>NC_132934.1:29810500-35053000 GCF_034638445.1 Ciconia boyciana | reverse complement strand
TTTCTCAAGCTGAGATAAAAGGGTACTATCAATGGGAAGTTGCTTACAGAAGAATTAATTTTCAGAGTCATGCAGTACTGCCTTCAGGAGGAAAGGGGACAGACCCACAGCGAAGGCTTCTCTCATCTGTCTGCAAAAAGTTAACCTGTCAAATTTACCAGACCCATTTCAAAAGTCTAGACCACAAATACTGTCTTAGGCGAGATGATGCTGAGCACTTGTGTGGGGAACTAAACAGTGCAGAACTGATAGAGAAATCGTACTGTCAATATACTTATTGTATTTTTTAAAGGATAGTTAAAACCTACCTATTGTTTGGTACTTAAAAGAACAGAAACAACATTGCCCACTGGTATTAGAAGAATCATACGATGCTTACCTGCGACCACATTCTGAATATTTACCAATATTTTTTAATATTAAGGCAGCTGTTAATCGGATGTGTTTAGTTATTGGTCCCTCTTTTTCATCCTACAAAAGTAAAGAGGGGGAAAAAAAAAAAGTAAAAACCCTGTAGTAGCAGGCAACAATTAATATCTAATATTTGAGTCAAACAATACTAACTGTGAAATCTCTGAAGACAAGGTTTCTTGATCCCCTCCTTAATGCCATTAGGGCAGCACTCGGATGATTCACAATGGCCTTCTGTGCTCTGGGAGTAGAGGCAGTACCCCCTGCAGCTGGCTGCCTACATTAGTAAAGAAAGAATTAATAAAAATAAGCTTTGCACCACTTTCTAGAAGATTAACAACTCTGAAAATTTATTTTGACAATTTTTTAACCTATCTGAACAGACACACAAAGATCCGTTAATACTTGGTGCTGCTGTGTGATTTGCTTTTTGTTTTCACAGAGATAAACCTTACTGCAAAGCTTTCAGAAGAGTCACTGGCTTTATTTTATGTGAAAAAACACTTCTCTCGAAGAAGTACTGCTCATCACCCATGACATTTGTGATGGAAAAGTAATATATTGTACTAATGACATAGGTACTTCCTGAAGTGTACCTATTTAAAGGAGTGTTTTATCAGACAGGATTTAATGGAACCTGTGATAGCAGCTATGTAAATGTCATCTGAGATTTGGTCAGAGAATGTCCTTAAAATATAGCTATTCAAAGTTGACACAGCTCATCGGGACCATTAGACACTAAGACAATATAAAATACATATTAACTGTGGTTAGTGAGGAGTAATATAAAGTAACATGACTTAAGTTATGATCTAAAACATAAAACATCTAATTGTTAAATCAGATCAAACATTTGTGAAACCAATTTCCTGTTACTGCAGTTTTCAGACTGAGAATAATAAATTAAGCAGGCTATTTTATAAAGCTGGTACAAATAACAAACATAGCGGAAGCAAATTCTCAATTTTCAGTATTAACACTGAAGTCAAAGCTCTGTTTCATGCAAAACTTTGAAATGACTCATACAATTAGAGTTTAGAATGTATAAATATGCAACTTCATTTAATGAGCAAGACTCAATGTCATCTCAAAGGAAAGTTTTGCAGTATCAATGGTGAAAAGTATTACCACACTTCTATGTATTGAACAATATTATTATGAAGTCTTTTAATACCCTAGTAGAACCTGATTAGAACATCTGAATATACTAGAAATATACGGTAGTGCTTACTTGCAAAGGTAGCATAAATCAAATGTAAATGTTCCATTTTTTAAAATGAAAGTTAGCCTCTAAGAGTATTATTTAGGCATCTTTCACTGTAAGTTAATATTCTAAGAATAAAATTTGAATTCTCTACTCAGAGAGACTTTCTTCATAATCTGAAGTTCTAACAACAAGGAAACCTAGTTAAAAATTAGAAAAAGGGTTCATATGAGTGGTTTTAAACCACAAAACAGAAAATTAATAAGTATAACAGACAGACTCCTCCCTAAAAACTCAGGTCATAATCACACTGTTGTCCTCCCTGAATAGAAATAAAAGTTTGAAAACCTTTATGAAGTCAAGGGAGAAGGGCAGAGGCTGAATTAAGAAACTGTTGGGCAATGACATATGTTTATAGGAGACTGAGTACCACAGTAAAGGAATTATCATCTTAATTTTTAATTTCTGGACCATATTTGTTTTCCTTATATTGAGAAGAACAAGGATTCATCAACAGAGGCTGTTCCAAATGTCTCTCTTCAACAGCTTTCATACTATATATTTTAGAAAGTTGAAGTACTATTGCCTTGATTCTAGAAATATTGAAAAAGGGACAATTGCAATAAATTAGGCATATATTAAAAGATTGTCTTCTCTTTTTGATTTTGGAAAAAAAGAAGTTGATAAGAAGTTACTGAGACATCAAGTGGACTGATGTGCCTGTGGGCAAGCATCTCTCAAGAAACATCTAGATTTCTTGAATTTCTTATATTATATTATCAACTTAACTTCAAACCATACCATTCATCTTGTGATTTTAAGTCATCTCCTGCCCCACTCCCCTAGTGCATGAAAAATATTTTTGGTAGCTCACACTACCACCTTTGCATCAGCGGCAACAAGGAAAAAAAAAAATAACGTGAATCCAAAAAGATTCAAATGCACAAAGCTACAGTCAACATACAGTTAATTGCTAGTGCTACCTGACCTTCCAGAATGTAATATATTCAGCTACCTCTGAAAACCAGAAGAGGAAGAGTTAATATAATACAACTTTAAAAGTAAAGAAATACAGAATTAAGGTATACAACCAACTCTGTAATGCAGCTTAGCTTTGCCCACCTGGTTCTAGCAAAAGCCATTACAGATTTTTTTCAAGTATGTATGGTGTTATGGTAGACAGAAATGACGATTAGGGGAATGGGCCCTTGTTTGTTACACTGCGTTCCACAGATTTTACTTCCAGCACCAATAATACTTGCTCTATCTGCACTCTCCAAGGTAGGTGTAGTTTTACTAAATGGTGAGGGATTAAGTGAAGAAAGTTGGCCTAATTAATGCCTAAAAGTTGATGGCTTATACATGCTTCATCTCAGCAGCAGTTCTTTAAGTTGTTTCAGCTCCATACAAGAGTTTAGTCACATGGACTACCAGTGGTGTGCTGAAATATCTCACAAGTTTCTAGGACTCAACAAAATGTAAATTAAGCCAAAACCTTCTAAGTCAGCTTACAGACATGACCATGTAAGCCAACTTGATGTTACCTGTTGGAGCGAGCTTAGGGTTTCATTTGACAAGCCACTGATTCTGGAAAGCAAATTATCAAGTCTTGTCTCCCTCAGGTTGCTAGATGCCCTTTTCAGTTGTGCAAACATAAGTCTGTGGGAGCACTGTAAGATTATGTGGTTTACACATTACATATAATCAAAATATTCCTGTTTGTTGATTTCTTCTTTGGTAAAAAAGGAGTAATGGAGACATGAGGGAAGAGAGTAAAAGTAACAAACAAGGAATCTCTATAATGTCATAAAACAGCTGAGTGTATTAACTGTCATGAGTGCTGACAGAGAAAGGTCTCATCCTTTCCTTTTGTTCCAGCCCACCTCCTGTACTGGTGTTCAACTGACTGGAAGGCAAGTGTATTCCACTCATCTGGCAAACCCATTTTTTTGATTGATTAGGGTTTTTTAAAAAAAACAGAATTGATTTACTGTGCAATCAGACAAAAACTAAAGCTAGTTCTCTCACTGTAAGCAGTGCATAGCCACGAGAAGGAACAAGGGATGGCAGGAAAAGTCAAAACATCCTACTTTGAGTAGTGGAATGCTCTTATTTCAACTTGTATTCTGAAATCACATCCTTAGTATCTTGTGATATTGCAGACTCTATACTTCAGCAAGACCTGGTTATGCACATAAATTCCTACTTTCTGAATCTGACCTAATTAGGGAATTCTGCCTTAGAAGAGGGGATGTATGAACGTTTTTTCTAATATGAGTACCTGTGCCAATTTTAAGGAAGCCTGTGAGGACACAGAGCTACTGGATGTGTTATCAGTGTGATGGACCATTTTTGAAAAGGCAAGAGTTGAGATCACAACATGCTAGTAGATGGTATCAGCCCTATGCTTCCCCCTTACCAAGCATTTAAGACTACATTACCATCATTCTTCATTTAGTGGTTTTCAGAGGTCTGAATGTTGTTCAGTGTGATAAAACAACACACCATAAAGCAATCATAAGTCTTGTTAAGAAGTTTGTTTATATTAAAAAATAAATGGACTCCCAAACTAAATTTCTCAGCTTTCATACTCAACTTTCTCTGCTGCCTCCAGCAGCTTGGTAGCAATTTAACTAGCCACAGAACAGACAGCAAAAATCTGCCTGGGACCACGTAATTACATCTTCAGCTTGCAACAAAGAGATTCCAGTTAGTTACTAACAAAGACCTAGTCTTAATACACTTATACAAGTAACTGAACCCTGAATAACTCCAATATTAACAGAACCATCCCCACAATCCCACAGCAGTGGGGCTGCGCTCTCCAATATTAATTCCAGATGGTTGAAATAATTTTGGGAAAGAGGAGAGCCAAATCTGATTCCAGGTAGCAGCACAAAATTAGAAGACTCAGAAGGGCTGGTATTTATCTTGTTTGCTTGTTTAAAGGAAAGTTTATTACAAGAGTCCCTGGATCAAATCAGACCAAATTTAGACCACAAAACTGGAAGGAATACAGCAAGTTACAATCCATCTCAACTGTATGAAACAGCTGAACTGTACACAACAAATAACTTTCCATTTGGATTACAAGCACTTTCCCGTTACAAAAAAGTTATAAAATGCTGTCCAGTTGGGAAAAATCAGGTGAATATGTTAAGAACAATGTTCATTACAGAGTATTGACCATATACCTTAAAGAGTGACCTGCTCTTTTTATAGTAACTGCAACCACAACTCCCCCATCAGAATCTATTCCCCATTTTGTCTTACTGTAATGGACCTCAAATTTGATTGCTGTTGTAGACTCTACATATGCAGAGTTTCACTTATAAACCAAGTTATAAATACCCAAATTCTTCCAATAATTTCTAATCCTCTTATCTTCACTACTGCTAACGAGGCTCAGGTCTCTTACTTATTGGAAGGCTTCTGATTTCCTGCTTGTCCATGTTCATCTTGCTTTAATCCTGCAAGCAAAGCATCTCTGGAACAGTGCTTATCCTGCTTGGGGAAAAGAGAAAGACAGTGAGAAAGGTGTGTGAAAATTTACCATTAAATTCCTACTATTTTCTGAAGTAATATGTGAAAGAAAATCTGCACCTGTAAATGAGTAATGAAGGAAAACCTCTGCCGCTGGAAAGGCTCACATCCCTCCCATAAGCACTGCCCTGGGTAGACATCTTTTCCTCCATGTTCAGTCGCTGCATGATAGAAAACTTGCGATGGTGTTTGAAACCACCTACAAAAAGAGGGAGAGGGGAATTTAAGGGTTGGTTTTTTTTCCAGTTAATAGTAAAGCACAAATTTCACAAACAAAGCCATACTGGCTAAACATTTTTATTTTCTGAAATGAGACATGCATTGGTAAATGAAAAGTTGTCAAATTTTAAAAGGAAAACCATGTACATATATAACCACTGAGCTACCAATAAATGGCAGTATGATTTTGCCAAATCCGACTGAAATATCATGCTTCTATTTTTCTATGTATACTTTACCAAAGAAATAATACATGTTAATTCCAACAGATGCATTCTCTGCAATACAAGCAAAATACAGTAATAAACAGCTAAAAAAAGTTGGGTTTCATGTATTTGTTTTCCTGTTTTCGTTCTTTATTGGCAGTCATACTCAGACCTTATTTAAACTTTAATTGGGAAAAAGAGATGCACACCATTCATTCTATTTGATCTCTTATTCCATCAGTTTTGACAAGCGTGCAGTATTGAGAGCGATCTAAAATTAGTGCTCTTTAGCACGTGAATTCTAAATATTGGGAAAATGGCTAGATGGCATTTCCTGATACACACAGAAGTTGAAAAATGTCACTTGTGTGACCCTTTTTAACATCTTCACTTAAACCTCAATTTTTAAATGACTTTCCAAAACCTCAGAATACGCACTTTGCCTGCTGACAGCTCCAAAGCACAGGACACGAGGACAGCAAATGAAGTGCTTCTGCATCAACAGAAAAGATGAAGCTGTCCTAAGCCTGGCCCTGTAATATTCTCAACAGTATATTTTGTGTTTTCTGTATGTTCTATTTGGTGAGAGCTGAGGTCTGACATAACCTTACAGTGAGTTCAGCCCAATAAGGGCTTTCTTCCATTTCAGAGTGGTAGAAAAGTTACAACTCACTGTGAATGCCACCTCAAAATACTGGTGAGTCAACAGTTCTTAAACAGTTCTTAAATTTGTATTTTCAAATTGTTACACAAAAGATGTGTTATTTTAATATATATCAGATGGTAATGGAGAACCACTATATTTCAAACAATATTAAATGAAAATAGTGAATGATTCAAAGTGTGTTTTTTTTAGTCTAGATACACCTTAAAACATATCTCAAGTGTTACAAATTACATCCCTTAATTCAACAGAGAAAAAAAAATGGCCAAAATAAATGAAAGACTTAGCTGCTTGCAAGTCGTTTCGATACAACTAACCCAGCTCATCAACACCCAGTTAAGGCTTGGACAGAAGAGGTCTAGAAACCTAGTTGCTGCCATTTGGGAAGTCATTACCACCAGCTGTCTTCACACACTTGCTGGATGGATGCCACTGGCGCAGCAGTCTCACCGAAGAGGAAACACATGCACCCACCTCAGCCGCTCCAGTTCACATGCCACTATTTTAGTTTCAGTTAACAAGAAAAGTATTTGTGTTACAATGTTTGACTGAACTCCCTGGGCTGAACAGTGCCAAGAGGGAGATGACCTCCAATCAGAGACTTACAGCAAGCAGCCAAGGATGAAGCAACATCTTAAACCTACAGCAGTCATTTATGAACAAGTTGTAGTCAGAACTCTCAGCATATGAATAGCAGACCAGTAGGTGCTTCAATCCAGCCACCTCCTTCCACATCCTACCACTCATTTCAATACTGTCCATTATGCAAACATACTTGCAATCGATATGTAGGCCTAAGTGTACAGATACTGTTACCTGAACCCTATAAAGGTGTCAAAGAGCTAATTTCTCCCAGAGACAAATCTTAGTTACAAACTGAATTCTACTGCAATAACCACTTGCAATACAGCAATTACCTTCTGCATAGGCAATAAATACTACTCTCTTAAAAAGCATTCATCTTTTCCATGCCGGTCAGCTCTTACTGAAGGGAAGCTGGGAATGAGAAAGACCTGCCTTTTGCTGTTGGTCCAGATAGCCCAAAAGTAGGAAATGAAAATAAAATGTTTTACATCCACATTGGCTCAACAGCAAAAGTTGATGTTTCAGAGGACAGAAAAAGGTCTTTCCACAATAAAGGATAAAGTCAGTATGTAAACTTAAGCCTGGCACAAATCTATGTATGAACAACTCCTGGCATGGATGAAACAAATTTCATGGCATAAGTGAGACCCAAAATGTAGTTTAAAACATTTTATTCAACATGGCAAAACTTTAAGAAAAATAAAGCAATTTCTTTAGGAATGAACAAAGCTATGTTGGTTCATTCACTGTATAATACATTCAGTGTTGTACTTCAATCACTGATCTAAGAAGATTCAAAATTTACTACCATTTTGCAGAGAAAAACTATTTTTCCTTAAAGAAACACCTAAACATAGTAATAAAAAAAAGGTTTAAGTACTGAGAATACGGTCAGTTGAGTCTAGACTCTTGTTTCACACTTAATTTCTCCATCATTCTGTTCAGCTGCTGAACAGAACATTAAGCTAATAGCTGACTTGACAGACAGTGGAGATTCAACAGCATTTCCAATTTACTTTTTAAATACAAAGCAATTCAAGAGCAGACATCTCCTGCCTACCTGTGAAACAAAATAGCAGCTTTTAAAGTAAGCTGAATACAATTAGCAGTACTTGCAGACAGCTGAACTTCAAAGGAAAACACCTACTTTCTGTTACATCCTCAATGCAAAGTAGCATGCTGACTGACACCTTTTAGAGTTTTACTTCCACTTCAGCTACTAAACCTGAAAACATCTGTGAGAAGCCAATCATTACAACTATTTGCATAATCGGGCCTGATCTGGTTGTGGTCTTCAGACACTACTAAATCTGTTACATTTTATTTCAAAATCTTGGTATAATGTTTCCTAATTCAGTTCTAAAAAACAAAACAGCAGAACCCACACCCACGCCACTGGAATGTTGCTGACTGCAACAGCCAAGTTAGTGAGCAGGAAAAGAACATACTATTTTATGTATTCGTATTTATTCTGATTCTCAGTAAAATGTTTTTGAAGGTCTTCACTGCCTTCTGCAATACATCCTGGAAGGGAAGCTTAATGCTAACATGTTGTGAGAATTAACCTAAAGAACATGCATAGAGAAAACAGGTGCAAATGACTGTATCAAATTTGCCTCCTGCCATATCTTTACAGTTAATTGTGAACACCATGAAAGAAACACTGTTCTATTGTTCTACCATTATGAACCTGCCTGCTTAATACCTAGGAAAAAAAAAAAAATTGCTAAGCAATCATGAATGAAACCAAGTAGTGGATGTCAAGTTCACATAGACTAATGACCAACTCAAACGAATCTTGTTTCCTGCTTAAACAAGTCAATAAAAACAGCTAAGATTGAGAGCTATAAATAAAACAGTTACAATAACAGATGGCAATTCCAGATTTTTCTTTATGTCTGTTAGAAGCAGGAAGCCTACAGATTTGATACTCCTGTTTTTAATCAGTTTGTTGAAGGAATATTGAATAAACAATATACATTTGAGGAAGATGCTAACTTAACATTTTGATTCTCTCTTCACCACAGAGAAGGCAGAGTGTAATGTTTATCTAAACTGTTTTTAGGCTGGAGCTGAAATAAATATTATAAAAGCAAGAGAGCATAAGAACAAGAGCTGTGTGTCACATGGACTACAATCTGTCAATGCAAAATCTCTGAAGGCTTTTGAAAATAATGAAACTTAACCATGAACAAAAGGAGAAAGTAAAGCAAAAGAAATAATACACTATTTTGAAATAAAACGTAGAGATCAACTTGTAAAATATGGGCCTTGTAGCCCTTAACTTCAGTCTCAGGAAAACTTACTGGAATAGTATTTTAAGACAGGCTTACAAAAGGACTGATAATGTATGGTAATCATAATTGTGGTGTTGTTCCTCCTCCCTCAAAACTTGTTTGCACATATTCACATCCCAGTTCACATGTGACATCAGCTCATTCCACAGTTAGATGTCATCTCCACTCTAAACAACTCATCCTACATAACTTTAGACATAGAAGAAAGTTGGTGACTAACTGATGCTTCAAAACTGTAGTTCAGCAAACTCTTCAAGATGGTATAAATTGGCAAGGCTTCTGCTAAGAAACCACCCCAGCTTTTCCTTTCCACCTCAGTACAACCCATTCTTGTACCAACACAGGTGTTTATGCATCTACTGCACAGCCAGTAGAGTATGGCTCTATGGTTATATTTTTAGTATTAAAGGAGTAAAGTAAAAAGTAAGTAAAGCCTTACATGTATTTGTTACATAGAGAAGTGTCACCTACCAAAGAAACAAAAATCACTTTTAAGGTGAAAACAGGGCAATTATTTAAAAAGCGCCAGATCTCTATAGTACCAGTCAGAATCCTATCTAAAATCCGTATGTTTTGCATTGACCTAATGATCTTTGAATTATGTTTGTAAGGAATGAAAGAAACAGAAATTACAGCTTCAGGGGTCTACAGATTAACTGTCCTTCAGTATTCCTCTAATTCTGTTCAAATGCCTCATTTTCACCATCAGTTCCAAAGATTCAAACTTCTCCATCATTTCATCCCAACTTTTTGAATGTCTACACACCAACTTTCTGCCAAATCAGCTCGTCTTTATGCTCCCTTTGTCTTGTCCTACAATGATGAAGTGTCTCACCCTTTTTCATGCCCATCCTATACGTTATGCAATTTCTCTCACTGTTTTCAAAGTGGCTATTTGACAACTCCTTTCTTTCACCAATCTATACCCTTCACTGAAAACTAAGCATATTCACAAACCTATGTTATTTTAAAAATCAGTGTCAAGATATACACACTGATAACAAGGGTAGTATCATGTTTTTATAAGCCTACATCCAAAAGTCTGCTAGCTCACTCCTCTCTCTTTTAAGGACAACAACAAATAAAAAAAAAGTCTAATCATTGCTATCTAGTCTTAAGGCTAATTTCCTTTTTATTTCCTTTCATGACAATGGAGTCCTGTGGCACACAAATGGTATCATAATTACTAAAATTACTCATAATCTAAATAAGACTTTGACCAGGACATAGAAGTGCAACACCCTGTTCTTGCAAAACTGGAAACCCCAGAAAGATTAAAAGCTGGAAACGTAAGAAAATGTCAAGACATGATTTGTAACTGGAGTACAGTAACTATTTTTGTATTTGTAATACAAAGAACAAGCTTCAGAGCTAGGATTTTTTTTTTTTTTTAACTTAACTACATGGCAGTATTTTATTTATTCCTGAAGAATCAATATATTAAAAGAAAGCCACATCATACTCATTTTATGCTCTGAAGTATAATTGAGGGCAGTTAAATGCCTTGCACTCTCCCATCTCATCTTCAGCTTCCTCAACACTTTTCACTTTTTCTTTTCCCCTCTGATAAAGTATAAGGTAACTTAAGGAAACAGAATGGATAGAACTTGTAGAATCACCTTCTATATACAAGCATCTGTTACATATTAGTACAAGGTAGTTAAATAAAGGAGCCATTTACTTTTTACAAGATTGCCACAGACACATGAAGTTCTGTCCAGGTTTTTTCATTTGCTCTGCATGCTGACTTGCTGCAGTGTATGAAGGCGGCTGCAAATTGATCTGCTGGCCCTGTACTTGCACTGTTGGTATCGACGTTGCAGGTGTGCTCTGTAGAAAAAGTTAAAACACAGTTTTAAACAGGGCTTATTTCAAGACTTGACATACAGCTTACTGTTGGTTCAAAGATCTTTTGGTTTACACTTTAATCAACCACGAGTTTTCAGATTTTAACACTTTGAACTCTGAATAAGCATTAACAGACACAATAACATAAGGGACATACAACTTTTACACTGTAGTATTTATGCAGAAGTTTCTAATATTCAAATTACTAAACCTTAGGCCGAAATTCAAATAGAGAATTATGACTGCAAAGGAATTTCTCAAGGGCACTAGTGGACAAAGGTTAGCATTGTTTTGCAAAGGCTTTATTTGTTCTTTAAGAAAAAACCATGCAAACTCAAGGGGTTGCAATATCATCAGCACAGGGAGTAGTTTGCTTTCCTATGTAAACGTAGGAGAAAATATTGCTGAAAGAAGTAAAATGAGCACTGATACATCTAAAACTGCTTTTTGTCCTTTGATGAAATGGTTTTATGTGCTGCATCTGTGGAATTCTTGGGCTGCCATGTTAGTACGCATCAGCCTGTGTTACAGAGTGTGTAAGAAAAAGGTAAATTGTACAATGCTGAAGAAACACTATCAGAGACCAGTAGGCTCAAACTACGACATACCTTTTTCTCTATAAAACTTGGCAAATTACATAATTCTTTAAGCTCCTTTAAGCTAAAACCAGCCAGCACATGCGCCTTTATACAGAACACCACATGCCCAGAATGCCTAAACATGCCATACAACTTGTATACAGTGAAATACAAACATTTCAGAAAGGAAGAAGATGTTTCCTTTGCTCCCCTGCAATATCTACAAGACACTTATTTTAACAGTGAATAAAAACTATCTTAAAAGTGACCTTAAAAAGTTAAAAACAAAGCCAAACTATGTAATTTTTTTTTTCTGAACAACAGAAACTGAATGCTGGACTTCCCCATTTTGAAACAGTGTTTGCCAGAATACTGTTTCTCTTCTTTCTTTTTTCCTAGAAGGCTCTGGCCAGGAAGATATTTATAAAGATGATTACAATAAACAAATTAAGCTTTTGAATATTACGTAGCAATGAAGACCTAACATCTTTTTCTTCCCTACTGTTAGAAAAGGAATGTAACACGCTTTTAAAGAGACCAAACAAAACTACTTTCAAAGTCTGTGTTTAAGAATATTATAAAAGAAGCACTTTCAAATGGTGCACACAATACTCTGTTTACATCCTTACAACTCTGTTACTGAATAGCTTTAGACTTTTACTGTAAAGAAACAGTTAAGTGCAACTTCTGACATTTCATTTGCATATTGATCTTAAGTTTTCTTCCTGCTGCTCTCCACTGGCATTATGGACAACAGTCACACAAGGTAACAAGTTAATAACTATCACAGATTGTACAATGCTAATACCATGACTAAAAGGACAGCAAAAAAGTCTCATCAAAACCAAACCACTTCCCATGTCCAAGCATAAATCCTGATAAAAATAAAGACAAAACTCAGTGAAACTCCTGAACACAGCACAACTATTGTATGATGCCTGTGATCTGCGTGTGTGAAAAGTTGTAAGAAAGGACTCAAGTCCATTAGTCATAACCGCAAATTATTTTGAATTCTGCAGTGATTTTCATCTAAAGACCTCTAAGATATTTTACAGATTGGGTAATGAATCTTCACAATATATCTTTTAACAAAAAAGGTAAACACAAGTGGAGCCTTTTAAGATCAACGCCCCTTTAATGAGGCATTTTTAAAGTGGAGCTGAAAGTAAAACCAAGTGTCAGCAGTACAGCTTGTTTTGTAATCTTCACTTGGCATCCTGCTATCAATACATTATGATGGTCTTTATGCGACTTTTTATCCCTATAGAACTTCCATCTCATTTAATGTGCTGGAGAGAGAGTGAGCTTACTGAATGAATTCAGTATTTCATTTAATTCTTATCATTCAATGTGTGGTTCATGTATTATTTACTCCATTCTAAGCAAACCCTGCAATTAATCCAGAATTATGAATTTTCTCAAGGGTTTTTCTGGCAAGCTCTCCTAGTGGTATTCAAAGGCTTTAATACCATCTCATTAAAAAATTGTTTATTTTAAACAAGGAGATCTGAGATACACAACACAAAATGTTACATGCTGAAAATGAAAGAGCACAGAAAGGGAAAGAATTTTCAGGACAAAAAGTTAAAATTCCATTTCCACTCCAATTTCTTTCTATGCTTTTTTTTTTTCAGTGAGAAAAAAAAAGGCTGATAAATTGAAAAGAAATGTGTAAAATAATTGTTGTTGTTTAGAATTCTCTTATTACTACTGTACTGCCAAGCAGAGTAGTTTCACTCAAACTTGTAGCATTAGGCAGTTACAACTTCCATGTATTTTTAAGTCAAATTTATTGCTTGCCTATCAACTGTGCTGATTATATTTTAAAATCAACAGATAGAGCGAAGTTACATTTGTTTTCCCAGGTTTTATTTTAGAAACATAAGTTCTATGTTTGAACATCTCAAAGCTTTCCTCTTTTCGTTCCAAGAGATCAGAAATACTGCTAGATTTTGTTTTCTTTTTTTTCTCTTCTCTATTTTCATGTATTGGTTTAGTAATGCAGGATACATGGGACATCACTAAAGTTAGGTAGAGTCTTTGTTTTTCAGAAATGAAACTCCTTTTTTTCCAAAAATGTATCTAGAAATACTTGCTATGTGCTACCTAGTTTACAGTACTGATATGCAATGACTATGTAAACTCACTTATTTCTTTAACATACGGAACTATGATAGACATTTCATTTTTCCTAATAAAGTCTTTCTGGGAGAAGAAATATTGAAAAAGATTTCCCCATGGCATAAAAATGTCACAAAGTTTCCTCCTCTAGCAAAAATATTTAATGATTCCAGGTTCCTCAAGAAATCAAACATCCAGTACTCTACTACACTTGAAAGCATTTCATGGCATCTTTTTATATTCAGATTAGGCCTCTCCATGATATGATCTGCAATTGCCACCACTTGGCACTTTTGCAAATCAGACCTCACTGGATCTTGGGACTGAAAGGTACCTTGAGCAGCATCACCTATCTCTTTTTTTGAAATACATAACCAAATCATACAACCCCTTTCATAAGTTCACTGAGTGCCATTTTAAGGACTTAGGAGTTCTTATGCAGGATATAAATATAAAATTATTTGAGAAAATAAACACTAAGAGAAGCAGAGCAGCTAAATATATATTTGTATTATATACACACACATATAAAGAATGCATTTATATTTAGTGATTACCTGTCTCAAAGGATCTAAGCTATTCTGCAAAGTTTGCCCTAAATGACAATGAATTCCACATAAACTGACCTGCCAGTAACTATGCTTGACATGTTTCTGGGTGCCCCAGATGATAGCAAATTGTGTTACAGGAGCCAAAACTAATACACTGCACAAAGAAATTACTTCAGCATGAAAGGTAACAAGATGCAGGGTAGTCTGAAGCAACTTTTTGAAAATAGGGACAGAAATACCATTCTCTGACAACTCGATTTTTTTCCCTAATACAGTTTCTGATGGCAACCTCTAAAATATGAAGTTCTAAATTTGACTTCTGAATTCCTTTACATGCTTTACAGGAGCTTTTCTGTTTTCCCTGTTGTTGATTACTAGGGTCTTGGCAGCAAGATCTTGCCGCAAGGCATGTGTTTCAGCTTGCAGTGCCGGGGAACAGATGCAAAATCTCAAGTCTTGATGATAGAAGTCAGGATTTATGTGACTTCAATATCCTCTGTGCAAAGCTGGCTGAGTTATGCTGGTTGCTGGCCATCAATAGTTTATCTCACAGAGATAAAACCTGACTGACCATGTACTAAGGAAAGCAGAAAAACCAACCACAGTCACTGTTCCATTACTTGTGGGCTCTTCACCTGAACTGCAAATTAAGGACATCTCAAACACAACACCAGCTGTGGCCTGCATTAGCTCAGGTTCAGTGCTGTATAAATGCAGTCATTCTGCTTTCCGGGTAGATTTTGTTCTTGCATGGAGACTGAACCATGCTCAGCTCCACTGGACATGGCTGGAATCAGATAGGCTCTTCTGGCACCATGTTTCTTCTACCAGAAGCGTACTTGGTGTCAGAGCTGAAGGCAAGGTCCAACATGGAGACATGGCAAACGCTGAACCATAGCTAGCAAGCCCAGCTGAACTGGAGCTGCCTGGTAAGTAAGATCCATCAGGATCCCTGCAATGGACTTCCCATCATAGCAGGTTCTGGCTCAGGCGCAATTCCATCCCAGAAAGCAGCTTTTTTCATTATCCAGCTATTGCAATTCCTGTACAACAGAGAGCTGTGACTATATGCGTAAAGAATTCTTTGAGGTACAAAGTAAAAAGTAGAGACAACTATTGAACTTATTTTTTTCCAGTTATCTTAGCTTTATCTTTAATTAACCTTAACTTTATCAGTTACCTTTAACTACAGTTATTTCTTATCTTCAAGATAAAAATGACACTTTTGAATTGACCACATAAAAGATAGCAACAAGGTATTAGCCTCATCAAGAGCCTGCACAGACTTAAAATGCAGGTGAGGATGCTTTAAAGAATAGTCTTCCATCTTGCTCCCTGGGCCAATGAAAACCAGAATATGTTGCAACAGAGACAAATGTGATGGGTAGCCAAGGCTAACAATGCTGGCTATACTACTCTCAAAGTATGTTCCTTGAACTACATCCCTGATGCTTACTTTGAAGGCACCTGTTTGGTCACTCACCCAGTTCATTTTGAAGGTAAATTCTTTGACAGCAGTCTTCAAAGAATTACAAATTTAAGCATATAAAGTAAAAAATATACATTAAAAAAAATTCAGTAAAGTGTTGAAATATGAAACAGTGCTCAAATTCAAGCAAAATTTTAAGAGCTAGTCTTAAGTATAGACTCTAAAAATAATGTCTGTTACTACCCTACACATTGGTATTATAGATAAAATATAAAACAATACAGATGGTCCTCTTAAGATTCTGCTTTCTTGGATATACTTCTGCATTGATATGGGTGATCCTTCCCTGACAGTATGGTTTGCACTGAACTCTTAAACTACATAAATACAAACCCTTAATACCTTGTACAGACTACTTACAGAACAGATACTACAGCCTACTTTTAATAAGCAGAAGGAGATTTTATCTCAAGACTGGGTGACTTTAGATTGAGATATTGGGGAGTGGGGGTGGGGAACGAGCAAAAAGGAAAAAAAATGGTCCAGCATAGTCATGAAAACTAAGAGTAAAGCTAAGAGTTTTCTGCTAACTAGAATGGATTGTTTACAAAAGATACTAACTTATTTTTATGCACATGAACTCCCTGTGTGGTAGGAATAACAAAACCTGTGGCTTGGGGCCAGAAATGGCCTCCACCTCCATTTCACAAATGGTACCATTCCCTTTATGTATTAATGGATAACTCTATTTTAGCATGACACCTGCCCATTTTATTTAAAAGGCCTACTGTGCCATCAGCAGGAGAATACACTGCATCCCAGCATGATGGGGGTCTTGTTGAAATATAGAGCCATACGCAGTGTAAAAGCATTAGGCTGCATTTTTTCTCCCACCATTAGTATGTGCACACCCACAGTAAATACATTTAACTCAATGTTAAACAGTAAAAAATATTTTTACTAATAATTAAAGTATCATAGGATTTACAGTTCGGTATTACTGAAAATTTTATGTTTAGCTTCTTCCTGATAATGAACATATATAAAAAGGTAGCTTATAAGCTGAAAATGGATATAGCAGGATTTGAGTGTGAGGAAGGGATCACGTGGATAGGTAGGTACTAAAATAAATGTTCTTTTCTTGTTGTTAGATTACTGAGGCTTAAGTCTCCTTGCAACAGTGTGCTTCACAAGTGAAGAGCAATAAAAGCATAGAGATTCTGTATTTCAGTACTTCCAGCTGAGAAACTCATTTGCTCTGTGGCTAGGAATGAATTACACCTCCTGGGGCTACACACCTGCTTTCTGGTGCATGGTAATTCTCAGCTTCCCAATCAAGAGAGAGCAGGAGCAAATAGTTAAGGCAATGCTCACACTGTTTTTGCCACCTAAATTTCCACACAAGCATGTTTCAAGTGGGTGGCCTTAAGAGAAATGGGACTGCATTGTTTATGAGGGGATGACACTGATGAGCAGGGAAGTGATTACTTTAAAAGCCAGATAAGGCAATTTAAATCAGATTTGCTCATTTCTAGGAACTTGGCATGGTATCAGAGCATTCCTTCAAAACATACACCAATTGGGACAAACCAGCATGGTTATGTTCAACAGATGTTTTAGAGGCGTTTGAAGAGGAGTAAGAAAAAGTGGAAAAGAAAATAAAATGTACAGGTAGGTAATTGCTCATTTCTTTTTCTTTTTCATCCACCGGTCCAGCACAATGCCTCAGGAAAGCAATAATCCAGGAGCAGGAAACACAGAAATAAAAGAATAGGAAGCCAAGAAAGTGAAGTACCAGTTCTGTCTCCTCTCAGACTACATTTCACGGGCTTAGAAAACACAGATGGAGATATAAGGAAAAAAATTGCAACACTATCACATGTTCCTCTTCTGACTTAACCCATATACCCATAGCCTAATTTTTGTATAAAAATACAAAAAATAAAAATCTTTAAAGTCAGTATATATGTATTTTTCAATGAGTTCTGCTGAGGTGTACAATTAACATGGAACAATCACAGATTATACACAGAAGATACCTGTACTTGTCTAACTGGATTTCGATAGCACTACGTGGGCTGTCCTATAAACAGCAAATATATAGTGTTCATTATTTTAGTAGGCCATTTAAATCAACTTTTTCCCCCCCAAGTATATAGTACCAGCCCATTTCAAACTACCATTCATATCATGAAACAAATCTTAACTTTTACATTCCCTTAAGAATGATTTCACTCTTTTTCTTGCTTTCCTTAGTTTTCACTTTGCTGTTCCCTTCCCTCCCGTGTTTGTTTGTCCTTCCTTATCTTCAGTTCAAGCATCTTCCCTTTCTCCTCCCTGCAGTTCATGACAACTAATTCTGCTGTAGTTGCATAAGCAACACTCTCCTCCCTCTTCTGTCCTCTACATCTCCTTTTCCAGCCTTCCTGTTGGGTTGTGATTTTATTACAAATTTTCTTCCTCTATCCCTTTCTCACTTCTCTGAAATACAAGCTCTAGTTTAAAATAAAATTTTAAGATGACAAGCAACAGGAAGTCACACACTAACAGCTTCAGCAGGTATGTAATTTTGCCATAGCTAATATCCCTTTATTCCCTGTCCTTCACCATTTTTCTCCATTGGGTTGTATTTATAATACATTTCACACTGTCTGCAAAAAGAACCATGTTCTCCTATTTCTTCTGCAAGGCACCCAGTATACATTAGATACTGCAGAGAGGGTAAAACAATGCAGATGCTCAAGTGAAAACAGTGTTCCTTAGCTGCTGCCTTTCAAAAAGTCAGGGACAAGAAAGCTCCTTATCATGCAAGGAACACTCTCAAAATGGGAGGGAGAAAATAGGAGATTATACAGGGCCTAACCTCAAAACAAGTTATCATTAAAACTCAAACTGAGTTCACAAGAATTTGGCTACATCTTAGTATTTCTGGATGTCTTAAAGATACTCCTAAAAGCAGACTCAATATTGGAAATAATTAACATCTGCTTTTCCGGCAAAACAATGGCTATTGCAGCTGCTCAGCGGCTTTGGGAAAAAAAAAGAGCTGGCCAGAATGATTTTGGTACTGTTTACAGTCCAACACATTCATTTTAAAGGAGTGGTAAAGATCCTTAAAAGTCTTAAACCAAACTATGATGTTCACTGTATCTGAATAGAGTACTATAAAGTGGGTTCTGTTATAAGTCAATACTTAGCATTATCATGATAGACATGATTCATAAATAGCCATATGTAATGGTTAAGGCAATTAGCTAACAAATTAGATTGTACACCAAGATCAAAACTAATAAACTCCTTTTCTCCCACATTCCTGTAATTCTGAAGAAAGCAAGGGCATCCTACAGACAGGAAAATGAGCCAACTTCCATAGAAGCAGACATTAAACCAAGTTATTTTGATCTGCAAATCTGTTCTGAATGGCATACCCAGCTGGCAACATTTCTGTTTGTACAGGTAATGGAAAATGTAGGAACTATTAATGATAGTGATATTAGTGATAGTGTAAAAAAGAAACTATCCGCACAGAAAATATTCTTTTTTTTCCTCCATTATCATGATAGAACAGCTAATCCAATACAAATTAAACAGTTAACTGTATTACTCCCCTCTTCTCAAAAATCTGAAAGTCTGATAGCTGTTTGAGACACAAATGAAAATTGTCAGACACATATCCGGGGAATAAATAACCACAGATAATATTTATTCCATTCCAGAGACATAGCCATACCATTTTCTATTTCAGCCAAATCCTTAGCAAAGCTATAACAGAAATTCAAACTGTGTAACAGCTAAAGACACTCACTGTAAAAAGCAAGGCATAGCTTGCTTTTTTTCATCCACACTACAGAAAATCTAGTTCATTCTCCCTATGCTGCCAAAAGACACCTTCATTTTGGTCAATTCATTTCTAGTAAGAACAAAGATAAATAATGTATTAGAAAAATATGGATCTCTGATAAAACCTAGGTGAAAATTTACATGTGAGTTTAAAGACATTTTAAAAACATAACTCTGCAGTATGGCAGTTAAAGAAAGAGAAGAAAGAAAAATAAAGAAAACTTGTTATCTGTTAGTACGGATTTCTGACAACTGGATGAAGGAAAGTCAAAAGAGCTTTCAACAGAAACCTAACTTGACACAGAAAAAGAAGTAGCACTAGCCATCACTTGTTGAATTTTGAGTTCTAGCTGTGTTTAAGTCCATAAGGTCTACACCTGCTACACTGTCAAAAACAAACAAACAAACAAACAAAACCCCAACCAAGCAAAAAAAAAAAAAAAGGAAGATAAGAAATAAAAGACCTGTCTTGCCTCAAGGTCAAAATGCACTAACATACACTCAAGATTTCATTTCTCCTCTCCACAGTCTGTCAGAACTCTGTGACTGCCAGACCTACTGTTCTATTCTTTTTGCTCCTATTCAGGTTAGGAACATTTTTTGGAGAGGGATTTTCTGTCTGTGTACAAAGCTAAAATAAATTCTAAAGACTGGAATAATCTTAAACAGGATTATCTGTACTTATTAATGGTCATAACAACTGATAGCCATACCTCATTTCTAATAAAGTGTTAGGGAGTAACCACTTTCAAATGGTTAAAAAAAAGTTGATTGAGGGAAGAAAAAAAAAACCAACACCAAAAAACCCACAAACCCACCAAAACAAAAGCACCCTCTCCAAAGTTTGTCGAACAGAAAAAAAACCCAAACAATGCATATTGTATTGATAAAATAAACATTACAAATATTTTGCAATAAACAAACATAAATATTTCAAAAAATTTACGAAACAATACTTTCTCCTGACTGCCGTGAATGCCTGAAGCAAGCCTTTCAAGACTACCTTTAAATGCAAGAACTTCAACTCATTTCAGCAAGACAGAAGCAGTTGTGGTGATTAACTTGCAAAAAAGACATATTCACCCCTCCATAAGCAAGACCAAGAATAAAATGCAGAACAATTCTGACATTTTTACAAGACTATACAACAAATCGTTGTTTTCAGAACAGTTAATCCTTTAAGGAAGAAATCAGTGAGCAGAAGTTCTTTCCTTACAGTGTATTATCAAGCTACAAACTATTTTAAATTCCACTACTGTTATTGACATCGAAGAAGTATGTAAACTATTAGAACTTTAGTCCGTGAAAGAACAGAAACCATAATTTTCTGAATATTTTAAATACTATGCAAGAGATATTGACTGAGTTTACATTTTCACCCGAATTATTTCACAGCATGTCAGAATCACAGTTGGAATAAACATAAAAAGAACACTGCAACATACCTGTGTGACCATGCTTTGTATATACGTGGTTGGATGCTGCTGCTTTTGTTGAACAGCACTTTCTATTGCTACTTTCGCTACAGTGCTTGGATCCGCTCCAGCTGGCACAGCAACCATAGTTGCACTGCAACCAGCATTGTTGGGGTCACTGATTGTAACAATTCTAACTCCTACTTTATTTGGAATTCCTGGAACAGTTTCCCTGTCATTATCCTCTGCTGGCCTCTTTACAGTTTTGCATTCTGCTGTGCCATTAGTAGACCGAACTTCGGACGACAGGGTAGACTGGGACACTCTAGGTCCTGAGTGTGGAACTGCTATGATTTGATGCCCCTGTATAACAGAGGCTGTAGATTGTGGTGAGACAACTACACTTGGGCGTTGCTGAGGCACATCTGAATTCAAACTTGAAGCTAGAGGTCCATTAGGTAAATCAGTGTTGGTACCACTAAGTTGCTGGGTTAACAGTTTTGCAGCTTCCTGTGTACCGCTTACAACAGGTGAACTACTCAAAGTTAATACAGGCCCATTAGAAATTCTTTCCCCTTGATCACCTTTGGCAGTATCTTGCTGCGTGGCATCCAAATTCCCTTGTTGTTCCACTGAAGATATCTCACCATTTCCTACATGATTGGAAGTTTTGTGATTTGGAATGTTTTTGCTCAAATGAGAACCATCTCCTTTATCAAAATCACAGATTCCATTAACTAGGGGCTTCTTCAAATCACTTTTAATTTCCTGTGTGTCCATTTGTTCAAAGTTCTGCTTTCCAGGAGCTCCGTTCTCACCCATTTCTAATGATGGCCCATTACTGACTTGTGAGCACTGATTGGCCTCATTCTGAGTTTTCCCTGAGTTAGAAGGAGGTAGACTGGAGTCACTATACTTTCTCCCATTTAAAAGACTTCCCACCTGCATTTCATTTTCTTTTGCATCCCCATTGCTGGTGTTTGCAGCTCCTCTTCGGCAGGAAGGATTCTCCATAACTTCAATTTTACGTTCATGAATGTGTAAACCTGTTGCTTCCTTTGCTTCTTCCTCCTTTTGGCAAATTATTTTATCACCTTTGAATGGGGGAGCAGCAGTACACGGTGATTGTCCAGCTGAAGGTGCTTGAGTAGCTGGAAGTGTTTGCACCTGTAGCCCAACTCCTGTCTGTGCTCCACTCACTGCAATTCCTGCTGGAGCAATGATTTGAGTTGCATTTCCCTGACTCACAGTTGCAGTAGCAAAACTCGTATTTGGCACAACTGTTATCGTAACCTGGTTGCCAGTAGTCCCTTGGAAAATAGTTGCTGGGCTGTTTGAGATCAACTGGCCTGGCAATATCTGTAAATTAGAAATGGGTACTGTTTGTACTGCCCCTTGGGGCTGGATTGCGCCTGGGACCAGCTGAACATTTTGCTGTCCAACTAGCAGCTGCTGAGCTGGAGACTGTCCTTGAACTCCAAAACCTGGTGTCTGGTTATTGGCCATCTGATAAACCACCTGAGGGCTAGGAGCTCTTGCATTGTTAGGTGGAGGAATCTGTGGAGCTGGGAGTATAAGCTTCCCCCCTGGAGTTGAGGGGCCTCTTTTCGGAAGAAGCAGTTGTTTTATTAGACTAGACTCACCAGAGTTAGGCTGGCCAACTCCTGTATTAGCTTGCTGTGACTGAACTTGCATTTGTATCGGTTGTTGTACCTGTACCTGCTGCTGCGACGATGCTGGTGAATGTTGCTGCTGCTGCTGCCTCTTTACAGAAAGCATCTGGCTGACAGTAGGAGGGGGTCCTTGTGACTGAGGAGTGGTAGATGAAGGTGACATAACTGTAGGGACTTGATTATTTGTAACTGGACCTGGGGAGGGTGAAGAAGATGGAGTAATGCTTGGCTGTCCAGTCAACTGGACAGTTTGACCAGTGGGAATAGAAGCTGGATTAGCAAGCACTATTTGATGAATGGCTGGTGCATACGTTTGACCTTGCTGAGCTGGCTGGCTTACAATCACTACACTTTGCTGGGATGGTGGTGGAGGCTGCTGCTGTGGCTGCATCGGCTGCTGTACCACGGCAGGTGGAACTTGCTGAGATGGCAGAGGCTTTGGTGCAATATTCTGAAACCCTACCCTAGATGTTGGTGGGTTTTGGACACCTGCGATTGTAACCACCTGCCCAGCTGCTACTTGGAAATTTTGAACTGTGGTGGCAGAAACAATGTTAGATGCAGAGGTTGTGACGTACTGCTGTGGTGCTATGATGACTGTATCTTGTTGCTGGTTGCCAGCAGAGGACTGCTGAGATGATGTTTGCCCAGGCTGTGACGATGTGCTGATTAGCTGTTGACCCTGTGAAACTGCTGAACTGCATGCTGGTATGTTTTGTACTCTGCCAAATATATGACCCTGAGGTACAGCTTGCTGAATTACCGTAACAGGAGTGCCTGAAGGTATCTGTCCTGGTACCACCGCATGCAGTGGAGACTGTTGTTGAATTACAGGTTGGTGGTGAAGCAACGTCTGTGAACTAACAACAGTAACAGACGGCTGTGGTCCTGTAGTGTTGTGATTTTGATTAGAAGCTTGTGGTGCTCCTCCTACAGCAATAGTAACAGGAACTGCAGACTGGGGAACAGAGCTCTGTATTACTGTGGCCTTCACTACTTCACAGGATATTGGACCTTTATTCTGTATAACAGTCACTGGAGCATTTTGTTGCTGCTGTGTATGAACAGAAGGATTTTGTGGAATTCTAGAAACAGTCTGTGCCACAGTATGAACACCTTGAATTGGAAAAGACATCTGTGTTGCTGTCAAAGTTGAAGACTGGTTAATAGGCGTCCTCTGATAGTGATTTCCTACGCTTGGTAGCCCATGCGGGATTCCTGTTGAAATAGACACAGTAAAAGTTTGGAAGCAAAAATTATTTCAAAACACATCAACATAACAAATTTTTAAAAATCCAAGGCTTGAATTTGTAATTCTTTATGAAGCAGTTTCTCTTCTCAGCTACACTGCATCTGAATTAATGATGCAGCAACAATGGCTTGTCTGCTGACTGACAAGTTTATGGGTTACACATCAAATACTAGAACGGCATGCAAGTATAAACTGCAATACTATTCCTAACATTATTGAATAAAATCAATCAAAACATGTGGCCCCAACTTCCAACACTTTAAAATTATTTTCAAAAACTTCTGTCTTTTATTGTCAATTCAGAATCAATGCAAAATACTTGATATTTAATTAATTTAAAAACCTGCTGGCGAAGGAGACAAAGACACATCAGGAATTGAATCAACCCGGACAACTGGGGTAGACGAAGTTGGTTGCTGCTGATAGTACATCTGAATGGGAAGTGGTATAGCTCTCCTTTTCACTCCTACCACATGTATATGTGCTTGACCATTGTTACTTGGATCTTCTACTCTCTTCACTGTATGATTTGGAAAGACAGTTCTGCCAAACACAACATAAATCTATGTTAATAAACACAATAACTCAATCCTCTTAGAATGTTTTTGTTTTAACTAACTGCTCTTGTGTGCAGAGTAACTGCACTAATGCCTGCATCTTTGCAGTACAGCAGGATTCTCCAATAGCATCTGAGTATTCATCATTGAGGACTAACAGGTCCACCAGATGGTTGGCCAAGATCTCATATGAGCCAAATGAAAAACTACCATACCTCCAAAAACTACTTCGGAAAGAATTAAAAGGACTATAAGTAGAAAAGGAACCCTACCAAAGATCCTGAAATAGAACGAAATAAAATTAAACAAACTCTAAACATTTATTTCAATTAAAATTCCAAAACTGGATGGATGTCTTCCAAACTCAACTCGGTAGGTCTTTTCTCAAAGAAATCTAAAGCTACAGGTTAGTATTGAGCACATACAATTGCTTCTTTATTGTTGCATGAATTTTTGTCTTACCGCAGACATTTATAAAATCCAGTTGATGTCAGGATTCCACCTCGAGCTAATTTACTACAGGTAGAGAGGTATTCAGAGTACATTTCTGCTCGAGAGACTGAGCAATCAAGATTCACCTCAAAATGGGCATTCAACCTGAGGATGAAAAAATAAATTATGAAGCAAAATATAGAGAGAGCACTTTTAAAAGGGTTGTTAGAACACTTCTGTCTGTATCACAGAGACTTTTGAGACCCGATAACAACATGGAAAATAGCATTTTAGTATATTGTCTTGTCAAATGTCTGTTCCATACTTTCTCCTTCTCACTGCTTATGATTCAACACATAGGACCCCTAACCCATGCAGTCGGTTTTACATGCAACATCTTATTTACATATGTAATATGCAAAATAGTCTCTACATACGCCTTTTTTATTGTATATTCAGAAACAAAACCAAAAAAGAATGCATTGTTTGGTGATGTCTCCTCCACACAGCTCTATTCTTATTTCTTAATGATTCTACTTTAGCAAAAGGTGGACTGAATGCTAGCTAATTCTTCATCAGAATTTTCTATCAAAAATCAACGTTTGTATCAAAACCAAGATTTTAACTGATCTGCTAATGCAGTCTTACTTTAAAATACAAGTAAAACCAGAGACAGAATAACAATCTCAACTCTGTCATTCTGATAGAGGTAGGAAGGCAGGAGAGAGGGCACTGGGATTCTGAGAGAGTACGCACACAAACACACACACTCTCATTCCTGGAGTCCCACACTACACACACATCAATAAAATCCTTGAACAACCTGTTCTCCCTAACGTTGAATTTCCAGGGAGAGGAAGTGTTTGTATCTCCTACAGACTCTCCACAAGCACACAGACCAACCAACCCCCAACCAGGAAGCTGTGAGAGAAGGAAACATTTTCCATCAGTTTAATTTTATTTCTTTCAGATCCATTATTCCAACCCAGAGACATGGGAATGGTTCATCCCCACCAGCAAATGGAGGTAAGTAACAACTCTCACACAATGCTCAAATACCAGTACCAGAATATAGTCTCAGACAGAATAAAAATATTTTTTAAATTGTCAGCATTCACTATATGATGCTAACACTTTGGAAAACTCCACTGCATTCTCCTTCGTAGAGTCCTACACTCCCAATATAACCAGATGCTTCGAAAGAGAAAAAGCAAATGATTACATTCTTTAAATTGTGTCCTCTCATAACCAGTAAAAAGGAAGTATAATGCTATTTCTCCTGCAGTTGAATTACAATTTTATTATTACAAAAACTGAGATCACACTGTATAACACAAAGTCTAGATATTAATTAAATTTGGCATATCAGGCAAATGACTGTCCAGTTGCGTACACTGGTATTAGGCTGATACACTATCACTGGTACCAGCGAACTGAAGATAAGTCCTGAATATAATGGTGAAATGGGATCTGCAATTTGTACTTTACTGTCACATGCACTTACCTTACAAGGACTCCTACTCAGGCTAAGCTGGCTAATAATATATCCAGGAAGGTCAGTTTAAATACCTTGTCTCTCTACTGCTTCCAAGAGATAGTAACTTTTCTAAATTCTACGGTTATGATTTACTCATTTTCCCATTTCTCTCAATAGGAAACCATGACCAAAACATACCATGAAAATTTACATTAATGTAAGACATTCCATGTTAGCACTGCTGAAAATGCTTGGAAAGATGCTACTCCTCTGTTCTCAATTTACTTTTTTTTTTTTTTTGGCAGCACAGTTAGTATTTAAGGAGAATTTTCAGGACTAGATGTTAATTTTTATTTTTCACTAGCTGTATCTACCTAAGACTAACCGGAAGAAAATCAAGTACAAAAATAATAGTATTCAACACTGACAGCTGCAGAAGCACACAGAATCAGAAACAAAGCAAACATTCCAAATCTTCCTGATATAATGCTCTATGGTTTGCTTCATTATTTTCTGTCACTTGATGGTACTACACAGTTGAGCATGGTACCTACCCATACTTATTTTAACAGTCAAAACTTGTATTTTACATTTTATACAGAGTGCAAAATTCACCTTGCCTACAACTTTACTACTGAAAGCTAGATGTCTAATGCTCTCTATAGTCAGTAGAGAGTAGGCACCAGAAGGTAATGTGTAATCTCATCAGAAACTAGGCAGGTGAAGGCAGTTCATTTTACTATAGGGGGAATCTCCCACTCCATTAATTAAAAAGGCAGCCTAGAAAACTAGCTTTGGCTAGACACCAACTTGCAGATCGCTAAATTGAGCTGTGGTGACTCCAAGTATCCCTGTTTAAACATTTAAATGTGCAATTTCTCAGCCTTTCAGCAGTGCACATTAATAATACTTTGCAGTGTGCAAACAGAAGCACAGGAACACCATCAGTTGACAACAAGAATCTGCAACATTTCCCCCACACAATCAAAGTTTTGCTGGAAGTATAAGTAAAACTAAATCATGATCTAAAGCACTAAGCTTTGACAAATTCTACTCACTTTATCTTAAGGGCCCTCGACCGATCAGTAAGACAACTGATGAACATATGAGTTGTGGAGCAGCAGAGGTGGAAGGGTCCCATCAGGAACCGATTAATACAAATACTTAGAATGTGAGTAGATTTACATGAGTCAAATAGTTTCGGAAGATCACCTTCAGTCCACGTGAAAACCACGGGCAGAATAGTTTTTCTCTAAATATCTGACAACAATATTAGTTGAAAGCTACAGAATTTGGATGGAAAATACTTTGATCTTCCTAAACTCGCTTGACATTCACAATGATCATATGAGAGTTTTGCAGGGCCTAGCTTCATAATTTGATAATTACTTTTATATTGGTACAGTAATATAGCAACATGTTACCAGATGAAAACACTCATGAAACAGATAATGCTGCTTGACAATTTAAAAAATAAATAAAGATCAAGATCTTTGAGTCAAAAATCAAGATCAGAGTCAAAAATCAAATTACATTATATTCTAAGAGAGAGAACAACTAATTTCAAGTATGAACTGTCAAAGAGTGAATATACTGGTTGAGCTTTTTCTTTCATACACCTTTTCAAAGGAATGACAGAATGGTTTTGCTTTATACTTTTGAGAAAAATGAGTAACAGTAAATAGAAGCAAGCTAGAAAATTCTGTGACACATTAATACAGGCATTTTTCTTTGTTTTTCTTCTTTATTAAAGTATTTGAATAGAACTATACACTTACCACTGACATGCAAATTTCTCGCTGTCTATTTCTACTATTCCCGGTGGTGGAGCAACATGTGGTGCTGTCCTAGAGGCTGTGGAGAATGAGGGGAAGGAAAAAAAAAAAAAAACACAACACTTGCTGAAATGATTTTTGTCCTCCTGAATGAAGTACTTCGACTCCATGACTTTCACTGGTACAGTTTCTCCTGTGTTTGTAAGCAAGGATGTATCCAGCTAAGGCAAGTCACAAAGGTGCACTAAGCAGACTACACACTTGCACCACAATTTACCAAAGTGAAGCAGAGCAAGCCAAGGCCAGAGCCACCACTGAAGTGTGATGATGACGTAAAGCACTTAGTGAGCAAAAGCTTCCAGATTCACGATCATGACCCATGAGCTCAGTACTTTAGAGTACTGAACATGATTTAAGAGTGGCACAATACTCCACCAGAACAAGCACAAATACACAGCAATTATTTTTCCAATTCCCAAGTGGAAGCAAATACAACGTAAAGAATTTTGTTGTAATGTCACATTGGTTCCTTCCATTCACTCTTGTTCATCCCCTTAGTCACATTCTTTTCCAGTCACTTTCACTGTAGTATCTGCACCCATTCCAGAAACAAGTACACTTAGACATGCAAGCCAGTGTCTGTCATAATGGTTCTTTCTCCATTTTTTCCCCAGAACGAATAGCTATGTTTCATCTTGTGTGCACTTGTGGTATACTGCTATGTGCTTTTATTAGTAAAGACAGAATGAGGTACATATGCTATTCCCCCGACCAGTAATAGTTAGCTGTGCCATCAACTTCCAAAGGCTAGTATTTAATCCCAAAATAAAACTGCAAAAATCAATCATAATTACAATTTAATTTACAATTAAGAAAACACTTTTCAAGCTTTAAACAACAGTTAAAATTTGGTTCACATCACAATAAGCTGTTTAGCAGCTTCAACAGAGGCATGATTCTGTGTGTCTATCTCATCTCTGCAATTCCATCAAATACTGTAATGTTACTGCCCAATAACATTCCGTGTAAAACACAATATAAAATGGACCTCTAATTCTCTGCAAATCATGGGAACAATCTAGAATGGATACTTTTTCTTTACACTGAACAAGTTAAAATAAGGAGTGAGCATAACTTTCAGTAAATTTTCAGATTAGCAACTGAAAAGTATTAAGATTCTTTTAAAGCTTGTTTCACAACAGTTTTGGCTAACAAAGCTTTATATTTGCTTTGTGAACAAGCATCTGAAAAAGATACCATATGTTATGCATAATGCTATACTTGTTTACCTAAGTTAATCAGAAACCTACAGAACACAAAAATCATACATGCCATGTAGGAAATTTTGTAGAAGAGTATGCTCTCTTTCAGTGATACTAACCTGGGACACCTGTTGCATGGGCCTGTGAAGAACCATGATCTATTACTTGTGGTCTGACATCAGGTACTCCTTGCTGGCTAACGCACTGATGTTCAATGAGTTTTACAGCAGTAAGTGCATCAGGTCCAAACATCTGGATGTCCATAGAAACCAGACATACTAATGTATCTAAAGTATTAAATGTAAAACCAACAATGACATTAGGACAAGACAAATGAATGCTGCTGGGACATATTGATTTTCTTTAAAATTGCCAGGTGTTGAAAGAAAACAAGCCTCTGCATGCTTCTGTAGATGATTTTTTTCCCCTTCCCCACACTTCCTTCATGGCATTAAAAACCAAAAACAACAAAAAACCCCAAAAATCAATTCAAGTTTTAGCTTGCCTAGTTATCAGCATCATCAATTTCTTGAGGACACAGAGAGTAAATTTTAGTAAAACTTCCTATTCTAATATCCATCCCTAAGCTGCACACACACATTACCAAGCCACATTTTTAACCACTGATCATGACATGTTCTTAAGCCTTTTTTCTTACATAAGTGAGAGTAATAGATTTTGCTTCTCCCTTACCTATGCTCTTCTCTACTTTAGCAATCTTTGAGCAGGCCACTTCTCCCATTTCTGTGAGCATGTATAGCACCTCAAGTGCTGAGATTACAAGCAGCACATCTGGTAGCGTGAGATGACATATGATCTCTTTATAGGATTCTTGATCCACATATTCACAAATTAAGACACCATTATCTTCAGCCTTACAAAGATTTGCCAAGATTTCCATGCCTAATGGACAAATACAAAATCATTTTAAACAGCAATAATTACAATTCTAATACAACAACAGAATAGCTAGAGATCTTACCTCTCATTTTTAAAAATCTATCCCTTGACATGAGGCATTTTGTAACAGTGTGAAACATTAGATGAGTAGTTTTGAAATCAACAGGATCCAAAAGAAGCTGATGAGAAAGAAAAAAAAAAATCTTTGACTAACACTATCCATATAGTGCTAATGGCTCAAATCCTTAAATCTGCATGTCAAAATATAAGATTCTAAGTGTTTACATGACATTTGTGTTCACAAAAACAGAACCCTGTGAGCTTTTTATTGTAGCTAGCATTTTGAGCTCCCTCCTCCTTTTCTGCTCTGAAGTAGCAGTCTAATTCACACTTTCCAGTGCTCAGAATAAGGAAAATAACTTTATTCCCAGACAGTCAACAGCATACACAAATATATTTTAATACCCAACAAAGAACAGAACTTCAGAAACAACAAACATTCCTTCCCAAATGCTATCACAATCATTCATCCTGTTTCTATCTACTTTTGCTTTGCAATCAGAGCTCTCAGACATTATAATATCAGAAGGTGGATACATGGTAAATGAAAACACGATCTTTTTTCCCAATATTCAGCAGTGGACCAATACTTCAAGTCCCATTCTCTGATACCTACCATTTAACTTATCTGTTATATTTTAAAATATAAGGAATATCTGAACATATCTACCTATAAAATCTGTATAATTTATCTGCGCAATGATATGACATACTGAAATCGTGTATCTTATTACATTCAAACCTCTTTGAAAAGAAAAGGATGCCTTGCATGATTCAGGTGGTATATGCAGTGGCGTATGACTAACTTACTGGTGACCACTACACATGGCATAAAACCACCTACCACCCCCTTTCTCAAATGTACTATTTTGAAATTATGACTAAAGGTTATAACTATAAAGTGAAGAAGCTAGTGTACAGTCTGCAGAATTTAACTAAATTCCTTTCTTCTCTCTGGGAGACTAAACTGCAAATTATGCACTATGAATATCTTGTATCTCCCTATACAATCAGTCTTCTTCACGTGATTCTATTTAAGCAAACCAACATACACAGTCTGTGTTTTTGTTTTGGCCCTGAATACTTGTTTTCAAATTGCTATTTACAAATTCAGAGAATAACTTATTTCCTGCTTCATCCAATGATCAAGGAAAAAAGTAACTCATTTAATTAACACTAAAGTAATGCTTTTATCAAATTATATTTTAATTCATTTTGAAGCACAGTACCTCTGCTGCAATATTTCCCAGCGTGTCAAGCCCCAACTGCCGTAGAGAAATAAAATGACTATGAGCAGAGAGTAGCAGGAACCGAAGACAAGTACGATTAGCTGCCAAAAGTTTAACATTTCCCTCTTCAAAAGAAAGATTACGTAAAATCACTGCGATCTGAAGTACCCGCTGCCCTTCAATATCATTAATGCCCAATTTGCGAGGTGGATGAAATAAGGATTCCCAAATCCATTCTTCCGATGGAATATCTACAAAGTAAATAAAAAATTTTAGTCCTTCTTTTGCTATATTTACCAACATGTATTAAGATTAGTCAAGATGTCTCACCTTGAGATTTGCTTCTGTCAGAAATTAGATCACGAACTTCAATATCCTCAACAATATCCTTCCAAAACTGAAGAAAGAATTAAAAATACACTTAATTTCTAGGGGATGATATTTCTTTAAATATTAATCATTTTTATTTCTATTATTTTAAAATATTGAAAAAATATTAAAAGGATTGTTCTTTAAAAATTTCCTAGTACCTTGATTCATCTAATCGTAACAGTATTTTTCACTCATGGGATGATATGCAAGATGTTCAGTACTTTATGTTAAGAAACTCTTCCTCTCAAGCACCAGAAGTACACATTCATGATCAACCAACACTACCACAGAAGTACTTTGCTGAAGCACGTACTGAAACTACATGGACAGTTTTCCACAGACAATTAGAAATACAGCAATTATAAAGTGCAAAAAAAGTACAGTTCATCCTCCTTCAACTCCTACAAACAGTGAACTCCTAAAGCAGAAGATGGTAACTCCTCTCCGCTTCAGTAGTTTTTAGCTCCTGCTAGAAGCACAACAGTCAGATTTCTATCTGGAGAGACTTTTTAAAGCTTCTGCTATGTTTTCCTCCTCATCATAAATCAATGAAAAGAGACAAGCAACAACCACTATCCCCAAAACCCTTTATAAATACAAGCAAAACAGAATGCTTCAGCAGACTGGAATTCAAATTACTTTACAAATATATGGTCTGATCTGTAAATGGTTATTATGTCGCTAGTCCTGTTGAAATTCAAGAATTAATCAAGTGATTAAGTTTTGCAAGCTAATAAAAATATACATTATTATGTATATTAATATAAAAATATATAATGATATATACATTCTAATGTGTATATTATAATAAAAATATAAACATTCCTTTGACTAATAAAATTTTATACATTCCTTTGACTCACTAATGAAATACAGCTCCTCTTTTGGCAATGATCACAGAATAAAGCCACAAATAAATCTGGACAAAAAGGGAAGGATGGGAAGTACAACCAGCTGAACAGCAGGAGAAATTTTGCTATGCAAATGTAATTACTAAATTACAGCATTCGTACCAAGCTTGACACTATTATTTTCTTGAAACATAGAATACTACAGATTTTCTAAATTGGAAGAATTTTATTTTCCACTGCAATGCTGCTAAATGACATCCAAGCGCTGTTTAGTAAAAAGGATTACTTGCACAGAAAGGATTATTACCTCATTTTAGCATACACAAGAACAGCCAGATAAAAGTCTAACTTCTTACTGTTTGTGACAAACAGATTTTTCTAATTAATACTGAGGCTATCATCAAGAGCCACAGAAGACCAAGGCATGCAGGTAAAATCTGCAGGATGTACTTCATATTGATCTGTCTTTACTTTTAGAGAAGGATACTATTTAAGGAAGATACTTCAGTCATTATTTTAAAAAGCACACAGAAGTGTATTGTCTGGAAATTTACTAGTTGGTGCACACTTTGCTTTACGATGTTTCCTTTTGGAAAAGCAATGAAGACAGCAAGCCTTCACATTTCACTGCTACTTAAAAGAAAAACTTGAGAAGCTTTTAAAGATTAGTTGTTTAATTAGTCAAGGATTTTTTTAAAAAGTGAATATTGAACTGAGATACTTAAAGTCTTCAAATTCAACCTGAATCCCTTTGGAAGAGGCCAAATTCAATCACAATACAACGTTAGAACTGCTGTCACACAGTAAATGTTAAAACAGTGTCATCACATTTTGCTAGCTGAATCCTCCAATAATCCACTTTTCAGCTCTTAATACTTAAGTGTATAGTCCAAAATGAAACACTTAAAAACCTCTGGCAATATAAAGTCATAAAGGAGCAAATTTTTCTATCCAGAAGGCAAATCATCCTGGACATGCTCTCAAAGGGATGGAAAATGAGGATTTAAGTTTTTTGCAGATGAAGACACTACAGACGCTGCTGAAGATAAAGCCTCAAAATCCTATGGCTAAAGATGAGGACAGGAATACTTTGTTGGAAAACTGTACATCTCACCTAAAACTTGCAGAATAAACAGATCCACGCTAGTTGCTTGAACAACTGTGAAAGTCTCCCCTTCCTAAAGGAGCAGTCTGTCAAACAATGCTAGTTGTCAGCTCAGATTATCTTTTTCAGAAAGGAACAGAACATGACTCCTTTCTGTAAGTTAAAATGAGAGATACACCAAAGCACCAAATAAAGTTTACTTACACATAACTGTTATTCTTCAAATGGTTTCATTATACAGTCATGCTATGAGCATAAGATGCTAACAACTCAACCTAGAGAACTTTTGCCTCAGGATTACCTCAGCAAATGCACAAGCCCTGTTACTTATGTGAAGCACACCAGAATAATGTGCGTCCCCCACAGCCTCAGTTCCTCTGAGTCCTAGAGATCTGGAAAGGCTCTTAAAGCTCTAAGGAAGAGAATTGGGAGGATAGGATATGAATATGCAGACAATACAACTTCAAAAAGAACAATCAAAAAAGATACATATTTTTTCTCTCTTGAGTGTTTATACATACAGAAGCACTGTGGGTGATAATGCTCACCAAAAACACTGCTTTACCTGCAGAAGTGTCCCAGAGCCTTTGCTTGCTAAAAACTGTAGGTTTGCATTCCCAAAGCCAGCATCTGTCATGGGTGTTTCAGCAACCATGAAATGCCTACTGCAGTAGCAAACCAGGTTTCCTGTGAGTACTTTGCAGATTTTAAGATTTCAAACATTCTGCAAAAGCTCCAGCGATATCACCAAAGAACTCAGAAATATTATCCTACATCCTCCATTCAAGAAGCCAGTAACTTAAACAGCTTATCAGTAAGTAATGTGTTCAGAAACCCAAGCTGCTAAGACACAGACTATTATATGTGGCATTTCATGCATCTATTTTAGAGATGGGTTGCTAACTATAGAGGGGTCAGGATTTCTGAGGACTTTAGCTGTTGACAAGCATGTTGCAGCAATGAATGTAGAGATGGAAGCTGATATGCATTTATCACTATATTGAGCTCCAAAACTCCCGAAAGCTTTAACATGGACAGCTGAGGTGAGTTCCTAGCCAAGGAAAGACACATCTGTCTCAATTATTTAGAAGGTTCCCAACTTCCCATTTCATTCCAACAAGCTATCTCCTAGCAGGCGCCATTACGTTAGACAGTTGACTACCTCCCTCAGAAAAGTTACTATTCCGTTCAGAGAATGACAACCAGCTTGAAGCAATGATCTTATGCACTGCATGTACATTCATGTAAAGAATTAAAAAAGTGCAGTCAGCCTAGCCTATGACAATCAAAGTCTCAATCAAATTGTCAGGCATGAAATCAAGTTGTCCAAACATTTTAAAAAATGCAGGTTTTTTAAGAGATGCTATAACAAACAGGTTTCACCTGACCCCCATATAAACAATAACATACAGTCAATAGTGAATACGAATTCCGCGTCTTTCGCTCAGACAGAGGATTCCAAGAAACCCAAAGCAGATTCCAGGACACTTAAGACCTCTTCAGAAAGAAACAGCAAAAGAAAAAAAGTCCTTGATAAGACTTTCAGGAAGGTAAACTGTACTTTCCATTCCTTAACTGGAATTATGAAGCTCGTTAATTACAAAACCCCTTACAACACAGTAGGGAAAAAACACCAATAAAAAAATAGCACGTTGTTCTGAAAGTTACCCTCTGTGATTCTGGTGAAATACAGACATTTCCATGTCTCAGACAAATCTTCACATCGGCATCACGTGTCCTGCCAGTAAACAATCAAAAAACCAGCCCAGTTGTTCTTCCAAACCTATTGTAAGATTACCTACAATAATCACCATCTCGTACTCCTGAATAAACGTGTTCAGACATCTTAAGTTCAGAATGACTCTGCAGCCTCTATTTCTTTTCTTAACAAGGAAAGAGTTGGCCTGAATCACCACCTTTTTTGCATTTAAGCAGACTGGTTTGATTGTTCTCAGTCCACTCAACATTTGTTTCCTGCCTAAGCAGGAATGATCCCTGAAAAGGACAGGGGTGGAAGGAGAATGATGAGGTGGAAAATATAATTAAATAACCTACATACAATGTTTGCAACCTATCTGTAAGAAGAGAACAAGGAGAAACATGAAAAAAATTTTTGTTTGCCCAAAGGAAAGGCAAAAGTGGAAAAAGACAAGTTAAGTCAAGCTTTCTGGGCATCCCTTTGAAAAATGTACTTATATCACAGAGGCAATAAAAAAATCAATTTAGCATCACAAGCAGTTATTTATTCCCTACTATAAACTATGGATAGCTGCAATCTGATACTTCCTATCAACAGAAGTGAACAAGAAAGGATGAAAAAGTGAAGCTCTTTATCAAGTGTTATTCCTATACATATATTTCAGATCATGATAACACACTGATAATAGGAATATAAAGCTAAAACTTGGAAGCAAACAAACAATGCTTGACTACGTGACATCTAGACACTAAGAGATAACGGACAAAGGTAAAGAACTTGATTCACATGCACAATCTGATTACCGTCAGTAGCCAAGTTACTTTGGAAAAAGATGCATAGGATAATACAGAATTCACTGAAAATCAGATTAACCAAATTACTGTCCATGAAAACAATGGACATTTGAGTCCACAAATCATATAATGTAGCAATGATCATGACTACTTATTGTCCAAGAAAAATATGAGAGCAACTAGAGTCAAGTCAGCTTGACAGATCCCTGTGAGAGACAAGAAAGGTGACATTTCTGAAAAGTATTTCAGGCATTTAAATGCATAAGGATCTCTCTCTACACACTATCTAAGAAAGATTCAAAGAATAAATACACAGTAAAGAAAATTATTATTAAACTTATACAAAGAAGAAGATGGCTTAGACAACAAAATAAGAACTTCACAAAAAAAAAAAAAAAAAAAGGAAACCAGAGAAGTAAAGCATTATGCAAAGCAATAAAGCAAGCACAAAAACTGCATACGCATGGATTTTGGAACTCTACAGGTAGGAGAGGCCTCGAAGTCCAGGAACATGAAATCCAAATGCTTAAATTGAAGTAAACAGAAATTAATGGTGCATGAACAAATTTAATGCAATTATTCATATACATCAGATAGTGGGCAGCTACTGGAGACACAAAAGAAATACCTGGAAAAATAGATTTAGCTATCTGATTATAAGCATGCTACATAAAAAAGTCACTCTTGAAAGACAAACTATACGCACAAGTGAACCTTGCAAACATAAGAAAATTAAAAGAGAAATGAAACAGTTAAAAATAGGAGAGCTTCTGGAGTAGATCAGAGAACACCTAAACAGGATGTCATCAGAGCTTGGGGATGGGGATGACAAAACAAGGAAGAGATATAAGATCACTGTCTAAATGCCAGTTGTTCCAATCCTTAAGTAAGGACATGCAGTCAATTCCAACTAACTAGAGATTTAAGCTTATTGACAGCACCAGGAAAAATCAAGAGAAAGCAACCAATTAACATAGCTGTAATGGATAACAGCAGGTTCAACTAAAGTGATATTCAAATTCTGACAATTAATGGAACAGATTCACTGACTAACAAAGACTTTTGATTCAATTCAGAGGGAATCACTGTAGAAAGTAAGAAAATACGTAGTGCTGCAGATAAGGTAATGGAAAATACAAATTTTCCAAACAGTTTTTTATAATGCAGTAAGGGTTGGGGGGGGAGGGAAAGAAAAAGGTAATTGATTCTCTCAAAGTTTAATATAAAGAAACACGTTGTTTTCCATCTTCACCTTCAACTGGAACAGCAGTGATGCTGGAGGACAACTAAATAGACAAGCTCCTCTGCTCATGAATGTCACATTACCGAACTAGTAGACCGTTCTGAAAAAATCATGATACTGCATACATAAAGTAGAATGATTTTAAGTCAAAATTAGAGAACAGCAGAATATAGAAATCAAAGTATTGGTGCTGAAACAATTGAGAAATTCTTTATGAGAAATTAATATAGAACTCAGGAGCTGACTGAATACCAAACAACCAACAGTTATTGCGTAGATATTTAAGAGTGGGAGAAATACTAACGGTGATGCTGTACCACTCCTAGTGTGCAAAGATATAGTAAATGAAGAGAAAAAATGATGAAGAAAAACATATGGCCATTTTTCTTTATTGAAAACTAATTTAAAAATACTAATACAATTAAGAGACTAAAAATTAAATCAAGCTTATTTTAAGCAAACATTTAAAACTTCCACAAAACATTTTAGTATAAATACGTAATTCTAAAGTTACCCCCAATGTCTGTATAAAGACATTGAAACACAGAAACTAAATGCCTCTATAAAATCCAAAGTTCCAAGTTCATGTTCATATATTTTAATAACCAGGAGAAGCAGCTTAGAAAAAAGTTAGTAAGAGTAGCTATATAGATGAAATGTCAAATATTCTGAACATATCTCATAGATAATTTCTATTTGTTTCATTACATCTGAAAAGCCATTTTCAGGTAACAAAGACTAGGAGTTCTATTTTTTTTCCCCCATAAAACTGACATACCAACACTTAAACTGACATTGAATTGCCAAGAATCCAAGTTTGATTTCTCTATGATTTCTCTACGAATCCTGAATTTAACCCTGAGAATGATTTTCAGAACAGCTTCAAGATTTCTGATATTTCTCAGCCACCCCCACCCCCCCCAACCCCAAAACTCCAACACATGAAAAATCCACTACAGTCTGAGGATAATGTTTACAAACTCAACAGAATTTCTATCAATTCAATTCCTATTAGTCTAAAATTCACGTGTTTAAGAAATTGCCTTCCCCACCCTACTTTCTATGAATCTCTACCATTTGTGTGTTCATGCCATCACTATACTTTAATTCATAATTCTGCGTTTTTCCTCTCCCACTTAAAAAACTCTTTTCCATTTTAATCTTTACACAAATTTCTAATCTGCTGTCATTATAGCAGAGAAACAAACTGGAATGATAACCTTACAAAATCAAGACACAAACAACTGGCAGCAAAAAAAACCCAGAAACCAAACAAATAAAGAAGAATTTTTAAAAAGATAATATGAACAGTGAAAGGAAGAATGCACATTCAATAGCCATTCTATTAATCTTAAAGCTGCAAAAGCAAATTTAAAAAAACAGATACACAATGTCTTCTCTGCCAACCAAATATCTCCCTCCTATGTCATGAAGCTCCCATAATGCTTCCCCTGATTTCTCTTTTGACACAGCCACAGCTGCAATACAAAATAAATTACTGCCAGCAGTAGGGTCAAACAAATGCTTGAGGTAAGATGTTCTGAAAAATCTAGATTCTTGGCATTAGATATATTTTTAGATCTGGTGTTAGTTTCTGACATGCTTTCAGCAGTATTTCACTACAGAGTGGTACTATACATGTTGTAATGTTCAAAAATAGATCTTGGAGAGCATCCAAGTTTCTTATTAGTAAACCTTATTGCAGTTACAGTGGTTTTACTTAACACTTCGTTAAAAACATTTATCAGAACCATCTGTCCTTATCTATCACAATTACTTAAGTTTATATAATTAATGAACATATAATAAATTAGAATTCTGTGTAATTTAAAATGTTTACAGATCTAGATGTGGCGCTTGTTGCTGCTCTAGATCAGCAGCAGTCTTCGACAGTTTAGGGTGAAGTCAACACAGAAGTGCTAAGTGCTTTAAAAATAAAAAACAAAAACAAACAAAAAAAACCCCAAAAACCCAAAACACAACCTGTAGTACTTCTGGACATATTTTTCAATGGGAAAAGGAAACAAAGATTATGAAGCTCCCCCCGCTTACCTTCAGCACATTTGAACCACATTTTCAAGTTCATATACTAACAAATAGGAGAGCTTACCTTTTTTGTTCTTGACTTTACCTAGCAAATTTTGGTTAGGGAATCTATTCACTGATATTTCAGCAATACTTATCATTTAACTAACAGTACTATGGTCCAACTTGCACCAAAATTGAGTTACACAAAAATAAAACAAAAGACAAATGGAAAAAGCTCCTAACAAATAATACTATAATACTAGTTTCTTTATAATACTGGTAAGACATTTCAGTATATGAGACAATCAAGAAACTGAGCAGAAACCTGGCTATGAGTTCATAAGGAACTCAGCAGCTTCTCTCTTCACGTTTTTAAAAGCAGAAGTTATCAAAATATATTTTAATGTAGCTTTCTTCTATTTTAGCCACATAAATCATCACCTGAAATTCAATTTAAGGAAACTGTATATCATAGCAAATATGCTGCAATGTCAAACCTCTTTCAGCTATAATGTATTTCATGCTCTCATTCACCTCAAAATGCTCACCTAGAAGAAAGAGGAGGCATTTATACAAAGAAACTTTAGTTGTATTTTTACTTCATTACTTGTACAGTAGATCATGCCCTCTAGTGGAAAGATAAAAAAGCCTTGTGCAAAAATAGTGTAAGTGAAACAAACTTGCAACATTGCTAACTTACTTAAATTTGTCCTATGCTTCTTATGTTATGGACTTAATTTTCATAATCCAGAATGTTTCTTTACTGATCATGGCAGTTTTAAAAAAAAAAACAAACAGCATTTTTTTCTCTTGCTAAATATGTTGGACAGCTTTCCTTTTCCTCACACATATTAGCTTTCTTATAAAAAGAAACATAGAACCTCTTTATTAATTTGCTTACACCTATTTTTTCTTAATACATTCCTTTCTGCTTATCCAAACATTTTATGACAACTGTGATTTAGTGTCCTATTATATTTAAATCAAAGGAATAAAGTTGAGAGTAATTCAAGACAGATGCTAGTATATCTTATAATTTTCTATCTTTTTAAACAATTTTATACCTGCCATATGAAGTTTAAAATTATTAAATTAATTTTTAAATTACCTTAACAAAATCTCTATCCGTTTTCTCCTTCCATTCTTCTCCAAACACAGCAGAAAATGATCCTAAAGCTTTAAGCATAAAAAGCAGAATTTAGTAAAATAAAAAAATGAACATTTGTTTGACTTTTTACTAATCCATAAACTAAGTATTCAACCACACTACAGACCCTTCCAGTGTTTCCTTTTCATTTAAAAAAGTCCTGTACTAAACCAACTCAAATTTCTATAGTCATTTAATTAACTGGTACTGCAGTTTTACAGTTTAAATTGAGAATAAGTAGTCCATAAAGAATAGACTAGTTTGTGAACCCTTTAAAAAACAACTTCTCCATAGCCCTCTTCCAGGAGTCAAGATGACTGCTCAATTTTCAGCCTCACATCAACAACTGTTTTCCATGTGCACAGTATAAGCTGTAAACACTACTTGAGTGATTAAACAAATGCCACCTAATGTTTTCTAAAAAACATAATAGTAGCAGTGAGATTTTGACAGTACTCAACTGAAAGTCAATATTTAACCAGGAAGCCTAATGGATGTTCTTGGGTGTTTGGTGGAGCCACTACCACAAATTTTATAATCATCACTGCTTGAAAGCATCAAAGACTCAGTCTGACTCAAAGACTCAGTCAATCCAAAAATAAACTCTGTCTTGCAATAGTTCTGTTATGAACTAGTGACGCATTTAAGTTGCACTTAAACATTTTGGTTCATAATGTTTTATTGTTTTGAACAAAAGGCTACAAATCCCAATTTCAAGACCACATCAGCTTTCCGCTCAGAGAATCCAAACCAAGGCTTATGCAGCACTCCAGACTGAAGATACTATATCCCCCCCTCCCTCCCCAGCCCCGCAAACCCCTGGGTCTGCCCCATCACATGCAATATAATTGTCATCTCAAACCTTGGGGGTAGGGGAAGCTGAAGACATATTTTTCTTGTTACCTAGAAGCAGTGCATTATAAATACTAACAATGATAAAACCTTAATTATAGACAAGCCAAATCTAAAACCCATATTAAAGTGTTAATCAGCTATCATTTATTCACACCTGAAATTATCGTGACAGTATTTTCATACTACCTGAATTTGCTAATTACAGATTTCATTTAATCACCAAACTTGACAGATTTACCTTCATTATTTATAATATAAAAGCATGTAAGAATTTCAAATCAAAGCTTCATGCTTCAAAAATAAGTAAACACACTCCCCCTTTCTTTCCCCAATTTGTCCCAATTAGTCCTCCTAATTCTGCTAGGACACTCCCTGGATTTATCCAGAAGATGTAATGAGGTAAGATAAAAAAAAAATTTTCCCCAGGGAATTAAAAGAGCAAGCCCATTACATGCTTGTCATTCCTCTTGGCTTTACCTCAAATATTTTTCAATATAAGAAATACTAATACAGACCAGCTACAGAACAAGCCTGTGCTCGAAGTCCAAGTTAAGAACTTGAGAAAACACTGTCTACTTTTGCAACATCCAAAAAAATAATGAAATAGCAATAAAAACTTGATTAAATTATTTATAAATTCCTAAGTCCATAGAAGTTCCATCAAAAGAATAGGGGAGTGATGGCACACTCAAAAATCTAGAGAGTAAGCCTCCTGGAATCACTAAAATGCAGGACTAAATTTCACTTTAGCTTCCTTTCAAATATTTTTCTTTGAAAGTTCTTGTGACTGAGCTAGATGCAGACACTAAATGACTGAGATCTAACCATATCTGAAGGGCATGGGTAAAAATCAAAACCGTAAGAGAGAAGCTGGAGAACGCTAATGCAATATTGGGGGGAGGAGGGGGAAGCTACAAATCATTATGTAAAAATACTAATGATTAAAAAAAAAAAAACCACAAACAAACCAAAAAGCATACAATGTCTAACACTGATTCTTCCCCAGAATTTTAAAACAGACTCTCTGACATACCATACTATGTTTGTGCTTATACATGCAAAGCAGATTTATACTCAAACAGATATGATCATCTGTACTAGCAGACTTAAATACACTTAGCTGAAAAAGCTCATCTGAGCAATTTCTTACGGTGGTAATTTCTGAAATTCAGTATTTAAAAAAAAAATCAGTACATAAGACCAGTAAATACTTCCTCCTCGCCACCACAAGACAGGAGTTATGCTGTTATGATATTAGGATGGTTTGGGTTAACTTTTTTCCCCCCTTCTCCTTGACAGAAAGGCAAACAAGCAATTAACAAGGAAGAACTTGGCATGGAGGTCACAATGAACAAGTCAAACAGAATAATTTATTTCACATACTGAAGTATTTTGATGGAATAGTCTCTCTTTTAAAATTTATGTGCTAACACATCAAGTAATTCTGAAACTCAGATCAAGGTTTTTATCCCTTGAGTTTTGTATTCTGAATTTCACTACGGTTGAACATGTAGTGAATTATCAGGATAAAAATCTTACTGGGTCATTGTTTTCAGACTGTCCTTTTTTAATTTTTAAAATTTGTGACTGCTACTAGAAAAGAATTATGAAAACTCAGCATGGTCCTACAAATTCAGAAGAAAGTAGTCAAGCAGACGGAAATCCAATGTTGTAAATTTGAGCATCTTGAACAATTAAACTCTATCACTGAAAAACTAATTCTTACTTTTCACTAAACTGTTAAATAACACTGTTTTAAATTACCTAACTTAAAAGGTATTTGTAATGTCTGATAAAAACTGTAACTGTGGACAAGGTAAAAAGAAAAACTAGGGATAAGTACATTACAGTGCAATAAGTTATAAACATTTTGATTATCAAGGGTTGTGAAAGATGCTACAACAGGTATTGACTCTTTCTGTTGCAAAAATATTATATACTTACTGTCATCAAACACCCCAGCATTTGCAAGCAGTAAAGTGATGATTTTAGGGTCCTTTTCAAGCTGCATAACATGCTTGCTTTCATTTGAAAGAAGAGTACATACATTAATTGCAAAGTCCACTTCATTTGGGAGTCCAGATAACAGTGAAAGCACCAATTTATTATAGTCATTTGGTGAGTTAAAGTCCATAGACAGCCCATAGCTTTGACGAAGGTAATCTAAACAAGAAAAAAAAATTAAAACGTTTTCACAGCTGAACTAATTAATATTCAGATGATACATTATGCAATATTATGAATGATAAGTATTTTTTCAAAAAAGTTTATTAATAAGGTAATGTGGGTTTTTAAAAGTTTTTACAGTGTTCAATTTATTTTTTCCATTTTTCTTTATCTAAAATGCTGAACATACTCTACTTAGCTGTGTACCTTTCTAGTTAATATTAATTCCTTCATCATCTCCAGAATGGAATACTGTAGTATGTTCTCCCAAAGAAAAGCTTTGAAAACGCAAACTTTAATTAAAGCAGAATTGTAATATAATTTGGAGTAACTTTCTACACAAATTACACATCCACTCCACGGAGTCCCCCAGCTTACAATTTGTTTATTGGTTCAAGATTGATACTTTGGTCTCTAAATTACAATGGTGGTGATTCTGGCTCCTTACACATGTGTTTTATCTCTTGGCTTTTAAAGATTAATTAATCATATGGTCAGTTCAGGTATTTGGCTCTGTAGAGAAATGGCTGATGTGACAGAAACACAATCTGCGAATTTTCAAGGTACATTGTTTCAAGACAAGTAACTATTTAGCCTTACTAATTAGAAAGAGAAACATTTGTAAAGAAGGGAAATAACTTACGGATTTTCGTATTTATTTTGTTTTGGTTCACAGTGGAAAGGTTTTTCAGTGTATTAAATTAATAATTTGAGTGACCCACAGATTTGATGGTTTTAATAATATTGTAAATTTAGCTACACACTACTTCTTTAGCCTGTCCAAACATATATATATATGGAACATATGGAATATATATATATATATATGGAAAAAAATAGCACTTTTCCTCAAAAATTTACCTGACACACTGTGCTGCTGGTAGTTATAGGAAGTTGGAATTGCACCAATAGGAAGTTGTGGCTTTGGATTGCCTGGTTGTACCTCATCATCCTCCTCCCCAAAATGATGGACTTTTTCATACTTTTCTAGATAACTGGAATAAAAAAAGGCAAAGTTTTTGAATATATATAGTACAACTACATCCTTCATCCCCCAAGAGCTGAACTGCCAAAGGAAACAAACTGTACAAGCATGGGGATTTACTGGAAACAATAGTCAAAGTGGTATAAAACATAAAACATGAGTCAGACTGACAATAGGTGATACAGAAAATGCAGTTATGTGGAACTATGGATTTAGATATTAAATTTCTTTACATTTCTCAACAACAATCCCTAGCTAAATTGCAACCCGTTGAGCCCTCTTGTGACTAGTCCATTTTTCCCAAATCAGCTTCTGTTACCGAAGATAACCCCGCAAGTGGAAGCAACATAAAAATTACTCTGTGCAGATTACCAATACATATACTGAGGTGAAGTCCAGAAAAACACTTATTTCTTTTAATCTGTCTTAAAGAGAAACAATATACCAAGTCCTAGCAATTTTACAAGAGTAAGAGAACCCAGGGATACTGAAGGTACCAATTCAGGATCAGAAGTTCCAAATGATGGCTGCAGCTAATGACTACTGGAAATCCCTTCGAACCCCTTAAGAAAAAAAATGCTGATATATTGTACACAGAATGGACTGCAAGCACAGAATTTACATATAACAAAAGTAAACAGTCAATCATCTTGGTGAATTAATTATCTCAATTAACAGTTAATTTAGCATTAAATCTGTAACTTTCAGAACTTTTTACACTCCAATATATGAAGTCAACTTAAAAGGCCCACTGTAGCCTTAACTTCATGCTGATACATAGCTGAAAACCCTTCATGAAATTATTCCAAGATCACAAAGTTGCCTAAACTTACAAACTTTCATTGTGCTGAAAACTGACAATATCAAGTCAATTAAATCATAATAAAAATATTACATAATGAGGAAATAATTTAAAACATTTATCTTCCTCTTTGTATATGCTGAAAATATTTAATATATTAGGAAAAAACAAGCTTTTGGTATAATCTTTGTCAGTAGACACTGAAGTCATTAACTCATTGTGAATCAGAAAGACTTAAAGACAACAGTATTCCCATTGACCTCTGGGGAATATTTCAGATGCATTAAATCAGTAATTATTTCATGAAGTGAGATATCAGTGACATAACCATAACTTTAAAATATTGGCAAATACATTTTTTGTGAGGAAATTGGTACCTTCCAGAAGGAAGGAAAAAATTTCAGAGTTATTAAGGCATATCATGGTGCACTGTATCACATGCAACTGTGACTTGTGTCTGACTAATGTTCAGGACATCCAAAGTACTATGTATGTTCTTGGTATGTGAACCACTGCTATAGCACCATCCTTATTACATAGACTCTTGAGTGAGTTAAGGAGACAGCAAAATTCTTCCCTGCACTATCATTTGCTTTTAGGGACTAAAAATTACATTTAAATATGGTTGGGTTTTAATCTTTAAACTAAAAATCCTCATTTATGCTAATTAGGTCCCAATTTAAAATCTGCAAAAAAGTAAAATCCTATAAAATTAAGTTGTTTATAACTTTTTAAAACTCGTAACTCAACACTCTCCCACCCACAGGTTTTTAAATCTAAATCCTAATTCTTCTCTTCCACTATGTTTTCCTTATCCTTTTATCCTACTACTTTACTTTCCCTTACATCTTATATCCAAAGATTAAAACCAAATACAATCCATAGCTTCTATATGGCAAAAGGTGATTCTCAGCATATGAGCATCAAAGACACTACTCCGGGGCGGGGGGGAGGAAGAAATAGTGCAGCTCTCTTCTAAAGAACTGATATTTTTTGCATTATAATGGTCATTTAAAGAGCCTGACCTAAGTAATTACATAACTGTTTTATTATTTTATTTCCTTATTGCATTTTATCAGGGAGTTAGTACCATAGCTTTATTCTGCTTTATTATCTGCTACTACTCAAGCTTTATTTAAAAAAAAATTAATTTCCTTCCACTATCAACGAATTGTTAAGCACCCTATAAATGAACATTACATCACTGAACACTGAATATGGCAATCACATACACAAAAAGATAAGATGTGACAATCTCCATTTTCCATATTATCATTTATTCAATAACTTCTTAAATGTTTTAGGATAACTTAAAAAAACCCCAACAATTAACACGAGTAGGGTGTTATATATATATAATATATATGTGTGTGTATACACACACACACACACAGAGGAGAACATGTTAGAGCTCAATTCAGAGCCATGCTCAAGCTCTGCGTAGGAGATTAATATTACATGTAGTATGGATTTAAGCAATTTAAAAGTAGCAAAGAGAAAAATACACACACTGTGGAATATAACTGACAAAAATATTTTAAAAAGCATGAAGCTATAGTAGCATAGCCAAACATTCAAGTGTATAGTCAGAAATCGAATGCCTGGCGAATAATGCACAACACAATCTTATGTGTCCCATGACTCCATGCCTATCTCTAATAGTTTCTCAAAATAACTGTGTTGATATCCTAACACAGCTACAAAAACATTTACTGGAATAAAATACTCATCTCCAATTGTGAAAGTTAGAAATCCATGATTTTAAATCATCTAGAAAATATTTTATTCTTCCAATGACGAAGCATTTATTTAAGGCTCATTGTTTTGAACTATGTGCACCTACATACTGACCAGCATCCCTTCCCTATTCTGACCATTCTGAACCCAGAAAATATTGTATTGACTATGAACTGAGAAAATACCAGTGGCTTATGTATTGACAGGCTAAATGCCCACCTGTACACATTACTGATTGGTATTTTAAGATAAACTTAGTGGCTTCTAAAATCCTGAGAAAGAACACAGTTGTGCAGGATTCTGAACTATATGTCCAATAGTACATAGGACCACATCAGTGTACCCTGATAAGTTTGCTGATGATACCAAACTGAGTGGGGAAGTGGACACTTTGGAAGGGAGAGGCACCCTGCAGGAAGACCTGGATAGGCTGGAAGAGTGGGCTAACAAGAACCTTATGAAATTCAACAAGGACAAGTGTAAAGTCTTGCACTTGGGAAAACATAATCCAGGAGTGCCGCACAGGCTGGGATCTACCCGGCTGGAGAGCAGCTCTGTGGAAAGAGACCTGGGGGTCCTGGGGGACAACAAACTCAATACGAGTGAATGGTGTGCTGCTGTGGTAAAGAAAGCCAACAGGATGCTGGGTTGCATCAACAAGGGCATCACCATAAGAGATAAAGAAGTCATTATCCATTCTACTCAGCGTTTGTCAGGCCACACCTGGAATACTGTGTTCAGTTTTGGTCCTCTCTATACAGAAAAGATGTGGACAGGCTGGAGAGGGTCCAGAGAAGGGCCACAAAGATGATTAAAGGACTGGGAAGCCTGCCATATGAGGAAAGACTGAGAACTGTGTTTGTTCAGCCTTGAGAAAAGAAGGCTTAGGGGAGACCTTATCACCATGTTTCGGTATTTAAAGGATGGCTGTAAAGAAGATGGAGACTCCCTTTTTACAAGGAGTCACACGGAAAAGACAAGGGGTAATGGGCACAAGTTACTCCTGGGGAGATTCCAACTGGACACAAGAGGAAAATTTTTGACCATGAGAACAATCAGCCATTGGAATAATCACCCCAGAGAAGTGGTGGATTCCCCAACACTGGACACTTTTAAGGTTCAGCTGGATAGGGTGCTGGGCCATCTTGTCTAGACCATACTTTTGCCAAGAAAGGTTGGACCAGACAATCCTTGAGGTCCCTTCCAACCTGGTATTCTATGATTCTATGAATATTTCCAATTTACCCTGGTCCAAATTGAACCATGGGAACAATTAAAATACTTTCAGTTAAATGCTGCTCACTGCAAAAGTCTAGACTACCTTCTGCTACCAGCATTTGCTAATTGTCTTTCAAACAGTTCAGTAAATCAGTCTGTCATCACTGCTGTCACCATGGTTTGAATAAATGAGTTTGTACTGTAATTGAGTGACCAATGCTGATAAGATGACTTCATAAAACTAGTCTAACTTCTGATACCAAGTGAAAAGGAAACCTAAAAATCTAGAACTGATCTTTCCTACACATACACAAACATATGCTTTGCTTTGTACACCTATGAGATCATCAAAAGCTATTGAAATTGAGGAAAAGACATGTCGAGGAAAAGCTACTACCTTCACAAAGTCCTGAATCAGATTAATCAAATCTATTAATAAGTCCAATCAATTTAAACAGAGACTATATAAATGTGTGCTTATGATCAAGATCTAAAAGAGTAGCTCAGAGACAGCTTGACCTTCCCTCCTTCTGACCATCCAAGTCTCTCACTCTTCAGAGAGCTCATTTAGCAAACGAAGAGGATTCTAGGTTGGCTTTCCACTGATTTTTCAAACTCAATAGAGGTCAGATGAATACTAGAGCTGATGCAGGGGAAACAGCAGGTGTACACAGCTGAGGATGGCAAGAAGATGATGCGCATGTGCCATTTCTACACTGGCAGAAGCGACACTGCCTTAGCTTGTCTAAAGGGACTTCAGAAGTGCTGTGGCTAGATCTAATTTCCTCATATTTGTTGGTTTGAGTCAAAGCTTAAGCTTAGCATAAAACACTTTCATTACTGAATATAAGATTTCATGAGAATATTTAATAAGATGAATTAAAAATCCCTATACAGAAACACATACAGTACTCAAAATACAGTTTGCAAATTTACTACCATCTTTTTCTGGACTTGTCCATTCTACCAAGAATGAATAACTATTTAAGCATTTAAAAAAAAAAAAAAAAACAACCACCTTCTATATCATAAAATAATCCATGTTGGTCCATACTTTAAAATACAAATACTGAACCTTATGCTTTTTATTAAAGCCATGTCCCAGCAGAGCTGAACAATATGAATATCCTAGATGTGTTCCTCTGTTAATACCTACTTTATTAAAACGTGTTAAAACAGTTCTGCCGAACACAGAAACCCTGAAATTTCAAAATCTAGTTTCCTTCTTCCCTCTCCAAAACCAATTACATTGTTTCCCACTCAGTTAGGTCAAGAAATGTTGGCGGGTTAGAAAAACTTTACGTATAAAAGACCTTTGCAAACTAAAATGGTTGTAATTTTTTTCAGTGTTGACAACTCTCACAAAGTTCTCACAAATGTCTTATTAAATATTTAATAGGAAACCAGGATTCAAATCAACCTTAAGTGATGATCTGATTTTTCCCTATGCCAAAGCTAGTACCATCTTCACTATCTTAAATTCCCAGCTCTTTTTATTGTTATTCGACTTACTGAAGTTCCACCTCTTCAAAGAACACTCCCTTTCTCCTATTTCACCCCAAACTAATCAAGTTTGCTGAGGAAAAAAAAAATACAAACAACAAAACAAAATAAAAAAGCCCCCAACGACCCCAAAGCATCAGTTACAATGGCTAAAAAAAAAACAAAACCAAAACCACAAACAAAAAAACACCACCAAAAAACCCCCCAAAAATCCATGACAAATAGGAAGACCTTCCTCACCTTTAACACATACACTTACTCCTTTTAAGATACTGCTAGTTTACAGGGAGGACGTTTCACTCTTTCTGAATCCATTGAGTTTAACAGCACTGTATTACTGAATTTCAACCATAACAACCAGACCTTAATAGACTGCTTTAGTATGATTCCTTTATGCTACATAAGTACCAACTGTTTACAGACAGCTGTACAGACCTCAATCCTCCAGACCTTCCTTTTGTTTCCTGCAGAGAGAATGCATGATCTGGAATTTTAGTGTAGAGAAGGAGCTTTGTAAATTAGCTTGTAAATGAGCTTTGCTAGTCTTAAATTCTAATCTTACCAGTCTGGCATACAGCTACTATGCAAACAGCAGAATAGTTATCATAAAGACAGCTCTTGCTCTAAAGATACAAGAAATTTAAGAATAATAAATGGAGCTTTTCTATTACTGAAAAACAGTTGTGCAAAAGCTCATAAATTATAATCAGATAGTTACAAAAGGCTAATCTCATGTTTCAAAACAACTTAGACCTGTAGCCATAGACTAGAAATGCATACTTTGACCACAGAAAAAGGTTTTTAGGAATTCAGAATGCTTCCTTAATTTAGCAAAGTCACAGGTGTATACATCAACAATATAGGTCTCAACCTTCCAATCTTCTCTTTTAATTTCAATGCCAACTGAACAATTAGGCCCTGAAAAGAGAAAGATGCAGCTAATGTATGAAAAAGAACTAAAGAAACTAACTAAATGAAGGATCAGAACGAAACTACTAATGAAACAAGTAATGTATATGGGATACAAAAGTTTCAAAGACATCTGAGGAAAACCCAAGTACTATGTTGAAGCTTTGGTGAGAATGGAGTAATGAGGAAAACTACCTTCTGTACATATATTGAAAGGTGCCCCACACTGTTACCATAGCATCTTGAACTGGTGTTAGCCCAGTGCACACATGATCCAAAATATTCAAGAAACTGAAATACAATGAAACCCAGTGGCAATTTACAGCCACTCCCTCTTTTCAGTTTGGATCACACCTCTATTCTGAGAGGCTTAACTTAAAAAAACCCTACCAAACAAACAAAAAAAACCCCCGAACACCCCCACCCAAAACGCCCAAAAAACACCACCACACACATCCCCCCCGGTGAATAGCTAGAACTACTACATATGCAAAGTACTGAAATACAGGAAAATGCATGGGCAGCCAGAAACATGTGAAGGCTGGCTACTTTTTGAAGGGCAAGTGATTTCAATGCTTTCTGAAAACTTGGTTCCTTTAAGGATCCCTTGAGTTGGAAATGAAAAGATAATATCCCTTTGAAAATCAAATTCACATATTACACATTCTGTTCCTGTGACAGAACTTCAATAAGTCAATTTGTTTCATTCAGGTGCATGAGCAAATAAATTCTACGAAGATGGCTAACATTTTTGTCCATTAAAAATACTTATTTCAATAACAACACAGGTTTTTATTCAGTCAAGTTAGTTTCAGGCTTGTTTTCAGATATTTGGGAAAAAAATACTAATAAAAGGAAGTCTACACCAGGTACAGCTAGTGGCATGCAGAATTTACTATCAACAGTAGCCCTGAATGGGCTTAGAGTATACCACAAGCTCTCAAGCTAGAGTGTGGGGGACATTTCTGGCACCTTTTGAATCTGCTTCTCGCAAAAGTGGAGAATTTGAATTAAAAAAAACATCTAGACTTTTAGATTACAACGGTCTCCAATTGAAAATTTAGAGTATACCACATACACCCTTAGTATTTGTCAAGTTATTTTATGTATTGGTATAAAACATCTGGCTTATTTGGACATTTTGGGTCCCTATACCAGGACACCGTAAATTTGCCAAATATATATTAAGCCACTGCCTGGCAAAACAGTGAAGACAGCATCAACCATCACAGTCTAACTACCAATTCCTTATCTTTGTATTTGGCTGAAGGACAAGCAGGTACTATTCCTACCAGAGCTCTCCACCTGATCCTTCTTGGAACTGTCTTTTTGGCAGCATTATTAGCAGGAGACTGACAACATGAACTTGCACCAATTCTGTTAGCTTGAACACCTTCCATTATGAAGCACGACAGACACGCTCTTCCTGCTCATTCTCTTGCACCCCCTCTCCCTAATTGCAATCCTATCAACAACAACATCCTACATAATCATGAGACAAAATCCTTACTGTAATAAGGATTTCACACTACTCCATGCTCCAGTTCGTGTCACCCTGTGAATCACTGCATACTGTCACTCTTTGCCCCTAATTCCACATAACCCTTGCCCTGACCTGAAGAGCTAAGGAATTCCATGGTGGCAATGCTACGCCAACTAGAAAATTTTCAGAACAGGGGTCCATGCTTAGGTAAAACAGTAAAAGTAACTAAAAATATTGGAGGCAACAGAGGGGAAAAAAAAAAAAGTAAAAGCTACCTATTATTGTAAGATTTTGAACTTAAAAAAACCAAATACCTCTCAGGCTTCCAATAACATTCCTCGACAATACATGCAGCACACTGGTACTTGCGCTCATGTGTGGTTTACCCAGTTGTACATCTGACTTCTTTACAAGCAACAACTCATGAACTTGTGGTGCCAGTCAAAAGCAGCAACCTTTTTAAAAAGATAACATCTTTATCAGACAATCCATTATAGTCCTATACCATGAATCTATGCCTGCTACAGTCACTTGAAAATCTAATCCATTTATGAATCCTGATAGCAGGCAGTATTTTAATCACAGAGAAGGCTATTTCTCAGCAGGGCCAAAGCGCTTATGCTCGACTCTCCTGCTGCTAGTGCACACAGTGGAGACTGGTACCATACTTTGGAATGAAACTCCTGCTTAGAACTTAACAAAGCTGCTGCTGCAGCTGCCCCAAGTAATGTCTAACTCATTTACTCATCTCATAGATGTCTGCTTACAAAATAGCTGTCCCAAGAGTTAACCTCACTAGTTCCTGGAAGTGCCAAACTCAACAATCCGCTTCAAGGCTCTGCTAAAACTTTGAGCATACACCAACAAGCTGCCTCAAACTTGATTTCGTATCTGAGTGTTTCACCAGTGTCATCAGCAATCTCTTCAGGGCTTTTTTTCCTTGACCCTGAGGGCACCATGAATTCCAAGTCAACAGTTACATCCAATTATTGTCAGAACTGATGCTTGCCGCTGAATCCTTCAAAACAATGTTTGTGTGTTTTCCATCTTCACATTGTGTAACTCAGAAACTGAGTATCTCACCTAATGCACCCAGTGAAACACTCCACACGTGATTCTCAGCTGTATTTGTTTGATTTCTGGCTTATTGTGATGACCTAATAAGACAGGCTGACAAATCAAGACTCTTAATACTGTACTTGGCCAGCTTACCAGATGAGTAGGAAACTTCAACAGCTGTGCTTTTCAAACATCTGGCCTGGTGCTCCACTACGTGGCCACAGAATACTGTCCTCCAGCCTGGGCCGGCCTGTTCCAGAGTCAGTTCCCATGCAGCCCCATCTGACCATACGCAACATGTCAGGGACTCCACAACTCCAGCCTCCACCCTGATATCATTCTGTCACACATTAGGCAAATTGCGAGCAAACTTGGGAGGCCCTGTGCAGATTAAACTTAGTCCAAGACCTTTATATAGATCCACATATAAACTACAATTGCATACACTGGAATTTAAATGTGTTAACAACATTTTGTAACACAGGTTATGGGAGACTACATGATAGATGGTCCAACTTGTGGTTTGCTTGAAATTTGGTTAAAAAATTCTTAACCTACCAAGAAGCCTTTGCAAGCAGAAGAAAACCAAATACATGCCTTCACGAAGTTCTGAATCTTTGTTAAGGCAAGATGTATTATTTATCATTAGAAAAAGAAGTGTAAAATTCATGAGCATCAGCAATTCTGGAAGTTTCACTTTGTTAGACATCACAACAACAAGAAAAAGATGCAATGCTTCTAAGTGAAAAAAAAAAAAAATTCATTCTACAGTCACTGAAAATACATTCTTAATATCTATGGGAACACCAAGAGGAAAGAAATTAAGATACTATTTATGCTTTCTTATTAATAATGCTCCAATTTAGAAGGAAAATAATAGAAGACATATGCCAGCCAACTAAAGTGCATATGCTGGAGTGCAACTTCGAAAGACTGAGGTGGCTGGGGGATGACAACACAAGCCTCTGAAAAAACTGCATGACCAGGAACTCCAACAGATTCTGGATAAATACACTGCATAACTGAGAACAGGAGAAGAAAACAGATACTCTGGCCATCTCTAAGTTAAGAGGAACTCTGTGTTGTTACAGAAGGAAGGAGGAGGGAGAAAGAAGTCCTAAAATAAAAGGCAAAAGTTTCATTCACCATGAAGATTTGTTAGCCGAAATAGTAGCTGAAAGCAAATTTAGGTCTCCTTCTACATTCCTTTAACTTTCCTCTAACTCTTCTTAAATCCTGTGGCCAACTTTGGCAGGAGTACTGCATGGGAAAGGCTCCACACAGCAAAAGCAGCAGGCCCAGTTGACAAAGTCTTGACAGTTGAGCAACTAAATTCTGGTCTACTATGCTGTAACTAAAACCAAAATGTATTAACTCCTGTTCTTTTGAAATTAAGACCCTTCACTTACAGGCTTGTTTGCATTTATTTTAAATTTAATTTAAAACTCAATCCACGTGTGATGCACAGCTGCAGTCCACACTTATTTTCCAGGACCAACTCTCCCACTGCATTCTCGTTGCTTGCCAAAAACAATTCAAAACCAGCATCACTTCTTACTGCTTCAGCAGCTGTTTCATTAGATCTGATGGGCTTCACATCCAGGAATATCTGAGCTGTACCATTATTAATAGTATTAATTCTCCAGTCTGTATCTGGGAATTAACTTTTCAACAAAGGCAATTCCCAGATGTATTCATCTTGCTAATATTATAGTCATTCTGTTGCTCTCTAGGATGACAGCTCATCAAGTCTGTCAAGCATCACAGCAGTCTGAGTTTAGCTCTTCAAACAAACCATAGGAATCCTCAAGATTTTTTGCTATCTCCATAACATGCTCGCAAATTCTAGAAAAAACCCAAAGTTTCTCTGAGAAACAATCTACAGTACCACCTAGATCTGCCCACAGTGCCTGAACACAAGAGTATCTGCATGGCAAAGATGCACTAATACAAATGGTACCGCATGTTAGGAATCACTGTAGGCACGTGCAGGAAACTATAACTAAGCACTGTGTGGCTTGCCCAAAGCAACTCACAGGAATGTACTGTCACCCACACCAGCCATCTAGTTTCAGGCAGCCACTAAAATCCCAAATGCCACAGCATTATGAAAGTCTCTACAACAATTTTAAGTATTCCTGTATCCACTGCAGAGCTGGTAGCGATATAAGTGAATGTCTCTACACTGTAAGATGTATTGTGATACAGTAATAATAATACTTTCAACTAAATACAGCTTCCTACATAGTTATTGGTTATACACAGCACATCTTGTAATACAGAGTCTGCACAGAACATAAAAATTTGTGTTCATTGAACAAAATTTAGGTCACTAAGTCAAAAGTCAAAGTAAATACTAAAATAAAAATCACTTGTAAACATGTATTCTTTCACAAACATATCCTAGGATTGGGTGGTGTTTTGACAGCAACAGGCATATTTATCTAACAAGTGCATTTAACGAGGAAATATTTTTTAAACAGATGTATAAATATATACATAAAAGAATACATATTTATTTTTTAAAAAATTCAGAACACAAAGTTATCATTCCTACACAGTGTGATAACTTAGAGCATGTTTTAAAGCTGGGGACTTCCATTAAAAATAGTGGCTTGTATTTTGCCAAATATTAAAGCTAGAAATCTAACAGTCGCTCACAAGATTAGAAACAAACAAAAGCACATTAAACACACTTTGGGCTTTGACCACCACAGATTAAGCAACCAAGTTTTCCAGAAGTATTTCTTGAGAGAAGCAGCTATGTACATAAAGACATTTTAATGCAAATACAAATGTACACATTTAATGTATATTGTGTACAAAGTTGTGTAACTTTCAGAACTATGAACACAAGTAGTTGTTAAATTAGCCAGAAGACCTACTGACTCTATAAAGCTATGTAATCAACATACAAATATTTAATTAACTATATGAAGAAAACGATATGCATTATAAACAGGTATAGATTCATTTTCCCACTACTCATGTTTATTATTTAACTATTATGAAATTTAAATTAGAGAAAGATTTTTGCTTTTTTTTCAGGTAATGCAAAAGAAAGCGGAGAAAGAAACAACACGTATTACAGCAATACAACATTCTGTCAGCGTGTTGACTGAAGAGTTGTTCTCACTAAAGAAAATTTCTGTGGCAATTCAGTCTTAGCTTTTTCTCTAAATTCAGGATGCAAACTGGCCTTGTAGTACCTACAATTAAGGAGGTGATTCCCTGTTGTCTTTAGTACACAGTTCCATTACCAAATATGTAAATAGAGAGGGCTGGTATTTGCACAACAAAACTAAGAACCATTCCCTTGTGAACTTTCAAGGACTTCATTAATGTTTTTAGAAAAACTAGACTGGGGGTTTTTTGTATGCGAGAAGTAAATTATTTCATTTTCTGCCTGCTAGCCGTTACACAGAAGTTATTTACACAGCAATAATGCCCTGAAAAGAATTTATCCGACCAAGAATTTCCAGTTCTTTGAGTTTCTCTCAATCCATTATTTATAATACAGATATCCACAATACTATGGAAGGTAATAGTCACTCACATTGTCTTGGGTATGCAGAATAAATTTCTCCTATAAAGCCGTAACCTAGCAAAATATCACAAGATATGAATGGTCTCACATCACACACTTACAATTACAATTATACACTTACTCAAAACACTTTGCTAAACTGGAATCTTTCTCACTTGCAAAGACTTGCGTACTTCTTTTCAACTGCAAATACCTACCTTGCATGTTTCTGAAATTTAGGAATATTACACACTTTTCAGACTGCAGTGAAAACACAAAAATACTCTCGGGACTTAAAACACTAAAACATTTATAATACCTCATATTTGCATACTTCATTATAACTATGCCAACAGAAATGATGCTTATGCATGTCATTCAAACACTCTTAATGCAAAACACATCAGCAGTTTCTAGAATGAGGCTTCACAGTCCAGACTCCACACATGCAAAGTACTATCTTAATTACTGGAAAATGGTCCTTTCTCCCTGGCCTATTATTAATCCACACTCTTTGCTACATTCTGGCACTACTTTGACAAGAAGGGCCAATAAGGTTCCAGTAGGAAGCCTGGTAATTAGAAGGCTACTATACAAGAGAATAGTAATTGTAGATTCAAATCTCATGAAAACAGCAGCCTAGAAATAGGTTTTCTAGATTTCGGCAATTGCTCCAGCCACCACAGTAAACATTTCCACAATACTTCTTCCAGCCTTATTCAGCAGTTACTAAATAAAAGCATAAAACACAGAATAAAAATTAGAATTTACTGATTTCTAATGCTTATAGACTGTTTCTTAAATTTACTGAATCTACAAGTCTTTATTAAAAATACATTGCTATGCCATTTTTTCAGTTCATGTAACTATCTGTAATTTCATTGTTAGATTCTGCACAGAATCAGCAATTTTAACAGTTACACTTTTCTGCCTTCATCTTATGAATCAGTCTTTTCCTGCAACTAAATCTATTTACAATTTATCTGCTAATCTGTATTCTACAGTTTGACCACATAATCAAAGCAAATGTACTAGTTTACATGTCCCTATTTATGTGGTAAATCAAACAAAACCATGAAAATTAATTAATTCTTGAACACTACCAGATGGATCAAATATTCATTAAAAAAGCGAGAATGGAATAAAAAAAAAAAACCTGATGAAGAGGATCCTGCTGGGATTCTGCACAATAAGAACATAAATTCTTTAAGTTCTACATGGAGAGGAAAAAGCTGCCTTGGGAGCGAGTCTATTCTTTATCGCAAGATCTTATCAGAAATTAGTTTGTAAGAAGGAATGCAATCTGGCCTTCATAAAAACATTCAACTTAAAAATATCTGTATGTATTAAATCAACACAAACATATCCAGACTGAAACTAAAATAATAATGACTAATTTTACATCTTTTGATCACATAACAATATGCAGTTATAGGGCTTAAAGTATCCCAGTGTATTCTGAGAATGCAGCTAAGTACAAATTTAGAGATGATGATAACAGTAACATATCGATTTATCTGTCTAAAGTTGTAAGGGCTACACATCTATACTAGTAAAATCAACAGTGCTGTGCGCATTCCCGTGCATGGAAATAAACTGCCTGTACTACTAATTTGTTAGAAAAGGGCCTGAAACAATTTCTGTCCAGGCCAATTAGCATTCCTTCAAGCAATTTAAAGGCGCTGTTCAGAAGCTCCCCTTGGTCAGGGGACCATTCCCAGAAGTAAATTTGGATATAGCTACCCTGTTTGGGGGCTAAGAGTATGGACGTGAGCCATTTTGTGTCAATTAGCCTCAGGCACACTTAATTCACTAATATAGATATAGCCAGAGAAACACTGAATGCTACACAGATGGCCTCTGGCTTAACACTAATTCTTATACAGCATGGGGAAAGCTGAACGAGAGATGAAGTGTTGCTCCTTCAGAGAAGATTTTAAAATTACCAGTGACATAATAATCATGAAGAATTTATAAGCATTTTCTTTTTGCCTTGTATAACTGTAATGTAAAGCCATTAGAACATATACAAAGATGAAAGAGAGAGAACAAACAGGCACGATGAATACAGATAAAGCCCACAGATCAGATTTCCTGTTGGGAAATACCAGTCTCAGGAATAGAAGATAATCATTGCAAATTGCTTTAAAGGAAGAGAAATTTTGGATATTAGAAGGGGAAAAAAAGAAACCAACAACCCTACTTCTACCTAACAAATTACTCAATGAGAATGCTGTTATGAAATATGCAGTAAAACTACTCAAACACTAAGCTTATTTAAAACTGAGTATACAGATACTAAAAATGTGTTGAGCATACTGGAAGATAAATTGTATTCTTTTATAGGAAGGCTAAAAAATATAAAACAGTATTAACAGTATTCAGATATTAAGTATTAGAAAAGGTTTGGAGGATATTAAGGTCCCTGCTGGTGGTCTGGGGTTTAGAGGAGATAAAACCTGATCCTCCACTGTGGATTGATCAGCCTTTTCAAATCCTGCGTAAACCTAGTAAGGCTTATTGTATTGCTATTATTTTGAATGGAAATAATTTGTGGGAAAGTAAGTGCTCTGCAATTAACATACTGTGTACCTTTTTAAGAGGCAGAGAGTAGGTACTTCTAAGACTGAAAAAAGTTCATTATGGAAAGCAACGAATTCACTTTATATCTATATTAAGCAATATATAAGAAAGTAAACAAACATTTTTCTAATTAATAATCTAAATGTTATCCTTTCTTCCCTCAGAGCCTTCTGCTACTATGTACATAAATTCTAAATAGTACTAAATGCTACCATCAGGTTCAACTGGGCTTTGAGCAACTTCATCCAGTGAAAGTTGTCCCTACCCATGGCAGGGGGGTGGACTAGATGATCATTAAACTCAAAGCATTCTATGATTCTCTATTATTCCAGCATATAATGACAGGATTTGTTACTTGTGCTTCCTTCACACTTCCACTTGAGTATTACAGTGCACAATATCTGGTCAAGACAGCCAGGTTTTTAGAAAACCTAGCTATAGGTTCACAATAGTGTACTTACACAGAAAACAGACACTTTAAACAAGTTTCCAGCTAAGACCAGCATATGGCACTGGTCCTTTTCTTTAAGTACTCAGTATTGTGAAACCAGGCTACCTCAGTGTCACATAAGCTCTGGATATGTTTGAAGATTCTTCTTTAGGCCAGTAAAACCTTCTACCAAGAGGCAGAGCTCATTTCTACAAAAGAGCAAACTTTCTCAGAAATAAATTTCAAACAAGAAATTAAAAATAGATCTTCAGTATTTTCTGTTCACATGTAACATCATGCTCTGCAACAGCTGGAGAAGAAAGTAAATCCTTAAGTAGCATAAAAAGCATTAATCCAGCAATAATATACAACCCTCTGGAAAGATCACAATAGAAGGAACAAACCACATACAATACTGTACTTTAAGAACTACATTAAGGTGTTCAGACCTTACTGTGATGATGGCACTACTACTAGAACTTAACCTGAATAAAAATTGAAGTCCTTTGGGTTTCTTTTCAAGAAAAGTTACTAAGATGTCTCTTAAGGATTCAACCTTTTAAAGTCTTTGTCTTCTAGGTATGAGAAGCTTAAAACCTGTCCAGCAACAGAAGAAATTAGGGGGCAAAAGTGCTTTTCTTCTTGTCTCCTTTATTCACATTCTAAGAATCTCTTGAGCACTAGGTTCTCTCTTTACATATTCCCTTCTATTAAGTAACAATCAAATCCCCTTAATCATTGGGTTCTCTTTTTACATATTCCCTTCTATTAAGTAACAATCAAATCCCCTTAATGCAATTTTTAATTTCTTTTTCTCTCTTTAGAAAAGAGGTTCTGTAAAAGAGCCTACAGCAGTAAACATTTCAAGCAGCTGCAGTGTGGCATTGCCACTATTCTTGTCATTTTCAGAAAGATATGAACACCTACAGTGAAACCAGCTCAGGTCTTACTCCTTTCTAGCTCCTAAAATTCAGAAAAGTTACGACTGAAAAAACTTTCTAGTTCTGCTTGTTTGAAGACTCAGGAATACAGAATTTGAGTTACATTTTAAACTCTTTTAATGAAAATCAAATTCTGAATAAACTGATTTTCTTTTGTTTCCCCTCTGTTCCAAGGGTTAAAAACAGTGTCTGTGCGTATTAAGAACAGAACGCTTCAAAGTGAAAATGCATAGGAATTGTGATTAAATCAATACAGGTATTTTAGCTTTTAATTTAAACAAAAATTGCTTCAAGATAACTAAGTTCAAGATTTGACATAGTATTTACACACACAAAAGAATGGCCCTTTTTATAGTGACTTATTGTCATAATACAATTCTCTGCTTTTATTTCAGATTATGTAAAGGAAGAAAAAAAACATGTAATTTATATTCTAAATATCTAAAATATCTAACACATGCTGAGGTGCATTAAGATATTTTATAAATTAAGAAATGGCACAATACAGGAACTCACGTGTTCTCAACACCTTTGACTACAAAATTTCTAGTGGAAATAAGGACTGAACACATCAATTGCCTATTAACAACAAGTTTCCTTTTCTTTGACATCTTCTGCAAGTTCCAAAGAAGTAAGCCACAAGTTAAACACCACCATACTCCATCTTAGATAACAACAGGTTCTCAATTTATACTGTTTCATGATAAAATAATACTACAATTATTTAAATACACTAGTATTCTTTGCCTGTTTTCAAGCACACAATCATCTTTTCAAGGGAGAGTAGAAGTGGCAAGGAAATGAGCACAATATAGAAATTACTAAGCTCTAAAATCACACAGTTTTGAAACTTAGGTTAGTTATCTATGTGCTAATACGTAAGGTGTACTTGAAACTGAAAAATGTTCTCGAACAAACCACTTCATAGTATATTTATTTTTAGAAACATCAATAAAAACACAGTAAAAGTACTCCCTGTAACTAAAACAGAAGCAAAGAGATGCAGCCCTCAAAACCAAAACAGCTCTGCATAACATGTAAGTAGGGTGAACAATAGCACCGATAAAATTAATGAAAGTTGTGGGTCATCTCTTCAGCAAACTGCTGTTAGCCTACCCCTTTCATTAAACTAGGTCAATCGGTATTGTTATTTAAGAGTAGGAAAAGTACTTACAAACCATGGATGGCCTCCCTGTCGTAAGGATCACATTACTTACAATTTTCATATTTTACATTCTACTACGGTAGCATTAGTTGTCATGTTGTGCTTGGTTCCTATGGCACTAACCATACCAACACATTTCCCTTTAACTGGAAAAAAAAAAAGTAATTTATCCTGTTTTACACAATAAGGAGTATTGTTTAAGAAAATGGATACAAATAACCCAATCCACTAGGAAAGAGGAGCGAAATTTCTATTTCCTAGATTGTTTGGTTTTGGTTTTTTTTTTTAAATACTATTAATATGAAAGCGGATTTTCAAATTATTTCTCAATAATGTGCTTTCAAGTTCAATCTACATGGCATCAGGATACAGCAAGCAGTTGTATTATTTTTTAAATGCAAACACTTATTGTTCATCATGAATGCGCTTGCGAGCATAGGTGTCTCCCCCACTACATGAAACACTTTCACCAATAAATTCAGAAGATTGTGCGAGTCTTGAAATGCACAGAACACCCTTTTCTAAACTCGGCATGCAAATTTAATAGTTAAATAAATAAACAAACCAACCAAGAGATCCTACTTAACAACAACCTCAAAACTCATTTCTCCAACTATATTTAAATAAGATTTTTTAAACTCTTTCTACAAATAAATCAATCTAAAGCTTAGTTACAAGTTATATTTGTCTTCATTAAAGGTTAAGCTTACTATTACTTATGCAAAAGATACAGATAATAGTAGAGGGCATCAATGAAGTGCATCAAGAAGTTTAATTTGTTAAGAATTGCCAATTTTTAAATTATATTGTGAACTTTAAGAAAAAACAGCTAAGTTTCTGAGTTCATTTAAAGTTCATAAGTCAGAGTATCACACAATGCTTTAACAGCAACATTATCCATCTGAAATATAATTGGAATGCTAACATTTTACTTTTTGCACAGGCATTTTTTACACTTTCTCTCTAAATAATTTTGGTTTTACCTTTCCTACCTATTGGCATGAAGTATATTTACTTTATTCAAAACATGCACAGAGTGTGAATTTAAAAGAAAATTAAAACTTGGTTTCCCTTCTTCATAATTATGAAAAGGAAAAAGAAAATGGGGCGGGGGGGGGGGGCAAATAAAAGATGTATCAGCCCTAAGACATGTAGTCAGATTTTCAGATCTTTGAAGGTTTGTAAGGACCCAAACAAGTAGACGGGTGCCAAGTAAATTTTCACAAGCATATAAACACTTAAGCATCTGCTTCCCACTGATTTCAATGGAAGTCCATCACCCAACTCCCCAGATCTATCCAGGTGCTAGTAACAAAAGGAAGACATAACTTAGCATCTCTTTGTATCATTAAATGCCTTTGAAAATGCAAGGAAGAATTAATAACTTACCAACTACACTTCAAACTTCCCTAACTTAACAAATTAATTTTTAAGCCAGAACTTGTCTAGAGAAAACTGATTTTTTAATGTATCCAGTACATTTAAGGTACTTTTTACTTAATAAAAAGACCAGAAATTCCGATTTTCATCCAAAAACAGTTTAACTGAAAACATGAATAAAAGTTAGTAAATTTTCTAGTAAATAAGAAGTGTCTTTCAAGATTTTCTAACATAAAACATTAAGTCTCTTTAAAAAAAAAGGGGGGGGTGGGTGGAATTGCATTACCTAGCTGTTCAAATAACTGTGCTGATATACTGTATCCTCCCCCTGGAAAAAGAAATACTATGTACAGGCATACAATCAGTACAGAAACTACTGGAGCAACTGCAGAAGACACCACCCTCTACTGGAAATCGGCATACCCAAATCTCTGCCAAGTAAATGCAATTCTGCTTCAGGCAAAATTAGTCAGGTTAGCTCAACCACTCATTTAAACTAACTTGCCTTATTTTGTCTGCAGAAGAGCAGGAAATGATCCCAATAAACTACTCATCCACCTCTGCTACAACAATTCGGAGTCCCGCAGAAGTGGCCAGCAAACAGCTGAGAGCAGTGAAGTTTTAAATTGTTAACTACTGTTTTATGAAGTTACGTAACACTAACAGTTGAAATAAACTGGCTGACGTTGTACTGTCATAAACAAGTTATTTACAAAAGATGCTTCAGGTTAGCAGGTTGTAGAGGTAGCAGTACCTGCCAGCTGGTGAGGGGTAATGATCAGCCAGGACAGATTCGACTGCTGATGTTAGATCCTGAAGAAGTCTGTCTATGTCCTCAGAGTAAAGGCCATCTTGCAATTCCAAACTACTATTGCAAACAGTTGTAAATAAATTTTAAGAGATAGTTGGTTTAACAGTCATTTTTCTTGACTCTTCTCAAATCCATGTCTTACACAAGCTGTGCTACATTAACCTTGACCAATACAAACATGGGCTAGAGCCCATATCCAGTTTCAGCACCACTTGTGCAAGCTGCCCTCTGTCTTCATCACCAAAGAAATACACAACTGAGTTAGTTTGGTAGTTTTCTGGGCTTTGTTTTGGGGGGTTTTTTTGGTTGTTTTTTTTTTTTTTTTTTTTTTTTAAATGGACCAGAGGCTCTAATTCATGCCCCAAATGAGCTGAACATTTATTCCAGTACCTTCCTTTGGGAAAGGATATGGAAAGTATGATTAAATATTTTTAAAAGTTTTAAGCTCCTGGGAGCAGGGGCATACCAGATTAATTACAACGAACTTATGCAAGATAGACAAGCAACTAACCACATTTCTAGGCAGTGAGTTTTTACAACATATGGATGACTTAAAACCAACATGCTATGGCCATTATAGGGAACAGATTGTTTTTAAAAAGAAAATAAAGTACCTTTAGAACTGCATGTATCAAGTTATATCTTATCAAAAGAATCTCACATTTAAGTATTTTATCATGCTATAGTAAGACACAAAAATAATTCGAAAAGAGGAAAAAAATTAGAAGAAAGGGATTTAAGACTGTAAAAAACAGTGAGATACTGTGGGAGGACACCGATTTAGGAGGTAAAGTAAAGACTGGGAGAGCTCTATACTCTCTTTCTCTTAAACTCACTAGGCTTACAACAAGGGGTAAAGAATATCAAGAAAACAAATCAAAATTAAGTTTCCTAAAGTCAGAAAATACAAAAAAATCATAGTAAATCACGCCCAACAGAAGGATAAAGCACATGTCAGCCAAAGAGTAGAGGACAAGGAAGGCCTAAGCAAGAAGGTTGCTGACAGTGTGCACCGTGGCAGGGAAGGGAGGCCACACTGACTGTCAAACCTAGTGTGTGGTTTGGCCACAGTATGCGTGCAGCAGCTGACCCTGTCAGAAAGCACAAAGAGAACTTTTTGCATGGTACAGATTGATAGGAGATGAAGGAGGAAGTGAAATGAAATACGAGAGGGAAGATTATAAATTGTAACAGATGATGGAGAGGAGGCTGGAGAAAAAGCCTGCTAATTTCCCTCCCAGCCGCTTAAAGATACTATGATAATGGTATAATAAAATTGTCAGGTGGAGGTGAACACCGCATTCCTGGCTTCCTTCCCCAGCCCTGCTAATGACTGCTCTCTAAACACTAAGAACTAGTTCCATTCCACTATAAAAACTGTGATGAGAGGGAAAAGGAAAAATAAAGAATAAAATGGCAGTCATATTAAAACCCTGCTTTGCCATGGGCCAGCTGACTTTGCATAAGTTACTTTGCTTTTAAGGGACATCTGTAAAAAAGGGGACAGTCATATTAAGTACTTTGTGATGTACGTAAATCCTAAAAGAGCTAGGTATTGCACAACTGGAGTAGCTTACTGAACATAAATCTACATGACAAAAATGTCCCATCAAATGAACCTTCAAATCTTTCCAGGTTTGGAAAACTACAAAACAGACTAATGACAAAAACTGAAGTTAACAGTGATTCCAAGTAGCTTTTATCAAATCTCATGTCCTTCTAGACTATCAAATTCAGTAATATCAAAGGTATATAGTTTTATAAGTAACTTTTCAGCAACAGTATCCTTGTAAGCAGTTGCTCATCCTTTCCCAGCATTTCTGACCAGTCCTGCAATCCCCCAGCACAGCCTTCTGCCATACGGCATCATAAGAATTTATGGACTACACAGAGAATGGGATCAAACTAAGAAGTTTTCGAGTTGTTTAAAATAATTACTACAGAGCAATAGAACATCTGCTAGCATATTCCTTCTATACTTTCTCCTGCCCCAGAAAAGGCAAGGAGGAGGGCCAAAGGATTTCTGGAAACCTTTCTTCAGCCTATGTCTATGATTTCAAGCTTGTATTATCTTCAAGATGTTTTTTAAGTAAAATAACTAAAAAGTTTAAAGTGTAAACATGATGAAAATGCATTGTTTCATTTCAGGTTTACAATTGCTGACTGAAATTAGGAAGTGATTAAAGTCAACTTCCGTAATTTAATGATGCAACAAAAAAACCCTGTTATAGCAGTGATTACAACATCCCTGCACTGTTGCTGCCTACTGCATGAGAGCACTAGTAGTCTGAAACAGTACATAAAGAAGCCTAAAACTCCGGTTGTTTTATTTTTAGCCATGCATACATCAAAATGACATAATATTATGAAATACCGATATCCACTAAAAAAAAAAAAAAAAGAACATTACAAAGGCAGATTTCAGTTGCTATTTTACAAACACACCAATGAAACTGCCTTAATTTTGTGAGGGAAGAAACATGTTAAAAGTGAGCACAAAGAAAAAATATACTTTTCACTAATAATGCAAAAAGATGTAAAATATGGGATACTATTGTAATATACACTTAAATGCAATTACAAGAGAGCTTCAAATTTGTTTGACCTCACAGTGGACTAGGATAAAAAAAAAGCCTGTGACTAATAGCCTGTGGCTAATCTAGTAACAAGGGACTATGGCTCCCTAACTAGCTTTTTCAAGAACAAAAAGATAAGCAACGACTTACATTCGGTAAAACGTTTTAGTTACGAGCATGCCATAGAATGCAGCCCCTACCATTAAGTTAAACTGAAGACGTAATTTCAGAATCATCCACATTTCTCCGAAGTGTCAAACTTATTTTTACTACCAGATCTGTACCCCTAGAAATCAGTGGAAAAATAGGAAGATGCATCTGTACCATACCTGTAACTTTCCTATCTTAGAAATCCAACACTTTCAGACTTGTCTACACTACAACTAGATTGGCCCTTTCTTAATTAGGGTTGTAAACTGCGATGTTTAGGAGGCAAATTGTGCTACAATGTTAGGCACATTGTACTTTAACACGCACAAGTACATTTGTCGGATATCAACCTGAGTTTTAGCCTTAGACTGAGCAAACTAACATAAGGTGCTGACAGACATTCACCAGCAGATAAAAATCAGACAACTGAAGCTGTCACCACCCAGCCGCCTGCCCCTCCCTTTTGATAAATGTGGCTGTTCCTAAATGAAGGCATCTGATGCCCTCCTGAATCAGCTCATGAATCACTTGCTCTCAGCCCAGTGTATTCAAGGAAGCAGAGACAATTTTACCTGAAAATAGTTAGGTGGCTCAAGAGCTTATTCATATGCACATCTGACATCACCACTTGGAAAGTGGGGCAAACGTAACATAATAGCTTCATAACAGCAATAGCTTCAGCCAGCTGATTTCCGTCTATTACTGCGGGCCTGCCAGAACCAATAGCCTCTGAAATCTGCTCAGAAAAGGCCCTACTCACGCAGGCAACGCAGTTTGCGTTTATGCAGATTATAGGTGTTACACCACACATCTGTTATGTGACCTTGTGGACTACTTAATTAGTGTAACTTTTAAAATTATTTGAGCAAGCATAAAACTCATTCAAGAAATATCAACTGCAGAGAGTGCAGCCCAGCTCGCCTCCTCCAGCTCAGCTCTTTCATCTACAATTTCTACCACAGTTTCACCCTACGGAGTCAGGAAATAATAGATAGAGCTGTAGCTTCTTGCAAAGTTCCTTCCTTGAGCCAGAGGTTTTTCCAAACAGGAGGTGCCACAGCCCTGTAGGGATGTCTGTACTCCTGCAGCAGAGTCACCACCTCCATCCACTCAGCCAGGCTGCCCACACAGTAATTAAACTGCACAGATGTGGAGGCAAAGCATGTGCTAATTCGGCACAGGCCTCCTCAGCATCAACATATTCAGGCGGGGGGGCAGGGTAGGAGCTTAGGTTTTCCACCCTAGAGTGTCTGCAAAACCTATACAAAGGGTTGCATCAGCAACCTAGAGAGCAATTCACCCTGGACTATGCCACTGGCAAGAAAGGGAGGAGTAGGAAGACGAGCCAACCAGCTTATAAAAGCACGATTAGGATCCAATCTAGATTTATCTCACAACTTTGTCAAATAACTTCAGTGTGACACATGCTTACACTGGCTTTTGTTATTACTGGGGGGTGGTGAATTGTTTTTGGTATTAACTATTTTGTTTTGATTTTTTAATTGCCACAGCCACAATAATAGATCCCCTGAATGGATGCTATTAAAAAAAAAATAATTTATAACCATGCATTTATTCCCATTGACTCTCACCTCATGGGGCCTTAGAAGGCTCATACCACTTTTAACTGTTTTATTACAACACAACCGACACCCACACAACTGAAAGATGGCAGAAATTAAAATATTATTTGAATAAAAGTCAATTTAGTTACATCTCATCTTTAAACTGCTCTAAAAATACTTTATTTAGATTCAAGTAAAGGATTTAGACCTTAGGCATTCCTTTAATGACATGGAAAACTTTAATCAGGTTTTCTAATGTCTCACTATTTTAAGATCCATCCCTTACATAGCTTGGCTTCATTAATTCAAAACAAATCAAAACCAAATCCCTAATACAGGCTAGCCATTTACAGCTGTCACACAAATTAGCAGACAGTTAAAATTATGCTGTAACTCAACTTACTAACCAGCCTTAAAAAAAAATGACTGTTTTATCTTCAATATGGTGTTACCTTAGTTCAATTATTACTTCATAGCCAAAAATGCAGCAAAACCATTTATTCTCCCTAATGAAAATGTACTTAAGACATAAGTAGTTAATAAAGCTTGTTATCTACTACCCTCCTAAAATACAAAAAACCCACAACCATAGTATCAAAAAAATAATTCATTAAAAGCATGACCAATATATTTGATTAAACAATCAAAAAGCAAACATTTCCTTAATCAGCTGTTCAACAGAAGACCTGTTAAAAAACAGTCTTGATCATCTTTGGAGTTCAAGCATAAATAAAAACACTCTGTGTGCAGAAATCCATATCGAAAAATGACAGGGGTTTTCTCCCCTCACTTTTTTTGCTTACTAAGACTGGAGAATGTGGTTCACAGCAAACGAAGCAGATCTAACTGCAGCTGCTATATTGATACTTTCCCCTGGCAAAGCATTACTGCTCCCTCTGGTGTTCGTCTGACCCTGTGCCAAGCCTTTTCAACACACTAAGGTGGCAGAAAACATTTTTTTTTTAAAGTGCGTAGGTGTGTACACACGAGCAGAATTACATGTGAATGTGCATATAGAGAGATCTCTTCACAGTATAGTGACTGAAGCCGCTGCATTTGGGGTCAGAAGAGCACTGAGGCTGGCAGAAAGGAGGGTGTGACTGTAGGAGTCTGAAGTTAGATCAAGTCACGCTGCCCTGGAAAACCAGCTCATGTTAGGGTAAATTACACTCCCCAGACTATCCAATCTAACAGACCACTGCCATCTTTCGCCCTCACTCCTAGCTGTGCTATACCATCCTACTACTGCTATACTACTTTGTAAAGGCTCTGCCATGCCAACTATTCTCCAAGTCAACCCTACTCACTGAAAACTGGCGAGATACCCTAGCTTTTCTTTCCTTCTGGGATTAGGGTTTTTTTCATGTTAATAAACTTCATCAAATGTCTGGGGGGAGACAAATAAAAAAAATGCCAGAGCCAGTAAAAAACAAAAAAGCTGTAGGAGCTCACAGCTATGGACAGAGAAAAGCAGGAGCTCATTCTTTAACCACTGGTAACCCATTAGATTACTTGAACTTTTTTGCACAACTCTTCCCTAGATAAGAATGAGGGTTATTTTACTTTCAAATATCTAATAAGGATCTTTGAATTAAGCAAGAAATATGATTTATCTGGGAAATTCTTCTGATTCGTCATCACCCCTAATGTCCCCACACTAAAACCCGGGCAGGGACAGAAAGTTTGTTACTGGTTTTCAAGCACTACCAAATATGATATGATATGCTAGGTACAAGCGTTGTTTCACAGAATCCAATTTTAAGCACTGAAAATACCCCTGTGCAGTTAAAACTAGAAATTATAACATTTCCCTATGTGAACAGTAATATCCAGTAGCCAAAAGAATGGCACATTTGAAATGGCAGATGTGATGCTTTTAAAACACAGAAATACCCTTGACATTACACAGGTTTGTCCCAAAAGAAAACTGAACTGGCCTGGGATATAGTAAGTCTGACTTGTGCACAAATGATTTATGTCGTCCTCTTAACAAGTCTAAGTAGAAATACCTATACAACAAATATAAAATCAAATATCTAATCCATTGATCTAATGGCCTTTGGCTACAGCACTTGTTGCTAACCATCTCTATAGGCAAGCCAAATTACAAGCGTTTTTCTATTACATTGAATACTATATAGCATGACTATTTATAGCTCCCAGGAAACAGAATTAGGATGACAATAAGAAAAGTTACATTTGCTTAATATATATCTAACCAAGACAAACATAACAGCTTAAAATATTTTTTTAGCAGACACGGCAAATGGATCAGGTTTCATCCAATGACTTGCAACTCTACCCACAGTTAAAAGAATGCTACTTAAGTATCAACGATCAGCTGGGCAGCTGTATTTTGGCCAGACGTTCAGAAGCATAAAGAATTTAAATACTCACAATTAAGCTTTGATGTTAACACCCTATTAACTTGAAGGGAAAAAGTTCACTCCTACAGTACTGTTGTCTGAGTCCAGCTATTGGTGCAAGGCAACAGTGAATTTATTTAATGAATGAGAAATGGTGGGGGAAGATATTTAATTCCAGAGAATAAAAATGAGTGAGACAGACCTAGACTTTTTCCTCAGTTGGAATGTGATGATTCTACATTACTTTATCAGTAAACTGATCCCATCTATTTTGTCTCAGGTGTTAAACATGATGAGAAAACACAACTAAACAGCCAAGTGCATATCGAAAAATAAAGTTAATTGTCTGCCTGTAATAGCTGCAGCAGAAAATAATATTTACATGCTAAATGCAGATACTTAGCTGAAGGTGTTAGAAATCCTTAGAAAAGACTGCACTCTGGTGGAAGATTTGTTAACTTGCTGTAATATCTACTTGGTAAAGCATTGGTTTGTAAGTTTTTGTTTAAAATCTAGGTTTTGTAGTAAGAAAATATTTGCTACACAAACTGAAAAGCTCTTCAAGCATGTGTTACTTCAGTTCTTACAGTTCTTTGGTTTCACGTGCCAGTTACTCACGGCATTTCAAAATACTAAGCCAAATATTTAGAAATAGTTTTATATAACTATATACATTTCTATATCTATATCCTGTGACACCAAGAGTAGGAGGGATAGTTTTCTGTAATTGTTTGTTCTTTAACCCTAGCAGGTTAGTAAACACCAAAAACCCCAACCAAACAAAAAAACCCAAGTAGCATAGCAAGCGAAGACACAACAGAAAACAAATGCTCTTAAAATCATTCCATGAGGAATGGAAATCATGAATCATTTTGTGCTTTATATTCCTCATATTCCCTTAACATGTTTACTCCTCCCTTTGGCCCAAGCAAAAATCCTTATCACAACAGTTCAACATACTCTAAGTTGTCCTCAACTCTCTTCACTTCACACTTACCAGTCCCTGCTTTCTCCCTTCTGTGCCCACTACAGATCTGCAGAATGCTCCCCGTCCCCACAGACCCACCTCTGCAACTGACCGGGCAAGGGGCAGCATGTGTCACAACTGATTCACAACAACGTGCAAGCTGGTACGCGGAGGCTGCTGAAAGCAACTTCACCTGGAATGCATGCTGTCCAAGCTGTCCCTAACCCTCCCTCACTGCCAACACTTCTAGGGTCTCTTTCCTTTATGCATCTGCTAATTATCAACTCAGTTATTGGAATCTGAGGCTTATTTCTTTCTATCAAACGTGGCTGAACTTGGTCAACAGGTCCCAAAGCTCTTGGAGAAGACAAACTTGCAGTAACATCACATGAAAAACATTCTTCATAAAACTAATAAAATTCTACTAAAAATACCTAGGAATTAACAATGAGATATATATTTCCACACATTACATACAAAAGCAAGCAAATAATTGCAATATCTGCTTCGACTAGTGTTTTGCTGACACTGTAGTTAGTGTTAACAAAAGAAATGCATTTATGACTGATGGAATGGACAAGTGGGATGACCAATTTTGACTCTGGAGTGAACACATACATGAGCTACCATGACACAGAGTGGCAGAAGGAAACAACATTCATGGAGCAGCAGGCTAGAATTCATTTAACTTAGGGTTGCCCTCAATTAAAATAAAGGATCTTTTCTAAGATATCAGTAATTTAACATAATATACCACACCCATACTCTGTATTGCCAGCAGGCAATAATGGGAAAAGTAGACTGAGATCATCATATGCAATATACTGTTTCAGTTTTAACAGCCATATTTTAATATGCAAAATAGTACACTCAGAAGAGCAGTGGTAGACTTGTCATTTATCTTGTAACCATGTTTTGGAAATTAAAAAAAAAAATTACTGCTGAATTCAAGTTACAAGCATTTATAAATTTGTTCCAAAGATTACGCTAACTTTAAAAAAATAACTTATTCCATATTTCCCAAGTAGTATTCCTGCTACCTTAGAGCAAGTTGGCACTTTCAACTTCCTGCCTACTAATTACAAAAATCTCTTCTTAGCCTTGCTTATCCTTGCACCTTTCAGATTTACCACTGCAGTTATGGATCATTATTTGTGACAGTAACAGCAAAAACTCCCATTTAATTCAGATAGCACTGGTCTTACTTGTGTGATCACTGAAAAATACTGCTGACGTGTCAAACAAGGCATAGGAAATTCAGCACCATGCAGGAGTTGCGTTAACGGTAGTAAAACAGAATTAAAAGCGGTTAATCCCATTGTATGTTAATGCAGACATAAATCATATTTACTCTCAGAAGTTTATTGGAACAGCTATTCTAAAAGCTGAAACATGTACTTTGGTAAGTTTCAAGCGCAAATAACCATATGGTATTCAAACACAATGGAAGAAGGGTAAGAAGTAGCCCTCTTTTGCATCAGCTCAATGTCTCCCATGCAGGCAGCCTTCTACTTCAAACTTCATACTGCAAGTTCAATAATCACATGAACAGTTATGTTAATGCAACCTGGAAGTTCTTTCACTACTGATCTAAGTTCAGTATAATTAATAATCTTTTTTTTTCCTTAAAATGCTGAGGACATAATGCCTATGGACTAAACAATCAATTGTAGAATGTATCATATTATGAATAAGTTAATATTGTCACACTTTGCATTGTAAATAAAGTATTGTGCTTTAATCAGATAGTACTATCATACAAGAATATGTATTATTACTTGCATAGTTATCCTAATTAAGAACTCATGGAACATTATAACCACAAAAAATATATTTTAAAAAAAATCAACATACATACTATAGAGATTGAAGTATCTGCTAATGATTTTCCGTGAAATATGAAACAATTCCAGAGAGGGAAAAAAAGGTTTTTAATATCTTCTTGAAGTAGTTGGCTCCCAAGGAATGCACATCATTTTATTTAATCACTGATACCCATAGAGTTTTAGAAAAGCTGGGATGTGAGCCAAAAGATAGGAAACCTAGAAAACAGGGCTAGAAATAACTTTAAAAGGGTTATCTTGTCCATCATCCCAAGATTGTTTGAAGGTACCAATCTGAAGGGATCCCTTCCTGGCAAACATTAGTCTAATCTGTTTCAAAAATGCCGTTCATGGAGATTCCACTGATTCTCTACAGTGAAGTGATTACTCACTGCTTATATTAGAAAGCTTTTAACCACATTTAATGTAAATCTCACTTGCTCCAATCACCCTTCTCCATTGCTCCTTGTCCCACCTCCAACAGACACAAGACGTTTTAGTGTTACAGCAGGTCCATTCACATACTAGAGAACTCTATCACATCTCTTTTTTGTCTTCTTTTCTGTATACAAAACAACACATTTTTATTCCCGTCTTTCCTCAAATTACACTTTCAAGCCTTCTGATCACCTAACAGTAAATGTGTGCAGGTGGATGGAGACGATAAGGTAAAGAAAGGAAAAATACTTCCCACCACTCAAAAATACATAGAAAACACTCTAACAATGTTTGCACTGAAAAAAAACCCAAACCAAACCAGAATCAAACCAAACAAAAAAAACCCAAAAGCAAGCAACAACTTTCTAAGGATACTTATTATGCAAAAAGAAGAAATACGACGAAAAAATATTTATATCAAGATGCGCTGGTATCAATGTTCATCTTTCATGTTACTATACTACCAAGCAGGCAAGACAGGCTAAAGATGGTTACGGAAAATTAGCACATTGCACTTTCCACTTAAAAAAGGTATACTCTTACCTTTCTCCTGTTTTCTATGAAAAACCCAAGACCACTGTCAGACCAAACTATTCTGATAAAATGATTATCCAGGTTCTCATACTATTAAAGGAAACATGGTACAAGAGCTTATGAAACAGTAAGACAACGCTTAAGTTCAGATTTTATTTTTTAAGTGTCCAAAGTTAGCACTTCTGATCCCTGTTGCTGCACTCTTGCAGTAGTCCCCCTGTAGTAAAAGCCACACTGATAAAGTAAGTGAGATGAGGAAAAAAATCAGTAAGAATAAAATCTAATTCCCAGTTTACATATGGATTCCTTCAAATGCTTTAGGAAATCACTTAATGTCCCTTTTGCTTCAAGTAGTGTATTAACATTACACAGTGTGTTTACAAAAGTAATAGATACAAAGAATCAGATATACTTCCCTGTCTACAAAATGGGAAAAAGTCATCTAAATGGTTCTTGTCAAGTTTCATTTATGCTTCAGAAAGCATTCCTAATTTGAAAGCAATACTTTTTCATATTATCCTGTTTTACATATCACATCCAAAGAAACTAAGCTCTATTCTAGTTTAACTAAAGTAGAAACAAATTAATAAAATTGAGGGTTTTGTTTGTTTTAGGAATGTTGCAGTTACTCCAAATACCAGGAACTGGCTCAAAAGAAATCCATACATTTTAAGACACAGAAACTGAGAGATTAAATATTAAAACAACCTTAACTCTGTCCTACTGACCTCTATTAAATGTAATGAGAGCTGAACATTCTGATTCATGTTTTTTTAGCATTTGTAGCCCAATCTGTCCTTTAAAAAGATACTTTATTTTCTCCTGTAGCAGGAGAGGAATCCTGAAGGAATATTTCTACTTCCTAAATCCCTATATCTGCATTTACTGCACAACAGCCCTACAAGCACCAGTGTTCAGAAGAATCATAACAGACATGCTATTTTACCTGCTGAGATAGCATACAACTACCAAATCTCTAGATGAACAGAAGACATGACTCAATCTATGAAGGAGAACTGATTGACTTACTACAACCACTGGAATTACACACAAGTGAACTGCAGAAGCAACAGGTGAAATTACTTCTGAAGTTACAGGATGTCACAGTTAACACAACCTTAGGTATTTTTATAATCTTTGCTATAGATTTGTGACTATTACATATAGTAGCAAGCAGCTCAGGATAACTACAAGCTAAATTCTTCATGGTACTATATAAAAGATTTCAATATGTTTTGGCCGCATCTAAAGTTTGAATAATTTATCTCATCCATTACTAAGTTAATTCAGGTTAGAAAGATATTGAAACAGAAGGTTACATTTCTCAATCCAATTCTTCATTCATTTAAATTCAAACTAATTAATGAGTTTGCTTACAAAAATCTCAGCAGTGTCATTATATACTCCAAAAGTACTGTATTCTGCAGAGGACAGGCTGCATTCACCACTCAAAACAAATGCAGAACTCCTGCTTTCAGTGCAAAGCTAAACAGAACCTGTGCTACTGAGTCACAATCAAGGCCAACTACTTTTGAGGCTCGTTATACTTCAGGGTTTTACTTTTTATGTTATGCTAAAAAGAAAACAAGGCATTAAAAGAGTCCATGTATAAACAGTGGTTTTTTGGAAGTATTAGGTATTCCAATGCTGCATCAGAAACAGCAGGGGGTAGTATTTCAGTGCTTTTAAACCTATGCACTTTTTTAGCAAAGCAAGTCCCACCCTGCATTTTCCCTCGTTACAGGTTACCCTTAAATCCCCCACCTAGATTTCTTCAGCACTTAACTTCTGGCTGCATGCCTGCCAGGCAGAGTTGCCAACCCTCTTCCGAGCTGGCTAGCACAGGTCCTGCTCCAGGCAATCTGGTGACCACCTGGCTGCTCTTTTCTGCTCCCTCTGCCTTACAGATTTTACCAGACTTTTATTTACCACTATTGTGGAAATCACTAGCCTATAATAGGTCACGTCACATTGCTAATTTACATCTTCCTATAAATATAGTGACTCAAAATCAATTTAAATGTAAAATTAAAATATTAACTTCAACAGCATCACAAGTGTGTCCAACATTTTACAGACTAAAAGAACATTCCTACCATAAGTTTATAGTCCAAACACATCAAAACAGCATTTAGTGCAATGTAGAATACAGTAATTTTGTGCACGTCATTTGTAAAAAATATTTCTTGAGAACAGCAAAGAGCTACTTGAATTTTCCCAAACCGAGCCAATACTATCCTACCTAGGTAATTTAGAACACCAAACTTTCAATTTTCTCTGAAACAGGCTATGTCCCCCAACATCTACTAATCACATTTAATGTTCCTCCAGTTAGCTTAATTTTGCCAAGTCTAACATCAGGTAATTGACATTGTGTTTACATCGCATAGATAAGTTACCAATATTTAAGACCAAAAAAAAAAAAAAAAAAAAAAAAAAATCTATTTTTTAAAAGTTTTAGAGGTTGGGTTTTGTTGTCTTTTTAATTTTTTTATATGCTTCCATATTTTATTTTTCTTTTTCAGAGTTTATCTTGATACACACCCCCACCTCCCCTGCCCCAAATCCAGACTTGCTACAGATAGCCACAAACATTTATAGAAAACCTACTATTTTCCCAAATATTTTGTTTGCAATTTTAGGATATATTATCCCATGAATTGCTATGACTAAGATCCAGCATTGTCTTTGATTCAATTAAAAAGCTGATTCCCAGTTCTCCAACAGGATAAATTTAGGTATCTGAGAAACAGGACGTGTTTATTTTCCACCTGTGTGTATCACATTTTATTTGTATTAGCTCACTTACACAGTCATTTTAAGGATTTATTCTTTAAAATACAGCAAAAAGCTTGGGTAAAATACATTAATACTGTTTCAAGGGAATTGGCTGTAGGATGGCCAGTAAGAATTGTCCCTCTGATGTCATGTGTTCTAAACCAGAGTAAATTAGATTGAGTTTAGAAAAAAAAATCAGCTTCAAAATTTAAAGCTCAAAACTTAAGAGTTGCAACGAATTATCCCTTCTGTAAGACTTACTCTCTAACCAATCTTGCATTTAGTACAAAAAAGTGAAACAGAAAAAAACCCAAAGTAACTCTGCAATTAATTTAAATCACCATCATCACATACTATACTAAAGGGTGAGCAAACTCTCTGATTCTTCTAGAAGTTACCACACTGTGAAGATGCACCTTGACAAACAAATGAAAATTAGTGCAAAATTATTTTATTTATGGTCATAGGGGATACAAAAGAACAGTCACTGAGGAAATTTCAGTAGTCATAAAGATACTACATGCTGAAACCATTAGCTACTCCTCCCATCTCATTCAAGCTATCCTAATCAGAAATTTTGAAATGATACACAGATGCCACATGATGCCTTTTCACAGTGGCTGTTTCCATCCTGAAGATAAAACTGTACTATCAGTTTTCACTGATTTAAGAAAACACTGACCCTAAACAAGCCATCCTACCATCTTCCACCTCTAAGTAGGCTAACTGGACAGAAAACTACTTTTTATCTACAGATCTTTCAGTTCAGTCAGCAACTCAATTTGACTGGCCAATGACCAGTGATAATGCAAGGGAAGTTACAGGAATCCGTTAGTAGAGGAAGACAACTACGCTTTTCAAGTCAGAAGTGAACCGTATCTTTAGCGGGCAGCTAAACTGTTATCTGCATCGTAGTAGCTGGCACACTGTGAGAATGAAACATTTATCAGCAATTACCTCCATGATCTCCTCATGATCAGTTTACAATATTGTCCAAAGAAGAAAAGAAGAAGGAATACACAAGATCAAGAAGATACGAGACCCACTGGTGGCATACACAGGATTGCTGACTGAAAGATGACACAAACCTGGTAAATATTTTTACATAGTATCAGGTATAATCTTCTAATCACAGAATAATCGGGTTTGAAGAAACTCCTGAAGGTGACGTTGTCCGCTGCCTGTTCAAAGCCAGGTTAACTTCAGCAAGGTTGTTCCAGTCCCTGTACAGTCAAGTTTTGACAGTCTCCAAGGACAGAGATTCCCCAGCCTTCCCCACTCGCTACAAGCCCCAATACTGAACTAAAAGTAGGTAGTTGCATGCGTTTCTACCACTACTTATTTGAAAAACACGTGCCCCCTACAAAAATGATTAAATTGCTTTTCAGGAAATTAAATGACTTTTCAAGCACATTAGACTTTTCAGTCTTTATAGTAGCTTCCAAAAGCACAAAGTACTTTTCAGACTTTAAAAAAAAAAAAAAGTAAAACAAACCAACAAGGCCAATGAAGAACCTATCCTGCTTTTAATTATCAGCTTATTTTTAATAATCTTCATGAGAATCTACAAATCAGTACATCAGTTTCAAGCAAAAGGTGAAAAAATGGCAAAACAGATATATAAAATTAAAAGGGAAAAAGCCTCTGCTTCTACCTAAGCCGTTCATATTTTTAAAAGAAATGCAAGTTCTACTACTGCATTATTTTCTCAGTCAACTGGCAACAAATAAAAATACCAGATCTCTGACAGACGCGATCACTTTTCTTACTTGGTTCAAAATACTCTTTTGCTCTTTTACTTTCTTTCTATTCTAGTCTAGTCCCCAACAAAGCATAATTCCTTCTTCCTGCTCAGGGATATAATTATGTCTTCATTAGTTCTGAAATGCAGTACAGTAGGAATCTGTTGATTTTTTGGCAGCATAGGCATACTAAATAAGAATAACCAGATGCCGCTTACATCACTTTCAGATATAGACAAATTAAAAGCAAAACAAAAACCAGTGCACAGGTGTTCATGAAAGCAATAAATTCTGAGTTCCCCCACTATTTGGCTCTCTGTTATAAGGGTATTCTACTTTGGGTCCCAAAAGGAACATAAGTGTGTTCACAGCTCACAGCTATTTCATGCCCTCAGATGTACGTACCAAATACAAATTACACAGATAAAACTCTATAACCATCTGGTCATCTAAAGTATTTCATATAAATTGTAAGTGACCTATTTACTGGTACAGAGAATGTTTCCAGTTTGAATTTTCTTCTTCCTTTTTGTTGTATTTTGATTGAAAGTTAAGGATGGCAGTTTGCAGAACTCCACGATGTGTTGTTCTTTTGTTTGCACACCAACAGGTGCACGAACAGCCATTAAGTAGGCTGGTGCTAAGAAGTACACAATAGCGTAACTGCTCAGTTATGCTCTAGAAATCAATGGAATTACCAAGGAGGAAAACAAAATAAACTGAAGTTCATATGAAAAATGAGATGAGTTGTCACTTGCAGGAGTGCCTAGTTATAACTAAAAATTATACTTTCATTTTCAGCTCTTCTTCCAGTTTATGACTTACTAGAACAATAACAACTTCCTGCTTTGGGACTGAAACTGTTCCTGGTCCTCCTCATTCCAGAAGGTTTGTTTGTTTGTTTGTGGTTCTTCTGGAGAGAAAGGAGAAGGGCAGATCAAGGAAATCCATTACTATAATATTTTAAAGTGGTATTCACAATCTTTTTTGCTCTCCGGGCTCTTCAAATACTGAGTTCTCAATTATGGTCTTTCTGGAAGCAAAAGACTCTGCTTTCATGAGTGTATTCTTAGGAAAAAACTGGTTGAGAAAGTATATACTTAGGATTTTAGTTAAAAACGAAAAAACAAAAAAAAACAACAAAAACCCCCAAACTTCACCACATAGAATTTGCACACTGTTTTCTTGACAGAAGTACAAAGTGCAACTAGAGATAAGTTAGAGTATATAAAAAACCTCTAGATTTGACTATTTTTAATATTTTAGTATTGACATATGAATACATATTGACAACCTGAATACTCATTTTTCATTTGTCTGAGGGCTATGCTTACCTCTAACTTATATAACTTGAAAAGCAAACAGTTTAATACATTAAATCAATTGTGTGCACTAGAAAGCTTATCTCAAATATCCACACATTTGGAACAGAGACTCGAAAGAGAAGGGCTATACAGACAGCCCTGTAACGACCTATAGGATGATTCCATGTATAGCAGCTTGGTTCAAGTCTCATTGTCTTTGCTTATTTAATTCAAGCCCTTTGGAAGAAATTTATTGTGTGTCTTTACAATACTCTGTACAATGGGAACCAGATCTCATTCAGATCAACTCTACAAGTAAGTGATAAAATGATCATTACTGGAAGGTATATCTCAAACATTATGTACTTTTAGGAAGAGTACTGTATTTTCACAGTTGTAACCAGCAGATTCTACATTAAAAGACTGTTACTTTTACTGAGCATCAGTGCAGGTATATGTGTACAAATAACCCAAAGCCTCACAGTCACCTTTGTAGCTACCTCAGGATGAAAAGGTAGATCCTGACTTCCACTACCTGCCTGCTTCCTAGAACTGACAGGAGCCATCTGGCCCTCTCCAAATCACTTGCAGTTGCTGCCTGCTTGAAGTAAAAGTGAAGAGAAGAGCAAGGGTGAAGGACATGATGTGCAAATGCAGAGAAAAGTCTTGTATCACCACCTTTACAACCAAGCAGCTCACTACTATAAACTTCTATTTTAAAAAATACAGCATGTACCAACCATCAGATAAACCATGCCATATCTAAGTATCTGCTCAGAAAGACAAATTATTTTGCCAGAGAGCTAGATACATGAAAATATAAAAATACTCTAAATTATACACTCAGAGCCAAAGGTTAGAATTTTGCCAGCATATCAGATTTCAAACGTTTATTTTTTCAGAAAGCCTGATCCAACTCCTGTGAAATTTAGTAGAATTTATTTTTACTGGCTTTGACTCTAGTTCACAAGAAAATCATGGAACCAAGAACACAAGACCAAGACCTTCAACTTTATGTCAAAAAAAAAAAAAAAAAAAAAGATTGCCAACAGCAAATAGCAGTGTAAGATTCTTCACTACTCATTCAAAATGACTGTGCATTTTGATGCTTGAGCACATTTTCCAGGCAAAAGGAAGCACATAAAAATTACAAATAACTACTTTAATGAAAATACCAAAGGGCACCACAACAGAAGAAAATGTTAGTTATTCACTAGTTTATTTTATACAGTGAGTTAGAAAAAACCCCACACAATAGTAATTTCTGCCCATTACTGCAGTAAAATTTGTTTTTCCTCTTCTAATTCTCTTGAAATAAATGTCTAGTCAAATAATGGAAGCTCTGATCCTGATTTGTTTCCAGATATTTTCTCTAGTGTTGTCAATTATTGACACATACCTGAAACTGCCTAGTTAGTTTTGCATTTTCTAGAAGTAACTACAGCATAACTGATCCCCTCTATACTACCATATATTTTTAGTGAAGCAATGTAACTACCTTCCCCTATGAACATACTAACAAACACTGAAAGCCATAACAAAACAGGCAGCAGAGCCCTGGAGCACTCTGTTACAACAGATCTGGTAACACCTTGTCTCTTGAGCCCAAAGGACCCAGGAGTTGCAGTGGGGATTAGTGAGAGAAATAAACAATGGTTATTATAAATGTTTAAAGATTAAGGTAGTGAGCACTCTTTCATTGTGTATAGTCTGTTACTGAACCACCATAATTAATAATGAATTCATCTGTAATGCTTTTCAATCACATTTTAAGATGTTTCAAAAAAGAAAAGTAAATCAAAGAGACTGTGACTTACTCCTAAATCAATGTCTTGTCTAAGTCAGTAGGCAGCCTATTCCCTGTCAAATGCAACATGCTTTGAGACTGCACATTTGGATATACAGTTCATATGCAGGGTGAAATATCTTTTTAAAACCATATTTGATTAAAAAGAGAAAAATTACTCAAGGTAGTGACATGCTGCAAAAGCTTGAATGGTTATAAAGAATATACAATGTCATAGGGCAAGATTCTGTCATTCATTTCTTCACACAACTGATCATTTTTTATTTTTAAGGAAAGTATTTGTTGGATAGCATCCTTCCAAAACCATTTATCCAACCATTTGTGCAAGGTGGAATACCCAAAAAAGAGCTGTAAACACTAATCTACAAATATGTGACAAATGCAAAAGTTTTTGTTACTGGACACTACTTCAATGCCAAGATACCCAGCATTCCCAGCTAAAAACCCAGAAACTTCACTAACCTTCATGCAAAGGACCGAGCAGTTTGAAGACACCACAACATGTATGAAAAGAGGTGCTAGGAATCATTTACACCAGCACTGCTGAAGTGCTAAAGCAGAAACCTGTAGTACTGTTCAAAATTGCAAACTTTTGCCATTGTAATTCTACATGTCAAAAGACAGACAGACTGATAGATATCTCAATATACATGTCATTTTATACATACCAAGGCAGATGGAACTAATGACTTTACCTTGTTGAAAACTACACTAGTCTGAGTTATGTATGTACGCTATAATAAACCATAACAGTTGTTAGTTTGGTTGATACTGAAAGTACAAGACATTTATGTAGCTATTATTTTATCTCTAAGAAAATGTGAAATTAAATGAGGTAAACTAACCTTAAATAATGGATACAAACATAAAACAATTGTTCGAAACGTAAATCGAAACTTCAGAAATAATAATGCCACTTAGCTTACATGCAGTATTCCTTACAGGATCTAAATGGTGGAACAGTTTACCTGTCCAAAACTTGAACTGGTCTACCCCTTATCTGTCAGATTTGGGAACAGCCAAGATATCTACCTAGAGGACAAACCCAAAAGCACTATTTTTCACAGTCTGAATGCTTTACTGGCCATATGCTCCAAAGCTTCTTTTTAAATTTGACTTCCACTTCGGAGAAAGAAAAGAAAGTCATTAATGTTTATACATACAACACTATGGAGAGAAGATAAATTTTTCATTTTAACTTCCAGGAAAAAAAAGTTAACTTTCCAGATGCACTGTATGTTTTTTCTTGAATGTTTAGAGTGATTATTGGTAAATGGCTATGATAGCAATTCTGTATTATTTTCTTATTAATACAACATTCCATTTTTTGCAACTGGCACTTCAGTAACTGTTTTTGCCTATTAAGTATTTTGAATTGAGATACTCTTTAATGAATCAGAATGAAAAAGTGGTTAGAAAATAAAAGATTCTCTTCTTAATCATAACTGTAACTAGCCATAACTTCCATTAAAACTGACATATACCATAATAAAAAGTTCACTGAAAGAGAATAAGTTACAGATGTTGCAGCAATGCTGTAACTTTCACTAGATTAATGTTTCAGTCTTCTACAGCTTAGTTTTTTCCCCTTTTAATAATGTCCACATTTAAATGAAATCTGCCATATTCATCTTTGATTTAATCTTTTAACTGTATCTTATATAGGCAACTATAAAACATAATTAAAAAAATAACAACTGCAGAACTTCCTTATTTTCCCCTCACCTGCAGTATTCAAAACCACATCACAACCTAATGAGAAATGGAAGTCATTGAAAAACCACACTTCTTTCAGTGTTGGAAATTGAATGTAATTGAACAACTAGTTCTACAGGTGTTTCAAGTTTAAAGGATGCTCTGTCTTACAGGTGTGGCCTCACTACCAGAGAAGCATAAAAATGACATACAAGCAGTGTTTGTCATCCTATCTATAATCTGACACTAATACCAATACAATCAGACAGAGAGTCTATTCTATGCCATTATAGGCGAATGTGATGAAACCAATTCCTCCCAAAATACACAGGAACAGATTTCTGGATCTTCAAACAAAAAACATGAGTTACATTTGTTTCTTCTGTCATAAATTTTCAGTATTGCCTTGCCTTTTTCCATTAGCATGGAAAAACAAATAGTTTAAATCATAATTAACCTACCTAATTTGCTGCATCCTGAACGATAACTATTTACATGCAAGTTTCATCATGAAGCCTTCAATCAGGTAATTCCCATTGTCTTAGTTAAGTACAGAAAGCAAGAAAAAAATTATTTACTAGCATATACTATGTAATGTTTCCCAGAACATTAAAACTCTTACATTTTGAAAGTGCCATATATAAGAAACTACTACACAGATAAACTAGATGCTATTGTACTTCATTTTAGCAGTCTATTAATATTTTTTCAGTGAACTGCATTATGAAAAAGTAACAACTAATATTTTGATTTCTGAGACTAACCTATTCAATCACCGTAGCTGGTTCCAACTTGACATTGCTTCTAAACCACAAGTCATCAACTCACAATACTAATGATTTGTGAAAATATATTATACACTCCCATCTTTCCTATTCTCATATGAAAACATAATCCCAAATCACCATATCATAATACTCTGCACAGGAACCATTTGTGATACCATCATCAGGGATTGCAGCATTGGATAAGAAAAAAGCAACAGACTAATCCTAGCAAGGATTTTATTTTCCTGCAAATATTCCTTATTATAAAACCCAATTTAGAAATGCCCAAACTATATTCTCCCCACTTTTTTTTTCTCCCCAAACTTCTCCAGAAAGCATTAGATATTCTTCCATTTCACAGTACTTATAATGGTGCTTCTGTGAAAAGCCCAAGTGTCAGCATGTTACTGTACTGGGGTTTTTTCTTCTTTTTTTAAAAGACGACAGTAAAGAAAAGAGACTACTTGTCTTTTGTACTGTCTTTATACAAAACTTCATCTTTTATCAGTGCACATAAATATGGCTCTTGGAAAATATACCACTGAACAGCTTATAACAGGTAGATAAACTTCTTCCATTTTTTACCTTCCAGACTGTCTCATTTAGAATTTTACATTTTTGTATCATGTGAAAAAGCGGTAGGGAAAATATTCTTGTTAAAGCTACTTAAAACTATGCTGCAAAACCAACCCTTCTTGGTAGCTTGTAGAAGTTCCTAAAAAATTAGATGAATGGTCCCCTATTTCTACCCCTTTATATATCCACCATGATCTCAGAGCATGTCTAAGAACTCTGGGGAAAGCCTTGGGTCATTTTAAGAAAACATCTAAATGCCAAATCAAGTAAATAATTATGACATTTCCTAAATTCGGGAGGGGGGGGAGTGTTTGTTTTAAATACAAACTCCTATTAAATCTCTTTTCCTAAAAAGAAGTAAGAAAATTACAAAGCAATGCATTACCAATTTTTCCAACAGCCCAATAGTACTAGAGCTTAAGCGGTAGAAAGTAATCATCCAAGACAAGGGTCATGAGCTCTTAGTATCACAAGATGAGTTAGGGAAAATAGAAGCCAACTTCCTCATCAAAAGATGGGAAACTTCCGCTCTATTTGTTCAGTTTCCTGTGTTTAAAAAGGAAAAGGGGAAACCAGCACGACTGCAAAAATTTCAGAACAGGAAGGTCTTCAGAAAACCCAAACTGTTCCTTCCCCACCATCACTACTCCTGAGTTCCAAAAAGAACTTACGTTATCATCCTGGCTACAGCATATGTTACTCCTTGCTCTTTTGACAGTGGCATAGGTGCCATTCATATTTAGCTATCATTCTGACATGCTGTCAAATTAACCTGAAGAATGCAAATAAAGGAGAGAGAAAGGGAAAGACAATTTTAACTACCTAAAATGCAGACAAATCAGAATGTAACAATGGGACAAACGGAAGGCACGTCTCTAACTATAGGGCCTTGACCTTGCCAAATTGCAGTAGTCTGCTACAGCCAAAAGTAGTTCTGGAAATAAAAAAAGTCTGAAATTACCATAATGGAAGAGGTAAGTAAGGAACTGCTAGCAGCTTTTCTACTAGCTTAAATGTAAGACAACTTACCTCTGTCCACAATCGTAAATAATTAAAGCAAAAATCCAGAACAAGACTCCTTATCCTTTTAATTTTGAGTAATTATACAAATTGTCCCTCAAATAAGTCCTTCTGACATTTTTGGAACAAAGGAAAATTATTCTTGGTTAAAATAGATTATTTTAAGTATAGATAAATGAATTGTTCCAAATTGTTCCAAATTTTTCCAGAGTTCAAGGGTATTCTTTAAAAGCCAATGAGAATATTTTCCCTCCAACCCATATTACAAAGAACATCACAGTAAGAGCCACTCTTACCAAAATTGTACTATCGTAAAATTCTATTATGCTAACCATAATCTGCAAATAATACATTTAAATATATGATTCGTTCAGAGATGTTTTTATCATTGCAACACAACGCATATCTTTAAAATATTTTTACTTTCTACAAATATTATTTGATCTAAAAAGTACATGTTGTAAAATCTTATTACATATTTAATGTTTTATAGTAAATGCATATTCAGAACTATTTCTTTACCAGAACTAAATCTGTTTTATATAGTGTATATTCGGTATGTAGGGTAGTTCTCAAATGTACAATAGCAAGATAAGCACATTTTGGATTAATCAATTTACTATTAGGTAGATTTACTAGGCCACCCTACATAAAGTGCAACACACTGAAAATGTCTTCTGAAACCAGGGAACCCTGGCACCATTCATTGTCCCACTCAAGAGAACATTCCTAATTTAAAAATCTATGGGAAGTAGCATTATTCACCTGCTTGAGACAAAAGGCAAACACACACACTACCAGTCTTTAAGCGACAGGTAAAACATCACTACACAGAAGCTTGATTATAATTCCTCCCTACTCTTCCATACAAGTGATACGCAGACACCATCAGCTTTATGGTAGCTATAAATTTGACACTTCTACTGTCCTTATGGTGTCTGATTAAAAAGTAAAAGTACTAAAGTAGCCTCTTCACTATTTCTGCAGGAAGGCAACTGATTCCTTGTGTTCATGAGCAACATATAATATTAAAATCAGGCCAACAGTGAGCCACTCTAACTACAGGTGAAGTAACTTACTTATTTTTGAGATCACTATGTAAGGTAAAGCCTAAAACTGCTTGATCTTAATGTTGTAGTAAATCAATCATTTTTAGAATGGTAAAAGAAAAGTAGATTCACTTACCTTTTTGTATGGATAACAGTAGTGCTTAGTCCAGTGCTGAAATAAAGGACTAAATACATGAAGACTAGTACCTCTAGGGAAAGTTTACAAACAGGTAAACGAACCTACATAATCAAGGCAGCCTCAAACATACATAAAAATGCAGAAGCAAGAGATTGAGAAGGACAAGCTTGAGAAAGGTTAGAGGAAAACTGCCTACTAAAATTTGGTGGTAACAGTATCCCTGATTGATCAGGACACTGGCATTTAGGTTTTAATTTATCTACACAAAACTACAATTACTACCATGAACAAAGGAAGTTCCTAATTATAATCTAAACTTCCATAACACTTTAACATAATGAGACAGAAGATATTAAAACTTCCTATTCCAAGCTGAGAAACTGCTCCTTTGTGAGAAATTTCTTGGATCCGTGCTTCTAAGATAGAGGCTCACAGACACAAAACACCTAGTGCCAGCTAGCCCACAATGAAGTTCTTCCATTGCTAAAGTTGCCTTCCACTGCCATAATTCCCTTTTCAGTAAAGAACTTTCCAAAAAATCTTTAATTAAATCAAATTTCTTAGGTATGAAATATGACGCTTGCTATACAACTGCAAAATACAACTCCAACAATCCATTTTCAAGTCAACAAACATTTGTTGTACATAGCATTTTGTTAAATTGAACATAAGCCTGCAACCTTCAGGGTGAGAACTACAGTACATTAAAATAAACACCCTTTCAACCAAACACCTTTTGTAAAGTGTTCTTACCAAAAAATCTTGCCAACCATAGGGAAGGTCAATTTCACATACTGCATTGCATTACTGAGTATGAATAAGTAACATTTTCTAAGATTAAGATACATCTGTTTTACCTTAAGAAGGAGAAACACTTGTGGTAGCTGTTCTCAAACTTTTAGTTAAGTAGCTGTATCAGTTCAGACTCAGGACCGTGTTTCTCCATCGATAACCTCCCAATTACAGGTCAAAGTATATGCAACTGGAAATGGAATATAGTGCAACTCCACCCATAGACTGCATTTCAACCTTGATTATTTAGATAAGTAGGGTGCTACAGAGCATATCCCAAGAGGCAGTTGACAGCTGGGAACCAGTTTTAAAATTCTGAAGCACTAATATAGTACATGAAAAAGTGGTGGAAGATCAACCGCTTGCTCAAAAAGATGCCACTTGCTCAATAACATAGGTGTTATTGGTAAAAAGCATACCTATTTTTTTTAGACAAAGGTGAAGAGGGAAAAATCAGTCCTACAGATGATCTCATTTCACACTTAGATCCACATTTATTTCTCTCCCTTTTGTTTGTTTGTTTATGCTGGAGCCTGTATATTCTTTGACTCCTCAATTAACATCCACATTAACATTTGAACATGAGTGCACAGAAAGATGCATGAAGATTGAGATACAAAGGGAAAAAAGGTAAAGTTACAATGTCAGTCACATCCAGCTAGTAAGTACTGTTGCTCATTGGCATGATCCTGCAGAAACCTACTTCCATGGGATTTCCTTCCTCTAAGGGATGATGTTCTTGCCTGTGTAGCAGGAGCTGGATTATTGCCAGGCACCACAGTTGTGGTCTCTGAACTGATCAGCACTTAAAATTTAAGGGATGTCCATAACAGCAATACGTTATGCTTAAAAGTAAAAAGAATGAACGGAAACTCTAACTGGCACATTCTCTGACAGACTTTTTCTTTTTAAATATCATTTGAATGACTTAAAAAAAAAAAACAAACACAACTTTATTTCCTTATAACCAACCAACTTGGTTATAAGGAAATAAATACAAAACATTACATAAATAATGTCTCAAATATCCTACTAGATGGCTCCTGGAATTTATCATCTTCTTTTTAGGCATTTCAGTTCCCACTGTAAGAAATATCAACCTATCAAGGATTTGAGCCTTGGCAGAATCTAATTTAACAGTATTTGTTTTCAAATGCCTCTCCATTCCCTCTCTGACAAAAGGTCCAAATCTGTACTAAGGATTCTCTTGTTCCTTTACTGATCGTATGTTACAAAATTTCCTAAGCATGAAGCAAGCTTTTACACTTGCTTTCTTACACTCTATTTTCAACCTTAACTGTCAATTTGATATTGCTCATCATCAGCCACACAGCCATCTCCTGTGTCATTATTATTAACTCCATGCTATTTGTACTCTTTTCACCAAATATCCTCATGGTACTATCATAATTTTGTTTGATTATGTGTCTTGATTACAGAAGAATTTCTCATGGTCAAGGGAAATGTTTTCAAGCGTAATTCAGTCTCTTCTGCACTCACTCTACTCCACAAATCTACCTGTCTCAACACTTGTAACTTTTGGTATCATCCTTTGATGAACTCTGCCATTTTACTTTCCATACTACATTAAACTGTCTATCGTTGCCTCCTTGATCATCAATGCATAATATTCTCTCAATTATGCTTTTTGCATATAAAATGTATATACACATAGACATTCTACGTGACAACCTGTGACTACGAAAGCTCTCGTGTTCTAGGACCACTCCTGGCAAAACGTCCCTACTCAGCTTTCTTGAAAGTACCACAAAAATAACAACCTCTTTTCATCATCATGTACCTTCATTTTAAACCTCACTAAGATCCTCTGATCTTTCTCTCTCTTCCTCATTTAGTATCCACATACATACTACTCTGAGACCTTCTGAAGTTTTTACTAATTTGATCATTCTCATTAAATTGCTATTCCATTTTAAGCCCTAGCCAAAAACCCAATTTATCTCCATCTGTAAATAACTTCCAAGAAGGCAACACAACTGTTAAGCCCTGAAAATTACCTAAGTGACAAGACTTGATCTATTGTAGTAAAAACTAGTTGGGGGGGGGAAGGGGGAAGGTATCAAGAATGAATACTTGCCTAAATATGTGGAGTCTTTTCCTCTATGTTCTCTGTGTTGTTCTTCCTGCTTAGTCTATAATGGGATTTCCCTGGGTATGCGTGACAACCTCCACAAATTTAAAAGGAAGGCAAACAAAAAATCCCACTCTTTTCAGAAAATTAACCATAAGGCAATATGAATAACTTACCAAATTTGATCTATTAAAAATAAACAAACAAATAAACCAACAACAGAACTAGGCAATTCAAGACTAGAATCTTCTAGCTTGTCTCTCTGCAGCTAATGTAGTCAGTGGAACCCTCATGCAGGTCTCCATGAAAGCCAATCTCTACAATTTAAAAAAACAAAACAAAACACCACACCAAAATACACCCCCCCTCCCAAACAAGTCCTCACCACCACCAAAACCCTTAAAAGCAGAGCTCATATCACTACTGGGGGGCAATGCCAGCAGTACAGCAGCCACTCAAGGGGACAGCAGGACTGTCTGATTGAAAAAGGATACCACAAGCTGCTATGTAAGATAACAGCAACAATTTCTGATGTACATAGGCAAGAAAGAATGATGACCTATGCTCTTTTTCCACCCTCCTCTACGCACTGAGGTAGGACAAGAGGTAGAGAAAGGAGATATGTACCCATTTTTAATAATGTGTTGTTTTTATTCTCTGGAGACATCAGTGTGGCTGACAGCTCAAAAGAGTGGCAATAAGCACTATTGCTAAACACAAATTTACATTATCGGGGGGGGGGGGGGGGGAATTATTTAATAGCAAAAATCATTCCAGTCATAGAAAAAACAGAAACTATGTAGCTGTATGATAATATCTGTGTAACATGGTAGAAATTGCAGAGTTGCATGAAAAATATAGTTTGCCCACATCTTTGACTAATTCACCTGCCCTCTGTCCACTAACTGTTTTGATCAGAACAACTTACATTCCATAACTTGGAGTAGTTTTAAACAACAGACATTTTATGCACACTGCTTAGAGCAGGCTGAGTTTAAAGGTTCTCTTTCCAAATTACACAAGCCTAAGGCCCAGGACAATCAACAGTTTCCTATCATGTATGATCAACAACTGCCAAAAAGAAACAGTACTTTGCACCTACTTCCACCCATAAGATCCAAACTTGGTCTCTAAATCTTTGTGTTTGTAGGTAGAAAAAAAAGTTATTAGAATTTTTGAAAGTTTGCACCATTAAATCTTTTCCTCTCTTGTTGAAAATTCATTCTTAACATATATGTAATATTAGAGGTGGGACAGAAAGTCCACGCAACCTATCCCAAACTTAAGCTGACATCCAATCTTGTATATGCTATATATACACATGTATAATAAAATGTATGCATTTCTTATACAATCAACATACAAAATATTAATAAACATTACTAATTTCTCAAAGTGACAACAGCATTTGAAGAAACCCTTACTGTTCCACAACTGTATCCTTCTTAGGTTTCTTAAGTGCAGCAATGCCCATGAAGAAATATTTTCCAAGATGAGATCTTTCTCCTTGCAAGCTCTTTAAGGAAGATATAAAATCTTTTATTTTATTATATGCAATTTTATGCCTTTATGATATTTTAATATAAGGGTAAAAATAACAGTAATGGTGACAATGACATATTTTTTTAAACCAAAATGAAAATGGTAAATTCAGTGTTAATGAAAAATATAAACTAACAGAACAGAAATTAATTCTGTTCATGCAGCACTGGTAGAGCAGGCAAAAATGCAGAAGAACCACTAGAAGGTTTGTACTAGTAAATCAGAACCTCACCATAGAAAGCAGATGGTGCAACTCAAGTCAGAGACCACTCAGCACTTTACAAATAATGACAGCCTTCACTGAGTAGCGACCCAGCATCTGGGCCACAAGTCAATTAATATCCAGTGACCAATTTAAATGAGGGAGTTGGCCATTAAAGACTAACTTACCAGCATTTGATTACATAACCCCTCCTTTTCCTTCTACAGTATCTACCCCATCCGCCCTTCCAAACAGTGTTCTCTCCACCAACATTCCCACATTCCTGCCTCCTCACCCAATGCATGAATGCACCCAGCTCACTCTATACTCACATTCCTTCCCTTTGCAATTTGACTACCTATGCTCAAATCGTCTTCTGTCCCCCTCTCATTAAAATACCTCCAAACACCTTGTCTTCCCTCTTCTTTGGCATACAGGTGACTGAGAAGCAGCCTGTGTTATTTGGCCCAACTGGAGGCAGAGTTGGCATGTGCCTCCCAACTGGGTAGCTGACTACTCAGAGTACAAGTGTCTTCTGCCAGGCCATCAACCTAGCAGTACACGTGCACCTTCGAACCTCCAAGCTGCACAGTCGGATCAACTGGCTGCCTGGTCAGGAGATGTGCTTCTTCCCGATAGGCAGCTGCCAAGTCAGAAAATATATGAAGTCTCTGAAGCCACAAACCATAGCAAACACACACCATCTGAACAAAAAAAGCCTTGAGGAAAAAGATACAGCCCTGAGAGTCACTTCCACCTGGTAGCCTTCTACAGCAGAATCCTGTACAATGACCTTTTAAAGTTTCATCTAGTAAGGCGATCAGATCAACAATCCCGTACATTTATATTGTTGCTGTATATTATATGGTATGTGAACAACCATATTTATGTTGTGTCTACTTCACTATAACTTTCCATCATTTCCACAATATAAAAAAGGTTTTAATCATATTTATTTTGATGTGGTGAGTGCTGTAAATCGGCAATACTACAGATCACACTATACTAGTGTAATTATAATAAAAATGAGTAAATTCTTTGAAAAGTTTCTAAAAACAAGAAATAATGGTAACAGCTTTTTGTTTTCCTTACTTAGCTGGGTCACCAGGCAGTGCTCCCCGCCCCCCAAAAGCGAGCTTAAATTAATTTACTCATATAAAAAACAAACCCTGTTGCTTTCATAAACTCTTTAAAAAGAAAACAACCACCAAACCTTGAGTCTGCAACTTTTGCTTACATGCAAAGACCTCCTGAGTACAACTAAAGAAATGAACACCCTGTTTACACCAATTTCAGTATCTTAAGTTTTGAGTATATCTTTACTGACTTCACTATTTTAGTTTCTTTCCTTCCTAAAGCAGGCACATTTTGTGTTAATATACATGGTCCAGATCTTACACATCTGACCTTTACAAGCACACTACAGGACTGACACAGGATGCCACCAATTTCAGCCCAGCTCTGAAGAGGGATGAGATTCTCCCTAAGCAGATCTAGGGAGAATTCCACATGGGCAAAAGTCTACAAACACAGCTCTTCCAGCAGACCTACAGAAGCACCAAGTCACCATAAATCCAACAGAATATTTTTGCTTTCTACCAGGCACATAAATTTATGGACAATCATCATTTTAAACTGCATCGCACACAAATACCCATGCAGAAATATATCAGTACATTTAGGGAAGCTGGGTGTTTGTTTACAGTTACATGCAGAACAGTAGATTATTTTTAAGTCACCTTTTTCTTTGATCTTACCTAAGAAGCACTTTCTTCAACAGCTGGACTAACTCCGTTTAAAATACAATTAAACTGCTTATTAGGAGAACAAAAGCTACTACAGAAAAATGGGATTTGTGTACTGGTAATAAAAAAAACCTAAGTAGAAAAAAAAATCTTGTATTCATCTATGACAAAAAAATTTCTAGGAATGTACCTATATTTCAGTAATAACAGCGTATTGACTATAGGACATATTAATGAAAAAATACTGAATGTGATGAAGTCATTGTCACCAAGTTTTGTATTTTGATTTTCTAACCTTTTACACTTTTACTATGATTCCATATGCATTGACTAATATAACATTTTCCTAATAAATAACTTCATATTATATAAACAGAGAAGCACATGGCGTTAAACAGGATAACAAATTTAGCTAAGTTTGAAGGAAATAAAGTACTTTGAAGCATTTGAAAAAAAAATGCTTACTAAAGGTATTCCAAGCTGTATGGTAGTTAGGGCCCTGTATACTCTTCAAACCCAATTAAACACAATAATTCACTACAGGGGTCAGCCTTTGCACATAATTGTGCTCAGAAACAAAGTTTTCACTAAAAAAAAAATTATATTTCTATACCTTAGACTTACAAAAATTACCTTGGAAGAACAAGCAAAATGCACACCAATGCTGTAATGCCTGACTGGGTCTGCAGAGTACCTGAAAGCACATTTTTCAGGTGTGTGAAATACCCTTTAGATATTCGTCTGGACCCTGTGAATTCTGCATGTCCACAGCTGCAGAATTTTTTTTTCCTCAGGTACCATGGAATCTATTATCCTTTTGCTGTAAAATTCAGTATTTTACTGTTGCTAGGCACCTGACATTTAGTGCTTTGTCCTCTTGCCCTTTTACCTGCATACACCTTTCCTTAAATTTTCTTTACAATTAAGAATTCATTTGATTACAGTAAATATTCCATGTGCAGTTTATGGGTACAGACATCAAGGGGTCAAGGAACAGAAGATGAATTCTGGCTTGTAGTCAAAGATTGAGAAAATGATGATTAGCAGAGAATGAGAGACAAAAAGACCTGTGAGCTAGGCAGCCAGGGTAAGCAGTATTGCAACAGTGAATCCCCCTCAGCTCACAAGCAAAGGAAAGGAGTTCTGAATTGGCCCATGTGGGTAACACCATGGAAGCCAAGATAGTGGGGAAAGGATACCCAGAAAGCACACTCAAAACCTCCTTAGAAATACCTAATATTGAGATTAATCAATTACCATGTTGAACGATGACTCAGAACTATGTGTATATATACGAGGGGAAAAAAGGTATCTCACAGTGACACAACAGATTAATACTGCCATGGAATTTATTCCCCTTTACCACAGAGAACACAAGGCTCTATTATGAAGAATATTCTCTAGAGACAAATTCATACTTAAATGAGGTAATTCCTGATTTTTTCAGGTATTTACTGTGCAACTGTAGCATTATATGAACATATACTGTTAGAAATGTGAATTTTTCTAGGTTTTCATAGATGGTATTGGGGGGAGAAAAGTATCCAAGAAACAACTCTGTAATCTTCAGTGTTTCAAAGCTCTACCATCCTCCCCAAAATTAGAGAGGACATATGTGAATTCTGTAATGTGGCACTGTTTACCTGGCCATTGCCTGGTAATGGCCAGGTAAATAGTGCCATGTTACAGAATTGCCTGGTGACATCACTTAATCGAGGTCACTAGAACCCAGATACTCCTGAGCAAAATAACCATGTAAGGGAAGAACTGTTCCTAAGTTTATTTCCGCAAGTTTTAATACAAATATACTTTTAAAAAAACAAATAAAACCCCACACACGGTTCTAAACCTATCCTACGCCATAATCATTGTTAGTATACTCAGAACATGCTAGAATTACCCCCAAAGTAAACTATTTTCATTTAGCTTAATTAAGCCCCTGGGATGTATCCCAAATGAAAAGTTACCCCAACACATTATGTCCCAGTAAAACACGTTGTTATAGCACTTCTCCAAAGAACTTTAACAGAGCTACTCAGAGTTAGTCATATGATTTAGTGATTTACAGAGCTGAGAATCTCTACACGTGGATTATCATGGAAGCATAGCAACCTTTGGACTGGGAGGCAGAGGCCAACAAGCAGACGTCACAGCACGTAACAATAGAGAAATGCATGCAGCCATAAGTATGACCCATCTAAACTTCAGCAAACAAAGATACAAAAAGTCCAGCAAACACTGTGAGAGAAAAGGTCTCTCTGAATCAGAACGATTGCCTTACTTTACAGGATTTTTATGTATTTTAGGTAGCTATGGATTGACAAGTAACACTGTAAATTATTCTAAAAGACTACTAATTGGAACAGTTGCTCCTCCCACACCAATAAAAAAATAAAATAGTATGAACACAGTTCACTCTTGCAGACAAACATGCTCCAGTGCATCATTCAACAGAACTCCACTCTGTTATAATAGTATGCAATTCCTCTTGCAGCATAGCTGGCTTTCTACAATTTATCTGGAGTTAAAATAAATGCATGCACATTCAGTTTAAATATAGGAAAACAAAAAGTAGAGAACTCAGTGTCACTACCTTGTTGCCGACAATCTAATTCAGGTCTGCTTAGACTTGAACTCGTTGCTCCAAGGAGACTGTATTTTAGATCTGATACCTAGCTCACTAATCTAGTACCTCAGGCAAAGCCTAAGCTCACTATTCTGGGTACCATCTTGCTGTTTTATTATCCTTCCTTAAGATAAGCTTCTTTCTTTCAACTGTTCCAATATTTCTCTGCTTAGGTATCCCAAGTTTATTTATTCCCTAAGGAATAAAGATTGTTCTTCCTCTCATCTATGCTATATTTTCTGCTTCTCAACACTGCAGAGGGCAAACAAGCTTATGAATAGTTTTATTTTCCTCATATATTCCTAATTTATATTCATTTTCAAATATTTAAGATATGACATAGAAGCATGAAGAGACACAATCCCTGCATTAAAGAGCTTACAGTCTCACACTTCTCTGTGAGATAGGTAAACAAACATCAGTATACACACTTTATAAATATGAATAAAAAGATGGCAAATGATTTAACTAAGGCCACAGAATAAATACGTATCAGGCTGATAACCAGAAACAAGTTCATGTGATGGGATCTCTGGCCTATACCCAATTTCCTCTATGAACTATACGTCTTCTAATAATGTGGACTGGTACTACAGTTACTCCAAGCAGTCCCATTTAAGCTGGAAGACACCACTCTAACACTCTGAACAAGCATTTTAAAACAAAACACAGCAAACCAAAACACAAATAATCTATTCTCATAATGTCTTACACACTTAGTTTTCAGTTTTCCAGTTCGCAGAACATAACATTATCCTGTTTTATTTTTCAAACAGTGCTTCCTCAGCTATTGATTAACGAGAAATTTTAAAAGATAGTAAATAATAGTAGCCCCCTTTTATGGACGCTTTAACTAAGGCTCAGGAAGAAGAAATTTGCCTGTCAGAACTGGATTCTAGCATGATAAAAAAAGGCTTTACTGTACTTGGATTTCATTCCTATTTGACATGCACTCTCAAAGTAATGGTCTGAACCTCTGTGTACCTCTAATACCTCACCTGTAAAACTTAACAAATTATACTTCTCTATTTCATTACTGGAGAAAGTGGGGAAGGGGTTAGGTAAGAAAATAGAGTATGAAAGTCTTATCTATTGAGGTTTAACTGCAAATAAACAAGGTAATTAAAGCTTATTAGCTGTAAAACAAAAAAGTCTGAAACTCCTTTTCTTAGCCCAGGCTTATTTCAATTCACAAGGAAAGAAGCAATATCCTTGCATTCCATATGCATTCTTGATCTTGTTGTAATATGCTTACCATTTATTCAAACCTAAGATGTTACCACAGCTATTAATAATTTTAAAGCATAAAATAATTGTGATACTGTTTCAGTTGAAGATTAGAAAATGGTCTTAAAATGTAAACTTTCCACCAATTACTAGAAGATTCAATAGGTCCTAAAAGTCACCACAGTTATTATAGTGTTGCCAGAAACTTGCTCTTTGTAGGTTATTAGTTGTGACATCTGTCTAGATAAGCTTTCAAGTTAAACAATCAGAATTCTGTATTAAAACTGAAGAACAACATTCACCCCTCCCCAAATAAACCAATATATTTCAGCTTAGCAGCAGTGATTTAGGTCATTTCTAACAAAAAGCTTGCAGAAAAATTATCAGGAAGAGAAAAGATGTTTACATTCATTGCACTAATTTTTCACTACATTTTTCAGCAGTGAAGAGGAATTTACCCTCTGAAGGAAAAGCTCAGCAACTTTGTAGAGGCCAAACTCATTTGCATAGTGACTAGTATCACAACAGAACTCTAAGAAAGAGCAATTTTAAGGTAGCTATGTTTCCTTTCACCTGCTGCTTGCTCTCCTGAGGAGAGGCCTAATGCATATTTTGTATTACAGAAGTTCTATTTTCTTTTGAGCAGATTCCCAGCAACTCTGACAAGACAACATCCATACAAATAAATAACGTCTATTAAGAGACATTCTACGATTTTAACAACAGGCATATATAATTCCCCTAAATAAAGCTTTATAGCATGAACAGTAACTAGTCTTGATTGTGAACATGTTGACTGTATGATTACAGTACAACTAAAACAAAATTCCCCCTCCAACTATGTAAAATATTCGCTTCAGACTTAAAAGCAAGGCCTCAGACATCTGACTGAAACACACATTACAATTCTTATCTTGAGGGGGAGAAATAATTTTAAAAAGAAAGCATAAAAATGTCATCCATGTATTTGTTTCCTGTTTTGCCAATGACTGCAGGATTTGTGACAAAATTAAGCACAACAGATTCCGCAGGTGAAGTCTGTAGTGTTGCAATAAAAGTCTGTAGCTATGCAAGATGAAAGCCTGCATTACAGTGTTATTCAAAGATGGACAGAACCTGTAAGGTCATCTGGTCCATTTCTCTGCCAGTCCTGGCGCATTACCTATTGCACACGTATTAGTGTTCTGACCAGGCTAGTTCTGAATGACCCATGGTGTGGGTTTCCCCCCTACTCCGCTTGGCATACTATTCAAAAGGTATACAGGTATATCTTGGGTTTTTTGTGCTGCTATCTGCTCTGAATTTTCTCCCTTGGTTTCATCACAGCTTACACATTAACAGAGCCTCTTATTTTATTTAAAATTATCTCCCTTTTAAGTATTTAGGCCCTTCAAAATGCTTGTAAGATACCATTTCCCCTTCTCACCCAAAATGTTCATTTAACCAAGCAAAACATTTATTTCTCAAATCTTTTTTTAAATCAATTAGTCTCTTCAGCCTTCTTAACATTTTGTTGCTCTTCTCTAAGCTTCTGTTAAGTTGCCCCACCTGTTGCAAAGGCTCTGAAAGCAAAACAGTACTCCAAATACAGTCACACAATCTCATACAAAAACTCATCTCCTACTTGTTCAATGCCTCTGTGGATGCAACCTAAACTCATTCTGATTTTTACAAAGTCTATATATCATATTGCAAATAGGGGCCTGTTCTTCCTGTCAGAAGCATGCACAAATCCCTTTCATATGAAAGGGAGTTGGGTGCACACAACTGACAGGATTATCAGGCCCATGGTATCACTCCTATCCCTTTTTCAGCAATACTGCTTTCCAGGTTATTCCCTCACAATGAATACCTGGTTTGGATTACTGTCCCTCAACTGTTTTAGCTTGCATTTTCCAAACTAAATTTAATTTGTATTTTCCAACAATGTGCCTAATTTCTTTAGATAACCTTTTCTTTTCTGCGCTGACTCATGTTTAACTCTTCTCACTGTCGTTGTCTGCTAATGTCACAAGTGTACTATTCACCTTCTCAGAAAGTTAATCAATCCAGACACTAAATATGCCTAAAATGGCTAAACTTGTATTACTACATGCATATGTAAGCACTGATGTAACTCTTTTAGCACCTAAAACTGCTGTGACTCACCAAATCTATTCCTTATACTTTGTTCTATTTTTGTTTATGGTCCTTCAACCAATTTTTCATTCAGATGACTATCCATATACATAAATAATTTGTTAATGAGAGATTTTGAGACCTATTTGAATTTTAGAAAATACATAAAATATTACTACAGCTACAACTTTCTCTTCATCCACTGGGGCCTTGAACCTGCAATCACATCTGGCAAGCAAGCCAGTCCTGTACTTCTCTATACTCACTGATCTATGTGCAGATGCTGTTGCAGTATCAGATCCTAATTTTAAACACTGAGCAAGAATAACAAAGAAAACTCTTTTAAAGTAATTTTGCTTGGAAAATTCCAGGCTGCTTATTATTGTTTCCCTAATATTTCTGCCGTTATTTTACTAGGAACAGAATCCCTTAAATTTATCTAGTTCTTCAGCTCATACTTTTTTGTTCTTTTTCTTTTTCTTTCCCTCTTTTATTTTTTTAAATAAATCAGTACTAATATTTAATTTCTTAGTGGCATCTTGAAGATCAAATGACTTATAAGTATCTTCAGATCTTTCAAGAACACCCTCTACTTGTTGTCAATAACTATTTCATATGGTCCTGATTTTTAACGGCTCACACTTTTTCATCCTACTATATATGGAATTTCAGGAAATTCAGTATAATGGATTGTCTTTATAATTTTATGCAACTTCTCATTTATGAACTGACATCTTTCCTCTCTACTTGACTTCCCCTTACCTCCCCAATATTTACAACAGCAAATTCTTATTCACCTTTAACTAGCATTAACTCATTTCTGCTGCGTTTACCAGAAGCTTACAATACACACCCGCTTCCCACCTTTCAGAAATTCTTTGCAGAACTGAGACTTAAACTTATTTTACCTTACACTTAGTCCTTTCACATAGTTTCTCTTAATGCAGATAAATACCTTTTAAAAGCAAACTGATTTTTAGTTCAGTTAGGCATACTTCACTTGCACATTTAGTTTACAAGATCCCTCACTCCCCAAGAATAGATGAAGACCTGCAACAGAAATAAATGTATCACTTGGCTCACATGAAAATGAACAGAACCTTTTACTAACATATGAGGTCACATCAGCCCAATTCTTTGCAGGACTGTAACCTAATAAACCATTAACATAAAAACCAGGCATATTTCACGTAAACTTTCTTTTCACCTGGATGTTTACCAACTGTATGTTTGTTTGTATGTTTACCAACTAACAAAAATGTAAAAGCATGCCCACATTACTGATGTTTACATTTATTACCCCATATTAAAATATTTCATTAACATTATAAAATAATCTTTAGAGAAGCATTTAGAAAATGCTTTACTAATTTACCTCAATTGAGATGAAACATCTAATTTGCACTACATCCAAGGGAATTACACTCTCTGATGCTGTAGAGACTTACAGAACTACATTAACAAGTACAGTCTATCAATGGTTATCGGCACTGTGGCTTTTGACTGCTCACTAAGAGCCACAGTGCATAAATTACTTCACCTGTCAGACAGCTCAAAGCAACACAGGCACAAAGTTTAAATGGTTCAGACTTTTCCTATTATAAATAACTTTTTCCAGTGAGAGAAAAGAGAGGGCAGTGCAAAGGAGAAGGGGTAGATAGGATTGTCTATCATGTATTCAAATATCACCTATCATAAAGCCTATCAGAATTATATCAGAAGTTTAAACAATTCTTATCTTTAATGAAGCCTAACATACATTCCCAAAGACACCCAGCAAAATTCCACAACAGTCAAAATTAAAAAGTTACTTAAACAAAAAAGACACACCTCACAACTGCCTAGAAAACCCATAACCCAATGACTGTTTTGCAAAACATTCGGTTTGATCAAGCCAACAGGACTACTGACGTCACACAAATAATTCAACTTCTAAATTATTTACACAGTAATTTTAAGTCAAAATGACAGCATTATTAGAGATAACACGGCAAAACGAGCAAGTGGTCCATGTCGCTTGAGATCTTATCTCAGCAAACATGGTATGCCAGATGTTTCATAGAAAGAAGCAACTTTCATCACAAACTATCACGGACCCAAATCTACAAATGTGTTCACGTAGGTGCACACCACTGAATCCCTCTGAATTCAACAGGGTCCCATCTGCCATGCAGACCCCTCACTTTACAGGACACACAACATACAACTGGATAAAAATTTACATAAAAGTTGATAGGCCTCAATTTGTTTGGCTTTGTTTGCAAAGTCATTACAATAGTGAGCCCAAGATTATAGTCATACTTGAGACTCAAGAGGAACATTTTTTTTCCAAGGGTAATTGCTCAGCAGTTCATTAAAATCTAGCCCTATAAGAAACCTCAGGTTATGTTCTTCAACACAGATAAACAAAGCCCTTTTTACAAATTTATCACTAGAGCATTTTTTCCTTCCCTATAACAAAATCCCCCTCCCAAAGCTTCTAGGTTAAAGCTAAATGAACGTTAACCTAGCAGAGGTACATGTGTATATACAGTCTTATTACTGCACATGTAAGGAGGTGAACTCAGCTGGGATACAGTTCACATCAAACTTAGATTATGTGAGAAGCAACAGTGAGTAAAGCAGTAATTTAGAAAAACAAACCAAAAAACCCCCTAACCCCCAAAAAACACCATTAAAAACCAATCCACCCGAAACCCAAGAACCTTGACAGTTTATTTCAGAATGGCCTAAGTAGATCACAGAGATTATGATAAAACAGACATTTTAAAAGATTCTTCATCTTAACTGTTTATCAACTTTTTTTTTCTAAATTCCAAATAAATAAAAAACCTTTCAATTATTTGTATGTAATCATTTATACATATTTTCAGCAACTGTATTTTAAATAATGTGAATACCAGCATGCTAATAATAAAAATAACATTTTTGTATGTCTGATTCTAAATTAAAAAGTAGTATCTTATTAAAAATTAATAGTCATTAGAAGGCTAAATTAACATTAATTGTGTTAACTGTCACACCATATAAATGCTTTCAAAATACAGATGAAAACACAAATGACATACAATCTTCTACTGCAAAAAGTTAGGCCATTCAAACACTTATAAAATATGGAAATAAAAAGGAAAGGGTAAAAACCAAAAAGCTATCATTTTGCAAATTATATGTAAAATCTAGTCAAGTAATAGGCTACATGGTCCAACAGAAAAACTCAAAAAGCAAAAACCTGCTTTCTGTGATCTGACAAATGTTCAGCAATACTATCTCAATACTATGTAGCGGGGGGGGGGGACGGGACGACACCAACAGAGAAGGACATCCTAAAGTGAGCTTGCCACTTCACTCCTAGGCCTGCTAGCAATCATCAACTTTGCTAAAGCTATTAACAATGGTAATTTCTTTTCTTAGTCTGGATCTTAAAGCAATCATATGTCACCACCAAAAAAAGAAAAATTCAGTAACTGCAGATATCTGACTAAGGTTTTCCAGACATCATTGTAACTCAATAACTGCTCCACTGTGCTATGAACTCTACAGCTTCAAGCTGGAAGTCAATCTAGGACAACCAATAGAAAGTGCACCTGTACAATTACTGCATTTCCTAATTCAGAAGGCCAAACTAGAGACAGATAAAGCTTGTGTGTACTCAGATCACCAAAACAGAAGTCCAAAAGCCCATACATCTTTTGTACATATTGCACATCTATATTATCATTAATTGCAATGAAAAATACCATTTATACAATTCAGAAACAGAAAATTACATTCCTTAACCAACGTACATAAAACTTTATTCTAAATGAAACCATTTTCTATATATAGCATCTAAAAACACAATATAAGCAATAATTTTAAAATCTTTCATACAAAGAATAATCACCAAAAGTTAATCAAAATTAATTTTTTTTTTAAAAGTCATCTAGTAACTGAACAGTACCACACACAGTAATTTAAAATATTCAGTATTAACTCCATGCTACATTAAAAAATAATCTGCATCACAAAAAATAACCTGTATCATTTCAAGGAATTTAATCTTTTTTAAAAAAACTGCCGAAATCTACTATTTTTCAAGTAATAGAAAAAATTATTTAGCTCTTTGTACTCTAAAATAAAAAATAATGTATGCTGCTAGTAATTGATAACAATATAATTTATCCAAAGCAGTCTACCTTCCTGCAGATGCATTTTCATTCAATGTGTGACCCCACTGAGCAGTAAACAAGTTTACATATATCAACACATTTCAATGCTCCAAAAATTAAGCTAAGTTTCTGTAACTACAATAGCATGATCTCTTAGTAACAGTCCTTTAGTACCGTCATTCTAAAACAATCAATAAAAATGGCTCTGACATGTATTGTTTATATACTTGGGATCCCTTCAAAGTTTAAGGCTTGCAGATGTAAAATACAAAATAAAACAACTACAAACCAGAATTACCTTTAACTGATCACTGCACCAGACCAGAAAGGAATTACAAGTTCCTTCTGCTTTATTTTATAGCATTTTTAAAGAGTAGGGATATTTTTATTATTGCACACACTGAAAACCGAATATAATCCCACCCTCAAAAATTCTACTGCAACAGCTTGATAGCACTCACCGCAAGTAATACTGTTTTAAAGCGAAGGCAGCGTTAGAACAACTTCTGGGAAAGTTAAACTCCTCTACAATTTCTCCCCACTGATTCTTCTCTGATACCTGTCAAAAACAACACACAGGCCGAGATACACAACGTACACATAATCACGTCGTTGGCAGCGAACATCACAAAAAAACACAAGCTGCCATGAAGCAAATAGATAAATATAGAAAAAGAAAAAAACACGAATGTATATGGGATTTAGGACTATATATTTTACTGACAGTCGGTAGCACTCCCCCTCCGGGAATACTCCCGCTTCCCTCCGGTATTTTACTTTATTTATTTTTTAATACATACATTATTTTTTTCGGGGGGGACGGCCGGGAGGGTTTGCATTGTTTTGGGGTTTGTTTGTTTTTGTTTTTACTGCCTGGACAATAACCAATCGGGAGTCCCTCTGTCGCCCCCTTTTAAATCCTAACGCGGTCCGTTAAAAACCCAAAGAAGTTTAAAATAATGCAGGGAAGTCTTCGCGGGGGCGCCCCCTGGCCTCCGGGGCGCGGGGGCGCCGTCCCGGGGGGTCCCCCCAAGACAGATCCACAGACACAGAGAGGCCTTTCTTTTGAGGCCTACATTTCTGTCCCTAGCCTTGAAGCCTAAAGATGGCTATTTGATTACACACCGTCTTGGGTGCCCCTTTTGTTATTTTTCTCCGGGAAGGGCTCGGAGGGCAGCGCCCGGCCCCCCCCGGCTGCGAGGATCGTTTCCTAGCCCATGCTCCGTGCCGATTATCGATGTTAAACATGCCCGCTAATTTTGAGTTGCACTAAAACTGCACTCAGACTCTCTCCTCTGTCTCTCCCTCTGTGAGAGAGAGACACACACACAGAGCTGCCACCACAAGCGAAAGAAACTGCCTCTCGCCGACCGAAGCTCTCTGCTCCCTCCTCGCCTTCTCCCGGGGAAGGGGGGCAGGGGCGAGGGGCTCCGGCGGAGGCGGGGGAGGCACGGGCGGGGTGTGCGCCGTACCCCCGGATCCCCCTTCATCGCTCCACCGACAAGGCCAAGCCACCAACCTGCCTGTCTGCTCGCTTCCTTCTTCCACCCCCCACCTTCTCTAACCGGCTTTAAATAGGACGGTTCCCGGCCACCCCGGCTCCCCCCGCCGCCCCCGGGGGTCAGAGGAGACTTTTGGGAAGAGGTTAGTGGGAGGGAAACCCAAATTAAAACTTCCACTCACCTTCCCAAATCCGCCTAAAGTGGTGACTCTGGTGTAGAGAGCGTGAAGATCCAGCTCCTTCCCACCCACCACGGGGATCTTCTTAAAAGGAGACCTGCCAAAGGAGATACACACAAAACACCACAACTTGTCAGCTCTGCCCCCTCTTCTCCCCTCGCTGGGGCTGCCGTGTCCTTCAGGGAAGGGGCTGGAAGTTGGATCTGGTCGGTTTAAAAGCCTCCCCCCCTCCCGTTCCATCTCCCCATTTTCCTCACCCTCTGCTGTGGTGAAACTGCCGCAGCTCGTCCAGGAAAGCGAGTCCCTTTCTCCGCTGGTCTGCGTGGTTTTTACCCGTCGAATTTGCCATTTTTGTATTAAAAAAGGTTCTCGTAAAAAAAAAATCCAATTTAAAAAAAAAAACGGCCGACAACAACAACAACAATCCCCGGCTCCTCCTTGTCTTTAAGAGACCCAGGTGCCCGTGCTCGGCCGGGGATCAGCCATGGAGAGGGGCTTGTTTAAAAAAAAGTTTAAAAGGAATAAGGGAGCCCAGAGAGTGTGGTAATTGCGAGTCCTGTCTCCACACAACACACAGGCAAAGAGACAGGGAGGGAGAGGGGCACCTCTCAGTAATTCCTCCTCCCGCTGCTGCTGCCTCTCTCAGCACCACAAACCCAACCGATCCAGCCTGCACATGAGACTCAACATGGTGCTGCTGGATCACACAATGAATTGGGTTACTGTTGTGGTGGGGTGGGGGGGGAGCCGGAGTGAGGTATTGACAGTGTGTGTGTGTTACAGCCGCGGCTCCATGCGATCTCCCTCTCCCTCGCTCGCTCCCTCGCTCGCTCTCTCACACACACACACTGTACAGCTACGGCAGCGGCGGCGGCGGCGGTGGCGGCGGCAGCGGGATTCACTTCTCTTCTCTCTCAGACAAAAAGATCTGAGGCCGCCGTGCTTCTGCCTGGACGAGAGCGCAACACAGCGGACCCCGGAGGCCGGTCCCGGTACTGCAGAAGGCAGCTCTAAAGGCAAAAGCCAGCACAGCCCCAGCAAGCAGTTCCTGGCGGGGAACAATAGGCTCCTCTCGCCGCTAAGGGCTCATCTGCAATGTGCCGCAAACTTCACACAAAGCCGGGCGGAAAGAGGCGAGGGAGAAGGAGAAGAGGGGAGGAAAAAAACGGCTACTACCGGTTGTTCCGGGGCTAGGGGCCGGGGAAAGGGCCCTCCCTCGCCAGGCTCACACCGATCGCCCTCTCTCCGCTGGCTGACGGCGGGGGTGGGGGGGAGGGCAGGAAAGGTGGATTTGGAGAGCGGGGCCGAATTTTTTAATTGGATTAAACCCAACGCCCTGAGTTCAAGGGGAGAGAAAACAACAACTGAAGGGGGCACTGGTGGATTTGGACTTTTGAAAAACTTTCCGAGTCCCCCGGCCTGAGGTGTTTCCAAGGGCAGGAAGTCGCCCCGGATGGCACGGCGGGGGCGGGGGGACTGCTCGCTGCGCGGGGGGGGGGGCAGCCGGAGCCCCTCATTTCGAGACGTGAGGTATTTAAAAGTCCCCAAAGGAGAACGCCGAGCGCTTTCCCAAGCAAGGGGTGCCCTGGAGAGGTTTGCCAGCAGGGGCTGGAGCTCTGGCTCACTCCATAATTTTTTTTTTTTCTTCTTCCTCTCGGAGACACCACGGCCTGTAATCAAAGGGCTTTAGGACTGCTGTACTCAATCTAAGCCACCTATATATTTCTGTATATTGATGAATGGAACATACCACATAAAATTAAGGAGGAAGGTCTTGGCCCTCACCCTGGACGGGCAGTAGCCCACTGCAGGCCGCTTTCCCTTCTGCCCATGGTGTGTACAGTGTTTGTAAGCGCTTGTCTCCTGACATGTTTTCCGCACAGGGGAGCGCAGGAGAAGACCTGCATGCTGACCACAACGGAGCCTGGTGCTGCTTGGGGTAAACAGGAGCGAGAAAGGGCCCATGCAGTGAATGGCGCCTTCTGTCAAACCTTTGCTCCTCAGGTAAAGCAAGCGGCGATCCAGGTGGGCATTTGTCCTTCCCTGGCAAGCAGAGCCGCAGGTGAGCGCTTGCTCCAGCTTGCGAGACTCTGGAGCAACATTTGCCCCTCGCAACCAATACATTGAAATCCAAGGCCAGATCGGGCCTTTAGGTTTTTTTAAGCAGAACTCCTCATTAAAGTCAGTAAGGAGCTGTGTTTTAAAATCAATGGCACATTATGGCCCCAAGTGAGCACTTAAAGAAGGAAAACTATAATTCCTTTCTACTCCATGTACTAACTTACTTCAGAAAATAAAACATTTTTTTTTTCCAAGGAAGGTTTTTTTTTTCCTTTTGACTTGAGTGCTGTTTCAGCTTGAATATAGCCATAGAGACAGAGATATAGTAAGATACTTGGTAAGATTTGCCCTGGGCTCACACTTCTGGGAGGGGAGGGGGAAAAGAAATCCCTCAGTTTCAAATGAATACTCCTTATTCAAAGTCGCCCCCTCTGTGTGGATGGAGTGGTGGTGTGTGAATTTCACTGTGAGAAACGCATAGTGTGTATTCCCTGTAGCATTAAGAGCCCCCCCCCGCCCCCCCTAAAATTAGACCTGCAGCAGATCCTGGTCTGCAGCTCCTGCCTGTGACACTCCGAGTTTCTGCAATTTCAGCAACAGTATGCGTAAGACTCCCAAAGCCAGGATAATATGAATGAGAGAGGTTTAAAACAAGCGATTGAGGGGCTAAATCGCTCTCCCAGACATACACAGCACAACCTTCCTGCACAGGAGGGCGGTGGTTTTTAATCATGCCTTAAAATTCCTTAAAAGCAGGGGGTCTCCCCTCCGCGAGGGGCGGTCGGCAGAGGTGAGTCACTTTCCTCGCCCGGGTGCTGTGTGGAAGGGGAGTGGGAGGCAGAGGGGAGGATAGGCAAATTGCGTAGCAGGGCTAGGTGGGTTTCCATGCTAAGCACAGCAATTGCGCACGGTCCCTTACGTAACTGTCAGCTGGGGATTCCCTAGAGGGGGTCACTTTATTCAACCATTACACAGACCCCGGCTGCCGCTCCGGCGCGCTTGGGCTGCCGTTGCCGCCGCTACTGAGGCTGCGGCTACAGCTAGCGCGGCGGCTCCTCACAAAATGGCGGCGCCCATGGAAGCGGCAGCCCCATTTTGTGCCCGGCAGAGCCTGTCAACAAAACGCCGACTTGGCCAAGGCTGAGGAACAGAAGGCGGCGGCTCGTTCGCGTTACGGAGAGCGGAGGGAGGAGAGCGAAGGATTTCACCGCCCTCCCGCCGCCGAGAGGAGACTTTCTATCAAGTGTGCGCGTTGGGGGAGGGAGGAGAGGGAGGTGAAGGGGGACGCGAGCAGCGAGCGAGTCAGAGGCTGCGTTATCCCAGTGCGGAGCTGCTGGAGCTGCGGCGCGGGGGAGGGGAAGGCGAAGGCAGGCGGCCTTGGCGCTGCCCGCGCCGGCTCCGCCGCTCGCCGGGGCCGAGCTCGCTGAGCTCCGAGGGCTTCGGAGGCGGGGGGCTGGGGGAGCGGCCGGCGGCGGGGGGCCGGGCGGGCCGCGGCGGGCGCGGGAGCCCGGGGCTGCCCGGGCGAGAGGCGCTGCTCCCCGCTCTCGCCCTCCCGCGCAGCCCGGGCAGACGGAACCGTGCCTGTCGGATTCTGGGGAACCTGTAATGAATGACAGGACGATCTAGCTCCTCATGTAGCTAACTAGGTCACTGTCAGCACTTAATTACTGTTTGTTTCATTTTAGTGCGTGCCTTATGAATAAACCGGCTATTAGGCTGATGCTTCAAGTAACACTATCCAGCACCAAGGTACAAAATGTCTGTATTGGACTCTGATCTTGTGATGCCAGCTTGATAATAATTACTGTTTTACATTAACGATGGCTTGGTTCTTACAGCTTCGTTCTTCAGCTTATAGCTGAAATAGTCGGAGATCCCCTATGATAAGGTTGTGAAGCTGATACTAGTATTACACCACCGGTTTTGTTGGTTTTATATTGACTGGGGCTCCTCTCTTTTTTGAGGTAGAGAAAGGGCTTGTGAATTAAGACTTGTTTTCTGCTTTATCTGTCTTAATATGCATGCATTTTAATGGTGTTAAATAAAGGTGATGACCTACTTCTGGTGGAAGTGATAATTTTTAAATGTACCAAAATTACGTTGATATTTAAGAATTATGAAATATCTCTTGTTGCACATTAAAGAGTAAAAGATTAAATGTAGGTGGAAAGGGAAAAAATCTTGCTATTTAGAAAAAAAATCCATTTTTGACCTTTGTGTAGTACCTGTCAATGCAATTTGAATTTGTTTAAATTGTAAAATAAAACCTGTACTGTTATAAACTGCTTATAAAAGTTACCATATACTATGAATTTCAGTGTATAAATGTTATGTGTGGAATGAGCATTCTTGCAGACAGACAGTGCAGATCCAGTTACTGAATTGTCACTATTCAGTAGCGATTGGGTGGGGGTTTTTTTGGGTTTGCATGTGTGTGTGTTGGTTGCTTTTCTTAAGTATAACTGTGTTAAGTGAATCTTCTAATAGCTGTATCCTGTGTTGCAGTTTCAAAATTTGTTCTTGAATCTTTAATATTAAATTTTGTGCTTATTACCTATCTGCCAAACTGCTGCTATCCAGAGAGCAGGCCACAATTGCTCTTGTCAGTGTGCCACTAACTCTGCATTTGCTTTCTGGTGGGTGAAATATTCTTGCTCATTTCCATTTTCATTTCTGCTTGTGCTGCTCTTGAATTGTGGCAACATTACATTTTGATTAGAGTAACTAATAGATTAGAGTATCACTAGTCGAATGCTACTTACATTAAACAGTAAACTGTAAATCCTTAGAACCTGAAGTTAGTGTATTTTATTTGTTTGTGTGTATGTGCCTGTGTGTATATATGTGTTTTTAGAAAATGCAGCCTATTAGATGGGCTAGAGAAGATGGTAAATTCACTCTTAAGACTGCAGACAGTAGTGTATAATACAGTGCAATCTGAAAATAAACACAAGAATCACAGGATGAGCATCTGGTAGAGGAGAAAGGGTCAGAAAGCCAGTGGTAAATTTCAGTGACATTCATCTCAACCATTTTTAATAAAAAATGTTAAAGTGTTGGAGTTAACTGCATATGTTAGGCTAAAGACTTCACTGTTTGCACAGCTTGCTGTGACAAATGTACACTTCAACATGGGGCATTTACTTAGCAAGGTATTAGTCCTACCCCTTCTTACTGAATAATGTTTTAAAATTCTTTATTACATTTTAGTGTGCTAGCTTCTTTTAAAGATGCTACTTTGTATAGACGGTAAATGGCTAGTCTTCAATGGTACGATATTAAATTATAAATTAAAGGTCTTATGCATGAAATGAAATGCTAAACAGTACAGCAAAGGTGAGAAAGCAGATGTATAATATTACAGGCTACTTCTGCACACTTGTACAGAATTTCCGCTACAGTTAGTGGAACTTAACTACCCCGGCAGGCTTGGTTTAGATAATCTTTAAAAAAAAATCGATTCAAAAATGCATTTATGCTGAAAGGAACCAACTTCTTAAGTTGTTTATTTAAATGACTTATGACACTTCCCTCCTAAATCTCCTAATACGTTGTGCACCTTCCTCATTTCACCTTATTTTTATGGTATTACTACTCAGGAAATAAAACAGAAGGAAAAATGGGCTTCATAAACACTGTTGCAAATACTCAAGTAAATTGATTAAACACTTTAAAAAATGTTATCTGCAATTATTGTAATTTTCTAATACTTGCTGTTCTTCAGAAAGGTCCACCTCCTGGAATCGATGAATTTTATCATCTAAACTCTAAATTAAAAACACTTCAAAGTTGAGGGTTTTTCAGTTGTGCAATGAAGTATGAAACATGAAGCAGGAAAACCCTAAATGCAGCTGAAGGAGAAGTAAAAATAAATACATAAATGCACTCCCACTTGATTTCAAAACTGCAGTGCTTTTGAAATCATAATTCTTTTGTAGGTCCTGACTTATGTGTGCTGAACACTTGGGGTTGGCAATACTTCAACAGTAAGTTCAGAAAGATTATCAAATTGATATCCTTGTCTTACAGGTGAAAAATATTTGCTGCATTTATTAAGTTATCATACCTGTAATGCAGATTAGGGCCTTAATGGCAGAAAATGTTTTGAGGTTCTAGCAAGCATTGGTCTGCAGCACAGAAGTCACCAACGTCCTGACAGCAAACTGGTGCAAGCTTTTTTGAAAGAAAACGTATTTGCACTTAGTAAAGTACCTGTTTCAAGCATTACTTTGTGATTACGTCTGTGTTTGTGTGATCTGGTGGATGGCATGCTTCCCCTGCCACTATAGCTGTACATGGTCCCTGAAATAGCACTAGCGTGATTCATGTTTCTGGTTGGATGTGTGAAAGTTTGATTGAGATAAAAAACTGAATGTTAAAAAGGAACTGTGCTCAGAAATACAGAAATGATCAGGTTAAATTTGGCTTGAACTTTAAGGGTTTTTGTAGAGTAAGAATGACGGTATCACACACGGGTGGGGAAGGTCTAGTTGACTTAAAGCAAAACCAAACCCAATAACTTCATAATGTTTGTTAGAAGTCTAAGTGGCAAAATGCTACTAGTAGGAGGGTTTTCAGTATTGCAGATCTGCCAGCAATATTTGCTTGTCATGTAGCGCTGTCTCATCTATATATTTTTACCAATTCAAATGGCAGTCAACGGTAGCTAAAAATATGTAGACGTTTCTCTTAGTAAGCGGTTGCCTTAGTTAACTTTTATATAGGCATAAATGAAAAGGGAAGTAGTTTGTGCAACTGTGAATGTGTGGACAGACAATACATGTGACAATTTATGCATTTCAATACAATACATGCTGCAAAAACATTTCTGAAAAGTAGTAAATGAAAGGAATACTGATTAAATAACATTTAAACTAACTAATCTATTGAAATTGCCCAAGCAAATCAAATACTTAAAAGCAGTGAAAACACATGAATACCCACAGATGCGCTTTTGAAGGAGAAAATTTGTTTTTGTTTAATTATGATTCTCTGTGTATCTGTTGGTGATCTGCTTAATATGGATTTGGTCTTATAGACAGCTGATAGATGAGGAGCATTGCATTGAATGCTTTTGTGTTGCCCAGATAAAAGGAAGTATCTCTATTTTCAGACTAACTGAAAGGAAAAAATATCTGAAACTTACTGTATTGGTCAAATGCTGATGGGACACCTAACTTGAAAATCATACTTAAAATGTTGGACTCAAACTGTTTAACTACAGTAGTGTCTAACATAACCAAAAAAAGTTAGTGAGAAACAGTTTTTGAGGTTGTTTACATATAAAGGGCTATCAAATGTAGTCAAGTATCAGTTCCTGTTGCTTGCAGTAACATGATAGCATTTGAAGCTCTTAGGGGAATCTGTGACTTTGTTAATCTCCAGATATTATAAAAGTGTTTATTAGGCTGAGCTGCTACCATTTCTGAATTTTGAACCTTAAAGTAAGATCTCTCTTACCCAGAATCTTGTTGCAAACAGAGGATAACCAAAGTCGCTTAGGAAAAAGTAGGAGAAATAGAGTGTATGTATGCTCCTGTGCATTCCATCAGTTCTTGATCTTGGGACTGCCACGATCACAATCTTTAAGAGCGACTCATGCACAGAGCTGGGGCAGTGTCTGGTTCTGAGCTGAGACGTACCTCATGCTGTTTAGAGAAGAGTGAGCATAGTCCCCTAACCCCTTACCAAGAGGCAAAAGTACAGTCTGTGGATATTTGGGGTAGCAGTGTTAAAACGTGTTACGCAAACTAGTCTGCTTAGCCTTGTTCCTTATCTCGCTTGTGTGCAGAGTGGGGAAACTGCAGGCCAGGGAGAGGGCTCTTTCCTCTATTGAGACTCCCTTGCGCGTGTTGGAGAATGGTACAGAAGCTGGAAGAATTATTGCAGTCCTGCTGTAGGAAAAAAGGGTGATGAAAGAAAATGTGGGTTCAAGGAAGGGAGTGAGGGGTGATAATTTGGGTGGGGCAACGCCCTCTCTAGGGGGCTTTCAGCAGTGTCACAGGCGACGGCTACTTCAGATACGTATCTCCGTAGATGCAGTTACCGTAGTTTGTTTCCATCTTTTGCTGATTCAGGAATATTTAGTACTGCAGCTGTTCACACTTGATTTGTAATCTTAAGGCTTTCTTTATCGTTGTAAGTATTTTATTTCAGTTTCTTGAACACAAACTTCCAGTGACTTAAGTCACGTGCTGCACCAGGGACTGCTTGTAGTGAGTTCCCCAGCATAAATAGCAGTGCCCTGAGCTTACAGTATGGTCTCTCAGAATGAAACTTCTTCCTGTCTCGTTTCATCCTTCATCAAGGTACTCTAGTGTTAGTTTACAAAGTCAAAATAGATTTATTTTTTTTTAATGCTACAAGTTTAGCTAGATTTATAAGACAATAAAAGTAAAGTAAGCCTGTCTGTGAATGAAACCCTTAGAATATTGTGTTTGTTCTGTTATCTCTATTTTAATAAGTCTGGGCTCATTCTTCACTTTGCTTTAGGAAAATGAAATAATGTCATAGTTTTCCTTCAAGAGGTTGCCAAGCTATTACAGAGCCCCCATGGCGTTCCTTTGGAATTAGTTGTGCTTAGCACTTATGAAAATGGAGTTCTGTGTCCTTGATCCAGGTGTTTGTGTCATGTTTGCAGTACTATACAGAAATTATAGTACATATTTGATAGTGCAAGTTTCCCTATGTTGTTTAAGTATTGTCATAATGAATCCTTTCCTTTTGCCAAAATATGCTAATTAAGCTTTCAAAAATGTTTTTTAATGATCTTTTTTTAAAGTTTGGGTAACTAGCTGCAGCCAAGTTCATATCAGGATCAATTATTTATAGAAGAAAATATATAGACATTCGATTTATCTTTTTTTTTATCTGCCAAAGAGTTCTTGACTTTAAATAAAAATCTAATAGTTTCTGTCTGCAACTGAATATTAAAATTATGTATAATTATATACAAACATTAACATAAAAACATATAAAAACTAGGGTTGAAAAATTCAGTGCTCATTACTTAAGTCTTCCATCTGTGTGACATCATGCATGTGTATTGTGATAGTCCTTAATTATATGATCCCTTTTTTTAATGCATGATCCTTCAGTTTGAGATGGATACTGCTTATTGAATTAAAAAAGAGAGGTTATGCCTCTGTATCTGCATGATGTTTAAATGTTTATGTGAATACAGTTTCTTTGGGGTTTTTTTTTTTCATTTTCTTACAGGTTTTTCTGGAGTAATCATTAGGAGAGTATCTGAGTGCTCATAGTAATGAGTTCCCAAAATTCTGAGCTAGTAGCATTATCATCACTATAATGCTGAGAAAGCTAAGGCACAGGAATTTAATACAAGAATGGCTGCTAATTTGGGGTGTTCTTCATTTAATCAAAGCACAATTTCAATGGATATAATTTACAGGTTATTTGAGAGTAGAAGTAGTTTAGCAGTAGGAGTGCTAGCCACAACTTTAGAGCCACGTTAAATTCAGCCATAGGCTTTTTCATGAACTTGTGCGTACATGCTGTGGTCCTATCTGCATTATTAGGGCTTTCCTCGTGCAAGATTATTGTGATGCTCTGTTCTTTGAAATGTTTACAGTGCTCAGAAGCTGCAGTCAAGAAGGCTGTATACATATTGTAGATACTGCTTGGTATTTCTGCTTTTAGTTTCCAGAGGCTCCAGTTTGTCACTCAGAAAATGAGAAACGGTTCGTTAGAGGCCACCAATTCGATGCAAGAAACTCGCTGCTCTGTGTAAATCCCTGATGCAGACAGAAACAGAAACGGGGTATACCCAACAGGATGCATTTGCTGTAGCCTCCCAACACCACCCATCCCTCCCCTGCCCCCCGAGGCCTGCTGCTGACTCTGCACTGGCCTGGGTGCCAGAAGAGGGAGCACGGAGCACGGAGGAGCCCCAGCCTTAACTGCAGTCCCCACTGCTGCCTCAGGTAGGGGTAACTCTGCTAGGACCAACCTGCAGCATTGCTGATGCCACAGAATTTTCAGAAAACCTAGCTTCTAGCTCTTAATTTTTTTTTTTTTTTGTATTTTTTTGCTGTGCGTATGCAGCTAGAGATTCAAAAGCTTATTGCTTTATCATGATGTTCAATAGGAAAACTGCCCAAAGGGCATATCCCTGATTCAAAGTCTACTTGCCCACTAAATTTCAAATTCTCTCTTCAAAGTAAAGGCCTTTTCAAGTACATTAAGAGGGCTTTTTCTGTACTTGAGTAAAAATGGGAGGTTTTTTCTTCCCTAGTTTCATACTTACATTCCTGTTGAAAATTTATTTTGAAAACATCAGCTTGAGGCAGACACCTGGCCTGGAAAACTTCGTCCCAAGTAGTTTTTAAGTTCAGAAAAAACTATATCTTCAGTTGTTTCTTCTTATAAGGTGTCTTGGAACCTGAAGTCCTAGCGAAATTCAATCCTGAAAACATATCCTAGTAGCTATTTGGCTCTATTTGCATTTATAGCCACTATACGCAATGTGATTGCAAAATATCTGTACGCTGGACTCAAATATGGGAAGTCGGCTCTCTGGTGATATGCTCAGCTCATTCCAACATAATGCTGATTATTCAGAGTGACACTGCCCAATACAGAGTCTCAGTGTATGAGAGGAGAGTAGCAAGTCCTGTACTTGTAATCCAAGTAGTAAAAACATTCCTTGCAGTGGTGATTTTGGTGCTGGCTTCCTCAAATGGGTTTAGGGCTCTGAGTAGCTGAAGCAATTGTGTTGTGTTAGGTACATTAACTGAGCCATCGCTGGTATCTGAACTGTGTCCCTTTGCTAGGCAGAGCTGTGATCACCGCATTCAGTCCTAACTGTTGTTACAGCATCTCAGTCCAAGACTGGAACAGCTTGATCAACTATCTGCATGTCCTGGGAGAATTCCCAAAGGATTACTTAGTTTGCTAATCTCTGCTCAAGGGCTTCTGGTGGCTTCATTGCGAACAGAGGCTTAGCGTAGTAAGCACTGCCTGCTATTTCTTTTTTTGTTGTTATTTGTTTAATTTTTAAGCAAGGACTGCCTGATGAATGGCTAGTGAGCATAATGTTAAGAGCTTTTTTGTCCTCACTGTGGTACTACAGGCTTCAGTTAGGTGTGAGAATGATAGAAGAGCTTTACACAGCTGTTTGCTTTATTTGTCCTTACCCTGTCCCCATCCCATCCTCACGAAATGTTTCTAGCAATATAATTAGAACACAGAGGGCTACTCTAGGGTCACATGCCTCTTATTTGAGGGAGAGGAACCCAAAAAACTCCAAAACAAAACAAAAAACCCCTATGGCTGAGGGAGAGGGAAGGCTTTCCAGTTCCTTTTATATGATCTTCATAAGCACAGTTACTGTAGAATTGGGAGTTTTATGGCTTAAAATTAATAATATTGTTTTATTAAAAAATTCTTCCTTAAATATTCCACTAGGTATTTGGATATTATGCTGAACATTTGTTATAGTGAAGAGTCACCAAAAGTCTGCTTTTTGGTGCTCTTCTGGTCCCAGAGAAGATGCAGAAAGGAAAACTTGGTTTTTGTTTGTTCTTGCTGGTTTCAGTGGCAAGTTGCAGTTCCTGGGTATAGAAGTCAGTGAAGCTGACTTCTTCTGTATGGCTGCACATGGCTCAGTGCCAGCTGGAGAGAAACCGGCAGTTTTCAAAAAAATCATTGAAGCAGCTTCAGTATTCTTCAGCATCTTTTCATGGAAAGTGAGGGGATGTGATGTTTGCAAATTTTTGAAGGAAAAATTGGCAGGATTTTAGATGGCCTTTTAGGTAGTCCAACAGATCTTCCCCGGCTGTGGTAGATGACAAAACTCCACCACCACCAATATGCTGTGCAGTCATTGGCCTTCTAAAAAGCAGTTGTGCACACTTCCAGACCACAGCTCTCCAGGTGTCTTGAAAATGAGTTGTTCTGCCTGATGAAGGAGTTTCTCTTAAGTTTCCCCTTTGGTGCCACAACAGGTTACTGCTCGCTGGATGTTGGGAACAAATTTAAACATTAGCAAAAGCAAAGCCACTGATCACCAAACGTATTTTGGGTTAATTTGTTACGGCCTTAGTAAACTTGCTGATCTTAAATAGGAGGTAGCAGTAAGTACTGAAACCCACAGCTTTGCAAATGCAAATGAAGTTATGGGAAGTTTAACATTTGGAAAGGAAGTAGTAAATAGGCAGGGTCAGGAGCCTGGGTGGGGCAGGAGGAGAGACCACTGCAGGCCAGCTATCTAGGGAGGCACATTTTGAGTGTAAACTATCAAACGCAGCGCTGTACCAGCCTCGCTGAGTGTGCCGTTCTTTGTGCTGGTGCCCTCCACGTATCAGTAAAGGAACAGGAACTCATCAAGTCACAGCTCCCGGAGCTTCTTCCAGGACCTGAACTCAAATTCCTAAAAGGGGTTTGCGTCTACATGTAAGTCTGTTGGAACTGGAGTCCAGCAGGTGAGTGGTGGTCCCCAGAAAATGTTGGATCATCTCTCAAAAACAGAGTCCTGGTATTCTGTGTAATGCCTTATGGATGGTAAAAGTAGTCAGGACTCCAGTACTGATAAATAGTTCTCTTTATCATGCTTTGTTCATGTCAAAATTAATTTAACAAAGCTGCTGCCAATTCACTACTCAAAGACAGTAAGTACAGATACTTGCAAAGAAACTCACCAGTTGACTTCATATTCTACAGCAGTGTTGCCAATTAATTTTTAGTAAGGGTTTGCTATTTTAAAATACTTCATATGTCTCTTGATCTCTGAAAAAGGACTTTTCAGCGTTTTTGTGGAGGTGGGAGAAAGAAGTAGATGTTAATATGAAAACATAATCTTTTGCCTGAATATAAGATACAAGTTATGGTTTGGATATATATACATTTATAGTGTTTGATCACAGAATTTAGCTATCCGAGGTACTCTTGCTCATATTCTGTGATGCAGCACTTACATAAGAAATAAGGGTGTGTGGAGAGGAGATGGGAGCGTTGCAAGAGCTGATACGTGTGTTCTTCATTTGCACATCAGTCACTTCTTAAAGTACACTGCAATTTCAGTACAACTTCGCAGTGGTTTGCATGTTGTTACTTTGTTTTAAAAACATTTTATACTTTGCAGTGGTTATTTAACTTACAGACATGAACAGTAAAGTTTTGTTGTTTGAACTTCTGCCTGCCTAATTGTAATGAAAGGAGAAGTACAAGCTATGCAAACAGATTTTATTGAAGTATAAAAACAGAGCCAGCAATTTACACAATCTACAGAAATGACATGTCATTACCACAAACTAGCTACTACAGGAAGTAGCTCTTGAATTGTGTGCCAGATTATGTATTAACTTAAGACTCTGCTTACCCCAATACGTAAAATTAATTGGGGACAAAATATTCCACGCACTTTAAGAGTCCCTTAAGCCTTTAAGGTGGAGAAGAAAAATCTAACAGACAACTCCTAGGTCTTTTATTGGATAAGTTGTGATGTAAAAGCTCAAATCTCCTCAAAATATGGAATATAATATAATTTAGGAGGCAATTGTTTCATGGGATCACCTCTGAGTCATGAACATGTGCGTGCATGCACAGAATCCATATCTCCTCTTGACCAGTGTGGGTCTCGTGGTGCTGTTTCGTTCTAGGAACAACTGAGATTTTGGGCAAATCCCTGATGCTGAAAACCTGCAGGTAAATAATTTACATGATGATATCACTAACCTAATACAGTAGTTGACTTGTCAAGCTAGTAGCTCATGAACTGGTAGCAGTCTGACTAACAAGTTTCTGAATGGCAGTAATAGCTTCGTTCTGCGGTAGAGTGGCTTTTTACGGTTATGCACTAAATAGTCAAACTGATGGCAAGTTCTGGAACCACTACTAATGGTAGTAACAGCAAGTTGTTCCACAATTACTTTAATATAGCTTAAATTGGTGCTGCTTCCAAACAGAAACATATGATCCACCTTCCACCTTCATCGTCTTCTTCCTTCCTCTTGGCATTAGTATTCACACAGCTGTACTGCAACCTAGATATTAATTCAGCTGAAAATGTACAGGACAAAAACAGTTACCTTTTAAAGGGAGTTGTTGCCTAAGAAGATTCACTGTGCGAAGGGCAGTGTCAATGCAAGAGGAGGTGGAAATAAGCAGCTCAGGGAAGGCAGGGCTCCCTCTTCCTTTATTCCACCTTCAAAGGCTCCAGCATCCACACCATTCAGATACCAACAGCAGGACAAAGCATTGTCCCTTTTGTTCACACTGATTAGGAAGTCAAAGAAACCGGAAATCAAGGCAATTAGGTGCTGCTGCCAGTTCCTTGTTGCTGTTTAAAAGGATGATGAAGAGAGGTGGTAGGTCTTCCGATAAATATTTCCTCTAGTTTGCTTAGCCCAGTTGCCGCAGACATTTTGAAAGGGGTGCACCTGGCTGAATAGTTAACTGTGCTCTTTATTGCTTTTTCAGGGCAGGTGGGGTACAACCGTCATCTTGTGGTATTTACAAGAAAACAGAAATAGAAAACTAACTTTCATTTTACATGCAGCATGTCCGTGTGGGATGGACACAGATGATACAGAAATTAGTTAGAAAAAGCATTTTGGCTGATACCCACCCTATTATATTTTCCTTCTGTTGCCTGCTTTCAGCCTGTGTGCCACAGAACATTGCACTGCATCCAAAGACCTAAAATTTGGAGTCTGCAGGCCTTGGGGATGGAGGGATGTTGAGCCTAAATATCCATACAGAGCCATGTATGCTGGATATTTTCAAGATTGAGATTTGGAAATAAGTTTCTCTCCTTCTCTCATGAAGAATCATAAGATAGAACCTTTTGGACCATGGGACATCTATATTTAGATTTTCTATACATATATACTTTTTTCTCCCCTGTATTTTTCTGTGCATAAATTTTAAGATAAATACATATATGAAATAAATTCCACATCTGAAGTAGTGCAAATATGGGATATTGCTGGAATGGCTGTGCTTCCTCCGTGTTTTCATGCAGATGAGAGAGACAAGGGACACATACCACAGGCTTCATTTTGGTAAGATTAATATTTTCAGTCAACATTAATACTGAATGCTGAAGGGCTGAAGTACTGTGTTGTCTCCCCTTGACTTGCCAAACTGCTGCCCTCCTGTAGACCCATTGGTTTAATTTCTGGTAAATCTCAGCCATTTTAGCCTTCTTTCCAGCTTCCACTTTCTCTACCTCCTCTCTGCAACACTTTGGCACTGGAGCTACAGCACATCAGTGTGGAGATTGATGACTCCCCCATAAGTACGGAGGGAAGAATGAAATTGCAATTAATGCCAAATTATGATTTTATGCTATAAACAGTAAAGTTAAGCAACTGAAAAATAAGTACAGACTTTTAACTGTTCATTTTCAGTTAGAAAACCTCCCCTTTCCCATGTCAATCATACCAAGCCTATGCTATGCTTTAGAAGAACAAGGGGAGAGGTAGCTCTTTTAACAGCTCACAGTGGAAGTTTCACCACTGCAGTGATGGAAAAGGGTTGGGCTGGAGCCCAGAATAATGCAGCAACATCAGCCTCACCACCTCCTCTGTCTTACTTCAACAACTAAGGGCTTAGCTTCTGCAGAATAACACAAGGGCTCATCATGTGTTATAGTCCCAGTACAGGTATGGCCCTTGAATTGCTTGAAACCCTTGGGAGGCTCCAGAAGGACAAGTCAAATGCGTCTGCATATGAAGTAAGAAGAAATGTCATGCAGTTTGGACCTTGGGACAGGCTCAGGGTAGTCAAAGTTAAGTAAATTCATGTTCTTCAGTGTAAAACCTTTTTTCTCACAATAAGACATTATAAAAAGTAATCTATATTTATTATGTGAGCTAGAGCAAAGCATATGGAAAGTCAGGAATAGAAATGAAGAAACAAGATAACTTATTTAAAAGTTTAAAAGTAAACTCTTTTTAAAAGTAAAAATTTCACATTTTAGCTACAAAGTCCATACTCTTCCAGCCTAGCTGTTACACTTCTCGCGCAACTGAGAAACACTATATAAAGCACGTGGTGGTATGATAGAATTTCTCTTTCACTTAACTGCAGTTCCCTTCTAAACCAGGTCCTGGTTCAGCATTTCATGTAAAATCAAAGGGGCCAGAATTGCTGTGACTGAACTGGGAGGGCAGCATCATGTTTTTCTCTTAAATGTAGTAATAAATGTAGTCACTGATGCCTCCCACACAGTTGACATCCATTAAAGTTTTTAATTTCGCTTAAAATGCTAAAAATCCTTTTAATTTACGTATCTTTTCTCCAAATACCTTCTTGAAGTTTTATCTGTTTATAATGCTAGAAAAAATTCAGAAACAGCTAATTATTAAATACAGAGATGTTATATTAAACGTGATTCTTTAACTGATACCAAACTCTGTTTTCACACATATTTTATTTCCCTATTTCAAGTGAACTTACCTATAATCTAAAAACATGTCTTAACTTTATATTTGTGAAATCTTCAATAACATTATGGAACTATTCATGTATAAAGTTGTGCACGCAGATAAGTGAAGGAGCTTGGCTTAAGAATGCAGACGCTTCCCGGTAGAGACTCTTTTTTTAATCTGTGGGACCTACGATTCCCAATAAAATGTGACATACTGATTGGAGAATCTAAGTGCTACCACAGTAAAAAAAAAAAAAAAAAAATTGTGGTTTGGGTTGGTTTTTTTTATTTACAGCTGAGGTTAGCCATAAAATGAAGTTTGAAGGAAATTATAGCACCTAGACTTAAAGTGGTTAACATGGTTTAAGAGAAAAATCAGAATTTTTAAATGGCCTGTCTCATGAACCTGGCTGTGTTTTTCTGTGGCAGAGGGCCATACAGAGCCTGTATTCCTGCTTCTTGCTACAAAGCCCAAATTTGGTATCCTTTAACATTCATGGTATGATATTTGTTGATGAAGAGAACAAAGGGAACATTCTGCACTTGAAAAGCAACCCAGCTTCCAAAGGAATGGGATTTCTAGTCCAAAGAAAAAGGAAAATCTGAGCCCTGATGAAAAAATTATCATCATGGCTGCATAGTATCTGGCTTGTAGGTGAAGAACTTTAAACATACTATCCTGCCCCAAATATTCCTGAAGCTTGGCTGTGATGCTTGAAAAAGCTGTCTAGTAGCCAATCAGCAGGAAAATCTGCAATTTTAAGTTAGATGTCTAACCTGCCTTGTACAGAGGAACAGAATAATTGCCCTGGAATCAGAACTGCAAAACTCAGGAGTGAGTGGGACCGCTTAGTCTAGTGAAAAAATCTTGTGCAAAAGAGGGCCTTGGAGCTTTTTCAAGCAGAGGTACTGCTGTCTGCAGGTGCCTATTTCACTTGGGATTTATAGCCTAGAGTGCTATCCTGATTGGCGTTTATGTCCTTTCATTTAAAATATGATGAGGCATCCTCTTCAGGAGGAAGAGTTGTCATCCTCCTGCTTCAAATCCACTAGCTGGGAAGTTACAGCCTTCACTGAAGAAAAGCCAGGTTCTATCTTAAGTGATAGACCACATCTGTATTCACCTTGTAGGACGTACGCAGGCCCTATTACTCAAGCTCAGAGACTTCTTCCCCTTTTGTGTAGGATATGAGGCAGGGAGCACCCCACACAAGTTTCTCTTGGGGACAGTGCTGAGGTGGATTGGCCTGCTACAGTGAATCTCAGACAGGTAGTGAGTTGTTTCCTGTTTTAGACACTCAAGATGTATATGTGCCTCTACAAGTCTTCTCTAAAGACTGCTTTTCACTCAGCATGACTTACAAAGGCTGGATCCTCTCATCTCCTGTGCAAACCAGGAGCCTTTACTGCCTTAGAAGATGGTGCATTTCTGATAAATGTTCAATCAATCATTATTTTGGAACAAGAAGAGATCAGGAGCTTGAAGAGCAGAATTACAGATTCAAGTGGTTATGAAGATATTAAATTCAGAAGTCTATGGCCACATTAAATAGGCAGGAGCTGTGAACTGGCAAAAGCATTCATTACTGAATCAATGAGGCCATTCTCCTAAGAAGTCCTCCCTCAAGGAAGCAGCTCTAACCCTCACTATATCAAGACTTCTTGGGCACATGAGATTAGCCAGGAAGTTCATTGGCAAGTGAAATATGGCAACAGGGAGTCATCTCCAGCACTGTTTCACCTGGTAAAAGCCTCCGTGAAGTGACTGCAAGCATGCTACCTTTCTCATCTGTGGCACTGATGAGTCTTAGAGTACTATGGTGAGTGGACACTGGTGAGTGGATAGGACTCGACATGGATAGGACTGCTCTGCTCATCTCCATAGCTAGCACCAAGAACCTGAGAATGTCCCCTTAGTCTCCTTGTCCACTCCTAGCCTCATTAGCGGTGATGAAGGTAGCACCTGTCACAACAGGCCTTGCCACCACAACGTTTCTAACCTCCTCACACTTGTATTACATTTCTTCTCAGGATACGTTATGAGCCCTTTGCATCAGGGCCACAGTATTCCTCAGCGCTACAGCTGTGTTAAAGGAGCCTTCTCCCTGAGATTCCCTGTGGCAGGTGATAAGGATATTCAGATCTTGAAGGCCAAGTGAGACTTCTACTGTCAAGACAGTAGAAGTGCAACTCCTTATTCTAGGGAACACAGGTTCCAGACACGTGTCAGCACTTGAAGCATGGATTAAGTGCAAAAAATCCAATGACAATTTCTTGACACAGGTGATTGGTGAGTCAACTAGGGGAAGTGCTCTGCTGGACCTGCTGCCGTGAGCAAACTGGCTGGGGGTGTGGAGGTTGAAGGCAGCTTTGGCTGCAACCCTGAGATTGTATAGTTAAAAATCCTGAGATAAATGAGCAAAACAAACAGTAAAATTGCCAGCCTTGACTTCTGGAGAGCAAATTTCAGCTTGTTCGGGGATCTGCTGGGCAGGATCACATGGGAGACAATTAGCTGCCCCTGGGACAGCTAGTTGATTTTCAAGAACAGCCTCCTAAAAGCACTGAATTGGTCCATTCCGAATCACAGAAAGATGAGCAAATGTGGTACAAGGCCAGCATGGATGAGCAGGACACTCTTGACTGACCTCAAATACGAAAGAGAAGTATGCAGAAGGTAGAAACAGGTCCAGGGCTACCTGGATGGAATATAGACATGTTGCCCAAGTCTGCAGGGAGGGAATTAGGAAAGCCAAAGCTCAGCTGGTGTTGCAACAGCAAGGGATGTGAAGGGCAACAAAAAGGGCTTTAGTAAGTATATTGGCAACAAAAAGGCAGCCTATGGAAAATGTGGGCCAAGTACTTTATGTGGCAAGGGGACCTACTGACAAAAGGCATGAAAAAAGATGAGGTATTCAATGTCTTTTTTGCCTTTTATTGTTTTCTTTTGCTTTGCTTTTTTATTGGTAAGATTTACCCTCAGTCCTGAGGCTAATAACAGAGTCTGAGGGACTGAAGCTGTAACCACAGTAAAGACTGAGCACTTAAGCCAACTGGACATACACAAGTTCATGGAAACAGATGGGATGCATCCAAGGGTGCTGAGGAAGCTATCCCATGTCACTGTGAGTCTGCTGCCCATCAACTTTGACAGGTTGTGGTGATTGGGGACAGAAGAAAAAGGCAAATGTCATACCTACCTTCAAGAACGTTGAGAAAGAGGATCCAGGGAACTACAGGCTAAGCAGTTTATCCTCAGTCTTCTGGAAGATTATGTCCTCCTGGAAACCATTTTTGAGCTCCTGAAGTGCAAGAAAGTGATTAGAAACAGGCAGCATGAATTTACCAAGGGCAAACTGTCCCTGATCAGGCTGATTGGTTGATCATGGTAAGGTGACCGGTTCTGTGGTCAAAGGAAGAGTAGAGAATATTGTTTACCTTGACTTTAGCAAAGCTTTTCCCAAGGTCTTTGATAGTATCCTACCAGTCAAAATAGTGAGATATGGACAGGATAAGCAGATGATAAGGTGGATGGAAAACTGGCTGAACTACTGGGCTAAACAGGTTGTGATAGGCAGGACAAAGTCCATCTGACAGCTGGTTGCTAGTGGCAGTCCCCCTCAGGGACAGATTCTGGGGCCATGTGGTTTGGTGTCTTCACTGTTAATGATCTGGACTAGGGGAGAGAGTGCACTGTCAGCAAGTTTATGGATGATACCAGCCTGCAGGGGAGCAGTTGATATGCTGGAGGGCAGAGGTGTTATTCAGAGGGACCAGGACAGGCTGGAGGAATGGGTTGCCAGGAGCCAGGACAAGCTGGAGGAATGGGTTGCCAGGAGCCTCACCAAGCTCAGCAAAGGCAAGTGAGAAGTCCTGTATTGGGCGTGGAATAACCCCCTGCACTTGCACATGCTGGAGGTCAACTGACTAGAGAGCAGCTTTGCAGAAAGGGACCTGGAGTCCTGGTGGTCACATTGGGCATGAGTTGGCAATTGGGGCCAGCAAGGTCAACGTCATCGTGGATTATATTAGCAAGATGTAACCAGCAGGTCCAGGGAAGTCATTATTCCCCTCTATTTGGCACTTGTGAGACTGCTTCTGGAGTACTGTTTTTGGCTGCCCAGCACAAGACGTTGACATACTGTTGTGAATGCAGCAGAGCGACACTGAGATCACACAGGCGGGAGTACAAGCATATGAGGAGAGCGTGGTGGGGCAAATATAGAGAAGAGATTCAGACCTTCTTGGAGGTGTATGGTGATAGGGGAAGAGCTAATGGACACAAGTCGCAATACAGGAAATTATGCATGTAAGGAAAAATATTTTTGCGGTCAAATGCTGGAACGGGTTTTCAATAGATATTGTGGAATCTCAGTCCTTGGAGATATTCAAAACCTGACTGAGCAACCTGTTTTTGTTGGAGCTGCTCTGAATGAGAAGTTGGACTAGCTGAACTCCAGGGATCACTTCCAACCTGTCCATCAGAGGGGCGGGCCAGAGAACAGCGGATGGCAACAGTTTGCCACTGCAGATCTGCTAGAACCCTTATTGCCCTCAGAGAGCTCCAGTGTCAAAGGTGAGGGACCTACACATTTCAACGCTGAAAGATGGCAGCTGAATTTTGAGGACTGCAACTTTCAGTGTAGAACCCTAAAATCTGTCTGAATCTCTTTTTACCTGGCTCTTAATACTGAACTTTGAAAAGCATGGATTTTCAAAAAAGAGTGCACACTTCTCTGCTGAAGACATGAAAGACCGAAGAGGATGATTAATCAGGATTGCTCTGAGGGACATTTTCCTTCCTATTGTCCTAAGATGAGATTGGAGATAGTAGAAAGTGGCAGATGTTTTGGAGTGGCCCTGTTGTTTTCAGGATGTAAACTGTTGTTTTCCTTTGTGGGTTTCTTATCTGCTTAATTCTTAATGCATACTTGTCTGTAGATAGCGAGTGTACATGACTGCAATTGGCACCTTTTTGGAGTTAGATCATAGTTGTCTTCTAACTGGTGTTAATTCCCATTTCCAAATGGGACTCTGCTTAACTTCAGCATTAGCAAAAGTAGATGAGAATGTGATGTTGCTGCACTCACAGTGTTGTGCAGGGCTGTATGTGGAGCTGTGCATTACAAGAAGAATTGTATAAAATGAAAAGCTGACTTAACGTTAGTATCTTGCTGTTAAAGAGTATGCACATTCTAAACATAGTGCTTGGAAAAAAATGTCATCGATCGCCTTATGACTGTGATCAAATTCTATACATTTTATAAGAAACAGTATGAACCTATCTTATGTCCCACTAAAAATTTAATGTACGTGATACATATTTTAGTGGAATATATGACTTTTCCTTCTTCTGGTGTAATAATTCACAATTTTGCAAAATTGATAGGGATCTCTGATTCGGCAGCAGCTTCCACGGGTATAGGTAGCAGGACAAATACAAGGGAGTGGATAATCACAACCCTTATCTTAAAGAAAAACATCCAGTATATTTTTAACTTTTGATAACTAGAAAGTATTACTTGTATTTTGTCTTAAATCTAGCCTTTCATCATTAGTTTGATAATGCCTCTCTCTGTGTGACAAAATAATTAGAATATAAACCCTCTTCTCCTTTCCTCAGTAGTACGTTAACAAATCCACACACTGGCTTATATTTTATTAGAAATATGGGGAAGCGGAAAATGGGATTTGCCAAATGGGGAAAGAAAAAAATATTTATCAGCTTTCAACACTTGGATTAAATTATATCATACTCTGTAAGAAAAATTATGTGGCTGTTCAGTTTTGTTCTAGAAGAGGTTCTATGATCCAAAACCTGTAACATTTTCAGCGCATCTAATAAAAGCCTCACTCACATGCTGGTCACAAGAATATGCTTCTACAAAAGAAGTTGTAAGTAATGTGTTTCTTTTCCCTTAGTTAAGAAAATAATTTCTATTTAAATATCTTTGAAATTTCAAGATCTGCATCTTTTGATAAACTATAGTTTAAAGCCTATGATATAATCTGAAAACTGTCAAACATACAATCTTCCTAATGTGCGAGGACTTTGATGACATAAAAATAGTTTGTTGGTTCATGGTCAATATTCATAAATGGTATATATATGGTACGTATATGCACAGTATAAAACATCATTGTAAAAATAATAGCTCTATACTTATGGGAGATTTAAAAAACTCGAATCATTCCTTTCTACCTCTTTTTTTCTATTTTTAATTAATGCCTGTTTTGGGCATATTATCTCAGTATAATTTCTGCTATGGTGATGTCTCTGTAGGATCATCAATAGTTCCTCTACAATGAGAACTGGAAGATAGTCTATATTAGCTACTAGTTTACTTGATCATGTCCTGGAATATCCCTAGCCTTCGGTCAAACTCATTGAATTTCTCTCCTGTTTTAGACTGGGTAGAGGCAGCTGATAGGCCTGGAGTCATAGTCAATGGGGATCTAGTCAAAACAGTCAATATTGCCCCAAAAGTGAGTCAACTCATTTTAAAGCAGGCATCTACTGTGAGTCAGATGAATCACTCTCTAGACTCCATTGATGTAGATATGTCAGGCTGGATGAGATGGATCCCACCCTTGCATTCCCTAGATGTTTCTGCTCACTTGTTTGAAAGTGAATTGAAGCACTTCAAAAAGAAGTTTGTGGTGCAGTTTGTCTCAGGCTTACTGAGTTAGGCTCAGTAGTTAGTGCATATGTCTCAGCCTTACTGAGTTAGCTGTAAGTCACCAGCTTAGCATTGCCAGCTGCACATGTGGACTCTACTGTACATGAACTCTTCATGGTCCATACATGAGTCTCTGGTGCATTCAGCATTTAAATGCAATAAGTTCCTTTGGTGTTCTTACTAAAAACTGACTTTAATAAAAGCTATATTTACACTTTAGAAAGCTTGCTTTTTAAATAGTTCCAGAACTTTTAAATTAAGTTGGCTGACAGATGCTAAAAAATCTTCCAAGTGCTGTACGAACTGTACCAAATCTGTATCAGATACAAATTCTGACTGAACGTCATTATATATTGCATGCTAAATTCTGTCTGTGAATTTGTTTACTGGCATGTGAATGGAGAAACAGCCTCATCTTACGGTCCTGGACCCCCTACCACTATTCCCCTTCTCAGGCACAGAGAGAAACATGGAAAGATTGGGTTGAAGCTGCAAATATGCTTTAGATAAGAGAGAGAGGAGAGGTAAGTCTGATGGATCAACATGCACAGGAAAGGGGGAAGTGACCCTGAACTTCTAAGCCCTTCAGCTTGTTCCATGTTGTTTTCTCCAAACTCTGTGCCCTTTTTTATCCTTGTTCCCCATCACAGCTGGGTTGTTTGTCTAATGCCCAATTCCATGTCTTCCCTAGCAGGTTGCTGGGAGGTAGGGGAAAATGATGAAAGAATGGAGATGGCCCAGAGCGGTGGCCGGCAGTTTGTAGGTCCTTATAACAACCACCAGCACTGTGTTTCATCACAGATGGGGTAGCCTTTAAAGGCTTTACCTTGCAAGTTGGAAATGTGCCATGAGCATGCAGAGGAGGTATGAGCAGATATCCTCCAATGACTCTTGTTTGCTTTGCGTGAATGAATAATAGAGGAAGAAATTAGCAGCAGCATGAAATTTAAGGAATTGGTATTCTGTGTCTTTTTTGTTAATCATCTCTGAAGTAGCATGACATCTGAATGGGAACTGTTCTTTCCTCCTGAGATGTGTCAACAGTCAGGTCATGATAGGGATGCTTCCACCCGCACTTACTCCAAGGCTGAAATCCTCAAGACAGGTTTTTTGTTCCTCTGCTCTGCATCCCTCTGCATAATTCTGGATGTCCTTTGCCTCGAGGAAGTCGCAGCCCAGCTCAAGGTGCAGAGGCTTCCTTAATGGCGTGGGAGAAGTGGGAGTGGATTTCACAGAAACCTCTGATCAGGAAGCTGCCTGAGCAAGCCAGTGGGGAATGGCTGCATTCCAGGGGAGTTTCCTAATTCCTGTGCCACTGGGGCATGCTGGGGAGCATATCCCGGCCAGTGCCAAACAGCCTTGTCTTCAGCTGTCTTTGCCCAAGCACTTGACTGAGGGTTTGTGCTTGAAGGCTGTTTCCCAATTTGGCCCCGCAGGTGAGGGAGGGAGGGAGCTTCCTGTTGTGGGAATCTCATTCAAGCTTAAGGGGTGAGCTAGCACGCTTCAAGCTCTGTCAAAACAATAAGGCTAGGATTTCTTGCCTTATGGCAAAAGTTTAGGTTCATAGGGATGTAAGTAAAGTACTCCAGTACCAACAAGTGCCTCATGGGAGATGGTGAAGCTCTGCAGTGCCTTTGAACCTTCCAAGAACTGGTGCCAAATAACAAAAATGTCTGATATCTCAGCATTGCGCCCAAAATAACAGGTTAAACTAGGATTTACGCTTGCAGGGATATTTTTTCACTGTGTGAATTCAATAATCTGTTTTTGCACCTGTAAGAAGCTGATGTGCTACTTGCCTCTTCCCTGGCCTTTAACTAATTGCACTTTGAAAAATGTTGTTCAATGTCCTTAACATGGGCTTTATAATAAGTAAACATTACATCCTGTTTAATGGTGACATCCAGTAAGGCACAAATACTGATGATTTGTCCCACATTTTGTTTACTTGTATTACAGGCACACCTATTTAAAGATTATTTCATTAAAACAGTTTGTTACTGTGATTTAAGCAAAACTTCACGGGTTCTTTGTCTACAATCTTGTCTACTTTAGAATTTGTCTGATTCCCAGAAACAGATTTGAAAGCTAGAAAAAATGGCAGGGAATGTAGTTTGCATCTTCTTTGATGACTGTCTGTCTATATCCTTATGGAATTAATTTTCTGAAGACAGCAGCTTGCTTACACCAAGTAAATAATTTTATTGGAAGAAAAGAAGTGTTGTATACATAGAAAAAAAAGGCATGCAAAGTGCCAGTGCTTGAAAAGTAAAGTCAAATTCAAATAGGAGAGGTGTCATCGATTTTAAGTAGTGTAACTACCAATAGTATGTCCATCTTCAAATCAAGATGTCAAACATAAATTATCGCAGGTATTATGGAAAGAGCATCTGTGGTGTTTGTTAGATGTGAGACCAAAGTAGATAACCTAGAAGCATCTTTTAGCTCTAGAAACTTTGACTACATGTCCAACCAAGACCTATTAAAAGGAGAAAATTCTCATAGCAAACAAGCTCTGCCTTGTTGTGCTGTATGTGGAGACACCACAGTTCTGCTAGCTGGACCTGATGGAATAACTAATGACAGTAGGCTGCTGTTCTCACATGGCCAGCTTCAGTTTTGGTGAGACACGTGCATTTTCTGACAATGGATAAATCTTGTGACTGAGACGCCTTTCCTACCTTTTTCCACCAACTGTGTATTCATCTGCCCCATCCTTCCCAATTTTTGCCAGTCTGCTCTAATCCCTGTCCTGGGGTCCTGTTCCCATTGTCCTCAATTAGCCAATCCGAGTTTAATTTATCAAATTGTTCATCTAGGCCCTAATATCTTTGTTTAGTAAAACCTTGTCCTAGGAGCTCAAGGCTCCAGTCTTCTTGCCAATCACTTCCAGTTCCTCCAGTAACATCCCAGTCCTTATCTCTGTTCTTACCTAGCCAAACCAAGCTGATTTTCTCTTTGCTCCCTAGCCTATCTATCTCTTTCCACCCAGTCCATCCTCCAACCTGTCTTAGCAGCCTTGTCTCTGGTCTTGCCCCAACTTATTTGTCAGGTCAGTCACTGCTTGCTCTGTAGAAAATCTCTTCATGAGATTTTATGCCTCTCCCATTTTCTCTCCTTTCCCCTACCCTTCAGAGACCACATTACGTACTGTACTTTAAGTGTCGAAGTCTGCTGAAGAAAGAAAGGGAGGCCATGTTAAGTACCTAATGTTGGATAGTTGATGGTAGGAATAGCCTCCAAAGTTCCTGTATAATCACTAGAAAAAAAAGTAGACTCCTTTGAAGAGGTGGTTCATAGTAACAAAGACAGCTGCTTGAAGTAGACAGTGTGAAAACGCCTTAGTATTAAAGTTATCAGAGTAACTATAAGCAAATATGACATTGCCTCAATAGACTGAGGCAGCTTCTTAGGGCTGGTGCACTGCTGAAGTTTTATCGGCATTGTTCCTGAAATCTCCAGTATTCAACTTAATCTGAAATACCAGACAAATGCATCCACGAATAGTGACTGTATAAAATGTTTTCTGCTGGAGAAGTTTTTCAAATTAATGCAAATATAAATACCTCTACCCTCGTACTTATTTATGACCAAAATCCTAGAGTCACAATCATAACTCTTTGCAGTGGAATTGGTATCACCATTGGTGACATAAGTAGTAGTCCTCCAGGAATGAATAAGTAGACTGACCTTGTGTCTCGCATAATGAATATCCTACGTAATCCTTGAGTGACTCTACCTAAATACAATGGAATTTAGTTCTAGAATCACTGTAAGAATGAGATAAATGACAGTGTGTTGAATGTCGGGATCCAGCTTTCAAAAGCATGGATCTTTTTCTTTTGGGAAAAGAGTAGAGCAGTTAAATGAGAGAGGACAGAAAAGAAGAAAGAAAGGGAGTAGACATGTTCTCACCTGCATGTCTCATTTAAAACTTTAATATGTTTTAATTAAGCAGGAAGTCTAAAATCAATATATCAAGATAGTATGTAATAAGGCATCATTTATATAGCTCACAACAGTAGTAAGGAAACTATTTAGCCTGGTCTCTTAAAGAAGTAAGGCTTATGAAGTCATGCTGTTCACCTGTCTATACCAGCCCACCCCCTGAAAATAGCATTTGGCCAGTTTCAAACATGCACCACAAGTAGAGGTCTCACAGCCACTAAGTTTCTAGAGGTTGTTCAGAATAGCTGGTGAGGTGGGCTTATGGTGTGGGCTGTTTTGCCAAAGTCAACAGAACTATCTGTAAAATCACAGCCTAATCCTGAATCAGCTGTTAAAAACTGCACCAGCTGCGCTTGGCCCAGCCACTGTCTCCTACTACTTCTTCTTACCCCATCTACTCCAGCTGTCACCCAGAGGCTCGTACCTGGGCAGCTTCCCTGCTCTTGTTTTCATGAGTTTGGAAATATGCTCTTATAGGCAGATAAACACCATTGAGGGAAAGGCTTCATATGAGTTTCTCTCTTACTGAACACCAAAAAATTCATATAAATAGTATGATGCAAGAAAACTTGAATCAGAGTTTGTGCCTTCTTAGATGTTCAGTCAATCAGGCTTAAGACAGAAATCCAAAAGGAAAATAAGTTTCCTTAGATTGATTTTCACTGAACTGTGTTTTAATTAATCTAACTTTCAACTTTGGTTTCCAGTAGGACAATTGCTATGCACTAGAATGACAGCTTTGGTATCCTTCTCCTGGGAGATGATCAGCTTCATTATTTAAATAATCAGATGAAATCTGGGACTAGCAAATCTTAATTTTATACTGAATTAGAATACCATGTCCAGTTTTAGACACCAGACTTGAAGAAAGAAGAGAATCAGCTGGAGACAGTCCAGAGGAGAATGACAAGAAAGATCACAAGTGTAGAAATTACAACCTAAAAGAAAAAATTGAATAAATTATGTTAGTTTAGTCTGGCACAGAAAAGATAGAGCGAAGACATTATAACACAAGAGGTTGATCCAAGGAGGAAGAGAACAATCTATTTCCCTTGCCTATGTTTGATAGAACAAGAAGTAATAGTCTTAAATTACAGCAAGGAAGATTTATTTTAGAAATTACAGAAAACTTTAATGGTGAGGATAGGGAATAGATTGCTTGGCAAGCTTTTGGAGTTTCCATCTCCATTGGAGATCTGTATGATCAGAGTACTTGAATAACTGCTTCCTGCAGGCAGGAGGATGGATTAGGTGTCTTCTAGAGGTCCCTTCCAGTTCTACTGTATGTTTTACTCTAGTAGTAAAACTGTAGCTTAAAAGATAGGCTTCATGTACTCTCCTTCGCTGTCTCATCCTTGTCTTCAAGCAGTGATAAAATCCTTCTGTAGAAAAGAGAGTAAACAATGCTATTACTCCAGTGATCTTGTAATGAAAAATGGAAATACATCTTGGAATAAAGTACTTTTTGATATACCTTCATTTACATAATTGCGCAGAAGTACTTGGAAAGTTGGCTGTAATAGGGGAAAAACATATAATGTGATAAAATTCATTTGTTTAAAATTACTTTTTCGGCACCTGTTACTGTTGTACTGAATGATATCACCATAGATCACTCATGTGGGAACTTCAGAAATCAATTGAATAAAATTGCCCTAATTGCATTCAGAATACTAAATATAGTTTTAGATTTTTATATTATCATTCCTTCTATTTTAAAGATTTCATTTAACTGGAAATATTAGAAGTAGTACTTTAGTTTTCAAAAATTGTATGTATCATGTGAAATCCATTAAAAAACTGAAAGGATAAAGTAAAGCGTAGACATTTCAGAGATAACTTTAAAAATCCCTATTACTGTCTTTGTGGTTGAACCCTTCAGAATAAAATGGTTTGGCCGAGGAGGCTGACTGCCGACTTGTAAATCATGATTCTCAAACACATGCTCCTGACACAGAGTTTTGAATCTATTTATTTGTTTAATTCTGAACAGTCTTTGTTTTTTCACAGTTTGCATCATAACTTGAATGCAGTTTGTTTGCATTGCCTGTAATATGACTGGGGTGTAGCACTTCTACTGCAGAATGTCACAGAAATTTGACTTGGCTGTTCTATTTCTTGAATATTTGATTTTTAAATAATTTAGTCTGTTCAGTTGTGGAAAGTCTTCTTTGGACAAAACCAGGAGCAGAGAAATTGGTTTAAATTCAGGACAGCAATGCCCAGCTCAAGGCACCTTGCCAGCTACCTGGATCCTCTTTCCCCTTTAGCTGCTTAGACCTCGGGAGAGCTTGGTCCCGAAGAAGGGCACCGTCAGCCATCGGAGCTGAGCAGCGAGCTGCCCCTGGTCCCACTGAGCCCTGCTGAGCTGAGACTTGGGTCCTGGCTCGTGGGAAACACTGTCTGTCCTTCCTTGGGTTTCTCAGATGTAGACCCTGGGAGACCACTGTACCTGCAGGTTCCAGATCTATGGCACATGGACTGAATGTGGCTGCCAGGACACTTCACCTCACCCCAGGCTTACTTCAAACCTCCTTCCTCCCTTTCGCTTTCTCATCAGAGACAGAGGTACATACACATGCAAAGGGACCACATATGCACCATGGGTATATGTACATGATGTGTAATCCTCTTCTGCCATTGAATCCTCTTCTGCCCCACACTGTGGGGCCTACTTGGTGGGTAAGGCTTAGCAACGTTGCCTGAAGCATAGGTGGGATGGATGGGAGACTTTGGTTCAAACACTGCTCCAGATGAAGATGCAATTGGAAAACAGGTATATTACTCGACATGTCCTGCTTGCTGGGAAAAAGGATTCAGCTGGGGCTGAAGGCAAAGTAAATAGGGAACACGTGGTTTAAAAATATCACCGAGTTTTATCATGAGTTTGGGTCCAGTGATATCAGAGTTTAGGTGACTTTGCAATGCTGCAACAGTAGAAATTCATGCACTGAAAGGATGTAGCCACTTATTCAATGAACAGGAAACTGAGCCAAAATTTTGGAGGCTTCACTAGAGAGTAAATGTTGGACTTGGATACCTATGCTCCTGCAGACGTACATGCCCTATAGATTTCAGCACAGGGTAGAGTTATCTGAAGTTAATTTAAAATTAAATCGGTCAGCTATTGGAAGGAATCTAGCCTCAGTAGTAGGCAGCTCTGTCCATAAAAGTTATTGGCAAGATGCTCTGCATTCTCAAAACCATGTAGCTTCTACTGTTTGAAGTCAATTGCTTAAAGCAAGCTCAATAGGACCTTGCCACTGGTATTTTTCAAACTGTGACCCACAGCAAATTTCTGGAACATGTTAAAACACTGAGTATTAACAAGACAAAAATTCACGGTTGTCCATAAAAAAAGGATAAACAGTGGCCCAGCCCACTGGGAATCTCTGTACCATTCAGCAACTTGTTGACATGCTTAAATTCCTCATGGCTCTAACTCTTAAGAACATGTGTTCATATGAAAAATGCATTAAAATGAGAACAAGATTAATAAACAGTCAATTTTTTAATTGAGAAGCTCAAAAGGAAATACATAGTTGCAAGAAGCAAGAATCTTCACAGATTTTTGTTATATTTTTAAAACCAGCATCTCTGTTCTGGGCATTTGTGTTTTTTAATGGAGATCAGGCACATGTTCAAAGTGGTTTTACAGGTACATTTCCTTACATTCAATAGACACAATGGATTTTAAACAGTTTCATAGCAACGGATGGTTCGTGATGGCCATTAACCTAGATAAGTGAGTATCAGTTTGGCGCATCCTTAATGGTCCGTAATGGTCTGTGGGTATAAAATTCTTTCTCTTCATCTGTTCCTAAGAGGTGTTTTTTGTTGGTGTGTCCGCCCCCCCCGCCCCCCCGCGACTTTCTTTTACAAAGCAGGTTCATGAATTTTTGCATTCAGGAAAAAAATTCATACCCAAGAGCTTTATGGTAAGAGCGTTTACCACAAAAAAAGATTTATGTTTCTCTGGAATGTAGTAGCCATAGTATATCCTAGCAGGTAATCAAAACTTTTAAAAGTTGAATATATACCTTGACAGTAGCTAAACAGACATTCCTAAATAGTAGAGATTTTTAAATGACTGTTGCTATACCTGTTGGAATTCAGAAAGGCAGTTTCATGTTCTGTTTTTAGTATTAAATTGCTTTATGCTGCTGGGACATGTCATATCTCTTCTGCGAGACAAAACGCTGCTAATGCCATGGTAGAGGAGGAAATCACTGCGGTACCTGATGGATGGAGCTGGCACGAGGCCCTGGGACGAGCAGAACCCAAGCGCTCGGGGAGGTGCAGAGCTGAGATGCGAGGATTAGTGCTGGAGTGCTCTGTCCCCCAGAGCCGCAGGTGTCGCGGTGCCGGAGCGGCTGTGTCGGCAGAGACTACTGCTGGAGGCACGGCGCTTGCTGTGGGAGGAAAACAGTACATCTTGGAGGAAATTACACCACCTCTGAGAGTGGCATAAGCTTGGCATAAGTACCTCACACCCCCCACTCACATAGACCATTGTGTCAGCACGATATGTACTCTAGGGCTCATGATTTACCTACTCCACACATGTGCCTTCAATGATGTAGTTATGTAGGAAGACTTTTGCAGCACATGCGTGGGCTTAATTCTGTCCCCAACGCTCTACTAGGGTTTACTATATAGTAACATAAAACACATAAAGTGTTTTAAAAATAACACTTTAATATACTGTGGTGTGCTGCATGATATCTCAGACTGATTATATGTGATGCATATTTGCATGAACCTTAATGAGACTTACAAAAGTAAGAGGCAAATTTTAGAGAAAATTGGATTAAATGGTTTAATTCTCCATAGTTAAAGACTTTAAATTTTAATCAAGTCTTGAGTCTGAGACTAATAACTCTTAGGCTGGATGTTTAAAATGACTAAAATTTAAAACCAAATATGTATAATCGAATGTGCATTATCACCAATGTATTTGCATAGCAGTAATTCCTAGAAGTATGAACATTAAAATGACACATTTCAAAAGCCAGCATTGGCCTTTCCCAAAACTCCGGGTTGGATTTGGTCATGTGTTTTTGCCCAGCTGTACCTAGGGTGGTATCCTGCGGTGCTGCAAACCCAGTCACCCCTGTGCAAACTTCTGTAAGACACCTGTGATAAACTGTATTGGTGCGGTTCTTGTTCCCAATGGTGGGGCAATGCAATACCAATCCTAGTCTTGCTTAATGTGTGGGACAGGCAGAAGGATCTTGGATTCTCTGTTGTCTGCCTGATATGCAATCTTTACAGAAAAAAACGTGAAAGAGTTGGTTTTGGATTCTGCTCTGTTATTCTCCATGCCTGTGGTCACAATGCCTTCCCACCTCAGTAGTATTCAGGACTTCATAAATATTATAAAGTTTGTGGATTTCAAAATTTCCTCCAGTTTGGGGTCTCATTTCCACCTGGCTCCCGCAGTTCTGGGGGACTTTGCATTAGACTGAATGGATCATTTATGGGCAGTGGAACTGGTGAGTCCCAGACCCTTTCAGGTAGTTCCCACCACACTTTTAAGCTCCTTTTCACACAGGGTTTGTCTCACGGATATTTCATATCAGGTATCTTCTCACGCATAGGTTTATCTGCTTGTCTGGGAATGCGCGTGTGTGTGTGTGGCCAGGTGTGGCTGGGGTTAACTCATGTTTTCTCTCTTCTCCTTACTGGTCACCGTCCATACCTGTTCATACCACACAGCAGGTTTTGATAGCGGCCATCATGTACACAAAAATGAGCTGTTCTTTTAAGAAGCCTGCCTGTACTAGACATTTTGTTGGTTGTCATGAGGTGATGAGGGATTGTCTTGGCCTAGCAAAAGGTATTTGTATTTGTTAATTGTAAACAAGACAACAAAACCTCCTAAAAGTTAATTTGTTGGACTTATATATCTATAGATGATCATGAGAATGCTTCGGTGACAAACAGTAAGAAACTTTTAATAAGACATTTTTGAAGTTAGGCAGTTTTGACTACAGTTTTAATAACCTTAGTGAAGTCATCATAATTCTAAAATAGTTTAATAAGTTTGTTGTGACCTTAAGACATTACTAATATAGAACTATGTAAAAATAAATGAATTTATGTTTGACTAATGAAATAAGATATTCTGGAAGTGCTGTGGAATACAGAAGTATATAAGCTAAACAGTTTGAGTTTCAGTATGCTTAAGAAATAATTCTTCAGACCTTTTCCCAAGATGACACCTTTACTTTCTGTGGATCAACATGTCCTGTCAGGGTAAAGATGCTGTGTCTATAGTGGGGATAAAAAAGCTCTAGCAATGTCTTGCTTTCAGTCTACCTTTGGAGTTATTTTTAGTATGACTAGTCACATGTGAGACTAGCAAAGGTAGTAAGTGTCCATTAAACTTCATCCAATTTCAGTTGAATCTAGTGGTCAAAAGTCTTTAATATCTCTAAGACTTCCGCTGTTCTGCTAGATTTGGTTGAAATTGTCCAAGAGTCTGAAAAAGTACCAGGGAAAGTGGGGTAATAGTTGAGTGAATGGATAATGAGCCTGCATAAACCTCATTTCCTTAGGACATTATACAACAAAGTGAACAATCTGCTGGATGGGAGCATCTTCAATATTTAGCAGTATGGATGTTTTGTTTCAGCTGTTAATCTTACTGCCAGTTTGTGGAGAAAAAAATCAGTTTGCTTAACAGAAAAAATACTAATCAGTCTTCATCATGCTTGGCTTTTTCTTTGGAAAACATGTAAGAGTTAAACTGAATATGTTCTACCTTGAGTTAGCTGTAGTTAGCATTTCTGATCAGAACATCCAGTTCTTTCTTCTCTCTTTCCTTTTAAAATTATGTTTTTATTTCAACCACTTGCTACCAGCAGGCAAAGCTGCTGTTACACTCTACCCAGCTGTGAAATCAATATGATTTTCATTACAAAGATAACAGAAACTCTCTTAGAAAGACTGTGAATTGCCAAAGGTCAAATAACAGTCAGTGGCAGAGCTTAGAATTTAGATGTCCTAATTAAAAAATCTCGTGGTATAAATATATTAATGAAATGCACCCTAAGAAATGTTTGCATTTAAGATGGCAACAATTTTAAACTATTACATTGTTTCTTTAATTAATGTAGTTCATGTAAGTCACATCAAAATGTGACAGATTCTTTCTCTGGTTAATGATCGTTTCTTATAAAATAGGTATTGGCTCTTGTTTCTTTTTTTAATTCACAATTATTTGAGCTTGATTAGATTAGAAAGTGTAACAGTCACAGAAGAGAGAACATATCTAGTAAGATTTCTGTCATATTGGACTCTAAAGATTACACATAACCGAATGAATGGGTGCATCAGTTATTTCTGTGATGTATGACTTCAGCGAGAGGAAGTGCAAGAGTCAAACTGAAAGCGGCACTTGAGTCTTTCAGCCAGAGCAGCCAGTTCTATTTAAATTAAAATCAGCATTTTAAAATAAATGTTATTACTCTTCCTAAGATCATCCTTGATCTTTTCTTATTAAACCTTAATTTTTCCAGCAGGTAAGTTGCATCTGCCTTATTATGGATTAAAATAACAGCAAATCAATTATTTTGTTACTTGTATTTGTTTGATATTCCTCTCTCCCATCTCTCTGTTTTTATTTAAATTCTGTCTTTTCCACCCCATATGCTAAACCAGTAAACTCAGATTGCCAAATATTATGGATTTTAATAGAAAAAGTTCTTCACCTTACAGCTGAAGGGTTTTTACGTAATTGTGCTCCCTCTGCTGGATAGTGCCTATTAATTTTTTATTCCCTGAGCTGTACTAATATCCGTGTTCTATAAACAAGCAATCACACTGCCTTAATGAAAGAGGCATAAAAGTGGGAATGCTTCATTTTGGTCTCAGATGACATGGAAGGTGACAGTTGTAGGCTAGAAAAAACCCTGTTGTCTGGCAGCTCAGAGCAATTGAAAGCCTTTGGTGGACATTTGAGGAACAATTATTTACTACCTCCTGAACAAAAACAGATGGACACTAAATAACCTTCTTTCATTTGTATAACTTGGAGAGGATGATGTTGATTCTTGTACTCTGGTAAGTACAACAGTATCCTCAGATGTCCCCGTAATGTTATTAGAGTCTCAGTCTTAGCGGCGTGGTTCTCATAACTCGCTTCATCCTTTGTTGAATCTTACAGAGTCGCTGCTGGGCCAGCGTTTGCTCAGCAGAGAAAGCAAAAGCGCTCTCATGCTCAGTGCCAGCCTCACGGCAAGGCAGTAATGGCTGAGTCCTTTCCCATCTCCGCTCCAGTGAGGCGAAAAGGAGGAAGAGCAATACTCCAGTTTTGTTTCTAGAAGTGATTTTGGTCTTCGTGGCCTTTGACTTCATGGGGTGTTTTGGGCTTTCCTTCCTTCCTTCCTTCCTTCCTTCCTTCCTTCCTTCCTTCCTTCCTCCCTTCCTTCCTCCCTTCCTTCCTTCCTTCCTTCCTTCCTTCCTTCCTTCCTTCCTTCCTTCCTTCCTTCCTTCCTTCCTTCCTTCCTTCCTCCCTCCCTCCCTGCCTCCCTCCCTCCCTCCCTCCCTCCCTCTCTTCCTCCGTCCCTCCCCGGGGGGATGTGGCAGGGGTGGGCACCCCCAGCATAGCTGATCCCATCCCACAGCTCTCTCTTGGGTGGCCCTGGAGTCTCCTGACCCAGGGGGCCACTCAGGCCCCCCCATGGGGCACTGCCCAGACCTGGCTGGTCCCACGACCTCCCAGCTCCTCTCTGTGCTGGCTGACCCAGTTGGTTGTGTGGAAAGGGGATGGAAACTCAACGTCCACTTCAGTTGCAGGTGGTTTGCCCATCTGAGCTGCTTCTTCCCAGATCTCATGCCATGGTTTTGCCAGGGAAGCTGGATACCTTTGCAGTTTCCTTCAAATTTAATGTGATGTTATAAATGCCGCTGCATGTTAGTAACATTGAACTGGGAGTTATTTTTCAATTTGGCTTGGCTGCACTTACAGATTAGCTCTCCCATATTTCAATATAGATCACACTGGTAGCATATCCCTGAAAAGAAATTTAAAATTACCAATTGCTGGGGGCAATAACTTATTATATAAAAACGGTAACTGTTTGACTCCTGGTTTAACTAGGAGACTCATTTTGGGAAAAGGCATTATGGACAAATTCTAGTTAAGAATTTTCTTCTGAGGTCAGTTTTAAATTTCAATTTCTGGATATATAAAATAATATTCAAAGTCTTTGATTCTCCCAGCCAGTCCTACAGTGAAGTAATCAGCATAGTTATCTTCTCTATGACTCCCTGTAATAAACAAAACCTACTTCCATGTGCATGTACAATTTCTTTTACAAAGAAGTTGCTTTTTTAAACCATTTCTAAAAGAACAAACTGTTTAAAAGAATAAATTTCCAGTTCCTAAAACCTTCAGTTCTTCTTGTTCAGAAGAAAAGACAGATGTTTAATACATTTTGCTTTTGCTAAAATAATAAAAGCTTGTGCTGTTGAACAAACATTCTTCCCTAATTTAGCGAGGCCTAAATAAAATCAGCGTTGTTGTTTGCAGGAAGGCTTCTCCTAGGGTGAATCCCCTCCGTTGAACCGAGTTGGGGTGACGGTTCTGCTGATGGTGGGGCTGGGCTGGGGTGGCTGGGAAGGACTTCTGCAGAAGGGACCCTCTCTGGAGGAGCTTCCAGGACTGGGTTGAAAATCATTTGCCTCAGATGCCTATTGAGTTATAGCAACTAAAACACTTGACAGTGCTTGTCTCAGCAAGAGCACACACCATATGCTTTGGGAACATTCCCAAGCAGAATATTATCCTCCGAGCGCCCCGGTGAGCTCATTAATACTCCTGTTATCCCGTTCAGTGGGACTAATCCGGCAGCCTCTGAAGTCGGTGAGGAGATTCAAGTTGTCTTCAGGATGCTTTGAATAGATGAAGTTTGCATAATTTAAGTCACAACAGTGGAATTATTTTCTAAAGTTATAAATGTTAGTTTATTTGCTGGTTTCTTTATTCCAAGCTACCTGTTTTCCTCTATCTTATAAAGAGCAGTGATGTGAGATGGAAAAAGGAATATGTTTTTATAGCAGGATTTGAATTTGTGTACACTACTGCTATTTTCCTGAGTTTTTCCAGAGAAGGACAGGAATAAGCTTGCATTGGCATTCCATATAATACTAATTCAAATGCAAATTTGTATGTTGGTCAGGTCTTTTCTCCAAATATGTGGTCAGTTAATGGGAAAAACTGTGGAAATTTGAAAGTTGATGTGGATAAAGGAAGGACCAGATTAAGCTATTGTAGTTCTCAGTCAATTCTGGTCATTCTTTATTGCTTTCTGGTCACACAACAGATTTAACAGAAAAATCATCTTTTGCAAAATAACTTATTATATGTAAAAGAAGAAGAATTGGGCTTTGCAAAAAGAAACCCCCCTCAGATCCCAATATTTTTCCAGACTGTATTTCTTTATAAGCTGGAAAATTTTCTTTTCACTTCCATTCATTTTAACGGCTGATTTTAATTTTTCTTTTGGAAAAAAAAAATAAAGGATAGGATGTGTGGGGAGTGAGGAAGAATGAGACTACAAACTAAACAGACAAAAGATACTATTTCAAGTGAGTATATTTATGGTAGTGGGAGGGAAACTTAGACCAAACAAGAAGAAAAGACTGGAGAGGATCTCTGGATTCCACTGATGTGGTAACAGCTGTTATTACAGTATCTGGCTTTTTGAATTAAATAGTGATAGAAATAAATGAATAAAAGACCGAGTAAACTGAAATGTGTGTTCTGCCTTCCTAAAGCTCTTTTTCAGCATCTAGAGTACCAGAATCAACACCCTTTTATACAATTAATAGTATTAAATAACGACATCAGCTGACAGGAAATAAGAAAGTTCCTATGGCAACTAAAAATAAGCACGGGAGGAAAAATGCATCAAATGCTGTCAGCAGACAGCATAAAAGGTGGCTGTATGTAGGTAACAGAACAAGAACATACACAGAAATCTTCCTTGTAAACATATGCATTGCGATAGCTTTTGCTGGTAGGTTTTTTGTTTTGTTGTTTTTTTCCCCCAAAATGGGAACGTGATACCTTGGTTACAGCATCTACTTATCAATATCCCAAACTGTTTTGCCGAGATCAGCTCCTGGTTTATGGCCTGTGAAAGGCAGGGATAGAGCCCCACATCTTCAGGAGAGCAGATGTATCCCCTAGGATTCGTACACTGTTTAAAAGCCTTTGGGTGCTTCAGATCTCGTGAACGCCTGCCACTTTCGCTCAAGGTTACTTTTTGGTCCCTGCATACAAATTGTTTGAGAAAAGTTTTTTATAGAAGCAGAAGTGCAAAATGTCGGGTAGAAGTGTGACTTGTGGAAGAAATGGGGCTGTACACATCAGGTAGACAGTACTTACACATGCAGCTGTGTTCATTTAAAGTTACACTCAGCTTGAGAAGGTGTAGATGGTAAAATCCCTGGTGGAGGGGAAGCCTGAGTGTGCAGCTGCACTGCTGAGGCTACAGCTGGGCCACATGCAAGCTGCTCCTTTCATCTCAGTGGGAGAACTAGTTTTGAAGACCATTTAACTCTTGAAATTCCTGGGTTATCTGCTTTTCCTACCTATCTGATCTTCCTACCTTCACTCTCTCATAAAAAGCAAAACCAGCCCCCCTCCCTCCCCCACCAGACCTGTGCAGGGCAGAGAAGGCCGCACCGTTTCCCCTTTGCTCTCCGTGCTCTGAAGTTGTTGTTGCCCCTGCAGGCCTGTCCAGGCTTCCCCTTCTGATACACAGACATTGCTATTTTCGTAGTAAAACTCTTCTGCTGAGCAATGCTGCATCTCCGTGCAGCACTGTGCCGGAGCAGCTCTGCTCGCCACGGCTCAGTGGGGAGATAAAACTGCTGTCGGTGTCTTGGCCAGCTCAAGAAACTTGGTTTCTTCTTGCAGGAGAACATTCAGCCCTGCAGATAGCAATGGGATTGTATTTCTCTCCTGTTCATTCTGTCCTGTTAAGTGATAAAAATGAGTTTATTAACATCAACTCTAACGTTCTGAGGCGGCGTGAGAGAATGCCGAAGCAAGACCAAAAGCCAGGGCTGGGAGAAATGTGGTCGGACTGCCCTGATGCCAGTAGAAGCTTTTATCTTTACTCAGGACTTTTGTAATTTCTGATTTTTTATGTGTCCGTGCTAATTGCTAACCCAAATTTTGAATTCACCACTCCAATTGTAAAAGGCAACTCCATTGTTCCAAGGACAACTTCATTTTCAGTCTTAATACTACACAACTTAGAGGACCTCCTGAGGCAAGAAGCTCACTGCTCAGCTATGGTGGGCAACTGTATCATATAGTTGCTTCCATAAAATTAATTTGGAAGTATTTATATATATATATATATATATATATATATATATATATATTTGCCATGCTTATATGATACTGTATTGCAGATGTAACCCATCATTATGTGACTCAGGCTGCAAGTCAACACATGTAGCCACAGGCATGTGGAGTATGAATAGATATCAGCCACTGATACTATTATAGCTTACTCCGCAGTTTGGGTATGTACAGGCTGTTGTGAACAATACACTTCCCCTGTGTGAACCATACTTGCACTGCCTGCAAGTAACCACATGCACAACTCCAGAGAAATTTAGGAACTGATCATTAGGTAGTCTACAGCAAAACCTCAGAAACCAGGCGACAGAGTCACTCAGAGAGAACCACTTTCTCAAACTGGCTGACAAGAACAAGCATAAACATGTTGTGTTTTGCTCTGACATAATTAGCACAGCAAAGAAATTAGCTGTCTTCTGATTGAGCAAAGGTGTATACTACACATAAGTACTCCAGCAAACAAAATACTTCTGAAATTATCTGAACCAGGATGTCACTGTAAAGGGAAATTGCACATTATATTGTAACAGAAATTCAGGGGATGGCAGCTGAGTGTTGGCAATTACCTCCGGATCCATAACAAACTCATTCTCATTCGTGTCTTGGCTACCGAAGCAGAGCCGCCTGCGTCAGTGGGAGCTGGGGGTCTTGTGTTACGGAGCATTTGGTCTCTGAGCCACGAGTTCCCAGCAGTGGTGTTGGGCAGGTACAGCCTGGAGCAGGAGGCAAAGTGGATGGCACAACTCGTTCTGTCCTTCCCTCCTGTCCGTGAGTACCCTGTGCTCTTCAACAGCTAGAGGAACTCATTGACCACTTCCCTGGTGCTGCTACAGAGCTGGGTAATTACAGGGATTACAATGATTAGATCACAATGTGGTTTTTCCTACTCTGCTTGTGAAATGCTGCAGCTCATCCCACCTTTTATTCATGGCAGATGGTAGATTTGCAGACTGTATGAATGGGTGCTGCAGGAGTAATCCTCTTCCCCAGCTAGGATATATTCTTCACCTTGTGTGAACTAGCAGGGCAGTAAAGTAGACAGCATGTCTACTTTGTGCGAGTCAGATTTGACATGTAATTTACCCTCTCATATTCACTAACTCTCTCTGATAACTGAGTTGAAAATAACAACAGCCAACAACAAGCAAACAGAACATCAGTGACCTCGTAATTTTTGTTCCTTGGGTGAACAGATATTCTTGATTTGCTGAAGAATCTTAAGTATTAAGGAAGAAATAGAAGAAACTAAATATATAGTTTGAATGTTTGTACTAAACAAGCTCTAAAGAAGACATCGGGATTAAAAAGTTTAGGTTAGGTTTGGTTTTGTTTTGTTTTTTCTAAATACATTTTTTAAAGTAGAAAATGTCAATGTATCTCTTAAAAAATGAGTTTAGTTGTAACACAGAATGAACTGAGGCATTGTACCTAGTACCTGTAAGACCTGTACTAAAGCCTGCTTTTAGTGTCTCAGAACATGACTGCTGAAATGCTGACTGCTCAAAATGCCAAAATTTATGGAGGTTTAGATTTTAAAAATATCTGCAAAGCACAAAAACCAGTTTTCATTTGAAAAATGTGCTTCAAACAACACAAATGCTCAAAGAATTTCAGAAATCTTGTTTGTGGAAGGGATAAATGAAAGGTTATTCTTCTCTCCTGTGACATTTGTCATCTTTTGCTCTAATAAAGTCCAGCTCCATTGAACCTGGTGAACTTTTTGACAAAAGTATTTGGCTTACCTACGCTGATGCAAAAATTTATCCTCTAGCATCTGCGACAACTTTTTTGGCAAGTGTGACTCACTCAGGTTAGTTGATCCAACACTGGCTGCTGGGTAGACCCAGAAGCTGAGAGGGAGCCCGAGCTGATCATCACTATTTCAGCAGTCAGTTGGTGAAACGGTATGTCTGGTGTAGGGTAGAGGAGGCAGGGGCACTCATACAGGGGCTGAAGCTCTGGTAACTCCTGCTGATCAAGTACGTGAGCAAACTCCTAAAAGAAAAACACTTTTCAGCTGGAGCAAAGACGTGAAAATGGGAAAAAGAAAGAGAAAACAGGAGAATGCCTTTGCAATATTAATGTGTAGTGTAATGGATTTCTCCTTTATAGAGTGACTGTTGTTCTGCTAAGAACTTTATGATAACAGATCTCTTTAGTGGATCACTTGCAGATTATGATCGACAATTCTCTCTGCTTCACTGATCAATATTGCAATGAATGTGTATATAATAAAGTTATACTGGTTGTTTGTGGATAGTATACTTGGAATAAAACACTTTACAGTGACTTTGTAAGCACTCAGAACAAAACCTTCAGAAACAAAATAAAATTGGACAGTGTACATACAACATGTCAGTCTATCTCTGTATGGGAGATCTCTCAGAAACTGAACAAAATTCTGAAATCAGTGGGTCAAATGTTCTGTTGGCATAGCTGTCCTATTCTGTTGGAAAGAACTTTTCTCATTAAAAACAAATGTAAAATTTCGCATGAAGCTGTTTCTCAGCTAATTTAGAGCAGGCTCTTTCATGTGCTTATTCCTAAGGGATGCAAAACATTCTTGGCTACTACTGAAATGAAAGATGAAATTGTTTAGTACCTTGCAGGACTGGGCCACCAGTAATCAAGGCTGATTGCACATTCTCGGGACCTCAGGCAATGCAGTAATGCCGTCTACTCAGTGACCTGCTATACTTAATAAATATAGCCATCTTACTGGAAACTCACTGCATGTGTTTAACCTGAAAATAATCAGAAATATTTTATTGTATTAGTAAATTAAAAATATGAATTCATTGCACCTTCAAAATTGAGAGTACATTTCTTTTTACATTGAGTACATAGCTTTTTTCCTTGTTCAATACCTTTCTGTTTCTTCAGCAAGTGTAATTTGGAAGAGAAAAAGAAATATATGACTGATGCATTAAAATCAATCATGACAGCAAATTTAATATCCAAAAAGTTCTTCAGATATTCTGGGAAAAAAATCTAAGTGATGACAAAATGTAGTGCAATGGTTAGTACTCATTTGCTATATTAAAGTCAAAAATACACTGTAGCTTAATTTTCCTCATGATTATAAATGGCTCTTAACTTTACTGGCAAGTCCAAACTATACCAGAGCTTTTGAGATAACCATGTTATCTTGCACATGCAGCTTAAAATGCACATGGCAGAAGAGTATATGACATGCATAAGTCACTGTCCAGAGCCCAGTGCAGTGCATAAATATCGTTCGCATAGCACAAAACATATTTATAATTTTATGCTAATGTATGACAAGGAAATTTTTCAAAAAAGTCTAGCAGGAGTGTTTGAGATCTTCTTATTGTAAGTCACAGGATTAATTTATTAAGCGTGGGCTCCAAATCCCTGTTCCAAGTTCAGGCCCTTCAAGGCTAGGCACGCAGGGATGCCTAGTGCCTGGGAATCTCAGACGGGAAGCTGCCACAAACCTTTTTGTTGAAGGCTGTGGTGGTAAGAAGGATTAAAAGCTTTGGGGTTTGTATCCATAATCAATTGCTGATGGTTTGAGCGGAGGAACGGGGGGTCCAAGGGTGCCAGCTTGTCCAGTGAGAGGCATAAACTGGAGGAGAGGAGCTAGGAAGCCTGCAGCGGAGCAGCCCGGTCCCTCAGATGGGACAGGTCCCTTGGGCTACCCCTGCACTGCTCAACGAAGTGAGACCAGAGAGGCTCCTCAGCCCTTTGGCCACCAGGCACAGGCTGCCCATGTCCACCCTACACAGCCCTTGGCTTGCATCTCTTCCAGATGCCCTGTGGCATCCCTATGCTTTTGCTTTTGTGAGGTGGAAGTGTCTGAAGTGATGCCGTTGCAGTGGCATGAAGCTTAAGGTATGCCTCAGGTTCCCTGGGCCACGGCGTGGGGCAGGCAGGGATGCCTGGGGGTGCGGAGTCTGCTGGGACAGTGGTGGGGGGTGTTGGGTGGAGGCAGGGCTGGGGGACATTGGAAAAATTAAATAGTATGGATGAACTCCAGCATGGTACCTTGGCCCTCTTATTTACCAGGCGAAAGACTCTAAACCAAAGTGAGTGCCTTGGGTAAAGGTTTAGCCTGACCTTTTTTTCAGCTGTCACCCTGTGTTCATGGAAAACCTGCTGTTAAAGAGGACTGCTTTGTGAAATTGCATCAAAGAGGGATTTTTACTGTTTGTCCTTGGATTGTATTTTGGTGCTAAATCACATCAACCCCAGAAAGATGTCATGAAAAAATGGAAAACATGTCACTGCTGTCATCCCGAGTTTTGTTTACATTTCTTTACATTAAAGCTCTGATTTCTGTAGGAGTTTTGAGGTTGATCTTGTTCTTGTCTCTTCTAGGTTTCAGGACTATATTCTTAGGTACTAATTCAGGTCTCAGTGTTGCCTATAGCATGTTTACATATTGTAAAATCATATGGTCTAAATGATGCTCCTAGGAAAACATATCAGCACTTAAAGCCATAAGCTTATAATTTTCAGTTTAGCCATCCTGCATTTTGATATTATTTGCATGTGCTAACATTATGTATTAAAAAAAAAGTTGAAGTTAAAAGGGCACAAAGCTTTGAAAGTCAAGCAGTAAAACATAATTCTGGTTTTTTTCTGGCTTTAATCTGTGCAATTTTAAGTAGCTTCCTTTGGGTTTGTGCATTGTGATCAGTCTTTAATTAAGAGAACACATACTATTTTTTTGTCCTTGCTGATGGACCTCTTCTGCTGAAACTCTTTAAAGTCAGACACCTGGCATGGAAACATGCTTCATATAGATGGCCCGTTAATGAACTCAGTATTTGATTTTATCCTTGTGTTCACTGAGCATCCAATGCCTTATTCATTTCACATTGTGCAAACCTGCTGTAATGCAGAATTATTTGTTTCCTTATGACCATTTCTTTCATGTTCATCATTAGTGTACCCAGCTGTTTCGCAAGCAATGAAACAGTAATGAACTTATTGCCATACTCCTTTGCTGCAATAAAGAGCATTATTAGTCCCATTTTTCAGATAATAAGCTGAAGCGGAGGAATATAAATAATAACTTTATCTACAAATTTTGGACATTGAGTAAGAAAACAATAGACAACTATTCCTCAGACTGTATTTGTTCACAGTGCAGCCCTCCCTGATGCCAGCGGTGGATGTGAGAGCCCAGCGCTCCTGCAGGACAAATGCAGCCTCCTGCTTGAGCTGGATGCGCAGCTAAGGGGCCATCAGCGGCTTTGGGGGGAATGGTTTTGTGAGGTTAGCTAGGTAAAAAGGCTTGAAAGGAGACTGATGCCTTTCCCTTTGCCACCGCAGGGAGCGGTCCGATCGACGCAGCCACCTTGTGTAACCTCCACCTTGGTTTCGTGTCTGGCTCCTGAGCCAGTGCATCTAGGGAGAGCAATTGCAGGGAAAGTCTTGTCTTAGCCTCCTTTATCCTGCGGTCAGAAAGAAAATAGGCTTAGCATGGACAGAATCCTTGGAAATGCTATTTATCCACTGCTACTAAGCATATGCAATCAGATATTTTCTCAATTATTTATAACTGGGCTACGTTTGAGCATTATACCCCTCCACACACATAGATGCACAACAAAAGGCTTATCCATCACACAAAGACTATTCAATGCCAAATTTCACTTCCTTGCCTCAAGTCATCATACTGCCAGAAATTATTGACAAAACTGTTGTAGTAATCACTGGTAAATAGTATGATTGGCAAATAATATATTTTCTGCTGACTTTATTATTGGAAACAACTGGACAATTTATGCTGACACTCTTTTGGAAAACAGACATGGAAAATTTCAGCCCCAACAGTTAAATTCTGGAAGAGTTTTGAATGACTGAAATGAAAGGTTTCTAATGGGAAGAGTTTGGCAGCATTAACTACAAAGAGCCTTAGCCATTCAGTCTGCAATTGCTTTTCTTGAATTGTGAGCTGTAAATCACCTCTACCCCTAATTCTCCCTAGAGTCACAGTCCCTGGTAAGACACCCAGGAATTTTTATTTTTTTGTATGGGACATGGGGGTAGAGAGGTTGAGTAGCTCTAGTCTATAGTATTTGTATGAAGACTGCACTCCTAAAAGCATATATGGAAGTATATGAGGAAAAAATAAAAAGTAGAAATGAGTTTTATGTACAATGTATACAATGCATGTAATGATTTTTTTCAGTTTATTCATCTCTCTGGAATGAGTAGGAATAGTGTTATCTGTTATTTGCATAGCTGATAACTTCCAGTTGTAGAATCAGTGTAAGGTATTTACAGTTTTGGTTTGGTTTGGTTTGGTTTTAGTTATGTGAATTCGATGTGAGAAAGACTGTAATATCATATTAACACGAGTCCTGTCCACAAATGAAAAAATCAGTATGCACTTGTTAGGGCAAATAAGTTATAGAGAGAGTACAGGGGAAGTATTGCGTGATTATGGCACAAATGCTGTTTCTTTGACTTTGCTCAAAGAAATCCCAAGTGCAACAATGCCATAACTTATTTTATAAGCTTGTAATTCTGGTAGCATGTGCTTAAAAAAAAAGCCAAAGGGCCTTGTCTTTGAAGTGTTTCTTCAGCTTCAGATAAAGACAATACTTTGTAGGATCCGTGCAGGAACTCTTTTAACAGCATGGGGTTAAAATGTGCTTATTTTTACATCTTTGGGAATTGTCAGTCATTTTGTACCTGTTTATTTCACAGTCAGATTCCAATTACAACCCGCTGCTAGGAAACCTGGCCATAAAAGTTGGAAAATACAGCATGGAAGACATTATTATATACTGAGGTATCATCAGAATAGTTGGTGTGTGTATTTGGGAGGGGGTGAGGGAGAGCAGCAGCAAGGAGGTCTTTTTTATTTCACTTGCTAGGCATGACCCAGTGAACTTCTTGTGACTGGGAAGATTATGCCAGCACACTGGAGAAAACAGGTTTTCACTATGAGCACATTCATTCCCCAACTGCATGTGCCAGATTGTTATGATTGACATAAAAAAGCAAGACTGTTATGATTGATAATACAGAATTGATTTGACATGACAAAACTATAAAAGTCAACACCCTGAGGCATGTTTTACCGATGTGGTGGTAAAATTATTAGTGTTTAAGATTTGAGAGGTCTGGCTAAGAAGTTTATCCTAACTAAAAGAACAGTCCTTTCGACTTTCGACTGTTCCCCCCCACCACCGCTGATTGAAGGTAATACGGGGTGCGCCTCATAATACAGGCTCCACCAAGAGCCATCCTGCCATGTCCTCACCTATTTATTGTGTGAGTCCTTCTTAGAGCTGTGGCAGCTAGCAAGCTACTGAAGGAGTCCGTTCCTGCCGGAGATGGATACCTGGCTTTGCTAACATCAGAATGATTGGTTTTCCTCACCTCTTTCTTTTTTTCTTTTTTTTGTTTTCTTTTTTTTTTTCTGACACAGTCTATAGGCTGGGTCTCTGCAATCACTTGGCAGAGCATGGGGGAGCAGAGAGAGCGATGCTGTCCAAATGTTCTCTCCCTGTGATCGTGGTTAATAAAGCTCCTGTCTGACCTGTCCTAAATTGTACCTGTGTTATTACACGCTTGGATTCCCCAGATCTCTGACACCAACCTGCAACCCCAAAATTAGATGGTAAGAAGGTTCTTATGATAGGATAACAAGAAAGTGGCTTGCATATTAAAAGAAAAATCTCCCTTTTTTCCCCTTTTTCTCTTCAGTTTTAAGTCTTTTAGTCTTTGCATTGTATTTCAGTAATCTTTATCTTCAAGAATTCAAGCAGCTTTTTTAGCCCAAAGGAACAACTTTTTAAGATACCTATTTTTCTTAGCAAGATCACATCTACTCTGAACAGAAACATATTACCTGGAATTTATAATGTAATATTGTTTCTCTGAGTCATCATAATGAATCCACATTAGTTTATTATCAGTTATGTTCAGCCTCAACACATTATCTAAATGACGTTAGGTAGCTTGTATATCTGAACATTGAAGTCTTAAAAATGGTAGGTGCTACTCTGATTTAGAACTTGGATGGGCAGAATGGCCTTTATAATAAGTATTTGTTTATTAAAAGTGATAAAATCTTAGACAAGGCATTAAAGCAAGATTGGGGCAATAGAAACACACACTGAAGGACTGTGAGAAACGAATATATTTCACTTTGTGTTGGAGCACCCACGACCGTACTGAATGAGATCTGTCTGGATGCGACTTTCCTTGCTAACACCATGTCCACACCGGCAGAAGGAGACCAAAGGGGCTGAAGATCTGCCCCAGCTTTTGGAGGGCCGTGGAGTGCCCACCCGTTCTACTCGTCCCGCTGCCTTCCCAAAACCCGAGGGCTTGGAGGAGACTCAGGTCCACCATCTGCGGCTTCTACCTGAGGTGCCAGCAAGTCACTGCCTGGCTGTGGCTTTTGTTGGGCTGAGCTCAACAGGAGACACGTGCTCCCTCAGAATCACTCATTTTGGCCACTGAGCGGTTGTCTTTTTTTTTAGTTGTCTGCTCCACTGCTTCTGTTGTCATCTCCTGTGTTGCTTAAGGTAATAATTGCTGCTGCTGCTGGACTACTGCTGTTGTCACTATACGTGTACCTGTAACTACATAACATCATCTACTCAATGTGGAATTGGGTATATTTCAGATTTGTAGATATTATCACATATGATTAAAAGATTTTTAATCTCAAGATACAACCCGTAAACATCAAAGTTTATGTTCATGCTTACCAACATAAAAAAGCCATCATTTTTTCTTTAAATTGGAAGTCTCAATTCAAAATGAATACGCTTGTCTTTAAAAATACTATTTACATTCATGGCAGTGACAGCCTGTTCTAAGGCCTAAATTTACTCTGATTGTTCTCAGATGTTAATCAGTTCACAAGTGCTTTTTTCCAAAGGGAAAAATATCTTCTGTATCACTATGGCCAACCTGAGTTAAATAATTTTTTCCACTATTATGTATCACATTGTATAAGTCTCCAAAATGGATCAAGAGGGTTTTTGATTTTTTATTTATTTTTTTTACTTTGGAGCTTTTTCAGTTTCTGCTGTATGGAAGAAGCTTTTCTGAATTACTTCCAGTGGAATTTTTAGCTGTGAGATGCAAACATAATATTTTCTTCATTTGTGTACTTCATCTAAATCTGAGAGACTGAGTCAAAGAGCAGAAAAAAAGTCTCTGTCTTCCAGTTTACAAACAAAACCCCAAATGGACAAGAAAAATATCAGATGATTCTGAAAATTAAAGAATATCTGGACATATTTACAAAGATATTCTTGCATGTATGGCTGCTTTACAGAAGTGCCTCGGCATCATACTTTCACTGATTTCGACAGAGACGAAGCAGCTGGCCTACTGCAGTATTTCTGAAATCCCAGAAGGTAATGAACTGCTTTATTAGGCACCAAATACCTTTGGAAATCAGGCCCATGATGACCAGAAGCAATCTGTCACTTCACTAACTACAATTAATATTTCTTTTGAATAATAGACTAGTTTTAAATACAAAGTATAGTTTAAAAACTTAACTATTTCTTTTGTATAATAGACTAGTTCTAAATACAAAGTATAGTTTTAAAACTTATTTTTTTTCCCCTGTGTAAACAGCAGATAAAAGGTCATTTATTTTACCTGCAGAAACAAGCTCTTTTTGTGCATTCTTAAAATTTTAGTTCTAACTTTCATCTGAATACTGCTCGTAAAAAATTCGAGACAAAAATTATCACCAGAAAATGCACCCATCACTATTATCTGATGTGAATATATATGTACAACTAATCATCTGAATAAAGGTATGTGGGACAGATGAAAAAAATGTGAACAGGCATTGTAAAAACACCAAGTTTAGCATAACCATAGCAAAAGTCGCAAATGATCATGCCAATCAATGAAAATAAACTTTGCTCAGGGAATAACTAAGTGGTTTAATATGACCGTGCCTGTAGGTAGAGCCGGCGGGGTGATACAGAATGCAGCCCAAGCAGGGTTTGAGCCCAGCTGTGCACGCAGTGAGCCAGGACGCTGCCAGCTGCAAGCCCCTCACACGGGGAGCGCAGGCTGCCACGGGGAGGGTCCAGGGGTTTGTTCGCTGCCTGGCCAGTGACACTCGCCTCGTCTCAACTGCCTGGTTAGCACAAAGGCGACTGGTAAATGCCACGCTTGGTGAAATGAGGCTTGAAATGACTCAGGGGAATGGCTTGACTCAGTGAAATGACGGTCTAGAGTTGTTAACACAGCACCTAGGTTCGTCTTAGTGAGGTCAGAGAAGGGGTATAGAGAGTAAAGCCGGGATCTGCTTGTAACGGAAATACTGTTAAAGTCCTGCTGGTCATTTGCAGTGCTGCTGGGTGCTTATCGGACCTGCAAACAGCAGGAAAGACGGTCCCCTCGCCTAGAGAGAGGGGTGACAGCTCTTCAGGGAGTGGCACAGCATGTGGCACATGAGCAGCCCAGGGTGTGATCTTTGGGGGGAAAGCGATGCCAACAGTGACAGTGTTGGAAAGCCTCATCAGGATGAAGGTCTGTGGGACTTTGTCAGCAGGACTGGCGATGCTAGCTTTAAAATGCCCAGTCTGTAGCTGTGCTGGTTGCTGCCGACCCTGTTTCAGCCCCTCGTGAATGTTATGTATCACTGCTGCAGAGAAAACTTCCTCCAAAGGAAAAAGAAGAGACATGCAAACGCCTACAGGGATGGAAAGCAGCACCAACCTGCTGGCAGTTAATGCAGGGAGGTCTCCCACCACATCCCTGTCTCTTGTCACCTCCTCCCTCCTGCCAGCATCCTGGTGCTGCTCCCAGCGTGTTCCCAGTGCCTCCTCCAAGTCCTCAGCTGACGCTTGCTGAAACCACTGGAAATATTCCCGTCAACTTGAAGAGTCTTTTCCTTCCCCAGGTATGTATCCAAGGGCTGTGGCCTCTGAATCTCCAATTTCATCTATTATCCTGCATCTTTTTTTTAAAGGGATGGGGTGGAAGAGACCCTATATCCTGCATGAAGACCCAAATGACTGTAAAGAATTATTCTCTGCCAGGTCATGCCCTGATTTCACTCAGTCTTAAAATCAGCCTTTCTCACACTTCTTCTCTATCGGCTCCGCTACATTTTGGAAAAAAAGATGACTTGCTTCCCTGACATAGCAGAGGCTGTTTGTCCCAAAAATGTTTCACACAAAAATGTTTTCATTCATGTAACATGATTTGGACACACACAGGCTGTAGTATACACAGGCGTGTTGAATATCAGGCCGATTTTCACTTTTTAGCTTCAAAAGGGACTTTCTTGTCAGTAAATCACATGGGATTTTTTTCAGTACTTTATTCTTAGTGACATCTTTTTGGGGGGCACAGAAAGGTAAAAATCAAGAGACATTTACTATTTATACAAATACTCCATGCTTATTGCTCATAAGGAGCAATTTAAAATGACAAATCACTATTCTATAAATCAGATATAGACAGACAACTTACTGGACTCCTTCCAAGATACACTGAGACATGCACCAAAATATCAGCATGTAATTACTTTCATTATGTATTCCAATTAATCTGAAAACAACTGAGACTGTGAAGATCGCATCCTGCTAATTTTTACTGACATAAACCCCAATATTATTTATAGAATTGGTTGTCCTCTGTTTACTTGATTAAAATATGGACTAATCAGGCACTGCTTTTCTAGAAATAGTTCTTGAGTATGGTAATTTGCCATCTTCTGAAATTTTCTTTATTTAGCCAAAACACAAGTGCTTATTTTAATTCATGGCAATATTTTAAACTTATGTCTGTTTTAGAACAAATGACTTAACCAAAAAAATTCCTAATCGAAAAGACCATTTTTTAATGTGTATATGAAAGGTATAGTCTCTTGGGTGAACCCATGTTCTACTTCTGATATTCCCAAGGCATTTTGTTGTTTGACCACAGCCCTTTTCCAATAAGCATAAGCAATTATTTTAAGTTGAAAATTATTTTGATAATGAACTCATCTTCACCTTTGAGTGAGCTTCAGTGGAGAAAGGATATATGGCACTTGTGGGCATATAACCGTTTCTGACTCTGTATTGTCAATTTAGACATTCTTCTTTGTCTTTTGAAAGCAATGATTTATCTGCCTTTATTATTTGTTTCAAAACGTGCTTCCTTCTTCCTTTAAAACGGAGATTCATTTTTGCATATCTGGAGTTCTCCATAAAGGGAAAAGAAATAGAATGAATCTTAAAATGTTTTAAGACATTAAAAACGCTAGCTAATTAAATACTATTATGTAGTGTATTTTAATAAAAAACCTTTAGCTCTCATAAGGGATTGGGAAATTAAAGGAAAAAGCTTGATCACAGCTTCCCGGAAAGGCGGCCCATGTTCTGAGTGGATGGAGGAGAAATGGATGGCCCTGCTTTGGTAGGTTGGTTCTTCCTGGACAAATACTACCTGCACAGAGAAGACCACTGAAGACGAGGACGTCTTGCCTTGGTGGGCAGTGTGCAGCAGGCCCCAGAGCTCTTCTACGGAGAGAAGAAGGATATTGCTTTTGCCTACTCCTAATCCCACAACTTCCCAAACATTGAATTAATTATGTTTGTAATCCTCTCTTCCTCTGTCAGTTTAAGTCTTCTCTTCTGACATCGTTCCTCCCTCTTGGCCCCTTCTTCATTGTCACCATGCTCCATTCAGGGCTTAATTACTCCACCGCACTTTGTGTTCCCTAGTTTGAAGCCACTACTTTTTGTTTTGTCATATTCTGGTAATGCGAATAATCTCCTTCCTTTGAAGGTATTTATATTCTGTGATCTTGTCTCCCCTGAGCCTTCTTTTTGGCAGACTGTAGAAATTGAGTTTCTTCTGTCTAACCTAACTCACTAGATATCTTTTAATGTTGTTTTCTCTGTGTGTGTTTTCTGTAGTTTCACAGCACTTCCAAGCTGTGCAGAGCAGAGTGGACCCAAAATGAGGTCCCAGTGTGCTTCCCCATATAAAGCACTCTGTAGCCCATGTTACCTTTACAAAATAACAGTGTACAATCACTCATCCTTCCAGAACTTTTTCGCCAACTCTTAATGTGAAGGAAAGTATCAAGGAAAAGGGATATCCATTAACCTATCAACAATTTGTCGATTTAAAATCTGCGCCCAGTCTAAAACCCGTATGATTCACCATGCAAGGCAGTACTGAGACTGGATTACAGTTAAGAGTCCTTTTGGCTGAGCCTTATCTAAACTACACTGGCTGAATACGTTGATTCTAATGAAGTTATTCATGGCTTCCACTGACTGATTTAAATCAGCCTTTGTCTTTCATACATAAATCTATTCTTCCAGATGTAAGGTAGAGGGAAAGTCTTGTGAGTAGCTGCAGTGAGGATACATTAGAGAAGATAACAACCAGAAGTGCCATGGCTCCCTCATGTCCTGGATCCTTCTCAGCAAGGGACTGTGTAATAATTTACAGAATGACTTAATTGAAGAAGCTATGGGAGTACAGTGATTAGAAAACTTACAATGGTTTCTGATGTATGAAGGTACTGTCAGCAAGCACTAATGCCTCAGCTGTTTTTCCTCCATCATCTTGTCTGTACTATTTATTTTTAGACCCTGATGGTTTAATCAGTGCCATGTGGGCTGAAGGCTCCACGTACCTGGAGCTCATGGAGGGCTACAACGGCAGGTTGCAAGAGCCTCATGGCAATGACTGCCATTCAGCCCTGTGCAATCTGGTTTTATTGGAAGTTATTTGTTAAAGGCAGATATCTCGAATCATCCAACATTTTAAATCCCTCTTGGTCTGACACATCTCGCATCTGCTAGTCATGCCTCCAAAAATGAAAGAATAAAACCTGTGCAGAAAAAACCTCACATTGTTTAGTGAGTATCTCTGGAAAAATAAAAGTAAACTTAAAACAATGCTTTTTTTAGAATCCTGGTTTATCTCAGGATATTTTCAGTACAACACCTCCTCTTTTTGCTTTAATATAGTAAGTGATAATTGCACCCTTTGGGTACATCTTGGCTGATGCCTAAAACACATCTAGAGCTGTTTTCATATTACTATGAAAAACTGTTTGAAATGAGAGGCTACAAGTGCTTTAATACCAGGACCACAAAATGAGCCATCAATAAACCTCCTCTATCCTTTAAAAAAGCTGAATGGTGCTGAGATTTATTAAATACCAAATATAATTTCACTGGCACACAAAATACCATAGCCCCATTCTGTTGTATTAAAAACAAAGGAGAAAATATAAAAATAATGAGTTTTATGCATTCAGAAATCTCACAGAGCCCAGATAATAACTCTGGTCTTGACTTGGCAGTACACAAAAGATCTACCCTGTGCCACAGAATTTCCCAAAAACTTGCTGGTACTAATAATGCTTAATGGCTTCAGTGGAACTAGAATTTCTCCCTAAGAAAGTTACTTTCTCCTGCTGTTATTGCAAAGGAAGTCCAAATCAAATAACATAATTAAAATTATGCTGTACTTTCTAGCACAAATGATGCTATATTTTGTAGGCTTCTCCATAAGAGGTAAGCAGCGTGTATCTTGCCTAGTACTTTCAGGAGAGACCACCTGGGAATCCCACAAAGTGCAGTAGGCATAGTACGAGAAGTCCCGGCTAACCATCTGACAAGCAGGAAGCCACAGCAGACAAATAAACTGGAAAACACCATTTGGCTGTAACACAGGACCTCAGGGGACAGGTAGGGAAAAGATGAAGGGAGCGCAGCAGGTAAATTCATGTTTGCAAAATGATCCTCTTCCAAGCCTGGATCTCATGTCATAAAGCAGTTCAGGCTGTCCACAAGTCCCCCATAGGCTGTGTGCAGGCTTCTGCACAGGGATGTGTTCAGTGTGAAGAAGGTACTCTAAAATATAGATACCAATAATCATTCTCAGTCTCTCTCTTCTAAAATTATAGACATTTCTAACTGAGCAGAGTTCAAATATTCTTTACCTGCTAGTCTAAATAAATTCAGATTTACTATGGAAAAATGTACGGTAGCGTTTCCTTATGTACAAGACCTCCATGGATTCCAAGACAATGGGATCAAATTCCACAGCAGTGATCTTTTAATTTCAAGACAACATTAATTTATTAGAACATCTTGCAATAATCTTCTTTCCCATCCTCCTCCTGGCCCAAGAAGAATCCCATGCAACTGAAGTTTGCAGTTAAATGTATTTGTTGACATGACATTTGTTAATGATTTTTCCACCATCCTTCGCTTTGAAGATATTTTTTTCTCAAGATTTCTGTACTGCCTGGCTTCAATTCCTAATCCTGCACAAAAGACGCGCTGCACAAAAGCAGGTATTTCTGTCAAACACTACCTGGCACAGTGGAGAAGGGCAGAACTGTGGGGTTGTAGGTCTGCAATGGAGAGGAGCATGGGGTTGCGGATCTACAGACCACATCTCCAAGCTGTCCGGAGTCAAAATGCATGTTTGTGCTGTGCATGAAAGAGTGGGACAGGGATCCTTGAGCTTTTGCCTTGCCAAGACAAGAGGTCCATGCAGAAGGTGGCTGGGCAGAGTTACTACCTGGGATGTGGAAGCCATAGGCTGCTTTTCCCCGTAGTGCTGAGCCTGGGGCTTGCACACTGCCAGGCGGCTGGGCACTGCCTGGCACCACGCTGCGGTCCCAGCTCAGGGTGTCCACAGGGAGAAAACATCTCAAGTTTTTAGAGCTAGTTTGTGCTTCTGAGATTTTCTCTTTTGCTAGGAGGTCCCAAACCGTTCTATTAAAAGAAAAAAAAAAAAAAAAAGAAGAAGAAGAAAGAAAAGAAAATATTCTAAAACACATAAAACACAGTTAAGGTTTTATATATAATTTCACAGCAAACATTAGGTTTTGGTACACTGAATAGCTAGGAAATTTGTGGATGCTTTTAACTCATTTCTTATGCAAGAAAATGGAAACTTGCATGTATCTGATGTCAGCCTTTAACAAGTTGCTTGGTGCAACAGGAAAACATCATTGAAAGTGTCCCTAGCCACAAATCTCAAGAATGCAAAGAACAATGCCAACAACCTGCATCTGTGATGCAACAGCCCATTATCTGCTTGCTAAATAATTATATGTTTTAGAAACTAATCCCATGCATACAGCTCTAAGAGAATGAAAGGAAAGAAACAAAACAGGTATGGTATGAAATGTGTGCTGCGCAGCCTTCTGAGAAGTGGGGAAAATGTAAAGAGAAAATACAATTTTGTATTCTGTGAGTTCCAGTTCTTAAAAGCTGTCTGAGCAAAATATCTACTGTTAGCTGCCCTATAAAGAAGAATGGGAAATGGGCAGATGAAATATATGAAAGGAACAATAGTCTAAAAGCTAATTGCTCTTATTTCCATATAATTCAAAAAGATAAAATTGCCTGAGCAATATGACAGAAATAATTTACTCCCAGCCTGTGAATAACCTAAGGCTTACATGTTTCCCTATTTGAGAAAAACTTGTGTAGGAAAGTTGAAACAGTAAGCTCATGTATGCATTTCTTTCCAGGGTGAGGTTTGCCGTTTAAAGACGGTATGTAGCTCTCAAGCCTGAGCAGGCGCAGGTCTCATCTAGAGAAGCACCCTTCCCCTGTACAGGGGTCAGGTCCCTCACCACAGCTTAAAAGTCAGCACACATGCCCTTTTTGTACTAGCAAGAACTCCTGCTGTCCCCAAAAGCCTCCTGGAGAGGGTCTTTGTGGTTCACAGTGCCTGACTATATGCTGTAACTGTCTCCCCACAGGAGGGGGACATGGGGTGGCTGAGAAGCTGAAGGTTCATGGTGCCAGAGCTACACTCAGCTCCTGTCCATCAGCCTGAATTGCTGGATCTCTCCCTTGTCTTACAAAAGCAGAAGACAGCCTCTCCTGCCTTAGCAGTAGGCTCCAATAACAGGAAACACTGCTGTAAATGGAAGTAGCAATTAAACTCAATACTAGCAGTGCTACATAGCAGGACATCAAGTTTAATAGGTCACAAGTTAGGACAGTAAAAGTAATCATCATTCACACAAAAGCACACATCAAAATGTATTTCTTTGAAAAACTGAAGCAATTAATCTAAAATCACCAGGATAGAAAAAATAATTAAATCTATAGCACTGCGTGGAAGGAAGAATTGTCACTACTATCATAGTATCATGGGCTTATAGGATAATTCAGGCTGGAAAGACCTCAGGAGTCCTACCTCCTGCTCAAAGCAGGGTCACCTCTGAGCCCAGACCAGGTTGCTCAGGGATTTATCCAGTTGGGTCCTGAAAAACTCCAGGGATGGAGACTGCACAGCCTCTCTGGGCAGCCTCTTCCACTGCCTGATGGGGAAAAAGTATTTCCTTTCAACCAATCTGAATGTCTCTTTTTTCAGTTTATGCCCATTGTCTCTTGTTCTCCTGCCATACACCACTGTGAAGAGCCCAGCTCTGTCTTCTTGCTAACATCCCCATAGGTACTGGGGGGCTGCTGTTGGGTCCCCCCAAAGCTTCCTCTCTTCCAGGCTGACCAAGTCAGTTCCTTCAGCATCTCCTCACAGGGCAAATGCTCCAGCCGCCAGCCAGCCTGGGGGCCTCTGCTGAACTCACCCCAGTTGGTGTATGTTGCTCTTGGCTCAGTATCTAGATGTGGTCTAACAAGTGCTGAGAAACGGGGAATAATCCCTTCCCTCAATCTACTGGCTAATACAGCCCAGGAGTGTTCCCAGTCACCTTCTTCTCCTTCATGTGCCCAGAATCGTACTCCAAGAAGACTCACTGAATTATTTTCTGAGAGAACAAAATGAGGCTGACTGGCCTGCAGTTCCCTGAGTTACCTTTGTGCCTTTCTGAAGACAGATGAAACACTTGCTTTTCTCCAGTTGTTGGGGACCCCACAATGATGTCCATGACCTTCCAAAGATGATAGAGAGCAGCCTTGCAAGGGCATCAGCCAGTTCTCCCAGCAACCTTGGATGTAGCCCATCTGGTCCCAGGGACTCGTACAGGTGAAGGTCTCATAAGTAATCCCTGACTTGACTCTCATCCACTGCTGGCAGTTCTTCCCTTTGAACCCTGGGAGACCTTGTAACTGAAGACTACAGCAAAGAAGACACTGAGAACCTCACCCTTATCTGTCTCTGCTGTCACAGTTCACTTACCCAGGCAGCAATGGACCCTCGTTTTCCATGATCAGCCTTTTATCATTAATGTAGTGCCTGAAGCTCTTCTTGTTGCCCTTGATATCCCTTGCAAGTCTCAATTCCAGCTGAGCTTTGGGTTTCCTGATATCATTGCCTGGGCGATATTTCTAAACTTCTCCTTTGTAGCCTGTCCTCCTTCCACCTCCTGTACGCTGCTTTTCTGCATTGGAGCTCTGCCATGAGCCAAGACAGCTCCTGTTACACCCACCTGTCTTCCTGAATATCAAGGTGGGCCCCGCCTGTGCTTGGAGGATGCTGTCCTTAAAAGCTTGCCAGCTCTTCTGAGCATGTTTCAGAGCTCCCCCATGGGATCCCACCTACCAATTCCCTGAAGAAGCAGCAGTCTGCTCTCCTCAAGTCCAGGGCCTGTGCTGTGCTGGACTCCTTCCTCTTTCCCACAGGATCTTGAACCCCACTATTGAGTGGTCACTACAACCATGGATACCATTGACTATCATGTCCCCAGCCAGCTCTTCCTTGTGAGTGAATAGCAGATGCTGGGGAGCATCACCCTGCTTGGTCCACCCAGTACCTCTATCAAGAAATTCTCCCTTGTTCCAAAGCAAAACATTAAAAATAGGGACTGAAATGATAAAAATATGAGCAAGGTTTACAAGTTAGCATTCAATAAACCATCCTCTGTATTTCAAGCCATCTCTGAGTTTGATCACAAGCCTATTTTATGTATTAGGGGAAGAAAGAAAAAAGAAAAATTTTATTTTATGTCAAAGGAACAGAGTGGAAGGAATAGAGTAGAAGAATGGACCATTTTAAACTCTGGCTTACTGCATGAGATTTTCAGCTATTGAAAAGTCAGAAAGAACCCCAAAAGATCCATGGATTGTCTTCTGGACTGTGAGAACAGCCAATTAGGTCAAATTACATCTCTGTCACATAATGCTGAATCTAATAGTGATCAATATAGGATGCCTAGGGTTTGAGTATTAGAAAGAATACAGAGGAAGGCTGCTCTTGCGTGGAATGCCATCTGGTACCCCAGGACACCATCTCATCTTCAGCAGTCATTGGGTTTGGAGTGTTGGGGCTGCAGATTGCAGCTAAACCATGATGCTAAACAGTCCTGGTAATCCCATCCTTTACAAACTCATCTAATTTCCTTCAGAGCTCATTTATAACTTTGGTAACAATAAATTACACAATTAAATTGTGTGTTATGTTGGAAAAATGCTTCCTTTTGTCTGTCTTAAATGTACAGTCGAGGCTGTCCCGTAGCGCCTGTGTAACAGGAAACAATGGGAGCCAAGGAACAATTCCCTGTTCACCTTCTTTCCACTGTACACAGTCCTCATAGACCCCCATTAAAGCAGCTCTTGAGTGTTTTCTTTCCTGATGAACTTCGCTTGGGATGTATTTCATATGTCCATCTGTCTCTTATCCCCTTCCCATGTGCCTCTCCCACAAACGCCAGTTTGAGAACTGTTTACAAAACAGTCCACAGATCTGCTGGCAGACTCTTAAGCAAAACACAATCTCTAGCCAAAGTCTGTGTTTTGGAAACTGTTTCTTTAGTAAGTATAGTTCCGTTTTTATTTGATTATCTCCATTTGCTAAATGTGGTTAGCTAGCATTTTACAACAGCTATATTTCATCAGCTGGAAAGGTGGGAGGGACTCTGATGCTGAATTTGGAAATGGGAGTGGGAGAAAGATGTCAGGAATGGCCTTCACCAAGGTCTTTTAAGTTTTATGTATGCAGAGGGCTCCCCGCATTCTGTGTCAAGGTGACTGCCCTGTGGAGGTCATCCCTGCCACTCAGGAATTCAGGTGGGAGGCTTTGTAGGAGGAATTGGAGATTGTCAGGGAGAGGCAGGACAGGTTCGCTGGGGTGTTTAGCCCCAGTGTGTGCTGGCGTTTAGCCCCTGGGCTGTGGGCATCCTACTAGAGCGGTGCCCCGCTCACCGTCCTGGCTGCCTCATACCCTCAGGAGCTGGGTTTGTGCCTTTCGTGCCTCCACTCTTTGCCTCCACATGCGACGTGGGGCAGGGAGCAGCACCTTTGCCATGCCAGCATCAGCATCAGGACAACTCTTCCTCTGCACCAGGGCTCCTGCAGAGCATAAGGCGGTCTTAAAATATTACCCTTGGTGCAGTCAGTGGGATTTTGGGCATTTTTGCCTTGGCTTTAGTGACCTTAGGAGCAATAGTCATATAAATCAGTGCCAGAAAAGTATTTCTTGCTGTGAAGGTAGAGTTTCAGCACACAGCAGATGACAGGGGTGACGAAGCAGCATGTCATGGACCAACTCCCCCCACAACTCCCTGCACTGATGTATGAGGCTTTACGATTCAGTATGTGGCAGAGCACCTCCTTTCCATTTGTTTTCCTTGTGGAGCTGGTCAAGGTGCATTTTACCCTTTTATTAACAAGCCAGGTCCACTAATAATTGTAATTCTCAGGGGAGGACTTACTTCAGGGGTAACTCTTCTGGTCATTCAGTTCAGAGACGCATGTGTTGTCCTTACAAAACAAACTCCTTCCCCTGCCTCTCATCCTCTCTCCCATAAACACAAAACCCACCAACCAAAGACATTATTCTAAATATATCTGGGACAGGACCATGTCTTGTCTTTTCCTTACGGTGGCCAATAATGGTGATCAAGATTAAAAGTGGAAAGAAAAACAAGGCAAAGCTATTGATTCTTTCCTTGGTGACGTTTGGTTTTAGTCTAGGCTTTGGAAGACCTAGATAAGTTTCCTCAAGTCTATCGTATTTTATGTCTGTCTAACTTATTTCTCAGTTTTGAGTTCGAGCAGAAGTCTTGGATGTCAGACACACGTTTGTAGGTAGTGGATGGAGAGTACCAATGGGGAACTTCCTCGGATACAGTCTCTGAATTTTCAGTTTAAAGAGTCATACATTGTTTAACTTTTTTTCTATGTAGTGTAGTAAAGTAAATCAACACTCATGTTTTCTCTTCCACAAGTAAAGCCTTTTGTTTTCTAGCAGATCTGTTGCTGTGGCACACCATGCAGATGGATAGTTCTTTCTCTAACTATTTTCACATTACAGTAAAAGGAGTAACCTGAAGGCACTTAACATTAAGTTGATGGGCATTTCCTTTGGCAGTAGTGTCAATATTTTGAAGACTTTTCACTTTCTTTTGGTTTAACCATTTAGCACATTGTTTTAGTTTTCTTTAGTACCGTAATGCGCTAGACCTTTTCCTCTTATCTATCCAGACTTCTCTGCTAATGGCTGCAAGTCTTAATTGTGTAAAGTTAAAAAGAAAAAAATGTAAAGCATTAGTTTTGCCAGTGCAGATAACATACAGGAGATAACAGCATTTACCTACGACTTTCTCCAGCATAATCTCTTACAGAGTATACTGAAAATATGCAGACAGGCAATCTGCGTAAGGTTTCTGTGAGTGCTCTGGACAATATTTCTGACTAGATCCTCAGCTGATTTAAGTTGGCATTAGTGTGTAGACTACACTTTTAAATTATTTCAGTTAAGTGCGCCAAACTCATGTTTATCTCAAATTTAAACAAAGTTTAGAGATGGCCAAAGAACACAAGCCCTTCTAACCAAGAGCCCATTTATTCCTACTTGAGTGATAGAAATTTTAAAGCTGGTTAAAACTGCTACGCAGCCAGATGCTTTTCACTGGGCAAACTGAAAATCCTGGTTTAGAAAGGCTTCCAGCATATATTCAGTCTCTTTGATACTCTGTAGAAAGAATTAAAATGGTACAGAAGGGTTCCAGAAGTTTTCAGGAAAAAAAAAAAAATTTTTCTCTATTTATTCCAGGGAACTCATATGGGGGGAAAAAAGTAGAATTAGATTTAAAATACATTTTCATGTGAACCATTAAATTACAAACTTACCAGTGAAAAAACCTGAAAAATATTTAAAATGTGCTTTCCATAGGCAGTGTTTCAGATTATGATACTTTATTTCAGAATTTATCAGTTTGGAGTTACAATTCCTATGTATCATCAACAAAATGTACTGTTACTTTTTGATATGATTCTATTTTAACTACATTATGATGAATACTAATAGGAATACCATGGGTATTTTGAAAAATTTTCTTTATAGATGGCTGTATTCCATATTGTATTATAACATCAGGTTAAATTCAGTTAAATCCTATTTCAGAACTCTACAGATACTCTTATTTTCATTTATGATTTAAAAATATTGATGGTTTCTGTTTTCAATTTTTTTTTAAGAAATAAATCAAATTTATATACCTTAGTTCATAGTACATCTTCATCTCTAATACTAAGTTTATAAATCATTAATTAGAAGTAAATAATGTACACATTTTTTTAATATATTATCTAATTGCACTTACCTTATACTATCCAAATTACACATGCTACTTTTTTTTCTTCAAGATATGCATACCATTTAGTTTCCACTTTGTTTAGTTTTAGTTAGCAAGTAACTATTACAGATTTTATTGCTTCACTCCTCTGTTTTTTGGTGAGGGTATTTTCCTCTCACAACCACACTCATCCATTTTTTCCATGTGTAGCTGTAGATGGACCTCTACCGCTGGAGAAATCAGAAAAGTTGTGGTGTTCTCCTTCATCAGCGATCTTGGTGGGCATACTTTATTTTTATAGGACTTGTAGGAAATGTGGATATAATTTAATAGGAAACATTCAGCTTAGGATTTAGACTTTCAGTTAGACCTTGAAAAGAGTTTGAGGAAACTACAGTACTTCATCAAAGTGCTTGAAGATCCTATTTCCTAAAGCATGAGAAAAAAAAAATCAATATTTTATTAAATAAGCTGTTAACCACAAAGGTTTAGATCATCCAGCATGAGTTTTTGAACAAGGAAGAGGCAAAAAAAAAAAAAAGATGCAGAGACTTTGTGCTGTATGTCCCCATGGAGGGGCTGGGCAAACTCCTGCCTATGTGCTGAAGGTTTCAATGTCAGCCGTGGCGCGGTGGGATCCAGGGCGCAGTGGACCCACCACAGCCAGTGCCACCCCCGCTGCTGTCCCACCGCCGCTGTCCCCTTGCCCAGCCTCTGCTGCTGCTCCTGCTCTGGGAACAAGTACTAGAGGGTCCATAAAGAAAATTAAGCTCGTGCCTCTTTCCAGCAAGAAGGAGTACCTCTACATTTCTCCAAACTCTGCAAAGGTCGTGGTTTAAACACTCTGTTTATTCCCACATTAGTACAGGTCTGTTGAATACTGAGTCGGCTCTTTTATTGTCTTTCAAGCAGGACAGAACATAATCTGATGCATTTCTAAGCAGTTGCAACAGTTGGAAACACATCTGCTTTCTTTCCTGCATGGAGCTGTCGTATACCTATTGTGAAGGACATGGAAGAAGATTTCTACTTCTTTTTAATTTTTCTTCTGCCATTTTTCATAGTCTTGTTTGTGTTTGGAAGGTCTCCAACACTGAAACTGCTAATTCACAATTTTTTGTTGCACGTTATTGGATTTGCAGTTTTGGCAGTTCTTAAGAATCGATCTTTGATCAGCAGCTTAGACATTTTCCCAAATGCCCATATCCAGGCTGTTAAAAATATTATATATTTATATAACGTATGCTATATATCAAACATAATTCAGTTTTGCAGGGTTTTTCTGAGGTTGCTTGCTGTGGAAGGATCACAGTTCTGATCAATCTGTTAGATCTCCAGGCGTTTCAGTGTTTCCTACCCTCCGTCACAGTTTTCTGTTTCATTGTGCATTATTAGGACCCTTTTAAACTTTGTCCCCTAAATGACGCCCCAGGCGATTACTCACTGGCCTTGTGCTAAAGGCAGCTCTGGATAATCTACCTACAGCAAGGGAACATGCTTCCCTGGGATTCGCAGTCGACAGCCCAGCGAGTATGCTGTCTTTCTACTTAGACACTACGCTATTAGAGGATTAAGAAAGGTTTAAGAAACCACATGTTTATTTGACTTATCTTCCATTACGCACAGGGTTTCTCCAAGCTTTATGTTTCTCTCAGCTCTCTGAATCCTTCACTCTGCACAGCCTCTCTCGGCAGTGCCCTGCCTCCCCAGCTGTGTGTGGCAGGGCGTGTGGTGGCCCTTCTTTTTGCTGTGGTTTGTTCCCTCACCTATAGTTTCCCCTGAAGGTTGCCCTTGCACATCCTCCTTCTGCTGTTCCCACCCACGCACCACCTCCCGGGAGCTGGCTGCAGTGCAGGACGGTGTTTCACGGCTTTCACTACTTTAGGTTCAGACTGATGCTGTTGTCAACGTACCTGTGATGACAAGCCAGTTCTGAGACTTAAGTTTTCTTCCTACCATTTATGTTGGTAGAATTACAACAAAGAGTGAATAAGCAAGCCCCATTCATCTTCTTCATACCACTCATGATTTTATTGACCTTAGATGTCTCTTTTCCATATAACGAGTCCTGCTGATTTGATTTTTTCCCTTTCAGAAGGTGTTCCAACCTTTGGACCGTCCCCCTTGTCTTTCTCCTACACCTGTACCATTTCTACAATGATTTTCAAATGATGGGACCTGAACTGTCACCAGTAAGACAGGGTAAATTCCCACCATCTACAAAATGCCATCATTTCATTTCTGGTTTGGTTTTTATTCCTTTGCTATATACTGACACAGTTTGTAGGCTGGGTCTCTGCAATCACTTGGCAGAGCACAGGGGAGAAGAGAGGGCAATGCTGTCCAAATGTTCTCTCCCTGTGGTCGTGGTTAATAAAGCTCCTGTCTGACCTGTCCTAAATTGTTCCTGTGTTATTATGCACTTGGAGTCCCCAGATCTCCAACACTTGACAAAGCCATGTGTCTTTCTGACCACTGTTAACAGTGAACCAAGAGCTTCCCACAGCCCTACCAGCAGTGACTCCTAGTTCTCTTTTCTGAATGGTAATAGCCAATTTAAAATCCATTAAATTATATATGTCTGGTTAAGGTTGTTTCCCTCCGTATTCATTACTTTACATTTATTGACATTGAATTTTGTCTGTTATTTTACTGCCTGCATACTCAGAGCGTGTTCATCAGAGTAAATGTAGATGAATGGCATCTGAACCAGCCGCCGTGTGCTCCTGTTACAGGCAGCGGAGAGAAAGAGGTATTTCTAGGGTTGTGATTCCTCCAATTCTAAGGTATATATCTCAAAAAGATCAGGGGAATCAAGCCTTTAAAGTGCCTGTTTCTCTCCACTGAGTATGAAAGGAGCCTCAAGTGACTCTCAGTTTCTCTAACAGCTATGTTGTAGATGTCCATGGTTAGGTGAGATGAATCCCCCGTGTGTCCTATTGCAAGCTGTCTCTGTCACATTGCAGTCAGCTTTTGTTTATATTGCCCTAAACTATTTTGTATCATCAACAAACTCTGCCATACTGCTATTCACTTTTCTCAGATGATTTATGGGTAAGTGGAGCACACAGCTTCACAGATGCTGGTGGGACTCCTCTGGAAATCTCCCTTAAAAAAAAAAAAAAAAAGACCTTTTGTTCCTACCCTTTCTTTTTGACTACAAGAGCTTTATTTATTTAAAAACCTTTTGGGAAGGACTTTGTCAAAACCTTTTTGGAAACACAAGTATGCTGCATCGACAGCACCACCACAGTCTGTGCTGTCACTGACTCTTTCCGAGGAGCTCAGTGGATTTATGAGGTAAGATTTTCTCCCTGCAGAAGTCATAGTATTTTTTTCCAATTGTATCATGTTTGCCAAGTGTCTCTTATGCTTTATCATAAGTTTCCCAGGTCAGTGTTCCCAAGTCAGAATTACAGGTCTGTAGATCTCTGGAGCTTTTCTAATTTTCTTTTCCAAAACTGGGATCACATCTGCCTTTTTATTCCTTTAGCACCTTTTAAGTGGTGGGTTGTGCACTGCAGTTAGCACTTCTTTTACAATCCCAGGGAAATACAGGGAAATACGATACGGTCCTGCTGATTCATTACTACCTATTTTATTGATCTGCCCTAAATCTTCCCCTACTACATTTGAGCCGCTCCTATTTTTTTCTCACCAGGAAAGCCCATGCAATGGGAATCTCCCTGAGATCCTCTTTCGTGGTTACTGAGTCCACTTAGCTTTTCTCTTTCTGGAAGCCCCATGGGCCTTATTGATTACCTGACAGGTTGCCAGCTCGCAGCGTGTTTGAGAATGATTCGACTACTTTTTTTGCTTCCTTTAGCAAGTTGTCTCTCAAAATGCTTTTCTGACCTGCGTCCTTATGATTTTACCTTTTCTTACTAGAACTTATTCTTTACTGGCCTCCTAGTGATTTGTCCTGTATGTTGTTTATATCGATCAAATATTTTTCTTTCTTTTGGTGTCGTAAAAGAAGAACAATATTTGTTTATAGAGGATTAGATTAAGTGAAGCAATGACCTTCATTAGGCACATATTATTTCCTGATTATTATGGCAAAGAGGTAGTTTGCCCATTTCTGCCCACAATCTATACTTTCCGTAATGAGAAAGAGAATAATTTCCATTAGTCTGAGATGGCCGAATATAGGCAGCACAGGTATTTGTGCTCTGGTACCCTTCCTTTCTATGCCATTTTTAGAATGCTCTCTGCTCCATTAAAAAACAGAAGAAACACCTTCCATTTTTAAATTAATTGAGTTAATACTGTTCTCACAAGAGAAGAACTTCCTCAGAGGAAGGTCAGTAGCATAATTAGCAAAACATAAATAAGAAAGTGATGTGGAAGAACCAAGTTGCTGGCAGATGCTTCCCACAGTATGGCTGGTGGACCTGTGGGGCTGTGGGTGAGGTGGGTGTATCCCTGACACAGAAGGCCAAAATCTGCCCTTAGAGAGCATGGTGATGGAGGGTGAGAGGCAGGGTCTGTCCTTTGGCTTGGCTTGTGGAAAAGACAGAATTTGGCAAAATAGCTCTCGAGGCTGAATATCTGGCACTCGAAATTCAATACATGCTACGATTTGGTTTTATGAGCATTTGACCTTTTGTAACTTTGCATCCCAAGTGTGCACGAAAGGCATTGTTTATGTTCTTTGTTTCAAAAGTTAGTTTTTCATCAGATGTTCATTTGTAATAGTCAATGTTTTCAATTTGTGCTTTGATATTTATTTGCAGATATGAGCCTGTCTGAAGCTTGAAACAACATATAGCCTACTAGTTCAGTCCACACTCAAATCTTTTATCTTAATGAACCCTCTGATCTCTGGGAGGTTTTTATAGAGGGAATCACAACTCATTTGGAATAAATGCCCTATTTGGAAGTTTAGACCTTTGTCTGTGATAGTTCATAAAGAGAAAAATCAACAGTTATCCGATAAATTACTGGCGATGAATTGTTGTCCTTGCTCTATTAATTACCACAGAAGAATTACGGTATTTCAACAGACCACTAGACTGATGAGTCCGTTACCATTTCTTGCACAGTGGCAAATACCGTATGTTTCAAAGAAAGGTTCAACAAATCCTATGAAAAGATAATGTAGTAACCCACCCACAGGAACAGTTCTTAACTTCTGGCAGCTAGTGCCTGATTTATGGCCTCAAACATGGCAACAAAAATCCTAAATGGTTTCACACGTCTTTTCCCAAAATGACCCTTCTGAGTACCTGAAAGACTATAGACCAACACCTGGGTTCCACCTGCACATTTTGGTTTTGTTTTTATTTTTTAAGGAAGAGTTAATGGCATTTCAGGTATTTACTTGGTATCTTCAGAAAAAGGACACTTGTAGTTATCTCTGCAACAGATACTGGAAAGGCAGTGGAAAATGGAATTTCCCCACACTGTTCTCTGGGGACAACTGAACCACACCATTAACAGAGGGAATGAAGTCTATATTACCTCCTCATTTTGGCTTCTCAAACTCCAGCTCTTGTTCTGTCAGAGCACGATAGGGTTTAATAATACAGCTACCTTCTCACTGCTGCTAACTGGATTAAGACCAACAACTAATTTTACATATAGGAATGTAATTTTCCAATCGCTAAGCACTATTATCTTTCAGTCACTACTATGCAGAATCATCTTCATTGACAAGTCAAAATCTCTGGGGATTTTTTATTGCTTGTGACCCTTTTTCCTCATACAATTCAATTCTCACCTGGGTATATAATACCAGTGAGACTGTAAACTCTAATAATTTTGTCATGCAGAGTGCATCTTTAGGTGTTTGAATGCTCTAAGCATGGTATTCCTGATGTTCATTGACTAACACGTGGTTCCAGATTTTATTTAGTGGCCTATGATTGTTTCTATAAATACATGTTTGGGCATGGATTGGGTACATTTGGCAACACTACTTAGGCATGGATGACTGATGGACCATTACAAGTCATTGACTGTGGAGAAGGTTAATCAGACAAATGTTCTCATTAACATGAATCTGATTCTCCTCTTCATTATTGAAAGCCAGATAATTTTAATTTTCACTGTGAAGTTAAGGAATGGGTTATCTTATGATAAAATATGTTTATATACATATTAAGTGTGTGTGTAGTTTCTCTGAGAGCTTTATAAAATAAGGAATATATTGTGCAAAAGCATTTTGTAGTGCTCTGCAATCAGAAAAAAACCTTTAGTACATGTAAATGAACAGAAGACTGTTCTTTTCCAGTGTACAAATGCATGCATATGCTTTTCAGAGACTTCTTTTGTCAGCTGATGACCTTGATGGCTCTTCTTCTTTTCGACAATTTTTCTATTTTCTGTGTTGTTCTTTTATTTTTTTTTTAATCCTGCCCAATTTTTTTCATTGTTTTATGTTGATGTTTCATTTTCCTTGGGCTGCTTCCTTGCTTAACATACATGATTTTCCATTCCCTTCAGTCGTGGTCCTCATATTATTTTTTCTAGCCTCTTCCCAGTCTTGCACGCAGACTTAGTTAGTAATCTCATAGGTGGCACACTCTTGTCTCCTACTAGCGTATTTATGTTTTTAAAACAGATCTGCCCATTGTGAGCTTTATTTCTCAGACCACTAGGTAAAACCCTATTTATTAATCTTATTTGGCAAACACGCTATGCCAATATTCCATGGTGAGTAGCATGTACATAGCAGGTCAACTCATTCCTTGTATCATTTAAAAATGACATAGTTATTACATAATTTTGAATTATTAATGGCAGTGTGCTACATGTATGCCTCCATCTACATGTGGGAGAGGGAACAAGACTAAATGAGTCCAGGGTGTCCTCTTTCTTTGCAGTTGATGGGCTTCCCCATAAGATTCATGTTGTATAGAAAGCTGGAAGCAGTAGTACCTCTAGCACATCCTACATGCATATGGGGATGTCAAATCATAATTTAAATACTTAGAATCTTGTCTCTGCTGCTAGTTGACCCTGTCAGGATCTTAAGTCTCTAGGCACCTACATTTCTGCCAGTAAAGTCCCTAATTTCTTGAATGATAGGTTAGGAGCATGACCAACACCATCTCATTGCTGAGAGTAACTAGGTATTCTCAGATAGCCACTAAAAATGATCATTTCTTCTCTCAGATCAAGGTTTTGATTTCTTCTCTGATCAATGTTTCATAACAAATAACCGAATAATCATGAGAGCAGAAACTGGAATGCAGTCCTCTTCCTACTCCAAGTGACTAGATTAGAGAGCAATTTTCTGGCTCGCTAGCCCAACAGACATGTAATCATTTCATAAAAACTGGAACAATTTACTGGGAGAAACTGGCAGAGCACCATCCAGTTATATGCTGGTGGCCACAACAACATCTAGGTTAAAATTGGGCAGAGAAGAGTGGCCAAGGCTCCCACAGACCTGGATGGGTGTCCTTGCTGCTCCTAGAAAGCAAGGAAAGTGAGAAGGTCTCATCAGCAGCTTCCTGGGGCTGAGGAAGAAGAGACTTTCACCCCCAGCCCCTTAGTGCCAGCTAGGTGAGAAGGTTCCCCATTCCTTCTGGTGGCTTTCCTAGATCCCATTCAGAGGCATGTGGATGTCTCCATGTATTCAACAGGGAGCCTCGGTACATAACCTGGTTATTTCTGTGGGGGCCAAGATCTTGGATTCATCCCATGTAACAGTCAGCCTAAATTATTGTCTGGAGTTCTCCATTGACTTCAGAGGAGCCTAGGAAGATTTTTGTTCCGAGATAAGGTTCCCAAAGTTAGTGGGATGAAGCCAGTCAAAAGTGCCAAAAGTTCAGAATTGCAACTCACGATATTACAACATCTAAAGCCTTTTGTGGACTGATCTGCTGGGGAAATTCTGGTTAGGTAAACGCAGTGGTGTTTTACAATTGACTTTAATAGCCCTAGAAGTAATTTAAAGAATTCTGTACAAAAGCTAATGCTGCTACTCTAGAAGTAGGTATTAACTGCCTTTGCTCCAATAATATTGAGGGATCAAAGCCATTCCTCCTAGCTCTTGCTGTAATGAAAGATGGGTTTTAAACGTTCTTTAAAAGCAGTGAATCTTTTCAATTCTTTTTCTCCTAAAAGCTCTTTCTATCAGATGTATTTCGATAGAGTTAGAATCATGTCCCTGTTTTCTTACTAAATGCTCCTATTTATATGTTAAAAAACCTGGCAGGTTTGCAAGTACTGAAAAAATCTCAAGGGGACAGCATTTTTGAAATGGAATGGGATTTAAAGTGAGAATTCATGAATATCCCTTTGGCTGGGTATGACTGCAAATCTTACAGAGATCTGTGACACACTCTTATTCAGCAGAGTCCAGCTGGGAGCTGGCAGGTTGTGTCTGTGCAGCCCTTTGCTCTCTGCATCGATAGAGAAGGAGGTCAGCCCTTGAGCCCAGCTCAGCCCAGCCCCGTGGTGGGGAAGGACGTGGGTGCTCTGGTGCAGGTAGGAGAGGGGGCCAGCGCTTGCATGGTGGCTGTGGTTACAGCTGGAGAGTAGGCTCTCTGCAGGGGTTCATAAAACCTGGGTCACTTTCATGAAACTGGGCTACTGTCAGCCTTTTGGTTTGGTTCTTGATGAAGAAATTCAAGATTGTGGAAACCTCTCTGAGCTTGGCGCTAACACACGTATCACTAGACATCTGTTTTGGCTTTTGCTGGTTACTTCTCTATTAATACTGACTCTACAGAAGTCTTCAGAATACAAATCACCATATTGCACCATGCACCTCTAATACAGGAAGCAATTATAGTCACTGCCAAGTCAAAAACACCTGTGTGAGGGAAGATCTTGCAGGCCTGGGGCAGGAAGGTGTTGCTGTGAGGTAGACCAGTGATGGGTTATTCCAGCACTGCCCTGTTATGTGGCTCAGCTCAGTTCACTTCATCTGATTCTGCCTCCATCTTACTTTTTTTCTACAGTGCCCTTAAAACCGATGGATGAAAAAGGCCCCAGGAGCTGAGAAGGACTGGAAGAGCTACTGTCAGCTGCCATGGGATTAGATCAAGCACTGCAAGGGCTACAGGGTGGTAGGAAGGATGGCACCACTCAAGATACTGGTCCAAATTTTTATGCTTGATTGAAAGTCACTAAAGCCTGGAACATACACAAAGATAACTCATTATTAGACTTAATGGGAAGTTGGTTGTATTGCATCAGGTTTCCTTTACGTTACAGAGTAGCTGGACAAAGCAGAGTCTTGCCACACCAACAGGCATCATCTAAAAGCCTGGAAATACTTCTGTATAAAGAGAGATTGGAGGGACCACAGCTGCTTGATTCAGAAAGCAGATAAAAAAGTAAATGTATGAATAGAGTCAATGTGGAGTGGGAGACGCATAAAATAATAAATGCTATAGAAAATCAAGGTCTCCTATTTATTCTTGAGCATAATGCCAAAACATGGCAATTTGAAATGGAAGTGAAAAGCAGCGTATCCTGAGTGGTGCATTATTAATTTATGGTATTGATTGATGCATCAAAATGAAGGATTTAGTAAAAATAAGAACAAGAAAATATCTCTTTATGGAGAATGAGAAGATCTAAACCCTGTTAGCACTGGATGACACAAGCCATGGGAAGAAAAGGCAGGCCCCTAATTAATTGGTAGCGGGTTTCTTGTCCTTTCCTTTTGGCAGTGATCTGAACAGGAGTCTGAGATGGCCAGATCATTTCTCTGGTCAGGTGTTGCAATGCTGTACAGACAGGTTTAGGCAAGATTTTGCTAAAATGCTCAGTACGGCTTGTGTGTATCCACATTTCCAGCTAAAAGATGTTTGACGTGACTTCAGTTGCATGCGCTATGGACAACCTGTTGTCAGCAACAGTTGCTTTTCACAGCCTAAGCAATACTAAGGAAAGTGAATTTGGCAAGAAACTTAACTGAAGGGGAGTATACTCATTCCTGTGGTAACTCCACTGACCTCGCTAGAGCTACTCCAGAGTTCAGTCTAGCCTTGACCTGTTTTTCTGTAGTTCATGCGGCTGGAGAACTGCTTCTGCTGTTCCATCCATCTTTATTCAAAGTAATAACAAGAGAATTAAAAAGGGTTCAGGGAAGGGTGGCAAACATGATTGGAGCAGAGGAAAACTCTCATATCAAGGGAGACTGATAAGGTTGGAGTTGTTTCCCTTAGAGATGAGACAAATAAAAAGGAGACATAAAAAAGGAGGCAAAATAGTGGTCTAGGACTCATCCAAACACCCCTTGTGATCTGCTAAAGGACCTTTAGAGGTCTATGGCAACGTAATCAAATTAAGCTGCTGCTACCTGCCTCTCCCTGCCAGCTGGCTGCACAGTTGGGTCTCTGCCCTGTGCCTCTTTTGCCCTTTGGGGTATAAAGGCTGAAAACCATTAGTATAGGGAAGGTAGGGCAGGGGCAGCTGTTGTCCCTATTTCCACTCATGAAAATAGGGGTGGTCACAGAAAGTTAGAGAATATTCTAAGCCAGAGGAAAGGGAGATACTTTTCCACATAATACACAAACATCCATGGAGCCAGGCAATAAATAATGTTTGAAGAGATTGTGATTTGTAACAAGACTTTCCTGGGCTATAAGAGTTGCTGGTAAAGCTGGGTGCAGCTGCGCACGCTGGGGGAGGCTGCATGGTGATTTCTCCACCCTGTGAGCCGGGCTGGGTGCCCCGGCGGGTGGTGGTAATTAGAGGGCTACTGCCCTCCCAGCCTCTTGCTATAAATCTGCCCCTGGTTACTGCTAACAGGTATGCTAGCATGTTTTCAACAGCTTACAGCAACTGGGCCTTAGGAGGAATCCTAATGTGGCACACTCATTATGCCACCTCTGCTTAATGCAAGGGATCTCATAATATCTAATGCCGACCGTCTGTCTGTCGGGGTGGGATGGACAGAGTGGGACGGACCATGGCTGCAGCTCCTGTGCTCCTGGGCCTGCATCTGCCACCCTGAATCCTTAGCAATTAATTTCTTCCCCAGTAGGGAAATAGCTCCTACCTTGACTCCAAAACGAGCTATGTGTTGTCCAGAAGAGAAGTTTTTGCAAATAATTTCATTTTAGAGGGTAGTCAGTGCTTTTAAAAGGGGTCCTCCTGTGCTGTTTCAAACTCCATCCTTTCTTAGTTACATCTCATTCCTATGGCTGAGAAGGCCACCTAGTACCTTTTAGGATCAGTTAGGGACCAATGTAACACCGAAGTCATCAAAGTTTGAAAGCCATAAATGGAAACAGGCTAAAATTACATGACACGTATTGAACTTTTCTAGCAGCTCATTGCTTTCACTAAATGAGGGATTGCTCCGCACCCTGCCATTCCCACCTCCGCCCCCTGCCTACCGCTGGTGTTTGCCTTTGGCTCTGTTGAGCTGATGTGACTCGCCATGCGGGCAAAAACCTCGCATGACAAAAGCCAGAAATAGTCATCTGCTGGGATGGGGACCTGAACTGGCTGATTGCAGCTGAAGTGAGTGATCACTGGGTGCTGCTTTTAGTTGCAAGACACCCAGCTTAGGGTTTGGGGTTGTTTTTTTTTCTGCTTGAGATAATTTACAATCTTTTATATCTCTGTCTTCTACAACCACTTTGATAAGCAGGTAGGTGATATGGCATTGTGCGATGCAGCTTTCCCAGCTGCAACTAGTCCAGTCTCCCTGTTTAAAATATGCATCGGTCCCAAAGGAGCACACACAGCCCAGAGCAGGCTGACTGTACCTGCTGGCTGGGGCACTCACGCAGGCTGGCAGAGGTCTAGGCTACTGTTTCTCCGTCAGTGTTTCCATATTATACAGTAAGTTGCTTTTATTTAGATGAGCAATTTGATAATTGATGAACTGATTAAGAATCTCTTGCTCTGTTGGTGCTGCTTGCATTCCAAGAATGAAGTTTGGACTTGCTCACGCTTTTACTGGTAGGAGTACCCTGTTTCACTCTACAGGGTTATAACATGCAGCTGGAAAACAGGAGACCTGCCCTCCGCTGCTTTCACTGCTGAAGGAAAAGTTCATTTCCCTTAATCGCCTCTCGCTTAGAGCCTGTGCTGGCAGGTGGGAAGATGCCTGGCTGCTCCTGCGGGATGCGCGGTTCCCTGGCCGGGAGAGGGGATGCACAAAGGCAGGCAGCGAACATGCTTCCCAGGGAAAGGCAAGGCTGAGGTGGCTGAGGCTTTAGCCACACCGGGGAGTTAGCTGCCTGAGCCAAGCCATTATCCTGCATCATCTGAGCCGTGAGAGTCAACCTAGCGTGTGTACGTACCCCGTGGTCAGCGTGGAAAGCAGTATCTCACAGAGGGATGAAAGTGGGTCAGAGCGAACGCGGTTTCTCACGCATTTGCAGTAGACTGGCAGCAGAAACCTGTAATCAATTACCACGGTTCAGTTGGTGTTTGGTAACTCTGGAGGTGATGGTGAGATATCACGAGACTAAGTCCTAAAAACATGCCACCTCGTGCGTCTGTATTTCATAGGAAACAACCATCGTAACAATCTCTGAGGACTCACTCAAGCGAGTTCCCTAAGTAGTCAATGATAGCGCTGGCCTTTCTCAGTAAATTCAATTTTGTGTCAGTGTACTTCATTCTATGAATTTTTCATTTTTTGCTGCACGGCTTCAGCAGCAGCAGGGATTGAGAGTGCCACGTCTTCTCCTTTTGCTCGGTGGTTCGCTCACAGCATACCTGGGTTTGTAACCTGGCGAGCCCCAGAAATGGTAAAAATGCATCTCTTGTGCCTGGGCTAGGTACTCTGGCTGGTCCCTTACTGCCCAGCAAACACCCGCAGGGTGGCTGCAGGGAGAAATGCGGTCCTTTGGGAAACGGGAAGGGCCAGGGCAGGTGCCGGGGCATCGGGACCTGCTTGCAGGGACCGAGCCCTGGAGATGGCGGTGGGTCCCTGCTCCAAGCCTGCTGGGACATCTGAGTCTCTGGGGCTTTTCTTTTTAACTTCTCTTTCTTCTTTAGAGAGTCTTCGAATTTCAGGGGTTTATTCTTGTCTTAATACAAAGGGATTTACACTGATCATTCTTGTTAACAGCTGCTAGTGGGAATTTTATTCTTAAATCTCCTGTGTTTTGAAGTACCATTTAGTTTTCAAAGCAAACTCAAATTTGTAACCATTCATGGGAAGAAAATAAACTACCAGACTAGCCTCGGCACTGCCTAGCTGATGTTACACAGCCTTCTCTGATTAGCTTTTAAAAATTATTTTTAGCTTAAGTATGTAGTGTAGAGCCCTAGACACAGGGCTGCTTTATGGTGCTTATCACTTCAAACACAATATCAACAACCTCCCCCCCCAAAAGAACAGATTGTAGGTGTGTAAGGGACCCCCTTTTTTCCTCCTGCAGAGAGTCTTTACTTTTAATATCAAAAGGCTCGGCTGCAGCGATTCCCCCAGCAGCTTCAGCCTGACTCCAGCGATGGCTGAGGCTGCAGGCGAGCTCCCTGCAAAAACTGGGGCACCCCCCAAGTTCAAAGCGAAGCAGCTGGAGCTGGATGGGATGCACTCTGCAGACACGTTTCCTTTCATTATTTTTAAAATTCCCTTTACTATATTATTTTGCTGTATTTCTGTTCTATTTTTCTTCTCATTTTTCTGACCCAATTAATGTCATTTCACTTGAAATGGTTTGTACAGTCGTTAGAGGGGATTTGGGGAGAGATAGTAGCTGTAAAGTAGATGCTGGGATGCTTTATCTGATAGCCCTCTGTGACTGCCCCTCCTTATGTTCTCAGAGGCCTTTGTACATGCTAACCTGACTTAGGTGAGTTTATCTAAGGAATTTAGGCAGTTGTACAGATCTCAGTTTATGGGGGACTGGGTGGATTTGGGATGCTTATGTGAAAATTGAGTATATATGTGGACAAAAATAAGAGTAGAATAGAAGACTATGTAAAGGAATTGCCTTTCTAACACCCAGACAAAAATAACAGGTTTGTGTAACCTAAAGCACATAAGTTGAGCTTTCTGATGACTGGTGTAGGAACGCTTATTTAGGCCCCAAATATCAGGTTGCCAGGTTTTTTCGATTTTAATGTATGTGAAGAAGTGAAAGGTCATTTGCAAAGTCAAGTGTAAAAGTAACAGTGTCATGCAACAATTGCAATGTTTTTCAGGTGAACTAGTGTTTGTATATTTTATTTTTTTTAAAGCTATAATTAAGAATACATAAACTTTTCCACCCTAACCTCTGGCTCACATCTATTGAGCTGATGTCTTGCATATTTGTTCTTTTCTAGAATAAAAGTTTCTTGCTTTTAGACTGAGCAAAATTTTCTCAAAGGGTCTTCATTAGGAAAATGATAGAAAACGTAGCATCATCATCTTTGTATCTTGTGAGATTTTCCCAATTTGAAAGATTCCTAAGCCACTCTTCAGAATATGGATGCAAAGGTTAATTTATAAAGGTATCTGGCAAATTATTTTTATCATGGCATTAGAAAACTGCCCTGCATTGCTGCAAGTGAGGAGGGACGGCTATTTACCACTCCTGCCATACCAGCCAATCTCTAGAAATGTGTCTGGCCAAAACAAAGGAAGGAAGACAAGTGTAACAATCTGTATTTGTATTTTATTAACATTCAAAGTGGGTTGCCTTTTCATGTTAATAGGCTTTTAATGATTTTGCATGGGAGAATGTCCTGTTTAAAGAATGAAGGAACAGCTGATAAATTCAAATATAGGAAAAATAATTTAACGTAACTCGTGTAGCATGGCAGCATATTGAAATTTATAATGTAACTTGTGCTGCCTCATCTTTATTCCACTCCATACAGTTTAGTAGTCAGCTGAAAGACTGTTGCTAATAACTGTTTATCTTTAATATGTTCACTAACAGCATTATTTTGCAGCCCATTTTCAACACAGGCTGCATTTTAGAAATAGACCCTACATTAGATCACATCATAATGGCCTCTATCCCAGAGGGCAGAAATAAGCTGCTTAAATAACTTCCTTATTGCCTTTCTGAATGCTTATATGGGCAACTCTGAGACTTGTAGCTTGCTGGACGATGGGGCTGGATTGCTGAAGAGCGGGCAGGCGGCCGTGTCTGCTCACCGTTAACAGCAGCGGTGGGGTCTCTGGCGGGAGGGGGCTTTCCTCGTGTACCCCCAGGGAACAGCCGCCAGCAGGACCTGCCCCACTGTCATTACTGCCGCGTTATTTGGCAACGCGTCGATGGTTGACGGCAGGTTTGCATCTGACGTACAGGCAATTCTGAACTTTATTACAGCTGCCTTTCGCTTGAGCTAAAGGGAGGAAGGATTGAGAGCTGAGGGGGGACTAAATTCACTAAAAAGGAAGCACCTAAAATCAGAAGCACGATAGATAAATGAGTACAGGAAAAGTAATTCAGTTGCTGCCTTGCTCGTGTTTGCCCTGTCTTTTGAAAGTGCAGTGAAACTCCATACTGCACATTCAGATGAAGAGCAGAGTGGTATGTGACTTACGGGCTTTACCTTACAAGAGGAGGAATTGCTCTCCTAATCCATCAGACAGGTAAATTGCATTGCATTTAGCCAGTAAAAGGTGGATATTGGAGGAAACAGCCCATTAAATTACCATTTACTAGTCCTAGAGAGATGTTTCTGAAGAAATAGATCGCAAAGGTGTGAGAGAGCAACCAAGTCTCTCACCAGCTCCTGGTTTTCAGTTTGGAAAAAAGACGGCAGCACCTGGTTCTGTGTGAGTCACACAGCTTAGAGTAAGTCCCTTTAAAATCTTCTTATTTATCACTGCACAGACATGAGCCACTTGTGCTACACGTGTTGTGCGTTAAGTACAAGTGGTATCTTGGATGTTGTAGGGGACTTTTCCACAACTGAACCCCCAAAATGCAAGATCAGACCCAAGGGCAGAGGAGAGGCTGCCTCCACCCCAGGACAGCCTGCAGCAAGTGCATGTGCCTCCAGCCACCCCTTCACCAGCCCTGGAAATAAAGTGGGGTTATCCACTCTTTATTCCTATTTTTGGTTTTGCCGGTGTTTCGAATACTAGCGCAGGCTGGGTGAGAGAGCGGGGCCATTGCACGGCTCGGCAAAGGCTTCAGGCGAGGTGTGGTGGAAGGACTGGAGCTGCCTTCACACCCAAGAGGTTTCGGTCCCAGGAGTGCCCCAGCCCTCCGACCCGCTCTGCTTCTCCCTGGCCCCTTTGGGGGCCGCGTAGCTCATTAGCACAGCAGAAGACTAATCAAGTAGTAGCATTGACTACTTTTCCAGCTGTAGGAAAAAAAAAACCTAATTTGGATTCTTGTTGGGGGGACTCAACCTTAGGCTACCTCTTCCAGATGAAGTTGCACGCTGTGGAGCTGACGGCTGTTGCAGGTGAGGGTGTTGTGTGCGGGGCCGGGGCTGTCTGTCTCTTGGAACTGCAGCAGAAATCCTACCTTCTCAAGAGAAAAAAAGTTGTTTTTTTTCCTCTGTCCCATTTCTTCCACTCTGCTCCCACCGACAGATTTCTGCTCCAGGTTTCCCTTTTGATGAACTGAAGAGAAATAGGTTTTGTTGAAAAATTCCCAGTCAGCTGTATCCAGGACCATTGAAAAACTTCCCAGAGAGCCAGTCCTGGTAGCAGTGCAGCATGTGGTTAGAAAACCAGCTCGCAAACACAGCCCTCGGGACTGGCACAAGCCTTCAGAAACAGCTCAGGGGTGTTGCAGGTTCGGCAGGCGAGCAGAGGGGAGGGAAACCCAAAAGCTGGATATCAATCAGCAGTGGTGCCAGATGGGGCTCCCACTGTCTTCTGGGGGAACGGGGGGTCACGTCGCGTTTCTGGTTCCTGGCGGGAGCGGGGAGGGGCAGCGGCCGAAGGGTGGCTTCCAGTGCTGGGACTTGTGGCTCTGATCCCTCGTATGGGCTATAGGAGGGATCAGATCATAAACTGGTGATGATGAGTTTGCAAGGTGGGACCTTAAGTTTGTTTAAAAAAAAAAAAAAGTATAAAATGGAAAGCTTGACTTTGGATGGCAATATCTCATGGAGAGAAAATCCAGCTGCTGCTCATCGGAAAATGCAAGTTGGAGTGGGAGCTGGCAGCTCACCCTCTCTGCAGCACCCATGCCGCTCTTCCCTGTGGCAGGACCACGCTTCACCTTGGGGCTTCCCAAAGCAGTGAGAATACATGTGCTAGTCTTAGTAAAACTAGTCTGGTTTTACGATGAAGAAAGCAGTTTTGAAAGAAATCCAGGCTTTAAAAAGCAATGCAAATCAGTACTTCATTTCATGCAGTATCATACATCTCATTTTATTTCTAAGCTAAAACATCAGTAACAAATGTAAATTGTATATCAGAAAATATTGCATACCTTTGTAACTGATGTAAATACCCAAGTTTTTTTAAAAATTGCAAGATTCTTTGTGTATTGGGTTTTTTTTCTAATTTACAATCCTGAAAATTTGCTCAGTCACATTTCATACATACCTAAGATCCAGATACAAAAGCACTCAGATATCTTAAATAAAAATTCCTCTAACATTTAAGTTTACAAATGTGAATATTAAAAACCACCTAGCATCTATGTAGCTTTTTTACTGATTGATACAAAAGTGATGGAACTTTTTCCACCCTTCTACAAGTTATAATAAACATATAAGGTACTGATCAGGTTTTCATCAAACCTCCCAGCAAGGATAAAAACCAAACACACTTCTTGACATATACAGAGAACTGAAAATCAGCCTAAAAGCAAAATGAAAACAATCTTAAAATCAGCTTTGTTTGACAACTAAAATTTTCAGTCCTAGACAGTATCAGCTTTTGGACTATAAATGGTCTGAAAGCATATATTAATGTCACTAATGGGAAAGGGTTGCATAAAATCTGGAGTTTTTTATTTCAGTCAAATTGCATGACAAAGCTAGGAAAAGTTAGGCCTCTGGTGTTACCTGCTCTATGTTATGGACTTAGATGTATTTTAGCAGCAATACTTCGGTCTTAGGGCTTTGTAGAATTATGTTAATTTTCACGCCATGAGATCTATAGATCAATATGAACATATATACATACATATTTTTGCTCATTCACACACTTGCTATGGAGTGAATATCTTTCACTCTTTTTTTTGTCATCGCTAAGCTGATTAATCTAAATTGAATCTGTTAATGCAAAATATATATATTTTTTCTATTAACACACACAAATCCTTGCAGAAAGGTTCTTGGCTAAAGTACGGTGTTTCTGGTCCAAGCTGGGAGGAAAGAGGCAGAAGAGAAGGGAAAAGAGGAGCAGGGAGGAACATTTCTCCTCTTCCTCCTGCTGTGGGTGAGTGTCCAGGGCCCATCCTGGGATGCTGAAGGCTTTGACTCAAATCAGACCTCCCTGGCTTCAGACTTGACAAGAGTGCACCCAAATACTGGATGGTAGCTGGGATAAGAGTTAGCTGGGAAGGACTCTCTGACTTCCTTCTAATGAAATAATTTTATGCTGTCATTTTAGATGATTACACATTGGCATAGGGACCTCAGTCTGCTTTCCCGAAATCCCAGGTGAAAATGCTTTACTCCAGCCTCTTCCAGGCTTTTAAATCTGTTTGTGGAAAAATTCCCAAGGTCTTGGGTTTGCCTTGGGCTGTGGAATATAAAACAGTTTGGACTCTTAGAAACTCTCTGGGGAGGGAAAATATTTCCCATTCAGCTCTAGTAAAAAAAAAAAAAAAAAAAAGTTTTTTTCTTTTTTTACTCAATTTTGAAGGTAGCTAAGAGATAGATAATTCATTCCTTAAAGTTGCCTTTCACAGAACAATTGATGTACAAATCTTAGCAGATTAAACAAGCTGGTCTTGCTGCATTGGAAAGCGCTGCAGACAGCAGGCCCGTAAATAGACTGAAAAGAAAAAAAATGCTGGGAAATGCTTGCCATCAAATTAATTAGGTGTTTAAATAGGAGGAGCTGATTTCTATAAAACCAAGATTGCTTTTTAGTCTTCCAGAGTGGTTCAGAGATTCTGTCCTCAAGTGGAAGAAGTCCTAGAGGGCAGCTCTAATGTGTTGGTACACAAAAGACACGGACCAGTGAATAAGAAGGCAATATCTGTTTTATAAATACATAGAGACAGCTTCATCTCTGTAATGTATTCATGATGCAGCAGTAAAAGCACTTTGGCCCCATGTCTTGAGGAACATTCAAGTTTTACTGTTATTGCAGTGCATTGTATGTCCTGTTTGGTGTTACTGCACACTCAATATATCTTTTGGGCTTGTAATTGGGAGGTGTTGGGGGGGTATTTCTTTATACTTAAATAATCACGGGTCAGATTTTCAAGGAGCGTCAATATGTCTGGCTGCAATGGAGTCAATGGGACCAAACTACTTCATGCCATCTAAGCATCTGGTCCTGTGTGCTTAAAAATAGCCTAATGAAGGAAGGACCCATCTACCTACTGAGAGGTTTCATGACCTATTTCGGCAGCTCTCCGCCTTGTTGTTCAGGAAGGATCTGCTGGGCTTCTGCTTCTTCATCTCCTTGGTCTCCCCCAAGTCGCTCACAAAAGAAAATTCCACCAGAGAGAGAGACAGCTGCTTCTGCATATATTAATAATAGGCAGGTCTATAAATGATTAATAAAAGATACCACTGACTTTGAGTTATGGTGTAGTAATTCACACATAGCTGTTTAGATGGCTCTCAGCCTTCATCCTGGCATTGCACAAGGCGCCCAGGATGAACGATTACCCTGTCATGCAGACTGTTGTTTCTAGTTGCTTAAATCGAGCACTGCACATATTGGACGGGATCACACAGCTGATTATGGCACACCAGAGAGACCTTGCCCACCACATGGATGGTCAAAATCAAAATGATCAGTTTTTCAGATTGCTTAACGATGCATCTGTGGGAACGCTGTTAGCCATAGGCTGCAAGGGCTCTGTCCTTTGGCATGCTGGGACCTAGAGCTGGTCCAAAGAGATGTTTAAACTTGTGATCATATTCAATCACATATGCAGACATTTTGGTGGATCCTATGAAGTGCCTAGTGCAGAGCGAGGTCCTGCTGCTCCTCCGGTGATGGATGTGGTCACGTTGTCTTTTTCCAGCTATTCACTCCACAGGAAGTCACTGCACTTTCCGCCGTGCCTCTCCGTGCTCTCCATGACGTTTGTGTTTGTGTGAGATCTATCCCTAAAAAGGTAATACTTCATTTTTAAAAAGCTTTGCAAAGATGAGATTGTGTTTAAAAAAACCCAAACAACTGAGAAGCTGGGGGCTTAGTAAATTAAATTGTCCATTTGTGATAGAGAACAGAAGCAGAAATACAACCTTGCCTGGTTACCTGCAGACAACTGAGCCCGTTCCCGTTTACCTCCAGGTGATTCACCACATCCCAGTGTCAATCAAAATGGACCAGAAGGATCACACCTGAAAAGTGACAGTTTTTCTCTGTTAATTACAAAGGGATCCTAGGGTGGCTTGCTTAGATATAGATGTCTATGCTCCAGAGCCCTAAATCTTGCGGAGGTGAGGCTTAGCCTCTAAATCTCTCTTTTCTCCATCCTCTATCACATTCTGTTGGGGTGACAGTACACAGGAGATGTTTTATATGCTGTCTCCTTAGCACAGGCGAGTGAAAGGCCGCAGTCATCACTAACATCCTGTTCATCAAATAACGTTCAGTGTTAAAATGCTGCAGTTAAAAAGTGACTCTGCTGATGTGGAGCTTGTAGGGGTGTAAAAACCCCACAGAAACCTTGTCCCTGATGATGGTCTGCAAACGGGAGGTGGAAAATCTGGTTGGGTTGTCCCAGGTGGAAGGATAAACTCCGAAGTATTGAGATCCACCAGCTGAAGCCTCGCTCCTCTTCAGAGGAGAAAATGGGGCCTCAGGAAAGAGTTTGGTGCCTTTGTGCAGGTTTCTGAGTGAAACAAACCTTTCAGGGGAAACAATGCTAATAGAGTCATCGCTTTGGCACGTGAGCCCTGCTGGAAAGAAAGTCTGTTAATCCCCTCTATAGTCTCTCTATTTATACCCTTAGGCTGCACATAAACTGGCCAAGTACAAGAACAAAAGCTGACTAGAAATATCTCCTGTGACTGTTGTTCTCATGAGCTATTATCCCCTTTATTAAGGATCAGGCTAAGAACAACCTCTGTTAAGGACAATGTTCTGCGAAGAAATGTGATTATCATGCTGATTTAGGTGAAACTTGGCCCTGTGGCTTGCCTCTCCCTCTGCCCTCACTGCCCATTTTTCTTATTGTGCTTTTAAGCGGTGGTGCCACCAGCCAGGCTGGAGGAATGCCTGGCCCCAGCCCCATCCCTTGCTCAGGGAGCGAGCCCGGCGGTGGCTGGGCTTGCACATGCACCAAGATCACTACCAGCCTAGAAGTAGAATTTGTCTTCTCAGCCATACTTTAAGACATTTGGTAACATAACTTGTACAATAAAAAGGAAGTGTAACATAACTTGTACATAACTTGTATGTAACATACAAGTTAACATACAAGTTAACATACAAAACATAACTTGTATGTAACATAACTTGTACAATCTTGGACTACACATTGGTGTGCCACCTTAGAGACAGGATCTTCTAGAGAAGAGCAAGGCATGGGACTGTTCACCACACCACTGGTGTGCTTTCTTGTGTTTCTTTGCTTACAGTCATGTTAGAAATTAATGCAATTGATATTTCATTTGTTTCTTTAATATATTTGAAGCTCACTAATAATTATAATTATCTTCTCTGCAGTTTTTATTTCATGAAAATAAAAATCCATGCCAACATCCTGTTTCACGAGGACTGACTGGAGATGTACCTTCTTGACCTGGAAGGCAGTACAGCCCTGGTTCCTTTGCGTCAGTTAAATCCAAAAAAGAAAATAAACCAAAGACGGCTTTTCTGATCTTCCTGCCAAGTACACTTCCAGAGACTTTTGGAGAACTCCGTGCTTCATGGAAATGCACCATTGATTGGGAAGATGCTTTGGAAATGTAGAGTGCAAACAACTCCAGCGGTTTTGCTAGAGAAAAAGGAGAGGAGGGGAATTGATCATACTTGGCTGTACTGAACAAGAGAGTTCCTCTCTGGAAAGCTGTTTGTCTGCATCAAGAATAGCTGTGATGTACCTTAGGTTCCTGCAGTTAGAATTGTTGAAAAGATTTGATTAGACTTATCTGTAACAGTTTTTAAAACTGTCATCAAATGTAATGTTTCCATTCACATATTAGAAGTATGACTGAGGATAAATCATTAGGTAACATGGACTTAAGGAGTCTATGAACTGAATGATGGAGATTCTTGAAGTAAAGTAGTAAATTCCTTTCTCAGACTATGTGGTTACAATTTTCTAACCCTTCCAATATTGAACAGTCAAAAATTTTATCTACAGGATACCCTGACCTTTCAAGTCATAATCCCATTTAAGGCCAGACAACAGGAATAAATTAAAACAATGCAAAGAGTGACATACTAATTTGTGCGATTTTTGTACTTGTTAAGCTATGATACTCGTTTGTGAAATGAAAGTAAGCTGCTCTAATAACGGCTTAATTATAGATAGGCCAGATGAGGCTGTTGGTATTTAAAGACAGAGGATGTTTATATTTAAAGAGATGAAACTCCTGTCACAATGGAAAGATAAAGCAAAAAAGGATAATGAGATAAGGAGTGGTGTTTAGGCTTATGTCTGAGGCTGACCGGGGCTAGATGTTGGACTTAGATGTGGTGGTGCTGGATTCTTATGAGTGTGCTGCTGCTGAGAAAGCCCACCAGTGCGGGGCAGAGAAGAACTGCCCTGATGCCATTTTGACCATAAGCTACAAAGTGCAAGTATAGTCAGTCCTCTTTCTTTGCAAGACCAACTGAAAAACAGAAGCAACAGGAGAAAGCAAAGATTTGGGAATTTTTGCACAAATGTGACTCATTCTGAGATTTCATAGTGGGTGAATTGGGTATTTCTAATTTTTGTAAAAGGAAGACAAATCAGAGTATGTTTCTTAGATGTGCACAAATCAGGCAATCCTGAATCTGGAGGGAAAAGCAATCCATCTCAGAGTCAAGGTTGAGGCATGCTTACATCTTATTCCTGGGTGAAGATGTGGGAAGTTGGAGAGCCTATTGTCCATCATGCTGAAGATTGCCTCTTTGGGCTTGACTGTCTGAATCCACAGCTCGTCTCTTGCCCATTAAATTAGGAATGATCTCCTAGGAGGGTGTTGTACAGAGCCACTAACACCCACGTAGGAGCTACAGTAGCAAATATGGGAGGAAACTACTGGGAATGTCCTGACTGGTTATTGTAAGAATTTCTTTCTCTATTAAAAAAGGTCTATTTAAATATTTCCTAAGTTTTTCTTTTCCTGAGAATTCAGCTTTAACTGAAGAGGGATATCTGGAAAATGGAAACGGTCTTCCTGAGCCAGCTGTTTGCCAGCGTTGTTAACGTCTCTTAGAGAAGTCACTTCTGAGAACAACCCTTGCTCCTTCGCATGTCCTCCAGCGTCCTCCTGGCCAAGCCTTGGCGGATGTTCAGCTTCTTCAGGGGGTTTGAATTTGGCTCCCTTTCACTTTCTTTCTGGCCTTGGCTCTGCATTTTGAAGATGTGTACTCACAAGTTAAGACATCACATATTGCTCACTCCTGCTCTAGCAAAGACAGGGTTTAATATTAATCTTTGTTTACTCAACAATAAAAGTTGTATTTAATCTAAGACCTGTTAAATTTAATACTGATAAATCAAGCACTTTCTTAATGTATGTTCACATTCTGTCTTAGTCTATTATATATATGCTGTACAAACATGATCCATTGGCTTTGTAAACACACAAATAAAGACAAGGAGGAAAAAAGCATTTGCAAACCAAGTTACTTTTCTGTGAAGTAATGGAGCTGTGAGAGCTGCAGTTCATCCCGTGCAAGGCTGAGGATGGCTCAGCTGATCTAATACATCATTACCCCTGAAAGCACAGGTCCGATCCCCCAGCTTCTGGCTGTGTGCTCCCTCACCCCTTGCACTGGGTCTGGTCCTGGCTGGATCTGTAATGAGCCGGTTTGACTTGCTGATCCAGAATAAAACTGAATGGGTAAAAATGGGGGTAATTTTCTGCTGGGTTGGTCAGTTGTATCATCTTCACAAAGGGCCTGAGGAATGCTGTGCAGAAGTGCACGGTGAAGGTGATGGAGAGGGGGAGCAAGGACCTTTTTGGTAGCAGAGACCTGTTAGACCCACTCAGCTGCCTCTTCCACCTCCCCAGCGAGGACATGGGTTCATGAGGGTTTAAAGCAATCCACATGGGTGTTGCTGTCCTACCCCGCCGTGGCCTGCCACGATGCCCTGCTCTTTCCGTGCACCAGCAATTGTGGCCATCTCGCCCCACGATGAGCTGGTTCAGTTTGCTAGACTGGCAGAATAATATTCAGTATTTGTACTGGTTTAGTTCGGTCTCTCCCAGTTTTGTATCCTGAGCTAGTTCTCCAGGATGTCAAACGAACACAAGTGATAGCAGAGAAATGTGCAGGAAAGCTTGCCTGGGGACACAGGAGGTGGTTGAACTACGACAGAAGTGGCTTAGATTAGTTGAAACTGTGGGCTGCAGTTCTACAACATATCTGTTTTCTGCATTTCTGTTTCCCCTTTGCTTGGATGAATTTGTGAGGCACAGTTACATTTTCTGTCTGACTGATTTTTCAGCTGTACAAAGCCATATGTGTACAATGGACCTAACTCTGATAGGTGGTTTGCAAAAATCTCTTCTTACTCACAGGATGCTGAGAGGAGCCTACAAGAAAGAAATCTATCTAAAGAGCAAAGGTACATTAATAATTTTAATAAGATCATACACAGACATGAAAAACAAAACCCAAATCACCAACTCATGTTCAGTCACCAAAAATGTCTACAGCTGGTCCAACTAATTTGATGAGGAACAAAAATTAGCAAATAACTTACCTTCGACTCTGATAAGGCTAAACCGGGTTGTAAGAAATGTATGGATCTGTATTTCCAGGCCCATCCATATGTCAAGTGCAGCAGGGAGAAAAAGTTCCAGCACTGTTCCCATATGTACTGTAGATCATACTTTAACTGCTTGCTACTTTGGGCATCCTTCTCGTAGTAAGGTCCCTGTACGTGATTGAGTTTGTAGTGCGGGTGATACCTCGGTGAGCTATGCACACCGTCTGTGTGCCCCTGACTGCTAAAGGCCGTTGGAGAACTAGAACAGTCATTGTCTTTGATTTAGTAGCAAAACCTGTTTTCATTACTTGGTCTCAAGTCCTGAGGACAGCTGAAATCCTCCAGCACTGGAGCTTTCAATAAGACATTGTTTGTTCCGCTGTGCTGTCAATAAGATGTCATTACTTTAGCTGCAAGATAAGGAAGGATTTGTTAATGGCTCCTCTTGGGGGATGGTGACATTTTTTTCCCCTTATAGATCACTGGGGAAAAAAATATGGGAGCAGGCTGACAAGGAAAGAAAATCAGCTTGGCTTATTTTTTGTATTTATGCCTCCCAGTTAAAGCTTTAAGTTATGAAGAGCACAAATGCAGCCTTTTTCTTTTATTTGTAGTCGTGTGTGAAAACAGTGATATAATACACAATGTGCATATCGTATATACCTTTTTAAGAGAAAAAAAAGATACTTTAGCATCTCTTTAAAAGAAAACTGCTGTGAGCTACAGCAGGTCTATAATCTATCGCTAATCTGGAAGTACGGTACTTTTCGAGTGGCAGATCAGTTTTTGCCTTTCCAGATCTAACTAAGTAGTTACTAATTAACAGCAGATATAGCAAGAATTTTTCAGCTCTTGCTTTGGCACAGCCGCCAGCGCCATAATGCGGGGGCTGCGTGGCCGGGGATGGAGCTGCTCTCGCCCTTGCCCCGCGACCTCTGCCTCTGGCCGAAACCTCCTGCAAATGGCCCTGTCTGGTGTCACCTCTGTCCCCAGCTGCACAGCACCCTTCTGCAGGCTGCTGTCACAAAAATCCCTGGTCGCCCTGGGGTTTTCAGAGACCAGGTGACATTTTGGCAAACTCAGAAATAACAATGCCACGTTCTTTGCAAAACCGCATTTAAGACAACGGTTAAGGGCCTGATTCTGCCAATGTTTAGCCGCCTGTATAATCTTCTATGTAGTTAAAGTAATGAGCACCCAGAGGGCATGTCTGAACTTGAAAAATTCACTTGGCTTCAGGTGGAGCCAAGCTCAAGGCACAATAGCTACCCCTGAATAGGGATATTCAGAGGACCCAGACCAGGTGCCAAGACCAGCCCTGCCTGTTTGCAGTTGTGCAGGGGACTCTTAAAGGCACAGCCCGGCCCGGTCACCTGGATAACCAGCTCAGGCAGGCAGGGAAGTCCCTTTTTTAAAACTCATTAAAACAATCATGGGATGAGGGGCACATTTGGTTGCGTTTTGGTAGACTTCTTGTGCCGCAGAGGTGAGCCCAGGCTGCGCTGGTCCCGCGCGGGGGCTGCCCAGCTGCTGGGCTGCCTCTCCCACTGCCCCGTCCCTGACTCGCCACGCCGTGGGACCCTCTGCCAGGCTAGCCGTGCCCGCACAGCCGCCCACGCCGGCACAGCCGCCCACGCCGGCACAGCTGCCCGTGCTGCTGCACTGCCCTGCCCGGTGCACAGCTGCACAAACAGGGGTTGGCATGAGACAGCGCCGGGGTGGCTGGGAGGAGGCAGAGCCCCTGCCTGCATATGCTGGCACGGCCACCGAAATATTTTCACGGGACAAGTAACCTTAACCCCTGGCTCACCTCTTGGTAGCCAGGCTGCTCTCAGCTCCATAAAACCCAAGAACGTGACAAAACCCAAGTGCCATCGACCCTTGGTGGAGGGGATGGATATTCAGGGCTGAACGCCGGGCTGGGGGTATGGTCACTATTTCCATCGACTTGTGGCTCCGGCAAGCGAAGATCCTGCAGTGCCCTTGCCACAGAGGCTTACATGTAACCCTGCTTGCTCTCAGCAGCCAGACCGGTTTAGAAAATGACTGCGTGAATGAGCACAATACGGCTGTAACAGGAGACCAGCTGCTGGGAGCCAAACAGGATCCCAGAGAATGGGGAGGTAAGGCGATAGCCGCAGGTGGCTGTGGCTCCCAGCACAGCTTATTTAGCCACTTGTTGTGTGACGTCCTCCCAGAAGCAGCGAAATGATGCGAGAGGTTTACATGGATACTACATGAATATCTAAAAAAATAAAATGCCTAATAGTGTGTTAATGCTATCAGAGTTGGCTGTAATTTCCCTCGTGTTGCACAATTTAAGAATTCCCCTATGAACTCTCTCTTCCTATGCTAGAGGTGGCTTTTTGGTGTACTGGCCTGTATTCACTGCACCATGGAAAGCAGTGGGATTTTCTCTGTGGTCTGTATCGCATGCTTTTTCTTCTTTTTCTTTCTTTTCAGCATTTAGGAGATTACCATAGCCTACATATTTATAGAGAATAATATATCTTGATACAATTGGGTGGAAGACTTTTTTTTCTTTACTGGAAAAGAGCATCTTGCAGTGTGAGGCAGGCTAGGAGTTACATTCCTTATAGTTGGCAGAACACCCATCAGTGTGTGCATGTGCGTTTCAAAGAGGGTAGAGGATGCGTGTTCACGTGTGCACTTCCACACCCTGTGCTAGGACTGCCTGGAATAAGCAGAGAATTGATGAATCCATTCTAAAAGCAAGAGAAGTGGTTTAATTTCTTTGCATCTTTGCTGACTGATAAACTGTAACTTTAATCCCAGTGATTAGCCTTGCTTTTACAGGATAGTTGTAGCAGAGAATGCAATAAAAATGGTAGAAAACAACTTTAAAAGGCTCTTATTTTGATGCACTTCCAGCTTGTAAATAAAAACACTTTCTTCAACTTTCCTGGAAAGAATCTGTTACTATTATCAGGCTATTAAGAGACATTATTTTCTTATGAGGAAAATACTGCCCCAAGCCATGTGGAGGTTATTTGTGACTACATACATATCTTTTCACCATTTTGTGTACCTGTTACTGATCCATGGTTGAGGTCCATATAAATGTAAATAAAAATAAAGCCTGCAGCCACCAGCGCTGCTCCCCTGCATAGGAAACGCAGCCTTATTTAGTAGATTGGAAATGACAGGTGGGCATACCAGAGAAAAATCTAGACTTGGTGTGAATTGCTGATAGCTTTGCTGAACTCCCTGGTGATATACAGGTGGGGCACAGTGACGAGGTGGGGTGTACCAGGTGGGGCAGAGCACAGCTTGTGCTCATCTGGCACATACTGGGTATCCAAAATCAGTGCAATTCATCCGCTCTGTGACAGAAAGAATTAAAACTAAGCAGGCAACACCAGGAGTAATATGCTACTTTGGCTATTTGTGTATTAAGTAGAAAAATACTGAAGCCTGTTCTTTGAAGGGTTTTAAATGTATCAGTCAATTTAAAAACACACTGTCCTCATATAGATTTGGCCTATGATGATACTATATCCTTCTGCTTGTAGGAAAATAAACCTTATTATGCTTCATCATGAAGTTCCTTTTGTTCTCCCTCTGACAAAGCCAAATCGATGCAAGAGCGGCAGAACAGCTTGGCTACTGGCATCTGTACGACACATAGCCCTTAGTCAGCAGAAAACAGGTTGGAAGTGGTAGCACCTCTGCTTCCACAACTATCATGAAGCTACACTTAAAGCAGGTCTTGGGAATCCCTAAGGGTAAAAAAACCCAACACACCTCAATGCAAAGAAGGTCTCCGTTCAAAATGACTCCCCAATCTTCCTGTTCTCTAAGTCTTAGAGAAGGATTTCCTCGAAGTAGAGAGGAAGAGTCAGAGCAGAAGCAAGAGAACTGATGGCAGGGAGAGACAGAGAGAGTGGACTGCCTGGAGGTGGGAGCATCACAGGCTTGGTCCAGATGAAGAAATAAAGGATGACTCTGAAACATAACACAGGGTTTATCATGACAGGAGTGAAAGGGTATAAAGAACTAAACTGTTTATTTGTATGATAACATAATGGTCCTTGTCATGGACTTGGTGATGAAAGGAATGACTTCCATCTAGAGGATGCAGAAAAAACAGGAGATAAATTTCAGTGCTAGTAACAGTTTAATGGAAAAAGATTGAAAAAGAGGAGGAATATGGAAATTAGACAGGGATGACATTCTAAGAATTTAAATGTGGCATTTGGCAGCATCAGTATCGTTCATGGAAAAACAAACAATGCTAATCAACATCAGATGTATTGTTATTTTAAAATAGACTTTATTTAGTGACAATAAATATAAAGAAATCTTAATATTCAGAAACTAATAGCAAACATTCTTAGAAAAAATACAAAAAATACATTCTTACATTCTGAATTTTATCAACATACACAGAGTCTAAAACAGTGGCAATGGTCTGTAATTTATGGTGCTTGTTAAGGCAATAAAATGGTCACTGGTCCAGATTCACCCTGACTTCAACAAATCTGTACAAGGTAAGAGTCTGGCCTTCATATAAAGTGTAAAAAAGAGTAAAATTGATTCATAGTTTAAAACAAATGTTAATTTTCTCTTCAAGCAGGTCTTTAAGTATTATTAAAGTGACCTAGCCTAAGAAAAAAAAGAAAGTTACAAATACTCAGATGCTAGCAACTGCCCCCCAGCATGTTGTTCTGATGCCTGCGCAGAGCTCCCTGTGTACCAGCAGAGCACATTTCAGCAGCTGGAGGTAGACGCTACAGACATCACACAGCTTAAGAGATCCAACTACTAAAATGCAATTATTAGGCACTCTGTTGGTTTTTCTCTTCTTTCGCTCTCATTCAGAACTGTGCTGTGAATAACACTGTGCATATGGCAAACTGAATTCCTGATATAACATCTTCTGAAATGAAATGTTACAGCTACATTAGCAAGGAGCGTGGCACTTCAGAAGCAAATCACTAGAGCAAAAAGTTGATGTTGACTAGCTGATGCCCACAGAGTAATCGCTGCTCTCTTCAGCCTAGCTCTGGTTTTAGCCCTCTGGACTAAGTGCCTGTCAGAGACCATTAAGTGCATATCTAAAACCTGCCTTCCGATTCCATTTAAGCCAAGAGGAGTCCAGTCCATGTGCCCTGAGACCAGTCTGTGATGGGAAGCACCGCCCGGAAAGCAGGGACAAGTGGAAGACTAGTTTCGAAAGCACACTCCTGATCCGAACAAAAATGGTAAAGTAGAAACACACCCAAAGCTGATTAGGATTATGGGACGAGCCCAAGTCATAGATTTACATGCTTTGCTCATGTAGCATGTTTTTTTTAATAATTATTTTAAAGGCAGGAATATAAAGTCTTGGTGACACTGAGGGCCAGCTTCCCCTTTAGGAAACACTGCCAACTGATGTACAAAGGAGTAACTGAGAGAGGCCACAGGAACCAAACAAGGAGCAGAAGACCAGGCACTCCTGAAAATCAGCCTTAAGCTCTGCCACTGCTCACAGCATGACTCCAGGCAAGGCACTTAATTCCTTTGTTTCCTCTTCTCTTTACCTCTCAAAGAGGGCAATAAATGCTTCCTTAAGACCGCATAATTACCTGAAATGGTCCATTTTGTGCTGCATTTTTTTTTCTTTATCACAGGATGCCTCCTTGCCTGCCCCAGCCCTCCAACACTGCACCTGAAAGGGTGTTTAAGGCACATTGGCACTGCCATCACTGATGGGGGTATGAAAATGGCATCTCAGCTGAACACAACTGCAAATGGGGAAGAGCCAGTTCAAAGCTAAAATCAAAAGCTCCGAGTCTGTAAGGAGCTGACTGGTCTTTCTAACTAAACTCATTTTGCACAGGGAAGTCCTGAGTACTTCACTAAAATTGTTCCATGAAACAGTTTTTTGGACAAAAATTTGTTTTTAACAGAAGTTTGGTATACTATGCAGTGGCAGGACAATGCGCACAAGCTGAAACACAGGAGGTTCCCTCTGAACATCAGGAAACACGCTGTCACTGTGAGGGTGACTGAGCACTGGCACAGGTTGCCCAGTGAGGTTGTGGAGTCTCCATCCTTGGAGACAGTCAAAAGCCATCTGGACATGGTCCTGGGCAGCCTGCTCTGGTGGCCCTACTTGAGCAGGGGGGTTGGACCAGATGACCTCCAGAGGTCCTTTCCAACCCCAACCATCCTGTGATCCGGGGAAAAGGTCAAACCAGTATTGACAGGGTATATTTTGATAAGAAATTCTGTCTTGTTTAGAAACTTCTGAGTGTTTGTCCATCTGCCCAATCTATATTTGTTTCCTGGTAAATTAAAGACTTGTCATGATTCCGACAAAATCAAAACAAATGGCAAAGGGTAGAATTCCCTGTGCAAAGAAGCAGTGGTTCCATCGCTGCTCTAGTTGACTGTCATTCATTGTTACGGTCTATCTTGTTTTTCTGTCCTGCATCTTTCTTTGTCGTCAGGTGGTGTCTACATAAAGTTTTCTGGGCATTATAATAAGTAAGCTTCAGTCCTGCAGTGTCAGAAATGCAAGTGGTTCTCTGGAACCTGTTTCTTTCCTTCATCTTTCCTTGAGTTTTGAACCAAGCCTTCCTCTCACATTCTTCCACGCAATCACGCAAAGTCTTGCCAAGTGAAAGCTTGTGTATCATGACTGTGGAAAGGACTCCCCTCATGTGCTACCTCTTCTGGTTTAATTGTTGCCATTTCAAAGGATAGGCTTGAGGTACACAGCAGTCAGTATTTGGAAGTTTTGCTACAGAATTCAGACGTTTGATACCTTCTGATTATTAATGGGATAAAATACATCTTATAAATGCTACTTAGTTTCTGCAAATGAACTTCTTAATATGTAAAAAGCTATATGAAGAGCCTGCCTAAAAATTCTGCATATCTATTACATTTAAGAAGAGTACAAAATTACAAATGCAACAGTAATCACCTGGTTTACATAGTACAGGCATACTTTTGCTTTTTCAACAAGAGTTTGGTTTTCAGAATTTGTAGAAATTGGTCTCATAAAACTGTTAAAAGAGAATGCAAGTTAATAATCTGGAATATCACTGCTGCAGACACAAAGCGGAGCTCTACATACACGCTTAATCTGTAATTCCCTAACTCCCAGTTTGCAACTGGAGCCAAAATAGCCAAGCAGATCTGCAGCCTAATTTGAAGATGACTGATGGCTCTAGCACATGCATCCACACCTCTAACATCCTTCCTAGTTATTTAAAGCTTCATCACATGGTTAAGGCATATTAAATGGTTTATTCTGATCTCCAGTTTCAATAGATTCATGGTCTTGTCAGAATTCACTTTATCACGCAATGCTGTATCACAACAGGTCCAGCTGCACATTCTTCCTATGTCGGAATCTATCAGGGAAGAGCACGGTGCCTCTGGTGTGGGAGAAATGCAAAAGACAGCCCTCCACAAATATTGATTTAGTATGTGAAAAGACTTTTAACAGTCATTACTGTTACAGGTAGGAGACCTTCAAGATGATGGTCATTCAGAGCAGAATGGGCAAGCGAACTAATGAAAGTACATTGACTGGGGAAAGATAAAATGCCTGAGTTTTCTACTCACTCGGACTGCTGTAAAGTCAGTTTGTATGCATTGATTTCAAAGGCAATTCTCCTGTTTACACAGAGATTGATGAACAGGATGGGCTTACAGTTCTGCTGCTTCTTGTGATCCAAGTCCATGATTAATTGAAATATCTTGTTATCCATTTAAGACTCAGTATGCATAGCTAATTCAGTGTAGCACACAACAGCGCTTAGTATGTCAATTCCAATGGCTTAACAACATGATTTCGAGTTGTATTTTCCTTCTCTTTCTTTCGTGTTTTGGCTTTTCCTCTTCATTTTAGAGTTGGGGTTTGCATTAGCAAGTAATAAAAACTCCTTCAGAAGACAACAAATCATTCTTGTTCTTAAGGTTTTATTCAAGTCAAACAAGAGATCTAGTAGCCGATGCCTAAATAAAGTGGAAAGCACTCTATGTATTTGAGAGTTAATCTGCATCTTCTTAAGATGATAAATAATTTTTATCTTCACATGTTAAAAACATATGTCCTACTAAAGCTGTTTAAAAAATTGATAACTCTTATCTGAGTCGCAGTGGTTGCATTTGTCCAAGGGAAAAAGGCAAACGAGCAGGTAACAGTTGCAAGAAACAATGTTTAGTAAAGGGAATTAATCCAAAGTGTTTGATTAGCTATTGGTAATATCTGGACAGGTATTAGTTGGCTAAATACTGTTATTCCACATAAAAAAGTACTTATTCAGCTTTAGGTCAGAAAGTGCTGTCTACTCCTTTGATAATGTTGTCGGCTATTTTCGCCATGGTTTTTTTCACAACTTTGAGATTGTTCTCATGCAAGAGTTTCTGTGTTAGGTACTTCTCTCGTTTGACCTTGCTCTTGGTCTTTTGTGATACATCTGGAATTACGTATGAAATAATAAACTTCACAAAGTATATGACATGCTGGGGAAGGTGAAAATGAAAAAATATCAGTCAGGCTGAACAGCACATTATTATCATTATAAATGAAATGTCACATTATCTCTTAAGACTCTGAGCTGGTTCTGTACCAGTATCTATCACAGTGGAACAGTATTTTAAAAACCAGACACGACTAATGAATAGAATAATTGTCTGATAAACAATAATTTCTGGTTTTCTAATCCAGATTTTAACAAGGATTTATCTGTCTCCTTTGGGGAAACCCTGGTACCCAGTGCTTCCCCCTACATAGAAATATTGGTTACAGTTTATTTTAAAATTCTTTTAGGTTTGTTCAAATGACTCTGGGGCAATGGACTTTTCTCTGCTACAGGAACACTGATCTAACCAGTTGCATGTTTCTGATGACTTCAGTAGTCCCTGAATCAGGCCCTAAGTATGTTTTATAATGAAATAACACCTAATATTCCTCTCCCTTCATCTTGGACCTACTCCCATCTTTTGTAAGCCCAGATTATAGCTGCAGAAGAAGGACCAATTGCTTTTTGATGCTCATCTAGAGACCCACCTCTTGCAGTGACTGTCTTTATACACTTCACTCTGCTAGTGCACATGCATTATGCATACGTATTCATGAGGCTGTGTACAAACTTCCTCTAAGTATATGTAAAAATATTTTTGGTGTAACTGTCCCTTCTATATCTGATACTAAAAATAATTTTACAGTTCTTGGGAAAAGACACTGCAAACATGTGGGGCAATCCTTTGCTGATGTTGTGACTTCAGAGACTTCTTTTTCTAATGGTGCTACACTTCATTTCCATCTCCCAAGCTCTTGCCCGTGCTAGTACACATGGCCAGTTCTGATAGCTGTGCCTGGACAGACTGTCTTTGAAGGATTTTCTGCACGGAGGGAAGAGAAGTTTAAATAAGTAATGCTCAATACCCCATACACTTACTTACCTCCATGACAATGATGAAAGCCAGCTTGGCTGCAATGACATGCCAGTAGTATATGTTATGCTCATATTGGTGCTGGTGACCAGGAGGGTAGCGGAGATCCCGGTATCTGAAAGCAATGTAGGAAAGTCAGGACTAGTCTCAGGCATCTCTGCAGTAAGGCATTGTGGCCAGAGGATGGAGCAAGACATGTCCCTGCTTAATGCATCCAGGAACAGCTAGCTGCCCGTAACTACAGTAATGGGTACACTTTGTACCTGCAGAATAAGCTATATTTGGCTGAAATGTCCTTTTTTTTGCTACTGTACTAAGAATTACTTACAAAAAATTAAAGTTATTTTTTTTGAAGACTATCAATTATGAGAAAAACAAAATAAAGTGAGAATTTTCTGAGTACCACAAACTTATGGGTGAATACTTCCACTCAGTTCTGCCATTCAAAATATGCTGGCTTTTACTGTGTTTTAACATTTCTTACTGGATATTGTTAACTGAATTAGAAGATTTAGATATTAAAACATGTATTTATTCTTCTCTTTGGAAAAGAATGGTTATTTGACACTTGCCTGCATGTCGTTTGGTTCCCAAACCAAGGGGAAAATGGCTTGCTTGCATTCTTGAAGTCTGATATATTGAAGACAGAAAGCGTACTGTTTATATACCCTTTCATAGTGTGACTGCTGTGACCCCCATAAGGAGGGACCGAAAAGGACCAGTAATAAACCAGACGAGGAATCATGTCAGATGTAAAAGCAATTATCATAGCCTGCATTTCAGAAAAAGAAGACAAAAAAGCAGAGTAGCGTTTAAGAAATAAGCCTTAATACGTATGGCTTTGCCATATACTTAGTACCTCAAAAGTTACAGTATGAGCTAAAAATAGAAAATATGTGCTTTTCCAGTCAGTGGTTCCCTCCGTAAATGAGCACGTAGTCACTCATGGGCCTAAAACAATCTCTTTCTGGAATGTGCACTCTGTACGGTTTTTAAATTATGCTAGCTCTGCTGGACGCCTTAAAAAAGTTATGCTATAATACACTTTTTTCCTCATGAGCATGCAGTGGAAGTCAGCAGCCAAACTCACCTTAAAGTACTCTAAGGTAACCTTCAGCAAACGTGCTTGCTATCAGATGTACTTATGAGATGCTTAAAGAAATCCTGCCTGATGAAACTCATGGAAACAACAGAAGAGTCCTTCAATAGTAGAAAATTAAATTTCACCAGGAAGCCCGAGGTTTGAGTAAAATAATTAAATAAATTATATATATAGCTGATCCAACTCTGACCCTGGAAACATCCCACTCTTTCTGAGGTGCTAGCCAGCCCAAATTCATCTTGGCAGTTGTTGCCTCATAAGTTTCAGTGTCAGTACATGTGGAAACCGCTCTTGATGCCAAGATAATTTTTTTAGTAGCAGCTGCATAGTGCTGTTTTACATATGACGTAACCATTTGTTTTTATCTTGCTCCCAAGAGAGTCCCTGTCCTACTCAGTCTGCTAGTCACAAACTGGGTAGGAAATTGGATCCGTGGGTTTGTTGTGGGAAGTCTTTTCTAAACTCATGAACTTCCCAAAACATCCTATTCTGGAGGACAGGTTAACTATGTTTAATCCAATCTCCTCCTCTGCTATTGCAAATTCAAAAGGTTTCCCTGTGAGGAAGACTTTCCACTGGCAAGACCTGCAGCTGAGTGCCTAGCAAGAGGCTGCCCGGCCAACTCATGACGACAGGCGTCTCTGGTGCCCAGCACCTAGGAAGGAGTGACGAACTGCACTCCAGGGCTGAAAGAGAAGACTTTTGTCCAATGGCAGGGAAAAAAACCACCTGACAACATGGATGGAAAGAACCAGGGCAGAGACATGGAGGAGCAAGGTGTGAAGTAGGGATCTAATGGGATTGGAGGGAAACAGAGATACATAAAAGGGGCAGAAGAAAGCTGTAGTAAAGGTGTGGGACAGACGAAGGGGCAAAGTTAAGCAGTAATGGGTATCAGAGGAGCATAAGAGCTGGTTAATATCTGTATTTTATTCCCCTTCATGCCAGCCTGCAATTCATGCAGTCTGTATTTCCTTATTTTCATGAGATGGGGCAAAAATTGTCCACCTTCATGCAGTATTCCCAGCAAGAGAGTCCCAACCTGAGGAAGGATTTGTAACAGTTGTAAAACAAGGGAAGGGGAGAAAGGGTGAAAAAAAAGGCAGACACTTCTCTTACAGTTCCTCAAACAACACTTTGGTGGCAGTGCTAGCTAAAACAACCACCATCCCTCCCGCCTCTGCCCCTGGCAGCCACTCATGCATTCATGCAGCTGTGCAGCAGATCAGATCACGGCAGTGATCTGGCGGGGAATCCTGGCCAGATCCACTCCCTGATCTGGTTCATCATGTGTTTGTCAAAGCGCTGGTGCCAGCACAACACAAGAGGCAGCAACAAGGGGAAAAGACAGGGAAGGGAAAGGGCAAGGAGCTGAAAAGGGTGCAAGACCCACCCCACCTCAGGTAGCACCACTGCCAAATGTTCAACACTATCCTAATGTCTTACCTTTTGAATTGGCTTACTTTGAAGTACCTGAGAAGCTGAACTGTAGTTAAGACAAAAGTTGCAGAAAAAAGACTTAAGATTGAGACTGTGGTCCAAAATCTATATTTGGTTCTCCAGAATATTATTACAATTGAGTTCAGTTGAGAAAAAGTTAATTTGGTTGATGAGAAAGAAAAGGGAGGCATCCTAAGACTAAAATAAACCTGTTTAAAATTTTCAAGGATAAGATTTTTTTTTTTGCCCTGTGCTCTGGCTTGCACTTTTAAAAACTGTTTTTAAGCATTACATACCAGTGTGCAATGAAGTGAAAATTATGTGTTGTTTATATTTACATGCAGAGTAGGTGTTTTTGGCTGACAAGAAATATATATTATTGTGTCTTGTAGTTGCAGGGAGAAGACCTCACACCTAAATTACTCTGTTTTTAACTGAAGTACAAGCACAGAAAGTTTTAGTTAAATGTAATTTCTTTCCGTTCATTAGCTCATCCAGTCAGACCATAAATGAACTAATAGTAACTGAACAGTAAGGCAAAAAAATCCCTCCTCCCTTTGGACCAAATGAGTTTGATGCTGCTTCTGTGTATCATTTAGAAAGATGCTGGAATACAGTATTTACACAACTCAATATTTGCTCTTACTGAATTTTTTGGAAGGCCCCAGGTCTCTCATCATCCTAAACCTGAACCCTGTCCCACTCTCCTCCCTATCTCCAAATGATCTCCAGATGTGTTCCTCCTGAATTCTGGGCTGCATTTCAGAGTATTGCACTGGAGAACTACAAACAAATAGCACATTCTCTGCTTCCCAAGCTTTGCTGCACACAGTTTTCCATTTATACCATAACTAATTAAAATCAGTCGTCAAATCAACAACAGATGCTTTGGTATCATGCAACAGCAAGTCCAGTGCCTGAGCCACAAGTTGCAAAACTGATAGTTTTGTGCAAAAGTTGCTTGCAATCTACTAGCAGGTGTGCCAAAGGTGACTTCTTTGGAGTCTTCTCCATGAAGAAGATGATAGACTACCCAAGTCTAATCAGCTGTAACAAGTCACACAGAAGAGAAGAAACAGTTTCTGTGTACTAAGGAAAAATCAAGGAAGGGATGGTAAAGGAAAGACTAATGTCCTATACTAGATCCTGGATGTCAAACAAGAAAAAAACATACTTAAAGGAAGAAAACAGCTTCTAGCATTTGATCTAGTATATGGCTTTATAGCCCACACTTCATTAGCAAGAAATACTGATCTCTTTGAGGTCCTTACAACACCTGCAGCAGGGTCTTTTTAACGCGACAGTCTCTGGTCCTGTGCCCCTTGCATACTAATAGCCCCACCGATGTCAGTGGCAAATGCACTACGTTCACACTGACATTAACTCTGTCTAACGCGCGAGACATCCAGAAAGGGTGACTCTAAAGGAAACATGCCTGCAGTTAGCAGTCATATGAACATTGGGATTGAGTGCCTGTCAAGGAGGACAGAGAGTAAAACCAAGGTGTCAATATAGTTTTGCACATTGAGGACTCCATGTTTTCAGCGATGCCTTGAGGAGTATAGCACATAAGGAGGAATATGGAATGAAAAAAGGTTGCAAAGCTCCAATTAGGCTCAGGTGGGTTGTGGATGGGTAGCAATTGACACCTAAAGCTATTGCTGGGTCATTTTTCTTCAGAATCTAGAGCAGGGCATGAATACATTCCTAACAGAAGTCTGAGTCACCGTAAGGCCACCAAAGCCACTTTAACTCTGCCCTGAATATCGTAAGGACTTTGACTAAGGTACCTGTAACAATATTTTAAAGTAATCTTAAGATGTATATCCAACTTTTTATTTCATAGTGGTATTACCAGACCCAGCTGGATTGACTAGGAAAGACAGCTTATCCAATAGCATAACATATTTGTTTTTCTTCCAGGGCACCAGAAACTTCTTTGTCTTTTATTTTATAAGTTTTGTAGCAGCACAGTTCAAAAAAAGACATTAATGCACCAATAATGTTACTTCTACTTTACTATAGCTATGCTTCATCTGGGAATTTGCACTGTCTCCATAATTTGCTGGGAGAGATATCATTAACAATTTTTTCACACAGGCACTAAAACAAGAGAGCCAAAAAATATCTCTGGTGCCACCTGACATTTCTAACAATCTGAACATGTGTTACCAAAGTTGCATCATTTTTGTTTTAAATTTTACCACCAGATTTACTAGTAGGACTTGGATGTTTCACATGAATATGGAACAGCTGGATTTATGTTCGGCTTGCCTCAGCAGAGCAGTGCAAAACAGCTGGAGCACATGCTCTAGCTTGTTGTCTGTCTCCCAGATTCTCTTGCAAATTTTCCATCTTCAAGTTCCCTTTGTTCTTCTGACATTTCTCTGTGCTTAATTCTCTGCCTTTATGTCCTCCTGAGTCTCCTCTCTACATCCTAGCTGTGTTTACCATACCTGTTGAATCGCTATAGTGTGAAGTAAAGTTCTGAAAAACAATAATGGCCATTTTGGGAGACCTTCAAATACCTGAAAATACATCTGGTAGCTGAGGCTGACATATAAAATTTTCGTAATCACTGAAATCCACCCTGGACTCCTATTTCTATATGGTACCAGCCCGTACCCCAAAAATAATGGAAACAAGCTACTGAGAAGATGATAACTCAATAGGCAGTCAGGTCATGGAAACTCATCTTCCCTTCTTCAAAAATAGCCTCATCCTTCCAGGGGCAAAACGAAGATTTATAAAAGTGCGTGAAAAAAGTGAGAGCAATATGCAGGGACACTCATCTGGGTGTGGGAAGAGAAGGTGCACATACCTCTCCCATTATTTCTGAAAAGCAGAACCCCTGGGATTGAGACCCCAGACCAGCCAAGCACCTAATGACTATAGAAGGTGCCTGAGATACAGGAAAATAAGTTCATGCCCTTATTTAAATTTGAATTGCTCTTTTACTTGAAATAAGTCCCCTAACTGTCGGGTTAGTATCCATGGTAGAGTGCTCAGCTCCGTCTCCCTCCTCTTACCCAAAGTCCACCATTCTCCAAACAGACAGAGCCTCCTGTGAAAGCTTGGGCTAAGATGAACTCTTGTCTTCAGACTCAACTGCTTTCTCCAGAATCTCCTACTGAGCGCAATAAGGTACTGTTACTGCAAGGACGAGATCCTGGAGGAAGTGACTACCTTTAAGTGTATCAGAAGGAATCCCTGATCTCACCGATAACAGTAGAAAATGGTGACCTTGTTGAAAAAGGCTATTAACCATGGACAGTCTGTGGTGTTACTGTCCCTGCAGAGGAAATCAGTGGTCACTGCTCTTTCGAGAAAGGCCAGCAGTGGGAATTTTTTGAAAGATAATACATATTAGCTACTGTTTAAGAATAAGCAATCAAATAATTCACAATGGTGAAGTCCAATGGATTATTTTTCTCCCCACGGTGCAGCCTATGTATAAGATCTTAGTGAATTAACAACATGGGAAATTTGAAAGGTCTGAATTCCATTGTCAGGAGTATATTAATCAGAAAAAAAAAAGGTTTTCTAAATATTTTAAAGAAACTCTTTTAAAATTAATTTTAAATCCAACTGAAAAACAGATTAATTTGCAAATTCTCAGAAAATTCATTCTGACCTCAAAAGGTAAGTGCTGCAATTTTGAGCACACATTGTATTTTTAAGTACACAAGAATTTCTATTTTAAGTGCAAAATTGCTTAAAGCCAAATTCAAATACGAAGGCATGACCATAAGAATTGTAACAATTAGAAACAACAATCAGTTATAACTTAGCTAAGCTGCAACCTAATTTTTTCAAAATTCATGTATTTAGATGCAGACTGTCGGAAAAGATCTCTGTACTATGCACTATAATTTTAGGAAAGATGTGCTATAGTCTTCATATGTAAGAGATTTTTCTGAAGACTCTAGCAACTGTAAATGAAATTTCTTTTCTTTAGATATAATATTTTAGACAGTAGCCATATTCTGTTTCCAAAACATCTGGAAGGTAACTGAGAGCCTATTTCACAGGGGCTGAAGTCTTAAGGGGCTGATGCTCGTAATTCATTTAGGATAATTTAAGTGCTGCATTGCCACACGTGGCGTTCCCACGTTTGGATGCAACACCTGCAGTGAAGGCATTTTACTTTTTGCAGTTGTTGGCCCAGTACTTACGTTGGTGACCACTGCCAGAATGGCTATGCCTTGCATGATGGGCTGCCAGGCGCCGATGTCTTGTGCCTTCTGTGGAACCATGCGCCTGAACTGGGTCGTCAGCTTCCATGCATCCAACCGGATTTCCAACATGTTGTTAATAAGAGCCAGAAGAGGAGCCAGGGGGAACGATGCCACAAACAGAGTGACAAAGCCAAACTGTATAACTGTCAAAGGGAGAGGTTACATACATTGATGAGGCTTTCATTTACTGGAGATAAGCATATATGAGCATGTATACTTTATATACTCCAACTGTGGGAGAGAGCGACAAGAAAGAGTAGCCGAGTTCCTAGCAAATCTTATGTATGAGAAGACAGGAGCACAACAGTACTGAAAAAACTTGCTAGGTGGAGGGACAGGAAAATGTTACAAGTCACAACACACCAAGAGGAACTATTCAGAGTATTTAAACATCCATTTCTTTCTTATGTCTTCATCATGAAGACTTGGAAATCTAATGAATATCTGTCTCAGTGCTGTGCTGGAAAGCCTGAACTAACAATCATGTTGTTGGTGTCTGGGTGCTGCCACAAGTACGCTGGCAATGCTGTGACAGAACGGATGGTGGCAACAAACCAGAGATGTGCCAGCTCCCAAGAGACCAGTGACAAGTACTGGTGACTGCAGATCCCTGGCAGAGCAGTCTGACCCAGGGCACTGCTGTACAACACCAGAACATGGCAGTGGTCTGCCTTCTGGATGCATTTCTCAGAGGATGGGGCAAAGAAGCAGCAGTTCTCCTCCTTGTACAATCAAGAGCTGTTTCCTAGTTATAAATTGGATTGAAGCGTAGCTGCTTAACAAAAGCTTGCAAAACTCTATAATGGCTCATCAAAACTTGTCTTGGAAAACATTCATGTCTCTTCTGTCTATAAACTTATTAAGCATTGCTTGTATGAAGATTTGCTTTAGAGCATGTTTGTATCCAGCAGTGATAGCAAATCCAAACTAAACTGCCACTTACCCATTTCAAGATACTCATAAAACAGTCCAAGTTTTCCAATGGGCTGCAGGTGGTAGTCCTGTTCCCAGCGTGGAACAACTTTTTCTGATCTAGCAGCTGCACAGTATCTTCCGATTAGATTCTTAACCCAACTGTCAGCCAGGGAGAAAAAGACCACTAACATTGTTAAAATAACCTAAAAAGTTCAGTAAATGGAAAAAATTGACATTTGTGCTGCTATAGCTTTGAACAGTGGACTTAGTTATTCTCGAATTACTGAAAACTTCCTTCAAACATGAGTATAATCGTCTGTTGCCTTATCCTGAAAGCAGTTATTTACAACCATAAATAAGAGTGTAAAAGGGCAATATATCAGAATCATAGTGATTTATAGTTATGTTGTACAGGTGAATGATCACATAAAATTCACGGTAACAAAAAAATCAAGTTAAATGTAGGCCTGTGGTTAGACAGATTAATTCCTTCTGATCACAAAATGCACAGAATCATAGAATGGTTGAGATTGGAAGGCAACACTGGGGGTCATTTGGTCCAACCCTTCCTGGCACAGGCAGGGCTACCTAGAGCCAGGACCATGTCCAGACAGCTTCTCAATCTCTCCAAGGATGGAGACTCCACAACCTCCCTGGGCAACCTGTGCCAGCGCTTGATCACCCTCACAGTAAAAAGGTGTTTTCTTATGTTCAGAGGGAACCTCCTGTGTTTCAGTTTGTGTGCATTGCCTCTGGTCCTGTCACTGGGCATTAGTCACTGAAATTAGTCTGGCTCCCTCTTCTTTACTCTTGCCCTTCAGGTATTGGCACACGTTGATGAGATCCCCCCGAGCCTTCCCTTCTCCAGGCTGAACAGTCCCAGCTCTCTCAGCCTCTCCTCACATGTGAGGTGCTCCAGTCCCTTAATCATCCTTGTGGCCCTTTGCTGGACCTTCTTCAGTATGTCCATGTCTCTCTTGTACTGGGGGGCCTAGAACTGGATACAGTACTCCAGGTGTGGCCTCCCCAGTGCTGACTAGAGGGGGAGGATCACCTTCCTCGACCTGCTGGCAACACTACTCCTAATGCAGCCCAGGATACCATTAGCATTCTTTGCCGCAAGGGCACTTTGCTGGCTCACCTGGACTTTGGTGTCCACCAGGTTTCCCCAGTCCTTCTTCTGCCAAGCTGCTTTCCAGCTGGCTGGCCCCCAGCATGTACTGGTGCATGGGGTTGTTCTTCCCCAGGTGCAGGACTTTGCACTTTCCCTTGTTGAATTCCATGAGGTTCCTGTTTGCCCATTTCTCCAGCCTGTCAAGGTCCCTCTGGGTGGTAGCACAACCCTCTGACTTATCAGTTTGGTGTCATCAGCAAACTTGCTGAGGGTGCACTCTGTCCCCTCATCCAGATCATTCATGAACACCTAGTTATAGGCACTATGAACGTCAACTATGACTGTAAAACTAAATGAGTTAACTTATGCATGATTTTTAAAAGCCCAGTGTATAACAACAAATAATTCCACTCAATATTAAACAACGGTATTTCATATTTTCAGATTTTCTATTGCCTCAGTTTTAAGTATCCAGCCTGAAACACATTGAATCTGATTTGCAGAGGAAAGAAGCATTTCTGATTAGAACTAAAATCAGTCAGAATGACAGGAGCTCAGAGCTACCAGACCGAAAATATCCAAACTGTCTAAAAAGGCCTCAAAAGACTAGTCTTATTCTTCTAGAATACAATACACGCCTACCAAATTTAGTGACCAAATGCCTGAACGCATCAAGCAAAAGCACTATCTTTCAAATATGAAAGAGCAGATTACTTAATCGTTTGAACTTACGGAAGAAGCACTTCTTGAATGTTGTTCCAGATTGCTTTACCACCTACTATGATGGCAAGCTGAGTTGTGAGTTCAAGGAGACATCCGCCTGGATCACACTGAAGGTTGGGAGAGACACAAAAAATTTTTGAAGTTGGGTAACTTTTCAGGCATGAATGAAGCATTTAAAATAATGCATTCCTGTTTTATTATGATAACAATTCTTAAAGCAATGCAAGGAGACTATTTAGGCAAACCTTTCCAGTAATGTATGCAAAAACCAATTCCAGGCCACATATGGTCATACATGGTAGGTTGACAGGACACTAGTGAAAGAGTGAAATACCAGGTAAAGTCATGCAGCTTTGTACTGTGCCTGGTGCGAGGGTCACCAGCAGAACAGGAATGCTTCTACTGATGTTCTCCCCTTCCCCTCTGTGCTGATTCACAGGTTGTTGGACCACGGGAAAATAAGCTTGTCTGGGTACGCATAATACATTTCTAAGCCCACTGGTCTCCTGTCATATTAATTTACCCTGGGGGTTACTAAGGAGGCAATTGGCTTGCGAGGCAGTCACTTTTTGAATCCTCATGTTAAACATGTACAACTATGCTATACAGTCCTAACTGCAGCAGAATACCTGGACTAATGGCTCCTGCTGTTTAAAAACAAACACTATCATACATTCTTACCTCTTCATTGCGATACTTTCCTAGCCAATAAACCGGATTTCCAGGGTGACCTACAAATTTACCCTTAAAGAAGGCTATGTAGAAGCATGAAGAATAGTAGTTGACAAACTGGAACAAGAACATCTTTGTAGTCAGACTGTTTTCATAATCAGTCTGTGTCCTTGGAAGCTCTGCAATTATAAATAAATAAATAAATAAATAAATAAATAAATAAATAAGCCAACCTACAAGTAACCTACAAGCTGCTTTAGAACCTCAGCTGGAAAAGTATATGTATGCCTTGTATTCCTTAATATGACTGAGAACATTATGAATTAGATTGTACATAATCCCTGTGTACACTGTAACCATTATGTTAATTCTAAAACTATATGTGTTGTAAAAAGGAAAGAACTTGTTCCCTGACAATAAAGAAGAACAAGCAAAAATTCCAATAACTCAGGGAAAAAAAAGCACCCAAATCCAGCACACTCAGGAAAGATGCAAATGTAACACTTTGAACTGATGAAACAGTATTAAATGAAACTACATTAAAACACTGCACTACCTGACATATCGAAAGTAAAATAGCTACTTTAATGTTGATGGCCTGGATATAAAGAATAATAATATTTGCGACTGTTTATCTATTTAATAACATGGGAATGGTATCTAGCTTTGGAACAGTGACCTTATTTCATTTATTTACAAGAAAATAGCTATTCTCCCCATAAACAAAAGCTAATGCAATTGAATGTGTTATGTGTTACTGATCTGTTTTCATAAAGCTTGGTTATTATAGTAATTTTCTTTGCTTTGTCTGTTTCACAAGCACAAAACTGTAAACAATTGATCTTTCATGCTGGCTATACAAGGAGTTTTCAGGCAAAGAGCTGAATATCATATTCCTTTGATATTAAGAAGATCTGTATTTGAAAATTTCTAGATGGTATTGTACGATTTGGTGGGAAAATTCTGAAATACGTGGTTCAGGTGTTCATTTATTGGAGTTCTTATTATACTTATAAATGCTATTTTTTCTTGCTATTTTATCCCAAGTTTCTATCTGAGGTACAGCAGCGGCATACCAAAGTCAGTAATCAGGATTGCCACTTTTTCATAGACGACATTGAGAACCATAATGACTATAAAGCTGATGAGCGAAGCAGTTACTGAAGTGGCTGTCTGCGGAGTCAGGTACTTGCGGATCGCCTCCGTTCCATTAATGTGCTGTGACAACATTGCAGAAAACACCAGGAAAACCGAGAGCCTGTAGACAATGATTCCAATAACTGAAGCAATAATCAAAAGAATCTGCCAAGGGAACACAAGAAAGATGTTAACATTGAACCACTGGCTTTGGGAAAAAGTGAGTTTGAAATACTTTTTACAATAGGCAAAAGGAAACCGATTGTGTGCCTGTCATTCCATCGCATGAGTGTAAGAGGATGCTCAAATAAGATAGAAGGCAATGAATTTAGAATCCATAAAGAAGCCTTTTTTTCATGCAGCATAGTCAATCTGCAGGAAAGAAAAGAGATGGTCTGGTTTATGACTAATAACAAAGTTTGTACCAATGCAAGTGAAGATAATGAGATGCGTAATCAAATCTTACGCCTCGAGGCATGTGATGGAAGAAATCTCCCTCTTCTGACACTGGGCAATTGGCAGGATGGCAAATGTACTAGCAAGTCTGCATTGATTATGGAGGGGGCTCTTTCACCTTCTCTTTCACGTGATAAGATTACAGACTACAGACCCCTCAAAGGAACAGACAAATTTTAAGCTGAGTCATGTAATCTGCAGGAGTTGTAATTATGATCTATGTACCCCATCTTGCTTGCCATCTCCTCTCTTTCTGCTTCTCCTCCTGCTTTTATTTCTTGCTAGTTCTCTAGCTGTTATTCAGATTGAGGTCCATAGAGCTGTGAATCTTTTTTTCACTATCTCTGCAAACTGCCATGAATCCACCTATCTCCCTCCTCCCTGCACATAATAAGAGAGTGCAGTAAAACAAATGACAAACCCAGACCAAATCTCTTCCCTTCATCCTGAAGTCCTGCCTATTTAAATCCAACAGCAAGCCAGTATTCCTTCTTTCCTTTGTGTTTCAGATGTGTTAACATTGAGGCTCTCCTGGGCTGCCAGCCACCGCTCAATCTCCTATCTGTCTCCTATCACCTAGGATGAGGTCTTTTCCAGCTGCTGTTTGTGCTACAGGTGAGGAGGGCACACAGCATGCTAAAACACTGAGCTTTTCAAGGCGATCTCTCTGGGCATGCTCACCATGTTAGATATTGTTTCATGGGTAACTGGACTGCTCTCAAGTTTTAGTTGTAATTAAAGCAGCAGCTCTGGAAGATTAGAGAGCACCCAGCTTTGCTCTGCTAAGTGAAACGAAAACCCTGAAAGAGGCCCAGGACTGTGAGACATGATATTGAAGCAAACGGCTGGAACAAGTAGGACAGAAACTGGCAGGGGGAAGAGCATATAAACCAAAGTCTTGCCCCTGCTCCGCCCAAAAGCAATGACATTTATCTTCAAATAATGAGCGAAAAACCCATGGACCACATTCACAAGCATAACTCACACCTGCAGGGTATTTTGCCATATTTTCTATTGACTGTACGGTAATGAGTATTCGGTGACTACAGTTACCTTCTCCATGTCAGTCCACACCTTACGGGCTTGGTTTACACATCAGATGGAAATCCAGCTGAACCTGTTCCTTTGTTATCTTTTGTTCAGTTCAGGAGGTTCTCTTTTTAGACACTTACTAGAGAAGTGAATTCATGAGGTGAAAGAATAAGAGGAGAACTTTACCCAGAAGAAGACTGCACTTGTACAGAAAGTCATCCGTACACACTTCCCACAGGCAGTGTATGGCACATGTTCTTCTTGCTGTAAAAAATTTAGAAACAGGTCAAGGATGCACCCAATCTTTTCTTCATATTTTTTGGGTGCTGCAAAGGGTGCTGCAATTGAACCCTTTATGATATTGAGGGCAGAAAAAAGGAAAGAAGCCTCTGGTTTTGTTTCCTTTCCTGCTTTGTTGTCCTGGAAACTCACACTTATTCATGATTTCAAAAGTCTTGCCTGATTACATGTGTCTTTTTTTTTTTGTGCCCATTCGAAGATAAAAATGATTGCCATAAAGGCTGAGTGTCCTCAGCTCTTACTGACTTCAGCTATGACAGGGTGCATAGTCCTTTTCAATGGACCCATCCTTCTTGGCTGATCATGGCATCCAAGGCCATTAGCTTTCAAACATCATTGGCTAAAATTAGCAGGCACTAAAATTTTGGTCCTTCATCTCTGTATTTCTCAATTTATCCCATAGGAATGATGGGATGGCTTTCCCAAGGAAAATGCCTACCTCAGTGTGGTGGTGTGAAAATTCACCGAGTCTTTATAGGATCTCTGAGGATCAAAATCATTATGTTTTAGTATATTCTTCACTCTTTGAACTGTCTGAATGGAACTTTCTAGCTATGACTCTATACATTAAAGGTGGCATAGGTTTATAAGCTTTTAAAAAGAACCAGGTTTTGTGTAGTACAAGATATAAAAAGAAGATCTATATAGGATAGTTCCAACTATGGCAGTTAATTTTGCGACTTTTCAAGTGCCCTCTAATAAACATTAGTATAATGTGGATGGAATGTGAAAGCAATGCAAATGATCAGATAAACACCAGAGTAATATATTGACAGAGAATAGTAAAAAGAAAAGCTGAGCTGGAGTGAGCTACAGAAGCTAAAGCTACTCAAAATGTGTAATAAATAGAGATCTAAACTAAGATCCTCATAAATATGAATCCTATTTCATTGAAATGAGGATTATCCTTGTCCCTGTGAGTTTGCTGTTATTAATCGTAATTGCATCCACATGCACTTAGCAACAACACCTATTTATACATGTTTCAAACAGAAACATCTTTGGTTAAAAAAACAGTCTTGGCATGACATATAATGTAACATTTTTCCCTCTATTTCACCCTGTTTTCCTGATGCATTCTTAGGGAAAGATAGCAAATGCTCTGTGATCTTGGCCTCTGGCAGCAACACTGAATCATTTCTTGGGGGATTTAATAAAGTAGATTTAGTCTCCTAAGCTGGGGACGATGCCTGCTTCTGTTTGTTTATTTATGACACAGGAACCTCAGCAGTGCAAGCTCCTCAAACAGGCAACTACTGTAAGGTGCCTACAGTTAGGTACAAATTCCCTCCCACACATCTTTACTTTATAAGTTCACTATTTCCAGGCCCGCTTATCAACTCTCCTTGAAGCACTGCTGATTTATACCGCTCCAGTCTAGATTCACCATTTTCATAGGGTCCTCTCACAACATGTCTATTGCAGTAGCCATCACCAGTTATCAAAATACTCCTTACCTGTGTGGTTTCATTCATTACTACATGAGTGCACCGAGCTTCGTATTCTGGGCGAACTTGTTCTTCTTGCTCTAAGTACTCCACTGTGTCCCATTCATACTCCAGTTCAGCCTGCCGTCGCTTCCAAAACTCCAAAAACAAAGTAACTGTCCAGAAGATAAACAAAGTGAGCAATACCATGTGAGCGTTAGACACTGCTTGACCCCCTGGGCTATAACATACAGATTTCCACAGACATGGAACAAAACCCTTCTTGGCTAACGTGATGGTGAAAATAACTGGATCTACTTCTTTATGCAATTATTGCTTTGGATATATAGGTACTTTAATATCCTGGGGTAAATCCAGGATAGTATCCAGGTAGAGAAACCCAGGGTAAATGGTGTTGTAAGCACATGCTAAAGAATAAAGATGAATTTATTTGCTTTCTGCCTAAGGCTAGAATATGAGCACTTTGGATTTCCTATCATAGACTGCTTTTGAAAAAGTTTATCATGGGATGACTAAGAAAGCAAGTTGGTTGGATAGGTGAAGACAAAATGCTGGGGAGTGCAGGGCTCCTAGAAAAGAAGAACTCAGTATGCCAAAAATTGCCACAAGGAAAAGCTCATGTTCATTCAGTCTGCAATTTTTGTGTGGACAAATTAGCAGTTTGCAAACTACAAGAACCAATGATGGTTCAGGTAAAGCGGTTGAAACACAGCTATCTTTCCTCCTCTGCTAGCATGAATCTGAATCTCCACTGCCTGGTCTTCTTGCATGGCATGGAGCTTAGAAACTGTCTGGGCTGGGTCAGCAGTTTCCCTGGACTGTGCTCCTACAACTGGAAGCACTGGGGGACCAGGTACACAGACGCCTAAGTGGTACGGGCTAGACAGGAATCCAGCCAAACTCATTACCTTGGCCTGAGACATGATGCAGGTAGATCTGGCAGCAGAGGCAATGACAGACCCGGCTGAGAAGGCTGGGAGAAGCTGGGGATGATGGGTGTCAGTACCACCAGTCAGCTTCCCAGTACACCCGGATGCTTTATTAATGAAGACAGTGCATCCTCAGATTAAACGAGTGGTGTGGCTCTGCAGCACTGCCTCCAGGAGGAGTTAGTATCCCTTCCCTGCACTCCTCTTTACTCCCATTGTCTGGGAGTAATTAACCCTAAAAGTGTTTTTTTTTATTAGTTTGGCCCCTCATCCTGAATGATGAAACGTTAATGGCATGCAGTTACAAGTCCAAACATTAAAGTTTATTTCCAAAATCAGGTGTGGTCAATAAACCCCAAACTGAAGCATTTAAAAACCAGAAAATTCCATGGGCTGGGCTGTGAGATGACCTTGGCATCTGCACACAGGCAAAACCCCAGGAAACCCTCCTCCCCTGATTATTCAGGGGCCTCTTTCACAAGGACTTCTCCACTACTTCATGCTTAGAGGCACAAAGGCCATTCCGAGCAGTGAGCCAGAGGATCACATCTGCCTTCTCCTGCAGAGCAAGACTGGTCTTCCATAAACCTCTAACTGCTGCCCAGCCCAAACCACAGGAAGCTACAGGCTATCCTGATTTGCTCCATCTGCAAATCCAGCTGCTGCTGGGGAGTCCAGAAGTGCAGGGCTTCCTTCTGGGATAGCCTCTGTGCTAACAGCAAAAGAAGTTTTTTGAGTTCAAATAACATGTAGACATGGCACTTCGGGACATAGTTTAGTAGGCATGGAGGTGCTGGGGTGATGGTTGGACTAGATGATCTTAGAGGTCTTTCCCAACTTTAATGATTCTATGATTCTATAAGGGCACATCACATGGGGACAGCTCGCTCAGCCCCAATACAAAGAAAACTTCTACTAGCTAAAATAAGCCAGCAGCCAAGTTGCATCTTTCAGAGCAGGGAAGAAGCTGCTGCTGGATTTCACGTTTTCCTTTTATTTTGAACCAGCATTTTTTTAACAGTGGAAACAAACGATGTTTCAGAATCAGGAGATCTGAGCGCTAATTCCACCTCACATTGTCCCCTTTCACGTGTCCCTCAACGCTGCCATGCAGTATGGCCCAGGCATTCTGTCTATTCAGCCAAGGACTGAAAAGAAATGCCTCCACTGGAGAACATTTGTTTGTTTAACAGATCTTGTTCAGGGAGGGGATCCAGTGAAGGCAGCGAGTGAAGTGGAAGCTGCCTCTTGTTCATGACCTTTGCCAGTATATATGGGAGAAGTGGCAGAAGTGTTGGTCCAGAGCATTAATGTATAAAGGGCTAATTCCTGAAGGTCAAATTCCATGGTGTTTTATAGCCCTTTAAGATCTTTGAAGGGAATAAACTAAAAAAAAAATGCAATTATGAAAAGTGTATTGATGATAATGATGCAATAATATATCTAAAAATCTAATATTATTTTAATTGTTTTGGACCAGAAGGTCTACAAAAGTATTAGAACAAGATGAAAATTACAGCTGGAATTCCTCCAGGACCATGGTCATTTGGATTCAGTACAATTTTGACTGAATTTCTGTAATACAATTCACCTCTTTATATAGTGGACTTATGACAAGAATACTAATAGACCTTGCAGCCATCACTATAACCATGCAGCTTAACTTTGTAATTATTACTCTTGGAACCATTCTTCAAAACAGGAAACACAATTTTAATTAAAAAGCAAATTGCAAATAAATTAACTATTCAGATGACAGGAGAAGATTACATTAGTATCAAACTTCTAATTTTCTTTTGTTTAGAGAATTTCTTGCTGCTATTTTGATTTTAGTGTATATTTTGAAAGAATTCTTCTTTTTGAAATGATATGCTTCATCTTGTATTTCTTTAGCACAGTAGCTATTTTGAAGTACTTTAGGAGATCATCGGAAAATAAAAATACAATGCGTTTTACAAAGAAAGCAAATTATGTATTCTTGCCAGCCTACATATGAATTCAAAATGTTACATGAGTTATTTTCTCTATAGTATCCTATATACAGACCTAACATTGAACTTATTTTGGTAATTTCTGGATAAGACAGTGCAATAAAAGCCAGTTAACAAAGTTGCTAATATGAAGAAACAAAACCGTTTCTGGGAAAATAAACCTTGCCTAATCCCTTGCATACAGTACCAAATGGTTTCACCCATGGGAAACATCCTGGTTTCAGATACATTTTCTCTGCTAAAAGATAAATCTAGTGCTTGTAACTACTACACTTTTTACAATCAGTTTCTTAAATAAAGACAGGAGGAAAAAATTCTTTGGAAATATAACAAATGACTATTTTTCAATTGCCTTGTGCAGTCAGACAGTTGTTAACAGGCACAGGCAGCTCCAAAACTCTTTGGAAAAAACCCAGCTCCTCTGCCAGATATACTGAAGCATGTGGCTGCTCTGGAACATGAGGCAGCTCTAATCACTTCTCTCAGACTTTTCTCCAAGTCAGACGAAACAAAACAGACACTGAAGACCAACTTAACTTCTACAATTTTTTGTTTTCTTATGATGCTAAAAAAGAGTTCCTGGGAATGTATGTATCTTCTACAGAACTACCTACTAGTGAATTCCTGAGTGCTAGAAAATGAAGTTATTGCAAATTTATCCATGTTTTCTTGGCTGATGCTGGAGGCTTGGCCAAAATTAGATGACAAACTACAGTTGTTGAAATTGACTTACCCCATATTCCCATAAATACTGCAAACACCAGTGTTCCAAAGCTATCAAATATACAGAGTTTCTAGAAAAATGGAAAAGAAAAAAAGGCTTAAAATATAATCAACCATTTTTTTCTTCTACACTGACCCAGAACAGAAGCTGCTTACTGAACATGTTGATTTTTAGCTTTTATGTAGTTTAATAAGCAATCTTTATTGATAGTGTTTCCTCAATTTCTGTCAATGTACACCACCCTCCAGTAAATTAAGGAAATTAAATGCAAAGCCCAGAATTAAAAATATAAGCCAAATATGCAGCAAGAGGATAGTAAAATGATGTGCTATCAAACTTCCTTCCATCTGTTGCATAGGAAGAGGAAAAACAGTGCTTCTCGTCTGGGAACTCAGTATAGAGTTATGTATTTTTAATACAGTCACAAAAAGGCAATGGACACATCTGGTTCTCATGAGCAGGATGACAACAAATCAAGCTAGTTAGTAAAAACACTTTCTGATGAGATACCTCTGTGGTCACAATTTGCCTTTTCTTTCCATCATAGCCTTTTCCCTGTATTCTTATTTCTTTTACCCTTTAAGTGTGCTGAAGCAACACATCAAAGCTGGGCAAAATTGGGAGTGACTGAATCTACGGAAAGGAATGATGAAAGGCTAACATTAGCCTAGTGAGACAAGTTAGTGGAGAAAGACAGACAGGTTCCTCTAGTCAGGAATTCAGAGCAAGAGTCTGGCTGTGTCACGGCTAACGGGACATGGCTGTGTCACAGCTTCTGTCATGGCCCACATCTCCTCCTTGACAACATGGGTCAAATTCAAGGCACGGATCCAGATGATAACTTCTCTGGGGAGGGAGGGGGCAGAATTTAGAAATGTCAAAACATGCTTTAAACATTTCCTTAGCAAAACTGATTCAGAGCTACTGAACCAAGATTTTAGTAATTGAACATGGGTTTTCTTTTTTTTTTCCCAAAAGGAAGAAGTAGCCCCAAATCAAACTGAACGGTTTAATTTTTTATTAAAACCCCCTGTTATTCCCATATCAAATATTTGGGGGCTATATGAAATAAAAAAAAAACCGAACAGATTTTTTCATCTTAGATCAAAGCAGAACAATTATTGCTGTTTCTACTTTTCAAAATTCAGTCGCTGTATCAGAAAGCACAACTATTTGCACAGTTCTAGCAATTCTGCAGGACATTAGTGGAAGAGCAACGTTGTTTTATACGTAGTACTAGAGAAAGTGCAACTAAAGTTCAATAGCATGTCTATAAGCTGTAAATGTAGTTACCTTGGACGATTCACAAGTGATGGTGAGGTTCCAGTAGGTACATACTTTATCACACTGAGGGCACATTATGATATTACCTCCTATGCTGGGATCACATACTTCTTGGCTAAAAACAAAACTAGTCAGTCAATCACCAATACTAAATTCTTTAGTCCTTTTTCGCACCAGAGGACAGTGCAATAACCTCAGGAAAACGAGAAATAATTTACCAGTGATCCACTCTCAAGAATTCCCACCCCCGTTGGCAACACATCCCCATTTCCATTCTTAGTCCTCATCTCAAAAATGGATGACATGAGGGGAAAATAATTTCCATCCCTTGTACGTGTTGGTAATTCTCAAAACTGCTCACATTAAAAATGAAACAACTCTTCAAAGATCTCACACTCTTCAATAGGAAACCCACACTTGCATGCTCATGTGGGCTATCATAGCAAGTCCGAGGGGAGAAGGAAGAGGAATACTGCCTACCAGAGCAAGGAACAGCTGCAGAACCAAAATAGCTACCTAGTCCCTGTGGACTTCTAAGGAGGATCAGATTGGAAAACGTGCAGAGGAGGGCTGCTAGGGTGATTCAAGGAATGGCGGATCTGTCTCCTAAGAGATGGCAAAAGAGTTTGGCTTATCTAACCTAGTACGGTGGAGGCTGAAAGGTGATGTAATTGCTTTCTATAAATACATCAGCAGGGTAAACATCAGGGAGGGAGATGAACTACTTAGCTAAATGATAATACTGGCATAAGACTAGATGGGTATAAATTTGCCACAGGAGTGGAGCTGTGGCACAGCCCTTCAGCGTGTTTTGTAAAGATGAACACCCTTCCTGAAGGGGGTATACAGTGTGATGGCCTGCAGAGGACTTGGCACAATGACCCAGGAAAAAACACCTGGGACATTGTGGCATGGTTGAATTTTGTCATGTTCTGATGAGGGAATATGTGTCATGACTATGCCCCTCCTCCCAACGTATCCTGGGCAGCTGAAGCCCCCTGTGCTGTTGCTCTTCCTCTAGTCTTCTCTCAAAACAGAGGAGAGAAATTTTGGGGGTCTTATCAAAGTCTTTGGATATCTCCTTTAAGGATTACCACAGTGAAAATGATGTGTTACAGCACTTTGTGTTGACTTCTGACTGTCACTCTTTTCTACCTGTTTCTACACCAGGTGTGGTGAACCTAGTGCAAGATATAAATAAAATGATGAAATAACAAACTCTCAGACATCTATCGCTGTAGTGGTCCACGGACATCCATTACTCTTCTAGCTCACATTTTATGCCTTTACCTTCAAATCCACAACCGTTGCTGTTCTCAAACCCTTCCATTTTGCCTCTTTTATTATGCAGTGTCTTGTAAAGCCTATACAGTCCCCTTTTGTAGGGGACTGATCAAAATTGCATGTAATATTAAAATAGGCCTGATCAGGTACCTCCATGTGCAGTTGTCCTTTGTCAGGCATCCATACAGAAAACAGCCAACTCCTACAACTGCAGCCACGATCAGCATATTAGTGTAAAAGCCCAGCCAAGCAAAGTAGATTCCAATTTTCTCTCCATAGTATTTCCTGTGGAGGGGAAAGTTTTTTTTCTGAAATCCAAGTAAATTCACATTTCTGTTTCAAATGGCTTGTCATTTCAGACATTTTGTGCCAACTCATATTGTCATATTCAATGACAATTGAATATGAACTTTGGTTTGAACTTTGGGGTTGCAGAAGTATTACAGCTGGGTATTTCTATTACCACTTTTATGCTCTTATAAGGGGATAGGAAAGGGAGGGGAAAAAAAGGAAAAAGAGAGAAAGATCATACCTTGCAAAGAAAAATTTCAAGTGGTTGCCTTTTCATGAATTGGTTTATCATGAAACCATGCTCAAAAAATGCTCCCATGCATGAGCTGATAGGGGTGTATGCACCTGCCCTCAGAACTGAGCTGTGCCTCTTTGACATCCCCAAAACCAGACCGGTTATGTAAATTCCCAGTTCCCTCTGCATTAGTGCAGCCCCAGTCACACCAACCTGATGAAATCCAGGGGCTGCAATTTGAAAATATTTTTAGGATGAGCCCATTCTCTGTAGAGAAGATATCGCTCACTTGGGCAGTTGGGGTCGGTTGACAGGTGCCTAAAACTAGACTGCAAAACAGAAAGAGCATGAGAAGAAGATACCATTAATCTAACCAGCACAGATCAGCTCTCATCTCTGCAGACCCCGTGCCGTGGAGCCAGAGCCTGGAATAGCCTTTTTGCCCACTCTCACTGCAAGCCAGGAATCGGAGCAGGAAGGCAGCTCTGGGAGTGCACCAGGATCCAGGATAGAAGGTTGTCAGAAAGGCACCGAATCCTAAAGCAAACGCTTACATATGTGAGCTGAAAATAACAGACTCATCATGAACTTAAATCTAAGCACATGTCAGTGTCTTGGCACTTAGGAATAGAAAACAGAAAAGGATCCTTTCTAATTAGAGAACAGGACTGAATGAAAATGGATTTTAAGTAGCTCTAACATGCTTTGCTTCAAAATAGTATTGTACTGGAATGAAGGCTGGAAAGTCTGAGGGATAAATCCAGTGCTTCTAGTCTCTGTTTTAAATTTAAAAGAGAGTTCACATGGAGATAATCCTTGTGGTTTTTACTAGGTTATTTGAAAACCTATTTCAATAAAGCCTATCTTATTTGAGGGAATTTTCCATTCTGTATCTGCGATGCAAGAAGACAAGTGACATTTGTAGACACCTATAGGCTACTTTTGATTTTCAGAGTAGCTGTGATATATAATTTTAATTGTATAAAAAGACAGTCATTCATTACTAGGCATACTGAGTCCAAATTCCCCATGCCATGATAGAAATAGCCTGCAAGGCAGGTCTTAAATCTTTAAAAGGAAACCTTAAAAATGGATAGTCACGAATTATATTAATTCTGCCCTGTAAAGCTTTGGGTTACTTACAAGAAACATGATTTGTCTTGATTCTGCCTTAAAGATTTCCTTGAAATCCTTGGAGGCCTCCTGACTATTTTAAGCAGAGTCCAAACAGTCCTGACCTCCCATGTTCTCAGTGTCTTCTCAACAGAACACACCTCGGACACAGAAGGGTGGCTTGGATGGGGAGGAGGTGTGGGGGTGTGGGTACATAATAGATATAATGCAGAAAATCAACCCTCAGTCTTACTGTATCCCATTTGGAGCCTCACATGGAGTTTTTCCTTAGTCAAATACTCTGAAATCTGATTTTTTTTTTCTCCTTCATTTTCTTTTTCTGTGCCTTTGTATGCAGAACAATTTTCAGTATAACTTGCCTCTTTAAATGATATACTTTAAAAACCTTCAGAAGTGTAGACACAAAAGCTGGATTTCTTATTATTGCAAGATGAAATTCAACCCAGTTCAGCTTTTCTCCACATGACTCTGACATCACCTGTGAGGTGCTGGACCGGCCGGACAGAGCCTTCCTGCAGAAACATGAGCTTCCCTGCACGTCTCTCGCAATGTTTGGGAGCTGTGGGAATGTTTCTCACTGTGTGAGACTGTCACGCATCCTAAGATGAGATTTGTATTCTACATCTTTCTTAAAAATGTTCATATTTGATATGAATTTAAAGACTGAAAAATTGAATAATAAAAAAAAGGGACAATGTTAAAATTGATTTAGAACTGATGATACAGTGCATCATGGGAACTATCACTCAGGCCAGGCATTTTACTGAACTACATCTCCCATAGAATACAAGGTTAACACCTCCTAAATGAAATATGTTGTTTTTCAGTTATGGAGCTACATTTTTAACCAACAGTGCTTTGGAAGAAAATCTCTTTAGCCAAACTATATCCTATTCTACTATGTGGATATAATAACCAGTCAAGCAGTAAGGCAATCAATAGTGTTTGTATCTTTTGATATAAACCCCGCGGATATAGTTAAGACCTCTATTTCAAAATATATTTTAGTTACAAGCACTGGACTTACGTCATGAAGGGGAAATGCCGCTTTGTAGATTCCAGTGTCCAGTAATTTGTTAATGCCAAACTTTTTCACATTGTTTTTGATTGCATATTCCACACGGGACAGGATAAAATGAACCTGAAATTTAGAAAATATTTTTGTGTCTCTTGCAACCTGAAAGTAATCATACACAGCTATACCTGTTTCAGCATATAATTGAGTTAGGAAAGGGTAAGCAGTGCAGACAAAATTAATTGCACAGGCTACATGAACCATTCAAATCCCCCCTTTAAATTCAGGTGGAACAGAAATGGGACAAATGTAACGAATGTTTTCCTTCTGGATTCTGCAGGCTGTTCCATAAATGACACAGGACTATTGCATCCCAAATATTTCTAATTTTTCAGGATGCTCTCATGAAGGTAACTGCACTGATTTGATTACAGGAATGTTTTCTTTTTAAGATTTAATGCTAGAAATACTCCATGGACTTACAATTCGGCTTCTAGTTGCAGGATTGAAAAATGTGTCTTTGTCTTGAATATAAAAGTTGGAGAAATGTTCCTTTTGAAAAGGGGCAGTGAAAAACTCTTGCTCAGGTTTGATGATATTTTCATCCACTCTGAAGAGTCTACTAAACCAGCTGAAAGCTGAGTCTCGAATTTTCAGGTCATTGGGTTGCAGAGGCAATTTGATGTGCATAACCTCGGCGTATGTGCACAGCACTTCCCAAGGTGCGTGCACTTTCACAAAAATAAGTTTTTCATCCAAAACCTAAAATGAAAGAATATTAAAAATATGTGTGTGGGAAAATGAAAGCAAAGGATTTTTCATAACACTTCTTAAACTATCCAGAATTTTCTTTCTCTTTACAGCTCATAGATGACCTATTCAAAGCCGCATGCTTTGTCCATCTCGGCGAGTGTATCATTAGCTTTGTAAAAGCACTGACAGGAGGTGGAAACACTCCAGCATATAAAGGCATATAAAGTATATAAAAAAAGACAGCTAAATGTTCCCTTAATGCTTAATGTTTACGTCTCTGCAAAGTATTTTACAAAGCAATTTAAGTTCAACAAAGCTTCCCCCCTACGGGTTAATTAGGAGTGTTTGTACTTGTAGCCTGGCAGGGCAGCTGTGGCTTTGGAGCTGTCAGTGACTCCCCAGCACTTCAAGTACAACTCCAGAGTGACATGACTTGATGGAAGCAGGCTAGGCACCCACGGGTGCTCCTGGGCAACATGAATTCCCAGCTTCGTAGGGAGAATGGGGAGAGGGAAAGGGGAATCAGCCGAGACTACTGAGAAAGACAGCACAGGGCACATTTGCTCCCGGTTGCATGCCCAAACTAGCACCAGTATGCAGTGGGAACCGTGATAGCCACTCTTGTCTCCTGTCTACACATCGCCTGTAGGCCTTCTATTGACACCCTGCGTTAGTGAGTCTCAGCCACACGAAATTACATTATGCAGCTCGTTGAGTATATTCAGTTATTATCACAGTAGAATTATTGAAAACTGCAAAATTGTATAGCAACAGGTCCGTGTCAGACTTAAAGCAAGCAGTTTACTTTCTTATGAATGTGAAGAGCCAGACTGCATCCTTGGATGTGCAGCAGGAGCTCTTACTGCAGAAATCAAGTAAATACCATGATGCCATGTATTCTGAGTCTAATTTGGGAGGAAGGGGCAAAATGACCTTTTCTGGAGCCCGCTATAGACTACCAAACTACAGTAATTTTAGACTGGAAGTGATTGTCCTGGATGGGGAGACCTGGATGGAGCGCTGCAGCCCTGCAGGGCAGGAAGGAAAGGGCTCTGAGGGGCTTTAACCCTCCCTGCAAGAGACAGCAGCTCCGGCAGCTGGTGTGCATTATCACAGCGCTCGTGAACTGCCCGCAGGTGACTTCGCAGCCCAAAATATACAAAGCTTGATGGTTACAACTGTTTGCACTGCGCCAGGCCCTGCAAGGAGCAGGGTCACATGCAGGAGCCCTGCGCTGCTCTCCTGGCAGGGGAATTCTGCCTCGGACACCCACTGGCTTCCCACACATCCTACACAGCCAGAGTAGGGGGAGAACCTCTCCTCAGAGTGTAGCAGTAATTTTTATCTTCCAAGCACTGAGCAAACACAACCTATTTAAACTCCCCGCTTCCTATCTTTTACTTTGCAGAGGAAGGAACAGACAGAAAGTTTAAAAGATTTTGCATCAGATCACAGAGATGCTACTGATGGAAAAAAGGTGGGCCTTTTTCTCCTGAGAGGAGAGGAAAGTTACAGTAGGTTCATATATCCAGTTTCCTTATTCCTATAGGGGCAGCTTTGCTTTTAGACATAGCCGATCACACAGGGACGAGCACTCACCGATCTTGTTGCTTCAAGTTGCAAGCCGTTGTTTATCAGGTTTGATTCATATGCTTGTCTCTTCCTCTGTTAAAAGGTATTGAACACTGTAAAACATCTGTTCCAAATTTCGCAAATACGTATGCATAGAAGAATGGAATTGCCTCCCAAAACAAAGAATCATTAGGTTGTTATCTCTATAGCCCACTTGACAGCTACTGTGGTGATAGGTACAGTCTTACCTACTAACCCAGATCAGGTCTTTTTTAATCTGATAAGCAATGTTGCCCTCAAATGCAATTCTGGAAAATTCACCCTCTTAGTTTCTGGTACATTACGGAGGTAAAAATGTGCCCTAAATTTTGAATTTTGAGAGCACCTATCCTTCACCTTTAGTCACTAATTGAACTACTGACGGCAGCCGCCTGCCCCCCATTGATCTGCCCTTTAGAAAGTCTTAATCTCAAGGGCTTTACATCCCATTTCCTTCCAGCAACCTGGAACTTTATTCTTCTTTCACAGTAATCATATGTGTTCACACAGTGGTTCAAACTGTAGTAGTCCTCTACATTTTAGTCCATGGATAAGCATCCTCAAAGGAAGAAGCTGAGAGCTGTAGCACTTGTAGAGTCAGTGGTGCTATTCTAGGAGCATTCCATGTCCCCAGATGGACATGACAAGTTTTCCTCAGTGAAGATGAAATTCATGGATCATTTTAATTTCACTTCACAGTACCAGCACTTAGCAGTTAGTGAGTTACAAAAAATCTGAAATGTCTTTGCAATCTTGAATTTGCTTCTCCACACACGACATCCCCACAAAAAACACACAGAGACAAGTAGCCCCTCTCCCCTCAAAATATGAGATATACAACTCCATAAGGGATTTATAAGAAGTTTTGAAACTTAATGTGAAGTAATCCAATTTAAAAGCTATCTGCATCAATTGGATCATTCCCCAATGAGCTATTTGTTTGTGTAAGTCAAGGCTAGCCAGCTCTCCTCGGACTACAGACTGCATGTCAAAATATCAGCGTGGGTAAGGGGGGGCACCTGTAGGTAGCTGGGGCCGGGGGGGAGGCTTCTATGAGCACTTTGCCAGAAGGAGATTACATTAATCCACTGGGGACTGATGGCTTTATTTCTGAACCGGGCTAGGCTAGGCATGCAGCAATGTTCTCAGAGTGACTTGGTGTTACTACTTTCTTACTCCCAGATTGCTTTCATGCCACTGGCCAATTTTTTGGTTGTTTATAAGCCCTGTGCTTAAGGGATTTTTGCCTACCGCTACTGGAACTTTGAGTTTTTAAAAGAAGAATGGTCCAATGGTTTCTGTCGCCTGGTCCTCTATAGCCAGACTAACTGCCTTAAGATCTGTGCTTAAGATCTAGTCCTGTTGCTATTGTGAAGGACCAGAGTCAATGAATGACCCTTTAGATAAAGATTTAGGAACTTGGATAGGTACATGGAAACTGGTCTTCAGGACCAGACCCAAGACCTACCCACTCTAAGGGGCAAAATCAAAAAGGACAAATATCTTCAGGAGTTCCACAGGAACAGGTCAGTTGTATCTCCACATAAGTTTTATCCAGTTTTTTAATGTTTAAAGGCTGTTGTAAGTCCCCAAAGCAGAAAAAACTATTTTTCCAAAACTCTAGCAAGTCTTGGAATTAATAATTATAAAACTTAATAATATAAACAGCCCACCCCATTTATATTTGTTAGTGCTCAGCTGCAGCACCTGTTTGTGGCAATGATCACGACGGACTAATTTCATATTTTGTTAAAAGGTATTTTTTAAATCTCTTTCGGGTTTTCTGTCTTTTTATTCCAGTGAATACCACCTTCTTCTCAGCTTAAGGACAAGAAAAGCCAAATCTTTCAATGTTTTCTTCTTTCATCAATACTTATCACGTTTCTCCTTATTCCTCTCTTTTCTCAAGATAAAACCACAATCCCAAACTTTGAAAGCACTCTTCGTGGAGGTATCTCTCCATGTCCTATTAATCCACTTGTTTATTGGTGACAGTATAATGCTCTTTATATTTCCTGTGACATCTAAGTCTCCTCCTTGTACTAACAGCACCAACTTAGAATCCCAAATGTGAATGAGTTTTTTCCTTGCAGTAACATATTTCCTTGCTTTTTTCAACATTTCATAGGTAATAGTGCTCTCCATTCTCCTTCAAAGCTAAAGGCTCACAGTCATCTTGGCTTCTGAGTAAACTACAGAATAATTTCCTCCGCAATTTTTGGTATACCATACCTCAATCCCCTTACCAGATCATTAATATATGTAGTACACAACACAGGAGTTGTTCGTTACTCCACTATTAACTCTTCCACCATTTAATCCTATCTTTTTGCTTCTTCCATGTTCACGTGTTCTTTGTAAGGTGAATAATACTGAATCATGAAAATATTTCAACTTGAGTTCTGCTTTGTTTCAGCAAATAAAAATGGCAGAGGGCTAAATACCTGTTTCATTTCTTCCTAAATAGCACAAAGATGGGTGCAGGGCAATTCTCATTTGTAGGAGTCTAATACTTTTTTTTTTTAATCTTACTATTCAGATTGCTTTAATAATTTATTACGGCAAGGAGTTCCCCAAATTAATTTTGCCCTCAAAATCTTAGAGGAATGTTGACAATATTAAGGTCTATAATAATGCATTAATGCAAGTAGTGAGAAACAAAGCCCCTGGGAGCCTTTGCTAATTAGGGGCTTTGCTATTTTATATAAATGATTGAATTATGCGCATGATGATCTATGGAGGAGCTAGACTTTTACCCAGAGGAGTCTATAGTGGTTTTGCATTGACTGGGGAATACAGCATAAAGATATGATAGCTTATTAGGCTGGAAGGTGGAGACCGTCCAAAGTTTATTTTAGTATCTGGCATTTTGCTCAGCTACTTACAAGGCTAAGTTGTAATAATAATGTAACCATGGAAATGCTGCTGACCTAAACCTGACATAGATTTTGATGACTGAATGCCTAGCCAATAGACTAGGACACTATGGGATGCATAATCACATACAATCTTAAGAAAGTGAAAGCATAGTGTAAGTAAATGCCAAGTATTACAGGCATGTAGAAGGGTTAGCTCTTGGGAGCTGCTTTTTCACCATAATGCTTTCAATGTCTGGTGATTGTCGTGCCAAGCTGAGGAGACTAACAAGATTGTGGGTCTGGAAATTGGTAGCAGAGCACTAGCAGTTTTTTTCTCTGTGTTTTGTAAATGGTAGGGAGCACTTGCTTTGATTACAGTGACAGAAGAATGCCAACTCATATCTTTGTTTAGTTTATTTTGTGCAAAAAGTTCTCCACAGCAATATCCGCGTGGCTTCAGGGGACAAATCCTAATGAGGAAGGAGTGCTTGAATAGCCACCTCTGCCTACCTGACAGGCAACAGATAAATCACAGTCAATAAAAGAAGGAGCATGGGGCCCAAAGCCTTCCCCACAGAAATCAGCTAAAGGGAGTGGAGAGGATCACTGTATCAATATTAGCTGCCAACTCTCACAGTTCCTTTGATGGTATTGGAAGCTTTTCTGAAAGTCCCAGCTGTTAGCATCAGGAAATTAATTGATTGAGAAGCTCTGCTTCTGTAAGCTTCTTTCCTTTATGTTTGAAGATAATCATAAAAATGTGAAGCAGAATATGCTATAAAGGCAGACACAAAAAAAGTAAACCCAAAGAACTCCAAATACATATTTTCTGAGATACCCTCTGATTTTAAGCCAGCCTCATGATTTTCTGAAACCTGATTCATGACCACACAGAACTGGCAATACTGCAGTCTAGCCCTGCTCTCAACAGTGGCTTCCAGTCACCCTGTTTGGAAAGACCCATTTCTGGTCCTATGAATGTATAACTACAGAGTAACTCCCTCCTTCCATTTGTCTTCCCATCCTTCTGTCATCCTTCCTTCCAACCATTAGGTGAAGAAGTAAAATTTGCGTTTGGAACAGAGATTTTATTTCAGTGAGTTCCTGCTTCAAAACCAATCCATCGAGCAGGGACCAGGGCAGGTGTGGTTGCCCTCCTCCCAGTTTCAAAGGTCCCTTTCATCCTTGTTATCAGACTTTCCTGGGTAGCTTGGCTTGGCACACCACAGGCATGTAGAGCCTGCCATCCTCTACTGCCTCAAATCACCGTGTAAAATGGCACCGAGGTACCCCTCTTTCTGTAAACCCAAGTATCGTCGCCAGTGTGCTAAACAGCAGGAGAAGTACAATTAGTTTTTTAAGTTATCCAAGCTTTTTGTTTGTCAGCTATCTAAACTAAACAAGTCTACAGGCAGGAACTCATTGTTTGCTTATGAAGACAAACTTCTCTAGCCCTGCTGAAGTTCTCCATAAGACCGTACTTAAAAAAAATGATGTGTGCAATATTCTCTGTGAATTATAGTTTTCCTTTAATTCGAAAAAAAAACCCAAAACAACAACACCTGTCTATTTCTGTGAAGCACAGATTACTTCATGGCTGGAAATGAAGGTTTTGCCCACTTTACTACTTAAATTACTGACAGTCTTTCTGTTTATTTCTGTTGGGGGAAGCAGATGGACTAGAATGTCATTCTGCACCAATCTATTTTTAATTTGACTTTCTGGTGCTGACCCTTTAACTTTCAACAGTGAGCTCCTTGAGGATCCCAACAGACAAAACTGGCATTTTGGAGCAATCCTGGGAAGACTGGTGATATTTAATTTCTATTCTGATGGTAACCTATCCTGACAAATAGGGTACATAAGTTCTAGGTTTAAAAAACATGCTTTGGGCAGGAATGTCAATTGCTTGCAAGGTACAGTTTCTGGAATCTGCTCCTGACAGTTTGATTTTTGCTAGTGTTTGCAAAATTAATTGTATACCAACTTTAAAAGGTTTGGAGTTCAAATTGAGTTGCATATATGAACCTTATCTGCTAACTTTTGAATCTGTAAATTATGTTAGAAACTTCCACGAGGATGTCATTTCAGTAGTTTGACTTTGCCTTCTTTAAACCAGATTTCAGAAACACATGAAAATGAGGGAAGCACAGCACCACTGCACATCTCCAAGTGTTTCAGAATCCCATGGTTTTGTTCCTTCTATCCAAATCACCCTCATGTTTTTAGTTATTTCCTTCTCTCCTCTGAGATGTTCTCCCAAGAATATTGCTAATTAATATAAATTAATGCTGGGCCATTTTCTCAGTTACACTCATGCAATTCTTTTGAAAAAGCACAGAAAGCCATCCAAATCAAATATAATGATGGTCCCAGGACCCAATTCTTCTCTTGCTGCAGAAGAATAGATGGATCTGTACTCTGTTCCTCTGAATGCAGTAAATTGGTTACCTAACAGGCTGAGGTCTGATTTTCAAATCCTTCCCACTAAATTCAGTAGGTGTCTGGGGACTCCTCCGCTCTCAGTATCATACAAAACTACCCAGTGCAGCACTCAAAACTTTTAAGTTCAGAAATGTGGATCTATAGATGTCCACTAACAAGTTAAATTCTGCCCTGACTTCCATGTCATGCAATCAGGTGGGGTGCAGTGTGCGTCAGACAGAATTTGTCCCAGTGACCACACTCCTGGTCCCCACATTTCACAGACCTGTAACATTGCACATGGCCAGTGGAGACCTTGCTGCTGACCTCAGTGAGGTGAGGATTTCACTCTACGAGAACAAACTTCACCGGATCTGCTATTCTTTAATAAGCTGGAGTTTCCAAATTCTGTGAACAATAAACCTCTGGATAATAGCTGTGTAAAACTGTCAGGAGAGTCAAAGAACGAGTAGTATGAGCAAGGAATCTATTCAGGCTTAAAGCACCTTAAAGTATACAAGTACTGCTTATAAAATTTGGCATTTTCAGTTAATCATTGATCAGAGACAGACTGTGACGTATGCAGTATTTAAAGCTGACAGTAAATGGCAATACTCCTCGGTTTGGTATCTTGTATATCATCACAAGGGTAGAAGCATTTGCCCCAGAAAAAAACTATAACCAAATAAAAAACGGTGTCAGTAAAGACAAGCTATCAACTAGGTTTTATGCCAACACTGATGAAACCTTATGTATCTTATTTTGGGCAGCATCATCTCCACACCTTTCTGGGAACTGTGGTAGGCCAAAATGTTAATTCTCTCCCTGGAATTCCAGGGATGCAAAACTGTACCATAAATGTCATTTTCCTTTCCATCTCAGACATAAGGTATATGTGTTTTGTTTCTTCTTTTCAAATATTCTGTTCACATTTATTTCTTTTTTACTTCTCAGTTTCTCTCCCTTCACTCCTAGTATGAGTGTGAGGTAGGTCCCAAGGCAGCGTCCTGCACCCCACTTGGGAGGAGGTACAGGAATAAAAATGTTATCAATCAGTGCCGCCAACATCTGTGCAGCATATGCTTAGGGCATGAAGATTTGCAGCACATACAGCCTCCCCCACTTGCATAGCAAGTGATCTCAAGTGAGATGAAGGACCTCTCTGTCTTGACGTGACTAAAGCATTTGTGTGCTTGGAGCTGACCTGCACCGATCCCATCCTTAAAAAGTTAGAAAGCTTACATCCATTCACATTTTAAAAGCCTGTTCCTCCAGCAATAGATAAAGGAAATGCATTTCTAAACTGATGACACCTGTATGTGAGGCATTAGAGGGAGGGAGCCAGTACTTCCGAGTTGTGTCACAGGAGTTTGGTTATGACCAGGTGACTCATTTCAGCTTATGTGACAGACTCACTGAGCAAAATCCTCTCTTCACTCCCTCTTCTCCTTCCTCCACCTTTCAGTCTGTTTCATGGTCAGCTTTGGATTTTTTCATTAGTTCCCCAGCTCAGTGTCATCACACTTGTAACCTTTGTTCTTGCCCTTGGAAGTCCTCTGTAACTGCCACTTCTTCATCCTTGTCTCTTTCTATGCTTTCTACTGCCCTTTCAGCACCGTATGTGTTCCCAGTATCAAAATTCTCGCCTACGCCTTCCACAGTACCCCTACGGCTTCAGATTCTCCCTGTCCATGGAAATCCTGGCTCTGAAAACCGCTATCACTGCTGTTTTCAGTTTCCTTCTGACACATCCACGTCACCCCAGCCACAGGTCTCAATCTCTTGGCCGTACTTCTGCCCATACAGCCTTTGTTGGCCACTTTGCTGCCAGGCCACACAGCTGGCTCTTGTCCAGCTTGCTGTCCACCAAGACCACGAGGGCCTCTTCCACAGAACTGCTCCCCAGCCACTCAGTCTTCACCTTATCTGATCATGAGTCTAATACACTCTCGTTCTCACATTTGTTGCGTGTAGGTAGACTGCTTCCTCTTCCTCAGCACACCACAGATTCAGTGTGGCTGCAGATCTTTGTAGGACTGAGACCTTTGAAAGTAAACTTTTTTTGCAAGCACCTAGCACATTACCCACAATCTCCTGGTCTAATTACTCATGGTTTAATTCTGGCTAATGTCCTAACATTAATGCTGCACTAAAAACAGTACTCCATTGCTCACATTTAATTTCCATCACTGTTTGGAAAAGACTCTCATTATATTTTTAAGTACATTTGGGCAATGGCCAAATATTACAAACATAAATGTAAAATACTAATTGATAAAAACAATTGTTTCCAAAGGGGCAGCTTTTTGTTTCTAATTACCTCTTTCAATTAATTTTTATTGCTGATCCTGTGATCACATGTAATGCAACACCCACCCACTGCAGGACTCCCTCAAACCCTACTAACGACATTCCTTATGGCTGCCCTGTTAATGCCAACAACACCACGGTGTAATGAATATCAACCAACTTACCTACAGGCCTTTTTACTCCTACTCTTCTCTTTCCTAACTGCAAATCATTATTTGTCTATGAGCTGCTTTCAGTGATATCTTTGTCCTTGCCTGTTTCTACCAGAGGCTGCTGCTGGAACATGGAGCTGCTAAATCAGAGAAGGAAGCAGGTGGGTGGGAGAGCGCAGATGCCAAGGGGACTACAATCCTGTGGATGGATAGTTCTCAAGTAGTTCACAATTAGAATAGCTCAGTGGCATGGCTGAGCTTGTTTTTGTGGCCCTGGGTGCCATAATGAAAGCAGTCATTCGCAGAACTACTGAAATAATGAAAAAATAGTTAAAAATAATTTATGATTGTCGTTCATCGTTGCTAAGGAGCATCAAGCAGTCACTGGCTTGAGTCAGAAATTTTTTGCAATGTCCCTAGGGAGGGCCAAGCTGTTGAAGTGTCAAGGGAAGGAGTGGTACAGGGAGAAATTCTGGTGGCAAAGTGACGTACAATTATTTCCCATAAATGACTTGGGTACTTTATTGGGCAGAATGTCAGCAGCTATGCTCATAACTGTGATCTGGAGCACCTGGTCAGCTGCCTCCTTCTATTGGTTCCCCTGAATACCCAGATTTTAATACCAAAATCCACTAGGGGCCTAATTCAGTCACTGTAGGTACAGAAAATTGTCCTAGTCTGAAGATCTTGGTGTCTAATTCTAACCAGGAACGTGATACCAGCATTTTTCTGCTCACATCTCCTGAAGCGTTCCCTCCCTCCCAGGAGGATGCTCTGAGGTCACCTAGCACACAGACAGACACGATGTGCAGCGCTCTGCCCATTTACACAGTAATCTACGGGCTTAAGCTCACCCTTGTTCCCTGCTCAGTTTGATGGGCTACAGTCTCCCAACTCCCAAGAGTACTCCTAGGACAGGGCAATGCAATTGCCATTCTGGGTGAGGGCACTGTTCTTTCTGCCCACTGCTCTAATGCCCAACAAATGATTCAGATTTATACTGAAAATAAATTACCTTTTGCTTTTTATGATCACTCCTCTTACGAGTCATTTTTTTGCTTTCATCTTCATACACCAAAACAAAGTCAATTCTTCGCTGCCCATCGTTGAAGAACAAGGAGTCAGGCTTATCATCAAAATCAGCCTGGAAGGCAGGTAGGATAGGTTAATATGAAGAACTTCACTCATCAGTTCCTTACTTGCTTCCTGTTACACAGTATTTCAGTCAACAGAGAAATTCAACACGTCAGACTCGTATAACACGAAGACCAAAGTGGCAACAAAAGTAGCACGGAGTAGAATGGAGAAAAAAAGCTTGGGAGATCTCTGCATGACATAAAAACAGCAGAACTTTGACCTAATTTTGTTCTTTAAAAATAGCATATTAGCTTTTGACAATGGGAGGAGCATTGGGATACAGCACCATTCCCAAATAATACGTCTGTCAAGTAATTTGCATGCCATCATGGACACAATGTTAGATAGTCTGTCTACAAGATATGTTGTTGCCTGATGGGAGTCTCAGAATTAGTACGTTCCCATCTGTCCCCTTACCTGCCAGAAGTTTAAGCATCTCTGCAATAAAAAAAAAACCAACCAAAACAAAAAGCCCAGTAGTTTCATGCACCCTAATACCCAAACCCACCATTGCCCAGAGAACAAAAAGCATGACCAGGCTGCAGATGAACTCTCAAAATGGACACATCCTATGTGGATTTATTTCTCTTTTTATTCGCAACGTCTCAGCAAGCAAAAAACATTGTTGTATGCCACACATCCATCATGTTATAATATATGCCAAAATCAAAAGGATTAATATATCCATAAGCCATTATCTAGTCCCCGGAGGAAAGGAGGACAGATTGTCATATCCACTAATAACATCTTAATGTGTTATTTCATGTGTGAAACGATACAGACACATTGATGACGGGGAACCTGAATCCTCAAGTAATGATTTTGTAGTTTCTTAGAGTACTCTGAGGGTGCTATCAGGTGTAACAACCCCTCCTTTCAGGTAATATATAGCTGTAATGTTATCAGAATCCTCATGTAATGAGCACCAAACTCTCAGGTACTTGGCCAAATCCATCCATGGTGTTAATGAGTGCAGTGCCCCCGAAGTTCATAGATATCAAATGCCTGAAGTGGGACTCAGCATTGCATTAGAGGTGGTAAGATCTCCAAAGCTGGGAAGACTCCCATGCAGAACCGCAGAGGACCCTTGGCTTCCAGCTGGCTGGGCGTGCAGGGTGGCCTAGGGCAGGATCAGGCCAGGCAAAATGACCCAGAATAATCTCTTGAACATGCTGTGCCTTTGGGGACACGGAAAACATTCCCAGATGTCCTATCCCTGAAATTTCCCTGTCAGTGCAGACCAAACTTCATGAGGGATTCCAGGTCCAGTTTTGGGAGTTCTGGGATGTCTGGTCCACAGAAAGGCACATGGAAATGTGGTTATGGTGTCAGAGACCCCTTAAATGCAGACCGAAATGGTTGTTCTTCAACTGTGATAAAACTGAGAAGAATGCCAGTCTTCAGTCAGGAGCACCCCAGTTCCAGGGAGCAAACAGTGTTTTAGGAACCACAAGTGTCAGTGTTTCCAAAACAAAATTTCCCAGGAGTTTTATTCTAAACCTCTCCCTGTAGACTATTTTGTTACTGTTTATTGGCAGAGTCAAAACAGTCGACCAAGATGTGTCTCCCCATAATTATGACAAAATTTCCGTATTTTAAATAAACTCAGGGGAGTTTAAACTCACTATTTTTTTTACGTTGTATGTGCAAAGGCTAGGCTTTGCTGCAAAGATGTCCTGTTAACTTCGTTGCTTCAAACAGTCTGAGCAGATTCTTGGTTAGAACAGTTCTCTTTGAATCCCACCTGTGCCTACAGATTTGTGACAAACCTGACAGCAAGCAGCTGCTGACATACGTACATGCATATATATATACATATACGCTGACATATGGCCAATGTACGCATATATTCTACGTTAGTTTCACAACCTGGCCTAGGATTCAGAAACTACCTAGGCAGTCACCAAATCAACATACAACTGCACACTGTGAATAAAATTTTAGGAAAAAGAATGCTTTAAACTTTCAAATGGCATCACCAGACCACAATGACACTGAGTATCTCTATCGCCCAAAGCAAGTCATAGATGTGAATTTCTAAATTCTTGGGAGCTACAGTTGGCACAGTCCCATCAAGCAATCAGACTTGACCCGGACAAGTCTTCCTCCCGCTGAGCCATGGGTGTAAAATGCAGGCCTTCTGCGACCATTTTCAGTCTCATTTAAAACATAATCATGATGTTTTCATGTTGACTAGATTCCCATTGGGAGGAAAGCATTGACAACAGCCAACAGCCCCTGTTGGGAGACAGCTTGGGAGGTGCCGGGGCAGCAGCAGAAGAGAGGGCGCCGGGAGCCGAGCCCAGCCAAGCACAGAGCCCAGCCCTGCAGCCTCTGCTCTCCCCTGGGACCCCAGCAGGCTCTGGCCAGGGCTAAAATTGCTCTGTGTTGCAATGCTGGAAACACAGAGCTCAAACCTTGTGATAATGAATAAGGAGGGGAAGTGTCACCACTGCATAAACCAGAAGGTTTTTTTAATTGGGCTTCTTCGTCTTTTGAATCTTAGAAACAGCATTATAATAACTTCTGTTTACAGAGACAGAGTTTAGTTGTGAAATTCAAGCACTTGAAAGCATAAAAGTAGTATTAGCTTTGAGTTTTTTTCACTACAGCTTTTAGCTCTCTTCCTATATGACCTATCCACAGGATAGAAAAGAAAGAAATGGCAGACAGCGAACATCAGATCAAGTTTTGATCTAACAAGTTTTGATCATAATTTGTGATTGCATAACTTCACGGTTTGAAGAATTTTCCTTTAAATGTAGTCTCCTTTAAGCTTATAAAACTAGTATGTAACTTAGCAACAACTGGCTTAACTGGATTGTCAATAACCAGATGCAAAGACTGCCTGTTAATCAGTATTCTGACTCAGGAATTTACTTACATATGTGATTTCATTCACGTGAGTATATACATGTTACCATACACATACACCTTTATATATATATATATGTCAAAATATGCATACATAGAATGGAATATAGCTGAAAGATTAATCGATATTGGACTGCATGAATCCAGATACACAGAAGTTCACACTTATGAAGCTAACTTCTTAAATGTAATCTCTATTGCTTTTAATCACGAGGGCATTGTTCAATTGACTGTCCACAGACACTTTATATATCAGTAAAATAATAAAGAATTGACTCATTAAGCCTGAATACTTAAAAGATCAAGATTAAGACCCACACAAATAAATTGTAATGTAACACTAAATGTTGCTCAATTAAAAGTAAGAAGTAAAATGCAAATGGGAATGTAATAGTTAAGGTTCCGACAGCTACATTAACTGAGATGTGTGGTGTATCTTGTAATCCCTACTGGATAGTTTGTAATGAAAAATCATATATTATTCAACGTAAATACCAGGGGAAAAACAAGACTGGAAACCAAAAAGATGTGCTGTACTCTGAAGTTAATAATTCCTTTGAGACAATGTTTGTTTTTTTAAAAATATGTAATATTATTTGACAGTATTACAAATGTTATTATCATACAAATGCACACAAGCTTGTGTGCACAGACACATAAGCTAATGGGGCTGAAATTCCAATACAGAATTTTTCTTAAGTATCAGTAGCAAATTATAACCTAAAATAATGAACAAGCCCATTGATACCTCTTTGTTTTGGAAGAAACAAACACGGGGTCTACTTACTGCACTTCCTAATTTTCTTAGCCTCAGCATAATCACATTTTAAGTACTGATGGAGGCAATCGGTTGTGCACTCTAATGTTATAATAATACCCTAGCGGACAGCAGGTTAATATTGATTAACATCATTAATAAGTAAAAACATGTAATACATTTAGCTGTAAAATACTAATTATATTTAGCACATACTCTGCGGCACTTCTGAACTCTCCAAGTGCGGTACAGTCAACCGCTTGCCTACCACAGAGAGATGGGGAACTATTAGCTGCTTTATTAACAGAGGCAATCTGAAGGAGGGGAGGGCCAGGTCGTGGATAAAGCTCTTTGAAACACTCAGGGTACACCTACGTGGGCTAGTCTAGAGGCAGCACAGCCACGTTAATGTGGGTGAACCTCTGCCTTTCAGTTCAGAGCAGGGTCAGACCAGGTGAGCATGAGTGGCTCTTCACTCCAAGGAATGAGACGGGAGGTAGTTGGCAGGAACGAAAAGCCCAGAAATGTGTATAATGCAGCCACCACCTCCTCAGCACCAAACGCCTTGCTCTACAGACCCACTGCTGGGTCCTCACTACCAGGTAATGTATGCACAGCTGGTGGGATCCTGCCAGAGCTGCCAGTCCTGAGCAGCCCTCTGCCATGCACACCCCCCCGCTCACACACCTCCTCTCAATCCTCCCCGACTCCGGCTCCCTGTGGCCACCTCGGCAAAGGAATAAGGAGCTTCCTGCGCTCTTTGCTAATCCAGCACAAGCAGTCATCGGTAAACAGCATCTGCTCTCCCAGCCCTCGGGACAGAGTGGCACTTGGAGAAGGGACGAGTGGGACATGAAGACAAGCTTGCCCCTCCACACAGGGCTGTAAAGGCTGAGGTAACCGGTTTGGCTCCAAGTGACCACATCATGGAACCGACCCTCAGCCCCTTGACTCAGAGCTTCTCAGGAGGGAGACTACGGTGTGCTCCTCCTTATGTAGAACCAGGCTTGCTGGTATCTAAGGGGAGCTGCCGAGACCGTTCCTGTAGTCATGGCTACATGTGATGCCTGCAGCAGAAGATGAAAGGAGACCACTCTAGTGGGAAGCTCCCTTCAGCAACAGCGATGCTCCACACGGGGAGAAAAAATGGTGATTTACAAAGAAACCCGTCTTCACTTTTCCAGGCTTCTCTGGGCATTATATTGTTAAACATTCAGTGGGGACAATGGTGGGAAGGGCAGAACGGAGACAAGCATGAAGAAAAATATGTGCACAGGAATTGCAGCTATTTATTGTTTCCTACACCCTGAACAAGCACAGTATTGTAAGCTGATTTTTTTTAAATAACAAGAGATTCTGCAGGAATGACTTATCTAACTGAAAGGATAAAAGAAGTGCTTTATTTTGCCTGCATGAGCCTTTGGTGTGACTGTCAATAGCATCAGATGTAATCATTACTGGAGGGATAAACTACTTGTCTGCAACCTCACATAATTTTCAGATACGCTTCAAAACAGCTTCCTGCAGCATGCCAGGGAATAAATCAGTACTGGGAAACAAGAGAGCAGAGCAGAGCCTGTGTAACATCACCTCTGCTGAGAGGCACCTGCAAAAAATCCCCCGGCTGGAGCTCGGCGACAGTCTTGCAGGGACCCGCGGGTTACACCTCAGTTGTGGGTTTTACGTAGGTGAAAATTTCAGAGTGCCTGTTTAGGAGCACAGTTATTTCTCTCTACAGGCCTCAGGAAACTTCAAATCAAGTAAATAAAAAGGAAACAAATTATATTACCAGGATATAATGAAACATAATTATTTGTAAAGTGGTTTGAGATCATCTGGAGAAAATGTTACAGGAATATAAAGTTATTCTTACTATCACAGCTATATAACAAGATCTTTTAATACTTTATGTTCTAAGTGACCAATAGAGACAACTTTCTGACATTAAGACCAACACAAGCATTTACTTCTGGAAGATATAAGAGATATATAATACATAAGATACTTCAGGAAGATATAAGTTTATTTGCATACCACGTACTAATGTTGGTCTGTCCCTGTAGGGCCATAAAACTGTTGTGCCTTTAACATTTTTCCTTGTGACTCATATTTGCTAATAACAACAGAGGACTGTTTTAGTTCTGTTTTTAGCAACAATGAGATTATTAGCAAGCACTTAATCAGAAGAAGGTTTTTTTTTCCATGTCCTCAACATGCAAAGAAATTTTTGATATGTAACAAACTGAAATAAACTGAGACTAAAGACAAAGTAGAAAAATGCGGGGTGTCATTACAGTCATACATTTCTGTCAGCAGAAAGCGGTTGGTAACCGGCCAGGCATCGGGATGCCTTGTCCCCTGAGCTAAGTTTGGACCAGACACCCACTTGACTTCCTGTCTGAGCGTCACGTCGCTGCTGGCCGCAGAAGGAATTCCAGTCACTCCTGATTAGAGAGAGACCAAACGGCCTTACTTTTAAAAAAGGTGAAGACAGTACTCTGCTGAAAACCTGCTTTTCTGCACCTCCCATCTTTCTTGGGATGCAGGAGCTGGGAAATTCACTCTTTTGGACTTCCCTGAAGCCTTCTCACTGCAGAAATTGCATTTGAGGGGCAGCAGGAATAGACAATTTGAAGAAGTTATCCTCCCCTCTGCAGATGTTGACTCTCAAAAAAAATCTTACTGTTACATCCAAATTCAAACTATCTACCTATAAAGCAGGTAAGACTGCAAAATGAAACATCTGAGAGCTGGTAAAGGCTTGAATTAATGCTGTCTATGCAGTTTTGTCTTCCTTGTGCATACTGTTTATGTTACATGGCTTAATTGCACAACCGCATGCCATACTTCTACCCTTCTTGTAGTAGTTACAGAATACTCTTTATTATCTTCTTTATTCAATGTCTTTTTTTGTCACACCTCATCTAAATAGCCCGAACGCTTAAAATAGGGATTTCCTTCTGACTATGCCTGTGGTACTCTCCTCACGGAATCTTAATGTTCTACAAATGTTGAGAAATTTAATTTTACAAGATCCCCCAGGAGAGAAAGTAACAGTATAACCCTCATTTTAACAGTGATCACATAAGGCATCTAGAGATCAATGACAAAAGCTGTCTCCTAAATTTGGAGTTCTAGCTTGAGACACCAGGGCAGTGACATCTTTCCAGAGAGCTCAGCAATTCTTTCTCTTCAAAAAGCAATACACCCACTTTCAGGTCCGTATGGGACTATTTTGAAATAACGCAAACAGGGTCACAGATGTTCCCCTTTGACACTCGGGAAATAAACAAAACCTGGATGTGACTTTGCAAGTCTTGCACAGAAACCCTACAGCAGAAGCAGGGATAAAATCCCATTATCTAGGACTGCACTCAGTTTCTCTAGTCATAAGAACCTTTCATTTTTTCCCTGCAATTTCCTGCCACATTTACACCTTGCTGAACAACATCCTCACAGAATTTGGGCTTTTTGGAGATTAATGTCTGACTTATGTGCTGAATGAGGCAGGGATCTTGTGGCAAGCTTAGCACGTGATCCTATAATTAAAGACAGCACCAGAAAAAGAACGGGACCGTTTATATTACCCAATAACTTACTCAGTTTTGGCTACTCCAGGATGACTTGCAAAATCAAATCAAATTTCCAGAATACTTCCAGCTGCAAAGCATGATCTAAGTTTAGACAACAGGCGCAGTACTTCCCTTCTATTCAATCATTTAAGGTTAGGCTTCCTATTCAGTTTCCATTTCTAGCTACAGTTAGCACTCATCCATTTCACAGGGAGACCTGCTCAGCAGACCTCAATTTTATCTTTTGGGTCCCTCCAACCCACTGAAACCGCCCAGTGGCCAACAAGGAGGACCTGACACGGAAGGAGCAGTGCAGAAAAGATGCTGCGAAAACTGAGCAGAAATTACAACTGCTGGTAAACATGAGTAACCAAAAATAAAAATTGATTTTGACAGTTGATTTTCAGTAGAAATAAAAATAAATTCTACCAAGACTGCTTGGAGGACACTGTTCTAACCGCAGGGTATATGATGTTCTGGCTGTTTTGGTGCTATTTCATGTCATATAAATACATTAAAAAAATGTCATTGAACCACAAGGAGAGTCCAAGAAGGATTTTTATAACATGCTAGTCAGGGCACTCAGTTGAGAAATGGAAGCTCTTGGTTCCAATCATGCTCCAAAAAATGTTTAATTATTTTTCCAGAGACTAAAGCAGCTTCAAACGAAGAACACCCTGACACAAAACGCTGGGGCAGGGGCAGGGGAGGTGAAGGTATCCAGCTCCCAGAAGGAAGCTCATTTCCTGGTAGTTTGGGTACTTGTGTCCTACAGCAGAGGCAGGACCAAACCTCTGCTGACCCATAACTATGACAAGTACTTTGCCCGCTAAGCTGCTAGAGCAGCTCCCCAAGGCTCTGGTGCACCTTGGTGCAATGAAGATTGATCCCTTCATTTACACTGCTTTCGGAACACACTACCACTACAGAAATCCTTTGTCTCTTTCTTTTATGATCTGTTTCCCATTTCAGTTTGATATGAATCAAAAGACCTTTCAGTTTGGTGGTCAGGCTGAAAAGTAAATTATCTAAGCAGCTCCAGCCATAATATGTACATATAAGACAGGGCAGGCTTAATTCAACCCCCTGAATTTGAATGCTTGATTTGCTTCTTTTAACTTTTTAGCTCATTTTGCATTGTATTGTATGTTCTCCCAGTCATATAAAGAAAACAACGTATTTCCTTATAGGCAGAGAAGTCAGCAGGACCTGGAGCTCCACAGTCATAACAGACCTCCTCTGTGCAAGCTAAAGGGATAACCAGTAGCAGTGGCAGCAGGCTGTCATTCCTGGAGTAAGATCTAGTAGACAGCGATAAAGAAACACACAGGCAGGTTCAGTTATTTGTAAACAGCTGATAGTTTAAATGTCAATGCCTTGGACAGGGCTGACTGGGAACCAGCTCCAGCTCTCATGACTTACTGGCACCATTACAGTACTTTCTTGAACGATTTCTCTATGCGAAAACAGTCATGAAGCTCTTAGGTGCTCAAAATTAATCGGTCCAACGAGCAATTCTTGACATTGTTGAACCTGTTTCTTTATGCCTTATTCTCCTGTAACACTGATCCACTTGTAGAGGTAGCTTGACTAGAAAAGACAACCTAATACACACTCAAAGCCAGTGACACTGACCTCTGTCATTAGAGGAATGAAACATAGAACAGGTTCTTTTGATTTATATGGAGTTGCTCTATTAGCTTTAGGATAAGTGTATGATTTTACACCTTTTCTAATCCAGGCTTATAGCTATGTCCTTGTGCAACTGCAGACCACACCTGTACCATTCTAGGGGAAAAAATAAAATTGGAGTTGTCAGCATGCCAGCTGGGCATCAGGTTGGCAAAGCATGTGCCATGGCAGGGCTTGTTGGGGTCAACTGGCCAGCCCTTAGAGATAAATGAGACCTGAGGCAGGGGATCTTGAGCTAGAGCCAGAAGTCTGTTAGCTGCGGAAAACATTAAGCAAGCTGGGGAACCTGAACTTTGGATAAAGGGAATGGACACCTTCAGGTCTTCTTTCTTCTGGCCACTTCAGTCTCTGATTGGAGTAAGGAATTTCTTGGTGTCTCCAAGCTTTCTGTAAAAACGAACCCTGAAGTCACATGCCGGCCAACTAATACCTGGGCGTGTATGAATCTATAGAGTATGTGTGTTTATATGTAGGGTGTGTTCATAACTATTTATCCTTGTATACACATACGGAAATCCTATGTGCGTGTATGTGTGTGTATGTGCGTGTATCAGTTTATAGTGAATATATATTGGTCACTTTTAACTGAGTCCAGTGCCTGTGTCAACCTGCACTTTCACATCTGAGTCAATGACTTCAGGTACCTTTAGGAAAAAGAGATACACCAACTCAGATTCGGTCACACAGATGAACTGCATATGCTGCAAATGCGAAGGAATGCTAGCCTTCTGGAACAGCTACTGACTGTTGCATATCTATATGAGAAAAAATTACAGCTAGTCATAGTTAAAGTAAAGAAGTACCCACCCATTCAGGAGTATGAAGGTTTTGCTGATCTGGCACAGTTCCGTAAGTGGGAATAATCACCTGGTTCAGTTCCAAGACTAAAAATAAACATAAAAAATTAAAACATTCTAGAATTTTGTGTGCTAGGTGTTTTCTTTTTAATTTTATTAATGGTTTGTGGAGAAGCCACATTCCAGTAACATTCGCTCTATAACAGGAATGATTTTCACATAACCTAATAACACAACTACAAGTTCAATGTGTATTGATGCCCCAGTGACTCCTCACCCATTTCCCCAATACCTGTTAAAAACCAACAACCCACAAACTGAATTGGTTTCCTGAAAATACAGCATAAAATAAAAATGATCTTGTAAAGTATGCTACTCCATGATACCATTATCAAGCACACTGGGAAAACTGGCCACCAGATCAAGCACTGGATAACACACAAATTCATCCTAATAAAGCTGCTGGAAATAAGTTACAGAAGCTCTACAATCGCTGCAAGGTATTGGTTTTAGTTTCTTAACAAATATTTTTGGGTCTTAAGAAGAAGTCAGATAACATCAAGTGGCTGAAGGGAGAAGGCTGCTTTCTGCCTATGCATGGCAAGCAGATGGACCCCATGTGTTATTTTTAGACCCTTAAAACAGAGAAGTGTCTTAGCCAAGTCGGTCCTGCACTGAGGAAAGAGTCATGGATGTCAATGGTACCGAAATGCCAGTGTTGTCTGGAAATGATAGCCTCAACTTGTCAAAAAATACTATAATACTAAAAGAAAATCTCCAAACTCTTAAATAATCTAATCTATAGTACTCTCAGAAGGATAGCTAAATGCCTGTTAGATACAATGCCAGGACAAACGTAACTGATATGCCTGGGGTTTTTTTTTTTTTTTTTTTTGGCTTAAAAACTTCATTGATATGTGGCCAAATTCTCAAGATTTTGAGAAGCTTTTTTTTCACTGATGATGCTCATTTATACCAGCTGAAGATATGTCAAAACACTTAGAAACAGAGCACAACAAGACCGCTATTTACAAATCAACAGAATTCTCTCATGGCCTCGAAGCAGCTGAATTCTCTGGTTTAAATACTCTTTCATAGAGTTTGGTAGGGACTTCATTCCAGATGTTGAGCTGTCAGTTTCAGATCTCTACTGTGGTGACAGTGTACACTCTAGGGAGGAGACCAAAGCAAGTCCATGAATTTTTCCATCAACATCACTTCAGAAACCTTTGAGTCATAACCCAAAGGTTGGCCCAGTTGAATAACCAAAGTCCGTGAGCTCTCAAAAACATTAACATCTTTAGAAATGTTTCCCAGCATTTAAAAAAAGAGCAGGAAAATGCAGACTAGTGTAGCACACAAACGTCACATGCTGAGACCATAATATAAGGACTCAGAAAACATGAGCGCATCTCAGCAGCTACTGCAAGATTGCTCTGTATGCACATCATTATATTTTAATGGGTTCAGGACAGACTAGTGTGAGAAGGGCAAATACATATCCTTAATGTCAGTGTAATGGGCATCACCCTACATTCCTTAGGGCATTCTTTATTCTCTATCTGGACACAAAGATATCCAGATACAAAGCGCTTCTGAAAGCCCACAGAAGAGGGAATGTTTCTGCCCACACAAAATGGGCAGAGTGAAGGAGAAATATAAGCATCTTGCTTTGAAATATAAACATCTGCTCTGAAACTCTGTGCGCCATTACACAAAGCAAGCAGATGTGGACACAGACATTAAGACTTCTGGCAGCCACTGAACTGCAGTAACAAGAATCATGAGTTAAAATGGCCTTTTTGCTAAGTCCTCACAATGTGTAACTACACACCCCTCCTCAGTGCTGTCTAGAAATGCCTTCAGCCAGAACTGAAGAGAAGGAGGACACGTGGCATTCACAGCAGGAAGGGTAACTTCAGTTCTCCCAAATCCTGATGGATCTGGGGCTGGCCAGGAACATCCTCCGTAAAAATTTATATGACTACAATTTTCTTCTGCCTCAGTGTCTCTGGCCAGCATACCTTCCCCATGATACGGTAAATGTCATGCACACTTTACCATTTAATCAATATTTATAATCTTAACACATTTTAACTTGAAATACCACTCAGTACAGTCCCTGGACCATTGATCCAATGAAAGGACTCATGCAAAAGGGACCTGCCACTCTCACTTCTTCTGGGACATCAGCCCAGAACTCCTCTCAAATTAAATAATGTCTGTGTGAAGCTAAAAATACAGAGCCTTGACACTACCTGAATGTGTACTTAGGTCCGATTTGTTCTAGCAGAGGTTTGCAAGGACAGCTGTGCCAATTTGTGCAGTTTTTAGCTGGAAGAGACCCTTCTGGTCTCTCAGAGAGACAGAAATGTTACCTGCAAAAACTCAGCTTTGCCAGGAAAAGCTGCACCCACACAAAGTGCTTTTCCTTCCCCCCCCCAAATCACTTCATGTATTTCTCCCACTTCCCCTCCAGCATTATAGTAAAGTCTGAAGTATGAAGTAGGGAGGACAAGAAAGAAAACTGCAGCACAAAAGTTTGGGGCTGGACATTAGGAAAAACTTTCTAACAGTGAGAACAGTAGAAGAGACTGCCTGGGGAGGCAGGTGAGGTCATGTGAGGTCTTCACCATCAGAGATGCTTCAGTGCAGATTAATTCAATAAGCTGGAGCAATCTAGGCCAAGTTGAACCAGGCATGAACTTTAGGAGGATGGCCTAGATGAGCTTTTGAGGTCCTTTCCAGACCCAATTTCCTCTGAGTGTAAGTCTGGCCACAGTGTTCTCATAGTTATGGCCAAAAAAGACCACTGTGCTGAGATTTTATATTAAAATAATATTCCTGCTTACCTCTTTCTTCTTCAGAGGCATTATCACTCCTGTTAATGTTTCAGTCAGAGCACATCAAGTGTAGATGCTTATGTTCTATCTCTTAGCCAAGTAAAGCAAAGAAGGTGTAAGGGAGCAAAGAAATGTACTGGATTTGTGTTGGCATGCTCTGATTTTAATCGACTGATACATCAAGTTCTACCTTCAAGCAATCCTGGCAACATATGCTTTTGTCAGAACATTTTATCAAATTTCTTTGAATTGTAATCATAGATTTTTGAGTTCCTGCTCAGTGATACCAGTTGGTCTTTGATCTGGTCCTTACAAAAGATGCTGTTGTAAAAATTTTAAGTACTGAATCTGTGCATGCTACTTTACCAGAACGTCTCAGTGGTATCTGAGCTGCCAATATATCAGTGGTATTTCCAGCTGCCCAGAGATCATTCTGCAATCCAGGACACTGAATTGCATTGTCAGTATTTCAGATCTTACCTCAAATATGCCTATATACAAGTATTAAGAAGTCTATGTTAATCCCATGCTGCTTCTTTATAACCTGTGTACATCCCACACTTTGGGCCAGGCCATGGGGGATGAATGCCACTGTTGATTCTACCAGTGATTTGTTTTATGAGTTTTCTCTATGGCTTTGCTTTCTCTCAGGTCGGCCAGCATTTCTGACTGAATTGAATAAAGGTCCTAAAATACCCTGAGAAGCAATGTAAAATGTCTAGTCTTTCCATTAGTTAATTGATATTGACAGTGAATGGTTTTGGAAGTTCAATGATCTTCCCATGGAATAATTTAATTTTTAAAGGCTTTCATGAACATTACTAGTAGCAATTTCTACCTATTGCTATGGCAGAGGTGAGAGGCTATGGCACACTGATAGGCATGGAAGCTGCTCTCCCTTTGGAATAAATATAAAGAAGAATTAAAACTTTCCTTGGAGTCTGAATAGTGAAATAATAGAAGCTGCCCAAAGCACAGGCAGTAGGGATAAACAGTCTTTTGAAACTGTAAATTGAGAGGACTGAGAATGAAAAAAAAAGCAGTATCCGGAACTGAAAAGAAAGATGCTGTCCAAAAAACCACTAATGACAAGAAGACCACAAAGAGACTGGATAAGCTGGTGTCTCAAAAGACCACTGGGCTTGGCTCTATAAGCAAGGACATTGCCAAACATGCCTGAAGTTGCCAAACTTTTTGTGCCAAAGAAATTCTTGGTTACCATTGATTTCCTCTCTAATAGAAATAATCAAAAGTGAAAAAGGGCATTCTTTAAGCTTGTAAATCACCTACATAAGCCAAACGAATAGGCACAGAATTATTCTGAGAAACCAAAAAGGTTTTACAACACCAAACTCATAGTACCTGGTACTTCAGTTCCCTCAACAGACCTGCGAGACATTGCAAAGGACAAGATCTCAGCCCTGGCACTGAACATGGTACCTCATGAGCAATCATGAATGTGAAGCCAGGAAGGGATGTCTGGGATCCCCCAGGGTCCCCAGGCATTGCTGCTTTGCTATAGATACCATATCACCCCTCACTTCCCTCAGAGTATTATGTAAGAGTACTGACTGTCTGTCACAGAAGTTTTAAAAAGTATAAGTCCCAAATCCTGTTCTTACAGGGGGAAAAATAAATTCATAGAATATTGTGCTCTCCTAAGTACAAAACTGATGTACTCAAGAACATCTACTCAGCCCCTCGGTGGGATTTCCCTGTTGCATAGGATATCTCCTCCATAAGTGGGAAAGTTTACAGTACAGTGACAGAAAATGAGTTGTTGCAAAGCTAGACTGCAGTGCTGGGGCACATCAACTTATCTGCATTATCTGGCTGCATGCACAATGCTGTCCCACAGCACATGCAGGTGGAAAGCATGGGAGGAAAGGGTAGCAGGCATTTACTGAAGGAGAACACTGAATAGATGCCGTGCTTCAAACCCACATTCTAGCTTAGCACACAGCACTGCCCTTGCATAGCCGTGCCTTAGACAGCAACCTTCGCCACATAGAAAAATGTAAAAACATAGACACACTCAGGTCTTTTAGACCCAAATAGATTGCAAAGAAAATGAATATAATAACAAAATATTTCACTGATGTTGAAAACATCAGGAAATCTTTACATGCAATTTTTATCTGAATCGACACATTCCCCGAAATGTTTGTTTGACAGCCCTATTACCACATTAGAACAGAAAAAATAGTCATTAGTAAAGTCTATTTGTCCTAATGAAAATCAAATGAAAAGACCATATCAGCTTTGCCACTGTGAGGCTCAGAGTACTGGATGGAGTCAGATTGTTCCCATCTGCTGGGATAAACAAGAAGATCCAAAGACGGTGGGCTTTGCCCAGATACTGCTTTCTAAGTAGAGCTGATCCTGCATCACACAGCTCCTCAGAAAACAGACCAATGTTGTGGTACTGTCTCCTCATCTTGGCAGGCTGCAGTCATGCTAGCAGAAGATCGGTTTCGTGATACCACCATGCACGGCGCCCAAGAGGCAACCAAGCAAAAAGCCCCACCTGTACTCAGAAGCCACAAGGAACCATGAGGTTAAATACTTGATATGAACTGAGTCCTGGAATGAACAAAAACTGCTCTGAAGCCCATCACCTAATCAAGTCAAATTACTTTCACCTTATTTCATAAAAAAGAACAAACTACTGCTGTCTGGAATAAAACTAATGTTTCAGACAGATTCATCTTCTCAAAAAGGATGAGTATTGACACATCCAAGACAGGGTACCACATTGAGGAAATGGCAATCACTGTCTGTATCAAAACTGAGGAAATAATAATGAGGAGAGAGCATTCTTTTCAGGTGAATCAGTCTAAAGATCTGGAGTACCTGAATACCAGCTGGGGACTGCAGTAAAGCCACTGTCCTAAAAAGGACTTTATGTAGATGGCCGCTTCCTTAAGAACATCCAGCCCTCTGTCTCTTAGTCCAAAAATAATAAAATTATGGTACTGAAGTATAAGATTCTGTCCTAGCTTTTGGGGAGACAAGGGGAAGAGGGGGACAACTATATGCCATGTTGTTTTAAATGCCCCAGAAGATTGAAAAGGCAGAGAACTGACAATACAAAGGAGTTTCCCTACTGAGCAAAGATTTTGCTTTTCCAAATCTTAACGCTTACGCAGAAAGTGACGATATTGTTATAAACATGACCACAAGCTCTGGGGCTATGAACAAAGAAACCTTTGAATATATGCTATTTAGACTAGACAAAACAACTGCTTTTCTTCCTGGTAATTTATAGCAGATTTACATATATATTAATATATAAATTATATACATTTATAAAATTAGTATATTAATATATTTATTATATATAAAAATTTAAAAATCTAATAGTTATTACTATAAAAAGCCTATCAGAACAGATCACAACCTGTTTCAAAGGCTGATCATAGAACAAATATTTTTTTCAGTTAAATGTAAACTATTCAAGCCATATGTAATACATGCTGAAATCTGAAGTGAAGTAAAACCATTGCACAAGTTGAATTTTTCTGGAAACAGAAACTGTTGGACTGATATACTGGTTTTTGACAGCCATAATCTCTTTTGCTGGTGCAGAATATTTCTTGTAGTTTACTTCATATGTTCGGTTCATTGTATAGGAGTACTCTCAGAGCTAAGAAACTATTTAGGAGTTGAAAAAGCAAGAATATGTATTTTCCTTTTTAGATCTATGAATCAAAGAAAGAAAGAGACAATGAGATCCATGGCTCTAAAACAAGATTAATCAAGGCCGTTAACATCCTTGAACTACTTCCTTTGTTAAAAAAATCAGTTTTAAATGTAAAATATCCTTGATAGTCTTGATCCTTATATATCAAGCCACATATAAAATAGTGATGTTTAATCACCTAAACAATTTTAAACAAAAAAACCTCCATCAAATCCTCCTTAGCTAGGATGATATGTTAACCTAATTTCTTTCACTTCACAGAGTAAATGAATAAACACAAAGTCTCAAGAAAAGAATGTCTTGGGTTATCCTTCCAAAATGTAGGTCTGATCTTTTTACCTTGCTCCTTGCTAGGTGGAGACATTATTATCGGGATCTTTTTGATGGTTAAAGGTCTGTCTGGGTTGAAGTGACTTTTCCAGACTAGCTCTTCTCTGGGATACAGTCTCATCCCCACTCACTGATGAGGACAGCCATTATGATCACAAATTATCAACGGTTTCACCTCATTCCAGCAAAATACTATTGGCTTGCACTTAATTTGTAATTAATTTCTTTAAGTTCAGTGTGTTTGCACTCATGTCAAGCAATTTTTCACTCATGTCAAGCATTCACATCTTTAAGTTCAGGAATGTGTTTAAATTAGTTTTATTTTATACCTGTAGACCTTATTTGAAGAATGCATGCTACTAAACCCAATATTCTTCCCTTTTTGAAAAGTTAGGTACTTGAAGTGAAATTTAATTATTTTTATAACAAACTATATTTTATAACCTATTGTTTATAGTTAATAAGAAATCTATACAGCTGCCTAGCATGTGAAAGTCTTGTTCTCTTCTTATGGTCGCCTGCGGTCTTACCTTACGTGAGAAAACCGATGACAATTAGTAATGCCAAAATGGCTTTCCAAGCTGTCAATAAATTACGTTCTTTGTGCACTCACACAGAGCAGATCTGCAGGTATCGTCAACCCAAAACCTAATCTATGTCACATAATAAGAAAAACATTGATTTTCATTTCAGATGCTCAAGCATACCCAATATGAAGCTATAGATGCTGTTAGATCACAAAGGAAGTGAAATGGCTGTCCTGAAAGATGATTCTTTCTTGTTTGAAAGAATATTCTTTCCATTAAGTTATCTTCTCTTACAGCTGTGCAAACAAAGGATTGGGAACATGTGGTATGACTTTCAAACATAAATACTCTTTCATGACTAACCCTAAACAGGAAAACACTCAGGAATATAATACAGAGTATTGCTAGTCTGACATCCCATGTCCTGAAACCGCCAGCTCAGACTTGGGGTAGCTCACCAAGAATAATAAAGTAATTAGCAGGCAGTTATAGAACAAGAAATTAGACTTTGTGGAAATGATTCTGCTGATAGCAGTGCCTAAATATTTAAGAGGCACAGAGTTGGAAGGTTTAAGGGGCTCAGTAACCAAACTGTCAAACAGTCTTATCTGTCCAGAGCTCAAAGTGGGACACTTGCCCAAAACCTGTAGCAAAAATCCTAAATCAGTCCAATGAGACCTGGACTAGCCCCAACTTCAGTTTCGAAAACAAACGCTGGGCTAATGACTTTTTAGTGACAATTCTGTGAATCCAGAGTAATCCACAGAAATGCAAATGCTGGCTCCTGGTTTTCACTGCTGCAATGCACACCAGAACCAACCTGTCTGCATCCAGTCTGCCCATCTGACAGTTGACTGTAAATCACTGCAGAAATTCAGTTGCTAATTAGACTATTCTAAACACTTTTTCTGAAGCTAAACAATTTACCCACCTTCAGCTGAAATGGCTGTCAGAAAGAATTATTTTGGCTTTCATCTGTCAATAGGCAGTATATAGATATAGAAACCATTTTTGGTTTTAGAATGTATTAACATGGATACCTGCTATAATTTTAACAACATTTGGTATACTTTTTGCTTGTACACTGAATGCATACATGTCAAATAGCTAGCTAGCTTTGTCAGAGTATAAAATAATGGAATAAACTGATTAAGTCAGAAGACTTCAGACTGATAATCTTTTCAGGCATTAATCTCAGGTTGGAATATGGGCTTGCATCATTCTCTCTTCTCCACATATGCCTTCTTATAATCTAGTAAGTAATTTAAATACATTAAAATGATGTAACAAATGAGCCTTCTTAAATTTTTCAGTTAAAGGCTGCTTTGTTTTAATTATTTATGGAATCAGGTAGAAAACTGCTGCAATGTTGACTGGCAAACAAGTCTGTTTCATTTTTGATTCAAACTATGTCACACTGTTACATACTGAAGCACACATACACACACACACATACATACTTTATTTCTTTAATTTTTAACAATAGCGCAAACATTGTCATTCCTGCGGTCAAAAATGCAAGTTCTTAGTTTCTAGGGTTAAAAACAATAACTACCCCAGTCCCATTAAGAATGTAAGACATAAAGGATCAGCTGGGTCACTGAGACCGGCACCAGCTTACAGACAACTCTGATTTTTAGTTTTGTTAGTAGGTTCTGAGATAAAATTTTCTTTACTTGGAATAATCTGTTTAAGTCTGAAAAAGGGATCAAGAAGAACAGGCTGCTGTTTTTTCTCTTCCAGTGAATATAATCCAGGTGGCAGGGAATGAAATCCACTAATTCTAAAAACCCAAAGGGCATTAGGACAGAAGGTGTTAGGCATATAAAGTTACAGATAAATTCCTGCTGAGGTATTCAAAAGTGTTCAAGCAGATTGACAGTTTTTATGCCAAATTATATCATACACAGTGTATGGCCATTAGTGACCAGAATCAATCCATCAATTTCATTAATCGATCCACCAATTTCATTATCTACAGTTAGTGTTTCCCTTGCTTAATAAATTATTTTAAATGCAAAATGTTTTATATATGTACTTTCTTCTTATGTATACAGCATATTTAAGATAATTAATAAACATGTTTGCACGTTGTTTTTCTCCATGGTTAATTACTTCTACTTTCCAACAAAATGCATCTAAATACAAATTCAGAGTAAATAGTCACTAATTAGTAGATAAGAAAGAAGTCATTCAACAACAAATTAAAAATCAGAGTAAGTGTGCAGTGAGCTATATACCTGCTGAAATGAATGGAATTAAAGACAGGATGCAGGCACCTAAACCAGGATTTGGGAGTAACACAATACTATTTATTCACGACCTGTGAATTAAATCACCAACTTGAATCATTCCACTTTGGTTGATACTGCTCTACATGGTAGAATCTGGTTTTCAGGGCTCTTAAAAAAAAAATAGAAATTTATAGCCAAATGTGGCAAGTGAGCAGATCAATAAGACTCCAAACTCAAACTCGCAAACACTGAAGTAGTGCTGGTTCAATAGACTGTCTGTCATCACTGATGTTTATTTTAAAGAAGACAAAGGAAGGGATTGGATCCTGGTCTTCCCATTTCAGCAGTGGTTCTTACTACATAAAAAGTAAAAGGTACACAGCGATACCACTTGATCTAGCGCAGGAGATGCTGGTGGATTTTAAAGCGAAGGAAGCCATTTTTCATTATAAAGTCCAAATTGTTATTCTCATTTCTTCAGGACCCCACCTCCTTTTTTATACAAGATGGGGTTGCAATGAGGAGGAGTCCAGGTTTGGTTAAGGAGGAGGACTTGTCCATCTAGACCTTTAACTTGTTTTTGCAAAAGACGGATGGGATATAGAGACTGCAGGACGACTGAAAGGAAGAAAGATTTTCTGATTGTCAAAGAATTTGTGTTCAGCCTTGGAGAAGTGGCGTAGGCTCCAGCTTCGGCATCTAATACACGTGATGCTGAGCAAGCTGCTTGAACAAAGTGTTGCCCAGCTTTCCACAGCAGTTTTCAAGCTAGCTGCCCAGGCTGTTACAGCCGGGAAGCTCAGCACTTTCACAGCAGAGCTGGGCATTTGTCACTAAGTTAGCTGGAGAAGTGCAATACTCGGAATAGCAAGTTTGGCTTTCTGACAAGTTTTCAGGTTTTTTTTTTTTTTTAATTCTTTCAGTTTTATTTCTGAAAAAATCAGTGCCAAAGCATTTGTGATTGGTGAGCATTCTTTGGACAACTTTGTATGAAACACACAGAGTTTATCGGCCATAAACCCAGAGTGCTGTTAATACCTGACTGTACAAAAGTGCTTGAAAATGAATTATTTTCTTGTGGCCCTCCAGTAGATGTGTGCTAGGGAGGCCTGCCAGTGGGACGCACGTCTCTCTGTTCAGCGCCTTGTCTTTGCACAGCCCATTGAGAAGTGTTTTACATTCCCCACATCTTATCAGTTCAGCAGCCTGCATTCCTATCATGGGGGTCTGGATTCCTGAAACTCCAGCTCTCCCTAAAAAGGGAGTTAGGCAACCTAACACTCGCATCCCTGTTGGATATAGTGCTCAGATATAGTAAAAGCACCATAGAAACACAGAGGAGGAAAGAAAATGTATGCTGTGCAAGACTTGGATAATTTGAGTTAAACAAGGCTTGGAGCCATGCTCTTAATGAGAAAGATAAAAAGAAATCTGCAATTACTACCAGTTTACTGAATGAGGCAGTGGACTTAAGAGGAAAAAAAGAAACAGTATGACTGTGTAATTAAAAACTGTAACATGCATGCAAAGAAATGGCAGGAAAATTGAAGTTGCCAGGGCAACATTAATGCTGACATTGCCCAACTTCTAAGTGCTTGACTTCACAACCTTAATGTTAACATTTTTCAGACATAATATATAATTAGCCGCAGCCAATTAGGAATGCTATGGCTCCTGTTGGTAACCGGTAATATTTACATTTAAATATGGAGAATGATTACTGCTGGCTATACTGTATTATTTAATTATACAGTCAGTTTAGAAATGAAATTATATCTGAAGCATTTGAGAGATTCCCTTGAGCAGAAGTGATGGAACAATTATTACTGCAATTTGGCATGAGGAAACTTTGCTGAAAGACTAGAATTTCACCTAATCAGACAATTTGATTAGTGGTCCATGTGTAAGAGCACTCTGAGCTGCTCATGAGTAATTTCAAAATGCACTATAAGAAAAGTAATCATAGTAACGATGGACACTTTTCCTTAGCAACTCACATATCAAATTCATTAAGTTTTAAAAGTCAGTTCAGAACAATGTAATTAGTGTAAATTCAGTACCATGACAGAAAAAAAACCACCCCAGTCTGTGTTTTAGCTTACTGCAATCACTATGAATAAAAAGTTCAGGATTTTGCTGACAATTCAATTCGTGATGCCCAGCAACTACAGCTGGGCAAGGTCTGACAGCTTCATGCCAAACAGCTGCGGATTTGAAGACACAAGTAGTTTCTAAACTACCTTCTGGGAAAAGAGGTATTAACGAGAAGGATGCATGTGTGCACACAACTTTCTAGTAACAGTAATGTGGGCAGACTCATGGAAAATAAGAATATGCTCTCTCTGCCCGGCATTGAAAAGTCTACTATAAAACTAAAGAAAAATAAATAGATGCATGTGAAAATACCAATTCAAGAAACTTATACACAAACACATCTGGAAAATATGAAGGCAATAAAAACAAACTCCAGAGTGATCACAAACATTTTTCCCTGGACTTTGAGAACCTGGAAGTAGAAGGAGGTAAGATCTCAACAGTCATTGCAGTCCTCTTACAAGACAAGGAAGGAAAAATGCAGTGGATTCCTTTGGAGAGAGAATGCCGTGTTGAAGATCCTGGTTAGGTGACACGAACGCACAGATCAGGCATTGCACATTTACCAGACCAAGCCTTGAGCTTAGGCAGGGTTGGTAATGCCACAAGCTTTCCAAGGTAGTGCCACCATCAGACCACACCTTTGGCTGCAGTCAGCCTCTTGTTGGGATGGGTGATCTATGATCTGGCTTGTGAGCCTGACTGGTGGCTTGTCCTATCTAGCAGAAGTAAGAAGGAAACTCACAACTTGCCTGTGGTCATCCAGCTGCAGGCCTTAGTGTTAGCTAGCTCCTGGCATTGGTCTTTGGACAGACTGCCTGCTCCCAGTCCTCAACTTTATGTTATAATGGAGTCTTTGCCCTACAGCTTGCCTTCTCTCCATGGTCTTGCCTTGCCTTTTGACTGTAAGGCTGTTCACCGGTTTTGTATAAGGTCAGTGATTTTTAAGAAACAGTGTGTCCGCAGCCAAAGAAGAATGAGGGCACATAAGAACACAAGAATGTGCTTATTTCAATGGTCCACCTAGCACAGCCTCCTGTCCCCAAGAGTGGCCAGTCTGGGTCAAAACTGCCATTCAATGTTCTGAAGTGTAAGATGAGGGCATGAAGGCACTGAAGCTCCCACGGTATATGATCAGACAGAAGCAGTATCTTTTTGTTTTAGATCATCTCATGAGTTTTTAATTAATGAATTTCCCTCTACACCTTTTGAACCTGCTACTGCTGCTTACACTTCTTGGCACTGGGAAGAGGAGTGAGGACCAGTAAGTTTGGATACCCCTCCACTCCATGAGGTGGCACAGTGGAAATCTTCTCAGAGATATTACGTATTACTACACACTCTGAGGCAGACACCATAGATACCTGAGGAAAAGTATCAACAGTGCTGCCCATGGGATAGCGAGAGCTTTTTGAGTGCTTGACGTGCAACGATGTTAATAATGTACTGGGTATCTAGATATTATGTCACCCTAAGATTTGTGCTTATCAGCAACACATATAGAAGGATCATTCCCTGGGTAATGTCATACTTCAGATTTCAGCACGGTTAGCCACCACAGTTGTGAATAAATCTTTCAGAGCAGGAACAGTGAAGGGAGCCTTAGACCCACCAAAGTAAGCAAGTGACAGTGTGGCGTAAAGTGCCATTTCTAGATTTCTCTAACAATTGTTGCACCTCCCTAGAAGATTAGCCATCCTAGAGTGAGTAAATTCAGTCTAAGAACTTATCAGGAAAGAATGTGGGTGAATTTTAAAGTACAAGCCTCCTTTTGATTGGCAGGTAGCATAAAAATGTGGAAAATACGTATTTTGATAGCTTACCTCAGGAGGAAGCAAAAAGAAGTCAGAGCTATACACTAATGACACTGATGAAAAATGACTGGCTTTGAATCTTAGATACTGTTCAGCTGTAACAAAACCAAGCAGCAAGAATAATAAGGAGGAAAAAGCCAAACAGAAATTATCTTGTATTCCTCTATCTCACCTATACCATAGTGTAATTCCACGAAATCTTTAAAAAAGCCCACAAAAGAGGAGATGCAAGCTTTGCTTTGGAAAGCATGGAAAGACATTTTACTTTGGTGTCTATAACGAGTCCTGCTAAACTGTTTTATGATGTTACGAACATACCAGATGGCAGTTACACAGGAACAACCACAGGGCTTGCTCATTTCATGCAACGCTGCAGATCTTCACGAGAGTACAACCAGTGCTGAGAGACCCAGCCATACCCCTCTTCACAAACTCATTTCCACTGAGATTCTAATCCGTTTCTTCAGAACTGTGGAAGTGAGAGGATGTCAAAAATCAGTTTTCAGATGAAAAAAACCGACCAGCCTCTACAGTGTTGTTTTCCATTTAAGTTTAGGTAAGATTGCTTACACATCACATTATAACAGTAGGGAAAAAGCAAGTGTGACGGGCTGCTAGGAGGCTAGTCATAATCCCTTGACATTGGCTATGCTGAGTTTTGTTTTATTTTTAAGAGGAGACCACAGTGGCTTTACTGCTGATTCTATTTTTTGTGTGGAGGGGAAGAAAAATGACCTTTCGAAATGTGTGAATCCAGTTCACAGACTGTAAGGCAAGAAGGTACCAATGAGGTCACCCAGCCTGATCCCTGTAACACAAGCCAGTGGATTTCACCTCCTATCTCTTGTGTCAACTCCAACTTCTGGCTGAAGGTGAATAAATTTCCCAGTTCCAAAGATTTTACTGAATTGCAGACTGATAGAATGGTATCAAGGAGATCTCTTAAAACAGACAACAAATTAGGTTCCAATAAATACATCAAGAAAATTATCTCTTTACACTTTATCCTAAGTATGGACTTCACATATCAATAATTTGACATACGGACATACTCATTTATAACTCACTGGAAAACTACACAAGCTGTGAAACAAATGCTGCAAGCAAACATACAGAAATAGAAGAATACAAAGACAAACCAATATCCACTTTCTCTATACTGTTTTTTTTTAGGCCTAACTGTATTTATAAACCAAAACTCACAGTGACATTATATTTAGAGCTCTAAGTTTAAATGCAAACTCCATTTTGGAGGGATTTAGCACTCAGCCCTTCTAACTGGTTATTAGTTTTTCTTGAAAGTCCTTAGAGTAACAGGTTGATGAGATGTTGCAGCACACGAATCAATCATCTGCTGCTCTCCCTTCCCACGGCGGAGGTGGGACAGAGAAGGAAGAGGAGAAGAGGGCTTCAGGAGTAGCAAAGACCAAAAAGAGACAGCAAGGAGATGACATTGTTAGTTGTGCCAGCCATTCTGTAATGCACACTGACAGGGGTGGTCCCAGGCAGAGCATCTCTGGTGGCCTCACCTCTGAGTTCTCTGCAAAGAGGCATGACCTAGCCTTTAACAAAAACCAAAAATATCACACACTTGAGGAATATTTGAGGTGGGACAGCTAACAGCTAAACTCCAAGCCACATTTTTGTGCCTAGAATGAACAATGCAAAACATCTCCACTGATTTTAATAGCAATGTACATTCTAAAAAGCAGGGATATACATTTGAGACTGAAACCTTTAGCTGAGATTTGCCTTGCCTGACTTCTTACTGTCCCATGTCAAGGTGACATGTTAAATGAGGGTCCAGAGATATGGAAAAAACCACAGTTAGAAAAGTACTGGCACTTTAATTTCCCTTGTATTATGAAATGAAGCAAATGTTCAGTTAAAAAAAAGTGGAAAATTCTGCTCATACACTTTCAGAGACAAAGAGAAAAAGCGCAGTGCTGATCTCCAGAAACACATATAATACAACATTTCAACCTCTCTGAAAGTAAACTTTGCTCACTAGACTGCAAAGGATTTTTTAAATATCAAATATACATTTTCCCACTTCTGTAGACTTCGGTTCCCTTCATTAGCACAGTTAGAAAGCTGCCTGATCATGTAAAAGAAAAGCTTTGTAATCTTACTTATTGTCATATTTTTGACCTGCATTCTAGATAGACAAAACCTTAAAGGTTGTAAGTACTTGCTGTATCAGTCCGCTGCTGCACATAGCACTGACGGGATACGTTCATGCTGAACTCACAGAGCTAGGATTTCAATGGCCACCTTTCTTGCAGCTACAGACTTTGGTTTAGTTTAGTATCTGCAAAGTGGAGCAATCCCTGAAACTTGAAATCACTGCATGACTCTTCTGTCCCTGTTTGCTACAGGCTGGCACTTTGGCTGTCTGGTGCAGTCTGGACCCTGAGAGCACCTTATGTCACTTCTGAGTGACATTTCTCTTCTGCATGAGCCAGATCTGCTCACATGGAGTCAAACTCGGCACTCCGAAGGCCAAGAGAATCACTGACACTAAAGGTAACAAAATAAAACAGTGAAGAAAATAGTGAAGGGGATGAAAAAGAACCGAAAGACTTTTCCTGAAACCAAAACAGGATTTCTCTGCGCTTATTTTTGTGTGCAAGGTGTTCCTGAGGAACATCCTGCTGAGGAGAATGGTCACTGGGTTCGTTCAGTGAACTGTGCGCAGTGAGAGATGCAGAAACTCCTCTGACAGACACATTTGGTCTTATCTTAGAGTGGAGGATAAACATCTATCCCCAAAACATTTAATTAACTCATTAATTAAACAAAAAAAGAAAGACGAGGATACACCAGCCACAACTGATAAATGGAGTAGCGTTGTTTAGGCAGATATTTATCCTTCCACCACCAATAGCTTTGGAAGATCAACCACTGAAAAAAAAACACTGAAAAAACCCACTCTGAACAGCAATATACAGTCTCTGGGGGCTAAGACTGCAACATTTACACACTTAAATAACTTTATGGATGCTGACAGTTCCACTTAACTCAAAAGGATTGTTTTCATGTTTGTGTCATGTTTGGCTTGTAATACATCCCTACACGGACTGGTGTGCAGAGATGAGCAGCAGCCTGCTACCTCAGAAGTTCATGCTGTTGTGTGAGGACTACAGGAGCAAACTGCAGGTAATGCTGTAAAAATCAGGATTCCTAACATCAGCTGAGAGGAGTACGTCAATTCTTGGCAATGTAACAGCTATCCGAAGCACTACACTATTTGGGTCCAAACATCATAAAATGTCATTGTTTATATGTGTTTTCTTTCCCTGAGAAATTTCAGATGAGTTGTTAGTGGGATCTGACTTAAATCAGCTCTGTTAAATCATAATATTGCTGATATTTTAAGAGGTGCAAAGGATAAAACCAAGAGGCAGCGTAAGCTGTTTATCATTTTTGTGCAAGCACTCCACCTTCCCTGCCTAGATCACATGCGTGCCCAGAACCTGGCCTAATAAACATGCATATCTCTGAAGCCTGATTTGCTGAAGGACTGTGACCTAACGCTTCGGTGGGGACTGTAGAATTAACCCTCTGGTCAAGGGTATGATAAGCTGTTTTGTCACCTGCTCCAGCGCTGAAGCACATCATTGCACAAATGCACCTGGACTTCTGCCAGTCCCCGAGTGCCATCTTGAACCTGAAGCGGTTTTCTTCATTGCTTAAAATAATGTGAGGTTGGGTTTTTTCTTCCCCTATCCCAGAGGAACTAACCCAAATCAGGTGTCCTTAGGGCAGGAAATATAAAGACGACAAGCTGCTTTTGCCATGAGATAGACTTGCCAAGATCAACCCCAAGCATACTGACAAAATAACTGCTCAGTTACATGGGGAACGAGTGTACCTTGCCTTCAGTGTGTTTTACATGAGGGCAGCCCATGCGCAGCGGCTGCCCCAAGCTACAAACACAGCTTTTTTAGCAGCCAAGCTGATCCCATGGTGTTCCTCACCAACGCCAAGCCTCCAGGCAGCTGTGGTGCCTTTTCATTGGGAACTGACATGATTAACCAAAATTGTAATTGCAAATCGCTGTTTGGTTAGATTTCAATGCCTATGGATCAATGAGTTATCTAATTAGAAATCTTAAGTTTGAACTATGTTTATAAAATTATACCCATTGCTCTTAAATTTACATGTCTCCAAGGAGATATATTTGAATTTCTGTAATGAGTTTCTCAGAATGTTTGCTTTAAAGTATGTCCTACACTCAGCTGTTATACAGTGTGTTTACAGGAGGGTCCCAAAAAGATACTTTTAATTACTTTGACTATGAAAATATTAAGTTTAAAGTCAAAACCTACAGGCATTTTTGAGCTACTTTGTGTGTGTGGGTGCAAATGGTCGTGTCTGTAAGCATTCCCAGTGTTGGACCCAGAGTTTAGAAATAAACAGTATACTTTTGTTTCCTAATCAGGAAATACTCTGTATTTTCAGCAATTCACAGAATCACACAGAATCACAGAATCATATAGGTTGGAAAAGACCTTTAAGATCATCAAGTCTAACTGTAAACCTAACACTACCAAGACCACCACTACACCATGTCCCTAAGCACCTCATCCAAACATCTTTTCAATACTTCCAGGGATGGTGACTCAACCACTTCCCTGGGCAGCCTGTTCCAATGCTTGACAACCCTTTCAGTGAAGTAAAATTTCCTAATATCCAGTCTAAACCTCCCCTGGCGCAACTTGAGGCCATTTCCTTGAAGGACTCTCCAGATTTTTCTTCTAACAGCTGCAGCTTAGTAACTAACTTCCTTAAAGCCACCTTTTTCTGTGCATAAAGAGGTCTAAAAGAGAGCTTTGCTCTTCTTGCAAACACCAATAAACTTAGAAAAACATCGGGAGCTCTATTTGGTCAGACTGCATTGCACCCGAAGCTTTTTATCTCCTCACTTTATTATCAGCAGGGAACAAGTTAAAAAAAAAAATCTAGCATTGACTCATTTATTCTTCAGGTCATATTGATTTCTTTTTTTTTTTTTTTTTAAATAATACATTACATGTTTAAGTCTTACCAAATATTGTAGGAGTTTTTGCTGGGCTATTTGTCTTAGGCACAGCCATCAGTTTATAGATTAAACTGTCCTTTTGTGCAAATTCCTTCTCGTCTTTCATAGACAGCAGAATAATTAAATGAATGTAATTATTTTTCCTAGAATAAATCAGTATATACGGAGATGATGAAAGATTTAATAAGGATATTTCCTCCATTAGGGACCAGTTCTGCATTCTGTACTATGAATAGCATTTACAAAAATAATGCTATTCCCACTCTAGTCAATGGGACTGCTCACAAGGGTTCATAAAGTGTGCATTGTTTGACCTCATCCTTGTTCATTAATGCCTATAAAAACTCCATTAGACTACTTAAGGAAAAAACACATAGAAAGAGAACACTAATAATTTTAGTAATATTGTACACAAACTAATAAAACTCTCTGGCAATGCTAGAGCCCTCTGGATCATCATCTCTGTCTTGTTTTGTTAAATGTTATTATCTTTAACCACAGTGCCAAACTTAGAGCAGTGGAAATTTTTTGCAAATAATTAATGCTATAAATATAGTCTTTTTTTCCTGCTGGATAAATTACCTATGAACACATTGTGATTTTTACTATAGATTAAAAATATGCATGAAAATGCCACAGATTAATTATTTCAATTCACTGCACCCACAGTTATATTACCTTAGTCCCATGATGTAGATTAGTTTTCTGATGAACTGACTTGGAAGAATCTTTATGACACTGCTTATGAGTTCCTGACCAGATAAATAGGTGAATAGCTGCACTGGTCGGTTTTACCCTTATGAATACTGTCAGAGTTCTTCCTCTTTCCCTTTGACTTTCTTTCTTAGTCTGCACCCAGGTCTCAACGGTTGTTTTGCCTTTACCTCCATCGTCTTACTCTTTCCATCTCTTTGACACTCCTTATTTCACCAGACCCTTCAGTCAAGACCCTGGTCTGTGCTTCAGGAGTTTCTCCACTGATCTAAGCTCTAGTCTTTGGTGCTTATCTCAGACTCCCTCCACTCACAGCAACAGACCCCAGCTTCTCCACAGGCAGGACGTGGCTCTTCAACTCCTCCACTGCGCCAAATCACAGCAGCATGTCCTTGGATTACTAATAGCAGTTCCCAGCAACTTTAGCAGGGTTGCTACACCGACAGCATTTTATAATCAGCTCTCATATTTTCCACCCTGATCTGCAATCCAGATGACATTTTCTCAGTTAAATATTCCTCCCACAAAGGAAGGAAAGAACCCACAATCTTTCATCCCCTGAAAAATCACTAATCTCATCCCCCTCTCCTGACCAAAATGCATTAGCTCTGGCACAACCACAGCACAAGAGACTCAGTGCATCTCAACACAAATGCTTCTTGTTCCCACTCTTCATTGCAAATTCTCTTCCCTACCCAGTGAAGATTCGTCATCCGACTGTATAATTTCCCAAAGTAGTAAAGGTTGAGGGACAGGGCACAGGTCTCTGCTGCAGCAGTGGACCAAGAACCAAGATCCTCCTGCAGACACTCTGAAAGTCAGATGCCTTAGCAAAAGATCCACCCACGCTAGAAGCCCACAGGACAGAAACACACCGTGGACACTCAAGTTATCAGACATTTAGCCTGCTACAGCAACTGCTCTCAAACAGCACTGGAACAGAACAGAGGTGGTGGCTGTTTTCTACAGAAGAACACCGGCGCTGCAGCTCATTCTGATGACTGTACTGTAAGCAGTCTTGTATGCAAATATTTAATGTCCCATGATAAATCACACCTAAAAAATGCTGGAGAACCTGACTAACTAGATTAGTGGGGTCAGGGGAAATCCATCAACAAAAAACTGAAAGGAAGGGAAACTATAAAAGCAAAGCGAAATATGCTGTTGGTGGCAGTTCCTACAAAACTTTGATTTTCAGTTATGTCTAAAGAATATTGAAGATTAGTGGTTTAGTTGGAAATTATTTAATGTAAACACTAAATTGAAGGGTTCAATCTTATACAGCCTTTATACAATATTTTGAAACTAAGCTGCAATTTCTACCACGAGGCATAAAATCAATTAAAGAATGTTTATGCTCCAGCAGACTTGTAACTACGCTGCTTAAAGTTCAGTCACTTCGTGTTTTAATACATTTTTGTTAATTTTCCAATCTGAATCTGGTATTCATTAAAGAAGTTTAAATGTGATCTCTTTCCAAAACCATTTGGTCTTCTTGGTTCTTCCTGCTCATAGGGTCCCTGCTGGTCTGAATCTTACCCTTTTACAAACATAACACACACATTTTATTAATACGGCTATTTCCATTAGCAAAACTATCTAGGCCCTGCCTATTTTGCATTCAGTAATATTATGCCCTTCAACAGGTCAACTGCTGCATAGCAGATGGACCTTCTATATTGATAAGGTCTGGAACTGGAGGCTTGTGAAGAGGAAGCTACTCTAACATGGATGTAGGATAGGAATGGGGAAAAAGGGATCACACTCCCATTTGATGGTATCATGCAATGGAAGAATATGCGCTGGGCTGCCTGATGCTAATGAAAAAGTAAATCTTCGCCATCTCCTACCCTTTTCCACTCTGCAGCCCATCCCTGATAAACCAACAACTGCTTTAGGTGAGTTATCTTCGCATAGGCAGAGTACTAAATCATGTATATACAAACGTGGGGCCTGAGCACACCTCTTGACTTCCTTGGGGAAGGTACCCCACGTGTACATAAGGAGGCTGGGGTGTGATTCTGAATCCTGCAGAGGAGTAGGGACTGTTCAAAGATTAAATCAAGCCATCTCGAGGTTGAGGACCTTTTCTTAACTAGCTCTAATGATGCTTCGGGATCTCACTTGTGAAGTCCATGCAGGGAATAGTGTCTACATGTCTACTGTTGTTAGTAAATGCTTGAGTTTGGGATAGGCGAGAACAACAGTTAGAGATAATTCCACTGCAGCAAGCAAAAATGTATTTCAGATGCCGGTATAATTCCTCAGGAAGCAATTAAGACACTCCTCCTGTGATGAAGCCTTCAGAGAGATGTGGGATGCCTGAGTAAAGTGTGAGGTGTGGAGAAGACTAAGGATTCTGTGCTCAGATGTTTGCATTCTTTGACTATCAAACAAAATCTATTGTTTGATGACAATTCCCATGCCTGCCAGTTTCCATTTCCCACAGAAGACACTGGCAGTAATAAGATAAAGGGTACAGTGTCCTTCTTTACAGCCTTGCATTCCTACCGTGCTGCCACTGATATACCCCAATGAAAAATAAGGCCAAAATGCCATGAGGACTTAAGCTGCCGCTGAAAGGTGGTTGTGGGGGGAATACTTGTTTTGGTCGCCAAGCCAATTTATGCTGGCTTGACATGTTTGTGACATTATGGCCTAGGGCTTTCATTTCAACTTCCAGATTCATCAGGCCTGAACCCTAACACAAAATGTTAACAACGTCCTAGCGGGCTCTCATCGTGGCCAGAGCAGCAGATGAATGCATACGCTCTTCAGTGGGAAAACGGTTCTACCTACACTCACAGCGAGCCTGGATTTGAACAAAAAACCCTTGAAAAGTTACAAGTTATATTAGTCCCATGCCTTTGTGAAATTCTTTTTTAATCTTACATTAAAAACATCAATCAAATATCGGTTTAATAACATATCTATTCTATAGAGCAATACTTCAGACTGTTAGAAAGGACCATGCCAGAGACATGCACTGAAGCAATAGTGACAGTCCAGCAAAAGAAAGCTGATTTTTTCTATTCATTAGGAGACAGAGCTCAGCACTTGCATAATATTTCTGTCCCCACCTTTGTTTTCTGAATATAAGAACAATAAACAATCCAAGCCCATGGCACCATTCTTCAGTGCCTCTCCTTGACATTCACACCCTGTTAAATGCATTATCTTGTTTAACATACACCTGCAACGGCTCCAGATGCTTCAGGCCTGCAGCACCTTTTTCAAAGATCTTCTCATGTCAAGCACAGGATGTTTAGTTTTATTATTTGTGCATTGTTTATAAAGCACAAAAATGAGCAACCCTTTTTCCTGACCTACCCCAGTTAATCCCAAACTTAGGCTAATGATTATTTATTTTACTTTTTTATGGGGTACAAGAATGTAGTATCTCAAACTTAAAAACAAACAATAAAAGAAAAAATCCATCGTTCTTTATAAGGGATAAGCTGGAAGGCATTACAAAGACTATTTAATTTATGACACGTAATTGCTCTCATACAAAAGCACCCTTGTGTTTGTTGCCTTTTTTTTTTTTTTAATCACATCAGAAAACATCAGTTTTAGTATCAGTTCCCCCTTGGGGTTTGCCACATGTCTAGTGGCAAACTAGACCTTAATTCCACAGCATGCAACCCATCATTTCCTAGGAAATGGCAGGTACCAAGAAATACCAGGATGAGGTGATTTAAATGATAACAACTTTGTTGATCTTACCATGCATACAGTGACAGATCTTATCCATAACCCATCTTTAATTCCTTTTGAAAGGTCCATTTGTGTGACACACAGACTGACACGACATCTTTATGGCATGCATAGATCACCCCTTCCATGCCTCTGGTCTCCTGAAATTCAAGCTCTCTACCTGCAATTTGCTATAATGCCTAAGTTGCAAATCAGCTGACACTAGCACATTTTTTGTGAGTTTTTGATTGCATTACTTTCAATAACTATAACACTACAGAATTGCTGGAGTTCTGCACCATGTAACACAAGCCTGGATGTTTCCCATATATCAATTTCAGTAAGTTTAATAAGTTTTCTTTTTTACAAATGATAATGCTTGAAAAGTCATTTAAAAAATCTAAGATGTTAAGCATAATTGTGTATAGGGAATTTTTCCTTTTAAAATAACTTGTGGGCTGTTTAAATAGAGGAAAAACTTTAAGGAATCACCTGTGATAAATATCTGACATAAAATTAATGGCTTAACCAGGAAAAGAAACAAAACTATTACTGTTAAAGTTGTGCAAATGGCACAAGTTGATACAACGGCAGATAAGAAGTCTGTCCTACAGATTGCAGACTTATCTGTAAACTGCACTCATACGTTCAGTACAGCTAAATCTAAAATACAGGCACGAATAATACTTTCAAAGTACAGGAAGTTTCTGATGGACAACTGGGAATTCTGTTATAGTAGAAAAACTTTAAAAAGAGAAAGATCTGATAAATTTGTGAAGTTTATCAGTTTCCCAAATTCCTGCCTGATTCTTGAAATACTCTGATCTCCTCCAGAGTTTATGAATTATAAATAGCTGCAAAACAGTAATTATACTGTAGTTAAATATTTATACTCTCACTATGTGTTTTTTAGTATTTTTGTAGAAAAATCATTAAATCAAAATTAAAAAGTGAGTGGTACCAGCAGGGTACTGTTCAAACGCAACCATATTCAGTGACACGGCTGTTACTCCTGCATGGCTTGGATTCGGTGAAAGTGAAGTGGGCAGAAAGTCAAAAAATAAAATTACTGAAGTATGAAGAAAGGAAGAAATGTAGGTAAACCATCAGGGTAACAGATAGAAGAGGAAGGACATGAAGGCACGAAAGGTAGTTTAAATTTTGAGCAGTATTACAGGGCAGTGTTTTCCGGAGCTGTACAAGTCCCAGTTCACCATGAAGAGTCTCCTGCTGCCTCAATAGCAAATCAGAATAAATGAGGCATACGTCCACATTCCTGCTTGCTCCCGTTCCTCGCCTCCTAGATGCACGTACAAGAATAGCGTCGCAAACAGAGCACAGAATCGGGGAGCAGAAATTCTTGATTCTCATACTGACATACCCATCTGACATACCCATCCCACATATGACATACCCATGCTCATCTGACATACCCATCCCACAGCCTTCTTCAGGACAGTGGGTGACTGAAACGTGCCCCAATAATTTTTAGGTTGATTACAAGATAGAGAAGAAAAAGAGAAGAAAACCGGGCGTGATAAGAGTGGACTGGGGCAGTCTTACTCATTACTGTAGGTAGACTGAAAAGCAAGATACTGTCCTTCCAGAAAGAGAATTACATTTTTTTAAAGAATCTGCCTATAAAGCCTTGCACGCTATAAAATTATCCGATCTGATCCCTGCACCTGCTGCCAAGTAGACCACTTTTAAATTTCCCACAGTGTGGGGATTACAGTTAATAAATTGCAGGACAAAGCCACATTTTTCAATCAAGGAATCTAACTGTTCAGACTTTCCATTGCCTTAGAAGACTTCTATAGAGAATTGACCATTTCACAGCATCGTGAAGGCAAACACTGGAGTAATTTGCAGAACACTGTTGGTATACTGTACATTCATATTGGAGTACAGTATATGATATCAATAATATTTGTAGGGTCATATGAGAAGCAGGTCAAGTTAATGAAGCTATTGAATAGGAAAAAATAGAAGATCTAGGCAGGCAATATGATAAAATTCAGTATATGCCATGAGGAAACAAGCAGAGAACAGAACAGTGAGCAAAAGTAATGAGGTGAAGAATAGCTATGCCTGCTCTTCACCATTTGGATTACAACATCACCCCTTAGGACAGGGTTCCAGCTGTACAGTGGGCTGCACAAAACTGGTTATTTTAGGCTGCAACTCCACAAATAACGTTGCTTGAATAAGCCAGTACTGTTGTACATTTTTATTGTAGTTGGTAAAAACATGTGCTGAACAACAACATGAAATCCTTTTCAGAAAGAAGAGCTGGAATCCTCATCAGCACAGTATCTACATTGTGTGACAAGAAAAAGGTTAACATATGAACATCCATTTCTTGGTCATCTATAAAGCATGGCTTGATGATTACTGCAGCACTGTCAAAAGATGGGAAGATGTACACTCAAGGCTCAAGGAACAACTAGGAGTTATATTTGAGTAAAACCACGACAACAAAGAGTGAGCAAGATGATAACATACCCCAATGAAGAAAAAAGTATTTCATGTGGAATGGTTAGTCAGAGTGGATGCCTCTGGATATTGTCTGCAGAAGTTAATTTTTCTGGAAAGCACATTCAGATATTCTGTAAATCCCAAAACACAAGCAAACTAATTTAGATATGGTATGAGGTTTGGCACCAGGGAAAGAAAAACTTTACAGTTTATGGAACTGTCTGACAGTTTCTAGGCAGAAAATAATGGGTTTGGAGAATTTTAAATGCTGTGGCAACCGCAGGTCAATGTCCTTCCCACCACTTCTGCCTGGTAACAAGATACCTCAGAAACAAATTGATGCCACTAATGTAACAATCCTCTTGAAAACAGTCTGGCTCCAGAAGAAAAAGTTGCCCATCTTGTTTAAGCACTGGAAAAAAAAGGGTTTCAACTTGTCAAAAAAGCCTAACCTTAGGACAAGACTTTCTTCCTTAAGCACAAGTCTGACCAAAACAATCCATTTCAAAGCTATGTATGGCCGGCAGCGTGGTTGTGGTACCTTCCTGTGGATTGGGACTCATGAGTCCAGCTCTTTCTCTGGACTCCTGCCTAAGTCTGCTTCTGGCGTGAGTGGTTTGCTAGTCATCAGCGTGGATAACCATAACCAACTGTACGCCAATATGAGCCAGAGCACTCCCTTTATGTGCCCTGACTGCAACTTTGATATGCCATAATAATGCTTTCCTGATGAGCTATAAACACTTGGGATTGGTCTTGAATAGAACTGGAAAGAGTTCAGAAGTCCTGCTTACTTGCTAAAACAGGGATGGCTTTCTTGGGAAAAATGCAGGTACAAGTGCTACAATAAAACTGGAAGTAAATGGATGCTTTACAAGTTTCTCAGACTAATAAAATAGCTCTCCTGTGATTACACCTAACGTAAAAACCTCGAGACTGTTACATATGCATTTTGCAAGGTGGAATAGCAAACGTGACAGTGCTGGGCACTGCGTAACAGGCTTTGTGTAACAACTTATGAAATCATCACCGCTCAATTTTCAGTCAATTTTGCCACATAGCATGTGTTTTTCCAAACTGCTGTATTCTGCAAGCAGAATATGCAGCTCATGATTTGCTGGCTCTGGGAGCCGAACTAACCCCAAATTTCATAGAGAGTCACGAGTAGGAAACAATTTAGTTGTTCTCTGGGGTGAAGAATGGAAAGCAAAAGGCATGTGTCGATTAATACATTGCAGTGCTGATCCACCCTTTAATTCGGGGAGTGGAGTCAAACAATTCCTCTGCCTCACTGCATATGGAAAACTGAATTTGTCTTTGGACTGTCACTGTAAAGCAAGGGATCCTCCCACAGCATCTGAAACAAAGGCTAGTAATGTTGGAGGAAAGACATTCCCTGATTTCCACAGACATTGGGTGAGGCTCAAACTTTATACACTTTTGGAGCGAGCTAACTGAATAAATGAGGCAAACTGTATTGGCCATTATTAGGGATTAGTACTTGGAGGCAACAAGAGTATCAGGGAGAGTTAACGTCACTAGAACTTTTTACAAATGCAGAAACTCAGTCCCAATATTAAAAAATTATCAAAATTCTGTACTTCTCAGTTAAAACATTCACAACCTTTTGAACAATAATGAGCAGGAACCCTTTTTATTTGATAAAATTTATATATACAAATCTATCTTCTACTTGCTTGTCTATTGATGTTTGCCTGCATTCCTTGTTTGTTAGATCCATTTTAACAAGAAATAAAAGACTTCAGAATATCTTGGGTACTGCAGCTGAAAACAGCTTCTGAACTGAAGTAAATCTGTGTCTCTTTGGTGAAACGCATAGACCCCTTCAGTCTGAACCAGCTGAGGACCAACCCCTCTTGGGCTGCTTTCTGGAAATACTTTAATAAAATTCATTCCCACAGTAAATACAAATGTTATTGTCCCGGGCTGCTGCTGTTGGGACAAGACTAACATACACCATCTTTGAATTTAGAACTCTCTGGTCATTTACTGTCTGCATTTCTGGCAGACACCATATGCATTTTTTTTCCAGCAAAATTACTATCTTTCTATGCTTTGCCAATTTTATCTTTCCTTTTTTTTTTGGGGGGGGGGGTAATTTTCCCCCTCCTTTCCTTGGCTGTCAAATTGAGGCAGGCAAGTCGGGCAGTGCGAGCAGAGCAAGCTGCTGTCCCTTGGAGCCGGTGCCGGCCGCGGGGATCGGCCGCGGGGACGCTGCCGGCGCGGGGTGCGCGGCATTCTGCGCGGCATTCTGCGCGGCATTCTGCGCGCTTTCCGAGGGAGCGGGCACCCTGGCCCAGGCTGTGCCCGGGCGGGGACATCGCTGCGACACCAAAGGTCTCCAGCACCGCCCTTACTGCAAAGTGCCGCTTCTGTGCCACCCCACGCGTTTCCCTCCCAGGTGAGGGAAAGGAACAGGTCAAGTTTTCGGTGCTTTTCTGAACGCTAGCCTGCGCTGATGCTGTGAAAGCCGGAGCACAGCAACGCCGCTTCATGAGGAAGCCCCACCTGGCCCACACCGCCAGCGCAGACAAAGAGGCCACGTATTTTCCACGGGAAGATCATCAGAAGTTGTAGCAGACGGAGGTGAGCTGCGGTGCCAGCACCCTGCCTGCCAGCCCCCCCGGCCCCGGCCCGGTCACTGCCCGGGGCGCGGCGCCAGCAGGTGCCCTCCCCACCCGCGACACCGGCTCCACGGGGAACTTCCCCAGGCTGTAGCCCCCCGCGACCCACACCCGCCCCGGCAGCTGAACCCGCGCTCCCGCCGCGGCGCTTCCCCCGCCGTCCCGGGGGGACCCTGCCCGCGCCAGCCCCCTACTCACCGGTCTCCCCGTCATCATCGTCACCTTCCTCCTCCTCCTCTCCCTCCTCCTCATCCCCCTCCAGATCCAGCAGCACATCCTGGTTCTCCGCGCTCATCTCCCCGAAGTTGCGGCCCCCCGCGCCCGCTCTCCCGCCGCCGGGGAGGCCAGCCCGCCCCGAGCCCTCCCTGCCCCGGAGGCGGAGCGGCGGCGGCAGCGGGCTGCGGGGCGGGGGCGGCGGCGGGGGGCGGGCGGGGCGGCCGCGCCACCTTCCCGGCAGCGGGTCGGGGCCGGCGCGGGCGGGCTGCGGCTGACAGCCCGGCCTGGGGCCGTCGGGCGTGCACGGCTCCTGCCTGCAACCGCTGAACGTCGGGGAAGGTGGGCTGGAGGAGGGACCGCCGACCGGAGGCAACGTCTCGCCTTAGCCCTTGCGTCGCTGTCGCCTTCGGGCTGCGACTTGCTGGAGCCGTCGGAACGGGGAGAAGGCACTGACGGGGCTTCGGGCAGAGGGGGGCACAGACCGTTATCAAAACCGTGCTCTGTAAGCGGGCACATTTAGGTGCTTCATTAATGGCATCCTGAATGATTAAAAGGGGGAAGATGGAAAAACGTTGTATTAATCATCGTGCGTTTTGTTCTGTTTTTTGCAGTTGGCCGTATCACAGAATTCCTATACGTGACCATATCATAAGCTGATCAAACGCCATCTTAAAACTAATTAGGGAACAGCTCTTCTTAACAGGATGCAGGGTGAAGGTTTTACAAAGATTTCTCTGGTTTCGTCCATACGTTTACCTTTTGAAAACTGGGTCAGGAGTGAAACCCCTGGATCTTTTAAAAATATGTCACATTATGCACCCAAGCATTGAAGAACTCACCATTGCTAAATACTTCTGAAAATGTGAAGCCCACATATGTAAAAAAACCCCAAACCAGTAAGTATTGGCAGAGTTACTTGGAGAAGGTAGCAGAAGTTGGAGGGGAAAGGCTCAAGGACTGAATAAACAGCCCATCTTTGGAGCTCTGCTGAGGTATTCAACTCCGTTGACTGTTTCACAGGTGAGAGGTTGTCCTCGTCTCCATTTTAGTCTGCAGATACAAACCAGAAGAATTTTGCAACACAGGGAATGCAGAGCTGTCACTATGCAGAAAGGCCAAGGGGGCAGAAGTACTCATAAAAAGGGGGCTGAGAACTCAGCAATATACCAATCTACTCACATGTATTGGTTCCGGGGGAAAGTAGAGGGTTCCTCAAACGGAAAGACATCTGGAGGGATGCCCAGAGGGGAATTGGACTGAGCCTGAATAGTGGGAAGACATGGAAATAAGGCTGGAAAAATGAATTGAAGAAACGGGGGAGTCTTGTTTGGGGAAAGGAGAAAAGAGCAAGATAACCTTTTCTTCTGCGTAAAGAAATAAATACCCTGTAAGCAATCTATTTTCAATCTCTAGCCTATTGCTGATACCAAAATGGCCCTCAGGACCCAGGATGTCTAAAGTGTACAAACAAGAATCTGGACAAAAAGCCATTTGTCAGATAAGCTTGCCACTTGATAATATGGTTATCTGTTGTCAAGCAGCTGTGGGTTAGAGTCACAGCAGGGCCTGGCATTACAGCAAGTACTTTCAGACAAAAATGACTTGAGAAATTTAATTGGGAAGTTTTGGAGCAACTCTGCTTAGCAAAGACCCCCTCACATTGATCGCTTGAAGAGAGAAGTGGTCTGCAAGGGCATAAGTGAAATCTTCAGAACAAAAACTACTTTTCTCCACCTTATTGATGCCAGCACAGGTATTAACAAAGGAGCGTTATCTGCACCATCTGACACTGAGCATTTTTCTCACTCTCTTAGATAAAGAAAGCCTCACAGAGCTGAACCGGAGAAGGAGGGCAACACGATGGGGGGATACCCAGTAGGGGGTAATGATGCATAGTAAGACATGTTTGCTTGTGTCCCCAGTTAGGAATCTGGTGTGCTGCCCTGTGACACAGCCAGTCTGCCTCTGACCATCTCAGCATGTGCCTTACTGTCACGACCACTTGTCAGGTTTCGCACTTAGTGAGGTTACAAGGAGAGCGTGAATTACGCTGCTCCTTGCCAGAAGCGATTACTCCAGGCTGACTCAGTCGCAGACACCACATGGTTTCAATGTGTCTGGCAAACAGTTGCAGCGACATCTTTATATACCTGTATTGTGTAATATTCAGCTGCCCTCCTTCCTTGTGGGTCCTCCCCAAAATGTGGGCCCACTGGTGAGATCTTATTTCGTAAATGATGGGAGGCGAGCAGGGATTGTTACAGGCAAGGTGCAGCTTGGCTTAGGACTGTGACGTGAGATTTGTGCACTCTCGGATACACACCAGGGACATCATTGTTACCTTGGTTACATACTTCCCATTTTCACATTTCATGAATGAAAATGTAATCAAAAAGCTGCGAAGTGCAAATAAAAATATGTACAAAAGAGGAGCATTTCAAAAGAGGCTATATGTTTTTTTAACTTGATCCTACTAAAAATACAAGTAGAGGATCTACCTCTTCAGTCCTGCTCTCACTGTAAGATTTCTCCCAGCAATTACAGAACACGAAGATTTTGTAGGCTTCATTCAGCCTTCGATACCTGAATGTTCAATTTAATAGATTACTTCAGAGCCGAGTTTTGCAGTTATCTGAAAAGGCAGTGAGAGTACTGTGTCTCAAATTCCCATAAAACTTTTTGAAAATGCATAGCTATTTGGTTTTTAACTTTATACCTAATGCAAATATTTCCATGTGTACTTTTGGCACCAAAAGTACCAAAGCTTCAGAAGCTTGGCTTTGTTACTCCTGAAAAACAAAGATTAAAAAAAAATAGCAAATGAAGAGAAAAATGCAACAGCACCACCCTGCTGCCATCTCTTTGTCAGACGGATAATAACAAAAAGATCCACTCAAAGAATTGCAGTTGTGTAACCTCTAGCTGACAAATAGAGTTTTTCAAAAGTCATCTGAAATGAAAAAGTTAGGCTAAACCAAATTGTTTTCCCCCCCAGTTCAAGCATGCCTGTTTTCAATTTTATTGAAGAAGAAATAAAAATGTTTTAACATTCCTGGTAGTGAGAAACAAGAGCAGAAGTCCATGGAGCCAGTGGAAAAATTGCTTCCATGAGTAAGGGTCTCATAGCAACTATAACAACATAGGTCAGGAAGAGACTAAAAGAGATTGTTTAGTCCAGTGGTGACAAAACTTTGGCACAGGCACCAAGTGTCTAGCTGACATGGATCTGGGCTGGCACCAGGGTCTCTGAGTCACAGGGCCTTTGGCAATAAATCTGGCGCTGAGCATCAGAAATGCGCTGTCAATTGCTGGTCTGGTCCAGCCCCCAGCAGTAAGACAGGGTTGAACGTATCCAGACATGGGTGACAAATATCTGCCGGTCATGTGCTTCACAGTCTCCGGTGAGGAGTCCGTGAGGTCCCCAGGTAAGCTCTTGCCAGGGTTTCACTCCTGCCGATACTCAGACAAAATCATTTTGCAGCAACTGAAGCTGTTTTCTTCTTGTCCTTCTCCCAGCATCCATGAGAACAGCTGGTTATTGTCCTCTTAATAGTAACATATTATGTATGGAAAACTATCACCTTAGTTGCTCTGAAGCTTTTCTCATCCAGACTAGCCAAACCCAGGTCTTTCGGCCTTCCAGCATGTATCATGCTTTCCTCTCTGCTAAGAAGTTAGTGTAAAAATCTCAGTGTGAGACTCTATGGAAGGAGCAGGTGATAGCATTTTACAAAATCTCTAAGTACATTGGCTTTGTCCACTCACAGTCATTTTCTCAATGATTTAATTTACTTACACTCTCACACCCACATACTTAGAAGAACCAAGATGTCAGTGTTCAGGTGGTTTGGCCAGGTTCACTTGTGTCCAACACAGAGGACAAGGGGGCCGTGGAGTCTCCATCCTTGGAGATATTAAAAAGCTGCCTGGACACAGTCCTGGGCAACCAGCTCTAGGTAGCCCTGCTTGAGCAGGGGGGTTGGACCAGATGACCTTCAGAGGACCCTTCCAACCTCAACCATTCTGTCATTCTGTGAAGGGACAGCAGGTATCAGGTCCTCATCACATCTGTTAAGCAATGACAAACTGATTTTTTGAAAGGTCTTTTATAATCAAGAGCCAAAAATCACTATGGCATGATTCTTTTGCATCAGAATTTTGCTTACTTCCACCTCCATAAATTTTAGGCAAGTCCTTAAGGATTTCCAAATTCCTTAAGGCCACAGTCTGTATTCTAGCTGGGCTGAAAGGAAAAAGAATGGCATATGTGATGTGCTGCTACCTTCTTCCCATCTTCCTCTTATTAGAGGGTAGGGTCTTCTGCTGACAGGGAATCTGTGGTCTGGTTTTACTGGAGTGCAGGCCTCCCGGGCTTAACACAGGCAACAGTCCTCGATCTTACTGTTGTGGACTATGTCCTTGTTTATGAATATAGTCCATTTTTTACATTATTCTTGTGCTTATGCAACTATATCCACTCATACTTAATTTCTGCCATCTTAATATTTCCATTACAAGTCAGTACCTCTGTACACCTTCTTTCATTGCCTAACCCTTTATTTTAAGGTACAGCGCCCAACAACAAATACTGTATTCTAGGTCAGAACTCACCCACAGTGAACATGATTGCTGTACCATTTTGAATGTGATGCTCCTTCTAACATATCCCAGAGCGACAATTACTTTTTTTTGCAGCAGCAGTTGTCAACTCATACTTCTATTTCACTCTGCAATAAGTCTTGGATTAATTTCTGCAGTTGAGTTCTTTGTCAGGCTATTTCCCATTTTGTATTTCCGTAGTTGATTTTCTGCTCCTAAGTGGACATTTTTGCCCTTGTTTTTATTATATTTCATCATTTGATCAGCTCTTTCTCTTTGTCAAGATAATATTGAATTCAAATGTTGTCTTCCACAGTGCTTGCGAACTGCTGGGGGACAAAATCCATACTGCTTAAACCATAGTCCTAGTAGAATAAAGACCATGAGCATCAAGAAAGCAGACAGTCAGCAAACATGGAGGACTGGTAGGTCAAGTGTACTTAAAAAAAAAAATACCCGGAGGGAAAGAGTTTTGTAGGAAAGCTATCAATTATTGAAAGATACTGTATTAAGGCCACTACAGCAAATCATATCAGTGCAGACAAAATTTGGGAAGAATAGCAGGAGACAAGTATCACTGTGTGAGGAATTCTTTAAGGACACAAAGGTCAAAGTGGTCCATCACTGTGAGATTCATTGCAGAATGGAGAACACAGCTGTCTTTCTGTTCTGCATTCTTAGGTGGAATGAAAGAAGTAATTATCCCAGAGACCAAACAAAGTCTATTATTTCACATTTCATAAAACAGTAGACTTTTTAATAACTGCTGGGATATTGTGCCTTTGTGTCTGAAAGCAGGTGAGTTTTAAAGCGTTACTGAAAGAGTTTGAAACCCAGTAACAGAAAAGAGACCATTTGAAATGCTCTATTAGATAGCCTGCAAAGCCCCTGTGGTAATGGAGAAATAAAATCAGAGAGAAAATTAAAACAAATAAAATGGTCATTCATCGCAAGAAATTCCCTTAAGTGCACCAAATTATTCAGAAATTTGCTGCATTAAAAGTCAGTAAAAGAAAATGTAGAGGCATGTACTTCCAGTTCACCAAACCATGTATTTTTCCTGGTACTGTTAAATTAGTGCTTACAGTCTGTTCGAGACTAGAGCAAAATGACTGTGAAGAGTTTGGAGTTCATTTTGTTTCACCAAGCTCTTGTGTTTATTTCAGTATGATTCACAGATAGGGAGAGCAGTGAAGCATTAAGGGAAATTAAAATTCCCCAAACCCTGTACAGCTCTAGTATTTTTCTTTTACTTTGGTCATATTTCCAATTGTATGTAATCCTCCCAGATTTCTCAATTCTCACTCTTGCATGCAACCTCCAGTCTGAGATGACAACTTCAGTCTCTTTTGCCCTCTATTGAAGTGAATTGGTAACAACAATTGCCAATAAAATGTGAGCTACAATATATAAAAAAGGATATAAATAATTGATCTCAGACCAGTGGCGTGTGTAATTACTTTATGTAGAAGCCTCATAAGTGCTGCCAAGTCTTCTGGTGGCTCCTACCTATGTGTTCATTTTACCTTCTTTCACTAGCTGTCCTTAGCATGGGATGTAGACATGGTAATTATAGGGCAAACTTTTTGTCTAATATTTTTAATGTGTTTAATACAAAGTTTTTAATTCTTAGGAAAGGTCTATACATGGCCAATGTATATCTTAGAATAACAGACTCAGAGTTCAAATAGTTTTATTTTTCTAACACAAATGTTTGAACTCAAACAGTTCAGAATATTTAAATTTCAGGGAGTTAATGGGGTTATTTCACCAGGTGAATTACAAACAATCACATACAATCATTTCATTTGCAACGTGCTATACTAGTTTTACGATATTTTAATTGTGCTTACAAAAAACCAAGTTAGTCCCGTATCTGTCTGGATATCCCTAAGTCACAGGAAATGACTGGAGCAAATCTTACTCATTCTTCAAGAGAGAGCATGTTCTCAGTTATCCTGCCTTACCCTGCAAGCGCACAGTAAACTACAAACATGACTACAGGTAGGTGGTATGGAAGGCAAAGTCACCTGCATGGGTTAGTTAGTTCAGGTATGGTACATTACCAACATGACTAGTCCTTTCAAAGCCAGTGCTAGTACCTCTGCGTGTTGCTGCCCTTTGCGTGGGGATATACCAAGCTGCTCAGAATTAGCTGCGGTATCTGGGCATCATGTTCAAGTGATGGAGAAGGTGCGTCCCACACTTGGGAGACTGCAAACAGATTTTGTCTTAGTACTCTGAGAAGATGCAAAGAACTACATTTAGTACTGACCTGAACCCCATGGAAATTGTTAAATTAGTTTGAGTAGTGTAGTGCAGCATTACTGTGTCCAAGTGCAGGTACGGTCTGGATGGGAAAATAAAGGAGAGGAGTACACACAACCATGTCATATAACTGAGTGTTCAGACTACACTGGGCAGTGCTAGCAGTGGGATATATATTCTCGGAGTAAAAACCTGAACTTCCCTTGTGACAAATACGCATACGGGAGTTTATTGATGATAAGGTCAGAAAGGGTTGTCTTGGCACAGACTAACTCATACGGGTTACATCCCCTCCCCTCATCGTCACCATCTTCCCTTACTGCGGTGGCTGATGCATCCCACACTGCAGCTAGTGTTCATTTTTACTGTACTTCCAGCGGTAGAAGCAAGTGTTCCCTCCACGTGCTTTCAGAAAGGCTCTGTGTTTGTGGTAAGCAAAGTGCCTTCGGTGACTGCTGCCGTGCATCTCTTCCACCACTTGCAAGCACAGATTTTCCATTAAAAGTTGAAGAGAGGGGAAGAAAGAGGAATTCTGAAATCAATCCTACAATTAGATAAGTGAAGACTTAATGTCAAAATACTTCACAGCACTTTTAAGGATAATGTGGTTCTATACTGTGGCCATGAAACAATCTTAAAATAACTTGTCAATAACTGTATCCTGCAGGGATAGAATAGGACCTTCTGGCTTTAATGAAAAACCTAGCAATCAAGCTTCGTAAGGCTTTACTTATAGCTGAAAGCATGAATATGAACGCACAAGAAAACACTTAGCAACAGTTTGATTCATGTTTGCGATTTTGATACTCAGCAGTTCCTCCTGACAGGTAGAGGGGAGCTTCAAACTCCTTTGGCTCCTTCTCTTCCAGCAGAAAGGAGATGGCTTTCTGCTATTTCCGGATCAGACTTTTTATATCAGGATGGGTAGCTCTCCTGCTGGGGCTGGTCTTAATTTGCAACAGTCCCTCATCTAATCTTCAGTAACATCCCCGTTGCTGGGTTGTTCCGCTGTTAGATACTCTGTCTGTACTTGCTTGTGGTCATGTAACTGGTGTACATCGGTAGACTCCACAGTTCATGATGTGAGAGCGTTCTGTGACAGGTTTTAACACTTGTGCAGGAGTTGGAGGAGCACATGTGTCTGTGTGTATCAACTCCTCTTCCTCTCTGCTGCAAAAGGAAACGGTCTTGTCACCAGTCCTTCCTCCTTCTCCACTCCCTTGTGCCATGTTGCACCTCACTGTATCTCAACTTTACTCCAAGAAGGAATTATGCTGACAGGCAGATGAGAAGAGTCCTGGTCCTCCTGAAAGATGTGGAGGGAGGGGTTCTGCTGTATGCTGGTTTGGAGCCCCAGGAGGAATACCGATGTGCTCTGCAAAGTCTCTTTATTGCACTCGAAAGAGAAATTGATCCTTTTTCACATATCTTCCATGCCTTGCAAAATGCAAGATAGAAAAACCCTCTTATTTACTACTATGAAGCATTAAATATATATATATATACAGAGTGTGATAATTTCCTGACCCCAATGTATGAGTCAGTTTTAAGCAGCTCCTTTTTTCTCTCCCTGTGTAATTTTGCTCTTTTATTTTCTATCGAAAGCGAGCTTATATGAGCCTTAAGATGTTAGTTGGATGAGACCGGTATCAGTCACCAGACAGAAGCAGGAAAGGAAACAGATAGATGTGCGAGGAAGCTGGGACCACAGACGGAGTTACCCATCCTTTGCCGTGTGTTTGACACCTACGGTGATTTTAAAGTGAGGAGTTTGCTCTGTTTGTCTCTGTGGCTTCAGCCTCCTCAGTGCAGGCTGCTGCATCGCCAGGAATGTGGATGCTTTCTGCTGCCCGGGATCCTGTTTTGTTACCGCTTCCTCCTTCGGCCACTTGCCAGAAAATCACCTTGGAAACCCAGGCACCAGTTTCCATGGTCACTTGGAGAAGCATACGTTTCCTTCCGTTGTGTTGGGTATTAGGAGGAGGAAACCCACAAGCTTTTTTTGCCAGAGTAAGTTTGGTGGGATTGGACTCAAAGAGCTGCATCCCGACCTTATTTCCTCCATCAAATCCCCAGTGAAACCACCGGAGCTGCACAGTGTAAACAAAGGCAGAATGTGGCTTTACGTGAACGTGCTCACAACTGAGCTGTGAAATGACGACTTACAAACAACTTGCCTCTGACTTATAACCAACCCAGAGAAACTCAAGAGTGAGATAAACAGAATAAAACGGAATGTTGTTCTCCCCCAAATGCAAGCACATAAAATTCCACGAACAAGAAATAAAAGCTTTTGAAAGCACTCACCTGATGGTTGAGGTGAAAACCAGCAGTAGCTGGTCAAACTAAAGGTATGGCTGTGCCAGTATCCTGTACTCAGAAATGGCCTGGGTCTGGTTGTGGAAAAAAGTGCAAGAAATAGCACAAGTGTTTTTCCTGACTGCCAAGTTCCTGAAATCAGCTAGTTGGGTTCAAGCACTGTAGGATCAAAGGCTAACCATGCAGACGATGAACTTGTTGACTTCCTCTAAGGAAAACCAGAAATGTTCCTCAGGCTGTTCTGTGAAGACCTGAAGCTCCTCTCTGTTGTGACCACATAGGCTGCAGCAGAAACATCCTCGCATCAGGTATTGTGTTCAGGCCGGGGGAAATACAGAAAATACATAATGCTCTTCTGTGGCTTGAACTTTTCCAGGTAAAGGTTGTCACCATTCCCCTTCCATACCAAAGCTAGTTTCCTTCTGAAAGGTGCTATACCCATCTAGTTCCTTACAGAAACAAGGTGCCTAACCACAGGGTCCAGGATGCTGATGAACTGGTAGATCACAAAGTGATCAAGGCCGTACTGTGATCCTGCAGATGATCTATTTAACACTTTGCAGCAGTTTTCCAGATCTGCAATTTGAAGCCATGGTGATTGCTTTGTGAACAGTAACTCGGCTTGTTGCAATTGGAAATTAATGTATCAAAGCAAGAAATCTTCCTCCCCATTTACAGATGTGACCATTCTCAAACATGGGCCTGAGACACCAAATCCCTACAGCTCCCGCTTCTTCATTCTTACTTTTCCTAACCTTCCATTCTGAAGGAAAATTATTAGGGAAACAGTAAATCCAAAGTCAAATACCACAAGAATGTTTTCTGTTAAATTCGATGTTTCAGTATGGGGATGTGAGCGGAGACACATCACTGCCAATGCACAGAAGGGTGTGAACAGATTTGAGCTTATTTTGCCCAAGCTATGAGCTGACTAGATGCCAGCCAGCCAGTCCAGAAGCTACATAAACATGGTAGCATGCCTGATATGTTGCTGTCTCTCTCTAAGCCTACCCTCGCAACCCCAAATAGCCCGGCATATTATTTCCCACATTATACTGAAGTATGCAGAAATGAAATTATACAATTGCTGTGGCCCTTTCAAAACCAGTTTAAAGAGAATCAGTTCAGTAAATTCAGGTTGTTTGGGGCACACTCCATCCACACTGGATAGCCCATTAAATCACACTAACTCTCACAGCAACACATTCGTGAAAGCTACTGTTGAACGACTGGCTGGTTCCCCGTTATGTGATATCCCCTCAGAACACACAGGATGCTTTTACTGTATTTGTATTGCCATCAGCAACTTTGATTCCCCTGAAAGCGGCTGATGGCTTTCAGTAACCACAGCTCAAGTGAAGAGTTCACCTCTGCATTGATCAATTTGGTGCGTACCCTGCAGAGTCATGGACAGAGTTACAGCCTTTTACTGCTAACGAGCGAGAAGAAAATCAGCTCTGCTTATATTAACTTGCAAGTTCACTTCAGAAACATCTATCTGCACCTTCACTACCTACTTATTTGCAATTTCACCACCATATTTTTGTATTGCATCAATTATGGAGTTCAGTTTCTAAACAGATACAGTAAATTCTGTGGAAATACTGCAGCATAGCCTTCATCTTACCATGGGTAGGGTGCAATGAGACTTGGACCCTTCTCTACACCTCAAGACTCCCCAAGAGGTTGTGTTCAGTTTTAGTGATTTTTTTTGTTGGCCATACACTCCAATTGCCCTGTACATGAACTGTTCCGGCAAAGTCTAATGTTAGGCCTGGCTCACTAACCTTTATTTACTTTTTTTACTAGGAGATTACCTTCTTTCTAATTATCCATGCCTAAACTGCAAGCATCAGTTTCTCTTAACCTTCCTCCTTAACTGGACAAGACTAATGTTAATTCTGTTAAAGTTAATTTCTGCTAAAATTGTTTTCAATAATCCATTATTTTCTGGTGCAGTTATTTAAGCAGGAGCAACTTGGCTTGGCTGTAGGAATGTGGCATGTCAAACTACTCTATTTGTCACTCTTTCTAAAATGACATTAAAAATAATTAAACAACATGAAATGGCTGTCATATTAATTGAGAAGAATTTAGGAAATGCCAAAATGCTGGCTGTCTGCACATCCTCAGTGGGTTTACCCAGTGTATGTACTTCAGTTTACACTCCATAAAACAGCATCATGTTACTTTTTTCCCTTAAGTCTTATGGGAAAAAAACCCAACAACAACAATAATAATAATAACAACAACATTACACGTAATTATTTTGTGGACAAAAAGGTCCACATAATAACTCGTGCTCAGGAATGGAGCCTTAGCTAGCTAAAATAATATAATATTAGAGCCCTGCCACGGGAATAAGTGCTGGTGACAGAGTCACTTCAGAGAAGGAGTGTCAGAGCAGAGCCCATAGGAAAATTAGTTGAACACAGCCCTGCACATGGACCATGGTCGATGCAGGACAGCGTGGCTAAAGCAAAACACGGAACGGTTTCTTCTCCGAAGGGTCCCACATTCTGCCTGATGGGTGAAGCAAGGGTCCTGTGGTGAAAATAGTATTTTATAATGTAACTGCAGTTAGTGTCAAAATGTAAGTTGCAAAAGCCTTTTCTAACTTGGAGATCCCTGACTTTACAACTTCCAAGTCTTTTCAACAGCAGTTTGTGTGTAATACAAACCAGTTTATATTGTCCATACAGCATTTACATCATTTACAACAGAGAAGGAAACTTCTATAAAATAATTTTCCTGATCATTTCTATGAGTGATGGATCTCAGCCACTGAAATGTCACAGAATATATTGTATCGAGCTTTATTCTCAGTCAATGAATATAAATTTATTGCTCCACGCTGGACTCAGTTGCATCTGCATGGTGATTTTTCTGCTTCCAAATGGAACTGGCAGCTCTTGAGAAGTCTTATTGAACAACGTACACATACTGCAGCTATCTGCGGATGCAGTGCTGTTAAGTTCCCTTGTGTTTGCTAATGTACATTTATGTTTTGATGGTTGGTAAGACCTTTTAACACAAGGTCATACATTAGAGAAGGAGGACGTGGCATTTTAGCCAGGCACATGGACCAGCAGTGAGCTGCCTTGGCAGTGACCTACCGTTTGCATTTGCAGCAGGAAGCTCCTGCTGAACCCACACAGAGTCTCCGGTCCTTCTCAGCACAGATAAAATAGATTTTGATTTTTTGGGGGGATTGGTTTAAGACACAGGAAGTTGTACAAGCCAGAAAGAAAACACCCCATTGCTCTTGTCTGGAGGGCTGTGAACAGCACTCCAATATTTCAGGGAGGAGATGAGGATTTTAAACCTTCCCACCCCATTCCTGGGGAATGTGGGAATCCATCAATCTCCCTGTTAACAGGGGCAGAGGAGGGGGGCAGCCCTTGGAGGGGCTCACCTCTGTGCTGGTGTAAGGGAAATCTGGTCCCTTTTCATCCCTTCCATGCATGCCTCTCTGCTTAGGGCCCTGGAGGTTCTTCATGTTTGTGGTGCCTCTGCCCTTGGAGGTACACCTCTCCTGGTCTCACAAAGGGCCCTGAACATGCTTTTTCCCAGATGTTTCTGGGGATCATCCTCCTGGTGTGGCCTTCCAGGAATAAGGAACAGTGATGCTCTGTGACATGCAAGAGACATCAGAGTGTGCTGCCACACTAAGGGACATCAGACAGCACTGCTCTTTAAAATTACAGCCAGGCACACCTGGTTGTGAGCTGAGACTGATGCACTGATGGGTCGGTTGATGGCAGAAGGAGCCCAGCGTAAGACAGGAGTCTCCTGTAGTCATGAGGGGAACAAGCTGAGGTGCTGAGCTACCCCCAGCTATACACCCGGAATTCCCAGACTGGCTGCCTTGCAGTAACACGATACAGTATTTTGGTCTGGTTTTACATTTCTTTTTGTTGAAGAAGAACATTTTTGACTCTATAGTCTGAACTTTCAACTTTGATATATCCAATTAGTGCAAGAAGTTTTCTCTAGGAACCTCAGAGCTTTGTAAAGGTCAAATCTCAAAGTCAGAATTTCGTTCTGAAAGATGGTTTCAGTGACGGTTAGGGTGCATTAGTCTAGGGCTTGGACTAAATCTCTTTGTAGCTGTTGGTCATAACAGTTGTTTTTCATTGAGAATAAAATGTAAGAAACAGTAAAGCTCCTTCATAGAATTAGATAGCTGAAACAAAAAGAGCTATTGCCTAGAACATAGCAATATACACCATTGTAAGGATCCCAGATAAAAGAGAAGGTTTTCTTTGGGCTGAACACAAATGCAGAGGTGTGAACACTGTTTGATGGAGCTAGATGTGAAGAGAAGCAGCAAAACTATCACAGGCTGACACAGAAACATCAGAAAAGCAAGGAGGTAACCAGAGTAAGTATTAGGCATGTGGCCTCATACAAAGTCTATAGCCAGAGATGTCTTTCCGTGAGAGCTCTGCTGAAAGAATTTTGAAATTGAGAAGAAAGTGCTTGCCCTTTTTTGATAATTTCATTTTTAGTCTTTGTACGTAAAGAGGACGGAAGTCAGAAAAAGATCTGACTTCAACATCAGTTTTCTTCCTGAAGGAAACTTCCAGTACGACTCCAAACACTGGATAGCAGTTTGTATCCAAAAAGGAAAAGCATCTCTCCCCAGAATCTTGCCATCGTTCCAGCAGGCTCTGTGCAGGGGCTGGGCTGGGCAGCCACGGTCCTGCCAGGCAGAAGGGAATTCAAATGGTAACCATTTAAAAAATTGTAACCATTTAAAAAAATGTAAAAATAGTTTTTAAAAAAGGTAAAAAAATTAAATTGTAACTATTTAAAAAAAAGTGAAACTCCTTCAATGTATCATGCCATGAATAATTAATAGGACAGTAGCAAGAGCAGCAAACATCATTATAGCCTGCACTTGTTTCGTACCTCAGCTGGAATGACACCACCTCTCCTCCCCTACTTTCACAGAATCAGAGAATCGTATAGGTTGGAAAAGACCTTTAAGATCATCGAGTCCAACCGTAAACCTAACACTACCAAGACCACCACTATACTATGTCCCTAAGCACCTCATCCAAATGTCTTTTAAATACTTCCAGGGATGGCGACTCAACCACTTCCCTGGGCAGCCTTGATAACCCTTTCAGTGAAGTAAAATTTCCTAATATCCAGTCTAAACCTCCCCTGGTGCAACTTGAGGCCATTTCTTCTCGTCCTTTCACACCGAGCTAAGCGAGATCAAGCGGGCAGCGGTAGCTCCCCTCCACGGAGAGGTGCTGTGCCCAGCCAGCAGGAGCAGGCTGTCTCGCCCCGGCACTCCTACCTCAGCCAGCCTGGAGGAACCTCCCTCTGCCCCTTACTGTAATGATGTTTCCAGACTAACTTGCTTGGAGTAGCACTTCGAGCCTTGAACGCCAGGAAGAGAGTTTTTTTCTGGTCCCACAAGGAGCTATAGCAGGTCATGGAAGCATCATGGAAGGCTAGTCACTAGGTCTAACTGAGTTTGAGCATTAGATTCTCCTTCTTGGTGGGTTTCTCGCCTGTACAGTAGCTTGGGCTTCCTTGAGGAAAGCCTCTTCCTACCTAATCTGCAAAGCTTCCTCATAGCTTCCTCAGATGAGAAAAATCTTCCTTTCCTGTGAGGTCAAAGGGACAGCACCTGTGGAGCATCCTTCTGACTCAACTGGTCGAAGTTTAAAGAGACTCCATACACCACGATGTATAAAAAAGGAAAGGATGGTTGTAGCAGAAGGCCTTCAGAGGTTTGTGCAGGCAAAATGAGTCACCAAGGGAAACTGTGTATTAAAGTGAAAGCAGGTAGGAGGCTCAAGCCTGGAAGCACAGACTAGCAGCAGCTCCTGTGAAGTTTGTTTGTGCATTCGTTAGCCTGAGCCTTGTGGGACTAGTTAGTTCTTTAGTGAATTTCCATTTCCTAGGGCTCTTTGAAACTTTCTGTAGTTGCACTCATCCCTGAAAATCCAGGCTAGGCTTAGTATTTAAAATGTGTTTATCATTTTTGAAGTGCAGAATATGGGAAGAGGGTGCTGACACCAACAGGGTACAGACAGAAAACAAAGCAAAATGATAATTTTCTAAACATATGCTTTCATTAAGAATGAATTACCAGATGGTTCTGGCAGCTTTAGTTTAGGCCAGTGGTACAATGCACTCACAAATTCAAAGGAGAGCCGCTATCTCTTGTGAATAGAACAGCTTAGTAGAGGAAATATTATCAGAATAAATTCCACCAGTACAAAAGAAAAAAAAAAGGCTGCTCATTAGCTCCTAATAAAATTAGAAAATAGGTGATTGTTTTAGAGAAAATGGAGTGGCCCTTGACATTTTGCTGTTCTATTTACACTTTGAAATAGGTATGGCTAAATGTTATGGGCTTTGAATATCTGGACATTGAGAAGTTGCTTCTTCAGGAGAGGTTCCCATCAAGTAAGCCAAACTGCTGGGATCCGTGTGGCTTTTGGGAGGGGTGCGGGAAGGCAGAGTGATGGGCACAGGCAAACCATGTCTTCTGGCTGCTTTCAGGAGCTCAGGACCCTTCAGCTGTGCCTGCCAGCACATATGAACATTATGCAGCTGTCCCTGTTTCCCACTGCCACATCGGCCACCTTCAGTTGGTCTCGGTGTTCAGTGAAGGAGCCAACTGTCTACCTGGTATTGTGGATATTTGGGGGTTTTAAGGGGTCTAGACGAATCATATTGCTAATCAGAACTCTAAATGAGCCCTTTCCCCAGTCATACCTGGGATAGCCTTTAATGGAAACGTAGGTAATTTATTAACTAGTGCTCATTAAGATCTATAAAATGGTGTGTGTAACAATGGTACTGAGATGGCGTGTGTGAAAATGGCATTTGTAAGCTGCTTCACCCCTATAATGTCACTCACCGCTGTCGGAAGCAAGCTGTTTCTAGAAAGCCTCAGCAGATGTTATTGCACTCTCCGGGGGAAGGGATGCCATTACGCATTTCGGCTGGAGGGAAAGACCATTATGCTTCAGAAATCCTTTCCAATCCCACAGAAGTTAATAATTCCGACCAATTATTTAGTTGATCTTGACCTAAGGACTATAAGACACTGCTAGGCTAAGAAACTCTCTTAAGATCACAGGAGAAATCATTGATAGACCAAGAAAATGCAAAGGAAAGAATCCAGACTCACAGGCTGGTAAAGACGAGTATTGTGCCTGCCTATAAAAATGGCTCTTTATGAAAAAGTAGCTGATGATTGGATTGTATAGTTAGATTCTCTAGAAAAAAGAAAACTCCTCTTTAGCTTTGGATAAAATCTTCTTTTTTTGGTGTATAAATTTTTCCACAAATAACATTAAGTACATGATCAGAGACTGTGAGGGCAGCATGTAGCTGTAGTACCAGCATTTTTCTACAGAGAAATTCTTAGGGAAAGCTCTTCAACTGATATATATTGAGGTAGCTCCAGTGGCTCCAATTGCATTAGGAGACTTACACCTGCCCAGTATGTAGGTATATGTCTGTAATCTAGAAATATACTTAAATTGCTACTGAAAGTAACTGAAAAAAAATCCTAATACAAATATAATGTTTTACTAATAAGATTAATAATATCAAATTGTCATGATCTTATAAGAAAGAGTACATAGTTATTTCATCTGGGCACTTCTTAGTTTCCTGATCCTTGTTTGAAAGAGTCACTGCTAGCGCGGAGTGATTTCCACTGCTGTATTTACCCGTATGTGGCAGGCATGTTAGCGCAATTAAACACACATCCACTCATGCATGCCCAGTGTAGGCACTAATAGCCGCTTAACTAAAGTCACTTTTAGCCATAATTCATATGCAGCCCTAGGGTAGCTCGTTAGTTCTCTCTCATTGCTATTTATATACCCAGGAGCTTTGTCAAAGAGCTGGGGATTGTTTATAGCTACCTTTGAGGCAGAAGGCAAGCTGCTGGCGTGGAACCCAGAGCAAGGCAGTCAGCCTCCTGGTGGCAGCATGCTCTCATTCACCGCCGCGGCCCACAGCTGCCACGCACCGCTCACCGTCCACCGCAACTAGCAGAGAAGTTACCGAAAAAAAAGGAAAAAAAAGAAAAAAGAAAAAAAAGGAAAAGAAAAAAAAGGGAAAGGAAAAAAAAGGAAAAAAAGGAAAAGCAAAAAGGAAAAGCAAAAAGGAAAAAAGAAAAAAGGAAAAGCAAAAAGGAAAAAAGAAAAAGAAAAAAGAAAAAAGGAAAAGCAAAAAGGAAAAGCAAAAAGGATAAAAGAAAAAGAAAAAAGAAAAAAGGAAAAGCAAAAAGGAAAAGAAAAAAGGAAAAAAAAGGAAAAGCAAAAAAGAAAAAAGGAAAAGAAAAAAGGAAAAGAAAAAAGAAAAAAGAAAAAAGAAAAAGAAAAAAGGAAAAGCAAAAAGGAAAAAGGAAAAAAGGAAAAGAAAAAAGGAAAAAAGAAAAAGAAAAAGAAAAAAGGAAAAGAAAAAAGGAAAAAAGAAACAAAAAAGGAAAAGAAAAAGGGAAAGAAGAAAAGAAAAGAGGAAAAGAAAAAAGGGAAAGAAAAAAGGAAAAAAAAGGGAAAGGAAAAGAAAAAAGGGAAAGGAAAAAGAAAAATGAAAGAAAAAGAAAAAACAAGAAAGAGAAGGGAGAAGAGAGAAAAAGAGGAAAAAAGGGAAGAAAAGAAAAAAAGAGGCTTGTTATACTAACAGGCTGGACTTTTTAAATGTTATTCAACAGAGCAGGTTAGGTGAAGTTTCTCTAGGAGAATAAAAATATGTATTTATTTATTGTTTTAAAGCTCTGGAGGCCTTTAAACAATTAAAGAATATTAGACATTTGTTGGCATTTTAATGTAAATTTGACCACACACAGTGTAAGGAGGAAAACATTTTGTACGGTTTATATCCTCATGTCTGCACTTTGTGTTTGAATATACTGATTTACTTCCCCTGTGTGTAAGTTCCTTTAGTAAACAGGATTTAACTCATAACTTACACTGAATAAGAATGCTTTGGTATTTTTTCCCCTGCAAAGGATTAATACACAAGAAAACACACAAGCGCTGGTCAGATTTTGGCTCCCAGTTATTTATTTCGGTGCCTAGTAGATGATATTTCAAAGGAAAGAAAAGCCTTCACTTGCACAAATGAACTTGTAGTACTGAAATATTAGGTTTGTGAACTCAGCCTGCGGGGTGCGACATGGAACAGCGGTGCTGTTCACTGCACGAGAATCTGAGAAACTCATTTCTGGAAAATTGTTCCCCGGGATAGGTGGTGTGGTCCCCAGGAGTCCTTTCTTGACATCTGTGTACTGGAAACAAATTTGCAAGAAGAAGAAGCTGCCCCGGTGCAGTGTACTCATGGATTTTCCATCCATTCCTCCTGCTGATACTCATACCAAGAATTAAAAAGCAGGCAAAATTAAACAAAGAGAAAATAGAGAGAAATCCTCAACATCTCGGTCAACTTTAAACTTTTTTTTAGATTTACCTTCGTCCCTTTCCAACCTTAGCCCATCAAGTCCACCCCACCAAAGAGAAAAAGGCATTACCCAATGGGTTTTTTAAAAATACATTGTTTTTTTTTCAGATGGGCCACTCTAAGTTTCATTCAGTACAGCTGAGTAGGAGAAGGAGGGTAAAGGAGAAGCTGCCAGGGAGCCTATAGTAATTCCTTGAGTTTCATTCAGTTAACGCTGTTTGAAACTCACATTCAGAGACAGGGATGTCGTGTCTTGTCCTGTTGAAGCAAGGTCTGTCTGGACCTCCCATCAGTGGAAAACCAGAAGCGGTGAAGTTCCCGTTTGCCATGTCCAGCTACTCCCAGTCCCTGGTAAGCTCCTTCCTCGCCCCTGATGTGCGCATTTCCCCTTCTTCAGCAAGGAAACCCCGGGGGCAGACAGAAACGTATCTGCTTCCACCAGCTAGATCTCAGTGTAGGTTGGTTTTACAGAGAGGGAGGGGACCTCCAGTATGGAGAGACGCCAAGTTAAAGTAATGGCAGATGAACACCTATAGGAACTTTCCCTTAGCAATAGATAAGGAAGCAGGACTATACAATAACATTTGGAGGTTTTGCTCATTTGTTTGCTCTCAAATGCAAAAACTGAGTTCAGACCATGAGTCCCATGTGCTGGATAACATGCTTTTTGTGTTGAGAGTGGCACTTAAAGGCTGTGTGTTCGCTACATGCTTTCAGCTTAACATATTTTCCTCTGTCTCTGTCTGCAATGGGAACTTTTTTTTTTCCAGAAAATACTAATCCAAAATGGAGGTTATCCTTATTCAGCATTGCCATCTTTGCCAAACACTTAGGTAGAAGCAGTTACCTTAATTAACAGAAGAAATGGGGTCCCTATAGGACCCTATGGCGTCCACTATGGGACCCCATTTCACTGTGAAAATATTCTCCCCACGTTATGTGTGCTGAAGTAAAGTAACTGAATTCAAAGTGTTTGCCTTTTTTATTTTACAGTCTTCTTCCTCTACTCAGCTACGTGAAGAAGTGCATCATCTCTGTTTTCGCTGTGACAGACTGGTACTTAATCTGACTCACTAGACTGCAAATCCATTTGTAAATAAAAGGAATTCAGAGAGGATGCAGCCATTATGCAGGAGTGATTCAGATATTTGATTTTGCCTACAAGGGAAATGATGTCTCATGGGCTATAAAAAAAAGAGGAAAGTTAGTGGTGCTCACGTGTCCTGTGTTGTCTCTCAGAGTCCTCGCAAGGCTTCCCTCTAGCACGATACAACCCAGAGATGATATGTTGACGTGATTTTGCTTCGAGTGTAGAAGTAAGAGACCCTTCTGTACTTAACTGGATGGGAAAATATTTGTTGTTACACATTTTGCACATTCACACTAGGAAGAGAAGATCCATTATTCCGATCATTCAAGTGTAAAGTTTTGAGGATTTGCCTAGGTTTAAGACTGGAGTATTTATTCTTCACTTTGTCATTGGTTTTGCTTTAATTTTGTTTAAGCAAATAACTTAGTTTACAAGTACTGGAAAGACAATCTGAGACCAGGACTGTTGAACAGGCAGGCTTTCCCCCCAGGTTACCTGCACTCTTGGAAACATTTTGTGGGCAAAGCTTTTGCTACCATTCCTATACTGGAAAATGGTGTTTTTTCATGATAAAAAAACCAGATTCCAGATTTCCAGAAAAGGAATGGTATTGCTAATTTCATTGTTTACATTATAACTTTCAGCAGATGCAAGCCTTTTGGTTTGGAGTCACACCTACTTGTACTCTTGACTATTATGAGTTAAGCTTGAAGTAAGTCGAGTTAGCCTTACCATACCCATTCTTCTCCACCTGGCAGATGCAGCCAGGATTTTGGTGGCAGTTGGATGAGAAACCTGGCCACAACCCTGAATGGTTGTTTGCCAGCTGACTTGTCTGTTGGTGTTCGTGCGCAGCCTTGTGCAAAGGCTCTTACTGGAAATGCATTTACTGAGCTGTGTCCTTGCAAAGGAATGTAACAGGATAACGGGTTACCGCTATATTTTTCTTCTGTCGTCTTTGTCAGGGAGAAGATTGTACCGTGTTTGCTGTCAGACTATTGCAAAACAGCATATGTTATTAATCTAAGTATATTAATATGAGAATATGTATTAGACACTACGTCATTCCAAAGGAAGGCTTCCTACAAAGCTAGAATTTTGTGTGCTTCTGGCTTTTGCATCCCGTTTCTGTTCTCTCCGTCACCAGAAGTGAGATATACCACCTCTGATAAGATCTGTTCTGGACTCTGTGAGCAGTTACAGTGCTTCTTTGACTGCTGAGAGTGAGAAATACTTCAGCTAAAAGCTGAATACATTATTGGAATTAATACTTACAATGTAAATAAAAGAGACTTCAAGATCCAAGATATGCAGCAATGCATGTTCTGGGGAGTTTGCTTCAGTTGCTCAGTTTGCTAGATCTCTCTCGTTTATTTGTAACAGTGTAAACCCAGGAAAACAATAGGTTTTTTTGATTTACATTAAAGCAAGGTAGAGCAGCATCTGGCTAAGTGACTATTTTATTAATAGTAGTAGTAGTATAAATGTTAGAATATAATTCAGAAGTTACACAGTTCTTGAGAGAGAAAAAGCATTACAAAAGCATGTTCCCTGCCTACAAATCCAACGTTCTGCTTCCGTTCCGTAAAAGACTCTGGGTGTGTTTATACTCCTGCTCTTCAGAGCCCTGCGTTATAGAGTAGATTTTCAAAATAACTAGTCGCTTTTCAAAACTTGCATACACACATAGATCAAGCCCTCATATCTAGGTGGAGAGATATAGACTGGAATAAAACTTAGCATGTATAAACTTCAGATTCCTGTATTTTGCAAGGTTTACTATTTTTTCTAAATATGTTGTATTTTTTATATATATATATATATATACACACACACACACATACGTGCAGATTGTTCTTATTTCTTAGGAGGGATTTTTATTCCTCACAGAGAAGCTGGGAGACAGACAAAACAATATCTGGAGTCACCTCTTTGGGAGTTCATGATTTTTAAATTTTGAGTGCAAGTCTGCTGCATGCTAGACTGACATCTAGTCAAGTATGTGCCTCTGAGTATGGATTGTACTTATTGAGTTAGGAAACCTGGCACACGTGGTTTTCTCTGGAAAACACCAATGTCTTCAGGCCAAATGAGAGAAGAGCAAGAAGCCACATACCATGCTAGCCTGAGGAACCTCGTGATTCAAGTAAACTGCATGGTATGAAATATCAAACAGAAATTAAATTGGCTGACCACAGCTCTAACCCTCATGCTCCAAAGACCATGCAGTCTGAAGATGTTACCTTTTTCCTTAACTACTGCATCATCTACACCGGACTTCATGAGACATGCGGTCTGAGCCAGATGGTCAAAAATAAGAGCATAGGTCCCCATTCAACCAGTGCATCTCAAACCCACTACCTGAAATCACACCTGAAATGTGATCTAGAAGACCTAAATGATGAGCAGGAAGCTGTCTAAGCTCAACCAGTGGAAAACATGAGACAGAAAAGCCTAACCCCCCTACCTGCCTCTTTAGCTAAGGCATATTTCTTATACTCTTGAATATACTCATATTTCAATACTTCACATACCACTTGTTCAAGAACTGAGAGAGCAGATTTCAAGTCCTTCTCTGAGTTTGTCTTACATAAATTCATGATTTAATGCACTCGGTGTTTCCTTGATGATTTCACCCACTGCTCAAAATAATTTGTGACTTTATAACATTTTATTTATACAATAATTACTTTGATTCTCATTAAGCTTGATTCATAACTGGATTGTTTCATTGTAGTTAGTTTTCCTAAAGTTAGAATAGTTTGGTTCAGATTTTAATTAACTTTGAATTGCTGGCTTCATAATTTTTCAATAAAAAGCTTAAAATCCTGCAGAGTTGTTGTTTTCTTTCAAGGCTGTAACATATGTTCACCAAACGTGGATGGTATGAAGTAACCTCAGATGATAAACCTGAAAGTTGCTTTGTTCTCCTTCTGATCTGATAGTCTCTGGTCACTTTGCTCATGTTGCAGTGGGAAAAAAGTCATCTACTGTCCTGGATCTCTGAATATGTCCTCATTGACAGATGGAGGAAGTTGATTTTTTAAGTGCCCGAGTCAAATTCAAAATGGAACAGAGTCCTAAGTCAAGCAAGATGTTTTGTAGATGTTACTTTAATTTCACTCAGTATTGATAAAATTTAAGCTCGTAATTCATGCATACATGCTTACTCCTGCACTAGGGCTGCATTTCTATCCAGCATGGTGGTCTAGCAGAGCCTCACCTTCTTGACTAAAATTTTGGTGGCCTTGTTCTTGAGGTAACTTGCCAGCGGTGCTGCTACTGGAAAGTGCCAGGTTCAGCCAGGCAGGGCTTCTCCATGCAAAGCTTTGAGCTACATAAAAGTCTGGGACATTATATTAGAATACATGAGTTCAACAACCTCTCCTTCCCTACTCAAGAACACTGAGTTCAAAGTTTTAAAACACAAGGAACCTTTTTTTTTCAAAATAATTTAAGAATAATGATTAATATTTAAAGGATTATCATGTTTTATGATGTTTTAATGATTAAATGAAATGTTAAACCACTAACTTTCAAAAATGGAGGATGAGCACTGAATACTTCCGTGAGAGGCAACAAATAGTAAAGTCAGTAATATTAACCCTCTTTGGGTGCCTCGGCAATTACCTTGGTTCCCCATCTTTAGCAGTCACAACAGAGAGGTCAGCGAAGCAATTTGTCTCTTTGCTTGTCATGGCCTCCTCCTCCTCCACTGTACAGCCTGGCTTGCTGTCCAGGCCTGAGAGGTCTGGAAATGCGGACAGGCTCATCAGTTGGCTTTCGAAACACAACTGCTGTGGGCTTAGGTTTTGTGTGCAGTTTCTGCTGCCACCTTTGGACGTTGGGCCAGCCCAGCTCAGCATCTCCAGCCTTCTCCCTGGCCAACTCAGGGAACGGTCAGCAGCATGCGAGTTTCTACACAAAGTCCCTTGTGTGGGAAGAAAGGCACCCCCAGAAGAGGACCTGTTCTCCATCAACCCGTCACCCTTTAATTAACCTTAGACAGAAGAAAAAAAATCTGTATTTTAGATAACCTGTTTGCAGCTGTCCTATGGCAGAAAAGCAGGCAATGGTGCTCCATTATTTTCATTTGCTCACCAAGAGGAGACCAGCCCTCCTGTCCCTCTGGAGTCCCCAGGCAGGTCAGGGCCATTCTTTGTTCCCATCACCTGCAAGAACATACTGGTGAATACCAGGTCAGAATGATGTGAGACGTCTACACATGGGAAATTTTATTTTTTTCAAAGTAAAAAGAATTTTTTATTTTTGTCAAATTAAATATAATTACTAACTTTATCAATATTTGTTTTGCTTAATTTTTCTGTTTCCCATTTCAAGCACCATACATCTGTGTGGGGCCTTATTTCAAAGGGACAATACACACTCCTCATAGAGTAGCTGCTCCTTGAAGTATATAATTGGAAAGTATTTTGTTCTCAGTGAGTCATTAAAAGAGAAAGTAAACTCTGCCCAATGAAAAATGTTTTTTTTAGAAATGCCTTTTCGCCACTTTCAGAAAGCTCATCAAATCACTGTTTATACCTACATTTTCATTCTTCTAACAATACAAAGTGGAGACAATAATAAAAGCTCCTTATCTACCAATAAATTTTAATATAGGGCTATTTCAAATATAGTGTTAAGCAGTTCTGGGCTTACAAACCTATGCCTATGAAAAGAAGTTAAATAATTATTAAATAAGCTGTTGAATTGCTGATCCCTGGTGTTCCTAACTATATTTATTCCTTTGCTTTAATTAAGGCTTTCATTAGCACATGCTACTTTATTGTTTCATAATAAAATGAATGTTAGAGTCAAGAAGGCTCAGGCCCCACATTGGTTCATAATATAGCATGAGTTATCAATTAACTTCATTTGTCAGATGAAACATTATTTGCACAAATAAGCATTTCAGGGCTAAACTAAAAGTGACAAATCTCATTCACTTTCCAATAAAATTGTTGATCTGCCAGTACTGGAATCTCAGCCACTGAATGAATGAATTCTTTGCTTCTCATATGCAAATATTGTCTTACTGCGATCTGATAGATTAGAGAGGTTTTCTTACACGTAGGTTTTTCAAGGTCCAAGATTAATGAGAAACTCTGATGAATATTATTGGCTAGATATGACATTGAAAACACATTAATGTAATTAATCATTTAGGGCATGTAGGTAAATTGTGGTGTTTATAATACAAGGATGCATTGCAAAGTTATTTCATACATGGGGGATTTTCAAAGTCCCGCATGATGACATTGATATAGTGCTACTACTCTGTTATAATCTTTGTATATTATTTAAGTGTAACAAATACTTCATTCATTGCCTGCCCTAAACTTTGCATTTGGTGACATTCTTGCTGCTGTGTTAATATCAGGTCTATTAAGCTGGACCTCATGGTCCATTACCCTTTCTTTAGGCCTGACCCCATGAAGTTTAAGGGTCTTGAGCACAGTGTGAAAAAGCAAAGGGTTTCACTCTCACCCAAGGAGCTCATTAGGACTTTATAGAAACACAAAAAATACTCACACAGTACCAACATTTGCACTGAGGGATACTCACCAGACAAACAGCCTGGTGTCAGAAGGTGTTCATTGTTCTCTTTTTCCAGGCCTGCACACCAATTTAGCAGGCTAACTAAAGGGATCGCTCATTTGTAATCCCCCATTTCAGCCTTTGTAGCAGAGATTCATTTGCCAGCATATTTTAACTTTGCTTCCTTGAAATTCCCGTTTCACTAAGGACAGTGTATTTGAAATGAACTGAAATACGCTGGGTAGGGTTACACTTGCCAATTGCTATAGTGGGATTTGGAGGTTGTCTTTGTTTGTTGCCTCAAGGCAAGTAAACAGTCATTCACAGTACGTTTTTAAAAGACCTTTCTGCAAATCACTTACTTACTGACCGAGGGCCAGGTTCTGCTCTGTTTACCTGCCTTGAATAATGCTCCTTTTCTCCTGGATTGCAGTTGAATTACTGAAGGAGTAAGGCACTACAAAAGCTGCAGCAGGCTGTCAGAATCTGACCCTAACCAAGATAAGAATAAAGAACTGCTCTTCTGCCATTAGCAAAACAAGTTTGCTCTTCTTGGGCTGCAGTCCATCTGTCTACCTGTCTCTACAAAGTGTCAGCATCTTTGGCAAATATCCTGTGTGCCATTAGCAGACAGTAACACAGTTCACTATGGCTTTGGGTTCAGTATAAAACATCTCCCTATATAAAGCACTGGATTGTTAAGGCTTTTGCAGCATTCAGCCTCTGAGCGCAACGATGTAGGTAGTGTCTCGACCATATTTTAAACTGTTTTTTTCTTTTAAAGACTGATATGAAAACCCGAAATACTGATTTTCAAATCATTTTGCTTTTTTTGAAAGCTGGTGCTTATTGCCTTGGGCAGCAGCAGGCAGCTCGCCAGGCGGCAGCCTTCAGTATAATTTTCAGAATTTCCACACTTTCTGTAAAGACAGTAACACCAGATTTGCAAACCAAAGGGACCAACTTTACATCAAACCCTAAGGGCTTTTTATTTTTCAGGGAAACAGGAAAATTGTGTAGATAATTTTGTCTGGCAAAGATTCCTTTTAATATTTCACAATAAGGTATCTTTCCATCAGGAGAACCTATTTATATTCCTGGCCATTGCCCACATTCACTCTGTGAGGTTTTGCTCTAAGAAAGGGCAACTGACATTAGAATAACTACAGCTTTGGGTTTGGCCAGGTGTGGGAAGCTCAAGTAAGAAAATTGTTGTTTGCACATAAATGGCATCTAGGTGGGGTATTCCTCTTATTCCCTTGTGTTGATATACATTATGCTATGAAATCAGTGGAGAAACATATGGCAAGTATTTGTTACTCTGTTTTAATGTAACAGCAACACAAAAGTACCACTGCATGACACCTGTATATCTTCACTGTGAGCACTACTAGTTTTGTTAGTCCATGTGGAATTGACTTTAAAAAGAGCTTCGGTGTAAGTCAATTTGCTGCCATCAGTGGATACAATGTAAAATAAAGACAAACAAAATAGTCCACTAAGGAAATGTCATATCCCTTCACTCACCAGAATGGATTTGGGTCACTGGCACAGTGCAGGAACGCTGTACGTTTGCTGACAAATAAGTTCCTAGCCAATTCTTGGTCAATGAACCTTGCCTGGCAAATCAGGTGCGATTTATTCATGATCATCCTGGTTTCAGCTGAGATTGAGTTAATTTTCTTTATAGTGGCTGGTATGGGGCTATGTTTTGGATTTGTGCTGAAAACAGTGATAACACAGAGATGTTTTAGTTGTTGCTGCACTAGTCAAGGACTTTTCAGCTTCCCGTGCTCTGCCAGGTGCACAAGAAGCTGGGAGGGGACACAGCCAGGATAGTTGATCCAAACTGACCAAAGGGCTATTCCATACCACATGACGTCATGCTCAGTATATAAAGCTGGGGGAAGAAGGAAGGGGGGACATGTGGAGTGATGGTGTTTGTCTTCCCAAGTAACCGTTACACGTGATGGAGCCCTGCTTTCCTAGAGATGGCTGAACACCTGCCTGCCCATAGGAAGGAGTGAATGAATTCCTTGCTTTGCTTTGCTTGCGTGGCTTTTGCTTTACCTATTAAACTGTCTTTATCTCATTCCTCGAGTTTTCTTACTTTTGCTCTTCCAATTCTCTCCCCCATCCCACCGGGTGGGAGTGAGCGAGCGGCTGCGTGGTGCTTAGTTCCCGGATGGGGCTAAACCACGACAATGATCACTGCTTAATATAGAAAAGCCTGTGCCCTGCTTGTCTGAGAGCTATTACAAAGCAAAATCCTGGGATTGCCACAGTTTGGTTATTTTTTAGTTACTATGCCATCTTTGTATAATTACCTCGACTCATAAGATTACAACTCTCGGACTTCCTTAGCTCCAGCCCCCAACTGTTTCATCTCATCTTACCTTTAACTAAGCCAAAATTGTTAATATGATTTTGAAAGGAATTACAGGGGGGAGGAAGAGGCCAATGGAAAATTCTGTGCTTCATTCAAAGGCAATTAAAGGACCGAAGGGAGATGTTGAGAAGGGTGCAATTAGGTGAGGTGGTAGAAAAGGGAAGGAACCACTGGTCGTCTGGGTCACACACAATATGAATGGGGAATTTCTGAAGATAGCAGCCACCTACAACTTCACAGTACCTTCGACAAGTGGGAGGGCCAAAGCACAAAACATGAAACCAGTTAACAGCAATTTCAACACAAACAGCAGCGTGTCCAAAATGGCTCATGTGAGGACTCATACTGTCTTCATTGCAAAGTCACGGAATTTATCCTAAACAACTTTTCACACCCAATTAAATTTATCTGATATTGCTGATATTTGGATTCAGGAAGATGTAGAGCCACTTACACAATCTATTTTGGCATCTCTGCTTTGGGGATGCAGAGAAAGGGGGCATGGAGGGGCAGTGGCATTTAAACAAGCACTGTAATTTCTGCAGTGAATGTCTGATTGTGGCCTAGAATTTTGGCCTTTGGCCTCCAAATATATTTAACCTGAGACATGGTCAAGACACTGTAAACAGGAAGGCTCCTGAAGCTACCACATCAATAATCTGGGATTTTCACTTTGTTCTCTCAGAAGCAGCGCAAACAAGCAAATGCAGAAACTATTCTTCCAGCTGCCATTGTTTTTAATTACAACCCAGAGGAAAAGTTAAGTCAGCAGTTAATTGAACTGAGTCCACTAAAAGTCATTGCTCTTTAACAGCAAAATTATATGGCTTGAAGGCTTGTTAGATAAATTGTGGCATAAAATTCACCAGTAGGTCATTGACTATTTTAATGTTTCCTGTATGGATTTATTGGCATTCTTAAACAGGCAGAGGCTGTGTGTAACATTATTCTTCCAACATTTTTCAGGATAATATTTTTATATTAGATAAAATCGTTACTTGGAATAAGCTGCATCTTTACTCTGGGTTCTGTTGTGTTCACCAGAATTTCACTCCCAGGTGCCTAGGGACAAGTCCTTGGTGAGACGGGAGAAGCTAAAACCGAGTATCTGCTGCACACCACCACAGGTGCAAGAAAGAAAGTAATAATGTATTAAAATCTTACAAATAGCATGGGACCCTCACGCTGTGTTTCAAGGGTCCATGCTCTATCTGATAGTACCGCTCAACTTCAAAGTTTTCTTCAGACTTACTTGAAATAGAAATCGAGGTTTCTAAGTGCTATCAGTGAATAGTCATAAGGTACCTATGGCTAAATAAAACTCATACCGATTTTTATATCTGCATATACAGCTCTTTGCACAATGGACCATGAATAGCTCATCTCTAGACTTTCCAATTCTATTACCACTAATAATGTAAAAATAATATAATATAGTAAGTATAATATAATAACAGTAATTAGGATAACTAATAGGACAACTAGAATAGGTGTAAAATAAATTTACGCTTTCCAGTGTCACCTTTATAAAAAATAAACCAGGTGTACAGCACCTATAAAGGATCATACATGAAATTCAACAGAACCCTGTACAATGGTATGATCCTGTACAATGAAATAAGAGTAGTAGCCCTTCTAAAGTGGTATCAAATGGCAAAAAAATCATAAAGGCGGGTTTAACTAAGACCAAAGAAAAGGGTGATTGCATGAGATCTGAAAAGAAGGAGAGATTTATTGTATGAACTGCAAAGGTTGGGCAGGGGTCTAATAAGGGCAGATGATGCTAGGATATTACAAATGCATCTTCAAGTGGAGTTATAAAAGCATACTAAAGTACAGCTATGGCTTTGGTATCTAGGAAAAAACCAAAGAGGTAACTGGACTTTGAATCAAAACAGTAACATTTTTCTAAGTTAGACACAACAGTAAGAAGAAATTGTCAGCAGCTGATGAGGTATTGCCTGTAAGTGTCAAGAGAAGATCCTGTAGCGGTGACTGGCAATATTATATTTCAAGTAGCTTGAGAATAAAAAATGTCCCTCCTGTTGAGGCTGGCATGAGGACAGTCAGAAAACCACATAGCCATAAACCCTGCAAGTACTCTGTTTCATGATCACTTCTGACCTTTTGAAATTGCATTCCCAACTGGAATAATAACTTGGGACATTATAATTTCCTATAAAAGGAAATTTCAGCTAAGTGTTGCCCCTGAAACATGTATATGATTTTTACTGTTTCACTTTGATGAGCGTAATTACTCGGTATTTTAGCATCAAAACCAAGTGCTGATAGTAACAAAATATAAGTTTTCAGTTTTGTTAATGAACTTCTAGACAAAAATGATTGTGGTATTTTCAAATGAGTGTTTTCCAACCAAAAATATTTTGTCAGCAAGTGTTTGACTAGATGTAATGACTCTAATAATGAAAAACAAATGGTTCTTACATGGTACCACTGAGATGTTATTCATTCTTCTGCAGAGTAAAAAAACAAGACATTTAAATTACGTGAGTGCGTGGGGAAGAAAGAAGAGAAGAATTAATTGTATACAAGGGAGTAGGTGCTATGCAAATACCTGGCTAGATTACAATCTACCTTAATTGAGTAATTGATCACATCCTTTGACTTCTATTTCAGTGACCTGAGAAGAGGGGTTAAATAGGGGTTACTGGGTGCAGTAATGTGCTTATAGATGGCTAATGCAGAATCAAAGTTTACGTACATAGGACAGACTGACAAACAGTGACAGGTTAAATAACACATGGTAAACATGTCAGAGGGCCATTCCCTGACAATTACATATCTTTGTAACATTAGGATATCTCCCAAATAATTTCTCCCTGTTGGCCCAGCGTCTCAGTTAACTGATCTCCTCCCAAATACATGCTACCTAGGTATGATTTGTTATATTAAAAAAACCCAAAACACAAAATTGTTTCAGTAATTATTTGGAAAGGTAACTGGGAAACATATGAACAGATACGCACGAGTCAGCATGTATATATAAAGGGAAAATTGTGTTTAACTAACGTGATTAACTTCTTCATGGGAAAGACAATAAAAACTGACAGGTGTGAAGTAGGAGACATCCAAAGTTGACTACAAAGAGGCTTTTTGATTTAGCATCACATAAAAGATTGATATGTAACATCATCAAATGCGGTATTGATGGTGACATTTTACACTGGGGAAAAATGGTTCCTTAAATGAAATAAGAGAGCCTTATTAAATGGATATAAATTGAGGGACGTCATAAGAATTGTAATTAGGTATAGCATTTTTTCCAGTAATATATAAACACTCCGTAGCAGATGCGCATTTGTGCAAAGCAGAAAAAAATTGTAAGGCTGAATTTTAGTGAAGAGAAAGAAAATTAATGGTTGACAGTATCAGAAAAGATAGATATTTTAAAGTAATGAATCTTAGATCACTTTTATTGTCAAAACTTATTCTTGCATTTCTGTGAAAATAATCAGAAAAAGGTTTTCAGAGTAATAACAGAAATTCAAATACATCACTTGATACTTGTAAAAATCTGGGAAAGGAAATAGCTTCTTTGCTATTTGTTTGCTTGGAGAGCAAAATGTAAATGAACATCTACAGCTTGGTATGCTAATTTGGCAGCACATTAAAAGCAGACAAGTGAAGAATGCAAAAGACACCAAGTACAGGTAATAACAGAGTATCTTACATCTGAGGAGCTTCTAATCTACAGAAACAATAATTCTTTTCATGCCGACCTGTAAGGTATGAAAAGAAGAAAAAGAAGATTTCTTATACACAATCCTGTATTTTCATCACAGCACAGTTTTATGCATATAGCCTTGCACCCCATCATACTCTGAATCCCATCACTTTTAAAATATTTAAGGTATAACCTTAATCTTAAGTGAAAGCTTAGCAGTATTAACACATGCTTGAAATAGCATTCCATGTCAGGAAAAAGCCATCAGTACACCAAGACAATGAACACTGTTATAAATTGAAAAGCAGTATTCCTAAAATAGATCATGATATTTTCACTAATTTTGACTTAGGAATTTTCTAAGTCAAATGCCCAAATTGGGTAAGACCCAAAACAAAGGTGAGACAGAACTTTCATTTTTATATTCGACTTCATAAACACTGAGTAACTCTGTGGTTAGGATGAAAAAATATTATTGCTGGTTCATACTGCTTATAAAATAGTTAATTTCCAAAGACGTAAGTACCCTCCTACTGACTATAATCATTCTAGCTACGACTAGCTCCAACAGAAACCCTTGGAAATTTTAATCATATGCTTTCAACCAGATCCTTATCAGACATAACCTTCAAAGTATGATTACAGGCCCCTGTGTCTACAGCATTGTCCCAGTCAGACTTCTTGCCAGCTTTTGCACAACTACAAAACCTGTATTTTCAACAGTTAAATGCTCCATGGGCTCCAAGTTCTCCCACGGCCCATGGAAGTCAGTTACCCCCCAAAGCAGAGGTCAGGACCCCAGTGTCTGTCCCATGTCTAAGCCTTCACTGGAGCCCACACATAGGTTTGGTTTGGACATCTCTGGAAGGGGCAGTTTTGTTCAGCAGAACCCGGGTGTGTATAATGGGTGGAAAACCTTAAGATTAAATACAGTTGTTAGGGCCTCTTTTAGCCAAAATACATTCAGTGACAAAGACGATACCCATTTTTTATGCTTTAGCCAGGTGTACAGCTAGGCAACCTCGGGCCAGCTGATGCAAAACCTAGAAGCAATCCCACAGCAGAATGTGAGGACTCGCCCCCAGGTCACAGAGTGGGGCTTTTCTTAATGCTTTCTCTTCTGCCCCTCAGATCTCCTAGTCCTCACTGTGCACAGCTGAAGTGCCGTGGCCTGTGATATACAAAATAAAAAACCCAGTATTTTGGTCTAAAAAAGGGTATCTGCAAAAATAGGAGCTTATAATCTTTACCCAGAAGATGCCTAAATACAGAAGGACTTGAGGTTTTGTGGATCCTAGTCTTTTCCCAGTATAAGGACCCATAAGTAAGGGCCGTAGAGGTTCTCCAGAAAGACCTAGGAATATTCTTTCTTCACCACCTTCTCTCAGCTCAGGCAGCTCTCTCTTGAGGTCCAATGTACATTGTAAAGCCTATTACATGGAAAATTCCCAATTACAACATTATTAAAAATTGGTTTGATGTTGCAGCGTAGTCTACACAGACCTGTTGTCAGGAACTTCGTTCCTGAATACTAGAATCAGCTCATAGGATAATTCAGGCTGGAAAGACCTCAGGAGGTCTCTAGTCCAACCTCCTGCTCAAAGTGGGGTCAATTCTGAGCTCAGACCAGGTTGCTCAGGGCTTTACCCAGCTGGGTCTTGAAAACCTCCAGGGATGGAGACTGCACAGCCTCTCTGGGCAGCCTCTTCCACTGCCTGACTGTCCTCATGGGTAAGTTTTTCTTCTATCCAGTCTGAATCCCTCTTGTTTCAATTTATGCCTGTTGCCTCTTGTTCTCTCTCCATGCTCTGCTGTGAAGAGCCTGACTCTATCCTTGCTAACCTCCCCATAGGTACTGGAGGGCTGTTGGTTGCCCCCTGAAACTGTGTCTGTTTCAGGCTGAACAAGCCCAGTTCCTTCAGTTTCTCTTCACTGGGCAAGTGCTCCAGTCTCCAACCAGCTTGGGAGCCTCTGCTGAACTCATGCCAGTTTGCCAATCTCTTTCTTGCATTGGTGGGCTCAAAATTGGACGCAGTATCTAGATGTGGTCTAACAAGTGCTGAGAAACGGGGAATGATCCCTTCCCACAGTCCAAAGGCTGCATCCCTGTTCATACACGAGACAGCTGGCTGTCCTTGCTGCCAGGGCACACAGCTGCCTACCAGGCCTCAGGGTGGGCCATTCCCACAGAGCTGCTCCCCAGCCTGTCCCTCCCCAGCCCGGGCTGCTGCAGGGGTGCTTCCCTCCTGGGGACAGCACTTTGCATTTGTCCTTGCTGAATCTCACAAGGTCCCCTTCTTGTAGTTCCCCAGCTTGTCCTTTTTGGGGATGGGTCCAACATTTGCCTTTCTGCAGTTGTTAGGGACCTCTAAGTCTCTAGGACCTTTCAAAGATGACAGATAATAGAGAATCATGTTTTATACATGAGGACTTAGTTAAATATAATTTGCTCCTATTTGTTCCAGAAAAAAAAATGTTTTAACAATGTTAGGGAGACATCATTTTGTTCAGAGACCTCAAACACAGTGGGTGAAATCTTGGCTCCCTGGAAGCCTCTGGCAAAGCTCCCATTGTGTCCAGAGGGAAATGTAATGGCAGTTATAGTTCAGGGTTTCCTTGCTCTGAAGCTGTATTTGCCAAAGTAATCAAAAGCAACTTTAATTTTTTGAAATATACCTCTGTTTGCTCTAAGCATGACTCAAAGTCCCCTGACAATGGAAAGAGTATAATTTTTTAGTGCACATTAGATCATATATTTAATATGAAAATTTCTGTAATTAATTAACCTTGTTAATCAAGGGAAAAATAAAAAATCTGCAGGGAGCTTCTAGCTGCTGTACAAAGTTAGGAGGGTTAATACTGCTGTACTGTGCTCTATATATCTCTGCTATTTTGCATTATTTTAATTGCAAGAACAGAGGAAATTTTCAGAAGAGATTAAATTCATGCAACAGGTAATTTTTTCTAATTAATCTTAGGAAACGATGCAGATTTTATTGCTGCGGGAATGCTTGGGCTAAGCTTATTTATTTTACTTTGTCTAAATCTAAAAGTCACTTTATCTGAAATTGTCTTTCTACCTGACAATCAAAGAAATCGTGGGTTCCTGTAGGGATTAAGTCAGGAAGCAGTTTTTAACAACAACAAATTGAAACGTTTGCACAAGGAAGTGTTGCTTTTATAAGTGATGGGAAACTTCAAATTTGATTACAAGCAACCTTTGGCTTCCTATCTGTTCAACAATAGGCCATGTTGTTAAGGGCAATTTCCATGCACAGCATGTGGGTCCCATTTTTTCATCCTTAGACATGGTTGTTTACTGTTCAGAACTGTTTATGCATTTTAATCAGGCTTATTCAGCAGCCCTTAATAAATCACCACTAAGTGAATGTACCAAAACAAGAACTATTATACAGCATTTGTTCCCCTTATGCAGTATTTGCTGCCCTCAGGTTCCACTGGATATAAAAATAAAGAGTAAATGGGTAATTGAGTCAAAAGAATAATTATGAGACATATTATTTTAATGCCTTTTGCTGAGCTGTTGCCTCCAGCAACTTCCGCTAGCTGCAGGAGCCTGCCTTTAAATTCAGCCCAGGCCAGAATGACTTAACAATTGGAACCTGCCTTCAGCTCATGGCACTGGAAGGCTTTTTGATGGGATGAAGCTGACAGCCCAGTTCCTGCCTGGCAGACATTCACATGAGACAAGGCTGAAGTCATATAGATAAGCGCTTAAACATTCAGGTATCTTGGGCTTTGGAAACAGTGGAGAAGAGCACTGTTTGTAAGAAGTTGGTACACAAAAGTAAATGCATCTTTTCTGTTATTTGTATGAGGAACCAGCCGAAAAATATTTTTTTCCATAGTCTGGTGAACAGAAAATTTCCAGAGAAATTTTAATAAATGCTAACAGTTTTCTGTGATAGCTCTAGTTTATTAAAAATAATTTCCAGAAATGAAGTTATTTAATTTTAAATAAACTATAAAGTTTATTTAAACTATAAAGTGTATTTAGTTTTGAAAGATTTTTCCAATCCTGCTTTCACTGGATTTTACTGGATTACTATCTCTTCCTGTGAAAAACACGGGAATTTTACAGACCTATAGATCATGTGCAGGAAAGATGTGACACACATGGCATGGTGCCCTATGCATGTCAAAGAGTTATGTCTGGGAAAAACAAAGTAAACCACAACAACAAAAAAGGCGTGTACCACATAGGGCAGACTTTCCCAGAAACTACTACTGAAATGCAAAATATCATTTTGGAGATTATTTAGCAGGATCCTTGCCTCAGTCTGTCAGTTTGCCCCACTGAAACCACTAGGAGAAATTAGGGTGGATAGATTTGAGCTCTATTCTCTTTGCCTGCAGAAATCCTGCCTTCCTTTGGGTCAGTGTGCTCTGTCAGGCTGCCTGGTCCCTATGTTGCTTGTAGCAATAAAAGCTTTGTCCAGCAGTCAGCAGCCATGCAAGATTCCCCACCTACTCTCCTGCTGGACCATAACCCCTGCTGCAACTTCGCAGACCTTTTCTTCTATGCCGCCCCGCCTCCCAGATTGTTCGTGAAGCATTTATGCTTGTTTCCTAAAAAGCAGGATATTTGGGGTTTTTGCTTCAATCAGTTGTTGTTTACCATGAAAATGAAAGGTTCCTTTGTGAGCAGAAAAATTGCCACAACATAGCAAAACTCTGATAGCTAAACAGTGAGATTTCCTTTGGGAAATTATAAGGCCCAGTTCTCCAAAAGCCTAACTAATATGAATGGTCATCTTGACCAGTGGTAGTGGTGCTCAGCTACCATGATCAGCATGGCATGTAACCTTTCAGATAGCTGGATCAGATAGGCTTGAACCTTTCAAGAATACCACACTGAAATACTACTATTTTCTTCAGTAACACCTTGGCTAAGACCTACACAAAAGATGGTCCCTGAATTGTGCAGGCAAAGTGCTCAATTACTAATATCAAACTGGCCGTTGCACCATTCTTCCTTTGAAAAGAGATTACAGTCATTCCACCTGCAGAAAGAGAAAACATGGTGTCCTTGGATAAAAGGATGGCTATATTCAACAACAATGCTGTTTTATTTGTTTGTTATTAAGCAAAATATGGCCAAACCTCTATTTCTTGTGCACAACTTGCAAAGCATGTCCAGCTCAGACCACATTGTCCTCTTTGCTCTGAACGTAGATTTCTTTTTTGTTATTCTGGTAACAGCCTTGCTTCTCTTGGTGAAGAAAATAAAATCTCCATGATGTTATGAAGGTGTGCAGTGAAGAGAAACTGCCACAGGAAACCAGTCCAGTCCTTTCTACGCAGCGTTACCTGAGCAGGACTTTTGCTTGACTAATGGACCACGTAATTGTATTGTAAATGTTGGGTTGAGACCTAGCTGTCAAAATTTTACTTCTTTCACAACTGCAGAAGCTATTTGTGTTTTTCTTTGCCTTGAAATTTCATTATACTGCCTAACACTTCAGTTAGGAAGTGCCAGAGTCGTCCAAGTCAGCCATTTGGGACCTAACCAAATTGTGAACCTTCACCTCTGAGGGTAAAATGCTTCTGAATGCAGTAACCCACCTCACGTGCTCCCCTGCATTACATTACGAAGTTTAAAAGAAATTATGTCAATAAGAGGACAAATATTCTCTTTTTCATACACACACCCTCCCCCCCGCCCCCCCCTTGATTCTCTGGTATTTTTTTGGAAACAATTATTTCTAATGTTTAAGGAACAATGTTTAAAAAAATTACTGAATTTGTTCTTTTCAAAGTAAGCATGAGGAGGGTATGCACCCTGTGATAATATGATGGTGACTGATTTCTCTTTTAATAGTATTATCTGCATTTGTCTTATTGTAGGCCCCTTCTAGGTACAGTAAAGAAACTAGTACATTAATTGAAACATATGTAGGGAATAGAAAAAGATCATCCATCTGTTCCAGTTATTTTGAGACAGATTCACCTGTGCTGGAGCAGTGCAGGAGCATGCTGTACCCTCTGACCTGATGATGTTAAAGCTTTGGAAACTGTGGCAGCAGCTGTAAAATAGGAAACGGGGAAGATGGACCATGGGGGTAGAGGAAGCCTCCTGGAAAGGGAGCAGAAATAAAGAAAACTGTGACCCTCTCACCTTCTTTGAATTACTTAAATCTATAAATTGTTAGAAGGACATTTAATAGTTTAGTCTTTTGCTAAAAATACAGCCTGAAGCCATGATCTGAGAGGATCACAGTGCTCTGACCACAGAAATACCTGGTACTTTTGAGCACTATATGGATTTCAGCTGGTTAATCCAATATTGAAAAACATTCCTTAAAACAATTACACAAGTCTCTAACACCATCACTTTCCCAAGACGACAAAGGTACACAATAGAAGTTGTGTGAAATACCCAAGACATTCAGAAAACACCTTGCTGTTTTTTATATCACCAGATGCCTGAAGTATCAACACTGCTGTAAATCATACCAAGGTATAGAAGATGATGCTGGACAGACTACTGGATAAGCTCTGTATTTCACACCAGCAGAGTTGTAAATATGATTTATTCTTAGGAATATAAGTCATCTTCTGAGAAATCACTGTATGTTTTATATACGGCCTTCTGAATCCTTTGTATCAGAGTAGGACCAGTAGGTCTGCTACTGTCTAATTAAATGTAAATTACAATTTCCATTATATAAGCTCTCTTTCACATGCTATGCTTTATTCCTGGTATGTCACAGAGGTGAAAAAAAAATCCAAACTATGAAAATGAAATTTCCAAGTAAAATCCTGTAGGACCGAAGTTTTCCATGTGTGGTTTCTGCAGGGAGAAGCATCGTTTTAAAAGTCTGACTCACATCCATATAGCTAGCTTTCAACATGTGTTAAAATCATGCACGAAAGTCAGGGTGCATGCTGCAGTAAGAATTTGTGCACATCTGCAACATAACTTGACAGGGAATCAATTTCTTTTCACACTTTAACATTTCACTTCTGTGTATTTTTTTGCAACTTGCTGAGATCTAATGCCAAGCCAGATTTGGCGGAAATGACTTCAGTCATTTGAAACTGAGCTCTTGAAGCTTTTTATGGAACTGGATTGAAAGAATGCTAATTCCATCTGTGTTTGTTCAGAATGATGGTGATTCCTAAGCACAGCAGAGTTTCCTGGTGAATGGTTAAGTTCAGCTGGGAGTGCTGTCAAATGCTTTAGCTAAATCTAGACTTCTCAAAAGCCTGACTAACCTGGCAAAGTTTATATTGCTTTCAGGATGTCAGGACTGTAAAAAAAACCAGCAGGAGGTAGGAAGAGAAGTAAGTGTCAAGGCAAACTGCCTCCTCAGAAATTAAAATGGCAACAACAGGGTGCCCCAAATCTTCTAATGTTGTGGGCTGGATGCCAGTTATGCTCCTCCCTCATAAGGCAGCTGTGCCTTGCAAGGTTTGGGAGGCTTGCAAGTGGCTTGTGTGGGCAGCTACAGCTGAAGCCCATACCCAACACAAGCCCACCCAGGCTCTCCTTGAGGCTGCCCCTGGCTGCTGCATGCAGAGCAAGACAGCAGCGTAGTTTCCTACTCCGTTTTCTGAGCACTGCCTATGTCTCCTAATGCACAGAAAATATTTCCAAGCCAAATGGAGAAAATACTGAGCTGTGACAGGACCCCAGCCTGGCCAGAGTGCACAAATCTAATTTTCCTCTCCTTCCACACCCTGCCCTTTCCTGGAAAGAGACACCAAAGGCTTCCCCAGCCTGCCTGTGGGAGACCCAATCATAAACTGGTGCAGGTAACACTCGTCCAGCAAAAGTCTGCACAGTGCAAGTCACCACAACATTTTTTGGTGTAAGCTACGCTTAAGAAGTCAGCTTATAATAGGTTCATGCCTCACATCATGGAGGTGCCATATTTTTTATTTGAACTGTGCCCTAAGCTTCATGGTACACAAAACAGCAGGTGTAAGCCAGAATAGTTTGGGATGCTTCAGGAACACAGAAATAAACTTATAGTCAAAATTTAAATCCCTCCTGCAGAGCAGGAGCTTTGCTCCTAGTTTGCTGAGTACCTGTGCTACTTCTATCACTACTGTCCTATGGTGTCTGGGTTGGAGCTAACCAGAGTGGTTTGTACCCAGGTTAGCATAACCTGACAGTGAGTTGCTTTCTCAGGCTAGGACATTCAGCCTCTACATATATGATTATCACCAAAACGTCAAGGGAGCTATTTTTGAGTGGGGAGGGGAAATTTAGAGCAACTCTGCAGTGATGACATCACCCAGCCTGAGCTTGCCAAGTTTGGTATTATTTTGAAGAACGCACTTTTTCAGACTGTTGTCTACCATGCTCAGGTTAGATGAAACAGTGTGAGACACCTATCTCCAAGAGTGTGAAAAATGCATCTAACTTAGAAAATGGCAGATAATTGTTATTAGAAGTGCATTTGATGCCTAAGTCCAGGGCATTTTTTGCCAGAGAACTTCAGGATCAATCTCAATAAGTGCATGTACACTCTAGTAGAATTAGTGTATTATTCCTTTGGCTAGAATATGTCACTCCAAAGCTTAAAAGCAGAAAAGTGGAGACAGTATAGCATTATTTTTGCTGGAAAAGCAAAGTTGGAAATAATTAATAAGTGAGTTCAAATAGATGTCTCTAAAGTGTCATACACAGAATCCAGTAAAATTACGACTGGGTAGAGCTGCCTTTAGCACGCCTAAGCAAAGAGAGCATTAGAAAAGACCTGTATTCAATTACCTCATCTCTGTCTCCTGCTAGCATTCATCTGTTTCTGTATCAAGATCCCTGTTCTTGGCTATATGGAATAAAATGGCAGTAATACAGTTTGAGCATCTCAGGCTGCCAAAGAGGAGCATTGTTTGGAAGCATGGAGGTAGACGGCTCACACCACGTGAGGTCTTCATGCCCAGAAATGGCAGGTGTGCTGAAGTTTTTGCGTATCTGATTTTAATTGAATATAAAGAGCATTTAAATGACTAATTTATCTTCTTAAATCAATTTTAGGCATTTTATCCATGCTGATTGGAGATGCCTTTGGGAAAACTCTTAGTCAGGAACAGGGCAGTGTGAATTTGCCCTGGGCTAGGTAGGACTTTTCCCCTATTTACATGCTTCTTTTGAATTATAAGGCTTTTCCGCTGCTGCTGTCACAAGGTCCTGGAAAATACATCTTCTCCTGAGATACCTATGCTACCAGTCTCCAACATAGCCTATGCAGTAAAATAAAGGAGTCTCTCCATTATCCTTTGGATATCTTGGAGTAATTTACTGGAATGCAGACCTAAACCTTAGCTGCTTAAACCTTAAGCAGCTGTCTTAGCCAGGGAGGTTCTCCTTGTCAAAAAGGGCTTGCAGGAAAATTAAGTGTATGTAAATCTGGCAAATAATGTAGATGCTGATTGAATCTGGTAGAGTGTAAAATAATGAATAAAGAATTGTTTCTGTTATTTGCATTTTTTGGTTGACTGATGCAGCTTATGACTAGCCATATATTTGGCAGCTTTAGAAGAAAGTAAGTAAAACGTCAACAAATTAGTGAGAAATTACTGGAAAGAAAGTTAAGAGGAACATCTGACAGCTAATATGCATGTTTCCCACTAAGCAATGGGAAGGTTTGTAAGAAAAGTTTGAACTAAAGGCAGGATTCAGCTTAATGTGAATTGCTACAGGGAAGAAGTTGCAAGGGAGAGATCCCCCAGCTCAAGGATGGAAATGCCATCTGAGAAAGGGCAGAGCTGATGTGGAAGAGGGATCCTTAGGGAGACTTTGATTTAGTTGCACAGATCTTGTGCTTGCTATGTTAAATAAATTGTCTGCCTTGGCAGTAAGACTGTACCTAGGACTCCCAGTGGGGAAGGCATAACAGAGTGCTGAGCATTTCATGTATGTTCCATGTACCCCATTTTCTAAACCCTGCAACCCGAGAAGTATATCTTCATGTTTTCCAATCACTCGATGGAAGCCAAGATAACCAGTTAAGGCAGACTTTCTTCTCCTTTAGTCTGGTTAAAGTAAGAGTAAATTAGTAAACTGGCAAAATCCAAATACAGAGTACATACCTTCCAAGACCGCAGAACCAAATGAAATGAGTACTATTCACCATGTGACTACCATCTCTACTTACTGTATGTATCCAGGTAATACACATGCAATGACTTTGAGGGCCTTGGCTAAGGACCTGTTTATCACACATTTTCAGGCTGCATTCACTGGAAAGGATCTGGATTTAGGGATGCCACTTGTTTTTACACTGAAATCAGTTCATACTCGAGATCGGAATGAGGAACCTACACTTTCTTGTACTGTGCTCTCCAGCTTTTGACAGGTAACATCTCTTGGGCCTGGCTGTACCCGATTATCACATGCCCAGAGGATGTGATAAACAGGATTTACTAGCTACTGCTCAGCAGGGCTCTGGACATGTGTCCCAGAGACAAAGTGCTCAGAGGCTGCCCTGGTTTAATGAGTTCATTCAGCTATTCTACTCTACCACCCTTACTTAAGCTCACACAAGCAGTTTTAGGTCTGCACTGGGAATCTCTTGAAAAATACTATTTTCTGACTGTCTTATTTAAAACCTGGATGAGTTCTCTGATCTGGTTCATGGTGCTTTGCTGGTACAGCTATGACTGCAGAGCCAGAATATGAGTGAGAGGCAGGCCACTGATAGATGAAAATGGGAGAGAGGAAGGGAACTGCTTAAACACACACTGCAATGAATGGGTTGAACCCTGGAACTACAGATGAAACCTGACATGAATTGTTAACCCATCGTGTGGCAATCGATCACTCTCTTCCACGGAGCAGAGCAAATTGTCAAACGCTACATGTGTTGGGCTTGTATTTCACAGAAATGTGCAACGTGCTAATCATACTTTACTGAACTACACAGCTGAGATTAACACAATAGTAGCCATTTTGGCATGAGAAATGGCTTTGCAGGAAACCAAACCCCAAGCCTGTCTTTGAAGGGTACTGTCTTTGACAACCATCTTTTCCTTGGTGAATACCTTTTATTCATGCAGCACAGCTGGATGGACTAACTGCACTTTCCCAAGTGTTGAATTATGGTTTTCAGTGTCTGAGGCCCTTGGGAACTCTGTGAGAACTTGGTCAGTGAAAGGAAAGACAGAATAAATCCTTAAGTGTGAATAAATTTATGAGGGGTAATTGGAAAGGCAGCTACTTGCAATGCTCAAAAGCAGGTGCCCTCCTGGGAAGACTCGCTTCTTTCCCTTAGAAACATGATAAATACATATTTCTGCTCTTAATATTACAATGATGCATATTACCTTCCGATGTACTCTGGGATCCACCAGGCTAGATTCTGTCCTTTCCTATGGCAAGAGGCAACTCCAGTCTCAAAATGCTCACAGCTAAAATACTTGCATTAATATCCTGAGTTTACAAAGATGAAGGCCTTCAGATCTGTAAATACAGGTGCTTAAGCTGTGGAAATCCTTTAAGCTGAGAACAGTTAGAGAATGGGAGTGTATCAGGGCAAAACTATCAGATACACTCGCTTGGTCTTACTCTCCCTCATACTTACAGCCACTGCTGAAGACAGAAGGTGAGACTACATGGGCCCCTGACGTGAAGCATCCTTAGCAACCCTTAGGTTCCTGTTCACCACAGGTAACAACATCTTGGTGCCAACGGACTAAGTGCCCAAACTCTGGCAGGGCCAATCTACCCAAGGACGTGAAGGAAAGCTTGGGACATCCAAGTGCTTAATTCACATCTCCCAAGGGTATTACTTAGTCCCGCAGCAATTAAGCCATCCTTCCCATCTGCTGTCTGAGGACACAGATGATTCCACTTCTCCAGCTGCTTTTAGCTATGAACTACCCTGATGTCCAAGGGGTTATGCCCCTACTGCTATACAAAAATAAGGGACACACCTGCTCCAGAAGATTTTGCAGGGAATATCCCCGAGATGAGACTGGTGAACAGCTGCTTTGAAATAAAAGGATTTCTCTGCAAAACAGTGAGATGCTTTCAGGTCTTTGGGAATGGCATACAATTTTAACTTTCTGCGTGTGTATTTGAACTGGAAAATGAGACATCTTTGCCACATTACATGGTTTGTAAGAAAATAAGTAAGAATACACGCAAGGAAGTAGAAACGGACAAAGCCACCCCTGCCAAAGGATGTTTATGCCAACAGAAAGCATCATCCCACATCTCGACGAAAACATGATTAACAGCACCGTGCTGATCTTAGATTTATTGAGACAAATGTTGAAAACCTAGCATGTGTGTGTGTTGGGGGTAACTAAAAAAAAAAGGCCAGATAAAAATGCCCAGAGGGAGTGAGCTAATGACTATATTCCCATTACCTCATGGGATCATTAGGTCGACATGATCTCGCCGCGGCCAGCACCGGAGCCACCTCCCCGGCGGGACGGAGGCCGGAGGTCTTTCCCTTCCCCTCCCCACAGGTGCAGCCCCGCAGCGGGAAGCGCGGGCCCGCCGCCATGTCGGGAGGCCGGGGGCGCCCCTGAGGGGGCGCCCCCGGCCTCCCGACATGGCGGCGGGCCCGGGAGCGGGCGGGTAACGCGGGGCAGCCACCCCCGCGCCAGGACGCGGCCAGGGCCGCTGAGCTCCCCGCCCTACCCCCCTTCCCCCGGGGGGCTGCCGAGCAAGGCGGCATTGTTGGCCGCGTCCATCACTCCCCGTCCCCGGCTGACATAATGAATGCGCTTGGACACACCTTCCAGCCCGGCGAAGAAGCGCGCCGCGTCTCCACGGAGAGCCCCGCCGAGCGCTCCGCTCCGTTCCCCTCAGCCCTCGGGGAGGCGCCCCGCAAGCCCGCCCGGCCCCATAGCCCGGCGCCCCGTCCCAGCCCAGTGAGGGGCCGCGGCGGCCGGGCTAGGCTGGGCCGGGCCGGGCGGGACGAGGGGGGGTAAAAGCCCTCGCTATGCTGCCCAGCGCCCTGTACTGGGACCTGGTGGGCTCCTCGGCTCTCCTCAACCTGCCGACGGCGCCGGGCTTCGGCAACCTGGGCAAAAGTTTCCTCATCGAGAACTTGCTGCGGGCCGGGGCGCCGCCGAGCCCTGCCCAGCTCCGTCCCCTCCCCGCCAGTCCCGTCCCTCTCAAGCTGTGCCCCGCGGCGGAACAAATCAGCCCCTCAGGGGGTCCCTACCCGACAAGATGGGCTTTTCAAGTGCTTAACCCCTCCGCAGCGGACAGCGGCCGCCTGCCAGCGCGGGCCCCGGCGGCGGAGAGAGGCGGCGTCTTCCCGCCGACAGCCACAGGTGAGCGCCGGCCCCTTCCCGCGTCCCGCCGCCGGGGAGACGGGACGGAAGGGGCTTCGCGAAGGCTCGGACCCGCGTCTCCGCACGGCGGCAGGGAGAGACGCGGCCGCTCCCCTCCTGCCAGCCGCTCCGACGAGCCCGGCGGCAGAGGGACGCCATGCGCCGCTGGGTGCCGTGCCGGGCTGCCGGCGGGGCTCCGGCGGAGGGTCTCGCCCTGCCGCTGGCGACGGGACCCCGAGGCGCGGGCGTGGGGCCGTCGTGAGAGCAGCCGGACGGCGGCTTTAAACTGCGCGGGCCGGCGCACCTGTGGGTGTAGTGAGTGCGGCAAAGCCTTGTGCTGGTAGCGACGAGTGCTTTCCGCTGCCCTTAATCGCAGTTGTTTCAGGTCTACTAGTTCTTCACAGCCTGAAGGGATAGGAAAAGAGCGTCACCGCGAACAGGCGCTCCGGGAAGGTCTGAAATTCCTAGTTTTGGGAGAAAGACGAACGGTCCCGACCCCCTCGGTAGCGATAGCTCGGGAGGCCGGAGGCAGCTGCCCCCCCCCCACCCCCAGGTGCCCCGTCCCTGGGGGACAGCAAGGGGTGAGGGACCAGGCTCTTCCTACCGAAAGGAAAATTATTTCAAGCAAAGCAGGCAATTTTCTGGAAGTTTTGACAAAACCAGGGGCGCAACAAAATCTTGAAAGCTGTGTAAGAGGTCTGTAATTAGCCTTTCGGTCCGGTGTTGAAGTAAAAGCTAGCGCTTTGGTGGGTGCTGCGCGCTGTGTGCCTTGTGCCGGTTCGACCCGTTCTCCGGCGAGCCGGCCTGCCCGCGGTGCTGCTGTCGCGGGGGGTGGCTGCGACTTCCTATGGAACAGGCCCGTAGTAAGCTGTATCATTGAATTGGAAACATATAGTTCTACAAAACAGGTTTTGTTCCTTGAATGTGCCGATTTTCATATAAATATATTTTGTCTGGACATGAATGGCGTTTTAAAGCATTTTTAGGAATGCGCATTTTGTCAGTCATGGAACTGTTTGAAGTTGAATTCAAAGTTAATTCATAAAAGTTGGTATTAGACTGACCGTGTATATTGTATTTTGCCTTTCTGTTATAATATATCAATTTATTTCAGCCTCGTGTGCTGTCTTCAGAGTTTTTCTATATGATCATGCAGTTTTAAATGTACTTAAAATTAAAATAAGACAAACAGAATCATATTTATTGAAGTAAGGCTTTAAGGTATGAAGCCAAAAGGCTCGTTTTAGAACCAGAATTAATAACAGTTGTTTTCTTTTCAAGCATGATTTTACTTCAGTTAAATCCTGCAAACTGTTCTGGAAAATCCAACAGGTTTTGATTCTTTAGCATGATGTACTTTAAAGGTAGGCAGGAGAGAGTCAAAGAAGTGTACGTTAACATTGCTGAATATTCCAGACCTCAGCTGCCGTAAGTGTTATCTTAAGCATATCAGTTATTTAAACATGTTTATTTTAACTAACTATAGGCCAGGCCAGGAAACAGGATAAGTATCATCTTTCTGGAATTATGTGCATATTCTTCCCCCCCAAAAAAAAGCTCTAGAGAAAATGCTACATTTATGTGTACAGAGCACATGTAAAAGGGGAGATAGCAGATGCCCCAGCACTCATTGCTATAGGTAAACTTTTTCTAAGTATTACAGAGGTTCCTGAATGCCGAGTTTTTCAAATGCTTGCTTCCAGAATTAGTTCTTTCTTTGATCGGCCTACAGTGGTACCCGTGAACTTAGCAAACTGTTGCAGGTCTGCCTAGTGATTTGGAGTCCGATCTTACGTTTCTTCTGATCCCACAGCTCCCAGGGATTTCAGAGGGAGCTTTGGGCAAAAGCACCCAGCTCTTACATTTAAGCAGTGAGAAATACTAGGTTTCCTCATACATTATGCACTCAGAAAAAAAGTCTCCTGCGAATGTAGATGTATAACACAGATGTATATATTCTAACAGGGATCTATTGATTCTGATCTGACTTACATGTCTTAAAGTGATGAGGGCTCTTATGTGTCTGAACTTTCATAAATGTAAATTAGATTGGAACTGTCCTGCTGAGCCAGATTTTGTGGTTTCTGAGGAGTCTCTGCTCTAGTGTAGGCATACGCTGGGGGAACTGTTCAGACTGGACACTTGCATTTGTGAGTAAGGCTGGGGTGGTCAGGCTGTGTTTGTTGCTTATGCAGGGATAGGGCAAAAGAGTGTTTTATCAGAATAAGTATTTTAGCCTTCAGGGACTAATGAAGGAGTTTGAACTAAGGAATTTGTACTAGGTAGGTTTTTTTAATTTACAGATTTTTGTGAGTATTCACTATTTTTGTGAGTTTTTGGAGGAATAAACTCTTTCCTCTTTGGACCCCTCAAATCACATGGCATTTTGGAAAATCTTGGTCTAAGTCTTTAATAAGACTATTGAACATGATAAAGCAAAATGTTTTTTTAATCTTTCTGAACTAGCAAGTGCTTTATAGATCATGCAGGGACTAAAAGCGCTCTAAAAAACTAGCTTGGCATAATCCAGGATTTTGGAAATAAAAAAAAAATGCTATAGAAAAGAGAATTGAAAAATATCAGGTTTTTTTGAATCAGTAATCTGTATTGCTTATGTAGTCCCAAATTCTGGTGAGGTCACCAAAAGTTCTCAGAAAGGAAGGAATATAAAAATCACACCAGGGACTGAATTGAACAAGCTGAACCTTTTTATAGTTCCAAACCCAACATGTATCCACAGCACCTATCAAGGAAAGACATGAAGAAAGCACTCTGTTTTAGGGTACCTTTTAACACTCCATAAAAGTGCTAAAGAATGAAAATCCTGTATTCTTTCTGTAAACTGGAAAACTCTTATCCATGGCTGCAAAGGAGACCGAGTGAGATGGCACTCTTGATCTGTGACATCTGGTCATGGTAGCTTTTCCCTTTGTAACTCCTCAGCAGCAGAGTTTTGTCAGCAAGTTTCCATTCCTGTAATTTACAGGTTTCAAAGGATTTAGCTTGACCATTTAAAGTGCTTATCTGCATATGTATTTTGGGTTCTCCTCCAAAATTATCCTAAATGAAAGACTGAAAAAGTACTCTCAAAGTATCACACCGTAAGATACATCATTTAATGGGCGGGCTTGAAATAAATATATTTATGTTGTCTGTTAAAGATTAAAATCATCACTTTCCATCATTACACTGATTTTTAAAAATTAAATGTAATCAAGTCATAGGTTTTTAAAATTAAGTTAGTTTATTTTGACTTAAGAGTACAACTGCATGAACAAGCAGCATATTACATAAAACTTAAGAAGGAAAAGCAGAAGGAGCATTATTGCTAGATGATAAACTCACTTGCCTTCTGCAATGGTATGCTGGTTTATACCAGCTTGGGATTCCTGCAGGCTTTCTGGCATCTTGCTCTGAAGCCCCAGTGCTGGTGATGAAACACTGAACTGGGCTCACTGGCTCCAGCGGGCATGGTGAGCACTGTGTTTCTGTCTAGCTGAACTGAATTTCTCCTAACCTGTGGGCCTGATTCTTCTCTTTTGAGACCTTTTGCCTTGATAAAGTAAATGCGTAATGCTGTTTTCTGCTTTGTGAGAACTTTGCATACAGTGTGCATTTGTAGCCCTGACTAGGTAAAGCAGTGCAGAATCTGGTTCTGCTTTTTAAACACTGGATGCCCAGACTCTGTTCTTCCTGGCTGAAAACTATTAAAAATGCACTGTTGTAAAGCAGCGTTTCCCAGTGAAACATGTTACAGCTATGCAGCTTATACTTGCACTGCCTCTTAAAGGATGAGGGAGGCTCCAAATAAAAGTTCTGAGCAAACTAATAGACTCTTAAGTGTGGAGGAAGTCCTCAATTTCTGCTTGCTAATCTGGGATTTGGTCCCTCTCCTTGTACTCCAGTCCTATCATTATCTTCTGGATAAATTAGAAGACTTGACAGTTTTCCTCAGTGTTTTCTGACATAGGAAAATAATCCGAAGCATGCTGAGATGCAGTCTGTTGTAGCACAGGTGCTTTAAAGAGGTCCACTCCACATCTTCCCTCATGACTTGGTTTCCAGAAGTATTGGCTGACACTAGGTCAGAGTGACCTCCTTGAGAAATGCAAAGTTACTCTGCTACCTTAAATTATTTTCTGAAAATCTCTGCTCCTCTCAAGTAATTTGCCCTGGAGGAGGATGACAGTAAGTGCTTTACAGCCTGAATATGATCATTAGTGGTATGACCATGAGTATGGTCATACGTGGCAAGAATCTGGCTTTCTGCTTTAATCTTGGCATTTTGATAGATTAACAGGGAAAGGAAACTGAAAAGTGCAATGAAACAAATAAATATAAGCGAGATACTTCCATTGCAAAACTTGCTGAAAAATTGAGCTTATGGGTTTTTGCCTAAAGCATCAGAATACAATAGAGCAGAATAAAGTACAGTACGTATATTTGTTCTAATTGCTTTCTTTTGTGTTATATCATAAATATAAATTGGACTTAGAATTCTAATAAACATCCATTCTGTGATATAGATGTAACTTTTCTTTCTGTGACATTTGAGTACTTTACATTTTAGTGCATTTATCATCACAATGTGCCAGTGAGATAGGAAGGATTTCTACTGTGTAGAGGAGGAGCTGGAGCAGAAAGAAATGAGGTGACTTGCCTAAGGTAATACAGAAAAACAGTAGCATTGCAGGGAAATAGAACCAAGCCTTCCTCTGCAGGCTAACTCTTTGGACCAGTGCCAGTTTTTTTCCCCCTCAGGTGATGACAGCAATTCTCTCCTGCAACATTCTTATTTTAATCAATATACCTTATTGCCCATTTTTAGTGAAATCTCTTGTGTTTATGACAACCAGGAGATACTTGCATTACTGAAATTAAGTGATTTTTTTCCTTCATTTTGGACCCCCTCTTAGTGAATAAATGCTTATTAATTATTGATTTCAAACCAACTGGCAGCCAGAGTGTGTCCTCAAGCGACATGTAACACTAACTTTCAGTAAAATAAAAGGCAGGAAAGAGCTGAGTGTTTTATCTCGTCTCTCTCTAGGCTTGCGCTAGCCTCTGGAAAGTGCTGGCTTCTGGAAAGTGCTACCCTCCCTCAGGCAACAAGTTGACTAACAAGTCTCAGGATTTTCCTGTTTTGTTGGTGTTTTCTGGGGATAGAAAGTTTCTTTACGGTGGGGAGATTTATTTGGCATCTTTTCATATGCCCTGATTACCAGAAGCACCGAGACACTGTCATTGTTTTAAAAGTTTGTCTTTGGAGACAGAGAAGTTCCTGTAAGTATTAAAAATCACAGACTGTGTGCAGCATCTTTTCCTGCTTCCAGTTAACTTTGTGAGCCATTTAATAGAATTGGTTTGGGGTGCCCAGCATACCTTAAAAGAGTGGCTGCAAAATGGCTTTTAAAGGACAAATCTTTGTTCGCATCGTAAGGTTGCCAGAGCCAGACTAGTGCCAGCTACACTCCAACCCTGCCACCAGTCTGGTAGTCTGGGCTCAGCAGGGCATATGAGCATTGGCTGGGCAGTGCTCTTGCCTCTGGCAACTCTTGCTGTGCTGTCTTTGAGAAAGGAAGAGGATCCCAAGTTTGGTCCTTAGTAAGGTTTAAGCACTGCCAGAAGATCACAGAGCTGCACTAGGAAGACCAGTGGTGGGGGTTTGTAGAAAAGCAGTTCACTGAGGGGAAACCGTGGAATCAATCATGCCTTCAGTTAGTGAATTAACTTATGTGAAATGTATTTTATATTGCAGAATGAGCTGCTCTTCTGAAATCTTGTAGTGTATTCTTCATGTTTTTAGAAGACACATGAATGTGATAAGGATTAATCTTATCAGGCAAGTTCTCTACTTGGGTGCAGATTTCAGGTTTAATTGTACTGTGATTTTTTTTTTTCTTTTGCATTAACAAATTCCCCTGAATTTTGGAAGGCAAGTTCTCTGCCTCCATTGCCCACTGAAGGTGTTATGCATTCTTGTATAATGCTCTGCAAAATAACTCTTACTCTAATTTTTCTAAATGGTACTTTTGTGGTCAGTCATGACCCATAGCAGAATTGGGAAGGTAATTTTTTCAAAATGAAAACAAGTGCAGGTATATAAAACAGTAGGAGGCTGTTTCAAATGTCAGATATGTAGACCCTGATCCTTATAAAGTTAGGCACCTAAATATTTTCAGTAACTTGGGCTGTGTTTCTTTGAGGTGAGTCACAATGTTGGAGGATGTGGCCTTCACTTTGTGCTGAAAAGCTCATGAAAGTTTCCCTTGAGAGGCTGCCTTTTTCTGAAGTTATACCACAGAATTCTGTTAAGGCGTTTTGTATGTAAGTTGAGGATTTTACCTCTTCTGCATGCATCTTGGACAATTTGGTGTTCTTAAAGTCCCCACCCCTGGAATCTTGTGACTATGTGAATATCTCAGATTTCAACTTGAAAAAGTATTTCCTTGTACAAATGTAAAAAACCTAAAAACCGCATTTGTTTAAAAAAAAAAATAAAATAAGATTCCACCGTTTGTTATTTTTTCATTCTAACAATGATCTTGAGACTTTTGTCTGGTTGGAGCTGGCAATACTGCAACTAGTAAAGATTGGTCCAGGCAGGAAATTTTAGCTAATCAGTGCATACCACTGCAATAAATGGTGCATTTTGGCCTATGGTAAGGTTTCTAATTAGGGCTGCAACAATGAAAAAACAGTGAATTGTCCTCTTGCAGTATATGACTCTAATTTTGCCTTGCTTGAGGAAATTATTTCTACACAAATTGTAGTATGTTTAAAATCAAAGAAAATAACTTTAGTGCCTTTATGGCTGAATTTTATAATTTTTTACACAGTCTTTAAGGCTGTACAGAGGATTTTATTCTTTTGATGTTACCTATGAAGGATAAGAACAATGTCATAGTAATTCAGCTGTTTAATAAAAAATAGGTGTCTTGTCTAATCTAGTTGTCTAAATACCTTGTCTAATTCATAGTCAATACAGAAAGATGCCTCCAGAGGATGACACAACTTATCTTCTTAAGACATCTATTTTAAGGTGATGAATCATTATATAGAGCTACTTATCTCTTCTCATTGACTGTACAGGAGACCCGGACAAGGAGCCTAGATGACACACTGAACTTTTAGACAGAGCAGTGACAGTAACACACCTTTTGACAAGAACTGGTAAGCCGAAAGTGCTGGGGCACACTAGCGCATGGGCATCTCCTTCAGGAGAAGGACAAAGCTGGACAAAGCCGGAGACAAAGCTGGTAAATCCAGAGCTTTCCAGATCCCCATCTTTCTTCTCAATAGCAAGGCTGTGTACAAGGTGCAGAGAGGGTGGAAGCCACCTTTACTGCTGACACCAGGAGACCCGTGGAGTCTTTGGCAAATGGTGTAGGGTTTGGTTGTTGCTTTGAGTTGTCACAGAGGTGAAATCTGACCATGCATTGTCACCAGCCTGAGGCACCTGTGTTTTCTCAAACAGAGAAAAACCAATCATACGTGTACAGCAAATCATGCCCTAATAATAAGGCATGTGAATGATGCCTCTGAAAATTGACAGTGATTCACATGATCTCAGCTAATCCGCAGCATGAGTCTGTCAGCCACTACATTGCTATAGATGTAAGGAAACGATGATCATACTGTTAGCACATTTCAAGCCCTTTTTGGTGTGATTACTCTGCTAATTTTTGAAAGCCCCACCAAGACCCAACATAAGCCCACTTCTCACATCTACCTTTTGTGTAGGGTTTAAAAATATATATTTAGAACTTCAAAACCCTTTCTATGAACATTTGCCAATATTTTAAAACTGATCTGTGTATGCTGCTCTGGTCTGCCCTTTTGGCTTGGCTTCCTTTGAGCATTCATGCAGTTGTGTTTTACAGGAATGAATGGGAAGGGAATAGACAGTGACTTTGGGAGTGCAGGAAAGCCAGCTCTGAGGGATGCTGTACCACAGGCTCTTGCAGTAAGTTTTGCGGGGTCCATGTGGTGGTGGCTGCCTTTGGCGGCATATGGCAGCGGCTGTTGCTTCCTTCTCATGGCCAGGGCTCCCCTTCAGCTGGCTGAAATGCTTTGGGGGTGCACAACTGCTGCTGGAACATTGCACTCTAAACACAGTAACTGCTGGGGACAGAGCCATGGTTCATTGTAAGGCCCAGGGCTTGTGGTTCAGGAGCAGAAATGGTGCCATGTGGCTCAGCTGGACCACTAACCTGGCAGAGCCACTGCTGGACTATTTGCAGGGAGCTCTTCATGACATGAAACTTTCCTGCAGCTTTGCAAAAGCCTGCTTTAATCGTTGCCAAGAATGGATGTAGGTAGGAAATTGCAGTTTACTTGTGCCCACTTCATGGGCACAAACCATCCAAGGTTCTCAGATGAAATGGGATCATTTTACTCATAATATTTTTAATTTGCCTGCCAGGGCTGGAGCCTGGGCATCGCTGTGGAAAGCAGTTCATGTGGGCTTAGCGATACTTGGAGAATTAAAGTGTTCATGCAGCTTGAGGTCTGTCTGTTCCTGTGCTTACTGTTTCATGTTAGCTGGCTCTAGGCAGCTTTCTGAATCATTCTTTGGAGGTGTTTCAGCTCTATGCACAGGTTTATACCACATTTTTATCAGTTAGCTTAAAAAAACCCCAACAAACTAACAGCATGTGCAGTGAAGGAGGCCTGTATGGGTAACACCAGAAGTTTACCATCAGTTCACTTTTCCTCAGTAGCCCTTTTTCCTTCACCCCTTCCCCCTTTCCTGATGGCTAATGGTCTGCACTATTTCCCGAGTCATTTCACAACACTAGGATTAGGAAAAGCAAACAGTGTCTTTAATAATAATCCATTTTAAAATTACATATCCATTTGAACTGAGTTGTACTTAGGAACCTTACTCTCAAAATGGTGGATAGTTGGAAGGAAAACTTCTGGTCCCACTGTCAGCATGACCTTTTAGTATGGGGAGGGCTTTTGAGTTTAGAATATCTTCAGAGCTGGCAGTATATTTTAAAATATCAATATCTGAACTAATCTCTGAGTTTTAGCACTAGATGAACTTGAGGTCCATTTGCATGTTTAGTATAATTTTATTGTCTGTTTGTAAAATGCTTTTTATTCGCAAAGCTGAATGTAAATGTGCATTATCACTAAAATTTTGCATGCAGCAACAGTGTCAAAAGAATTTATCTTTTGTGAAAAAATAAAAATAAATTATTTATTTAATTTTAGATATTTCATCCTTTTATATTTATGACCTAATAAATTTTCTTTTAAAGCATATAGTACAATTTTTGGAGTGCCAAAAGGCACTTATACCATACTCTGATATTTAATTTTCATGTATCTGTGAAGCTAAACCTGTAAAGTCTGACTCTTGTGAAACGCTTAGTTCAACACAGTCTCCATTTTATGAAATGGGAATGCAAAGCAGAAAAAGAATTAAGTATCTTGAATATGAGTTATTAGAATTTGGCCCCTGGTTAATGTGTACTCTACATGGCTGGAAGCAACAGCTACCTTTTGGTTACTGTGTATTTCATTCTGGCCAATGAATACAGAACTAATATTCTGACATTTCAGCAATTTTCAGCCTTACGTGAACAAAAAACGTTTGCTTCAGATCACTTGACCAACAAATACTGGTCTAGTGGCCATGATATATGTGCACAGAAAATAAAAGCATAGGCAATGCTTTCTGTATATTGTCCTCAGCACTGATAGGTATTGTGTCATTCCTACAGGTACAATCACAGTATAATTCTGAAATACATATACATTAAATATATAATTTTTCGCTGAGCAATTTTCATTCTGTTAACGCAGTTTCACGCAGACTGTGGAAGCCATTTAATGTGATGAATATTCTCTGTTGTTTCTATCAAAGATAAAAAATATGTTTGAATGTGTTAGGTTGAAGCATTAACATTTTTCTCTACATAGAGCTCCCAAGGTAGAGTTGAGTTTCCCTGTATTATGCCAGATTTTTTTACTGATGTAACTCTGTGTAACTGCTACACATTGGTTTGAGTGCAACGGCTTCAGTAGACGTGACCTGGGGATGTGGTTTGATATACGTAATGTAGAATTCACTTGTGCATCAGTGTAGTTGGAGCACATTAAAGAAGTTTATAAGCTAGATGTACACGTTGGCTATAGGCTTAGGGAGACATAATGCCATTGTTTATTCCACAGGATCTAGAGTAAATCAGTCCTGCGAAATGGTCTCAGGAACCACTTAGTTCAGAGTTATATGAGGATATCACGTGCATCTTATTTCTTAAGCAAATGTTCTGCCTTAAAGGGATATGTGCCATGCAGGCAGAAAAGACAGCAGTTGGTTGAGGGAATTAAGTAAAATGCCCAAGAAAGCCAGAAGCATGATTTCCATCGACTTGAGCAGAATTAGTGCCAAGATCTCTACTGTTTGCATCATGGTGCTGTGCTAGTGCATTAAATCATTGCCAGCAACATCTATGGAAATATGTGGCTTGTTTGGAGTTTCCCTAAGCAAAATGTCTCAAGTTTTGACCCTGATCCATCTCCTGACCTTTATGCTTGCAGCTTGCATGTTGAGAGATTTAGAGAATGGAGAAAACCTATCCTTTCCTGTTCCTCCTCTATTTGCAGGAGCATGCTATCTACCTGAAGCAATAGCTTATTCAATTCTGATTTACCCAGATATCTCCTGGCTGTATCACATATCATTATGAGCACCACATTATCAAAAAAGGGCAAGGAACTGGAGAGAGTTAAGAAACCATAACAGGGAATATCAAGGACAGGCCAACATATCTGACAATAATTGTATGGCATGAATAAGGTGCTGGAGCAATTATTAAAGGGAATAGGGCATTATGGCAGCCAAGAAATATTTGAAACGTGTGAAAAGGAAGCAAAGGAATTGAGTGTGGCACCTTCTGTATACTAAGTTTTATTTTTGGAAGTGGGAAGTTTTACTTTACAGTTCCCTGACTGTAAGGGAAACTTAATAATGACATGAGGAATGTGGCTCCCAAGGAAGGGAGGAAAAGCTCTTCACCTGGGAGTTCAGGAACTGCAGCAGATAAAACATTAGCAGCAAATAAAAGATATTGTCAAGAACAAGTTCTCATGTTCAGGAGGATGGCTGAGATTATGTGGCAGGTCTTTACCTTCTCCATCTCTTGCGCTTCTTCAGTTTGTCAAATCCTTTCCAACTTATACACCCCACCAGTTGCATTGAAGCCCCTTGGACATGTAAGTTAGGTAATATTTGGCTGCATGTTCTTGACTCTTTTAAGCTCCTTAGGGGACAGTTCCACATTTGATGGTCTTGTGTGGAAGAGAAGCTTTAGAATACTAATTCCTGATGTAAACCATTGCTTTTTGTAAATGTTTTGCAAGCACACACCTCAAATATAGGCAATTAGTTCCTCTTGGAGTATACTTATATTTCATTAGAAACAGCAAAGTGTTGATGAAAAGCTGTAGTAATAAAACGCTTATCTGTAAAATGCTCATTCAACTGTAATTACAGTTGAAGAATTTTTCACCTAAACTTGTATGAATTCAGAAAAAAATAGAGGTAAATATTGTAAAAATGTTTAGAGTTAGGCTTCTACAACAATAGTTTGTTTCTTTGGCAGATCAACAGATTTGATGGTCAGAAAACTTATTATGATGCCCTAAAATGTACTTGGGAACCTAATTTTGAGTGATCTTTGGTTTTAATTCCAGTTGAAAAGCCTTTTAAAGGCTTAACAACATGGCTTAGATACATTTATCTATTTATCTATCTTTCTTCCTGATTATTGATTTCTTAATTTTTTTATCTAAGTGTGCAGTTACTTTTTTTTTATTTAATCAGGTTATTTCTAAAGATACGGACAAACTACAGTACAGGGTATAGAGCTGTTTATTTTCTACCTAAACCAAAAGAGGGAAGTGACATAAGTGTTTTGATGCTGATCACATTTTACAAGCGTACAGTTCTAGTAAGCATGATGTATCTATTTTCAAAAGAAAAAAATATTCCAAGTTTCATAGTGGATTAGTACGAGCAGAAATTAAAAGGTAATTAAGATTAATGGAAAAGCCCATGAGCTTTATAGAAAAAAATTAAGGGATTATTAGATAATGAAGACCTTTCTAAGATTTGGAAGCACTTTTTAGACATAACAGAGACTTTTGATTCGCTGGTTCAAAAAATTCTACAGAAATTTTACCAAATGTTACCTAATTCTGTGGGATGATTTTGCAATTTTTTTATTGTATTAGGCAGAAACTTCTTCAACAAGTGGTTTATTTAAATTTAGAGCGCTTTCCCAGCAAGAATAAGTTTACCGTCAGGATAGCAGAATCATGCCCTGTAGTTTGTACCTGTAGAGCTCAGCTGGATCGTCTTACTGCATTTTATAGAATTTATTCGTAAAGGTTTCTTGTTTTTTGAAGTCCTTACTGGTTTGAGTACTAATAACAGAATTGAAGTACAAGCAGAAGAGGTAGGATTCACTTTTAGATTCTGTTTTTCTAGGATATCATGCTTACTAGAGTTATCTAAAATAACTTTTTCAGATGCATTATACTCATTATTTCAACAATACATTATTTCAACAACTTGTTCAATCCTGATATTTAGGGAAAACCCCGTAATTATAGCAATTACAGAAGTAAATTTCAAATCTGCAGAGTTTCATTCTTATGATAATAAAGTGAGAGTTTTGCATATTATATTGAAGCTACGCATGTAAAATAACCTTGCTAAATTAAAGAGCAATTACTTGTTTTATCATTGTTTGCCTTAAAAATATCACCATCTTGAAAAAAGGAAAAAGAACTTGTGGGGCAGGACTTTACACACTGACTTTTTGGAGGGCTGTTGTTATGAATATCACCTAAGCTCAATGGATAATCAATTAGATCTATGCTTTCTTTGCAGCTCTTTCCAAACACTTTTTTCTCCGAGCCCCACCATTCTACTCAGCATGCTGCGGTGGGTCCTGTCAGCACCCTGCATCCCCCACTGCTTTTCCAAGTAAGTTTTTATGCTTCATCAGTAATGCTTGAGTTATTCTGTAAACCAAAGCAGCAGGATTTAATGTGTTCTGGAAAACTAATTGGTGATGCAATGGCAGCAGCTAATTCCTTAGTAAAATCACAGCAATCCTATTCAGAGGGTTTCCAAAGATTTATCAAACTTAAGTACACTGAGCAATTGTGAGAGGTTTCTAACGGCATTGAGATAGCCAGACAGAGCTAACCTAGGAAAGCTCCTTGTTTTCAGTTTGCTAGAAAAGATTCTTTAAAATCAGTAACTCTTTTAAAAATCTGTCTCAATAAACATTTGCAAATAGGAAAAGAAAAGAGCTGAAAGATCTTAAAATGGATGCTGCATTTTAATGTCTGTTAGGGATAAATTATGATTCAGGAAGCCCTAGCATTATTTAAATAAAAGTCATTCATTTCGTAGCAGTCAAATGCATGCACATGTTTAATTTATTTTTCTTTTTTAATTATAATGTAAAAAACTGAAGAAGTAAGTTGAAGAGAATTTTGGCCAGTATACACTATATGTTCAGGATTAAGACCTGGCACACACTTCTATTTAACCCAAATGTGAATTTAACCTTGATTGTGAAGTTTGTGTGCCATAGTGTAAGAATGGATATTCATGATTTTATGTGTTTATGGCTCAGGAATGCAAACAGAAGAGGCATTTCCTAGTCCTTCAAAACGGAGAAAAAGTACAAATCGCCTTGCAAATCCAAATGAAAATTGGAGCTTATGCATGCTCTAGCATATACTTTTTTATCATAGTTGCATTCAATCCCTTCCTGACTACATGCATGCGTTTTATGAATGTTTCAGAAGGGCAGTTGCTAAGTTGAATGATTCTTGACAAGTGAGGCAGCAAATGCTGGCAGTTTAATGAGCTGCAAGTTTCTGAGCACCTCTTTAGGGGGCTGACACTTTCCCACAGAGCGTTTTACATGGCCCCGGCTCTCCCACAATGGCTGACAGCACCATGACCAATCACCACTTTCACTTTACTCATCCACACGCGACCTCACCACAATTTTTCACTGTGCAGATGAACTTTAGGAACCATTTCACATTGAAAAGGCCTGGGCAAGGGTCAGTTGCCCTTTTGTATGGCCATAAAGCAATACTCTATGTGCCAGTCTTTTCTCCTGTCTCACATTCCAAGAGATTTTCTGGACACCATTTAAAGCACTTGACTGAAAAATAAAGCAGTGAATGAAACTGACTTTTATAGACTCATTCTAGCTCATCTTCCCATATAACCCTGTCTACCTGAAAAGGGATTTAGTGGATGAGCTGAGTGTATACAGGGACTTGCTGAATACATAGGCCCATTATCAACTGTGGGGATTGTTTATTAACCAGGACTGATACACTACTATTTTGGAAGTGACCTATTAATTGTCCATTTAACTAGAATGTATTGAATTTAAATGAAAAAATGGAAACCATGACTAAAGCTTTTACTTGCTCCTTCAAGGTGGTCTCTGCCATGAAGGCAAATGAAGATTGTTCCACAGATTAAGAGGACATTTATCACTATATATTAGGATACAAAGGAAAGACTTAAAAAAAAAAAAAACAAAAAAAAAAAACAAAAACCAAAGCAAAACAAAAATCAAACCAGCAACATAGGAAATAGTTGGTAACAGATTCACATTTATGTCAGCAGAGCACTAAACCTTTTCATGCACATTCAGAGTAACAGGCTGCAAACTCACTTACTTCATTTTGGTAGAATTCTTGTAATGTACGAACGACTGCCTATCCCGATGTACTGAAAAATCCTTTAACCCACAAACTGAAATTTGGGTTTTGTGTGAACAGTTGGAATGCACTTTGGAATATGGGGTATTCTTAAAAAAATTCTCTAGGCTAGTCAATTGGGGGTGAGTATTCATTATCCTGAACATGAGTTTCAAATTTTTTGACTCAGTGTCTCTTCGGTAATGCTTATGAGCATTCTGCTTATCATTAAATTTTGTTTAGTTAATCTTTTAAAATCAGTCACCTATTGTGCCTTAGAGTGTGTAGAGTCTTCACTATTAAGTTAGTCTAATACAGGTGTTAAGCTGTACCCTACATACTGCCTGTACGGGAATTAATTGGTGCCTCTGGGCTCCGGCAGGAGGTTGTTTCTTTGCTGATTGACTGTTAACAACCGGCCAGGCAGGACAGATTTTAAGGGGTCACATAATCTGGCATCCTCTGTCTTTGGCTGACAACTCCATTGTGGAATGGAGACCAGGAGGCAAGGACCAGCCCTATTACGCCTCTTCCCTCACTGGTGTCTCTTGCCCGACGGTGGGGATGAGAGGACGTATCAGCTCTTCTGCTATCAGACTATACCTTCCAGTAAACTTGAGAATGGCTGATGATTCATCAGAAACTGCTCAGAGGCTACCTGGAAAAAGGTACCTAAATTGACCAAATTTGAGCAAGAAGGAGAGAAAACATGACTGAGGAAGAAGGGCCAGTGTTTGCCCCCAGCTTCGTGGGCAGGATGGGAGTTCAGGGTGGGAGTCGTGAGGGGGCTATGCACTCCTCAGAGAAATATGAACCTGGCTTGCCCTTTGCAGAAACATCCATTGTGGCATTTGGACTTTTGTTCTGCAGATAGTTTATTTTGGTTTGGATGAAGTCTGACTGTGTCTCACTGTGTCATAAATATCAGGATAGTAACCAGTAGGTTATGATTTTTTGTATCTGGTCTCAGATATAATTTTGAAAATTGAAATACATCTGTATAAATTTAGACTTATTTATACGGTAACATTTTAAATCATAATAATTACTTCTTGCCACAGGCTGTTATGGGGTACAAATATAAAGATGGGTTCTTAAAGTGTAGAAAAATTCAAGAAAGGCATGTCTAGCAGAATGCAATGGTCCCTAAATCAGTAATGTTTGACAGTGGCAGTGTATTTTAGGGAAGGATCATTGTACACTTGCTCAGCTTCTGATATTCTTCCTCTACTGGTCACAGCTGGAGGCAGGATACAGGGGTAATGTATGTAGTATCAAACCAGTCACGCATGCACCACAAAAGTATTTAGGCAACTTTGCAAGACACGTATATACACACTTTAGTTTCTCATCATTATACATATGCAGTTCTACAATATCCTCGGTATATGTTTGTTTTCTTCTCTCTGGGTGTTTTGTGGTGTAGCCCCAAGGAACAGTTTGTGAAAGCTGCATCTGGATTTAATTAGTATTTTCAGGAGCATTATATCTATTGAACAAATGTATTTACTCCCCCCCCCCGCTACAGCTGTCTAGAATAGATAGACTTTTTAATGAAGGAATGTGTAGTCTTTTAGAAAATCTGCTTTACATGGGAATTTTGCCATTGGCTTCGATATGAAAATGATCCTCGACAGAAATCAAAGAGCAGCACACCTTTGCAGCTGCTGTAACTATAAACTGGGATGGCAGTCTTGGCCCACGTACGTGGGAAGGTGGACAACAGGAGGACAGCCTCCACCTGTAGAGTCTAACTTGCATGCAGTACACACCAAAGTTATCTTTGTGGTTGCCCTCTCACAGAAAGATCATAGGTGTCAGTGGCTATATAGGCATGTCACAGGTTTCTGAATCAAAGGGCAGCTTTTTCCTGGCCTGCTTGCAACTGCCCCGTGCAATTATCACACCGAACGCTTGGTGACAGGTGCTATTCAACTGGCCTCTGGTACTGCTCCCTGGGCAAGCATCTGGGGAAGCCGGGAGTGCTGGAGGTGTACCAAGCCTCACCAGGGACTGCTCCCCATACACCACATACTTCTAGGGGAGAGGGAGCATGGGAAAGCACTGTGGCTTTAGGCTTTATTGGGTGTGAGGAAGGCAAGAGATTTATCTGGATTTGGGTTTTCTGTGCTCTTTGTGAGGCCAATGAAGGGACAATGTGAACACTTCTCCACTGTGGCTCTTTCCCCCAACTTTGAGGCTGTTTTCCAGGGTAGGGTTCCCTCTAGGCATCCCTCTAAGGGGATGTGATTGGATTAATTGAAAACTGTCCTCCCAGGACTTGCTATGAGATGTCAAAGGATTAGAAACCACACCGAAAGGAGTAAGTTCAAGTACTCCCCAAATCCTGTAATAAAGAAATGGCTCTGTTTTCCAGAATGAATAAGTGAATGGCCAGGGATTTTCTGAGAAATAGTTCACTCTGAAAGCCTTTTGTTAGTAAACAAAACTGAAGAAAGCCTATTTAGTTTTTTTGAGTCAGTATTACAGACCACTTTTATCTGGTTCTACATTTCACACAAGGAGAAAATAAACTTCTAGGAAGACTTACTGCAGTTTACTCAGTGGTGATAACGTGCAAAGGAAAGTGGAAAAGTTTCTCCCTGAGTATATTTGAATTTTACAGTAGCATGGGCCCTGTGTTAATGTTCCTCTATGAACTCATCTGATTTACTTTTTACCATGTCAAGGGGAGACTTTTGACCACTGACAACACCTCTAGATCCAAGTGAGGATTTAGTCCTTAATGAACATGACTGAAGCATTACGACACACTTATAACACCAACAAATCAAAAGTGGGACAGTAGTCTGCTAGCATTGTAATGAACAGCACTTAATATTTCTCTGATATGTGTTAGATATTATGTGAAACTCTCATCCATTTCCACTAGGAGAGGAAAGTGTCCTGCCTCTTCTGACCCAGGAGTCCAACTCCAAAGCCCGGAGAGGTATATTAAGAAGAGCTGTCTTTTCTGAAGACCAGAGGAAAGCTTTGGAGAAAATGTTTCAGAAGCAGAAGTATATCAGTAAAACAGACAGGAAGAAACTGGCCATTAACCTGGGTCTAAAGGAGTCTCAGGTAAGGAATGACAGGACATCTGTGGCTTTCTGTCTTTTTGAGGAAAAATCTTTAAAATGGCTTTGAAGGAGGAAAATTGAGCAGCACAGGGGCAGCCCTGAGCTCCCTCACTGAGCAAAGACCTCAGTAAATCAATGGTGGTTTTAACCAAGGAGTGCTTGAACAGGTTCCTAGTTTATTTCCTGAAGGTGTACATTCAAAAGTTGATCGCTCCATTTCCAAACAACGCGGGAAAAACATGACTTGTGCATTTCATTTCCAACTCCCATTTTGCTGTCTGACAGAGCCCCCTCAGGAGCTTTGGGGTAGGGAACTATGCTCCATGCCACTGCATGATAGGCGGTGATCCAGGCAGAAAACAGCAGAGCATAGAGCCCTCCTGCATTCTTCTGAGCACCCTTTGCACTTGCACGTGAACAGCTAGTGACAATGCAATCAACAGCACTGCTCTGAAACCATTCTGCCCTGAGAGACAGGCAACCATCCCTACAGAAACAAATTTAGCTGCACAAGGAAAGAGATCCTTGGAGCTGAGAGAAGCTCCAGAAGGAAAAATTTTGCAGGGTGACCTTCTAAAATGCTCCCACTTTACCTACCAGTTCACATTTCATGGGATTTTTCACATGAGTCTGAGTTGGCCTACTGCAGGACTTTAGAGTTTAGCTGAGCATCTAATACCTCCAGTGAGCTGTTCTAACTGAATGAGTATGTTAATAGTGGTGCGGAGTGGCAGTAGCCCAATCTGGAATCTCAGGGCCCTGACCTAGCTGCAGCTAAAAACAAAGGAAAAGTGCCTGTCTTGAAGAGTGCAAAACCTGAAAGAAACTGGAAAATATGTTTGTGAGGGCATGTAACAGCAGAAAATGAACATGGTAGCCGCTGGCAGGTGGGATTCTGAAGGTGCTGAAGTAGACGCAGCTCTCTAGAGTACAGCTGAAAGACAGTGAGAGAGTGACAGTACAATTTTATTTGTTTGCATGCAGCAGGAGTGAAAGTGCTTAAGACATGTATGGCAGAAGCTGTCTGGGGGGGCAGAAAAGCCTGGGAATGGTGATGGGAGCTCTCATCATCTTTATCTTGGAGATTTTCAGAACTTGACAAGACCTTCAACAATTTGATCCAACTTCACAGTTGGCTCCACTTTGCGTGGGAGGTTAGATCTTGTGGTCTGTAGTGGTTCCTTGCAACCTGAATGACTCTGACTCTACTGCAAGCACTGCAACTATAAACAAAAAAAGGAGCACAGTGTGGTGCTTCTCAGTGTGATGAACAGAGCTGTAATCTCTGCAGGATAAACTATTTCAATGAAAATGTGCAATTGCACTCACCACTGCACTGCCTAAAAATTTCCCAATATGTAGTCAAATTCCTAATATTACAGTTATTTCTCTGAGTTTTTCTTCTGTGTTCTTGATATTCAAGAGACCCTGGGGGAGTAAAAAATAATGGAATGACACATAGATAACAACTACCACTACAGGAAAATAATTTCATGATAATGATAGACCAGATGATATCTATGTCTTTTTTTATTTTTTTTTCCTCATGAAAGGAAGAGCAGTTGCTATGAAGGTTACTTCTTCAATTTTCTGACCAGTTGTGCTGGAGGAACAGTACCTGCCATCTCAGGCAATGATTCTCAAATCTTTGAAAGCATAGCCCCTTTGTCTTCATATCAAGTATCTGAATACTAAAACTAAATGCAAATATTTAAGGGAAAATAGAACACAATATGAATAATTTGATTGATTCCCCCCCATTTCTTCTCTTTATGTAAAACCAGTTCCTAGATGTTTATTTCCCCAAGCTTTTCCCAGCATTTCATAAATGCCTTTGAACGCTCGTGATCAAGCTTTGCAACTCGAAGTTTTTGAAAAATGGATTTTATCTCAAAAGCACATGGATTCTAGGCAACTCCTAGAAAACTGTAGTCAAGCAGACAAAATGTCTTTAAATCCTCACTACTGTGTCATATGTCATAACACACATTTTGAAGCTATATGGCCAAGCTGTTTTTAGCTATGCTTGTGAATGGGACAGTCATAGTTCTTAGAGCCTCTTTTAAATAGAAGGCTTCACATCGCCAGTAATATCACTTAGTTTTGTTAATGACGATGCTAATTTACTCTGAGAATCCTTTTCTATCTAGAAGGATGTTGCTATAGGAAATTGCTCTATCCCTAGCCACTGGCCTGTCCTTTTTCCAGTCTAAGACAAATAATCACCTGTTTGAGGTGGTGAAAGTCAGGGACAGTATTTGGCCCAGCTGTAGTAAATAGTGATGGGAAAATCCTCAGATAACATCAATCAGTCAGCTTCACTGGATCTATTATAACAATGAATAAGGAAGGAACATGAAACTAAGGGGATGGAAAGAAAAAAAACCCCGTTAGGGCAAAGTTGTTTAAAGAAAAGAATGATAATAAACTCTCATTAACTTGCAAACAGGTGAAAATTTGGTTTCAGAATCGAAGGATGAAATGGCGAAACTCCAAAGAAAAAGAAGTGCTTTCAAACAGGTGCCTCCAAGAAGAAGGTCTTCAGGAGAACTACCTCTCACGATCCACCATGAATTTTACCTCCCCATGCCCATCTGTGTGGGAAGTGTCTCAGGACCAGGCAAGTCCAAGGTGGAGGGAGAATTCTCCAGGAAATTCTGAAAGACTGACTAGTACACAACCACCTCCAAGAGCAAATTCATCGCAGAACCCACTGTATTTTTATCCTGACCAAGACACTGCAAATAAGGCAGTTACATCATCAGCCTAAGGAAACAGGGGCAGTTTGTAAATTGAGTGGAGAGTACAGGCTTTGAATGAGCAGTCTTCTAAGACTAACAATATTTGGACACTGTAAAGCTAACTAGTTTATGCCTCATAAATTTGCTAAAGTCTAACACCATTAAAATGACAAACAACTAATGATTTAAGAAGTATTCTTCAATATTCAGTCTTTTCTTATGTCTTTTCCAGTCTTGTACTGACCTTAAAAGTGAAATAGGAACTGATGGTAAGTAAAATGAAGTGAAGAGCACGAAGCTGAAGTTGTGCTCTGATTTATACATCTGCGCTGTATACGATATTCATTAAAAACACACTGACAGAGAATCACTTTCATCTCTCATTGCCGTCAGACCAATTAATTTCTTTTGTGCACGAGATAAGAATAACTCTGTTTCCCTCAAGATAGTAAGTTGCTTTGGGTTCTTTTTGAAATTCATTAAATGACACAATAGATTCATATTAGACAAACTAAGTATTTTTAGTATATTTTCTCCATCTGTCCTCACCTATATCAGTATTCAGTGAGTTTTAAATAGCATGGTCACAGGTCAGCTGATAACCCTAGTAAAGTATGCAATAGTAAAAGACAGCAAACCGACCCTATAAAATACTCTGTGTTTAAATCACTTCGATTTGAATGTGTACTGGGAAACACAATTCACTAACTCCTGTCTTTTCTCCTGTGGATGAACCTTCCAGCATTCTTAACTCTGAACTTCAGTGGCTTTTGTCAGACTGTTAGTGCAATCTCTTGTAATCTCTTCTGTATTTCAAAACTGTAATTGTGATATGCAGAATTGTAGCCCAAATGCACTAAGCAACAGAACTATAACTGGAAAAACTGCCACTACAGCCATCTTAGAGAAGTACTTACAGAGATGGCATACCATAGTAGCCTTATTCCTGACTTATTCCTATTTAAACTGGTGCCAATAAGTACACATTAGCATATGTCTGTATCAAAGACAGGACAGTATTCTGTGTAATACAAGTAGCCTGAAATAATATTATTAAAACTGCTTTACTTAAAATTATTTGCTTGCTTCATCCACTTTAAGGAAATCACTCTATGAATCTAAGTACCATTTTTTGTTTATTTGCAAGGCTTTATAGCTCAAAACGGGAGCAGAATTTATTTTTCTTTATCATACATTTATGAATGCATTTGTTGAGAAGAAAGACTAAAGGTATTTTATGTTACAGGCAAAACCTTTTGGAGAACTTTATAGTTTTATAGTGACTATTTAATTTCTGACACATTCATATATTTTATAGTCAAAAGAGATTATTATGATAATCTAGTCTGGCTTTCCTCATCATGCATGCCATGAATGTTTCTAATTATTCTTGCCTTGAGCTCCAAAGCTTTTTGAACTGTATTGTACATCTTTCAAATAGCCATACAATTGTGACTTAACATTTTACCTTTTGGTAGATGATCTACTTATTCCCCTTGTTACTTTGTATTATCTGGGAGGTGAAGTTTAGATACATTTGCAGCTAAAAAACTTGAGATTGCAGTCATGAAGCTTGTATCATAAACTTTATGCATGATCAGGCGAGTTTTGTACCCCGCCTTGTGCATGTCCTGCCTTCTAAGTGGTCAGCTGTGCAGTCCTAGTCTTGCACTATATGTCATTCTTTGCATGTGATTTCCTATGCTTGTCTTAAAGAAAAAAGAAATTACAGAAAAATTAAGAAGTCATCTCTTCCTGTAGTTACAAACCCTCATTAGCATAAGCTGCCCTACCCTCAGAAGGCATTTGAACACATTTAGTATGCCATGTGTTATATGCTATTCAGTAATGTGAGTTTATTCCTATCCTGCAATTGAAATCCCAGAACCAACTCATATTCTGCCTAAAACCTTTAGGGATGGACGGACAGATTGTGTACACATGGGGGTGAATTTACTCTCTAATTGTCCTGTTGAATTCATAGTCCTGCCCTGTTTGACTAACTCCTACCTGAAGGACCAGCAAGCGTTGGTGGCCCAGATTCTAGTTTGCTAGTGTCTGCCCGCAATGAAAGGCATGCAGGTATTTCCAAATTACCATCAAATGATCAAGTGGAGGTACCTGTGTGAGGGTATTCATCAGTGCTTCCCATTTTGGAGGAAATCAGTGTATGGTGGGGGTGACTGGGGTTTTCCCATCTCACCTTTCAGGGAAAGGGAGTCTTCACAGCTGCTCATATTCTTTTACTGCAAGTCAGTCGAGCATCAGTGTTAGAAGCAACACTTCTGGAGAGGGGAGATGGGATTCAGAGTGCTCCCTGGGAAATTCTTTCAGTTGATGGTGTTGCAAGCACTGAATGGGAACTGCTGTTAAAACTCTGAGCTGATGTGCTAAACAGAATACGTCTGAAGGATGTCTCACTGAGGCAAAGATCAAGCAAGGCTCATGCAGAATTTCTTTCATAGTTATAATGTTATATGTGTTTTAAATTGAGCAAGTTCTGGTTTCACTGTAGCCTATTAAAACTTACACCATTTCACGGCCCTGCAAATCTCTTAGCACCTCCTACCAGTATTCTTATTCCACAGCTAGAATAAAGTTTCAATATGCCAGATAAAACATTCTTTACTTGAAAATGCTGATCAAGCTTTCTTAAAAACCCTAAAGGTATACATGTGAATTTTGAATTATACCTAAAATAGTCTGATTCAATTAGTAAAAATGTATTTAGGTCCATGACACATACAACCTTGATTCCTCTCATTTTAAGCTATTTAAAGGAGAAGTTTCCCTTCAGTCCATACTGTGAAAACTTGGTAAATGAGAAACAGCACCCAGTATGCATACAAAAATATTATATACTTACAGTGCCAGTCTTTTCTGCGTGAAGGATCAAGTAGTATTTGTTTTCTTCAAATAATACATGCACACTAGTTATAAAAGAACAAAGCACAAATTATATGCAAGATCCCCAGCAGGTGTTTGAAGTGCTTAGTGACGGGCACATTGCAGATGTGTAAGGCATAGAATGCATCTGCTATTATGGACTGACATGATAGATACCCATGGCATCTCACAGTTAAAACCAGCAACATATCACTTTGACTTCAAATATATGATCTGGTGGATGACCTTGCAGCATGGTTGTAGGGTGTCTATCTGAGGTATTTCCTATGTGTGGCATTTTGACACTATAGTTCCAGGCTGTAGAATATTATGAAGGACATTTGTTGGGATCCTGGGGCTGGGCAGAGTTCAGGTACCTCAAATTCCAAACCGCAATTAAAAAAAAAAACTCTTCAGAGGCCATTAACAATGCAGATACTTATACTCGCTGGGCACCTCTCTGTGTAGTCTGGCAACTTATCAATGCTAATGTAATACAGAATACAACAGGGAAAGGGAGAAAGGGCCGAGGCTCAGTACTCGCTTTGTTACCTGAGCTGCAGACTCCCATGCCCCCAGGCCGTGCTGCTGACATAGGGATCTTGCTGCACAACCGAGCAGCCTCAGGAACAGGAGAGGCTTTTCTCATCCCACCTATTGGAGATCCTCCAGACGGGTCTGAATGTGGATCTTGAAAGTCTATTCTTAAGGTCAGGCACTCCAAGGAGCTTCTCTGATACCTCACAAGAAGGTGCTGATTTCCATTTCTAGGTCTGGCTGTTGGTCTTTTAAAAGGTATCACAAATGCTGCAGATTATGCCAGCCTACATCAGGCACAGCCACAGTCATGTTTTATGGTGCGTGAACAACTGTGAGACTGTGAACATGAGAGGCCAGCTAGCTCCTCCACGGACCTCATATAACATTGCTAAAAGCTGGATGTGCTGATCACACCTGTGTCAGCACTTATACTTTGGTTGTACAGATTTATAGTATAAAATAATTTGCTAAAAGTTCTCTTGTTTTTATTGATTCTTTGCCAAACAGGAATTAATTGTTACGATCTGCTTAGGAGAACAGGACTGCTTTAAGGCACAAAACTGCATTACTAACGTCAGTGTCAGAACAATAGTACAACGGTCAAATGTCACTCCTGGGCTGCAGTAATACATCAGATTTGTTTTATCTGCTGTGATTTACTGGTACTGGGTTTTAAATACCAGTTGCCATCACTGTAGCCACACAGCTCCTCTGACAAATATATGTTGCACAGTCAAAAGACCGACATAAATTAAGTACATTCACATGCTTCAGCAGCCTCTTACCAACAAGACTGTTACTGATTTTCACAAACTAGAAGGGAAGAGAAACCAATTTCAAGCAAGTTAGCTGTAAGTTCAGTGCCCTAAGAAAGTCCTGGAGAGAAATTAGGGCCCCGTTAACTTGAGACTTAGTTTTGGACCGTGGGGAGACCAAAAGGCCCCTGCAGAGACAGGTTCACAGTGGACGGAATTGTCATCGACTATAGAAGTCTTCAATGACCGTGCTTCTAAGTTACGTGCCTGACAACTGCTGCTGTATAAGATAAACTGAGGTACGTAAGGCTGGATCTGAGATGCTCCCCATGTGGGCTTGCACCTAAATTAGCTGCCAGAAAACAGCAACTCCCACTCCTTGGTTTCCTATGGATACTGGTTGTATTTCTAAGCAATGAAGCTGGGCATGGTGGATGGGGATGTCACAAGGCAACATCACAACAGTGATCCTCCGGTACTCACCCGAACACACAGACATCTTGCCTTTTATAAATATCCAGCCCTTGAGGAATTCTTAAGTTTTTCCAAGTCATTTTTTTCTTTGCATGTCAACATTTGAATGTGATATGAGGTAGCTGAAAGTTAATGCATGTCTTTCAAAGAAGTCTGTTTCCATTTGTTTCTGCTTTGCTATCATACGGTTTTAGATAAGAGTTAAACTACAAATCTCTCTTGTGACATCTGTCACTTAATCTATCATGCAAACATGGCACATATCAGATTCAGTCTAAATTTAAGATACATTATCAAAGCCATTTAGCACATTATGAAAGGAACAAAATGAATTTTCAGTCACTGAGAATGTCTCTATCATATCCTTCATCATCCTGAAAAAAACAGAAAAGTTATGACAAGGAAATCTTTTAACGTACAAAAGCAACTTCTAATAACTGAAAAAATGAATTGGACTATAGAAAAATGTCAATATTTTGGGGCTATCCTGCAACATTTCATGTAATAAGGTCTAAAGAACAATGGAGATACTTTTAATTCTTAAATTTGATGGGCTGACAAGGAAAGTTAATGGCAACATGTTGTTCCACAAACCGAAATGACACCATGACTTACCTATAACATACATCGGTACAGATTGTTGCACATGAGCCCAGCACTTAACTGGAAGCCAGTCCTGATTTTCCAATTTTCCATTAATTTGCAAAGTTGTTTCTCTTAATATTCTCAGATGCAAATGATGCATTCTTAAACTCCAAAGCATTTTATTGTAGTGCACAATTTTACATTTTCAAATATTCCTAACCAGTTTCGCTGCTGTCTTGGAGAGAAATCCTGCAGGAGATGAAGTACTCCCCTGTGTAAAAAGCAACCATCACTGGTATTTCTGTTTGAGGCATCGGTGGCCACAGAGAAAAACATGCCCTCTTCAGCCAACTGCTCAGTTGTTTTCTCAATCAAAAGAGTAAGCAAGGCGATGCCGACAACATAGGAAGGCTTTTGTTTTACCAGCACACCTCGCTTCAGCCAAAGGCAAATGTTGAAATGTAACTAATGAGTATGAATGACTATGGGTAATACTTCGGCACATTGTTGCTCCTCCTGTGGCACCCGCTTCCTCATTTTCTCCGTTTTTGCATTTTTCTACAGCAAAATGTTCCCAGGCTTTTGCTCTTTGAAGGAGATGGGAATTGTTTTTACGATCTGCTCCATTTGCAACATGTTTTCCACCTGACCCTCAACGGCAACGCCTAGGGTATCTTCCCAGCTGCGGAAGTTCCTAGTAGCCATTACGGTTGATTTCTGAGTCACCTTGCAACTTGCTCTGAGAGCTACCAAGCCCCCACCTCCCGCGGGGCCACGGCCACCACCCACCCCACGGGGCCATGGCCACCTCCCACCCATAGGGCCATGGCCACCACCCGTGGGGCGCAGCGCGGCAGCCCCGGCCAGGGCTCCCTGGGGCAGCGGGATGGGAAACTGCCCGTCTCGGAGGGAGCGTCCTTCCGTTGGCCTCGTTTGGCCCAGTAAGCCCTCCCGTGTCTGTCACCTTTCCTTTGTGGTGTAGGATGGCTGGTGCGGATCTGCTGTGCGCAACGCCGTCTTTGATGGGATGTAGAGGGATTACACCCTAACACCGTTTTTCTCCTTAATTAACGCACGCTTGCCCAGTGTCAGCATTTCGGAGGCAGGAATAATCCCTTGCTGGCACAGGAGACACACATCAGCATGCTGCTGTACTCTGGGGCTGCGGCTACGCTAGGCGACAGGATAAATAACCATTAATCGCTCCTACATCTTCTGTGACTGCGGATAGATGAAGGCAGAGTGGGCAACCCTCTCTGCTTCTCTCTAACCATTTGCCCAGAGGAGCCTTCCTTTACTCTCTTCGGAGCTGTGTTTTGCTTCCAGAACGTCTTCAAAATTTGTGCATGAATGCTGCTGTTTCGTTATGTTTTTGTAGTATCTTACTGCTTAAGGAATTGCAGCTAGTAACTTCTTCAGGGCAGGCACTCTATAACCCCTTGCATATCTATCATACCTGGCACAACAGGGACCAGATGTGAATTGTGAACACTCACAGCTTCTAGCTGAGAAAGTACATCAGCTGTCTGCTAGGTGTAGACATCTAGTAACTTCAGTTACAGAGATGTAACTGAGAAGGATGTTCCTCTGTTCTGCATAGATGTTTCTCTGAAACATTTTCCTGCTGAGTTTCTCAAGCCCAAATCCAGTATCATTATTAAATAATCATCAGCATTTTACTCTCCATTCTTGGCAGCCCAAGCTCCAGCTACTGTCAACAACCATCAAGATCAGAGGAGGCCAGAAAAGAGCATTCAGGGATGAAATAGTCAAGAATATTAAAGATAAATGTTGATTATAAATGCTCATTCAAATGGCTCATTTAGGATATGAATGCAAAGATGTTTTGCTCTATGAACAGCTATCGGCACCACCCCACTGCTAGGAAAATATGATTGCTATAAAATATCTAACAGCTTTCAGATTTTTATTTGCTATGGACTTTGTCATCATTACCATAAAACCCAAGCCCTGGGTCAGCATGTGTTATGAGAAAGAGACTGATTGCTACATCAGCTCTCAGACTGAAATGGTATTTGGACCAGAACTCTGACTTAACTTTCATATAGAAACTTTTTCTTTAGGTGTTTCCACTGAAACCAGTGAAGCTACTACAGGTATAAAAGAGCATTCAAAATGAAGAAGAGTGCTAGAAACTAGAGCTTATGGGGCACATGTGAAAGCCCATAGAAATTAGTAAGAAGTATGATGTGAAAATAAAAGTCTCCATGGGTCCTGCAGTTACATGAACTGATAACAGCAATACCACTCCTCAGTGTTAAGCAATATTCTGCTTAAAGTATTTTATGCTTAAAAAGCATAAAAATATACTTTATTTATAGTATGTAGATGTATTTGTACCAAGGTTAAACAAACTGAATTTCACTTTCAACTATGTATATAACTAAACTGTGTGAATCAGCCATAATATAATCTGTCACAGTGTAATGTGCAAGGACATTTATTTATCTGCTACTAGAGTACTCCTTTTTATCTGGTGCATTAACCCATATACACACATGATGCTTTATTTAATATTTCAGCTGCATAGGTCAACCGTGTCAAGTAGCTGCCAAAGAATTTCAAAACCACTTTCCTATTAAAATTACTGTAAATGTGATAATTTATAAATTATATTTTTCCATCTTTATAAACAACATGCTGAAGACTACTTGTCAAGAGATAACAACTCAACAACTATTTTCTGGCATAATCCTGCATTTAAGAATTTTTAAATAGCTTTGTACTTTATTGGAGTCTCTCCTGAAACAGTGAATAAAGTCAGAGTCACTCATCATGTTTGCTTCATTACTAATTGATAAACCAGCGACTTCAGAAGATGCCATTCCATTTAATGAATTGCTGATGATCCCCATTGACTGCATCTGTATTGAAAACAGGAAAAGAAGTACAACTCGTAACTATACATACAACAAATCTTTAAAATACTAGTGCAGAAGTCAACCGAGGCATCACTATGTTGGGCTGTTCCACTCCAGACCTTTCACGTACATACTGACGACGTGTAAAGCTCCCTTACAGAGAATAACATTGCCTTTTTATCTTAACGGTGTCTATACAACCTAAGGATTAGCCTGAAACGATCTGATATACTAGGAATGCAACAATACTGGAGTATAACTCCATCTGAATTTAAGTAGAGGAACCCCTGTTTGGTAATTGTTATTTCCTCTTGAACTAATATAGCAAATCAGTCTTGAGATTTGTAGCCATTTATTTTAATGAGTTTTGTCAAGGGAAGCTTCTAATGTGAGCACTCACAGTGCTGTTTAACCTGGTGAACTCTGAAGGCTGTTATCATCTCTCAGAGGCAGGAGCTTCACAACAGAACCAAGCTTAGAATAAGTGTCTTACAGAAAAACACAGTTGCAAAATAATGGGCTGCATTTGCATTGTTTGCTTCTTTCTAAAATTATATTTCTATTGTGTGGTATGTCCATAGTACAGAGAGGTCAAAACCTCCAAGCTTTCCTTCTTAGTAATTCCTTCAAAGGTGTTTTAGAAAAAGAAAATCAGGTAAATATACCAGAAGTGTGTAGCTAGTTTAGAGTTTGATGGCTTGCTTCAGTTACAGAATGAAGCAAACAAAGGTCAAGCTTTGAGGTTGAATACCTCTGAACTTTAAGGCCATTTTAACCCAGAATCATGGCTCCACTTGGAAGATGGACTTGCCATTTGTAACTCTGGGTGACCCTAATCGGGGCTGAATTTCAGAGCAGGGTACAATTCCTCCTATTCTAGTGATGAGCTGCTTATCATTTTAAAACTTGTATTCCCCACCCATATTCATAAAGCTGAAAGGTGATCTACGAGTGTAAGATTTTTGTTTATTATTCACTTTTTAGTGAAACAGACACCTTAGCAGTGTAGCCATTTCAGAGAATGGACACACAGCCCTCATTTGTTTAGCCAAAACTACAAATAAGTTTAGATAGGAATGCACAAGAAATACAAAGATCAGGACTTCTAGCTAGTAATGAGAAGACAGAAATGGAAATAACAAAAAATTACATCCAATAATTTATACATGATCTGCCAGAATTTGGAATGGTGTTTTGAAATTGTTTTGTGACTGGCATCTGACTTAAGCAATGCCACTGTTGTCTTGAAGAACTTATCCCAGCATAAAATTGTTGCCTTAGGAAGGAGCTCTTGGCAGCAGACAGCAGTCATACTTGAATTGGTTAGAATGTAAATCCAAATAAAACTGAAAACAATAATGAAGTATTCATCACGGTCTACTCACATCTCCTCTACTGCCCTAGAAAAGTCAAGTCATTACTGGCTCATATATGAAGCTGTAAATGGCTCTAGTCTTTGCACTTGTGTCTTACTTTCATCTCTTCCATATTAATAAAATTTTGCTCTACACATATGGATGTATATAATAATGCCATCTACGTATCTGCCAATCCATAAACTAAGGCACATTCTTTGGCTGAAAAATTGCTGGATCTATAACAAAGTCCACTGTTGCTGGCTCAGAGCCTCTGTTGGCATTAAGGCTATAGCCCAAGCGAGAGCAGACATCCCCTCCCCAGGTCACTCACGCCACATGACTGGTATAAATAAAAGCTACATTGAAAATCTTGCCTTTTCTGTTACTTTTTCAACTCCAGTCTTCAGCTCATGTACCATATTGCTGATTTGCTTAGCTTTGCTAAGGCTGTCGTCAGGTAGTTCTTGATGGTGCTCAATATGCTGGTTGAAGTGGGAAAGTGGTTCCTTCCAGGCTTGCACAAGTTTCAGTATCAAGTGAGTTAGTTCTTCTCTCTTATAAATTAAAACAGTAAAGAATTTCTCTGTTAGTTTGCAGCAGGTCATATGAACACTGTTAGACAGTCTCACTGTGAAATCTCAGCAGGATAAGTTTTACATCTGCAATTCAGTAGTTTTCAGATATTCAGAACTTAAGGGCCACTCTGTCTCTGGTTATTTACTTAGATATAAGCAACACCCAAAAGTTGTATTTGTCTTGTTTTCAGCTTTCTTAGACTCCTAAGCTCTGTAATACCTAAAACTGTGGAGTACAGCATTAGCAAAATGGTGGCATTCCTGTCAAACTTACTTGGTACTGAAAAAGTTTTCACGAACTCCTAGATGTCTCAAGAGCCCAAGGAGCCTCATCTAGACATCTCTGTTTGCTGGTATGGAAGTGCAGGTGTTTCCTCACACCTGCCGTGGTTATAGCTGTGTCGGTTAGAGGTTCACTGCAGGCACACTTCAAAGAAGGTGCCCGGTGGTCAGGATGGTGGCTTCTCTAACAGAAACTCAATGGCCGTAAGACCGCTCTTGCAATATAAGTTCAGAAATACAGGTGAGTGGTTAAAGCTTTCTAAAGCAGGCAGGACCTCATTTCCCATTGCCCTTCAAGGGAGGAAAGTGTTTTTCTAAACGTCTTGGGGGAAGCTCCTCACTCCATCACAACCAACGAGCAAAACGTTAACATTTGTCTCCATCTGCCTCCTCCTAGAGGCAAAACTTTCTCCCGCTGCTGTATCCTCGCCTTTACCAGCTGCTTTTTCTCTGTCTAGAGAAACTCTTCCTGCTCTTCTCTAAACTAATAATGATTTTTTTCTCTTTGCCATTACATCTGTCTAAAACAATTTGCTGTGCTTTTCTCCTTACCTAACTACCGATTCAGAGATAATGACTGTTATTTCTTTCTCCTGATTGCTTTTTGTACTTTGCAGTGACACTGATTAATTTAACTTATCTGTCACATGCACAGTTTTCTAAGTTTCTGTTCCACAGAGACTGCCACAACAAAATCCAAAGGATGTCTGTCTGTCAGTCATTTGGTCGAAGTACTACTGCAATACCTCTATTATAACTAATAAATAAGATTTCAGCACATGGAACCATATACAGCTTTTTTAACAGCACGAACTAATGATTCACATGCAATACCTCTGTGAGGTGCAGCTGTTTGGGGTCAAAACTTACCAGCTTCTTCAATCCAACTGTTGAGGAAGCACCGGAGGCATAAAAACCTCTCTGCCTACCTCCAGCCCGACTGGGGGGGGACACGACGGCAGCGTGAAGGGTGAGGCATGTGGGGGCCCTGACGGCACAGGGGGTATTCTCCCCTTTCTTCAGGCGGGGGAAGGAGGCGGTGTGACCCGCGGAGCCAGCTCCCAGCCCCCAGCCCCGCGGGGTCCCGCCATGTCCCCGCCCGCCGCCGCCGCCCAGCCTTACCGGGATTTTTTGGGCGTATTCTTTGCCGTTGGGGGTCAGCATCCCCGACGTGTGGCACTTCCGAGCGGGCTTCCCCAGCTCGTTGTCACGGGGAGGAAAGTGTTTTTCCTGCGGGGGAAGAAAACCTAAAGAGACACCGAGAGCACCCCCCGCCCCGCCGGCAGTCGCTCCCAGGGCGGCGGGCGCCCGGTCCGCGGCGGCGGGGCCGGCCCGGCACTCACCAGCTCGGCGTAGAGCGCCGTGGAGAGGCTGTGGATCCTGCCCGAGTGCCGGATCACCCGGTCGAAGAGATCGGCCACGGTCAGGAGGCGGCAGCCGGCGTCCCCCGGGGCGCAGACCAGCAGCCACAGCAGCGCCAGCGCCCCGGCGGCACCTGCGGAGAGCCCGGCGGCGTCGGGGGCGCGGGGCGTCGGGGGGGCCGCCCGCCCCGGCCCTCTCCTCTCCTCCTCCTCCTCCTCTCTCTCCCCGCTCCCCCGCTCCGCCCGCCGCCCTCACCTGCTCGCCCCGCCGCCCGGGCGAGGGCCATGGCGTCGCGGAGCCCGCTACCCGGCGCGGAGCGGCTGGGATCGGCCGGCGCCGGCGTTGCCCCCGCGTCCGCTATATATGCCGGGTGGGGAGGTGCGTGGCGTGGGGGGGGATCTCCCGGTCATGACGGGCCCCTCCCTGACGTGCGCAGCCCGCGGCCACCGTGAGCAAGCCGCCCGGAGCGGGGCTCCCGGCTCGGCGGGCGGGCGGGCGGGCGCGTCCCTCGCACCGACGGCACCCGTCCCCGCCCCCGGCAACCCGCAGGGCCCGGCAGGAATAGGGCTCTGTGGTGGGGCTGCTACCGACCCCCGCAGCGCCCGCCCGCCGTGGGGCCAGGGCTGCCCCGGTGTCGGTGTCACAGCCCCCGCGTGGGCAGAGCGGGGCGGCTCCTGCGCCCGCACAGAAGTGGCGTGGCCAGGTCTGTGCCAGCATGTCCACTGCCGTCGGAGGGGGCGAGGGTGTGAGAACTGAGACCAGCCGAATAAACTGATCTTGTCACTGATAACGTGGGGTTTACACAAGGACAGCAATGGGCAACATGAGGGGTAGGAGAGAAGCCTGGCCTGACGACATTCATCTCTTAACCATCTCTTCTAATCGCAGGGTTAAGATCAGATCTGCTCTCCCTGCTCGCTAGCAGCTGGTCAGAGTAAGACCGCTGCAGGTGTGACAGCTGGTTACTGCACGCTTGGTGGTGCAAGCGTGCCCGAGGACGGTTGGTGATGGCTAAAAACTTAAGGGAGTAACACAGCAAAGCACTCAGATCAGGATCCCCAAAGGGGTGCAAGTCCTGTGGACTCAGTTGCTGTCCTCAATTTATGGATGTGAGATCTTCAGCAACCCTGCAAGACGTATGAGGAAAGTTGAGGGTGTTTGTCATGAGGCTTACAACTGACATGTCAAACTAGAAGCTGCTTCAAGCTGACCAGTGGGCACCTGAGCACAGGCTCTTTCTGCTGTGTTTTCTGGGTTTTGGTACCCTACCTCTTGGAATTCAATAGGAACAGCTCAGGGTTGGGTAGAGCTGGCATCAGGCACCTTCTCTGCCTGTGGATATTCAAAACTGAGGTTGACCGGGGGACTGCCGCAACGGGTGCCTCTTATGACACGGAGAATGAGTCAGCTCTGCCCTTCTTGTTGAAGTTTTTTCACTGCCAAGGGAGCAGTCTGCTTAGAAATGAGGAAACATCTGACATGAAATTGTCATCTTTCCTCTGTGACTACCCCAGCCACTATGCTAGAGTCATGTATCTGTTTTCTAGCCCCCCAAATCCCCATTTCCTTCACGGAAAATGGAATGACCATACCTCCACCAGAATGATTAATAACGTCCCTCTCCCCCACCTTTTAAGGACAGCCGAGTGACTAGGGCCTCTTCTGGAGGTGGAAGACATGAGTTTGACTAGCTCTCGGCCACAGAGGGGATGACCTTCGTCACCTATAGTCTGTGTGGATGCTAAAAAATTGGTAGAAAACAAATAGAGGCAGCTACTTCTCTAGCCAAATCTTAAAAGTAATTGTCAGCTGCTACTGCATTCTGCATGAAGTCAAGTGGCATTTCCAAAGGATTCACATTTTGAAAGTAACAGCTTCTCCAAGGAGTTAGGTGTTGGTTTCTAGCCTCTGTGTCTAGACTTTAGGTGTCTGCGTGGCTATTCACTCAACTCCAAGGCCTGTCAAAGCTGACACATTTTGGGACGTGCACAGATACAAAACATTGAGAGGTGAAGACCTTTAGTGCTGAAAATGCCAGCAGAAGTCACTGCTAGGTAGGGGCCCCCGTCTGCCTGCTTGTGCTCTCTGCCTGGGTTCTGTTTTCCTTGTTTGCATCTGTTTAAGTATTTGGCTTTTTGTCAAAAAGGCAGATTTTTAAGTAGGAAAAAAAGAGATTTAGATTTCCTCTCGCCCAAAGGAAGATTGAAAAGATAGCACATGAGAAGGAATATTCAAATGTCTTTCTCACACAATCTACATTGCCTTCATTCATACAGACATCTCAAAGGAAAGTTATTCCTCTCTGAGAGCTACCCACAAATCTTGTGTCCTTCCAGGGAACTTGTCTTGCCCTGATGTGCACTGGGCTAGCTAGATTTGATTTAGTTAAGTGAGTGCAATCTCTGAAAATAATTTACTTTTTTCTTGACAGAGTTGGATCAATATAAGCAAATACTAGAAATCTCACTGCTGAGCTAGTCCACATGCTCCTCAGCCTCTACCAGCAATACAGCTTAGCCAGCCCTTCAAACCGATACATCTCTGAACCGAACAGACCCAACTCACTTCTCTAAAATTCCTCAAAGCCACTTCTAAAGTTTGATAGCACCATGGGTCCATAAGATACTTTTTATCCCTCAGTTTTTGGAATTTCTAAAATTAGTTTTAAAAGCAGTTCATTAGGATGTGCTTAATGATCTACACTATTCAGCAGAGGTTGTTCTCGTTCTTTTACCTCCGCTTTATCTCTAATGAATAAAACAATGCAGTTAATTTCAGCGGTTAGAGCTGCTGAGCCAGTTCTTAATGGAGATCGTACGGGAAGCCTTGGCAATAGCTCTGAGCTCTTTGGTAGCTGATAAAATACTTCTGGCTTGTGGTCCAACTGAAGGCTTGAAATATTAGTATTATTTCTGATAACTATCAGAAAATGACCAGTCATGCATATGACAGGATCTGAAAAACACTGGTAGTGCGCATATGGGAAGCACGTAGATCAGTGACTTATTTTTATTGGCCAATAGCCATTTTCTTTTGGTTTTCACATGTCTAGGAGAAATCCTGACATATGCAAATCTTATCCTAGAAAAGGTGCCTTAAAACGTTAAGACAATTTTTGAGTTATGAAGGAGCTGTGAACTTGTGCTGTGTAAAATGTAAATGATTTTTTGCACAACAAAAAATGCAGTATAACTTAGAGGAAAGAATCCACAGTAAATTAAGAAGTTTTATTTAAGGTTCCAGTTTCTAAAATGAATGATGTTTTCTTAACCAATGATATATCAATGTTCAAAGAATTGTTTTTCCTGGCTCTTCACTGACATTTTAAGTTTGCAGATGACACCAAACCGGAAGAAGTCACCTGCATTTTAGAATTTAATGTGATCTTGAAAATTAGAGAAATGGCCTGAAGAAAGTAGGGTACAGTTCAGTAAAGAAAAATGCAGAATCCTATACTTAGACAGGAACTTAGACTGCCCAAATACAGAACGAGGCAGCAGTTGCACAGAAGGGGAACCTGACTTGTAAGAAATAACAAACTGAACCTAAGTCAGGAGTATCTTACTGTTGCTTTGCATTGTTTATTTATTCATTTGTTTTGCAATCTGGTGGATGTACTTTGAAGAAGAGTTCTTCTGCCACACCTTAGGTTTAAGGCCTCTGCTAGAATACTGTGTTCAGTGTTGGACATCCCATTTCAAGAGAGATATGAGCCAGATGGAGACAGCCCAGAGGAGAAAACCAAGAATGATCAAAGGTTAAACGCCCCCCCCATGGCCTACAAGGAAAGACTGAAGGAAGTGGGGTTGTCTCCTCTCTAGCAGGGAAAGATGAGGCAAGGATACAGTTTTCAGATGTGCAGAAGGTAGCAGAAAAGAGGAAGGGAATCAATTATTCACCACATTCATTATGGATACAAGATATAATGGGATTAAACTGCAATAACGGAGATTTAAATTAGACATTAGAAAGAACTTCTTAATGGTTAGGAGAGTTAAGGACTGGAACAGATTGCTCAGGGACACCGTGAAATCTCCATAATTATCTAACCTTCCTTACAAACTTTCCAGCAGTTTTCAGACAGTCAGCAGTAGTGTTCATCCTGCCATGGACAGGAGGGTGAGTGCACAACATCAGACCTCTCCCCCTTCCAGCCTGCCAAAGTTTTATAGTGCAAGACCAACTGGAGTTTATTATGTATTCAAAATCACTCCTAAATTTACATCATGAAGGAGTAAGAGCTGAAATGAAAAGGTTTGTTTCAACCAAATACTGTCCACTATTGATTTGCTCTTTTCCTGTAACACAGCAACAGGCACATTTTACGGCACAAGAAGGGGCAAGTCACACACTTTTGCTCTGGAAGTGAATAAAGCAATATGGAAATTATATGAACTGGATCTTAGAAGTGAAGGAGTCAGCCATTTTCTGAAGGCTGGATCACGGAACTATGTTTTTTCCTAGTTCTGTAAAGAAAAAAGCATACTTCTGCTTTTACCACTTCATGTAGAAGTGTTTGGCTTTTCTCTTCTCACTTCTAATTTCTCTGCTTGTCTCTCCCACACTGCAGTCATATACTAATCACTAAACTTACTGAGTTTGTCTTGATTTGGATTACTCTTGATTGTTGCAGCCTTGAAAATCCAAAGACATAGATAGTACAAGGTAAGTAGGAGCAGATATTATTTTTCAGTGGATCAATTGATATAGCTGGAAAATACAGAAACAAGCTTTTGGGTAAACATCACCTTTTTCAGAACGAATCTGAAAAATTGTCCATTTGCCCAACTATCCATTTTTTTATATGAATTGTTAGCAAACCTCATCTTGCTCTTGGTTGAATAGTTCTTGCCTTTATATCTTTCTTTCTTTCTCCTTCTTCTCCCTCTTTCTTCACAATATAAACATTCTTTCATCCCCTCATTTTAAAACAACCGTCCTTGACTCCATTTGTCTCTCTGGGCAAAATCCTTCTCCACCTTCCATCTCTTCGAATAACTCTTCACTCACTGGAAAGTTGTCTACATTCATCAAATAGATTTCTCTCCCTTTTGTGCTCTTTTCAGTCACGTTCTTCTGTTTTGATCTCCACTGAATCTGCTTTTGTTTATATCTATAATTACTTTTTCTAATCAAAGCTCTCAGTTGTCATCTCCTATAAAGCTTCCTGCTTTCCTTGTCGTCTCCTGGCTTCTACACTGTTCTTCCTGCTGCTTCTGTAATTTCTTACACAGAGAACCCTCCCCATCTTTTCTCCAGTTTTATGTGAAGGGTTTACAGGATTCTCTCTCACCTTTTACAATCTCATCAGCAAAAGCAAAAATTCAGCTACTGCTTCTTACTGCCACTTGGAGGCCTGCCTTCCTGCTCCATATTGGTGTCCTTATGTCCAAACAGAAATCTCAGCTTGCCTCTTCAACATGTGCTTTTGTGTGCTTGGCTTTCAGCTCAAACATAAAAGAGCTAAAGGAATCCACAGCTCCTCTTTTTTTTTTCTTCTCTATAAAGCATTCTATTTTTATTCTCTGTGCAACTCAGAGAGCTTGAACTGGAGATGTGCATGTATTTGGTATGTATGCTGATGCCTCAGATCCATGGCGTTCCAGAAAAGGAGTTTGGTTGAAGATGGGCCTAGGCTGCTGGAGCCGCTTTATGCATCCACCATGTTAATTTGGGGAAGATGGTTCAACAGAATAAAATGTAGCACTGTCAGCTCTCCTTCCACAGTCCTGCCTTGTTCTCTCCTGCATTCTCTTGCTTATGCCCTTAACTCCGACCCAAGGAATAACATCCACAAAAGATGTGATCCTCCCTTCAACACTCTGGCAAACCAGGTATTGATATAAGGATTTTTCCTGGGGAGGGCCAGGCCTTTATGGGACTAACTTTTAGAGGGAAGGATCTTGTCATCCTTCATTTGCAAAATACTGAAGAGAAATGTGTGTTCAGAGCATGCAATGCAATTCTCTTCCAGTCATTCAGGATAGGATTTCTCTCCTCCAATTTTAGGCATCTAGAGTTTAGAAATGGGCACTTTCTGAGGTTCATCTGGAGATAGGTGCCCATCACTAATCGCTGGTGGTGCCTGGTTTTGTCTGTTGATTGCCAGACGAGCTTAGGGTGATGAATATAGACTAAGTTAGGGCAGAGGAATCTCATTTGCTGTTTGCAAATGTAGACGAGGAGCTGGTGGAGCACGTGCTTGACACATCAAGTGGAGCAGGAGTGCTGCTTTTCCTGCTACTCCTCTGCTGGACAACCTGTTAAGATGTTGCATGTTTGCCACCTCCGAGGCTACAAAGATTATCCTTAGCAGACAGGAAAACATCCTTCTTCCTACTTGTGACAATGACGGTAGCACACAAGTAGAGAGAAACACATTTTTTTAAATACCTGCGCTATTCCAACTCTCTGGAGAAGATTAATTACTTAGCTGATCTGCTGACTACTCATCAGAATGAACTGCTGTGATATTTTAGGGAAGAACTGTATGCACGTAAAGATTAAGTAAAACTGAAGATAAAAACCCAGTTACAAATTCAGGTACTTTAAGTTTTGGAGCCCTTCATTATACATCCTGCTAAGGGGGTAGAATCAATTGTGTAGGGACAGATTGGGGTCTATGTGGCGTGTCTGAGCTAAAAATTGCCACGTGAAAGAGATATTACTGCAAATCAATGATTTCTACTATACTAAGCATCACACAAGTCAAGTGGAAAAATCAATGTCTCAATGTTTTATTTATGAAGTGATGTTTCTTTTGGATATTGTTTCAATTTATTTTTTAAGAGGAGAACATTTCTATTCTCCTTGCTGTTGACTTCAGTGGGATTGCTTGTGATGTGTGAATTTAGTTCTACCTGATAGTAGATTTACTTAATATTAATGATTTGGAGGGACTAATCCAATCACAGAGAAAGGTAGGTTCTATGAAAACTCTTATCTTCACTGCAACTTGAAAGGCTAATATGGCCTGTGAGTTCTTGACTTTGAATTTGAATTTCTGATCCTATTCTACACTTTTTTTGGGGTGAAATTTAATTAATTTAATTTAAAGTTATATATTTTGTATTATATGTTATATATTTTAATTTTACAACACTTGAATTTGGTCTGGAGAAACAAACTACTGAATTTGAACACAAAAGGTAGAACCTATAATTAAAATATTTAATATTCGTTAGACAATTAGGAGACATTAGGAGAAAATAAGCTCTGCACTCTGGGATGTACAATTCCATTGATGAATGCACTTACTTATGAAAGTAAAATATTTCTAAAATATAAAATTAAAAGAATATATAAAAATAGATTTTAAAAAAGAGAAAGGCATGATTGAATCCTTTGAATACCCTTTGAACACCTACAAATGATCTTACTTCCTAAAAAAGACAGAGAGAGATGAGATGTCATATTTTACCAGCTACAGATTTTGTGAAATGTTTCAATGGTACTTCATTTTCCTCTAAACCGCTATAAAAGAAGCCAGTCTTCTCAAACCAAGCTGCACCCTAACTATAAAGGTGCATTGCCATCCTTTCTACTCCTTACAGTGTCCATATAGGATAGTCTGTATAGTACCTCTGATGTGCTGTAACCATACTAAATATTTCAAGCTTAGCCATGTTTCTCCTGATATGAAAAGTGTCACTGCTGTGTCAGTAGGACCAGTAGTAGCATAATAAAGAGGTGTGTTAAATTTTAAAGGAGATGGACTTGTATTTGGAGTAACCTTTTTTGACCATAAAGATAAAATTATACATTTAATGTTTGTAAGCGCATCAAGCAAAAATGCATTATTTAGCTCATGATCAGAAATTATTTGGAGATAAATTTCAGACAAGGTCATTACCCCAGATCTGAGATTTTTAAGGAAATAAAGATATCTCCATCATATACTGGAGGCAATCTCAAGGTGATACCCTAGTGCCCACTGAAATCTCTAGTAGGCTTTGGCTGACTGTAGTAAACGCTGGGTTAGACCATCATGCTGGTATAGCCCCACTAACTTTGATGAATTTACTTTTGGTTCACACTGGTGTTACAGAGATGGGGTTCAGGTCCTGAGTCTGGATTACTGATAAGCATGCACAGTTGAAAATGAACTGTAACCCCCAGGGTTAGTTCTGTAATACCCATCTGGAGAAAATACATGCTATGTCCTCTGTTTAGGAAATCAAATTATTTAGAGCATTTAGTTAAGTAGGAAAGAAGACACTAGCATTGCCCTATGCGCATTTTGTTTTTTCAGGACTGTCCACAGATTTGAAATGATGCTTCATTTAAATTGTGACTTCCCATCTGCCACCATATTGCAATCATCATTGTAGAAGAGAAGCATGTCAGAGGTACCAAAGGTCCAAGTTTTTTACGAGTGTAGTATGGACATAAGTTAACTGCAGTTCATATAACATCTGGCTAATGTCAGGTATTGCCAAGCTGTGTCTTCCCCACCGGCATAATAATATTTTACAGCATAGAGTAGTTGGCAAGATCTCAAGCTTTGCTTTTTTATAGCAGGACTCATGGGCAAAATGACATAAATATACGAGTCCTCCATTTTGTCACATACTTTGTAATTTCTGCTACGTTATTTTCATATTCTCAAATATTATAAAGAAATTTTTTATTATAAAATGCTCCTTATAGCAGTTGAAAATACTAAGTGGGCTATGGAATCTTCCTTCGCACTCCTCGTGCATACAAGCATAATAGCCTTTAATGACATGACTGAACGGTATTTTTTTCACAAGGTTTCTGCTTGGTTTAGTATACTGTATTCAGCTGAATAAGCAGCTATTCAGTTTTGTTTTTCTCTTGTTGTTCACTGTGTGCTCCCATGCCTTATTTACTGCACACCGTTCAAACCCCTTCTGAATACATAATCATTTTCCTCCTGGATTCTCTCTATTGATCTTGAAGATCTGGCTGTTCACAAGCATTAACTTATTATCACAGCATATTCCTGAGGTGAGGGGATGCTATCATACCCATTTTACAGATAACTGAAGAGGCACAGTGAAATTACCTACTCATTTGGATAGACAATTTGCGATGCAAAGGACATGATTAGTACTTGAGAAATAGCCTTACATCAGATTATGAAAAACTTAATATAGAAGTACTACCTTTACTGAATTCAGATATAAAAATCTTTTGTTTAGGTCCTAGCTCTGCTGTTCTTAAGATACTTTCTTTTCCCACCTCCCAGAGGGGAAAAAATATGTAGCTGCACCCTGCTCTGCTTGGAACCATGAGGTCTGTTTTCAGACTTTTTTCTTTTAAGGTAAGAAATTGATAGCAGTGGTAAGTTGTCATCTATTTGTGGGGAATGGGCTGACGTTAAGAGCTTAGTGACACCTGGGAACATTCTGTTCCATCTGAAGTTGTAAAGGGGCTGTGCTGTAGTCGGATACAACTGATCTCCATTTCAGTCTTGTCTCTTTGGTACTGAGACACAGACACAATGTGACCAACTATGCCTAGTATCTCGGTATTTTCCCCAGTTCTCTCCTGCCTTCTTGTTTTGAGATACCTGTTCAACCTGTTGCATCCTTTCTTCCTACCTCTTCTAGCAGTCATCTCCTCAAACTTAGCTTCTAGTTATCCTGTCTGCCCCATAACCTGTCTTCATTAACCCCTAATCTTCATTCCCTTCCTTGCACCAGACTTTTTGCCCCATTCTATTTGCCTTCTCTCTAGTCAGGCCTGAAGCTTGGTATGACATACCTGAAGCTTGGTAGGACAAATTCAGGTCCTGCTTTCCTCCACCTGTGCTTCGCAAACTGCTGTACCTGAGACCGGTCCATATCTTCTCTGTGTTTGAATCAGGCAAATTCCTCTTCAGGGTTTCTCAGCACAGCATGGAAGCAGAGGCAATGCAGATGAGATGTTGCATACTCTGAATTCAAGTGTCATGGCCAAGGTCTTTAATCCTGTAGTAGCTTAGAGCTGCATCAATCTCTGTGATGGAGGATGCTGAGTGGAAGAGGGATTGCTTGGAAAGTTTGCAGGTAACACCAAGAAGGTTATATTGCATGTATAAAAAGTGTTTTCCTTTTCCAAAGGGTTACATTTGGCCATGTGAGGGTGGATTTGCACAAGAATAAAAAATACCTATCCCAGATATGAAATAAACTCCTGATACCACGAGTGCAATCTCTGCTTTGAAAGAGGAGGGTGAAAGGAGGTTACTGGAATTTCGTAAAGCAAATGTTGCCCAATCTTGTTGGAACATAATCAAAACAACCCTTTCCCCCCCATCTCTTTAGTTGGAAACAGGCCCAATGATTCAGGCTGAAGTCTTTCAGAAAATCAATAAACCTTCACTAGATCCCGATTTTTGATCATTTCAATCTAAAAAAAAGCAAGGTTTGGGAAATTATAGGGAATCAGGAACCAGGAAAGTATGTAGCCTCCTTTGGGATAGGCACCGTTATCTGCCCTAGATTACAATAAAAAAATAACAGAAAAAGATGAGAAGTAATTTTTAATATGCAGTGCCCTAATCATCTCTGAAGGCTGTGTATCCAAGATGCTTTTCAGTCATGACACCTTCCCTGCTTTTCCTTTGTTTAAGGGAGGGTGGTTGAGGATTTTCTGACCTGCTTCTAGAGTGGTATTTTTTTTATTTAGCCCCACTAAGATGCCAGTATGTGGGCCAGTGAGCATGGGTGGAGTGAAAACAAGGTGGAGAAACAATTTCCTCTTTCACATTCTCCAATTCTTTAATTCCAAGGAGGAATGCAAGTGAGGTAGCAGGCAGCTGGCCCCTTTATACCTGCAGAACGAAAACCAAGGAGAAAATTGACTTTTATTTTTTTTAATTTTTCCCCAACATGGGTAGACTAGCCAGGAGTTCATACCTGCATATGTGACAGGAACAGTCTTTCCTATTTTCCTCAATAAATGTTTTTCCTGGATTTGCATTACCGCTAAGATTCCCTGTCCTGAAGCTTACAGGGCTCTTGCGCAGGACAGCTTATAGCTTATAGCTGTCTTGTATGTGATTTCTGCTGAATTCTGTTCCCTTAGCTCAAAGGCTTTTCTAGTCCCTGCTCACCACACCAGCAGTACTCAGGGGTCGGGGGAGGCAGAGGACCAGATCTCTTTCTCATAGGAAGTACTAGCAGTATGCACTATCCCGCTTAGGGGTTAGGAGGTGTTTTTCGATTATTTACAGATGAAAAAAACACTGAGTGGAAAAGTGGCTTATCCAAGGTGGTACAAGTTTTCCCGGCTAGGAATAAAATCCCTGCCTTTCAGTTCCTGTGCTCTAACCTCAGGAATCCTTCTCTGAACAGACTGGGTGCTCCTTGCTGAGGCATGACTGGTGCACATGCTTCTGACATTTATGTTCTGGGATCTGTAGGAAGTTCCAAATTGTACTCTTGTAGCTTTTTAATAAATATTGTATAAAGTGACAAAGTATTCAGAATCAGAAAAGAAAAATTGCTCCCTCTTGTTCTCTTAATGTTGCTTTTCTAGAGGTTTTTTTGTGTGTTTCCAAATCACTGACTTGTACTTCCATTTATATTCACATGCTTATGGGCTTTATTCTTCTGTCATTCCCTGACTACAGCCACGTGACAGCATAACGATAGTGAGAAAGCCTGCAGGTTTTCTTACCAAACTGCTGCAAACCATTTAATAGATTGGAATAAGTGGCTAACCTTCCACGTTCTTATGTAAGATGATGAACATAGATTATTTATAGAGGCTGCTGTCTCTAAATTTGTTTACTGTCACATGGAATGTGTCTCTGTCAAAACTCCTTGGAAAAATTCAACTTACCACCAAATGTTAAGAACCCACTGGTCCTGTTGTGTGTTGTAGTTGACAAGGATGAAAAATGACATACTTATAATAAAACAAATTGGAATGAGTAATTCTGTATATATATATATATAATTATCATGCTCATATGTTTACATCTAACTCATGCCAAAGGAAATCATTAAATAGCAAATTACTGTAATGTAAGTTAAGGCTTCATTTCAGTGTTTTCTAATAATCCTTTGTGTTCCCAGGACAGGAGTTATTTAAAATGGCTGGTCAGAATATCCTTTGGAAAAGGAGAAGCAGTCATGCAAGGTAGAATTTGCTTTCCCCTATGTATCTGCTGTAACTGACCTTTGTGTGAAAGAAGTGTGGAGAAGTAAAAATCCTCCTACCCTGAACCAAGGATAACTGGGCAGAAGTACAAGATTATTCCAGTCTGCTCTCCTCATCTTCTTGTATTTCTGAGAGAAGGAGTAATCATCTTTACTACACTCCGTACTGTCACCATAGGATCTGTGCAACTGCAGGTTCTTCTGGACTGCGCTGAGGGGACCAGTGTGTCACTTGCCAAGATCTCCACAGCTCTTGGGAGCAGCCCTTCTTGCTCCAGCAAAGCCCAGGATGCAATGGGAGCAGGAGGCCAAGCACTGCTCTTCCTTGTGCACTGGTCCTCATCTGGTGCTCCTCATGCTCCATCAGTGCGATGGCCCTGTGCGTATGTGATGCGCAAGTGATGGGAAGAGTTCTTATCCAGAAAATGTTTCTTAAAATGCCTGCTGACGTCCTGATTTATATGCCAGACCAGATATACCCTGTCAGATATACCCCTATATACCAGATATATGCCCTATCACCTCTTAGTCCATATCTCTGCCAGGGATGAGTTGTTCCAGCTGCAAGTAGGCAGGGTAGAGACTGTCAGAAGAAAGGGGAATTGCAGCTTCAAGCAGTTCACAGCCAAATGCAACACTGGCATGGAGAAGACTGCCTCCTCCTGACTCCTCTCTGATCTTCCTGACCACAAGAGAAAATAGAAGGAAGAATGACGTGAGCAGAGAAGAAGTGACCAAGAAAAGGCCTGCTATGGAGTGTAATGGTTTGTGTTTCTGATTAACTCCATGGTGTTATAAGACTCCAAGCCTAACCAGTCTTGTGGTGTTGTGTGGCATGCAGTCTGACCGCCCCATTCAGCTGCCTCCCTTTCTGAGGGGTTCATAAGTCTGTCTAAGGTGTAGGTCACTGGCTGTTCAGTAGCCTTAAGGCATATCTGAGTAACATCCAATGCTTTTCTTATTGGGTGTCCAACATGGTAAAGTATATGGTGTTGAAAGAAGGAAAAAAGTGGAAAAAATGGTCTGGAAAAAATTGGCTTGGGCTAAGAGAAAATCCGAGAAGGAAAAAGCAAACAGTGTTTCAAAAAATGTAAGCCCAGCTGGAAGAAAGTAATGAACTTTCCTGCAAAAATGGCTCTAATTGCTTTTCCCAGCAATGACAAAGAAAAATGTGAAGCCTGGAAGGAATAGGAGAAATAGGAAGGGAAGCAGTTCTGAGGGCAACTACCCTGGTGAAAGGAGGAAGATCCCGGGGGGGGGCAAAATGTTCAGCATTTCAAGCTCACTGCACAGACTGGTCTGTCTCTCAGCAAGTGAGAAGAGTGAGCAAAGTTTTCCTCAGCTCTGAGATAGGCCAGAGAAAGCTTTGTGTTCCCATCCCTTCTGATTTACGTTTCCCATGTCCTCGACAAGTAGACTGTTAATAGTGTCGATTTTTTTTTTTTAACTCTCAGCTGAAAAGAATTTTGTAGGAAGAAGAAATAGAAGAAAACCCAAGATGACGCTTTTCTCAGTGTTGTCCAATGGATGTGTTGTGGGAGTCTTCCGTTGTTCTTAGGTATGCAGGTATTTTAGTTCATGTTTGTACAAAAATGAATGAACCATCACATGATCACGTAGAAAACTGCATGTGGCATTAAGAAATAAGTTATAATTGTGTGTCACCAGCTATCAATGGTCTTTAAGAACTGACAATTCCTATCAGTGAAAAATTGTCCTAGACTTTGTAGTGGAACATGTGAACCCTGAAGGAATCATCACAGGCAGACTCATTAGCAAATGCTCATTTCTTTAAACTACAGACAGAATATGTTGACAGTGAAACTTAATTGCCAAGAATGTATTTGGTTTAGAATTACTGAACCAAATACTAGGAGACTTTTACAGGAAAGTACGTTGTCACACCATCTTTCTTATTTAAATGGGGCCATTAATCATCATACTACAAATCCAAAGCTTAGCAAGAACAGTTCTGTTTTTTTTAAAATGTGTATAGATTTTGAACTATAGCTATTTCATCATTCTTCTCTCCTAATGTGGCATTAATATTTTCCTCTCTATCTCCCACTGTCAGGTCTATCATGTAAGTGTAGGTAAGTGTACAAGGCACTAAGTGTGAGATTAAGTAGCCATACTGAGTTATAGTAACTATTTGCTTGAATAGCAGCATAGGTAAGCCTGAAATAATGTAATTAAAATGGTGTGGTTGTCTGTTTCTTTGTCAGTGGCAGAGTATGTCTTTAGAAGGGAAAAACTGTCAAAGAAAATGAATATAAAGACATCAGCTCTGCAGAATATGAAAATATATGCGTGACTATGAATGTATGCTAGTTGGACTGATCAGCCTGACAGCTGCAGGATTACTCAAAGCTACACCTGAATACCTTTTGGAATTGAAGCCTGAAATCTTAAGGGGTAGATCCAGATTAGACCTTCTGCAGCTGTGGAGAGTCCAGGCCCAATACAGTGGTGTGAAGGACCAACGGCAATGAGGAAGCTCTGCAGAACCACCTCTGATATTTTAGGAAACGGCAGCTGAAATTAAATACTCACAGCTGAGATCTTCCTTTTACTTGGGATTCTCATTCACATCCAGAGCTAATATAAAACTAACTCCAGACGAGATTTTAAAGGAGTTCTTCATTTGAAGTAATGACTATTTATAATACCAGTGATGTGACAACTAATATTAACTAGAATGAAGATTATTAAAGTCTACAGTGCTAGTGAATAGGTTGATTTGCTATTTTCTTTGTAGTGTGCATTGCATATCCTTTAATGGGAGAGCTCTGTGTTTTGGAGTCACATTGTTGCCTAAGTAGTCTGACATTTATCGGATGATTTTTCAAAGGGACAAAAAAACAGAACAGCAAAGAGATGGAAAAGTCTGTGGGAGCTGGAGTCAGGGTCTTTGAAAATGTTCTTTTTGATTGTTTTTTAGGTAATGTGTAAATACTGTCCAGGAAGTTCAGTCTATTGTTTAACAAGTTAATATTTTGTCTTTGCCCATTAGCAAATACTTGACTCATACAATTCAAATCATTAAAAGTGTGCTTCAAGCATGAACACGTGTGGAACTAATTTTTGACTGGTGTCCTTATCATGTGGTAGATTTTCAATGATTAGGATGCATTGAATGAGTCACTTTATAATGCAAGGTTAAATAAGGATGACCTTTACTAGGGTTTATTCTGTCTTGAAGGCAAGGAGGATTTTTCTCCATTGCTCTGTAAATTCACCTTAATTTTGACCTGCAGCAATAGCCTCTAGTTAGGCAATAGGGAATTTTAGTTTTATACTTAATTAATTTTTAGTCATCCTTTGACGTTGGATGCTGGCCTTACTGCTTTTGTCGTAATTTGTGGTATTTGTCAGTTACATGACAAAGTGAAGTTGATTTGAATTAAAGGCTACCAAAGGCCACAAAACTCAAGTCAATTATAAGCAATAAATCCAAAGGTGGTATAGTATTAGTGGTTTATCTTGTTATAACTAGATTTTTTTTCCAAAAGCAAACATGCTTCATATCTATTGCACATGGTATGTGTTGCCTTTACCATTAGTTCAGTTTTTTATCATAGTTATTTGACACAGCATCACTGACCTCTGGGGTAATATTAACGGGGTAATAAACGGGGTATTTGCTTATAGCAGCGGATCTTCCAACTCTAACAGGAAAGTTTTATACTTTTGCCTTGCAGATTAGAGTTTCTTTCTCTCTTCTGCAGATAAATACTCCATAACACTTCTGAAAAGAGGAAATCAAGGAGGTGATCAGTGAACTGAGCAGAGGTGGGTGTTGGGCAGCAGGAGCAGTACTTCCACGGAGCTATGACTAGGTATTAGATAGCAGCTAAATACCAGCCTCTTGTTATCCACACCCCAGTCAGCCCTTGCCTCTGGGGGCAAAAAGTGGTGGTGTAGCATTTTACACTCAATTTGAAGAGCTTAAGGAGGATCAAGGTCCAGGATGGCAAGGCTGAAGGTGATGACAAAGTGTTGCTGATGAATCTGGCATTAGTACTGAGCAACTTAATGGATGCAGTGACACTGAAGCTGATGAAAGGCAGCATCAGGAAGACCAATAACAAAGAGATGCAGAAAACTGTAGTGGGAATGCGGAAGGGAGGATGACAAAGTATGACCACCCTGGGGAACAGTGTGACTGACTGCCCTGTGGCACCGTTTAGCAATCACGATGTCCTGAGACAGGACAGGAGTACAGGCAGATCTCCCCAGCATGGTCTCTGGTAAGCGGGTGGAGGGGACATGATTCAATGAAAACCCAGGGAGGGAAGATGGGGCCATTCAGTCAATTCGTGAGGATATTTGTGGACCGGGTTGGAGAGAAGAGCACTATTAAGAGAGAGCAAATGGAGAAGAAAAGTGTGGGGCTGGCTCACTTAGAAGCAGAGTGGATCACTGAGAGTGGCAGAATTATTAGAGATGGACAGATAATGTTTGTTTTGGCTTGCTGAAGTCAGTAGGCCATCCGCTTTGATGAAAGTTGCATGACATATTAATACAAGTGTAAAGCTAACTGAAATTACATGGAATTCAACAGCTGAAAGCAAAATCATTTTTCAGTCCTTCTGGGAGGAATAAATCAAACTTAAATAAATGTGGCAGTTTCCTGATGCAAAGGAAACAATAGGTCAGTATGATTTCTAAACATCCAGAGATTCATCTAGCAAAAGCAAAAAGCCATTCAAACAATGGGCCCTCAATTGAATGTAAACGTGCCAAGCCTCCATGATATTTGGAGAAGATGTTTTAGTTTAATGTGCATATATATTCCTTTTTTTTCCCATAGAAATGTAAAAGGTATGGAGGTGAAGAATTACTTCAAAATAAACACTCTTATTGTTAGAAGAGTTTAGCATTTATTTAACTAGGAAAAATATTTAAAATTATATTTACAGTCATAAGGCAGTTACTGAAGAAAATATTTTGCAGCTTCCTAAAAAATTCACAGAACTCCACACTTTCTTGCCTCCTCAATTCTATAATCTGTCATTCACTGGAAAATGTCAGGTTTTGGGGGGGCAGCTTTTCTAGCAGTGTGTGTAATAGGGGAAATAACCTGAAATACTTTAAAACATTTGCAGACAGTATTATTACAAGCTGTAAATCATGTGAAATGTTTCTAGAGGAAAAATTTCTTAAGCAGTTCAGTGCTCATGTTTCAGTTCAGCTGAATGGCAAACGAGACAGCATTTTGATATCTAACTCTGCATTGTGGTCACAGGCAACACTTGTGTTTGCAATCAAGGAGCTAAATGTCAGCACTCTGCTTTTTATTCAGATATGAATGCGAGGTCCTGGTGAGGGCTCTTCAGAGATGTGACCTACATGCCTAGCAAGTTACTGATAATACATTTTTAAAGACAGAACAGTAAAGAAGAAATTGAGATTCAAACCTAGCCATAGCAGTTAAAGCAAGATGGCTGCTGGGAAAGGGTCAAGGCTTCAGGAGCTGCTTCACTGCAAATTTATGCCTCCTGCCTGTAAAGGCATATGTAGATAGTTAACAGAGGATTGGTAAAAGTACAGTATATCCCAGAGTAGAGAAAAAACCCCAACCTCCTGAACAAACAAACCCTTCTTTCTTTAATGTTGAAGCTTTTTTCTTTGCTGAGGTGAACACTGAAGAGTATGGCATTTCATTCCTCTTTTCTCTCCTTCTTCCTCTGAAAAGGAATTGAAACGAAAAGAAGGCAGGTTATTTTTTCATTTGGAAAAAAAACTCCAGAAAATTTAGAGCAGAACTTTTTTCCCCCCAAAAGCTGTATTTTCATTAAGACATTCAGTTTTATTTACTTTGGTCTGATAGTTGTCTCCATGAGTTATGGAAAGTGTCAGGGATATACGTAAATATTTGAAGGGCTAGAGCTTTACTCATTGTCTTTTGATTTCTGTTGAACCAACTGGATATCAGAGCATGAGTCTTTAGATCACTGTTAGTTGTGAGAAAATTTATACTCAAAGAAAGCTTCCCAGGAGAGCCTCAACTTTGTTATTATCTTGTTTATCCACCTGTTCTTTCCTCAAACTTCAGTTTTACTCTTTTTTTTTTTTTAGACATGTTTTGTCATTAACAGGCTTTCTGGATTGCTGATCTTTTAATTCTGACCTACTCAAGGCTTTCATTAATCCAAACGTACTTCTATTCCATGGCCAGATGATATACCCTACATCTCCCAAGTCAGTGGTTATAATTGTTGTAAAGTATCAGCAATTTTATCCTGTTGCCCAATCCGTGTTAGTCTAGTTCTGCAATGTTACACTTAGTTTTCACATTTTCCACATTTTCTACCTCCATTTTCTTTCTTTTCTTTTTCCTTTTTTCCTTTTTGTTATCAGGTACTGCAAATATCTCTGTCTCTAGCACATGTTTAGCCAGCATCATCACACATGCCGTCCTCTTTCATTTAATATCTGTAAGAGGAACTAAGACTGATCTAAACAACTAACATATTGTATAATGCTTTTTATCTGGTTGTGAGTATGCTGGAATTAGATCTGACAGCAATTAAATGTTCTCAGATTATCACACATGTGAGCTGAACCTGATCTGCTCTGCATACTTTGTCTGTGCCTTTGAAAATTGATTGTTAGTGACTGTAATGGGCTGGGCAGCTCTTGCTGGTTGGAACGCTCAAAAAAAGCATGATGTCTCCAGCTACCTGAATAATAGCCACTGAATATGTAAAGAAAATTTATGATCCTTTAAAACAAAGGATTCAATGACTTGCTTTAATGATTTTTCCACTTTATGCATCAGAACTAATAGTCTGTGCAAATAAATAAGTGGCTTTTGTTTTCTTTCACTCTCATTGGGACTGACTCTTGTTGAGAATAGCTGCAGAACGATGACTACTTTATTGAAGCACTGATACGACACAGCAGTATATATAAGATTTTCTAGCCCATTATGATTAGGTATGGGAACACTTGCTAGGGGAGCTCAGCAGGGATTTCCAGCCCCTGAATCTATTCATGAGAGGGATGGGAGGGCCTTTAAACTAAAGGTTTGCAGAGAAAGGTTTCTAGGTTTCTTCCTGGTGCCCAGGTAGGTTCAAGTGGTAGCTGTTGTAGCAGTATTTCTGAGACAGATAAAATGCTTATTCAGCAAACCTAAACATTCTTACTAGCAGGAAAGGCAACTACAATGTAATAGTCAGTGTTCCATGGTTCTTTGCATAATGTTCTGTGCAAGCAACTCTATGAGATGTACATTATAGAAATATCATGGAACTTAAGCATATCATCAGCATAACCTACCTAAACCAGTGCATCTGTGTGAAGGAAAGAGATGTGGAAATGCTGAGGCTAAGGCATGAAGACAGGCTGGTGTCAGGATCATGACACAGAAGAAGACACTGAGGAGTTTCTGGGCTGGTGTCAGGGACAGATATCAGGTGTTGGGCACATATGGGGTTGCTTATGGGGTTGCTTATGAAAGCAGCCAGGTTTTCTGAAGGTGCCATGAAAGCCAAAAGCACCCTGAAGATGTGAAGTTGGGACTGTTGGTTTAGGGGATGGTACCTCAAGCTACCGATATTGTCAAGAGGTTTGTGTGTTTCCACTGCTTAAAGTACTGAAGATTTTTTATTGGTGGGTTTGACATCACAACTCAATGGAAGAAGCTCTTGCCAAGAAGAGACCACCTCTAAGCACTTGGGAAACCCTTAGTGGAAATGTGGTGAAGAGTGGAGAGAATTACTACCTTCTACCCCTTTTTAGAAAACCTTTAGCACAGGATAGTTATTCCTTAAATCAGCTACTCTCTTTAATTTTTAAGGCTTTTTATTTCATTTCCCTCAGCCACAAACGGTAGCCTATTGGCAATTTTAAATGGGATTTTCTGCCACACGATGGCACTGCAGTCCTTTAGATAACAACGAGGGACGGTGGCAAAATTTATTTTCTCTTTCTAGACACAAACTTTCAGAACATCCGCACAAAACAACGCCTTGAAGAGACTGTTTCCAAGAGCTTTTAGAGTTCAAGGAAAAAGGGCATGATGGTTGTTTCAGTTGTTACTATTCACAATTATGGCCAAAATAATTCCCCCTATGCCTGAACACATGCAACTGCTGTTTAATTATTGGGGACATAAAACTAGTTCTATTAAATAGATTTGTACAGCAAATGGGGGATTTTGTGGTGATACACTTTACATGCATCCCAGATGGCTGCAATATATGGATGGCTTATTATAGTACATTTCTTTTGCGTGTACCTAAATGCAATCTCCTGCTGCCTGGAAGAAAGTTGGATCTCAGATTGTGCCTAAGTGCTTTGCAGAAACAAGATCCTAGACCACTTTCTAGCTTGACGTCTGGCACTTCCTCAGCTTCCCCAGCCTCCCTGCCGCAGTGTAAAATTAACTGCCAGAGCATTGTTGGATTTTATTTTTCTTTTGTCAATGGCCCAGAAGTTTCCATGTAGGTACCAGCTGGGATAAATTCTGTGAAGAAATGAAGAATCCTAGCTCAGAGAATGAATCAAAGATGGCAAGGTAAGAAAATAAGATGACTCAAGGACCACAGTTCACTCCTCCAAATGCTTCCTTCATAGAGCTGTGGTAAGCTCTGTGATTTGGGAAGTTCCTTGAAGCAGTTTTCCATTCTTTTTACATACAGCCAAAGGCACTCAAAGATAGTTTGAAAAAGTTAACTTAAAAACTTGCTTTGTTGTTAAGGATTTAAAACACAATGCCTGCCATCAGTATTTAATCAGCATATAATAAAGGCAATTAAGGAGACACAAATTTGTCTAATTAACTATAATAAGATATGCCAAAATGTCTCATTTTTGTTGTTGCATTGACTTGCAAAGGCTGCTTTATGTAGGACATGGTTAAAGTCTGGGCTTGGCACTCAAAAGCAGCTGAGTGCAATTCTGCTCACTGCCACGCTTCTGTGTGACCTTGGAGTCAAGGAGATGCAGAGAAGAACAGGGAGAGTAGTTTTTCTCTCAGTGTCTCAGTCTTCATCTCTGAAAGCAGAATTACAATTCACCCCTGCTTTCTCATCTGGATATCCCACCTATTTTGAACATAAGCGCTTTAAATACTTCTGTTTCTCTACATTTGCAAAATTTACTCGATGAAATTGTATCTTCCAGCTACTACTGTGATACAGCTAACACTGCAATTAAATGCACTATCATTGTAAGAATTAAACTTGGGTGTTACTTGGCAATCTTGTGTTAGATAAGGCATTTTTCTCATGGATTTATTATACCAGTTCAGTGTTATACACTGTCCTTATTTAGGTGCTTGCTACTATGGAGATTTTTTTTTCTCTCACCATTTTTCTCTAACAACAACACATTTCGCTGGAATTATAAAGTGTTACAAACAGGCTTTTTATTCAGCTGAATTACTATCAACAGTCAGGACAGGTGTCAGTGACGTTAACAGGAGCTACGGTGACATGTGCATGGAGGATTGCAGTCTACTACATGCTCTGTAATTGATAAAACAGTTCAGCTTTTGGGGAATTGCTTTCATAAAGTTTACCTTTGTTCATAAAATTAATGCACTGTTGATCCATGAGAGCCATAATTTTTTCTAGTTTAAACCTTTCCAGACAAGCAGGCCACAAAGCTGCCTTTAGTGGCTGGCAAGGGCCCGACGCCGCAGTCCCTGCCCCGTGGTCTGCCTCCACCTCCTTGACATACGCCCTACAGCTGTGTTCACTGCTTCTGGATCCGCTGTGGGTATGTGCAGGTAAACCCTAGCTGCTACCACGAGACTGACCCTGGCAAAGGAGGCAGACAGTAGTGACCTGTTAGTGGCAGGATAATCATAGGGTTCCTTCCCAGCTTTCCCCAGTCCACCGGTTTGGGTAGGTTGGAGGCTGTGGGCTGGATGAGTTGGTTCGGCTGTGCCTTCCTGGGGACCCCATGCCACAACAGGAGATGGACAGGACATGGGGCAGACAAGCCTCAGGAGATGCAACGACCCAGTGCGGCCTCCAGAACAAGGTGCTCTGGGACACCTGCTGGGAAGCATCCAAGGAGGGTCTGGGAGAAGGAGGGATGTGGTTGCTGGACATGCTGTGTTGGTTGGTTGCAGGCTGACTGTCTCCGCCTTAAGGAAATTGCCAAGTTGGGAATGTATTTGTAAATAGAATGTATTTGTAAATAGAAACTAAAAATTCTCAGGCTTACAAGTAACATATGATGCCCCTTTTTTCTTAACAGTCACCTTGTCTCCCTGTTTTGCACTGTATGAGGAAGAGCATGAATGCATGAGACCTAGTTGGAAAGAGCTGAGTTAGTGCCAGGAACACCTACACTTGTTAATGAAGCATGAAATAAAACTGTGCGTTGTAGCAAAAGAAAATTAATATTGACCATGAAACGTTCTGTTTTATAAATTAGAATAAGTGTTTCCGGTGTAGTATATAACTTTTAATAGATTACATTGCTTCAGTGATCTTAGAGAACTGACTCTTCAGTACATCTGGGGCCTGTAGCACTACGTACCACTAAGCCTGCCTGACTATAAAAGACCATTTTAAGCATTTTTTATGATCAAGCTAAAGTCTGTTTTGTTTGAAATTCTCCATACTGAGATTATAGCCTCTCAGCAAAATTATTTTAACAGTTTCAGCTAAAGCAGCCCAGCCATTCATTGAGAAAGAGATTGTTTTGCCCAGCAGCCTAGGGAAGGAGGCCAGAGACTGGGGAGGAAGCGGCAAGGACATAATGAAAAGTCTGGATGACTCCAATGTGAAGACTGAGACTGGGTATTACTTGGCAGGAAGAGACAGACTGGAGAGAAATTGAAGGACTGGACTCTTCTGGAAGGAGAATTAGCACTGAGATAAGAAAATTGAGATGTGGAAATACAGATTTTCTATAAAAGAAAACATGATTGTACTGAATGGAGAGGAAAGAGATTGACAAAGACTCTTGAGAGCAAATTAGAAAGAGTTACAGAAATAGCAAAAGCGTTTGCACTTGTTAATGAAGAGCTGGAGGAGAAATAGTCAAGGATAAGGATAGGAAAGCAACCGCTCAGAAGCAAGCTTGGAGGAAATGGTCAATGAAGGTCACATATCCCTCTATGCTGGAAAGGGAACCTTAAGATTAACAGCAAACATCTTTAGACTACATGTATATGTCACCTGAAACTTGTTACTAATTTTCTAATGTACAGACATTTGTTGCACAGTATTAATTTCTCTCTTCTTCTTTTTTTTTAAACCGAGAACATAAATACCATACTCTGAAGGAGAGATTTCTCAGGTTAGGGAAGGAATTCTTAATCAGGGAGGGAGAAATACATACACACAGATGACATCTAATACCTGATTTCCTGCACACTCTGAACCCTTCTTGGACAACAATTATTCATTTCCATTTTGGCTTTTATTATCGTATCAGAATGTCCCATACATGCAAAGCAATCTTCACAGAAGTCCTGTGAGGTGTGTGTGTGGGGGGTAATCAGGATCCTCTTCCTCAGATGAAGACTTTAAGCATAAAAGCTTACAGACAAAAGTACCTACTGGTTCTGAGATGTTTAGGAACTGGTTTTCAGAGCACAAGCTCTTTTCTGTCTGGCACAGTTTTAACTCAAGAATCTGCCTTATGTCTGTGATGAGGCATCAAGAAGTTCCCCATGGCCTTAATTTTTATCCAGCTCACTTCGCAAAACACAGTCCTGCCCCTACCAGAACTGGAAACCTTGTTCTTTGGTGAGCCCACACTTCCTCACACCTGACAGAAAAGGGAAAACTTGGTTCCAGGCTCCAGGAGTCTGACCCAAAGGTATGAGGTTACTCATGGCATTTCCTTCCCTCATCTTCATAACTCTCTCTGTGGTTTCCTCGCTCTTACAGGTACTCTGACTTCTCTGCTCCTGAAGTATTAGTTGCTACAAGTCACTTTAAGATGGTGTTACCTGTGTTTTCTGAGACTTGTCCCCCCTTTCTGACATTTCCTTCTACAGGATTTGTAGGATGCACAGAGCAGTGCATGCTGTGTATAAACCGCCCACGGATGCTTGGCTGCACCTCACACCCCCTCAGCCAGCCCGAAGTTCCTTGTCAGGCACTTGAATCAACATCCAGGCATCCCAAATACACCTCTCCTCATATTGCTCTGTGATTTTCTCAAAAATCCCCTTATACATTATATGCAGAAGATTGAGTCTAAGCAGGTGTAAAGAACTGTCATATTCAGAAACTTACTGAGCTTTGAAAATATCTGTTTACTGTGCATGAAAACACCCGCAGAGAAGAGCATTTGATTTAAATAATGTGCATTTGTTTTCACTAATGACTTTTCTTCCCTTATGCTTCTACTAGATATTTACCAAACAAGAACAGTAAGTCCCAGACCACCCCCATGCAGGTGATATGATGATCCTTACTAGTTACTGGGCTTTTGTCTTCTCCTCCTTTACTGGCCAGCCTGGGCTGTAAGCTGGCATGCCACCCATCAAACCTTGTCCTCTTTCAACGCAGCGCTGTGTCACCAGAGCCACGCAGATTAAGAAGTGCCTGAAAAGCTCTTGTTCCATTTTGTTTCTTGTCAACCTCTGCTTAAAAAAACATGGTTCCTATGGCCCTAAACCTACATTTAACAAGGTTATTATCACTGGAGGCTGAAAATTCACATTCAGTGACCTGAGTCAGCTTGTTATTGCTTCTCTCACCTGTGAGCACCTTCTGTGCTAGCAGATAAACTTTTTACCAGGAGCTTCTGGTACTATGATATAAACATGCAGAAACAGTGAGTAAATGTTTCTAAAATTACAAGAGTGTTTTATTAGGCGTCCAGTCATAAAATGGCTTCAGCAATTAATGACTGTGTTTGCATCATTTGGACAGATTTTGCAGGAAATGGATAATTCTTGCTTTAATTTTTCTTTGCATTGTTTCTGATTAGGTCCAGGAATGTCATTAATTCAGCTTAGCCAATTAAATTCTGAGGAATTGCATCTTTCCTCCCTGAACCAGAGTAATTACACCGCTGCAGCACTGGCTGTGGTCACCCCTGCTAACATAAGCCTGGAAAATGCAGTCACAAAATCCTTGTTGATTATACAATACTTGGGAATCCACCTTAATACATACAGCTTCTTTTAAATAGGAGGGAGTTGTAAAGAAGAGTGTATTCACCAGCGTAATGGAGAAACACATAGTGACTTCTGCTTTGCTGTTGCTGAAGTTAGTTTAAAAAAACCAAAATCCAAATTTACAAGCCCTTGCGTCAGGGCAGCAGAACAAAACTAGGCTCATCATTAACCATCAGAATGATTTAAGGCAAAAGCCAAAAGCTGGAGAAAACACATCTGACCACTTCACTTTTCCTTTTCTGCACCACTTCACTGTTTTCTTTTCTTCAACTACTCTCTTCCCCCATCTCCATTTGGGATACATTGGGAAATGCATAAAACACAAAATGACTGAAATGAGCACAAGTATAGAAAGAAAAGGCAGCTGCAAGGGTACAAATCAGTCAAAGTAAATACACCAGAAGGCAAAGAATTCAAAGAGCATATTAGAAATTATGACATGAATTCAGCTGACAATGTGATTTATCATTTGGGGCCTTTCACCATAGCAGCTGAGAGTCCTTCACTGAATGAATTATAAGTGTTTTGGTACAGTATCTGTTACCATTTCTATGGGAAAGGAGATCTTCTGAAAATGGGCCTAGTTAATTCACAGCTGATATTTTCAGTGGAATAAAAATAGTCAGTGTGGGGGAAGGGATCATGGAGAGTGGCAAAAAGCAGGGACTCGTGGGTGTAAGCTTGAAGGACTGGTGAGGAAGCTGCTCTCTCTGCGGCAGCAACCTCCTTCCAAGGTGAACATATGCTGTGCAGCCCCCAGAAAAGCAAACAGTTTGTGGGAGGTGGTTTTTCAGTCAAATTAAAAGAAGCTTTAGCAAACCTTCCCTGTCAGCAGTATGGTGCACAACCTCCCCATTGGTCTGTGACCCAAAAGGCTCCTCAGTGAATCACCACCCAGGGCTAAGAGAAGCTGCAGGTGCTGTCTGAGGCTTTAGCAAGTTGGGTTAGAAGAAGCTGAGGTCTCCAGATGACCTGTCTTTAAAGTGCAGTGTGTATGTGCTCAAGTTTACTCAGGATTCAACTTTCTCACCTTCTTTGCTGAGCCTTGCTTCTACCAGTGCTCTGTAGCCAGGTTAACGTTGCCTTGGGTTCAACTAAATGTCCTGCCATTTCATCTCTGACACACTATGGACATACCCTTTGCGAGCTATGATTTCTTATTTATTTCTAAGAGGACTTCTTGGGGAAAGTAGAGCTTTTGGAGATTCATCATCAGTGTCTAGTGAGAGAAATCTAGTTTCACTTTATCTTCTCTAGGGCTTCAGGGACTTTAATCCTTTAGTTTGCCTGGAAAACTTTGGAGATTTCATGTTAAGAAAGACAGAAAGAATGGTTTCACAAAGGTAACTGGGCTGCAGAAGTGACTGTCCAGGTCATGGGGCAAAACTGAACAGAATAAGCTCTCATACAGGATCTTTTTGAACTATCACTTGTTACCCAAACTCCAGAAAGAGAACAGAAGTTGATACTTGGAAATGAAACTTCATACTACACTGCTTGTTGACCTCAGTTTAAGGAAATACTGTTTCTTAAGACAATTCAGTGTGCCTTATAAAGGTTCCATTTAAGCCCTTTAAAATGACTAAGTCTTTCAGAACAGACCCATACAGCTCTGGCAAGTACAGATGTCTCATTGCATAAGGCAAAGCTGGTGGTAGAACTTGGATCAACTTTCTAACTTGCTTTATGCTGTGAAAAACTTGCTCTGTCTGATGATGAATTGGTACGCATCTAGGTCTAAGCTGGTCATCTAGACTTCCTTTAGAGAGAGAAATGGGGTCTCCTATGATATCATTAATCTCATCCTGAAGCTGACATCTAAAATGGGTCAGATGAATCAACACCTAGAAGTGTGTCCTTCAGATTAAGGGAATTTAGCGTGATAAGCTCAGAGGGAAGCGTTTGTATTGCAAATGTCTCAGGTAAGGTGAAATGAATCTACCTATCCACCTTTCTTTCCTGGTCTGTCCTGCAGAAGACTGAGAAGTTTTCTCAAGAAGTATTCAGTCCCTACCTTACTTCTAATTTCTTTAGTTCTATTGGGCAATGTTTCCTGCACTGTCTGTCTAGGTTGTCAAAGCAATAAGATCTTAATTCTCTAGAGTGTTCAAATCTCAGATATCTTAAATTATTTTCTGCAAGAAGCATTATACAGTTTATCCTGAAAAATACCTTGTTGAATTGTTAATGGTGGTCCATATTAACAAAAATCTAGTCACGTTATCAGCTCTTCCATGACAAGAGAAGAACTGAAGAAAATTAGATGCTTTCCTCCATAGGAAGATAAAGCCACAATCCGATCAAATGCAGGCAGGGAGGTTGTGTTATATCACAATATTTTACGCCCTGGGATGAGGCACATATGTGCTATAATATGTCATGCTGATGGTGAAGTAGGGTGGTTATAGCCCCTCTGAACTTTCCCTTCTCTCCATCCAATAAATCCATACCTGCCTTACTCTCATCAATGGGAAGTCAATCTGAATGAGAGCTGATATTAAAATACAGTGTGCCCTTCATCAATTGCAATGGGGGAAATATTCCTGCCTTCTGGGAAAGAATAATGTCTGTCACCCACTTGTCTTTATACATAAACTATTCACCCCCTACTCATACAAATGAAGTGCCAGTCTACCTGTATCAACTTCCAAGGAGTGCCACTGTAGCACTCTGGTACCCATCACTCCATTGCATGCAGTGATTATAATCTGATATGAAACATTATAATCTTACACAAAAATACTAACTTTCCCCCCTGGTTTTTAATCAGTTCTGTGTCATTTTCCAAGGCACATACTTATTCCCTTTTCTCATATGCAGCATTTGTATGACTCAGAAGTCTAAGCAAGTAGAAAGCTGGCACAAACAATGGGTAATTGTATAGACACTTAGCTGTCAGACAGAAGATCTACGATGCAAAACTCTGGACATTCAGGAGATACTGTGATGTGGTTTTCTTAATATTTTTAGAAACAAGTGTACAGCATGTAGAATATATACTAGAAGATGAAATAAAGCTCTGCCTTCCTGAAGAAAATAGAAGTAATGTGGAATGTTAAATAATTGTTCTTGCTTTCTTTTTTTTCTCTTCTGCAAAAGAAAAAAGAGCTTTTTTCCCTGCTTTCTTAAAAATAAAAGATTGATGAAAATGATGCATGACATGCACATCAGGAAAATGCACCCTGACATTTTTGCACAGAATATGCGTTGCATGTTGACAGATTTTTGCTATAAAACTGACAGTTTTGGTGCAAGCTGTTCCTGCCATGACTATAGGGAATAGATAGCAAAAGGGAAAAGTACAATTTACGCTATGCACACTTGAAATGAACCTGACAAGCTACAAGGTGGCTCAGTTGTTCCATGTAAAGGTACCATAAGGTATCTAAAACTAGTTCCCTTGCCCTTTATAGAACAACATCCCTAAACATTATACTTGTAATGTGGTGAACTGATTACAGGAAAATCACAGGTCTCTTTACAGATTTTCACACGTGTTTTAAAAGTATTGGTGTGGACCAGCAAATTGAAGTCTTTGTGAGATTCCATCTCTCCCCAAAAACATTTATAGTGCAAGACCAAGTTTCCTTTAAAAATTTACATGAAAAAGCACTGCTTATTTATGAAAAGATTAACAAAGGTGACCATGCTGTGTCTGCATAGTTCTAAAGACTTTTTACAAGAAATAAAATCGTAGCAGTTCTTGTAGCAAATTAAACATTTGGCTGCACAGAATGTATATCTATTAATTTTAAATGAGAGTACATCCAAAAAAATCTTTCTTGTTGTATAAAGGTTATCATCAAAGCTATAATATATTCAAATTCAATACAAAATGTCATTTTACTAATAAAATCTTATGCTTTGAAATTTCAAAGAAGTGGAACATCTTTAAAAAGCAATGATTAAATATGCAAATGCAATCCTTTCAGCCTTTTTTTTAAGAGAAATGTACCTCTTAGAAATCTATCTGCAGAGAAATCTTACTTTTTTCTCATCTTATTTTTCTTCTCCGCCTCTTCTATTTTTAATGATGGATTGTTGTACAGTAGGCTGAACATCACACAGCTTCAGTCTTCCCTATTTAGAGTAATCTAGGGAGAACATTAGATTTCTAATCTTGGGCAGTCTCACTTCCAATGTCCCATTGCTTGAGGGCTTACCTCCTGTCACCTCAAGCTAAATCCTTCTCATTGATTCACATGAACCATCAACTTTCATGAGACTGCCAAAATAAATAAGACCAGCAGGATATGGCCCCATATTTATTTCAGTAACAGCTTTCTTCAGTGTAACCGCTACACAGAATGACACTAGGGCTCTGCTCTTCACACCAACTAGTTTCTAGGGGAACGACTTGATTTTTGTTTTCTTACAGCGTGAGCTATTTAGTAAAGTTATAAGAAATGGGTAAGTTAGGCATATCCTCCAAACCCAACTCAATTTTGAGGTATTTTTGTTTTCCTTGGCATCATGGTCTGCTGCTATTCTGCTCAGTAGCTCTCGAGGCTCTCTTTTTTTGACTTTTATATGCCTGTTCTAGGCTTGGCTCCTTTCTAGAGCTATCTCAATGGGCCATGTTTGGAAAGACATGATTAATAGAGCTAGTCTGATGAAGTACTGGGGGAATCAAGGCTGAAATTTTAAAGCTCACCCAGGTGAATGAATATGATTCTTCATATGAAGAAGAAGAAGAAGAAGAAGAAGAAGAAGAAGAAGAAGACGAAGAATCCTTCATATTCAGAGAAGCTGCTGCACACCAGCTAGTGTCAAACCCCCATAAAATAACTGGAGCTCAGCTGTATCCTTTGGTGCTCATCCCATCTGAGTGCAAGAACCAAGTCCTGGAGTTGCATAGGAGAAAGTTGGGATTAGAGCCATAAAATAATTTAAATGCCCATGTAGCAGCTTATGATCCTCAAGACCTCACCTTTTGGGGTCTTTTTATTGGAAATTAACATTTCTCTGGACCCTGAACTGTATGTGTACTCTACTAATCCAGAGGTCCTCCTGCACCTAGGTGGGCCCGTAGGCTACTGTCGTCAAGACATGAGATTGTGACCAGCAGCATTGAAAGAAGTGATCTGACTGGCATTACATCTGGCCACCTTTCACTTTCCACCTTTAGAGACCCTAACTCTAAATAGTAAAGGCAGCTACTGCCCAGGGCATGAGGGAAGGCTGAAATGGGGCAGAAAGGTATTCTGGGTCAAGCAACAGCAGAGAGTCCTGGCATCCCATCTGGTTGCTTTGTTTCATCCTAGAGCAGTGGTTCTCCAGTTTCTTTAAACAGCCCGTATGGGGTCTGCCTTCCCCTTGCTGAAAGGGACACAGGGCATAATCAGTCTCCCCACGCTCTCTCTCCCTCCCCTTCGCACTTTACTGGAGCTGCTGTGCTAAGTCTCCCAGCATTGATGCTGCCTCTCTGTACTTCCCTCACAATCACAGCAGAGGAGGGAGGAGGTGGGGGAGACGGCGAAGCTAGTCCAGAGCATGTGAGGAGAGACTTACACTGAGCAAAATGCATCCCTGACTTTTGCCTTTTCCTTATGCATCTGGTCACTGTGTAGTGCTGCATCTTGTTAAAAAGGCAGAAGTAGGGCTAGAAAAGCTGCTGCTGCTGCCTATCCCCATTTCTACATTCAGTCTCAGGGTATCTCACTGCTAGGGGAGACCCTCTGCCAAGAAAGCTGCTGCTAGCTTCGTACAAGCAACAGCAGTGGGAATGCAAATTCTCTCCCAGTCTAACCCTCTCCCACAGGAGATGATACAATTTGGGGGCAGCTGTAACTTTAGATCTGCCATCTGCTTCCACAGAGCTGTAAGAAAGAGACTACTGCTGGTCAAAAACACAGATGACAGATCAGTACAAGACAGAAATGTGCTGAGCAATCCAAAAGAAGACAAGTTTCTCTCCTAAAACCAGAATGCAATAATGATTCTGGAGAAAGTAAGGCTGTGTAGTAAGCTGTTAAAAAATAATATTCTGAATGACATTGAATTACAGGATAATTCTGAGTTGGAGAGTTAGAAGTTCATTCCCCACTTTTCTGAGCTCAGCCATTACAATAGTTTCATCTTGGCTACCTTCTCCAAGAGGACTAGAGATCCTCCATGGTTGCCTCCCTCCCCCACAGCATGTCACCCGGAGAGCAGAGTTATTGCGCCTCACAGGCTAGTATCCAAAAGCATCTTCAATGTGCTACTGATTTGTTGCAGAGCAATCTATCATGAATGCAAGCCAGGAGGAGGTAGGAAGAAGTAGGAGTGGAGGGGAGAGGAAGGAGTGATGCTTATTGTCATGGAAACATTTCCCCACTGTATTGTTGGCCAGCACTTTACAGATGTGGCTTACCAAACAGCAGGGCAGACCTACAGAATCCATCAGCAGTGGTACATGTGACCTGGGGTGTGGTGGAGAGGGTATTTGCAGTTTTGCTATCATCACAGAGCTACTTGTGCATCGCAATCAATAAACTACTTGAGCCCGGTACTCCAAGACACTTGCAGTAACCTCGATACTACGCTACTGATGAAGACAAATGTGGGATATCTGCAGACAGCAAAATCTGCTATTGGGCTCTTCTGCATTCTAATGGTTGATTCTAAGTAATGTATTTTCTGACCTTGAGCTCTGCATTTATTTTTGAAGAAGCCTGAGAATCAGTTTCAAATTATTGGAGGGATAGTTGTAATCTCCATTTTCTTCCAAGTGCATTGCTTTCAATTCCCATCTGTCCTTTCAGACACCTCCTCTATTAAATGGTCACAGAAGATGAATAACAGTGGTGTGAATTCTTCAAAATTGCATTACATGTTATTCTGCTCCTTATTAATGTTCTATGTTGTTTTATTTATGATAACCTTGTGAACAGTGTTGCGGTTTAACCCCAGCTGGCAACCAAGCACCACCCAGCCGCTTGCTCACTCCCCCCTGGTGGGATGGGGGAGAGAATCAGAAGGGTAAAAGTGAGAAAACTCGTGGGTTGAGATAAAGACAGTTTAATAGGGAAAGCAAAAGCTGCACACACAAGCAAAGCAAAATAAGGAATTCATTCACTACTTCCCATGAGCAGGCAGGTGTTCAGCCATCTCCAGGAAAGCAGGGCTCCATCACGCATAATGGCTACTTGGGAAGACAAATGCCATCACTCCGAACGTCCCCCCTTCCTTCTTCTTCCCCTAGCTTTGTATGCTGAGCGTATGACACCATATGGTGTGGGATATCCCTTTGGTCAGTTGGGGTCGGCTGTCCCAGCTGTGTCCCCTCCCAACTTCTTGTGCACCCCCAAACCTACTTGCTGGTGGGGTGGGGTGAGGAGCAGAAAAGGCCTTGACTCTGTGTAAGCACTGCTCAGCAGTAACTAAAATATCCGCGTGTTATCAACACTATTTTCAGCACAAATCCAAAACATAGCCCCATACGAGCTACTGTGAAGAAAATTAACACTATTGCAGCCAAAACTAGCACAACAGTAAGATGAGATGCCATCCACATGGTCTCTACATCCAGCTGAAAAATGACACAAGTGTATTATTAACATCCGAGGATGGGAAAAACAATAAAAAGCAGAAACAAAGGAGAGAAAGTATGTTTTCAAAATTAGGTCAGAAATTAAAGGAAGACTGTTACTGCTATGTGTTTGGATGAGCTCTTTCTTAGTTGCCAAGGTTTTAAAGATCTATTTGTGTAATTCATTTAATTGTCAGAAGTTCACATGCTTCTCTTGTAACACCTACTGTATGCTAATGTGTCTTTTTCTAACGGATTTTATTCAGCGTTATTTAATATACACAAAAATGAACACTGCACACTCTGTATTGCCTTTACTGGCCTCAAATACAGTGTATCACAGAGAGCTTTGAGATCAAGGGAAGAAAGGTTTTTCTTCTACTATATATTTCCTTCATAGACTGGACTATTCCAGTATTTTCACTATTAGGATGACATGGTCCATGTTGCTTATTCGAAGTATCTTAACAGTATGGTAAACATTCCCTTGATAAGGAGCATATAGTAGTTGATTAAACCATTTTCTACATCATTGCATCTGTAATAAAATATTTTTAAGTCATTTACATGTGAAACTATGTTCTGTACCACTTTCCTGGCTACTTGAGAAGACTTTCAGGTTATGAAATCTGCTTCACCTCATGGTTCCTGGTGGCAATGATAGAAGGATATGTGCAATTTTAATACAAGAATTGTGAGTCTGCAGGTCCATTCTGTGTACAGGTTCCCCTTTCTTTCCCACAGCGTACAAAGGCATCAAGCTGGCTCCAGTTCTCTCTCCCTCCATTTAGCACAGTATTACCACCAAGCTCAATGCTCACAAACCACGGCTCAGACTCCAAAATTCTTGACACTGCTTACATTGGGATTTTTTAAAAATTCATTTCAGGTGTCTCCTCATTTCCTTTCTAGCTGCAGAGTGTTTAGGTGCATCTGAGTCATAATTTCAAGCTTTTATCTATGAACATGAGTGACGAACACTTCTTTTTTCTTTTTTTTTTTCTTTAATGAAAGCCGATAGTCTCATGCAATTGCTTGCCACTAGCTGTGGCCTTCAGAAAAACAACAAACGTCCCAAGAGTCAAAGTAAAATATGAGTGCTGCCAGGACAGCCATCAAAACTTCTCTGCTTTTTAGGCTTTTTATGGGGAAAGTGCATAATCATGAAGGGCAAGAAAAGGTGTTAGTAAGTCATGCAGGGCTTTATGGTGGGAATAAGAGGTACAGGAACAGAAGCTTTCTGATGAACAGAAGGCAGAGAGTAGAAAATATGTTTCTGTCAGAGCCATCTGTTGTGGATCTCCCCAGGCTCAGCTGTGGATACGGGTGGAGATCTCTGTAAGATGATGGAAGAATTATCTGTTGGTAAGGGTTTTTAACGTGTATATATAGATTGGAAAGTTATGCTAGCAGTAATTGTGAAGTCCTGGTATTCTTGGAGGAGAAGGTCTGTATGTTCTGCTATAGGGCCACTGTATCAACCAGAGATGATGGTGCTTTAAACTCAGATCCTTACAGAGTTACAAAGCAACTGGCTGTCAAAAATGATCTTTGATCAGGTGATTATAAATGAGTTAAAACAGGTCTGTAACTAAGGTTTTGGATTCAGAATGGCAATTTTTTGTGTGTATGAAATAAGGCTCAGTGGAGTAAGGAGCTCAAGAATTTTAATGTGAAGGAGGCTTGGAGTTAATTTAAGTCAGAAGTGTGTATTATTTAAGAGTTTTCTTGTGTACTGCAAGCACAAGGGGAAAATGGTAGGAAAGGAATCTTCACCCGCCTGGCAAAAATAAGCACCCCCAGAAAATGTTTAAGAGTGAGAAGAAACCTGCCTCTAATGGAAAAGGAACTGACAGCTAGGAGAGCTAGGTCTCAAAGGTCAGAAAATGCAGAGATAAATCAAAAACGTTCAAAAGCCTCGCTGAGCTGCACCTCATGAAGAAAATTAAAATAAATAGCAGGAGATACTATATCCTCTGAAATAAAAAGAGAACAAGAAGGCAAGAAGTGCGGGAACTGCTGACTGACAGATAGTAATGAAAGGTTAATCCAGGTATGGCCAAAGACTGAATGCATCCCGTTCCCAGGATCTGGGAAGGGAATAGTCCTGGGATGTGAATGAGGATGGCAGGGAGGTGGGAGTCATCCTTTCCCGAGGCAAAAGCACAACGGAGGGCACGTTCACACAGCATGTTGCAGTCAGGCGTGAAGCAGCTCTGCCGCTGCTGTGACCTGGCCGGGTGGGAGCCAGCTCCGGAGCAGGCACTGCCGAGCTGCATCAGTGCAGCGCTGGCAGCGAGCTAACACGCCCCACTGCCAAGGTATATGACTGTGGAAAAGCAAACACAGCTTGCATGCAGCCCTTCCACCCAGCACCGACTGGCAGCTCGAAAGGCCTCATCCAGTTTCGAGTCGTCTTCAGTAAAAACCCGAAGTAAGGCTGGCTTCATCGCCCACTCGGAAATGTGGGAAACTCGGTTCCAGTCTGGGCAACCAGCAAGTGACACTTCCCTGCCCTCAATCTGCGAGTTAGGCAGATGGCCTTAAGCAAACAGAAATTTTATTGTAGGGTTTAAACATATTGAGAGGGGAAACCTGAGCAATCCGCCATGAGCAGGGCAAACACTTCAAATAATTTACTGACAGTAATCCTGACCACATCTCCTCCACTGCTGAGTGTTGGGTGAGGTGAGAAGTGCTTGCTGGCTGCCAGGCTGATACGTAAAATGGGGTAGTGAGGGGCCCAGAAAGCTGATCCTTCCCTGCTCTGTAGAAACTAAGGCAGCTGCATATATATTAAAAAATCCACAAGTCCTGAGCTGTCAGAGCCCTGCACATGTATCTGAAAGGCAACCCAGCTGAGTCCCTCGTCCAGTGGAGAAGCCGATGGATGTGGGAGCTGGTCCCTTTGAGCTGCTCCTTCTCATTTTTTCGGTGGATAAGCATATCTGTTGTCATTGCTCGGCAGTCCTGCCCTCTCTGCTCTCTAAGTCCATCCTCAGGCTGCAGTATTACCCCGCTTCTGGCATGGCCTGGCCTTCAGCCCTGCCTTTCCCAAGAACCCTCCCCTCCGTGCCCCAGCATTCATTTGTTTTGGAAAAGCTGCAAGGACAGGCAGGATCTATATGGAGTCCTTGCCAGTACAGGGAGATTTTTCTGAATACTTTTTCCCTTCATTAAGAGTCTCTCAGGGTCTTTGAAAGAAATGCCCCCAGGTCTATTGAACCTGCATGTTTGTTAAACCTATTAAAGATTTAGTAAACCACCCCCCCCCAACAAAAGTAGGACTGGGTGACATCCCAAATATTACTTCTCTCTCTCCTGACACTTCACCTGCTCCCCAGGAGATGCTGGCAGAGTGCTTGTCTTCTGCTGGCACCTCTCCTCCTGCCACCTCCAGGGAGAAACATGCTGCTTCATGGCATGAGCAAAAGGGAAAAAAAGGAGTGGCAGAAGGAGATATAGATAATCACAGCTCAGTTGGATTTGGTCCTTTATGAACCCCAGAAAAGATTTTAGGGAATAAATAAGGATGAAAAAGCAAATAAAAAGCAGACTGAACCTATCTAGTTTTAAGGAAAGTGTTAAGACAGGGTGTGCCTCACAGGAACTAATATTTGAGTAAGAGATGACAGAGGATTAATTCTAACATTGTAGAACAGAGGAGGTTGCTGGATTACAGGAGTAGAGAGCAATAGTTACGTTCCTTGTGAGGGCAGCCTTGGGCCCAGTCTGGTTTGATGTTTTCCTTCGTGACCTTGGTGCAAGAACTAGACATGCGCTTACAAAATCTGCAGATGACACAAAGCTGGTACGTACAGCTAATACAGACCAGAGCAAGACTTGATTATTATGCAGGAAAAATTAGATGACCTTGTGGAACAGCAGAATAGAAGCAGCATGAAATTTAATAATCCAAAGTGCAAAATCATGCCCTTGAAGACTAATCACCAGAACTTTTGCTGTAGGAAAGGGGTTCATGAACCAGAGGAAGGAGAGATGAACAAACTGATTGACCATAGGATGGCCATGAGCCCCTTTGTGCTATATGGTTGTGAAAACTGCTAATGATGCTCCAAAATGTACCTGGTGAGAATTTGCAGCAGACTTGGGAAGGAATTAGTAGCAGGGTAAAAGGTATTGGGCTCAGAAGATCACATGCATTTCTGCTCACCTGCATTCAAAAGATACTTTAAACTGTAACAAATGCAGAGAAAGGCAGGTATGTACAAGTAGGAAAGGTCCAACGGGGTAGCAGCGATTACCATTTCTGTGTCGTGTGCCCTTTATTCTCCTCCCTCCCCGCAAGCTTTTATACAGGATTTGCTGCTCTGTGTTTATGTTGTCCTTATTGAGTTATTCCCATCCCCTAAGGGATATTCCAGTCACCTGAACAGGTGAAGGAGTGAATTCCCCTTTCCACTGATGTATAACTTTATTATGGGGAAAGGGGAAATGTTTACCTTCCTTTCATTCATTCAAGGTTGGCTACAGTAGGGTATTAAGGCAAGTATGTAGAGTCTTCTTGTAGTCCTGGGAAATCAGGCCGTGCCTGTCACCTGTACCCTCTTCACCTGCTCAGGGCTGAACTGACCCACAGGGCTGAGCAGGAGTGTTGGAGATGCCAGCAGCATCCACATTGTGGGGCTGGGTACCGCCAACGACAGCTCGGTACCCAGGTGCTGGTCCATCCCATGCTGCTCTCTCGCAGCCCTATTGCTGAGTCACCTCTTTGCTGGACTTTGCTGAGCTACTCCACATTTACATCAGTGCAAGGAAAAAAGGAGGCTCCAGCTCAGCGTAAGGTTTTCAGTGCACTTCTGACATCTTCCTCCTCTTCCTTCTGCCTTTCATGTTTTCCGGACCCATTTGGGGTGAGAAGGAGGGAAGGAAATGCTTCAGCGGATTGGCCAATGGGAGCTTTCAGCAAACCCCCTCCCATCAGCACTGTAATCTGCGAAAAATATCTTGCAATAAGGACAGGCTGTTCATTTTCCTCTGTGCACAGCCTGGCTCGCCCCGTGTAAGCAGAGGCTATCTTTAGCATGTCGTCGGTCTTTTTTTATGAAGAGATATAAAAGCTCCCGCAGCAGGAGTCCTCTGGCTCTGAGACTGGGTGAAGGAATGAGGCTATGACAGTCTGCTTAGCTGGCCCCACTGTTCAGAACCATCTGCTTGCCAAGATTTCTCAGCTACGAAGAGAGAGGCAGACACTGCCCTTCTCAGCAGTGGTATGTCACTGTATGTATTGAGCACTACTCAGAGATTAGGAAGGGTTCAGATAAAATGAAACCCAAACAATTTAAATAGATGAACAGAAGACACTTTGTACTATCCGCTATTTTAAATGAATCCCTCTAGTTGTAAATAAGCAACGAAATGTAGTAGTTCTCCTTTCCCAAATGCAAATCAGCAAGGCTCTCCCATAATTCGTTCAGACCCCATTAATGAGCATAAGCAGTTTAAGCAGTTTGTTTTATGGCCATATCTCTGCAGTTGCTTATGCTGAACATCATTTCCTTTCCTGTTGCTAGCTTTGCAACAAGTCCCAAGAGTTATTTACAGACACCTTAGTTTTACCTAATTTAACAGCTTTGTGTTGTCAGCAGTTTTGCCATCTCATTGTATTCCCCCTCTTCCTGGTCATTAATAAATAGATGGGTCCAGAGAAAGAGTGGAATTAATCCTAGCAGTGATCCTCTTGTACAGTCCCTGTGGCATCACACTCTTACCACCTTTTCATCCCAATCATCTGCCATTCAACCCCATCCTTTTTCTCTCTCTTTAACCCATAACAAAGACCTTATCTCCTACCCCAGGGTTACTGAGTTTCCCTAAAAGCCTCATGCGAATGATATTATCAAATGTCTCTGTAAATGCATATCCTGTGATTCTCTTTTAGTCAATATTTTGCTAACTCTTTCTAACATTTGAACAGGTTAGGAAAGCACAATTTATCCTCACTGATAAGTATATCAATTTATCTCTGCTGACTTGCAATTTATTCATCCTGATTTTTTCTCTCTCTCCTACATATCACCTGTAGTTGTTTTATAACTGTTTTAAACGATTTTCTCAACTATTTTCCCCATTAATGAATTAGGATTCTCTAGATTTCAGTTCTGAGGGTCAGTCTTAAGAGCTGTTTTTAAAGATTGCTACAGTGTTGGCCATTTTCCAGTTATCCAGCAGAGTGGCTGTTTTAATGATGAATTACATATCTTTAATGATAAATTATGGTAGGCTGGAATTGTGCTTCATTCTTAGGATTTCCTCAGAATCTCCAATGAATTCCATTTGGTACCATGAATTATTGGAACATATATTTCTGGAGTTGTTACACCACTGATATTTTAAATATCTTTTACCCAACAGGGCTTTCACATCATTACATGTAACTTCAGAGTAAAAATTCACCCCCAGCCCTTCTTTTCTGACACCCAAATAAATCATTTACCTTCACTGCAATCTCTTCTCATCCTGTGCTTTCTTCCTTTACACTTAGCAGTCTAGTAAGCCTATGTATAATAGTCAGCTTTCCATATGTGATTTACTTGCACCACTTACTATTTGTCATTGTGTGTTTGACTGTGTTTGTGTACTTTCTGAGCTTCATCTTACTGTATGAGTTGTATCTTGCCTGCCAAATCTTCTATTTTATTTGCACTCCTTTAACTGGGTATCCATGCCTGAAAGATGCTTTGGAGATCAAAACTAATCCTTGAATTTTACCATTTAATTATCCTGTGCCTTCCCTTGTTTCTTTGTTCTGAACTGTGGAGATCTGCTAAAGCACAGGTTATAAATAGCTTCCATTCTAAACTCATGAATCACATTTTTTTTTAATAATTATTTCTCTGGAAGAAAAAGTCCTGTTTTAAATACTGATATTTTATTTTTTAAATGCTGATATTTTGCATCTAGCATCAATTATTTAGCCTGAATGTGATTCCATTCACCCATACTTGTAATTCTACCAGCTTTAAGCGAAATATCCATGTAAATAGGGATATCATAATTATTCTCATCTTAATTATTGTACTTGGGACCATACTCTCTGAACCAAACCCTGTTGTTACTAAGCTAATGAACTCCATTACACATAGTATTTCTTCATTTGTGTGCTAACAGTCAGTTTCTCCTACACACCCTGAGTCCCCCTCAATGGTTTAGGTGGCACACTTTAACTCCTACCTTTATTCCCCTCTAAAAGAAATGATCATTGTTGAACGTCTTTTTATATTCCCTTCTAATAAAAGTTACTTATTCACAGTTGCTTCATTTCTTCCCAACTTGGTACTGGTTCCTCAACCACCCGTAACCCCCCACTCCTGTATCTCTGTACCTTTCTGTTACTTACACATCTGTGATTTAGCGTGCCTGGCTCCTGAATTCTCCTCCCCACCCAAGAAGTTTTTAGATGTTTAATTTATTTCTCAAGATTACACTGTTGTTAGAATTCAAAACCAAGAATGTAAGGAATTCCCAGCTTCTAAAATTGTTTTTCCATCAGTGGTTAGGTACTGAAGCTGTTGATTGCCACCTGTGCCCCTTAACAGTCTAACTCCCATAGCCAAGCAGGTATGTTAAAATCCAGGACCTCTAGCTTTACATGTGCTTGAACAAGTACACAGTAAAACTGCAAGTGATGTTCATAAGAAATGTCTAGTGTTCAGGCTTCTGAAAAACAGACCACTTAGATTAGGACTAATCAAGCATTTTATGGTGAAATAATTTTCTGCTAGAAATAACTCAAGAGTTGGGTGCTCTCTAGCAATAGGGATAAGTCAGGATGAAGCATATGTTGTAATCAGACGAAGCAGGTACTTGAACCTGGTCCTCCTAGCTCTATGTGCATTTTTGCTATTAGGGGGACAAGGAGTGGGATCTAAAATATGTGTTAGAATTTGTCTAGAGATGCTAATTTTTAAGAAAATATGGGCCCAAATCTTTCTCTTCCTTTTGTTCATTCAAAAAAGGGAATAATGGAATTCATTTAGTATCATGTTCAGTAATGATTTAGCTATATTAATTACTGGATAATTTTAATTTTGTGGCTTAAAAAGCAATGCTAAAATGATACAAATTTTAAAATACATGATGTACATGTACACTCTGGAATTTCCAATCAAATTTATTACCAGACTGTTGGTTCTGGCTCTTTGGAATTGGGGTTTCATTACATCTGTAGGACTAACCCAATGAAATGTGGCCCAACGCGCAGCGTGTATTTCTTCTTCCTGACGATGTAAGTCAGGAGGTCTCCCTTCAGCTGCAGGAGGATTTGGGGAGACTGGCACTGGGCATGTTTAGTCTGTGCAGGGAAGCAGGGTTCAGAAATCCCCAGACATTGCCATGCCAGAATGCAGCGCTGCTCAAACTTGCCTCCTTGGCTCCAGAAGCCACTCACCATGACCCAGCACCACAGCATCTAAGCTAACAAGTCTTTACAGATCTCCCAGCAGAAGAGGCTGATATGGCTTAGGTGTCTGCACCGAAGTCTAGACAGACCCCTAACCACCCAGAAATCCAAGGTCCTTTAAGAATTGGAGTTTGATGATGTGTTAATGCTGCTACACAATGCTACACTACTTAAAGGCCTTCTTAATTATCTGATAGACTGATAGAATCATTGAAGCTATTCCAGTTTGCCCAATAAATATGCCTTTGGGTATGAAAACTGTACAGATCAAGTTTGAAAAGCCTATTATTTGTCAGGCAGTATAAGAGATCCTGTGATACTTTCTCTCTAGATATTGAAGAAGTAATTAGACTATACGAGAAACTGTTAAATTTGTACCTTTGAGGTCACAAGCATGTTTTAAACTATTTTTTTCCTCTCTCTACAATGCAAGAGTCAAAATCCGGCTTTGCTCAACTGAAAACTAAATGGATGTATGACAGGTATTAATATTCTGTTCCACTGCAGTCCCACTCATGACACACCAGGCAGACTGGATTTCTTTGAACTTATCTGTGCTGGATTTGGGGAATTTGTTGATATGGCAGCTTGTGCACATGAGAAGGAAAGCAGAGCCCAGTACCACAAGTGTCTGCCATGCTTTCCAGGTGAGCGGGGTCTAAGAACGGGGTCTGGATCTGGTCCCTGATCCAAAGTTGCCTAGAATCTCTCCACTGACTCCAACCGCCACAGCAAGCTGTAAATGTCATCCCCTAACATCTGTGCCAAACCTGTAAGAACGGTATGTTCTCTAAAATGGCATCTGCTTTTAATGAAAATAAAGCCTGGAGAATTAATCGAGCCCCTTGGGGTCATTAAAAAATTCTGCTGCCAAGTATGGATTTGTTCTGATTTGATTCTCAGCTACTGGATTTTGTTTTCCCTTCATTTTCTACAGTAGAGAGTCTTCCACTGTCAGAAATCCTCTCTTCACTTTGATAGGTGCAGACAGAATTACCATATTACATTAGGTGGTGGAAGAAGAAAAAAATTGCACCCACCCTCTTTCAGGGACTCATACTCCAGCCAGTGTCTGGCTCCAGTGTTGGCTGCATAGATTTTTTTTCTTTATTACAAGAGTAAAACATACCAGATTAAAGTCTTTCCATGCCAGCTTTGTTATTATAAATATTTGTGATGGATATGCTGATCCATTTTTTAATAGGGGATAATACTTCAGATGGCAAAATGATCAAAACAGAGCACACTTAGGTCAAGGTAATTTAACTCTAATCTTGCCTAATTGTTATTGCGGTCTGGACAGAACTGAGATAATTAAATCCTGATCATGAACTATCCTCTTCTTACTTCATATGGTTCCACACGCCAAATACAATGCCAGCACTCCTAGCTGACATTTTCTGTGAAAAGACATTTTTAGGTATCATAATGTGTGAAGGCTGCCAGCAGGGCAGTCTATCACTTCTACCTTACATCAAAGGGATGTGCACCCGCTTGGAGGAAGAAAATAAAGCTAGTATAAAAAACGAGACTCTAGCAAGGAAGGTTAATGTGGGCACCTTGCAACTTCGAAGATTCAAGGTTCAAATTTGGGAAAAAGAGAGTGCAGCCTGCACTTCCAGCCTTTCTTCCTTGCCCTTGAATCAAACAAGAATCTTTGGGAAAACTTCTGAAAAATACCTTCATCTCTACCTCTTATTAATGTAATTGCCTCCATTTCTCTTTCTGCGCCCAGAAGAATGCAGCCGTAACAACAACCTTGTAACTTCCACCCCTCCTGGTGCTGCTTCTCCACTGCTGACTGCACCAGTCCACTTGCCAAAGCTGCAACCTCAGGCACAAGACGTGAAGTATCCTCAAGTGAAGATCGTATAAAAAAACAGGTAGACATGGAACTTCAAGAGACGTAAAATGTGTTCCTTAAATAGCTATAGCCTTTGTTTCACAGCTCTATTTTCTGACGGTAAGTAACTTTTGCAATTACAAGTGGGGCAATATAAAATCTGTATGAAACATTCATAACTGTAACTAAAATGGGTGATGTCTCGTCAGCTGATGCGTGCTTGAGAGGAACGCCTGTGATGCCAAGGCATTTTAACTGGGCTGGTACTGTCATGGTCGGGTGTGTAGCTTAGTCATTTTGACAGTCTCTGCTGGGTCTTAGCCAAGTGCTGTATTTAAATCCCAAGTTCTTCGAGGCTTTCCTGGTCAGAAAGGCAGAGTGCACTTCTGAAATGGGAAACCTGCAGCGTGCAGGACGCTAATACAGATACCGGCTCTCACCTCGGGGAGCCTGCAAGACTGACAAATTGCAAAGAGATGATGAGCAAAGGAGTGGGTGTGTATGCACGTTCGCGTGTGAGAAAGGGTGAAAGAGAGACAGCACCTGTGTGAAGGAAAGCTGCTAAAGGGCAGAAAGCATTTGGGGACTCAGGAAGAGAAGACTATGCAAGGGGGGAGCTGTGAGGAGGCTAACAAAGCAGCAAAGTAAATCGCTTGCTTTATAGAAACAAATAGATGTGTGTACGTGTTGGAGGGAGAGGGTGCCACAGGAGAAGTTCCCAGATCTAGCCAGGAAGCTGGCAAGAAAAAACTATCTAATAAACACCTGAGGTTTATTCAAGAGCAGCATCTGAGCTTTGCTCCTCGCTGTTGAAGCCATCATTTAGAAAACAAGTGAAAATTAGTTTGGCGGTCTCACCTTAGTCCCACATGGCATTTTACACATCACACAACAACTGTACGGTCTTTACACACGACTGTTTTTGTAGAAGGAAGATGTGGATCATAAAGATATAATGGTGCAGACAGAAGTCCGCATTGAAGGGTATTAACAGGAACTGCCACAGCATAATTTGCCTGTATTTTCCCTGACTGTAACTAATAAAAGCCCTCATCCCCAGCAGTATCAAATTTACTCAAATTAAAAAGCTGCTTCTCTATGACAACAGACTATTCTCCTTGTTCCACTTCAAAAAGTATTAATTATGGAACATCATGTTTTACAAATATTTTTCTGTATAAATACTGCATTAAAACACTATAATGTTGAGTAAACAACTATGTGTGCTTTGCAATATAAGGAAGACTGTTTTCTATACTCTCAGAAAAGAAGTTGCATCAGTGTTTTATAAGTAGGTCAGTGACAATTCCTTATGTATTTCTTAAATTCACATGGACTTTCCAGGTTCCGGCACAGGAATACATGGGTAAAACTACTGTGAATAAAATATTCATGTTTTTCTTTAAAAATAAATAGACCCAGATAAGCTGCAGTAAGAGAGGTAATGCTTTCCCAGTGCAGGATTGTCATCTGCATGCTTTAAGAGCTTCACTCAGTTCAGTTTATTAGCATATAATTAATATAAGTGTAATTAATACGAGATTCCCTTTGCAATGAAATCATTCATGAATTTGGGGCTTGTAACACAGCCCTTAACTCTTCATTTGGCATGAAAATCATTGTGAATATTAGTCATTATTCAGAAGACCTACTTATTTTTTAGGATCTAGTAGGGGTTTTGGTGAGGGGGTGTGTGTCAATATCATGATATCTATTTAATCCAAAAATCTCATTGAAATTGAAACTGGTGACCAGAAGACTGTTTATAAGTCAGTTGTATTACAGACCATCAAAGCTGTGTTACACAGAGTGCTCCTGCTAGTGTGACAAAAGCATGGCGGGCTCACCCTGTCAGGCAGGGACATCATTGTCAGGGCCATTCCCCCTTCCAGGACGTTTGGTGCCTGAGTCCAAGGTCAGCTCCTCAGAAAGCCTTTTCACTTGGACAAACTGTACACGTGGTACTGTTGATATATCCATTGCCGTGGAATTACAGGATGTCATTTCACCCTAGAGGTTTCGTAAAGAGAAGGCCATTTCACTGTAGGTGTGGTAATATCTATGGCCAGGTGGTATTCTGAAGAAAGTCACAGGAGAAGTCCCATAGTCAGCGCAGAAGATGAGCCTTGTTTCCTACAGATGTTTCCTTGAGCAATCCTACCTCTAATATTTGTAGAGATCAGAACTATCTTAGTAGGAATCAGAACTACCTTAGCTCACAAAAAAATAAAGAAGATACCTCTGAGACATCTAGACTCTGGAGAGCCTTGAAACTTGCTGAGAGCCTTAAAGGTTAATATCTGGAATGGGCTGCTTTAGACAGAGACCTTGCCTAATAAAGAAAAGACTGGAATATTGTGCTTTCACCCATATGTGGTTCTTACATGCTGTACCACTTTCTTAAGTCTGTCACCCTTTGCCATGTGTGGATTAAATTATGGTGAGCCTCGATGCGATGTGTATGTAGATCTCTTGGCTAAAAGACATGGTTTCCACCAAAGGGAAGAGCATTCCAGCCAACTGAAGGCATAAAAGCCATTTTCTTTTAGGTATTTCAGTATATCCAGATTTGAGGAAGGACATGCCCAGAAAGACTGCAAAACCATATGTTTCTAGAGTGATCAGAAAGTGATTCCATGGGTAGAGATACATATTAGGTTTAGACGACTATTTGAAAGATCTAATCATCAATATCGTATTTCTTGTGTTGGTAGAAATGCTCATTTTGCTGTTCACTTATTTGTTGGTTAGCTGAAATATGTCACTATTGACATCTCACATAGCAGAAACACAGCTCTGTGTAATACGTATAATGCCTGCCCTGGGCTCCACATGGATAAGAGGGAATAGATAAACCAGGTTGGACGGCGTTCTGAGTACTTTTTCATGTATGTGACATGAAGATGAGTGGCCACTCCCCAGAGATCTATTTAGAGAGAAATGGATTATCAAAGGAGCGGACTCCACCTGATTTACATGCTTACTCCACTCTGGCAGCCCCAGCTAATGGTAATTGTCAGTGGCTGCTGGCAGATGCAAAGAATTCATGGCAGATGTTTGCCTCTTTTGGTTGGTTCACTTGCATGCCTGACTCAACTGGCAGTGGGGCTCATTATGCACCATTATTGCTCTAGATTTTGAACCTATTTCTTCTCAAATGAATTGCTTCTGGTTCAGTTATCTGTAACCAATGTGATTGAAATAGCATGAAAACAATCACCAATGTGTGGCTGCTGTCCATTATCTCATCCAAGGAAACACATCGTTCGTTAGACTGCTCTGGCAGCCAGCGGATTTCATGAGTTTGGAAGCACAGTTCCACGTCACCCAAAGGCTGGAGACAAAGCTTTGGTGCAGAAGAGGTGCTTGGCTAATTAGGATGGGGGTGGGAGGTGACTATCTCCTCTTCCTATGCAAGATATAACACCAGGGATGCTGTGTGACCTGTTACACAGCTGGTACCAGCAGTAGGGCTCCTTTTTTGTTTTTCAGATGAGTCGCAGTGGGAAGTGGCTGTAGAAGCACCTCTCATGGGGCTGTACTTGCTCCACCACCTGGAAGAGAAGCCCGTAGCTCTTCTGAGGTCTACATGGGTGGTGGGGCACACCGGAGCTGCGTTCTAACACCCGTGTTGTGGATTTGGGTTAAGGGATGGATTGCATTTCCCTGCTTTCATCTCTAGACGCTCCTCTCTCCTTTTTTTCTTACAGGAAAGAAGGTGTTTGCTTTGTACGTCGCTTAGGATCTCAGTTGGTTAATCTGGCCTGGAAAGGACATTTACCATTGACTCTCATGGTTGCCTTTGGAAAAAAAAAAAAAGAAAGGGAAAAAACCTCTCTCCTTTTAGCCTTTGGAATTATTATTGGGAAAGATTCGTAAAGGTTACTTGTAAAGATTTTATTATTTGTAGAGGTCATAGAGGATGAATTTGGGGGAGGTCAATAAATAATACTGGAATCACCAGCTGACATCAGGGTCTTACTGACACGCGTGTGAAACTAGAAAAAAAAAATGAAAAAACCCAATCCTTTATTCTGTAGAATTTGACAAACTGGCAACAAGACATTTCTGCCTTGCACATTGGGAGTCTGAACGGGAAGAATAAGGCTATTCTTAGCCCCCTTTATAGGCACACAAAGTAAGGCACGGAAATGTCACTTGCTGGGGGGGAGGAGGGTTTGTTCGGGAACCGAGGACAGGACCGCTGTGTTGCTGTAAGATCGTCCTTCACGACAGGGCAAACGGGAACCTGCGGCTGAGAGAGCGAGCCCGGTGCTAGCGGCTGTCTCCCCGCGCACTCCCGTCTTAGTCAACTACTGGAAACGTCCTGGTTTCTTCTTCTCCCCCGAATTATTTTCAGTCGTGCTCAAAGAGCAGGCTGAGGTTTCGCCAGAGCCCGGACGGCGCTACCTCGGGATGGGAACTGAAGCGGTGACTTCAACGCGGGCGGACAACAAAGCGCGGAGGCCGCACCGCCGGGAGCCCGGGGCGCGCCCCGAGGGCTCGCTGCAAGCGCCGCCCGGCCGCTGCCAGCCGCCGCCTCCCGCGGGCAGCCCGGCCCGCCCCGCCGCCGCCCCCGGCCCTCCCGCGGCGAAGCTCGCCGGCGGCTCCGCTCAAACTTCCCAGCCCGGAACCCCCCGACGGCCGGGCCCTCGCCCCTCCGCGCCCGGCCATCCCCCGGCCGTCGGGGCGGTGCCTCCCCCGGCCCGGCCCTGCCCGGCCCTGCCCGGCCCGGCGGAGGCGGTGGGCGGCTCCTGCGGCCGCGGCATAAACCGGCGGCCCCTCCCGCCAGCCCTGCCGGACGGCGGGGAGGAGACCAGCGCTCCCGCGGGGGCCGGGCGGAGGCTGCGGCGGCTCCGCTCCAGCCGAGGGGCTGCGCCTGGCGGCAGCGGCGGGGCGGGGAGCTGCGGGGCACGGGCGCGCCGCCTCCGCCTCCCGGCTGCCGCGGCCTCGCTCGCACGGCAGCGGCGGCAGCGGCAGGCTCCGGCGGGCTCCCCCCATTGTCTCCCCGCGGGCGGAGGGCTGCGCTGCCCGCCCGCCCCCCGCCCTCGCCTTTGTGTGCTCCGGCCGGCAGCGGGGCGGCGCGGCGCCCGCCGCGATGCGCGCTGCGGGGCGGCGGGGGGTCCGCTCCTCCCGGTGAGAGGCGGGGAGGGACCCAGCCTCTGCCCCGGAGGTTTTTCACCTGCAGCAGCCGGAGGGGGGGGACTATGGACTGAGCGCATCGGTGTACCATGGAGTCGGGCATCCGCTTGAGCACGCTCTGCCTTCTCCTCTGCCTGGGGCCAGGTAGGCGGATGCCGGACCCGCCGGGCGGGCACCCGGGAGCGGGGCCGGGGGAGCTTCGCGGCGGCGATGCCCCGGTACCCAGGCGGCCGCAGGTGCGGGGCGCGGCGCGGGGGGGGGGGGCGGTGCTCGGAAAGTTGCAGTGTCGGCAGGTGGGGTAACGGCACTTTCTGGGTCAGTTGCAGGCTTTGGCGTGGACCCCTCGCTGCAGATCGACGTGCTGTCCGAGCTACAGCTGGGAGGCTCCACGCAGGGCGTGCGCCAGGTGCCGGGGCTGCACAACGGGAGCAAAGCCTTCCTCTTCCCAGGTACGGCCGCCCCAGCCCGGCCGGCCCCGCTCAAGTTCGGCCGCCGCGGCCGGGCCCCTGCGCCGGGCACGGGGGGCTCGCCCGCCCCCCGCAGCGAGGGGTTTGCCCGCTCCTGAAGCACCCGGGGTCCTTTCCCTTCCCTTCCTGCCCGCTTTTCTTCCACTCTTCTTCTCCCCCCCCACCCCCGCTTTCTTTTCCTCTCACCCCTTTTTTTTCTTTGACTGGTAGACGCTTAATTAAAGTACGGCAGGAACGGGGATGGCAGGTGGCTTATTTTGTGAGTCGTGGGGTGCAGTGATGAATAATAGCACCACCCACTCTTCTGCTTTACTTGGGAAACGCTAAACATACCCCAGTTCCAGTTAAGGAAATGCTCACTGAAAGTTTCATGTGAATCGAGCAAAATGCTGAAGCGAAGTGCCCTGGAGGAGTGAGGCAGATGGCTGAAAATAAGAAGACGCTTTTTTACCAAGGGAAAGTGCCCCATGTGAGCTTCTGTGTCATTCCCCTCGTGAGAAACAAAGAATGAGTTTTAGTCTCTTTTAGTGCTTGCGGTTGGTTTTTTGTTCGTGTTGGGAATAGAAATAAAATAGTAGTCCTGATCCGTCTTTCAAAAATACATTTAGGAGGTTTATTAAAAAATAATTAAAATTCCTCATATTGTAATTCATAAAGGACTGTAAAATAACTCTCAGTGGCCAGTTGGATTTATTGGCATAGGTTACACTGCCTATACTTGCTCATTATCGGTGAATTACACTTTAATAATGTACTGATACCTTAAATGAAGCTGGAGTCAAGAATGCTTTCAGGAAAAAACTCTATCTTAATTTTTAAAAAAGCCTAAAAATGCCCTTTAAAAGCACGTCTTTTCTTTGAAAGATGATGAAGTGCTCCTTAGAAACATGACTAAACAAGAACAAGGAATGTGGCTCAACATCTGGTGGAGGAAGAGCAAATCTCCGCATCAGCCTGTAGTTTTAAAATAGGGGGACTTGATTGCTGGCTTCTTGTGTCACGCCAGGAGTTTCAGCTCGGATCTGAAAGCATTGCTAGTGCAACAGGCAAAAGGCTATGTTTCTCGTACTGAAGAGTTATAATTCAAGGGAGATAAGATCTCGAAAGGGAATTTCTTTTTCATGTTTGCATTAATGAGATAATTTATCAGAAGCTAATAGTTGCCAAAGGCTTTTTTTTTTTTTAAGGTGATCTCTCTAGTGGTGTTCTTCCCTGGTACAGCCAGCGTGTGTCACTATGGACATTAATGTGGAGGCGCATGGGCATATGCATTCAGAAACACCGACACATGCTGGTTTTAAACATCCGTGGTGGGCTTGCGGCTGCAGAACAGGGTCCTTCGTGAAGGGGGCGAGTGCTTAGAATGGCAACACGTTTGTGTGGCTGTGGGGTTCGTGTCCTAAATAGCTGTAATTTTTAAGGTATGGTTCTGAGTTGAGGCCCCATCGTGCTGCAATGGGTTGGGGTGAGGGGGAAGTCAAAACTCCCTTTGACTTCAGTGTTAACAGGATTAGAGGTTTGGAAGAATAAGTCTTTTTATTGTATATTTTCCCAGGGTAGGGACAAAAAAATTACTGGGTTACTACAGAATTTTTTCAAGTTGTTCCCTCTTTCTTTGTAATTGAGTGTACGTAGTTCCCCAATGGGTTACCAGTTTGGTCATAACAAAAGGAGATAGGGGTCTAAATTTTCACACTGACCTTTTTATTTTGTTGAGAGGAGTTGGTGGAATAACAAGGACAAAAACAGTTGGGTCTAAATGGTGGTTGAAGTCATTCAGTATCCCTTGGGAAGTCTTCAGTGCCCTGCAGGACTGGAGGTATTTTGCCTGCTACTGCGTAAGAAGACTGCTGATTTTCTTGTAGTAAATGGGGTCCTTACTGAGCAGACAGATTTTCATTTTTGAACTTGCATTTAGAATTAGAGAAATTTCATTCCTTGATCAGACCACTGGGTCCACCTAGTTATTTTTGCTCTGTTCTTAGAGCTCACACTGCAGGAACATTGCTGCAATGTATGCCTCTTAATGTATGTATATGCAGTGTGTGAAATATATGTACATGCTGACTTTAAATTTGGGTTTTGCCTGTGTGTTTTTCCTTATTCCAGCTAAAGCCTTGGTCCTAGACACAAATGATCTTGTGAAAAGGACACAAACGACTTTAAATGATCTGTGAACTTACTCTGGAAGCTTGAACTTGTAATCCTTTGCCTTTTGGTTTCTTCAGATATTGAATCTTTTCTTGTACCATATAGATATTTATGACATTTTTAGTATGTTGCCTTTTTTGATAGACCACATTCTCAACTGGTGTAAAGCTTTACTTTACATATGTTTAAAACATATAGAAAGCCTAAATGCAGTTCTTCCTTTTAGAAAGAAATTATGAAAGTGGAAGCTGAACTGCCAAGTAACAGACAATTAAAGATATAGGAAGGGAAAATTGTGCGTGCATCTAAAGCAGAATAGTCTCTTCTGTTTCTAGGCAAAAAGTAAGTTTTGACTGCTTAATTAGATGTAGCATCAATTTTCAATACAAGGGTTTTTGCATCTAATTGGCTGTTCTGACATTCTTCTTTGCATAACTGATTTTCAAAGGTACTTATATTTCTAGGCCATAGAACACAGTAAGCAGTTACTTTCTGATGGTAGTTTTAGTCTTATAGTCTATTCAAGAGCATTTAGATTGCTCCTTATATGGTTCCTAATTTAGAAATAAGCCTAGCCATTTGAAATTTGTGGTCACTGGGACTTTGTTTTTGTGCATCAATCTGTTCTGTCACTGTACAGATATTATAGAAAGTATCAGACTTTGGAAACAGAACTCTTCCCACTGACTTGTGCCGAGGCCAATTGCATGAGGTTCAACAAGGCCAAGTGCCAGGTCCTGCACTTGAGTCACAACAACCCCATGCAACGCTACAGGCTTGGGGAAGAGTGGCTGGAAAGCTGCCTGGTGGAAAAGGACCTCCAAGTATTGGTTGATAGCTGGCTCAATATGAGCTGGCAGTGTGCCCAGGTGGCCAAGAAGGCCAATGGCATCCTGGCTTGTATCAGAAATAGTGTGGCCAGCAGGACTAGGGAAGTGATCGTGCCCCTGTACTTGGCACTGGTGAGGCTGCACCTTGAATACTGTGTTCAGTTTTGGGCCCCTCACTACAAGAGAGACATTGAGGTGCTGGAGCGTGTCCAGAGAAGGGCAACGAAGCTGGTGAAGGGTCTAGAGCACAAGTCTGATGAGGAGCGTCTGAGGGAACTGGGATTGTTTAGCCTGGAGAAAAGGAGGCTGAGGGGAGACCTTATCGCTCTCTACAACTACCTGAAAGGAGGTTGTAGAGAGGTGGGGGTCGGTCTCTTCTCCCAGGTAACAAGTGATAGGACAAGAAGAAATGGCCTCAATTTGTGCCAGAGAAGGTTTAGATTGGATATTAGGAAAAATTTCTTCACCAAAAGAGTTGTCAAGCATTGGAACAGGCTGCCCAGGGAAGTGGTTGAGTCACCATCCCTGGAGGTATGGTGTGGTGGTGTAGGTGTGACATGTAGGTGTGGTGCTTAGGGAGGTAGTTTAGTGGTGGACTTGGCAGTGTTAGGTTTTTGGTTGGACTTGATGATCTTAAAGGTCTTGTTCAACCTAAACGATTCTATGATTCTATTACTTCAGCAATATTAGATGCTGTGGTCTTGAATTTTAAAGCTTTTTAGGTGCCTGATGCTCCTTGGTTGTAGTGGATGGTAGCACCTGAATGCTGCTGTAATCTGTCTCTAGTTAGCTGCAGGGACTTCTCTTTCTGGAAGAATGTGATTTGCAAAGTAATTGTAAAATGTTCCAGTGTAGCTTGTGGGAAGATACAATTATGGATAGAAAACAGGAGGAAGTCTTCCAAAATGTTAGTGTTGCTATATGTGAACATCTGCCAGCACTTCCTAGCCAACAGCAGATATTATTATGTCAAAATATGTTGAGAGGAAAATTATTCCTCTTCTGGTCAAAGCAGCAGAACAGAAGTCAGATATCTACACCACAAACTTCTCTCTGTTGGTGACTGTTTACGTGTCAGTGAAATTTCAATACCTCAGTTTTCCCTTTGCAAAACAGGGATGACACTAAAGGTGAAGCCCATCAGGTGCATGGATTGAAGTGTAATTAATGTATTTAAAGAAGGCTTTTGGAGAAATACCAGTTGTCATTCTTATAATTCTTTCTTTGTAAATATACTGCATTAATACAGTTTGAGGAGATTGGTAGAGTTGAAAGTCAATGTGGCCCTTTTCCTATGCAAACATGAACATCATATTGCTGCAAGAGCACTTGTTGCATATGTAACTGCATGGAAATTTGGAAAGGCAGACAAAACCACCAACAACAGAGGCTGGAGGGTGTTGGGGGTCTTGAATGGGTCAGACATATCTGACTTTAAGTCTATGCTCAGGAGACTTACTTAACTTTAAGCACATGCAAGGTTCCAGTGAAGCCAGGTATTTCAACTTGGAACAGGAATTGGTGTTCTGAGGTGTGAGAATCTAAATAAAGGCTGAATGTGTATATATATATATACACACATATATAAATATGCCCATCAAAAGGTATATATATGCCTCAAAGAGGAGGCTAAAGGGTGGGCAGAAGAGTGCAGTCAGATGGTTACAAGCACAGGAATATGTATTTAAGGAAAAGGTAAAAAGGGCATGGTGGTCATGAAAATGTTGGAGCTTGTGTATGCGAATGCAGAACTTGGAACTCATTCAGAGGATAAGCTGCTTCTCTGCCAGTTAGGATACATAACTCTTAATAGGGTTATAAACAATATTTGGATATTTCTCATGAGGAGGGACAGTTCTAGAGGCAAGATATGGTATATTCTGATGGGGAACAAGATGTGCTATAAAACACCAAAGAAAGGATTTAATCTGTCAGTGTGATGCATGAAAGGACTCGGCACTACTGTTCTTTGAACTGGGGCTTCCTGGCACAAACTGCTGGCAGAAAAAAAAACCCTAAAATAGGCCACTTGGTATAAATGATTTGTTACGTATTGCTGCGTGACTGGATCATTAGCCCACTATTTTAAAATACTAGCAAGACAATATTACCATGTATATAATATAACTTGTATCCCTTTGGAAGGATCACTGTTTTTGGCCCATGACATCATCTCTGGACATTACTAAATTAAGGAGCTAAAAATAAAGTTTTAAAACTAGATGTGAGTAAACTTACTTTCATTATAGAAGTAAGATTTACATTGCCTGTGCACACATACTTTGCACACACTTTTTTCCTTGCCACCTGTCATTGAAACTATGGACAGATGCTTTCTCCAGGTTCCAGCTGACCCTGCTGAAAATATTACCGTTCCCAGCTGCTTGTCACCACCCGGGAGCTAGAGGTTACTGTCCCCACAACTTTTCCAAAGCAAGAGATCATATGAGCATTCCCAGGTCTGCTGATGGCAAAGTCGGCCGGCTTCAGGAGCGAACCTGGCTGACGGCAGTGACATGGATTAGAGAATCCCGTAAAAATCCCCTTTCTCCAGCTGTACTCAAGACCTGAATCATCTCCCAGAGGAGCAGTAACAGACAGCTGGGGGAGAGGATGCTAATGTTGCCAACTGGCATGCCTGACTGCAGAGTGAATACCTATATGCAGCTTTTTTTGTCTTGGAAGCAAGCTGGTTTCTCTCTCAGAATCACTGAATCCTCAAACTGTGGGACCTCCAGCATAGAGATCATCTGTAGATAATAAAAATTCCCAGATTTTTTTGGTGAGACAAAGAAAATCCCTCACCCCTGAGTTTTGGGAAAGGCTGAAATAATTGAGTTTAATTTCAGTAAGTATTGGAGTGTTTTTCAATGTTAGAAATGCCTAGTATAAGCAATTACTCTATGACGATGTGGTAGTCAGAGAGATCCAGATTTTGGCATATGTGGAACAATAGCGTATGGCTTTCCCCCCGCTGCCCCCCATCCCCTTCCACCTCTGGTATGTTCCAAAGTCACCTCTGCACCCATGCAAAGAGTAACCATGGTGGTACGGCACTGCCAGGGTTGTGACCGGTGCTGCTAGGGAGCCGGGCTGGATGTTGGAGGGCCCTGAAGAGCTGGACTGCTTCTGCTGGGTCCTGCAGAGCAGGGATTGCTGTGGCAAGGCATCCCCTTGCTCCAGATGAGCTGAATATTCAGCATCCCCCTCCTCCTGTCAGCAGCGTTAGCAAGAGGAGGTATTTGGGAAGCGTCTGCTGCTTGAAGAGCCTGCCCCAAAAAAAGTAGGAGGTAGTATGTGAGAATCCTGCATCCAGTTCCCATCTTGAACCATGCTGAGTTAGCATGGATAGAGAACTAGGATGCGCTTACCCACTGCATAACCATACACTGCTGAATAATCATGACTGTATCTATTATTGGAGACTGTGTTTCTTGCTAACTACTGCCATGCTGGCTTATCTGTAAAATAGAGGGGGAAAAAATTACGGGGAAAAAACCCTCAAATATTGTGGACTTGTGATTGATGCTTGTAATGGCGCAGCAGAGGGTAGGACTGGGAAGTGGAAAGTGAATGGGAACCTAATATACTGGAGATACCAAGGAAACTCAGGTTTCTAGAGAAGAAAAGCTTGTAATCCCTGTATGTAGTCATTAGTGCATAGCTGATACAAACTAATGTTAAGGTATGACAAAAAACTTGGCCTGTAGCATTTGGGGATTGTAACTTGTCTTAATGCTGAAAGTTTCAAATAAATAATGTTGCTGAGAATGTGTATTAGGCATATAAAGCATCACAAAGACTTAAGTGTAGAGCAATAAAGTTGTTTTAAGTATGGCTCTAAAAATGATATCATTGGTCACTGCAAGAAAAGGTGTTTTACATAAAATTTTCTTTTTTTGTCTTGTATCTTTTTTTTCTTTCTACAGTGGGCTTTTTGGGGGGAGGGAAAGGAAATAAGCCAAAATTAAATATTCCCTCCATAGCCTTTGGGTGGTGGGTTTTTTTTTTTGTCCTCACATCTCTTGCCATGTGTCTTGATATGGGCTCTTGCCACCTTTCAGTCTGTTAAATTCTTAAGAGCATGGATTCTGGAAGAAGCTACAGCATGGGGAGAGAAATGATACCTGCTTGCTGGTGTAGGCACTGTACCTTACCTGTCCAGATCCCCTCGGGAGATGGTGCCAAGCGGCGTGGCTTCTGCAGCTTTGCCCAGGCTTCGTGGGAAAGCTAACACCTCCAGCCTCTGCTACTTCAATCTTTGCAGTGAATTTAGTACCTGCATTTATTAATCAGCGAGGGTTTGACTCCATTTAGAAGAATGTCATATTTTATTGTATTCTCATGGCCTTGACCTGGTGCTTTTCACAGCGAGGTTGCATCTACTATATGCAATAAATTGAAGTCCCTAGGTATCTGTTTTCTATTGGGACAGTGCTGAGTGTCTAAGACTTTTTTTTAATGAGAGCTTGGTTGTTTGGGTTAATTCAAGTAACCATGCTCCATTTCTATGTTCTGTATTGCCCAAAACAATTCATACTGATTAATAACAGACTGAATTGTGTTTGCTTGTTCCTATCTTTACAATTGGGTGTCTTCTAAAATATTGCAAGTACAAAACCCTTGTTGAGGCTGGTATTATCTCAGGGCTCAACCTGGTATATTTGTCGGAAAGCTGAAAATGAGTATGATGTGCAGCTCTGGGGCATGCATGGAAGGAAAATACATGAAGGTGGTGTCAGTATGGTGATGTGGAGCAGAGCCCTAGTTGGTGCCATGAGAAAGGTGAGGATGGTCAGAGGAGTGGAGGCCAAGGAGTCCTTTCTCCATGTTGATGTCCCCATCAGGAGCAGCCAAGCGCAGGTGGCTTCTCACCAGACAGTCTCTCCTGGCAGTGTAGCAGGTTGCAGTGGTCTCGGTTGAAGTCAAAGATGTGGTGTTGACAGCAGGACAGCATCTGTCCTGCATGCCGGAGAGAACCCAGCACCTGAAGCACATGTGCCCTGAGAAGGGGGGACAATGACTTCTGGATAGCTGTCAAGCATGTCTTTCCATATTGCTGGGGGAGGATTACATTAGCAAGGGGCAGTGACGTGGGAAAACAAGGTCTTGCTACCCTTATGTAATTGCTTTTGCTGTGACATAATTCTGTAGTCATGAAGCATGGCTAAGACTAGCTAGGTTAATGTTTATTTTATGGTTCCCTCCCCCCGCTGCAGCACGGTTCATTCTCCAGTGAGGTTTCAGAGAGGACAGCAGCATTTCCTACACATCCCTTCATCTAGATCAGTCTTAATGTCTGTTTTCCCCCCCATTTTCACCCTACTGTTTGCTTATATGATCTGGGAAATAGGTTTTCTACTCTCACACCCTTGCTTCCATTCTCCCAGTCTGTATCCTCCAGGGCATATAGGTGCTGGCTTGGAAAGATAACTCCAAGAATGGTTAACTTCACTGCTTCAACTGAGTCTTAAGGGAGCTACAGAACTGAGCTCCTAAGTTATTTAAAACCAGTGGGTAAGAGCTGGAGATTATATATAGCTGTCACGGGAAACGGTACTTCCACATAGTTGCTCTTCATTTCTCTATATTTTGTCCCATTTGGTTGTGTGCCAGGGCGCAGATCCACGGAGCAGCTGTATTCTCCTACCTGCACTGCTGAAGTAGAGCTGAATAAGGGGTGAAAAATGATTTTTCTCTGAATTTTTTCTGTCCCTCTGTTTTGGCTAAATTCCTCTAATTTTGTCTCAGTGTTTAAGGAATACTAATTTTTCCATCTCAGTGTTGTCCAAAAGATTTCTTCTCAGGAAAATCTGAGAAGAAATACGATAAGATAGGGTACTTGAGGTTTTCATTTTTTTGCCTGGTCATGTTTTCCATGATAAATACACGTTGTGAATGTTCACTCAGATATTTCAGGTAGCTGTTACTGAACTTTAAAAACTTAAAACAAACTTGTAGCAAATATGTTATTTAAGTTATGGTCCCATTTAGGGAGTAAATTTCTTTTTTTTTTTTCCCCCTTTTTTTCCCCTTTTCTTTAAACTATGTTTGTGTGGAAAAAAAATGCTGTAGCCATTTTCAACATGGAAGAATTTTACAGCAAAAATTTCTCATTATTTGTTATGTTAAACAACTTTTTTTTTTTTTTTGTGCATACTTTTTTGGAGTGTGTGATCCTGATGACTTCAGAGAGAAATAAGAGCTTAGAAAACTGATTTTTGTGTTGAGCCGTCTTGGGACATGCTACTCAACTCTGTGCTGTTGCAAGGTGCTAAGGCAATGGGCATGGTATAAAAGGACGAGCAGACTAAGCAAGACTTCTGAAGACAGTGTTCAAAAGAGTTTTAGCAGATTAACATATTTGCAGCAGCAACAACATTGCTATGATAGACTGTAATGTTTCCAAAGGAGCCATTACAATCAATACTGCTAGTGATCCATAACTGAGAACTCTTTTAGTGGAATTTGCATGGCAATTTCCCTCTCTGAAGAGGGACAGTCCCTTCTTATTATAGTTCCCTCTATGAAAAACATAGAGGGAGTATAATAAGAAAAAGATCTCCAGTTGTAGTGTTGTTCTCTCTGTTAGACAGAGGAACATTTATAAGGTTTCCCCAGCATAAATGCTTATTTAAGTATAATTAGATGGTGGTAACATCCATACTGTTTATTCTATCAAGAGAAGACGACATGTACCAGCCTTGACTCCATGGCTGGAAGTCTACCAGTCTCTAAATACAGCTGCATAATGCTCCAGAAGGGTTCCAAAGGAACTTTTGTGGTTTTGAGGTTGATAATCTGGGTTTCAATAACTCCCTAAACATGCATTTGTGTATTGGGCCACGGCTGTTCCAAAGGCACTCTTAAGATTTCCTGTAGCATTGGCTAATGTCCCTTGAAGTTGAAACAGTCCCAGCTTTGCTCAGCACCCATTCAAGGAGTGGGGTAGACCTGAGGAAAACCTTGTGTACGCTGGTCGGTGATGCTCTTTTTAAGAATCCCTGCATACACCATCAGCGTTTGAAGCATAAGCAAAGCATACTGTAGTAAGAGATCTGGGAGCTTGAATTTTTTTTTAAACTGAGATTGTGTCTGGGTTATTGCATTCACTCTGGGTTTCTCCATTTCAGAAAAATATCAATGAATTGCAGGGAGTGAAGAGAACAACAGCAAACCTGATTATACAGTCAAAAGGACTGGCTTACTAAGAAAGCTTTTGAAAGAACTTGAGTATGTACAGCTTGTCCAAGCAATGACAAAAGTGTTGTATGATGTGTCTAGTATTAGAAGATTCTTAGAGGTTTAAAATGAAGGAATTATTTAGTATTCAAAGAGCTAGAGGTAAGAGTAAGGTAATGATATTATAAATGGAGAGGATTTAAGATAAAAGGAGACTTTCACAGTGAACTAGTTTAGATTGTGGAATAGCTACCAAAAGGAAGTGGTGGAAATCTCCAGACTTTTGATATTGTAGAAGATAGCATGAGATAAAAAAAATCTAGGAACATTAGCTATGTTGTAGTAATTGTGTGACATTCAGTTAATATGCTAAGGATGGGGTGGATGATCCTGTAAGTCTTTCTATACTCTGCAAATCTGGAGTGTTGGTGGAATTCTTCTGGTATAGGGAGAGATTTTCAAAGACAGAAAGGGGCACTGGACACCTAATAGTCATTAAAACCAAACTGGTGCCTTTGCATTCTCCCTAAAACTGTTCTTTGGTGCATTTAAGTATATTTTAATGGTACTCGGTTAAAACAAGCCTGCAAGAGCAAGGAAATAAGGGTTTGGAAGCATTTCTAACTTTAACTCATCCAAGCTTATAAATTTGGCATGTGTTTAAAACCTGTAGTTGATTCACCGAGGCTCAGACACATTCATAGGAGCATGGATTCTTTTAATACCTGATTTAAAAGAAATTTTCTTGCAGGAGACTCTGAACTCTGGTCCTCCTCAGCTTCCTTGGAACCTCTGGCAATGGTAGCTTGAGTCCCCCATGTACTTTCTGTCTGTCTGCCCTACTCATAGCTGAGCTATGCTTATGGTATTTCTTGGTATCCCTTCTATTCGATGTTCCCGATCCTTCTAACCTTTGCTTTTCCTGGCATTAAAACATATATCAAGTGAGTAGAGATTTTTCTGAGAATGCCAGTATGGCTGGTTGCTTGGGTGTCCCTCCCCCAGGTGTGGTCCCTCTGGCACTCCCACTTCATTTCTGCTGGTACCTGAATTCTCTTTATGGTTCAGCCTCCTGCCTTCTCCTCCCATCTGCTGCTGTTCGCTCAGCCCACTGCCGGAGACCTGTGGCTAGCAACAGAGTTGTTGGATGTGTCTGGCATGCTTCAGATGTAAACTTTTTCCAGTGGTGGCCTTCCTCCACCTGCCTTGCTGTGCTGTTTTTGCTGTTGGGATGAAGGTTTGGGTTTTCTGGAGCTCTCTGAGTTGGTGACTGTTGACCATTCTTCTGTATCAGAAGTTAATCTTTCATGCAGACCACATCATTGTGGTCATCTGGGAAATTAAGATGGATCTCATATTAATGCTTTCTTAAGCTCACCATTGTGTTGTATGAAAATAAATCAGCCTTAACACTTAGAAGTTTGGTGAGCTGAAGGCAATTAATCCTAGTGTGGGTACAAAAACAACTATACCCCAGAAAGCCAGAGGTGAAGGAAAGCTAGGATGAGAGATGCAAACCATTGCAAAGAGGGAGAAACAGATTCTTAATGGGGAAAAAAGCTAAACCCTCCAGGTCATCCACAAATGATTGGGGTTGGGCTAGGTGATCTCAAGAGGTCCCTTCCGGCCTAAATGATTGCATGAAACAGAAGCTGCAGGTGGTGGGTCCTCAGGTGCAGCATATGGGTCACAGGGACAAGAGCTTTTGAGAGAAAATGACCAAGCAGAGATCATGACACTTGCACAGTGAGAACCAAGTGAGGGAGAGATGTGGTCTGTTGCTCAGAGGATATAGGAGTATCTACACCCAGCATGATCCTAATCTAGAGGTGCCATGGTGCGTGCCGGTCTTCTACAGTCTGTCATCGTATGACCCAGTTCACTGCTGCAATATGACATATTTGAGAAGCCTGAATTGTGTCATATCTTCTGGGAGAAGGGTAGTTCATGTAATCCAGCTTGATCTACACCTAGCATAATCTGCTTGTGTGGTTTATCATTGCTGTTAAGTTGGTACTTTATTGTTTTTAATTGATTAGACTTTGTTTACCTTTGGTAGTCTGCTTTTTCACTTGGAAAAGGCTGACAACACTGCTTCCTCCTCTTGTCCTCCCCCTTGGCGTGACTTGCGTAACTTTTAAAGTCCTGACCGTGCTATACAACTAGGGACTGGAAATAAATTCAGTCTTTTAGCAGTTCTCATGTGTGTCATGCCCTTATAACCTTATTAAAAGGTGACAGGATCAATAACCCAACTGAAGTGCATCTACACCAATGCATGCAGCATGGGCAACAAACAGGAGAAGCTGGAAGCCATTGTGCAGCAGGAAAACTGTGATATAGTTGCCATCATGGAAACATGGTGGGATGACTCGCACAACTGGAGTGCTGCAATGGATGGCTATAAACTCTTCAGAAGGGCTAGGCAAGGAAAGAGAGGTGGTGGGGTAGCCCTGTATGTTAGGGAGTGTTTTGATTGTCTAGAGCTTAATGATGGTGATGGTAGGATTGAGTGTTTATGGGTGAGAATCAGGGGGAAGGCCAGCAAGGCAGGTATCATGGTGGGAGTCTGTTATAGATGACCCAACCAGGATGAAGAGGCAGACAAAATATTCTATAGGCAGCTAGGAGAAGTTTCACAATCACTGGCCCTTGTTCTCGTGGGGGACTTCAAGTTACCAGATGTCTGCTGGAAGTACAATACAGCACAGAAGAAACAGTCTAGGAGGTTCCTGCAGTGTATGGAAGATAACTTCCTGACACAGCTGGTGAGTGAGCCAACTAGGGAAGGTGCTCTGCTGGACCTGTTGTTTGTGAACAGAGAAAGACTTGTGAGTGATGTGATGGTTGGAGGCCGTCTTGGGCATTGTGATCACAAAATGATAGAGTTTTTGATTCTTGGAGAAGTAAGGAAGGGGGTCAGCAGAACTGCTACCTTGGACTTCTGGAGGGCAGACTTTGGCCTGTTTAGGAGACTGGTTGGCAGAGTCCCCTGGGAAGCAATCCTGAAGGGCAAAGGAGTCCAGGAAGGCTGGACATTCTTCAAGAAGGAAATCTTAAAGGCACAGGAGCAGGCTGTCCCCATGTGCTGAGAGATGAGCCGGCAGGGAAGAAGACCAACCTGGCTGAACAGAGAGCTTTGGCTGGAACTCAGGGAAAAAAAGGAGAGTTTATGACCCTTGGAAGAAGGGGCAGGCAACTCAGGAGGACTACGGGGAGCAGAATGAAGCCCCCATAATCCAAGGGGAAATGGTTAGTGACCTGCTACACCACTTAGACACGCACAAGTCTATGGGGCCGGATGGGATCCACTCGAGTACTGAGGGGGCTGGTGGAAGTGCTCACCAAGTCACTTTCAACCATTTATCAGCAGCCTTGGCTAACTGAGGAGGTCCCAGTTGAAGTTAGCAAATGTGACGCCCATCTACAAGAAGGGCCAGAAGGAGGATATGGGGAGCTACAGGCCTGTCAGCCTGACCTGGGTGCTGAGGGAGCTTATGGAGCAGATCATCTTGAGTGCCATCACGCAGCACGTACAGGACAACCAGGTGATCAGGCCCAGTCAGCATGGGTTTATGAAACGCAGGTCCTGCTTGACCAACCTGATCTCCTTCTATGACAAGGTGACCTGCTTAGTGGGTGAGGGAAAGGCTGTGGATGTTGACTACCTGGACTTTAGTAAAGCCTTTGACACAGTTTCCCACAGCTTTGTCCTGGAGAAACTGGCTGCTCATGGCTTGGATGAGCATACTCTTTGCTGGGTAAAATACTGGCTGGATGGCTGTTCCCAAAGAGTGGTGGTGAATGGAGTTAAATCCAGTTGGCGGCCGGTCACAAGTGGTGTTACCCAGGGCTCTGTGTTGGGGCCAGTTCTGTTTAAATCTTTATCAATGATTTGGATGAGGGATCGAGTGCACCCTCAGTAAGTTTGCAGATGACACCAAGTTGTGCGGGAGTGTTGATCTGCTTGAGGGTAGGAATGCTCTGCAGAAGGATCTGGACAGGCTGGGTCAATGGGCCGAGGCCAGTTGTATGAGGTACAACAAGGCCAAGTGCCGGGTCCTGCACTTGGGTCACAACAACCCCATGCAACGCTACAGGCTTGGGGAAGAGTGGCTGGAAAGCTGCCTGGCAGAAAAGGACCTGGGGGTGTTGGTCGATAGCTGGCTGAACATGAGCCGACGGTGTGCCTAGGTGGCCAAGAAGGCCAATGGCATCCTGGCTTGTATCAGAAATAGTGTGGCCAGCAGGAGTAGGGAAGTGATTGTCCCCCTGTACTCAGCACTGGTGAGGCTGCACCTCGAATGCTGTTCAGTTTTGGGCCCCTCACTACAAGAGAGACATTGAGGTGCTGGAGCGTGTCCAGAGAAGGGCAACGAAGCTGGTGAAGGATCTGGAGACCAAGTCTTATGAGGAGTGGCTGAGGGAACTGGGATTGTTTAGCCTGGAGAAAAGGAGTGGCTGGGAAGACCTTATCGCTCTCTACAAGAAGGAGGTTGTAGAGAGGCGGGTGTTGGTCTCTTCTCCCAGGTAACAAGTGATAGGAGAAGAGGAAATGGCCTCAAGTTGCATCAGGAGAGGTTTAGATTGGATATTAGGAAACATTTCTTCAGTGAAAGCGTCAAGCATTGGAACAGGCTGCCCAGGGAAGTGGTTGAGTCACCATCCCTGGAGGTATTTAAAAGATGTGTAGGTGTGGTGCTTAGGGAGGTAGTTTAGTGGTGGACTTGGCAGTGTTAGGTTAACGGTTGGACTTGATGATCTTAAAGATCTTTTCCAACTTAAGTGATTCTATGATTACAGTATCAGTAGGGCTGGAATGCAATGCATTATTTTTCTTGTGCTCTTCAGTCTGTGTCCCAGTGTTAACAGCATTTCTTGGTGTGATATTTTTCTTTGTTGTTAGGTCAGTTTGACACAAAGTGCTCGGGTGACAGTATGCAGCCAAGCGTAACTAGGTGCATATGCCACAGATGGCAGTAGCAAGGAAAACAAGACAGGCTTGATTTTCTCCACAGGTTTCAAGGTGTTCTCAAAGCAGCTTCTAGAAAACTGCTTTGTGCCTAAAGGGGTGTGAGTGTGTGCATGTATACATATATACACATAAAGCTATAGTAGCTGCAACCTTTTAAATGTGGCTGGAACCTGTCTTGAAATGAAGAAGCAGACAGAAATCTCACTGTACCTCTGTGTCCTTGTTCAAGCATAATAGTTGTTATAGTGGTATTGGCCATGAAAAACCTAAACATCATTGTAAGTAGCACCACTTGATCCTACCTCTGAGGGAGCAAATACAGAGAGTCTTCAGAATTTAAAGAGGAATTGAGAATAGTCTTGGAATATAGACTAGGGAAAACTAGTAATCAAAAAAGCTATTGCATTGTATAATTGGTAACCTGGAACCTATCAATCACCAGAAAGCATTACAATAATAAATACCTGGGGCAGAGCATACCATACAGCACACATTTTAATTTCCTAGGAGTGGAATTTCTATAACAAGAACAGAAGATGACTTTTATCTTTGTCATTTTGTTGTCATGTAAGAGGTCCCCACTGAGTAGCACCCTCTCTCCTGGTGATAGTATCTTGCATGGTGACATAGTTACAGTGAAAGGGGTAGTAATTCTTGTGGGCAAGGAACAGTGGTTTTCTGTATCATGTATGCATTTAAAAATTCCTGATAGTACTTTTGTGTGGTGCTTCCCCCTGCGTTGATGTGCACATTCCTTATATTCCTTTCATAAATGTTCAGGAGCGCACGTTCACATTTTCTTTGGCAGTTTGGTGGGAGTTGTTTTAGTGACAATCTAGCATGGTAGGAACTGTATTGTTTGTTAAGCAAATCAGTGTTTCAGCCACCTGTGCTAAGAATACAGACTTCTAATCTGGAGTCCTACTTATTTAAAGTTCAGATTTTCCTACAATTAGGTTTCTTATCCTTTCATTTGCAAAAGGTTTGAAAACTGTCAGAAATATGCTATTGTAGATACAGTCACTAGAACCTTTACTGTATTTATTTACCTCTTTACTTATTTACTTTTTGCCTACTGAGTCCAAAAGTCATGAAACCCTTGGTCATGGACTCTACATATTTTTGGAAGAGTGCACCTGACTTGTTGCAGTGCAGCCGGGCTGCTTTACCTTACAGTAAATGGCTCCCACTTATAATCCTGGTGTAAATTCCTTCTTTGCCAAAGGGACCGCAGCCAAAGGGAGGATGAGCAATGTCTAAGCGTCAGCATTGTGGTCTGGCAAATTAAGCCTGAGATTGAGATAGCTGTGTTACCTAGTCCTGATGCTCAAATGGGTGTTTATAGTGGTGTAAATCCACCGCTTGTTCTCTCTGCATCTATTTCCCTGTGTGGTAAGGATCTACTAACCAAGCAAAGGTGCTGTCTGTGGCTGTTTGTACTGTGCTGCTGACACACTGAGACACACCGGTACTGAAAGGACATTTCCCTGATCTGTAATCCAGTGGGGAATCATGCCGAGCAGCTGCACCATACATTTGACAGCTTCACCGAAGCAGCTGGATTCTGCTTGTGTAGTAGGTGGCTGGGCTGGAAGGAAAGATCCACCTTCCCCATTCCACACAATGTGATGTAATTAAGTTAGGTGTGTGCCACAAAGAATTGTTTCACAGCTGAAATCCCAAGATAATCTCAGGGGTTTGGCCATGTTTTGAAAGAGTGTGCTTGTAGTTTAGTGGCTAGCACCTGAACAATTGTTTTGTAGACTCACAAGGACACCAAGGAGGCTGTTTCAGCAGGGGAAGTCAGTAGTTGGGGGAGTACCTTACTGTGGGTAGGTAAGCTTAGCATTACAGAAAGATTCAGCTTGATGTGACTGTCCTTGGTTTCTAGAAGCAGCCAGTACATAAGCTCAGAGGCTTCACCCAGCCACTGGTATAATCACTCTCAAACTAGCATTATATCATGTCTTTTGCAGAATGCTCCTAGACAGAAACAGATTTTTGGTGGTATAATTGTCAATTTACAGTGAATGCACAATATATTACAGCCGTAGTTTGCCCCAGAGAATCTTGGATTTGCAAACTCTTTCCTAAAGTGTCATCCAAGTCAGTGCCAGGAGCTGGCAGAAATGGTTGAGGGCTTGCTGCTGCTCAATTATTCCATTCTGTCATATCCGGTGGAGGGTTTTCCCACTATTAAATATGTTCTGTTTTAATTTCATTTGCATAGTTGACAATTTTTAATGTTCCTTTAGTTTAAAAAAAAAAAGTTAAAAAAGCAAACAAGCTTAACAATACAAGCAAAAATTCCTTTGGGACTTTGACCATGGAGAACAAAGGATTACAAACAAAGCACTTTGAAATCATGATTACTTATGCAAATGCACAGACTACTCCTGATTACACAAGCAAGTTAGGTCCTTAATAATGGTTTGGTTATTTCAGATCAGAAACATTGCAGCTGTAATCAAGCATATGTGTCCTGGCTCTCAGTAACTTTTCCCCCTCTTGTCCCACGGTGGATTTGTGTTTTCAGCTATGCCAAAATGACTTGAAACACACAAGTATGTAGGTTGTAGGTGAGACAGAATTTTGACCAGAAGTGATATGATTAACATTTTTTTAGGATGTAAGTATGAACAGTCAATATAACTGGGGGACACCTGTTCAGAGACAGGTCCTTCTTCTAGTCTCCTCTGTCAGTCCGTTGTGACTCCTGGGAGTTTGCATATGGTTTGAGCTGGAGGAAAGCCCTTGCTGGATGACACACCAAAGCTGTAGCTGACATTCAGAATAGAGAAAGCTACAAAGCAAAGGCAATTGGAACCTCCCCAAATGCTGCAAGAACAAACTGTGACATTTTCCCCCTTGTTTTTATTTGATTTAATGATTTGGCTTTAAGTCATTTTTTGTTTTGATTGTTTAGTTTCAGCTGAAGTGCATTTTGCCCTCCTCCTTTTCTCCTTCCCATCCATTGCAGTTCTTTTTGCATACATCCTTGTTGAGCCATTTCTTTAATGGAAATAAGAAGGGAAGCACACAGAATTGGTGGTCACTGTGCTGGTGTCCAAACTACAAGGGCAGTTTGTGGGGTATTCCCCCTAAACAGTCTGTAGGGTATCCCAAGGTGTCTTGATCATTGAACTTGGGAGATTTACTAGAGTCCTTGCTCCAGGCATTCATGAGTTTTTGTTCTTGTGAAGCCAGGTTGTACCCAGTTTATAAGGAGCACTTGGGTGCATAAAGGTCTAGATCTACCTGGTTGGATCCTGACGTATGATTAGACTGTAGTCTCAATGTTCACCCAGACTTGGGAACTGGGCAGTGCTCCTGGGCCCCCGCAGGTCACACACACTCTTTGGGAATGGCTCCAATGGGAGTCTTACAGGGTCAGTGTTTAACCCGTATCTTGTAGTCTTTTAAGCCTGAGGTGGAACTGCAACACCTTCCCCCAGACTCCCACAGAGCTCCTTCCTACAGCCTTGGAGAAACCAAGTCAGGTTCATGTGGGTTTGGAAAACTGTAGCTGCTCCTGTTTTGCTATTCTCTCTGAAACGATTGGGAATCTATGAGAAGGGAATGAAAAAATGTATAGGAAAAGTAGCTCAAAATGTTTTATCAACCAATATCTTATGTATCAGTTCAAATAAAGAGTCAGGTGTATTAAAAAAAAAAAAAAAGGCAAACCAATCAATCTTCCCACTGAAGTATCTAAAGCATAACATGTCTAGCAGGGTTTTTGGTCTAATAAAGGTTGTTTTACTTCTTTCTATCTTCAGTTTTCATCACAGGAATGCAACTCCTGAATTTGAATGCACTGTGCTCCACTTAAAAACCTGCTGTACCCTTTCAACCTTGTAAAGATTCTGCTTTTGGATTGGCTTTGCATGCTTCCCCATTTGCTGGGAGCAGCTTAGCCCACGTTGGTTACTTAAATAAAAGAACAATATAAAGTAAACAGTCTCAGATATTGTCGTCCTTTGTAGGCTGTGTGAAATCCCTAGTTAAGAAAAAGATTAGCCAAAAATTTTCATATGGGGAAGTGACATGATGTGAATATATGCTTGTCACTTTGATCCCAACTAGTGTAGGAAAATAAAACAAAATTGAGCTAGCCTTATAGTATTTTTCAGACTCTTTTTAGCCTGAAGTCCTTCTCCTTTTTCTCACAAACCACTAGAATTTAATTTGGGTAGTTCAGCAAACCTACAGTCAGTGCAGAATTGATTTATAGATGCTGCTATTAAAAGCTGATTATGTGCACACGAAACAAACTGTGGAGCTCAATTAATTAGAATGCCTCCTTCAAAGACTCTTCTGCAGGAGCTGGTTTTATAATTCAGTTCATACTCTATGTTTAGCTTCAGATGCACTTCAGAAACTCAAGAGCACACCCTTTGCTAAGACAAGTTATCCATTCCATTTAATAACTGTTTGTTTTTATTGTGGACTGGAAAACATCTGTAATGAATGGCTTGTCCTAAACCGTATTTACATGTAGTCTTTTCACTGTGCAATTCAGTACGCTGCTGGTGCTGTGTATGGAAGTTTTCCTGCTTACCTCCAGTAACTTGTTCATGGCTGCTTCCAACACCTTTTTTTGGGGGGGTGGGGGGGGAGCTCGGCTAGTAATAGCTGGATCAGTTGCCTGATACAGTTCCTCGTATGTTTGCATGAACGCAGTTGTCACCATAGGGATGAGGAGAAGGAATTAAAGGCTGGTGGCAGAGCAAAGGGTAGAGCCGCCTCTTTCTGCAGCACCAGTTTAGACTGATGGAGGTGCCTTTGGACCTGTGGAGTGAGTACTGTTGAAAGTTAAGACTTACTGTATAGTGTAGTAATTATTATCTCATGAGCATGACTGAAATAACAATGTCTACACTTCACGCCTCCAGGAGACACTTGTGTGGCTTTGGCGTTTGCTGCAAAGCTCTGACTGCAGATTGTCTCTGAGAGGGAAAATGCATCCCAATTGTGATGGCTGTTGCAAGCATAGGGTGGAGGCAGCCACTAAGTTTGTCCTCTGAAGGGCTGAGTTCCTGTGGGTCTTATGGTCAGTGGTTTTCTTCACTGGGTTTTCAGATTGGTTTGCAATGTTAGATCTTAAAAGAGTTGGTTTTCTGTGCTGGTGGCCAGCTGATCACCTCATCACTAGATGTTGCAGCTGAAGGTTGACCACCACCTGCTGTTTGTCTGTGTCCTTGTAAATCCTTATCCTTGCCAATCACGGTATGAGTTAATTCTCCCTTCCTCCAGCCTCCTTCCCCCAGTCTGCTGTGTTGTTTTCAGTACTTTAGCTAACTTGCATGTCTCAAACTAGCCTCATGTGTTACCACATAAGCGTTATTCCTTCTAAAGGCATTTCCGTGCTATAACCTTTGACTTGAACCAAGGAGTGCAACATGCTTTGAGTTTGGATTTTTGTTTCTTTCATTGTCACTTTGCACTTCATTCTTCTATAAATTAAAGATGGAGTGTTGACACTAGGGGTTTGTGAGTTGTCATGGTGTGGTCAAACCAAACACATGCAATATTCTAGGAAAGTAAACCCAATATATAGGCATCATGGCTAGAGACAAATTTCTCATTCAAACTAATAGTTCTTTCCTTATTTTTGCACTCCACTATCAAAAGATTTATGCCTTTGATTTTGTGTATTAGAAATGTTCACAGTATGAGGTTTTTATGTAACTGTTGAGAAAGCACAAATTATTATCTGAGATATACCAGTTTGATTTTTTCAAGCTATTATGGAAGAAGTCCAGTTCCAGTAAAGTATTTTCCTTGGGTCTTAAAATGATTACTAGAAGCCAAATGTCAAGAACAAGCCTGAATCAGTATTTATTGAGCACAGCTGGTGATCTATCAAGCACCTACTGCTAGTGTTCAAAGGCAATTGGAATGAGGGATTTGCAGTTGTGTTAGTGTAAAAAGAATGGATCTAATGGATCAAGGACCTTTCAGTGGTCTTTCTTTAAGAAATCCACCTGGTGCCTGCCCTGAGCAAATGGTGCTGTGCTTCATCAGAGTAGTAATAATTCAAAAGGCTGTGTAGCTCTTTGGTACAGCAAGTATGAACTGACCTTTTTGCAAGACCAAAAGCGAGTGGCCATGTGTTTTTGCAATTTAATATTCTAGCAGTTAATGTGACAATAATCTTAATATATAGGCTTCCAGCATGAGCTAATTAGGTCTTGATACTTTCATCTGTATACGAGAAGGTATTGTAAGGCCATGATGAATGATTATAGGGTACCCAGATAAGGTTTTGTAGATAAAAGGATGGAAAACTCTCGTCCAACCTAGTGATCGGGTAATGATTCACAGGGGTGACATGAGTAGACTTCAAAAAAGATTCCTCTCTTGTGGGCGTAGAGGCAGCTCTGTGTTTCCCCCTCCTTGTTTCCTTGCTAAACCACAGGCCATCTGTAGCACAGTGTTTGCATCCCAATAGCTCCAATTAGAATAAAAGTGCATGTAGGAGGGGGAGATAATTATTTATGTGTGATTCGAACTGGCCTTGTATAATGGTAGGGCTGTTATGCATATACTTTCTTTCATCAGTTGCTAATGAGAATATCATAGGTATTTGGTAGAAATTAATATTTCTCTCTAATTGAAAAGTTGTGGATTTTATTTTTGTTAAGTAAGCATAGTCTCTATGGACTATTTTCCACTTCCAGCACAGAGCATTTATGTTTTCCACTGGTAGGATGTGATAGTAGTTAAAACTAGGAACGATGTAGAGGGATATAGGAGAGGGTAACTGGGACAGAGAGGCACCCTAGCATTTTCCAGGGTTCAGAGCTGCGCAGGGAAAATCTGGATTCTTGGAAAAAGGTAGTTGTTCTGCATTTCTCATGTTCCTTCTTACTACCATTTCATTGTCTTGAGGGAAACCTGAAAGAAATCCATCGGAGATAATGGGAACAGAACAAGAACAGCCAGGGAATTTTCTGCAATTCTGCTATTTCCCACAATTCTGACATGACTTTCTTTTTTTTGTCTTGCTTGACTTTTTTCCCTACAACCCTCTTCCTATCTCCTGTCTTCCCATTGCATTCCCATTTGATATGTATATCTCCTATCTTTTCCTGCTGCCATATTAAACCATAAATATTGTGTGTCCAACTCCAATATACATCCATGGAAACTGATAGTATCTATTCAGTACCTTCATGCCTCTATAGATTCCTCTGTGCTCACTCTCTAAGTCGGAGTGAGACTGAAGTGACCAGACACAGAAGTTGTTGGATGAAGGACCTATGCAGCTTCTTCACTATCACATTCACATGGATGTGTGCTTTATCAGCCCTGTATAAATGGCAGGGAGGTGAGAGATGATGATGTGGCAATCATCTTCATAGCCCTTTTTCTCCACCCTTCCCTTTTCCCCTAGCAACTCCTGCAATGTTTCAGGTGAGGGGGAATCAGCCTGAATGAATGTGGCTGAAAAAGCATGGGGTGTTCATGGTGTACACTCTATAGGCTTGGTTTCTATAATCTCATTGTCTACTGAAATCAAAGTGAAATATCTCTACCAAGAAAGTTTAAAAGAAGTATAAAAGGTTGTTGGAGGGACAAGAGTGTTGTTACAAAGTAGTAACAATTATTAATATGTATGCAAGATGACTTCCCACATTCCAGTGGTCTCAGCTTGCTCTGGGTTTTGTTCTCCCACTTTTATTTAGTTTAAGTTGCACTGCTCATCCTGACTGAGGCTTCTGAGGCTGCAGGCCCTTCAGGCAGGGGAGCTCTGGCCCTCAGGGCAGATGCTCTTTTGACTATGCACACAAGCACACAAATATAGTTTGATTATACTTTGTCAGTCATTAATCAAAAAGAGATTGTTCTCATTTCAGTGTAAACATGTAATATGTTTGTGGGCCCAAAAGCAGACTCTGTAGACACTCTAACGATAATGAACCTGCAATAGAAGAAAGAGGACGTTGGCTGAGCTTTCTAAGCTGAGAAACCTAGCTCTCCCCCATGGCAAACAGAGTTGGAGGAGGTGCTTTGCATCTAGGAATTGGACTCTAGGCTTTTAATTGAGTTCCACATCTGTATTTTCTTGTGTTCTTCTGTATCTTGGTAGGAAAGCTGCTGCTGAGAGCTGCAGTGGTGAGGATCCTGTGATCGTGATTAGAGAATATGTTCCTTGTGTGTCCTTCCTCCACTCTGTCTCTTGGGAGTAGGTTGTTTATATTGCTGGAAATTGTTAATGCAGTTAAACTATCTTCCAGCATGCAAACCTATGTCATTCCACTCTGTTAGTGTCCCTTGGCTAAAAATGAATGCTTTGATGTAATTGTATGTGAGTTGCCTTATGATTTTTTAACAATTCCCTTAAAATACCGTGGATGTCTGCTCCAGTGAGGGAGTTACTCAATCCACAGTAGGAAAGACATGAAGTTTCACAAAATAAAGCTTTAAATGATCTTTTCTTTCCTTTTTTTTTTTCTTTTGGATTCCCCTTTGTAAAAAATGAATCAAATTCAGCCTGGTGTGACACAGTGCAGGAGCTTGGTTAGGACTTCAGGGTTGTACAGGTTGTTGCATTTCTTAAACACATATTAAAAAATATTCCTGGTCTATAAACCACAATAAACTGTTTGCTGTTAATACAGAGTAGCATCTTTATAGGTACAGCTTAAAGAATAAACCTGTTTTTAAGAACAGCAGTGTAAGCTTACTTGAGAGCTCAGCTCCAGTGCTGCCAAAAGAAATCACAGTTTCTATTGCAGTTAGCTCTCTGCTACTGTTGCTGTCACTGAATTAGTGTCCCTGAGTTAGAGCAGGATGGTCAAATTGCAATGACAAGAAGCCTGTGAATTGATTTAGTTCTTACACAGTTGATTACACACGCTAATGAATTGATTTTGTGCATTAAAAATATACATTAATTTTTTTCTAGCATAATGTGTTATAGAGAACCTTGGGAATTGTTTTTCTAGCATTTGACATCTTATTTTATAAATTATCTGTCTAGAGGACTTAAGGTTGGTCCTTTTTATTTTCTATGCATGTTCCTTGCAAATTCAGCAGAAACATTGCTTCAGTCTTGGCTATATGTGGGGTTTTAAAAGCAAAATCTTTATTGTGTGTTTGCAATTACTCTAACAAATGTCCTTGACATCCTGTGCAAGAAGCAGCAGCAACATACTGCATGACTGCAGTATATAGTGATTAATTAGCGACAATATATTTTGAAAGATGGTGATTTTTTTAAGATAATTTATAACTATTACTTAAAGCTGAGTAAATGGTCCCTAAAGAGATGCTACTCTTTGTTTTCTTTTGTTTCGTTTTTTTTGGTTGTTTTTTTTAAAATTAATTGTGCATAGCTATTAAGCATAACATTTTTGTAGAAGTCATTAAAAAGTTGCTCAGGTCACGCTTCACAGCTTAGGCTCATATCCAGTGTTGTCACTCTGTGCTTCACTGCTAGTGAGTCCATATTTTGGATGAGATATTAAAGGTACCATCTGGCCATCCATGGAGAAAGTAAAAGAGTTATGACCCTGTCTTAAAAACACGCCCCCCCTCCCCCCCCCGAATGGGTGTCCTAGAAAATGTGTTCTCTTTCATTGAAATGGCTCCCATTGCATGTAAAAGCTCGTGTTTAAAATACTTTGGTCCCAGCTTTTGCCTGTCTGTTCAATTGTGCTCCTCAGAAGTAGCTTGTGATTTTGTAAACTCTTTGAGTTGAGGATGTAAAGTAAAAGAAGATTTTATACTGAGTGTTTTTCTGTTATGTTTTTATTTTTTTTTTAGATACTTCAAGAAGTGTAAAGGCATCTCCAGAAACAGCTGAAATCTTTTTTCAGAAGTTAAGAAATAAATATGAATTCACAATCCTGGTGACCTTAAAACAAGCCCATTTGAATTCAGGGGTTATTCTCTCTATTCATCATTTAGATCACAGGTAAGTACTGCTACCTGTATGCTAGTTAATGAAAGTAGATGTATTTATGCAGTCAAAATTTGAACATAAATTAGGGCACAATTGTTGTGTATCAGGTCATTTTCAAATATTTATAGTGTTCGGGTAGGCATATTGTGCAGATTCATAAAAAATCGCAAGTCCAAATCGGCCAAGGGAAGGTGGAATAGCTGTTACTCTTTAAATGTCTCTTGCCACAAAGGGCATGAAAAGCCAGCTCTCTCTTGTCGTTCGTAACCGTAAGGACCAGATGCTCAGCTGGTGTAAAACTGTCATGTCAATATAGCTACACTGATTCACAAAGCCTGGCCCTGTATGTCCACCGCTTCACCAGTTGGTTTTTAACACTGCAAGCAGTTTAAAAAAAGCAAAAAAATCCTCCAGTTATGGGCTTACACCTCCCATGAATGGCAGAGCACTTTACTCAAAATGTTGTCAGCCTTAAAAAACTAAAGTGAATGACACAGAGCATTTAAGGATTATTCCTTTGATGGGATAACGACTGCTAGAGAAATAAGATATTCTTTATATATCTGTCTGAGTAATGGCTATTAAAGATAACCGCCCTATGATTCTGTGACAGAATAAAAAGGAGTTTTAAAATGTGCACTTTCTAAGCAGTCATTAGCACAAGCAACAGATGATCTCTGCTTTAGGTTCGTAGTCCTTTTTATTTTCCTGTGTACAATCCCATAATTCTTTCTTGATAGTCTCACTACAAAGCAGAAAAAAAAAAAAGAGAAGGTACAGAGAAATGTTCAAGCAAAGCAAAATATCTGTTTCTTTTTCATGAGTGTACAAGTTTTCATTAGCAGGCATGGCGTCAATTATTTTATGCTGGAAGATGGTGCAATTCTACTTTAATTCTGTTTGCCAGAGGTCCCATCTTCTGCAATTCACCTATTTAAAAAAACAAAAAGAAAAGAAGAAGAAAAGGGAAAACATTCCCAAGGATCATTATACCAAGTTTATAAAACCATCTTTAAACCTTGCAAGGGAGTGTTTGAGTGCCTCCTGGATGATGCTTACTGATGTTATATCATAGGAAGAGCCAAGGGGCTTGTCTGTTGACTGTTACCTACTTCTCATCTGCAGGAGTGAGCACTGTGCAAGGGACAGAACTGGGCAGCTGTAATTATTGAGTTTTGTACTCAGACTGTACCACCATCTGTGCAAATCGTCCTAGATAGAAAAGTTTATTCTGTCTCAAATGAGAGAGTAGGTCTGCAGGGCCAGCTGTGCCCTGACAAAGCTTGTTTCTACATTTGTAGGAAGAACATGGATTGGTTGGGCTACTGATAGGGCTAACGCAACTGTATTTGAAATTTCAAAATGAGAGATGAAACCTTCATGTGCCAAAATAGTTGCAGAGGTGGGCAAAGAGGTCACCAATGTGAAACTCTCAGACTCTGGAAAAGAGAATAACCATAGCATTTCTGAAAGGAGGCAATGCTTGCTAGAAAACCTTTCCTTGCCTCAGGAATGGCATGAAGAAAGAGGCATGCCATGGAAGCTCAAAAAAAAGTGTAGTATAACTGAGCAAACTCAACAAACATTAACTTGGAGAGTGGCCAACTGGGAGAAAACACTGCCACTTAGTGAACATGAGGAGTGATAGAAGTACAAAAAAATAATGTGGAATGAACTTTCATTGAAGGATTGCAGAAGAATTTGAGGTATTGTTTGGGAAAATAATTAATTCTTGAAGTGAGTAAGGCTGGGCAAGTAGACCCGCCATTGGTCTTATGGGAACAAGAATGCATTAAATTGATTCCGTCCAGCCATAGCAAAGAAAAGGAAAGGTTAGAGCAGTGCTGGTGTCCAGGTCGCGTGGCCGTACAAACGTAATGCTGCTTATGTCATTTGAACCTGGTTCATCCATGTCATCTGCCTATGCCCATATAAAATATGGTTGTAAAAAGGTGACAAACAGGACTCCGAAAATCCTATTATTTTATATCGGTATATTTTTAGAGATGGGTGATTAGATTTTTAACAATATATTGATAACATTTATACTTTTGCAAGAAATTGCTCTCCTACCTTACATATAACAATTAAATTATTGTTACATTTTCACCATCTTCTGTTTATCTGCAAATTGGAATCTGAACTGTCTAACTGCAATTGAAAGCATTTGTCAGGATTTCTAGCTGAAATCTAGCTGCATTATGTGTGTAGGTATTTTAACTGTGGATGCATAACTTAGCGGCATTGCTGAGTGTTTTTGAGGTCCTTTTTCTCTTAACTGTGGAAACTTTTAGTACTCTTATTCTAATGTTATAATGTTAGAGGTATGAAAAATGAAGATAATACCCAGTTCACGCCTTGCTGGAAAAAACCTCGTACCACCATTTTAGCCAGTGTGACCTCTTTATCTTACTATATCCTCTTAAGTGATGCCTAGTGTTTACAGTTTTTCTATAGGGATGTATACTTTAAGTTTGTTTTTGGGGTCTCCTTGTAAGCCTTTGGATAATCAAAGAGGAAGAAAAAAAGCCTTCTAGGTTATTTAGGCAAATAGAGTCACTCATCAGGTCAGCTTTGGATGAAGCAGCTAAAGAACAATCTACTTGTGAATTTTTCATTGCTTTCTTTGGGAGAATGTTAGGTAATCTGTTTAAAAAGAAACTTGAATAATTTGTTTTAAAAACGTTAGGCCTAATCTGATCCCCTTACAGTCAGGGAAAATCTTTGTTATCTTCAGCAGGTGTAAAATCAGTCTCAACAAAAGTATGGCCAGAAAGAACTTGATGTGCCCTTAAGTTTTTAATAAACACATTCTGGTCTATTCTGTGCTAGGATGTACAGAAAGATGTCTGTGTGCCATCGTAGTGTTTGTTCAATTTAATTGTGCTAAAGTGAGGGCTGACTTAGGTGTGGATAGTACTGGAATTAGGCTATCATCTCTGAGTCTCCTATAGTATCTCTTACGGTTTTCATTTTCTTTTATGATGAATGACAATAAAGACAAGAGAATGTAGAAGTTAAAAGGAAGCATTGGGATGGGTTACATTAAATAATTGCTTCTTCAGTGCTGGATTTGCATCTTTCTGACCTTGCCCACTTCTGACCAGGAACTTGTCTGTAACAGTCCTTTAGTTCTTAAACAACTTCTTGTGAACTCTCTGTCACAGCTGTCATCCTAGTAGGTAGAAGTAGCAATGCCAGACCTGACTCCACTCCTTTGCACCAGCTTTAGCCTTGTATAGCTCCTCTGATGTCAGAAAACTTGCGCTAGTATTGACCTGCTGCCTTGTGGGATAGAATCATACCTGACTATATTCTTAATTTACAGAAGTCAGTACTAGCTCTTACTTTTCTGCAGTGAGGAGTGGAATGGTGGTAAGGAAGGCTGGACATGGCAGTAACTGAAGGATATAATCAGTCATCACACAAGTAACGTTTCATATGTTTTATTTTACAGAGGTTTCATAACAGCTAATGGTTCTAGGGTAAAAGTATTTCTAGGGTACAAGAAAATCAAAATGTTTGTTTAAAAAGTGGAAAAAGGTATGTTCATTTATTCAGTGGCTTGGGAAATATTTTATGCATTTTTGAAAATAAATCAGAGTAAAAACTCATCCTCTCTTGCATAGGTCTAGGGAGTTTGGTGCAAATATGCTAATTTACAACAATTGAGGACATTTCCTAAATTGCAGTTACTTTTTTAATTTTACAGTTTTCTTTAAAACTATATACTCAAAATAGTTTACATGATTCAGAGTTTACTCATTCAGTCTGTGTTGTCTAGTTTTATGGGTTTTTTTGTTCTATTTTGCTGGTTTCCTTTTGAGGAACATTAAAAATGAATACTTCCACTGCGATACGGTCATGCAACTGCTTAAGGCTTTGAGTCTTAAGAAGTTGACAGGACTGCTCTCCCAAAGTTTCCCTTCTAACGTCATGTGGTGAGTGCTGTCCCTGGACTATCAGATAGATGCAGAAGTTCTCCATGTAAATCTGAGGCTTGAGCATTTGCTGAGGCTGGGCTGTTGCTGTCACCATAAAAAGTAGCTCCTGAAAGGATTTTCTGCAGATATGGTCATCTTTTTCTACTCTATTGAATGCTTTTATTTTTCTTTTCCTAGTTGAATATCAAAGCTGTCTTCCCCTTTTATAATGATTATGTTTTTCTCTAGTATTTAATATATTCATATCTTTTAAAACTGATCTTAAAGTGAAAGAATCTGAAATGATACCTGTAACTATCCCTTTCTAATTTGCTCCTATTGTTCCCCAGAGGTTGCTTTTTTCCCCACTGACTGAGCAGTGGTAGTTTTGGGTACAGCTTGGAAGTGATACTTTCCAGAAAACTCTTTTGGTGTCAGGGAATCCAAATTGCACATCACTGATCGTTCAGATGAGTTTCAGGCAGCTGAATACAGATTTATGTATGGCATATATCTGAAAGGTAGAAGTTACAAACGTTTTCTTAACTTAAGAGGATCACCTTGACCACAAAGTGTCCTGCCTAAAATGCATTGTACTTTACAGTAACAAGGTAAATATTTTGAATGATGTTAATGAAGTGATGCTTTAAGTCTGAGTGGAAGCACTGTTAAACACTGACTGCTGTATGCTTGCTCTCAGCCTTCAGTTAAGCTGTATTATCCTCCTTATTTCACTTCTGAATTTGTCTCAGCTTCTTCTTGATGGAAGAATCAGCAGAGAGATGACTTTAATCTGCAACAGGGTTGTAATATATGTTAGGTCTCACTATTCCATCATATATTTTCATTTAATTGGCAACAGTGGAGTGATGTGATAAAGCTTTTTCCTCCCTTCATGGTTAGATGGCTTTATGCAACTAATGTTATATTCGTATCTCTTGAGATACTGTGAATTAGGGCCCTTAAAGGATGAAATCACTGGATCATAGTTTAACCATTCTTTCCTTCAGTTAATGCTTTTTATATTCTGAAATGGAGCACTGAAATCAATAGGATATTGTGGACAGGCATTCCCTACACTTAATTGTGTATCTCTACTAATTTATTCAATTTCTGCCTTACTTAGCATTTGTTTTCACAGCTGTTGGTGTCTTGTGATTATCTGCTGTCAAATGGGCTGTACTGTACAGCAGTTTCAGACCTCTTTCGGTGTCTAGGAGGAAATTTGTCTCTTGCAGATTTATCCATACAGGGAGATAAGTTGCCAGAGGTGAACTCCCGATGCATGAATTTTGTTCTATCATTTGACCATTGTATTAAAATAGAGGTGGAACTGTACGTTCCCTGCTTTTGATGTATGAGTATCTGTATTTCTGGACTGCAGTGTGAAGTCTCCTCTTCTCTCCAACACCACAAAATCTGCTGCAAACACATTACACTGAGAAAAACTTTCAATATTTACCACTTAAGCCAATACTGTAGAGTTATGTTGGTTTTGCTTGACGGGTGCTCTCCCCCTCCCCATCAATAACTTGCAGAGCAGGCGGTAGGTAAGAATAACACGGGATTAATTTTCAAGCATTAAAGCTGTATGTGGCTGTTCCCTGTGCCAAAAGAAGTAGTAGTTTATTTCTGCCTTTTAAACCACTTTGTTATATTCTTTGCTGGAAGAGTGGAGGGTTGTAACGTACTGTATTTTAATTTTTTTTGGTAGTAAATCTTAGTTGCTGTTTCTTACTATTCTGACAATAATTATGAACCCTCTTAAATTTGTTCATAGCAATCAATTGCTTTTGAATTGACTTCCTCTAGTGATTTAAATCTCCTCTGGTGTCAGCTGCCTTCTCTTTTGATGCAGTTTGCATGTTTCATCACAGGTGCCAAAAGAAAAGGTATTTTCTTATATTCATTCACTGCTTTTCTAGTGCGTGAGAAGATTCTGCAGGACAAAAAATTCTCTGTGTAGCCACTGACCATTTGGCTGGGCTCTTGCCTCTACCCCAAAAGAGAAAGGTTCCTTGTTTCTGTTGATTTGGGAGATTAACTTCCTCGAGTGTGTGGTTGGACAGAAATATTTGTAAAGCAGCAATTTTGTGTTATACTCAGTTTAATGTCTTCATGACATTGGGGATGACGTGTTTCTTTAAGTTGGTTATAAGGGATGTTATTAAATTGATTGATGCCTTGTCACTATTGCTTGGATTTTTTTGCTCCAGTTTAGTTTACACTTTGTGACCAAAAAAAAAAAGAAAAAAAGAAAAAAATTGCCAATAGGATGTAAATTCTTGTAATGCACCCACCTTAAAACCACCTTCCTGTAACTTCTGTTAAATCAAGTCAGGTTGGCCTGTCTGCTGATGTAAATCATCGCAGTGCCAACTAATCCAGGGTGATTTGGTTGACAGTTTGTTACAAAATGCTCATATGAGGCCGTAGTTTGAGTAGAGACTAGTGACAGACCTACTTGAATAAGAGACAAAAGATTTGTCCCTGCCTAAGATGCTGAAAACCTCCACTGAAATAGTTGAAATGTGAGTTTTGACAGATAGCGTTATTCTTCTACTATTGTTTGAAAGGGTTTCTGTTAACAAATAAATAACAAATAAATAACAAATACATCTGTATTCTGTCAGGGTAGGAAACAGGAAGAGTTAGGTTAAAACTGGCTTTTGCTTTTACTTATATATGTATTGGGAAGTTGTTTATTGTATTTGCAGTCCTCTTGCTCTCTGTGGAGAAACTTTGTCAAGAAAGGGAGAGAGAAGCATGGTTTATGCCATTTGTTTTTACAGTGTTTGATCTGGGAAAGTTTCTTCCCTCCTTGCATTTTAGCAGAAAAGGAAGCTTCAGATAGGCGAGATTGATACTAGTGGGGCTGTGTGATAGTGAGAACAAAATGGGAATAAATATATTGATAAATGGGGTTAGTGAGAGAGATGGGAGGCATGAGAGCAATTGCTCAAAGGCAAGAATTGTGTTTCAAAAAGTATTTCCTGGTTTGGGAATTTGATCTCATATTCACATGAGACAGCATAGACAATGTACCATAATACCAGGTTTGAATTTTTGCAAGTCCAAGCCAGCACCTCTTGGGAGAATAGCTCTTCTCGGACTGCTTCGGGGAGCTTGGTGGGACCTCAGCCCTTGCTTCTAGCTCCTGCTGAGCTCCTGCAAGCACTGTGGGAAGGCTGGCTGGGAGCCTCGCCTTGTCATCAGCAGTAACATTAGAGGGTCCGAGATACCTTGATCCTGTGATGACCAGGGGGGCTTTTGGATCATAGCGCTAAGCTCAGCAGAAGCTATGCAGACTCTGCAGGTGGGGAAGGCAAGATTTTGCTGATTTAGGGGCATAGCTGAGCTCAAAGTCTGGGAGGTGAGCAGAGAGATCGCTCGGGTGAGAGGCAAGTTCTTGCCTTCAAAGCCAGCAAAGTCTTCCAGATCACAGCAGCCCCACTGAAGTCAGATGAGGGGCTGCAAGATGTTGACAGAAACAAGATCTTATTGACATATATTTTTCTCCCACATGCTTTATTAGTTTGAGTCAGGTACAGACATGGTGTCTTTCTGCTCTTCCAGTCATCTGTTGCCTGGCTGTTCTCTCCCATGAATGTCCCGATGTCGAGGGTGTTCCTCGCTGCATATCCCCGCATGGGGCTCTGTCTCCTGTGCACATGAGGAATGCACCTTCCTCCTCTCCAGCTGTCCTCCATAGCTATCCGGTGCAATGAGCAGTCATCATGCTGGAACAAAGCTGAAATGGTTGACCTTTTTTGTGGTAGAAGAAAATAAACAGCAGAAGAGATGTAAATGCCAGAATGATCAGTAGCTCGCTGGCTGGGGTGCTTCAGAGGCATTTTCCTCGCACCGTTAATCTCTGCTCTGCCTGATTTGGAGCAGGGACTTGAACTTGGTTCTTTTCCATCTGAGACAAGTGTCCTGAGGAGTGTCATTCTCTTCCCCCCCCCGCCCAATGCAGTAAAAAGCTTTGTTGGCAGTGCCTGGCCAGGGCTATGTTAGTAAACCAAACAGTGCCCAGGCCCAGGCTGGAGCACTGGCCTGCTGTTGTCCATTCTGCATGATTGTTAGTATCTTCCTTGGTATGCCTTCTTCTCCTGCAATTAGCACCCTTGCAGATGATATCAGGGCAGGGTTTGTGGAGTAGCATCGGCCAGGGACTGCTCCCAACAGGCTATGTGGAAAAAAACCGCCCATTTCAGGGGAAATGTGGGAGAGAGCACCCATATGGGTGTGAGTCGTAGTGGAGCACCACTGTTAATATTTGTCTTCAGGGCCAGGGAATGGACTTTGCTGGCTTTATTTATATAGTACAGGCATAGGACTTGAGATCAACTTACTGAATTTAGGTTGTTCTTGTACCTGATTTACTCTTTTTGACTGATGAATTTTACGTAATGGAAGAGCCTCATCAGGTTGACCTGAGACACTGGTTTTACTGTCCCATTGTTTGTGCATTCTGTTTCGATATGGGAAATACCCTCTTCTGATTTCGGCCTCTCTTCACTTGGGATCTCTGCTTTCAAATAGGTAATAACTGCAGCATTAAAGAATATTTGAGAAAGTCTTTCAGAGAGTCTTAGATTTGCTCTCTCTGTCTGTCATTTTAACAAGTGTTTCATCCCATCCCACAAGCCTTGCTGTGGGAACGTTTATTTCTATCAAAAGATTTGGTTTTAATGAATGGATCAGCATTTTTGAACAAAAATATCCTATGTCAGAAAATTCTTGTCTGGCTCTAAAACTGTATTCAGCAAAAGAAAGGGACAAAAACTGCATTGGTGGCTTTCCTGCCCACTGTGCACTTGCACCAAGTGCTACCAACTTATCCAGAAAAGTAAAGACCTTTTTTTTTTATTTATCACTCCCTGTCAAAACCACCAGTCATCTCTTGCCTAGGTAGAGCTCTAGATAGTCAGGGAAAAGGGCAAAGCCAGTAAGGCCAAGCAGTAGTGGAAGTGAGAGGTGGGGACTAGGTTTTTACAGGTATAGTGCAGTTGCCACTTGGCATTTAGAAACCATCTGGGGATATTTTGATGCCAAATTGTTCTAGGGGATGCACCAAGCAGTAAAAACTCCTAGTTAATGTTTCAGAACACTTTAAATGTAACTTCCAAATAGAAAAATAAGGCTTGCATTCCTGACTGCCTGGTCATCATACCATGGAAAATAGCAAATAACGCATTGCTGAATGTGGTGGCTGTGCAGTGTGAATTGCTTTTACATCTTCATAATCTACACCCAGCAGAATTACTTACTGCTATTGTAGCCATAGTTTGCAATGAATAGGGTCTACTGATTAGGATCTCTTTTTTTTTAAATGTTTGATGTAATTATACCTAACAAAATAGCCAGAACTTTTGTATCACAAATCCTCAGATAAAGATTTTTATAAGTAATGGAGATAAGGATTTTAATTTTTTTAAGTACCTACTCCTCTTTAATTTTACTGGTTTTCCTTTTCTTCTTAGTGTAGATCAAAGAGCCATGAAGAACTCTTTTAACACTATACCTATAAATGTGAGTAGTAAAAGTTTTAACCCCCCCCCACCTTGTAATAAATTCATAAGGCTAGATATCATGTCTGCTGCTTTAGCTTCTAAAATATTTGTCTACCTGCTGTAGATTGAAGTCAGTTTTTATTAGTTGCCTGGAGTAAGAGTGGGCAGCTACAGTCTGTGTTTGCTGTGTGAACAGGGACGCCAAATGAGCCATCAATGACTTGGCGTTACCGATGCCGGCCTTTAGCCGGAAGGGCCATACCTCCCTCTTCTCAAAGACTGCTACTGCATACACCAGGACCACCTGGTGTTTCATCTCCTAAATCTCCAGCTTTTTGCTGTACATCCTGACTTCTGCTTCCACAGTCTCCCCCGCGCTGGTCTGTCGTGGCCTGAAGAGCGGGTCCTGCGCAGGCTCGTGCAGACCACGGTCCCTTCGCCGGGACGGGCGGTAACAGCTCTGCAGCTGAGCAGATCTGCTGACTCTCAACTCTTACCCAGCAGTTACGATGGATCAGTGCTGGGCAGCAGAGAAAACATCGCTGTTTTCTGTCTCAAATTCCTCTGGGGCATTTGAGACAAATTTCTTCCTCTTACGAAAATAGGCTCAGCCTTAGTCAGTACATAAGGGATCGCTGTCTGGCTGGTTTCCAAGCAGAGCGACTGATCTTACGGTGGCCTTGGCTGTTGCCTTTGCAATGACTATGCACGCACAGAGTGATCTACAGAGATGTAATAATCTTTTTTCAGGTTGGTATTTTCTTCTCTGTATGTCAAACATTGTAAACGTAAGCACGTATCATCCCTCTACTAGGTTAAATGCATTTGACTCAAAGCATGTGTGGTTTTTGGGGGGTTAAAATCAAGTAGTCTGGTATTGATTAAACAACCACAGAGATCATGGACATTAGTAAAGGGGGAAGCAGGTTCTCTTGTTGTACTGTGTTTCTCATTGCAGTTTATTTTTTACTTTGAGCCGTTTGCCTTTCACAGCATAGACGAGCGCCTTGGAGCTGTTGGGAGAAGCAGTAGTGATATTAGTAATGGGAATTCTTTGGCTGACACTCTCTGCGATGGGTAGGCTGGGCTGGGCTGGTGTGGACAAGAAACCAGTGATTCAGCTGATGAGGCTCCCCTGAAACTTTTCAATAATGAGTTTCTTGGTTAGCAGGAGACTGCAGTGTGATGCGGTTATTGTTTCTTTTGGGAATAAGATCCCCTTGTTTCCTTTAGGAAACAAGATCACCCTCTTTCCTCTCTCAAAAGATTAGTAATCCCACGCATACAGAGAAGTTTAGAGTATTTTTGTCATTAGAAATTAGTTTTTAAAATCAAGGTGTACTTGTTAATGCTTAGCTTACTTTCTCAAAGACTCTTCCAAAGCTTTGGAAAGTGCGTACCCAAGTGTGTGCTTTGTTACAGCCTCACAGACAGCATGAGAAGCCTCACTGTGGGCACACTTTGCATTGCCACCCATACCCGATTGTCAGTGCTGGGGCTTGTCCCATCTTCTGAAGCTCACGAGTCTGAGCCAGAGCTGTTTAAGTCCAGGCAGTTAAGCAAATATAGAAAAGTGGCATAGCAAGCACAGTATTTTGTAAAAAATGAAGTGAAAGCGATTAACTTCCCTGTGTTTCAGTATCATGGTGCTAGTTTAAGCTGAAGGGAATATTGTTCCTGCTGTCATTCTACTTGCTTTTCTAATTATTTTTTCCTGCTGCCTCTACAGATTATTAGTAAACCATAAATTATTCTGCTAATAATTCTCCTAATAGCTATTATTTTCTTTTTTATTTTGATGCACGTTTTTTCTAACAATCATCAAGCCTTTAGAAGGTAGATGCATTTGTTTACCAAATGGAAGAACAAAAGAGATCGCCTGTGGATCTCAAAACAGTTAATCACAGTTAAAACAAAACCCCACGTGTCCACAATTTTTGCACAGCTTTGTGCAGGAAGATTTCCTTGCTTATTGCAGTGTCATCAAATGTCAGCATCCTCTCTCAGCAGTTCTTAATTCCTGAAATTTTTACAGTGATGTCTTCTTTTTATTGGGAAATCCATGTTTCATTCTCAGAGATTTCATTATCTCACCTGCATAAGGAGCAACATGAGCGTTCATTTTATACCTTTTGTACTGACTGTATGTCTGCTGTTGTAGTTTGTTCCCTGCCTGCCTGCATCTCTGTGTGCTGGCATCAGTTCTGCCATTGACTTTGAAGAAAGTAGGAGCTAGCTGTTGGTTCTACCAGGACATAATGTTTCAACATATCCATCCCTTTCTTTTTCCAGATTGTATCTACAACTAGGTGGAGACACTTGAAACTTGCTGGAGGAGTCCAGTTCTGCAATGTTCCCCTTCTCTGTTAGGTTGAGAGTGACCTTATTTTTATCCTTGAAGCTTGAGTTATGAAGGAGGTTATTAGGTTGACAGATGTTCTGCCACTATTGCCCAATTTTTTTCCAGCCAGGCCTTCAATTAGTTTACACTTCTTGCCAATGCAAAAATTATTTTTGGGCCATGAGGAGGTAAATTATCTCAGATTATAAAATTTACTGCTGACTCTAGTTAACTGCTTTGTTAATACTGGAGAGGAAGAAGAAATTGCCCTTTGCCAGTTCTGCAAAAGGATAATTGGTTTTGTGCTGTTGCTAGGCATGTTCCACCGTGAAACACCCTGAAGGAGGAGAGATGTACAGTGAGCTCAACCTCCTCCTAGGGATAATGATTGTACAAGGTGGTTTTGATTTGGTTTCATCTTCACTCTTGAAAACTGCAATCATTGTCTTGTCCTTTAATATAGATAGCCTGTTGAAATAAATGGCATCAGCCTAAAACACATGTGCACTCAGATTACAAACCACTGTCATGCCTGGTTGCAGATGTAGCAGCAAAACCAGACAAAAACGAATTGTCCATTCTCCCAGTTGTTGTGCATCTCACCACATACTATGCTATTTTCCTTGCTCTTTAGCTGTAGGTTGCATGTGATTCTTAGAGAATCTCCATTTCTGTTTTTCTTTCCTGCTTTAAAAGCATTTTAGGGGGGGACTTTAAAATGGGACACTTAGTACTTAGAAGACAAATGGTTTGTCAAGCTTGTTCCCAGAAGAGGGCTGATGTGCAAGAAATAGGCCTAAGTACCAAGTTTGGTTATGAGGTGTTTTTTAAATTGATCTCCTGGAATTTCACCAGCAAAGCTTGTATTTGCAATCTGCAAATCTGGTATATGGGGCACTTATCTTGGTACAGCTGCAATGCTGGCTTTTTACCATGTATATACATATATACATATATGTGCATACATATACATACATGTGTATATATATACACACACATACTTGTTTAACAAAGCGAATATGTACATATATATAAAATGTTCTGAAGAGTTAGCAATTCTTGATTTTGTATTTCTTTGGAAAAATTTCATTATGAAAAATGAAAGGAGATGTTAACAGTACATCTGAAAGCAAACAAAGCAGTGTCCAGTCTCAGTTCTTGCTTACTTTCCTGGTTGGTAATGGCTAATGATGTCCCTATTGCAAAACTTGGTGTTATCTTTTGTGCATTCATGCCTTCAGAGTATCCTTGCTGTGCGTTCAGGATATGAGGCAATTATTCATAACAGGGTAATTATATTTCCAATCAGATCATGTTATGGAAAATAGTGTTGCTAGAGGAAAAAAATATTTGGCTTGGGATCTTGTGTACTTACATGAAAGTTGGAACCTGCTATTGTGGGTTATTGAGAAGAAGGATGCAGTGCAAATCTGGAAAATGTCTGCTTTCATCTTTGTATGTCCTTGTCTGTCTTTCCCCCTCTTTTGAATAGTTCCTGCATGATAATGAGAAGTTGTGTTATGTAAAATGTTGCTGTGCTGATAAGAATCGTTCATGACATGATGGTGCATTTATGGTACAGGTACCTGGAGCTGGAAAGCAGCGGTCATCGAAATGAAATCAGGTTGCATTATCGTTCAGGCAGTCATCGCTCCCACACAGAAGTATTCCCATACATTTTGGCAGATGATAAATGGCACAGGCTTTCCTTAGCAATCAGTGCCTCTCACTTGATTTTACATGTGGACTGCAATAAGTAAGTAAAGAGTGTTGTTTGGTAAGAAGTTGTCACATTTGGAACATTCCAGCTCTGAGTAAATGAAATGATAACAACCTGGGGCTTTATTTTTCCCTTCCTTTTCAGAATTTATGAAAGAATTGTGGAGAAACCCTTCATGGACTTACCTTTGGGTACAACCTTTTGGCTGGGACAGAGGAATAATGCACATGGTTATTTTAAGGTATGCATTCCCTGAAAGGAAATGAGTGAACTTAAATAAAAATGATTAAGGGATTGGAGCATCTCTCATATGAGGAGAGGCTGAGAGAGCTGGGATTGTTCAGCCTCGAAAAGAGAAGGCTCAGGGGGGATCTCATCAGTGTGTATAAATACCTGAATGTGTGTGGGGAATGAAGATGAGGGATCCAGACTCTTCTCAGTAGTGCCCACTGACAGGCCAAGAAGCAATGGGCAACAACTGAAACACCTGAAATTCTATCTGAACATAAGAAGACAGTTCTACTGTGAGGTTGGTCAGAGTAAGACTACTATGAAGATATTCAAAAGCTGTTTGGACACAGTCCTGGGCAACCTGCTGTGGCTGATCCTGCTTGAGCAGGGGAGTTGGAGTAGAAGATCTCAAGGAGGTGCCTCCCAACCTCAACCAGTCTGTGCTTCTGTAATCGTAACACAGTCCTTAGGACTGTGGTGTCTTGTGTATCAGCATATCTGATGCAGTGAGCTGTGTTTCCATCAAACTGGAGTTCACTAAATAAAGTTGCAGAGCCACATGCGTAGGGCTCAGTGTCACCAAATGACACAGCCAACAGCAGCCTAAGACAGGGAAAGGTGAATGGCCAAGTGCAACAGAATTCCAGGAAATAAATGGTCAGATTATTGTCTGTTTCGTAGCTAGATGCATTTTTTGTGTGTCACAACACTACAGTCTAGGGAACTCCAGTTTCATTGCCTCTGTAGGATTTAGATTTCATCACGATATCTTCTCAGCTCAGAAAGGAATGAGATGACTAGCGTCAATGAAGAGAATGCTTTTTCACCCAGAGGAAGAATATTTGTACATGGTTTCTGCTTACTGCTTCTGCTTTAACATGTATATGTAGCAAGCACCTGGTGTATAGCAAGATTGAAAAAGTGAATGCTATGTTCAACTGGAATGTAAATTTTGATTCCTCTGAGTCCATGAGGTAGCACTCATTGGTCACAGCTGCTGTCTGCGGTTTGGCCTCAGTCTTCTCTGGAGCTGCTTTAACAAATGATGGCATCCCTGTGGATGCCTTCCACACTGCAATCCCATTTTCCTCCCAGTAGGCATCTTTTTACTTGAACTGCAAAACAGAATTGATGATGTTGATCACAGACCCAATCACTTTTTAAAATATGGCCTGCTAAATCTTTTTTTCAGCGTAAAACACTTTGACTATGGTTCTCACAGCAAGTTCTGTGCTTTTGTGCTAAAATCCGTTTTTGGGTGTTGAAATACTGTTTGCTATACTTAAATGCTAATTTATATCCTTGTTGTGTATGAAGTACAGAGGTCCAGTGGGGCACTCAGATTTGAAAACTGAAGCATGACTTTGTTTTTATTTTTCAATCCAATATGTGTTTCCTTTTCCTCCAGAAGACTAAGAGGATGTCTGCTAAACAAGCTGCAAAATTATATTTCTGGCTTAAATAAACAGTTGACTCCAAGAATAAGATCAGAAAATATTAATGCATTGCTTAAACTGATCTCAGATACACTTCATTTTTTCTATGTGCTTATAATTAATACATTTTTAATATCCCTTTTATTTTTCGTGCCTTCTCAGTTTTTGACTTGATTCTATTCTTCTTTTTGCCAAATCATAGTCACTGCAAAGAAGCTCATTAGGTGTAGAAAAATAGATACTCCAGTAGTGGACTGTAATTATTTTTTTGTTCCTTTCTTTTCAAGAAAGATAAAATTAAACAAAATGCATGGAGAATTTTGCCTCAGCTACAAGTATAAACCAGCTTAACAGAAATACAGAAATGGATAGCTATTAAAAGAGCATTGATACAGCCAAAATATACTGCGCTAAGTGATTTCTCCAGCATAATATAGTACCAATGGTCAAACTGCATCTGAAAATGAAAATGACACTGTTGTACAAGAGAGTCATCAGTTTAGAAGATGAGGACTTTCAATGCTTCTTAGTGTTTTGGAGAGCCTATATTTTTAGACACTGACCATGGAACAACTCCTACTGATCTGATTTTGAGAGGTCCAGGTACTCAGCTATTTCCAAAAATCGGGCTGCTTTGAGTGGATTAAATGGATTGGCCAGAGGGGTCAAGGTACTCAAAATCATTAGTCACCGTGAAAAAGATTTTATTTGGCTGTATTTGATTTTGAACCTAATATTGCTGCACTTAACCAATGTGCCAGTAGGCATATTCACACTGGGATATATTTGTACCTGTTTCACTTTAAGGTCTGAAGTCTGAGAGAGCAATTCTGGCTATCTGATTTCTGGTACCATGTAACTTCTCGCAGTACCTAGCATCCAGCAGTGTGTTAATTTGAACCATGAGGTTCTTTAGGAGCCTGTGCAAAGCCTCTCATGTACTGTCAGGAGGTCCTGATTTGGGAGCCCAGGTGGGCTAGATGTCACAGTTCCCTGTTGTTACTTTGGGAGAATGAGAAGGAACCTGAATTCCTGGTGAGTGGGAGAGTCAGCTCATATCATAGCTGATGTATGATGAAGAAAGCTCCTCAAATAGTTGGAGGAGCTTTACTGTTGGTTAATAGCTAAACGATTTGAATACTTGCCTGTGTGTTCAGTGAAGAGTATTTTAAACTTGAATGGGTTGGACCCTGCCATTCCTCCTTGTCATGAAAATGCCATAACTTGAGTTGGCATGAGTTTGCAGTTGATGACACCAAGGAAGGAAGGGAGGAGAAATTAATACAGTGAGCTTTTTGGTGTGGTCTTCAAAGAGGTCTTTGCTCCTGACTTCCAGCATGTGCTGTGGGAGGTCCTGATGTGGAGCCCTGTCTCAGGCACACCTATTTTTTCACTGTTAGCTAATTGCTGCAGCTCCTTGTGCAGCATGGGGGAGTGTCCAGTTGTCCTATACCATAGCTTTGTTGTTAAGGGAGAAAGGTAGGCATGGTACTTAAGTACCCTCTTAGTTGCCCTCCAGTGACACCTGCTCTTCTCTGTAGGTCAGTTAGGTTGCTAAGTCACCCTGCGTCGTTCGCTTGAGGTCAAAATTCTGGTTCTTTGACTTTGCAACGTCTGTGTTGAATGCCCTGTGTATGTGGATGAAATGTGGACTTGTGCATTTAGTTTGCATTGTGTTCTTAGTGTCGTGAAACACCCTCTTCATAAGTGTGCTGAAGCATGTTGTAATTTTTCTGCTTTTCCTCCTAAGAAGGAGTTTTAGAGATGCAGGGAGGGAGTCATGGATGAAAGGGACATCTGGAGTGAATATGATAGGATGGCTCACTCTGTTATTTGGCCTTTGCTTCTGGAGACCAGCAAAGTGGCTGCTAATTATATCTTAATGACTAAGGATGCATGCATGTAAATTCTGCCTGCAAGCATGGGATCTATTCTTCTGGGTGAAACCAGCCCTTTCCAGATGGCACAGTTGAATTTCATGCTAAACTTCCCCTTCCCCTAAGTTCTTGCCAACATGCGACTGTGTAACAGACATGTAGTTTCTCGGCATTTTGCGTGCTTTATGAAAAGATCCCCATCGAAATCATAAAGGGTTTGCAAGAATGTGTTTTTCCTGACTCGGGTGTCTTTACTCTTCACTTCTATTTGACAGTTGTAGCTTAGTGAAAAATTTGCATTTTATTTAAAAGAGTCTTTCAAAATAACTGAAATTGCAACTGTTTTTCAAATTACTTTTAAAGGTCATTTTCAAGCTTTTCTGCAATGGCTAACTAAAAATAACAATGAATTCAAAACAACAAAACTCTTGCCACATAATTACATCTTGACATTTAATCTTATGTCTTTAAAAATGATTCAGTATGTCTGTATTTGTACATCTATCTATTTTACTTTCTCTTTATTCTTCTATCACTACATTTGGTCCAGGCAAGAAGCTGTGTATTCATAAGTATGGTTTTTATCAGGCAGTTTTTCTGTGTGGGCTTTAATGTTTTACATGGTGAATGGAAAACATAATTTTGACAGGTAAAAATAATGTATCCTTTTTTTTTTCTCTCCACTTACACATAGGGCATAATGCAAGATGTGCAATTACTTGTCATGCCTCAAGGATTTATTTCTCAATGCCCAGATCTTAATCGCAGTAAGTCTATTAATTCTTATACCATAAAATGAAAGGTGTGCTTTGTACCTACTGTGTGTCCTACAAGCTTTCTTAAAACCTTGAGTTTCAGTGTATTGGTTGTCAACTTTGACATGATTGAACCCATTGTGAATACCTGGGTTTTTTTTTAATTAATATACATATTTTGTTATTCTAGCATGCCCAACTTGTAATGACTTCCATGGACTTGTGCAGAAAATTATGGAACTGCAAGACATTTTAGCCAAAACATCAGCTAAGGTAATGTTTACTAGGAGTCATGGCATGGGCGAATGATGACTCTAAGGCTTTAATTGCTGTCTTTTTAGATTATTTGTGCATATGTGGGGATGTGCACGTGGGTGTGTGCGGAACATCCCTGCATGGTATGTTTATATGTTTGTATTTCTATAGTGGTGTCTAGTGTCTATACATACAAATTCCCAGTTCAGAGAGCATTCTTGTGTTTTAATATTTTTATAGAATCATATCTTTTAGTAGTAAACAGAATCCAAATCCCTGAGCAAGGAAAGGGCTCATAGATATTCAAGCTCTGTCCATTAGCCTAACAAGTCAATAAACCTAGAATGTAATAGGTTGCTGTACTTACAGTGCTTATTGCAGCAAGACTTACTGGTCCAAGACTTTTCGAGACCTGAGCTGCCAAAGGCGTGTTCAGACAAAATATACACAGGACAAGGAATTAAGAATCTATAGCAGCATTTCCTTCTTTTTTTTTTCACTAGAATATCACATGAAAAGCATTCACGTCTGCCAGTGAACTAGTCCTCTGGTTTTAAATGTCAGTTCTTTAGATGTCTGCAGGAATGCTGTTATCTGGCTGATTTGATACACAGATGTTAAAAATGCCTTGGTTGAAGTGGAGAAACCATTGCTAACATGTTGGTTTTGAGCTTTACCTCCAATTTTGCCTCTCTACACAGATTCAGGTCTTTTGTGCATAACCTAATATCTGCAAGTAGTTTATGTAGAGCAAGATTCTTGGTCAGTTCTCACATACAAAGATGAGAAATCAGGGGCCATACCCATCTTGACCTACTCACTCTGTTTCATGATGTCCCTGATGTTAGAGAAAGCTGAAATGCATTGTGTCTTGCTTCTTAATTTCCATCTCCAAATGACTGATGGTTTAATTATATTGTGTTTGACAATAATTGTTTTATAATCTTTGACTGCATTTTCCTACATGCATTCTCTCATCTGCATGCTTGATGACAAGGGGGATAGTTTCAGTCGTGTTTATACTAATGTGGAAACTACTTACAAATTCAAAACTTTTGTGAACTGTAAATACAGTTGTCCCAAGCTGAGCAGAGGATGAACAAGTTGGATCAGTGCTACTGTGAAAGGACCTGCACAATGAAAGGCATGACTTACAGAGAGTTTGAATCCTGGACAGATGGCTGTAAGAACTGCACTTGCATGGTACGGCTACAGTTTGAGTGGAGACTCAGGAACTCTAGTGCTTCCTCTGATTACAGTTTTATTGAGGCAAATAATGAGAAAACTTCCAGATGCATGCTAAGTAGTAACAACAAAGTGCTAAAAAACCTATTCCAAATCTAAGGAATAGTATTAATAAATACATTTTCCTATTGTTTCAGCAGTGCCAGCATGTGTAGCTCTCCTTTATTTCATGTCACCAAAGGCAGATGCTATGCAATATACTTAGCTGTCATGTTACTCCCATGCACTGAGTTGCAAACAGTTTCTCTGGATAATTAATTCCCTGCTTTTTATCACTATAAACACAGCCTTTTTCTTAGCAAATGATTTAATAGATCCCTTGTGCCCGATTCCCTTTAGTTGCCTTTGGTTACATCTCAATAAGTAATAAAGAGTAAAATGTCAGGGTCATATGCATGCTCTGTTACATCACAAATGAAAAAGATTTGTTAGGTGGATGGAAGATTCCCAAAGGTATCACAACTCCAGAAGCAATTGCAAGTATCCTTTCAGGTACCAAACCATGGCATCTTTGTTATTGTCCATTCATTTAAAACTCATTAATTCCATTTGAACTCATTAAATGCCTAATCCAAAAGCCATTAGAAATTGGTGAAAAGGCTGCTGTTGTCTGTACTGCACCTTAGATTGATTTGCTGCTATCTATAATTTGCTAAATGCTTCTCCTTAAGCTTAGTATGATTTTGATCTTTATATTTCTGGAGGGATGTTAGTTTTGCTTTTAGAGTTTTGTGGTTGATGAGAAGACGACTTAGTCTATAGTATTAAATCTGGCTGATAGCCATTTAAAATGCTTTGAATTTAGTGTTAAATGCATTATGTATTTTTGTCTCAGGTTTTTCTTGCAGCTATGATATTATTACCTTTTAGAAATATATAGTCTCTTATGTAAAAATCAGAAGGTAGGGTATTGTTCTGTGAGGTTGTTATTTCACACTAATCTCTCAGTTTGCTGCTGATTGGCAGAATGTTTTACCTCCAAATAGATTTGCCTCTAAAAAAGTCTTAGATCATTATCATTTCAAAGAACACATCATATGTGTCTGAAAGATTGCATGGATGATATTCTAAAGGTATAGCTTCTGTTCCTGTATTTATTAAAAGAACCATGTTAAAATGTCTTTTTGGGTATTGTTAGAGAGTTCATTGCATTTAAAAATAGATTTTAAGTTCCTGTGTTTAAGAACATCTCTGCTCTTGCTAAATATAACTACCAGTTAAGCACCTTTTATTCTTCTAGAACGGTACTGTGCAGTGCGAGGCTTTGATTTGCCCCCTCTCTGACTGCCCGGTTAACTCTGCCCTGGCGTATGTGGATGGCAAGTGCTGCAAAGAATGTCAATGTAAGTTTTACTGCAGTGCTTCCTTCTAATGAATATTCTGAAATCTGTAAAGAAAATGAACCTTTCTGTAAACGTGTCAGTGAAAGCACTGGTCAAGGAATGAAATATTTGCGTTAAGGAATGAGAGAATTTAGACTTCCCTGAAATATTTTGGGAAATTGATAACCAGAACATTTTCATTTTTCAGTTGCAGGTATTTTTTTTTATTTTAGTTGTGTGGGTTTTTTTTTTTTTAACATAAGATATTTCTTATCAATGTTTAAAAAGAAAAAGTTATTTAAAAAACTTTCTGCAGACTTCCATAGTCTTTCTTTTAGACCAAACTGATAGAAATTCAACAATGATTGCCTGGTGTTTGTTTTGACCAGTGTTTCTAATGCCTCTATCTCAAGAAGAATGTATTTTCATCCTTACGTTGTAGTGCTAGAAATGGAGGTTAAGATTTATGATTCTTCTTCTGTAATTAAGGGAAGAGAAAACTCATACTAGACCCAAGAGACCAGCAAAAACCAGACACCTAGAAATGTTCTTTCACAAAAGGTCAGGCAGAATTATACAGGAAACTGGATAGAGGTAATTTAGTATTGTCATTTAAGATAGGTGATTACCTTTTGATTTTATAGCATTTTGGTTTTGTTGCCAATAGGGCCAGAGAAGGGGAATTTTAGGTTAGTCACTATCTAGGTGGACTATATGTAGTATTTCAGGTTGATTATGGACATGTATTGCATATGTGATGGTTATTTATTTTAGGCTACAGTGGAATGCATTCTTGAAACTGAGCATGAGATGCACACACTTCTTTATTCTGTAAATACTGAGATTTTTCTGTGTGGTTTCATCACTCTTCTACTGCTGTATAAAACTTGTTAGAGTATAGAGAAATATATAACTGGTTAAAATGACATGTTGTAAGATAAAATTCAGGCAGACGTTTTGTACTCCATTGATCTTGCTCCCACAGGAGTTTATTAATATTTAATTGTGTTAGAAGTTACACAAACCATCCAATTTTATGAAACCTTATTAACTTACTCAAGTAGATTAATTCTAATTGAGAGGAAATGAGAATTCAAATACTTTTTTTTTTTTTAACCAGCTACACAGAATTTCCATGCATATTAGATGGCTCAGGGAATTGGTAAGTCAGGGATGTGAGATATGTAGAGTTCAAGCCTCTATTTGAATCGTTGACCATGTTGGCAGTGTTTGAAAACCTGATCCTCTGAAGTATGTTTTTGTAATGTACCGCCTGTGAATTGAGTTGGGAATTCTCCATCCAGATGTTAATGGGGAAGCGCTCACATCATAAGACATCTTATGAAGTTGTTTTTCTCGGGAGTCTTGACAAAGGTCAAGAACTGTGAATGAGCATATGGACACTGACCTTGTCATACAGCATTACTACTTCTCCTTCCAATTAAGATACAATTCTGGTACAGCATACTGTGAAGTTTACTCTGATACTGCTTTTTTTGATATTTTTAATATTATCAAAAGCCTTTTAGCTTCCAGTGTTGTTAATTTGATGCCAGTACATAATTCAACTTGTAACTAACATGCAGACATATAACTCTCCTGACAAAATACCAGAAAAATTATTAGATTAAAAAAAAAAAAAATTTTGAAAAATTATTCTTAATTTCATCTAGGTTATTTAAAGTGCCATTTAAAAATGATCAAACAACTTTTTAAGTGGCCAACTCCCTGGAACCAAAGGACGGAGAGTGTAAATTGGAGTCCCATTGACAAGGTAGTTAAATTCCAGTGAGAGCGTAAAAAGTGGAAGTTAGAGGCAATGGAGACTTCAGGATCCTTACTTGTTCTCCAGGCCAGCTTGGTGGAAGTGCTGAGTTGTCACTGAGTTCATACGTATGTGCCAGCTGTACCGTGTCTTCTTGGTGTCTTTAGCTCAAGGTCTGAGCTGATTGAGGTCAGTGTGCTCATTGACCATGGTTCTTGCTCAAGGGGTCAAAGCTGAGTTCCTGCATTTTGATAGATTCTGAGAACAACTTTTTTGTTCTCAATTCTTAGAACAATATCAGGGAATGTGGCATCTGACTAGATTATATGTAGACCAAACACAGATGGCTTATAATTGGGAAGGCAGCTAGTTAGGGTGTGTTGCTCAAGGAGCCACTATCCTTAGTATTGAACAATCAATCATAAATGCTGAGAAAAAGTGATGCCTAATACACTGTTCTTTAGATGAGGTTGCTATTTGTTTCAAGACAGAACATAGAATCATAGAAGCATAGAATGGTTTGGGTAGGAATGGACCTTTAAATGTCATCTAGTCCAACCTCCCTGCAATGAGCAGGGACATCTTCAACTCGATCAGGTTGCTCAGATCCCCGTCCAATGTGACCCTTGAATGTTTCCAGGGATGGGGCATCTACCACCTCTCTGGGCAACCTGTTCCAGTGTTTCACCACTCTCATCGTAAAAAATTTCTTCCTTATATGTAGGAAATGATCTTCAGCCCAGCCCAGCATTTAAATATTGGATTGTGCAGCTTTGTTGTATCTCGTTTGATGACATTTTCAACCCTTGAGGAATTTCAGCACAACTGACTCATCATGTTTTTTCTTAAATATTTATTTGGAAGAACACTTAGTAAGGAATGTTGTGTTGTTTTGTTTTTTGTGGTTTTTTTTTTTTTTTTTTACCAATTTTGGTTTGCTTTGGTTCTTATTTTGGTTTGCTTTGGTTCTTCTTGTGAGCCAAAAGAAAACAATTGTAACAAACCCTGACCTCCCCTAACTCCATACCTTTGTTTGAGGACATTCAGACAACTTGTTCTGTTTTGTCTTGTGTGAAGGTCGATGCTGCTAGCATAAGGAATGGCAATGCATGCAAATTATCAGTGTTTTTTATTATCTGTAATGGGCTAAAAGAAGCAATGATCTTCCAAGGCACATAAATTGGCCAATGTGTTGGATATATGTGTCAGCTACAGACAAGCTATTCAACACAAAATTTAGTCAAGTTACCAGAGCATACATCTCAGATCAGTGGGAGCTTCCTGTGGAGAATTGTTTGGAGCTGGAAAGCAGAGATCACTTTCTTTTCTATTCCCAATGCAATTTTAAACCTATCCAAGAAGGTATGTGCAAGAGATCATTAAATTCTTTTCTCCTCTGCAGAGACAAATGCATTGTGTGGTGATAGGCATTGATACGAATCGGGGAGAGATTAAGCTCCCCTACTGACCCTATAAAGTATTGCCTTTGACCACGGACTTGGCTTAAGAAGTACAAGGACGAGTTCATTTATTTTAAGTGAATTGTGGAAGGACTGCCAATGTCTTAGTAGCTGAGACAATTGCTACTTGGTCAGCAAATCTTTTTATGGTACCCTTTTTATTGGTTGGTATATTAACACTAAGGCATCATTTCCAATAGCTATGTGATATATGTACTTTTTTAAATGGAGCCAGTGTATTTTTAACAAACTAGCTGATTTTAGTTTTTTTAAGGCCCAAAGTGATATTTGTACCAGTATCTGGCGCAGTAATAATTCCCATCATCAAAGACTGATCTCCAGGAAGAAATTGCTCTCTTCTCATCACTGTCCTCCTCCAAGTGACATTGCAGATACTTTTAGACCTAATCCCAAACTATTTAAATCTATCCCAACAGATTTCAGTGGAGGATAAAGTCTGAGTCGTTATGTTCAAATCTGCAGGCTGTGATTTTTACAGGCACTTGTTTTTTCTGAAACAGGACATTTGTTGGTTTTCTGGTGCATTGTATCCAAATTCACACTCTAACACAAGTATTTTAAGCAACTGTGAGAAGCATAGGGCTCTATTGGATCAACTCACGCTTCTGTTGCTAGCAGGTGTGGAGAGAGAACATATAGAGGGGTTATATCATTTGGGAAGGATTTTTGAACAAAGTAATTAAAACACAAATACGGACATGGTAGCTCTTATGACCTGCATGGGTTTCTGATGCAGTGATCTGTCTTGCTAGCTTACAGAAACTTTTAATTTTATAATTAAAAGTAAGAAGATTCTCCCTTTTGGTCTTCATGATGTGTTGATTTTTCCCCAAAGCTACACACTCTCCTGCAAGCTTCAGCACTTGTAGCCCTACTGACACGGAGAGAAGGAGCTGTGAAAGCCCATCTGCTTCTCATTTGCACAGCAATTGACCATCAGCAAGAGTGCAAAATTTTTATCTAGAAACTTAAGGGATTAAGCTTCCTCTGAAATTTATCATTTATCCAGGTGGATTGAAGCATTATGGACTTAAGCCTGTGCTGCTCACTAAGTTTCATCTTTTCACAAAATTGCCACCTTTATTCCGGGCCGAAGGAGTGGCACTGGCTTGCCTTGGGTGATGTGCATCGGTGGCAGCGTGGCACGCCAGCCCCCGCCTCCTTCACCCAAGTGCTGGAGGAGCTTCTCCTGCATGCAGTGTGGCACAGAGAAGAGGATGCAGCTCAGAGAAATGATTGAACGACAGGATTAGTGAGCGCTGACTGAACAGGCCATCTTATCCTTGCAGTAAATCGGAAGAAGGGGCAGTCTGGAAACCGAAGAGCAGCTCCAGCCGGCTGGTTGGGACACGGCATGGGTCTGAGGGCTGTGGGGCAGCCAGCAGGCTCAGGGTGACAGAGCCGGCATCGGCACTGGAGGAAGGAGAGGCAGTTTTTAGCAGTGAAGCAATGATTAGTCATTTATCATAGCTTTTTAAAAAAATGCACACTTTAGAATATAAAGGAGAAGCAACATTCTGGCTAATGCAAAAGATTAGTTGCTTTTTGATTATAAATATTTATATGTGGCTTTTTAAAGATACAAGTGCAAATAGAGCATAAATTCTGTTATTTAGAGGGAGGTTTTTAATATGAAAAATCATATAAATTAACCTACTTCAGAATAGTACTAAAAGATATCTGGAATATAGCCAGCGCTGGATTATTTCCTAGAGCCATGTTATTTATTATAACTTCCTGTAGTCAGCTTGCAGAACTTCTGAATTTTATTTAGCATTTAGCAGAATAGTGTCCGTTCAGCCTCCGCTTTCTGGATTTTCTATGCTGAAATGATTCACATCAACCTTATTTCTCAGGCTTTTGAGTCACATAGATGATAGTATCGCATTATAATGACAGATAAAAAGCATTATATACAAACTTGTACTACAGAGATGAATCACACTGTACTTTACGGTCTGTTTACACCATTTTATTACTTTGGCAACTCTGTGTCTTCAAAAGAACGGCAGTATTTTTATTCATTTAGAAATAGAACACAAATAATTTTTCTCAAGAAATATTTTGGAGGGAAAAAACGTATCCTTGAACTCACGTAGGTCAATAAAATCAGTGGAGCTATTTTAAATTTACAAAGCTATAGTGGAAAAGCGTAATTGATGCATGTATCATTTGTGAATCCAGCATAGCTCCTACAATCTCAGAGTGTCACAGAATGGTTGAGGTTGGAAGGGACCTCTGGAGGTCATCTGGTCCAACTCCCCAGTTCAAGCAGGGCCCCCTAGAGCAGGTTGTCCAGGACCGTGTCCAGACGGCTTTTGAATATCTACACAGATGGAGACTCCACAACCTCTCTGGGCAGCCTGTGCCAGTGCTCGGTCACCCTCACAGTAAAAAAGTGCTTTCTTGTGTCCAAATGGAATTTTGTGTGTTTTAATTTGTGCCCATTGCCTCTTGTCCTGTCACTGGGGACAGTTTGGCTCCCTCTTTTTCATTCCCTTCCATCAGGCGTTTGCACACATTGGGAAGATCTCCTCAAAGCCTTCTCTTCTCCGTGAAGCTGAGCACTGAGACACTCTAAGAATGTTTTGGGGCCTTTCCTGTGCTGAATTCAAAGCCAGCTGAAGACGGTGGAAAGACTCCCCTTGGCTTTGGTAGGCAGGGCCAGTCTCACTCTTGACCCTAGCTGTTCAGTCTCTGCTATATTTTCCATGGTAAAGCTGTAGAAATTTTCAAACTACTCTTGTACCATAGCAATATATTTGGTTTATATCTGTGATATATCCAATGGCAGAATTGTCAGGTGCTTTTCAGTGCAGAGCTTGTAGTCTCCAGTGACCTTTGTTCTTTGTAAGCTGGGCAGTATACCTCCGTCAGAAGGGAAAAGCTGAGTCTTTTCACTCCCAGTTCCCTTCTGAGCAAGAAACTCACTCCTCATATGTCTGTTGTTCTGTGTAAATTAAAATAGAGCTTACAGTAAATTGAACTACAGCTTACAGTAATTGGACTTCTCAGAATATTGTGCTTCTATGTTTCCTTTCCTCCTTCCCCACGTCCTTTGAATGTAATTGTTCCGCGTTGGCAGAGGAGGACTGGGGGAGTTGGTGCCCTGTGCCTCAGTCAGACTCTTCATGCATCGAAGTGCAGCTCCCTCCTAGGCGAGTGGCTTTTTAGCTATTCTGGACTCCATGCATTATGGAACTCCTCTGGAAGACTCTAGATCTGGAGGCAATGTATCAGTAGATGAGGAGAATTCCAGTTAATGGTAAAGTCATTTAGTTTTAGTCTTACTGTGTGCTTGAGGAAAGAATTATAAAATAAAGTATGCTTAAGAAAATCCGTATTCATTAAAATACATTACACTGAACGTATAGCAATCTGCACTAAAGAAGAAATTGGAAGCATAATATTGGTAGTTTTATTGGTAGAGAACTAAAAATATTTTTTTACATGCGAAATTTTGCTGTAGGCCGTGCTCTGCTCTCCCCTGCTCTTCTCAGAATCTATTTTGTCGAGGCTGTCTGGGGAAAGAACCTTTTCTTTTCCATTCCTTTTTTGTTACGTTCTTATCAGGGAGTTCTCAAAATATAAAATACCTGTAGCTTATTATTATTTTAGTTTATTTCCAGTGCAAATAAAACATTAACATATGTTAGATATGAATATTTTGGCTTTCAGACAGCTGGGAGCGGACAGACTGGCAGTGTTCCAGTCTCTAATAAGTTACTATGCTGACTTCAATAATGCTGATTTCACCAGAATTTGCTTAGTCAGGTGGCTATGAAATAATAATAAAAAAAATTCTGGTTTGTCCTGGTTTCAGCTGGGATAGAGTTAATTTTCTTCCCAGTAGCTGGTATAGTGCTGTGTTTTGGTTTTAGTATGAGAATAATATTGATAACACACTGATGTTTCAGTTGTTGCTAAGTAATGTTTACACTGGTCAAGGACTTTTCAGCTTCCCATGCTCTGCCAGGCGCACAAGAAGCTGGGAGGGGGCACAGCCAGGATAGTTGATCCAAACTGACCAAAGGGCTATTCCATACCATATGACGTCATGCTCAGTATAGAAACTGGGGCGAGTTGGCCGGGTGGCAGCGATCGCTGCTCGGGGACTGGCTGGGCATCGGTCGGCGGGTGGTGAGTGTATCACTTGTTTTTTTTTTTCCCTGGGTTTTGTTCCTCTCTCTCTCTCTTTTGTTGTTTTCCTTTTCATTACAATTTATTATTATTATTATTATTATTATTATTATTATTATTATTATTATTATTATTATTATTTTCCTCCTTTTCCCAATTATTAAACTGTTCTTATCTCAACCCACGAGTTTTCTTACTTTTGCTCTTCTGATTCTCTCCCCCATCCCACCAAGGGGGGAAGGGTGAGCAAGCGGCTGTGTGGTGCTTAGTTGCTGACTGAAGCTAAACCATGACATAGTTGTATTTATAATTACAAAAACCACCTAGGGTATGTGGGTGTTCACATGGCTATACATTGATTTCAATGTTTGTTCTCACCAGTGATGTGCTAATGTCACTCTGCACCTGCATCATTGGAGGATGGGGTTTTTTTTTGTTGTTGTTTTGGAGGGGTTTTTTTTGGGGGGGGGTGTTGGTTTTTGACTTTGGGTTTTTTTGGTGGTTGTTTTTTTGGTCCCATAACCAGGAGCACATTGCCAAATCAGCAGCTTGTAGCTGATGTTCTAGTTTCTACCTGGAGCTTTTCCTCTGTAGATGTTGCAAATTTCTGTAGTACTAGTAACAATGATCTTTAATGGGCATCTGTTCTGAAATGAGCAGAACTTGGCTTTAGCTGAAAACCCCAAAACTGCATTTTGGACAAGGTCACAGAAAAGTAATAAGTTGGAGGCAGAGAGCACTTCATGGTGTTGGATGGAGCAAAATACGAAAAACCAACCAACCAAACGAGATTCATGGCTGCTTGAGGCCTGTGCAGTTTTCAAAGACCAGTTTGCACCTGACATACTCTTATTCATACCGGGATTGCCACATTGACAAGGGTCATCTGAGTGGAAGGTTGGCCTAGGGGAGACACTGGTAGGAGCTGTGGGAGTGTAAAAGGCGGCACACATACAGTTTTCTGACAGTGCCTATGTCATGTGAAAAAATGGGAAGGTTGTGAAGGTTGAAACTCAATAAATAAAATACTGAAAAAATCCCACCACAAAATTGTAATGTGATCTTATTTCCCTGGCAGTCTAAGGAAGGGATGGTAAAATATGATTGAAGTTGATTCAGTGAGATTAATATAAAATGATGTATACTGTTATCCTTTATTTGTCTTTTTGTAAAGATGATTTAAACCAGTGGCTTTCAGTCTTTTGGACTGCAGAAGTTTGAATTTTTTTCAGTGGAAATATGTAGTGAATAAAGCCTTCTACTGCTTGGTTAATTCTCTTAGCCATCACTTGCAGATATCTGAAGTGTGATGTATAGACCTCCAGGCTGTTATTGATCACTGTTTCTACATCTGTCAGCTCATAAAATATATTCGGCTTCAAATAATGGCCACTTTGTCCCATGTGAGACACAACTTTAAAATTGAAATCTCAGCAGATATGGTGTAACAGTCCTTTGTCATACTTTCCTCATCTGTTCCTTTCAAAACAATCATTGCAGTTCTCTTTATTTGAAGAGTTTCTGCTACTTGCTTTCTTCACTGTCCCGGGCACAGCACTGTATCTACAGTGACTCTCATGTTTTTGTATCACTGTTCTGCATCTTTGCCAATATAGAGTGTTTTTACTAATTTTTGCCTTTTTTGAGGGGGGGTTTATTTGGTACCAGTTTCCACTAAGAAGAAAGCTCTGTCCATTTGTTTGGGAGGGTAGTTGACTATCCTAAGTGTTCCTGTATGGAGTAGCTGACTAGTATTTTTTTCCTACTACTTGTTGAAATGATTTCTGTAACTTTCTGCTTGGAAATGAAAATTCTGATACTCACCTGGTAGCTCTTGGAAAAAGCTTATGTAAACTTTTTTCAAGGATAATTTTGACTGTTTTTCCAGATTTCGTTTTGTTTATAATTGATCACATTTGGTTAAAATCCCTTAAAATTATTTAACATCTGGATTTCTTTTTCCCCTAACAGGTGAATAAAATTTGAAGATATTACTAGGTTTGTTGTTTTGCATTGTCATAAACTATTATGGTGAAGAAGAGCTTTTTTATCTTATTTCTGTTGGTCAGTATGTACTTATATATAGTAGTGTTAGTATGGTATTACAGTGATGTCATTGATGTAATAAATTGGGGCAGAAAATGCCTGGTTTCAATTGTCAGATTCCGCCCCCCCCCCCCATCCTGAAAGCAAAGCAAGAAAATACGCTTAAATCATCTGAAAAATAGGCACATACCTGTTATTTCTAGTGAGGGAGTACTTCAAATACTTTGAAGGTAGGGAAGATGAACTGGCGTGATTCTCCCTATATCATTATTAATTTGACAAAGAGATGTAAATTCAGGTATTATTCCCTTAAGATGTTTCTTCAGGTTATATTCATATTCACCAAAGTGCAGCATCCTCTCTAGGCACATTTTACAGGCTTGTGAAGAGGGAGTTTGTTTTGTAGATATTTCCCTCATGGCATATCCAGAAGCTTTGTTAGATCCTCAAGGCACCTAAAGGAGAAATCAAATCTGAGTATAGCATAGAAGAGATAACAATCTTGCATATGGTTGTTGTGAAGTTTCTTAATAAGCTTCTTAACAGGCTTCTTAATAGTAGTAGAATATGACTTCAGAATGTCCATGGTCTTGTGTGGCTCTGTATGTATAGAGTTGGTAGTATGGTTTAAGCACCTAACCACAAATTTTTAATTTTACTAATTTTGCAGTATTTTATTGCAGAGTTGCTATGAAGAAATGTGAGAATAAGTGAATACATTTTAAAAAATAGAAAATTAAGATAGACATATAAATAAATAAAGGAATCATATTCTTATTTTCATGCATCAGTTCAACCATCTTGATTCACACATTTGCACCTTTGCTCCTGTTTGCAGTGTGACATCTTGAGTCCCGTGAAAACTCAATGGAAGTAACAGGTAGATTCTTACAGTGTAGGCAAACAGATTAAAAATCCTCGCCTTGGCTTCTGCTGTACTCTGAAACTGGTCTGTGTGTACCTTGCATCTTTCATCATCTGGGAAGCTATTTACCAGTACCGTTTAAAGCAAGTCCCAGTCATTTTTCTTTCTTGCTGCCAATTGATCATGGACAGCAAGAACCCTCTCCTTCATTCTTTCCTATAAAATTCCATGTTTTGAAGTCTAACATCTAACAAACGTATGTGGACAGATATCAAGGCCTGTTAAATAAAATCCCAAGGTGGTTGTTGAAATAAAATATTTTGTGGAACAGAAGAAATTTTCTCCCTTGGAGAATGACAGCTCTTCCTTCCCGCCCCACCCCCCCCCCAAAAAAAAAAAAAAAAAAAAGCTTGAAGGTCAAATTACAAAACAAACTGGATGCTGCCATTTAGAGTGCAGTTCTTAGCAGACTATGGTTGACTTGGAAGTAGGTAGATGCAGTGAGCACATTTATTGAAGTAGCTGTACTTGTTATCACTATTAATTATTTCTATTAAGGTACCTTTAAAACCCTGCTGTTATGAAGAGCCATCAGTCTAATTACCATACACACAAAAGACAGTCCTCCATTCTTCAGGATTTGACAATTTAAGTGTAAGAGAAGAGATAAGACACTGGATATAGAGCCAAAGATACGGGGAGAGTAAGGGAAAACTGAAATAAATGAGTCATTGTCCTGTCAGGCTTCTCTCTCAGGTGTGTGTCTGCACTTCTGGCTAGACATTCACGAGCTCTGACCTGGAGCTGTTGGCACTGTGGGCTATGCCTTGTTTCCATAGTCAGGATTGTGTCCTGCAGGAAAAGTACATACTGAGTTACTGATATTTATTCAAGATTTGAGGGCAAAGTATTTCTTTTTTCTTTCTCCGAAGAGATTTACTCCCATTGTTTTAGCTCTTAGAACAACAGAATTTAGAGAGAGGGGGGAGGAGAAACTAATTTGAGTTTTCAATGTAATTCAGCATTGTAATAAAGTTATCTTATTTATCTTATCTTATCATAAGATAAATAGAATAAGATAAATAGAAAGCATATTTCTAGCATTACGGTTATTTGCTCCTCACATTTCTCCTGGAAATGCTGAAGTATTCCCCATGTATTGAGGTGATGTGATCACAGGCAATGTGATCACAGGTGGATCCATTTTCTCAATCCCAGTAAAGTTCCCTCTAACAAAACCAAGCTTGTTCCACAGGAAAGACAGTACTTCTTCTTGCTAGGGCAACACCCCAAATTTCTTATCTGTCAAGTCTGATCATCGTAAGTCCACTGTTCCTTTATAATTCTACTAAATATCCATACTAGATCTCTGCAGCTAACGAAAACAAGGTCTTTGCTAATAATATATTGAAAACAAATTCAAGAATTTGTCAATGAAAACTGGTATTTTTCTCTCAGGTTTTCAAGAGCTTGAAAAAAATGAAAAATGCTGAGAACAGGTTTCATAAAATTCATTAAGCATTCTGTCTTAATGCTATTTAACCCATTCCAGTCATTTCTGAGATGCTTGGTAATGAAATGAATTACATTTAAAGATGTACCTATTTCTTTTTCTGTGCCATTGAGATTGCAGAATTGTACTTTGCTTTATGCAGGTTTGATGCTAATGGGCGATAATTAAAAAGAAAATCTTTTTTTTAACTGTACTTTCCAATTCTTGGTTTCCTTACAAAGGTAGTGGTAGACAAAGGAAAAGGAAGAAAAGTGAGTTGGCTGACATATCAGTAAGATGAAAGTATTGCAGCCCTCCTAGAGACTGGCATACACTACAGCCCCATATAGACAAACACACCTGGTTGCACAAGCACACAAAATCTGTGTCTAATGTCTGGAAAGGTCCCCCTGAAGACAATAGCAGTGTTAAGACAGATATAATATATAATTTTTTTTTTTTTTGGGGGTATTATCAGTGACTCTAAGGCTTTCCCTTGTTGATATAGTTCCCAAACAAAAAAGGAACAGTCACATGAACAGTTGCCTACTGTTTTCTGTGACTGAGTTAGAGCAGCAACAGATGCACTCTGGAGAAATCAGCTATGACAAAGCAGAATCTATGAACATCTGCTCCAGCTACTTTTACATTTTTAATTATTTCAAGTCCTGAACTGACTTTAGACATGAAGTACTGTAATGTTTGGGAATGCACAATGGATAATAGTAACTTCTGGCAGCCTTGAGAAACAGGGGCATGATGTTAGGTGTACATAGGTTTCTATTTAAAGTTGTCTTTTGAAAATTTCCAACTCTATTGGTAGCACCTGATTTTTTTTAGATTAGTTTTTGATTAAATGCTATTTGATAATGAATGTTGAGAGTGAGTATATAACAAATTTGGAAAGCAGATTTGCATAACTGACTTTAATCAAGATTTCCAAAAATGTGTTTACCTTTCTGTCTGTGTTAAAAACCTTTTGCTGAACTAACGCTAAGGACTTAGCTTAAGAACGTTAAGTAGAGTTCCCTGGAGTGTTTGTGATTATGCCAACTAATCCTGTCATTCCAGCTGAAGTGAGGGAGGAAGATGATGGGTCTCAGAAAAGGGACGGGAGGGTGGGCAGATTCCTTATGCGGGAACAAAAATGGGTGGAGAAAGAGTTGGGAGCGTGAAACCCTGTTCAGTTCCTGTATGGACCTAGATGCAAGTGCTTTGAAAGAACCGAGATCTAACAACAGCTATAGATGTGGTGCTCCATCTGTGCGCTAATCCACTCCTGGAAAGGTCTAAACACATTAGACTGGCCTGCGCTATTATGCAAACAAGGCATATGTGATTATTACTGTAATATCCAAGTTAACAAGGGGCTGCCATTTGTGGGTGAAGTGAAAGCACTTGGATTTGGGAGGAGAGTAAATACAGTGAAACGGAGCTACATGATGCCAGGTCACAAGAAGTCGTGCCTTCACCAGGAAGGTGCGTGCAGCAAAGTCATGGTGCAGAATTTCTAGCTAAAGTGTCTGTGGAAATTGTGTTGGGCCAAGGAGAGTCTGGTTGAGAATGGGAGCATCAGCAGGGTCCCCGATAGTCACTCAGATATGGGTGTAGTCTGTGGGTGCTTAAATAATGTGGCAAATTTTTGGAGCAGAAGCTGTTTGGAACCTCTGTGGCTTGGGAGCATGGAAATGTCGCTTCCAAGTTATGTTCACCCAAATAAATGCCAGATTTACTATTTTGCAGTGAACTGAGTAGTTTTGCTGTTTGCATAGGATGTTTTTTAACGCTGTCAAATGAAACTGTCAAAATCTCTGAAGGTGCTGCTGTTCAGAGGTACTTGCCTTTTACTGAATATGCTCACGTGATCTGTGTACACAAGGCTGCAGAAAGCAACCATCTCACTAGTCATGTGCAAAAACGTGTCTTTGAAAGTTACGCATAATGGGTGCACACTATTTTTTCATGGCAAATCTGGGCAAAAATGGGGGTAGTATCCAAAAATGCTTTATTTGTTCCCCCCTGCCCTGTTTGAAGTCTTTGTGGGGCAGAGTAACAGTTACCCCATGTAAGGGCTGTTGCAGGAGTAGGTATCGTCCGTTGTCATGTCCATGGGTGGTCTTAATTTATGACATGGCAATGGAGAATGCAACCTGCTTTTTATATAGTAAATTAATGCTGATGAGTGATAACTGTTTATCTCTCATAGATTTAAAATAGTGACTGAAAAGTGTGCAGTCTTTAGCAGTTCTTCATTACTTTCAGAAATTCCCAACACTCAGTCATAATCAATTAATTGGATTTAATCTTGCATATGGATGCCTGTGACCTGAGGCTTTCTGGTGGGTGTATGTGCAAGTATAAGCGTGTCATGAAGTATAACATGTTTTAGGGAGGTGTCTATTTATTTTTCTATGCTGCACCATTTTTCTCTTAACAAAGTTTTCAGAAAAGCACCTTTTACAGTTAGCCCAGCAGTCCAGCTGAGAGAAGGTGGAACTGAAGCAGAAATTTCTCTGTCATTAGTAGCTGTCAGCATTTGATAAAATATCTGTTTGCACCTTTACTAAGATACAACTATGTCACTACTATTGCGAATAGCTTACATAAGGAGTCCATCAGATAATGTCTAATCCCAGTTTTATGAGGATTAAGTGCTCATGTAATGTTTGCATTGGAGTTCTTTTGGTCTTGCAGACTGTTGTGCTATTTATAAACCTTTAATATAATTGTAATACAGTGGTCATTTAATTAATATTAAACTTAATTGCTTTTCTTCTCTTGACACCCTCTAAGGCTTTTGTCTTGGCATTTGATTTTATTGTTTGACATTTTGCTGCAAAAGTTGTTTGAGTATCGGATGGCCAACATAATTAAGCATAAAATGGATGGGCATTTTGATCGCATTAGTCATGCCCAAGTTTTCAAAATCCTACGTTTAGTGTCCAAAATATTCCAGTTCTGTTTGACAAGCAGAATATGGTCCGTTGCTCTAAAGCCAAAGTTGTGCATGTCTGTTAGTAGAAATATTTTGGCTGCCATGTTTAACCAAGCTAAAGTTGCAGTGTGGGTAGCAATAATGCCATTTTTAAGAGAAGCTGTCATCAAACACATTGTCCAGATTGGATCTTTGCATAACTGGAGATAGCCGCACGCTCACTTTGTGCTATGTGATGTCCATGGGCTTTGATAGGTTGCAAACTCCTTCCCAGACTCCCTGTCCTGCAGCCTACTTTAAAAGTTTTACTTCTTCTGTCAGGTCTATTTGCCTCAGCTGACCTGCTATCAACAGAGTTTTTAGTCACATTTTGATGTGCTTTTTCAGTGTTCAGATTGCTTTTTTAGTCTTTAAGAATGCCTCAAGGAGCCCTCATTCTAGGGTTCAGATAAATTCTACAGAATACTTCTCAGCAAGAACACATGGGATAGATTAATTATGTCATTTCCCCATAGTAGTTGATGGAAGTACAGGAAACATGAGAAGTAGGTGAAAGAATTTATAATTTTAGATTGACTCCATGCCAATGTGACTAAGCAGCCCGTTAGTGTTGTTGGAGGTGGCTTACACTGCAGATGCTCTTAAATGATCGTAAAAGTACTGTAGAACAACGACTTCCTGTTTTCAGTGTGATAGAGATATTTACCTTTTCCAGCTAACAGAAGTAAGATACAAATAGTAATTGATTCCTTATCATTAGGAAATTTCAAATCAGATTTTCTTTTGTCAGCTGAGGAAGCTGAAGCATATACATGCAGCTTTTCAACAGTGATTGACTGGAAAAATTAGCATATATTTTCCAGCTTGAAATCTGGAATAATTTTGAATTGTTGAGGGAGACGGCATGAAATGAAGCAAGTCTCTAGTCTCACTGACTGCAGTAACAGAGGAACTTGGGTTCTCCAAAAGATGAGCAAAGAAGAAATAACGCCTGAATCCCTGCAAAGATAAATGAGAAAGGGGCAAGAGCAGTGCCTAGTAATGGCGTGACAGTCGAGAGAGAGAAATTAATGAAAGGTGACCATTATCTCTGTGTGTATTTCTAAGGATAAAGCCACACAGAGGTTTTGTACTATGTAAGCTTGCGAAGTAGGATTAATGGGATTTACACAATGCCTAAGCCTTGATCTCTGAACAGTGGAAAATGTAATCAAGGAGATTCCAAGGAGGAGGTTGGAAAGTTAAATGAACAAGACGGGGTTTTTTAGTATGCTAATTCTGGGTGTTCCCTCCCCCCCCCCCAGCATACGCGAACAAAGAATGCAGCAACATAGAATTAATTACCAGATTCAAAGTTACATTCATAATTACTGACAAATTTTGCAAAACTTCGAGTCACATCTGCCACTCATTGGGCAGATAATATAATAAAGTGGTTTGAGGAGTTCACCAATGTCCTAAACTTTCTGCTTTCACTTGATTCAGATTTCAAGTCTGAATCAAAATCAGCTGAGATACCATGGGGAAGTGTACATGCATTCCTCAGAGGAAGGCATATGCAATCTAGATAGCAAAGGTGATAAATAAAGAAGTGAGAAAATGTACTAAATGACATCCTGTGAACTCAGTGAACGGAAGGCAGGAGTTAGCTGGGTCATGGATTTTGCATGGACATTTTAAGAAGGAAAAGTGTCATTTGGAGGTCAGTGGGAAGAAAAAAGAGTTGCGAAAGAGAAGTGATGGTTTGACAAACTGTTGATAATTCACTGAGCGAACACAATAGCCAGTGGGCTCCTGACAGATTCCTTTTGCTGGATGAATATGGAGAAGTTGCCATGTTATCACAATGTGCTAAATGGTACTACAGGGAATAGTTGTATTATCACTACACCTGCGTAAATTAGTGGTGGGGATATAAGCACACCTTGCTAATAATTTTTTAGACCCTGTACTGATGCCTATCAATGTAATATTTCATCACCTTCTTTATACAAATATATCAAGAGCAGTCAAACTTCCTAGTAGGTTTTGTAGAGTTCCTGTTTCATCTTCTTAGAAAACTGTGCTTTGAATAATATACGTTGGTTTAGGTACTGGGGGGGCATATGGAAGTTTGATGGCAAGGGGAAATGGTTGATGTAATTCAGCTGTAGATGAAATCCTACACAGGCAATAACTATCAAGTTCTGGAACAACTAATCATCAGGTAATTTCTTGACTGTGACTCAGTCTGTCGAATGAAAGGACTTAGGGAGATGAAAGATGATATGTTTCCCCAGAGAGATACCAATCACAACTAATCACAGTATCCTGGGAAGCATCTAGCCAAGCAGAAATTAAATCTTTGCCAGACTTTCCAATTACACTGTTCTAGTCCAGATGTTCATGTTGTTGAAATATCTTTATTTCTGAAGGAAAATAAAGACATGAAACACCACCATCATGGGATGTGTACTGGCTGTGATAGTTACTGGCAGGAGGCCAGTTCTGTTCTGTTCCACACTGCCTGGGACGTGGGTCCCACTGTCTTAGGAGGAAAGTGGGGCAGAAGAAAGTTAGCTTTGTCTTACTAGAAATCTTTCCAAGTGTGCTCAATGCTCACCTAACCATACAACCTTAGAATAAAGTTTTTAGAAGGCTTCAGGTAGCTTGATGAAAATCAGCCCTTTGCTGTCTGGCAGGATGCGTCCTCTGTGGGTAGCAGAAGAAGAGTGGGCTGACGAGAGAACAGGAAGAGGCAGAAGCATTTATGGAAGGATTGGAGAAGAAAAGACGGTGTGCACTGGCAAACTTGGACCGTCACTAAACCCACTGGTATCTGTCTTGTTAAATAAACATGGAGCCAGTGGTACAGGTGTGGATGAAGTGCCCATGCGTTTTTTGTAAGCTCATGTGGCTAATTTAGCATAGGTGAGAAGAGAAAAACTAAGTGATAGTGCTCTGAATTAGAGCATCAGAGTGTACCTTAGTTCTTGCTGCTTTTTAATGGAAGGAACTGTCTGGGTATGGTGGAATCCTTCAGGTTTTAGAGATCACTAGTAAGATAGAAATAATCCAGGTAAAGTTGATTTTGATGATTTCAAGAAGAAATGTCCCTTTTGAGTATAGTCAGTGAGAGCAGCAGTCCATAAGAAGACATGCTTGGGCTTGTGTCAGATTATTCAGGTTAACAGGTTTTCAGTTTAGTTTCAGTTTAGTTTTTCAGTCAGGCATTTATTGTTTGTTGGTTTTTCTCTTTTCTTAAACACAGTTTGGTCACTCTGTATAGGCAGGTCCCTGATACCTGGGGGCTTTATAATCTTGCTGACAAAGCCACAGCAAAATCTGATAGTTGGAAATGTTTATTTAGGGGAGTTCAATGAATGAGATGTAATTTTCTTAGCTGCATGATGGCCAGGTGTTGTGGTGACATATGAAGGTGTGGAGGTGGGCAAGTCAGCACTGCTTGAAATTTCTGGGACCCACACAAGCAAGTGTCTGAAATATGGACTCCTCTGCCACTTTCTAGCCTTTGAGAAACAATCTTCGAGTGTATGAAGGGGCAAGGGCTGTCTGGGCAGAGTGATCTCTCACAGCCCCAGAATTTTTAAGTTTTTATTTTTTTTCAAGGCTTTATGGAGAAGAGTTGATTTTCTTGCGGAAAGCAAGTGTTTGCAATACTGCATCACTGCATTACGATAATTTCATATGCCAAGACTTCAGAGGGCTGTTGGTGGAATCAAGAAATAACATCCTGATTTCACACTAGGCTGGATGTGTTCTTTTGATGTTTTTTCTATGTACGTTATTTTCTAAGTTTCTCTGAAGAATCAGAGGTTTGTTATCGTTGATAAGGAGGCTGAATTCAGTGGACTATGATCTATGATAGTATCCATACTATGAAAGTATGGATACTTTTTTTTAAGATGCCTGGGTAGTCTTATTCATATGTTAAGAGTATTTTGGCTTCAGAAGAGTGTTTTCTTCCAAGATAGAATGACAGTGATCTTGATGTCTTTTGCCTTTCCTGTGAACAGGCTTAGTTTGCCTGTTGGAAACATGAGGATGTGTTATCAGTCCATTGCCATTGTGTGGTCCTCAGGCATTGCTATACTTCATCTTTTCCTGTCACATGTAGTTCTTTGAAGCTTGAAATGTGTGGGGCAAGGGAAAGAGCTTAATATATGAGTATTTCAGTTTAGTGTCATGGCCTGTGATACATAGGAGGTGATATATATGACTGGATAATTGCCTTGTCCTGTCTGGATTCAAGATCTGCTAGTCCCCGATAAAGATTTTTATAGATTTTTTTTTCACGTACTTCCTTCTAGAAGTGCTTGTTTTCTGGGAGAGGAAAGAGGCATGTATTGAGCTTTTTTGACTCCTTGTGACCTTTCTTTGTGGATGTTGTACAAACTTTCTCCTTCTGTTAGCCCCAGGACTCTCCCCTGGACTCTCTCCTGTGGGTCTTTTCTGTACTTCTTTTATTAAGTCTGACTGCAAACTCTGCCATTCATGGGATTTGGGGTGTTGCAACGTGCTGTGATATTACTTCTTGAAAGTGCTGTGCAGGCATATATTACACAAGATAGTTTATATTTTATAAGATAACTCATATTTTGGAATTTGAAAAAAGCCTTTTTTGTCACTATGCCCATCAGTTTTCAACATCCGTTTCAAGAGTTGACGTTTTACATGTTGACAAAGTAATAAGAAGTTTGTAAAATCAAGGAGCTGCAAGTTAAAAAAAAAGTAAAGGAGAATTGAAAATAACAGCAGTAATGGTAATTAATATAGGTCATGCAATAAAAACTCTTGTACTTCTAGATATTTTAAAATTGTCTACAAACTGTAGTCTATTTAAACAGAATAGATAAATCTCTCTGTGACTGAACTGTAGTATAATTGATTTACATCTCCAAATCAATGATTAGCAAATTAGGCCTCTAACATGTGATCTGTAACTTGAAAGTGGTAACCTACTCCTGTTATTTCATGATTATGCTTACTTGATGAGCCTTGACTGTGTCCTAAGGAACAGAGACAGACATCCAATTTTCTATACCTAGCAGTTACAGTACTTAGCCTTTATATGTTGCATAATGTAATTGCAGTAATGGACCCATTTAAAAAAAAAAGGAAGACAGTTTGCTGTGAAGATATTTTATGTAACCCTTAAATACAGAATAAGAACTTTAGTGAGCAATCCAGTATGAGCTGTGTCAGCACGCTGCTGTAAAACCTGGTACTGCCAGGGTGCAGGAGTGGCACCGGGCCAGGTCGTGGAATAACAAACACCGAGCCGGGGGGAGGGTGATTCTGTCATCTGGTCATCAGAGACTTGATCCTACTTCTGTTGGGGGAAAAAAAAAAAGGCAATCACTGAGGGTCAGTTCCTGTACAATAAAATTCATATACTCTAATATACTTCAGCGGTAATGGTAAATAACCGGATAATCGAGATACAAATACATAAATACCTCTATGGGGTGATGAAATGTCCAAGGGCAGTGATAACAAATAAATATGTGGCTTCAGTGATCACCCTCCGTCATACAACATTCCTCTTCAAGCAACTGATGATCTATTAATGCCACTGGCACTGCTCTCACAGCTCCGTTTTCCTTTTCGCCCCTGAGCTGTGTTGCAGGCAGTATTGCAGGCTGTGTTGCATAGCTTCCTTGACATGACCTGAGACACGTCTCTTCTGCCCTCTCAGTAGCCGTCAGTACTCCATATTGCTTCAACATCCTTCACCTTCTACTTATGTGTGCTTTTCTGGTTCTTTCGTGGTTTTTTTTCCTCCTCTGATTTTTTTTTTTTTCCTTGTGATATCCAGACTCCAACTGGTGGGTTTAGAATATTCTTGCAGCTGATTCAATCTTTTAATTTTGAAATGCAGTTATCTTTAAGAAAATGTATCAGTTCTATAAGCAGGGTACTAACACTTTTTTACAAAATCATTGTGGGTTTGTTTTTTTTTTTTTTTCTTTTCTCCTGAAGCGGTGTGCATATTTGAAGGCAGAACCTACTTTGAAGGACAGAGAGAAACTGTGTATTCAAGCTCAGGGGACTGTGTTCTGTTTGAGTGCAAGGTAAGAATACTGTTGATGGAAAAAAAAATTCTTGCATGTTAGAAATATCAAAGTCCCACTGAAATAAACTGTTGAAATACAGACAGGTCTACCTTAGGAAGTGGCAACAGAAAAGGCATCTAAGGGGTCCTGCGTTTATTTTGTCTGAGTTCCACATTAAATTTTGCAAATAAATTTACTTTGCATAGCTGCAAGCTTTGATTATATAGCTTGACAATCAAGTTGCATTTTTTCCTCCTTAGGTATTGTCTCCATCATCAGTAATAAAAAACCAGCAAACTGCCTTAGTTTTCTATTGACACATGTGCAATGTTATTGTTCAAAATTATATGCTCAGGTATGAGAGATGCATGAACATGATGGGGGCATAATTTGGAATTCAGGATAGTTCTTAGAGGAAAAGCTAAATGAAAAAGAAGGAAGAGAGCTGGCACAGCAGGTGCCTGGTATTTCTAGTGATGGAAATGGGCTAAGGTCGTTGTTTTATTTGTAAACAGAACACGCCTGATGCTGGGTCTTGTCCTGCTGCATGAACAGAGTTGCTCTTCAGGGCGCAAATGCACTTCAATGGCAAAATATACCCCAGAGATGACTGCGGGTTGAGAAGTACAGAAACTGCTGCAGTGGGTCCTGCATTGCCTCTTGGGGGGAGGGATGGGGAGGAATTCCCTCCGGTTAGAGCGCTGCATGCTGTGGGATGGAGTTGAAAACCTCAATGCACATTTCTAGGGCAGAGAAAGAGAGGGGAGCAACTCCTGTGGCCATGCTGCAGCTATCTATTGGACCAGTTTCTGGAAATCTCAAAACATTTTCATACAGTTGTGAAAAAGTGTGTTTTACAAAGTAGAACTGGAGACCGTTGACTTACTGCTGTTGATTTTAATCTTTGTGAGCTTAATACCTGGAGTAGGTGCTTTGAAACCCTTTTGAGAAGGGAAAGGAAAAGTTGACCAGAAATAATTTTGGATTCAGTCATACGCTTTTCAGGAGTGTGAGCTCGTATTTTCAACATGACACCTGGGACATGAATTCTGTGATTAGTCAATGGATATAATTAACAACCATCAAAAGTTATGTGATGTTGCCTTGTGTTTCTTGCAGCTGGCAAGTGCGATACTGTATGAACAAAATGCCTCTGTTGGCTCTGCTAGTCTGTATTTTGTCGATTACACTTGTTTGCTTGTGGGCTGCCTGACTGTCCTGGTAGAAATGTTGGGCAGCAGCTTTGGCTGGTTCAAATGCTGCTTTTTCAAGGACCAAAGTACATACGGTTTCTGCTGAACAGCCTTGTGGATGATAATTCAGAGCAGAAAAATCTACATACTGTAAACCGTGTTGGTCAGTTAGGAAGTCATAGGTGAGCACTATTTTATTACTACCAGAGTTCTCATAAAAGGATATAATTAATGACTCCAGCTCAAGAGAGACTTAATAGGAATGACACAAGTACTGATTTCATGCTTGAAGGCTTGTAATGATGTTATCAAGGCAATGTAGGGAATTTCTTCTTTTTGTCTGCATGTAATTCTAAACATAATTTTTTGTTTTGTTTGGCTGCTGCAGTTGTGCCTGTTATAGGCATGTGCTCTTCTGTTTGAATATCATAAAACAAGTGAATGAAGAATTCTCTTCCAAATTAGAATTTGTAAAAGAATTAAATGCAATCCAGACTACTCTAATTGATATTATTTCTGTCAAAGGGATTTTTTTCTTTATTTTGTGGGATTGCTGGGTTTTGCTTGTCCTGGCGTACTACACACCTGTGGCTGGTTTGCATTACTGTATTATCAGGTTAGGGTTGGTTTCTCTGTGAAGATTGTTTAAGGTGAAGTTTGAGCAGTAATTTTTATATTGGCCATTGTGTTCATGTTTCTTCATTACATTTCATGCTTAAAGACGATTTAAAATTAAATGCTAGACCCATAATACTAATACATGCAATGGCATATGCATGATTTTATGCACTTTCCTTGCATGCAGAAATACAGGGTCCTGAATTCAGTGAGCTCATATTTTAACCAGATTGCTGATTTTTAAGGCAGATGCCTCTGAGGAACATGTTGTTGTTTGCCTTGTTTTCTGTCTTTGCCATATTGTGACTAGAGCACTGCAAGACAAATTAATTAGGGCCCGAGGGAGCCTAAAGGTGGTACATCTGCGATAGCCGGATTGCTAAGGCAGGCATTTCATGTGGTCATACTGCAATGATTGCATGTGACCTGCACTAGGTTCCTGAAGATATTCAGATACCATCTTGGCATTGGACATTTCCAGACTCCTGATCCAAACTTAGCTGAGAAACCCTCTCTTTCCTGTTAGGGAATCAGTGCTGGTTTCCTTCAGTGTTACTACCAAAGCACTGAGGTCGGAGATGTTCAAGCTTGATTTTACTTGCTGTATAAATAACAAGCTGCTTTAAAGTATTCATTATGAGGACCCTTGATTCTAGAATCTGCTGCCTCGGTTTTTGAGAAATAATTGTTACTCTTTCAGGCATTCTTTTAAGATAAACTTCTGAGGCAAGTTGCTTGACAGCTAAGACAAGAGAAGAATGAGAGCTGTTGCCACACTTGCTTGCTTGAAAAGGTTTGAGTATAGGGGAGTTTCTGATGCTTTTATTGTGCTACGTTGTCCTTTCAAATGGTTTTTGAAGGTACCTGGAGTTTGGCATACGCAGATTTTTGTTTGTACATTATAATGCTAAAACCTCCACTAAAGTTATAATTTATCTTCATTTCTTCTCTCACAATATTAATCAATTACCTCAATTTAACAGGACCGCAAAATGCAGCGTATTCCAAAAGGCAGTTGTACAGCTTTGAACTGCCCAGAATCTCAACAGATCCCCTTATCTCAGAGTTGCTGCAAAATCTGTAAAGGTAAAGTAATAGCTGGATATATATAAGTTCAGTGTAATTTTCCATTCTTATAGGTTATATAGACTTTTTTCGTATAATTTTGAATACGACACTCCTACGCATGATAATCACTGTACATCTTGGGAAGCTGAATAGATAATGTCTGCATCATGACATCTGAAAATTGTAAAATGTCTAATAGTGTAAATTCTGTGAAATGTTTACTGGCACTTGTGTTTTTCATTCTAGCCAGAAGTGGGTGAAAAGTCAAAGAAATCATATACATAGTTAGTGATTTTCTACCCTTCACCCACTCTTGTGTCCAAACAAAATGAGATTGGAGAAGTGTCCGTGTTCCCCAGCATCTTTCTGAGATGCTTTGAGATGTCTCTTTTAGAGAACTGTTTGTGCTATGCAGTTGTACGAAGACTGGAGTAACTTGTTTACCTGTTTGGGGTTGTAGTCTGCATCTAGAAGCAGAAGCTTTGGGGAATATTTTTGTATGTTACCTTTGTGTGTTGCACCCAGACTGATGCTTTCCAAAGGGGAGAGGTGCACGAAGCGCTCTGTGTCTTGAGCCCACTCTTTTGATCCAGCCTAATACTGGTAACTTCAAAGCTATGAGCAATTGCATCTTCAAGTGGCTACATCTGTTTCTTCTGTAGCTAAATAATGATAAATTGATACTGGGCATGAAAAAAGATGTTAGACTCTTGGGCTGATTTTAGGTATACTTCAGTGAAAATAGGAATGCAGTTATACTTGTTTCTGTGCTACTTGGTGCAAACACGAAGGATATGATTAATGACATCAAGCAGAGAAATAAGAAAGTAGAAGAAAAGAACTTAAGAAAAGTTGATAGGTCCTGAAGTCTATCACAGTCAAAAAGGATTTTTTAATGACAATTTTCTATAAAATCTTCAGTGGCTTAGAGAAAAGAACTCTGTGGTTCTTGTGCCTGATATAGCTAGAAAATGTTAATATATGTCAGATGAGTGCTTTCTGAACATATTCAGTCCTACCTGAACCATGCTAGGTTGGCCTCTCATGAGCTATGGAGCTTATTCTTTAAACAAGAAGCTGCTGTATGCTATTATTCAGCAGCACATATTTTGTTTATTAATAGAGCTGATAGGTAAGTGTTAAGAATCTTAAAAAACCCAAAAAGTCAGTATAAAAGCTGTCACCCTTTCTGGATAACATGTACATTCTTATTTATTTAGTGCCAAAGTCTGATACAGCCAATCCAGGCCAGGAAATCAAAAAATAAGACTATTGCTTTGTCATTAACTCAGGCTTCAATGAGGAAGACAACAAAAAGGCAAAGAGTAGATGTCGCCATGGCCAGAGGTTGCTCTTGACACACACACTTCTGCTGTCATCAATGAGTATTGAAGACCTTCTAATGCTAGTAAAAGTGTAGAGCTTTTTGCTTCTTAATGCCCTATGTTAGATAACAGCACTGTGGTAGCTGTGGTGAATTACAATATTTAAGTAACATTACCTAAACCTATCTCTGGTTACGGGGAGACAATCCACAGCAGGAAAGAAAGAGAGAAAGAAAAACATCTGCCTCTCGTATCATAGTAGGACTGTGAAGTTTGCATCATGACCATGTTGCTGGGTCTCAGTACTAAAACATTCTGCCTTTACGGGCTCCTGTGTTTCTCTTGTCTTGTTTTACTTGGTTTGTGCTGCTTCACACTGTTCATGAGCTGCCCAGGTGCAAAGCACCTCTCTGACCTGAGCTCCAGGCAGACTCTGCCCTTGTCCTGCTTGAAGTGCTCATTTAACTTGGCTTCTGTGAAGTTAGGGCTAGAAGCTCTTTCATAGCAAAATAGGAAGCAGAAGCCAGGTGGAGTGATAAAAATAATAATCTTTACTGCCAACAAATACTTGTTTGTTATTTTGTAAGGGGCCTGTGTTGCAGCCTGATTCCAGCTTGTATTCTGGAGCTGTTGCTGTTATGCCAGTCCTGGTCCCCTGAGCCTGACCCACATTCCCCAGTTCTCCTGTGGGAGATTTTGAGACAAGAAAAAAGTTATTGGAAAACAGCAGTGAAGTACTGCTGCTTGATCAATTCTAATACTTCAGTTAAAGAAGAAAACTTTAAACAAATGAAATTATTGAGAAAGCAATGAGGGAGACAAGCTCCACACCTTTATAGACAGATGTGGAAATTGTGGAAGCTTCAAGTCAGTTACTACAACCAGCTGGAATTCAGCGTAATAAATGATGTTAGGTGTAAAGGATAAATGGTGTTCAGCAACATAGCAGCATTAGATTTCATGAGAGCAAACCGGAGGAATTAAAAAAAAAACTACTGAGTTGAAAGGTTCAATCTAAATTTTCCAGCCTGGAAAAGAACTTCAGAATGATAAAAATTTGTAATTAAGGTGCAATGGAAAACAGTCACACTCAGGAAAAATGGAAGGGAAAAAAATAGGAAATAGGGATGGCTAAAAGGTGAGATTTTAAAACTAAATTTCTCTGAAATGGAAAGGATGATGCAATCAGGGAAGAGTATTCAGTCAGTGGAGCTTGAAAAGAAGAGATAAGGGGAAGAGAAAAGCAAAACAAGTCAATGTTAATCGAAGACTTTTGGTTAAATGTGGAAGGATTTTATAAATACACCTGGGAACAAAAAGTGCTAGGAAAAAAAGTAATACCACTAGTAAATGAGCTACTGAGTGTCAAAGCTATTGAGGTCTTTTATAAATGTCCAAACAAAACAAAAAAAAAGAAAATGAAGAAAAATATATAATTAAGAAGTCTCCTGTAAAAGTACTTAACATGACAAGGAGACAGTAAGGGGTTTTAAGCAAGCCTCCTATCCAGCTGCCTTAGATCAATGCCATAACCTGAAATTGAATCAAAGACCTAGAGACAGTCTGTTCTTGTGGCCTTTACTACTCCTTTCATCCGTTTCATGCTTGGTACAATTTATTTTTCTATATCTCATGGACAATAGAAAGGTATTCTTTGCCCTAACTGAAAAAAAGATAGGATTGTCTTTGACAGGGATGTTTTATAATCCCTGGATTCTTTTTAACCCTCAATCATATTTGTTTCTGTATAGGCCATGACTTTTGCACTGAAGGACATAACTGTATGGAGCATTCTGTCTGCCGAAACCTAGATGACAGAGCTGTCTGTAGCTGCCGAGATGGCTTCCGAGCCCTTCGGGAGGACAATGCCTACTGTGAAGGTAATACCTTGTAAAGATGCTTAGCTCTGCTGTATAAATTACTGTGGGAAGAATGTATTGATTCATGAGTTGTCAAATGAATTAGATATGCAGCATATTAATCAACTAAAATAATTATCTCTCCAATTAAGTTCTTTAAAAAAAAAAATTAAGTTCTTTAAAAAAAAAAATTCTGATAAATGTCGAAGTTGCAAGTTAGTATGGCTGAGGTCTTGAATTAGAAACATGATTCCATAGGACAGTTTTCCTTTTTTTTCATGTATTCAGATATTCAAGCAACCTAGAAGTCAACCATTTGAATAGCATATTAGTATAACATTTAGTTTCTCTTTTCACTGCTGCCTGTTCCCATTCTCTCTCCCCAGGAAGTAAATGCTATAGACTAGATACTAGTATTAATCATACTGAGTAATGATTTATTATTTGAGCTGCTCTTTTGGTGTCAGGGAGCAACAAGCTACCTAATCAGAAGAGAAGCCTCTATAATTTGTGTCTTTACACTCTAGCGTAATCCTGTGAAAAAAAGAAAAATCCCCACTCCAGCAGCGAGATCCAAAGTCTGCTGCACAATCTCTTAGCTTTGTGCTAACTGTTGCTCTTCCTCATGAAAACCTTGATTCTGCAAACATGTAATACTAGTGTACTATCAGGCCATTCTTACCATAAAACTTAAGAGTTGGCAGTAGGATGGCTTTTGACTAATAAGCAGTTCGGTTCAGATTTAGCCTGCTAAATTGAAAGTTAAGCATCTGTGAGTAGAGTCTAAGGTACTCTGCAGTCCCACCTAATATCTGGATTGTTCTCTGGTGATGCACAACTAAATGGGATGAATCAAGGCCTTTTAAGACTGTTCCTTTGGCTGAACTCTGCAAAAGTTAATGCCTGTAGCTTACTTGAGTTAGTAGCTGCATTAATGTCGGTGGGAATGGCCTCAAGTTGCGCCAGGGGAGGTTTAGATTGGATATTAGGAAATTTTACTTCACTGAAAGGGTTATCAAGCATTGGAACAGGCTGCCCAGGGAAGTGGTTGAGTCGCCATCCCTGGAAGTATTTAAAAGACGTTTGGATGAGGTGGTTAGGGACATGGTATAGTGGTGGTCTTGGTAGTGTTAGGTTTACGGTTGGACTTGATGATCTTGGAGGTCTTTTCCAACCTATACGATTCTGTGATTCTGTGAATGCTCATCTGTAGGTTTAGATTTGAGAATTCATGACTGTTTTCAGGAAAGGAGCATATAATTAATTCAGCTTTGCATACCTCTCTGCTTAATGTTTATGGTAAGCCTTCTGATGGAAGCCTGTTTTGAGAAGTAGAACTAAAAATCATGCAGAAACAAATCCCTTGCCCCTCATCATGTCCCAGCCGGCATCTGACATCAGGACCTGCTGTATAGCTTGTTCTGTGTTGCAGCATCAGCCACTTTTTATCCCCTAGTCCCTGGAGACTACGCCAAGGCTTAGGCTGCGGATCTGCATTTCTGAGAACTCATCAGCCATTTCCTTTTCGAGAGGGTCACTGGAGCAATTGAGTTATGGTGAAATCAGGTGCTTTAAGAAGTTTTTTTTCTGTGGCTCTATTGTTACTCTGCTGAATGAAGGCAGAAAAACAAGTTATGCTCTCTTAGTGATCTCTACATCACTCAAATTACAGTCTATTGCTATATGTGGAACTTGCCAGGCATGTCATAAGCAAAAAACAAAAGAAGCTTTTTGATCTTCATTGGTAGTGAGATGTTTAGATGAGGACACAGTAGATTATCCTATGTGAGACTGATGCATTCGTATTATATGTGGATTTACCAGTTTGTGCAATACCTGAATTGAGTATGATGATTTTTTGAGAAGACAGAAATCTTCTATCGGCCCGATTGGTTCCGTATGGGCAAATGACATTGTTTCTGGGTGGTAATTATCAATCTTTGTAAGTGCTTTCAAAAAACTTGCATAAGTGAATAAAAGGTTGAGACACATTATTTACATAAAAATAATAATTGTAATACTATGTTTGGATGCATTAAATTCTCTCTTAAAAATGTGTATGATTTAGGGCCTGATCCAGGAACACTTGCTCACATTGAAGCTAGCGGGAGTAAGTCCATTAGGAAGATGTGCCCACTTGAGCATGAGATTTGGTCCCTGTCAGATGAGGTTCTCCCAGCCAAGGGTGAAGCTAACTCAGCCGGCAAAACAGCCTAGCTTTGCTGCTAGTTATATAGCGTAGCTGCAGTGTAGGCACCACACTTGAACTATGCACACTTGGTACCTGAGTCCAGAGCTGGCCTTGGCTGGCCATCCCTGACTGAGTGTGCAGGTCATGTGCTGGAAGGAGGGGAAATAAGGTTATAGATTGAAACTTTAGGATTGTTTTTGTGGAAGAGGAGGGGCAGGGGACTGAAATACCCATGTTTCTTCAGAGTTGTGCTTTTAGTATCGTATCCCTTTTTCCAGCCCAAATGTCTCTTTGACCACTGAGGTTTTTTATTTCTGGAAGGAGACTCTTACCTTAATATTAAAGAATGTAATAGCAAAGGGCACAATAGCGATAGTGTAATACGAAGTCTTTTCAGAGTCCTATCCCTCATCTTGAAAGGCTGAAATGGTCCCAACCTCCCTTTCTCAGCACATACCCTTTCTTCACTGTGCCATTATTGAGGCTTTAATTACGAGCAATGCCAAGTGTAGAAATGTCGAGTTAACACAAAGCCTTTCAGAGAAGGCTTTTTGTAATGGCTGGAGCCCATGGGTATGGTAGCTGTTTCTATGTTTGCACTTCACAAACTTCAGATACACTGCAAAATTGGATGTCGTTGATTTTGTGTTAGAGCCACACTTCACTAAATACAACCCTGATTTGTGCCTCAGCACTGTCAAAATTCAAAGAATAAACAGAAGTAATGATGCTCCCATTGGCAGAACTTCTCCTTAAGGTAGAAGAACAAAAATAAAAATATTCAAAGCTGGTTTCAGTGTGGGTCTGGAAGAGCTGCATAAATTTCATCTGAATGATGGAAGAGTTTGGCTTCTGTCCTAGAAAGAACTGGTGCTTTTCCAAAGCTGTGTGATGTCTCTAGATACTGTTATGGTGGATACCTTTCTGTTTTATAATAATAATATTTGTTAATATTTATGTCACATTTAGCTTTCCCTTGGAGGACTGTTTAAAGCAATACTTAAAGAGTTGGGCTTTCTTAATTTACATGCTGTAAGCCTTATTCCAAGTACTCTGAAATCTATTTTCTGCCTCAGGTTATTATGCAGTTTGAGATACCTTGTGGGCAGGTTGGGTATGGATTATGCTGTGCTGCCCAGATGTAGGTGCTTTTGAATATAGTATCTTTGGTGTATAGCCTACTGAACATCAACGTTTTACAAAAACAGATGTTCTGATGAAGTGTAATTAGTTTTTTCCCAAAGCAACACCTGCAGCACTCTCAAACTGATGATCGCTCTCCGGGATGTATTTCAAATAGTGTTCAATGCCCACTACCTTTTTGGTGGTGGAGTTATGCTGAAAAAGTTTTTAAGGATAAAGTTTGTGACTCTTGGCTATCAAGATATTCTTATGCATCTAGAGGAGTGAAATATATCCATATTTCAAATAAAATGGGTTTGCAAATAGTCTGCTGGTGGCACCTTTAGGTGTTCTTCTCAGATCCTTGAACCTAAGCTGTTTTCATGCACCATGCCATGCACTTTTGTCAGTCCTCAAAAGATGTGTTTGGGGAGAAGGTGTCACTTGTACCCTTTGGAGACTATACTTGGAAGGATTGTTTGAAGTCCAATTTTCTGATTTAATAATGGTGCTCAACTATCTCTGTGCAAAATCTGATTTAACTTCAGAATCGTTGCCAAGGATTGCTGATTAAGTAGAGAGGAGAGTAGGCTCAAGAAAGAAGACAGGAGAATGCAGTAATCTTTTGTAAGTACCACGACTGAACATGATCTGAGAAAAACAGGTTATTTGCTTCTTTATCAAGAGGATTTTGCCTGATGCAGAGGCTGTTTTACGTCATGTACTGATTTTGGCCAGGATGGAGTTAATTTTCTTTGTAGCAGCCTGTACGGTGCTGTGTTTTAGATTTGTGACTAGAACAGTGTTGAAAACACAGGGATGTTTTAGCTATTGCTGAACAGTGCTTGCACAGTGTTAAGGCCATCTCTGTTTCTCACTTCCCCCGCATCCAGCAGGCTGGGGGTGGGCAACAGATTGGAGGGGGGGGACGCAGCCGGGACAGCTGAGCCCAACTGACCAAAGGGGTATCCCAGACCATATGACGTCGTGCTCAGCAGTAAAAGTGGTAGTACTCTTTGTAAGGTGGCTGTTGCTCGAAGACTGGCTGGGCATCAGTCTGCTGGTAGGAGCTGGAGAGTGATTGCCTTTGGTTCACTGTTTTTCCCCCTTTTCCCCCTTCACTTATTAAATGGTCTTTATCTCAACCCATGAGTTTTTTCTCACTTTTGCTGTTTGGATTTTCTCCCCCATCCCACTGGAGGGGGAGCGAGCGAGCAGCTGGTGGGCGCTGAATTGCTGACCAGGGTCAACCCTCCACACATCACAAATTTACCTTATGGGTGTGTGGACCATAATGTTTATTTTCTGATATATGGGAATTTAGTTGTACTAGTTGCACAGTACACAATCTAGCTAACTCGTCTTAACAATTTGGGATCATTTAATATCATTAAACAAATTTTTGTGAAACCATTTTCTATTTTTATTCTAATTTATCCTTTTTCCTCGGTAACTCTCCTAGTTTCTCTGCTGTTGCCATGTTTGTCCCAGTTTCAAGTGCAGCAGCTGAAATGAGACCAAAGGCTGAGTGACTTTGTCTACATTTGAGAATTGCATCAGCTTCACTGATGACTGTCCCTCGAGGGGAGAAGGTCTTCAGTTTAGAAATCTGCTTTTGAATAAGCTGTCTTGATTTGAGTCATTGTCAGTGGAGGGAAGTAAGCAGTCTTAGAGGATGAATTGTCTCTTTCCAGAGTAGATGTCTGAAGCACGTCAGTAGTGCCACTTGGTTGGACCTCATCAGGTTTCCCTTAGCTGAGAGTTGTATGTTCTCCTCCTGCTTGGAAAGGTTTACTAATTTATCCCTGTGTTTGGGTAAAAATACTAATGCATTATTCAACCCTCTTGCCCAACAACAAAAATATTACACTTCTTCACTCACCTGATTAGTAAAATCTGTTGTTAATCTTACTGTTAGTCTTGTTGGTTTTAACACTGGATTACAAAAATAAAGTACATATTCAGAATGAGCCTGATTTCTACAGATTGCAGTGAAGAGAAGAAATCTTACAAAAGAGAAAAAGTAATAATCAAATTGCAGTAGGATAGGTGTTGCATCATATTGACCAAGTGCAGCACTCAACAACACATTTTGTCTTCTGGCAAGTGTAATACTGAGAAGAGCATAAGTAAGACAGAGACCTCTGTAATGGAGATAAACCCCAGTGTATTAAAATATATTCTATTAAGTTCTCTGGGTCTTTCATAACCAATATTGGGCTATTTGCTAGCTTTGCTGTCTTCACGGTATGCACCGTATTCTTTGGGTGAGAGTCTTACTTAGGAGCTCTGCAGTACTGTCAGTTTTGTGAAACTGGGAAGGTTACCCAAGCTTCTCTCTTCATACATAAATTTTTTTTTTGTAAGTGAGATGTGGCAATAGTATCACATATAGCTAAGAAATAAAGATTTCCATCTCCATCAACTGGCAGTGTTTCAGTCATTACCTTGGCATTTTGGGTTGGGCTGGAAAACTAATCAAGCAGAAAGAAAAACTTTCACTCCAGGAGGGCAGAATGTTATTTCCAAATCTCTATTAAAAAGTAATTAAACATTATTAATATTAAGATTAAACATTAATATTAAACAGTATTAATATATTATCCATTATTAATATTCTCAGCAAAGGCAGTAAGTGTCATCTTATTTCCAGCATTATGTTACTGAGAAATCTAAATATGAAGAATTATCAGGCCAGTTCCAATGTGTCAGTGTGTCAGAGTGGGACAAATCCTTCTTGTCTGCCATGGCTCTTACTCAGGAAGATAATAAAGCAAATTCCTAACTTAAAGTGTACAAGTAGTATCCCTGACACCAGTCATAAAGTGTGGTGCATACTGGGGTACAGATAGTCCCACTGCCTGTAGCAGTGGAATGGTTTGTACATGTACAAATTGCAGGATGTGATTCAGTGTTATTTGATTTTAATTACTTCTACAGGGAGGATGTTCAGACTGATTCTATCATCCACCCATAGCCAGGACTGACAGTGATGTTATTACGATTAAAAAAAAGCTGAAACTAATCATATAAAAGGAGCCTCTTGGAAACTTTTAAAAAGTCTTCTGTGTTAGCAGTGTCTGGTAAGGAGATGCTTTATTGTACTGAGAGCAGCTCTTTTCCACCAGCAATAAAAGCGTATGTTGCGTTTTGTTTTTAAATGAGAAATTAAGATGTAAGTTTTCATACAAATTGCTTAAATCTGCAACCTCAAAGCAAAAGAGAAATGAAACTAAAGCCTTCATTTTGTTCTTATTTGCCTTTCTCTCCAGTTTGTACTAGTAGCTGGGAGGTGACTACTGAAAGAATTAGATGCTGTCACTGTGCTGAAAAGTACCTACAGCCAGCTGGTTGGTTTTCTTATGTAACTTATAAAACCTCAGTCTAAAAGTGTGACACATCTTAACCATACGTAGAGGCTGGATCCCCAAGAGCTGCAACAAAGACACAGAAATGCCTGGCATTAAACCAAACTGAATTTAAAATAAATATTCTTTTATGAAGAGTGCAGAGTGATAGCAGCCACAGTGATTGTATCTGTTATGGTACTCTAACTAGTGTGGCATCTTTTGAGAGACAGCTGAGTTGTGATATCGCCACTTGTTTCTGTAGAACAGGCTGGTAATCTACTGGATAGCTTGCAAGAATGTGCTGCATGCTTTAGACACTACCCAAACCCCAGATAGAATCATAGAATAGTTTGGATTGGAAGGGACCTTTAAAGGCCATCTAGTCCAACCTCCCCTGCAATGAGCAGGGAAATCTTCAACTAGATCAGGTTGCTCAGATCCCCATCCAACCTGGCCCTTGAATGTTTCCAGGGATGGGGCATCTACAGCCTCTCTGGGCAACCTGTTCCAGTGCCTCACCACCCTCATGGTAAAAAATTTCTTCCTTATATCTAGTCTGAATCTACCCTGTTTTAGTTTAAAACCATGACCCCTTGTCCTATCGCAACAGGCCCTGCTAAAAAGTCTGTCTCCATCTTTCTTATAAGCCCCCTTTAAGTACTGAAAGGCCACAATAAGGTCTTCCCAGAGCCTTCTCTTCTGCAGGCTGAACAACCCCAACTCTCTCACCCTTTCCTCATAGGAGAGCTGTTCCATCCATCTGATCATTTTTGTGGCCCTCCTCTGGACCCGCTCCAACAGGTCCATGTCTTTCCTGTGCTGAGGACTCCAGAGTTGGACGCCGTACTCCAGGTGGGGTCTCAGCAGAACGGAGTGGAGGGGCGGAATCACCTGCCTAGACCTGCTGGCCACGCTTCTTTTGGTGCAGCCCAGGATGTGGTTGGCTTTCTGGGTTGCAAGCGCACATTTCCAGTTCATGTCCAGCTTTTCATCCACCAGTACCCCCAAGTCCTTCTCTGCAGGGCTGCTCTCAGTCCCTTCATCCTCCAGCCTGTATTGATACTGGGGGTTGCCCCAGCCCATATGCAGGACCTTGCACTTGGCCTTGTTGAACCTCATGAGGTTCACATGGGCCTACTTCTCAAGCTTGTCCAGGTCCCTCTGAATGGCATCCCGTCCCTCAGGTATGTCAACTGCACCACTCAGCTTGGTATCATCTGCAAACTTGCTGAGGGTGCACTCAATCCCACTGTCTATGTCATTGATGAAGATATTAAACAGTACTGGTCCCAGTATGGGCCCCTGAGGGATACCACTCATCACCGATCTCCATCTAGACATTGAGCTGTTGACCACTACCCTCTGGTTGTGACCATCCAATCAATTCCTCATCCACTGAACAGTCTACCCATCAAATCCATATTTCTCCCATTTAGGGAGAAGGATGTTGTAGGGGACTGTGTCAAAGGCCTTACAGAAGTCCAGATAGACGACATCCATAGCTCTTCCCTTGTCCACTGATGTAGTCACTCCATCATAGACGGCCAGTAGGTTGGGTCAGGCAGGACTTGCCCTTGGTGAATCCATACTGGCTGTCTCGAATCACCTCCCTGTCCTCCATGTACCTTAGCATAGCTTCTAGGAGGATCTGTTCCATGATCTTCCCAGGCACAGAGGTGAGGCTGACAGGTCAGTAGTTCCCAGGGTCCTCCTTTCTACCCTTTTTAAAAATGAGTGCAGAGTTTCCCTTTTTCCAGTCACCAGCGACTTCACCTGACTGCCATGACTTTTCAAATATCATGGAGAGTGGCTTGGCAACTACATCAGCCAATTCCCTCAGGACTCTCGGATGCATCTCGTCAGGTCCCATAGACTTATGTATATTCAAGTTCCTCAGGTGGTCACCAATGTGATCTTCTCTTACAGTGGGAGGGACTTTGCTCCCCCAGTCCCTGTCTTGCAGTCCATCCACTCAAGAGGTGTGGGAAGAGAGGCTGCCGGTGAAGACTGAGGCAAAAAAGTTGTTGAGTACCTCAGCCTTCTCCTCATCCTTTGTTACCAGTTTGCCAGTCTTGCTCATCGGGGGCTACGCTTTCTTTGACCTTCCTGTTCTAGCTGACGTACCTGTAGAAGCCCTCCTTCTTATTCTTTGCATCCCTTGCCAAGTTCAGCTCCAGCTGCGCCTTGGCCTTCCTGGCCCCATCCCTGCACAACTGGGCAGTGTCCCTATACTCTTCCCAGGATACCTGTCCCTGCTTCCCCTGCCTGTGCATTTCCTTCTTGCCCTTTAGTTTGACCAGCAGGTCTTGACTCAACCGTGCTGGTCTCTTGCTGTCCTTTCCTGATTTTTTACACCTGGGGATCGAGAACTCTTGCACTCTATGGAAAGTGTCCTTAAAGATCTGCCAGCTCTGTTCTGCTCTCTTGTCCCTGAGGGCAGTTTCCCAGGGGGTCCTATGGATGAATTCCTTGAAGAGCTGCAAGTTTGCTTTCCTAAAATTCAGGGTTCTGACTTTACTCTTCGCCTGACCCATATCCCTCAGGACTGTAAACTGCACCAGTGCATGATCACTGCAGCCCAGGCTGCCCCCAGTCTTGACGTCACTGATTAGCTCACTTGCATGGGTGACCAACAGTTCCAGTATCGCATCCCCTCTGGTAGGGCTGTCTATTACCTGGTTTAAGAAGTTATCCTCAGTGCATTCCAGGAGTCTCCTGGGTGGCTTACAGCTCGCCCTGCTACTTTTCCAGTAGATGTTGGGGTGGTTGAAGTCCCCCAGCAGGATGAGAGAGCCTGCGAGCACGATGCCTCCTGTAACTGGAGTAAGAAGACTTCGTCACTAAGCTCCCCTTGATCAGGCAGCCTGTAGTAGACCAATCACAAGGTTCCCTTTGTTGCCTCGGTCTCTGATTCTTACCCATAAGCTTTCAACCTGCTCGTGGTTATTCTTCAGAGACAGCTCTTCACAATCTATCAATTTCTTGGTGTAAACAGCAACCCCCTCCACCCCTCCTTCCATGCCTGTTCCTTCTGAACAGCCTGTAGCCTTTGGTAGTCGCACTCCAGTTATGGGATTTGTCCCACCAAGTTTCAGTAATGGCAACCAAGTTGTAGCTTTTTAGCAGCACAATAGCTTCCAACTCCTCCTGTTTGTTGCCCATGCTGTGAGCATTGGTGTAGAAGCACTTCAGCTGGGCTGTCAGCTGTCTCCTTCTTAGAGGAACACCCCTTAATTCCTTTGAGGTATTTCACTGGTGTTTCTCTCTTGGCTCCTATTACCTCAGGAGGCCCTGGTTCATCTCCGTAAGACTTCAAGTGTGCTGCAGTGTACCCAGCATGTCTCAGAGCAGCAGGCTGAGGGCCCTCGCTAGCACTCCATGCCTCTAACCTTGGCGTGTCATCCCACAGCTTATCACGGGCAAGCCCGATGTTATCCCTCTGCCCCTTCAAGCCTAGTTTAAAGCTCTGTCAATGAGCCCTGCTAGCTTGTGAGCAAAGACCTTCTTCTCCTTTGAGAAAGGTGAATCCCATCCGACGCCAGCAGGCCTGGTGCTGTGTAGGCTATCTCATTATTGAAAAACCCAAAATTGTGGCGGTGACACCAGCTACGGAGCCATGTATTAATAGACCGGGCCTGTCTGTTTCTTCCAATGTTGCTGCCCGCAACTGAAAGGAGAGAGAGGAAAAAATAACCTGTGCTCCAGATTCCCATACCAACTGTCCCAAGGCCCTAAAGTCTCTTTTGATCACCCTTGGACTATGTGTTGTGGCTTCATTGCCCACATGGAAGAGCAGTAATGGGTAATAGTCCATGGGCCGTACCAGGCTAGGAAGTTTCCTAGTGATGTCCTTAACCTGGGCTCCAGGGAGGCAGCAGACTTCCTTAAGAAGAGGGTCTGTCCAGCATATTGGACCCTCTCTTCACCTCAGAAGGGAGTCACCTACAACTATAACTTGTCTTTTCTTCCTTGTGGAGGTGGTCGTGATACGGGGCGGGTAGGCCTTTCTGACCTTGGCAACACCTCTGGTGTAGGTGCACCATCATCCACATTGTCCATCGACTGGCCTTCCACCTCCAGAGCCTCATACCTGTTGTACAGAGGCACCTGGGAGGGCGAGGTGCGCAGGGAGGGGGTTCACCTGCCGCCCTGAATGTGGACTTGCTTCCATTCACTCTTTTCCTTTAAGCTACTGCCTTCAGCGTGGTGGGGGGAGGATACAGGATCCCCTTGATCTTGGGTTTTTTCTGGTGGCTCTTCCTGTTTTTGTCTCAGGGAGGGCAGAGCATGGTTCCACCAGTCTATCTCTTCCTCAGACTCGCAAATACAGTCTAACCCACCCACAGGGGCCTTACCACAGCTTACAGGTACTATCCTGTTACGTGTGCATCTGTCTTCCGATGAGGAGTTTTAAAATACACACATGCAGTACAATGTGCTGTCTCTTCCTGAGAAGAATCTGATATATATTTGTAGTTTCTGTATAAAAATACTAATGCTCCTTATTCCATTTTTAAAATACTGGAAAACAAAAACACTAACAGTAGCAAGTACTTCTAAATTCTTGATTTTTACAGTTCAAAATTATGAGAAGCTGTCATACTTCAAAAAAAAAGAAAAAGATTATTTTGCAATTCAAATTTAAAGACCTATTTCTAAGCGAGTGCAGTGCTGAAGGGGGATGGATCATGAACTGGAGCCTCAGTAAGTTGTTCTGATATTTGGAATTCACTAATTAATCATATACAACATCCTTTTTATTCTCAGTATGCAGCTACATCAGACTAGTTATTTGGTGCCTAAGGAAAGGCCCCCTGGGATGCTTTCATGTCTGACAGATAACTATATATAATTACTTGTTTTATCATGTATACACTACCATATGAATTAATTATAAGATATTAAATAGTAAGAAGATGCAGTTTGCTAAGTAAAACATTACACGAGGGCAGACATTTCAAACAAATTTTGTTTTCAAAAATTTCCTGTGTGATATATATTTTTTTAAACTACATAATGTATTTGGAGTCCAGTGATGTTTTCATGAGACTGAGATGAAGATTTCATTTTCTTCCAAGAGTCTCACTTGCACAGGTAGCTGTTGAACAATATCTCCTACTGCATGTTTAACAAGGACAGTTTTATCTCAACAGTCTGTCTTCCTTTCGAAAAACTGGGGCAAGTTGAAATAAAAACAACTCTTTGTACTGTTAAAAATGATATTTCTGAAATGCTGTAATGTTGTATTGTGTCCTTTCAAAGCTGTATAGAGCTTCTGTCAAGGAATGTAGACCTTGAGTGACTTTGCCTTTATTTTAAGAGTATTTTCTGTCTTAATAGCACCCTCTCAGGATGCAGGAGATGGACAGAGAAATCATGAACTTAAGCAAAGATCAGAGGTTTAAAATAATGCAAAGGGAAAAGCACCGAGATGTGTACAATGTGTGTATGCATTATCTGTGTAGTTTAATTATGGGCTAGGAAAGAACACACCTTGTGTAAGGATCCAATAATTAGAATTTCTTTTTAGTCTAATTGATGCTTTAGGAGGCTAGTCAAGATATAACAACCTCTTATTAGTTCAATTACAACAGTGCTAACGCTTATAATCCAACTCACCCAGTTTCTCTTAAGGTCCATTAATAATTCAATAAAAATCAATAGACAAAAGTAGCTGCTCATTTCCTCTTACGCTCCCTATGCATAGCTACAGTGAGTTGTCAGTGGCCCAGGTTCTTTGCTAGGAGCAGCATGCTGGGGATGGTGGAAGGTTATTTTATTTTTTATCCTTGGTCTTTGTGTATGCTTGAGGTTATTTTTGTATGCTTTAACTCAATACATGGAGTATGTTCTTGTAGTTGGTTTACAAGGTTAGTTATATTGTGATTCCTTAGGTTTTAGTGCTTTTCTCTTTTGGGGGAGGAGAGATTCACAACTGCAGAAAGGTAGGTAAAAATAAAAATAATAAAAAACCCCAACAACAAAAAAAACCAGTTTCAGAGGTAGATCCTATATGTGTGACCACTTGGTAATTTTGCTGTTGGAGCTAGGCCTTTTACTGCCTGTTGGTAACACCAAAGGTACAGGGCTATATATATGAGAAGAAAAAGTCAAAGATTATCTACAGAGGGTAAGAGTGATGACACCTATGGTGGTGCAGTCAGCTGGGATAAATAATGTGGGAAATCGTGAGAAAATACACCATTTTGATAGAAGTTGATGTTAACATCCTTTGTGGAATATGTCAGTTGGGAAAACTGCTGCACTGGGTTTGGTAGAGCAAAGCAAAACAAAAGTGCAGCGATCGGTTTGTGACTGACTGGACTAACAGTAGTAAAACCATTAGCTGGCCTGGTGATAAAGAGACTAGAAAGAGTAGTGGGAGGAGAAGGAGCAAAGGCTGTGCCAGAGCCCTGAGATATTTTGTCCTCTTAGCAGGTAAGAAAGGGTATATGCAAGAAGAGACATACAGGAACACAGTGTTGTGAAAACCAAAGCATGCGAGATACTGAAACCAGGTTGTAGCTGAAAGGGAAGGGAGCCTGGAGGGAATAGGAGCTTGGAAATACAGTCGGGGAAGGGGGAGAGACCCTACTAAGAACATTTTTATTGGCGCAATGGACTGGGAAGTTTTAATGTACTAAACACGCGAGCAAGTTGGAAGGAAGAGTTTGAGGATGAGTTAGTGTGTTTGGTGGTGAAAAGAAAAACCCAATACTTTCACAGATTGGTAAGCTGGTAGGAGCTTGCTTCCAAGTTAAGGAAGTTATGGGCTATCCTTTTTCTTTTAAGGAGGAGGAGCTGGTGAGGGGATGGGTTGAAGGCAGGAGGAGAGACAAGGTGAGCAAGATCTGGAGACAGGACTGAACTTACTCAGGTAGAAAGTGGGTGAGGGAGGAAAACAGCAGAGAAGCTTGATGTCAGAGGTGAGAAAAGAAGGGCTATTGTCAGTGGAAGGAAGACAAAGAGAAAGAAAAAGGACAGAACTTTTTTTCCTTTGTGACTCTGTCCAGGATGCAGGACAGGCTGTGTTGGTTTTAAATCTATGTGTACCTTTTTCAATGGCATTGGTTGCGGTGATCGGTCACTCTTCATACTCCTCTTTCATAGTCCCTTAATTGGTGAGTAACATCTGCTGATCTTGTCATGCCCTTTTTCTAGGTCAGGGACCAGATGAGAAAGTCTCAACAGTTCCCAGCTTGTCTATTTCTGTATGAGTCAGGTCAGTAGTGATAAAATTAAGGGCCTGAAGGCCCTTTATGGTGACTGCCCGTTACTGGCATCCATCCTTGGGATTCTCAGCAGATAGGCCCACAATTTGCAGGAATGGTGGATAAATGATGCCCTTGCTCTTAGCAGCGGAGCCTTCAGGTCAGGATGGAGGTTTGCTGATGAAGTTGTGTGGGAGAGGTGAAAAAGCATTACCCTCTTCAGCAGGTAAATGTGGGGCTTCATATTTATGGGCTGTGAAGACAGAACCTTTCATTAACACAATAAACATGGGTTTTTGTTTTGTTTTTAAATTGTAGGTCTAATCTGCTCTGCTCTTGTGTTCACAGTAATTTTTGATGCACTTACGAAATAAATTTTTATAAATAAAGCTTTTTATGCTCCTGTTTGCTCTCTTCCTAGGTACTTAATATTATTTGTTGCAAAAATCCTGCAAGAGCATCTTCCTGCCCACCATATGCCTCTGTAAGTGCGACCAGGGAGATCACTGATGCTAGATGCCATTGGGTTTTAAAGGAAATGGCTGGAGGCAGAACGCTATCCATAAAGGATCCTCAGTTCTGGAAATAGCCTTCTCTCTTTACAGCCCAGATTTACTGACTTAGTACCAGACTCATTTGTTCTGGCAGGCTTTTGTGGTGGATAAAGGTAATGATAGATAGTGAGGCCTAAGGAGAGGCTTTGTTTGTTAGTGTGAGGCTTTGGTCAACAATGATTTACAGATTGCGGGTCAAGTTCTCTTCTTATTAGTGGGATTGTAAAACATAACTGGGAATTCCACTCTGGGGAAGCAAACTCATTAGGGTACAGGAGGAAGGGATACAGGGAAACTTTTCCTGGGTTATGTATTTCGCATAAATTTTGTTTGAGTGCTTGGGGGGGATAAATAAAGGCATTTTTTTTGGTTTTGATGTTTTTGCAAGTATAAATAAATCATTGAAGTGCAGATTCCGAACACTTTTGCACTAACCAATTTTCCCAGAGATGCCTCTTTCATCTGTTCCACTGGGAATAGAGCAGGTTGGTGATCTCCATGACTACACTGTTGTCAGTACATCACAGCTGGTGGCTCAGTATCACATCACAGACTTCAAGCACACAAGTCTTTATTGTTGAGTGTGTAGAGCCATTGGAGTGGTGCATTCATGCTATTGAACTGACTGACTTCAGCATCTTACTGGCTAAACAGTAAGACATTAATGTGCATTAATATGCTAACTAGGCTCTTTGGCAGGGGAAAATTAAGATAAATGTTATAGGCTTTCTTAGATATTGAAATGCATCAGGTTTTCTGTTGTACTTAGTGCATTTGTGTCTAAAGGTGAATAAAAGGCTACACCAGTGTTTCAGCCAGTAAGCAGGATGAAAAGGCTTTTATTTTGGTAGCTTTGAAAGAGAACAGATGTTGGGCTCTTTCCCTGCCCCAGTTCAGTCTTCCTTGATCTGTAATACCTTAACCTAATGCATACAAAGCTTGCATATGCAGTGCCAAAGGGGGAATGGAATAGCATGTTTTTAGTGTGGTCTGTGTGACTAGTTGTCATTCGACTCTTACTTTATCCTTTTTGTTTAATTATCTTTTGTGTCCAGTGGTGATATAATTTAGCGCTAAAGTTGCAAACCGTTTGTAAAAGTAGCTTATCAGCTGTGTATCCATGGTGTGGAGCAATGGAGTTTTGACACCTGATTAGGGTCTTCAGGTACCAATGTAATACAATATTGTGATAGTAGCAATAATAATGACTTTATTTCCTTTGCATGCTGTATAGGCTCTCTAGTGAGCTGCGTGGGAAAGAGGTTTTTTTCCAGTGAGCGTTTAAAAAATGTGGACAGTATCTTTGCAAATCAGTTTGAAAAAAAAAATCAGATTTGTTCAAATGAAACACTTCAATACAAAGTTAACCTGATCAGTTGTGGGGGTTTGGTTTTTTTTTTTTTTTGGTAACAATTGAACAAGCAAGGATTTGAAATAAAGGCAATTATAAATAAAACATTTTGCAAAACCTCAGTATGTGGAATGTTGGCAAAATGAAAGCTTTTATTTAGAACACTTCTAAATTAGGAGGTTTGAATCAAAGTAGCTCTGGCTTTAAGTTTTTCACTGCAAAATGAAAACCATTAGTGTTTTGGGTCTCCTGTGGCTATTCACCTGCCAAAGCAATCATTAATTTAGTTTTCAGAAAGTTCTGTTTAATATTTTTGAGGCTTTGGATCTTTAAGTAGTATTTTCTGAGTGTGCCAAAGCCAGCTCCTAGGCAGTCTGTTGACACCAAGAGCATAAGGCCTCTAATTACTCGAAGACTGATGTTGTTACTTAAATACAAATCAACACCATTAATTTAATATGGAGTTGTGAACTGGAACTGTGAAAGACACAAGTTGCATCGTTTGTGGTAGTAGCTGAGGCATTATGTTGTAACTGCTGGCTGGTTTTGTGAACTGCACATTTATGTTTCTGCAGAACATCTGTATGTCAGGAGATCTGTGCCATTTTCCACTTTCTGTGCAAAACCAGCTCCCCTTGTGCTAGTCTTGTGATAACTTCACTTTTTTTTTTGCTTTCTTAGGTGACTTTCACAAAATGTGTTTTGAGCCTTAGTATGCTCACTGTGCTCACTGTAAATACACATTTATTTATGTATGTATGTATGTCCATGAAAATTACAAAATCAGCTTTTCCAAACCAACACCCTAAATTCTTCCATGCCTGCAGATCCTACAGGGAAAGGAAGGGGAGGAAACCAGCTGAAGTGTATTGGCCGTGAAACTCTTAGGAACTGAATTTGTGCAAAGCAGGCTGGGCTCACCACCCTGAGAATTTGCAGTTGCTACCTTCATAGTTTGTAGCCAACAGCCCCCAGCTTCTCCAGCAGAATCCAGCAGAACAGTTGCACTAGGTGGAGATACTGGGGAAAACAGAAGGTTTTTTCAAAACTAAATGAAACTAGGAAACGACTACAGAATCGCTAATATTCAGTGTGTCACATTGTTTTGTACTGAAAGGCAAATTTTCTTCTGGGAATGTAAAAAGGAAAAAAAAGCAGGCAATGAGTGCAGTTGGTAAGTAGCTATTGATTTAAAGATGCTGGGAAGAGGAGGCAGAATTGGGAGATAAGCATACGACCTAAATAGGAGTAAAGTACAGGAGTTAACACCGTTGACATTTAGCATCACAGCATTAAGAAGTCAACCCTGGTTTGAGTTTATATATCCAGTCTATTGTTTTGAACTATCACCAGACTCTGGAACACCACACTGTTTTCCATCCAGAGATTTTATTTTCAACTCTGAAAGCTGTAAACATCATTGAAAACAGGGAGGAAATCAGAACTGGTGAGCAGGAAAAAAAACAAAAGCCAACAATCCACCGCTCTGATTTTTAACATACTTTTGTAGCAAGGTTCAGTGGCACATTGCATGACAATATAACTACATGTACAGAGCGTCTCAGTAATGCTATCTTTATCATTAGTATTACAGAAAAAGCGTGCTATGCGTCACTTCCAAATTAATATAGCTTTTCTTCTGTGCAGCATAATAATAGTGTGCAGAAGTTTTTTTTGTTATTTGTGGTGCTTTCTCTGTCTCACCAGTGTAGTATAACCTGCTACAAGAGATACATCTAATTTTGCAGCCCAAGGGAGTACCAAAAACCAATGAGGTTTTGAAGTCCATGCCTACAGTGATTTATATCTGGAGTTTGCTCTAGGACTTAATACTGCAGTAGATATTCCACCCCAACAAGTATTTTATGAAGTTGCAATTTTTTCTCTCAGAGAAGGTCTTTATATAAATCAGATTCTTTCAGGTTCCTTTCAGATATGGTGTGTGTATATGTATCTATATACATGTGTATGTAGATATGTATAGATATAGATATATGTGTTTATATATATTAAAATTACTGATTGGCTACTTTAGAGTTCTAAGAGAGACTTATAATAAGTTCCAGTGTCTTTTCACATCTTATCATGTTCCTTACAGTTCCTTCCCAAACAACAATACCTATTAGATCAAAGGCATATAGTATGCATATAGTAGTGTGTTTATATACTGATGACTGCAGTGTCTATACAGGTACAGTGATGGATGATATTGCAGTGCTGAGGCAGTTTGTCTGCTGTATGGGACTCCAGTTATTGCTTTTGCTCTTATTTAAATCACAGGAATAATATCATAGGCACTTCAAAAGGAAAGATGTAAGCCAATGTAATCTTCTTTGTAACTCCACTAGCAGCTGTTCACAGAAAGCTCAAAGAAACACTTCAAGCAGTTGTTTTAAAGGAGAAATCCAAAAATCTTTCCAAAATGCATTCCTGCTCAAGTAACTTTTTAGTCTAACCCACTACTGATGGAAGTGAATAGCAATGTATCAAGAGATTGTAAAAAACACTGCTGAATTTGACTCGTGTTCCTCTTTACCTTATTCACAGATATTGATGAGTGTGCTGAAGGACGGCACTACTGTCGTGAGAATACCATGTGCATAAATACACCAGGATCCTTTATGTGCATCTGCAAAACAGGATATATACGCATTGATGATTATTCATGTACAGGTAAGAGCTGTATATTCATGAAAAGAAATAACAGGATGATGGTATTTAGGAGCACCGATATGATTCTTCTAAAGTTAATCTTTGTTAGGGTCACAAAATGTCTACATGAAATGTTAAACAGAATAAACACCAAAACAATTACAAGGATACAGTGCAGAAAAGCTAATGTATTTTACAGGTTACGTGTATGCTGTATTGTTTGCCTGAAATTGTAAGGCAGTCTGGATTGTCTTACAGGTCTGCGTGGCTTTGGGTGCTGATAGAAAAGGTGAAGGGAGGAGGCTGAAGGGAAAAATAAGAGAGCAAAAATAGTGCTATGGGTTACTCAGTTTCCATGTGGCATACCAGTACAACTTCACTTGGAGTACAGTGACTCTTCTGCAAACTTTTGGTGGAGTTAAATTTGCTGCATATTAGAAGTGGCTGTTTCCTCATTTTGAGTTTTTCTGCATCGGGGAGGTTGCCTAGCTGAATCCTGAGTTCAGAGGGCAGGAGCTCTGCCTGCCTTGAGCCACTGGACAACATGGTCAGTCTTATCTCTCTATCTTCCCTCTTTGCTCTACTGCCAATGGGTGCTCTAGAGGACGTGTTGGGTTTGTACTGACTTGCTGTCTTCTAGTCTTCTTTTATTGCAAGGTATTTTAGGGTTATGGGATGAACACTGAGCGTTTAAATCAGCCTTCCATATCAGAGCCAGGCTGACTGTAAGTGATCCTGGGATGAATGTGTTTTTTCCTACTAGACAGATAAAGCAAATATGATTCAAAGATGCAGCACATTCTCTCAGTGAAAAAAAAACGTGTGTGAACAAAATAGTACCACTATTTTGTGTGCACAGGGGAACGCATTAGCTCTTCCTATAAGAAGATATATTTGTTCAGTAAAACTTTCTTGGAGTTTGTATTATCTAACAGTAAAGCTGGCTATAAATGGATGAGAGTGTTCAGAATGCGGAGACAACACTGTGAAGTTCATTTCTAAATTTGTTTAATTCTTTCCATGATGTCTTGGCATGTTTGAGCATCAATGATATGTCTTGGTACAGAAACAGCTTCTTCATAAACTGGCATAATTTGCTTGCCCAAACATGCACAGCACTCAGGGACATGGATTTGAAACCACATACGTGTGATTTTTGTGCATCCTGTCTTACCTGTACTTGGTATTCCTCTCACGTACACTGGCAAGCACTATTTTACTGCAGTAAGCCCAGTTCTTGAAGGACCAAGTTATAGGCTGCTTGCAGCAGGTCCTTTCTGAAGCAACTGGTATGTTTCTGATCACTCTTTCATGTTTCTGATCACTCTCTCGTGTTTCCACACTCTCAGCTGAGTAAAGCAATTGTTTCACTACCTACCGAGTGTGAATGTTGGGATTATTTTAGGACTGACTTTATCTAAATTACTGTGATACTTTTTCCGCTTTGCTTCCCTTAACTTGCTGTTCTGATTGAACTCTGCAAATGGTAAAGCATTGCAAACAACTTCACGGGGGCATTTGGTGCCCATAAATATAATAAAGGTATTTCTCGGTACTCTGCACATTGCATTCCTCATATTTGCTGAAATGTACTGTTGTGAAATTCAGTGTAGTTCAAGAGCTCTGGACAGTCAAACTGGTGTAAAACTTGCTGGAAATCCATTACAGATCTCACATTCCAAATTGAGTTTGGCTCAACGTTTGTAAATAATAGTTTCCTGTGAAATCAGCCTGATGGGTGACAAAATGAATGATTTATTTTCCACCTTTCCCTTGATCAAGCTGGGACAAGTTAATGCAAAAGGAAGAGAAGTAGATTAAATAGTTTTGTAAGATTTCAAATCTTAAGACTTGCTAGGCCAGAGGAACTGTAAGTCCCGCAGTGACTTTCTGTTTTCTGAGCAGTGCCACTCGCTGTCATTTGGGACCTGGAGTTTTTCTGGAGTTAAATTATAGTGAATTTTGGATACTGAGAGGCAACCACAAGGATGAAGTGCCTGTTGGGTGGTAGAATTTCCACGAATGGAAACCTAACATCATTAAGTGTATATGTCAGAAAATAACGGCATTTTTTTTCTGGTTCCACAACTAGTGTGAGCGCCTCCGGTAGAGGCACTGGTCAGTTACTGAACTATGTAGACTTATGAGACTCTTGCATGACATTTCCACCAAACAACTAGTGAGTGAAAGATTAATTATGTTTTAAAAATTGAAGGAAACACGGGAAACATTTAAAGTCATGTACTTTGATCAGTAAATGACATTTTGTGCTTGGTTTAGTCTATATGAGTGTCATTGAGAGCATTTACATTATAGCACTGTATTAAAGCAGGTGGCAAGTGTATATATTTGTACATGAGACTGCTATAGGTTTTTTCACCGCTCAGCATATTCTTTGCTGGTTTTGCCATCTATTAAAGCTCCTGGTTTTGGAGACTTTCATGTGCCACCTGTTTGCCCAGATATAAATCTGAGAGGTAAAGTGAACAAAAGTAGGGAGGGTATGTTGCTGTGGCTTTGACATGGAGTCTGTGGAAGTTTTAAACTACTAGATTGCTTAGCATTGTCTCTCCTGAATAAACTTGCTGTGTTCTGAGAATCATCAAAAGCTTGGTGTAGTAGAAAGACTGACCGTGTTTACAGGACATTGCTGAAAGATATGTATGTTAATACATCAGTGCAAAATAACAGCGGGAAGGAGTTTATGATGCTAATGACATTACTTTGCTGCCCTGCAGACAGACCAACAGGTTTAGTCGAGGCTGCTGTGCTTGGGTATAGCTGACTTTTCATAAGCATGATTTTCTCTTACAGCATACTGTGGTATTTTAAAGCAATTAGTTTACAAGAAAAACTCATTATACTTCCCTTTATTGTCTTTTTTTGCTTTGTTTGTTTGTTTTTAATTTAAATGGAGCCTTAATGACATTCAGCTAAACACATGATATCTAGGACTTGAGAAGGAAAAGTATTTTCCAAGTATGTTTTGTTTAAAGAATCAAGGCAGTAAAGTGTCAGGGATCTCAACCTGTCTCAGCCACCTTTGCATTTGCTCTATTTAAGTCCATCAATTTAATCTGCCTTTTATGATTGTAGAAAGTAGCACTTTGAGAATCCAGATACCAACTTGTGCGTGCCCAGCACACCTCACTGTGCATCAAGAACTCACAGCCCATTCACTGCAGCTGGGAATTATTTTGGTTAAGCTCAATTTTCTTGTCATGACGGTGCTAGTTCTTGAAGTTAAGGGCATAAAGAAAGCCTTTTTATCTGGCAGAAAAGCAGGACAGTAAGGAGAAAAGCAATCATGAGAGACCAAAGAGACAGAGCTCTGCAAATTAAGGAGATATTTTTGAAAGGTTTTGTGAAGAGTACCCTGTTTAACTTGGCGTATCTGTGAAAGTAAGGCTGTGCACTGTCCTTAAGAGAATTTTCTGGGTTTTCTGTATTTCTTTTTTGTTTTAATAATCAGATTTGTTGTAGAAGCTGCACAGAATAGTTCATGTATTCCATACTCTGTACAAAAACCTGGTGTTTATATCTGACAAAGATGAAAAGTGAGAAGGAGGTCTGTAAAAGGAATTGTATTTTAAAACCAAGTCAAACACTGGTATGCAAAATACCTTTACCTTCATACCATCGGATAGACACTGTTTTATGTAATTCATGCAAAAAGTGGGCATTGTACGACACAATTTCTGCATTGCTCCTTTTTTCCTCAAGATAGCTGGAAGCATCACCTTTGATAGCATCAGTTCTCAGCTACTGCAGAAGGGTATTATAAAGATGCCTGTTGCCCACTACTTGTGAGAGCCGTGCTGCAGAAGCCTCACACAGACATCTCTTGTGCGCAAAAGCAATCCTGAGTATCTCAGGGCACCTTGCTACTGCAAGCATACTACAAAAGCTACCAAAGGCCCAGGCTCCAGGACGTACGTTGGTGTGGTTGTATAGTATGCAATTGTGTTCAAATCTCTCAGTACTCGTGTACAGAGAGTCTGTTGCACTTTAGTTTTTGCCAATGTTTGCAACTAAATTTATTCATTCAGCCCTCTTTTGTCTTCTGCAGAATTTAAAGTTTTTGGCAAGTCTTTATTTGCCTCATTGGGTTTAACTTGCTGGCTGAAATACCAATGAAACTGAAGAGGAGGCAGATTTTTAATCCAGTTCAGGAATAACAAGAATAGGGCAAACAAGTGACAACTGATGCTGTGTGTTACTAAATGTTAAATTTTAAAAATATATTTCAGGTCACACTGTTCCTTGTAATGCTGTGTAATCAAATCCAGTTGTGGAACCGTAGCTGTGCATAAAATAGCTGACTTACTGTAAGCTGGACCAGAAGCTCTGGTAGCACATCCTTGGGAACGTTACTAAGCAGGAAGAAAATGTTCTGTAGCTTGGCATTAATATGTCATTGTTTGCACAGGATAGCTGAAGCACAGGAAGGAGATGTTGAAAAATTATACCTGAACCTTGATTAGGCAGGTTGTGATGTGAGCGTTGTCCATGCAGCTTGCTGGCAGGCTAACCTAAAATGCCTTATTGTTCCATTCTATGCACACATATATAATTTAGCAGTCATTGATCAAAACAGAAGAGAGACATAAAATCAGTGACATTGAAGGGGTTTTCTCCTGTATGAGGCATTTGAAAAGAAATCTGTGCTATCTATCTCTGTCAGAGTCCTGGGCACAAAAGACTGATTTAGACAGCATATAGCTGCTTCCAAAACAGCTCCAGTCTCTTTCTTCCTGGCATGTTTATTGCAAGTTTTACAATAGATCTGAATTACATTTTGATTTTCACAACAAAGGATGTAATGAAGACATCAATTTCAGATTTTGTTATTCGTATTCATCTTGGAAGCAAGATTTGCAGGGTTAGATTTAGTTAGACACAGCCATATTTACACAGAAATCTGTTGTTCGTGACTGATTTGATGTTCAGAAATCAATCATAGCTATGAGAAGGGGAGATGAGTCCTAAGCTGCGCTCATATGCCAAATTGGTGCACAAACTGCAAATTAAAGGCGTAAAAAATATGCCCTAGGCTACCATGCTTTCCCTACTTTGGTATCATCTCATTCCCTTTCCACTTTGCCTCACAGAAACTGAAATGTAATGGTGGTGTGCTGGGGGAAGGAAGGCAGAAAATGGCATGAGTCTCTGCTGGGGTAATTTTATATGTGTGGTGGTATGGTCCACCATCGCTGTTAGATATGATTAAATTTGAATGCCTTAGTGTTTTTCTGGAATGGTAACGCTTACATCCGTACTCTGTTTGGGATTACAAAAATGCATGGGCTGTTTTCTCGACTGGAAAAAAGAAAGTTTCCCTTCTAGAAACAAGGATGCAGCCAGTGTCACCTCTAGTCTTTCAGGCTGCTGTGTAATCCGCAGCTGGTAGCAGTGCTCTGAGCAGCGCAATACATATCCTTTCCTGCACTTTATTTTTTTTTAAATGGAAAAGGGAGAAGTTACGAAATGAGAGATGAGAGCTCTCTCTTTTTCACGCTTGGCTCTAACAGTGAGGAGTTCTGACTAGCCACCGTGGATGGTTAATCATGTTTAGTCTGAACAGATGTCTTTAGCTTCCTGCCTTGGGACCACTCACCTACCTAAGTAACCCATCAAAAATGGAACGGAAGAAAGAAGACCTCGTGAGATTTAGTGCATCCTCCCATGATCATATTAAGGCAGAGGAAGATGCATGCCGCAGCCTGGAGAAGCCATGGATTTTCTGAGCCACAGGTGATGTTTAAGGCTCTGTTTCTATGCAATCTCATGGGCCACCTTCTTTTGTTCTTTTTGCTTTCCAGTCAGCATAAAAGGGGGAAGTGACTCTGATGGCAGTGCTGGTGGTGTGCTCAGCCTCTCCTGTGGGTGGGAGTCCCCGAGGTGATGTGGGGAAGATCCTGCCGCTGATGTTACCCTCCCAGAGAATTCCTCCCTGGGGGCTATTTCATGTTTCACACTTAGTGGTACTGGAGAGAGAGGCGTTGGGGCTCTCCATGAGTACCCTAGGACGGTACCTTCAGTTGACTTGTGGTCTGGGTAAGATGGTAAATGACCAAATGTAAGGCAGACATATGAAGAATGGGCTGTGTTAGTATATAAACCAGACTCTTTGAATTAATGTTTGTACAAGCTGTCATCTATGGGGTTTAGTAAATCATCTATTACATGTTTCTTTTTTTGTTGTTTTGGTTTTGTTTGGGTTTTTTTTGTTTTTTGTTTCTGTTTTTGAGAGAAGTGAGTGATCTACAACTTTGTATCCTGACACCAGTGAGTTTTTACAATTGCGCTGTACTTTGGCAGGAAATACATGTGACTTCTTGACTGATTAATAATTTAAAAGCATATCAGGCATGTTGAAAATCATGGCCTACTTCTTCCAGGCATGGTCCAGCCACGTGAGCAGCCATGTCCATTCCCACAGCAGTGCTGAGCTGTGTAGGACCACTCCCATGTGCGGAGCTAAGCGCTCACATCCGTGTTTTAAATGCATGCAGACCTTGTAACTTTTTTTCTTAACCATTTTGCTAAATCCATTCCAGATGATTTTGTCTTTCCTTTTCATTTTCACTTAAGCCAAATCATGCTGATATTTTGCTACTGCTTGCTTCTAGAAAGAAATAGCTTAGAAGTCAAAGGAGATAGCAAAATGGGTGGAGATTCTACCCATTTGTGAGGCTGTTATTGTGCATTAGAGCCCGGTACCGTCACATTTGTGTTCCTGGGTTTGTTTTCTGACTTCTAAAGAAAATTATGAAGGAGTTTTATATAACGTACCATGACTGTGGTGGGAACATTTGCAGGGTTTGTTGTTCTTCTTCAGTGAGGCATTGTTGCAGGGTCTACCTAGATGGAAAGGATGAAGTACTTCTTCAGAAATGAAAGAAATGGATGGAATAGATGAATGGCTTTGGTCTTTGGGCATTTTGACTTGGTCATATGGCAGGCCTACTCAAAGCAATGAAAGATGTGTTGGACTCACTGGGCTTTAACTGGGTGTATCCAGCTAGACCTTGCTAGGCGTCCTCCCCTCCACCCCAGCATATCTAAGCCTTTATGAGTCTTGGAGATTTTTCTAACAACGTTTTTCCCGAAATGCTGTCAATGCATTCAGCAGCATTTAATTTTTTTTTTTTCAATAGCCTCACACAGTAAACTGAAGTCTAATAATTGTTTCTGCATAAATTGCCAAGAAGCATGGCAGTAGCAAGTTGAGTGACACCTGAAATGTTAATTTTTTGGAATACTGGAAGCTCTGCATATTTTTCAAATCAAATTAAATCACAAATCTGTTGCAAATTGGAAAGGAATTCCAAGACCAGCATTAAAATAATTAAGGGTCTGGGGAGATTGACTTGACATATGGGAAAGATTTAAGGAGAAAACTACACATTTAGCTGCATAATCATGATGAATGTGCAAAAAGTAGGAATTATTATAACGATAATACTAATTAATAATTACCTGAGGGGTGTCAATAGTAAAGGGGAAAATGTATAGGGAAAGGCCTGCACCACTGCAGATCAGTGGCCAGTAGTTTTTGACATTAATTTTTTACGTCTGACTCATATACTCTGCTCTTTAATTATATCGTGGGATGACTTTGAAACAAATGCACCTCGTCATAAGGTATAGAAAATAGATTGTCACATTAGCGCGTTCAGTGCTCCTGCATCTGATACTATTTCACCTATCTTTGTGCTTTTTTTCCCATGCAGCCATTAATGTTTTCTCACTTTCGTTTTCTGACAGGCCACACCATTGTGATTTATTTTACATTTGCTTTACCCACAGTAATCAAAGTTGTGCTCTTCCTAAGCCCTCCTGTTCGGTTCTGTTCTTGTAGATAGCTGTGACTTATAAACAACCTGCATATCTGCTTGGATTTCAGCTAATGCCACTGGCAATGTCCCCACTTAAGAAAGATACCTGTTGGTTTGGTATTTTGCGAAGCATCGATACATGGTGGGGTTTTTGAGTGCATGTTTTTGTGTGTGTGTATGAAAAAGGATTTTAAAGAAGCGTCTCTGGAATACTTCTGTCTCCATGCTGGCGGTGGATCAGGGGATGGTGGGCTAATGCTATTCTCCAGAGAGTGGGAGACTGTTTTCTTTTAGGACTGTCAAATTTCCTCCACTGCTTTTGAACATGAAGTGTTAAAGGTATCGTTATAGTCCTCAGTAGAAACTGAAGTTACCTTTCGAGGCTTTTCTTCTCTCCCCATCTTTGGAAGTCCCAGTATTAGTATTGTACATCTGATAAAAAAATCTGCTTTATATCTGCCAGTGCCCAGTCTTCACTATCCTATCAGCCAGGAAATAAACACATCTGGGGTTTTTTTGGTATAGTGTATAGCCAAAGTTTGGGTCTTGCCTCCTTTTCCTTTATTAATGCTTTGTTTACAGTGTAAGTCTTCTGAGGATGCTTATGCAATCTTTGCAATGCTAATGGAGCCCGTCCTTATCCCCCAAGTGCAGATGCTCCCACTATGGGAACCATCAGTCTGGTATCTGGATGAACTTGAAATGTCAGTAACAGGGATCTGTGATTTTGTTGAAATAACACAGCTCAAGTACTGTTTATGATTCAGATCCCTAGATTATCAGGGGTTTTGCTGGCTGCCCAGTTGTTACCCTCTGCTTCTTGCAAGATACAGCTATTTTTGAGGGGGGAATAGACTCACTATCACATGTTTTTTTTATTACCGTAGTACTCTGACACGCTTTGGATGAATGATTCCTCTTGGCATCTAGAAACTTAAGTTCATAAAAGTGCATCTGCCTGTGGGCTTCTGTGCAGATTTCACTGGTTTATTTTTGACTTGTAAATCCATCAATTGTTTGGGACATCAACAGTCTGAGAAATCTCCTCTTTTTCCTATACTGTGCAGCAGACATGATGCTTAATGGCAGGGATACTTGAGAAAAAATTTTGTTGAATTGCTTTTGAGGATGCTGAAGGTAAAATCTATCTTTAATCCCTAGGGCACAGGCCAGGTAAAATTCCAGACTTGCATTACATTCCTTCCAGATATTCAGGAAAAGTTCATTGATGGGTTCTGGCGTGGGGCTGGAAATGGGTTTGCACCAGTATACATTGGTAGGAGATAGACTCCAGCTAGCAGTGAAGTGTGGGTATTTTACAATATCATGTATTACTAGTTATTTTTGTTCCAACTGTACATTTCAGTTCCCACAAATTAGTTTTGAGCACTGAAAGGAATGCCTCTCCTTATTTAAAATTAAGAATAAAATCTAGTTTACATGCGAGAAATGTGGCTTCTGTTTTAGTACCTGCACCAACCTCTTCTAAGAGTGGTATAGTTGCCTGGGTTTCCATGGAGGAAAGCTACTGTAAGATCGATGTAATCCAGAGTTGAATGAAGTCATCCAGCTTCTGTGTTTAAAGCTGCACGCTTGTCCTCAGTTAATTAACAGTATAAAATTGGCCTGCTTTTTCAGACACACAAGAGCATCCACAAGTCATCCTGAAGATAATAAGAGCTGATAGTGCTTAGTACATTGGTAAATGAGGCCACATTTTAATAAGTGACTAAATATGGCCACAAAGATGCAACTTTATTCTGCACTGCTGTGTACCTTTTACCCTTCACTGCTGCAAAGTTAAAAAAAAATCTGTAACCTCAGATTAGTCATATGCTTATAGTATACCAGCTTTGTTAGTTGAAAATACTGTAATGTGAGCCATGATGACAATAAAAGCTAATTTCTTCCTGTTTATTTCCCTTGACTTATTTTGATGAATTCAGCAACATTTCAAGTTTTCCTCAAGTTCTGCAGCTTGTACAACAGCTGAGTTCATTGACTGTGCTTAAATAAAGACAGAATAATTGCGCAGTATGGTGCAAGGGACAGAGCAATAAACAAGCATCCTGACAGGGGCTTGTTCTAACATCACTGGAGTGACATACTATGGCTTGAGTAAGGAAATGTTGTAGTCAGCAAAGCACCAGAGAAAACGTGCAGTTCTGGATTTATAATGAAGTGGGCAAGATGAATGATCTGTCTTTTCCATCTCTGATTTTGGTGACACCACCCCCCCCAGTTATGTTAGAAGTAACGTGGCATGCATATGCATCATCACACAGTATAATCCAAACTCCACTGAGGCGATGGTGTCCAGCTATACTGTCAGGGTTGCTGTTACTAATAAACACTCTAGAAGTCAGCTTGTATGCACAGAGCATTTTTAACTCAAAACCTATTTGATTCTGATATCCATTACTTGACCCAGTTTCCATTCTGCTTTATAGTATGTCAGCCTAAATGAAGCTCTCAGTCCTCTTTCAGGATAAATTTTCTCCAATATCCACTTTCTAGCTGTAAGATAATTCACAAAGCTAATAAAGGAATGATCATTCAGACTGAGCTTGTTGCTATGCGACCACATTACTAAGATAACAACACAAGTAATTTTTATATGTCTGCTATATCTTATACAACGGAACCCATTTATGCTTTATTTGGTTTGAATCACGTTATCGTTGACAACTTAGTTTGGAGGCTGTTTTAACTTGGAATGAGACCTTTTTTTTTTCCTTCCTAGAGGATACTTTTTAGGTCCCATTTCCTCCTTGGTTACTGACCCAGTTCATAACAGATGTTCATCTGGCTATGCAATTATAGCAGGATTGATTTCTCAGCTGATCAAAATCCAACACATTTTTAAAGGGTCTTTGGTAGAATATGATTTGAGTTGATAAATAGAAAATGTATGAAATACATTTCATACAAATAGAAAATCTTGACAAAGATACGAATGGATGATCTTTAGTATTGGATACTTAATTCTTTTAGAGAAATAAAATCTTTACCAAATATATATGTATATATTTGGTATATTTCGGGCTTGTGTATATCTTCATATAGATATACACACACCAATGTGTTCGAGACTTGGATTCCCTATTGGCCTTAGGAATAGAGGATGGTAAAGGTATTATATCAAAAGGAATTATCTATTTTGCATTTCTACAGTTTCTGTATACTGTTTAAAATCTGTCTGCAGAAGTAGACATCAGAATTTATTATTTTGTTTTACAAGGAATATATTTTGCATTCTTAGGGTGATGAGGAAGTTTTCAATATATAAAAGGAGGTACAGGTGTCAACTTGAGAATATACTCAGTCTGAAAAGGTAACTCAGAAAAGAGTGAGATCTTTCATTCATGTAAAAATTCTGAAATTACAGTATTTTCAAACATTAACATTGCTTAATATTTATCTCACAGTATTATGACAGGCACCCAGTGTACATCCCATTTCTCAGTGTTCTGAACCCCTCTGCAGCTTCCAAGCACACAGCGTCCCTTGACAGCTTCTATGATGCAGTTATGTACTGTGTCAGTACAATATGATTGGAAATTAGAAATGTAGGGGTATAACAATTAAGAGAGTATATTATAAAAATAGATGATCTAACAAACCATATAGCACTGAATGAATTATTCATTTCCATAGCTAATTACATTGACTCTTCATGTTAGAATTCTACTGAAGTTGACACAGGAGGTGGAATTCAGTTTGCAATTAAGACACCCCAACGTAGATGTCTTCATCTAAGCTCACATTGTAATCAACAGAGGTCAAGCATTCAGCTAGACCCAACTCATTTGTCTACTTACAGGCTCCTGCTGCTATTTGAGATGATCTAGGCAGTGTCGTCATGGGATTAGGCCATGTAGGTCTTGCGCTCTTCTGCGTGACAGCTGGATGCAAGCAGAGCAAGTTGCCCCTCTCCATGCATTCAAGCCCCTTATGTGTGGGCAACTCAGTCCCATGTTAGGTATCTATTTTACACTTGTTAAGTTCTCTAGGTTGCACTGACTGAAATGGGAACTTAGATGTTTATAGCAAGAGCTGGTTGCCCAACTAGTGCCTTTTTAGGTGCTGTAGTGTGTCCTACTTGGTCTCCGACTGCTGTTACAGTCTTCCTGCAGAGCCTTGTGTTACACCTGACAACCTTTGCTGATGTCTTGGATAACCAGGAGGTGCCAGGCTAGATGTCACTTTTTAGCTAGGTGTGTGTTTATGCAGTGGAATCCTGCCCAGTAACATGCATGTAGGCACCTGAATTTAGATACCTTAATCTGGAGCTGAATTACACCCAGAATTACCAGCAACCAAACAGCTGCAGTGGGGTTTTCTTTAGAAGAGTTTAAATACAAGAGACTGAAGAGTACATGGGGTATTGGTCATGTACATGGTACATGTACAACATACATGGTACATGGTCAAAACTTCTTCATCTATTCAAACGTCTTCATCCCAGTACTGGATGGTAGTTGTAGACCGTGGGAATTAGGATGATGGTAGCAAGAGGATGGCCGGTATTAATTAACCGCAACACGACATCCTGTCATAGCTGGACCTCCCCTGGCCCGTTCTTCTGTGGATGATCACAGACTGTGAAAGACAGACTGCAAAGATCAGGAAACACAGTAGGCAGTCTTGAGGACAGTTTCTTTGAAGTTGTAAGGATCTTTCTGGCTCAGGCGATGGGAATCTGCTGCTGTCTCATTGAGTGAGCCAGAAGTGAAGGAAGTTGGATAGCTCACATCTATCATGTCCGAGTCAGCTGGTGATTGCCTCATGCCGGGAGAGCGTAGCCTGTTCTCAGAGGGACTCCAGCCAAGGTCAGTGAGAAACTGGAGCTACTGTATGAAGCAAGACAGTTTTTAAAAAAGGAACAGTGGAGTTATTTAAGGTTATGTGGTCATGCTATATTGAAGTCAGCAGTTTTCTACGCATTCACAGTAAAATCAAGGTGACTATAACCATGATATAAATTATCAAGGTTTTGAGGGTCATCGATACAGGTGGCAGTATATGGTTATAATGCCTGTCAGTCTCTTGGCATTCTGCTGTTGAAAAACATTTCCAATCTTAAGATAACACAGTTGTAAGAAAAGGCAGAGGGTAAGAAAGACAACTGTCTGTCAAGACTCGTAAGAGGAGACTTAAGACTTTTTATTTTTGTCCAGGGCTTCAGAAGCTTTTTCTTTTAATATTATAGCTGCAAGTTTTTTCTTTGACTGAATATGGAAGTTCTCTGTTTGGACAGATATGTATCCCTGAATTATTTCTGTTTAGACAATCTGTGAGCATGGAAACTTTTAATTCTTTATAATTTCATTCCCACTGCATGCTACATGGCATGTACGGTAATGAGTGACTCCTGAAACAACTTATAAGTGTCCTTTGTTTTTCATGTAATGTTTATAAGAGATTAACCTGCTTTATGCTAAATGGCAGACAAATGGCATCCTAAATGAGACTTAACTCATGTTTTATACTGTCAGTCATTATGATTTAGTATTTGCCATCTTTGACAAATCCTTCCTAGGTTTGTCTGCGATAAATCTTTATCAATATTACTCCCTTTTGTCAGTCTTTTGGACTGATGATTCTTGACTTACAAAAACAGATGTACTTCACTGCATCAAACTGCTTCTTCAAATTAGAAATTCATTTCTACAGCCAGAATAATTCAGAAATAGCCTTTTGGGTTACAACCCTCTCTTCCAGCTATGTGCTTGAGTAGTGGCCTTACTTGTGGTACAAACCCCTCGACCACAGCAGGAGTTGTGTACTTGCTAGTCCTTCATTGCACATAGAATTATGCTGAAATCTACCCTGAAATGTGTTGGTGCACAGAGTAAACATATTGGGCTTATCCACTTCACTGACTCATCTGGTGTCTGTGTTCCTATGCATAATCCCAAAGAAAGGCTTATATTTTTAGTTCTGCATGTAACTTCTGATTCACATGGAAATGTGCTGCTGATTCTGCAGGCAGGCTGTGGCTGGTCCTGCACGAACACACAGTGTGGAAGGTAAACTGGCACTTTTTCTGCCCTTCTAATTCTGTCTAAAACTAGTTTCAGCTCCAGAATTTGCTCAGTCTGTGTTGTCCAGTTCCCCTAAAGGAACAAAGAAGTGATTGGCAGGACCTCTCTGTGGCAGTCAGAAAGAGTGGGCCAACAAGAAGGAACAATACCAAAATATATTGGAACCCATCCTTAGGGTTTTGTTCTGCCAGTGCCCCACGGAAGACTGGCCAAATCATCATCTTTAATTTGAAAAGTCACGTTGATACGAAGGGAAGCATCGCTGCCTACGCTGTGCTCCTGTACGACAATCCTAAGGTTCTTGGGTGAAATTTCACTTTTGCTAGTGAAGATACATATTGTGAGGTGGTGTTTCTGAAAGTACTGTGTCTATAAAAGATACTTGATATTTTTCCTGCGGACATTCTCAATATACAGAACTGTTCTGTCTTGTCTCTTTTTTTTTTAAGAAAACACTAGTGGTTTTGACGCATCTTCAAGACTGAACTAGAAAACTGAAAACAGAAATTATTTCAGAAATGGTAATCAATTTACTTTCTTGAAATCAGTCCCCTTTACAATGTATGTAGTCAGATGTGCAAAAATTGAGGTCCTCCCAATCAAATAAGAAAAAACTTTGAAAATCTTGATGTTACTCTTGAGAACCAAGAGCTCTGTCAACCAAGCTTAGCAATAAAATAGGAGGCTGCTCTACCTAAATAGTTTGTAGGAATTTTTGTAGGAGTATTTTTTCTTTCTGACAAGCTTCCAAATAATCTTAAAAAGACTGTATCTGTTTCCTACTGTTATTATATGCTGCAATCTTTTCACATCATCTTAAGTATATTCTTAGGAGAAATGGTGCAAGTAATTGTATCTATTTTATATTTTAAAAGTGAAAGGCATTCCAGGGAAACGCTACCGTCAGGTAGCTTGATTAGCCTGTAACTCACATTGCTCTAAATCAAAAGTTACTGTTGTCTTCTGTAGGTGTTCTTTAAAATTGTCACAAGAAGGCAATGAGAATTAAGTATCTTAAAGTTTTATAACTTAATTTTTTTTACCTCATGTTTTGCTTTGGGAATGAGTGTTTTGTGAAAATGTCGATGTACTTATTTATTTGCATTTTATTCCTTCATTTTATTTACCTGTTTCAGTGTGTTTCCTTTCCAATATATTAATAAAAGAAATGAGCATTTGATTTAAATGGGGAACAGAATTTCATTGTGAATACTTATTTTCTAATGCAAAATAATAATAGAGTGGTAGACTGTTTAATCATGCAATGAAAGATTAATTTGTACTATCGCAAATATCTGTCTTGGAAGATATTGGAACTAATTTGTAAATACTTCCTAAGTTAATGTCCAAGTCACATGGAAATGGGGATTTGGACTGGACTGACAAAGATAAGCAGCTCTGAGTCACACAGACCAATCACCAGGGAAAATATATTGTCAGCAACAGTAATTACAGCAGGTAATTGTGTCATTTACCCTGTTACAGACCACTAAATGTGATGAGTTTGGAACATACCAGCTGTCACACAGTGTTAACTTTGATGTTCAGGGTTTGGAAACCTGTAGTAGAATCTTTTAATGACGGTGCATTTAAAAAAAAGAAGAGAAAGGTTTCACACTGTTCAAAGTGAGCATAAACGACCAGTTCTTTTCAAGATAAGAGGACTGATTTCTGGAAAGGTGGGGGTCCATCAAGAGTAATCTGTTTTAATTATTTTTCTGTCTTTTTAATAAGTTTGGAGTGTGCACATGCTCGGTAAGAAGAATTTATTACTTTGTTCCTAGCTCTTCAGAAGGTGGAAATGAATGTAGAATTCAACTTAACTTCTGTTTACATCATTTTAATGTTCAGGAGGTAAATAGAGATTGTGGTTGGTGGTAGCCTGAATGGATATTCCAATCTGCTTTGAATACCCTGTGTTTATTCACCTAGTACACCTTCCATGGAGTGGGCTTCATCTTAGTCTGAAGTTCTCCAAAGTTGTTCACAGCATCTCAGCTTAAATCCTAACTTTTCCAGAGAGGAGACATGTAAAGGAAGTAGGATTACAAAGGTGAAGTAATCCTGGGATGACAGTAGTATTAGGAAAATGGAATGTCTGGTCAAGGTTTGCTTTTTTCTTAACTCTGTGGTTTGATTCTAAATTCATATTTTGAGTATTTGAGACCTGAACAAAGACCTGAAGACTTAATGTCATCTGTGGTTCTGCTTATTAGAGCAATTCATGGTGTTCTTAAATAGGACAGCAGATTTGATGGCAGAATTTTTCAAATACGTAAAGTTTGCTAAGATGTGCTTATGCAAATATTTATTTATCAATATAAAATGCACATAGGTATCCATATATGAAAGTACAGAAATAATTGTAAGCTTGATTGGCACTAGCTGTTGAACTGTGGCAACAAAAGCATGGTGTGGGCTAGAAAATCTACCCATGAAACAAGTTAAGTTAGCCAGTGTCAAGTTTCATACCATTGCAGGGGAGGAGGGAGGAAGGAAGATGAAAGCCAGTTTCATTGCATCTCCATTACTATGCTGTGCTGGTTTTTGTTAGAAGCAGTGCAGACAGCTCTGCAGGGTATCTCCTGGCATCAAGGGCTGTGTCTGAACTGCAGAAGCCAGGAGCACTTCCTGGCTTCCAAGGCTGGGTATGTATGTTAGCTCTTCCCTGACACTATGCTATGGTGAGAACTGGCTGTACCATTCTCCCCGAGTGCTTTTGTTTCCAGAGGAGGCAGCTTTGGTGCAGTGTTTGTGAAGGATACGTTTGCTGTGCTGTTTTGGTGTGCCTCTGTAAACTATCAGGGAGGATGTGCCCTAGGGAAAATCAGGAGCATCACTAGAGACGGTATCAAGGCCGACCTAAGGGCAAAGCATCAATATTGTTCTGCTTTACCATCACTGAAGCATACCTTTGTCCCTGTTTTCAAGTAGAGAACCCTCTTCAAAATCACGTGTACAACACTGAAGGAAGGCCTCCTCTCCCCATAGAGCTTGAGCACTACAGTTGTTTTATCAAAAACAGTATTGTCCTACTTGATCTCCAGTGAGTCATCTGAGTGCCTGTGTCGCAGTACTGCCAGGGAAATAAGAGGAACCATCTCATGCCTTAAGAAATCTCCCTGCTGCATAAGAGGACAGAAAAACCTTTTGTTCTGTAATATTTATGGTTAGGTAAGTTGCTCCAGATTCCTGCGAACAAGAGCAGGATCAAAGCAACAGCAGCATTTCATCCACCACTGTGATGCCTCTCATTTTCTTCACCTGGCAAGCACTGTCCTTGGTAATGGTGCTGTATGTTGTAGCTGTAATTTCCCCAGGAGCCCCCAGAACAATGAGTTGGCAAACTCTGGTCACGATGCTATCCCAGAAAGAATAGAAGAAGGGCACCAGCTGTCTCCAGAGAGCCTTGGGTACATCTATAATTTATTAAACCAGCTTTGGCCAGTACTTGATTGCTGAGACATCTTTCTCCAGTCTTGTTGCATATCCATCCTTCTCTTATCTCAGTGCTGAAAAACAACGTTGCTCAGAGGTGGTTTTGTGGAGCCCTCTGATTATGTAGACAGTCTGTAAGTTGTTACTAGTGAAATACAAGAACAGGCAGCAATTTAGGAGCCTCAGCAGCAGTCAGAGAGCCTCTTTTCTGCTTTCTTTGTGTAACAGAAATGTGTAGGATGGAGGCCAAGTATCCAATACATGTATCTGTTGCTGGTGGCAGACTTGTATAACATGGAGCGTTTTAGTAAGGAAACAATAAATTAAAAGGGTTAGCATTAGGAGAAGTAAAATAAACATTTTTCAGTTGGCTGAGGAAATTGGAGTAGAATATTTACAGCTCTGGTCTGGCTATTCTACTAGCAATGAAGTAGAGAGTACTGCTATAGATGCTGAATTTGCTATCATTGTCACTTTTGACAACATAATAGAAGATTTTGAAAGCATTGGTTTATCATAAGTGCCTGGGAGGTCTCGTGTACAATACAAGCTGGAATTTAAAAAGATTTACCTAAGAACAAATAATGCATCTGGCTAGATAAAAAAAGAAAATAATAAAATGAATTTATGGAGGAAGTCTAAATGATGAAATACCTTTTAAAAGATAGAAACCTTATTTTAAAATGTCAGTGGTAAAAGAGACAAGATATTAAGAGATCAGTTTGAATTAAGGCAAGAAAGAAGCAGGTGACAAGGTCACAGACCTTATGTCTAGACTGAAATCTCTTAAGGTGGGATTTTCAAAATCATTTTGCATTTGCATTACAGTCCTGCCATTGAAATCAGTGGGAGCTACAGATTTTCCTTTAGGGGAAACAGTTAGGCCTATGCTAAGTGCTTTAGAAAATCCTTCCCTTAAACTTTTCTGTTCAAGAAGGAATATAGAAAATGGCAGACATGAAGGAAAGTGGAGATAAATTAAAGCTTATCTAACTTTAGCTGTCATACTAAATATTCTTCAATATATTTCCTCTGCCTAACTGGTTGAAAAGTGTAAAAATTCACAGGGTGTTACATGAAGTAACACTGATTAATATGACAATAGAAGCCTCTATGAGAGGAGTGTGAGTATTTTGCAAAAATATGTCTTGTTCCATGAAATCGGAAATCACAATTATAACACACATTTTGAAGATGATGAAACTTAGGTGAGTTTAAGAAGGTTTAAATTATTTGCTCAAGAGCTGTGGAGGAAGATGGAGGGAGTAATGGTAGGCCTGCCTTGAAATATGTATTTTACCCATCAACTTGTCTGTTGTGGCTGAGACCAAGAATATCTTTGTCTTCCCTGAGTTCCAGGAGATCTTGGCATGGATATCTTGGTGTGCAGATACCAAAGGAAGGGCGGACTGGTCAACATTCAACTCATGTGTTAGGCTTTTCAAGCTGAGTCCCAGGGGACAGTATATCCTGCGTACAGCCATAAAATCCATTATTAGAGCTACAGAATTTGGGATTACTAGTGGACAATTCAAAGGGACTTGCATCTGGGAGTTATGCATTTCTTCAATTTAGGAGGAAAACTCAGAACAGGAATAACCAAAAAATAAAGAGATTTTGTGCAAAGAAAAAAGTCTTAAAGTCAAAGTAAGAGGGTAGGGAAAAAAGTATATGCCTCTTGCAGGCTTTGGTGTGTGAAAGTTTTCTTTAGATGAAAGCCTGTTGTGAAATAAAACATAAAATTGAAAATCTTCTTAGGGTATGTTTTCAAGAAACTAGTCTTTACTAGAATTAGAATGTCCCATATTTTTGGAAGTTATATTTGCCTATAAATATGCAGTATTTCTCTAGGGTTTTTTTTGTCCGAGGATCGGTCTTATGTTCTCCACATTGGTAAAGAGCAGGGCACACGTTAAAAGTTTTGGTTCTCCTAGAGAGAAAAGAACTTCATGATTGGAAGTAGGAGGTATTTTAGGGATGGATTTCATCATCATATTCAGTGTCAGGATTTCTCTTTTTGTGAAACAAATGGTACCAGTTCCAGAAGTCCAGCTCCCTCCAATGCCTGTCTTGAGTCTCATCAGAGCCACAGCTACCTTGGAGCTTTCTCCAAAGTCCTCCCCACCTCACAGGCAGACACAAGGAGAATGGCTGGGTGTTCCTAGTAATGCCATCTCTTGATCAAGTGTTTTTCAGCTGCTTTTAATCCTTCATCAGTAATTGCCATTAATATGGGTTCTCCGTTACATCTTCATAGTAGCATAACTGTGATACAGTCCTGGAGCTTTCTCATAATGGATATGAAAAGGAACACTGGATTTTGGCCATATCCCCAAGTGAATTTTCTTCCTAAGGTTTCATTATAGTTTTCTTGGTTTTCCTTTTTAATCATATTAAATCCAAATATAGAATAAGTAAATAAGCTAATAGATAAAAGAGAGAAGTAGACATCTGGCTGAGACGACGGCAGCTGTTCTCCCTGAAGAACAACAATGGACTAAGTAATTACAGACAGAAACAGCATTTCAGAAAGCAGGATGGTCTCTGAACAGACCTTGAAAATAGAACATGCACATGCCAGAGCTATTTTTATGATCAACATAATTAAGAGAAAAAAGTAGGAGAATTCTGGACATAGATTTACAGAAATAGTTGTTTATGGCTGCACTGAAGAAAGAATTAGAAAATGAGGACCAGGAGCAGCATGGATATATGGGAGTGGGTGAAGGTGAAAATCAATCAAGTAACAGGATTAGCAGTGAATAGACTATTGTAGGGAGACCTGGCTTTTCATATCCCCAGCTTTGAACTGAGGACAGCTGCTGGTGGTCATTAATTAATGATTAATGACTTCAGCGTTAACTAAGGGTAAACTGTGTGATGGTAACACTATGTGTAATTAAAGCATGGGTTCCATTTTGCCTTTCAATTAGGGAATATCTGTAGAAAAATGAATTGGGGCATACTTGTATTGGGGAATACCAATACAAAAATTTAACATAAATAAATGGAAAACATACCATAATAATCAATAAATTTAGAGCATTTGCTCTTTGAAAATAGCGTGCATATACTAAGACTTTAAGTAACCCTGCCAATTAGAGTTTAAACTAGTTAATATGAAGTCTTAAAGAAATTAACCATCTGTCATTTCTCAAATGATCTTAATGAACTAAGCCTTCCAAACTACACATATAATTACTACTAATTTTTGTCTTGTACATGAACTATATGAGGGAAAAAAGCTTGTAATTAAGATAAACTGTAAGTAGGCATTTAAGTGTGTTGGCTAGTGATAATTCAAGTAACTGTTATCTGTTTTCACTGCTGTGACTGTTGTCACTGTCATGTCAGATTGCCAGCTGGTCACCAAGGCTCTATAGATCTATACCAAATCAATGGGAAGGAGACAGGAGGCCGAAAGTAATTTGAGTTCAAGAATTCAGAGGCATCAAAAGGAGAATATACCCAATATATTCTCTTTATTTAAATTATTTTAATTTAATCCTGGTCTGCAAGTTCCTCACTCAGAAGTTAATATCTGTGGCATGGTGTTACAAGATTACAATTGGAGGGGTGTATTTTATTTATATATTTGGGAACTTTTATGCATTTCTGTGCCTTAAGTGTGATCTCAGCTCTTATTTTCCAATGTTGGTAAGGGATGGTTCAGGAAAACTGCCAGCATAATATTCTTTACTCATAAGTAAGTGATGCAACTCAGTCGTCATCCCTTTTTGCTGCTGGATTGGATTCTGTTTCTTGTTTATTTTTTTTCTTAGACATCTGCAGAATTTGGATGCGCAAGGCAAACATTGGGAAGGCTTGCAGTACGCAAGTAGGAAATGCTCTAGAGATTTTTCTGTTTATTTTTAGTCATGAAATACACAGTAGGAAGGATAGGGACTGATGTTGTATGGTGCTAGGAAGATAAAAGGGGGAGGAGGTATGTGACACACCTTGTAGACAGTATGCTAAATTTTACTAAGTCCTGCAAGAATCTCTACAGATAATAAACTTGGTAAGACAGATCCTGCAGCTGTCATTGCATTGTCATACATCACAGGATCTAGTGGGTCCTGATCACTTTATGCCAGCAGTCTCTAGGATGTACTAGGTGAAGTATGAGGGTCCAGTACTTCACCCTAGATATCCTGAAGTAACCACATTTTTGTCAAGCAGACCATATAGAATATTCTAGAGTACTATTTCAATATGAACCAAAGTAAAATAAAGTACATCACCTTTACTGTTTGTGTATATATGTATGTACATATGTGTATATGTATTTGTGTGACCTAGGTGTCTATGTATTTGTGTGTATATAATCTATTTGCTGCACACCCAAATGTGCCTAGGTGAATTAATTGCATCATCACATAATTTTTTGCATCTCTAAGTCATCTGTGTCATAAGGACTATTTAACGGAACATTCAGACGCACTTACTGTTGCTATTGTTATTACTGTAGAGCAATAGCAAAGTTTAGAGTTGAATTTTTTTTCTATCTAAAAGAACCTTATTCCAGAGATACTTTAGTCAATATAAATACTGTATTTAAAACTTTGTTTGATTCTCACTCAGAACAGAGATTTTATTAATTTTAGCGCTGTTGAACATAGAGTCCTGAAGAGTGCAAAATGGAATTTAGGTATATTAGATAATAAAGCTTTACAAGTTATCATTGAAACCAGTGCATTTGGTCTTTATATGATATGTTTATGGAAATTCAGGTGTGTTCATCATTAAAATCTCTTTGCAAAAATAATTTTTATTTCCTTGCCTTTGTAATACTGTTGTATCTGGCCTGTCCCCATCATCATTGTGGTGTGCAGTGAAATGAGTACAGGGTTTTTGTTAAATGTGTCACACAATTTCTAAAGATGCTTGAAATAAATGGCCTCAGTGTTGCTTCTTGCAGCATTAGAAATACATTTGAGCAGGACTGAAATTTCTAAATAATGCAAATAATGTTTCTGTACTGGTTTTTGAACTTAAAAACCGTATTAATGGTTCTGTTTAAATGATCCTATTATAAATTGCTTTTTTTGGTTCTTTGTAAAGCACAGTCCTCTCTGGTGCTACAGTTCCTGGTTTGATATTTAAGATTGCTGAACTCAGTCTCTGCAATGTGCTCCTTATTTAAGGTGGCTTTCCAAGTGTTTGATTAAAAAAGAAATCAAAGCGATAAGAGTGAATTAATGACGAATTATCAACAGAGCACCACCCTTTTTATTACAAATAAGTATTTCTATCTTTAATAAAGCTAGACAGTCTGCCTTGTTATTAACAGAGAATTCTGGAAGAAGCTGTTTCTGATGTTCTCTTTAAATTGGTGTGGATAGTGTGCCATGTGCTGGAAGAGTGAATGTAATAAGATGCTTTATGTACAGGATTTTTTCGGGTGTAGTTTAACGATTTGTAATCAGTCCATAAAAGAGCTGTTCCTGAAGCGTAGGCTGACTGCTCTGTTAGGTGCCACTGTAAGAAGGAATATGAAGAAGTACTGCGTTTAAATGGTTTTAAGTGTCTTATTGAAGCTAAGCTCAGATGATACAGAACAACAAATCTAGATGGATTGTAAAACATTCTGATTCTTTTTTTGTGGATTTTTTCCATTCCTATCGTTTTAAAATCTCTGCTCCTTTAATTGAATCACAGAATTTCCTCTTAATCTGAGACATTTAACTCCTAAAAAATGACATGTAAACTTCAATCCACCAATCATTTATCAGATCCATGAATTTTTTATGAGTTGCTAATACTTGATTTAAATAAAAATAGACCTGAAGTTTGAGCAGATAACCACAGAAGTAGAAGTGCTGACTGTTTTGATACAGTTTTGGTTATGTGCTGGACCCTCCTCCTGAAATGTTAGCAAGCATCCTCCATGAACTTTCTTACGGGAGGATATGAAACACTGAAGTTTCTTGCGGCAAGAGTAGGAAACCAGGAATGTTATCTTTGAATCCAAGCTCCCTTACTTAAATGACCGAAAGTTAATTTTATTGATACTGCACACTTTAAGAAAAATCCATCTGAAAAGACTCGGTGGTTTTTCTTAGCTCAGAGAGTAAATGTTAGGAAGGCACACTCAAGTGTGACACTCATCTTTTTATATGAAGGACATACATCTGTACAAATGGTCTTCAAGGCCCCAGTATGGCAAGATGGTGTTATAGATATGGGTAATACCTTGTTGCGCTGGAATACCAATAGCAAGTTTGCATGGCATAGGGGCCACAGCGCTTGCCCTGCCTGTGGTGCCTCGATGGGCTTCCAGAGCTCCTCCAGCCACGCGTGTAGAGCTGTTCCTCTTAGTGTGACAGTCTATGATCACCTGCTTTCCTCTAATATACTCTTATCCATAATAAAGAGCTGCCATACGTGCCAGGGATGCTTTTGTGTTCCTAAGGTATGGGGTGGCTGGCTACACTTCCTCATTGAGGATGATACTTAATTTGTCAAATTCAGTGATTTGAGCTGAGTTTACCGATGTGATGTATTGTTGTATAGACCCTATCTCCTGAGATACCAAGGAAATGGCTTTGCAAGATATTTTGACCTGCTGAGTACATAATGTTTCGCCCGTTTCCATAGTTATTTTCCTGTTATTTTACAGAACCTTTAAAAATGAGAAAAAATATATTTTTAAAATTTAAATAGCATACCATATTTAAATAATATCATAATATTAACACAAAGTAAGAAAGCCAGGATATTATTACAGTACAGATAACACTTTTAACCTAATTTGCATGGTCATTACTTTATTTTTCTTTTATTTTATGGACTGATTTAACATAAATACTGTCTCAGCCAGCATGAGAGATTTCACTATGTTAGGAGATCAGAGTCAAATATTGTAACTGGATTTTAGAGGGGCTGGAACAATAACAATTTTAGTTATTCATGCTGGGAGCAAAGTAATTAAATCTCATGCTTCAGGGCAGAGGCCTGCAGCCCATGCCTTGCTGCATCCAGTGAGGGACTCAGCTCAGTAAGTGCTGGTGCCTCTGTGCTGAGGGTTGAGGAGAGCATTGTTGGTGATATAAGACACACATAAGTCCTTGTTTAGAAGAGAGATGTTAGGTTAGTGTTATTAAAACCCAAACAAATAAACACTCAACAACAACAACAACAAACCCACAAAAAAAAAAAATTAGTGACATTAGTGGTGAATTTTTTTGCCCTTTTAAACAACAGGTACTTGCTGTGACTAGAGGACAATTTACATCTACTGGTGAATTAGAGATGTGCCATTCTGCCAGTTTTATACTCCTACAGTTTATGGCCAGTATTGAAATAGCAAGTTGAACATTTCCATAGTGATTTGCAAATGTTAAGAAATTAATTTTCCTGACAACTCTGTGGGGTATGTGCAGACTTCAGCTCTTTATTTATAAAGGGGAAGATTCAGAGCGGTGTGACATATCCAAAACTGGGGAAGAAAGAGCATCTGATTCCAGATTTAAGACTTGTGTCAGCCAGAACTGGCATAAGCTGCACTAATAAGATTTGCTGAAACCTGGGCAGAATGATGGCTATGAAAACCTCACATGCGGGTTAGTCCATGTGTGCTGATTGAAATTAGGTGCCTTTATGTTCCCCAAACAGTCTGTTTTCCTGAAAATAAAATTTCAGGGGTCTGAAATTATTTATGGATAGATGAATACTGTTGATTTAAAGAAAATGCAAGGAATATTTCCAGAAGACGGAAACTTTTCATTTCGGTGCCTACAGACTAAGATACTGCATTTGAAAATAGTAGAGCATTTCATGTAGCATTTTGAAATGACGCTTTAGAGCATCTTATTTTGAAATTGCATTTTTCATTTCTTAAAAATCACAAACTAAAACATTAAAATGTTCAGTAGCCTGAACACTTATACAATACTTTTTTGTTTCAGATTAAAGAGTGCATTGCAAGTTAACACAAAATCATGTTGTCCAGACTTTTCATTTATTCCCAAAAGGCGTATTTCCCAGTATGTCTAAGGCTAGTCACCAGATTGAGGAGTCTCATCCATCAGTCTCTGGTGCTAGGACACACCATGCTGAAAGTCCTTTGAACAGCAGGCAGATCTTTGTTTTTGGGTTACTTACTTCATCTAAATAAAGTGCTGTGTACGCACTGAAGGAAAGGAAAAGACGGGCTACGTTTTGAAGTCCTGCCTTCTGCTAACCGTATCTTTTGCAGTTTGGAGCATGTGTCTCACACCATGAGTCAGCTTTCTGAAGGAAACCCTATGAATCCCGCATAAGATAAACCTGCATGAATAAATTATACAGTAGAACTAGCGTAAGCATATGGATTTTCAGTATGTTAGCCGGCTCTTTGGCAAATGTTTACAAGAACACTGTAGCCCACGTGGAACATATAATGCTGGTGGCTCCCTGTTAATGAAACTGGAGTTATGCTGCAGCACAGTTATCACATACTAGTATGTGCTAAAAATATATACCCTGGCTATCCCATGGTTACATGTTCACATAGCCCTATTGTCAGTAACTACTAATGTGTTTATCTCTTTTACTGTGGAAACCTATACAAAGCTTTTATTTTGTCATGTTTTAAAAATTCAGGACCATCCCATTCTTGTTTCCCTTTTCAGAGCATGATGAATGTGTAACAAACCAGCACAACTGTGATGAAAATGCACTCTGTTTCAACACCGTGGGTGGGCACAACTGTGTCTGCAAGCCAGGTTACACGGGAAATGGTACCATCTGCAAAGGTAAGCCGCTGAAAACCCGGGGATATGGCAGTCTTTGAACTGGATGAGATGCTTTGTCATAGTTGATGCAACTGTGTTCACGTACCTTGAAGACGACAGACAAAATGCTAAGCTAGGCATTAGGTCCCGCACCTATAAGAAGATCTTCATAGGCAGATATACACTGACTGCATTTGTCAGAGGTCACAGTAATTTGAGGATAATGCATACATAAGTTAGTATGCTCTAAAATTTGAAGTAATTATGTTTCGTTTCTGTCTGAAGTTAACAGTTTCTATACATGCTACAACATTCAAGAAAGCCCACAGTTACCAACAAAGGTACAGCTGTGAAAACATTGTCAGATCTACATTGTCCATGGTCATTCACTTGCTGTTTTGCTTGGATGAACTGAAAGTTGTTTGGGATGCTGTGTCTTTTTATTGTAAATGAGAAGAGCAATAGACATGCATGCACAAATCCTTTGCTACACATGAGGTGGTGCTTTGTTTTCTAACATTCTCATTCACTGGTAAACATTAGAAGTTATATTACTAGTCTTAGAAAGATGCTTTCCCAGAGATACAATGCTGCTTTTATTTCCGTTGCATTTCACATCAGAGGAGATGGTACTTGGGCCCAAATCCTTGGAAGTCCTCAGGCTCTGAACATAGGATTTAGAGGATGCATGAAAATAAAAGGAGTGTAGCTGTAGAGGAACTGGATCAGATGTGAGAACTGGTTTGGCTGCAGCAATAGGAACCCAGCGTTCCTTGAAATTGTGCCTCAGTCCTCTTGATCTGTTAGGTGTGAGAATCTAAGGGGCTGGAGTTAACATTGGTAATATCCCATAGATACATTCTGCTGCTGTGTATTATCAAGGCTAAGCAACCCAGAATTTCTTTAATTACTAAGCCGGATTAAGATCTTAGCACTGGTTATTCCTTCACCTGAGTCACAGTATGATTTTTCTAAATATTCCTAACATAAACGAGCTCTTCATAAAACACAGCAACCTAGTCCGCTTCCAGTGAAACACATGGGTAGAGAGAGAGATGTCAGCAAATATGCCCTTTTATGCTGGGCTCCCTCCTCTGGAGAATCAGAAAGAAGTCTTAGATGGAGGAGGTTCAAACCCAGAGCCGCTCCTCTCAAAAGAGAGCTCTGTCTGCACAGCTCACTCCCATGCTGCGCTTGGGAGTATTCCCCAGTCCTTCTGCTGGAGGTGTGTCAGCTTCCAAAAAGGTAGCTGAGATTTCTTTGGGTCAAAGAGAAGGTTCGTAACCCTAGGGCACCGCACTCGGCTCTTCTGTTCCCTGAAGAAGAGCTCTGACTGCAGGTCTGACATTTCAGAGGGCACCTGGCCCCACTGTGAAAGAAAAGCGCATCCCTCCCTCCCTCCCTCCCTTTTCAATACTGAAAAGACAGTACGCAGGAGAAGGCTCTGAGCCTGTGTGTCCCAATCTGAGAAATGTACTTCTCTGCAACCCTGGCTTGGATGCCAGCATCCTTCAGAGAGACCTGGATGCACCTCTTGTCCCCATGGCTTTGGCAGCTTTTCTTGCACTGTGCCGCCAGCCGTGCTGCCGTGCACCGTGCCATCCTGCACTGGGAAGCTTAGACATCTCACTCAGTGCCGGCGGTCTCACACCACAAGGCTGGTGCCTGGAAACTGAGAGCTGGAAAGCTCAAATCGATAACACTCATGTTCTCTCTCAGATGAGCCTTAAGACCTCATCAGTGGCGCTTATACAGAGCAGCTGCAAACCAAAGCCTGGCATCTCTGGTGGCTGGTTACAAGCGCAGGGCTAGACCAGTGCCTGGAGCAACTCTTTGTGTTGGTGATAACCTCCATCTGCCTAGTTTCACCTACAGTTTCTTGTGACCAGAGCATTTCTGATTCCATGTTGCGGATACAATCAGAGAAATTAACAGCTACCATGTTTTCTATCAGAGCTGGTTGCATTTCTGTGTCTGCAGAAGGGACTCTTTAATGCATATACATATTCACAACTGTATCTGGAGAATGCTGCACCTAAATGCGTGAGCACGGCTTCTCAGATTGCAGCATGCCAAAGAACAAATCCAGGGATCGACTTCAAACTCTACGTGGTAAAAGTTTTTAAGTTCTTCAGAATCCCTTGAGAAAAAATTACTATTTTTATGGTTTCAATCTAATTGCTTAATCAAGGAATTAGGTAGCCGGACAATTTAGTGTTCAGCTGTGCCTATTATGCCCAGGCCTTTATTTGGGCAGCAGAGAAGACCAGCAATGCCCTAGGAAGAGTCTGTTCCTGGGGAAGATGCTGCTTTTCTCTGCTTCCCAGCGCATACGAAGGAGCACATATGTGAGCTGTTGTCTTCAGATGATTTACTCTAATCTCCTTCTGTAGCTTGTCAGCCCATCTGGCCAGTGAGGCAGGGGGGCCATAAACCATCTCTTCGTGACCTCTATCTTTAGGAGAAGGCAGGCTCTCCACCCCATGCTGCAGGGACCGCGTTTTGTGCCAGCCTGCCAGCGGCCTGTGGCCACCTGCATGGTTGCTGAGTGTAGTTATGTTAATTCTTTCTTAACGTTATACTGTGATTTTGTATTTTGCAGCCTTTTGCAAAGACGGATGTAGGAACGGAGGAGCCTGTATTGCTTCCAATGTGTGTGCCTGCCCACAAGGCTTCACTGGGCCCAGCTGTGAAACTGGTAAGATTATAATTGAATTTACGATAAAGGTAATCCAAAGAGGATGTTTGAGGTAATCCAAGAATAAAGAATTATTTAAGTGTGTGCCCTGAAAGAGGAAGCTGCTACTAAAAAGTTACTCACTTTTCTTATATGCCTCCCAAGCTAATATGTTACAGCAGTTCTAATTAGAAGCACATGCACTGCAAAAATGAGAACATGAATTAAGACATCTTGGGTTTTGATGTTTCATAATTAATAAGATTATTATAGACTTGCTTTTCACCTCAAATGGCCTTTGGTATCTCCTATAAATGGCAGATAATCTGACATCTAGAAATAAATTCCCATAATTGATTACTTCTGTGCTGTAAATGTGTGACTGGTTCAGTAGCCCACCTTCCCTTGCAACTTTGATTGACTCAGCATTCTGACTCAGTGTTAAGGCAGGTTTCGGTGTTCCTACTGCTTTTGCCTCCTTTCACAGGCATTCCTTTCTCTTCCCGCTGCCCCTGAGGATGGCAGTACCACAAAGCCTTGTTTTAGAACTTTACTTTTAAGTCTTGGATCTAGTCAAATTACATTGCCCAGCAGAGTATGTAGAATGTTAATACTTAGCATCTCAAGTGCCTGTAAATAATTTCTCAAAGTTCAAATGAATAGTTTCAACACCTTTATTTATTGCTGCAGAATTTTAAAATGCATTCTAACCGTACATGCCTCCAGGTGAAAAGGTAGAAAGCTCGCTTAGATTAATTGGCTTCAGTATGCCTAATAAAAGGGCAGTCTGCCACCTATGATTGACTATTGTTGCTGTTCTATATTGCCTTCAATAAATCTTCCAAACAGAGGAAAGGAGGTCATTTGAGCAAGTATTGCTTTCATCTGACTTGTAAACATGTCCAGTTTAATGAAAAACACAGACTGATCTGAATTTTGTATTATCTGGTCCATTTGAGAGGTGAGAAATGTGATTGTTTTCATTCTTCTGTGTTTGAGCGGATATTACCGCAGTGCACAAGAGGGATGCTGTGTGAAAAGCAGTATCCTGATTGTTCATCTATTTCTAGAAAAATGTCAAAAGAGCAAGTTTTCAAGTATTCCTCACAGTTTCACAGACTGCAGATAATGTGGTACAGGATATCAAGGTCTCTTCAGTGTAACAGTGTTGTGGTTTTGCTTGGAACAGTTTCTGTGCTGAGATAATGCTCAAGTATTAAAACAGTTACTTTGTTTTAGTAATATTTGTCTTACATGCTCCTTGCAGCATTCTGCTGTTATCAACTAAATATAACATGTATGGTTCCAAGGCCCGCATTCATCTTTTCCAGCTTTATGCTCCTATATGACATGTGTAGACTAGAAGCATATTTGCTTTAATCTCCTTGTATAGTCAATATTAATAGGCACTATCAAAGAGAGATCTTACTGGCTTTTCTGAATTGCCCCTGGAAGTCCTGTCTCTGCTCCCTTCTTTAGAGGAGAACCCAGGGACACTGTTCCCAATTCAGAAAGTTCAGGCACCTTAAGCTAACTTAAGTCAGCTTAAGTGCATTCAGCCCCAAATGTCCTTCGAAAGCAGCTGGACTGCTGGCCTGACTGCCCATCCTTCCTGCCCTTCAGGAAACATATAGGAGGGCAGGCAGAGACTTGGACCAGATCTGAATGCCTTTCTGAATATCTGACCTCAGTATTTAACATAAGGTTAGTATGGTAGTTTTCACCTGATATCTCAGAGCTAGTGATATTGTTGTTACGATTTGGAGCCAGTTTGCCAGCCCCAAACCAGTTTCATAGGTCAGCTTTGCAAGGAGAAGCCCCTCTGTCCTGGTGGACCTCCACTAGACATCATATTTTTTCTTACTGTTGAAATAAGTAATGCTAGAGATCAGCCATAGGGGTACGGGTCTGGTCACTTCATTTAGATATTAATGTGCAAAAGTAGGATTCTAATCTACTTGCACATGGCTTTGAAACATACAGTCTGAAATACCATCAGAGCGGCAAATGGAAGAGCTATCGTGTCGATAAAGAGCAAAAGCTGGTTCATTCTGAGATTGCATTGTCAGAAAAATGGTGCTGTGTACAGCCATAAAAGAAAACCTGAGCTTCAGACAGTACATATTCACTCCCAGTGAATGCAACAGTTTCCTGAAGGTACTTCTCGTTAGGCTTGAAGTGATTCAAGACATTCATACTACAAATAATTTATGCTGGAAGCTTTCCTTTTTGAACAGTCACTTTATCTAGTAAAGGTAATGTAATCTTTTCTAGGCAGACATCTTTAGTTGCGATCACATACAAGGAAGGAGGAGGATTGATGTAAAGATGCCAAAGCTATTTTTAAATTGCATGTTACTTATTTCTGTTTATGCTACATATATTTAAAAACTGCTTATTGAAGAATCTAGGCATTTTAAACTTAAAATAAAACATATAGATATATGGAAATTGTCAGCAGCTGCTGAACCTATGAATTAATTAACAGGAGATTGAATCCACACCCCAGCAATAACCTAGAAAAATACAATCAACCAGTTCTTACTGTTTCCTTCTGTAAAAGGTGGTTTAATAGCTCTGTTTAAGTTTCTCACAATCATAGAAAGGATGAGGTTGGAAGGGACCTCTGGAGACCATCTTGTCTAATCCCCATGCTCAGAGCAGGGTCAAATAGAGCTGGTTTCTCAGGACTGCTCCCAGCTGGATTTGGAGTGTTTTCAGGGTTGGAGACTCCACAAGCTCTCTGGGCAACCAATTCCAGTGTTCAATCACCATCACAGTAAAAAGAAATTCTTTTCATTACATTCAAATGCAATTTCCCACCCCCCTAGTCCCTTTCCTGGGCGTGACTGGGCATGTCTGGCTTCCTCCAACACTGTCAGGGATTTATACACCTTGATAAGATCCCCCTCAGTGTTTTCATTTCCAGGCTGAACATCTCAGCTCTGTCAGCCTCTCCTCGTATGATATGCTCTGGTCCCGTAATCATCTTCACAGCACTGCGCTGGATTTGCTCCATGTCTCTCTTGTACTGGGGAGCCCAGCACTGGGCCCAGCAGCTCAGATGTGATCTCAACAGCATGAAATAGAGGGGAGGGATCACCTCCCTTGGCCTGCTGGCAACGCTCTTCCTAACGCAGCCCAGGAGGCTGTTTGGCCTTCCTTGCTGCAAGGGCACATTGCTGGCTCATGTCCAACCTGGGGTCCACCAGGACCTCCGGATCCTTTTCTGCAAAGCTGCTTTCCCACTGGCTGGTCCCCAGCCTGTACTGGTGCCTGGGGTTGTTCCTTAATAGCTGTAGGACTTGGCATTTCCCTCTGAACTTGATGACATTCCTGTTGGCCCATTTCTCCAGCCTGTTGAGGACCCTCTGAATGGCAGCACAACTACCTGGTATAGCAACCCCTCCTCCAAATTTTGTATCATCTGCAAACATCCTGAGGGTGCACTCTGCCTTATTGTCCAGATGTTAAACAGTACTGGCCCAGTACCCAGTATTTATCCAGGTATACACCACTAAGTGAGTAGCCTCCAACTGGACATTGTACAGCTGATCACAGCCCTCTGAGCCCAGCGATTCAGCCAGTTTTCAATCCACCTCACTGTCCATTTATTTAGCCTGCACTTTTCAGCTTGTCTGAGGATGTTATGAGAGCATCAAAAGCCTTACTAAAGTCCAGACAAACAACATCCACTGCTCTCCTCCCATTCACCAACCTAGTCATCTTATTTTAGAAGGCTATCAGGTTGGTCAGGCATGATTTCCTCTTCATAATCAATGCTTACTATTCCCATCGCCTTCTTGTCCTTAATATGTTTGGAAATGGTATCCAGGAGGATACCATCAGCTTCCCAGGGATGGAGGTGAGGCTGACTGATCTGTAGTTCCCTGGATCCTTGCCCTTCTGAAAGTTAGGAGGGACATTTGCTTTCTTCCAGTTCTCAGGAGCTTCTCTCGGTCACCATGACTTTTCAAAGATAATTGAGATTGGCCTCACAATGACATCAGCCAGCTCCCTCAGCACTCCTGGGTGCATCCCATCAGGTTTGATCGACCTGTGTTTTTTCCAGTTTATTTAGATATTGATCCTCTTCCACCAAGGGTAAATTTTTCTTGCTCCAGACTTTCCCACTGGTCTTGGTGACCTGGGAATCCTGAAGGCAAATCTTACCAGTAAAGACCAAGGTGAAGAAAGCATTGAGTACCTCGCTGTTTTCCATGTCCTTTCCAAACCCCATCCCTGCACACTTGATCAGTGTCTCTATATTCCTCCCAAAGCCTGAGAGGGATGCTGCTGTCCATGCTTAGTTCCTGCCTATGGAGCCAGGCTCATGTTGTAGAACAGGCCATTGACCAAGAACAAGAATAAACCAGAGCTGAAATAGCTGGGATTGTTGGTGTCCAGAGCATCTCCCTAAAATTTTGATGAGGCTGTCTACTGTGTGGCAAAGACCTGGCCTGTTTCCTTGGTGCCCATGTTGGCTGGGGAGATGTACTGTTCCACGTGATGGGACTAACAGCTGTGCCAAGCCTTCCGATGGAGTGGAGAGGAGCAGAGGCAGTGACTGATAAGGCACTGCTGATTAGGAAGCAGACAGCCTGCTTCTGATGGGAGAGGTCAGAAGTCTTCTGATAAAATTATCCTGAGATTGAAACATGGTTTCAGGGCAAATCCATTCACCCAGAACTCAAAGCGGTTTTCCCAGTTCTGGTGGATTAGCACAAGAAGCTTGCTTGTGTTTATGGGCACAGCTGTAACTCTTTTCACCTGTCAGCTGCCATGGAAAGGCTATGTCAGATTCCTAAACTCAATGCAGCTTTTGCAAAGGGAAGTGAAGCCCTGTGTAATTAAGTGCTGTAATGGGTTTCATAAAATTTTTTGCTTCCAAATGGGTGCTTCTGGGATGTCAGTAGGAGCCATGTCTCTCTCAGAAGCAAAAGAAGGAGAATCAACTAATACTGCTAATCAGGTATTCCCATGAGAAGAGGTATTCACTGTGGAGTGCCTTGCAGTTAACAGAGCTATTGCAACACCTTAGAATGATCTGTTGGAAGCCTTTTAGATAAATCATGGCCTGTGCCCTGTGGAAATGGATCAGTGGAATGACGAAGCAGATACAAGAATCATGTGCAGATATATCAACCTCCAGCACTTCTTTTTAATTGGTAATAGAACATAAAAATGAGACGTGGGAGAATTCCCGTTTCTCTTCCCAAAGGATGTGGGTTGAGGCATTGTTAATGTCGGGGATGCATTCGTTGGCTTAGGGAGGTGGGGTATATGTGTTGAAAGATTTTCAGGTCTTACAAGACACAGTAGTAGTTAACCCAGTAGAGCAGCCTTCTGCAGTGTCGAGAGCTGCAACTGCCAAGGGAATCTAAACATATTTGTGCCTGTTAAACTTTTTCAAAATATCTGACTTAATACTGTCTTGTTTTATTGCAAAATTATGAATTCTTCAATGGGCATTTTAAATTCTACCTTAATTTGTATTTGAGAAGTGTTTTATTTTAGAATCCAGCACAGGATGACTTTGTTAGGTCTGCTTGATGTTACTGTAACTTGCCTTTAATTTGATGTCAGAGCTTTAAGAGTGGATTTGTTCTCCTACTATATATACATATCTGATAGTGCGTGTATACAAGATTACTGCATTTTTGCTGCTTGTCAGCTTCTTTTTTGAGTTCCCACACTTGTTTTGTGCTTTGGGTATTCCCCTGGACCACTTTTAATTATGCATGAGATCAAATCGCAGAGTTTCGCTACTAGTAGTGTTTTGATGTAGTTTTTGTTAACAGGATGGCTGGGAGTATATGACTTTTTTATGGATGATTGGCTGTAACTTGCATTTCCTGATAATGAACTTTCCTTGGATATCATGGGAATCAGGTCCACCTGTTATTAAACAATCCATGGCAAACTGCTGAAAATAAACTGGCACACAAAGCTGTTACCTTTGAAAGGAACTATTGAGAAAAAGTTCAACTTATAGACTCTACATTCATTCAGCCATACATTATTGCTAACAGTTGGCTTAATTAAATGTCTAACTGAATTTATGAAAAAAATGATGAGCATCAGGTATGAGAGATCACCCTCTCTTATCTGATCTCTTATCAGAAATAGCCATATCCAAGGAAAATATATTATTTGGCTGTTCTCTGTATTTTTTTTCCTTTTTTTTCCACATATGGAAAGCTCAAACAAAAATACTGTAAGTGTTGTGAGTACTTCATGGAGAAATAAAAAATTTTTCGTGTCGCTAAAACAAATTTTTGCGACTTTGTGCTTAACATTTGTAGTTCAGAATAGTGAAATACAACTCAGACAAGTGATTTGGGTAAATAAATGTTATAGACCAGATCTCTTTAGAGTTTTGTACCACTTGCTGTATAAGCTAAATAATTAAAATGTGTGACTGTTGCTCTTTTCAGCAAATCCAAATTAATTTGTTCATGTGCACTGACCATAATAATAGCAGGCTTCAGATTATTGAAGACTATTATTATTCCTGTTCCAAAGGAAGCTTGTGAAAATCTTTTAATTCTGATACCCCAGTTATTAGGAAAATAATTTTACTGGTATTGGAATAGAAGGCTTTGTCAAAGTAACCAGAAAGCTTGTTAACTTTGCTGATTTAGCAGAAATGAAGTATTTTAGTACATTTAGCATCACAAGACAACTGCTTCCATTTAAGCCCTTGATCCCTGGTGTTCAGCTGAAACAACCACAATCAGCTTGTGGCCAGGTAGACTCTGAAGCTAAAACTGTGACACAAATGGCATTTGAAGCCCATAGAGCATTGAACCAAATCTGTAAGAACTGGAATTACTTTTGGCAGAACTCTTAGAAATTCTTGGCCCCAGTCTAATGAAAACTCTCTGTAAGCTATGAAAGTATCACAGTCAAAACTTTCCCAACAACTCAGGAATCTGCCATTTGCTCAGATTTATTTTTACAATGAAGATTTAAATAACTGATAGTTGGTTTGGGATTTACAGCAATAATACTAAAAGGCTCAAATTTGTGGTACAAGTATGCAAGCTCCTGCACAAACCTGGAGTAATGGGAGTGCCCTTCAACAGTTCATAGTCTAACCAGGGGAAGCTGGTTGTATGCTGGGATAGATGAGTATAACATACAAACTCATGAGCAGAAAGCATATTAAGGTTAATAATTTTATTCTCTGAAATCCTTAAGGGGTTGCTGAGCACTTTAATGAAGGAGGAAACAAATGAAGGGAGCAAGAGGAAAGTGGTGGAGCGAACCTGAAGGCAGTACAGGTGTGGACTGTCCAGAGCAATAGCTGTAGGAAGAAGGGATGCCTCCCATAGTTCATTAGTTTTCATAGCCCACCTGGCTTGCTTGGATCCTGGTGTCCTGAGAATTCAGGCTCCTGTTTTTGGGGAGGCTCCCAAGTTTGAGACTTAGAAGTTAAAGGATACTTTTGGCAGGAAATGTTTTCATTACATTAAAGGGCTGACTTCAATTCACAGAAATAAGAAAATGTTGAGTTAATCTATAGATCCTGGGTAAAATTTTTAAAAACAAATAGTACTTGAGCATGATTTGCAGTGTAAAACATTTTAATAGATCCCAGTGTGCAGTAGGAATTCATCATATTCTGAAAGTCAGGCCTTTTGGAGTCACTTGAGTCTGGCATTTCAACTCCAGTAATTTTCAAAGTTCGTAGGCTACTAAAAACTTTTCCCTTGGTGCAAGCAAAAGAAAAAATCACCCAGGACAAAACCCAAAGAAGCTAAATTGTGGCTTGCAAGCAGTTGAGATCTGGCTTGCATGCTGGGCTGCGTGCTGCTGTAGCCCTGCAGCTGTGCTGAGGCTGCGGTGTCGGGTCCCTGTGTAACCCAGAGCGCCGGCTGTGGGAGGAGGTGAGCAAGGAGGGATGCTGGAGCTGATGAGCCCAGCTCATCGCGGGACTGAGCTGCATGCACACCCTAGCCCCAGGGTGTCACTGCCATTTCGCCTCTTTCACAGAATCGTATAGGTTGGAAAAGACCTTTAAGATCATCGAGACCAACTGTAAACCTAACACGACCAAGACCACCACTAGACCATGTCCCTAAGCACCTCATCCGAACGTCTTTTAAGTACTTCCAGGGATGGTGACTCAACCACTTCCCTGAGCAGCCTGTTCCAATGCTAGTTGTTGCTAGTTGTTTTTAGTTGTTGCTAGGCAGTCCTTACACTTAGTCAAGGACTTTTCAGCTTCCCATGCTCTGCCAGTGAGGGGGTGCACAAGAAGCTGGGAGAGAGCATAGCCAGGACAGTTGACCCAAACTGGCCAAAGGGCTATTCCATACCATATGATGTCATGCTCAGTGTATAAACTGGGGGGAGTTGGCTGGGGGGCAGCGACCGCTGCTCGGGGACTGGCTGGGCATCGGTCAGTGGGTAGTGAGCAGTTGCATCACTTGGTTTTCCTGGATTTTGTTTCTCTCTCTCTTTTTGTTGTTTCCCTTTTCATTACAATTTTTTTTAAATTTTATTTTATGTCAGTCATTAAACTGTTCTTATCTCGACCCACGAGTTTTCTTACTTTTGCATGTCTGATTCTCTTCCCCATCCCACTGGGAGTGGGGAGGGTGAGCAAGCAGCTGTGTGGTGCTTGGTTGCCAACTGGGGTTAAACCACGACAGCTATATAAAGTCACTACCCAGCTTGCACAGGCTGGGTAGCGAGTGGTCTGTGATATGGTCTTGGCCTTCTCAAACATGGTTATTTTGCATGTTGATTACTGATTTCAGATGCAAGAACAGTGGTGTTTGAGCTAGCCTTGGTTTATCGAGGTAATGGATATAAGTAGTGTGTTTAGTGATGGTGCATCTTGCTCTACATGTTTTCCATTTTAAGTGCTCTCTTTAGGAAAAGCAGATAGTGAAATGACGGACAAATTATGGGAAGCATCCTATAACATCAACTTCTATATCTTCTTTAAACATAACAGCCAGTTCTGCTTAAAAATACTAATATGTCACTATGATAATTTTTCAATACATTGATACAGAACCCTAATAATGAACTTTGAAATACGTAATTTGTGTTTTGCAGTCCTACTGAACTATGATTATGCAATGTGAAACAAGCATCTTCACACAGAAATTTTTGGTGACTTGAGGAGAAGTTAGCAGGAAATGACTATATGAGTTATTTCCTTACAAAGCCATACCAGTATATCAGTCATGTCATTGACAATATTTCTGCTCTTCTTGTGGTTGCAACATATTTTAATGTCAAAATATAAGGTGACTTTTGAGATTTGAACAAGCCCTAGTAAGGAGTAGGCTAAAATCAACACAGTGATTTGCATGGTCAACTTAATGTAATTTTCCTGTTGCCCAGGGTGAAAGCTATTAAATTTTACCTCCTGATCTACTCTAGGCAAATAGAGTAGCCTATTACCTAAGAGCAACGATTCAAATATTGAACTGTGCCCCAGTGAACCATCTAATCCAGTACCTTGGTGGTGTCCCCAGGTCCTTTCAGTACTTGGAAAGTGTATGCATTCTTTTTTTTTTTTCTTTTGGCTTGCCTCGATTTCAAATAAATAGTTTTTGAGGACAGTAATTCTAGGAATTTGGACCTCTGCACTGCTTACATGCTTCTGCATTGTTTTGTTTGGTTAATATAGTTTTCTGATGTACTGCTTAGGGCACAATATATTGTATCTACTTCTGACTGGTGATTAATAGGGAGAAATATCCTCAGTAATAGAGGGTGACTATTCCAGGCAGACAGGCCTAATTTATACTGTCAAATCTGAAATTCCTAGAAGGTCTCTGAAAAATCTTGTTTGGCTGCTCTAGAGCAGAGTGCAAAGTAACTTTTGAATCCTATATTTTTATTCTTGCACTCCTGTGATATGCTTTACATAAAATCATGAGGTTAGGAGCCATCATCTTCACTGCTTTTGTTCTGGTCAGGACCTTTGTTCGTATGATACCTCTGGTGAAACAGAGGAGGAAAAGAAAGCAAGCAAATTATGGCCTTGATATTTGTGCATTTTCAGCTCCCCAAGACTGAGCGGGGTGGGGGGGATTTTTTCTGTACCTCACAGCTTGAAGCTGTATGGGTATTACTGAAACGTTGGTACTGAAAGTCCTGTAGAGTTCTGCTGATGAAATGTTTTATTTTCCTTAGTATGGTCTTCTGTAGTCAGCCAAAGTTATTGTATTAAAAGTGTAGGGTATTATATTTTTGAACCATCTTCCAGTAATTCAAAACTAGTGACTACTTTGTGTTTATTTTTTGCCATACTCCTCATCCGATTAATTTCTAGGCAAACCTGATAAAAATAATTGTTTTCCTAACTGATCATCTTCTCATGCTTTCATCTTGCCAAAACCGGGCCTTGTATTCAACTGATATAAATTGATACAGTTCTCTTGGCATACAAGGCTATGTGCCTTTAATGAGCTGCCTTTGCATATGATCCAGGTTCTCTTGTTCATTTCTATTAAGGAAAAATAATAAGTAGTAATGAGTCATTCTAAAATGTCCATTTGTGCAGATGCAAAAATGACTCTTTGCCATTGATGGTCAAGACCATTTTGGTATCTCTGACCAACCCTAAGGAAAACAAGGACCGTGAAGCATGCTGTTGTAATGCTCACTCTTTAGTATATTTCTGAAGACAGGCCTTGGGTGAGCAGGAATCCTATTAAGTTAAGAGTCTAACTGAAGGAACTATAACATGCAATGCATTCATAGCTTTATTCATAAATCATCTGCCTTCCCCACAACTAATTAGTATTCTAGGTGAATAGCTGCCCAGTCCAACATGCGTAAAAATAAAACAAGTTGCTAGTGATGCTTGTATCTTTAGAAGTAATAGGTGTGCTGTGGTTTGAAAGAAGTCAAGATAGGATTGATTTCAAAAGAGGCTTTACCCCTGTAATGATCTCAAGTGTGATGCAGTTTTCTAAGCTATTTAAATGAGTTCAAGAAAATATGTTGACTTTGCCTAAGTCTAAAGTCACTGCAAAGCATTTTACACTGCACACTAAAGAGGCAAATACTGCAATCTCCACTTTTTTAATTGGGCTTCAGTTGCTCTTATGAACATAGGCAGACAGACAAGAGCAAACACTGGCAGAAACTAAGTAGAGGCAAAGGTTTTAACTCTCTCCTGACTGTACCTCTATTTTAACTGACATCTTCTTTAATGCTGATATCCCACGGAGGCAGGGAGAGAACAGCGTGTAGAACACATGATGCAGTAGCAGGTTTGCTCCCAGGCATTGTAGGTAACACAGGGCATGTCCCTCACTTCCTCTAAAACAAATACGCTGAAACGAAGAGGTGAAGGTTGAAGGAAGGGGGAGAATTCATCCAGACACAAGATGAAAACCCACGAATTATTATACTCTTCAGGAGGAACAACCCAGATTTGATGGGGATCTTCATCAGTTGGGAAAGCTGTAAACTACAAACCCTATGAAGAGTCTGAGCAATAATCTGGTAGGAATTAGCTTACAAATGCAGGTTGTCCAGGCTGCCATCACATCTCTGTCCCCTTTGACTTGTCTGAGATTTCTCCATTCATTTGTATAAAGGGTGTGAAGTGGATAAAGTTTCTTTTTCCTCCCCTAGCCCAAAAGAATTTGGAAGATCCTTTGAGAGAGAAGAACAAGAAACTCTAGCACAGAGTTTCTGCAGAAACTCTTCTCCAAAAGCCTCTGCATGAATTATTTTTCCCCCCTCTGGAAACAAATTGACAAATTTGAAGGATTTTAGTCATAAATAAACTTATGAAACTTGGGCATGTGATCCTTACAGTCTAAGTGTAACTTTAGACTCAGAAAGGACTGTTGCTAAGAAGAGAAATAATACTGCAAATTCCACAATTCTGATAAAAATCTAGCAAAGAATTAATGAGTGTTGTCTGAATTATTATTATAATTAATAATCCCGTCAAATTTCAGCTAACTATGTACCAGTAAAAGCCAAGTCTTCATATTTACTATTACAAGGAAGTTGAAATCAGAAAAAGAAAACATGATTGGCAGTCTCAGAAACTGTAGTTAGAGAGGTGTTCAGCTAACCCCTGGAGAACGAACCTTTCCTGCAAGGAAGTGGGCAGCAGTGTTGATCTGCTTGAGGGTAGGAAGGCTCTGCAGAGAGATCTGGACAGGCTGGATCGATGGGCCCGAGGCCAATTGTATGAGGTTTAACAAGGCCAAGTGCCGGGTCCTGCGCTTGGGTCACAACAACCCCATGCAATGCTACAGGCTTGGGGAAGAGGGGCTGGAAAGCTGCCCAGCAGAAAAGGACCTGGGGGTGTTGGTCGACAGCCAGATGAATATGAGCCAGCAGTGTGCCCAGGTGGCCAAGAAGGCCAATAGCATCCTGGCTTGTATCAGGAATAGTGTGGCCAGCAGGAGTAGGGAAGTGATCGTGCCCCTGTACTCGGCACTGGTGAGGCCGCACCTCGAATGCTGTGTTCAGTTTTGGGCCCCTCACTACAAGAGAGACATTGAGGTGCTGGAGCGTGTCCAGAGAAGGGCAAGGAAACCAGTGAAGGGTCTAGAGCACAAGTCTGATGAGGAGCGGCTGAGGGAACTGGGGTTGTTTAGCCTGGAGAAAAGGAGGCTGAGGGCAGACCTTATCACTCTCTACAACTACCTGAAAGGAGGTTGTAGAGAGGTGGGGGTTGGTCTCTTCTCCCAAGTAACAAGTGATAGGACAAGAGGAAATGGCCTCAAGTTGCTCCAGGGGAGGTTTAGACTGGATATTAGGAAAAATTTCTTTACTGAAAGGGTGGTCAAGCATTGGAACAGGCTGCCCAGGGAAGTGGTTGAGTCACCATCCCTGGAGGTATGTAAAAGACATGTAGGTGTGATGCTTAGGGAGGTAGTTTAGTGGTGGACTTGGCAGTGTTAGGTTTTTGGTTGGACTTGATGATCTTAAAGGTCTTGTCCAACCTAAACGATTCTATGATTCTATGAATGCTCCTTTTTAACAATGCTCCAAGTGCTAATTCAAGCTACAGAAAAATACACATATGCAGCCAGCAGATGGGTTGCAAACATGGCATATATGATATAGATAAGCTGTTTGTAAGCGAGATTCTGAAATTCAGCACGCTGGTGTACAAAATAGCTTACTGCTCCTCCCTTTCTTCAAATATTTCCCCTGAACACGTACAATAATACAAGTTAATTACATGTGCTGGTGCTATATTCAACCACTCTTTCAAATATCCATAAAAATTAAAAGATCCTTAGAGTGCAGCAGAACTGTACAGGAGACTTCTATTTTTACAAAAAACAACACTTGTGCTCTACGTTGTGAGATCTGTTTGAAACAAATAATGCAAGACTTAAATTACTATCAGTGAATGTCCTTGTGACTTCTATCATCTGTCTGTGCTACCAAATAAAGCAGGTGGGGGAGTAAAGGCAGGGGGTGCAGCTTTCATCTCTAAGGCTCAATGCTCTTCATCTTACCTCTCCCCAAAACATGTTGGCCTCTTCTGTAGTTCCTGTTCCTCAGTGTGTTACTGTTCCCCAAACCATGCCTTGGCATTGTCACATGTGGTACTTACCGAATCAGTGCTGTTACTTAAAATTCTTCACCCAGAGTTCTTTATGTACAAAAAAAGAGAGCTGGTGGAAGCACTTTCTCCCCATTTTACAGATGTGGAAATCAAGACACATGGGGAAAGTGGAGTAGGTGACAATGTTTGCATAAGAAGGCAGTGGCAAAAGTCCAGATAAGACATAGGTCATCTAATTTCTGCTCCCCTTACTCCTCTGTTCAAATACACCAATATCTGAGAGAAGACATGGTGGGGTTTATATCATACTTTTTCTGAGTGGGAAGTGCAGCCAGTTCATAAAACCTAAGAAAATACTTTTACTTTGACTTTCAAAAAGGACATATTCTAAAACTGCTAGCTCATTAAATTGCAGAAAAAGGTTTAAAAGTTGTCTATGAGAGTAAACAAATGAGATCTGCAGCAAGCCAAGAGGAAAGCTGGGGTTCTGCAGATGAGATGCTTTTTGCTTGGCTGCAGTGTCTGGAAGGGAGGTCACCCTAATCCCTGTTATCACCTGAATTTTTATCAGATATGAAAAATAAGCTCAAAAATGAGCAGTGAGACAAGGGCTGGTGAATTCAGAAGCTTGGGAAGTTTTTCTTTGCTTTACATTTTTACTTATATTTTATTCACAAAGTAAATCTTTGACAGAAATTAAGCAAAAAATGCCCATACTGAGTTTGGTGAGCATTCTGGATTTAGGCATGAACCCTACTTACCTCATCCTTTCTGTTTTGTAGCTTAAGATGGTTTGCCGCTTCATCCTTCTGTGTCTTTTTCTCCCTTCATTTTCCTTGCCTGACACAGTTTCTTGGGTGCATATTATTTCTTTCCTTCCTCAGAGTCCTTGTCAGTTTTAAATAACAAAAGATTTTTTCTCTGCTGAAGAGCCAAATACTAGCACTTATCTTTTTCTCTTTATATTTTCTTTAGCTTGTTGCAACGCTACAATCCTATAGGTAGCAGCTTAAAAAAAAAAAGAGAAACCAGGGAAGGGAGAGTGCTACAAAAGAGCTTTGAGGAGACAGGATTTTTTGTTATTTGTTAAAAAAGGCAAAATGCATCCGCTACTTACCTATTATTTGCTACGGGAAAGAACCTCCTTTACTAAACATGAAAACTAAAATTTCAATTAGATTCTTAAAATATAGTGGGCTATAAATAGAATGTGAATAGTGCAGCTGGGCAGCATTATAATAGAATTTCCTTCTGTTGTATAAGGGAGATAGGGATGACCTTCATCACTCACTGTAAGCTCTCTCTTTTATGAATTACGAGCCGTTCAACTATTAGTGGAATTAAAATCTATAACACTGCCAATCATTGTCCCATATCCCTGTGGAGCCCTTCCTCTTGCTGTCAACATGAGGGAGTCTGCAGTTTCTGCAGATATATGCCAGTGATATGTTTATAGCCCAAGCAAAAGAATAGTGTGGTTTGTTCCTTTTCTGTGCTTCAGCAATTTTGTACAATCTCTACATGATTTTACACTTCAGGAGCAGCAACGTAAATTAATGGTCACTGGTATATGGACTGAGAGGCATGGTAACAAGTCACTGGTAAGAAAATGTAGGCAAGAATGTTTTAAACTTAAGCACTTAAGCACACGTATAATTTGTGTGGTACCCTGACTAAAGGGTAGAAGACCATAGAAGAAGACCAAGTTCAAATCAGGGTGTCACATCAATTCCTAGTCAAAATTTTGAGTTGCTTTGTGGGTTCTTTTGTTTTCCTTAAATAGCCTCTGAACTGAATCACTGGAAATTTACTGTAATTCATACCAGAGCTGATCTGAAGCAACTTTTTGCAAAGCTGAACCCAAACTAAGCTGAGAATGCGCTAGTTGCATCCTTGGTTCAAATATGTAAAAGTCATAACTCATGGTTATGACTGACTTGACTCCTCACTGGAGGAAACTCAAGATCTTTGGTCGGTACACTGCACAAGAAGCCTTCCTTCCCACCCGTTAGAAAAGAGATAACAGCTGGCCAAACTAGCTCTTCTCTTTTCAGACAAATTAATTCTCTTAGGACCTGGCAACTGTTACCCAACAACTGACACATTTAGTGATAGCATCAGTGTGTTAGTCCCATTTCTAACATGTGCAAATGGAGCTATGTAACTTTCAAACACTAGTAGGTATCTAAAATGGGTTTGTCAGTGTATTTCAAGGTATAAAAGTGCTTTTGCTATCTTGAAGAAAATAATTACTTTTCTTTTTCAAGACAGGGCTAATGAGGAAACAGAAGCATGTGTTACAGTTAAGATGAGGTGCTATACTGAGAATGATGGACAAAGTGAAAGCAAAACCACATTTTTGTCAACGACTAGAAATAGAGGCCCAATACCTCTCAGTTAGTCTTTCTAATGGGATTGGCACAATCAGTTTCACAGAATCTTGTTGAAAAATATATTCTTTTTTTTTTACACTATTCATGGATGCACCTAGTTCATCATGGCTAATTAGGTGTTCTGAATTATCGTCTTCAACTGTTACAAATATCACATCCTTTGATGATATTGGGTGTATAATGAGAGACTGTCATAGTTTCAGTTATTGGTGGGGTCTGTGATTGATCAATTTTTGACAACAAAGAATTGTTAACAGGGCTGCATGGTGAAGCAGTCTGTGGAAAATTCCCTTTTATAACGTTTCTATCTAATTTTGGAGCGCCGCCACTGCCACCCATGAAATAACAACACGATTGAATTTCTTTTTGCTGGCATTTAGCAGGACCTATGGGGGTGTGCAGAAATCAATGGGGGATCAGGAGTCTGGAAAATTACATACTTGAAGAATTAATGAACTATAATTCCATATTACATCCTCAATCACATTTTGCTTCCTTTTCATTAATGGAACTAAATTAGTTTTCCATGGACAGGGTACTTCAAAAAATGCAATCATGCTCTTGATAGAATTTAAAAAAAAAAAAAAAAAGACCTGTTTTAACAATAGTTAGTTTTTCATGCAACATGACAGTTTGAAATTTTTAGTGAAGAACATATCTGCAGCACTGACTCAACCTGTTGAAGCAATTTTTAACATGACATTTATAGCCTCAGCTCTAGTTTCCTGCCCTTTGAGCCAGGTTATGGTTTTAAGGTGACTCAGCCAGAATTTCTACTGGATCTGGGAGGTGTAGAGATAGAAGCAGCAACTCCAAAGGCATTAAAAACTCATTTTTTCCAACACGGGCCTAATTCATTTTCCAGGGGAACAGGGAGAGGAAAGGCCATGGTCTTCACTCTTCTCTGAAGGCTGTATCTGAGATAACAGATGTTTCTAATGCTCTGTAGAGAAAGTCCTTTTGCTCATGGATCTATGTTATGCTAGGATAAAATTGTGGGTGACTCTTCTCTTTGCTGTGCCCCACAGGCCAGCTGTAATCTGGCCCTTCATGATTTAAACTTGTAACTGAATGAAATGTTGGGATGCAAATGCAGTTAAAATCAAGAATATTCTATGGTTTAATGGGGACTTTGATGTGAGAACCTATACAGTGAAAAGCATGTCCTAGTATTCACGATATGATATCGTATCTTTAAAGTGTTACTAGAAGCTGAACACGTCAGAGTGAGATTGTAAACAAAATCAGGCTCTAGGACTTTTATTGACCAAGGAAGAAAGTTCCTTTGGGAATCAGCAGCAGTGTTAGAAAAAAGGAGCTGATCAGACTTTACCAAACAGATTTAAAAGGCATTCCAAACAACTTTGGTTTTCAGGCATAACTGATATCTTCCTGGGTTATTTCAGCAGTCTCAGCTTCTGTATTCTTGGGGTTTTTTATTCCTCTGTATGATATTTATATGCATGTGGTATATGGGAATGTAGTGGGATGGAAATCCTAAAAGCTGATATTTTGTTTTAACAACAAGATAGCTCCGGTATTGAACTAGTTTCAGGCTCTTTTATTTCTCCCCTGGGACCTGTTTTTTGCATAAGATCTCAAATCAAAGGTCTGATTGAACAGCAGGGTCTTCTCAAATATCATCATATTAGAAATCTGCTGTCACATGAAAACCAACACAAACACTTTTCTCTTCTTAAATGCGAGAGATGGGACTCCAGAATTTGCAGTAGAGATAATGAACGCTTTTCAAAGCTACTCCAGAAAATTGAGTTTTGACAGCAGATACGTTATGCAGTACAGTGAACTTTCATTTTGTTCTACTGAATAAGGCCTTTTCCCCCTTGCATACGTATTTACTAAAATCAGATAACCCAGACATCATCTTAATCCTACTGGGCATTCTGTTATCTGAGCATAAGTCTGAATAGTTGGGACGTGGTCTTTTATATCCAAGCCAGACATAACATCCTTGAAAATGTATTCACATATGCAAAGACATCTCAGAGTCTGACTGTTCCAAATGTACCCATGAAAAAAACATTGAAGATTTAATTTTTTAAACAGCTTCATAGTCCCCTAAAACACTTCTTCAGTGATCTGTTTCTGGAATTATTTTTCTTTCAGTGTTTGCACTTTATTTATACTGTATATGGGGCTGGGATGTGGGGTGGCTCTGGAGATTAGCATTAGGCTGGAAAGGCTGTTGCCTTTGAAATGAGATCTCAAATGACTTAGGCTAAATGATTTAGCCTAAGTCAGTAGTGACTGAACATTATGGAAGTTGCTGGCTGCTCATTAATCTTTATAAATATATCCAGTGATAATAACCCAATTAACACTGGGACAGATTATTGCAGTTGGGAGTCTCTATTAATTGGCAGTGGTAGCTAAGTGCCATGTATTATACTGTCCCAGAAAAACTTCCAGGATGGAAATAACCAAATTGTAAGTATTCACAACTGCCAATCTGTGGTGTTGCCTTCTTGACAGGAGAGGGCTACTGGGGCTTTGGTTTGTATTGACCTGGATAAAGCAGTTCATGAAAGAAAGGCTTTTCGGACTAAGTTCTGCTCTGTGTCTCTGTAACTTTGTGCTTGATGGTGGCATACAGGCTTTTCTGAGAGGAGGATTTGATGATTAATATTTCAGTCTTGAAGTGAGTAATATAAAATCATATAACCCCCCACACTTCCCCCACACCAAGGTTCTTTGTTGAGTGCAGCTTGACCACATTAGAGAGCTTGGTCCTATTGCTGGATGAAAGAGCACTGCTATCTTTCAAATTGGCAATTTTATACCACTTTCAATCTTCAAAAGCTCTTATTATACAGAAATTCTCTAATAATATTCATCAGACAGCTAGCTTTCCTTTTTTCTTAGTGTACCAGTGGATAATTTGCTAATGATCTTATTTTACTCTTCAGGGAGCAGAATTTTCTGTCTCCCCAAGAGCAAGGGGTATAACAGCTGAAACTGTTGCCACAGTTCAGGAAATGAGTGATTCTGAGGTATAAAGAAGGTGATTTGGGAGACCAAGTTTTTTTCATGTCAAGGGGAGCTAGGTGTGTAAAGTACTTACTTTCAAAATGCCTGTGACTGCATGTCTATTTTATTAGAGTGGGGCTTCAGGTAGCAAAAAAAAAAAACTGAAGATTTTTCCAGTTAAAAATTGGGTAACAAAATATGGAAATAACCAGGCTGACTGATTTCAGTTTAAGAAAAATGCACAGGAGAAAACCCGAATATTTGAAAACCAAATCATGTGCAACACAAGTATGTAATAATCAGTTACCCTGTTTTACGGCAATAGGGTCTGTACAGTATTGCCATGAGTGTGTCCATGAATTACATAGGGTAGAGAGAGCCCCCATGTTCCTGGTGTTTTGTGGGCTCATCAGTCTCACAGGTGTCTGTTCTCCAGCCACAGTGTTTCAAATGCCAAAATCACAAATCTTCTGCCATGGAAATGCCATAGGGTGGAAGCACAGCCAGAGCAGGCGGTGCTGAAGTGCTACTGTACAGCTGTGTGGCTGCTCTCCAGCTTGGGGTGAAGGTTACTTCCAGCAACTGTCTCGGTATTACTTTCTGTTCCAAACCTGGCCACGTGTGTCAGTGGGGTGGCAGATTTGGTATGTGCAGTTGTGCTATTTATTTGAAAAGGAAAGAGAAAAATTGAGAAAATGCCACCTCCATGATGGTCAATGGGAGTTCTGCCATAAATTGGAGCAGGGCCAGGATTAGGCCATTTGCTCTGGACCATCACACATATGAGACTCTATTGTACTTCCTGGATGGGGATAGGGGGATGCTTTCCTTTTTTTTTTTTTTCTTTTTTCTTTTTTCCTTCTCCCCCAGCTTTCCTGCAGCTTCTTATAGCTAGTTAAAGAGCGGAACTTGCATACTCAGAATAAGATGCCTGTTTTGTCTATTTGCTTAAAAATGTCATCACCTACTATTGAAAAAAATACATCCCTCCTTTATTTGTACTTAAACATTTTGTTTAATTTTTTTTCATAAGTGAAAATAGAACACCTTTCAGTAACTTCCTTCTATAGAGTAATATTTCATTTTTTCATGCCTTTCTAGTACAGCATCAAACAGGACTTCATTAGTGCTGTTAATGTTCCATATAGCCCACTGATATACCATAGCCACTGGCCAAGCAAAACTTCAATCAGTTTTTCTTCTCTTGTCAGCTCACACCTCTGACTGAGCAGCTGCAAGATGATTCATCGGAGAATGTTTCACCATAGGACAGAGAAAAATTATTTCTGGCTGCTTTTCCCATACTAATAAGATAATTTCACTTGTAGATACTTTTGCAGCACTTCCTGAGCCATGCTATGCCCATTTGAAAATAGAAATCCTTTTATCCAAATGTGAAGAAAATTTTCCATGAAATCAGTGCTTTGGCTGGGCAAAACACATTTCTGCTGCGTTTTCTTGTTTAACACAGTTGCGACAGTTATATTTTGTCCCATTACAGAGCAAGTCTCTACTAGAATTAATGATCAGCATTAGCTGGGAGATTTAGAACAAAATTCTGTGCATAAGGAACATCTATATTCTGAAACCCACTGGCACATGCTGTAAAATGTCATTTGCCTAAAAAGTTAGTGGTGAGGAGAATTGTTTTGGATTTCTTTTGTTTGGTGCAAAATCACGTAAGGAGTAATGGATTATTCAGCATCAGTGCTGCAATGGTGTTCCAATGCAATGGTTTCAGGCAAACAATCTGTCAAGAATAGGACATTTCTTAAAGACCAACAGTGTCTTCTGTCCACGCTTTTTATGACAGGCTTTCTTATATAACTCCACTCAACTTTGCATGCAGCCATAACAAAATGAGGAGAATGTAATTCTTTGCTTATTGGCATCTGTAAAAGCATTTCATCCCAAGTAATATTTCTTGTGATATAGGTTTGTCAGCTAGTTTGCAAATAAATACAGAAAAGCTGCTTTTGTTGTCAGTTTACCAATACTGACGTGACATTCAAGGCTTGTTTTTCCTGAATAATCAGTAAGTGAGTTCATCAGAATGCACTCAGCCTGTGCCTGCAATACTGTGCTTACAATTATAAGGCTTACAGATTCACAAATAAATTGTTCTGAAGAGAGGAACACGGGCTTTCTTTAATTCATATCTGTTACTTTGACCTAAATAACACTCTTTTCTCCACCTCATCACCAATAAATACATTCCATATTTCCAAATATGCCATCCAGTGTCTTAATGCATGTTACTAAGTAACAGGTATGAAGATTCATATCGAATCTGAACAACAGCTCTTCTCTTTCAGCCTCTGAGTTTACATGCTTCATTGATTCTCTAGGACTTGTAGCTTTGCCCAAGCCCAACAAGTTATCTTGTACTGACCAGGTGATCCCAAGCGTTTAGCACGGTCACTTAGATTCTGTTCTGCCAGGCAAGGTGTCTCCCAGGCAGCATATTCCCCAGTGGTACGGGAACTTCTAGATTGTAGTCCTCTCTTCTTTTCCTTTCCTTTTTCTTAAATAATCTGTGGGTATGTGAGTGAATAGCAGTAGATAAGGCACAGGCTGCAAACCAACCTTTTCTCACTACACTAACATAATTTTCATTGATCTTCCTCTGATCTCTCAAACACCTCTGAGGTCTCACTGGCTCCTGGCTGCTCACAAGAAAAAGGCCAGAGTTTATATTGATTTAGAGAGAGACACACTGAACAGCGGAAGGTTGTAAAGGTTTGGCATTTCTCAGTCCTGCAGCAGGACTACTTAGATTATTATCCTGGAATTCATAGTGGAGTTGAAAATTCTGTGTTTTAAACCAATAGAGACTTATGACTTAATTTGTGGTACACAAAGCGGCAAAATATATGCTTGGTGCAATATTCCAGCAGGAGTACTGGTAATTTTCATCATCATAAATCTAGTAATGTACACCAGGCACAGCCAGTCCGAAAGACTGTTGATAGAAAATCAGACTGAGACATAATAATGAAAATTTCTAATGAAATTTTGTCAAGAATCTGTAAAGCTTTTGAAAACCAATACACTCATGATATGCTTTTACGGTTATTCCAAAGAGATTCCAAAGAGATGTTATGTGGCCGGCCTGTAAACAAAATACCCAGAGCACATCCTATCTACCCCCTGGCATGTATAAGAAAAATGCAACTCAAAACCAAATGTGGGTGACTGAGCGATACCTTACGGTTTATGCAGCTGTCCCCCATGTACTTAATATTATTTTCTTACCTTCAAATGTGGAACAAAGTGTTTTCAATGGATAAGGAAGGCTTGGGTTTTTTTAAAGTTTGTGTTTGAATAGATTTCCAAAGAGACTAGAGTAAGTATATCTTTATCTATGCACACATTAGTACTCTTAGAAAAGAGATTTGTTACTTTATTGCAGCTCACAATTGATTTTCTTAGCCAGTTTACACTTCCTCCTATGAAAATAACAGATGACGTAAATGGGAGCTAAGAGGGACTGTGGGCAGAATTTTGAATTTTGCATATTTTGCATATATCTCAGTGGTCACATCACACCTCTTCTTCATGTCCGCATCCCGGAGGATACTAGAACAGCTGCTGAGGTACTTTTAAGAGTTTGAGTCTTAATTTGTTATTTTAGTTTGGCCAGAATGAACAGTACATTGAGGGTTTATTCATTATTCAGACTCGTGGCAGGGGGCGGGGAGGTTAGAGCTTTTTGTTTGTGAAGGCAGTTTGCGCGTGTTGTGTCTCCCTCTGTGCCAGTTCCATAGGCACCTCTTGATCAACTTGCTCCTCAAACAGATATGCTGCCCCTGGTATAAAACACAGTGATAATGTGATGAATCTGATAAGGAAGGACACATTTTTATCCCAGTTTGACTCCATACTCCTGATATTCCTTAACTGTTAACAACACTCATACGCTGGGATCTATTCCTTAATATGGCTTAATGCGTAACTAAAGGCACTGGAAATGAACATGTCACAAAGTTCTCTGCATCTCTGCTGAGTCCATGAGTTCAGGTGCTTTGGTGGATTTTGGATCTAGTGAGTGCGTCCAGAAATCCATTCTATGGTGAGTTGTTACTGTAAAGTTTAGTCAGTGGAAGTTGTTCTTTTAAGAAACACACATCCCAAAGCAATTGTCAGGAGGAGGAGAATGTGTTGCGTTTCATCTTTAGGGTCTAAGCATTTGTTTGGAATCCCAGCTGCTCTCTTTGATGGTGAGAGAGGAGACGGCAGTTAGTTATGCTGAGAGTCAGAGATGCTGGTGTAAGTCAACAGGAACTCCACAAGACAGAGAAGCCCTACTAACCTAAAATCGGTGTCACCAAGAGCATAAGCAAGGACCAGAGTGAGTATTTAATATTTTTATATGAGCCTAGAAACAATCTTTGTTTATCAGGCAGCCTGCACTACTTAAAGGGTTAACATCTTATTATTTGAACTGGGATCCAGTTCCTTTCTTCATGCTGCAGGGAACCTACACAGATGTCAGATTACCTATCATGTATTGTTACAAAATGAGTTGCTAATATGTAAACAGTAAATTGGAATTGGCTGAACCTCCAACTGGCCATAGCCAATACTATTGGCAAAAGTCCTTCTATGGAAACGATTCAAAACTTTTTCTCTGCATAAATCTGGAAATTCAAGTGTCAGTAATCAAAATACTTCTGTGAAACCCAGAAATACCAGAGACCTTGTTCTTCTCTCAGACGAATATAGCAATTTCCTCTGTGTGAATTTTCTCCTTCTTTTTTGTTGTTCTTACTAAACAGACATTGATGAATGCTCAGATGGCTTTGTTCAGTGTGACAGCCGTGCTAACTGCATTAACCTGCCTGGTTGGTACCACTGTGAATGCAGAGATGGCTACCATGACAATGGGATGTTTTCACCACATGGAGAATCCTGTGAAGGTCAGTATCTAAAAAAGGTGGGGTAGTGTTATGATTGGCATTACAGGAATGTCTGGTATCTCTGTACTGGTCAAGTATTGTCTTGGACACTGTATCAATGAAAGTTAAACCTTGACCCAAAGCAATTGTAGTCTAAAGAAGCATCATAAACAAAAGGCAAAAGAAAATAAAATATGAATACTCCTAACATATAGGTGGAGCATAAGTGGCCATTTCTATGATTTGCTAAGACAATATGTGAAATCAGGCATGGTGCTTAAAACACAGGTTCTCTGGCTCTGCATCTGCTTCTGTGCATGGTCCTTGCATAAGTGATTTCCCGTGGACTGATAGCATGCACTGTAATCTGTCACTCCACAGTAATCTGTTTATATGTTGGATTCTTTATACATAGAAATGGACCTCAATCCAGACCTCAGTTCCTCCACTTCATTCCTCATACATGGAAATAGTCTGTGATGAAAATATTTCCCATTGCAAAGAATGATTCTGCAGCCCTGACACCCTTACCCACACCTGGCTTAATACTGCGGTGCTTCTCCTGTGCATAGGCTAACTGCTTGGAGAAAGTTGCAACTTGAAGAACAACCTTACAAACTGGGAAGCTCTGTGGACTTAGGGCTGGGGCAAGGTGCAGGGGACAAGAAAGTGACAGGGGGGACAAGGAGATGGGAAGGTTTTATTTGTTTATGAATGATGTTAGAGAGAACAGCAGGTTAGTAAGAACACAGTTATTTTCAGATGCAGATCTGAGTATGGAATATTATTCCGCTCTTAAGACACTGCCTGCTGCTGCTCTTAAATAAGAGAAGAAACCAGTCTGTTTTGCCATGGGCTACTTAGGGCAACATTAGGAGAAGGGAGAACCTTTCTGTCTCTGAGTGCTGAAATATTCAGTGCTCACAGTGTAAGCTTTCCTACCTTGCTGTTTAAACTCACATTGGTGGGCTGCATTGGTCCCAAAGGGAAGCAATTGAATTAATTTCACTAAGGCAGACACACAGACAGTTCTCCAGGAGCGAGAATGACCTTTTCAGTATCCCCATCATCAATACTTTATTTCAACACATTTTCACCACAGCTGAAAGCCTGTATTCCCAGGAGGAATCAGCAATTTCAGTCAGCCACTGCTTTCATAAGTCGAGCTTTCTTTGTCAAGAACTATCTAAATGTCAGTGTTAGCTGGCCAGGTGTTAGGACAAGAAGGTGCAAAGAAGAAGTTGTGATCCCTGATTGTAACATTGCCCTTCTGTCACTCGCAGCACGGGTAATACTCTAGCCAGGCATTTATGGAAATATTCTCAATACCCCAAGTTTTATCTTCAGTGTCAATATAACATTTGTCTCATGGGTTGAAGATAGTGGTTTGGCACGTGCTATCTCAAGAGATATAAGTGATACAAAGTGACTCTGTTAAGATGTGTGCAAACAAGCAACAATTAAGCAGCAATTTCTAAGCAAATGAAAAGCCAAGGAAAAAGAAATATGGGGATTGCTACATGTATGCAGAAGTGGCAATTATTAGAATGTTTTGACCTTTTCTAGAAAGCACCAGCAGCTCTTTATTAAACATACACAGAGGATAACAAGTAATTAGAATTATATCACAGATGCCAAGAAACTATCGTCATTGCTGATAACCCGAGTCACTAACAGTGGAACACTTTCAGTTTGATTGATTGCAGCTCCAAATTTTGGAATATAGCAACTTGAGATGGAGAGGAAGGTTAGATATTTTATTAGTCTTACTACATCACTTTTTATTGGATTGGAGCTTGTGACATTGTGTCTCAGACAGAACATAAAACCTGAAAAAGGTACGAAGAGACAGCCTAAAATCCATTGCAGTATGGAAAGTTGAACTTCCAGTAGCAGAGTGCAGTAGTGCAAAAGCAATTGGTTTCTCTGCTGTCGGATCTTTCCACTGTGAGAGATTTCCCTACTGAGTTTAAAGACATAAGAAAATGGATTTCTTTTGTCACTTCTTCAGTATCCCCTAGTTAGAGGTGATTAGATTGAGCTGTTGGTGGATGGTCTTTTAGACGCTCAACTGTAATTAGGGAACGGCTTCCAGGCTATACTAATCACAGATTTCAAATCTCAGTTCTCCACTTCCCACCGGCAGCTGTATGAGCTTCTTGCTGCATCTGGGACCAGTGTCCTCTGAACCTTTCTGGCTTGTGCAAGTGCTACAGCTTGCAGAACTGTAGAAGGAACAGTGCTGAATTAGACCAAAGAGAAACTGGGCCTGCCTTGATTTCTTTCTTGGGGGAACAAAGAATTTAAACCTCATGGGGATTAGGAAATGTTTTCCGAGTGCTTGTCCATTTTGCTTTCTAAGAGAACTACTTCAGAGTAGTGTTTATATGGAGCGCATAATAGGCTTGTCTTTGGCTCATCTTTTGTAAGTTTTAGTTGCTTTGAAGAAAGTTCCCTCTTTCAGTGGAGAAAATCTTTAAAAGCCAAGGAAGTGTGGGTTCAATTCTTTTCTTTCTTGATTGTTCTATATGGTCTCCCTCAAATCTGGGTCTGTCTGTGTCCCCTGGACATGTGCTGATAGCACTGCTGAAAGCATTTCTGTGATCAGTGGTAGTCAGAAACTTGTTTCCTTCAGCAAAGGCTCCAGTTTTAAAGATTCAGGTGGAAACACCTCTGTTAAGATCACAGAAGCATTTCCTTAAAAACCTTATTTTAACAGAATACCAAAACTGCACCTACCCCTTTTGCAGGAAATGGTCCCCTTAGGACATCATACTAAATATTGCTAGCTAGAGGTGGACTCCTTGGTAGCATTAGACTTTGTCAGTGCTTGATAATGAAATAATAGTTGCTGAATTGCCTGTTTTACACATATATTGACCTTGGCTACTGCTGCTTCTTTGGCACGACTGAGAATATTGAGTATTTTGACTAATGTACTTGAACGCAGAAATTCATAATCCCATTTTATTGTACCTACAGGCAATGGAAGACCTAGAGATTCCTTTGCTATTAGTTTTGCTTCACATTATACTCCTGGATAGACCTGTGGTCTCTATAACAATTACTGAGAGAAATGATGGGAAGTGCAGCTGTAGGGCTTCAGCCTCTTAGCAGCACTTGCTGCTTTTCCCTTGGAAATATAATTATGTTATGCATCATCTTATTTCCAGAAAAGTGGTGAAAGATCAGCCGCTTAGTCTTTGAGAACTGCATGGGTTTGGGAAGTCTTAAATTTTATATATATGTAAATATAGCATTCAGCATGGTATATTATCTGGTACCTTCCTTTTTGCCCCCCTACAGGTTTTCTTTATAGTTTCTTTACACAGTCTTATTGGTGCTCGGAAGGTTGTCTCTCCTGTGCCATTTCATAAAAGAGACCTAGGCTAAGATAGCAGATATTGCAGCCTCAAGCTTCATTGCATTAAAAAACTGGAAGCACTGAGGGCAAAATCCTAAAATAAGAATGTTCAGGCCCAGTTAATATTTGCTCTGCAGTTCTATGTAAGATCCTGATTCCTTTGAATTTTTCCCTTGCAATGTCTAAAAGCTTCCAAAATCAGTTGAAAAGAGAAGGTGTATTTGTTTGTACCAGAATAGTGCAGGTTATCCCTCATCAGCCTTTGGATATTTTGCATACTTCCACGTCTGAAGAATAGCTCACCTAATTAATGAAGTCCATTAGGACTTACCAAGAGTATTTGGCACGAACCAGCTGTTGTTGATACAGAATATGAGATCAACATACCTTCACTCTCAGCAGGTACCACATTCTTTAAATGAGACAGTTGCAAATGAACGGATTGGAAAGCATCAATCCAGAATGCCCAATTCAAAAAGGATCCTTTTTAGTTGCAAGGGTTTATTTGTATGTGTATGTTCTGAAATGTCGTTACGTTCTTCTTCTGCCATCCTGCTTGCAGAAGTAGAATCACTTCCTTCTCTGTGTGATGGAGCAGGCTGCCTGCCAACACAGAGGGCTGGAGCTTTACTTGAACAGTATTTTCCACAGTCCAGGGTAATGAGGGATGGAGGCATATTACAAGCCCCAGGATGCTTCCCAACCTTAATGAATGAACAAAGTCCAAAATGGTCACTTCAGCATCCATGTATCTGGATCTGGAAGGCAGAGGAATTGCTGACTGTCAGGATGTCTGAATTTATCTCACAGTGCATCCAGTATTTTAACTAGTACATGAAATTTCTTGTAGTTGAAAAACTGCTGTCAGTTCGGAGTCCTACACTTAGATCTTTCTGCGGTGCTGGTAATGTTTAACAGAAGCTTTGTTACTGATAGCACTTAAGGAGACAGGAAATAAAGAATCACTACTCTTCAACAGGAAATCCTACTCGCGCTCACAAAGCCCCATGGAAATCCTTTCGCCTTTATTCATGATCATAAAAGGTCAACAAATAAAACCATAAAGTGACTTTTTTTCTGTCCATCCCGAACAGAGCTATAAGCATTAAGGCTTCATTATTGAGTTTGGGAACCCAACTTAAGCATCACCAAACAGAAGGCAGATATGGAGACACTTTAGTATTTTAATATTCTGGAGTGTGCACAGAGTACAAAATTGGCAGAGTTTCTCATCTTTTATAAAAGGACTAATAAAACAGAAACTCAACCACTACATCTTATAAGAGAGTAATTTGAACACGTTTACTGTATCAGGAAACAACATTTCTGTGAAGCCGGTGTTACTGGCATCTGAAGTCTCAGCTCTTCATCTTCCACATCTGCTAAGCACTCTGACAGCTGGCTTGCATGAAGTCACGAATAAATTATTCACAATTCACTTGCTCTTTGAAGAATGATTACATCAGTCAATAGATTTACTTAGAGAAGAACAGAAATGAAACTTTCTGCTCAGAAGAGCTTGGGCTCCCTATCAAATGCACTCCTTCCTGTTTTGCTGAAGCAAAAAGTATTCAGGTATCCTCATGTTGTCACCTTGCTGAGCTAATGCTACTCCTCAGAGCTAAGGTAACTGGGAAACTTCAGTTGCTTCAGAGCAACATCACTGTCCACCCTCCCAACCCATCTCTTCTAACAGCACATTTCTCAGTGATACAAATGTTCATCTTTTCTTTACATAGATGACACTCTAACTGATATCAGAGTGATTCTGGTAGGAAATCATGTCTGAGGGAGACCTTTTGGGGCTTTATGTCAACATCCTGCACGTAATCTGGATAGCTCATCAGAGGAGGGAAAGTTGCGACTTTCCATCAGCTATATCAGAATGCATCTCCGAGCCCTTTGTCACTACCTAGCAAGGTGTACACGGTTATTTTCTAATTGTGCCTTGTTCATGTGCCTTGTGAGTTTATTGTGACTTTTCTCATCTGTCGTTATCAATATAGTATTTGTGGTTTTTTGCCCAAAATACTATTGAGCTGTCATTATTTAGAGCTATCCACAGTAGCTCCAAGATCTCTTTCCAGAATAGATCTTAAAAGGCTGGTTTGATTTTTGAATGGGTATTTCCCCATACACCTTACAGTTGAATCTCATTTGACATATTATTGTTTACTCAGTCAATATCATGAAATACTTCTATATTTCTCTGTCAATTTTTTGTTTTTAATACTTTCTTATCAACAGCTTTTTTCATCTCGCTGTTGGTCCATTCCTCCAGATGACTAAGTATATTGGGCAGCACACATTCTGGCACAAATTCCTGGGGAACTTCCCTGGGACAACTCTCCATTGTGACAGCCGGACCATTTATTCCTGCCTTTTATTACTTACTAATTAACCTGCTATTAACTGTGAGTCAACGACCTCTTTTATTCCATGGCACATAGTTCCATGGAATGGAATGCTTTAAGAGCATGTATTATGCAAAGGAGCTCCTGAAGTTTTCCAATAAAAATAGTACATTATATGAAACGTATCCCCCCTTTAAAGTCTTTTTCGTTAATATAGTATACGTTTACTCTGAATCTATAATATAGTATCTTTAAACAATCTTCTTTCTATCTGAAAACGTTTTATCCTTTTGGCTGCTAGTTTTAATTCATCTTTAAAACTTCATCAGTTTAACATAATCCCTCCTTTGAAAATAAAAGCACTACCACAGAGATTTTTTTGCAGCCTTTTAAAATTCCTTTAAGGATGTTGAACTTGCGTACATTGTGGTTACTGTTGGTAACCAATACAGAGTAGTTGTTCAGTAGAGACATTTTGAATCAGAGCCTGCACGCTGCTCAGGGCCAAGTCAAATGGTGCTTTGTCCCTTTGGGATTCTTTGACTCTCTGTTCCAAGAAACAGTCAGTATATCTGTTAAATACAGCCTTGGGTCACAACCTGGTGGGGCAACTGAAATTTCTGTATTTCTGGAGTTTTCTGTCCTTGCAGTCTGTCAAATATTACAAATGGAGTTTAGGCATTCCAGGTACTGTCACCATTTTGTATAGCTTTAGTCCAGTATTTTTCCTGTGTAGGCATGAAATTACTTGTGATACAATTAACTCCTAGCTTTCTTTAACATGTATCACTACTTCTTCTTCCGTAGTACTCCTTTGTCACTGCAACATTAAGTTGTACTCAGGGTTGATGGTAAGAAAAGGAAAATCCTTAAAAGTGTGCCAGACCAAAGCTCCTGCAACTTTTAGTGTAGACTAGATAAATAAGAACTGGTTCTCAATTTAGCACTAAATAACTAGTTACGCTTTGTTTCTGTTTTTTTCTGAGGCAAACCTCCAAGTCTTTTGAGACTTAATGTCATAACATTCTAATGTCATAACATTCAAGCTGCTTGATTCCGAAGCAGTGTGTTTAAATAGCCTGAAGTGAATTTTTTTTTTTTTTTTTTAAACAATATGGGAGAGATAATAACATGCCTCTGTGGCTGGATATACTGGGAATACGCAACCTGTAATGCTCCCCTCTCCTTTTTCAGACACAAAAGATGCAGGGGCCAGTGTACCCTGTCCATATGGTTATGGAAACTGGAGAGCTGGTTATAGCTATTTACTGACATAAACATATATAGTTTACTGACAGAAAAAAAATGTCAGTAACCTAATTCACCATCCATTATAAACCCAAAGAAAAAAGCTGAACAAAGTTTTGCTTGGTAGGGATGATTTGTGCAAGTTCTTTGTAGATAATGCCTGAAGTTTGATGTGGATGAATAATGCAGATGAGCATTTAATTGATGCAACGTCTGTGTTTCTTTTGCAGCGTTATAAACACACTGCTGTTTCTGATTAGGTTAGAATCAAAATCTAAATAGCTCCTGCTTTGACCAGGGATATTTAAATTGCCCTAGCCAGAATATTTATTTTCATGAATCAAACAACTGAAAAAAAACAAGGTTGGGATTTTTCATAAGTTCTCTATGTTGGATAAGCTCAGCTCAATACCAGAGCCGATGATGAAACCTCAATTATTTTCAGTAACAGTGCACTAAGAGTTACCATGTTGAAAAACAAACCCCAAAAGCCTTTTCCTCATGGGAAAATTGTGAAATACACTTGTACATAAGTGCCATATGCAGACTTAGTGTTTACAGGGTCACCATTTGTTGTTTAAAGGAAACTGGTCTTATTTACATGACTGCTGAACTTCCTCCAAGTGTCTCATTAAATATGGCTGCTTTCAGTTAAGTGGCCAGGTTGTTGACAAGTGCTATTATTCGTTTATGACACTAGCTATGTGAAAGCTTTGTACAAAAGAGTGTTTTAAACAAATGAACACAAGTGTCGGAAAGTCATTTATTAAAAATGACTTCAGTGATAAAGAGAATCCTGCTGTTAATCTTAATCATTATATTTAAATAGGATTTGTGTTTGTTCTCTTTACTGCATAACTTAAAACCAGTTAGGCTGCGTATATGGAGATCTTAATTTTAAATTGCCAGATTGTATTACTTTCAGTATGGATTTAAGAGAAAACAGAGGAAGGAGAGGGCAGCTCTTCCATCCTTCTGCTCTGCCCATACCAGCATGATTCAAACCATTCCTGTTAGCTACTTGTCTAAAAACCTTCAGGCTGGAGATTGCACAGGTTTCGCAGGGCTGTCTGTTCCGCGAATTATGTATCCTTACTGTGGGTGGGTTTCCCTGTCTGATGTGCCTGTGATGTTTCAGCTGCTCAGGGCCATGCGAACAGCCACACTGAATTAGGTTCACAATCCCAGTTGTCTTCTGCCCTATTGCAACAGCGGCCGATTCCAGATGCTTCAGAAGATAGTGAGGTAGAAGATGTGGAGATCTGAGATGATTTGCCTGTTCTGGATTATCTGATACAAAAATAAGGGCACCATAGACCCTAATGCATGAAATGTAATCTCTCTTCCAAAATCTGTTAGCATTGCAAATTGAATTTGGGCAGCCTGATCGAGTGGAAGATACCCCTGCCCATGGCAGAGGGGTTGGAACGAGATGATCTTTAAGGTCTCTTCCAACCCAAAGCAATCTATGATTCTATGAATATTCTTGCAAGCTTTATACACTTTTGGCTATGCTGTTTTTTTTCCCTCTTACCACACTGTGGCAGTGAGTGTCATAGTTTATGCATTATATGAAAAATTATTTCCTTTTATCAGACTTTAATTTCTTGTCTTTCAGTTTCATTCACTGCCCCATCTTGCGTGTTAGGCAATTGGAGAACAAAAGCTCTCAACATGTCTTTTCTGGAGTATTCATTATTGTTTTGGTTATATCCCTTCTTGCTGATGTTCTTTTAGAGATGAACAATCCATTTCTTTTCCGTTCTTCTCAAATGACATTTTCCTCATCCTTCCCAGAAGCCCTAGTAATTTTGCAATACTTTTTTTTGAGATGGTGCCGCTGTTATTGCACACAGTATTTGAAGAAAACCCACAATGCTGCTTACTTATACAATGGAATTCTAATAATTTCCCTCCTGTTTTTCATCCCAATTCATATTCATGTTAGCAACTTGTTTACTTTTTTTTTTGACTGCAGCTACACTTGGAATTGAAATCATAATTGAGTTATTTCTCTTTAAACTGAATGTGCTTGAGGTGAATTGCAGGTTTCATTTCCATTGTTGAACCCAAAGCTGAGTGTTTTATTAAGTTTTTATGCTGATGGTGAAAGACACATTCATGACCATATTGCTTGTTTTGTCTTGTACTGATCTGTTGGACAGTTAAATATCACAATGCTACCTTTTAATGAACTCTAATTAAGAGCTTGGGCCAGACTGTTGTGAAATTGTATGTAGAATTTAACTCTTCTGGTGTTTTCCACGTTTTATCGCATATAGCTGTTTACTTCATGCCCTTTCAAAGCTTTTTTCTCAGATAACTTTTGTCCATATGGACAGCTGAAAAAGCTAAATAAAGACTATTCAAGTAGAAGGCAGTGTGTGCTGCTAGTTTGCCATTGCAAAATAATTGTGTGTACCTTGATGAAGTAGGCCCTTAAAGGTACTCTTGAATTCTTTGAGATATGATTGTTTTGAAGTCATTTACCTTTATTCACTGGAGGCATTATTTTTTTTTCTTTATTTTCTATGCTAGACACAAGGGCTATAGATGTCACTGCAACTTGAATAATTAAAATATTCCAGTTTGCACACCCTAATAAATGATGCAACTTAAAGCATGGTGTGCTTGCTTAAATGAGCTTACAGGTCAGACGTCACCTTTCACATTGACTTCTCAGCAAGTGAACTCAAACGTGCTAGACAGAGCCAGCAAAAGGTTTTGAAAACAAGATTCTGCAGCTTTTCTTATTTAACTGTGCATCTCATGAATGGTTGCCACAAACTAATGTTCTTTGTGGAGCTGCGAATTATTTTTGTTCATATGTTTCCTGTGATTTCTTCATCCTAACTACCTTACTCAATAGCATTCACTTAGAAAGCTGTATAGGAAACCTCAAAATACCGTGTTTTAAAAGTTGATGTGACTTGAAAAATATTTTTTGTGAACTTGTAAGTTATTTCTCCCTGTTCTGGTGAAGTGCAAATTAATTTTCAGCTGACGGCTTTAATGGCCAAGAATCATTTATATTGACTGCTGCAAGAACATTTTTGTTAATTGAATGTGGTCTAAGAGCATTACATGGCATGTTTTTGCAGACATTGATGAATGTGGAACTGGAAGGCATAGCTGTGCCAATGACACTGTTTGCTTTAACTTGGATGGTGGGTACGATTGTCGATGTCCCCATGGCAAGAACTGCACAGGAGACTGTATCCATGAAGACAAAATCAAGCACAACGGTCAGATTTGGGTGCTGGAGAATGACAGATGCTCTGTCTGCTCGTGCCAGGTTAGTAGAAATAGAACTAGCTGCTTCTGCAAGATGGTGGTAGGGATGAAGGGAAGACTGTTGTGATTTAAGTGAAATTCCTGTTTTAGCTGCCTTCTCAGGTGTCCGTGTGATGCTACAGAAAAATGGGATTATATATTATATACGATTTTGGGGAGAGCTTCTCTCTCCAATCTGCACGAGCAGAACTTCCATGGAAGATTTATTATATGATACTGGGAGAAGGACAGTAGCAGCACTGAGGAGAAGGACTTGGGGGTACTGGTGGATGAAAAGCTGGACATGAGCTGACAATGTGCGCTCGCAGCCCAGAAGGCCAACCGTACCCTGGGCTGCATCAAAAGAAGTGAGGCCAGCAGGTCGAGGGAGGTGATTCTGCCCCTCTACTCTGCTTTAGTGAGACCCACCTGGAGTACTGCATCCAGCTCTGGAGTCCTCAGCACAGGAAAGACATGGACCTGTTGGAGCAGGTCCAGAGGAGGGCCACAAAAATGATCAGAGGGATGGAACACCTCTCCTATGAGAGAGTTGAGGTTGTTCAGCCTGGAGAAGAGAAGGCTCTGGGGAGACCTTATAGCAGCCTTCCAGTACTTAAGGGGAGCTTATAAGAAAGATGGGGACAGACTTTTTAGCAGGGCCTGTTGCGATAGGACAAGGGGTCATGGCTTTAAACTAAACCAGGGTAGATTCAGACTAGACATAGGGAAGAAATTTTTTACAATGAGGGTGGTGAGGCACTGGAACAGGTTGCCCAGAGAGGTGGTAGATGCCCCATCCCTGGAAACATTCAAGGGTCAGGTTGGACAGGGCTCTGAGCAACCTGATCTAATTGAAGATGTCCCTGCTCATTGCAGGGGAGGTTGGACTAGATGACCTTTAAAGGTCCCTTCCAACCCAAACTATTCTATGACTCTATGATTCTACTATTTTCTTAGCAGAGATGCCACCTGTGTTTTCTGGGTGGGAGTAACGGCATTTTCAGGCAAAGAAACTGTCTGTCTAGACACATATTGGCGTTGGTGACTGACGCCAGTATCTCTAGCAGATGGCTATAAATAGAAGTAGGTTCTGTATCTGCAGAGTAATTCAGCTTAGCTTTCTCAAATGTTTGCTGTGGAAACCTTGATCCCAAGCTAAATGCTGATGAAGAATGAAGGCCCAATATGCAGCTGACAAAGTCCTGAGCATTTCAGCAGCTCAAGTTTCATGGGCATGAATTTAATTTCAGACTACCTATCATCTTCCTTATGTGAATAATTACAGAAGAGAGGGACTGATCTGGAAGTTTAAAGCAAGACTTGACTAGCATCTGTATGAGAATGACATAAACTTAGTGCAATCCATTAAAATTTGACCCTTGGGAAAGGCACCCTTGGGTTTCATCAACTTAGGTGAGAGCTGTCTGAAGGTTGGTTGTATGAAGGATGTATATAAGACAACAGGGGAACTTTTTGGTAGTTACTGAGTGTGTATTGTGGTTTCTGCCTCTGTTTGAATTGTATTTTGACAAAAATATCGTATAGTGGAAAAACTCATGAGCTGCTAGTGGCTTAGAATCATGCCAAAAAATAAAATTTTGGTAAAAGTACTGCTGGAGTTGGTGACATTTCTGCCATTGCGCTATGCCTGTCTTCCAACAACAGAGTGGATATGTGATGTGCCGACGAATGGTCTGTGACTGTGAAAATCCCACTGTTGACCTATTTTGCTGTCCTGAATGTGACCCAAGGCTCAGCAGTCAATGTTTACATCAGAGCGGGGAGCTTTCCTACAACAGCGGTGACTCCTGGATACAGAACTGTCAGCAGTGTCGCTGTTTGGTAAGGCTCCTTATTACAGCAGCAGAAACATGAGGGAAAAAGGATATGAGATATTCTGATCTGTGGATAGTTAATTTTCATGCATTAGTGACCATTTAATTTCCTCTGGAGTATGTGTATAATCGAAATCTGGTTTTCATGGATATTTGTCAGAATTGTCAAGTTCCAGTCAAAAATGCATTTTGCCACAATAGACATAATATAAATTATTTAATCATGAAGATTGTTTTAGCAAAGAGTGGAGGTCATTTGGATATGGCACCTACACAGCAACACTCATGTGTTCAGTCATTCGAAGACCAATGTAGCTGTATAAGGACACTCTAAAAATGTATTTATTATCAAGGTTGATAATTTCAAAAATGCCAAAAGGCTAAAATTTGTTTATTCATTCAGACATTCTGAGTAACAGAAAAAATAATAAGACTTGATGCATTTTTCAAAACAGTGAAATGAGTTTTGAAAAAAAAATCTTTTAAAGCTTGTGATCTTTTTCCTAGGCATGTATTTCAGAGTCTGAGCAAAAACTATTCTGCATAATGCCACTCAGGAAGTTTCCATGACAGAAAAAATCCCAAGATAAAAACAACTAGCTTTTATCACAGGTTATCTCCAAATTTAAAGCCTAGTCCATCTAGCAGCTTTCCCTTGTCAGGGTATCATGAATAACAGCCAGAAACCAATTTCTATAGGCATTGTGCTTTCAGTGTTACCGCTGCTAAAATCCAATGAAATAGATTCCCAGGTGCTTCATTAAATGTCTTAAAAACAAAACAAAACAAAACAACCTGCAGTTTGGGATCTGAATAGATGTTTCTTTTTTTTCAAGATGCTACTTCTGTAACTAAAGCCTGCTTTCTTTCAGTTGTCAGGGATTTTTTGGGGGTGACAATGTATTGTCTACTCCTTGTACTGTCCATCACTACAAAAAATAAATTGAAGTATCAAGATCAGTGACTGGTTTTAAGATTGCTTTCATTCTTACCATCATGTGATTCAAAAAGAGGAAAATTGACCCAGATGAAAATTTTGCAAAAGAGTAACTTCACAATATTTTTCTGCAACAAGAGGAGTAAATTTGTAGCTATGGAAAACCCCTGGGAATTTTTTTCAGCTTTTGCTCTGGAGATACTGAACTCATTGTTCTCAAAGCCTTAGATACAGTTTTTGTGAATAAACGCCTTCCCTATGGCCAAATGCTGTTCTCTTTGCCCCTTTTAAACCTAGACTACTCAATCTGTGTTTCAAATGAGCTGAGTAAGTTGGAGATCAGAGATGGACCTGCTCCAGAAGAAATATGCATTAATGACTTCTGTGAAGTCTTTTCTTCAACCAGTAGATCTGAAACTTTGGCCCTTGTCCAGAGTTGAAGGGAAGCTGACCCCAGCTTCTAGTAACTGAAGTGAATAATTAGACATCTTTAGATTTGTGCACAGGCATACAGTAACTTCCCCTGAGAATATTCTGGCCCATCACGAGTCTCTCTTTTGACCTTTCCATACCCTGACTGTACTGAACCCATCACGCAGAAAGCACGATGAAGTTTGGAAGTTCAGGTATTCTGATCTTAACATGCCAAATGGATGTTAAGTGGGTGGAGGTCCTCTCACGGAAAATGCACTGGTGTTCCCTGCTACATTGGGCTGCTGGTAGCTTGACACTTGTAGTTCAGCCAACGCATTTGTAACCGTGGCAGAGATAAACTCTAGCACATCCAGAGCTGAATTTGGGGCTTTATGTGGCGAACCAACAGTCCAAATAGAAGTAAGAACTAGGCAAAACAGGAGATTTTGAAGTACTTTTGCAGTACAGCCCTGTTATGGCTTCTGTCACTTGCAGAAGTAGGACTTCACAAGGACAGATCCATATTCTGTGTTGCATGACGTTTATGGAGAATTTTCAGCTGAAACTTGATGCAGAGTGTGTTGAAATAAGTTAAAACTAATACACTTCCTGAATAGCATACAGAAGAAAGCACCCAACTTGCTGCATCTCCCACAGGCAGTGAATATCAGTGTTCTCTGCACTGACTTCTGAATAGGACCAGATGGATAAAATTAGCCAGTTAAGAAACATAATGCTGAGTCAGAGGAATGGGTAATTAAACAAAGTAAGAGCTAATAATCTTCTCTTGTTCTTGTAATATTTGTAAACAGCAAGGCGAAGTTGACTGCTGGCCCTTGCCATGCCCGGAGGCGGATTGTGAATTCAGTGTCCTCCCTGAGAATGAGTGCTGCCCGCGCTGTGTCACTGACCCCTGCCAAGCAGACACCATTCGCAATGACATTACTAAAACCTGCCTGGATGAAACCAACATCGTTCGCTTCACTGGATCTTCTTGGATTAAGCATGGCACAGAGTGCACCCTCTGCCAGTGCAAGGTAAAGAGCATGAAAATTAAGCTGAGATGACTCTCTGTTCTGTGGCATATAAATGTTAATGCACTGAGTCTGGTCAGTGGGTAGTTGGTGTCTAGACTTGTTTTAAAGCAGCAGAGATTAAAGTAAAAGTGTTCAACTTTGTTAACTTCAGTCTCGCATGTGCTAGAAGGGTGGTTTAATGTGCTAGCAGGTCAGAAGCAGGACAACAGCCCGTGCTGCAGTGTGCTGTGGACAAGTTAGTGAGCTTGGCTTTTCCACCAGGATAGCTCAATTCAAGTTTGATTGTAGCTCTTACCATATAGCTCCATGCTATCTTGGAACCATATACAGTAACGAATAGGTATGTAAGACTAGTAACGAATAGGTATGTAAGACTAGACTTCACACAAGAAATTTGTTCTGTGTGATACTATAGTGTTATCAGAACCGATTGAATTGCTTTTTGAGAATAGTTAATTGTTTTGAGAATAAAAGGACTAGTTATATGTTTACATAGCTTTCTTGCTTTAAAATTAATAGTAGAATCAATATAATATTTAGAACATTTAATACTTTTTGTGGTCAAAGGAATTCGTTGTCTGAGGATAAAAATTAATGGCTATGAGCTTATGTGAATTCTGGTGTCTCTTTTTAAAAATGCAGGAGAAAAGGAGCTTAAAATAAGTTTTTCCATTCAAAATAAGCCTGTAAGATGAATTGTATTTCCCACCATCCCATACTGAAGAATGACAAAGAATGTTTCTACAGGAGCCAAGGAGAGAGAGACAGCAGGATTCATCCATAGATCTTTAATTATTACTGAAATTCACAGTTGATTTTGGTCTTTATGTTCTTCCCAAGCAAGATACTTCCCAAACTCTAGTACATGGTACAATTAACTACTTTGAAAAGGTGCTCATAAAAAATAATCAAACTTCAACATCTCCTTCTGGGAGAGATGGGGATTAACTGATCATGTAGCAGAAGCTGTCAAGCGTCACCTTCTTCCTCCCCTTTGCCTGACGCAATACTGTGCAACAGCAGCTGCTGCTGTCGAGGCATAGTCCTTTTACGAGGGAAGTGGTGTGTGCCAAGTAAGCGTAGGCATTTGTCTTGATGTCAGAACAGGTTGGTGGTTAGAAGAAAATTATGGGATCTGAAAGAGTGGCTAGTAGTTAGAAAGCCAGCTGCTGCCCAAAGGATGTTGAAACAGGTTTACGTGCAGACACCTGTACTTTTGGGGTCTGTAGCTGGTGGCATGCACCAACTCCAATGCTAGAAGTTACTTTTTGCTTGGGCAAGTTGCTGAGGCTTACGTGCCTTGGTTTCCCCATCTGTAAAACAAATAGTTACCTGTGATCCTTCTCTAAAGCGCTTTTGAGATTCAGTGATGGGAAATGTGTTCTCATTGTTGTACTGCTAATCAATGGCAATGCAGAAACCATGTATCCGTTCTGCTGATGGCCACTTGTGTGCTGCTCCCATCTGCCCTTTTCTCTTAAGCAAAGACTGAACCTTAAGTGTCAACTAATTTGTATTCAGTGTAAACACATACATAGACTAATAAAATCCATTGCCACATTGTGAACATAGGTAAGATTAAAACAGATACTCTGACAAACCCCACAGATTTAATACGGCTCAGGTGTGAGTCTGCATAGCAGTGAAGATGTACCACTTTGTCCCTCAGCAAGCCAAATCTTACTCAATTATCTTTACAGAGCAGTTTTCTTTTTGAAATACACTATCTGCTCATATTGGCAGTATTTTAATGTTGTAGTTCTGCATGCAAGCAGCCCACTCCCTCTAGATCAGGTTAATGCTGTGCCCAATTTGTATAGTTCTCCATCTCATTCGTCCTGTGTCACCCCACTCTTTTCTTGCGGAGCATCACATGGAAGGTCAAAGCTCCAGTCTAAGCCTCTCTAAGCAAGCTAGAGCAAAATAGGTTTACACAATTCCTTTAAGAATTCAGAAACCTGGGCATCAGCTAAAGCTGACTTGGCCACAAAACCAGTTCAAATCACAAGTAAAGAAGGTGGACAGTAGGATTTTCTAACATCCTGTAACAGAAGGAGTGAAAGAAAATGTTTGAATGATTCAGACCTCAGTCTTTAATCAGTCCTGGCAGTTTAGTTAACTGAATGTACTTAGAGTAATTTAAAAGTAATACACGCTTTTTATTTGCATTGTAAGAATCGGACTTAAGAAAAGAAGTAGTAGAGATGCAGAAAACAATTTCTCCAGTGCTTTAATGATGTCCATAGCCAATCTGTTCCCTTAATTGCTCATATTCTCAGAATAATGTGTGGACTGTCATCAAAAACTTAATGGATTAATGTTTTCTGGTGTTACAGCCAGGATGTATTAATTTGAAGCATTCAGAACTAAATAAAACCCAGAGCCTGTTCTGCCTGATCTAAATAAAACTCCCAAGTGCCCTGTCTTGTTCAACAGCTTTGTGTACTTGAGCAGATGCCTGATACCTTTACGTCAGGAGCATTTCTTCCACTGATCCCAGCTTCTTTCAGTTTGACTGTTGTAGCTCTGGGATACAGACCACAGCAAACCAAGCAATTAGAGGAATCATAATAGCCCATTCCTTTGGGCAAGGGAAGGACATGACAACAATGTCATGAATCTGATCAAAACCTGTAGATGTATTTTACAAATCTGTACATTCAAATCTGATGGGTGTTTGCAAATGTCTGAGCTTGTTAAATTGGCTTGGTTTGTACAAAATGCTAATTGTTTCAATTCTTCTTTCTGTTTTTCCTTCCTTTAGAATGGCCACGTCTGTTGCTCAGTGGACCCACAGTGCCTTCAGGAACTGTGACACCAACAACCATCTTTCACAAGCAGTTTCTGGTTAAAGAATTTTCCGTCACAAAAAAGACCTTTAGACCAAAAATTGTACAAAATTAAAACTAAAATTAGATTGGTTTCATCCATCTAAAGTGCAGATGTGTGATGAACTCAGTTACCTGAATCAGAGTGAAATTCATGGGACTCAAGCTCAGATGTGTAAACCTTTGTATGAGGTTAGGCCCAAATCTTTTGGCTATTTGTCTGACATCATTATGCAGAATATTTAGGTTAGTGTAAAGTGACACATTGTAACGCTGTACATAACGAAGTCAAGATCCAAAATCAACTAGGAGCTCTTACGGGGTCTTCCGAAGCTTTGAGAGTCCAACACTTGCCCAGATGCAGAGATTTTTACCTAATCATATTTGGATCTGCACAAATGTGTTTGATTGCTCACTGCAGAATTTAGCAGATGTTTGAGTAAAAGGATGAAGCCTTCAGGAATAAAGAACCTAGCAGCTAAGATGTGATATGTACAGTGTGTGCGCTGAAAAAAAAAAAGATAGAAGTTATTGTAAAAACAAAACAAAAAAAAACAACAAAAAAAAACCAAAAAAGAAAAACTGTGATGCACAGGCATGGCTTCTTAATGTTTTCTGATGGGAAAAGTCATCAATATTTCCTTGTTTTACTGCACTTACTATTATTTCTTGATTGAATTTGTTCAGTATAAGCTCGTTATTGTGCAAATTTAAATAAATATTTCTCTTACCTTAAGTTTCTGTTTGTGCCATCTTTCCTTTTCAGGGATTTCATTTTCATGCGTGTTGTTACTGTTCCTTCTCTGCCAGCATGCCTAGGCAGCTGGGCAATACAGGTGGAGTGTTGCTGGTCTAGCTCCTCTACGTATGGGAGCATCTGCCCAGCACCACCTTATGCCTATTATTTCTTATCTTTGTTATTCTTCTGGGAATACATAAATAACTTCATACATCTGAGCCACTACAGTGGACTGAAGAGAAAATTCATGTGCCTAAAGAGCAGACCCTACATGCCAGAGGGATGCTGTCACCCAGAGTGGGTACAGACCATTTGTGTGTGACTTGAATCTGTTCAGATTTACAGGGGATCTTCTCCAGATTCCTGCTCTCTCCAGCTGCCCCAGGTTGGTTTGTCTTTCTGTAAGCTCCACAGCTGGTTTAATTGTTTGTGTAAAGTATCTTAATGCATGAGGATCACTTCAATATGCAAACCTTCTTTTCACTACTGTACTGTTGGGACAATAAATAAAAGAGGCTACATGCCCAAAGCTATGCCATTCTGGGAAAGAAATAAAGAATAAAGCAGTACTTATGGGCTGAAAAGGCTGAATTTGTAAGGAATGCATCAGAAGCAGTGGAGGCACAACAGGAGAGGAAGAACTGCCCAAGATGACAGCATCCTTTAAATACTGCTCCAGTAGTCATGTTCTTTTCAAAGTGCCTTGCTTCTCTTCAGCATCTCTCTTACCAGTTCAGTAGATTGTCATGCAACCTGGACAGACAAAGCTTCCATTAATATTACCCCTGTGTATTATTAAGTTACAAGGAAGTCCATGTATATGTTTTTTACAAGACAGAATCATTTTCCTGCAAACAGATGCTACTTCACAGTGTTTCATGTACAGCAGGAGATCAAAGGAATGCCATGCAAATGCATGCATCTGGTAGGTATTCCTTGAGCCCTAGTGTCTGCTGAGTACTGGATGTTTTTGGAGCAGGGAATACAAGAGATGCTAGGACACTGAATGCAAATAACACAAACAAAACCAAGAACCTAAAAATCCCCCAAAAAAAGCAAAAACCCCCGAACTGATGGTCTACATTGGACCATTAAAGCTATGAAGATGTTCAGACCAAATAAACATTTTTCCTCACCTAGTCCATAAATAACAGGTACTCAAGGGGTTTACTGTATTGTCCAGTTCCTGGCAAGCAGCAATCAAAGTTTTTAAAGAAGAGTGTTAGCTCCTAGAAAAAGAACCTGCTTTCTGTGCAGTGCTAGTAATTGTCAGGAGGTCATGTTTTGCCCCCGGATGCAGAGGCACATCTCCAGTGGATTTCAGTGACAGGTGCATGCCTATTTCTGAGAGAAGGTTTAGCTGAAGGTGTTACCATTTAAGAATTGCACTTCAATTTCATTCAAGAATAGGTATAAGATAGACATAGGAAATGCATGAAGACCAGACTTCTTTTTTTGAAAAGAGCTAATGTTTTTCAAGGACAGAATCCTCGGGCTCTGTCAGAGACTGTAGAAAGCTCTGAAGGAAAGTAGTGGAGCTGGTAGAGAGAAGGGCAGATATCCACAGAACAGTTGTAAGCATCCCTATTTTGGGTCCAAGGATAGATAAGTTATGGGTGAAACAAGTATCCCTGCCCTTAATCTGGTTCAGTGCGTCCACTGAGAACTGGAAGGAAAATTATCTCCATTTTTTTTCTCAATCCTTTCTTGAAGGCAGAGTAATACTGCTGTTTAACCCCAGCTTGTAATCTAAAATGGTGTATAGATGTAAAACAAGCATTTCTCTCCTTTTTTGCCTACCCTGACCTGACTATTGTAGGACTTTTCTGCTGTTGTAGGTTCGTGAAGCACAGTGCAATACTTTACGAAACAGGCTAAAAAGCCAAGAATTGAGACATAATGTGATAGCTAAACCTTGAATCAAATCCTTGGAGAGACAGTGTTACATGTATGTAAAGAGCAGAAGTCACAGTGCTGAACAAAGCTGGAATTCTCTGCTAAATAAAAAATGAGAATGGGTTGAGTGAATGTTCTCTAATTTATCAATGTTCAAGGTTACTAATCAGTTGGGAGTTCTTCTAAAGGTCAGCAAACTCCAGTGAGACATCTCGGTGACCCTTGTTTTCATTCTCTTTCACCCCCTCTTCCCCATCTCCCTCCTGTTCAGTTAAGCCAGTAATTAGTAGCTCATGTTTTTAATTTGCCTTGAAAAGTAAATTTAAATATTATTAAAAATTGATGTCTAATTTCCAGGCCTAAATTATCTGTCAGACGATATAGTCCATAAAAAAAAATTATATTTCTGAACGATGCAGGTACGTTGTGCTCTCTTACTGGCCTTTCATTATTGATGCACTGTTTGCAGTGTTTGCAGTACCAGAATTCAATAACTTCCATAAAGGAATTGTCACCTCTCTGCAGAGTAATTGCCCTAAGTTAATAGACTTACAGATATAAAGGCAGAGATGTCTTCAGTTACAATGCTGAATTCAATGCTATGGTGAAACAAGTTGACAAAAAGCAGCAATGTTGTAAACTGTGGAAAAGGGAGCTAACTGTGCAGCTGCAAATTTCTGGTACTCACAAACTTACCATGGGCAAGAACAGGGGGCTGGCTGCCTCAGTCCTCCTTACGGCTAAGCACATCTTTGCCTTCTGTGAGAGCTCCACCTTTAACAGAGCAGCTGGTGAAATATGGTCATTAAGTCATAGCTGAAATACTAGCCATTGCTTTTTTCTGGGATGCCTAAAAGTCGATATTTATGCAGGGAGTGCTGTGAAACTGCCCTCCTTCAGTGCCAGCATAGGGTCTTGCCATTAACTGCATTGGGCTACAGCAGATTCACCCTGGGGCACCTCAGAGAAGCACAACCTCGTGAGCCGCAGAGCCCAGATCTCAGATCCTCCTGACTTCAAATGCAGGACATGTCCTCCAGGGACACGGTGAGTCTCACCTTGAATGGGTCGCCTGTGTCCCTGCTGTGGGGAAGTGCTCTGCTGAGGGGCCACATGCATGGGCCAGATGGCACTTGTGGGTCTCCTCCAAAGTGTGCGGCTCCCACTGCGGCACAGTGACGGTGCTCAGCTCATGCGGCCTCTCCACAGGCGGGGACTCCCTTGGTTTCTCAGATAAAAATAGTAGCAGCTTTAAAGTAGGGCTCAGCTAGTTATTTTTTAATGGTGAAACTTACTTACAGGCAAATGCAGTTTAACTTGTCCCCAAACCAGTTAATAATTTAAGTTAAAAATCACCAGATAGCTTTTGCCAACTATATAAAGAAAATCCAAGTCTGAAGACTAGAGCAGCTCTGACATCTGAGTGGGTGACCCCTGGAGAAACGTTCCTTCTGAAGTGCACCGGTGAAGCCTGCTGCAGTCGTGTCTTCTGCCCAAGTCGCAGTCCTGGCCATCTCTTCTGTTGCTATTTTAATTTCTAATTAAAAATTTAAAACTTCTTGTTGCTTTATCATGGTGGCCAAATCTCTGTCCTGGGAGAAAAGACAAAGCGTACCACTGGATTTTTGAGTAAGAAGCAGCATTTTAGAGAGGGCCTGAAAAGGAAAATATGGTGTTGCAAACCCTGTTTCTCAAATCTCTGTGCCCTGGCTGTTCATCAGCCATGTGATGAACGTTTCACTTTCTTGGTTTTGTCAGTATGGTGCTAATGCAAAATGATAAAAACAAAAAAACCCCAATTGTTAAAATCAGTTACTCATCTAGGTCTGCACTAATCAGTATTTTCTTATTGCCAGAGTTTACACAGTCTGTGAAATGCCAAATAGGCATTGTTTACTATAACAGGAGATTTGCATCCCTATATTCTACTAATCGGTTCATAGATTATTTCTATAACATGAAACTTTAACTACTACAAACCATAATAATCTATTGATCACATAATATTTCATCCATAAGAGAGCCAAACTCAATCGCTATGCTTCATCTTAAAATCTGTTTTTATCAGTAATCTTATTTTACCATTTTAGACTTCAAATGTAACTCCCAGGGTGTCATTTATGTATCAGCAGTATTGCTTGGAACTGTAAAATAAAATTGTTCAAGGTCTTATTTTAGGACTGAGTCATATTTGAAAACCAAAATAACTAGAACTGCATCACCGCAGCTAGAGCATCTGTCTAAATAGAACAGCAGAAACAAAGTACTGACTCAAGTGCAATTTTGTGGCAGGGAGGGAGGGCAATTTCATTGAGGGGAGAGGGGAACAAAACAGAAAAACAACCAGCAATCCCACTGATGCTAACTCGGTCTTGTCCCTCTTTTAATGACTGCTGATCTGAACAAGAAGAGGGATGCGGCATTTGCATGGCTACCTTCGTTCTTATAAGAAGCTCCTCAGCTGATGCTGCTTTTGAATATTTCATCTGACTGAGTGGGCCACAGCCCTTTCCTGTTTATTTTCTTAGTGTCTTTGGTAAAAATCATAGAATCATAGAATCGTTTAGGTTGGAAAAGACCTTTAAGATCATCAAGTCCAACCATTAACCTAGCACTGTCAAGTCCACCACTAAACCATGTCCCTAAGCACCACACCTACATGTCTTAAATACCTCCAGGGGCTTGTAAATGTAAAAAAAAAAAAAAAAAAAAAAAAAGTAAAAAATGCTTAGGACCATCACAATGCAAACAGTTTTTTCCCAAGGTTGGGGCTGGCCCACTTTCAAAGGCAGGCACTGCATGGCAGCTGGAGCATCCTGCCCCCAGGCAAGCTGCAGGCACCAGTCCGGCAGTGGGGGAGCAGCACCCTGGCTAAAGGTGTCTTTGTGCAGTTCTGCTATTTCATTAGCTATATGTAGTTGGGTCTTCTGTAAGCTGTGACCAGAATGACCCAGCTCAAACTGGTTCCTCTTGCAACCTTGCAAGGCAAAACCTCCCCTTTTGGCTGCCGTACATGGAGTTTGCAAGTCAAGTGGTTTGTCAGTGCAGAGGGATGCAGGGGTAGGACTGAGACCGTCCCAGGAGCTCAAGTATCACCCCAACACTTGCAGCCCACAGCCCAGGAAAGCTAAGGTCTGCCTTCAAGTCAGGAACAAAAAGCTCTTATTGTCTGAAAAACATTTTTCCCTGGGAAGAGGCAAGAAGCCAGACCCTTTACTTGCTTTCCAAGGCAAAAAAAATCCTTTGTTCATCTCATCCACACTGGCCATGCACAAAATGTGGGTGCTCGCAAACACTCCCCAAAGTGCAGTCTTCTCACCGCTTTGGTGTTTTGTGGTCATATGGCTCTGTAGAAGTTACCCCAGGCAACTGAGAGAGAGGTCTCTCCTGCCGCCAGCTTTCCTTCTGCAGGACCTTTTTGGGGAGATGCCTGTGGATGCCACTTTGCAGCCGCTGCCTGCACAGTGTGGACCGGGCAGCCCCTCTTCCCCTGCCCAGCTGGGTCAGGCTGGTGACAAATGGATGTCAAAGCCCAGCTAATGCAGATGGTGTAAAAATTTGGCCTTGCAAACATTGCTGGTTACAAGGTGAGGGGGCAATATTGATACTGCTTAAATGATCTTTTTTTAATTAGTCTGTTTTGCCTTGTTAATTTTCCATTGGGTAATAATCATGTTTGATGAGCCCTGATGCTCCTGTGAAGAACACAGCAGGTGAGGAAGAAATAATTCACTTTCCTCACTTGGTAAACTTGAGAGGCTGCTCAGCTGCTACTGCCTTCATAGGAAGGAGAGATGCAACCCACAGAGCCAGTGATCCCACGGAAGCCAGCACAACTCAGCAGAAACATACATCGCACCTAGACCCGGTCCCTGCTTGCTCCGGGCAGCGAGTGCCCTCCAGTCTCAGCAGCAAGAGCACTGGCTTTTAGCATCCTCATCATAACAAATTAACTAACTCCTTCACCACAAAGCTATTGCGTTAGCTTCCTCTGGCTGGAAATAGAGTGGGGAAAGGGCAACATACTGGGTTTTGCAACTATATTATCCCCTGCTTGGCATTTTATTCATAAAATGATGTGCTGCTCCTGCCTGCGTCTCCTCTATGGGCACCAATATCAGTACCTGGCAGATCACTCTAGTGCTGGCCTATCTCAGCACAGCACTGATGGTTCCCATAATCATTTTATTCTGCCATGTCTTCAAACTTTCTTACACTGAATTTATCATGCCTTGGGCTAGAGATCACTCGTGTTGCTTTAGAGGTTTCAGCCAGTGTTAACCATCCCTTTACAAAAACTAAAATATATATATTCCCACTGTGCATTTTATATGTTCCTAAGAAGCCGTACAATTAACATAACTGAATTTGGATAAATTTGGAGTCAAATTCTTACTTTAGTCCCAATTTTCACAGTTCAGACTCATCTGTATTTCCTATTGCTTTGGGACTTGAACCAGACTAAGAAAGCGGTTGCTGAAATCCTAATTATCTTTGTTTTTCTTCTGAATGGGGATTAAAGCAAATCAAAGTCCCAGGGTTGGGTTTTTTTTAACAGAAGCAGCTTCCAAAATCTGCAGCCCAGAAGGCCAATTTGCACCCCCGCCCTCACAGGTCTAAATTCTTCAATCACCTTACACCAAAATTTAAAATGCTTCATCGATTCCCAGCAAAGCTATAGATATTCAGACATTTATACAACCCATTTAAGTGATCTTTTTATTTCTTATATAGCAAGTTTTCGTAATTTGTGTAGCTTTCAAATGATTTTTGCGTGCTTCATGTATTTGAATTGCTTCTTGTGTGTAATACCCATTTGCACATAAAGCTTCTCAGCTGTTGCATTTGACTTTCTTGAGCTATTAGAATTTAAGGTTCATATATGAAATATATCCTCATGTATAGCTGGTCAGCAGAAGTGAAACCTACAGAGAGCTGAATTTGGCCCAGTACACATAATAGTGAAGGCAAACTTGTGTTTGATTTAGTATTTGAAAGAGTTTCTGTGTTTTATTGTGTTCTTCAGCTGTGTTCCAGCAGTTTTGCATTAATCTAGTTTGTAAGTATAAACCTGGATTTCTGAACAATCAATCAGTACAAGGTCAACTGCAGCCATTGCCTGCATGGTGTGAATCAAAATTTAAGACACATCGACATTTGTAATAATATAGAGAAGCAAAGATTTCACTGTAACCAAAATGCTTTTCATGTACAAAAATAAATATATAGAATGGTTTCAAGTGAATTAGGTAATAAATTTTTCCCCAGGTTTAGTGAGAGCAAGATCAGAGGAAAGCTTAGATGTGAATTTATAGTGTATTTACTGAGTGCTGTACTGCTCCACACCAAAAAATCCTGAGACGGCACCAACTGAATAGTGCAGATATTGGTCAGCTCTTAAAAAACTTCCCCAGGATGAAAATGTGTCCCAGACTGAAAAACTTCTCATGCCGAGCTTTAGACATATTGCACGACTGAATAAAGGCACCTGAAGACGTGGTCAGGTGATGACGGAGGAGCAGTTTAGGGATGCTGCTGTCACCTCCTCGCTGCTGTGGTACAGCTGACTCCTCCGTAGCTCTCCTTACAGCGGGTTAGGAGCAGGCACACGACAGCTACTGCGCTGTAGCTGGAGGTCTTCAGGAGGTGGTTGACCCGTATCCCTGTCACTGCTTGTGGCTGTCTAGCCATACCCTTAGTACCGGTTCAGGTTAAAGGCACCTGATTTTGAAAGAGATCCCCTGTCACAGAGACCTTGCAGCAGTAGGAGAGTGGGCAAAGAGTTTGCCAACCGTTAGCTCGCTGTCTTGAAGGGAGCTGACCTGCGGCCGAGGAGACACCAAACAGACATCCAGGAGTAGATCCAAGGCCCAGGGAAGTCAGCAGAGATTTTTCCCTCATCTTAGGACTCAGGCCCTGAAATATTTATGCACACGGTAAATGAAAGAGTGCTATTAGGCCCATGGTTTTTGGTAGGGTTGGAGCACTTGCACATCATATCTGGCACAGTGCAGACATGCTCTTCCATCATTTTCTCCACAGGGATGAAGTTCAAAGAGGCTATAAATATATATATATAAAAACCTGAAAATTATGTTGACTAGAAATAAAGTTAGTCTATTTTGTTTGTTCGAGGCAAAAAGAAAAGAAGTCAAATCTGTTTTAAAGCTACTCTGGTTTCCGAGAGGGAGCAAGGGGCTGGTAACGTCAGGAAGGCCCTGGCTGTGTCCCTTGAAGTGTCGCAAAGGAAAGGATCCATTCGATACAGGACAGCTTTTCAAAAGGTGCACAATTAGGGGCAGCAATGCAAAAAATTACAGACACAAAGAACCAGAAAGACTTGCAGACATGTGACTGAAACACCACAGCTGTGAAAAGAGGGGTCCGGTCTGTGCATTTGTGCTCTTGGTGCCCCCAATTACACATGCAACCTGTTGGCGTATCTTCAATGGCTTAGCAAGAAGATTACTTTCGTAGTGGTTCCCTGATAAATGTCTGCTTGCTCATTAACATAGCTGACATTTCCTAACTCTGCTCAGATTTGGAGCCTGAGCTAATCCGCATCCTATTTAGTTCACAGGCTAAAGTTCAAATGGAACAAATTTTTGATCCTATTTGTACGACTGTGTATAATTTCCCGCCCTCCTTTATGGTCAGAATAATAGTTTCAAACCCAGAAAAAAAAAAGAAACCTAGCCAAAAAAAAAACCCCTGAAGCAGCAGAAAGCTCATTTATATTTATTCTGAGACAAAGCTGCTTTCTAACTCTGAATACGATTTCTTCTTCTTAATCACTTTCACCTTTAGTTCTTCACAGTAGCAGTTCCTCAAATCTATATTTCTTTCATACTTGGCCTATGCTATAGTTTTACATAAGCATAAAGCAACAAATATTTTTTTCAATGTATTAAATGAAAATAGATATAGAGGCTCATTGGATAATGTGCATTGTTAGAACCGGCAATGTTTTTAACGTGGGACAATGACATAACATGCCAAACCAAAGCCTGTCTTTAAAGAATGCCATTTATCACAGTCTGAATTTGTAAGGTATATATCAGAAAATGTTTAGCCTGAAGAAATGAACAGAACTTGAGGTTTTTTTGCTGAAATATTTGCTTCAACACTGTAAATTTTCAGGGATCAGCAATGAATCAGGTGAATACTTGATTTCAAGGGCTCCTTGGGACAAGCTAGAATTACTCGCCTAAATAAAAGCTGTACTCAGCTGAGCTGCGTTGCAGTGGCATGTCTCAGTGTTCTTCTGGGATGGAGGAGCCTGGAGGGTAAGACCCTTCTCTGCTTCCTTCTTCACTTGCCCAGGAAGCAAGTGTCCAGCCATCACCCCTTGCACCCTTCTGGTCCCATCCCCCCTTTTCCCTACGCTTCTTTTTTAATCTGACTAAAAAAGCCATCTATCCTCCTAGCTGAGTGCCGTAGCCTTGAGCCTAGCCATGCTGTCTTTAGCTCAGTGTCTTTTTTGCCCAGGACACTTGCATTTCTGGATGTCCAGTTACCGCAAGGCATGGGGTGGGTGAGAGGAAGGACCCACCATCAACGTGCCCCCCAAGACCTGAGGTTTGGGCCTTCAAATGTCCTTTAGTGAGTGCCTCTTAGGAGACAGAAAGCTGAATGCTACAGACCAAGGGCCCAGTGATAACAGGTTGTCAGCCCTCACAACCCACACAGATTTAGAGCTCATCAAATAACAGAATGACAGCTGATCATGAACTTGCCCATTTCATTTGTGCTAAATTTATGCAATTCATTTATGCTATGGACTGCTAAATCTTTTTGGAAATATTGTCTTACAGGAAAATAACAAGCATTTAATGAACGATTTTTAATAAAAAAATATTATGCACATGGGATATCATCTCAGTGTAATTTTTAACTTACTAAGTAGCTTTTATTCACTGGACCGCACAGTCTTTTGTTAACATCCATGAAAATTCAAAAATGTCATATTAGTCACTGGAGAGCTCCCATTTTATTCCCCATCTACACTAGAAGCAAATACAGAATTACAAGGGAAGCATTAATAAAAAATTGACACTGAGGGCTGCAAGGACTGATGCAAAGTGCATTTCCTCGTATGCATCAAGAGCTAACAATATAAAAAATTCCATACAATTCATGCTTAGTATACTGTGGTTTGATTTTTCAAAAAGAACAACATATTTTACACTGGACCTAAAATTGTCTCCATAAATAATAAACCGTTTGAAAGCATTAGATCAGTACAGATGAGCAGAAACAGTTGCATCCTAGTGGCTTGTATTATGGTACAGTAGAGTCCCTCCCATGTTTAGGTGATAACAGGTAGGTAAGGAACATGGTCCTCCCTTTCTGATCACAAGGGACTTACATTGACATGGAAGAATTAAAGCCAGTGAACCCCGCAGAGGGCATGAACTCACACAGGCAGCACAAGTGACGAAGAATGGAGCTGATTCTGCACCACATTTAAACCAAAGGAACTTCCTCCCTTCACCTCTGTGTGAAGGTCTTCTTGCCTTTCTTTGAGAGCCATTAGTGGGACAGAAAAACAAACCAAAGGGTCAGCTTTGGCATTTTTCCTCCTCCCTTTTCCTTTCCCTGCTCTTGCTTTTCTGTGTTCCTGGGGTTTATCTATCTGCTGAGGTTCCTGGCACTGTACACACGATGATGTCGCTCATTAGGCTTGTATTGCCTTCGTATTCTCTGACCACTAAAGCCAATAGGGCTGTTAAAAGGCAAATATATAGACTATGCATTGCATGAATGAGAGGCAATTTAGAAGAACAACCTCATGTCTTCATAAGCAAAAGTGGCTCGTTTTCCATGTAGCAGCATGAGCCTCTTTCTTGTCTCCCAATTATATGCTTGTCAAAGATAGAGCCAGAAGGTCACAACCACTTTACTCTCCTCACTATATAAATCAGCCAACCAAAACTACCACTTCTTAGTGCATTTCAATTATTTATGACCCCAAACCTAGTTGAACAAATACACTTTTAGGCCTGAATCTGAAAACTAAAAGAGAAAAAAACAGCATCACAAATCAGTAGAAGTGGGCAACACCAGACTGGGGAATACAGGCTCCCTAAATAGCGAGAAATCTTCCTAGCATGCCTTCATTGGACCACAAGGCATGGGAGGTGTAAGGCATTTGGCTTTCTTTACTTTGTTTGACGTATTCGTTTGAAACTGTGCCGTCCTGATATATTTTTTAATATGCTGTTTGGATGTACAGCTGAGACACATATGCAAACACGTGCATACTTCCCAAACAAATAGACTGGCTCTAATTTGTGTCAGACTAGATGTGGTAGACAGCTCAGCACCTAGCTCCTGTTGAAGCCTTGATGGGAGCCAAAACAAACATCTCATCAGTTATGTCTGACCTGGTCTATGTGCTTGGAAAATGTCTTTGCTCAGCTCTCAGAAGCAAGGGCTGGAGTCAGTCCTCCCTGTTAGAGGTTTGCTAAGTCCAGCAGCCTGAGAGGAGGGAGCCTGCCACAGCTCCCTGCCCCTGGACCATGCCTCCAGGTGCCATGCTCCCAGAGACATCCCCCCAGAGCCCCCAGGCCATGTGCCCCACTCACCAGCTGGTCCGGCTTGGGGCTAGCCAGGGCCGTGCTGGCACGACGAGCATGTGGGACTCCCACCCCTGGCACTCAGCCCCCCCATACACACGGGCACACAGCCCAGAGAGCCCTGCATCCTGGAAAATCACTAGACTTGGAGCTTAGTCAGAAGTTAGGACTGACTCCATCCTGGCCAGTGCCTCTTTGCACAGGATCAGCTCCTTTTCTCCCCACCTCCCTCTGTTTTCCAACAGTTGTTCCTCCTCAAACCACTGTGATCCCTCCCTTCGCTTACCTTCCCTAAACATCCCATAATAAGTCCTGTGCAGTCCCAAAATGCTCTTCCCTGCACCCCAGAGCAAGCCCTGTACCCTTGGCCAGCGCCCTCAGTCTGTGGGGTGACCCAGAGAGTCTCTCTGCTGACTCCCGGTGTGGGGTGTCCCCCGGCCTGTGGGGCTGGGGAAGCCCTGGGACGAGCGGGGTCTCCTGTCCCTCACTGGGGCATTGGGGTCCCCCCTGCCATTGTGCCTTCAGGGCTGTGGGGACAAGCCTTTCATGGGCTGGTGGCTCCTGTGAGGCCCCAGGAGGAGCTGGGCAGGGGGGTACTGAGGTTCCCACAGCTGCAGTGTTCTTTGGGGGTGGGCGAGGGGTGTGCAGCTTTTGTCATGTAACCCAGCACTCCCTACCGTCCCCTATCCAAGAGCACGCTGGGTGACTGTTGGCTCAGAGGGACTTCCAGTTGGATCTCACATGGTTATCGTGGCTATATCCCGTAGGGCATTCTGGAGCAAAGAGCTCTTGTTGGAAGTCAATTGTAATAAACTCTGTATTGACAAGGAATGGCACTGAAAATTAGCCAGAGAAGTCATTCTTATGTACGTCCCATTGATGTAATGAGTATTTAAAGCGGAATGGAAATGCTTCAGTAGAACAAAAATGGTGTCAGGTCCTGTGAAGCCTTCCAGGACAGAACAGGTTGTAGCTAAACAGTTATACTCTCCTGGACAGCAAAACAAAGTGGAAGGGCTATTCAGTGATGCAGCAAGTGTTTTGGACACAATATTTCAGATAAAAAAATGGAGCAGCTCTATCCCCCTTTTCCTGGGAAAGCCCTCACTCCTCCTTGGCTTTGGCAGGAGGACCTACCTCCAAAAAAGACAACCCAACCGTGCAATCCAGCTAAGAAGAGGCACCTCAGCCCCTGCGCCCACCTGTGAACCGCTGCGGAGACGGGTGGGTATTCCCAGGGTGGTGCAGGCATGGGGAGTGCCCACCTGCCTTCATGGGGCACAGACCAAACCTGGACCTGTGGGATCCAGCTCGAAAAGGCACAGGGTTTGAAGGGATGGTGGCTTTCTGACGACATTGCAGGGGAGGGAAGCTCTTTGCATGATGTGCCCAGGAGGTACCCACAGACCCTGGTTAGGCAGCACAGGCCCTGGCATGGGGTGCACAGCCCTGACCGAAAACCTCTGGGGCACAGAAAAGAGGGTTGCACACACTCCACAGGCTCAGCTTAGTGCTGGTCAAGGGTTGGACTCTGTCTTTTATATTTTCCTCACATTAGATACCTGTATAGATGATCAGGCTTGTTTCTTGTGCTTTCGTTATGAGGGTTGTTTTTGTTAATTGCTGGGCTTGAGTTTTGCTTGTTTTGACTCTCCTCTCATTATGATTGCAGAGTCAGGTTCACTCTGTTTTTCTGCTCACTTTTTGGGGGAATATTGAGGAACGTTCCCCCTTCTGAACTGGCTGGCTTTGAAACAAACCCCAGAAGGCTGCTCGTCAGGAGCAGCACGGCGTTCTCCTCTGTGCTCCTGACAAAGCCGCTCACAGCCTGCAGCGCGTGAGATGAACAAGGTCTGTGGCCATCCTGCTGGTGTTTTCTCCATCTCACTGGTAACACTTTCTGAAATCGAAATAGGCCTATTTATCTACTTGCTTATTTAAATGTGGACAGGCGGAGTGGCTATTTAAAGTAATGGCAGTCAGCAGAACAGATGCTTAGGACGTGAGTGCTGGTCTGTCATTAAAAGACCTCCTATGGGATATGGCAGCCCTCTGGAACTTTTTGGCTAATTAAGAAAGTTTTGAACTACTGCATCTCTCTAGCAGGGATAAAATAATGCAAACTTGCTACTGATGCCAAATATTGTAGCCAGCAGCATGTCTTTCTCATTCCCACTAATGTTTCGGGATCTTCAGACTTCACTATTTTGGCTCTTGTAGGTAAGTGACTTTGAGCAGTGTGCTGGTTTTGGCTGGGGTAGAGTTAATTTTCTTCATAGTAGCTAGTATGGAGCTATGTTTTGGATTTGTGCTGGAAACAGTGTTGATAACACAGGGATGTTTTAGTTACTGCTGAGCAGTGCTTACACACAGTCAAGGCCTTTTCTGCTCCTCACCCCACCCCACCAGCGAGGAGGCTGGGGGAGCACAAGAAGCTGGGAGGGGACACAGCTGGGACAGCTGACCCCAACTGACCAAAGGGATACCCCACACCATATGGGGTCATTCTCAGCATAGAAAGCTGAGGGAAGAAGAAGGAAGGGGGAGACATTCAGAGCGATGGTGTTTGTCTTCCCAAGTAGCCATTATGTGTGATGGAGCCCTGCTTTCCTGGAGATGGCTGAACACCTGCCTGCCCATGGGAAGGAGTGAATGAATTCCTTGTTTTGCTTTGCTTGTGCGTGCGGCTTTTGCTTTCCCTATTAAACTGTCTTTATCTCAACCCACGAGTTTTCTCACTTTTACCCTTCTGATTCTCTCCCCCATCCCACCAGGGGGGAGTGAGTGAGTGGCTCTGCGGTGCTTAGTTGCCAGCGGGAGTTAAACCACGAAAAGCAGAAAGAATGAAATATCTTATGTTGTTGTATATTGAAATCTTAATTTCTTGCAAGTACCTACAGGTACTCTTGACTTTACCTTGTAATTTCTTAATTATAATATATGAAATTTTCCACTCTGATTTTCTCTTGTATACTATTTTCTAGATAAGAGATCATTCTGGGTGCTTAGTTCGATAATTTCAAGGATACAGAATGGATTTGGATGCACACCGTTCCTTGAAATGAGCAGCAATTGCGTTTCTAATTTAATGGGGTGATTCTGAAAAATCGCAGACTTACAGCTTATTTTTAACAAAGGAGTTATTTCCTTTTAATGAAGAAATCATCTGTAACATGGAAAGCTGCAGCATGTAAGCCAGTTCCTAGTTACATCATTTTTCACCAGTAGCAAGTCTAGCAGTGTGTGTTCTATATTTCTTTGGTTAATAATCTGAATTAAGTTGCATTTGGTAAATAGAAAGATGTGCGTTGCAAAAGTTTTCCAACATCTCACTTAGAGTGTAATAAACTGTGTGTTGTTTGCTAGCTTTGTGGCTCCTCTAAGTTTCTGATTGTATGGTATAAGAAAAATCGATATCTCATTTCTCACATCAGCCAGATGGATAGGCCAGGCAAGGGCTTCAGCCAAGGCTTTGTGCCATTCTGACAGGAAAAAAACATGTTTTCCCTATTTCAAGCTCTACTGTTTACAAGCAGCTATTGACAGCTTTGCAGTACTTTCTCCAGGTAAGATCTATCATGGTAGAGCTTTAAAGTCCTGCTGGCTCTGCTTACCCCCTCAATTTCTTACCCCCCCTCCCCCAATTGCCAAGTAAATTCTTAAAGTGGTTTTTACCTTTGCATGTGCTCGTTAAATGTTGAGATTAGCCAAGGAATAAAGAAGATGTTCTGAATTTACGGTCGGCCTGACTTATGCTGATCCTCACAAAAAAAGGTGTCATGAGATTTTGGCTTACAAAAAGCTGGCAACTACACTTCCATGCCCTCTGATGAAATTAGTTTCCGTGTACGGCTGTATGGCACAGCTTTTTATATCTGTTGCAGAACAAGTTGGTGGAGAATCAACTGGCAGTAGAAACGGTGTGTTTTTCTGCTCTGTGAATGTCATGGAACACATTAAAATAACAGGTAATTTTTAATACCAGGATTAGGGAGAATACCAATATTGATATTAAAAAGTATCTTCAAAGTTAGAAGAGAGCTGAAAAAAGTTATATTTTGCAATGCACTCACTAATAAAATTAAAAACATTATTAGTGAAAGCATTGATTTTCTACTTTTACGCACAACATATCATAACTGCATCCAAAAACGAGTATTAAAAGATAATTGGATCTTGTGATTGCCAAGTGAATCACTCATTGTACGGAAATGCCAAATAAGAATTATCCATTTAGCTCTGGTTGGGCATCCCACTCACAGTGCTTGTTACACATTATTTTTTTCCATAGAGAGATACTGCTTGGCAAAAAGAAACTGCATTGATTTGCCCGATTCATGCTCTCATGTAAAACCTCTTTATTAACAGGGGCTGAGTGTATGAAGGGCCTTCCATGACAGTTTCTTCATAGCTATGTCACTGCCTATGAGATGGTTGTGAAGTTGGCTTCAAGAAAGCTAGTGCTAGCATTTAGTGCATCTAAAGCACTACCAGTGCGGCCTAATTCCCCTGTAATACAAGAAATTTAAAATTCAAATGCAGGCACTCCATTTTCCACATGTCACCATCAGGAGAGCTACAGAGGCAGCTCAACTCACAAAGGGAATTTCTGTGCAAATGCAGGCCCATATACTGGTGGAAAGCAGCAGAATACAAACGAGATCTGTGCAACACTTTTATATTAAATCCTCTTAAAGTGCAAACCACTCCAAGTTCTATGATGAACCCAAAAGCTCAGCCTGGGTCATCCCTCTGCATTGCCACATCCAGTTCCTTCAGACCTCGAGGTCTCTGGGGAAGCCAGTCCTTGTGCAGACCCAGACCTCATTGACACAGCCCTACACTGATGTGTTTTATCACAGTGCAACACTGTAAGCTCAAGGGCTTGGCCCTTCATTTGCCCTTGAGTTTTCAGGTTCAAAATTTTAAACTGAAACCAGGAGGCTCAAATCAAAGGCAATGTTTATGTGAGTCTCAGAGAACTGAAACCAGGACCAAACGATGACACAGTCCTCCCTGATGCCTGGACAAAACTATCAAACACAGTGGGACTGCATAAAGCTTCTTAAATAACTGAGAGGAAGCTATGGAAGCCAGCTTTTGGTTTGCAAAATTAAATATAGCGAGGTATGGATCCACTTTGCTTTCATTTGTAACATCTGAAGTGTAGCTGATTCAGACGAAAGGTTCTGTTTTGGCTGATATCAATTGAAATCTCAAAATCAATGACACCACACATCAACATAGGCAAAGACAGAATAAAATGTTCCCTACTGTACCTTTTCAAGCTTACTTTTGTTAAAAGTATACTGTACTGTTCTTCTGGAAAAGGAATTTAAAGATCATTTTGTCAGAGACATCACAAAGTGCAAAGAAACATTTGCACAACTCCTTTTTAGCTGGCCTAACTTCAAGACAGAAATTGGAGTTAAGGAAGGAGCACAAACCGTGACATAAAAGCAATGCTTCCTCCCTTTCTGGCCGATTGCATGCTCAGATTGCACTTAAAATTCTCAAGGGATGTGCAGACTGAGATGAAATATTGGTTTGGTGTAATGGCAGCATGGAGATCATAGCTATAAGCTATTTTTGTAAAGCATAAATCAGTGCCTGAGCACCAAGCCATGGGAATCCAGCATTCAATTCATATGTTATCACTAATTATAATTTTTTATTTGACGATATATCATCACTCATGCAAGTAGCTATAAGTTATTTTTCCACCCATAACGACACAACTTGTGCACAAGGCGATGACTGCTGAAAACTGCCAAGCGTAAATAAGAAAAAGGATATTTTTGTTATTGGTAATTCTGTGCCCAGTTGAGAAACTGTTCCTTCTCACTACAACCCAGGGCATTGAACAGTTCCTTTCCCAAATAGTTTATTTTTCAACAAGGCAAGGCAAGCAGAGACTCAGAGAAGGAGATGCAGCAGCCAAGAATCCAGACTGAGTGACAGTTTGCAGTCAGAATGTTAATTCAATGCTTTTTTTCCTTAAAAAGGAAACACCTGAAAACACTGTAAGCAAGGATGGGGTACAGAAGCTGTGAGGGAGAATCTTGACAGCTTTGGAACAAGTGACTAATTAGTATGGAGAAGGAAAGGCTTAAAGTTCAATGTGCTGCTGTGACTTGTTTCCTAAACTGTTGGATGTCTTGATCAGTTAATTTTCAGCATTTCGCAGCATGTGCCCTCATCCTCAACCTGCAGCTGAGAACATTGCCTCTGGAATTGGGTTCTGTAGAGCAGGTGCCAGTGCTTTCACTCTGGGCTCACAACTCATCAGTGGCTCACAGATGTCTGCTGGCATCAGCTGCAGACGTCATCCTTGCTGGAGCCCTTGCTGTAGCTGTCTTCATCCCTGCTCCCCTGGCTGAAGATGTCTCTCTGATCTCCCATGCTGCATCCTTTTCCTTCCTTTCCCACATCAGTGTGGGTCAGAGTATGGCACACCCATTTGGTCCAAGTGCCCAACAGCATTTGAGGTCTATCTCAGATATGCCTTACAGTGTTTTGGGGTGGTTTTTTTGGAAGTAATAAATCTTTCCCCTTAATGTTACGATCGAGTTGCAGCAGCTCCAGCTAGCTGGAATTGCTCTGATATGACGAAGAGTTCAGGAGACAAAGTGGGCTGAGCTTCATCTCAGTCCCTTGCCTTTAGCCATGTTCACCAAAGCCTCCTACATTACAATAAAATCTTGCCAATCATCATTGGTGAACAGTATCCCACTGGCTTCAGCCAGACCTGCAGGACCTTGCTGCCCAGAGAGATGGTGCGGTGGCTGCTCACCTGCCCTGATGTCCTCAGATCTCACTGGCACTTGCTGTAGTCTTCTGGCCACTGCTTATGCAGGCAATATCAGACGCATCTACTACCTACCGCTAGTAGTTTGCTGTGCGGGAGTTTGTACAGCTCCTTCTTGGTAGCATGCCCAGATAGCAATGGTTAAAGTGGTAGTGAGGTGAGCGTGCACAGCGAGTGTGAACGCAATACACAAAACTGCGCATTCTGGGAGGGAGGTTGCCCAAAACTCGTAACACCATGAGGAAAGAAGGAATAGTGAAGCTTACTTGAGACAACCATCAGCTGGATTAAACAGCAGGTAGAAGATTATCAGGAGACTTATGAGAGGAGAGTCAGCCTGGAAAGAAATCTCAAGGAAGTGTGAGAAGTTGTGACTGGGGATGAGACCCAGGAGTGGGACAGGGGAAGCAGCGGCCACCAAAGCCGGGGTTGGCATGGCCAGAAGCAGCCCGCTGCTGCCAGATGGTGTGAGCAGCCTGCGGGCAGCCAGCACGCAGACGTTGATGGGGTGCAGCGCCGCGGGGTGTGGGGGGCTTGTAGGGTGTGTTCTCACCAGTGGATAGATTACTGGGTAGGGTGCATGTAGAGCACCCACATGTCCCCAAGGAGAGGTGCACGAGTTGGGGAACCAGCACCCCAGAGGAAGGGGGTGCACCTAACCATGCGTGTGTGTGCATGTGCATGCTTATTTTTGGGGATTACTCATGGAAAGTGCGCTTAGAAATTTCTGGGTGTTATCAACATTTGCTAAGTGTCTTGAATTGTGGTTTATCTGCTGTGTTGCCAGTACTAATCCTAAATGTGTAGTTGAATGCTTTCCAGTGCTGCTAATAATCAGATAAGTGGCTCCGATCCCCTCTGGCACAGCTTGGAGAGCTGAGCTCTCTCCCTGTGGGGCACCCTGCACCTGTCCCCCATGCTGTGACCTCACAAACCCCGGTGTCATGGGGTAAGGCTGGAGAAGGTGACCTTGCAATCCAACCTCCAGACCCCAGCAGCACCCAGTTCCCGCTCTTCCCTCACATCAACAGTGAGAGCAATTAACCTGGTGCTGCCTGAGATTGAGATGCATTTGGACGGCTCCAGCATAGATGGCCAACTGGTTCTGAACCTCAGGAGCATGCTGGTGGACCCTGTGGTGAAGGTGGAGCTCGTGGGAAGAGGCTACCTGAGGTGGCTTGAGGAGGATAATCCTGAACTGGACTATGACAAGAGCACGGCTTGCACCACCCAGGCTCCAAAGCAGTCTACATCTCCAAAACAAAGAATTTCCACATAGAGGGTAAAACACTGGAACGAGGTGCCGGTTAACTGAACAGCATCTTATCACTGGGCTAGTGTCGTGGTTTAACCCCAGCTGGCAACTAAGGACCACACAGCCCCTTGCTCACTACCCCCCCAGTGGGATGGGGGAGAGAATCAGAAGGGTAAAAGTGAGAAAACTCGTGGGTTGAGATAAAGCCAGTTTAATAGGGAAAGCAAAAGCCATGCACACAAGCAAAGCAAAACAAGGAATTCATTCACTCCTTCCCATGGGCAGGCAGGTGTTCAGCCATCTCCAGGAAAGCAGGGCTCCATCAAGCGTAATGATGGGGGAAGACATTTACTTGGGAAGACAAACGCCATCACTCCGAACATCCCCCCTCTTCCTTCTTCTTGCCCAGCTTTGTACGCTGAGCATGACGTCATACGGTGTGGGGTATCCCTTTGGTCAGTTGGGGTCAGCTGTCCCAGCTGTGTCCCCTCCCAACTTCGTCTGCACCTGGCAGAGAATGGGAAGCTGAAAAGTCCTTGACTAGTGTAGCAACAACTAAAACATCAGTGTGTTATCAACACTGTTTTCAGCATGAATCCAAAACATAGCTCCATACCAGCCACTATAAAGAAAATTAACTCTATCTCAGATGAAACCAGGACAGCTAGGGAAGGTGGGATCTGGGGAGGAAGTCTTCCTTTTGCCAACATCCATGTGCTCTGTTTCTATCCCATGGCATACTCCTTTTCACTACATCATATGGCAACCAGGGCTTTTCAATGAACAGTGGCATTCTGGTATGATTAGCAGAGTGTGAGAGTGTGAACATTTGAGAGTGTGAACAGTCCCCCATAAGTTGGTGGCTGTGTCTGTGAAGTGAACATTTGTTGCACAGAAATCTATCACAACCTGTCTAGCAGCAGGTAGGAAATCTTTAGTCACAAGCACATCACTGAAGCATTCTTTGGTCATTTAAAATGCTTACCTTCAGTGTTCTTGTTGACTTAGGTGCCAGCAGCATCCACTGGGTACACAGGCGTTGTTATATTTGCAACTATAGTAAAGGTATTATTAGAGTTACTGCTGTATCTTTACTGAGAGACAAGAAAAATGTGAGATACACTGAAAACACCTGCAAAAGTGTGATTATTTCACTGAATCACAGAATCACAGAATGGCTGAGGTTGGAAGGGACCTCTGGAGGTCATCTGGTCCAACCCCCTGCTCAAGCAGGGCCACCTAGAGCCAGTTGCCCAGGCTTTTCAATTTCTCAAAGGAATGAGACTCCACAACCTCTCAGGGAAACCTGTTTCACAGTGAAAAAGTGTTTCCTGTTGTTCAGAGGGAACCTCCTGTGCTTCAGTTTGTGCTTGTCGTCTCTTGTCCTGTCACTGAAAAGAGCCTGGCTCCATCTTTTTGCACCTTCCCTTCAGACATTATGCATCCCAACATGCACACATATAAATGCAGAGCTAACTATTAAAATGTACAAATTTATTAAAAAGAGTAAAGTCAGTGGGATGTAATGACCACCTAAAACAGTGAATTATTCCAGGGAATGCTTAAAGCAAATGGAAGCCTCCGAGGAGGTGCACTCCCCTTCCTCAGCTACTCTTTCTTAGGGTCTGTTGGGAATCCTGAAAATTTAGTCTACAGGTCATAGGTGGTCGCTGCCCTAGATTAGTTTAGTACTGAAGTTAGACTGTGCCAATGCGTGAAAACTGTGCTTTTGAGCTATGACCTGCGGTGGTCAGGCTTCATTTCCTCTCGGACTTGAAGGCTCTACCTCGTCCAAAGGTAATTTTCCCCTTACACATGCATTAGAGTCTTAGCCTTGATGTACTGCAGCATGCTGACTCTTCCTGTAGGCTACCAGATGTTACAGCCCTGACAGAAAAGAGGGAGAAAGGCCGAGTGTTGGAAAAATTATTTTTGCCATTGTAAGAAAAAGTACCTGTAAAGCACCCCAGTTCTGGATCTTCTCGGCTAAAGTTCAAACTGGTGTTGCTTAAAGGCACACTTGGAATCCATATTCTGCCACCTACACATATATTCCTGTTTTCAAAAGAGTTGAGCATCCACATCCATCAAGACTTGCCAATGCAGTGCAGTTTAATAACAGACTTTTACTACTGTAACTCAGGTTTTTTTTTTCTTCCTTTTCCAGCATTGATTACATCTCTGTAGAAGTGCTCTAACAAGTTCAAGAAAGCCATTTTAAAACATGAAAGAAGATACGGACCTGACCCTTCTTACCCCGAATACTCTGTGCCCCCCACTGATGTTGGCATACAAGGAATGTATGTTTGAACAGATTGCTGCCTGTGTCAGCTTTTGACACTCAGCTGCTAATATGCTCTTGATAGCATGTTACTATCTGGTATTTGATCTTACCACATGCCCTACTTGGGTCACATCTGATGTCTCTATAAGAAGTGTATATACATGGATCCAGGTGCCTGCTGACATATTTCTTTTTAACCCTGGTAAGCCCCGCCACCGCACAAGAAACTCAATATTGTCTCTCTGTGAGATAAAGACTGCTGGAGGAACTGACTCCTGGCAGTCATCAAATATGACTGGTAACAGCTCTAGGATAATTAGATCCAGAAAATAAAAAGATGAGTTTCAGTGCTACCAGGGATAACCATCCTCATCACCAGCAGAAACCCCCCATTTGGAGCAAACCAGAGGCAGGAGCTCACAACCTTACCGGCAGTTTGAAACTCTTCAAGCACTGCTACGCACTGTCAGCCACACCCCAGGAAATCCCTTGTGTTCTTCATAGAAAGGTCACCCCTCAAGTCACTCCTACCACCAGCCTCTTTGCACTTTCCTCACAGCTGCAGCCACCATCTCCCTTGCTGGGAAATACAAGATGGAGCATTTTTAAAATTAGCTAACACAATAAATTCTCTGGAATTGACTTAAATTTTCCGGTGCGGCTGAAGTTCCAAGGTTCTGCTGAACACCAAGACGCGTGGTGTCCCCGGGTGCCTCTGGGGAGCTAAGTCTTGGGAGCACTCTCCCACCCCTGCAGCTGCTGGGCAACTTTCTACAGTGCAATTAATTTTGTTGCATGGTTTCAGGGGAACAAGGTTTGTGGAGCCCACGTAGAGGGCAGGTGCTTCTGTGCAATGGGGTTCACATCCAGCAGCCATGGGGAGCCAGGGAAAGCAAGTGCACCTTCGCTTCCAGGGTGAATTCAGGGACATGGTTTAATGCCACCGACATCTTGAGTCCGAGGGCCTGTGCGGAAAGTTAAGCACAGCTTAGCAAGCAGGCACAGTTCAAAGAAGTCTCTTTAGAAGTGATGCAAAACAAGCCAGAGAAAGTGGGATTAAAGCTGTACGTAGAATGAAATAAGTATCTGCAAGCCTTTTTGCACCACAGACCCTACTTCAGCCCTGCACACAAAGCCAGGCTCTCAGGCCATACCTGCAGCAGGGATCGAGAAATGTGAACTCTTTCAGTAAATCCCCACGCTGTGCTGGGGCTGCAAAACAGACCACTCACACCAGGGCCCAACTGCGGATCATTCCAGGAGGGGAACACTGATTTCTTTCAAGGTTAAATTGCAGACCTGCTCACAGTTCAAAGTCTTTCCTTTTACCAAAACAAGAACATTGCCAAAATAACTTAAAGACAACGTCGTATGAGATAAGGCCCTGGGAATATCAGGTTTCTTACAAACTGTCAGAATAGAGAACATGACTTTCTTATATTGCAGTTATCTAAGAGGCTGATGAATTTTAGTTTCCTCCTTTTCAGACTGTTTTAGGAATTTTTTTTCTTCAGAGTTACAACTCTGATTGATTGAAAATGCTGTTATGCCATCTGGTAAATCTCCCATGCTGTGAGGAAACAATATCCAGGCTCTTCTGCCGACAAGTATACCCAGTTTAGATTATTAAAACTCGAGGCGTCGTTGAATTCATCTGCAAAAGGATGCAGTCAGCAGGACAAAATTCTAGCAGTCTCACATCCCCTAATATTGTTGTTCAAAGTGAAGTTTTGGCACAAGCTACTAGGAGGAAGGAAAGCTTAAGTCTGGATGATAAACTGCCAGCAGATACATGTGTTTAAAAGAAATAGGGCTTGGATGAAGAAAAGAGTCAAGAACTGGTCTTATCTGGCCTGAAGAGGCCAAACTTATCCTTACATAGGTGGGGTAGTCTTTCATTACAGGCAGTAGGACCTCACCCACACAAAACTGAATTTGATTAAGAGGAAGTGGCACAGAAGCAAAGACATTCGAAGGAATGGATCATAATTTTCATGTCTCTCAGAGTTGGGCAGAGAATACGTCAAATATTATTTTGTGAGTGAGGGTCTTTTGCACAGGTGAAACAAAAGTTTCAGATCATATGCACAGGTGTTGTAGACAATGATAAAAGAGGAGTGAGAGTTATTACACTGTTTTACTCCCAAAAAGCCGATTAGGGCTTATTTGGAAAGTTAAAAGTCTGTGGCACTCCATTTTGATAAGTGAAAATCCTAAACAGTTTGTGAGGAGCTGCAGGTTTGCTGCCCTTGTGTTAAAATGACACAGGTTAGCAGTTCTCAAGTCTGCCGGCTGGTAGGGGTCCATACATCCAGCAGCTGACCTGCAGAGACGATGCACAGTCCGCCCCATACCATGCCTTTATGGCACTTTGGGTGCAATACCAAATGGTAAGGACACCTTGGATTCTGGGAGAAACATCAAGGTTTCCGTAAGGTCCTAAATGTTTAAAAGACTACTGATAGCAGTGTGTTGTTTGGCTTTCAGATGGCTGGCTGGATTCTGGGGTCCACACTTTGGACTTCCACTTCAGCTTTCCTCCAAGTATTCCCTCCACATTCACCAGCAAAATTGGCTGTATCTCCTACTTTGCTCAAGGGACTTGCTGCAGCCACCAAATTGTCTTAGCTAAAGAGGAGAGATGTTTACTGTTGCAAGGAACTGCTGGTGACCACAGAAGACACGTGAAAGACATGGTAAGGGGAACAAGCTCTCTGAGCTGGAGGCACACAAACCTACCCTATTCTGATCCAGAGCTGTAACTGCTTACTACTGAGTGTCCACAAACTTTTAGCTCTGACCTTCCTCCGTTTAGCATTCACATGACACTTCAATATCTTCTGCCATCTTTGTCCTAGGGCTTTCACCAAGATATTTCTTTTCTAGCATACAAGGTGCATTGTAAGACTTCAAGAGTGACATGTAGGGAGCCCTTTGAGATCCAGGATGAGGGAAAAGGGAGGTTATTCTCTTGCTTTGGAGTCTAAGCCTTGGGCAAGCATCACCAAATAGGAGGTGCCTTTTTTACCGAACTCTGCCTAGGCTGGGGCAGTCAGTCAAAGGTCATCAAGACAGCTAGAGCATGATGATTCTAATAATTTTGTGGCCTCCCTCTAAATTTGGGTATGGATAGCTAAAGGTGACAATGTTTACATGTGCACACATGAAGTCGTTGCACAGATGCTCAGGAGGACTGTGATAATTCAGCCATGTCACTTTCGGTGCAGCGAGGAAGACTGTCCTCTGGATTAATGGTGGAGCTTGTGGGGATAGTTGAGCAGCCTCAGCTGTTGCGTTAGGAGTTTATGCATGTGGCGTTTGGGAATCGCCCCGTCTCCAGCAACAACTCACTGTGCTTTGGCTTTCCACTCACCCTTTCCATGCAGGCCCCACTGATGGTGGAAGCTAGGAAGGATGTAGTTTATTTATTTCTGCCGCTTCAGTCATGGCTCTCTGATCCTTTGGATTTCCCTGGAGAAAAACATATTTTGCCCTGGTGACACCATTGTCTTCATGACAGATATTGGCAACAGGACAGGCAAGTATGTTAGAAAGATCCCTTTTGCTGCACACTGCATTGTCCTGTATAGCGGCTTCAGCAGCAGGGGAGAACAACGCTCCTTGGAAGACCGAAGCAAAGTGATGAGGTTGGAGTCCCGGACAGACACAGCTCCCTTTGAGGCCATGTGAGTTACCTGTGCGCTGGTTCTGCTGAAATCCATGCCTGTCACCAGCACTGTAATGGAAAATAAAATCATGGCATTCAGGTACGAGCTGGTAGGCACCTCTTGCCTTCCTTGTACCACATCCACCACCGTGAGCAGGGTGCCCATCATCATAGCAGCCACATCAGAGCATTTCTCTGTGGAGCAGAACACCATGACTCTGAAAGAAAATGAAGGTGACATCTCAAGGGGGGTGAGCCTTCACAGAGCCATTTCTGAGATTGACCCAGGAGCAATTGCCAGCACATCCACGGAATAAAAGATTTTTCTGCAAAATCCATGCACGCTAGCTGTATGCTTTCACAGGAGGAGCCTGCTGTTGCAGAGATGTGCCAGTGATTCCCAAAACAAGAGGAGTAAACCTAGCCAAAGCCCAAGGTCAGGAAGGCACATAAGGAGAGCCTGTAATTCTGTTAAACTGACTCCTGATAACTGGAGAAGGGAGAGCAGGAGGCTCAGCAGTGTCCGAGGCAGAGAGGGGACACTTTGCAGGCCCACGGGATGGCCATGCTCCTGTCCATGGGAAAACAGCCCAGCCCAGCCTTATCTAAAGGTATGAGGCAAACATGCAGACCCTGGTGGGAGTGCAGAACGAGCTGTTTGAAAGCCAGCTGCAAGATGAGCCCAATGCCTGGCAGAAGGCAGACTGCTTGCTGCAAGGGGGCCTGCGGGAGCTGCCCTCAGCGTGGCAGGGTGGGTGACTGGGGGACCTGGGAGACCCCTGGGGCGAGGAGGGCAGCCAGGCAGCTCTGCGACATGCCAGATCTGTGGCTGCTGAGGCGGAGGGAGGGCAGAAGGCTGGGAAAGCAACCTTCACCCAGCATCGCCCCTGCGATGAGAGGCAAAGATCAGCCACCAGCTCTGCTCCACTGTCACCCGCAGGTGAAACCGTGGGCCAGCTCCATGCAGAGCACACCCTCAGCGAGCTGGCAGGTTGTGCGGTGCTGGGGGGAGGCTGCGACAGCAGGCGGTCACCCTGCCGAGCAGAGGGACTGGGGCAGGCCGGAGAAGCTGCTGCTCCCAGGGACATGCTGTGCATGTAGCCCATGCTGCAACCACGCACACGCGTATGTGTCAGGGTGGGTGACCAGAAGGTTTTGGGGTGAGAAGGGTGTCTAGGGTTTTATTGGTGTTTATTAACATTTGCTAAGTGTCTCGTCATGCAGTTTATCTGCTGTATTGCTGATATTGAGCCTGAATGTAAAGTCTACTGATTGCCGGTTAGTTAGGTGCTGTTGAATAAATCACTCTGATCCTGATGTGATTTAAGCCGTGTGAGCTGAGCAGCTTTGCCCTGTGACAGGCTGTTGCTGTGGTTTGTCCCAGTGCCCCCACGGGCTCCCACCGTGTCCCCAGGCTCTCCGGGGGGCACGTGCAGGCGATGGCTTCCATCGCCCCTTGGCACAACCTCAATCCCGCAGCAGGGCTCTTGCAGCAGTCGTCTGGTGGGACTCACCTACCCGCGCAGCCGTGGCCTCAACTAACACCGCATGCAAGCAGCACTGCCTGTCCTGCGCCCCTGCGTCTCCACGTTTTGTTCCACAGGAAGGGCGGTGAAGAGTGGGGAAGATAAGCTGAAGATCAGTCGGTGCCCCTGCGCCCCCTTCCCAACATCCAGCTCCTGTATCCAGCAGCCCTTATAGAACCAAGAAACCACCATTCACCCCTGTGGCTTGGCCCTGCTGAACACCTGCGTGCATCTCAGCACCCCCCACCTCCAGCCCACCCCCTGTGCTTTTGCACTGTTGCATTCTGGCATGCCATCTTTGGCACAATCCAAAATCCTTTTCTGGTCTCCAGACCAAAATAGCCATTGCCAGCCAGGCTGGGAGCAAAGGAGCCGTGCCGGCATCCCGCTCCCGCTGCACTGAGGGCCTCATCCTGGGGGATGCTGTGTCTCGCCCACACAGAAGTACCTTGACACCAGCAGGAGACAAAGGTTTCACAGATGAAATGCATGGGCAAAAGAAACTTTTCTGTCTGTGCCCCATAAAGTAATGGGATAGAAGATGCAGGGTGCGGCCCCACTCCACCTTCTTGCCCCATCACCAGACTGGGGCCAAGGCATGGGGTGATGCCACCTCTCCTGGTGCCAGGTGCTCGCTGTTGGGAGAGACGTCTCGTTGCTCTGCTGCCAGGGGTCCCTGCTTGCAGAGAGCCCCAGCTTTCTCCTCCCACCTCTGGAGACTGCTTAGAAATGAGATTACACTGAGCAACTTTAATTTACAGCAGCAGCAGGTCTGTTAGTGGTGACTTACATATGCTTTCGACAGCAGATTGCCTGGCAGCCCCAGCCCAGGGTTTTGCATGTCTGCAGCTATCTCCATAGCTGCCCAGGCACGTGGCTGGTGCCGTGTGGCACAACACATCGAGGGAGCACAGCATTTCTCCCACCACCTGCCTTTCACCATTCCCTGTGTGTGCACAGATTGACCTTGGTTGGCAAAACACCCCAGCCTGGCTGTCCGCATGCTGAGACGTAGCACAGCACTTGTCACATTCTGCTGCTTACACGTACTCTCACCGGGCTAATGTTTCCCCTCATCTCGTCCCTAAAAATAGTATTTATCACACTGACACTGGCAGGACCCATTCACATCTCAGACGAGACTGTATATCAGGATGCTACGTGCAGAATCCCATTACAAATATATTGTTGTTTTACAGGTCTTCCTGTTTCATCATTCAAGCAAAAATTAATGCACTTACAGCATACATGACAGGAGCATGTTAGAAGAATATTTTTCACTGCTTGTCTTTTGAACTTCCAGCATTACTTCTCAGTGACACTTGATACAGCTGAAGGAAAAACACAACCTGGTATAAATTCTGAAGTTGCCATCACATAAACACTGGCAGTCCTTGCATTTACTATGAAAAGGAATTTAACTACTTCTTTTTTGCAAAATATCGTTTGCAAAGAAACAATAGGATGTCAACATTTGGGGGGATAAAAGAGCAGCTTTGTAACTTCTTTGCGTGTTACTTGCTGTGATTTGAAACACTGTTGACCATTTTCCAGACTCACAATGCCTGAACCCAGACTGAGATCAGCAAAATCAGGAAGGCAGTTGAGGAAGAAGTGAGGTATTTCCACTTCTCATTACAGTCACCCTGCAGGCATTTTCATGGCAGGAGACAACGGGTGTCTGATGCTAGCAAAACTGCCTTCTGATTTCAAAAGCTTCATTTCTCCAGATGGAATATATGCCAGGGTGAAATATGCCTAATCCTGTTCCTGGGATGTTTCATGCAGTGTCTCTGTGTGTGTGTGTGAATCTCATGAAGCAAATAGAACATTTGACAGCAACAAACTAGAAAGGCCAAAGTCCTAATAAAATAGACAAGCAGTGGGATACTTGACTTTTGTGAACTTGGGCAAGTGATTTCATGTCTTAGCATTTTAATTTTCCTTTCTACCTTTTGCACATCTTTTGTATTGCAAATTCTTCAAGCAGTTCTTTTCCAATCTTTATAGCCTTACTTGTCTAAGGCACTCACATGCTACTGTGGTATAAATAGTAACAAGAGCAATATGATGAGTGGGTAGTTTGAGTAAAGTACATTTTTACAGAAGACCACAGAAGATGGAGCAGAGAGGTCTCTAGGAAAGGTCTTGTCAACTGCCTGGTTAATTTCTCCAAAGAGATGGTGGATATTTTTGTGATGTAAAGTTGGAGCCATCAAAACACCAGGAGGGACATTTGGGCTATCCATGTTTATTCCTTCATGTGCCTTTTGCAAGGCACTAAAATACACCCAAATGAACTAGATGATAACTTTGAAGTCTGGTCAGACCAGTATTACATGTCTTTGTAACACTCTTCAGAGCAACAGGGCTAACTCTTCAGGTGCAGTGACTTAAAATAGTTGTATAGTTCACGTGGACCTGAGCTGGTACCTTTGGATGGCCCTGCATGAATTTCATGAACCTGATAGCACAGCCTGGTTGCTAACTAAGGACCCATCACTGTGCTCTCTTACATGATATAGGTATAGCCTGGGCTTGAAAACTGAAAAAAAAAAACCCACTCTTTTAGGTGCAGCAACACACATTTCTGTGGAGGTTTTATTAAATACTACACACTAAGCCTACCCGTAGTTGATAGGTTCAACAAATAGTTATTTTGGCCCTCATAGGCAGACTTGCTGTGAAAATGGAGCAGGAGGTTACTGTCGACTTCTGCCGCATCTGCTCTAGCTGCGTTTATATAAATAACAAACTCTTTAGACCTTGGAATCAATATTCTTTTTTCTTTTTTTCTTTTTGAATGAACGATGCCTGAAGTCTCTCCAGGACCCCATAGGAAAGAGTTTGATCTCTGCCCTCTTTGGGATTATTTCTGAGGACTAGCTTTGCTGTGGAGCTGGTGGGATTTGTGCAGGTCAGAAGTGATGGAAAGGGTGGAAAGAGAGTAAAGAGATGGCACACTTAAAGGGAAAATGGCTATATTGTCTGCTCACAATTTAATTTTAACCTTGCACAGATTTTGGAAAATGTTCCATTTTTGTATAGTTTCATGAAGCAAAAATAGAAATTTTTCTCTTTCCAGTAACCATGGAAACATAGAAACAATGATTACTGGAAATTATCTGTACTTGTGGGATCAGGTTTGTGTTATTGCTGGATGACACAGAAGTTAAGCCGCACATGCATCCTCAGCAGTGTTACCTGGCAAGGCTGCCACAGCCAACAGGGAATGAACCTCACAAAGGTCCTCAAACATCTGGAGCAGCTGGAACTGCTGCAGTTCTGGAATATATTAACTCTAGCTGCTGTTGGCTCAAGCTACACCTGCTTTCGGCAAATGATTTTATGAATGATTAAATACTGAAACTGTGACCATGTCTGAGTATGTATGTGTTTTGTAGTCCAAAAGACTTAGTAGCCACCAGCACATCAACTCCCTTTATATCCCCTTAAATCTCTCAAAGGAAAGGTCAGCAAGGCATGTAGTGTCTCAGGAGCAGTTACCATCCACATTTATCTCTATTAAAGGGAGGAATAGTTCTTCAATACTTTTTTTAAAAGCTGTTTTTGAATAAGATAGTCTCTTATTACCTAGTTCCTCTGCCTTTGTCTTTCTATCCTTTAAAATTACACAGGCTCTTCAGATAAGCTACTGCTTTAAGACACAAATGTGGATTAAATCGTATTGATTTGTCTGATCTTTGTACATTCATCCTCTCCTTTACTGCTTAAACCTCCTGCTTTTCTGCAAAGTTGTCAGTCTCCCTTTCACATTTCTTTAAGTAATCTGCCACCTTCCCAGACAGGAACTTGCATGGGGCCAGCTTTCTTCTGATTGCCTCTGCTAGACTTGCTGGGAGGGAAGGGCTCCTTAGTTGCACTAGCTAGACCTTAATTAAAACAAAACAAACCCCTGACCAGCCTAGCCTTCATCCACGTTACATGCAAGCATTGGTTTCTAATCTGTTTTTCCTTTTGGAGACCAGTTCTAACACTCTTGTGTGTGCAGACATACACGAGGCCAGTAATGGAAAATCAATATGAATGGAAGTCTGAGAAGAAAGAAGTCTTTTTTTCAGTTAATCTAAATGATTTTTCAGTTAATAAAGATCACAGTATGGTTGTACAGATTAATGACTCAGGCAATGCATAAGTTCAGCTATTCAATTTCTTTCCTACTGACCACTCCAAACAGATTTTCCAAAAATGTAATAATCCATTCTATTAATGGGTGCTACTGGTTCTTCTAGATGAAATATAATAAAGTATGACTCTTTCATGAGAAATTTTAAACATTCACTCAGGGTAATTGATTACATGAGCCAAGGATTGCAAATTGAAGAGATAATTGACTTCTTCAATATGCAAATACAGTAGCAGGCAATAAACAGATACCAGTTACAACAGGATGAAATATAATTACAATTAACTTCAGCATCACAAAGAAACTGTCTTGATTTTCTTCAATGCTTGCATGCCATTTTCTGCTTCCAGTTATGCCTGTGTAGCATGTAGTGAGAGCTGGTGTGGATTCACTCCCACAGGGCAGAGTGTACCTGAACAGAGCCGTGCTCACATCTTGATACCTTTGGCTTCACACTGTGTCACTTGTCATGTTTCACTGTGTCACATAGTTTGCTCATTCCCACTTACTACTCCTGGGAGTCTCTTTTGGAGATTTCTACCAGTGGCAACATTTATACAGCAGTACTGAGAAGGTTTTGGAACAAGTTGCCCAGGGAGGTTATGCAGTCTCCACCTTTGGATGTTTTCAAGACCTGCAAAGATAAAGCCCTGAGCAACCTGGTTTCAGCTCAGAGCTGACCGTCCTTTGTCCAAGAGCTTTAGACAAAGCCCATCTGAATTATCCTATGAACCTATGAAAGCGAAGGGGAGGTAAGCAGAGAGGAAAGGAAGAGCCTGAATGGAAACTGCATTTTGAGGATGTTCAGAATCAAAGAGATTTAAATAGTGGGAATGGTGGGAAAGGATCCTATGGGAAAAAGAAACAATGAAAAAAATGAGTTGATAACTGAGGATATTTTCTGATCCATCTCAAACTGCCTCTCTGAAAAATGGCAAAAAGGAGGGAGCAAACAAGCAGCCAATATTGGCTTTTTAGAAATAAATATTGCATTTCAATTTTGACTATTATGACTACTTTCTGCTTGCATTTTCTCACTTCCCTGACAATAGGTAGGAATTATACCACGGACAGCCACACCAATAGTACTTGTCTGTGGGAAGAGAAGAAAGGAGCCTGCTCTTTCTTAAAATCCCTAGCCTTGAAGCTATGCCAGGCAGGACACAGTGGGGGTCTGTGCATGAGCAGGCTGAAAGCCCCTTTTCCCCAGGAACTGAAGAGCTAGGATGAAGGCAGACTTGAGGAAAACATCTATTATGTTCATGTGGCTCACATCTCCTTTGAATGTAGCTGAGAGCAAGGCAGGTTACTTGCAACAGGAGAGACAGGGCTCTGGTTATTTTAAAGAAGTTACACAGTTATGCGTCTTCTTGAATAAATACATTGAGCCATAAAAATAACTCTGTCTGTAAACATTCCTTTGTAATGCTCCATGGAGGGTCCTGGTTACAAGGACCCAAAACCTTTCTGGATGTATCATACAGTATTGCAATGAACCATGTTTGCACTAGATCTGTCCCTAGATTGTGCCAAAGCCTTAGGAAAGGTACCTGTTGCTGCTTTGGCAGAATCTCCTTGGCTGGCCAGAGCCTGTGTACAGATGGTACTGCATCAATAACTGCAATTATGGGCCTTTGGTGGGTGATTTGCGGTTTAGGTCACTAACAATAAAAAATTATTGGAAATAAAAACAGAAGAATGAAACAGACTTTAGGGGGGAAAAAAAAAGAAAAAAGGAAGAGAAGAAGGAATTCAATATGCAGAGAAGTGCTCCAGATGTCACAAAGCAGCATGAGACCCAGGTCTATAACCTGCCTGCAGGAATCAGATAAGCTGCTCTTCCGCAGACCCCAGTTGCTACACATCAAAGGAAAAGCATGAGATTAGAAGTATCTCTGTGACTGTGCTGCTGCTGTAACATAAATTTCTGAAAGGATTCGATGCTACTTCACTCCTCTTTGCAAAGCAGCTGGATTCATGCTTTTCCTCTCTCCAATAAGGAGTTTGCTGTGGAGAGTACCAGCCTCATGGGGTTTCTCCTTCATAAGTTTCTTCTCTACTTCCCATTCAGAAAATTACCGCTTTCCCCCAAACAGTGAAAAGCTGCTGACATCCCCCATGCAGAGGAAGTGTTAGGAGGGAAATAAGATGGTGTTAAAACCTAGTCACCCAGAAGAGCTACTCACCCAAAAGTCATCTGGAAGCTGAGAATTGTCTGCGAGCATTTGGGAACAAGGACTTGCTGCTGCTGTTTGAATATCTGAAGGGGATGGAAAGGATTTCCAGTGATTTGCTGTCTCTCCATTTGTCCCCTCATGTTCCTATGAAACAGGACTTCCATTTGTATTGATTTGCCTCTGAAATGGTCACATAAGCCATTCTTCACCTCAAGGCTGTGGAACTCACAGACCAGACTTCCTCCTTTTGCCTGTCCTTGGTTGTTCTCCTTGGAATTTGTATATTAGGCATCGCCATGACATGCCACATCACGTTCAGGGAGCCCAGGCTCCCCACAGGACAGTTTTGAGTGCACAGGGAAATGAACGACCCCTTTGTCATTTGTGACTTAGAATGGATGGACAGGAGAGAGACCGTATGGTAGAAGAGCTGATCTGTCTGGTGTTTGCAGTGGCATCTCTGTTTAGATAAAAGGACTGCAACTGTTTGTTAATAAATACAGTTTGAATCTTTGCATGTCACTGTCCATAGTCCCAAGCACAGGGTCACTCTAACATCTGATAAATGTGTGTTTTGTCTATATCCTGCACCAGGCAGCTACAAATGAATCAACTTTATGTCCTTATTCACAGATTGGTCTGTCTAATTTTTATGGTCCTTGCAATCTGCTCAAAGTTTAAGCTGGTTACTTTTAAATGCAACCTAAAAAGCTGAAACACTCTGCTTGCAGGACCTTCAACTACTTCAACTTTATGGCCTGAGATAAAAAGTCCTCTCACACTGAGCCCCTCCTAGGAGGTTGTTAAAATTAAGGGCAGTGTATTAAAAATCTGTTACATCTTTTACTAGTGAGTCATAACCTGTTCACTTGTGGGAAAATGAGCTTGCCAGTCTAGGAAGTATCTGAATTGCTGCCTTTCCAGTCTTTGAGAGGTGCCTGCTCTTTGTTTCCAGGTGGTTGTCATGATGGAGGCTATTCACTGCAGGAAAAGCAATAATTTAACACATACTGTAATACAGTGTAGTAGCCCAGAGTCTGATGATACTAGCTGGAGAGGACAGAAATCTTTTAAAACAGAACAAATATACTTTCTGCATAAATTAGACAAAAACATAATTTGGGGAAGCAGATAGTGCAATTAAATATTCTTTTTTGGTTTTGTATTTTCTAGGCAATAGAAGTGGAGGCAGAGGAGATGAAGCAACCTGGAGTAAGTAACTCATGGAGCAATGTAGAATAAAGAGGGCAGTAGTGAATCATCTGCTTGAGAGACTCAGCAGTTTCCCCCAACAGAATCGACTAATCCCTAGGCTCCTAACATACATACACATACTCATCTTATACAATTGGATTTTAGACATACATATACACTTTCATAAGCATGAATATTATATTTAAGGTACTTTCTACAAACATTCTTACTTTCTATTTGCTCCATGTCATTTCCATCTCAGCAAAGGTAATTGTTAAGGATGCTAAGGCAATTTATAGGCATCTGTGGGCTCATAAATCTTAGGTGCTTATCCTAGAGATGTCTCTTCTATGTATGCTATTTTAGGCAGTATCTATCATCCATCACTGTACAGTGTATCAATGGTAAAAAAAGAACTACTGTACCAAATCTGATCTCTGACAAAGCAGACGCAGGCCAGCCCTGTAGTGATGGCAGCTGCTAGACGGGTTATTATAGAGGGCAGAATGGAGACTTGTGCAGTGTGTGAAAAAATTGACACTTCCTCAAGTTTCTTCCCTTCTATGGATTCTTCAACTTCTTCAGGAACAGAAAAAAAGACTGAAAAATTTGTGTAATAGTTAGGCTTCCAAGAAAAGGTCAACCATCCATATCAAGGTCCCAGTGATGGGTACTAGACTAGAAAACATTTCAGAGTGTTTTGTGTTAGTGAAGTATTTCAGAATATTAATAATGAACAACAGTTGAAAACAATTAATGTGCTTGGAGGAGGAATATTTCCATTTTGGGTAACCTCCTACTTAGCCACCCAGTCTCCCATGGACCCTTCTACAGTCCATGGAGGAAGACAAGTTGCTTCAGAAGACTGAGGATGACTCTGCATTAGTAGCTCAGCTCAGGAATGCAGTTTAGATCGTGCCCACTTACTCTCCGCTAATTCAAATTGCATGGTCTCTCACATGAATGAGATTTGTCCAAAATGTACTCCAGCCACTATTGTGCATTCAGTTATCAGGACCAGACAAGAGCTAAACTGAAGTCAAACCCTGAAATGCACAAACTGTGGGCGCTGGGTCCTCAGCACCAACTGTTTCACTCCACAAACCCATTCCTGCTGAGTTGTGCTACTTACTAATGCAGAGATAAATGACTAAGTTAGGTGCTGAATCACCTTTAGGGTGTTCAGCTCACAACTCTCTGCCTGCTTCAGAAGGAGCTTAGGGTAAGCCTAGCCACCTAACTCAGGCTTCTCAAACTAGACACTGGAAGCGGAGAGTGGAAATACTCCTCTCTTCTCCCGTCTGTGTCTGTGTTTACAAATGAGACTCCCACACAACTCCTTTAATTAAATTGATGAGTTGACCATGGTGAGTGGCTACACTGAATCTTTTAACTTCTTATGAATTCATGATATAAGCAGTCTCTCTGCTTGACCATTAATTGAAATACTCATGCAAAATCTAGGATTACTGGATGCTTTTTTCTCTTTCATGCAGGCTTATAATGACCTTAAAAGCATTAACTCAATGTGAGGTCACAGAATTATTTTAGCTGCGGATCAGTTGCTTAATAACAGTTTTCTCAGAGTCATGTAATCATGCAGGCTGTAAGGCTCAAGTAATTCTTTCATTTTCTGCCTACATATTAATGGATTTAACCACTCCCATGCACAAAAAGGAGAAATGAGTTAATGGGAGATTTTCAGTACTTGGGTTTGCAGTGTCCAAAACATACAGAGAAGCATGTATGTGCAAAATTAAGCAGCTATTTCTGTAACTACTTAAGAAATCAAATGCTGTTTGAAAGTCAACCATCAATATAGTCACCTCTGATACGGTACAAGCAGCATCTCACAGTGTTTTACCATTAGTAATTAATGGCTTGTCTTTGACGATATCTTAAGTCAATTAAATAAGTTTATAGCCCGCAGTAGGCAAAAGCTAATAGATTTATTTTTAGTCATAATTTTTAATGGATAAAAATTTAGTCTGATTATAAAGTGAACTTTCTGCCGATGAAATATTAAAAGTCCCATAAGCAAAATACTTGATTTTGACATTATTGTGATACTGCCTGTCTTTTTTAGTGTCAGAAATATTTATGATTTTAAATAGGACAATGCATGGGTAAAATGTTTAAAAAAATTGCAAAACTAACAGAATATGTTCCTGCCTCATAATAAACAATTGTTGAATGATGTTTATTAAAATTGGCTCTCAAGTGACAGTTAATGAATGCATAGTTCTATTATGCATGCTAAATTCTGCATTCCAAAAACTTAAAAGCAGATAGATCAAAACAATGGAGATAAAAAAGTCACAAAGACAAAATACAGCAACACCAGTAAATGACAGGGAAATAATTCAGGCTTAAAAATGACTTATTATTTAGTAACTTGTAACAACAATTTATAGAACTAAATTAGAGGCAAATCAGAGTCTTTCTGATGTTTTAGATAGATATGCAATTTCTCTAGTGCATATAGTTTGATCATACAGAAGAGGAATTCACATTACAAAGTCTCCTTCAAAAAGGCAAAAAACCCAGTTTCTCTATGATTCTGCTTCCAGGTTACACTTATTCATGGATAATGAACGAAGGAAAAAAAGGGTACAATAAAATTCAATTATTAATCTATTTTAATTAAAACACCTAAACATTTCTTCAGTTTGGAGAAGTTAGACTGTCTATATGTGGTGTGTTTCTATGTATGTTACACATATGCCCAGACCATATCTGCACCGAACTGCACAAATACTGGCTTTAATGGGCTTTGCGTCCTTTACTGTAATCACTCCATTGGCTCTTTGATGTTGCATAGCTTTGGTGTGACGATGGAAAGAGTTGCTTCAACCATGTATTTTCACCTCTGTTTCTAAGAGGTGAAGGGCAAAACTTTTAATCAAAGAGCAGTTCATCTTTAATTAGGAAAAATATAATTAGGCATTATCACCTAATTGCTATTACTGATGGAGAAAGTCATATTTTCACAAGTAGTGACCCATGCTGTATTATCACTCTGCTGTTTACTGCATAATGACTCTGTATTTGTGTTTGGCAGCTAGCCAGCAACAATGAAAAGGTAATCAACATGCTTCTCTGCAGGCCGGTCATCAAAGTCACCGGTTTCACAGATGAGTAAATAACAAAGTCAAGTTGTGATGTCCTAACAGAAACCCTTCTTTAGGAATAACTATATTTATCTCCTCTGTCAAGACATCAAATGATACTTGAAATAACCATATACAAAAAGCTTTGCAAAATAGATTAGAAGAACTGTGCTATACATCTGGTGTTGAGTTAAAAAACAGTTTAATGTCTCAAGGCACCACCACGGTAGAGTTTTATACCTGCAAGTAATCATCTAATACACTATTATACAGTTAAGGTAATGTATTAATAAATAGCTTGTGCAATTTTGGGAAGCAATCTATAAAGGAATGTTAGATATACAGTAGGCACGTACTATAATACAAATAAAAAACAAAATTCCTAGAAAAAGCATGCTGAGCACCTTTTGGTATAGGTTGAGTTTCTTATTCTAAACACTATGTAAATCTTAACTTACAAAAGCTAAAACTGAAATCTTATAGTAACTGCTTCTTTAAACTGATTTTCCTGGGTATTTGCCTCTATGTCACAGGATTACTCTTAGGGACAGAGGACTCTGGTACTGGCTGTAAAGGACTATCTTGTTCATTCAGTTGTGCATTCAAGTTTTCAGAAGTTAGGAGAGAAGAATTAAAAACTATTTCACTTAAGTCTGATTTTATGGATACGAGATGTGGTTCTTGAAAACTTAATGGTTCTTCGACTAACACCTGTGTATTTTCTCGTGTCATTCCCATATCTGATGGTGACTTCCGTTTCATTCTTGTGTATGATTTGTCTAAATTCTCCATGCCTTGGTCAGTTTTCTGAAATCGCCCAAAGAACCAGATGAAGAAACCAAACAAAGCAAAAGCCAGCAAACTTGGAATAAAAGCCAGGCATTTGACATCAAGGCTAGAGCCCGTGAATCTGCTGTGCAAGAACATGTCTCCTTCGGCATAGGTCCGGTTGGTCAATGGGTTAGTGTTATTGGATCTCCACTCCCAAGATAACTTAGTTCTATTAAGGTCTTTTAAGCTTTCTGAGTCCTTCACTGTGTAGATCTTCTGTCCAGGACCAATATATTGACCATATTCATGAGGTTTGTAAAATATTTGGTTCTTCCACATATTCAGATCCAAGATTAAAACAAGGAAGATAATTCCATAGTTAAACCATTTGCCTGTTTGGAAAAAGAAAGTTCTGTCATCTGATATATCCATTTTAGAAGCAGTACAAATGCAGTCATATGAAAGCTACTCAGAGAAAAAAAAATCCTTTTTTATTCATGTGTAAAGCAAAGCTGTAATAAAATTTCCACCATAGTCAGATTTATGCTGAATATCCCCTAGTATTTCACAATTAGGTCTGAGCACATAATAAAATAATTTTGTAACACAAGCACAGCAGTATATCAATTGAATTCACATTGCCGTTTGTAAGTGACCTGTTGATTAGACCACTGGGTGGTGTGGTCTATAAACCTAAAAAAGCATTAATTCCAGGGCTTAAAAAATATTCACATGGAAATTTTCCATAAAAAGGCCATATTTGATAGAACTGTTTATATGCCAGGAATGACTGAAATGACTGAAGTTTTGGGGATTGGTAATTATGTAAATTTTAAGAGTATATACATATATTGTTTGATATACCAACCATGGTGGTACATCAGGTGGGAGCAATTGGATAAACTGTGATTTAGAGATATTACACCTTTGAGAAATAGCAAGGGCTGATTGTAGTGTTGGGAGGCTGGTCAGCTTAGCTTTCCCTATAGTCCATGTGGTGCGAAACTCCTCCAAGGAGTGACTCATAGTCTAACATTAAGCTCCTGCAATACTGGAGGAGGAAACCTTTCTCCTTTTATTATTTAAAATTGCTCTTTTGCATGCTCCCTCCAGGCATCCAAAAGACATTAAAGATAACTTTATGCAATTGCAAAGTTGGCTCTGCTTTGAGTAGGGTGTTGGAACACATGAACTCCAGGTGTCCCTTCTAACCTAAATTATTCTGTGAATACACAAAATAAATTATACTGTTTTCACAGTCAAAGCACCTCTTACATTCTAGCCGGACATATGTTAAGATCTTACCTGTGATGACTGGTACCACCCAAGAACCCAGCAAATCTACATGTCAGCATTATATGAAAGGACATTCACGGACGAATGTTCCTGCTGGTGATGAATGATATTGGTCTATGCTGGAAACATATTTAAGTATGTTCCAAGTGAAAGAGAAAATGAATGAATCAGAGTATCTATCAAACTACTTATGCCATGGGCTTGTAAAAAATAAATGGATCCCAGTTCCTAAAAGTCTGTGTGTTCAAATTGTACGACCAGAATGCTCCAGGAGGGTAACTTCTTGTATTTCAGCAATGGTGTTTAATAGTCCTCTTCAGTCTAGATTATACTTAGACTGAAAATGAACAAGAATGTTCATTCTCTTGTGTTATGGTCACTATCCAGAAATCAAACTGCACTGAAAAGACCTTGCAGCCAATCCTGTTCACATAATTCCTGAATAGCTCGTGTATCTTTTTTTCTGGGTTTTCATCAATATTATAATTGACCTGTTAAAGAAAATTATGGTTTTAGAAGATTATCACCACATTTTATAATATTTAAGATTCTTAAATCAACACCAAGACACTGAAAATGATGCTAAAATATGAAATACATAACAATACAATCTAGCTTGATGCTGTTTCCTGCAGATTTTTACCCTGTATTTTGTCTTTCTCTCCGTCAGAATAACCCTAGCTTCCCCATCACGTATGACCTTTCAACAGACAGAGACAGAATATATCTTGCATAGTGTGTGTTGATGGGCTGGCTGGGACACACATATTCACTGATCAATTGGCTGCTGTCAAACAGAATATAATGGCTGACTTCTCCCTGCTTTTTCCTCAGCTGGGCACTAACTTAGATGATTCTCCTTTACCTAACCACTATTTCTTAGGACACAATGATAATGTCACTATTTTTCAGATTCCCACCCTCTGAAAAATGTTTTTGAAACTGGCTGTGGGTTCAAAAGCTATTTGATGCTGAGTGTTGGGTAGAGAGAAAGTGAGACAAACCCACACAGAGAACATGATTGCATAATTCTCATTTCATTAGGAAAATAGGCTAAACACAAATGACAATGAAACAAATATTAGAACCATTATCTGTTTATCTATGGCCAGTTTGAAAGAAAACGTGATTTACTGCATTCTAAACTCCATTTCTGTTATGGTTGTTCACTTGGACTCTTTTTGAAACAATAATTTGTCATCAAATATTACTGTGTTTCAAACAGAAAGCTGTTTCAACCAGAAAGCAATCCCTTGCTGCATTGCCCCAAAGTTAATTCCTTAAGCCATATTCTTTTCCCACTTCTTTTGTTATTGGCTTCATCAAAATATTAGTTGTGGTACTTTGTGTTTCTGCAGAGCCCAGACAGGTGACTTTCCAGAGAGATCTGCTAGACCCTAGGAATGGTAGGAAGGGGAAAAACTCATGTAGGACCAGTACTGCACTTTCCCTTCAGCTAGACATGGCAAGAGTGAAGATGTGTAGGGAGAAAACAGACAATGGAAAGATCAAAATACAAAGCATAATGAAATGGGGACATTACTGTGATGGCCTTTATAAAGGCCAAAATACACTTTTATGGTTTTCTTGATTGTAGGTTTCAGGTATGACTGACAAAGGAAACTTAGACATTGCAATGCTGAGCTATGACCCACCTCCTCTTTAGGCATGATGGCACCCAGTGGATTTCACAGCAATCACCTGGGTGACCACATTGTCCTAAATGCAACACATGTAGACCAAGCCACCTAAGGAGTAAGACTGGAGATGGCAGCCTGCTGCTGGTGAAGTTGACTAAGAAGCTAGCAGGAAACACTAAAAATGCTAAATCGATGTAGCCAGGTGCTTGATCTCAGGCTTCATTTAGTATCTATCCTACACTATGGTTTCATAATTGTGAACCTCTTCTAAGATGGATCTGCCTAATAAAGGCTCCGTGCCTTTTATGTTAAGAATGTGAGTGCTCACCTGATCTAAGAGAGAGATGCATTTCAATTATTCCTGTTTCATAAAAAGCATGAACTTGAAACTCCCTCACTCGGCTCCTAGACAGAGTTAGACAGGCAGGAGCACAGCCCTAAGCTCCACTGTTGGGATCGTTGGGTCAGTGTGGACTCCAAAGGATGCTTAGACAAACAGAGTAGATGCAGACACCCCAGTTAACTATGATGAATCGCAACCTGTATGTCCAAGTGTCAGCTAGCTGCCTGAGACCTACCTATGTTCTACAGTGGATCTTCTCAAAACTCCTTTAAATGTCTCATTTCTAGACAAGTTTTCCATCCTCTGCATCACTGTCATGCTCAATAAGCTCTATGATTTTTCCTTTTCTTTTAAAAACTGTTGTCACCAGAACCAAACACTGTATGAGTAACAGTCTCACTATAACCATATATGAACACAATGACATCTTTCTACTCCTACTCAGTATTCCCTGTAGCCACGGGCTGTGTTAATCTCCTTAGACACAAAATGACTGGGAATTAGTGCTGTCTTGGTTACTTACAGAAAGTATTTGCCTCTTTCTAGAATACAGTGTCCTGTGCTGTCTATCCTTCTTCCAAGACAGGTACTTTACTGCTGTACTAGCAGGCATGATAGCCAAATAAGCCCAGTTTACCAAGCAGTCCTTCTAGATCAATGATAAATGTATTGAAGTGGACTGAACAAAGAGGCCTGACAGTCTCCACTCACAAACATCTATTTGATGATAATTCCCCATGACAAGTACTTTTTGAGACTTATTATACTGACCAACCTTTAACTTTATACACATGTATAATCTATGTATATGAAATGACCACCTATTGCAACTTAATTTTAGCATAATGGTTTTTATAGCAAACTTTAAGTCATATATCAAGCTTATATAGGAAATAAGCTTGGTAAATTAGAAGTCAGTCTTGACCTCTCGCCTTACGCATAAACAAGCTCAAGCTTATAGTTTTGCAAAGAGTCAGAGTAAATATATTATGAAGCTATAGATATTAATTTCCTTTATATATATATATATAATTTCTTTTACAGTGCTTCAAATTTCATTACAGATGAAAAGTGGTAAGGAAAAATGGAGACCCACACTATGAAGTAATTTAATTTGTCTCTTAACCAATTTCTGTAGGATCAGTACCACTACTGCTCTAGGGCTGGTTCTACTCCAGAGAGGTCTGTGTGGCCAAGAATACTGGTCTTCACCAGACACCATTTAGCACTTATTGGAGCAGGTGAATTTTTCACAGACACAAGTTGAAATGGAACGATGTAGTAAGATCAGCTCTCAAGACTGGAAGGCTAGTCAATCATTTCAGCAAACTGCAAAGAATTATACCCAGACTCTTCAATGAAGTTACAGTGAAGAAAATCAGGTGGTAAAATAGTGCTGTGCCATTCAGCCATGCACTACCTAAAAAAAGACCTGGTTGATAACTGGCTTTCACAGCGCTGACATCCTTACATGATACACGTGACATTTAAAGAGTCGGGAATCTGGTTTGGTGTATTTGGCAACGTGGTGCAATATTGAAATTTGGTGCAATAAAGATCCACAAAAAGAAAAATTGGAGGTATGTAGCTAGCCAAGAGCTTGCACTGGGTGTCCTTGTGAGGCTATAATGCAAAATGTGAAACCTTTTTCTAGGCCTTGTAGCCTACAACCACTATTTGGGGACGAAAACTCGATCCCTGTTTTCTGAGAAAGCATAGCTGTTGAGGAGGATTGTATCCTCATGGCTAGGGCACTCACCAGAAGGGAAACTTTGACCCTAGAACAATCTCCACTTACGGCAGTTTGGACCTGCATCGTGGGACCATGCTCTGAACACCAGCCTATACGGGACTCTGCTTAGAAACACTTGTCCCTCCCTGCTGAAGCTGAACAACTGTGCACTGCATGTGAATGCCAGGGGCCTTCTCATGGTGAAAGAGGTATGGATTTTTCTTTTTCCTTTTTCTAGAAAGGCACCTATTTTCGCCAGCTGAACAAGATGGTTGGGCAGTGCTCATTTTTAAAGAAGCTGATAAGGTCTATGAGAGGTTCAGCAAACAGTCCACAATCGCACATGCAACTGATTTACTGGGCAATTGAGGCAGATCCTACAAGTCCAAATATTCCAAAACAGCTGCTGATTCTGGAGCATTTTTATTTTTGTATGCCCACTCTGTAACAGAACAGTAATGTCCTAAAAAAGAGATCTCATGTAGAAGCCAGCCCTCAGTATCCCTCCCGAGGGTCAAGAGGAAGTGTGAAAATTCCATTTATTAAGGCTAGACTCAAGCGGCCTCATGCTGTGCAACCACACCAGAGGCTAGTGTAGGAATTGTTGACTTTAGACTCTTTTATCTCAATTGCAATTTGTGTCTAAAAACATTCAGACACTTCTGTAAAACATTTAGGTATCTTAGAAACATTCTTTGTATCTTCTGTCACGTTAGTGTTATTAGCTAGATACATGCATACAGACCACTCACAGCTGAACTAAGCCACAAATCCTCCGAGTTTTTTTCACATCTGTGTGCATGGACAGCTTTGTTTTTACCTCTAACCTTTCTATTTTTGCCCACAGGCTCCCTCAGGCTTCCCTGTGTAGGCAATGCTTGGCCTGAATCTAGACACGCTTTTGGTTTAACTCCACAAGCCAGCCATCCTAGGCACTCGCCAGCCATGAAGGTGATGATTTCTCCTTTGGGTGGAAGGGCATTCTTGCTAGATCAGCACTCACATTTATAAACAGCCAGAAAAATCTCCCATCTGTTTTGATACCCAAACCTTAACATTTCCTATTTGAAACTTATCCACATACTTGACAGCACATGCTCTTGGATCCCCAGTGCTGCTATTAAAGGGTACTAGCCTGGCCCCCTAGTGCCTTTTAACCATGAAAGAATCTGAAGTAACAAAATTTACTTTTAAGTTTTACAAATTTCCCTGGGTATTATAGAAACTAGGATAAACTATGTATTTTCATAAACAGCAGCCCAAGAAGGAAAACATACACTTTGCAACGAACCATCTGTCAAGGGAAATCCAGATAAGTTAAGCAGATGCAGGAATTCAAGCTATTTTTGATGTTCATAGATAAAAGCAGCTATCAAAACAGGATAAAAATATTTAATACTGAGTAGATGCTTGCTAGGAGTTCCTAGATGCAAAGAAATTTGAGCAAAATGAGGTACTTGGTTACCAGTAAAAATAAGATATGCTTTTGATAGTAAATTTAAAAATACACTGAAGCATATCAACTACAGGCTGCAGATGTTAATTCAATAGTACTGCCATCTTACAACATTCAGAAATCACAAGTTAGGCCTAAGAAAGCATGTTATTAGTTTAAAGTAACAAGATGGGTTAAAAATAATACATTTAATACTGTTTTATTTATCTGCTTTTTTAGACATGGAGTTATGCAGAAGCAACATTTCTTTTTTTTTCTCTGCCGTCATGAGCTGTATTTTATGAAAGCTGAAATTCTCATGTAGTCACTGAATTCAGGAGCTAAGACTTTCAGACAAAATAGCAAAAAAAAAAAAAAAGGCAACTGTCTTAAGCCTTGTCATAAAAACAGGAGAGTTGGCAACACAGAGCATGGAACTGAAATCCTTCATCTGTACAGAACTTGCACAAAGCCATTAAGCACACATCAACAGAAAGGTGGTTTAAAGTCCTTCACTCCTCTGAATGTCCCTTTACCTAGTGCTGCTTCTTTGTGGGACCGTTGCTCATTAGAGCAACCCAGCACTGAATAGGGCTGCTCAGGGGAGTCCTAAGGCTGCTCTTACTTATATCAATCAACAGTGACCAAAACAGGCTGTAAAAGAACTTATGAAGAATAAAATTTGCCAGGAAGAAGATGGTAAATGTTATTTCAGCCATGCTTTCTTTGTCCTTGCTATTTGGGAGAAAAGGGTTTCCAGTTTCTACAAATCAGGGCACAGGTCAAAGATTTACAGCCTAACTTTATCCCTATAGCAAGTACTAAATAAATTATATTCAGGCCTTAGTCTTCCTTTCCTGTTTGTTACTAAAAAGAGGTCCTATGGTTAGATTTAACATTCTGGATCCCATGTATTAAACAGGGCTTAAATACAGCAGGCTTCCTGCCATTACCAGTGTCCTACCCCCATGTCATCTGCTGCACTTGCATTCATGTGCATCACTCTCTACCCTCATTTTAGATTGGATTACATTCATCTTGTTATATATATATTGAACCAGTTCTTTCTTTCTTTTATTAGCTCCTTGATTTGAGTAGAAAATTACAAGTATCTACACATCCACACAATAACTAGAGCTTGAAAATGATCCAAGATGATACCCTAACTTAAGACAAGAACTGATGGCAAGAACAGATGGTTCAAGCAAAACTTACCCAAAGGGAGGTTCTTGTGCCATGTGTTATGGCTGTTTATTAGATCTCCTAAAGGGTGGTGTAGCACCGAGATAAAACAGGCACTCAGTAGACAGAGTACGTGATGTGCAGTCAAATGGATTGATTTGTCTAGTGAATCTAATAAATTGATCTTGTTAATGCTGAGCAGGGAAAAATATTCCTCAGTCCCTATTCATTAGCTCATCCTCATTAAAAGAATGCCTTCTCGCCAGAAAATCAGAAAGGCCTCCAGTCCTCTCTGCAGAAGACTCTACAATGCATAAATATCGGTTTCTCTCGGTTGGTCTGTTTTCAAACAGCAGCACTGCTAGCAGTTGTATTACTGATCCCTAATTTATGTTCTTTGCTGTTGCTTATTCTTTGCTCTTCCCTGATTATCATCAATATCCCTGTCTCTTCTACAATGCAAAACTGTTCTTTGCTTCTCAGTCCCCCTTCTACCACCCATTGTTTTTCATCTACATTAATTATATCCTGAGTTTCTGTATCTGATGGTGCAGCCCACTCTACCATGCCTCAGTCATTGTTCATGCTCCTCTGTGCACCCATTCCTCTACTTCTCCTTATACAATGGAATAACTGCAGGGCATCTGGGAGCCTTGTGGGACTGAGCCCCTCCAAATTCATGCTCTAGTCTTGAGAAGTAGAACAAAAATCTTTTTTGCTATCCCTGAATACCATGCCTATAATTCACATCAAATATTTAATGTTTATACTCTTTTTTTCCCTCTCCTTTCCCTTTTTGCTCACTTGGGAGAGAAAAATGTGTTCGTCGTGTACACATCCCATCTTCTCTCACCCTACACCTTCTAGTCACTGACCATGAGATCATTTACTTCATCCTCTTCCATAGACCACTGGTGGCTCAAACGGTCTCACTCAGACATGCCCCAGCCCTTCTTTCTTCTTGCTGGCTGTCTGTTCTCTCTCAGTATTCCAGCAGGGCACCTACATCCAATTCTGAAAAACTTTCCATCCCTCCATCTGTACTTCCTACTGGCCCATTTGCCTTCCCTCATTCAATAGGCAGCAGGTAACTTTTGCACTCATTTTCTCTTCTTTTCTGGTTTTTAATCTGATCACTCGGATTTCTACCTTCTCTGCTGAAAATGCCTTTTCTGCGGCCTCATTCAACCTATCATCTCAACTGAGTCCTGGGTTCATCATTCTTTCCTCCTCGGCACATTTTCTTCCCTTGGCTTTTGCTGCCTGGTGAGCTTGTGACTCACCTGCTAGCTCTTGGCCTTATCTTTGTATCATAGCTGAATGCACCTTTTGTCCCAGCTCTGCAGGAGTTTCATATGGCTGTGTCATTGGATGCCCTCATCTATCTTATTCCTGTACAGTATCATGTGCTGTGATTGTTTATAGTAGCAGTTAAAAACCCCTGTCAATTCACACCTGCATTCTTTTGCTATCCATTATTATCCAACTCTTCCTAATGTAGAGAGAGGAGCTATGCTCCTTCTGCATAGCTTGAAGGTAAAACCAAAATATTTATCCTTATTTAACCTTATTCTCTTTTTATTCCCTACTGTTATTAAAAAATACTGTCTCACAGTATGCAAGGATCAGGTACTTTTTATCTATATGTACCATCCATTTGAATAACTGCAATTCTATTTTATTTGAGGTTATTTAACTGTCTGCTTCTGCTTAGATGACTGATGGAAGTATGGTTATGAGTGGCCTATGCCAGAGGAGAATGACTGAAATTATGAAAAGATATTAGCATAAATCATAGCAAAGGCATCTGAAAGCATAAGAGATTTGAAAATGAAATAAGCCGCTAATTCCCCCGGAGAATAATTTTAGATAAAAGATCTCTGAAGCTACATTAGGTATTACTTAGTGTCACAAGAAGTTGCTGAAATCCATGAAAAACAGCAGGTCTCTCTGATTCGTAAAATACAGGTTCCTCATTTCCCTGAGATGTTTATATGTGGAAGATATGGATATGGACAGATAAAGAGATAGAAAAATAGTAATCTGGGACACACACACACAAAAAGTGGTTAAGAACATGTTAGCATACATTTATTACACAGAAGCAGTTCACTGTGTGACTGTGTCACAATCTGTAAGATTGCATACCTGTTATATGTATGTGATATTCCTCTTTGAAGATCTTTTGGAAATAAGGTACTTTGAACTGCATGTGTGCAGATGGCAAGCCTGGAAGATTCACTTCAACATCACCCATAAAATGTGGAAACTCCCAGTCCTGTTAAAAAAAAGAAAAGTAAGAGCCTAAAAAGTAAGAGCTTTCATGGTCTATTTTTGCCCTTTAAAATGGCTTAAAATAATAAAATGGGAAAGGTTCTATTTTTAAGCCTCCCATTATTAGATTTTCTTATTTTAGGTTTGACTAAACCACTTGAAATAGAATACCTTGTTTATATTAGATATTACAATATGATTTTTACTTCAGCTCCATGTAATTATGTGTTTAAAAGTTCACTTCAGAATGACAATATTGAACCCACTGTACCAGCTGATAGTACAAAATAGTCTAAGCATATGAATACCTGTATAGCAACCTTGCAATATTACTGTTACTAATTTGGCAAACAGTTTACAGGTAAGAAATTGGCAAAGAAAGCCTGATCCTTTCAAACATTTCATATCTCTGTATTCTACTTGTTCAACTTATAGTGTATTTTCTGTATTTGGCCTTAATACATCTAAATAAACGCTCCCTGCAAGTGCAAGCCCTTCAGCATAATCTGCCAGAATCAATCCAAGCACAGTTTTCTCCACTGCTGTATTTCAGCTGACAAGGTAATGCTGGAAGTGTGGAAGCTCTTACCTGTCATTATGCATATTTTGGTAGCATGTGCTAAGCCAGCTGAGGAGGAGCTGCATTTAAAGGAATTTTGCACTTGGTTATCTGCACCCACCATCAGTCACCTGAAAATGGGTATAATAGCATGGCCCGTTAGAGCCCAAATGGAAAGTCTAGCAATAGTGCTAGAATCGGTACGATTACTGCCAGAGTAGTCACTCTGTGCAGGCTGTTGGTGATCCGCTGTTACAAACACCCTGGCCCTGTTCCCATGCATACCCCTGGATCCCACTAGTTAGTGCAACAAGCACCTGAATTACTACATGTAAGATAAAGGAAACCGAAATGTGAGGAGCTCTGTGAGTGACTTGTGCTTCCTTCACAATGAAACCATTCCAGCACAGCCATCTCCCCAAGAGAACCACTGCCTTTTTTTTTTTCTTTTTTTTGGTTTTATAAGGCTGGAAAGTTTCCTCCCAGGGTAATGAAAAAAAAGTATTCAAAACTAAGAATTATCTCTGAAAGATAAAATCACTATATATAACTTAACTTCCAAGAATTCCTAAGTGCTCCAACATTTTCTACAGTGGAAGGGAAATGGAAGAGTTTTATCAGCAGGGAATAGCATGGCCCAAACACTAACAGCAGCTGGTTTGTGCTAACTCTTTGTGGTACTGAATTAAATGGATTAACAGGAGTAGAAGCAAGGAGAAAATGTGACCCTCTGTACCTGGTTCTCAATGTTCACAGTGATACAGAAAGTGCCAATTTACAGATGCAGAAGATAAGAGAAATAAGGATGCTCTCTTCTTGCCTTATCACTAATGCAACGCATGCACTCCTGGTCACGAGGTATGGTAATAACTGCCCAGCTGCACAATCCCTTACACTGCATCTGCAACCATCCCCTTGCAGGCAGTAGACATTCAAAAAGTGCCCAAAGATAAAAATTTTATGGGTGTACATTCTCAGTTCACAGTATCTAATATACACCTCTGGACTGGTGTCTCACATTAAGTCAAGTCATACATACTCTCACCCAGGAATAAATAGGAAGAAATACATTACATATTCCTGAAGATAAACGAAGGGAGAGCTGTGGACTCTGCATTGGAAAGAAGTAAACATGGGACTATAAATCCGGCCTCCTGCTCTTGCCTTTCCCCAGTGCTCCTACTGTGCCTTTTGCTGATTTACAGATAAAATTCCACTGTACAGAATTTTGTATTGGTTTGTGTCTTTGCATCTGAGTTTTATAAAAAAGTTCAGCATTTTTTCTGATCTGTATGAACATTACCTGATAATGAGTAACTAGAATGCCAGCTCTGTCAGATGTGCAATTTACTGTATTATTTGTATTATTTAACAACTACTGAGACTGGAAAATATTTCATAAAACAAAAGCAAAACAGAGACATGCAACCCCAACAGTGTGCTACTGTTTACATTATAACAGACAGGTGACTGGAGAGCCCATTAGAAAAATACATATTTGACACTCCAAACTACAGCTACCTTTCACGTGTACATTATTTCACATTTTCTACATATATACCCCATACTCTATGAAGCTTGCCTGAATTGTATCATGACCTCTGTTACCCGTAGCCCCGTAATATGGTATTGCCATTGCTAGAGACATGGGCAGAGGCTGGCATTAGAGACCTCACACCTATAACCAACTCACCAGTGCTCAGCTAAAGAAATGCAGATCTGGGGCTGGACAAAACTGCTTTTAGGGGTAACAAGGAGAACAAAGAAGTATCTATCTAACATACGTGAAAGGCACTGTGTATAGTAAACCCAGCTGTAACATGGAGCTTCAAATCAATGAAGAAAAAGTGTGTTAGCAAACATAAAAATGCCCCCAAGTAGATCCTAGGGTGAGGAAAAAGAAACCATCACGATGAACATCATATCCTTCCCAGCAAAGGAATCCAGATGCAATGACACACCGTAATGCCCCCACTGATGCCCACCAGACTGAAACTGCCCATTTCAGGACCTGCAGGAGCAGGGGGAGGGGGGATGAAACACCAGGAAAAGCAATAGAAGGTAAGAAGTGTGCGTGTAACAATTTTGACATTATTATTATTACTGAAATTTTTTCTGCACAGAATGATTATTTTCTGTAATAATTAGATCTCAACTAATAATGATTCTTGGATTACACTGTTAAAATCTAAATGATACTAATAATAAATTCTTGGCTTTATCTATAAGGTGTTTCTTCTTCACCCATAAATAATGTTTCAAATGTAACACCTTTATCGGTATGATTATAAAATCTGAGAACCTAAGAACAGTCCCACTGGAAATACAGAAATAAAATTTTAAAAACCCAACAAAATAAAACAAAACACAATAAAATGTATTTGAAAGCAATACTAAAAAAAGGAAACTAAAATAATGAGTTAAACCTACTGACTTCCATGAAAGTCACTACAGCCACAGCACTTAGGAAAATGAAGCTTCAATTTAGGTGATGAAATAGCCTTCGGGGCTTCATTTGGCTCACAGCTGTGGTAAGTGTGAGCATTTACTGTCCATGTAGTGACATTATCACCTGAGGACACATAGCTGTAGTATTATTATTGTGCAGGAGAAGAGCAGGTGACTATTAACTTTTTGGGCTAATGCCAATATCAGGTTGTCAAATCCAAACCCAACAAAGTGGCCATTTTGCTATCTAGATTCTAAGAAAGTGTTGTCCAAAATCTTTTGACTCTGTTATAATTTTTTCCCTACTGACAAGCAAAAGACAACTTAATTTCAGCAACATCCAGAAAACCATTTTTCCAAGAAATTCAAGGTGCCTAGTAGGAACAATCTACCTCATTTGTTAATAGGTACACTAATAGCACAAAGGTACAAGCCCATAAATCTAACCACTTCCCTCTCTGGCACACAGCTCAGGTCTGCATCATGCTTTCATACACGGTATTTTCTCTCTGTCGTCTCTGATACCAGTCTGTGCTATCAGTCTGTGCTCACCTCTGGGACATGAGTGACATACGCTATGTTCTTTAAGTTCTCAACTCATAATTATGCAAAGTTCACTTGATCAGCTTTAGTCCTTATTGCTGAGGTGCCTGTACTCTGCCATGTCTGGGATCTCATTAGGAACTGGGCCCAAAATACCATATTTAGAATGTATCTCTACTTGCAGAGTTTGAAAAATAAAGCCATACAACCATACTGTTAGCTCATATTTGTATCTCTCATACTGCATGAACAGATTGTTTCTTCTTTAAATCCATCAGCATCAAATTACTAATGTTCATCTACTTCAGTGGTTTCCAACCTGGGGGGTCTGCAGCATACCTCTATGCAGTTTATGAAGAAGAAACCAGCCCAGAACCAGCAGGCTGAATCAGCTACACAGAGGTCTCTAACCTCGCTGGCAAGTTTTGTGGGATGTGCAAATCAAATTAGGTTATTGCCTCATTTCACTCTAGTCATGAGGAAAGGGCAGCCAGAGGATGAATTTAGGATCACTGAGGGGTTCATCCTAGTCTTGCAATGGGCAAAGGGAGAACCTCTGATTTCCATCAGCTACCTCATTAAACCCAGAAGCACAGACAAAACTGGATGCTGCAAAAGAGGACATAATGGTATTTTGATTTTCTTCTCTTTGCTTCTAATTCCCCATGCCAAACAAATGCACAAACTCCCTGCTGCAATGCCAGGTATTGGTTTAAGACCCTACAGTGGAGCTGGCGGCACTGATTTGGTATCTCTTTAAGTAAAGATATTTTTAGTAATGGTAACTGAGCATCAAAGCCACACTTCCTGATATGATCTGGTCCTTCTCTGCCATCACCTGAGCAAAAGAGAAGGAGTTGCCTGGGGAAGCCCTGTCCTGACCCCGAGCCAGGACATGCAGCTGCCCTGGGGCTCCTGGCCGGCTGCCAGCAAGGCAGCCCAGGGGCACGTTGGCAACACCCCGTGCCCTGGCTGGCTGCAGGAGTGCTGCTTGCTGCTTGGTGTTTTTTATTACAGGCTCTGGGCCATATCTCCCAACCCCAGAGGATCAGGACCAGGTGCCGGCAGGACTCAGCAAGGATCATAAGCTGTCTGGGAAGGCGATGCTAGTCCTCAGCAGACCGCATCCCATGCTTCATGCACACACAACCCCATGTCCCTCAGCCACCAGCCTCTTTCCACCCACGGAAAACTGCCACAGAAAAAGTGAGACCAGGATTAAAAACCAGTAATGATTAATGGGAAATAAATGTGCCATACTTTCATCTCTCCTTCTGTCTGAATGTAGCTCATAGGGTGTTTGGCACACCGTAAATATCAAATACCACTAAAAATACTGTATGCCACTGTTCAGATATAATCATGAAGGAGGTATAAACACTGTTCAGATATAATAATGAAAGAGGTCAAATGCACACTGAATATTTCTGCTTTAAGTAGTGATGATATATGCTATATTGAATGCTAGGAACACATTTGTACTTTAAACCCTTTGGAATAATAAATAAACAAAAATAGAGGGCAGGAACTGAGAAAATGCATATATGAATGTGTATATGTGTGCTTGTTCTAGAAACTGCCTATACCAATTTTTATTTAATTTATTAAAATCCTTTTAATTTATGAGGTAGAAGACTGTGTGTTTTCAGGTATCTTTGTATCTCTTCGATAGCTTTGTTTCAACTCCCAGAATATGGCAGACAGGCAGACAGCTAGAGGAAATTTAATGAGAGGCAATGGCTATATATTTTTGCAAGTGTTTGAAGTAAGAAATGAACAGCTGGAATTCAGAGACAAAGGCCCAACTCCTCTGTGGTTATCTCTAACTTCATTGCAGTGCTGCAACTTGCAGTGATCTCTGCAGCTGAGATCTCTGCAGCTGTGAGCTGCTAAAGTACAAACATCATTTTAATATTTCACTCAAACATACATAAGAAGGGAAGTCAGTAGCCATGACTAGAACTCACTTTCATGCCTGTGAGATCAAATCTACCGCTCGGTTTCTGGCCTTCTGTTCTTTGCCAATACCTTATTTAAATAGGAAGAAAGTTTGACAGACATTGCAGTTTTTAGCCCTCACTAAATGAAAAATATACATTATTATACTCTTAATATTACCACCTGTATACTCGTATGGCTTCAGTGGGGTTACTTAGCAACACAGTGAAAGACGACACATTATTCTTCAAAAGACCTCCTTCTTCATGTTGGTACTGTCAGTGCTAATCTATTCATAGTTTTCAAGTCCAGAAAGTTTTATTTGATCTGCTCATCTGTTTTGGCTTCACCTGCTTGGATTGTTATTGGCAATAACAATCACAAAAACCCCATCAGGAACTGTGCTACAAAGTCCCTAATTGCAGACACAGCAACACCTTTTATCTCTCAGTCATGATTTAAAATACGGATTTTAAAAATACAGAAAATCCACTGTAACAGTGGAGTAACTGCTTCAGTTGAGTTCCAAGCTGCTGAGACTGAGACAGAAGACTGAATACAGCTTCCAGGACCAGACACGGGTACAGAAAGGCTATCCCTTGGCTTGTCTGGGCTATCCCAGACATACCCACAACCTTGCTGTTGTTCTCCATCATCTTTGTGCTCTTCTCCTCCTCAGTCTTTGCTTAGCTTCTTCAAGCTCCTGGCCTTTATTTAGAACCACCACTGCAAGTCTGGTTCATTTTCTCCCTTATTTAAGAAAATTATAATCAGACAGCAGTAACTCCCTCCTTGAGAGTTAAAGCAGCAATATGGTCTCTTTTTATGTGTGTGCTTGGCCTTGAATCACCCCTTCCATTAAAAAATAATTACAGAATCCTTTAGTCTATTATCCATTTCTGCTTATTTAAAGGCAACAATTCCCAGGCCACCCAGGTCCCAAACAAGCCCTGGGTCTCTGCACTTTGAATTTAAACATTAATGCATTTTGAACCTAGACAAAGCTGTGTGTGCACATGTCCTCAAAACAGTGCCCCTTGTTACTGAAATGTACGAACTGGTATTTAGCTTTTCCACAGCAAGCTCAAAGTAATCTCAAAATTTCAGACCACCTAAACAAAGAAATGCTTGCATTTCACTGAAAGACCCCTATCCATGCCTATACTCACTGGCAGATGCCTGATTTGTGATAGACAGCACTCCCTCTCTCTCCCCTGTGACTATAGCTTGGGTATCATCTTCTATTCACTCCTCACAACCTGGTAGTGCCTTGATACTGCAGATCTGTTCTGCATAGCATATCACAGATATGACAATTCCTATCAAACCCCACAGCTAAAATGTTTATCGAGGCTCTCATCACCTGCTGTTCAGTTACATTGGCATCTTTCCCTCTGGCCTTCACAAGTGCAGTTGTTCTCCACCGATACAGAAATGCTGCTGCAAAGACCGTTCTCCTAGTCTGTTTCTTTGACCATGTCACTCTTTTCTTTGATCAAATAAAATATAGGCCACTTCCTTTCATATTCCAATCCCTTCAGATCTTTCACTACCCTAGGTACAGACTGCCTATATGACAGCTGCTCCTTCAATCAGTCTATAGATGCAGGCTATGAATCTTTTCTCCATTTAAAGAAGCTTTCCCCTGTGCAGTTCCCTATCAGCTGCAGAGCTTTCTCCTTTCTCACTCTCCTTTGTAACTCCTCTTTGCTGAGGAAACATGAGGATGTCATACATTAGGTATCCTGGATTACCTGTCATCCTGACCAATGAAGTCACTATTGCTTATTCCTGTCTGTCTAACCAGCCATAACTCTTGGCTTTTCTTTAGCAATGGAATGCTCTAGGACTGGAGTTGTGTTTTGGTTGTCTTTGAGCATCAGCTATCACAATACTGTCCCAGGCCTTAGTGACCATTGCTAGTTCCTTGATAGGACAAATATTGCTACTGGTGTGAAGAATGAATGGCTATCCATTCTTTCTGTTACATTAGGAACAAATTGTGTTTGAAAACAAGCCAGTGCACAAGGAAGGACGGACACTAAAAGGTACTCACATCTTGAGATGTGTATTGACCAGGAACAACAGTAATCACCATTTCCTGCTGAGGGCAAGGACTGTTCTTTCTTACAGCTACCCTTTAAGTTTTAGCTACTCCTGAGAGTCAAAGAGGAGCAAGGTGAAACAACTTTATCCATGCCAGACGTGCAGCAGACATCACTAAGCACAGCCTCTGTGCACACCCAGGATGTCCTAGGAGCAAGTCCACCAGTTTTTCCATCAAGCAAATGTGAGGTCTCGTATATCTCAGTGACACTGTGAGGTTCCTCTTCTTTGTAACTCACTCTTGCCTGTTGATTAACTATTCACAACTGCTGAAAATGCTGATTTTAAAAAAGCTGCTCAAAAGTAAACGTTCTTCTATTTTGTCTCTGAGTGTCTCCAATTTTTGTAAGCCCTTACTCTTGCTTTACTGCCTCACTCATGTCTAACCTTGGTTGAGCTAAATTGCTATCAGGCAATTCATCTGGATGAGAAACACCAGTGTGAGCTTTTCCAGTTAATTCTTGAGTCTGATAAGCTGCTAAATAAAGTGGTAACATTACAATATTGTGTACCTGTAAGAGACAAAGAAATCAGCTCCTGCAAAGCAACTGTGTCTTGTTCCCTACATGAAACTTCCCTAAACCACCAGCAAGTCAGTCGTAATGTTTTTCTAACTACCTCAGTGACACACTTTATGAAAGCCATTTCTGTGGTGAATAGGAGAAATGAACATTCACTAATAATATGCAATACTTATATTTACAGATTTACTGAGACTACAGCTTGCTGTCAAGGGAAATAATTTAAGACAGAGCAGTCAATCTTTCTGGTATCCTAGAAGACCAAATATCTGATTATGATGTGGAGAATAAAAATAAATTTTAAATACGTTGCTATGTCATCATCTTCAACAATATGAGTACATACGCACTAATACACATACCATTGCATTGTGGAAAATATACCCACATCACAGCTGAACAGTAATATGAAATCTGGAGCAGCTCAGGATTTGTAAAGACTGCTAATTCCATTTGTACCTATTTGAGAACAGTAAGCTCTACTCAGAGTTCTGAAGTCATTTTGCATTAAGGCAACTGTCTCCAGCTGATTTCAGCTGCATTAAAAAGTATATTATCCCTTTCTCTTTCTAAATACCCATACACATGAATTTCCTTGTTGCCTGATATTCAAATCTTAATGGTGTTTTTTAGTGTTGCCTAAATCCAAGAAGATAGATTTGCAGTAAAATACCTGAGCAGATATTTTCCTCGCTATGAGCTTTGCAACGTAATAAAAATGGTGTTATAGAAACAAAGAGTATCTGGAGCAAAGGGATTACTATGTGTTGCTCACTGTAGATGGAAAGTAAATCAGCTGCCTCAACGTTAGAAATGGATGACTGAGGAGCCGTTCTGTTCTGGACAAAATTCCTTCAGATCATATGTGCTCTGAAGAGTTTTATTATCACCTGTTCTGAGAAAATTTGGGGCCGGTTACAAACAAAACTATAAACTTGCCCTTTGGTATTAAGCACGATCTGCACTGGCAGGTTTGGACCAATGGTCTCAGTCTGAAACTTTCATCCAACTTGTTTTGGTTTAACTGTAACTGTAAATTACACGTGTGCTTGTGCAAGGGTTCAACTTGCTGTGATTAAGGCAGTGAAACAGTAATATTCATTTGCTACTGAAGAAAAAAACAGGATTATATGCTGCGTTTGACTGATACTGAGAAAATTAATAGAGCTTAAGGAGATGACAGAAAGTAAAAATACCTTATGCATATGGAACGCAGGGAGAAATGTGTCTCATAAATTTAAACGTGGGGCTTGCAAAAAGTCAGTGCAAATTCCCGTTCCTTTAAAAAAATCAGTAATAACTTTTTTCCAAAACTATTTTCCTCCTCATAACTTATGCTAACTAATATACCAGTTTTAATATATAAGGAAAGAAAAAGGAAACTGTGTGCAAATGTTGAAAGAAGAAAGGCTGACTTCGCAAAACATGGCTTTCTGCACTTAAGTTTTTATTTCAGGGACGACAGTAATATGGAATATATTTGGTCTTCCCAGCTCCCTCTCTTGTTTTTTAGTTGAAGTTAAAATAATTCTCTGTGTCCTGAGTTTTAGCCGGCTAATAGGATTAGCAGCAGCAGCAGCATACTGTACTTGCGAATGAGTTGCCTTCATCTCCTGAAGGCAACATAATCCCGTTCCTGAACTCCTCCTCCACATTCCCCCTGTACCCCCAGTTTTATCTTCCAAAGCTGCGGTGTGGCCATGAGGCACATCTGTTCCAGAAGGAACGGTGGCTCGTTTGGTATCAGTTGGGGTGGCAGTAGGAAATGCATACATTATGTTTGCATAGCCATTATGTAAACACATCTGGGTAGCAAAAGAAGATATAAGAAACACATAAAGTTTAGGAGGCGTGCATGTAAAAATAAAATCAGCTTCCCTTGCATATCAGTATCCCTGGAATGTGTTTTCAAACTGTCATCAACAATCTAGAATACAAGTGAAAATGGATATATGTTATATGGGCGTTTATTTTGTCCATTCTTATTTGCATTACACATGCTGCCAAATCAGTCTCTAACATTTATTGTGTGGATTAGATTGCCATTCACCAGGATGGGAGCTAGCATACAGCTAGCTCCCTTATAGCCACCTACATTTAGGGGTCCTGAGCTTCAAGCTGAGTCACACTCGGGGTGTTTCTGCTGAGTCCCACTCTAGAAGCCTGATGAGCCACTCACAGCTTGTCAGCACAAGCTACAAAGCAGATGTCCTTTCTCACACTGAAGTTCTTCAGAATACCTAAGCCCTAACTAGCAATGATGGCTGGTCTCTAGCCAACTAGCAATGACCTCTGAATACCTTGTCTGTGTTTATCATGATCTGCCTACTTTTTTCCATGTATCATAATAATTTTAATAATCATATGAGACAATTTCTCTTGACTCCCTCATCAGGTCAGGAAGCTAAACAGCAGAATGCTTACTGAGCTGCTCTGGTGAGGTGCATCCTCATCAAACGGGAGCATCTCCCTTCGCCCTCTGAAATCAAAATTCAGTACAAACCATTACCTATTTCAACAGAATTTGAATGGAATGGCCCACTCTTCTGATAGAAATGGACCGGAAAAGTTCCTGGAAAGTACAAATCCATGGAAACAAAAGGAAGGAGCCTTCTTAACTGTGCTGGTGTGAAACACAGACTCAGTCCAGTGCATGAGATGCAGGCTGCCAAATTGAAGAACAACAGACCCAGGAAACTATGTTTGACCAGAGAACTAAAACTGCCAGCTCAGAGTCCTCAGCAGCTTGTGGTGCCCAGAGGGTTTTCTGCCTGACAGTGTCTCCTCAGAGACTGAGATGCTGAACAGCAACTGGGTCTTCACCAACCATCTAGATAAGAAAAAAGGGATATGAATGCAAAGGTGCCCACCCAGTTTAACACAAGAGACTGTGAGAGGTAAAAAGAGAGGTTCTTACACCGGTAGCGGTCCCATGGCAGATGATTTCTGGCAAGTACAGAACTCAGCACTGGATCAAGGCCTCAGAGTGATGTGTGGTGTGTTTTTATAAGTGTATTAAATTCTACTGTATTATTCTATTATATTAAATAGTTTCCCAGTTTCTAAAATAAGACATTCTTTAATTACAAAACAATTTAGTGAATCAGAGACCAAACATACTCATCTTCGTCAACACACAGAAGCAAAATTATAGGAAAATCCAGTTGCTAAGTACCGCTATAAGATCTTTGTCATAAGATACCTTTATTTCATTGTATTGTACATCATTTGACTAAAGGGACTTTGAGAAAAATAAGAAAACAATAGTCTTCCTATGTAAGTACAGGTCTACTAATTTTATTATTTTCAGTAATAATAAGAGGCTACATAAAACTAGTGTCCTGCTTGGATTATTATACTGTATCTTCCATACAGACCACAGCATTACATTAGTCATTCACTGCAGTTCAATGACATGAAATATCCTCTTATTACAGAGAGTGTATGTCACTTAATAGTTGCAGAAATTATTTACTTAAGCTCTCCCCTTCCCATCTGCCCTCCCCTCTCCAAAAATCCATTCATTTTCTTATCCCTTCGGGAAATGCTGCCAGTACTCTCTGTATGTTATGCATACATAAATTACATGCCTTAAAGAATGAACAAAATCATAAACCCAAAAATATAGCCTCCAATGTGAATAAAAATTAAGGAAGATAACTCTTCTCTACAGCCTCCTTTCTGACTCCAATGCAAAAGCTCCCTTCCTGAGTGTGAGAGGAAAAATGCAATTTCAGCTTTTTATACCAGAGCGATATATCTGCCTTTGCCAAGCACATGCAGAAAACATGAACTTCATCCTAAAAGGTTTTCAATGTTTAGAAATCTCCTGGGAGAACTTGTCAAAAACACAGTGAACCAAGTTCTAATTGCACACACTCACCCTGGTCTTGACAAACACAACAGTTCGGTTTGAATTTCAAAACTGTTCCCATCAAAATCCTTGGGAGCAGAGAGAATGTTGTTAAGGTGTCTTTTTGAATCTCAAAGACAAAATCAGACGCTGGTGCTGTGCCTTGAATGAATTAAAGTGTTCTCCTAGTGAGATTTGAATCTAAATATAGCAACTATGCTGATCACAAGGAAAGGCTGAATTATAATTTAAAAAAAAAGACAGATGAGACAGGGTGGACAACCTCAAAAGGTTTGGAAATTCAGTGTAGATAAGAAACCACATATACAGCACTTGGCAGAAGCTTATCCAAACTAACAGACCCTTCTGAAGGGTGCCCTCCTGCAACCCTTCTATTCAGTCTTTACTTTTGATCTGCAAGAACCTCACTGCCCATGCTACTTTTGGAAGACAACTTGCTAATTTCCTTCCACAGAGAATTTTCTTTGGGGTCAATTGTAAGTGCCCCATGAGCCCCTCTTTTTGGAGGTGAAGATGGTCTCTTCCACCACCTGTTGTTTCAGAAATTTGGCTCTCTTTCACCTACCCACATAACCTTACATCTCCGTAATCTTTGCCACTAACAATAGTACTTATGTGCTTTTCCCATTACTGTATTTTCTTCCATAACTTTCTCCTTAACATCTACAAGTCATAGACTTAATTCAGTAGTTCATATTTTTAATTTCAAGAACTTTCATGACAAAGTTTTTGGGAAATGACATGTTGCCTGTTCTCAGAGAGGCTGTTACAAGGGCAGTAAGCAGACGTAGCATGCTGCCTGTAGATAAACGCGTGGCTTCCAAACTTCCAAGTACGACTCCAAAACTTTTAATTACTGGCATCAATGAATCAAGGGAGCTACATTACAGCAGCTGAATGATTATTCTCTCAGTGTGATTAATAGACCAAGTGGGGTTTTAAAGCAAGGTTCTGCATGTATATATGCATGTAGAGGAGGGGTAGATGCATGTGTTTTTGGGAGAGTTCCAGTTTAACTTGTCAAAGCCATATAACGCAGACAGTTACTGAAACTTTCTGGACAGGAAAATATAGAATTCAAGCATTATTTTCAATTGTTTAAAGAAATACTAAATCAATTTTCTCATTGGAGGAGCTGTTTTAGAGCAATTCACCAAGTCAAGATAATGAATGAGCTGTTCTTTCACAGCATTCCTCAAGGAGGAATTATCCCAAATGATATGGTTACTTAATACGAACATTTATAAAGGGACAGTCATTATGCGAATTATGTATTTTACATAATTTATTTCAACTTCCAGTTTATAGCAGCACTTTTATCTTTTTTCATTCCGTGATAAAAAAGGCATCAATTATAATTCTCCTAGCATGTCTACAGAACAAATGTCTGCTAGTGAAGTTGCTGTGCTCATTCAAACATATAATTATACATCGGAGGGTCCTGGGCAATCTACATTTACCAAAATAATGAATAGATAAAAACCGCACCCTTAAATGTAGCAGTTTAGGTATATGAGAAATGCACTACAAAATATATTTAGGGGTGTGCTGGACTGTAGCAGTGCTACCTACCATGTGATGACTATTGGCCGGGCACTTCTGCTCTTAAATATGTAAATCCACTTAGAGCCCAGAGAGCAATATGCTTGCTGCATGTTTTTAAAATAAAACAGAGACTATTGCTTTCATGTCTCCCTCATACTCAGTAGATTTTTACTGAGGTTTATCCTATTTTGCATGTACAAAGTATGGCTGCAAAGCATGCAAGTGTGAAAGAAATATGAGCAAACCAGATTATAACAAGTATTACTGTTTCAAAGAATCTATAATCAGAGGTGGAGAGGTATAATGCAGGAAAGCAGTTTAGAACCACACCACAGGTTATTATTACAGCAGTGTACTATTTAGGAATTAAAGACTACTGGGCTATTGGTCTGCATCAGCATGCCTGACAGCAGAGGTTGGCCAAATGTTCTGGTCTGGCCTAAAAGCAATCTCACTGGCTTCTACAAGCAAAAATTCAAAAGCCGAGTTATTAATGAAATAACATTTGCTAATGTACTTTGGCAAAGACCCTGCTAGACCTTGCAGATGCTGAAAGGATCCAAGAGCTCCATCTCATAGTCTTTCCACTGCAAATCACAGATATTCACAAAAGACAGACTCCCCTGATCTGGGCTACAAAAACCACTTATCAGAACAGAAATTTTTTTAACTATGGCTCAGGTGAGCATTGCAGAAGATTAGAAGCTCCTATATTAACATAGCATGAGGGATCCATGAGGCTTGAGGACAAAAAGCTCATTGTAACATTTCCCTATCTTCTTCTTGTAATCTTGATCAATATAAAGGTTGATCAAAGTATCAACTACTCTCTAACAATTACTTAGAATGACCAAACCTTTCATAAGAAACTCAAAATAACAAGTTCATGAAATAGGTAGGAATTAACTGCTCTTTCCTAAAATGTTCATGACTTTTCACCCTCTCATTTTATCTGCATTTCCCAACTTCTCCTCTGAGTTTTCCTGCAGTCAGCTGTCAAATTCTCACACCTAGCTCACACCTAATTCTAAGGACTTAATTGTTTTCTATGAATCCTTACTAGACACATGGAAATCCTTATGCTAATAAAAAAAAGCAAAGCCCCATGAAACAGTTTCTTTGACAGCAGAGTTATTCATGGCTTGCTACTTAATTGGCACTAATGACAACATTCTGCTTGCCTGAAAACAACACCAAAAGCTTTCACTGATTTCCGTGACGTAAAGTCAATTACCAATCACATATCTGATCTCTGAATTTCTCTTTTTATGATTCTGCACAAGGATTTCTACCAGAATGTGTTACCTTTTAGAAGGAAAGGAAATCTAAGGAAATCTGAGTTCATATTCTCATTCTGACTTTAATGTTATACAAATCTATAATTTCCCCATAAAATATATTAAATAATTTTATTTAATTTTTTTATACAACCTGGAGGCCCATCTAGCCTGTATGCCAGTATGGTTCTGTGTGACTATACAGACATGATTATCCCATCCCCAAGGGAATCTGTAGTTTAACTATTATCTTTTAAGACTCTCACTACTTTTCTGCATTTCCAATAGCAATCTATGTCTTGTAAACTAAGAATACTGGTAATTGATAGAGTAAATAGTTGCATTTGATGGATAATATTGTCCTGACAGGTAGTCCCTTCAGCAATACTCACTGAGGCATTCTTTGTAAAATAAACATCATAACTGCATCTATCTGCATTGGGACACACTGTGGAAATTTATTGACCAGCTCTGTATGGGGAATAAAAACTTTTTCAGATCTTGTCAGTGTTCAAAGTTGCTTATACCTACAAGCGCTATGTAAAGGAAAAGCAAGAGTATTATTGCTATAAAAATGAATATGAAAATGAGGTTGAGAAATGATTACATGGAAGTGGCTATCTAACAACTCTGCTGAGACTCTGAGCATCACCAGTATGAACTAGGCATTTTGCCTGCAAATTAATACAGTTGTGTCAAGTTGGAGCCACTGTCTGAGTGAAGGCTGAAAATGGAGCCAGGATGCTGGAGCACAGGCCTGTAGAGCTGGGAAGAGCCTCACCTCTGTCGATCTGAAACTCAGCAGCTGAAGGGGGCAGAGGCTGTTCTTCCTTCCGGACCCCTCCCAACCACAGAGCATCAGAGTGAGAAAACTCTGTATGGGAAACCCTGGTGATTTTTGCCTTTCTCAGTCCTTAGGTATAGCTTTATAAGTGCAAAAGAAAGAAATGCAACAAACTGTTTGCACTATGAGAAGAGAGCCTTTTTGGTTTATTTTGCTACTGAAATGGCGCTAGAAGAATTCATACAACCCGTACCACAAGGGCACCCAGTTGCCACCACGGCAGGTGACATATAGAACAGACAGAAATCACAGCACTGCTGCTTACCGTTCAAGTGTGCCTGTGTACAATATACTGATTTCATTTGCTTATAACTTTTCCAAATTTAACTGCTTGGGTTGAGCACAGCCCATGCCAGGTGTCTGCCTCAGGCTGTTTTTTTCCTGTTTGGTTCCATGTTTCTGTTTTAGGGTTTTGACATTTTCAACTAGCACCATTCAAACACTTCTGAGAGCGAGACCAAAGAGAAAATAAGCTGCTTTGCTTTGTAGAAATGCCTCATGCTTTGAAGTAGAGACGTACAGTTTAGCAAGGGAGTAACTTTGTGTCAGAGATGTGCCTTTTGCTTCCCTGTGAGTATCTGCCCCAAACTGGAAGAGTTTAAGGTACCTTTGAAAAGTCAATAATTTTCATACTTGAAAGAATTTAGCTAAAGGTTCAGAAACAAGTATCTTCATGAACTGTGCATCACTCAGCATGCCAAAGTGTCTCTCAGCTCCTGGAGCTCATCAGACTATGAAACTGCCACTCTCAGAAGAAAAACAGAGCATCCTCCATTCCCCCTTTCCCTCTCACCCCCGTTGCTGTTGCCGGCAGGACTCTGAGCTGCTCTCAAACAGGGACTGAGCTGGCCCTGCAGAGCAGCTGAGGGACAAAGAGCCAGCTTTCCCGTAATTACTGATCCCAAGTACTCTGCGTGCAGACGGAGCCAGGCACCTGGAGCTGAGGGAAGATGGGGGCAGGAGGGCTCCCAGCTCTGGGTCTGAGTCCTGTCCTGTCCTTGGTGGCCCAAGCCCTGTCCTCCTCCCTCCCCACCAGCCCTCTCTAAGAGGCTGAGCAGAAGGCTTGGCATAACCGCGTGCAGCCACACGGTTAAATGAAGGCTGTCTCCACCTGGGCCATGCTGTGAAGGTGAATGAGAGCAGAGAGAGAAAGGTTTGATAGGAAAATTGGAATAGGCTACACAAAAGGAGCAGGAGGAGGGGGGAGACTTGAATCAGGGCAAGAGGATGGAGTGTTAGAAAGGATGGTGGGGATGGGAGCAGGAGGTTGGGACTGGCTGGCTAAGGAAAAGGGACTGACCTGTGGAGACAGGGAAGGGAGAAAAGGAGAGATTTTGATTTGGACGGCAGGCTTGGGGTGGATGATTAGGATTCACTGTATGCGGAGACTAGAAATGAGAGACTCAAAGACTGAAAACTGGAATTGGATAAAAGTAATGGCATGTGTCACAGAACCAGGGATGAGGAGGACCCAGCATGGAGGCAGAGAGGGAGACAGGGAGAGAGGGTTTGGAAGTGACAGGAAGGAAAAAGCCAAGTTTGGAAAAATGGTCAGAAAGTGTCAGTGTCTCTTTGGCTCTGGAGTTTGGACTGGCCACCGTGACTCCAATTATCACCACCCTCTGCTGCTAACAAGCAGATGTGAAGCCCAGAGGCAAAGGACGTGTCTCCTCTTGCTTCTGAAGTGGCTCGTCGGAAGAAAAAACACATGCTACTATTAGCAGGTAGCTCAGATGGCAGGCATCCATGCAGGGGAGCTAACAGTTCCAGTACCCAGAATAAGACACATTGGATTCATATGGCAGACTTTTGATTTTGAGGTTGCTATCTTTTTGTAAAAATTAAAGGATATATATATGCACACAGAAAGTCCTGCCTTAAGGGAACTGTCTGGAGGTTTCAATGGTGAAGACTCATGAACTAGATGCCAGGCTAAGCTTATCTATACTGTGTGTATGCATGGTACAATCCTTACCGAGTTACACGATCACACACTGTTTGTTCCAGAGGATACAACCCTTTTTCATTAAAGAGGATCTAACTTGTGATTGCGAGGTGGGAATATATAGTGACAGAGACCCCTGTAGTTCTCCTGCACTCTGCATCTGCTGCACAAGCTGGAAGGTGTGTGGGAAGAAGGGTGTAAATGCAAGAGACAGCAGCAGATGTGAAAACATTTACCTCTTGTTATGGAGGTCACTGCTGCCAGGAGGAACTGAATTTGGCCAACTCTGCCATGACACGTCTGTGAGATACTAAGTGAATTTCTAAAACCAAACTATTCCCAAGCAGTTATAAATTGTTTGCCATTTTTTTTTCTGTGCGATTGCCTCCACGTCCCACCTAAGCTTAGATTTGTTCAAGTGACAATTGCCCATGGCTGGTGTTGAAATCAATGAGAGCTGGACCTGAATATATCGCCACTGGGGAGAAGAGAAAGGGCTGACAAAATATCCATAGGGATAGCAAGAGTCCTATAGTGCATAGCACTACCTAGATAGGAGTGCCCTGTACTCCTTTAAGATGGTGTAAAAAGTAGCCAGTCTTTTTTATGGAGCTAAATATATGGCACAGTTATAGCCATCACTCAAAACAAGCAAAGAAACTGCTTTTACAACCGTTTGAATTCTACAAGGGAAATAGGGCTGTCGGTATAATAATATATAAGATTACATCAAGTAAGTATGTGGCTCTGTCTGCTCTTAATGAAATAATACGCTAGACCCTCCTCCCCCAATTAGGTAACCACTCAGCTAAAAGATGGGTAATAATATACATTTTCATAATGTCCTCAGACATCTCAAATTAGGGACCCTTTGACTTTAATTTCTTTGTGCCTCAGTATAAAATGTGGAAAATAATGAACAATAATACCCCTATTGTGAAGGCTATTGTGAAGATAAATACATTAATGCTTGAAAAGCCCTTAGGAAGTACAGCGATGAGTGTCACAAAAAAGCCCACAAGGAAATGAATGATTTCGTCTTCATATCAAGGTTTCAATAGTATGCAGTAAGTAGGGCCTGGGGCCACACGCTGCACAGAAAGGGTAAACCAAAATATTGAATAGTTTCTCATTAAGTGAACACCATTCATCCAGTGCAGCAAGTGCGACAGAGGTCCTGTGGAAAAATGGGATGTGAATAGATAATTAAAGATTGTATCATAATGCATACACACAATAGGGGTGAAAAGTTTATACCAGTGACCTTAATTCTGGCATCTCCCAACTTCCGAATGCATGACTCTGCAGCCTCAGTAGTGTCTTATTTTTAGCACCATTTTTTATGTGTAACTGTATTTGTGTTGCTTAAATCATCATCTGCTCATTTCTGATATTAGGTTTGTTTGTGTGATGCTTTTCTTTCTCTCATGCCCTGTATTTGGAACACTGTGTCCAGATATGCAAATCTTTGCAGCCTAACCTTCAGGAATAGTAGGAGTTTGTATAATTTAGATTAGTGCAGTAATTGTTTGGCCCAGATGCCAGAAACATCCCCAAGGGTATTTAACATTCATTCAGAAGATGTAGCTGTTGCTTCGCAGCTTAAGGTCAGGACAAAAGTACCAACTTGCAGCCAAGAGAATATGCTGCAGCTCTCGCCTGAGAGGCGGCAGCCGCAGGTGGCTGGTGCAGCACCAAGCAGGTTGCCTTCGGGAATGCTGCGGGGCACAGACTGGACAATGCCGTGGGGCAGCAGCCTTCTCCAACACACAGTCTGCAGAAACCGGGCGAATCAGCGCCATCAAAAAGTACACTTGCGGACTTGAGATGGGACAACAGGCTTCCTTTGGCTTCCTCTAACTCTGGCTGCCTGATAAAGCAGATCACTTAATCGCTTCTTTTCTGCCACCTACTCCTAAATAGATTGTGTGCTGTACGTGGGATCACTGCTGCTGTTGAAGATTGTTTGTTTCTCCACTTTGGGCACACAGTTTTGAAGTGGAATGAAATTTCATTATAAACCTAATGCGTGCTGCATATTGTATATAGTCAAGCCCACAGACCACCTGAGAGAAACTAAAAGCAAACAGCCATCCAAGAAGGATTACAAGATACATTAGAAAGAGATGTACACTGTTTTCTCATTTTCACCTACAGGTGATAAAATGGATTACCTAGCCACAAATTTCCATTATTTAATTCCTTGTGTGGTACCTGATGTGGGAAACAACATCATAGCAGAGCTCACTGAGAACTGATGGAGAGTGAAATCAAAGCTGGATTTGTATGGAAGGAAGAGCTACAATGTCTCTCCTGAAAGATGAAATAAAATCACAGCCCAAAATGACCAGCACCAGCCAGAACAGCTACAGTGCAGTCTTCTGTATTGCTGTATCATGTAATTAATGCTGGCAGGGGTGCAAACCACAATGCACTGAGAAACGCAGTGCTCCATAGGCTTCTATGGTTGTTGAAGAAGAGATGGAAACACAGTTGGCCAGGACAGAATAAAAACTTCTTGAAGGTCCAAGCCAAATTTGGCTGGCCACAGCAGAAAAGCAGCTCTGCAAGGTCTGGGTCACTGAAACCACATGAATACTTCATCCTGGGAGTGGGGCTCCACCACCAGCATCTGCCTTTGCTCTGTGCCTACCTCTGTGCCACTGGTGCACCGTACAGCGCTGCTGGATGGAGGGAGAGGATTTCAGGGGATCAAGCCAGTTTCAATGCCTTCTCTCCACTGCTGCGCTACCCTGCACGGCAGGACCAGCTGGCTACCACCATGGTCTTTCTTCAGAGACAGAGAACGGCTTGCAAACGGCTGCTTTGAGCTGGAGGTGGCCAGGCATGGAGCTGCAGCTGTGACTCTCTCCCTTACGGCCCTTGTGAGTGCTTCAAACCGCCCCCAGCAACCTGCTGCCTTGGGACACGGACTGCCTTGCTCAGAGCCAGTCCTGCAGGTGGCTCTTTAATTCACCTGTCTTCATCCAGGGAGAAATGGATTCAGTGCCTGGTGTAACTGAGTTCAGAGGCCCTGACAGCTCCACCTTGCATTGGTTGATAATGGATTGTCCCCTCCACGCCTGAGGCTGCCCTCCCTGCTAACGAAGTGGGAGATGAAGGCGTACGGAGCCAGCTGTACTCATCACATACTACCTGAGGCTGTGTCATTCTGGCATCAGAGGTATCAAGACAAGTTCAGCATTACTGCAGCAATTGAACAAGTGTTGGAGGAGGGAGGAGAAAAATATAGTTCTTTCCCAGTTTGATTAACATCGGGTTTTGTCTCTGTTCATACCATTTCAACAATAGTGACAATGTGTTAATGCACCTACAGCACCCGTTGGCTTATGCAGGGCTCTAAGGAATCTTAATGAAAAATTATATTGCAAATACTATCTAGGTCCTAGGAAGAGATAGAGAAGAGGTTAATTATTTGGGGACCAGCTGAGACATAGTACAGCCAAAGTCAGCTGCAGCGCACTACTGAGGCTATCTGGGAGACTCTATAGGCATGTTGATTTAGTTGCTTTGCTGCTCCAGTGGGAAACATAGATTCACGCTGTGTCATGCAATGCTGGTCCCCGATCTATCTGTCAGATCTGTTAAGTGTCATGCTGGGGAATCTCCTCTCCCTAATGAGCATTACAGGACAGGCTGCAAACATGGTCAGATTCCAGAAAAGAGAAACATTTTAGCTTCTGACCTGTAGGAGACTAGAAGCCTGGTTGACTTAAGGCCACACTTACACAACACCTATGACCCACAGGGACATGGCGCCAAACACAATACAGCTGAGTAATTAAATGTTAGTTCAAAATCAGAAACCATTGCAACTATAATTTCAAATCACTAAAAGCACTAGGGAATGCTTCCCCTCCTCTATACATATGAGAATGAATTACTTATTGATGGGTTCAATAAAGTCTGATTCTAACAGACGCAAAAATATCTAATGTACTTAGTATCTCAAGACACTCAGTGATTAACTACATATGTCCCTTTTGTTATACAAAGAAAAGCATCAGCTTTATAGCATGTTAGAAGAACTCAAAGGCAATAAAAGTAAGCATGCCTTTTTTGTTAATGTCTCATATAACAGGCTTCAAACTTTCCAAGGAAGTATAAACAACAGCCATTCAATCAGCTTTGCAGAAATAATGCCCTTAGACCAACAATATCGGCATATTCTTGTTTCTGTTCCCCTCTAAGGTTTGATTAAGAGTAACCAGACTGGTTTTGCTTCTTCTCCTTACTTGAACTCCTTATTGTTGCTAGGTGGATCTGTATGCCCAGGTACGACCTGTCACTAAGTCCTGTAAATTCAGTATGCCACGTAGCTAAATGTAAGATACGGCTAGGCATAAAACTTGTCTTAAGGTAACACTCTATCTAGTGATGGCAAACTGAGATTTATCTTTCTTTTTTTAACTCACATGGTTGCATTTACAAATTGCATGCAATTCTATCACTTAGAAAACAGCTGAACCAGTTCAATCTCATCTCAGATTTTTCATTTTTAGATAAAAACCTGTGTAACAATGCTCATTACAAAGCAGATTTCTACCATCAAATATTCCAGAGCATTGCTGTGGAGAGTTGAAATTATCTGAATGTTACCATTACTGTTATATCAACATATATCACTGAAATATAATCTTAAGCAATGAAACACTCATCAGACACACATCCCACAACAACAAAGACTATCACACACTGATTATAGCAGAATCTGTGAAAAGACTCTCCTTGCAACTAAAGATGAAAATAGTCCTGTGAAAGACTTGCAAACAATTTCCAGCTTTTCTTGTTCCTAGAATTCCACATTTTTTGTGCATTTGGGCTGGATATGGTGGTTTCAGGGAGCAGTGTGTGAAAATGCTAGGTCTGCTTCTGGAGAACTGCTTCCTTATGTCAGGCAAATACCTGCAGTGCAAAAGAAGGGCCTCAGTGTCACATGTATGGCACGTACCCATTGTCAGGGTAAAAGGGAACAACCGTGACAAATGAGAAGCTTTTTCATCTAATTCGTTTTGTATGTAGTCATCTCAGAGCCAAGAGGCTCCAGCTGGAACTGGTGCCTGATTATGCCAGAAGCTGTACCAAGTCAGACAGCATCCTTCTCTGAGCACCTTAGGGACTAAGCAGACAATCAGACAACTAGTGAAAGAAAAGAACTACCATTGTTCCCTTTCTGCAAATGAGGAACTGAGTCACAGAGCTAAAAGAAAGGCCCAGCCCTCAGCCAGTATAAATTGGCACAATAGGATTCAGGTCAGCATAAATACACCAAATTACAGCAGCTGAAGCAAATCCTGAAGTTGCATCTATAATGCCTGAGACAAATATAATGCATCGAAGTAAGATTTAGCCATCCACAACCAGTGTAAAGGACGAAATGTACTTAAAAATACTGTACTTCACATGTCTTGTTTGACAGAATCCACAGCATAAAATGATGGTGCCAGTTATCAAACTAGACAAGCACAGAATGAAAACACTGCTATATAAACCAGACAGCTCATTAAAAAGGTAGGGTATATAACGTGCAATAAGGGACAAGAGAGACCCACCTTTTCTCAGGAGAAAATGATTTTGCTTATCATTTTCTTAGTTCCAAAGTAACTGAAAGAGTTGAAGAAATAAACTGTACTTTATAGTGGGTTCTGGCAAGGGGATGAAGGAATGTTTCAAGGATTTTCAAAGGAAATTTATACATCCAGCTGGATCTTGAAAATATTCCAAGAGAAACTTCTGGGTTCTAATTACACATAACAATGCTGTACTTTTCCCCCCTCATCACCCTTTTACATAAACACTACATACACTTCCATCAAACTCAAAAGGTGTTTCCCTTCAAAATAAAAGCAGTGGATTTCAAATGGATTTTATTCTCTGATCTATAAGTATCGTACATTTCCATTCTCTTTGCCTTGTCCACAGAAAACAACAATGTGAAGGAGGTGTGGAGGGTCCATGCACAGGTTCCTCAGAGCCTCACTTCCCTGCCAAGGGAGGGACAGGGACATTTCACTCTGTGGGACGCTGACTCCATTTCTAGCTGCTTGTTCCTGAGCTGTCAAATGGGCCATTTCTGGGACCACACTAGCTTGTCCCTCTCAGTACATGATAGCCAGGAAATAACCCCCTTGATACCAATCACAGACAGAAGATACAGGTAAGCTAACAGAAAACAGATGTCTGATGGGATGGACAAAAGTGGAGCTCAGGAAAGCTACTGTTCGGTGTTCAAAATAGAAGGGAAAAAGACTTGATGCCCCTCAGACCAGTGACTCTCAGGGAAATAAAACAAAGCACTCAGGGACTGAGAAATTCAATGCAGATATAAATCCATGAGTAGCAGCTGTGGAGGCAGATTCAAGAAAAGGAACAATTCTAGGATAGGCAAGAAAGACCTGTGTCTGACCTACTAGAAAGAAATGCCATGGTTGAAAGAAATCTAATGGCTTGAGAAACTTTATCATTTTGTTGGTTAAACAGTGTTTAGGAATGTACTCAGGTCTGTCACTTGAATTCGTAGTAAGTACAAATAAAGCAAAGCTGTAGATCAAGAGTTGTTTCCTTCTAGTCATTCTAATTCACTTTTATTTTTCAGGTTTATTTTTGAATGTTTTACATCAGTGCTAATAAGGAACATTTCCACGATCCGTAGAAGGATAAGGATGCAGAAAGGACAAAAGAAGAGGGGAAAGTCTTTCCTACATGAGAGACTTTGCAGGAAGGAAAATCTATTACTTGCTACAGAAAGGTTTCTCCCAAAGTTACCTCACTTGAACTTGTCCTCTTCTCCTTCAGAGATCTGCAGGCCATGGGAGGTACAGTACCACAGAGCCAACCCTCACAGTAGGGTTCTTCGACAAACATTGCACAATTAGCTGAGTACAAGCGTGTGTTCCAAATGCCTACCCATTTTTGTAATGCTGTTTGACAGGCATGTCTAAAATCTGCTAGTGAAGAGCAATGTACTCTGAGCAGAATGAAACATTCCACATAATATCTGAAAAAAGTAGTCCAGGGTATATGGCTCCTCCCTGTAAAATCTTGCCATATGGTAATGGCTGGGGACACCAGTAATGGAACTGGATCTGCTGTCATTTTTATTAAAGGTGAATTCATATCTATCCTCTGAAAAACCTGTCACTGGTCACCTGCCCTTATGGCTAGGTTCCCATCTTGAAAGAGTGAGTAGTACATGAAAAAAAACCAAACATAGTAACCCCTCACATACAGAAATCCTGAATGTCGGAGATGATGCAAAAGTTGTTTGCTAACTTCACTAACACAGATGTTTCTCACGAATTTCAACTTGTATTTTATTATTGTGTTTCCAAATGTTACAAAACCCAGCAAAGGTATGATGGAAAGTACCCTGACATTCAAGCGCTCGCTTCTTCAGAAGTCGTTGTGCTGAATGGGAGGTTTTTAGAAGGACATTTCCATTCAAAGTTTGGTAACTTCCTCGGGAACAAACTACACATCGGTACTTTTTGATATTGCTTGTTAGGAAACAAAAAAAATTACATACCACTCTGGAATCAAATGTACAGCTGAGAGGATCTACTCTGACAGGAATGATAAATTATTTTTTATATCCTGCTTTGTCTATGAACACAAAATCATTTCTTGCTTATTGTTTCAAAAGAAACTACTATACCTGTGTATTCTGCTTAAAGTGTAAATCAGGATTCTCCTCTTGTTTGTACATGTGTAAATTAATTCTATCAAATTACTGAGTGTAAATCCAGTTAAAAGTCACAATCAAATTACGTTTGCAAAGTTAAATAGATTTTCTAAAAAAAAAGAAAAACCCTAAAAATCAAGTCTTTACCCACTTTGTGTGGACAAGACTGTATTTCTACTCTATCTTTTCCTTTAACTATTCAAGCAAATTATATCTTGTCTTATGCACTTGATGTTGTAGGTGGTGTTTTTTAATGTGCTCACACATCGTACTAGATTTTAATCAAAACAGCCTCTCCATCAGTGTAAAACTGAAAATAAATGGAACTGTCCCTGCTTTATGTATTTGTTAACAAGACCAGAGTTTGTTCCATTTTGTTGATAACGTTTCTGTGTTACTGTTTAACAATGATATATACAAAACTTAATTAACATTACAAAGTAGCTAAATTACTTTTTTTCAGGGAATCATGAAGAACTAGAAGAAAAAACAGGAGAGCCTAAATACAGATTTTCTTCAATCTGTTAACCTTCTAATTCTCTTACTAAAACTCTACCAAAGAGAGAAGACGAGACATTCTGCAGAAAACAAAACAGAAAAAGAAGTGATAGGCCACCCATTAAATATGTTGATTTTCAACTGCAGTAGCAAGGAGTGATCTACAGTTACATGTTAAAGCAATTTACATACAAAAATATTACAAAAAATGAATTTGAAAAATGGTTATTATTAAAAAAAAAATCTGTCTGCTGATATCCTAATACCTACATAAGCAGAGATCCAGCATTAGTCATAAGGAATGCTGTTAATTATCTAACTCTCTTTGACCTTCATTTTTCCAAGTTACCCAGAAGGACAAAATTCTATTCTCTTTATTTATAAGAGTATTCCCTTTCGGTATTAAGGGGATTATTCTGCTAGTTTGGTCAAAGGTTCACACACAAGAGCTTTCTCAAAGAATCTTAGAGGTAAGCACTTCCTTGCTTCTGTTTATTCCACTCAGCCACTACAGAATTTCTTCAGTTTATTGAAGAATAAATTCTCCTTTTGGAATCAAATACTATTTTCAGGTACCTTTTAAATCACTCAGACATTGTCCGATTGTATCGTCAGAGAAAAAGTTGCAGTAAGTCATAAGAGTTGCAAGAATTTACACCATGGGATTTGCAAAGTGCTCAGCAAGGCAACTACAGCGTGTAACTCCACAGTGATGCTGAAATACTCCACGGTCTTTCAGAAGTCTGGAGAAACCTGTAAACGCTCACAAAAGGCACTACAGAGATGAAACAGTTCATCTCCCCTGGACACACGAGGTTTAATAATTCAGCCACCAAAGGCTCCTACCCATTAGAAAAATCACTAAGAACATGATACCAAAAAAAAAAAAAAAAGGCAAAAAAGCAGTATATAGGCTAATGCATGAGTTACTACTTGCTCAAACAGAGTATTTGGAATGTGGGATTATAGTTTCATTTTTCATATTTGCTCCTTTAATTAACAGATTTTCCATTACATCTTTGAGAAAGAGGACTAAATATGTGAATTTTTCATTAAAATAGTAGAAAGTTCTATTACATTATAATAGCATTACTACATATGCAGCTTTAATACGTGTTGTCTTGCACTCCGTCTGAAACTAAGGCTAAAAATATAACGATGCCCATGTACAGCAGTGAATGCTATAGGTGCCAGAAATATACACATGTTGGCATATTGCCATCTCAATTATCAGGGCAGACATAATTAAACACACTGCAAAAATGACTAACATCATCACTTCTATACTGTAGAAAAAATAACAAACTTGCAGAGTTTTTACTTTCTTACCATAAGCAAGCACATGTCCTTTAAAATGAACTAATGCTCATTTGCACTGGACTGAATTTGATCTGTTGTTTTTCAGTGGGAAAATATCCAATCTCTAGATTTTAAAAAATCAGTGTTTGTATTTACATTAGATAAAATGTCCTGACAACCAGGACTGGAATAGAGACCTCTGTGCTGCCTCTCAAACAGCCTAAAATGGGTATTCTCTGATACGCTGTCCTAGACCCAGTGAAACTTAAATTCCTTTCAAACCGCAGCCAGGCAGCAGTGGGAGAAGTGGAGATCACCCTGCCTGCAAGAGTCAGGCATGCTCTAAAGAAGTCTCATTGATAAAACACCAGCAGAGAAACGCTACTTTGTCCCTTTGACCAGCTGTGGAAATAGCTGAGAAGGATTCTCGCAGAGCTGCAGCTCCGGACTCAAGCCATGCCACCCTCATAACACTTCTTTTGAGTCTGGCTTAAGGGCTGGTTCCTCTCAGCTCGTCATGTTGGATCTGTTTAGTCTCCATGGAGAGAAATGTGCACCTCTAGGGCCTGTGGCATCTCATCCTACTGTAGATGTTTAAAAGCACCCCAACTGTAGCTCGATCTCCCCATTGACTATAAAGACACAGTTATTAAAATCACGTGGAGATGTATACGCAGCAGCCATCTAAAACAGGTACCACTCCAAGGAGCATGGATGTGGTGATGTGTCACAGCAAGGCTGGCAGAAGAGGTAGGAACACAGCCTGAGCCAGAAGCCAGTCACACTATCCATGAGGTCCTGTTGTAGCCCTGCAACCTTCTCCATGATCTGTTTTCTCAGATTGTCTTAATATTTTTGCAGTCATAAGTTTCGCATTTACTTTTCAGACACAGGTCTCTGTCTCCTACTCTGTCTCTCATCTGTGCTTTTCCCCCTGACCCGTCCCCTGAATATTTGGTGAATCGCTTGGACTGGAGGAGCCTTTGCACACTAGAAGGAGAGTGGGGCTGGGAGGCAGCCAGGGTTTGTGGCAGGATGGAAAACAAAGTTAAAAGTTCATGTACCCTTTAGTATCACTCATGTATAACTGTCTGTATAAGGTTCAGCTGTCTGTGTTCTCTTCGCCTGTCTGCCTGGGTTATGTCTAATTGAAAAAGGTAGCTCTTCAGGGCAGGGACCGCTCAGTCCTTTATTTCTTTCTTATGATCTACATAGGGCTTAGATAAATATTAAACTATAATAATACTAAAAAGGCAAAGCCATCCTTTACAATTATGTGATTATTTTTCACAGCATTCAGAATAGGTTTCCCAACTCAATTGGTTTTCTCTTGTTGCTAAACACAGTATTAATGCTATCATTCAGAGGGACAGAATATGCCTGTACTCAAAAATTAGATGAGACTTCATCTGTGCTCTTAGTTAGCATCAGTCTCAAACAGAAATTGCTTAATACTAAGCAGTTTTTTTTTCTTTTTTTCTATTTTTACCAGTTTGTTGCTAAAGCTTGGTAAGTTAGAAAACAAATCTGTGAAACTGAGGACACTATTAAAAAGAATTTCTAGAAACATGTAATTCTAAAGCATACTTCAGTCAAAGGATCATGATCCTGATGGTCTTCACTTGTGATTTAATACTTTGCTGTCTCGACTTTATTGCAGTAGCAATGCAATGATGCTAGAACTACACTGTAAATAAACATGCCAACTTAGTTGCACAGTCCAAACAACTTTAAATAAATAAATAACTCCATCACAGAAACATCAGTCAAAAATGCAATTAAAAAGAGCCTCTTGCTTTGTGTTGTAAAAGTATGAAATAGTACTGGGGACAGGCTGTTTCAAATAAAATTCTTCCCTATATTCAGCAACTCCAAGGTCAAAGTACTGGAACTTCATTTTTCAAAGTCGAAAGGATGATTTAATAATTATTTGGTATGAAGACAACTCTCTTTCTCTACCCTGCATACAATATCTAATTCAGTATAGCTTGATACATCATGTATTTTCATTCACGCTTTCATTACAGCCCTGTGAAGTACAATCATTTATTATATATTCCCTTGAATCTTTTTGAAACAGCAAACAAAATGTAAAATGCACAGGGAGAGAAAAGAAAGCACCAGAAATCTTACTAGAAAAACAGTATTCCCTTTCTTATCCTCCTTGTTCTAACCATGAACTGCAGTGAGCACTGAACTGTGGTGGACATTGGAAAATAAAACTGAACTATAGGACTTTATGCAGCTTTAATGTCCTAGTACAGCAGTGATAAATTCTGAGTGCCACCACAGTGTCACCTCTATGATAATTACTCAAGCAATACATATCTCATTAAAGAGAACTAAGTGTCTCAGAAATGGTCTTTGCTAGCAGAGTTAGTTAGTAATATATTGGAGAGAAAGGACCCATCAGTTCTTCTCAAATTCTTTGCTAAACTTCAGTTCAACAGTCCAACATGTCTAGGACTAATAGCAAAAGTCACTCAGGCCTTCGATGCTCCTTTTCCTTGCCTCAGCCCAAATGACCTAATTCTTCACAGAGCATTAGGTGAGTTATTCACACAAGGCTCAAACCACAGACAAATGCAAAGGGTAGAGCACAGCATCACATGAAGGAGGTTTTTGGCCACATACTTGTGACCCAGATTCCTTTCTTAACAGCTAGATTCAAAGGAACAGACATCAGGCAGACTACAGGGAATCATCTCCCCAGTTAACCTTGCTGGCAGAAGACATTACAGTACAAGGACCTGTCATCAAAGTAAAGAAATCTTCATGTGAAAGTGGAAAGTGGAATTGTAATAGCAAATACTAATTTTCATGTATTAAAATGCTATAATGTGTGTATACCTAATATTGTAAATGCTTTAAAGATGGAAGCATTTCTTTCTTGTTTGGCTGAATTTCTCTCATCTTCCTAACAGGAGCTTTGAATTTACAAAACAACTAGCTTGCATTTCTTCTTCTGATGTCATTTTTGTGTAAAACACCTTCTAATTTGGAAAGTCATGCAGTTCTTACCTGGTAGTCTAAGAAGAGAAATCAGCAAAGTTTTCGCAATAAAATGCCAGCAGGCTTTTTGCAAAGTCACTGAGAATGGTGTTATAAAATGCCTCTACTAATAGCGATTGCAAACTAAACATTTATTTACCTTTATGTAGTCTTAGCTAAACACCATTAGCTCTAGAGGAAATAGAGTGACTAGGCTGCCTCAGCAGCTTGAATGAAACATTAGGAGAGTGTACCTGCATGACAATAAGAAGGTCAAACACCAAGATGAAAGAAGCCAAGAAGGCTCTTGAGACCTCGTCACTTGGCAGAAATCCACGATTCAGCTTGTCCCAGCTGATCCAGTCAGTAGTGATGACAAGCACAACTACAGAGGTCAGAGTAAACAGAACGGTCCTGCAAGGGAAAAAAAATAGTTCAGAGAGAATACGACAGTAATGAAGATGCATCATTCTACTTTATCTGTCTTCTAATGGTCAACTAGTGCTTTATCAGTACTTTTCCGCTGATGAAGAGATTGAAGAAAATTAAGTGTACAAACAAATCATTTAATTCAAAATAGGAAAGCAGTCAGCTGCATCCTTAGTAAAAAGAAATTTAGTAGCTAGTACCAAGCATGTTGCAAAATTAGGCTGCAGTGTATCACTCTTGTTCTTCATTCCATATTTTTCACTGAAGATGCAAACCAATTAAGTAAAATAAGAAAGAAGTAAACTATCATAATGTACCAAGGACTGTATGATCTAGGCCAAATTCAAAATGAACAATTTGAGAGAGCATTTTCTAAGGCACCAAAGACATTAGAAACTTGGAAAAGTCTATTCTCAGCTGTAGGAGCTATAGAACACTAACTGTGAAGTCTAATTTTTATACAGAAATACGTCTGTATGAAAGAAATTTTAATTGCACTAAATTAATCTTTAGTAAATTCTGGTGGTTGTAGAAAGATTTTACTTTGTGTCTCCTAAGATGTCCTTTGTACAAGTTTTCAACACATCCTATGGCATTTCTGAGAAGTCAGTGAAGAGTGAATTACAAAAGTAATAAAGCCTCCATATGAATGCTATGAGAATCCCAGAAGACACATTTGGCTAATTCATACAACTTTGCAATATGGTATTTAAGAAAATATCTTCCTAAGCTACCCCCTAAAAATAGCTCTGCATCATTTCCAGCAGCACTTTGGTGATATTCTTCAGAGTTGGCAGTGATGACTGATTGAATTCCTGGTTCCATGGAAGCAGGCAAATTTAGCTGGTAATTTGAGGGGGAGCAAGGCTTCTCCCAGTAGCCATAGCTGTCAGTAAATCTGTGCTATAATAGGGGCATATCAACATCTGAATGCATGCACACAGCTAAATAATTGTGGCAGGCTGGAGTTTTTTTCTACAGCAATAAAGTCTCATTTTCTTCAGCTACTGAGGGCTGTAAAACAATGTGAAGAATATTTCCCATAACACTTCCAAATGGGACAAATACTCAGAAGAGTAAAAGAAAAATCTGTACACCAGTAGTCACAGGCTACCAGTCTGTAGGCACTTATTTTTATACATCAGCTTTGGCTGTGTCTGTGTAGGAAGGGAAAACAAATATGCACATAAGCAGTAGTGTACACATTTGGACTCCTAAACATCATTCTTCTGTGGCACGATGGGATGCGTTTCTTCACAATATAATGAGACACAAAATGACTTGATTGTTACCACCTTTACCTTTGAACATTTATTTTTATTCTTAATAAATAAATTCAGTTGTATTCAACACTGTGGTTGGCACCATAACGGCATCCCTTGAGTGTACTACCAGCATCTGGGCCAGAAAGAAATTAATGAGGCATATTAGACTTAATTAGACCTAAGCAATATTCAAGCCTGCTTATCCTCAAAACATTTGCCTAGCTACCATCTCACCTGTCAGTACCCGAACCTGACGGACTCTTCTACAGGCCCCACTTTGGCACATACCCAGAATGGCTTACTTCGGAAAGGCAATTCATTACGGTGCTTCTCTCATGCATATAGTCTCTTGAGACCCACAAAGGTGTTTTTTCCCACCTATTTCACCTTCATATCTGAGATTCACATGGAGGTAAATGTTCTCACTTTAGCTGAAAAGTTCTCCAGAAAGAACACAGGTCTCAGTGCTTGTCTGTTGTCCCACGCAGACTGCCCTGGCCGTTGGGCGCACTGATTTTCCTTGTCCTCATGCTGAGGAACCCACATCTCCTGGTGCACGGACAGTTTAGAAATGTAATTCAAGTCTGCATAGTTTGCTATGGGAACCATGTACCCAGAAGTTATGCTCAACGTTATTCTGCTTCAGTCCTCTTGAATTATGCATTTGCATTTTGGAGCAAGAGTTCAAAGCATGGAAGGTCAGACTTTGGCATGTATGCAAGCAAAGGCAGACATATTTTTATGCATGCTTCATCGGCATGCATGCAAAGACCAATGTGTGTGCTCAAGCCCTGATTTCCTTGAGGAAATGCATATGCACTTAAAAAACTGCTTCGTTATGAATTCTGAAATGTCAAATAGGGAGGGAAGGGAGCAGAAAATGGGCTGCTAATAGCATAAGAAAATGTGAAACCAATAAAAAAGGTAAGAAATAGACTTTTGAAATGGTTGCATTAAACAGCATAATTAGCACTCAGTTGTATTTTTGACCTATGATACTGGAACACAGCAAGATATTCCATACATGCTTTTGGAGTTATTATAAACTGAGTTTGTCTGGGTTAGAGTTCAGTTCACTTGTGAAAGTACAGCATTGCCCCAGTGTCCTGGGGATTAAGAGAACAAGCTGAGGATTTCATTTAACTTGACATAACTTGTATCAGATGAACCAATGTGAGCTACCCTGCAATATTTAGGCCAGTGTAGTTTGTCCTTTATTCTGCAATGCACATTACTGAGAAAGAGCTACACCATCAAACTATTCACAGCATTGCTGGCAGGACCTCTCTGTCTTCTCCTTACAGAAGGGCTATGAAGGTAAAGGCAAGAGAAGATTGACTCTTCTCTGTACCAGACATTAAGAAATGCAACTTCTTTCTCTACTTCACAGAGGAAATATACTTTCCTATTTCACTTCTAATTCTAGCTTGCTGTATTGAATGATTATGTGCCCTGGGCACCTATTCAGCTACAATAACACACATTTTATGACCTAGCCCATACTCTTTGAGATACAAGGTTGCTATGAAGAATAAAAATAAAAAAAAAAAATCTTCAGAAAAACACTGCCCAGGCCAACTGCATACTGAGAAGTTAATATTATTAGGTAGGTCCAGAAAAGTCAGCACTGTGCTTATCACTGCCAGTGATGATCAAAAATCCCCAGTACGACAATGAACTGAGGGAAAGCTTGAAGAGAGGAACTTTTTACTGCCAGGAACCTCTCAAAAAGCAGGTCATTTTTTAGACTGCATCTTTATAATCTTTGATTGCCAGGACTGAGTTTGGTCTTGAATTTGTCAAACCAAGTCACTCATGCCAAACTGAATCCATACTGCTGGCCCTCATTTGCCAACAGAACATTAATTTTGTCTTCACACACTTAGCAAGGGCCCAAACAGATGTCTTTGACTTCTGCACCTTCCCACAACGGCACTTTCTTGGACCATAAACTTTGACCAAGCTGACCAACCACTTAGCCTCTGTCACCCAGCATATTATACACTACGAGGCGCTATCCACAACATGGGCCAGAAGCTTGAGCAGGTTTTTGTCATTGGCGGTGGCTGCAGACAATCCCTCATGCCAGACAGGGTCATAGCCTCCACCTTGCAGCCTCTATGATGCAGAAATGCCATTTCTGGAGGAGAAGGGCCGTGACACCTCATTTTCCTCTACACTACTACAATCAGTAGTAAGTACAGAACATCCACATGCAATGGGCCATCTTCAACAAAGCATGCCAAGTACCTGGCATTAATTTACCTACAATGTCTCCACACTGCCATCCTAGTGTACAAGAACATAGCCATCATCCTCTGAAGTCTGGACAACCCAGCCCTAGACAAGTTGTTTGGAAAGCACTTAGAGGTGGGAAAATTCAGAGCTGGTGTGTTATGTCACCAGTCACACGCTCCCATCACAGGTGTCATCTGCAGCTTTGTTCTGTGTGATGCCTTGAACTTTGCAAAAGTCTGAGATGCTGGTCACATCTGAATCTTCTGTGTGCTCGGTGGAGGTCATAGTTATGTGAATAGAAAAAGGCTGTCACTGCAGCATAATGCAGACCCTGGTGGATAACAGGTTTGCATGAAATGTTTAGAAAATAGGGCGTCTTTGATTTGGGGCAGTCCGGTATACAGGTAGTGACCTGCATGTAGGCAGTGCTGCATATTCCCTGCTGTCTCTGGGGAATATCAGTCCACAACATTTTTTTATATGCCCATAAATTTCACAGCATGCTCATAGAGCTTGCACTGGGCTGCTTTACTGTGAGATCACAGACCTCATTTGTTCACGTAGATACAAGCTTCCTAAACCCTGTGCACATTAAGCGGGCATGCAGTGCACTGCATAGCTTCTGCTAAGGAAGGAACTCTGCTAACAGGACCGTCACTGGAAACCATGGGCTTCATTTCGCTGTGAGAGTCCATACATACCTACATTGCCCACACATGCAATGGCCATCATGCATATCTCAGCCCCATTTCTGCCTTTTGGGCTAAAAATCTCACACCCTTCTCTTCAACACCTCTTGCTCTTTCAAAAATCACAAAAAAATTCTCCCCAGACTTTCTGTCTCTCTGCCCCTTGTACACAAATGCCTGAGCTGTCACTTGGGATATGATGACCAGAGATCAGGCTGGACTTTCCTACTGATTCTTCAAATAAAAATCCTGTTGTAAAGGAAAGTAGCTGTTCAACATCCCTCCCTTGCTAGTGCTCTTCCCTTACCCTCTGAGAAAAGCTCTCCTCGTGGCACTTTCTGAGAAATTTCTCTGCTGGTGTCCCAGTGCCCAGATGCCCTGCATGCCACACTCTAGCACAGCTGTGGCCAAAGGGTGAACAAGAACCGAGAAAACTTAAATCAGAAACACATGTACATTAAATAAACAAGACGTACTTACAAGTTGTAATGAAAAAAATAACGTGAACACAAACACCAAGGACACAAAGCCAATGCAACGTCACAGCAAGGAAAAGTAACAGAAGCAAAATAGGACCAGTTGAGGCCAACACATTCCCTAGAAAATAAAATGAGAATAGTGGGTATTTGGGGGAGCAGAGCTGTGCCCTTCTTCAGCAGACAATACTCTAAAGTTAAAGTGCCAGGGCTACCTGCCTTCATTCACTCCAAAATATTGAGGATAGGGTGGGATTTCCTAAAAAGCCCCTCCACAAGACTAAGATAAATCCTAAACGTTCAATGAAAGAAAGCAAAAACCACAAAAGCCAGTGGAGTGAATAATCCATCCAGTGCTGTGAGGACCTAAATTTTTTTGTAGGATTCTTTGCCAGAATATTTCCCCGGTAGATGTTTCCATTCCTACACTCTGGGCTACTTCATGGATGACATCACTCAACAGTGGCAAAAGTAAAGATGACTTTTCCCATTGCCTCCAAGCAAGCCTGGCTTGTTTCCATTTCCAAGTGGCAGGGACAACCTGAGATACTCAGCTTCCTGGAATATGAAGAACAAGAGCTGCCACACTGCATGCTGGACATAATTGTGTTAACAAGTTAATTCCCAAAGGAGTTTTGTAATCTCAGTCTGGCACTGAAGACTCTCAAGACTCTGCAGACTCCCTTATAGTGCTGTTTTGCCAGTGCCCTCATCTTACTGCAGACATTGTCCTTGCCCTGGCTGACTGGTCCGTAAGTCTTCTCCCTTTGTCTTGCACCTGCACAACCCTGAGCTTATGAACTACAAGTTCTTTATGAATGGTATGACCCCAAATTTGTCTGTGGAGAAAAGAAAAAGCCACTTATTCCTGGGATCAGCAATGCAGTTGTTGTTCTCTGAACATGTAATTGCATTCAGATACATCAATAATTCTCTAGATCCATAACTAGCAAGAAATAAAGACCTTCTCCCATCAGAATTCAGCAGTTTTGAAACACCTTTTCGAAGACTGTGGCAGGGAATGTCAAAGTTGAGCCTCTGCAGCTTAGTGTGCAGACTGCCTGCCCAAAGGGAAATCCCACCACTGCCATCTGAAATGCCACTGGCGCCATCCCATGCCTGTGCAGTCCTTGCCTTGAGAGAGCACTGTGTGCCAGAGCAGCAGATGGACTTCTCTGAAACACAAAGTTGGGCTGTGGAGGAAGAGCTGTGAGAGACTAAGCCAGGAAGGGAGAGGAAGGGAATACCCGTGTTTTGCAATCTACTACAACCAATGTCAAGTGTTGATGCAAACGTAAGACTTTCTGGCTTTATTTCTGGGGGAGGGAGGGCCACATCATGTAGTTTTAATTCCAAAATAACAGCACTGCCACCAGCCCTCCTGGTAAAAGGTTTTCCTGGCTATATATGTAAGCTGCCCATGCACGTGCACATATTCTAATTGCTCAGTAACATTATGGGCCATGACAAAGGCAGTTCAAACTGGAAGGCTGACTTGCCCGTGCTGCTTCATTAAATCAGTATGCCAAGCATGAAGTTACTGATGTTTTCAGAAGTCTTGGGTGAGAGAAGACACAATGTACTGCAGTGATCTTAGGTCCTGGCCGCTTGGAGACACCCTCTTCTGTTTTGCATGTTGTACCTCCCACATCAGGAATTCCCTAGGCAGAGTCCATGAGGCCCTGACTCATCTTCTTGCAGGCCGGATGCTGTACCACAAAACCATTCATAGCACATCCCCTCCAGACCTATGCCAGAAGTATCTTTGACTCCATCCAGCCACATCTTCAGGAAACAGTCTGTGTTATTTGTCTGTACTGAGCTGAAAACTGAATAAAACAGAATTTGTCCCTGGAAAGATAAAGACAAGCTAAGAAATGTATACAAGTTCACAAAACATTTAATGTTGGAAATAAGAACTGTTTCCAGTCTGAGTCTCCTGATTCTTCATGTCTAAATCAGCAGCACAAAGTGTACCGAAAACAAATTCTGGTCTGTGATTGGACCTCATTTCTCAAACCATCACATAGCGAAAGTGAAGTTTTTCACTGCTCAAATATCAAATACAATTCTTTGCACAACCACACATAAAGGGAAGATAATACTACCTTCAATTTACCAGCAACTTTGAGCTGCTCATTGTTAGAGCTATTTAGAATTTTCTTGTCTTGCATGACCCTCTGCCAAATCTTTTATGAAGCTACAGCTTTGATGATCAGATAGCAAGAGTTCTGCTAAGATAGACTGAAGAGATGAAAGACAATCTTTGGCTATTTTCTTCATCCTCATTTTGTCTTTTCGAAGAGGCAAAAAGTAGTATCTTGTCCTTTGACTACACGTTTTCCAGAAAAAACCCTACCTATGCTTAGTCAAAAGTAGCTCTTAGATTTGTATGACATACATAGCATTTTGAGAACTTTTCATCACACTTTCACACATAATTGCTACTAAGCCACATTATTTAAAAACTGTTAAACATTGCTAATAAGCATGCCAGGTATTGATTAATACTATGTATATTTGGGACAGAAGGACACATTAATAAAGAAACGAGATAATAAATTCTGTATTCCTATTATTGTTCATTAAGGAAATGAGCATATATACTTAATAAAATATATAATATATATATGAACTTAATAAAGAAAATTAACTAGCATATAGTCTAGGTATATTTAAAAAACCACCTAGCAGTTAATCAGCATTCATCAAAACTTTCAGCTTCAGGTGGTGCTGTAGGAAACAGAAATGCAATTCTAATCAATGTTTTATAAATGAGTATTTATGTTTTCAGTTGCAATGGTTTATAATGTCAATTTTTCATGAATGTGCCAAAATAGTTAAAAACACCCTGTGAAACAGATACAGAAAGGGAGGAACAAATTTTACTGCTCTTGATATTTAAAAATGCTTTCCAGTCCCCAGGAAAGAAAGATCATCCATCAAGTTAAATACTCTCCATAATTTTTAATTCCAGAATCAGCACTGGCCAAACATACCGTCCCACAGTGTACAATAACTATAAAGAACAATGCTACTGCAGATGTTCGTATGCAAATGCCAACACTTTTTATTTCACTTGTTTTAATTAAGAAGGGTTCTGTTATTAAATCTGTCAAAAATAGCAACTCTAAAACCATTTAAAAGAAAATATTTATTCTGCCTGTTGCTTGGTGTCAGCACCACTTCTGCAATTAAGCAAGTGTAAGGGACAGATGCTCTGCTGGTGAAAAGCATCGGGGTTCTCTGGAGCAGCATGGATTCAAGCCTCCAGCTGGCCACTGCTCTTCTGCCCCGGCGGGACAGTGCTCTGAAAGGAGAGAGAGCAGGGACTCGAGAGCTCTGCCTTGATCAGCAGCTACTGCAGTGCAACGGGGTAGTGCAGTGCCATAGAGCAACACAGTTGGTGCTGAGGACCCCCTACTCACAGTGTGTGCGTCTTGTGGGCTGAACTGAGCACCCATCCATACCTGCAGCTCACTAGGTGAGATCCCAGAGAGCAACTTCCACTTAAGCTTCACCCAGAAGAAATCCCACTTGTGTACCCGAAGATCAATCCATGCCGTGAACCAAAGGGCAGGTGGAGAGATGACTGGGAGATCCACTTCAGAAGTGTGCTACTGAAGTCAACTGCTAATACAGACACACTCCAGAAGAAGTCACATGCAACAAATATTTAGGAATATTTGGAAAATTAATTACACTGGATTTCTTTTGTTAAAATACAGTGCTTGTTCCCCTGATGGGGACAAATATGTGGTAGAGATATGGAATAATACCACTGCCAGATTTCAGAGCGCCACACATCCCATGGCATGCTCCGCAGGCATAAATAAGTAGGATAAAGTGTATTAATGTAGATTCACATCTAAAAGACTTAATTATCTGAAGTTAAATACCAATTAGAAGAAAATGGTTTTTAATTAAAACTTTGAATTGCATTACCTTTTTAAAAAACTTGCCATCACAATAGTGTATTTCTGACTTCTATCCTACAGCAGGAAGTAATGGGTAAGTAATTCAGTATTTGCCAGTAACTGCCAGTTCCGAAATATCTGTTCTGAAATTGCAAGGTCTGAAATACTCTCTGTTTCAAATAGGGAATAGCAAAGGGAACTCTATGTTGGGACTGGCTCAGAAATGCTTATCAATAGCAGATACTGCACGTTTTGAGAACTTTGCGTTCCCAGTTAAGTCTTCTAGTCTATGCTTGTCGTCGTTCTGCCTGGTGAGCTGAAGAAACCAGACACTGCAGAGTATAAAGGATGCTCTGAGTCTAGCAAAACTGGAATTGTTTATTCTGCATTTTTATACATTCATTTTACTTAGAAAAATGAAGATAATTTTTGTGAATGTAAACACCACTAGTTTATTTTTTCCAGTTATATCAGTTTGTCAAAGAAAGGATATTACCTCTCCCACAAACCTTGCTTTCCTTCTATCCTTTGATTGCGACAGTTGTAATTTTATTAGAGTGTATCAATATGATTCCAGAGCTATTTGGGATTTTTGTACAAAGATTTGTATAAAGTCTGAAATTGCATTTATGTTAATGCACAGAGGAAACATTTTACTGTGTTTCATGTAATAAAATGAAGAAGATTAGGTAATGTAATCACATAGTGAAATATTAGAATTCTAGAGAGCATGATTTTTTTATTATAGGTAGAAGCATCTTTGAGTTTCCTTTTGCCACACCATTAATTTACTAAAATGAAAGTGTTATCTATTTCAAACAGCAGCTCATTTAAATTAAACTCATCAGCCATAAGCTTTAAGTTTCTAATGCCATTTCCTATCTGTGACACAGAAAAGGAAAAACAGTTTAAGAAGGTTCGTGGTCTTGCTTGTAAAAAACATTTTCAATCAACACCTATCATATGCAAGGTAGAATAGGACTTTGAATATGAGTTATATCCAAGGAACTCTACTCCATCTTCGACTTCCAAAGTTAGAAGTTAATTGCCTAACTCAAGTAGCAAGTGTTTTGAACCCCCACCCCCACAATTCTATTTAAGGTAAAGGGAAGCCTTTTTTCTATTTTACTTTCAGATGGCTACATCACTTACTCTATCAACAGAATGGGGGGTGGAAGACAGCTGGCTCAAGAAACAACAGAAACAAGATTTTCAAAAATGCTTTCAGAGCATCGAATGTGCCTTAGGATAGATCTGTACAGCCTCCATCCCTGCAGGTTTTTGAGACCCAACTGGATAAAGCTCTGAGCAATCTGGTCTCAGCTCAGAGCTAACCTTGCTTTGAGTAGGAGACTAGAGACCTCCTGAGATCCTGAACTCCAGCCTGAATTATCCTGTGATCCTATGCTCCTATGATATTTTCCCTCCAATAAAAGAATACTAGTAGCCAAGCATGTAAATTATACATCATTAACATTTATGACGGAAACATGATCTTATCATCCAACAAGCAATCCTATTTGCCTACAGAAAAAAGTGAACAGCAACAGCACTAGCCTCAAACCAAAAAAGGTATTACAATTCCTCCTGAAAAAAATCTGTGCAATCAAAACAGAAGGGATTTTTTTGTGCATAGGACTTCAGAATTTCAGCTGACACTGTTGCTCCAACTAAGACTTTACAAATGCAAGCACTCAAAACTTCACTTGACATTTACAGTAATTGTACCGTATAATACCTTTTGCAGATGATTCAAGAATTGATACCAACTCAAAAGTCACTCAGGAAATAAAAGTTAATATGCATGTTTTTCCACAAGTTGAGCCAGTTCCAGCATAAGGCTGACACATGTCTTCTTAGAAGACAAAGAAAAATCACATCCGAATTACTGTGATTTTGATCTCCTGGAAAGTTAACCTTTCTATGAACAGAACAGGGTTAGAAAGAAGAATGAGCAAATAGAAGCGAATAAAGAGACTCACCAGAACACATGCTGAAGGCCAGTGCTACTGTGATAATTAGATGCCCAGTTCTGTGACAATATGAATATTCCCCTTTTTCAGTGACAGATGAAGACAAGGAACTTCCGAGAAGCAAGAAACACAAGAACTTGAGAACTGTTATGGCTGAATTCACTAAGATGCCCAGATGATACATATTTGGTTAAACTTTGAGCTTGTCAGAAAATGGTTATCCCCCTCAAACAGGAACTTTCCAGTATTTCAGAAAAAGCCCTGTGTTGTATCCTGAGACTAATCTGCACTCTTTTCCAGCTTGTTATGGTAAACAGAAATCAGAAAACAGATAAATCCTGGAAGAAACGGCAATATTCAGGGAACTCAGCAAAGGTGCAGTAAACCCAGACTGAGGCTTCTCCCCTCACCTCCCCTCCACTGAGAAGTGCAGGGGCTCATGTTAACATTCATCCATGTGGATTTGATCACCATGCTACTGGCTACTCAGAGGAGACTGAGTCTCTCACTAGTTTTGATCAGAAATTCCTTCCCACAGATGAGAAACATTTCTCAATGAAACTTTAATCAAAAGTGATGCATTTCTGAATGTTTCAGTTTTCTCAAAAAAAAAACCGAAAAGAAAAAAAAAGTTTTGTTGCAGGATTCCCAACAAGGTGTAAGCAAAGGTCCCTTTCCTCCTGAAATAATTTGTCATCCTTTACGTTCCAGCCTTGGTCTCTTCAACTCCTAATGTCCTAACAAGTAAGACTCAGATGTGAAGATGCTCAGAATTTGCCAGCTCAGTCCCATGCAATTGTACATTAAAAAAAGCAGCTCTCCTACCATATGCTTTTAGCTAATGTTCTTACTTGGCAGTTAGTACTCTTGTGGTTTGCTGTCATTTTCTGTCTCTTCCCTGTTTGGTCTTAGACCTGCTTCTTCCTCCTGACCCATCCACTTGACCCAACTTCAGTTCTGCATGAATTTCAATGTGGTCTGTCACGTGTAATATGGCCTCCCTGGCCCTAAGATCTGACAGTGTTTTGGTGATCTAGGATGCATGCAAATGACTAAGGACACCTTAGCAGGATCTAAGGCAGGGGCACAGCCCAGTGCTGGATGACACTGCAGAGTTCAGGCAGTGGGGATTGACAGCAAGCAGAAAAAGGCACAAGTTTTCATTTCTTCTGGGGTATAATCAGTGGCATTTGTTGCTTCTCCTGCAGTCTTCTCTTGTGGATCTCCTTTAGGGTTATAACCATCTTGCAGAAAGTATTAAAGAGTAGATACTCAACATCCCACCTCTTACGCCTATCCAACAAGGTAGTTCTTTCACCAGAGCCAGGCTACAAGCTGGGGACAGCCCTTTTCTCTTGCCCAAGGAATAGGTGAGCTGTCAGAACAAGGGGCCACATTTAGTTCAGGTTAGGTATCCTCCCAGTTTACCTTCCAGAGACCCACATACTACATCAACTTTTGCTTTGCCTCCATGATTATACCAAGCTCAAAATAGCTTAGGTAGTGCTAAAGAGACCCTGACTTCAACAGACATTGTGCTGACCTAAATTTTGTTAAATATATATTCTGTGTTTAATATTCTGTTAAACACTTTACCCAACGCTGATTGAATCCCCTCCAGTTTTACAGCTATATGATCCTTTTCTTCCTGTAAAATACTTCAATATATGTGTTTGACAAGCATAAAAGCCTACAGGCTGTCTCCCCATCACTTACATGATTGCTCAATCAGTCTCCAGCAAGCACCTACAGAGAGCAGCTAGAGGAATACTTTTGGAAGGGCCTCCTTCAAAAAAAAAGTATTTTGCAGCACCTCACTTTCTCTCAAAACAGGGAACCTTTGTATTGTTGATGAGACTTTGAAACAAATCAGCATTTGGAATAGATGGATGCACTTGGCTTCTTTGATCAACAACCACTGGAGAGACTAGAATCAGCCAAATTTTTAGACCTCTGCAGAGCAAGTAACTACATCCATTTCACAAATACTGTAAAACGGAGGACAGCTTTTGGGACTGGATATAGTGTCTCAGAAAGCTTTGTTTAGTCGTTTTGATTAACTTTGTTAGTATTGTCTTCAGTTTTCTCCTAGGTCATTCAGTCATTGTACAGAGATGATATTAAATTAATTTGGCCAGTTCTTCACTGAGTTTTTTGGCTTTACGTTCTTCCTGGGAGCCTTGAAAATATCTGTCATCTCTAGCTAGGAGGCCTTGAAAGATGAATGTGACTTACAATCATTCTTGGGCCTTTCCAACCATTACTGGCAATCTATCACAGAGATTTCTGGGTTGATAACCCTATCAATGTCTAATAAAAAAAGGAAATCTATTTCATCTGAGGCAGTGGCTACCTTCACTAAGTTAAAGCAGATCTTCATCTTGCTTTGGAGATATTTTTATGCTCTATTTAGGGAGGAAGAGACTTTACATTTAAAACTCCCCAAATACTGTGACATACTATACTAGACCAGCTGGTTTTTGAGTTTGAAAAGTGTTCACAAACCCTATAACCATTGACTGCTTATATATCCATGTCATTCAACATCTGAAGGTAGCTTCAGAGATGGATTAGACAGGACTGGGGTAACCACCAGTTGTGCTATGAACAGTAATTGCAGAATGCCACAACATCTCCTCTGCAGCCAGCTCCCCTCAAAGCAAGATGTCCATAGCTGCATTCAGTGTAGGATCTTCTATAGCCCACAAGTTCTTGAGAAAATGCTGCATCATAGAATAAATCTAAACAATGCTTTCACTGACTAATACTGTTACCAATTTCTCTATCAATCAAATTATAGTTTCCTTGAATTTGCATAAATCTAAATGCTGGGACAAAACATGTTTAATTCTATTTAGATTTCTGGAATTACATTTTGCATCAAATGGTTTAAAAGACAGGACGTGTGGCTCTGTAATGAATGACACTAGCAAAGGCTCTGTTGCTTTACTCAAATGGGAAGAACTGAGCATATGAAGGTTTTTGGTTACAAGGCATAATTCAAAGACAGTGTATAGATCACTTGTTTCCTAAGGAAAAAAAAAAGGTTTTCATCATTCAGTTTGAAGTATCAAGACTATTTTCTAGCTGGACTTACCATGTGGACAAATGTCCTCGAACCGCTTTTAGAAAGATGATAACAGAACAGCTCACGATGTCAAGAAGTTTGGAATTAACTATTACCTTATCACAATTGAGAGATGCTTAAAATCTCAGCTCCTGCTTAACATACTATGCTGGTGATGTGTGCCTGCTGTGTTGACAGATTGTCCCACCTTGGACCTTGACATCAATTTCATTCAAAATAGCTCTGCCCTAGGAGCTCTTTTAAAATGAAATGTTTAAAAACATCTCCAAGAGCTTTCTACTTACATTATTGTACTTTGTATTACAGAGCAATGATTTGTTAAGCCTGTTCTTTTTGTAACCCAAGGCCCGCTAGTGATTGTTTAGTTTTAGTTGATTTATTACTGAAAAATTTAATACAATGTAGCAAATTAAAATGCTTCTTTAATTTTTGAGTTGTTTTATAATATAGTCACACCTGCTGCCAAAGCAGAGTCTTATTAACACTCACCCAGGTTGCTCATGTTGCAAAGAGAATGATAAAATAGTGAGCTCTAATAGGCAGTGGATGTCCTAATGAGCACAGCTGTGTCATAAAGCCAAAAGGTTCCTGAAACAGTCCAAAGCCCAGAACTTAGATGGCATCATCTATACCACGTCCATACAATCAGACTTTGCAAATGGGATAATAATATCTTCTTTTTCTTTCTACTCACTCAGGGAGAAACACCGAAGTTGAATCCTGCCTCTCTGAGTTTAAGCAGCTCTGGTTTTGTCCTTGTGCTGGGAATTACCTCAATCACAGCAAGTCATTTCACTGCAGATATCCAAATAGCATGAATGATCTTAAAAATTAAAATGATAAAACTGACAGGTAAATTGAATAATGGTGTTACAAAGTAGCGCTTCATGTCTCCTAAAATTGTTTAACCTCTCTCTCTTTCCAAATTGATCAGAAAACACAAAAATGAACATACTAAGATGGCTTGACAAGATGGACAGATAGTTAAAATATGTGAAATTTTCACATGATCCAGGGAAAGAACTTATGATACAACTTTATCTTGTGTCTTAAGCTAGGATCCTAAATCCATAGCCAGGGAATTATATTTAAATGGCCTGATTTTCTGGAGTACTGCTAGCCCCACAATTCTCATTTGGTCAAATTCAAGGGACATTTTTATATATTTAGATGCTTAAAATATAAATATAGGATAGTAAATTCAGGTGGTTAAGGTATGAACATTTTGGCTATGACTCATTTTCCCAGAAAGGTAAAGCATTTTTCATATGTATCACTTTTTGAGTATACATACCTGGATCTTAGTGTCAGCTTCCTTTATTAATTTGATCTTGCTATTGTGAGGCATAACCTACTGTCACAAGACACATTACTGTTTAGAACGCCATGCTACAAAAGGTAAGCATGCAACTTCTTCTGACACTCATAAAGCCAGATTATTTGCCCACATGTCATAAGAAATAACCCAACCAGGCTTCTGACAAGAAAATCATAAGGATATAAATCTTAAGAATATTATTATTACTCAAAATCAGAAAAATAATCCTTTAAGAAAAACAAGCCAACAGCAAAACCCAATAAATGGATGGAAAAAGGAACCTGATGAAGTGGAAACAAAAATAACCACAGAGAGAAACATACACCCAGCACCAGAATTTTGTTTCTTGAATAATGGGAAGCTATTATTCAAGAAATATAGAAGTTGCAAAAGGGAAATGTTATCAAAGGTGAGGAAAGAAAGTGTTAACTAATCTAAAGAAAGACTTAACTAATCAAACCTGTCATTGTATGCTTCAGAAATCTATTTGTACAGATGCCATGGAGCTTATTAAATACTGCAGGGAAAAATGTCCCCTACAACTAACTGAAAAAAAGCTGCCAAAATCTAAAAGAGTATTAGAGTTTCATTGAAGACTACTGGGCTTTTACCATTGATTTCAGAAAGATGAAGGTCAGGTGTTTTTTTCAACATACTTATGTGGATGTTCTTTTTCACCAGGAAAAGTCAATCTTCTTGATGGTTAAAGTGAATATCAAAAGCCATTTACCACAACTGTTCACAAGCACAGAGGATTCCTTAATTTTGCAACATCACCAAGATTCCTTACCCTCTACCTGAATTGAAGGTCCTAAATTAATTCTGCTTCTCTAGAATATATGATTTGGGGGCACTCCCATGACATATTGCTGGCATCTCCAGTAATAGGGATCATATTAACACCACATATTTTTCATAAGCATTGTTGATATTATTAGCAGTTCTAGATGTAACTATGGATATGAACAGAGATATTTCTCTCCCGACCAGAAGAAAATCTACTGGGAGCTCTGAGGCCTCACAACTCCATTGCATTTAATAAATAATTACAGTGTCACTAGAAAGTAAGTATTGCTTCAAAAACAGCCTTGAAATTAGCTAAAGAAACAAAAGCACGTTTCTGGCTTTAGCTCAGTGTTTACCTTACACAAATGCCATTATTTCACCGTGCCGTTATCCACCAGTAGGGTATACCATTACTGGAACACAAGCTCTCATTCCACTAATGTTACTGCTTAAAGAACATATTAAGATGCTGGTGTTTTCATATGGGAGATATCCATACATCTTCCACAAGTGATCACATTACCAGTAATCCTTTTAAAAGGCTAACTTTGCTCAGTTGCTCTGCCAATAGCTCTAAGCTTGGTTATATGACAATCCCACTTACTCATAGTGTATGAATTGATAACAGGTGAACCAGCTAATATGCTGGTGCTCTGTGATCAGTGACAAATTGTAGAACTGAGACCCATCAAAAGAAACAAACTCTCTTTACAAAGCCCCAAATAGTTTGGGTTTATTTATTACTGAAAATAGTAGAGAGAGCAAAGAATTACTGACCCTGAAAATAGCATGTGTTCTTTTATACAGTTTGCAAAGAACGATAATTATCAGGAAATATAACCACTAACATTTTAAAGAGCTCCAGCATTCATGATGATATAAAAAAAGCTGCCTCTAGCTATACTACAAGCATCTCTTTCATGAAGGATAAAAGCAATGATATGAAGATATGGAATACAGGCCATATCATGCAATACTCTGATTTGAAGACCTAATAATGCCAGCATATTCAGGCTAAGAAGTTTTGCTAAATACTCAAACACTGTCTGAATTAATTCTGAAGACTACTTCCCATACCGTGAATGATGTCAAATCTATTAATGAATAAAAACTGTTAACCTGAATACTAACACTGTACTTTTCTACTACAGTCTACTCCTTGCTCCTGAAATGGTGATTAAAAATAGCAACTGTCACTGTATCTGCCACTCAGTGGATACATAGATGATGCAGAAGGCAGTGTGCAGAAGTGGTTTTGGACCATCAAGCAGCAGTACACAGAAAGGCTGTGAATAAATTAAACCAAAAATATAAGCCTCAGGCTGATGTGTTTGAACTTCACTGCAAACATTCTTCATACATATTTAATTGTTCCATTGAGACTGTGACTGTTCTGGAGATGTTCCAGGCATTATTTCCATTCCATTAGTACGCTTGCAGTATGTGTACTGTACGCTTGCAGTATGTGTACTCCTTAACCCAAAATGATTGATTCCATAAACGTCTTCCCACTTACTGACCTGAACACTAATTGAGGTTGTGTATAGATTAAAAGAGAGCGTATGCTTCTTGAAACCAGCCAAAATATATTGTAGTCACTGAAATATCTTGTGGCACAAGAAGAAAGTGGTACTTCTAACTGAAGACACCAAAATACTGCTTCACAGAAATCTTTCAGGTAGGAAGAGCTGGAAATTATACAATGGTTTGAAAAACTCTGCTAAACAACACTTTAAATAGAAGTTTAATTCTAAGTACAAAGCCCCACCTTTCTGAAACATAACACAATCTTTCTTTGAAATATTATTATCCCATACCAGATGTTTTTGTCTGTGCTTGCAACTTGTAAATTAATTTGCTTTGGGAGAAAGTATAAATTTTTTACATTCCATAAAAATAAAACTAAAGAAGTTCAGATAATTTTATCAATTCAGCTGCACACAAGAGGAAAAGCTAAATGTTTTTGAGATCTTATTCAAACCAAGATAATGCTGTAAAGTGTAAATTATTCTACTATGAACCAAAACTTTTGCTGTTCAAGTTATTAAAGATATGTATGATTAAATTGCAGTAGCTCAAATCTTAAGTAAGCCACCCTGAGGAAAAAACCTCCATAAGCACTGTCTGGCTTCTGGGTTAACCTGAAAACTGTGGACAGTCTTAAACCCTTAATACTTAAGCCATTAAAACTAAAATCAATCCTATCACAGTTTGCATTAAAAATGGCTACATTCATAATACACTTCCTTGTAACAGAGGTATGTTCATGCAGTTTGGTCAAGCTTGTATCAGACTTTGGAAGAATCCCTGGGAAACACTTAAATTCATATTATACTTTATTTATAAAGTTTAGAAGCATGAGTATGTTAGACTTCAGGTGACAGAATACTGCAGAGAAGCTTAAACAAGAAATCTGGGCCTGCCTTTGAGAGAAGTTTCATCCTGAGAACTAATGCACTAAAAATGACATTGCCATTGCATGTGCTGTCTTCCTCCAGATTCTCCATATGAAATTTATTCAATTTAAAGATGATTGTTTCCCATCTAAATTCCAACTCTTTCAACTCAATATATCATTTAAAAGTCAAATAAGATATTTCCAGCTTGTTTACTGTCATTGACAACATGCCTCATTCTACTTCCTTGCCCAAGACCTATGCTTCCTACGCTATGCCAATGGGCCTTGAATATTTCACTAAATGAGGTCAGGTCAAAGCATGCAAATAAGTGGAAGCTGAGCATGTGTCAAGGGCCATTTTTTTACTGACATGCAAACATGCATTTGTAGATGAGGGATTTAGCACATCTCTGTGCCACGTGTTTTTTTTAAAATTGGAATTCCAGACCGTAACCTCCCTGAGGCAGAGAGTTCACTTGCTCTTGGGCTGTGCAATGCCGGCAAAATGGAGAGCCCAAATGAGAGCATTTTTAATAGCTGTTTGTTTTGAAACAATGGCCATGGGTGGTTGTTTATAGGAAATTCATTTATGAAAAGTTGTAAATTTATTATTTGTTTCAGTTTATAGTAGAGATAGCTTAGGGCACTTCATTATTTAAAGTTCCAACAATTATGTATAAATTCAAATAAAAATTAAAACCAACCCATCTAAATGAAAAGTAACTAACCAACCAGAACAAGAAAGAAAAGAAAAAGAAAAAAATATCCTGCACATTTTACACATCATGCAGCTCCCCAATGTATGAAAAAACAGAAAGGCCCAGGAGCTTGTACAGGAGCTAATACAGTCACACAATCTCAAAGAGAACATTTGTTCAGCACTGGGAGAAAGCTGTATGTAGTATCTTTAAAATAAGAAATATCTTCTTCTTTTTATTTTCAGCATATCTTTGAATAAACTAAAACTGCCATAGCAAGTCATGACACTGAAATGAAAATCCCCTCCATTTTAATGTAATATTTTGGCAATTTCTTGGCCTTTGTTCTCTACCTTCCCAATTGTAAGATATTCTTTACTTAATGAAATTAAATTCAAATTACTCTGTGGCAGAAGTAGTGTATTCTGGTAGGGTGTGTAAAAAAGAAATGGGGAAGCAGTGAACTAGCGTATGAGGAACAAATCTTCCAAAAATATGGGCTTTTCTCAAGGCTGAATAGATTTTTTTCCAACTCTTGACACTGGCTTTGCCTTACCCCTTCAGCCATCACAGACAAGAAGGGCTGATGCCCTTTCCATTTAAATCCAGAAAGATTTACTCTTTGTCTGCATGAGGAACAGCATTGTGCTTGCCAACGTACCAACACAATCAGTAATACAAAGCGAACAACAGTAAACTGCAGTCAAGGTGTCTTTTCTTCTAGGAAAAGATCATTCATTTCAGTAGGTAAAGAATCTGAAAAGATGGGAAATGTTTAGTACTGTATTAATAGTGTCTTTGTTTACACATTGTTTACTGAAGCTCTTGACTTTGATTAGTCAGTATGACAAATTCATTATGTTCGTCAGGATAACTTCCTGCTAGACAAAGTACCTCAAATATGCATGGTCTGAAATTTAACTGGTATCTGTTATTGTAAGGACTTATCTGCTAACATGATTTTTTTGTGTTGTTAAAAAAAAATCCAGAAAAGATGCTAATGTATCCGAACATACATTATGAAACCAAGAGCCCTGCAGGGCACCTTTTGTTAACAATCTTTTGTTGTGATTTTATTGACAATTTAATCTACCTTTTGTTTTAGGCATTGCTTTTTCTACTGTCACAATTACAGACAGACAACAAGCAATTATTTGAAATAAAAATATAGCCACAATATTGTCATTATGTTATCCAGCCTAAAAAATATATTTTAAAGTTGAATGTCTTGATAAAGATAGCTGTCAGCAAATTCTTTTAATTTTACAACCCTACTGATTTTTTTAAAGTAGAAAAGCAAGTAAGAAACAAAAGAAATTCTCCTTACATCTCAATGGAGGTTTTATACAAGGACTAATTAATCATATGTACATTCATATTTATAGTGGTGTTAAGCACATCCTGAAACATTAGTTTTAATTAAGTATTCATTTTTATTGAAATGGCTCTATTCTGATAGTGGCCATGGGGTATAAGAATCTGAAGGAGACAGAATGAAGTCTGGCAGCATTTAAATAATTTCCTGTTCCACCTTTAAGTCCAGTCTTTGCAAAAGACAGAGTCTCATATTTTTTCTGTTAAACCTAAATAACTGAATGTGGATGTAACAAGCTATTTTTTTCCTTCTTTTAAAGCATCACCAGTTAGAAAGTAACTCAGCATCAGTATAGCCACATTCTAGTGCTATGGAACTCCTCGGATCTCAAGCTGTGATTTCACTGGAACCATTGTTAGTCTATTGATGTTTGTTTGCCTGTTTGCACCAGCAGAACAGGATGATAAGGTGGAGAGAATTTTGCTAAATTCTATTTGCAAAATTCTGTTGATGTCCAAGACACAGAAAAGTCATGTCATCAAGGACTATCAGGAAATCAAGAGGAATAAAACTTTTTTAATTAGATGCTGAATGGATGACAACTGCTTTATCCTCCTGAAACAAGTGGAAGACTTAAACTCATCCAGCGTGTCCCAAGGGAGGGCGTTCTCAGTCCCCACTGTTAAACAATCCCATTAACGTCGGTGGTACAGTTTCACTGTGTTAGTGCTTCCAGTTACACACGAAATCCACAGGCCCTAAAAGCACATAGTCTCCAAACTGATTTTCACTGGGCACAAATCAGTTTCCAAATGGCTTCTTCATGTGGATCTGAAAGCCAAAGAACACTTGATATGATCAGCACTTCTTGCAGTCTTTGCCATGATAAAAAAAGTTTGTAGTTTTGTGTATTCCTATGGGCTTTCCAGTCCAGAATGTGTAAATACTCAATATTTATGGGAAATACGGGAATATGAGAAAGATGATGAGTCAGGAGGTCAGCTAAGTACATCAGCAAATTCTAAGGCACAAATTTAAACATGCCATTATGGAGAAATACAGTTTTAAAAAAGTACTCCAGCATTCCAGGAAGGGAAATAATTTAATTGCTTTAATCATCACATTTATTTTACAAAACTGAATTGATTTTTGGAGTCCAGCCATGACAAAGTCTGTGAACTCTGGCTGTGAGCAAGAGCAGCTGAAGCACTCATTTTCTAATCTCCATTGAACTCTGTGGGCTTTCAGAGTGCACGTCTTGCACAAAACCACTGGCTGAGGCTGCATTTTCTCCATGCAGCACATCTTTGTGTGATGGATTCTTTAAAGCTTCCCCAAAGAGACTTGAGTTCAAGTCGACCAGCCCACATTTTGGGCTCTGATTTTACCAGCCCTCTGCACACTGAAGCAGGGATGTAAGACAATGAATTTCTACCTTGACCATCTAAAATGTATCCTTCTGCTGTATTAATCCACAGTTAGTCCACAGTGTGCATGCTGATCTAATTGCAATACTTGCAACTTCTGTCTTGGGGTGGCTGTCACAATTATGCAATTATATATTGTTATAATTCAACTTTCAGCATTTTTTTCTGCCTACACGATCACATAATGCATATTATCTGACAACTATACTCATCCTCCTTTTAGAGTGGACCTAGAATGAGGCCTAGGCTAGCTGTGAATGCTAAAGATAGAAAAAGATGTTTTTGCTAATAACAAATGGATTTATGCTGTGGAAGAGAAAGGAAGGGAAAGCGCTTAACCAGAAAGAGGGCACTGACAGAACAAGCAGCCACAGTGATCAGTGACTCTGCTTTTCTCCAAGAAAATCTTCCATGGGGCCTGACTGGAGGCAGAGGTGTCTCCTACTCAGCAAAAACTCTGTGGAAAGCAGAGTTTTTTAGCAGGTGCTAAAAGAGGGCTTGCTGCAACATCCCTTCTACACTGGCCCTGTGCCTGAACTGAGGACTGCATCTGCCTATTTCAAAGAAAAGAACTTGTGAAACTTGCTAAGGAAAATCTTCATCTAAGAATTAGAGCTTTCCCGTTTTTGGCATAGAATGTGATTTTGTGAAAGTATTTTCATTCTGAAGGACCGTTATTACTGAAACATTGCAGACACTGCACTTCAAGAAGTTGTATTAAAGGTACATATTGGATAAAATATTTTTAGTAACTGTTCATGATATACCTCTTGCTCACTAACAGGGATAGAATAAAATGTACTTTTTAAAAGAGGTGAAGATGGGTTGCCATATCCATCCAATTATGAGGGCTATACTTAGGGATCTAGCAATTATGTAGGAATAAAAACAGCCTCTTTTTCTAGCAGACTATGAGCTATTGAATTGTAAGTAGATACCAAATATAACTCAAAAAGCTTAAACAGGCTGAGGAACTGAAAAGATAGGCTGTAAAATAACATATATACTACAGAAGTTCAAAGAATTTAAAGCCAAATCAAAGGTGAAACTCTGGGCCCAATCCTGAAGCCAGCTGTAGCTAATGGATGATCCTTTTCTCTCTTCAATATAATGATCTTTCAGCCAGATTGCTCTATGAATCTTTTTTTACCACCCAGGACATGAAATGCTTCCACACGAGAACTTCCCAGGGGAATGGTGTTTGTGCAGGGGTGTTAGGAGCTCCCTCGAGTGTGAGGTTGTGTGCGCAGATGTGGATGTGCGCGCGTGTGAGAGGAAAGCTGCCATGCTACACTCACTCTCCCTCTCTGCCAACCCTTCTCTTATTCGTGCAAATACACATAAGAAACAACATATGTTTTTGTTTGATCTGTAGGAGTCTCCATCAGAAAAAAAATATAGGATGGCACCACTTTATGTAACTTGAACAAGACAAATAACAAACCTAATCTTCATGCTAAAGTGATCTCACAATGATAGTATTTTTTTTTAATCTGAGATCTCAAAGCTCCCTAAGCTTGATTTTATCTCCCTTGAACGTTTTTCCTTCTGAGAAGAAAAGTGAGATGAGGAATAATTTGTCTCACTGTTCTTCCTATCACAAATAGACGGAAATGCATGATACAGCCTTTCCAAATATAGACTGGCATAGGCAAGATACTAATTTCTTCCTTGATACGTGAGACAGATGGGAGACTTTCACATGCACTCCCTCACATATGGATACATTCCCTCTGCTTATATATAAGTAATGTCACGCAAAGCATCTACCTCTCTTGCAGTGCATTACTAGTCCTTGAATAACATGCCCTATGTGGCCACATGGGTGGCCCATGGACTGACTGCACTTCCCAGATGTGTTCTGCCAGGGATTGGAGTTATTGCTTGTACTGGAAATCAGTGGGGAGGCAGAAGCATCTTATAGGAAGACTGAGTAACATTTCCAGCTGAAAACAAGCGCTTACTGGGGAGAGCAGATTGATGGGAGAACCCTGAATTACTGACACTGTAGTCTTCATGCACTGAGGAGTGGGGGAAAGGCATCAGAGAAGGAGGTCCCAAAAATGGGTCTAACTCACGTGGTTGTCAAGCTTGAACCATTCTGGCCAGACTTGACCACTGCTACTTTTCCATACTAGACAGTGTAAAAGCACTTTGCTATCAAAATGGAAAAATTTTCCTTAGGACATGAACCAGAGAGTTTGTATGGGATCAAACTTAGGTTTGAACAAAAAACTTTTGCATGAATATTTTAGATAATACAATATTTTCAGATAATATAGTATCAGATGGTTAAATGAAAACTAAAACTAGGTAGAAACCTTAAACAACTACCACTTGTATGAAAGAAAGTCCAGTGGTCTGGATTATGATGATTTGTTTTCAAAGTTTTTTCATGTTAATTAATTGTAATCTTATAGCATAGTTTACCAATAATACCCAGCACAGAAATTAAATAAATGCTATCAAAAACATTTTAGTCATCTCTTGACAAATGGTAATCATGTTACTTCTTGACTGCCAGACTAAATGAAACAATTACTATTCATGGACAGTTTTATCCTCTCAGAATTTATTTAACAATGTCTGGCCAGATTAGTAGTCAGATTACTCAATAGAAATCCTCTATGGAGGACCTTAGTGAATATTTTGTATTGAGACAAAAAGGAAATAGTAAGGCATTTATTTATTGTCTTGCTTATCCAGATTCCAAATTGAAGTTATTCACTTTGGTTATAGCGTGAGAATAAAATATTTACTAGAAGCAATAATATTGTGAAATATTTTTGTGTTCTTTACATTTATACTATTTATACTATCTATACTATTTATACTATTTACCAGGAAATCTGCCTCTCCTTCTAGATAATTCCAGGTTTCAGTTCAGTAGTCAGTATCTTATCCCAAGACAAATTATTTAAATATGAAAGAATGAATGGATGAACTTAAAAACCTCCAAAATAGGGAGAGAATAATGTATGTGTATCTATATGCATGTATATTATATATATAATAATTTTGTTGTTTCATACAGTTGTATTTGTGGGACTGCATCACAAAAACCTTTACTCAATGAAAAGTTTATTTTCTTTGGGTTTATATATAATTTAGGTTGACAAACTATAATGTCTAATTAGTTTTTCTCAGCGCAGCCTATAATGAAAAGAATGGATGTTTTAAGAAGCTGTCTTTTGAAACAAATGTGTGGACTACATTCATATATGTGAAAAGGACATAATTGTCCAGTATGCATTTATCATCTTGACTATGAAAGCATAGAATATGGAAATATAACTTATCAAACCAAACACTCAAATAGCTGCATAATAGAAAATCTCTTAAAGAAACCATGGTTTACTTCTGTGTGGGAGATGTGGCTATCTATCTTACAAGGAAGCTTCCTCTACTTCCAGGGTATAAAATATTGTCCAATTAAGAAACCTACACAAGCCCAGGTTTAACAAAGTCCTCTATAAATATAACATATGTACATGAATTAGTACTCTGTAGCAATTCTGAACAATTAATTTGAATAAAAGCTTTTAAACCTATATTACTAACTTGCTGAATCAAAGTACTGTGATTTCTCAGCATGTGTAGTTTTGGGTTTTTATTAAAAGACAGCCAGAGATACGTTATGGAAATACATACTAAAAGAAGATTATTTAGTTTGCAAAGTCAAACACATCAAACATAGGAAATCACAAATTTACAATTCGCCGTATTACTTTATTTCTTCTCCATGTTGGTATGTGCTTTGTATTATTTCAGACAAGAGTCCTATGTCAAAGACACATTATTGCACCAATGAAGACTGATCATTGTGTACATGTACAATGAATGTCTAGCCAGGGACACCACGGAAATGGATTCCAGTCTGCTACTTGCATATTCAAACGTTCATCTTGTATATATTATTCTGTCACCCTGCCTGCAATCAATATTCAGCTGCACAATCCACTGTTATCGCTACACTCCCCCATTTTGATAATCTATCTTTGGATATCAATTTTCTCTTCCCTTGTTACACAGACATCAGCAGCTCTTTTCCTCTCTTCCAGTATGTGGTGGGTTGACCCTGACTGGACACCAGGTGCCCACCAAAGCCACTCTATCACTCCCCTCCGCAGGGGGACAGGGGAGAGAAAATATAACAAAAGGCTCGTGGGTCAAGATAAGGATGGGGAGAGATCATTCACCAATTGCCATCATGGGCAAAACAGACTTGACTTGGGGAAATTAGCTTAATTTATTGCCAATCAAATCAGACTAGCATAATGAGAAATAAAACCAAATCTTAAAACACCTTCCCCCCACCCCTCCCTTCTTCCCAGGCTTAACTTTACTCCCAATTTTCTCTACCTCCTTCCCCTGAGTGGCACAGGGGGACAGGGAATGGGGGTTGTGGTCAGTTCATCACACATTGTCTCTGCTGCTCCTTCCTCCTCAGGGGGAGGACTCCTCACACTCCTCCCCTGCTCCAGCGTGGGGTCCCTCCCACAGGACACAGTCCTCCACAAACTTCTCCAACATGGGTCCTTCCCATGGGCTGCAGTTCTTCACAAACTGCTCCAGCGTGAGTCCCTTCCACAGGGTGCAGTCCTGCAGAAACAGACTGCTCCAGCGTGGGTCCCCCACGGGGTCACAAGTCCTGCCAGCAAACCTGTCCAGCATGGGCTCCTCTCTCCATGGGTCCACAGTTCCCACCAGGAGCCTGCTCCAGCATGGGCTTCCCACAGGGTCACAGCCTCCTTTGGACATCCACCTGCTCTGGCATGGGGTCCTCCACAGGCTGCAGGTGGATATCTGCTCCACCATTAACCTCCACAGGCTGCAGGTGGATATCTGCTCCACCATTAACCTCCATGGGCTGCAGGGGGACAGCCTGCCTCACCATGGTCTTCACCATGGGCTGCAGGGGAATCTCTGCTCTGGCACCTGGAGCACCTCCTCCCCCTCCTTCTTCACTGACCTTGGTGCCTGTAGAATTGTTTCTCTACATATTCTCACTCCTCTCTCGGGCTGCCGTTTCTGTTGCGCAGGTGTTTTTTTCCCCTTCTTAAATATGTTATCACAGAGGTGCTACCACCATCGCTGATGTGCTTGGCTCTGGCCAGCGGTGGGTCTGTCTTGGAGCCGGCTGGCATTGGCTCTATAGGACACACGGGAAGTTTCTAGCAGCTTCTCACAGAAGCCACCCCTGTAGCCCCCCTGCTACCAAAACCTTGCAACGCAAACCCATTACGCAGTAATCTAATTTCTTTTTGTTGGTATTCTCTTTTTCCCTATAGCTAAAAGTTCACATGAAGAACTCTTTATGTCTTGCTCATTATAATCCCCCCCATCCTCTGTTAGGAAAGTTCTGAGGACAATAATATTGGAACAGTTTGTCAAGAGAGAGTATTCAGGTCTTGTCTCTATTAACCAAACCGCACGCACAGCCTGGAGATGTCCTGGTGATTTTATTCTTACTACACTTGATTCTTCACAGGATGTGGCGGGCCACTGTGGAAGACATTGTAACGAGGAGATAGTGATTTCAGGCACAAACTAGGCAGAGGTTAACCACAGGCCTTGGTGGCAGAGACCTGTATGTTAATACGGGCAACAACTATATGACCTGAGCACATACTGTGGCATTAGTATGCACTGCCTTTAGCAACGCCACCTGTATGTACTGCTTGTGAGAGCTGGCTCCTGTGCAGATGTGTAAGAGCATAACGCTCTAAGAAAACCTCGGGGTACCATCTAGAAAGCTCAATATTGCACAGGTTTGTTCACTTGGAAAAATACTATAAATACTATAAAACCAGATATCCCATAACCATTTACTAAATTAGTTTTAAGTAATTTTTCATGAACTCTCTTAACATTATTCTCTTCCACTTGTAGTTCATTTTTAATGTATTTATTTGTCTTTTTTCTGCTTAACAAGTGGGTTCCTTATAAAAAGAGACCTTTAGTATAGGTTGGACTTATTCAGTGTTCCAGGGGAATAAAAAATTATTTGTAAAATAACCAGTCCTCTAACATTGTACTTCTCTCTCTGCTTCCTCTAATATTTAACATTAAAAATAACTACGGTTCCATACTGTCCTATTTATTTAACTTATCACTAGCTACTGCTATTGGCTTGTCATCAGTCTTGTCCAAGATCTTTATTTGGCTTAATTTAACAACCTTTTTTTCTTGTTGCCTCTTTCAAATGCCAGTCCTCTCATGTCATACATAATTTGTCTCTCCTAAAACAGCCAAATTATCAACATAGCCAAAAATATAAATCAGCTTATTTCCATTCATGCTTGTAACTTCGCAATACGTGACAGTAACCACAGAGCACTAGAGACAGTTGTCTCTACCACAGCCTCATATGACTGCCAGATGGTGTGGATATTTAAGTCCCTGTAGGTATCTTTCTTTCGTAACCCACAAACATGTCTGCACCATCCCAGTAATTCCACCAGGGTTCCAGATACTTCATTGCTTTCTAAAAGGCATCTTGACGATGTGCTTTCTTAAATCTGTAAGAAAGTGTGTTTGTATTTGCATTGTATCCCTACGCAATATAACACAGACTATAACAGCGTTATACAAAGGGGCCTCTGGATGGTGGAAGCAGCCATTTAGCAGAGCTGGAAATGACCAAAATGGAGACCTTTCTATCAAAAAAACCCCAACTCATCACCATAAAACAAAGTAGAAAGCACTTCAGTGAACTCCTTAGTGATGGGCTAGACAAAAGCAAATAGCAAATGGACATTTTTGAGCTGGCTGAGCTGTTTGTGGAAGAATTATATTGTGAAGACATTCGAAAGGAAGAATTATATTGTGAAGACATTCGAAAGGCAGCCAGAATCTTCAGGAGCAACCAACAACCAGTTGCTGACAATGTTTCCAGGGAATGATTTAAAACAGGAGATGATAAGCTAAATCAAAACCTTTGCTAATTAGTTGCATTGGAGAGCTGAAAACATTTCCAAAAGAGAATCACAAAGCAGTCACATGATTAACTGTTATAAACAAGTGGATGGTGCCTTCAACCCCATGACAATCTATCTGTCTTTGGTACATTTATAGACGTTTTCTAATTTTACAAAGTAAACCTGAAAATAAAAATGACATTAACAGAAAATCAAGTCCAGTGTGTATCTAAAATTTTTGTTTCATCAACCACTTCAAACTGCGCATCACATATCTAGTCTTTGGAACAATTAAAATACAGTGCACTGTATTACACTATCTCTGCTAAACAGGTGTGCCACTAGGAAATATCCTGAATAAATGGATTTTGGCATACCAGTATCTGTGTAGGACATACTATTGAGGATGATTCATTTAGGACATTTCAGAAATGATGCTGCTCACATCACACTGCTTAAGGAACAATACATGAAATACAACTACCCCACATTATCATACATAACATTATTAATACTTTAACACCCCCCTCTATTTTTCCTACTTATTAGGGGGAAAAAAAGTCTACTTTTACTGGTGTCTAATGTGCACTATCCAAATAATATCTCTAAGGAATGTAGACTGTTGCCCAGGGCTGTTTTATTTCACTGCTTAAAGCTAAAAATAAAAGCATTTATGTCACCCTTTAGGTTTTGAAATCCCCATTAAGCATGCTCTTTAGTATGAGAATCATGCATGAAAAGAACCATCATTTTTTACTTTACCTCTATTTTAAACTTTTGGTAGGATTTGTTAATGTGACTATTATTTGAAAGAAAGTACAGATTTATAACATTTCAGACTGCAAGAAGTCAAAACATCTCTCGCAACAATATTTTAATAGTGTTTTATTGTTCTCCCTGTCTGGCATGTAGATTTGAAATCTCCCTATCATGTCACCTTGCTTTTAACCCTTTTTTCCATTCTTCCAGTCTTTTTGTGTAATTAAGCTTTTCCTTGGCTCTTAATTAATCTCCTTTCCAGTCTTTCAGACAAGGCTATTCTTCAGACAAGGGTAAAAAAAATCAATGATGTTCTAGACTGAGCTTTTCGCTGACTTAACGAAATGACACTGTAATCATTGCTAGCCCACTGGTTAGCTATCTGAGCATTTTTTTATTCATCTGCTTTACCTTTTTCCCCACCCTGGCACACTGAGACAGAATCTTCCTCTGCACATCCCGCAATGATGACAAGGAGCTGTTTGTGCCCTCACCTACTCCGCTCCATAACGCAAACTTTTCAATCATGTTATTTTTTTCACTTAGCTTTCTAAGATCCCTCTTCCATGCTAGAATTTATCAAATTATTCACTTCATCTTTAAATTCTGTCATGTCACTAATATATACGATGCATGCAAATAATGAATACTACTTCTAACATTACATAATGGGACTCCCTTGTCTTATCAATGTGACAGAAAATTATTATTTTATTTATAACTTTCATTGTACGTTTCTGAGATGATTCCTAAATGTTCAGAACACTCCATAGGGCTTACTAGTTTTCTTAATTGCCTTCAGTAAAGGACTTTGTGAAAAGCCTTTTGAAAGTCCAAATAAATTGGATCAAGCATTTCTTCCTCATCCATTATTTTCATGACATGTTCAAAGAGTTCTAACAGATCAGAGAAGGTTTTCTTTCAGCAAAGCTACCCTGCTTCTTTTAGCAAAATTCAATCTAGAGTTTTGCTCATAATTCGATTATTGATGATGTATTCAATCCATTTAGCTAATACTGAACTCAGACTTACAGGCCAGTAGGATCATTCTAGTTTGTTGAAAAAAAGCAACAAAACCAAAACAATAGCCAAATTTTAACATCCAGTTTTTCAATTAAGTGCTAATAAAATTTGCATCAGCTCAGCCCCTTCAGTTCTTATAAACCTCATTTGTAGCCAATCAGCCATCTGATTCTGCTTTCTTTTTAGTCTTTAAATTTCTTTTATTGTTTCCTTTAATTGCCTCAATTTAATATACTATCTCATTTTTACTACTTTAAAAGTGTAGATATTTCATTGCATTTTCTGTAGCAGAATCCATGTAAATAAATCTTTCAACTTCTCTGTAACAATTCCTTCTAAACCTACTCTTTAAGAAACAGCAGGTCTGCTGATATTTTCATGAGGTTTTCTACTTCTGATGTAGTTGAAAAAAATCTTTGCAGTTACTTTCATCTTCAGCTATGAGGTCTTCAGACCGCCTCTTAGACTATACATTTTCCATCTTCCATTTTTCCTGCCACAGTTTGTTTTCTGTTTTAACAGTTACAATTTACCTGGAAGAGGCTACATTTGGGGTCAAATAAACGTTTACCTCGCAATTTTCCCCATTGATTTTTAAACGTTTTTCTTAATAATCTGAGGCTGACTCACCATTTGAAATCCCATTCATGTGTTAATTCAAAGAATTACTAGAATTAATGTCAAGGTCACAAAAGAACACTCAGATATCTACTTACCTTAATTACAAGGATTGGCAATGAGACATCTAAATATTATCACATATAGCAAAAATTTTGCCATTCAGTTATAAACAGCATCAAAGATATAATAAAAGAAACAGTATAAATAAATTTTAAAATTATATTTTTACATCAACGATTTTGATTAGGAATTGTTCACTCATATGCAGCTTTTGTAATGTTTAATTTTTTGTTAGACCAAATTTCATTTTTTTCCAACTATATATTCCGTTTATATCTCTTCCTGCCACAGACAATTAGAAGATATATTTTTGGATATTCTATAAAAGGTTCATTTACAATAATTTGATTTTACTATTTTCCTACCAGAATAAAATGATCCTAATGTTTCCTTTCTTCCAGAAAGCTCTGGCAGACTTTCCCCAGTCTGGGTAGGGTTTGTCCTGAAGCATCATATCAGTGACCTGCAGGGAAAGAAGAAATAATATACAGTTAAACTGGTGTCACAAAAGGAAGTACTAACACGGACTTCACAAACACTTTCTTTTATGTATGACATGCCCGCTTCAGTTCTGATAATTTTAATCGTTAGAAAGTAGAAAAATAGTATCTCTAGTGTTACTTGCAATCAAGATAAAGTATATTGGCCCACATATTCTTCCCCGAGAAGTGCACGCAACTCCTTGAGAAACAAGGAAACCTGTGGAGATCCAAAGAAGAGAAGAGGAACTAGTCTAAAAGTTACAGCAACCTACAGGACATAAGCTACATTCCCCTATGGCTACGAGGCTTTCTGGTCGAGCCTGGGAGAGGGGATCCACTTCCCTGAGAGCAGCATCAGCAGAATTTCCACTCTTGAAATCCGAACTGCAGCCAGGGAGTGCAAGCCTGTGAATTAAGCGCTATATGCCAATTATAATCTCCTCCCGTTTCTTGGTATCAGTAAGAAAAGCACACTTGGGACTAGAGACACCAAAATACCTTAAAAATGCACGGAATTCTAAAAGTATGAAATATGTATTCTCATTTTCATATTTCCTATCTAAAGAGACCACCTGTCTGTTTCTCTGTCCAGAGACTAATATGCATGCACTACTTCTGGGCAGAACACAAAAGTATTAAAAATTACTTTCACCTAAATGAGGGAGGTGAACACCCCTCAGGCGCTTGCACCTTTGGGAAGCTGGGTTTTCATATCCATTTACTTCAAGTTAACTGTACTAAAAAGCACCAAAAGTTACATTACAGTAAACTCATCAATGCCATTGTGCAAAAGATCCAGAAGAGTGGAAAACCTACCCATATGTAAAGATTAAGAAATAATTGAACCGATAAAGGAAATAGGGGTGAGCACCTCCTTCAAAACACAGATAAGTAAAACAAATTCTTACTATCTGTCATTTGTATCAGTAAACAGTGGAAAATTCCTGTTTTGATTAGTATGAAAATAACTCTTAATAAGATTTCAGAAGGAAATAGCTTTGAATTGAAGTCAAGATTTCTTGTTTTTATTTTCCACTACATTTAGTTTGATATACAGAGTTTTTAAAATCCAGTTTACCATTCAGGGTGTGAGCTACTACTTTCAGTCAATGACAATAACAGTGTTTATCAAAAAGAACACATGCCCCATGATTAAATGAAAACTACATATAAACTACATTCAACTTCTAAATTTTGGTTCCAAGTCCATTTGGGGTTAAAAGTCCTCAGCATATTAGCCTGAAGGGCTGGGTCCAAAGGATAATGAATATGTTAAATAAATACATTCTAGGATTTTATTATTCCATTAAGCCTAGCCTGAAGAAAGAACAGGTTATACCCCGAAATACCATCCTTACTAGTTGTTTTATGTAGGTAAATCTTTTCTCAGATCAGCATGCTATGATACTTTTTTTATAAGATCCCTATTATCTAAATAAATATTTTGATAAATAACGTTGAATAAGATATCTGTAAAGATTTAACCCACTACTTTACTAATACCTTTTTCTCTTCAGAAGAGTCTACATAGTAATAAATATTTGCAAAGAAGAACAGATATTTCTAGAGGTTTTGTTCAATTTTCAAAATATTTTCTCCAGGCACTTTCTTGGAAATACTTCTTACATTTGGTAGAAGGATGCAATCTGCTCCTCTATGACCAATTATTAGAGTAGCATGTTTCATAAGAATGACATTCAAGAAGGAGACATTTTCTGAGGAAAATGGCAAAACAAGGCAGGAAATGTTCTTTCTGATATCAGACAGTTGGTCTTTCATCTCCCAGCTTTGGCATTTATTTAAAGTCATATCACCAGATCAATGTCAGGTCGGTTGCAGCTAAATTGGCTGAAGCAGAGACAGTCATTAAAGGGATGCATTCCATAAAGAGAAATCCAATTACCTTTTGCATTAGAGAAATCAAATTCATTTTCTGGTTTGGTCAAGGACAGTCAGTGTGGAAAACAACTCACAGGAGAAAAGCACTCAACACTGTCATAGTGCAAATAAGTTTTAGATAGGAACATCAAAAACTCATTGCTGCTGTTAGAATGGTTTTTAGAAAAAGAAAAATATATACTTTTTAATTTAATTTGCACAACTTAGTATAAAGAGATGCATGAGCGTGTATTTTTTTCTCTCTCTTTGTATTTCACAATGCAATTACTGGCTATCAAACATTTCTCTCTTTTACTGGACTATATTTGAAAACACTGCGGATACTCAGGAATAGAAAATAATCACTTCAGTAATTCTATGTATGCATGCATCCTACATAATCAAGATAAAACAGGGAAAGCCACTTACAAAGTAATTAAGTAATGTATTTTTTTCTTGAACTAAGAGATGTGATATACTTTAATCAATTAATTACACTGCTTCAATTCAGAAAGGAATGGCCCCTACAAATAATGACTGTACAGTCTTTCATTTTATTTAGTGTCTCATGAGAGAAATGGTTACACTATATTGAAGTGCACAAACAAAACTGCATAATACACAGTCTGACTTTTTCAGTTACAAACATGCCACAGCAAAATATTTTCATAAAAAATTAGTATGCCTTGTATATATTACAGAATCTTAAACTTCACTTTGCTAAATAAAAATATTACTTTATTGACTATTCATATTATTCACTTCACATTAACTATGAAGATAACTTATAATGCTTTTAAAAAGGAATATTACTATCATTAAATTAATAGCAAAATGTTACAATTCACAATTTTTGTTACAGAATATTAAATTGTTCCTTTTGATCTGATATACTACAATAATTAGAAAAATTATGTCCTATCATATAGAAGAAAGAACCTGGGATTCAAAGTCTTGTTCAGAGCAAGTAACGTACACAAACAAGTGCAGAAAGCAAAACTATAAAACCGCAAAAAATCCCAACAAAACAGTAAGATACCTAAGATACTTGAGATATACTAAGTGGAACAGTAAGACATCTTAAGGATCATTTACTCCTTACGTGTATGTATTGCTCAGGATGCTCAGCACATACTTTAGATGTTTCCTCCCTAGACAGTCATGTCAAATGATGCTACCTTGTAAGTCACAGGATCCTTCCCAGCAGAGGCAACATCTGCAGCAGGAATTTCAGGTAAGGCTAAGTATCTTTTCTATTAATAAGCTGCCTGCAAGTGAAACTTTCTTTAAAAAAAAAAAAAAAGAAGAAAATGACCTAATACTTTGGTCATGCCTTCAAAGTATCTTCCAAATTCTTCACTAGTAGGAACTACACTGTCATTTTCAGAGTGCAAACTGATCATTCCTGGAAAACTAATGTGGCATGGGCTGCTGGCCAAGCTGTTTTCATCTGCCAAATTGCATTTTAGAAACCTAGAAGTATAAAATTGCATCAAATAGTTTCATAGTAGCACTTCTCCACATAAGAAACTGCAGAAACTGTATCTTGATAGCGAAATGGACTCTGGACAAGCTCTCTAGGACGTGATGGATTCCATGCTGTAACACTCATTAAGTAGAGACCAACCCTCAGTGAAGGATTTTCATTGCTTTATTCACACTCGGATAAATCATCAAAACAGGGTAAGAGCAGCCCTCCAGAATTTAACAGAACATAGAAGAAGCCAAGATCCACAAGAAAAGCCTGGAAATACAAACCAAACGGTGAACTCTGACATCATTTTATTATTTTGATACAGCAATGAGCACTGAAAGGTCTAATGGACAGTAGGACTCCAACATCTTATATCAGTAAAGAAATTGTTCATACACAACTACTCAGCCAGGAGGACAAGACATCATGGTGCTATTGCTGGAAAATGGAGTAGCCTGAATAACTCTGCATTTGGCAAAACACATATTTCTACCACTGTCAAGTACATGACTCAAGTATTTTAAGTGTTATTTTTTTTCTATTTTTATCATTTTACTATTTCAAAATATGATATTTTAAATCATAAACCTCCTCATAAGTAGCACTAAATTAATTTAATTTGAAACTCAGCCTTTAAATAGTTCATAAGTAGCACTTTTCCACTCTCCTCGAACTCTTTACACAAGAAATGTTATTTTCAGTCCTGCAACTGAGGAATTTAATTCACAAGAATGTGTATCATAAATTCTAAAAGTTTTCAGAAATTCTAAGGATGCCATAGTGTCAGGGCAGGTCCAAGGGCAGTTTCCCAGGGCAGGTTGGTTTGGTTTCATGCTTGGTTGGTTGCTTGGTTTCATGCAGCACAACGTTCCTCATCAAAAGAGCCCATTGATATCTTTTGCAAATACTCAACACCGCTTACATGTTTCTGAAAAGTACGGGGGTTTTTTATAGAGAGTGGGGCTAAATCAGGCTAAAGTAATTATGTTTCCTGAAGTCAGAGTGTGAAGCCAGTGAGAGCTAATGTATACCTCTGAGTGCATACACTCCCTTTGCTTTGCTGTTAAGTACTTTTAGGTAAGAGCTATATATAGGTATCCCACTAACTACACATCAATTCTTTATCATATCTCAGTCTTCAAGTACTATACTACATCATGGTAAGCATATACCAAACCAGGGATACATTTAGTATTCTGTCATTAAAAGCTTCTATCCATCATTTTTGACTTTGCCTTCTTTGAGATATTTAAAACCTGCAGAGCTGTTCACTTGATGTACAAAAGTAACCTGTATGGAAAATGCTTTTACGTTTCTTTCATCTGGATGTTAGGGAGAAAACTGTCTTCTGTGGATCATATCTCAACACTTCCATGGCTTACACAATGATAATATGAAATGCCTCCTTTAATTATGAAATTGTTTTGGTAGTTGAGCAAAAGTGTCGAAAACTTTGTTACACATCCTTCAGAAATAACTGTTAATTTATTTTAATCCACTCTGCTGCATTTTGGAATATACAAAATGTGTAAATGTTTGAAAACAAATGTAACAAATATTTGTACTTAGGCTTACTGATCTATAAGGGGGATGACATTTTTCAAGCTAAATATTAATATCAGCTGTAACTACACTGCTAGATTTTAAAGTAGTTTTGTCTGCTTTCTACATTTTCAAACATTCCTAATGTAGTTTCATTCCTACCCTGAAAACAATCAAGCTCGTGTTAGGTTATTTCTCCTTCAATTTAATTGTAAGAAATTCTTTTTACATTTGCATTTTCAAAGCAACAGCAATCACAGAGAAAAAATATGACCCCTTCAATCTACTCTTTAATTGTTTTCTCATTTTAATCAGAGCCAGAACATTGTTCTTGTCTCACCAACATGTATTGCTTTAACAGTAGGTAAATCCTGAAAAACAACATTAATTTGCTGTCACAATTCAGTGATCAATATGAATGCCAAATAATACTGTGGTTCACTTCTGCTGCTTCCACAACAGCCCCCAGTATTATTTTGTGCATTTGCATATATCCCACTAATAAAATGTTTCCAGAGTGTTGCTCTTATGAGCTATTATTCTCCTGATCCACAGCATTTGCACACATGCACTGCCTTACATCTGAATTTCCACTAAAACCAGTTAAGAACATCTTTTGTACAAACACTGAGGGGGCTTATATTAATTATTGCCATCTTTACTGATCCATGCAAATTTATTTCTTCACCCATTGATGAAGCAGAAAGCCTCTTCTTTTTTAGCCAGCAGATCTTGATTTGGTTTTTGAATATTATCACAGCAGTTTCTGCCATAGTCACAATCCATACAGGGATAACAACTCAACAACAAGACAAGAACAACTAAAAATATATACACTTCAGGCTCAACTTCAGAAAAGTCGCCCCTGCCAGCACTTCCTTTCCATTTCCAAATCAAGTTAGGACAGAATGCTACATAAAGCCAGTGTCTAGCCCACAATCAATTTGTGGTGAAAAACTTCTTTAGATATCAAAAGTTGAGTTAGGGAGAAATCTGGTCTGCAATTATTTTAGGTCTATTCAAGTTATTCTGGAAATTATACTTTGTATTTCAATACCAGCAGAAATAATTCCTGAATAAATTTTGTTTCTTAAAAAAAAATCTAAAGCAAACAAAAAAGAAGAATAATTTTCTTTTAACTGGAAATTCCTTGACACTTCATAAATATAACAACTGTTTAGGAAAACTTGTACAATTGAAGTAGGGCTTCTGCAAAAAAAATCTAAGCTGCGCCATCTCATTTTCTACCATGTTTCAAGTCCCTACTGTGCACACAAATCGCTGTATACATGCAACAAAATATACTGGCTGCCACATGGCAAGCACTTGCTGTTTATATAACCATTGACACCATGTTTCAGAAGACATTTTTTTCTTGCTTTACTGCTTCCTTATTAGTGCTACAAATGCAGAAGCAGAGGTCTGGGTAATATCATATATTACAGACAAGGCATGACACACAAAGCCACACCATGATTTTTATTTAAGGCATTCAACTCAGTTCCATCTTAGGCTGACACGGCATGAGATCTTGCTTTACTCATTTAGGGAGCTCGGTGGTTTTGGTAAAAGTCCATCAGTAGAAGTCATGCCATATTTGGTGCACATATGCCATACGCATCTAGATTGATGTAGATTCTTTTCATAGCCAGTGAAAAGAAAAAGGCATTTCTGCACAAAAGAACAGTGCAATTCACTTCAGAACAGGTTCTGTTGTAAAGATGTACCTATTTCTCTTCACTCTAAAACAGGACCTGCTCAAATGTTCACATTGCTGACACTGGAAGTCTGGTAACATGAATCCCAACCTAGTTTCCTCCATTTCTTAGTGTTTCTCATCAAAGTGTCATTAACTTAGTTAATGAAATATGTGATGGCTCATAAGGGATGAGGGTTCGTCATAGGATGTGTGAGTATGGCCCTTTGCCTATGCCTAAAAATTAGGCTCTTGCCCTCAGCAGGCTGATTCAGACAAACACATATAGAATCCAAGTTCCTTGGGCAACTCCTGGAGAAGAGTATGCACAGCCAAAGGATTGTAGAGCATGGATGAGTCATATCACAGAAGGGTGATCCACTCTGGTGAGCAGAGTCAGCCAATGCAAATACCAGATACAGAGGTACTTGACTAGGTGCTTGACTCCAGTTTCCACAGGATGCGTTTCTGTATTTTTGAGATTAAAAATGCAGAGCTCTCTAGGGAACAATGCCATAGATGCATTGTTTTACTTTTGCACAGTAGACTATTGATTAAAGCAATCAAATGGGAGTGCCCATTTTCATTCTCTGGTATCCCAGTTCTTTAAGTTTAACCAGTGTTACAGGTTTTATCCATTGACTTTAATGCAAAAGGCACACCAAGTGCCTAGGTTAAGAATCAGCCTCCAGGACTCCCCATCTCCTGTAGCTACAGAATCAGACTCTTTCACAATTTGTCCTTTGTTTCAGCCTATGAATCTTGTACACCTAGCTACAAAGCAAAGCACTGAAGAAAGAATTGAGCCAGCATGTGATTTGCATATAGGTAGTCTCCACTACCTTGATGGAAAGGACAGAAGGTTCAAAATGCGATCACGCCAAAAGGGAATTTTTATGCAAAATGCAAGTAGTAGTTTTTAAGTTAGGGTGGGATCCATAATATCTTGGAATATTGCAGGAATGTGAGCATTTCCCCATTTACCTCCAAATTACAGCAACATACAGCTCCCAGCTGTATAGTCACATCACAAACACGGGAGTCTTTGTTTTAGTATATATGAAACTATACACCAAATGGTGACACATAGTAATTAAGGTGTGATTTCTTCTCTGGGACTGTCTTAACCTAAGCAAAACCTTGATGTCTGAATGTGCCTGCAAGTCACAGACAACAAGTTCAATTGACAGATTTCATAAAGGACTCAGAGCTCAGAACGGTCACTATCAGCAGCAATGAAAAACTGGGAAAAAATATAGTTTGATTTGACTTAGCTATGACATACATGCTGAGCTGTTCTGGCTAGATTTCCAACAGTTCTGGATACATCCCCAAGGAATACTTATGTCTTTAAAGACAGTTTGTGATGGGTTGGCCCTGGCTGGACACCAGGTGCCCACCAAAGCCACTCTATCACTCCCCTCCGCAGGGGGACAGGGGAGAGAAAATATAACAAAAGGCTCGTGGGTCAAGATAAGGATGGGGAGAGATCATTCACCAACTACCATCATGGGCAAAACAGACTTGACTTGGGGAAATTAGCTTAATTTATTGCCAATCAAATCAGACTAGCATAATGAGAAATAAAACCAAATCTTAAAACACCTTCCCCCCACCCCTCCCTTCTTCCCAGGCTTAACTTTACTCCCAATTTCTCTACCTCCTTCCCCCCAGCAGCACAGGGGGATGGGGAATAGGGGTTGTGGTCAGTTCATCACACGTTGTCTCTGCTGCTCCTTCCTCCTCAGGGGGAGGACTCCTCACACTCCTCCCCTGCTCCAGCGTGGGGTCCCTCCCACAGGACACAGTCCTCCACAAACTTCTCCAACATGGGTCCTTCCCATGGGCTGCAGTTCTTCACAAACTGCTCCAGCGTGGGTCCCTTCCACAGGGTGCAGTCCTGCAGGAACAGACTGCTCCAGCGTGGGTCCCCCACGGGGTCACAAGTCCTGCCAGCAAACCTGCTCCAGTGTGGGCTCCTCTCTCCATGGGTCCACAGGTCCTGCCAGGAGCCTGCTCCAGCACAGGCTTCCCACAGGGTCACAGCCTCCTTTGGACATCCACCTGCTCTGGCATGGGGTCCTCCACAGGCTGCAGGTGGATATCTGCTCCACCATTAACCTCCATGGGCTGCAGGTGGATATCTGCTCCACCATTAACCTCCACAGGCTGCAGGTGGATATCTGCTCCACCATTAACCTCCATAGGCTGCAGGGGGACAGCCTGCCTCACCATGGTCTTCACCATGGGCTGCAGGGGAATCTCTGCTCTGGCACCTGGACCACCTCCTCCCCCTCCTTCTTCACTGACCTTGGTGCCTGTAGAGTCGTTTGTCTTACATATTCTCATTCCTCTACCTTCTGACTGCTGCTGGTGTTGCACAGGTTTTTGTTTCCCCTTCTTAAATATGTTATCACAGAGGTGCTACCACCATTGGTGATGGGTTTGGCCTTGGCCAGTGGCGGGTCTGTCTTGGAGCCGGCTGGCATTGGCTCTATCGGACACAGGGGAAGCTTCTAGCAGCTTCTCACAGAAGCCACTCCTGTAGCCCCCCGGCTACCAAAACCTTGCCACACAAACCCAATACACAGTTCTTCTGGACTTTGCAAACAGGAAGCTTACCAGAGTATCTGCTGTGGAGCATGCTACCACCCTAGGCATGTATTTAAAGAAAGTCACATGTCAATTCCCAAGACACAACGGAGTCCCATGTGAGACATGTTCACAAGAGAAAGGTTTCTACTGATCAAATTTAAATTCGGGCCTATCTTCTTTCAACATCTCCATCTAACAACTTTCTCGGTAAGACTTGCATGTATTCATGTGCTAGAACAGATGCAGACAGCTTTCTGAATGGGTCATTAACTATTACTCCTGGGTAGCACGATCATTTGTATTTGTACCATGATACCATCAGAGACTCACAGTTAGACTTGTAAATTGTCAATGCATCTTCTGTGTAGTCTGTGTTTTGATGTGTCAGAAGGTCATCATTTGCTGTTCTGACAATTGTAGTTTTGAAGTCCTTGCTCTTTAGAAAAAAGTTGGTGTCCATACATGACAACACGTATGCCACTTGGTGCCTTTTCACCTGCCTTTCCCTTTCCCACTAATACTTTTTAATTATATTTGGTAAGCTAATGGATGAGAGAAGCCCAACAAATGTATAGGCAACACTTGCAGTGAGAACATCGTGTAAGGGTGATTCTATGGCAGTTGAGGGAGTGAAAGAAGAAACATTTGTGACAACAATTTGTGACAATAGCAAATTACTAATGAATTGTTTGGGGGGCTTGCTGTTTCCTTCTCTATTTAACTTCCACTTAGTGACTACTGAGGAAGTATTTTCTTGTGGAGAAGGCTGAATGAATGTGAGATATAATGGGTGTGTTTTGCCACTTGATTGTTGGGAATTATTTTCACTTTACACAATGTGTTCTAGATCAACAGCGTAAGTTAGCTAGAGTAAATATAAGCAGCAGAAGCACATCTTTCAAAAATCTCTGATGGTGTCTACATCATGCAGAACCTGGTAAAAATTAAGCTCTGATGTTTGCACTCTGCCTTTCACCGCTTTCTCACACCCAGGCACGTAAGCCACAGGAGAACCATCTGAACACCGGGAGGTCCCCAGCGACGTGCAGGAGGCACACAGGCCACTCTGCTGAGACACCCACCTGCTTCCTCCTGCCAGAACAAAGAGCTTAATTAAACAAAAATCCATCTCCACGCTGTTGACACTGTGCTGCTTTCCCAGTTGATTCAGAGCTGTGATGTACTGACAGCTCAGAGTGGTTTCAATCCATTTAACTTCTTTATGGTGACTGGCACAGACAAGCTGTAGCTTCAGAACTTGATGGGAACTTGAAACTTCCTTTACATGGCCCTTCCTGTTCTGCACTCATATCAAACACAGCTACTATATGACTATATTTGTACTCTAAGTAGAGAATGAGAACAATTCCACACAAAACAAGTTTCTCATAGCTTCTAGAAATACTACCTTGAAATGAAAACTGTTAACAGAAAACAAACTGCAAAAATTCATGAAGTACTTCTGAAAAACCTTCCCATGACTCTTTACAATATTTTCTTTATCATACTACAGGGGATTATACCACTAAAAGAATTTTCTGCTCTGCTCCTGGTCCTTTGCCAGATTTATGGGCAACGTCATTGATTGTTTTTAATTACCCTTTTACATTGAAGCTACAGCCACATTAAGAAAATAATCCATCAACAATTTAGAAATCCTTCTATTTGTCCACATTTCCTAGGCAATTCTGTACTTGAAGTGCAAGCATGGTCAAAGTTTTGTCGAATCCCCTTTAAAAAAAATTACTTTGGTCTTACTTCCAGAATAAAGAGTGTACATGGAAGGTACTCAGTGGAAGGTGGTTAGTACTGGTTCCACTTCAACAGAGGAAAAAATCCAGACTCTGTTGCAAAGTCACTTGCTATTCTGAATAACAAATATTTTGCTTTGAAAAAGTCAACCAACTATTTTTTGCGTCAGACTGTGTTCTTTAAGACCATTCAGACAGTCAATTTTTAACACCTCAAATTACAATTAAAATGTAAAAATACCCATCAAAAATTGCACAAAAGGAATGTAGTGTCTTTTCAGAAAGCAGAGAAATGATAATTACTCTTAAGCTGTATCAGGATTGTTCATAGTATTCTCAGTGCTGAAAGAGGAACACAAAATGAAGTATGTCCCTGTTCCCTGAATAGAGATACTTTGGGGATTAATTATTCAGAAAATTGAGATCATCACTTAAGTTGTCTCTATTAAAGAACCATAATATTGGAGGCCTTTAGTGTTTCAAGCATAGTGATTTTGCTGTTCCCTTAAAATAATGTGAGTGGCTCAGCTCAGATATACCAAATTAAGAAAGATAATATAATTACGTTTCCTTTTATTTGCATTCAGGTTTTAAGGTTTGTGTTTTCAAAGACTTCTCCCCAAATATGATGCCTTGAAATGAAGTGGAAGATAAGACACTCTTATAGTCACACAAAACTCCAAACTTTGTCTTTTAGATAAAATTCCTGCTACTGTAGAGTCAAGACAAAATATTACAATTTTTAACAACTGAGAATATTGATATCTTTTTGTATAATAAACACCAAAGGGGAAAGCTGGTTATTAAACATTAATGGATACAACTGAAAATGCTTCATACTGCTCCTTGTTTGGGAAGAACATTGAAGACAAACAGGGGATAATGGTTTGTGAAGAATTCTTAAGTAATAGTTGGGTTGCTAGAGCATATTTTGGAAAAGGAGGTATAGCAAAATGAGAGCTAAGAGAAATCACTGTAACTCTAGGGACAGGATTTTACACTTCCTTCTCGACTTGTGCTGAAAGATGTTCCACAGCAAATTTGACAGTAAGTAGATACCTGGTTTTGCAGGCTGGGAAGTCAAGGATGGCTAGAAATGATTGGTAGTAACATTGCTTTCTCATATCCCCTTGGCTACAGAAAATAGCAGTCTTTAACCAAAATGCTTAGTTACCTGCGCCTAGGCAGAACTTTGTATTTTTGTTGCTTTAGTTCCATAAGGAGGGAAAGAATGCCAGGACCTCTGGGCAAACAGAACATTCAAAGAGAATGGAATGAAATTTGTCCTACTTTTAAGTACACTTGAGAACACAATCCTCAATATACAGTTGTTATTCAACCTTCTATATTATAAAGTCTGTGCCCACGCTATACTTTTATTTGAAATTGAGTCTCTCATATAAACAAAGAATCAAGAATTTTTAAGTTTTCTTTCCTGGCTTCGTATGCATCACTATCCATCTGCAAACATTCATCCCATGGGGAAGCAGGATTTATATCATTTAGAAGAAAGCAAATAACATTAGATCATGGTTGCACAGTTATTTGCCATTTGTTCAACATGTTTATTCTTTATCTACTGTCTACACACAAAGCCATATGAAGTCAGGTAGTGGTCACTCATTAAAATGTACTTTTACCTTATACATATTCATAAGACACACTGTAGAGAAAACCAACTCTTCTTTAAAAAAGAACAAAGGAGAAAAATCTCAAGGAGACCAACTTTATATGAAAGGAAAAGTTGATTTTCTTAAAAGTTCAGATGTTACAAATTAAAAAATGCTGCTTTATCAACATGGTGTAAAGCAGATTTTTTTATCAGATTCTCTTTTGAACAACAATTTTTGGTCAATTATTACTTCTCATGTGGACATTTCTCAAGGCTGAGCCATACTGTGTGCACAGCTGATATGGTACAATCTTTGCTCTACAGCTGGTCTTGTTTGTCATCTCGGCTTACTCGATTAAGCATTTTAATCAGTGTTTTGCATAAGATTGTGCACCTTCTGTTGAAAATTGTCTGGCTGGTATTTAGTGGAAAACCAGTTGACTTCTCAACATCTTACTTAGGCTTTGGCCGTTTCTCATTCCATAACTTCTGAAGGGTTTATAATCAGTATCTTAAATTCTTCCTTTCTTTACAAGCAATAATGAATGTTCTCCTATAACTGCTAAATTCTGTATTAATAATGTTGGTAAGCAGCTTCCAATGAAGCTGGTAAACCGTTTTACGTTTAGTATAATGCCATGGAGAATATACAAGACTGCCTTATTTTGCCTTAAGCTTTGACCTTTTTGCCTCTAAAAATAAAATACTAGTTTTAGTATTGTATTTATCCCTTCTCTTCTGACTGTTTTGTTAAGTCACCCCTTTTATTCAGCCAGATCAGGTGTTTGGTGGGGGTTTTTTTGGATGAAGTAATTCTGCTTTTTCCCCCAGAGTTCTCAGGAAATTGAATGCAGATTCTATTCACATGTCTGAATTAGCTATAACGTACAATTTAAAATCACCTTTATTTCATTCATCCTGTCTATGTTTACATATGTTTCCCTTATGATATTAACATAACCCAGGAGCATTATCATTTGGGCTTTTCTGAGTAGACCATTTGGCTGAACTCCAGCTCTTTGCCTTGCTCTCTTAGCACAAGGAGGGAAATACCACATTTTGGGAAAATGTAAGTCCCCCCTCCAGAGCCCAGATCACATTGTCTTAATGCCTTCTAGAAATTTTTATTGATAAATGAGAAACAAAAAGCTCTCCAATGACTAAGCATAAACAGAAGGACTTAAAAAAAAAACACCTTTGCCTTATAACTGTAAAGAGAAGGCAAAAATTCAGTTAGATTATTAGTGTTCTCAAACAATAACTGCATATGCTCAAGGGGCATGAGACAACAAAATTCACTTTATCTGGGAAAAGATAAAGTTACTATATTTACTAGATATCCACTATTGCAATAGGTAAATACACATTTACAGTTAATTTACTTTATATTTAAGTTATATCATCTCTATATCAAAGATATACTTTCTGCTTTACTAAAGTCTCACCCTCCCTGCCTTGACTACAATAGGCCATCTTTGAACAAGTCCCTAGACTCCAGTTTCAATGCCTCTGAATTCTCATTGTTAATCATAAGTCCTTGCTCAGAAAAATGTATTTTAAAATTACTCAGCCCAGGACCGAGTAGCCTGATTGTATGAGAGCACTGTGACATTGTACCTGACAACTCCATTCCACCTCCAGTTTGAAAGACAGTCCATGGAAAACTAAGCTAGTGCTGATGCACTTGCATTTTAACCTAGGTACATATTAACCTAGGAGGCATACTGCTGGCTTAACTACTATCTAGCAGAGTTAATGTGGTAGAACTTCCAAGCATAAATGACAAATATAAGTGGTGATGCTCGGTATACATATAATGCATAAAGCTGGAATATAGATTCCCTGATTTATTTTGTCACATAAATAGGAATCTCAAGAAAATGTCCATGTCGGCTGAAAAATTGGAACAGAATTTTTTAGGTTTATTTATATAAGCATATAAACATAAATCTATATATGCTTGAAAACCAGTAATATCTGTAAACACTTTTATTAAAATTGCAGCCTCTCTGTGTATATTGGCAAAAACGTTTTATAACAGATGAAGAATGAAATATGAATACAGCTCTAGATTAGCTAAAATTGGTATGACCTTAGGTCTAGTATGAAGTATCTCTCATGTAAAAATATGGTATATATAGGCATTTTTAGTTTGTAATAGGACCTCCTGAATCTTATGCACAGAAAACCAAAGTTTAATAAAGACCCTTATCAGCTTTGAAAAATCTGATCATTTTTGATGGGAAAATGAAACAACGAAATAGACAGTCAGAGATGACTGCAACAAGTTCTAGAAAAAGAGCGACCTTGATGGATGACAGGAAGAGAGAAGTGTGGAAATGATAAAACACTAAAAATGAGAGCATGAGGTTGAAATAAGCTCAGTAAATGGACATACTAACGTATAGTTGCAAAAGAATGGAGATCCAGTTCAGAGCGTAAAAGTACTTGTTTACACTTCCTTCAACAGAAATGAAGGTTGACACTGACAGGTAGATTATCCCTAGATTAGAGAAAGCTACCGCTTTAAGCTAGATATTAGAATGCTTCCTAGGACATCTCAGATTGACCATTTGTTCCTGAAGTGTTCGAAAGAGAATTCAAACAGCTGTTCAAGTAATACAGGAGATCAACCCACAGGACAAGAACCAAACCAAGACAGACTAAAGACACAACTTCTGGGAGCAGAAAGTTCAGGTCTAAGACCCCAGTGTTATCATGTGCTTGAGAGACAGGCAGAAAATACATCCTACCTAATGTTCTTAATTATGAAAGTACTCCTAATTAGAGTAGTCTCTAGATTTTTCACTCTCATGAGTAATTAAGATATCTTAAAAATACACAGAATCCAGAGCTGTCATGTGAATCTCTTTGATGTCTGCTAGAGAAACAATGGAATAATTGCTTAGTAATTTATAAGCTTTACTATCTCATTTGATAAATATGTGAAGAGACTATATATGAGTCTTTGAGCACCTTCGGTCCACAATGCAGCAATGTTGGAATGCAGCAAAGAAACCTCTAAACCGGCATCAATACAAGCCAGCATGTCTTCTCAGTGGACCACACTGCCATCTGCATGTACTTAACTTTGGTTCACAGGCAGCTGACCTAAAATGCCTTGGCCTCCTGAGAGGCAGGCATATTAACTTTGATGTAGTACCACAAAACACAGCTTTTGTTCTTACGACCCAGGCCGGACATCTAGCCATTGCACACCCTTGTGCTTCTTTTGCTGGGGTTTGCAGATATGGATTTGGAATTAGGCTGGACACTTGCTATTTTTTTCCAAATGACAAATGAAATGTAATGAAGTTAAACTGATTCATGATGTGAATTTTTCAGTACAGCTAATAGGCTATCAGGTTAAACTATGTTGTAATCCTGTATCCAGCAGACAGCAATTAAATTTAGTTTAGCATGAGAAGACTCTTGAGTTTTCTCTTTGCTCTGATTGATGATCTATCAAATGTTGATTCTGTACCAGGAGTACAAACAGGAAGGTGATTAGCACCGTTGAATGTAGGTTCTCTGTGCCAGATACCTCCGACACTGTATCTTCACCAAGCCCAGACCCATCCCAGAAACCATGAAAATTTTGGGTTCCAATAATGTAGGACATAAATTTGAACAGCTCTTGAATCCTGTGTTGTAAAGCTATCTATCCGTGGCTTTCCACACAAATGTGTCTACTGTCAATCATTTCCACTAGAAAAATAAGGCTGTGAAAGATCTGGGACAATCCTGCAAACAATTTACACACAGAATTTAGAGGCAAGTTAGTGATCAGGCAATGGAAGGACTGACTGCAGAATCACATACTTCAGTCTCAGTTCTTTAACCACAGCACAACACTCACAGTCAGTATTGGAAAGTAATATTTCTGCCATTTTTAGTAAAATTGTTTTTTCCATTTCTGACTACACAATTACCAAAAATATGCTGGTAATTACCCATGATGGTAAACAGGACATATTTGGAGCAATCTGGTGCATAGAATTGATGAAAATGACCAGAAAAATGACAATTTGCTGTCTGTTTCAGTGTAACAACCATGTAGCATAAAAACAGCAAATGAGTGTTTGATTTCCTGTGTCACAGAGATACTTATATTAAGCCCTCTTACACGTAGAAAAAGGGGGTGTAGGCTTTTGGAAGAATAAATGACTTGAGGGATTAAAATTTGTAAAATTACATTAGTGATTAGTTTTTTTAATGGTGAATTTTTTAATAGCGCACTAAAAACTGATAGTCACAAGTCTCATGCTAGTACAAGAAAATAAGTTTATACATAAATGACAGGTGCATTTGCAATTTTTGTTTTGCATTTTTGCATGCATTTTTGTCTATGCATGTATCCTAGGCATAAACATAGGATTAAATATTTCATATGCATATGCCTTTCTGGCCTGAACAGAGTGCTCTTAAGATCAGACTGGCAGACACTAACAGCCTGAAAAATGAACTTAGGTCCCAGTTCCACAAAGACTTTTGTATGAGCAGCAGTTTACAGACTGCAAAGTCAAATGCAGTCAACAATGCCAGGCTCAAGATCTTGCCCCAGTCTCTAAGGCATGGAAGTCTATTACACTAGACTATCTACCACTCTCTTACTGAATGACCCTCCTGCTTTCCATCTGCCTCCCAATAGCATGCCATCCTCCAACTAGTCTCACTGGGTACCTTCCCATTCCTACCATGAAATAATATTACCTAATAAATAAACAAATTTTCTCAAGGCTCAAGACTTTTTTTGTACAAGTTCTGGGATTAATTGTGTCCTCCATCACTCCAGAGTGATTTTCTCCATTGATTCTTCTGGTTACACAAAATGATATAAAAGTGTTCTTTGGGAGTCAATGAGAAAGCTCAAAGTATGCCAACTTTCTGGCAATCTGCATTGCCTCTATACTGTCACAACTCCACTGGAATTATTAGTAACAAAATAACTTCAAAATGCTAGGAAACAAAAATGGGCAGTGAGAAAGTGCTTCTAGAAAGGAAAATGAAGCAGAGCTGAAGACGCTATGTTGCTGCAGAAGTGTTACAAAAGCAAAGAATGAACTACTTCAAACAGAAGAATTAATATCAGGTTTAGTGCATACCCAAGTGAAACAAGTAAGGCATATTTACATCTGTGGTTTTAGCTATAGCATCACAAAAGTTCTCATCTGAGCACTGAAAAGGATATTTCTGAAGAGTGCTATTTATGAAGGGCATTTATGTACCAAATTTTTATATGACATCCTAAATATATGGTATGTACACATCCATACTATTTTACAGCAGAATGCGCAATCAGCACAGAAAACATATGTGTGGTTGCTCTTACTATACAATACTCATTCTACTGTGGGAAGATGCTGAAATGGAGTTAAAATACATTTTGCCTCTGCTCATTCTTGTTTTTGTAACTGTTGCTTAACTATTTGATTAGTTTGAGTGTGAGGTTTTTTAATCTAAATTTTTGAGTGAGAAATCCTGAATTGCTATGAGTGAATCCCCAAATTACCTTTTTTCAGCCTCTGTCTTCTTTCACATTCTAGATTCTTTATATTTTTCTGATCCAAGAAGTTCCTGGCTTTTTAATTTTTGCCGTATTTTTATTAGCATACATTGTACAAATGTGTTCCACTTCAGAGAAAATCCATTAATGATAATTATTTTAGCAGTTCTCTATAAGTTTTATAGATAAGTAACTTGCAAAGATTTTTTTTCTTTCTTGTTAGTAGTGTGATAGCAGCAAAAGTCCAGCTTGAAAATAAGTCCTGTGGTTTCTGATGACACTCCTTTCTCATTAATTGCACTATAAATTAGAAACCCACCAACAAATATTATGGCACAATGATTAGGAATAGATTAAGTTGTCAATTGGAACATGACTAGCAGCAGATTCCTATGGCTTATATTGTTTTCTGACCTTTTCCACTTATGAATAAAATTGGGGAGTTTAAAAACTGTAGTTAGCTTTCTCAGATCAAAATAATGAAGCTTTTGGCAGCATTTTAAGCCCACTGACTTTGCCCTGAAGTGCATGGAGAGGGTTCATGTGAGCCATTCTGCTGACTCGTGTGTGTGGTCGTAATATCCAGCTGAAGGATGGTAGAAAAAGACTGAAGAGGCCACTTAAGAAAGTTCTGCATGGCCATGGCCATCTTCATTTCCACACTTTTGTTTGACCCCAACATTGTCATGGCAATAAGAACATGCTGCTTTGTAGCTCCTGTAGGATACAATAAAATAACCAGACAAATGGTACCAACCACACAGAAATGTTAAGGAAGGCAAATGAACAAAACCCATTTAACTTTAGCTATTTGAGTTCAAACCAACTTGCTCAGACAGCTGTGCCTGTTTGCTATACTGGAGATTTCAGCATTTTTTCATCACAGGAAATATCCAGTTATGGGAACATTTTGGACATGCTTTATTTTTTCTGGAGTTGTCTTTGCAGACACATGACATTTGTCTTCCATGTGAAAAACAGTCTAATGTGACTTGCATTTTAAATAAGTTTCTAAGATAACAGTACTTCTTGGCCCAGATCCCTAGTCTGAGACTTTGGGCATGAGAGGACAGTAAAAGCTTCAAACCACATTTGTACCTTTCTGCTCCTAAAGCTCTTCAGGCTCTGACTCGACTCTTAGTGTTCAGACTGCTAAACATCAATGTTGTTTGCCCACCTCCTCAAGGCATCATCATCATACCAATTTCCCCTCAATCAGCCAGGCAAGGGGTGTGACCTGTTACACCTGTAGCTCCAGCTATAAACATGCAGACTTCATTGTAGACACCTCACTCCTCTAGAAGCAGTGAGGTTCACACACCTGCACTGATGAGGTGTAGTTATGGCTTGCCAAGGACTTCTTCTTTTCTTCTGTTTGTTAGGATGTTAATAACAAGATGCTGCAAATACAGTACATAATGGAAGTATGGCTTGGGACCATCCAGATGTCTACTGGAAGGTGAGCTGGTGTGAGACACTTCCCACAAAAATCCAAGAGGCTGCCCATGCATGAAAAGTATAATATATTTCTGTGGAACTGCCCTTTGCAAAGTTAACCTTGTGATGTTTGACGTGGAAGAAAAACCTCAGCTGCTCTGCACATGGCAATAGAAATGGGTTTGCCAAACCAAAACAAAGATGGAGGAGTTTATGATTCACAAGGGATGCAAAAATACTTTCTGCTCATTTCTGAAGGTTAACAGCAGTTCTGACTCAGGATCTTCATCTTGCCAAAATCAGTGGAAAGTTACTATGAAAAAGGATGAAGACTAAATTCTGCACTCCATTACACAGCTGTAAACTTTAGGGGCTTGTAAACTTTAGCTGTAAACTTTTATGGGCTTGTCATCAATGCGAATGTATGGCAAGAAGGATCATTATTTTATACTCACCTAAAAGAGAACAGAGTTTAGCCTAAAGACTTTCCTGTTCTTCTTGCATTCTGGTGCTTCACAAGGCGGTCAGATTTTCCTGTCACAGTTTATTACACTCTCACCAGAACTGTTTGACATAAATTACAGATCTAACACTCTTGGTGTTTGCCACTTGTTCCTCATGAACAATATGTAATGCATATAGCACAATTAGCACCAGTGTGGATGGTATGGTCAATTTAGGAACAGGTATGCTATAAAGTTGCTGGAAAGTACACATGAAATACAGAACTTAAAATGACAAAAATTCTGCATTCACTGAACAAAATTAAGAAAATTATTCAATTCTAACTATGGCACACAGTTTAAGAAATTAGATAAACAGTTTTAGAAATTATACCAACTGCAAAATAGTTTCTAAATATTAATTAAGGGTTCTATTTAGAAATATTTCACACATGATTTACTTACCATCTGTATTTGTAAAACTTGAGAAAAAGAAAAATGTAACAACATCTGGTTAAAATTATTTGAAGGTACTAATGCTACACTGCTTGAATCTAAATTCAATAAAAGTATTCACCCTCTCTTAAAAACATATTCTTTTATAGCTGAAAAGAATACCAATATATTCTTTGTGTAGACTTGTCATATGTCTACAAGAAGTGTCAAACTATATTTCTAGCCATGGAGTTTATTTAATCCCACAAGACTTTATCTTGCCTTTATGTTGACAAATGAATGAGGCTGAAATATACGGGATCTGAGCTTCTGTCAAGATACATTCTGTTTCGAAAGTCATTGTTCTTGCACAGCTGTTTCCTTTAAGCTATTGACTTAAACACAGTTTTATTATTCTTCTGGGCTTATTATTGAACTCCTCAGTAGTTGTTAATTGTCTCCAAGCTTTACTTTTCTAGACAAGCCAAGAGAATGCAGCAGAAATATAACACGATACCAAGATGCGATGAGGTGACTTTGATAACTCTCACTCAACAAACACAGCTGAGTTCTGGCTAGGTTTTCTTGCTTCCATGTTCCTGTTTTTCAAAATATACTTGTGGCATATTACCAGATTAAAGGGAAAAATGCTACCTGCATTACTTGTGACACCTTTTAGTTAGTAACACAGGTAGTAATTATTAGTAGTATTAAAATAATGTTTTGGCTCACATCTCGGACTTCATTTTATCTTTAATGTGTCTATATTGAGTGATGAAAAAAGACTCTACCAGCTGTCTGTTTCTTCTGCATTAATAAACAGTACATCTCAACATTTTCTAAATAAATATTAATAATTTCTAGCAGATTAAATATGAACTTTTTATTTTAGGTTTTATAATACCTTTTTTTTTTTTCCCCAAACTGTTACATTCTTGGACTAAATTAAGCCTGAGAGCAGCCCTAGAAGCTTTACTGTCAGACTAACAATTTTTCCAGACGTTTTTAATACAATCAAAATACTGTGCATTTGTCTATTTTAAGACCAACAGAGACAACCTCTGCAAGAGCTCATCTAGAAATACTTTTTCTGAGAAGGTTAACTGCACAGATCCGTAAATTCAGTAAAATTATAAGTACAGCAATTATGTTCATCTTATCAACACAAGCCAAATCTTCTAAGCCAAAGTTTCTAAGTTTCCATTCATGTTAAAATAAAAACCTATAATTGAACTTAAGAGAACTGGGAAATAAAAATGACCAGTATTGCTCTGTACCACCAGAGAACTAAGAGAAGTTGTTTCACTGTTGGAACGCTTGCTCTGGACGACCCATTGCACAATCAGGACAACAGGCTTTCCTTCATCTTACAAAAAGAATTTATCATGGATCGAGTTTGCCAGTCTAATGGCCCCTGTAGAACCAGAGCAATCCCCTTTGCTTTGCATCACTTCTGGTAGCTGGTTGCCCATTCCAGTCCTCAGTAGGCTATGGGACTATTATGGGACTCTGACTTGCTTAGAGCTACCTTGCTACTGGTGAAGGGACAAGAAGCCAGTGTGATTCCTTGTACTAGCTCTGGAAGAAGGGAGGGAAGATGGGAGGAAGGGAGGCACCTACTACTGTAACAGACGTGTCTACTCTCCAACAGTCAGGGTTTTCCTTAGTCACCTCAAGGCAAATTACTAAACTAGAATTGCCCTGGTATAACAAAAAAGATTATAATTCTGAGAGGGATGACAACATTGTTTCCACTCAGTAGAAAGGATGAAAGAACTATTTGGATCAACGATAAAATATTTTCTTTCTTAAGTTGGGTCTGGCTAGTGTAGAAAATCAGCATATGAAAACTGAGCGTTCCTTAATTCTACCAACACACGGAGATGTCCTAATAAACTGCAAGATCTGTAGAGCACAAAGGGATTTAAGCTCTCCGATAATTTAATAACAACCAGTATAAGCACATGCAATATATGATGTGAAAAACAATAATGTTTCTCTTCAGTACATGCATTTAAATTACTTAGCTTCTGACAGATTAACCTCAGAAGCCAAACAGAATTTAATGACTGAGATTAATGTCAGAAGAAAAGAAAAAAGTACAAACCATCCATTCCTTTTTCTGGGTTCAGCCCTGTCCTGTAGTACCTAGCGTCTCTGTCAGACCGTGTGAGGGCATGTGCATGCTAATTCTCCTCTTGGGCATGCTTTTCTTCTTTTAGAAAGAAAATGATAGACTTCGGTATGTCTTGAATGTTTTCTTACTTACCAATAATGCACACAAGAGCATGGATTTCTCTCACATAACTTTAGAAGTTTAACTGCTGTGTTTGATGATTATAACCAAGATGACAAGGCAGACACCTTCAGAGGACACTCAGCTCTTGGAAAGACTGAACTGCCCTCTGAACAGAGACTGGTAGCAGTCTCTCTCCACCATCTAGAGAGAGGCACAAAGGTGTGATGCTTTGCACGTAGGTGCTGCAGTTAAGTGCTTAAATTAGCAAGGTGACTTGCTGAACACAGCAGCAGGAGAGAGATTCCTTGCTTCCAATTTCCAAGCCCTTTCTGACTAGCATTCTTCACTAAAAGTTCTCTCTCCTGGTTTTTAACATGTATGATGAATGAAGGGTTGCTAGGCTGCCTATAAAAGTCAGTAAGGTGCACAAATACTTAAAAATAAGTGATTTGCTTATTGCCGTCAACATAAGCCACTGCAGGAACATCCACAAAATACTACAGTAACGTTAGTGGTGATAGTAGTGGGTTTTCTTCCTTTTTTTCAGTGCCTGTGTGTGGCCATACATGCTCAACAGAAACACAGTTTTGAGTAATCCTTCAAGGTCTTGTTAGCTGCTCTATGTAAAAATATTTCAAGAGTATGACATGAAAACTGTTTGTACAGAGTAGTTAGTCTAGCTGTCAGACACGCTTGTGAGCACCAAATCTCCTCTTTTTACATTTAGGAAAGGGATATGCACATTTTTTTCTTAAAGCACCAATTAGGTCCATGGAAATACTTTTTTGTTGTTATTTTCAAGCAAACCAAAAGCTAAAGAAAACACTGGAGAAACAAGGAAAGCAATCAGACTACAGATGGGCTGTTGTTCCTTAGTTACACAGACATGAATACAGAGCTAAATTTGAGCTGTAGTTCTTAACAGGACATTCTTAATCATATCGTCAACAACTGCCACCCTATGAGCAAACTGGGGAACACATAAACCTCAATCTGCACGCATGGAGATTGTGTATCCTGAGGATGTCTGGGATGCACAGGGTGCAAGAACTACTCCTACGTCCTGTCAAACCACTACTTCTTCCTCTTCACTCACAACAAAGACAACAAAGAAATGAAGAAAATCTGCCACCTTACTAAACATCAACATTTTGTTGGCGGAAGTACTGAAAAACATACTTCTCTCCAGGATCTATCAGACACAGACTTGGCAGCAAGCATCCACATGTGTATGACCTCCAGGCTTGATTACTGCTTCTCATTGTATCCAAGAATGAAAAACATATATCGTGAAAAAACTCCCGCTGCTACAAAAAGCAGCTGCCAGTCTGCTTAGCAACACAAGCCACTATGAACACATAGTCCTGGCATGCTGGTCTCTGCGCAAACTCCCCCATGATTTCAGAGTCTAGGCGAAGGTCATTGCCACAGTCCTCAAAACTCTCTACGGGACTGGCCTTAGGTACTTGAGAGACTGCCATCCCCTCTGCAGCAATGACCTTCTCTGACAGCTATGTTCCCTTGGAACAATGAAACTGTCAGCCAAGGGACGAAGATCAGCAATGCAGAAGACCTAACTTTACAGAAGCTAAATCTCCATGAGAGCACTACCACTCAGAAGAGAGGGAAATGACTAAATCTCACCAGCTGCAATTCTCAGACCTTTAGCTCAAATTCCCCAATAAATTTCCTCCCTGCCCAACCAAGCCCTGCAAAATTGATGCATGGATTAGATACTAGCCATCAGTGTATGATCATTGCCAGATGTAAATACAAAATAGACATAAATACTAAGATGAGTAATCTACTTTCATAATTGCGCTTATTGTGTTGCTCCTAGACTAGAAAAAAAAGTCTAGAAGACTGCCTATTTACTCTATTGCAGATGTATTTTATATTGAGATCAATGAAAATCATTGAAAACTGAGTTTCAAGTCATTCTTCCCAATTCTCTGTTTGCTGAATTAGAATTACTGGTAATTGCAATTTAAGTGCTTTCCCTAGAAAGACAATGGTCCTTACCACCAGCAAAGACACTTCTCTCTCCTTCTCCCATAAAGTGCTTTTTCTTTTACATTGGGGAACTGCTCAACAGTGACAGGAAATTCAAAGCAGTCTCCTTAAAAGTGCTGTATTTTAAACAATATAGTGCTTGAGATGGACAGAAAAATTTCCTCTTGAGTATTTTTGAAAAAGGATAGGAAGATTCAGTCTCAGAAAAATTATACCCACTTTAACAACAGTTGTTACCATCTGAAAGAAAAAGAGTGCAGGCTGTCATAAACATTTATTAGGATCAGATGGAACAGGTCTGAACTTTTAACACTCTTCTCATACTATCATGGTGTCACACTTAAGGCCTGGGACTTTACCCTTACCTGAGATATGGGTGCTACTGAAGAAAAGTGCTGCCCAGACTTTAAAAACCTGTCAGCTGGTGGAAGCAACTGGACTGTCTATAAACCTTAGGGTAATAAGATGACCTGGCATGAATACAAATATATATAATTCACTCAAGGGATTACACTTCTGACATCATAAACTAAAGAACATTGCCTGAATGCTTTATGGACAGGGGCAGAGCCCCAAGAGCAAAATCAACATTGCTCTCTGAAGTCATTCAGTATTTTATATAGAATAGACTGTGAACTCTTCAACATTTGAAGTTCAAAAACTTTTAAAAACACAATGAATAATTCAATTTTTCTCTCAAGTGACCTCAGTGAAATGAAGCTGGGGGCTGGATTCAACGTTTGTAAGTGAACTGAAACTGGAGCAGCAGCTAACAGTGCTGCAGCCTAGGAATGGGAGCTCTCTTAAAACTTTTAAGGGGCTCCTCCTCATTCCCTGGTGTGTGGGCTTGATCTATACACTGCTTTTTATAGCAATACAACTGTATCAGTTAGGGGATGATCATTCTTATGTAGTCAAAGCAATTTTGATAAGGGTGGAGTTGTATTAGTATAAATGTGTGTGTTGATTCAGCCTTCTCTTTTCTTTTAAAAATATCTTGGCTCTAACTTCATCAGTACTTTTAACCTGTGGCTACAATAAAAGGGTTTTTCTGACTTTATCAGTACTATTGCTGATGGTTAGGACACTTTGCACAGATGTTCACAAGCTATAGCCACATGGATGGCACACTGAGTGCTTCTGTAAGGGAGCCATGTTGTTTCGCTGCCTGGTAATGCCATTTGTGAATTGTACACAAGCTAATCCAGTGAAGTCAGTACATTTCTCCTGTGCTACTACTATGTTTTAGAATTTGTTTTTATTTAAATACAAGTGATTCAATCTGCTCCGCTTCCAAAAATGAACTGATCATTTGCAGCAATTGTACACTTAATTCTGAAATGCATTCTATTTTTAGCAATTAATTTTATTTCATGAATCACAATATCTAATGCCAATCTGAGTTTTCTCTGACAAGTCTGCCCTATATTAGAGTGTTACAGTCAATGTATCTCAGTCAGCATCTATGCATCATTACTAATAGCAAGTATAAAGATGTAGTTTAATTGCAGAGAAAGGACCGTATTCACCAAGTCCCACCTCGTGCAACTCTGCAAAAGACAACAGTTACAGCTAGGGTTAATTCACCCCACTGTGTCTTCTGTAATTTCCTTTAATAGTGTTGTGAAATTATAGCCATTAGAACTGGCTAGTGCATTGCTGTGGTCATGCCCCTGCTGTATTCCTGTCAATCTCCCAATTTCTGTTACTTTTATACAGTCTTGTGGGCCACTTTTCGATTATAACCTCAATAAAAGGTATTCAACCATTTACATTTTATTGACACATTTGACAGAGAGGTCTCTCCTGAGCTGAAGAGGTGCACACAGACATCAAAGAATATGCATCAGTATTGCACAGCAAGCATGGTCCTCAGTGCCAGTGAGAGCTGTAAACTTGTACACTGTCCCCTCTGAGCATCAAAACAAACTACATCATTACAACAGAGACAACAGCATACATGGGGGTGCAGGACTTATTCCATTGCCCATGATACAAAAGGAGAGCGAAGCAATTGTGCTAATGCTAAAAAAGTCAAGCAGCACTAATGTTTATAATTATTATAACAGCATACCCTTAGCATTTTACAGCTTGCAAAAAAACCCCAGCCAGTGAAAGACACAGTCAGTGCCTTTTTTACAGCATAGAGGTGTCAGATAAAATGAAACACAGAAGTACAGTAGATGAAGTCATCATAAATTAAGTGGGCAGATTTTTAATTCCATGTGAAAGAACTGGAGTTCAATGTGTACTCCAGTGAGAGGCTGTTCGGTCTAAAAATACTGGGAAAGAGACTTGGAATGAACAAATGACAAAGGCAGAAAGAAATCTGAAGAGTTTAAGATATCACTGTGTGGTGCACAGAAAGGAGGACGGCAGGAAGAGAGACGGGCATACCTTGAAATAAAAGATATTTGGGAATGACTAGGAATATCCCAGAATACTGACACACAGAAATAAGAGTAGAAAAAGACAATCTTTTTTGCAGCTACAGTTTGAAATGAATGACAGGGGATGAGTTCAAAAAAGCAACCTAAGAGGAAAAAGCTAATTTCTTTGGTAACAGATTATGACAGCATCGTTCAATGGCTAGATCACAGAGCTTTTAATACAAAACCCACATTACAGCTAACTTCTCAGTACCCTCCTTGTTATCTCTTCTTGTCAAATAACTGGAATTTTGTAATACTTGTTAGTAATTCATGTTTCATTCTAGCAATACAAGGCTTCATTCCACTGAGTACCAAACAAGCCTTCAATAAGCCAACAGAGCAGCAGCACTTAACCTTCAGCATTAGAGCGGCATGCAGCTCTCACCATACCAGATCTTCAGCTTCCAAATCTCTACGCCTTTCCAAAGATGAAAGAAGATGTACAGTTGTACAGATGCTTGTACAGATGTACAAGAAGCCAGAGGTATGCCCTCACCGAGGAATAACCAACCAATGTTGGCATCTGTTCTGAAGTCATTGCCAAATATCTGTCTTGGAGCATCATGTGGCTGATTCAGGCCTTTCATGCTACCTCAACTCCAACCAACATGCCACCTATTAAATAATAGCCCTTAGTCTGCTAAATAGTGTAAGATAACCTTGGAAATAGGTTAAATCAATATAAATAGCAGGTTAGCAGAGCATGAATAAACATTGTAGATGGTATACGCCCAGTCTGGCTTTGGTCATACCAATAAGAAGATGCCTGGAAATCACCACAGGATAGGATATTCAGAGACAGCAATGAGCCAAAGCTTTCTATGGTCACAGGTCAGCTTAGTAATAAATAAGGTGTATATGTTTGCCTTATATAGATCAGGACATTTCTGTATTAATAATATTCAGTTGCCTCATAAAGATTAAGGCTGTTTTGCATTAGTAATGAAAGAACACAAAAAAAGGCTGTCTCTCAGGCACAGTGCTTAATCTGTGCACACACACACACGCACATGTGTTTTTATCTACAAATGTCCAGAGACCTTTGAAATGAGTCTTGAAATTTAGATAACTTAAATAACTTTTCTTCTTAACTGTTTTACTAACTTCAAGGTAAAATTTAAAGTTCTGGAGGATACGGAGTCATGCTTGTTCTCATTACTGTCCATACAATCCCTGATTTCACACTGCTGTTGTATGTGAATTCTTTGTTTTACTTGTGCTATGGTTTAATTTATTCACTGCTGCATGAGCCTCAGACTTTATGTGAAGTTCTTTTAATGTTTCACCAGGAAAGCCTCGCCACTCTGGATGTATTCCTTTACCTTCCTCAATTCCCAAGGGATGTTTGACACTAAACATTGCCATGCTTTAACTCTGCTAGTTTATGGGACAACTTGTGGCATTTCTTTATCTCCTGTATCCAGACACATAACTTCAATACCTTGAATGTAAACATCTAAATCTGAGTCATCCTACAATTCCTTTATTACCAGTGGAGAGAAATAAGTGGTTTTACAATGTGATTCATTTTCATCATTTCAGATGTCAACTACACTCCAGTGACTTCGCAGGCCTTTTTCTCTCCATTGATTATTAAGATAGCCCAGAAAATCAGCTCAGATTAAAAGGTTAAAATCTGTAGCTGTCCAAATGTAAATCATACCACTTCTATGACCAAACCACCATTTGGTCGCACAAATCCTACCTTCATTCTCTGGGTCACGTATTAACCCAAGCAAAACACAAATATCCCCACTTCCCACTTCTCCTATAGTGAAGGCTACGTGGCAAATGGATAACTTGGGACTTTATTGTTAGGCAGTGTAAAGCCATACAGGTATAAAGCCTGTTCCTCATCTGCTGTGGATATTCTGGAGGCCTATGAGAGATAAAAAGAAGTGCGTGCAAAATATGTCTGCAGTCTGAAAAGTATGGGCCTGTCTAATACAACACTTGAGTGTCTTAACTTGAGCTGTACCTTGCACTAGTAATGGACCTTTGCCAGTGGTACACTGATCTAATCATACCTACATGATTTTACATCCATACGTCCTCATACCATACGTCCTCATTCTGATAATCCTTCTGACAGTGCTCTGTCCATTATGAAGTAGATTATGTTGTCTAATAACTCTACTTAGGTTTTTTCTTTACTATAAAATTGGGGTGTTGGGTGGTAAAACTAATTCTTGTGGCATCATATGATGAGCCAAAAATTTAAGCAAAAATCCACCTAAGTTCAAGTTAAGAGAACTGGAATATGTGCCCTGATTGTCCACAATCAGACATTAGTATAAACTCCATCACTTTGGTAGAGGTACACAAGCATAAAAGGAATGCAAAGCAGAAGACAAGACAGGCCAGAGGTCTCCAGAAATCAGCATAGAACAAACCTTCATAGAAAAAAACATGTATTCTGTGGTTCATACACAGCTGAAGCCAGGAGAAAGGGAAACACAGTCCAGGGCATCCACCACTTGGAAGAATCCCTTCACCTACATACAGGTGAGGAGAAACCTTATAATATGCTTTAATCACCAGCTAGAATAAAAACCCAGAGCAGCTCCTTACCTTTATGTACCCCCAGTGCACATACATGCCATTGCCATTTTCCACAGAAGAAATTAATCAGTATCTTTGCAGAGACAGGTACCTTTTAGATACATTGGAATGCTGCCATCAATGGAGACAGAGAAAACAATTTCACTTAAAGATTTGAGGAAAACTGTGATGGGACGAATACAAAGCTGAGAGCAGGGTCTTGTCTCAGCTCCATCACCACTTCCCTACATGACCCAGACAAGCAGCAGAGCATTTTCAACTGAAAGATATAAGGACTGAGAATCTGTGGCCCAAAATAAATCTTTTTGCCATCATTTACACTAATACAAAGGTCAGTGTAACATTATTGGAGGCTGTGGGTAATGCCTGATTAATTTGGCCTCAAAAAGCTTAATCTCTTCCCTTTTCCTTTGCTTCAGTTCTCTATTGTAAAACAGGGGCATATTAGCATACCTATCTCCATGAGTTGCTATAAAGATCAATCCCTAATGTCTGCAAAATGCAAACCCTTTTTTATTACTGCCAGTGTAGGAGGCAGTGATTTCTTTTGTGATTTGGAGAAGCTTAGTACTGTAAGAAATTACAAAAATAGCTTTTTAATGGAGGTTTTAAAGGTACTTACAAAAGTTTAAGTGAAACTCGACAATCTTTCTATCCTTTTAAAAAAGTACTTCAAGTTCCCATTTCAAGTAATGTAAAATAACAATAAAAAGAGACCAAGACAAGATTAGACTCATTTTACCATGTGCCTTTTATTAAATGAAGTTTTATAATGAATTTTAATTCAAATCCATTGAAACTTTTTATTTTAATAGCTCAGTTTTTAAGATGCAATTGTGTATTTTAAGTCTGCTGCAGTCAGCAGAATTTCACCAAAGTTAGACTTAGGTTTTGGCAACAAAGAGCTTTTGGAAGCCACCCTATCTTATTTTTTTCTGTAGAAACTGTGTTTGAACATGTTGAACTTTCAGTGTTTCTTGAGCAGAATCACAAGTATGGATATTGAAAAACTGACCTTCTGGCTAGACTATCATAAGTCTAAGTTTGACAGTTCCTAAGATTTCTCCATTTTAGGCTCAGCTTTACTGTCATCTTCCGTACATACAGTGTAGAGTTAGTGATTTCACTTACAAGCCAGGAATCCTCACTCAGTTTGATGCAGGCTTCTTAGCAGGGTGGATTAAGAGAAGACTTCTCACACCATATTACAACAAATTCATATATTATGCAGTACCACACAGGAAAAGTAATTTTGCACTGTATTTACACAAGCACTTGCTTAATTGCTCTTCTGATACATTGTATTGATCTTCAGAATGTGTGAGTTGAGTTGACCTATGGCAACATGGGATACCATTTTTACGGTACTAAAGTCGTGAGAATAACCTTCTTTTATTTTTAGGCATAATTCAACATAAAATGAATGGTATTCTGGTAACTTGGGCATTTAAACCATTTTGTTCTGGCCATAGTCTAAATATATTTTCTCTACAAAACAGCATCACAGATGAAATCCAGACAATAGGAATTTATCATTGATTTCAGTTATGATGACTACACTCTAGGGAACGTGAAATGAAAAGCGCAAAAAGAGAAGACATAAGTCTATACAGAAGGGAAACAGACACCAGATGCATCTGCAGCTTCTTCCAGCCTCGTAATAAAGTTTCTCAGCTGAACACCCATCCCTCAAAATAATGCAGTTTAAGAGTAGCAATAGTGTCTTCTTTCTTAGTTTCAACCATGCTCTCCCTTGTAGAGAAGTATGGATTTTATACATCATTTTGTTAGGAAAGAGTGCTGTGATATGCTTTTTCATAATAAAACATCTTTCTTTCCTCCTTTCCCTTTACAGAGTTTCTAATAGTTCATCCTACAGACCCTGAAGGAATTCAGAATTAAAGAAATTCTTTGCTGTGTACCACTGCCATCTGCTGCTAATCTCTCCCTGTGGATACAGAAGGTCTTATTTCACCATGTACTTAATCCACTAAAAATCTTCAGCCGAATTTGCATGGTCAGTTCAATATTCCTTTTACAATACTTATCAAACAACCTCTTCCCATTCTGTTATAGAGCCTCTCATTGCACATCTTGGCCAATTTATTGAGGTAATGGCTTCAGTTTCAGTTCCAGCAAGAAAATTATTTTCTTTTCCCAGTCAGTGAAAAAGGTTTGTGCTTGCAATCTCATACAGAACCAGACTGTTCCAGAGAGGAAGTGTCCATCTTAGACACTCCAACAGTTTACACATTTGCCATCTGTACTCAAAGATCTTCAGTAAGAACATGTTATTTCTAGAGTCCCACTTCTGCAGCACTTCTGACACCCACTCATTCACACCATTTCTAAGGAGTACATCATGTCAGAATGCAGAGTTGCTGCATAGTTACTTTAATTTATATGGTACTCTGACTTGAGTTTCTAAATACATGTAACCAGGATATATCAAGATCTGCTGCATAAATACCATCAAGAAGCAAATACAGTTCTACATGCAAAAAAGCAAAGGAGAGTATGATAAAGAGGAAAAGAAAATATAGGACCCTGAGTCTCACTGATTTAGAACTGTATGGCTAATTGAAGCTACAAAACAAATCAATTGGACAAGATTTGAGTTGCAAAAAAATGTATCTTCTCCCTTACACCTTGTCTTTTGAAAAAGATGGAGCCATATCTTTCATCTACAACATCTGGAGAACAGAACAGCTCCCATTAATATTTGACATGATCCTTCATGCATTTTTAAAGCACCTCAGAACACTGGAGATTTCAGAACAGATATCACTGTTCTGGAATTAAAAGAAACTATTGTCAGAATACAATGCATAGATAAGTCTGAGATAAAGAGGAAGCAAGTATTAGGCCTCAGTTTCATGTTCATCACAGTCAGAAGACAGTCACCTTAACACACTATACCATTGTCTAGGTGGATAGTTCTTGGCTTGCTAACTCACATTCCCCCTCTGCCTGGAATAGTCCAGTTCCTCACGCCCTACACACAGGCATACATGTAACACGGAAAAAGCCATCACAGAATCATCACTGGCTGGCAAAATCAGTGAGGCATGCTGTGCCCACACAGGCTCCCTGGGCAAGGTGCCATGGATTTTTTGACCACTTTTGCAGAATTCTCATCTGCCTGATGAATCTACTTTTTAGTTTTTAAGGGGTTTTGGAGGGTATAAGGGAGCACTATGACAATTAAGTAAGAAATAGGCTTTCTGTGTTTTAACAGTGAAATCAACTACAATGCATTAACAAACACAATGCATTAACAAACACAATGCATTAACAAACATAGAATCTTATCATGCACTAAGAGTTATCCCAGAAGTCCTCACAAGAGATAGCACTGGTTTCAATTTTATAATATCATAAAATCACACAATAAACGTCATCAAAAAAGAAAAGTGATTTCACTTCACTTTTCCAACCAGACAGAGTTCCAGACTCGCAGGACGAATGCAGTGTGTCAGGGCATTCAGTACAAAACCTGTAGCATCTAAACAGTAAACATCTGTTTCACTTTTCTGCACCTCCTGAGCCTCCTCCATTCTGCCTGCGCTCCACTTACTTCACCCCAGTGAAGAACAGATACACCTTGTTCCTACCCAATTTACTTTTTGCCTCTGTCCCTTCCCGGGATCCAACTTTTCCTTCCTTTGATCATGAAAAGCTCAGCTAGGCAGCTGGAGCAAACCAGCCCTGCAGTGCCCCCACTGACAGTAGCTGGGGCCCTGGCTGTTGAAGGCTTCACGGAAAATGTACCTCTCCATCCTCTTTTGCTTCCTGTCTTCTTCACCCTTCCAGAAAGTCTATGAGGGCACCGCATTAACTTTCACTGTGAGCATCTCACACTGACCAGTGCAGGATGCAGGACAGTAGAAAAGATGAATGAGTGGTATTCTCCAATACTGAATTCCTGAGTTCATTTGAACAGTGTACTTAGTTGGATTTTTTTCCATGACCCTACACCCAGAACTATGGAAGAACAGTGTGCATACAGATAACATGTATTTCTTGTCTTTAACTTAGGCTAATTAGGAAACTAATGCTAAAAATGTATCTCTTCCTCTTTTCCAACAACTAGGAAACATGGAAAATTATTTCATTTCTGGAGGATAACTACAATCCTCTCTACTTACTAACATTTCTGGCCTTCTGTTAAGTCCTCTTTAGAACAAATAAATCTTGTTGGACTAAGTGTTGTTTTCTATAAACTACTGCAGCTTCTAAAGGGTAAAACCAGATTAATAATCAGCCACATGGCTATTTAAAACATTTAGTTCATATGTGAACTTACACTATTGCTACATGAGCATGGCAGTGCAAAAGAGCAGATACTTCTGAAGGGGCACACCGCTATTCAGTACAGCTCTATTTACTTTCTCTTCGCCTGCAGGACACCAAAAATATGTATTGTTTAAGTAACATCTACATCATCTGCAAACACAAGATGAAACAGTTCTAAAAGAGGTAAGAATAAGCGTGGAAAATGAATGAACACAAGGCCCACGGATCTTAAAGATCTCCAGTTACCAGAAAATCTCTTTTTACCCTGAGTTGTTTGTTTGCTTGGACTGTGGTTGAGGCTGGGCTGTAAAGTAGCACATACAGAAATAGTGAGACTACCTAATTAACTACCACATCAATTATGGGCACCTGCATATGGCATACAGCTTTATGAAAGAATAACGATAGCTCTTCATGGTCATTTGGCCAATGCGAGGAGCAGAGACAATTTCCATCTGGAATGTAGCTTGATCTGTAATTGAAATGTGCTCCAATGATGGAAAGACGCTCCACAGCAAACCTGTAAGAGGCAGCTTGCTGTCACCATGGTCAGTTACCATGGTCAGTCTCAGCAAGCAGGGTCTAACTTTTTGGATTTGTCAACTCGTCTAAAACATTGTGGAGATTTCTGGCATTGTCAACTTAAAAAAAGAGACATCCATCTTGATGGCTCAGCCCAAAGATATGAGATGAAGGGGGGAATAACAAGTATGTTAATTTCTTTGACTGTGGTAGAATTCGGAAACTGAAAGTGCAAAGAATTTAATATTGTTTTGTAGAGGTATCATATCCAGGAAGAATACTCCTACTGGAGAAGAGAAACATCCATGTATATTGGTATCTCATATACTTTGCTTGAAGTATCCAAGAAAGATACTTCCATCAAAAGTTGCAGCAGTGAACAAGTCACAAGGCTGAAACACTGGGCCCACAGGAGAATTCAGCACCCAGTTCAAGTCACCCTGAGAACTAGATCCTTCAAATGGAGAGCATTTTAATTAGTTCCACCAGAACACTAAGTACAGTAGGGTAGAAGAAACTCATTGCTCACCCACTAAAGATTATTGGGTCAAGATTACTACACTAGGTGAACCTTGACTGACCATCTGCAGACTTTTGGCTCCAGTAGAAAACCCCACATCATCAGGACTGAGATCTGAAAATGGGGTGAAGAACCTGACTGAGAACAGAGCTGAGAACCTGGACTGCTTTTCTGATAATGTACAGAATCTCTCTAGCCAGCATGAAACAGGTCTGTTCTTGTAGTAAGACTATTCATCATCAACCGCACTGCCTGGTCTAGAAGCAGAAGATCTGACATTACTTTTTGAGACAGGGATCCAGACAGTACAGAAATGTACATATAATGTCACAAAAATGTGTGTATGAGTTCACAATTCTTAAAAAAAAAAAAATTAGTGGGGGAAATTTCCCACCTATTTGAAAGAACTCCTAGAACTATTTTTGCTTGTCATAGAAAGCTGTCAGCAGCTGCTTTGGAGAAAGTCTAGGATAAATTTTGGGGCCCAACTTTGGGGCTTCCAATTCTTACTCTTGAGCTCTGAGGTAGAGCTGACTGTGGCCTTCTTCAGAAGAAAATCCTGAGGCTTTTACCACTAGATATACCAAGTGCATGTTTTAAAACCCAGAAAATGGTTATCAACAAAGATACCTGCTGTGACGATGAGCTGAAGGAACTCACTGGCTGGGAAACAAACAGGGATGAAGTAACACCTCTGGCAATGCCTCGTCAGAATTCAAATGACAAGGTAACAGGGGAATACAAAAAAAGATCAAGCTTGAAAAGGCAGATAATTGTAATCTGGAGCATATGAACAGATGGCTACACCATCAATCAATGAATAAGTAATAGTGCAATCTGACTTGACAGGATGATTGGATGAACTCAGATGACACCAGGCACACTCCACCTTATATAACTAAAGTACCAGCCATGAAGCAGAGCGGGATGTGAGCACATTCGTGCCCTACAAAACTGAAAATACAAAATTAGCAGGTCTCGTATGATTGGATATATGAACAGCCATTGTGTCAATGAATTTACATGTGGGTTATCACCTGGAGATAGAACCACTAGCTACAGAATGGCTCTGCAACTGGACTGGCCCTTAAGAAGATAAAAGAAAACCAAAACAAGAAACACAGATGAACAAAAAGGGCATCTGGCATTGTGCCTGCCTCTCTGAATGGAAAGAAACATGTTGCCACCAATGATGTTATTAGTCACATTCCTGTGCAGTCCTGGCAAGTGAGTTTAGTAACATATGTCATCCACTTTGCTCCTTCCACTTCATGCTTCATAGTTTCATTTCATCTCCACTTCTGAAGTACAGCAGAGTTGTTAGCTATACAGTATTTCAGATGCCATTGCAAATTCAATTAGAGTTTTATTTTGTCATTTGATATGTCAGTGGAATAGAAACAATCAAGAAGAGTGACACTGATCATAATCTGAATTGTCATGCCCAATCCTTGACAGCGGCATCAGTTAGAAAAGATGTCAGTCATTCAAGACTCCTGACTCTCCAAACTGCCTTGGAACGTGCATCAAAATGGTGGATTCTTCACTGCTTGCAAATAAAACAATATATTATCCTTTGCTGAACAGAATTTCCTAGACAGAAGAATTACTTTTTAAGACTCACATAAATTTAAGAGTGAATATTTGTGGCTATTCTTTTAGTTTAAAAGTTACATACAAAATCCCAGAAACTTTATTATTTTTAATGATGATAACATTTTTCTTTCAGCCTACTTTTTATACTGGTGTCCTTCCCTGTACTAAAGAAGATTTCATTTTTTAGTCACCTTAGTATTTTATTTTGTATTTATTTGCACTGCAATAGTTTAGTGTGCCTGCTATGTTCAGGAACATGATAGTATTTGCAGCATCAAGGTTGCTCACTTTGTTTGAACATGCCCTAACAACACATACACATTTTGAGATGAAATAAAAATAAAGAGGTGAATCAACCCAGTTTCTGCACAGTGGCAATGAATACTTCATTCCTCTAGGATGTCGACATAGATAGTTATGTCTCAGAGCAAATGAGGACAAGAATAATCTTCTCTCTTAATGGACACAAGGGAAGCACTTCAAAATCATTCAATAGCTTGTTCTCCTATTCTACAAATAAATGCCGTTTTTCAGGATCGCAATGGCAACAGTTAAAAGTAAGTATCTCCAAATACTGTTAAAACTCTTGCCAATAGCTTGCAAGCCATCAAAAAATGTTTTAATGGCAATAAGTAAACATCTATTCTTATTACAAAAATGAATAAAGAAGAAAGCAGACAGAGAATAATCTACAGGTACTAGTATCTACCAGAAAATAACATCAAGTTTATTGATGGGTTTATTGAAATGTAATGCATGTGCTACATTACTTCACCCTACACTGTACAGTATATTAGACCATTATGCTTCAAATTTATAGAGAAACACCACACCAGCATTTACATGATCAAAATGAAGAGCTAAGCAAGTATACATTTGGGGCAGCTGAACACTTCTATCCCAAACTACAGCAATTAGATTGTGTCCACTGCCTGTACAGCAGGGAAGGAAAAGAAAGGTGTTTCTCAGCAAGAAGGTCAAGAGGGCCCAGATTCAAAGAATAACTTTAGCAGACACAGGTTCCTGTGTGCAAAATTATGATTCAAAAATTCCACCTAACTATGATAATAACAAAAACTTAAGACCCTCCCTGTTCAGCCTAAGAGATCCATAGACTATGTAAATGTTCAGGAAAGAGAGATTATGTATCTATGGTTGATGTTCTCTGAAACATGTAATCCATGCACATATTCAGAATATAGGTCTTACCACAAGCAGAGATGTTTTCTGTCTTCAGAATAACATTAACAGCCATGTTCAGGCTCTGTTGACCCTTCTGCTATGTGCAAGAACATACAAAGCAAAATATTCCCACCTTAATTTTTGTTCACCTGCAAAATGGCGCCCAGGCTATGAAATAAAGGAGTGTTGAGGGAATAGGGCAGAGAAAATTAATGAAAAGGAGGTACAATGAACATACAAAGTTTAACTGCTAGGAAATAAGCTCACTGTCTTTCACTGATAAGCCGCATGAAGATGGTTCCATACTGTTCCACACATTCATAGCTCCTGAGCTGGGACTTTCTGTCTTTCATGCAAACAGCACTTTCAGGGCCACCCAACATTGTCTGAATACCTCTTTAATGGCAGCAGGAAATACTGAGGCTGTGAAAGGAGTGCTAAGTGGCTGGCTCTGTAAATACCAGGAATGGTGATACTTCAGAACAGGATTACTGAATAAGGTCAACAAAGCACATGGATAAAGGAGATGTGGTTGAAATAGCCTAACCTGAATTTTCTAAAAGGCTTTTGAAAAATCCATCATCAAAGGCTTCTATGGAAACCCAACAGTCAGAGCTTTAGGGAAGGTCTTTATGTTGACAAATAACTGGTTAAAAGACAGGGAACAGAAGGTAAGTAGGTTAGCCAGACAGCTCTTGCAATGGAAGGAGGTCATTAGCAGAGTTCCACAGGGATTTGTGCAGGGGATGCAGTCATTCATCATATTCCTAAGCAACCTGGTAAAATGGGTGAGCAGTGAGGTGAGAAGGCTTTATAATGATATTAAGTTATGCACAGTAATAAGGATGATGGTTTGCTGACTGTGAAGAATTGAGAAAGGTCCTTACGGAAGTAAGTGCCTAGGCAATAAAACAGCAGATTAAATTCTTTGTAGATAGATGCAAAGTGATGCACAGAGGGCAAAAGAATTCTAGGATCATTTATGAAATGATTGGCCCTCAGCTGACCGTTCTAGCTCAGGAGCAAGATCTTGAGGTTATGATAATATAGTACCACGAAAACATGCTCTTAATGCCCCATCTTGCCAACACCTCCCCACCACGAATGTTAGGAACTATTAGGAAAGGAATAGAAAATTAGGGAACATCATTGTATCACTGTAAAACCCATAGTTCATTCACACCTTGAATACTGTGGGCAGTTGAGATCTCCCTATGAAGAAGGACATAGCAAAACTGGAGAAACTGCAAAGAATGGCAATAAAGATAATCAAATACATGGAACAGCTTGTGTATGAGAAACAACTTACTAGGCTAGAGATCATCAGCCTGAAGAAGGGATAAATTAGAGTAACTATGATATATGTCTACAAAATCATAAACATTAGGGAGAAAGTGTACAGGGATTAAGTGCTTGTTGTGTCTTCAGTAAAGAACTAAAGGCATCAAATTAGGTTAGTAGGAAACAAATTAAAACAAACAAAAGGAGGTGATTCCTTATACAGTGACCTGTGGAACTTGTTGCCAAATAATTCTGTGGATGCTAAAAAAAGTACTTGGGCTAAAGGTGAGACTGGGCAAGAACAGGGAAGAGATATCTATCAGGAGTTATTATATACACAAAACTGCATGCAGTTGGAGAGAGTATTAGAGGACACTACTATATATGATTGGCTTGTTCTTACTCTCCTGGTAGGCTTCTGTTCATAGTCACAGTTTGAGGCAGGATACTATGTTGGATGGATTTTTGGTCTGACCGGGTATGACTGTTACGTTCTTACAGAGGTAGCCTGAGTTCTAACATGGTGCACATGACAGAAAGAAGTTCTGGTTTAGGAGTCTACAGATTTACTGTGTGCTTGCATGGCAGTAAACCATTCACTTAAACATGTCAGCTATTGATGTTAATAGCATCAAGGACAATGTAGACAGTCTTCAGCCCTCTAGAGTGTTCTTTATGAACCAGCCACAGGCCCCTCTACCAGCTACACTGTGACCAGCCATGTAAGACATGTTAGTCTCATAAAATGGGAAAATACAGAAGCCTCCTTCACCAGAGGATGAAGATAAAAAATGCCTAATAGAGAAATGTGAATGAAAAGAACAGAACAAAATCTATTTCACAACTAGCAAAGCCAAAACACATGATGGTGTGAGATTTGTCCTCTGGAATTATAAGACTGAAAACCTGGTCCATTTGGCCAGATAAGTACATTTCCTGGAGCTTTTTCAGCTAGCACTGAAAATCTCAGAGAACAGAAAATCCTTCTTGCAGAATAACAGGTAAGCTTTATCAAGGGGAGCAGCATTCCACCACAAGTTACGTGTCGTGATGTGTAGGCATGATCACCTAACGATGTGACTCTTTTGCCTGAGAAACTTTACAGAAGCCCATGCAACCTGTGTATATGGGGGTCATTATCCAGTTCCACTAACGAGGAAAGGTAGGTGTGGATTCATCACTCAATAATAACCTTTTGAAATCCCAATACTATGTCCTGACAAGAAGCCTTAGGTAGAAGGTCTCTACCTCCATATCCAACCATCCAAGTGGATGGGATGTGTCTATGCCAGTCCTGGATAATGGGTCAGTGGAACAAGTGGTGACCTATCACCTTTCCATCCAGACTACGCTGGAAGTACTACTTCCTAACTTCCTACTAATTCCTCTGCTGAGATGATGAAAGACAGAAATTGTCCTGGGAGTCTTCATGGTCCCAAGTGAGGGAAGAGTCCAACTGAAGTCAAGTGAAGGTGTCGGAAAGAACAGCCAGGAATTGTGACAATGATTCAGCTTACACTCTAAAACATCATGCCAAGTACTGTGCTAAAGCACAGTGCTGAGAGAAGTCTTGGCTTCTCCTTGTTAAAAAGAACATGCTGGTACAAATTTGGTAAATACTAGTTTGATGAATAATAAACTAAACCATCCCTTGAGTTTATCATTGTTTCTGATGATGTGAGCCAGCAGAGTCTCTGCTGTTCAGTGACCTCTCAAACGTTCTCAGTTCCCTCTAACAATTAACAAGGGAAAAGAGAATCTCAATTAAATTACCTTTCAGAAGGAAGGTAAATGGGAATAGGATCCCTTGTCAAGAGGATCATTCTCTCATACATTCATAGAGATTAACGCCAGCCTCCGGCTGAAGTTGACTGCTTCAGCTTCTGATAATCCTAGCAAGCAAGGTCTAAGGAAGATGTAACAAACTTCTACTGTTTAGACTCTTTCATACATACGTAGGGCTTGTAGGCCGGGATATGTCTTTAATGTAAGCAGCAATGGCAGTTGGTAAGCAAATCTCTCAATGTGGTACAAGTATCATTCATAGAGCAGGGCCAATAAGTAATCTTTGGAGAGCCCAAAGAGCCATCACCCAAAGTGGAGAAAACAGTTTTGGCAGTCTAAAAGCCAACAGTGCCTGGAAAGAAGGAGGAAAGCAGGCTGTTCCACCTTACCAGGAGGCTGTAAAGAACAGAGGAGGCTCTGGTTGTACTCTGCCCTGTGTTAATGTTCAGTGCCATCCACTCCTGCAGGTATACTCTGAGCATGCCTTACCATACATGCTCAGGACTGTGTCCCTCACAAAAACACAGCCGCAGCAGGTTGCTCATTTTTACAGAGAAGGTCAGGAGGCCACCCGACTCTAATCATCAGGGATTCTGCCTTGGAATCAGCTCCCTCCTCAGCCTGATCACACTCTCCAGAAGGTGGCCATAATTGCTAGTTTATAGACTTGTCTGGGTGGAATCCAACCTTTTTTTCAAAGCTATCCTACTGTGCCAAATCCTGTGGTATCTGCCTCAAAAGCACTCTCCATGAGAACAGAATGCACATTTTACGAGAGCAGGAGAGCATGTCAAAGCAGGTGCAGAATATACTTCCCTGGCTTCAAAGAGGAAAAAGTGCAGACAGTTAGTGTATTGAACCCATTCCCCTCTTCACAGACTTATTTAGAACATCTAACACTTACTACAGATTTCAGCAAAGATGATTATTAGTAGCAGAAGTTCCTGTCCAGAGGTACAAAGGAGAAGCTCCTGTGCACCCATAGCATGGCCCCATTCTCATTACACACAATGGAAAGAATATTGCTGATTTTATTAGGAACTGAGTTAGACCCTGTCACCAAACTAGTCAGTGAGCTAGGAAGTGTTGAGGGGGAAGGCTCACTTCTGCCTTTTAAATCCAAAACAAACAGCAATCCAAAACATATTTTCCCATTTCAATCACATTCCTGACTTAATAAGCCTCTCCTTGCTGTACTAGGGCAATACTATTATTTATTGATTACTCATTCTTAAAATGGAATCCCATCTGTTCTGATTTATTCCTGCTTACTTCCAAAGTTTCCAATTAAATAGGGAATAAGAACTTAATTCCAGTATGGTTCAAATACACTGAAGTGACGGCTACATCTGCTTTTTCATCTTCTCCTTTGTAGTCTAAGGATGGGTGGCTTCTTTACAGAAACTTCTTAAACATTAGAAAATACAAACACTGCTGTGAATGGGAAGATGTGCAAAGGTTCCTTTACAGGTTTGTTTTTTCTTTCCTGTTTCCAAACAGGAAAATATAAAATATAATAATCCCACAGAAGACTCATGTCACTTTGATACCAATTCCATGCTGGGCTTGACAGGCAGAAAGTCAAGAAAATTCAAATATTACAAACAACATAATAATTTCTTTTCATATAGAATAAGATTGCTAAAGTTAGGCTGTGTGGGAGGTTTGCACCAATGTACATGCACATGCACCAATGTACATGTCCACTCTCCTCTGTTACTAATACCTCTCTTCCTGACATTGTAGCTTTTTTAGATGTTCCTAGGCTTAGCTGCCCTTAAAAACCGTAATTTCCATTGACTGATTCATACACTTTGCCTAGAGATTTGCATTGCAGAAGCAATCTTGCTATTCTGTTTTGCTCTGAAGATCTAAGCACCAATTGCCACACCTCTTAATTCTCCTCGTGCAATCAAAACATGTCCTAAAACACATTGACCCTCCAATCCCATGCTCTCTGCTCTTCCTGAAAGCTAACAGAACCAGCCTGCTTTACAAACAGCCTCCCCTTTCCAAACTCCTCTGCAGTCTCCCTGCGTCTCTCTCCCATTCTTCAGTAATAACTCCATCCACCACTGGAATCTGCTGTGGCACAATCCAATTGTGCCTCCGTTGCTGAAAAGACCTGAGAGGGCTTTGGGTACCCAGAAAAGGATCAGTATTTTCATGCCTCTTGAATCCAGCCATTTCCATGCTTTATATAGTGCTGCATGTAACAGTTTTTTTCAAGGAAATGAGAAAAGAAGGACTGAAAAAAATTGAACATTACCTAATGTAGTGCAACTTGTATGTAATCTGTCACTGGAGCTCTAAGTCACATACGTATGATGAACATGACCACTCTCAATTCAGCTTAGTTTATATATAATCTTTCCTTCCATAGTGGGATAAAGCTGTGGAAGCCCATAGAAAAAAGGGTCAAGCTAAAGGTATTCAGAAGAAGCCATGAATTTTATTACTGATTCACAAGAAATCCACATTAATTGTCAACATCAGTCAATGCACCAATTCTGCAATGTCCTTACTGTAATGTATGTACAGATGATTTGCTCTGTACTTGCTTTTCACGGCCACCATGTCACAGAGCATAATTTGTCTTGCACAAACCACTGACACATACTGAACAATATGATGAAAAAATCCTTGATGCTTTTTTTTTCTTCTGTCTGTTGTACAGTATGTACCAAATATGTGGAGGATAGAAGACAAATTGACAGAAACTCGGATGACCCTTCTAAGGCTATTCCTACAGTTTTATAGACATAGTCTTAGCATCTTACAGTCATTCCTGCTTGAAACTATTCCTATAATGTTTTCTCCTAACACTATCACAGTCCTAAAATTTATCTACCTTGGCTTGTTTCTTTGCTCACGTCAAGAGATTATTTCAGTCACTAGGTACATACAATGCTGAGATCTCTTCCATTCATGTTTATGTGATATGTGATAAACATTCACCATCAGGCAATGTTCCCTGTGTTAATGAATTCCTCTAAAATGATGTTGATTCTTTTGAGTAAACAAACAGATTTATCAATAAATCATTAGGGAAAAAAAATTTAGATTAGTTAAAACCAATTCTGCAAACTTAAAAATCATGGACTTCTTCCCCCAATTTAAATGAATGTCACAGTCACAATTGTTAAAATTCTTACCTACACTAATCATAAAAACCTAATCTTACTTAAAAAAAAAAAGAATTAACTTTTTATCACTTTGTGTTTAAGAAATGCTTTTCCTGAACAATAAAAACATGTGCACGTGCTTCATTTTGTTCCCACTTAGCTGTCATTTTCTGGTTCTCTTTCACTAAGCTGACCTTTGGGTTGCCCATATTTCCGGAGAGAACTTCTATAAAAATTATAATCCAAGTGAAAACTTTATTCTTCTAAATCCTAAATTAGAGACAAACTTAATCTGATGGTTTCACATCAAACAGGCTACCTTCAAATTCTGGGATGTAACTGGCTTTCTTTCTTTATCTATCTCATCTCCATCACTCTCTGTCACATCTTTCAGTTAATTTTTCTTCCTTTTTAATCCTTTTCATTAGACTTGTTTATCTCTAGCCTTTACTCACTGTTTCACCAGATAGCAAGTCATGATGTTATTTCACAGCAAAGAAGGGCCACCATGCTGTCCTCACAGAAGTCAATGGCAAAATTCCCACTCACAGCAGAAGAAATGAAATGTTGCTCTGATATTTCAACTGAAACTCTTCTGGACTCCCAGCTAATTAAATACCCTGCCATTATGCTACTTTGCCTTTGTTAACTTTCTACTTGTCTGGGTTGAAATACCTGAATACTTCAAGAAATTGAGTTTTCTCCCTTCTCCTCTCCTCTTTCCCTTGAAACCAACAAACATATTCCTTTTCTTTTCTTTTAAAATGTAATATTACATTTCTTACCATCCATGCTGTGACAAAATCTCCCATCCAAGTCCCAACTGCAGCTACCTTCATAAAATTTTCATTCCTGATGCCCATGAAGTCTGTTATAATGTATGCACTGTGGAAACAAGAACACAGACTGTAAGCTATACACGTTTGCTTAATGCAGTTATAAAGAACTTGCTTTAGTGACAAAATTTATGATTAGCTGTGAAAGATTTCCTATTTCTTTCATAATTCTTTCTTCCACTTTCTCTGCTAGATCTGAGTCTTGATATAGAATTGAACCAGGATGGGTCAATTCCAATTAGAAATGGAAATGTGAATCTGATTTTACAGCCCATGTCTCTTCTGAAGGTGCTAAAATAACGATAGGCAAAGGCTTTAGGATTATGTAAGGCTTCTGGAAATATAAACTATTTTACACTTTTTACCTCTTCCTTTGTACAAATGGAATTGCAACATTCTTGGAATTGGTGACTTTGCAAAATCTTTATGAAGAAAAATGAAAATCTTTAAGTTCTCTTTAAAACAATAATTGAGCCACTTGACTTTTCACTCTACCAGTTATACAACCACATGTTTTTTTAACACAACAGTGCAAGCAAGCTTTGCAGAATTTCAGTGAGATGTCACTGTTCCTTGATTTATACAATGTATTTTCACAGATATATTTTACTTAAATCCAAAAGAAGCATTTTCATTCTGCTTAAATAATGCAACAGACAAGATTTGAAACCTCACGCAATAATTTGACCTCTACTTTCAAGTTCATCAGGATGCTATAAGGACAATTAAGAAGGTAAAGTTACTTGTGCTGGATTAAAACCTTTGTGAAAAAATCATAGCTTTTAATATACTCATATCCTTTGCTAAAGACTTTTATAGTGTGTAAGAAGAGATGACTCTCCACAAGAGCTAACACAGAGAATAATGATAGCAATTATATTTTAACTTCCCAAGTGGTATCTTTGTTTTCAAGATACCTGTAAACATTGCTTATATAATGTTATGCCTATTTAAGGGTGCGCACAACTGACCCAGTTGCATGTAACGACTTCCTTGAACATCGCGTTATCCATTATTCAAATCTTACCATTATTATATACCAAATGTTGTAACGTCTAAGAGCTAACTGGCCGTATCCCTGCAACTGGATCAGTGCAAGCTGATCCCACTTGCTGGGGCAGTCCTATTAAAATCTAAATATTTGATCAGGATAGCTAGCACAAATCTATGCACAGCACTGTGTGCTGTGAATCACTTCTTAGATACAAGTTAATATGTTCTAGAGTAGAAATATTAATGTCATTGAATAGTTTCATGACACATGTAAAATGGCATACCCTAATGGCTCTTCTCATTATACATGTCATGACCTTTCAGCGAATATGTCACTAACTAAAATACAATCAATTTTTTTTCATCTGTTGAACAGCATATAAATGCTGGCTTAGATTTTCTGCTGGAATTAAAAAAAAACCCACACTTTTTTTTTCCAAGCTGTTTTTAAGTATGTTTCAGGTAGTTAATAAGATCATCAATATCCTAAATTCACTGTGTTGTAAATAAGGATGTAAGAACACAACAGCAGCTACACTGGGTCAGCCTAAAGTCTCCCTGTTCCAATGCCCTGTCTCCGAGAGGGCAAGAGCAGATACCTAGGGAAGACTGTGAGAACAGGCAAGCACACCCCTCCCAGATATATTCTCCCAGCCTCTTTATAACTGGGAAACATTTGGAATTCCTTTTTTTCCTGCATCTTGGGTATGCCATTCTTGTAGCATCTGTGAAGGCAAAAAATTATCAAGTCTGCATTCCTTGAAGGTGTCTCACTAACAACAAAAGCACAACAATAAATGTCAGTTGTAAGGACTGGCCCTCAAAGGCAAACCATATCTTTATCTTTTTCATCAGTGTGAAACACATACAAAAACCCCAGAGTTCTCACCTCTTTTATTCCCATTTCTCATGTGCATTATACATGATTACAGGTGTACAGAAACTAAATGAACACTTGCACAACACTCCTGAAAAACAGGCCACTTGGGTAACTCCTATACCCCTGTCGCATATAATGGGCCTGCCACAGCCACCCATGGCATCACCCATGGCTGATGTACACAAGATGGGTTATCCATAAAGGCTGAGAGGTCACTAGTCACTGAATGCAGGTAGAAGATACATCAAACCAGACATAAGCTATTTTTTAAATGGAAATTGAAATTCTCCATGTAGCCGCTTGTTTTTACAAATCTTAAAAGTACCTGAAGGCTTATAATAAGGTTGGATGAGCTGGATACAATACTTAAATACATAGAAAGGCCTTGAAAGCACCAGATCATCCTAACAGTCCTTTTTGTAATTTGAAACATGAACATTTGAAACATGAAAGCATCTAAGAAGCCTAGTATAAATTGTGCATCATAGTCTATAAGTAATCAATGCCTAAATTAAATATGCAAATTCAAAGACCTTCAGTTAGAGTTAAAATAGTCTATTATTATACAGAAACTCTTAAGAACATAATCTGTGCATATTTTAAGTCCATTTACTGATTAAAATACAGCTATAACTTTTTATGGAACAGGGAAAATATTTTTAGCGCAGTCATTATCTTATTAGAAATAGTAAGGAAATACACTGCTATTTTATTAGCTATTTTATTAACTATTAGCATTACATCCTGTGTCTTTTATGCTCTCTGCAGTATTATTTTCATTTCAAAACACAAAGAGAAATTGACTTTTTAAAAATATGGATTTTTGGCTGCTAAAAATGAAAAACCCCTCCATTTTTAATTTTCAGGTTTTAGTTTAAACATAAATGAGAGTAGTTATCATTTTCAAAAAAGCCATGCTTGCCTGATGATGTTACCAGGATATATATTTTAACAGTACCAAAAGTAAAATTAATTCTCCTGTGGAAAAATCCCTACTTTTTTCTAGCTTTAGCTATGATTAGAGCACTTTTCATTAATTGGTTGCTCTGCTTGCTGGCTAGGACCCATGTCTGCACCTTGCAGGGGGGCTAATAGCTGTTGGGTTCCAGTTAACTGTCACGGTCAGCCCAGATTTTCTACAGCCTGTCAAAAGGCTTCTGTTTGCTTTGCCATACTTGTATTCTGTCGCAAGGTACATTCATATTGCATGAACAGTACAACCTAAGAAAACACTGAGTGGAAAAACACAGCAGTTAAAGCTCATAACAGACTAAAAAACTCTTCAGAAATGGACAGAATAAGTGTAAATTATTAAAGGCTGAGGAGCCAATACTTGTGAATGTTATAGATAAAGGACAAGTTTGCAATTGGGATTTGGGACAAACCTGCTATTAACCTTTGACAGTAAAACTGGAAGCTGCAAAGCCAGGGAAATTGCTCTTTGCAGGCCAAAGCCTATGGAAGGTAGACCACAATTTTGACAGAATACAACAAAATAGAGGAACCAAAAGACAAAAGAGACTTGAGACACATAGTTCTAAAACAGAGTCCAGAAAACCCCGTTATAAGGTGCTGCCTACATCCATGTTGTTGCAAAAGGTAAGTTAATAACAGTGAGTCAATAAAAAGATGTATGAGCCCAATGTATTTGATCACTTTTCTGGAGTTAGCAGCAGTGTGCACGGAACAGACAAAGAGGGAAACAACAGCACTAGCCCAGAGAAATTGTTCAAAGGAAGATATCAGAGCATTTTTTTAAAGACAGATGACACTTTGGCAGCTGTCAAAATGACAAACAGGCTGAAAGCAAATGAAACATTTTTAATTTTAAGTTGGATAAAGAAGTACGAGCCACTGTGGTGTTATCAACATTGTTCTAGGCGCTGGAATAAAAGTCATGGCTGAAACTCAGTGCTGAGATGGTGTTTTCTTGACCATCACAGGAATCTAAAACTGGGATATAGCTTGAATTTAGGCAATTAAATGTAAGTGTAAGCCAGGGATCCAAAGTCTCAATGGAGCCTAGTCAGATTAGTAAATGCAGATTAGAGCATGATTCATCCTTACGCGACTGTAGACATGCTGGGTGAAGGATTTGTTTGCCTTATGTTATTGCAGGAGGGCTAGCATGTCAAAACAGCATGTTTGCATATTAAAAGGCATTGCCAAACCTATGTGACTAAATAATTCCAGGTGCTGTGACATATCCTGGTCTTCAGATGATAATCCAAGGAGATCTGGATCTCTTGTAAGGCCTGTGACACATCTGACAAGCCAGATGCATCTGAACTGAACCCTAGGTCTCCATGGACTGCAGTGAGAGCATAGACAAGGTCTCATTGGGAAGGTGCTAGTTGCCTTTTAATGCCATTTTAGCGAGCTTGATGCATCTTAACTACACTTCAACTGGCTCTTTATACACTCTAGAGTATCTAAGGCACTGGGCTGGCACATAGCACACAGAGCATGCTCTGTACAGAGTCTACAAGAACTGCACCCATAGAGCATGGTAACAAGGCTCTTCGAAAAGGAGGGGAGGCCTAGATATCTTTTACGTTGAGTGATAAAAAGTCTGTAGATGTTCTGCAGTCTGATACGTGGTTTTCTGAGGTGGTTTTATTATCTGGCATTCCCCCTAAATATCTGATTATATGGAGCTCATCTTCCTTGGTGCACCTGACAAAGTGAAATGCCTTGACAATGGTCAACAAGTGACAGCATGGGAGTTCAGACAGGCTGCAAAGAAGTATGTGTTTAGATGCAGCACCACAAGCTTCCATTACTCTTAATTTAGCAGAGGCAGAGTGTCAGAATAACTGAAAACATACATAAAAGACTGCAGATACAGTTCCTGATCCATATTTGTCACTCTAAAATGACAGAATGGTAAATGAGACACTTGGTAGCACTTTGCTCAGCTGAAAAGCTATCCCTCTACTGCTAGCAACTGAAATCAGAGCCACAGGGAACTGGAAGATGCAAAGAGACAACAAAACCTGCTGTCCTATAAATCGGCATATCATAATGAGAATGGCATAAAGCATAGCTATCTACAAACAGTACAGAGAGCACAACAGCTAGTCATACAGTCCCTAACTATCCCCAGTGCACACTTCAGAGGTACAGATGAAACTTTTTCTGTGACACCAGAATAGAGAGAATTAAGAGGCACTGAACCAGTGATTTTACTTGACAAGACACCAAAGAGGTAACAGCCAATCTCCAAGACACAACAAAACTAGGATGGAAAAATGGTGTGGCCATAGCAAGACAGATCCATGGCACAGTGCAGAACACCTGAGACTGATGGACTGATGCTGTAACTGAGCATTGCTGGTTGGTAACTTATTTATACATGTTTTTTTGAAATCAGGCAACAGAACTGTGAATCTGAAAACCTATGCTCATCAGTCTACAGGCCTGAGGGCTGCCTAACTTACTCTAGGGACTTGGCTTTTAAAGCTCCCTAGCCATTTAAAGTTCTGCTGCTAGGCATGTACAGGAGCTGCTCACTCTCCACAGGAATAAGCCATTTGGCTTCTAGCTCACATCCTGTATTGATTGATATCCATAAAGTGGTTATTCCTCCACTTGGTTTGCCTGCAGAGCTCCATCTGTGAAGTGTTTTGCAAGCCTGCCTATAAGACAAGGCCCATTGAAAAATGCAGCAATTGCATTTCTGTCTATTAATGTAGAAGTGTATGCACGTAACTTAAATGGCAGGGAACATGTGAGATCCAATCCCTATTCCAAGGGTCACTGGTTCAATGCCTTTCAAAGTTAGAGAATTGCATCTCACTGTCACTCTCAATAAGAAAATATGATGACCAACTCCTATTAGGACAGTAGGTTTTTTGTATATGGCACTCTCCAAGAGGATGAGAAATGTGTGTTTCAGCCTCCTTTAGGTGAGGGATAGCTGAAGCTGTATATACCATGTCTTGTACAAGTATCATCTTTCACAGTAAGACAGACATTCCCTTTCCTCCGCTTTTAGAGAAGTGGAATGGATGCCACTGGTCAGGATAGGAGTTTGGATTAGATCACAAGTACAGTCCTAATTAAGTTGCTTCAAGCAAGTTGGGACAGGATTTAAAATATATTCCTGTCCTTAATATGGCTTCTTTATTGCAAATTGTAGGAGTTTCTTGTTCCCTGGTGGGTTTTTGTGGATCCTATGCCAACAATCCTCAAGCACTTGATGCCCAATAGAGTCTGGACTTCTCTTTAGGGACTAGGTGGTATTCATAAAGATTAACTTTTGCCTAATGATGCTAGTCTTCCTAGGCTGTCTCCATAATCAATGGATTTGACAGCAATTCAGAGCAGGACGCTACTTTAGATGATTTTCATGTATGGCATCAGTAAGGGCCAACAGCTTACTTCTAAAGGATTTGCAAAAGCTAACTCATAATGGCAGGGCTACTGCCAGGGGATGTGAGAGTCTGCAGCTCTACTGGGAAAATCTTAGGGATCTGCAAATTCAAAAGTGTTAAGGACCTCCATTATGGGAGGCATGCAGCCTCCCCAGGCTAAAGGTAAACTTCGGTGAGTGCTGGCACAAACTCCCAGCAAGTTTAAATGACAGGACTTGCTACACCTACATTTTTTTAATGTTAAACCTTAAATGACATAAATAAAATCAGAGACAACCAGTGGCTGAGTTGGGAATTGAACCCAGATTTCTCTCCTCTCAGATGGGCAACTTTCTCCATCATTATATAAATGCTTTGATGAAAATGCTATGCTACCCCTACAGACTCCACTATAAAGCACTTCCTATGGACAGGATAGTCTGGGAAAAAGCATAAAAGGTGCCAGACAAAAGAATTCAACAAATTGATTTTTCAAATTTATTATATCCATGAGATACCTTTTCCAAACTTTCCAGGATTTTTGCTATTCTTGTGCAATGTGTATCATCACACGTATATTCTGTTTAGCCAGACAAAAGAAAAATAAAGGCTGCAGAATCCATTTAGCATCTTTCTGCAGCAAATAAAGGTTACAGTACTCAGCCAAGGACAGGTTGCCTGAAACACTTCTAATGCTGTTGTGCTAATAGATGAATGCTCACCTAAATATCCATCGCACAGTCTTACCAGCCCCTCTGCACACTCACACAGACACAAGCACTGCAGCTGTTGCTATGTAGCTGTTAATGCTTCCACTTAAACTCTATAACCACTGCGTAGGTTGTTTTTACTGAAGCAATGAAATAAAGGGTTGACTCTTACGTGCCTGTTCAATGCTACAGGAGAGGATTAAGATATTTACTTACTGCTAAGTGAATTGTTTATTGAAAATTGTTTCAGTGGACAATCAAACAAGAGAACTGTGACAAGTTAAGAGAACCATGTCACTTTTTAGCATCTCTTTTAATAGGCTAGTAAAATTCTACAGCTAATCCACAAGACTGTAGTATGAGCTGGTACATTACATGCCTTACCTCATTCACTCCATTTGCCTATATGCTATGATATCAAAATAGTTTGACAGTAAAAAGGTCCAAAATGCTAGCACAGGTGCCCAGGGACACAAACAGGACAAGTGGCCTTGGGCATACCCATTTTAAGGGTTTAAAGAGGATCGTGACTCATCATACTGTAACACACTCTGCAGACATACAAGTTTGCAGTCTCAGCCCTTGCCGTACACCTCCTGAGAAGGATAACGAGTGCTGATTTTCAACAAGTTGCTAAACAGCAAGCTAAATTATACACGTGTACATTGAAGAAAAATGTATGCTCAGAGTTTCTAAAATTTAGAAAAATGTTGCAAACTGGTTTTGGGGGTTTTTTTACATTTAACATTTTGTTAAATGTTGTAGCTTTGCTCATCTTAAAATACAGATAATTTGTTTGGTGAGTGACATTTTTAAAATAGCTACTAAAATTTGAAAATTACATTAACAAATTTGAAAAATTGAAACCAAGGAATATAACAGGCAATGCATTTGGGAAGGTTAAGTTGGGTTAGTAATTTAGCAAGAAAGAAACACAGTAAAACATCTTTTAAATAAATACTTGCTTTGTTTTTAAACTTGGCGAGATACTGTTAAGATTGGCTTTGAATGATGGCTTTGAATGACTGGCTGAACTCTTCAGAATGGAACACGGCTTACACACATCCATTCCCGGTGTTGACTTTTCAGTACAGCTAAGAAGGAATAAGGACAGATGTGCAGAATATTCTCAGAACTGGCAGGTGCAAGAAAGAAACTATTCACTTAAAAAAAAAAAAAAAGAGAACTGCTCATATCATTGCCAAAATATAAACAAAATTAAATGATGTAGTTTAAACTTTACCACTTTGATCAAGTGCTTTGATAACATTTAAAACTTCTGTGAATTCCAGCAAAAACTTTGTACTTTCTATCCATTTCAGTTTTAGGGATGGCAGAGAAGTTTAAATGCATTATTGTAATGCTGAATAAACTACTTACTGAAGTATTACTGCTATTCAGAAAGGGGAAATTAGAACAAGTTACAGTGAATGACTGAATGGACTCTGCTTCTAAGCAGCAGTCCAACTGGGAAAGCGGAAGCAGAAACGTATTTTAGCAAATTTTAGTAGAAACCTGTAAGTATTAGCAGACAGTGCAACTTTACATATTAATCATTCTTTAACTTATTAAACTTCCCTGAACCATTAATAAACAGATTTTTTTTTATAAATTAAAATAATGACATGCCAGAAAACTAAAAACAACATGTCATAAGTTAATGAATTGGAACTGAGGGACCAAAGAAATGCTGGCACAGAATCTCTGCTGACAGATTCTCAGCAATCATAATTGAAAAGAATTTGAGCTGGCTCTGAAAAAAATTGTAAGCCCATAATGTAAACTAAAATTGTGAAAATTTCTTACAAGTTTACTATTTTTAATAATTTATTCTAAACAAAGTAGATTTTTTCCCTTATTTAATGACAATGTTTTAAGGCTTTATAAAGACTAATATTAGTTTTAATTTCAAGGGTCTACTGTATTGATTGGGTGAAGTAAGGACCATGTGCCTTCTTTCAACACTTCATTTTCAGGAGCCACTGATACCTTGCAGCTGAATGACAAGTGGCCAAAGGATTGTCCTTTCAGCATGGACCAGGGGACTTCTATTATTTTACTGAATACTGGAAGACATTGCAAGAACCTATGTATTTGTGACTGGAATGAGATGAGATGCTTCGCTACAGCAAATGTTGGACCAGTACTTGAACCTCTTAGATGGCGTTTGAGAAATAATTTGAAATACTCATGAATGCAACCTGCACATGGATGCCCATTTTTAAAGCAGTGGAGGCTGACATATGACTCACCTCACGATTTGCATTAAAGTATGTAAACGTGTGGTGGAGGAGTGTAATTGCTGCTAAATAGGCTAAAATGATTTTTTGTTTTTCCTACATCAGTACAGTGTGGTAAGTTTTAATTTTGACATTTTTGTTTCCAGAGTTTTGCTGCAGAGACACGCCAGAGTATCTGAAGCAGGGAATACATCCTTTATAGGCTAGAAGGTGATTTCCCTGATACACAGGCTTTAAATGACAATTTCAAATCCATTCATATTACCTTTTATGTAAGATATGAAGATATTCAGTTTGGCTTGTGTGCTTGTACTGCCAGTGCTGATGGTAACTCTGTCTCTTTCTTCAGTTATCATCAGGAGTAAAAAATGGTCAGGAGCATTTTACTATTATTATCAAATAGTAGGTCATGCAGAGTCTGCAGAGTCTGCAATCTCTTGAAGGAACATATTCATTTAATAGGTTTGGGGGAAAAAATAAAAAATCTGAAAATACGAACATATTTACAAAATGCAAAAAACTTGCCAGTTCTCAAATTGAAACTAATCTTGTGGTTTAATTTAAAAATTAAGTTACTTATACTTAGAAATATTTAGCTTGATTTTTTTTAACCTGTTTCTATGATCACTCCAGCTTTCTTTCCAAATCTGCGTATCATAAGCATTTTCATTATGTTAATTTCTTTTGCTGGTTTGGGACAGGAAATCCTTCTAATCTGCAAAAATTCTTGGGAGACTGAAAAAATGTTTCATGTCCAAATCACTTTGGATTAGCACTTATTGTGCAAGTTTTTCTTTCAGAAAAATGTAGTTCTACCTCAAACTACAATACAGAATAAGGTCAGATATTCCTTTAGAGGATTCAGAGTTTAACTACAGATAAGAAAACATTCATCTTTCAACAGTAAGGTAATTTAAGGCTTAATTACATCTGAATAGTAACAAAATCAAATTACTAATTTTCCATTTTCTATTTAAATATTATTGTTTCACAAGAAACCTCTCATGTTTTCTTATGAACCAAGTCCACAGTATGTAAGCAAAGTTGTGAGAGAATGACTGTGTAGGTCCTGTAATGACTATTTTAAATTATCCAAACCAATCTGGGACTTTGTATCATGATTGTTCAAATTGTAAAAAACAACTACAGAAGTGTCAAGGTTGTAGAACAGGTGATTCAACTAAACTGTTGGGTTTTTTTTTAATAAGTATTTCTTTGAATTATTCTCTATAAAGACAAGTAATATTTGAAATGAATGACACAGGAACAAGACCAGTCGGTGATAACATTTGGGACTGAATGGATGGAAGGTAGGGCAGAGTCCTGCTACTTTGCATTGCAGAAGTATAAATTTACTAAAAAAGGAAGAGCAACTAAGTAATACCTGCCTTGGAGCTTGTGGGATGTTTGCTGAACGAGTAGAAAGGAGATCGGACTTCATGGAAGTTTGAGGATAAGATGAAGATTTCTTAAGTATTAGATTATTGGCAGATCCATCAAATAAGCAATTAGTAATAATTAAATAAAGCAGGTAAAATCACAGAAAAAAATTAGGTTGGAAGGAAGCTCAAGGGATAAACTTGTCCAACCCCTCATGCTAAACAGGGCTAACTGGCATTAGATCAGATCGCTCAAGGCTTTATTTATGCTTAAAGATTGTTTATTTTAAGTCACATTTATTTAAATGTATTTATTTAAACCTAAATCCTTTATCAAAAGCAAAGCTAACATTACTTAAATGTCTGAACAAAATTTAAAAGGGCATTAGGGAATGCGTGCACTTCGCAATTGACTGCTCCAGATTTCTTGTTCAAGTGGTCTCTTTCAATTATGCCAAGACCTCATCCATTTAACACAGTGCTAAAGCAGCCAAGGATTTGGCACAGAATAGTTCTATGCAAACAGCCAAGACTTTCCTCTTCCTATCCTGTCATTAGAGTTCAGTAAAATAAAGTATATGCTGCTATACATCACCCTGAACAGTTTGAAGAAGGAAGACAAGCACTTCATTTTTAACTCCACATCATTACACAGTTTAGTATTTGTTAAATACCCTCCACAAAATAAGACAAATGTAAGTATTTTATATTAATAGAAATAATACAAAAGTTAACCATACACACAGGCATATATTGCTTATGCAGAATGTAAGTTAATTTTTTTGACATTGAGAGACGGAACAAGTCAAAATGCTAAAAGTAAAGTTAAATTGAAATATAAACTTCGTTTCCTATAGGATGTTTGTGTTGTATATAGGCAAAGCCTAAAAAAAAGTGGAGCCAAGGCCCTTGGAGAATCTCTGCTCAGTTGCTTCTTCATGAACACTAATGGCTCTCACACCTACTAGTGAGTGCTGGGTCCCCTCGGCATGCCAAGCTACTGAATGCTGAATTTGACAAGGGCCACAGGGAGACCATCAATGAGACAAAACCAGAGAAAATCATATGCAATAGGGGAAACAGAATATTAAAAAATACTTCAAAGAAGGAAGAAGGGTAGGAGAACTGGGAAACTGGACTGATGGAATTGATGGAAGGGAAATGACAAGATGAGTATACACAAAAATGCAGAAATACATTTCAAGTACAAAATATTTCAAAAGGAAGAAAGGTCAGAGCCCAGAATGGAACAGATGTGGTCACAATCCTCAAATGTTTTTAGCAAAAGTGTTTAGAATCAGCTGTATTTTGCTACTCCTTTTGTAAAGATTCAACTGTCTAGAATCTCAGCATTGTAGAGCAAGTCTCACTGCAAGCGGAAAAACAGAAGGATGCTTCCTTCCTTGAAAATTAAGTTAAAATCATAATTTCAAACAAAGGAATAGGTCCAAGCTTTCTATAATGTTATTTTAGTGCTTATAGCTGCTTACAGATGCTTTGCTGTATTAGGGTGTGTGCAGATAAAAGGAGACTGAAACTGCAGTTTGTTCAAGGAATTGAGAGTATATACCAGCCTGGAACATCAGTATGCAATGGCACAAATAACTGCACAGGGGTCTTATGAAGACCAAAAATGGTATTATCATGTCAGCCTTACTAGGCTTTTCAAAGAACTGTGTCGACAGAAACAATAATTCAGCCCAAAAAACCAAGAGTTTATTCAGATGGAGAATGGCTACTACAATTTGATACAGCCACAAATGAGCCCTAAATAAGAACCTTCTGAAGCACTTCCTCTGCAAATGGTTTGTTCTAAAACATTATTCAAGTTCTACAGTCTGCATACACATAGCCAATACTCTGTCGATAAATCAAAATGAATTGGGAAACTCTCATATGGGAAAAAGTTATTCTTTAAAGCTACTTACAGGTGCAAAAGAACAGGAAGTAACTTTCTGTTATGTATGTTTGGTTTCGTATCTGTTGAAGATGACTGGTTTATATCAGTCTTGCTGCAGTCTATAAAACCAGACTGAGATACAGAAACTGTTGGAGTTGTTAAGAAACAATGATCTACCATGCTGACAGGTACCTTTGAGAAGAAATGGAAGGAAAATGTGGCATGACAACTCAGGAGCTGGTCTGAGGATTTGGTTGGCTTCTCTCGTAATAACAGCAGCAGATTGCAGAGCAGATGGAAAAGAACTAGACTTCAAGCAATGTACAAATTAACAAATCGAAGAGATTGCTTCTTTACTATATTACTTGAAAATGGTATATAAAGAACAACTGGGTCTAGGGCCAGTCATCTGACAAGAGCTGGCATATAATCACGGCAGAGAATTTCACATGGAAAATGCAGGGAAGAAGACAGCCTGTTCTTCCACTCCTTATCTGACAAAGCAATCACCTTTATCATGACTACTTGACCATCCAATGGCTGATATCATCTGAAAGAGTCCAACACTGGGTCTGCTATAAATTTGCTCTGTGTTGTACTGACTGCTATATTTTCTGGTCCTTACACTACTCAGCATTTTAAATAATATTATCATTGAAATAAAGGGGGAAAATTGTCAGAAGTTGTTTGAGGATCTTATCCTCAAATCAACATAACTCCATTGCAGACTGTCCATTTTCCAATACAGTCTTCTTTTAATGACTTGAAAATGAATTATCAGAAGACAGACACATCAGAACCACACACTGCAAGTGTTTGCTCAGGCACTATCTCTTGTAGTACAACTTTAGACACACAAATGGAGAAAAGACACAAATTGTGGTGTGAACTTCATTCTCAAAAAGAATATTCTCCTAATTTTTCCCAAGGAAAGGACGAGCACATTGTCAAACAATGCAGAGAGATGTATGCACATGCATTTTTGATACCCAGACACTAAACTTTAATGGCTTTGGCTATATTTTTAAGGTCAGTTAGTTACAAATACTGGGTTTCATCTCAACTACAGACTTTTAAAAAAAGTCTCAGTTTCAGCTAGTAATTCTAGGATCCCCTAGAAAATTCCATTTCTCTCCACAGCCAATGGAGAAAAATAAGCACTTTACAGATATAATTCATCTGACTTATCTTAGACATCTGCACTGGGTCTGGCTGGGATGGAGTTAATTTTCTTTATAGCAGCTAGTATGGTGCTGTGTTTTAGATTCGTGACCAAAACAGTGTTGATAACACACTAATGCTGCCTACCGAGGTTAACCTGCAAGAACATCTCTGAATCAGATGAATCATCTTCTGGAGATTTCAGTTCAGTTAAATGTATAAGTAGTTGGTTAACTTTAAACTCATCTTTATTGGATTCTTAAACTATGAGATATGACAAAATATGGATTTTTATGTTTTAAGACTGGCATGGTTTAGATTATTAGACTGACGGTCTAATGTCCATATAATGTCCTTGCAAGTCTACACACATCCCAAACTGCAACTAAAACCAGTGAGATACTAAAGATAAAATATGCGGTTTGGGAAAATACCATTCTAACTAAAAAACCCTTACCTTTTATTTAGACATGAGGTTGAAAAAGACATTTCCAAATAGTGTAAAAGATTATATGATAAAACATCAGTAAGAAACCTTTATGAGAATGAGTAAACTGCAATTAAGATTTCATTCAAATAGTAAGTTAAATCTGAAGTTGAACAGATGGTTAGCAGGACATATATAACCAGAATTAAATAAACTGTGGAGTAAATATTCTATCTTTGTCTGATGCTCATTGTGGAAAACATTTCAAAGCGCTACTGTTCAATGATAATCTGATCTAGAAACAGTTTTATACTGTCTGAAAGTTATCATCCACATGTTACTAGCTGAAGCAAATAGTGTCATTAATAAGAATACCTTGAGATCTTTACATTGGATGCACGCAAAGCTTCGGGAACTATACCAATGTATTTTACGTTAAGTATTTCCTTAGTTTACTTATTGATTATGCGGGAGACTTTGTAATTAAACTGATATTCTACATTGATGAATGGAAGAAATAGAAGGTTGCTGGATGGCTCTGCAGAGCAATTATAAACCCTTCTCTCTGCTCAGGAACAACCACTGCAAAAATACTCCCTGCATTCTGAAACCAACTGAGGATGTGAGAATGGTTAGAAGAGCCTACTCTGAAGCAGACAAGACAGAATGTAATTCTTCAGTTAAAAACATATCTTTTAAGCCTTGTACAACAATATTTTGTTTCTTAAAGAAGAAGATAAAGATAATAAACAGCTCACTTCCAAGCAGTAATGGACAAAACTCTATGAAGGTAGAAGGCAGTAAAATACTGTGAGACCTAATCAATAGAAACTACTGGCTAGAGGTAGAGTATGATTAAATTATCATATTTCAGGACTTTTAAATCCCATTTGTAATTAAAATTTAAATACGTCTTTCTTTAAACTTTTATTATTTTTCAAAATAAATATTTCACTAGCTATATGTCTGATATAATGCCCACTTTGTGTTTTTTCAAATGTGTTTTTCAAATGCTCACATGTGAACAAAAAAGATATTCGTATCTCAAGACAGGTCACAGCATTAAATCAGACATAATACTGCACATGTCCTTTTGATATATGTATTGGGTCTGGCTGGGATGGACTTAACTTTCTTTACAGCAGCCCATATAGTGCTGTGCTTTGCATTTGTAGCTACAATGGTGTTGATAACGCACCAATGTTTTGGCTACTGCTGAGCAGTGCTTGCACAGCATCAGGGCTGTCTCTCCAACCCACCACTCAAAAGGCCAGTAGGCTGGAGATGGGCAAGAGATTGGGAGGGGACACAGCCAGGACACCTGATCTGAACTGACCCAAGGGATATTCCATACTATATGATGTCATACTCAGCAATAAAAGTGGGGGGGAAAGGAGGAGGAAGGGACATTTGTGGTTATGGCATTTGTCTTCTGAAATAACAGCTATGCGTACTGAGGCCCTCCTTCCCAGTAAGTCACTGGACATCTGCCTGCTGGTGGGAAGTAGTGAATAAATTTCCTCTTTTTTGCTTCCCTTACACACGTGGCTTTTGCTTTTCTTATTAAACTGTCTTTACCTCACCCCATGAGCTTGTCCGTCTTATTTTCTTCCCCTGTCCTGCTGAGGAGGGGGAGTGAGAGGGTGACTGGGTGGGGGTCTGGCAGCCAGCCAAGGTCAGGTCTCCACAATATATTATGTTCATGCTGACTTCCTAGTAGCAAAAAGGGTTCACAACTGATAAAGTAGTACTCTGATTTCATTTTAATATTACTTTAAATATTACTAAAGCAACATTACAAATATGAATCATAATGCAAAGCTTCCGGTAGGATTTTCAGAGATGTCCAGCACCTACATTCATCATATTTAGCTCTCAATAACATACTGTTAAAATAAATACAATTAGAGATTTCAAAAAAATAAGTAATCTTCATTTGCTAACATCACTTATTTACAAAACCAATACCAACATTCCATTAAAATTCCATTTTCACATTTTGTTCAACTCACCTTAATCTAGAAAGAAGTACTGCATTCTTATTCCTAGATCAACCTTATAACATCCACTTTCAGCCACTGTCTGGGACATCTACAAGCTTTAGGTCTTCAGTTCAAAATTTATGAAGCAGAAACCTTCACAATATTATATACTTATATTTATGATAAATGTATCAACTTAATGAGAAATCTCAATATTAACAGGACAATGCAGACAATCTATAAAAAACCTAAAAAAGAAGTAACCCCATGTTTGTGAGTTTATCCCCTGTAATGTTTAAAGAACCTTTTCTTGTCTTTGTTTGAAGGCTGTTCAGTCAGTAGTCTGTCACATCTGTGAACTTGAATTCCATTTCTTGTTCTGTACTGCAAATGAAAACAAAATCCTCTGCTAGATAAGAGAAAAAAGAATGGACTGTGACCCTGTCCCTTCTGATTTCATGGTTATACAGGCACACTGTGCATTACACTGAGTCATCTCTTTAATTTCCCCAAAGGTTGTACCTCAGAGCCAGCAGGAGATCTGCCCCTTGCAGGAATCCAGTTCCACTTTTTCGCATCCAGTTTTCACGTTTCCCATTATACTAGAAGGTGGTCATTTGCCAGCACTTAAAGCTGATGGCTTTTCACACTTTTCTGTACTGACCAGAATTTGACCGTTCTACCGGTGATTCTTTATTCAAAATAAAAAACAGGCAAGTAACAGTGCAAAAGAATGAATTTTACATATTTTCATATTTTTATACTTCTCAGGAAAACATAGAGTAATTTAGGTTGGAAGGAACCTCTGGAGATCACCTAATCCAAACTCCTGCTCAAGGCAGGGCTGATTTCAAGCTGGTCAGGTTGAGGGAAGTCAAGGTCTTCCCTCAAAAGTAGAGCACAGCCCAGAGTGTTGCTGAAGTTTCAGACCTCCACAACTGCTGCGGAATCAGAGGTGAGGAGCAGCACAAAGGATAGCAACCGCTATGCTGAAGATGCTACTTGGGAAACTGCTTAGGGTTTTATTAAGATAACAGTATAAATATCCCTGCCCTCTTTTGCAGATTGGATGACCCATTTCAGGAAGACTGACAGCAGCAAGCACTCCAAAAGGAAAGTTTACTCTGTGCTCTGCTAATTTAATTACTTTCAATACCTTTCAACTGATCAGATTTGGAAAGATGAAGACAAACACTCTGCTCATCTAAATTTGAAGTGAAAGTTATCTAAATTTTGCCAGAAATGTACCATTTTGCTTAGTTTTAAGGTTTTTTTTCTGATAAGCATTCTGAACCGATTAAAAAGTACATTCAATTTTTGACAATTTCAGATGAACTACATTAATCTTGGCAGTAATCATATTGTTACATAAAGAAAAACACAGACCAAACTAAAAACAAATGTGTTAACTGGTTTTGGACTGAAAAGCCTACAAAGATTTCTTGTTAAACAAGGATTTACTGATAGAATGATAATCAGCTATACATCTGGATAGTGAAGAAGGCATCTTCACTGGGCTGGCTTTGCTCTTTAACTGGACTGCTGAAATAGAGAGTAATTAGCAATTTTTTTAAATATGTCTTTTTTCTATTTCCTTAAAGGAAAACAAGACTTAGGCATTAATTCATCACATTGTCGCGAAGCATTTCTAAGTGTTGTGGTTTAACCCCAGCCGGCAACCAAGCACCACACAGCCACTCGCTCACTCCCCCCCAGTGGGATGGGGGAGAAAATCGGAAGAGTAAAAGTGAGAAAACTCATGGGTTGAGATAAAGACAGTTTAATATGTAAAGCGAAAGCCGCATGCACAAGCAAAGCAAAATAAGGAATTCGTTCACTCCTTCCCATGGGCAGGCAGGTGTTCAGCCATCTCCAGGAAAGCAGGGCTCCATCACGCGTAACCGTTACTTCGGAAGACAGAGGCCATCACTCTGAATGTCCCCTCCATCCTTCTTCTTTCCCCCAGCTTTATATGCTGAGCATGACCCCATATGGTGTGGGGTATCCCTTTGGTCAGTTGGGGTCAGCTGTCCCAGCTGTGTCCCCTCCCAGCTTCTTGTGCACCCCCAGCCTCCTCGCTGGTGGGGTGGGGTGAGGAGCAGCAAAGGCCTTGACTCTGTGTCAGTACTGCTCAGCAGTAATGAAAACATGCCTGTATTATCAACACTGCTTCCAGCACAAATCCAAAACATAGCCCCATACTAGCTACTATGAAGAAAATTAACTCTATCCCAGCCAAAACCAGCACACTAAGGCTAAGAGAACTCCTTCTTACAAGCAGACCACTTTCATGGACTGAAAGAAACCATGCAACAGATGAGGAACGTACAGGTCTCCTCCACAGGACAGCTGGGTTCTTAATACGCTGTGGATATATTTCCATTACTTTTCCAACATACTGTTTCACCCCGTGTTCTCTCTAATCTGTTGCAGGCTTGACAATGTCTGGCTCAGCCCCATACCCGTAACTAGTATGGCTGGCTATAACAAGTGCCATGCTGCCTTGTTATGCAAAAGTATCTGTGGGAAGACAGCACTAGCCATATGGCTTTTTCCAGACAGAGGAGTAAGTTAGGGTTTGGAAAATAAGTAGATGATCTCTGCTGGTATCATGCCTTCAGTCTGGAAGAGAATCAGCCTCACCAACAGAAGTTTTCTGAGGGTTTTATATCCCTTTTCTTATTCCCCTTTTTTTACCATAGTCTTAACAGTCAGCTTATTGTTACAAGCATCTCTCTGTATGTCTTTCAGGTAAGATTTAGTTATCAGCATTTCCATTTCTCACAAAATGTTATATGACTACCATGAGACAAAACTGAAACCTCAAATGAAAATCTATTTATAGAAAATATAGAAATGAGCCTTTTTGCCTGCACAATAGAAGTTAATTAAACTTAAGCTATGTAGCAGTGTACTGCTGTATTTTTCTCTATTACCTTTTAATTGCTGACACTTTTAGGTATATAGAATCTAGTTTTAAAGCCTTTTTATCTGCTTAACATGAGAAGCAAATCTTTTTCCATTGAAAACAGTGATTTAATAACTACTATTTACAGGGATGACATTAAACTAGGTAAATGAGTAGCAAGATTTTATCTAGTCACAACATAGATGATTGTTCTTTGAGTCATTGTGTAAGTAAAGAAACCCCAAATGGTTTGCCCAGACAGGCAAGATGATACAAAACAGCTATGCTTTGGATGCACTCTCTTATTGGGGATTTGTTTTCATTAAAAAAGATCATGTTTCCCTTATGAAAATTTTGTAGCAGAAGTGTCTCATTAAACAAAAGCAACCAGTTTACTTCAAAACAATGAAGACAGAAAAGGGTTTTGGATGACAGACAGCTTTTGGAATGGGACTAAGAAGTTGATCCTATTTCTCTAAAAGCTGAATGGACTGCAGAGACACTCAGTGTTTTAACTCCTTCAAGAGAGAAAGTAATCGAGAGAATACCATTTTCTTGATGCCCCAGTAGTGCCAATTTGGAACAAATACTAGCTTTCGATATTCTCAGATGACCTCCAGGGCAGAGAGAGACTAGAAAGTGGAATAGCTTTTATGTTACTGGGAGCATTTTTTCCCACAGATAGTCTGGGGATAAATTCCCCAAAAGATGAGAAAGGGAAGTAATATACTTTGACGTATGTTTGACAGGCCAAATTTGGAATGCTGACAATTTGCATTCTTACTGTTGTAGGATAAAAACTCATTCATTTATTACAAATTCTTGAATACTTTTTCTGAGACATTGTCAAATAATTATAAGCACTATGGTCATCTTGAATAAAACATATACAAAGTATAAGGTAAAAGTAGGGTCCATATTCAACGTGCTTCATCATGAAGTTCTTCTGGCCAGGGCTACAAGAAAGCAAAAGAATCTGACCTGATAAAGAAGACATCAGCAATAAGAAAAAAATGGTAATGAAAAAGTTGGTCATCAGTCTCTCTTCTCTTGGGCAATGGAGGCACTACAATGAACTTTCTTACTGGAAATATTTTTGCCACAACAGAGGCCTTCATTATTAATAGGTAGTTCTTTCAGGAGCTGATGCCCATGGCTGCAGAAATAGATATATATTTAAGGCAGGCTGAGTGAGTAAGTGGCTACTGTTTACTGGAATGAGAGCCATGAAACACTAGTGTGGCAAGTGCCAAAAAAACGTGATATTGAAAGAGAGGAATTCTTGTATATTTGCAATTTCAGACTTTGTGTGGCCTCTAGTCTCACTCATCAGTCCCTTCTTAATGGAGTGAAACTACTCATAGTTGATAAGTTTATAACTGGAGAAAAAGGAATGGTCATTCACCTTGAGTTTTGCAGTATGCTTTTCAGGCTCCGACTACTACTTCCTTGCAGATGCTGCTTACATAGTTTTTCCCTTACCTGAATGCTGTCTCTTTAAGGTGAATTTCTTTCATATTTCAACTTTTAAATTATTTGTTTATAATGTTTTGACTAGAGTATTTGATTTTCAATTTAAAAATAAGGCATGTGATGGTTAATGGAGTAGTTGTGCATTCACAGATTTAAAGGCTGTAAAGTGTAAAACACAATAATCCACTCTGATCTGCATAATCCAGGTCATAAAATTCTATATAGTAATTCTTAGCAGAAATGGACTCTTTCTAGATGAGGTTAAGTCCATTAGAAAGTCTCAATTTCAGTACTCTAAGCATACATACAGAGAATGTACACATCACCTAATTTTTCCAATAGTTACTTAATCTCACTGTGAAATATCTGTACTTTATTCCTACTCTGAATCTGTCCAGACTTTGCTTTCAGCTACTGCGTCTTTTACACCTTTGCTAAACTAAACACTCTATTACCAGAAATCTTATCTTCCATCTCAGTAATTAAAGGCTTCATTCAAGTTCCTCATGACCTACTCTTGTATAAACCAAATAGTCTCAAACCACAAAGCATGCTTTTTGTGCTTTGAGTTATTCTTAAGGTTTTATGGGATTTTTTAAATTCTCATGAATTTTCATATGGAATATGTATGATGTTGTATTCATATCTCCTTATTTCAGGGAAGAAATTCCTTTTTGTATATCCAAGTTCCAACACTAACTCATCTGGTCAAGGTTTAAAAAAAAACATGTGAAATTCATTGTAGTGTATATCATAACATTACACTTGCCATGCACAAAATAAAAGCTAGTATTGCCCTATCAGGAGTAGTGCAGTAGCAGAAGAGTGTTTTGCTGGTACAAGTACTCATTTTTGAATGTGTTGATTCTGTTGAAATCATCTACAGTGTTATTTGGGTACTGTCCACATACCTGTGCAAGCACTTGCACCTCTATAACACGGATAAGAGCAGAACATAAATAGAGGCTTGTGTTTGGATGGATTTCTGAGATACAAGGATTCATTGTTCTTCTTAATGAGCAAAATTAAAGTTCTCCTCCTTAAATTTTTGCTTTTGGATAATTGTTTTGATTAATTGATTTCTTTCATCAGAGGTAGGAGGAAGGGGAGTTTCTGTGGTTTTTGTTATTAAAATTGGCTGCTCTTTTCTTATAGGATGAAGGAAAAAGCTGTTACCTATCTCTCTTCTAAAACTGTGAAGACAGTGAAGCACTTCCCCCTTTCCATTTTGTCTACTTTCCTCCTTCTTCAAAGTCAACAAAGTAAAATAGATTATTATAGCTGACCTCGATCCCACCAAAACTGTTTCTGAGGTGTGAAAAGCTTTATGGTAATTGCTGCAATTTGGATGAAAACATTAAGAAGCCACCTGACTTCCCTGAAACAATTAGTTCTACAGTCCTTGCAAACTTAGTCCCTGAACAAAATCAAACCTTACAAAGGAAACAAGTAGCAAAGACAGATCAAAGTCGCAGAATGATCTGGGATGTGACTCTTCCTAACACATATACAAGTTCAATACACACATATGCCTAACAAACCTGATCAAAGAATTTTCCCCCTTTTTGCACTGATTTTTAAAGGCATTTTTAAGAGATACATAATGTGGATGTTTCTCTCCTTTTTGCAACCAGAAACCTCAAATATCCTCACTTAGCCCAATTCTGACATGGTTAAAAAAACCTCTCAATTACAGTAATGAACCCATTAAACAGGAAGAGGGGGTTGAAAACTTGAAAATTTGAAGTTTTGGGGAACAAAGTGAAAATATTTCTTAAAGGTCAGTGCTGGGAGAACAGACCAAAACTAAAAAAGTTTAGCATAATAGATTGCTAATTTCCCAGATCAAACTGCCATGTCAGCCAGGAAGAGGAATATGGGCTCTGCAGGTGGGGGCAACAGTTTCACCACAGTGGAACACCAATCTGCTATACTTCTAGCCCCCATCACAGAATTTTTGAAAAACTAAGATCCTGAATGTAAAAGTGTGAAGTAGCGAAGTGAAGCTGCTTCTGAGAATGTAGGTGGTGTAAACCAACTTGCTTTGGGTTAAAACAAATGCTTTTTACTAAAGCAGATGAGGATTCAACTTTTGATTGGAGAAGAGCTTCCTAGAACCAAGTTCTTCTGAACTTGGAGGAGAAACTCACAGTGGTAACAAAAAAATTAATGGAAAAGAATATTTAAAGCAGCATAAAATAGATTCACCAGAGTCCAAACAGCAAATGCAAATACTAGTAGCAGTTATCATTATCACCACTTTTCAGAGCCTTGACTATTTACTTCATTTGTTTACAGGTTCTAAAAACAAACATGCTTAAGATCTGCTGTTCATTAACTCCTCTCCTGAGGTCCAGCTCTTTCTGTGTTAGCATTCTCAGTCTTGAGCAATGTAAAGAAGACAGCTCACACAGTAATCTAAAGAGACTCCACACTAAGGATGGATTTGTAAAGTTAAACCAAAAATGGGGCAAGCACACATTTAAATGCCTGAATAATGTTCACACTTACATTCAAACATCAGTGTGTGTGAGATATCCTGAGCCTGATTTTATTTCAGTTCTTTCTGGAAACAAGACCAAGTCACTCCTGTTCAATAGCATTGGTCTCTCCCCTCTTCCTGACATATTTTTAACAATCTTCTTTAATGATGTTGACTACCTTGCATTTTCATTCCTTTTACCAGTCTAAATATTAAATTGTATTAATAAATAAAAATTAATATAGGTAGATACAGAAATTATGCACTTCTGCACAGAGGCATTTAAGTTCATTCCTGACTGATATAATCCAAATAGGCTTTTGTTATAACATTCCTGGACAAAAGACTATTATGAATAAAAATTAATGTTTCTCAAAATCTGGAATCAAAACACAAGTTCCTTTAAGCCAATCTTGCACAGAACTCACACTGTTCATGTGCTAGTAGGACTGCAACCTTAGTCATATACAGCCAAGTATATCAGAAAAGAGTTTTGTAAATTCTGCTTTTCACCAAATCAATCCTACTGTTAAAATGAAAGATGGAGTACCATAGTAACAGCATGGGTTACTATTTAACATCAACAACACTTAAAATGGTTTGCACAATGAGTTCTTAAACAACTGCATTACATTGCCATAAAATAAGCCTAAAATACCAGTATGTTATTCATTAATTTATTCTGACAGGATTTCATTAATGGAATTGAAAGACACCATGTTACTAATCTGCTAGGCTTCCCTAAAATAACCTCTTCTATGAGATTAGGGATTTATGTGTATACTCAGTCAGAGGGCTTGTATCTTGGATCCATTCCAGCCTTGAAATAGGTCCCATTGGGAATCATTTACTTTCAAACAGGTAATAGTCAATAATTCTAGAAGCTCAGTTTAACAGCTTCAAATCAATGTAATCATACAAATAAGTTCAAAGTTTAAGATGCTTTTTAGAACTATCAGGTTACAGGATTCGATAATATTTAAGATTCAGTTCCCTCCACAACAAAATATACCTTTAAGAATTAAGTATTAGTCTCCTACAATCACAAATTCCTTAGAAGAATATGCAAACAGGGAGTTCAAAATCTCAGCTGTTTTACAATGTTTTCAAGTTCTCAGCTAACCGCCTTTTTAACTGTGTTCTAAACTTTGTGACCTACACTCAGTATCTTAACAAAACCATAACATATCTGAAGAAAACAATATCCCAGGAACTATGGTATTTCCATTGTTTTATTAATTATAATTAAGAACAAGTATTGGGACAAAATGATGCAGCAGGGATCTAATGAAATGATATGTCCAAGTACAAGACACAGCACGTAAGGAGTGAAACACATAACTGGCCCCTACATTCATGTGGCTACCACAGAGAGAAAGAGAGAATTTAGGTATTTTACTAGCAATTAGGTACTGAATATCTGTTTTGTTTTGGTAAAAGATTCTGCTGCATGCTGGCTGCTGTAGTTTGATACAGCAGAACACTTACCTTCAGGTGCATTATTAAAGCTACTCATGTCAGAAAGCGTGCACTTAAATTAAGCATGTTGCTATGGGGTTTGCTGAACCACAGTATCCTGGTACAACCAAGTTCTTTGGAAGCAAATAATAATTCTGGGGAAACAGTGATCTTTTCTTATCAGTCACTACACAGCAGATGTTTCTCAGCTGGTTTAGGTGATACAGTCTGCAGAGTGTCTTTAACATTCATGTAGGAAAAGTGAATAAAAACAAAGGGGAATATACAGAAAATCAGAAAGATTTTTAAATGACTGTTATAAAACTACAGCCATTGCAGGTCTAGTTCTCCACTGTTTTGTGTGATGTATGCAGTGCTTCCCATAAAGTGAATATAAAGTTACGAAGAAAAATGGTATATATTTGCTTTGGCAGATGACTGGACTACTATCAGGAAACTGGATAATAACTCCTTATACATGTAAGTATATATGTGTATATTAAACAAATAAACATTAAAAGTTAAGACCAAGCCACAAGATGTAACCATGTTAGGAACATATAAAATCAGAAATAATCTATAATTAGATGTCATTAATTGTAATAAAGTAGAATATAACATCACGTATTCATGTGAAGATAGCCATGTAGAGACTTGCTTGAAGAAAAGACAAATGTAACTACAAGTTACAAACACTGGATCAGATAGTCAGCTACTGAAAGCAGCATAGTTCCTGGGATTCACAAATTTAAACAACTCATGGTTTCATCTCAGCTGGCCCTCCTTTAAGTGGATTCTTTACATTTTCAGGGTCATGTAAGTTGAAAATAAACAGCAAAGTCAATTTGAGCAAAAAGGGCTAAGGCTGCATACGGGCTTCTAAATTTAAAAGTACATTTCTAAAAGCTTTCACCTAATCAATCAGATACTAAACTACCTATTTCTGAACCACCACACAGAGTAAAATAAAAAAATGCAAAATTCAGAATTCAGTGCAAATTTATCACAAGTTTTCAGTAATTACTTTCAAAATGAATTCATGAAGTAGACCAGTAAGTAAATGCAAGAGATCACTACGAAACAGCATCTGTTCCTGGTTGATTCACCACTAAAAGTAGATGTCAAAGAAATTATTAAATAAATATTTAGGTATAGCTGTAGTTCTATTTGGAATTGCCAGTTTCAAAATAAAACTTCACATTATTCATTGATATACAAAAGTATTTTGCACTTATTAATTGAACTACAGCTACATGCTAGCTTTATGAGTCAAATTTATGAGCAAAAAGAACATCAAGTATTTAACTGTAATTCTGAAACTCTGCACAAGGTTAAGGAAAGCTGTAAGTAGGTGTGAGCTCATAGGTATCAATTGGACTGCACTGATTTACATCCACTGATGAGCTGACCCTACCTTTCACATTTATCTGATTTCATTAAGATACATTAATGATGGTGATTATCCAGAAAGGAAATAAAATAGGAATCTCAAGATGAGATAGATGATGGTCATTAACAGTGCATATTACCTTGCTGTTAAATTGCATAGAGACTGATTTCACCAAATACTAGCATTAACATATAATAGAAGGCTCAAATAACAATACTTAAGAAAACTGCTGTAAAATGAAGAATGCAATATCTACAAATTTGTGCCTATTACATGTTTGAATTTGCTCTGCTGAAACAGCATCATCAGCGAAGTACTTAAGGGCACATTTAACTTATGGTAATTCCTCACAGTTCAGAATTAAACACATACAGTTCTGAGCTTTTTTGCTTCAGACCTAAAAACAGCAGACGCATTACTGCATTTTTATTTCCCCTATTTTATAGTATTTTACAGCAATTTGCACTGTGTACAAATTTCTGTCTGGTATTAATACACAAGTGTGGGGGAAATTATCTGATTCCCTTACTCACATTCCCATTCCTGAATCTTTGTCTACACCTTTTATTTACTTGCTTAGTTCTGTCAACTCAGTCTTTTGGTTTTCTATTATTTCTCCTTATGCCAACATTCATCTTGTCTGCTTAGATTGTGGATTACAGTACTAGAGTGTGAACTAAGAGATGCTGACACTGCAAGTCTGCTTGGCTGAGGAGGAAGTAATTCTGTTAAGAATGAATATCCCAGATATAGACCAAGGAAACCACCTGGAGCTGACAAGAGATAAATAAGATTATGCTGCTAGAATCACTTGCCTTGCTTGAGAGAATGCCAAAATCAGAAGGGTTGACATTCCTACTTACATTTCAAGGTTACAAACGTAAATAGAAATAATTTACTTTAAGTCCTAGTAGACAGACACTTGCTCTCACAAAAGCACTGGACACAGTTTAGCAATTTAACAGATGACATTTCAAATGAATCCTAAGGCTATAGAAAAAAGAAAGAAGTCGGGTCCGTACAGATTAGCACAAAGGTGCAGTTCTAATCAAATTCTACAACAGAATGGAATGTAAAATTTGATGTGTTTATCTCAGCACAGTTCAGGTTGTTGCTTACATTTCTAGAAATTCCAAACTAACTCTGATGACAGAAAAGAATTTATGTATCTTTGGGATAACACTTTTTTTTACTTCCAGTAAATGACTGCCCTCGGTTTCTCTATCCCAAGAAAAAGAGCAAAACTAAACCAAAGGCCAGACGTAACTGGGCATTTGGGAACATTCAGAGAATCATAGAACCATGGAATGGTTTGGGTTGGAAGGGACCTTTAAAGGTCATCTAGTCCAACCCCCCTGCCATGGGCAGGGACATCTTTCACTAGATCAGGCTGCTCAAAGCATTGTCCAACCTGACCTTGAACTCTTCCAAGGATGGGGCATCCATAACTTCTCTGGGCAACCTGTTCCAGTGTCTCACCACCAACATCATAAAAAAATTTCTTCCCTATATCCAACCTCTTTCAGATTAAAATCCTTGTCCTTTGTCCTGTCACTACAGGCCTTGGTAAAAAGTCTTTCTCCATCTTTCTTACGAGCCCTCTTCATATATTGAAAGGCTGCAATAAGGTCTCCCCAGAGCCTTCTTTTCTTCAGGCTGAACAACCCCAACTCTCTCACCCTTTCCTAATAGGAGAGGCGTTCCATCCCTCTGATCATTTTTGTGGCCCTCCTCTGGACCTGCTCCAACAGGTCCATGTCTTTCCTGTGCGGGGGGCTTCAGAGCTGGATGCAGTACTCCAGGTGGGGCTTCACGAGCAGAGGGGCCAAATCACCTCCCTCGACTTGCTGGCCACGCTTCTTTTGATGCAGCCCAGGGTATGGTTGGTTTTCTGGGCTGCAAGCACCCATTGCCAGCTCATGTTCAATTTTTTTGGTAATGCAAAAAAGGTAACCCAGAGATCTTTCCCACATTTTTATTTACATAAACATCTAGCTTCAGAGCCACTGACAATAAAAAACTTAATAAAGAACAAAATACAGACATGCCTCATGTAAGCAACTGTGTTAATGAACTGTTTGCCCTGCTTGCAGCAGGTTGAGAATATTAAACCTTTGTTCCTGCCAAGTACAGCAGATATTTTCTATTTGTTAGCTCCCTAGGAACTTGTCATAGTGTCTCATGGCAAGGATGTTTTTACATTCTGTAGTTACTGGTTAGTAGGTAAAAAGTATCTACTTGAGATCACTGATAGATTATATATGTCACCTATATGGCAGATCTGACAGCACTTTAAAAGCCTGATTATATAAAAGGTCTATAGCTTAAAGATGACTAGTCCTCCTGTAGAAGTGTTTAAGGAGCTGAACTTGACCCCAATTTCCTGGTTGTGTCTACTTTTAACAAGCCAGTGTATGCCCTGCTGTACAGCTGCTTTGATGTTATTTTTGCCTACAAAAGGCTTGTTCTCACTATTTCAAAGGGTACAGACCTTGAATATTCTTTTGCACAACCTGAATGACTAATGGGAAGTACACCAATGTTTATAATTGTTAAACTTGAAAAACTTACAAGAATTCAGCATCAATAAGATCATACTGTATTTGCAATTAGATATACTTAATTAATCTGAAATACCTCCTGTAAGGAGTTAAAGATTTTTCATTCCTGTATAACTATTCCTTATAATTATTCCTTTCCATATAAACACATCTCAAACTGAATGCATTCCAACTACTAACATATAAAGCATGCATTTTGTAAAAAAGTTGTTACAGTTCTATTGTACTATTCCTAGTCCATAGGCCAAATATGTAAAATACTCTGTACTTTATTCCAAGGTTCCCAAGGATATTTTTTTTGTCTTTTATTTAAATGAAGAACAAGTAGGTGGCTGAAAAAAATCCTGAATTAGTTGGAAAAGGTTAATTTTATATGCATGTTTAAGCTGCCAAAAAAATTAACTTTCAATTTTTTTATAAATTCATTGTTTCAATATTCATTTTTCTCTGAAATTGGGGCAAAATATTGATACAGGAAAACTTTCTGAGGAAAGATGAAGTCTGAAAACTTTAAGTTCCAAAATGTCATTTTGCAAACACATCTCCTATGCTGTGCTGTGGACTATCCCTCTACCAGAGAAGATACAGTACATCACGAGAGGTACAGTCTGGCTGTTGAACATTGGTGACAGGGAAGTATGAAGACACGAGTTATCCAGACCATACTTCCCATAATCCAATAAACCACCACGGTAATTTAGGTTCATGCAAAGAGTAATGGAAAACTCTTTTAAAAGCCAACATTTTATACTACCTTTCCTTAAAAGTAAAAAAAGTAAAGCAAACATCTTCCTATTGAAATTCTCAGTTTGGCATAAAACACATTTTCTGTAGAAAATTCTGACTTAAAAGTTTTATCCAGTTGTAATACAAATTTATGAGGGTTGGTTGGTTTCCCCCCCCCCCCCCGCTGGATCTGTCTGTAGTGCTAGTCTTTGGTCAACAGCACACTTGAAGAGCCAGAGCATTTTCCACCTAAGTCTAGCTACAGTTATCTTGACAGCAGATGTCAAGAAAAATCTGCCACAGGGAAATGAGAAACACATACAGAACAAATTTGGGGAAAGACTTCAAGAATGGCAATGATGTGAAAACATTTTTAATGATATATTGCAGGAGTGCTGAAAACCAGTAGTTAAAGAGTTTCAACCCACTGATGAAAACAGGAACTTTTGTAAATACAGACGTTACCACTTAAGTTCTCTGCCACATTTTCTCCAGTAGATTTAGTGGCTGATAGAAGATATAACTACATAATGAATGTAAATCTCCTTGTAGATTAAAAAAATTACGTAAGTGCTACAGAGCATTACTGTTATTATAAAAAAGTCAGTTTATTTATTAAAGGGCTAGAATTACTTTAGGACATTATAAGGTCTCGTTATTAAAGTCTTGGTAAGAAGCCATAAGCAGAGCTAACCTCGTTCTTTTTCTGTTGCAACGGTGAAGTCAAAATGGAAGACATTAAAGGCAGAAAATGAGGTATTTTGTACATGGATTTCCGTGTGTATCTAGAAGGACGTATGAGGAAGTTCTATGACATGAAACCCCATCTGGAAATTTTTATATCTTACTATTTCCATTTCGCCTCTCTTCACTCTTGGCCTTGCTCAGTTATCATTCTCCTAATTCCCAGTGTCTGAAGCAGCTTCTCAAGAAGCTTTCTAGCTTTACTCCAGTTCTGTAACTGCTGATGCCAAAACGGTATGTACATAAAACACGAGTAAGAGTCTCAGCAATGTCCACAAATAGACATAAGCATACCTTCCCTTCTCCTGTTCTCCCTCCTGAATTTATAAACCCACAGACACACAGACACTGTACCCTATCCCAACTTCACCATCCTGTTTCTTTTCTCTTCCTCAGTGGTCCACAGGCAGGAAGATATCCTTGGACTGGCAGCATTTTCAATCAGATTATCTCTTTCAAAACCTTCATTACTGAGGAGTAGGTAGAATAAAACTCTTCAAGTCACATCGCAAAACTTCTGAAGAGAGGACATACCATGCAAAACTAATGCTTTGATAAGAAACTCGGTCATCTGATGTGCTTGCACAGAGCAACCACTGATCTCAGCAGAACTCATCACCAACCTAATAAAAGGTAACAGCATATTTTTACTCTATCACACTCTGAACTTTTTCAGTTTATTCAGTTTCAAAATGGTAAGAGCAGCACAGTGTTACCCCTGAATTCTGCTGCCTTGTACAGTAGTTCAAGTCATTTATTCATCAAGGTTTCTTGTTGTCTTTAACTAGTTTCACCTGAAGAAAGCAAGATCAAATTCTTTAAAATGAATGCTCTGTGATGATATAAGCAGGGGGGGGAAAGCTTTCAGTGTACACATCTCCACTATGCAAACCATAAAAAATAGGTCAAATTTCAGTCCCACAGGCTTAATAACACCCTTTTTATTGGCAAACACAGATTGACAAAATGTTTTTTAAGTGTCTTGAAAAGAAGCAACAATCCTAAGAATATGTCACCTTTGTATATTAAGAGTTAGAAATGCCAGTACAATAGATGAAAAGCAGGCAAAATATTCTTTGAAGCACTGTTTTCAAGAGGAGCATTCCTTCCTGAGCCAAAACAGCACTGTTGTCCAGCAGACAGAATAATGCCATTTTAGTCATGGTGAAACAAAGGCTGAATAGAGGAGCTATTATGCGAAAAAATCATTCTCTCTGCTCCACTTCACTACTCTCTGGGTGTAATAACAATCCTTTTTTCAACAGCAGTAAGCAGAAAGTTAGTTTTCTTTTACAAGGTGTCGTGCCAGCTACATTGCTGCACTAATACATAAGGAGCAATGACAAATTTTAAGGGAGTTACCTGCATGCAGACATAACAAAGGGAAGGAAATGCAGACTGTGACAATTTAGGGAATTCATCTACCTAAAGTGTATGAATTTCCCTTTATGGTGGTTTTTTTATTTTTCTTTTGTATGTCTCAGAAAGTAAATTCCATTTCATTTGCATTCTCTCATGCGATTCCTCCTTCACTGTAGACTGAAATTTCACCTGGTGATGACCCTGTATGAACAATAATGTCATTAATTCAAGATTGCCTTTGTCCTCCCCCTACTTTTTTTTTTTTTTTTTAACAAATGAGTCCCTATTTCTGTTTGTTGGCTACCACTGAAGATAATGGCATTTTTGAAGCTTAAATTAGGCATTTCAGAGAAAAGAAAGTAAACATCGGCAGAAGATATACACAGAACCCAAATATAAAAGGAGAAACAATATGAACAGAGAATATTATTCATTCTGTCCCCTAACACAAAAACTAGGAAATAGCCAATGAAATTATCAGGATCTTAAAAGCAAGTATTTTCCACAGAGTGCATAATGTAAGCCTAGAGTTGTTCTTGCTGGGTAGTGTAGTAGCAAAAATGTAGGTAATTTGAAAAAGTGATATTATAAATTCATTGAAGAAAGCCCATTAAGGGCTACTAATATATAGGTACATCATCTAGGTCAGAAAACTCCTAAGCACTGCACTTGTGGAAACTGTGAGAGTACACTGGGATACATCACTGTATCCTTCTCCTGTGCTCCTTTCCCAGACATCTGACCACTGTCAGAAATAGGGTGTTTGTAAAAGTGAGATGAACAGTCTGACACATTGCAGCCTTTCTTATATTCTTATGAGATGATAGATATCTACAGGTCATAAAACTAAACAAAAAATAACTTCAATGATGTGTGTAAACAGCTACAAGAAACATAAGAAATATGTTGGCATGTTACTTTCAGAAGATCCTCTACACAGGTTTAAACTGGGGTGGGAAAAAAAGTATCACCACAGAAGCTTTTTGTTGATGCTGGGTCCTAGTGAAAACAGACATACAGCAACAGCATTTTATTTATGTATATGCTGGCAACAACACTGACAAATAATTTATTCATGTCTTAATGTTCCTTCTGATACAACACAATTTCATCCAAGGACACTTTGGAAAACCTCATAGAGTAACTAACCACTGTTTGTCTGAAGTGCAGACAGCTCCAGAACTTTTTTTAACACTCTGTGGTATCACTGTGCATATTTTAACCATAGCAAATTTCACCAGCAATGCTCCTTTCTAAAGAACTTTCTTCCCGAAAAGAACAGCAGTACAAGGCAGTCCCCCTTAAGCTGTAATGGCCTTTGGTATACAATACCAATAGGAAATCATAACTTGGTGCATCAATTGAGCAAAAGATACTTTGATAAAAAATACACACTGTAAGTATACAGGAATTAAAATTCGGTTATCTCAGTTTAGCCCATGCTTCTCCTTTACAGTGTTGCATCCAGAGTATCACTGGTTTCTGGATGTCTCATTTTAGTGATGACCAGAACTTCAGAGAAATCACACAAAAGGAAATTATTACAACCAGCCTAGTGACCTGGAAGCAATGTGCTTCCCTATTTATCCTGAGACAGAACAAAAGTGGAGCTTCCATTTCACCTGATCAGATGCTGTTCTACATCTCTCTAAGAAGCACCTGTTTATCCAAAATACAAACCATTTCTTGGGTTGCTTTGCAGAAGAGTGATGGCTTGGATCCTGGACATAAGCTGCCTCCCAGTGGTGAGGAATACAGGAAGCAATATGAAAAATATGAAACTGAAAGGGAAGGATGCACACTACTGAGGTCCCAGCTTCCTACTCAAATCCCATCTCCTATGTTCCTGCAGTGGCACTGGTGCTCACACCAGGACCGACTACAGCTAGGCTGAAGTAACTCCCTCACACATCCCAAATTGCATATAGTGAGGATGCTCAGCCCTCAGCACCAGGTTTTTTGCTTTACAGATCCACTCCTGTTTTGCCACACAACTTGCTAATGTAGATGTAGGCTGCACAGGTTCTTCTTGCCTAGCTGGAAGCAAGATGAGTCTGTGTTTATCGTATCCTTTCGAGAAGGTTAGAAGTTAGCCCTAGCTTAGCACAGAGCCTATTCTTGTCACTTAGATTATATCTAACTGTGAAAGAGATTACACTCCATGCCTTTTCCTTTTCTATGCAAGGGTGAATTTTGACCTGACAAAATAAACTGGGCAAAGCTATTTTAGACTACATGTAGGCTCTCAACAGAAAAAAGGTTTCAATATCCAAGCTCACAAAATATATACCATATCAGAACGTAAATTTTCATAGTGGGTGTCACAACAGGAGCCAGCTCTTCAGGAGTGGTAGGGCTTACCCATGCTATACTGAGCCCATGATGTACAAGCACAGCAGGACAGGAAACCAGCCTAAGAGCTGGTCTTCTGGGAGATGCAAACAGATTTAGGGAAGCAGAAAGAGAGACTCCATCAAATAAGTAACAATAAGGAACAAGACTAACCAGAGTACTTCTTGACTGTGTCAATTAAAGTGGTCCCCTGAAGCTAACACAGGCCAGAGCACACCAATTAATTAGGTTGTTCATGTGGAAGACATACAGGTGGTAACTGATGTGAGTTTCTCTTTTGCTGCAACATTGACAACAATGAGAAGAGACTACAACTAGTGGCCCAGAGGGGGACCCAGAAGAGAAGTCAGACCATGGGAAGAAAGTCCATCATTTCTATATTTAAGAAATTAGCCAGATTTAATGCATGCCAAGTGAGTCATATGAAATCCTTTACTACTTAAGTACGTGATAAACATCTTAAATCCCCTCCTACCTTGAGGTGGTGAGCAAATTGATCTATTTGAGGAATTTGTGCCTTGTCTGGTCCTAAGATGTGCAGCTCTGTAGTCTGGCTACTTCCATTCAACTTTCCTGCCTAACTTTTAGGAGGTGGTGGCGGAGGACTCTGCTTCTCAGACTCTACTCCTTCCCCTCTTTGAATCTCTTTTTCCATTTTCCAGGCTGGAAAACTCACCTCTAGCCAGGAATGAAAAAATGTTTCCTGAAGTAACCATGTTATCAAGAAATACTCAGTGGCTAGCCTGTCCCTGCTCCTTCCCTGAATCCTCTCTCAAGTGCCTGCCTCCCTAAATGGCAGGGCAATGGCCAAACCAAACCATGCTCCTCAGTCTGAAGCAGATTTCTAAATACAAAATGGCAACTCACACACAAATGAAGTCAGACTCCAAGGAGGAGTTTACAAAGCAAAAACAGATTTTAAAAAACAGGTACAGACACATCTTTGTGGCAAATGGATTACTAATACTGCTGAAGGAAATCTGGCCTGGAGACTTGAACTATGCTTGTCTGTCTCCCACAGATGTTGTCACTGTCCTGCCATCTATGCTTATTGTTCCTGCGGTACTTTCATTTCTATCTAATGAATTAATTACTTCCAATTAATTGACAGCAGCTTCATACTGTATTACCAAAGGATTACAAATTAAATTTTAATTATGGTTCATTGTGCAAGAGAAATCAAGTATAAACATAATCACACTGCATTATAAAGTAAGTACACTAGACATTTTCCAGAACAGATGCACACTGTCCAAATTATAGTCAATTCTGATATATTGTAAACAAGCTAAGACTCATTTATTAAACTGAAAGTATCACACCTCCCACACATAAATGCATGAGACAAATGTTTAAAGCTTCAAATTTTCACAGATGGTAGCAAGAAGAAAACACTCTTATAAGACAAGTATTTCGTGCCTGCAGTCTTCAGCAGTCACTGGTGTTCCACTGAAAGGAAAACAAAATTCCCAATATAGTTTTTCCTGTACCACGGTAGCAGTAAAATCACTTAATTGTCACTGTGAGTTCGGTCTGACATCATGCAGAACGTGGTCCCTAACAACGGGTTGCCAGGTGCCTAACTCCAGATTGTTAAAATACACGTCTGAAAACAAGTTTAATAGTTGTTCAGGGCAGAAAATATTCTTTGCGGTAAGGGCATCAGAGTTTGAAAAAAACTGACTGGGAGAAGAGAGATTAGAGCAGTGGAGTGTACTGCTCAGAAAAAGGGTATCATCACCACTGCAGCGCCCAGGAGAGGACAGCTCTGTTTTCCTCCTAACGTTCTGTGAAACTTCACCCGCTCTGGGAGAGTGAGCGGAGTATTTTTGGAGGTAGTGGGAGGAAGAAGGATAAAGCAGAGACATATCTCCAGAGCAACAATTTTTTTTTTTCCTTGAAAGGTTGACATCAAAACATCTGATTGTCAACCTAGTCAGTGAATTCAAAACTCACTACATAAGCTAAGTCAGATCCTTAGCTGATAAAAATTTACATCGCTCCACTGATTTCAGTAATAGGAGAGGCGAGTTTTTGAGGAGCTGAGAAAGACAGCACCTTTCACAGCTAACCTGCAAGGATACTGCCTATAGGGTTTAATTCTCTTTTAAAAAGTTACTTTATGCATAAACAGCTGAATAAACTTTATAACAAAAGAAAGAGGATCCATATTTTGAAATGGCTGATGAAGACTTTTCACTCATCATCATTTCACTCCACTGATTATCATTAACATCCTGAAAAGTACCATTTCACCATATGATAGACTCCATGTAGGTGAGTATTCTCAAAATACTTATGTAGGTGAGTCTTCTCAAAAATTCCGATTTAAAAGTCCTACCAACTAGAAGCCATCTTTCAAACATGTACAGCATGTGTAGCAGCAACAGAATACAACCCTTCCAAACCATCATGTTGTCCAAACGCTAAAACAAACCAATTCTTCAAAACTGAGATCTGAAAGAATAGGCAGTGAATTCTTCTGCGTTATAAGATGCAGTTCTGAATATACTTGTCCTGGGGTCCTACAAGATCAGTTGTCACTGATCTGAAAACACTACAAGTTTACTGTTAATAAAATTGCAGAATTGCAGATGATGCAGAGTTATATCGCAAATTATAGACACAATGATGTAACCTGGATCATCTATTACACTGTGTTCATTCAAATAACATTTTAATATGCAATAAAATAGTGATAATCTGTAAAACAAGAGGGATATCATCTGAGAAGGCCACTATGAGCATCATTACAGCTAACAAAACACAAGGTCCCAATGCAGTACTACAGCTAATGGATAACAACATCCCTGGGAATATAAGCAGAGAAATACCTATCAAGACTGCAATGATGGTATTATTCCTAGGTACAGAGGTATTTTTGGACAGCATGTGTATTTTCAGAGTGCTGTTTCAGGCTCTGATGCTATGATGGAAAACACCAGAAAAAAGGAAAAATACTTATATAGGAACCACTAGATAATCAGAGGACTGTAAATCCTGCCTTCCAATGACAGACTTAAGAATCTGTGTCTATCTGATCAAAGTGAAGATTAAAAGGGGACTTGATTACACTATGCAAGTACCTATGTGGGAGATTACTGATAACAGAGAGCTCTTTAATCTGGTCAAAAAGCGAGTAACATTAAATGGTGGAAAGACTAAGTTAAACAACACAAAGTAGAAACAAGGTAGAAATGTTTAACTGTTAAAATAATTAACCTTTGAAATGCCGTGACTTTAAAAGTTTATGAATTATACACAACGTAAGCCAGTAGAATTTATGGCAGTAGAGGGAGATGCTTCCCATACGCCTCAGTTCTAAAACCTGTGTTTTTTAAGAAAAGTATCATGCAAAAAAGCTTCCTGACTTTCTAGTATAAGTGAACAAAAATCAACAACACAATTACAGCACTGCTGTAATATTTTACTAATGCTCTGTGTTATATTACACGAGTGTAGCTAAAATTCAATCTATTGTCCTGCATCCTATTCCTGCACAGGAAATCCTTGAGACTTAGCAACTGGTTTCTGAATACACAAGTACACATTACTAGTGATCCTGAAATACTGCCTTTCAAGACCATCCGTTTTCTACATGCTCTACAGAAGAAGCAGAACTATTGATATTCTCTCTGTGAACTAATATCATTTAGTTAAGTAAAAGGTTGGGCCACTAACTGGAGTTCATAATACTGTCACTGATCTTCATGGAAGATTTACACTGACATGTGTACAGGCATGTCAAAAAGAAATATATGCACACATCACAGTCAAATGATCGCTGCCAATTTTTCAGGCTATACTGCTGCTGTAACTTTAAATGTATTCATTGTAAGTTCTCACATGTGACCTGCAGTCTATTACAAGACACTGCTTTATGCACACTGTAGATGCTTCACTGTCATTTAGCAGTCTGCTGACAAGAACAAAATTATACTACTGACATGCAACAAAAATGTATTATCTACATGATTTGTAAAAAAGAAACCGTAATATGTGTACACTTGTGGTGATAAACAGTATGAAAATTGCAAATATGAGGACAGATACTGAACTAATTTAAGGGTTTGAATGTTTAATATGTTGCATGACACATGCGCATGTGTAAGTGTGGGTGTCAGAAAGAGTGAGAGGAGCTGATTTATCCTGTCAAGCTTTCAAATGTTTCCTTCTTTGGATATTTATAACAAGATGTCACTCTTTAGGGTCAGGTTACTGATGGCTTATTTAGCTAATATTTTAGGACTGTAGGGAAAACATTTGATGGAATATATTCAGTCCAGTGTCTGATAGGTGCTGTATGAAGTGAATGAATGAACTGGAGACTGACTGAATGAAATAGGCAGTTTGTCTTTAGTACAGATTAGTTAACAAACAGAGGGGTTTGGACAGAACTAGAACATACAGTGTACCCCAAGGAATCTACAATGTTATCTCTGCTGTACCACAAAAGGCTTTCAAAATACCTTTCCATTTTCATTTTCTCACATCCATGTTTCACACGTTTCTTTCATCTGCAATCTCTTTTAAAGGAAAGGACAAGATTTTATAATAGAAGACTAGTAAACAGTCTGATAGAAGTCAACTCATAAGCTTGCAGATAGAACTGAGTATGTTTATGTAGCATTCGCCAAACTTTCATCTGTTTCTCACAAACCGCTTTCATAATCTCACTTACTCTTTTAATAATCTCACTTACAACAATGTTGGATTTTGGATTATAATCCTTCCTATGTGTTTAGCAGCATTGTGAGAATGAGAAAATATTCATTCTCTGATGGATATTTAGTTAAGTTTGATACGGAGGCCCTGTACTTGCTGCAACTCTTTAATATATCAAATGTTACTATTCCAAATAGAATAGTACACGAACAGAATTCCAAATAGAATTAAACACAAGACCAGAATCTCAGATGGGAAATAAACACAGGCCAGCATTGCCAACCAATCTTCCCATTGGTAAGTCTATATACCTGAGTCATCAAAGAGGAAACTTCACTTTTTTTCACTTTTCACTTTTTTTCCCACTTTCTTGCTCAGTTTCCTTTCAGCGCTAAAGCATCTCCAGATTTCTAAGGTCATCACTCATGACCTTATCAGCAGTTCATGTATCTGGAAGATAATTTCTATCTTTCATGAGATTACTTAGAGGAAGCCTCAAAAAGCATGAATTTTCTGTTCAGAGAATGGTAGAATGGGCATGTTGGGGATGTGACCTGTAATGCTTTCCAGTATGTATTTCATACGGCCTAATATAAACACGACACTTTTTGAAATATCTCTTTTATTATGATCTAACATTTAAGAAACATGTGCAACCAGAACAATAGGAATATAATAATGGCTGTACTTTGCCAGATCAAACATCTGTCCGTCCCAATTTTTCACCTCTGACAGATGACCAAGGAAAGGATTAGAATTGGGAAACCCTATAGGTGATACCTCCCCATCACAGACTCCCAGCTGTCAGCAACCTGATGCTCAAGGGCTTTCTCATCCAAAAGTGGTATCATTGTGTGTAAAACTCCAATATACTTTTGTTCCATGAGTTTATGAATCACTTTTGCTTCTACACAGACATTTGCAATATTCTGTGGTAATGAGTTCCACAGCATGTGTTGTGTAAAAAAGTACCTCCTTTTGTTTACATCCTACCACTTGATATTATTTGATAATTCCTAAATTTTATAGCATGAGAAACAGTGAAAAATTGTTCTTAGTTAATTTTCTCTGTGCCACCCATGATTTTATAGACCTTTTCATAGACTCAAGTCTACTTAACAGCTTCTTATATGGAGGGTGTTCCTTTGATCATCCTTGTTGCCCTTCTTTATGTATTCTTCAGTTCATATTATTTTCTGAAGGGGGAACAGAACTGTGTATATTATTCAAGATGCAGGAGCATTACAGGTATGAACGGTGGCACAATAATTTCTGTTCCTTTTTCTAAACTCAGTTCGTTGTTCTCTGCCCTGTTCCTGGTAATTCCTTACATTCTCTCCCTTGCCCTCTGCTCACCTTTGCACTGACATTTTTATACAACTACCTATATTAACTCCAAGCCCTGTTCCCTGAGAGGCAATAGCTTGTCATCTGCCACATTTTCATCTACTAACTTGGTGTTGTGAAAACCTTCTGTAGCTCTTTGCAAGGAGCTTTCATTTTTGCTACACTGAATAATGCAGTACCATCAAAACCTTTGTCATTCTGCTCCTTACCTGCCTTTCCAGTATACTTCTGCCAATACCAAGCAGTACAGGCACTAGCACAGATCCCTTTAACACATTACTAATAATCTCCCTTTATTCTTAAAACTGACCATTTATTTCTACCCTTTGCCTCCTGGCTTTTAACAAGGTGTTCACCTCTGAACACATCTTCACTGTAATCCTGACCAAGATTCTTGAAAGACTTAGATGAGAGTCATGTTGAAAGAGTTGGAAATTCAAGGAAATTATACCAGCTGGATTTATTAGTCTACATATTCCATGATGCCTTAAGGACTCTAACAGATTTTTGTAAGGCATGACCTCCCCCTGCAGAAGGATTCTTCTAGAGTCATCTTTAATACAGCATATTTGTTTACAGTTCATTGATCCTACCAGCTTGTCCAGTAGGGATATCAGACTTCTGCGTGTATGGTTTCCCAGTTTCCCCCAAGTGCATCATAAAGGAGTAACTGCAAAAGTGCACAAAAGTTTATGTTTATATTGAAATTTTAAGTTAGTTTGACTTTCAAACTGTGCATCACAAAAATTTTTCAACTATAGCAACACACTCCCTCTGCCTCCCTTTACCATGCTTGGTAAAATGGACAAAAATCCAGGAACGACATGGCCCAACTCTCCAGAACCCTTTCAGAAGTTTTGGAAAGCACTGCATTTTGCATTTGGAAATGCACTCTGCATTTTAGTATAATTTACTGTTCTTTCAAAGTTTACTGAATCTGTGAATCTGTCAGCCTGTCTAGTGTAATGTTAGAGATGAAATTTTACATACTTCTGAAGGTGTATCTTTTGTACTGTTTCCACTACCTCATCTAGAAACGAACTATATACTTTTAAAAGTTATTATCTATTTGCCAGTACCTCACTAACACCTTTGATTAGTGACATCCAAAAATGCCTAAAAACCACAGCCCTAGATGCCCTGTTTCATGGTGGCAATGCTGTTCCATGAGATTTCAGACCAGAAGGTAAGACTACCACAGATCTTCTGAAGATACTTGGAGGAATGTCAGTAAATACTGAATGTTAAAACCAATGAACTGTTAATCATAAGTACATTTTAGGACAATCAGGAAGCTGACAGAATACTGAATTTTCAATAAGTTTAGTAACAGCCACTTTTATTTATTAATGCAGCAAACAGGAAGAAGTACTGTCTACTATAAACCAAGAAAAAAAAATGAAACAAAACCAACAAACAGCTGCTATTAACAACAAATGCTCTCAGCAGGGAACAAGGTAATTTCCCATAACTGTAAACAGCTTCAGAAGGCCTTAGGTAAACACTGTGATGGTCAGAAACTCAAGGGATGAAGGAAGCACAATTATACCTGAAACAAAGAGGAATACTTTTAATCCAAAAGTGACTACCACCTCTCCAGTTCCTTACTAGCATGTGCAGTGCCAGTATATGGGATTCAAACATGCTCCCTGAGCTTTGTGTTACTGGGTGCACTTTGATTCAGCCCCTCCTACACAAACCTTATTGCTATCTCCTGTCCATGCCACACAGTGTTCTTGCAAGACAGTCAGCTGCTGGGCACTGAAAGCATTTGACTTGCAATGGACTAATTTCAGTATTTGCTCTATCGTATATTAAAGTGAGTCACAAGGAGTCAACTACTGTGGTCTGCTTCCATGGCACTCATCTATGCAGCCTGCCAGGTTCATCATTCTCCCTATTCCCATCTCCCACCTCTTTCCTGAAGCTCCAGGAGTAGCTCATGACATACCATGCGCTCTAGCAGTACACAGATGACACTCATTCTCCTCCAAAACACAGGCACCTCTGTTACAGAGACCAGAAGAGGTTTAAACTGGAAGTTCCTCTGGCCACAGAAAAAACAGAAGAAAGGAATAATGTTGCACAGTGCGAGGTGTATCCTGGCGTCCACCAATGCAAACTCAACTGTTGGATGAGCACTGACGGAAGTAATCAAAATACTAAGGGTTCCAGGTGCCCCAAACACCTTTTCTTTCAGTACCTCTGATGGCTCCAATACTTCTTCTGTATGACTAGGGGTAACGCTAAGTGTCATATTTTGCACCTACCTCCTCATATATGTGGTGTCAAGATATCTCACCGTTTCACTCAGGTTGTCAGCACAGGCTGCGGAAAGTTGCTCTGGAGCAATGTAGTTTGTTATCAATGTAGCAATTGCCTTCGATGCTGCCAACATAATCTTCGGTATAAGCTCTAAGAGGTAGGTTGTCCTGTGTACTTCCAAGTGCAGCACTGTACTCAAAAATGTCTAAAGGAATAAACAGCAATAGGTACTAGACACCACAGGGTCAATTGCCTCCATAGGGGAGCAGTTTAGAAAAGAAACAGTGAAACATGACCATTAGCAGCAACTGGTCTTTTTATTCAAAATTTCTGTGTAAAGCAGTATTTATCAGGGCTTTTTTTCAGTGCTTTTCCAAATCCCCACAGGTAGTGAGAGAAAAATCAAAGCGTATATTAGAATGGTCTAATATATTGCTCATAACAGGAGCAATGTTAGCTAATTGAGGGGTGGATGTGAATGACAGACTTCACTGGAGGAGGGATGCAGGCCAAAAGATTTAGGGAAATCTGCAGCTAATTTGCATCAATAACAGAAGCACTACGCAGAAGAACAGAAATCATTTTACCTTTATACACAGCATCGGTAAGACTGATACCAAAATGCTGCATACAGTTCTGGAGTCCACATTTTTAAAGCATGTTGAAAAACTGTGCCAAAAAAAAGACTGGAGAAAAGACATACAGTGAGTTCTAAACCTTACCTGTTTAACTGATTAAAATAGGACTGAGAGGTGACCTCATCACAGAATACACATATCTTCATGGGAAAAAAAAGAGAAAGCACTAGGCACAGAAAGGCTCTTTAATCTATTATGGAAAGGTATAAAACCATCAGGAGTCAGAGCTGGAAACTTTCACACCAGAAAAGCAGCACGACAGTTCTAGAACAGCTTACCAAAGGAAACAGCAGATTCACTGTCCATTGACATATTTAGTTCTTCAGATCGAGAAGACTTCAGAGCTGCAGATGCTCCTCCATGAGACGGCAGTGTGTATATCCTGACGTGTGTTACCAACAGCGGGCAGGAGCCTCTGTGGTAGTATATCTGAGCCCTGTCAAACTCACTAATGTTCAAAACTAGGTGATATTTAATGCCCCCCAATATACAGACAGGCAGACTCGATAAAGGGTAAATATCATCTTCACAGACAAAGCTCAGAGGACTGAGAAGTAAGCTCATCCCTAAGAGCAGGTTAAGGGAGGGGTTTCACCTGAATCACAGGCTGCAATATAGTGAGAACTCTGTGTATCCACTTGTACCCACTTGTACCCACAGAAATGTCAGGTACACAACAAGCAGGGAACTGGATATACACCATCCTCTTCCAACATTTCATTAGTAAAAATACAGCCTGAGAATCAATCCCTGTCCATCTTCATTTATCTGGGAAAGACTTTTATCAGTATAAATCAGACTTGGATCCATCCTGCTTTTCTAACCATCTATTGGACTATGACACATAAACAAGGAAAGAACAGGTACAAGAGAAGATATTTCTCTATGTTTGGTCTTATAATACCTAGATGTACAGTGCCTTGTCAACAATGACAAAGACTTATTATGGGGACCAAAACTGCTCACTGGGCTTAAAGGATTATCAACTGATCAGAATAAAGGCAGTTTTCAAGTTTCATTACATGTACATGAAATCACAGTTTAAGTAGTCACAAAACATTGGTGCAGAGCAATACTTCTCCTCGTTTACATTAGTTTTCCTAAGTAATAAAGGAAAAACAGTTCTGTGTGGACTTCTGAGATTATACAAAATTACATTTATAAAATAGTTGTTTTGCAGAATGAACTGCTAGGAGGACTCCTACTTACAACAAACACTGTATCGAATCCCTGAGTTACTCTAGCCTTGATCTTTATACCACAAGACAGAAGGGACTCAAACAAGTCTCCTGTTGGACAGAGGATGGGAAAAGAGATAGAAGCGGTCCATTGTATGTTCGGTTGCCTCAAACACCTCAGAATTGACAAAGCGTTAATGTAGAGTGTTTACTTTCATGTTGAGACTCTGAGTCCCAATGAGAGGAATCAATTATCCTGGGTAGTTTCCCTGTAATCTAAGGATACTGGCAGGTCAATTTGATTCTTTTCATACCTACTCCAATAAACTTTCATTTCTTTTTGGTGGTTTATTATAGCAGTTTTCTCCTTGGAAGTAAAGAACAACCGAACTGATAAAAAACAGTTGACTTCAATTCAAAGTACTGAAGTAACTGGTAACAAATCTTACAAATCATGAATGTAATATACTTAGCGCAATCATTTGTTTAAGCCAGCACAGTAGGTTCCAATTAACATTTTTTAAAGTATACTTTGTGCAATATTCACAGAAGTAGAATAGCTATTGGTAGGGTGACAAAAATTCAATATCTATATTTACTGTTTACGAGCCTACTGCAAATTCAGATGTTATACAGGATACACTTAGTACTGCTGCAAAGGTGCAGACACATATTTTTCAATGACACTGGAAAATAACAAGGCCAAAAATCAGGAACAATAGGCTCAATCATAAGCAGCCTGAAAAGGAAAAATCCCACTCCCTAAGGACAGAAATCATTTTATCTTTGCCTTGAGCATGCACTCAATCCACCAATACACTCAAGACTGATAACTGGCTCAGCTGTTACCTATATTGTCACTTTCCTGAATAAAACAGAGACAAAAAAGAGGAGTTGAGTCATGGTGCAGCTGCAACACACAGCAGGAAACTAATCCCAGCTGAACAGCACAATTGTGAACAGTTACCAGCACACACCAAATTAGGTGGGATTAATAAATGATTCCATCAAATACATGGTGTAATTAAATAACAGTAGTTAATTGGTATGTGATTTATGTAGATAAAAACATTCAGCCATGTCAGTTGTAAACTTTGCATTAAAAAACCGTACACATAGCCAGGTTGCATCCTGATGAAATATTAAGCCAAGAACTCTGGAATCGTGAAAAATAATGTAATATTTCATTTGATTATCACCATTTTTATACAGGAAACAAAAGCTAGCACTCTGAATCACTTATTTTAAACTGCACCATAGCCCTAAGTCTCTCAATACACTTTTCTGTGTACATTTAAAGACAGGTTTTGTAAAGCCTATCTTCTTTCTCCATTAGCTATGCATGTATCACATATCCAGCAAAGACTACCTTGTGATTTAGAGTGAGTTATCTGGCACCTGACTTATTAATTCATAGCAGTTTACTTATGGACAGACTCGGTGTACTTCGCTCACATCAGTACCAATTCACAGTAGGTTGTTCTACTGGTTTAAATGAGGTCACAGGAGGGCTAAGGCATTCCTTGAGGAAATCTTTACAACAAAATCTGACCCTAAATCCAACCTTGTGTGTTCAGAAGCTGCCATTCTCAGTAAGTCAAAGTCTGGAATCTTTTTTTGGTAAAATTTCCATGAGATTCATTTCACAGACGAAATATTGCTTCATATGTGTGAAGCAACTGATCAGGTTACAGAAACCCATTTTTGTTTTACTCAGTTTCCCATTCAGAGTAAAGACCAAACAAACTCACAAAGTAATATTTTATGCACTGCACTGAACCCCTGATCAGAGAAGCAACTTTTGCCATACATAGGAATATCTCATCTGTCACTTACCTACCTACATAAAGATCCAAGTACAACAAGTAGATAACAACTTCCCTTAACAATTATTTATTAATTAGACAAATGTGAGTAATGGATAGAAGATTCAACATCTGAAAATGTGCAGATGGCACTGTAAATATGTATGTAGTTTATAGTCAATATATTCTTTTGTGGGAATTCATTAATATCCTGTTCTGTACATTTTTGGGTCTTCATTCAAAAGCTCATGAAAGACAGAAACAGCGTATCTTTCAAATGCTTTTTTATAGTAATTTTGATGCATTCTAGAAATGACAAAAGACATGAGGGGTAAGTTTAAAGCTATTGTTAATTCCAAATTATAATTTATGTCTGGCAAGTAAATCGGCTCTCGTTAAAAGGCAGATTATAAATGTTTAGCCACAGTGCCCTCTAGCTGCCTTAATTCTGATTGTATAATTTCAATATAGTTTTCCATACACAGAAGCAAAAAATCCCTAGATGAGCCACCAGCTTTATACCAGTACAAAATGAATCCACATCTCCACTAGAGAGACTACAGGCATGGCTACCTGTGATCCAGCTACCTGGTTTTCCTTACCGTGATGATCCACCCACCCCACCCCCAAAACAGCATTTCTCTAACACTCAATGAACAAAATGTATTTTTCTTATTGAACTTCCCAGCCTGAAAAATAGAGATCAGGAAACCGGTCTGAAGAAAGTAAAAATGGATTCAACATTTTTATCAGGACCCAAACAACCTCAACAGAAAGAATGGGTTTCTACCTTTCACTACTTTTTACTTTTGTGTGTAATCTACACTGTCTGTTTTGAATCAGAAAGCGCCAGTAAACAGCAGCAGATCTGGGCTGACCTGAAAAGGTAGGCTGCTAGATAAAATGTGAAGTCCCAGCTCTCTCCTTGGATGACACCAGTCAGTTCCAAACAGATACAAGCAGTTTATCACATATTTTCCTAATCCAACTGGTTTAGGGAAGTGCTGGGTCACTTTTCAACATCTGTGTCTTTCAGGAACACTGTCTGATGGACACTTGCTTTTCTCTTCCCCCTCCCTCCTCTTGAGACCTAGATTTTGCAGGCTTAAGACCTCTTAAACCATAGCCTCTGAAAACCTACTAAAGCCTGATGTACTTAGTGTGTTACTTAAATACTCCTTCACAACTGCATTCTCTGTAACAAGATGCAGTTAGCTTCTTTGTTAACCTTTAATGGACAAGATGACTTACATACAAGGAATTTTTTAACCACAGTCACTTTTGTTTCTAAAAAAACACCAGACAATTGCAGACAATTTACAAAATAAAGATCTATTTATTTAAACTATTCTGCAATGAACCATCTTCAGCAGTGTGCCCTTACTCCTTCTTTAAGCCTGGAGTCTGACTAGTGCTTTGGACAAGGCAAAGTCCCTTTCCTGCCTTTTGTTTCCCAGCCCAGTCTTCCTCTAACATGTGATAGTGGATAGTCTCTCTTCACAGCATGCCTGTTCCTTCAAATTCACTCAGTCTCTTCACAAAAAAACCCTACAGTTGAGAAAACTCAAATCTTTGCCTCCCAGTAGGGCTCTGTTTAAAATCCCCTATCTCTTGGCATAAGTCAATAGATAACAGACATTCACAGTTGACACTACATTGTTCTTCACTGGCTCCACAAATATAGATGTTCAACTAAATGCCAAGTTTCCATTAACAAAAAAGATGCTCACTTTATAAAAGACACTCACTTTATAATGATACAAAGGGTAATGAAAATAAAGGTTAAAATTAAGAACTGAACAGAGAAATCAAACTGTTAACAAGGTATAAATTGTGATTTCATGCAAATATAAATTAGTGTTAAATATAAATAATATAATAATATAAAATATAATAAATAATATAAACTAGATTCATGTGGATCTATACTGACGTTAATCCAGCAAAGGAGGGTGACAGGCAGTAACCTTTGATCTAGAGAGGAAGCCTGTTACTATTAAAGTGAATAGTAACACCCTGAATAACCCTGACAACTATGCAGTTTTGCCTGTAAGTGTCACAAAGCAACAAGAAGTATCATGAATATGGGCCAACTGCCCAAAGTCGGACTCCCATAGTTTCTTTGTCTCAATAAATTTTCTTTGGAAAGTGGCATACATGTGGTATAAGCATCCACCTGACCACCCTAAACCATGCTCTATAAAGATATGCATGACTGCTGCCAGCATTATTTATTTCCTCAACCTCCTTTTGATAAAAAGTGGTGGGATTTCCTGCTCACTGTGGAGAACAAGGAGCTCTACTGAGGCGCCATTTGCTTTTTCCTGGTCCTATGGTATTGAGAGACTGTTTGCAGCTCTTCATAGAGACAGAAGGATGACATACTGGCAAGACTATCCAAGCCCTTAAATAAAAAACAATACTCCTTTTGATTTATTATTTGATTCTATAATTTGCATATTTTTGAATTTTACTTCCAGGACTTTTCCTTTTCCTCAATTGTTAGGGTCATTTTAAGAGACAAATCTTGATTCCTTCACTTCAATAGAAACACTCCTGATTTATCATGGTGTCCTGGTTTCAGCTGGGATAGAGTTAATTTTCTTCCTAGTAGCCGGTATAGTGCTCTGCTTTGGATTTAGCATGAGAATAATGTTGATAACACTGATGTTTTAGTTGTTGCTGAGCAGTGTTTACACTAAGTCAAGGGCTTTTCAGCTTCTCGTACTACTCTGCCAGTGAGGAGGCTGGAGGTGCACAAGAAGCTGGGAGGGGACACAGCTGGGACAGCTGACCCCAACTGACCAAAGGGACATTCCATACCATATGAGGTCCTGCTGAACAAAAAACTGGGGGGAGTTGGCTGGGGGGGCACAGCTGCTGCTCGGGAGCTGGCTGGGCATCGGTCAGTGGGTGGTGAGCAATTGCACTGTGCATCACTTGTTTTGTATATTCTTTTGTCATTATTATTATTTTCCCTTCCTTTTCTGGCCTGTTAAATTGTATTTATCTCAACCCATGAGTTTCACGTTTTTTCCAATTCTCTCCCCCACTGAGGGGGAGTAAGCGAACGGCTGTGTGGTGTTTAGCTGCCTGCCGGGTTAAACCATGACACATGGTATTAGAGACACTCATGCAATTCTCAGATCAGTCTGTAGTCTCTAGAATAGAATCTAGCTAGAAGGCAGCAACCGTAATATAGGCTGATTCAAATGCCGTGAGTCTGCTTTAAAATGAGCAACCACTCTGGTGATTTCAAGCCTCCCACTGGGATTTAGGGATCTCCAACCAGATCCTTAGACACTCCCAGGGCACCCTCAAGAGGCATGAAGCCTCCCCAGTTCCCCAACCACTGTGTTTTTCTTTGAAACAGTAAAAATTTACTGAGAGGAAAGGTAGAATTCAAAAACCTAGGTTAAGAATCACAGAGGTCCTAGCAGCATTTTAAATTTTCTGTCCCAGCCTACTGTAATTTTTAATGTATAAATCCTGAGCATGTTTGTGGTAAACAAAAAAAAAGTATTTATTTACAGCCATTTTCACTCTATCCTCATTTTAAAATTAAAAGCAGCTGGAACCAGTAATACCAGATGGGCACATACAATCATATGTAATGTTAATTGCTACAGAATTCAAGCAATCTCTCTGACACTGTATGCACTCTGCTTATTTACTGCCTGTGAATCACTTCATTTATGCAGCTGCAACATAAGGCAAAGCAGAACAGGGAAAACCTCGATCTTAACATCCACTGTGTGGAAATATCCTGGGGTATAGCCTGTCTCCTGGACACAGGATGCTTTCAGCAATAGATTAAAAACAAGGTTTTCCTCCTCAACCCTGCCAATATGAGAAGTGAGCATTTACTCTCCATTTCTTGGAGGAGGCAGACAATTCTTACTTGAAAAAAAACCAAACCCAAACTGAAATACCTAAAAAGATGGATGTTTCTGAGTCACAAGAACTGATCATAGGTGTATTGGTTGTGGTGGTGTTATGCTCTAGCTTATAGAATTTTGGTTTCAACTTACTGGCAGGAATTTTTTGCTGCATTTTTTCCCTCCTAACTTACATTCACCTTTTTGTATGCATATATGAAAACCATTTCAGCATAGAATGCTTCTAGTGGGTAAATTTTGTGACAAAGCCATTTTTAATTATCAACAATATAACTCTGAAATAGACAAAAAGATGCCTTTGCGACCTCAACTGCTACATGTTGCTACATATGACCAGAGACTAAGAGGAATATTTTCAGCCCTGGAAACTTCCAGGCTTTTGTGACAAATGTTTCTGAAGTCTATAATGTAAGGTTTCTTTTCTTCTGGCCCTGAGCCAGTCCTGCAAGCCTCAGTACTAAGCCCAAGAAGCACAGTACACGCAGGTCACTAATAGCTGGTGTCACAGAACCAAAGCTGCAGGTTTCTGCCACTGCTGCCACAGTGCTCAGGAGTGGACCTGCTGTATGGGGAGACATCAGGGAGTTCACACGGTACTGGCCTTCACTCCTCTAAGACAAGAACAAAAGCCCTGTGCAAGTTCCCCCACTGTGCTTTATACCGAGCAGGGTGTCATCCTCCTGTTACTTCAGATGGCTAAGTACTAAAGCAATATTCCCTTCCTTAGCCTCACAAGCATTTTAAGGCTAGAAAAAGGTTCTTTTGATTCTATTATCATTTATTCATCACCGGAGAACTAATTGTAGGTGTCAAATGCTGCTGTTACCTAGTATCAATTTATGTTCTCAGTTACCATTATGTGTTAGATAGACTGGAGGTATTACAATGAGTCACCTGAAAGAAGCAGAACCTATTGTGTATCTTTACTTTTCAGAGCATGTGTCACTGAAAGTCATTTTATCACAATTCTTTTTACAGGTTGCTTCCATTTAGATAGGTTCTAACCCTGTCATTTTCAATGTTTCATTATAACTTTTACAACCAGCGGTGCTCTCCATCACAGTCATGCTGATTCTTTTACAGCAAAAATGTCTCTAAAAATAAATTCCCAGCCTACGCTTTGCTAGGTGAGCATTGGTAAGAGGCAAAATATTTCCAATCTATCTGCCCAGCACTCAAGAATTTTCTGTAAGAAATCTTCGCATAAAAAATTTTTGCATTGGAAAATGTTTGTATCCTAACTTACATTAATCTTTTTGCATGCATATATGAATACCATTTCAGCATGGATTTTTTGAATTTTTTGCTCAGCTATTTTAAAGCTCATTCAGTCCTACATTGGTAAATTGCGTTAAAATTTTTACTTAGTCTTAAAAAAAAAAAAGATAACATCTTTAGAATATAAAAGAGCCTTTTCATTTTTTCACAAATAGCCATATATCGCTAAAATTCCTCAGTCTTTACACCTATATAGGCACCCATTCATGAACACACACAACCAAGACACTCTTGAATATACTGTCCATTCCTCCTTTTACAGAATATCCCTACAGAATGGACAAAGTAAATATCTCAGTGGATGTAACTGCATTTTGTCTGAATAGTACTGAACATTTCATGTTAATTGTAATGCTTTAACACTAAATTTAATTGAACAATGGTAACATGGAGAAAGCTGTGGGTACATTCATTATAAAAAGTTCTTTTCATTAATTTAGCAATTTTTTCTGCCATCTGGTACAACCATAAGTAGTTATTTGTACATTATTCAAAATTATCTTTGAATTCTTGAAGAATTTTGGACTGATTGTTAACTTTTTAAAGCAAGCATTCAATGTTTTATTCAAAATAATAACTGCGTCGATTTACTGTAACTGGTGTTTTGGCTACTTATTCAAGTGTGAAGTTCCCTTGGGTGCTGAACGTACATAATACATAGTTTTGGCGCAAATACAAAAAAATTTTAAAAAGGTAGTAAGTCCTGCCTCAAAACTTTGCATACTGTTGCTGCACTGCAAATAAAACATTCACTTCAAAACCTGTAGATTAGTGTAGTGGGAAAAAGGCCTAAAATGTATTTCTGTGAAGAAGGCTGAAGAAATTCTAAGACACTATTTGTTGTTTACCAGTAAAAGAAAGCAGAGTGTTGCAGCTGTTACCAAGCAAAAATCATCCAGTGGGTATTCTGACTAAATAACTCAAGATTTGGCATGAAGACTCACAGAGAGAAGAAACAGCAAATTTACCTGACTAATCAACGAAAAAAATAAATGAAATAAAGCAAGAAAGCCTTTAACCTCCTCCATATTTTTTGTAGACTAAATTTCATTTATCAAATCTTGAAAATTTCTCCTCCCTCCCCAAATTTACTGTCTTTTTTCCTGTTGGGGGACTAGAGATGAAGGTTTCTCCATATTATGAGTATTGCTTAGAGAAGACTAAGGATTCAAGTCCAAGTCCATAGTAAAAATACTGCTAGTTTCGTTTTAGATTAACTCGGGTAAGTATCAATTAAAATAATGCAAGTCACAGGAATGCGATGCGCTATTGCTCTACCATCTTAATTTGTGCCCTTTACTGTCTGGTAAACTGAATATTTCCATTCTCTCCATGACATTCAAGGAGATCAAAATGTTTGTATCAAACAAGTAGATTTTAAAACATTTTTCTTTTACTGGAATGTACCTGCTTTTTCTAAAAACTCAAAAACTGTTCACAGTTTCCATTTCACAGCTAAAATGCTAAAACTCTCCAGTTTGGGTGAAAATCATAAATTTTTAAAGAAAAATACAAAAATTCTAGATTAGAAAAAAAGTAGTCAATTATTGTTAAATTGAATTAAACATTTAAAAGTTCACATGTACAAGGTATGAACATGTTAATAAACACGTCACCTGTAAACCAGATACCCTGTTTTAAAAAGCTGCAGTGATCCTGCAGGTTAATCATTAAAGCACACTTTTATTTACCTCACATTTACAGATTCCCTTTAAACAGGCCTAGAAGACATGCAATTGCTGAAAAATGCAGGTAAATCTTTTTTAAATGGGCAACTTATTTTTGTTACAGTTGTAGTTTTAGGGTGATTGATGGTTATGACATTGGATAAAGCAACAGGGACACATGTATTATCACTTGCTAAACTCAGACATTTCTATAAAACTTTCTGTGCTCTGTTTTTTGAAGATGACAATAAAATATGTTTTACAAATGCATGTCCTTTTGGGGGGGACTGCAAACATGAATGCTTAAACAAACTCAAGTCATATTTTCTCTGAAAGTAAACCTGGTCTTTAATTTTCTTCCATTTTCTCTTGTACTACTAAACAACGAAGAGAACAGATAATTTAGATTGCCCTCTCTAGCAAGAGCAGTTTCACCACCAGCATTAGGGCCATAATCTGGCAAGAGCTACCTCAGGTGCTCAATTTCATTCACGCAAGTAGTCACATTCAAATGTGAGGCATTAAATGCACTCAGGGCCATCGGAAGGGCGCTACACGAGACGATTATCCCAGGTGTTACCCTGTGGGAGCTGAAAGCAGGACATGAGCCAAATTTGTCTGAGTCATATCAGCTGCTGCTACGGCTGCTGCCAGAGGAAAGTGAGCGCCTACAAAATTTCTTCCTGCACTTTCCAATTATTTCTCTTCTCTGCCATGGCTTTCATGTTCAGCAGTCTCAATCACAACAGCACCCTCCACTCCAGCAGCCTAACAAGGCTGGGGAATAGGCTGCCTACCCATCTGCTGCTACCACCTACCTTGTTACTGGCATAGACACCAGGGACAGGTGGGCTCTCTTCTCCCCAGTTCTGTTAGGATGATAAAAAAAGAGAATACAGCAGCAGTACCTAGAGCAAGCAAATGTCTTGCTAGGGTGGCAGCTGTGCTACATATTTTTCCATTCCAGGTACTTGATATCTTCAGGGTTTTCAGTCAAAATGAAGAAGGATGAGAAGTGCCAAGAAGCATTTTCCTTCTTAAAAACCTGCTTTTCATGGAAGTGCTCATTATTAAATTCCTATTTATTAAAACTTTGTGTTTATCTGAATGTCCTCCTATGAGCTAAAAGCAAACGGAAGAAAGAAAGAGACAGCAATGGACCAGCTCCTCAGCTACTGGAAACTGGCAGTAGTTCCCCTTAGACTGCCTTCCAGAAGATATGCCCCAATTCTAGTTCCATCCCTGGCAAAGGAAGGGATGAAACCTCTTAATAGTCCAGATTACAGCTTTACGGATTTCCTAGTTTATGCTGACAAGAGATGACCTGAGGACCTGATTTCCTATACGAGAAGGCACTACACTCTACCCAGATCACCCTGACAGGCCTATATCCTAACAGGCCTCAGGAGGTGTCTTTGGACTTCCAGCCTCCTACGTTATGATTAGCCATACACATACGGCCCCACATCATGAGCTGCAAGCAGTCTCGCGGCTGGGTAACCTACTAACTTTAGCCCAGGTTATTTTTCCCTTTGGAACTCAACAGTCTGGGTTAGAGCAAAGCATTTTTCAGTCTTCAGGAGACTGAACTCGTGTGTGTCATCGTCAAAGAAAACGAGACATATAGGCAGGAGCAATGCTATGGTTCCTGAACTGGCAAGAGGGTTGACAGAGCACAGTATTTTCACATAATCCTAATGGGCAATGCTACAGTGACAATGTCATAGTGTGATTAAGGGAAAACACTCTCAGTTTCTACATGTCAATTCAACCCAGAGTGGTATGAAATAAAAAAAGTAAAGTCATAGCCATTACCTGTGCCTTCAAAATGGAGAAAAGATGTCAGTGAGTGCCCACAGGATGGGTAGAGGAAAAATCTACCTTGTTACTGTATTTCTGATGTAAACCAAAACACTTTAAAAATGGCCAACTTTACCATCAAAAAATGAACAAGGTAGCATTTCCTTCATGAACTGTTTTATATACAGTTAACATTAATACAAACATATTAATTGACATTTTGAATATTTTAAATTGTGGATTTTTTTTTACTTCAAGCGTATTTTTTCAAAAAAATAATAAAACAAATACAAAATATGTAACAGTGCTATAAATTAACTTTTGCAGGAGGTATAACTACATCATGCCATGATCAATTTATCTAGTCAGTGTTGTGGTTTAGCTTCAGTCCGCAACTAAGCACCACTCAGCCGCTCGCTCACCCTCCCTGCTCCCGGTGGGATCAGGGAGAGAATCTGAAGAGCACAAGTAAGAAAACTCGTGGGCTGAGGTAAGAACTGTTTAGTAATTGAAATAAAATAAACTAAGCATTTTCTTTGCTTTGCCATTTCCTGGCTTAGGAGAAGGGAAAGCTTGCTGAAGTCTACTTCACAGAAGATAGAACAATATGGCAGATTTAGCCCATGGAACCAAGAGGTACTTTTTCACCAGGTGATATGACCGGAGTACATTGAGCTATAAACGTTGAAACACCTTGAACTAGCTTGAAATTTTTAAATAAACTTTAGTTTTCAAGTACCAATGCTGGCTCAAGAGACTCTTCAATCACAGTTACTTGGAAAACATGGTTTCTTTTGCTGATGTGTTCTCACTAGACACCTATGCCTTAGGATCTCAGCTGGGATGACAACCTGCAATAAAAAGCCTCACTTGAAGACCACCTAGAGACTGCAGCCCTCTGCATTTCTGGAGCAATATTTTACATCCATAATTCTTATAAGTCTGTTAAACTTTCTGCCCTCTACATACATTTACATAGTGTAAGCCTGTCATACGCCATGCTGTTCAGAACTTACGCGTATTCTAAGGGAGTCCCTGTTTTCCACATACTGTTTGGGAAAGACTCATGATGGCCCCAAAGGATTAGTCTCTAAGAATGGCACAGAGGACTTAATGGATTTGAAACCTTTCCCTCCACCAGTTCACAAAAGCTTGAACTTTCTGAAGCTCACAGTATAACACGATTATCTTTGCCAACTGAGTAGGGACAAATATTAAGCCCTTTTTTCTAGCTGAGAGCTTGAACCAAAAAAAAAAACCCCAACAACAATTTAGGATTTGCCTTATGGCATGACTATGGTATAAATACATAAATAAAACAGATATATACAAAGGATACATCAACATAAAGCTCATGAAACATATGGCTGGGTAGATGCAGCTATGAAGGTAGTTTGGAGGGCTAACACAGATAAACTGTGCACCTTGCAGTTCTGTAGAACAGTAACAGTAGTTAGGAAAACGCATTCCTGTTTGTTCCTCAAACTTGCTCTAAAAATTATGCTAATGATGACTAATCCTTGACTCATTAAAAAGCAATCAAACAAACTAAAACACAGAATCCTGAATAAGATGTGGTGTAAAGTCTTCAGTAAATATACATTTCCAGGGACACAATAATCTGTGTGTAGCTGCCATTGGGGGAAAAGGAAAAGGAACAGTAACTAATTTGGATAAAGGTAAAGTATGTAATAGAAAGCTATTATTGTGGTTTTTAAAAATGTATATAGCTGTTTCCCAGTTTCAGCTTATTAAACAAAATGCAAACCCTCTTTATATGCATTTGTCAACTCCAGATTGTTTGTAATTGGGTCCCAATTCATTAAATCACTTAAACAGAGTCCTATTCAAAATGAACCTTAATTAAAATTAAAGGAATATTTTTTATTCCTAAGGAATTTCTGCTATTAATGTAAACGGTGTTGTAATTTCACACTTTTTCTGCGAAAGAAACGCGCAATAAGAGAAGACAAAAGTACACCAAAAAGATGTACTCTCTCCTAGTGCTTTATAAGAAGAACTGAAACCCTTTGACAGCACAGGTAATAAATTCATTCCAAACCCTCTCCTGACACATTCAGCACTTCAGCACTCAAAGAAGACAATCCCGACAACTTGTATTATTGCTATAGTAATGTAATAATTAGCATCAAAAGAGAAAATGGTTTGTGTCTACAATTTTAATGACACTTTACAGTGTTGAATAATGATGCACCTGAACGTCCTTTGGTCAATTGAAAATAGCTTCACCTAAGACAAGACAGCTGACATTTGTGAGACAAGCAGTCACAACTCTGATTTTTGGACGTCATGTGAAAAATACATCACTGTGTTGTAATTTTAAATATCGCAGCCTTATTTACTGATGCAGGCTCCCAAATGAGAAAATGCCTAAAATTTCCTTTAGGTAATATATTCTCCACTTAAAAGCAACACAATTGAAAAAACTTCAATACATGTAGGTACCGACTTAGATTATTTCAGTATGTTAAGCATACAAAAGTCATATATAAATGACAAAAATATGGGACAGCCCCTGGACAGTTCAAGACCCAGAATTCCTTTAAAGAAAGACACGATGAATTAAGGACAGTGAATTTGCTTGTGGCACAGAAGAATCCAGAGAAAAAGTTTGATAGCAAGGATCCGTGTATACTTCCTCTGGATTTAGCTTTTCTACCGTTAAAATGCGCCCTTTGCTGCCACCGCGTGGGCCTTGCCACAATGTACTAGGAATGAACACCAGTAATACTTTTTCTATCCCTCTGCAATCCTCGTCTTTCAAATTTGATTAGAAAACAAAAAGGTTTCCTCCTTTCATTTATGTTTCAAATACAGCCTTAAATAAATAAGCTCTGTTCCTTATCTGTTAGGTGTTACACAGCTCAAAATCACTGCTGAAGTTCAAGAATGTAAATGACTTTAGTTAACAAATAAACACACAAGCCTCTCACTTTCTAAAAAAGTATTCAGTGGTGCTTTGATAAAAGACATATAACACTTGCACTTCACCCTACCTGTTCAGATACCACAAAGTTAATCGTTGTTGCAAGAGTTCACCAAGTTGGGAGCTAGATGGGCCTTCAAGCAATAACAGCCAGAGTTACTTGATACCTGTCAAGACAGTACTTCTATTGGAGTACATAAGGCCTGAACTGCACGTATATAGTTAAGTTTGTGATTAAAATAGATAGTGCTCTGATATAAGATGGCTCCAGGCTGCTGGGCAGGTGACACAGGCATTACAAATTAAATACACGCCCTTGATCTGAAAAGTGTTGAGAAGTGTCACAACTCTGGGCCCTGGACACAACATAGGCACTTTTTAAATTGTGAAACCTTCCATCCACACCTGCACAGCAGATTTATACTAAGCACATTTATATGACCCTTTAATATGCAGAAAAGAGCCTCCTTTCTTGTGAAACCACACTGGAACTGCACACCAGCATGCCTTGCAGCATGCAGGATGCCATTGGTAACAGGGACTTATGGTCCTGAAACATGGAGTAGATCACATCGATGCTGATCAGTCCTCCAGAAGTGGCGGTGGGCATGTGCAAGAAGAGGATGCTGGCAACATCTACAGGTTTGGCCACTGTACCACACAAGAGTTAATAAAAGGTTGAGGAGGGAACTACTCTCTTTAGACTGTTTTTGGCTTTTTGACTGAGAGAAACCTGCATGTGCTTTGAAAGCCAAGATCATTCTAGAGTCATCATTTTCAAAATCCTAACAGCTCTCACCAGCACATTACAACCCTTAATTTTTAATGAAATCCTGATCTACTTTTTTTCAGTCTTTCAACTCAAGCTCCAAAACAGCAATCAGAAATGGCCAAATATAGGAGACAAAGTGCAAGACAAGTATCTCATGTTCCACTGGAGTGCCTTGAGACAAGCCTTCCAGGCACCTTCTGCAAGGGTGCAGAAAACTTGAGTGTGCTCACTGGCACTACACAAAAGTTGCCAGACAGTTAACTTATCTACCCAAGATTTGAATACCATTGCTACACCATATTTTGAAAAATGAAGGCCATGAGTCCAAAGACAAGGGCAGAAATCAGATCTCTGGCAAGGTAGCACAGAGTATCCGTTACAAGGAACTAGGGAAGGTCTTCAGATGGGAGAGTACCATGGAGCTTGGCACCTAACTGGATATGCATGCTGTCAATTGGGAATCACCAGGAAAGCCCTAAGAATTCAATAGCCCAACACTGCTCCAGTTTCCTCCAAGCAGCAGATGGAGGAGGATCCTGATGAGGTTTGTCCTTTTTTTTTTAAAAACATGCAATACCATAAAACATTATCATAAAATCCTATGTTATTCTCACGTTGTCCTTGTTACCATTCATTACATGAACTCCTGTTTTTAAAATGTTTTAAGACATTCTTCAAGCTAGGAGATGCTGATCCTAGCTTTCTAGAATTTCCCTCTGCAAAACAATTTGCTTGTTTAATGCTCTGAAGGCTTTACTTTGGCATGCTGGGCTCTGAGCTGCTTTTGCACATACTAGGTTTGAGTTTGCTGCAAATATACAACACCACTCCTGCTTATTAAATTTTACTGTTTCTAACAGAAACCTTGGCCTCAGCCAATGTTATTGGTCTTGTCCAGTAACTAACTGTGCGTTATTAATAATGTCCAGTACAAGCTATTATAAGCACCTAAAGGACCCAATTCACATCTTCAAAGACCATTAAGGTGCTTGGAGAACAATCTCCTGCTCAGGACTGTATGAATAGGACCATGCTGTTCAAGACTGGGTGGAGGGACCCCAGACATGGCCAGTGGCACACAGTGTTCACAGAGGGGTTGTGCAGTGACCTCCCAGGATGGATGGACAGACAGATGGCCACCTGGCTGCCTTGCAGTGCATTTGTAGCCCTGAGTGACTGGGTGGCACCCAAAAATTGTGCAGCCACTGTTTGTCGTCACTTCGGATCATGGTGTGCTGCCACCAGTTCATGCCCCTCAGCCTCACCCAGTGACCACTGGCAATGCTCTGGTTCAGCTTCCAAGCAAACTGTTTTCCCCTCTTCAGAGCACGGGTCAAAGAAAACGGTACGATGAAGTGACAGGAGTTGATAGACACTTCTGCAGAACAGAAAGCAGCAAAGCAGAAGCTGAATACCACAAGAGAGCAACCACTATCTTCTTACTGTCTATAATCATAGAAAAAACCTTCTATTCACTATATGCAGGCCTGTGTTGATGGAAATAGCACTGAGTATGAATTAATTCCTCCAAACAGGCTCCCACAGTTGTTGTAAGATGGATAAAGAAAGGAAGGATTTTTTTCAGCCATGTGAGGGCAAAGAATAGTGTGGAGCAGGCGAAGTGACAGTGACAGATTTGACACAGAGGGCCACTTTAGATGGCAGCTCTAGCCTCTTCCTGACGCTGCCTGGGCTCGCTGTGCAGAGGACCATTGTGTACATGCGTGACGGACCATTGTGCACAAGCATGATGGACCGCAACGTGACAGACACTGTACTTCTGCTTGTGTGCACAAAACCACCACAAGACTCGTAGCATGAACAGCAGATCCCCAGGCCAATGTACGTCACGTCGTGTCGTATCAGAGTCCCTCTCGCAATGTACCGTATCCCTCGCTAACGTAGACACACACCCATTGAGAAGATGTAATCGGCAGTGCCCTTCTCACTACTTCAAAAACTTAAAATTCCGAATTACAGAGGAAATTCAACAGCCTTATGCCCACTGAACAGTTCAGCCCCTTGCATCACACAAGGTAATATTTTTTCTGATCCTCTACAATTGGTTTTACTGTTCTCCAAGTATTAAAACTATTCCAAAATAAATCTCTCCTTATTTGAGCATAAAGCACTACTTAAGATTACTATGACTTTTGCAGGAACAGCTTTTTCTCCGTTATTCTCACAGCAGCCTTGACCAGGCCTGCTCTCTAACAGCTGCTGCTCTGCTCTGACTGACTCATCCTGCTACGCTCCCCAGGTCTCTAAACCTAAACCTGAATAACAGCTGAACCTTTCCTACCTCTGGATCATTTTCACATTTATCCTCTCTATTGCACATCTTTCTTGCAGAGAAGGACCAGCTAGACCACACACCTCGTTCCTGAAGCCTGCGCCTCAACCCTGCTGGGCCTTCAGACGGTTACACAAACTGGGCCTGACGTGGGCCCTGCGCCCAGCTCGGCTTCTGCTTAACTGTTTTCAGGGATTGAGACGCAGTAAGAAATAATAGCTGCAGAACATTCTCCAACAGCTTTTCAGACTTGTTTCCTCACCAGATGTTCAGCTCTGACTACAAGAGCAATGACCTAACGTACAGTGGGTCAGTGCCATAAGCTGTGAAGTCCCTAAAAGGAAATATCACTGAAAGAAGAAGAGGGACTTAAAATTTAAAAAGATACATTCCAATCTGTTACAAAATTTTCAGTTCAAATACTCACACTTTCACCCAGCAAACAGCTCTATAATATATATTCAAATACCAGAGACTTGTTCAGCTTTTGCTCCTCCCAGCAAACTACAGTCCCACCACTATCCTTTTTGAAGGGATATATTCACACTTTTTAGGTTTGCCACACTAAGACACATGTGAAGTGTCTTTAAAAATACTTTTAAAAAAACCCAAATCTTAGCAACTGTAAAATATACCTTGTTAGAGATGGTAACATGACAGACCTTTAAAGCACTCCTTGCACAGGTTTCTCGAGCCCTCAACAGGATATTGCTTCTGCTGTGCCCATCCATGCTGGCATGAACACGCAAGACGTATGTTTCTCCTACTCGTGAGCGACAAAGGGATTTTCATTGATAAGACCAAACATCTGACATAAAGAAACTTGTCAGAATCACTCTCCTGCCAGCACACGGCAAGCTGAATCAGAGACAGGGCAAGGAGCAAACACATGCAAAAAAAAAAAGGATGTTTTTCACTCAGTCTTGTAGACAGTAATTGTATGGCTTTCATAGCCCTTGTATTGGAAAGATGTGTATTCTGGATGCTTGTGTTTCATAGGAGTCGATAGGCACGAAGGTCAGCATGTCTCTACAAAGACCGCAACCTCCATGCAGGCAGACTCGGACCTTTATCTTGGAAGCCAGTCCCTCTGGTGTCAGCCGCTGCAGCAAGGCACTGTGGCAAAAGGCGCAGACAGAGGTGTTCTTTTGCACAGAAGTACAAACCATGAAGCAAACAGCTTTCATAAGGATTACATTTACTCAGGCAAAAATAATCCACTCCTTGAAACATTTTATTCTGGCAACTTGAAGTAGTTGGCTTTGATGATGTTTGTTGTAGAAACCCTCTTTTCAAAAGTACTACACATTGTTCTACCTCGACTTTGAAAGGACTGATCCAAGGGCTCCGTCTGACTGATGGTTTACGCTGTGCAGTTTGAGACTGAAACTGTTTGTTCTGTATCCGCTTGCTGCCCTTTTGCTGGAATGCACACCCAAAACGGCTGTAACAAGCCTTCAGTCCACTTCGAAAAAGCAGTGTCATTCCTTGAGCACAGCACGGTCAGCTGCCCAAAACGACTGCAACAAATCTAGGGCTGGGGCATAAGCTCCAGGAAAGGAGAGGCTTCACCCCACAGAAAGCAAGAGGGCAGATTGACTGACACCAGCTATTTTAGTACTTGGCTGTGCCTATTTCCATGAACGTAGACGCTGATTGCCACGCAATCTCCTCAGTGCAGCTAATGGAAGCTTATAACAGATATGGGGAGCAGGAATGTTGACAAGGACAAATGAACTCTGATTTCCAGACATGAGTCAAGCTTTCAAAATCATTAATGCTTTGTCTAACAGCTAGTTGTAGTTTATGGAGCATTAGAAATACCACGTATTAATCTTAACATAATACCAATAATAGTATGAATATGTAAATAGGGAAGTCAGAAAGCTGCAGTGCTCCCACCCTCATTTCAGGGATGATTATTCTGCCTCTTATTGGGCACCTATTCATATTTACCACATCATTACTGTGATCGTTTCCTAAAACACTCGCTGATTCTGCTGCTTTACCTGCCTTGCTCAAACCAGTACATTCAGTCTTCATGTCACAATCTCATGATTAGCTCAGCTGGTCTGCGCTCACGTTCATTCAGTGACACTCACTCTGTGTCCTACTCACCTTTTGGTTTATGTCACATTGTTAACAGGATTTTATATGCTGCGTATTTTTGTTGACACAGTTAAGATCTGCAACACACCACACCAGGGCCAATTAAATAACTCTTCCTCAGACTCTGTTGGTATGGCTCTGATATTTTGCTAAGAACAAGTCATTGAATTATTTGTACTGTTCTTCAACTCATATATACATTTGGTTTCTTATTCCTTGCTAAAAACTCTTCAGATGCTACCTTGCCTTTCATAAACATTGACTGTGTATTTTTGTCCAATGAACTCATTTTGTATGTATTAGATGACTAATAATGTAGGTTTTCTCAGGAGAATCAACACATGCAAGTGGTGTTAATTTTGAGATAATAAGAGAAAGCAAGTCTTTTTAAGCTAGAAAATTAATATTAAAAGGTCAATTTAAAATAAATCCAGACATAACAAAAAGATAGCTGTTCATCCCTCAGCCAACCATAACTCTGCCCTGTCGGAGCACCTTATGGGAAAAAAAAAATAGATTTTAAAGAATATTTTTAACAAACTGGATCAGCAAATATTATTATACATAACCAAAGTAGCACTATACTACACATTTAATGTTTGTGTTTTGAGTGTGAGCTTCCTCAAATTTGGATGTTTCAATTTCTTTTAAGTCTGAATTTCCTGAGTATGCACAATAGTAATGCTTATACTTTTAAACTACTCAGTCCTAACTTCAAATCAAATTTGTTGAGCTATAATTTTAAATTAAAAAATAAAGATATAATGTTCATTAGTACCCTGATGTAATAGTTGCTATCATTAGTTTAAGAGCCCACTTTTTATAACTGATACTTTAATCCTCTGGGCTAATTAACCAATTAAATTACTATTCTACCTCAATTCAGAAAGCAGAGGAATAAAAAAAGATAGTTAATACTAGTATGTTTACATCTGGTAAGCTCTCGTTCACCATAAAGCAGCATAATATGAAAATCTTCCAGTAGAATATATCCTAGAGCAAAAGAGACAAAAAGAAACTCTGTAACCTACCTCATATTCCCTGCCATAATGAGGAACAGATTATAAATGTGAGAAAAAATGAAGAGGAAGAGGATGGTACTGAAGAACATCGTCATCCAAGACCCGTGGTCCTCTCGAAACATTTTCAGACGGAGCAACTGACCTGTGGTAGGAATATTATGAGAAAGCATATTTTAGTCAGTCAGTAAATACATGTTTACACGATAACAAAACCAAAATAGAGTACTAAACTGTATTTCTTCTTATATCCAATTATTCCACTGGGGGGGGGAAGGCAGATTTACTATCATGTAGCCGAACTACACTTCTGTAGTTCAGCATGAACAGATATTATTCCTACAAAATTACGAGGTTGCTTTCCACAAACTGCTGAAAAACTGGTTTGGTCTCTTACAATCAAAATCACTGAGCTGAAGGTCTGAAGGAGTCCACATCACATCTGTGGTACTTGGTCAAACTGTGGTTTTGCACACACTACATGTGATTCTGCATGCTGGTTAAGTAGCCTTTGCTGTCTCCTGTTTCAGCCATTAATATCTCTACCCACTCTGCTCTCATGCTGGCACAGCAAGCTGAGCAGCCATGCACAAGCAAACAAGAGTGAGGAACTGACCCATCTAGAAAAAAGGTAATTTACCATATTTTTTTTTCCATTTGAATTAGTTCCATCACCCTGCTGACCTTGAGGCTCAATGAACAGTAGTGCTGCATATCAGTGTGAAAATGGGAAGGACTGATGGATTGGAAGGGCAACTGCCAAAGCCATCCCATTTTCTAGAAGCTGCTACATCCTAACACTCTAAAACAAATACCACAGCAGGGAAAATCTCATGGAATTAGTCTAGACCTCAAGGCAAGAGCCATGTGTTAGTGGCATCTGCACGATGTTTTGAGGAACAAGTCTATTTCTAAATTGTGAAGTGCCATAAGTACCTCAGGCTGTGTGAGATCCTTTATTTGCTGCTAGTTATTTCTTGATCATTAACAAGAGAGTCATTAAGTCTTGATGGTTGTCTGTCTCTTTCCACTGACTATAGACAGCATCAGGTCAAATATCATATGACATGATAATAGTGATCTCATCATATGTGTTTGTCTAGCTTGTGAAAAACACAAACATGGCATAGAACTGGGGATTCGGGACATCTGGGCTCATGAGAGAAAGAAAGGAAGTACTTTTCTGAGAGGGTGACTGCAGAACCAGTTGAGGATGAAAGAAATTGCCTGGACTAGAGGGAAACTCCATGAATCAGAGAAAAAGCCATCCCTTGAGTCAAAGATGACTCTTGCTTAAGCCCAAAAGTACACAAAAATACATGGTTAGAAATAAGTAAATAATCACCCCTCCTCTCAGTAAAACTTAGATAACAATCTCATTGCTCCTCTATTTTGTGAGGCAGTACAAGGCTGCTATATGTTCTTGTCTGCCAGTCATTTAATGTCAACATAGGAAACTCTGAAAAAGTCTTAGACTCCAATACTACTGAACTGCTTAGCTGGGATGACCTCACCCAACGGTGTGATATGCACTGGGCAAGTGCCAGGAGCCTTAGAATCAGTTCCAAATTCTACCAGAGACCTCCTGTGACATTATGGACAAATAATTACTCTCTATGCTCAAGTCCTTGATCCACAAAGGTGAAGAATATTATTATTCTCTTTCTTACAGTGTAGACTTTTGCTACATTATACCACAACAAGGCCACAAACTGATTAAGCCTGTCAGTGGTAACATTAAAAAAATCATATCACAAAAGAGAATAGAGCTTACAGCCATACTTATGATGTAATTACTGTTCATTTCCTAGTCAGGTATGTACATCAAATGTTGTCACATCACAGAGATCTAAACATTCCCTAGAGTATTTGAGCTATGGTTGTTTCTCATCGTAATGTTCTTGTCATTTCACAAATGTACTACTACAAATTTGTCAGAGCAAGGTTGATTTTATTGTCCTATCCCCAAAAGTCTTACTGCCATACAACACTCTCCCCATCCTGTTTTTCATAGTTCACACTTAGTTTTAATGGTTCCTGCTTTTTCAAAGGCTATTTATTTGCAGTCATTAATGACCTAAATAGGAGTGTGTGAATGATGGTGGAAAGGTGTAGAAATATTTTTTTCAGTGCTTGACTCCCAGCAAGAACAACACCTAACATCCCAGATGGAATTTCAAAAGGGCTGTGTACCAACAGATAATATTTAACATGTTTATGAGCAATATAGTTGCTACAGTGGTCATTTTTACTATTAAGGTAACATCAGAAAGACTGATCAACTACCAAGCAGTTTATTAATCTAAAATTTGTGAAAAGCTTATAGTGCCTTTGTGAAAAGTTATAATGCCTCACTGCAATATTACAAAATAAGCTCCTACAGTCTTGATATTTTTTTCACCATTCATACGTAAAGAAAAATCTCAGTTCCTTATGCACATTTTTTCTGTATCCTATTTTCAAATGTTACACACTGAATATGAAGTCCAAAGGAAAAAAAAAAGAATGAAACAATAACTTACTAATAACGGTACTTTTAAGAGATGCTGAGAAAGATTACAGACCATTACAATTCATTTCAAATGCTAAAAAAAGGTTACTGACTCGTACATCATTTTCCTTTTCATGTCTAAGAAAGCTTTTCGCGTGTGAAATATTTGAAGTAGAAGTATGTCCCCTGACATACATTATATGCTTCCCTAATTTCATTAGGAAATCAAATTATGAGTCTGTGTAGACTCTTGTACTATGTGTTTTTCTTAGACCTAAGCACTTTAATCATGTGATGTATTATAGTTTATTTTGCAGAGAATGCTTTTTTCAAAGCATACTGGTATGTCTTGGCACTTGAAAAGAATCTCTGCTTACTCTCACTATTGCTGATAGGTGAAACTTTTGTCATGTTTTTTTCAGGAACATATTTTTCCTGGACTAGCTTTCCTTCTCTGTCTTCTCCTCTTACCTTTTTCTCTTTGTTCTTCTTCATTATCATCAACACAGGAGTTTCTCACCTCTTTGTTTCCTGTAGCCCTTTACTCTTTTCACCTGCCCATACCATTTTTTTCTATGCATTCTCCAGATCTTCTTTATGTCTACTCTCATCCCTCTTTTCCTCTTCTGAATCTCTCAGTCTCATTCAGACCTCTCCTTTCCTAAAACGAACATATCTACTGTTTTTTAGCATTGTAATAGCCTCTCCACTTGCTTCTGCAAGAATACCCTATCATATTTTTGTCTTTCATCTCTAAACTCTTTAGGGACACTGTTTATTCACTGCCTGGAGTTTTTTTCTCCTGGACCTCTACAAGTCTGGTACAGCCCCTTGAGCTGTTCTTACCAGAATTTCTAATGACCACTTTCTTATTAAAGCTCAGCCATACTAGTTCTTCCTCATCTGGGTGTCACACACTTCAGTCCAGTTGTTCATATTCTTCTTGACATCTTGATCTCTTTTTGTGTTCACATCTCCATCTTCTAGCAGCTCTCCTTTAACCTCTACTGATTTTAGTAGATAGCTTGTGTAGCTCACCATCTCTCATACTTGCATGCCCCTATAACTAAGAGAATAATTGTTTTACCATGGGTTACCATAGATGGTCTATCTTTTTTCCAGATAGAATTTTTCTTTTCTAAAAGCAGGTGGATTTTTTAACGTGTTCTTTGATTGTTTGGGGTACTGAAAACGTCACCAGTGCAAGAGATGGGAATTTGCTTTTGCAAGGCAGAGAGTGCCACAGCAGAAGCCAAGAGGGGTAAGGAAGACAACTGGTAATTCAAGCAGTAAGGTGAAGGACAGCATCTAATGAGGAGATAGTGCAGTCAGGTACTAGAACATGTCACAATAGGGAAAACAGAAGGAAGATGAGGAGCTGGACAGGAAGTGTCAAGAGAGGTGAGATAGCAGACTGAGAAGTGGAATGGTCTGGGATGGCGCAATCCCTGTGAGCTGTTGTTGAACTGCAAAATCTAGAGTAGGAACCTTGAGGGAACTGAGGTGCTAAGCTTCTAGTAAGGGTTGGTGAGGAGAAGGTAACAGTGGGACTGGAAAGGGTTGGGAAATGTAACATCTTAATTAGGAATCCAGAGCTCTTGAATGGACCTGGATGGACTTGAGGTCATGAAGCCTTTGGTAATTGTAGGATGGACAAATGGGCACTCTAGGCTGGAAGAAGGGAAACAGACCATCTGATGCTCTGGCATAGGTTGGTGAGGAGATGGGATTAGGTTGGGAGCAGTAAAATACTCAGGAAAGTGGCTGGGGAATGGGACCTGTGGGATAAAAAGTCCCATTTCAGCATGAATTAGGGCCAGACACATGGTGAAGCTATAACGTGGGGAGAATTACTAAGAAATATGAGGTGTTCATTCAGCGAATGAAACAGGAAGATCCCAGGGCTGGTGTGTGCTGCTGAAGACTGGAGATGCAGGTTTGCGGCAGGAAGACTGGAGGATGGGAGTTATCTGACAAGGCTGGGATTTTGCAATGAGGTGGGAACTGTGGGGCAGTAGAAGTGATCGGTAGGTAGGTGGGGTGAACCAAGCTCTATGATGGGGTGAGAGCAACGTAGGCCCATGGACCAGTCCAGTAGTAGAGCAGCAATAACAAGGATTCTGGCAGTGAAGAAAGGGGAAGGAAGGGACAGTGCAACACATACATGCCCCAAGCCCCTGTACTCTTCTTCTCTTTCACTGCTGGAAACAATGACAGCCCCAGGCCTGTCTAGACTGGGATGTGCAGTAAGTCTGTCCTTCCCTAAAAAGCAAGCATAGGCTGCTATAGCAATAGCAATTTATCCTGACCTACTGAGAGGAGGGGCTTAATGATAAAAGATATCTCCCTTGCAGTTTGACACCTGCTCTCTGAAGAGCTGCCATTGTATATGGAGTATTACCAAAACCTTGGATTCAAAACAGCACTTGCAAAATAGACATGTGATTTTAGAAGGTCCAGATTAATGGAGAGGAAAAGCACAGCCGGGAATCTAGACTTCTGTAAAATAGATCATTCCAACCTTTCTAAAACAGGTAAGAGAAAGATTTATTAAGTATTAATTGCACCTGTATTCTCCAAAGCAATATAATTTTCCCTATTTAGCTATTACACACAGATTAATACATACACATATGTATATATTTCATATTTTTTAAAGTACTTTTTCACAAATATTGTCTTTGGTAGGCAAATTCTTACATCTTAATTATCCTTCTACTGTAGCTTATGTTTGCCATATAGGACTTCATTAACTCTCAAGTAAGTACAGGAACATCATTTTTTAATGAAAGAAATAGTAGCTTAATCACAGTACAGATTGGGTCATTAAGAAGAAAGGAATTGGATATTAGCACAATCTACTTAACTAATTGCATACAAATACTGCTGTATATTACTTATTGTTCCTGTCGTACTAGTATGTGTAATATGCTAAATGCAGTTGAACTAAAATATGTGAAATGCTCCACTTAATATTCACATTGCATGATATCCTTTCATATCAATTCAGTTGTACATAAAAAGGGAATGCATGAGATGATTACCTAACAGGTAAGATGTTAAAGTAAAAATTGCAAATATTGCTTGATATTTTTATAACAAAACCTAGGACTCCCTGTAAAATGCTTTATTAATTTGATAAGATGAGCTAAAAGGATATGCTTTGAGAGCACATGTAACAGAAATATATTGGTGTATGAATAGTCAGAAATGTGGAAAACCTATCTGGTAACTGGAATAGATTTGTACTAGATTCAAATACAGTTGCAAACAGGCAAACAAAATTCTCAAATTCCCAACACATAAAACAGTTCATGTAAAATCAGGACTTCTACTATAAAGAATAACAAGCAAAAAGGAGCAAGGGGCAAAGAAAGTAGATAAGGAATAAAATTACATAAAATAAGCTGTTAACTCAGCTTAATCTTTTTTTTACTTCAGGACAAATTAATCACTTATTATGACCTTGTTAAAAATGTCAAAAAACCCCACAGGTATGGCAGGGAAGAATATGGTTCCTAAGATATATTTACACATACAAAATTAGGTATTTTTTAAATAAATGAACACACTAAACCTAATGGAACTTTGCAAATACAAGTTAAATGCCATATGAATGACTACCAGTCATAAACTGGTATATATATATTAGCTGTATACACAAATCAAGATTCTTTTCAGTGACACAATGTTCCTTAGCTCCAAAAGAAGTTTCCTCAAAAAATAATTTTTTAGTGAAACAAGGTCTTCTATCTACTCCAAGACTTTGGAGGCCACATCACAGGTACAAGGGGGACACAGGGAAGTAGAGACTTCAGGATTTAGGGCCCTGCAACGAACCAGGCAGTAAATCAGCTCATCAACTGAAACCCTCTTGACTTTCTGTAACAGTGTGCAGATGCTGCCAGGGACAATGACAGAGAAGCTTATAGATACTCATTATCAGAGAGTCACAGATCCAAGCCGTATTTCTTTCAGGTCTGGGAGAAGAGACAACCCAATAAGCAGGTACAAAAACTGAGTCAATCAAACAGGTCACTTTTTTAAAAACCAAAACTTTTCCAGCATCTTTAGATCCACAGCCCGTAAGATGGCTGGATTCATTAGACTGCTTCTTACAGGAGAAAGATAAAATTCTTACCCATGAATTCAGCATGCTTTCTTGTCTTAGTTATGACTGATGGAGCTCATAAACGTCAACCCTTTCCTGGGCATATGTGTAGTATTCTAATACCAAGTCCTTCATCAAATCAGAGGTATTCCTTTAATTTTGGATGCCCCATCATGTGATTGCTCTTTCTGTCGATTTAACATTCATGGCCATCTTCATCAATGGCTGAAACTGTTCAGCTAAAAAATTAATCTCAATAGATTGGAAGTATTTTTTAGCCTTGAAAGCCCAATCCTACTCTCATCAGTCTGGCAAGTCTGTTCTTAGTCAGCAGTAACAACATATGCAACTCCTCATCTGTCACAGTATAATGTCATAGTGCTGTTGCTCATTCTGCCACTGCTAAGATGTCTGTGTGTGTGTTGGCTAGCTTTGTTTAAGAATACATGGACTTAGTAGTGAACACAGCAATGTTCAGAAAAGAAAAGTTTCCTTAAACTACAGATGCAAAATTTTGGACTTGAACTGTGAAGATGATCTAGTCACATCCTGTAGCTCAAGTTATTCTGTTGGTGCTAAGATGGCAGACAGAAAACTTGCTGTTGTCTGAAATAAAAAACATGTCACTTCTGAAAATTATTACAGTGCATATGCAGATCTACTGGACATCAGGGTAGCTCCAGTGGCCTCAGGATATAGCAGGGCATGCTGACTATGTCTACTCACATGCAGTGAAACTGGGTCCTGATTGTAGAAGAGTCTTCAAATTCTTCTGATGGAAGACCAGGAGCTCTTGTGATAGCACCAAGCTGGGGGTCGAACCCCTTGTTCTCTTCCCTTGCTTATTATGTTACCTCAGGAAAGGTTCTTTTTATCTCTGCACCCATTCCCCTATGTCCACCCTGTAAGTCACTCACACCAATTGCAAAGCACACTGTTTCATGAATCTAGTCGTGGTTACGGCCTCTAAGCTCTACTGTAATACAAAGAATTAATAGGAGACAGTAAGAATATTTTAGAAATTCCAAATATGAATCCCAAGGTAGACACATGGGAAATGCCTACCCAAACACAGACATATTTTCTAATGACTCTCTGAGCTCCAAACGCACCTTACCCAGCTGTGCAGTTCCAGCCCCCCAGCAACATAACTAACTTCATACAGCTCAACTCTGAGTGCAGCCCAGTAAACTGAAGGTGATGAAAGGGATAGGTGATTTATTAGTTCAGGTCTGTAACTGCCCTAACGCAGTTACAAGGCTACACATCCATGCTTTATTCAGCCAACTTACAGCGAAGTGGAGCAGGTGGCACAGCTGTCTGCCTCCCTCCATGTAGACCCACCTATAGGCCTTTTCCAGGAGCTTGATGAGATCAGGAATCTGGCCTTACAATTCCATCATGCAGCTATGGCCATGCTGTTTGTAGCCACTTCAGGGCTTATTTATACTGCCCAAACAACTTGGAATCAAGTGCTTAGTGCCTTCATTTGTGATTATTGAAAAGGAAGGCAGAGAGGTAGGAAATACAATTTAATTCAAAGCACATGTGACCTCTAGCCAAGAGGATTTTAGGAAAAGATAACTTCCCTATACATATTCAAACCCCTTTTAATTGAACACCTGATAAGAAAATGTTACTTAATTGTATTGTACCTATTAGGGTGGCTACATTTTAAAGAATTTACAGGGATATCTTATAAATTACACAAAGTTTGTGTAATTTTTTATATTCACAAAGGCTATGGAGAAGAGTAGGGAAACAGAAAGAGTACAGCTACCCTAGGTTAAAGTACACTGCTTCAATACTTAAAAAAATATATTTAGAGAGCAAATATTCCCCACCTGTGAAATACACTGTGAGTAGAACAGATGGCTTTCTATCCATATTCACTTTCTGGAAAGTCATTTGACTGCTTTTGTTGCTGAGCTTCTAGAGAAACAACTTTCCTTCCATACTTCATTGAGTACAGTCTTAACTAGCTTTTTGTCAGTCCATTGCCTGGGTGAACAATAAATTTGCAAAGCACAATAATGCAGTCTCTATTTAGCAGGTCTTCGCTGTAGCTCGTGTTTGTTGTATTTTGACCTGTGTCTGTGAACATACCTTTGGAAAAGTCGTATTGTATTAAGGTTGACGAGAAAGCAAAACATTATGTTCAAAAAAACCACTACTATCAACTTAATGGTTGAAGCTGTTAGAAAATTTTCAAGGAATCAATAACATTTTGAAAAAGTCCTTTCTTCCATTCAAAGTGTGGTTTGTACCAAGTAAAATTTTACCCTGTCTTTCTATCAAGCACTCTAGTGGACTCTGATCTATAAATGGCTATTTGGGTGACCCTCATACAAAGCTCCTACTTGGACAGACCTTACAGTTTGGCATCTGCTGCGTCATTCGGAGAGAGGTTCTAGAAACACGACAAACTGAAATCAGTGACAGCTCATTCTGGCAGAATATTCTAGCCTTTATTTTGTTTTTATTAGGAGTACATAATCATTGGGATTAAATGTAAGGCTTTACAAGCGTAAAAACCTTGCTTTGAAAAATACACTGCAGATCTACATTCCAGATATTCCATAATGGGCATTGATATAAACTGGGCCATAAAGAGTGAGACGAATTCTCTCTAACCCTACCATAAGCACAATGTTTTTGGCCTGGGACATTCATTTACCGAAGAAAGTCAAAGAAAAAGAAAAAAAAAGCAGTTTGTCCAGTGCTTTAGATGGAAAGGTTGCTGTGGCCTTCACCACAAGCAGGATTTAATCCTGATTTGTTTTGATGGTGTCTTCTGGATCTCAGTCACAGCCCACTGCACAGCTGCCCACATTACACGTGCCTCTAGGCCCAGTACGGATACCTGAGGCAATCAAAGGAACGATGGAATGAGTCGGGCAGTTACTGTCCTCCTGTCCTTTCCTCTGCTTCTTCCAAAGACAGACACAGACACATTAGTGGGCAAGGGGACACTGCTGTTACTGAGGGTGCGTGCTTTTTTTCTCTCATCTATCGGACACTACAGTAAGTATTAGAGAGGAAAAAACATAAAGGTTTGGGTAACAGTTCATGAAGATCTGCCTGTGCTGGTGTTGTAGAGTAAGCTTGAAGTGTTACCTACTTGGAATTTACATTTTTTTCAGATAGAGGAGAGCTTGTACATCATACCGTATTCTGAATTCTTTTGCCAGTTCAAACATACTGGATTTAACTTAAAAGTTTTGAATTTTAAATTCAATACATCTAATTAATTTTTTATTTTAAAAGCTGTTTGTCTCTCTTTTCCCTTCAGGCATACTCCATGGAAAGATGATGAATGGTACATGCACTATTTTTATTTGCAACAGAAATCCTAAGCTGGAGTGGTACTGTTATTTGCTGATTCTGGTTTGCCTTTTCACTTTATTAGCAGGATTTCTAGGCAACATACTTGCACTACGACATTATGTGTACTGCATGAAGACATGGACTACCAATACCATATTTCTCTTTAATTTGGCACTGTGTGACTTTACTTGGACTCTCATGGCACCTTTTTCAGTATATGATAGTCTCCAGAAGTTAGCTGTCTATTCCAGTCAAGCATTTTATCAGATCATAAGACTATTTTTTAGTATTAATATCTATGGAAGTGTCTATTTCCTGACACTTATCAGTTTTGACAGATATGTAGGTGCTGTCCATCCTATCACTTCATTAACATGGTGGGACAAAGGAAAGGCTGTGTTTTGTACCATCGCGGTATGGATCTTCATAGTGATTGCATCAATGCCAGAGATCTACTACACAGTTGCACCTGGAAGACAACATGACATCATAAACTCCCTGGATAGCACTGAAGGACCTTTACAATTTGCAGTGCCATTCACACTCTCCAAGATTGTATTGAGATTCCTAATTCCAGTAACAGTCATCTTTACATGCTACATGTTGACTCTCAAAGCATTACTACGACTCAGTAAACGTCAGCAAAGAAGGAACAGACTCGTTAGACCTCTGTTGCTGATTTCAGCCGCTATGATTGTATTTGCTGTTTCTTTCATACCTTATCATGTTATGATGATGGTGATGCTAATTTACAGAATTAATTGTCAACCACCCTGTGGGAACATAAGCACATTAAGTGCCATTTATAAAGTCACAGAGATCGTCTGCAGCATCAATAGTTGCCTTGACCCAATCATTTTTACGGTAGCAAATAAGACATTCTATCAAAGAATTAAAAGTATAAAATGTCATCCCAAATGCCAGTGCTGCTGTTGTCTGACAGGAAGGGTAAGGGACATCACTCTGTCCCCAGGAACAATTACTTAAACACCAGTCTACAAAGACATGCATCTCCAACTGCCCATTTAGCTTTGTGTCATCAGACCCCTTTACAATTTGGTCTCCTGTACTGTATAGCAATCTCTTGAGTAAGCAAGAACAGACAGCAATGCAGAGTAAAACTTAATGTGTACGTCTACTAGAAAAGAAACAGTAGCAACTCCTAGCTTTACAGAATTTTCATTTTAAATATTCTTGTCATAAATATACCTTAATTTATTGTGAAATAGCACTTCTTACCTGTATGTACATGCTATATGGAATGAACAATGAAGAAAAGTTCTAAGTAGCTACTTTAATTCTTGGCCAGAAAAATACAGTAAGATTAAGAGCACACAGTGTTGAGGAGCCTTCTCATAGTTTCTGTTAATTATTTTTTCATATGTTTGTAAGTGCTGCTGTGATTGGACTGTGCAATTAGTAACAACATGATACTTACAGCTGAACTTCTCGAGCACTTGCAGAGAGGCTTTCTACAAGTACTTCATTTTAATGCTGCTTGCACTAGAGTTCCACTGACACTGCCAGTGGAACCTCATTAACCCCGGTAAGTGCAGCACATTTCCGAAAACAAACAAACAAAAAATAAGTAATAAGATAAAGTCCTTGAGGATAGTCAGAGCCACAGTGAGTCTGCTTATGAAGCAAATGAGCACAGATTGAAGAGCTTTATTAAGTCCTCCCCCAGGCAGCAGGGGCTCCAACCCGATAGGCAGGGCACATCGGTGGTGCCCCTCAAACCCTGGGCAACTACAGCTGTTTCTCATAACCGTTCTGCTTCAGGGGAGCATGTTGTTCTGCCATGAACTCTAAACTCATTAACAGGGAGAAGCGTGCACAGGAAAAGTTCTGAAATACAGAGGTGGCTGAGCTGCAAGAAGAGTAAGGGACGCTGCTACACAGGAGTGCTGCTTCTCCTGTTCATTTAAGGTCTTAGCATCACAGTTTCAGGACAGTTTAAGGTAATGAGTCTACAGTGCACTTTAATAATTAAAACAGCACAATGTATAGTCATCAAAGAACATCCACCTTCAAGAGCTGTTAAATATGTGTTCTCTCAACACACTGTATGGGCAAAATAATCATTTTCCATAATCAACCACCTGCAGACCTGCTTTCTTGCCAAGTCTCACACACTACCTTGTTAATCATAAAAGCCCATATACCAGTGAGCACATCATTTTCAGAAGTTACTATGACAAAGTACTTTTTAATATACTTTGTACAGTGTCTTAATTCTTTAATTTCCACAGTTTTAATACCATTTTGTCCTCATGTGTCTCTATGTAAAAATAATTCTATTCTACATTGGTATTAAATCTGTCTTGTTGTGTATTTCAATTGTATTGAGTAAATGTATATCTAATATCTAGAACAATGTTTTTTTAATTGTCTATAACTGTGACATTAAATGAAGAACGAGGTCCTGATAATCTGAAACACTTTACATGTGTTTGGATGTACTTGCAATCTCACAGGATCTCGTAGCAAAATTGCATGCCTATATTCTGTTTAGGGGAGTTATGTACTCACCTCACTGTAAGTGCTGCTTTTTTCCTTTGATGCTTTCTTAATCCTTAATTTTCTCTTATTTTAAAAGAAAAATATTTACTTTTTTTTAATGCATGAATTGTCTATTGGAAACATGACAGGGTTATTAACAATGCATTAGCTTCCTTAAGAAAGAGAGCTTGTTAATCCATGAATGGGCGGGCACCCATTGGCAATTGCCTACTATAATATACACTTACATCTCAGACTGATACAGAAATAACGTCAATGCCAATGCCATTTGGTGAGAAAGGTGCTCTCAGCATGAAAAAGCGTAGAACAGGAGAGATAAGTGTGAAGCTCTGGACTAAATGAGTTTATTGCCCCCACCGGATTGCACCCAAGATTGGAAACAGTAAGCTATTTCCAGAATCGAACCCTTGCCATTTTTATCTTTCAATTTATCTTTAAAGGTACAGATACACTGTTTCTTTCTCCTTCTCCACCTCAGTATTCCTTTTCAGCAAGTTAATTTGTCTGTGTTCAGGCTGGGTAAAATTCAACGTGAAATCAAAATATGCTTTTCTGGACACAAAATTAAACATAAAAACTTACTGCAGTCCTGGGCTAGGAGAGATAACTTCACACCTCTGGGAAGCAGAGATTCTCAGGTTTTACCTGCCCGGACTTCTAATATGTGAGCTTTTTCAGGAGAGGAAACAATGACTTAGACCAACACCTTCTCTAAATTTGTAGCGATTTTAATAGCAAAACAGTTCGTTTTCTGTTCAGATAGATCATTTTATTCTCACTGCATAACATCTACTATATAGATGTTAATGTTACTGTTACATATTAAGCAAGTATCATTAGAATGGTCTTTTGAAGTTAATGAGGAAAGAAGCATTCCGTTCAGAAGAAACTGTGAAAAACATTATAAAAGTCACTTCTTGATTTTGGAAAAAATTGGAATTGTTTCCTCTTGAAGTGCTGCCTTTGTAACACCTATAAATGCAGCCCTGTGCTCACAAGTACCCAAAGTTGGCAAGAATAAAATTTCAAATTTCAATTAAAGATTGGATTGAAAGCCTCCAATGAGCTCAAGACAAATACACTAATTTAAAAGCTTCAGATAACCCTTCCGCAACTCATATGCAATGCCTCTTGCAAGCAGCATTAACGTGGATTGCAGAGATTCTCAAGCAAAATCTAGGATCCCTCTGCCTGTGTTTCAGTGTGTAAAAAGAAAAACTAAGACAACAGTAAGGAAATGCTTTAAAGTCAATGTGAGAGTCTGACTTAAACAAAAGCTCGGGAGAAATTTCATTCTGGTCAGGTAATCAGAACATAAACTGCATTTAACTGAACAGGAATGACCTTTATATTCTCAGTGTGACTGAACTATGCAGTATACTCACATAGAAAGATGCAAAATGAGATGCTTTTTACTTTTTTCTGTCAGCATCACCCTACCAAAGAGCTGCATGGTCCAGGGCACACATGATGGAGCAATGCCAGCAACTGCCATCATGGGCCTGGGAGAGCATCAAGGAGCGCTTACTGCGCTGTGCCAGCAACCAGGGAAGGACCAGGGAAGCAAACAGGCAGGGACCTGCTTTTCCAGGGGAGAATCTAGATCTCAGCCAACTCAGAAGATAAAAATTGCCATGGAATAGTATGTATCAAGACGATACTGATTTCTGCTGCATATCCTTTGATCCTTCCTGACCCCCAAGAATATCAGCAAGAGATACAGGCAGCATGGATGGTAGCCCTGCTCTAAATTCTTTGCTGGGGACAAGCAGGAGCGAGCTGGAGACTCCTCCAGTTCACTTACGTAGGACTGAGTAAGGTAGGTGTCCTAGCTCCTCGGTTCACTGTTCTGGGCTCACCTGCAGAACAAGGGACAAACTGTTTGCACTCTGAAACTCTAGTAAAACCTGTTTTTCTGCATTGCTCCTTTTTGTGTCCCACTGAAAGAAAAACATGGAATAAACCGTGTTACAAAAGTAAATCCTTGCCTCCATGTCTGTTTCTGTAGCTGGATGTAATCCTACATGGTCCACACAATCCTATAAAGCTCATTAATTTTCTATCAATAAACCCATCTATAACAGAGGTCCCAAGGTACTGGCACACATAAGAGAAAAAGGGGAAGGAAAAGCAAAGAAACCACCTTATGCTTCTGATAAGATTATTCCCAACCAACCCCGAATAATGGAGAACAGAAGGGAAAAAAGAAGACGAGGGCATTCCTAGAAAAAGTATCTATGTCACAGTGCCTCTGTTCTCCCAGCCTGGGCATCTCACACAACATGCCTTGGGCTGGGCTGAGTCTAAAGGCACTGAGTAATCTTTAAAAATCATCTTCAGGACACAAAACTCATGAAAAATCCTTCCCTCTATTACTGTCAGCTATTCCTGTTCTTCATGATATTCAGCTGTGAATACACCCTAGTAGCTGATAAGGCTTCTACACATTTGTTTGCCTGTTCATAAGTGATTCTATAATCAATTAAACACACTTTTTTACAGCGTTTTTGTTCAACTAGGCTGAACTAATGCTAATGCTGACCTGACTGAAATCAAAGGTTTTCTACAAAATAAGAGTTAAAAGGCACAAGACATCTGTTCATATTTACTTGGTCATATTTTTATTTGGAAATACATGATCCTAAAATGTTTTATTATAATATTCCCCAGATAGAGTGACATGAACAAATAAAATTAAATATGTTTATTCCATTTTGCTACAATAAGTGAACAATAAACCAAACAGCTAAGAGCTAAAGTCAACATCATCTACTATGACAAGTATGTTGCCATCCTGGTTTCTCACAGATCTTTGGATTAAATCTGAGGACATGGTATCCAACTGAATGTCCAACTGTTATAATGAGTTTGAACACATTATTGAATGTTGTAATAATGTATTAGCCTACAAAACTGACTGCAAGGTATGGGTACATTTCATGTAGCATATCTAGATTCTGAGATATTACAGTGACAGACATCTTCGTAATATACTAGATGAATACAAAATAGACCATGGCCTGAAAGGTTTGACTGTTTATGTGTGTGCCCAGCTGTGGTCAGAGAAACAACTTTCTCATTTACTACTGTAAATTCAGCACTGTTTTGTAAGCAAAAAATTGTTAAAACAAAAACCTCTAAGTTGAAGAGGTAAATTTTGCTACAAATGTCCCAAAGCCGCTTTCTAAGGAAAGCCATCTTTATGCATCCATTGTTCTCAATTTGTCTTTGTAATACTTTTATCTCACAGAAAAACTACCTGAAATTTTCACACTTATTAAGACATGAGCTTACCTTTTTTGAATAAAAATGTTCAAATGTTCCTGAAAGTTTGGTTTTCTCTGCAATATACATAAATGAATGTATTCTGATATCAAAGCTTTTCTTTTCCATGCCTCAGAAACACCTCACTTGGCAAAAAGCTATGATAACAAACAGTACCACGAGGCAGTTAAAATACTTCACCTTTGTACACTGCTTTCATCAGCAGAAGCCAAAGCTCTTTAGGCAGAAGAAAAAATATGCCTAGACTGATTCTACAGCTGGAGGAACCATGGCAGAGGCAGGTAATGTGGCTAAGTCCACCCATCCGCCTCACAGGGAAACACAGCTTCTCTGCTCCTGCCTTAGAGAAACATCTGAGTCTCGGGCTGCCAAGTCTCCCCGCGCTGTGCCTGGAGCCCCCAGCCAGAGGTGACGGGACGTGCTGGCCCCCGTGCAGGGACCTACCACCTCTACAGCCCCCACGCTCTCTTTTCAGGCCTTCTCCCAACTTACCATTTACCAGCTCAGTCCCCTCCTCTTCACATGACTCAGCATGGATGAGGCTTCCTCCGGCTGGGAAAGGTGAACCTTAATCAGTGAGCGCTGCAGTTCTCAGCTTTTGCAGTCTAAGGTAAAATGCAGCCTAATGTCACAAAATGTACATGTTCAAGGTCTCAGCTACCGACCTAGCTAGAAAAGTGATGTCCTCGCAAAGTACATCGTGTGCTAGGGCAATGGGAACCTAGGATCTCTGGCTTCCCTTCAGTCCAGCCAATGCCGGTCAGAAGACCGACATCAGTAGCCAGACGTCTTGCCATCAGGCTTCTTGTGCAGCCTGTCTTACCTGATTTGGGTGGTCTCAAGGGCCTGGCGTCAACTAGAAACCAAAGGTGAGCAAATGCAGGTGAAACATATAGCACTCTCCCTTCCTCTAAAATGCCACATACTCTTTAAAGACTGCTTGCTATTTCTCAAAGAAAAAGAACAGAAATACAAATGTTCATAAGAATGCACATTCATCAAAAAAATAAGAACAGGAAAATGGACTTTCGCTGCTGCAAGGAAAGGGCTGACATTTTCTGTTCCTTAGTGGACTACCCAAAGGCAATGGAGAGCAGGGTGGTAACGGTCAGTGCCATCTGCTGTACCAAACGTTGCAGGGCATTCATAAAGGCACCACATCTCCCTCTTTGCTTTACATCAATGTCATTACTATTACCTAGAAGCAATACCTCAAGCTGCTGTTGTGAAAAAGCTGTAAAATGCAGATAATATGGGAAGACTTAAAGCTATGCCAGAATGACAGTGTGTAGGCAGGCTTAATTCAGAATTTTTCTGCATCTGTCAATTTCCATTATACAGATTTAACATATAATTTTAATTATAGACTTTACTCTTACTGATGTTATTACTTCAGGTTAGACAATAGTGCTGATGCAGTTAAAAGGAAACCTGTAAAAACAGATATTGATTTCCTATAATGTTTTAGAACATTTTTTAGTAGGGAAGCAACTTAAAAACCTGCGTTAGCAATAGAAAATGCTAACACATTTGTTCTTGGGGTGCAGATTTTTTAATCCTATATGCCTGTATCCCAGGTTATAAAATGAACGTGACAAAAAATTTCCTCTCTTTAGATGCACTTACTGCATAACAAAAGTAAAGTTGGTTAGAGGGCATGTAAGTATTAATTATATTTTTGCACTCTTTATTCTTTAAGAATTTTTAGCATTTTTAAGAAACCTGCCTTTTTTTAACTGCCAGACCTATAGAAGTAATTTCATGATCCTTCTCCTTTTTCTCATTTTACAGCTCCAATGTTTCATCATCTTATCTGTAGTGCCTAATAGAAACTACATTTTCCTTCTTTGAATTCATTGGAATCCAGATTTCACAGTAGGTGAAAGAAACATAGCTGTATTTGTATCCCATATAATGCTGATGTTGAACTCTGAAGGGCAGTGCTGTAATATGTTTTTCAATACCAGTTCAGTGATACTCTGTATGACTTGTCAAAATAATTATTTCAATTTTTTATCCAAACTGTTTGTTCTTTTCTCCTGAAACTGCACTGAAACTGATTTGCAAGCTTATTTTTAACAGTTTTAGTTAATAGGTGTTAACTAAAACTATTCAGTGTAATAGTTGCTTACAATCTCTCTATCACACAGCCTTTTAAAATCGACATTTATAAAGCATTTTTTGAGTCAGAAAACAAAGCAGATTTCATCCTCATCCATCTAGGAGCATCTACAGGTTTACAAATGGTCATTGCAGTAAGTGGTCCAAAATGCAGTATTATGGCACAGTAAATTACAAACTTGATTTGAATATAAACATATAAAAATATAAACCTGGTTTAATATGATTATATGTAAATAGTTTAATATGTTTAAATAGTATATTTAAATAATAGCAAATATGCATAATAAACCTTTAGCATGATTTGAATGAGCAATGCCCTTTCTATCAAACACGTGCAGCGGAGGTCGACAGAAAACAGCCACCCACAACTAACCCCAGTGCTGAACTGGAACTCAAAAGAGATTTATATCTGACCAAGAGCTTTGCCAGATATTTTCTGCAGGACTAAGGCAAGCAATGCTGTCTCTGGGACTCAGTGCGGGGAATGTAAGGGTCACTGCTAAGCGTGCATGTTAAGCCATCAGAGACTGGCAGACAGCACTGAGAAAAAAAGAGATTTACATTATCTTGAGGCAAAAAAAAGCAGTCACTTGGTCAGTCAAATACAGGTGAGAGCAGCTGTTCTAACAAAAAGAATCTATGTATCACAGGAAGTGAAACAATGCTCATTTTAACTAAAAAAAAAACCCAAACCCACAACAAGCTAGGCTCCCTCCTGGTCAGGAAGAGAGTACACTATTTTTTGTCTAGAGCCCTCAGCGGGTGAGAGCTCCCATGCAGGAGGTTCCCTCTCTCCAGTTCTATTTGGAGGTATAAAGTATGCAGCAAAAAAGAAACCCTGACCAGAGACAGCTTTCTGATTTAATTTCAGTATGTACAGATTAAGCATGGGTCTTGTTTTATTTCTTGTCTTCAATAAATATCTGCAACTATGCTGTCTGCTCTGGACACTGTGACTAAATCTCACAAACAGGAACCCCAGGGTTACAGAGCATGTTTGCATTTCAGATGCACAAGACAAGTGGAGAATTGATGTTGTGGGACCAAGCAAAAGTATATTCCAATGACAACCAGGATGGCTCTCTCGCCTACAATGAAATACGGGGGCACACACTTAGATCAGAGAGTTTTCAGACTTGGTCAAAACTATTGTTTCATAAGCTATATAATTCTCAACTAGCATCTGTATCTGTGTCCAGATAGACAGTGGTCGGAGCACCAAAAAGGAATAAAATCAGTTAATCGAGCCCTATATCAATATTAGTACGTGCTGCAAGCAGCAGAGATATTACTGCAGGAAAGCTGATTATTATTCTACCAGACTCAGAACAGCCTAAGGCTTAGGCAGTTGTATTTCTAACAAGTGACTGCATGGCACTTCCAATATTTTGCAGAATTTTATGCCCACTGTTACAAAAGCACTAGGCAAAGCCCCAACTCCATTAAGTTTGTCCCAGGTTCCCTGTTGTCTTATCAGCGCTTTGCCCTCCTACCATGGGATAGAGGATGCAAAAATACTAGTTATTTCAACAAATCCATTTTGTAATGGCACACCCAAAACAAGTGATATGGAATGAGCTTTCACTGGTTAAAACATTTGCAAGACTGATTTCAACTTTGGGCTGAAGTTTCCAGATGCCGAAAAAGTTCTTCAGGAAAAAAGGTCAAGTTCTCTACTTTGATAACACAGTATTAAGTTTACAGAAGTAAAAAGTGGAAGTAAAGTTATGTTTTCTTTTAACCACTTTGCAAATCAAACTTTATATATTTGACGTTTTTTCACAAAGTTGCACAATTTAAAGGAACCCAATGAAAATCTGAGTATGAATATCTGTTTCATACAGATAGCTTCCACTAATACACAAAACAAATCTCCCGCAATGACATAATATTAAGCATGGCTCATTAATCCTAATTTGCCTTTCTAGAAATAGCACATTATTCATTTTTACTATGTACACTATCTAATGGTGTCCAAAAAGGATTATTTGCTACATACAAATCGAAAGAGTAGAAATCCACAATATCAGCTAAACCACCACATCCAGTATTTAGTAGTAACTTTGGAAATATTTAATTTTAAAACATTTGATACTATGTTATTTGCAAAAGTAAGTAACCATGGCAAATATTATACTGAGAAATATATATTTACTAGAAATAAACTGGATGGAGAAACTGTGTTAACAATCAGTGAAACTTTGGACAAAATAACAGTTCCATAGCAAATTTCCTTTGGACCTAAATCAGATATTTAATGAAATGAAATTTTCATTACTTAAAAAAATCCAAAGGGTGGGTATGTTCCACAGTAGAACACATAAAAATACTGTCTAATGGTAAGTGCATAAAAAGCTAGTAAGCTAATAGGTTGGCAGGGGCGTGCTGCAACTGAAAAATGTTGCATTTTTTTCAAATACATGCTTTCCCTACTCAGGTTTGTTTTTTTCCTTTGTTTTTAAATGAATTATCAATTTAATCACAAAAATAGTGTAGAGAAATATTCATTACTATTCTTCGTCTAGCATATTTATGTCTCCTTATTTAGAGAAAATGTTTAACTGTTTAACTACCTGCCATATTCATTCAATACCACTAGAAGGTGCTCCTCTGTTGAAAGATAATTATTTCTGTCTGAATTGCTTCTCAAAGCTAATTTTCCTCTGATAACTGTAGTTCTGGCCAGTTGTTTACACAGACTGTAATTGCAACAACCACCCCTGTTATACAACAGCAGGACCTCATATGCCATAACCATTACCACAACATGAAAATAACAGATTTGTATCACTCATTTCCTTGATAAATCCGAATCCCAGCTGAGCAGTTAGTTTTGCTGGAAGGTGAGGCATGGAAACTGTGGTGGAGCTGATGCATTGTAAAGAGCCACAGTTTCTGTAACGTTAGGAAAAACCCATTCCTGGAGTAACTTCGGGCAGAATGCATGCCTAGAGAGATATTTGCATGCTTGTCTGAAGTCTGAAGGCATAAGGAGAGTCCAACATAAAAAAAAGATGTAAGACAACCATACAAACATAAGCATATGATCTACACCAATTCCACACCAACAGTATCAGATGGACATCAAACTGCATCTGGAAATCCAAGGATCAATAATTCATATTTCATACACAACCTTATATGAGCCTCAACCAAGCTAAGATTTAGTTTGACACCCAGAAAGGCATTCTGATAACCTCTGGGTACACACAGACTGCCTCTGTAAGCTCTTCACATATACAATAAAAACCTTAACTAAGAGCTGAAATAATTGCAGATTTTCTAATAAAAAACTTCAGTCTGCACAATGTCTGAAGAGTTTTATGTCATCTCGGATTGGGTAAGATTTTGGTGAGAATTGGGAAAGGAAAGGGGAAATGAGGACGGACTGATGGGCTAAGGGGAGATTCTGACTCTTTTAGCTGTAAACTTTGGATGAAGTCTAAAAGTGACCACTAAGGAATGCAATGTCTGGGGATACTTTGAGATCCTGGATTTCATCAGCTCTTTTAGCTTAGACAACAGTCACTAGAAAGGCCATTTTCACTGAGAGATGGCAAAGGAAGAAAGTCACCATGCAGTTCAAACAGTTAAAACCATTAAAAACTAAGGTCATCCCCTAGGGAGAAGCTTCCTACTGGTGAGGAGACGTGCATGTGGCCTTTCCCAACTTTCAGTATCACAAGGGAAGCAAGCACAGTATAATCCTCCACTGGAGCACGCTGAAGAGCCTGTCGCAAGCAGCAAACTAACTAAGCTTAGAGGCTACTCAAGTAGAGTTTGATTCACCAGACAGGTCTGAATGATCAAAATTGAAATAATCAAAGAAGAAAGGTGCTGGTGAACTGTTCAGGAAGAAAGCCCTTTCCATCCACCTCTATATGTTAACATGGCAAAAGCCTGTTCCCTGGGAAATCTGCTACTACTGCAGAAAAGCATTCCACCTCTAAAGGTACATCTGTCCAACTTTTAGATGGACGATAATTTATACAGTTCAGGATCTAAGAGAAAGAGAAACAATAAAGACATGTCAGTGATGCAGTTTTCAGGTCCAGAATGCTTTATGTCCAGCACAACAGTGTGCAGCACCCTAATCTTCAAATAGCCAAAAAAGAGCTCTCCATCTTGAGACACCAACGTCTTAAAAAGAAACAGGCAGAGCAAACAGTCCATGGCACTTGTTTCCTTGAGGTTATGGGGCACTTCCTCAGTTTTGCTGCTGAACATTTCCAGCACTTTCAGAGGAAGATTCTTTCCCTCTCAGAGCAAGGAATTCAAACCTCTTCAATAGAGTCAAGAATGTCTTCACCCATTTTGAAGTAGTAGTTATTTTAGGAACATCTTGTTAGACTACATTCAATACATCTTGTGTGTATTGAAAAATAACCATAAATTTTGTCTTGAGGCATTTACAATGGTCACAAAATATCCACTGAGACTCCTTGAGAGGTCTAGTTATAAAGGGGTTCAATTTCAAATAATATGAATTATTCAGTCACAAAATGAATAGCGCCTTTCATAGCGCCAAAGACACCTAAGTGACACTGACATACCTAGGAATACACATGCTCTTCCACCTCTGAGGAAGCGGTCTTTGAAGGACTTCACCTCTCCATAATACATCACACCAAGGAAATGGCCAGAATGGGCTTAACCTGCTTCCCGCAACACGACATGCAAGACGGCTTTATGGCATGTCTCTTGAGGGATAAGGTTTGTAACTATAAAAATGAAAAAGAGGGATTGAATATACACTTACATTGAACATACTTTAATGTAAGTAACATGAGAATTCCTACTCTCGATTTTCATCTTGTAATTTAATTATATCAGGTGTCAATCTGATTTCCAGGGCACTGCCCGCAAGAGAAAGTGAGTGAAGAGCCTGTGCTCTGCAGCAAACGGGGTAACTGTTCCAGGGAGAAGTCTCGCCTGGAGTAGCTGATCAGGAACTCCACAGAAGCTGCACATAAAATATTAGTTTCTAGTTTCTTCTTCCCTTCCTATACCTCATGAAATTCCAGCACACTACAGTGTCAAGAGTGAATTAAGATCCGTTATTTTTTGCCACTTACATCTATGACCACAGATTAGTAAGAGAGCTAGGATATTTGTGGGGTTTTTTAATTAAAGCTGGGATCTCTCAAATTTTAGGCCTTGTTCCCTTTCTCTTAAGTAAACTAAAAATTAAATATTGTTGCTGCTGTGACTCTCTAGGAACATTTTCCTCGATCCTGCCTTATCTCTTATGCCCTCTCTGCCATAATATCTTATTTTCATTATTTGTTTAGCATGTTTGACTTTGACTGAATCTTGTACAGATTTAGTTTCTTCTTTGCTTTAGTATTAAATGAAATTGTGCTTCGTAGTAGACACACATTGCATCAGTGTCCCAGAAATAGAAAACATTATTTAGCATGTGCATAAGTGAGCCTACAAAGCCCTAAGCAGCTGTCCACTTTAAAAGATCACACCCCACTGTTGCAGATGAAAGATTAATTTAAAAGACAGGATGACCTCAGCAGAAGATTCTGCCTCTTTTCAACCGACAGTTTGGTTTTAAATTTTCAGTTTCTCTGGACTTCAGACAAATGGCCAAAACCAACAAGTTTCCCAGTATCTTAACGGAAGTAGGAGGATGAAGGACTCGGTAAATTTGGGGGTTTATGAGTACATGTGAAAATTTGAGAAGGACTTGCTTCTTAGTAACAGGTAGGCAGGAACAAAGACTACTGCTAACTACTACCTTTATTATTTGTCTTCAATATGACTGTCAAAGGCATCTAAAAATAGACATATTTTTGTCTGAATTCTGAACAAATTGTTGGAGCCTGAGAAACTATTCCGGGAGTTATCAGTACAGTCTTTCCTATTCCTATATTTTTATCTTAGCATCTGCAGTGGGCTACTGTCAGATACTGAGCCAGAAGCTTCACTGGTTTAACCCACAAAGCTTGTAATGTTCTAAAGTCTTATAAATCATAAAAAGAAATAGGTGATAATCACATCTAAATCAGCTACTTTGCCATAACTTATTCAATGGTCAATTTGAATATGCAAAAGATATTTTTATCATTCTAAGTAATTAAGTGATAGATGCGTAAGACAAAGGAAAAGGCAGAAGTTACTATGTTAGACATGGAACAGGCAGATAAGACAATGTGGAAAACATGAAAGCATGACTGTTGCCTGCAATTTTTAACTTGTGTCTTAATAAATTATTTTTCTGCATCTTTGTTTGGTTATGTAATCTCAGAAATCTTAAATTCCTGCTTTGCTGAGTTTAAGGGAGAACATCACTTTAAACATTTTAAATTATTTTGGACATTTATATCAAACAGGAAAACACTCAATGTTTTTCTAATTACCATTGTCATCATTAAAATACCATCATAACCATCATTAAATTACCATCAGCATTTTTACTTGAAAATTTCAAGAGTCTTGCTCCCAAACACCTATGTAGCCATCTGCTCTTACGCTGTGCTGCAGAGATTGGGCGGCTGCATAAATGCGCACAGTGGAAGTCAGTTCTAATGAGGCCTTCGTAATGGCACGAGGAACCATAACATGCTGGTGATTGGGCAATAACAAGTGAGGGCTATTTGTGGATTAAATGTCAAAGCATTCTTAAAAGGTATTTACGCAATATATGGTGGAATTGACTCTGCTGCATTTAGGACCAAAATGCAGCTGACTCTGGAGTGAAACATGGTAGATGGGCAAGAACATCTCACCTTACTTAGAAAACAAAGGAAATTATAATGCTTTATCTGAACCAAGCTTTGAGAAAATTTGGATGAGAAGCCCTTTGTTTGTAAAAGCTTCACAAGATCATTGCTTCTTACCATGAGTTACTCAACATGTACTGTTCTTGCCTCAGTTCACCTGCCCTGAGGCTCTGCTGCTACCTCCACCCAGACACCCAGTCTGCCCCTGGGAGAATCCTTTCCCACCTGGAGGCACCAGGGAGAGCAAGAAACCTCAAAGCAGAGAAGTCTCTGCTGTTCCTGCCATCCCCTGCCAGGGGCTACCCAGTGGGGAACGGCATACTGTTCCTTCTGATGAAAAGATAGAAAAAAGAAAGCAGAAAACTGTTTGCCAGCACCTGAAACGAGGTTATGTGCCTCGTCTGTCTCAGGAATCACATCTAGAAATACTGTGTTACTGTCCTACCTGTCTCGTAGGGAACAACTACTGATCCCTCCTCCTCAACAGTCACTCTGGCTAGTCGGTACGTTTACAAATTTTTCTTTAAGAAATGTATAAACTACACTTACTATTTGCTAAATAGTTCTTAAATCCTGAGAACGTATTCAAAGTTTTTTAAAGCCCAGAATGTTGGGGTTTTTTCATTTGGGATTTTTTTTTCAAAAAAGGAAATATATAACTTCATAAAGCAGTCACACTGTCTGATTTGGAATCCCAGCAGGATGACACGAAGAGAAATGTTGTCTGGCACGTGAAGGACCTTCATGCCACTCTGACAGCCCAAGGGGATCTTTGAAAGGGCACAGCATGACCATGGAGATCATGTTCTCCTTGGGGCTCCCCACTGGGCACACGGCAAGGTGATGTTCCACACTAACACCCTCTCCATCTCCTTGCTGTATGGAATAAGGATAGAAGAAATTTGCCCCTGCACTAGGTTGCACCTGCACTATGCCCATCAGGCTGCTCCTGCTAGGAATAAACTCACTTCTATTTCTGGAAATCGGGGAACGGAGACATATTATTCCTGTAAGTGGCAGGCATCATTCCAAACTCCCTTCCAGTCTCAAATGGAAAGAAAAATCTGAAAGTCACGTCAAAAAGATCAAAACACAGAGTTGACACATCAATATTAAGTAGCAATGAACTTATTTTTAGTTTTCAGTCACTGGATGCTAAATATTCTCTAGAGCCTTCCCATTACAGATAATCTGACACATGTAGCTCTTCTCACAGTCTCATGCTGCTGCTTGGGGAATGGGAGATGAGCCTCCAGTAGAATCAAAGCTTTCACTGAAGAGAGAATAATCTTTTTGTAGCTACTGCCTGTACCTCTCCAATTAAACTCTATAATTTACTACCCAGAGGTAATATGGTATCAGACTGATTCCACAACTAACGGTAAGAGCAGATGACGGCAGTCTTCTCATTGAGCCTGAAGAGAGGAAGCAATAAGATGTTACAGCTCTTCTAAAAGTACAAGAGTAAAAGAAGAAATTAGGAGGTCACTTGTATGCTTTTTATTTATATTTCAAAGGTCACTTGTGGTCTCCCTCATGAATGATGTAAAGTTTATTTTAAACTGACATCTTAATTACTGGCAACACACCAGAGCTGGAATCTGATGAGCCTGCACTCATTCAGTGGCTGGCTGTGAGCTTCTCCCTTTTTATGGTTTTTTGTTGTTGTTGTTGAGGATTCTGGCTCTCAGAAATGCTTGCTCACAGTCATTTGTGCGTTATTATTAGCAAACTGTTAGATTGGCCCCTTGGCACACATTTTGTAGGACCAAAATAATCTTATTGTATTGCTTCAACATTTTACTGGAAACAAAAGAGGTGAATTGACTGTGAAACAATCACAGTAGACCTTGAATGCCTTCAACAGCATTAACTTGATCATTGTTATTGAAATTCATACTGAACAGGCTCTGGAAGACAGTATTTTTTTACCAGCTATCACATTAGTTGCTTTCTATTAGGCTGAAGTCATCAATGGAAAAGAAAAAGCTGGAACAAAGTTGCTGGGTATTAAGTGACAGATCTTATTGTAATGTAAGATACAGAGCTGACAACAGAATAGAATATGCTCTATCAATCAGGTTAGAATTTGATACAAGTATTGCCATACACCCATCACTTGTTCCTACAGATGGTGGCACAACTGTTCATATAACTACTATCAAACAAGAACAGGAAACAATCTGGCTGAAAAACAACCATGCAAAAATCTTATCACATCTTTTTTTTTTTTGCAAAACAGATCACATTTGGTTCATTAACTATTGCACAAGCACCAATATGAAAGCAATATGCCACAGCAATACTAGCAGCAATAACACAGCCCAGATTTTACACTAACATGACCCCTAATATATCAGGGTACTAATTAATTATATATGTACTATTGTATGAATTTATGTACTATTGTATGAATTTATCTTATGATCGTTAGCCACCTAACAGATTCACTTTTCTTAAGTAGTGCACTATCATCCTGACTAAATCCCATTCTGCCTAATTTCCTCTTGCAATCTGCAATCTACATTCATTGCTTCAGTTGATACACACTTTAACTTGCAGCATAAAAGCACACGCTGAAGAGTCTGTTTATAATAGGTTTGCAATATCTTTCAGAGCCTTCCAGATAAGATGTTTGACAAAAAGAGTAATGCTTTCAGACAACAGGTCCTCAGTGGGTGTTTTGTTTGAAACTGTCTATCATGAAATTGCTCCCAGCATGGCACTACTGTCCATTAAAAAATTTGCAACGTTAGTGTGTACCCACAGCTCAGTGCAATTCCTATAATGACTACTTTATTTATTCACTCCAGTGTCTATGAAGCTCAGATTATCATTTAATTCTAAACAAACTGCATACTGTGAACATTTGTAAGAGAGCAACCCATTAAATTCAACATTTATTCAACTGCTCTGATTTGCTTGCAGTATTATGATTCCCCTATTTTAAGAAATATGGCTTTAGTTCTGTATATCTTGTTTTCCATAATTTGTTATATTAAGTATTTAGTTTCCATCCACATCATTTTGAAAGGAACTTACGAATATAAATCCAGGCACACTCATTGGCAATTGAATAAAATCCAGTCTCTGTAATCACAGGCTTTCAATCAGAATTTAATACCTTTATAATCACTTCGAATCAGAAAAATGGGCAGGTAGACACATGCACATTTTGTAGTAAGCATGTTTTTAAAAATTGATGTATCTAATATTCAGCATAAACTAAGGATTATTACACATGGAAAACAGTCAAAGCAAAGATGCTAGACTGAGAAAATTAAGATATTATTTTTCCAAGTATACTGCCCTTTATCCATACTGCTAAAAGTCTATTCAAATTAAAGATGATTTTAAATTTACATGATAGATCATATTTATATACACTGATGCAAAATGCACAGCCTGAACTTTGGGCCAAAAAAGCCCCCACTGAACTCAGAATTTGGGCCTGAGGTTGGAGTACAGAACTGCAACTGTGCATCCACTGAGAAGGTGCCGATTAAAACATACACTTTCTACGCACTAAATACTGTGTTATTTTCCAGATAGTGCCCCAGAGCCATATGGAAAATGTGCAAGAGCTTATTCAGGAATTTCTTTTAAGTTGGGATTTAAGATTTGAATGCATAGTGTCATCAAATGGGGTCAGTTTGTAAGCTCCTTCTGCTTTTAATAAAGCAGAAAATAAATCAAGAAATCTCTAAGTAAGTGCACAGAAGATACCACTTTTCCTTGCCTCAAGTAACTCTCTCACGCAGAACAAAAAATAACAGGGGTATATATCTTTATTTTTTATTTCCCCAAACTTCCAATATTCATCTATGACCTTTCATTTTCCATTGCAAAATAGAAAGCATGGCAGAACACAATAACTAACCAAATAGAAGATACGCTTAGTGATGAATCAAAAGAATATAGTGGATAACAGCCAAAAGGCAATTTAAAAATTCCACTTGTTCTGACCATATGCCATAAAGATATAAAGAATGTACTAGATAAAGGCTGTTTTCCCTGGAAATATTTACCAGGGGAGATGTTTATCAAATGAAGTAAGTTATTTCTTGACTCAAGAGCAAGAAATGTAATTATTTTCTAATCTTGTTTTAAGTCATGAGCAGTGTCTTGACGAAGTCCCTGAAGAGGTTACTGTTCAAAGGTTGTAATGAATATTACCAACAGAAAACATCCCACCATGTTCTCTAGTCGAGATCTCTAGTTCTCAACAATATAGTTTACCTACTCCCTTATCTCTCTATAAACTCAGAGAGATGAAGCCTAAATGATGTTTACAGCACTTCTCCTTCCACTTTTAGAAACATAACATGCTTGAATTTAATTCTATTATTTTTATAGTTCATGACAGTCATGGCTATCAGACAGTGTCTGTCACAGATGGTAAACTGTATTACGATGTAGTTCTAGCTACACTATTTTTCTAGTTCATATGCAAACTCAGCAGCAAGAAATACAGAAGACAAGGGACAAAAGAGCAGGAAGGGCATAGAGAAAGAAAATCCTTTCCACTCCCCTTCATCTAAAGTGAGATGTGCAGACTAATCCTTCTCAATTTCAATTTGCAGCATGAACTGTGAGCCAAGATCTGACAGGGGAAGATTGACTGGTGCTCTTTGGTTTCCTGACTGCAGGAAGTTATACACAGGCCACAAGAAACAACTAGTCACAATTTCCTCTACAAACAGAATTTAACAGAGAAACATAAGTAAATGAACAAGGATTAAAAAACAGAATGGTTCCAAACAATTCTACATGCAAAAAAAAAAAAGGATTAAATAGGAAAAAAGGACAGAATCAGCAGCTACTTACAAAGATAGACTAGGAAAATTAAAAACAATCAAGGGGTGAATTCATAGAGTGCTTGATGCCAGAATATCCAGAGGGCATGCTCAATAAGGATCTCAATAAAATGAGGGATTTCTAGGCAGTGAAGACATTAAAATAGTGGCAAATAACTGGCAGTAAAGATTTCAGCATGGGCTGTACAAATCTTCTGAAGACCCAGAGATACACTCAAGCTGTAAACCCACATCATCATCTCAGCAATGCGATCGCTATCCACACTAGCTAGTTTACAGCTAGTATGGCCACATCAATCAGCAATACAGTCAGATCCTCAGTCACACAGACTGCCATCTGCTCGCAGTGTATCACAAGCAACAGCATATTTCCACTGACACGCTGTGTGGGTGCAGTCCCACAGCACTCGAGCCAACTCAAGGTAGGGCTGCCGTGGCCCCTGGCTACCTTGGCTGCACAGTCCTTGGCCGTTGCACCAGCGCTGGCACTCAGGTGATCACATCAGTTCAAGGAGCTGCTGTAGACAGCAGCAGAAGCAACTGGTTTTCCATGGGATCACCTGCCTGAGCTGGCTCGCTGCTCCGTTACATCAACAGCAGAGCTGGCTAAGGGCGGCACCAAAACAATGGGGCTGGGGTTAGGAGGGTGGGACTGTGGCAGGCCTACGTTGGCTCAAATTGCCATGAAACTCAACATGCAGCAACTAGCCTCAGATCAGATTGTATCTACATCCATACTGCTCACCCACGCCATAACCGTAAATATCCATAAGCCAGCACTGCCATCAGGGGTAGGAATCTCTTGCCTGTTAGTTTCCTCCCAATGCTGATCCCTTCTTTGTGCTGTCACAAACATCGGTATGATCAGAGGCATGATCCCACAGAAATAAAATACGGGTACTGCTAATATGGGTAAGTAAGTTCCCTATCTTGTTTCACTGAGCAACTGCACAAAAGCACAAAGCAGCAGACACTGAAGGCTGGGCAGAACTTCTCCTTTTGGCAGTAATGCTGATTCAAGCCACTTTAAAATTTAAGTTAAGCTACATCCTATCTATGACATACACTTACAAATCCAGAAGGAATTACCATAATAACCTACCTAGATAGAAGGCAGAGAGGTACGCTGTAGTCAGACTAGAACATATTCCCAAAAAGAAAAATTCACATCTTGATGAAGCCACATCCTATAGCAACTTGTTCCACGATTGTCTAGCCTTTCAGTTAAAAAAAAAAAAGTGCTGGCTATTTGCCACTCCCAAGCACTGGACCTTGCAATACATTTGCTGGACTGAAGGTTCTGTCCTTCAAGTCAAATTTGAGCAAGTCACCCTCTAATCTTTCCTTTATCCTCTCAATCCTCCCACTGTAGGGCTTATTTTCCAATTTTATAATCAGTTTCATTACTTTTCCCTAATCTTCTCCAATTTAACAAAATCATTCCTCAATTGTGGAAGCCAGAATGGAAAACATTATTGTGTCAGTGCTTGCTCCAGAGCCCAGGAATTAAGGTAAAATGTCCTCTTTATGGGGACAGTTTACGTTTATCATTACATTAAGGTAAAATGTCTACCAAACAGCCATCAGAATGCTCAACTATTTTTCAGAATAAGTGCTTCAAGAGAAGTCTGTATTAAGAGAAGTCTCTTAATGTGGCTTTGATTGTTCATTCCTTGACATAACAGCTTTACATTTGATTTATTGAAACAATAGTGGCTCTCTTTCTATCTTAATAGAACGAGACAGACTAAGGAAATAGCCTACCGCTCATGTGCTTCAAGGTGTTCCAGTAACCATCCATCCTGCAGTCCCACCAGTATAAGAATATAGGACTAGTCCATCTAGACCAGCAATGACACACCTAGAATCAGATGTTTCAAAGAACGGTGCAGCTGGCAGGAGTGAAGTAATCTTTTCCGTGATTTCTACTTATCTCTAAAACTTAGAGACAGCCTTGAGCCTTCAGATGCAACATTTCCTACATTTACTACATGACTCAGTTAAGACAATGATAGATATTTTCGTATCTCTGTATCTCTATATATCTACATCTAAGTTCTCAGTCTCGGAACTTAATCCAGGGTCATTCCATTCCCTTCAGTCAGTCCATGTGCACCAAATTCCCCAGTTTAGTCACACCTTGTGTACAAAAGCATTTCCTGTCATGTTTTTTTTCCATTTCCTACCTTTCCATTTCACTGACTCACTCTTGTACTAAGAGACAGACAGGTCCTGCTTCTCTAGAATTCCCGTTTTCACATGGGAGCTCTTCAGCACAGCTCTGCTAATACTAACAACAGCCTCTGCTTCCACTTATGTGACTTTTGACAAGACATGCAGTGTCGCCACCCCAAGGAACAATGCCTTTTCTGCAAATTGCTGAGAAAATTATAGAAGAGTTAAAAATTGGTCTGAAGATGCAAAGGAGTAGTTTTATAATATTGAAAATCACTGACCTCTCAAGTATTTAAAATATGTCAGCTTTCACTGTTTTTAGCCTTGTTTGACTGAAATAATTGTGAATTATGCTCACATAGGTAGACATGGCATTTATTTCCACAATGATGGAAGCTTTGATGTACTGAGTTCTATACAGCTCTAAACAGTTGAAGCAATTAATAGCAAAGCTTACAAAATTGCAATGAGTAGAAAGCTAAAAGGAGAAGTCAGAAAGCCATTATCAGGAAGTCAGTAGGTGCATCATGTAACTTACCAAACAGGCGCTGATGGAAGAGAAATTTCCCAGCTATCAGTCCTGTGAGAATGGCAAGCAGCCACAGAAACACCTTCAAAAATCTCCAGCCTCCTCCTTCAGGGTATTTATTTGTTACAAAGGAGAAACAATTACCAACAACAATAACATTGGCTTCTGTCTGACTGTGAGATACTGGGTCCTCAGCAAATATTAAGAAGTTAAAGAAGATCACTAAGTAAGCCACAACTAAGCGAGACCACGGGTGCTGGAAGTAGTAGCGGAAGTCTTTATCCATCCTCAGATACTGCAGAACTGTTCTTTGCCTGTATGTAAAGACACAAATGCACAATGTTATATATACCCAGAATTCTCAGAGCTTAGGAAATACCTGCACATTACAAAAATTAAATCACTGTAACCTTGTCATCAGTAATTTTTAACACTTCAGACTTGACTAGTAATGAAAGTTTCAATCAAAAGATACTGTTAGAACCAGGTAGAGAAAAACTGAGATTTCTGCCCATTCCAATGTAAAAACAACAAACAAGCATATATACATTATAGCACAGTCTCAAACATTTCTACGCTATCTCTTTAAAATTACAGCTCCATAATGGGGCATGAAAATACAGCATGTAAGAACATGACAGGCTACATGAAACTCAGAGTGCCTTTCCAGCCACATTCCAAAACATACAACACAGATTTCACCAATGTTCATGCTAAGCCTAAATTGAATCTTTCTCCTTATAGGAGAAGGATGGAACAAGCCCGTGAGTCCAGTGAGGTCTTCTACTTCCTCATCTCCTGGAAGCTTACAAGTGTATACCCCAGGAACACCAGAAACTTGTGTTTATATGAAGGAATAAGATGATGGAAAAGTTGCTAGAATTAATCCTTGCAGGTCAGGCAAGCCTGTGGAAAACTTCTCATTGACTTCAGGGAGTACACCTATAATTAAGCATATTTTCAAAACCGGAAATTCAAGTGCCCTGAGCGCAGACTGTTTTGTACGAATACGAAAATTGTATTTTGAAACTTGCCTACTATGGAAAAATGCAACTGAGCATGGTTAACGTTTCAGCTGTTTGCCATTTGGTTTCTTTTTCTTTTATTCACAACAAATCAGTTGTTTCATCCTGTTGAACCACTTTGTATGCACAAAGATACAAGGCCTTTGTGTTGTGGAACACCACAATTATTCAAGGGACAGAGTGCAGGAAGAAAAGAAGAAAAAAAAGAGTATCTAATAATATTGCTTGTTTATTACAGCACGATCCTTGAAAGATCCAGTGTACTTAATTGAACAGTACAGACTTTTGCAAATGTCATATGCCCTGCAGAAAAAAAAAAAACAAAACAAACCCAAATCACAGCAAAAGACCTAAAAAAGCCAATCAATTACTCATCCCTTCTTGGACTTCTGACTGATATCACTTCGCAAACTTACAAGTGGCTTGAATTACAATGTCTGCCTTTAGGTAATCCCTTCAAAATTATTTAACTGATTTCTATTTGTAAAATTACATGGAATCCTGCACCCATTAAATCAAAAGGATAACTGAACTTCTCGGCAGATTCAGACAACGCATTCAGTAAATAATAAAAATGAATAATGTCCCACTATGCATGAATTACATATGAAAAAGAAAAAAAACACATTAGAGAGTTAAAAAGTTGGCACAAGGAAGTGTCAGCCCTTCGAAAACTTTATGAATAAAGCGATTTAAAGCAAGGGTCATCGGCCCAGCAGCCTAAGAAAATACCACTTTGGGGAGATTAAACTGCCTTTAGAGCCATACGGATGCCCAAAGCTATTCTATGTTCTCCTTTCTTCCTGTCAACGGGAAGAAAAGTTTTGGTATTTCCTTATGTGTGAGAACCATCTTAAAGCTCGAATGGGGCTGGAGATAAACAACTGTATGTCCTGACATTTTTGGCAGCTGCCGGATACCCGAGAGTTACGAGACCCTCAACTGAAGACGCAGCTTCCTCGGAAGCCTTTTACAGCATAAGAAGCCAGTATCTGAAAGAGCAGCAGTGCTAAATCGCTAATAAGAAGCCTGCTCTTCGCTCCCTCAACGCCAAAAATGAGGGTGCCGAGAAAGCCGCGCACCACACGCCCATCGCAACCTGTTAAATCGACCCACCTCCCCCTGCCCCCGGCGCAGACCGGGGACCCGCGGCCGCCTGACCCCGCGCAGCCGCGGCCGCCGCCGCCGCCCCGCCGGGGCACAGGGCCACGGGCCCCCGCAGCGCCGCCGGCCCGGGGCTGCCCGCCCGCCGCCCGCCTCACTCACCGCGACGGGGGATCCGGCGCCGCGGGCGCGGTGCTGCTGCGGCGCGGTCCGCGCCTGCCGCGGTGCGGCTCTCGGCAGCGGGCGGCCCCGCTCTGCTCCGCTGCGCTCCGCTGCGCTGCGCTGCGCTGCGCGCCGGCAGCCCCCGCAGCTGCCCGCGGCCGGCAGGGCCCCCCCAGCCCCTCGGGCGCTGACAGCGGCGCTGGCGCTGCCGCGGGTCCCGCCCCCCGGCCGCCGCGGGGAGGGAGCGGCTGCGGCTGCGGCGGCGGCGGCGGTGCCGGTGCCCCTCCTCTGCTCTCGCTCCGCTCCCGGGCGCGGGCGAGCGCCGGTGGAGGGAGCGCGGCCGCGCCGGCCCCGGCAGTGCCGCAGCCGCGGCGGCAGAGGGAGGCGCCGCTGCGGCAGGGTCCCGGCGCCCGTGGCTGTCCCTGCCTGTCCCTCCCCCGGAGCCTGCCAGCAAAGACCCGAAGCGTGCGCGTTATGCCCGCGGGTGGCTTTATTCCCCCTGGAAAACGGTGGCCTGGGAGCCACGGGGGCTTATCCAGCCAGGGGAGGTGAACGACACCGGCGCGACACTCAATCCCCACCGGTCGGACTTCAGTATTAAGTACATCGGCTGTAGCCAATTACTAATACGAGAAATACGGGGTCAAATCTGGAGGCGTATTACCTCGAAGCAAAAGCAAAGGGTTGGCAATAACATCAGCTCACTCAGGAAGATTTAGGAAAACCTCATGTTTGGGAGATGAGGGAGGTCTATACCCGTTTTGCTGACATGGGAGGGGGCTAGCATGAGGCCACGGCCAGTCTCCAGGGTGCACACACAGTCAGGATCGTCGCTGCGTCGGGCACAACGCCTCCGTGCAGCCTGACAGGGTTGTTGACATTGCACTTCAGCCGAATTGTCGACCAGCGCCTTTCTATGTGGGATGTGGTCCCTAGTGCCAGTGTGCTGGTATTGCTGACATCCCAGGAAAACGTTGACAGGATGCTCTTAGCATTGCATTACGACTGGGTCTTAATGCAATATGTACCAGTCCTGCTCGTTGCTGAAGATGGGTGAAATCAACTTGAAGTTGCTAGACACAGCCTCAATGTATTGTTGTGAAAAGTCAGGTAACTCCATTGGAGCAGGGAACTAAAATATGGCATCAAACTTAAAACATGGATATACATTTGGCTGCTTCAGGCCAAGGTATGGAGGAATGTGGCCAAGGTCCACTGAGGACTGTGGAAGGGTCTTTAGGTGAGTCACGTTGTGAAAGACCAGCACAACCAGAAGAAGCACCAGATGAAGACTTGTGAATCCCTTCTGTACTTACGGCAATATAGTTTTATATCTTTTTGTAAATAAACATAACTGTATCAAAGGTATCTGACATAATCACCACGTTAGCTTCCTCAGTGGAATAACCTATAAGACCCTCAATTTTAGGTAGAAGGATGCAACAATCAATATTTAACACCCCCCTCAAGCTATCTTTGCAGTAAACAGAAATTTAAAATATTCAGAGACAAAAAATCATCATGTGCAACGAGAGAGTACAGAAATACAGCGTACAGCACTGCCTGTTCATGCAACAGTTCTGTGTGCACTGCCACACTTGCAGCAATCGGTCTCCTTCTGTTCAACAAATGAGAATCCACAGAGAAGGAGGCAGCACCCACCACAAAAGAGATCACACTCTTCATGCACCTACACACTAAAAAAAATTCTCTTCAGCTCAGATGGAAACCCATGCTACAACTACAGAGTGTTCATGCACTTTTTTTCAGATGATAAATCAGTGAGCAAGTTTTTGAAGCCACTCAGTCAATCAAATGAAAATCATCTACTTTTCTATTAAAGTAACCAAAAGCATAAGTGCGCCATATACCTCCCCCAAATTTCATGTTGCAATTGCTTTCTTAGGGAAAGACAATATTTTTCCAAAAAGTGTAATATTTCACTCATATATTAAAAAAAAAAGCTGGACCACTCCTATACCTTTTTTTAATCAAGCAATCAAGATTCAGTTGATGATGTACATACCTGAATAGCAACAATTAACAAACAATCTAAGTAGACAAGACTATCGGGCCCACACACTAAAAACCACGAACTGCCAGCCACAGAAGAATATAAGCAAACTCTTTATCTGCGAAATTGTCAGCAACTGAACAGGCCAGCAGTAAAACCAGTAAGTTGAACCTAAAAAGCAGGTTGAATCAGGACAACGAGTCATCTTGATCTAGTTTCCATACTCGTGAATGAAACTATTTTATCAGCACTCCTACTATACAATAGTGCTTGTGTAAAGGCTATCCTTTTACACTTGGTTTCCAGCAAAGAGCTGTGAGTATTGAACTAACCGTATATATATCGTACTGCAGTATCAATTTCTGTAGAGTCATTTTACACTCAAATATGAGGAATCAGCCTTCTGCACATTAGTCTGTAACTGGAAAGTTCTCTTACAAGGCTCTGCTGCCTCAGACAACTCTGTCTGGTGCAGGAACACGCGCTGAGCTACAGTATGTTCCAAAATACTGATGCTGTACTAAGAGACAGGTTTCTTTGCTTTTCTATGCCAAAGCAAAAGTGCTAGTTTTGTCAGTGAAAAGGCTGCAGGTCCAAACTAAAAGGACTCATGTAATCACTCTATTCAAAAACAAAATAAAAAGAAAATGCAATTCATTAAAAAATCCTGTGTATCCAGGACTGAAAGGTAATTCTGGAGATTGGAAAAAAATGCTACAGCTTCATCTGAGAAAGCTCTCTGATATCTCATTTATCTATATCAGCTATGTGCTTAGCGGCTTGATCCATAAAACTGTGGGTCACTTAACACCCATGAAATTTCACAGAATCACATCATAGCTGAGGCTGGAAGCAACCTCTGGAGATCCTCTAGTTCAGCCCTATGCTCAGAGCAGGGTTATGTCCAGTTGGGTTTTGAGTATATCCAAGGTTGGAGACTCCACAACTTCTCTGGGCAATCTGTTCCAATGTTTGACCACCCTCACAGTAAAAAGGTTTTTTCATCTGTTAAATGGAACTTCCTGTATTTCAGTTTGTGCCCATTGCCTCTGAGAGGAGTCTGGCTTCATCTTTACCCCTACTATCAGGCTTTCAGATACATTGATAAGATCCTCTACCTTGAGCCTCCTCTTTTCACGGTCAAACAGTCCTAGCTCTCCCAGCCTGCCCTCCCATTCCTTTCATCTGTGGTTGCACAAATGCCTCTTCCCTGGCTTGCTGCTTGGAAAAAGTTCTTCATTCCCTCAAACCTCAAAACCCCATTCTCAGGGACTGTGCTCCTAATGTATTTTTCTTCCATCCCGCTGTTGTGGGTTGACCCCAGCCAGCAGGTAAGCACCCATGCAGCTGCTAGCTCACTCCCCCTGCCTCCTTCCCCAGCAGGACAGGGAGAGAGAAAAAGAGAGAAAACTCGTGGGTCGAGATAAAGATGGCTTAATAAGTGAGGGGGGGAAAAAGTGAGAATTAATAAAATGTAATAAGTGAGAATTAAAAAAAAAAAAAGTGATGCTAAGGCAATCACTCACCAAAGCCCACAAGCAGGCCGATGCCTGGTCAGTCTCTGATAGCCAGCTTTGAAGCCAACCCCCACCCTGCCCTTTTCCTCTACCCTGTTTTATTGATGGGCTTGATGTCATATGGCATGGAGTATCCCTTTGGTCAGTTGGGGTCAGCTGTCCTGGCTGTGTCCCCTCCCAGCTTCTTGCCCACCTTCAGCCTCCTCGCTGGGAGCGTGGGCAGAGTGGGAAAGAGAGACAGCCTTCACCCTGTGCACGCACTGCTCAGCAATAGCCAAAACATCGGTGTGTTTTCAACGCTGTTTTAGCCACAAACCCAAAACACAGCGCTGTATTGCTGCTATGAAGAAAGTTAACTCCATCCCAGGCCAGATCCAGTACACTTGCAAAAAACATCCTTGGAACAGAAGATTTCCCCCTTTGAAATTTCACAGTCATGGTTATGGCAACCCGTCTCAGCTATACCACTTAAGATCTATTCATTATCTGCATCCCCAATTTGTTTCTTACTGTCTAAAAGAAGAGAAAGCAGCACATTAAAACATGAAACAAATGGAGAAAAAAATGAAAGCTGACAACAAACAGCCAGTGTGTAACTGGAGTGAAATAATTTAAGAGCTTAGAAGAAAGAAAAGGCAAAAATATATATCTGATGGAAAGTAAGAATGTTAAGTTAATCAGAGACAAGACATTGCAAATACTAGTACTGCTTTACTACTAGATGTGAAAAATATAATTGTTTAAAAGAATGTGGAACAGCAGAAATGTTTCTATTGCATATTTGGAAAACATAAACAGTGCTTTCACACTATATAACATTGAAATACTTTCCATTAAATCAATAATATGAAAGGATAGTAAACAGCAGTAACGTAAACATTTATTTTTAAATGGCAGGTTGAAGAGTTATTAGAAGAATAAATGAAAGACAACATAGACAGCAATGTTAATCATTAAATTTTTTTCCTAACAACTTCTGAAATGCTGAGGAAATTTCATAGAACCAGAAGAAAGTTAATGTTGTAACAATATTTAAAGGTAAATAGGATGACCTACTTAATTACAGGCTTCCGAGGCTGATGGCAAGCATGGGCAAATATATGGGAAAGGCAGGTTCAGGTCTCAATCACTGAAAGAAGTGAAAGGGAGAAGAACTGGAATAACCAAATGGAAGACAGTGGTGCAGGCTGTGCAGCCATGCAATGCCCCCCTCCACACACACACACACACACACACACACACACTGTAAGTCAGAGTAGTCACCAGATTTAGTGGTGATTTTGGCCTAACTAATGCCTCTGTTTGTGCAAGAACAACCAGCAATAATACGAGCTGACAGAACACACTCTTTGAAAAACTGTTCTGCTGTCACTTTAAGAGATAATGCATTTCTTTGGTTAGGTCAGTACCGATATATACCTGAACTCCTCAAAGTATTTATGTGGTCAGATACCTGCTGACATTTCAATGAAATAACAAGAATGGCACAAAATCAATGTTATACACAGATGAACTAATAGGCTTCCAAGTCATGATAAAGGACCTTATTTCTGGCTCTATTTAACATTTTTCATCGATGAAACAAGAAAGAGATTGCAAGTTACCTAAGAAGAGGGAAACTAAAAATAATGGCAAAAGGACACATCTCTGATGCTAAACCTCTAGACTGTTTGACTTCTTGGGTACAATCCAAAACATTTCAAACCAAATCTAAATGTGAGTAGGAACAAATTATACCTGCTCTTTCTATAAGGCAGAAAAAAATGAGAAAAAAAGCTTGGATATAGATTTTAACAAATACAAATGATGCTCTGGCTAAAAATGGTAGTGGAATCTTGGGATCTGGGTGATTGATATGTACGTTTTGATCCTTGTCAAGCAAGTTTTACTTTACCAAGGTGAAGTTAAGGGGTGGTTTCATCATTGTTGATAGGTTAAACCACAAAAATAAAATTTTGAGCAGGATTTAATACATATATCTAATTTTGCAATACTAATGGAACTTGGACAAAAAGCTGTAGGAGAACTGTGGAGCCAGAAGTTTAAGTGACCTTTTACATACGCTGAAACAGAACTTCAGTCCTGGAGTCAAATGATAAAGGGCTTACCAAGGTTAAAGCAGAAGCTGTACTGGAAGTTTCGAAGGTGATAGTCAGATGATAAACAAAACTTACACTTGAATGAAGCACTTACTTCTGTTCATCCAGACCAAATTTAGTCCAGGTAAGCATCATTCTACTTCAAATAATCGTACGGATTTCAACAGACAACAAGCACACACCCAGCCTAGATAAAATCGCTGAAGAACTGTCTAGTGAGGTGAATTTACACCACTAATTAAATACCTTTTAAGTGCATCTGCTGGCCATATGGATGCTTTCAACTAATAGAACAACCAGATGTGACTTCTGTACTAGGAAAAGAAAGGAATAATCAGCTTGCAGCTACGTTGATAATCACATATACAGAATTACAGAAAACACAAATTAAGAAAAAGTGGAATCTGAGTTCAGCCTTCCACGGATACTGCTTAACCACACTGTCCAAGTTTATCGTAATGGTAAAAGAAGATTTCAGAAAGGTAGGATTAAAGCTGGAAGACAAAAGTTCAAAAAATAGTAAGTGCTAATAGAAAGTCTTTGGGAAAATATACTCTAATGTTGCTGAACTCTAGTAAAAAAATGTAACATCACATGTTCTGTTTAGTATGAGCTTTATATTCTTCTCATATAAGCACGCCTCATTACTATCTGGCAGGAAAATAACTTAAGTTTCATTGGTTTATTCAATACTAAAGAAAAATTGGATTAAAAATAATAAGGAGTAATTTCTTAACCTCATGAAAAAACATACGACTAAAAAAAAGTCTTGTGTTTTCAAGTACTGTACCTCATGATGTTCTTCCAAAGTGCAATGAACAACTGTACTTTGTATAACTACAGTATAACAATACATTGCCTCTGTAAAAAAAAGTCTGAAGGCTTTACTGTGTTGTCATATAAACTCCCTGTGTCTTGATTCTATTTCTATTAGAACAAAAATAGGTGTACCATGACATAAAAATTTTGCATCTTGACAAAAGTACTGCTTTTAAACTCAAGCACAGTGTGATAACTCAAACAATTAAATGACTTTATTTTCAAATCTCTGCATACCTGAAATTGGAGTATGTTATCTAATACAATTAAAAGGAGTCTGAGAGCTCATCGTGCACTGTCATATGCAACTGACTGGATCGGGGAAACAGAAGCACAGCCAGGGCAGGGGGTACTATGAGGCACTGGCTGCTGCGTTAGGTGTCTCGATAGAGGCTATGGCAAACCGGACACTGCACTAATATAACTGACGAGCAAATCTGTCCCTGCTGAAGCAGACACATGCAGGTGTCTTGTGCAAAGCACAGCTTGTCCAAGCAGTGGATCAAACCCCAGGAATACAAGTGAGCTATGCTTGCTAACAACTTCAATGTGACTGTCCAAATAGTAGCACGTGGTGAATCAGAACTCTAATCTCACTGAAAATAATCAAATGTACCACTATTAAACATGAGAGAGCTAATCATAGTCTGAAGATAATTAATAAGAGAATCATATATACACTACGCCTAGAGAGTGGGTTTTTTGCTATCAGATTTTTAGTTCTGGACAAGGGATGAGAAGATCAAGCTTTGTGACCTTCCTTTAAAGCTTCTTCTCATCATATATAGGGATATGCAGTATCTATTCTGCAAATAGACATTTTTTCAATGGACAAAGAATAGCCTGTGACAAATGCCTGTTATTTTTAGCTCATGCTAATGCACTGTGAAAAAGCATAGTTATGAAAAAAAAATTTTCAATGATAAATGTAATAATTTATTTAGCAGCTGGAAATCCATTGAAAATGGACAGGCACTTTGAACAAGCGCCCGAGAGAACAAATAAGAATGTACAGTGCGGCCAAAATGTCCTTTGTTTGTTTATCGAATTTCCTTTCATTTACAAGAAGAGCAGTGAGTGCACTGTAGAATCTTCTGGAACTAAAATGAAGTACTGGAGACCTTCAGCTTGTGCTGAGACAGACATAGCATACATCTGGGTTTCTGTGTGCCTGTGAGGGTCTCACTCTGCTGGAAGAAGCAAGTGCAAGGGGCTGAGCACTAACAGAGCAGTCTTAAATGCTAGAAGGGAACAATGCAACTACTTCAGGTTTCACTGCAAGTCTTTCTCCTACCCCTCCTCTGCATTTCTGTCTATTTAAACAGTAAGCATTGCAGAGTAAGGATCTATGGTAGAGTTTTATTCTGTCATATCTCAGAATGCTTTCTGCAAACAATTAGCAATAAAATCCCTAATTGGCCTCATGGAGACCTTTTGGGATAAAACTTCCCATGTTTTCTTGCTACTATTTTTTAATAGTAATTTATGGGTAGAAACTGGGTGTCACTTGTGAGTGACTCAGGAGAAATGCCTGTCTGACTGAATTCCTCTCCCACAAGTGGGACCTCATGAGTAGGAGGAATCCTTTGTCCCAGGTCCTCCCATTCTTTCATCCCAGCTTCGACATCTCTCAGAAGGTCTTAGCTGTCCTCATGATGCCTACATCAAAAAGTGGAATTATCTAACAACAGTTTGAACCTTTTCTTTATTTCTTTGGAAATGTGGATAAGACCATAAAACAGCAATGAGAAGCATACAAGGAGCCATGAGAGGGAACCTGATATTCTATGGATAAGGAATTGGTTGGATGGTCGCATCCAGAGGGTAGTGGTCAATGGCTCAATGTCTAGATGGAGATCAGTGATGAATGGTGTCCCTCAGGGGTCCGTATTGGGACCAGTACTGTTTAATATCTTAATGAGTGACATAGACAGTGGGATCAAGTGCACCCTGAGCAAGTTTGAAGACGACACCAAGCTGAGTGGTGCAGTTGATATGCCTGAGGGACAGGATGCCATCCAGAGGGACCTGGACAATCCCAATAAGTGGGCCCATGTGAATCTCATGAGGTTCAACAAGGCCAAGTACAAGGTCCTGCACATGGGTTGGGGCAACCAGTATCAATACAGGCTGGGGGATGATGTGATCGAGACCAGCCCTGCGGAAAAGGACTTAGGGGTACTGGTGGCTGAAAAGCTGGACATGAGCTGACAATGTGCGCTCGCAGCCCAGAAAGCCAACCACATCCTGGGCTACATAAAGGGAAGTGTGGCCAGCAGGTCGAGGCAGGTGATTCTGCCCCTCTGCTCTGCTCTGGTGAGTCCCCTCCTGGAGCACTGCGTCCAGCTCTGGAGTCCTCAGCACAGGAAAGACATGGACCTGTTGGAGCGGGTCCAGAGGAGGGCCACAAAAATGATCAGAGGGATGCACCACCTCTCCTATGAGGAAAGGCTGAGAGAGTTGGGGTTGTTCAGCCTGGAGAAGAGAAGGGTCCTTGTGGCCTTTCAATACTTAAAGGGGGCTTATAAGAAAGATGGAGACAGACTTTTTAGCAGGGCCTGCTGCAATAGGACAAGGGGTCATGGTTTTAAACTAAAAGAGGGTAGATTCAGACGAGGTATAAGGAAATTTTTTTACGATGCGTGTGGTGAAACACTGGAACAGGTTGCCTGGGGAGGTTGTAGATGTCCCATCCCTGGAAACATTCAAGGTGAGGTTGGATGGGGCTCTGAGCAACACGATCTAGTTGAAGATGTATGTCCCTGCTCTTGCAGGGGGGTTGGATGAGATGACTTTAAAGGTCCCTTCCAACCCAAACTCTTCTATGATTCTATTAGATCTAATATGTTCACAGCCATACATACCATGGAGAAATAGGCAGGAACCTGGGATCTCAGGAAGGATAGGCAAAATGTCAAAGAAAACATAAGATAAAAGACTGAAATTTTCAACTATTGATACTCCTAGGCTACAAGATAAACAGTCTTAGCAAGGTCCATACACAACACCCTAATTGGCGACCCTAAGTAAGAGAGGAAGTGACTTAGGACTTTTTGTCTTCAACACAGAGTGCAAACAATGCTTTGGCCAGCGTTGCGTTTGCTTCATCTGGCATTAGTTTGTACTAACTGTACCTCATCAAGAGAGGAACCGCCATCTCTGTAGTGATGGAAAACAAGATAAACAATTGCACGTAATCAGCATAGTGCTGGTGTTTCAGCTGATAGTATTTCACAATGACTCAATGCACTCATCTAAAGTAAATATTAAAAGAAAGTGGAAATACCTATGAAAGGAATGTTGCCTAGCATCTCTCTTTTGAGTTCACCAGGAAAATTACTGGATCCATGCTAGAGCTGCACCAGTGTATCATCCTAGATCATTTGCCATTAAAAGCAGTTCACACACTCCCTACTAGTAGAGTCCTGTCTGTACCAAAGTCAGTGAGAGAATTCTTAATTTCAGTAGGGTCATGATATCCTCCATGTAATGTTAGGAAAAAAAGAAGCATAATCTCTAATTTTTATAATATGCATTTTCACCTAATCATTGTATCATCTGCCTTGTTATTATTTTTAAAATATTTGTAATAACAGGAATATTTGAGTGAGGAAATCTTCGAGCAAATGACTACTTTCCAGAGTACTCAAAACTACCTACCAGCTCATTAGATCACGCAAACTTCGAATACTGCTCTATGCTCAGACACAACTACTGGCCAGACAAGCCACCCACCTGCAGGAGGTAATTACCAGTCTTGGCAGATAAGGTCTACTTTAAATCTAGACAGCATTGTCTTTGGTGGCTCTCTGACAGGACTCACTAGCTTTCTAAAAGCAGTCCTTCTACAGTTGCTATGTGTTGGGCTGTCAGTATGAACATCCAAATGGGACTGAAACAGTCCCAAGCACATTTTCTTTCTCATCAAGAAATAGCTAGCAAATCCAATGGAGTGGAAGGTAGAGTAGCCCTAATTGACATGAAAACATGAAAGGAGAGGCTGCTGAAAGACATCAAATGTACCCAGTCTCTTCAAAAATAAATGGATATTGGAACAATTTTTCTAGATTGAGATCCAGAGGAAGGTTTTACATGAACATAAACAGCAGCTCACATTTGCCTTAGAGTTTTTTCCAATACAGGGTGTTCATTTTTAATAAAAGTGTTATTTAAGTGGAGCTTCTTCTTGGTGGCAAGAAGACTTCATTCCTGTTCAATTAAGATAACAATATGGCTTCAGTTACTGCTTTGTTACCATCTTTGATCTGGGCTACAGCAATGTAATACACCTTGCTATAAATAATTAGTACATCTCTTTAGCCACCCACCCTACTGGAGCAGATCATGTCCTGCTTCTGTTTTCTCTGCAGTCTTCCCCCAGAATCCAGTCAAATTTAAAATCTTGGTATTTATGGTCAGGCATATGATGGTCTGGGAAGAAGGTACACATGCAATAGCTTAGTCCTGATAGCTTAAAATGGAAATTGTGACTTATAAATCTATTCCAAAGGCCTAAGGGAGCTGCTCCCTTTCTTGCTTTCTTTGACCCAAGAATCACCTTGAACATCATGTAAGATGATTCCTAAAAAGCTCTTGTGCGCTCTACACACAAGGAAACTTCTTGGAACTTGTCATCAATAACTGACAAAGCAAACATAGGTTTTAAATAATTAATTTTTCCCACTGGGGAGAAAAAGCAAAATCAAGAACCGCAGAGATGCCAGTCATACTGTTTAATGCACTTCAGAAATGCATTAAAATAACACACCATGGAGGCAGAAGAGAAAATCTCAAGAGTGGCTGAAAGGGTGACTTTCATTTTGCACAATGATTTTGCAGTGGTATTTATGTGTTACTTAATTACTACTATTAGGCTAGGTATATGAAAGAACAAACAACATTTGAGAAATTTTGTAATTTAAACATCACTGAGAGCACGAAACAATTTGACAATCATATTGCTTGTTATGCTGTGCATAGAAAATGCAGAGATGCCATGTCTAGTGTCTATCTACAGATTTACCAGATCAGAATAAGGGCTAGAAATGGACAAAGATATCAACAAACCATATTCAGAATCAACTCCTTAATAATGTCTGGAAGCACTTAATAGAACAGAAAGATGTAAGAAATATGGGAATTCCCACCAATTGTGCTTTGTTCAGTTTACTTCACAGGACATTTGCTTCTTATTATCAAAGCATACCAAAACATGACAAGAATCAGTTGTCTACAACTTTTAGGATAGCAAAACCTATTGCTGCAAATCTGTTTTCATCTATAGCAGTGGATAGAAAAACCCCAGTATCTCAAGCTTGGATATCTATTATATTGTAATTCAGTTTAGAATAGTTGTCTACCTAGCACGTTCCTGGCCACGCACAGACAACATCTACTGTGTCAGCTGTTTAAGCAGCCTGAAATAAAAGTCCCTCCGATTATGAATATTAAGAGACAGGAGTGAGATGGTTTATTTGCTCATGGATGAGAAACAAACAGAAATACCTCGGAGCATAAAGAAATTAAGAGATATATTCATAGTGCTATAAAGACTTACTGATGAACATAAAGAGAGAGCTGCCCATACTGTAATAAAAACCACTTGTTATAATGGCAAGAGAGTGATGAGTTCTTATAGCAATACTTCTTAATAGTGGACTAGCCAATCCATAAGCTCTAGCCATCACAAAGAAATACCTTTTTATTTGACTTGAACATAGTGTGTTGGTTGATTAGAGCTACATATACTGAGACTTGCAAACAGGTAACACTGGCATGCTCAGAAACCAAAGTCCATTTTGCTAGGAACACCTTTCACGCATATCCTCAAAGCAAAGCAAATCTGACTCTAGGAGTGGTGTGACTTCCAGTTTCTTTGTTTAGCTACCTATGGGTGTATGGGAATGGAGATTACTGGAAGCAGAGTTGAAGAAATGAAGTTTTCGCATATTTCTGAAGGAAGTTGATATTCCTTCTTATTCTATATGGAAGAAAGTTCATCTTGCTGATGGAGTAACTCTCTAATACTGTAATTGTCTTATGAGAATACAGTTATTTTTGAAGAACATGCTGACAGGGGAAAAGAATAATCTAAACTGAAGCTTTGAAAAGTGTCAGGATAGAGATCTACAGGCAGTGGAGATCCACAGCAAGAAAATGAAGTTGTAGTACTGCCCAGTAAAAAGGTTTTCACTTTTCAGCTGTTGGAAATGTGTTTAGTGTTTGAAGTGTCACCTCAAGATAGGTATGGACTGCAGTAATAAAATCTGTATGTAAAAAAATACGTGCATTTCCATTTTCAAGTGGACAATTATAGTCAAACCTGGAAGAGGCCTTCCTGGCAGCATCACAACAGGAGAAAATGTTTGCACACCATTATGGAACTATGAACACAATTAATTGAGGATTCCATAGAGATTATAACCACAGCATTTAATAAACTAGCATAAGTGAATAGAGCATTGTTAAATCAATGAAGAAGTAAATGTATAGGGAAAGACAATAAAGACACTGAAAATGAAAACAAGACCCAGAAGTCACATAGAAAATGCTGTACCAAAGTCTATTAAAATTATTTCCTTTTTAAAAATGTCATTTATTATTCAGCTAAAAGAATCTTATGAAAATTTGGGAAACTGCAATATGTTATCTCTACCAAAACAGCCTTAATTAGATAAAAAAACTAATGTATACTGGAAAAAATTAATTCAAGTACAGGGAAGAAAATATAACTAATAAAAAGAAAAAAGTTAATTAATGCATATGCTAACAAATAAACCTCCCTATTCTTATCCTGACACTTATGATTTAGGTAGGACTTTAATCATCAAAAACATTTTAGTAAGACTCTAAAGCACACTAAAATTCAGAACTTTAGGCATCTTCAATAGACATAAAATCCTTACTTGCTTGTGCTTGTTTCTGTGCAACATCTCTTTTTTGTCAAACATCAAACGCTGTAATATAGAAAAATATTTGTGATACTGAGATTTTAAAAAAATAATTTAGACTTTCAGTTTGTCTTTTTGCCAAAAAGGTGCTATGAAATGCCAATGTGTACCAGCCTTGCTTCTACATGAACCAGAAGATCCCACTTCTGTACTTTAGAGCCCTCTGACAGATTGGTGGGAATTGATGTGACATCAGATAGTCAAGGTGATCTCAATACGGTGACAGATGTTATAGTCTCATACCACTCTGATATTTCCAGTCTAAGCATGGGTTTCTATTGAAAGCACAGTTCCACAGTCTTAGCTACGCATCCTTGTTAGCACATTGTGCCAATAGTAGTGCTCCTGGGGACACATGACTAAATGGATCAAGGAACTGATCTGTCTTTTCAGGACATCTGTCTGTCAAGGAAAACTTCCTTTTCCCTCGTAAATTTTCAGGCAAATCCATCCTTTACAAACACTAACACCAACATGGGGAGGAACCAAGAACATAGGACCCATGGCAGACTTAAGCTCAAATGATTTAAAGTAACTGTGATAGCACCACATCTTTGGTTGCCACTCTGGCTAGATCTCTAGCACTCCTTTCCTCTTGGAAAAGCTCTTCTCTAAGATTTGCTTTGGTTTTTTATAAGCTCTGTACTCCTGGAGGCTTATAGTAGAGGAATTAGAGCTGACCTCTGGGTACCTGCGAGGCACCTCCCATCTCTCATTTCTTGGTTTCCCACGAAGTCTTTTCCCTGTCTCTTTCAGCCTCCTTGCTAGAAGAAAAAAACCCTGCAGCTTCTCTGTTTTCGTGGCTGCTTCAGTGCTCACGGTTAGTCCCAGCTCACTGCCTAGTGACGTGTCTCCATAGTGACTTTGTATTTGCCGGACTAGCATTACACAGCATAGCTCACATACTACAGTTACAGTGCTATTTCACATTTCCCAAATAGGACACTAAATCCCTCACCCGGTGTCTTTAAACTGGGGATCTGACAAAGCGCAGGCACCCACATCTGTCAACACAGCTGACTTCAGAAATTCCTGAGCTGCAGCGCTCTGGAGACTGGGAAGGTGAGCCAGGGAAGGATTACCATGCGCTTGCCTTACTCTTCTATTCTTGCCTGGTCCACTGGGCTAGATATTTGGTATGCCCTGTTACAGCATTTCTTATGTTCTCGGGTTGAAGAGTGACCCATAAAACCCCTGCTAACTCCCAGGAATCTGAAGAAATCGTCAGCATCAGGACATTATGTTAAGTGCCCACAGCCCTGTTACATCTCCAGTTGCCTGCACATTTCGCCTGTGTAGTCTAATCCAGACCACGGCACAGATTAAAAACGCTGACTCCAGGACACAGAAGCCATTTTAAAGAAGAGATAGTAGCCATCTTTTTGTTGTTGGAGGACGGTGCTTCTCAACCTGTAAACAGATGTGCCTGTGAAAGACAGCTAGCAAAAGCAAACCTACCTTCAGAGCATGCTTAAATTCGTGATGCAGGAGCCTCCTTCACTGGGAACTTGAAAATAAAAAGTTTAGGGAAACTTTATCAACACAGGTTGAAAAGGTGTAAAAGCCTTTGAGTGTATGGCCACTCACTGAGAAGCAGGTACACCCTTTCTCAGCCTGGATCCATGCCTTGCCAATGCAGACAAGTATCTCAACAGCCAGATGCATGCTGAAAGAGAAGAAATCTTCACTATTTCTGTTGATGCAGTGCCACCAAGTAGCAAATAATGCAAAGTTCACAGAGAAAGACTGCCTTGTCAGGGCAAGGGCTTGAGCTGAAAGAGCCATGGTTCTGGGATCTGCCCCTGATTTCTGGGCTCTTTATCAGGTGACTGTTTAATGCAAAATTCACAGTACACACGAGCAGCCAGGTGTCCCACCTTGTAGCTCCTTCCCTGCTGCCCCAAGCAAGAGTGGGAGGTCTCCAGGACAGACTCCTAGAGATCAACTAAGCTGTCTCCACGACAGACTCCTAGAGATCAACTAAATTCACCTTAGTTATTTTTCAGTACTTCGGCCAACAAGCAACGCTGTGGGGCACGTGTCCCATTCTGCCAGGGAGGACGACGGCAGGCGCAGGGCCGGCTACAGGCCCTGCCCCGCTGCAGGTCGCGCCACACGCTCTGGGACGGCAGGTGAAGGAGAGGGAGAGGGAGAGGGCTGCACCGCGTCCCCGTTTTAAAGCACCCAGAGGAGCCGTCCGGGGACGCCGAGGGGGAAGCGGGCACAGGGGAGGTGCGGCGCCGGGCGGGCCCGAGGAGCGGAGCGAAGCGCGGCCCGGCCCGGCCCGGCGGGGGCTCTGCTGTAGGGGGCAGCAGCGCGGCAGCCGCTGGCCGCTGCCGGGGCCCTGGAGCCGGCCCGGGCCGGCGGGGCCCGGAAGGCACCGCGCTCCCTCCCGGCCGCTGAGTGGCGGCGGCGCGTCACGTGTGCGCGGCCGGGCCGGGCTGGAAGGCGGCAGTCTGCGCTGCCCCGGGCGCGGCGCGGCGGTGCGAGATGTCCCACCAGACCGGTATCCAAGGTACCCGGGCGGCTCTCCCCCGCCAGCGCCGTCCGCCCTCCCTCGCTTCCGCGGTGCCTACCTGCCCCTCATGACGGCCGGCCCCCCTTTCCCTTCCTTTCCCTCCTCTCCCCCTGCCAGCCGGGCGGGAGGCGGGCGGTGCGCCTTTCCCCGCGGGTCGGGTCGGGGCGCGGGGGGAGGCGGCCGTTGTGGCCGTTTAACGGGCCGTTCCCGGCGGAATTTTCTCCCCTGCCGCGCTCTTTGTTCGCTGCTGGAGGAGCCCGTGCTTTCCGCCGCGGGATGGCGGGGGAGGCGAGCTGAGCGGGGGGAAACTGCTGCTGGCTGCGGCCCCGGGCGGGCGCCGCTCCTCGGGGTCGAACCCAGAGCTTCGTCCCCAGTCAGGCGAAGGCTTGCGGGGTTTATCCGCACGGCTAACCGCGCCTGTCCGCCTTAGAGCGGCAGGGAGCCCGCCTGAGGAAACTATTCACTGCAGAAGCCCGTAAATGGCGAGGAGGGCCCCCCCTTGGCTCAGGGAACTTCCCTGAGCGCAGGTTGTCCCGCTGCGGCGGGTTGACCGGTCAGGTGGGAGCCGGCGCCCGGGGCTGTGGGGGTTCCCCGGGCACCTCCCGCAGCTCCGGCCCCTCCCGGCTTCTGGAGAAGCTGTCGCCTGCTCGGGGTCGCCGCAGCGGGTTTGGGGTGGGTTGGACAGCACGGGAAATGCCGAGGGTCGCTGCCGGGTCCGTTGTAGTGGGAGCCCTGAGGAGAACCGGGAGCCTCGGAGCAGGGAAGCCCGCTTAAAAGCCCATCACTGGAGGCCACAAAGGGGAAAAGGGTGGGGGAACCTTATTTTCCCCACGTTTCCAGGCCTGCGAGGACCAATTAGCAGAAGATAGCGTATTGTTTCTCAGTATTACCACCCCCCCCCCCAATCACAGAATTGCTAAACAGGGATTATACTGCAGGATTATGAGGGGGTCGGGTTTTACTGTCTCAATTTTTGCAATCTGCTTGTTCGCTGACTAGTACCGTGTACTTTGCCTGCTCTCCCATATTTATTGTTGAAGGTGACTTTTGTCCCAGCCACGGCAGCTCTTAACTGCTCTTCTATTCCCTTTTTTGTCTGTTGGCTGCATTTGGTCTGCACCCATTCACCTCTCTTCTTTTCCTTCTTCTGCATGCCAATCTTTGCTCTTTTTTGCTGCTTCTTGTTTTAAGTTCTTCAACCCTTCTCAGGCTAGAGGTGCATCTGGGATAGCTTTTTTTCCAGGCTGGGAAAAACTGTTATAGTGGCTCTTCATTCCCTTGTTCTCTCCCCTGGCAATGCTGGAAGGAGGAGCAGAAGAATATCCTGTCACTTACCACAAGCAAGAAGAGTGGCTAAGCCTCTTCTGCTGCTCTCCTTCATGTCTTTGAGAATCTTTTGTCCTTTGAGGAGAGCTGTAGAGAGCTCGGCAGCTTTCCTGCACGGATCCTGCCTTGGCAGGCACTAATCAGGGGTCCTGTTTGCAGCAAAGCATCCGCTTCTGCAATTTGGAAGAGGAATAGCGCTTGTTGTGCCATTGCTGGCTTTAGCTACAAACAGGCTACTGTCACTCATAAACAATTGCAAGATTTGACAGCATGGGCTGCTCTTTTCTGGAAACAGAAATGAAGTCACGGGGACAGTGAAATGTACCAGGCACTTGCTAAAAGGACTGGACTTTCAAACAGGCCAGTGCAGATAAATACTGTAGGAAGTTGCAGAATGCATGGAGCTGTGGGAAAATACACTAGAATATGTTCACAGTCTTCTAAAGAATCTTTACATAATATTCCCTGTAAAATTTTTGTGAAATAACCACAAATTTTAAATTCTGTAGGTCTCTGCTATGCAGAAAGTTTAAGTAGAAAATAATATCACTCTGTTGTGAATTTTAAAACCTTTATAAAAAAAAAAAGCGTAGCTCACGATGGTGAAATGGTTTCTCAAACGTCTTGTCTCAAAATGTTACTTCAGGAGCTGTCACAGCTCTGGTATTGGTGCAGGGAATGCTGTATTTTGGTCTTGTTTTGGTGTGTAGGGTTGAAATGAGAGATAAAAGACAAGAAAAGGACAAATAAAAGTGCTACAGGAACCGGAAGGTCTAGAAAGTGGCACAGTGTTTGTGCGCTGAATGCAATGGTGAGGATCGGCAGAGACAATTAGAAAAGCTGGCAGAAAATTACAGTGAGGGTCTGCACTGCTTAGTGGGAAGATGCTAACTGGGACGAAGCAGGGGTTGGACTGGTAACCCAATGCAGTTCAGTTTGTTTAAGACCCCCTTCCCCTCCCACACCATTTTGGAATTTCAGAATGGGCCTGGACATCACTTTGATGGGCATAAATTTAAAATGTTTTGAGAATGGGTAGTAATGTTGCTGGATACCATCTGACCATCTGTTCAGTTGGCCTCAACCTGACTATAAATAATCCTTTTTATTTGTTTCCTGGTTTGATGTTTGTTTTGCTGGTGCTATGCTGTATGCTGTAGGATTACTTAAAGGACCAGCTTGCAATAAATGTTCTTTAATAAATGCTGTACAATCCCCTGTCTATCGTATAATTAAACTGATTTGCACTCATTATTTAGCAGAGCAGTTGAGATAAGAATGATCTTCACATGATTCAAGCACAGTTCTTCAGTGTGCTTAGGGAATTGAGTCTTATCATGTTTTGCGGTGTAGTGTCAATGTGAATGACAGACTCTTAAAAATATTTTTAGTTACTTCTTTGTAAATTTGTTATAAAGCTATCCTGTTGCAAGAGGTCAGGGTTTGAACAATGTCATCAAGATACATACAAGGAGATGAGGTGATACAAAAGATGAGCAATGGGTGGTAGCCTTCACTGGTACTCTTCAGAGAGGTGTCCTCAGGAAAGACCAGCACTTTTGCCAGACAAGCTCTAACATTTTCCTGGCAGGCGTAAAGCTTCTGTCTGAAAGTTTGTGCTAAGCCTGCAGATTTCATGAAGCTATTGTAATTTGAGATGCGTCATATTTTTATTGTGTTGCTGTGTTAACTCTGAAACTTGAGAGTTATCATGGGATGTCACCTTTAATTTTCACAATGCTGAAAATCATACGGTATGCTAGAAAGCAGGGCTGTTTTGTAGTGTTGCCTGTCATCTTTTTGTGGCATGCCAGTGGCTGGAGCAGTATGCAGCACAGAGGGAACATCACTCCCATGTTCCTTTTTCAGTCCAACTTTGTAGCGAAGGGCCAGTTGTACGCTTTTCCAGTGTTGTTCTTACCTTCGTGAATATTCTTTGTCCTAAGAGAGTGAAATATGTTAATTTGGTTACTTTTATTTTATCTTTTTCAGCTAGTGGAAGTGTTAAAGACACCTTTGTTGGAGCCAGAAATGGACAATACAGGCTTTTAAAAATAGTCATTGACAATGGTTAGTCAAATTTTAATCTTTTTCTCTGATTCTTTTAGATATTTTTCTAGTTGTTTTAGTGACCTACATGTACAGTTGTTTAAAAAACAAAACTCTGCAAAACTTAATGTTACTAAGGTCTTTCATATACAGAAGGTAAGATTTAAATTTTGGTGATGCTAAGCTTTTGAGTACAATACTACTATATTTTTGCATTTGAGTTTTTCTTCCAAAATGTCATTTCATATTTTACCAAGAACTGTTGTGTATCACATATGGATAATACGAATGAGCTTACTCTTATCTTACTAAAGAGCAGAGGAAAAAAAATTCCACACCTGTGTAGTGTTTTGGCACTCTGGTTACTCTCATTAGACAGATTCGTACACACCAGCTAGTCACTTTAGATGAAGTATAAATGTTATCTGCGTTTTATACTGGGATCAGCTGCATGTGGAAAGTCCTGTTAAAGCAGATGTTTAAGTAGTAATCTGGCTATGTAGAAAATACCTTCAGAAATCTGTAACTTTGTACAAATTTTCAAAGCTAAAACTGTTCCTTAAATCTCACGTATATGTGTAAATATAAAATTACATAACTTCTTGAAGAACTCGAGTTTGATCTTTGAACTTCTTGGCAAGTGATCAAGGCTGAAAACATTGCAAGATAGAATGCATAGGTTTTGTTTTGTTTTTTAATAGCAATACTGGTTGACTGTATAAGACACTTCATGGTTAAGTCCATTTTTTCAAGTACGTCAGATGCCCACCTTGAGTTTTTTGTGCTTTCTAAAGTTCATTCATTTACAGTACACTGAAATAGCAGTTAGCTCGAGAAAGGTACATGTATGTACATGTACATACACATACATACTTTTATTGTTAGGTAAATAACCTACTGTTACCTTCTTTGTGTTTGCTTTTATTAGGAAGTCTTCTGACATTTTAATACTGCTTTCCTTAAGGAAGTGGAAATAGTAATATTATAGGCAGGTCACTGTGGTAAAGTCTCACTAGCACAGAGTAGCAAATGCTGGCATACCACTGAAATTTGTTTTTCCCCATTGGGCAAGGTAAAACAATATGCTTTTGTGTGTATGCTACTTTTTAATATGAAATGAGATAAGATTGAAATAAGACCTAGAAATAAGATACAAATGGAAGACATTCCCTTGGTTTTTTGTGTGTGTATGCGTTTGTGTGTGTGTGTATATGTATATGCATTTTGTCTGTATGTAGAATCAGAATCCAATCTTTGATACTGTTTTCCACAGTTCAGAAAGAAACCTCTAAAACTCCCAGAATACTGGAAGAGGGACAGTTGCCTCATCTGTCTGCAGGAGGTTGCAGCAACTGTCCTTAGTTAACATGTAATAGTCAAATTGAGTTCTGCTAATCTGAGTTAGTAAGAGAAGAGGTTTGCTGCTGGCCAATAGAGTTCCTCTGATTGTATTTTTCTTTTAAATCCAAGTGAGTATAAAGCCACCTAGAGTTCAGAATTGGCAAGTACATTCCGAATACTCTGGTCTAGGTGTACAACTTCAGCTACTTTGCATCTAATTCAGAGAAGGGCCAAACACCATCTTCCTGAGTTGTTCATGTTCTGTGACTTACTGTGGTAGAGAGCCTTGCTCTGAAAGTTTTGCTGCAGAGGCGTTTGTATACTGTTGTACTTTTGCCCGAAGTTTTAGAAGTTAGGTCCTAGACTCTCAAAAGATATTTTGTATACTAGCTGTTATGATGGTCCTCAAACTGTTGTAGGATCCTATTTAAACAAGGTATTTCTGTTTTGGTTGTGGGGACTAGTATTTATTGGGAAGCTGATAAATGTTTTGAAAGACACTATACTAATACTTTCCTTTGGAACCTGAGATGTGATTTATAAATAAGAGAAAAATCTTGTTGCTACAGCTGTTCACATAATTAAATCTCATCTGAAGTATTCTATACAGACTTAAGCCAATTATACATGATAAACAACTTCAGTCATTTAAAGAGACCATAGTTATGAAGCTGTATTAGAAAAAGGTTTATCTACTTACATAGTCAAGTTAAAGTGATTAGTGCAAGCATATTCATTCCAAACTCTTTTCACTGTATAACTGAGTTATTGACTCCTTACAATGAGTACAAACACTAATATGTTATAGCTAGAGCATCAATAATTCTCATTCTAAAATTTAAGAGCTTACTCTCATGTTGTTTCTACTTAAGTATTCCAATTTAAAAATAAGCTAACTGGCAGAAGACAGTTTTTATTTCCCTTCTGTGTACATTATGCTAAAAACACTAACATCAGTCTTACCCCTTCAGATCAAAGAACTTGATAACAACCAGCACATTACTTCTCAACTGTTTGTATTTGGGTTAAAGTAAGTTAGGGTTTGAATATACACAGCTTTTGTAGGAATTCACCCACTTTCACACTGACTGTTCTTGACTTCCATTCTTGTGGACATAATTATGAAGGATGAAGTGTCTGATTAACTGTTTATTGTAATTGCTAATTTTGAAAAACAGTATTAACTGTATTGTTGCTAACCTGCAGCTTTGGTTATTGGTTATAGAGCAGCTTATTGTGGGATCCTCTAGGCGGCCAGTTGGATCATGGGAAAAGGATTATGATGCCTTTGTCCTTCCCCTTCTTGAAGACAAGCAACCATGTTATATATTATACAGATTAGATTCTCAGAATGCTCAAGGATATGAATGGATCTTCATTGCCTGGTCACCTGATCACTCTCCTGTAAGTAACAGTCATCAGAGGTGTCACGCTGTTAATGATTTTTCAACAGTGCCATTCGATCTGAATCCTAGATATCCAGGAAAAGAATTTGAGGGGAAGGTTGGGGAATGCTTCATTCCTCACTTTCCCAAAAAAAACTGGGAAAACATCTTTCTTGAAGCTGATTGAGGAGCAATATCAGTGGGTCTAGATGGAGTGCAGCTGATTCAATTTATTTCTAGCCTGACTGGAGGAGACAAGACAATGTTTTTGCCCTGTTTGTTTGCCTATCTTTCTGTCAGTGTTTCATGAAAATTCATGGAAGTACATAGGACAGAAATCTCAATGGGTGTTATCATGGAGAGAAGGATTATAGTGTGAGCTCAAGCCGTTTATTCTGTTTGGCTTGCTGGCTGCCCAGCTGGCACTTGTGGATTTGAACTTCAAAATGCAGTTTCTACACTTAAAATATTTGTTCAAGGAAGAGGTTTGTTAATGGACTTGGTACACCAACGTGTTAGATTCTCTGTGTACACCAAATAAAAAAGGAAGAACCCAAACCAAAACAACACTGTTTTATGATATGCTAGGTTCGTCAAAAAATGTTGTATGCAGCAACCCGAGCAACACTTAAGAAAGAATTTGGAGGTGGTCATATTAAGGATGAAGTATTTGGAACGGTAGAGGTATGTTTTTCTTTTTAAAGTCAGCACACTGACTTTAAATACTAAATATAGTAGCTGATGTTACTGGTATGAATTTGTGGTGTTTCTGCTCTTTTTTGATTAAGGAAAAAAGTTAAAAGCTACGTGTATTATTCCAATGTTAAAATGTAATTGCTCTCATTTGAACAAGTAACTATTTAACAATTTCAGGCTAAGGAGTCCTTGCTTCAAATGGCTATGAAAACTAAATAATCGAGGAATAACAGGACCATCTCTTAATCTCACTTGCATGCATGTGAATCTTCAAAAAGCTGTAACACTGTAACTTTCAGACCAATTGTATACACAAGCCATTTTGGATGTGTGGTTCTGAATCAGAAGTGGGCTAGCACAGCTATCTGCAAGCCATTAATATCTGAAAACAAATATTTTTATCTTAAACCAAGGATATTAAGCTGTCAGTTCTTTAGAATTTGACCATAAAATGCAACTCAAGTCCGTTGCTGCCATCTTAACTTAGGGAAACATAATTTTAGTAGCTACTAATTTGTTCAATGAAAATACTAATAGACTGTTCACTTATGGTAAGATAATTGGAAGGTGCATGTATGAAATCTAACAATCTTCTAAGGGATGTTGAAAAGCCTGTAAGTGCTGTGCATGTAAGGAAATAATGGGGCTATTGTGTTACCTTGGTTTCTTTGAGGAAATAAGTCTTACATGGTTGTGATGTCAGCCTGTTTGTCAGGCAGACATCAGACAGTCTTGACTTTTTAATCCATTACCAGTTTTAAAGATATACATGTTAGAGTTCTCAAAGATACGACATTCCTATAGCTTTCATGAAAACTGATGATTACTTAGAGATTCAGATTATCATTCCCCTTTTCCTCCTTCAGCAAAGACACAGAGTGCAGCAGTTATCTTCTGTTTGGCCTGTTACTTAGTTCATCATATGCACAAATCTGAACCAAAGCACCGCCACTATTGACACAGGGAGCCAGTGCTGAAGGAAGGGAAGGAGTTGGAGATTTGGGGAAGAATAGAGGATATTGTGGAAGAGACATGGGGTGTTGTGGTGGACAGACAAGTCCATAAGGGCATGAGCCTAATAATTCTGCTGCTTACCAAGTAAATAATTTGTTATATTCAGCATTAACCTGTGATGGAGGCTTCATTATCCTAACAAACACACTAAGAAACCTCTCTGGAGAGGCTGTATTCTCGAGAAGTAGATCACTGAGTTGCTAAGAGGGTTTACTGGTAGAGGTCATGTTACTTTTTTCTTGCCTGTTCAATCAACTAATCTCTCACTGTCACTTGCACCAAACCATTAGCATTCTATGTAATATGTAGAATTTGGGCTCCGAGTTGTAGGGCTAGATGCAAGTCTGAGCTTCCATCTCAATTGTAAGGAAGGAGCATGGCATTTGTCTGTTACTGTTATTTCAGAATGTGTTTGGGGCACTTAGAGGATGAAGTCAATGTTACTCACTTTTTCCAAGTTCATTATGTAACAGCTTAATATATGTCTAAATTGTTGGGTTTAGTGTCTTTATAAGCTGCTTAATTGTAGCTGGCTTCTAATGTTCATCTGTGTGAAAATCACAGCTTCTTCAAAGTATTCAAGTCACAAACCTCGCTCAGGATCTTGACTGTCAGCATCCAGTGGGTTACTCTGTCCTTATTTTGTTAAGACACAAGGACCAGCTCTGTTAACCTGGTGGAACCTGGTTATGGTCCCACCTGCTATTTCACATGTATTAACCTTGATATCTCTGGGCTCCTGAAACAAGACATAATGGAATATTGGCACTGGAAATTATATTTGGGAAGGTCTGTCTCTTTCCGAAAGGGGAGAGCTGAGAAGGAGCTTTCTCTTTCTCCTCAGAACTTGAGTATAAAATCACATTCATATGATTACATAAAGTCCTGCCCTTTTCTGAATGACCACCTTAATTATAAAAACACAACAATATTTGCCGCTGGTATTAACCTCTTTGGAGAGGGCCAGAACTGACACTGAGTATTAACGAATTCCCCAAAGTGATTATCAGAATTCATCACTTCTGTGACCTTGCATCCTAAACTATTTGCAGTATCATGTGCTTACTTCCTGTCCTAAGGTGGCATTTCTGTCTCCCATTTTTTAGGTAGAAAACTACCAATAAGCTACCAGTCTGAGCATGCAAATTTTATAAGAAAATAGATTTTTTAAAAAATTTATTTATTTACTAGAATTGTGGCAATTCTGTGAGGTTTTGTCCAAGAAGGCTGAATAACTTCATGCAGAGTCTTCATTAATGCTAATTGTTGAATTAGCAAGGTGATTAGGGACTGATTGTGGAAATGCAGCTCACGGTACAATTGGGTACAAGAGCAGCCCAGTGGACCCTGCTGTACAGGATGATAAGCTGAATTTGCAAATGCACCTACACTTGTAATCCATTCAAATAAAATGACCATAACTGTGTGGGAAGTAACTGCTTTTTTATGCTGCGTAGAGCATCTTTGAAGAAAACTTTTATTATAAAAAATGGTCAATATTGATATTGTGATTTCAGGACGATGTTTCACTGAATGGATATAAAAAATATTTGATATCACAGTCCTCCCCTGCGCCTCTGACTGCAGCAGAAGAGGAACTTCGACAAATTAAGATTAATGAGGTACCTACAATGTCTTCGAGTATGGGTGGGAAACTGGGTGCAGAGTTCCAAACATATTGTAGGGAAAAAGTCTTTCTAGGGTAAAAAAGGGCAGAACAGAAAATGGAAAGTTTCTGAAAGTTAGGGTGGATGAGAATATAAATCTATGTCTCAATGAGCTGAGATTGCAGGATGATGATGGCTGGAGTTGAAGTGGCTGAGTTTGCAAGGCCTAGTGTCTGAGTCAGACCCCTCCCAACTGCAGAGCTTAATTGTTGCAACCTTTGCCCTTAACATGCTGTTAATATCCCTGGATATGCTTCACTGTGAAGGGTGACTGAGCACTGGCACAGGTTGCCCAGAGAGGTTGTGGAGTCTCCATCTTGGAGATATTCAAAAGCCGTCTGGACAGAGACCTGGGCAACTGGCTCTAGGTGGCCCTGATTGAGCTGGGGAGTTGGACCAGATGACCTCCAGAGGTCCCTTCCAACCTCAACCATTCTGTGATTGCCTACATACATTTCCCAGAGTGGCAGAAACTGTAGAGAAAACACAAAATAGCAACTGTTGCAGTGAATTATTGCCAGGAGTATTTCAGCAGCCTTACCCCTAGAGGAAATGTACTTAGCTTCCAGCACCAGTGCATTTGTCTTTAAGACTGAGAGGAAGTGAATGGAATTCCAATGAAAATAAAATAGAAATCCAAAACAAGTAGCTAGCCCTTTTAAGAGTCTAATTTGCTTTTGCTACAAATGCTTTATAGAAAAACCTCTAACAAATGCCTTTAGCCAAATAATTTGATGATTGCCAGCTAGCTAGTGACTGAAAAGTTTCAGAAGGATTTTTTTCTCACATTTTTCCTTCACTTGATCACTGTTTGTGTTCAGACTGTATTAAAATAGGTCATGTGCTGATCTTATTAGATCTTTAGGCTTGTATTTTACAGCCATGGTACATGTGTTTGAAATACGGTTTGTTTCTGCAGCTGGATGCCAGCAAACCATCGTGTTCAATGCAGCTCTGTATCATCTCTAAATGTGTTCACTCTACTGTGCTTTTGCTGCAACTTTGTTGTTTATTGACTTATTTTTTTCTAGTGGTGTCTTTTTTGTTATTTTCCATGTCTAATTTTGATTAATCCAATGTAGAAATGCACTCGTCATCATCAAACACTGCATTTTACTTGAACAGCTTTAAAAAACCCCCCACTAATGAATGTAAAACTTCTGTAGTATCGATGATCACTTCTGGTATTAGTATTATCTCTTATGCACTACATACATTGTGTTTAACAGCTGATTCATGCAGACTAAAACCTTATGTGCTATTATGAAACTTCAGCAGCAATAGCTGTGCTTTTCAGAGATGCATAAACTGTAGATTGCTGCCATTTTGGCTTTGTTTGAAGCACCTTGCAATACATTAACTTACATCATTTCTCTCTTCATTGTTTCCACCATTATGAAGAAAACTAAAAGCTTTCTTATTAAAAAAAAAAAAAATTAAAAATTGAGTTTTCCACATGTATATTCTTTCATAATTACCCTAAGAAATATTTTACTGGGTCAGATCAAAGGGTCACCTAGTCTGCTGTCAAGTCCCTGAGTGAACAATAGCAGAAATCTAGGAAGGGTGTAAGAGCAGGGTAAGGCGGCCATGATAATTCCCTTGAATACTCTTCTGTTGCATCAACATTTGCAGATAGGGATCTTCCTGAGCAAGAGATGATGTCTTACTATATAATTGTTCTCAATGGGCTTTTCGTCCATCATCTAGTCTTGTCGTTTTTCTAAATCCACATAAAGTTTTTGTTGGCCACAGATCCTACAGCAGTGTTTTCTACAGCTTGACAAAGTACTATGTAAAGAACCACTGCCTGCTATCTACTAGTTTATTCTGATATCCCTACAGATTGTGTGGGGAAGGCAGAGAAAAGTCATTAAGTCATTCCTCAGTTTCCCCCTCCCCTTTGATAAAGCCAACCATATCCCAGAAAGCCAACTGTATCCTGGCCTGCATAGAAAGAAACATGGTCAGCAGGTTGAGGGAGATGATTCTGCCCCTTTACTCCGCTCTTGTGAGACCCACCTGGAGTACTGCATCCAGCTCTGGAGTCCTCAGCACAGGAAAGACATGGACCTGTTGGAATGGATCCAGAGGAGGGCTGCAAAGATGATGAGAGGGATGGAACACCTCTCCTATGAGGACAGGCTGAGAGTTGGGGTTGTTCAGCCTGGAGAAGAGAAGGCTCTTATTGCGGCCTTTCAGTACTTAAAGGGGGCTTATAGGAAAGAGGGGGACAGACTTTTTAGCAGGGCCTGTTGCGATAGGACAAGGGGTCATGGTTTTAAACTAAAAGAGGGTAGATTCAGACTAGGTATAAGGAAAAAATTTTTTACAATGCGTGTGGTGAAACACTGGAACAGGTTGCCTGGGGAGGTGGTAGATGCCCCATCCCTGGAAACATTTAAGGTCAGGTTGAACAGGGCTCTGAGCAACCTGGTCTAGTTGAAGATGTCCCTGCTTATTGCAGGGAGTTGGACTAGATGACCTTTAAAGGTCCCTTCCAACCCAAACCATTCTATGATTCTATATCCATGGACCTCTGTTGTATTTCTTATCAGTCATCTCTTCTGGGCTGAAGAGTCCTAATCTCGGTAGTTCTTCCTTCTAAAGAAGGCACTCCATACTTCTGATCCTTTTGCTTTTCTCTGCAGTTTTTCCAGTTCTGCTGTGTAATTTATGAGATGGAGGGATGGGGAAGGCAGAACTGCATGTGGTATTCAAGATGCAGGCATATTACTGATATCTACAGTGCGTAATGATGTGTTCTGTTCTCTACTTGTTTTCTAACAATTTGCAACATTTCATTTATGGGTGGGGAGTGTTGGGTTTTTTTGGTTTTGTTTGGGGTTTTTTTGCCACGACTGGCCACTGGGCTTATATTTTCAGATATAGTCAGCGTGACCTGCAAGGTCTTGCTCCTGAATGGTAGTAGCTAGCTCAACCCCATCACCATACAGGTAGAAGAGAGGGTTTTTTTCCTCCTGAGTATGTTACTTTACATTTATCATTTATTCACAGGAAATTTCATCTGCCATTTTATTCACCACTCAGCAGCCATCACTACAAATCTTATGGTGTGAATTTAAATGTTTTTAAGTGACTTAGGTGTTTTTGTTTTGCTTTAATGGTCTGAAATATGTTGCAGTATGGACAAGTAGATTTTTGTTCATTTTCTTAAATCTGGAGTTATGCTGGGTTACTTTCTTCCCTTGCCTGTCCCCACACTTCACAGCTGGTTTTTATGTTTGTTTTTTTTCCTACTTGTATTTTAATATGGTTTATATAGTATGGTATTTTATTGTGGTTTATTATTTTTGTGATGCCTATTTTATGTTTATTAATCAGGCTTTTATGCACATATATTTTGCAAATATTTTTTATATAACCTTCTTCATAAATTTATCGATCTTTATACAAAAGTAAACTCTTCCACCTGCTTTCTTCTCCTCTTTCCTTGTTGCTGACAAGCTGTTCTTAAAATGTGGAGTATAATTTAGTGTTGCCCCAAGTATCTTCGTTTTTTATTTTTTTATCAGTTTGTTTTATATTTCATTAGCATCTCTTTTTAATTAAAGCTGAACATCTTCTAGTTGATAGATCTAAGACCCACACTTTCATTTTGTACGTGTTTCTGACTTTTGCTACTTCATCACTGATGTTAAATGTACTTGTGAAATTATAAAAGGAAGTCAATATATTCAAAAGCTAATACTTAGACGGTAAGTTCAGACTTGGGAGAACTGGAGGCCAGAGCTCATTTTGAGAGAAGATGCCTGAATGTTAAGATAAACATAAATTCTTGAAAAATGGCTTTAAAATAACTGTTGTTTCCTCTCAAATAATTTGTGACTAACGTAACTGGATTATGAACAATTGTCTAGCTTGCCGTTACCCTGGCTTTTTTTACTTTGTGTTAGACCTTCTAGACGTCAAAAATTAAGGTTTTGTTTGCTTTCTTTTTGGTATGGACTTTTGGAGGGAGGGAAGGTGCTTTGCTTTTCCTTCAAGAAGATCAGTTTGTCTCATAAGATATAATTTCTCTCTCTTTCTCTGAAAATTTTTACTCCCTAGAAATGACATTTGTAAGTTTTGATCTAAAATTTTTCAAGATACAACAAAGTTTCTAAGCAATATTGTCAGTTCAAAAGTATAACACAGCATATGAAAATCAAGCTCTTTCCTCCTGGCTGATTGTATCTTATACTAGAATTTAACTTAGAGCTTCTTCACTGACACTTGAGCCAGTTTTCCCTCTGATGATTCTGTTAGCTCTGCAAAGCTAGCTATTCCAGAGATATGAAACTGTTTTCAGGTAAGCAAGCAAACGTGACCTGTAAATGAAAAAATGCAAATCTGTTGTATATGGGGATGATGTTTTAGGATAGTTTATTCTCAGAATAGCGACTGCTAACTCTGTGTGTAACCATATGCAATGCATTGTCAGTTATCGTATGAAACCAAATGAATGCTTGCAAAGGTTTCTCTTTACATCTCAATTGACTTGTGTTCCAGGTACAGACGGATGTTGGTGTAGATACCAAGCATCAAACATTGCAAGGAGTAGCATTCCCCATTGCTAGAGAAGCTATTCAGGCTTTGGAGAAATTGAAAAATAAGAAACTGAATTATGTACAACTGGCAAGTATAAAATACTTTAACTATTTTTTAATAGTGAGTATAAAATAGATTACCTGCACATTAAACAATGTGCGTTCATGATGTACACTGATAAATTACCATTCTGTATTAGATTAATTTTTTTTTTTCCCTCCTGTCATGTTCTCTGGTTTGCTTTCTGTGTATTAACTATATTTAGGTTTGCTTTGTTAACAGCAAATTGATATGAAAAATGAAATTATTGTTTTGGCCAACACACTTCATACTGAACTTATGGACTTGCCAAAAAGAATTCCAAAGGACGCTGCGCGTTACCACTTTTTCCTGTATAAGCATGCCCATGAAGGAGACTATTTGGAATCCATAGGTATGAGAAAATTTTCCAAGATGAAATTTCATTGGCTTGTTTCAAGCACTTTAGTAATTTTGAGTCAGAGAGAAAGATGTGTCATAAAAGTAATCTGTCTGTCATCAAGAGCATAAATTTCAGAGTCATTTGGTTGTGAAACTGACTTCTGAAGAGTCCTTATGTTTAGAAAGTAGTGAGCTATCCCTTTTGATTATGAACACCCATAAATCAGTCATCATGTGAAAACAAAGATACTGGCCATTCTCTGATCCCCCATTTTAAATGAAACACTTGCTGAAGCAAAAAAGATCCAGAATGGTGTTACGTTTTTCCCTTTCAGACTGCGTAGTTGATTTGCAATGCCTCTCTGCTGTAAATGATTTTGTGATACAGGTTTTGATGTAGTGTAGTTATGGTCTGATTTGTGTTTTTTTTCTGCAGTTTTCATCTACTCTATGCCAGGGTATACCTGTAGTATACGAGAACGAATGCTCTACTCTAGTTGCAAAAGTCCACTGTTAGAAATTGTAGAAAGACAGTTGTGGATGCAGATAATTAGAAAGGTAAGTACACTGGGTATACTGCTATTTTCTCCATCCCTCTGTTCCCTTCTTAATATCTAACTTTAACTGTCTCTGCCACTACCTTCTGTAAACAATGAATAGTGTTGTGTAACTATTAAAGTTTGTCCCGAACAAGAAATGCTTGTTGATAAAGCTTCCGATATAAAGTTAAGTCATGAAAGCTTTTCTCTGGTACATAATTTCTACACTTTCATAGCTTTAATGAACATATCCTTGTGCATCAGGGGAGTATTTGAGAGTACTTTGAAGGACTATTTAGAAGTAATATGATTTCTTACTAAAAGGCCTGTCATATTTTGGACCACAACACATTGCTATTGTTGAACACTAAATTCCTTTGAAGCCAAGGTTATTTGAGGATTTTCAAAATAATTTCAAGTTGCAGTTCTGGAACTTAAACTGCTATCTTAGGAGTCCTTGATGGGGCAAACAAGGATTTGCAAGTAAGCTGATCTTTTCACATTGTATAGATTTTACTGCTATGCATAAAGAGTAAGTTGCTTCTCACCTCCAGAGCAGAGGCCATAGGAGTGGTCCATCTGTGGAATATGTGGCCTGTGGTTACATTCTTAATGCATGTGCTGTAAATTCAGAAGAACTTTGAGGCTTGGTTTCTGTGGGGATTATGTCTACCTAAAAAATACCAGAGTTAATACTAACCATCTTTACTGTGGTGACATGACTTAAGTAGATTATCACTACGTGTTTTTATATGTAATTACTTCTCAGAAATTTCCTTTCTACAACGAAATAAATGCACAATGTGACTCCTGAAATTCCTGTAGACATATTTCTGAAGCATGTACTTATACCAGCAATACCATGGCTGGCAAGTCCATCAAGTGCTATGGTTGGCAGGCCATGAAGTACTGAATGCTCAGCAGAGCAAGGCCAAAGCATTTCTCTGAATTCTAAATTCCTGCAATTCAAAACAGTGGGGTTTGGCTGGAGAACAGTACTCTCTTTCCATTCAGGTTTATACGCTTAAATTTTAAAAACCAAAACACCCCCCCCCCCCCCTTTTTGTTCATTACATTTATTTTAGCTTTTCCCTGGCTTGAACAGTTGATGAGTTGCAGTAGCCAGCTAATCATATAAGCTGTTTGTACTACTCCCCTTCTGTCTCAAGAGACAAAAATATGTATGCACATTGCTTTTACAGTTAGTGTTTAAAACACGTTCTACTGAAATATTTTCATTCTTAAAATGTGGAGATTACATTGGGACAATGAAAAGTTTTTACTGTAGAGAGAATAAAGAAAGGAAATTGTAGTTCTGAAAGATCGCATGCTGCTTTCTTATCTTTTATTAAGGAAGTTACTTTACAGAGGAGTAAATAAGCACTTGTTTCTGCATGGAATGTGTACTCCTAGTTAGTATTAGAATCATAGGATCATAGAATGGTTTGGGTTGGAAGGGACCTTTAAAGGTCATTTAGTCCAGCCTCCCCTGCAATGAGCACGGACATCTTCAACTCAATCAGGTTGCTCAGAGCCCCGTCCAACCTGACCTTGAATGTTTCCAGGGATGGGGCATCTACCACCTCTCTGGGCAACCTGTTCCAGTGTTTCACCACCCTCATGGTAAAAAATTTCTTCCCTATGTCTAGTCTGAATCTACCCTCTTTTAGTTTAAAACCATGACCCCTTGTCCTATCGCAACAGGCCCTGCTAAAAAGTCTGTCCACATGTACACTATGCTAAAGCTTGGGACAGAGGAAGTTTCTTGGTATATGTACTGCGTAGTTGTGCTTATCTTTCAGGAAAAATAATTAAGTCAAATCACACTTAATACTGACAAGAATATTGTGGGTTCTCAGAAAAACTATCCAAGATTGCTGAGGGCATTAGGCACAAGTTTGAGAACATTGCATGCTAGACTCTGAACATTATTGCACGTATGGTTTTAATGTAGTATTTAGAGCTTCAGCAAAATTTCTAAATGTTTTTAAATGTCTTTAAGATGAATATGATAAATGTTGGGGTTTTTTTTCCCAGATTGAAATAGATAACGGTGATGAGTTAACTGCTGACTTTCTTTATGAAGAGGTTCATCCAAAACAACATGCTCACAAACAAAGTTTTGCTAAACCAAAAGGTCCTGCAGGGAAGAGGGGAATACGAAGACTGATTAGAGGTCCAGCAGAGACTGAAACACCTAGTGATTAGAAACTGTTGTTTGCATTTGTTATAAAGTATTACAGTAAGAAATGAAATTCTGGCTTTTGGTAATGAACTGAAATCATTCCATTCGTAGATGCTAGGGAAAAAAAAAAAAGCTCTTTTTACTCTTCTGACCTCAACACTTTTTATATTGTTAACGTGATTATATTTCTGTTGACCATGTTTTATGACATGTGGAAGAGCTAATTATTTTAAAGCTGGAAGAGGAAAACTAAGCTAGTACCCCTTTATTTTAAATTAGAACCCATTATGTAATAGCTGTACGTGTGATCATAAACTTTTCAGACTTAAGACTATTAAGCCCATGTATTCTCTGGGTAAGTTGCAGCTGTAGGCCTAGATAACAAACCTGTATTCTGATGAGTAGCCTATGGAAAACCCCTACAGCTTACCATGTGAGGAGAGCTGAAGGACTATATAGCGTTGTCCCAGATAAATCTTTATTTTTCCTTGTAGCTCGTATGGACGGGAGTACAACAGAAGATTTTCTTCTGGTTTTGACATGATGCATTGTTGGGTTTTGTTGTTGGTTTTGTTTTGTTTAATAGAAAAGATAAACTAAAATCAGTTTTCCATCAGTTAATGTAAGCGTTCAGGAATAGCTGGATATTTTCCCATGCAAAAGCACGGTCATTTCAAATTTGTAACTAGTTTTGTGGAATTGTCTTTTAAAGAAATCTGACATAAAACCACTGTAGCTTTTCCAGACTTCTATACCACTCGTAAGCCTTACATCTTAAGTACTGAATGACCAAGTGAAAGGTGATTAAAAGTGCATGAGTTAGTATACTCAGTACATTATGGAGCTGCTTTCAAAGCAATATGCTTAAAGTTTCTAATAAATAATTGATTATCTGTGCACTTGGATCTAAAACTGTGTAAATTCAGTAAAAATTGAAATAGACTTGCTTCATAATGGTGAGTTATTCTTGAGATCCTAGTGTGTTTGCAGTATCAACTGCAATTTTATCTTTCAAGGTATTCTGAAAATGACTTTTCCTAAATGTTTGGACTTTAATAGTAACTTAAATCTGTAACAAAATCCAGCTAGGTCTTGAATAACTGCTGGCAGCATCTCGTTAGGATTGTGTCCTCCCCCCCCCCCCCCCTTTTCCAAAATACTAAAATCAGCCAGAATAGTCTAAACTTGATTGAACCATGAATAATGTGTTTAATAGGAAGATGAAAAATAGATTATTTTAATAAGTGGATTAAAGAAGAATTAGATGTGGAAATCAAGTATTGGATGACCTTAAATATTTAAAGTTGTGTAATGAGGCAAATACTAGTGGATAGATTATATTCCCCAGCGGGGACTTGCTTTTTAGTGTCTTGTATGTGAGCTTTGTGGGGTTTTTTTAAAGCTACATGGGAGTTGCAAGTTTTGGTTCACTGCATATTATCATAGGTGCTGGGTGTACACATTATATAGCTGAATCACATGTTTACCTGGTGGAAGACAGATTTTAACCTAGTTTTGTAGGGAAATAATGCTTTGACACTACTAGTTCCTGATAAAATTTGTTTTATCTTATATATTATTTGGAGATACTAGCTTGTTATTGACGTCTGAGATTGCACTATATAATGTGAAGATTGCAATAGTTGTTGGTTTTACTGTGTTGTTTTTATATGCAGTAGAAATTTGACACCTCAGCTTTTTTCATTTAATCTTATACACTACATCAATCCAATTCAATAGCTCTTGATCCTCAGCTAATCTTCTCCTTGCCCTTAGCTACTGTGTTCTTTTTCTGCCTCTTGCCTTCTCCCTCTAGGGCAAGGAGCTGGTCTTGGAGTGTTTCTTGTACGTACTTACCTGTCAGGCAAGTGTCATTGTTTTTTTAAACATGGCTAATGTGTGTGTGGCTCATGCTGCACTGTAATTAAATGTATTTTTAGCTGAACTCCGAATCTTTTCAGCACACCTAATTGACTTTGGGTTGGGTGGCTTTTTTGTTTTTGTTTTTGTGTTTTTTTTTAAAGGAAAACCTTTGAGTGTAGCAGTTAAAAATTACTGCCAAAGGGGTTTTTTTTTTTAGTTTAGTATTCCTGCCCATGTGTCAGCCATACCAAGAGTACACAAACATTTTACGCTTGAGTCAGTAAAGAAGTTCAGCTTTTTAATACCAAATGTTTTAAATAATGAACAGTTTGACCTGATATGGTTATGTGCGTGTTGTGTTTTGTTTTTTTCTTAATCCTGCCCTAGGTAGATGAGGGTAGGAGGTAGAAAGCTTAATCTGGAGGGATGGTGAGAGCTGGTTAAGTGATTATGTGAGGGAGTTTATACTGAGCTGCTTTAAAGTTCGGCCCAAGCCAGACAATGTAAATTATCTTCCTTGAAAATATTCTATGTGGGTGTACATAGACCCACATAGTTGTACCTGACCAGCCAGCAGAGTCATGTCCTGAGCATATTTCCTGCTCACCTTTCCCTAAAAGAGAATTGTACAATGTCTTGCACTGCTCGCTGCCTCTCCAGGCCTCTTGTAGCTGTTCTCCTGACAAAGCAATAAGCAGCAGCTGATCTTTTTGTGAGATCTGTCACATTCACATCTGCGTAGCTGCCTCACATAACACTAGTACTGTTAATGAATGTTCAGAGCCAGCACAAAATGAGGGCATTAATGAAAGTTACTCCTTTATTGTCTCTGATCATTTAATAACTGAAAGCATCTGTTCAAAACTGTTGGCCTTCATAAAGCCCAGAGCAATGCAGCTGCTAGCAGTTAACTGACAAGCTATTAAATAGTTGTTAATTAACACAACAGGTAATTATTTTTTAAATGTTTATGTTGCAAGGTAGGGAGAACTTGATGTTTTAAAACACTCCTATCAGAAGGTTGTAAAACTAATCAAGGTAATAATTGCTCTGTTACTCAGATAAACACATCGATAAAGGAAACGATTTACAGTGTCTATGTATTCAGATGCTAAAATTAACTAAATTTACCTTATCTATTTTGTAATTTACTTTATAAATAAAGATTGATGCTTTAGTTTGGTGTTGTCTGAATCATTTCATAATCTTTTTAACAAAGATCTATATTCTAACATCATGATGTGTAAGTAACAGGCAGTTCCCATGGGACTACAGGGCCAGATAGAAAAAGGGATTGCAGGGTAAGGAGGGAGGTGGGCAGAAATAGAATTCCTGGCTTTCAGGATTGGAGAAAAATGAGTATGTTAGAAACAGCTACTTTCCTGTTGCCTTATGGAAGCAGCACAGAGGCCTGCATAGCAGGATCCAAGTGTGTTCACCTCTTGAGGTTTTTATGCTTCCAGTAATAAGCCCCTTCAAAAAGTTCTATCCTTTTAAAATGCTGAATTTAGTAATTTAACAGTTCTATCTGTTGCCTAGCATGAGGAAGTATAAACTACTCAAATAATGTTGTTCCATTAATGTTTTTTTTGTCTAAACTAGAAGTAGTTTGCTTGAAGTCTTCCTATTGCCCTCAAAATTCAAGCTGAAAAGAACATTTAGTGGTCTGGCTTCTCTTTTAACTGTCCTGCCAACACATCCCCATGGGGAAATCAGCGATATGGCAATTTTGCAGTTGAAAGAAGGGAATTTGAAGATGTGTTGAACTAGGATTTAAGAGAATAATGTGGATGCAAAATGCTATACAGGAAGAAAGCTATTCCTATAAGAGGAGCAGGAGCACTGTAAGAGGAGGGAATAGGCTAGGCCTCTCTGTGACCATCAATAGCAGAAGCAGTTTTATTTGCCTTTTGGTCAGTGGGTGTTAAATAAAACCCTCAGCTGGCCAGCCCAAATATAAAGATGAGGCAATTCTTCCCATTTCAATACTATGAAGTACTATGGCTGGATAGCAGGTGTGTTGGCTCAAAAGGCAACTGGACAAACTGGTCAAAGAAAATTTGATACAGGCTTAATAACTAATAAAGACCTCACATCCTTTTCAAAGTTAATGAGCTTCACACTGTACAAAGCCATCATATTCCAATGCAGTATCACTACCTACGTGTCCTGTTCTTGCACTCTTGCCTCAGCAGCCACTAATGGCTCATGTCCTGGCCCCGGGGCTGTGCAGACACTGCTGGTGTGACTCACCACAGCTATTCTGTTGCCTCCTGCTGTACCCAAGGGGAGAACAACAGTTCTCGCCCTTCATAAGAGGTTTCCTTAACAGCAATTTTCTGTGTCTCATCAGTATTTGCTTTTATCCTGCTGCTTCTTTCTAGAGTCTTAGTTGGCATTGCAATAAATCACTCTTGCTCTTTTTCATTCATACTTCCTTCTGGTGGTGACTAAATTGCTTTATGTTACAGTTCTCTAGATCTGTAACATGCAAAAGGTTGGCTCTTTCACCGAGGGTGGTGGTCCTCCCATGCCCTCCATGGCACCTTCCCCACCGAGACAGGATGTAGGCCAGCCATATTAGCCCTCTCTCTATCCCAATAACATCTCCCATGCACCCACCAGAAGCCATACCAAATTTTCTCTCACCTCCAGTTCTGTGGGACTTGATCATCCCTTTACTCACAAAGAGCTTGAATGACTCAAGTTACCGATTTGTGTCCTGGAAAGCTTTACTACAGTAAAGGGAAGTTCCTTCTCCTTGCACCCTGTGTATTTAAAATAAAGACTTCCCACATAAGTTAGCTAGCTAGCTTTACAGAATTACCTAACACCTCACATTTTCATTCCTCACTAGAATAATATTAAATGAGTTCAATTTTTTTTTTCTTTTATGAAAAGGTAGCTAACATGCTTTGTTTTCAGTGAGTGAGGGAAAACTACTGCCAAAACTTAGGTGCTGACAGCAGCGCTGCAAATAGTCATGGTCTACTATGACAGAAGAACAGGAACTCACATGCTCGTAGCTGAGATTCTCCTAATACTTAGAACATCATGGCTGGTGCATAAACAAAATTGTTCTACTGCACCAGAGGTGAACAGCGCTGACTGGGGAATTACTACAGCAAATGTACTTCAGGACAATGCTACAGATGTATTCTAGCTCCAGGGAATAGTAAAAAGCAGAGGTGATCTAATAAGGAACCTTCACATAACAGCTGCAAGAGATATTTAAAACTGAAGAATGGCTTAAGCAGGTTTTATTCTGGTTTAGCTTTATAGCAGCTTTTTTCTCCACAAGCCCAGGTTCAGAGCTGTACAGCTTTATTCCATGCAGTAAGGCTAGCATAATGTTATTATCAGAAATGCAAGCAACGTAAAGTGACAATTGTTTCCAAGGCTCAAAGTTTTAATAGCAGAAATAATCATCTGCAATGATAATGCAGAGTTTTATTTATGTTAACAGCTTTTTACAATTTATGCACAATAAAACTAGAAGCTGTTTAGGTAGATACCTTTTTCTAAATTAAATATCAGTTTTAAAAGGCAATATAGAATGAGTTAATAGCCAGGGATCTAATGATATAAATACAAGTGTTAGAAATCACATGCTTTCTACGAAGATATATGTATCTGTGAATGCAGTCAGATAATTTCTCAATGTTTCCTTTTGCTTTGATAATCATGGAATTTCAAATTCAGCTGTAAGCCACACTATTTTCCTACCCCATAGCTGTCAAGACAAACTTCATCAGGTGCAAAAAAGGTTTATATGAAAATAACCTCTTTCATTTACAATAGTAGTATTTTCATACCTACTTAGTCCAAAGTATCTGGAATCTTACTAGTCACTTTCATTCCATTTTTAGTCTGCTTTGATCTGTCAATGTACCTACTTCAGAAAGCTTTCCATGTTGCTTTTTTAAAGGTGTATTTTAATATTTATTAATATACATACATATATTTAAAAAAATAGACCTTCATTATTTGACTAAGAAAAATGCAGAATTGGTCTTAGAATTATTATTCTGGCCCCTTTAACAAAATATACCATCTGTATTTATAATCCATATGGAATCTTTTCCTAAAATGTAAAATATTCAAAGTAGCTAAGAGTTTTCCTATAAATGAAAATTAAATGGTTTGTCATCATACAGAGTTCACTGGAAGAAAGCCATATGTATTTTTGCATTTGCACTGCAAGATAATTATTTTGCTTATGAATCCTTGAAACCAAAAAATAACCTAGAATATGTCTTGCAGCATGCATTTGACTAAAACTAATCCTGAGAAGACTTTTTGAAAAATAGTCCCATTCACAAACACTACCAGTCCATTCACACGAATACAAATTCTCAAGTTAAAACGCTAAATAAAGTTTGTTTTAAATGGGTACTACTATTGTCTTTTCCCTAGAAGACAATATAAGTGCCATTTGTATCTATTAAATGTTGCCTTCCATAGAAAAAGGTCTAGTACACCTGACCACGAAAGCAATTTGCAGGAAAAACATTCTACTCTGTTACTGTCATACAGCTTTGCAGCAGACATACTTGATACTTGGAAATCAAAAGAATCAAATAGATTCTAATATGGAAATACATTTAAAAAGCTGTGGAGAAGATGCACCAGCACTGCAATTCGTTAATACAAAAAACTTTTCTAATGACGGCCCAATGGCTAAAGGTATGTGAAAAGGCTGCTCAGTTAACAAAAATAGCACAGTGGTGACAGGCCAATGACACACCTTATATGCAGACCAGAAAGTTCTGGATAGCAGAAAAGCTGCTAATGTCGCACTAAATACTAATAAAATATTTGCTACTGGGGTCTACTGCATTTCAAAAACATTTGTGTATCAGAAGAAACACCTATCAAGTTTTTATCTCTTGTAGATGCTTTTGGACCTGCAAAAGAACAGACAGAAATATAAATAACTGATACTGTAACCACACGCGCATGCACACACACTCAAAATAAGCCTTTTATCTGAAAGACTACATACCATCTTAATATCTGGCCTTCTGTTTTTTTTCTCATTCAGACACTGGCCAGCAACTGAATACATTTTATGAACTGAAGGTGCATCCCAGTCACTCATCTTTTCATCAACATAATCCTCAATAGTTGCTTCCTCATCCTCAATTTCATCTTTGATACTTAACTACAAGAGAGTTTGAACCAATGAGTAGATAACATCTGAACATTATGCATTCCACATTAGCACTTTGAAAACTTGCTTTTGAGTGTTCATTTCTTTTCTCAACCACTTTTCTAGACAAAGAATGATGACAATGGTTCAGCAGCATAATTATTCATCAATATCTGCAGAAACTGCCTATGAGACTATAAATGGACTATAAATTTTTATTATAAATTATTTCTAATTGAGTTAACAAAAATTGTAAAGCAATTTTCTTTAAGCTGCATCATACAGCTTTAACTTTCTCCTGGTTCAAGGCTCAGTTTCTTAGTATTGTCTTTTTTTTAAGAGAAGAAGCATCATCAACATAAAGTATTTATGTTTACTTAATAACCCACAAATATACAAGCTTAAGTGTGAATAATTTCTTTTTTTGTCAACTTTATAAAGCCTCTTTCTGTAAACTAATGCCTTCTGTCACCAGTCTCAGTGGCTGCCATATCTATTCTACAGGAAACTTCTAGTCTGAAATAAATTTTTAAATCTGTTTTAGTCCAAAGCTCTCCAGCTCCAATACACTTGAAATGCATTACCTGTAATTACAAATACTGTTTGAGGAATACCTCAGACAAGACAGCATGGTAAGTGAAGTAAGAAACAAAAAGTCAGTGAGTAGAGGCAGGTCTTCTGCCTTCCTCTATGGGTCAGTCTGAAATTGCTGACTAACATTCAACTACCTCAAAATTTTCAAAGCTAAGGATGCCACATTATCTTGCACTGACTGTTCTCTATGCTCCCAAAAGTACATTACAAAGATAAACTGTACCAGTCAAATCACACTTTATATTCCTTTTTAGATCCTATCTCCAAAAACGCCTGCTTCAAAAAACCCCCAAAACCTCAAGATTCAATTTGACAGGGCCCAAGTTCTCCGTCGTCTTTATAGAGCTCAACAGGATAAGTATTATACCACTCCAGAAGATACAGCTTAGAGGAAAAGAATTCTATTAATAGTACACAGGTATTCCTAAAGCTGTGAAGAAAGTGATAAAGTGATCTGCTATCAAACAGTATGGAACAAAACCAATCCAAACCTCAATGCTATTTCATACTTAGTAAATAAGTAAGTCTTTATGTAAAAAATATTCTAGGAAAACCTTGGATTGAGTAGTTCAGAATTTCATTTTAAGCTAAATGAAAGCCTAAATTAAGAACAGCCTTGTAAGGTTTTTAATTCAAGAGAGTGAACTCCGAGACATTAGTTTCCTAATTAGTAGACTGAATTAGTCATTGAATAGTAAAAAAGAAAACAAAATTCAACCCACCTGTCACCCTGTAAAAAAGCCCTTACATTCCCCAAGGTTAAAAACACAAGGTATTTGCAAATTACTAGTAAAGGTGAAGAGGATGAAAATTGATACAGGAATGGTAACAAGTATAAACCATAAAGAAACAACTGAGATGAATAGTTTGAAATGTTCTTGTGAATGAGGAACTATCAGGGTATCTAGGTGTGGCAGGAGTATGCTGATAAAGCATAATGGTATGACAATAAGAAGCAGTACCAAACCAAAGAGAAGTATAGTACCAGATCGGAAGGAGATGACCTTGGGGACTGAACAATCTTCTACCAGCCAAGAGAGAAAAGCTTCAGCCTCACCTCTAAGACAAACATTGACACAAGAGCTGTATTCATAACTACTTATTTTGATGACTAACTTGATTGTCTCAAAACCTGTTAACTGGCTATGATATCATATAAAGTGATCCTGGAGCAGGGGGAGGGGAGGAGAAAGCAAAAGAAACATACCAGTAACTGTGGCTCCCGGTTTTCATCTACTGGAGGAAGACCCGTTATTATTTCTAGTAAGACCTAGGAGAAAAAAAATCAGAACAGAAAATGAAGCATAGAATAATCCTTAGTATATATACCATTTGCAAAAAGGAGCATGAGCCCCAATCTTTCAAACAAATGCTCACAGGATCTGTATTTGTCCAAAGATAGCGCTCTCTACAATTGATTGTTGTTGCTGTTGTTTCTACCTTTATTTTCAGTAACTGTTATTAGCAGCGTGGTTTATGAATTTCAATGCGAGTTCTTCTCACCCTACATTGTGTTGCTTCAAAGCAAGATGGAAGGATTTCCAAAGTATTCAGGAACAGTATCTGGCCTACCTCCCCATGAAACTAAATGCCATGAAAGAAGTGGTCAATAACAATTAGGGTCTTGGATCTATTCAGAATGCATTCATTATTCTCCCAAATATTAGTTCATGTCTTTTTTGTACTCAGCTTTAAGGCAAATCCCACATGGACAGCATACTTTTGGTGCTTAAAAATAGTAAAACACACTTAATTTTGGAACATTTTCTTAATTTTTTTTTTCCAGCCTGAGTTACATTTTTGTGCAATACTATGCAAGAAGAAACAATGTTCCGCATTACTTCAAACTACATTTAGCTAGGACTTGGAATGTGATTTTACTCCGGTCTTTCACATGCAAATTTACATTTTAACATAATTATTGTAATCATTAGCAAATTCAATGTTTTAATCAACACATTCAAATGATTTTAAAGCAATCAAAGTTCAGAAACACTATCTTAAGAGCACATCTATTGGGAAAAGGAGAAATGCTAGATCAGAGTGGATTATTTAATTTCAGATATTTTTTATTTTTTATGCTTTTATCATTTACAAAAGAAGTAATATACTGCTTCCCACATTCTACTTACTACTCCAAAACTGAAGATATCAGATTTAGGTGTTATCTCTCCTCGCAGAGCTTCAGGCGCCATATAGGCTGCTGTTCCAACAATTCTTTCAGTCATGATTGTTTGTGTGAATGTTACAGATGCTCTTGCAAGTCCAAAGTCAGAGATTTTGGGCACATATGTATCAGTTAATAAGATATTTGCACTGGGGGAGAGGGGGGAGGGGAAAAAAAAAAAAGTTTCCAAACCAGTACAGTAATTAGGTTTTATAACAGACTAATAACTCTTTAATAATCAAATGTAAACTACTATTTTGGCTGTTTCTTGAAATCTATTTATTCATTATTCATATAACAAAAAAGGTAAGAGTTAATCTTGTTGGAAATTGCTTGATTTCAAAATCAATCACTCTAAACAAATCAAGAACTGGCTGCCAGGATCCAGCCATGTTTTTTCTTGCACATGCATTAAAAAAAAAAAGGCAAAAAAACAAGGAAAAAACCAAACACTCCCCCTACCCCCAAATCCTACAAATACAAAAATTTCTTATAAGAGACCAATTATGTTACACCCATGTTTTGGATTTGAATACTCTTTCTTTAAGAAGGATAATAAAGAATACTTAGCTCTGATCAACTGGTACTGGATCACAGTACAATTCTTAACTGTCTAAATTGTCTAAGAACTAAATTCTAAACTGTCTAAGAACTCACAGAAGCAGGTTTTTATATTTATTATCTAATACTATGTCAACCATTACAAATTCACATGCCAAATGAATACTAATACTCTTATTCTTCTCCTGGAAGGGAAACAGGAAACTTACTAATGCTGGAATAATGTATGTGCTGTGTTTCCACTTGATCTCCAGCTTTTACTTCCCCTAAAAAATCCCTGAAGAACGAAGCTGATCTAAAAGACCTTCAAGTTTTCATAAAATACTCAACTCAGTCAGATGAATTACAGCATAAATCTTCTACTGTTTTTAAACTTGTAACACTTGGAACTATTTTTAAATACTTGATTTAACATTTCTGTAATCCTCCTCATTTTCTGACCCCCTTAATGGAACCGTAAGAAAACCACATAGCCAGATACAACATGTAAAACTTACTAGAAACTTTTATTTCTAACTTCCCCTTCTTGTTCACCAAACCTTCTCAACAGAATTAAACACAGCTGTAAGTTACAATAGATCACTTGGTATTAGAACTACTGTAAATAGCATTAAATATAAGACCACTGCAAAAGGCCGAACACTGGTCAAGGCACCATCGACCAACTGGTTTCTTACTTAAAGCTCAGCTTCTAAAAGAAGGAAGAACAGGATCACAACTTCATAAATCTGAGCTTCTTATCAACTTGAGTCAAGCCCAAAGAGTGGTCACTTTTTTGATAGACCACAAAGGACACAACAGAAGCAAGTTATACTGCAACTGTCAAGCTTCAAGAGATAACTGAACTATTTCCTGGGCATAAGCAAGCCAAAAGTCTATGGACAACTCTGAGATTCAGTCATGTCCCCTCTAGCCTACAAAGAAGCTGTTCTAGTGCCTGTGTGGTTATAAATTGTCTCCACACATCATAGCAAAATGAAGACTGAAGTAAACCTTACTAGATGTCCCTTCATCTAAGTTTTACCTGGGAGTGGCAGCACTATTAATAACACCAACCAAATTTATTGAACTATTCACACTGCAAGTGTAAGAGGTTACAAAATGGAATCCAAACAAAAGAAAAAAACAAAACCCAATCCTGTAATATGATCAACTCACAGCACTTAGAAGGGTAGAGTAGCATAAGGTAAAAAATGCGTCCCTTCCAGTCATTACACTGTCCAGAGGCTTAAGCAGGGAAGAAAGAAACATAAATTGTCAAAGCAGCAAGCACATTTTATGAGGCAGTTGAAGCAAAAACTTGTTCCTCACAAGCTGGAAGGTCACAAAACCAAAGTGACCTACATTTAGCAGAGTTGCCAGAAGCCAGAGAGCTATTGAAACATTCATCCATGACACTCAATCAGTCAGTTGCTCTTTCTTAACCCACAGAAGGAGTAAGGCATCTAGGGCTTTTCTTCAAAGATTTGGACTGCTTTGGTATTTTAAAAAAAAAAACAACACAACAAACTGTAGCAAGGAAGGGGGGGGGACGACAAAAAAACCCCACACAAACAGAAAAATAAAACCCCAAACTCTACCACAAAACCCCCACCTTTTCTGAGCTCTGATATCCCTGGAAAAATTTCTGGTATAACAAACAAGTGAACAGACATTATCCTTGAAGAACCCTGAACTTCATAAACCTGACTAAAGTAATTTTACTGTCTCCATAATAAATAGCAGTAAATCAAAGGAGACACTCTGAAGAAATGTACTAGCAAAAAGGAAAAAAAAAAAAAAAAAGGTGGGTTTTCATCTGAAAAATTCCCCATTTAAAAGTCATTACGTTCTCTAAAGCAGCTTTTTCATTAGCAGCAGTTGTGAAAGAACAGAACTTCTGGGTGTCCTCTCAGCACTCAAATAACTATTTGATGGGAACAGATTACAATAGCCTCATAATTATCTTTAGAAGTCTGTACTGGTCACGTCCTTGCGGCACAGACAAGATTATGGTGATGGATGTTACTTGCAGAAAAGATTGCGCCCTTGACTGAAGCAATGCTTCTTGCAGTTTGTTCCCTCTAAAATGACTTTAACAGGGGGAAGAAGAAAAAAAAAAAAAAAAGAAAAAGGGAAAATGCAGCTGGCAGCTTTTACCTTTTAATATCTCTGTGAATATGATTATTTTCATGCAAAAAGTTGATGCCATTTGCTGTACCTTGAACAATTTTACACCTTGTATTCCAAGAAATTGGTGGAGTGTCATCCTTGAATAAGAAGGGAGGAAGGCAAATAGAAAGGTGAAAATCTAATATATATATATGCTCACATAAAACAAAACAAAACATACAAAACCCCCACAACCCAAACACGACTTCTTGCTATGTTTTCAAATAAATCATTAAAAAGACTAGGAGCATACATTTCTTAATTTACTTGGGGAGAAATACATGCATTTGTCACATTCAGTTCTTTCCCCTGCATTTTGCCTTAGATGAATTCACCCATTGCAAAAAATGTTTTTGATAATATTCGACTCTGACCCTACAAGGCGAGCTGCACTGCTAAGAACACCCCGTATCTACTGCATCTTCCACTTTGTACCAGCACTGATACCAGAGCCTTTTAACCCAAAGCAAATCATTCAAAGCAATCAACAGTTTTTACTAACAATGAGAAGTCAATCTTCCAGTATTTTTGGATTTACCACTTCTCAAGAGTTTAGCTCGACTCATGTTACTAACTAGACCTTAGAAGTGAGGACACCTACATTTCAAAACCACTTCTTAATCTTGTTGGTGGCCAAGGGAAGAGGATTAGAGTATCTCATCATTCTACCACCTCCCTCGCCTGCTCCTCAAAGCCCAGGCAAGCAGATGATGACATAAGCAAGAGTCTGTGCCTCAAACACATCCAGTGAGGTCACAAAATGAAGTTATCAGCAAGAACACACATTCAGTATGCACATTCCTCACCTATTCGACTTTACCAGAAGAAGATTCCTTCTGATTTATAGATTCTGATTTAGATTCTTTATGATTATATCATAAGTTTGTCTCTTCCTTGCGAAGGCCTCAGTTATTTCTACTTTAGCTTTCAATTACCACCATTCTTTTAAGCTCACTTGATGGTAATGGCCAAAGTTACATGGATGAACTTTTTCATATACATCCTTGTCAAGCACTGCTCATTTCTACAGATAAACTTGCACTGCCTTAAGCAAAACTTAGTGTCTCTTCTGCACTGATTCAGTTAAAAAAAAAAATAAATTGCAAATGTACAAGTGTGTGCAAGCAAATCAACCAAACCAATCTGAGATAGCAGTGCTACCAAATATATCCAGTCCTTTCGTCAACCACTGCTACTCACTCTCATCCTAACACTACTTCTTTCCTGTTGGGGCACAAGTATTTGTGCAGCCTTACAGAGGAAACGTCTCCAGGGGAACATTAAAGACTTTTTTCACCAAGTATTTTTTCAGTCTGATCAGTTCCCTAACCCAGCTCTTTCTCCAACTACTAAATGCTTGAGCCAGTACCACAGGAAGATCAGTGCAGAAAAAAGCAAAACTACTTTTTTTAGGTCTGGGGCATGGGGGGTTGAAGTAGCACCAGTTTAAAGTCTTCACCAGATTACAACCTCAGAAGCTGCATTTGCTTAGTATAAAGCAGATTTTTGAACTCTTTCAACAAACTAACATGGACACTCATCTACTAGGTTAAGTCTGGCTTACTGTTGGTATCACTCTATCAAGCAACTGTTTGTTCTTCATACACAGAGTTGACTCACCAAAAACAAAAGCAACTTATTATTTATTAAAGGCCAAGGCTAGAAGATACATCATTTGATTAAATCAGAAGAAAGCATTGCATTTACACAAAATACTAATATACTAATAAAAAAAAATGTATTTTCCATTTATTTAGGCGCTTCAGAAAGAGATATACAGACTGTGAACATTGTGTTACAACCACTATCACAAGGGCAATGAACAAAGGGCAATTTCACAATGCAGAATCTCAAGAACTAGCAGAGAACATGCCAATGTCAGAACCAGGAACAATACTGCAGCACCGTCTGCTCCGCTCCACACAGGCATAGCAAGTCCAAGCTCCTGTGTCACTTCGGGTGGCACATGACATTGTATTGTCAGCCTGCTTTGACTTTAATGTGTTTAAAACATTTTTATAAAACATCATTGGAAGAATACTTGTTACCATATTAGTCTTCTAGACCACAGAATTAAGTAGTAAAACATCATTTGGCCATTACAGTTCACTACTGTTTCAAAGATATTTCATAGAGATATATACACTTCAGCAAAGTAAGACAACTGGAAGCTGGAAAATATTTTACTTACCAGACAAGCAAGTCTGTCGAGCAATGAACCGCTGGGCATGTATTCGTACACCAGACATGGCTGAGCACCATCACTTGAGAAACCAAGTAATTCTACTAGATTCTCATGCTGACACCTATAGCAAAAAAATTCTATTCATATATGCTCTAAAAGACTCACAACATTTGAGGAAAATACAAAGCAGAGGGAACTTGATGCCCAATTACTTGTTTCAGCCCTACTGCACATAGCTAGGTTTCTGCACTGGTGCTTTAAAATGAACAAAATACAGTCATGTTGTATATGAAACATTCTCACTCAACATGGAAATCGTTAAGTTGTGCTACAAAGACAAAAATAAGGGATCACGCTAGCTAACATGTTATCTGCCAACTTAGATTCCCATAAAAGGCTATAACGACATTGTAGAACACTGTACTCACTTTGCCATCATTTTTATTTCTTGATCAAATTGCTGTTTCAAGTCCTGAACACTAACATCAACCATCTACAAAAGCAAGTATTTGACGTTAATATCTCTGGCCATATTAAAATGCATTGTTGTTCATTAAAAAAAATTGGAATTGTAAGCCTTCCTTTAGATTAGTTACATGTAACAACTACTTAACTGTTTACAATTTTTTTTTTTACTCCATTCAAAAATAAAGTATCAGAACATGATTTTTAATTCCTTGGAACACAATATTACTGGACAAACGGATCCAGTTTCAGCACAGTCACCGACTTACCCATTTTATTTCACTGCAGTTACCCACTAAGAGCACTTCTTCATTACAAAATTAATTATTCACACAAACCACTGGTTATGAAGAAAAAAATTCTGTGGCAATACCTATTTAGCTTGTCAATTGTTCATCTGATTCTGAGAGGGAAATCTCCCTAGCACCCCTTCCCTTCTGCCACTTCTTGTGTGCAGGGGAGGGAGGGGAACTGTGGGAGCACTCTGCTCTTCAGACAACTTGCCTGAGCCACTCAAAGGAGAGCTACAGAACGGGCAAGACTTCATCTCTGGTGACTGTGCCAACTCACACCACTCACAGGACCGCAGGATAAGGTACTCAACTAATGTTTAACACTGTGACACTTTTTGAAGTGTATCATTCAACACTTTCCACAGATAAACAACTCTATAGTATAAAGTACACAGTCATTAAAAAGAAAAATGCCTGGGACAACTCACAGCAACAAGCTTCTTGACAGCCACATTTCTGCCATTGATGTAGCCTTTGAACACAATGCCAAAGCCACCTTCTCCCAGTTTATTACCTCCAGCTGATTCTGGTCGTGCATCAAAATTATTTGTAATGCTTGCCAAGTCATGAAACCCAAAATTATGGAAATCTGAAAGACATATTTTCCATTTAGCACAACTATGTTTTCACTTAAGAACAAGTGTATTGAATAGATTCTCTGCTTCAGTTCTATTAAACCAAAAACTTGCTACCATGCAAATCCTGACATAGTGGACCCCTGTTTTCAGCTTTGTGATGAAGATACCAGGGAAAAAAAAAAAAAAAAAAAAAAAGAGAAATGCAGATAAATATATATAATTAGCTATGCATAATTTTCTTCACAACTAGCACTGTAGCAGCCTTCAGATTCTAATTTTGTTAATACTCATAATACAGGTAATATAAATTAAACACGCAGCAGATCACAGAGAGCACTACACTGTGTCAGATGTAAAAATATATCTGGATCACATCATGTTTCTGGTAGCAACCCAGAAGTGGGCCCTCAGAAAGGAAGAGACTAATGATATACTTTCCTAGAATGCTTTCTTTAGTCATCTTTTCTCCAACATTCTTAGTCATTTCTGACATGTAAAATCCAGCTTTAAAACACAAGATGCTAAACAGTCTACAAAAGCAGTATTGAAAAAGGGCAACAGGATTATGTGTAGCACAAAATAAATTGCAATTTAATTAACTGTCAAATTTTCCATCACAGTAGCCACCTTATTGACAAGGTGCATCTCATATTCAGATATCTTATTATCCCAGCTAAATTCACAGCCACACAGAACAAGAGCAAAAGCAAGATGCTGTTTCCTATGCATGCATTATGACAGGAATATAGTCATTACTCTAACACACTGCTATGATTTATTTCACATGGGGTGAAGGACAGATCAGCAAAAAAGACTGTACTTAATTCTACCAAACTAAGTGCCTACCTGTATTACTAGACTGTGAGCTGCTATTTTCTTGACTTAAGTAGGGAGGAGCTGAATGTTGCTTCTCAGTACTCTGAGCTAAAATAGGCTTTACAGATGCCACTTCTTTTTCCTGTATAGGTAGTTGTTTCTCATGTATAGGCAAGGTTTCCTGTGAAGAAAGAGGTAATGTAACTTCTTGTGCCATCCTTACAGCTTCTGAAAATGGAATTTAGAAAAACTGTTAACTACATTAGGAATCAGAAAAAACAAGTAACATTAATGTGAGTATTTATGAAGATTAGGAGACACGTAAGCATCATGAGAAGGTTATATTCTGCCACCATGTGTAAGCTGCAGGACTCTTATTTAAACTTGAAACTCTTATTTAAAGTGTTATTACAAATAACGCAAAATGGAAAATATACCAACTTTTGGTTATTTTGACCTAATCCTTTTCGATTTTCAAGTTACTGTGAAGCTCTTTAGCATCTTAGAAAACTGAGAGCACAGTACAAAATGTACAAGAGTAACAATTACCTGGAAGCAAAAGGCTTGCTGGTGCTAGGAATTGATTCCTAATCAGCAGATCCACAAGATCACCAACTGTACAGTTTGTTGTTCCCCAGTCATAAAGTAATTCACATGTGGGGCTCTTTCCCATTTGTACAAATGCCTCAAATCTCCTTCAAAGATAAATTAAGACCAAAGTTAAAAAAAAAGTGACCTCAAGAACCACAAAGAAAGGAAAGCAATTAAAGGTAAATGACAAAAAAAAAAAAATTATAAATGTACTGAACTGTACTGTACAATTATTTGCAAATTTTCTGAAACTGCAGCTAAAAAACCTAAAGAAATTAAAACTCAGGGCAAAAATATGAGAAAAACTAAGGGAAAAATATGCATACATGGCTTCAATATTTTGTCCAGGACCCATAATATATCAGCACATGGGACTAACAGAGAAGAGAATGTCAGTGAGAGACAGAGGGCAAGTCAGAGACAGATCAAATGGAAAAAAATTTAAACATTTTCCATCAATTTGGCATTCACACTTCATTTTGAATGTTTTGAGATGGGCATTAAGCAGAAATTGAGATCCATTATTCTGACTGATTTATTATTATTATAGAAAGACAAACGAAGATTTAATGCTAACATCACTAGAAAGACTGGAAACCCAAGATGATACGTAGGGTATTTAAAATCTCATAACCTTTGAAATAGCGTAAGGATTCAACAAGCCCTTCAAGCAACAAGGTGTTCATAAAATACTGCTGACATTACTTCTAAATTAAACTTGTTGGTTTTAGGCCTCGGGCTCCCCACATTTGTTGGACATTTTCTTGGGAACAGTGAATTAGGAATTACAGTCCAGTTGCCTCTTGTGCTGTTCTTGTGTGAAGATGCACAATGAAGTCAATGTTTACTAGTCTCTAGGGTACAGGAAGTTACACAGCCAATGCTGTATGTCCGTGGCCCTAATTAATTCTAATTTCCTCAGTTAATTTTCTTTGACTACAGCTTGTCTGAAAACTCAACTACAGAACAATTAAGAATAATTACCTTGAGTTCCCTAAGGAAACAGTACTGTAAGATGAGTTCTTAAGTACCTGTCAGCACACAAACTGCAACAAGTTACAGTAATGGAATGGTCAACGGTATGGGATGGACACCGGTATTTACGTTAAACATTTAATAAACAAGATTATGTTACATGAGTTCTATATAGGACCTTATATGCATTTGGTTGTATCTGCTTTCACCGGAGGGATCGGTTATATCAACTGCTAATTTCTTCCATCCTTCCTGCGGATCGATGAAATCTGCCAGCCGCCTCATGAGCCCGTAGCTAATGCAGCGGACGTACGTTGAAGCCGTTACGGGCTTGCTCATCTTCAGCTCCTAAGGAACACAAACGGCGCCGTTACCGAAGAGGTTCGCCGGGGTTGCGGCAAGCCAGTAACGCCTCAGACCCGACATCGCAGCTGCTTCGCGCCCTGCCCCGCAGCAGCCGCCCCCGTCCCCCTCCTCACGGCTCCGACAGCCGGTTCGCGGCCGCCCAGCGAGGCCCGGCCCGGCCCGCCCCGCCCCGCCCGGGGCCGCCCCCACCGACGCAGCTCCCGCCGTCGCCGGCAGGCGAGCGCCCCCTCCCCCGCCCCCAACCGGCAGCAGGAGCCACCTCACCTCACCTCACCTCACCTCACCTCACCTCACCTCACCTCACCTCACCTCACCTCACCTCACCTCACCTCACCGCCGACCCCCGTCGCTTCCTGGCGGCAGCGCCCACGACCCGACCCGCCCCGCCCTGCGCGCCTTGCTTCACGTCAGGCGTTCCCACTGCATCACTTCCCCTTTAAGAGGGAGGGATTCAACCTCTGACGATGACGATGACGTCCCGTCACCAGGACGGAGACAGCGGCTCGGTAACCGGAAAGCGGAAGCGCTCTCCTCCCACGCGGCCTTCCCATAGGCTTCCCGGGAGATGCCCCGCCCCCTCCGGCGCGCCCCATGGCTGGCCGGGAGCGGGGGGTCCCTTGCTCTCTTTCCCCGCGCGCCTGGAGAAGTTGGTACCGTCCCTGGCGGTGGGGAGGGGGTGGGGACAGGGTGGTCGTGGCGCCCCCTGGCGGCCCTGCTGGCGGGGGGTGCGGGCGCGCGGAGGTGCCGCCCCGCGTGGCCGTGCCGTTGAACCGACCCGTAACGGCCGTTCGGGACCGGAGCGGAGCCGGCGGCCCTTCCTCCCTGCCTGCTTTTCAGCAGCCTTTTCTTTACTAGTTGATATTTTGTCTATTTTCTCCTCTTGCAGGTGTAGGGGTTTCTGGCTGGGAGCAGGGGAAGGCCGGGGAGCCATGCTTCGTTCCTTCAGCTACGTGACTGGGCACACTGGCTTCTGTGGCACTATCAAAAACTCACCGAGTGACTTCGTAGTGACAGAAATCGAGATGCCCGAACACTTACTTAGGGACACCCGAGCTGAATCGCTTCAGAAAACCAGCGAAGCACTGCTAGAACAAAGTAGCCCGTGCCTGCAGCAACCCAAAAAGCTGAGAACGGAGCCTCCCCGTCCGTGTGCCCAGGGCTGTGGTGGTGGTGGTGGTGGTGGTGGTGCGCCCAGTCCTTCGGAGCGTGACCCAAGCTGGGCAGGAGGCGACTGTTCTGCACCCCCTAACAAAAACCAGCGTCAGGGTGAACCTGCACCAAAATCTGGCTTCAAGGAAGCCAGTATAGTGGATTCCTTACTAGGCAAACCCATGAGTGAACTGCTTAATAAATTTGCTTGCGATCTGAAGGATGCGTGGGACTTGGAAAATAATGCCGATGCTGCCACTAGGGAGTTCTCGCTGGGACCTATGCTGGACAAGAAAAATCGAGCTGATTTACACAGTGCTGTTAGGCAGAAATTCCCCTTTCTAGTCACTGTTACAAAAGACAATGAAATGATTGTAAAAGGAAATGCTGATTACAGAGAACTTTGTCAGTTAGTGACTGAAAAGGAAACAAGTGATTTCTTTAAATTTTTAGATGCAAAGCTAGAAAATTCTACATTTTCCTTTGAGCCTGATGGAAACAAAGAGCACAGAAAAGCAGTTCACCACTTTATCAATAGAAAATTTGGAAAACTTTTAGAAACAAAGTCTTTTACTGTGACAGATGTCAATGATCATCCAAAGATGTCAATAATGGTACGATTTCGAGAAAAAAGTTGGTCCAGAAAAAGGTCTGCTGGTGGTTTCCAGGAAAAACAAGATCTTTATACAGGTAAATATTACATTTTTAGTGAAAGTGTCAGGTATTACAGTGTTCTTTACTAAGACTGAGACTTGGAATCATTTTTATGTGATATATAGGCCTGGTTGACCCATTGTTTATGCTGAAATAAATTATTATTAATTCAGTGTAGTTACATTGCTGGAGGATGGATGAATCAAGTTACTGCAGTGATTTTACATAAACTGTTCAGTGATAATGGTTATAGTTCTTGTGGTTGTAGTGCTAACTCTGTGTTACTCCCTGTGTGCTAGCTTTCCCTTGAAAGTAGTTGGGGGATTTTAGAAGATGCATCTAGATGTTGGACAAGTTACTAAGGTCAAATTTGCTTTATGATCTCATTCCTTAAAGCAGTTGGTTTCTGATACAGAGAACATTTCTCGCAATAAGTCGATACATGTTCATTGAATTGTGTTGCGTTTTAACACGTGCTATTTTTAAAGGCAGCAGGGGTTCTGGTTGTTCTAAAGAGTCTTGTGTACTGTGTCTTTATTTTTCTCTTTCAGTACTGAAAAAGTCTCATTTCCTTTACTTTTGTGGGGTGGGAGGACTGTTTCTTTGCAGTTTCCATGCTATTGTAGTTTGAAGGGAAGAACCTAGCCATCTGTCATGGCAGAACACCTGTATCATTTAGAAGTGGAAATTCCTAATAATTCTGAGATGATTGTTTCAGCTTTCACCCTTCAGAAAGAAAATCTAGAAACACTAGAAGCAATCGGCTTCTTGGCTGCTGAACTTGGTGTTCTTCCTTCAGACTTCAGTTACACTGGCATCAAAGACAAGAAGGCTATTACTTACCAACCTATGGTTGTGAAGAAGGTGACTCCTGAGAGGTACTGACAATCTGGGTGCATTCAGTTTAGCACATATTTTTATGTGTTAATAGGTATCAATGTGGTACAATCTTCTGAAATGTTCTTATTGATCTATCTTCCCTCCTCCTGTGTTAGAGCACAGTGGAAACGGCTGTATTATTTTGTGGCTTTGGGGAATATACAGCTTAGCACGGAAATCCCCCAGTGTTGGAATTTAAGGAAAAGTCTTGCATTTCTCTGTTTTTTCATAATACGAATATACTGTACTGTCTGGGACAGTATCCTTCCAATTCATGCTCATGTGATCCACTTTACAATTTCTTAAATACCATCCACTAGCTGGAACCGAGAAGAAGCCTATACTACTTGACACAACAGGTTTCCACATACTATCAAAGTATTGTCTGGTGGTCCACAGACAACAATTTAAAAGCCTTACACAGCTACAAACCTAAAGTAAATCATTACAAATATACTTCGGACAGATGCTGTCTTTGAGTGTTAAGTATCAATTTCTATTGTATTGCCCAGTTTAGAAACATGAGACTAAGTAAAGAAGGTATCATGAAACCTGAGGACAGAAAATACATTCTGAATAATGTGTCAATAATGGAAGATGTGCCTTTCCATTCCTCATTTTTGTTACTCTCTGTAGCCAACTCAGTGGGTAAAAAATACATATTAAGATCTGCCATAGTAACAGTAAAAAATTGCTGGAGTCAAAACCATAACTTATTTCTTCCTTAGCTTTAAATTTCTAGTGGTTTTTGGTCTTAGCAACAAAGTACACTTTGCAAATAAAGGAAAGCAGAATTTATGTTTTTAGGATATATTACTAACATAAATATCAGTAGTAAAATTCCACTGCAAACTGGGCTGTAAGGCCAGTTGTTCAAGAGATAGTTAGCAAAACTTTGCATTAATGTTTAAATGATAAAGCAAAATAGTTAAATGCTTCCAAGCCACCAGTGTAACAGGGAAAATAAATAATTTTTAAAAATAATTGATAAAGTTATTAAAATATTGCTTAGAATGTAAGCTTTTATGCTGAAAGTTTCCTTTGATTTGAATGACTATTACTTACACATAAGAACAAAGAGATTGAGTGGGTACTTTAAAGGGCAAATACTTGAACTGTCAGCTGTGTTTCCAATTACAAGCATCTGCAAGCATACCCAGAGAATCAGTGCGCTGAGTTTGTTTTTGTTCAGGCTGACCAAGAAAGAGCAATTGTGTTTTGGAGTCTGCTAGAGCACATTACTTTTTCTTTTTTTTTTTTAATGAAAAGCAGATTTTTAGGACTGAAGAGTAAATTACTTGTTTTTCAATAAAAAATGCAAAATTCAGTTCAGTTGCCTTGAGAAAGTTCAGTGAATCGCTTCATTCCAATATCTGTTGAGCTGCAGGATATAAGTGCAAATGAAGCAAACATTTAAAAGTATTTCTGGACTACAACTAAATTTTAAGACTTCTGTCTCTGCATTTGATTTGGTTTTCTCATAATAATCTGTCTTAAATCCCTTTTTAATTTTTTTAAGTGTTTTTAATTCTAGTGCAAAGGTGAAGAAGACATTAGAAGTTGGATAGCTTTAGTGAGGATGGTTCATAATTTCTCCCAATTATTTCTGCAGGTTGAAAGAAATTGGAAGCAAAATGGAAAACAAAGGCATGAGAATACACAACATACATTCAGCATGCCAGCACCTTAGACTTGGTCAGCTGAAGGGCAATCACTTTGATATAGTTGTGAGAGATCTCAAACACCACAGTCATGACTCTTCTGCAGATTTGAAAGAGAGAATATCTGAAGCAATGGAAAATGTTGAGGTAAAAAAGCCTCATGGCTGCCAATAATGAGTAGAGTTTTAATTCTGTGCTGTAAGAAAAGTACTTTTAAAGCAAATGCTTGTAATAGCACAATAATGGCACTATTTCCCAGTTTTGATGGGTTTTGCTATTTTATGTCTTTCCTGCATTACTGAAGGAATCAGGAGTAAAGCTGCCTTCCAAGGAGGGACCATAAGTGAATTCATTTTGTGCTACAGACTGCAGACCCCAGAGTGGTGCAGCAAGACAGATGGGAAATTTGGTAGCAAATGAGCATGGATATATGACCTATTGCTGCACAGACCTAAGGCCAACCGAAGTGATGTGTTTCACTGTGGCAGTTGACAGGGTGAAAGACTATAGTTACACGTGTCAACTGGGTGCCTTTTCTGGTCATGTGAGGAACATGCATGGTTGGCTTGGGTGAAAAACTGCATACTTTCATGGCATAAATACATGTGAAACATCTGTAGCAGAGAAAGAAGATCCCCTGAAATTCAATGGATTTTGATTGCTGTTATCCTTAATCCCTGAAGAAAACCGCATCATCAGACATTCTTAAATCACTGAGAAAACTAAAATAAAATAATGGAAAAGAAAACCATTAGGTGTTTTCTACAGCAGTAATTTTCTTGCCCTATCTTTCTAAGTAATAACCATAATACAAATTACTTTAAGAAGATTAATCCGGGAATGAAGACTTGAAGGAAAACTACCCGGTGTGCAAAAGCAAAATACATTACATGTATTTTGGAAATTAATTTTATTATTGAAAAAAGCATTCAACTGGTACTTTAATACTTTTCTCTCTCTCTCTGCTCTGACTGGTTTTTTGTTCTGCTATTTGGAAAATGAAAACAAATTCCTATGATTGTGTGTCTTGCTTTATTAGATTTAGCTTACTGGTCAGATGATGAATGACAAAAACAGCATGTGTGTTAATCCAAAATACGGATTTTCCATGTTCCATGAAAACAAAATCGCGTATGGGACCTAAGGATGTCCAAAGCAAGGTTATATAATTTGAACTGAAGAACCATTTCCAAAACAAATACCGTATGTTTTTTGCTTGTCTACTCCATGCATACTTACTATTTTCTAGAAAAGGATGTTCTCATTGGGTCACATGGCTGTGATTTTACTGCCCACATGTGACGTAGAACTCATCAGGAGACTTAAAATGCCAATTAGCAGAAGTGCTCATTCTTGGTCTTTACAATTGTAATAGTAATACAAATGATCTCATGTGAAAAAAGATTAGTATTTTTAAGAAAAAATGTCCAGCAGTGGTTACTGTTCGTTACCTGTGCTATGCCGCATTTGCTTGAATAGAGATTTCATAATTTGGCGCATATAAAAAGCTCGATTACTTTGACTTGACCTGTAGTTGTATTTATAATAATTAACTATATGGAAATAATTTTGTTTCATTTACCTATTTTTTTGTGAAAGTGAAGACTGATAGAACTTGGTTGTCTTTTAGATGTTTCTAAATTAGGTGCTAAAATATTGTAATGAATCATAAGTTATGGGGTTTTTTGTGTTAATTCTGATTAAAAAAACAGTTTGTATGCATTTTGGATGTAAATGTAGATGTATGTGTGTTGTATGCTTAGTCTTACTAATTGTACCTGGCACTTTCATGCTTTTAACATATTTATTCTTTATCATTCTAGGCAAAAGGTTTTGTAAATTACTACGGACCTCAGCGATTTGGACAAGGACAAAATGTTCAGACAGATCAAATAGGATTGGCTTTACTGAATGAAAACATGGTATTTTCATTTTGTAATTTAAGTAGTTACTGTCAAGTTAATTTCACATTACTGTTGCAATGTCTAGCGCTGGAGTTGACCTTCCCAGTGAACAATTTCATTTGTGAGATAAACCCGTATGTGTTCTGGAAGTAATTGCCAGATCAGTTTTGACAACAACATAAGCATGAAGATCTTCATACTGAAACAAAAAAATCTTTTTTAAACAGCAGGTGTAGCTTTAAATAGTTCAGGCAGTGATTTTTCTGTCTATGATTGATATGCGATTGCGATCATCATCATGCTACTTGGCAGGAAAGTGGCTGCATTCCATACAAGGTTTGAACACTACAGTGAAGCAATCTTTATACAATGTTTATTCATGGTCCTGATTGCCTCCTAACTTGTAGCCTCTTTATCCTGCTGGGGGTCTATATACTTCTTAAAAATGTCACAAGATATTACATGGGATCACATGAAAGGATTTGCTTTTTCAATATCAGAGTAATTTATATGCTATATAGAAGAGATTACTGCTTTCCATTATTCCTTGGCTACTTTCCCAAACTCTTAGTTCTGAGTGATTGCTCCCATGTAAGCTAAGGAGAGTTTATTTCTTAAGTAATAATTCATAAGATGACTCATATACTTTTCAATGTATATGGTATAGTACTTGGCACAGGTCTAAAACAGACTCAGACACTACAAAGTCAAGTGAATACTTGAGCATCCTTTTCTTCTAATCTTGTTTTGATTCTGAGAAAAGTCAGGAAAACTTATTCTCCAAATATGAGAAGAATCAAGATTTGAGAGGAGCCCATAAAAGTTACTGTTGATGTATCTGACATTTGAATTCTGGTATGCTAGCAGTTGGTACCAGGTGCCAGTCCCTGAAGAGTAATGATTTAAATCTCTAGTCTTAATGTAGGTACTTTTAAATTTAAAACATGTAGGAACTACTATTTATATTAGAAATGTGCCAGTATGTGTTTGCACAGTCCAATACAGAGGAGGACAAGAATGAGATGTCACAGATTGGTATAAATGCTAGCAAATTGTGTGGCTCCACTGATGCTGCAAGTAGGAGAGGTTAGTGTAGTGTTTTCCCTGTCACAGTGTCATCTAATCTAATACATATCAGTTTAAAAAAAAGAAAGATTGTTGTCCCTCTGTGTGAGACTGTGGGAAGTGTTCAGACTAAATTTTGCATGAAACATGCAAAAGGGAAAGAAGGAACCTTCCTGTTCAGGATAGAATGATGGCATTTCAAAGTGGAGGAGTTCTAACTGGATGTTCCAGAAGAGTGACTGATTTCTCATAGAGCTTCGAAAGCTGTTTGTTTCTTCTGTGTGACTAAAACCTTTCTCTAACAGGAGAAGGGACACAACCATGTTGGTTTGCTGTTCATGGCATCTTCTGTGAAAGGGAGAATTTGACTTTGACCTTAAAGAACTGATATAATTTTGAGAGGTTGCAGAATATGTTAACACAGAATTGGATGTGTGATTATCTATTTAGTTGACAAATAGTTATATTTAAATGCAAAAAAAAAATTATTGTTCTTTAAAGGTGAAAGCTGTGAAGTTATTCTTCACACCCGAAGATACTGATGACCCTGTAAACAACGCAAAAAGATACTTTCTTCAAACTGGTATGTCCAGTTAAATTGTCTGTATATTTATTCAGGGTCGGTATTGTGAGGGAATAAGTTGTTGCTGCACAGAGAGATACTTTTTTTTTTGCTGCTGCTTTATAGCACTTAATAGCTTATTCTGCAGAACTCAGTGGAGTTGCACAGTTAAAAATTAGATGAAAATGAGACCCTAAATGTGCAAAATAGTGGAAAACTAATGTACTTCAGGTGCAAGACACTATAGAAACAAACACTGTATAGCATAATGCTGGAAAAGACTAAGATAATTTTATCAAAGCAGTTGTAGCCTCCTTCCATCTGTCTTTTGGAATATAAACTTCTCCTCCCCAATAAATGAAGTATACAGGAATGAGACACCAGCTCATACTCAGCATTTACCACGTGTGGGCATCTAATTTTCAGAGATTTCTGTAACAATTTTAGCTCTTGGTTTTTGCACCTTTGGGCTTTGGTTTTACATCTCTTTAATTATGTATCTATTCTGTGCTTTCCTGTGATCTACCTTCTTTCTGTCTTGACCTAAAATCAACAAAATATGTCAAAGGCAGAAGCGTGCTGAGTAAAATGCTCTGTTTGTCATATTTATTGTTTTTATCATTCAACTTAACTTTCTCTCCAAAACAAAAAATTTGGAGTTGCCCTTGACTTCAAATATATTTGTGCTTTTCAAATATTCCACATCTATTAGCCTGCTTATCACTGTAGATTGACAGAACAACTATGATATATAGCTTCAAGAGACACAGATATGTTTCATTTAACAAAAAAGATACGATGAATCATTCCGTGCTGTACATTGCTGTATGATGCATGGAAAGACATTGATGTGGACTCCGAAAACAGCTGTTTTCCTTTTCCTGAAAGCAAAAGGTAAAAGGCTATGCAAAAGGCTTTGTCAGATAATCACTTGTAATGAGAAAATCTGTAAACCATAAAATTTTAAATATACAACATCTATATAATGTAGTACAAAGCTGATTAAATATATTTTCGTCTTGGTTAAGGCTCAGACTTCCCAGTGGCCAATGCAAATTGTACCTTTGAAATAAAGACATGATTTTTACCCCTATCGAATACATGTTCTCAAATGATATAAAGTAGAGTTTAATGTTCTTTTATAGCTTGGGTTTTACTTTCAGTTACCTGATTAAAAAAAAACTTTGGAGTGATGAATTAAGTTTCTAAAAAAAAAAAACACAACCCAAAAAAAACAAAAACCAATGCAAACTAGGCTGAATGACAGGTAGTTTACTTTATACTGCATGAGATAGACTAGAATTCATGGGACTGTGTTGATAGGCATCTAAGATGAAATTTGTCTAACATGACACATTGAAGGAAAGGGAATAATAACCTAAATGTCAGCATGAAGAGGTTAGACTTACACCATTTTTCCCTTCCTGATTATTTCATCTTCTTAAGTGTATTTTTTCCTGACAGGTAATATTTGAAAAATCAGGGATTACTTATATGGTTATTTTTGTTTATATCAGAAGATGCAAAGGGTGCACTTGTGATGCTGCCAGAATTTAAAGTGAGAGAGAAGATGTTGCTACGAGCTTTAAATCGCTATGGTGTAAATCACGAAGGTTGTACCAAAGGATGGCTCAATATTCCTCATTCCATGCGCATATTCTATGTCCATGCTTATTGCAGTAAAATTTGGAATGAAGCAGCATCATATAGACTGAAGATCTATGGTTCTAAAGTTGTTGAGGGTGATCTTGTCTTCTCAGAAGAAAATGATGAAAGCGTTTCCCTGAATGACAAGGTGAGTCTTCACAGAATAGTTCTTATAAAAAAAAATAGCTTAATGCACTTGAATACATACTCAGACATACTCTAATTTTGTGACATACTCAAACTTTTATTTTGGTTCATTTATTAAAATATTTAATATTAGTGACAAAGGTGAAAAAAGTGATGTAGCTTTTTTTGATTCACCATAAATAGGTGAGATCTATATTACCAGCTTTTATCTGTTCTAAGTGTTCATTTTATTCAAGTGAGAAGAAGGAACAGAATGTCAGAATTGATATATGTAAGAATTTAGCCTGCATGGTATATAATGCTCTCTTAGGATCTGACTGGGGAAGACCTTCAGAGTGGACTCTGGGTGCGCCTGTATTATCAGTCAGTGCAGATCAGAGTCTTGCTCTCCAGGTCAGACCTTCCCATTATATATACTAATGAATGTAAGCCCATGGTGAAAGGTGGCCTCAGACCAAACTGGTCATCTCGTTGCAGCTACACAGTCAAAGCATGTGTAGCACCATTTCACTTACTCGGGCAATTAAAACAGATTGACAGGGAAAGTAGTGAAGGGCAAGGGAGTGCTTCTGCTTGCCCACAGCACAGCCTGGGTGCTGTGTATGGGGCCATGGGTGAGCCAGTGAACAGCAGCCAGCAGTGGAGTGTATGCTGGTCCCAGGTCTTGGCATGCTGAAGTCCATTCTGAAGCCATTTCTTCTTTCAGGGTTGGCATACCTTTTTCTTATTGTGGAAGCAGTTGGGTCTCTTCTCCCAAGTAGCAAGTGATAGGACAAGAGGAAATGGCCTCAAATTGTGCCAGGGAAGGTTTAGATTCGATATTAGGAAAAATGTCTTCCCTGAAAGGGTTGTCAAGCATTGGAACAGGCTGCCCAGGGAAGTAGTTGAGTCACTGTCCCTGGAGGTATTTAAAAGACATGTAGATGTGGGGCTTTTCCAACCTAAATGATTCTGTGATTCTAACTTTCTCCTGATCATCACATAAAGCATAGAAGTGTTTTACTGGATAATAAACAGGTGTGTGCATAGGCAGAATGTATCTCATTTCTTTTGGGTGAACATCTTACAAATTTGAAAACAAGAGCGCTTGGAAGGTTACTGAATAACCTCCGGTCCGTGTAGAGTGGCTTCTGTTTCCATTGTGATTTTTCTTCCACAATATTTTTGAGAGTGAATGTTAATAAAACTAGTAGATCAAATAAAATGAAAAGCAGAGGTATAAAATTCAGTATTGAGTTATTGCATTTAATATAGATATATTCCTATTTAATATAAAACATTTTTCGTAGTATTTTTGCTTTTGCTGATGTAGCACAAGATTGCATTGGCACAGTTAACTTCAAACTCAAAGAATATGAGTTTGTAGTGATAGTTTGCTAATTAGTGGGAGCTAGCATCAGTAAATATTTAATGCAATGCCAATTACCAGTAAACAGATTACTTTATATTAAGCATCTCTACTATTTTTCATACCTGAAATAGATTATTGTCCTTGTAGTAGTCAAATAACCTTAGAATCCTTTATGACTTTGGGAGTACAATGCATAATTTCTAAAATAAAGTGTATGTTTTATTTTTAAAAAAGTTTTTTTTCTTAACTTCTTAAATGTCTTGTCAGGTTCATGTAGTCACTGCTCCAGAAGAGTCAGCTAACAGATACTCTATAAACCAAGTAAGTCTGTATGACAAATTCTGGGTTGTTGATCTCTTTATTTCATTAAAATGTTTTGTTTTAAAAATAATGTGATTAACTGGTGCAGTCTTCTTCCTTGCCAGAACACACATTAAAGAAAACACATGTGAACTAATCTCCACTCTCATAACAAACAGGAGGAAATAATATTTACTTTGTAATGGAAATAAGTACAGTATCATTTGCAGTATGGCCATATTTATCTTGAAGCTGAATGTAAATACTCTGAAAATTTTTTCAGTCTACTGGGAAAAATGTTCAAGAGCAGTTGATGTTCTAATTTTTGAAGGTTCAGAGTGCATAGCTGTGAAGTCTTACATAGGCAACTTAATGTCTTTATTGCTGTATCTTTCCCAACAAGCAAGGAAATTCATGTTAGTATATTTCTAGTTTGTTTTAGGAATTCTGATACATTGATTATTTTTTCTGCTTTAATTACATCCAAGATACCTGCCTTACACAGCTTTATTTCACAAGAGAAGTTGCTGTTTTACTATTTCAGGCCCCAAAACACAAGATTTAGACACATTTAAAATTGTAATCACATTTATTTAAAGGGGAATTGGTGGGCTTTATTTCAAATATGTTTGTTGTTTTGTTTTTTTCTTTGAAGGTGGTTCTTCCAATGGTGGGACATAGTATCAAGTATCCCAGTAATAAAGTTGGGCAATGGTACCATGAAAGGCTTTCTAAGGATGAGCTGCAGATGTGCAAATTTAGAGTGTCTCCATTACAGATGAATATACCTGGATGCTACAGACCCATTTTGAAAAATGTTCAGAATCTGTCATATTTTTTGGAAGATAGTGAAAAAGGAATTGAAATTGAAGACAACCATCTGAATGAATCAAAAGTCTCTCTTCATATATCATTTGACCTTGATCCTTCATGTTATGCAACAGTCTGTCTGAGAGAAATAATGAAATGTGACTTTTAAGATTCCAGTTAATGAAAGATTGCAGGAATATTATACAATAGTGATATTTTATGTATAATGCCAAGAAAATAGGGGAGAATAAGAGGTTCAAGCCAGAAACAGGAAAAATTCATAGATTGAGATTCATACTGATTAGGAAAAAAACCCATCAAAACCCTTTGGAATGTTCCAAAAACATTCCAAACCCTAAATGTAAACCCTTGGATGCATTGGAATAAAAGCTATGTGTTATGCCAGGCAGGTTTAACAGAACTTAAGGGAGCCATGGGCTGCAAGCATGAATTTCATATTTGCATAGACATCTGACTGGCAAAGTTAAATCCTGGAAAAATGTTTGCAGCAAACAAATGTATCTTTTATTTCATAATAATTTTAAAAAAAAATGGTTTATACTAATTGCTGTTCAAGCAATAATGTTACAAGTTTGCAGCCTGCAGGTATCTAACTGAGAAGTTGCTGTACTGAGGTTCACTAAATGTATTGTGTTTTTGTTGTGTTCAGGCACCAAGTGTTAAAAGGTAAAAGTCCTGAGTCAACAGTGACAAGTCATCTCATACTTTATCAGGCACTTGATGAATCCCCCACCTTAAGTTAATGCTAAGGGTTCCAGGATTAAGTAGTGCATAGCTGTTAGTTAGTGCCTATTCAAGTAAGCTCATCAAGATGAGGTGAGTAATTAACATAACTGCAAAACCATTTATAATAAACTCAAAACCCTGTTTTATTGTTTACAGGATGCAGACTTTATTCCTGTTACTGTAAAGCCTCATGGTGGCAAAAAAAATGTTAATGGAACCATCCCTGGAAAAAAGCTTTTATATTTTTTTCTTAATTAAAACCCCACAGTTAACTGTGATAAAATGAGTGGATTTGTGGAAAAGGGGAGAGCAGAAAATATCATTTACCTTGGCTTTAGCAAGGCTTTTTGACACTGTCCCACAATATTCTTGAAACCAAATTAGAACATTATGGTCTGGATGAGTGGACAACCAGATGGGTAAAAAAGTGATTGGATGATGAGGCTCAGAGAGTAGTGGTTAATGGGCCATACTCTACCTGGAGTGAGTACCACAGGGGTCTCTCCTGGGCCCCATCCTGTTTAATGTCTTTGTTAGTGACCTGGAGAAGGGGATGGCGTTCACCCTCATCGAATTTGCAGATGACACCAAATTAAGGGAACAAATGGATGCTCTGGAGGATCAGGCTGCCATTCAGGGCAACCTAGACATTCTGGAGGAGCAGGCCAACAGGAACCTTATGACATTCAGCAAGGGCAAACGGAAAGTGCTACCCCTGGGCAGGAAGCACCCCTGCAGCAGCCCAGGATGGGGAGGGACAGGCTGGGGAGCGGCTCTGCGGGAATGGTCCTGGGGGGCCCAGAGGGCAGCTGAACATGGGCCAGCCACGTTCCTTGGCAGCAAGGATGACCAGCAGCCTCCTGGGATGTGTTAGTAGGGACACAGGCAGTAGATCAAGGGAAGGGATTATGTCTCATTTTTCAGCATGTGTTAGACCACGTTTAACTTCTATGTCCAGTTTTGATCCCCAGAACAAGAAAGACATCAAAAATCTGGAGCAAGTTCAGCGAAGGGCCTCCAGGCTATCTGAGGACCAGAGCACTTGCCATTTGAGGAGAAGCTGAAGGAACTGGGCTTCTTCAACCTGGAGAAGAGACGGCTTGGGGGGAAACCAACAGCAGCTCCCCAGTACCTATGAGGAGGTTAGCAAGAAGATGGAGCCAGGCTCTTCATAGTGGTGCATGACAGGAGAACAAGAGACAATGAGCATAAATTGAAATGAGAGATTCAGATTGGTTAAAAGGAAATACTTTTCCCCTGTGAGGACAGTCAGACAGTGGAACAGGCTGCCCAGAGGCTGTGCAGTCTCCATCTGAGGAGGTTTCCAAGACCCAACGGGATAAAGCTCTGAGCAACCTGGTTTGAGCTCAGAGGCAACCCTGTTTTGTGGAGGCAGTTGGACTAGAGACCAGAGACCTCTTCCAACTTGGATCACCCTGTTATCCTAAGCAGAGTATTGCAAGTGTTTATTCAATCTGTAGATGGCAGTATGACTTAAAACTAAAATGGAAAACTCTACTCACTTTACTGAGAGAGAATTAATAAGATAAATTGAATTCTGTTTATGGCATCAGTCTTTCAGTTGTTGCTAACAGCTGAGTAAAATAAATCTCCCAAGGCTGATAAATAGACCTAGAATTATAAGAGTAGGAAAAATAGAAATATAGAAATAGAATTCACATGATTCAAAGCTTGTATAAAACTGTGTAGCAATGAAGGATCCAGATAATTCACTGCCTTAAATAAGAGGATTACTCTGTAAGTCTGTATAATTAATTAAAAATTTGACCCTTAGATTTATATAGGAAGATAGATTGTCATGCAGACAATAGCTACAGAGCCACTGTAGGTGACTTACAATGCTTGCTCTGTTACAGTGCTTACTCTACACCTCAAGTTTATGGTATACAGCCAAACTGACTGAAAAATCCATTTCCCTGCCGCGACCCATCTGACAGAGCTTTGTTCCTGTCTTAGCTTTTCAGTATCACCTCTTCTGTCTTCCACCTGCCCTTAAAGATACCCCTCTTCTGGAAAATTACTTTTAACTCAAATGATTTTGGTACAGCACAGCTCAAAAAGAGTTGTCCTGTCACCACTGACATGGTAAAGTGCTCCAGTGCAGACAGGAAGCTGCATGCAGTTACAATGACCAGAAAAAATAAATAGCACTGAAGTTCCATTTAAAGAGACTATTGTGGTCGTCTTCCATGTGGCTCAAAACAGCCTTGAAAACCATCTCATCACATACAAGATTTGAATACATAATGTATTAAAAGTTGAGCCTTGATTTGGAAAAATACAAAAGGTCAGATTAAAAGGTTTTTGACTGAAAGGCATGCTATTTTAAAATAAAAGATCAGAAGATGGTGTTAAAAGAGTTCCCCTATAATCATTTTAGGCTCATTTGTCAGTACTTCTATTGAACACTAAAAGGACTAATCTTCTTAAGCAAATCATTCTTTCAGCAACTTTAAGGTGAAAGAGCTAATTATGTGTGTCCATGGATTAAATTCCTATAGCAGAAATGTTCTACTAGGGAAAAGTCAGGTTAGCTATTAGGGTGTTTATATGGTAAACATCCTTCTTATTTCAGTGGGCATTTATTTGTAATTCATTGTCTTAATCTTAGCAGCTATTTTGCAGGATTATGTACATGAACAGTTGAATACAGAGAGTTTCGTATGAGTGCAATACTCAGCTCCCTAAGTATAATCTATATAAGCAAAACATCTGTGCCCCTGCATTTAGAAAAGATGATAATTATTGTGCACTGATCGGAGTTTAAGGAAAAGATTGATATGTTAGTCATCTCTCATGTTACTAAGTATTTCTATTGCTACCATCCTTTTCTGATAAGCCCTAAAGCAGTTTGCTAATACTAACGAAGACAGGTCTCTGCTTCTGTTTCTAACAAAAGGGGTTTTAAATTCAATGGCCAGTTGATTTTTTCAGCACAGATGATAGATAATTGGGCATTTGAATGGGAAAAATGCAAATGTTCTTAATCTGTGAAATCCTGTTACTTTTAATTCATTATAAATTTGACAACTAGTATTATCCTCAATGAGAATGTACAAATTTTCAGATCTTTCAGAATGAGATGGCTTAAAATTACATTCCTATCATAAAGGCAGTTCAGAAGCCAGGTAGATGTGTGATTATTGGCCCAGCTCACTCATTAAAACTCCATTAACTCCTCTCTTAGTGTCAGTACTTGTCAGCTGGTGATTTGACCTCTTACACCCAGCTGATGAGCACAAACCTCTCTTCCTTTCTCTTGCAGAACTTCTGCCCATAATAAAAGCTCAAGGGAACAAGCTGAGAAACTATTAACACTTTCCTTTCTTTCAGTCTGCAGTCATGACTTGCAGCCCATTGGTTCAGATCTAGATTCCTTTTAGAGGAAATGAAACCAGAAAGTGAGCTCCAGCTGCATGCCCAAACACACTTTGCATCCAAATGGAGGAACAAGGATCCAAACAAGAAGTTGGTCATTTGGACAGCTTCAAACCCTATATATGGGTGTGTTCTGTTAGGGACCCTAGACAACATTTAGCCCAAAGTAAAACCACTGAACTGCATGTTACGTTAGTACAGGGGCTTCAATGCTCCAGTATGTTCATCTGTTTCTGTCACACCAAAAAGCTTACACATGTAGGCATTGTCTGAGAATGTTGTGTTTACAAGGAAGGCAGAATCAATTAAGTCAGATGTTTGCACCATCTGAAGTTACTTCATTCTGCTCAGCAGAAGTCAGAATCTTATATTACAGCAGTTTAAATGTGTTTTCAGCTTATACACAAATGCTCCTACCTGCTTAGAACAGTAAGGTTTTTAAATAGCTTTGGAAATGACTGATCTAAAAAATTGACTTTCAGAATGTTCCTGCACTTAAAAACCCAGGACACCCTCTCCCACCCCCAGCAAAGGCACTTTGTCTTTTTACCTTCACATTTCTATTCACTTCTCTACTGGAATCATTAATATCTGTGTTGAGCTCATAAGCCAAACTTCAGAACTCTGCATAAAAAGAACTGTAATAATACATAGCCAAACCATTCACTTGTGAAAGCACAACAGGAACCATTTAGTGATTTTGTATTGCTATTATATAGAAACAAAGACATAGAATTAAACTGGATTTGGATTTAGCGCTCTACAACTGTGATGGTTTGGATTAAGGCTCAGTCTTTTACCTTATCCTGTCTGCAACAGTTCCTATAAGTGGACGTGTAAGAAAGATTAAAGCAAGGGAAGCATATACGATATTTATCCTCCAACTATTTTCAGTTCAGGCGATTTCCTGAGCCTGAGTGGTTTTGCTATTTAATAACTCTCAGTGGATTTTTTTCCCAAGTATTTCTCATCTTCCCTTGAGTATGTTCAACGTCTTCACAGAGTTCCATGTTTGCTACCTGTTGTATGAAGATCCACCTTTTGTTTTTTTTAAACTGCCTCCTTCTGACTTCATTTGATGATCCTTGGCTCTTGTATTTCAATACAAGGGATAGTAAAGACTTAATCCCTACCCATCCTCTTGGTACCCAGCTGTTTGTATGCTTCCCATATGTATCTCCTAAATCAGTTGCTCACCACAACTGAGCAGCTATGCAGTCTCTGCTCCTATGGAAGCTATTCCATACTTATCATACTTGTTCTGAGAGCTTTTCCTGGTTTTTAATATACCCCTTTGGAGATGAGGGATCTCGAACTGCACACAGTTCCATATTTATACCATGGATTTCTCCACTGACATAGTGATGTTTGTTTTGTCCTGTACCTCCCCTAATTTGTGATTTCCTTTTTGGCACACCATTCTTCCCCAAGCATTGAAGCAATGTATTCTTGGAACTAGGTATTGTAACCCCAAGATTCCACCCCAGAGTGGTGATTTCACCCTGGAGTCAGGTGAAAGCTCATTATTTTATGTGTGAAGTTGTGATTTGTTTTGTCTGTGAGTCACTTTGCATGTGTCTACACTCCAAATTTAATCTGCTGTTGTATTCCCCTGTCATTAGCATCATAAGGATTTTCTGCAGTTCTTCACACTCTACCCTCATCTTTGTTACTCTGAGTAACTCGGTATCATCATCAGTCTCAGCCACCTCTGTGCTCCACCCCTTAATGCACACACTGAACTGCGTTCCAGGGCCCTCCAGCTTATGCAGTGACTGCTTAAAGGTGCTTGGTGATGGACTTTGTCAAGCGCGTTCTGGGAGCTCAAGTGCACCATCTCCACTGCAGCAGGCATTTCCATGCAGCTCTTAACCTCTCCACAAAACTCCAAGGAGGCTGTAAGGCAATGCTTTACAGAAGCCACATCAGCTCTTCCCCAGTAGATCATAGTTCTTCATGTGTCCACTACTTCTATCCTGTAATAGATTTGCCCACTACAGTTCTCTGGCTTATAGGCTTGCACCTCCTCTCATTTTTTCATCTGCTTTATACAGTATATAATTTACAGTTATATAATTAAATAGCTTAGATATCTACTATATCATAGAATAACTGCAGAAAATGCATACGGTTGTTACCAGTAATCTGAAGTTGAGTTGAAGGTATGAGAAATACACTGAAGAAGGCATGCCAGCTTAGAGTATTTTTTAGCCTCCTTAAAATGCTCAAGGGTTTTGAAAGGTCTTGGATCGGTACTCTGCTCAGTTCAAAGTGGAAATTTGAATCCATATTTCATCATAGCCTGTTAACCACAGTTCTAGCCTGTAAAAGTAACTGTTAATGAAGGTAGTGTCAAAGTATGACATTTTCGACTGAAAGTAAGAGACTTTCTTGAAATTTGAATATGGGAGACAAAAGGTCAAGTTCTAATTCAGGTGTAAAAGACTTTGAATCAGTGTGCTGTAGTCACCAGATTATTCTGCAACAAGAGACTGCCACAGCTGCATGCCCATGCTCAGCGTTTCAGGTCCTAGTGGTGAGATATGGGAAAGATTGTCCCTAATGAGAATCTTGCTTCTGAGCATCAGAGGTTTGGGAGGGGAAAACAAGGAAATATTTAGTTCAGTTCCTATGTACCCAGCAGCAGAAATGAGCTAGTGAAGGAATTCAGACTCCTCAAGGATTTGCACGTGCTAAGGTAGGACATTTGGGAATGTCGTTAATACCTAACCACTGCTGAGAACCCAAGCCTTAGAGGCAACATCTCATAGAAAATCAAGTTAAGCACCTAAATCAAAATGTCACTTTTCAAAGTTTGGGCTATAAGTTTGGGCTTAACTATATCAGTTAAGGATGCATTTTTTTAATCCTAAGTTTATACCTAAATGTCTGATACAACATGCCAAAACACGTGGAATTGCCCCCTGGAGCAATGCAGACACCCCCCTTCCTCAGTGCAGGTTAAAACGACTGGGGAAGGCGATACCTACTCCACCTTAACCTGCCAGTGGATGCATCAGATGCTGTGTAAAGCCAGGCATTTCTAGTCAAGTCATCTAGCGTCTTACCTGGGATACGTAGCCCAGCTGACAACCATCCCATGAAGGCAGCTAAAAAGGTATGATATTTTCCCGTGGGAAAGGAGTTTCAGGAAGGAGGCATGGAGGCATTCTTATTCTGCTAGGAATAAGAATGTGCTTTGGACTCAGTGCTGAGTCTGTCGCAGCCCTGGCTGGCCCTGACCCTCCACCGCCAGGCTATCCCCAGGGAAGCACCGGATGCCTGGGGCTGGGGCTGGGTCTAGGGCTGCCCCGGTGCCCCCAGCTGCCCTGCTCCTGGCTGGGGTGGTGGAATGGGCTCTGGCCGTGGCATGGCTGCCTGACAGAACCTCTCACTCAAAAACCTTTCTCCCTCATGAAACTCTGGTTGCAGCATGCATATGATACACGTGGCAACCAGACCGTATAATTAATCCCAACACTTCCTTTGTAAAGCCACTTTCTTTTACACCTTGCAAATAATGCTTGTTAGCTAAATGGTTGACAAATTATTAAACTGTGTTACTCAAAAAAAAATCCTGGAAAACTACAGGGCAGAGTTCACAATCTCACACCAGCTGTAAGCCCTAATTCTTGGCTAGACACCTGATACAGATAGTGCTTATCTCCTACCAGCATGGCCAAGGCAAAGAGTAGTTTTCTATTTTCACATAAACACACACTCAGGCATTTTAGCAATGCTTCAAGCAGCCTACCAGTTACTTATTCTCCCAGAATAGCATATGATATAATGTTACTATAAATGAACTCTCATCTATTTGTTTTTCCCAAGGGGAAAAAAACAATATACTCCATGAAATTAAAAAGCTCTCTTAAAGATTGAGTCCTCCACCTCTCTTTTACTCAGACAGCCTCTCACAGCCAAGCTGGGGAAGTACATCTTAGGGCATGTAAAACAGTGTAAGATCATTTTCTAGATGAAAAAGAAACTTTTGGGGTGGATGCTTTTAACAACTGGTCTAAGGGAAGTGTGAAGAAGAGATGATTTTGGAGGCTGGGATGACTGCTATATCAAAAAGGGGCTATTGAGAAGATCGATACTCGGTGGAGTGGTGTTGGGAAAGGCAGGAATGGAGAGAGAGAGAGGGTCTGAGAAGGAAGCAGTGCTTGTAAAAGAATGATATCGGGAAGTGAATAATACGGGAGGAGAAAGTCAGTAAGCCAGTAAGAGATAAACAATTAGATCTGCTTGTCTAAACTGACATAGCCCCATTTAACTCACTGTTTCTCTGTACACGTACATCAGTTCAGAGTGTGACTTGTACTGACCCACTATTGCCTTTGCTTGAAAGAAGGAAACCAGTTTCTGAAATAGCAGCTCTGTTAAAAGCTGGGGTAGAGTGGAGTAATGAAATCAGCAGTACTTAGAAAAATATACTTACGGACTCGATCTGATGCTGCATCGCAATTTATGCAGGCATTTACCCCTATTCCAAAACAGACGAGATAAGAGAGAGTTTTGCAGCTGTGGGACAGAAGGGTGAGTGACTATGCAAGTCTGGAAGTATGCTCCTGTGGGCACAGGAGCGACTGGTTGCAATCAGGACCTGGGGTCAGATCCTTGTCAGCTTGACTGACAGGAGCCAGTTGAGATACTGCAGGGAATATATAGTACAGTGGGGTGTGGGCTGTCAAGGAACACGCTGATTAAAGGGCAGTTTAAAATAAAAGACAATCTAATGGAGGAAAAGCATGATTTTGGTCTATCTCACTGCAAGTGCAGCCCCAGTGTGATTATAGTATTCCCAGCTTCAAATGGACTCTAAGGTTTTATTTTATGCCACTTGTTTTTCAAAAGAAGCCAAAGGTTGTGTCCTGCTGTTAATTTATAGCTGCTTTTTAGTACTTTTTAATCAGTAAATAGGAGAAAAACGTTATATCGCAACCTTCCCCCTTCTGTCCTCCCGACATCATGCATTTTTGTGGTATTTTACTCTTTTAGTTAACCCTGACTTCTTCATTTCACCTTCCATTTAAAGCCTTTCCTCTCTCTTTCATGCCGAGAAGTGTCTTCATCATAGGAGCAGCAAATAACTTGTGCCCTACTAAGCTAAAAATGTGACCTTTTAATGTTAACCATTCCAGTCCGAGAACCTGCCATGCTCCTTCAGTGTCCATCCCTGCCTACCCCTGCCCTAGGACTGCCATTCAGCTCTGCGTAGCTGTGCTGGTATCCCTTTCCTATCTCACCGGTATGGAAAGGGCTGTGTAAAGTAAAACTGCAGGACAGAGGTTCAATTTCACAGTGGGGGCATAGGTTCAGAAAGTCACTGTCTCATTTTCTTACTGAGCTCAGTCCTTCAACCCTTAAGAGCTCTCCAGTAAGGCTCAAGGGTGTCAGACAGAGCAAGAGACCCAGGAGCGACCAGAGCTTGTCCTACTTGAATTTACACAACAAAGACCTTAACAAACATAAGAAAAATAAGCTTGCAGAAGGCTGGTATATTGGCTTTGGCAAAGCAGCTGGCCTACAGCTGATACTTTTTCTCTGAGGACCTTTTTGATGCTGATTCTGTTCAGGAACTGTGAAGTGATTTGTCATCTTCAAAGGACAAATCTGTCTTTAGTGCTTTTAAGGCTTAGTTGAGCAAACAGATGAAGTGCTATTCCTAAAATGCAGTAAAAAGTGGCACTCTGTTCAGAATATAAAATATTCTAATGAATCGAAAAATGAGAATCAGGTGAATGTGAAAACTTTTCATCCTTGAAAACTTCTCCCTCCTGCCCCATATATTAAAGCAATGCAGATGTGGAAGGTAAATCCCTTACTGTGTGGGACAACTATGTTTTATGCTGTGGTCTCTTAAGCTAACATCAGGAAAGAATTGTAAAAATACTATATCAAAGATCTTTCTTTTGTCACATGCAATCTTTACTTTTTAACATCATTTTCCTCCAATGTTATAATGCTGAGAAAGGATACATGAAAAGAACTGATTAGCATTTCTACTGTCAGAACTTCAGCTGTCTTCTGAAACACTGGTATTTACTAGCCCCTTTTATGTTCTTCATTGTAATACATGAGCAATTTGCTGTGTCTTCTAACATTCCTGTTTCCAGACAGACAAATTGTGCAGGTGAAACAATTCATAATTCAGTTTATTATCAGCATAATTGTCCATCTGAGGTAAAAACATCACAAGAAATTTGATTCTAGGATTTAAACTGCTTTTAGGCAGCGAACAGGAGATTTCCAGACTGTCATATTTTTAACAAGCGAGTAAAGAATAAAACAGCATATTGTGCTCAGGTTCTTGATGAAAGACCATCATGTGGCTGTGTAGGAATGCTGAGGTAAAATCAGAGCCAGACAGACAAATTCACCAAAAGTATGTGTGTGGGAAGGGCATTTGATTTTACATGCCACGGAGTCTAACCACAAAGCTTACAAGAGAGACCCATATAGGCATGAAGTGCACTGAAACAAGGTGTTCAGTCAAAAGAATTGCTGCTTTCCAGAGATATGCATACAGAGGAGAAACTGTGAAAATGGTAAGTGTCACATTCCTCGTGTTCTGTGTTTTAAAAAGCACATTGACACGTGATTGCTATAAAATAATTCGATATGCATTCCTTATTTCTAGAACATCAGATTGATACAATTCATATGAATCAGATTCCAGTAGAGACTGCACATACAGACAGACACACACGCACATGCACACTTCAGAGAATCTCTTTGCCCCGTTTCTGGTTCCCCAGAACATCTGAGGCAGAAGGGCTTTTCCACGGCTCTTTACTGGCTCTTCATGGCAAGATCTCTGCACTGGATCCCCACATTCATGTGGAGCTGCTTATCTCAACTACATACAGATTATTCTACTGGAGTATAACAATTTGCATGACAGTGCCTAATAGGAATCAGAATGTGAGCACAATTTACTGCCTTTTTTCCCTTTTTATGGATTAATTACCTATTTAAAAACAGAGTTATATAAAGTTAAAAATGAAAACAAATCTGTATTAATGGACTCTGAAATGAATATCCTGCTTCGTGGGGTTCACAATCAGCACATCATACAACTTCATTCTGTAGATGTTTCTTTTGTATCAGTTAGCATGCACAATAGGTTAAATAGAGTTTACTAGAATTTACTAGACTATTGTGGTACATTCTAGTATTGAGACTGGCAGGAAATGTGCAAAAGACTATTTTATGGGGCCTTAGATATGATATAATTTAAAGGATAAAGGGTAAGTTCCCAGGGGAAAAACCTGGGAGGAATAGAGGGAAATTCAAGACAAAATAGTGAATACTTTCCTGAGGTGTTCCTGGTATTTCAGAACTGTCTCTGCAAATCAGGCCTGCCCGGAAGCCTTACACAAAGCTGGCTGCAGAGAATTCCCGAAGGAGAAGGTTTGGATGTTGTAGATGTTTTAGAGTGGAGCCAAGCTCTTTTATACCCACTTTGTGTGGGTCAGGAATATTCTGAGCCGAGCACACTTACAGCCCCATCCGCTAGCAGATACCCTGAGGCTGGCTTTTTCTAAGCAGTTTCAATGTTCTCAGCTGAGCTACAATAGAGTCCACAGTCAATAATGTGTGCAGACCAGGCGTGGCTTTCCCAGCCTCAAGCCTGCTCTTAACCTTGCTGTGTAAGTAGGGAGGTTATGTGTAGACACAATTTGCAATTCCACATTAAAGAATTTTTGGGGTTTGTGTGTGCTTTTCTTAAAAGTCTAGGAAATTACTGCCTAGAAAGTGCATTAAAAGAATATTATGGTAGCAAGAAGAAAAATACCAAAACTGAGATTCCCTTTGCAACCTCAATTCAGTCTTCTGCGTCTCTGTTATTATACAGCCCTTTATTAATTATTTTTCCCACAGGCAAATGTGAAGGATGGATAGAGTTCTGAGGAAGACTAAGAATTGTATAGTGAAAGAGGCTTTGTCTTGTGATCTCTGCTTATGATGGAGGGGTCTATAGAGAAAGGAAAAATGGTCTTTTGTTTCAGGCAGTTGAATACAGAATTGTAAAATGTGGAATTGCAGCAGCTGAGTGTTGTGGGACTAGATTCTGTCCTTGCCTCCAGCACAGAATTCCTGTGTAATATTTGTCGAGGCATTTACCCACAGACTTTTTACAAATGTGTCCTCACTTTTAAGGAAAGCTTTTTTGAAACCATGGGATCTGATCTGCAAAGTGCTGAGCCATGAACTGAAATTGAAAGTAATGATACCTTGGCTTTCCTTTTTGTGAAAATTCAACTGTAAGGATCAGATTTGGCACCTAAAGTTGACGGAGAATGTTTCCTTTAACTTCTGCTCCCCCACCTGGAGATAAATAATTCTTTCATTTTCTGAAGTTTTTGTGAAAAATTATTTATTGTTTGTGAGGCATGGATGGTACTAATGAAATTCCCATGAGGAAATCAATAAATCTCTTCAGAGCAGGGTTTGAACTCTTGCATGGAGCCTAGAGCTGTGCACTGAATGCTGAATGTCAACGGACACTTTCCATAGCTGCCTGTCCAGTGTTTATGGCTATTCTATCCCTCGGGTGAGACTGTAGACCCATGGAAACACAGGATACAACAATATTATTCAAGTTATTTCCTAACACATTGTCACAGTGGCATTTAGTGGCATTTTCTAACTCTGCATGCTTGACCTTAACATTTCTGATGAAGCTTCTTCTGTACAAGATTGTTATATGCTGGCATTGATAGTCACACAGCTTTATCAAACAAATAAAACAGATCCTGAGTCAACTGGATACTACAACTCTTTTGCATATATGCTCTCTTTTCAGAAGTAGCCCCAAGGGAGTAATTTATTTTGATTGAACAAGCATTTGTTATTCAGAGATAGTCTGAGAACCTGATCTAATCATTACTGACATCAGCATATGTATCACATTTGTCCACAAAAGGTGATGGAGCTCATCAGTTCACAGTTTAATTTGGCCCTCAGTTCACAGTTTAATTTGTCTGAATGTATATAGTCATTATCTCAGACGAAGAAACATGCAGTCATAAGATGGCGACTTTCATTTGCTGCCAATTTGGGCATAAATTCAAACAAATACTCTGAAATTTTTATATTTTTCCATTGGTCGCTAATTTTGTAGCCACCTGCAGTATCTGTTTAGATGAGCTTTTAATTAAGAGAGATAATTGAATGAAAGTGACTGAGAGGAGCAATTGGAGCTAAATGCAGAATTCTGAAGGTAAAATACTCTGCCCTTGCTCTTTTGATCCCAATTGTGGCTCTGTCAAGCAGAAGGTGATTCAAGAAAATAAGAACACCTGATTTAACTGAATTATGAGATAAAATGAAACAGCAGGTGAGGAAACCCCCATCATTATGAAAACAATGCCATCCCTTGTATTTACACTACAGCTGTCTAAATCTCCAAATGCAGGTATTAACTGAGATCAAAGATATTCATACAAATGGAAAGGGAAGGCCAAAACTCAAAGTAATAAACCAGGTAACTATACACACTGACAGCACAATGATTTTCATTTAAATCAGCAGTAGCACTGCTATCTTATTTCTGGGGGCTATAGCACCTTTCATTCAAAAGGATTTTCTGAAATATCCAGAAAGGAATCATTTCAAGTGGTTGAACCACTGGAAGGCTGACACCAGGTTATAACCTAGCTTGCAGCAGGGTGTCAGGTTGCCCTGATGTAGCCTTCTTTGAAACCCATCCTATTCTCCTGTGAGAAACAGAAAGGATTAACTGCAGTGAAGGCTTTGGACTGGGACTTAGCAGATGCAGGTTCCCAAGAATTACTGCTGTGACCTTTGGCAGCTCTCCTAAATACCTCTCAGTGCCCAGCGTTTAATCTTTTAGTGCCTGTGTTTCCTTCTCATGTTTTAGAGGTAATGGAAAGCCTGTTCTCTTCACACTGAGGAAAAGATGGGATATAGAATCGACATGAAACCTCAATCCATTTAATGTTAAGAACAGCTCAAACCATGAACTCTCTGGTTTGCGTAAGGTTGTCATTTTGAAGAGGAAAGTCAAAATAACAGTAGTCACCAGTGAAAAGAAAGAAAAAGGAAAGGAAAGACAGACAAAATACTGAATACCAGCCTGACAGCCAATGATTATTTTAGTCACTTCTCTGCTTTGTATGCAGTTAGATCTGCAGACAACACTCTGCAACTTTTTGAAGGAAAAGGAAATGGTGGCCAACTGAGCAAGCCCCTGATTCAAAAGTGGGTGATGATACAGTAAGCTGCATATCTTAATATATGTGGCTCAGAAGATAAGGAACAGACTTGACTGGTCCTTGACAAATTAGTTTGCTAATGCAAAGTATTTTTTATGTGATGGATAGCCTTGCATTGATTGGTTAATAAATTGATATTATTTTCCATTTTTTAATTATTAAAAGTAATACAGACGATGGTGAGCAGTGCTGGACTGCACAACATGACTATTCTTACATTTGAATGTGCTTCAATAAAAGAAACTTCTGTATGATTAAACTAGAGCAAATCTAAAAAATTAAGGCCTGGCTTCATAACTGACATAGCCAATGTGATGTTCACCTAGGAATATCTAATGCTAAGACATGTGGCTCTCAGCATGGAGCCCACGTGCCTGAGGGAGCCCTCGGAGCACCTTATGCACTGCCTGAGGAGGATCAAGCATCTCAAAATGAGGCCCATGAAAGGCAAAAACTAGAGGTGTTTGGAAGATCCATGCCCTTTGGTACTTCGGTACCTGATTTGGGGCTGTAAAGTGACATGTACTGGGCTGGAATTTATTGTCTATACTCTGTGTAACTTCTGCCATCAGGTGCCTACATGGTTTCTTCAAAACTTGTGGATCGGCCATTCCTTTCTTTAAAAACACGATTGCAGAAGACAAACGAATGACCTGGCATATTTGTCCTCCTCGGCTTGAAAGCATTCAGTCCCAGATCTCCCATCTCCTAGTTGTCCTGGGGTGGATTTGTCCTCTATGTCTCTTCATCAAGCAGTGCCACTCTGCTAATAAAGGATTCATGATTCATTGTAGTAATAGATGGCAGCAAGAGTGAGCACAGTCCTGTAGTCTAATGACAAGATATTCCTCTGGAAGAGAGGATACCTGCTAAGAAGATTGCTTATGGATTTCACTCAGGGATTATTTACTTACAAACAAAATTTATTATCTTATGGTTAGTGTGGGAAAAAAAGCAAGGGGATGGGAACTATCAGAATAAGGACAGGTCACTGGTTTGATGACTTGGTTAGCCACAATGATGGGAACAGACTATTTTATCATCAGAGAGGATTAAAAAGAGACAAAATAATGCAAAGGAAAACTTAGGAAGTAAACTTAGGAATAAAAAATAAATCATCATCTGGTCAGAAAGATGTTAGAAGTTAGTTTTCTTTGGCATTTACTTAATGTGAACCCATTATTATTATTTAGAGGGAGTAGGCGTAGGTTAAAGGCTAGTAAGCTCTATTCCCATGTAAACTTAAAATGAGATAGTAGTTCTTAAAACGACATATTAAGATTTTTTTACTAGCACAGAAACCTCCTTATTTTTATGACAATGACAATGGTGCTGCGTTATTGGAGGAATTATTATTTTTAAGTAAAGCAGCGGGCTTCCAGTGCCTGGCAGTCAGCTAATACCAGGCTGCCAGGGCACCCTGCCAAAGCATCAGCACACTTTGAGCCTGGGCTAAGCCCAAATCAAAGACATGCTTCAATAGAAGCTCTTTTGACACTGTCTTCCTGCCAGTGTTGCAGTAGGTAGCTGATAAAAGGTCTTGCTTTGTAGCGAAAGTCAGCCTTTGGCTTTAGTTTCAGCCCACCGCATCCATTATCGGGGCAATACGTTAACGAAACCAATTAAGAAGCCCTCACATCCTAGCATCCATCAAGGAAATGAGTATGAACCCAGCAGTCTGAGAACCTGGGCACCACAAAGATGAGTATGTCCTCTTATCTCTGAATTTGAATTCTAGGATCTGGCTCTGAAAGGCTACATTTGCATCTGAGCTTGTCCAATTTACAGTACAAAGGCTCCTAGAGAAGATACTGAAACCAGAAATTGCAGGAAAAACATATTGTAGGAGTGCGTAGCAGAGGACTGATATTACTGAAATTATAAAGGGATATAGGGATATTACACTGCTGCTGAGGACATGGAATGAGATTTCTAGATTGCAAGATAAAGCAACTACGTATTTCAAACAGCCACCCACAGAGCAACGATGTACATGTGGAAAGTGACCTGCTTGTGGAGCAATTTCTTGTAACAGTTTTGGATTTAATTATGGATGCAAAAGAACAGCCTTGAAAAACTGCTGAAAGATGTGCACACACAAACTATTCCAGCAGAAACAGAATGGGAAATAATAGAATAAAAATAGAATTCTTTTAGAGAGAACCATGAAAATCTCAAAAAGATTGAAACTATTGGCAGAGATGATGAACAAATATTGCAGGCAGCTGTGAAGAAAAGGGGTTTCTAAATCAGAAACTAGGAAAATACATTCAAATTATGCAGAGAGCTGGAGAGAGTTTCAGTAAGTTTATGTTCATGATGTCAAAGATTAATATATTTTTTGTATCTTTAAGACCTCACAAAAACTACCCATTTTGGTAGCTCAGATGCTACATGGACTCCACCATTACAGCTCCATCTCCTTTGGTCCTTGTCGTTAATTCCCAGTTCAGCCTCTTGCACTGCCTTTGCTGTATTCTGATGCTGGAGCAGAGCAAAGCATTGCTCCCTTTCACTTAATGTATCACATTGGTTTAGATGGAGCCCAACTTGATCTGCAAGGAGGGGGCAAGTTGTCACTCCATTTTGCTACGCCACAATATCTTGGTTTTGAATGTTTCAAAGACGGGCAGAAAGTTCTGCTTGCCCTTTATCTCTAGTTGAGAGGATTGTTCTTAGCTTAGGCCTTGATTTTGCTCTCATGTCGGTAATCTTGAAGTCATTGTGGACTTAGACCATTTTTTCCTCTCCAAAATCCTCCCTTTGAATGAACTTCCTTTGTCACAAACTTCAGAAAGTTGATTAAATATAACAATCTTTCTTCTGTATCTGTTTACTTACAGTAATGCTACACTATTTTTGTCCCATTATTATTTCTTTTTATTCTCTTTGGATCCTTGTCTGTAAATGTCAATGGATTAAGAATGCTGAAAGGAGACAGTTTTATGCCTTCAGAAAGTAGCTTTTTATCTACTGTGAAAGCACACAATTGCTTTTCTCACCACAATGTATGAAAGAAGGTAATTAATTTTCAGAATATTTCTATATTCTCATAGCATAGGTTCTTCAGATTATATGTGTAATGCCTCTTCAGAGACTATGGGGCTGTCCCTAATCAGCATGTCTAATTTGCAAAATCTTTTTTGTGTAACGTAGAGGATAAGGGCAAACTCCTGCGAATATCATCAGCCTTGGATGCCAAAGTGTGCCCTGAACTCCTGCTGCAGGTATGGCCTGAGTCATACCTATGATTGCTTTTCTCTTTCAGGCTTCCCACCTGGGAAAGTGCTCTGTCTTCTTCTAGTTCTTCAAGCTACAGCAGGAATGTTGTTGCATGAGATGTGCTGCCACCTAGTTTAGTTAAGAAATACCCAACTGGTAGCAAAAGCATCAGAGACACTGCCTATGTACCCATGCTACCACAGACAATGAAAACTGGTGGCAGCTCCTCTTTCAGAAAAAAAAAAAGCCTTTTTTTCTCAGGCAGAATGACTTTGAATGTGTTCACTGGACTTAGTTTTCTTTTACATATAATGGTCTTCCAGTAGACTAGATTTTTTTCTGCAGCTCTCCCTCTAAAACTTCAAGAACTTTAATGCTCTTTAAAATTTTTCATTGGGTTTGTAATTTTACTAAAGCAGTATGGAAAGGAGATTATATCAGAAGAGAAATCAAAATTCCAGAAGCTGGTCATATAGAGTTCTTGATAAAAAAATTTCATAATTGTATCAGAAGCATTATGAAAAATAGATTAATTTTTTAAATGACCAGCATAGTCAAGATGCCAAGGTCAGTGGAAGAATGTTTTCAGTCATTTTGATGATAACAAAACTAGTACGTCTGTGTTTTCTCTAGTGTGACTGATTATGTTAGTGACTGAAACAACAGTTAATATTCATGATGAAATTATATTAAATGATCTTATGGCAACTACATTTTCAGCGTAATATAGTTCTTACAAAACCACTTTTTATCACATTGTGACTTTGGAGTATTAAGCCTTAGAAAATCTATTGATTCTATTGAATCTGTTCTTAGAGTGGCTTTCTAGCAGATGATGGCCTTAATTCACTGTCACTAAAAGTTCTTTCCAATTTAGGAATGAGGTTCTCTAGAAATGTTGCATTTATCTTAAACTCTATTTAGTAAGACACTTAAAAGAGCTGACATGAGCAAGATATTTTTAAAAATCTGCCTTCTTTTCCATATGTGGAATTAGATGCTTAAAAATAGTCACTCATCTATGATCTTTGCTTACTGAAGGTGTCAGGACCATAACAATATACATTTGAGACCAAGAAGGGTGACCAAGGCTCCGTACTTAGCATCTAAGACATTCATAGGGCAGTACAGGAGATCTGGATTCTGTTCTTATTGCCAAGAACAATTTACAGCTTTCATCCACAAAAACACAGGAACCATGCCAAGTTAGACCATAGGCTCATCTAGCCCAATAGCCTACCTCCAACAGTGCAGATGCCCGTGGAGGTCAGAAACAAGGCTAAGGATGCAGTAATAACTCCCCAGAATATTTTGCTGGCCCCCAACAATTTGTGGCTCAGGGACATCCCTTGCCAAATACACTTTTCTCTTCATTTGTCTCAATTGAGATGTGTTTCATTCGTTCGCTTTCCCTGGAGCAGTTGGAGACTTTTATCAGCAACAACATCTTGTGGCACCAAGTCCTACAGCTTTGCACAGCTATAAGCGGTGTGAAGAATGACCTCCTTGTTTGCTGTGAGCCCCCCTCCCTCATTTGAGGCCCCATTGCTCTGTAGTAGAAAAAGCAGTAAACAGTAATTCCCTATTCACCTTATCCAGGCCACTTAGGGTTTTGTAGTCCACTTCCATATCAATCCTTGGTCGTGTCCAGTCTGAAAGTTTTTGTCTGCTTAGTTGTTTCCCATAGGAAAGTTGTTCAACATCTTTGAAGATCGTTGTTATTCTTCTCTGACCCTTTTTCATTGCAGTCTAGTCTGAGCAGAGCTAATTGTCTTTGATTGCTGACTTTCATCAGGAAAACGAAAATTAGCTGTTATTATTTGCTGCACATCTAAATATCTAAGAAGAAAGGAGTTCTACTCCCTTTTCCTGCCCCTCTACAAAGGCATTCAGCTGCTGTCGTTGTTATAAAAAATAATTAGTTGCTTTCTAACCAGTATAAAGAAATTTCCAGTTGGTATTTACAACTGCTTCTCAGTCATCTGTTCCAGAGGAAGCGAGCTGTTGCCAGTAATCAAACATCATAATTTACTTTTACTGTGTTTTCAGTTATATATTTTACTTCATTGCAATTAAATTTTGTAATCAACATTAAAATAAAAACTTAACTCAATACAGTAAAACAATAAACAATAAAAGACTAAATTGTAAAATCCCTAATACTTTTTTCTGTAGTTCATCAGAAATTAAATTAAATTTTCCAATGCCCTTCTTGAAAGGCTATAACCCATAATTTTAAAGATTCTGCAGCAGGATACCATACAAAAGAAGGCCATGAACACCCCCCTTATGGCTTTTTATTTTTTTAATTCTTAAGAAAAGGCTAACTCCCCTCCCCTACCTTAGGAACGTAGAGAATATCGGCATCAGAAACACCAGGGTGGTGGCTCTGGAGTGTCCATGGCGCAGCTGGGGCCAAGGGCCAGGCAGCCAGGCAGCGGTGGGACTGGGGCACCGCGTCGGGTGTTTTGATGTTTCTCTGCGCTGCCTCCGAGAGGGCCAAGGGCCTAACTCACTGCCCTGGATTCCACTCTGGGGACCAGATGCTGAAAGCTAGTGGTGGTGAAGTTAGCAGCTGAGGAGTTTTAACATATTTCAGTGCCCAAGTTCCTCTTTGGATCTATCTCTCTCTTAGCATGTACGGCACGGGGTAACACTTACCACATTCATCGACAGAAGCTTTGATGTATCATCTCATGCAGCCTGCTTAGCAAAGGATGGGGAGGGGGAGGTTGGCTGGCCTTAAAGCCTTTTGAACTATTTCTGTGTTTAACTCTCTTTTTTGTAAATGTTCCAGATACGAAGCATCGCAAAAAAATACAAAGAACTGCATTATCTGAAGAGAAAAAAAAAATTAACAATTTATTATTTCAACAAATGATAAATGTTGGAAATCAAAGAACAGACTCAGTTTTGAATAATGTTAACGTTCTCTCCCTCCAATATTGCCTCTAAATATTGATATATCACATCCCTGAGGAAAAGGCGGTATTGCAGCCGCTGGTAGTGATTATTAGATAAAGGTTGCAATTGTGTGCTTACTTTCCCCTGCTCCCTGAAAAGGGTCTGATTGTTAAAACATTCTCTGAAGAAGCTGTTCCAAGCTTTTCTGCTATGCTAGACTTCATCCTTGGTGATTAGCAGCCTCTTTGCTTTGAAGATTTAGTGCAAGCAAACTATACTTCTGTGACCTTTCATTTATGTTCTGAACTCTCTGAAAATTCTTGCTTGGCACAAAAGAAGCAACACACATGCCAGCCTGACAAAGGGAAAGCAGCTTTCTGAAATGGCAACATATAAATCAGGAAGCAATTCCTCATCCTTGCCTATTTAGATATTCACTTTTTCTTTCTGTAGCCCAGAGAATATAACTTATTTTTATAAATTGCCATTCAGAGATTGCCCTCACAGTTGAGGCTTTGGCTTGACACAGCAGAAATCTGTTTTCAGTTTGTGGCTCTGATTTAGACTTGCTGTACAGCCTGTCAAGTGACCAGGGACAAGAGTAATCAGCCCTAACAGGCATCAAAAAGTAGACTTTTAAATCTGAGTGAGTCACTGACAGACTGCTAATCTGAACTGGGCTCTCTTTATAGGTACAGATTCATTTTCTCCTAACATAGACAGAATAGGCCAGAGGAACTGCTTTGTGATGGTGCTTATTTATCTCCATTAGCTATGGAGGGACTCCAAGGTGACACAGTTCTAGTTAGCAGTGGACTTTTGAAAATAAGATGTCTGGTGAAAAGACTCCTACTTAAAGTCTCTCTATTTTCCATCTGTAAAATGTAATTATGATAGTACTTTTTTATTCTTTGTTTGCCTCTTCCCTTCAAATAGGAGATTTCTGGGGAAAAATCAGTGTTTTATCATGTGAATTTCTGGTGCCTACCCTAGATAGGGGGGTGGAGGGGAGTCATAGGTTCAGGCCAGGGCTCTTGCTTCTCTAAAAATACAAAAAATAAGCCATAACCACAACCTTTAACAGAAATAACATTCTGAAATATGATGCATCTCAAAGATACTTGCAGGATTGCTAAAGGGTCCCAGGAAAGATTGCAATGCTCCAGAAAACATCCCTGATGTCTGAGAAGAACTCTACATTCTGAACCTTTGGATGCCTTAAAATTTAATCAGTAAAATTTTCGTCCATTTGATTTACTGAGGTCAGAAACAACCTAACATCAGTGATGTACTGGAGAGTGGTTGCTGAAATTAGATTCTTAATTTCCAGTACCCAATTGCTGAAAAGGTGGGAATGAATTACCCGGCTGGAACGAGCTTATCTCTTGCCACAGGTGATCCATGTCTAGCTTTCTGAGAATGCACTACCACCTCTGATGGACAAGCAAAGTTATTCTATCATTACCTTCCTTTTAGCAGAGCTTTGTTCATGGCAAAATATTGACGAATAATTCCTTTGCATTTCTAAGATCTTGCTCAAAAGAAGCCATAAGATGACACATATATTGAATGCCTTTCTGATGGTTTTGTACATTTGTTAGTTAATGATTCTTCCCATTAAACTGCATAAGTCTTGTTTCCAATCTCCAGCACTGAATTGAATTTCATTTTTCACAAGTTCTTCTCAAAATAGTTTTACTTTCTTTCCTTTCTGCTGGTTTCTAAATAGTTCACAACTGCCTGGGTGCTCTCTAGATTTTCCCTTACAGAGAACCAGCGGAATACTACAGTTAATGAGTTTTCTTTGACATTGTTCATAAACGGATAAATCAAATCAATTAATTCCAGCTGCCTTTCTCTCATCTAACTGCAATAACTGGCATAAGGCTAACTCAAAGTATTTCTAAACAATGAAGAGAGTGAAGTTACTGAAGTTCACACACGTGTGCTGTTTGCCTCCATTGTAGAACTGGGTTTAACCAATCCAGACCAATCCTGGTAGAACTAGTGCCTGAGAACACGCTGGGTGGCTGGTTAGTGTGGTTTGATAGATAACATGCCTTCCTCTCAACTAGCAGATGTTGTCCTTTCTCTCCTCAGACTTCACTCTCTCAAAATAAAATGCTGTGGCATGGTAATTCTGGTCCAGGAGGAAGTGCTTGCTCCTGACATTGCCACTGAGGCAGAAACGGTCATTTTGACAAAAGAAGAGTTCTGGGGAAAAGCATTTCATCTGGTAAGGTGAAAAAAGATTTTTAAAAAAGCAAAAAACAAACACAAGAGATTGAACTAGGAGAAGGAGAGGATGGGGAAAAATTAACACCGATGTTCAGGAATGGAGTGACATAGAAAGCACATGAACTAAGAGAATGAGCTAAAGGGAGAGCAGGACATCAAAATTACTGTGCAAATATCTGGAAGACTTCTCAGAGGGAAGACATGCAAAATGAAAATACAAATGAATAAAGGAGATTAAGCCACATGTTCTGAGGTAATTAGAGATCACAGTTTCATGCAACATGATGAAAGCTTTTATTTATAACAGCACACTGCCATCACTTGAATAAGTCTGAGCTGATTCCATTGACATCATTGGCTTTCCATGTACCAGTTTTCAAATTAAAAAAAGTCAGAAAAGTCAGATGACTCCCCTGGAATTCATGGGATATGCAGCCATGTAAACTGAGAGCAGAATTTAGTGAAGTAAGTTGAGTCAGTGCCAGTAGTAATAATTTTCTGTGCTATGTTATTTTGGGATTAGTCTCATAAAGACATGAGGTTTGTTCAAAGTATTCAAACCATTCTTTGTGGTGTTACTTTCATCATCCTAAGAGGTATATTTTCTTGAAAAAACTCATGAAAATATAAAAAAATAAGCCCAAGTCTGACAATTTTTATTAATTATGTTAGTAAAGCAATATTATACACTTAGTAAATGCATATTTATAACTCAATTATCACTCAGCTAGTAATATACACTTATATTTTAAGTTATAAACTACTTTTTCTTCACCTTTTTAAAAAATACTACTCATAAAAGATTTTCATCTGTGCTTTTCCCATGTTTTTCTTTTGGGATCAATAGTGCCCTGAGGGTTACTATGCTCAATTTGTCTTTCTTGCTGGAGGTTACTGCAGGTCCTAGAGACCATCTCTCTGAAGTGGGAACAAAGGCGACACTTGAGCATATCCTTTCTAATTGAAACAAAACAGTGGGAAAGAAAATTCCAGACTCTGGGACTGGGGTGAGAGGTTGGAGTGTAGGAAGCGTGTAAACTTCTCTTTATACTTTTTGATACATAGAACAGAGATAAATAAAGAGCAGCTATTGTCCAACAGATGTACTCTGAGCTAAGCCTTTATCAATCCAATCATAGTTGCATTAATGAAGTGGGATAAAGAGTTTGCCCTGCAAAAAGTGACATAAGTCCTACCCTTTTCCCAGCTCCCTAATAATTTCCTTCCTTGATTTTCTTTTATTGCACCGTCCCTGTTATTAGATGCCAAAAGTTCAGAGGATTTGGCAGACTGCTGCTATCATGTGGCAACCCCCTTTGGTGCGCAGTAGATATGTTGTGGGTTTACATTGTGTATCTCCTTTCCACATGCTTGAATCAGAGGACTCTTTTTATCCCATACAATGCTGAAACATTGCCACAAAACTGCAGCTGGAGCTGTAAAGAACACCATAGGCTTGAAGGCCAGGCCTCAGAGCAACTTTATAGGACAACAAGGAAAAATTTTAAAAAGAAAGGAAGAAAAAAGACAACAAGCACAGCAGGCTTTTTTCTTCCATTTAGCAGAAGTGGAGTTTCCAAGCGGGGCTGCAGATCTCCCTTACTAGCGGGTTGTAATAGTTTGCCAACCGCAAGCACCTTTAATACCTCCAATGTGACTATTAAAAGTTTTATTCAGAATATGTCAGATTCTATTATCGTAAGAGAAGATAAAATCAGCTGTTTTCCAGACCCTGCATGGAGGGATGATTCGACTATTTGCAGCAAAGTGGCAAATCACATCCATTAACTCTAAAATCTTCAAGTGAGAGATCTTCCATCTTACACTGTATCTATTTTAAAAAAAGAAAGTAATCAAAGAAAGCATTAGAAAAATGGTAAAAACAATTCTTATATTTAGTAACAGAAGTACTTAAAAAGTTCAGGGCACCAAGCATGTTTAAATCCTTTTCTGAAAGACAAGGAATGTATTTCTACTTTAAATGAGGTTGGTAGACAAATCCAGCTGTGGGCATGGATAGATTCTCATTTATTCCATTGTCATCTGGAGAACAAGATATCTTGTGTCAGAAGTAATTTCATATATGACTGGTATCCTCTATTTTCCTCTCAATAGCTATTAAGAATTTAGTCTTTCTCAAGATTAAAAATAAATCTGTTTGCAGCCTTCTTATACTGGAAGAAGATTTTTGGAAAAGTGATTTTAACTAAATGAAAGAGTTGCTAGTCCTTACTGTGTGCACCTCTTCACTCTCATTCTCATTGTACCTGAGTAAATCCAGTTTCCTGTAGGCATGTGATCTATTGATGAGTAGGTTGTAACCCAGCCTTTCTCCTCAGTTTCACTCTTTCTGGAGGAAACAGCCACATAAAGAGAGAGGGCAAACTTGAATACAGGCTGAAGGTGCACAAAGTCAGATTTTAAGAAGAAAGCCTAAATTAAAATATAATGCTATAATAAAAATTATAATACAATGTTAAATATTGCTTCTGCACTCTCCCAGTGATTGAATCAGCTTGACTCAGCAAAATCTTAAGTGTCACATGCATTTGACTCTGGCAAATATTCCTGCAATGGAAATGAGTATGTCAAATCTATTTTTGATATGTTCATGTCATAGAACTCAATTGTACCCCTACAAATGTTCCATACAGAAAAGACCTGGGTAGGTAAATACTGAAGAGGCTTAATTCTTCCTGATTTTTTCTGAATCCTGTTTATGCTGGGGATACACAGAACTTCCTGCTGTACAAACTTTTATAAATATTCACTTTTAACTTCTGTCACAGCTAAAATATGGTTACATTTCAGCAGTAAATGTTCCTCTCCTTTTTCTTTAAATAGAAATTTGTTTGAGACCCTATGCCTGCAGTGTGCTGGTAGCCTTCAACTCTTTCTGGATTTGAGGGAAGTCTCACTTTGGAGAACTGGTCAGAATAGCTGAACATAAGTTCTGGAATGACAGTCTAAGAGGATGATGGGGTGGACTTTAACCTTCATTAAATGAGTATTGTCCTTTACAACATCATGACTGGGATCAGAATCTGGCCTGCAGACTAAGGAAAACATGGTCTCTTATGTTGGGAGCTGCTAGCCCAGAGGAAGAAGCCAACAGAAAACGTAGCTGCTGGGATTAAAAAGATTTAAGAAAGGGCTAGAAGAGTCCATGGGGTAGAAGGATGTCAAGATAAAGCCAAAATGTGCCCCAGTGCTCCCTCCTATAATATGAAGTGACTGGGCAATGGATGGGGGTCTAGAGTCTGACTGAAGATGTGCCTGAAGAAGCTGCACCTGAAACACTTATTTTCGCAGTAGAAGAGGATCCTACCCAAGAAGGAAAATGCTATGGACCTTACTTTGCTCTCCTTAGGTACTGAGATTCAAAGGATGATGTGAGCCTTCTCCTCACACCTAGCGGTGCCTTGTTTTTGTGGTTGAAATATAATTATGGAAGTGAATTTTATTCTCTCTCTCTCTAGAGAGATCTGGAGATTAGCTTCCAAGCTGATGAAAGAAATGCAGACTGCTATTCACAAAAGAGCTGAAGAATGTCAGTGTACCAGCTGCAGAACACTGAACCAGCAGAATGCCTTAAAAAAACACTGAAGGAGATGTGGAGGCACTTTCCAAAGGGAAGTGACCATCTTTTATTTTTCTCCTGCTTTAGGAAAAGAAGGAGCTTAAAACTCCAGGCTTCTGCATTCCCTCCCTTCAAGTCACTCCAGGGCTCCCAGTCTTGTGGTTAAGCTAGACACCCTGTAGGTAGCAAGGACCGGGCCGGTAGGGTAGCCAAAACCAGTATGATGTATTTAACAATTATGGATCATGCTGTAAAAAACCAGGCAAATTTGTTGAAATGTGATGCAGTCTTAAGGAGACCAGTAAGAACTATGAGTGCATGACCCAAAGAGCTCCTTGCCCTGGCCTGAGGTACCAGCAGAACGGCACAATTTATATTTTCAGCTGCTGACAGGGGCCAGTTGAGATATTCTGCCCGTTTTGCTGAAGAAAGCAATGTACCACATACACCTGCTGAAATTACAGCAGACGAAGTGAAGTTCACTACCCTGATGCACCATGCCTGGGTTTACAGCCTCTCTCAGCTCCACTGGGTGGTGGGGCTGGGGGAGGATTTAATTCCCGAGTAACAGCCAAAAGCCAGTGCCTAACTCCAGGCTTTAAAGCAGGTTTCTCCGACCCTCTGGGACACACAGACCACAAACTTCGTGCCCCAGGAAGCCAGGCTGTGAGGGGGGCGTGAGTGTGGCCTGGCCCCTCACGCGGCAGGCGTACAGCTCGGAGAGAGAGGGAAGAGGGAGACGCAGGGCCCGCGGGTCACGCTGGAGCGTGAAATCCGGACATCGTGGCTGCAAATCTGATCCTGCAGTCCTGTCTTAGGTGGAACGAGAAAAACAAGCATCAGGAAGGAATAAATACCCTTTCAATCGACACGCCATAGCTGGAGAGGAGGCACATGTCGCGGATGCAGGGCAGGCTCATGGTCGTTAGCCTTAACGAGGGGGTGCTGACCACTGCCCAGCTGCGTGGCCTTGGCCTCAGAGGAGAACACAGTCCTGCTGGGGCGGTTTGATTTCTGGGTTACGCAAGCTCTAGGGACCGCAGGGGCAGGCCGTGCTACAGCGGCCAACGCAGCCGCCCCTCCTGCCTCCCGGGCAGGATGCGGCCGCTGTCAACGATGTGGTCGCTGTCCTGCGGGCAGAAGGTACAGGCCCCGGAAGTCATACGTAAGCCATTGTCGGAGGCAGGTTTGCTTTGGGAAAGAAAGAGATACGATAGTTGGTGTACCCGGGGAGGAACAGGCAAACAAAACCACTAACTGACAAAATCTAAGCTGACTTAAAAGTACCAACAAGCAAGGACCAGGTTGGATCTTTCCTACATCAAAATGTGTATATTTCAAAGCTAAAAAATCTAAAATATATATCAGTGGCCTTCTAAAAAATGACTTTTTTCTTTGTCATAGAGTAGCTTTTACTAAAAGATAAAAATCTTTAAAATGTTTTTCAAGTTGACTGTGCAATCAGTTTACTCCTCATTGGGTGAAAAGGTCAAGCAAAACATGAAGCTAGGGGGATAAATAGGACTATTCCTTATAGGAAATAGTTGCAGGATCAGGTCTTGAACTGTTGCTGTAAGAAGTGGAACCAGAGGTTGTTATGAATGCTGAATTTCAGGGTGATCCTTCAGAACAGCTAAGGTGCAATGACATAGGTTAAAGATGTAGATTCAACCCTTGATCCACTAGGTATTACAAAGGCTATTGGTTTCATGCTAGTACTAAATACTGAGGCTAAATACCAACAGGAGTTTGCATTCTTTTAAATTACATTAGATGGAGTTGAGAACAGATTCTGGGGCACTGAATTTGCAGACAGAAACTACTAAGGGGAAGATTTAAAAAGTAGCCATCCTCAGAGCACCGGTAACTGCCTGCAGTACAGCAGAAAGTACAGAAAGGCAGCCGAAGGGTCTCAGCATCACAGATGCAGACGCAATTTTAATGTTAGAGTTTGAACTCAGCTAATTGCATCTTCAGAAGATGAAGGCTGGAGGCCCATTAAAAGTGAAAGCTCTCAGTGTAGGAATTGATATGTTCACGTATTGCTCCACATACATTATAGGTATTTTTCAAGACACAAAATAGGAATTTTTAAAAGGGAAATGAAACCAGTGATGTTTTCAAAATTAGTTAAATGAAACTTGAAAATCTTTAGCTTTCAAGAGTAAAAGAAAAAAGTTCCAAGTTAGAAAAACAATGTAAAAAATGCCAAGATGAGGTTTCTTTCTAAATCAGCAAACCCCAAATATTGGTACTCAAGAGTCTGTATTCGTTGCTTCTCAGAAGTTGCTCCTTGAGCATGTTTTGCACCGCAGTGCGTCTGTATAAACAACTTTGTCCTTAGAAGAGAAGCTGTGAGTCTACTAGTGGAATGAGTCATTTTACTGGATTTATTACATGAAATGTAGCCCTTTAGAGTAAAAAGAGCTAAGTATTGTATTTTGGCTCCATAATAACTGTTAAGAAACATAATACAGGCCGCTGTAGAAATACTAATGAAAATAATTCAGTGACACTTGGATTTTCACTAAGTCATACGCATTTGTTATTTAAATTCACTGGCAGGATGAGACACCAAGAAAAAAACACTTAGTTTCCAGAAGAAAATTTATTCTATCAATGCACAACAGTAAAGGGATCTACAGAGCAAGGATTTCTAGATATCACAGTAAATCAGCTGAGATTTCAGTAAATAAATATCAGAGCTGAAAGACTCATGCAAAGCACGTGTTGTAAAAATTTTCAATAAATTTAAAGAATTTATCTTAAAAAAAATTTTAGTAAAAATTTTGATAAAAATTTTTACTTGATAAAAAAGGTAAACCTTGATAAAAAAGGTAAACCTAGAGAACTGCATTATAAAAGTCAGGAAAAAGACAAGAAATGATAGAATTGGTTGCTCCATGAAGTGTGCTGTAACAGATAAATAGGCAATGTCAGTGCCTATCTGAGTGTCTACGAAAACCCTTCAAAGACCCCAGAATAAAGACCCAGCCTATACAATTTCCGGAAATTGAAATTCCCTTGTATAATGATCTGACTTGCCATCAGACTCTACAGAAGCTCAGCCAAAACAAAAGTAGATTCTGATGTTTATATTGCATGGTATCTCTTTGACTTCACTATGAATTAGTTCTCATTTTTTGCTTTCAGAGCAAGTCAGCTCAGCTATGCTTAGATAGTAATGTGAAACATATTGAGGGCAAAACCTGCATGAATTTAACAAGCATAGGAGCTATCTAGGCAGCTTGGAGCCCTGAATTAAAATGAAATTCAGTACATTACATATAATTTCCTTGATTTATTTGAACTCTATTATTGTTATTGTTAGTATTGCTCTTTTGAAAGGTTAACTGCTTGCTTGGTAACGCAGAAAATGTATATTGAATATTAGTGAGAGATGTGACACTAATAACGCACTTCCTAATTATTTCCCTATGTGATGTTGTTTCAGTATTTGAAGTATTCACTATTTATGTCTTTGAAAAGGGCATGCCTTAGCAATACTACAGGTATTGAACTAACGTTGTGTTTTGCTGGCAGTAACCACCAAAAGTTTCCAAGGATGCTCGCTGGTAATTGCAACATCGCTTATTCTGGCATCTCATTCACCAAGCTGCTGTTTTTAAAATGCTATCTGCTGAATTACACCAATGTGAAGACAAAAGCTCCACTAGTCACCTATTTATAGAAATATTAACAGCGAATTAACTGGAAGCAGGGATTTTCTGAACCTGAATGGTAGAAGGAAGAGTCTAGAGTCTCATATGGGAGTTTGGGAACAAGCAGTGAGAGACAGAAACCGCAGCTGAGGATGAAATGAAGGAGATGGAGGAGAGACAGAAGGACTGGAGAAGGAATTTCTCAGAGCAAAGCCAGAAGGAAGATGTTCAGGGTAGTAGGATATGACTGGGAGTCTCGGCATCGTTCTTCAGTCAGCCCTTCTACAACAAGATGGTCCCAATAAACCACTCCTGAAGGTCACCAAGAGGTGGGCCCAGGAGGTTTCCAGACAAACCAAATCTCCCTCAACTGTTGACCTGGAAGGTGGCTGGTAGGTCACAGGTGTGTTCCACAGTGATGCCTTCAGTATGGGTCTTTCTGGTTCATTTTTTGTTAAAATCCAGTCTGGTCCCTTTGAAATCACCAGGACATTTCTGCCTTTGGGTTCTGAAGACACAGGGTGAGAACACCAATTGCTTCAGGTTTGTTTCCTTTTCTCAGACACTGTTGGGCACACAGCTATGCAAAAGGAGATGTTTTTTATTTTGTGATCTTGTCAGAGCTGCTTCCTCGGGTCCGTCTCACTCTTCTCCACACAGTTAGCCCCGATCGCCCTTCTAGGAGGGGAGAACTTGTGGAGTATGGTGACCAAATGCACATAGAGCACAACATATGCAAAGCCACATCATTCCTCAGTGTAGCCTCCCTGACAAAACAGGGTCATCTGTGTACAAGTAGACATTTTAGGTCAAATCCTGGCTTTGCTGAAATCCCTGGTGAATTGGTGGAGCCAGAATTTTTCATCTTCATGTTCTCTTATGGGGGCATTATATAAAGAGAATTAATTTACTGCCAGAGAGGTCAGAGTAAGTCTTAGTGTGATACAAGTTAAAATTAATAAATAAAAGGGATAGGAAATCTTCCTTTTTTTTTTCTTACATTTTTTAACTGATCCAGCAATTTAATAAAACAGCTCATTTTGATTTAAGAAAATAATCTGTTCTAAGTAACAGCTCATCTCATTTTTTAATAATAAATGGGGTAATTTACTGTCAGAAGACACTAAAAATACACTGCAAACACTGTCAGATAGAATGACCCAAACCTCCAGAAGTCTGGAAACAGTTGTTAGCATACAAAGCTGTGTTCATTAAAGTATTTTTTTATACTTGCCTGGAGTACTAGTATATATAATAGTCATCCATTGAACAATAAAGAATCTAGTTAACAACTTTTGTTAAATTGAAACAATGTGCATATAAAAAATTGCTCCCTCAGTCAGAGAAATACAAACATCCACTTCCAGAAACTGGCATTTCAGTCATACTTGGAGTTTAAAGCTTGGAAACTGTTCCAGGCATCTTTATCTGCAATGCTGTTCTTCGCTAATAGTTCAGCTCTGGTTTACTTTAGCAAATCTTCTCAGGGTGAAGAACCGATCACCACTGATTTTCGTTACCTACAGAATATGTGAAGCAAGGGAGTACTGAATGTGAACAGCATCAGCAGAATCGGACCGGTGTTTGAAAACAGACTATGGTGAAAAGTATGGAAACTTTTGTTACTGCACGCAGCATATTTTGCCATTTCATTGTTGGCAGCTGTATAGCCTTTTTTCACTTGTCTTTGAAAAATTTGGTAAAAATACAAATGAAGGATATGGAAAAATCCTCTCTTGTCCATCTCCTATTAAAATAACAAGCCCTTGAAAAGGAACAATTAAAAGAAACCTGAGAGTGTAAAAAAGTTAAAAGGGAAGTTTTGTCAGGGTAGATCAAACATTGTTGCATCTTGCTTCATGTAAAAGATCTGTAGGCTGTTCAGTGAGAGCTGCTGTCTTTCAAGTTACAGCCCTCTGTTATCCTACCCCTCACTCAGGCTTTGGTTCATAAGCAAACTCTTAGTACACTGTTTGGCAAACATTAATAGTATGTAATCTCTTGCTATTAATAGCACTCGCTAGTTTGCTATCTCATTGATTCTAGCCTATAATGATACTTACATATATTTCTTCGCAATATGTAAGTGGATATCAAATCACTGAAAAGAGTGACCACCTCAAGAAGAGCTGCACATCTGACTTGCAAGAGACAACCAATCACTTCTGACAAGCCATCACCTCCCATGCTTTTAAATCCATTCCAGAAGGGTTGTTTCTTCCACAAAAATGCAATGGTAACATTGACAGTTGACAAGAAACAGAAATTCTAGTGATATCCTCTCGGCTTGCCTATTCTGTGTCTTCTGAAGACAATAAAGTCTTGCAGGAGAAGCACAAACAGTGCCTGGGGCCTTGTCTGAATATGCTGTTGGAGCTTAATAATTTCAGGCAAGAACAGAAGAGAATTTTAATCTGTCAGAGGGATGAAAGATTGAGCTGGCAAAACTGAATGACACAAAAGTTGTGGAGTTCAGCAATCCCCATGAAAATAAACAGCTCGCAGGAAGTACTAAGTGCTGTTTCCAGAAATTAGTACTGTTAGACTACACCAACATAACAGCAATCTAAGTTCCTTTAGGCCAGCAATAAACAGAGACCAGACTTTAGAATAAATCAAAATAATGCTAGCAGAACAGAAACTGATGTCAACAGAAGCAGAGCTGCATGCATTTCTTTGAAACTGCAGAGACCTGTGAGGCCTGGGGATAAGAAAGACAATTCCTTGGAAATGGCAACAATAAAGAGAGCTACAGCCAAGAGCGGGTAGATTTTGTAACCTATCAGAAACAGGACTCTGCTCTGTCCCCTGATTTTCTTTGCAAACTGCATTACAGTGTAATGGATCAAAGTCTCTGCTGCACTGTAGCTTCGCTCACCCAGAAATATGAGGGTCACTTCTATGCCAGTACAAGTCCCAACTACTGCAGAGCCAAGAGCTGCTCTAAAGCCTTACAACGTCCAAAAGCTTTTCAGGACCAAGGGTGGCTGCAGCAAAACGTGCCTCCTTCTCCATGGAACAATGTGGATCCAACTATGTGATCGAGCTCAGTTTGAAATTCAGTACCCTAAATACAGTTTGGAAAGGGCAATGGTCTTTCTGAGCATCCAGACTACTCAAAAAGATGTGTCTCTACTACACTAAAACATTGCATCAGTGAATGAGTGATCCCAGAGGACAAAGGGAAGGAAACAACGCTGCCTTCTGCACACACATGCCTCTCCCATCAAAAAAGACAAACCCATTTTTGTTCACTTCTGCAGAGCTTAAGTTTCCACACTTTTTTCACTATGCCTTCAAATATTTATTACCTTTTAAGCACTTTCAGCTAAAGAGTTAAAACATGTTTTCACTCTTCTGCTGTAACTTAATTAGCATATAAATGTTGCCTTGACGACCCTGAAGAATGAAGTCTGCTCATCCCCAGAACAGGTATAACACAGTCAGAAACGCTGCATTTTTTTCCACATTGCCATACCAATAAATGTCAGCTGTTGCTCAGAGTACTCCTAGGAGTGAAAGGACAGTTTAATCTCCATGTCCATTCAATTTTTGGCCTCTGTAAAGAGACTGCCAAAAAAGTTGCCAATTAGTGCTAATTGTAGAGAAGGTTTTTGTGATGTGCACCCTTGTCCACTGAAAATTGGATTACAACCATCAAACTCATTTCCTATGCTGCTGATATATTTTATTCAGGTCACCAGCACTTCTGCAGTTAGCCTTTTTTAAAATAGTGTCTGATCATACATGAAGAGAACAGAGGTTGAAGACTCGTCGTTATATTTCACCCTCTTTTCTCTCAATGCGTTAGATTTATTTGGGGGGTTATGTTAGTTGAATTTTCTCAACCACATTACACAAAAACAAAATAAGACTTCAAGAGTCTTTCGGTTCTCATGTGGTTATGTAATAATACATTAATATAAAGGATTTCCATTTTTAGACATCAAACCCTTGACAGATGTTTTTGGATCTAGTTGCACTTAGTTAGTCTCCATTATTATGGCACACTTTGATCTGGAGAATTCCTTGTCTGTGATCAAATGTAAAATGAATTCAGATTCATTCCCTTTCATCTCATGTGAGCAAGACGTGTGAACCATTTACTTAGCCCTGTGACTCTGTATGATGAGTATTGTCTTTTTCACCGGTTCCTGGTGGGATTTTTTTCTTTTTCTGGTAGATGAACCAGCTCCTTTATATGATCTTACAAAAGACACCGGCAGAATGTCACTTCACATTTGTCAAGAGCAAGCCCCACAATCTCTTTAACAAGTGATGTTTTACAATGTCTTGCAGGAGATTTTTGCAAACTGATGTTAATTAGCCCAGAAAAAAAAGATAGCAATTAAGGCATCAAAACTGTCTTCGGAAAATCTGAAAGGTTTTACTCAGCCATGGAGAGGTAGATATTATGAAGGCTAACACTACAAAAGACTCCTTAACTCATCTCCTTATGACTAAGCATTGTAGTAATCAGACAAGACAGATTACCCTTGTTTAGGAGTCTTTGCTGCCACTATTAAGGTTCAACAGAGTGTGCTGAAAGAGATTTTCAGTAATATTACTTTCTTTATTTTCACAGGTTTACACCATATCATTATTGTAGCTGTATGCATTTCCTATACCTGTATGTTGTTACTACAAAGAATATGTAAAAGGCAAATAAGTAAAACAAAAATACTCTTCCCCTCACACTTTGACCATCAGTAGTTTAAAATAAAGCGTTACTATATGTATTGAACATCATATGTCAACCATTTAAATTCTGAAGTCTCATTTTGCCCATGAACTTTTCTTTAACCTATGAGAACAACTAATGTTCATACAAGCTTTGAAGAACAGGTTCTTACATACTTATTTTGTACATGTGATTTTCTTTACCCATTTATTTGCAAACTATTTTATATCTGATTCTTATGTCTTACACCAACATATTCAAAAGTGAGATACTATCATTGACTACAGTCCCACAAGCATATAAGCGTACATGTAACTTCAGCAATTTACATAGCCCCTTACACAACATAAGGGATATCTGCACAGGACTCGCAGGAGAGACATCTTTAGACAGAACAGGATAGTTTTAAATTTGTGGTCCTAGGTGCTGCTAGGAGTTCAGCTTGAGCTGAGATTCATCTCAGTAGTCAAAACTGAGCCTGGCACTGTGCAACACCTCTGTCATTGTGGACTGCCCTGGGGAGTTCCGTTACGTCCTTTCTGGATTTGTCTCGCTTACAAGGTTTTCAGCCTCCTTTGGCACGGGCTGTCAGTCCAGTCCCCAATCCCTCAGTGCTGCCTTGAAACGGGCATGCTCTGCCAAACCTGTCGAGCATTGATGGCATGGGTGAAGGGCCCCACGCCTGCCCCTCCCTGGGCACCCTCATGCCTCAAGTTCATGCTCACAGGGTGGACGACTCCCCATTTGAGCTGGAACTCTTAAACTGAGGTTTAGATGACCCTAAGCTGTTGGATTTGTATTTTGCACTTCTAGGATTGAGATATGACAATGTGGCAAATATCAGTACCAAAATGGAGTCTAATTTCAACTTCAAGATACATTTTTTGTCCAAATTATTAACCCATAACTTAGAATTATCAAATAAAAATGCTGACCTTCCTGCTAACAGCAGCAGTTATTTACTTGAACATCTGTGCAATGTTTTAGCTTTAACTTAGGTCCCAAACCATGTTTATGATATTGTTTGTTGTTTTTATTGTCAGTTTAGTGCATTTGAACCACTTCTTCAGAGAAAGCTACTTTAATGCCATATTATATCGTAGGTTAGGAAGAAGGGAAGAAGCAAAGTTTATTAAATTCTGTGGAAAGGTCAGTGAAAGCAATAATTGCTGAACTGACCCAGTACAAAAAGCCTGTGTAAGGCTGACTTCATCTTTTCAGCCTCGTTTATGTCCATGTGGAGGCTCCTTCTGGAAGGATGGAGAAATTTCTGGTCAGTCTTTTAGAGTCAAAAGATTTAAAAAGCAAGTGTAGCAGCTGGCTGGACCACAGCTGGCTGAAGCAGAGGCTGGGGCTAGGAGAGGGGGTGCACTGTGCAGGTGAAGAAGCAGTTTCTGTAAATAGATTACTAAATAGCAAATGGTGAGTTCTGTTTCACAAGCAGAAACATAAAAATATTACAATATTTTTATTATCTATTGCTGTCCTTTTGTTTCTTGGAAAGATGGATGCTTGGAAAGTATGAATGAATTAAACTTCCAATGTAGGTGAGAAGAGACAATAAGTACAGAGAATTAAGTAAATTTTTGAAAGTTTGCTGGTTTTCAAAATAGATGGTTAAAAATACAATGTGAAAGAGCTGATAAATCACCTTCTTATATCTGCCATGGTCCAAGAAAGCACCCATAGTACATCATTGTTGGTCAGCTGATGTGGAAATTTATCAAGCAGTGGCAGCCATGTCCCTTGCAAATGCATGGGCTTCCAGTATATGTCCAAGGCAAAACTGTATTTTCCCTGTCTTACTGCTTTGTAAAACTTTCTTCTGTTTTGGCAGAAATTCAACTCAGTGGATCTTTCTCCCCAAGCTAAGCTTTTGGAGGGGACACTGAACAACACACATTATATTGTAGGGTAATATGCAAATATTACTGATGGCAATACTTAAAGGTAAAGAAATAAAATGATCCATGGATATGACCTGAAGCTCTTATTGACACATGATTTAAATACCTTTCATAATCCCTTTTTTGCTTCACTCATATGACCTGGTATAAATCCTAAATTCATGCTGGTAAAATCTTAATATCACACAACCTTTAATCTTATTTCAAACTTATAATTGCCTTTTTAGCCATTTACTGTTGGAATGCAAATTCTATATGTGCAACGCCTTCCATCATTTGTTTGCTTTCTGATTGGCTGAAAGTCCTTGGCCAATTTTATTCTTCAACCTTTTTCTGTCTCTAGGGCGGTGTTTACAAGTAATTATTATTAATATTGGTTCTATACTGCCTCTGGATGGCAGTAAAGAGGCTAATGTTAGAGCGATTTTTTCACACGGGGTATTTGTATGCCACATTGTTGAGTAGACTACGTCAGGCACTTTGAATTCCCAAATGTTACAGTTCTGGGATAATAGGAAGGCAGGGAATCTCAGTCTCAAACTGAAGCATTCCAGTCTTCAAGAAACATTTGTGACCTCAATTTTCTCTCAATAAATCACAACATTTCTGGCTTGCACACATTCTGCAGGTTATAGCCAAATAATTTAATGCCATTTGAAATAATTTAAATGTCATGCATGCTTTCTACAGCAGTACACGTACAGAATAAATTGAAACAATTTGAAAATTAGCCACTGAAAAGGTGCATACACCTGCTACATCTTATTGCTTAGGTAACTGATGGGATATTTCAACAGTCAAATTAATAGTCCAAAAGATACAATCATTTAAATTAAAAATGAATTCTGCATTTTGAATAGCATTACATCCTGGAGAAATGAATACACAAAGGCTACTTTGCAGCTGTGGAAAAGATTGCAAATAGTTTTGTTCTGCCAACAACTGCCAGCCAGAAAGGGCATGCAACGTTACAGTTTGCTGTTCTGTACAGCCATAGTTATATTTTCTGTACATAACAGTAAAGCGTTATGCCCTTGTAGACAAATTTCATTCAAAATAGTAGGGCCCACAGAGGGCCCATAGTTTCATCACATAAAGGGTGATAACAAGAATTGTGGGTCAGTGGACAAGGGGCCTTTTGGTGCTCATGAGCATATCGGAATTAGTTTGCTATTTTCTTTCAGTTGCAGGATGTTGGGATTTCCCCTTCCTCGCGTTTAGGGGGAAGAAAGAAGTTCAGTGATTGTCGAACATTACCAGCGCAACCAAGGAGACCCCCAGAGACCGGCAGGGCTGTTGTGTCGACCCTGTAAACAGAAATGTGCGCAGCTTCTTCAGAGATGTCCTCAAGAGACACTGCCAAAAGGCCTCCCCAAGGGGCCTCTTGGGGATCCCCCTAAGCTTGTCATGTGCTTGAAGAGATCGCTGTAGTGGACAAGCATCTTATATGTCTATGTTATAAATCTCTAACAGCAAACCTCTGTTCCTGAAGGGGTGATATGTCATTACTGCTAGTGAGCGATCGTCCGTTGGCATCAGCCATCCACACATCCACTGCGCTGCGCAGTGTAGTGATCCCAAAGGTGGTTTGGGATCTCACTCAGTGTTGGTGTAGAAGTCACTTCTACCCAGGACCATTTGTCACCTTCCTGGAGAGCTAGAATTCATCCAAGAGCACATCTAAGAGAAACCCCACATTTGGTACAAATAGTATCCAGAACTAGAGCTGTCTTCTTCAAATTACTGCTAGATGACCCTTCATTTCTTCCATCTGTTGACTTTGTGAGAGCTTGCCTTTTGGAAGAAACTCCAATCTTCAGTGACCAGACTAGGGAGAAATACATGTAAAATAAAGAAATTCTCTGACACTCTGTGTTCCTGTGTAATCCCCTGCAGCCATTCTACAGAATCTTGGTAAGGAAGTCCTACGGAAGCAGGATATTGTCCCCATCTTCTTTAGGTTTGGACTGGTTTCACCTAAAAGCTTTTCCTCTATGGATGGTGGCACTATTATAATTGCGTAAGTGTGCCATGTCCATCAACAAATTTGGAGTCCTTCCTTTTGAGTTGCAGTGGAATTAAACATTCATCTTTTGACTGTGGCACTCATACACAAAACTGGTTTTCCAGTTGGGATATTTTTAATGGGATATGGTAAGCACGTTCTCTGTAGTCACCTCTGACGATTTGTTCATTAGTTGTCAGTGCCTGCACATAGGAAAAACTTAGGGAATGTTTATGTCTGTCTACTCAATGATGTGCAAATCTATCAATAACAGCTTCTGGCACAATTTTCAGAATTCCTTTTTTACATCAAGGTTGAGAGAGGAAGGTTATTAGCCTACCAAGAGGTACCATCTTAAGTCATGACGGTTTGTGTAGTCACTGCATATAATGCCATGCAGTGAATCAAACACATGCAAATGTTATCAGTTATCCAACTTTCGGAGTTTATTTGCTGTTACTGTTTCCTGCTGCAAGCCTTGCTGTGCTAAGAAGGTGGATGTTCTACCAGAGTTCCACTTGTTTGTCTATTTTTCCAATGTTTTAGTCTCCTGTGTTTCAGTCCTCAGCATTTCAGAATCTCTTAAGGTTTTCCTTTTCCTTATGAAAGCAGTTACTCTGATAACAGGACTCAGACAATGTGCTTCCAGGACTGGAAACTCAAATTTGTTCTGAAAGTCACTAAATAAAACACAATATCTCAGGGTCTGATAACTCAAGGACATTTCTACTCCACATGCCTATTTCTAGGCAAACAGAAGTGCACTGATACTCAGGAAAGAAAAAAAGTAACACTGTGATTCCTCTCTGTGTCTAGCAAGCATGACAATTAGACTATCATCTTGGGTATTTTTCAACAAAAACTCTTCAGGTTTAAAAGAGCTGTCTTGCTACAGTTTTTATCTTCCCCATTTGGAAGGGAAGTGGAAGACATAACTAACTTTGTACCTGTCATACTGGAGAACAGCATTACAACCATTAAAATCACGGTTTTGGATCTCGCTGAAGCACATTCTTCCTCATAGCGCATGCCTCACATAACCTCTGGTGCATTCGAAGAGGGGTGTGAAAGTGGTCTCGCTCAGATTGGAAGAACAAACGAATATAGCTCTCTAAAGAATGTGAAGCCACATACTTCACTCTCTCTTCACTTTAACACCATTTCTGAGATCCATGCATACTGTGGTAAGTGATATAATAACAAGGTGTTGATGATTTAGCTAAAGACATTTGTGGGAAAGGTATGTTCATCTTATGTTCAGACAAAGTCTCCAACTACATTAACAGCGTTTTCTTGTGGGCCACATAGCATACAAATGGTAAGACTTTAAACTGAGAGTTTAAATTGAGTTTGAAGTTCTGGACAAAGATCAAATACAAAAGCACATTGTATTTAAAGTGTAAGACTTTAGACTGACAGTTTAAAATGTGAAGTCCTCATATCTGGACATGTTTCATGGCTCTGCTACAGATTTCTTGAGTGAAGCTAGCAAGTCATTTAAATCATGACGTGTTACAGTGTTTTGATCTCTGAAATGAGGATAATGACAACTGTTCATCAGGAAGATTGTAATGATTAATATTTCATTGAAGCATTTTGAAATCTCTGGATGGAACTTGCTATATAAATATGTAGTATTATTACTGTTGTAACTGGGTAATTTATTTACTCTCAGGGGATGCTATGGTTATAGTTTAGATACCACTTTATATCTTAAGTCTTTGTTTACAGTGGCTTTTCTTGATTATCTTGGGCTGCAAACTTACATATCTACCTTAACCCAGAAGTTTGAAGGAAAGCCATTCAGCTGTTATCAGAATATTTTAAAAAATTATTTCTTTCAGCTGTTAGAGAAATTGAGCAGGAGTATTTGACACTTGGCTTCTAGTATGCATGTGCAGTAATCGCCACCATGAACTGCTGCTTTGTTAAAAATAGTTTAAGATCTAAATTCAGTTATCTATTTCATAAAGAAGAATATATTCTCCTTACCTAAGGGGATGGAAAATATAATACACACGCACACATACATTTGGATAACAAAAAATATGTGGGCACTTGCTATGGGAATATATTAAAAACTTAAGGGTAACAGTGAAATAAATAAGGTACAAATAAGACATGCTAAATCTTTTATACAGTGAATTCCAAACTGCAGCTGTTGTGAGAGCCAGCAGTCCTAAATCTTGAGTCTCTGGCTGCTTTGCCCCAGCCCATCCATAGGGTGTGCTTCCCTTAGGATTTTCCTTACAGGGTGAGTATCTCAGTCTATGGATGCCTTGGCACTATGCTGGTTTTGCTCCAACTCTCTGGAAGTGGAAAGGTAGCATGGTTAGAGCAGGGCTGTGATTTGGCATCCTTAAATTATGCCTTTGCAGGGACTGACAACTTTGCCCAATGCACAACAGTTCTGAGTCTCTTCCAGGTTGTATTCGGGACCAAGCATTCCCCCACTCAGCGTCAGCCTTGTGGAGCTCAAAGAGGAGCACCTAATTATTTTGGCTCTCATCCCCTTGTGTTTTCTCCAGAATAGCTTAGCTGCACCAGAGAGTCTTGTTTCCACAAACTGTTGTCTAAAACTGTAGTAAGGATAATATTCTCTGTGGATCCATTCCTAAATTATGGAGAGTTGTATCTGTATGCCACTGACACAGGTGACTCGTAGTTTTCCCCACTTAAGTCAGTAAGATTATGCCGGTTTATCCAGCTGGAATCTGAGCAAGTGAGTTGAAAAATATTCTTCACCCATGTTGCTGATCTTACATATTCAATTCCTTTTTAGTAATCAAAGGCATCCAGACTAACTTTTGTGTAAATTAAATCAGAATGTGATAATAGATCATAATTTTTGTGTTAAAAAGTTACTACAGAGAAATTCAGTATGTTTACTGCCCAAGTGTTGCTGAATGTGGCTGCTGTAAACCAGATGAGATTTACATACTGACAGGTGAAATTTGGGCCGCAAATTCTAAAACTGAATTTGGTCAGAAGTCTAACTCCCAGTTGTACAGACAAGGATAAATGTGCTCCCGTAGCTTGCTTGTTTTAAGAGATAGGTATTTTCAAATGAGGGTATTTTTACCACAAAAATATTTTTTTTTTTTTGGCTTGTATTCACAAGTTGTTTCCACATCACATGCTATAACAACGTATGTTTGCTCACTAGCCTGGTCTTTTGTTCATACACCCTACTTCTACTCTGTTGCTTTGGTAAGGTCTTAGCAGAGGAAGGTCAATCTCAGCAGTCAGACTGAGTACTGACACTGATGTACACAGCTTTTCAGTGTCTTGATCTTGACAGATCATGTCAGTCTTTTGGCTTGTGGAGATAAAAGAGAGACAGGTCTGGCTTTTATGTCCTCTAATAAGAAGTGGGAAAGAACCAGCTAGCACATGTTTAGGAAAATAATACAGACAGCCATGGGTTTTTTTTTTTCCTACAGCATCTGTTAGTATGAAGTTCCAAAGTATCAAATACTTATTTACTTACTTTCCAGTAATGTAAGTAGCTATGGTAGGTAGGACTTCTATGATTGCTTAGAATTGAGACTGTACAAGGCAACCTTTGCAGGATCCTGTGGTCATTGTTCATAACTTTACCAGACTTTGGGTTGATTATAGTTGAAAAATTTCAGATAAAACATTGTAGCCATTTCTGATAATTAGATTATACAAAAAGTAAGTCATTTTGTACTTGCTGAAAAAATGCTGCTCCCCTAAAAGAAAGTTTCTTGGAGCAAAGACATGGTATAAATGATAGTGGATTGGCCTTTGCATTCTCCCAAATTTTGGCAAATTATAAACCTCTGAAAATTCAGACTGCACTAGAGACTTCCACAATTTACAAGCTAGATCCTCTATAGGTTTTCTCTACATGGAATTTGCTTTATTCCCTTGCAGTTTCTGTGCTGATCAGATTGCATATACACGATCCTCACTCTTCCTAAAAGGATACCAGATGATTCCTTCTGGCACTTGGTTTATTACAGTGCAAAATAATAAATAAATTGGAAAAAGCTAACTTTTTTTAAAAACAGAAAAAAAAATCAGATCTGTTAGGAGTTACCAATTTAAATTAGAATGTCTGTAAGGAATTCTCTCCTCACCATGGGGAGAATTTTTCCCAGTCCTGCTTTCTACTCCACTCAGCTGTGCAAACCCCAGGCAGGCTGGTGTGGGCTGACGTCGTTTGGGTCTGCTCTTGCAGCAAGCAGCGGCTGGCTCAGTATTTATCCAGAAAACTGGATTCAATCAAGTTAAATAGTTATAGCCTCTGTCATGGAGACCAGCAGCCTCTCTCTAGCATATAGGCCTCTTGCATGAGCACATGGATGGGGAATGCTGCTTAATCCCATTTCCACCATCTCTCTCTTATGATTTAAAGGCCTTGCAAGTCAACAGCAGTCTTTTACAGCCATTCATAAACCTCAGCATCCAGTGTAGACCTCCTACAGGCTCAGCTGAAGATACCAACAAAGGTGCCTAAGGCCACACACTGCCAGGGATGACAAAAGCAACCACATACAGCCTGCCTATGTTAGGGAGTCTGAAACCAGACATCGGAGCATAGGAGACAGCAGCTATCAGGCGGCAAAGGAGCAGTCCCCAATGGCCGTGTGGTTCCCCATTCACCACTGGCAGCTCCTGGTGCAGGGACCTTGGCTCTCTGGAGCTCTTCCTCTGGCTCTCCTCTGAAATTCCTCCTCCTTTCCCTTCCCTCCTTTGCCCTTTCCTGAGACACAAGTGAGCTTTCGCCCGACTTCATTTTGCAGGCAGCAAAATTCAATTTTGCTTTGCAATGCTAAGAAGCTTTGAGCTGTCTTTGATTTCACTCCAGAAGAACCAGGAAAATAAATAAATAAAGCAAGCAGATCAGAATAAAGCACATTCCACTAATTAAATATTTAGTCACACTTAAAAAATGAGAATACTTGTAATAAATGCTGTTGTGCATTTATCGTAATATATTTTAACACTATTAGATGTTAATGAAAACTAGCTTTAGTATATTTGGGGGTCATAAATAAAAAAAATAGGTTGCATAAGTTCATCTTTCCTACAGCGCTGCAAGTAATTTTGTGTCTTACATAACCTTTTATTGTCAATCCAAATGACAACAAATAGCTCTTCTTAAATAAAAGAAAGATGCACTTTAATAATCAACCTTTAGCAGCTTTGGAAGCACATTTTAAGCAAGCGTAAAGTTATGTTCTGGCATTTCTTCAGGACACTTTATTTCTTCTTGACAGTGTTTTATTTTACAGAAGTGTAAAAGAAGTGACAGGCTATTGTGTATGTAATCATGGCTAATTTTTAACTTCAAAAACTTCTCTGTGATCTTAAAAGCTTTTAATTTGTTCATGAGCACAGGTTTGTACAAGCCCTGTGCAACATCTGTATGCTGTTTTAACAAATAGCTATAGTGGTAGCTCTCCCTCCCAAAAAGTTTAATTAAATTTGAAAAGCGGCTTAAGCTCTTATATGACTTTGACATGTATGGACACCATCACGAACGTTCACACTTTGAACCTGGTACTGCAAGGTGCTATGACTTTCACGGAAAAAGGTTGCACCCCCAAATCCCACTGAGATTGGGTTTCAAGGTGTGCAGCATCATGGAAGACATGGTCAGTGCTTTGTTGAACTGGGAATATCTGGGAACTCAGAAGTCTGTGGCAAATCTCTCATGTGCTTTGGTGCACTAGGAATTTTGAGTCACAGCGCTCAAATACTTAGCTGATACTTCAGTGATATTAGAGACCAAGAAAACAGAAAACCAAAATTGTGTAGGCCCTTGTGCCCAAACACACATTCTCCATTACCCCAACATGCACTACATCACAGATACTCCTCTTCAGGAGGTATTTTTAATTAAAAAGACATCATACACATTATCAGAGTTGAAATATATTGTAATATTTATATATTGTCATGTGTAGCACATCATTTACATTTCATCAACACAGATAACTAAATAAGACTAAAATTAATCATATTCATCAGTAATACTTTTAACTTTCTAGTCAGTGTAATGACATTTAAGGAAGCCCTATAGCAAAGTAGTTTAAAATTTATTCAAATATGTTATTTTTAAAATATCAATTTTTGGAAATTGGTACTGATTTCCATTCCTCAAAAAAATCTCCAAGTAATAAAATTTGTCCTCTCTATTTAATATTTAAGCCAGTAGAATGTCTTTAGATAGGTCTTGATGTACATTTTTAAAGAATTACATTTACTTCCTAATAACCAATGTAACATCTTTGTAAGAGCCTGAAACACTTCTATTTTTAAAATTTATAGTAGAAGTAAATGTAAGGTAGTTAGCAAGGATAGAGTTGATTTTTAAACGATCGAAATTTACTGCTTCGGTGAAACTATACCTACTTACATTAACTGGTAAATTTGATACTATTTGTGTTCAAGCAAAAGTTCATTATTACTCTGAAAAACACATGAGTGCTTTTAGGATTATTTCACACTTAATTCAATCCCATTGTCACTGTTGTTAGTTGCAGAACTCCCATCAGTGTCACCAGGAGCAGCACTGAGCCCATAAAGTTTTGTCTTGTGCGGCTGGATCCATCCCACTACCCAAAGTCCAGAGCAAAGGGTGAGGCTTGCAGTAACACCTATTTATAGCTCCTGCTTGCTCTGGGAAGCACAAGCAGAGAGTGAAACGGGATATGTCTGTCCAGGGAGGAGATCGGGAACCCTTAGAGGAGACAAAAAGTGAGCACTGCCTGGGCTCTCAAGGGAGGGATGCAGTATTGCCTGGGTCTCTAGCAGGCCACCCAAAAAGAGGCGGGAGCTCCTTGCAGTCGTCCCCCACTGCCCACTCTCATAGGAGTCCCTTGCAGTTTCACATTTAATCATTCTTGCTTTTGTACTGTTTAGTGTATGGCAGTTTTTGCTGAAAAGTTTAATTCCTAACATTCATCATTCATCTCTTCTTATTAAAGTGCTTTTTGGCATATCCTAAGAGGAGCAGGCTTGACCTGCAGGTCAGATTTTAATACAGCCAAGCCACTACCAAAGCTATAGCAATCAAGATAATCTCCCTCCCTGCACTAAAAAAGGCTAGATAAAAGCAGATATTAATAAAGCAGCTGTTTAATGTCAACATTCAGAAAGAACGAGCTGTTTGCTCTGCATTTCTCTTTTATATGATGTAGCTCTCTTTAGGGATTGAGAGTTTACAATTTAAAAAACCAAGCAGTGATATAGGAAAATATATTTATTCACATCGTGTGAAGATCATCTAGTCAATATTTCTACTATAGGACTGTGAGGACAGTCTGTTGTCACTGCTGTACGAGTCCTGCAGAGTATCTGAGGGAAATGTAAGGCGTGTTCTTTAATCATGCTGTGAGTCATGAAACTTATGTTCCACCTAAAACAGACTCGATTAAACAAAATAACCCCTTCTGGCTGGATCCTGAAGCTGTTGCTCACTGTCACTCCTTTTAGCTGGCCCTACAGCTTAATGTCCGTAGTGCCTTTCCCTCTGCTGAGAGTAATATGCCGTACCGCATTAGTTCTGGTTGCTGCTCTCTTTGGTGACACCAGCCTGTAGGTCCCCCAACATGAGTGCTTGCCCTCTCCATTTCTGGGCATACAGGACAATACATGAGAAGAGAACAGAGAGTCCTTGGTTTGGCATGACTGTCTGACAGGGAATCAACTGCTCCCAGTACAAACAGTTGCATGTCGCTCCTCTATCTTGACCTCTAAGGACAGCGAGCTTTCAAAATGCCAGCAGGAGTTTTTCACGGCAAAAATACTTCTGAGTATTTTCTTACATGACTGCTCATAGCTCCTTTACTTTGCACAAGGGATTTCACCAGGAGAAGCTTACCTTTCTGCATATTTGCCAGCAGCAAATCAAGTAAGTTCCAAAGAAGAAGAAAGAGCATGCATCGGTTTCCAGTACCTGAGAATTTGGAAAGAAATGTTTGTTGCATTTAGCCTGCTCTGCTTTCTAATAAGGGCAAGGAGAGTATCCTGTGGTCCTGCCTGGCCTCCTGCCCTCCCGTCTCTGATGTGGATGGCCATGGCTCTGTGCCTGTTTTTCCCCTCCACCCTGATGCCAATCCACCTTACGGGGCTTCTGTCAGGTCACTGGGGAAACCGCTGCGACAAGGTGATCTTCCCTCTGATCTCCTGCCAGGCTATTTTCTTGGCAAGAACCCGCGTTGGATACGTGACATTTGGTCTACTTTTACTTTTAAACCTCGTGTAAGAGGACACTATTTTCTCATTCTCTAACTTTAGGACCTTTCTGTTTCATTTAAATTTGAAGCTTTCTGCTGCTGCCTCCATTTTTATGACATCCATTTATATGACAAGTATATAAACTGAAGTCCAGAGTATTTAACACAATAATACTACCTAGCAGATACTCTAGTTTAAAAAGAAATACAACATAATTTAATTTTTTCATAAAAGTTTTGTGTTTTATTTTATACTGTGATGCATTACATGAATCTAAAAACATTATGATACAAAAATGGATACGCTGTCTGTGGTGAATGTAACTTGCAAGTGTACAGGCAGAAGCATTTTTAGAAACTGGAAGATTTTATAACAGAAAATGGAAAACTAGAGGGAATAAGTTGAGCAAAGCTGAAGCAACGTGATCCATAATACTATACTGATAGGACTGTCTTCTATATGCGTGATGAACAGTTCTTACTGTTAATTACTGGACTATAAGAGGTCTTCCTAATATATTCAGATTTAGAACACCAAGCAAGGAATGTATCTGTTGCCCTGGAGGCTTTTTCCTGTGGTTACAGAGATCAAGTTCTAGCTGTTTTATCACTTATTCGAAGGAATGACCTGAGTAAAGTAGATTTCTGATTGTCAAACAGTCTGTCAAAGTCAGTCTTTGTAGCTAAGAGTTTTCATCTCTAAGACACTGTAGTAAAGATACAGATAATTATATTTAAGTGTCCCTCTGCAAGGTGTTAGCTGTCTGCCTGTAAATGGCAATGAAGAGATACCAGATAACGCCGTCTGAGTTCACTAGGCAGGTGTGGTGCAATTCACAGAGCAGTTTGGTCCTGGGTGTTCTCTAAATGTGGAAGGAGATAATTATTTTCCAAAGAGGAATAAGATACAGTAATAATAGTAGCATTATGTAAGCAACACGGGTTAGTTTCTACTTCCAGATAGATAATGTGCTTGCCATATTTCTGAGTGAGTCTTTTACTATGCCTGAAGCATTACTGAGTGCAGATGAGCATATTGTTAGGGCATTCACTAATGCAAGCTATGTGTGTCCAAATAGACTGCTAAAATCTGTAGGAAAGGTTTCCATGTATTATCAAAAATTATCTTTTAGAAACCAGAGAACATAATTCTCCCCAGCGTGCTTTTGAGAAAATCGGACGCAAAGTATTTCAGAATCAGAAAGACTGTATCTAATGGCCAGACTTTATGAGTATAAAAACCCATCTAATACTAAACATAGTGTACAGCCTTGAGTCAGCTATGAGAACAATGTGTGTGCGTTTAAAAAAGAGTATATTTATCAGCAAAATCCTTTAGAAACAGATGTTTAAAGGAACTTCATTACTGAAAACAAAGTTGTATTTTTTAGAAAATGCATTATACATAAAGAACTCTTACAGGTATATCTACTGCATTTTAAATATCTGTTTCTTTGTAGGAATATGTACTGAATATGTGTCTTAGCAAATGAACTGCAAGAAAGGAAAAAAAAACCATAAACTGTATAAATGAAAATATTGTTTAGAAAATGGGAATAACACAGCACATGACATTACTTCATCAGAGAAATATGATTGCATATTTTAAAGTAATATTTTCTTATTGCTGGCATGGAGACCAATGCATGTGGGAAGAGGAGAGTAACCAACATGGTCATTCGAGGCAATCTGAGAGCAGAGAAATCTGCAGGCACAGACAGTGTGCACAGGCAGATCCACTACGTCTAGTAACTGAAGGATCACGGGGTAATGGACATTTTACATTCATTTTAAAGAGAAAATTATAGATTGAGTATTAAAAAAAAATCCTAAGGAAAGTTAGCAAACAACACTGATATGTATAGTGACTTAACCCTATAAATTAAGATGGCTCCCTTGCTTATATATTTTTGAGTCACCATAAGTAGTTAATTTGTGAAACGACTCACTAAAATGCATATTAAGGAGGAATGGTGTTTTTCTCTCTTTAGTGTTAATCTTTCTGATGAGGCTGATGTGCTTTTTATGAAAAGCCTGACTGATGCCCTCACCTGCTGACTTGGGATCATTGTATCAGATAAGGAACTATTTCCTTCTACCAGCTGCTGTATGGAATAGAGGTGGAATTCAGCTGATGTTTTTACACACTGATGACAAGATTGTTACTGTTTCTGTAACCTGTATTTTAAGCTAGGGGTTTCCCCAGGAATAATCTGCTAATTTTAGCTAGTTCAAAATGTTGCAATTGTGAATGAAAAAAATCAGAATATGATAACTCAGGTTTTAAGTATTATGCTTTCCTTACTCATAATTTACTTCGGTTCCCTATCAAATTCAAATACTGAATTTATTTTAGATCTTTTACTTTTTTCACTCAGTTTGTACTTATTTTGTATAGGGTTAATCAGCTATAAAATGCCAAGCCACAGAGGATGGCATAATATCTGTAATAATAAAATCTCATTATGTATAAATTAGGATGTAGACTGTCTATGTATTCTAGAAACAGAAACAGGCAGCCATTCAGAAATTACCGTAACTGCTTTTTTTGCCTGAAGAGTTTCACAGGAATGCAAACATGACAGAACCACATGTAATTTCTCCCTGTGAGCACTGATTTGATGTGGCTAATCTTAAAGAACGGCTAATTTCCAGGTAACTCACTATATACACTTACCTGTACTTCCATGCTTTGTAGCAGCAGTTTTCAGGAGGAAGCGTGCCTGTGAGCAAAGTACATTTCCCCATAAGTGGACTGCATGCCACTGAAGTCCCTTTCAGGCCTCTAGGTAATTCTGTGAGTAGGGAACAGTCTTATAATTTTATTAAGTATTGAATAAAAGTGCTCATTATTGCCTCAAAGTGTAATGAAAGAGTTTATTGTTATGCATGTGTGGGAGAGTAATGTTAAAATTACACTGGAACTAAGGGTTTCTCATTCTTTAGTAATAAATGCATTATTGAGTACAGAAGCTTAATATTTCTCTGGTTTTAGAAATGAAAATGTTTAAAAGAAGATGGAACTAGTCTTAGGAAGAAAAAAGAGGGAACGAAAGTGTCTTATTGGCTCAAATTCAAAGTACTTTTATTCAAAGTACTATTATTCATTATCCATTTTGTGACTCTCCAAAGTCTTGAATCAAATGACCTGATGATTTTGCTTCAGGGCTTAGCAAACAGGGTCTACAACACAAGACCCTTTGCTTGGCAGGAAAATCTTAGGATTGTGTCCTAAGAAAGCACAAACACTCTCTCTGAATACTGGTTGTAGCCAAGCGCCTCGGTTTTGTACCTCTCGCTGGAAGTGACTTCATAAGACCTATATGAAGTGGAACCGTGGCATCTCAGGAAAATATTGCAAGCTTTTATTAAATCAGTTTTTGAAGCACTGAGGGAAGTATCCTTGTACTTCTATACCAAACTCCCACAACTTACAAATTTAGTACACTTGGTGACCTGTCCGTTCAGCAGTCTTATCTTCAAATCTGCTCAGGACCATAAATATTCAAGGCATGTATTTTGGGTCCTGCTTGGTGCTATATAAAGTTATTACCTTTTTGTTCAGTGGCTGAACCAAATTTTTATTTCAGTTTCTTTGTTCAGACCTCATCTAAATAATTTTTCCCCAGAATTCCTGACCAAAGAATGTAAAAGGGAAAACTGGAAAAGCTTCCACTTTGATGCCATTTCTTTCAAGCTGCCAAAAGTAAAGCAGAGGAGATTACTCCAGCGATAAGGAAAGAAGTTCTGCCCAGTAACCCCGGCTTGGAGACCTCAACAAGAATGATGCGGGATCCCTGAGTTTATTTTCTGCCTTAATGAGATATGAAACCATGCAACAGAAAGCTGATCTAACTGCTATACTGTAACAGATTTTTTCCGCTAGGGAAATGGAAAGTATGTAATATACAGTGGAACATCATCAAGAAAATGGGTTACAAGCATGCCCAGCTTACTCTACTGAACAGCTAATGGAAACAAGATCAAATCTCCTTTGGAAGAAATAGGATTAAACATGGCTTTTCTCCTGGATGAATTCTGTAACTGCTGGCTGGGCTAAAACAGCTCTCCTCCTTCATTAGTTTTGTAAATCTAAAACTAAATTCAGCCAAAATCATCTAGTGAATTTGGATTTATTTATCAAAATAAAAATTTTGCTGTAATCTCCTTGAAGACGTAAATAATTAGTCCAGTTAAGGCATCGCTACTTTCTGCAAAGTCAGCATGTACAATCCGGCTGCCAGGAGATAATCTTTGAGATTTAATAAAAACAGAGGTATAACATTTCCAAGCCTTACAGAATAATGGATTCCAAAGGAGGTTGAAAATATAACTGAAATTAATTAATTTTGGTAAGTTACTTAGAATTATATAAACTGGGCCCCAAAAAGTGTCAAAATAATATATGATTTATCAAAGAAAAAAACACTGAAAAAAAGAAGCTCAAGGTTCTTCCACTCATAACTTTGAATGTTGAGCTTATACAGGCCTAGTACAATAAACATAGTCCTTTACATACAGCTTTGTATTGCTTTGCCATGGAAGCCCTCATCCATCCTTTTCCTGGTGGTCAGTTTGGTATTTTTCTTGTGAGTCTCCCAGCTGGGAAAAGTAGTGTATGAAGGAAGACTGAAAAATCAAATATTTGAAAAAACAGAATGAAGATGGTAGCTTCTCGTGTGCTAATTCAGTGACTATCAGCTGTCAGAGAGCTGACAACTCTTTTCCTAGAAGTTTCTTGCAAGACATGAAGCATATACTCTCTCCAGGAATAGCCCTGTTAATGCTATACATGATTTCACTCTCGTTTTGTATTCAGCAATTGCATAGTCAGAGTAATGAATTCTAATATATGAATGGTGTTCTAATATTGAATGAGAATATCTTGCCCAGTGAGATAGTACAAAGATCCATGAATTTGTGATGTTCCTGCATTCATATAATATGACTATAACGTCAGAACGGTGCAATTAGTGCAAAATAAGCTCACACCTCCTCTGAAACACAACACTGATATGAGGATGTCTCATGATGCTAGTGTTGTGCTCTAACTAATCTTTTTTATCACTCTATATGGACACACATAGCAAAGTGAGTGAGGTTCAGATGCTTCTGGATTCTTCTAGTCTTTGTGCAGCTCACTTGTATGGACATATACTTTCATACAAATTTCTGGTCTTAAGGTGTTTCATTCCTGCTAAAGCTAGCATTTCTAAACAGCACAGGATACCACTGGGTAAACACAGATTTGAGTTAGCACACTCAGGAGGCATTTCACTTGCTATTAAGAATTTGATGCTCGCATTTTATGACTGTTGTTTGTATCTTGCAATGTTAAATTTATATTCTCTTGTGGAGTAATTTTAGGGTACTACCCAGAGTGGGACTCTAGAAAAGGCTGGTAGCTAGGAGAGTGCTATGTGAGCCAAATTATCCCTGGCATAACTCACAGGGTTGATATGAGAGATGAATTGGGCCCTATGTCTCTTTACTGTAGGAATACTTTCTCTCGAGCCAAAGTAACAGCTGCAGTGTGCTCGTGACTTAAAAAAAAAAAGCTTGCTTTTTTGGCAAAGTGAGTGCACATGCCTTTGTCTTCACAGTACAGTAATTCTTATTTTTCTGAATGATTTGTATGAGGTCACCTATACATCTCAGGTTAGGGAGTTTTTTTCTTATGCACTCTTCTCTGAGAGTATGTGGTGGCCTACACTTGCCTCCTCTTGAAAGCTGAAATTCCCCCGCTGATACAACAGGTGCACTGTGCTGATGGAGCGCAAAGACAGGGTGAAGTTCAGAGGGGGATTCCTACCCCACGGTTAGCAGAAAGCACAGAGCAGCCTGCCAGCTTCTGTCCTGGGACACTGAGCCCCGGTACATCCACAGTGCTTGCACAACGCTGGCTGTAACACCTTGTAGCTGGCATACACCTCTTCAGTTTCCTTCCCAGGGGATTTGTAATGATATCAGAGTGCCTGTCTTCACTTATAACACAAAGAAATCATTTTAATCAATTGCAAGCTTCTTAAATTAGTAGCTATGACTGCCTGGCATATATTTAATTGTTTGCAAAGAATACTTTTTGTCAGTAAGTTAGTATTTCATAGACAATACTGCAAAATTATTCATATCGAAAATAATGCAGGATCTCAATAAAAACTAAGAGAAGCAAGTTCCAATTACATGGTACGGTATGCAGTACCTTTCAGTCTCTACGTAAGTCTATATTTCACAGGATAAAACTTGGCAAAAGATGTCATGTTAAATAGTATGAAAGTAATGAACTTTCAGTTACCTTTGATTAAGGGAAGAGTAAATGTGCAGATATTAACCTTAGAGTAAGTCACCATTGTTCAAAAACTGTTATACTGTGAATGCAGATAGTAGCATAAATGTATACATACTGTAGGAAAAAAAACCCGCTTTTTTTTCAGAAGAGCTTTTGAATCAGCCTAAGAATGAAAAAGATTATTAGATCAAACTGTCGAATCCATTTATAATACGGTTTGTAACACCTATAGATTTCTACTGATTTTATAAAATTTCATATATTTCAATCCCTTTAAATTCTGTGGGTTCATGGGTTCACCTACAGGGTCACTCTGAGTTGCTCCCCTGTGCCCTGGTCTCCTCGGTATCCACACTGCACGCACACTAATGTGCTCCTGGGCTCCCTCTGGAGTGACCAAGCTGGTTGAAGCGACAGTCTACTCCAGTTCCACCCAGCAAGGGTGGATGAGACCATGCCAGGGTTAACTTCCCAGCTCACCAGAAAGCACCTCCTGCAGCATCCCTGATGTCCGCACACCTTCACCTTTCCTTATACACTACTCCAACACTCACAGACCTTCCCATCCTGCTCTCAAGACTAGAGAAGACCTTAGAACTCTGCTATCTGGTGTGGGTTTTGTTTTTTTACTTCATACTTGAACAGTGATAATTTTATTTTAAATGCCCTTTATTTGGACCCCATGGTCAATTAGCCTCTATTTTACTTGTGTCGGTGGCAATACATTTATATTTCATTGCAACATACATGCTGTCTTTGTGTACTGTGGAGGTTTCATGGCTAGATCTTCCCCTCCCTGACCAGTCCCTGGAGCTGCAGCTGGGCTGGTGGGTGGACAGGCACTCTGGGAGGGAAGCTGAGGACTAGGCAGGATGGTGTGGGGTAAAGCGAAGGAGGAGGGAGCAGGGTGGAGGATGGGGCAAACAGCATCGGACCTACGTCAGCTTTAAGTTATTTGGAGTATGCCCAGAGTCCTTGCTGAAAGGCAGTCTCCGATAGTGTTTTGATGGATGATGCTGCTGTCCCCGAGTTTCACAAGAAAAGCCAAAGCTGCCTACAGTGGCAGTGGCCGGGCACGCAGGAACTGCCCAGCTGCCACCACACATGGAGTACCGATTCACCTGCACGCAGTGATCCAGCCAGCCGTCTCCCTCCAACAGCCCCAGCTTCAGCTGCAGATGGAGCTGTGCAGGAGGCATGGCGGGGCACAGATGGGAAGGGCCATGGGGTAGGCATCGAGCCAGGCTCACTGCAAGGCCCAGCATCTGGGCAAGGCCAGCCTGCTCCAGACAACAGTAGCCTTGATCTACAGGGACTCAAGCCACTCTCGACCTGGTGCCAGGGATCAGGTGGCTCCATGGTGTGTATATATATGGTATAAATATAACATCCGGGACTTCTCAGGATAAGCATCAGTAAAGGTGATGAATAAGAGAAGTGACTGCAAACTGGGCAGATTTGTGCAATGGGTTTAGTGTCCTGACAAGAACAGTAAATAAAGAGGATTGATTTAAATGGTATTCCACAAGACAGAAAAATGCCAAGATGTAATAATAAGGAAGTAAAATATATACATCGTATAGTCTCCTTTTCCAAACAAAATTCATTAATAAGTCTTACTTTTTATAACAATTTCACTTACTTAAATGTTGCCTTTGCCTTTTGTGAACAACTGACTTTTATACTGCTACTATTTTCCACTTTGTGATTTTCAGTCAAAACCACTTACAAAAGACCACTTTAAAAAAAATGGAAGCAAAAACAAGTTAAAGGGTTTAATAGCTAATCTGTGGTAGGTTGTACTAGACCTAAGGAAGAAATTCATTAACTACTCAATGTGCATTTTTACAAATCCTACTCTTTTATCTGGTAAGCCTTATCTACTGCAGCATGTTAAGTGTACAATACAAATATTTGAATAATCATGACACAATTGCAATTCAGTTTGTCCATGCAATCCTAGTGAAACCCCGAGGCAGGCAAGTGGTTTCAGTGAGCACAGAATATCCTTGTATTTCATTCACTTGCAAAGTAATTGGCACAACATACTTCATTCCAAACATATCCGCTGAAAGAGATAAGTGAAAAGAATACACAGTGTAAATAGATGGATTTATTTCACTAATGTAGGAGGCATTTTAAAGGCAACTGTTCAATAGCAAATTTTAATGTCAATGCAGATTTAATGAAGTCAGAATACATTACATCGCTGAGGACTGCATTTGTAGATGTAAACCAGCATAGTTCCACTGCCTTAGCTGGAGCTTTACCAGTCTATAACTTCTAGCCTTGAAAAATCTTATCAAATATTCTCAGTTGTTTCTCCTTTCTTCCTCTTCTGTTCCTTTGTAGCCTAAACTATTTTCTCCTGATTTTTCCCCCCTACATCTCAGTTCTTTTAGTAGGTCTAATGATTCTTTTCTTCCTTTCCACTTTGGTCTCTTCAGCTTTCTCCAGAAACCTTTTTTTCTTTGTTCATAGAATCACAGAATAATCTGGGCTGGAAGGAACCTCTGGAGGTCATCTAGAACAACCTCCTGCTCAAAGCAGGGCTAATTTCAAAGTTAGTTCAGGTTGCTCAGGGTTTCCTTGTCCAGTTGAGTTTTGAGTGTCTACAAGGATGGAGACTGCACAACCTCTCTGTGTCGTTGTTCCAGTGCTCAATCCCTCATTTGAATATTTTTTTTAATATTTCATTATGTGTTTTTGCAGTTCTGCTCCTTTAAACAGCTTCCATAATTCTCCAGCTTCGTTTCATCCTCATGCCTGTTTCCACCCTTCTACCTCTTAAAGCTGTAGCAAACATACTGTTTCCATGCTTTCTGAATTTTCTGATATATTTATATTTCTTCCCAATAGAAATACACGCCTTCCTTTGATATACAGGGTTATATTTACTCCTCACAAGATTCAAACTGATGCCATATGGGTAGAGGTCAGGTTGAATGACCGCAGCTTATTGCCCAAAGCCATTCAGGTAACATGAATACTACTAGAACCGCCTAAAAAAACCCCTCTTATTCTCCTTTGCTCCTGCACAACTAACTCATCTTGCATCTGAAAATCAGACTTGTGCCTAATACCTATAGAGCTTCAGTGGTTTCTGAAAGTGTAGTGGCTGCTAAGTATAAAAAGGTGTTCAATTTGAATGCCTGACATTGCCTGAATCACCAGATTCACGTTTGGAAATTTACTTTTTGTTTAGGATGAAAACTTGAAAAAACAATTGAAAAAATTGGCTCAGTTGGCACTGGATTTTGAGCAGTAGTCCCATGGCACTGCCAGGCGCTACTGGAACAATACTGGCAATCTAAATAAATGTTGTCAATTTTAAATTGCTCTAAACAGTCAATCTTAGACAGAGATGGACCTTCAATTTTTACTATAGAAGAGCTGGTGTTCCATTCTAATGGAGAATACAGGGAAAGTTAAGCACATTAAAATGAGATTTAAGAAAATTAATCTTATTGTTTTTAAAATATTCACATTTTGAAGTAAACGTTGCCTTTTCTAAAATATTGGAAATACATAAATGCATACATGAATTGTTAAAAAATTGAGTCATCTGCTTATATTTGCTTTGAAGTGGGCTACAATGAAGCTTCACGCTTGAAGTGAGAACTTTGACTTCCTGATGCTTAATGCTTCTGTTCATTTTTAGAAAAAATAATTTTGCAAATCATAAACAAGTGAAACATCACACCTTAATCAGTGGGTATTTGGTTACGCTTAATGAAATAATGCCCATTTGCTTCATCACTGATGACTGTTTAAGTTGACTAAGGAAGGAGATAACTTGCTGCACTCTGATTACTATTTCAATGAGTGAGATTCAAAAATGTGGCAAATTCTCATTTGCTGGAGATGTGCAAAGGCACGTGCAACAATTGCTCCTCTTAATTTAATTTTTTCCCATTATTCACACATTTTACAATGGTCAGTAAAATCAAAGCATTCATCCTTAAACTTTGTTCTACTACTATGTCAGCACCCCATGTGTTAGCTTTCTGCAACGGAGCATCTTGGGATATGAAATAAGACTTGTATCTTCATGCTTCTGTGATGGTGAGGGTGGAGCTCTCTCCACCCACCTATTCTTCCTCACCACCCAATGCTCAGAACTGGAGTTTTGTTTACATTTCATGATCAGTCTTCTCCAGTGTAAGCAGTTTAAAAGAAATAGTTTGGAAGTCTTGCTTCATTGTTGGATTACTTTGTTATTCATGGTATTTGGAGACATAGGCTTTCTGTTTGTTCTCACTTAGCAGAAGTCTTCAGATTTCAAATATTTGTTTCTTGTCATATGACAGTCCTTATCAGTGAGCCACATAGAGAAAACAGTTTGATATGCATCTGAGAGCTGCCATCTTCAGATTATTCAAGAAGACAACTCAGTACTCCCAACAAGACTCAATATTCTCAAGATTATGCTGGATACCAATATACTTTGGAACAATCCAGACATCCCTTCTACAACCCTGGACTCTGACAGAGGAAATCTGACTTTAGCACTGAAGGTTCTTCCACTACTACTCACCTTCATTCAAAGCCTGATCAGCTCATTCCCTCATTCGAGGAGAAGAAAACATGTCCTCCAACTCCCTTTCTACCTTACAAGGTTCCTAAAATGACAGGTGAGTCAGACCACAAAACAGCCTGAAGACATAAATGGTACTTCAAGCTCAAAGGCCATCCTTGAAGACATTTGGCCTTTGACAGAGCAGTCATTGACTCGTCTTGTACACCAGTAAGAACAGAGGAAGAGGCTGGACAAGCTCGGTTCCACCTGTGCACTGACACCTCCAGCCATACAATAAGCAGGTTACCATTTCTGAAGTTGTTCACGTGATCTTGGCCACCAGCGCACCGATGAACAAATGCACTGGACATAGTACTTGCCAAGATTATAAATAGCTCTGTTTAAACCCTTTATCTGACTTACTGTTTGTCGAAGCAGACAAGAAAAGATTGAGACAAAGCACTTAATATAGAGAAGACAAAAATAATCTTTGAAATAAAGTTGTATGTATATTGCACGTTTTCTGGAGAGCATTGGTGGCTGAATAGACAGATCTCACTGCCTGTATTGACTAGACCCCATCCAGCTTAGAAACCGGGCTCACCATAGGCATCTGCATTGTAGACATTTTAATTTAGATAGATGACGCTGAAAATGATTCCCCCATCTTTAACAGTGATTAGTAAGCAACTAAATGGGTTCTCCAACTTGGGGAATTTTTAGTTCAAGGCTAGATTCCTGCCCTGCCTCCCCCCACCCCCCCCGCCCAAAGGTGTAGGTTTAATCACACCTATAAGAACTAGATTTGAGGACTAAACAACTAAAATTACATTTAATTAAAACAATTTCCAGAACTGCCTACTTTTCCTGAACAGGAACCATTGTACTCCAGAGTACAGCCTCCAAACAACCTGTGTTCAGTAAGGCTGATAATCCACAGGCTCCATGTAAGGGATGCAGGGCTCCCTGAATGCTGGTACAAGCAGTTTTGTGAAGACTTTGCCCGGACAGAATAATCTAAGCAGGGGACGCAGTGCTAAAAGAAAACAAGTCCGGGCTGTCGGCACTGTGGTGTCAGCCTCTGCCTTGAGATCTCCTTCCTTCGAAGCTGCGTGTGGAAGCGTCTTCACCCTGGAGCTGACGTGAAGGGGAAGGGGATCGGTGGGGTGCGTGTGGGTGACGCTGAACCTGAGGGGACACCCCCGAACTTCACAGCGCTGCCTCTGCCCTTCTCAGGGTGAATTCGACGTTGCCAGGCTTCTCAGAAGTCCTTTTTCCTTCTTCAGTGACACCTCTCCGGGGCTCTAATGCCAGCCGCACCAGGCGACGCGGGGAGAGGGCTGGCAAGCGGCGGGACGGGGCGCGGGCCCCCCGGGCCACCCCTGCCCGCCCCGGGGGTGCTGAGGGCCCGGCCCGGGCGGGCGGCGCGTGAGGGGAGGCGCCGCGCGGCGGCCGCGCGCGGGGGCTGCCCTCCGCCATTGGGCAGCTCCTGCCCCGGGGGCGGGCCGGGCCCGGGGCCCGCTTTGAAGTGCGGGTGCGGGGATGGCCACCGCCTGAGGGCAGCTGGGCATCTCCTCGCCTCCCCGCCGGCGGCGGGGGCCGGGGCAAGGGAGGCGGAGGAAGGGCCGGGAAGGGCCGCCCTCGCCCACCCCGGCGGCGGAGAGCGAGCTGGGGGAGCGGCGCGAGGGTCTGGGAGGAGAGGGAGCGCGGTCGCAGGGCGGCTTCCCGCGGGAGCGGGCGTGCGAGGGAAGCGCGGAGGCAGCGGGACAGCGAGGAGGGGCGCGGGGAGCATGGAGGAGCCGCGCGGTGCGGGGTCGGCCCAGGCGGCCGTCGGCTGCTGAGGCAGCGGCCCGGGGGCGCTGCGGGCACGCCCGCCGCGGAGCGAGCCATGCGGGTGGCGAGGTGGCTGGCGGGTCTGCTGTGCCCCCTCTCCCTGCTCGTCACCGAGTCGTGGGGAGTCCGCTTCCACCCGGGACAAGGTAAACAAGCGGCAACAAAGGCGGCGGCTGCCCCGCGGGTCCTGGCCCTGCGGCGCCCGCCGTGCCCTGCGGGGCAGCCGCCGCTGCCCTGGCCGCGGGCGGGCGGGGGGGGAGCGTTTCCTCACGAGGGCGGCCGTTGGGGGGCGCGGCCGTTGGGGCGCGGGACGGGGGGCGCGGGGCGGCCCGCGGCGGCGGGTGGCGGGGCCGGGGCGGCCGGAGCGGGGTCTCGCCGGGCGCGCTGGAGGCAGACCGCCGCCCCTCTCCTGTCAGTGGAGCCCTGGCTAGCGCAAGGAGTGCCGAGTCGGGAGCCGCTGGGGAGCGAGTGAAGGTTGCTTCTGCGCTGCCGCATCGGGCTGAGTCTCTTGCTTTCTGTTGCAGAGACCTTAGTGAAGCAGCTCTCCTCCTATGAAATCATCACACCTGTCCGAGTGAATGAATTCGGAGAAGTCTTCCCTCACACGCATCACTTCCGCAGGAGGAAGCGGAGCTTGGCGGCACCGCTGGAGCCCACTGCTTTCCGAACACATTACCAGCTCAGTGCATACGGGCAGGTCTTCCAGCTCAACCTGAGTGCTGATGCAGGCTTCGTTGCTGCTCAGTACACTGTGGTGCACGTAGGGGCCCCACAGAACCAGTCCTCCCCTGATTTGCGCCACTGTTTCTACCGTGGGCATGTCAATGCACAGGAGACTCACATGGCTGTCTTCAGCATCTGTGGTGGCTTGGTAAGCATGTTGGTAACTGCCTCCTGTCTCCATTCATATTCTTCTCCTCCCTGAAAGAAATGTGGTGGGATGCCTGTGCCGCAGAGCTAAGATGGAAGTTCTCAGGCATCATTCCAAGTAGTTGGTCGTGAAATGCCTTGGCATCGGCAGTTTGCAGTCATGATGATACTTTTTTTGGCGGGATATACAAATGCTGCATTCAAAGGATCTATTGCTGGCCCGTAATAGAATTGGTTGATGTAACTCCTGACACCAAGATCATTATAACGGAGGAAAAAACATGCCTCAGAAACACAGTAAGCTATTGTTTCGATAAAATGATGCTGTTAGTTGGCATTAGTTATGTGTTTGTAGCTTTATAGATACTGTGTGGCTATGAGTGAGGAATAATGGAACTTGAGATGATGAGAGAAGAACTGGTGTTGATATTTTTGTTCCTCTGCTTTGAGCAACACTGTAGAGGTGTGTCATGTTCTAATAGGTGTGCAGCAGTGCTCTCTAATCACATTTCTGTTAAAAGTGAATGGGAAGCTTCCTACTAACTTCAGTGGGAGTGTGTCTATAAAATGCTTCTGAAGAACTGAATTGAGCAAACAAATCAAAACTCCATTGATATACATTCTTTACTTATCCCTTGATAGCATTCCTTACATCTTCCAAAGTGATAATGAAGAAATAGTATCACACAACTCTCTATCAAAACAGTTGTACTGTGCTGCTAAATTTTATAGTTCTGTGTCTAGAAATAAGATGCCTGATACCTGGTGCTTTACCACATCACTGTTTATTGAATTGCTGAGAACGAGTATGTGTGACATGCACACTGTAAAAATACGATGTTGTAAATATTACTGTGAAATTAAGTTGAGGTTGTTCCATGTTTTTTGCAGTCACTGAGGAAAGTAAAGGTGCAAGACTTTTTTTATTTTTGGGAACTGAAAAAATCCAGCTTCGTATTCTTGTCCCTTTCTATCCGCCTATAGAAAACAGAATGGAGTTGGCTGGATGTGTGCAGGAGGGTGTAATGTGTATTAAAAGAAGGTGATACACATGATGGAAAAGAGGATCAGAAACAGTTGGTACTTGAGAGAGACACCTCTGTTGTCTAGTGCTTATTGTTGGATATGTGGATATATGCCACCTTGTCTTCAGGTTGAGGCCTGTAGGCTTGGGATAGTCCTTGGAAATTACTGGAGGAGCAAGCATTCAAAAACAGTAATTCTGTATTCATCAAAGATTTGCCTATATATCTTGCTTTACAAACAGCTGTCATTTGTTCTTGTTTATACAAAACCCAGTTCAAACCTATACCAAACCCCCCAATATGTTGCACTCCTAACTCACAGAGGGAGTAGGAAAGAGGAGGAATCACAAATACCTATTTTTTTTCCCGTGTTGTTTCATGTTCTAGTAGATGCGCATATACCGTGACATTGAGAATAGTGTCATACGCTATACAGAATAAATACAAGAAGCTTTAAAACCTTCTCTTTTCATAACTTTTGTTGCCTGTTTTAATTGTCCCTGCAAACCATCACTTTTCATTACTTGAGGGGACCATGTGCACTGAAAATAATTTTTCTGGAAAACATGTACCTACTGCATTTAAAAGTTGTCTCAACTACCGGTTACTTAGCACTTCTCGAACTCCACAGCACAAGACCCTCTTCTCTGTACTAATTTGAATGTCTCGCTTCTCTTGTCTCTCTCTCCCTACTTGGCTGGTACATTACAGTCTGCATCATGCATGCTTCCACTCAGAAATACCTGAGTGCCTTTAAACTGAGCCTTTGCCTCTTCTAGATGTGCCTTGTGAACTTTCACTGCAGCTTCCAGCTGGACTTCATGTCCTCAGTCATTGCCTGGCTGACAGAGTGCCTAGTCTGAGCCACCAGCAAAGGCCTTGCTGTCCTGGTGCTCTCAGGACCTTCTCTCACTGCTCATTTCACCTTCTGCCCAGGCAGACACAGCCTTGGGGAGGGTCTGTAGCATACCCAGCATTGCGGCTGCTTTCCCCTCACTCATGGAGCTGGTGAGGTTTTCAGAAGAGGGAGCAGAGCATGGGTGCTGGTTCACTTTTTGTGGAACATGCCTGTAGTTCCCCAGGGAGTGGGGATGAAGAGGTGGTCATAAGCAGCCGGTAGCCTATATCTGTACAGAGTATCCTTCAGCCTTTGGTTCTTCCTGATCCTCATGGATTCAAAGTAAACGTTACGGTCTTCATGTGACTGCCAGGGGAGACAACTCTTTTGGAGTCAAGAGAAGAATGGATGTGAAAGGAGGGAGATAGAGGCCAGGTGGAGTTTCCCTGTGAGATCTTGTCCTCCCTGAATGCATTCCCCACTCCCAGGTGGGGCTACCTTCAAAAGTTAGTAAAAAGGTACTTTTTCTCAAGGTTTTTAACATTTCATAGCTTTGTGCATTCAACAAATGTACTTGCAAAAACAAGCTAGTCAGTTATTGCTCTTTAATTGAACACTACCATGCTTCATGAACACATGCAAAGATTTAAGTGGGGCTGCTGTCGAGGTAAGGTACTATATATTGTGAGTGGGACAGTAGAAACTAGACTAGTGACTCTGTAGCCCTGTATTATATCTATTTTAAGTAAAATCCCTTATCTTTGTGGGATCCATTTTCTTCAGTGCTGACCTTGAGCTTGGTGTATGGAAATTAAAATAGAAGAGATTGCTTTGAACTATTACCTATCATTTTATCTTCCAGCTTTGCATATATAAGGCACTTGCTGTAGACCAATGCTGTAAAAGCTAGAGAGGAGAAAAGCATGTGGACTTAGATAAAAAGGTACAGGCAATTTATCAATGGAATTTTAAAAATTGCTCTGAAGATGTACCTGAGTGATCTGAAGTTAAACCAGGTACTTGAGTTCACTTTATCCTGTAGGCATCTATCCCCAAGCTCTGCACTGCCTTCATTCACAGCTTCACTCCTGCTTCCCAAGTTCCTTCTTTTCTTTTTTGCATTCTCAAGTTGAGTGTGTTTTCCCCCTCAGGCTCTGCTTTCCCTTTTCACCCTCAGTTAAGCCTTTTTCTGAGTGTGCCAAGAGCATGTGCAACTCAGACTACCCATGGAGCATTGCTTAATGGCTCCTGACACCCTGTATGCAGTTTTGTTGTGTTACATTTCAGAGCATGCCCTGGGTTCAGGGATGCAAATGGCAAAGGGAGGTTAGAAGGTCAGCGGGGAGTCTGTAGTAATTGCAAGGAGGGAGTGTGTAATTAGGGAAGTTTGGGATGCTGTCAAAGGCACAAGGTCATTTGGAGTGATGGTCTGGGTGCCTAGTTGAACATCTGATCACATACAGGCATATTTCTTGCATCTTTAAAGTAATTTTTGAAATTTCACACTTCACTTTATTTTCCTAAGTTTTGTATCTTTTTTTACTTTTACTGCGTTGGTCAATTATAGCTCCCTACAAACATGGGAGACAAGATTGGCTGAGGATGTCCCTGGATGCATGTAGACTAAAGAGACCTCTCAGAAGTTATCCAGACAGCAAAATCAAAGAGGGGGAAAAAATTAACTTTTGAGAACATATGGCTTACAGGTTTATTGACAAATATGAGCAAATACCAGTGAATAAAGTATCTTAAAATGAGGGAGCTATCACCATTTGTAACTAGAACAAGCCTTCCATTCCTAGCAGGCCCCTGTCTGAAGAAAGGAGCTTTATTTTTATTTGTTTTAATCCTGAATGAATGCTGTAAAAACAGTTTTAGTTCTTTGAGAAGCCTGGTATTCTTTCATGGAGGTCAGGAATGTGTTGACTGATGCTGAGGATAGTTATAATCAGTTTTTGTAAGCTCGGAGAATGCCCAAGTGCCAGAGGTGTTTTATGTGACTCTACTGTGAGAGAGGGAAAGGTAAGAAAGGAGGAAACATATATCTTTTTGGATGTACAGTTTCTGGTGTAGAGAGCAATTTCACACGCTCACTGACTGGCAAAAGTTAAGAGTAGGAAAGTACACATGAATCTCTTGCATGGATTTGCTAGCTATCAGCTTTCTTCAGCCTAGGAAGGCAGGACAGCTTTGTTCTAATGTAGCTTCTAGAGTGTAACAAGGTCTGTGTGACAAATTCCTTCCTCGGGAGCTCCAGGAAGCCCCTTGGTAACACTCCTTTACTGCACATCAAGCTTACTTTTGTCTAGGGAATGGCAGAAATATGAACCTAAGTGTGTATCTTCAGAATTTCCTCAGTACAAGAGGTTGTGTTTGTTTTTTTACTAATACGGGTCAGTGCATCACCTTTCTGAGAGATTTTTGAAAACAATTCTGTCTGCTACTGTGGATGAGTGCAGTGGTTCCTTTTCAGGAAAAGTAGGCAGTCCTAGAATTTATTTTAATGAAATGTAATTTTTAATTGTTTGGTTTTAAAAAAACAAAACCACCCCCACCCCCCCCAACTTGCTAGAAGCTAGTGCTAGCATAGCCAGCATCTAGTTTCTTGTGGAGATCTAGTGCAGGTAGCAGACTACAGGTATTTGCCCCCCAGTTTTGTGCTGCTTAGTACTAATAACCTCAATGAGTTAAAGCTTTCTTTGGAAAACCAATGTAGTTTAACACTTGTAACTAGAAGATATGCTTACCTTGACAAAACTAACTTACAGGCTGTCACTTCAAAAAAGTTACCTTCTAAATCTGAAAGGCAGATTAGTTTTCAGCATTCAGGTCACATTTATAAACCTACGAGCATCCATAAGCCACATACTAGTTTTTATAGATTTTTCTCTTAATGTAGAGATACTATCATAAGCTAGGAAAAAATCATATTAAAATGTCAACTCAAGACAATCAATTCTTGTTTGGACAAACTAAGTCTTATTGCTGCTGACTGGCTGACGTGATGACTTCCACTTAATAGTTCTGGTTTCACTTGTCATATAGGTGTACAAGGTGAGTCTCTGGCCCTGAATCTCTGCAATAGAACAGTCAAATTTTTCAGTGCTTCCATTACCACCCTGTGCTTTGTTCTATCTCTCACCAGCACAAAATGATTTCAAATACAAGGACTGACTTTGCAAGTAAAAGATAAAATGTTCTTTTTGATTGTTGTTTTTATAGCTAAACAGAACAAAAAAGGATCAGGAAGTAGACAAAACTCTACCTTCTCTACATTGAAAAGATCTAGATAAAGATTTTTGTACTTGATTGCTTCATTTGAATTTTTCATTTGATTTTTTTCCCCCTGCTTTCTTCTCTGATTATTTATTATTTTTCTCTTGACTTAATTTCATTTACAATTTTTATCTCATTTACTTTGGTTTGTTTTCCTATTAGCTTTTCCCTAATATGTATTCTCACAAGCAGGACCAATTTTTAAATATTTCCACTTCTGTGACACTTGATCTAGCGTTTTTCAACAACAGTCTATTTTAATGACTGAGGTTGCCTGAAGTTTTCCCAGTCTTGCTCTGCTGGTCACAGGATGAATGGCACATATCTTTTACTATGGCTATCTCGTCTCTTTTTAGCTTTGTAGACACTAGATGTCTTTCACATACATCTGGGAGTGGACCATAACACTGGGAGTGGACCATACAGTATGATCCTGTATCCCAGAATCAATTTCTGCTTGCCTGCCTTGGCAAAATCTCTATTCATTGCACGATTTGTTATAAAATAGTAAGACAGCTTGGGTCCCCCCTCCAGCTGTTACAACAAACCTGAAACATCCCCAGTACATTTTCCCCCAAGCTCTTTACATCTGTGTTTTTCCTGAAAATATTTCCACAGATGCTATGCTTTTACACATGGACCAGCACAGATCAGCAAATACAGGTGGTAATTGCAATTGTAAACTGAGAAAATACATGGGGTTGCAAATTGTGTAGCTGAAGGTCTGTCATAGAAAATGTCTATCAGAAGCAGTAGGATCTGAGTATGTATCTACCTCTTCATCAGTCATTCTCTATGAATTATCTGTTTCATAGGCATGTCCCAGTCTGTTTAATGCTTTGTCAGGGGTGCTCAGCCATTGCTGGCCTGCCTTTTGCCCACATGCTGTGTCTGGTAGCCTTCTTCCCTGGTGGCTGCTTGAGCACTTTCTATTTGCCAGATAAATTGTTCTGATGGCTGCAACCTGTTCTTAACTGCTGCCTTTATAGGAGATCCACAAACTCTTTTTCATCATTTTGGGTTTATGTGACACAGGTGAATTTGCTGGAAAGCTGTGGACAGCCACAGGAGGTTGGATTTAATTACATGTATATAAATATGCACATGTTCATTAAACTTCCAGGAAATACACAGAAGATACTGTGCATGAACATAAGTAATAGGGGTGTCAGAGGAGGGGAGAGGACGCAACGGATGGCCCTTTGTTGTCACTAGGTGAGCTGAATTACTGAAATAGTGTGCAAAACAGCCTTTTTTTTTTTTTTTGTCTTAAATTAATGCTTCCAGCCCCAGGTGGCAGTCAGCAGTTAGCCCTCATGGATCTCAGGAAACTTGGTACTCTTGGGGAATAGGTAGGCTTCCCACATGAGATAACGTATCTGCAATAGTCTCAGTTGTCATTCTGTTTCAAATCTACCCTCATGTAGAAAATGGCAAGATTATGGTAGCAAAGTTAGACACTGTGAGAACAGGTCATACCTTCTGGGTATACACGTTGACAAAAGCACTCAAGGTAACTTACTGTGTGCTTGACTGAAACAGGTGAAAATCTAGCCAAGCCTTGCATGTACTTGAGTGAAAACTGCCTGATGGTGCCTATGAGGTTGAAAGGACTTTTTGGAGGTATTCATCTCCCAGTGAGAGAATAAGGTGGTTCTGCATGTACTTAAAAACATCAAAGCTAGGAAATTCTCTTTAAGCAGAGATAAGTTGCAAGTGTGCATTTGCTTGACATTTACTGAGACAGACAAGATTATATGACGGCGTTTCCTCCAATATTAAGCGTATGGATCCCCTAGGTCTATGTTCTATGGGAATACTTAGCTTGATGATTATTTATGTGTTAAAAACAAAACCCCTAAAAACCAAAAATCAACCCCCCAAACCCCAACCAAACAAAACCCCCCCTTCATATATGTATATACAGACATTTTGTTTCACCTGTTTCAACAGGTATTAAAGAATAGCTGCTTTCTGTAATGAAATCTCCATATATATATCTATGACTAAAGCTGCTATGCATAATTTTTGATTGACTTGTCTAGCTTGTTCACTGTGAATTGTATATAAAGGTAAAAATAAATAAATTGCCCCTGTCTCTTCCTTCCACTCCAATGAATCTTGTTAATTGCCATGATCTCTGATCTTTCCAATCTTTGAGATTATTATTGTCACATTCTTTCTCTCAAGTTCTCTGTTATTTAGCTAGTCTGTTGTTACAAATTGTATTTAGAAACTCCTGAAATACCATTTTTTACCAGGCTTCAGCCAGAGTTTCTTGCCTAGACTAGCCTTACAAAGTGATGTTCAGGGTACCTAGAGCCAGGATTTACACTTCCTGCAAGAATATTTTTTCCCCTATGCATTATGCAAAATGGAAATACTTTTTTTTGTGTGTGTGTTCCTGAGTGAAAGTAACTTGGCAGTAAGGATGCTGGATCCAGTGCTACGGTTATCAGCATGGTTAGATCAGGTGTGATCTAAACATACAAATAGGTAAGATCCCTTTAGGAGTCTGCATGGAATTTAAATCCCAATCTGGAATTATGTAATTGTATTTAACCAGTGATTAGGTGCCTTTTCACACTGGGACACTTCTGAGCATAGGTGGGTGCCTCATTAGTTCTGTTCAAGGTGTGATTAAGTGTGCTAAGTCTGATTACTATCTGCTCATGAAATCCTAACATCACAGAATTTGTAAGGAGATATAGTTAGATCATAGGTAAACTTACAATGAAAGATTTTTTCCCTATAATAAGCTTTTAGCATTTTATTCTAGTTCTCTGTAAGAACTTCAAATATAATGTTGCTTTCAGTCACTTCCTAAAAAGATGTTCCACCAGAAAACACTTATTCATTGCTAGATATTTCTTCCTTGTTGCTTAGCTGGTGTATTATTTATTATTTTATTACTATTTTCTTATTTCTATTATATTAGCTCTAGTTTTAATTAATACATTAGCTTGCAACCACTACCTCTTGTTGTGTTTCTAGCTGAATTATCTTCTAGTAGAAATATTTTTTCCAGATGTTGGCAGTGTACCATGATAACCTCTAATATTTTTTTCTTCAGTGAACTAATTAAGCTATGCTTGTCTTTCATTAGAAAACATTGTAACAGTGGAGCAGGAAGAAAAGGGTGAAAGGCTTCTCACATGATTCAGAAGAGCTTTGAATTAACACAAGCGGGAGGGAGGGAAGAGAATAATATAAAAGTAAGGGCTTTTGTAATTTACTTTGACTATGAAAGTACTCTTGCTGTAAACTACTTGCAGGTTTTTGAGTTTGAGTTAAGAAGCCATACCATGAGGGCATGAAAAATACTTGAGTATATGAGTGGAGCTTACCTGGGAGGGAGTCTGCCAGTTTAGAGTCATGTTTTCCAGAACTTCAGTTGTTCTTTTAGCATTTTTCTGAAACCTTTCCAATTTTGCTGTTGGACATATTAAGATTAATTCCACGTTTCTGAAACCTGCTGTATATCCCTTATGTTTTCCATGTGTTTTACGAAGTTGCCATTATACACAAGGATGTAATTTGTATATGGGCACGGTACATACTTTAACCATAAATTCTGCACTATTTATTTCTACTACTCTTGGAACAGAGCAAATACATTAATTAGGACTATACAGTTTTAAGCCACTTTAAACCACTAAGACATACCATATATAGTGAGTAGCTGTGTTGATCCATTGAACCTTGATTTAATATAAAGTGTCTAACTCATCCAGAGTATTTTAAATCCAATAAATAAATTATCTTTCTCATGTGGGTTTTCTTATAAATTTCCTCAAATCTATGCATATCCATAGTCCTGGGTAGCACTCCCTCTTTGGACCACTTATTTATGATGTGCAAGAGGCTGTTTTCAATTTTTTACTCCACTTCTACTGAAGAGATCTTTTAAATGTACTTTTACCTCTTTATCTGAGAGCAGAAATAGAATGTTTCAGGCAGATTTCTTGTTATATGATTTGAGGCATCTGTAGATGATAAGTAAATCCAGTTCATTTCTGATTTCATTTCCTGCAAATGCTTGGGCTCCTGTTTCAGCAACTTGCCTCTGTACATCTAAGTGACTTTGGTTTATTTGGTTTTACCAAAAGTATTTTTCATTTGGATCTCACAGCCCTTTTCCTTGTGTGCCTAACTCATGGTAATAGCTCCATTTGTATCAGCAGAGGCTGTCACCAGATTAAGTATCACTTTTATGAATGAAAGACTACAAAACAGACACTGTAGCTGGTGACTGAATATTTGTAGACCTATGTGTTAGGAAAATGAGGAGGTAACCATGTGTAGGTAATGAAAATCCAGCTTTAGTCTTCATAGCAAATTCAAAGGATTGGAATCGGTGGCTTAAAGCTCAATGTCTGCTTGTGTTTTAAATGACAAATATCATATAACCTTCTTAAGATAGAGCACTGTTTACATCTCTTATCCTTTGCTCTTTCTCACATACAATGCAATGAGTTCTCCTCAACTTGGATAGGGGATGTGCAAAAAATTTATCATAGACTACTGGTGGGAGGTCTTCCTAACTAGTCAGTGGTAGTAATTACTTGTTTATCTATACATTGTTGAAGAGGAGAGAATTAATTGAGGGAAGAATGAAAGTTTGTTGCATTATAGATTTTTTGATCAGATATTTCTTCCATATTTAAACAAACAGTGGATCCTGGGATACTGTGCAAGAATCAGTGGGCCCAAGAGTGAGCAAGTGAGAGGAAGCCTAGCTCCATTTTCCTAAAATAGTTAGTCCAAGTATCTGGAAAGGTAGACTCTCCAGTCTTAAGGACACTATTGTGCCTTCTTGTATTAATCTTTTGATTTAAAACAAAAAGCTAAGAATAATTCTGAGGTCATGAAACATAATATAGGATTCTTCCCTTCCAGCTGTTTGTCCTAACTTTTTGGGCTATAAGTTTATGGTGTGTTTTGTATTTTCTTGGCTATAATGAAGGAGATTTAATTCTTTTGCTTTCTAGGCAATTTCTCTAATAATTTACTGTGAAGATGAGCACAGTTACTGCTACTTCTGAGTATCTTTTAAAAGAGGAAGAATTGCCTGATTTTCTTCCCCCTCCCTAGATGACTTCAGTGTGTCTCTCTTTCAGTACAAGATTCTGGATTTCAGTTAAGATACATGTATCAGTTCTGATTGAGATACTTGGAGTAATGAAAGTTTAGCCACAGATGTTGCCAGGCATTTTATATTGTGTATTCATTGTTAGGCTCAGCTTGATGGGCAGGCTTTGGAGCACCATTCTGAGTTGCTTGATGGTCTGGTTTTACAGTAAGCTCTTGCTGCTATGAAGTTGCGCTTTTGTCAGGAAAAATGGTTCTCTCTTCCAGGCGACCCTTGCTATTTCAGTTGAAAAATATCTTTAAAATATCTTTTTCGGTATGACGCACAGATTTTTAACTGCGCAGAAGAGTTGGTATACAGTGTACATGATTTCCCTTGCTAGTGCTTAAAGAAGTGTGGGTGTGCACATCTAGAGGAGGGGCAAGGTGGAAATACATCTTTTGGAGTATCAGCAATCCTAGATTGACTTAGATCAGTCATGATGCCTCATGTTGACTCTTCCCCATCCACTGGATAGGATAATGGTGCATAAATATGGTTTTGAATTCCTAGATAAGATTTTTGCTCTGGTAGCACTTGGCTGTCTGAGTATGGGGTCAGGAGTCTGGAATTTTCAGTGTTCAAACTCACTCAAACATATGTCTTAGTGATTTTTTTTTTTTTTTTGAGCGTGAAATGGTAGAAAAATATAGCCTTGTTCTTGCAGCTCATCTTTTCCAGTGAAAGTCTGATATCCTAGAAGATGAGTTTGGTTTAAAATGTAGCACAAACTCCTTACTAGTTCTGTGCTATTATTCTCATAATCAATATGTTTGTTGTAGAAATGAAAGTGTTTGTTTTCATTTCTACAACAATATGTTTGTTAAAGAAATTTTGTCTTTAACAATATGTTTGTTAAAGAAATGAAACCATTTCTTTAAAGTCTGAAAGCCTGTTAGTTGGAAAAGCCATTGAAGAAACAAATACAGAATACCTGCTATAGCTATTGGAAGGAGTAGGAGGGAAGTAAAATGTATGAGTAGAATAAAGCAGTAGCAGTAAAGTTTTTGCTTAACTCTAAAATAATATATTTTAAATGTCTCATGTAGAAATAGGGTTTATGGTATGTCAGGAGAAAAGAATTAATTAGCATGTTAGTGTTCACAAATAGTTTGGGGTCAAATTTATCATGTTTTGGTAATTGGGACTTTAATAATTTATATAAAAAACATCAACATGAATCTTAGCATCAGTTCTTGCTTCTTTGGCCCTGAGTGACAGGCTCTTCTTGTCTGTCCCTGTCATTTTGCCCAGAAGGTTGCACCTACTTAGCACTAACTGACAAGCTGTGGCATATCTGTTTTCATGAGGCCCTTTCCAGGGAGGCACATAGCGTTCTCAGTACGTTCAATCTGCTGTCCTCTACAAACGTGCCCTGGAAACATTGGATGTGAGAAGGCTGAACTGAACATATAAAGGATCCAGCATGAAAACTACTTGCAAAGAATTTAAATGAAAGTAAGGGGAAAAAGTGTTTCTGCGAGTTAGATTTAAACAGTCTTGAAAGGAAAATACTATTTAGCTGGGTCTTTTTTCATTCTGCAACAAAGGTGATACAGAGGATCTAACCACAGTGGGTTTACAATAGCTGTAATTTTGTGTGATACGTAGACTATGTATCAGGCAAGATTACAGATAGTCTGACATATGCCTGAAGCCTAACAGACTTTTAAACATAGAAAACTGATAACTACTAGAAGGAGCCCAAATTCAAGGGGATATTATAATTCCAGTACAATACCTTGGACACTAAGGTAGTCTGCAGCAGATTTTAAAAGACTATTTGTAGGTTGCTTGAAAAAAAAACTTATTCTCACTTCTATTCTCGTGTATCTTGCTCTGCCACTCTCTCTCTAACCCTGAGTTTCAAGGTTGACATGAATACTTAATCTCTTAAACCATGTTATGTAGATTATCATTATTCTTTTATTGGCCTCACTAATATGGCAAAACAGCTAACAGAATGCAGTGCACCTGCTCACTCTAGGTGTTTAATTGGCTGAAGTGCGGAAGTTGCCAAAAAGTCTGAAAATAATTTGATGAAATTCTTACATGGTTTTTCTTCCTCATAGTCTCCTGAAATAAGGTACTTAAGCCATAGGAAACTATGAATTTGGTTAGAAGTGCAGAGAGAAGGAAGAAATACTGTTTAGGATTTCATAATTGAATGGATTATGGGGCAAGGGGGTGGGGGAAAGGAGCTTAATTTTTGTTCTTTTTCTTTGTAGATGTGCTAGTGCTTTTGTTAGTAATCAAATTCCTTTGGTTCTCATTACATAGTTATCCATGTGTGTGTGTTGGGGGGGAGGGGGGGGGTGGAAATTGAGGAGAAAAACACATTAATGAAGCTGTCAACTTTGAATTCCTGGAACTCGTGTCCAAGTCTTTTTTAAAAACAGTATCAGGTTGACACTGTTTCTAATCTATGGGCAAAATGCAATTTTAGAATAAAAATATTATATAAATTATGTAAAGGACAGAAGGCAACAAATTGGTCCAGAATTTGGACAACACTCAAATCCTGAATTTCTTGATGGCCTCTGCTCCCCTTTGCACAGTTCCCAGTTGGTCCTGCTTGGTTATACCTAGATTCTCTTTACTTTTGTGATCTCCTTTGTTTCATTAACTCTGTATAGTGATTACCTATGATACATTGTTAACACACAAGGTAGTCTGTTATGAGTTATTTTGGTGGGACAAGTCTCTGAAAGCAAACTTCTCTTTGCCTTACCTTCAAGCTTCCATCTCCAGCTTCCGCTGAAGTTTCCTCTGTCTCACATGCAAATGTACTTCCATTATTTTAAAAATATTGTCATAAATAGTTTATTATTTCAATGAAAATTATTTTTATATCAGTATTTTTAGTGGAAAATAAATCAATTACTTCTCTTACTTTCAGATGGGCACCTTTAAGGCACATGATGGTGAATATTTTTTAGAACCTCTGATGAAAGCGGATGGAGGTGAACATGAAGATGAGCATAACAAACCACATCTTATATACAGGCATGAAGAACTTAAAAAAAAGTATCAGAAATCCCATAAGCCTTGTGAAGTTTCAGGTATAGTCATACTTTAAATTTCAATGTGACTTTTTCAAATGTCAGATGTTTAAAAAAAAAAGCAAGATTTAATTTTTGTAAATAATCTCCAGATGTTCCATTAGAATTTCTTTCACGTAGGCTGGGCAGCCATTTCTTTTTTTTCTGTCAGTGGCTAATTCAAATGTAGGACAATATGTGCATGTAAAAAAAAAAAATCATGATATTGCAAGAACTTCTCTGTGGGTTTACTTTTACACCTACATTGTCCCATATGTGAACATTTAAAGAGTAGATCCACAGGAGTTGTTGTTGCTTATATTCACAAAAGGTAATGAACTTATTGCAAGCCTAACAGATAATACAGGACATCTGTCTTCCTTAAAAATGGAAGTATCTAATATTACCCATTAATGTAGATTTTTGTCCTTATGAGTATTTTAATAATACATTCATACTACATATTAATAATATTTAGTTTTATTTAATATAAGGGAAAGTAGAGTAATTTACAAGCGTACTATTAGGATATGTGACAAGTGAATGGTTGTACTTTCATAGCTTCACAGTATATGGGTCAATCATTAAGCAAAGTAACTTAAGAGCAAGAACGTATGCAGTGAAAGTGACGACAAAAGACAAAAAAGCTTTATTAATACCATGAAGCAGTGAGTAGAAAGCACTGTGCTTTAAACTAATATGTTTTCTAGTGGGGCAGAAAACTTTCAGTAGTTGTTTTTCATAGTTATGCATGCATCTTCATAGTTGGAAAATAGTATGATGCAAGAAAGGCACCTGCAGCTACCGTCAAAGTACAAAAACTAGACAAAAGAGCAGGATTAGAAAGGATTTATTTGAAATTGTAGGTGTCCATAGACTCATTTTTAAACACTGAAATACCGTCTGCTTTGGGGTGTAATGATGTAAAAGCCTTTGAAGGTCCTGCCTGAGCAATGTACTACTTAACCTTTAGTATTATACTAGTGCCATTTAAAAAATATTTTTCACTGTGTTGGAAAAAAATTGTTTTGTTTTTTTTTTGTTAAGCCTAGTGACATAAATGCTTTTCTTTTGCTTTTGATAGAAGCATATGAACTTCATTTATTGGGCTTCAAAGAAAACACAAATGGGTGGAGACTCACAATAGGAGAAAGCAGTTTGTATTTGCTTCAGCTTGGCATTTAGAAACATCCTGTCTAATGAAAATTCTACACCTTTCCTGAGATTGAAATCTGCATGTATGCATTTTGAATGTACTTGTACTTCAGGAATGTTTAAGCAAGGCTGAGTGCATAAATATGACTATCTGAAGAAAAGGAAAATAATAAAATTTCAACTTTATTTTCTTAAGGAATATCTGTCCAGATATTTGAAAATATAAATAGCAAAAATAATGATGTAGCTTGAGTGGCTAGTGTTTTTAATTTTGGAAAATTCTTAAAGCATATTTTATGCTCAGAAACAATATGTTGAGAATTCTGCTTTTCTGTAGATACTAAGGCCAGAAAGTGACCATTATGATCATCGTGCATTCAACAAATTCTAGTGAAAGTTATTTCTTTTCTTTAGCTCTATTTTAGGAAGCTGATGCTATCTATTCATTGATTGTTATTGCAGAACAAGGAGTTAGTACTTTGTTTGAAAATCAAGCAAGTGTTGTTATTCCTGATTCTTTTTTAATGATGAATAATATGTACTGAACCAAAGTAGAGGTGTTTAAGTTCGTGTGATTTTTTTTTTCTATGTTGTGTATGAGAATTCTATTAATATAAGCAACCTAGTGTGAGAAAAAGGCTCCAAGCATTAAGAACATGGTCATTTTTCCCCTTTTCATTTATTGGAGCAACTACAAAAGATTGTGAGCCAGGGATCAGTCATTTTTGGGAAAGCGAAGTTGCAGAAATGTTCATGGAGAAAAACCTTGTGTTATATTTCTGTCTTTCTAAAGAAGAGATTTGTCTCCTTTAATGCTGGCCTTGCCTTGTTATTCACATCCTCCCTTCAAGGACGAACAGAGTATATCTAGCAATGCTTTTGATCATGAGAGTTTCTCTTTCTCTAGTAAGTGAACCTTGACAGAGGATATGGAGAGGCATAGCATTCAGTACATCTTTTTATTTTGAAATTGGACCATGATAATTACTTCTAAAATTGTCTAACCTTTTCCTCACTTTATCCTGGTTTCTTCTAAACTAACTTACTGATGAAAAATTAATTGGAAACCCTGGTACAAGCCTTACTCAAGTCAGGATAGGACATCTGCTGCATTTCCTCTATCCATAAATCCTGTTTCCTTAATACAGGGAAGCTCATCTGAGTTTGACATAATATGTTTTTGATAAATATGATAGCTATTACTCATCCACTTGTTGATTTCTGGTGTTTATAAACAAAACTATTTTGATTTGTTCTGGTATTGAATTTGTCTTGGCTGGTCCATAAATTTAGATTGTCTTTAAACTCCCACTTTAAATATAGATGCTGTTTCCCATTTTGCCAGTACTCTGAAATCTCAGACACCTTCTGTGACCTGGTAAAGAAAATGTGCGTATGAGATGATAGATTGATGCACTGAAGAGAACTGGCTGAAGCAAACTCATTCAGTCTGAACACATCTAATATACGTAGGTACTCATGAACGAGTTCCTTTTCAAAGCCAGTCCCCAAATTCTCCACTTGTTATTGTTAGTGCTAATAGTTTTGCGATTATTATAGCTATATTTTGTGACTGACTTTTAGACAATTACTCAGCAAACTTTAAGGTGCTTGCTGTTGTCCCTCTGCTGTTGTTTTCTGGCTGTATTGTGCCCTAACTTTAAAGAGGACAGACTATTGACCTGTCAAAAGTAGCTTAAAGTTTACAGATGAGGGGCCTTTCCCTTGAAATAGGGAATGCATAAATTTAAGTCCTTTCAAGTTGAGGGTGACAGAATTGGGATCTCTGAATTCTTGAGTCAGTGCTGTAGTCACTAAGTCATTAGAATAAAAGGATTAGGAGACATATCCTTTGGCAACTACTTTTTAAGAGGAAATCTAGCTTCCAGAAAGACAGTGGAGGTTTGTTCTGAGGGGGCTGAAGTGTCTAGTTAGGTGCTTAAGTTCTGGAGAGTAGTGAGAATTCAGTTACACTTCTCAGTTAAGTATTTTTATGGGGGCTGTTGCTAAGGTGACTCCCTGATCTATGCATGGATTTTATGTATTGGGCATCAGAAGCCTTTGGTGGCTGGACTATACAGCATAATTGGAAGTATTACAGTACTTAGTTTGGAGGTATTGGAGTAGGTTCTATATTTCCTTTAGAACCTGATCCTACATAATAAATATTAACAAAGCTGTTAAGGAAGTCACTGAAGTCTTTTGATGCATACTTGCTTATGAAGTAAACTCCATCTTTATATAAATAAATGTTACATAAATGAAAAAGTCAATAGGGACTTGAATTCAGGACTCAGGCCTAGTCTTTGTTATGGTTTGTTTTGATTGGTTCTGTTGGTGTCAAAGGTTTGTATGTAAAAATATGTATTTTGTTTAATTAACTTTCTTCCTTTGCACTGCTTGAGCTGTAGTGTTTGTCTCCTTCCAGCCTGCCTGTTTGGATTATACTGCATTCTAGGAACTGTATAATATTGCTATCTCTTAACTAATTTTTAACAATGAATCCATATGTGATAGAACTATATGATAATGTACAAGACATCTAATTTGATGTTCCTATTACAGCCTTCCATGTTTAATATATTTTTTTAATTCTTGCACTGGTTCTCTTGGAAATAAGATGATAAATATAAGTTTGCTTTGTCTATTTTGGGCAGCCTTTTGCCTGTTTCTCTTTTTTAAATTTAGAAACTGCATTCAACAATACATTTTTTTTTTTTACTTTACAGAAAAAGAGTTGAACAAGAGAACTTTACTACATCCAACCTTTAGCAGTTTAAATGAAGAGAGCAATGTTTTACGGAAGTCTCTCAGTTTAGAGTATGCTTTAAATAATCTATCTATAGAGGATGGTGGCAATCCACGTTCCAGGAAAAAACGTTTTCTTTCCTATCCAAGATATGTAGAAGTGATGGTTACAGCTGACACCAAAATGGTTCGTCACCATGGGCAGAATTTACAGCACTACATACTAACACTGATGTCAATAGTAAGTAAACTTAAGTTCATAAGTGTTAGCAATTTCAGTTATTTCTGTTCTGTTTTCTCTTCTGCAACTTCCCTGTCTTCTGGTTTGACTGAAGTCTGTATTAAAAGAAGGAGATTCCATAAACATAAAAAAAAAAGTAGGGCCAAAACTTCAGATTATGGATCTTTTCAGTTTAATGCAGTAAGGTGCATAGGTGAAATGCTGTGACCTATTTCCTGATTTGCTGCTGCATTAGAAGAGTTCTTAAGCTTCAGTGAGTTAAACATATGGATTAATTACAGCAGACAGAGGTTAAAAGGCATTGTGGAAAAATGCTTGGTTATAGTAATGCTAATTTTTCAAGTAATTTCAAATTAATATGGGTCAGACTTTGAGTTGGCATCACTTAGTTGAGCTCTTTCTATAGTAAATTCTTTCTTGAACCAAAAGTCACTTCTTGTGTTGATTCAGGAACTAGTACAGAAGCTCTGTAAAATCAAAGGTTTACCATGACATCTGTTGAACCATTTTTCAGCAAAAGGCGTGCTGAAATATTCTGCATAGTAATTATTTCTAGATTTCTGTCCTTCCATCTATTCATGAAGCTTAATTTATGTGAAACTGCATCTAACTTTGGGCTTGCAAATTAAGACACCTACATATAGGTATCTATGGAGATATCTGCTTTAAATAAGAGAGCTATTCACTTGACTAGTTATAGATGTCTACTTTTGGATGAACAGAATAGCTCTCGTTTCCACGGGGATAAATTAATTTGCATCATAGAAGTGTTCAGTGCCAGTTAAGATGCCATAGGACATCTGACTTGGCCTCAGCTGCTGCTTAACAAAGGTGTGCAAGTCTCCTGTAGATCATGTCATATCTGCCAGTTCTGTATAAGTATCTGAACCTATAGCATCTGAAGTGACACTACATAATGTGTAGTTAGGCAACTGAACTGAGTTCTGCTTACTGTAATGTCTAGGTCTCCAGCTGATGGCAGTAGAGGTGCCGTCACCTATTACACAGCTGTAGGCACCTAAATTAGAAGATGGAGTTTTCTTTAATTTGTTTATAACAAAAATAATGAAATTTTAAGGGAGATGAGCATAGTTTAATTTTATAGTCTTCTGAATTTTTCTACTGGCAGTGGTGCTGCCAGTTTGTAATACTGAAAGTCCATGTATTACGAAAAAAAATATCAGTAGTGAAAGGTGGATTTTTTTCTTTAACTTATAGTACAGACTCAAATTGGAATTCTTTTTTAGAAACAACTGATCCCAAAGATGCCATTTTTATAAAGTTACTCTTTTAATACAGAGCTGTACTAAGAACCAAAATGAAGTGATCAAAACATTATTTTAAAATGGAAGCTGTTTTTTAAAAAACTTTACAATAAGGTGAAATGGAACACTTGTATAATTTTCATGAGGCGCTGTTGTGATTATAGCTAATGTAATTCCTGGTGTTCTTTTTTAAGAACAAACATTGTTCCTGCATCTGTAGGTGTTGTACATTCAACCACTGTTCCTTACAGTGCAATGTTTCTTGTGTCTTTTTACTTACATAATTGGACTTCTACTAGGTAAATAGGATATGCATTGTATAATTGCTGCTAAAGAGAGTCTATATGAACTGCTTTTAAGTTCTAACATTTAACATACACATGTATGAGTGAAAGAATACCAGTTCTTCGCTAAAAAGCTGGTGATTTCATTCTTGCGCTTACCTACCTCTACTGTAAAACTAGGGCTTAGGGCAATTATTGCTGGCTTTGAGGTAATGGCATACAATAAAACACTACATCTTTAATGTGAATTTATATCTTTGAATGCCACAGTAGATAGTAAGATGTATAGCTGGCATCTTCTGGCTGCTCTTATTCCACATGTACATCTGGTACTTCGGAAGGTAATCTTGAAACAAAAGTTTGTTAAGACTTTATTTCTAGAAATGTTTAGCTGTTACAAATGCAGATTTTTTTTAAAATGTAAAATCAGATCTTAATTCTGAAAGATTTTCTTCACAGTCCAGTTAATTTCATACCCACTCCCCCAAGCATACATATCCCAGCTCATATCCCTTCTCCTTGAAGCATTTCAGCGATGTCATAGAATCACAGAATAATTTAAGTTGTAAGGAACCTTTGGAATTCATCTGGTCCAACTCTCTACTCAATTATATATTGCTTTGTCAAACAAATCATAGAATCAGTAAGGCTGGAAAAGACCTCTAAGATCTAGTCCAACCGTCAACCCAACACCTCCATGCCTACTAAACCATGTCCTGAAGTGCCGCATCTACACGTTTGTTGAACTCCTCCAGGCATGGTGACTCCACCACCTCTCTGGACAGCCTGTTCCAATGCTTGACCACCCTTTCGATGAAAAAAGTTTTCCTAATATCCAATCTAAACCTTTCCTGGTGCAACTTGAGACCATTTCCTCTTTGCGCTATCTCTTGTTACTTGGGAGAAGGGACTGACAGCCACCTCACTACAACCTCCTTCCAGCTAGTTGTAGAGAGTGATAAGGTTTCCCCTCAGCCTCTGCTTCTCCTCTGAGGGGCCCAAAACTGAACACAGTATTCAAGGTGTGGCCTCACCAGTTCTGAGTACAGGGGGACAATCACTTCCCTAGTCCTGCTGGACACCCTATTCCTGATACAAGCCAGGATGCCATTGGCTTTCTTGGCCACCTGGGCACACTGCTGACTCATATTCAGCTGGCTGTCAACCAGCACCCCCAGGTCCTTTTCCGCTGGGCAGCTTTCCAGCCACTCTTCCCCAAGCCTGTAGTGTTGCATGGGGTTGTTGTGACCCAAGTGCAGGACCTGGCACTTGGCCTTGTTGAACCTCATACAATTTACCTTGGCCCATCAATCCAGCCTGTCCAGATCCCTCTGCAGAGCCTTCCTCCCCTCAAGCAGACCAACACTCCCACCCAGTTTGGTGTCATCTGCAAACTTACTGAGGGTGCACTCAATCCCCTCATCCAGATCATTGATAAAGATATTAAACAGAACTGGCCCCAAAACTTATCCCTGGGGAACACCACTTGTGACCGGCCGCCAACTGGATTTAACTCCATTCACCACAACTCTCTGGGCTTGGCTATCCAGCCAGTTTTTTTACCCAGCGAAGAGTACACCAGCCTAAGCCATGAGCCGCCAGCTTCTCTAGGAGAATGCTGTGGGAGACAATGTCAAAGGCTTTACTAAAGTCCAGGTAGATAACATCCACAGCATTTCCCTCATCCACTAGGTGGGTCACCTGGTTGTAGGAGATCAGGTTGGTCAAGCAGGACCTGCCTTTCATGAACCCATGCTGGCTGGGCCTGATCCCCTGGTTTGCCTGCACATGTCTGTTGAGCGCACTCAAGATGAACCACTCTATAATTTTCCCCGAATCCTCCTTCCAGCCCTTCTTGTAGATGGGTGTCACATTGGCAAGCCTCCAGTCATCTGGGACCTCCCCTGTTAACCAGGACTGCTGATAAATGATGGAGAGTGGCTTGGCAACCTCTTCTGCCAGCTCCCTCAGTACTCTTGGGTGGATCCCATCCGGCCCCATAGACTTGTGAGTGTCCAGGTGGCATAGCAGGTCATTAACTGCTTCCTCCTAGATTATGGGGGGTTTATTCTGCTCTCTGACCCTGTCTTCCAGCTCAGGGGGCTGAATACCCTGGGGATAACTGGTCTGACTAGTAAAGACTGAGGCAAACAAGGCATTAGGTAACTCAGCCTTTTTGTCATCCTTGGTGGCAAGTTCCCCCCTGCATCCAATAAAGGAGGGAGATTCTCCTTGGCTCTCTTTTTGTTGTTAATGTATTCGTAAAAACATTTTCTATTATCTCTTACAACAGCGGCCAGATTGAGTTCTAGCTGGGCTTTTGCCTTTCAAATTCTCTCTCTGCATGATTTGACCAGATCCCTGTGCTCTTCTTGAGTTGCCTGCCCCTTCTTCCAAAAGTGGTAAACTCTCCTTTTTTTCCTGAGTCGCAGCAAAAGCTCCCTGTTCAGCCAGGCTGGTTGTCTTCCCTGCCGGTTCGTCTTACTGCACATGGGGACAGCCTGTTCCTGTGCCTTTAAGACTTCCTTCTTGAAGAATGCCCAGCCTTCCTGGACCCCCTTGCCCTTCAGGACTGTCTCCCAAGGGACTCTCTCAACCAGCATCCTGACCAGGCCAAAGTCTGCCCTCTGGAAGTCCTTGGTAGTGGTTTTGCTCATCCCCCTTCTTACTTCGCCACAAATTGAGAACTCTATCATATCATGGTAGCTAAGCCCAAGATGGCCTCCAACCAGCACATCTCCCACCAGTCCTTCTCTGTTTGTAAACAGCAGGTCAAGTGAGGCACCTCCCCTGGCAGGCTCACTTACCAGCTGTGTCAGGAAGTTACAGGAACCTCCTAGACTGTTTCCTCTCTGCTGTGTTGTATTTATAGCAGATTCCGGTAAGTTGAAGTCCCCCACGAGAACAAGGGCTAGTGATTGTGAGACTTCTGCCAGCTGCTTATAGAATGCCTCACCTGCCTCTTCATCCTGATTGAGTGGTCTAGAACAGACACCCAGTAGGATATCTGCCTTGTTGGCTTTCCCCCTCATCCTTACGCGTAAGCACTTGACCTTATCGTCATAATGGCCGAGTTCTACACAATCAAAACACTCCCTAACATACAGAGCCACCCCACCACCTCTCCTTCCTTGCCTATCCCTTCTGAAGAGCTTATAGCCATCCATTGCAGCACTCCAGTCATGAGAGTCATTGCACCACGTTTCAGTGATGGCGACTAAGTCATCGCTATCCTGCTGCACAATGGCTTCCAACTCCTCCTGTTTGTTGCCCATGCTGCGTGCATTGGTGTAGATGCACTTGAGCTGGGCTATCAATTTCACTCCCAACATTGGCATGCCACCCTTGGGCTCCTCTCTAGTGAGCCTGGTTACATCCCCTTCCCCCTTAGGACCTAGTTTAAAGCCCTCTTGATGAGCCCTGCCAACTCATGGGCGAGAACCCTTTTGCTCCTTTGAGATAGCTGAACTCTTCCTGTCGCCAGCAGGCCTGGTGCCGTGTAAATGTTCCCATGACCAAAAACCCCAAATTTCACCGGTGGCACCGGCCTCTGAGCCACGTGTTGAGAAGGTGAGTTTTCCTGTTCCTTTCAGTATTCTTCCCTGCCACTGATGAGATTGAGGAGAACACTACCTGTGCTCCTGATCCCTCAACCAATCGCCCCAGTGCCCTGAAGTCCCTTTTGATCGCTTTTGGACTTCTCTCCACAACCTCATCATAGCCAACCTGCATAACCAATACCAGGTAATAATCAGAGGACCGTACCAGACCAGGGAGTTTCCTAGTAACGTCTCTAACCCGGGCCCCAGGGAGGCAGCAGACTTCCCTGTGGGATGGATCTGGTTGGCATATTGGGCCCTCTGTTCCCCTCAGAAGGGAATCGCCTTTGATTCAAAAATCAAATAATGCATATGAAGATACAGTCTTCAGTCTCTTTTTTTTCTCTTCCTTTTCCTTTCCCATAATAGTTACTGAAAAATAAGCTAATAATAAATGTGAAGAATAGGAAAACAAATGACTACAACTCTCTGCTATGTAATCTGTATTAGAATTCACCAATATGCAGGTGGGTCATTTCTTGACCCACAGCCTATTAGTGTTTGAAATAGAACCATTCTTAGTCTTATTTCATTACCAATAAAGGGAAGAAATGAAACTATTAAATTTTATCCTTTCTGCCATTATACAGATAGCTTTGATTATTACATTTAACTGGTACTTGTGTCTGGTCAAGCAACTTCTCCTGTTACAGGAAATTGTCAGGTTGCTAACATTTAAAATGAATCAAGCATTATACTCTACTCTTATAATAATTCTGAAACTTTTAAGGATATTCAGTTTTGGCTTGGATTTTAAAGAAACCTAAAAAAGTTTAAGCATATAAATCCCATTAAGTTTTAATGAAACATAGATATCTAGCTCCCGGAAGAAGCTTTGAAATCCTGGCCCATTTTTCTTTTCTTTTTTTCCTTTTTTTTTTTTAGCATCAACAAAGCTACCAAAGTAAACTTGCTGCTATAGGATACTGTTTTATGAGTGGAAAATAAGATGCTAAATATTTTTAGGATTTTAAGTGTCTTGTCACTCATCCAATTCAACCTGAAAAGGCTTAACTCTCAGCATGCAAGTAATCCCATTGAACTGGAACTGGAATGCATTTTCTCATTTCTTTAAAATTGCATAAATCTTGGCAAGATGAGTATTCACAGTATTTACACTATGTCCTCGAAATACTAGTTCTGATTGAAATATGTATTTAAAGGTACAAAGAATACCTTTGCTGTAGGACTTTATCAAAACATTTGTATTGAAATACAATAAAGAGTGGTGTTATTTAATGTGAAATGATAAATAAAATAATAAAGAAATCTGTGATTGCTTAACTAACAAAGCGTCGCATCAGCAGAGCAGGCAGTAGGTACTGTCTTAATACATTTAGTAGCTGGAGGACTCTATCTTAGGCATATTATGTTGTGACAGTTCGAAGTCCCTAACACAAAGACTCGATCTTAGCAACTGAAATAATTCATTAAGATACTGGAGTTTACTGTAAAAGCACCAAAACCTCATCAAATCTGGTTCCATGATACATTCTGAGGTACTGTCCTCATTTTCTGAATCAGGTACCTGCTTATTGACATCTTTTTAAGAAATGTACTGCTTATATAGTTAGTTTGGTAGTGAAAAACTTCTTGGTCTGTTCTTAGTCTGCTTGCAGCAAGAACTTTGTAATCTTGCCTTTCTGAAAAGAAAATTTGACATGTAAAACCACCTGTGGTAGGCTATGTTGGCCAGCTGAGATTGTGAGCTTGGCTGACTGCCTAGTCATGTGAGTGCTAGAGCTGGAGCGTGGGAGGGGGGCAGCCATGCATTCAAGGAGAGGATTGAGACAGCATCAATTTAGATCATTTAACTTGTAGTGAGACTGTGGAATCATAAAATGGCATTATATAGTGGTAAAGTAGTACCATTATAAAATGGTATTAAAAAATGGTATTTTTAATTTTCATCAAGACAGGTTCCTGACTTGGACTGCACATAAATGGCTTTGACTCTCCATTGTTTTGTTCTTTGTGTAGCCTTTCAGATCTGTGCAAATCAAGCTGCCATTGAAGTACCTTGAAATAGTTACTGTTGGTTTAGTAGTGTTTTGTGGCTACCGTAATTTACTGAGATGTAAAATGTAAGGAAGTGAGTAACAGGTCTTAACAGCAAAATGCTTTTCTAGTTGTAGTCTTGTTTATACTTTTTTTTTTTGCCATTCTGACAGCTAATCATCAGCATTGATCGTGAAATATTTTCTACGCAGAAAGATCCTGTGCACCAGTGTGCTGCTCCTGTCATTAAAAAAACCAGCCAAATTATTTTGTCCTAATACATATGGGATTAATTTAAAGAATGTTTTTATACTTTCTTTGCAGTTCATACCATACAACTCAAGAGTTCATCTTTCCATAACAATCTGGGAAAACATAGATGCATACTAGCATTTAAGAATATTTCACATTACTGATTCTGCCATATAGTCATCATTTAAAAATAGGCAGTAGACTTGAATAATTTGTAGGCTAATCATTTCATTTCTGAGACTAACATCTGAAAGGCAATAAATATTTTTAAATTCAAAATTTAGTGATGAGTATATTGCTCCTTGCATCTACTACTTAGACTACTAAGCTTGTATTTTATCCCTTTTTCACTCACTACTAATGCTGCAGGAATGTTCAGTGCTTTTTATCTCTCATTCAGTGAAATCTAGAGAGCCAGCACAAAGGCATTTATTTCTTGCTTAAGTTCTGTACCTTAACGTGTTTCTTCTTCTGTATATATAAAACCACATGATCTTGTGCACTTTGATGTGGTTAAAATGAAAATGGGTATTTGATTATACACCAGTGAATATACCAATGAATAACTGGAAACAATTATTTTCAAAGTATCATTCATACAAAATTGTCTGAGCTAGACTTGTTGCTTATCTTGACATATGGATATCTGTGTGGGTATAAAAAAACCCTACTGTTTTTTTTTTTTAAATTGTGAGTGTCCTTGTATTCCAGTTTGAGGGTGCCTGTATATTAAATGTCATAATGCTTTATACCTCGCTACGTCTTGAGGTCCACCAGCTAATACAGAGGTATTAGAGCCAGCAGTGTGCCCAGGTGGCCAAGAAAGCCAATGGCATCCTGGCTTGTATCAGGAATAGTGTGGCCAGCAGGACTAGGGAAGTGATTGTCCCCCTGTACTTGGCACTGGTGAGGCTGCACCTCGAATGCTGTGTTCAGTTTTGGGCCCCTCAGTACAAGGACATTGAGGTGCTGGAGCGTGTCCAGAGAAGGGCAAGGAAGCTGGTGAAGGGTCTAGAGCAGAAGTCTGATGAGGAGCGGCTGAGGGAACTGGGGTTGTTTAGCCTGGAGAAAAGGAGGCTGAGGGGAGACCTTATCGCTCTCTCCAACTACCTGAAAGGAGGTTGTAGAGAGGTGAGTGTCGGTCTCTTCTCCCAAATGACAAGTGATATCACAAGAGGAAATGGCCTCGAGTTGTGCCAGGGGAGGTTTAGATTGGATATTAGGAAAACTTTTTTCACTGAAAGTCTTATCAAGCATTGGAACAGGCTGCCCAGGGAAGTGGTTGAGTCACCATCCCTGGAGGTATTTCAAAGATGTGTAGGTGTGGTGCTTAGGGACATGGTTTAGTGATGGACTTGGCAGTGCTAGGTTTACAGTTGGACTTGATTATCTTAAAGGTCTTTTCCAACCTAAAGGATTCTATGATTCTATGAAGTTTTGCAGTATGTAGGCAGGCACATACTTGCCCATCTTTACACTGCTGTTAGTGCTGTTTACTACTATTGTTACCTAGGTGGTGGTGGTTGTTGTTGTTAATTAGATATTTAATGATTAGACTAGTATCTGTCTCTATGACTTTCTCCTCAGTAGTACAGGGTTCAAGGTCTGTCCCTACAGCGAAGCCTTGGTACTGTTTGATTATGACAAAGGCCTTGCTCTAAGCTACCTGGGACTTATCTCGTGTATAAGGAGACATTTTGCCAAGCAACACTCATATGTCTTTCTCTGAGTACTTTCTAATGGCTAGAGAAGCCTGGCTATGGTTGTGCCTTGTGAAATGACCTTTTCAGGTAGTTTCTTTCAGATACAGTCAGTATCTGTACTTCAGTATCTGTACTTTCAGTATCTGAAAGGATGGAAGGATGCTTTGACATCTGAGCTGTACATGATAGCATTTGATGTGATCCGATTATACCCTTAGTGCATATTTGCATCAAAAAGCTGTAAATGATGATGACTAAGTCACCATTTACTGAGTTATTGCAATATTAAAGGGATATCTTTGCAACCATCTCAGTCCCAAGTTAAGATAAGACAGAGCACAGGCATTCCTGGCAGGGTGACTCAGCCTTTAAAAGGGATTTATTCTTTCTTTTTGCCTCCACTAGAGCACAATAGGGAGTCATCTGGAACCTCTACTTGGTTAACTGAGGGGATGGTAGATTGAAGAGGACTTGGATGAGGGGACAGGAGATGACCTAAAACTCACAGGGGGAAAAAAATGGTAACTGAGGTGTGTAGGTATACTTGTGCAAGTTTGCATGAGAAGTCTCTGCTGGCATTAGGTTCCACTGGTGAAAGCACAGGTTTGTACAGGATTATGGATGGAATAGAATAGGAGTAACACCAGCAGAAATAACACAGCTCTTTCTCATTCTCTCAGTGAAGCAATAAATGCTGTGATGACTTCTTTATCTCACAACTTCAGACAATTCTGGGGTCTTACGAAATATATGACAGAATCAGGATATGACAATCAAAGAGGTGAAGGAGAAATCTCCCAGATCCTGGATATCTTGCATCCTTTCAGCACTACAGTGATAAATAAGAGATTATTGGAGCCTGAAAGACATGTGAACTAAGAAGTGATAACGTGTTTCTTTCAAGGGATATGAATGTTTGTATTGTCCTGGTACCATGGTTGTGTGTAACAGACAAGAGGAAAGAAAAAGAGGTCTTGTGATACAATATTTAAGAAAAAAAGAGCTGAAGAAGTCCAGTTCTATTTGGATATATCATTTACTTATCTTCCAGCCTCTAGATATACTTGCTTGTTTACTAGCCCCTTTTTTAAATAGGGCATTTTGCCACAATTCACAGTCCCAGTTTAATGGACAGTTACAACAGGGATATCAAAAGAAACTAAACTTTATTGTGACCAAGTTGCTTCCAGTCACCTGGCAGCCACAGCTGTGGTGATGACAAGATCAGACTTAATCTTTGAGAATTTAATGAAAATGAAAGGTGTGATCCTTCCACTGAAGGGTAACTAGCTTCATTTATTTTTTTTTTTTTTTTCCTTTCTTTGTTGCTGTGTGGTCTGAACTGTTCTGTGGATGCTGGTTTTAAGAGTCTGAAAAATCTCTTGAAACTAATTTCCCTTTGTCTTGGCTATTACCTCCCACTTCTGTGAAGCCTGGATTTAGATCACTGTAAAGCAAGTAGATCTGGAAATTGTAAAGAAATTGTGTATTCTATCAAATTCCTATCCCATTTCATCATCCTTTTTCATGAATGCTTCCAATAAGAGAGCATTGAAAGAGGTATCCTTAGAATACAAGAGCAGGGAGTACTTATCCCTTTATTTTTTTCATTAAAAATAAGAATCTTGCATTCCAGATCTTTGATACTTCCCTGCATTAATCTGTCATTTCAAATCTCGGTTGGTGATTCTAGCCTGTACAGTTCCCTAGGTAAATGTTCAAGTTTGGTTTGTGGTTTTCAATTCTCAGGGTTTTTTTTCTTCACTTGTGTTCAGCCAACCTGCAGAATATACCTTACTGCACTGGTAAGGGCATCTCATTATCAGCACAGAGTCTTGCTCTTTGATCTTTTGAAAGCAGTGGTAATAACTAAATGTTTGGAGGTCATGAAAGTGCCCGTGAGACAAAGGATCCATACTTTGACTCAAATGTAGGGTTAATGAGAGCAGTGTTACTTTCACATTTAGCAGGAGCTTACCTGTCTCCACTATGAGAGAAAGTATGCTTCAGATTCTGGCAAGAACTGCTAGCCTTGGGCATCTAAGTGACATGATTTCAGACCTCAGCTGTTCTCCAGACAGGGATAGCCAGTAGATAATTCAGATGGTGAATATAGTGTTGAAGGTCCAATAGATTCTCTTCAGGTGTGTAATGAGATATTCTTCTCTCTTCTTATACTTACTCAGTCTAATGCATCTCCTCTGAGGTATGAGTAACTTGTGTTGGGTTTTGAAGAAATACTTTTGTTAAAATATTTTAAATTGACATTGTGTCAACAGGCAGGAAGGAAGACACCTGACTCTGGGTTTTGTGTTCGTTTCTTTGCCTCCTCTGTTTCCAGATTTTGTTAGCCAATAACCTCAACAGACAGCACTTGCACAACAATAACAGATTTTTTTCAAGGGACTATTAGTGTACAGGAGGGAACATCCATCAGCTACCGTAATAACCATAAAGAAGAACAAGAAATGCTAAGTTTTAATCCCAAGAAGGCTCCAGCTTGGACTCCTTGCCCAGATCGTTCTAATCACCCAGGATCAGAAATGAGTCTCCCTCTCACATACTATGGGTACAGGAGGCCTTTAACAAACTGAGGAGTAATGTTGCACTGAAGGTTGACAGTCGCAGTTTAGGCACTTGTGATATTATTTGGTGTTAGCTGAACCTAGTTAACTCCCCCATACAGTTCTCAATCCTTTTGCCTATTCTACCTGATATATACCTTTGTAGAACTGGACAGATCCTGTACTGATTTTTGTCTACTGTGTCAAGCGTCGCTACCTCATATGACGTGCATGCTCTTTACTTGACAACCAGTGAAATGCAGCTGTTCCCTGAATTTCAGAGCTTTCTGTTCCAAAACAAGACATTAACTAGACTGATTTACAAGTTAATCGAAGGATGTTTCTGACTAATCTAGTGGCCTTGTATGATGGAGTGACTGCATCAGCGGACAAGGGAAGAGCTATGGATGTCATCTACCTGGACTTCTGTAAGGCTTTTGATACGGTCCCCCGCAACATTCTGGCTGCTAAATTGGGGAGATATGGGTTTGGTGGGTGGACTGTTAGATGGATAAGGAATTGACTGGATGGCCATATCGAAAGAGTTATAGTCAATGGCTCAATGTCCAAGTGGAAACCAGTAACGCGTGGTGTCCCTCAAAGGTCCATATCGGGACCAATACTATTTAATATCTTCATCAATTACATAGAGAGTGGCAGTGAGTGCACCCTCAGCAGGTTTGCAGATGACACCAAGCTGAGTGATTCAGCTGATTTGCTTGAGGGAAGAGATGCCACTCAGAAAGACCTTGACAGGCATGAGGAGTGGGCCCATGTGAGCCTCACGAAGATCAACAGGGCCAAGTCCAAGGTCTTGCAGCTGGGTCCGGCCAATCCCCAGTATTGATACAGACTAGGAGGTGAATGGATTGAGAACAGCCGTGCAGAGAAGGACTTGGGGATACTGGTGGATGAAAAATTGCACGTCAGCCAGCAATGTGCACTTGCAGCCCAGAAAGCCAATGGTATCCTGGGCTGCATAAAAAGAAGCATAGCTAGCAGGTTGAAGGAGGTGATTCTCCACTTCTACTCTGCTCTCATGAGGCCCCACCTGGAGTACGGCATCCAGCTCTGGGGCCCCCAGTACAAGAGAGACATGGACCTGTTGGAGCAGGTCTAGAGGACGGCCATGAAAATGATCAGAGGATGGAATACATCTCCTATGAGGAAAGGCTGAGAGGGTTGGGGTTGATAAGTTGGGGTTGAGGGTTGGGGTTGGGGCCTGGCGAAGATAAGTCTCTGAGGAGACCTTATTGCGGCCTTTCAGTATATAAAGAGGACTCATAAGATCGAGAGAGACTTTTTACTAAGGCCTGTAGCTGATGGGACAAGGGGTAAGAGTTTTAAATTGGAAGAGGGTAGGTTTGGATTGGAAATAAGGAAGAAATGTTTTATGATGAGGGTGGTGATACACTGGAACAGGTTGTCCAGAGAAATTGTGGATATCCATCCTTGGAAGAGTTGAAGGTCAGGTTGGGCGGGGCTTTGAGCAACCTGATCTAGTGAAAGATGTCCCTGCATGTGTCCAGAGGGGTTGGACTTAAATGATCTTTAAGGGTCCCTTCCAACCCAAAGCATTCTAGGATTCTGTTTACTGTACTTCTATAGCAATGTTTCAACATTATAATCTAGACATGAAACAGTCTGGCTTTGTTACCTGTTCCATAAAAGATCTTTCTGTCATTACTATATGTGTGTAATCTTCTCGTATAGGTTTATGCTGTAACAAATTCTCTGTTGTAAGTGCTCTTAGATCAGCTTAAGTGGTAGGAGAGTCAGTCGTCGGGACAAGCGTCTTCACATTGTAAGCCAAAGATCCTCACAGATCTCATTTCAGATTTCTCTCTAGTATCATTTTGGAATGCCATATGAACCCGTCTTCTGTTTCTTCTTTGCTAAAGAGAAAACTTGGAATAGTTGGGCTGAAATTAATCTTCCCAAGCCTCATACATCTGAAAATTAGACATCTTATCTCCCACCATAGTAAAGGGATGAAGAAATTAAATATCTTACTGTCTTGTATGAAAATACATATATCTAAATATGTATCTTCAGATAGGCATGTCTACACAACAGTTCATCCTTACTCCTTCATTGACTGTTGAAGGAATTTAGACAGCTAGCTTAGTGTTAGTTACATGAGTTGAGATGAATGTGATAATTGTGTTATGTTATTCTAAGAGGACAATTCATTCAGGAACATACCTTGACTGTTTGTGATATTTCATGAGGAGGATAAATATCCAGAAATATCCTCTCTATGTTTATCAAAGTGGATCTCAAACTATAAGAACACATTATGAGTTTGCTGGTTTGTGGTAGTTTAAAAGTAGTTTTGATAGTAGTAAAATGGTAGTTTATTCCATTCAAATTTAGAGAATCCCTTCTGCCTATATAGTGCTTGAGCCTTTACAGGCACCTGTTCTTTGATAAAGGTATTCTGCACGTGTCTATGCCTAATTGAACTCTTCAGTGAGTGCTTGAGAGATGCTCCTTATTCCCACCTTGGAATAATTGGACACTTGCTGGTTAGTAACCAAGAATGGAGTCCATATGGAAGGAAGCAGACAATAGCTGTGTTGCGCTGAAATGTGGTCTCCACATGGATTCCAAAACTCAGGCTCCTTCCCTACCCTTTTCAAATTCTCTATTTCCAGCTTGTGTATCAACAAAAGAATGAAGGACGATGCTGCGTGTTGTGTTCTCTCCAGTTTAGAGAAGGGGAGGGTATGAGTAGGGAGCCAGTGCTCTGTCAGTTCCAACTTTTAGCAAAATTAGTCAGTCTCAGGTACATAGGATTTATACACAGCAAGGCTGTGGTTTCACAAGCAATTTGAGCCGATTCAAGTGTAGGCTACTTTGAAAAGTGTGTTCTTCTGCACCTTTCCCTCTGTCAGCACCTGTGTTGGAGGGGCTGCACCAGGAATGAGGTCATGTTGATCAATATAACATGATAAAAAACAAACAAACAAAAAATTGTTTTGCAGCTGGATCAGTTCCTTGATCCTGTTACTTTTGTAGCCTTCCAGCCTTAGCAGCCTTAGCACAAGCCAGAAGGGAGCAAAGCCAGTGCTTCTGTGTTTGGTGGCAACTCTTGTTTAGGTAAGGCTGTCATTCAACAACTGCTTTAAGCCAAATTGTAGAATCCATATGGATAGGATGTCTGAAGCTATTATTGAGAATAAATAATCTTTTTTACTGCTTTTATGAAGAATAACTTTCAAAGTGGTTCACTTTGGTGTATGGAATTGACTCATGATTTTTACTATCTGGCTGCAAGATTATATATAAAAATGCCTGCTGGGTATGTAGATATGAATTTTATGAATGAGGAAAGAAACCTTTGTATGTGTCACATATATTTTCAATACAGGTTTACAACTCAGTCCATCTTCCATTAAAAGCAAGGGCAAAAACTTATTGGTTCACAGTTGCTTTCTAAAGCCCTCTAATATTTTAAGTATTGATTCTACACATTGTCTGCATAAACCAGTTTATGTATATGACAGTCACAGTGACATTACTTTTGTTCTTTTTTGATATTTTATCAATAAACTACAGGTTTTACAGTGTATAATAAGTATACTTTTTACACTAGCATTTCAACATGGTGTCTAAGTGTTTGGAAATGAATATAAAATTATAGCTATTTGGATATTAAACATTGGGCAACTATTTTGGGTTTATCACCATATCCTTCAGTAGAAAGGTACAGATGGATGCTTGAGACATCTGTTGTGTAGCAACTTGTTTTTCTTTGATAACTTGTTTGCATGACAAAAAGAGATATGATTTATCATATGAGTTTAATATTCTAATCTTATAACTTTTTTCTCTTTAGGTTGCAGCAATCTATAAAGATTCAAGTATTGGAAATCTTATAAATATAGTTATTGTAAAATTAATTGTAATTCACAATGAACAGGTAGGAAAAATAAATATTAAAAATATTTATTTGATTTTTCTTTGATAAAAAATTACATTGATTTGCATTGTAATTCCAAAGTTTAAAATTTTTTAATTTTAAGTACAAAATATTTTCTTTAACTATAAAATTTTGTTTTAAAATAGGAGACTAAATGTCAAATGTGAGGTTAACTGCAGAGCCTTTATTTAATGCCTGTATTTCCCCATCTCTTATTAGCACCTCCTGTTGACCTAAATGGACATAAATCAGACACTATGTGAAAGCTTAGGGCATAACTACCTAAAGTGTGGTTATACACATAGAAACATGACAGGGAAATGACAGCTTTTATAGAGGGTTTTGATGGAGGATTTTCAGCCCTAGCAACTGTAATATTTTAAGATCGTAAGAAGTATACACTTTTCAAATACATGTTTTTGTATTTATTAATCATAAATGTCTTGTCAGTCTTTTTTTTTTTTTAATATTTAACACATGGTGCATGCTCACATACATTGATTAAAATAATGGGTTCTCATGACTGATGACTTGTAGCTAAATTAAGATCTGATCCTACAAACAAATCTGTGTGAGTGAACTTATGTGGACTTCTGCTGACTTCCTTTCCATGCACAGTCATTGTTTTGCAGATTAGGGGCACAAATGAACAAAGTAATAAGTGCAAGTGCATGAATATTAAAACCCTTATTTGTTTTTTTTGGCCATTTCTTGCTTAGGAAGGACCAGCTATCACTTTTAATGCAGCTACCACTCTTCGTAATTTTTGCTTATGGCAGCAAGCTCAAAACACTTTGGATGATGCTCACCCTTCTCATCATGATACTGCTGTTCTTATCACTAGGTACAGTATCTGAAATAGCCATAATTACTCAGCTAGGTGAGACAAATGGTTCCGTTTCTTTTTTACAACATCTTTTTAACCATTTCACTGATATTGTTCATAGTCTTTATTCACCTCAATTATCTGTCTTGCACTTCCCAAACCACTGATTATCAATACATGAGCAATTACGCTGAGAGTGCTATGTTGGTAGCTAACCATCTGATGAACCTTTTGTTAAAGATGGTGGAAATTGCTTAGACCTGAAATTGTTACAGGGAAATGAAGTCTTTAACCATTGTACATATATGTGATAGGGATGGGGTGTTGTACATAATGGAATCATCTGAAGGATGCAGTTACGGTCAGCTCCTGATAGTCCAGGCATAATTGTAACTACCAAAAGCTTACAAATGGAAAACATTTAAATATTAGTATATATTCTTCCTGTACACTGATCACCTCAGTGAAGGTTTTGATGTTCATTCACTGAAATATATTCTCTCTTTTGCTGTTCTTTTTCATTATTTTTTCCCCCAGTGTTCAAGTTGGACACACTCCAGCACTTCAAACCCTTTGATATTTGTCCTGAATTTTACATTGTTATTTTGGCAGATGGTCCAGTACATAAGGCAGTTTCAAGTATACTGCAATCTGCAAGTTTTTCAGCAGCATTTCATGCTTGATCTACCTTCTGTACTGTACAGAAATAACATAGTATTTGAATTTTTATTCTTTGCAAGCTAGCTAGAAAGCAGTACTGTGAGCTTAGTCTGGTGAATTTAAATTACTTCTTTCACTAGAATGCAAATTGTTTGAATGGACTGTAAGATTAAAAATTGAGAATCAGATTTACAATTGCTGTAAATATAGCAACAGTGAAATACTTTAAAAATGTTCTTTTATTTGCTGTAATAATTTTAAATAAATCTTTTCCTTCAAGGGAAGATATCTGCAGAGCTAGAGAGAAGTGTGATACTCTTGGTGAGTTATTCTATTTTAATCGGTATGATTTTATAACAGAAAATATATAAGAGAATTTCACTGTAGGGAGAAAAATCAGTTGGGAATAAATCAGAAAATAGATGCAAAATTTAAGTCACACAGACAAAAAAATCAGCTTCTTAATGCTGTTCTGCCCTGGTGTGTACTTTGGTGCCAGGTGGTTGTTCGTTTTATATAAATTTGCTGCATAGTTGAGGCATGACTTTCAATTCGGATGCCATAGTGTTCGTTTATAGAGTCACTCCTTCTACATGAAAATTCATTCTATTAAGCTTTTATATAAGGATTCAATTTTTCAGGTTTAGCAGAGCTAGGTACAATGTGTGACCCACTACGCAGCTGTTCTATAAGCGAAGAAAATGGATTGAGTGCTGCTTTTACTATAGCGCATGAGCTTGGACATGTGTAAGTACCTATTTCCAGCAGGTAAATTTTTTAAATTTCCTTTTGAATATGACCAATTTCCAGTGATGGGCTCTACATTTCTAAGAGGGTGCAGTCTGCTCTGTCCTTTTAAAAGAGTCATTATTTTTGCCCCTTGCAGTGAGCTAGCTCTGCCCACCACCTAGAGGTAGAGAAATTGCGAATTTTATAACCTGGCTGGTATCCTGAATTATGGGAAATACTGGCCATACAGCTGTATTCTGTCCTTTTGTCTTATGAACTGGTTGGGACACTGGGACAGATGTCTTAGATGTGCAACGTAGTCCTGTTAACTCCAACTGCATTCTAGCCCTGATAGGAATTTATCTTTAAGAAAAGACAATTGTTAATATAACGCAGAAATATTCTTCCTTGTGTTTGATCCTTTCAGAATACAGTAGAATAACACAAAGAGAAATACTTTACACAGAAAAATAAGAGGAGATGACAGCATTTTATTTTATGAAGCATACCTCATCAGTGATGGCAGAAAGGTGCTATACTCTAGCTCCATGAGGCATGCCACAGTGTAGGTAACAACGACGTTACAGAGCTCAGTAGCTAGCTTGTTGATTTTCATGTGCCTGGAAGTTCATTTACATACATGCCATTTGTCATGGTACTTAAACTGAGATATAAAATAAGACGATGTGTTAGTTGCGTAAATACAATGTTGATGTGCTCTGTAGTTTGTTTTTGTTACTGAATAGTAAGAGTTATGATGTGAATATCGGGGTAATATGTTATGGACAGTCTAGTGAAGGCCTGTGTATTCCGCTGAGGAGATGGGTTGTTTAAATAAAGTGACATACTCCCAAAACACTGGAATTTTTCTGGTGAGCTAAAGAACTATGTAGTTGTAAAATTCTTATTGTGCCCAGCATTATATAATTAGGAGCATTTTAGAAAAGGAGAGAATTTTGTAAGGCATTTTTAAGATATCTATTGCCATAATGTCAGATAGTCATATAAGTGAGTCCCATTAAATTTTAAGGCATTTTCAAACTCAAAACTCAAGCATTTTGCTGCTACAACAAAAAGAGTTTCAATTAATTATTGCTGAATTTGTTTTGGAGTTTGTCTGTTTTGCTTCTTAGATTTAATGTGCCTCATGATGACAGCTTTAAATGTAAAGAAGCTGGAATTAAACATCAATACCATGTCATGGCTCCAACTTTAAATTACCATACAAGTCCCTGGACCTGGTCAAAATGCAGTCAAAAATATATCACTGAATTTCTTGAGTAAGTATCAGTATAATGCTATGGGTTTTGGTTTTTTTTCAATTTCATGTCTTTCTGAGAAGTATTTTAAAAGTATTGCTTAAATACCAATTTTGTGTTGTTGTTAGGTTTAACCACTGATTCATAGGGCCTCAGTCCTCCAGAAAAATAATCTTTGGATGATTCATGACTTTGTTAAAGTTGAACTCAATGCATAAAGCTAAGAAGATTTTTTTAATTTTCTTTTTACTATAGTGGCATTGGTTATTGATAAACTGTTTAGTATGATTTTAGTAGGTCAGAACAGACAAACTTTATTTTAGGAAGTTTTTATTTAAAAAATAGGTGGTAGGTATTATTTAGGCAGTATCATTTTTTTTTTCGTGTAAGAATGTGAAAATGAGAAATGACAGCTGTAAAGCAAAAAAACCCGTAAGCTTTGTTTGGTGGATATAATGCAAAATCCAATAAAGGAAAATCAAGTGACCTGGTTTATTTTATTAATTTTAATTAAAGTCAGGTAGGCATGCAAACCCGTTACTCCACTGATATATGCAGGTGTAAATGTTGTATGAGTAAGTTCCTAATGAATTAATTAGGAGTGATCTATTCACATTTTGTTCCTGTTTTTACAACAGTACTGGTTATGGTGAATGTCTCCTAGACAAACCGAGTGGAAAAATATACGATCTTTCCTCTCAGCTGCCTGGGTCAATGTATGATGTCAACAAGCAGTGTGAACTTATGTTTGGTCTTGGGTCACAAGTGTGCCCGTATCTGGTGAGTGAACAACACACAGAGTCATGCTCAATCTGTACTAAAACATTACTGAAAGGTAGATTTAGGAATGAAATCTCAGGACTTCTGGTTTTGGAAGAATTTTATCCTGAAATATGTCAAAGTTCAGGTTCTATTTTGTTGAAAGGGGAAGAGTTCGGTGGAGCGCATTGCAGCTCCATATGCTAGAAATATATAGAATTAAAAAGTAGGATTAGTTCATTTTGATTTGCACACCTGTGAATGTGAGTATAATTCCTTTAAAAGATCTAAAGCTGCATAAATTAAGGCTTCCTGCAACTACTGAAAGGGAATTATTTCAACACTTTTTACAAATGTTTTCGCATTATAGCCCCTATCTTACATTAACAGGTCTTTCTTATCTGCTTCTTTCAGTGCTTTATACAAACTTATAACTTTAAAATGAATATATTAATTCAAGTATTTGTTCCAAATGTTTGGTCCAAAGCGTAGATTCCTCTACTTTGTCAAAGCATCAGAAAATATTTTCAAGACTGTTAGAGCGTACATTTTCTATACTTAACCAAAAATTTCTGTAAAGCAAAACTGGGATCTAGAAAGAAAACTTGAGTAGATTAATGAACTTAAGTTGTATTTTGAAAACTTAATGTGGCCAGTGCAATATAAAATAAATAGAAATATAACATTATGACTTCATTACTGTTGAGACGTCACACAGTTAGATTTTGGACCAACTTGTCAAATATCTCTGCTAGTATTGCATGTCTTGTTGGAGCAGTTTAAAGGAGAGAATTTAAGATCAGGTTCAGACTGGATTAAGAGGAGCTGTTGGGGAGGTAAAGTGTTGTTTAAGAGGAGTCAGGCTTTATGGGAGTATTATAGAAAAGTAAAGGGGGATTCAAAGACCTGAAGATGGTGTTACTGAAGACTGCTTTGTAAATTTTGTAATCCATAGAGGTTATTTGTCCATTAAGAGTCTTTTAACAATTTGAAAAGGAGGCTTTCTTCTTAATTTTCTAGTCAGTGTATTTTTAAAAATAATTCCAGTTAGCGTCTTTATCTGGGGATTATACTCAAACTGTGCTGCATAGTATCAGCTGTAATCTCTTACATGCTTTTTTATTAAATTATCTACCGAATTAGAAAATGAAGTTATCTATTACTTCTAATGAGATCAGTTGCAAATAGTCCACATTCCTGCCTGGCCTTATGCAAAATCCATTTTAAAATTTTTTTTTCTTTTTTGGTCAGGTTTTATCTGTGAAAAATCATAGTACTAATAGCAAACACTAAACTCACATAGTATGAGAAAACAATATAAATATACCAACTAATGTCTAAAATGGTGTTACAGGTACAACAAAGGTAATCTTGTTTTCTTTTTAGAAACAGTGCAAACGCTTATGGTGCACGAGCACAGAAGGTGTTCACAAGGGTTGTCGTACTCAGCACATGCCTTTGGCTGATGGAACAGTTTGTGGTGTGGGAATGGTAAGACCGCACATATTTCTTGGTACTTGCATATGGCAAAATCGTAGATATAGATAAGAAAGATCAGTGCTTGCTGTGTGGCAATACTGCACCTGTAGCATACTGATTGTGTAAACAGTATCTATCTGATTTTACCTGCAGTTTCTCTTAGTCTGTAATGTTGTGACATAAATAACATAAGTTGTGTGTTGAGAATAATGATAAAAGTTTACAGATGCAACACTGGTTAAAAATAGGTGGAAGATGTCAGGGGAAAGTTACCATCTTCCCTTCTGTTTGAAAACTTCAGATAATTCATAACAAGTTGGGTTTTTTCCTCATCAGTAGTGCTCCAAAGGTGAATTTCCTGGAAACAAGACATCCCAAAAGTGTGTTTCCCCCAGTTTGTCTTGCTGAGGCTGTATCACTGAACCAAAACAAATTAAGTACGAGTGACTTGGATACAGGAGTACACTTCTTTGGAAAGAAGGAGTATTTGGATTAGTATCCCGGTTCCAGTAGATATTTGTGCATTGTATCTGTTTCAGACAAAGTATGAACAGTATGAACCTGCGTCAAGGGAAATTCAGATTGACATTAGGAAAAGGTTCTTCACTGAGAGGCTGGTTGGTCACTGGAACAGGCTCCTCAGGGAAGTGGTCACGGCACCAACCCTGTCAGAGTTCAAGGAGCATCTGGACGATGCTCTTAGTCATATGGTTTAGTTTTAGGTAGTCCTGTGAGGGGCAAGGAGTTGGACTCAATGATCCTTATGGGTCCCTTCCAACTTCCGGCTTGTGATAGTCTATGATTCTATGAAAGCATCTGTCAGTACCTCTTCATCTACTCCAGTAAGTGCCTTAGCCAAACATAAGTCACACTGATATTCTGTCTTGCCTATTTTAACATAATTCAGGATACTTGGGTCTGTTCAGTGCTAAAAACTAGGAGCTCTCTTCTCACTTATACCCTGATGTGTAGGACTCTACCTGGCTGTATGAATTGAATGCTTTCACACATAAAAAAGAAGAAATGGAAGCTGGACTTCATACACCCTGCTCATTGGTTTATTTGGTAAAGAGTGTTTGGGTGATGAGAGGTCAGCTCACTACTTCCGCATCTGGCAGGTTGTTTTTGAGTGCAGATCTTGATCTGTATCCTCTGATGATATAACCATTCTTAGGCTGTCCATAAGGGTGATGAATATCTAATTAGTAGATATAGTCAAGGCACTTACAGAACCTTGATAGAAACAGAAGTAGTGGTGGAGGCTAGTTGAATCCAGAGTTATCAGTGAAGATTTGAGGGGTTTAGTTTTGGTTTTGTATGTAGTTTGGGAAGTGAACAGGAATTAGGTGCTTGAGTTCTTTGCTGATCTAGTCTTTGGGTTCTCCATGTCTCAGTTCACCACCAGCAAATAGAATTATTTTCTTACCTGTCAGGGGATTGTGAGCATAAATATTTCAGAGATTTTTGACATGTTCAGATATGACAGTGATTACCTTAAGTATGGTTGGTTTATTATGTTGAGCTGCTTTTAATAGTAGTGTGTTTTGTCAGCTTCAGGGGCTGTGGGAGCAATGTTAATTTTTTATCTTTTGGTAGATTTGTAGATTCAAAGATGATTAAAAAAATATCTGGTTTAATTTCTATGTATAATAGGCTGCTACATTTCACTCAGTTATTACTAAATTTCCCCCAATAACTTTTAATCTTTACAGATTTTTTTTTTCTTTTTCTGTATTCGGTAAGACAGTAGTAGTGAGGAATTTGAAAATACTGTCTTAATGGATAACAATTTAGTGGGTAAACTGTCTCAGAAGATTTCTTTCTCTCTTACAAGATTAGGAAAAGTTATTTGAAGGTTGCAGTGGAAGCTTTGCTTGATTAAATCCTATGCATGCAGCTGGTGTTATAATGTTTAGCCCATTTTTCAGTCAGTCACTGATCAGAAAGGAAGTTCATCTTTATATAAACTTCATGTGTAATCTTTAGTTCAATTGACTTGACTGTAATTTGCCAACATCAGAGGACTTTTACATAAGAATACAAAAATCTATTTTATGCAATTACTGCAGTTAAACCAGTTTTCTCTAGGAAGTGAAGAGCTAATTACAGTCATTACATCTGAAAGATGTAAGAAAGAACAGCAATTAATCTGACAAATTGTCATTGTTCCTGTCTAAGGGGCAGCTCCTTTCAAGCTCAGTCAGCAAGTTTCTGTTGATGTTAATGGGAATAAGACATGGCAACTAGTTATTGTAATTAATATTTGCCCGCAAGCTAAATGAATTTATATTTGGCATTTGCACCATTATTGCTGTGATGAATACAGAAAAGATCTGTTTAAGGCATTTGTATCTTTAGTATCAGCTTTTTAAGCTTAGATTTGACGTGTGAGTTTATTTTCACAGTAATCTTTAGTTTTTCTTCAGGTCGTGTGTCTGATTAGTGGATCTTGCTCTATGGACTGCTCTAACAGTCCTTGTATCTTTCTTTCCCCCAAATACAAGAAGATAGAAATCTAATAATATCAGAGACTCTCAAGTGAATGAGCAAACAGCTTTTCCTGAGTGCCTGCACTTCCTAATGGAATATCTTCTTGCCATATGCAATCTATGAGCATGCACACATTTTGAAAGAGAATTGTGTTTTGTATGTCTCATGGTACACGCATCTGTAAAGCTCAGTGACTACTTAATATATATAATATTAGTAGTAGGCACGGGTAGCGTTTTCTTAAAACATTAAAGGGAAAATGCAGCCTAACATTTCAGTGTCTAATAGAGAATAAAGAAAATATTTTCTTGGGAATTTGAACATTTCCTGTATTAATTCTATAGATTTACTATTATTCATTATCTAGAATTAATATTACTAAAATAGAAAACTTTCACTTTTACTTCAGTTTGCTGTCTAGTCAAATTTCTTTGAGCTGATCAAACTGTACTTTGTTCATTCTACAGTTACCTGCAAAAATGAATTATATTTGCTTGTTGGACTTCTGCTGAAGTATCTGAAGATTTCTCTTCACCTCCTCTTGTAATACATTGAGTGCTTAAGTCTGACAGTAGCCTATAGGTAGTGATTCTGCTGTGTCTGAGAACAGTTTCTCACTCCATTGATGTTCACGTTGTGTCTCATCACTTCAGTTGCTTTTTGTTTGCTTATTTGGCTTCACAAAGATCCATAGGAAATCTAAGCTTCTGCCAGCTCTTCTAACATCACACAGACCTTCCTTGAAGCAGAGGATGCAGCCTTTAAATTCTTTGGCCTAGTTGGTACTTCAGAGACAAAATGATAGTAAATATACGTAGACATGCCATTGTTGTGGTTTAACCCCAGCCGGCAACTAAGCACCACACAGCCGCTCGCTCACTCCTCTCCGGTGGGATGGGCGGGAGAATCGGAAGAGTAAAAGTGAGAAAACTCATGGGTTGAGGTAAAGACAGTTTAAAAGGGAAAGCAAAAGCTGTGCAGGCAAGCAAAGCAAAACAAGGATTTCATTCACTACTTCCTATGGGCAGGCAGGTGTTCAGCCATCTCCAGGAAAGCAGGGCTCCATCACGCATAACGGTTACTTGGGAAGACAAATGCCATCACTCCGAACGTCTCCCCCTTCCTTCTTCTTCCCCAGTTTTATATGCTGAGCATGATGTCATATGGTGTGGGATATCCCTTTGGTCAGTTAGGGTCAGCTGTCCCAGCTGTGTCCCCTCCCAGCTTCTTGTGCACCTGGCAGAGCATGGGAAGCTGAAAAGTCCTGGATTTAGTATAAGCACTGCTTAGCAACAACTAAAACATCAGTGCATTATCAACACTGTTTTCAGCACGAATCCAAAACATAGCCCCATACTAGCTACTATGAAGGAAATTAACTCTATCCCTGCCAAAACCAGCACAGCCATATGTAAACATTTACTAGTTTTGCAGTGGTGAATTTCTACACATCATAGGACTATATTAGTTATTGCTTGAAAGTATTTCTGGTGGTTTTTTGTGAGAGATATTATTAAATACAAAGGTATACATTCCTGGATTGTCTTCCTAAATACAATTATATGATATAACCAGAATATAAAGTTTTTATTAAAATGCTATTTTTATTCTCTAATGAGGCACAATGGCATGAAAAATAGTACATGGTTAGTGCTTTTTTCATATCTTGTCTCTGTAATCAAAGTTACCATGGGGTTATCTTCAGAATTAAGAACTATGCTGTATGATTAGGTGGAGGTAGCCTGCTCAGTGGATGCCACAATGAATTTCATATATACAGTTATAATTTTTGTTGCTATGGTATAAACTATATGTACAAATTAAAAACATAATAAATCACAATAAGGAAAGTATTTATATGCTGCACTGAGGACCAAGATACCAGAGGAGGCCCCTATGTATTACAAGATGTATGAGAGAGTTATTTTCCATTAGGACAGAAACTGGAATGCTTTAATTGGCCTGGTTTCCTTCTCTTAACCATCATAATTCTTGTTGCCGTCACGTTCCAGGTAGGAGCTAATCTGATGGATGTTTAGGGAATGTGAACAACTTAAGAGTAGATCTTTTTGCTCTGCTTTCTCTTAGGTTTTCTTGTTGCATTCTAGTCAGAAATTTCTTTGTGCTTTGAAATTTCTGCAGACCAGCAGGCTGTCAGTATTATCTGTTTGAATTATGTTTTCAATTGCTTTCTTTTCTTTTACTATCTGTTTCTTTTATTTTTTGGGAGACTACTCTATTCAAGGGTTTCTGTAGTGAGGAATTTACTTGCATTTGTACTCTGGGATAGTACAAAAGATTTCTCCTCACCTTGAGCATAGGAAGTTTTAGGGGTTTTTTTACCTACTTTTTGAAATTCCAAAAAAGAAGTGAGTTTGGAGAGTGATTCAGGTTTTGGCATGTTGAATATCTTTGTTCAGATTTAAAAAAACCCAAAACACAAAATAATGTTAGTAGGTAGAATCCCTAGATTCACTGGATTTGTTCATAATTCTAAATCTACAGGATATCCGTTTTCACAGTGTGGTTGATGTCATTCACAGAAAATACTTAATCCCATTTTATGGAGGACTTAATTAAAAGGAGTAGCAAGCTAGTAGTTTTATCGACAAGAAATATTTACACTATTATGTGTAACCAAATTGGTTACAAGCCAACTGGTACACAAACTCTCCTTAAACGTATCCATCTCCAACTTACACCTGGCTCAGAATCATGACTTCTGTATAATGAAGTGATGCAGTTTTTCACAGTGTAGTTTACATGATATTTCAGTAATGGTAACTCATCTGTTGGAGCTGGTGATGCACATCTGAGCCAAAAAACCCACCTCCAAAGAAGATTCAAGATAATGGTGAAACCATCTGTCTTCTAGGATTGGCATTCTCAGAAGTTGTCTTTTTTTGTTATGAAAGTAACAGCAAAAATACCCAATAAAGTGTCTTTTTTTAAATTACTGTTTTTTGAGACACTCAGAAGGGTTGCACTCTGATCCTTCCTGGATTCCTGGGCAGTATACAAATATGCCCATATTCCATTGATTCTTTGGACACTAGAAGGGAGAGGTGGGAGGTAGCTATGTGGTTCTGATCCAAACTTTTCCATGTCCCGCAGCTGTTCCAGTGTTCTACATAATGGCAGCTTGCTACTTAAACACCACTAAAAAAACAAATTTCAGAGAAGTCTGGAAAAAGCTGTTTAACAGCAAGAAGGAATCCACATGATACAAATAATCGTTTGATTGGAAAGCATGTGTCTTGTGTGTGTGTGAGAGAAATGTTTATTACTTCTATTCACTGTAGACGTATATTGAGCTAGTGTCTCTTAAAAATACCTAGGATAGCTGTCAAGTGAATTAAGATTTCATCCTAGTCCTTTTATAGCCACATAAGAAGAGGGATACAAGGACAATTGAGAATGTGGATACAGACCAACAAAGGATTGCTTTGATCAGTAAAAGAAGTAGCAGTCTGATTCTGAGGTATGTTTGCTGCTCTTCAGTTGTAGGTTATTACCCATGTATTGGTTTCTTTCAAAAATCATTGCATTGCTTGAATACCTCATGAATGTAACATGTGAAGATAGTTAATCTGAAAGAATAATTCATTATATGTATGTATATGTAAAGTAACTATAAAAACTTTGGATGGATTTTAACAGAGTTGGGTGATAGGGGGATGTGTTAACCATCTGGGAAGCAGCAGTAGATCTGATCTTTTGAACTGTAAAAACAGAGTAAAGTGTATTTAAGGGCTCAAACCAAGAATTTTTGCTATAAACTGGGATTTTTGTAAATTACTTTTCTGATGAGATGTGATTTCAGAAAAATTAAAAGTTTTCTGTGGGAATATATCAAGGGAGAAATAAAGTATGTAGATTTTTTGCAAGAAAAAATTGAAAACGTTGGAAAAAATAGTAAAATATTGTGGGGTTTGTAGATAATTAATGTCATCTGAGTAATAAATGTAGGCTTGTCTGAGAATCCATGCTACAGAGATAGAGACCTGAGATGCCATAGTTACAACTTCAGTTAGACATTTCTCCAAGCTCCATTTCTTCTGTCTTGTATACTCATTTTACTAACTTCTCTATTTTCACTATTATATGCTCTAGGCCCCACTTCTCATCTTAGTTCTTTGAGCAATGTGCTTTCTTGACTATGTGTATTATAGGAAGAAGATGGAGAGCAGGCATAGGTCTAATGTGCAGCAAAATGTTTCCTTACATCCACCTGCAGCAGACGAGGCAGAGAGAAGTCTGTAGCAGTACATTCATTCAAGGGAATGAGTGGGAACACCCCATAGACATCAATACAGCCAGAAGCAACAGCTCTGAGATCTGTGGACTTTGCATTCATCTGAGTGGGTGTTCTTATATTCACTCTCTGCTCGTGGGGTTATGTGCTGAATCTATGTAACTTTTAAGATTTATATTCCTTTCCCAGCTCTATGTGATTGGAATCTACATTGAGACAGTTTAGGCTCAGACCTCACCTACAGGCCAGATGCTTTATAGTGAACTGGTCTTGTGCTACAGCACTGCGTTTAGTGTTTATTTGTTTTGTGGCACCAGCTATGCCCATTTTTCTTTCCCGCATTCAATCCACTACAACTTTCTCTTCCTGTGCTATTCACTGGCTCATAGTCATTCTCAGGGCCCTGTCTGGATATCAAGAGTGAAGAAATTGTATTTTATAGGGCAAAAAGAAATCAGAACAATAAAATGGGATATTTGGAAGGCAAAATACAGACCATCGCATCCACTTCTGCAATGCTTTGTCCTTTTCATTTTCTCCTCATACTTGTCTTCAGGGTTCAGTCATCTTCTTTCCTTTTAGAAGCACCAGCAGCTTCCAGCAACATCCATGGCAATGTGTTGGTGTCTGGAAATAGATGAATAGTTTTTCCTGAGCCTCCTTTTCTGCAAGGCTACATGGGGCTCCAATGCATGAAACTATGTCTTCATACACTGGCCATCGGTGTTTCAATCTTTGCCCCAAGATGTTCAAAACCCATGTGTATCTCTGGGAGTAGCCTGGAAAATATAGGCAGTAAGAGTGAACTTGGAGTCCTTTTCCTCCTGTGAGTCATACCAGGCTGTGTAGGAAGTGCTTGATTTCAGAAGTGCTCTAGTCCTGTTCTGCATGCATCTATTGCTCTCCTTGATTCAGTTGAAATTGGGCATAGCCTGGCAATTAACGCTTTAATAATTTATTTCAAATTATTGCTTTCCTGGAAATTTAGCAAGTTCAATAAGCTATGAGATAAGTTGGAAGTACCTGAAATTAGTTTATCAAATCATAGTTTAATCCACAGGCAAGAGTCAAACTGCTTATTATAAGCAGGTGATTAATAAATACAAATCTGGGTACCTGTAGGTTCATTGATCCCAAATTTGAATCATTAACCCTCCCTCTTATCCCTGAAGATATAATAATTAAATGTGGATTTGGGTCAGAATTTCTGCCTTTTTGACAGAAAACCAACTGTTGACCTTGGCTAGAGCAGAGTTGCCACTTGCTGCAATCAGTATCTTTGGAATTACAAGTGATACCCACTTTACATGATGCATACATTATATCTGCCATAGCAAATGTAGGAAAAAAAATTGTTAGTGATTATATTTAAGTTTATGAAAGTTCTGTATATCATAGTATTCTCAGTGAAGCAACGATTCAAGCAAGCACAGAGGAACATCTGGAATGCGTCTGGTGCTGGAGTTTTCTACTGTGACTTCATCATGTTGCTTCTGTAGGAATGCAGCAGAATAATAGCTGAGACAAGTTTGTTGAATAAGCTATTAAAATCCCAGATGTGAACATGTGCTTTGCATTTTTATGGATCAAAATAATGCTGTTGTGGGTATAAAATTTCATTTTACAACTCTGTCTTTTCCTGAAGTCTCCCTTCACATTATTGTAAATGTTTTTGTGGATGGTAGAAGAACCTAAACTCTAGGTCACTGTCCCATATTTGGATGCAGTCTTCATTTTGTGAAGGGAGATTTAGAATCTTCAGCCTATAGTAGTAAAAAATTATTTCCTCAGATGCTGATGACGGTTCTTGGAAGGGCAAGGTCTTAAAGTTTCCTCATATTTACCTTATTGCTGCAGTATGTGAAAGTCTATCTTTTATTGCTAGGTACTAGATGCTAGGTACTAGAAGGTTTGGGTACAAAGGTACCCTAAGGGCATCTTGAAAAAAGTAATAAAAACTAACAGTAAGTGCTGCAGTGAGAAATCATATGCAGATACACAGTGAAATAAAGGTGTCTTTTTGGTGTTAAGTTAAAACATTAGTCTTAGCATCAAGCAAGTGATGATCTGGCCAATTTGCTGAATCATTTAAATGGTTGCATGACAAGATAGATCTAGCTTTTGTTCTGTGTTAGCTTTGGGCTTGAAAATCACCTTGAATAGTCATATTCTTAGAGGAAGGCATTCAGGGCTTGAAAGATATGGCTCATGTGCAAGAGTCAGTGTAATGAAGAATTACACAGGCAGGCAATTTTATCGGCAAGTTGGATTAGGAACTCGGGCAGGACTCAGGATAATCTGATTCTGTGACAAATTCCTATTTTGAGAGCAAAATGATGGTTAGCGTATGAGCATAAGTATCAATATAATAAAAGCATATACTAATTAGGGAAAAAATGCTTCTAGGAATTATTTTATGCAATGATAAAACCACTTCACAACATTTGAGTTTTGTGTCATTCAGGTATATTCAGAAATATTGCACACATCTTTTCTGTGTGTTCAGCAAAATTTGTTAATTGATAGCTCCTACAATAAATTTGTAACATTATAATAACTCTTGAGAAATTCTATGTAACATTTAATTTAGTTTTAAAAAGGGGTGGAATCCTTGAATTATATTATCTTCTGTGTATCAGAGGTTCTTAAATTGTTGTATGTGCCAGAGACTTTAGTTACCAAAACCCTTCTAGACTTTAAGGTAATTCAAAGCTGTTTTGTGTCACAGAAAGCAGTGAGGCAAAGCCTAAGGTTCAGAAATAACAAGCAGTTGAGTTGATATAATCTGTTCTGGTGATTCTAGTGACTGATCCATGTATGTACTGCAGGGAAAGATGGAATAAGCTACTCCCTGTCAATATGACTAGGAGAATACCTCCTGACAACAAACCTAATGATCAGTCTAATCCTGAGTCTGCAAACTGTCATCTAAAATAAAGAATTCTCTCTATTGTGTATGAGCACTGACCCCATGTAGTCCATCCTGCCCAGTGTCTTGTCTCCAGATGTGGGCAGTCTTTGATGCTTCAAGAGGGTGTGTAGAGTCAAGGACAAAATTGAGGACACATTATCCACATAGAAGTCAGCAGGAGACATAGTGCTGACATTATAGGATCTTGTAAATATTCAATTTTAGTATGTAAACTGTTCTACTGTGTCGTGATCAAATGTACCACTTGGGATTTTCTAAAGCATACAAGTGAATTAGAATTCCAACTGCCATAAGTCATCAATAGGATTAGTGCTGGTAATTCCTGCAGGTTCTTTGGAAAAAGTCACACATGCACCAATCATAAGATTCTCATTTAGACTTTTTAGTCATGTACTTTTTGAGTAACCACTGAAGTGGATAAATATTTTCAGAGTCAGGGACTTAGATAGTAAATACTTAGAAGCAAGAGATTGATCACTTGATTCTTCCAAAAAAAAACCAACCTAGTTATTACAACTTTCTATAAATAATAACAGTTTACAGATATGGGGTGGTGAAGTCTCATGAGTGACATGACCACAACAGAATAGTCTTGCAATCTTTGTCTTCTTAATAATGTAAATCCCAGCAGATGAAATGAAAACTGCACCTTTATAAGTTTTTAGTTGAAAATAGGTAGTTCTTCAGCAGGAATAAAATCTGAAGTAACACAGTAGTCATTGCAATGTAGTATCTTGCTCTAAGAATTATTTTTTCTTTAAATATTAATTCAGTTTTAATGCAATAGTAAATTTGTTAAATTAGTAGTGAATATAAAATTATTGTAAACTATAAATAAATAATAATAATAAAATTTTACACCTGTTGTTATAGGTGTGAAAGTCTGAGTTTAAGCTTGAATCTATAGCATCATCGTGCTTTAGTATAAACAAGGTCTTAAATGCTTGAAAATTTGTGTGCTTTTCCCAAACAATCCCACTAACTTTTTAGCTATCGAGGTGCTCAAAACACCCTGAATTTCTTGGTGGTTTGTTATCATACCTTTTCACTTTTTGTACCAGCATTAGTTTCCAAATTAAACTGGAAGAATGTCATACATGCAAGACGACTGTACATCTATTTTTGAAGTTTGTGCGTGAAAACATATCAGGAATTCAAGATCAAGATTTTGAGATTCTTATATAGGCATTTGAATAAAGTGACAAGACCTAAAGATATGTTCAGCATCCAGTAGCTTTCATAGAGAGCGAAGAACTCTAGACAGCATTTTTTAAAATATGACTACTGGGTAAGATATCTTAAAGGAATTTGAACATTTTAGAAAATGTCCAGACCCAGGTTAAGAGCAGTGAGCTCTTAAATTTTGTTCTTTCTGTGCCTGAAATATCCAGTAACCTTTTGCTTGACTTACTTACAAATTTTATTTTGTTTGTCAACTGTGCAGCACTGCCGCCATGGAATTTGTGTGAGCAGAGAAATGGAGACACGTCCTGTAGATGGAGAATGGGGACCATGGGGACCTTATAGCTCATGTTCAAGAACTTGTGGAGGTGGAATCAAGAGCACCACCAGGCTGTGTAATAGACCAGAGTATGTTTTTTATTGTGGTTTACATTAGTGCATAATGAAGATATTACGACATAATGGATTGGTTCAAAACAAAATGAAGGTATTGTGGGTTGCGTGAATTAGTTCAAAGCACCAATAAAAAAAAAGCTTGTATCAGCCATGTTTGAAAAGAGAGATTAGACTACAGACTCTGATATGCAGAGAACTTTTAGATTACTCTTGTCTCCACTATATATTCATATTTATAGATATTTCTAAAGACTTATTTTGGTAGGATCTTTTTTGTAGCATTACTCTAAATGCTGATGGTTTCTTTAAACATTGAGATGCTTTCTTTGGAGTAAAAGCTGCAAAAAGAAATAGGAATAGATGTATTCTCTAGTCATCTTTTTAGTGAAACACTTGATTTGCTTTGATTTAAGGCTTTTTCACAACATTATCACCAGTAACGCCCACAAGGAGCACTGGTTATAGCAGAGTCATTTACAACTTACCTTTATAATGAGAAACTTCCATTGACTGAATAATTCAACACAGATTTCATTCTCTATAGTGAAAGTCAATGAGAACTTTACCCTTAACTTTTCCAGAAGCAGAACCACAGCTGCAGCCTGGGTAGTTTCAGTGTTTTTCTAGGAAGTCATTTTGTCTTGATATTGTCAGTGGGGTAAATGAACCTCAGTCAAACAACCCCAGGTTATTTTATTTTCTCTGAGTAAGAGGCAGTAGACTAGATTCCCATTAGATATGCCTCTGTCAGTCTGTCGTAACTGACAGTATCAATATGCCATTGATTTATTCTTTTTTTTTCCTCCCCAAGAACATGCTAATACTGAAGTATTGTGTAGCAGGGTTTATAACAGGAAATGTATTTTAGACTTTACAGTAAATGGGCTCTTTTCCACAATTTTCCCTTCTTAGTTCTTTTGATCCCCAAACTAAAACTGATATTAGGACTACAGAAAAGAATGTGTCAGCTCCTAACTCTGTCTCCTTTCTTTGTCACTGTGTAAAATAATAATTTCAAATTACTGAGGGAGGTGCTGCTTCTGTAAAAATAGGACTGTAATGCCAGCTAAGTCGATGAAAGCCTTAAAGTTAATAATGCTTTTTCCCAGGCAAAATAATTATGAGTGTAAGAGAAATAAAAATGTAATAGACATTAATAAACATCAGTAGCTTGATTACCACCTTCCTCAGCAGTAGTAATTTACATGGACTTTTTTATTTTCTTCACATGAATATAAATGCATGGACAGTGCAATAGAAGACAAGAGTGTGTGTGGGAAAGTCAGTAAAAGATGGCAGAAAACTGTGTGAGGTTTTCACCTTTAGATCAGTGGCTCGAGCCACTTTTCATGGAAAACAGCAATTTTAGAAACCGAGAGTGTTTTACATTTACCTATTTTTGTTAGACCGAGAAATGGAGGAATGTACTGTGTTGGACGCCGGATGAAATTTCGATCATGTAATACTGATTCATGTCCAAAAGGCAAAAAAGATTTCCGGGAGCAGCAGTGCTCTGAATTTGATGGCAAACACTTTAACATCAATGGTCTTACGTCTGCTGTTCGCTGGCTTCCAAAATACAGTGGTAGTAAGTAATTATAAATTTTTTCAATTAATGAAATGAAAATGTTACTTTAAAGTTTTAAAACAGACAAGAAACCTGTTGGATTTTCTTTCCAGTTTCTATGAAAGATCGCTGTAAACTTTTTTGCCGAGTTTCTGGAACAACTTCCTACTATCAGCTGAAGGACAGAGTTGCTGATGGTACTCCCTGTGGAGCAGAAACCAATGACCTTTGTGTTCAAGGCTTATGCAGGGTATTTAAATCTAAACTTATTAATTATTAAAATCAATTTTAACAGATGGTAAAGTAGTTATTAAATATTCATCCAAATAACCATTACTGAAAGTATGTAAAGCAAGATGTTTTGAGTTTACTTAAGTTAATTTTAAACCGTACCAAATTAAAGATCTGGAAATGGAGGCAATTAAGTGAAGAACATACAGTTGAATCTGAAGACCTGCAGGCTTTCCTCATTAAGCCTGATATGTGAGAGAGTTAATATTGTCCAAATGAGCAGAGAGAAACTGATCCCAAATTGGCATAAAGGGAGGAACGAAGCATGCTGTGTGCTTATTGCTGTCATATTTCTGCCATCAAAGAAGTAAAAAAGTAGAAAATCCAAAGGTAGCTAGATTACGTATTTATTATTTCATTGCAAAATCAGGAGGAACGGACCCTTGAAAGGGATCATTTCAGCATTCTTTGCATGATAGCAATTATGGAAGTGCCACAAGATTTTGTTAGGAGAAGCAAACTCATATGTTAGAAAAACTCAAGAGTTTTTTGTCAAGCTCAGGTTGTCTTGCTGATTGCAGTGAAACTGAGTAAATTCTGGATGAGGAGAAAATGTAGCCTTTTTTATGATGTTGAATCAAGAGGAAAGAGGAAATGCCAGAGAATTGTCCTGTTTATCATAATTTAAAAAAAAAAAAAAGGAAGTTTAAGTAAAGATAGATAAACAATAACTGTGCTTATGCTAGTTTAACCAGCATAGTCTACATGTATTCCTTTGCTTGTTTTGCAGTAATGACAGACTTTAAAAGAATTGATGACCATGTACACATACATACTGCTTTTAGGATTCCAAGACTTTTTAATTTAAATATAACTTAAAATTTATACGTTATGTTGACATTTTTATACAAAATCTTTACATACTGTTATGTATTCTTATACAGTTCTTGACGTATTAAGTGTATTTGGATTGTACATTGTTAGTACAACAACACTATTGTGTTTCTCCCTTAAACATTAAACGTTCCCTTAAAGCACCCAAAAACATAAAAGGTTTTTAATGAATTGCCAAGGAAGACCAGATATATACAGTGAATAAGAATATTTTTGGGGAGTGGGAAGCTTACATTGTTTGTTTTCATTGTTTTCTATTGGGATGAATGACACAGGGCTATTGGGTTTTTTTTGTAGCAAGCAGGCTGTGATCACGTTCTGAATTCCAAGGCAAGGAGAGACAAATGTGGAATCTGTGGTGGTGATAATTCTTCATGTAAGACTCTTGCAGGTACTTTCAACAGTGCTCGTTATGGTATGTTTGTTTGTTTTGTTTTGTTTTTTTAAATCTTAATGTACATTTCAATATGGCTTAGAAATTGTTTTAAATTTGAGGAAGTGGGATTTCAGTGTGTGTTCTTTTGGGCCTCTGCCAACAAAAAATATTTGTGATTTTCAGTCACATGTGCCCTCTCAAGGATGCAGAGGCAAACACTGTGACACACTGACCCGTTCAAGGGGCGAGGCGGGGGGAAATCAGTCTGATCTAACGTCAAAACAAAAGGCACGAATAAAAGATATGATGAGGGTAAAAGTATTTTAAAAGAAAGAATGCTTCCTGCTTTGCACTTTGCATTCTCTCATCTGAAACTATGCAGCTGAAGGACTTATTCCAACATCTCCTTTTGATTGTGTAAAGAGATAGCGAGAAGTCTGTGGTGTGAGCAGCTGATGAGGTTCCTTTTTTCCTATAGTGAAAAAGCCTGTGAAATGTGAGCCTTCTCTTTCCAGAGAACATGGGCAGCAATGTTTATGTTCTTTCCTTTTCATTGGCATGTAGTGAATGAGAAACTCTTCTGAATAACTCTGGTAATGCCTATTTCTTTGATTTAGTTTCTGTAATAGAGCTACTGATAGTTCTTCTATATGTAGTCCTTTCTGGGAAGTATGGAGAGACTATTGTATGCGTGTAGCAGTGCAGTTCAGTAGTCAGAGCGTAAAACATAAGGACAGAAGTCTCCATGTTAATATTGAATTCCCAAAGGCTCCTTCATGCTGCTTCACTGGTTGAAAGAGACCACAGGTGAAGTGAAAAATATACCTGGAGAGCTGCCAAACAGGATCTTCATAGAACAAAGGAATTGCTGGTCAAAGAGGAAAGTATGCCCAGTATCCTGTTGGATTCTTTTTTTCCTAGCAGAGGTCTTGTGCCAAGCAAAAAGTACCAAAAAACTTAATGGTGGGATTCAGCTACCCTTCCCATACATATTACACGTAACTTTTCTTGTATGTGTCCATCCTGAGATGCTGCAAGAAGACACAATCAACTATTCTTATTAGAGATTGGATTTCTGAACATCTGGTCAAAACAATGAAGGAAAGGAATGTATTATTTTGATAATTCTGAGTAAAGGACTGTCAGTGTTCTTGTTTTCCACCACTATGAAAGCTCTTTTTGCTTATAGGTAACACATGAATTATATTACAAATACCTATGATACAACTGACCATTACACTGAAACTGCCATTTATACAAATATGGTTGAGACTGTCACTCTGCTGTTTATCAGCTCTGTATCATCATAGACTTGTTTGCTCCTAACTGAAGTTGGAGCAAAAAAGAAAAAACTTTTTGGGATGAGAAAAATCTTAATTTATTATTTTGGTTTTAGACTTAGTTGAATGGTTTAAATTATGTTCAAATTCTTGGAATTATAGTGTATAAAAGGTGATACTGAATTATACTACTGGACAGTATGCAAAACATTTGGGATTATCACTCAGCTGTGCTCAGGTAGAAGTGCGGCAATGCAAACAAGAGGTGGTAGCTAGCTGAACACTAAAACTTCAGTGTCTGTGGGAGGCCTATGACATCCCTAGGCTAATGACTGAAAACACCATCTGAGGAAACGTTCTTTTCCAAAGAGTTATGAGTTATACATTACAAGATAAGTATGCTAAAGTCTGTATGCTTGGTGGTCGTCTTCTAAGTTCACCTGGTCCCTCTTCATACTGACACGAGCCGTGTTACTAAGGCAGAATTTGGAGTTACACAATAGCAGCCTGTGGTGAATGCTTGTATTCATACAGTTATAATGTTGACATTAAGTGTTTAAACAGTACTGAAACAGTCATCAGAAATTCATTACAACGGAATACTAACTTCCTTAGCTCCCAATTTAGGAAATGGTAATCTACTTATGTACACATAATTATTATGCTGGCTATTATTATTGCATCAAACTAAAGTACCTGAGGATTTCCTGGAAAATTGTCATTCTCAGTGCCTTAGTATGTGGTCTAGTCTCCTGTGTATCCTTGACAACATGCTACGCAGTTTTGTTTATACTTTCCTCCCATATTTTGTCATCTTTCATTCTATTAGCAAAGGTCTTCAGTGTGTGAGATTAGGGGCTTTTTTGAATGTGTTTTGGTTTTCTTCCCAATATGTTGGAAGATTGACCAAACGCTGTGTGTTTATGCAGAGCATGCAGCGTGTCAATTTGCAATTGCAGTGCTGCCCCCAGCTGGTAAATGTGATGGACCTGTGATTAAACTAAATGTTCATTTAAATGCATGGCATAGTTTTAATAGATTAAAAGCACTGGGAAGTTAATGAATTATGACATTGAAAAGGATATTGCCATTTACATTTTTACCCACAAAGGTGAGTCAATTAACTAAAGTTAAAACCCAGCAAGACTTTTAAACACAACAAAAAAAGTGGAAAAGTTACCAAAGATTATATTAATGCTTCAAATTGCACATTTGTGTTTATTTGTTTCCAGTGTTTGCCATATTGAGTTTTTCTTAGACACAAGAATCCTTTTGAATTTGTGATTAGCATCTGTGAGAAACAGCTTTTTAAAACAGAATTTTAATGAGTTATGCAAATTAAAGTTCAGTTCAACTGATTAAAAAACAAAACAAAAACCATCAACAAAGAAATTTAATATGCATGAAGATATTCACATTTCCTTCCTAAAACATGAGGGCATTCAGCAGTGGTTGTCACTAGTGCACCGTAGGGTTTTGTGAATAAAACTAGTTAAATGTATGTTCACATTTACTAGTATTTGACTATTTTTGTATATAATAAATTTGTGAATAATTACATTGCAGGTTACAATGTTGTAGTAAATATTCCCAAAGGAGCAACAAACATTGATATTCGGCAGCACAGCTACTCAGGGAAACCAGAAGATGACAACTACCTTGGTAAAAGCCTCCTGTGTATAACATTGATGGATAGTTTTTGTGCTCTTGCCAGAGGTCTGCTCTAGATATATATTGTCAGAAGTCTGATAAAGTCTTTAGAGCAAATATCTAATTACATTGTATCATCATTTGCCTGAGACTCTCTGTAGATACTAGTTTTAGGAAAAATGAGTGAGATGCTGTTAGGTTTCTAATTCTTAAACATGTGTGTTCATTTGCCAGAGAATAGGAATTGTAGCACATTGCATCATTTTGGCAATTTTTGACTTTGTTGTGGCAATGTTAATTAAAATTCCACAAATGAACTCAGGAATACTGCAGGTATTTGTGGTTTTAAACCTTGGAAGCATACAGTTTGTTTATAAATGAAGCAGTCTGATCTTCAGCAAACTTATCAATTGTCTCACATTTCTCTTTTTCTATCGTGTCTGAGTATAAAGATCACATGTTAATAGGTTTGCAAGTGTGTGAGAGGAAGAAAGAATTCACAAGCACATTGTACCAAAAATCATGGTTGTTCTGTTTCGCAGTACTTAAGTTATATCTGAAGTACCGAGAGTATATTGGTGCATATTTTCCTTCTGTCTGTTCTTCCATTACCATCCTGCTCAACAAACTTCAGAGTATTCAAAATGTTTTCCTTGCCACTTGTTGCCCTGTTGTTGGACATGCATCTTGCAGGACACAGAAACAACCCTCACCCCCTGACACTAGCTACCATTTAAAATGTAGTAATGCCTGAATAGCATGCTTTTACTAAAAAATTTACTTTATTTTTAGATTTAATTTTTAACTTGCTAGTCATCTTTACTATTGTAATAAATTTGTTGTTATATTAAATTATTATTATAAATGCTTAATAATTTAATTTATTTTTACTTTAAAATTTGCTTTTAAAAGCCACTTCACTAGAAGTAGCTCTTGCAAATACAAGAATGTGGGCTGTAGAAAGGCCAGAAATATAGATACTAATTGTTTCCTTCTACAGTAGCAAAACCTAAATAAATTTAAAAATGATGACTGCAGTCAACCTTTCAGCAGAACAAATATTATTAAAGTTGTGTTGTTAATGCAGAGAAAACCCATGACAACTGCTCAGGTGAAAGTTACTGATGGTTAGGATTGTATTAATGTATTAGAAACTGTTTGATACAACTTTGAAGTATTACACATGGACTAAAATAAAGATAAGTGTTGATGAGAAGATATATTATTAAGAATTTTTATTGATAGAACCTTTTAATTAAATAGATGCTTTATTTCCAATATTTTATTTTACTTATAGCTTTATCTGATATTCATGGAAATTTTATCTTGAATGGAAATTTTGTTGTAAGCATGTCAAAAAGAGAAATCAATATACAAGGAGCCATTTTTGAGTACAGTGGTTCAAACAATACGATAGAACGAATTAACAGCACTGATAGAATCGAAGAAGAGCTAACCTTACAGGTGCATGTTTACTTTTTTCATAAGTTTGAAAATTTGCTACATGATCATTATGTTCATAATCTTATGTTCAAATTCACTGAAAACCAGCTATTATTTTATCTCAATTAAGGTTTTGTGTGTAGGGAATTTATACAACCCTGATGTGCGTTATTCATTCAATATCCCAATAGAAGACAGAAGGGATCTGTTTACGTGGGATCCTTACGGACCCTGGCAAGACTGTAGCAGGATGTGCCAAGGTACTGTGAATTCTTTTGTCACCAGAACCAAAGACCTGATGGCATTTAGGAAGGGACTAGTCTTAAGTACTCAGATTTTTCACCCCTACTTGTAAGGAGGAAACTCAGCACTCTCAGTAAAGTTTAGGTGCACAGAGTCTTTGAGGGCAGAATGGCTTCTGATTTTGTTTTGCTATTTTCAGTATTTATGCAATGCAATTCAATGTTCAAAACTACATTTGTGTTCCTTTCTTTTGTAGCCATGGGAGTGGTTTATAAAAAAAAAAAAAGTTGAATCAAGTCTAATGCATCCTTAGAAGGCAGTATGGTATACCTACTAAGCGTATTAGGCTTCCATTATCATATTTCCAGGTGGTCACTGACTGATTTGTCTAGTATCTTTTATATATATTTCTTTGTCTTTTTTGGTTATCTGCTACTTGGGGTGAAGCTATTTGAAGGTCTTTTTTACAATTTTTTACAATTTTGTTATTCTATAGGCCATTCCAGTGTAAAAATAAAACCGCAATATGTATGAAGTGTACATATAAAGTGTATGTACACAGAATAATGATAGATACTCCTATTAGCAGGTGCTAGAAATGCCTGTACTTGAGGTAGGTGATTGTGAGTTTCTTCTTGTTTTGAGTCAGGCTGTAGATATGCTCACGTGCTAGAAAAGCAGAGCATCTGTCAACTGTGATACTTCTCCCCGCACTCCAGATCTTTTAGGTACCTCATGACCAAATTTTCTGCTTCCTTAAAGAAAAGGATCACAACCTCTAAGTTAACATGGTGGTTTGGTAATTTAGTAATTAGCAAAGGACAGACTTAGCTAATTACTTGGAATACTTAGCCTGATGAGTATATGGACTGTTGCACTTTTGCACTTTTCTGGAAGTTGATATCCTTGTGAGATCACTGTAGTACAGCCTGGAGATGTCAGGGGTGACTGGAACAAAGTTGTTCTCCACCTGGAATGTAGTCAGCTGCACAAAGCAGCATGTTTGTACAGAATCTGCTGCATACAAAGATTAGTGTTAATGGGGTATCATCTCAGTTAAATTCCTAAATGATGAATGGAATCCATTAGTGTAAAAAGGCACTCTTATTTTAGCCCTTTATTTGCTTTTTTTTGGTTCCTTTTCAAGGTATTCGAAGAAGAAGAATGACATGCATACGTAAAAGTGATCATGTGGTAGTGTCTGATCAAAGATGTGAACTTATACCCACTGTACCAGATGTCTTTGAGGAGTGTAATAAAGAGTGTGAATTAAGGTAAAAAGAGGTTCCTAACTGATGGAGCTATTGTGGTCTTATAGATTGTTGTTGGTAGAGATTGAAACAAAATAATTCAGATTGCTTTATCCTCTGTCCCTCCACCCCTCTCTCCCTCCCTCATCCCTCCTTTCCTCCCTCCTTTCCTCAAATCCGTCTCTCCCTCCGTCTCTCCCTCCTTTCCTCAAATCTGTTGGTATAATGGGTTTATACATTAGGTTTACACCTCTGAATCTAAGTAGAACTAGTGTACTTATCTAATTTTTATTGGTAAAGTACAAAGACTTTTGTTAGGGTTGTGAATCTGTTCTATATATCCTGGTGCAAAAACTTGTATTACTGGGCAGAATACGTATTTCACCAGAATTGTACCCACAACTGGAACTAATTTGAAACAGACTTGTGTTTTTGCGCTCCAAGAAAGCCCATGCTGAAGTGTTCAGAGGATGAACAGTTAGAATTATAGCTTACATTTTTCAAAGTCACCTAGGAGATTAAGACAAAAGATCCTTTAAATTTAAAAAGATGTTTTTAAGCCTATGAGTCAAATTCTTTTATATTGCTTTGAAAATTCCAGCCATGAGGTAGATTTTACAGTTTTTTTCTGTTCCCTAAAATGCATATCTATATTTACATGGCAATTCCTGGTACATTCTCTGGGTGCTTTATTCACCTACAGTTTATCCTTGTAGGTGGCACAATGTTGGCAAAAGTGACTGCACATCAAAGTGTGGCCCAGGGTATCGGTCGATGGAGATCCACTGCATGAAGTACTCTATTTCAAAAGGACTCAGTACTCCAGTGGATGATAAGTACTGTGCTGATCAGCAAAAACCACCAACCAGAGAGCCCTGCCATGGTGACTGTATGTTAACAAGTTGGCACTATACAGAATGGTCAGAGGTACAAATTCAAAACCTTATAATTGTACAATTATAGTTCTGGTTAGCATTCATATCAAATTTTTATTTCTATGTGATTTTTTTTAGTTTAAGTAACTAAAAGAAAATAATGTTTGACAAATGCAGAATTGTAGGAGGAGCTAATACCAATCTTTATATTTCAGCAACTTCCTCATATTTTTGTAAGAAACTAGCTAAATTGTTTGCAGCTTGGTTTTGGAAGTCAGCAGAGAAGATCTCGTGGTTAAAGGTGTATATTTTATTTACAGTCTTAATAATTTACTGCTGGGAGTATTTTGGAGAAAAGGAATAAGTACAATTTCAGTTTTAATCTTCATTAAAGGGTTTTATCTTGGAACTACTAAACAAAGTGCCAAATTTATCTCACGTGAACATATTAACAGTCTGTGGATTAAATGTAGAATACATTTGTCTAATGCAATCATTAATGTCTTTCACCTTTGAGACCGATAATGTATTTTGACCTGGTTTTATCATGTTGTGTTTCCTGTTTCATAATATTGTCTATACACTGCAGTGTTCCAGGAGCTGTGAAAGAGGTGTCAGAACCAGAGAAGCTTTTTGTATGAACAATTTGGGTCGTCATCTTCCTGACAGAGAATGCCAGGAACTTCCAAGACTCATAACACAGAGTTGCAATGAATTCTTATGTCCAACCTGGTCTGTTAGTGAGTGGAGCGAGGTAATAACCCATGTAAAACTTAAGACACCTTTGGTCCTGGTCATTGATATTAAAATAAGCTGCTTTAAGTGTTTGGTTTTTTTGTTCTGGCTATTTTGGGGCACATGATAGTAAAAATTCTGAAGTCCTAGGATTTGGCTGATATACATCCCAAATGTACAAGTGGTATGAGAACTTCTGAAAAACACACCTAGAATTTATTTTTCTCTGAAATTTTGTTACATTAAAATGAGGTAGTGAAGCTACTTAAAGTAAATCTATCTACAGTACTATGCACACCTTCCTTTTTTATGAAGCCATGAGAACCATCCAGCCAACTGAAGAACAGGATTATATCCATTTTATTATAGATTATATGGGTATAAAAGAATCATGGATAGTTTAAACATTTTTCCTGTTAAAGCTGTGATATGTGCACTCATATTTTAAACACTTATTCTTTATTCTAATGGAAATAAATGATCTGTACATTATTCTCGTATTTTTGTAGCTTTAGAAACTTAATAGTGATTCCTTTGTATTACAATTTGGGTTGATATTTACAGGAAATTGAGAGTTCATAAAAGAACTAGTTTTGTTGGACTACTTTCATTCATGGAATATTTTTGTTATTTGTTATCTTTAAAATCCAAAATATGACTAAAAGAAAGTGAAGCCATTAATGCAGATTCATATCTTTACAAACTGAAGACTCTAATAATTTTACAGTGTCCTGTGACATGTGGCAAAGGAATGAAGCATCGTCAAGTATGGTGCCAACTTAATGATGAACAACTGAGAGATGATTTCTGTAATCCAAATGGTAGACCAGAATCAGTAACACCATGTGAACTTCATGAATGTGCATCTTGGCAAGTAGGGCCTTGGGGATCAGTGAGTACATAAGGATTTCTGGCTTCTTGTTTTCTAGTTCAGACTATGAGTGATCACAAAACAATACCTTTTAAACATTTTAATTGGATCTTAAGCAGTTACTTTAGTTGAATTGATTCACCTGTTTGTTTGCTCCTATTGGCTATCTAACCTGTAATTTAGGAACACCCATATATAAGTTAAATGCCTAAAATAGTCATTGACCCTGAGCCTTAATATCAAAGATGCTTTTACACATGAATGTATTATATCTTCAGAATAATGAAAATGTAGATAGCAAACCGTTCAGATGAATGAGACAGGTAAAAGACCAAATATTTATAGGTGTGTGGGCAAATGTAAGTGGTAGCTTTAAGATCGTAGAAGTGTATATGCTAATAATAGCAGGCAAAAAGACTTAGTATTTTGTTATGTTTTGTTTTGACCTTCAGTGATAAAAGATCTGCTATCTCTTTATGTGAAAGTGCAGTTGAAAAATATGTTCCTGTGTGTAGTGATGCTCATCTAAAGTATACCAGAGTGGCTTCAAAAATCTAGAAAAAAGGGAATTGATTTGCAAAGGAAACTTTTGTCACCAAATAGATGAGAACTCATTAAAAAATAATAGGGTACTCATCTTATGAAAGCTCCATGAAATTCAGGTTACTCAAACCAACAGAAGTGTTGGATTATTCAGTGTTTCTTGGATGTTAGTGAGAATTTATAACTGAATAGCAGCTGATTATTTATTTTTTTTACATATAACCTGTTAGTAAAATAGAGAATAAATATACCTTTGGAAATTAAGTATATTTTTAACTTAAACAATTCCTTTGTATAGAACTTTTCTCATGTAATATTTTTTTCCTGTTAAAGATAACCACACTATTGTCTAACATAATGTTGAATTCCTTTTGAGTGATCTTTTGATCACAAGGTGCTGGCTTTCCATTCCTACAAGCTAAATGCAAAAATGAAATAAAAAATTAATTCAGTCCCATGATATAATTCTTCTGAATAAAAAAATCACTGTGGATGGCCTTGCTGGAATAGCTTGTACAAGCAATTTACCAATCCATGTCACTGGAGCAGAGCTTTCCATTGCAGTTTTTCCACCGTACCATCTGGTAATAGTTATTAATGACCTGAGTTTTTACCAGTATTTGTGCTTGAACCACAACATTTATAGGATGGGATTCATGTCATAATATCTTCAGCCATCTAATATTTTGGGTGCCTTCTTTTGAGTGTGCTCTTGTCAAACTCTATAGTGAAGGAAAAGACATTTAACAGCTGCAGCTAGTGATTCATTTGGAAGCCACCCCTTACTCCCTTCCACCCCAACTTCCTCTACTCCAGTTTTTATTGCTGAGCATGACATTATATAGCATGGATTGTACCTTTGATCAGTTCGGGTCAGCTCTCCTGGCTGTGCTCCCTCCCAGTCTCCTGCCCACCTCCAGCCTACTCACTACAGGGCATAGAAGGGGGAAAAAGAGAAAGCCTTTATCCTGCACAGGCACTGTTCATCAATAGCCAAAATATTGGAGTGTTATGGAGACTGTTTAAGCACCATATGGTCTGCCATGAAGAAAGTTAACACCATCCCAGTAGTCATTCCTGTTCATTCTAGAAGGAGTTTTAAAATAGAAAATGTAATTTAAAATTAAATTTGATTATAAATAGCACTGTTTCAAGTGTGTGAAATTATTGACTTTAACAGTGCGCTGTAACATGTGGACGGGGATACCAGATGCGTGCAGTCAAATGTGTTACTGGGACTTACAGAGTTATTTTGGATGATGACAGGGAATGTAATGCTGCTACTCGTCCTAGAGATAACCAAGTAAGTTAAAAAATACCTTTCAGTTGATTGTACTTTTTAGTTAGAAGCATCTAAATACAAGTGTTGTCTGCTGACATTTTGAAGGAACTTGCAGGAAACGAGTTCTAAAATGAGAAAAAAAAATTGAAACTATCTGCTTTTTTTCCTGAACTTCAAATTTGGCCTAGGGAATTAAGTGAAAGAGGAGTAATTTGGAGATTGGAGATTTGAAAATTTGGTATATGATTGAAGGGGTCCAAAGGCCTTTGATTATTTTGAGGGGGAAGCTCCAACATGTAGAATACTATAAGGAGACTGCTTGCTGTGGTGCTTAATAATAGCACCTAACCGGCTTGGTATTCTCTAAAATTCTGCTTGTATATAGTTCTTAAAAGAGTGACATAGTTACTTGAAGAAAGCTTCAGTTTTTGGAATAATACTAATTCAAAACTGTGTAGACATGAATTATGATTCAGTATGGTATTGATATGGTTCTTTACCTTTTCTTCTTGTCCCAGTTTACTTACTTCATCACTTCCCTTAATTTAAATCTATCATTTTTCAGAAGAAATGTTTTTAATACAGTCAGTGGGTGTACTTTTAACTAAAAGCAATTGGTGTCTTAGGTGCTATGTATTAACATGTTGATCTGGCCACCAGATTGGTACATCTCATTTATATCCAGCTAAGCTGGTAACCGCCTACGTCCTTGAGGGCATATTCTGCTTCTTGTCTCAAGGAGAAGAGGTAAATAAAGGATTCTATGGTCCAGAGTAAACCAGTCACAAGTTACCACCCTTCTGATGGCTTCTTGAATAAGATTTGAAAATATAAAAGCCAAGTAATTGGTGTAAATTTATTTCCACTTACATGTGAAAACACTGGGTTTGAGTATGCTTTGTATTTTGAATTGTGGTACCTGTTTGGCCGTTGACTGAAACTGGGCAATTTTGTGTTCTCAGCAGGACAGGACAGGACAGCACAGCCACTATCTTCACTCAGTTCTGTACTGCATGTGGCTATGAAACAGGGCACAGTAATGTCTATGCCCCTTGTCTCCAGCAAGTTGCCCAACACAGTTCTTTCTCAAAGTGCAAATATTATTAGTTATTACTAATACAGTTTTAACATCAAATAAATTTTATTTACCTCTCGATTTGAAACAAAACAAAACAACTCAATGAACAGCCTTTGAATAACGCGAGGGAAAAGTTAGAAGCTGGTATTTACTTGTTAATTAATGCTGGCTTATTGTAAAGGTAAGATCTATCTCTGTGGGAGCCATTTCCTTTACATTTGGCTCTTCCAAAATGTAGATTTTGAAAACTTTTTTTTTTCTCACCTCACAGGAATGTGAATTGCCCTCTTGTCCAGAAAATACAAAATTATGGACTACATCGCTTCCTCTAGTTCATGTGGGGAAGGTGACCCAATGGAGATATGGATCATGGACCCCAGTATGTAATGTAATAGTGGTCGCATCTTGCAGAGCAGTCCTCCATTCCTTCACCCATTTTCCATAAAGCTCTCATTAATATATTTTTCAGACTGAAATCTGCTTGGGATAAATTTTAAAGGAATTCTAATTTTTTTTCTTTTAAGAACCTGTTTCTTAAGGAGGAGATAGACACTCCCAGCAAATTCTGTGTGCTTCAAATCTAGCCAGGGAAAATAAGGAAGGGAAAAAAACCAGGATTCTAGGAGCTGGGGTTCTGAGCAAAATAGCTTTCATATGACTGAGAGTGTGCAAGGAAGTGTTTTTTTAAGATAATCGATCAGTTTCTGAGTATGAACACCATTCTAAAATATGATTTAAATCTTTTATGTGAGTAGCAATTTTAAGCAGTTTGGGTCTTTAAAGGTCTAATTTTACATAATTTGTAAAATAAGCATTAAAAAAAATGGTTTCTACACACCCTTTGTTTAATGGAAGAGTTTTTGATTTTGATAGTGTTGAAACTTAGTTTTACTTGACAGCGATGTGACAATTTAAAATGATCTATAAAAATGTGGGCGTGTCTGTTAATCTCTTGAGGTTCGTAACAAAGCATATAACACAATTACATCTTTGCACAACTATTTTAACTAAATAGCAGTAAGGCGTGCATAGACTGAGGCTACTCAGAAACTCTTCACTAAATCCACCTTGAACTTCTCAGCTATAAAGGCATCAGAAGGGGCTCAATGGAATGTGCTAATATAAATTAGAATGGCAAATGGATTGTGAATATCAGTTTTTATTATATCAGTTGATGTAAATATTGCATCACTGTATAATAACTAAAATGTTCTGGAAGTTACTCTCTAACGTTTCTATTATTATATAATAAAAGAATTGCCGTTGCAACTGTATAATGATTCCATGTTATAGTTGAAAAGCTACCTGTTCAGATATGCTGAATTGTTTCACAAAAACTAAGGCCATGCAATTCAGTTCCAAGCCAACAGGAATTCTTAAGGCCTAAACCATCCAGCAATATTTCACTTTCCTTCCTGAATGCATGGCTCTATCATTGTGAGATGGAAATCTGGTTCTCAGTATTTAATTCTAAAGTCAAGCTGACACTAAGCTATGTTAGTATTTTAGATGCTTGCATGATCTTGTTTTGGTCTCCTAAAGTGCGATGAGCTTGGATTGTTCTCTGACAGTGCTCTGCGTCCTGTGGGAAGGGTAATCGTGCTCGCTATGTGAGTTGTAGAGATGCTCATGGAGGAATAGCAGATGAATCTTTCTGTGCTCATTTACCACGACCAGCTGAAGTTTCAAGCTGCTTTAGCCCATGTGGAGAGTGGCAAGTTGGAAATTGGTCCCCTGTAAGTATTAATTATAAATTTTTTTTTAATGTGTCTATTTAGATTGTTGGCCAAAGTCTCTGGTTAGAAATGGGGACTTCATATTCTGTGCAAGTGTGATTGAAATTATATCTCTTGAAAAAACAAAGTATACATTTCTTAATGTCAAAAGTAAATATAAATGTCTTTGGCTATTAATTATCAATGTTCTGTCACAAATGTTGGGTTAATTTTTGGTCAGTGCACAGTTACGTGTGATAGTGGAATAGTAACAAGACAAGTTATCTGTGTCAACTATCATCAACAAATCAACGAGAATTACTGTGATCCCGAAGGCCGACCTTCCAAAGAACAAGAATGTAACATGCCACCGTGTCCACCAGTTTATCATCATATTCCGAAAATACATGACCATCCAAGCCATTTTCCAGAAATAGGTTACCTTCCAATACACCATCCACATGACAATATAAACCAGTGGAACCGTCCCTCTGTGGGAGGATATCAATGGAGAACTGGACCCTGGGGAGCAGTAAGAATATTTTTTTTAATATATTAATTTGTTCTCTCACATGTGTGTTAACATTTCTAGAAATGTTATTGCAGTACAGATTTGGTCAAAAGAGAAGCACATTTATTTTTAAAAATATTATTATTATTCTCAAGAATATATTAAATTCAAAATAATATTTCTGCAATTTCAACTTTAAAATACTTCTACATAGTAGTAATTTTTATTTTCAAATTTCAGTTTTGAAAGTTAACATTAAAAATAATAATATTAAATTGTTCTCACCAACATATTTTACATTTTTCTGATTATGCAATGGTGATACATATGTTTACATGTTTTGGTAGTGCTCTAGTACTTGTGCAGGTGGATTTCACCGTCGAGTTGTAGTATGTCAAGATGAGGAAGGAAGAAGTGCTAGTTATTGTGATGAGGCAACAAAACCTCCAGAGTCAAGACACTGTGATTCTGGACCATGCCCACGATGGAACTATGGGAACTGGGGAGAAGTAAGATCATTTCACTTTCAAAGGGAAACATTATTTACCACATAAGCTTAGAAATAGTAACATAGTTATTTGACTGTGAATGGACCTGAACACCATTTTTTTACTTATTTAAAAAGAATGAGTTTCAACCTGTTTACCTAAACTTTGGGTTTTGATCAAATCCAGAACTGTAGTGTAAATATGAATAGTGTAAATATATATACAAAAGAAGTAAGTATTGTATGAGGCTAAGGATGTGCAACATATAATTGAGTGTTGCAGTAGCGTCTTGAATCTTGAGACATAAAAAATTATTTTCTGTTACAAAAAGATTAATTGTGTGCAGAAAAACCTCAGTGTAATAGCTAGTGTAAGTAAAAAATGAGCACAAGAAGCTATAAAGAAACTTTATTACATCAAATTTGACAGGTACTGACTAGAATAACTGCAAGTAGTAGTATCTACTGGGTTGTAGTTGCAAATTAGAAGTATGAAGATCGGATCATGCATCTAAAAGGTGTGCCTGGGTTAGAATGTTTTGATGAAACATTACACATTATTGGACAAAGAACGGTTTCTCCATGCCATGTAATGTCATATCTTGACCATGCATTCTTGCTCAAACACTAGAGTTAAAGCTGGTTAGTTTGGCATTAATTCTAATCTAACCTCTTGTGATTCTTGCCCTCTTTTCTTATTCTTGATACATCAATATCTAAAGTTGGGAAAAGAAAAGTTGTTTGAGTGACTTTTTTATTTTTCTCCTCCCCCCCGCCCCCCCATTTTGGCCAGATGTAGCCATTTAGTTCTCAAGGCCAGTCTGTGTCATGTTTTTTCTGTCCATAGCTGCAGACTTGGGATCCAGTTAATGCAGATGCTGCAGTTTTTGTCTGATTTAGAATCCTCTGAAATACAATAAAAAGCTATAAACTATTGGAACATTCTCACTTTTGATCAGGTTTTTTTTAATAGCTCATTAGAAATGAGAATTAGTATTTTTGTCTGGTATTGCAGAATTACAGGAAAACTGAAACCCAGAAAACACATCCTATAAGTATTTTACACTTGTCTGTGTAAGTTAGACTATGAGAAAGTGTACCCGGTGTCTGAGTTTTTTCTGGCAGGGAAAACTAGTTTTAGGACCAATTTCCATCTTTTTCTCCTATCAAAGAGAGATATATATGCACATTTATTCTCAGAAATGGTTACTTCTCCTTGATAGAGTAGATTCTCTGTAACTGAGACTTTTTGTAGAAAATCACTTGATAAACTATAGTAACGTAGTTTGGTAAATGTTTTGGTGTGAGAATTGTTTTTTCATTATATGAGATCAGACTGTAAATCCTTATTCTTGAATTGAGTGTCCAGGGAATATGAAAATAGACATAGTAAATAACATGTACTGATTATTGCTATATCTTTTTGGTTTAATGGTATGTGATGGCTCTCTTAACAAAAATATTGCATATAAAATTCTGTATTTCAGTGTACTCAAACTTGTGGAGATGGAATAAAGACAAGGCTGGTGATTTGTCAGCTTCCTACTGGCCAAATGTTGGGTGATCAAAACTGTGAAATTCTAGACAAGCCACCTAATATGGCACAATGTAATGTGCATTCTTGCCCTGGTGATGTTTCATGGCATCGGGGACCATGGAAATCGGTACGATAGCATTCACTAATATTTTTCGCTTTCTTGTTCTTTCTGTCACTCTATTTCCCCTTGCCTTTTAAAAATTATATTATTATTTTATTTGATAACAGTGAAATAATAATGCATGTGGAATATAGTCTATGTAGTTTTATTAAGCAAATGTTCCTGCAGTCATTGAATTAAATGGGAAACAGCCATTTACTTCAGTGGGAACAGTATCATGCTCTGTAAAACATCATAGGGAATATTTTGAAAATTACCAGAAATCATCATAGCTGATAGTAATACCTAATAGGTTGTTCTGTTTTGAAGGATTATGATTTGAGATCTGTGTTTAAATTTAAAATTATATGCTGTAATTTATACTGTAGTATTATCTACATATTTATATTTGTAAAAAAAAAAAAGCTTTTTAGCGCATAACTTTTTTCTAATGGTATATTTAAGTATAAAATAACTCACACACATGTATATTACACTCTGTCATCAACCAATTTACTCCGTATTATGTGTACATTTGTGTATAAAAGTTTATATTTGTGCTTTTAAAACAGTGACTAAAGCTGTCTATGTATAATTATGTATGTAACTATAATGTGTTATTGTCTACATGTCACTGTCTATTAATGTGTAAAAATGCCTACAGTAATCACCATTAATCTTTAAAATTGCCACTAGCAGATTATTAACATACTGAAATAATCATAGCAAGCTCTACAATATAGAGTACATTATATTTCCCAAGCTGTGAATTTGACAACAATATTTATTATTGTGCTCAATTCTAAGGAGAATAATGGCAATCAAAGGAGGTTGGATCCAGTTCTGGTTCCATCAAAATCAATTAAAAACCTGTCATTAACATTACTGGGAGATGAGCTAGGACAACAGTTCTATTTTTTTTTTTTAAATTAATAAAATTATGTAATTTGGTTCTTTGAATTAACATGGAAACATTTTAAAAAATATGGTCCAATTTCAACTTTAAATAATTTATTATTGTTTATATAATCTATTCTAATTTATTGCAAATAGACTTTAAAATGAAAGTTTGAATTAATGATTTACCACAGTTATCTCTTTCTTCCACTGTGCAAAACAGAGTTTTGGGTTTGTGTTTAACAGACACCAGAGCATCTTATTTAGCCATTAGCCAAATAATTCGTGGTGACTTGCTAATGCTTAATTAATGTATGTATTTCAGATGCTGAGAAGACAAGCAGGGCATTCAGCACACAGTTGCCTTTGAACTCAATGTTTGTTTTCCTTTTAGATTGAAAGTTATTCACAGCCTGTTCATTCCCTGAGTGATGCAGTTTGTCCTGCATTAATAGGTTACCTGTAAGTTATTGTAATGTATTGTAAATGTTACATATGGCTTAGTTTTGCAAAGATTTTCATGTTGGTTTATATCTCAGTTGACATAAAAAAGCCATTTTAATCCTTCCAACACTAAGTTTAGAATAGAATCTAGTTATCAGAGAGAGAATTTGTGGCCTCTGTTTTATATATGATTGCAAGCTCTATGGTTATTCAGTAATGGTTTTAATTTCATCACACTGTCACATGGTGTTGTGCAGAAACAAATGCAGCAGATTTAGGAAATAAAAGCAGGCTCACATATTAAATATGCTGTCACTTTTTAGTAATTTAGCTAGTTTGAATGCTGCCAACACACAAACTTCAGTTAATTTTTGTTGGTGTTTAAACAGAGGAAAACTTATTCATTGAGGACAACTATTATGAAAGAGCAGTAAAAACTTTAGTCACAGAAACACTGTTGTAGCCTAGTACAAGTGGCTTTGTGTAGCCTTCACCTATGGGTGGTTGACTAGTGATGTGATAGTTTGGCAACAGATCATGGCTCTGCCTATCTTATGCCTTTCTGGCATACAAGATCCTCTAATACAGGGGACTGTTAATGACTAGACACTCTCTGGAGGGTAGAGTTATCAAGCATGTCATGTCTACACTTATTCCCTTCTCTATAAAGACAGCAAGAACCAGATAAAACACTATGTATATTTTTGATAAAAGTATTGAGTAATATTTGTGTGTCTGGACAGCAATGCATTACACTTTTATATCTACTAGTGAGATTCCAATGTCAAAAATTAAGTAGAAACTGAAATGCGAGACTTCCCACATGTAGTGTAATTTGCCATAATATATTCTGCCGTCTTTTACTTCTGGTGTGCATGGCACGGATGTAATACATGGAGAGGGTGAGTAGAAGGAAGGGAATTTCTGAGCAATTGCTTTACCTGAAACAACTCCTTGACCTCCTGGAATATTGGCCCTGTCTCTGGGCCAGCCAGTTCAGAAATGGGTATCAAAATTGCTTAAAAAACCTTTTCCTCATTCTGATGTAGCTTTGTCTAAACTGTGTCTGAACTAAAAGCTTCGTTCATGGATTATTCCAGCTTTTACATAGCCAGATAGTTTCCTCTTGGATTTTCAATTCCAGCAGAAATAGATTCAGAAAAAGTCAAATTAGCTAAGACTAATTTAGAATCCTGAGTCAAGAACCTGATCCACCATGTAAAACGATTGTTCTAGTTTATCAGTTGTCAGTGTCTTTTATGCTCTCTTCCATATTGGGGCATTCTAACTTCTTCTGCTAGCTATCACTATATATTTGAGGATAAAGACTTTTAGCAATATGCCTTGTAAGTACATTTTTTCAGTTTTTGATTCATTTTACACAACGTAATTAAAATAAAACATATCTTGTAAATGCACAATAGGGCAGTTGCAAGGAAGGCTCTGTTCATGATTTGAAGCCAGAATTCTAGTTGATGCTTTCTGCAGTTTAGCAACTATGGGCTGTTACACTTTATATTGTCTGTCCATGGCTACTGGAGCTGACCATTACAAAGCTTAAAGGCTATGTACTCCACTGTTGCCAGTTTCTGCAGTTGTCCAAAGGGATGTGAGGCAAGTAAATCTCAAATTCTAAAGGCTCATACCACTCCAGGACACTTTCTCAGAAATATTATGCATATTCAGAAACTTTGATTCTTTGAAACTTTAATTCAGTCCAGAATTTTCATATCATGATACCCAAGCCAGAAAGACGCTCTGAAGTTTTACAGGGAGGATGGCTAGGAAACACATCCTTTTGCCTGTAAATGGTATTTGTTTGATCTGGAGATCATTGAGAGACTCTGACAATGATCTTTTTAGAATGTAGCTTACGTCTCTTGCCCTCTTAGTTTTGTGTAAGTTTCTAAGGGAATTTTCTTTAGTAAGAACTGAATCATGCTCATCTTTTTTGTTTGTTTGGGTTTTTTTTCTGCCTTTGTATCAAAACCCAAAGGAAATGGAGTGGGTTTACACCCAGTCCGTGCATCTTGAGGGACTCTGCCCTTGTTTTCAAAGAACAGTGGTGTCAGTTCTTAATGTAAATGAGGTTGATTGATAAATATTATACAAACATTCCTAAATTCAAGTGTTTCAAAATTTGAAACATTTGATTTCAAGATTTCATTGCCTAATTGGCATGTAACTAAGTACACTACCTCTTTTTTGATATACAAAAATTACAATACAGATGTATTTATTTTGAAGTATGTGTGTTTAAAATGTATTTATAAGTTAAATAATACTTGAGGTAAATATAGCTGCTTATTTTAATGGAGTTGCACCACCAGTAAATTTGGCCCATATATCTTGGATATTTTTCTTTTAAAGTACTCTAGTTTCATTGGTGATGGGATTGAGGCAATGATCCAAAACTTCATGAAAGAATGAATAAATTACAAGCTAAAAAGTATGGAAACCATATGTCACGTTATATAATGTCAAGAAAAATTCCATAGCATTCTGACTGCTGGCTACGAGTACTTTGTTCTAGTATAGATTTTTATTGTATCCCTGTTTTCCACAGTGCATTATTGGGTTTTTGTGTTTAGTCCATGCAGTAAGACTTCTGGTTTATTGTATTAATTTTCATCAGAGTGGTTCAGGTTTTCTGACCCTAATGACTAGAAGTTGTGTTTTACTTAAAACATGAAAAGAGAGAGTATTACACATTCGCAAAGATACCATAAGGTTTTAAAACTGAACTGTAATGACTAGATTTAACAATTTTGTGCTAGAAGAGTTGTAGAATAATCTAAATTGAGTTCAAGAATGCTGCTTTGTTACTTTCAATACTAAGCTTTTTTTCCTTTGAACAGCATTTCCCATATCCACATGCTTTAGTATTCTTAGCCAAACAATCGTCTGTTCCTGACAAAAAGTTATGTGGCAATGTAATCAGATCAACTGTTAGTTGGATCAATGGTTATGTTTAGATACAACAAATCTTCAGATACATAGTGCAGATACATATACAACCTTGCAAAGCTTTCATGTATAGCACCAATGTAAAGTAGCTATACTAGAGAATAAAATATTATTTTTAGCAGTACTTGGCTGGGAAATATTTTGACACACAGTAGCAAGTTAGGAGATTATCAGTGCCAAAGCCCTGGCCTGGTACCTGGGCAAAATGTGTAATGTGAACATACGGGGTTTTTTTGTCTTTGTTCTGCTGTTGAACAGGTGATAACTCTTTTACTCATCTAGTAGCTTTTCTTAATGGACGTTTGTTATGGTGCCTTCACTTCAAGGATTGTATTTGACTACTAACTGAAGCTTCCCCTTTTTATCTCAGTTTCTTTTAAGATTTTGGTATTTATCTCTTGGTTAAATAGTCATATCTTCCTTTCTAGTCTCTTTTTCTATGCCTCCTAGGTTGTTGCTACACAATAGAAAACAAGTGTAAGTTTCTCGAAATTCCTGATACATATATGCTTTTACTGTGCTGTCTACCTTTCATTTTATATATTTTCTTAAAGGTTTTATGGAGTGTGAGGAGGAATTACACTGGAGGAATAAAATAGGCTATTCATATATGGGAAGACAATACCTTCCTGCTTCACATAGTGAGGAAAGTTTGTTTGCATTTTTGGATGACAAGAATTTTAATATATTTAGGCGTTTGATTTTATTTTTGGTCCCCCGTAGTTTTTCAGTGCTTACCAAAACCCTTGGAGAGCCAGGGAACCAAAAAACAAGGTTGCTGCTTAGGCAGTTGGTGGTAGCAGTTGATGTTACCTTGGAAGCTTTATATTTCATTAGGGCTTTCATTCTTTTATGAGTGTGGATAGCAACCTAAACTTTATCAGACACATTTTAACCAGGTATGTCACAACTTGCAATATATGTTTGTTTCTCATCCTTTCTCGTTCCTTTAAAAAGAATACATAGCTGGATTACTGAATCCAGATTGTAACTGAGTGTTACCCAAAGGTCGTTGCGGTAGTCTATTGTCAGTAAATCTTCACAGCACATTTGAAACCAGATAGCTTACTGTGTGCATGTCTTATCTGAGCAGATGCAGCATAGGAAGCTGCTGTAACTTGCAGGTAACAAGTATTGCCACAAAAGCAAACAGTTATACCTTTGCTCTGTACCATCCTCAGTTTTACCTCAAACAGTCAGTCTTTCTGGGGTGTTCTAGTTTCCTCATCTGAACAGTTTCACGTATTGTACAGCTTTGTTGCTAAGCACTACCAGTTACGGTTCAGAGCATAGCAAAGTTAAGGTCCATCTTGAGGTTTTTATTTTCTGTTAGATTTTCTTGAAAACATCTACATTTGGAATTTTATTTGAATACTAATGGAAGAGGATTTATACTCTCTAGTGTGAGTTAACTGTAGTGCAGTCACTAGCACTTTGTTTTCTTACATTTGTTTTCTTAGCATGTTCTTAGCTTCATGCTCTTTTACATCATGTTTATATTGTGAGCTGAGATGTGATACATCAAGTTCTTTTCAAAGTTAAGTCTTATGAAGAGTTTGTCCTAAAATTTTACCGTATACCAGTTGTGAAGTCAGATAATAACTGTAGAATTCTTCTCCTAATTACTTTAAAGTTTTTAAAGATACTTTCTGTCATTAAGGGCATCTTAGATTAAAGTGGACAGACACAACTTTCCCAAGAATAGTACTTGTGCAGAGTGCTTTTATGCTGCTCTAACACTATTAAAAGAACAAAACACTGACAACAAACTAGTCATGTCAGTGGTACTTTGTTGTTAGTCAAGAAATTATCGCAGGCAAGTGTTTCACTAACTGTTCAAATTATATTAAAAAAGAAGTCCCACAAAACTACAGTTTAAGAATGTCAGTTTTTCTGAGTTCTTTGGGAACAGTCTAAATCTGATTGTGCTCTGGTGTCTTTATGGTCAGTAATACAGGCAAGATTTGACCCTTACAGAAGATAATTGTATCTTGTTTGTCTGAAATGTTGATAAAATATATTTTTTTTTTCTTTTCCTCACTCTTAGGATTTTTATGTAATTTCGTATGTATTACTTGTGATTGCAGTGATAGGCATAAAAAGAGTGGATCAGCTCATCCTCTAAGTTACCTTTAAGTGTCAGAAATATTTTACAGCTATTACTTACTGCCCTTCAGACACATAATGTGGTATTCTTTAAAGTGGCTGTTTTTCTAGTTCTTCAGTTTTCTTTTTAGTTGCTCCCGAATAATTTCTGTGTAATTCTGTCTTTGCACTAGTGGAAGAAATCTGTTATTACTTTTAATGAATATAAATTTATTTTTTAAGAATTGACATCCCAGTCCCCTTCCAGTGTTGTTACTGCCAGGCATCCCACTGACTTCTGCAGGAGCAGAAGCAGCCCAAACTTGCATAAGTAAAATATTTATTTGTTTTCATGTTAATGCAAAAAATCTTGCTATGTATGATAAGTGCCTTCATTCACTTTTTCTAATGTGTAAAAAGTATTTATATCTTTAAAGATAATCTTTTATATTAAAAGGGAATTCAGAATCAGTGAACTTGGTTTTCAAAACCAGCTTCAGTCTTTTACCTCTACTCCTGCTGCTGCCTAATGTCGAACTTCAGAATACCTCATTACCAATACAGCACATTTATTTAATATCCCACTGGCTGAAATCTTAATGTTAGCATATGCTATTCATTTTTTTAAACTTTGGAAATGGGGGGTGCCTTTTCAGAGATAACTGATAACACATGTCACTACCCAAATAATGTCATAAAACAGACTTGGGATAGTGGATTTCATTTAGGGTAATTCTGATAAAAATGAAAAAAAATACTTGTTTCTAAAATTAAAAAACAAATATTTGTGTACTGTTCATCAAGATTAGAGGAAATTTCTCCATTTTGGTGCTATGTTGCCTGTATAGCTTGAAATAATAAATAAGTTATAATGTATGTATGTGTGATAATTTAATTTAATGACTGTGACTTGTGTCTGTGAAATACAGTTGCATTTTAACCCTTCTTTTTTATGCATGTTGTGTGGCTTTGTGTTTATATTTAATGTGTCCTTTATTAAGGAATGCCTAATGTTTAACGTCCTTAAAAAAGTTAAAAAAAAAAGGGGGGGAGGGGGGGAACTAACCACTTTTGCTGAAAGTGAGGGTAAGTGAGTAATCTTTGTGTTGCAATGAACTTCATATGATATTTTAGTGACATTGTTTTCATGGGGGAAGCTCTTATACTTGACCAGAAAAAAAATATATAAACATTGTTACTGATAAAAGCAGTAATTGATGCCATTGGACAACTGGACTGGAATAGGTAGTTGGCACATGATCTTTGATGATAAAGCTTAAGAATACTAGCTCTTGAACCTTTTGCTGGAGCTGTAATTTTATGGCCCAGTCCTGCTGCCACTTAGTCAGTGACAAAAGACATAGAAAACTGAGGGTCATAACATAATGCTCAACTCTTAATCTCAAAGACATAACATAATTTTTTGTGTTCCTAAAACACTTTTGTGTGAGGAGGTTTGCAGAACTTTCAGACCCTCCATATAGAAAGAGGACAAATAAGAGGGGAACACAGTGAAAGTAAAGAAAGAAAGAAAAAAAACCAACCAGAATATCATGGAAGGGGAAAAAAAGCAGGTGGTCCTTAATACCATTCCTAAATACATACAGCCATTTAATGAGAATGAAAAAAATGTTAAGCTACCGATATATTTATTTCTTTTTTGCAGAGTTAGAACTTTTAGAAAAGCTGAAGGGTTCTGGGTGGTCAGATCCGTGTGAAAAGCATTCTGAGCTGCCTGTATATATGTGGCAGTTCTGAAAATCCCAGTCACAACTCATAAATATTGGTTCAAAGTGTTTTTGAGAACCAAATTTAAAAGCTATTAAACATATGTTAAAGTATTAGCATTTCCTAACATTTATGAAGGTTAATACACAATATTTTGGTTACCTGGCATGGGTTAGGAAATGAACAAAATGTTCCATAGTTCTGTATTACGGGAGTTCCTAGTCCTTTCTTTGAAGACTGGTAATTGTGGGAGACTGGTGACTCCACTAAGACAAACCACTACATTGATCAGTATATGTTCTAGCATGCATCTATCTGTGGCCCTTTCACTTCAGTGAGAGCAGGATCGGGCACTTAGATTTCCTGCTGAATCAGTCCTTCAGAAGCTTGCATGCATGCTCACATTTATGCACATGACTGTAATGTTGGAAAGATTGATCTGTAAGTAAACTGAAAATACACAGAAGAGTGGCTTAGGTCAAAAACAAACTGGAATTCAACACGTGAAGGTAGGTAAAATGTTGTATTTCTTATTATCTAAAATGTACTCATAAGCATATTTTCGTGCCCAATTATTATTTAAAATAATTAGTGTTATTTTTCTTAATTCTTTAGCTGATATTTAGTTAAGTGCCATAGAAAGAGTTCTATTTTTGTATGCTTCTAAAAAGTCTGAAAAATTTCTGACAATACTGTGTCATTCCAGTATATACTGTTTTGTATTTCCAGTTTTCTTTGAAGTGCAAATACAAAACCCTAGTTTTGTATCAAATGAAAAAAGTGAAGTGATACTTTTTATAGAGCAGATACACAGAGCTCATGTGTTTGTTATCCTTTAATTTCTGCGCTACTGTTTTGCTGCTGCTAACATAATTAAAAATGATAAATCAGAGATTGCAGTTGCTGGGATCCAGTGTTTCTTCTGCTTATGTTTAGATTTTTGCAAACTCAGCTAAAACTAATTGGTTTACCATTGTAAGACTGTATTATCTCTAGTTACTTTTGTAATTGGCTAATTGAAAGGACCCTATGTCCGAAGATAAAAAAAGAAAAATCCATAAAATGAAGTTTTAAGTTGTGAAAAGTGTATAAACAAATGCTTTTTTCTGTGCAAGCCCTTGGATTGTGCAAATGTAGCTTCCACACCAGAGATCCTCCATCATGTTAAAAATATGGTCCAACTTTTATTGTGAAGACCTGTGAATAAAATGTCACTCTCAAGGGGTGAACATTACTTTTCAGTGAGAATGCAAATTATGTCATTCCCATGCATTTGTTCAGTTTTCCCAAGCTTCAAAAAGATGCAGGAGGCTATCCTCCCTGTGATGCAGTCTGTTAAATTATGTCTGGTTGTTGGAAGCAACAATGGATTCACTTTGGGTTGCTGTTTGTTTTTCATGGAGGTTTGTGAACACAACTGCTGGGTGGACACAGATACATCTGTTGTTCTCCATTTGGAAAACGTGTCCGGAAATTTATCCGTTTATTGGAAACAGAAAAAAAACCCTGCATTTATTTTGCACACACTAGATTTCCCTGAGGTCTCCTATCTCCATTTCTGCCGCCATTCTTTCTTGATGCTTGCATTTTACTCAGTGTCTCCAGTGCTGCTGCCTTCGTATAATTGCTTAAAGGTGTTACTAGTGTTACATGACTGTGGAATAAAGAAAGATGAGACTCGCTGAAGTCTGGCCAAGTCAGCAATTTGACATCTGCAATGGTGTAATGGTAAAAGTGCCTGGACCAAATGCTTTCTAGGAGGTATCAAAGGCAAAGAGCAGGATTGCTGTTCAATCTTGCAAATTTGACACAAATTTATACTTGTAGATTAAGATTTTCAGAAAGACCTAGTGAGGGTCTAGCTCTGTTCCTGTTTGCCACTCATTTCAGAAGGAGAGGTAAGGCAGAATTGTCTGTTGGCTTTTTTGTAATTATTATTTACCACTGTTCCTGTATTTTTAATTGTGATTTTCCTCAGCCATCTGTCTGTTGTATATATAATTCAACTGAAAGATGATAAAAGTTAAGTACATGTACCAGATGTGTTGTTGCAGGAATGCTGGCTGAGCAACATAGTTTATCTGTTCCATCCCTCCCAGCAATTAATAAGCTGATCATAATTCTCATTTTTTAATATATACTGTCATTAATTACAGTGATAATGTTGCTTGAATGAGGGTTGATGGTGAAGTTCTTATCAGAGGTACATGCAGACCCTTCAGTGACACTTAAGACCTGCACATGAGGTAGCAGAGCCTGCCAAATGGCTGCTGAAAGGAGGCAGAAATACCTATTGTTTTTCTGATTCTCAGGTGGCAACCAGATGCAACGAATTCAAATCAAGAGCAAGTAAGGCAGGAAGAATACCTATACAATTCAATTTTTACTGTAATTGAGAGATGAAATGGAACCTATAAAGGAAGTGTTAAATGAGATAACAAATGTGATATGTCATTACTGTTGAAGGAGAACAAATTAATCATCAACTTATGAAATTATGAATCATCAATTAATCATCAACTTATTAATTAATCATCAACTTATGAAACACTGCCAGATGGTTCTCTGTTAGGTTACTGTTGTGTCCAATAGTGAGCTCTTCTTCCAGGGAAACTGAAACCTGAAAGAAAGTAGTATCTGGGGGACAGGTCAGGACAACTGAGTCTGATTTTGGACTTTGACTCAGCTATTCATGTTCGAGTCCAATGAAGTGTGATATTCATCTTCTGTGAAGAATTTCTCTCTTTTTCTAGCCTTTCTTGTGTTTTTGCCACTGTTCTGTTCATCTTGGTTTATTTTTCTCCTCTTCCACTGTGCCACACAAACTTCCATCAACACCCACACTAATATCTCCATAATCCATGTGAAATGGCTTTGCCACAACATGGAATACAATATAATTGTCCTCTGATGCCTTGGATTATAGTCCTAGGGAAAATGCGAAGATGGTAGTCTCCTTCCTGTACGCCATGTTGACTTATTCTTGTCCAAAATGTGAGTCAAATTTGGTTCCTTACTATGAAACAGACTTGAATATTGCTTGAGCCCAGATTTTCCTTTCTGAATTATGTGATTAGTATTTTTTAGGCTTCACAGTGAACTTTTATGAAAGGCTTTTATTTTATTTATCAGTTCTCAGTCCCTCTAAAGTTTGAGATTTTTACCTGGCATCAGGAATTTTCACTCTTTATAGTAGCAGAGTACTGGAGTCACCTTCAAACAAGTCAGAGAACACTTTTCTTTTGAAAGAAAAACGATGGAACTTTGTCTAGAAACAAAATCTTGTCTCTTGTAAGTTGTAAATTAATTTATTTCTTAAAATGAACAGTACAAGTCCTTTAATTTTTTTAAAAAATAGAAAATGCAGGAAGAGTAGTTATATAATATGTAAAGTATGATCAGTCATTTACAGAAAAAAGTTTCTGAAAGTTTCTTTTTCCTTAATGAGGACACCTGAAGTAGCACCTGTGACATACAGTTCTTCGGGCACTGAATTATCTGAGCATGCCCTTGAAAAGGACTTGGATATAACTGAATATCCACCAGGATCTAAAGATATAGCTGGTGTAAAAGCCAAATCCTACAATTGCTAAAATAATGTTGCAGCCATTTTGGCAGTTCTGTTGTTCTTGTGTTATTGTAATAATTGAAAGCTTGTTAGAAGACCTAATTGTGCCATGTGCTATGTAGGTAAAACAAAGAGAAGATTGCTGACTGGAAAAGCTTACGGTCTCATTATGAGATGTATGTAGACAGGTTGGGAATACACGGCACAGTGAAGCCTGGCTGAGTATTGTGGTAGGCGGGGAGCTGAGCATGGTAACAGCCTGTTTTTCAAATGCTCTGTAGTTGGCATCAAAAAGGATGCCAGGCATTAGGCAGTGATGAGCAGAACGGTGGCGTTCATTGTGAGGGGAAAAGACATGACAGGGCTTTCAAGGGAGGACTTGGTCATCTGTTTTAGTTGTGCTAAGCCTGAGGTAATGGATAGTGCTTTGAGATGTCAGAGATATAGGCCAAATTAAAAGACTTATTCACAAATCTAACTAGAATGAATAAATGAAATTCTGTGGATGATCATTAAATGGAATTTCAAGAGTTCTGGTTTTGATTTTTCCAACAGCTGCAAAGAGTATGGTTGTACATCTGCCAGCCAGGCAGATTGCTGTTTTGCTGAGAGGTCTCCCTCATTAAGGCTACTGCCAGCTGCACAGGACAAAAAAGTTCAGACCATGTGGTGGCAACTTTAAATATTGTATAAAATTTGTCTGTAGCATCATCAGTAGAGTTTGACTTCTACAGACGTGAAATCATCTTACCTTCAAGATCTGTCCTGATGGTTTTGACTTTAATATAATGGAAGGGTTTGTTTGGGTTGTATTTGTTTTAATCAGGATGTCTTTATTTTTAAGAGAATACATTAACACTTTCCTAGTAGATGCCATATATATCCTCTCATAGCAGTTTTACCTTCCTGTTATCCACATCAATCCTAAAATCTGTCTTTAATCCTCTTTATTCCTTCTCCATTCCTACATTTTCTATGTATGTATGTATGTATATCTACGTAGTTTCTCCTTTATGTCCACCTATGAAATAGATATGCTTCAGCATGCTTGGAAAATAATTATTGAGGAGTTTTCTGTTATCCTTCAGATGAAAGTTGAAACAAAATTATTATCTTAAAAAGAATCTGACAAAGGCTGCCTTTTTATGGAACCTAGAGTACGCAGTCCTGTCAGAAAAAGCATGGCTATGGACAGTAGATGGATTAGATGACCTCAAAAGAGTCGCTGCTGTCTCTCACTGTTCTCAGCTGTCACATGCAGACTAGCTGTTAGGTCGTACTGCAGTGCACTCCAGAGTCTCCTACACCCACACTGGGATCGGTTTGGAGAGCACTTGGTGTTCATGTCCACGATACGTACCTGGAAGCCCTGGAAACCAACATATGAATGGTGGAAACCTGGTGTGTGCCTGGTTCACACCCTGTTATGCAGCCAGAATACGTAGCCAGACCAAAAATGTGGAAATGCTTCTTGGGCTGACCTTAGAGAAAATTACTGCCTCCTTTTGTTGTTGAGAGGAGTGAAGTTAAGAAATTCCAATATTAGATGATGATACTGGCTGCAGACCATACTTGGAGCAGATTGTTCTCCGGTTTCCATTCCACTTAGAGAAGTAGTTAATGGCAGTTACTTTGCGTGAGGGTCATTCTTCCTGAGCTTCTCTGTTGAAGAGAATGGCTTCTGAAAGGCAAATTTACTGTCATTACTCATAACAACTCAGGTGTTAAGTATTGCAATTGAAATACTGGGGTATTTTTGGAGGATCCAGTCACAGAGGAAGGAGGATGGCTTTCTTCATGTGTTTCAGAGCCATAAGAGGCTCTGAGACTCTCGAGCCTACCTACATGTCTACTCATAAAAATATCTCTACAAGTCACAGCAGTATTGTTGCTTATATTGGATGGAGAAGGATTTGGGGATAAAACTTCATTTCAGAGACTGTAATAAATTTTCTCAATAGTTTAGATAAGGGAAGGTGGTCGTGGAATTGTGGGCCATCCAGGCTTAGCAAGGAATCAGAAAGGACTTCAGGCAGCTCTAACAAGTTCATGGAGGATTCAGTCTTGGACAGCTAATCCAAATTTGTATTTTTGTAGGCGGTAGTAGTTGCAACAGCTAAAATTTGTGGCTTTTTTCATGGCATAGAACTAGCAACTTGTACTGTGAAGTCTCACCTGTGGAGCTTGAACAGAAGAATATCCATATTTTTGACCTGTCTCTGCCTAAAGCCTGGGAAAGAACAATTAAACATCACAATTACCTGTTTGGCTTAGAGAGGTGTGATTGGAGCATGCATTGCTCAGTTGTCTATACCTGGTTTGGTTTTCAGATGTGCTACAGTATCTCATGGCATGCTTTGCAAATGGTTTTGACAAGTCCAGCAGCAGGAATATGGAGATTTACCCTGTGTCACCAGCCTCGGGGGACCATCTGTCAGTGTCATGGGAACCGAAGCTGTGCTGTGGACTGAACTTTGCAAAGTGGTTTTGGGATGATGTTTGTGTTGCATCTTACTGAAACATGGGAAGTGCTAGTTTCTCACCTTTCACATTTTGATACACAAGAGATCAAACAGATTCAAGGGGTGCTGTATTTCCTCATGCAAAGGCAACAGACAGGTAGGAATCTGCAGTAACTGCGGAAGCTATTTGGAGTGTTCTACAAGTAGACATCACTCAGCAGTAATTCATCAGCTTGAGAGAAAGGGACCTGTTGGAACTCACTGGGCTCAGCTGGCTGTGGATTTGATCATTAGAAATAGTCTTGTGTGACTTAATGTTACTGAGCTTAGAGATCCAGTCAAATTGTGTGGTAGGAATGTCATCTAGGTAGTGTTTGGATCAGAGGGTGGCACTGCAGCCCTAGTGGGAATATGGTTCACACTTAGAGGAGGGAAGTGCATTTATTATTAATTTATGTCAAAGATCCCATGATGTTTGCAGTATGATTGCAAATATTACTGCAGAAAGTAGTTTTCACGCTAGATCTTATCTTCCAAATGTCATCTAGAACTCTGCAAAGTGGGAACGCCACAAAGAACTTGAACAAAGAAGAATAATACTGGGTATATACTTGTTGGGTACATGCTTTTTGTCATGGCATATTTTAACTCTAGTGCTTCAGTTGATATACAGCATACAGTCTTGGATACCTCCTTGTAAAAACATGCAGGCAGTTGGCATGGGCAGAGGACAGCAACATGAATGGTAAGAGACTTGGACAAACTGACGAATGAAGAAAGGCTGGGATAGCTGTGTTTTTTCAAGACCAAGTCTATAGAAGAATGGACTGACTGAGGTATTGTTCCAACACATAATAAGTGGTTATAAAGAGGTGTTTCTGAATGTGCTAAGGGTAGAATGAGAAGTAACCATCTTATTTAACAGTAAGAGAGACTGTCATTAAGTCCTAGGATACTTTTTCTAACTATAGGGATGGTTATACAGTGGAAAAATGCATGCAAGGGAGGCCATAGCATCCCTGTCATTGAGGACAAGACTGACAAAATGCTGTCAGGAATCGTGCAGGTATAGCTGATCCAAACTCTGAGCAGCATGATGGATTGGATGAAGTCTGAGTCCTTCTTAGCCTAGCCTTCCTCCCTTCTGTTGCTATAGCTGCAAAAGCACACTTAGAAATGTGGCAAAGCAGACTTACAGACTGCAGCTGCAAGGAGGACTTCATCAAATCAAGACATTTTCTGAACACCAGAGGGATGTGATATGACACTGAACTTGTGAAATGAAGCTATACTCAATGAAGTGACTTAAAAATATCTTCAGTGTAACTTCTGTAGTTAACATAGGTGTAACTTAGATGTGACAGTAAATCATACACATATCTCTTGGAGTTCAATCCACTCTTTCTCAGGAGTGATAGAATGTTTGGTAACCATGGTCCTTTCTGAGTGCTTGAGCTAATGGCACAAGTGTTTGTACTTGTTTTAGTGAAGAATTACAGACTGAATCAAAGAATTCAGTAGGACCTAATTACAGAGTCTGTGTTGCTTCTTGACAGTAGTCTACATACTTAAAGTAAAGAACAACTTTTTGAATACTTTTAGCTGAAAAATGCCTATTTCATGCTCAAGCACTGCAAGGACCCCTGCGGAGATGCAGCTAACAGGGAGGAGGCAAGCACAAGAAGAGCTAGTTCTAATATGGCAAATGAAAAGTTGAAGTAACTCTCAACTAAGTAATGCTCAAAGTAGTGTTTTACTAGTGTCTTGTGCAGTAGTGGTCCCAGTCTACTGCTAGCATAGTTTTAAAAGAGCCCAAACAGAGCTTTGGGCCAACCAGAGATGATCAAAATGCAGTTTGTCAGACAACTCAAGCAACTACTGTGTTTAACCCTGTAGGTTTGTAATTATTCTGATCCATTATATAAATTTGTTATTTTTTTTAAACTGATCTTCCTGCCCAGTAACAGAAGTGCCTGACAAAAAAAAAGGGAGGAAGAAAATACCTTTTAGCATTTGTAATTCTTTATCCTTTTTCAGCACTATTGTTGTGGCTTAACCCCGGTAGGCAGTTAAGCCCCAGACAGCTGCTCGCTCACTCCCCCCCCGGTGGGATGGGGGAGAGAATTGGAAGGATAAAAGCGAAAAAATTCATGGGTTGAGATAAAAACAGTTTAATAGATAAAGCAAAAGCTGTGCCAACAGGCAAAGCAAAATAAAGAATTCATTCATTACCTCCCATCAGCAGCCATCTCCAGGAAAGCAGGGCTCCATCACATGTAATGGTTACTTGGGAAGACAAATGCCATCGCTCCAAACATTCCCCTTCCTCCTTCTTCTCCACAGCTTTTATTGCTGAACACAATGTCATATGGTCTGGGATATCCCTTTGGTCAGTTGGGGTCAGCTGCCCCACCTGTGTCACCTCTAAACCTCTTGTGCACCCCCAGCCTACTTGCTGGCAGGGCATTGTGAAGAGCAGAAAAAGCCTTGATGCTGTATAAGCACTGTTGAAAAATAAATAAAATATCCACATTATCAACACCGTTTGTCGCAAATCCAAAACATTGCACCGTACTAGCTACTGTGAAGAAAATTAATTCTATCCCAACCAAAACCAGTACAGTTACAGTACTACTTTTAGTCACAGTCATTTATATTTTAAGTCCCTTAATAGCTAATATGCATATGAAGAGAAACTGCTATATGCTTTGCATCTCCTGGTCTGTTTTTCAGATCCATAAGCCCACCAGCTAAGCTACACAAAATACTCCCTTGAAATAAAAGGTTAAGAAAATTCAGAACAAAATCCACCAAATAATCCAAGGTCTTCAACTTTTCAATGAAATAATAACAATAGCAAAAGAATCAAGAAGTTTTTAGTGAAATTCTGCATGTCAGCTGCAGAAAGAGCCTTAATTTGGTAGGAACTGGTGATGGCATGCCTGTCTGCGGGTCCGTCTGTGGCACAGAAAGCACTAGGAGTTCTGTCAGGCTGATCCTCACAGAACTTTATTACTATGAAAAAAACCCCAAACAGATGAATCCTAGTTACCAGTGTTATGAAATGACTTTGAACAACAGTAATCAAGTCCAGCTTTTTACTGTAGTTTTATGTTTTTAAAAGAATCTGACATATGGGAAATATTACTTTAGCCAATGTTGAGTCAAGTGCTAGAATTTCTGTGTAAAACGGTTACAGGATGGTTTTTTCAACTTGCATTTTTTTAAAGAAATGTTCACATTTATTTTGAAATTTAAAGTTCTTACGGATTTTTTTTTCTACACATGCAATCTGCAGAAAATGTACAGAAAATGTACTTTCCATAAGCCTCCAATTGCGTGGAATGGCATACAAGTGAAGCCACATAATAGACGTGTTGAGCTATAAGGACTTCGTTGTTCTTGACCATGTTCAAGTTTGAATGGAAGGAGATCAAGCAGCAAGGGAGTTAAGTGCAGTTGTACTTTCCCCAGTCAGGAGAGTTAAGCCTTGGGAAGATCACTACCCGAGCATCTCACAGAACAGAGTGGGCACCAAGCAGTGAGAGGACCATATTCCACAGATAGTGTGTAATAGCGCGTTAGGAGCTCCAAGAAGGAACACAGGCTTATGACGGGCAAAAGTCAGCCTTGTAAGAAACACGCTCTAAGCTAGATGCGCTAAAAGGACCCGAGTGGCTTCCAGAGCACAGAACAAGGCCTCTCTCCTGTACAAGAGAGAATTTGATGCTTCTTGCTGATGATACAAAGCTGAAAGGAAGATAGTTGGACAGGTGTCTTAAGTGAGTGTGTGCAATATGCAGCTCTAAGGAAAACAGTGATGGTGGGGATGGAGCTCAATGCAAGATGCCTCCCTGCAAGCTGTATTTAGATGCCTTAAGCCACTTGGGAGTCCCACTCGGGGATCTTCTATGGAACCTATATTTTTCATTCAAAGAACTGTTTCACAGAGCTATGCTCTGTCCTTTAGAAAAGTTAAGAGGCATCCCCAGTTTATATTGATTAAAGCTTTTGATTCAGCATTTGAGAGACCTGGTTTCCTTTCTTTGGTATTCATTCTCTGTGCTGGAGGACAGGCAACCCTTATCTACTTGTCAGGAGTCTCCAATGAGAAGCTGTATTGGACAGGAGTAGTCTTCATTTCTCTTGCTGAAGGTGGGTCGCTATCCAGTAAAGAACACAGCTGAGCCTGCCTGCATCTGATGCCAAGGCATTCTGGGAGGAAATGGTCCCTTTAAGAACTATTTTCATATATTATCTAAGGAATTAAGCCAGAATATCTAGTTTCAGGAGAATACTGTACCTACAGAATAATACGCCCTCTTGAACTTTCCATTGATGATCCTGGATCATCTACATCCAGGGTGAGTGCATTAGCTTTTTCATGTGTTAAAGAAAAAAAAAATTAGGAGCATTTCTCTTTCTTTAGCTGCACTATAAATATCATCTATCACTGTGTTTTGTAATGTGCCTCATTCGCCTGCTGTGTGCTCAGTGTACTCTTAGAGCAATTGCTTTCTTTTTTTAACGTGTTAGTGGAAATAGAGGTAAATCTGTTTTCGGGATGCTGGTCGCCCTTATGGGCGTGTAAAGCGCTGAGCTGGTCAGTCTGTTAAAAGGATTATGCATGCTTGTAGAATTAGACTGTTCAGCAGCAAAGGAAATTTTTAAGGTCTTTGGCTCAGGGCAGCCTAGGTGCTTCTGTAACTGATACGTATACAAGGCTTTAAGAATAACAATCCCGGAATTAGTTGCCTAAATTTTATCAAAATCCCATTGAAATTGTAAAGAGTCTGATCCTCAGAGTTTTTTAGGTTTCTCTTCCTCACACTGATGTTGGTGGGAAATGCCTGCTGCAGCAGGTATGAGGATCTGGGCCAGTGGAACCACGCTGAACACAATTCCGGCAGAGGCAGTATCCCAAGCACCTGATTCAAGCAAAGCTGCTTGGACGTACTGCTTAGTTTGGCAGTTTACTTGGTTTTAAGTTTGGACAATCTTATTTAAGCAGAGGTTTACAGCTGCTTAATGTCTGGGGGTTTTTTAGCTTTGAAAAGTATCAGGATTTTTCATTCCTTCAGTGAAACAACAAACGCACATTAACATAATGAATTAAACACCAGTGTTCTTTCATGACTTAAGTAAGAAAAAAAACCCAAACCCACAAAACAACAATGACAAAAAAACCCCAACAATTTTAAAAGCTCATAAGTTGAAACCCATAATATTAAGATACCAGTGACTTACCTCTTGCACGGTGCAGTTTCTTTTTTCAGTATAAGATCTATTCAACAGGAGGTTTGGATACACAGAAACCCAGGATCAGATCTGTAACTTGATGAATACGTGAGAGGATAAGACAGCAAATTTATATACAGAAATGCTGTCTGTATTTCTGGAAAACTTACACTTTGTAAGGATTTAATGCATTTAAGATTTTTCAACATAATCCCAACCTGTTGAACATGTCTTTCTAAGTTGTTAAAGATAACATTAAATTAACATGGAGTGAAAAAACTCCCTGGAAAAAGTTATTTAAATGTGGATATTTTCTTGATATGAGTTGGCAACATTCTGTAGCTTATTTTCTCTTACAGCAAGGAGAAAAAAAAAATCAGATGATTTATCCAAAGTTACATTACTGGAAAGTTAAATTATATTCCTTATAATTAAATGAATTTTTTTGAATACAAAAATATTTTTAAAATAATTTCTACCTACAGATTTTAAGTATCATTCATTTGTGTTTCTGCATTTAACATTAAGATAACAATAGGTTTCAGCTAGCTTGGGTAATCAAAGCTAAACAGGATCTAAGTGAAAGAAAGTTTAAGTAGTATTTGAAATAACTGTTCATAAAATCTCTGTTATTCTTAACATCTGAACTGGTATTCTCCTTTCTGAACTCTCTCTTCAGCTTCCCATCTAATATGATGGAAAATAAATATGGATTCTCTTAATTCCTGTATAATTGTATTCTAATTACAAAATTCAGTAGAACATCTTTATGAAAGAGAACTGCAAATAATCTCTTTATACAGGCATTGCTCTGTAACTACTAAAAATATCTTATAACAGGTTAACTTAACACACAAATCTTCAATATCTTTCTTCAGAAGAAAGAATAGCACAAATTATAAACATTAAATTAGGCCATTTAAATATAAAAGAGATGTAACTCAGTTGAGTTTGGACCAATGAAGAGAGAAAAACAAACAAACAAACAAACAAACCCCAGACCCAATTCTAACCTGTGTAGAAGTAAAAATGTGCTGTTGTATCTAGCGGGTAGAGATATTATTGGAAGATCTTTAGAAGACTGAGATGCAGGATAAGAGATTTCTTTGCATAATCTATTGCTATTAGCAGCCATTAGCCCTGTACAATAAATCTCACTTTTGTTGAATAAAAGATACCTGCACAAGCTGTATAAACAAATAGGTATATATGCCGAAAAGTGTTGTCTTAATGCTGAGGGCAATGAGAAATTAGAGAGTGAGATTATTCTGTGCTGTGGTAGCCTCACCTCCTGAAGTGGAGACTTCTTAGGACGCCTTCTTTGGTTGCAGTTCCCAGTCTGGAATGCCATCCCCAGTCTGGAATGCCATCCCCACAAGGACTAGAAGGGCTCTGTCAGATAGCCCTCTGGAGCTTAATTTAGGCTTCACAGGGGAAAGCCATTGAGGAAGGAGGGGCATGTGGTGTTTTCCTAACACATCATAGAAGGAGGTTAAGTAATTCTGTGCTGCGCCTTACTTACATACTACTGAAGAATAAAAAGGATAATAATAATAATAAGGAAGAAACTTCAGGATTTAGGGGTCCTTTATGTCTACATTTTATCATTGAAATTCCTGAAAAAAAGCTTTAAGGGAGAGTAGAATCAATTATAAAGATCCTATCAGTATTTTAGATTTCATGCATACATGTTATCTTGCCTTCTTTGATAATTAAATCCTCTGAACTCAAAGCTGAGTTTTCTGAAAGGCTTTTATAATGATATGGTTTGCAGAGTTTTAAGTTTTCTGACCTACATTATTCATAGATAAAAGTTTCAAGTAATTTTTTGTTACCTTCCTATCTTAAAGTAGTTTCTAAATTAATGAAACATAAATTGTAAAACTACATGAACAGTATTTTAAAATGATAAATTGAAAGGTTTTGCTGAGAGTAAAATGATTTAATTTAGAAACAAACATTCTTATTTACTAGAATTTTATAGCAGCCATGTAAAAGGCAAGTTGTGGCCAAATCAGTACTCTTATCTTTTTGCAAATATAATTATAATTGCATAAGAGAAACATGCTATCCATTGTATTGTGTGATAAATTAAATTTATTGCTTTATTCTGCAAAGATTTAATTTTAAACACATTGGCAGTTTCAATTAAACCTTTACGATTACACGTATGTTTAAGGACACATAGGAATCCCAGTGGTGTTGAGGACAAGTTTGTCAGCTGAGATTCTGTTTAACAAAGTGTAGTTATTGTTATTGTGAAAAATGTTTCTTACCTAGCAGTTTAATTTATTATAGTTGCTTGTCCTGTATTTTAAAAGCTTTTCTCCAGCTGTTGTTCTCAGGCAAATTTGCCAGGTTTTGTACTGAAAGCTGTATGACCTGAACTTCATTTCCTGAAAACAGATTTAATGAATTTCCAATTCAAAAAATACAAGTTCCTGAAAATGTATTTAAAAGTGCTTGGTTAAGTTAGTGTGTAATGCTAGTGACGTAGATGGTGATGTACCATAAAAGGAAGAGAAATAATTTTGGTGCTTTAGAAGAAAGTCTATCTTTAAATCCTTTTTTCACATCCACTTAGAAATTAAATTTTGATTTGAATATTAATTCTCTACCTGATTGTGTAGGAAATGTTTGTCCAAGTGTAAAATAAAGTACGGAGGAAATTCTAGAACAAATTAAGCATGTTCTCTTTCCAGACAGAAAAGGAATTGTCTCCATTGATCAAAACTCCATTTGATAGGATGATGTAAAATAGGAAGATTAATTACAAGATTTAAAAAAAAAAAAACAAACAAAACCAAAACGAACTTAAGTGCTTACATTCGCAATGCTCGTGGTCCAAGATAAGTCAGCTGAGTAGCCACCTAATTTGGAAGTGCTTCAGATGTTCCTCGTTTGACGGAAAGTTCCCTAGGACCTTAGGTTCCTTAGGATTGAAGAATTAAATTCAAACCGCACTAAAGTCTCACAGCAGTCCAGTGATTTAGCAGAGGAATGGCCCTTTCTCCAGAAGAGACCAATCTGTGTCTGCAGCCCCATTGGTTTTACGTTGGAGGGAGGGAGGGAGGTCCTAGTGCCAGTCGTATGTATTGTAACAACTTTCTGGAGGAAACAGGATACCGAGGCGGTGGGGCAAGGCCATGCCTCCAAGGACTGCACCATAACCTATAGTGTCTACTTTATACCTCTTCTCTTGCCTGCTTGTCACATACAGCAAGATACCCAAAGCTCATGGAAGGGAAGTGCCAGAGCAAACATGACTTCGTAGCCTAGTACCTGGAAACACGCATACCCACAATTTTGCATTTTCCTGTCTTTAATGCTTATGATAAGCATCATGCTTACATGAAAATAGCAATATACATACTGGAAACAGAAGGCTGCTAGAGCATGTTCTTGTGAGATTGTAATATCAAGCGGTCTCCCGCATGGATATGGATGGCTGAGCTCAGGCATTTGTCAATGACGACATCAATGAATGAACAAGACGTGAGAGATGTTTGGCATCTGATCAGTAATGCTCAGTATGAGAGAGCTTACATGGAAATTTCAGATACGTACAGTAGATCTTCTGTCATAATACCGAAACTTATTCCTACAATCATAGAGTCCATTTTGGGCAAGGCCACAGCTTCCTCTATTTTTCTTACTACTTTGAGATTTTTAGCAAAGTAATGAAATACACTTCTCTTTGCAGTGTTCTGTTTCCTGTGGAAAAGGTTTGAAGTTTCGTGATGTGCATTGTTTTAATAGCTTCCAAGCTAAAATAGAAGAAGGAAACTGCAGACATTTGAAAAAACCACGGACGTACAAAGCATGTAGAGCTGGAAGATGTCCTGCTTGGAAGGCCAGCAGATGGAAAGAGGTATGTAAAATCTGCTATAGTTATATTCTCTATGAGAGTACAAAACAAGATCGTATTCATGACACACTGCTTCAATGGAAATAAATGTCAGGAAGTTTTTTCATATGCACATCGTAATGAAGTCTACAAATTAGCAAGTAGTTAGTTATATTTTCTTTTTTTTAAGAGTAATTAAAAGTAAATATCTGTGAAAACTGAAAGTATTTAGTAATCTGAACTTTGGACTGGATAGGTACTTCAGGCTTTCCTCAACTTACCTTGTAAATTCAAAATAACAGTAAATTTTTAAAGTTTACTTCTTACCTTCAGCGATGAATTCAGTAGTATCACTGTAATTGCTGTCATAGTCTGAATATGTGAAGTGAAGCCAGGTTTGTGGGGGAAGGACAAGAAAAAAGGGGTTGTGGGCACAAATACTGGCCTTTTCCCTGGTTTGGTCTTGTAAAAGTTCTCTTGTTGTGAAATTGTGTGTAACTGAGCACATGGCGATATTTTGCATTTCACTCACTCTTGCAAAATATAATTCCCCGCATTGACAAAGACACATTACCACTCTCCACAATTTGGCCACACTTGATAGAGCAACATCTGCTTTATGATTAGGCTTGAGTCTTTAGGTAGCTTTAGGACCTAACCATGCTTCTGACTGGGGTAAAAGGGGGCTGTCTATCTCAGCAAGCCTTAGTGTTGTAGTGAAATACCTTTGGCCAGGAAGGAGGAAAAGAGACATGTGGCAGGAAGGATTTGAACCTTTTTAAGCTCCTCAGGATTCAAAATCCTTAGTACTACCTGCAAAAGAAAGAGAAGTATCCTCAAAATACTGCACCATTTGCAAGATTTTTCTAAGCTGAAATACTGAGGTTTTTTTCTTTCATTTTAATAATTGCATTTTAAAACAACAGACAAGTCAGTCTCTAATAAAGGAGTGATGTAAACTCAGAACTTAAACTGTTTGATCTTGCAAAAATGTAGACTTTTGCTTTGCATATGCCTATAGTGATTGTTCCTACTGTGAATTAAGATAAGCAGAAAGATCAGTTTAGGTAACTCAGTTGGATTTATTTTCCATATTTCTTACAAATTTTGATTTTACTTGTAGTTTTACATTTTCAACATAAATTTCTTCAGATACAATGAAACACTAGTATGGTAGGGGCTGTGAAGTACACTTTAAATAATATCCTAAGAACTTGTAATAATGGCAACTGTACCACCTTCTGGGGACTGTCTCATTTCACACTGACATAACTAATGTTGATCAATTTTAGTGTTCTGTATCCTGTGGAGTGGGGATTCAGCAAAGGGACATCTACTGTCAGCTGAAGGGCCTGGGTCAAGGGGATGAAGCAAAGTGTAATCGTGATACCCGGCCCGCTAGCGAGAGGCATTGCTGGCTGCCTGCCTGCATGCAGTACCAGTGGTTGGCAGATGAATGGGAAGATGTAAGTAAGGCTTTCAACTTGTATGAAGTAACGGAGTGATGCCATAAATTTTCTTCTTTTTTTTTTCCCCACATTTGGATACCTTTCTAATAGCTGTTACATTGCAGAATAACAGGTGACCATGCTGGATGTTTTGAAGGTCAAGCTTGCAAAACTAAAAAGAGTGACAAAAAATGTCAAAGGCTTTGTTTACTCTCTTATACACGATTTGCTTGTCTACTGTTGTAGACAAAAGCTCTGGTGGAGCTCTGAGCAGGTCCCTATTGATAGAACTGTGTAATTTGAATATAAAGTTCTTTACATAGTGCATAAAATATTTAATAAAACCTCATTATGAAATATCATTTAAAAAATCACTTTTAAAGAATAGAAATACAAATGAAATGTCAGCTGGGAGTAAAAACCTCAGAGGTAAAACCTTTGGACAACAGTGTTTTCAAGAAGATCTGTATGGAAGACTTACCAGAAAAGATAAGAAGCAAAATAAAACTCAGCATTCTCCTGCCAAATATGATGCAAGATAAGAAAGAAACTCTCACCATTCTCCTACCAAATATGCATTTTCATATTTAAGAAAATCTAAAGATACCTTCAGGAGAGAGCTGTCATTTTTAAAGATGTGATGACTATTTTATACATACTAAAAATTTAATAACTTTTGTATCCAAGTATGCAAACATACAAACACATAAAAAGAGACAGGGAGTGAGAAAACCAAAAATTATGTATAATACCTGAAATGGTGTACAGAAGAGCCTGTCTCTTACTGTAACATTAAACAAAACCCTAGTTTGTGCAACTGTGGCATCTTAATAATCTGCACTGTTAAATTTCCTGGGGCAACTCCCCTGAAACTTTGAATATGAAGACTCAAAAATCTCAGGGACACAATGCTGTAGAAGTGACTACTGTTAATATATAAATCATTTGTTGGTGCTCTGAAAAACCTGGGTTATATTCAGGCAGTTCGGACATATATATTTCTCTGTTAAGCTATATTGGGGGAAAGCTGACAATACATGTTTCTTCCAGGTGTTCTCTCCTCATACGAAGCTGTTAAAATCAGCAATTAGTGGAAGTGGCTCAGAATGTCCTTTTAGCACAAATATACACTGTCAGAGAATATGGGTGAATTTTCCTTTCCCATCAAACATCTGTATATTCCAGCTGGGTATTCGGAGCTCTCCACTACAAATGCATTGTGTTTCACTACATCTTCTGGCTAGTTCATAACTTCTTCCACACGGATATTGCTGTTTGATTGAAATGCCTGTGTTCAGTTCCCTTCTCTCACCAGATTCATATATAGCCCTGTACATCTAGAATTAATAGTATTTCAAGTGTTTATCCATCTGTATTCCACTCCCCGTGCAGTATCTTCTGCACCGAACTCACAATGTTTTGTCCAGCTGTCTCAGCAGAGTGCTCGTGTGTCATTTCCTCGCCTCACCAGTCACAGCATAGCAGAAAAATTCCCAGACCTAGCATTTCTCCAGATTGCAGCTGGGAGGCTAGCTGATAGCAGCAGCCAGCATTCTCCTACCAAATACGTGTTTTCATACTAAAGAGAAGAATATCTACAAGACTAATATATAAAGCATAATGAAAAGGATTCTTCTGCTTGTCCCCATTACCTCATGCCTGGGTTATTCCTTATGCGCCTAATACTCTGAGCTGCTCCATGCCATTAAAAGATCAGGTGTTTCTGTAAGCCAGCTGTATCCATACTCCATCCGCGGATACAAGTCCACAGCAAAGAAGTTACCAAGAGGATGGAGCCAGGCTCTCCACAGTGTTGCATGGTAGGAAGGCAAGAGGCAACGGGAGTAAGGTGAAGCCAGAGAGGTTCAAACTGGATATTATGAAAAACCTTTTCTCCATGAGGACAATTCAGGCAGTTGAATGGGCTGCCCAGGGAATCTGTGCAGTCTCCATCCTTTTGAGGTTTTCAAGATGTGACTTCATGAAGCTAGAGGTTTCCTCTAGCAGAGCTGTTTTACCATACAGAATCTGTTTTTTGCACTTCAAGTTGCCTCTTTGGGTCAATAATAATAAAATTTGAACAATAGGCTTGATCTGTGTGTCAGACCTTGATGAGTATTCTAATTGACTGTTGTTGGGTCCAAATTAGTATTAAGTTAGGTTCAGGTCTGACTGTAGTAGGTGGTGTTATTGATTATTGCCTCTGCTGAGACTGGAGTTTGTGTATTTGAGCCTTCCTTCTTTATCACAGCAAGTTCAAACAGGTTAGTTTAAGCACCCGTAGCTGGGGACATGCTGTTGGCATGTATTACTTAGCCTGTGCCTCCACTTTTCTGGATTCTGGTAGCAGGGTCTTATCCTGTCCTGGCAGAACCATGATGACTTTCCATCCCACCAACCTGCCACAAGGGGAGGTCTGAGGCCACTGAGGGCAAAGGCACAGGCACAAGAGACACTGCTGCCCAAAGCTGCCACTGGCTTCATTAATATGCAGTTTTGTTTTCTTTCGTTTTATCAGTGTGATATCACATACATACTTCCAGGGATTCTTTTTGTTTTGATTTGAAGACCAATTTATTTCTTTCATATTTCACTTAAATCCTTTTTTGGCTCGTTCCTTTTCATACAGAAGAGCTTTTTCACTCAGCCTATCATCTTGGCCTGACATTTTCATATTCTCCTCAGTCTCACCCAACAGTTAGGGTGTGATGTCATTATACACTATTGGCTTTTTAGCTGATTGGAAGTACCTGAACTTTGAAAACAAAGTAAAGGATTTTGATTCAGTGAGTAATTCAGTCCGACACAATAACAGATGTCATAAAAGTTGTTGCTGTCTGGGTTTTACTGGTGTGTGGCAATTGGCAAATAACTTTGTTCTGTAGATGGCTAGTTTAAGTACAAAAACTGACTGTTTTTCTCGTACTCAGTGCTCAGCATCATATAGAAGAAAGGAAATACACCGGAAGGTTAAGTGTGTGGATGAAAACCAGCTCCAAGTGGATGAAAGCTTCTGTGATCCTGCCACAAAGCCTCCATCAACCAAAACCTGCAGGATATCTCCCTCTAAATATGTTGTGCTTACAGCAGAACTGTCACAGGTAAACTAATTATACTACTCGCACATCTTTTATACTTTTACATTTAAGAATGCTATATTGCTGTAAAACCTACATTATGTGTGCAGAGCAAAAAGAAGAAAGTGTATTTTCATCTGAACATGGGTGCCTAAACTTTCTCCACGTTGAACCTTCCAATCAGCTGTGATTTATTGCAATCTGGTAGCGCCCCTGGGACCTATGAACACCAGCTAGAGGACGGCCGCCCCTTCCACAGGATTCCTTTGCTGGTTCCCAGGAAGCTCTCTCGCAAGCTGATCTCACTGAAGTAAAAATCTTTTCCTTGATTTCAGTGAAGTGATGGATCAGTGCCTTGTTTCCCTTGCACACCTGCACTACCCACCTGTGCCTGTCTGTGTGTGTACTGCAGCTGAGAGGGAACTGCTCTGGAACCTCTGTGAGCTCTGAGAAAAGGGCAGCATGGGACTTTCCACCTCCTTGCATGCATAACTATTGTAGACCTTCACTTCTGCACACTGCTGTACCAGCCCCAAGGTGCCACACATGGGATTACCGGCTTTTGCCAAAGCGAGGATCAGAGCTGACTTATCTATAATTGCAATGCTGCAGAAAGGTTCCGTTTCATATTAACAATGCCTGTGCTTGGGGATTTTATTTCAGTGCTCAGCCAGCTGTGGGTTTGGTTACCGGCAGAGGATCACATACTGTGTTGGAATCCATTCTGTTCAAAATCAGCACGCCCATGGCCTGCGAACTGTAGCATACCGAGAATGCCCAGTAGAGCCATCCCCATACATTTATAAATGTAATATCAAAGGATGTTCACAAGCAGCTACCTGGAGAGTGGGAAAGTGGACCAAGGTGAGTACAGATGTGCAAGCTCATTTTTGATAGCTGCCTCAAACACAAATGAATGCCAAGACTAATTTGCTGACATAATTATGTTAATTATTTACTACCTTCTAAACTAACTCTGGATGGCTATCCACGTCTAGTGCTCAGTGTCTTGCGGAGTGGGGGTAAAGGAGAGAACCGTAGGATGCATGACTGAAAACGGCTTATCCAGTGACTTGTGCCTGCCACGTTTAAAACCAGATGCCAGAAAGATCTGCCGAGAGGAAGAATGTAAGTGACAGCTGCAATTTTCAGCTGAACTTAATGTTTTCCCAGGTTATTTATATAAAAGCTCTAGATTTATTTGGAGCACAAATAAAGCACAAATTATGCAAAAGTAAGTCCTAAAACTAAGCTCTATTTGTGAAATATTAATATGATTTAATCATTCATTTTGAAGGTGAAATTTTTACCACCTGCAAAGATATCCAGATTAAAAAAGGGATTAGAAAGGATGGTGAATACCTACTTAACATTAAGGGAAGGATGATAAAGGTACTCTTAATATTTATGAGTTTTTATGAGCACATATTTTTATGAAATAATATTTTTCTAATAAAGATTTTGCTAAAGGGTTGTATTTTCTCTTGCAGATTTATTGCTCAGGCATGCACTTAGAGAATCCCAAAGAATATTTGACATTGGTAAAAGGTGAAGCAGACAACTTTTCTGAAGTATATGGATTCAGGTACAAAAGTGGTTTTGTAACTTTATGAAGTGCATTTATTTCTTCCAAAATAAAAGAATAAAATAATACTTACTTTTGTGAGAACAGATGAGTAGAAATTTTTTTTCTTGATTTTTCTGTTTTGAATATCCAGGTATATGAACACAGAAATGCAGAAATGTGGATACTTCCAGGCTGAAATTGTGTTAATTGCACTAAATGATTATAAAAATTTTCTATCTTGACTTTAGTAGAAATGGTGTAGAAATTAGTGTTTCAGTTGAGTGAAGATTAATAGCTGAGCTTCTTGTTCAGTAACTGTTGTTTAATATTTTTTATGCAGCATAGTGCAGTGCAATTATTTTTCACTACAGTGCTATGTTAATGGAAAAATGCCAAAAGGAGAACTAAATCTTTGCTATTCTCTAGATTGCAGAATCCATATGAATGTCCTTTCAATGGAAGCAGAAGGCAAGACTGTGCCTGTCGAAATGATTACCTTGCAGCTGGCTTCACGGTTTTTAGCAAAATAAGATTTGATGTAGCCTCCATGCAAATTAAAAGTAAGCATTCTGGCAGTTTTAGCCCATGTGAGCATTCTATTGAAATTACACTGGTCGTGATTATGAAATTATCATTTGACCTAATTATAGATCCAATTATGCCATTTTTGGACAAACAAAATCCTTATTTCCTTTAGGAATTCAATGGGAATTTCAAAGAAAAAAACTGGAGAAACCACCACTACTTCCCTTGTCAGTTTGTCCCATGTGGTCAAGTGGCATGAATCTTGCAGATACATATTTTACATGTGAACTAGCTTCGGTTTCCAAGGTTTTGTTCCCATTATTCCATTTCCTTTTAGTCCCTGGCATATTTTTCTAGTGAAAGTCTTCCTATGCTGTAGTTAGTCCGGTCTCAGACCTTGACAGACATACTAAATGGATGGGGAATCTTGCAGCACTTTCAAGCCTCTGCCTGAAGGTGGCAAGGTGGCCCACAACCAGCTAGCTTGGAGCTGCATCCAAGTGCACATCCGTCCTCCTCCTAACCCCCTCCTATCTCAGAAAGGAAACTGGGCTTATAGGTTAGTTTGATGTCACATTAACCAAAATGGACTATTTAAAACATAGCTTGTAAAAACCCAATCAGAACACACACAACCCCCGCCAAACAAACAACAAACAAAAAACCCCCACCCAAAACAAACCAAAAAACTCCCATGTTAATGCCTTTTCACACTGTTTTCACCTGACCTTCTAATGCAACAGTTTCAGTGTTGAGTAATTTTCTGTTTTCTAGCCACAGATTTTCTTTTTGCTCAGACTATATTTGGGAGAGCAGTTCCGTTTGCTACAGCTGGAGATTGCTACAGTGCTGCCAGATGTCCACAGGTATTTATGATTTCTTATCCCCTTGAAATGTGCATGTAAGAGGAAAAAAAAAATAAAAAATCTGTGTGACTGGTTTAGAACAGTAAGGTTCTCCTCCAGTAACTTTCCTTTTTGATAATCCTGCAGAATTTTGATCTTTTCTCTGTTTTTCTCCTGACTCTTCATATCTTGGAAGACTACCAGAGGAAATCAATCCTGTTTAGCAGTATAATTTAAAATTTATACATCCATTGGTGTGTCTACATTAGTGTTTATTTTGGATTGGATGGTGCTTTTTAAGTGAATCTCTGTATTGTCCCAGTTTACTTTTTGTTGGTTCACATCACAGAGCAGTCTTGGAAGACATGAACAGGATGCCTTCTGGATAAAGCTAAATCAAACAATGAGCTCCAGAAGGGCCTTAATGCACTCCAGCTGCTAAAGAGGATTCACTCTATGGGACTAGATGAGAGTTAATCCGAAGTAAAACCCCAATCTGTGTACTGTATACAGGCATTGGGCTCTCTGGCCCAACATTTTCACTCTGCAGATCTGCTCATACTGCACTGTCCTTCTTGCTAATGCAGGCATAGCCCTAGTCTGAACTAGTCAACCTAGGCTGCCTTTGGAGTCCATTGGCAGAAATAAAATTCCCTAGAAAACAGTTTGGCTAATCCTAGCCTATTAGACACCTTAGGATGTCATCCATCCTCTGGAAGTGCATATTTCTTTTAACTGATTATAAAGATCGACTAGCTCAGGCTTCCATGGAGGTGAATCCTTGTTGTCCATCTATCCTAGGTGCTTAAACTTAAGACAGGCTATGTGGGTAGACACATTCAAGGGCAGCTAGAGACAATTTATGTACAATTTAGGTACAAGTGAAGTACCTGAGTAAGGCAGACTTAACCCCTGACAAGAAAACAGTTGGAGTTCATTACAGTATTGGATATCTTCGACCTGCAAACTCCTTGGGCTTGGTACAATACACATCTATTTGCCATCTCTAACTTCTGCTGGGAAGTCATTTTGCTTACGTGGTTTTACACTGATGCATTTCCATCTGTAAGATCTGCGCTGAAACTAACACTTTTAATGCAGTAAAAAGGCCTCCGTTCCTGCACTCTCAGTCCTTGAAATCTGTTCCTGGCCTTGAGTATGCTGCATGACATGACAGACAGCTGTTAAGCTGTCATTATAATTGTACATAGTATTTCCTATTTATTTTTGCAAAATGATATCACTGTGAATGAAGTTGCTTTGGGCCTGTTAATTTTGGAAAGTGTTCCACACCATTTGTATGAATTTCCTCCAGATGCTTTATTCATTAAATGGAAATACTCCACTTTTTGGGCACTTGAAGAACAACCTACCCTATCCATATGAGCTTATGTTAGCTCATCCTGAGTATATGAGTGCTATAAACACAGCAACTTTACATAGAAGTGCTCTCAAAACAAATCTGCCGTATTGAACAATATAAGACTGAATTTTTATGAAGGAATTTCCGTGAATCACAAGAATACAGGCTGAATGCTCTATTTTTATACATGCATACATACATATACCCACACAAATATTTATACTGATATCTGATATTTATACAAATATCTGACTATGACAATATTAAGCGATAAAATACAGAAGCTACTATATGTAATAGTAATATTATCTTTGCTAAAGCTTTGATCTCAGGATTTAGGCAATTTCAACTAGGTCTGAATACAGAAATTCAGGCCTCCAGTGAATTGTATGGAGGTATGCAGGAGTTTTCTGATTGTAGTGCTGCCTAAACTGACCATTAGGCTCTTTGTGGAGGTAGTACTTCTTTCCAACATGTTGCACTTCTGTGTGAATGCAATTTAATAATTTTATGTACCCCAGTTTGTTTACCAAGGCAGTGCAGTTTGTTGCTTTTAATATATTTCTTATTCTCATATGAACTGACTCTGTTTTAAAGCTAGTTTTCAGAGTATTTTTTTGCATAGGCAGATATTTTAGAATCAATAAACTGTTTTGAATGGTTTGTATTGCAAAACATTCCATTTAGCCATATATTTATTTATTTTAACCTCCACTTATGTTCATGTTCAATTATATCATTTGGTATACTGAAAAAGAAATGGAAGATAAAATGATGATTGAACAGTGTGCTTGCAAAAATTTGAGAATTAGATGGCTAAGAAGTGATTAGTCTGTAATTTCCAGATAGCAGTAGGTCCTGACCATGTTATTTCCAAAAAGTTCAGGCACTTTAAAAAAAAAAAAAGTCTTTCAAGAAAGCCAGCCTCATTCTTGCATGTTGCAAATCCATACTTGTTGTGAATTAAAATTTAATATGTAGCAAGGAGGCTAAAATAATTTGAATTGTCTGATGTTAGTTCTGTATTCAGACTCTGCAAACAAATGCTACAGATCAGCTGATGCACAGGTGCTACTTTCTGCAGAATAACTTGTTCATGTGTCTATGTCCTGAGTGTCCAAAAAAAGGGTATAATGCACTGTAACTAACCCAGGGTAAGTACACACCTTTGAGTTCTTAATGTCTAGATATACTAAGTGATACGTGCAGATATGCCAATGTAAAGTGTTTTAGCTTTTTGAACTCTGTTTATCAGCTCTGTATTTTACCTTTTGCTTTTTTTTCTTTTTTTTTTTTTTTTTTTTTTTTTGTTAGGGACAGTTCAGCATTAATTTGGCTGGTACAGGTCTGAGATTATCCAGTACAGTTCGGTGGATTGCTCAGGGCAACTATGCAACTGCTGACATACACAAATCCCACGTAAGTCCATGTTGTTTTCCTTTACCTGCTCTTATGGCTTGGAATATTATGCCTCCAGAGGTGCAAGTGATGACTCTCTAGTGAAAGCTAGTTGTGAATCAAAAATAGTGCTCAAGGTCTCTGACCCATCTAAGTCTTCTTCCAGATGTAATGTGAAAACTATGTTTAATCACTCCGTGCAGAACCTAATCCAGATCAACACTGCCTGCCTATCCTTCTCTTAATGATTTTAAGAGCCTATTGTTATAGTAATCAGGTTAATTAAAAGTTTTGAAGAGACCTAATAATACTTTAAAAAAGAATAAACACAACACCCCAAAACCCCATGTTATTAAAGATACCCTACTACAGAGGATCCTTACAGATTGCTTGCCTCCAGCTTGATTCGTGTGGGAAACCAAAAGACCAGCTGAACAAGAACAGTAAGCATGCACAGTTTAAGACAACATTGGATGGTAAGCCGAGAAAGAAGGTATACAGCGATACTGATAAGGGATCTCTGTGCCCCTTTTGCTAATTTGATGCTGTCTCTTGATTTAGTATTTAGTACAATTTGTCAAAAGGTCTATTGTGTGCAAACCTCAAGGAGCTTTTTGTACAACTGTGATTTCAATTGCTTTTTTTGATTGACTGTTCTTTGTCTAATTCCCAGGATGGTACTAAAATATATGGAAGATGTGGAGGATTTTGTGGAAAATGTATTCCTAACACAATTATTGGTCTCCAACTTCAAATACAGTGAGAACTCTGATGTGGTAAGAGCATCAAAGCAGGGACATCTGCCATTTAGGTGCAAATTGTAGGTGCTATGTATATACATTTTTTAATTCTTTCATTTCTGTAATGGTCATTACAGTAATGCTCACTACTAAGAATTCCTGGTTTCTTCAGTGTTTATACAGGGATGTATTATCTGTTTGTGGGCTAGCGAGTGCATAAATCACAATCATAAATTCAGGTTTTAATGAAGAGGCATTAATTCAATGTACGGTATATATTAGCAAGTAAATTGCACTGAGGTTACTACCATGGGTAACACTCTAAATTGTACCATAATTGTAATACTTTACCTGCAACTAATCAGTGCAATTCTTTATGCAGTATTCGGTAAAATTTATACTCTACTGGTTTTCTCGATCAACTGTACTAAAATATAGAAAGGAAACAGTTATTGCTATATAGAGAAGACAGGCAATAATTTCAAATACTTCCAGTTTTGTGAAACCTTTTAGGAATCATCTGTCAACAACTTACAGCAGAAAAGTATATAACCAACATACTTGAGATAGTTTCTATAGATCTGTGTGTTTCTCTGCCAGTAAAAGCATTTTTTCCCCGTCCCTTTCATTATATTCTTTGTGGTGCTCTAATACTAGCAGTAATCCTGAGAAGTGTGGTTTAACCTCTGTAGTCTTTATAGCACATGTTAAACATCTAGGCTTAGTTTTGTTGTGGTTACAGAAAAAGCAAATAAGGAAACAAATTGCTTGGAAATCTGATTTTTAAATCCCTGCCTTTCATCCAAGTATACTGTAAAGGCGGTGTATTCTGTTTACTGTAGCATCTTGTATGTGATTGTATGAACATGTATTTACTTAAACACTTTCCATATACACCTTACTCCTTTATACTGGCCAATGGCATATTAGTAAAGGCTGTAGTGTGTGTCCCTCATATTCCGATTCAACATAATTTTCAATAACCCTAGTGCAAACCCTGGGCAGAGGCAGTATCAAGCCCCACAGTGGTTTTGGTGTCCATCTTTGTCTCTGTTTAATTTTTCAATATTTGTAAATACAGTTTTAACATCTGCTAGTTAAAATTATTTCTTCCAAAAAAGTAAGTGTATGAAATAATTACAGGGTTTAAAAAACAATCTAGTTCTTTGATTTGTTGTTCTGTATTTCTTTACAGTCCAGAACTGTAGAAATATATACATATAAAGATAACGCGTTTCAGGGCCAACTCTCAGGTATTCAGAATAAAATTTTCTACATGCTTAATAACATACATTATGTACCAGATAACTTATACATGCTTTTTCTGACAATATGCATTCTGTAAACCAAATATTTGTTTTGCATGCCAGTACAATTGGTAGATCAAATGGCAGCTATATCATATTTTTGCCCACAAAGAGTTAGCAATATGTATTAATTAAAAACAATACTGTACCACAGAAGTGTAAGCAGCTACTTTTTAGATAACACATGTAGGTAATTATTTTGTGATCTCTGCATCAGAAATGTATTTTTGCACTATGTGCCTTATATTAGTTGTAAACATTAATAAGAATATAAAACATTATTTTCCTAGAAATGTTTACATTTATAATTAAAATCTTGTAATTTATAAAATATTTATATAATAAATATGCTTGTGTGAATGGTACCAGAGTACTTTTGCGTTTTGTTTTTTTTTTTGTATCGAACTCTTAGTACAAAACGTTGCAAAAACATTTCAACTTGTTTGTGCACAGAATAACTACATTCTTAATACCTCTTCACACTAATATACATTGACTTATACTGGAATAACTGCCACAGAAGCAGGTTATAGTCATAGGAATATTTTCCATGGAAACAAATCCTGCTTCAGTGGTACAAACTCCATGTCTGTGTGCTCTTTCCAGTCGTTCCCCCATGTTTGCCTATACCTTTCTTGGGGGGTTGCCCTGTAAATTGTTCACTGAAATAATGTAGAAATCTGAAATAATCTTTGTCATCCTTGTGCTAAACTTGGATCAACTCATTTATAGCATGGTCCCTAAACAACTGCTTTGGCAGAAGGGGAACTGCAGTCTGCCTCCATCCCTGGGAGGACCATTTTCTTTTCAGCCCTGAAACTCCAGTTAAGGGCTAGGAAGTGCTCAGCTCTGCTGCCACAGAGAGTGACTTTTAACCCAATATTCAATGCAGCAAGTTTTTATTGGGTAATAGTAGTGATTTTTGAGTAAAAATGTGTTTTCTACAATTAGAACAAACCCTGTGGCCCAGCATCAACTTCTGGTCAATAACAAAGAAAAGATGCAAAAAACTACAATACAATACAGTGCTGTTTTATGCATCTTTTCTTTCTTTTATCCTTGCATTGGAGTTTCAGCCCTGGTGTAGGGAGAAAGTACTTGTGTGTTCTGGCATTTTGTGAATTCCTTGTGTTAGGATTTTGATTTTGTTGAGAAAAAGGGCTTAATCAATCACCCCATTTCAACTTACTAACTTTTCATCCTGAGGGCAATTTAAGGAAAACATGAGCCTGATGATCAGCTCTGGTGAATTTGGAGATGTGATGATGCTGACACGTTAGAAGGCCCACGCAATAAAATGAGAATCATGGGTTGTACTTGCAGTATTATATTTCCATCTCCTTTAACTGCCATTGCTGTGGATTTCCATCACACTGGGCAGCCGAGATGCATGCCAGAGTAGCAGGGTGCTCCGTGAGAACGCTGCGAGCTCCACCTCGTGGGTCTGCGTGTGCCGAGGTGCCCACGGCTGGTCACAGTCACACAGCTCTCCAGCTTTGGTCGATGCTTAGGAAATTAAGCACTCAACTGTCCCGTCACTATTCCATACAGAAAAAATAATAATTAAGGAATGGTAATAGTTAAAGGTGATTGTAACAATACTTTGTTAGATGTCTTCTAGGACACTTTCAATCCCATCAACAATAGCATCAAATATTAGGTGACACAACTGCACTTACTTGCTTGTGTGTATGCACACACACACACACACACACATAGTGCTTACCTGAATATTGAATGCTGAAGATGGACTAGGTGTAAATAACCTTGTTGCTCACATTTATCTAACAAAATGTCAGCGTGCTATGAAATGCACTCAGCGTGCTATGAAATGGTGTACTGCCATGTGGCAGTACCTTTGACATCTCTTGATGAAGACTTCGTCTAGATGTCTTTTACCTGCATTTCCCCTAAGGTGATACTGGGGAGGTAGCAGAGGAGCTGGAAACCCTGGCTGTGGGTCCACTAACAGGTCTCCATCCTAGCTGAATTAATCCTGACGTGGTCTGTTGTGCCACTCTCCCTGTAGAGAGGAGCAGAATATGCCCAGGTGTTTGACCCGGGACATGCGTAAGTGTGTTGTACGATCAGCCAGTCCCATGTTCATGGGAAGAGTTGCGACTGTGATTTCAGCATGTGTATGTGTCTATGGGAGTTTCTGATGGATGGTCGTGTATTTTTCTTATCTAACTGAAAGGCTATAATATCCAAGACATAATCGAAAAGATGAGGGAAAGATTTGGGGTTTTTCTTCCACTCCTGTAACCTGGAATATATTTAGCATAACTTCTCAGTTTTGTTGAATAGTTGAAATAAAACTTACACGTAACAAGGAGGATGTTTATGTCTTTGCAGTTTTATTGTAGTAACACATGAGATCCCTGAGAAATTCAGAATCTGAGTAAAATATTACTATCTATCTTGCAAGTGATGTATATATCTTGCAGGGCTTTAAGTAAGATTAGTGAGGAGTGTGAGGGGTTGGTTTTTATTGTTTCCATAAAGAATCAAATAGATTCCCAAAAATTGAAGTTCTGTGGCTATCAAAACTGAACTTGAATCAGGAGCGGAACAGAAATATGCTGTAATATTTTAACATTAAGTTAAAAAATAGAGAACAGGAAAACTATGTACAAAAATAGTTTTGAAGCAAGATAATTGAATATTTAAATAGGAAATTAATATTAAAATGAGCATTTCTATATAAACATTGCCACTGAGATTTCATAGTAATCCATGTTGGCAGTAAATCTACGTTGGCCTTATTTAAAAATTAAAACAATTTCCAATTGCACTCCAAAGAAGCCCACCAAAACCTTTTCCAAAAATTAACTTTCATGATACAATAGACTTCCATATTTCTACTTTTGTAGAAATTGAACCATGAAATGCCCAAGGCTGCACTTAAATGCCTTTATACTTACTCATGTATTGAACAGTTACGTGGTATCTCCCTCCCTTAATGCAGGTAAAAGTAGGACTGGAGGTCAGCTTGGCAGAACCGCTGGGAGATAATGTCCTCCACGCTAGTGGCAACCCTGAGGTAGCATTCGTATCCTATGGACCATATCCTAAAGCAGGCTCAAAGGCCTGCTTTGCTCTCCTGTAGTACTTGGCCATCTTTTCCTGAGCCTGATTTTTCAAGATGGTCTCGTTGTATCTATGCATTGAAAAAACTTTGAGGGGGCCTGATTTATCAGCCTCTCTCTCTCTGGTGTGCTTTGGAAATAGGCTGAACAGATCATAGAAAAAGTCAGGTATTGCTTTTAAAATGCATTCCTGCTTCACAATACTGGCTTTCCTTCAGACAGAGCAGTAACTGTGATGATAGCAGGGGAAAATTACCTGCATTTTGTTCAAACAGAGGAACAAGCTATCTGACTTGGAGTTGTCTGACATTTAATCTTCTCATCCACAGAAGGTGGTTTTCTTTTGCACAATTAAGTTTGTTTTGCAATACCGTAGCTTGAGAGGCTTTTCTGGGCTTTGTTTATCCTGGCTTTAGAGAAGCAATCTGTGCTCTGTTTCTGATAAATTTCTCTTTGTGCTCAGTTATGACAGATATTCCTTTGAATCGACTGTATAAAAATACTGTAGCAGCAGAGCAGAGCAAAGATCTAACTGTATTTATGTCTATATTCTGCCTTTAAACATGAACAGCTGTGCATACATTCATCTGTCTCATGTCTGACGCTGTGCTGCCATCCAGAACCTTTTCCTTTTTAATAAACAAATGTTTCCTTCTTTAATCTGTGTGTGTGTTTTATCTCTGTTCTTGCAACACAATTTTCTTGGCCACATATGTTTTTCAAATCTTATTTGTATAATTAGACAAAGCATGCAACAGGGAGAACCCATGCTGTAAATGGTAGAGCACTACTCTCTCTCCGAGTAGCTGAAATAATAAAACAAGCTAATTCTGTCTTGCACACCATTACTGTTTTGTTTTGGAAAGCAAAACCCTGCATTTATGAATACTGAAAGACTCTTTTTGAAATCACTGTATGGTCTTATTTTACAGCCCGATTTACAGAAGCAAGGAACATTCAAGGAGAGCTCATGAATTTTCTATATGCAAAAGGCTAGAGTGATTCATAGTGGCAGCATATATTTATGTCTGGTAGGATGAAATCCTTTTTTGCACTTTAGTTGTCTCTGGCAGTCATTCATTGATCCTGGTAATGACATTCATGGTCAGTTCATCATTCTCCATGAGTTTTTTGATGTTCCTCTGGAAGCTGGAATAATTAAAAATGTGGTTGCACAGAAAACAAATTGAAATTTGTGCTTGTAAAATCAGGGGGTAGAAAGTTTCTTTTTAGTGCTTTGTGTTTAAAATGTCTTGCAGAAAAGGCTTGTTGTAAAAACATTTATTTAACACCTCAGTAAAGAAAACAGCAGCCCTGCTAGTATTTGTGTTCCTGGAAGGTCTGCAACTCAAGGCAAAGCAAGCTGCCACCAGTAGCCCCTTTCATCAGGGTTTACAAGGTATTTAGCTAAGAATTCTTTTGCCCTGCAATTATTGTTTTCTGTCTCAGGTTTATTACTACTTTTGCCAGAAAAGTAACACTGTCCCCAGTTCCTTAACTAAATTTCTGCTTGCAACTTCTGAGAGAGGAGGGAAAAACAGGAGTAAATTTGTAGTTGTTACCTCAAAGGGAAAACACACAACCTGTGTGCTAACATAAAGGCAGTACTAGAAAGTGCACAGAAAAAAAAGATTTTTTTACTTCTAGAGTCCTCTCTTCTATGCCAGGATTAGAGATTTGTTGCTGCTCTTTCTTATGTGGCTGGGTATATTTTTGGTATTATGCTGCCAAATATTTACTCAGGGGGATTATTTTGAGACGAATCTATGGAGAATGCAGATAGGCAGGCATAAAGGAGGGAGATTTTATTTGGATTGGAAGTACACCCTCCTGCAATGTGTTTGCCTGGCCAGCTGTCGACAGCATTGCTTCATATGAAATTCAACGTTCAGAATATTTTCGAAGCGGTGAAGTCAATGAACTCTGGAGCACTGTTTCCAGCAGTAGCTCAGACCCCTGTCTAAGCAGAGGGCCAGGGAGGGCTTTATCTCTAAAATGGAAACAAGCTTCTGGCTACCTGAAAAGCTTACCTAGCCCATAATCAAAGAAAAACCCCACCATTGTTGTCAGCTCTGTGTTGTTACTGCCATAATAAATTATATATAAGCTGTAAGAATCATAAAATTTTAATAAAAAAATATATCTACAGGCAATGCCGTGCTGTGCAGTGTCTTCTTCTCTCTGTTTTGTTCTATGCACCACAAACATTGCTTCATATCTTTTGGATGAGCCTGACTTTTCTAACCAAAACAACCTTCCTCTGGAGAAATTAGTTGTTCAAAATTTTTTCTTTCTGCTTTACTCACTGAAAAAAGTGAGGTATCATATTTTAATGTTATTGCCCTAGAAACACACATTCAAACAACTGTGTATTTAAATATTTCTACCCACCCACCACGTACACAATCCTCATCAAGCCAGTGGCATTTTCCATGTCAGAAGGCAGCAGCTGGCACAAGCATAAGAAGCAACTTGGCAAAGTTTTTTGGGTTTTTTTTGTAATGTGGTACATTACAAAAAAATGTATGTGAATTGGTGTGACCACTGTTCAGTACAACAAACGACTTCTGGCTCTGATCCCACAAGTCACCATACCAGGGTGTATTTCTAGCCCTCCACTGAATCCCAATAATACGCATGTAATTCTGCGCCGGTGCTCAGATCTAGTGTGGGGATCCAGTTCCCCATGCTTGAGCCCTCAGACTGTGGGGGTTTTTGGATGTTTGTTCCTGGCCATGTGTCGTCTTCTAGCATTTTGTCCAGGACAAACCATGTGGCTATTTTTCAAAATATACTATTACTAATAGGAAAACAGGAGAAATGGTGCAACACAGTAACTCTTGTGGTTTTTTTTTTTTAATCAGGAGTTGCTGTTCAAAATTTCTGTCTCATTAGAAATGTTGCCAGTTAAATGGCCTATAGCTACACAAGAATTACTTCCTCTGAAAGCAGAAATTTCATGCAAATCTGAGAGATTATTTTGCTTTAAAGGTCTATCTAGTTGTATACTATGCTGCTAATTCACACTGCCTTTACCATATGAGCCAAAGCTAAATGATGCGATCAGTGCAATGCCAAGTATGAGCTAAAAATATCAGAATATGAGATATGAGGACATTAAAATGATCTCTTGGCATGCAGGAGACAGGCTGTCATCCCTACATAGCTGCAACTAGCAGATGATAGTTTCAAACCTAGATCTTCTTCCTAAAAAGACCACGTTCCTAATTGCTGAATTACCGAGCACGTCAAAGACTCTCCCTTGCATATATAAAACCCCTGCTTGTTTGGCTGGGAAATGATTTAGTTTTCCTCACTCACCTGGTTGCCCCAGTCCTTGCTCCGGTGATAATGCGCTGATCCTTTGTCATCAGGAAAGGGCTCATCCGTCAGCCACGAAGGAGGGAGCTGCTTCCCTCCAGCGGGGACTTCAGTGGTCGGTGTAGAGCTCGTGCCTTAGCATCTCCTGGAGGTGATGTGAGCAGCAGGCTCCCCAGAAATGCCTTCTGTCAATCTCATAACTGAGCCCTATTTTTTCCAGAGGTGCCATCAAGGAGCCTGGGTGTCCTGAGTGCAGCTGCGGCTCCCGTGACATGGCAGGGCACCTCCGAGGCTCGGCGCTGGGGTGTCTGCTGTGTCCCGCTCAGGACAGATCTCCTGTCCTGCTGAAGTTCCGGAGCCATCTGTCTTTCAGCCTATTGAAAATAGTAAGACAAATCAAATACAAAAGATGTCTTCTTCAAATCTCCAATTGTCTGGTTTAGTGTTCTTGGCTGTCCTTAGCATTTATTACCTGTAACAAATTTCACAAGTTCATTACCAGAATAACAACAGGCTCCAACTGACATCAGTGGTCTATTTTATAATGTCCTATACAACCAGAGGCCTCAGGGCAGGAGGACTGTAGCACACTGAACAATGAAAGATGTAAGGTGACATATGCTGTTAAAACTGGGAAATAATCTGTTTCGTGATTTCCCATCCAGCTCTCTACACGCCTGCATTAGAGTCAAAGGTACTTCTTAACAAGAAAATGTGACTATCAATCCAGACAAGAAATTTTAAACAGGTCTTGCCAGGCATCAAATAAAATCCTGCCTTCATGGCTACATCTACCCTACTAAGTAGTGGCACAACGTACTTCATCTCCATACATCTATAGGTATAAATTCCTAATCTGAGGCAGGGGTCCCTGCTTGCTGCAGGGAGCTTCTGGCGTGTGCTGCTCCGAAATGTGCCCACATGCTGTCTGGAGAGTGGTACAGGCCAAAACAGCACCAAGAACCGTGGCGACAATTTAATGTCATAGCCAGTGAGGCAGAGGCCAGCCCATGCCCCAGCCCTGTTTAATTTACCAGCCCCGGAGCAGCCCTGAGGCTGAGAGCAAAGACACCTTCCTCGTCCCTCTCACACACGGCTTACGCTCCTCGCCTCGGCCGCAGCAGCATCATTTGTATCCACATTTCCTTTTGCTGCACAAACCTTTAACATCCCCAGGCAGCGAAGATGCAGGGATGAAATACTCGCTAATGTATTCTGAGGCATGGGGCTGTTGAGCTGGTTCACTATCGCTCTTCCCTCTCCTCATTAGCAGCAACACTAAATTGGATCACTAATTTTCCCTGGGTGCGTTTTGAAGGAGGGGGATGCTCACTTGAGGAAAACATCTTGAATTTTTAAGAAGTTGCAAAAGAGTCTGTAACCCTGGCAGATTGCGAGGGAGAGGAAATTTGTGGTTTTGAATAACATAAAGTGACGCCAGCTCCTCTACTTTTATTCCAAGAGAAATTTTATTAACAGTTGGGAAGTATAATCTGACTCCAGATTTCTCCGTCACAGACCTCTCAGGTACGACGTCCTCGGCTACCACAGCAGCAGCAGGAGGGCTGGCTGCGAGGTGTCCGCGGGCAGAGCTGGCACAGGGGGATTGCTGTGGCACCTCTCCTAGAAGCTCACAGCACGATGTGTTTGCTTCTACAAGTCTGTTTTGCTGTGCTGGGTGCTGTACCGTGGCCCTGGAAAGAGCGTGTTCTGTATTTTGGCGGGCGTGGGCTGCGAGGGAGGAGCGCTACGACAGCTCTGCAAAGCGGGGTCGGGAGCAGCGCGCTTACCCAGGCAGCCCCTTGCCGCTTTGCAGCTCTCCAACCGACTCGCGCTGGCTCAGGGTAAAAGCCCGGGACAGAAGTTCACAAGTCAGGATTGGGGAACATCTGGTTCACATTTACCCAGAAAAGTTTGCATCAGACACCAACTGCTTGGGCTGATGGAGAGAGGGAGTGTATTTCTCAAGCATCTTCAGACTAGGCACAGTTTCTGAACTTGAAGTAATAAATTAGGGCTTAAGGAAACCATTTGAAATCAGATGGCTGAAACAGAGACATTCTCTGAGAAGACATAACTGTTTATGTTAGCAATCTGATTTCTCTTCCCCCTTTTTTTGTGCCAACTTTTATAAGAATCTGCATACAGCCTTTGGGAGAAATATTTGGCCCGCAAACGGGAAAGTTTGCTCAGCAGCACAGTAAAACTGCAGGAGCTCTAAAATGCTCATTTTACAGTATCGTGTGCACTGACACCAGTGTAGTATTTAGAGCAATCACTTCCTCACCATTTTCTTCAGCACATATTGGATGCACGAGCTGAAATCAGAAGCATGCCAGATGTTACCCTGATGTCCCACAAGATGGTGACAAAATAATTCTAATTACACAACACTTTGATTTGTGGTACATACAGACTTAGCGACTCCAAATATTTTCTTGCCATGCAGTTGCATTAAACTCTGCTTATATAACATACTTTGGGCATATTTTAATGGCTTACTCATTTGGCAGCGGTTCATTCTTTCAAGTACTTTGTTGATTATATTTTAAATTAACTTCAGGACTACATAGCGAGTTTCAGTCCTCCCACGTTAGGAGTCACAAGTTCCCTGGATGATGGAGAATGAAAAGCACTTTTATTGCTTCTGATCCATCCCTTGGCCAGACTGCTTCCCCTCCCTCCCTTTGTGATTTTTTTAGTGTGTGAGGTCTTATGGTCCATAAATTCTTTCCTTTCTGAATAAAGAATGAAAAAATTGGCTTGGTAAATTAGGCATAAGAAAGGTGGCCACTGTAGAGCAGGTACATGATCTCCAGAGGCAAAGCCGGGAATAAACATGGTGGGGAAGAACCGAAGCTCCAGAAGCACAGGATGGCTGGAAATCACCTCCCCTGCCCTTAGCCCCCAGGTAGTTTATTAGACTTTCTTCTTTTTTTAAAATTTTCTTTTCTTTTTTTTTTCTTTTCTTTTTTTTTTTTTTCCCTTTTCTTTTTTTTTAACCCTGAACAGTTTTGGCTATTTGCTTTTTGGGACAACCAACTTGAGAAACTTGAAAGAGACCTGAACTGCAGAACTCAGTTCTTGAAAATCCTGCCCTCAAACTGGGCACTGGAGATGGAGCAGGCATCCCACTTTATAAACTGCTTGTCTTTTGGGGGTAAATGTATTGTCCAATATTAGAAACAGTTGCTTCCCTGGGTCCTATTGTTTTAGAAACAATAAAGGAGACAAAGCCTTTTTTTAGCCTGTCAAGGGACAATAGAAATACCCTGTAAATACTAGCTCTTCATTTTGGTGAAGGCAGGAGCTGATTTTCATAGACTGAATGGCTCTGGCCCTTCAGGTGCCTGAAAAAGATTGTAAAGAAAAATGCATTCCCAGCTGTAGCCGTGGGTTTCTATCAATAGATGGCAAGATCAGACTAGTCCTTTGGCTAAGACGTACAAATGCATTTCAGTGACTTAAAAGACATAGGACCAGATTTTCAAAGGTGTTTAGACATCTAATTCCCAGGGATTTAAATATTAATTTGGTGTCTAAATACGTTCCATTTCTGGCCAGAAGTACCACTTAAAAATGATTTATGCATTCAGGAGCCAATGTTAAAGGCAAAGCCTGTGCGATAAAGCGGGGCTGTGCAGAGACACCCAGCTTGTTCTGAACAAGCTTGTTTGGCTATCAGAAGCAGTGCACCCACGTGAGCATGCCAGCCCACCCAGGAAAATCAGCCCTGCTGGGGCATGTACTCACATCATCTTCAAAATCTCACCTCCCGCCCTCAGCACTGCGAAGACATTTGCTGTGAATTTCTTTTCTATGGATTTTGGCCACAACCAACACAGGCTGATTGCAATGCACTTGTAGTTTTTAATACTACATATGAGATTCAGTTGGATTTATTGTGGCAACATTTAGCTCCTACTCTGGGAGACGGGATGTAGCCACTTGGAAAAACCACACTTTGATGGCAGTGTAAGCGGCAGCAAGTAAAATGGTTTGAACTCAGGGACAGCCCTGTCCTCAGCAGCAGTAGCTTAGTAGGACTTGGTGGGACTTATCATTTTCCCACTTTCATTCTAATTTTAAAGGTTATTCTCCCTCTCTCCATCTCCCCCTCTCCCTCCCTCTCTGTGTCTCTTTCTCCAAATGCCATGTAATCTGCATCCCAGACCTGCTCCGTGGCAAATTCCCATGCAGGTGCATCTACATGTTGTACATTATTCCACACCTCCGCTATCGTCTGATGCTGTCTTTGACACCTGGCAGTGGAGGAAACCCTGCCCTCCCCTGCCAGCACGGCCACGCTGAATGAGTTCCTGCTGTCTACACCCACTTTTAGCTTGTTTTTACATCTAAGCGAAGCGGATGATCACAAGCATAACCATGCTTGTCTGGAAGCGGGCTATTCACACTTGTATAATTTTCAAATAAGAAGCTAGATGCCTAAACCCATGTTCAACATATAAATAAACATGACCTAATTTTAAGCATCTGCCATTCCTGTGGCCTTTGCAGACATTATTTAAATGTGCAATCTTTGGCACCCAACTGGGAAAGTTTTGGCTTATGTTTCCAGAGACCTGTAAGAAAGCTCATTTGTGTGCCGTTATTTTAAAGGCATAAATACAGTGATCTGAAAGCAGGCTTCTGGGGTTACCATCAATCCTGGACAAAACATCCGCGTTACTGATAAAGAGTTCTCTTTGCAGCAGAATGCTATCAGCTATGCCAGTTGATATGGTTTTATGGAAAACAGCTCTTGTCAGACTCACCTGGTATCATTTTTCAAGCTATTTTAACACGGATGTTTTAACAAAATAAGGTTGGTTGATAAATGTTTTAAGACTGATAAAATTTATTTAGGCTTCTGCAGAGCATTTAACACAATCATCGTGTTTTCTTTATTAGCAGAAGCAACAAAAATGTAACTGTAGAAGAACAAACATCCTCAGATGACTGTTTTTCTAGTCAAGCCCCACAGGGACTGGTTCTTGGCCCAATGAGGGGGAAAAAATTACTAAGCTATGAATGAAAAATGCCACAGAAAATGCAGAGCCCCTCCATTCTTAGTTGGCTTTCCAACTAGAAGGCCAGCTAGATCAGGTTGCTCAGGATCTCCTTGTATAGTTGAGTTTTGAACATCTCCAACAATGGAGATTCCACAGTCTCTGGGCATCCTTTTCCAGTGTTTGACTACCCTCATAGTGGGGAAAAAAAAATCATGTCTTACTATCTAATTGGAATTTTCTGTGTTGCAATTAGCATCTGCTGCCTTATGCACTTCCAGAAAGAGTATAGTTTCTTCTCTATACACCCGTTAAATTTTTGTACATAGTAATAAGGTCCCCCCCAGAAGCCACCTCTTCTCTGGACTGAACAAGCCCAGCTCTCCCAGCCTCTCCTTATAGGCCTTGTGCTCCAGCCCCTGACCATCTTGGTGACCCTCTGCTGCACTTGCTCTGCTTTGTCAATGTCTTTCTTGCACTAGAGAGGACCAAACCTGGACAAAGTATGCCAAACCTGGTTTCACAAGTGCTGAATATAAGGGAATTTGATGTCTGCAAAACCACTGAGAGTGCACCTCATCCTGTTGTCCAGATTTTTAATAAAGATGTTGAACTGTATTGGCTTCAGTGTTGATCCCTGAGGATGCCACTATTAACCAGACACCGGATGGACTTTGCCCTGCTGCTCACCATCCTTAGTCTTGCTGGTCACTGTGCATCTAGCCAATTTCCACCTATCTTGTAGTCCAAGTCTCTCACCCATGCATCACCAGTTTGGCTATAAAGATAGTGTAGAAAGCCTTGCTAAAGTCAAAGTATGACAATATGTCCTGCTGTCCCCTTGTCCGGCTGCTAGCCATCTCATCACAGAGGGCTATCAGGTTGGTCATCTCCTCTGGCAAACCCACTCTGGCTGTTCCCAAGCACTTTCCCATCTTTTATGTCCTTGGAAATGGCTTCTAGGGGGTTCTGCTCCATAAACTTTCAGAGACTGAGGCACAATGGTCTGTTTAGCCTCAGAACAAAATGAAAGTCTGAATATTTCTCTACCTTGGAAACGACTCCTAATACTCCTGTTCAATCTCTTCATAAATCATCTGGATGATGGTATTGAAAGCACTCTCATCAAGTTTGCTGATGACACTAAACTGGGTGGGTGAGGTGGACATATTAGAATGGAGAACCATCTTACAGACAGACCTGGAGAATCTGGAAGAGTGGGCCAGCAAGAACGGTATGAAGTTTAACAAAGACAACTAAAAGGTCCTGCACCTGGGACGAAATAACCAAAGAGTCCAGTACAGGCTAGGATTTGTGTGGCTGGGGAGCAGCCTTGCTGAAAAGGACCTGGGCATCCTGGTGAACAGCAAGCAGTGTTGGATCTTGGGCTGCAGCCACAGGGGCACTACTAGCAGAGATAGAGACATGATCATCCCTCTCTACTCAGTGCTTATCAGGCCACACCTGGAGTAATGTGTCCAGTTCTGGTCCCTACAATTCAAAAAAGATGCAGACAGACTGGACAGGGCCCAAAGGAGCGCCACAAAGATGATCAAGAGGTTGTAGAACCTGCCCTTTGAGGAAAGACTGAAGGAGTTACGTCTCTTCTTTAAGAAGAGAATAGTGTGATGAGGTCCCACCTGAGCCTTCTCTTCAGGCTCAGGTGGGACCTCATCACAGTATTCCAGTACTTAAAGGGCAGCTACAAGGAGGATGGAGGCTCTCTCTTCACAAGGAATCACACAGAGAAGATGAAGAACAATGGGTACAAGCTGCACCAGGAGAGGTTTCACCTTGATATACAGAAGAAATTTTTTACAGTGAGAACCATCATTCACTGGAATAACCTCCCCAGGGACGTGGTAGAGTCCCCATCACTGGAGGTTTTCAGGATGCAATTGGACAGGGTGCTAGATAATCTCATCTAGACTCCCTTTGCCACAAAAGGTTGGACCAGATGATGATTTTTTGAGGTCCTTTCCAACCTGTGCTGTCCTACATACTAGATGATCTTTAAGGTCCCTTCCAACCCAAACCATTCTATGATTCTGTGATTCTAGGTTTCTGTGTTTCTAATTTACAGGCACTGAGAGTCTGTGTTTTGTAATTACTCAATTTATGAGTTTTTAAGACAACTATAGAGTAAAATTAGACCAGAATCAGGAAAAGACATTAATGTCCTGAGTTCCGTGTCACTGTTTTATCCAAAAATGTGGCCAAATATTTTCTGACCATTATTCCTTTCCCTCTTGTGGACAGCGTGACACATAGGCTGTTCTCTTCCAGCAGACGTTATTCTTGATATTGGTTTCCATCAGCACAGGTCTGCTTGAGCTGGAAATTGCTAATTAGACCAGAAGTGGAGGACAGCTACAGTCTGGGGGGGCGTATGAGCCACTTTTGCAAGCCAACACGTAACTGCAGCCCCCGGGCCCTGGGGAGCGATGGCGAGGGGAGCAGGCATGGGCTGAGGAATGGCACATCTCTCCAGACTCCACGGCCCCTGGGGGAGATGCAGCAGTGGGGAAAGCGGTTCACATCCCTCCACTGTGCTTCGCAGCCTGGTGAAAAGATCAGCCTCCTCCTCACCGGCTGGCAGATGGGGTGTGAAACACCATTCCCTTCGCTCCATGGCACCCTGTATTGGGATGGAGACTTCTGGCAGGGGGAGGGGAGGTCGGGGATGGAGGGAGGGAAGCTGTGACCTCTCTAACTGCCTTGGCAGGATCTGGCAGAGCTCTGCTGCCGGAGCTCTTCAGCATGGCAGAGGGCCCGGTGCAGTGCAGCAATGCCATTCCCTCCAGGTCTTCAAAACTGAGCTCTGTCATCACTTCTGCCACCTCCCTCGCCTCTCTTCTGAAGAAAAAAACTGCTTTCTGAAATTTCTGGAGCAAGATATTCTCTGAAAGCTGCCTTTTGCTGATCCCACCCTCAAAACTCAAAATGTTGCAGCGTTTGGGAACATGCGTGAAGAAGAAAAGCTCAGTGCTGGATTAAAGCCACTTTTGGCAAAAGATAAAAGACAGTCTCTCTCTCTCTCCCTTGCGCACACACACATAGACAAATAGGAAGAAAAACTCTTAGGGGCACAATCAATTACAGTTCATATCTCTTCTGGGCTGTCAGAGATAGTCACTGGCATGGGCCCTGCTGGAGTGCAAACCCAAAAGGGATTTACAAAAACAAATCCTCAGCCGGTGTATACCTTGTATACCAGCATAGCCCACAGCAATTTGTAGAACAGGAAGAAGACTACTATATGATGATACGCAAGCACAATTAATATTCTTCTCTTAATTGAATTTCCTCTGGCCTTCTGTAGTGAACTGACTGAAACAAAGGCTTTGCTCTTTCACGCTGTTCATGAAAAGTTCAACATTTTTGGAAATTTGACTCAGTCCCAACCAGGACAGACATGATCTTTACACATAGCTGTATGTATAAATGCAGATATGAATAGGAAATTCTAAAAATATTTAACTTGGAAAACTGAATATCCAACATGAAATGCAGACCTAGTGATGGTGTATGGTATTGTCCATTCTGCTGCTGCTGGTGGTGGCTGTAAAACTAGCCAGAGTATGGATAGCAAACTCAGAGAGAAATCACACTGGAAGATAACCTGAAAAAGTCACCAGATCTTCCTTGACAGAAACAACAGCATGCATTTTATCAGTTACAACTGGGAAACACAGCTCAATTGCAAATAATTGAACCAACCCAGACTTAAATATTTGTTCTGTTATCAGGTGATCAGTGCTAGGTCATCGTGACAGCTGTGTAAACCCAGGCTAACATGGCTAACGTGAATGATGGGGAGCTGCACTGGAGTCGCGCAGGAAAATGCCATGTTGACTTGATTTGGTTATACAAAACATTGGAACAAGTACTGGGAATTTTTCTGCAGGAATACATGGGCTTAATGTTGGAGAACAATTGAAAAGCAATGACTCGAGAGCCATCCTCGACCAGCACATGCTTTAGGTTTGTTAGGAGCTGAGCCATGACTGTAGAAGCCCCGTCCTTCAGGCTCCCATCAGGCTCCAAAGCCTCCTCTGGCAACAACAGATCAAAAGGCCTGTAAGGACAGATCAAAAAGACTTAATAGATGCCCCAGGTCCACAGGGCAGGCTGAGAAATATAGGGGGATGTGGGTCTCGGCATCCCCTGTGTGCTGCCCTACTGGGAGGCAGCAGCATGTGCTCCCAGCTGGCATCGCTTCTTGGTGGTGCCAGTGAAGGCGTGTGAGGGGTCCTGCGTCGGGGATACGACCTGGCCAGGGGCTTGCTTAACCCAGACCTGCCGCTGACAGGGATCAGCCGAGCAGCCCCAGCTGCAAATGCACCTCAGAGAAAGGCGCATGGCAGATGCGTCTTCAGCCCATGGTTTTGAAATCATTTCCTCCTGCTTTATGGTTTACTCCTGCTAAGTGCTGGCAATAGCTTTGAGTGAGCAGAAATCACAGTCTGCTCACAAATGTGTCAGAAGAGGGAGACTAAAAGTAGCCAGTGATTTGTCATGAGTTAACTGATGTGAGACACAGCCCGGGGTTTGTAAGGTACAGGGGAACTGACATGTCAAAGCGACATAAAAAATAGTTGAAATCCCCTGGATAAGTGTTACCATCAATTACTCCACTTCAGCTTTTGGGCCAAAGTCCGAGGGCAGGCGCAGTATTTCAATCACTTCTCTGAACACTTGCGCCAGAGAAAGCACAAAGACTCTGCAAGTTGCACAAACTTGTTAGACCATGAGACCATAGTCCCCTGCAACCGCTTGTGGTGGCGCTTGTAGAGGATGCTCTTCGGGTGCGGGGCTGGTTCAGTCTGCTGATGCTAAATTCAGCTGGGGCTGTACATGCCTGAGCAGACCTGGAGAGTGCTAATGTGCTGCTCGTGGCTCCGTTTGCCTGCCGTACCCAAACCTCTGAGGCTTTCCCAGTGCTTTGGGCTGTAGCCAGCAGGTAGTGCAGGGCTGTGCAGTATTGCTCTCCATCTTCAGCCAGTTCCCTCCCCCTCCCCGCCCACCCCCTTCTCAAGCCTGATGCAAATGTGTTGCTTATTTATTTCGATGTTACATTCAGTTTATCTCACACCCTTCTTAAATTTTCATTTCTGGCCTCCTTGCAGATTTTTGCGATCCGAGTGCAGAGGTGCTGTGTGTGGGTGACAGAAGCGACAGAAATTGAGAGTCTGGCTCAGGGGGACAGCAGGGACCCATCTCAACCAAGGGGCCCTGGGGACCTGCTTTGGGTTTTAGGAGCCCAGGAGGCCCCAACCCGGGTGGTAGAATCGCAGTAATAAATAAAAAATTCAGTTTAAAGCTGCAGCGAAGACAAGTTACGAGTGTAAATTAGAAGCCTAAATCCTACTCGACAGCTCTTAAGATCTGGGGCAATGATTTGAGCCACATGTCTGATTATAGTAATGGCATATTTTAACATTGCTTGTAACCAAGCTTAATCTTCACTGTACACAGTACCTCAGTGTCTACAAAGGGCAGTCTCTGCATTACAAGCCTGGGCAGCTGGTGTGGGCAGAGGAGCTCAAGGGCGACGTTAGTCCGGGGAATGGGAGCAGGATCAGACCTTCTGGTTCTGAGCAGAGGCCGAAGGTTTCTGCAGTTACAGGGGAAGAGAGAGCCGCTGAGCAATTAACAGCCCGGTTTCTGGTGAGCAGACGTTTCTAAGGGCCAGGGAGACATGGCTGAGCAGCCATTTCGAAAACAGCCCAAGCTGTGCGATGCTCAGTGGGTCCTGCCACCCGTGTTGCCCCTGCTCTGCAGGGCAGGACTGATTTACCCAGCCCGAATCGGGATGCTGGGGCTCTGTCAGTGGCTTTTGATGTGCCTCCGTCCCAAGGAAAAGCTTGCAAAACTTCATTCATTCAAATTTTCACTAATTGTTACTGATGGTTAGTATACACATGCTTCAAACTCTGCTGGACATGGCACCTTTGTGCACTGCTTTTCATGTGATCACCACAGAGCGTGGCAGGAGTTGTTGAATTCAGAGAGGTTATTGAAAAAATCATTGCCTGAGGAGTACAGAGAAGAAGGATGGGGGGGGGGGGGGCTCAGTTTTGCTTTTTTCTTTTTTCACCGTTTTTCTAAATATTGTGGGGCATGTTGTGGAAAAATTTTAGCCATCTGTCTAACGGATATTAGTAAAGTGGAGACTGTGTTAAAAATAAAGTGCCAGGTTGTCCTCTGCAGAAAGTTAATAAAAAGAAGGAAGTGAAAGACTGCTCATTATTTTTAATGACTTTGCTTTCCAGCAGAGTGCCTGTATCTCCCTGCCTTTACATTCTGCCTTATTTCAGTTCATTATGGCGCATTCAACTGCTCTGGAGAATGATGGCTTTGTTCTAAAGCAGTGAATTTATCAAGAGGCCCCCGGCCCAGCCTGACCAGGCTGTTAATCACAGCCCCGCTGCCAGGAGGAGGATGCCGAGAAGAGCCTGATGCATGGCGAGTCCAGCCCGGAGAGCTGGGAGCTCTTTGGTGGGGAGAGCCGCGCTGGGTGCTGGCACTGCTGAACGCCACGTGCAAAGCCGTCATTGGAGGCAATTAAGTGGTGCTTGGCGACTGCCTGAAAGTTTTCTGTGTGCACATCTCTACATTTGCCTCTCTTACTGGGTCCACCTGACATGAACCTCTCATTCCCTGTCAACGGGTATTTGCTTTATTAACTTTAAAATATAGGATATTTTAAAGTTATACTGGTTTTGCAGGTCAGAGGATGAAGATTCATGAGTGTGCAATTCGGAGCACAGTATGAAGCAAAGCACCCAGAGCATTCAGCTAAATCTGCAAGCTCCTTGCAGGGAGCATACAGCAAGCAGAAAAGCTAAAAGCAGAAGCTGCATTTCCAGATTTGAGAACCAACAGATTTCTCGGCAGCCTTGCTTGCAAAAATCCACGCTGTGATTCTCTTAATCTAAAACTCTTCTGCTATGCTCTTTGCATAAATCGAGGCCCACATTACAGACAGGTTTTTATAGCACTACAGTTACAGTGATTGGTTTGGAAACAAGATGCGCATTTTCTAGAGCTCAGAGGAATCACCAAAAAGGGGTCCACAGCCAGGGCCCAGGGTCTTTCCAGGACTTTTTCTTACAGCTCCTAACAAACTCATTTACCAGCAGATTTTGTGGTCTTGCTCTGCCTCCTCTTCTTGCTTATTGATGGTTGTGGCCCTGCAGCAAAACCTTCCTCATGCGTCTCATATGTAATGTGAGTGCATTCTCCTAAACGCCATGGAGAAGCCACTGCATGGCTTGGGGCAGCAGCAGGGCATGCAGGGAGACCTCGCACAGCTGTGCTCACAGCTGGATTGCCTCCCTGGCTCTTTCCACGCCTTTCCTGTAGCTGTTGCTCCTAGTCTCAGCTGCTGCTCCTGGGGGTACGGAGGCTCGTGGGAAACTGAATTCAGGCAATTCATAACCCCAAGGGGCTTCCAGCACAAACGATGCTCCATTGGGACAACAGCCCTCAAGACCAGCCTGGCCAACGGGAGGAGGATCGGATTTTCCTGGGGCTGGGGCAAGGGTTGGATGGGATGACAAGGAGCTGGTCCTGGTCCGTTAAATTCTAGGCACAGCAGGCTGGCTGATATTTTGAATTTGCTTATGTTTTAACACAGAACAAAGCCAAAACTCATTTATATTGGAAAACCACATTTTTTGCCTGTCTTAATCCAGGAAATGAGAACCATGACCAGAAGTGTAGTCCCCTTGTCTAAACACTGGCATGCCGGTGCTTAGAAAAAAAGACTCCACTGTGATTCTTCCCAATTGCCTGCAGAGTGAAACGAGAGCTTCAGCCAGGGAGGAAAATGAGCCCGTTCCTGCGTGGAAACTCAGCACGCAGTCAGGCAGAGGTTTTTTGGGGGTAGGGGGAGTTGTTTGTTTGCTTTCCAGCCCTACCAGACACCAAACTTGGCTGTACCCTTACAAGATGCTACAAAGCACTCTTCTGGCAGTAAGTTAACAAGAGAAACATTTGATAGATGCCTACTGGCAAGCTAATTAGAAGAGAAGGATTCACTGGATTGCAGGAAAAACAAAGGAAGGAAATCAAAATGTCCAGGCAGATCATTTAAGGTCCTCATCCTGGGAGAGGGGGAGTAACTGGTTTCATTTCCCAGAGGCTAATCCTGCTCTAATTGACATATTATTGGAGTCTGAAGGAAAACAATCCATGTGGCCATGGGGAAGGCGTGACTGCGGCTGCTGTGTGGGGGGACACGGGGAGATAATAGGTTGCAGTGTGTGAAGTGACATGGGGTAACATTGGTCATGTGCAGATCTCGGTGGCGTAAGATCCCTAACTGGGCACAGTGGTTAGTGTTATGCTAGATGGGGAGCGTTGAGAACAGGCTCATGATTCATTTTGACTCAGTGGTTTCAAACGCATTGGTCTTCCGTGAGAAAAAGCTCAACCTCTTTCTAAACACAGACCAGATGACGAGGGATCACGCGTTACAACATGATAGCTATAGCTTACTCATGAACTACAGAAAACAAACTACATATTTACAAACCAAACTCAGGACAGCGAGATCCTGCTTTTGTGAGAGGCGATGCTATGCACATGGTACGACAGAGCTTTAAGGACAAAGATGCATCGAAATACAGTAAGTCTGGGAGCCGAGCAAAGGCTGAGGAGATTTGCATTTTTCAGCATTAGGAAAATCTGTTGTGCTTTCCATTAACACTGTAAAATTATTTTGAGTCCCTAGTTTGCATAATTAAAATACATAGCTAGAAAGGAATTCAGATTTGGGCTAAATTACACTGAGGAAACTACGTTCAGTTTTGATCATTTTGCTTGACAAGGACTTTTTGGTATTAGAAATGCACTGAAGATATACTATTACTAAAATAACAGCTATTATGGAATGCCTAAGGGATACAATTCATTATCCAGATAAACTTTCAAATAAGCAGACATAAATGCATGCTAAATTGCAATAAAATTCCTGTGGAATTACATATTTCTTCCGTAACAGGCCGGGCGATCTCATCTCTTGATCGTTACTACTGTGACTACCACAGTTCTCCAGGGAAGTTCCGAAGACACAGTGAACTTCAGGTATGGTTAGACAGTATGAGTATACGGTAAATTAAAGAAACGAAATACAGAAGAGGAAAATCCAGCAAACAGTACAACTGTGTAGAAAAATACCTTCCGCCTCTTCAGATAAACTTTGATCTAAGACGTATTTTCTTGCCTGAAATTGGTGGAAATGCCTTTTCTCCAGAAGGACCTGAAGGGAATGAGCAAGTGTTGAAACAGGTGACTACGTGAAGGTCCCATCAGATATTTGAATAGCTGTGGTTTGGCAAGGAAGGTGTAGAAATCTGGTACCTTCTGTTGGACCAGGTTTTCTGAGATTTTGGGCCAGGCTTTTCAAGTAGGGTTTTTTGTTTGAGTGTTTCCAAGGGGAAACTGGTAAAAAAAGAAGAGCCTAAAATCAGCACTCCAGAAGTATTTCACATTGCTGGAGTACGCGTATGTGCAGGCGATGGGCATTGCTAAGTAAGAGAAAAGCTCATAGGAAAGCAAAGAGCCAAGGCACACCACTCAAGTTTGCAGATTCACCTGGGATACAGCTATGGGAAGACAAAAAATTGGAAATGCTCCTCTCTGAATACAGCACGTGGCAGATGGAAAATGAGATGTGTCAGCCAGCTGAGTGCAGGGACTCATTTCACTCCACTGGTTCAAGGTGGGAACACTTCCGCCAACACTTGGGGACTGGGTGAAGTGTTAGATCTGTAGTTTGTCAGGGAGGGCGTGCAATTCTAAGCTGCTCCAGAACCGCCTTTTCTTGTCACGCAGACAAAGAAATACATCTGCACATTTTACTAAAGTGCTCTGAAGTTAGAAAATTTCAGAAATTCTAAAAATCCTTTAAAACTTTGGCCTTACTGCAGACTTTTTCATGTGGAAGAACCAGCTGTTGTACCACATAGTAAAGTAAAAAACAAAAGTAAACACAGGTGGTGGAGGCAGGGAAAAAAGCTCTCAGAGAAATTGGTGCATTTCTCACTTATTAGGACATTTCCTTGATTTTAAACATAATTTATTCTGTTTCAGCCACATGGTTTCTGCACATTTCCTTTGAAACATCTGTAATTCTTTCTGGCAGAGATCCGAGGCAACACAGCATAGTCTCATCTGGGAACAGTGTCCTAGGAAAGCGAAAATATCCTGAAGCTGTAAAGAAAATAAAAATAATAAGTTAGCATTGAAGGGCTTGAATGAAAAACTGGACTAGATCAGAGATAAGTGAGTCCTCACCCAGTGACTTGGGCAAGACGGACGAGGAGGAGGATGGTGTCAGCCCGCCCCGCGCGGCAGCAGGCCTGGGAGAGACGGCCTTCCTCCAGCCTCTGGGACTCGTCAAGCCCCGTTTCTGGTGGACTCGCGTTTTGTGGCTGACTGACTTTTTAACTCAATTATAACAGGAGTGAGGCATGAACTCTCTCCTCAGTGGAATCCACCCAGGAGAGAGGAACTGCGACGGAGGAGTCACTGGTTTGGAGACTAATAAGGCAAAGCCCTGAAACGTGCTTTCCGCAGAGCGGGGCCCACCAGTTGCTGCAGGATCGTTCGATTCCCCAGGAGAGGACTCCAGCACAAACAAAGCACACAAGCTCCTCAGTCATTGACCAACTCTGGGGGTTCAGCAAGGGCTGAACACTGAACAAACACCTCGAGTACATCTACCACGTCCCGCACCGCGCGGGGGGGATCTCAAACCCCCGCAAGCCGACAGGCCCACGCGGCGCAGTGCCGTGGCCTGCAGAGACGCTCGCCGAGGTCCCAAAGCCGCGTGGCCACATCAGCATAGCATCCTGCCTGGCCTAATTAAAGGAATGGAGCTAATTAGGCCAGGCACAGTGCCATATTGATTAGATGGTAGAGACACAGCCCTGACATCTAGACGTGCTAGTGGGATAACACAGCACTTGGCTTGCGCGTTACCCGGATAAATCAGAGCCTTTATTCTCTGTAGCTGTCAGCGTGGCGCTGCTCGCGAGCACTGCCTTCACATGGACTTTAATGCTGCATTGTGTTTTGTTTTTCTTTAATATTACCCAGAACTGAACAGTCATCTCCCTGTTTTGTGGGCACAGTTCCTGAAATAAGATTAACTTTGTCTCCAGGGGTCACTTCCCAGCCAGCAAACCAAAAGCTGTGCAGGAGAACGAAAACAAGGAATAGAGAGAAGAAAAAAAATCGGGCTGTGTTGCAGACCTTCAGTTTAAGATATGAAAACCTTTCAGGGCTTTTTACAGGGAAATACATAAACCCAGAGATTAGGATTTGCATGTTCAAGCCCTCCATGTTCGTCTAACTGCCAGGAGCTGATGGTCTCCCGGTCAGGGGCTGTGCCTGAACATACAGATCGTTGCATGGATCCACTTCCCAATGGACCCTGTCCCACAGCCTTCTCTGTCCAGACCCAGAAGCCCTGCTAGCTCTGCAGACGTCCTGCGGATGACAGCCCAGCTACAGTAACCGCGGGTGGACCCGTCCTCCTGGGAGTTCTTTTGTGTGGCCTCCATTTGCCACTTCCATTCTCATCACCTAGGATGTTTCAAAAGGATAGACATATTATCTTTTCCTAACTTATTCTAGAGGGGCTGTGAGAATGTTAATATTTATGGGTCTGACTAGCTGGGAAATCAGACTTCTTCATATCACGGCATAACCATTTTGAAGATGCTGTTTCAAGGAAAAGTGAATCCCAAGGTTCAAGCAGGGCTGAGAAAAAAGAGAATATTTTATTATCTATGATCTCTCTGATCAAAGCAATACCAAAAGCATTTCTCTGTCTGCAGAGAAAACAATGAGGAATGTGGAGTAGGCAGAAAACCTAATGCTCATTCAATAATATGTGTGCCTGTACTTCTGAACCCGCTCCCCACCAAAAAAACAGCACAGCCTTTCAGTCTGCAAGCGTGTGCCCACAACTACGTTTATCAGGCTGTGAAGGTCCCTGTTTTATTCCATTTCAGTTTGTAAAGAAATGCAAATGGACTGATTAAGCAAAATTTCTACTCTCCCCCCATGGAAAAGGTGAGGGAGCTGTTTTACTTGGGAGCAGACAAGAGGGGGCACTCACGCATTTCCTACACAAGGGCTTTTAATTTACGCTATGTTAGTTGGTAGGAAATGTATCTGAGAGAGTCCGTGCTGAAAAAGGCTGCAGGAAAAAAAAACTAAATTAACATAACACCATAAAGAAGCAGAAAATTTGTCAGAAATGGAAAGAAGAAAAACGGAGGTGCGTGGGTAATGTTAGAAGACATCCTGGTGCCCCGTGCTGGGAGGCCTGACTGCAAATCTGCTTAGGTGGGAGGACGAGGTCTTGCAGAAGCAGAGGTGGAAGCGAAGCTCCTATGGGGGTGAAAGAAAGGCTGGGTCTAAAGTGTAGTCCACAGCAGTGAGCCAAAGCTGGCCTCAGGCCCCTTGCAAGCTTTTACATTTTCAGAGTAATGAAAAAGGGCAGGATAGGGGCTAAGAATAGCTGTAAGAGATACAGCTTCAAGGGCAGTCCTCATTTTACTAATGAAACAGTTTGGGCTGCCTACACAGGGTCACTCAGGAAAGTTAAATAAATCAATCACCTAAAGGTGTGAAGTCAATTTATATAAGTTATAGCACATTAAAGCTCCATGTGAATAGTTTCATTCAGGGTAAATAGCCTTAGATTACTACAGCTTAATTTTCTAGATTAGCAGAAACAAAATATGTTTTGATAGCAAAGTAAAACAAGATGGAGGGAGAATAAACATCCAGTTAGTAAATTAGTCCTTCATCTATGGTCTGTCTTTGTTTTTAGCAGCAAAATATCCAAAGCTACTCAGATAGAAAAAATAAAGTTTATCATGTGTTACAAATATCATCTAACAACCTTAGCTGCAAAAGGCTGTAATGAGCAGAAAGTGTGTTACGGCAACTAAGGACAAACCGCACAGTGTTTGCTGTGTCACTGCGAGTCCCTTTTGCTGCCCGTGTTTCTCTGTGGGCACCCCAACTGGAACTGAACCATATTCCTGCTGCAAACAGCAGAGTCAATTAACTATGAATTAACTTTTAACTAACACAATTTAACTAAATTACCGGATAGTGATATTATCAGAAACATAACTAATTCTTTTATTAAAAACTACATTCATTTGCTGAGTTAAGCGAAACATCAGTCAATCAAAAACTCTGCCTCGCTCAGTAAGCCTCCCCTCTCTTCCTTCCCTTAGCTCACCATCAGGCTCTCCTCAACTTTTTCTTTTCATACCAGTAAAACGAGCCATGCTTGTGTCTTTTTTATCTTTTGTAGGCTTCCCCCATTGGTATCATCATCACCCCAGGCTCTTCAAGAGATTTACTCTGCTGTACAAATGAACTTCTGATGCTACAACTAAGTAAGTGAAACAAAAATACAGGAATTGGCTGAGGTCAGTATGTGCTTGTGGACACTAGTTTGTGAAGTGTACCTCCTTCACAAGGAAACCTGAATTGTAAGCGACTTCTGAAAATCATCAGTTCCCCACTACAACTTTGTAGACTGCTCATTAAAACCAAGACTGGGATTTTCTAAGCAAGTGAATTTCACTAGTCACTTCAGACACCTTGCACAAAATCACTACCTGGGGATAAAATTAGATTAGACAAGGAAATGTTGTACAGCATAGATGTGATAGCATTATTGGTCTGATTTTTTTTAAATTAATGGCCATATGTAAATGGATTTTTCATTGAACTACTCTATTGTTGGAAATAAAATTCTACTGCAGACTTTTCCCTAGAACAACCTAGCCGCAAATGCGGTAATGTCCTCAAGGGTCACATTTTCCCTTTGGAAAGGGGAAAATATCAGGCTTGCTTTAGCAAATTTCTGACCTGTTTTAACAAGATGGGTTTGAAAATGTAACTCTAAATTGAGTATTACTCAGTTTCCACGACTCTTAGCGGAAACTCCACAGGAATGTGAAAGTGGGAGGAGCAATCCAATGAGAAAATGAAAGCATTGCAGTAACACTGAGATGTTTAGGGCATTCACTTTAAAAAAGAGGTTAATGCCTGTTTGGGGAGAAAAGGCAGGCTGAAATTAGATTACTGAAAGTTACAAACCCCAAATGTGGCCTAAAAGCTTACAGAACCTCAAGCTCCATGATTCTATCCCCTAGTTTAAAGGCAGTGTGTATTCCCTGTGTAACACGTTCACTGTGTAAGACTGATTAGACACCCTGTATAAAACTAAGATATTACTAACTATATGGATCACTTAAGGAAACCAAACCCAGTATATAAACCAAGAATCTTGTGATGGTTCTGCATAGCCTTTTCAGCAATCTAAGAAGAAACCTGTTCTCTCCTTAATTCACCCCTTTCCCCCAATAAGCTGGTAGAAGTGTTACACAATATACAGAATTTATACTGTAGAAGACAACTGGGTTGAGGCCTATAGGCTCCATCACACCACATAATTAATAATTAGGTTATTTCTCCAACCTTTTCTCTAACAGTTTTGCGCTACCTTCATATTCATTCTTGTAAACTCCCGTTGCCCCAAAACAGAGTAAACAATAGCAGAAATATTGTTTACTTTATTACAAGGAAACAACATTTGAAATTTATTGGTGAATGAATTCTTCAGGCATTTTACCAGTGAACTTGCTTCTGGATTCAGAGAAAATTTGCCCAATCCAGGAGCCAACTAGCTTTCAAACCATCTTCTTAAGGTCTGGGCAGAATGCTTCAAAAGGCTTTGTGGGATGGCTAACTCTGAGGCGTTCGTCTCATCTGTAAAAGATGCCAAGAACAAGGCCACGCCATACTAAGCAACCAGGAGGCTCTTTCTGGAGAAAAGAAATGGCATCTGCCAAAACATACCTAAGGGATGAGGTTAAGAAACCAAAACAGGACCAAACCAGAAGTCTTAAGGCTATCAGACTGAAATTATTTCCTTATCCCTATAATTACCTGCAGGAAATCAACCAAATATTTACATATTTTATTTATTTATATTTTAGGACAGTTAGTTGCCATTTAAAGCAAAGAGGCTTTAGAAATGCTCATAGCCTACAGAGAGGACTCATCTAGGATTTATGTCCCTGCTTCCAGGCAACCAGCTTTCTAAGATCCCCTCTTCAACACTTGCAAAGATTTTCCTTTTACATTTTCACTCAGCCACAGCCCTTCTGGTCTTCAAGGCACCATCCTCTGCTCTTCTAACCCCATAACACTGGAGCTGTGTTCCTGGTGTCACAAACCCTCTGGTTTGCCCAGACTCTATCAGTGTATGCTTGAAAAGCTACCAGAAGTGCAGATGCAGCACAGCATTCACCAGCCTCCTTTGGGAGCTGGTGCCCCAGCGCAGCCATGCGCTCACCCCCTCTGTACTCTCTGCCTCTGGAAACTTGTCTCTCCCTGTGCCTTGTCTCTCCTCCTGCCACTCAATCCCTTTGCTTCAAGAGTAAGAGAAGGAGGTTTGCAGAACATCATGAATGTGCCCAAGCTCAATCCCCGGGAGGTAGTAGCCCTGCGGCCAGGAGTCCTCAGACTTGGTTTCAGCTGCAGCAACAAGCAGAACCACAGCAAATTCCAAGAAGAGGGAGATCAAAACTGTTCAGCAGGGAAGTAACACAAAAAGGTGTCTGAAATCCTTTACGGGATACCTAAATGACTGTTTGGGAGAGGAGACACCCCTTTTCCTAAGAACTGTTTCATGCTAAATCCCTGAAAACTCACAGGCAACCAATTGGGGAAGAACCATGGAAAGTCATGCAAGGTACTGTGAGTGACCTGCTTTCAGGCAGAGCTTAGCAAACCCCTTCCAGCATCAGGCTACGTTGCAGTCTCCTCAGAGCTTAAATATACTCTCACGGATTTTTGTACTATCCTACAAATGAGACACATTTTAAGAAATTAAAAGATGGGGAAGAAGAAAGAAACAATTAAGCCCCAGAGAATAAGACAAATACCTCCAACAGAGAGAAATTTATGCATATATTTGCCTATAAACAACAGAAGGAAATTCATAATACTGCACATAATGTTTTAAAAGCTCTTGGGAAAGCAGACCGAGAAGGGTGAGGGCAAAGTGTTCAATCTCCTTAAGCAGCAGCTGAAACAGGCTCTAAATTAATAAGGATTCTTAGAAACTCTAATAAGAAGGGACTGATGAAAAACAGCTGTACCCAATCCCTATAAAAACCTTCAAAAAGAAGAGAATTAAGTGATAATGTTGGTGGAAAGGCATATCATCACAGGATGGTCTCCTGCTGCTCCAAAATGCCAGAGCAAAACCAAGTACTTTTTCCAAGGGGAGATAATTATGATGAGTCTCAGCCCTGTTTTCAGTTCCTGGACTTGATTTCCACCCTATGGTGTGGAGATACAGCTCTCGTTTGAGCAGACTTTAAATTGTAGTGAACACTGAGAGTCAGAGCATCCAGTTCTAATGCTTGTTAAAAGTGGTATTCAGAACATCTCTTCTGCCCCCACCATAGAGATCTGCATGAGAAGAAGGACTTGTATCCAAAGTATGGCCTTGTAAAGGAGGGGAATAGAAGGGAAAAATAAAATATATGCTCACCATTAACTGTTGAAGGTCTTCAGTACCGTAGACTCAATAAAGTTAACTTACAGCCCAGTATTGATGAAGGAGAAAGTATCCCACAGAGAGGCAGGATATAAGTTGATGTCTCTCAGGAAAACAGTTGTCCGCACGAAGAATTGTTTTGTGGAATAGTGAGAGATGATACTAACAGGTTTTAGTAGTATTTCAGCAAAAAATAATATCATAGTGTGGCGAGATTAATGGTGCAACAAGGTGATGTGCAAAACCAGTAGTTTATGGAAAGAAGGAAAAATGACTTTTGCATGCTTGTCCCAAAACGTACATTGATTTTTTTGTCAGAAAAGCAGTTGGATCTCAGTAACTCCCCTTGCTCTGCGCAATGCCGCTTCTGAGCGTCCCCCAGGACAGCTGCATGTGCAGCCCACAGTGGAGCTGCAGTCTCCCCACACATGGTTCCTGGCCTCCATGGGTTTACAGCAGCTTTTCCCCAAAACTCTGTAGGATTTCCGCAACACTGATAGCCTGCAACTGCAAAATCTCCCTTACAGAAAAGACACTTACAACATTGACTCTACAGATTTAAGCACCCAGATACCGAGGTCTGTGTTTTGCCTCCCAAAGGACTTTTCGTGACTGTATGAAAATGATTGTGTGTGGGACTTTTCATCTCATTTTTTTCTCTGGAACAAATTGCTTCATTTTTGTCATCTTCAGTTTCTGTGGTTTTAAGGTTGTCTTAATGCTCATAGTTACGCCGGAGACGCCGTGAATGAAGATTTCAGGACTCCCATGTGGAAACGCCCTATTGCATCAGAGTTGCTGCTTCTCCTCTAACCCAAGTCATCATAATAGGAAATGACTCCTGGGTAGGAGACATTACATATAAACTATAGACACTCATCTAACGTTCCTACAGAAGCTCAGTTATTTCTCTCTGAGCTAATTGTATGACAAAGGTCGATCTCACGATCAGTTATCTGCACAACAAAAGCAGGCTAAAGCAGTAAGATTTTTGCTTGCATCAACAGTGTGGAGAGGCAAACAGAGGTACAAGCACTACAGAGGGGCCATCAAGCAGGTACTCACCCCCATGGGGAGCTACTATCACTTCCTCAGCATAAGGTCTCGGCTTCCTCCGCTCCCTGCCTTGTGCAATCCCCAAGCCTGTCATTTCCCAGCATGGCTAAATGTTGAACCTGAAAAAAGTGTTTGATAATGCAAACGTATTTAGTAATGACGAGCCATTCTGAGGACCCTGTAAGAGTCATAAACATGTTTGTTTTAATCGAGGTAGGGTAGGGTTTGTAGTGTGATAGAACGATGAAAACAGCCCTGATTAACAACTCCTCTCATCTCCTGCTCTGACAGCCCCTTTCTCAAAGCACCAATATTACCCACTTAGAAAATGGATTTATGCCAACGTTTAAAGCACTTCTTCTTCTTTCAGCACACCAGATGGTACTAAAAATTCAAAATATTTCCTACAACAGCTGTATCTTTGACAACAAAATTAATACAAGCCGAAATACCACTGTTGTGTGTAGGCCATAATGACCAGACTTCTCAGTTTTATGTCTAATGTAACAAGGCATTTTATAGTTAAAAAATAGATCTGATCAACTCAGTATTGCGTCAATCATGTGACTCTGTCTGGGTTTTCAAAACCAGATGCAAAATTTAGTGCCTTTATAGTTTAACAGCTGGTCTGATAAGAATGTAAAATACACCTTTCCCTAGAGCTATAATAAATGTGTTAACACTTTCTTACAACCAACCCTTTCCTACAACTCATCATTTTCTTGCCCCGAGCTCCGTCTTTATGTATTTGATGACATAAATCTTTTAAGCAGGTTTTGACCAGAAGCTAACTTCCCTTACTCTCTGATATCTGGACAATAATATGTGGGTTTTTCTTTGGTGTTTAAAGAGGAGGAGGGAGGAGGAGGAATACTTTCAATTCAGACAAAACAAAAAATGCGAATGATTGTGCTTGCAATTTCCATCTCCTTAACACAAATGCGTACAGTAGGGTTTTTTAATGATCTATTTGTTAGATCATTAGCTAGATCATTAGATATAAGGCATGCAGCTCTCAAAGTTTTCGTATTTTAAACAGCGTGGTAGCTTTGGCATGCCCTGAACAGTGAGCAAGAAGGGCAGGAAGCACAAAAACAAGACTCAAGCCAAATAATTTGCCCATCAAAAGGGTGTAATATCCAAGCAATGTAATGAACACAATTCTGTTATCTGTATATGTTTCTACATGTACGTGAACATTCTTGATGCTAGCATGTGAACATCTGCTAAAAAATTCAATTACTTAACAGTGCTGTGAAGCAAGAAATGACTGTTAGCTCTTGTTGTAGGGAGGTAGGATGGTCTGGTGGTTATTCACGCTGGACTCAGCCTAGGGAGGGACAATTTCATTTCCCTCCCCTGTCACAGGCTTGTGAGACTCTGAGCCACCTCGACAGGGAGCCTTACATCCCAAAGTTGTCTAAGGTCTGAGGCATATAGGGGATCTATGATGGGAACACACACTAAAACCCCAGCACCTCAGCTCTGGCCATCCTTTTCCCTGTCAGACCTTGCCTCTGGTAGGTGAACATCACCTTCCCCACCTCTGTGTGTCTGTCTTTGCTCTCTGACAAGCGCCGATCTCTGCTTTCCCACTGGTACCTTCCCTGCACAAATCACTCCTCTCATCTTCTCGCAGCGAAATTCCCACCCTCATCTGTGGGATTCCCTTTCCTCCAGGACCTATTCCTCATCCAGCACGAGCATGCGCTTGCACAAGACATCTGGCATTGAAATGATGCAGTTGGCCTGATGCTGTCATGCTGGACGTGGAGGTGATGAGCAAATGGTTGTTATTTGCAGATATAGCGCTAAAGCTATTTTTAACCATCTTCCTTTTGCACAGCTGCAATGCTGTCACATTAGTTCAGCATACTTGAAAATTAACATTCAAGAAGCAAAGAATGAAAGGGTATGGATTTTTAAAGTATTGATAGAGTTTGTTAATATTTTAAAAAATGAGACAAAAATAATTTTGGAATGCCCTTCATTTAAAAATTTGTCCCTGCTCTCAGCTGCATTAAAGACACAACACAGGCTGGAAGTGGAATGAAGGACTATAAATTAGTTGGAGGTGGAGAAACAAGACAGCTCACATCACTCAGGGCTCCCTGCAGGTACCTCCCAAAGTCTACATACTGCCCTGTGACCTTGCAGGACCAAGGCCACGATAGGAAGGTGGGCAATGGCTGTGCTCAATGACTTATGAAGGCATTTCATTGAAACCATGTGAAGGTAGAATGGATGCTAGTTTTGATTTTGTTTTACTCAATACGAGTGCTCCCATTTAAAATTTTTAAGTAATTAATTCTTACATTAAGTGTGGCTAGTTCTAAATGAAATTGTTAGTGTTCCCCTTCAAAACAAATATACTGTCCAAACCAATGATCAGAGAGGTGTCAGGCAAATGTGTGTGGCACTAGCAGACATGAACAGATGATTTTACTCCAGATAAATCTCTAGATTATTTTATCTAGAAATCTAATTGATTTATCTAGAAATCTAAATTTATCTAGAGGGCTTTAAATACCACAAGAGTGATGGCTTTCTGCCTCTCCCCAAATACAGTGCATCTCCACAGCCAGCTCACTCAATTTCAAGATGAAAAATGTGGGTGATTCCTATGCCCTGGTGATCACCTGAGCAGGATCAGGAGGAGAACAGGCTCCTCTGTTTTACACTGAAGACTGAGCTGATCTTGGAGGCTTAGAGTCATCCTTGTTTTCCTTCCCTTTCCCGCCCCTCCAGAGCCACACAGCCCGTTGACTGGCAGCCAGGAAAGAGCTGACCCACTGTGAAGGCAAGGACCCCTTTTAATTCAGGTGAAGTAATTTTAAACTTAAATTTGGGTCTCTCAAGGACCCATTGCATCTCCTTTAATTTTTGAGGGGAGTAAATAAACAAATGATCTCTAAGCAGGGTTTTCTGAGCACTGTTGTGTTATTTTGCATTTGGCCAAGATTTACTTACAGTTGTTTATTTCCATTTCCATTTGCAAGAGCCCAGCTCGCTCTCACACAAATCCCTGTTAATGACACACGTCTGTAGCTCACTGGAAGCTAAAGGGATGGTCACACTGTTGGTTAAGTCCCAGCTTAGCTGCTGATTCAGAGCCAAATAAACTCCTAAACCTCTGAACCCCGATGCTGCTGCCCGCTCTCATGATGCCTGCTAAGCAAGCAGGAGCTGAGCATCAGTGGAGGGCCAGCCTGTCCGGGAGAGCTTCCTGTGTGCAGTGTGGACAGAAAGCTGTGCTAAACTTCAGCAAATGATAGCTAAGGGGCAGAAATTTCCTTTGAAACCACTTTTCAGTTGTATCCATTTCATTCCAGTGCAAAGCCAAAGAGGTTAAAATGGAAAGTGCCAGTGCTTTAAGCTAATCCATTTGTTTTTGCACAAGAATGAAGAATAGCTGAAAGAGGTTAAAATAAATATTTTGAAGTGATTTTTTGCCATCCTTCTTGGCTAAGACTCCATTCCCAACTGTGTACTCACTTGGACAAAACCGGAGAAAATCAGGTGATACACTGGGCTCACTATTTGATCACATTCTCAGAAGCCAAAGCCTTCATTAAAATTACTTCCTTCTTCAGTGCTAGCTCTGCTAGCCGAAATGATATGCTGTGCATTTGAGTGATTCCTAGAAGACCATCTGCGCTTCCCAAAGTCTGTCCCTGTAAGTCCCTTTCCCAGCCACAGCACATACATAATCACTATGGCTAACTGATTATTCTGGGACCGTGTGTGATTCCCAACCTGTCAGATTTTCGTGGTTTGAGATGTTGACATACAGCTCCAAGCTGAACACTTTCAGCTGTAGGATAAAGCACATAAAGGAAAACAGGGTGAGTTTAGTACACCTGTTCTCCATCCATCCACCAAGAACACAGTCTTTAAAGACTTGAGACAAATTCACTGTAGACTCCCAGAGGTAAAAGGCAATGAATGAAGTCACTCCGCAATATTTTATTTGCTGCTAAGATACTGCAAGGTTGAAGGAAAGCTGACACCAGGAAAGGGTTACACAGGCATCCCGGGAAAGAGCTCAGGAAGCAGTGAACACCGCCCATACACTTTTAGTGCATTACTAGCTAAGCTCCACACATTTAATAGCTTGCCCTTCATCAGAAAGATTTATGATGCTTGATAACAGAAGGGTATTGCAAAGAGACTGCGCTGCAGGAATGCTATCCTTGTGGTGGCATGCGATGACATCGCTGGAATAAATGATCTCGCGCCCTTACTGCAGTAAGCAGTTGCAATCTTTCTGAGCAATCTGTTTACTGAAAGATAACTAGGCTGCAGATCAGTGCACACCACATCTGATGAGCAGGATGGAGACTCCAAAGCCCATCTTCTTCTTCTGTGAGATGATGGAGGCCCCAGCTTCACCCAGTCATTTACTTTTCTGAGCTGTCCTGAGGAGCTCTGTCTTTCTGCTGTCCTTGGTCTCTTAAGGTCCAGCCTTAACCTGGGAATTTCTTTTACCCTCCTCAGGTGCTTTTGCATTCCTCTAAGTCTGAAATCCATTTTGTCAAAACCAGAGAGCAACTATGTGTACTTTAAATGTCTTCTCACAACCACAGGAGCCACGGAGGTGTAAACTGCAGACAGCATTGTGTCCATCCATATCTTTATGGCTTGCTGCTGGCTGTTTGTTGCTAGTTTTTTTCTTAGTCCTGAATGTATTCTTGCTTTTACTGTTCACTCTGTCACACTTTGTACCAATTATCTGGCACTTGCTGTCTCCAAAGCCAGGATTCATTCTCAGCAGTGGCAGAGCACAAGATTTCTTTCTCTGTATAACCAGAACTGTGTCAAAAAAGCTCTGTTTGTAGAAAACAACATGCAAGCCGCGACAGATGTGAGGTGTGTGCACGGCCAGTTAAGAACTACTCAGGGGTGAAATGTCTTTTCAAAAGTACTGAACTGAGGTAGTTGCAATGCTGTGGTCATTTGTACAGGGTGAAAGACAAGAATATTTTCCTGGCAACTGGCTGAAAAAGTCAACAGCTTCACTGGCCACGTACCAGTGTCCTCCTCAGATGGGGAATCTGCCTGGGGAAGGTGCTTTTGAGACAGAGCATATCTTAGTCAGAGCCGCAATTTGCCTCGGACGGTGCCTCGCTTTCCCCTGTAGCAAGTTAAGTCATCGTGACAGAGGTTCATGCTCTCCAGCGCATTTGTTCCATATCCTTCTATCTGTTTCTTGTACTAATACACTACTGTCCACTCTTGTTTTAGTCACATGTTCATCCTGGAATCTCCTTTTTTATGGCAATCCCTGTAAAAATTCCCTGAGCCTTGTGCCTCAGTAGCCACAGTACTATCGTTCAAGTCACCTTTAGTTCCCCACAGTGACCTTGAGGTGTCCTTAGCCTTGCTAAGGTGATTGCACAAGTGATGGTTATTTGCAGGTCAGTCTGTGTGAGGATTTGGGAGGCAGAGTCTATTCTTATCTCTGTCACTTTGCTTAGTGGGTCACCTTGGAGGAGTCTGTTCCCCGTTCTTTGCTGCAGTCTCCTCATGTGTAGGAAGAGATATTTAATACTTCTTGATGAAAAGCAATTAGCTAAGCCATAATACAATTTCCCTTCCTAGTTATCTGTCAGACTGCTGTCTGCTGAGAGAGTGCTCGATCTGTGTGCTCTCATGCTTGCAGATACACTGAGGCACTTATTTATTTTCTTTTTTCGTAGCCTCTCTTATACTTTTTGGGCACAATCTTTGTGTCTCTTACTTCTCATAAAACTGGACCATAATACTCTGTCCATCCTAAGTCCCATCATAGTACCCTTGGTAGGCAAACACACTCTTTGCCAAAGAATTTAGCATTAGAGCTTTAATTTGTAGTTTAGCTTATAATAGATGATTGATATTTGAAGCAATATGATACATGAAGCAATTTGAAGTACGTGATGGCACCCAGGCTCTGTGAAGGACTCTGGCACAATTCTACTTGACTGTAGACTGCACAGGAGAAACAGATCTCAACAGAGCAGCACCTGGGATTCTGCACCTTTCTGGAGTATCCTTTGGAAGAGCCCTCAAACATCTGCTGGGACAACGCACACGATGACTCCACACTCTGGAGCATGAGTTGTGCTGGTGGCGAGTGCATGTTCAGAGTAACCATACAGGGCCTATTTAAGAACAGAATTTTTTCTATCCTAAAAAATATTTAAGAATAGAATAGAATTGTATTCTAAGTGTGTCTGGGATACCCCAACGTCATGTTTTATGTGCTGCATAGTCAAGCTACCATGTGCGATGGCCACGTGTCTGGGACTTCTGGAAATCTGGCAACTCCATTAGCATTATTTCTCTTTCTCCTTCTCTTTGCACAGCCAGACATCTTTAATAGGCCAAAAAGCTCTTTCTTTCTCCTGACAAAGTTTCTGGGTAGAGAGGAAAAGTGAGCATGTCTGAGAAAATCCAGAGATGTTTGGGTTGAAAACCAATGGTAAGTCCAGTAACCCTCATCTCCCTTTACCTACCCCTTCTCCCCAACCTTCACACAATTTTTTCCCTGAAGCACATAGACACTCTCCTCCTGCCTTCTCCCTGGAGTCTCCTCCTCTCCAGCTAGTTTTCTGTTTCTTTGGCTGATGGTGCAGAGGAGAAAAGCCCTCTCCGTGAAGGCATGTGTCTTTGTTCTTCCTTTTTGCCCAAAGCCGCCTCGCTCTTCAAACCGCTGCTCTATCACCTCTGCCCCTTTGTTCTCCTGTTTAGGGATTTTCCACTCCTCACCTTCCTGCTGATAAAGTTAATCAAACTAATTTTCCCACTCAGTCACCTCCCTTATCGCAGTCACTGTTTGGCCGGAGCCCAATGGATATGGTTTACAAGCTCTGCTGTTTGTTCTGCAGCTTTTTCTGGGCAGAGTGAGCGATGTGTCTCAGGGTCTGTGACAGCTCCTGGCTGATTCACAATGTCTTGAGACAAATAACATTTGAACCATTTTGTGAAATAACTGGAATTCATAAATTCAAATAATTTCATCATCAGGAAAAGATCCAGGATCTTTTTGTTTTGCTTTGAAACTCTATCTTTATCTAGTGCTTAGCTGCCCACACCCAAATGATGACTGTAACTTGGTTCAGCTTCTGTGTCAATGATTGTAAAAGGTAGAAAACATAGTTTGTTCTGCCTTAACATTGCTTGTGTTGCAGTGTAGATGTTTTGAAGAGGCAGAATGCGAATGCATGTGAGAATCAGCTGGAAATGGTCTCTGGCACCGCTGTCAGATATCTAGTCTGATCTGCCCCCCAAGGTCTCCTCTACAGTTAGTGGAAGAGCCCATGGCCCTGCAGCGCCCAGTGGCCTGGAGGAGCCGAGGCAATTGGGGCAGACCAGGCACTTAACCCCAGAAGGGCTCAAATTAAGGGTGGCGAGTCCTACCCAGTGATTCAGAAAGATTTGCAGTCACTCTTCCTATTGCTGTCACTGCTCCAGCACCACTTGTATTAGTAACAGCAAGAACAGCATGTAAGGGGGCCAACAGCAGGATTTTGAGCAATTGGTCAGCTAATCAGGGGGTGCCACAAGTGGGTAGGTGGATCCTGGTGCTCGGGGTCGCTACTCATCCCTGTCATTTGATTTCATGCCACTGAGTGTGTCTCAGCCTTTCCAGTGAGGCCCTGCTCCCCACAACTTGGCTGTCAGTGTTAGAGACCTCTGAGGAGGTCCTCACAGCTTGGTGGCAGGAAAATCCCCAAGTACCCAACGCTTGCATGGGGTACGAAGCACTCCCAAAGGGCTTCCTCTTTGCGCATCGCTCCTGGTGCAGAGTGACATCCCAGCATTTCACAGGTTATCCCGCTGAGGCAAAAAAATAAAACAAGTTTTGTTCTGCTACACTAGAAACAATTTTTAAAAGCCTTCTAGACTGGGGAAACAGGTGCAAAGAATCAAAGGGCAGATCCTGCTCTGACCTCACATACCCCATCCCCATGCCTGCCCCCGGCCATTCATCAGTGAGTCCCTTGTACCAGCTCTGGACCTTGCTGAAGCCTTTCATGAGCTGATTTAACTCACTGAAACAGCAGAAAACTAATCCCAGAAGGAGGAAAGGGAGGTAAACAATTGTCTGAGGTTTCAGTGAAGTCATTTGGCTCATCAAGACGTCCGGTGGGTACCATGGCTGGGGAAGGGAGTAGGGAAGAGCATGGTGATGGGCACAGGACAGAGGGTAGTGAAGCCTGCCTTCGCCCTGCACAGCAAGCTGTGTGCCAGCCCAGGGGGACGTGCAACTGCACCCCCAAACAGCCTAATCCCTCTAATGTCAAGCTCCTGCACTTGGGGCAAAGCCCTGTGAACCCATCCTTTCCCTGGGAATTCGACCAAGTGTAAATGCCACACTGGGGATTTCCTGTAGCCCAGAGACTTGATAATTAGTTTAATTAGGATGTCAATTTATGATCTCCTTGCTGGTGAAAAGCTGCTTGATACAATGTTAGCTTTTGATATGCAAAAATGCTTTTGAAACTCTACCTCACCCTGGGTGGCCCAGAAAGTGTTATCATTTCACTGTCAATAGATAATTCATTCATGATACACACATGTATCCCTGCTTGACAAATGCTGATGGGAAATGTTGAATAATCTCTGAGGCTATGGATTCATATGAAGTTTTCTCTGGCCACAGTGGCGGAGTGACATGTTTTTCAGACTCCCCCCAACCCAAACCATCGGATCACTTCACTGACCTCCTTGTGGACCCACAAACATTTCATTCAGCCTAGTGAGGGTGCATGAAGACAGGGACAGGGGCAGGGACAGGGACAGGGACAGGAGCAGAGACAGGGAGGGAATACTCTCCCCACACTAGCACTATTATTGGGAAAAACATAACATTAAACTAAAGTTTGAGTTTAAATACATGAGTCTGAATGACGAAACTGTCTATGATGTGTAACCACAGCATTATGGTGGTAGAAAGATACAACTTATCTGCAATTTTACATTGGTGCTAAATACAATCGCTAGCAAGATGAACTGGAAGATTCTCAATTCTGAGTTATGGAAGATACCAGCACAGCAAAAAAGGGAAGGCTGCCTACACCGAGGCACAATGTGGTGTTGTCAGCATCCTTCTACATTTGAAAGGCCCCAGTATTTCCATAAATCGTATTTTACTAGTATGATAATGAGGATGACAGTATTTCAGAGGGATTTCCACTGATCTTGTATCATTTTAAATAATGCCCAAACTGTCTCTTCACCATTTGTTTCAGTATTTTCGTCTATTCTGATTTAATTTAACCTGATTTTCTGCAGAGCCAAAAAAATTTCCCACTCTCATTTCTTTTGGACTGATTTGCTCATGGGGTACATTTGTTTCTGTTTTAGTTATGACCCTGTTAAAATGCAAACATTTTCTAGGTTTTAAAAATCTGCTTTGGACAGCACAGTGTTCTTAAATTAACATTAGCCAGCTATGCACTTTTCATATTATTACATCAACAATCTAGACTGCTGAGCCTGATTTCATCTGCCCTAAATTACTTGGGAAAAGTGCTGTTAGTGACTCCCCAAATCACTTGCTGTTTTGGCAGGTGGTCAGTTCACCTCCTTGTTCAAAGAGCAGTTATACCCTCATCTTTAACAAATGCATTTCTATTTCAGACTGTTTTGCCGGGCAGCTTGCAAAGCGCCGATGTCAGCAGGGTTGGTCCACTTCCATGGCTAACTTTGCCCTTCTGGACCAGCATCAGAAGAGACCTGTCACTCACAACAGGGCGTGGTTGCGGGTGCAGGGCCCGTACCCCCGTTACACGGTCAGTACCACACGCTGAAGCTCAGATTAGGAAGAGGGAGGCATGGCTCAGGAGTGCTGCCGTACAAGGTTGGGGGAAGAGAAAGGGAAACGATGCCTTGAGGAGACAGCTGCCCACTATCGATCCCACTGTAGCTTCTCTGCCTTCTTACCTGCCTTTTCTTTACAGATATGACCCAGGGAGGGAGCACAGCAATGAAGAACTGCATCCAAATTCTCCCTCAGAAATATCTCTGGCCACATCAAAAATGCCCCCTTATCCTTGGCCCCAGGGCAGCAGCAGTGCCAAGTGCTTCCAGCCCCAGGGCAGCTTCAGTGGTAGCCAGGAGCAGTGTCTGGTCACAGAGGGAAGCAGCAGTTCGTACAGCTGGCTGCTACTCTGCGAGATGCAAGTAGATAGAGGCTTCTAAACTGCACACTGGGACATCTCATCTGGAGACAAAAAGGTGGTTTCCAAATTATGGAAACCAGTGGGGCCAAAAGGCTGGGAGGACAGTTGGTGGGATGTGTAATGCAGTGTGACATAAATGTTGTGGGCCACTGCCACAGCACGTAGTGAGGTGTTGATAGGGCACTTTGAGGGCATAGAGAAGCTTCTCTTAGGACAATGGTACACCTCTTGTGTTTCTACTAAGCCCTGCTTAGTGAGTGCCTCCTGACCCCATCCTTATCTCAGCTTTATCTGATCTAAAAACCTCCTGCAGCCTCAAACCTTTGCTTCCTGTCTCTCTGCTCGCAGCATTTGCAAACGCTCAGGTCAGGATGAAGGTGTGGGAGCTGATACTTTTCTAGTGGTGTATATGTCTCACTGCCAGAGTAAAGTGTTGTTTCCAAACTGTCCATCACAGCTAATGGCATTATGAACTCCCTCAGAATTAAGGGCTTTCCAGGTGGCAGGTGGAGACTTATACCATGCAAGGAAGCAGAGGAGAGGGCCAGATATGTAAGCTGGTAGGAGAAAGGAAAGAAAAAAAAGTTTGTTCTGCACTCATGCAAAACAGGCATTTTAGACAGCTGGAGACATTTCTGTGTCTCAGTCTGGATGGTGGCCAGTTTAGACGTGAAGCTGGTGCCAGTGAAGAGATTAATGAATTGCAGTAGCTTTCTTAATCCTCCCTGTATGGCTACTTCTGGGGAGATGCAGCCAGGCCTTCCTCTTGACGGTGTTAGAGAGAAACTGGTCTAAATCAAAAGTCTCCCTTTCTACTCACTAATCTTCAGCTGTGAACCTCCAATGTGAAAGGTGCAACAAAGCAGAACCCAAAGAAGACCTAAGAAAAGGAAAAGTAGCACTTCAAAAGCAATCCAGAGGGGGAGTTACTTCAAAAGGGAACCCTGGAGTAAGAAGCACTTCAAAGGGGAAAACTTCCCTAGGGAGCTTGTTGCAAATTATCTTAAAGTAGGTCCTACCATCAAACAGATGTAATTAGTTTTATTCCTATTGCTACTGTCATGAAACCTTGTTCATTCAAAAACACCCTGAACATTTCATATGGTGGAGGAGCACTTGCTAAAGGATACACAAGACTTTAGCGTAGTCGGCATCCTACAACTGTGGGCAACAGGCTGCAAGAAGTACCTGCTCACCAAAGCTTGCCAAAGCTCAGAAAGGTCTCTCAGAGCAGGTCTGTCCAATATTATACAACTTGGGTTCGTTTACTTGCCGTCTTTTCACAGCTGACTTGAACAACACTGTAAATGAAGTATCTTGCTGCAGCAAAAGCTGGTGTGATTTTCTGGCCTCTCGTGTATTTTCAGGCACTTTGTGTAGTCTGATTTGAGCACTCTTAAAACTACATGTACTTTTTTCTTCATCTGATTCATTGTCTCTAGGTATAAGTCAATCCAAACTCCATGAGCTGAATGTACTGCCAATTAATTTTACTGTTATCATAGTCAGTGTAATTAAAATAATGACCAAGTGGTCTGATCCTCCCATTTTCCCTCTTTCTTGTAATTTTCTTCCTTCTCATCACTTTACTCCTTCATCTTCCATATATCCCTTTCTGTGTGCTTGTTCTCACGACAGGGGAACCTACTCCCCCCAGATCTCGTGGCTGCGGCTGCACCCTCCCTTGGCCAGCATCCATGTTAGCTGCCTGGCCCCGTCACTAACACTAATGTTAATTTTAAAATGTCTGTTTTCTTTTAGAAGTTCAAACTCTATACTCTCTGAAGAGACTAACAGGGTGAAGAGGGTTGTGTTCGCAATGTAGGTCAAGCACGAACAACAACTTCCAAAAAGAACTGAGGTGTATCAGGATTGTTAAGTTTCAAAGTGCCCGCAGCCTGACTTGAGGAAACCTCCCTCGGTTCTCAGTGCTCTGCTTCCTCAATACCCTCCCAAACCCCTAGAGATGCATTAATTTCTCATTCTCTTGAGAACAAATTAGCACCTTTGGATTAATTAAAACGAGTGTCTTTTGAAACCACGCCCATGTCTATTCAATAACTGCTAAGGTACATTATTCCATTATACTTAAACGGATACATGAAAAAAGAGTGAATACTTATTATAATGGTGTTAGATAAAGCACGTATCACTTGAAGGCTCTCACACAGACACCTAGGAAGCTGACTCATCTTTTTCTTTTCTTTCCCATCAGACTGTGTCTCTTACTCACCATGCATCTTTTCCAGTAGTTCACCTTTAGAAAGCTTGTTTGAATCTCCCTGGATAACATCTACATTGTTACCCTAACTCAGGCAAAGGTGGTTCTTTATTCCTTACCTTTTGTTTCTTGCCCTCCAAGGTCAGGCAAGGTTGTATATGTGTTGGAAAAGGAGAAAGGGATGAAATGAGGGAGTACTGTTTTTAGATTCTTTACCAAAAAGCAACATTTAATGCCCCAGCTTGAAGTTTTTGTGGCATTTTTCTCCTTCCAGCAGACATACTCTTATGCTGTATTTTCAGGGTCTAATGTTCATACTTCATGTTGAACAACCTTATTTCAGCAAATCATCCCCTGGATTAGTAGTGAGATTAATCTTGTCTTTGAAGACAATGAAAACATCAAAGCAATTTTTATGTATAAAAAAAAATATCCTTCCCTAGACCTGTCAAGTGCACCAATTTTCTGGATTTCAGCAGCCTGGGCTGCTAAACATACGGAGAAAGAGCTACTGTGAGGGCAAGGAACACTCCAGTGTGTGCAATAGGTACGCTGTGGGACACGTCAGACCTACTCTCCTCTGACCTGCCAGTGTTGGCAAGTCAGCTTCCCTCAATAAGTTACTTGGCCTTATCAGAAGGTGTTAAAGTGTGTTCTGCAGACTATGAACATCTTTCTTCAAGATATTTAATATTAACACTGTTGTAGTTGAGACTTGTTTTGAAATTTGTCTCTTAGCAACGTCAGAGTTATTTACAGTAAATCACATCTGAATTGAGATGAAAGAACTTCACCTGACTTCAGAAAGTAAAATACACGCAACTTGTGTTTACAAGGCAACCCATTACAGACAAATGCCTTGGTGATAGCAGCTTATGGAACATCCATATGTGCTGTTGGCATTTGTAAGGTGATGAAACAGAATGCAGTTTCTGATATCTGAGCTGCTTTTACTGTGGTATTTGCAAAAATAAAAATACCCAATAAAACTATACTTGGAATTTATAACAGTTGATTTATGTGAAAAACAGGAGCCAAACCATAATCTTTATTAAAATAACGTTCAAGATCTAAAATCGCTAAAAAGTAATTGTGTATTTTAGTAGATATTTTGACCACTGTAAAGCAACATGACAAAGCAGCGGAGCCTGAGGCTGCTATTCTGAGCTAGAAAGAAAGTTAAAATAAAATTGTTCTTGTTTTAAACTAGAAAGGAAAGAAGCTTATATAGAACAGGTGCTCTCTCTCCCTCTTCATTTCTTTATCACATCCCAAAGAGAGAGAGAAAAAAGCAGTAGAAGAAAACAGAGGGAAAAAGTTGGCTTAGGAAGAGATGACTGACTACAGTAGTGTGAACATTTTGCTGCTCCTTCACATATGGGTTAAGCCTTGCTCCTGACTGTGCAGTTTTGTAGGACTGGATCAATGGTGCTTTGGATGGTTAGAGAAAGGGAAGAATTCATGCTGCAGACATCACCTTAAGCTAATTGGGAAAATTAAATGTCAGCATCACTAGTTCAAAAAATAAGTTAAGCTAAAAATCTTTGGTATTGGAAAACTAGACATTCCTACCAGAACAATGTGCAAAATTATGTTTTGGGCTAGCTCCTCAAAAAGACTTCAGCATTGCTAGTTGAAGTATGTCAGTACCTGGCTGTTAAATATGCTGTTTGCAGTGGAATTTACAGATTAAGTTAGACCCACAGGCTCCTTACAGCGGTACTGGACGATTTAGCACCAAAGACAGACTACATGGACGCTTGCAAGCTGAGCAGGGAGGAGTCATCTTTCTTAGTCACTCCAGTGGGAAGTGCTGTGGAGGACAGAGTGGCTCAGGAGGGTCACACCCCTGCGTGCAGACTGCAGGGAAGCACATCCCTCCAGCAGCGTGCAGTTCTCAAATGTGCAGCCTCTCCTTGGGGTTAGACCTCTTGCCAAGCCCTTCTTATAAAGCGCAGCCAGAAAAGATCTCTCTCACCATCTCCTGTTCAAAAAATTTAGATTTCCATCCTTTCCTTAGCAGAACTCAAGTTCAGATCCCCCTTTTCCTTCAATCTTCCCCGCTGCCCTTCTTTGCCACCTCATAACTGCTGGGCTGTAGCTGTGCAGGTTGTAGTCCCTCTTTCATTTTACATGGATTAATTATACCTTCATTATAACTATCTTGGGTCAAAGCCCACAGGAATCTGTAGCTGGGAGGACAGCTCTTATCAGAGATGCGAGAGACGTGGATCCTAATGATTCTTCCAATTAGTACTTATGCCTTTATTACAAAGTAATAAATCTTTGTGTTTCCTATGCTTCAGGTGAATGCTGTAACCCCTCGAATCCAGGGTATGATGTAGCAGGGAAAGGGAGCAGTCCTTTATCCTGGGAGACAAGTTTGGGGGTGCCCAGTTGCCCAGTATGAGGGGGACACGCATGATGTACCTCAAACAAGCATGAGGCTGAGGTGGCCACCCACCTGGCTTCTCAGCGCTGTCACACCTCCAGGCGATTGCTTTGTGTGCAGTGGCAGGAAATTCAGACTCTCTGGGATTTGCTGGTAAAACTCAGACACTTACACACTTTGACAGCACCAACGAAGAGGTTAGCAGCCAACAAGGCACTTGGGGAAATCCCATTTTTAGATTTAAAAGCGCCTAATTAACCAGCAGTGAGGTGTTACCAGCTGGATGGCTTCTCACTGTCAGGCAGTCTCTCCTTCCGTGAGATTTCCCCCAGCACAGTCAGTCTCCTGGAATGAAGAGACAATATCACCCTCCAAGAAATAACAGCCTTTCTTTCCAAAATATTTGAGAATGTTTTCTAATCCTTAGAAATGAAAGCAGCAAATGTTTCTTATTTCCCATACAAGTCAAAGACTGCCATCTTTATTTTTGTGCCTCTCCTCAGCGTTCAGCTGTCATCGTAGTTAATTATCTTGTCAGAGGCATCTGCAGTTTGGGGACTATTGCTTAAATATTTTCAGCTGTCTGCATCCCATGGTAGCACATTTTGGTGAGCGGTGGGAAACAGAAATAGGATGGAGCAGCAGAAGGACACAAAGATAGTCAGGTTTGGCAATGAACTCAAATAAGGTCACGATGTAACAAGTTTAATTCTGACAAATCAGAGATTATAATGACCGCAAGAGCATGAGAATGGATCTACACCTTTAGAAATGGTAGAGAACAACTTTACTTACCTTTGATGTACACAAAATGTCCAGAATCTTAAAGTAATATTTCAGTTTACTCGTTATATAGTCTGTTGTACTTGCATGATCATATGGCATTGCAATGATGTATCTATTGAATATAAACCATTCAGTCTGGGCGTTTTCTCAATCCCAGCTTTTATACAAGTGTTGAGGAGGGAACACACAAGGTGTGCATCTGCTGCCCAGGGCTAAGGCACAGGGACATGCTTTCTCCAGTTACCAGCTACCCTCCTCATGATAGGGCCACCTGAAAAGGGGTTGGAAAGAGAGGGCCTTAGCTATGGAGAAGGTGTCAGGAACGCTAGCCTAGTGAGACCGGCATGTGCTATATCTTTTCCAGGACTGACAGGGAAGACCTAGCAGGTATAGCATCTCTGTGATTTAGTGATGTTCTAGGGTTAAGAGGACTCCTAGACACACAATGCCTCTCGGGCCTCCCATCTGGGTGAGAAAGTATCCATTATGCTGGAGCAGGCACATAAAACACAGGCTGACACAGAGATTAATGGTGATTACCAAGTCTGGACTCTGCTGCATCTCCAAATATACAGCTTTCATGTAGGATGACATTGTCTCAAACATCTGCCAGAGGGGAACTCATAATAAATTTCTCACATGCAGAAGGGGATAAGTGTTAGATTATGTTCGACAAATAAACAAACCAAAGAAAAGCTGTTCCACCTCAGTCAGAGAGCAACAATTGTCTGGATTATCCCTGTCAGCACTTGAGTAGATTTATTGCTTCTTATCAACAGCTAGTTAAAAAAACTGCCAAGACAGTAAGAAAACGGGCAGGAAAATCCTCCAGACTATAGTTTGCTGTTGATGTCCACCGGTCAACCTGTCTTCCTTGGAAATCGTGCTATGGCTGTCAATAAGGGTGAGCTATGCTACTTAATGCAGCTGTAACTGTGACAGGTGTGAAGGTCAGCTCCTTGCAAAAGATTTTATAAGAGAGATTAGTAGTGTATCTGGAAATATGTAGCTATTTATGTATCATGACTGAGGAGCCTTAAATAAATTGATTAGCCGAATACTAAAAAAGGCTGTTTGATGCACTTAAAAATAAGGAGTGAGGATTTCTTTGTGAAAACAGCAGGCAGGCTGCAAAAATCACTCCCTTCTGGTCTAAGACATACAAACTGTAAGCAAGTCCAGAGTCTGAGGTAACTGGACGTTTTAATGGAGGCAACATTATTATAGTACTACTTGGAGCGATGGCTGAACCAGCAAAGGGAGATGTCAGTGGTAAGGGCTAACATGTAATGCTTAGCAATCCGTAGTTTTAGTTCATCTCGTTCTGTTTTCATATACTGAATTCACCTCGGATCTATCACCTACTTATAATTTGGATATTCAGAAATGTGGAGGTCACATTTGGAGTCCTCAGTTATTAAGAACATGAGTTTGTTATATATCTGTATATCAGATTTACATAATGCTCTTGCATTTCAGTTATGGCATTTAACACAGTGTTAGAACACGTGTAAGACACGCATAGAGTGTAAGACACGCATAGAGTAAGAGAAGGCCAAATTAAGGCATTTGGTTTTGAAACAGATTTGTTAGTTTCATTCATTTATAAGAGAAAGATCAATCCAAAAAACAAGTGAACTTGTAAAAGATAAATTATACCTAAAGAACACACCTGTATATTGCATAGTTTCTTCTCTAGTCATATGGGCTGAAGGAATAGAACTGTTCATTTTGCCACTTTGTGAAGTTTAATGTACAAAATATCTAAGCTATTGTGTCTTTATAAACATAAATTCTAACTTTTATGACACAGATTAAGAGGAACCTAAATGTGGATGTGGTTTTAAAATGAAATGAAAGAAATTTTATACCTACAAAGAATGAAATGCTTATCTGCATTATCTCCGATTTTAATGGAGTCTTTAGTGTTTCCTTCCTATTCCCACTTACATCAGATCATATGGGTAAATTACACAAATAAGTGAGATCTCAGTGTTAGAGTGACAATGCACAGATGGTTTAAAATTCTATGGTAAATTCACAGTCTGGATTTTTTTATAAAAGTTATTTATTGCAAAACGTCCCTAGATTTACACTGAGGTGTAATGTTCTGCCAGCAATTGCTTTAACAGCTCTCCAACAAAAAAACCCAGGGACTCACTTTATCTCCGGTTTGTATTTTATTAACTCTGTAAAGCTATGTCATTCCTGTCCATCACTTAAGTTTAAGACTAATTTCACAGCCTGCAACAATTACTTCATACATAATGGATACCTTTTGTCTGAAAATAAAAGGCAAACTCCAACAACCCAGAAATTGCATTTTTCTTCACACGTGATTGTTCTCCCCATAGAATTTTAAAGACGTGTTTTTGCGAAAGACATATTGTCCATAATCTGTTCAGTTTTTATCAGCGAGTGGAATCTAAACATGAATCACTGAAATGCAGTCTCTTCTCTTTTCACAGATCCCACTGTCTCACACGGCAAACCACCTAACAACCAGCTGGGCCAAGATAACTGCTTTTTTCCCCACAGGTCTTTTGTCAGCTTGCGGGGAGATGACAGAAAGAATTAATTGGTGATTAATCCTTATATCGGAACTAGAAAGCTCTTTCAAAGCTGCTTGCTGTGGCCACTGGTCCTGGAGTACACAGCAAAGTTCCTCTGGGGAGAGCGCAGAAGCGAGCGCATTCACCCGGGAGGTATCCGAAGTCTGCTTCATGGCAAGCGTGCTAACGTCCTAGCTGCCCTTCCTCACATCAAGCTGCTGCCCAGCTGCTCCAGTAATTATCTTGCTACTCACCCGACAACCACAAAGTTACGGTGCGATGAGGCTGTAGAGAAGGCACATGGCAGGAACACAGACTTATTCATTTGGAGATCTATGCACAACTTTGCTAAGAAAGTCTCAGTTGAAAACAACATATTTATTGCCTTGGAAGAGTTCCTTTGTTACCTGAAAATAACTCATAAACTGGAGGCTTGTTGTCTGACATTAGAAGCAACATCTCCACATAACACATTTGTAAGAGCTCACAGTCAGTTTCACTAATTAGCTATTTTGTAATTGCTTTGGATAAAGTAATTTTACCCTCTTGAAACGTGTGAGCATCTTTAGCAAATTGTCTCAAAGTGCCATGTAATTATTCTATTTGTGATGGAGTTAAAGTAAAAAATATTGCTTGCTGCTTTGCTCCCAAATCAACAAGCAACTTATTTTGCTACTGTTAGAGACATAAAAGCCTCACAAAGGCCACCAGGTTTTGGAAAGTGGCTTGTGTAAGTGTAAAATGTGACAAGGTGATAGCTCGAGTGAGACTGCAGCCTTATCGGACAAAGCGCTGAGCAGAGAGGGACCGCAAGACAGGCTTTGACTGGAAGAACGTAAATCTAAATAGTCAGAGAGCGAGACAAAGCAAACGTTAAACCTATCTTGCAGATGGGGAGCAAAGGCACAGAGCAATTAAGGTCCTGATTCAGGAAAATACTTAAGAACATACGTGAATCCCACTGAAGTAATTAAGTTCAACTCCTGGGGAATGACTTTAATGAAATGAGACCTGGGAAATTGCCTACAGCCACTCATAAGCTTATGAGTGAGCCAATAGCGGGTTCTGGTCTCCAAAGTCATGTTTTGGTAACTTCAGCAGTGCCCTTGCACCATCTCACTGGGGACCTCCCCACTGGCTGTGTTTCCGACCAGAGAGCACAAGAGGAGGAGCTGGACACGTGAATGCAGAGCATAGGAAAAACCGGTGGTCGAGGATCCTCCTGGCTGATCAGAAAACATCAGCTCGTTTTTGGTTGCTCTTACTTGCTTATTTTGCTATTTTCCTTTCTTTCTTCTTCATTGTCCTTTTTAACATAGCAGTTTTAGCTGTTGAGGGGGGAGGAAAGATAGCGGAGGTCCGTCAAGCTCACTTCCCAGATACAGTCCTGCCCAGGAGCCCTGACACGAGGTGGACAGTGCAGCCCTGGCAGGTCAAGGGGGCTCCGCAGCCTCGCTGCCCGCTGCGCCCCGCTGCCGCTGCTCCCCCTCGCTGCGACCTGCCGCTCCGTCTGGAAATGAAGCTGGGGGCTGACCCCACCTCGGCCTGCTCCCCTGTTTGCTCATGGGCCCCCTGCACGGGGCCACCCAGCTCAGGCTCCAGCCCTGGGTGGCAGTGTGGGCAGGAGGGACAGGGACAAAGAGTTTAGAGCCCCAGACTGAGTTGTGTCGCTGGGCTTGGCTGGGGAGCCCGCATGCTCCTTATTTGTTGGGGAGGCCATAAGGTCTGCTGGCATTTTTTTTTGCTGGGCAAAGATCAGGTGCAAAAAAAATGGGGAAAAACAGCATTTCTCTTCCAAATTTGCACACCTTGGATGACACGTCACTACACTCAGTGGCTCAGGTCTGTATTAAAACCAGGGGAACACTGGACTTTTAAGCCAAATTGGAAGGAAATGGTTGAAAGAATTTTTCCAGTTGAGCTTAACCTGAAAAATATTCAGGACTTTTTCTTTTCTTCACAAGAAATATTAATAGCCAGTACAATTTCAGGGATGTCAATGCAAAGATACACAGTAATTACTTTTTTTCAGACCCAAAGTGCAACCCTTTGTAATACTGTTTGGGTTTCCTACTGATGTGCTCTACATGTTTTTCTTTTCTGTAAGATAGAGGTTGATTTCAAAAGGAAATATGCCATTTCAAAATGAAATATAGAAATATTTATTTTTAGTCTCTGGAAATAAAATTATCAAACTTTTTCAACTGAAACTATTCACAGACCAGTAATAGAGCTTTCCCTTCTCCCTACATGGCAGTGTCAGGGCAGTGATTTTTCCTCCATCCCTACCTGTCATCTCCCCTCTGCTGTTTTGCAGAATTTAAGCAGTGACAAGTTAATGACATTTAACATCCCAAACATTTTCACTGGACCACCATAAGGGAGGTGACTCCTATCTCTCAAAACTACTGCTTTAGGTTCTGCCACAGCTTCAGTTAGTGTTAGTCCAAGGGAGAGGACTCAGTACATTTTCTGGCAGCAATCACTCCAGCAAGTGTTACCTCTTAAATCACTTCTTTGATGTAGTGAAAATACAAAAAAGAAATCATGATGGTAGAACTGGGATGCTATTACAGCATGTGCTGGGCCAGTCGGTTTGGGGCTGAGAGGAAGTTACTTGTTTTTCTTGGTACAGCTGTTTTCTCCCATATGTAGTCATTTGGTCTTGGAGTATCTCATAATAATCCTTCTCCCTGAAAAAAAAAACCCTGGGTGTTTTCCTGTGCTTGGCTTTCGGTCAGTTGGTTTGATAGCTGCAGAGGAGGCACTTGCCATCTTGAGGGTTGACTGTCGCACGAGTACGCAAAGTGACTCCGTTACTTACACAAGCTTTTGTCTCTCTCTGGTCACCAGTGTTGCTGCTCCTGTGTTTGGTTTATGATCTGTTGCTAGGGTGTATTTCCCTGGCTGGGAGCTGGCCACATTTTGCTGATGTCTGGCATGTGCTGCTCTGCTTTTTATTCATGTAATTGTTAAGCAGGAAATACCTATTAGCTTGTTATCATCTCGTGTTGAACAGAGTCCTGGTGAGCAGACACTGAGGAGCTGCAGCACAGTTGTTTCTGCTCACACACATCATTCTCCAAGCTGAGTACAAAGCGTATGTGTTTTCTTGTTTCACAGAGCACAAGTGTAATAAGTATCACATCGTGTGATTTCTCTTCCTTTCTTTAGGCTTGCAGGAAACTCACCTCCTCCTGCTAGTGAGATCCACATGTGCGTCCTTCCCGGGCTGCATTACTAGACCTTGCTGTAAGTAACCCTAGATTTCTAGCGTGAGCATATTGTATTAACTTCTCTCTGTTTGAAGGGGCTGCTGTGAATAAATGAGCAGTGATGCAGCCACTGCCGTGACTTCCACCCCGTTCTGCTGCCAGTAAGAGACCTGGGCCATAGTTTCCAAAGCCACTGATGGACTCAAGTGCACTGGTGACTCCTTGCTAGCCAGCAGCCACGTTTTCCCAGGACAAGGCAGCTGGCAAACTCTGAAAGCACAGTCTCAACATAGGAAAGAGTTATTCTTGATTGAGGTGTTTTAGCTCTGTAACTAAAGTACCTACAATTATGATACTTTAGGTTTGACCATATTCAGAGGTAGCTTTTTGACAGCTTTTTTTAAAAAAAAGTTTCATCCTGGTAGCTGCAATAGACCTGAAATGTGTGCCTACAAAGTACAAATGGAGTATGTAAAGTGGGGGATTGATTAGTAGCTGCAGACTTCATTGCAAGTTAACTTTTACCTGAGTTCCCCTGAATGGTGATGTCCTGCAGGTGGTGTGGCCAGGAGAGCTGATGTCTGGTGGGCTTCTCCTGCCTACAGCTGGGCTGTGCATATTGTGGTGGGTTGACCCTGGACGCCAGGTGCCCACCAAAGCCACTCTATTACTCCCCTCCTCAGCTGGACAGGGGAGAGAAAATACAACAAAAGGCCCGTGGGTCGAGATAAGGACGGGGAGATCACTCAGCAGTTACCGTCATGGGCAAAACAGACTCAGCCTGGGGAAATGAACTTAATTTGTTACCAATCAAATCAGAGTAGGATAATAAGAAAAAAAACCAAATCTTAAAACACCTTCCCCCCACCCCTGCCTTCTTCCCAGGCTTAACTTCACCCCTGATTTCTCTACATCCTCCCCCCCCAAGCAGCGCAGGGGGACAGGGAATGGGGGTTGCGGTCAGTTCATCACACATTGTCTCTGCTGCTCCTTCCTCCTCAGGGGGAGGACTCCTCACACTCCTCCCCTGCTCCAGCATGGGGTCCCTCCCACAGGACACAGTCCTCCACAAACTTCTCCAACATGGGTCCTTCCCATGGGCTGCAGTTCTTCACAAACTGCTCCAGCGTGAGTCCCTTCCATGAGGTGCAGTCCTGCAGGAACAGACTGCTCCAGCATGGGTCCCCCACAGGGTCACAAGTCCTGCCAGCAAACCTGCTCCAGTGTGAGCTCCTCTCTCCACGGGTCCTGCCTGGAGCCTGCTCCAGCATGGGCTTCCCACAGGGTCACAGCCTCCTTTGGGTTCATCCACCTGCTCTGGTGTGGGGTCCTCCACAGGCTGCAGGTGGATATCTGCTCCACCATTAACCTCCATGGGCTGCAGGTGGATATCTGCTCCACCATTAACCTCCATGGGCTGCAGGTGGATATCTGCTCCACCATTAACCTCCATGGGCTGCAGGGGGACAGCCTGCCTCACCATGGTCTTCACCATGGGCTGCAGGGGAATCTCTGCTCTGGCGCCTGGAGCACCTCCTCCCCCTCCTTCTTCACTGGCTTTGGTGTCTGCAGAGCTGTTCCTCTCACATATTATCACTGCTCTCTCTGGCTGCAGTTGCTGTGTTTTTTCTTCCCCCTTCTTAAATATGTTATCACAGAGGTGCTACCACCGTTGCTGATGGGCTTGACCTTGGCCAGCAGTAGGTCTGTCTTGGAGCCAGCTGGCATTGGCTCTATCAGACATAGGGAAGCTTCTAGCAGCTTCTCACAAAAGCCACCCCTGTAGCCCCCTGAAGTCCAAAAGGATATGGAGGGGAGGCTGAAACCTCACCAACTCCATGTTTTCTACTTGGGCTTGGGATTTCTGAGATTCAGCCCTTTTATTTTCATATAATTTGGATTTTAAAAGGCCTCTGCTGAATGGTTTAGTTTTAGGACTCCTACAGATCTTTCCTGGGGGCACTACACCCGACCCAGGAATGTGATGAGTGCACATTTGGACAGATGCTGAGAGGGGGTTGAGGAGCCTTCAGGAAAGGTGTTATGTGGGAGAAGGCTGCAGCAAGGTATGCAACCTTCAGCCCTCTTCCTGCCTGCGTCTCAGGAGCCCTTGAGGAAGCTGGCAGCCAGAGTGAGCTCCTTGAATGTCTCTTTTGGAGAAACCAGCTTGCTCCTGGCCACTTTCCCAGATGCTCCTCAATAAAGCAGGAAATGGGAGCATGAGCTAGACAGTGCATAGCACTAAGTCTGATCATTTTGAGAGTGCTCCAAAGTCCTGGCTGCAATGAGGTGTAATATTATTCTGGTTGTCTACTTGTATGCATCTGCATCAAAGATCATCTCCGCTAGGGATCTTTCGGTTATATCTCAAGTCCTGTTTACAGGCAGCTGTGAAAGCAGTCATAATCACAGTACGGGCCATGATTCAGCTGCCTTCCACCTACAGGATACCTCATGGACAACCTACCATTTGCCTGCAGGAGATTTCTCTTGCTCCATGCCTCGGCCCCAGAAGCCTCCAGCGGTTAATACCGCAGAGCCTCCGGCAAGGGCAGCTCTCCAGGCTCCCCTGGAGTGAGCCTGGCAGACCTCTGCGAGAAGGCGGACAAGCTGCCAACACACTGGCAACCGAGTTGGTGTGATTTAAATAACTGCGTCCAAAAAGCTGTGAATGAACAAAGCATTTGAAGAGTAAAAGCAGAGATATCAGGGCGAAGCTGGCTGTCCCCAGAAGGGTTGTTTGCTGAACTAACCTGCATGCTGGCATTTCAATGGGTTCATTTAAAAGGGAATGCATCATTGGACAGCAAGCCATTTTGTTCATGTGTTTGATTTTGACAAACAATGGAATGGGGTTAAACACTTAATATGAAATACGGACTCTGATAATGATGACAGATTTTATAGGGGCCCATTTTGCATTACTTAAATATGTCTTTTAATACAATATAATTAGTCTTCCAGTGGATGAGTGAAAGCTGGAAGGTTTCCAGGTTGTTGTCATGCAATAACTGTAGTTCAGTTGTGTCTAAGCAGGAAGAACAAATTTGAAACACACATTTTAATTGGAAAGTAAGGTGGAGATCTTAGTGACCGATGCTACACTAACGATCTCTTAAATAATTCTAGAGCTAGCTGGGCCTTCTGAAATTGCCCTTTTGGGATTTACCCATCAATAAAGTGAGATAAACATTTGATACTTTAGGAAGGTAAGAGTTGAGATTGCAGTTTTATTGTTATAAGACACATTTTAAGTGGTAAGGAGATGCCCTTCAGAAGGAACATGTTTAAAACTATTCCAGGAAGCCAGCCAATGTACACAAGCATTTGCTGAAAGTACGTGAGAGATTTATAAAAAAATTTCCTGGATGAAACATTAACAGCACAATGTCTCAAAAGCAGAACTGCAAAAAATGCAAGAAGTTGAGGTGAGCATCCTACCGAGATACAGACAAACCATGAGAATGCAGGACACAGAGCATCAGCTGCATGGTTATGCTTCCACTGAGAGAGCTAACGGATGACATCAATATGGAGATTGCAATGTGGAAAATAAACAGACATGTTTCTGCTTACCAGTCACTTGTTGCACATTTTGTCCATTCATGTTACCTGAAAGATCCTGCCATTTGCATTGCAAATGTAGCATTGCATTACTACTCTATGGTTTAGTGCCTCTGGGCATGAAAAACCTCTGTATTTTTTCAACATTTGTGCCACTGACCTTGGTTGTTGGATGTTTCTTCTCCTCAGCTTTCAACTGCTCAGTCTCATTCACTCTGTCCACTCTGCTTCCCATTCTCCAGCACCTAATTCCCTTCTCTGTCCCTTCCTATTTTTTACTTGTGTAATGCCCTTCGTCTATTTCCTTGCAACCACAAGGAACCATTGAAACTCTGGCAATCCACAGATGCAAATGTCTACAATGCATGAAGCTTACCTTTATTGCTTAAATAACTTTTCTTACTGTCTGCCTTTGTCCTTTTTAAATCAAAACCACTTTGGATTAGGAATTGTGACAGTATGTTTTTACAGTAGTCATCGTAACAGGGTGTTGCTGCCATGTACTGTATATAGAGGTATTGCCATAATAAAACAGCAAAAGAAACAAATGAATATGTAAGAGAAATAACAACACTGAATGAGGAAAACTCAATGTCTGTTGGTGAGGTCTGGAGAAAGGTAAGAGAAAATGATTTCTTAGGTGTAAAGATTTACTCTGAAGACTTAAAATGAGATGCTCACCTAGCACGTTAGTAAAAGAACAGTAAATATTGCTGGAAAACCATGTTCATCATACTGCAACAGATACAACTGACAAACCAGTCATTTAGAATTCACCACACTAATGTATTTTGGAGCAGCCCTGGTCTAAACTCTATTCCAATGTGAGCACGTTGGGTATCATCCCACAAAAATTTTGCAAGCAAAGCTGGTTTGCAAGCTAGGATTTCCTTGGACAGATATGACTTATATTCTTGCCTCATTTTTAGGGGAGCTTAAAGTTTTTAGACACACTGTTCAAGTTAAAAAGTACTTTTCAAAGCAGTCCACCACCATGTTGCATGTCTTAATGCTCCATCTGGGACAGAGAAAAGCAGTGTTGCCTGTTCAAGAAATAAGAAAGAACAATTTTTTAAAAAAAGAATGTTTGGAGTTTTGGAAACTACCATTTGGTAGTATAGGACACATCATTAACTTACTTAGGCACATATAAATTTTGACTATTTGTTATCTCTGTTTCTGAACAAAGTATGGCACCATGGAGCTGACTTTGGTCTCACTGCTGTCTACTGCTCACTCATTCCCTAAAATATTCCTCTCATTTCAAAAATGCTTCTACATGGCGTGCAGTGCTAGTGATTTTGCATGGAGTTTTGCAGACATGACTGATTTTTCAGGTGGAAATGAACACCTAGACCTTGGTATCATCTGCATCGGAGAGTATATTCATTCCAGCAAACTTAGGTAGTCACTGTCTCCTGTCATCTACCAAAGCTGTGATGCAGATGTTTAGGAGCAAGTTAATGACCACAATACCTATTCAAGACAATGAACTGTGATCATCTGAATGATCCTCTGTGGAGAAAAGCTGCATTTGTACAGATTTTAGTGAAGAGTGAATATCCATTCCTACTGGAGCCAACCTGGCTTTGAAATATGCTGAATCAATAATTTCAAACAATGCTGAGCAAGGTCTAGTTGTGGCTTTGTAGAAGCCTACTCCTGCTACGAGGTGGAGATCTCTGAAAATCTCACTGCAGACCACCAAGAGGAACAATATTTTTTATTGGATCAAAGACTACATCAGACCTGGAAAATCTTGTCCAAATGGGAAGTCTTACAACTATCACACGCTGCAAAAGTGCATTTCACACTTTACCAAAAAATGAGGCAGTGTGACAAGTCCTGGATATTTTGAAGCGAGAGTTAACGCATGTGTGGAATAACTTCTTCATTTCACAGAATAGCTCAGCAAAACTGATGCACTTTAAGCTTGTGAGATGATGCAGGTGGAAGAAAAATCTCAAAGAAAAAGAATATCTAATATTTAGGATTTATAACTGGTGCAGATGGTTCAGATGGTTATAATTCACATTGTAATAACAAAATTGGCACCAGACACCTTCCTGAAATCTGTTATCCAGATTTCCAAAGGGTGGATAAGGATATGATTCTAGCTAGATAACATCTAGAGATCTTATTCTAGAATGAAAGAAAACACGAAGGACGAAGTTTCTTCTTGGCAGATAGCAGAGTTCAAGAGTCCACTAGATAAAAATTCTACATTTCAAGATGTCAGAAAAGATCAGGGCTGCAGCAGATACTTCATGTCTGGAAAATGAGAGTTAATTCTATTCATTTCAGGGGGTTTTGTTTGGTGTCATATGCTGCCTATATATCTCAAGAGTAAAACCTGCAAGAGTAAAAAATAATTGGTTTCGGGTAACTCTTTTAAATGGCATGTCTTTTTTATATCTTTCAGATGACTTTTTATTAACAAGTTAGAAGGCAGCCATTTTCCAACCAATGTTTAAACAGATAAATAAAATAATTTACTTTTTCATCTTTGACTTGTTAGTCAACTTTTTGGAAAGATTTCATATACCTGATATAAGCAGAATCTCTTTGAAATTACATTGATTAATATGGTCATGGCTTTCCTGGAGACATTACAGACATCATAAATGTTTAGGCCCAATATGAAAGGAATTTACTAAACAAATTTCAGAGAACTTATGAGAAATAACAGTATAAGGAGAACCTTATTGCTTTTCAGAGTACACTGTTCTGGAAACCAGATGCAGTGATTCAAACTGGATTCTTAGGAGGTTCTGTATTTGTGTCGTTTGCACTGCTTTGCTGCTTCAACTCGGTAAATTATTCTGCACAGTTCATTTGAAGTTGGCCTAATCTCTACATAAAACTTCATGAAAAAATGATACAGTTCAGTTACACTGAACAAAAAGATGACAAAATCCTGCGTCTTGCCTTCTAATAAATTTCATATTAGCTGATACCTTGCGAGTAAATTTTGCACGAACAAAAAAATCTACATATTGATATATCCATGTATATACTCAGCCAATATTTTTTTCTCAGAATAACTCAAGAAGAATTTTTAGAAACTAAAATTAGGTCAGATTTCTTGCAATTTATTGCAGAGGTTACTGGAGAAGGGAAATCTTTTTATCTGTAGTCAAATACAGTACTACTGTGCTGGTGCTGAGGGCATTGGGGGTTTCAGCCATTCTGGTGGTCACTCATGATATGCAACCAAGAACTTCTATAGCATTGCATGAGCAATCACCTAGTCAAGCTAATAGCACAGGTGACTAAATGATTCCTGTATACAACACAATATGTTTTGAATTTACATTTTTGGCAAACGATGTGCATTTGTAAGTCCTTTCGTAAGTCTATACATACTGTAAACAGGCTGCCTAAGCTTAACTGGGATATGTTTTAAAAAGTATCTAATAGAATTGCAATTAAATCAAGAGAAAGAATTAGTAGATTTTTTGCTCAGATGGAGATTTTATTCTGCCTACATAAATTCTGCCTTTTGCTTTGTAAGCTGAAGTATTCCAATTCCCCATAAGTATTACAGTACTATCTTTCCTAACAATTATCTCATTCTCCTTTCTCCTTTATTTTCCCAAAGGGTTTTTTTCCCCTTTAGCAAAGTCTAATTTGGCCAGATCCACCTACATACGCTCAGCTTTCAAATGATTCATTTCAGATGTTCCTTCTGCTTACTTCTCGGCAGCATTTGTTTCCATCATTCTCCATATGTCAACAGGTTATTTTGAAGCAGGCTCTCTTCCCATTTTGTCAGTAGGGTTAGCCATGTTTTCTGTGTGGGGACAGTGGGTATAGAAAAGAGTGTACAAGCTTTTTTAGAGAATAAGAAATCACTGAAGCTTTCGTCTGTCATTGGTTCATAACTCTTGCATAAATAACAGATTAAAATCTTCCCTGTTTTTCCTGATACCTGACTGGTCATTAATTTGCACATTTTTTCTCGTTAGGCAACATGATTGCCTTTGATTTCTCATGTTAATTTTGAGTTTGATGTTGTCTCAAGTGTCAAGTCCAAGTAAAGGCACATGTTAATTATGTGGGGGTTTACTTCTGTGATTGTACAGATTTTTTCTGTACAATCTTTCAGATACTGATAGATAGATACTTTCCCCCTTCAGCATTATGTACTCCCTCTGCAGTAATTAGTCTTTCCCCATTTTTAGGGGGCTACTGTTCAACTTTTTCTTTTCTGACAGCTGAAGAAAAGCATGCAGAACCTATTTTCCTTAGAGGTATTCCAAATATTTTTCTCTTACATATATATCATAATGAATTTAAAAGATTTCTTCTTTCCAACATATTGCTCCCTCTCGCTCAGCTCTTTAATGTCCTACAAGAAACACTGAGCAAGACGGGAGAAGCTAAGGGTCCATGGCATAGCCTTCAGTGCACTGACCTGCTGCATTTTTCATGTCAGACTCTTGTAGCTCTTCTGCATTAGCTAGTTTACAGGATTTCAGGAGAGCAGAGGTTGAGGTTATTTGTGTAATTTCTCTCTCATTTAAAGTATCAGTTCATTCTCAGAATGAAAACCATTTGGTGTTTTTGAACATACAGAATTTTTATTTTAATTGGCAATTACTGCACTTTGAAAAGGGCCGTAATTTGCATTGTTACAAACTTTTCATGCAAACGCAGTGTTATTTCCAAGTCAGTCACATTTCTTATTTAAATTTTAAGGCATACTTAAAAAAGAATCTGCTTTGCAGATAGTCCAGTTGGTAACAAACAGGCTTTGAATCATGCCTAGCACAAACTTTGTGCAGACAGCCAGACAATAGAAGGCCCGTGTCCAACTTGACAAATGTTAGATGCAGATTTCCATTGTCTAGCTTGTAGTTTAGGTTGTGTCGGGGAATTTCTGCTGTGATTTTACTCAGTGCAACCGATTGTTAGAAATCACACCCCAAATCCAAAGTTATTAATAACGCATCCAACAGATGGCAGACTGTTTCATAAGAGCAAAATTTACCTGAAAGTGATGCATTGAATGTGTTTTTTACAAAATGGATTTTTAACTCACATTATTTGGCTCTAAATCCAATCTAATCAGATGTAGTTTAAATTGTAGTATAATGTAAAGGAAAATAATTTTGTGCCTCATGTTGTATCTTCATCTGAATCCCTGAGCCTTACCAAAAATGTCTACGTTTTATGTATTTAACAAGTTTATTGGAAGATGAAAAATAACATTATTCAGCAGGAAAATCCCATACAAGTATAAGGGTACAGATATTTACATTGACCATGTGGAAAACAGAACAAGATTTTTGAGTGAGTTTTATTAATTAAGCTAGTTGGGATTTGTAAAGCTGGGATCTATATATACTGCCAACTATTCTTCTCTCTGAAAAAAATCCTAAGCTGCTTTTAGAGCTCTTTGCAGCAGTCTGCGAGGTTGATCGGGTGGAGCTGGACTTCTGTGATCATTTAGGGTTAAAGCAACCCCCAGAAAAAATAACATGAAGGCGCATTGCAGTAGGAGTAGTCAAGGGAGGGAAAGGTTTCTAAGCACCACACCTCCTTTCTCTGTGGATCTAGTGGAAGAAGAACTGTTACTTGTCTGTAACAGCAAATAGTTCTCCCCATCGCACCAGCTCTGCTGTGCTTCTTCTTTTCCTGGTGATATATCAGCAAGTTTCTACCAGTTCTTGCACATGATGACCCAACACCGCTCAGCAGCCAAGGCGAGTGACTACTCCAGCATCTGTCCACAGCACGGTCTGCATATGAATAACCTGCACAGACGCTTAGATTGCATTTTTCATCCCTTTATGCCTTAATGGGAAGAAGGAAGTACGGGCTGGCTGTCAGAAGCGGAGTCCCATGGAGCCCAACGGGGTTGCTCCTTTACAACCTGAATGCAGAATGCGGTTCCTTCCCGGCGCTGCCAGGGCAGTATCAAAGGAAACCCACATGTGATGGAAACTGTGTGCTGGTTACACCTTCGGGTGATGTTGCAGCCCTGTAATGCTAATGAAAGGCCACCTATACTGTCAAAACATAATTAAAATGTAAACTAATCTCAGTACAGAAAGGAAAGTACAGCATCTGCCTTTATCAGCCCCAGTCATGACTCACTGCTCTGTGGTGTAATAAGCCTGACTGAATAGGCAGTTGGAGCTCAACCCACGCAAGTTTGCTCTAAATTAACAGCGACAACAGCAGGAGAGACATATCTTGCGGGAGGAACTGGAAAGTTTCATTATCAGGTGATACTTAACAAAAACTACTTTTCCTTAAGTAAATTTCAATTCATTTTTTGCTAAGATGGTAGCAGTAAATATGCATAGCTAAAGAATTGTACATTTGTAAGTATTTACCACACAGCCCCATAGAAAGTTTGATGTATGGTTAGCATATGCTGTATTGAATAGGAATGTAGCTAAACTACGCTAAAGCTGGCATCATATTTCTTGCGTTAAGCGAATTTAGCATGTAACACTATCTTGAATGACATTCAAACTATAATGACTTGGATTTGTGTTTCGAGCCGGGTCTGTGAAATAAATGGCACTATTTCTATTGTACCAGAAAAGATCGCTCGAAGGGGGAGGAGTAGAGGTAGCTTAAGTGAAATACAAACAGCAGACTGCGTGAGATAATTGTGCAGACACAATTTTGGTCAAAAACATTCCTTAGTTTCAATTTTTTTTTTTCCTCCCAGCATTGTTAAAGTGCTTTTCAAGCATTACAGAGTGTTCTGGGAATACTGTCTATCTCTATTTTTATCCGTAGTTTACAAAGCCTCTCCAGCTGCAGACAGGCAGCTGAAGGAATTCAGGAGACCGTGGATGGCATGCCGAGCTGCCCTTTGTAGTTAACCTGCGTCTGTCTGCGGCACTACCTAAATGAGCTATGCGTTGCTTTCATCTTAGCTGCTTACAACACGAAAATTGCTTCCTACAAAATGGACAGCATTGGGCCCCGCATGTGTTGCCATGCTGCTAGATTTAAAAATCTGACTATATGTTAAGAGTATATTTATCCTTACAGTGCACGATAACTGGCTAAGGAAATTAAATCACCAGCATAAAAGCAACAAAAATAGATCATGTTTCAGGGTGCTGGTTTATACTTTTAGTCCATAAAGCTGATGATCTGAAATAGTTATATAGTGTCACCATTAATTACTGTATTTACTAGGCTCCAGTTCAGCAAGGTAGTAAAGCATGTGCCTAGCTTCAGTAGAGTCACTCTTAACTTAAGCTGAGCTTAAACTTAAACTTTTGCTTCCAGTACCCAGGGTTTTTAGCATCTTGTGTCAGTGGGCATAGGTGAGAAAATCGTGGCAGCGCTCTATATTGGGATAACTAAACCGGTACCCTCTCAAAGCAGTCTTCGGTTGATATTGTGAGAAAATGCATGTAAATATTTACTACTGACAACAAAAAAGTAGTCAATCATTAAGGGTGTAAGGTTGTCCCCAACACAGACTCCTGAAAATCTGTTAACTGGATTCTTTTTGAATGAAGTTTACTTGAATAACAAACCACAGTTGCATGGTCCAGGGCATGGGTCTGAAGGAAACAATTCCCTTTCTGACTTTACACTTATTTACACAGTGAATTCTTCTGAGCATATACAAGATTCAGGATTAAATTCACATAGAACCTGGGAAGATTCAGAGAAGTTCAGTCTTAAATTTCTGTTTGACTGAATAACCTCAGATATAGGAAATTCTTCAAACTTCTGAGATGAGACCCTATAATTTTAACATAACCACAAACAAACAATAATAAAAGTATCTTCTTCTTCCCAAGGCCCTTATGGCTCATGCAAGAATGTGAAGAACATTATCTGAAATAAACAGAGTTTGCAAAACCCAGCAGGTAATGGCGAGAAGCAGGGAGACACAATACCTGTCTTTCTAACACGGTGCTGTCCTTTGACAGAGGCAAATATGGAGTGACAGAGAAACTTGCTGCTGAAACACAAAAAAAAACAGTCTGGAAAGAAACTGGGCATGATCATTGCCCGGATGAGCCAGTGCCTCTGGTCAGAGCAAAGATATATAAACCAAGGACAGTGGCCGCTGTCATATACTGTAGGTCCAGTTTACATTTCCTAGTTCACAGAATCACAGAATCACAGAATGGTTTCCTTAAATTAGGATGTGATGAGGCAAGTGGATTTTATCCGCTTCCCTCCTTATCCTTTAGGTGCCTGTTGCAGAGTTGAGGCTAGAGTACAAGCATTGCAGAGCCCAAGTTTGAAAAAAACCCTAGCTTCTGTTCGCACACCCAGACTTCTGCACAAAATCAGTATATTTCTTGCCGTAATGTTTGCAGAGGGAATTGCTAATGGTTTCTGTTTCTTTATATGCAGTAGTTAATATGTTATAGATAACGTAAATGCATGCATTACAGACTGCACCAGTACATGCCTGAAATGTGACTTTCAAGAAGATGAAATATTTCAGGAAATCTAACGCTGGATCTATGCAAGGCCAGAGAGCTGCCAAATCAAGCAAGATTCTGTCCAAAATTTTGTTCCACTGCTTATGTGCCAGATTTTCAACCTCACTTCGTTCAGGTGGCAATTTTTGAACCTGAAAATTTAGAAAGCATGAATAACTACATGAAAAAAAAACCCTATGGTGATGATAGTTTATGCTAAAAAATATTCTACTAAATCTATAGCACTTCAGTGTTCATCTGCAAATACCCAAGAATTATCTGGACCCCAGTGAATATATTAACAGAACATATTGTCTTTTAAATCTGACAGTGGTATTTTGTAAGCTTTGATTGTTTGAAACTGTCCCTCCTTCTAATATGGTGAAAGTTTACAGGATACCATTAAAATTCTGTGTAGCTAATAATTATTTGTTGACTAATGAGTAAAGGCTGTTCCAAAGCACCAGGTGATAGCAATCACGTAATGAAGGAAGTGATGAAACCATGAACTGTCGTTTAACAAGACAGAAGTTGTTTTACTTTCAACTCTCCTACTATTCGCTCCTGACAAATATTAATTCTAATTTTCTTCCCTGTGTTGCCACAACGTATATCATAGTGCTGCATGAAATTTTTCAAATAAAAAAGAAACTCTTCAGTATTCACTTTTTAAAAAAGAAAATAATTTTGCTTTTCTAAGCATTTCATATTATTCTATTTCCATCCAAAACTCCCATAAAAGATTCATGTTTATAAAACCTACATTTTTTATCAGAAAACTAGTAACAGAAAAATGATTCAGCCATTTTAGACAAGTATTCCTGAAATTCACCTAATACTAAGGGTCTGTTTTGAATCTCATGAAGTAAACTCAACTTAGAAATTTTATTAGTACTTATGAGAATTTGACTATCGAATAACAATGGTTTTCTTCTATAACTTATGTGCTGGATTTGCTTTCTGGTTGGTTTTTTTCAGTATATTTTCTGGATTCATTTTTGTATGAATTTGTAAATTGCCTTTTTTGATATAGGCTGATGAAATGTGGGGTGTTTGGTTTTTTTTTTCCTGTTTTTGACTAGCTGTCTGGTGTACTATCTGTAATTTCCTAGCAGAATTTACTGTGCTTTTTATATGAGACTACATTTCTGTGTCTGTATTCTGTTTCGGAAGTTCCCCTTTTTTTTTTTATGAGGAGGTATTTACACACTCATGCACACACACATGCACGTGCATTCTGACCTGTAAGCTGGTTTCTTCTGCAACGATCCCAGAGCTGGGTTTTAGCCCTGTATGAAAATAAATGGGAATTCCAACTCTGAACATTTTCAGATTGTTAGTGTTTAACTCTGTCTCAAAGGTATCCAAAGCCCAAGGACAAATTCTATGTTATACTGGGCAAGAAAGCTGAAGAAGAATTTGCAGAGCCAAGGGTTTAATTGTAAAGAACTGTTAAATCAGAAGTATAAACTGTTAAGGATGAAATGACGGACTCTAGTGCAAAGTGAAAGTAGGTCTGCAATAACTGCTAATTCATGTTGGCCACCAAAACTTCTTACTATTAAAAACAAACGTGGATGTGCTCTGCCCAAGGCATTTTTTCAATTACTCTCGCTTTGTCCTGGAATGCTCCGTCTCATTAAGTGGCTGATCCCGATCACAGAGAATTGCATGCTACAGGATCAAAACGCACAAGAATCAACTTCCCTGACTTTCTTCCCCTACCAAAGCCATTTTTATGCAAGCTTATACATATGCTCTTATCTATAATCTAAAGTAAATTTAAGCCTTTTATTTCCCTATCCAGCAATCGCTGCTTAGCTAGCTCTCCAGATCCTGACAAATTTGAGGGTTTTCATTTAGATAATTTAGATAATTTTAGGTATTATAAGCTATCTTCAAAAAAACGCAGGCAAGTTCCAAAACTCCACTTGACTTAAGGTAACAGAACCTGGCTTTGTACAAAAGTGAGCTTTTTATTTTTACTATTAGTACAAAAGATATGGAGAAAGCATCTTATGAATCATAAGAAGATTAACTATGGGTGCTCTTTCAGTAATAGAGTCTGAAAGTAAGTACTGTTTGAAAGAGAATATTTTTCCAGCAGACAGTAAAATATCTTCAAGACTAAGCGATGAACTAAAAGCCAGATCCTAATCCTTTTAATTCAATTGCATGGATAATCCAGTTCTCTGAAAATATTATTTTAGTATGAAAATGGAAAATGGAACAGTTAAAACCAAGGGCAAAATCTAAGGCTGGGCGAAAGTGAACCTTGCTTATTGCCAGATTTGACCAATGCTGTCCGTAACATATTTTCGTTACCACTTTTCAGTAACACCAAGAAACTCCCCACAGAAAAAGACCATTTCAAACAGGCAGCCCAGATGTTGAAGGAGAAAGGTGGGCAGAGGGGAGAGGCCCTCACACGAGGCCACGAACGGGCAGCGGGAGTGAGGGGACCTTGTTGCTGCAGAGTGCCAGCCAGCCCCGTGCTCCTCCCAGCATCGCTCCTGCCTTTGGAGCTGGAGCTGCCTGGACACAGATCAGCACAGAAACCCCTGGGGGTGGTGTACCCTCACAGGCAAATATCCAGAAATGATAAATATAACAAATATCAAGAAAACATTTAAAAACACCTAGAGTTACAGGATAGCCAGGCAGGGACCAAATCTGTGATAAGAGACCATCCATGCTTCTAAGAGGCAAAAATCCCCAGTGGTATAGTCACTTCTGGCATTTAACAAGCCCATCATCCTGGAAGGCACCTTTTGGCCAAGGTGCAAATTAGAAAACACTTGTTTAGAATCCCTCTTAGTACAGGTGCAGCTTATTAGGGTAAATTGTTTATGTCTGTGCTACATTCATCAGCCTCACAAACAAACCAAGCTATCTTGCCACTGTTTTTGCCAATATGATAATGTCTGCCTTCAGGTTTTTACTAGCTTAGATAAGCAAAACACTCCTATTTACCAAACACAACCCCCCAAGCCCTTCTTGATAAGCACTGCCATGCTAGCAAAAGCTCCTTCTGGTGTTGTGTAGTGTTATCTCATCTTTATCTCCCTGTAGACACCAGGTACATCTCTGCGTAATGTGCATCTGCAGCCACAGGACAGTGAAACAATGACAGTGGATGCAGTTGCACCCATGTGTAGCTGTAGAAATTTGTTCAGTTGATCATTGCGTAGCAGACCTCTTTGGGCTTGTGTCCCCAGCGAACCCCCAGACCCCTTCTGCCTATGGTCCCCTGGGAAATTCCTGTTGACACCGGCTAGCTGGGTTTCACAGCGTGCACGAGGAGCTTTAAGTAGCACAGACTGCACTAGGCTGAACGCACTTGGAAATCAGGCATTTTATTTCTTTCTGCTGTGGCTTCAGCTCACTGCACGATTCCAGACTGAAGCTGAGTAACAATGTACAGCGAATATGACAGTTGAGCCTCTGCTGTTTATAAATTTTCCACGAGTAAAATGGAAGTTCTCCTGACTTAAAACTTCTTCAACTATATTAAAAGACAGCATTTTAGAATTTCTTGGCTGTCTCCCAGTTTCCTGGCTCGAGTTCCCAGGCAGATTTGATGTTGTCAGCTGCTGCCCACAATTTTGAGTGAAAGGGGAAAAAGGCAACTTTTTTTCTCGGTGACTTGAAGGATCCCTTCTCTTCTGAGTTACCTGATGCCTTTCTCACTGTCCTCTCTCTTCCTATGAACAAGGTTTCTTCTAACACCTTTTAGGACATTTTCTTCTTTTCTGCCACCAGGGTATCTTCTGTTAATATGCTGCTTTCTATCAAAGTTAGCCATTCCTCTTTTGACACCAATGTCCTTTTAGTGGGTGATTTCTGATCCAGTCAGCATGCTGCTTTGAAATTTTTGGCAACTAAGATGGCAATTAACCATTCCAAGTTGGAGTCTCAAGGCTCCAGAAAATGTCGGCGCCACACACCAATAATGGAGGCTTTCATGAAGTTTACTTGCATTTGTTCGCTTGGAACTCACAGAGTTCAGGTGAGTCCAAGCCAAAACCATATCCCTCCGCATAGCATCAGACGTGGTAGGAGTCATTTTTTCCTCTACCTGCAGATGTGGGAGTGTCGAGCGCTGATTTACTGTGGGCCTGAGGAGCTTTTTCAACTACCTCCCATTAGTACTAGCCACCATAGTACACATTGAGATGTCCACGCAGCAACCCCTCTTAAACCAGTGTTGCATTCATCCATAGAGTATCCTAGTTTGAAGGTTAATGCATTTGTTCTTGTTTTTATCACGTCTCAACAAGACTCTCCAAGTCTGAGGAATCATTGGGACCTTTGATTTCCAGTTCAGTAATCTGACCTAAATTCTTCTGTTGTGTTTCCTGGAAAAAACATACTTTTTGTAATACTTTGTCAGATGTTCAAGTCAGACCTCCTGGAGTGATTTCTATGACGTTGATCATGCTTTTTCAGTAGATCTTACTGGGATGTAATGTTTCATATTAATCTCTCAGCATATCTCACAACAGACCAGCACAGAGACACTTGCTTGGAGACCAGAGAACAGCACATTATGATCATGAACTGTGAACTCTCTCAAATTTGACTTCAGGAGGCAAAGAGATATATTTGAAAGACAAGCTAACTCAAACAAATACAGTTTTATTGGAGGGGCTTGGTGGGCTTATTACCATGTTACGTGCAGCATGCACACCCTGGGTCATGCAATGCAGATACCCCTTGGCAGGCTTTTCATCCCCTGCACAGCCAGGAGCTGTTACTGGCTCTGAAGTCCACCCTGAGTCACTGATCACGGCCACTGAAGCACAAGCTGAAATTCTGCAGCTTTCATGTTGCTGGAAGCTGCAGAATTTGGCCTTTGGCTGTGCAAGGTGTTTTACAAGGGGTGAACACATTGCAATGCTATTAGCTGTGCTGAATTTTAAGTACCTAACTTAGTTGTCTCTTAGGCTTCTCCTTTTACCAACAGGGAGGATCAGGTCAGAGGCAGTTCAGAATTACTAAGTTAGGCTTCCACAATCTATAGGGGCTAAGTCTCTCCCCACTAGCTAGGACTTAGGAAAATAAGGAGCCTATCTTATTTAAGTTAGGTGGTTTGCACATATTCTCTGATGAACATACAACCAAATGTCGCAAGACAAATTTCAACCAGATGCTTTTGAACTCAGTTGGAATTTAGCTTGAGAAAGGCTTCAAGACATTGTCCTCAACCAGCTGAGACCGTTGATACCCTAGGAGATGTATTTAGAACAGATAATTCCTCCATGTATTGCAGACAAGACACTAATTTAGTATAACATTTACAAGCAGAAAAAAAAAATAAAAAAATTACAAGCACTATACATTCTCTTCTCATATAATTTTATAATTATGTATTTCATCCTGGAATTGATTTTGTGATGCATCTTCATTTTAGACTTGGAAGTGCTTTACCACTGCTTGTTGATTGGCAGGGGTTTTTTTAATGAGAAAAGGGGCAAAATGTCAACTGAGTTAAAAGCTTTATATTTCCTTAATTATTTAAAAAAACTCTATAGCATCAGAAAATCGTAAAGTAACCTGGATGGTCAGATACACCTCATATGCCTCTATAAAAACAGTCAGATCTGTGTAAAAATTACATTGTTGATTTTGGGTAAAGAATTTTGTTGTGTTAGAATCTGTTACATGCTGTTGCCATGTAAATTATTTGGCTGGCACTGCTGACAGTTTGTCTAACTGGATTGCAAGTTGCTTATTAATGCGGTGTTGGAAAATCATGTGAAACCATCATTCTTCTGAGACCAAGTCAATATTTATCTACATTTAGAAGATGCAGCTGCCATGGTGATGGAAGGGCTATGCAGAGGCCAGGAATGCCTAATTTCCAGGTCCTCATTGCATGCATAGTGTGCTCATGCCTCTCTGGCAGGTATGTTCCCCATACGGCACCTTGGGAGGTTGCCTATATAGTACCTTGGTAGAACTCAAGGGTCCCCCAAGATGGCACTGCTCCCAGTGCATGTGGTACCCTAAGTGTACCCTTTTGTTCCTAAACAGACCGGAAAGGTTTCTGTGCATAGTGAAGCAGGGCAAGGAGGATGGTATTCCTGCTCCTCAAATGTAGTTGCCCACCTTAGCCAAATTAAACTAAGTCTCTAGTCTTCTTTTGGGGAGATAATTTCACATCGAGGCTTGACTTTGGCAGTCTCAGCTGTCCTCTTCAGGGATCCCTCTTTCTCTCTTTGGCAACTTTAAAAGCAGATAAATTAAAAACACATAAAGAAATAAGCCAGGGCTCTTCCTCTTAATGTCTGGTGTGGAACTCCAAGTTGTCTGTGGCCAACGTGAAATACGGTTATATACCAACACAAGCACTGGCCTCTTTGGGAATAGAATCATAAAATCATAGAATAGTTTGGGTTGGAAGCGGCCTTTAAAGGTCATCTAGTCCAGCCTCCCCTGCAATGAGCAGGGACATCTTTAACTACATCAGGTTGCTCAGAGCCGCATCCAACCTGACCTTGAATGTTTCCAGGGATGGGGCATCTACCACCTCTCTGGGCAACCTGGTCCAGTGTTTCACCACCCTCATCGTAAAAAATTTCTTTCTTAAATCCAGTCTGAATCTACCCTCTTTTAGTTTAAAACCATTACCCCTTGTCCTATTGCAACAGGCCCTGCTAAAAAGTTTCTCCCCATCTTTCTTGTAAAGCCCCCTTTAAGTACTGAAAGGCTGCAATAAGGTCTTCCTGGAGGCTTCTCTTCTCCAGGCTGAACAACCCCAACTCTCTCAGCCCGTCCTCATAGGAGAGGTGTTCCATCCCTCTGATCATTTTTGTGGCCCTCCTCTGGACCCACTCCAACAGGTCCATGTCTTTCCTGTGCTGAGGACTCCAGAGCAGGATGCAGTACTCCAGGTGGGGTCTCACCAGAGCAGAGCAGAGGGGGAAAATCACCTGCCTTGACCTGCTGGCCACGCTGCTTTTTATGCAGCCTAGGATAAGGTTGGCTTTCTGGGCTGCAAGTGCACATTGCTGGCTCATGTCCAGCTTTTCATCCACCAGTACCCCAAAGTCCTTCTCTGCAGAGCTGCTCTCAAGCCCTTCATCCCCCAGCCTGTATTGATACTGGGGGTTCCTCCACCTGCTTGTCAGTCAATGGAGAAGAAAAATACAGAGGTGGAAAGGAAGGGGGAAAATACCCAGGGCAGCCATGCTCCAAGAAGCCAGGGTTCATACTTACACCCAAGGAAGACCACCACCACCACAGCTCACTGTGCAAACTGCAGTGGCACTGCGAAACAGCCCCCTGCCATGCCTGAGGGTCAGCTTGCACTGTGCATCATCGTGTTTAACAAAAAAGCAGATTGTGCCCCAAAGATCTGACACTGATAGTTTTCTCTGGGATGTTAATGTACATCAACTAGCTCCTTCTCAGAACAATAGGAGTGCTTGAAACAAGAATAAATTCCATTATTTGCTGGTTGTGGCAGGTGTGCGTGTAACAGGAATACAGACAACTGCCTCAGCTGATTGACAAGACGTCATGTCTGCCTCAAAGTCAGGACAGAGCTGCGAGTGTGCAGCCTTCAGGGGGCTGACTGAGCCTGCTGGAGAGCGAGGAGTCCTTGTCTCATTATCTTCTGAGTTTTCAATCTGCCAGCCCTTTCCCAGGAACAACTGCATGGTGTTTATATAGCTGCTGGAGCCAGGAGATGGAGAACATATGGGACACCGAAACGTGACCTGGATGTCAAGGTAGCCCTGGTGGCAGCCTGCTAAACCACAGCAGAAAACTTGGAAGATATACATGAATCCTGCACTGCTGCCATCACCCAGAGACGTTGTTACTGAAAGAGCTGGACAGTGAAGCAGGGAGCTAAGGTGAAATTCGTGCTGGGGGAAGGAAGTGGAGGAGGGAGGTACTCTGACCCTTTGCCCCGCAAGGTCTGAAATAGCTGCCTGAAATTATTCTCATGGGATTTTGTAGTGCAGCAAAACAAAATATCGGCAGTCAGGGTGCTTCTCTGACTGACCCGATGCTAAGCCATGCTGTAGATTAAGGGTGAGCAGAGGCTGATGAGAGCAACCCAACAGCAGGGACTCCTCTCTGGCAGATGCTGTGGGGTCCCTGTGGATGGAAACCTCAGTTCAGTCTCTGACTTCAGAGCAGACACTGCGTTGTGTCAATCAGCCCTGTAAATCCAACGCATGAGGCACTCGTTTGTTTTACAGTTGTGGATCCACCTGTCATAACAAACTAATAGTTAAAATTCAACTTTTTTTTTTTTTAATACTCTAATTGGAGCTGGAGTTTATCTGTTTAAAACCAAATTCAAATTATTCCCACTCCCTCCCTTAAGGAATATGAGAGCATTTGCTAGTTTTAAATAACAAAGGGATCAAAGACAAAATCTGACGTGCCACACTAATCATCCAAGTTTCAGGCTATCCACCTGCTGAAATGTCCCCAGCTAGATGTGTATGTTCCCGAAGTAAAGGGAGAGAGAAAAAGAAGAGAGAAGACAAAGATGAGTAGATAAAGGAAAGACCTCAAGGTGTGAAACCAGATAAACACCACAGACAGGACTGAGATACCTATACACTGAATAAAGCTTTATATCATGAGTAATCCTGTAGATATTAGTAGGCCAAGTGGTGGAAAAAAACATTTGTTACTGTGTGAGTAAGAAAATTGCAATTTGGCCAATACTCAAATGAGAATGAAAAGTCCTTATCAGCAAAAGAGATTAAAGATTTTTTTTTAAAAGGCAATCTTAGAGAACTTTTAACATTTATTTGTATCCAAAACAAAACTATCATGAGCCTTAATTTTTCCAGTGTTTTCACTGTTAAGGAAGAAAGCTTTACAGCTTTCTAAAACCTGATGTATAAACCACCGTGATTGTCAAGGAAGATTTTCTTATAATACATCATCTGGTTCTTCAGAAGGAAGAAGACAATGGTCTGTATACAAAATAACCTGCACATTATTATGTTCTTGATCAGAAAAAGGAAAGGGTAATTTTAGACATCCCTGTATTTGGCAGCTTTGCAGGATCTGAAGTAGACTATGAATTACCTCGTTTGAACAGATCCATATCAAATAAGTAATTACACTTCCCAAGGACAAACCCACCCAAATCAAAGCAGGGATCATCAAAAGTCATGCAACAGCTAGGCTCCCTCTGAAATTAAAAACATAGCAGTACCAAGAGCATTTCAATAAAGGAGGATGTTAAACAACCTGACTATCTTCTCCAGTTTCTTTCAGTTAGCTGCATGATTTAGGATACATTCTTTCCAAGTCCAGAAAACACTCCAGGCACCTTCTATCTTCTAGCTAAAGAAGGGTATACTAAGGTATGTTATGACCAAATGTACACAGTGTTGCCATATTGTAATTACAACAGTATTATCAGCTTTAAAAAGAAAAATTAAGGTCTCCACTTTTAACAGGGAACAGGTGGAAATAACGACATGAAAAAAACCCTATTCAAATTGAAATACTGCACTGGCATGTAAGACACAGCTTTTTTAATCCTATCTATGCATTCAAACTGCAAACATCTAACCTGTGATTAATCATCACATAATCCAAACCTTTTCTCTTTAATCCTCAGGTTAATGGAGAAAAAATAATCTGGACCAATAAAACTGTAACTGCTTGACATGTGCTGTAGATACACTAAACTAACGTGGCAGATCTACAGTAAATTGCAACACTTCATCCATCCATGTCATTTTTCTCAGGAATAACATAAATCCGTGTAAATCATGTGTTCACTCCCATTCTAATGACTCCATCCTGCGAACACTTACTGACTTTGGTTTTCTTTCTCGTGTGATCAGTGGCAATGAGTAACAGGTCTCGGCCAGCCAAGTCAAAGTGTTTACAGAGTAAAGCAGAGGGTGGAATCCAGTCTACCTCACCGATACTTTAGGCATGTTGTGTCAGGGTTATTGGAGGGAAGGAAAGGGCTGACTCATCGCATCTAAATTTGCTTTACTCAAGGAGAGCACTTCAGAAAACATATCCCACCATGTTCAGCTTGTTCCATTTCTCCCATCTTCAGAGGAGCTCATGAACTCTTCAAGGCAGATCCAGTCCTTCCAAACTTTCTTCTTCACCTGAGGATATGAGGAACCAGCAGCAATTTCCAGATGTCTCTGGCTTCCAAAAGCCAGTCTTCATGACCTTCTTCGAGAGACCTTGATGAGCGTTCCATAGTGACATGCTGCAGCACGATCCCTGCTGTAGGCTGAGGACTGGAGCCAGGCAATGGGTCCTGGGCTCTGCTAGGGGAGAGGAACCACACATGCCCACCCTCCTGGCATATGCACCCAACGCCAGAGCATGGTGTGCCCCAGGGGACCACCCAGCCCTCATGCTGTCCAGGGGTGGCCAGCAGGCAGGCACAGTGCCTGGGGAAAGGCCACAGGAGCCCACCACCACCCGAGAGATGGCCGTTTTGAACCATGCCTCTCTATCACACACACGCTGGCCAGTAGTAGACAAGCTGGGAAGATCTGAAGAACACGATGGGTAAACCATGACTGTCTCCCTGCTAAAATCTTCCAGCTCCTAGTTAGAAAGGGTCTGAGCCTGGCGATACAAGCTGACAGGTCAAGCACTCACTCAGGAGCGGGGTGGGTAGGAGAGGCACACCTATGTCAAAACTGGCTGGGGTGGGGGTTATGCAGTGGTAGTCTCATGTAAAACAGAAAAACATCCCAGAGCTGGGTTTGGAGCACTAAACACCCCCACGTATGTCCTGACTTTTATAACTAAAATGCAACCTCTCTCTCTCTTGCCCCGGTGTTCTGCTCCTCCTCCTCCACAGGAGGCCAGCCCTGGTGACACCAGGGGAGCGCTGCGCAGCAAGGGAGAGCAAAGGCTGTAATTAACAACTCTGCTGAGCATCTGAGCAGAGAATTTTCTCTCGGTAGTGGTGTCACTCTATAGCACTCACAGCATTAATAAATTCTTCTTTGGAGAAGGTCTCTTTAAAGTCCATATTCAGGAAGAAAATCTTGATTATTTTTTTCCCTATACTGTTTGTTTTCCTAGAAGTGTTAAAATCACCAAAGAGACATTCTGACTTCTCTTGGGATGCAACTATCAAAAATTAGTAATGCTACTTATTATTCCCACTATAAAGAACACAGAATTTCAACAGTATCCAGTTAGATTATGTTCTCATCTCTCTCTTACCACCGAAACTTTCTTTTGAATATTGCTGAATATTTCATTTCAGCCACTTTATAAATTAGTCTCATCTGAATAAGTTTCAGCCCTTCCTAAATATATGGCTTTCACTGCATTTGTATTTGTATCACAGCTATTGTTTATGTCAGTTTAAATGGTTTGTTTCTCTTCATTTACCCCTTGCATTTTCAGTTGCTACAGAAAGAAATTTATGGCTGAATCAGCAAAAGCATTTAGGAGAATGTCAGTCTGTTTAGGCATGGTCTGTGGGGAAAAAAACTGGAGGCACGTTGCCTGCCCTCTGTCTTATTCAAAATAATTTCTGTAGAGATAGGTAGGCTGCAATGGTGGTTTTCCTACCCAAAAGGGTATGAGACCTTAAGAGTTGAGGAAGATGTGGAAAGCAAGAGAACAGCAGTGTTTTCTTCTAACAAGAAGAAGTATCTTCAATACTCCACCTCCAGGAAGGGGCAGGCATGGGAAAGGAGGAGTGGTGTGTTTTTGGCTAACGTGAGGGCATGTCTGCAACTTTGTCCTTCTGTGAAATGGAGCTAATATGCAAAAGGGAACCTCCTTGATTTGCTCACTGTTGCCAGTTCTTGTGGCTTTATGTAAGACCTGTGATATTAGCTGTTTTTCTTGTAGCTTCAACTCCTTGGGGCATGTGTGGGTGAGACTTTCAGCTTCTACTTGTAGAGTAAAGCTACAAGCTTTCTTGGTAGGGGAGAAAAGCAAGAAACAAGACCTAGGTGTACCCTAATAGCTAAAGAGCCCAGAGGCAAATAAAACATGCACAATTACTTTCATGAATGTCATGATTCGTATGCCAGTTGCAGGAATTTTGAACCAGACTGATGATTTTTAGCTTGCGGCTTACAGTGCTCCTTATTAATGTCCTAGTCAATCACCTTTTAAAAACATTTTTAATTTTATGGTATTTTTCTTCCAACTCTGCCCAGACCCAAAGTATATAATGTTGTACTGAGCCATGTGAGACTCTGATACTGATCTCAAAAAGCCATTGTAGAGATTAACCTGTTCATGTCTGTAAACACCTACAAATAAAAAGTGTTATAAAAATGCCAATTATAGTGGTCACCATTAAGGTACATAAAATTCTGCTTTCTGCCTAATTAGAGTTACCATGGTATTATCTATGCTAAGGTACCATGGCAACTTTAAATACTTGCAAATGGTAATTATATACATGTTAATGTTGACCACTGCATTATTAACTGAATCACTGAGGTTTGTAAGGACAGAAACAACTTCAACAAGATAAGAAACACTGTATGAGAGCTGAAGCAAGCAAAGAGAAAATAGCAAATCTATAAGAGTGAAAATACTAGGTGCCTCTAATATCTTGGATTCTGTTTAGTTCTGTATACTGTGTATAGGAGCTACTGAAATAAGAACTAACAAACCCATCAATGTCTTTCACTAAACCATCAGAAAATAAATCTCCCCTCCTACATTCCCAGAAATGTGTCCTGTGTCTTCACTTAACACTTAAAGTTATATATCTAAAGAGCGGGGTTAGAGAGGAAGGCCAAGTCTTTCTGAAGAATGTTCAAGATGAATGGCAATGAAGGTTGTTCAGAAATTTTATGCATGTTGGAGAAGTTCCAGCTGCACTCATTGTTAACATTTGAAAAATTAATCGTACTTGCCAAAAGACCCTTTCAAGACAGATGCTTCAATTCCTTTTAAAAATGCAAGATCAAAATATGTATCGTTAGTTACTTTATTTTGAAACATTATAAACTCTGTCCAAGATCAAATTCATGACATAGTTGCACAAGCTGATATTTAAGATCAGGTTTTGGGCCTTTATTTATTTTGATAAGAAGAGGTTGTTTCTCCATCACTAACATTTAAGAAGAAAGAAAAGAAAAATAATATGAAAAAGATGATCTGTGTCTTTTTTAAAGGGGGAAAAACCTTTCCTAGAAAGAGGGCAGGCCTCCAACAAATATTAGGGATCCAAAAGACCCTTTACTTCCCATTAATTCTGTGTCAGATCCTGCATGGCTGGAGCATTATAATGCACTGTTGCTGTAAGTCTCACCAGAGGAAAGTACGATCGGTGATCAGTGCCAAAAGGTGAGGAAGAGGCTAAGAAGCTGATATAGGTAAGATCTGAAGTAGGTAAAGACAGCAACTGTACCTGCCCCCAGGTAGGATGTGCTGTAGTAGCAATCAAAAGAAAGCAATAAAGAACCGGGTGATCCAGTTCTGTATTGCTAAGCTTAGCATTAATATTTATTTTATTTTGTGTCTTTCTTACAAGTGTTATTAAAAAGTTTTATAGGGTTTCATAATACATGATTAGAATTTCCCCCAACCGTGGAGTTAAATAAATTCTGTTCCACTTTTTAAAGATAAAGCATGATGTATAATATATGACTGGGAATCAATGGCCATATCTTCTGTACATATAGAGCTGGACATCAGCCAGATATTCCAGACACAAGTCTGGTTCCCAGAGAGTATTTGCCTTAAGGAGTGGTATCTGAAGAAGTTTTATAACCGCCCAGTACCTTTGTTACCTCTCTCCTCAGTGTTTCTGCTCTGAGGTGTCTCTTACCACTTTGCAGATCAAATTTTCTCCAGCTATTTCCTGGCATCCACTTTGGGTACCTGATTTTTCATTGCCATTCTTTGGACACTGAGATAAATGGTTTAATAGTCATTAAACAACACTGCAGCCAGTGTGGCACTAAAGATAGCTTGATACATGCTGCTTTATAAACTGCCTCCCACAAAGCACACTGTGGGCACAGCTGATGTGAGTATAAGAGTGCAGATATGCAGAAAAGCCAATTAGTTTTGTCTCAGCTAGTATAAAATACATACTGGGGACTGCTTGATTCAGGCAACTTAAGAAGCTCTTATATTTTATGATTTATCCACTAACCTGAAATCAGAATGTCTTGAACCATTAGTGATAAAAGATTTGTGTGGGGCAGCAAGGAGGTAAAAACAGCATCAGCATCTGGGTTATAGAAAAGTTCTAGAAAAATTAAGTTAATGTAAAAGTAGTTATGAAAAACCCATCCTTCAAGGTTGCACTTCTCAGTATAGGAGGCAGGCCTTGCTGGTGAGACTCTGCAAAGAGCAGGTGAGACAGGAGCAAGCTTGTACTGCCAGAGTCCTGCAGCCCTCATGGTAGGGCTTGAAGACTGAAATTTGGTATGAGATAAATATTGGAGCAGGCTTAGTTTTAGTAATATATCCAGCAGAACCTGATGGGTGATGAGTCTTCAAACTAGCAGAAAAGAAAGCTATAATAAGATCCAATGCCTAGGAGCTGAATGTTGACAAAATTCAGTCTAGAAATAAGACTCTGAACTTTAGCTGCCAGAGTGATTAACTACTAGAATAATGTGCACAGGGATGAGTAAATTCCTGCAGACAAAGACCATCCATTTTCCCAAATGACAGAGCTTCAAAGAGGAGTTCTGAGCACAGTGCAGAAATTAGTGAGTACGTTTTTCTGGCAAGTGTCATGTGTCATGGAAAAGGTCATACCAGCCCATCAGCACCACACCTTCAGGTCTTCTGATCCTCTTCATTTGCTCCATAATGGAGTGTACTCCAGAGGTCTGCATGGCTGCTGCAAGGCCACAGGCAACACCAAGTGCCACTGTTGTTCTCTGGGAGATCATCTCACTGCAGACTTGAAACTCAGGTCAGATGAACTGAAAATTTCACATGTTTTTGAACCAACACAGGGCTACATTCAAACTAACCAGAATTGTTCATCTACATTTTAAAAATCTGTAGGTTTGTCTTCTTTGACACAAAATCCTCTGGTTAAGGCTTCCTATATTTCTTTTTGGCACTGCCAAAAAGTAGTTTTGGGCAGAAATAGTCAAAATGAAACTAGTAGAATGTAGTATATGACAGAAATCTCCAGTACTGCTGAGTTACGAACCACAGACAACTTCTCCTTCTAATCTGCTCAGTTTATGCTTTCTCAGGAAGGCAATGTATCTCAGGTATGTATCTAAGCATATCAGAAGACCTGTTCCAATGAATGTTTAAGTCACATTTTACAGATGTTGCTGAACTGGAGACAAGAAAAGGGAAAGCTTTTAGCCACTGTTCTCCCTCCAATCTCTTATCTTCCAAGACGAGCTAACTGCTCCCCTCTCTTTACAGAAATTTCAGAAAATGGCAGGAATTCGTTTGTTCTGTGTTTTCAGACCACACAGCAAAGTCCATGTCTTTTCACAGTACATCTTCCGAAGGTGCAGCAATAGCTAGAATAAGGACTTTCACTGGGTCCCTGTCTGCCCCCGAGCTCAGCAAGGTGTTTTCCTTTTTCCTACAGAGTATCTTCAGTGACTCCTTGCCTTTTGCATTCTGTCTTTCTGAAACTACAGACTATTTGAAATTTCACCAAGTTTCCCTTTGTGTATATGGATTTGGTAGGGTCCAAGATTCAAAATGAAAAGCAGGGACCAGAAATTTGGGATGAATACAACTGGCCAGTATCATAAAAAAAGAAATATGACCTTTACAATGAAAGAAGAGAGAAAGAGCCAACAATTCTACATAAACATACATTATTTAGTGCAAAACTTCATCCTTACCCAGATTCTTGATTTTTCAGTCTGTGCATAGCATTGCTTTCAAATAATGAGCATGGCTCCCTGAGACCTCAAAGCCTTTTTAGACTTTTTTTATCTGTATCTAATCCATTTTTCTACAACAGCTTTGAGGTAGATTCCTGTAGTTTGTGCTAGGAATTTTAACCTCACCAAAAGGCTTGTATAGGCCAGAGTCAGACAAAAGATGACAAAGCTCTGTTATTGCGAAGCAATAACACTCAAGAGATTCTATTATGTGTCTGTCTCTCCCAGTAAGCTGAAGCATCAGATTCTTGCATATATGGATTAACTTTCAGTCAGCATAGATAAAAGACTGTTGGTGGTGTTACTTTCGCTAAATCCTCTCACACTGGGGATTTTTTGTCATTTTCTGTGGCTAAGCAGTACACATGCAGAAAGGGAAGAATGCTGATGCGGGTGGAAAAAGTACGGCAGTTACCTTTTCCCAGTCCGAACGCAAAACACAGCTGCAGCTGTATCAGGGATCATGGCAAGGACACTGTGCCAAGCACTGCTTATCCCTCGCTGATGGAAGCCCACTACCTTCAGAGCTTTTGGAAAAAATGCATTTCATGAAAGCCTCTGTGAAGCCTTAGCATTATGCCAGATTTTGTCCAATGATGATGATTAAGAGCTTTCCCCTTTGGAAAAAGCACAGCAGTTTGGGGAATGGGGTATCTGGAGGAGGAAGTTTGTGTTCCTGACCTGAGGCACCAGCAGCAGTGGTAACGCCTGGTCCAGGAGGTAGTTCCCACTGGCCGCAGCTGCTGGCTGCTGCAACGCAGCACCCGAGGATGGGCAACCCTGTCCCCATGTGTCTGGTGGTAGGTCAGGGAGAGGGTCCTGTGGGGTGGGCAATGCCAGCTCTCACCTGCCCTAAGGTCTGGCTCTCTCCAAGGAGGCAGCAATGTGGCTGAAGCTCTGCAGCAGAGCCTGGCAATTAGAGCAGGACAAGGCCTATGCCGTCTTTCCAAAAGCTCTCCAAAAGCAGTGGTAAGATGCAGGAGGCTAACAGGGAAAAAAAATCACTGCCTTTTCCAGTGCAAGATCTACAGGGTGTCAAACAAAACTAAAGGACCAGGTGAAGCTAGGTGGTAAATTCAAATTGAACAAAAGACGATAGTCCTCATTCACTTACGACCCACAGGCCATTGCAGATCATAGCAGCTTACACAAGTTCACAAAGAATTGGATGAATTAATGGATGAAAAATCCATCTTGCACTATTAAATAGAAAGAAACTACTGCTGGCTCAGGAAACACCTGCACCACAAATCAGTGAAGCTGCAAGACTGAGCCAGGGTAGTTTCATTATATGCCTGTCCTGTTTTTATGCCTTTTGTTAAGCATCTTCTGTTTGACAGTCTTGGAGACAGGCTCCTGGACCTTTGATCTGATCCAGTTTATGGTTATTCTTATAGTCCCATAATCTTCAGAGAATCTTGGCTAAAGCTATAATGTTTGAGTAAAATTTATAATTTGTATAAGTGAGTGTGATGTACCGCAATAAATACATAATTGAAGGCAGGCACATACTTATTTTTTTTATTATTGTTATGTTAGAAGTAACTGAAATCATCCTATACAAGATGTTTCCCACTTTTCACTTGGCTACACTTAATTTCTTTTACTAACCTGCCTACATGCTTAGCTTTCTTATTGCTGCACTGTAGTATGAAGCAGATCTTTGAAATAACTGGTGGAACACAGCCAGGGGGTGGGAGGTTTGGGTCCAAAGTTTGCAGCTTGGTTCTTATCCCTTTCAGCAGAAAAGAAAATCCTAAGCTGAGTTTTAATGCCTCCATTGGCTGGCTTGGTTTTGGTATATTTATTTGCAGTGTATGTGTAAGTGTTCCTAAAACCCCAGTCTGTCAGACAAAATATGAAATAATAAACCTATGATGTGCTTTACAGCAAGGGCAGTGCCTTGGGCCCCTGAGATCTGGAGCCAGGTACCCAACTCTGCCATTGGTCCAGTAAGTGACCTTGCCGTGCTCCTCCTCTTCATCGCTCACACCTAGATTTTGGTATCTGACAGATGATGTGCTCATTGTGTCTGTATTTGCTCCCCATGCAAAGCACATCTCATTACTAAACTGAACAGACTCGAGGCAGAGGCTGAGGCACAGCAGTGCAGTGATTCCCAGGAGAAGGGGCCCCAGCTGGTTTTGGCCCAAGCGGTGCCAGGAACGTGGGTAATGCTGGCCAGGGACCGCACCCAGCTGGCAGCGTGCATGTGGACACCCCCTTTGGGAGGGGGAGAGATGGGGGTAAGAGTGTTTTCCTATGCAGACACAAGTCCCATTTGATTTGCTAGTTTAGATGCAGCCTGTAAGTCTAGATGCAATTACTGTTTGCAAAACAGAAGATGGGCTGAGAACACAGTGAAGGCAAAAGGAGTCTTTCCTTTTATGTTGATGGGGTTTGGACCAGGCCTGCTGTGCCCAGTCAGGTTGTGTTTGGAGGTACAGAAATCCTAAAGGAACACAAAAACTATCTATCAGTTCTGTGAGGAGCAAAGGCACTCATCTGGAGCATATAGGTATAAGAGGCATTTTAACAAATGATTTGTGGGTAATGTCTAAGAGATGCCAAAAATCAATGAAATTTAAGGGAAGTAACTTTTAGGATGGAAAAAGTGGGAGTTTGAAGTGATTACTCATTTCTGTATCTGTTTTCCTTATCAGGGGAATGCAGCACTGGCGTTGATAATGCAGCAGTTTACAACACTCGAAGGCACCAACTGCACTATGCGCTGTTCCCTAGTGCTCACAAGCGACAGCCTACAAGCTGCAGCTGATGCTAATGGCTTTCATACACCAGAACCATACAAAAGTCTTACAGCCATTGCGATTTGTCTGTTGTATCATGTTACGACAGCGCTGCTGTACCGGTATTCCAGTACAATATTAATGTGATGCAGATGTATCAAGCTATTACATCCCTGTTTCTACTGAAGGATATTAGCAGGAGACGTGGGTACAGTTGTACTCAGGTCTTCAAAGAATCCCTCAATGGCCTCAACACTTTCAATTCCCAGAAACATTCAGCTTGTAAGCTATTGACCAAAAATGTCTGGACCATCCAAAATAATTTTTGGCCGGTGAACTGAAAAACATCCAAACTCCTTTTGTGAAGTATGGATATATTTTATATAGACACGTAAAATGTCGTGTAACTGGTAACAAATTTTTGAACAGTGAAAACCTAAATAACAGTAGGTTGCAAATAGCATAGCACCAAATAGCCTAACTCCATGGCCTTCAAAAATGGTCGCTAGGCAAAATGAAAGCATAGGAAAATATTTTGTAGTGCTCTTTTCCCTCTTTTTTTCAACATATTCGCTTTTCAGTATTTAAAGTAGGTTTGCTGATATTGGGATAGAGTGTATTATCAGTTCAAGTGGGGAGGGGAGGCTTTATTTTCAGTATAACTGTGGGCAAGGACTGTCTACTTCAGAGGGTACTACAGAGCTTAATTAATGTTTACAGTGCCTCAGGAGTCTTTCCCACATTAAAGGTATAATAAGAACTATTCCTAATTAACTTCCTACTAAAAAGCAAAGTTTCATGAAGTTTTAAAGCAGAACAGTGGGTGAATTTGTAAACTCCATTTATTTGAATCCCTGGAGTAGGAAAAGTTAGTGGGGAAAGTGGTAAAAATCTTCAATTAATTTTCCTTAACCTGTGGGATTTAATTAAGGTATTAGCAAAAACCTGCAAGTTTCCTGTGGGTATTTCTTATTTAATTTTCAGTTTCATGAAGATCTTGCAGCTTAGAACAGATTTTGTAAGCCACAAAGAGACTAATTCAAAAATAGATGTTAGTTTATTAAGATTGAACTGGGTACGGATCAGATTATCTAGACAAAATTCAACAGCTATATGCAACACTTTATACCATTTCCGTTCTGTAGTTTCCTTGCTTTTAATTTCTTTAAAAAGGATTGCTTAGGAATTCAGAATATGTCTTAGTGGCATAATTGAGCACCACGTAGAGATACCTGAGCTACCTGTGAAAGAGCTAACTCGAGTGTTGGAAGCTATGCATCTCTGCTAGCTCAGAATTATATCTGAGTTAATTAGTCCTGGGGAGAAGAGGAATATATTAGCTTCAGTGGAGCGCAATATAACATAGTGATACCCAAGCTACCTTCTCTAGACATACCCTCAAGGGATATATTTCCAGTTGAAAAGTAGGAAACTATTAGAAGGACCCACAGCACTGCGTGCATTGCACTGCACCAAAGAGGAACACTTGCCTTTGCCCTCAGGGTGCATCTACACTCAGAGGTAGGAGAAGACCCACTTTCATGTGCAGAACTGTAGCCCATGACCAGACGTCCTCAAAATTTCATATTAATATACCATCAATGCTGGCTTTACCTCTACCCATCGAACAAACCAATGTGGGGAAACATGAGAGCTGCAAAAGTCCCATTTCCTTGAGGACTGGTCACCACGTGGCATGTGGGGGCAAAAGGTTGTAGTTTAGAAGGCATCAGAATTTATGAGCTCCATCCGTGTGAGGAAACAGCAATGGAATAAGGGATAACTGAAGACAAAAAAAGAGGAGTTAGAGCAATATAAATTACATGCTTGTCTTGGAGAGTGTGCGTGAGCTTTAGAAGCTAAAGTACTTGTCTCAAAACCGTATCAGGACAGACAGAGGGCAATGTGCAGTTCTGAGGGTGCGTCCTGGCTCTGGGCAGCTCTTGCTCCCACTTGCCTGGCTTTCTAGCTTCTCTGCTTCTCTCACAAAGTCACTTAGTGCTCAGTGCTTGTCATCAGGCTCTGCCACCTCGCTGAGCCTGAAGAGATCTTCTGCCTTCAAGGAAAATGTCAACAGCGTCCAGCATTGTTGGCACTCCCTACAGCAAGAGGAGCCCGGTGAATGGGACTTGAAGCTATGCGGTGATAAGCCTTCAAGCTCCCTACCAGCAACCTGCTTAATTTAGACACATGAATACACCTACGGCAGTAAATGCTTAAGGCTAAGATTTTCAAAATAGGTTTGAAGGAATTAAACACCCAACTCCTATAGACTTTCTCAGTCTAAGTGCTTTTCTGGACTGGGGCCAGAGTGCTAATCAACTTGCAGTCCTGAGCTCGTAATGAGGAACTTAAATCCCAACTGCTCCAGTGAGCTGCTTGCCTTCTCATTTGACTTCGGCCAAGAGCGTGCAATAGCATCTCTGGTTTTGGAATACTAAGGCTTCACAAGTGTTATTTTACATTTTTTTGGACGAGGTTTTTGTCTGATGTGCAGCACAGCCTGCAAAAATATATCCTCTAACATGTAGAATTCCAAAAAGTGTGGTAATATCTGTCTAACGCGACATCTGTCTAGCATTAAATCTGAAGAATTGGAACCATTTGTTTGATGAGCCATGTAACAAAGACGAAAATGCATTCTTAGAATATCAATGGGGAACTTCTTTTTTTTTTAATGAAATGTGAGAGGATTTCAACCAAAAATCATGTCTGCCAGCACATATAAGCCTCCAGGCAGCTTATAAAACGTTTATAAAAATAAAGCATAGACTCATTAGAACACTTTGGGGGTAAAATGCAAATAGCCTAAGATTTATATGCTGTTTAGCAATATACAGGTGCTCTTGATGAAAGGAACCAACAGAAAACTTGAGGGCATTTATGCAGACTATGTACTTCCTGCCACACAATAGGTTGTTTGTCCTTATATTTTATTCACAAACAATTTGAGACCACAAATAATGTGAGAGTTTGATATAGAAATCACTAGGGAAGTGCAAAGCAGTCTCTCAGAGGTGCTAGACACAGATTTCTAGAGGCCCTCCTCCAAGGTGACCAAGCAACCAATAAATATGTGCAAGGACCCTCCATGCCAATGATCTCTGAAAAACTGATCTCTATGAAATCATACCAACTTGGATGGGATTCAACGAAATAGACGATTTGGGCAAAAAAATTCTGAGAAAAAGAACTACAACAAACACAGGAGAAGATGCCAGTACTGCAGGCTGTTGTCAGACTTGACAGGGTTTTTACAGAGGTCAGGGCAAGCTGGCTGTGGGTAACAGTACATCTGAGGGAGATGGAGCATCCCGTAATGCATCTAGGCTGCTGGGAGATAGGAATATGACAGATGGGAACAAATGAAATGTGCCCACAAAATGGTAGTATTGACAGGTGGAAGTGTCAGTGTTTTCTCCTTCAGAAAATACTTAAAACCCACCCCCACAAACCTATTTGGCTTTAGACGTAGAGCTTAAAGGAAATTAATGGCGCTGTTTTACCGCAATCATTGCATTATACCCATCACGGGAGGCTCTTTGGTTCAATGTAAAATTTCAAAACCAAGTTGTCCTTTGAAGATTCACTGAGATTTTCTCTGTTTTCCTGTTAGTGTCAAATATAGTATGATCTTCCTTGTTTCTCTCAGCTGGCTCAAAGCATAAGTCTGTGTTCAGCTGACCAGCTGTCACATATCAATAGTTTCCATTGGAGACCCTGCTAATTTGTCATTAGTTCTTTTGTTTATTCTATTAACAAAATAAACATCACTTGAACAGTAAATATGAATTTTTATTAGTGGCTCAGGAAAAAAAAGTCTTTATTTCAGACAGTTACGAACCCAGGGCTATTTGTGTCTCAGTTGTTCAGTACATGTTTAAATGTCTTGCTTATGTCTCCCATTATAACTGGGAAACTAAAACATGTCTGTTAGAAACCAAATAATGCTTATTTATGACTCACCTCTAGGTTTTTTTGCTCCCATTGTTCTTATTTTATTTAGTACAGTTAAAATACAAAGGACAATGACTATCCATAGCTTTCGGCACATTACCAATTATTTAAAATACAAGTACAACACAACAGAGCTCACGCAAAACAAAATTAAATTAACTTAGCCAGCTAGTAATTCAAAGCAGTAAAATATATCCTGTCCCATTCATTCCCTCAATTTTTCCCAAAAAGCCTTAGGAAATAGACAATCTTTGTAGTACACTTTAAAGGTCAAAAGATTGTGTTTGAAACTTTTCCTCTCTTTTAAACTGAGGGGACTCGTGCTTGCATCCCTCTGGTGACACCAGGATTGGTTATGTCAGCAAAATCTGAAAGAAACAGTAAGGCGGAACTTAACAATACCTTACCATCCAGCCAAGAAACCAACCAGCAGCCAAAAATCACAGGACACAGATCTTACATGCTTACAGAAAAATATTGTTACACAAGCTCAATTGATTGCTGGCTCAGTGCAACTGGGCACAAAAATGATGGAGTCCAGGTAAGGCTCATTTAGTGGAAATAAATTCATACAGTGATTAGGGGTATAAGATTTTTTTTTTCCAGTTTGGCCACTGAAGCAAATGAAATTAAATACAGACCCACAAATTGGACAGTTCAGACTTCAGAACTAAAACAAAACTGTTTGGTTTTCACTTTGAACCCCATCAACCAAAAATAAGAAAATGTCACAAGGCTTCATTTCAGTATAAAGTTGTTTCATGTCAATTAAAAAGTGTTTCAGCTTCCTTTGAGGCATCTTTATGAAAAGGAAAGCCATGGATGAGACTGAGGGAGCCTACAGAGCCGTGATGGAGGAGGTGAGACAGCAGCCTCCTTCCTCCTCGCCACCAGGCTTGCTGCATCCTCCCCATGCATGGCAGATGGGAACCACCATCCCAGCAGTGCGCCCGGCTCCCAAACCAGCGGGGAACACTCGTGCTGATCCTGATGTCACCATTTCCTTTTGTATGAAACAACTTAAAAAGCCACCAGCACAAGGCCTGGACTACAAATGCCTTGCCTCTTCAGCGAATATGCAAAAGCCACAGGCTCTGGGGCCATTCTCTCTTGACCAGTAGTTGTGAAATGAGCCCGTAGCAAGAGCAGAGATTTCCCAGGAGCCCCTTCATCGCTGCCCCCAGCGATTTTGTTTGTGTACATACCCCAAAAACCCTTTCTCTGGGCATGTGTTGTTGGACTAGATTTTGCACATCTCACTTTAAAGCAACCTGTGTGCTACAGGTGGTACTCACTGTAGAAATCCCTACCCTAGCCCATGGTGGTGGAGATGATTAATGGGTTGGTGGGACTGACATGTTCTGATCTCCTCAGGCAGAAGATAGAGCTGAAGCTGAGTTTTGCATAGGCTCGATGAGCATTCAAATGGCTAGGTGACTGGGGAGTCCATCCTCTCCACAAACTCACACCTAGCGCTGAGGAAATAAATGTATACGCATCTACCCCTGAGGAAAGTAAAAAACAAACAGTTTAAACAGCTCTGCAGATGTGGATTGAATTCAATGATATTTTCAGGCCAACAAAAATCGCATTTTTCAGTGAAAAATGTGTTTGTTGGAAATAAATGGCCTAACCTTAATGGAGAGCCAGCTCTTTTCCTGCTGCTGGAATAAACAGTTCCACTTTTTCCCTGGGGCAGGAATCACACCCACATGCTTTCAGGCTTCCTTCCTGAATGACCTCCAAGACAGCGTCCATCTCTGATGAGAGAGGCCACACCTGAGAGTGGTATCTGTAAATACGCCAAGGAACACCCACTCCCCTTCCACAGAGTGTCTCTTGTTGCAGTCTGTTCCCTAATAAGTGACCTGCCATGGTCCGTGCCAGCTTCAGTTTACAGCCCTTGCTGCCCATTATGCTCCTCATGGGGCTAAAAGAAACCCTGATCTCCTGGAAGCATCTTGCAGGGGAAGCATGAAACAGCTATCATGACCACTTCTGTGTGTTTATTTTTTAAGACTAGGGAAAGCAACTTCAGAGGCCCAGCCATGCTCTACTTGTGTTCTGCCTGTCTAAAGTCTGCTTAAGGTTTCCTTACTAGGTGTCCTTTTTCTTCAGCTTTTTGCCTCACAAAATGTACAGCTACTCCATTGCAAGTAGGGATTCAGAGAATTAATAAATGTGCATATACCCTTTCCTATCCCCCAAAGACATTTCAAGAACAGTATTTTATTTCTAATACTGTGACATCTTCAGGGAAAGCAAATAGAAATTGCAGAAACGGAGTGAACCTTATGGACACACTTTTCAGAAAATCTCCTTTTTCATGCTAGTGAGATATCAGATTAGCAAAATGTATTGTCTTTGATAATAGCTGAGAAGCAGTGGAGAAACCAGGTACCAGATTCTCCTCTCAGGGTCATGGGTGTAAATCACAGTGAACTTCCACGGAGTTGCACCCATAACGCCAGACTCTCATCCTCGCATAGCAAGTCAGTGTTAACATGTCGTCCAGGACAGGTATAAGGGGTTTGTGCTGCACATCATTCAGCATATGAATTTTCAGTGGAGGGAGAAAGAGTTTAGCTCTTCTCTGAAGTCCGTTTACATTTGTTGCTCTCTTAATTAAAGCAGGGTGTTATTTTCCCAGACTGAAGTGGATTAGAAATACAATGGCTTCAGTGAAAGCTGAGAATAACTTCTCTGTGATGCATTAGTAGGATGACAGAGGAATGAAAGGTTTAGTAGGCCTGCTTCTCAGAATTTGTTTACACATCCAAGAATAAAACCTTAAAACAGATTTAAAAGTCTGTGGCCTGATAGAAAATTATGTTCCCGAAAGCATTTTCACCACAATGACAGTTAACCAAATATGGTATGACTTCCCACCCTTGGATGTAGAAAAGAAACAAAAATTCTGTAAGTTCTCAATGTGGACATTTGCTGTAATGGATTTTTTTGGTTATTATTTTTTATTGCAGCAGAAAGAATAGCATTGAAATGGTGCTCTTTTCCCACAGAAACTAGCACTGTCTGGGCTTCGTACTTGGTTTGATAGTATCTATAGCAGTACCTGTAGCAATGTATAGCCAAAGTTAAGACAACTTAGTGTAAAAGAAAAGTCAATTAAATGTTTAATTTGGCACTTGTACCTAAATTAAATGCCATGGCTATGCTTCAGTGGAGTATATACAGGAATTGGCTCAGAATATCTTCTGTTAAACAGCCACCTTTGCCAGGTTTAGTGACTCAATATTACTTATTTCCTGGCTAAGATTAGCTGCTGATTTTATGGATATTTTTTGTTTCTCTACTGTAATCAGCACAGATAAACAATTTCAAGGATACAGTCCTTTAGACCCTCCTCAGGCAAAATGACCACTTAAGAAAACAGAGGTTTTGCTGCAGTGAGGACTGAGTCCATGCTGACATAGCTCTGGCACAAGGAATAGAAGTTAAGATAACGGATAATTGTATTCAGGAAAATAGAATGGTAATTAAAGACATCCAACCCTTTAATATTTTATTTCTATACTTCAACTCCATGAAACACTCCTCAACACTCAGCAAAGGATTTGGGCAACACTAGTGAGCTGCAAAAAGATTAGTACTAATCAATCCTCTCTTGTGCAAACTTAGATGTGTTTCCATGCCAGTGTTTTCTGATGGCCAGGAAACAGATTCTGCAGGACAGCTTCCTTTTGCTGACCAGCAGGAAATAATAGAATATTTTTATTGCTGCTGTGTTAAAATTTCACTGAGGAACTCTAAGAAGGCGGCCAGATAAGAATGATCTTTTTTTCCCCTTCTTTCCAATGTCTTTATTGCTAACTTTACCATGATGTGACTAAAAACTCATTTTAATAACTCATGAAAAAGATCACTAGGGCTACAATTACAGGCGGTTTCATGCTGAACACAGATTTTTTTGACAATCAAAATTAGATCAGCTGCCTGGGGAAATTTTCCACTATATTATTGGTAACAGCTTCAAGTTCTGCCTGTTAGTGCTTTCACTTGTAAGGACCCTTGTTATCCTTAGCCCAGGATGCGCACAGAAAGAAAGGCAGTTATTACAAGAAGATATCTGGTTGGTTCTCATTTTAAAAAGTGAATAGTTAAATACTTAAAAAGTCTCAATCTCTCAGGTTTACAGCAGACGTTGAACTGCTATTCCTACAATGAGGAGCTATTAAACACCACTTACTCCATGACCAACATTATGAAATAGCCACGTCAGTCTTTTTTTCCCTAGTGACATGCATTAAAGCTCATAACGTAGAGAAAACTGAGTGCATGTCCACTCATTATCATCTGAGAGCAGACTTGAATTTGCACATGCAGATATTTCTGTCTGGCGTAAGCTCACTTTCAACATAAGGCCTCAGCTTTCCTCCTTACCCATGCTCTTCTCTCCTCGTGCAGTAGATTACATCTCCATTTCACCTGCAATGGTCACATGAGGTTGTCTAGCCTTCCCAACAAAGAGAAAAAGCCTTCTTTTACGTATCCATAGCTCTTCTCCCTCTCTAAACTAGGTAGACCTTTGCTCACATAGCCCTGGGCTTTTCCTTAGCTGGGCTAGGGAAGGGATGGGGTGCTGCCATACCCTCCTAGTCCTCACACAGAAGGACTCAGATTGTCAAATTGCCTCCTATAGCTCAAGCCTCTTTCGTCTCCTGCTTACTCTGCACATCCAAACTTTAATCCCTTAATCCTCAAACTCCTGGCAGACCATGATCCAGACAGATGCTTACCTCTTCTGTGCCTTCCTGATCTCCTTCGGGCCTTTCCCACAGCACCCTCCCAGACAGCTTCCTCAGCTCTGCTTGGGAAGAAGTTACATCACGTCTTCTCCGAGCCCTGCTCTGCCTCCAGCTGAGGAAGGAGCTTGTCTTAGAAATCCTCATTGCATTTCCTAGCAGGGCTTGCACTTCCTGAGTTGCTTCTCGGGAACAACGAGCCGCTGGTTCCTTAGTGGGTGCCGTTGCTACCATCGTCCTCTGCAAGGACAGCACAGCCACAAGGTGCCCTTACAACCATGAGAACCATCTAAGTAAGGAAATTTAAAACTACTCTACTCAAAAGCTTTTTTAGCGCACATTTTAATTCAGTTCAATAGATATTACACTTTTAGGAAAACTTTTGGTGAGGTTCATCTCTTCTAGTTGAGGAATTTGAAAGTGAGATGAATGGTTTGGATCAGGACAAGGCTTCTAGCCCTATGCTTCCTTGATAGTCATTGAGAGAAACAGACACCTCCTGATGGTGAGCCACTGCACGTGAAGAGAGGAGTCTAAAACTGGTCTCACAAATTGCCTCCTCTGTGCAGACCATCTAAGGAGCCAAAGGTGACTGGTATGGGTCTTGCAGAATAGCTTGGAAATATCCTTAGTTTGTTGAGAGGAATCCTTTGTAATTTTCCTACGTCATCACAGAAAACACACATGGGAGTGACCAGTGTGTCACGTTAAGGGTAGGTGTAAATGCAGCTGTACCGGAATGGGCTTGCATGCCATGCATTTCTGGGAGTGAGCCTGGCAGTAGCCCCAGGTGACAGGGTAGCATCCTTAGTGACTGTGGCTGGCGGAGGAAGGCTGAGTGGTGAGCCCATGTCAGCCCTCTGCGGAGCCCAACTCTGCACAGACACACAGTGAGTGAGATGAGACCCCTTCCTTTAGAGTTAATCTCTACATCTCTATGGAAATCAGACATTTAATTACAAAATTTTCTACTAGTTGAGGGTCTGGCCAGAAATTTATTTCTAGGCATGAATGTAATGAGAAGCAACACCACCTCTCTTCTTAATGCCGTGTTTATGGCTGCAGTGTTCACTAGCCTACCTGACATTGCTGTCAGCGGCAAATCTGTACACATTGCATTTTCCACCTGCCTTAGTGACGGGGAACGCTGGTAATTGTCCATTTGCTGAAAAGAAACCAAGCCTTAGAGAAAGAGAGATAATGGACCAAGATTACACTGGAAATTTACACAGGCTCTGCCCACTCTTAAAATTGACTAAAATGAAGAAATGTTTAAAGAATTGTAATTTCTAAATTGTCGTCACATCCAGAATATCCATATACAAAATCCTAACATTCTGTAACAGTCTGATTTTTACATTTTCCTATTTCTGCCTCATAAAAGTCTGTACTGTAAAAAATAGTGGTGTGTTCTTAACAGTAGACATAGTTTCAGTCTTTGGATCTGTATTAATCCTTCAAGTTTCTCTCTCACGGTTTATTATGTCATCCAGATTTCACTCTGAACCATCTACTCTTTTCCATATGTTCTTAGCAGGAAATGTGCATGAATTTAGAAACACAGCAAGACATATGATATTCAATAATAAGAACATTTTGAAGACACAAAAGAAAAAATCCAAATGAAAGTTCTAGCTGGCTTCCAGCCTCACTCAGTCAAACAAGATACCCAATATTCCTTAATTTGAAACTTTTAGTTACGGTAAAAACATGTTTTGCTTTTCATTTATTTAGCTACATCTGAGATTTTACTGTGGATACAGACTTAGAGGTGTTGCTTTTTGTTTACTCACATCTAAGTTTTGTATTAATATCTAGAATCATGTGAGGTTTTTCTTAAGTTTTATGCAGACAAAAGTAAACAAGGCTTTAAAGACAAGTCTTTGTATTTTGAGATTCAGTAAATATAGAGGTATGTGCGATGTCACAGCTTGTTTTATGAATTACATTACATATGTTATGTATATATCAAATAACATGATGTAACTGTCTAAAAAACCTAAATGTTATACACATGTCATATCAACAAGAAAACTGCAAATGATGTACAGGTAATTGTCTGAACCCAGAAAAATGATTCCCAGATATTTTTCCCATTAAGAGTGAACTAAATAAACTGCCACTGACCTTCAGCATTCCTCCCCTGTGACCCTGCGTGTAGCAATATGATGGAAGGATAAGAAAATAAGAGTTTGCTACTGCAGAAAAAGGAAAGGAAACCCCAGTCTCCAGAGCCTTGTATGTCTATGAAGCAGGGGTGAAGGCAATAGAGAAGGGAATGGGAAAAGCAGACAGGACAGATCATGGGAGTTATACAAGCCAGAACTGCACCCCGAGTCAATCAGGGATGTTCCCTAAGTCTGTTTAGTCCCATAAAGCTTGGTAAAAAGACAGTTTATTTGATATCCATAAGAAAAAATGGCAATCTTTACAACAGGAAGTCACTTTTTTACTGGAAAATGATTGTTTTTTCTGTTTTGTTTTGCTTTATTGCTTGCATGCAATGTTTTATTTTATACCCTTCTTCTCCAGGATGACCAGTGTGTAGTATTAAACCTCTCCAAAAATATCAGTTCAGGGAGATGGTGTTAGCAGTGACTTTCTGTCTTTGCTTGGTGGTGGTGGGTCTCCAGGCAGGCAACCAGTTGCCCACTGAATGGGATGATTTGCTCCAGGGTCTCCGTGGGATCCACAGTCTGGAGTGAGCAGGGAGGCTGGAGCAGGAGATAGGGATGGATCTTCTGCATTCTACACCACTATCCTGAAGAACTGAGGTGAGATTGGTTTCTGTTGCATCATATAAGGATTTATCGTGGGCGTTAATGGTGCTACAGCCCTCCAGTTAGTAGGGCCTGATGTTAGACTGGATGTTGTCAGCAGTGTCAGGCTGCACATCCCATGTCCACTCTCCAGTCCTGGCTCTGTCCCATCCCTGCCCTCTGCCTCACATGTTATCATCAATATGAGATCCACAGGTCTACCTCCCCACAGTATAGAAAATAGCCAAGGATGAACAGTTTTAGAGCCTGCTACGAACACTGGAGGCAAAACTTAACTACTTCAGTTGGAGGAAGTTAAATTTAAAATTATTTACATAAAATTATTAAAATAATTAAAACTGTTAAAATCATTCACCAACAGGCAAAGTTTTTGTTTCAAGACCATAGACAGGCAATATTTGTGATTGAGATCAGCGGTTCCCAAACTGTCTTCTGCAGATGGTCCTTTGTGGGGCATGAGTCAGTGGCAGACAACCGATCCACAGTACCCTGTCACCATTTTACTGCTGCAGTGTGATGAGCCATGGGTGCTCTGTCAGAGATTTTAAAAAAGTTTTTCCATCACCTTTCTTTCTTGACTTGATATTGGTTTGAGCCTCAAAAGGATGAATCTATGTTAGCAGCAAATCAGAACCATATTCACTATTCCAGTCAGCAAAATATTTCTTTTTTTTCTCTTATTAAATAAGCCTTATATTCCAGAGAAGGTGGATCTCAAGTACATGCCTGTACAAAAATGCAATGTGAGCTCAAGCTGAGAGCTCCTGCACTGTAAAGTTTTTTGGACTGTGGTATGTAGAAAATTCTATTTTTTTCTGATGATATTTTTTGGTATTGTAATTGTGTAGTCTATGTGTACCAGCTCTGTAATTTTAAGCTACCCATAGGCAAACATGGCAAATCAGTACATGTATAAATCAATGGCTGTGACAGGTGTGGGCCACTGTAACAAATCTTCTATACTTTAAATTAGTCATAAATACATGCCTTTCACTAAGCAGCGTCTCACTCTCATAAAAAATAAGGTGACCATAGAAATCAGTTGCAATTTAATTTGGTATCTTAAAATGAAAGTCATATGTGGACCCAGCTTCCATTAGTGAATTCACCAAATAGCCCGCATCTTTTTAACTGTTTTTAAAAGAAGAAAAGGTTTGCATCTCAGGGATGCAACCTGCATTGTTAAAATTTTTAGTTTGTTTGTTTGGGTTTTTTTCCTTTGCACATGGAGAATTTAAAGTTCAAATATTGCTCAGTATATGTCCTGGCAAGTCTGCCGAACAGTAAACACCCGCAAGTTCGGCCGGTGCTCCATTCCTCTGTTCCTCAGGGAGTTCCTGTTTCATGTGTTTTTCATTTTAAGTTCTCCCTCCTTGAATGCTATTTCCTCTCTTTCAGTTTTTACCAAGGTCAAAGAAATCTTTAGCAAATAAAAAATGTGAACATCCAGTCATCTACTGGAAATGTGCCCATCCAGTGTCTAAATAATAAGTTAATAGGTTCACGGAGCAGTCCTACATACACCAAGCGAAGCACAGCAGAAACCTTCATCTGAGCACTTCATCACAGCTAAATAGAGAGTACTTATCAAATGAGGGCTCTTTTGTCTTGATTATGAACTGCAGAGAAATCAGTTTAGCAGAAAACAAAATTATGGCAAACAAGACTCTCCCAAGCCCCTGGGGTAGGGGACAGGGCACAGACCTTCCCCGTTGGCCTTCACCAGTCGATGGGTCAGAGCTACAGAGGCCCCTGCGCAGAGCAAAAATGGTGGTAAGCAGTTGGAAAGCTCAGCTACTGAAAATATGTCTCATATTTTGATAATACTACATGAGAATTGTAAGGATTAAGATTCCATAGAAACTATTCAGTATGGTTTGGGGAATATCTGGTGAAAATTACCTACAAAAAGAAAAAATGTGATTTAATACTAAAATTTACTAACTGCAGCCAGATGTGCTGTTGAAGTTGCCTGAAAATCAAGAGAGTCACTAGCTAACAGGATTTGTTACAGGTGATGATAGGGGATACATTATTAACGAGGATCATTTGGCACTGCAGAGACAAATATGTATTTGGGGATTGAGTCAGTCAAGTGATTAACAGCTACTGCTATTTCTTACAAATTTGGGTTTACTTTTTCATCAAAAATAGAATTCGAGCTCAAGCTAGCCTTTGGGTGATTCTACGAAGCTGAGTGTCTGAGCTCTGCATGAGCTATAAAGGAAGTCAGATCCAGAAGAGCCCTCCTGGACTGCTGCCTCCAGTCTCCCCCAACTGCCTTGCTGTACCAGTTTCCATAAACTGATAAGGTTCTGTCTTAACAGCATATTTGGGTTGATGGATGGCTGTTCCAGAAGTGTATGGCTCTTCTGGTTAGAAACCTCCTAATTTCCAGTTGAAGTAATCTGTGTCACAAAATGGCACTGGTACTTATCTTTGCTGGAGGTTCCCCACCTGATACATTCGAGGACCACATTTGTATTCTCCACAGGCACATCACATATTGTGTTATCCGGTGATCAAATAGTCCATTCCCAGGTCTTTTTTCAAAGCTTCCTGCTTGGGGAAAAATTATGAGTCCTAAAGTGCCTGACCTCACCTTTTGGGTTATTCAAATTCATCCCATTTCTATTATTCCAGTCCTGAAGCTTATCCAATTCTTCCTGTATACTGTCCTCCTCCACATTCACACTACATATTGCATTATCAGAAAATTTCACGAGCCCAGTACTACTTTTTCTGCCAAAGTTGTTAAAAATGTTAAATAGGATCAGTCCCTAGACACATCTTGGAAGAACTCCACTAGTAACTTCCTTTCAGTTTGGTATTTCTCCTTTCAACATGATCTTTCATTTTTTTTAACCTCACAATTCTTCTGCTAATCCAAATTTTCTCCAGCTTAATGAGTAATTTCCTATGCAGCACTGTGTCAAAAGCTTCCCTGGTAACTGAGTTGCATCTCATTCTCTTACTAATAAAAATAATTCATCAGGTTATTCAGACATAATCTACTCTTGCTAAAGTGAGTGATATTTCATTTAATTTCCATCTTCATGTCCTTATCTGTTTTTTCTCCAATGTGTATTTTGAAATTTCACATGTTCTTGAAGCCAGACCTGTGGTTGCCCCGACTTTTCCTGTTTTTTACTTAAGTTAGACCCAATGCTTACTTTTTCAAGGAAGAGCTATCATCTCTGATAAACACATTCAAAATCTTTGTTAGCAGACTTGCAGTTTCTTAAACCAATTCTTTTATACTTCTTCTAGGATGTGCCTCCACTGCAAGCTGACTCAGTCACATTAATCTCTTTAGAGTTTGGTGTCCACCTTAGATGTGGTTAATTCCATTTCCATCCTCATATCCCATTAGCAACACAGCCTTGTTTAACATCATCATCCCTGTTGAAAACTGAGCCAAAGTATTCATCTTGGGGCCATATCTGTATTACCCTTAACTTCATCACCATCTTCGCTGTGCAGTGGCTATAAATCATCTTTTTGTTTGTGTGGCTAAAATAATCTCTATTTGATTTAGCTGTGTTTGAAAAATCCAACTTAGTTTGTCTTTTGGCAATTCTCATTTTATCCATACACTTCCTGACCTCAGAGACTTAATTGCGTTAGCTGAACATTACTCTCTTTTTCCATTCTTCATAGGATGTCTACTCATTCTGAATAGGTTATTTTTGCACTGGGTAATCATCCAGCTAGATCTAGATCCCTTCCCTTGATTTCAGTAGAGGTGCCAGAGAAATGTTGTACCTTTGTCATTCAGAAACTCCAGCTCACTTTTACATTCAAGTCCATGAGTTTCCCAGTTCAGTGAACTGCATTTTTAAAACTGAAAATAGTAGTTTCACTTTCAAGTAAAACTACCTGGTTTTATCTTTACCTTTAATTTAAAATTAATCAAGTCAAGGTCTCTTGATCCAAGGTTTCTGGTACAACCAGTTCTTCTCCAGTGTCCAAAGTAGTAATCCAAACTGCATCTAATTGAATGATCTGTATCTGGTTTAAAGTTCATTTGGTGAAAAAGACTGTCAGCTACCTGGGATATTAAAAGACTCTGACAGTAGCACAATTCTTGGTAATACTTCTAACTCTAATGGTAATGCAGAGATTTCTATTCAGAATCTGAGTTGGTGTAAATCTGTGTTGCTCTGCTGAACCTAGTTGAGCTACACAAATTTAAGCGGACTCTTTGTCATGACAAACCAGATCAGACACATGACAAGCACAGCACACTTTGGTTAAAACTACAGAGCTTGCTGAACCGCCTCATTCTCTGCAAGCTTTCACATCCCAGAAAGACTTTTTATGGCACCATTTATAAGTCTTATCCCCTACAGCATCAAATGAGGACACTCCTATCACTCCTGCTGCCATTGAAAAAGCATCTCACGTAATTTATTGTCTTTCATTTGCTTGCAAAAAAGCAAGGAAGTTTCATTAAGTAGGTGGGAGAAGCTGAAGGCCCTTTTCACACTCATATGTTTTCTCTTTGTTGCTGTTTGTACAGGTGCAGTGAAAAAGACTCAGAGGGCGTATTCATAAAGACAGGACTTGAGAAATGCCACTTTAAATTGTTTGAAATCAAAGGTTTTGGTAGCTCATAAACAGGGAGCTATTTTTTACTTAGGACTGCAAATCTAAATATGAGGAGCCACCCTCATGTACAAATATATTCAAGGTACACATGTAACTACCATTAACATAGCCTGCCCTCGTGGATTGTGAGAACAGGCCCATTTCATTTATGTTCAATGAGAATTTCAATACCAAAAAAGAAAAAAAAAAAAAAAGATTCTCATAATCAAACAGCACATTTGTAAGTTGAAATAAAAGTATCCAATGAGGATGTCAGGAAGCCTGTACTCCATCCAAACTGACCAATTTAATACTTGTTGTAAGCATACTTCCAGACTAGCATCTGGAAATCTTAAATGAACAGAGATAGACATAGACACCCTTACACTCTGGGAAATAATTAAAGTTGGAATAAGAAAACGTTTGTGGACCAGATCATCAGCTGGTATAAATCAGCACAGCTCTAGTCATTCCAAAAAAGCAATGCCAGTTCATGCTAGAGTTAAAGTGCTAGCTGGCTCCTGTAGCTTTCCTTTGTGATTAATTTCAGTGCAATCATTTGCTGGAACATGCTTTTGGACCAAGCTTCCTGAAGCATTACTTTTACAAATCTCTTGCGTGCTCTTGGACCGCTGCCTGTAGCACACCCTTCTGTATTAGGTCTGCTTTTCTCCAACAGAAAGCACAAGGTTTGGGATTTTTTTGAAATGTTATATTAAAAATAAAAAAAACCCAAAATTTTTGCTGAGCAGTTACTTTATGCATAACACTCCTGACTCTTTTCTGTGAATCGATGGCATCTGACTTTTTTGTTCTTTGCTGTTCTTTGCCTAGACTATCCTTAGGACAGTTAATGTCGGTACTTTCCATTCCTTGCGTACCCCAAGCTCCCACTGAGCTTCAGAGGAGAAACCCAACCTCATGGTAGTGCAGAAGTGGACACAGGGCTGCTGCGAGGTGCCTCTGGTTGCCGGTGCCGTTTCGCCCTGGCTCGCATGAGCCTCTGGAAGCACCGCGGCACCTGAGGAGCCACCGCGGCACAGGCCAGCATAGCTAGCGCTCCTACACCCTCCTTTTTGCACGCCACCCTAGGAGGTCCCCAGAGCTGGAGTCTTTTGCCATGGGAGGGTACACAGGTGGCCCTGTCAACTTTCCATTGGTGTCTCAGACCTGCCAAATTTCCCTTCCTGAATGCAGTGCTCCCAATGAACTCCCTCCCGCTGGGACCTCAAGCACCACACCTGGACTCTTGCCTGCCCTGGCAAACCCAGCAGCATCCAACTTGGGGTGTCACAGATGGAGAGAGAAGCCGCATCACTGTCCTGTGGCTGGAGAAGTGTGGCCATGAAAGGCTGTGCACTCAAAGCCCCCTCACTGGAGCATACGGCTCCACCTTGCAGTCTCGTGCCCAAGCACTCTGTGGCAGGATGCAACCAGGTCCTCTGTCAGAGAAGACAACTCCTGAGAAACTGGTCCAAGGCCAAGCTTCACAGCCATCGTGCAGCTCCCCAGCCACTCCATGCAGCCATGGCTGGCACATTTTCTTTTTCATGTCTTGACCACAGAAAAAAAAGGGCAAATTACTTAAAATATTGCCTGTTCATTCATACATTGTAATTAAGCACACTGAAAACACACAGACACTTGTGAGTTAGCTTATCACAGTCTGTGCTGCCCTTGCCCTTCTTCCCCAGCTCTCTCCTCTCTTCCTCCCCAGTGCCAGCCAGAACCCGTGAACACATGAAGAAATGTAGGGAACCAATCTGTACAAGGTCATGACTTGTTTCAAGGCCAAGGTGGCTCTTAAAATATTCTCCAGCATTGTCCCTCAGGTGTGAGTGGCATTGCTGGAATGAGGGATTCACAGGATTCACGGAAGGAGGGCTCACAGAAGAGTTCAGGACTGCAGCCTGCTGTTAGATGGCAGCAGCTCAGTTCTCCTTGGTCACCCACAGACAGCTCATATTCTGCATTACAGGGGATAAGTACAAGGCTATACAGCCTACAAGTGTTCAAAGACACCTGGGACTTGCTAAGAGCCCTTAAGTGTCAGCAGAGACTCATTTCCTTCAGGGCACTGGACTAAGTGCAGATACGTGCAGTCTCCTCCTGCTTATGAGAAACTGAGCTGCTGTGATGTTGGGGGGCTGCGCATAAAGAAATGAGGCAAAAGGGGACTTCACCACACATCACTTACCAGCAACACGAGACCACCATGATGTTCAGCACTCAGAAAGATACAGAAGATTGTCTTTTCAGTGTTATCCATGCTCCCTCTGTGGCAGCAACTTGCAGAATCCCTTTTTCTGAGTGCTTTGGTTTGGGTTTCCAGGTCCTGGTTTGCAGAAGTATTAAGTACTCATATGGTTTTGAAATCTCTGTCCTTGAAGATACTCCAGATTTGACTAGATATGACCCTGAGAGACCTGATCTGATTTCAAAGTTGGGTATAACTTCAAAATTGGCCCTGCTTTGAGCAGGGGGGTGGATCAGATGGTGCCTTCTAACCAGAATTATTCTCAGACTGCAGCTGCCACTGCAGTCACTGGGAGCTCTGCCTTGAACAGACATGTGCTCAAAAAAATCAGAGATTTTCTGCTCAGCACCCAAAATTATTTGGAACTTTTGAAAATATTATTACATTTAAACAGTGCATCTATAAAATGGAGCAAATAATGCCAACACAATTCATAGGCAGGGGTTAAAGATTGCTTATGAATTGCTCAGGTATTATTTTTATAAGCATTCGAAAAGTCTCTGAGGAAATCAGCAATTTACTGCTCAGATCAGGGCTCGGATAATGTAAAGGGACAGAGCTCTTCATGGAAATCACGATGCTTAAACACAAGGCTGAAAACTCATTCCTTAAGCACTGTCTGTTCTGTGTTCCTCCTTTGAATCATGCCTTCTGTGGAGAAGGTAGTATGGCTTCGTGTAATTAAAAACTGCAGAAAGCTTTAATTTTTTATTTTTTACTTATTAGCATTTATCTTTTGAAAATTAAGATTCGGCAGGCCATACTTATCTACTAGGTGTAATTTTATATCAATATTGAAACAGACATTTTTTGGTATTGCTGTGTTTGGTCAAAGTTAAGCTTTAAGGTTATGAAAATGGAGGTCTGGAAGCTTACAATTACAGCAGATGCCTTGAGTCTGAGTCAGTCAGTGACTAGTATTGACAGGATACTATGAAAGCAGAAGAAAATGCTATGGAGGATACACACACACAGGTATCTGGGTGAAAGCTACTTCACTCAGCAATTAATCAGATTAAGAAGTCTATTGAAGTAACCGAGATTTCATTTAACACATTTCTCATGGGTAACTACTAACTGTGATAGCAGAAACAAGCCTTCAAGACTAAAAATAGAAAGCATTCCTATTACGAGTTTTGCTCGAAGCTCAGAAACAAAAATGCTGTCAGAACAAGGGAATGGGAGCCTAATGAAAACATCTCTCTCTGCCTCTCTCTCTGCAATGCCATGCTGAGAAGCAGCACTTACTTTCTCCGACACACAGAAATCTTTGTGCCTGACAGATAGAACAGGAGATAAAAAGGATACAAAGCATCTGGCTTTCCAATACATACGTGGGATGATGATTTAAATTACAAAGTTTGAAGAATTTGGCATTTAGCAAACTTGAACCTTGCCCAGGTTTTTTTTCCCTCAATAATAAGTTTAGAAAACATGAAAAAAGAAATATTTTCCCCTGTAACACAGCGTATAAACAACATCTGCACTTTCGAATGAGTTCAAAACACTTTCAGAATGAAAGATTTTCTCTTTGAACAGGGAAGAAACCCTTCCAGCATGCTCCAGCAGAGGGAAAGTCTCGCAGAGATTGAGCCGTCTGGTTCCATTGTAAGGTTGTTGGCAGAGACCCCGCGGCGGGATTGACATTGCATTAATTACCAGGCCCATGGGCCCTCCGACCCCGCTCCACCACGAGACATACTGGCAACGGATCTGAGGAACGCTGGTATTATCTCAGTCCTGAAGACCTGAAGGCAAGTTGTCACCTGAACTGCAGGTAAAGTGAAACATTTCACTGCACTAATGAAACACACATTTCTCTGGCATTCAGACTGTCTGGGAGATAACTGTTTAATGTATTACAAATTTCATTGCTTATATCTGACTTTAACAAACGGGATTACAGAAAAGACAGACTTTCTGAAGTATTTTGGTTTGCTAGTATTCATAATACTTATAATATTTTAATAATAGAAATATATTATCAGATATGGATTTTGCTCCTTATTAGTTGACAATGGGCCTCATTCTTATTTATGCCTCTTCAGCAGGAGAAAGTAGCATCAGTAGGAGTGTTATGGCATACACTCCAAAACAGTGCTGGGCCCACAGACAGTTGTGCTCGACATACATTAATTTTCCTGGCTTCCAGGTAAAGAGAGAACAGTGCAACACAGTTCTATCAGCCAGCATTTTTTAGTAACTAGTCCTTTCAGATGCCGTATTCCGCTGGTTTAATTTGAATTGCAGTGCCCCAGCCCCAGAAATACGGAGGACTATCATGATCAATTCTTTGCAAATTCTTTAAGGCTGTCTCAGTTTGCGCACTAAAAAGTTAAGGACTCACTCATTTCACTGTGATCACTATCTAATTGATTCATTCCTGTCTTGCTTGATTGCATTGCCATTTTAGCTCAAAATCAGATGTAATAGCTAAGAAGATGGGAGCCATCAAATGACTTTTTTACCAGCATCAGTTCCTTTGGTTATCAACCTTGACTATAAAACAGTGACAGGCAAAGCCTGTATTCTGCTCTTCTTTATGAATAAGAATTGCTGCTGAATTTGGCATCCTCTCATTATAAACAGTAGAATAAGAGATCAGATACCTGAAGTCCAAAGAAATACCATTTGCAAACAATAAGCAACAGTAAAAGGAAAACTTTTAGCTCAGCCTATACATAATCCTTTAATCCAGGTGGCATTTAAACCAATATTTGGCCTTGACAATTATTCCCACAGAGTTATTGTACAAGCATTAGAGATTTTAACAATGTATGTATAAACAATGTGAAATGAAAGATAAAGAACTTGATAATTACACGTCAGTTTTAAAGATACAAGTGCATTGTTTAAGTCTTTCAAATCAAAATCGTAATGGATTGCAGCTTTATATGTAGTCAAAATAAAGATTTGTGGAATTGGATTTTTTTTATGGCTTGTAGATCTATTTTTAAATATTTTTAAAAATAAAGCATCCCATGATTAGCCCTTTCAGTTACTGCATCACATAGTGTTTTTTACAGACTCTAATTATATCTTAGATTAAAATTCAAAACACCTGCTCTTGTGGATCACACTAATTTCAGCCTCGAGTATTTTGATACAAAGAGCTATAATCAGTGAGAACCAAATGATTTCCTATTCTCTGTACCACACCTTCTCAGCTGAGTACAGCTAGAGTTTGCCATTTCCTTCTCACTTTTTGTGTTATGATTATTACATTTTTTATTTAAAGATGTCTTTTTAATGCTGAAAGATGTAGTATTTTTACTTTTACTTAAATCAGATGGAACATTTAAGGCAGATATTAGCTTTTAAAATAACAGTCATTTTGATTTTAAATAGCAGATGAATAGTGTAGCTTTCTTCTGTTAGTTTCCCTTTTCCTTTCAGTGTAGCTAATATAAATACTTTGTTCCTGGCTTTTAAGAAAACTGCTCTTTAAAAACCCTGTAATTTGAGTTCAGGGATTTAAATGGCATCGCATACTTACTTGAAAGAAAGTTTTTGATGTGCTTGGATTTCTGCTATTATTCATGCACTTCTCTACGCTTTAGGGGTGTGATCCAAAGTCCCCAGAGTCAATGGGAAGACACATAGATTTCACTGGACTTTGGGTCAGGCTCTAAATATTGTATGAAGAAAAAGGAAATTGTTGAATTGTCCATGTAGACTCTATTACAGTAAAATAAGGGTATCTTTAACGGTATTTACTTTTTGATGAGCATAAGATGGGATCTGACTCTGCACAGTTCACTGGTTTTAAGCCAATAGGGCAACACTATAGGACACAACTGGACAACAAAGAGCCATGGCAGGGCACTGAATCAGGCCCATCACAGTGCTCCGAGGCCCTCCAGAGCAATTCGATTACTCTGAATTTTATGCAACGATCTACTTTCAAATAACCCTGTCTACTGAAGCTGTGGGGGTGGCCTGGCAGTTCTGTGCCAGAGCTGCTTATTTTGGTTCTCCCCCATGCTGTGCTGTAACTTGCCACTTTGCTCTGTTGCAATGGGCAGGTTTCTGAAGGCCCATGAAAAGCCACCTGGCTCTTTCTCCAGAGTATATTAATGCAATGAAAATAGATTTTATGGCATGTCACATCAGAGTTAGAACAATCTTTTTAGAGATTCAGCATTTTTATACCCTATGTTCCTTACTGTGATTAATTAACTGCGAATGTATTTATTGATGTTTTTCCTTCCCTTTCCATGTCATGCATTAGAGAGGTAGGAAAGGTAAGTTCTTTGTGGAAAAATTCAAGCCCTTCACATGATAAAATGGCATGTGCCACTGACACGTGCCAAACTCTTCTAGCTTTCCCTAAACACTCTAAGAAATTTGTGCCTGAGTGTTGTACAGCAAGCTTTCCATCGCCTGTGGACAACTGTTCTGGTTTAAGATAAATGATAACATAAGCCAGAGATATCCACTAGCATCTCACAGACAAGCCTAGCAACTCTGATTAACCCTATGCACTGGGCTTTTCTGTTTCCAGTGTTTCTTAGTGGTTTCTTACCCTACTTTCAGCTCTGCTCAGATGCACGTAGCCAGCTCAGGTCTGTGACTGCTGTGGGAGAAGGAGACCTTCCCTGGATGGACAAGAAGCATGCAGGAGCTGTGCAGAGGCACCGAGGTGGCTCTGCGACATTGGCCTCGCACTCCCCTGGCCCTGGGAGCGCCTCACCGCCCTGCCAAGGCTGCACAGCTCTGTGCCCCGGTTGATGAGCTGGTCTTATGAAGGGTAAGTTTGGGTCAAGGGTCAGTTTTGTTTTCTGTTGTCCAGATTTTCAAGCCTTGCAGGTATGTCAGGATGATTGAAGCTAGCTGCATACATCCCTGTCAGTCTGCAGACTGCTGCAGAGCAGAGCCCAGCGGCGGCCAGCACCAAGAAAGCCTTGTACCCATAAGGAGAAAAACAATTAAATCCAGTGGCACTAAGAACAGAACAAAGTGATGCAAGTTTTGTGCATAGGAGCCAGGGCCTTGGTTCATAAAGTCTCACCTCTCTGTGTGGTAGACGCATGAAACTCAGTGATTGCCTAAAGGAGCTGAAGGGCTGAGTCAACCCTGCTGAGATTTAAGCCAGTGGTTCCGGAGAGTCTAGGTGTTTCAAACATGGTGCTTACACCACTAAACCACCTCTTCAGCTTTATTCAGCTGCTGCTACTGCTATCAAAATAAACCACATGTGGCAAATCTATTTATTATGGGTTTATGCTTCATTAAATATGCAAGTCTTTTTTAAAGCAAGACAAAACCTTGTGGTAGTCAAACTCCTTTAATTTTTTAGCTACACAGCATGTGCATTATCTGCTTTTGCTTAAAAAACCCCAACATTTTTCCATAGTAGAAATTAAAATGCAGCTGATGTTTTTAATTTGAAATTTACTGCCACTATGAAAGTCTGCCTACCACCTAATAAGTGGAAGCATTAGTAAGTTAAAAAGATAACGACATAGATGTTATTCAAAGGAATAAATAAATCAAAGCCGTGCACAAGCAGTAAGTGTCTTCTGTCTGACAGGAGTTCTCAGAGAGAGATACTATGGCATTTTCCAGAATTAAATTGCATTATTATAAGAGCTTTAAATTAAGCTCCTAACCATGACCTTTAAACACGGTGATTGCCATTATGCCTGCTGAGGAGGTTGTGGAGGGTTTGGAAACCCTGTGCAAGATTGATGGGTTTTAATACATAATCACGTATAGGTTCATTTAGCACAGCTGTTGAACAGAGGGCCTAACACTGGGTTATCACAGGGAGCGCCCTCTCTTCTCTTCCAGACAAATCAGTGTTAGCAGTGGGAGGCAGGGCTTGTTAGTGCTAGGGGAAACAACACGGTGTCTTCCTGATGGGGCTGGAAGAGGACATGGAGTTTAATAGCCATGCATCTCCTTTAGAGAGTGACCAGGAATAAAATGTTCCCCCAGTGCTCAAGCAAAACCACACGTTGACAAAAGAAAGCAACCGATGTATAGTTTTTGTCTGAAAGTATTCCTATGGGTACAACCCAAAAGAAAAACTATCCCAAAGACAGATAAAGATAATAAGCCAAAAATGCAGTGAAAGTATGTTCACATAGACCAGGCAAAACCTCATACAGTGCATACTTAAAACAAAAATATATGTTAAAAAAATCAGTAAATTCCGTAAACAAGTGCACAGAAGTAAAAAAACCCAATATTTTCTTGCTATTCATAGCATTCTGTTAAAAACACTTTGAACAAATTCTGTTCTCTAAGGTACTTACTGACATGTGTATACCTATCTTATACCTTATATCTTATATACTGTCATATACCTATCTTATGTGTTATATAATTATCTTCAAGCATGAAAAAATTAAACACTTTGCAGAAATAAAACAACCCCCCGATGTACTGTATGGTTATGAAGTGCCAATTCTGCAAATCACAGAATCACAGAATCGTATAGGTTGGAAAAGACCTTTAAGATCATCGAGTCCAACCGTAAACCTAACACTACCAAGACCACCACTACACCATGTCCCTAAGCACCTCATCCAAACGTCTTTTAAATACTCCCAGGGATGGCAACTCAACCACTTCCCCGGGCAGCCTGTTCCAATGCTTGACAACCCTTTCAGTGAAGAATTTTTTCCTAATATCCAGTCTGACCCTCCCCTGGCGCAACTTGAGGCCATTTCCTCTTGTCCTATCACTTGTTACCTGGGAGAAGAGACCGACCGCCACCTCTCTACAACCTCCTTTCAGGTAGTTGTAGAGAGCGATAAGGTCTGCCCTCAGCCTTCTTTTCTCCAGGCTAAACAACCCCAGTTCCCTCAGCTGCTCCTCATAAGACTTCTTCTCCAGACCCTTCACCAGCTTCATTGCCCTTCTTTGGACATGCATGGACACAAATGTACTAATACAACCTATCCTGAAGCCTGCAAATTCTCATCACAGAAACCAAGGTTTTGGGTCGATGCAGGAAACAGAAGGGCTGACTTGTCTCATTAAAGTCCCACCTATCCTAGCAGGCCAGGCCAGGACAGCCAGCATCCTGACTCAGCCGACTCTCCAAAACAAGGTTAGAGTAAGTCAAGGCTCAAATAATCTATTTTGTACTATCCACACTGAAAACAAGCAGCATGGACTGTAGGACCTCCTTCTGGCATGCAGAGGGCTGACATTTCTCTGGAGTATCCGACTCTCCAGGGATGCTGCCGCTCATTCTCCTCGGGAACCGCAGCTGCGGGCTTAGCCCCGGGAGCTCGTGCCTGGAGACTTCCCGCTGCCCAGTCCTGCCGGTGCCCCTGACCAGCCCCAGGCTCAGAAAGACCCAGTCCCTGCTGTCAGGGCCGCTCATCAAACACAAGTGTAGCCTGAGCCCACAGGTTACTAAATACACCAAAAACTCTTCTGATACCTCCCACAAATGTTTGTTGTGTCAAGGGCTGTAATTTAAGCAGCCAAGATGCAGTGTGGCAGCTGATTTTGGTGGATGTGTGACAGGTTTTCAAGTGGCTTAACCGGCGTAAATGTACTGTACTGATAATATTGTGCTGTACTGTGTCAATAATATTTATTCTACATTTTTTTATTACTTCAATTTCTAACCAGTCAATCAAATAAAGGTAGGCAAAGCCTGAAGCATCACTTTCATATTTTAACACTATATTAGGACAAAAATTCCAATATGTTCACTGAGCTTTTGGACTAAAAAAAACACGCGCTCCAGATTCACATGGCCTACCATCCCACATAAGCTCTCTTTCCTACTTATCCAAGCAGCTTTGAAGGCTGAAACCCAGCCAGTAAAAAAATGTGTAATTTAGACTCTGTGAATCTGGACTTCTGTGAAAATTACAGAAATGGGAACTAAAAATGTTGATAGGTTAAGTTATATTTGTCAAGGGAGTTAAACTGTCGAACCGCATTGATCATTCATGCTATAAGATTATCATATTTTCAGGGTTTTTTATTTATAACCAGCACTAATTTTCTGTAAGAGGCGTCGTTATTTAAATATACAACTGGCTGCACATATTTTGTCTTCTAGTTTCTCACAGTTGTGGGAAAAAGTAAGTTTTTTTCTACAAGAAATCACTATAGTATTGGTTACAACATGTATAATAACCATGTCCCAGCCTTGACTGCTCTCATTCTTTTCCTCTTGTATCAGGCATGATCTGACAGAGCTCCTGGGGTCCTCTATCTCTGACCGTGCGGGATAACTTTTAGGAAATGTAGACATACTTCTTTCTGCCTATTCCACTGACTTCTTTTGACTGGGGAAGCATGAATTTAATTTTATAAGGGTGTTCTGCTGGAAGAGGTCTGCACAGATTCTTCAGTTCTCACCCCCCCCATCACCAATATTTTGTCACAGTATTTTTCTCCAGGTTTGTTTTTTTCTTAATTTGCCCTTTTTAATATTATTTCAATAGTGGTGCAAATTGAGACATTAAACCTTGAAGTCTGTTTAGCTGCGTCTCTAAGACAGGCCCAAAGAAGAGCACTACAATCCTCTCCCTCTGCATTTCTGCATTTCACAACAGCTTGCTTTATGTGCAGCCAAGCATTACTTGTCTCTTGGGCTTTGTAGGTGAAGGTGGAATACCTGCCCCTTCAACCACTAGGCTCTGTTCTTAATTTCTCTGATGAACCAAAGTTATCCTAGCACTAGATTTAACACTAATACAGAACTGCTTCTGTTCCTTGTGTGAGATGCAAGATTTCTTCTCTTGATATGACATCCACTGTGCAGTTTGCTCTCTTGATCTGATGAGGTTTGTCTTCCATATACATTGGGAGGAGGAAAAAAGTGTGTAAAAACGCATCACACTTCCAAATCCAAAAACCTGTTCCCCTGTCCAGCTTAGGTCATAGGGAAAAAATGTTTGGTGGTTTTAGTCACCTTTCCAGAGCAAGCAAGCATGCACTTGTACAGCAGAAGTAGTACTTGATATGCATTGCTATTAGTCACTGTACAAAACAGCTTTGCAGACACTCATATCCAAGTCAGCTATCCAAGTGTTTCTTCATGTAGACATCTGATTAAACTGAATGATTTACAAATATCTGCTCTGCAAATCTGCATTGTATTCTCATTGTCTGCTTTCCTCATACTCTTTTGCTGGTGCCTCTTTCTGCACTTGCCATCACAATAGCGTACTTACAATAAGTTGATGTGCAGTCTTTTCTTAGGATCCTGTCCATCCTTATTTGGTTATCAATTATCTAATATCAAGTAATCAACAGAAAGCTGTCTGGGGAGAAAAGATATCCTCCAGATGAGACTTTCAGCTGGAAGTCATAAAGTTGATAGACCCTAAGTGTCTATAAAACTTGGAATGTTCCACAGAGAGTTATCTGAAATAAAGTTTATGACTCTGCTAAGGGTAACCCCTAGACTGGGGATCCAGCTGCTGCTTTTGCTTCAGAGGAGTGAGCAACCAGCTTTGTGGGACAGTATGTAGGTGAAGCCCAACAACTGAATATCTTCCGCTGTCCTTTGGTGTAGCCACCAGCCTCTGAGACATGCCCATGTGGATGGTGGGAGTGAGACTGGAGGGCTCTGGGGCACTTCGTAGATTCTTGGGCCTTATGCACCTGGTTTAGCACCTGCCAGGGTGATGTCTCCAGGCCCTCCACTTTTACCATGTGAATAGGCTAGGAATGCTAGCTACAAGTGTCCAGAAGTGTGTCTATCTCATTGGAGACCTTAGGACAGTATGTGATGTCCCAGAACGGACTGCATCCTGTAGCATTTGTAGCATTTGGCAATCAGATGTAGGAGTTGCCAACTCTTTGGGGCCTGCAAGAAGGGATCCAATGACCTACTGCCCCACCTCCCAATGTCATATGTATCATCAGTATGCCCAGGTCTACTTTGTCACATCTCAGTTAAATGTGGAAGCGTTAGAAGTTACTAACCTCTTTCTTTTACAGGGAAAAAAGACAAGGCACACCTCCAGTTCAAGAATGTTGTTTTAGGAAATAATTTGTGTTTTTTGTATCAAATGTAAGGTTGAGTTTTGAGATATTTTATCACTTTCCTATGTGTTATATCCTTACGTTATTTTCACAAGACAGAAATTATAATTCTCCCATTGACAGCAAAGCTTCAGAGTGGATGGCGTAAGACTTCACAGTCTGGATTTTGGATGCTTGAAGCTATATAGGTGCAAAAAGTGATTAAATACATCCATGGAAGTAAAAACTCTCAAGAGCTGTTTATACAAAATTACCATGTCTTCCTGGGACAGTACCAGCTAGTTGGCTGCTGGAAGGTGGCAATGTACTAGGAAAAAATATCAGTATAGACTTGCTGGGTTTGTCTACCTTTTCTCTAAGCATCCGCCACTGGAAACTATCACAGATGGGACACTGTTATGGATGGACCTTTGGTATAATCTGCTAAAACTGGTCTTAAATCCCTGTAACTCTCCCCTCCTTTACTCTGATATCATGCTGAGGTACTTCCACTGTACCGCTATTAATTCAGTGCATTCACAGTGTCATAAAGCTGACCTAGTGAAGTGCAGAATTAAGCCTGACAATGGCAGAACAGTAACTTTCTAGGCTGCATTTGAAGAGTGACTGAGTGTACTTTCACATGGCAAATTTACAGGCCATACCTGTATGCTACCCCTCTTTAAAGCAATACAACCTCTTCTTTGTAACTGCAGGAGCTCTTTAAGAATTTCCCTACAAAACAGCACTTATTTCTTGGTCAATGAGTTGCAGATTATTTATTACTTACTTAAGAATAATTACCTCCAAAGACAGTTAAATGTTTCAAGACTAAAAAGCAGAGTAAATGTAGGTTGAAAGCCATTATGTACAGATACAAAAGACTTTTTGTCAGTAAATTTTCATACAGTCATCCAAAATAAATTCTACAGGTCCGATCCATGTTCTCTGCAGAGACTTCGATCTGCACAAATAGCCTTATTGGGCTATTGCACTCTCAGCATTTTGGTAAGGAAGAGTTTTGGGCAGATCTATATTAAGGTGATATTTTGATCCAAAGACACAGGCATGAAATTGTATCCCTGCCTCCTGTCTCATGTGAAAGCACTACCTACAGAAAAGGAACAGCACTGACTTTGAATACCCCAGCTTGGAGGGGTGCCAGGCATCAGAGTCCTCCTTGCCAGTGGCAGGGCCCCATTGCAGCGAGGGCTTCCAAAGGCTGCCCTGCCTCCAGAAGTGCCAGAATGGATCAGCACACTGGCTCCAGCCAGAAGTGGACTCAAAGTAGCTGTTGTTTCTTCTCCCCCAGGATCACTTCCAGAGGAAAGCCTCAGAAGTAAGGGCTGAGGTTCCCAAGAACGGCCAATCTCATGCCAGGAAGGGCTGGAGCATACCCATTTGCTAAATGCTCTATAAAGGGCAATATTCTTTAGCCACTTTTTGGATAAATCCCACTCCGCTTCTGAGAGAATATTTACAGACAGTATCTCCTGAGCATCCTGAAAGTGACTGACACAGATACACATGGATTTTGTTTATTCTTGTCTGCCTTGGTTTTAAATTTTATACATGTCCTCTAGGCATGACTTTGATGCTGATTTTTCTAGGGAAAAAAAACTGAATACATAAACAAAGGAGTCATACATACATAAAGTAGTAAAGCATAAATCAAAGTCAGCCCCTGATTTTTTTTTTTAATGCCAAATACTTTAAGAAGCAAGATTCTGTTTCAATGGCTGTCTTGCCTTAGTTCTTGTCTACTTCAATTTAAGGGGCCTTTATTACTGCATCATGACCTCCTCAGGAATTTAGTTACATTGTGAAATTTTATAACTGTAAAGACAGAAAGCTAAGAACTGTGAAACAGTTTCACAGCATCAACATTTCATCTTTTCCCCATGTGTATATTAAAATGAGAGAGAGGCCATTTCTCTATCTATCTGATGTGATGCTCTGGTCTCAGAGAGGTTTACTGTGTCACCTGTTAGCATGACAAATCCAGTTCTCCAGCTTTTCCTGAGACGTGCTCGCACAGAACTGAAGCAAGATTCTGAGTGGGAAGCCCCTTGCAGACTTTTTTTATGGCCATGCTTATATTTTGCCTCCCTTGCTGATCTCTGCACACTAGGTGGGTGGCATTGGCTTTGCAGGGTTCTTGCCAAGGAGCAGCCAAAAGCACTTTCACTGTGGAAGTCCGATCCCTGAAGTGCTGACGAGGGCAGTGACACCTGTACAGATCTCCTGAGCAAGTGCTGTTTACGCCAGTGAGGTCTGCCTGGACACATTAGTTGCACATCCAATTTTTCCAGGAATCCAGAACGTGTTACCCATGCACATAATTCTCGTCTTTGGTCAGTTCTTGCCCCTATCCTTTCCCGTAACTTCTCTGGAACTGTAAAATGGCTCTGGATGGCTCCTGAAGTGCCGTGGCTTTCTTGTTGGCTTCTCTTTGAAAGAGGAGTGCCAGATTTCTTTGAAACAGTTGAGCACTATGAAGACGAGACATAAAAAGACAAAATTCAGCCCCAAAGGTCCACTCTGTCACTTTGTTATTTCTTTGGCCTCACCTATGAAACCCAAGCAAATATAACTGCTAGACTTGACTGAGTTCAAACCATGTTTGTCCCAGATGCGTCAAATCAGTTCAGAAACCGAGCTATAGTCTGGGATCACATGTAGCCAAGGTATTATTTTCTGCTTTTAAATGTCCAAAATTGCTTGGATTGATTATTTCCTGCATTTGATTTCAGGTGTTTGGTAGCTAACATGAGACCTCTGACTGGGGAAACATCACGCTGCAAAGGTTCAGCTGAAATAGCTCCCTGCCCACACATTTTTGTACAGCACTTTAAAATATGCATTTCTTGCACATACTATAATTAGGCTCTTTCATTCTCCCTCCTGTTGCTATTAAAATACTCATTATCTATTACAAAGCTCTTCTATTATGCTTTTTTTAATATCCCTTTTGTTAATTCAGGAGGCAAATAGAGACATTTCAGTGGATGTAGTTCTAACAAGGGAAATTCCACCATTGCTTCACCATGACAATGGGGCACAATCATCAATGAAGCAACAGCTTCACTGTGGATCACTGCAACTGCTAAGGGATTTGAAACTGGCTTGCAGCAACAGACAACATCCACGGGATTGCCTGCAGCTCACTGGGCTGCGCTGGCAGATGCTAAACTTGAGTCCAATTCAAAAGATGTTGGAAGGATTAATAGTCCTTGGTACCTCAAGCAGGGAACAAGAACTGAAGAAGTAGGGAGGTAGGAGAAGCTTCTTTGGCTATTGATAGTTTGTCGGCTAGGTAAAAATTCCCCGCAAAAGGTGGCCCATCCAGAGCAAAAAGAGATCGGCTTCTGTCTCAGGCTCATGCCTTACTCTCAGAGAGGACATCCTGGATTCTCAGTCCAAAGTTTAACCCCATCCTGCCTCTTTGAGTTGGCACTTGCAGTTTCATACCTGATGAAGCAAAAGGAAAGATGCAATGTCACTGTTTGCAGCTGGCCATAAGCCAGAAGCTGGAGCTACGTTGAGTACCTGAGCAGCATGTTCCAGCCACATCTGCAAATGCCCCACAAGGTTTAAAAATGGTTTTTGAAATATTATTTGACTCAAATAGCTTTTGAAGGGGAAAGGACCTCTCAGACAGAATATGGCTTTCAGGAGAACTTCTGAGGTACCATGTTCCTGCTTACGGATATCTTCAAATTAAAGTGTGTCCCTTCACTGGTGCTAATCTGATCTAGGAAGTGTAAATTAGGCTGCGAGAAGACTGATAGGAATATCCCCTGGAAAAAAAATATTACTAACAATAACAATAATAATAATAATAATAATAATAATAATAATCTGATTAAATATATTTTGTATAGAGATATATAAAGCTCAGATATGCACTATTACTAAATACTAGAAAAGACCCTGGCATGACCCAGACCTACAATAATGGGGCAGTTATAACTTACATTTCAGCTAAGTCAAAGTATGTTAATGTACAATCTTAGATTTAAACTTTTATATATAAACTGAACTTGCTTTGACTTTTCCCAGAGGACATATGCAATGCAGTTTAAACTTTTTATTTATCTCCAAACAGGATCAAACATGCAAGGAATATTAACATGTTTAAAGTGCACAGTTAGGCAGAAATGCACTTCCTATTTGAGCAAAGAGTTGTATATTTGTCTGTGGCTTAAACAAAAAGGTGTCATTATTCTGAAAGCAAAGTAACATGAGGAACATAGTTTCATCTAACTTTGAAATACTTTAATCTGAAGAAAGAGTCTGGTGGTAACAGGCCCACAAATCAAGATAAAAGTTCAAAGATGCATATGTAAGGTATCAAACCCTTAATTGCACAGTTGAATGTGCATGTAGACAGTGTTTGTTTCAAATGATTTTGCAGATGTGTTCATTTTATACAAGTCAACTTAGATATAAGCTCCTGTAAACAGTGGTTTAATGCACATACACTGCTTAAAATAATGTTGTTTACTTAGGAAGTACTACAGAGTGCAGAGAATTCATTTTGAGGAAAATATTAGTGATGTGCAGCAAATGAACACTTTAGTTCATTACTAATTCTCTTTTCCTTTTCTTTGAAGTTTGTCAGCCCTGAGTTTTCCCCCCAGTCACTAGGCACCTCTATCCTCATCGTGCTTTGTTTCAAACCATACAGAAAATATTTAAATCATACGGCCTCACAGGATGACTAGCTATAGTCTCCTGCATTGCATCTTTTTCCTTCTGTGGTCTATTGACCATAGTTTGGGAAGCACTGCCTTGTTTCCAACTTGAGAATAGTTACCCATTGCTAAAAGTGTATCATTCTCCTTACCCTGAGATGTAGCAGGTCCAACCATGCTTTTAAAATAGGCTTTGAAAAACTGAAATGTCAGTGCTTGTTGGTGCAAAATGGAGCTACTTGGAAATCAAAGAGAAAAGAATAGGAAAAAAATTCAAAACTTATAAATAGGGAGACAAGAGGCAACTTGAGATAACACAAACATCTCCCAGAGATGGGATTCCATCCTCGGGAAAGACCTCAGGAGCCAAACTCCAACTGGCTGGGAGCTGTAAATTATTAACATATTTATCTCAAAAGCATATCCATGCACTGTTATGACAAATCTGTGCCCGTGGTCTGTTCCTGGCATTCAGTGCTTAGTAGTTTCTCCATAGCTGTCTAACATGAATATATATGAGCAACATCAATCATATCACATTGTAAAGCAATATCTTCCTGTATAAGAGATTTTTAAATTTTATTCACAAGACAATATGAAGGCATGTCTAATTAAATGTTCTCCACTTTTCCTCTCTCGGAATCCAAAGAGTTTTTAATCGTGGGGGACATTCGTTTCTGCTGAAGACTGCATGACTTGAAACTTTGCCTAATACACATCAAATGCTAAAACAGACGTTTTTAATTACTAGCACAAAGTCTGTAGAGATATGTTTTGTAATGAGGAATGTGGTTAAACAGCAAAGTGGTCCCATTTGCCTTTGCAACAGACTGTTAACATTTCATTTTGACCTATCCTTATACTACAGTTCTGTTTTCCTTCTAAAAATTTACAGAGTTTGTTGCTAAGTCAGGTAAATACAAATGGACAAATGCTGGCCTGCCAATGCAATGCTGAAGCCAGTGGACCTCTGCCTACTCATATCCGCCCAGGATATTTCGCAAACACATTTAAATACCATTAAGATAACGGCACATATCAACAAAACAAAACAAAAAATTATTATAATAATGCTCTACCTTAAACATAGTGGGAAAGAACAATGAACATTTAAGAAGAGTTTTTCTCTTAAATCTCTTTTCCCTGGATAGTTGCATATCAATAATTTGTATACAATACCATGTTTTCCCTTGTAGTGGTAGTGTTTAACAACGACAATATAAAACAAAGAACAAATTATTTTAAAAGTTTCTTAAAAGCTTGCTTAAGGTTAGATAGTGTTACAATTATGCTGAATCAAATTCACCTCACCAAGCTTCCACATTATACAGAAGGCTTTGTGTACCTTTATTTAAGTACTAACTTAGTTTTAAAGCAGAGGAAGAGAAGGAAGGCAAAGAGGACCTACACCAGCCCCTGCTGCACATCAGTGGAGGAACACGTGTGATCCAGCAGCCATCACTGGACGGCAATAGCCACCTGAAAGAAACCTGTTGCTAATCTGTCTCTGAAATATGCGTTTAAGTCAGATGCATTTCTCTGCAATGGTGTCTTTTTCTCTCTGCTGATTATAAAAGGAGAAGAGAGTCATTAATTGTGATTTAGAAATCTAATTTTTGACATCCATATTTGAATTAGATGAGCTCCTGCCTATGGGAGCATGGCACAGACAGCTGTCGCTGAAAAGTGCTGTTGGCTGTGTTAGAGCCCGTCTGGCAGAGGTCGCCAAGAAAGGTGATACTGAAAATATTTAGCTCTTCTAAGTAGGACATAAATTGATGTGAGCTGGGTTTTACCTTATATCATCTAGAAAAAAATACAGCAATATATAACAGAACTTTTATGTTCTCAGGATTTAATGTGTCTCAGATTTAGATCACTAGCTAAGCCAACTACATGGGTTTAAGCAGAAATTTACCAAGCTGCTTTTTTTTTCTTTCTTTCTTTCTTTTTTTCTGGAGCTATGTCTGAGAAAGAAAGACCACATAGTGAAAATGAGAAGGATTATCTCTTTGAGTGAAAAGTCTGAAAGTGATAAAAATACAGAGGTTGGAGGAAAATACAGGAACTTCGGTTTTATTTTGCCTACTTCTTACCTTACAGTATGTTTCAAAGGGCTAATGGCTGAGGACAAAAAGATCTGAACATCATTGCAACATTCAGAGACTACTGAGTGAGGGAAAAAAGAGATTAAACTCTGCGGAGAAGAATTCAACATAACTCAGTTCCTCAAAGCGGCAGTCTCAAAAGGAACACCCTTTCTACATCTATAATTTGGCACCTACAAATACAAGATGGGACAAGGCACAAGCCATTGTGAAAATCTTGTTGTTTCCAGTACAATGGGCATTTTTTTCTCAGAGTTATAAACCCTGAAGGAGGTACCAAATTGAAAACAGAGATATTGTCAGAAAACAGGGCTTTCTGCTCTATTAGAGACATGGCTGCAGATGTCTGCGAGCAACAGTTTTAAAAGTTGGGAAACCTGACAGCTTCGCGAATCAGACTATTTCATTACTGTGCTGCAGCTCTGAGTGTTTCTGAGGTATGGTCCTGATGCTCTCAGTGAATTGGGCTAGCTCTCTACAACTCCCAGCACTCATGCAATGTCAGCTAATTTTATTTTTTAAAGAAAAGAGAAAGAACATAAACTACTCACATATATATTTGCTATATAAACCTGCATTTCATGCCTAATAAATCCATACCATGATACGTACTTTTTGTCTGCATATGAGAATAAAGCACACACACACATAGACATATACAATATGTATGTGTATGTATGCATATCCATACATATATTTGCATACCCATCCACCTGTGGGTATGCAAATATCTCCAGATAATACCTAACTATAAGCAGATTTTTCTCCTCGGGAAGGGAAGTGGGCTACAGTTGCCTTTATTCCACATTACCATTGATTTTACAAGGGAGGTACAGAGCTGGGTAGCTGTATAAGAGTCTAACATACAGAAAGAAAAAGACAGGCTGTTTATGTGAAGGAGCAGCAGAAGATTTCCAGTGTCAGCAGCGGATGGTGACCTGTTGGGATCACACCATGGCTGTGACTGAGGACAGTGGTGCTCTGGTTAGAGAGGTCAGCAACGTTGCAAGGTCCTGCACTTGGGCCACAACAACCCCATGCAACGCTACAGGCTTGGGGAAGAGGGGCTGGAAAGCTGCCTGGCAGAGAAGGACCTGGGGGTGTTGGTTGACAGCTGCCTGAATATGAGCCAGCAGTGTGCCCAGGTGGCCAAGAAGGCCAACAGCATGGTGACTTGTATCAGGAATAGTGTGGCCAGCAGGACTAGGGAAGTGATTTGTGCCCCTGTACTCGCCACTGGTGAGGCCGCACCTGGAACACTGTGTTCAGTTTTGGGCCCCTCACTACAAGAGAGACATTGAGGTGCTGGAGCGTGTCCAGAGAAGGGCAACGAAGCTGGTGAAGGGTCTAGAGCAGAAGTCTGATGAGGAGCTCCTGAGGGAACTGGGGTTGTTTAGCCTGGAGAAGCGGAGGCTGAGGGGAGACCTTATCGCTCTCTACAACTACCTGAAAGGAGGTTGTAGAGAGGTGGGGGTTGGTCTCTTCTCCCAGGTAACAAGCAATAGGACAAGAGGAAATTGCCTTAAGTTGTTCGCCAGGGAAGGTTTAGACTGGATATTAGGAAATTTTACTTCACGGAAAGGGTGGTCAAGCATTGGAACAGGCTGCCCAGGGAAGTGGTTGAGTCACCATCCCTGGAAGTACTTAAAAGATGTTTGGATGAGGTGCTTAGGGACATGGTGTAGTGGTGGTCTTGGTAGTGTTAGGTTTACGGTTGGACTTGATGATCTTAAAGGTCTTTTCCAACCTATATGATTCTGTGATTCTGTTGCGTGACTTCACTGTTGCCTCCATTGCCGGAGCTCCCAGGAGGCTGTCATGGGTGTGAGCACTGGTACTGGCTGTCCTTGCCTGGCTTCTGGTCCCACCACCACCAGCCAGTCCTCTTTCAAACCAGAGTGAGAGCAGGTTTCCCCATCTGGTCAGAAACCTGATTGCAGATATCCCCCAGAGCTGCTCTCCAGGCCACACTGCAATGAAGCTGCTGGGCTTTCGCCACCAGGGAAATCCAACCTACCCCCCTTGGAAGACCGTGACTACTGTGTCTGTGCACAGCAGCACAAAACATCCAGAGCAGAGCAGGGGTATTGGACTTCCAGATTTAGGAGGAAAACTGTCCCTCTTCCTCTTGTCCCAGGCTTCGTCAGGGGAAGTGAGCAGCAGGTGAGGAGCCAGTGGGAACCTGTAGATAAGCTAAAAGTCAAGAGGCTGCTGCATGCCTGCCCTCCTCATCCCCACAAAGGAAACCGACGGCCTTTGTTGAGGTGCTCTAACTGGAAACACAGACAGGGCTGCTACAAAACATGCGGGTAGATGTTTTGTCAGGATTAGTAACTGAACAGATTTTGACCGGTGGCCTCAGATGCCAAAACAGAGACACAAATCTCAGGGCAAGAGCCCTCACCCCGAGCGGTGCACTCCATGGAGGCCCTTGGGCTAACACCCATTTCATGGCAGCTGCATGTAAAAGCAGGTTCTCTGTCCTCTGGAGACAGGCTAGTTTCAGTTTCTTTGACCTAAAGCAATAGTACTTGCCAGTTCTGGTGAAGATGGCCTCAAGCCAGCTCTGTGGCTCCTTTCTGATATTGCTGCTGAGAGTCTGTTAGTGATAAGGCTATGGTCCTTGCAGAGGCTGACCAAGGCCCCCATATCCTTGAGACCTCATGGCACTGCCTTCTGCCTCCCCACCCTGGCTGTCTGTCAGTTCATGTGAGCAAGAGGGCTCATATCAGCTGCTTCGTTCTCCAGAAACCTGCTTTCACAGTACACGGCTGCGGCTGGGCGTGTAGTGTGACCTCTTGGAACTCCTCACATCCATATCTGATGTGATTTGGGTATGTGGAGTTTGTTGGGCTTATGATCTGGCCTGCTCTATCTTTTGGTCCACAACCAGAGGGACTAGGACAACAGCAAAAACCCCTAGCCATGCTCTCGTGACAGTGTACATAGAGTATCCAGGAGCTGGAAGGTGTTCACATATGTTTAGAAACCCTGGAAATATAATGAAGCAATTCATAGAAAATAAAGACAGAATTTCAGACTGTGAAGGAAAATGTTTAAGACAATGTAAGAAATCTGTCTGGGGACATACGTGTCTCAGTTCATCCTTCCTGATATGCTGGCAGCTGCCCAATGTGCGTTCTTTCCATCAAGGACAACTTTGATAAAGAGAAAATAATTGCTCCGTAGTATTTGATGGTCTTGTTTATTATTTTCCGTTAGGAATGATGCCCTGTGCCTCGCCTGGGGTCAGATTAAGGACTGTAGACCTGTGAACTACGGGCCAGCAGTGACAGGGAGTTTGGGCACAGGAAGCAGAAGGGGCAACTGCACTGCACTGAGCTGATGGCCACCTGCACCAGGAGGAGAGCACAGCAGGTCGGGCTGGTGCATTTGTAGAAAAATACAGAACCAAGTGGGAAGGAGACAGGACATATTCACCTGAGGGTTTGGAAAAGAGAGTCTATAATAGGGGTAGTTCTGTTAATTGTGGGTTGGGAACCCCATTAAGCTTTCATCTAATCCTGATCATATAGATCTCGTCTTTTGCTTTCTACATCCTGTGCACTATAATCTGAAGTTCCTGTGTCAAGTAACACATTCTTTACAAAATGAAATAACACTGTAATTGTTCTGCTTTTAGTTAGTGGCTTTCATTTTAACACTCTGACTACCATAATAAACAAGCATACAATGTTTGCACTCCCACTTCACACATAGCACGCCTTTGCCTGACAAAGCAACGGCAGCCCAAGGGTTAATTTTTTTACATTCTAAACATATGCATGCAACGAAATGTATCCTAGGGCTATGATTCATTTGGGGAGTTCACAGGGATAGAAAGGCTCTTGAATTCTAGCAGTTAAGCCTTGTTTGGGGCTTGCATATTTAACTGGTGAATCTTTGTATTAAAATGCATTTTACGTTGCTTCTGAATAAAGCAGGGCATCCCTGCAAGAAATACACAAACCAGATGTTTTATTTTTGAAATAACTTGTCTGGTCTTGCAACTTTTATCTGGGCAAAACTTCTTGACATGCATGAGAGGGTGAATTTCCTAATGCAGTTTGCACCATTAGGGTCATTCTAACAGGGGAACAAATGCATTTATTGAGGGCCAGACCCTTATATCCTTTCTTCAATCACTTTCTCATCGGTTGAATAAGAACTGTTTTTCTGACTTTAACCATCAGCTGATGCTGTTGTTAATTAATTCTGGTTTCTGAAATAATCAGAGCCTGTGGGTGATGAAGTTTAGCGTTTTGGGACCCCCGTCTGTTGCCACAGTGAAAGACGTGGTCTCTCACCAGCCCTTCTGGGTCCCACACCTGAATTTCACCTAAACTGCAGCCCTCTGCCTCCTGGCCTGCTGAGATGCATGCAGCAGGGGAGAGGCTGCCGAGGGCGCCTGTCAGGTCAGCTTCCCTTCTTCTGCCAAAATCTTTCCCACTTGCCAAAGACAGAATGTCACACTGTTCTCAAGCAGTTGTGGATGTGAAAAATGTGAAAGCCAAGACTTCGCTTCAGCTCCAGCAGCAGCTTTTATAACTGGCATAGCTTTAGTAGGTTCAAAGCAAGCTTGAAGAAAAGTTTGTGTCTTACAGTGCCAGAAAGTGTCTGGGAATTTGCTTTCAGCTCTGGTAGACTTTTAAAGAAAATCGCTGGACCTGGCAAGGGCTACCTTTGCCTAATGGGCTGCCAGTGAGCTTTAGCATCTCAAAATCATTCCTCTTCCTTGCCCTCGGAAAAAAATCCAGCCCAACTCTGGCCCACCTACCCCTAAGCATGGGATGAAAATGATCCGGTTCCCAGAAACTCTTTGTCCTTCTGCCTCTGCAAATCCTGTCCATGTCACACTGGTGTTGGGGGTTTCAGTGAGGTGAGGAGAGGAAGAACATAAAGTGTGGGCTACAGACTTGGGGCTGCCACAGGAACTAACCTCGGTGTACAGCAGAGAGGAGCGTGTACACATACCGGTCCCATTTGTCCAGGAATCCATGCACCTGAATGATTGATAGGATATTATAACACACATGTAGGGCCTGTGGCTGCAGGAGACCAGGAGAAAGAAGAAATAATTGCTTTAATTATCTGGCAGTAAAGGACATCTAACTCCTCCCAGCTGCATTAAATTGCTGTTCTGGGCTCCTGCGACCCCTGCCTTGAGAGACAAAGCAACGGGAGCTGTGGAGCTCCCTTTGGGCTGGGACATCCTCTGTCCCAGTTTGCTGCAGGCCAAGGATTCTTGGCTCGCTGGCCAGTCCCTGGGGCATACGTCCTTCACAGAACTGCTGTCCTTCATGGGCTGCTGCATTGCTACCCCAGTCACCAAGACCTGCCTTGAGAAACGTGCCTGTGGCTCTGGGGGCTCACAAGTGTCCCAGGACCCTGGTGTTCAGGATTGTCACATCCAGAGAAATGGAGTTGTTGGCCAGAAGCCGGCCATTATCTCTGACTCAAGCCAGAGGGAGATAAAAACGAGTAACAGCATGCATTTACAACATCCATGACAGACAGCATAACTGTGAAGGTAGGGAAGAAAAATCATGTGACATTGATGACCTAAGAGCAAACCCAGAGGGTCCCTCTCCCTCCTGGTACCCAGCTGAGGTGCTGTGGGTGCCCAGTCACCCCAGGAATCTTAATAAAAACCTGCCAGAATATATGCAATTGTTTAATATAACAGCAAAAGCTCCCAGTGTCTCGATCCACAGCCTTTATAACCTGACATGGGCCCAAAGCATATTTCTGCATGGAGTTATTATTAAAATGTAATCCTTCAGCCAAAATATAGCTATATGAAAACAGGGAGTTTGTAAAACCCTCTCTGGTTTGAAACACTTATCTGCAACTTCTCTAATTTGCATGTTTTTAATTAAAGGCATTTTTCTACAGATATCTAAGGCACAACCAAATACTCATCTTTTGACTATAAGACCACCATCTAGAAGCAATTTTCTGTGGGCCTGGAAAGAGTAATTTGTCCAAGAACACATGGCACATGAATCCCATCAGCTTTCATTCAACCTGACGAACATGTTCTAGTTGCTTTTCAGAATGGCTTTGGCAGTGCCAAAATGTTTGAAACACTTAAGCAGATACTCTACTCCTCATTTCCCTCTCATTGTTTTGAATTGTTCAGCACCAGTTTGTTTTGAGCTCCGGTCTGTAACATGGCGTTCTTTAGAAACACATCTTTTTAAAGACAAATATTTAAAATGCTCATAAGGCGGTTATGTTTTCTTGATATCCATCCATCACTGAGGAAGGTGACTTGCAAAATGAGGAGACAGGCTGTTCACAAACTGTTGTCAATCCATAGATGGTGAGTAATTTGGAAAAAAAAATTCTCATCATCATTTTCAGTTATGGTAATGTTAGATACTACTTTTAACTAGAGTCACTAGATTTTTTTCCAGACAGGAAATGGATTTTCAGAATCAATGGACTTCAGTGTTATTCTGTTTCACGAAAAGTGGCATATCATCAAAAATATTTACAAAATAATGTCAAGCTATCTTCTAATTTACGCATTAAAGGAAAATTGTGGGAGGGAAGGAATAGAGTTATTACTTTTGCAAAGAGATCTACGGTTAGAAAACTAATTTTGTGTTGCTTTTTCTCAAGAATTTCCTGTAAGTTAGATCTGGACTATTCCTGGAAAGCAGAATCAAGCAATGTATCACAAGCACCTTAGCAGATCTAGCTGTGCCTTGGATGGCAGCTCCTTTTTTGGGAATTGCCATTTTGAGAAGGAAAACATTCTGAGAACATAGGTAAGCCCATGAGTAACTAATAAAAATGAGCCAACACCTGGAAGCAATGATATGCTTGACGGAGATTATCCATCATGCTCTTTCTGCTGCCCAGTGAGAACACTCCCACATACCATTTCAGTAGCTGAATCCCACGATGGAAAGGTTGCAAATTACATTATGTATTAAAAGATTCAGCTAGAAACATTGACATAATACACCATTGTGTTATTTTCAGAAATCAAGTAAAACCTATAAAGATTCTGAAACAAAATCTGTTTTTAATGTTGCATTGCCAGCAACCTCGATCTTCTTGTCATGTCTGAAAACTCCTTTGTATGGCTGGAAATTCAAAGGAACGCTGAAGATTTTGCTATTGATATTGGAGAGAACAGTGTGTTCTCTTCATGTAAAAGCCTATAAGGTTGAGAAATACCTTTACTTCTTAAAAGACAAATGGAGAAGGCAGTAATATAAAGTAAGAGCAAACCATGATATCATTTTGCTATGCACAGAGGAGGGTGAGATTTTCAGAAAAGAATTTATACTTTAATTGGTCTGATTTAAAATAAATCAGTAAGAGAAAAAAAAAATCACCTACCTTTTCCAGCAGAATGGAATGGTTTATCATATGTGGACTAGGCAGTGCAATATGTTCTCACCTTTATTAACCACAGGAGACTTTCTTTGGAAAATACATATATGTATGGATTTTCGATTCGTATGACCACAAGAAGCACGCATAAATGCATAGAAGCATTTTTTCCCCTCACCTTTTTTTAAAGACTCTGTTCTATTTGACTATCTCTACTATTCCTTTCTAATTCTTGACAAAGTAAATGTGCTGGTGGCTCTTTTGGCTCCCAGATTATGTATTCAGCTGCATTATAGTCTAATGCAGTTGGATTTAGAAGCCACCCCTCTCTTCGTACCAGACACGCTAGCTGTCACAGTAAGACCTTGCCCTGAAACTGTTTCTAATCTGTGCTAAGAAAACAGACTGAGGAAAAACAAAAATGCAAAAGGGAGACAGTGCTCCAGTCTTGTTGTCATGGTGTGTGGGAGAGCTGGGGCCACCTCACCTCGTCCCCTTCCCAACACCTAGTTACCAGGCAGAGGGCCTTGATGCTCGAGGATTTGCAGCACTTTACCAACCCTGAAGCATGAGAAATACCCCCTGAAGATCTATAGAGTGAGGGGTCTTCTTCCATTGAAATCACTGAGTTCCCACTGCCTTCAAGGGGAATGGGCCCTCTATCCAAATGATATCGGATTTGGTCAGCATGCATGGCTTCTAACCTCTCTCCATTTGCAGATCTCCAAGGTTCTCACACTAGCTTCCTTGTAAATTTGCATCAGTGCTATATACAGACCTTGCAAAACCGTTTTGCATCCTCTCCTTTTGTGGATGCGTGGGAAACAGACGGTCCCTGGGGAATCTGCTGGCAACTGGTGGAAAACCACTTTTCTCATGGTAAAGTGTCAGTTGGCGTAGCTAGGCTAGATACTCAAGATCATCCATCCTATCCAGCAAGATAATATCAGCAAGTCCCTGCTCCAGACATGCCTGATAACAACAGGCTGTCTTTGTCAGATTGTTTGCACTGTCAGAGGCGTGGTGGTGCAGCTATCTCAGTGCAGGCTGCTGGAAAGGCTCACACCTTCACCATGGGGCTTCCTCCTGCTGGCAGAGGGTCTGCAGCACGGATAAGCACCATGAAAGAATTAAGGTCTGATCACCAAAAAAAGCACAATACAGTGCTAGATATTAACCATAGAGCCATGAAATGATTCCCATCTGTTATCCAGTTGTAACTGGTCGTCAGATCATGCAAAAGTTTAAAAACAAGGTAAGAGCTATTTACAGGCAGTGGCAGGGTACTGTGGAGGAGAGGAGACCATTTCCCACCCACAACGTGGGACCTGGTAGCAAGGTGAGGTGTTGCTCATTTGCTTTCTGGAGCTGGGGAGAGATGGGAGGAGGGACTGTTTCCCAGCTTAGAAATGACACCTGCTAGGTGGTGATGGACGGCAAGGGTGAGGTAAGGGAAGAAAGGGGGTTCTTTCTCTTTCAGGAACTGTGGCGATTTTGGTGTCATTTGTGATCCATTTTTGTCTGTGGCTGTCAAGAGAAAACAGGATAAATAAATCAGCAGAGCCCTGTGAGCAGTCTCTCCAGTTCTGGATGTTCTTGACACCTCAGCTGGAGACATTTTGCTGCTCCATGTCACAAATATTCCTCATGTGCATGGGGCCAATAAGCCACAACACTGCTAAGAGATTTGTTCAAAATATCAATTGCAAGAAGAGACACCAAACCAAAGTTCGGAGTTCATTTCCAAAAGTACAGTCTAAATGAAATCCTTCTGCAGACATTCATGATATTTATTAGCTGCTATTTTCCAACCTATTTCGAAGGATAATTATGTGGATAACCTGCCACACGCCCCATATTTTTGCAGAGGTGATGTACATTGCGAGCCCTAAGCATTCCCGAAGACGATCTCAGAAAGCAAGCTCCGCAATCAGAGCGCTGCCCTCAGCTTGACTGGACTGACAGAAACAAGCCAGGGTTGAAAAGGCCAGCAACATCTCCAGAGGCTCCGAGAGGGAGTGTGGGGAGTGTCAGCAGCGCGGCGTTCCCTTGCAGCCCCAGGAGCCCGCGGCCAGCGAGCCGTGCCAACTCGGTGGGAGTGAGCAAAAGGCAAGTGTGATCCAGGGAGCAGACAATTTCCACAACATGTTCCCTGCCTAAACCAGTGGCGATAATTGTGCCAGAAAATAAAAACAATAAAAAAAATCTTTGATTTCTGTTGTTTTGGAGTTGATTCCAGCAATTGAGCCAGTGGAAGGAAAATAGCTAATGCACGCACAGTTTCAACAGTGGTTTACTCCTTGTTGTGAAGGGCTCGAAACTTGTTGTTGTGAAAGCCTCGTGGGTCCCCAGTCCTGAGACATGCAGACCAGATGTTAGAGAGCCTTCCTGAGAAAACTTGTCCTTGCTGCAAACGACTGGTGGGGATGGCAGGGAGCAGGGACCAGTTGGGCCCTGCCTGCCGCAGCTGGCATGGCAGGAGGATTTTCTTCAGTGAACATTTCTCCATTTTAAAACACTTGCCTAACCCAAATGAGTTGTACAGAGAAATGAAGTTTCTGCAACTTCTGCACGTTATTCTAAATGTCAGAAATGTGATCCAAATGTTGTGGTGCTAATTACCTGTAACCCCTAAGGGAAATGAGTTTTATCATTTAAATGTGCTTTCTCCGGGGCTAACAACATGGCCTTTCAAGTCACAGGAAAATACATACCCCGCACAAGAGTCTGACCCCCAAAATGATATTCAGGCATCTCCCTGCCACAGCACCCATGAGCGATGTGAGTGCCCAGGAGTTGATTTGGATGACTTTAGGTTGCGTCTAGTAGGATTTCACATTCACAATATTTATTTCAAATGGGAAGAAAAAACAGTCTCTGTGTTACATCAAATTGAAGTCCCAAGTGCATTTCTTCGCCTGAGTTATTAACCCCTAGTAATGAAGGTTTGAAATTGAGATATTAACTGCTGGAGGGGCAAATGAAGTTGCTTTAATAAGGCTAATTAGCAGGCACCTGCAGCAGGGCTGGATGTGGCTGCAAGCCGCCAGCAGCCGGGGTTCAGGGGCCAGCTCCCCGGCTCCTTGTGCCTTATCAGTGTCAGGCAGCAACTCCTGCAGCGGGGCTCACCCCAGGACCACAGCCAGGTCCTCAGAGGCGTTTATCCAAAGGCAAAGCCATCATAGGCAGAAGAGACACAAGCACAGCCAGGTGTCCTTGGCCCTGCTGAGGCTTTAGTCTTCTAGCTTTGATGGGAGGCTACTGAAGGCCGGCACAGCAGCGGCACAGCAGCGGCACGCTGCTCACAGCAGCCATGCTTGTGATAGCTCGTCTGTGCATTGCAGCTGTTGTCTTAACCAGACATTATCAGCCTGATTTACATATTAATTGTAGGACCATTTTTAGTCTTTTTTATCCCCCCCTCCCCATTCTTTTTCCTAGAGCTCAGAAATATTTCAGTCCTTGAATTGCCAGTTTTAAGATATGGGGAGAGAAATAGAAAGGAAAAAAGAGGCTAAAGCTTTTCATTCCAATTTTTGAGTTGACTGACATGTTAAGAAGATTGGGAGTTTCTCTAGCAAAAGCATCTGCATAAGACTTATACCCTTCCTCTGATCCTCTTGTGCCGTTTTGCTTTTTACCAACTGGCGGGTTAATCCAAGCATAAACAATTGCATTATCACCCTCAAAATTATTTTCCATATAGTTGATATTTTTCTTTAAAAAGTCTCATAAAAAGTGAATCCATAAGAAGTCTTTGAATAATTAAAACAGTTTAATTGACTTAGAGGTACCGAGCCACCTCCATAAAATAGACTCAAATGGCCTAATTACTAATACACCATATGGAGGAAAAGCAGAGGTGTGGTGCAGTCTGTTGATGGATCAATTAGCACACAAGGCAGAGGATTGTGTCATCATCGCTGTTACCATCAAAACAGAATCCTATTTTGCATGTGCCTGTAATATCACACAAACAATCTTGTTTTTTTCCATCTGTATAGCACCTTGTTCGAAACGAAGATCTCAAAACACTTTGAAAACATTGGTGAATTCAACTATCTCTGACTCTGCTTTATTCCCCACAGGCTAGGAAGGTGTAAATGCCAACCTGGTTTATCTGCCGTGTAAAAGTAAATAATTTCTAGAGCAGCTAGTTTCTTCATACTCCACTGAAAACTCTCAGCACTTCCACAAAGTAATGGAAAAACTGCTGAGAGTGAAGAAGCTGTCTCTGTGGGTACAAACTGGTGAAGAGCCTTTGCCTTCGCAGCGTAGGAGGGGGACCCCCAGGTGTCTACTTATCTTCAGGAGTTTAGCAAGGCATTGGGAAATTGCAGTGCGGTGCAAATCTCTCCACTGCTTTTATCAGTATAATACACATTGCATTCTGGGGGGAAAGGTTAGTAGTGTGAATTCTTTCACACCCAAGTATGATGTAATGAATTACAGCGAGCAGTTCACACTGTTACAGTTAAGAGAAGCAACCACTCGTAGCCTCTTATCTTAGGCTTGGATTAAGCGCCTATAGAAATTTTGGGAAGGGTTCCTGGGAAGAAGCATATTGCTAAAATTAACTAGTTGCAATTTAAATAAGACAATCAAAATGTCACATTTTGAGAAGAAATTTTTTAAAATGGACTTGATTTTAAATACTGAAATTTCACGACTTACCAATCTTTTATGTGGTAAAGCATAGAGCATGCAGGAGCACAAGCTACCTCTGCACTGGGGCTGTGGCTCTTCCTTTCAGCAGCTACTGCTCTAGCTGGCTAATTTGATAACTGTAGGTTGGCTACATCATTCACATAAACCTCTTCTATCAAAATTGTAAGTTTCTGGGCTTTCTGAGGCATCCTAATGCCCGAGCATCAGGGAAGTACACCCTTTATCCTTACACAGAGATGGAGCTGCCACCTTTCCTTCCACATACATCCTCCACCAGTACAGGAGACGACTTGGTTCCTGGTACAGTCTCCATGAAGGTAAACCATACCATGATACCCAAACACACTATCTTCAAGGGTCCGTACCTCTGTCAACGTTTGAAAAGGTCACTGTTCCTGATTTCTCGGTTTACTCTCCTAATAGAAATGCTGCATTTAATTTAATACTCTGACATATGTTCTGTTCTTTGATCAGACTGCTTTTCCTGTTTTCACTCATTTTCTGCTGCTATGTAATATGGGAAAATGTGCCTTGTGCACAACTGCCGTTTCACTCCTCCAGGTTTCATCTGAAATGCATTTTAGCAGAGCAAGCTGCTGCTTTCCAGCTTTCTTACTCAGGGCACAATCTAAATCTTCACTTGCAACATGACTGTCAGATAAGTTATCCATTCCTGAAAATTAAATAGATATTGGAACCAACCCTATAAGGATGCTTTACCCCTGGAAGGACTTTAGACCACCATCATTTAGTTGTTCCCACTGCTGTCTCTTCATAATAATCTTTTGTGCTTTTGAAGTCAAATCTCAGACGAAGCAGCTGTCTATAATAGGGCAACTGTTTGGAAGCAATACAGATTGGAAAGCCAGACTCTTTATAATTGTCTCAAAATGAGTAAAAGCTGGGCAAAACTTGAAACATTCAAAATCATACATTTCTTCTGAAAAGCTAGGTAGGTCTAGCATTTTGTATTCTTCTGGAAAGACTTGGGCAGGAATTGGTATGTCTCAAGGAGATGTCAGAATAAACATGGCGTCGGGTTTCACCCACTGTACAAGCAAGACTTCCAGGAAGCTGCCTGATGCTGAGGCTGTGGATAGAACCCCCCGCTTTTCCTGAAGGGACAGCCCCACACGTTTGTGTCGTGAAGGAAGGCTGCTTCTCTGGGTGCTTTTAGAGGTGCATAAATTATTGCAACAGAGTATAATTGCTAACTCTCAGAAAATAACTCATAAAGTTCAAGAGCAACCTAAAGATGACTGATAGCTTCCATTGTACCCAGGGAAACTGTTGTCTGAGGCTTTGGGGGTGCCTGCTACCAACAATCTTCCAGTGGCAAATTGTTTACTGTTGGACTGTTTCTCTTTATATGGTGGGCACAGTGCAGTAAAAGCTATCTCAATCCTGTTGGACTGGCTCCCTGCCCAACCTCCTCCTCCGCCCACCATCCATGTGCCCAGTCACATCCCCTCACAGGAACGCTGCATAATACTAAAACATTATGGGAACCATATGTCTAGAAAATGAAGTGGGCTTGCAAAACGAGATGGTCTCTAGTCAGAGTTTCGTTTTATTTAAAAATGCCTGAAGCACAGCAATACTTCTATGAATGCTACTGAGAAACTGCTGGCCAGGGTGGGAGTTGGACCTAAGGAAAGATATAACTTCTTGACTGCACATCTAGTCAAGGGGTGGGAGCTGCAGTTACATGACCCTGTCCATATAGGCTTTGCAGCCGTATGACAAAGTGCACACATATCATGTCACATTTTACTCCTGTGCTGTGATAGTTGTCCCTCAAGTACTATTTCTCCTCTTGTCTTTTCTCATGTTGCACTTGGACAATAAGGCATCGCTATTTTAACACATTGAGTTTTTCCTGGATAACCTTTTTGAAAACATCTTTATTTTTTGTGAAGGGAAAAACACTGCTCACCCTGTACATATGTCCAAGAGACACCCAGTAAGCCTATTTATAGACTTCCAGCACTGTGGGCAATAGCTGCCCATTAACGCAGCAATTTGTGATCAGGGATCACTGGAGATTTCAGGGAGATAAGAGCCCCAGGCTCAACTCACCTTTGGTATCTCAATAGCATTTTTCAGCATACATGACTGGGTACCACTCTACCTATAGAAAGACTATCTTTCAGAAAGAGGAAAGCAAATCATCACATTTCTCCTCTGTAGGAGAGCAGCTATAAAACTGAAACTGCAGTTCAGCAGGGAGGTACATCTACCCTTTGAGACTCCTACTACTGCATCAGAAATGCTGCAACCGTAAGACAAAATGCATTATTATATGGACATAATACCACCCATTCAAATCCATCCAGAAATGCTAATGGATTATCTGTATCAAGCAGACCCCAGCTCAGACCAGGTATTGTTGGTCCACATCACTCTACTTTAAGCTGTACTGAATGTCATCCATCCTCCCTCAGCTGGTATAAAGCCAACATAAACTCCATGTAAGCTCCGTATGGCATGTTCTGGCTAATTTGACAGAAATGTGATCATGTGCCCGTTCTTGAGCCAGATCAAATTTGTACTTCTGGGAGATCAGTCAGCACATAGGCCTCCGACTAATGGCTGTGGAGCCGCAGCGTGAGCACAAGCATCACACAGGTTCCTGTGGCCGAGGCCACCGGGGCTTGGACAGCATCCAACAAGCTCCTCAAACTCCCAGGCCCTCAAACCAGCTACTTTTGGCTTCCTTACATTTTATTTTTCTGCCACATTCAGACCCATCTCAATCAAACAGGAGATCAACACCATCCCATACCGTGCTGCTTTCCTCCAAATATTCTTCTTTGCCATGGAGCATTTGCAATGATCTGTGCCATTTGAGCTGCCATCCCCAGTCCCCGGTCCTCTAAGTCACTGCACTCATGTATAGAAGGGGAGCGTTCATCAGTAATGTGGTTAGTTAAAGGAGAGGGATAAAGCCTAGAATCTGATTTATTCAACACTTGAATACCATCACCCTCTGAACATGCCTTTTTATGGTTTGCAGCAGTAGCTCATGTGGTCTCAGTTGTGTAGATGCGTTAAGCAAGGTTACAGCTGGGACATTTAGGAGGTATTTTTCATGTTTTGGGTTAGGATGGCATTCTAAATGAACAAAGCTGCCTTCACATGAAACTATAGTTTTATGTCCAGTTTGGTTGCAGCTGATATCAACTACCAAACAGTACAGACTTCATTATTTTGGGAAAGCAGTAACGTTTAACTCGTGTGCCTGGTCTTGAAACTTCTTGCAGATGCTGACTTCAAAAAGGTAGACAGAGACAATTAATAACCTTGTCGATGCCATTTAGATTTCTATACTTTATACTTTCTCATGGAAATGTTTTAAAATACATAGATTTTGCTAAAAGGCAGAAGGTTTGTAGAACATTCCCTTTTCTTTTTCTGAGTTTTGCTTTTGAGTTATACCTTCACAGTGAAATACCATATGGCAGACACACACACACTTCTTAGCAGAAAAATGAAGTCCCACAGAGATTACGTACTTTTTCCCCCAGGGAATAGTTCTGCCTGTACTTCACATAGCCAATTTTATACAGCTCTTTCCCTGTAAGACAACTGACAGATTTTACTTTAAGGGATGAATTCTACTGATGCTTATGCTGGAGTAAACCTAGAGCAATTTTCTTGAAGCCATCAAAGTTACTTAAGATTTATGCTGGCATAACAAGGCTCTGAACGTGATCTATATATTGTTAGTTGGTGCTTGTAGTAGGAGACCTGAAAAACATGGTTACCAAAATGTCACTTACTTACCCTGAATTTATTATCCATGTTTACACCATCAATACTCACAACATCAGCAAAGAACAACAGCATTTAGAAACAACTATGTTAGATGTAATATTTGTAAATCTAAAGTCACTCTGTAGCTGAGATACGGGGGACAAATTCTGAGATCTTCAGCCATTGTTAGTTCTTTACTTTGCAAACGTCACTACTGAGGTAAATACAGGTTTTCATGCAGCAAAGCATGAAACAAGGATTTAAAAGCATGTTTCTTTTGAGAGCATTTAATTTCTAAAATGATCATAAATACATAGCTTAGGCAATCTTCTGTAATGTTACTTTATTTTTCAAAGAATAAACAAAATTAACATTTTGCTTTTCTGCATGGAAGATGCTCTTTTAATTCCAGATGTAGGAGACATATAAGACATGAATGCAAGCTAAATTTCAACCATAATAGACTCTGCATGTTGCCACTTCAATGACCTTTTAATCCCTTGGAGTTTAACCATTTCCTAATGTCTCCTAACAGCCATTTTCTTGTTGGGAAAGCCCATTCTAACTGATAACATCTAAACAAGCTCATACCTTAATTAGAAAAATTCTCCCATAAATATTTATGTTGCTGTGATTAGGCCATTTACTGAATCCAGCTACCCATTATGAGTTAAAATAGAGTGCCTTGTTTTGAGAAGCCTGGGGCATGACATAGTTTATACTAGGGGACTTTAAGTTGTAATTCATCTAATCAAGTGCCTGACCCCTTGCCTCCAAAGTAGCCAGTAGTTGTTGGAGGAAAATAACCTTCTGCTGAGCATAGCATCCTTCACTCTGCATTTTTATATGTTGCAAATAAATGGGATACATATCTAAGCAATTATTTAACTACAGAATAGCCTCATGGAGTCCTTTTTTTGCTTCAACAGCCAAGACATGGAAAATCTGAAAGAGAAAGGGGGCAATCTCTCTTTTTCAGAAGCAAATACAAAAAGTTACAGAAGTACCAAAGGAGGACTTCTACCTGAAGCATTTTGCTGCTACCTAATGGGGCTCCCATGCCACTTCAGTGCTGGGGGGCACCTCAGTTATTGCGGGTTGCTGCCAGGCAGCCTGCCGTGCATGGAGTTAGGTACCCAGTGTGACATGTCCCGTTGAGAGGGTGATGAGAGATTTAGGCAGCCTGTTCTCAGGGGCTGCTCTCTGGCTCCTGAGGTGTAGGAAGCACTGAAATGGGGCAGTGCATATAGTGCATGTTTCCCTCCTTTAGCTGAACATGGAGCCAGAAGACATACTGCCCTGGAAAGAAGGCAGTCTGAATTGCTCTGTTTTAGATGCCTAAAGCCATTTGAGTGCTTGGACTGGGCTTCTGAATGTAGCCTTTGGGCAACCTGCATATGTCCATACAAGCAAATTTAACCGTGCCTGGGAAGCTGGAGCATGACTATCACACTGCTGAACTGCTAATACTCCTCCCCAGCACATTTTTGGCTGTCTCACTCTGTCATGCAATTCCTAGGAACAGTTTTGGCAACAAAATTTTCCAAGGTTAGTTCCTGGGAGGAAGCTTGTGCGTGGTCACCCCAGTTTGGTGGCTGAGGAGTCTAGTAGCACAGACATGGCCACTCCTGGCCAGCTGGTCTACATGGGTGAGAGCACTGCTGGGCATGTTTAATTTACTAGCGTTGATGTCATTTCTGACATCTAATGTGCTAATTCTGTGTGTAGGTAAAGATCCAAAATTGCTTCAAGAGTTCCAACTCCTTCAGCATCAAATGGGAGAAAATGTTGCTTTACATTTATTTTTAAAATAAATTCTCACTTTATTAATCCAAAATGTTGTTCCTTTCAGGAAGAGTTGCCTTCACGAATTCCCAGACATCTGAGCCTAACTTGGAGTAACATGTTTAAAATGACACGATTCCTCATTTTGCTGCTTTCCACCACTTATGCTATCCTCATTTGTAAAGATACAATTCTAGAGTTAATTCATCCGTACTTCAAAGTCAAAATCCCTTTTGTATCTTTTTCAGCTGCAGATTTCCATCTTTCCATTTCCCTCTCTGGGATACAATTAATTCACATCTAAAGTAAGAAAAGTCTCCCTCCTCTACATGTTGCCTTTGCAGCTGCAGTTATTCAAATAAATTTCCATTATTTTTTTATCTATCTACTTTTTTTCATTTCACTTAAGATCACACCTACTTTATTCATTGATCTGGGCACTTTACAACAACAAATTTACTTTGAAACAGTTAACAAGTAAGGAAGTCTGAAAATACAAAAGATTCTAAACAAATGCTCTCTTCATGTATTATCTATTGCTATTTATCTACTTCTTGGTTACTCTATTTCCTCTACACAAAAAAAGAAAGCAGGCAATGGGATTTTCTGTGGCTTCGCTGTTTATTTCTTTATTGTAAATAGAGTCCAGTTTAGGTTACATATTCTTGAAAGACAGAATGTACTTACATTTTAGTAGTATAATTTATTGTCCTGTTTTGGATAACAATTTTTGATGTAACTATGGTTAATGTTTTAGTTAGTGTCAGCTCTAGACTTCCTAAATTTGTTTCATGAGCATCATAGCATGATACTGACCTTGAAATAATAAGATTAGAAAAATAATCATTTTAAGTCTTCTTATGTGTAGTCTGGTTTCTGAAACATTAGGGTCACATTTTTGAGATTTTTCTGTCCAACCACACCAGGAACTTTCTCTAAAAAAAGATAAAAACAAAGCTGACACACTGCGCTGATTGAAAGAAGTACCACAAAGTGGTGCTTGAAGAGCAACAAAAACAATCATGAGAGTCACATTTAAAATCACGGAAGGTGGCTGCATTGCCTTTCCCAAGTTGTGAGCCTTACTGCAGCTTGCAAATCATAAGCATGCACCAACTGAAGTTTTCTTGATTTTCAGAGATACTGAGCATCAAAAGCTCTCCTTGATGACAGTTATCCAATGCACCTAAAAATAAAGCTATTTTATGTAGATAAGCTGGGCACCATAACCCTTGTATGAAGGCCTGTTAGGAAGGTAGAAGTGCTGGGAGTAATCTCTCTTTTTAGGCAGGACTGCAAATGATGTGAATACAAGCTATGTGAATTCTTTCTCTTCTATGGTTTTTGTTTGCCCTGTACTTGGTATTGATTATTAGCAGCTACACCAGTTCCAAAATTTCTTTTTATTTCAAATAATGCTTCCTGTCCCTAATGGGATTTGCCAAATTTATTCTGTCCTCTCCAGAAAAATTCTGAGTTCTGATCACAGATAAATAAAATAATCTGTGCTTGAATTCACAAGTCAGACCATTTTGTTATTTGTTATTCTCTCCTGAACACTGTTTCTGTCTACTTAGCTCAACTGATCTGTTGCACCACTGATGACTGCACGAGATTCTTGGAATTATGAGGTACAAAGTGGATTTTAAAGCCTTTTACCCCTATAACATTTCAATCTTCCTCAGCCAAAATTATTTTCTCTCTGCTTCTCTCAAGTTGCTTACCACTCAGCCAGCCCAGTTTTCACCTCATACTTCACAGCTGGACCATCTGCATCACCCAGCAAACCACCAGCTTCCATTGCCCCAGCTTACTCTGAGAAATGACCTGTTGCCCATCAGTATCAGATTCCTGTGACTCACCTTTCCATTCATCAATTAGCAATGAAAATGAGTAAACTGATGTTAACCAGACAAAAAACATTTACAGTCTTATTCATGGAGACTTATTTTTTGTAAGAGTATTGAACATGCCAAGGGATTGAATAAGACAGAACGTCTACCATATAGGCTGGTTGCTCAGTTATTTCTGATACCAGCTGAGGTAATGAGGAGAAACCTCCACTAGCAATTTTCATCAACAGGTAATTTCAGTGAAATGGCCAGAAACTATTTCTCTGGCTGAAAAAAGACAGAAACTCAGCATACTTGAGCTAAGGTGTGGGTATAATGGGGTCCTAGAGCACAGACGGATGAAGAGAGCATACGTGACAAGATCAGTTTCAGTAGGAAACTGCAGGAATGTGAGCAGAGGTGCCAGCAGTCAGTTTGGCAAAGGAGATACAAGTGTGGAGACTTGCCTGAACCTCATCTTAATTTAGACAGCCTCTGGGGCTGGTTGAAATCAACTGCAAAATCTTAGAGAAACTGGTCCTTCAAAACCCAAGCATGTCAGCATTTCCGGTCAGGCCAAAAAAACACTGTCAAGATCATCAAACTTCCATGTAATATTTTAGCTCTTCTATACACATCAAAAGGAAGAAGCACAGAGGACCACAAAAATATCCTACATGCTGCTCAAAGGTTTTCAAGGCTGTTGTTTTTCAGCTCAAGGATGCTTTGGTTCAGACTCACAGCCTCCGATTCTGAGTATAATCAGAGCTTGGGTTATGTCTGATTTTATCCAGCATCACCTTGCGCTGAAATTACCTGCTGATGTTTTATCATGGGCAACCTGCCTGCTCGAGGGCTAAATGCATTTTTCTGATAAATGAAACCCCAGTGTCATCCTCTTTGATGAGCCCTGATTATAAGCCATGCTCATGGGTCTCAGCAAGGTCCCAGGCAGGGCCCTGTAGCCACAACTCACCAGCTGGGCATTAAGCCATACTGGTAGCCTAATTCAGACCCTAAGTAACCCAGCAGGAGACTAGTTTATGAGGACTTGGTCTCTTCTGGATTGGGTGTTCACACACCTGGAAATCAATCCCAAAGGACACACATCTTATCTTTGAAGACCCAGTATCTTTGGCTTCTATGGTAAAGCTCCTTTAGCTGGCCGTGGTCTAAGCAGATGTTCCATTCTGTATACCTCAGTAGTGGTCCTACACTAACCAAGAGGCAGGCCCTTAGTTCTTTCATGTGTTAAGAGGACCGACTTAGTAATTTTCCCCTTAGCCATCCCTCCATATCATGTGCCATCTTCTCTGTGGAGCAGAAAAAGGGAATGCCATCACTGAGATTAGCGCATCGTTGAAAACACTGAATCATCTCCATGACATTTCACATTTCCATGCCTCTGAATCGTCACTAAATTTAAGCTCTAACAGTTCCAAACTCCTTTGGTACCAAAGCACTGCAACAGATCACATCTGTTAATCACCGGGGACTCTGACATTTTAAGAGCAAATTATTCATCCTCTCCATACTAACTTAACCAACCCTGGTGAGAATACCTTGGCTGACCATTTGAGACTACACGCACACAGGGGTGCTCTCAGAAGGTTTGGATGATACCTAGCAACAAGGACACATTTTCCCCAATTTTTTTTCCTGGTGATAACCGTGAGTTATCCCCCCAAAGGGACTGGCTCCTTTTCAGTGCTACAACTATAAAAAGAATAAAACAGGTGCTCCAGATTTGGGAGTGACAGCCATGAAGGCTAACAGCAGGAAATGAAAGGCAATATTCCTGCTGTATATTTTTTTGGTTGCCAAGGCTGACATAAGAGTGTCATTACATGCAGAAAGAGTTGAGATTTGCCACTTGGAAGGTCCTTGCCCCATGTTCTTTTCATTTGTGACAGACACAGAAGAGGTCAGAGTACTTTTTCTTGCTATTTCTTTTAGTCATCTATGGATCAATGTCTCTAAACTCAGCTTACGTTTCATCAATAAGAAAGGGCATTTTTTCTTATTTCTATTATTCTACAGGCCTCTGTGGTTCACCATGAATTCTTTACTGCTGACATTTCTGGCCGATCTGCCTCGGCTTTCCACAGTTCTTGCCTGGTAACAGCCATGGAAATAGTCCGGCAAGCAAATTGTGTAGACATCATGAATTCATTGCTCTTCTCTTGCTATTTAGGGCTGTTTATCCCCCTGGCCTCCTGCAGGTGAGGAACCCTCACTAGCTATCTCAGACATGGCCAGGATCTCCTCCACTATCACCTGAGCATTTGCTGGATAGCAGAGGAGCGGGTGCTCAGCCGTCCTCGAGGGGGGACTGGACTGACATGCTACAGTCTGACTTTCACACCAGGGCCTTCTCGTCTGGTACGTGTCCTGTGCAGCATTTCCAACAGCAAGGGGGAGCAGATGGAGGAAGAACAGGAAATGAAACTACAGCTGCCACTATTCCCTATGTGGCTCTCACTTCCCTGTGAGACTTGGAAGGAGCAAACCAGGAGGGACGACTGGCAGAACATTCTCCACAAAATCTCTGCTTGTGGCTTGCTGTGCGGTGAAATCACTGCTTTCCATGAAAGTGACAAACGGCCGCTGTGTCATCTCTTGGTTCCAGTCCTACTTTCTGCAACTTGCTCTCACTGCTGACAGCCAAGGTCCACAGTCCTCGACAGCTCTACCCAAAGACCAGTATTTCCTTTTATTCCCCCGCTGTACTGTGAGGGCTCCTTTCCCCTGGCAGCCCCCAGCATCCCAGGCTTAAAGGAGCTAAGGTAGTGTTTCCCTCAGAAACATTGGTGGAAACTTAACCTGGTGAATGAAGGAAGCCTGCAAGGGGAAAAAAGAAAAAAAAAAAAAACAAAAAACTGAGAATTCATCTTGGTGCTAGGAAGAAGCTTGTGCAGCTATTTACAGAGATTTCAGCCATGGGAAGAAGGTGGGGTAGCCAGGATAGCTGTGAGGTCTCTAGGCTCAGCAGGTCTGTGCTTGGCCATAAAGTGCTCCTTGTTTCCTGCTGTCAGATCACCAGGAGGCTGGCTGGAGGGCAGCTGGCTGGCACAAGGAAAATGGACAGAGAGATGGCCACGTAGCGTATAATCCAAAGAGGCTGCAAATAGCTGCTGTCTGCTTGCAGCTGCCTATACCAGTTCTCAGAGTGTTCACCTCTCGTCCCTCCTGGCCCGGCCACAGAGCTGGCTGGCTTCGGGGACCCAGCAGTGCTCAGCTGCGCACCACGTTCGGCTGCCTCAGCCCTGCTCCTGCACGCTGGCAGTTTGCAGCACCTCTTTGAAAGCTGCCAGCCTCCTTTCCCTCTTCCCTGTTTATACTGGATCACATTCACCATCCTCTTGGCTCTGGCATGCAGTCATGTCACGGACAGTCTGGATTCACCCACAGGTGCTGTGACTCCGAGCACAGGGAAATGAAAGCGGTTTCTGTTCCCTTTGCTTGCAGAGGGGCAGGAGCTTCTCTTCCTGACTTTTAAGGGTTGTCATTGTCAGCCCCTCTCTCCCAGCATGACTCCACCTTCCTGCTCACGGCGTAGGGATCTCTCTGACTCAGGAAGGGAAAGGAAACTTTGGTTTTCGTTGGCATCCAAGAGAAGGACACATGGTGGGGGAGGAGAAGGTTGTGTACTCATGGGGGTAGGAGCTGTCTGCAGGACCTGGGGAGTTTATGGAGGGTGAGGAGGGCATAGGAGCAAATCTAAATGAAGGACTTCTGCTCAGGGGAAAGCCCCAGCTGAGCCTGGGACCACTGCTGTGCAAGAGCAGTGGCTGATTGCCCCATTAAGGCCGGATCTGGCTTTCTCATGCTGGATGAGATGATCCTGTTCCAGCTCAGCAAAGGTGTTTCTTCACCTAAGCAAAGGGAAGTTCAGCCAAGTAGGCCTCGATGCTGGAACAGCCAGAGCCAGTGAGGCACCGCAGGCCAGGAACAAGAGCAAGGCAAAGCCAACACGTGGGACCTCCACCAGGTGTTATTGGCCACTTGGTGGGGCCACCTCAGAGCTCGTGGCCCACCATAGGTTATTGTATTTCAAATGTAAGATTTGAGGCCGGAGTGATTTAGCCCATCAAGAAAAGGTCTGAGCCCTGTGACCCTCTAAGTGGAAGAGAAAGTACATGGCTAGAGGCGACTCATAGCGTAAGGGGCAACATCTGCAGACCCTGAACCTGAGGCACTGGGAGTCTAAGGGGTCTGGTGGAAAGACCTGGGAAAGGGCCAAGGCAGGCGCAGTACGAGAACCGTGCAGATAGCTGGGCAGAAAATGTGTTTACACGGCAGGGGTATTTTTAAATCCATCAGTCAGTGCTGTAAAACCAAACCTCCCACCATGCTGCTGGTGGGGAGGGGGCACAGTAACAACAGCGGCATGGAAGCAGCAAATCTCTCAGGCATCTTCGCCCTGATTTTACAGACCAGGGAGCAGACACACTTCTGCTGATACGCCTGTTATCTATAGGAAAGATGAACTCTGATCTCAGCAATGCTTTCTGCAGAAGCTGAGAGAGAGAGGAGCAGAAAAATCTGCTTTGGCCTCCCCGCTGGAGCAGACCATAGGTGGAGGTCTCCCGAGCTGTCCCACTGCTTTCTTTCCCACCATGGCTCTCCACTGCTCTCTGAGGGTATGTTTAGAAGATAGCGCTTTACTTTGTGGCGCTGCTTATACTTGCTCATTCAGTGTAAATAACTGTATTAACTTTATAGGCAGCCCCAGTTTGAACTGACTGAGATTCATGTAGCAAACTGGAACTACGCCAGGCCCACCAGAGCAGAGTCCTGTTAGTGCGAGGTGGAGCCCGAACAGCTCTCAGGATGGGAGGTCTCTCCAACCGAATGTGATCCCTCCTTGTTCTTACAGATTAGTTTTAACACTGACACAATGGCTGCCAAATACTGAATCTGCCAGAAATGTTAACAAAAGGCACTTTGATCTCATTCACTTGTTCTTGTTAAGAATGTATTGTATTATTTTGCCTCCTTTGAGGTCAGAAGAAAAATGTTTTACCCTTGCATATGACTCATGTTCAATAATCTATGTGCTGTGTTACACAGGGCTTCTGCTTTTCACTGCTACTTGCTTTTGGGCTGCTTACTTTAGCCGTTGTTGCACGCTATACATTTGTTTAAATACTTTAGGGAGGTTTTATATTTTTTATATAAAAGACTGAGATTTGTGGATACTTCCTGACATTCTCATCTAAACAACTGAAGAATTTAATTTTTGTTATATGAGTAAAAACTACTTAAAAATCAGTTTAAACTTTCATGCTATTTATTAAACTCTTGGCTTACTAGTTAATACAGTTCACATTTCTGTTCTTGGCACAAGGTTTACATTTTTCTAACCACATATTTACTGTAAAAAGCAGCTAATACTCACTAATAAAGTGATACATTGACAATTATCTAGCAACAGTATTTCTTGCAATGCATCAGCCTCACAGCGTACTGTAAAAAAATATATGAGTCAGTGTAATTCTCATCTTCGAACACAACGGCGGTTTATGGAAAATGCAATCTCCACTAGCAATAAAAAAAGAGGAAACTGTTGATGAGGAATTTTGGTGCCAAATCAAAGTCCTACATTTGTTTACATATAAAATTGAAGAATAAGATGTAACATGTTGAACTTGTTGCCATGAGGTATTGAGTATACTCTGATAGTTTGGCATGACAATACAGTCAGCAATTATACTGGAGAAGATACAGATAAACTTGCAAAATAGAATGAATATGCATCATTATTGCTCTTTCTTGATATTCTAAAAACAGTACTTGTGTTTTTTATCTTTGAGAAACAACCACATGGAAAATCTTTATTTGCAAAATGCAGAGAACATTCTGTTTTCAAAACAAATTGATTACTTCTGCTGTATATCACACTGTAGTTGATTTACTCTCAATTTCATCTTTGAAGGTTAAGTTTCCAACATGTGATCATGTAAAACAAAAATATATTGTACTCTTCCTCCAAAGGCTAGATGTCAGAAAAAAATGCATGCACGTTTGGAAAATGCTACTCCACATTTAGAAAACTGTCCAATGGTTCTTTTTGCAAAGAGAAATTTTGTTTTGACACCTAGATTATTGAATACCCAATGGGCACACACTTTCTTAACTTCATTATGTCATTTCTAGGTGCTCTATTTTCATTAGTAAGAGCTGGTAGGTTTCCTTTCTTGTTTTCCTTCCTTAATTTGATGGGATATTTTCATGAAGAATCGTATTTCTTCTCTTTGGAGGTTTACTGTCAAAAGGAGTATGTATTGATGACAAGATTTGTTACCATGTTGAGTAAGTATCAGGATCAGCATATTACTGAGAATTACTAAGCTTGACCCCGACATGACAAAAAATATATTCTTTTGGGCTCTGAACAAAATACAATACAAAACTTAGCACAATTTAGAAAAGTTTTGTAATTTCAATCCATAAAGCTGTAATGGACACCTTGTTTCCTGTTGATGGCCCATATAACCCACATCAGACATTACCAAGAGCATTAGGTCAGCTCCTTGAAGTTATTGACCTGCAAAGTTACTGCTTCAGTAGAATCATGGCATGATAGATGCTACTGAACTGGTCTCTCTTTCTGTAGATTTCAGGATCATCAAAACAGCAGTTCGCCAGGGTAAGCCCCTTTGCCTGCATGCAGTCCATGCAATGGCAGATACATCTTCAGGATTTCAATATTTTTGGCCATTTCATTCTTATTATCTGGAGCACACATTCATGCCAAAACCTTATCTGTCATCCATTGGATAGATGTGTTGCTCTCCTGTAGCTAAAAATGCACTGTTTAGCACATTGCCACTAAAGGTACTGAACTTCGTGCTGATGCCAGTGATGTTGGACATGGACAGCACAGAAGCATCTGAAAATGGGCATTTTTACCATTCAATCAATTCACTGTCTTACAGATAAAATGACAAGACTTGGGAAGAATACCAGCCTGTAAGAAGTTCACCAGGAGAGGTTATTTGGGATTACCCAGATCACGCAGACTTCAGTATGGACCTCCATAGTTCTTGGGATTTTGGCTTGCAGGTTGTGCAACCTGTTTGTTCTCAATGACTCTCTCCAAGCACCTTTTGCAGTTTTCAGGCAGTGACTATCATTAGCAAAATCACTGTGCCACTACACACTCCAGGGTGAGAGGATTAATTCCGACTAGCAGCAGTAGAGATGGAGAGATCAGGACAGTGGGGAGGAAACAGAGCAAATAGAAGGATAGAAGAGGGCGCATTTTCCTTCTTAACAAAAATCCTTCAAGATCCAGACAGCTTTGCACAGTCATCTATAAATTTCCAGTATGTGTCACATAGTGTCTCTGTCCATGTTGTCAAAGACTCTCTGACAGCTGATAAAATTTAAGGCAAGTGGTAGCTGCTGTGCACTACTTGTTCAAAACAACAAAGTGTGAAAATATGATCAATGCAGGAATTCATAGGGGGAAAAAAAGCACTTTGCTGTTCTTGAAGTCTGTTAAGTAAAATTGTGCAAAAAAGTGTGAGTAAGCACCATTAGTAACTAGAAACTATGGATAGGTATCTCACAAGTACTTTAGTACAAACTCAGTCTGATTCAAGCATTTCTGGCAAGGTTTTATAGTAAAGCTGAGCTGCTTTTAGCATTGTTCTCTCCGTTGGTGCTCTCTGATGAGGAAGGAAACCTCTCACCCATCTGCTTGGGAGAGATTCATACTGGGTAGCATTCTTGTAAATTCACATGCTGCTTACAGCTTGTTCCTGCTTTTAGTTTTCAACCTTGCTGGTGTCTTGTTAGCCAACAACTAAGGTCACTTTTGCTACGTGGCAAATAGTTCAGATGAATGTAATTTTCAATCTTCAGATGAAATTCTACTACTTTCTTTCCTGTGCTGCCTTCCAAGAATAAAGTGGGGAATGCAGTCATATACTTCTGCAAGATTATGCAGTTTTAAACTCTCAGCAACCTGAATAAACTATTATTTAAAATTTTCTAAGCTTCTTCAAGCATTTCCTATTTACAGATGTACTGGGTCTGGCTGGGATGGGTTAACCCACAGCTACAGAGTATCAAGCAGAAGCATGGCAATGAGTTGTAACTCAGTAGTTGAAGGCTACTTTAAGTAGCTACTCTGAATTAACCTGCCAGGGGAAGATCGGCTAGAACAAAAGGTGAAAGCACTGTAAGATGAGTAACTATGCCACTTATTGGGTAAATATCTATTGCGTTTATTGTATGAGCACCCTTTTTCCTTCTTTATACCAAGAAGTTTTGACAGGATGATTATCATTCTAAAACCAAGAGCAGAAGATATAGCTACAAGGAATTCAGGTAAAAATGCCTATACTTAAAAATGTCCAACTCTTAAAATTTTAAGATGCCGGGTTCTAAATCCTTATCACTTTGCTCAGCTTTAATTGTTAGAAAAGAGCCTAAAAACATTTGCCACAGGCTGAATCTTATTTGAAAGTTTCAATTGAAAGGGTTCACCCATTTTTCAGAATGACATTAAGGAGATAATGTTATTTTACCCATGTTAAAAATAACATTATTTATGGGAGAAGTTCCAATGTCTTACTGATTTGGGTCTGGGATCTGAAATATGTCAGGGATGTGTGTATAAGATCCTGGCATTAAGAATTTGCCTTTAGTCATTCCTTGGGAAATTTGCCCAAATTTGGTTAAAATATAAAATTATGAGAATTCTCAGTTTGCCCCTGAAAATAGATCACGTGTTAGAGGTTGGCGCCTGCATTTCCCCAAGAATCTCTGCTGTTTAGTGTGCTCCATCATGGGGTGGAAAGGCACAAGAATTCGTTCCCTGCAATTACTCCTGCAGGCTCTCAAGGATGTGTGACCCAGTGACTAAAACCACATGCAAGGAAATTCTCTCATGTGCTCCCACTACTTTTCCTGATGGCTTCCAGCTCCCTGAAAGAGAAGGAAGAAGCTGCCTCATATCAGAAGGGCTTGCAAGGAGTGCTGAAAGGAACGGGGAAGTGGCAGAGGGAACAAGGGAGAGGACAGGAGCTGGAGAATGGGGTTTGGATAGGAGCGGAGGAGCACAGCACCCCCGAACTTCAAACCAGACTCAAGACCCCCGAGCTTCTGCAGGCTCCAGTGTTGTGTACCTGGCTAATGGGATCTGATACAGCTTCTTCGATGCCCTGCCCTTACAGAGCCCTACTGCTGCTATCAGTTACCTTTAATAGCTTAAGGATACAATACCATCAGCTCCAGGTCTGAATGCCACCAACAGCCAAACAGGGAGTCAATGGTCTTCCACTCACAGAACTGCTGCATCTTGTACTGCACGTGTTTGCATCTGTTTAGTTTCTAGTTTGCAACTTCATTAAAAGAAAACTGATTTTAAATACATTGAAGTTCAGGGTTCACCTACTTAAATACATGCATTTGTATAACCCACTGTGCTAAGCCAAGTGGAGTTTCTGTTTCTCAGTGCTGTTAGTTTCTCATTGCATCAGGAGAATGAAATCTGAAATTAGGGAAATACTTAGGACTTCCAATTAACTTTTGAAAGCTTGATGAGTGCTAAAAATATCATGTGGAGCAGGAAATAGACCAACAGGCCTACAGTTCATTGATGTGTTTGTTTTAGTCCTTTGTGTATTTTCCAAAGATCCACTGATTGCTCTGCTATATTTTTTTGGAAATGATACACACGAGAAGGAAAAAAGGATGCTACAGCAGAAAAGAAAAATATAATTTCCCATAGTTTAGTGGCAAAATAAAAATTATTATCATAAAGTCATAGGGAATTTATGCATTAATTTTACAGTGAAAAAACTATTTAAAGAAAGCTGAAGCATAACACTTTTAAAAAATAGCTTATGCATAATTTACTATTTTACCTAGTTTGTTATTAAGTAGTTCTTGATTGTAAAAATTGTAAGACAGTTTTTTTTCTTAGACATTAATAAAATCAGAAATAATTCAGCTTTAACCTCATTTTAATGAGGTTAAAGAAATTTAGAATAATGTGAGAAACATGTATCTGATTAAGAAGGTTTTTGAGAAACCAGGGAATTGATTCCCAAACCACAGAAACTCATTTTATGCATATGTAATTCTTCTGAGTAATACAGAATTAAACCTGTCCAGTGAAGATGGTGGAGGAATCAGTGATGGCAAAACAAATATTTAACTGCCCATTCTCCATTCAGCCTGTAGTAGCTTGAGCTACTGCATTTCTGATCCCCCATAAACTGACCAAGCAGGAGTGCACAGCTGAGGCTATTGCTCCAAGAAGATTTTGTACATATAAGCTCTGAAATCATGGATTGCAATCTATTGTGCAATACCAAGAGGCACTTGGAGACTTTCATTTAATAGAAAATGGACTACTCCTCCTCTTGTCCCCCATCAGTGGTGATTACTATCTATGGGCGCTGCTGCATATTAGAGAACTGAGGCTCTCTGATCACCAGCTTCAGGGCAACACAACCAAACCGAACTTAAAAACTGATCGAAATCATCTCTGTGGATGCAGAAAAGGCAAGTGCAGAAGGTACAGCTTAGCTGTGAATGTCATGTCCTGGCCCCAACTCAGTGATCAAAGACATTCCAAAACAAGCACTAAGTGTTTGCAAGCTGCCAAAGAATTTGGGTGCAGTATTAGGAAGAAGATGGAGAACAGATTATACATCAGTAGCAGCTACTCCCTAGTTTGATGAGGAAGGATTTAAAAAAAATATAGCTGGGAAGATATACAAGCTTGCTACACATCCACAAAGATCCTCAAGAATAGTGGTGTAATGTATATTGTGTTGTAGCGCTCCAAGTTACTATTTAAAGGAAATATAACAAACAGGAGGTTGTAGGGTGGAGACAGGAGAGAGAGTGATGGAAGAAATGGCGAACTAAAAAAGGAGGTGAGAGACTAGGAGACTAGGAGGGAATAATGATACAAGGGCAGCTTTGAAACTGGGAATCTCCTACTCTGAAGCTAAAAACATATTGCTAGAAAGTCACATTACAAGAATTAACAACTTTTGGCACCTCCTTCCTGCAATGACTCCAGGAGAGGAGGGGACACAAACATCAAAATGTGGAGAGAGCTTTCATGTTTGTCACGAACAAGAGACATCTTGGTTTTGAAGAGCAAAACACAGTATGTGCACTTCTCACAGAGCAGAGTTGCAACTTACTTTGGCCATCCCTCTGTCTGTGCCCTGCCCATCGCAGGAGGATGGAAACAAGCTCTCGAAAAGAAAACAATGAGCTCTGCATAACTGGTTTGCAACAGCATCTGGTGTCTTGGAAATGGCTTCTTCAGCCAGTTCTCTTGGCTGCTTTGGAGATGCCGTGATGTTCAACTGCAATATGGTTAGGCTTGCTTCCCAGATCGTATCTACACTGGCCTGTGGAGCCTCTGCCTCCAAAGTACTGGAGGTAGATGGAGAAACTGCTCAGAAAGTGTACGTGGCTGGAACAGACTCGCACCAGATGGCCAATCAAAATAGCAGTCAAGAGAAAAGTGTCATGCTGAGCAGATGCAAGTCTCATCCTTGAGAAAAGTCTTCCCAGCTGCCATTTTCCTCTGACTCATCTTCTAGAAGAACTGTGTTTACTTCAGTCAGAGCCAGTGTTGAGTCACAGATGCCACACCTCAGACCAGTTCACTGAGTCCCCTTTGTGGTTGGGGTGAGGAGAGTACTTTAGGCAACTAAACATTTTGCTTAGCACGTGCAAAGTCTCAGCTTTCTCTTCTTTTCAGTTGCATGATTTGACACCTTTTGAAGCACCAACGCAAATACAGACAAAAATACATCAGACAGAGATTGCTAACAATAATAAAGAGAAACCCCTTGATTTTAAGGAACATTGGATCAGCTTTACATTAAACCAGAACTTTGGCTTTCAGTGCTGGATGTTGAAAGTTATTTTAAACGCAAAGTGGCTGAGATCTTTACAGACTTAATTATGTGAAACAAAAAGTTCCTCTGAGCACCTGCACCTGTATGAAATGTTCTTTCAGGTTTTCTGCTCTTGAGAAAGCTTTTTTTCCTTGATATTTCAAGAACCGCCTCTTTCAATACTTAAGCCATGACTTCTTTGTGCTAAAACTGGATAATATAATACAATGTCATGAAAGGTAAAAATAGAACTGGAGGAGGTTTTTTTCATTTCCTGCTAATTTCCTCAGAAAATTCTGAAAGGTTTACAGCCATTTCATCAAACACCGGTATTGTCTGCACTAAGCATATGGTCTATTTTGATCTTCTTTCAGTGCCCAAAATAAAAAGCTAAGGGTCTTTTGTGAATATCTTTCCTCCCCAGCTAGAAAACACGTGAAAGCAGCTCCATCACTCCTCTTCCTAAGCCCCAGTCAATCTGTGCCACGAAGGAACAAGTTTCAGTTCCCACCTAAGGCTAGCCTACAAAAAGCTTTATGTTTCCTTGCTCCAGCTGTTGGACTCTGCCTCTATCCATTTCTGCTGCTCTCCTGCAGTTCTTCCTATCAGTTCCTACCATTTTACTGAGGCAGGAGATTTAATTTACCATTTTCTTGTCATAATTTTTTAACCACTTTCATTAAAAAACTTTTTTTTTTTTGCCAAATAATATCCTTATGCTTCTCAAAATTAAGGGTTTGGGTCAATAGTGTTCAGTCAGTGGACCAACTCCAACAATTTCCTTAGAATCCATTAAAATGGGAGGAAGCTCAGAGGCATTTGTGTTTCTTCAGAGATACCAGGCTCCCAAGATTTCCCAAGTTAATTATTCACCATATAGACTTTTCCAAGGTGCCATAAAATAAATAAACCAACAGCAGAACAAGAAAGGTGGCTTCATAAAGCCTCAACAGCACATACAAGGACAAAACTCTTTGTTCCGTTTTTATTAATTTGATGTATTTTTCCATGGCGCTGGACCAAGTTATGCAATACAAGGAAGGCTGTCAGTATTTTAATTTTTGGACTACTGCATTGCCTTAATTCTTTGGCATCGCTGAGTAAACCTGCATGATTTTCATACAAGGAGAAAACATCCTGCTTGTAGGTGGTCAAACACCTGCTCCCCAAGCTAGAAAGGCAGCAGCTGTTGTCCTTAGCATGCCTGATTTGAGGAAAGTAGGATGTTGTCTACGTATTTTCACAATGCCATTTATAAGGCAATGTTTGTGTCTTGCTACCATATGAGTTATTGCCTTTGACAGGAGAAATAAAATTTTAATACAAGACTTTGACAGGAGTACTCAAAAGGCATTTTTTTTGAAACATAGGCTGAGGAAGTCAGCTGCTTTAGAAAACTGAATAAATTCTGTTCCCAGAGCTGCTTTGCTGCCCTCCAGAATAGAAACTCCAGAAGCCTGTGAGCAAGTCCAGCTTCTTGCATCCTGAGACAATGGTTCCGCCATACTTTAGATATTCCTTATTTCTGTTGAAAAGCCAACTATATTGAGTCTGTTTGGGATCAAGGATGGTACATCAGCATATTAAGATGTCAGGATGTTTGGATTCTGTAAGGAGGCTCATCTGGAAGCAATGTATATGTTTCAGTTCTTTGTAGAAAATGCTTAATTCTAATTTTTCATGAAAGCCCTTTCTCTTGGAACAACTCATCTGCTTAAAATTAGGCATGTACTTGTTTGTCTTGCTGACTTGAGGCCATACAATACACAGTCCTCTGATGCTGAGTAATTTACGTACTTGCATAAATCAGTGGGCAGCCAACAGAGGACAGACTGGATGCAACAGTTTCACATATGCATTCTTCTTTTATGGTCAAAAGATCATGGAAATGAGCTCATACTTCATGCCTTTGAAAGTCCCTTCCTTTTTCTGTCATCTCTGGAAAAGGCAATGGGTTATGATTATTTCCAAGATTTTTAGTGATTTACAATCCTCAACATAGAAAAACTGTGGACTTTGCTATCTTTTCCAGTATTTGGAATGAAGGTTACAAAGATGACCACAGTTTATAACGGTTCCTCCTCTCCTTTCACCCATTTGAAAGATTTAAATGTACGAACGCTATGTAAAGCCTGAAGAAGTCCTAGTCCTGTAGGAGAGCCAAAGACTAACCAGAAAGCCATGTGTCCTGCCCTAACTAGCAGAAATGATTCTGTGAAGGAAGAGTTGGAGGACTGTAACTGCACAATTCCAGGTCCCTCTGAGACACAAAATTGAGTGTGCTGAACTAAAATGCTCTTAGAAACACCTCTTGTCGGTCTTCTTGAGTTATGGATGGGCCTTCACATTGAAAGCAGCTGAGCTAGCTTGTGGCATTAGCATACAGAAAGTTTTTCATGTCTGTATGAAAAGCGTAAGCACACCCCGCATCCTTTCCAAATTGCAGAAAAGATGTGATAAATGCAGTAATACAGAATAGAACATTTGCATAGATGTGAATAATGCAATAGACAAAAGGTAAAAAAATAAACATGGATGAGTCAGACTGGTAAAATCCCCATTTCCAACCCTGATCTGCTTGCTTGCCTGCCATGTACCAGTGCTTATGGGTTATACTCAGGGAAAGGAGAGACACTTTGCTAGGTAAAGCACACACTGAAGTTATTCTGAGGGTTATTTACCAGATCCCATTCAGCAGGTTTCAACAGACCACCCTATATCACACCGAGAGCTGTGAAATCGCAAGGGTTGAACCCAGCGCAGCTCCCCTGCAGGGTCTGGGGGTGGCACAGGGAGCTTTTCAGAAGGACAGGGGGTTTGCAATCCTGCTAGGGGGAAGACCCAAGCCCCCTCCCCAGGCAGGGTGATGGGAGAGGGCAGGGCTGCCTGCCTGCGTGGGGTGCGCAGGCTCCCGCCGGGCAGCAGCACCCACGGGCAAGGGCTGCCAGGCTCAGGAAAAGCAGCCACAAGCCAGCTCCTGCCTTGGCAGCTATAGCAACACCAATGCAGCAGCAAGGTGAATGAAAGAACATACTGGCAGGATTTGTTAAAAAATGAATTGCCTCAAAATGTTTGCGTGTGTTAGGCCAGACTCTGCTGATTTTAAAATCCTATTAAGCCCTTCACTTATAATTCATCGCTATTCTCCACCTCATGTTCGCTAATGGTAGAGACCATTCATGTGCATTTAAAGTTCTTCCTCTGAACTCCATGTTAAACATTTAATTCTTGAATTACATCTTAAAGCCAAAGGAGTAAGAAAGAGGCAGCACCTCTCAACCCTTTTTAATCTAGAGGTGAGGGTCACAATTGTTGCTAAACCCAGAGACAACTGAAAGCATCACAAGATTTATGAAAAAGATACAATATTTTATACCAACCAGAACCAGAACTGACCAAATTTCACTGGATTTTCCCATCTAAAGTGAGAGTCAAGCATGTGAATTGAAGAAATGCAGCTAGCAAATGATCCTTCCTTCCCCTGAGCCCCTTCCGCACACGGTGCAGACTATGTGTGATACTGATATGTTAATGCCTTGTATGTGCCTCTGGTCATGAACGGAGCCCCTAACGTGGCAGGCAGGAGAACATCTGAACTAGGCTGACATTGGACCAGACCACAATATTTGAGTTTTATGAGTGCGAGCAGAACAGACAATCCTCTCTACCCTTGCTTTAATAGTTTCCTTAAAGTCTGGGAAACTACAGAGAAAGTAAACAGCAAGGTAATTAAAACATGTACTGCTTAATTCATCATTATGGGTGGCTGAGAATATTTTGGACAAAATATTTTTCCTTTAGGAAATACCTGTGCTTTGAAAAGAAAAACATCTGTTGCAAATAGTAATTTTTCTTAAATTACTTATTCCCAAAGCCTATTTTAAAAATTATCAAAATGTCCAATTTCAACATTTTTAATATAAAAATTCATCTTTGGTTCAAATAATCTTTCAAAACTTCAAACTAATTCTAGTAAAAACTGTAAATGAGGGTCAGAACCTAAATGAAAAGTCTACAAATATTGACATACAATGTTTTAATTTACTCAAATCAACATTTTATGTCTTATTTAATAGATTGCTGGAATGAACACGTGTAAGAGTTTGATTTTTCATCCCGATTCAAGCTAAAACCTTTTTTTCAAATGTCAACTTTCCCAAGAAAAAAAATACTATTTCCTCATCGGCTCTATTCCTCATGAACCTTAATTTAACAAGTGTACAATACACTGATTTCTGTCAGCAGATCACAGTGAGAATATACTGTGGTAGAAATGAACTCCATCTTCCATTCTGAATTATCTTAAGCAGCTCTGTTAATACAATAGGCTTGTGGGCATATATTATACAATGACACGAGGCCTAACCTTTCCCTTTCAAGCAGTTTCTCATTTCCTGACTTCAACAAACATAAGAGAATATCACATGGTAAAAGAATGCTGTGAAAAGTATATTGAATCATCTGGCAGTATTTAAACCATGAGATGACATTTTATTTTGCTTATTCCACATGGAAATTCCTAACATCAGCTCTTGCTCAAATACATCAGTCCAGGCTCTGCTGTTTCTTTTCAAACATTCTTTATTCCCCTCTTCTTGTTCTTGTTATATCTTTTTATCTTTTAGCTGGAATGTGGATTTCTGTGGATGTCTAAAAGCAGATAAACACCCAAACTCTGAGCTTTTAATTTTTTCTTCTGAAAAAATCTGAATACAGAATTAACTGACAGGACTTTTTTTTCTCTCTCCTTTTTTTTTCCCTAGACCACTTCAGAGTCATAGCTAATCAATAGTGTGTTAATAACAAGCGCTCCATGGCTGCCCTAATACTTCAGGGATGCTCTAAGGGAACCTTCAATAGATAAGGGTCAAAATAATTATGTTATATATGTTTAAATCAATTGATTTCTGGCAAAGCAGCCAGTATGCTCTGGATGCTCCATCTAAGAACATGGTGCTTCTTAGCCCAGACTACTTGTACACCTAAAGCTGACCGTTCTCTTAAGAGCTTTCTTGGAGAAGGTCCAGAGCTCTCAACACCTTGAAGGGCTGAGCCTCAAACACAGAGTTATTTCCCAGAAGAGGCAGCACTTAGTAAAGCTATAAAAGAAACAATTCAGGAAAAAAGCATGTGACAGTATGAAAAGAAAAGAAAATTAACAAAGCACAATAATACATCAGTTGCATACCTCTAGAGACAAGTAAACAATGCATTACAGCCAGCAAGTAGCAACTGATTGCTGCCATTTGAACCAAAGGGAAAAGGCTTTGCTGTTAGCAGGGAGCGTCTTATGACACCACATATGTTTTCATGGATTTGAAACTCAGAAAGGACTATTAGATCTTCCAGTTTTACTTCCTTCATAGCACAGGCCATAAAAATTCATGCTCTTCCTTCCATTCAGTAATGACTTGTGTGCTGGCAAGAGCAGTGTGCTCCCCAGGGGCACCTCCAGCCTTAGTCTGAAAACTTGAACAGGGGAAGAAGTGGGTCTCTTGGCCCTTATAGTCTTGTTACAGTCCATCCATTCCAGCAAAGGTTTACTAGCCCACATGCACTCCAACACCAACATTACGTTATCCAGTGACATATAATTATACATGACAGCCCGTGACTCATTGCTTGCTTCAAGTGTTCCCAAATGTATCTTGGTTACATGCCACCGCTGACGATGACAGCAGCTCCCAGCTGGACAGGACACTCTAGCAATGAGATACTTCACTCTAGTGCACATACTGCAATTTGGGAAGACCCAGCCTGGCTGAAAATTAGTTTGTGGCAGCTACAGTACCGTCATGCATCATTTCTGCCTAGAGAAAGGCAGAGACATTTGAATGTCACAGAAAACTTCTATTTATCTCAAAAAGCTTGATTTCAGATTCTCTGTAGTCACAAGGGAAACTACTTCCTACTTCAGCTGACTTCATGGAAGACACCTTAGGGCTAGGCTTACTCAAGGAAAGGGGGAATATGAGATTACAGCATTAGATATGGTATTAGACAGGCCAGAGCACCATGACCTTACTGTGTTCTTTAGAGTAGTTCCCAGCAAATTTGGGGATTGCTACAGTACATATGAAAAAATACCTTTTTTTGAGTGTAAGAGTCATAACAGTTAATTTCCACCAAAAGAGAAAGAAACAGCTCAGAGAAGAGGACATAACCATATTTGTGCTATAAGAGAGTTTCACTGTAATCATGTATGCGAGCTTTCTGGGAGGAATTTTCTTTCTTCTTTTTTTTTTTGGTTAATAGTAACTCCTAAACTTATAAAAGACATGAAAAGACTCTCTGTTTCTTTCTAGGCTGCATAAAATAGAAGCCTCAAAACACATTTGTTCATCGGCTTATGAATAGCTGCTATATAAGATGCATAACCATGTCCAATTTTTGTTGTAGAGGGCTTCTGTTCCTTCTTTTTTTAGTAATATGGGAATCGATTAAATCGTACCTGTAAATGTGCACTTTTTATCTTGGAGATGTAGAACTCCCTGCAATTGGAGAGGAAAGATTGCTTGGTGAAACCATAGAGGGAAATCATTTTCAGAAAAACTCCTTGGACTACAACACTGGTGCCTGTTCCATACAAAAACCCTTGCATGCTACAGGTACACGTACATCACTCCCCGGTCTGAGACTATGTTCCACCCATCCCATGTTTTTGCAATAGTGAAAATTCAGAGTTTGTCCCACTCTTTAATAAATGTTGATGAGATCTGTGCATGCACAAGATGAAATTGTAAATGGCAAATGGAAACAATGGCAGCAGCAAAAGAAGTCCAGACCCCAGGGGAATTTTCCTGAAAGTTGAACAAGAGGTTTCATTGTTCCTATGTGGTGCATATCAGAGTAAAGTCTAGGAAAAAGTCATTTAGCTCTCAGAGAGCAAGTGCAAGCTTTCCGAAGAGCAAGAGGAAGGCAATATGGGGAAAAAAAGAAATTAACTTGATTAATTCAAGGCACATTTAGACATTTCGCTCAGAAACAAGAATTGATCAGTCTCAAAGCCCAGTCTTCTCTAATGCTCGGCTTTTATTGAGTTACATGGGTGCTCTGCACTTTGCAGCAGTTACATTGCCTGTTTCAGTAGTACAAAGAAAGTTGGAGGCTTAGGTAACCCTGCCTGACTTCCAGTCATCCTAGTAACAGCCCAACAACAACCATGCAGTGTCTGCGAAACATCCAGGGGATGCCAGACAAATTATCTCCAAGGTTTTTCCAAAACAAAAGAGAATCTTTAAAGACATTTTATTATCCATAAACAGTTCTGAGACAGATAGCAATTTAAGGAAGACAAGCAACTTCAGAAAGAGTGGAAATTCTGAATTCGTGCCCAAAATTAAAATAACTTTTTAATAGCCTTGCCCTTAAAGAGGAATTAATGAATGCTCTTTCACATCTTTACATAAAGCCAGACTCTGGCAGATGTGAGATAGATTACTGCATACAACGTAAACAATATTTGGTCTTTTATCCTGGCAGCGGGGAGCGTACATCTCTGCACTTGAACAAAAGACCATTTCTAGCTCAGCAGAGGATGTAAACAACCCCAGTCACCAGCCGTGCTCCAGGAACCCGCAGGAATACCTGGGCAACGTTTCTACCAAACCCTGAAAGCCAAGCTAAGGGGCAGGCAGTGGGGGACACAGCAGCAAGCCTGGGGCAGGATTTGGCCTGAACACCAGGCTTCATCAGCGGTGTTTGCTTTTGTGCAGGCTGAGGACTGCCAGCCCCTGCCCAGCTGAGCTCTTCAAGCTGTAGCTAGGAGACTGCCTCCAACACGCTAAAAATACATCCCCCGCACTGGTCGGTGACAGCTTGTTTGCAAGCAAGGGGGGAGACCCTGGATGCTGCTGGACCCTGGCTTCAGCTGAGCGGGGAAATGGCCGCCAGCAGAGCCCAGGCGCCCAGCAGAGGTGCACACGAGCGCACTCGCAGCATCCTGCCTCGGCCAGGGCTGCCGAGGCTGGTCCCGCTCCTGCCTCATGCACCACTGCCTTCACACGGGTGCTGCCGACCCAAATTGCCACCAGCGGCTCGGTGGCACCCTGCCCCGCTGAGAGGCCATGTCTCCTGCTGACCTCCAGCCGAGCGGGGCGGAGGAGATGGTGCAGAGCAGGCCCCACGCACCCACCCTTCGGGGGAGGAAGGTGGGGCAGGACCGCAGGGCTCTTCCTCATGAGCAAAACTCACCTGGTGCCAACCAACATTCCCCTAGAGCACCAAGCTTTGGTTCTCATGAAGCCAGTCCTCAGCTCTCTTTTCTGTACTCCGGGTTACCTGGGTTGAGCATCTGGAGACCAGAGGGGACATCCACCCCTGGCTTCACCACTGCTAGCAGGCTGTAGGCGATGTGGGGTCTCTGCCCTTCCACCAGTAGGCTGGAAGCAGTGCCCTGGGGAGCCCTGTGGCAGCCACACATCCCATTTCCAGACAAATATATAGATGCTTGAAGCTGATTTTTTGTCTCCGAACTAACTTGAGCAATGGCGATACCGTTCTGGCAGATGGACTGTGTGTGGCCAGGAGTGGGAAGACGGGTTCATTTGGGTCATCAGCCAGTGAGATGTGCCTTGCTCACACTGAAAACACAACTCTGGGGTGAAAATCATGCTAAAATGTATGCCAGAAGAGAGAGGTCATTTATTACCAATTATTCGTGTTGCCATGCACATTGTGCCAAGCTAAAGGTAAGACCTAGAGTAAACAATTACGGGGTTCTACACAGAGGTTTCACTGTCTCCAATTTCTGCAGATATCTGTGGGTATTCCTAAATTCCCATCCACATACCAAGCACACACATTTGCAACACAGGAATATTTGTTTTTGGGAACTGTGCTTTCATAGTACAGCAGGAGACCTGGGCAGAGGAGCTACGAGGAGCTGTATATGCCATAACCACAAAGGTACCTTTGATGAACTGGATCTCTTGCATTTGCACATTTATGATTAAACTTAGTTAGAAAAAAAAAGTAATTTTCTTTAACTAGAAAAATCTATACCTCCTGTGTAACATTAGTATCCATGGAGATACAGCACAAAAAGCTATTCTAGTGTTGGTTTATGACATCTTTGTTCAAAACAGCAGAGAAGCACAAGCACTAAATACCAGTTTAGTTGCTTTGAAAATGAATAGATTAATGTACCACACCACTCTGGGCACATGGATGCATACAGCCACAAAGTCACCTTCCCCTCCTTCTCCCTCTGTCCTCGGGACTTTCTTCTATGCTTAATTCACATTTGTATTAGTATCAATAATTCTTAATATATCACCTTACAGTAATCAATGGAAGTTTAACATCAATCTGTTTCAGCATTTCAGCTATTGTTAGCACGCTGGAATGAGCCTGGCAGCATTTGGGCGGGATCTGGGTCTTCAGGAGCACAAAACCAGGTTTGCAAAGAGGGAGTAGGTAATGGAACACCAGGTAATTATTTAAAAGATCACAGATTGCATACATTTATTTGAGACACAGCACTGAAACAAGGGAGGGGCCTACTTAGTGTTGTCTTTCCCTTTGTATTTCCTCTAATATCCTGATCCCTTCAAGCTGTTAGTCATAAGAAAAGCTTTATTAAAGTTACTGAAGATATTATAAAGGAAAAATAAATAGAGTGACCTGATAGAGCAGGAGCTGGCAGAAGTTTGAAAAGCCTGCCTGTTGTTTTCCCTTTGAAATTTTGGCAGGCATGCAGAGTGCTCAAACCTGCTCCCGCAGCCTGGTTGTCATTCCCCGTCCCGTGGTGGCTACCTTTATGATTCAGCAGGTATGGTCCAGAGATTTTTATGGGTTTCACAAAATGCGTTGCACAATCTGGAGACAAAACATGTAAAGACTACATTAGCTCTTGTAGACGGTTTTGCCGACAGCTGCTCCCCCCGACAGCCACATGACTGTTTACAGTAAACGGTATCGCCTGTTAATCAGGTATCCCTCTGAATCAAGACTGGAGGCCGCATCCTGAGGTCCCTCAGCAGTGCCAAACCTTCTGCCTGCATCAGCTTTGTGGCTGGCTTCTCCCTAACCTATTGATAACCAGCTGTTTGAATATTATTTTCTAATGTACTGAAAATCTCTATCTACCCCAGGCAAAGCTTTGTTTGAAAACACCTTCACTTTTCTCAAAGACCAGACATGCCCTTGATCCTTCATGTCAAATCATCCTTAAAAGGGTAGTTGAAAATGTTTCTTTGATTCTTTGTATTTGGGGTTAACCAAGGATTCTAAAAAGCACATTTGAATTGTATCTATAAATCTAACTAGTTAGCGTTTTCAGCCAGATTTGCCAGGTCGACAGTAATAGCTCCTTCTACCCTTACTGTCAGTGTTGAACTCAGTAGTCCTGCTTGTGTGGTCAGGTCGACCAAGTTCAGCACCCATTATAGAAACTGGTTGTCAGCTCCTTGTTTGTACAGCTGCTCGAGGTTTGTTCTCCAGCGTTTTGGGGGTCGGGTGCTTTTTGCTGATGAGCTGTGAGTGCTAGCACCTTATTTTCATTGGGGAGTGTGGAAGGATGCTAGCCACACACTCTTGTGGATGCACTTGCCCGATGGGCAGCACGCAGCTGCCCGCTACACCGCCATTGCCATTGGTATAGTTAGAAGATGTCAGAAAACCTGAAGGATCACCTACCTAGGACTCTTGCAGAAGTCTAACTGGGGAACATAGATGCAGAACAGCAGCCTCTCCAAATGTTCAGACAATGTTTCTAGCAACACCCTCCTGCGTTCTTTTGTGCACTCTGTACTCATGGCTGTGTATGCATGAAAGTGTACTTGAATGCATAATGTTTAATAATATTCTTGGAATAAGTATCACCAAGACACATTAATTTATGGAAAATACAGTTTTCCATATGTTGCTGACTCCTCCACTTTCTCACTTTTAAATTATGCATGTATATATATATATATGTTTCTCACAGTCTTTTCTCTACTTTTTAATTTGAGCCCTTCCCATGCTGATGTCGCTCCTGTTTTCTATTTCCCTTTCAGCACTGTTCTGTGGTATCCAGCTGTAACACAAATCCTCCTCTTCCCAAATCCTTTCAGAGCACTTTGTGTTGTGGGTAGGTTTGGGTTTTGTTTTTTTTTAGTGTGGTCATTAGGAAGCCTGAGTACTCTCTGAGCTTCCTCGGGAACGATTATAAAAATCTCTGAAGCTGGTTGAGGTGGGCCCATCCCAAGCAGTGGAAGAATTTCCTTTCCCCGCACTCTGAGCTTGAAAACCGAGTATGCATTGCAAAGGTAGTGACCCTTTCTGCAGTCATATACCCATAAGCAATATCTGCTTAAAGAAGCAAAGGCAAAGGCTGATTCAGTGCAACTCCTGAACAGACTGGGCAATGCATTCTTTTGAGTGCAGGGTTTGCACACCCTTGGTAAATCACACTAATGTCTCCTGTGCAAACACTGTCCTTGCAACGTTAAACACAAAAACAGTTTTCCTTTGACGTATAGCACATATTTTTTCAGTGTAATTCCTGAAATATATAGTCATCCATGCCTCAGAGTAAGACTAAGGAGTGTTTGTAGGACCAAACCATTTGAGAAGATAATTATTATAAATAAAGTGACTAGGATATCTCCCACACACTCAAAAAAAAAAACCCCAAACAAAACAAAAACCAGCAAACCAAACAAAATTGAAAACAAGCAATCAAAAAAGCCCCAAACAACCCCAAACAAAAGATAAACTAAAAAAAAAAAAGCCCTCTTGGGGTGGGCAAGTGTCCAGATGATGTTCTTTTATACCCATATCAAATAACACAATTATACAACAGCTGCAGCCCCCTCACCAGTCATATTCAGGACAGCGATTAAATACCTTGCAGTGCTGGTCCCCACAGGACCAACCGCATCTCTCCTGGCGAGAGAGACCCCACACCTATGACTTGGGGATGTGATGGAAAGAGGGATATATTACACACCGTGACAGCCACAGTGAAGTGGTGTTGGCCATGACTGATTAGGAAAGGAACTGTGTCATTCCTTATCTAGAATAACTTCTCTTATCTCACGTAGATTTTGTTTTATCCCCGAAGGAAAACAGTGGAGGTTGGCAGATGGGCTGGAGTGCAGTTGGCTATCCTACTTCAAGCAGCTGCAATTTCTCGTGGTCTAATTTTAACCGAATCACAGTATGCCTTTGTAATTGAAACCAGTCATTTTACTTTTAGGATATCCTACCCTGTCAGGACTGAACATCTGCTTTAATGACCCTCAAAACGGTCTTCAAGTCTATGTAAAACCAGCTTTTCCTGTGCCTGTACTTCCCTTTTTACCATGTCTTCCCAGCAAAAAACACTGGTTTCAAATCCACAGTCTCACTCAAAAATATCTCAAACAATATGTAGGTTTTTTATTCATATGGCTCTACTTACTGCCATATATTTTTATTCCAAGTCCATACCATTTCAATAATGGAATATGACTAATACATACAGGTTATCTCCAACATCTGTCATATGAAAAATGAATTGATGAACTAACCCATACTTTTTGTGCTTTTCTAATACACAAGCCAAGTTTCAGCTTTCAAACTAAGCAGAGATGTGCCAAACATCATTTAAGTCTGTTCGGCAGTATATGTACAAAAATTTTACACACCTTTTTTTTTTTTCCAGATTCTATTCATAATGTTAAGTGATTGACTTAAAAGCCCAGTTCATCGAAGCTCAGCTTCTCACCTGCTGCTTATGAGGAGACTCCCTTTGGCTTTCGAGTTCTCAACCTGGACCACGGTTGCAGATGGCTCTGCTGATGTTTATAAAACACCAGTGCATGCTCTGGATGTTCTTGGAAGCAACATGACCCAAATCATCACCAGCTTTTGCCTACACAACAAGATTTTCAAAATCAATGCTGCACTTACTTTTTATAGCAAAAGCTGCAAAATCCAGAAAAAAACCTAAAATGCACAAGTTGAGACTTGCAGGCTTAGCTGGTCAGTGTGTACCTTCTCCTGTCAACGTGCAATTTAGGGCAAAGCAAGGATATTTGCATACTCAGTCCATGACAGCTTATATCTTTAAAATTAGTCCTACCATTTTGGAATTGTAATTTATTTTTCAGATCCTGAATTTGCAAAGAGGGCTAGAAAAAAGTCCTAGAAAAGTGGCAAAAGAATAAACAGACAACTACTAGGTAACTTGAATTTCCGTTCAAAGTATTAATGTTAATTAAAGTTAATTAAAAATTGTGATAAAGACATTTCACTGGCAAAGAATATTGTATGCTTTGTATACTATATTTCTGGACAGAAATGTTTTCAAATAAAGCTAACAGGATTTAAATTATGAACTTGTAGAAGCAGCAGGGAGTTTAAGAAAAACAACACATTGAATCATATTTTCCATTTGCACTTTTAATCACAGATTTCAGCAAACAGAGTCCTTGTAGTGACAATGATGTTACCCTGAGAAATTCTTATTAGAATTTAGAAAACCAGCAGTGCTTCAGTCAAAACACTGAGGAAGTACCAAATTTGAAAAGAAGTTTTACTTTGTTCACCACAGCAAGAATGGGTTAGAAAAGCCCCAAGGAAAATACATGTTTATTCATAAATCCAAATTATATGAACTGAAACAATTAAGTGGTAGTTTAGAAGCACTAACTTCAAGCCAAAGTGCTACAATGGTGTTGCACTGCAGATTCATTAGCTGGCACTAAGCTTCGATTAATCGTGTTCAGGGACCAGCCTTCGTCAATTAAAAATGATGTATGTCCCTTTGTCTGAATTACTGCTTGTTTTAGGGACAATCCATCCATCCAGAGGGAAACTTATCCATCTAGCTTTTGACAAGAATTTTTTTTTGAAGTTCTCTAATCTGATTGGCCAACATCAGGCGGGAAGGTTCAATAATTAAATGTGTATTGATTAGTACAACCATGGCTACATTTGTTGCACTCTGCTGTGCTATGGATGGGGTGGGAAAGCCTTCCTATTGTTCATTTGGGCATCCTTCACGCCCTGGGAGAGTGCTCTACCATCCTCTGATACCTACTCATGGCTTGATAATTGAGATGGGTGAGCACCCGCACGCTACAATTAATTCTGAGTTTTTCAGCAGATGCTGGAAAGTTGGGATTAAAATGTCTATCCGAACGTTACTGTCTTTCCACATGTTTATGTGAAGGGAAGGGAGGACGGACCTGCAGGTCTGGGTGTCACAGAACAGGCAGTGACACAAAAACGAATGGAGCATGAAATTAAATTTTAGAACTTGTGCAGAGTTTTCTACCGCAGCGATAGTCAGGTAATGAAACTCCCCAGGTTCAAGGTATCAAATGATTTCTATAACCTCACATACTTAATCCTGGAACTCAGCCAGGTAACGATTAAACCTGCCAAAAGAAGATCCAGGAGAATGTACTTAGATTCGACAAAGCAGTCAAGAGTTTGAAGACATTTCAGACCTTGAAATAGGCTGGAAATATCTGGTCCCCAAGCAAAGGAGCTTCATTCTTTTCCAAAGAGACAGGAAAACTATTTGCTGATCAGGGAAAACATCTGTTTAACACCATCACTGGAGGAGCCCGAATAGGGCTTTCAGAAAAAAGGAAAGGGCACTCATTTCAAAGTTCACACAGTAATTTTGAAATTCTGGTTTGCATAAGTAAAACTGAATGAGGATTTCTTTTTTCTTTCATTTTTAAAAAACTACTTCTGTGAACTTTTACTCAGCTCTCATTTTTACACTCTCTTCATTCTCCAGTCAGTAAGGATGGTTGCATACAGGAGGCAGAAAGTTTTTAGGGTTTAAGTAGTCTTCCATGAGAAGATTCAATAAAGCTGGAACTTTTCTGCTTTATTCAGTTTCAGGCCAGGTAGTCTTTTGCAGGAAAACCTTCTAGCTATGTGATCCAGTCACTTAGACATCTGTCAGTGCACACACAGCTTTCACTCTCTCTTGAACTTCTAATTCATTTTATTTACTTTTTACTAATGATAAACAGAGCTCTTTAATGCAACTTTATTAAATGAATTTTGAAAGAAATGTGCAAATGTAAAAGCAAGAAAATATAGCAGAGCTGATCCAGGATAAAGCATGGGTTTCTTGAAATAACCATCTTGTTCATATAAAAGTTGCAGGCTGTATTTGTTCATTTCATTTGGACCATCTCTTCCTCAAATAGCTGAAATGTTACTCCAGCAGATAATAAATCAGCGCATTTCTCTTGATTCTCTTGTCTGGTCGATCACATTCTTAGTCTGGTATTTATTCCTGCAACTATAGTGATTAAATACATTCATTGCCCAGAATCATGAAACTGAAATTTCATCCTTGTTTGTCATTACTGAAAAATGCAGCAATTAGAAGTAGACTTTAAAAATAGTGACTTTTTCTCTTCCTGCAGTTTGCAAAGCGTATCCAGCAAGTTTGGGGTGATGTAAAGTGATGCACAAATAACTTCGGATCTGGATTCTCTCATATGCCATGTTTACTGTCACCAAGGGATTAGGTTCCAAAAAAAAACCCCAGTGAAATTTGTAGCATTTCAACAGCACATAGCATGCATGTCAGTGAAATGAAATGCCAGTGCATCCAGCAGTGATACGCCCCAGCTGAAAACGCCTTCTGTGACATGCATTTTATTTCTCTGAAAGCCATGCCAAATGTTATAAAATGCTGAAACTGTTTTGTTGCATGAAGCCAAGCCATTCCTATTCAGCAGTGTTTTTGACACAAGACACTATGAAAAAGCTAAACAAAATGCAGAAAGTTTTTTTACTGTATGCAAGTGGCTAACTGCTGCCGCTTGTGTTTCTTTTGTATCTTCCCTGACTTATTTCATGTGCTAAATGTATTGGCACTGCTCTGGATCTCTGAATAGGTGCAATCCAGACATTGATCTGAAAAACTAAAATTTGACCGGGAAGGTCACAAAACCACAAAATGCTCCCCCGTGTTAGAGTTTGCATTTAGTCATGAGCTAGTTGAAATAGGGGTTCAGTGGCATCTGTCTAAACAGCTCCTCGTTAATACTAATCTGAGGAAGCGAATGAACCATCTGAGTGGTGTAAAATGCACTCACAAAATCTGCTCCCTTGATCAAGTGACGCTTTCTTCCACTTATCTGGGTACATATTCGTATGTGCATTTCTGGAAGCTCTTCCCCCCCGATGTGCTCAGAAGGGGCTGTCCATAAACGAAACATGGACTTTAGAGCCTGTGCTCATCGGAGGAGAAACCATGGGGGTTTGCAGTGCGGTATCTTTGAGCAAGAACCTCTGACTGAAAGGGTCAGGCTTCTGTAATAAAATTTTTAAAAAGCAATAAAAGGAAATTTACAGTGGTGACACGATTTAGGAGTTCATTGGGAAAGGCGTAGCTCTGCGTGCCAGGGAGTGCAGGCCAGGTCTGCATGGCACAGCACGGCGGGGCTTTGCAGCAAGGATAAGCCCGGAGAAAGGAAGGGCGGTATCTCCCGGAGGTACTTTAAAATAAGATCCTCGGAGCTGCAGATTTGTTATGGGAAGAAGGAGGTTTTGATTGTATCACATCCAAGTCTGTTCGTGGTTTAATCCCTCGCTGTCAGGACCCCGGCTCCAGCCAACCCTTCCTGGAGGAGGTGGTGTTTCTCGCCACCGCCACACCACTCGCAGAACAAGGGATGGGATTCAGCCTCACGCTGTAAATCACATCCCCGGGCAGCTCCCTTCACAGGTGTGCCTTGGGAGATAACAGGGCCTGGCAGCCACGCCGGCTTCCAGGAGCTCGCCCGCCGGCCACCCGGCCCCGCTGCCGCTGAAAGAGCTGCGTTAGAGGCGATTAGCAGAGGAAGGGCCAGGCATGGCTGGGAACGCTGGAGTCAAGGCCAACTGCAACGCTCATTTCGGCCTTTGCTGAAGGCTGAGCAAGCTGCGCGATGGCAGAGAGACCCCTCAGATGTAAAGGAGGGGAGATTTTGGTTCTTGGCAATTGCAATAGCCTGTGTACTCAGGGCAGGCTCTTTCTTTCACTCTGCTGCAAGTTTTGTGGCAGTTTTCCCTTTGCTTACTTAAGGGAATGTTTCCTGTTGTGGTGTTGCTTCAGACAGGAATTCCCTCATTTCGCCTTATCTGTCTCCAAACTATACGGAGGTGGCAGAAAGGGTCAGTCTGACATTTTTCAACATGAGACTTCTTGTTTTGATGACCTGCTTGCATTCTCTGCGGATCCTTTGCCACCAGGACAATCATCTGTGCTACGTACAGAACACGTCCCCTCTGCAGAGACCGGTGGGCTTCACAAGCGCTTCCGAGTTACGCCTCCCGACACCCTTGCTAAGCACTGGTATCCTACGTCTCCGGAGGAACTTTAAAACAGAAAGAGATTAAATAACTTCTTCAAGGTCACATAGCAAGTGTGTGACAAAGCTGGGAAAAGAACATAAATTACTGCAACTCACCATCCTTTGTCTCCGTTAGCTTCCGCCTTTTGTTGTTATTGCTATTAATAAACACAGACATTACAGCAGGCACAGTTTCCAATGAGGAGCAGAGATCATTGCTCCAAGCATTGTAAAAATACAGATGAAAGGATGGCCTTGTCTTGAAGAGGTTGAAATCCAAAAATAAGCCTCTCAGTCTCTCAATTGCTGGGACGATCCTGTCCAACCTTGAAATTTTCACTGGCCAGTCACTCAACAGTTTACAAATGCAGCTGCCTATATGAGAAAAACCACGTAGCCCTCCTATAGGGGAGGCAGGGTGCCAGGAACATGAGGGGCACTGAATTTCAGCTTACCCTTTTTTCTGTCTTGTATTGAAAAGCACTCAAAGCAGACAGGATTTTTGCTCATTTCCTGCAAACGGAGCTGAGAGGGAAAGTTACTGATAGCACTGACTGACCTACGAGAAGCACACACACAGCTAAGCAGGACCATGCTTAAAATTCAACTTGATAGCAATCCCTATACCAGCCAAGCCTGATCTAACGCCAATATTACAATGTGTGGTGCTGCCAGATTTAGGCCTGGCTGCCTTTACAGATTGGCCATAGGTTTCTCTTTAGTTATAAAACAGCTTCCAAACTTCAGACATGAGCGCAATGTGCTGACTCACTGCCAGGTATGTCATGCACAGGACAATAATGTCCAGGAAGTGCAAGATTCTGGATTTATTTTTAAACTTATTTTTATTTAACACTTCTTAAACGCAATAGCAGTAAGTTTCTGCTTTTTCAATTCCTCCTTTTTCCTGAGCTACAGACTAGGTGATCAGACAATAAGTAACAACAGGCACTGAATTTACAGGGAAATTGTTGCACTTTTCAGGTGGTTAAAGTCATTAACTCATACCTTATTACAGCAGCTGAGGCATGCAATAATCAGCCCCAAAAGTACTGCTCTTTAGGTCTTAATGCTCAATTAATTTTCTGGAATCCACATCAAGAAACAAAGGAATGAAACCACAATAAGAAGAACCAGGGGAAGAGTTATTGTTTCCTTTATTCTTTAGTTTTGGTCTTGGTTTATCAGAATTATAAATACTTCAACAAAAACCCATGCAGGTCAAGCCTTGCTGCCAGTCCAAATTGTTCTTCTATTTCCGTTGACTCAAACAGGATTAATTGCAGAGGGCAGCCATGCGGGTCAGACCAAAAGTCCCTCTACCCCAGCATGATTCTCCAAAAGTTCCCAGCAGTGGATGCCCAGGACACAGTATATGCATGGGGCAAGCAGAAAGCGGTGCTTTCTCGGGATATCCCCAGTGTTCAGCATCTCTGTGAATCAGAGATGGTGTCTTTCTATCCAATATCCCTCAATGGACTTTTATCCTATGAATCCATCAAACCCTTTCTTGAACAGGTCTATAATATTGTCATCCACAGCATTTTGTGGCACGAAGACCTGTGAATTAGCCTTGCAGGACACTGAGAGGTGAGTCCTTCTGTTTGTTCTGGACTTGGTAACTGCCGGTTTTCTTTGATGTCATGACTTTCTCTTCAGCTGTGTATTACTGGGGCATAGCTGAGAAAAACTATGCAGTAGTCGTCCAGTCTCCCAAGATCAAGGTTTTCCTTTTTGAAAGGTAACAAATGCCGTTTTCAGTGTAAGAATATTATAAACACTTATTTGCAAAAGAAAAAGGAATAAAACAAAGGACAAAATGCACTCATGCATTTTGCACAGGCCTACAGAGAGCTTTTATGTCTGAAACACTTAACAGAAAACCTTTACCAACAAGCTACACTTCAAAGCAGTGCAGGCGTGCAAGTTTCTGGGCAGGGCTCAGCCTCCTGTACGAGAACAGCTGCAGAGGAATGTTATCAATGCAAGCTTGGGAAACAAATATGCATCTCTATATTCATGATCCAAGTGCAGTACTCTTGAATTTTCCTACTGCTTGCAAGACCAGAGAGTGCCTTTCTGGTTCTCTAGTCCGATCACATGGCTATGAATCTTAAAACAGTACTTCTGTCATCAAGCCCACATTTTCTTTTAGAGATAAAAAATACTCATGCTAATTGGGAATTTAAGAACACTCTCTCGGGTGCCAAAAATCCGCAGTTGAGAGAGACAGAGACAATGTTCTGCTTTGTTTTAAAAAAATAATAATAACTTCGAAGGAAAATGTAATAAAGAAACTCAGAGAATTATTAAAACAAATGGAAAAGCAAGAAAGTTGACAGCATCAAATATCATGGTACAGTGGGAAGTGAATAAGGCAGGAAACAGGACGCAAGATAAAATCTATAGCAAAAAAAAGATTAAGGACAAAATAAAATTTAAGTATAACTAAAATAAAAGAAATCCTAACAATGGTTTTAGTACAAGAGGGCAGAAGTACTTAATAAATATTTCTGGCCTTGTGGTTGGGAAAAAGACAGATTTATATATACGATAAAATATTTTGCATACCAATTATAACCATTTCTAAAGAGGATGCTAAGCAGCAGATTCCAAATGAAGATTTCATATCAACAAAATCAGATAATTCCCATGTATGAATTTTAAAAGAGCCAGACAAGGATCTCTTTAATATTCGTCATCATTTCTAGTAAGTTTTGGAACACCTAGTAATTGCAGAGGATTAAAAGAAAGCTGACTTTGTGACAATACATTAGGAGTATAAGCAGACATTCTGAGCAATCACAGTCCCAGCAGCCTGCCCATCAAAGGCAGTGGAACAGCTACTGTTGGTTTCTATTAATAACAAATTTTATAAGGTAATAAAAGAAATGCCAATCGACATGCATTTATGCAAAATACATTTTGCTAAGTTAACATGGTAACATTTTCACAGGATTAGAGGTTTGGGTCATTCTTTATACATTTATACGTTGCTTAATATCAGCAGTGGAGACAGAGACAGCACGAGGACATCTCCCCCGAGGGAAAACGGTGGGCACTGGGGGAAGGCACTGGGGGAGTGGAGACCAGATACAGCATGCAGAGGGACAAGGGGCTCCTCAAACCCTGTCCTGTCAGACTCAGAGGGATCTCTAAATGGGCTACAAAGGCCATTTAGAGGTAATTAATTAAGCAAAAGGCCACTATCAGAATATCAGAGTTTGAGGCAGAAGAAAGGTCCATCTAGCACAGTACCAGGTCCTAGTGTGCCCATCCCAGGCTGGGCACGCTCTTAAATACAGTTTTGCGAAGGGTATTGAGAAAAACCAATATGAAGAGTATATTTGGTACCAGTTGCTCTAAGGTTTATTGCTCCTTTTTTAATGGATTTTATATGTGCTTTGGGTGATGAACATATGACAGTGTAGTTTGAGCAGGGTTATGCTCTTTTACTAATGTAGTTCAACACATATTGTTTTACAGCTGATCTTTGCACGTGGTTAACAAATACTGCATAAACCTATAAACTCTCCTTTTGACCAGCTGTGAGAACATGCTACAGTTTGTGTATCCCACAGTGAACAGAAAGAAAGACTATTTAATGAGATCCAGTCCAAGCAGTTTCTGAAAAATTAATTTAGCAGTTACATTCCCAAATAAATGTTGATTAGCACCTAGTTCATGCACTGTCTATGTGCATGAAATGTGCATAAACTTTGTTTATGTTGCAAAATTGAAAACTTACTTTTCATTTTCTACCCACTACCAGATGACCAGTTTTAGCAAATTAATCGCTTAATATGTTCTAAAACATTCCTTTGCTTTATTTATTCAATCCTTTGTTCATTGTTAGTTTTCTAATAAAACACAGTCTTTCAAGTCTGGTTTTAAAATAAACCTAATGTCTCTAAAATATGAAAAGCCTTTAAGATTTGCAGTGAGGTAGCTCATGGATATACCTTCACCATTTCCTTTTTGTCAGAAAGATTCATAATCTTTATGAAATAATTATGTATGAGGCAAGGAAAATTAAATCTCAGCTGGCCAGTGCTTATTATAAACAGGTCTGATTTCAGCAAATACTTGAATTTTCTAGATGTCACTTAGTGAAGCAAATGTTTCTCCTCCTTTACTCCCTGGATGGTTTTACATCCCTATTATAGAGTAACCAGGATTTTCTCCTGTTTAAGACATGCAGAAGGAATGTAAATGCAGAGTCACCAGGCAGCGTTTGTCAGGTACACAGACTGGAGGTTCAAGATGCCAGGCGACACAACCTCGGCCATTGATGTCAATGGAGGAAGTATTACCCTAAGAAAATGCAAGTCAATGAATCTGTCAGCTGCTTCTGAAATTCAGTTCCTCCCTCCATTTCCTGCTCTCTCCCGCTCCGCTGACCTCCGAATCCCCTTGTTTCCTATCTTGCTGACTTCTTTTTCAGCATCCTCATCACCGTTATCTTGAAGCGTTCTGTTGCTGGCCCTCCTTCCTTATTTTCTGTACATCGTTTCTAAGAGACCATTTCTCAGTGAGAGCCTAATAACCGTTATGTAAAGTGGGAGGCAGCAAAGGGTCAACGACTATAAGATATTAATAATAAAAAAAACATTTAAAACATACATGTTGGACTGATTCCTGCAAATCCCCAAAGGTGAGAATATCTTTACAACAACTTGGAATGAACTTTGTGGGAACAGAGTTTTAGCAAGGACTGAAGAAGTAAGCTGTGTTTAAAAATGCAGATGGCTGAATTAATTTCTTCAATTCTCTTAGTAGCTAAAACGGCCACTGAAAAAGTTTAGATTTTTGGCAGCTTTTATAAAGTCAGATCTTATTCTACGGATATTTTGAATGAGTAAAACTGAAAATGGCTGAAATACTTTATATTTTTAAAATATATTTTATCTTTATATGTTAAAATTTGGCCCTTTTAAAGGATACCATTTTAAAGGCAGAAATAACTTAGAAATGAAATATGCAGTGAAATCTCTGGCCAATCTAAAACAAAGCTTAAGCTGGACACTGCTCAGGTACAAAACAAAATATGTCCAATATATGCTTGGCACTAACTATAAACGTGCTCTGTGTTGCTGAAATACAAAAGAATTCTGCAGATTTAAAAAGGACACAATTTGAAATAGTTTCCTTTACTGCCATAGCAACTGGTACCTAAAACTAATACAAATGGAAGAGATCAGCTGAACTGTTTAGTCCTTTTCTTTTGAACAGTCACTGTCAGAGTTTCCCCCATTGCAATGACTTAATTGGGGCGGGATGTTTCCAACTTTATGCTTCTTTCGTAAAGCAGCAGCACAGAGAGACATTGCTCCAAATGGAGCAAATGTGCTTACAAAGCCCAGAAATGTCCAGCAGGAGTGTGAAAGGATGGTTGCTTTGCAGTATTCTGGTACTGGCATTGCAAGGTAGAAAAACTGTTTTATTGACCTAGATGCATTTTGAGACCATTGAACAGAGAAGTTTATCCCAAGCTCTGGATAGTTCTTTAAGAACTCCCAAAAATAAAAATGCATAATTTACAACACATTTCCATCCATCATTGGTGCCCATGTAGGGAAACCAGTCTGTCCCCAAACCTGGGTTACAAGCGCCCCGTCCTCCTGCATCCTTCTTCTTCCCCCCGCCGCCAAAGCCTAGGGAAAAGCTTTGCAGCGTGCCTGGGTTACAAATGTGGGCTCCAGGGCAAAGCCCAGCCCAGACGTGATGGACTGAAAGGGAGAGCTTCCCTTCAGCAGCCCCTCTGCTGGGACATCCAGACAAATGTTGTGGCTGGGAAGTATGAGAAGAAAAGCTGTCTCCTAGGCATATGAAAAGGTGATTCAAACTTTTCTTGACCTTTCCTATAAATGGAAAGATAAAACCGTTCGCGGCTGAAACTGTGGCTAGAGCAATGTGGTTGGTATGTGTTTTTTCAGTCTCATAGTATCCATAAGTATTCACTCAAACTGGTGCACCATTTTTTACCTTTTTTTCCCATGTATTTGTTTTGGTTAAATGGCATAAACTTACTCTGAATTTTAGCAGATATCACCATGGGAAAATAAGACATGCCACCCTGGCACTGACTAGCAACCCTGCTAATCTGGGATCCAGTCTCTGAAGAGGGAAAATAGCAAAAAACCGAGGGAGAAAAGTGCAAGAACATTTTTTGTTTCACCAAGACCTAGCATTTTAATTCTCTCTACAAATTTTCCCACTATTAAATTCTTCTAGTCCCATTTCTGTCCTTTTAGCATCTGAGCGCTAACAGCATGATGCAGCTGTGTCCACAAATTCAATCCCTCTCATGTGAAAAAGTGCAGCCTCTTCTCAGCTTTAAACTTCTTGCTGCCTCCTCGTGAAGTGTCCTAATTACCTTGCCTGGTGCAGCCAGTATTTCATACGCAGCAGCCACATTCCCTGTCGTCTCTTTTCTGATCTAAATATAGAACAAGCCATTTTGCAGCACTAAGGGCAGCACAGCTGCACAAGCGGCAGCTCCTCGGCCTCCCGCAGTGTCCGAGGCGGCTGCTGTGCTACTGCAACATCTCTTCAAGAAGAGATGTCTCTTTAAAGTTTCCTCAAGATCCATTTTCTCAACAGGATCCAGTCCTTCGTATGCATATGTCGGCCAGAAAACAGCTAAGCAGGCCAGCAGAAAGCAGGAATTCAGTCTCTCCCCAGAAGAGAGGAAAAGGCAACTCTCTGTGGCTTGTGGGACCCCAAGAGTTTTGGGCCAAGCCTCTGAAACAGCCATTTCCAGGCTCTGAGTGCACTGACAGCAATTCTGGGGTCACACAGAATACGCCAGCAAGAAGTATCTGCTCGCATTGACAAAAGGCATCTGATAAATGAGTACTTTCCAAAATGAAAAGTGTGGCTGAGAATTCACTGCTCATCTCTTTAAATTGTACCAGTATAATTTTGACCTGTTTGAATGCTGGTCCACATCATGTGGGATCAGAGGTGCAGGGATCACTAGTTATCTGTGGCTGAAAATCAGGAGTGTGTAAATTGCTTAAGGATTTTTTACAAGTTTTTTACCTTGGGTTTAATTAGAACTCCAAAACTGTACCTCTGTGATTGATGGCATTGGTAACTTGATTTAAATCTGTGCCATGAAGATATATAATCTGAGGTTTTTTAGACTGAACTGGACAAACTTTAAAGAGAGTTTTACCCGACTTTCATTTCCATTTTGGAAAACATTAACAGAAAAAGTTGGTTTATTCTTGTCCCCTGGCCTACTCTGTCAATTGTTCTTTTTTTAAAAAGTAAGATAATTTCCAAAAATAAGGTATTTCTCAAGCCAGTGACAATAGCAAGGAAGTGAAACAAGTTCAGCTAGCTGTCAGCGAGCTGCCAGCGCTCGCTGCCAGCTGTTTGCTATGCATGCCGACTGGTCACATCAACATTGAGTATCAACTATCAAAAGGTTTAAACCATTTGTGGACAAATCCAGGATTTTGAACTCCAGCTTAAATGTCCTCCCAAAGCCCAACTGTGTGAATTAGAACAGGCATAAAATCATCCTTGAGGGGAGAGATGGTAGGAAGAAGTCTATATATTCACTTTTGCTTGCTTGTTTATTTTAACCTGTGATCTGTTCCTGTGCGTGTGCTATAATGAATCTAGCAGCAATTTAAATTAAGTTTGCGTAGAAAGGAGAAGAATCCCATAAAAATGTTTGTACATCCTTTGTTTATCTCAGAAAAATGTTTTTTTAGATGGATTCAGAAAGAACCATCTTCACAAATCCACCAGCTCCTACTTCTGGGAAACCATTATTGCCTAAGTGTCAGTCATGTGAACTACTATCAGCATTAAGCAAGTTTCCAGAATTTTTCACAGTTTGGTCCACAACTTTATGCCCAGCTTGCCTCATGAGCTGAGATCTCCTGGATGCTACTCTCAGTCACAAAGTCCTTGTAGAAATTGTCTCTCCTCACTATGGGAAGAGCCTGAGGAACCACTATGCTAAGAATGCACTTAATATAACTCTTGGTTCTTGTGGCTGTAATTTAGTGGCTGGAAACAACGAAGAGGAGCCATTAGCATGTGACCAGCCAAGTCTCCAGAGGCTATTGTCAAATGCTCTGGGAACCACAGCCTGGCAACCCTGTAACCCCCACTAAACCCCAAATTCACGGCTTTCCCAACAAGCCTCATTCCACAGCACAGCAAGGAGCTATGAGCAATTTTTTAAAATTATTATTTATATATTTATTTATATTTGTATATTTATTTATCATTTATGTTTATATAATCATGCAATACTATGGAACTGATGCTGTTTAGTTAGCAGTGCTGGCTGTGGCTGTTGATAGTTCTTAGTTGCTGAGGTCAAGGTAGTCAGTCCCTAGAGTTCTTCAGTGAGGGTCTGTCTTCTTTTGTCCCTGTCTTTCCTCACTTATCATCAATGTCTATTCTATTCTATTCTATTTTACTCCTAACTACGGAGCCGAGTGCACGCCTACCTGCAGTGTAGTCTCAGCAGGTACAGGTTTGCCAGGAGTGGCCTCGGTTGTCCTAAGACTGCCCTGTGTACCTCGCAGGGGCTCAGGCCATCATCTGGGGCTGGGGCAAGGCAGACAAATCAGCCAGAGACATCTTCCTAACTGGGTCTCAGGTATGCAACAGTGCCCGTGGGATGAGCCTCCTGCCTGATCTCCACTGCCCTGAGAATGGCGTGGGACCACAGCTCCTGCGATGCTGGTGCCCTCAAGCTGGCAACATGTGTATGAAGTATACGCTTTAAAAGCATTTCCCTTGGCCAAGATGTCTAGAAAGCTATCTGCAGGGAGCAAGGTGAAGGTGCTTTAAACTGTCATCTAGTCTCCTCAAATTTGGGAGTTTCTATTCATTAGCTGAAGACCTCAAGCAAAAGCTTGGGGCCTTCCTAGCAAAAACTGCCCAAGTCCTGGTTCCCAGGCACGCATGCTGACCAGCAGGAAGGAATACTGGTACATCAGTTGAAAGTAGAAGGTCCAAAGTCCCAAACCTGAATGCTGCAGACGCATAGGACAATTCTGGGGGAGCAATACTACATGCTTACCCTTTTTTTATGCTCTTCCCAAGCATACATTTTCAGCTGATATCAGAGATAGACAAGAGGGCTAAATGGACCTCTGGTTGAACACGGTATGGCCACTCTCATGTCCCCAGGAAGGCATGCCAGGGCGTGTGGGAAGGTGTGCTGGGCAGCCTGCCGGCACTCCTTCTCCCTGGCTTTACCAGCAGGTCACCCTGCAGCTCCCCATGCCACCTGCATGCTTGGGTTTTGTTTGAAGGGACCTCAGCTCTGGAGAGGCATGGTGTGCAGCCCCATCTCCTTCCAGCATGGAGCCAGGGCACACAGGGGGACTCTCCTGGAGTGGGTCCATGAGGCACGTCACTAAGAAGCCATAGTATAGACACAGCCTGCGGGAGCTGCACAACCGATGTCAATAAGAGAAAGATCAGACCCTGGTGCCTAAAATTACTTGCTTTAAGTTAATGTTAAACATATTGCCAAAGCATCTTACACAATTTCAATTATGCACTGAAAGAATCTGCATTGTGGAGTTCAAATTTAATTATATTGTCATTTACTCCGAGGAATGCTTGCGGTTAATCACTGTTTACATTTATTATCTTTTGGTTTACATTTTTTCCCAGATTAATAGATCATAAGATACCACCACATCAAGATTTCACATTAAGGCAAGATACTATTATAACATTATGTGGTAACTCTTTAAAAACCAAACAATTGTCAACCTCGTCCCGCTGAAATAACTCTTTGTTCCAAATTCACGTCCCTGGAAGCGCTGGAATGTCCTCATGGCGAGGTGGCCTGCCAAATCGCTGAGCAAGGGCGGGGGTCAGCTCCCCTGCTGGTGTAACACTAATGACTCCGTGGAGCTGTGCCAACGGGGATTTTGGCCCTCCATATAACCCCCTCCCAGGATGTTCATTGTTCAATTATATAGAACATGCACATGCTGTGGACATGTAATGTCCTTCGAATAATCCACCCTGGCAAAGCAACTTTGGGAGGCTGGTTAATACACAGAAATAAAGAATGTGAACTGTATGTTAACCCCATGAATGCGGTCCCAAGTGGCTGCAGAACCCTTCGGTGTAACCGGTAATTTCCATCACAAACCAGCCATGTAATTACAGACTAACCACAGAACTAATGCTCATCTCACAGCAGCTCAGTTGTGCTCTGGGTCCTGATCATGCCGTCAGAAGGCATCACGTGCCTTCCCAGACTATCCAAAGGTTGGCCCTGACCTATAAATGCCAGCCCGGGTACGGAAGGTGCTTGCACATGCTAGCGTTCGTAGGTAGGTGCATGGACAAGGGCTGGCCAGCAGGAATTGGATCGCCAGGTAGGAGAGTCTTGCATTATCAGAGCAAGATTTGGTTTATACAAATTCATCAATAACATCAGTATCAATAACGTCATTATAGTAACTGTAGAAAAAGAACTGAATTGAAGGTATCATGTAAAAAAATACATAGTTGCAACACTTCACAACTCCCAGATGGTGAGTAAATATTATAAAAGAGAGGAAGAGAATGAAGCCATTTCTTCCACTCTTTCCTATCTAGCTTTCTTTCGGAAAGACATTTGTCCACATTTCATTTCAGATTACCATGTAGGTAGGACAAAATCTCCTCAAGATGCATTCAGACTATGCAAACTCCAGATTTCTCTTCAAGCAAATGTGTGTCATTCAATGCAGTCTCAAGCAGAGAAGAAAAATGCTGTGCAGTCAGGGAAAATATATTATCATAAAATAATACACATACTATACTGGACTGGGATATACTATATAATACAATAAAGATAAATATGTATATATATTCATTAACATATATGAACACAAAAGCACATACACAGGTCTGTTCTTATCCCTTCTCATACCAACAAAAACATACATGAAGTTTTCTTGAGCTTTAATATACACTGCATTTGTGAGGACTGCAGAATCTAGTCATATTAGAAGTCGTAATAATGTCAGAGTTTGTCCACATTCCTCAGGTAAGTTACATACTAGAACAATGTGCCGAGGGCTGTCATCTGTGCTAATACCTTACTAAAATACACATGGCTTGATCAAATCCATATACTTAATTCATATTTCCTTTTTTTAATTAAATGACAGATGTGCCCCGTATAAACCATGAATGTGTGTGGAGACTGTTAAACTGCTCATTATGAATGCAGACATTTCTGCAGTCAGTGAATCACTTGCAAATAAATTCTGATTTCATTCTAATGCATTCTGCGTACTCAAGGATCCACCAAATATTTTCTGTGACAAACTTTCAGCTGATGGGTGCTACTCAACATTCACTGAGCACAGCTAGTAACCCACTGTGTAGTCCTCGCCTTGATTGGATGAGAAGGAAGACTTTGTCAACAAGAAAATAAGGAAGAATGATTAATTCACTTCCCATCTGAATTTTAAGGCATTCAAAATCATTCATACTAAAATTCATGAGACTTTGGGGATTTATTCATACCAGGAAATTAATTTCAATTCATTTGTATAGAGACTGACTTAGTGAATCATAGACCAGTGACCAGCTCAATTCTTTCGCAAATTTTTTTCATTCACCATTTGTCCCTGGATTTTTTTGCTTGTTTGTTTTCTGTATTTGACGAGATCTAAAATAGATGTTCATATGTATTTATATATATATAAATACAGGAGATGCCATGATGGCCACCACGGCCAGGAAAAACCATGGTGGGGGGCAGGAAACACCATGGCGGCCACCTCCTTGGAAATCTGGTAAGGGAGGGGATGCTTTTGTGACCAAGGCTGCAGTCTTTTTAGGTACTCTGCCCCCTGAGCTTTCCTAAAGGGAAAGCTGAACTTAGAGGACAACGAATCAGACCAGACTTTAGCCATCCAAAATGTAGGCACCAGTTAGGCTGGTCAGCTAGATGGTCCTTTGCACCCAGTGCAGAGATGGCCTCTCTACAGTGCAAGTCACCCCAGTAGTCCCAGAAGGGGACAAATCATCATCTGGAGATATTTATCCCCATCTGTGGGGAGATGGTACTGTGGGGACAACTTGGGCAAATAGCTTAGTGAGAAACTTACGGTTTTTGTAGTTCAACATAAGTCAGATGAATCTCACCCTTTTGTCTGAACTTGGGAAAATAACCAAGTAAAATAAGGAAGTCATAAGAGACTCAGTCTTTTTTTATTACACTCTACCAAACTTCATATAAATGCTGGCTAAGGCATTTCTGTATCTAGAATAATAACATGAACTGACATTGCTGGCTGCAGTTTTTTCCCCCTTTCATTCTGAGGAGGCTGAACATGGAAAACAAGTCACTGGGAGGGAGGGAAGCGTGAAAAATGTGTCTCTGTCTGCAACTGGAACCTTTCGCTTATTAATTCTCAAAGGACTTAAGGCAGAATCTCGTGGAAGTTTAAAATCTGACAAAGCTTAAGAAAAAAAAGGCAAGTCCTAAAACTTTTAAGGTAATAAATCATAGATTTCAGATTGCCCATTTCTTAGAATGTCAGTTAAGATGAAAGAGCCTGAGAAGGAATAAAATACCTTATCTTCTTCAATTATTCTTCTTCCAAGTCATCATTCCTGTGTTTCTTTTTATTTTACCTACAGAAGATCCATTTTTCTCTGTATAACTTACAGTTAATTTGCAGGGGGTCAAACCTTTCCATGGCTTTTTGCAAAGAATGTAGAATAATCTCTGCAATGGACTGTCATGAAATAATATCCTAATGTACCATACTGAAAAATTATCTTGACTTTATCTCCTATTAGACAGGAGAAAGATGCATCAGATCACACATCTATTACTCAAATCAGTCAGATACAGTATCATTCTACTATATATGCCCCTGAAATTACTCAAATCAGTCAGATACAGTATCATTCCACTATATATGCCCCTGTACCAATGGTACAAAAATACCATTGAAGTTGCAAAGTACAGCATACAGATGCTAGAAAGTCCCCAAATTAAGGATGTATAGAGTGCAATGTCACTGGGGCTTCATTACACATTGGTACCAAAGAGCAACTTAATGTTCCCATGCTGTGCGCAGAACTACCTAATGCAGCCAACAGAGATGCCAGGCATAGTGATGTTTCCTCTGCATCTTATGCAATTAAGTCAAGACTGCACATAGATATTTTTGTCCACTTGGGATTTAAAATTCAGAGTTTATTCTAGACGGTAGGTACCTACCTGTGCACAGGAGGGGAGGAAGTTTCGTCACCACGACTTATGATGGGAAAACAACTGAATAGGGGAAGCACTTGACCAGGAGGAAATATGAGCTTAATTAACTCTGAAACAGCATTTGAACTGAACGCTGACCAGGAGACTCTGCTGACCACCAAGAGGGTCAGCTGGGGGGTGAGGGGAAAAGTCGTACCCTCATCTTTGGAAAGCCCAGGCCACTGCTGAGCACGGAAGTACCATGCCACCAAAAAGACAAGAAGTGAGAAGCGCTGAAGGGCCCAGGTGCTTTGGGCAGGCCTGGCAGGCTGGCCTCTCCAGGGAGTTAGGTGACATTTAGGGACCTCTCCACTCACCTGTCTGGACCATGGTGTGAGAAAGCAGACAGTGCACTCATGGACAGACGGTTGGTCTGTCCAACCTGCTGTCCTGCCTGCAGCAGTAGGGCAGTAGCCATCAGCTGACGCCTGAGGAAGATCTGGAGAAGAGGGCGAGCCATACAGCCATGTTCCCTGGTACCTGCCCGACCTTGCAGTGTAATTGCTGATGTCTTTCTTGTGTCCGATGGCCCTTGATGGCTTTTCCTTCTGTGGGCTCCCCCTCTAACGTCATGAACAAAGCCCGTCTCCTGCAGTGACGGGGATACTTGTGCCCCCACAGGGACCTGCAGGCCCCGAGCGAGGGGCCAGCCGGCCGCAGCGGGGGACAGCCTTTCTGAACAGCTCCCAGCAGCCAGGTGCCTCGGCTCCGTTCCAGCCTGCCAGAGGTGCCGAGAATAGCGAGGCTCAGTCTGGCCTCAGAAGTTTCATGTTCCTTTTATTGCTGAAGCAATAGCATAAAACATCTGAACAACAGTTCCAGAATGTAATCTAACACATTGTTTTGTTTGCATCTTTTTTAAAATGAAATTACTAGGGTATAAAAGGCACTCTGTGAATTACGCTGGCTTTCATGTGTACTGGAATAGGATGTTTGAAGCCATTCAGAATAAGAGTCTGCTGTGGCAGATAGATACCGTGTTCACACAGTAAATACAGTGTTATCTTATGATCTGAGAGCGGACGTTTCCAGAGCATTCCCAGAATCCTTAGCTTTCTTTTTTTAATTAAGCTCCTTAACTCTGGGCTATGGCGTGGACATTACGGATACAGCAGGGATGTTCCTTCAGCCTGCTTTAGACATCCCCTGGGGCCTCAGAAGAGCCCCTCCTCAGCAGCCACCTTCACAGGTCGCTGGTGCCTGACTTGGTCCCCCTCGTCACCCCCCCAGGAGCTCGGCTGCCCCAGGGAAAGCTGGATTTTTCAAAAGACTTCAGCGCCTACGAGCGGGACCGGGTTTTTAAATCCACCCGGCATCTACCAGCTCCCACGAAAGCTGAGAGCATTTAAAGTTTCATCACTTCATTTAGCTGCCTACGTGGGAACTGGTGGGCACTGAACTCTTTGGAAACGCCTGCCCTGTGAAACTAGCCTCCAAGCGTTTTACATCCCAGCTGACGGTGTCAGCGTTGACTTCTACATGTTGAGAAAGTAAGGTCCTGACATAATACACTATAATGACTCCCTGTGCAGCTTTTTAAGGCTTTTATGTAAAGACACACTTAGACATCTTAATAGCTCAGAGTTGTTACTTTTACTACTCATAGCTGTCTTGCACATATGGGTTTATGTATCGATTCATGTCGGTGGAACTGCTAGGCGAATATATTCACTTGGAATTTTTCTTGGAAAATGCACCAAAGCTTTCCCCCCTCCCCGTAAAACAAATCACATCCGTTTGATGGGGTGCTTTCTCTGGTATTCAAAAAGGCAATTGTTACAAGAGTTAACCAATTATCTGCCAAAAAAACAATTGTAAAGATACGCTTGTCTGTGTACCCACTAAGCTAAGTGTTTTTCAGACTAGTAAATTAAAAACAAGTCTGCATTTAAGTCTCAGGTTTTTAAATTAATCATTCTTTGTTTTCAACTTTGGAGAGGTTTCTTCATCTAGCCGTTGAATTCCCAAAAAAAGGAGTTTATGTCTGGAGCTCTACTGTAACAAGAGAAGCAAGCCTTTAGATTGCATGTATACTTTAGACTACACATGTATTTTACAAACACGCTCCATGTGGCTATGTTTAACAATATAAAGTATATCGCAATGAATGAACATTTAAAAGTAATCATGTAAAGGACAGGGGAGATCTCTGGATTAATCACTACAGCTTTTGGGTGGTCCAGGATATGCTTGTAAAATTTTATGTGAGCAAATTTAATATTATGTAGAAAAATCATCTTTGCAGTGTATTTCACCTCTGCATTCCTATGTCTGCCTTTCTTCCTACCAGAGCCAACATGGGCTCAGGCACTACCAGGCGCTCAGCCCCTGGAAGTGGAAATGCTGTGCAGACCCTTCACGGCTGTAGGACCGATCGTGCAGGTACGTATTTGTTGGTAGATTATGGACTTTTCCATTGGTACTTGCCAGACTGACAAACCAGACCAGCTCTTCTTCTTTCAAATGTATTCCTGATGCTGCCAAGACTTTGAGAAGGCCTGTATACTAATGTGTTTGGCTTTATTTTTGGCAAAGCAGACTCTCTGAACTCAACTCAGGATGAATGCTTTTTTCCCCTTAGCTTTTAGCAATATGTAAATAGGTGAAATCATCTCCTACATTTAAAAAATAATTTAAAAGTTAGAATACTATCATCTAGCTAAATCCACTTTTTCAGATCTGGCATTTATTGCTTTCTCTGTTTATAAAAACTAGGTCACGGTGTGTGCTTATTTTAAAGAAAAAAATTTAAATACACCTTTCAAGCACAAATTAAGACTTCCCAGTTATATCTTTCTGCGGTGTTCAAAAAAGTTATTTAAAGTAACAAATTTAGCATGGAAGTAATGAAAAAAATTCTATTAAAAGAGAAAGGCTATCATAATGTACTGACTAAATCCTTAAAGTTATCAGTTCCAGTAAGGTTAAAAACAGAGTGGTAAGACAGATTTATTGGTTATGATTGTAATTATTACATCATTCACAAACAGTACTGTGTTTTTGTGGCAAACATGGAGCTATAAAAGCAACAATAACTCAAAAACTGTCCAGTGAACAAAGAATAAATGAGTGGGGAAAAATAATGCTTTTCTATAGAAGGATATGTTAATTGTCCTTGCTATAGATGTCTGTCTGAGAACTGTTCAAGCAAGAGAATAATCCAAAAGCAAAACTTGTCTACCCTTGATATTCAGTCCTCCAGGATCTTCTTCAGCTGCGATGGCAAGAGAGGAAAAGAGCAGAAGAAGCCGAGGTCTTTGACTCTCTCCAGCGAGCGGGCAGGGGTGCTTCACAGATGTCAGGAGCTGTACGTACAGCTCAGCGCTCCCCTCAAGCCAGCCCAACAGCACTGGGGCAGCAGAAAAAACAATTTCCTCCGGATTATTATTTTTCCAGTAATGAGTCAGATCAGAATAAAACCCTTGGTAGAAAGCAATGAAGAGAAGAACTTTGTTTCCCTTACAAAGCTTGATACAGTTTTGGTTTCCCCCAGGGCCTAAGGAAGGGAAGCCGTGCTGATAGCTACCAGCAGAAGCACAATGCAAAGTGCTCTTGTTGCCTTCAGGAAAGTACGAGCTTATTCCCTGTTCAGCTGAGCCCTCTTGGCTGGATGCAAACAATATGGTGAGCAGCAGCGACAGAACAAAGCGTAGGCACACCTCGCTGTTTACTGTGGTCTGCGGCTAGATACGCACCAGCTCTGAGTTAACATTTGAACTAAGGAGTGACTGAAACAAGTGATCAGCTCTGGCATGCCTACTGGTGGCCCTTCCAGAGTTAGCCTTCACCCAGGTGCAGGTCCAAGGCAAAACAGTCCTGCAAGAGCCAAGGCTGCAGGGAGGCTGGAGGGAAAATTGACCAGGAGGGAAGTTTGCACTGCTGCTGCCCACATACCTTGACTGTGTGGATAAAAAGCTTGCCCTTACAAGTACTCTGCAATGTATTAAAGCCTTTCTCTCTCTCTCTCTCTCTAGCTTCTATCCCATTTTTTAAATCACAAAAAAAAATGTTTAGACCCATTCTTAACATTAAAACCCTCTTCATTGCTCTGGCTAAGGAAGGTAATGACAGGACAGATGTTGAAAAAACCTGTTGCTAATGTTAGCACAGAGGTAAACAGGTTTTCACACTGGTAGTCCATTTTGAGAAAGCTCTCTAGCATTATCATTTTTAGCTCACATTCAACACATAGCAGGACTAACAACTCATCCTCTAATCCGCTGGCTGCAGAGGATACCTCTGCGTGTACCTCCACGGACAACCATGGATTTATATAAGTGCAAACAAAGCTGGTGTTGTGGGCCCCTATTGTTTAGAACTGGCAGCAGAAATAAGGCAATAAAACTGTTAATAAATATTTTGAAATACCTACTCAGTCATAGCTAAACCAGACCTAAACCCAACCCTTTTTGGAAAGAGGGAAGAAACAGACACTTCATTTCTGCACCTCAGCTACTCATGAGCACAGCCCTTGTTTGTGAACCTGGCAGGCTCAGGCACATGGACCTTAAAGTTACAACAGCATTATGTGCAGAAGGCTGTTTCCATTCATCCTTAGGAATACCTAATTGTGTATCTTTTTTTTGGCTTGGTCCACAGTAGATACAAAGAGTGCTAACACAAAAATGCAAAATGCCTGGGACATTGATGGAGAGGTGAGAACCCAGAAGTCTTTTCCCTCTGCCTGGAAGACATTTTCGGGAAGGTAAATTCTCTGGGAACTGCCAAAATTTAGGACCTCATCCAGCTGTAATTGCAGATTAAAGCATTTTCATCAAGTACAGGGTGAACCAGATGAGCCTTCACTTAAGATGAGCTACATATATTTACTTGTGGCTTTGCCTCTCCTGAGCAATGGAGTCATCCCTAATAATCACTCCCCAGAGGACCCGAGCCCCACCGATCGAGGGCCTGTACACACAATAAAAAGACTGTCTAAAGTAGTTTAGTCTATCTAATGTACAGACAATCAAAGAATCAGCTGAATGCCAGCTGTATTTACTTAGCTGTTTTTTCTATCTCAAATGTACACAATATGTGTAATTTCTTTAAAAATCAGTTGCATATTAGTTGAAAACTGACTTAATAAATAAAATCGGTAAAATATATTTGAAATTCATTCATCCACTGATTTCTTACACTGGTTATTTAAAATAATAGCATATGATTAAAAATTGTTTTGGCTAAACCAAAATATCAGTTGTCCCAACCATTAAAATGTCCTGGCTGTGCTCCTAGGTGATGACAGTACTATATTTAGTCACTGAGTACCACCAGCTGTCTTGCTAACAGAAGTCTGGCATTTTCCTTAATTGAGAGATGCAGTATGTGTGAAATGATACCACTCACACTCACTCATGATAATACTAGCATGACCTAGTTGAAAGCTTTTGATTTTTTTTTGCTTCTTTGTTCAGAAGAATAACAGTTGGTTCAGTACAATGTTAAAAACTGAAACCTATCCAAGGGGTTTATAAGGAATTCTCTGCAGATTACGATCTAGAAACCTCATTTTTCTGAGTCCCCCAGCAGGGAAGGGCAGGTGAGGGGGAAGAAATGGAAAATGTAGCCTTCAACATTTGACAATTACCTTCCCAGTCATCCATATTTTGCAAGTTTGGGTGATGTTTTCTTAATTTTTTTGCCTGACTGAACATTGGGACAGAGGTAGCTCAGGGTGTTACATTCTGGTGGATTTTACTGCTTTCTGTCAGCCTTCTACCTTAAAAGCAATGGTATAACTAGAGGTGGATGATGACTTTTGTTGCTGAATAGTTAGTCTGCCCCAAAATTGTAGTTTTGGATGCAACAAAATTATTTGTGAATTCTGGTTTGAATTCCTGGAGTATAAATTTCAGAGAGAAGCCAACGGTCCCTTTCCCCACTCTCACTCCAAGGCTGCATAGCTCGGTAGGTAGGACAAGCATCAGGTCGAAAACGTAACTGAGTGCACCGCTTCCCATGAGAGCTCCTTGGCGCTGGGGTCTGGGCGATGGGTAAGTAGCTCATTTATTCTCTCTTGTTGACATGCTTCCGCTCCTATTCATAAATAAACATTCACTGAAGCAGCAACTAAAAATCTGAAGATCCCCCTGTCAAACGACCTAATCACCATCTTAGAGAGATGTATATTATTTTCTATCCAATAAATATTGAAGTTTTCATTGTTAAGTGGTCCAACCATAACAGAAGAGCCATGAGACCTCTGCCTGAACACACACTGCAGCTTAACACTTGCAATATTTTCTGAGTGGGGCAGCCTGGGGTTAAAATCCCTGCTGTGGACCAAAGAAAGAGGGAATCGGACCTAAGGTTTCCCACATATGATGTGAATGTCCAGCACTGGGATCTAGGGCACAGGAGGGAGGAACAGCTTTAATACCAGCTTCTCACGATTACCTCATTCCTCTTGTGAATCTGGCCCTTGGGGTTTTATTTAGTATGTCCCAAAGTGAAACCAAATGATTCAAGGTGAATTAAATGTTGCAAGTAGTCCAGAACTGCTTTTGCTTGATTCACTGAAAATGTTGAAAAGCCTTGGCTGGGGGAGCAGTCAACCACAATACAGTAAAAAAAAAAAAGGAAGAATGGTAGTTGAGCAGGAAACGTCCTCGTTCACTGTGCCTTCTCCTGAACGGCCAGCTGGAGCTGACGTGTGCAGCCAACCATCCTTACCGAGAGTGCGACGGCTTGTGAATGGACAAAATAAATATTTAATAGTATTTATAGGCACTGTGGGCAGGTGAGGAGGCTGAACCTGAGCCTGCAATACAGAGATGTGAATTCGATTCCCAGCTGCGCCACAGTGTCTCTGAGCAACCTCAAGTGAGTTGTTTACTCCCTGGATATGCAGATGCAAATTCTTGTAGCTCTGTGAGAGGTTTCTCTGCTTCTGTGGACCGGCTATGCCAGCTGTAGATCTGGGCCCTGACACCTCATGCCCCTCGGTATAGCAGGGTGGGTAATGCTTCCCTAGATCTTGAGGACCTTGGGCTAATAATAAAGTCACTGATGTCTCATGGGTGCCTATTGTGATGGGCTCATAAAGACCTAAAAAACCAGAATGAGTAAAACAAATAACATGGGAACACCTTAAGCAGCAATTTATTGTATACTACATGGCAATTTGTTGTATACTATATCACACTGCCATCATGGGCTTTTAAAATCTTTAAACACAGGATGTTTTCCTGTTCTCACACACTTGATGTTTCCTCCAAATGGGGAACTCCTGGGGTGTACGGCAGATCAGCAGTTCACGTATTCATTGCTCTGCAAAGTCACATTTTTCAGGAGTGAAGGAGTGAACTGTGACTTTTTGCTTCAAAGGTGATTAAGAAGACAGCTGAACCCATACTATTTAGCAAAATAATGTAGCTGGACAGAATTTCTCGCCATGTATTAACTGTGAAATGTACTTGAAAATTGAGATTTTAATTAAAAATCAGTATTCTTACCTGACATCACTGGAGGGTCACTGAGCAGCACAAGAATGCAAATGAATTCTGGCCTGCTTCAGCAGTGGTTAACAAGCCAAAGAAGATTATAACGTCTCACAGAAAGCCCAAAGAGCTGAGTAGGAAACGTACAGTGTTTCCCAGCCTGCCAGTAAGAAAAGATCATCAGATCTGTTTTTCTACTTTTCTGTTCCATACTTGTATCTGCCATGGGGAAAAATCTGGAAGGGATGAGCAGGCTCTCAGTCACTGTTTAAGTACCTTGCTGTTCATAAAAGCATGAAGCAGAAGTGTTTTGTTTTCCATTGCATTTCACAGCTTCTGCACGTTAAATACCTTCAGATTTCTGCAGAGAGCTAAATCTGGTGTGCAGGCTGCAGCAGGTAAACAAGGTGTATCTTAATGAACTGCCAAGTAATAACATGAGGGAACTTTTTAAAACAGCTTTACTTTCATTACTCATTCTAAACTCCGTGACTGCTCCTATAGCCTCTAAGCCCTGAAAAAAACAGTGTTTGTCCCTGTGATTCCCGATGTAACATGGCTAAGAGGCAGGGAGGCACAAACCTGACCCTAATTTAGTGCAGCTGAGTCACAAGTCTTTACAAAAAGACTGAATTAATTATTTTTTATTCAGTTTTTACTTTTTTAAGGGAAAAGAGAAAATGTTTAAGATCTACATTTAATTAGAAAAGATGTTTGGTTTCAAGAATATGCCCAGCAGGGTGGCATTTAGTAACAGCGCCGTCTCTTCTGGCAGCAGCTTGTCAGACTAGAGGCGCCCAGTTCTACCTGCTGTTCAAACACGATCTGAGGAATAGGTCCTTCCCAGAAAATTTTAGGATCTCAAAATAAAATGTGACAAGTTGGTGCAAGCAAACAAAGAGCTTGAAAGGAGAGAAGCAGGGAAAAGGAAGGTCATATGGCAGGAGAGCTTGGCTGAGTGTGTCTTGGGCACATGCTCTTTTAAGAAGAGAAGCAAGAGACCCTAATAATATCAATGGGCCCCTTCCATCAGCTGGTACTATGGCATGGATATTGTGGCAGTAAAGGGTCTTGAAAACCCACCTGAAGGAAAAGAGAGAATCCCAGAGTCATGGAATGGTTGAGATTGGAGATCACCTGGTCCAACCCCTCCTGCTCAGGCAGGGCCACCTAGAGCCAGTTGCCTAGGACCATGTTCAGATGGCTTTTCAGTATCTCCAAGGATGGAGACTCCACAGCCTCCCTGGGCAACCTGTGCCAGTGCTCAGTCACCCTGACAGTAAAAAAAGTTTTTCCTGATGTTCAGAGGGAACCTCCTGTGTTTCAGTTTGTGCCCAGTGCCTCTGGTCCTGTCACTGGGCACTGCTGAAAAGAGCCTGGCTCCTTTCAGTGGTGCCTGACAGGCAACCAGGAATAAGTAGGATGTTCTCTAGGAAATGGTTTTGACTCGTAGATTGTAAGACTCCAGATTCCTGTGTTCATAAAGCGCGAGATGGATGACTTGATCAAATTCTTACCAGGTTACTCACAAAGCCCAGCATTTAAGAAACAACAGGTCAGCTACAGACACTGTAACATGATGACCTTGTTTGAAAAGCAAACACACAAAAATCGGAGATACTGTATCCAATATCTTACTTCACAATAAACCAGGGGCTGCATGTTTCATTTGAAACTGCTTTGCTGCTTAGGATTTCCAGCAGGATCACTTGTAATGACACACTATCACTTCATGTTTCAGCATAACTGTTCTTCTTTCTAAATCAGCCACATATTCCTGCTCCAGCTATCTAAGCTTTCATTTTGAGCATATTAAAGCCATTAGCATAATTAACAGTAGAGGAAAATGTCAGGTAGCCAATATAAATTCTCTGATGTTGCAAATGGCGTGAAAACAACAGCTTTGATATATGTGACCTGCTCTCATTCATCTCAATGCAATATTAACAATGAAATATTAATTACGAGCATAATGCTACCTCATACATCAACATTTTAATCTATTTCACAGGTCACTTTTTTGTAAAAACGTGATCAGCTGATGGATGCAGTAGCAGATGTTATGGAAAGATGCAACAGGCAGCTTGCTGTTGTCACTGATGCTGTGGATCTCAAGCATTCTTTGCCAAAGTATAAATTACTTACCAGAAGGAAAATATTCTCCAGGTTTTGCACCGAAGGAATCAGCTGTCTTCTGTTCCCAAAAATCACAACCAGGTTACATATCTCTGTGTCTCTCAACCTACTGGTTCTCCCAAGAACATTTCCACAGGGCATCCGCAGTACAAAATTGAGTGATACCAGATTTACCTGCTGACCAACAACTGGTTTAGCACTGATTATATTGTTCTAAGTGATGGCACATAGTTCACTCGCGTCCAGCTGATGTCACCTGGCCCTGGGTTATTTGCTGACTCATGATGATCTATTTCTTAATAGGCAGTGTAAATAGGTGTTAGCAATGTAGCAGTCAAGCAGACCTACACAGCAGAAGATCTGTATTATGCTCTCAACACAGGAGCCAGATGTCTAATACTATATACTAATGGAGAAAAGTGGGGTTGTGGTTTTTCTTCCCTTATATGAAGACCTAACTTAAAAACATAAGCATCTGGTGGAATTTGCAAAAGAGCTGACGGGCTATCATGGGTACTGCTTAGGCAATGCAAAGCCCACAAGGGTACATCTGCAGCATCTGGTTGCCTAAATGCCTTTAAAGACCTGAAAAACTTTAAAGACCTGAATCTCAACACTGGAAGGTACATTTCTGAAGGCAGTATTTCCTGAGATGACTGTCATCCAATTCAAAGGGTCACGAACTGCAAAAGATGGAATTTGATGTTCCCAAGGCTTTGGGAGCAGGGAAGGAAGTGACCAGAGGGCTGCAGGGTGAAACAGCACCTAACCAACTCCTTGTTGGCTTCCAGCTTCAGAAGCCCCGCTGTGAAGAGCCTCAGACTAGGAAATAGGGCAGGAGCAAGAAGACTGAAAGCAAAAGAAATATTACTGTTTGGCATAGTCCTCCATCACATCAGAATTGGACAGCTGATTGTAATGAACGATGCCAGAAATTGCCTTGAGCCTGCATCTTTTCCAAACACAGTGACTGTGCAAAGAGATCAGCCACGGTTCTGTGAGGTGTGGACTTACAGGGACTCAGATGATATATCCGAATGACCAAGGCTGGCATCTGTGGTAGGGAAGCCAAGGTTTGTCTAGCTTAGAGGCTTTGTGTCAATCTGAGGACGTTAACCCCTCTCTAACCAAAACCTGGTCATGTTGTAGCTTTTACAAGTGGATTTCTCCCCTTTTCCATGTTCTACTGTAAGGGGAAAAAAAGCCAGTTCCAAGCTAAGCATTTTTTCTGGCTTTGTTCTTTCTTGACTAAGATAGGCACAAATGAGTAAGGAGAGCATGATAAATCACAACAGATTATTCTCAATAACTGAAGCAGAAGCCACAAAAATAAATAAACAAACAAATACATAAATAAATAAATCTGAAAATACAGAAGGATCCATTTATAAAAGCATAAGCCTCATTTGCACTGTTCATTGCTTGCTTCCATATGTAAGTTGTAGTGGGATGCCTTAAATATTTTCCATGCCTATTTATCTTACGATATTTTCATGGATCTAACCTCTTTTTTCCCCTCTGAGATATTTCTAGCACTGTGGCTGGAGAGCCCAGCTGGGATACAGCTGTGTACTGTCCAGCTTTGATGAGATATAAATGTTTTCTTTTGTGCTAATGTTGTGACATTGCCCACTGCTTTGGTTTCTTGAATGCTGGTGGTTAAAAGGCAGATCTGAAATCCCCAAAACTGCTCTTTTTAGTCAAGTGTTGCTCTCCTTTTGTATCAGCAGTTTCTAATTAAACAGCACCATCCTAGAGGAGCTAAAGATCATTAAAGGTCCACTCGGGGTGTCCAAGAATAGAAACACAATGCAGGTGTTGTTCCCTCATTGCCTTTTCAAAACGGACCGGTCAGTCCCCTCATTGATTAGCAATTGCGCTAAATGTCTTATAAAAGTCTGACCCTAACACTGCTAATACCTTCGGTCATCCAAATAAATTCTTTCAAACTTTCACAGTGGAAAAAGCCTTCTATTTTATGATTTTATAACCCTGTCATTAGCAATCTTTGAAACAGCATTCCACCCCCAGGTTGCGTTCTGTGGTTATGAACTTCATTTGATCACTGCCCCATCAATTTGACATTAACTGCTACAATTTACAACTGCTCTGGCTTTCTACCTATTATTGTCGTACCTCTGCAAGTGCAAAAAACTGCTGCCCAGGGGAAGTCTGAAAGAATGCAATGTCTTGTTAAAACCTGAAAGGGCAATGGGGGTGGGGGGAAGAACCTCCTAGAAGAGAAAACCAAAGGTTTGATAATGAATAATGCTTCCTTCTCTGCTGTGAACACGGGTGACCTGGCATGTAGACCACAGCAAAGTAGTGAATAATTCACTGAGAGAGTCATAGACCTCCTGGTAGACCACAGCATTGCTTTGTCTCACAAATATGTTCTCCCACAGAACGGGGCTCGACAGGATGTTTCAGTCTACAAATGTTTAAACAAAAGGCTGGTGTGACGGGGTATGCAAGGAGAGTACCAGGCATGGAGCAGGCCAGCCCCCATGACTATTTTTCCATTAGCAGTTGATTGATAATTCTATAGGCACTGCACATAAAGGCAATGAGAGAACGGCTTTGATGGAGCTGAGGCATACAGCTCATGTCCGATTTCTAACCCAGACAAAAACCCAATTCCACCCTCAGACAGGGACATTTAAGCAGCATTAATTGTCTGAGCTGAAGCCACAGGAGCATGGACATTTTGAGGAGCAGCTGGAACCCAGGCTGATTTCCTGACCTTTGTGCTCATAAAAGGAAAAGCATCCAAAGGAGCGACTGGGGCTGGAATATGGTCCCAGTTTCCATGTGAGTTGCTTTCTTTGCTTTTGTGGGTTTCTCAGCCTGAGAGACAAATCTGAGGCCAGGTTGTTTCTGGTTTAGTTTGCAAAAGGAAAAAGACTCTCAAGTCACTGAGCACTATTCAGGCTCAACCTCCTTCCATCTCTGAGCCCAGGACTGTGAATATGGGCCTGGGTCCTGAAGGAACAGGAGAAGAGCAGTGCAAAACCCCCTAAATCCCGGCTCTGATCTGGGTTTCAGTGGTGTTTGGGAATAAAGCTAGCAGACACTTTTTGTTAACTTCGATATCAAACTGTTTATAGAAGCTTTTTGCCATTTCTCTCTTGTTTTTCCATCTTTGTAGCCAGAAATATTTTGAGGCTAATCTCATGGTATATCTGAAGTTTAAATTGTTTGGTCTGATGGGGCTTCTGAGTAACTCACTTCTATATCCAGATCCTCTCATGTTACCTTACTCACGCTGAAAAGGATCTTTTGATTTCATTCTGGTTATTTCCAGCATATAAGCTAGTTAATGTCTAGCCTGTGTCTTTCTTCTCTTATCCAGACGAGCTGAGCTATTCTCAGGCTCTGTAAATTGCAGAAGAATCAAGCAACTATTCCTGTTCTCCCTCCTGATTATCCCCTCCTGTTGCACACCTTCCGTAGGTCTGTTTTTCTAACATACCAGGCAGTGCCTTGTCCTCTCACATGGTGAAGGACATGTCTGATCTGTCAGCTCATGTGCCAGGAGGAGGACGACCAGATGCTAAGATTTTAGTTTAGGACCATGTCCTTTGGGCATGGGGCAATGAGGCAGAGGACATGAGTTCTGCCCATGACTTGGCAACTGCTATGTCTGGCTCGGGAGGTCACCAGGCAGAAGAGAGACTGCAGGTTGGCACCGTGCTTCAGAAGTGAGCAGGATACCATCCTCAGTGCATGGGAAGGGGAGGCAGGGGCCAAATGCAGGACTCCCATGGTGTGCACGGAGCCTCCAAGGGAAGGAAATCACATCTTGAGTGAGATGTTGTCTTTCAGTTCCCTTCCCTCTTGGCACTGTTTCCTCAGCACCACTGGTACTGGGTGATGCTCAGTATGACTCAGTTCCACATCATGCCACAGAGGAAGAGACATGGCTGTTGTGATTCTATGTCAAAAAGCTTTCTGGCTTTTCTATTTGCAGATCGTGGACTGGTAAGAGTGGGGCAATTCGTTCTGAAAATGGCTTTCCAGTCCATGCAGTTCTGCACATGCCTGCAGAAGTCTCTTTACTGAAATGCTCACAGTAACCTGGTTTTACAACTGACCAGAGAATTATTTTAACTGTTTTCCAAACGGATAATGTTCTTGATTTTCACTGTATGCTGCAAAATTGTCTAAAAATTTCATTTTTAAAATGAAGCCATTTTGGTGTAAGTGACTGCAGAAAGGTGGCTATTCCACCTTTTTTATGGTGCTTTTAACTCTCAGATCAGACTGGTTCTTCTCCTATTTAGTAAAGCCATAAATGCTTTATAATATCTGATATTTTTTTCCAGATTTTCATAATGATTTAGTCATCATTTCAACTGGTTAAAAGGGATTTTAGAAGCTACACCTATTACTTACAAGCTTCCATTGTAATCTTATTATTTTTCCAACAATCAAAGTCACATGGTCTCCTGCAAATTGGCTTGTGGAACACCACTTTTTCAGTATCTTTTCTATTATTTGCATCTATTACATACTACCTTCAAGCTGAGAGGAAACTTTAAAGGCACACAACTAAAGAATCTTTGTTTATTATTTGGAAAAGCTTGAATGTATTTCCTTTGGCCAGATTTTACTGACTGTGACTGGAGAACTACATGTCCCTGTTGTTTCTAGTAAATAACCTTTAAAATACAATTTTCTAACCCGTAGCAGATAATAGCAGATAACGCTGCTATTGGTATCAAATAAGCCCTCATATTTTCCCAATCGATGGATGCCTGGCAGCTTCTATGAGAATTTTATCTGAGAACAGACTTACTTATTGTTCAGCTTCCAAGAGCAGGACTTGCAGGCGGGATCCTGCCGCTCACTGCCTCCTGTTTTCTGGAGGGGTCTGGTTTGGCTCCCAGCTCCCACTGAAATCCAGGGGAGCCAGGAGCACTCTCAGCCTCTCAGAAGTCCCTCAGGGCCTTCCCGGGCCTGAGGCCATTGTTTTCAAGGACTGTTTCGACAAGCTGCGTGCACCACCAGGATAAGAGAGCGGCAATCCTGCTGCAAGCAGAGATGCTCTGAGAGTCACTGCACAACACCTCCTGCAGATTTTAATAGGTGTCCACCTCCTTCAAGGGAGACCATTACCAGTGCCGTACAACTCCAGTGGTTGCTATGCTGAAAAATTTAAACCTGCTTCTTTATCAAGGTGTTGCCCCTGCTGTGCAGGCGTCACTCTCTATCGCTGACCTGTTAATGAGACTTTATCTATTGACAGTACAGATCAGGCTCTGTTCCCATGGTGCACACTGAGAGGTGCTTTCCTTCTGCAGTTACCCCTCGGAAACAAGACTGACAGAATCTAACCCTTTGCCCCATAAAAATTGCATGTTGTTCTGAAAGTCAAAATGCAAATAATTCATGAATTTTGTAAACATCTCTAAGGGAAGAGAAAAATGATAAGCAGAATTGGAGTCTGCTATTTTTACCCGTGTGCCTAGTTGATTACATGTCATTCTTCTCACACAGAACTAAGTATCTTAAATGCAAATAGCCAGAGGTTGTTGTACGTTTTTTGCCCTTTCCACAGCTGTTCATTACAGAGCTCAATAGCAGCTGACAGCAGGTGAATATGTGGATGATGGGCCATGGATATATTCTGTTAAATAGAATGAATAAACCATTAAATGATCTTATTTCTTGATATGCCTGAATGCAAGCTGCATCTACAAGCAAAGCAACGTTAAATTCTGTATAGCAAATCCCTCTTGTATTTTGCAGCACATCAGTCATGCAAATTTTATGCTATAATCTTTTAAGCAATTACAACCTCCGTTTATTTTTAATGATATAGAGTATCCTTTTTCTTTTAGTTCTAGACAATTGAAATAAGGATGGATGAACCTGGAATATTAGACTACTAATACCTGCCTCATTTTGTAAACTGCATTTGGTGTTTTATATAACTTGTTTGACCTGGGTAGGAATGAGTGACAATGTATCTTCCCTTTTTGAGAATCAATATCTTTGAAAGTCTCTAATACACTAATTTAGCCATATGTCTGTATGACATTGCTATCATAGGATTTGAGAATGATTTGGAGAGTGCCTTTTCAGAGTGAATGCATATTGCATGTATCTAACATATATGCATGGATACAATATAGACATAAATTGCACGTTTTAGGCAAAAGGAATTAAAAGATGAAAGAAATTATACAATTAGTCCTAAAGCATCATCTCCAAAAAATAACCACAATATTTTGACCACTTTCTGATCTAGGAATCTGATTCTGGATTTGGAATTGTCTCTCTTCAATTTACAAGTTTCTATTTTCTATAGAAAGTATTACTGCAGATGTAGCTCTGCTCTCCCTGTTTGCTCAAAAACAGTAGCTCCAGGAATGCAGGACCTCCAACTCTTTCCATGGCACGTCGTCACAAAGGCGTGATCCTCTGCCAGCCCAAAGGCTATTTGGCCTGGGCTATGACAGCATGGGTTTTTGGAAGGCCAAGCGGATCAGGGCATTCCACTGTATGAGGAAGAATTTAGAGGGAGAAATGTAAGACCCGGCTGAGTTGGCAACTCCACCTGAGGGATGGTATCACTGCACAGCTATTGTTCTACCTCCAAATGTGGGGCTGGGAAAAAAAGTGACCAAAGAGCATTAAAAATTTAACCATCCCTGCCTTCAGGGGCACTTGTGCCTCATTGCTCATTCTCCCTCCTCATCTTGCTTACGCAGCAGAGTTTTTGTCTGGACTCCAAAACCTGGGGAGAAGCTTCGCTACCTTCACAGAGACCAGCGTGGCATTACTCACCCTGGAAGCTGCAGGAGAAGACATCCGTCTTGGATTAGTAACGCCTGCCTCTGTGAGACTTGCATGAGTATTGTGAAAAACAGGATGAACTGCAAAAGTGAGCAATTCCAATAGCATTAGAGGCCAGGGAGAGCAGAGGGTATTTGATAGAGTTGGGAGATTTCACATTCCTTCCTTGTGTGCAAGCAGAAAGTGGAGTTAATATTTTGTCCTTCAATTCAGTAAAGCTCAGATAGAGCAAGATTTACTAAAATCAAAAGTATAGGGCCTATGAATCACAAGCTCTAGTAAACCAGAGATATCTTATCCCACCGGCCCACATGAAAGTCAGACTCCAACTCTCCATAGCCCACTGCTATTATATTTTGTGTGGAATTAGGTTGCATTGTACATCTGGCCTAATGCTGTTTTTTTGCAGCCAACTGTGGACCAAGAGCAGGAGAGAGATTTAGCTAATTTTAATCCTTTGTTTTCTTCCAGCTTCTGGAAAGATGCTGTGTGCTCTATATTTGGAGTTTTCTTTCTTTAGAAAATTCTTCTGTTCCCAGCTTCCAGGGAGCTCGTTTTTCTAGTCACACTGCTGCAGTTTGGCCACAATTTTGACCTAATGTGCTTTAAAGGACAGCTGTGCCATTTCTTTTTAACAATTGAAATCCATGGAAAAGTTACCTGAGGAACTGTCACAGGTTTAAAGGCGTGGGTTTTGCTATTAGCAGAATTAAAGAAGCCTGGCAGCGGAAGCATTTAAAATAGGGTGATAACAAGATCTGAACAGAAAGGGCAAAAAGAAAAAGTAACATGTAAGCTACAAAAACATAAATTAGATAAGATTTATATATTAAAACATATTTTAGTGATGTACAGAGAAGTTGCATTATAATGAAAAGCAGATACAAAACCAACTAGCTATATACAATACTATAGATTTGTGCATGTAAGGACTATCATAAAAAATGAACATTGAACTAAACCCAGTTGAACAGACCAGAAAACAAAGAGCAGCCCTGTCAGCATACCAAGTTTCAGTAAGATTAATCTGTGTTGCAAGTGTTGTTCCCAGTATATCTCTCTGCACTCATCCATCATCTCCCTCCATGAAGCCAACATGAGCTTGTGGCCTTTTTGCTGCCTAAGGCAAACTGGTGTATGTGTGCTTGTGTGTAGATATAGATTATTTGTCCAGTCCCCAAGCCAACAGTCCTCACACAGTTAATAGCCAGCAGGACATTTTGCCGTCCTCTCACTGGGAATATCCAGGCCTTCGCCTGCTCTCGTATTCACCCTAACGAACTTCAGCTGCTAAAAAACTGGTCTTTTAGAGTCCCAGACTAAAATTGGTAGGAAAAACTGGGCACTTCCAAAGGAAGGAAGTATTTTAGACATTTATTTTAAAACTATGGAAGAGTCTATGTTAACTACAGAGGAAGCCTAAATGTCTAGCTCGAGCTAGTCACCAATTTGTACATGGTTAACATTAAGTAAGGGAATTTGGTGCTTAGAAAGGCACATCCAAACCCCACTGCACACATCAGTAGCTGCTACAGTCCACCAGAACCTGTCCATAGCCCGAGTACTCGTTGGACCAGCGCTTGAAATCCACCATAGGCTCACCAGCAATTTGTTCTCTCTCTCTCGCACACACTGGCTGTGCTTTGAAATCATCTTAAATTAACTTGCTCCCTTCTTTTTCATAAGAATGGTAACTCATAGTGATACTTTTCCAAGCCCTTATATACAGCACTAGCCTCAGCTCCCAATTCCCCCGTCTATGTGGACAGAGCCCGGAGTATGCCCCACGTCCACAGCAGAGACGAGGGAGAAGTGGGAATTCTCAGCCCCCTGTCCCTGTGTGGTGCTAACTTCTTCCTCCCTCCCCAGATTTCCTCTGGTGTCATCTCTGATGTCATTACTAGCACAGAGCGGGGCTAACACATATCTCACAGGAATGTTGTGGGCGTTAATTAATAAATGCTCATAAAATGCTTGGAAACCTTCAGGCTGAAAAATGTATAAAAACTTTCCTATAAATATTGTTCTTATTTTCTGTATCCAGATACTGTGTCTCCAGAGGTCTCCGCGATTTTAAAGTAGGTCAAAATTCGGTTCTTAATAAGTTGAGTTGGGAACTCCGAAATTTTCCTCCAGACACAATTTTGTACTGCTTAAATTAAGAAACATGAGGCCCACTTCCCTGCACCCAAACGCACTGCGCAACAGCTGAGGACAGCAATGAAGAGACCAGAAGATGTGCCCCGCACACCCAAGCAAGGTGCATTTGCAAGCCAAACGTTGACCTCGAAGTGTCAACCCACCCCATACTAACGCACACCTGGGTTTCCATGGGCTTCTGCAGTTTTATCACTTGGCTCCCAAACAAAAAGCATCCATACGATATATCATTTGCATTCAACTCTTCCTTTTGGAGGAGCCATGATAAGCCAAGTGGATGGACACGTTTGATTCACACCATCTAACCGGGCAGAACACGAGCTGTTAAAATTCTCCATATGTACCAACTGGAATGGCATCAACCCCTAAAAGAAATAAGTGGCATTATGCTTTTCCTTTCCATTCTGTAGCAGCAGACACGGCTGAGACGTAGGGTGTTTCCTGAGGTTAATGATAACCTGAGGTTAATGGTTTCTGGCTGAACTTTAGGCCCTCGGCTCCCCCTAACCTGTCATTAATCCCCAGGAAATGCCTGAAACCAAGCGTATTATTTAAATCTGGCAGCAATTAATTTATCTCTGGACCTTACAGATGCTCATATTAAATTAAAAAGAGGATGATTTATGGAGAGCGCCAATAATGTCCAGATCTAGGCAAAGATAGATGTTATCCTCAATATTTAAAATTCAAGTTTCCTTTTTCACTGTCATTGGCTATCAGCTGTATTAAAGGTTTTTATTTAATTATTCTAGCAAATAGGATCTTTTCCCTAATTATTCCTTTTAAAAAACGTTTTATCTTGTATATCCTGCCAGCTGCATCAAGATTTTATCTTTTTTCCTCTTTAGGAGTGTTTCATGAACATTGTTCACTGTTGCAACTGAATCAGAAAATAAATCTATTTTTAGCAACTTAGTTTAAAAAGAAGCAATCAGAACAAATGCAGTGGCATGTGTAAGAAATAAGAATTATCCTCTCACTCAGCAGTAGATCTACAAGTCTCAGACAAAATAACAGCTGTGATTTTATTTCCACATATTAAGAAGATAGGCCAAAAACACAGTATAAAGTTGTCAGTTTCTGGAGAGCCAGAAGGTGAAGCTGTACATCGGTTTCTATTCTCAGTTTATCTCTGGCTTCTAGGCTGAGGCTGCCAACAGTGTGCACACTCTCTATTAAGGCTTCTGAAGCCTTAGCAGAGCTTTCAGTGATGTGGTTTGGCAACAGGTACCACTAAATCAGAGACACAGGCATCAGTACAGTTGGCTCCGTAATTGCAAACAACAGCCATAAATCCATTGAAACTAATCCATGTACCAACTGAAATAAAAACCTTAATCTCGCCTCCTTTCTGTTGTTCAGCTTTCACTTTCAAGTCTTATCACAGCATAGTGCCATTAGCTCTACAGATAAAATGGAGGCTTCCAGACTCCTTAAAATCTGAACTTCTGCTGTAAAAACAGCTTAAGAAAAATATTCTGGACCTTCCGAGTTAAAGGTGAACTGCAAGGGGACAAAAATCAGAGCTGTGGGTTTTTTCCTTCTTTGCAGAGAATTCATCCAGTAATTTTTTTCATGATAAGATGGTTACTGAAAAACCGCACTTTCTGTAAACTGATTAAACCAATTCCCTACGGAAAAATTACTGCCTGCATTGCAATATGAGCTCTACTGATACACAGTATTATTCCTCTTAGAGAATAACAGGAACAATCTCACATGTGTATATGTGGTCACACATCTGGCTTTGTGCAGCATTAGCACTCCCTTTCCTGAAATCAGTATCTCCTGGATATTTTTTTCCTTAACAGCCTTTTCTCACGTGCTCGTTCTGATGCCCTCAGCAGTTTCTGGTATAACCCACCCGTGGAGAAGAAGACGGGGCAGGTGCAGTGGTCGTGTTATTCTGGTAAGGCTCCTCACTGAGGTGGGTCTCAGCCCCAGTGCTGCCTTCTCTGAAGGCGTTTCTACCACTGGTAACACCAGTCTGTACACGTGGGGAGTACACGTACACTGCTGTACACATGTGTCCATGAATACTGCTATGAAAATTTCGTGTGAGAACTGGAAGACAGACTTCAGCCTCCTCCACTGACACATGACTCCTTCATGTTTGAAGAAAATGATCTCTCTCAAGATTCAGTGCAGAAAGTGTTCAGAAATGCTTTTTTAACCCACTTTTTTTTACAAGCTTAGTTTCACACAGTAGAACTTCAGCATCTCTTTTTGTTACAATATTTTGTCTTCATTGTGAAAATATCGCTATATGTGTTCCAGCCACAGATGTTGCCCTGTTTAATAATAACTACTTAAAATACATATTCTGCAAGATCATTTCCTAATTGCTACAAATGGGTTACAGAAATATGGCTATAAAATGCCAGCCAGGGAAGGCAAGGGCAGTGTCTGCCACAGTTGTACCTTCCTCTTTCCCGCACAGTCATGTACAGTGCACATTTCTTCCAGGATGCAATCGAGCAGCTCATGAGCTTCAACAGTGCACTGGAACCTCCTGTTCCTCCTGAACCTCCTGATACAAGCGGTTCTGGGTTTTTTCCCTTAGAGCAGTCAAAATGTTTTAACCATTACTGAATAATTGAAGTTCCCACAAATTTTAATGAGCTAAAGAAAACATATTTCTACTGTTCCTCTAATCACTTACAGCCCAATCTATATCCTACATCATTTAGGAAGGACTTTGCTATGCACTTCACTAATCCTTGGTGTGAAAGGTATAGAATGTGCTATCATGCATGTTTTGTAGAGATATCTTTATGGCAAGAGTCAAACTCAATGATGTTTACATTCTGTTTGGTAAATGAATACTATTTCAAGGAAAAAGAAGCCAAATATCAAGCTACGGCTACATTTCTTATGGTCTCCTGATTTTCTGCCTTCTGGTATACCTAAATCCTCTAAATATGAGCTACTGAATCAGCATTTTGTATCTCAGATGTAATTGAAGCTGTTCAGAGGACAAGGATTCCATTTTGCTTTAAATTTCGAGGTTTCAGAATTTGTTTTCACTATTCAGAGGAATGAAAATAAACCCCTCGAACATTTTTGCAAATGGAAATTGTTATGAAATGTCTGTTTCTGGATAGAAAACCTGATCTTTTCAGCTCAAGTTCTTTCTCCTCTGGCCATAAATGACAAGGGAACCCCAGGCAAAAACTTTCTCAAGAAATGTTTGTCAAACCTGATATGTTGATACAACATTTTGGCTTTGATGAAGTGACATACTTCATTTCACTGAAAATATTCTGACCAGCTCCAGATGTCATTGACTTATTTAAGCTATGAAAATGATTCATTGTGAGAGTCTGAATAAACCAATAAAATCATAGAGTAATACACGGGAGAGTCTGAATAAACCAATAAAGTAATAGAGTAATGCAATGTTCTTCAAATCAATAGATTGGATCTGAATTCTTGTCTTTATGTATGGGATAAATTCATAAAATACTAACAAATTAGTACAGTAGAAAGGATGTTTATGTCCATCCAGTATAATCTCCTGGATAATATTGGCCATTTCCTTTAGAATTCTGAAGCCATAGGAAAGTAAGGTCTGAATCCAACTTTCTCCCATTCTGAAAAACTAATACATTGAACACGTCTGAGAAAATTGTGTGTAACATGTTCTTAAAGTTTTCTAATAGAAGAGAGTCTAAAATTTCCCCAGATAGCTGTTCCTGTATAATTAGGATATGGTGATCATTGAAAATATTTTCCTACTACCTAACCCACGTCCTATTGGTGAAACCTCAGCTAATTAGTTTAAGCCAAACTTTACTTTAGAGGACAATTGATCATTGTCCTCAACTGTAACAGTTCCAAGTATACTTCACATATAGTGAAACTTTTCAAGGTCCCCACTTGTTATTCCTTTTTCTTAACTCAATAAAGCATTTCTTGAAATGTTTCCCAATTACCTGTGTTTTTGAAACTCGTCTTTTTGAAGAGAAAGGCAAATTAATTAATTTTATGAAATTATTTCTGAATCATATTCATATTTCCTGATCAGTCATTTTAATACTTACATAACCATATATTCTAGTATTTGGGTTGTATTTTCTCCATCAGGTTCAGCTACTGCATCACCTTTAGCAAGGGGCCTCAACCTCCATTTCAATAAGAGGAAGGTAGTCAAATTATCCACCAGTTCACCGCCTCTGACTGTCGTAATGTTATCTGGTATTAAGTGGAGCTCCGACCACCAGCATATGTCATGCAAGCCTTTGCACAGCCACCAGATGCAGAAAATGTAGGGTGGCTAACTTCTTGCGAACTTCACACTTATCAGGGATTGGAAATCCCTGCCTGAACTAGAGCTTTGAGTATCGGCTGTGGAATTTCCCGAGCCATCTGACAAAGTGCAGGCATCACATCAATAGCTCCTGCCAAGCCATAGCAGTGATCCAAACGCCATTTCCTTCTTAGTGTGTCAAGAAGATTGGTGTGTTATCAGCCCAAACTAGAGTTAAACCACAGAGATGCAGAGCAGAAGTGTGACCATGAAAGCAACGTGCTCAAGTTTCACTGTGAACAGAAAAGAGGGGACGAATAATCATTTGTTTTGTTTTCAAAACCAGAAAAGACCAAGACTTGCCACATTGATTTTATCTCAAAATCTATAAACAGAAAATGTGGCTGGGCCTTAACAAGGCTCTACTGCAGTCAATCAAAGAAGATAACTTTCATAATTAATTTGGGATGTTTGCCTAATTAATATAATTGCAGTATCTATTTGATCCAGAATTGATGCAATTTGGGTGGGGTTCAAGCACCAATAGGAAATAAAGCCCAATTCTTAGTCATTTCTCTTGGGAACAGGCTGTCCAAGCCCACATAGATCACAAAATCTGATTCTTATTGTGTTCTCCTCAAGAAGACTCCTGGGGCCAATGGAAACATATGAGGTTTCATATCAGGTCATTAAATTGTCATGCTTTGTCCTTTGATTTAATTAAAATCTTCTTATTTATGCAGACTTCTGTGCTGCAAGCTGAAATGTAAATGAATTATAAGATGAATGGTTTAATATAACATCCGCAATAGAAAAGACAATTCTATATTTCTTCTTACCTGAGAAGCTAAAATTTGATAATGTATTTCTAACTCCACACAATCATCACTTCTCAGTGTTCAGAATAACTGCTTGTTTTAGAAAACTTGAAAACATAATTTATAGTTTCTGTACTACAAATATTCCCTAAAAAATTATCTTCCTTTTTTCTATCCACCAAATGTTGTTTAAAATGCTATGCAGTTTAAGGGACTGAACAACATCATACAGATCATTTTGATGTTTTCATATTTCGCCTAAATAAGCACAAAAGCTGACTGATACTGTTCATAATTCAATATCCTTCTTTTTTATTCCTTTGGTGAATAGGAAAACACTTAGTCCCATGGCTATAATCTACTTTTTAATATCCCACTAATGATTTATTATAGATGTCTCTCAGGAAGAAGAAGAAGATTCTTCTGCATTCTTCCTCTGCTGACTTCAGCAACCTAATCAGACATTTTATTTTATTTCCACTGATACCACTAAGTTCTAAAATCTAAGAAAAACATGTGTACTCCTTGATACCACTGGAAACTAACATCCAACACAGATGTTTGCATTCTGCGCATTTGCATTCTCCATATGTATTCTGTTTTAAAAATCTCTGCTTAGTGTAGATGGCAACCTACTCAATTACTCTCAGAGTATTTTGCTCTTCTAGACATAACATCTGCAATTCAATTAAATATTTAATCTATTTTCTTCCTATCATTCCAGGATATAAACCTTGATTCTGCTAATCCAGTGTTGATGCTTGTTTCATTGTGAAAAGGACATTCTGAAATTCTTTAAAACAATGCAATACTTGAGAAGTTAAAAGAAAATAGAATATTTTTACTTAGGAAAAGCTACTATGGGATCATATCAGTGATTGCTTCATAATCACAGCTTTTCCCTGGCAGGCAATTAGAGAAGATCATATATGCTGGATTTCTCTGAGGGCACTGAAATGCTTAGTTTCTGTTCCAGTTTTGAGTAAGAAAAAAATTAACAGTTCTACAGCTTACAGTTCTGTGAACAGTTTCCGTTTTTCATCTACTTTTTATATCATTTTGTAATAACTTCTGCAAGAACAAGTCATTGCTTTCAAACAGTGGATTTGCAGAAAGACATCTCACATGAAGTGCTGTGGAGTAGCCCAACACTAGTCAACCTGCAAAAATGGCCCATATTTCTACAGATAGGCTAAGAAATGCCTACTTATCCCACATAAATGCTTTTGCAGGCTATTCTGCATCGCACTGCCTTTTATAAGACCTTGTCATTATGGTATCTGAGCACATTCAGACATGAATTAAGTGACAGCATTAATCTCTGTTGCATTTTCTTTCATTCTCTGTCATTCCTTCCTCATAAGGACAGCACTGCACACAGTAGAGGACCTTTCTCTTTCAAGGTCCCTCCGCTTAGTGTGTGTCCAGTGCTTGTATGAGTCCAGTTACCCTGGCAAGTCAATGCACCCTCTCCAAGGAGGTCCCACTGCTCCAGGAGGTGGTACTCGTCTGTTGGCCCGGGAAGTGCTGAAGAAGTATGGCTGCCACTCACAGTCCTCCCTCGGGACATCCTTCGGGGTGTCAGCCCCAGGCTGCTGAGGGCACTCAGTGCTTGCAGGAGCAAGGCAGCAAGCACAGGGAAGAGCAGGAGCACAGGCGGCAGCCCTGGGAGCTCTCTCCTGGCAGAGGTTTCCGGACGCTTCCATGGTCACCAGCTCCGTGCTGCTGCTTGCTGCCTTCCCTGGGGACCCTCTCCCAGTCCCTTCTTTGAGGTATCTCAAAGGGTGGCTATAAAACCCGGGCTCTGTCTTATATCAAGATGATTAAATTTTGGAACTCACTATCTGTACAGCTGCCCAGAGCCAGACTCCCTCTCCAAGCTAACCTTGAACATGGAGTGGTTTAGATACGAGTTCTGCACCCCAAAATTGTGTGTGTCCTTTGTCTGGAGTATGTGCTCCCTACCCAGCCTTACCTTTTTTCTTCCCCTCGTTTGCATCATGCTTTTAGCTTGCTAGACCAATGCACTTTATGCTCAATGTACAAAGGACAAATTATTCAACCAAACAGCTCACAGAGGAGACAGCTTGTGACAATAGCATCAAGTGTTGATACCGAGGGATTATTATTTTATGATAGAAGCTAGAACAGATTATTTTTTGTGAAAGAAAGTCTGCTTTCTCAAATGCATAAAGTTTATATAATAGTCAGAAATTGGCCAGTTCAGCAGATTTTATACACATAAAGGTTATATGTAATATTTTATGTATAAATGTTCCAAGTTTACTCCAGTGTAAAGCTTTCCTTTAAAGAGTAATTCTCACCCCATAATTCACTTTTATGATTTTCTTAGGGCTTTAAGTGTAAAAGCTCAATCTGGTTTTGTTTTATTCTTTAAAAAAAAAAAAAACGCACAGAGCAAGTTAATTTTTACATTGAATCTGCCAAAGGCACGTTGTCAGATCTGAAGTTAAACATGTCGCTTCTGCAAACACATGCACACACACACACACACGCACGTGCATCCAGATACACGACAGCTTTTTAAGGCTTAATGACAATAGAAATATTTTCACGCGAGTGGAAGAAGGGAGGCCCCGACTGGAGCCGATGACTGCAGCAGGCTGTGCTCATTCTTGGGCTCCTCTCCAACCCTCCCTCAGGCCCTCCTGTTTCACATCTAGTGTAAAGATGTTTCTCTCCCCCAGACAGTTTCTCACAAATCTGAAACTCAGGCTTTCTGCCAGATGCTGGATCTTAGGCTGAGTCCTTTGCCTGACCGTGACCCTTTCTGTGTCCTGTCCCTTCCTTTCAGTCTCAGAGAGCTGCAACAGGCAGCAACAGGCAGGTTCTTCATTTGTTCTTCTTCTTCCTCTCCTGTATACGCAGAGAGTGCTGGCTCCTGCTCAGCCAAACCATGTCCACACATTCTCAAGTGTTTTAATACGACCCCAAAAGAGAGGAGTTGATAAGGCTAAATGAGGAAATAACACGTTTGGGCTGGGATGTTATCAGACCACAACGCAAATTTTGAGCCCTCCCTGGATGCATCAAAGCCAAGGACGGGGCTGCTTCTTCAGGAGAACGGTAAAAATGACTAGCAGGGGTGTCTGCTTCTTCAATCTTCCTCTTTCTTCGATTGCTGTCCAACTTTCAGACATACCGTGCAACCAACCCCTTTTTGTCCCCCAATATTCTATTTTAGACAGAAATTACTCCCAATATTTTCTAGGATCTAAACTATACCTGCTCCCAGAATTGCAAAACCAAAGCCGTACATGGTTTGCATTACCAGAACTGACTCCACTAGGATCTCGAATCCTAATACATTTTCTCCCCATGTAGAGTGCGCTGTACTTGGGAGCTGCAAGGATTCCTCTTGCATTCCACTTTATATTTTAAAATGTTTTAACTCATGTACGTGCTGCGAAAGGGAAATGCTTTTACCATCAGGATGCCATATGAAAGTGTTTAAATCCCCTGCTCATCCACACAGGGGTTACAGCACAAATAATGGTGGCAGCCACTCCACTGTCACTCCCTCCAGAGTCACTACCATCTTATTGCCATGACAATTTCATAGTGATGATGCTTTATAAAGTAATGCTTCAGGGTCAGGCAGGAATGTGGTCCCAAGGTTCATGGCACTGCACAAACACAGAGCAGCTTATAGGATTCCTGCTGCTCTTGACCACGTTACAGTTTCTGGTGTGAATATTCCTCAGTTATTTTACCATTTTTCTTGACAACCACATTTATAGAAGTGGACCTAGTTGTGTAAAAGTCAGTTTTACTAGGAAAACAGAGGTTTTTCAATCAAATGAGATATGCCCAACTCACATGGGGCAGTCATTCAGACTGACTATCAGAAATGAGAAATAAGCATCGGTCTCATAGGATTGCAGAGGATTCCTCAAATCACTTAGACCCACGATTATCCATGCTGCTCATATGTTGGTTCACTTTTCAAGTGCTCTCTAAGGCAAACGCCGGGTGCAGTTCTGGGGATAGTTTACTCCAGGAACTTCTACTTACTATGAGAAGTTTGGTTCCCAGCAAGACACGTAGTACATGCTCACACATGGGCATACAACTGATACCCTCAGTATCATCTTATAAAAACACAAATCTGAAACATTGCCATCACATTTCAGGCTTTTTACACTGAAAAATCATAAGTAAAAATATGTATTTATGTGTACACATGTGCACACACACATACACATGTCTTAGGGTCACAGATATGCCCCTGGTGCCTATATGCACTCAGCAGCTCTGCTACAGAGAAACTGCCCCAAAAGAGTGTGAGGGAGATCGCTCTATCTGTACTGTTTAGGCTCTGTTTGGTACCACCCTGAACTATTCTTACTGTCCTGGAAGAGTGATCTTTCCTTGGAGCACTTCAATTGCTCATTTGGTGATTGCTGCATATCTGCTAAACGAGGTGCGTGATCACGTCAAGAAAAACATATAAAAGGCACAGGAAAGGAAGTGACCTAAGGTTGCACAAGCATCTTAATTTTGCCATTTCCTAGCTTATGAGTGACTTCAATGTCGAATTTGTATTTTATTTTATTGTGAGACTTCCCATCCTCATTGTAAAGGTATTTCTCAGCTACAGCTCACAGAAAATTTGATTTGAAGTGCTCCAAAATGGGAGCACACCTTCCTTACATCTTTAATTGCTTCTGGATCCAAACCAGAATGACTGGATAGTTTAATGTGTCACCATAACAACAGCTGAGCACTTTGGTTTAAGTATTTTTTCTCTACTCTTTTGTTCAAAGAACCAGTAGCTGAGTCATAGATTTCGCACTCTTATTCTGAAACAGGCTTAATCAGACCAAGACAACCATTTCAGTCTGTTTGTTCATGGTGCACAATAGACCACAGGCCAAATGTTTCTTTGGTCCCAAGGGGTAAGTCCATTGAAGAAAATACTTTAAATGCATTATTATTATTGTGTGATCAGCAGAAATGCACGCTTCTGACAAAATGCTGGTAGCTTTCAATTTAGTTACCATTTTTTAAAGATTTCATTTCCATTCCTAGCAAATCTTGAATCAACATAAATAAATACATTTAAGCAACAGATTTCATATATCCGTACGTTCAGGGGGATTTGTTTTTCTAGTGAGCACACCCACATAGATTTTCAGATGAGCTTTAAAATCTTGGTTCCTTTACAAAAAATTCCTTTACTGGAATAAAATACTGGAAAATGTTTGATAACAAAACCTTTACCTAAAAAAGCTCATAGTGTTTGTAGTAACAGTCAGATATGTTTCATCTTTGAAGAATTTAAACCAAGCATAACAACAAATAAAGGTAGGATTCTTAGTTTTAAAAGCATTACAATTGTGCTTAATCTCTTTGATAACCACGATTTATTCATGTAAAAAATATAAAATTAATCACAAACCTCTGTCACAAATTCCCTATAGAACCCTCTTTGCATAACTCACATTTTGGGGTTGCAGACAGCAGACACCAAGGCTCACGTGGAGACCAAGCTTCTACTTGCTTCTCCAATTCAGGTACTGAAGTATACAAATAAGGTTGAAACACAGTGAAGAAAAAAATCTCAAAGATACATGACGCAATATAATTTGGAAGAGGTTTTCAGCTTTGTCAGATACAAACATCAGGATTAATTTAATGAAGGAGGTAGTTCTGCCATAGTCTATGAATAGCTGTATGCGTCAGAAGACTGGGATGCAAGACAAAACATTGGCCAATACCAAACAAAAGTGAATGTGTATCACGCCCTTGTTTATCACACCACTCCTTTTGAGTGGCTGCATAACACAAATAATTTTTAGATTTCATGTTAGTGATGTCCCTGGTGATATAAAAAGCCAGCATAACATCCTGAGTGCTGGAATCTTAAAGCATTGCTTATGCCTTTGAAAGCTCATTTACATTAGTCCAAATATTAGGTGTAGATATCAGTCAGTGAACTTCTTAAAGACGTTCTCTAGCATATTGTGAATGGATAAGATGTAGACCAGCTCAACACAAATCCTCCTTTGGTCTCTCTACAGATGAGACCACAGCTGAACACCTGTAGAAAAGATTATGTACAGATGTCCTCAAAGATTCAAACAAAGGAGAGCATTAAGGAAAACAAGGTGCTGTGAATTCAGGAAACTATATGTGGATCACTACAGTCGCCAGAGCACTGCAAAAGTCAGACTAATTTGTCATCTAGAAAGCCACAAAAGTTAGATCTGTCAAATAAATGTGAACCTCTGCCAGCCCTTATCCTGTTTCATGACTGGAAATAACATTTGATTAAGTAGCTGAGAAGATAAATTAATTAAAAAGTAATAAAATAGCTTGCAAGAATGTAGCAATGGTTATCCCAAAACTGACTGTGTAGATCTAGAAATGATTTACACAAATAGGGAACATTCACTGCCATCTTTCAGGGGTAAGACACAAACTTTTAAACAGCACATGGCAACACGGGTATCCACAAGCATTTCCTCAGACAGGCCAATTTGCTCAAAATTTTGAGCAAAAATATAAACTCCTGATTTTGAAAGAGTAACTGGATTTCTAGAATACATTATGCTGTTTTGGGCCTGCACCTAAACCCACTTTCAATCCCAATGTTAGCTTGTGCCCACACTGCTCAGACATATGTCCCTCATTTGTGCCAGTACCACTCCTTTTATCTCCACACCTTGATATGATTGTCTACTGACTCATTGAGAAGAGTGCTCAAAAGTTATTCTTCTGAAGTATTTATTGATTTAGTGGCAATTTAATTAAAAATATTTCATCTCAAACATTGTTGTCTTGTTAAAGTAGTTGAAAATATAGGACAAGCTTGTCTGGCTGAGCCAGAGCTTAAATCACCAGGGACATATTGAATTATGTTCAACAGATCTTTAGAAATGTTGGTGAGATCTCCATGGAGTTAATAGATTCTTATCTTTTCTAGAACAACTAAAAAAGATGAACCAATGCAGAGGAAAAGTGATCCAATTTCAAAAAATGATGCTCCAGATATTCTTCTCTGACAATCTAACTACAAATTCCTGCTCTGCATGCGTCTCCTTGTTCATATAATACAGGATGTTATGAGGCTGTCCACACTAAACAGTGTGAGTGACTTTGGTCGTAGAATAACGAAGTGATCCAAACTCCTAAAACAAACAAACCAAAAAAGATGGAGTCGGTGAACTCCATTCTTCCTCAGGAAACCCTTTTGAGGATGTCATGCAAAGAGTTTCCATGGGATACACCAGCAAATCTCCCAAAAGTGACTGTAGAAGACCCATCATATGGACTCAGTTTTACTAGTTTATGCTAGTAACTTCAACAGGACCAGACTGAAATGCCTGCACATGGTCATCCATTCCGTTTAGCTATTAGCAAGCTCCCTGTGATCTCTGCCCATCACAGCTCACACTCTTCTCACATGGGTGGGGTCCTTATGAAGGATTGTTCCTATTTGGCAACATGGGGGGAACCACCCTGTTTTGAGGGGAAAAACACTATGACTTGAGCTGTGCTGTGTTGTTTGCCCTCAGAGTGCCAAGGGCCACTACTCAATGCCCTCAGAGGCCATGGTCCATTTTATTCACTAGAATAACCATAAGTCACAACCCCAGACCAAATGCCTTCCATAGCTGCTGAAACACAAATTCAGCATCTTGGTTTTTATTGTTGATGTTTTTGGTGGTGTTAGTATGCAGAGAAGCACAAGGCGTAATAGGGGAGGTTTTCCTACTATGCCCTATTCCCATAACCTTCTTCACATTTTCTTTAAATCCCAGGCATGCATTTCTCTTCATCATGGAAAATGTATGCTTAATTTAAGGCCCAAAACTGAAATGCTGCTTACAGTAATACTTTCTTGAGTCTTATTAACTTATGAACTCTTGGTGGGTTGCCCAGCACTCAGAGCAGCTTTTCTGTTATGTTCCAAGCTACATCAAAGTGTTTGTCTCAAGGGCCTGAGTTTTTTTTGTAATTTGCAGTGAGCGAAAGCCTCAAGAATAATTTTCTAATGTTAGTCATGTGTGCAATAACTGCATTTCTCTCTTTATGCTAAGCTTAGCAGTTCCTCTACACATAACACAGAGGGGAAACAGTACTTCAACGCCAGACGCAAGTGATGTGCAGGTTAGCTGACGTATTATGCCTTCTAGCAACCTTGGGAAGTCAGAAGAGGACCTCAGCCTTGCAGTGCAAATCTATACCCAAATCTGCTTCTGTTACAATGACTCAGGGTATTACACGAAGACCATAGCAGACTCCAGGTGACCTTGAAGGCACTTTTTCTTACAAAAGCCCCTATCATTCCCATATACAGTAGAACCACATCCATGAAGAGTATGTATTAATCCAAAGTTTGCTCTCTAGCTGGCAGCATTCATACCTGAAGATGAATCATGAACAATATGGATTACTCAGGTGTGCACACTTGGAATAGTGATGAACCTTCCTTAATTTCCTATAAAGCCAATTCGTACGACCAGCCCTTTTCCCCCAAAATACAAGAAGCCACCGCTGCAGAGTAAACACATTGCTGATGGGATTTGGAAGGCTTAGAGCAGCATATCTTACAGACTCCAACCTCTGCTTTGGCACATATTGGACAATATTTAGGTGATTAGTATCCATACGTTTCCTGAGCTGCGCAGGGCAAAATTTGCTTAATAATAGTCACTGTCCTGCAGAGAGACTCATGAGCTTCCCCTGATGCCTGAAGAAGTGGCTGCTTGAGTCAGGGATGCATGAGCACCAGAAAGCCCTTCTGCCTAGATGTGGATGAAGCAGGACCACCACTGCACACCGCAGAGCCACACGGTTTCTGTGCTCAGATTCACTCCTGCTCACACCCAGAGCTACCAGCTGGCATATATTTTGCCACTGTATTTTACCTCACCAGTTTCTGGAAAACTTAAGAGCAGGTTAGCCGATTTTAATTCTTTCTACTATTTATCCTTGTCCTGGCTGGAAGCAAAGCTCTTTTTTGTTAACCTTTTCAGATGCATTGCATGGCTACCGATACAGTGAAGACTTCAAGCAGCAGCACATAATGATGCCAGCAGTTCTGAACATTTATTGCCTCAGCAGGAGACTGCAAATCACACACAGAGAACCAGCAGCCCTCCTTTCGGCAAACAAGTGTCCTGCCTTCACTTCCCAAGGGATCAGAGCTTCTCAGCCTCTGGCCTCTGCTTCTTACAGAAGAAAACTACTTACATCTATAAACCCCAGAGATCTGTTTGACTAAAAGTGGTCCTTCAAAGCAACCTGGGGTGGACCTAAGTCCACAATGTGATTGCTTTATGTTCCTATATGGGATAAAGGAGTCACAGTGACCTTCTGATACAACTTCCAGATTAAGGGCAGATTTGTGCTAGCAATAAGCACTATGGACGTGGATCTGCAAACATCAGCAGGGCTTGCTTCCTAATGCATACCACAAAATAGATACAGACATGAGCTTGAGAGGAGTTCAGAGAGAACAATTTTACCATTTGTTGCTTTTTTTTTTCCTGTGGAGTAAGGAAGCGTGGTGATTAATCAGTATGTGCACAGTGTGGATGACGAGAAGACATCAGCTCCCTCAGGACAGAGAGAGATGCAGCCGGAACGTGCAGCCCCGTGCCTGGGGCAGCTGCGTGCCACTGCCCTGTGCTGCCCCGGAGACCTGCACAAGAAAACGCCGAGGTGCCATCCTGTGGACCTCCCTCATGTACCAGGGGATGCGCTCATGGCAGGAGGAGATGAGGTTACCTGTTCCTGATTTTCCCCCAGGCTGAGCATCCTGCACAATGCTCTGTAGGCAACACAACACAGAATCAGACCTCTCGGCACTGACAATACCCGGATTGGGTGAACTTTGAGTGTCAGGCTGAGCTTTGCAGCTTACAGTCAGCTCTTTTAGTATGTGCTGTGTAATTTTATGCTATGTGTAGTGTATTGTAATCCACTATATATCCCCTTTCGCATTGCAGCTTCAAAGAAACACACTTCTTATTTAAATGTAATTCGTTCACTTGGGGCTACAGGCAACCTTAAGCGACCCCAAAGGCAGAGGCAGGTAACGAAGACAAGACCTAATCCTGAAGCACGTTAATGCTGAGTTTTGTTGGGAATTTTTTCTGAGCTGGGATGAGAGGATCTGGCCACAAAGTGATTGTGGAAGCGCAACTCTCTCAGAAAATGTAACCTATTGAACTCTTCCCAATTAGTAATCAGGCTCCTTTCATTCTTCTGAATTACAAATACCAGCAAGAGAGGGAGGGAGACATCCACACCGATGCTTTACATCAATTAATTCCAACAGAACCTCAGAGTTTATGTATTATTAAACCTGCTGTATAATTATAGCAAAACCTCTTGCAGTGGTTTGTTAGATATCTTAAGTAATCACTTCTTTCCTACATCACTCCTTTGTTTCTTTCACAATTTTATCTGTCATTAAATAGTTCTTTTGTTTTTTTAAAATCTCACAGTTCTTTGGTACTGATTAGACATCTTTCGTCACTAATGTTGCTCTAACACCAGTAGTAATGCAGGACCAGACTGTGACCCCCTTACTCACAATAGCAAAAAGTTGCATGTACCTCTGCTGACTTCAGCGTAACCCCTTGTGTGAGCATCTGTTCACCAGTGGAAGGTGTTCACAACCTGGCATGGGATGTTTTCTTGGTCATTGGCACACTGGCATTTCTGATTTCAGAGAACTTTTGAAAAGATAGTGGCTTATTGCTTATTCTGTCCTTGATTTAAATCTTGACAGTCTTGTAAATAAGCACAGGTAAAAGAAAAATATTTCTATTAGCCCCATTTTATTGATGAGGAAAGGCAGGCAGAGGGATGATATACCACTTCTAAGCTTTGCTTCATAGGGATTTTAGGCATAAGATGGAAAGGGACTGCAACACCCAGTACTGTGGCTCACAGGCCATAAAGCTGATTGTCAGGAGACTACTGTCTGCAGCTCCTGGGCTCATGCCTTCTGAGGCCAGGATGAAATCCAGACCTAAGTTGTTCCTATCTATTATTTGTGTATTTATAGGGTGTCAGTCGCTGAAGTACTGAAAGGCCAGACTAGCCCGAGGCCACAGACTCAGCATCCAAACGGAGTTCAGGTCTCAGGAATTCTTCCGTCCCATTCCCATGCTCCGTCCCCTCCTCTGCGTGACATGAAAATAAAAAGAAAGCTCAGGCCACCATTATCTCCAGGGTTTTTTTATTTTATACAATACATACAAGTACAATGTCACTACTACCAGTAAGTATGGACCCGTTTCGTCCACATTTCTACAGGAATTTTATGATGCAAAAGAGCAGTGCTGCAATCATAGAAATCAGGAGACTTATTTCAGAATTGCCATGATAAGCCAACTGCATTCCCCTTGTTTGGAGTGGACAAGAAGGCGTAAGAGAAACAGTGGTGACAGAAAGTATATGTTAACATTCAGCACATCTCTGATATGCTCAGCGAAATGCTTGTTCATTGTCTTAATTCATTCTCATGCTCTTTTTTGTCCTGTTCAAGACAATAAAAAATGCAGCTTGGGAAAAGAGTGAGGTAGTGGAAGAAGGGAATGGTTGGATTTTTTTCTCGTACTCTTTTGTTGCCCTAAGTGATTACCATTTTCTAGTAATAAAAATCATGTTGTGAGCAGTGAAGGTGACCTTTTATACAAGTCTTGCAAACTACAGGGACTTGGGAACCTCAAATCAAAATCTGCTGGGGAATCTACACAAGTTAAGTCCTTTATTCTCCTCTTGCCTAATCCACAGTTAGAAACAAAGAAAGAGAACAGGGTTCACCTAATCAAGCGTACCTGACTGTATCTGAGTTAGTTATCAGTGGTCCCTTTACAGTTAACAGAAATAAATAGGCATCACAGATAATGAAGGCCAGGTAAATCTTACTCTAATGTTTCTTTCTCTCCACTAGTTATGTAGGGGGTTTGTTGGCTACCTTAAACATGGTTATCTCTACTAAAGTCCTATGAGACAAACCCCAGTCTGAGTCACCACAGCCTGATCATCTTTATCCTTATCATTTCTGGATTATGAACCGTTTAACACAAGGCATGAAGTGTACGACTCTTTATTTTATTTGCTTGCAATAAATATTGTAGCTTATAATTTCCCTGCCCTCTCTGAAGAGTTCCACCCTAAGGGCCCAACTCAGTAGGTATTGCTCAGCCACAATTTCTCTTTAATGAGTAAGAAACGAGGGCCAAAGACCTGCAGAGCTCACAGAGCTTCTCTGCCCTCCTGTCTTTTAACTTCTCTCCATATTCTTCTCTCTCACCTAAGCTCTCATCACCATCTACAGCCTTTACCAGCTGGTGGCCATGATAAAACAGGTCAGCTGCTGAAATTCTTCAGATAACTTTTGACAGTCAATTTGGATCAACAGTCTACAGGAATAGTGCATTTCTGAAAGCCACACTCAGTTTATACCCCAGTGCAAATGGCTAATGTTCAAATATGTCAAACAGCTCAGGATTAACTGTACTGGAAAGTATGAATTTAATTTCCTCTCTTTAAGAATTAGAAGACAAGCTTGTTTTTAAACTTCACTGTTGCAGAATAGTCATTTCATTTTACTTCAGGGTTGTTTTCTGCAGGGTGGGGGGGTTGGTACCACCTCCAGCATTAATTCAACAACATGCTTAAGCACACACATAGTTTTAAGCAAGTAAGTACCCTTAATGATGTAAAGAAATAAATATTGCACTATACTTCAGTAGGCAAGACATGAAAGTCTGAAAAATCATTGGTATTTTTTTGCCCACAGAAAAAGCAATAGAAAAACACTTATTTCTTTAAAACCTATTCATGCAGTAACTAATGGCTTGACTTTGGACTGTGGCATTGTCTTGATAAACTTACTTTCTTTCCAAGGTACTGCTTAGTTTACTCCAGAACAGGAAGAAAGCAAGCAAGCGAGAAAGATTGACACAGGGTTGTGTTTGAGGCCAGATTACCCAGAGGCAGAAAGTGGTGGGCAGCCTTCCTTGAGACCCTGTTCCAGTGACATAGTATGTCTTTTCATTAGAGAAAAACTGCTTTCACAGGCATCACAGCAACTCCTGAAGGACACTCTGACTTTCAAAATGGGACAGAGAGTTACTGTTTAACACTGAAATACTATTTATTAGATAAACATTAAATTTAAATAGCAAGAAAACACATGAAACCATTGCAAAAGTTAATGTATTTTCTTTGCTGCAGCTTTGTCTTTCATGTTACTTTTCTTGAAGAAAGAGTTTCATATCAGAGCAAAGGTTCAAAAAGTGCCAGTAACATAAACTGCAATTTACTTGCTCAGTTATGTTGTGCATTCTCCACACTGCTCCACCACCGATTTCAGTGTTTACTCCTGAATAATTGCTTTCTTTTTCACGACTCAAGGATCTTCTCATTGGTGCAGGAAGAAAGTAAAAACTTCTCTGTGTGTGACATCAGTCTGCTGCCACAGCAATGCGTGTCGTCTTACATGCAACCTTTCAGGCTAATTTCTGCTCTTAATTACACTTGATTCATGCTGTTGGCTTGCATACTTTGGCAGAAATTTAAGAGAGGAGAGAGATCTATTGCAAGACTATTATGGGTACAGGTCTGCTCCCATGCTAATCTTACTTCACTGGTTTCAACCAAGTTGCTCCTGATTTATATTAGTTTACCAGAGATCAGGTTCAAGCATGAAAATTATCAGGAATTAATAGACCTTTATTCAAAATAAAAATATTTTTCCTCATTAACCAGGAAAGGCTATGGAAGTGACTTTACATTTGGTGATATGTGGGAACATTTGCCCAAGTACTAAATCCCCCTTTAAAGAAAAATAACATGTGCTAAAGCTTTAAAAGGCGTCCAAACAGAGGATTAATTGAGGAGATTGATTTCAGTTCTCCCCACCCTTGTTTAATAGGCTTTTTCCCAACTGGGTTTTGGGGAGTTTGGTCTTTTAAACCACTTGTTCTTAACAGCAGTAAGGAAGAAATCTGGGAATTGATTTATCGTGAGGATTTTCCATTGTACTCATTGGACATTCTGTACTGCCTTTTTTTGCATACTTTCTAGCTAATACGAATCTGTTAGATTTTATACTTTGCATCTACTTGTACCATATATCTTACCTAAACACAAAAGACCTGGCGCCTGTATTAAAAAAAAAGAACATTTCATGCCGACATTTTACTGCAACATATAGCTCTTATTTTCAAGTTGCTTGGGACCGTAAACTTGCTCATACACTACTATGCTTTAGAACTGCCGTGTATTAGCTGGGAAGCATAGAGTTAGATCGAATCTGAGAACTAAAAATCTTCCATAAGAAATGTAGCATTTCACCACAGACCAAATTCTGGCTTGGTTTTGGGTCATAAAGGTGCAAGGCCCTCATCAATCAAGCTCTTTTTGAACTGATCTGATTCCAGGACATTAACTCTTAAGAGCCCCAGGAGCCAAAACAGAGAGGAAATTACTCCTTTTAACAGAGGATGCTCTTGTAACTGCAGCACCGTGACCCGCCGACAAAGACAGCTGTGTCCCACGCTGCAGGAGCGGGAGCTCAGGGCAACTCTGCCCAGGCAGCGACATCTACTCCTGGCCATATCACAGGTGGGGACAAGCAGTCGGAGGCAGCTATTTCTCCACATTGCTCTAACCTCCTGCTATTTAGAGCGCTGGCACAGAGCAGTCTGATCCGGCTTTATTGCAGCTCTGCTAGCGGATTTGGTCCTGGGCTGCATGCACCGGTGTGACTCGGAGCAGAGTCAGACATGCCAGGCCAGAGCCTTGGCTGCGTTCGCAGACCACACACCCAGCAGGCTTAGCCTTACATCAGCTAGTAACAGCTAGAGCTGGTCAAAAACCAGAAGGGGAATACTCCTTTTTTTTAAACAGCATAATTTTTAATTGTGAAAATGTTCTTCCAGGTTTATTTAAGCCACAAGAGATCAGAACAGCAGGCAGGGGATCAGCTCCCCAGAAGAGTATCCCAGGCACACCCCTGTCTCTCTAGGAACAGATATGCCCATACTATGGCCAGAAACTGCTGACTCCGTGATGTAAAGCACATGATCTGGCCCCTATACTACATTTTCTGTCAAAGCTGTACCTAGAATTTATGAAACTCTGGTGATTTTTTTTCCCTCTGTTCTGTTTTAGATCAGGCTGAGAATTCATCTGAGCATTCAGAGATTTTTAATATCGTCTTTTTCTGGCTAAACAGACATAATGTTTTATTATTTTCCCACATTGCAGGCTTTCCAAAACATACTGCTTTTATAAGTATAAATGTAAGAAGAGGGAGAGAAAATGGGTAATTATATGTCCTATCCTTTCTTATCAAAGCTGTGTGTTGGAAAAGAGGGAGAAATTGAGAAAAATTGAGAATAAAATTTATTGTAGACATTATTTCTCATCTCAGCTGAATGTCTTCCAACTAAGCTTCCTCTCCCAAACCTTGTGATTTCAAAGACTGCGTATAATACATCTTATATGCAAGGATTTTAATTTTTTTTTGCAATGCAAGAAAATAATGTTTCTAGTCTAACTCAAATACCAGGGGAAAAAAGTGTGTTCAGTGATATCTCCCAGAACTACTGCTGCATTATGATTGTACAGAGAACTTAAAATGCCTGGCCTGCCTATGGAAACCAGCTGGGGGAAAAAAAAAAGAAAAAACCCTATTCCTACAGGAACCTGAAGGAAAGCACAATTAATGGATGTTCTCACTATAGAACTCCAAAAGCTATAGCATGTGCTCCTTTCCTCAGGACATATATTAGTGATCTCAAAGGAGCATTTGCCTGTCATATTACACCCTGGAGCTTTGAATCAATATTTGCCTACTCCTGTCAACCTCAAGCACTTAAAAGTCATGACTTCTACCCCAGGCCAGTATGTGATGAGGTCCCAAATCCTTAGATGCTTTTTTCTGGCTCTTTCATTTTTCTTTAGAAAGTTTAGATCATATTTTTAGATCATATCTTCCCTTGTCAGATATCCATACAGTATTTACAGTGCTGCCAGATCCAAAATATTGAGAATATTGAGAAATACTTTCGGAAGTTCTTTACAAGACCTCCACCTGGGAGCCCCACCTGTGGTCAGCTTACAGTGGCTTTGTTTGGGCGTTGTCTCCCTTATTTTCACATCAATTCAGTGACCTTCATCCCCACATCTACAAGTTAACTTTGCAAGCAGCTCAGCCCAGAGACCAAAAGCAAGCACACACTCTCCAGCTATACACTATCAGTCCAGCCCCCAGCCTCACATCTGTTTCTTGACCTAGCATCATCTCTGCTCCTTCTGCAGCGTTGGAGGCTCCATGTCTGATGGGGATCAGTCCAGGGGGGGTTCAGCCCCCTCCCCTCCTCATTGTCCTGAAGAGGGATGGAGGCTCTGGCAGATGCCTTCTTCTGAGAGGGCAAAATGAGAAGAGCAGGGATGGGGCAGCAAGCCCCACAGTCTTTCCGAACTGCTGGGTCTTTTCCTGATCCCCTCTTCTTCTTCCCTCCTGTGGGGTTAATATGGGGTTCTCCCTCTTCCACATTCTGAAAGAAAATGTCACCAGCTCATGCACGAGAGGGAAGGAGTCCTGTGGGCTGCCCCCAGCAGCTGGAACCCGCTGGATTCCCTGTGGCTGCTGGGGACATGGCAGAGGCAGCTAGCCAGGACTGCGAAGCATGCAAGGGCTGCGACCTCTTACTCCACTGGGACCTCACTGTCTGTTGGACATGTTCTTACTACCAAAAAGTCTTAAAATGGGGCGACACTATTTCTTCCCACCTGTCCTGGGCAGCCCCAGTCAGGCTGCTCATATTCAATCGCCCTAGCAGGAGATATGTTGTGTCTAGAGCTGCTTTCCAGCTACTTCTTTTATCTCTTCCACTAGAAATTCCCTGGCACTCCCTTTCATAAAATACCCAGTTTATCACTGTTTCTTATTACTTTTAGTGACCAAGCTGTACTTAAACATGCAGCTATCAGTTACGCTCACTGTTCAATACTCAAGTGGTAAAATCGGCTAATCAGTCATTCACACAAGAGGCAAGCTTGAAGTTTGGCCTCGGTTTCTGAGACAGATTATTGAAGTTCTTAGTATAAATTGCAGTTATACTATTCAGTTACAACCAGCTACTGGTTATACCAGCACCAGTGAGAAGGTGAGGAAATCTAAATGAAAACAATGCATTTTTCACCCCTGCATTTAGGCACAGAGTGTGGATCAAATTCCTTGAATGAAAAGTCTGCAAGATGACATGGGCGTTATGAGTTAAGACAAACCCAGAGGTTCATATGAAAGATCATGTACCTCATTGAAATTCAGTTTTGAGGTGAACGTCTGCTTTGGGCTTGAGCTTAACATGGGACAAAGACTTTTCGATTTTCCAATGCACCCAGCTCCTCTACGTCTATTTTGTGCTAACCTACTGGCTTTCTGATATTACAGCATTACATAGGTAAGAAAGAGGAATAATGGTTACCTGTTTATGAGCATAACTTCTACCTAGTCAGTGTTATGAAGCACAATGAATACTTCCACACAACAGTATTTTTAAAACTAGTTCCAGCCTATTGAGTAAGGCTGAAGAGGGAATAACGGGGAAAGAGTGTTGCTGTATTCCAAATCGCAATGGTCTGTCCTATACTTGTATACTGTCTATACCTTAGTATCTGGCAAATTATGAAAAACATCCAGGCAGTGGAGGTCCCCATAAGATTCAGAGCAAAGAATAGGGAAGTCCTACTTGAAATCAGGATGAAACACTCAGAAGAGTTAGCAAACCTAGCAATCTAGAGACAGCTGCCTGAAAAATGGCAGGGAGAGAAAATGGAGAAACGGGTTGTCTGTGGGTAACAGTTAAGAAGTTTGCTACTGCTGAGTGGAGCAGCAATAGGACAAGACGGGATGATGGTGAGGAACTCAGTAGGCCCTGGTTACCCTTTTTATCTTGGAGGTTATTCTTTATACATTTCCTTCAATCACTTGGTCCTAGGGACTGGATTAGCAGCCTCACATCCTTCATTATTACTGTATTTGTCAAAGAAATTGTAATTAAGCTATTTACATCTTTTCATCTCTGGAAGTCCTATTAAAGGACTTCTCTGTAACCAGGATCTTGCATGCGGGGCATGAAGACTCACATGCATCACATTCAGGGGCAGAGTGATGGAGACCAGAGCTCTCCACCATGGTGACGTATAACCAGGAATCAGTCAAAGGAGTTGAGTGAAGTGCAACACCTCCAACAATATCCCACAATGGGATTGATTTTGATGACTGTTTCAAGATGTATCTCAACTGTTTGATCTCCTGCTCCTTGAACGTATTTACCAGCACACTGCCACCTTCTCACCCTCCAGCACACCTTCTGCAAGCCTATTGCATCGAAGAAGGATCACTTTGCACACTGACAGTAACTTAGCATCTCAAAAGTACCTGTGCACAAGGTCACACAAGGTCAAATTTTTTCATTTGAACTGGGGAGGGGTGGGTGTTAAAGAAAACAAGGCCAGCAAATCTCTAATAGTGAACAGAGTACCAGTTTCTACTAGATTCTGTTTTCCAGGCAAAATTCTGCTTCCAGAGTAAGACAGTCAGTTCTCACTGACCTCAGCAGGAGTCATGCCCCTGAGGGCAGTTTGTCCCTTTGATTTTTTGTGGAACAAGGAGAGAGAAAGTGGTGTTCCAGGATTACCAGATCCAAACTAATGCACCAAACATACCCACTACTTCATATACATTTTATACATATTCAATTACATATTACCTTGCACCTTGTATTTCACTTTGGTTTGTGAAACAAAAAAAAGAATTATGTTTCTCTTCCATTCCATCTCTGTGAACAGTAAATCAGACTTCAGAGAGCTCGTAATTTTTGCTCATGAGAGTCAGATTGATAAAACCGGTTCTGGACACAGCACTGGTCCCCTCATTTTTGGATGCTTTCTTCCTGGAATGGAATCTGTTAAACAAGCCCCCTGGTCCCGGCGGGCACCTCCTGGCAGCGACACACGCAGCAGCAGAGGTGGTGACCGCGCAGGTGGTACGGGGACTGTATGTCAGGGGAGGGAACCCAATAGCAAATGCCATAGAACAAGGTAAAAATGAGATCCCACCGCTCTTCTAATCAGCTCCCAGATACATGCCTAAGTGATTTAATGAATGACAACCTGAAACCTCATCTGGGTTTAGACACTTAGGTTATCCCTTTGGCTCTCAGCAGCTCACTCTTCATTATTTTAAAGATGTCCTGCAGTGATTATCCATTATTTACTTAATAGCTTCTTGTTTAAAGCACTTGGCTAAGTGACAGGCCTAGGATGAAGTAATTTCCCTGAGTAGAGTAACAACAAGGGAATAAGGGAGAGCAAAACTCTTCACTGCTGCTGTCAAAGCTGCATCACCACCCAGGAAGGAGCCAGCCTCGTGATGCCAGGGCGAGCGAACACAAGCTGCAGCGCGGCTGTGCTGCCCAGGGGCACGGGCAGCTCCCAGCCCAGGGTAAGGCTTTGATCCGCATCTCAAAATTCAGCATGCTTATACAGCAGGAATTAAACAGTCACTAGTGAAATAAGAAACAGCGCTGGGAAGGCAGATGATCCCAGGCCTCCAGTTGTGTTTTCTTCTACCTGTATTTCCTCACTCCTCCTCGTTCCCACTCCCTCTTACACCCTCCCTGGTCAGATGAATGGTTACTTTCCTGCCCAGCACCCTGTGCCCTGTTTCTCGAGCAGTTTTCAGGTCATTCCTCTGCAAGGTAGGAGATATGCATTTTAGCCCTTAAGCTGTGGATGGAAGAGAAAAAAGGTAGCCAAGCCTCAGGTTAGTGTTCTGGTGACCAGGCTGACGTACAAAAGATGGGAATCACACTCTCCACCATCAGCTATGTGGATCTGGGCCTGAACTTCTTCCAATTGGCACGCACCCCCTTGATTCTCTAAGCCCAAACTGCCTTTTAGGAAGTACCAACGCAGACACAAATTTTCTAAAGAGAGTGCTCTCCTCACTGTCTTGGTAATGTCTGCAAGGTCTTTGATCAAGTCTTAACTTCAGAACTTCATAGACAGAAAAGAAAATGCTTTCACTTAATGAATGCCATTCTTCCCTCTTTTCCCCTTTTAAAATCTGTTTTCATTTTTTGTGTGTGTGTGTTAGCTACATTTGATAAATCATGAGCTAGGGGTCAGTGAGATATTGCAGTAGTTTGACGTAGATTTGACAAGTACTGACTAATCCTGACAAATTTCCCACTGATTACATTTCAAGATACAGTTTTGCCACTGGATGAAAGAATAGGGACTTTGTAAGATATCTTTTTGGGTGAGCAAATTTCTCAGATTAGTACAATGAGAAGAATGAAAAGGATCCCAACTAACACATGCACAAGAAAATACTGTTTTCTAAGTATGAAGGAAACATGCTGAAAGATTTTACAAAAGGTTGTGATTCTGTAATTTTTGTACCCAATTTTAAGTGCATTGGCTCAGGTGCTTTCCTTTGATGCAATTAAACAGTGTACAGAATAAAATCATATTGTATTCTAGAGAATCTCAAAATGATCTGAAGAGTACAGTCAGTCCTGAGAAATTTTCTTCCCAGTTAGCTTAAAATGGCCAAATAATTCAGTGTGAGTTTGCCAAATCCTGCTTTGCTGACCCCAGTGTTTTGACTTTCTGGAGTTTCCATTATATCAGGTTTAACTACATAAAATGCAAGCAAAGAAATACAAGGCATATTTAGCTGACAAATCAGGCAACTTGACATATTTTCACATGTCAACCTTGACAGATAGATAGGCAGTGCCTGAGAAAATGACACCTCCAAAGGAACAAGGATGCCTTTTTACATCCAGTACCTCAGCTTACTTAATTGTTGACACTTCACAGAGGCAATTAATATAGAATGAACCTTACAGGATGGAGAATGAAAAAGTGCAAAAATTTGGCAACACTCCCCTCTAACTAGACCTAGAGAGAGACTTAGTGCTAAAGGGAGCTGTCTCGGCTATAGCAAATTGTGTTGTGACACTCCCTGGAAGAGAAGAAACCTGAAAAATAGATCAGTGCTTAATTATCAACTGTTTGGGTTGCCTCTTCAGTGAAGATACTTGATATCTGAATCTGGCAAATACTGGGGGGAAAAAAGAACAAGCATTCAAATTCTGTAAACATTTCTGATTTTCAGAAATATTGCCCGCTCATTATCCCCTTTTCCTTCTGTTGGATTTCTGGCTCTTTACCATCGCCCAAAAACATCCTTTGATTTATTTACTCACGGCTTTTATGTCTCCGTGAACTCCCATGTTACCAAGTTTTACAACTCAAATGTTTTCTGAAAATGCATTTCAAAGTCATTTCAAACCGCTAAAAGAAGCAGAATCTTAAATTTGTCTATACACACACTAGCAGCATAGCTAATAATAGCAGCACATTTCTTTACCTAATAAGAAAATAGAAACAATGTCATGCAGCCTAATACATGGGAACACAAATAATTGGAATAATGAACATCAGATACTGAAAACATGATATGCATTTAAAACACAGAAAGCAAATTTATTGCATGCTTTCAATAATATAAATCTGAGTATTATTTATTTTGTTTGGGGTCTGTTTTTTTCATACATATTTTCCAAAATTACTTTCAACAAATGTTGAAAGTCATTCATTTGTTGATGCTTAATATAAAGACCCAATAAACTGTATTTTGTCTAGCAGAGAGGAGAGAGAAAGGAAATACTTCTGATGACATTACCATTTATGCCTCTAGGTCTAGCTAAAATGCTATTCAAATCTGATTGAATTCTGTTCCCCCTTTTCATTTTTCAAAACAAGGGCTATTTAGGCAATGGAATACATTTTTCCATGTGCGCGTATGTTACCTGCAAACTTTGCCTTTATGGCTTCTGAACTGATCGTTACCATGCATGTCATTGAGGCAAAAAGACCTAAAAAACTGCGAGACAACCCATGTCTAAATCATAGTCCTAATCATAACTGAAAGCGTATTCCCAGTACATGAATTTCAAATCTACCTAAATATTTGTACTCTGTGTATTACCGCACTCATCCTATCAACATCAAAACAATGTCATGTGAGGTTATTATTTGCAACTAATAGCTGCATTCAGTTATATAGCTTGAATAGTGATTACTTCCAGAGAACAGAGAACATCCCTGGTATTAAAAAATCCCATACCTTTATCCATCCTTCTGAAATATTTTTTTTAATTTGAAAAAGAAACACAATTTGCTACATTAGTGACCTTCCAGTTTACTTCTTCAGGTGGAAGGCCATCTCATTCTTTTCATGTTTAGCATGACAGTCAAAAAATGCTGAATATTTCAAGGCAGCATTCACACATGATGGGGACTGCTGTCAAGATCAGACTTCACTTTTACCTGAGTCCAATTGGCTGAGAAATTATTTCATTAACAGTGGTTTAGATGAAGACTAATGCTGATGTCTTTATTGTTTCCTAGAGGTACTTTTTCTAGGTCTGTTACATGACTGAAGACAAAAGGAGATTTTTCCATTGATTTAAACGTCCAGCAAGTCAGGTCCTGTATTCATGGAAATAATAAATCAATTAATAAAGTCAAAACTCCTTAAGATTTGCAAAACCAAATTCTTACAGCGATGTAAATTTATCCATGTTCATTTTGAATCTAGATTCTGGGTGGCACTTAGTATGAAAAAACACAAATTAGGCTAAAGATAAATCTAGCATGGGAATTAAATGTTTAATTTGTTTTTAAGAATGGGTTTTACTTTTTGCAACACTGGTGCATCGGTCACATAATAATGGAGGACACTAAAATCTATAATCGTAACAGCATCCCTGCATTAGACAGAAGTAATGCATGGGGAAACACAGAAATTATTTCAGGCAGCAAATGTCATCTGTGTCCCCATACGTGAATAGTCTCCAGCAGATTACACTTTTGTACAATCATTACTCAGTGCCTCAATCAGGCTACTCACATTTTAATTTCAATTTGATTTAATTGCAAGAATTTTAATTTCAAAAAGAATTATCAGTACAGAATCCAATAGTGTTTTATCTTAATTACAGCTTATTCTTCATGTCATCTATTCTTCTCTGAGGATGATGAATAATTGATTACATGATTTGCCACAATTATTTGATGAATAATCAATGGTATTCAATCAATTTGTTTAGCGATTGTACTTTGCAATTTACATTTAAGTAAAAGATTAAGATCTCCTGCATAGTGAAATAACGAACTGTGTTTAAATAATGTTAAAACCGTAACACAGTGAAACAAAAGCTAATCAAGTTAGGGTTGTGATTTACACTTGTGACGTTATAGAGAAGGAAGAGGACAAATGGTATGGAGTATTATCCTTAACTTCTAACACCCTGGCTTCTCAAAATGTAATTTTTCAGTAAATCAAATTTCATAAGAACAAAAGATTCTTAAAATAATATTTCTTGCCTTCTATCAAGTTCTTTCTATGTAGTACTTATAAATCTGGGTTGATCTTATGAAACGGCTAATCATCAAGTGTCTCAGTGGATGTGGGATCAGACATATGCTCTCAAAGCTGTTTCAGCTCTCAAAGCGGGGACAACAGACGGTTGTTCAATCTCGGTGTCTCCTGTTCAAACAGAAACACCTCCAGGCATTGAAATGGCCACTCTTGGCGAAAACGCTGCGAAAAATCCACGGTAGCCTCATAGGCATACAGGTAGGAGTCTAATGCCTGGTAGGAGTGGGAAATAGATATGCAAAGGACTGCTGGGTTTCTGAGTATTCATCTGCAACTAGAGAAATGCAGGGAGTTTTGCCATTATTTCTTGAATTCAGCTGGATTCATCTGAGACCACCACAATCATCCATGGCTGGAATAGCTAGAGAAACACTGGGATGTTTTCCAAGAGCTGCTCCAAACGTCACTGCAGCTAGCAGCACTGGCTCCAGCTCCGGTGGGAAGGAGCACAAGGCACGGCAGCGGATCTCAGAAACAGGACTGGGATTATTTACATGCATTGTAAACTAAATGTTGTTCTTTTCATCTCAGTGAAGCTGCCTATTTTATCCTAGTCCATAGGAGATAACTAGGCTAGAAGAACCAGTGGAGAAGTCTGTGATCAAAGGCAGGGCGTGAAGCCTTTGTATAAGGATAACATTTTAGCCCAGGTAGAGAGGACATAGAGAGTTAAACAGTTTTGGAAGATGCCTGGGAATGAAATCCATAAGAACTTTTTTTAGCTGGCCATGCAAGGATTCAGCTGACTTTTAAACAGAGATTAGGAAGGACCATATAGCTGAAAAAGTTATGGAGCCATAGGATAAGGCCAAAAAAAAAAAACCAGGCAAAAAACAGCAGGACAGCTCTTATACAAAAATGAAGGACTATTGCAAAAATAATCAGAAAAGGAGGCCCTGTAGCCTGGAACAACACTTGAACTGGAAAGCCTGAGAAGCCATCCTCTCTTCCAAATGGAAGTATGCATTCCAGCTTTGTTCTGACTGTATCAGGATGCAATTCCCTCCCTCCACGCGTGCTTGCTGCACCCAGGTTTACATGGGAAAAGAAATAAAACCTGGATGCTGAGACAGGGTCATAGTACTCCTCAGTCTATCCCTGATTTGAATGACTGGTAACCAGGTTTCCAGCTACCCTGCAAAGACAACCTAGCACTCGGAGCACGTTTGATGTAGATTGTTGAGACTCCTGAGGATACAGAGGAGGAAAGCGGTACACCTGCTAGGGTAGTGGGGAAAGCAACCCTCTTCACCAATGGCATTTTGAAAACTCACTCTTAAGACTGTTTTTTTTTAAGCCAAAAGAAAAGAGTTGGGTTTATAAGAATGAGCATTTGGAAATGTATGCCTAATTGCTTCTGGCACTTCACATGACTTGATTCCACTTGAAGTGGCCCAGAAACACCCAATGCAGAACTAGAACAAGGTGTTCTTTTTGATATTAATAATTGATGTGCTTCTATACATCTTTTTGTCTGAAAAGCTCAAGTGCCACACAAACATTAACTAAGCCTTACAAGACCCATGTGGTGTATGACAGTTTTATTCTCTGCATGCAAAGAGGGAAACTGAGGCATTCCCTGAGCAGTTCCGCAACTGCTGCTTAGAAGTACAAATAGGAAAAGAATGGCCATTGTAACCATCGTGGGCTCCCTTCCTGAAGAAAGACTAAGATATAAACAGAGAAAGTATAAACCCAATGTACAGTGTTGTAGAAAGTGAGCAGCAGAAATTAAAGCATTGTTCCTCCCTAAAAATCCTCAAATGAAGCTGGCCTATGCTTCACACCACAGAGAAAAGCTGAAACAAAGCAAAACAGTACAATCTGACCTTGCAAAAAATCAAAATCTTGCCCCTAATCTAACACAAATTTTGTTTTAAATACACAGTAAAACCACCAGATGGACACCTGTGGGGTGACCTAATGTCAGTATAAAGACCGCTATGCTTCACTCAAACTCTCCATCTCCAGGCATGGCCTTTTTCTATTCCCCAATACTTAAACTGCTTTAGACAGCATAGTCTGACCTGTATCTTCTGTATTGGCCAAGTCCAACAGCTCTAGATCAGAGGATCAGGGTTGGAAGGGACCTCTGGGGGCCATCAGGCCCAGCCATCTCTTCCAAGCCAGGCTAGCCTCAAAGCTACATCGGTGATAGATTCTATTTTTGCTACCTAGCTAAGGAGTTATTTTTGTTCACCTACCTGCAGTTGCATTTGCAACTCTGTATGTAAGGCTTCAATATGAAAACATGGGATGCTTTAAAGATAATAAGAAATACTTAAAGTATTCACTGGAAGAGGTAGGATTAGAAAAGAAAGTCTGATGGACTGCTCTAGGCATTTCCTTCCAGGGTACCTGTGTGAATCTTACAGATGCTTTTCCCCCTGCTTCAAAATCACACAAAAACTTTTCATACCTCACATTTTTAAATTTTAAGCTCCTGCAACATAGGCCAAAAATTGCATTCTGCACATGAAATTCGTTATCGCTGTCAGCGCTACTTTCTAGAGAAAAATCCTAAATATAGAACATATTTTAAAATACATTTTTCATACAATAGGTAACAGTCCCATGGAGGCTGGGGTTTTTACTATGTTAAAGTAACAAAGCTGGGACTCAAGCCCCTTTTAAACTTGTTTATCAGTAGTTTGTATGTTTTTTCTTGCATAAATGTTTTTGAAATATTTAATAAGTTTAAGATATACAAATAGATAATGTAACTCTGGGCCTTTTTTATGTGCAAGTTTGCCTTATACCCTCTTTCAACCCACTCCAGTGGCAGGGTAGACCCTATCCTCAAATTATCCAGACTTCAAGTGAATGAAAAGTGCATGCAACTAAAAACTACAAACAGTACCCAAGAACAGAATGCAACAAAACCACAGGAGAGCCAAGTAGCTCCCATGGAAAGTGCAAAAAAATTGATGGAGAATATTATAGCCCCTCCCCCAGTACTTGCATTCGTGGATTGAATTTTTTAATCTTATTTCCTTCTGTTTGCAGGGTTATGGGCATATATTCTCCCTGACACAAACAAAGTCCCGTAGGTCCAAAGAGAAAACTGACTGCACTATTTCGTCAGGACTACAGTTGATAGCTTGGACATTCTTTATTTCTGTCCATGCTGTGAAAAACAGAGCAGGTTGTAACACTATTAAAGCAGTTATGCTGGATTTGCATTGCAGACATGGCTGTAGAACGGGTAAATTACACGACTGTAGCAAACTTCCCAGGCTACCCATATGGTTAAGTAGAAACTAAGAGTTTATAGCTTAATTAGAGGCATTTGTAAGTGAGGATCAGATAAACAGATATACAACTTAAAAGAGTGCGTTGGCCATAAATTCTTTCATTCCAGATTCAGATCTGCTAATATATGACTGTAAACACCTTTGACAAGGTTATTTAAAAGCCAAGCGATCTTATTTCCTATGCCTTTGGAACCTGAAGTGGGAAGAAGTAAATGACGGAAATCATGCAATGCTGCCAGCACAGTCTAAACGTATTTAGATGTTAGTGATAAGTGCTACAGAAATGCTTGACTAGGTGGCAGGGGAGAACACAGGACAAGGGACAAAGAGCTCTATAGCAGCAGATGGCTACGAGCAGCCCTTTTGCCATCTTTGCCATCCTTTTCTTCATATTCCCTTTAGAATGTATTCATTTTTTCACATTTCCACTTCATCCTTCATGGGTTTTTTTCTTAAATTATAGGAGACATCCAAATTCATTCTGATGTAAAAGGTGACGGAGACTTCTTTTAACGAGGTTTCACCTGTCTGTACAAGTGTCTTTGCTTTCTCTCTGAAAGCTTCCATGCAGATGCAATCTGAAAATGTTTCTTTTCAGACTTGGTTAAGATTTAAAAGGAAGTGTTCAGCGATGCGATGGTGACACTACATCCAGGCTGCAAGGAAACAGCAGAGCAGAGCACCCAGGGCTAGGATTGCAGCTGAACTTCTAGGGTGATAAGTAGGTTTAACACTCTTGCCTGCAATAAAGTTGTAGCCTAGGGTTGTAGTCTAAAGCTGTTTCCTGTGAGTGTTACATTTGTATTTTTTCAGATACAGAAACATGATTTTAACCAGATTGGATTCCAGATAACAAACTTACTCTGCTAACACAGGAAAACCGAATGTGCTTCAAAACATGAAGGGAAAATTGCCATTTCCTAACCTCAAATAATTCCTTGTTTAGAGAATCAAGAGAGACACTGCCAGACAACAGGACCAAATTTCAGCCTTATATTAAGCTTTCGCAGTTCCAAACACATTTGTTTCACCAAGTGGGGAGAGTTTGTGATCGCTTAGAAGTCACTCTGGTAAAATTATCTCACTTTCCTATTTGCATCTATAGAAAAAAAACAACCCATTAAGTTAAACGTCTTCATTGTTACTCTCTTTGATTTTTTCATAGAGGATTTAAGCACTGCGAGACCACTGGAAAACCAGGAGCTCAATTCATGTTGCTTAAAGGGTGTGAGGTGCGAGCAACTGACACGAGGGCTGCAAACTCCCCTAGCTTAAACAGACACCAAAAGCGCCGGTAACAATATAAGGGAAGGGATCTAAATGCACACCTGGCTACTTCGGTGCCCCTTTAATGCCCACCGCCTTCGTTTTGCCATCTTATTTACGCCAACACCGGGGCTGCTTTGCTTTGGGAAGTGCCCGTCCCTGCCAGCCCTCCAAGGGAGTTTCCTGAGCCCGGCGGCTGCCGGCTCCACGCCCGCGGGAGGGCGAGGGCCCCGCGCCCCGTTCCCTCCAGCAGTGCCCCGGCCGCAGCCGGTGGGTACGCGCGGCCCACCGACGTACCGTGGGCCGCACGTACCGCCGGAGCCAGCTCCATCACCCGCCCCTGCACAGATCAGCGGGAAAAGGTTTAACTAACTTTCCCTCTCCCGCTCCCTCGGTGACAGCCGGCGGCGAGGAGCGCAGCACTTGGCCTCAGAGCTCCGTCTGAGCGGGGGAAACGGAGGGGGGAGCCTGCCCGTCCCCCGCCTGCTCCCCGCCCTTCCCGAACTGGGGGGGGGAAGGGGTTTCACAAGTTTTGCCGTGCCCTCGTGAGCTTCAAACGGCACCACGGCCCCCGCCGCGCCGGGCCGGGCCGGGCCGGGCAGACGGGCGGGGCCGGGCCGGGACCCCGCCCCTCGCGCCCCGCCCCTCGCGCTCGCGCCCCGCCCCGCCCCGCCGGCTTTTCCGAGCCGCCGGCCGCCCCGGCCCGACGGCGATTGGCGGGCGCGGCGGGCGGCAGCCAATGGGCGCGGCGGAACGCGCATGTCGGCGTCCCGGGCGCGGGGCGGCGGAGCCCCATTAGGGCGGGGAGCGGGCGCGGGGCTCGGCCAGTCGCGGCGGGCGGCGGAGGCTGCCGGCGGCAGAGGAGGCTCCGGCCGGGCGGTCCCCTCCGCGGCGCTGCCCGAGATGCGCGTCTCCCGCCGGCGCTGACTACGCGGGGCAGAGCCGGGTGCCGCCTCTCCCGCTGTCGGCGTGACGGACCCCGCCGCTGCTCGCCGCCCGGGAATACGTCGCCGCGGTTCTGCCGCGCCGCGGGGAGGGTAAGTGGCTTCTCCCCGCGGGGGAGGGCCGGCCGGCGCGGGTGGCAGCCCGCGGCGACGCGGCGGGACGCCCGGCGGGTTTGGCGGGGCGCCGTCGGCAGCCGGGACCGTGCCGCTGGCGGCGGCGGAGCCCTTCCCGCGGCAGCCCGCTCTGCGGCGGAGGTTCTGCGGCCCGACCGGGGTTTGCATCGCCGGGGGGTGCCCGTGAGGAGCCGCCCGAACCCAGAGCCGGCACTCGTCAGCGCCGCTGGAGTAGCGCCGTCCTGCACGGAGTCGCTGGACGGGGGCTGCGGGCTCGGGAGAGCGGGGGCGGGGGGTCCCGCCGAGCCCTGCGGCGGCTGTCGGGGGGGGATGGCGCGGCGCCGGCTCGGTGCGCCCGGCGGAGCGGGAGGCGCGGCGGGCTGGGGCCGCCGGTCTGAATGAGGGTCCAGATGCGGGAGCTCAGCTGTTGCCTGTCAGTGGGGTGACAACTGGCCTCCTCCAGGCAGCCTCCGCCTTCTCCCTTATCCGCAGCGAAGTGCCCGCGCCTGGGCGCCCTCCTGCCCCGGGCGGGGGACCCGTGGGGGGCGACCTCGGTCTGGCACCCCGGCGGCATCTTTGGGGCTCTCCGCTGCGAGCGCGTTGTGTTACACGGGGGTGAACCCCCGACAGCGGTGCAGCACGGACCTAGCCGGAGCGTGTATGTATCTTCTTTCTCAATGAAGAGAGCTCTGGAAGGGCGACGGACGCTCCCTGAGCCCCTGCTCCCAGAATATTTATTTCCACCGTGGGATTTCAAACTCCAGCAGCCACCATTTATCATCTGGCCGGGCTGGGCTGAGTCCAGGGCGCCTTCGTTGTGGTCCGGGTCTGGCCTTGGACAGGAATCTGTCATTGTACCCCAGCGGGGTGGCCGAGGAAAGCAAAATAAAGCACCCGCCAGTACCAGTGTTTCTAAATGCCATCAACTGGAGAGCCAGGAAACGCAGCGGGGGATATTTTACAAGCTCTCTGAGAAATGTTTATACAGAGGATTTAAAGGTTAGCAATGCATATACCCTACGTGCTAAAACCTAAAAGGTGGCAAAAATAAATGGCTAGTGTTACTGCCCCCGAAGTTCCCTGTTTTCGTTGTTTAGCTGGTAACAGAGGTCTTCAAACTGCATGTTTTTGCATGGCAAACTCAGAGTGACTGTTGAGATTTTCTAGCAGGATGTGTTTTTCCCCCTTTAGCTCTAGTTATTATCATTTCTAGGAGGAAATACTGTTATTTGTATTACCTCTCTACAGCACAGGTATATCGCAGCGGCCAGGTTTTCATCCCAAGATGTTAGCAGGTCAGAGTGGGCTTGGAAAGGGGACGAAGGGGAGAGGCGAGAAGGAGAGCAGTTACTCTGACTGCAGTGATGGATTATTTCATTTCTCACCGCAGAGCCCCGGATGAGCTGGGCTGGTGCAGTTCTGCCAACAACATGGTTAATAGTGTCCTGTAAATCAAGGTCCACGGAGCTGCTCTCCTTCTGTATAACAAAAGGTTTTGTAATGAGTAAGCCCAGATCAGTCATATAAAAATTTTAACATCAACTGGGTAAGGTGTGTGTGTGGGGACCTTACAGGGTTAATAGCTAAACTATTAAGATTGGAGTCAGATGTGGGTAAAAGCAACAGGAGAGTCTGGTTTTTCCTAATATCCTGTAGTATGATAACTCTGAAGAAGGTAACCGTTTAAAAAAAAAAAAATCTGTTTCAATTTAAGATTTATTAAGCAAGAAGAACCTTACGTAAACATCAGAATCCTTTTCTTGTTTGGAAAGGCAAGAAATGGCTAGGAATGTCATCTGAACTTAAAAGTGAAAGACTACAAGCTATGTGTGGGTTTTCATGCATGTGTGCAAGAATGTTACTAATCTCATTTTCAATTAGCTTATTATTCTATGTCTTAGGGGGACTGGGGCATTTAACTCAGGCTTTTGGCAGAACAGCTTCTGTGCTTTTTTATTTCCTAGCAAACGAGTTCTTTCTAACATTTAAGATGTTTAGAATACAGGAGTAGGAGATGGCAAGTGTCTTCCAAAGAAGGAGAAATGGAGGGGGGAGCCAGGTTTTACTTACATATATAATAAGTTGGGAATGTAAATTTGTATATAAGGAGGGGATGTGAAGAATGACTTGGCATGCTAATGACCTGGCTTTTCTGAACTTCAAGAGTTTGGTCTGTCTCCCCCTATGGTTATAAAAAGAGATTAAATGCATTTGGCATATTTAATTAATTAGCATATGAAAATCAGATGGCTTTTACTTTGTCATGGTTTTCCTGTGAAACTTTTCTATGCTAATGAATGTCTACATTTTACAGAGTAATTTAAACGGCTTTGTTTCATGGTATGTCTTTGTAGATCGCTTTGACCCTTCCTAATGCTGCAGCCTTTGTATCCTAGCCTAAAAGTCCTTTCCCTCTGTAATATGGAGCTTGTGTAATGTGTTGTCAAGGGCTGCTACCCACAGCTTCAAACAGAGCAGGCTGAGAGTTGCACTTAAATTTAAAGCCTCTGTTTGCTTGGATGCTATGTCTTGTGCATTCCCAAGTTAATTGTATGTGCAGTGGTGAAGTCCATTTAAAACAAACAAACAAGCTGGGTTTTGTTTCTGTTTTCTACCACTACCTTATCGTAAAGTAAAGAGATCCCTGCTGTTGGGGTATAAAAACATGCTCTGAAATGTTACTTTTTTATATATAATTACAAAGCATCATTTGTGTTTCTGGGGAAAATTGTTGTATGATATAATATTGCATTAAGAGTACTTGATTATGAGATGGGTGCACAATGACCAAGTGGCTTATATCAATATTCAGTTTACCCCCTTGTATTAAGGCTTAAGCTTCAGTTTAGCCAGCACTGTTTTCTGCATATGCTGTTTGAACAGAGGTAAACTTGAGGTTAGCTCTAGTCATTAGCATATGCTTGGTGTAAGCCACGCATGCTTAGGTCCTGCTCCTGGATGTGTTTACAGAAATGAGTAGCTTTTACTTGTGTGCTTAAACTGTTTGGATTAGGAGTTGTATAATGGGAAGAACCAGCTTGGAAGGATACAGCACAGCTATCGCTCATCTTTCCCCCTCCCACCTTATGGCTGAAGAATGATGGGAAGAAACATGTTTTGCAAGTAATAGCACACTGAAGTCGTGGCGTTTCTGGCAGAAATTCCCAGATAGACTATCAGGTCACAATTTGCCAAAATTACGCCTTTTTTTACAGAAACAGCCCTTTGGCTGCTGGTTCATTGTCAAGGATATTTCCAGTTAATGAAGAAAATTTCACAAGTGGCCTTCTATAACTCTTCCTCTTTGTATTTTGTTTGTTTATATTATGCAGTAAATACATGATACTTTTTTTTGCAAAACTAAGTGAGCAAATGACTTCTCAGCACAAACTGGCGATACTTCTCAAGCATGTTCTTGTGCAAGGAGATTTTTTAAATGTACAAAATGAGTGAAGTGCTCAGATACAGGAGGTATGAGCCAATACAAACTGTTTTAGTATTTTAAAAATATCTGTAAATGACAGCTTTTTGCTAGCTTACCTTTTGTTGGAACTCTGCCTGGAAGGCTAACTCCTTAAAAGTTCTTAAATATAACCATAAGATTGGTGAGTTGCTTTTCAAGATCATTTTGAACCCATGAAGCTCAGAGTGTTTTGCTGTCTAGTAAGCCTGGGGTAGACAGTCTCTCAGGCAGGCCTTTCATTTCCAGTGGATTACACATCAACAAAAGCTGGAACTGTGTTATTTCAGTTGTTCTGTACTAAAGTCATGTACTCCTGTCTAAGGTTTGTGTTGGAAACATTGATTTATAGCACCTGATAGCTCTTGCTGTTCTGCCTTCATTTTGCTTCATTCCATCTCTTCCCCTCTGCCTTACTCCCTTGCTCTCTAGTTCTACTGAGTTGGCAATAAAGTGGTAAGAGTAGTATGGAGTGTGCTTGTAGGTTTATATCTATAACAGTTTTATTCAGTTGCCCCTCTTTTATCTAAGCACAGATCCCACAGCTTGCAATTATGGTCTTTGACTTTAGTAACAATTCTGGTTTTTTGAAATGTTTCCAGTTACACACAATACTGGCTTCATGGAGCAGCTCCATGCCAAAAAAGCATTTCCAACTGTCATCCAAATATTGAAATATGATTGCTTTGCTTTTATTTAAAATAAATTTTGTTTCCTCAGATGTTTTTATAACCACCTTTTTGAGCTTGTTGCCTTCTAACCTTGCATCAGGTAGCCCCGATCTTAATATTACATGATTCCAGGGCTAGGCTTCTCTGACAGCAATGTGCCAAATCCATGTCTAATGTTTGTGTTAATGTGGTGTATATGAAAACTGACTTATTGGTGGATTTGATAACTGATTTGTGTAATTGCAACCAGCATGATTAAAAAATCTGCATGTCAATATCATGATGCTTATAATAAAACTTACAGATTTTCTTAAGCAGGGTGATGTTAGTCCCTTAAATTTTCTTAAAGGGAGTCTTAATTGTCCAAGCATCTTCATTTCTGAAGGTGTTTGAGTGTTTTAAAAAGAAAATAAGAACAGGGATGCAGTCATGAATATAGCAACGTAGGCTTCAGATCATGCTGTGTGGTAGGACTCTTGCATCCTCTTGTTCTTTAGGGAAGCTGCATCTTCTCTCACCAGTCTTAAAAAGACTGAAATGAAAAACTTAACATGTTAAGAATTGTGCAATTGAATCTTTAAACACATCTAGACAGATACTGCTATACTGTTCCTCAAAGCACACATCTCTTCTGTACTCCCATGCTCCTCACTGGAGCAATGTAAACCACCTCTGACACAAGCACTGTAACTGTTCAGCTCTATCCGTTTTACTCTCCTCTAATCTCTTCATTAACAAAGTACTCCTGTGACAGAGAGAGTTCTGGCTCAGCGAGAGGCTCTGCCGAGGCACCCGGACACTCTTGCTCAACCCGTTGAGCGCACGGGCTAGTCGGACGCTGCCCTCACCCATGGCCCACTTCTGTAGCAACACAAATGCACAATAACTATGGCACAAATTGAAAGCCGACTTGCACTTTCAAGTGTGGATCAACTTGTCTAACAGCAGTAAAAGCTGATTTGTTTTCAAGTATGTTAAATTAGTGCATAATTAGGGAAGATGTTTTTTAAAGATCTCTTTTTGTAATCAAGTGTTACAGTTAATCACCCAGAAGTTCAAAAGTGCTCATGTAAAGAAATTGCATGTGTTTGTGTGCATACTTTAAGACTAATATATTTTTATTTTATTTCAGCCTGCTTGCAGGAATCAGTATTTTCGTAGAAAAATAAAAGCTTTGCATGCTGAGATTACTATTCAAAGTGTGAATATTTATATACTTTAAAATGAATTTTAGGAAGGCATTGAAGAAATGTCTGAACCTAGTGTATTTGCATCTATATATACAGACTGCTGAATGAATTATGCTAGGTCTAGAACTTCACTGGTGAATTGCAGATGTCTTTTGTAAAAGTATACATATGGCTTTCTGAGAGCTTTGAACTGTTTTCTCATGCTTTGCTCATCAGAAGGATCATATGGATAACTTCATTGTGAGAGGTTTTTTAGTCTTGTTTGCAAAGCATTGTGGATCTGTGTGATAAATATTGAGTTCCCATTCATCCTAGGACTGAAATGAGTTTGTTCTGTGCATATGGAATATGGGAATAAGATACACAGAGGATATGTTTATATTTAACAAAATTAATGCTATAAAGCGAGTGCAAAGGAACTTATAAGCCTAAACAGCTTGGCAGGCCAATAGCCAACGAATGTCTTGGAGTACTGCCAAACATGTAGAAAGCAGACCAGGCTCTCATCTGTACCGAGGTACCGGAAAAGTATGTAACTTCCAGCCTGGTAAGGATGTTGTCACCCAGGATGCAGCTTTCTTCTGTCCTCTCAGCAGCTCAGCATAGGTTTGGATTTCAGCAGGTATCTACTAGGAGGTACCACTACTATTCAGGAGAAATGAGAGCTGCCTAAAAAAACCAAGCAGTTGTGTTACGGCAGCTCTTCTCCACAGCCAGATCCCAGAGTGCGGGTCCCCTTTTGCGGGGCATTGGCCACCCCTTAGGAGGATCTGGGGAAGGGAGGCGTGTACTAGGGTGAGGCTGGAGAGAGCATCTGCATGGTAAGAGGGAGCCCTGTGTATTGCTGTTGTGCTCAAGTATTGAGCTGCCAAAAAGCTGTGGAAGTGCTTGCAGAGAAGGATGCTGCTGAGTAGGATGCTGCAACCGTTAGTGAGCTGAATGGTTGATTTAGCTGTTTGTGAATCCAGTAAACATCAAGCTTTATCCCCTGACCTTTCATACAGACAACCTGCTTGGACAATCTTTGCAGGGGATTTCAGGTGGTGTGAAGCTGTAGTTCAGTGGTCCAGGCTAATAGCCCATTTCTGTCTCAATATATGATCTTCCACTTAAATAAAACTCTTGATTTCATGCAAGAAGAGGTCTTACAGTTTTAGAGTAGCTGTTAATATATTGAACTTGAGCAATGCAGGTATTTGATTGAACTGAAGTGACCACAATGACAAGCAGTCATCTATTTCATTGCTGGAGATTTATTGCTTTTCAGATTTCTTTGCAAAATCTCCCCTGACACTCAGAGCTCTATTGTCTGGTTCTGAATCTGCCATCTTTTAGGCTGTAATTTTGGTAGGTTAGTTTTTAATGTCTCCCTGTCTGTCTTGTATTGCACTGTAGCTGTTTATAAACCTTTTTGACCTATTAGTTGATGTTTTATTAGCCTGGAGCTGATGCTGTAAAGAGGTACTGATATGATGAGGACTCTTTGATTGTGGTATAGTAGCACAAAGGTATACTTGGCGGCCTTAGTTTAGGAATTGAGGTGATACCAGGCTCCTGTTCATTTAAGTCTTTTTTTACTTTGATGTCTGTGACTAAGTCAACATCTAAATACTAACTCCGAAACACTCAAAAGTTGGATATTCAAGGGCATATGTGTTTGTTCTTGGGTGTCTTTCCACCTTCCCATGGCCTCTGGAAGGAGACTAATGCTTTGAAAGAACAGGTCTCATGAAAATCAACAGGTATATCTTGAATTATGCAACACTTTTTCCACAGGTAGAAGTCATCCTCCTTTGTGCAATTCTGTGTATTTATGTTCTTCCTGCTTTGTTGTGTACTAAATCGGCCCATGCTTAATGCAATTGTGAGAAGAGAATCTAGACTTGTGTTTAAAAGGAAACTGCCAGCATGTCTTCCTACTGGAGTGCAGGGGGAGACTTAAACCAGTATGTGAGCTGCGACACTGGTTGTGCACATGAGTGAAGGGGGGGGAAAAGCACTTCCAAACAGGCAGTTACAGTAATATTCTGTCAGTGTTGGACTCTGAATGAGTATGAATGACTTCAGTCTTGCATTGCTATGACATATAAACCTGATAAAACAATGAGATAAGTCTGTATTCCCTCTGCAAAATACTCAAGCTATTTCCCTTGCACAGTCGCTTAGTTGTGCTGGCACAGCTTGAGCAGGGATGTAGAGATGGTCTGAAAACGTTTGGGGGTTTTCTTGCTTTTTGTTTTAAGTGAGCTTCCCAAATCAGTACAGACGGGTACAATGATTGTGTTAGTGCACAGAGTTGCTCACCAGGGTGGTGAAAGAGGAGCTTCCTAACCATGTGCTGCTACTCAAAAAAAAAAAGATAGACCATAAAGCTGTAGCTTCTGTTGTGCCATAGGTCCAAACCATGAAGTGGTTTTGTCACCTATAGCGGTTTGTCATCTAGTACTTTGTCTGACTTGAGTTCCAGTCACAAGTGTTGCTCTTTCTAACTACTGTAATATTACTTGTCCGGATGATCCTGAGGGGTTTTGGAAGATCATCTATTTGAGCTTGGGTATGAGTGATGGTTAGGCACCATTTCTAGTGATGCAAATAGTTCGGACCCCCCCCTACTTCCCAGTTTCTGGGAATGGGAAGTCTATGTCCTTTGCAAAGAAAACAGCCTGCTCATTTTATAGAATAACTGTAGGAAAATATAAATCAATGATGTCTGTCGGAAAGAAAATGCAATATTTATTTCTAAAATTTTATTTTAAAGCCAGTTTAATGACTGGGCTTCTGACTTGTTAATACCAATCCCAAATCTTCAAAAGAAAAAAAAAACCAAACCTGGATAAGCTGCAAGTTTGCCACCACCACCCCCAGCTAGAGCCTCTTTGCCTGCCTTTGCTTGCATACTCTATTGGTTTCACAGTTCATATACTTGTGTTATTTTAAAAATCTCCCCCTGCACTCTGGTGGGAAACATGTCTGCTGTTTCCTTTCAAACACACAAGGCTTGATTCTCCTCTCACAATGGCATAAATTGTGAAGAACTTCACTTGAAATCAATGGAAGTAAAGACATGTAAAATGGGGTGAGAGAAGAGCCCAGCCTCTGGTTTCTATTTTTAAGTGAGTCTGGTTAACCTAAAATTGTTCAATGTGCCACTGTGACTTTAGTTTGTAGATATCAGTTGTTATGCTTGTTTCTCTTCGTACATAATGTTTCATTTTCATATATAATACATTACAGCTAGTACCCCTAATCATGATGCATGTTTCTTTGATTTAATACCTCAGTACTGCTACATCAATTTTGGTAGTTAATAAGCAATACGCATGGTAAAGTACTTACCTTACTAGGGTCAGATCCTACAAAAAGTCTGGGGTGGAGCTGTATTCCTGTGCAAGTCCCAAAGGAAAGAAGGCTGGATTGGCTCTATCCATACAACTTAAACTTTCTTTGTGGTTTTCTATTGCTTTAGTAGTTCTAATCTGTGAATCTTGTTCCTCATTATCCAAGTTCAAGATACTAATTCTCCATAAACAAAACTTTCTCAGTTATTGTTGTTTTTCCTGTGCTTGTAAAGTATTCGGCTTCATTCTTATGTTTTGTACATACTCAAGAACTTATTTTAACTTCAGATTTTCTCTGAACAGCTAAGCACTTGGCAATAAACCTAGAATATCCACACACAATTTCTGCCATTGCCTAAATTTTGGTGGTTGCTCACATTTGTTTATTTTTTGGCAATGGATTATGGTCCTTAATTACCATCAGTAGTCAAATAACTGAATGAGATTATACAGGAGTGCTGTAAAAACTGTTCATGCTAGCTATGATCTGTACATGTGTGGATATCTTTGAAAACAGTCACCTCATTCATTAACCAGTGCAACAGACTCCAACTTTACCACTATTTAGATTTTTAAATTAATGCAGCATTCTCTACCTAACTGAAACGTTGCTTTGACTGCCTCTTTTTACAGTTTAAAAAAACCCCATGAAATAGTTGACTCTTGTAACGTATTCTAACTCAGAGTAAATCTATTGGCTTATTTGAATTTTTGTTTTCTGCTTGAGTAGCAAATTGCAGGTGTCCACCAGGGAGTCTCTTTATACTTGAAGAATGTGGTAGGCTTAGTATACCACTTAAATTTTATCTCTAACTTTATTACGATGAGAGTGAAGACCCTGTGGTGTTTAGCCTCTTGTGCTGTTCGGTCCTTGAGCTTTCCCCTTCAACTTTAATCCCCCAGCCCCCAAAAAAGTCAGGAGGTTGCTTAGCTAGTATGTGGTGGCCTTATGAGTGAAGTATCAGGGACAGAAGATGCCACAGAAGCTTGCTGTACTGCACACGGTTGTTGTGTTGCAGACCTCTGTCTTCACTGTGGCTTCCCAGCCACAGAGGTGATGCACAACCAGTTTCTGACCTCTTGACTACAGCTATTAATTCCAATAGTGAGTTCTTCCTTGTCCCTGCTTGGTTTTGCATTACTTACCATGGGAAAAATCAAGCATTTTAGATAGTTATTTATCATAGTGCATTGATTGTAGCTTTAATGGTGGCTTTTTTGAAGTATAGCTGTCCAACAGTGAGGTAGCATGATGACGGAGACTAAACCAAGGTGTGTTCACTGCTGCTGTGAACTACTGTGATCGTGTGCAGTAGTGCTTGCCTATAGCTGATGTGAGGAGTGGTGGGGGCAGAGAAGGATATGTGATAGGGATACATATGCTTGTCAATCAAATAAGCTCTTCTCAGCTGGCAGCTTCTCAGCTTTGTTCTGGTAGAGCAGTCCTTGTTGTGGAGTAAGGAACCAACAGCCTTCCGAATGCAGAGATGTGCAGGCAGTCTTCCTGGTGGCAGGTTTGACTCATTTTTAATCCAATGGCTTTGAGACTCATTCTGTCATACCATTTTTGGAGCATTTTTAAGCTCTTTTGAGAGTTATTATTGTGGAGGCTGCAAGGCATGTCTGGAAGAGAAACTACTTTCGGTAGTATTTCCAAAGCATAAGGTCTGGTGTGCAAGTCATCTTTGGGTACAAGAGAAACAAAAGGGTGCTATGGCTAGAGTATGAGAATCTCTGGGAAGATTACTCTGTAATGCAAATTGGTCTATACAGCAAGCTTGAAGAAAGACTGAAATCTTTGCCAAGCAATATGAAGTACCTTATCAGTTTCATGGACAAAGCAGCTTCCAATGAAAAAGATATGGGAATAGAAGAGCATGCTTCTGGCTCTTTATTAGTTGTAATTAGTCAAAGACAATATTGTGTAATAAGGTTGGTGACTAAAGTCTCTGAAGAGACTTAGTAACTTTCTGCCTGTTGTGAAACTGGTGACATTAAAACTTGACCTCAGGAAATGGAGATGTATTTGGAGATCCAGAGCTTAAACTTGTTTATAGATAGTTTTGAGGAGTTGTCACCACAAAATACAGAGCTGATGGTGCAACACTTCTGCAAGACACATCTGTTTTGGAAGTAGCAATAAACCCAATGTAAATCTTAGGAAGCAGTCCTTCTAGTAAATAATTCCAGAGCCATTTGCTTGCAGTCTTGATTTGTATGTAGGTATCCTAAAAACTATGACTACTGAATAGGTCACTATGTACCTATCCCAGGTGTCTTTAAAAGCTAGGTTTTTCTCACACAAATGGTTTCTGACAAGAGGCCTCTGATAGATGCTTGGCACCTGTGTCTTCTGTGGCAGTAAGCAAAAATGTAGGGCATCAGGAGTGTGAATAGATTACTTCTGATTAATCCTGCTATTCAGTTACAGGTCCATGTCATGGTGTACACTGTAGGAAAGTGCTTAAAACCCTTTAAGAATATGCATGTGTTAAGGACAAAAGTGTGTATGGGGAGGGGAATAAAGCAAGGTTTTAAATGATGCCATCAGGCTCTAAGTTTTTATCTGACTTTGTCCTGTTTAAGGAAGGTAAAAATGATTAAAAATTGGTACACTGTGGAAGGGTGCATAGGAAAGATGTATTTCTTGATATCCTTCCAAAATTACTATTTAAAGACAGTTTTGTGACGTTGATGTCTAACAGCATTCTGGTAGCCTGTTTTTTTTCCTGTGGAACAGTTCCAGCCCTTGTCTACAAATTAGTTTGTTCTGTGATACTTTATGGAATAGAGTAAGTATCAGGAGGACACACTGGAAAAAAACAATGTCTAAATTTCTGCCTAAAGTATGCATGCAGCTTGGTAGAGCTATGAATTTGGCCCTTAAGAAAAACATCTCAGACATGTGAGCCTGTGTGCACACTCTGCACCTGTAGCACAACAGATGCACACCAAGCACACTTGTGTAAGAAAGCCCAAGATACCCGTCTCCAAAACTGAAGTGTTTCTGTAGCTGTTGGGCCAGCACTGGCAGGTGTGTTACCAGCATGGAGGGCAGAGAGTACCTGCCTGAGAAGGTGCATCTCAAGTCAGTGCTGTGCCAGCTGTCTGCAGGAGAAATGCTTGAGAATAGTCACCTTGAAACTGCATAGATGAAAAATATGCAGAATTAATGACAGTCCTGGATATTTTCACTTAAATACTGAAATATGGGGCTTGAGCTCTAACTACATTTCTGGTTTTGCAAAGAAAACCAGACTAGTGTGGTAGTGCCTGCCTGGGCTCTCTTGCAGCTGGTGACTCCAGGGAAGGGCTGAGAGGCAGGGTGTTGCAAGGGGGAGGGTAGCAGCCAGGTCTGGTCAGGCAAACTCCATGTAAAGACTCCCAAGATGGCAGAAGATGTACTAGTTGACAGGTGGGGTGTGCAAAGCTGATAGCCTGTGGTGTTAGGGCTCTGGCCGCTATTAACTTCCAGTGGGGGCTTCGTGGTCCTGGTGGCAAAACACCATGTGCTCTCACCTCCTCAGCTGGGAGAGGTGCGATGGAGCTGCAGCCACGCAGTTGGTGTGACTTGTGATGGCGGCTTAATTTATAGCTGCCCGAAAGGTCCATGAATGATAGAGAGCTCGTTTCCCCGCTCACCTCGGCCGGGGAGGAAGCGGGGGCGGTACGCTACCCGCCGTGCCGCTGCGGGCGGGGGGCGGCTCGCTCCGCCTCACCGCTCGGGGCACCGGCGGCAGAAACAAGCGGCTGTGGCGGGAGCCGCGCGCGGAGGCCGCGCCCCGCCCCCGCTAGATGGCGCCCGTGCGCTGGCGGTGAGCGCGGCTGCCGCCGGCGGGGCCCAGGCCGCGGCTCTGCCGGGAGCGGCCGGATCGCCACAAGGCCCGGGCCAGGCTCGCCAGGCGCTGTGGAAAGCTGCTCATACCGTTTTGTCGGAGGAGATGCTATAAGCAGTGCTGGATGCGAGGAAATGAGATCGCTCGTCCTTTTTTCAGTGTACTTTGTGGTACTCGAAGGGCTTCTGCCTGGCTGCGTTTCAAGACTGAAGTTTAGGACTTGTTTAAACGGCTTGTTCGCTGTGACACTGAGAACAAACTAAAAAGTGTGCTTCCCGCCCTCAAATTATTGTAATTCTACTTGAAATGAGTGAAATAAATGGATTTGAAGGACAGACAGCAGTCTGACAATGCAAAAAAACAGGGGACTCACTATCTTTTCCATTCCTCTGCTTGCTGCATCTCTGTGTTAATATACCACTCTCCAAAATTGCACTGAAACCCAAAGGAAAAGGGAACAAACCTGAAGGTCTCATCCCATATGCTCAAAGATATGTTTAGATGTGCATCTCGTGGGGTGACATCTTGCTTCGCTTTTTCTGTCGGGAGCAGGCAGAGCTGACTCTGTGGGTAGAGCTGGAGAACATGGAGTGCAACGAAGCCTTCGGCCTCGGGTTGCCCCGGCTGACCAGAGGGGTACGACAGGAGCCTGGCAGGCTGTGGTGCTCCGTGTCTGGAGAGCGAGTTTTTCCTCACGGGGCTTTCATTGCCCAGAAGACCCTCTGGCAGGACGAGGACGTGCGCTGCCTGTTGCAGCAGTGTGGCTCTGCGAGGGTCTAAGTGGTTTTGCTGGCTGTTAGAGTGCGTGGATGGAGACAGGAGCCCAATAACAGCTGCTCCACAAACACAGGAGATAACAGAAGAAAAGCAAGCACTTTGATGTTTCTCTCCAGGCCCCTGGTAAGCTGCCCAAACTAGTTTAACCAGGCCCAGGAGACAGTGGAAGGAGGAAGAAATGGGCTCTGCTGGGTAGCCAGAGGAGCGCTTCCTTATCGCCCTCATTCCTGGGGAGCTTTTGCGCTGAAGTGAGCCTGTCCTGCAGGTATGGGAGTAAGATAGGCCTGCCTGAGACCGCAGGAGAAATGCGTTTTGTTGGGTTAAGCATTCATGTGTCCCTGTGCAAATACTGTTAACATTAGGTAATCATGAGGAGGCAGTTTGAGGTCGGTAACTGTTGGTCCTCCTTTTGAAGGAAGGATGGGCAGGTGCTAAATTCAGGCCTGCGGAGTAATCCTGCTTGGGATGCAGGCTGCGGCTGCTACAGGTTCCCTCTAATGGCCTTGGAAGGAGAAGGAGCACCTCAGGAGGTCCCTGAAACCTCAGGTGGGCTGCACCATCCGACGACAGTGTCCGTCTCTTTCTGCGGATGCAGGGAGATTGTCAAATACGGGAGGGATGTGACTCACCTGGCAAACAAGAGAAAGGGTGACAGTCTGCAGCCAGAAGACTTGTGGATCAAAGCTATTGAGCGCTGAATCCTGAGCTCTGTGTGTGGTGAACTCCTCCACCTGGATTAAACTAGTCTAACTGCAGAAGAATTACACCTGGATGACATTAAGTATTCAGAAGATCTACTGCGGAAAAGAAATGAGGAGGAATTGCTGGCACTGCAGAACTCGAGCATCTGGCCAACTTGACCAAAATATTGTTTAAAAATAAAATGGTGGTTTTCTTGGCATTTTAGGCATATGGTATGAGAATTTTTAGCTAAATCCTTGTGAGCATTATCCTGTTAATGTGAAAAGTGTTACTAGGTTTATAGACTTCATGATGGAGCTGTGAGACAGAGGTGCTAATAACAAATCACCTGAGTGGCAGGTGTTGAAGCCATTCTCAAATAGACCAGAAGGCATTTTTTTATCTTCTACAAATACTGGTTAGTGCTACACCAAACAAGACCTGTCTCCTTTTGTACCCTTCTTTCCACAAGAGAAAGAAAACATTCTTTCAGGGGTGGGTTTTTGTTCCTTGAATTCAATCTTGGGAAAGGAAACCCTCAGTGGTAAATAATTAGGTTAGGAACTTAGCAGGATGGGCTTAAATGAAAGTGCCTCCTTCAGCGATTCCTCTCCCTTATTAATTGTACAATGGACTTTCTCAATGCTGCTTCCTGGTATTCATCCAAGTCCTCCAGCCCTGAGTACCTGTAAACAATTAACATTCTCCCACATGGCACACAAACCCTTGGTCAGTGTTTAACAGGGTATTTGTGTGTGGCAGCAGTTAACCTCCTCAAGGAATTCTTCTGTCCTCCTTCTGCCTTTCTCTTCTGTGTCCCTTCCTCCCAGTTGTTTGTTGCTGATGTATTCAATTTATATGCAGACTCTAAATACAGATATTTTAATGTGATGCTACTGTCTAATTTGTCCTAAGAAGCTATAATTGCACAAAAATGTCAGTTTTTAATTGTATATCTCTAGTAGTACCTATCTAATGTTGTTCACACCTGCTTGTTGGTTTGTTATAGGAATAAGCTGCTGATGGGAACATGCTGTTCCACTCTCTCACATTGGGGAAAAAATGAAATTATTCCTGGGCCTCCTGTGAAGCTTCTTTTATAGCTGTTGTCATCCTGCTCTCTGAACAGAGTGCGTTGCCAGCTGCCTCTTGACTGGGCAAAAGTACAATATAGGGATGTGAAAGCAAGAGCTACTATGAAGTGTATGTTACCTAGTATGTAGCTTGGCCCTTGGGTAACAGGGAGTTAAACCTGTGGTGCTGAGCACCTTATAAGGTATTAAAATGGATTGAAACCCAACATGTAATGAGAGACTCTCAAAAGTATGTTTCCAAATTGCAGGACTTACTGGTGTGTAATATATACAAATGAGCACAGTCTGGGAAGTACTTATTAGCCAGCAGCAAAGGGTAAGTAACAATGAACCACCACCACCCCCAACTGAAAAGTAAAAATGGTCAAATCCTGTGCACTTCTAAAAAATGGGAGGTCTCTTAAGTGACAGCTTTCTTTGAGTGAAGCATTGCTCGGCCCTGGTGCTAGTTTTATTGTGCAATCATGAGGCATCAAAATTGCCATAGAGAAGTGCTCAGTGCTGCAGTACTGGTTTTAAAAAGGAAAACAAGCCCCAACTTTTTGAATATTATTGCATTAGCATTCAGTTTTCATCAGATGATGCACAGCTTCACATATGCCTGAACAGTAAGTTTAAAAAAATCTTTTTTTAAATGTGAGGAAGCAATGAAAACAACATAGTTGCATCTGAGGTGCCAGTCCTTTGAACGTCAGCAGCAGTTGGAGCGCTTCAGGTTTCAGTAGGTAATGATAAAGTGTGTAATGCTTGTGATCATCTTCTTGGTCTTGAGCAACCTGCTTAAGAAAATTACTTCAAGGATCAAAGTTGCACATATTTTACACCAAAAGAGTGGGAATAGCAAATTGCTAGAAATAATTTTGCCCAGTAATGAGAATGACAAATAGACTGAGACCTTCAGAACAAGAGAGGAATGGAAATGGCACTTGTATTTGAAACAGTTTTTCTTATAATGTTAATGCAAGACTAAGGTTTCTTAACAAATATGCTTTGCATTTAAAAGTACATATCTTTTATTGGAACTTAGAATGCGTAAGTGTCACTGTAAGTACTAGCTGAATGTTTTGTCTGACTGACCATTTTTTATTAATTACAATGCTAGAAGTAGATTGGATTGATAAGGCATAACCCTGAAGCTGCTTCCTGTACATGATCTTTAGTGTTTTTAAAATTCTTTTCTTATCACATTCTAATCATGTCTGGCAGTGTGACACATGCCTTCAGGGGATGACAGACTATGGTCATGTGGGATTTTTGTTCTGTAAGTCTTCTAGCGTAAATTTTAGGAAGCTTATATTGATTAGGTAACAATTCTTCTGCCTCTGAGTGGATAGCATGCTGTCTGTACACCCATGTACACCCCTGTACACCCAACAAGTAGTACAGGAATACAAACAGTTGACAGTACAGGCAACAGTCTGCAGTTGATACTCCATAGTTCAATACTTCCACTGTGACTAGAGCAAGCTAAGGTTTGGCAGGATTATTAGCTCAAGGAAAGCCTAGTGATGTAAATACAATTATCCTAATCTCAGTGTTGCTTCAATTTTAAAAAGTCTCTTTAAAAGGTAGACAGCTCTTCCCCTTCACTGAAGCTTGTACTAAATGTCAAAGGTGCTTCTTGAAATAAGACAAAATGCATTGAAAAATAAGGACAGGGTGGTTGTTTTGTTCTGGAAGCTCAAGTAAGTTCACTGGGGGGCTCACATTACATGAATAACTACTGCTGATTTCTGTTTCCACACAGCACCTCTTTGCTTCATAAAAAACATTTTTTAATGAAAACCTAAAATATACCCTGTCCCTTTCTGTAGAATGTATAGATCTGGTGCCACTGGCTGTCTTTTTTTTTTGGCAATAAGGCTGAATTCATTTGATGGAGCTAGTTTGTGAGCTGCTTCTGTAAAGCCACCACATGGTGCATCACAGCAGCATCTGGACAAAATGCTTCACAGAAGTATGTAGTACTGCTGAGGAACCTAGCTCATAAAACAAAATGAAGATATAAAACACTGAAAAAGGCCATCTTCTGTAGCATGTCCAGCTCTGAAGTTCTGAACTCTTCTAAGCTGATGTTTCCTGAAGGTAACTCTTGGGCAAATTCACCTTGTATAAAAATAATCAGACTTAACAATGTTGGATTACTTTTGGCAACATCTTTGGAAGCTTCTGCCTTAAGACCAAATCCATCTTTAATCAAACATCTGTACCCTAACAAAGGCAAAAAATGTCACTTAAAATCCTTTTTTTTGTCTTGAAGTGTTCATACTCAATTTATAGATTATGCTTAAGCTGCATCTGTTCATCTGACTTGGTTTTGGCTTGTTCCATAAAATGTTACTGCACTATTGCTACGGAATACCTTAAATTATTGGGATAGAGTGACATCTGGTAAGTATTGATTTCTTTGGCAGATTTACACAAGACTGTGTTTATTCTACCAAAAGCATATTTTTCCATCTGTATTTAAAAAACAACAACAACAAAAAAAAAAACCACATCCATTAAAGACTTGAATTTAAAGTGTGAAGGGGGGGGTTCCCAGTCCTGTTTTCTTATCAGTAGAATCTGTCAGGAAGACATTTAGAAAATTAAACTTATTACATAACTAGTCTCATTTCCATCTAAAGTATTGTGTATGTTCTTTCCTGCTACTGGTTAACTTGGTCCAGACTTGGGTCTACTCTTCTCCCACTCAAGGACTTGCGTGCAGTGGTGATTACAGAAGGAAGATAATACTCATGGAAACACAGTGGTTTAACATACATCAGTAAAGATGCAAGAGGTAAAGATCAACTAATTGAGAATCTGGAGAGACAGAGAAGAGAAAGTAATTACCTTATCTCCTTTTCAAACAGTTCCTCCTTTCATTTGAATAGAAACAAGCTTATAGTGACCCAATACATTTGGTAATGGAATGGCGGTATAGCTGTGACCTGAGTGGGAGTTGTACACTTCAAAGGATAACTTCATAAGGGTGTCATACTAATCAGGCAACAAAGCTACTGTAATTCCCTGAAGTATGAGTACTGCTTATAGTTTGCTTAAAAAAGCAAATACAATGGATGTCATGCTCAAAATGTTACAAATTCATTTTAATAGAGGACAACAGTTCTAGAGTGCTTCAGGCATGTTCTCGCCACACTGAAGCAGCTGCCATGCTGGATGGGGGATTTTGATCACAATTGTAAAACGTCAGTCTTCATACCCATGGATCATTGGAAAACTGAGTTTTGGACGCTTAGACTTATTTTATTATTCACATTTATTTGTGTCGAGTCAAACCTGATACAAATACTGTGTGATAACTGGCATATTTACTCACTGTGTTCCCCACAGGATAAAGTACAGGTGCTTTCATAGAATTGTTCTGGTTGGAAACAACCTCAGGAGGTCATTTGGTCTAACTGTGTCTCAAAGCAGGGTCGACTGAATTCAAACCACCCTGCGTCAATGCAACATTTGGATTTCTGCAGCATGCAGCAGGTCTCTTAGTAAATAAGCCAGTGTCTCTACAAATTGTGAGGCCAGGTGTCCCAGGTGGCCAAGAAAGCCAATGGCATCCTGGCTTGTATCAGGAATAGTGTGGCCAGCAGGACTAGGGAAGTGACTATCCCCCTGTACTCAGCACTGGTGAGGCCCCACCTCAAATACTGTGTTCAGTTTTGGGCCCCCCACTACAAGAGAGACATTGAGGTGCTGGAGCGTGTCCACAGAAGGGCAACGAAGCTGGTGAAGGGTCTAGAGCACAAGTCTGATGAACTGAGGGAGCTGAGGGAACTGGGGTTGTTTAGCCTGGAGAAGTGGAAGCTGAGGGGAGACCTTATTGCTGTCTACAACTACCTGAAAGGAGGTTGTAGAGAGGTGGGGGTCGGTCTCTTCTCCCAGGTAACAAGTGATAGGACGAGAGGAAATGGCCTCAAGTTGCTCCAGGGGAGGTTTAGACTGGATATTAGGAAATATTACTTCACTGGAAGAGTTATCAAGCATTGGAACAGGCTGCCCGGGGAAGTGGTTGAGTTGCCATCCCTGGAGGTATTTAGAAGACGTTTGGATGAGGTGGTTAGGGACATGGTATAGTGGTGGTCTTGGTAGTGTTAGGTTTACGGTTGGACTTGATGATCTTAAAGGTCTTTTCCAACCTATATGGTTCTGTGATTCTGTAAACCCAAATGGTAGGTAAAAAGTGCATGCCCTGGAGAAAAAAGGCATATCCTCAGATCTTTGAGGTCTAGGATGAGGGAAGTAATTACTAAAGCTGAAGTTTCCTACACGACAGACTTTTTTTTTAACATATTTCCTGTAGATAAAATCTGAGGACTTTTGTCCATAGTGCCTTTCTTTAATGTGTGATAGGCAGTGAGATGGAATTAACTCCAATTAAAAAAAAAAAAATCAACAAAATATTTTGTATGTAGTCAATGGTGTGTTTGGTTCTTAGTTTGCCATGCAATCTTTTGAGTCTTTTTCTAGGGCACTATAACTTATTTTGGTTTGTGGGCTTTTGGTTGCTGCTTTTTTTGTTGTTGTTGTTGTTTTGAAAGTGCTGGGAAAAGACTCCAGCACTTGAGTTTATTTTTTCTAAAGGAAGAGAGTTTGGCTTTGTGTGTCTCATTTGTGTCATATTGGTCTTGATGCATGTAAGGATCAGAAAGGACAGTGGTAAGGGATTATGGAATGCTTTACAATAATCATCAACCTCTAAAAATTGCTGGAGCTTGTTAGCTCTTGAATGCTAAAATTAGTCTCTCTTCAGTGTGATTGTGCTGTATGCTTTTGTAAACATCTCCTGTGTGTTGTCCTTAGTTTGATCACTTGATCTGTATTGTATCTACAAATTCAAACTCAGGTCTGGTGTTTATAAACAGCTTCTTGTATACATCAGGTGTACAAAAGTAGAAAAACAAGAAGGCTTAAAAAAAAAGTTTAATGCATTCATACTGTGTTTCCATTATTATACTCTTACTGAGGATTTCAGAGGTCCCACATCTGAGGGCTTGTAGAGAAGTGCAGTGCCAAATTGCGTGTTGCTTCCTCATTCAGCTTTACAAAGTAATGGGGTTTGGTATTGACAGAGATGAGTTCCTCGAGGAAGGGAAGTGTTAGAGTATTAAAATTAACTGACACTTAAAGGATGGTGCTCTGACATGAATTTATATTTTTATAGATATCTGCATAAAACATTTTGTTAGTAGTCCAGCTTTGTGATCTAATGGTTAAGTTACCAAAAAATTCATAGAGTAAGTTCAATGTGTTTTTAAATACTGTGAACGCAATTGCATTTTTTTAAATATTAGTATATTCTTTTAGAGAGGAAACTTCTTGATTGCAGTGTGTTATTGTGAGTCTCAAAAACTGGTGATAACAAACTTCATAAATTTGTGAACTAAACAGAGATTACACTTGATCTAGGCAAGTTGTGGCTATGAAATACTTGCCAAAAATTGTTACTTCATTATGTCCTTCTGCTAGGTAAGGGAGATCCTGATTGCAGCTGTGTAATAAATAGGCCACACCATGCTTTAGCAAAGAAGCCAAGAATATAATAGGTTTAGAAATCAGTTCATTTGAAGTGATACCTATAGTTAAGTGATGATGAGCTGATGTAGAAACTTTGTATTGCCAGTGATCTGTGCTGTTCTTACTGTGTTTAAATTTTTGTGTGTACTCTTACACATGAAAGTAAGTATAAATCTTAAGAAGAAAAAAATAAAAGCACCAGATTTATTCATGCAACTAAAAAAATGCAAAACGGGCCATGCATCTTCACATGGCCAGTTGAACTGTTACGTGATCTCTTCTAGTGTTATAATGTCTGCAGAAAGTCTGGATGTTTAAAAAAATGATTACACAAATACAGAGCAGGCAAGGACTGGAAAATAAAGTTTTCGGATTCTCCAGCTGCAGTAAAAAGCAGACTCAAACGCTAGTTGCTGAGGTTTCTATAGCGCTTGGCTAGTAATGCATTTCTTGCTGTATTCTTGACTTTGAGCAGCTATTGTGCTAAAGTGTGGGTCCCGGCTGTCGAAGTCTTTCCCACTTTCTGCGTGCAGGAATGGCTGGAGGTCTGAGAGAACAGATTGTCTGGCTCTTTTTTCCTTTTTTTAGCCAACCTTGTTTCCAATCTGGTCTGAATGCAATCACTTATCTGTAGATAGCAAGCAGTGACTGGCTATGAATAATGTCTGTGTTACTTAAAAGTGACATCTGTGACTTGCCAGACTGCCTACGTGAAATGCTTCCAATGATCTAGCTGTTGCTTATGCGCCCGTGTAGGAGGGGACCGCAGCCTTAGTGCAGGACCAAAGCGCTCTGCTTCACTTTATCGACCTTGGTCATGCACTGCTCTAGCCCAAGATCCCCAAACCCTGGTATACGTGATCCTCTTTGAAACTGCACCCCGGCTGGTGTAGGGCCACAAGCCACTCCTGTTGCTAATGACTGTGCCTGCTCACGCCATCGTACGAATGGTGGCACACAGGAAAACCAAGACCTTGGAAACCCTCTGTTTTGACACTTCTTCAGAATGTTTCCTGTGCTGAAACAGCTTATGTATCAAGGTCAACTCATGAGGATTTCACAGGGAAAGCTGAATTTTCACTTCAAGGGTCAAAACCACAAATCTTTTGAAAGTGATAATATGGACAGTAGGTCACCATGGTGGTGGCTGAAGAGTGTATTTTAAGAGACTTCTGAGCCTCAACTGCCTCTAAGAAGGGAACAGAAGGATAGTTGCTCAGCTGTAGTTAAAACTAGGATCTAAAAGCCTCTGGTCCCTCTGAGGTAAGTATATATATTGCACATGGTGCAATATAAAATAAAGTCTAATTCAAAGGGCTGCAGTTGCTCACTGCTTGCCCTCACGATCTGGAGAAGATACTGATGACAGATTGCCCTCAAAGCCATGGCAAGTTCTTTATTCCACTGTATTTCATGATGCTGCTAGGCTTCAGCCTAGTGATTGTGGCATCTTTCCCTACCTGCCCTAATGTGTGTGTAATGTTTGTACTGTTTATGTTTACAGGTGGGTCAATGTTTGCAACCATTCAGAAGAGCTGGAACTACCTTTTTTTAGAAGGGAGGAAAGCTAACAAGGACCGTTAATTGACCAAAATCCACTTACTTATCTGTAAACTCTCACATCTGTTAGCCGTCCTGAGTGTTGGTTTAACAAGGAATCTAGAGATATGCTCAGTTCAAAGAAGAAGGCTTGTTTGCCGTGCTCACCTCTTTCTTCTGGGTTGGTAGAAATAGGAAAATTACTCTTGCATATGGGTTGTAGATATGTTGTGCAGAGAAGTGGTTTTAGAAAGAGCTCTAATAGTGACTTCTGTCTAAGAAGCAATAATTGCAGCTTTGAAACCTACTGAAGCAAAAGACTGAATACTGTCTAAGGATACTGTTACTTTTAAGATGTTTTTTTAAAAGCAGATCTCCAACATGAGATATTTAGAAACTTAATTAGGGTTAAACTCATCATGTTAACTTAGATATAGACTCAACAAGATCCCCAAAACATAGCTATTACTTGTTTTTACCAATTGATCCTGCAAAGTCAAGGTAACTGAGTTTAATTATCCCTGTGTTATGCCTAAGGAAACCAGACAGGGTTGTGGGCTGGGGTGTCTCATAGTACTGACCAGATTTGTGTGTGACTTGACTCCTGGACCCTGGGTGTTCTTCTGGGTCTTCTGCTAAGGACAAATGGACAAAGCTTTACTGCTGTGTCACTGTTTCTAAAGCCAGCAGGAGAGGTTTAGGGGTTAGCTTTTTTTCCCCAGAGTTGCTATTAACTTAATGTCCATACTCTCCAAAAACCTAGTAGCAAACAGGATGGGTTGTTCTCCAACATTTGTGTAGTTACTAACTGATTGTTTTGAGGAACTATAGCATGCAGATATAAAGACTATCCTTTGAAACCAACCCTTGAATCTGCACAAAGGATTTCTCTTGCAATGGATAAATAGCTTGTTCACAGACATTAAGGTGTATATTTACAGAAGTTCTGTTTACTGTCTAGCCAGGAGATGGCTCTGTCTAGCCATTCCCAAAGGACATCAACATTTCTGAAGCTAGAGATACTTGGTATTCCTTGGGAGAAGTGTGTTTAAAACTGGTATTTTTATGCATCTGTTTCATGAATTTCAGGATACCTGTAGGGATAAGCTTGAACAGGAAGGAATCTGAACAGAATTGGAGTAAGAAAAATGGATGCCTATGGATGTGCTTGCCTGCAATTGGAGATCTGTTTGTGGAAGGCCAAGATAAAGGCCTTATGGTAACCAGAACCTGGCTACAAAAGCCGGGTGAGCACTTGCGTGGTACTTACTGCCAGAAACACAGCCTTTGGGCTGGAGCGTAAGCAGCTGCGAAGCATGGTTTTCTTATTTCTCTACAAGTGTTGTTATGCCTTGTTGCTACTTCCACTGATCTTAGAATAAAATAATTATGGTACATGCTGAGGGGCCTCACACCATTAAGCCACCGGTATTTCAGTCCATGCCACTCGCAGGAAGTAAGAGAATGGAGCAGGAATACTGATCTGCTCTTGTGGTACTTAGTGGTCCGGTACTAGACTGGGGGACCCAAGAGGCAGGAATAAGTTGCGGGTTGCACAGACTGTTTTACTAAATTGAGGCAAAGCGAATACTTGGGAAGAACCGTCTTCAAAGAGCAGTTGTTGACCACTGTCTGTTTAATATGCTGCAAAAACTGAGGAGAGCATGCGTCCAGAGTCTTACATGCTGCAGAGTAAACTATGACATGAAGGAAGCATGTTCGGCATATGTAGATTTTATAGTTAAAGGACTCATCTGAAAGAACAGATACAACCTGACCATGAATTGTAATTTTGAAGTATTAATACAGATGCTGATTATCACAATTCTTACACCACCATACTCTTGTCATCTAGATATGCGTAAGTGAATCCTTGCTGATTAGGTCAGGTGAAGTAACTACTGAGTATCTTGTCTACAGTCATAACTTCTTTGGTCAAAGAGAACTAGTGTTTTCCTGATGGGCGTTAGGTTATTAGCTGTTACTTTTTTCTAAAATCAAATTTAAAATTTGATAATTTGCTAGTATAAATTTGCTAGGTAATTGGCTAGTATAAAACTTCTTACTGTTCTTGTGTTGTCTTCTCTGTTGCATTGCAGATGACTTGCTTAATTTAGACCCACATTGATGGATCTATAGAGTATTCGCTAGATATAGGTCTCTAAGTAGAAGATTTCTGTCTAGTTGTACTCTTTACTGGTAACAAATGTTGCAAAGACTTTGCATAAGCAAACCTTACTGGAAAAGGAGGAAACTGTGATTTCCAGCCCCTAAGACTTCAAGTGAAGTCTTTGTCAGGATTCTGAAGTTCCAGGCACAAAAATGTCACATGATATATTTGAAAGTATTGCTGTAAGATTGTCTTAAAACGGCCAGTGCTTTTTTTAGTTCTTAATATCTGGTGAAATTTTCATCAGTGTTTAATGCTGAGATCAGCCTTCAATTCATAAATGAAAACCTATACATTTAAACTCAGGCAAATTTCTACTGAAAAGAGAAAAGCAAAATATAAGCATTTTAAAGTTTCAATAAATATGGCAATGTGATGGGTAGCATCTGTTCTCTGGGGATAAGACTCAATTTAGGACTTCTGGAAGTTGCTTAGTTTCCTGTTTCTCTTTATTTCCTGCTTCCTGTATAGACAAGATGATTTGCATTTTTCTTGATACTAAGATGCCTATGTGATCTTGAGATAAGAATCTCAAATTATTCATCACATCTGGGAAACCCTGGCTAGTACATATGGATAAGTTTGGCATTATTATTGTCCCAGCTTCTGAAAAGCTGGACTTCTCCATGAGGTTTCAGTATGGTTAGTTTTGTTTCAGTTGGGAGACATGTGAATTTAGTTTTTTTTTTTTTCCCCAGGGGTTTCACGGAACTGAGTAGCTTTTGGGCACACAAGGCCGACTTGTTAGGATGCTTTTTTTTTCCTGAGACTTGATACTTAAATATTTATATAATAATACTCAAGTATTTCTGACCTCTTTTAAAATCAGTATGGCTGAATGGTTTTCTATCAATGTTTTGCAATGTGACAAAGTATGAAGATCTAATCAGTAGAGGGAGCTGTGGGGAAGACCAATGTTTTCTTCCTTTCTGTGGTCCAAATTCTGTGAGGCAAGACAAGACTATTTAAAAAAGCTTTAGAGAACTGGCTGGCTTGCTGTAGAATACCACTGGCTGTTTACTTCAGGCACTTGTGTAAACTAATCTAAATCCTTTAGGGAAGTGCATTCGTACACAAATAGGTATAACTGCAATTATCTTTTTTCAGATGTTCATGAAACCATAGGCTGATCATAGGAAAGTTTAATTTTGAGATGCAGATCTCAACTTGGGCTGTACATATTTTGAGCAACAAGTTGCAAAAGGGAATGAAAAGCACCCAGTTTAAAATCCCTTTAATATCTGTAAGGCTGCTCAGTACAGGGCAAATCCTTGTCTTAAGTTTTCAGAGCTCATTTACAACTGTACAAACACTTACCCGCTAAGAAAAACAATTGTACTTGATTTTTTTCCCCACCCTCATTAATCCTTGTAGTTTTTATAACTCTGAAGTAGGATGGTTTAACAGCTGCCTCATGAGCAGCAGAGACATCCTTATTACCACTCTTCTTAGAGAAGGGTGGGACAGGCAGGTGGGGAAGGAACATCTACAATCATGTAAACATAAGTTATTCTGAATTCCTGGCACATCTAAGCATAAGAGGATCTAGAAAGCAGACTTGAGCTTTTTGTGAATCTTTGATTTACTTCTGAATCTTCTAACTCTTTGAGAATTAATAAGTGTGGCTTTTAGTGCAGCACTGTGATATAGAAGGTTTGCATTAGTAAGCTCTTTACTTGAGCTGCACAACAGCTGGTGGTTGAACATGTAATTTTGCCAAAGTTAAAATAAGAGATTTAAGAAAGAAGCTTTTTCTTGTAATTTGTGCATGCATATAATTAGTAGGTTTAAACTTTTCCATCTGCATGGTTGTTCTTTTGCATTACATAAGTCTTCAAGAACAGGTTTAATTACCTAATTAAGGCTATGCTTATTATTTCCTGTGGAGCATTTTAATTACAAATAAAATCTGAGGTGAAGTATCTAATGTTGAAGGAGAAGGTTTGTTCTGAGATTTTACAGCTGTTTATGCTGGTATAACTTAGTAAATGTTTCCATATGAAACCCTGAGGAGCAGGAACTCTTATTTACGTATATCCACCCACAAGAACAATTCCTCTACAGGTAGCCTGCAGAAGACGTTTTTGAAGTTGCTCTCAAGCCACCTTTGCTTCATACCTCAAAGTAGGAGGCCTAAAAATGGTTGCAGTTAAGTGGTATATATTCTTTAAATAATTGTTTCTTGCCTTAGGTACAAAAGGTATTGGATTAGTTACCTAGATCTTGATGGACTAGTGGTCAGGTTCTCCACAGCATGTGTTTTTGAAGGTTTACCAAGGTACGGGACAAGAAATGGAATTTCTTCAAAATTTACATCACTGAAGTATGAAAAGGTATTAATTAGTTCTTTAATGACTAACTAAAAAGAAACTCTCCTTTTAGTACATTAGGTTTTTCTTCATGATGAGAGGAAATTAAATACATACTTATACTTTCTCCAAGTTCTGGCTCCTCAGGAAAGAGGTTGATCTTTCAAATGAAATGCTGAGACCTGGAAGTGGTTTGGCTGAACTGCTTTTCTGTTTCTTCAGAATTTAGACTTCTCAAGAAAGTAGTGGCATTTTATGTGGGAAGATGCTCTATTCTCCATCCCTCAACCCTCAAGAAAATCCAAGTCAAAACCTAATTTTTTTCCAGCTGTTTTGTCAACAACAACAAAAAGCAGATAATCCTGTGTTTATGACAACGGCACAAGAACTAATGCTTGTACAATCACTCAAGATTTCTGTTAGACAAGACCTGAAGCTTTAGTGTGAAAATTACTTGAAACTAAGAAAAGCTTACTCGGAAAAGGACACTATAAACGTTGAGTCCATGGACTGCTTTTGTGAAGTGGAGGAAGCCATGTTCTCCTTTTTACAGTAAAGAAAGTGAAACAGATGGACCAAGTGGTTTGGCAGAAGCAGAATGTTTTATTGTTGGAAAGGATTAGAGTTTAGGAATTTCGGTTTAGTGGCTTGCACACGCCCTTCTGACTATTTACTTATTAATTTTTTTAATAAGGATGTGGTTTGAGATGCAGGATTTCTTGAGGGGTTTTTTGGAGAGGTAGGGGAGGTAGTCTTGCTTGACAATTTAATTCATATGTGCTTAATGCTATGCACTGGAAATGCAGCACAAAGCTCCAAAGATGAGCTCCAGAAATCTCTCTTGCTGAGGAGAGGAATATCCACAACTTGTTTGCCCTGGTGAAGTGAAATGTGGTCACAGATATGTGCTTGCATTCAGGCTTTCCAGTGACTGGAATAGTTGTGGTGGAAAAAAAAACAGATCTTCGTGCCACTCGCCAGAATGAGTGTGAGTCTGCACACTCAGTAAGCCTGTTTTGGGGCTGGCAATGAGAGAGGTTAACCTTTTTCTTCTTTGTTGGTGAAGCTTTATGAAATTTAAGTTCTATGGATGGTTCTTGGTCCAAGTGGAAGAGGATTTACTTCTCCTTCAACAGTCCATGTCTGGCTCGGAGCTCCGGAGTACAGCAAATCAGGCGGCTGGAAGACCTGTGTCACCTGGCTGCTGGGTTAGTGCTTTAAGGAAAGCAGCCATGGCTTTACACAAACTATAGTTATAGCTATTTAGGGTCTAGCCATAGAATAAAATAAAGAAAAAAGCCCAACGATTTAAGGCTTGTTAAGTTTGGCAGGGATTTCAAGTTAACTTATTTCAGGTCAAACTAATCTTGTACCCACACAAATAATTAAGAAAGTTATCTGAAGCCTGTTTGCATAAATTACTCCGGAAACAAATTTTACTGAATACAAAATGAATTATTCCACCATAAAATAGATGGAGGTACTTCTTAGAATAAACTACTTTGCATCTTTTAGCTGTCAGCTTGCTCTTTTAAATTGTGTTATTACTGACTTGTCTCAGCCTGTCTACTGTTGTGTCCTTAAGCGCTCTGGAATCATCTTGCCTGCATATAGTCTTGCCTCTGTGTGTGTGTGCATACATACATATACACACATGTAGTGTATATCTTGTATGTATAGAAAGAGCATGCAGCTGAGTGTGGCTTTGTTGTAGCTCACAGTCTTTGTGCTCTGCTTCCCTGTTGTCCTGAATCAAGATCTCTCCCTCCCTGCACTTCTGAGTCCTGTCCTGAGAATAGTAACCAAAGTGTTGAGATTACTTCATTTTACATCTTTTCAAATGAAAGAGAGGGAGTGTGTCTGGATCAGTATTGTAGTGAAGTTGTAAAAACCGAGATGGCCTTGGGGAGAGAAATCGTAAGGCCTGTATGTGTCACTTCAAATAGTAAGACTGATCATGGGGCAGGTCCTCCTTCTGCCAGGCAGGCTGCCAGAGATATTGCTGCCATCACAAAATAGTCGAGAGCTGAAGCCCCATTAGGTCTTAAGCAGAAAGAAATCTGATGCAAAACCCTGTGGGTGGTGTTGGGCATCCCTAATTCCTGGGCAGAAGAGTGAGCGGGACGTGCTAGGCTGTGCGTAAAGCAGAGTATGTTCTCCATTGAGCAGCCTGTCCCCTCTAACCACAGTGTACCACGGCTTTCTGGCTTGCTGTTCTGAAAGCTCTGCCTTTTGGGGGAACGTGGCTCTGCCCCAGGGGTGTCTCCACAGCAAGGGCAGCCTCTGGAAGTGCAGATGCTGTTACTGAGCCTGCTCCTGCTGTCCCTCTTCCCTACCATAGGATCTCCTGGCATGGCTGGAGCCTGGGGGACCAGGGTCCTCCAGACCAGCGCAGTGGGGTATGGGGAGCAGAAGCGGGAGGACAGCATGGTGGTGTTTCTCTGCCTCCTGCCCTCTGTGCTCAAAAGGAAAGCACTTCAAGCGGGCAAAACAAAGAAAATGTGATAGTATTGCTTCAATATTAACCATTCAATATGGAGGGGAAGGGAAAGCAGTCTCAAACAGCCTCCAGTGTGTGGTCAGACCTCTCTTCCCACTACTTTTCACTCCCTGTAAGTAGTTCCAGTGATTTATGTGCCTTAATGGAAGTTGTCTTCTGTTGTCTTTCCCATCCCTGCTCTGTGCAGCAGTGACTTGTGTTTTGGCCTAGAGCTACGGGCCTCCCTGAGAAGCTTTCTTCCCAATTTCTGTGTCCTGGCTCAGTCTGCTGCGTTAGCGTTGGCTTTTTCCCAACACTGCCAGTGCTGACTGTGCTGCTTACTTATCCCATTGGACATCATTAAAATAAAGCTTCAGTATCATTTCTAGGCTATTCAGTAGATTAGTGCTGTTTGCATCTAAAGCTGTCATAGTCTCACCAATATTCGAAGGCTTGACTGAAAGCAACAATCCTTTCTGAGTTTACTCTGATTTTTGTCAAGGACTGAAGTCCTATTTGAAACTTACCCTTAAACAGCTTTACACTTTTAACATTTTCTTTCTTCTTTGGTATCTTTTTTTCTTTGGTGAGTATCTGTTTCCAGATCCAGACTGTCTGCATTAGCTCTCCTGTTCACCCCCTTCTGCTCCTGGATATTGCAGCTGCTTGTTAGGATGGGGGATGGGGATGGGGAAGGAGGTTGGTTGTTAAATCTCTTCCATCCTTTAGCTGGCAGGAAGACAGTGATTCATCCTGTCAGCTTTGACTTGGAGCATTTCTAGACCCCAGATGTGCATTTCCAGTGTTCCCAGATTGGCTGCACTTCCTTGGAAGCAGAAGCTGTGGGGGAATGTGATAGAGACATCCAAGTTCAGCGGCACAAGAGCTATGTAAATGCAGCTATACTGTTGCTGGCTCAAGCTGAATATCCAGCTGCACTGCATCATGTGGATTTATGAGCCTGAGTCTCCACTAGCTCATGAATCTCTGCTTCTGATCTGTTGCTTGGTGTAGGCACGCACGTCTTTGCAGATGCATGCGCTCAGGGGTCTGGTCTGAGACGGTTGTAACTCTCTGTATCTTACCATTTCAAGTGCTGGTTCTTGAGCTATGACTGGCAAGGAGCCCAGCAGCCATATGGCAAAGGGCATGTTGCCTAATGCCTTATTCTTTTCACTGACTCCATTTGGAGTCATATCGAAGTTTTGAACTCTCCAAACTTTTGGATGGACTAGCCTGGTCTCCCACTTTGAAGCTCTCTCCCAGGAAACAGGTAGGCAACTGTGTAACTTAAACTGCAAAGGAGGATGTAAAACTTTCTTCTTACTAACGCTATGAAATGAACTCTCCAGCAAGACTTTTCTTAGGGAGACATGCTTAGAAGGTCATGAGCAGCATGAGAAAACCCAAATGGGTGATGATGGAATAACAAAATAATGACATTAATAAAGAGATCAGCTCTTGTAGATCAGTAGTAACTATTGTAGAAAACCTAATCCATCACTTTCCGATAAACCTTTACATACTGAATCTTGCTTTGTTCAGTTCCCAGGGCTATCCTGGCTTGCTTATATGTTACACTATAAAGTTAGGCATGTGGTGTTTTTAATAAATACTTATACCTTGGTCCAATAAAGAGATGTTTCAGGATAAGCTGAACGTTGCACAATCTTATTTCAGTGTTTTGTTTCTCTGTCCTCAAGTAAAGTTACAAAATGACAGGTTGCACTGCAGTTAAAGCAGTGTTGTCAAGGAGAGCCATCTAGGTATTAACTGATTAGTTCTTTACTAAGCTTTTCATGATAGAGCTGTTTTGTCAGTCAGGTCCCTGCTTATGTATGCGCTGGAAGAGTGGCATTAAATTAACTGTTCTCCTTGAGTTAAAAATTACATATGCATCTTAGCCTGCTGTCCCATAGTTTTCTACTGTAAAACTTGCCAAAACCAGTGCACAATGGCATGATGATTAAATGCCCTGTAAATGACTTGCTTTAAACAGACATGTGCAATATAGGTGGAAACTCATGGCTCTGGAGTCCATGTAGTACTTACTAAACTTGAAGTCTTAACACTAGCTTTTTTCTTCCTGCAAAGCCTACTATACATTGTTAGATCCCTGAGGATCATGGATCATTTTTCAGTAATACTGGCTTAGAATTTCTTCTAAAGGGAGAAAATAATATGTTGCATCTAAGTGCTAATGGAGGGAAATGGCTGGATGAACCCTGGCAACCGCTGGAGTAATAAACCCTTCCTTGGGCACGGGTTTAGAGCCTCCTCTGGCAGCGCACTGTAGTGGGTGGCTGGGGAAGTACAGCTGATGGGGCCACGTATTCAATACCAATACGTGGCTTGGTATTGAAATGCTTTCACTGTGTGTACACCTAAACCAAAGTGTTTACAGGGGCACAAAGACTTATCTGTACAGGTTGCCTCTGACACTCAAGTGTTGAGGGCTAAAGAAACTGGGCAGCTCTAGCGGAGGGGCTGCTGGTTTACATGCTGGTTGTGTAAGCATACCAGTACTCGCCTGGTAGACTTATGCACAACCACTTGCCTTTAAGCTTTGAGAGAGTCCTTTCTGAATGTATTGTATGGAAACAAGACCAGTGTTTTTATTAGGGGTCGCTAGCATAAAGATTTAAAACATCTCCTATCTAATGCCTCCAATTTTGTTGTCTTTATTCTTCTTCTCTGAAAAGCATGTTCTTTCTGAAAAGATTGCTCCTTCTAGAGAGAAGGCAGGTACTAATGTTATATATAAAAGATCATCTAAGAGATCAGAGAACTGTGTGTTTTGCTGTACTCCTGTGACTAATTGAAAGGTAATGCAGTAGAAGGAAGATGGGAGAGAGAGGACAAAAGAGAAGAGAGACTACATGTGTGCAAGTCACAACCACAAGCTGTACTACTTTGCTGCTGGGGGCATGGAAGGAGAGGGTGTATAAATGTACATTAGCCGAGACAGAATAAAGCCCTAAGACAAAACTGCTTATAACTTGCATGTTGTATCCACATCAGCCTATCAGCAGTGGAGATTAGGGTTTTATTTTGCCCGGGTCAATTTTATTAAAACTACAATGTGCCTTGTGTTATGGGCACACACTGGGGAATGCTTGTGTTGCTGCCTGTTGGCTAAGCCAAGGGAACTGCAGCCTCTGCAAAGTCTCATGCGTTGGCATAAACTGCTCTTACAGCTTTGCTGCTGGGACAAGTGGAAAGTATGTGGGGCTCTGCTGGTATGGTGTAACTTGCTGGTGTGCGATAATATAATAATGCATCCCATGCCCTTCTAAACCATGCTTGCATAAACCAAGCAAGAGAGGTCCAAGTGGAAGTTTCCTTTTCCCTTCTGAAGGTAACTAGAGTAACTAGAAAAAGGGTAATTCCTTCAGTGAAGATTGAATCTAACCCTTATCTGAGTTTAAACTGCTTTCTAGAATTAAAACTTAATTTAATCATAGTCTGTTTGTGGTTTCAACAGGCATGTTTTAGAGTAGATGGCCTTCGTTTGCTGTGGGTCACATGTTTACTCCTATGTGTAAACTGTGGCCTGTTGATCAGACAGGAAATGTTTTGGGTTGAAAAGCTTCCTGTCGTGTCTTCATTCATGTGAAAATGAAGCTTCTTGCTGTTGCAATCCTTTTCTGGCACATCTTGTTACCGGTGTCCCAAGGGTTACGAGCTAACGGGTCAAGAGAACTGTAGACATTCGAAAGGGATTGCAGAGCTCTTTACAAAGGATGCTGCTCCGTCCAAGCAGATGGTTGGCCTGAAAAAACAAGGCTGAGACTCTGGGATGTAGCTCCGAAGAAAGTGGGGAGAGAGCTAAGTGAAAAGGAATTTTAAAAGATGAATGACGTGCAAACTTCTTGCTCTCGGGGCAGGAGGGGTTTACTTAAAACATATGGTTTATGTGTGAGGAAAGGTCGCAGATCAAATGCTGGGAAAGGTCTGAGGCTGGTTGTCTAAGATCTAGATAAAGGTATGTGTATCCAGTGCTGATGCAAACTGGCAGATGTCGGATGACCTCATATGCTCCTCATATGTGTTGATCTATATCGTGATCCTGTGATAACTGGAGAATGACCAGTCAGTCCACGCTGACTGTGCTCAGTTGCCTCAACTTCATTCCATATAGCAAGATAACCAGCAAACCCCATGTCTGTAATCATCCAAGGGAGTACTGGTTCTCCTGGCTACACAGCCAGCTTAAATGAATCCAGGCTGGTGTGTCAGACAAGCAGCTAATCAATAGATCTGCTCATGTGAATGTCCGCTCCTGCAAGTTCTCCTCAGTAATACTACTGCCCGTGTGTTTTCCCTTGTGGGAAGAAGGGTTGCAGGTCTGTGGGATATAAGCACGTCCTACTGCCTCCGGCTCCCTGCTACAGCAGGCTAGTTGGACTTTGTACTATAGTAGCCCCATTTCTCTCTCGGTCAGGTACAGGCTTCTCTCTACCTAGGAAAACGTGAGGACCTGCTTTGGGGAGTAGAGGCACGTGATGGATTTGCTGCATTTCACACGACTTGTTACCTGCTTTTCATTTGCCTAGTGAAGACTCTGACCTCTGCATGAAAAAGTCTGTTGGATAGCGATGGCATAGAGAACTTGGCAAAATCAAAGCATTTACAACATCTATATCTTTGAAGTGCCTGTTTAATAGTGCCATTGTCATGCCAGTTGGAGGCAACACTTCTCTTTGCAGTTGAAAGGCTCAGCAGAGCTAGCTGATAAGCGCTGGTGCCCTGCTGGGAAATTGACCCTTTGAACTGGGAGGAATCCCTCCAGATAAGCAAGTAATGGAATTTTTATCAGGTCTCGCTTTTTATTGTAGTGTGTTTTAGAGTTGTCAGTCTTTCTATGCAGCACAAGTATTTTCTCTCTAGTCTAGTAGGTGTGTGGGTAATGTAATATTCACACTTTAAAGATGCTGCTCCCAGGCTTGGAAGGAATAGCCATGCCGTGCTCTCACAGAACAGAAGGGAAGCAATGACAATGTAACTTAAATAACAAACATATGTTGATTTAAGAGCCAAACTTGCTGAGCATCCTAACTCCCAAGGGAAGCGAGAGGAGTTGTGAGGCTACTCTTAGCATCTTCATAGGACAGATACAAAGTTTTTTTCACTGTTACCTTTTTTTTTAAAAAAGGTGAAAATAAAAAAAGGTCAGGAAATATATTAACGACTTTTTTTTTCATTTCACAGTAGAAATAAATGCTCTCTTCTACATTAAACCTCATAGATACATTTGTCTCTAAAAAGATAACATTGGTCTCAACAACATAATAACGTTTGCAAGCAAAGCGCTGTTAAGCACTAGGCTGCTTCTGTGCGGGTGAGAATCTGCATTCATTTAAAGCACAGATCAAGCTTTTCAAGGCTTTTCTTTCTAAGCCATAAAACTGAAGCATTAGACTTCTTGTCTCACATCTCAGTACTAAAAAAGCAAAGAGAAGGAAACTAAAATTCAGACTTGACCTGGTTTGGAGCCTTGTTGTGTCCCTGTCTTGGACTATTGATATTTCCAGTATGACCATCCCAGGAAACCACAGCGTGGGTCCTGTGGAAAGGTTGCTGTGGTCTGTGGAAGTGTTTAAGTCGGCTTCGCGTGTTCTGGACTGGGACATTGCAGATTCATCCTGCGCAATCTGTTTGGCAAAGCAGCCATCTCTGGGAGGCTACACATCAAATACAAATGGTTTGAGTTTTGAAGTTTGAGATAATGACAGAAGATATGGCTCTATTAAATATATCGATCCGAACAGATCTGTCTCGTGGACAACATTTCATAGAATGAAAGGAAACTGTAAGGAAAGGGTATTGTGAAGCGATGTGGGAAGCTGCTGCCGTGGCGGGGGGGGGCATGGGACGGGATGGCACAGGACGGCACGGGACACATTGCTCTAAGTACAAATTCATCAAGTTCAGGCTGACATTCCTTCGTGTCAGGTTTCCCCTTTGGTCTCCCTAAGACACTGCTGCGGTGGAAAACCTTTCTGTCCAAGTAGTTTTATCCCACTTAATTGCTCTTTAAAATGTGCTTTATTCCTTGCTAACAATATAGCACCATTGTGCTATGTTAATGAATTTGTAATTTAAAGAAGGGGGGCAGGGGCTGACATGCAGCAAATATGTGCTTTAGTTCTGGTAAGCACATAATTTTGAAGATAAACAAAGCTGTTCACTTACCCTCAGCATGTACTTATTTTGTTTTGCTGATAATGAGAAGAAATTAACACTGTTAAACATGATTGAAAACAGCAGTATCCTCTGAAATTAATGTATGTGTGAATGACATTGAAAGTCTCTTTGCTTCTTTGCATTTACTCTAAACTAGAGTTCATTTATAAGTGTAAGATGCATTAAAAAAATCATCCTAACTCCAAAAAGTAGTTTCAAATCACTCTAATTTTGTTTCCTTTTCAGTCTTGTAACAATGGTCTTTCTGCATTTGCTTCTCAAATGTGTATCGCTAAAAGCTATTTTTATTAAAAATCAGATTATATCAAAAAGTTTCCAAATGATGGAAGAGTTTTTAAAAGTATTTTATAACATGGATGTTTTGCATTGAAGTTTGTAACTACTTCCAGCGCTCAGGTTAGAGTAAATCATAGTTCCAAAATTGTGTTTTATAAGGAAACTTATATAAGCCTAAAAATTGAGGGAAGGCGGCAGATATTCTGCTATTCCACATTGTAAACGCATTTATTAAAGTTAGTGGAAGACTTCTCAGAAGCCCAAGACTACATCTGTCTGGGCAGTGTTTCATTTAGCAGTAACTGGTCCCCTGACCCTGAAACCAGATGCCAGACTGCCCAAATCCATGTTGCGTAGCCCTTACCCATAGATGCACTGTGCTGTGCACCCCACCACACACGTGCCGTTCGTAAAGACATTGCTTTTTGGTGAATTGTCTTTTTTCCATTCAATGTCTCTGAAATTCTCATCAGGGAGCTGAGAGTGTGTGTTGCATGCATTGGGGTACTACATGAAAGCGTGGGCTGAGTGGTTCAAAGCCTCTTTGAGCTAGAGCTCAAGGACTGTGGAGGGAGGGTGGAGAAACCCAAACCCAACTCTTTTCCAGCCCACGTGGTAGGAACGGACCGTAGCCTTTCCTATATCCCACATGCTATGTCCAGTTACTCAAAACCACACCATGGAGCGTACCACCAGTGAAATGGTGTAGGTGACTGCAGGCTAGTGCGTGAGCTTGTGCCCTGGCCCTGTTTTATGTACTAGTGCAGAGTCACTGGAGTGTCCTTCCTGTCAAAGGAGGGCCGAGGTACTCTACGTGCCTCTTGGCTGTAGCGGCTGGCTGTATTTGGTGCTGTGCAGCCTGCAGCTGCACCGAAGGCTCGTGTCTTGCTGGTCCTCCCAACCCACGCTCCAACGTGAGTGCTCTCCTGTGCCCCCTGGGCTGGGGGCTGAAGGCTCTCAGCACTGTCCTCTAGCAAAGTGCTCAGTGTGACCTGCACACTACAGCTGTCCATCCAGTCTGCTCCTGGGGGCTTCCTTTCTGGTGACTGCTTCTCTCCAAGGGGACAGTGGGTCAGGAGTGCCCAGATCACCATTCTGCACCTACAAGATAACTATGCACTTAGATTATTATGTATGCACGGTACAGGAGAAGCTAATCTAGGCTGTAAAAAGAGGAGCCAGGATGAGGAGGCTATGATGGGTAGCCCTTTCTGAGGCTGAACTGAGATCAGTGGTCTGTCCGGAAAAAAAGTTGGGCACCGCTGTCTTACAATACTGTTGTAGAGGTAGCATCATCTCTAACTCTTTACTGAAGCATTCTAGAAGAGAGTCTCACTGAGGTCATGGGGAGGGAGGCTGATGCTGTCAAGAACAGGAACCTAGTTTATAAAGATCTCTGGCATAACCTAGCTCTGTTATCAGTTTAAAAGAGAAGACCCCTTTTAATACAAAGCCCAGCCTCTGAAGTGGCTTCTCTCCACCAAATCTGAAAAATGTCTTTGCGCCCTGGAGTTGTGGGAGGAAAAAAAGAAGAGAGCATGCGATTTGGAGGTCTCTTGTGATTTGTTTTTTCCTTTATCTTTTAAAGTAGAGAGGTGATGTGTCGCTTGTATATCCCTTCTTAGCTGTTTCCATGGACTGAACTGTAGATGTAAAATCTTCTGGCCCTTGTTGTTAATGCTATGATGTTCTCCTACAAAGTGACTGTATTGTGAAGAGCACAGAAAAAGCAGTGGATTGTTTTACGCTTCTTCATTGTTCTTCTGATTAATGATGTCTATTTTCTCCTAACACCTATCATACAAGGGTTCTAGCTCACTCTTTGAAACAGATGTACAACTATGACGGTAATTAGATCAACTCCAGTGACTGAACTTGGCCCGCTCTCCCCAGAGGGATTCTCCTGTTTTGCTTGCATCACTGCCTAGGAGCAAGAGAGCACGGTGCAGAGCAAAACACGTTATTTAGCTGGAAGAATGGATTCTGTTGCTGCACTGGTCTTCTAGAGAAGAGATGTGCATGCTGAAACCTTTACTAATCAAGTTCCAGTCATTCAGAACAAACTAAGCTAATTGTCGTCAGTATTTCGTGGATGCTGCTTTGCAGATGAGTTGAGGCAGCAGTGCTTTCAGCGTTCTTGCATTGTTACCCCTTATCATGAAACATGTTTTCTTGTAAAATAACCAGAGTTTCTACATAAATTTGAATGGTGTGAAATTAATTTCTCCACTGTTCTGAAATGCTTTTCTTTGCCTCCATTGAATAGAGTCAAAGTAGTGAAATGTTGATTATACAATGATGCACTATTTTACAGTATTGTCAAAGTAGCATTCAAATAAGTAATGAATCTTTGCAAGACAAGGTGGTGTCAACCCATCTTTCAAATGAGGAAAGCTGACAAAGAATGTAAAGGTTCTGCTGGAGATCTGTTAGTAGTCACAGGAAGGAGATACTAAACCTTGTTCCATATTCCAGGAGTTAAGTTTGTATTGTGCACTCTGTTTTCATAGCTGCTGTGTCTTTCTTTAAATGTTCTGTATACATCTAATGATACAGAAGCTTCGTTCTGTCTCATAGATCAGAATTGAAAGGGTAATGTGCAAGCGTCTTGCTGGAAAATGTGACTAGATTTGATTATTTGGCAGTGGGTACACTTGGTACTGCTTAGAATAACTAAGAAAATTTACAGCTCTGCCTCAGGTAGTCAGCATTGTCCCAAAAAACAAATGCCCACTGTTTGAGGGATTCGGTCTTTCCCAAGACAGACCATGTGCTTAATTATTGCCTTGCTGTTCAGAGCAGAGATTGGCTTTCTAAATGATGGGATTTGCTTTGGGTTCTCATTAAATGTTGTATGCTGTAGTGTGACACATGATATGCCCTGCAGTGTGTCATGTGCTATGATGCTAATCAACATTCAATACCAAAGGAGGAGAGCAGCTGCTCCGCAGTCAGCATGTCTGAATAGTCCTGTGCCCAGCAGGGTATCGCTTAATTCACGCTAATGGATAAAGAACTGGCCTCATAACACTTATGTAAATGAGGCTAATGATTAGGGAAAAAAATGCAAACTAGTTTTCATTTATTCATAGAGATAGGTGTAATTAGAGGTAATAGCTGGATCCAAAAACTTGCTCTCCAGCATTTATTTGTTGATAGTACAAAATGTGAATGGCTTGTTCCACTGTCTGTCTCTTGTGAAGTTATTAACTTCACATAGAAGTTCAAGTATGTATGCTCTTAAATTCTCATTGAGAGAGTTACAAGGCTTAATGGGGAAAAGCTACAGATAATTGCACCTCCTAAACTTACCTCAGTCATTTTCACTGTGTGGTAACGGATCTCTATTGAAAATCCACTGCTGGGAGGATCAGCGTATTGATTCAGTTTTTTGACCTTTTTACATTAGCTCCTCTGTCTTCTGTAGATCAGAGAAATCAAGAGGAGGCAACCTCTCCATTGCAGTTGTGGCAGATGAGTAATAAGATCGTAATTAGGTACGAAGGTCTTATTTTAGCATCTAGGCTGTAGAGTACTAGCTGCCCTCTTCCATTTCCCCCACATGTTCTTCCTGTTCCTCATCCTTGAAGTCTGCTGTCCCTCTCACAGGTGTGTCATCCCAGTGGCACAGCTGATGCCACTTGATCATTCATGTCTTGAAGAATCGATCTATTATGGAGGCGTAGTCTAATGGTATCAAGCAGGAGTTGCTCTAGCTGTAATTTTAACAAGTCATCATCTACTGGGGGACTTCAGACAGTGCCGAACGTGTACTTCTGATCCTACACTACAAGCTAGTTTTGGCTATGCAGATTTCTCTACCAGTAGTCTTCCTGGTGTGATGTGTAGTGAAGAAGTAAATCCAGCCTTAATCTCATTTACAAGTGGAAGCTGAATAACACTTGAGGTTCTGTGGTCCCAATACAGAGCTAGTCCAGGTTGGTATGGGTGTTCGTTATTTTCTGTTGTTTAATGTGGTACAAACTAGCTACATAAAATTCTGCGAGAGTTTCACTCCCACTGAGCGGGCACCTCTCTGGATCTTTGCATGGTAACTAAGTCTTGCAAAATTTTAGATATTATCTGATCAGCACACCAAGAATTGATTGAGGAAGGACTTTCTAATCTAACTGCATAATGGCACCAAGCTGGTTGAGAAAGCAGTGGCAGTGCTCAAACCCGTGTGAGGATTCTCCATTCTGTAACTGAAGTCTTCTTAATGAAACTGTAGCTAATTTAATGAGATCATCTTTTTTAACTTTGTATCTCTTTTTTCTTTTCTTTGATGTGCCCTGTAGTAATCTGTTAAGGTCCTCTTTCTGGGAATGGAGTTTCCACCAGCCTGGAGGTGTGGGGGGGATATCTGCTGATGAAAGCCAATTGTCCAAACCTAAAAAGTTATTCTCGCCCAAATTCCCACCCTGATCTTTGTTGGGAAGAGTGTTTCTTGCTTTAAAACTTGCCCGGTGCAAGTATTCAGAGTAGCTTCAGAAGACTGGAGTTCTTGTTATGATGTTGGAAGTAAAGTCCAGGCCAGATGTCAATAGATTGCAATTACAAAAACAATGTAATTATCACTGAATTGTCACTGACTCATTATTTCTGCATATCAGGGAAGGAGAATTATGAAGGAGTACCACTGAAGAGAAAGTAGATGATGACTGAGGGAGGGAGGGATGTGTGTAACACAAAAATCCAACGATTACATCAAGCTGGAGAGTCATGCATATATGGCTGTTGTGAAACATTAATTCTCATCTTTCCTCTGCTTACTAATTGCCTAAGAGTTAATCTTGTCTCAGCAATAATTGTTGTAGACAAGAAAGCAAGTCAGGAAAATATGCAAGTTTAAAGGTACTAAATCGTCAAAAACTTAAACTAACACTAAACATACATGCATATGCTCAGGACTTTTTAGACTCTGTATGTAATGATTGCCATTTCTCAGACCTGTAAAAACATCATGTCTTGACAAATTGTCTGTCAGACATATCTGAAGTCGCATCAAGCAGCTCTGATGTTCACAGTTTTTACTTAGCAAAACCTGATTTGTCGAAATTTAGGGTTTTGCCTTGAGTTCACATTGCTATCTCAAATATTTGCTTTCAAAACCTGTTTAAAAGATACTGACGTATTATGTAGTGGAAAGGTTGTATGTTTTTCTGCTGTCTCCTCCTGAAAATGATTGAACTTTTTCCTTAGAAACTGCAAACTGCAGAAATTAATCTTGAACTATCTTTGTGAAAGTGGCCTGACACTTGAGCAGATTCCCTCAAGCCCTGATGCTGGACCTCATAGCAACGGTGAAATGCTTCACTTCATAGTGGCTGAATGTAAATGTATTCTTAAAAATGGGGGTGGAGGTTGCCTGTTCCAGAAGTATGCGTTGTCTATGGCCATAGATTGCATTAGCACTTGTTCACTTCCATTAAATTCTGGGACCCTTTCAAAGCTAGGCATTATCACTTCAAGGCTATGCATCTGAAGGAATCCATCCTCCTGAGCAAGCTCGTAAGAAAAGCTGGGGCATGCTGGCAAGCCCAGGTGGGTGTAGCTTAAAGCTTGGAGGCTGCCAGCTGAGTATCAGGTGTCAGGTATTGTCAAGCAGTTGCTATTTCAGCAGCTGACAGTACCGTAAGGACTTAAGGATAAATGGATGCTTGTACAAAGGTCGCTCATGTCAAGGGTAGCAGTTGAGTGTTCTTAAAACAATCTTCATTTGTACTGTGCTTCATACATAAGGATTTGCATTATTATGAATAATCTAAAATATTTTGCTCTGAAAATATGCTTTATATTCTTAGGAGTCTGCAAACATTTCTATAAATACAGTTAAGGAAATACATATGTACTTGGAGGCTCCAGACTTGTCTATAGTAACGTCATGTTGGTGATGAGGTGACGCTTGATATTTAGGGGACTTAAACTGATTTTTCCTTGTTGTAGTTACAATTAAATATCTTGCCAGTTAGTGTGGAAAGGGTAATGACTGCTAGCTAAGGAACATAATAAACTGGATTTCTATTTGAATATTTGTTTAACTGAGATCCTCGGTATTATCCTACTGGAAACCAGGCATAACTCGCATCTTGAACAGACACTGCCTGTCCACTTGGCCTTGAACTTCAAGTGCAGTGGAGATGAAGAGAAGGAGCACCTTTATGTCTCCAACCACCTGATCCTAAGCATCCAGCCCTGTGGTGAAGGGAATACTTGGAGGAGAAATTTTACTCTTTCAAATGCCTTTGGACTGTGACTCTACTAGGTCTGGGGTTTTTTACTGATCTAGCACTTCTTGCCTAATCTTTCTCCTCAATTCATACCTGTGTGTCCATAATCCCAGGGGCACTTGGCAGGCAACTGAGAGAAGTGCTGGTGAAGCCATCTTCCCTGGCTGACTTTTGATGTGGTTTTGATGTATTGGTATAGTTATAATAGCTAGCTACTGACCAGGAGTGGGACCGTCCCTCTGGGCTATCCTGCCGTCCCCTCCCTAATACTGACAATTGCACTCAACTCATCCTGCAGTAAACCAGTTCTGGGAGCTAAACCAGCAGAGAAAAACTAATCATACTCAGAGGAAAAAAAAAAAAAGAAGCAAAAGGAAAAAAAAAAGAAAGGATGTAACCTCCCAAATCGGCATTCCTCACTCTGTTAAGCGGAAAGCCTGTTTGGGTCTCCCAGAAAACATGCCGAATCATAACCCTCCTAGGAAAAGAGACAGCAAGCATAAACCCTACGTGTTTACCCCGCATTTTATTTGGTCATACACAATTAGATTAATGTGAAGTAAGGTGGAGTTCGTACTAAGGCTAAAACCCCTTTCACATTGATTTTTACTTGGCCAGGCATGTAAATGGGGGCTGGTTTGGTGCCCATTTTGGGGTAATGGTTACATTACAGCACTTCCACTGGGAAACAAGACAGTGGGAACTTTTTTTAGCAAGATGCCAGCTTATAAAGATTTGTAATGCATTCAAGAAAGACATGGGAGTGAGGGGGAAACCTTCATGCCTCTCATAGAAGGAACTTCAGTTAGAGGACTTTCTCTCATTCATCTCTCTTTTTTTTTTTTTTTTTTCCTTCTTTTTCTTTTTTTTTCCAGGGTGGGGGAGAATAAGAAGGGGAAGGAGGAGATTTGAGTGTCATTTCTGGTTTAAGGCAGTAACAACTTAAAGCATGGAAACTCACTGTAAAACTGTGTCTTAGTGCGTGGAGTCAGGGTGGCATTTGGATGCTGCCTAGCCCATGACGAGCCTTCTTAAGCATGAAGAAAAAGAAACCTTATAAAAATCAAGAAAGCTACAGTAACAGTAGTGGCAGAGGGCATGAACTGGACAGAGATGGGAGTGCAGTGAACCTCTGTTGGGGTAGAAGCCTGTCCAGCTATGAGACAGAGTGTTTTGTTTGCTGAGCAAGAAGTGAGAGGACTGTTCCCAGGCTTACCTGGCTGGGATAATTATTTAGCAGTTGATCTTTCTATGCAAACACTTATCTTTTTTTTTCGTGATGCCTTTTGGTAGAGTTTGTGACCTTCAGTCTTGACAGCTCACCACTTGTTTCTCTCTTGCAACTGCTGTACTAAAGAAAGCTAGTAAAGTTGTAATGCATCTCGTTATCCACCTGACATTTTTTACATCCTCCTTGCATCACTGTCTGCCTTGAGGATGGCCTGTGAGATTAATTTGGTAAAATAAACTGATAGTTAATCTAAACATTGTTCTCTCCCCCTGTATTTGTATTGTGCTGTGGGTATGGCTTATGGAAAATGGCAACATAGCACTCTGCTGGTTACCTGTTTCAGTGACTGCTAGATTTCCCTCCCCCTCCTGATTTTAAGCAAGAGGAGCTTACCACAAACCTTTGCAAATCTCATCTTTGGCTTAAAACTGGGTTTGATTTCTCTGGATGTAATGCCACAGCAGTAGCAGTAATCCTCCAGGTCAAACTTTGCCTTCACTTAAACTCAGTCACCTGTTTTTTTTCCTAAGTTCAGGCTGTCGAAAAGCATCACCAGCGACAGGGCAGACTAAGTGCAACTGGAGCATTACCCATGCCACAAAACTGTACTCACGAAGGGTTTGAATCTTTTTTTTAAATATTAGTTCAAATATATGTTTAAATATAAGTTTAAATATTTGTTTCTTTACACGGATGCCCTGCTCCTGGGGTGAGCGTCCCTTTGTGTGTGTGTGTGTGTGTGTGTGTGTGTGTGTGTTGGTCATAGTGGAAGAGCCACACAAAGTTTGCAGCATTTCCTTTTTTAATCTAAATCAATTTCCAAACCAATTTAGATTAATTGTGAGGAGTTCTTCGGAGGCAAGGCCTGAGAACGGAGCTTCACACAGATAAGAGTGACATCATTCATCATCCACACAGGGCTCTGGCATAATACTTGGCTGAAAAGTCTCTCAATAAGCAAACAGCGCATTAGCACCGGCTCTGCAACACCTTCCCCGTTGCATAATGGTGTTTGTGCTGAGGTGTTATTAAAAGCCCAGGCAGCAATTCCACCCTGCGTCAGCCTCTGCTACCGGCAAAGCGTTGCAGGCGCGTGTTGTTGCAACGCACTTTGTTGTGCCTTGTGCAGCCTGGGAAACGGGGCGCTAATTAACCGAGGGTGTCGATGTGGGTAGGAGAGCCCTGCTCGCACCCGTCAGCCGGTGGTTGTGGCAGTATTGTGGGCACCCAGGTGGTTACCCCTGCCCTGCGTGACTGTGGGCTGCGCAGAGCCAATTACGATAAAATCAAGATTACTGCCTTCAGAAAAGCCTGTGGGGTTAAGAGTTTCCAGATACGGCAACAGACCTGTTGGTTCAGGAGCAAGTCCTAGCCCGATCCAACAAGGAAGGGCATTTTAATGAAACTTTAATTCTTTGCTGCTGAAGCAAAGTAGGATCATGGTTTTAAAAGGTGTGTTGGTCTTCAACTCTGAGAGCATTAAGAAAAGGAAATAAAATAAACCTCTCTTAGACATGCATTCCCAACACACAGTAGCTGATGCCGGCCAGTCCTCAGGCCAGCGGTAGCTGGTGCAGCTCTCCGTAGCAAGCTGTGCAGGCGCTGTTTCTCTCCTTGATGTCTGGTTGCTGGATGCCTCAGCAGCTCCCTGTGCTATTGTTTGGTGGGTGAAAATACAAATGAGCATGTCTTTATATTTGTTTATTTGTTTGTTTGTCTGGTGCCACTTGATTGTCTCCTGATTTGTTATGTGATGTTAATATTTCCATTGGACGCTTTCACTGACTTTCTGAAGTCATTTGGGGCATTGTTGTCTTTTCCCTATTTTTTTACTTGCTGCATTTCTTCTGCACGCTTCCTTTTAATCCCCATATCTCCCCCTCTCTGTTGCATATAATCTCTTGTCTTTTACCTGCCTGTCTCCTACAGAGCTGTTTTCTCTGTATTTTTAAATGTTATTTAAACAATAGCAAAGATTCAGACTCTGAAGCCATTAGGACTCCTGAGGTGCTGCCTCCGTGTCCTTTCTTTGCAGCCTCAGAAAAGAAAATACAGGGAGACACCAGTCAGCGACCCGGTTGAGAGGCCCCAATACACCAGTAACAGCACCGATCTGCCTCTTGTAGCTTGTACTCCCAGCAGCACGTGGTGATCCACTGTTGGTGCCAAACTCGCCCATTTGGGTGGGCAGGAGGAAGCGGTGTTGAACAGGGAGAGCACAAGCAGGTTTCACCTACAGCTGTAGGCGTGGAGTGGCACAAAGAGGGGTGGCCTTGCTCTGGTGGCCCATTAGGGTCCTTCAAGGCTTCAGCTTTGCTTCAAGGGCATCCAGTGTGTCAGGTGTCTCCTAGTGATCATATATAGTGGTAAAATTGTGCAAACTGTTCCCGCCTAGGAAGGCGTACTTCCACACTCATGTTCTTAACCTGTGAGAGGAGGCCTAGGGCCAGGTTTGACAAGACGTTCAAGTATCTAGAGATGCAGGTGGATGTCCGCAGGGGTTTCTGAACACACCAAGGCGAGCATAGTTAAATTTCACGTGTATTTGAGTGCTGTGTAAAGTGGTCTTGGAGGTCAGGCTGTTGATGCACTGGCGGGGCAAGACCCTCTTGCCCTTGTGTTTGCAAGGCCCACGACTTACAGTTTTCCCAGAAGAGAGGGAGAGTGCAAGGCTTACAACTGAGCCTGCAGCTCCACAACAGTCCAGCCTCATAGGAGTCTGTCCTGGTTTTTCCTTGTGCTAACACTGGCAGATCCAGGGAACTAAAACAGCATTTTTTCACTGGATTGGGTTTTCCCGTAGTCAGCTCAGACCCTGGTGGAACCGCATCCCTTAGTCTGGCCTCTTCGCTCCCTCGGGACACAGACCTGGGGCCACTGAAGGTGGAAAGGACCTTGGTGCTGTAAACATGTTGTAGAGCTCCCTGCGCTGTAGCCTGCAGGCAGGACCGTAGGCTGTCCAGTCACCATCCCTAAAATTCCTGAAGGGCATACCCACCGGCGTCAGGCGCGGGCTTTGATTTGTGCGTAACCCCTTGGGGAGCAGTTGTAATTCCTGCTCCATGGACAACTCCTGTGCTGTCAGAAACAGGCAAAATCTTTCTTGGTTTGTTTTGTTTCAAAACACAAAACCTGGTTTATTTTGAATAGTTTTCTCATTGACTTCTCTGAAAGAATTATTACTCACGGATTTTTTCTTTTTTTGTTCTAGCTTCCATTCACCTTACTGCATACTTTCACCTTTCATAGCTGACTCATGACTTTTTATTTTAAATGAACAGGTGAGATGATGCTTAATTAAAACTCTTGGAGTGGGGGTGGTGATCATTAAAGGGTGATGATGTAGAGGGTGAACTCCTCTGTTTATCCACAGAACTAATTGGGCTTGAGAGGTGGGTGTTATGCCACTGTCCTACCCGGAGAAGCCGCCTCTGAAGCACAAGAGGTTAATTCGTTCTCTGCTCCTTGGTCTCTCTTCTGTGACTGCCAACAAAGGTAGCAATTACAGTGTTATCTCAGGGGATGTTCCCTGATGTGGATAATTGCGGAACTGGGAAACCACACGGATACGCTTAGCGAATTTCTTACAGGCCAGAGAACACCCCTGGACTGGTCAGTAGTAAAAGTAAGTTGTTACCTAGGCTAAATTTGTGCTAATACCTTAGGGCAAAAGGTTCCATATCCATTACAAGTCCCTTGAACCATCCGGTTGTTTAAAGGATCAGCTCTACCCAGCCACAGTCAAGAATGTGGAACATGCCTTAAAGGGCAAGTCGGTTTGTGCCTGTCTTTTTTTAGCTTTTTTTTGAGGGGGGCAACTTCTGTAGCATAGTTTATGCTTCAGATAACAAGTATGTGTGCTGTCATTTGTGTTGTGTAAAAATAATAATAATAAAAAAATCATAGCAACACATTTGTTCTGTGAAAGCAGCCTGAATCAAAAGACATAGTTAAGGAATGACTTTCACAATTTGCAAATGCCTAGGGGGAGTTATGATAGCTGGTTCTTTAGCCTAGCACTCAAGGGTATGATACGATCCAGGATCCAGCATTTGGGCACTGAAATACAGCAATCCAAGATTTAAAAAAAAAAAAAAAAAGTTTAAAATAATTGACTACTTGAAACAATTTAACAAGGGCTGCAGTGGATTTAACAGGAGTTGTGGTGGGTTTTTCATTGCTGGTACTTTTAAATCAGAATCAAATGTTTTGTTCATGCAGACAGTAATTTTAGGAAAATCTTATGACCACATGACTTCAGGGTAGAAGATCGCAATGGCTGTTTTTGGCCTGTAATCTTTAAGTGCATTGCCCAGAACAATATAGTGTAGTTTCTGTGCTCAAGCCAGAAAAGGCCGGGAAAAAAGAGCGGTGCAGCCAACTATCTCTGTATGCCCTCAAACACTTCGGTGTCAGGGAAAGTGTTAGCGAGATCAGGGACAGTTTGACTGCCCAGTAAGGTAAGTGAACATCTCTTCTTTGGCTTCGGTAGGCTCTAGGTCAGGAAACTTTGCAAATTTATCTGCAGCCCTTGAGCTGGTTGTGTTGCAGAAGTCCCCAAATGAGATTCTCCTTTTTGCAATGTGCTGTGCAGACGCGGCGAGTCCTCACTGCAGGGAACTACTAAGAAAAGGTCAGGCACCCTTGGAAAAGGAGTAGACAATATATGCAAATTGTTGGTATTTAATTCAGTTGTGTAGTGGGGAAGAATAAACGTTATTCCTGACGTTTCCATTTTTGATTAATGATGAATGGAGTTGGCAGATGTTCAGCTGGCCACCAGATGGGGTCTGCTCAGTCCAACAAACAGAACAGAAACAGCCTGGGTCTTGTAAAGCCCGCACTGACAAAAGCTCTGACAAAATCTCTGGTTCATCCAAGTGATACGCCAAGTTTGACCTCAAAACAACTTAGCAGTTTAAGAATGGAGGTAGTACAACCAGCGAAACTGCTTATGGAAGTGACGTGGGGTGTGGAAGGATTGGAGCTGGTTAATTTGCTGGAGTTTCAGCAGTTTTTTTCTGCTGCAGGAGCCACAGACTGCGGCTTTGATTTCGTGGGGCTCGATCCGTGCGGGACCTCGCTCATCCAGCTACGGTTAGGAGCGTAACTGTAAGGTCTCCGGGCACATCTCATGGCACAGTCGGTTTGTGATGGGGATGGGCTGTAGCCGACGGGCTGTTTTTAACGTCGTTACCCCAGGATAGGCTTTGCGACTGGAGATCAGATAGCCCAGTATTGGTCTTGATCCATCAGCCTGCCTCTCTGTCTGGCTGCGTCTGGCGATGGTTAATCAGCACACGGGAGCGGGGGGGAGGGCGAGGGCTCTTCCCGGCCCGCCTTGAAACGCGCGTGTGCCCGGCTGCGTGGCGGGCGGACCACGGGGACGGGGACGGGGACGCTTCTCTGAGCGCCTGTGCCCGCGGCAGCCGCCGCGCCTTTACCCGTCAGGGCCGGCTCCCCTTAGCACCCTGCGGGCAAAGGCATTCAAATTCAGAAGAGTGAATTTAAATTCATGCAAATGCGGTTCCTGGGGGAAGCGATAAGTGTCTGCGAAGTGCCCCGTCGCCGTCCCGCACGGCGGGCCCGGGCAGATAAGGCGTCCCCGACCGCGGGGCCCGGGGGGGCTGGGTCGCTGCTCCCGCTGCCCCTCGCAGCGAGGGGGGGTTGCCGCTTCGACCCCGAGATGCAGCGCGAATAAACTCCCTTTGATAATGACTTCCCAAGGGAGACAAAGAGCGGGAGGGAAGAGGAAAGAGGAAATTTGACCGCGGCGTTCACGGTTACATTCACGGTGCCGGAGGGGAAGCTGCCCGCCAGCCTTTGAAGCCAAACCTCTCGCCTCTCGGGGCTTTTTGTGCCCCGGCACTTGTTTGTCCCGGGGCATTTAGAAGATGCCCCGGCAGCCCGGGTGTTACCGTTCTGTGCATAAGCTGGGGCTCGGACGCCTCTTTCTCACTTGAGATGTGCCAAGGGAGGCAGCGATGGACATCTGCTCGCTGTGGTCCTCAGCTTCGGATTGATCTTTGGTTTTATTACTTTTATTACAGAGCGATCTCGAGCAAGTGTTTCCCCGTCCTTACCCGAGTCCTTAGTCTCTCCGTGCCCTTCGATGCGCGGGGCGGCAGGACGGCGGGGGCCGGGCCGGGCCGGGTCAGCCCGGAGCAGGGCGGAGGGTGGGGTGGGAAATCTATTTCGGGCGTAAACACGAACAAAAGCGTTGTCGCTGAACCACATTGTCCGTCGTGTCCTGCGAGGGAAATTGATTGCTTCTGCAAACGCTTGCTCCGCCGGGTGGGCAGGCGGCGGGGCCGGCGACCCTTCCTGCCTCGGGGTCGGTGGCAGGAGCGGCTCGCCCCGTCTCTCCCTCCCCCGCCCGCCGTGGGCAGCACTTTGAAGGGAGGGAGGGTCGCTGGTGGGAGAAATTCCTGCCGCCGCCTGACGGAGGAGCGGTGAGGGGCGCACGGCGATGGGGCCGCGCTCCTGTCGCCAGCGGGGGATGCCGGGGGAGCCCCCCGGGGGGCGGCGGGCGGGAGGTGGGAGGCGCTGCCGGTCCGGGGAGCGCTCGGGAGGCTTGCAGCCCCGGGGGAGGGGAGGCGGGGGGTTCTGCGGGGGGGCGGCGCAGGTAGCGCTCCCGGCGGGCGGGACGAGGAGGGGAAGGGAAGCGGCGGCGCCGCCCGGCCGGGCAGGGCAGGGCAAGAGGAGCCCCCCCCCCGCCCTGCACCGCCGCCCCTGCCCCTTTCCTCGGTGGGGCCGCGCCTGGCGCTGGCCGCTCCTCCGGACCTGCCCGGGGAGCGGAGCCGCGCTCCGGCCTGAGGTGAGCAGCGCGCCGGCGGTGCTGCGCCCCGCGCCCGCCCCGCCGCCGGGGAGCTGCGGACGCCTCGCCGGGTCTGTTGCTCCATGCAGCCCCGCGGGCAGCGGGGAAGGGGGCTCGGCTTAAAAGAGCGGGTGCAGCGAGGGGGCGCGGGGTCGGGTGTGCAGCGGGCATCGCCTCTCCTGCGCCTGCTCTCCCGGCTCCGCCGGCAGCCTTGCCACCGTTTCGGTGCTGTAAGAGGTAATTTGCGGTTACTCGCGTCCGCTCTCCGCGCGGCTCGTCCGCCGGGAGGCCGGGTGGGTGCCGGTGCCTTCGCGCAGCCGGTGGGGGGCCGGAGCCGGCCCCGAGGCGGGGGGACCCGGGGGCTGGGGGCGCCGGTGACCCGCCGTAGCGTCCCTGAAACTTGGGCGGGACGGGGAAAGCCCCACCTGTCCTTCAGAGAGCTCTGCCTGCTGAAGAAGGCATCGTCTCCGGCTCCGCTGCCATGAGCGCGTACGGCGCAGCGCGTCTGCCGGAATAAACCGGGCTGTGCGGGGGATTTTGTTTTTACAGCTCCAGTCTTGTGACTTATTGAACACTTTCTTCAAGTGTTTTCTCTGGAAACTTGTCTCAAATGAGTGCTGTGAGCCCTAACAAAGAAGGGTGTTGTTCGGGAGCCAACAGGTGACGGGGTGAAACTTGAGTATATGTGTACATTGGAGTAAAGTCTGGCTGCTGTTTAAAATAGAATTAAAGAAATCAATGGGAGGCTGTAAAAGGCAAGATTTCTTTCTTTCTAAATCTGACCACCCTCTTAAGGAGAGAGGGGGGAAGCATCCGTGAGAATACCGCTTCCTCGGCTAGAGGTTCGCTTCTTGCCTAACTGCAGCGTGCGCTCTATTTCCATCAGCGCTGCACAGCGCCAAGCGTCACACAGCCACATCAGATGCGCTGGCGTGGGGCGATGCTTTGTCACGGCGCTTCCTCCTTTTGTTAATGCAGGTAGCCTGTCTTTGCAGTACGGCTCGTCAGACGAAAACACCCCGAGAAGGGATCGTCTGACTTCCAGCTGGAAAAGTGGTCTTTGCGCTAGGGTGCTAGAGGAGGAAAGCAGTTCGCTCTTCTGTCGGTCCTTGTACGCTGGCTAACAAAAGGGAAAAAAGTTGTTACTTCTAGGGTCCATCTAAAGGTCTGTCGAATGAGCGAGTACACAGGCTTCATTCCTTCCCCCACTGCTCTGGCTAGTTCATTACTCAAAGGACCCAGCGGCTGAAAACGTCGCTGGTGCTGGTACAAGTTCTGCTCATCAACTCTGGATCCAGGTTTCCCAAGCACGGAGCCAGAGAGCTGTCTGTAAATACGTTACTTGTACTGTAGCTAGGGAATGGGACTTTCTGATCATTTGCGTGATACATAATAGTTATTTTATGGTGGTTTATTGCTGCTGTATTACACCCTTCCTCTTCTAATGCAGTTATCGTGCACCAGGGATTAAATAAGCAGGTGAATGGGCTGGCCATGCTAATCTTAACTCGTTGAGCCTTCATTGTGAATGGATGCATGTGATATGCATCTTGTATCCCCTATAGCCTTGTTAACAAGCCTTCTAACAAAAAAGTTGTTAAACAATTTGCCCCGCAGGACAGAGTAAAACAGCAGGGGATGGGCAAGGAGATGTTTGTCTAACTGCTCACAAATCATGACCTCTTCTATCTGGTCAGGGGTGAACATAATCAGTGAGCTGGAAATCCTAGCACGGGAATAACCTTCATATGGGGTTCAGCATCTGAGTTTAATATCCTAACGTTTTATGTGCCCATGGGTTTGTAATTAGGAGTGTAGTTTGTCTTCACTTCTAAGAACTTTGTCATAATACGGTCATTTTAATACATCAGTAGGAAAAACATATTAATTGCTTTTCTTTTCAAATCAAATTTAGCTGTTTAATTCCATTATGTTATTCATAGTTGTCAAGCTGCCAGTGAAATACCTCCTTGTAGGCTATGAAGCTTTTTTTGAGAGGTAGTATTTCAACAGAGCCGAAACCTCAAAATGTCCCACAAACTTTAAGAAGGCAAAACAAAACATCCTTGCTGTGTTTTGTAGATGTCATGGCAGGAGTAGAAAGACCACCTTTCTACTCATCCCTCGGAAAGCATTTATTTTTTCAGCTGTTGTTTATATTCATTTGAATCCTCCTTAGGATGTAATCATTTTAAACAGATCACTTTGAAGGATGAGTGCGGTTGGGGGGCGGGGAGGAAGAACCCTGTAGTTTTAAAATGCAAACCAAATTACACTTGAGCAGGAGAGGAAGGAGAACTCCTAAACAAGCAATTGCTAAAATAGTTCTGCAGATAGCCTGCTGTTAAGCTGGGCTGGTTTAGAAACCTCACTCTCAGCAACACCACAGTATTTATGATATGACCATATTGATACATGGTGTACTGTCAGTCATTTTTTAGCTGGTTCAGCATTAGCTCTGCGGTAACATTTTTCTTTTAAAGTGAATGCTGTCCTTTGAGTAATCTTGGTTCAGTGAAATTTATGAACCTCGCTTTAAACACTTCCAATTGCCTTATCTGGGGAGGAGCACCCTGACTGCAAAGTTGCATTTTACAGTTGGCAGTAAGGTGTATTTTTCCTTTATTCTCTACCAGCCATACTTTCAACCTGCCCTGTATCACCAGGAAAACGGGCCTGTGGGTCTGTGGTTTTCTCTTGTTGGGGCTGGAGCGTGTGCTGTCTGAAATGAATGGGTCAGAGGCGGCCCAGGCAGGATCAGTCTCAATGGAAAAGCAGCATGGAATCTCTCATACCAATGCCTTGGCTTACTTGGGAATTAGGCAATGCTCCTGCGCTTACATACCTTTGCTGTATTTGAAATCCTAACGTTACCTAGCGCTGCTTTTTGCTATGTAGAAGTAGCATGCAGCCTTAGTGTTCAAAAATCCTCAGAAAAGTTAACAAGTCTTCATGCATTCAGATTCTAGTTTGTTTCCTTGACTTTCAAGAGAAGAAAGTTAAGTCAGAGAAGGTTATCTTTGATCTTACGGAGAGAGATTTTTGAACAATATGAAGCAATTACTCAATTCCCCATGTGCTCATGAGCGTTGGGTGTTGTGTGAGCAGGCTGGGGTACATCGTGCTCCAGTGCCCGGGGACTGGCAGAGCTGAACCTGTCTCTTTGCCTAAATTACATTTCAGATTCACTTCCTGTGGTGCGGTTGAGGTTGGGCTGCCTAATGACATGTTGGCAAAGATGTTTCATCTAGTGACTCCTTTTATTCCTGGGTTATTGGGCAGGAGTCAGTTCTTGAAAAGTGACAATCTGACCAACACAAGTTCTCGTGATACAATGCCCTAAGAATTGGAAATACCAGCTTAGGCATCAGAAAGTGGTACATTATTGTAAACCAGAGATCTACCTCTTTCTGAAGGGAAATTGTGAAACAGTTCATCTGCTGCTAAGATCGTCTTAGAGGACTTGGGCTTCTCAGGGATACTCATAGTGATTTTATACTATGCTGGTTTTGGCTGGGATAGAGTTAATTTTCTTCATAGTAGCTGGTATGGCGCTATAGTTTGGATTTGTGCTGCAAAAAGTGTTGATAACACGGGAATGTTTTAGTTACTGCTGAGTAGTGCTCACACACAGTCAAGGCCTTTTCTGCTTCTCACCCCACCCCACCAGCGAGGAGGCTGGGGGTGCACAAGAAGTTGGGAGGGGACACAGCTGGGACAGCTGACCCCAACTGACCAAAGGGATACCCCACACCATATGGGGTCATGCTCAGTATATAAAGCTGGGGAAGAAGAAGGAAGGGGGGGACGTTCGGAGTGATGGCGTTTGTCTTCCCAAGTAACCGTTACGCGTGATGGAGCCCTGCTTTCCTGGAGATGGCTGAACACCTGCCTGCCCATGGGAAGTAGTGAATGTATTCCTTGTTTTGCTTTGCTTGCGTGTGTGGCTTTTGCTTTCCCTATTAAACTGTCTTTATCTCAACCCATGAGTTTTCTCACTTTTACTCTTCCGATTCCCCCCCCATCCCACCACGGGGGAGTGAGTGAGTGGCTGGGTGGTGCTTAGTTGCCGGCTGGGGTTAAACCACAACTATAGTTCAGAATTATTTGGGTATAGATGATGCGGGACACAAGCTGCCAACCTGAGCATCCCCATCCGTCTGCAACAGTGAGCACCGTTGCCTTTTTTGCTAGCAGTGATTTCTTAACTGCATCTCGGTATTCCTCCATCCCTCCTCTCCTTCCCCCCAGTTTTATACAAACAATAACAAAAACCATACCTGATGGTTGACTTCACTTCTACTAGTACATGGAGAGGGGAAACGGTTTCGTATCACTTGTCTTACTATCTGTTTCTGAAGGAAATTAATTCAGGAGATGTAGTATGTACCAGGATGTCTGTCTTTGTATTTTAAATATACAGGATTGAGCTTTTAGGACTGAGTTTGGTTTTACTCGCCTTCCTTGACAGAGGTTGTAATATGGTGATGCTAAGCTTGGAAGCTGTTTTCCTAACCTTCAGTTATTCAGCTAGGGTAAGATTTCAGAATTTGCCTGACAGCTGACAAGCTTTGTGGAAATAGCTTGTTCTCAAAGGGGAGGTTGGCAGGTTTGCTCGCCCCATCAAATATTAAATGAATCTTTTATTACAGTGCAGCTATGCAGTGTAATAGAAGGGTGTTGGCATCTTAGCAGGGTACCAAAAATAGTGCATATGTTTTCAAACCAGAAGATTTTGGGGTAAAGTTAACAAGTTAAATTTTTTGACCACTAGCCCAGTGGAAGAGTTAAGTAATCCCGTCTCTTTTTACTGGGTGTGGGAATGTATGGACTTATTTAAAATAGGGGTAGATAGACTGTGTAATACTGAATATTGTCATTTCTCCGAGTTTGTAGCTTTGGATGCATGTGGCCACTTCTTATGGAGCAGGTTTGAGTTTACGTACTGAATCAACAGAGCCTGGTGCTAACCAGTGCTTCACACTTAAGAAGGAGAAACTCCTATTGAGTAACTAGCAGAACACGTGGGTACGTGGTCTTAAATCTTTCTTCCACCTGTGATCTAGCAGCAACTTATTTTCTCTGATATGGTGGTGAATAGACTGGAAATGTAATGTGGGACCCACCAGAAGTTTTTAGATTGCTCTCCCCTTTAGACCCACCAGCAAGGTTATATGTCAAGGAGATTAAAATTTTCTACAGCTCAGATCTAGCACTGACAAAATTGCATCTGTGTTTAGATGAATAGGTAAAATAATTGCCTAAATGGGGGAAGGCACAGCTCATGTGTAATGTTGTGCTGTAAAAGCAAGCTTGTTTCTAACCCCAGTGGTCCGGAGGATGGCTGTCATAGTAGGATACATCCTCTCTGCTTTTGGTAGTCTGTGTTTCACTGAAATTCCTGGTCTGAATTTCCTAAGAACTTCTGTTAGAATTAATGTATGATATTTATCTTAATAAGCTTTTTACTGCAGAATGCTACAGATGTTGGTGAGAGCCTTCTTTGCCAGTTGTGACTCAAAACGATCCCACTGATATTAAGCTTTGCAGGCTTCATGAATCAACAGAAGCATCTCCCTGTAGGGTTTTAAAATAACAGAACAATTATGATGTATTTTACAGAGCCTAATCTGGCATAATTGGATTTCAGATATTTAACTGGACCAACGCCCTTCCGCTCTGATATAGCTAAAACAAAGTTCTCGGAGGAATCCAGCAGATGCTCACTGCTCTGTCCCTACCTTGTGAAAAACAGGATGCTACTTGCATAACCATCTTTCCCCAACAATTTCTTTGGTTTTTGACAAGCAGTTGTCATGTCTTTTGTGTTACTAGATTGGTGGTAGTAATGACTTCAGGAAGAGCTCGTGTCATTCCTTTTGTTAATACCTGCTCAATGAGTCTTTCCTAGATATACCTACATATAACCTGTGATATGAAACAAACAGAAGTATAAAAGATGACAAGTGATAATATTGAAATACATGTTGGTTGCCAAATGTGGTAGTGTGTGTCTAGTTTTCTTTTTCTTGAGTAGTTTCATTTTTATAACTCTTTTAAGCACTTTTGAATTGCTTGTAGCAAGTTGTAATGATGCTTCAATCATTTATTGTTCTGGGCCACACAAGGAATACTAAACTGTTGTAAGATCGTTTATACTGATAATTAGTTGTTGCATGTTCAAATTTATTAAAGCTCTGTTAATCTCTTCCTCCAGATCCATTGCTTGATGAGCTGCAGCTGAAATATTTAACGCCTCACACTTATGCCATCGGAGATGGAGCCCAAAGCTAACAATCTCGTTTTCGGGTGTCAGCGAAGCTCAACATCCGACGATGACTCTGGCTGTGCCTTGGAAGAATATGCCTGGGTCCCTCCAGGCCTCAGACCAGAGCAGGTACCAACTCTGCTTCTGCATTTTTAAAATAAGCCTCGTAAGGACTGGCTAAGGGAGTGATACCCTGCCTCTACAAGTCTAATTAAATTCTTATAATATATAGAACTGAAATTTGTCTAGAACTCTTCACTTCTTCTTTTGTTTCCTTTTCCAATGAGGCTGTGTTTAGGGAGCTTAAAATCCTCACCACTGAGGAGTTTTATTTTCCAAAAAAAAGTTCCCAGTCAAGATTTTTCAATAAATATGTGCTGCAGAGGTATGTATTGTCGAGTCTAAAAGCAGCATAGAAATTTGCTTTCTCTTTGAAATAAGTTATTAGGTTAAATTAAAGCTCATGGCATGCCTTGTGGCATTGTGCTGCTTGGCCAGTACTTCACTGCACTTGTACAACTCTTTAAATAATTAGGCATTTGACATCTAGAACATGTATGTTACTACAGCACACGTAAACAAAATTGTTCTGTCACTGTGACAGGTAGTAATGTATTTTACGCTTGTTTAAATAGTTGTATGCCTGCCATTTGTTCATGCCAGGATTTCTCTTATATGGTCTCTGGAGCTGACACTTCTGGGTTGGTTGAGCTGTTCCTTCCACTCTCCCCTTTCTTCTTTGTCTTTTATAACATCACAGTAATGGAAATAAAAGTGAAATTATTGATGAGCAAGCTGAGATAAAAATGAACCTCTCATAGGATTCATTTACTTGATATTGCAACTGTGCTGAAGCTGTGTACTCGGTAATACCCAGTGTTAAATGGGTAGAATGGCTTTGCAATGTTTCTTAATGGAGGCAGAGCAACCCTCCTTCAGCTGGCAAGCTAATACAGTCCATAGTTATAAATGCACAGAAGATGTCTACTTTTTGCTATGCAGAGATTTTCTTAATCATGAAAAAAGTAAAAAGTCAGCAGGAATGGCAAGTAATAAGCTATTTTTAGGGAAACTCTTTTTATCACTTACTTAAGCATATATAAGAATCCTGATGAATCGGACCTTAAGGCAAACAGCAAGCTTATGTTCTGCCAGAACAATTAAATGTCATAAAATATCCTCATAATCCAGCTAACTCAAACTCACTAAAGATTTTTTTTTCTAAGAAGAATTACTTATTTTGAGAACAGTGCAATAAACTTGAGAAAAGGGCATAAATATCTTTAAAGCTTCACTTTGTACTGCATATTGTTATCTTTTCCTACAGCTTCTTGAAATACAGTCAGTAGTAAGTGGGCTTACTGTAGACTTCTGATGTTTAAATTTTGATTAAGTGAAGACCAAATCATGTTTCGTACAACCTTTCCCTTGCTTCCTGAGTCAAGTGACTGATTACTGCTGCTTTTTCATCTGTCTTGCACAGTAATAAGCTGTTGACCTGAGCATTATTTAAATCTGGATGGCAAGTAATATTTTTGCCAATAGTCGGCTCTTATTTACAGCCCCAGGCCTCGTGACGAGCTGGAAACTGCATAGGAAAAACAATAAATCTGTAGCTGTTCCACAAAAATATTTTTTGCCATTGGGCTTTGTCATAGTGTTCATTACAGCTTTCCTGTCATAATTTTCTTTTAAAAAAAAAAAAAAGTGAAGATTGATAGGTGTGTACACCTAATATTGATTTCTTTATCAAAAACATGCAGCCTGTGAAAATTTCGTAGTTAATTTGCACCTGATTGAAATGTGGCTGGATCCAGCCTCCTCCCAAGGGAAGGATGTTTCCACCTTCTTAGCAAAGCCCACATGGAAGCAATGAAAGCTGATGCTTTGAGTGAACCTGATCAGCAGGAGACTACAAAACAGCTTTTGTCTCAACAATGTGTAAAATGCAGAGAGCAAATTAAATTTGTTTATATAGTGGCTGCTTTCTGGAAAGCTTCATGCCTTGTGTGGTAAATTGCAGAGGGGAACTTGGAATTTCGACGGGGTTGTTGACCAGCCCTGAAGGGGGTGGGAATAATGAGAACATTAAATGTGCATAATTTATGATACCCCCCTAATTGTCACTGCAAATTGCATTCCAGAAAAGCAGTTCAGCAGCTGGGTGCTAGTTTTATCAGAGACAATTCAGGTTTGCTGAGCTGGTTCATCTGGGTCTCGTATTTTCAGCACAAACCCTCTGACAGGTCTAATGTAGCGTAACCTTTTTCCCTCGTCAATGAGACCTGAGATAAAACAGTAGCTGAAGGGCGCTTGCAGTGCTTGGGTGATGTGTGTCCCTCGGTCTGAACTCTGCGTTCCTCCTGGTCAGGTCCAGCTGTATTTCGCCTGCTTGCCAGAGGAGAAGGTCCCTTACGTTAACAGCCCTGGAGAGAAACACCGAATTAAGCAACTTCTCTATCAGCTGCCACCCCACGATAATGAGGTAAATACGGAATTTAGGATGCACCGTCAGGGCTTAGGTCTCCCTGGCGGCTTTTATGTGGAGAATTACCTACCTGTGTATTTATTACAAGCCTAAACCGTGGCCTGCAGTGGCATCTGATCTATAAAGCAGCCCGGTGTGTACACTGAGTCCATTGTTTAGCTGTCCGGTTGGCTTGTGTGCAGATAAGAGCTGTCTGGAAGGACACTGCCTTTGCTTGTTGGGGAGGCTGGTGTCACTGCAATAAACTTAACACAAGTGGGTTTTATAGTGTTTGCAGCCACCCACCAATTACCAGGAACCTACAAATTCCTGGCATTGCATTGTAGCACACAAAAAGGATGCTTTGTGATAGTAAAAGGTTTGCATCTCAGATATGCAGTGTAGTTTGGAGTAGAAGTGGAAATAACAAACAAGCTCTTTGTAAGGAAAGGGGGCGGGGGTGTCAATACTCAAGATCTTGTGTATACTGCAATACTTAGTTGTGGGCACTTAACCATAAATCTAAAGGACAATGTTATGGCTGATTTAGGTTCATTCCATTATTTTAGGATAGCAGCAGGTTTTGGTTTGGCTTTTAAAAATCTTATTTCTTGCCTAGCCAACTTCTTAGTTTCGTATGGTGGGTTTTTTCCCTGTAATGCAAAATCTCTCTTCCGTACTGCTTTTGTATTATGCCATATTAGCTAAATACTAAGATGGTAGAGGAGACACGTTGGAAAAGTTTAATGAAGTTTGCCAGCACGCCTGATGAATTTCTTGTGCATATGCACTTATTAATCTATTACTTTAAAAGCTCAGTATCTAAAATAAGTTCTCCTGTGTTTTCACTGGAAGGTGAGATACTGCCAGTCTTTAAGTGAAGAAGAAAAGAAGGAACTGCAGATGTTCAGTTCTCAGCGCAAAAAGGAGGCACTCGGCCGAGGCACTATTAAACTACTCTCAAGAGCAGTGATGCATGCGGTTTGTGAACAGGTAATACTAGTGGTGCCACAAGCCAGCTAGCAGGCTGAATAATGTAAAACTACAGTATCTCAGTATTACATGTAAGCTTATCTCTGTCTATGTCAGAACACCCAAAAAAACCCCCAAAAGTATTTTTGAAACTGCACGTAAATAGAAAGAAGGTAGTGCTTGCTTAAGCAAAACACAACCTTTGATACTGGGAATTAACTGAATCTTTGATATACTTCCTACTCAAAAAAACCTGTTGCTGATTCATACTAAAGTAATGACAAATGAACAACAGGCATATGCTTAAAAATGTTGTTATGTATAAAATAAACTTCTATTCACAAAAGGTTTGTTGATGCACAGCGTTTGTCTAGACCAAAATTGAGAATATTTTTTTCCCTCTTGTCAGAATTTTGGAATAAAACCTGCATATTGGGTTTGGTGTTTTAACTTAGTTTAAATGCTAGAAGCTAGTAGTTTGGGATGGGAAGTATGTTCACTTTCTGGTTTTGTTCCTAGTGTGGTACAAAAGTAAACGGCGGTGAAGTTGCAGTTTTTGCCTCAAGAGCTGGGCCCGGTGTGTGCTGGCATCCCTCGTGTTTTGTGTGTTTCACATGTAACGAGCTGCTCGTTGACCTTATCTACTTCTACCAAGATGGAAAAATTCACTGTGGCAGACACCACGCTGAACTTCTCAAACCTCGATGTTCAGCCTGCGATGAGGTAAATAATTCACATTTTACGGCCAATCTACACTCCTGTTGTTCAGTTAACAAACTGCATCTCTTGGGCAATTACTAACTGCAGATGCATTCGTTTAAGAAGTCACGACTCTGCTGCATAGGTGTGTTTGAAGGCTGAGGGGTGTTTAATTTCTTGTCAAATTGGCAATATTACAAGAAATATGATGGAAAGCGCATACCTGTTTGTATTTAGAATTGAATCTTGTAGATTGAATTAGAAAAAGGATCTGTACAAATATTCCAAAATTTCATGCTGATAGCAGCTTCTTTAATGGTTGAGTTCTTATGTTGTTTTTTTTTTTTTGCCATAAAAAGTACAGCTTTTCTTTTCTTTTTTTTTATCAGAAAAGGTCAGAATGCTGCAGTTGCTATGAGAGATTGTTGTTTCTATTTTTGTATTCAAAAGGCAGCTAAATAAAAATAAACTTAGCGCATGAACTGCACAATTAGGATATTTTGTCTGCTCTAACTCCCAAGGTGAGGTTTTGGCCACTTAACTAAAAGTTTACTTTTTATCTCTGAAAAGATCATTTTTGCTGATGAGTGTACAGAAGCTGAAGGTCGCCACTGGCACATGAAGCACTTCTGTTGCCTTGAGTGTGAAACAATCCTGGGTGGACAGAGATACATCATGAAGGATGGGCGGCCATTCTGCTGTAACTGTTTCGAATCTCTCTATGCGGAATATTGTGAGACCTGTGGAGAACACATTGGTAAGTATGTCCTTTTTAAGCATTAAACTTACAAATTAAAGGAAAGCCAATTTATGAAATGATTTCACATTCCAGAAGTGTGGATTGTGCAAGTGATTTTTTTTAATTTTTTTTTTTAAAGAGAAACTCAAAGCATTACTCTTTCTCCCTTTCCAGGTGTTGACCATGCTCAGATGACCTATGATGGACAGCACTGGCATGCCACAGAGACTTGCTTTTCTTGTGCTCAGTGCAAGACCTCTTTGCTTGGCTGTCCTTTCCTTCCAAAGCAAGGGCAGATTTACTGTTCAAAAACCTGCAGCTTGGGAGAGGATGTTCATGCCTCCGACTCTTCTGATTCTGCATTTCAGTCTGCTCGATCCAGAGATTCCAGGAGGAGCGTCCGCATGGGAAAAAGCAGCCGGTCAGCCGACCAGTGCCGCCAGTCTCTCCTCCTGTCGCCGGCCCTCAATTACAAATTTCCTGGCCTTTCAGGCAATGCCGATGATACTCTTTCTCGTAAGCTGGATGATTTAAGCCTTTCAAGGGAAGAGGCAAGCTTTGTCAATGAAGACTTCTGGAAAGGAAGAGTAGAGCAAGAAATGCCTGAAGACCCCGAAGAATGGGCTGAACATGAAGACTACATGACTCAACTTCTTCTGAAGTTTGGTGATAAAAGCCTCTTCCAGCAGCCCGCTGAAGTAGACATTAGATCAAGTGAACACTGGATTTCTGATAGCATGGTCAAGAGCAAGTTGGACTTGAAAAAAAATAATCCAAGCCTAGCAAGTAAGAAGTATCAATCAGACATGTACTGGGCCCAGTCACAAGATGGCTTGGGTGACTCTGCCTATGGCAGCCACCCAGGCCCTGCAAGCAGCAGGAAAATCCAGGAGCTAGACATGGAACACGGGGCGTCAGGATACAAACACGACCAAACACCGTGGTATGGAGGTTCACTTGAATGTTTGTCTGACCTGAAACAGCAAGAACAAAGTGTTCGAGACTCAATGGATTCTTTGGCTTTGTCTAACATAACAGGTAATGGGGGAAAAAATTAATCGTTTTGATTGAGAGGTCAACTGAAGCATGCATGTTGGGAGTATTTTGAGCTAAGACTTTTCACATCTGTGATTTCTAAAAAGCTTTAGTAGCAAGAGATGCATGTAAAGTAGGAAATAGCTTTTATCAAGCACACATTCTTCCACAAGATACATTTCTGCTACTTAAATTCTACTTAAATTCTTCTCCCTTCCTTTTGAATTCTCCTTCCTTTGCTTATAACAAAAAATCCATAATGTTAAACAGAGTAAGGATGGTCTTGAACTATGCATTTGTTATATACAAACCACCGCTTTAAGCAAATGAAGATTTATTTTTTCTATACCTTACGTACAAGAAGTTGCATTATATACTAGGATAATATTAAACATAATCTGCAAAACACTTCACGTAATTTCCTGATTTGCTTGAAAAATATGTAGAAAATCTGAAAGGATGGTACCCTTCTTAGCCTTAGGAAATGGGGTTTATGAGATTATCTTTCTCCATTGACTAAAGAGAAACTGACAATCCACTTTTGTGAACCTCCTTGTCAAACGTGATTGAAATTAGCCAAAGGGATAAAAGTCAGATATGTGTGCATGTGTGTGTGTGTTAACCTTCCTTTCCTATTTCCCTACAAAAAACCCAAACCTGAGAGTTAGGTATGAGACACACATTTTAAAAGTTGTCCTGTCCTCTCCTCCCTTCCTTTCCTTCTGTAATCAGAATTATCGTAACTACTTGTGTAGTTACGGACTCACCACATGCTGCATTGTCCAAGCAGTAATGAAGGAACTGATGAGGGGAGCTTGGTTCAGGGGGCACAGGAGGAGGAGGAGGAACTAGAGGTATTGCACCTGGGAACGTCACAGGGCAGATGACGCTGTTGTTGTGGGAATGAAGGGTCATTGGACACAAACCTGGAGTAAACCAGGTCAGCTTACTGATGATGATTTTTGGAGGGTAAGGATCATTCTTTGCAAGGCAGTAAGCCTGGCTTTCCTGTAGCAACAGCTGAAATACTGAATATAGTGATACTAGAAACATGAAATATTTTAGCCTTAAAAATGGCAGGCACAGACTGTAGAATAATTTTGAGTAATTCTTTTTTTCTTAGAGGCTTAGCTGTATGCTAAGAGCTGTTTAAATATTTTAAACTCATTAAACTTCTTCCACTCTTGATGTCCTATGTTAGCTAATTCTTTGGTAATCGGAGATAATACTTAAATGTTTTAAGTCAAAACAAAGCTTATTCTTCTGTGAAGCTAGTCCTTTTGGTAATAGTTCCCCAAAACACTAATAAGGTCTGCTTTACTGAAAAGAAATGTTCAATATTTTGTTACAATACAATACTTATCTCTTCGATAGCCCTCTCATTTTCCTTCTCCTCCTTTCTCCACTCCCACCACAGGGGCTTCAATGGATGGAGAAGGCAAGCCACGGCCATCTCTCTATTCTTTGCAAACTTTCCAAGAACTGGAGGTAGAGGACTGTGAGAAAATGAGCAACATGGGAACTCTGAATTCTTCAATGCTCCACCGGAGCACAGAGTCCTTGAAGAGTCTGAGCTCAGAGTTGTGTCAGGAAAAGGTCTTACCAGAGGAAAAGCCAGTGCATATGCCTGTACTGAGAAGATCTAAATCCCAGTCTAGACCACAGCAAGTGAAGTTTTCAGATGATGTTATTGATAATGGAAGTTACGAGAATGTTGAAATACGTCAGCCTCCAATGAGTGAAAGGACTCGTAGGCGTGTTTACCATTTTGAAGAGCGTGGAAATCGGCCTTCTCATCATCGTAGAAGAAGTAGGAAGTCTCGTTCAGATAATGCACTTAACTTGGCCACAGAAAGAAGATGCTCTCCAAGAGAGAGATTTCGTTATTACTCCCCTCAGGATCATGAAAAATTTATTCAAAATAGAAGCTCACGTGAGATTCGGGCATATATTCAAAACGCGGAGCTGTATGGACAATATGCCCATACTAGGTCTGATTATGCACTGCGGAATCAGGTAGTTGATAAATTTTTTGGATTGTATGGTGAGGAAGATGACTCCTGGTGTTCAACTTCATCCTCATCATCCGATTCTGAAGAGGAAGGATATTTTCTAGGACAGCCAATTCCACAGCCACGATCACTGAGATATCCGTACTATACAGATGACCTTTCTGGTCCAACTACTGCATTATCTAGTTCTCAGTTTGGACAAAGGACAACCAAATCAAAGAAGAAGAGGGGACACAAAGGGAAAAATTGCATCATTTCTTAATTTGTTTTTAACAGTTGGGAAGACCAGTCAACTCTGTAGCTACACAGTTTGAACCACATCTTTTTATATTAATAATTGTACTTAGGCAAGTTGCTAAGGTTCTTAATGCTTTGCCAGTGTAAATGATAACCCTGCCAGAGTTTACATTGTACAAGTAACATTCAGAAATGTCACCATGCCAAATGATGATCTGCTCACATGTTGCTAGGTTTACATATTATGATTCAGCTGTCAAAATACTGTTACTGCAGTTCTTGATACAGAGGTTTTGTAGACATTTTATTCTATGCTCGCTATTCACCTACGTTGAATTATCTAACAGAAAGGATTCAACAAAGATTAATAAATAAAATTGTCAGTTCTGTCCTGTAGCTGTACCCACACAGGGTGATCTTTGACTTTTTCCTCTTACTGCCGAGAAAAAGAAGGCTCTTCATTGATAAAGCTCACTCTTCCTCCTTCAAGTTTCCTTACAAGAACTGGATTTTATTTTTTTTTTTTTAATTTGGGAGGATGCTCCTTTTCCAAAGAGTCCACTATTAAGGAGGCAAAAATCAGAATGTGGGAGCTGAAATGCTTGGGGCCTTGATGTATCCTAAAGCACCAGTAAATGGTTTATACGTTTAAGTTTCATGTTTTTCCCTCCACAATTTTTTAAGATCTCCATCCCTCTGTTAAGGGGGGGGTTTTGTGCCTGTTTAAAGGAAGATATTAATTCAGCTGCTGGAATTGGACTTAGCTGCCAATGAGTGGTGATGTGGTTTAGGCCGTGCACCCCCCAGCAGGGAGAGAGAGCGAGAGGTACAACTGCTGGAGTCCTTTGCTCAGGCATGTAACCCCATTTAAGTCAATGAATCTACTTACGTAACAAATACTTTCATAAGGGCTTAAAGGATTAGGCTCCAGAATTGTGTCTTTTCAAATGCATTATCCAGGTTTTAAAATGTATTAGCTGCAATTCTAAATCAAAAAACATTGATATTTATAATGTAGTATTTCATAGGCTTAAATGTATTCATAATTTAACAGTGCAAATACTAATGTACATATTGTACAGTTAAAATTTTAAAAGCTGAATATTTTTATATCCCTGAATTTGAAGAAGTTTGTTACAATATCAAACTAGATTTGTTAGAGGTTTAACAGCAGCGTTATGGATGAAATATTGCTTGTATTTTAGTCAGGGGTTTTAAGTTGAAAAATATTGAAAAATGTTTAGTGCAAAACTGCTTAATTTTGTCTACTAGGTATTAAAAGCTCTGTATGCATGGTGGGGCTATGTAAATACTCTCTAAACTATGGCCCTCTTAATCTTGCAAGTGTTATTTATGGGTCAAGCAAAATGTAAACTATATAAATGTAAAAACCACACAAGCCTGGAATATATCAGTACAACAAATATGCAACTCCTGTGGATGTGGATTTTTTTTTAATTGTTCCCCTCCCTTCCCAAAAATAGTTTCTGAAGTTTGCCTACATAAAGGAAGAGAGATGCTGGGTGGTTCTATAAGGGAAGCTGGCAAAATCTATCAAGTAGTAGGTAATCTCAAAAGTTGCCTTGAACTCATATGTGGAGCAGGAGCTATTTTAAGTTACAATAAACTTCTTCCTCTGTTTTAAATAAAGGGCAGAAATTTGTTAGTTGAATTCACAGTGACATCCACCAATTAAGATAGTAAATGCTGAAGCCATTGGCTTTCTGACCACCTGAAGAAAGGTAATTAATGAAAGAACAGATGCTTCTTACCAGAAAAGCCTGGCAAATTGACTTAAGCTTGCCCTTCTTGAGGATATAGAAGTTTGGAAATAAAAGCAGATGGAGGTAAGGGAGGGAATGGACACATGAGTATTGGCTTACACCAAAGAAAATGAAGCTATTGCTAAGGCTAAATCAAACTAGCAGTTACTTGCTTGTATTTTTCAGGGTAAAATAAGCAAAAGATCCTTTACTCCCAGAGGTGGTATTTACCATATAAGTCACTTTTCTAGTACAAACAAGTCTTGTGTACATGAAAGCTGATCAAAGTAATATCATGCTACATTGCATGGGCCAATGGGCGGCTCGTGGGATGCTTCCAGCTGGCAGGCTGCCGTGGTGGCTCAGGCAGCATTTGCTTTCCTAGCAGCCAAATGCCTGTTGTGCTTAAGTATATTACAACAACCAGACTGCCAGGACTTACAGGACTTGAGGAGAGATGCCGACTTGTTAATACGTTCCCCAGGATGCTCAAACAGTGACTGGGACCTTCCATTCTTACCTGCATTTCCAAATACAGGGAACCAGGATCCTCGGAAACGAAATGCTGTGCTGCTACTGCTGTGTCCTTTTTGGAGCAAGTAACTGTCTCATGGAGAAATGTCTCCACCAGTAGTTCTGATCTTACACCATCTTCTGAATACGGCGTATGTACTCTCCCAAAGTGCAATGTCTTGTGGAGTATTAGGTGATAAAAGTTCTCCAAAGATTGTTAGTTGCTTCTTAATACTTTCTTCTTTAAAAAAAACCAAACCAAGCAACTATTCAACGCAGATCTCTGAAGTGTGTCATTTACAAACTATCTTCAGAGTTAACGTTCACATTACCTCCCTCGAAACCTCAAAATAAATGAGTTGATGTGTCTCTTCCCCCAAAAGCCAAAGATAACTTAGGGCTAAAGGTGTCTGCTGGGGCACTGTGAGCTCTCTGCTCCTGCAAGGGCTCTGGGTACTTCAAAATACGTGAGGTAAACAATGGCAATTCCCCCCTCCCACCACCACTGTTTAGATGCTGGAAGCTTCTACAGCTTTGGCAGTGGATAGAGGCCTTTCCTTGTCCTCAGTTTTACTCCGAAAAAAATTGAGGCATGTTTGTCTGTGCAAGGGGGTAACAAACCTCCTGTCCGTAGTGCTGCTCTCCCTCTAAGCAGCAGCAGTTCTTCCAGCCGGAGGCATGAGCTCTGACCTGTTTTCCCTCAAGACCAGACTCTGCCAAGGGAGATAGATAGGGTTGCACAGCACGATGCCATGGGGAGCAGTGCTCCAGCGTTGCTGCCTTCCGGTGGTAAACCAGCTTGTTCAGAGCTAGTTTAGATACCTCTGCTCTGAGGCACATACATCTCCCTTACCTTACCTATGCTGGGCTGCAGGACCACAAGCAATTAAGAGCATTAGAAAATTCAGAAAGCTTTGTTTTGCCGAGGAATGGACTGCTGAGAGACATTCATGTCAGGGGAAGAATAACAGGTACTTGCAACCACACTTAAAAGAGGGGCTAACTTGTATTTTTACCCACTTCAAAAATTATAACTAAGTTTAAAGATGGCTATACAATGTTGTTTAGTTTTTTCAGTTGGACATAAAAGATTTCTACCTCATTATTTTTGATCACTTCCTATGAGAAATGCTTATAATTGATTCTTCCACCTTAAATATAAAGAGAATGGTAGGGGATATAGCATCTGCTACCAGCACAAGACTCAGATACAGTCACCAAAGCTGTAAATTCTGTTTTATGTTATTAGAAGTAGTACCTATATTCCAAGTGGAGCTTATATCCCAGTAGGCACCTAAGCACCACAGAGCCGCTTGCTCACTACCCCACGATGGAATAGGGGAGAGAATCAGAAGGGTAAAAGTGAGAAAACTCATGGGTTGAGTTTTCAGACAGTTGAATAGGTAAAAAACCAAACCAAACCAAAAACAAAAAACCCCAAACAAAAAAACTGAAGTGATACAAAAAAACCCAGTTGCTCACCACCAGCTAAACAATACCCAGCCAGTCCCTGAACAACAGCAGCCCTGGCAAACTCCACCACCCCCACCCCCCCGCCCTGATTTTATTGCTGAGCACAACATCATATGGTGTGGAATATTCCTTTGGGCTGAGAATGCTGAGATGATGCAGTTAAGAAATCACTGCTAGCAAAAAAAAGGCAACGGTGCTCACTGTTGCAGACGGATGGGGATGCTCAGGTTGGCAGCTTGTGTCCCACATCATCTATACCCAAATAATTCTGAAGTATTGTCATGGTTTAACTCCAGCCAGCAACTAAGCACCACACAGCCACTCACTCGCTCCTCCCTGGTGGGATGGGGGGGGGGGGAATAGGAAGAGTAAAAGTGAGAAAACTCGTGGGTTGAGATAGATAGATAAAGCCAGTTTAATAGGGAAAGCAAAAGCCACGCACGCAAGCAAAGCAAAACAGGGAATTCATTCACTACTTCCCATGGGCAGGCAGGTGTTCAGCCATCTCCAGGAAAGCAGGGCTCCATCACGCGTAACGGTTACTTGGGAAGACAAACGCCATCACTCCGAACATCTCCCCCTTCCTTCTTCTTCCCCAGCTTTATCTACTGAGCATGACGTCATGTGGTATGGAATAGCCCTTCAGTCAGTTGGGGTCAGCTGTCCCAGCTGTGTCCCCTCCCAGCTGCTTGTGCACCCCCAGCCTCCTCGCTGGTGGGGTGGGGTGAGGAGCAGAAAAGGCCTTGACTGTGTGTGAGCACTGCTCAGCAGTAACGAAAACATCCCTGTGTTATCAACACTTTTTGCAGCACAAATCCAAACTATAGCGCCATACCAGCTACTGTGAAGAAAATTAACTCTATCCTAGGCAAACCCAGTACAACCTTCATGATAGTGAGAAATATTAGGGCAATACATTATCCTCATCCTCATCAAAAGAGGCAACCTTGCACAGAAAACAGGGTCGCAAGGAACCGGTCCTTCTCTGACACATGGCATTAGCTCCTTTCATATGTGTAGTGGTTTTAGTGCTAATTTTCACCCTAACTGCTTACATTGTCACTCAAAGCTGCCAACTCGCCCAGTAAGGTTACAGACCTGCTCCAGCCTTGGCAGATAGCACTGAATTTCCACGCTCCTTTCCTTCCTTTCCTCTTCCCTTTTTATTTTTCTAAGGATATCTATCTGCACATTAATGAGTGCTAGGAGTAAGGGGTTTTTTCAGGAGCTCTTAAGGTGCTGAAGAAGATAAATTCCTGCCACACAGCATCTGGTTCCTTCCACCAATGCTCTTCCTACCCCTTTCCAGGAGCCCCATCAAGGCTATCCATGAGACCAATGACAACTTTTTACATTGATATGAAATAAATCCAACGTATATGTTTGTTTCTACAGGAAGCAAGACTAAAAGTCATGTTTCTTGCTTAAGTTAAGTGATTGGCATAATATTTTACTTACTTACATTAACAGAAAGCATACATTGCAAAAGGTAAAATGTAAACATTCAACATAATGACAAGTATTAAAGAGAAAACCAATTACCTATCACTTATGAATGTGAATTAAACCTTTCACAGAAATAGCACTTACAAAAAAATTCAAGAGGCTCCTTAGCTCATGAGTAAAATTTAATCCATTTTAGAAAAATATTCAAATTAAGCTAAGGACAACCTAACAAACTTTTGAAAGATCTTACTGATCTATTAGCTAATCTAAAAAACCCAAGAATGTTGGCTGATGGGCCGGGCTCAAAGGGTTATAGTAAATGGGATTACATCGGGCTGGCAGCCAGTCACCAGTGGGGTTCCCCAGGGCTCAGTTTTGGGGCCAGTGCTCTTTAATGTTTTTATAAATTATAAGGACACAGCAGTCGAATGTACATTAAAGAATTTTGCCGACAATACTAAACTAGGAGGAGCTGTGGACTCCCTCAAGGGTAGAGAGGCCTTGCAGAGAGATGTGGATAGACTAGAGAGCTGGGCAATCACCAGCCAGACAGAAATGTAACGACAGCAAGTGCTGTATTCTCCACCTGTGATGGGGTAATCCTGGTTATATGTACAGGCTGGAGAGCAGCCCCGTGGAAAGAGATCTGGGGGTTTGGGTTGATGGCAAGTTGAACATGAGTCAACAATGTGCCCTGGCAGCCGAAAGGGCCAACCATGTCCTGGGATGCATCAAGAACAGCAGAGCTGGCCGATCGAGGGAGGCGATTGTCCCACTTGACACTGCACTGGTGCACCCCCAACCTCAAATACTGTGTGCAGTTTTGAGTGCCTCAATATAAGAAGGACATCAAACTATTGGAGTGTGTCCAGAGAAGGGTGACCAAGATGGTGAAAGGTCTCAAGGGCAAAACTTACAAGGAGCGGCTGAGGTCACTTGGTTTGTTCAGCCTGGAGAAGAGAATCCTGAGGGGTGACCTCATCGCAGTCAACTTCCTTAAGGAGGGCAGCAGAGAGGGAGATGCTGATCTCCTCTCTGGTGACCAGCAATAGGACACGAGGAAATGGAATGAAGCTGCATCAGGGGAAGCTCAGATTGGACATGAGGAAAAGGTTTTCACTGAGACGCTGGTCGGTCACTGGAACAGGCTCCCCAGGGAAGAGGTCATGGCACCAAGCCTGTCAGAGTTCAGGGAATGTCTGGACAACGCTCTTAGTCATATGATTTAGTTTTAGGTAGTCCTGCGAGGAGCAGGGAGTTGGACTCGATGATCCTTATGGGTCCCGTCCAACTTGAGATATTCTGTGATTCTATGACTGTAAGCTTAGGTCTTACTCTACAGAAAAACACTTGAAAAATCAGATACTTTTATCATAGTAAATTTAATCAGGCTTCTAACAAAGGAGACTCCTAACAAATTGTACAGTAATAATGGACATTTTTAATCAAAAATATATTAAGCATGATTTTAGTGGTTTTTTCATTAGCATTTCTAACCCAAAGCAGAAACTCTGATGTAACACCCCGAAGGCTCTCGGTCCTGTAGGCAAGTAGCGAAGCGCTGTAGTTATGCTTCTGCCTCAGAGAAGACTTTGCCTGTGGTTTCATGACTGATCTTGATAAGCCAGGTTGTTGCCAGAAGGGGCTGGTCAGGTCTAGCTACTGTGCCGCAACAGCTTGCCTCTCTTCCCCTCTCTCCCTCCCCCAATTAGTATCCTGTAGGATCCGTGAGCTGATTCCCACTCACTGTGCAGCCCACACAATCCCAGGTGCCAACAAGGTAAGTTGCAGGTCATCTCCTTTGAGCAATGTGAACTCTTAGAAACCAACAAAAGCCAACTGCAAAACCACACCCTACTGACATTAAAACTAATCAGGCAGCTCAGGAATCTGATGTGATACATATTTAATATACCATATCAAGATTTGCATGTGTAAGATGCTGCGATACATACAGTACCTTGTACGTGCAAAATCATTGCTGTTTCATTTACTTTTCTGCAAACCATTCTGATGAAATCCGAGAAGCTGTCTTGGTAAGGGGGCTGAATTCAATTACTTTTTCATTTTAAAATACTGTGCACTTTGGAAATGGTGAGCTTTAGTCATTAGTCCTTTTACAGAGTTTCACGTGTTTTTATATGCAAATGTATACAAAATAGTTGTGCTTATACTTACCTCTTTGCGATTATGACTCAAGTTATTCCTTCCCTAAAACATTCATAAAAAACAGTACCTTGTTAAATGTAAAGCTGTACACAATCCAATAGTCAGGATACTGCCAATGAGTTCTAAATATTTTTCATCTCTGAAAAGTAATCATGTAGCACTGGCAGCCTCTTGACTCTCCTCAACCACTGTTCCCCAACTACAAGTCACTCTATCAGGTCAAAAGTGGCTCCAGACATTACGCAGAATCACCTAGGTTTGAAATGATGATGAATTTGGGGCCTCAGGGTTCACCTTCACATTACATCTAATCCAAAGCAACTTGGAGTTAGTAAAGAGACAGTCCTGCTCGCTTGTCGTGCCTCACCTTGCCACCCCAAATCCCTGTGCCTTCTTGATGTTGGAAGTAAAGATTACACAGCCTCTTAATTGTTAAAACTAATGCACAAAGAGTGGCGAGAAGGTGTAAGGGGGGAGGGGGAGAGAGTAGGAGAAGGGACCCTTCCCTGCTCAGTGGCTGCCTGCAGTTACACTCCGTAAGGTGTAGTGAAAAACATAAAAGGAAATGTTTAGTTGCAAATATTGACAAAAAATGGAGTTCATCCTACATAATACTGCTTACTAGTAATGACTCACAATATGGAAAACACCAGAATTTAAAAGGCCTTTGCAGAACCTGCAATTAGAGCAAAAATACAGCACTTCTTATATCAAGTAGAGTTGCTCTCGCAGTCAAAGACTAGAGATAACCCCTAGTGTAATTTTACAGAATGAATCTGAAGTTTAAAATTAAACTATAATAAATAATTTAAATCATAGTTGTGAACAATTTTGCAAGTCTTCCCTTCCTATAGTACGTATGAAAACAAGACATATTTCTGCATAAGTTGAGGAATGAAGAGCTGCTTCTTGTTATTTTAATAAAAAATACAGTGTTTGAAGTTACACTTATAAACATCAGAACATAAGTGTACATCCATCAGACTGAACATTTTTTCCTAGGTAATTGTGTAAAGGTTTCAAAAATAGTTTGTCACTTTACAGCATTTTTTAAAAGAACATCCTTTCAAAGGAATATATGTCAACAAGTACAGGTAGGAAGAATACAATTGTGGAGACCACAGTGAACAAGATATAGCCACCTGAGCTACTATGAAGGAGTGCAGGCCTTGGGTTCAAATCTCCAACAAGATCTCCTTTTCCCCCACAAAAAGCAGATTTATGTATTATGGCATACACAATGCAGAGGATCTAAAAGCATATTTTTGTCCTTAGTATGAGCCATCTTTGAAGGATTCTGATAGATCTTGATTGGCAGCGTCGTACTGAGCAATGAAATGTTTGAGTTCTTCAATGCATCGCTCACCTATTTCATGCAAATTCTGCCTCAGGGCAAACTGAATGGACTTCTCTAATGATGGATCTTTATCAATTAGCATCTTCACTACCATGCCAAAGGTTTCACAGTCTTGTCTGTAGACCTAGAAACAACACATTTTAGAAAACGATTAAGTGCAAGACTCTACATTAGCACACCAACAGCCCTCACCGAGTTAGGTGCTACTGCAGATCCAAACCAAACTAAGAATATTGGATTTAATGTGAATTTCAACTGTGGGACGTATTTGCCTTCTCCTCTCTTCTGACCTGCGCTAATATAAACCTAACTATTTCAGAACTATCTGGATACAAGAAATAAGTCTTATTGGAAGAAATGTCTTAAAAAGAGAGATTAAGTTCCTCTTGCAGCAATATTTAATAAATAATGGCAAAGTGCAAATGCTAAACCAGATTTTCATTGCAAATACATGTAAAATTAATTTAACTGTGGCATGTCTAGCAATCTCAATCTTTATACAAAGCAACAATAACTTAGTTTGTAACCTTTCCTAATACTTTAAATACAAGTTACATTTAAATAATTTCACCAAATTATGTTTGTTTGTTGGATATCTGTTTCTTATAGAAGTCCTTGACAAATATGACTTTAATCAGTTTAACTGCATTGGTGATTCAACCACTAAGGATAAGGGAAATCTTGGCAGCGGTTTACATGAACCCGTCTGATCTTGTAGTGCAGGCAATGAAGAGTTTGCAAGTCAGTTACGTACCACCGTTGAGGAGAACTAACTTCTTGTTATCACTGCAACTGTTTTTCAGACAAACATCTGACTATGCTCTTAGGCAGTTTTCAAAGCGAGACAGTGGCCTTTCAAAAATTCGCCCCCCCCCCCCCCCCCCCAGTTCCAGCTAAGGTTATTAATCTAAACACCCCCCAAAAAAGGAACTTGTCAAATTCTTCCAACTGCCAGATGCAGTTCATTTTCACACCTCTTTGGCCAATTTCCATTTAGAAAATACACTGTCTTGTTGAATGAAGATAAGTCAGTTTTATATCTCTGTACATTTTTTAGGAGAAAGAAAAGCTAAAGTGTTGATATTCCTCAAAGTATGATTAACTTTTACTATTGTGTGCTTGTGCTAGAACTTGTTTTTTTACAGAGATGTGTGACCCTTTCCTCCCATGTTTATCTATACCATGAACACAAACGATACAATTGTATATAAGCACTTCCCCATTAGTAAAAAAGAAAGAAAAAAAACCAAACAAAAAATCCCCCCAACCAAACACCACCACACTGTTTTATTCATAAGGACCAGTCCAAGGGCAGCTCAAGCATATTCATGTCAGAGGAGCAGGAAAAAAAAATACATTCTGCACACAAATTAAACTATTCTCAGAAACACAATGATTTAACATGATACCTTTATTTGAGGACAGTTCTCAAATGTTTGATAGTATATTCTATAATAATTGTTTAAAACAAGACCCACTTTTCAAACACTGGTTAGCAAATAAAAGAAAATCTTTTGGAAGAAACTCATTTTCAATAGAGATTAAGAGTCAAAAAGAAGAGCGCAGCCCAAAACAAACGAGAGCTAAACATCTTAAGTGTGGAAACAGTGTGCACATGGCATTTTTCTGAGAGGGAGTTTGTTTCCTGCTTTGTACGTTTAGTTCTTTGGTAGTAAAATCAGCAAGAAACACAGACTCTCAGAATTCATGTTCCACAGCAAGTGACACACGGTACTTGCTAAAAGAACTTCAAACAGAGCAAATTTGGGTTTCTTTTTTTTCTGACTCTTTCCAAGGAAAAAGCTCAGGAAGAATTGCTGTATCTGATTAGCCATATGACAGACAGATGGTATTTCACTTTGGATAACTCGTGCCTTTCAAGTACTTGCAGCATGCTTGCTAGCACCTTCACAGAATGATTTCTGAAAGGCTTTTTTCTCCCCAGAGCCATTATGTTTTGGGGGAAATAGTTCAAAACTTTTTTTTCCCTTATTGCATGTCTATTTGTCCTATTTTATCACCTTTGAAGTGGTCAGACCAAAGATGTGTGAATGATCTTCCACAGGTAAACGAAGCTCGTAACTGTCAGTCTTCAGAGGACGCTGTGCAACACCGGCACGAGTGAAACCCTGACGCTAACAGAGAACACAGACACATCGCCCCATCTTCTGCACAGGAAAGCACCCAAAGCTACAACTGAAGGAAATGCTCTACTTTTAATTGGTCTTCAAATTAATGGCAAATAGTGCTACCTGCTATTTGTCTCACACACCACAAAGAGCTAACCCAGATGTAATTCTCTGACCCTTAGCATATAAATATTAGCTCAATCTAAGCACATTTTTCTTCAAAACTTTCACAAAAAAAGACTTGGAGGAGAATCAGGAGAGCCATTGGTGCCGCTGCATCTGGAGTCAGAAGTCACTTTGCTGTCACAACAATCTGGAAACTAAACATCTTCATACACAAGAAGAAACATTTTCAATACTTTCTGACAAAAGACTTTTAAAAAAATAGAATTGACCTAAAATAGGGGAAGAGGGCGAAGGTGGGGCAGGAAGGCAGTTCTAACAACAGAAAACAAAGGAAACAGCTCAGCTCCTCTAATAACAATTGAGCAATTTTCCCTCCACAAGCTTTCTACCCCAGCTGCTAATTCTGGTCCTCCTGGTGCAATCTGCCACCTCCTCAATTGTGCTGATAAACCTATTTGTATAGCTGTGACATAAATTGCATCACTGAGATGATCCCTTTTTAAATTACTTCCCCTCCAATTAATGTGATTCAGTAATTCAATTCTAAAACCAGATGCATCAGCACAAGTGAAAGAACTGTAAGCCACAGTCATGAAGTGGACATAACTTCATAAACCAGTTTATACCTGAAGCCAGTGCACGACTAACAACCCTCAGAGCGAAGTTACTATGCTTTGCTGAAGGGAGTAGAGACTATTGATTACAAGAATATCAATTACCGCTTAATCAACTATTTGAAAAAATTGTGAAAGCACTCAAAGCTCTTGAAAAAGAGGACGGTGGTGTGGCTTATTAAAATCCATCTTCTCCACAGAAGAGGCGGCGGCTATTTCTGGAAAATAAGCCAAGAATGGGATGCTTAAGGAAGAAAGAAAACTGCAGAAAAGACTCCAAACAAGCAAAAAAGCTCTCTGTTGGAGAAAAATACTGGAAGAACTTGTGACCCAACAAGGTTTGAAAATATCCCTATCTTTAAAATTCCAGCTGATACTGATTTTGAGTTCAGACCACGGAAAGCTCATCTGTAAACATCTGGAACTAAAACCTGAAAATGATTCCATGTGTGGGGAAAGAAGAAATAACATTTTTATATTGAAAAAAAAGAACAGGAACGATACCAAAGACATGATTATTCTGTCTGATATATACATCAAGTAATCCTGAAAACAGCTAAAGCCATAGGGTGTTCATTTACCAAAGCCATAGCATACTTTTATTCTCTGACCTAAGCTACAGCACCAGCATAATGGAAAGAACGTCTAACGCTTTGGTAAGCAGATGAAGGAGAAGCAGAAACAGCTGTTGTATTCCCAAATATATAAATATATTTATATTTATTTTACATACACACACAAATACATATATATAGTCTTGATTTTCCTACAAATGAGAAGTATATAAGCTGAATTCAGGTTCTCTTTCAAAAGTTTTCCAAAATCAGCACATCTGGCATCTGTGAGGTCAGAGGATCACAAATATGCCTACTTTTATATTAGTCTCATGGCATTTTAGCTCTTTTTATTCTTACATGATAATAGCATAGAAGCTCTGGCTGAGATCAACTCTTCACTGTGCTAGTCTCTGTATAAACACTTAGGCTTTGTCTAGACACAAATTTAAAGGTGTGATGCACCTGCAACATGTTAGTGAAGACTCCTCATGTGTTTGAGAAAACTAACCCAAAATTTGCGCTGTTAGAAATGTTTAAATATAGCTAAGAGACATTAACTTCCAGATCTAGCTAGAGCAATGGAGATGTTAGTCCCCCAGGTTGGAGGTGATCACGCCCTAGAACTCACCAGCTAGACTGAAACTTTTGAGAACTCCCTAATCTGCATCTGTGCAAAGTTTTCACAGTTAACCTCAAAGTGCCATCAACAGTGAATTAAATTACAATGTATGACACCGACATGGAAGCGATGAAGGACACTGTGCATTCTCTTCTTCCAGCTCAGCTTTGGGACGTTAATCTCTGGTGGGGAAGAAGAGGGGCAGAAGCAAGCAGATGAGGACTGCTCATTTCCTAGACTGCTATATCCCTCCTGCAATGATCATCTAAAAATGGTCTTGGCTTAAAGCAAAGAAAACATTGAATGGCTCAGCTGATAGGTGGAAAACACTGTCACCAAAACTTGGTTGTACATCTGAACTCTGGGTGTGGATGAAATTATACCTAGCTAGGGAATACCTTGATGACATATGTACTACTCACTGACAAACTACGCATCATTTCCTTTCCATGCCTAGCACAGCCCATGTTCTCCAAAATTATTCTGGAGCTGCCTGTGTATTTTACGCAACAGAGCTGTTGGACAACATAAACAGTAATGAGAACAAAAACTACAACTTAAGATATCCTCCCCTGCAAGTGACTACAGTCTGCAGAAGAGTCAGAAACTTTGTAGTCTTGCAGTCTTGGTCTCAAAGTCTTGCATACCTGGCCAAAAAGCAGCTTGATTTCAATAGCAAGAGTAGACACAATATTCAAAGGGGATGAGGCTAGGAAAATGAGAGATGTTAAAATGGAGATATCCGCAACCCTTATTTCAACCCATGCACCAAGTTTCCTCAGCTTAGCTCTACGGTCTGTGAAAAGAAAAGCTATTTAACTGCTCAAGGTGACTTAGAACAGCTAAAACTACAGCTTCTGCTCTAAGCAGCCTTTGAAGAAGAAGGAAACAAGAGAAAAGTTCCCTGATAATTGGAAAGACCCTCAGGAAGACTGGTTCCACCAGGCTACAAGTTAGCCTCTGTATCTCCCATGTCCACAGCTAGTAGAAAGTACAACTGGGTAGCAAATGGGACATGCAAATTTCTCCTCTCTGTCTCAGAAAGGACTGAACTGAATCTTCACTTCTCATTTCTGGGAGAATTGTTGTAATCAATGTGTTTTATTTTATATAAAGGTAGACAACATTAACTATCTTCTCCAGCTATGGTTTTGAATGAATATGACTGTGGCACTTTTTTTGAATGCTCTTGGCTTTATGCACATGTAAAAACCTCTTGAATAGGAATCAAGAGACTTGGGCATGCAAAGCTCAAGCAGCCTTACGCAAGAGATGGGCAAATTCATTTCAATGCAGAAGGTGGTACTTCTGCTCACAAACACAAGCAGGACCACCAAGCATGAGGAGGACTATATGCATTAAGCAGATGTGATGATTTAGCAAGTGAAACTGATGCCCATGATTTACTCTGTAGTTTCCAATCCCTTGCTCTTTTTCATCACAATCTTTCCTGCCTCTTTGAGTATTCTTATCATTCCATACATTTATGGACTCATCTAACACTCCCTCACCTCCACCAGCATTCCTTCTTCACAGCAACAGGACACAACTCTAGACTCTGAGCAGCTCTGCACCCTACGTATACAGCTCCACCATCAGTGCTTGTGAGTCAGTACCCCCAGATGCCTGTTCTCAGCTCCTCATCCAGAAGGCCAAAGACCCTCAAGGCTCAGTTCACACGGGGGAAGGAGTTAGGGCTGTGGCTCAGAAACCACGTTAAACAGCCTGCAACCCTTAGATACTAACTCAGCCTTGAGAAGATCCAACATGCCCAGCAATCACAATCTTGTATCTGTGATTCATGCAAGTATTCATTTAATACATTATCTTTCAGAAGACAGAAACTTTTCAGTTACTAAGGGCACATTTCCCACAAGTATCAAATACCGCATGCAAGGAGGAAAGAAGCAACATGCTCACTGGTAGTTGTTTGATTTCTGACAAAGGTAGAGCTTGAACTTGCAGAGCACAAGTACAGCACAAGTTTGAAAGCTGTACCACATCCCCTCCAGACACCCCATTAATGAAAGAGCAAACTGCCTGAAATCTCTCTTGCTTCAATGAGGCCCCAGGGCTCCTCTACACCAGACAGAGGTAACAGCTTTTGTTCCCCCAGCTAAACCACGACAGCTAGGTTGGTATAGCCCTCTGGTGGTATAAGCCAGCTTCTCAGTTCCCCTCCTCAGCAGACATAAAATAAGTCTGACAAAGCACTCTTCTGTTAACACAGCCACATCTATGCGAGGTTTTCTGGCATGGGTAGACAGACTATGGAGTATAATTTTTCACGCACTCCTAACTAAAAGCTATGCTAAAAGATTTTGTAATGTAGACCTAGCTCTAAGCTGATTGCATATGCAGCAAGATTTTGCACTGTAATTGTAAACTCTAGCAAATTGGGAAACTACTATACATTGAATGACTTCAGTACTGCTGGTATCAAAAGTATTTTCCTTGCCAAAGACATGGTTTAAAAGGAATTATTACCTCTCCCCAAATCACTACTTTTTAATTTATTTACATACTATCTTGGATTTTTCTCAACCATGCAAATTAGACTTTATTAACCTACCCAAAATTTGCGCTCCTTAAGTACAATAAGCTAATCCTCTACTGAAAGAGTACAGAGAAATTTTCATTACAGCAGCAGCAATGTAATTGTACTGTTATGTTTATGAGCACAATATATAAATTTATAGCTCCACAGTGCAAAGAATGCTCAGAACTGTCATTAAACCACTTGCAGACAATTCCCCATGATCAAGACATTTAAAATTGGTTTTCAACCAAGATGAACTATTTTTCATGGTTACAAAAAGCTAAATTAACGTACAAAAAACTTAATACTTGGTTACAATAGTGGTATACAATTTTTAATTATAAAATATCAACAAGTCTATTCTATTCCTTTCTTAAAAATGCATGAACAATTTTGCCTTGAATCTATGTAATAATTTCTGCACCCATTAATCAATGTGTTTATAGACCAATTAGATATTCATTGAAATGCAAATTGGTGGAAACAAGTTATTTAATCTACTATGTAATAATGAACAATTTCATGGTAATTTGCTACTTACTGAAGATATGCAAAATATTAAAGTTATTTGCACTTAAATGCAATTCTGCCTCCCTTTCCACTGAAAGTTTCAAGTGCCTGGTTTAACAGATTTAACCAGCTTTCAGAATGTAAGCCCACCATTTTTGGCATCTAAATACCTGACTGAAAGGTCTGCTGGAAGTCCCTCATGTGGAATAGATGCTGATACAGCCGTCATTTTAAAAGAAGCGTGAATTCTGATTTGAACTCTGCTTTGCTCTCAAGGACCAGGACTGGCAATGCGGGGGGCGGCATGCGAGCACAGTGCAGCAGGGACGGGCGTTGGGAGCCGCCGTGCCTGGGAGGAGGCCCCTGGGAGAGGCAGCCGAGGCCACCCGGCTCTGAACCCCCCAGGAACCGGTCGCTGCTCCCCACATGGGGCCACGGTGTTTCCGTTCAGCTGGTCTACAGTATCTCGCTTCTAGGAGACAGCATCTCCTGCTTGCGTTTTTATAGAATCACAGAATCATTTAGGTTGGAAAAGACCTTCAAGATCATCAAGTCCAACTGTAAACCTAGCACTGCCAAGTCCATCACTAAACCATGTCCCTAAGCACCACACCTACACATCTTTGAAATACCTCCAGGGATGGTGACTCAACCACTTCACTGGGCAGCCTGTTCCAATGCTTGATAACCCTTTCGGTGAAGAAGTTTTTCCTAATATCCAGTCTAAACCTCCCCTGGCGCAACTTTAGGCCATTTCCTCTCATCCTATTGCTTGTTACCTGGGAGAAGAGACCGACCCCCACCTCTCTACAACCTCCTTTCAGGTAGTTGTAGAAAGCGATAAGGTCTGCCCTCAGCCTCCTTTTCTCTACGCTGAACAACCCCAGTTCCCTCAGCCACTCCTCATCAGACTTGTGCTCTAGACCCTTCACCAGTTTCGTTGCCCTTCTCTGGACAAGCTCCAGCACCTCAATGCCTCTCTTGTAGTGAGGGGCCCAAAACTGAACACAGTAATCGAGGTGCAGCTTCACCGGTGCCGAGTACAGGGGGATAGTCACTTCCCTAGCCCTGCTGGCCACACTATTTCTGATACAAGCCAGGATGCTTGGCTTGCCAGGAAGCCTTCTTGGCCACCTGGGCACACCGCTGGCTCATACTCAGCTGGCTGTTGACCAACACTCCCAGATCCTTTTCCGCTGGGCAGCTTTCCAGCCACTCTCCCAAGCCTGTAGCATTGCATGGGGTTGTTGTGACCCAAGTGCAGGACCCGGCACTTAGCGTTGTTGAACCCCGTACAACTGGCCTTGGCCCATCGATCCAGCCTGTCCAGATCCCTCTGCAGAGCCTTCCTACCCTCAAGCAGATCAACACTCCCACACAACTTGGTGTCATCTGCAAATTTACTGAGGGTGCACTCGATCCCTTCAACCAGACCATTGATAAAGAAATTATTTATTCCTTTGATTAAACTAATCTGAAAGAGGAAGATGCCGTGGCATATCAATGCCACTGCAAGGCTTCCCACTTCATTTTAAAGTAGAATTCTAGTATGAAAAGAGCTCTGTAAAACTGGGGGGTAGGTGTCTATGTATACAGTAACAAACTCTGCTGAGTTTACATGTATGTTTTAAGGCTGAAAACCCTGAAGAGTTGGCTTAGGTCCTGAGACACAACTCTGGTCTTTTCCATGCTGTGTAATACACTGGGAGAAAACATGCAGGCCAAATTATTTACTTGCATGAAACAATTATCTCCATTTTAAGCTCAAGACATCATCTGGATACTCCTTTGCTTCATATCATGCCCCTGGTGACACCTCTGCAATTACAGTGAAGTCATGGGGTTTGCACAGGGTGGAGTCCATTGCAGCTCAGGGGAAGCCTATGACTGGCTCGGGTGTGCAATGACTGCAGGAGCGCCCGAACAAAGCCACGCTGCCTTGTCTTCGGCACGTCAGCCTCATCTTCCTATGACTTCTGTTGTGCAGGGCTCTGCCCCTCAGCAATAATACTTTTAATCATCATCTCTGTAGAGAAGCACCATCCCTCCTCAACTCCTTTCTTCCTCCCTTCACCATCCAAACAAAAAATTACATGTTTTTGTGCATTTACTCAATGCTTATAAAGCAATCTAAAGATTGAACATACAGCATTTGTATGACACTGTTGAGCAGAGCCAAAAAAAATAAAAAGCAATTAAAAAGAAAACTCCTCAACAATTGTAGTAAGTGTTTACAGCTCCAGTTACACGAGAAGGACAAACCTGTAGAGCAAGGCTACATAGTTCTGAACAATCACAGCAAAAGCCAACCAAGTTGGTACTATTTAGAAAACTGTTCATATAAACTATTGAACTGTCTCAGCTCTCTTTTAAGTCAAAATGAATGGGGAAACCGTCACATACAAAGCCTCCAGCACAGTGCAAGATAAACCTTAAACTGCTATGACTTGTACGGCCTGGCAATTAAATTAATATCTGGGAAGTTCAGCAACAGAGTTTTCATTTATGAAAATTTACATCTTCCAAATAGTTCCCCACTGCTTTAAAATTACTACAAACAAGTTTTCAATAAGAAGCTAGAAGTTTACTTTAAATATATTGCTAGGAAATCCATATATTTACTTTAATAATTTTTAATATTACAGTGGAGGACTTTAAGCAAATGTTTAAATGAAGAGGAATTGATACACAACAAAAATGTACATGACGATACACTTCATTTAATGTTACATTTTGGCAAGAGCAAGTGCATTATTACTTCTTCAAGAAATGTCTTGCTCAGTCAAGCAGAAGTAGCTCCCATGTGGGAGAGCAAGGACTATTATGTTACATGGTTTTACTGGAGATAATTCTTTACTAAACCAATCAGCCCACATAATAACAGCATTCTAACACCAACTACAGGCCCTTGGAGACCAGTTTGTGTGTGGCCTAGATTTCATAGGCTTCTTTACAACAGATGTGTTGGATGAGGGTAGTGTTACTTCAATATATTAACTTGTGTGTTCCTTAGGTAAAACAGCAGTATTAGTTTAAGTTCTACCTCTTACATATTCTTCCTACAGAAAGTGTGTGCCTTCTGCAAGCAGATGATAAATCTGAATTCAAATAATCCACAGCAATTACAATTCATCAGTTTCTAAACCTCACTAGAAGTACTGATAATCTCTTAAAGATATATCAATGACATCTTTTCAGCTCACATATAAGAATACCCAGCTATATGTTTAAGAATGCCCGTCTACAAACAACTGTGCAGCTAAGTCCAAAAATTGTCTGAAAGAGCAACAATTTATATATCTATTAATTTCTCTTCATTATGTAATGATCTTTGAGTCTAGAAACTGCATTTTCATAGGACCATAAATGAAAACAAAATCCTAAAAGCTCTCCTCTCTGACAGATGCTAAAAAAATCCCATTACTTGAAATGCACCAGTTCAGGATTAAACAGGAAATAATCAGCTTTATGCCAAAGGAAGGACCTCGCCCTGCAACTTTTTATTTATAAAATACTAAATTGATGGAAAGCAATTTCCTAAATCTGCTCCATAGTAAACTTATTGCTCCATCCAAAACAGGAAGGGTGAAGTTTATCTACAAAAGACTCTGTCTATGTTAATTCTCTTGTTAAAAATGCTTTAATAGCTTTCAGTTATGTCCACTGACCATAAAGGAAAGCGATATCCATTTAAGCTTCATAAGAATGGGCTGTATATTAATGGCAACAATTACATGACAAACCAATCTTCCTTGTCATAAAAACACACAAATATTTTTGCATGGAAAGCACAGTAGTTTAAAATTCACATATACGGACTGTGTTGCAGTCAAAATCAGCAATGTTGCATTTGTTTTTACCAAAAAGTGACTTGTGGTGATTTAGTCTTCCCTCAACAAAAGTCTTCACACTTTCAATTTCAACAAATATCCTCAGCTACAAATATTGTCAGATTCAACATTCTGCATTAAGAGGGCTCATTTTTGTTAATGGGCAAGACAGAATTTTATCCTGAGGTGTGGATCACCTGTATTTTCTTGAATGGCACAATGTAAACGAGCAGCAAGAGAAGAAAACAAAAAAATAAATCTTTCTTTTCCAATTAAGAGCAACTCCCAGCAGATCAGCTGCACGATTAACTAGCAGCGGCATTGTTGTTATAAACTCAAAGCTAGTGGATCGATGAGTTTAAGAACCAGCCCTTAAATGAGAAGACTTTCTCACCATCACTGTCTAAAGAGCAACTTCTTTTTTTTTTTTCTTCTTTAATGGTTAAAAAAAATGCTAAAGCAGGCTTGGATATGCATGCCAAAGGCTAGGTTTTTTAATCACATGTGCAGCATAAAGAAAATACTACACAAAATAAGTAAAATACTGTATGTAATGGACAACTTTTCAGAAAGGAAAAGCAACAGCTGCAAGAAGAAAAACAATTACTTAGATTACCAACATTTTATTACTTAGTTTATGTTAAACCTTAAGGTTTCTGAAAGTTTAGAATTACTTCACACATTATATTAGCCTCACAAATCAGTTTTATTAGTGCCTTAATAATGGATCAAATTTTTTTCCTGTCCAAGTCATGGTCCTGTCTCTACCCTCTAAATAGTCATTCTCATCATTACTTTAAGTACTTATTTCCAATATAAAATCAAATAAAGGAAAAAGTAAATTAAGGCCATGTTTTTGAAGACTTCTGTAAGCTTTCTCTAGCTTGCGGATGGATATCTTTTTCCATATGCAGCTGTGATGGCTGAAAAGACTATTCCCCCTTCCCAGCTGTCACCATTCCCATGCCAGAAATCAGCACTCCACTTGTTTGTGTGCGCCAGCAATATACAGGATTACTCCTGAAATTCATTTTTAGGCAAAATCAGCCTGATTTGGTCACATGCTAGCACATCAGTTGGGCTGCAGGGAGGAATCACCTATTCTGGGTGAGAGAGCAATGAGCAGCTGTAGATGACATCCAGAAAGGCTGTTTATCTATAGCCTTCCTAGTGTGTCCAGTCTCCTTGAGCTCATTCAGGACTACTCACAGAACTGCTACCTAACCTAGACAGACAAAGCACACAGGATCTGCGCTGAAATGACCATATATCTTAGCATGCACCTGCAGTTGAATACAAAATATATAAAGAAACTGAACATAAAGCTAGCATAATGGCTGGGGGAGGAGCAGGTCAGAAAAGCTGTATGATGAAGCCTCATTTCTCACTGCAAATATATTCATTCCTTCTGTATTTTTAGCATTCAACACTCAAACTATCTCTCCTTCTGAATTTGTTCCCACAATTCTAGCTATTTCCACTTCAATTCAGAAGCAGAAATCCGATCCAAAAATTGGTAAAAATAGAAAGCATGTCTCTCCCCAAAGAGAAAGCCACAAGGAGTAGCGATTGTCTTTTATGGTTAGTAAATCGTATGTCTTAGGGCAGTGATTACCAATTGTGGTTCCAAGGGAACTTAGTAGGAGTTCTGCATTTACTCACTGGATACACCACTGACTGTATCCCACAGTACTTGGAATTAGTTATTTGATAAGTTTGGGTTACACCTTGTAAGTAATATTGAAGAATCACAGCAATTAGCTGGTTCAAAAAAGCTTGGGAATCACCGATTTTAAAATTGTGAACTATTTTTCCCATGTGAAAAATAAGCCCATTCTGTATTTAAAAAGATCTTTTGAGACTAAGAACATTGGCTTTCTATTTCCTCATTACAAGCCTTTACTAATGAGATAATTAAGCAATGCTGCAGCATTTCAGCACAAGAACTGTTACCTATCAAACTCATTAAAGGAATGTCTGCCCTGTTCAATCCAGTGCCACTGAACATTTTCCAGAAGTTGTCTGATGGGGTGAACTGACAGAGGACAGATTTGGAACGAGCTCGGCAAGATATGTGAATGCACTCATGACTTTTTGAAGTGTTTGCTTGTCTTCAGGTTCTGGCATCCAAGAAAAAGCTTTGATTCTTTTCGAGTCTGGCTTTGGTCAGCCCTTATAAGAAGTATTATGATCAACAGAAGAAAACTGGGATCATCAAATATTGTTTTGTGTTGCGTTTGGTTTTGGTAGTGGTTTTTGGTTTGGGGTTTTTTGGGGGTTTTTTTGTTTGTTTGGTTTTTTTGAGAGCTTTTGTTTTTTTGAGAGCTTTAGCTCTGTATTCTTCAGATAGCCTAGAGCAGCTTTCTGTGATCCCTGACATCTATAAATTGTGAAAAAGGCATGATGCAACAAATTCACTAAGTAAAAAAAATAAGTGATATTTCTAGTACTCAAGAGACAAAACTTGCACAAGGATACTAGAGGTCTAGACTCAGTCCTCTTGGATTTACTTCATTAAATATCTTATTTATTCTAAACATAAAACAGGGAGGCTTCTTATGGTATCAGTATTTGCTTACTACTAATGATGGTAAAGCATCGTGTAAATTAACAAGTCAATAAAACAAAATTAAAACTAGAACAAATTAGCTGCTGCCCAGCAACTCAGTCAACCTCCTGCAGGTTAAAGATTTTTTGAGTATCACCAGCAGCATTATGAATTGTGGCCACTTCAGAGATGCAGCAAGTTCTGCCTCTAGCCAACGCTTCAATGCATAGAACTTCACTCTGGCAAATCACACAGACAACTAAAGGTATGGGGGGGGTTGATTCTTCAGCTAAACGCTTCATAAAATTTCAAATTACCCCCAACACCTTGATGATTTGAAGATATCCTCAAATAATTATGAAATCTGTTAATATCTGCAAACGTACTTACTTTGCCATATTAATCTTATCTTTAGAGATACATAGGCTATTGTTTGAATAGTCTAAAATAATTCACTTCAGGGCAGACACCAAAACAAATAATGTCAAATCCAACAGTTAAAGTCTGGGGAAACAGTAAGCTAATAAGGAGGTAATATAAAAGAAGATCTAAACTAGATAATGAAAGTGGAAACCACAGAACCATATATGAAAGTATTTTTTGAATAAAATGTACTGTTACAATATAAATAAACTTTTTTATGCTCTATCTCTAAGCAGAATAATGGCCGTTGCTGATAAAGTCTGCTGATGCTGGATTGATACGGTGTGTTTTGGGTAAGAGCAGCATGGAAAGAGAGCAGTGAAGTCTCTTTTGATAAGCAGAACTAAAGAGTTTACTGCCTAAGATAAAAATAGGTTGCTAAAGTTCAAACACTTTAAAGCAATAGCCAAAAGAAACAGTACCATGCCATTTACCTTTTAACCTTAACTTCATACAAGATTACCATGTGCTCTCAAAGATACAGAATAGACAGGGGTTATTCGTACAAACATATCCTGAAAAATAAGGCATGCCTCCCTTCATGCAGCCTTCCAGAACTTTTTTTTTGTTTTGTTTAACAAAACTGTTAATGCTAATAAAGATCTGGCTGAACTACACTGTCTGGAAACAGAATTAAATGAGGAAAAAAGATTTAATTAAGATTTTATTTAGAACAGAGCAAGCCAAATCAAGTAAAAAAAAACCACAATGAAAACGAATGACATTTTTTCATTTCATTTAGAAGTTCCAGTGGGCTTCTTGTTTTTTAAAATCACAAAAGGGTATAAACATGGCAAGCTTTCTATTTTCAAATCAGTAGGTAAGACATTTTGCTATTTCAAGGATTAGTATCCACAAAGAATTGATTTACATGCTAAACAAAGGATTATTTCATTTATTTATTTATTTAAGAGTACCATGGACTCTGTAGAATAACACTGTTTCGTTTAAAAAAAAAAAGTTGCCTTCTACAGCGTCAGTAGCTTACACTCTTAATGAAGAAAATACTACTAACACTTTCCATTTGTTGGCTGCAACGCACTGAAACCAGATCTTAGACCTATTGCTTAGTTTTAGTATGATCCATTGACTCACTTCATCTTACCTCAACTTAGTATTAACCTCTCTCACTTGTTCACCTTCTCTTTGTTCTCCTTAGTTCTTCACAGCTCAGCAAACTACACTGTGGACAAAGCCAAATCACTCCTCCTGCTCCAAAGACCCTGCAGTTGGCCAATTCACACATAATAAAGGAACCACTACTACCTCTGACTACCTTCACTTCTGCCACCACAATTTTATCCGAATCCTCCCCATTCCCTTGGCAAGTCCTCACTCAAGCTCTCTTATAACCTAGCGCTCTGAAAAATAATAAATTCATTGAAAAATATTTCACATCAATTGAATTATCTGAGCATCTTTTTATTATCTTGTGACATAAATGCATTTACATTTCATGCATTTCTATCGAACTTGAAAACAGAAACAAAAGGTATGTTTCATAACTAAATGGAAACATTATTTAAAGAATAAAAACAAACACTGCCCACTGTATACATTATGTACAGGTGCACATGTGTTCTTTCAGAGCTTTAATATAATATATAATACAGCAGCTTTACTTGCGTACGTGTTACACATACGTGCTGAGCAATTCATATTGAAATGAACTGCAAGCATACCCATGAAAGCTTGTACCCTTATATGCATAAAACCTTACCTGACACTCAACATTGAGTATTCATACTCAGTTAACATGTTAAAATGACCTTGCCTCTTTTAAAATCCTAGTTGATCCACAATGGACAAAAACAAGCTCAGCACTTTATCCCTAACAGACCTCTGCATATCTTAATATAACTCTTCAGCAACATGCACATATATTTTTCAAGAATACTTAGTCTCACTGGACAGAAACACTTAGTCAAACAGCAACAGACTGAAGAGAAACTGAAGCCTGAGATAAGTAAGACACGAGCCATGTTACCATAAAGGCACTAGACTTTCAAAAATAACCAGTATCATTTTTAACAAAAGGGTTATATGTGATGGAATCCTGCTTTTCCTAAAGGACAAAGGATGATTTTTATGATAAATGACACAATTCAAAAAAAGTTAACAAACTGGTCCATACGCAGAGTAAAGAAAGAGGCTTGTGTTGCAAAGCAAAGCTTACATTCTCAGAAGTCCCCAACATATAGCACAGGTCTAAGACAAGCAAGGAGTTAGCTTACATTTTCACTGCATTGTCAGAAATACATACATGCAAAAATTAGGTTTCTCCCATGAATAAAAAAAATGTATTTGGATCAATATAAATGAACAAGGAGGGAATAATCTTTACAGTAGATGAGATACTTCTCTTCGAAATCACTGCTCTGGCTGCTTACCATGACATGAGTAACACCTACACAAATTAAAAGGCTCCAGAGCTAGCTCATTATAACAATACATGCTTTTCTTGGTAGCAAAAAGCCCACCCTGCTTAAAATAGGAAGGAACACTCCTAAAACAGAGTTTCTTTGGTAACTTATCTGGGTCATGAGAGACTATATAATCACTTTAAACTCAAGATTTTTTTGACCACCCCCCATTCCCCAAATACTGGCTGACAAATGATGTAGAAAATTCACACACCAAGAATGCACACTGTATTTAACTAATTTTTTAAAAGTCTGTCTTATCGAATCACATATAAATCTGCAATTTTAGATTAACCACATCTGGATTAGATATGTTAATGACTCAATACTACAATCTTTTTACTGTATATTTACTAGTGTACAGATTATAATTGTCACATTTGGAATGCAGATGTAATTCTCGATCCAAAAGGAGACTGCAAGAATAACAAGACCAATAATTTTGTTGTATGTATTATGAAACATTTCACTGTGTTATTAAAAGCACAAATCACTTATACATGGGCTCAAGAAGCCAATAGCCCAAACCAAATCAAGGGCGAGTCAGAGAGCTTTCCAGAGCTCAGAGTTAAACATGTAGGTATCCTGTTACTAGAAAATCAAAGGAAAAGACAGCATTAACTGACCTCAGTGAAACAGGAAACAGAATCTCAAAGTTTATCTTTGCTTCTGATTTTAGAGAAAACATAGTTGCAAGAAAACATCCTCAAGAGCAACGTAAGAAAAAGGAAAACTATACAGTGAGCTGTAGTTATGCCTAATAGTAAATTTGAGAAAAACTAAAAAAAAAAAAAAAGTATTTAAAAATTAATCAGGGCATTTCTGAGTTATGGCTAGACCTATGCTTGTGTAAACAGATTAACAGTTTCATTAAAAACAATATTTTTTTGCTTTTATTTTTAGTTGATGAGAAATACAGTAAAGTGAACCAAATGGACAAGAGAACAATCAGCAGTGACCGACATGTTTATCAAATTATTCAGTAAGCAATTTCAGGTACTCGATGCAGGAACGCTGCATTTCCTGCCTTATGATTGTAGCTTCCTGCAGATGCCTCGAGGACATCCAGAGGGGAAGACACCAAGCTGGAAGCACCTGACTGCTCCCCACTTGTTTCTGGCACCAGAAATAGCAATGAGTTTTCTTGCATGATGTAGTGTCTCCACCCTCCAGCCAGGGAGAAACTCCACTGCATTTGCCCATAGGCTTCAGAGGTTCTGTGGAATTAATTCCCATCTCCACCCATGTTCCTCTTGTTCCTCATCTCTTTCTTTTCCCAACCCTCTTGGCTGCAGTTCCTGATCTTGGCACAAATCTTCTTTTTTCAACTGCAAGTCTAGTCCCACCCTCGTTCATTGCTTCCCACACTCCCAATTCCCAACCCTACCTCTCCTGTCACCACAAATGCTTTCATCTCCTCCAGATTTCCTCCACCCTCCAACTCAGAGGTCACCTCATCCCTCAGCCAGGCATAGTTCCACTCTGCCTCTTCCTCAGAAACTCTTGCATCCTTTTGCCCCTGCCTTCTGGATCCTCTCCTGCATCCAGTCCTCCTTGCATCTTCCCTTTGGCATGGTCCACCTCTCTCCATAGAGAAGGAACTTTGACAGGAAGATTCCTAACTTGAGATTCACATGTCTTCCTACACTGGTTTATCTCCTTTCAACTGTGTGAAAAAAACTGAACTTTTATTGGGGGTGGAGAGGTGCACCAGTCATTGCCAAGAGCTGGTGAAGGTACGGTCTCCATCCCCTTCCTGGGAGAGCTATGGCCAAGAAAAGTAATATAATTACAGGTTTCAAGGAGGCTGCATCCAGCTCACAGGTTCCCCCAAATGAACAGAGACATCTTTATCTTAAACTGTAACAGAGTCTTTGTTGCAACTTCCCTTTCAGTGGGAGGTAGCAGATGCATTCAAAAGGGCATTCAGCTTTACTTCACAGCGAGTTGTGCCTTGGTGTGGGAACGTTTCTCTATAATTGCATGCTTCCAGTTCTTCATCACGTTAACTGACAGGCAATAAATACATACACCATTCAGATATCTTTTGATCTTCATTTTCCTAAAACTGCGAATACTTTAATGAACTGTAAGAGGTCAGAGTTTTAATTAAAAGGGACCATTTAGTTCACAAAACTGAGCTATCTCACTACCAAAAATCCTGGTGATTGTAACTGTTCTTTCCTCTCAAAATCTACTCAAGAACTTTAGGGGCTGGAGCAGCTGGGTACCAGCTTGGTTCACAACTAGATCAAGGTTCGGCTCCAACAAGCCAGCTGGAAGAAGCTGTTATGAGGGTGTCTACTCATGCACTAGTGCTCCCAAATGAGTAAATTCTCCAAAACATGTAGAACCAAGGCTATTGAAGTTAGAAGATGGTGAGGTGTCCTAAAGGAAGAAGAAAGTTCTGGTCACGGCAGCTTTAGGCTGAAATTAAACAGAACTATTTTTAAAAGTTTTATCTTCCCTATGACAAAAAAGAAACAGTTACTATGAAAATGCCAAAGCTACCAAAGACTATCACTTTCTTTAGATTTCTGCCTGATGATTAAATAACTTTGAGTGCGTAAGGCAGTGCTTTCAAGATACTAAATGTTCAGAGATCGTAGTGGCTTGACACACAACACAGTGTGAGTATTCACTTGTGACAGCAGGCACATTTAAGGAGCCACACTGTGAATAAGAACTACTTAAAGAAGTATCTGCAAACTTTTCATTCTTTTTCCTGATCTGATGCATAGCCAGGCCCCACAAAGACTGTGCCAGTGCAGAGGACAGTATAGCACAGGGACATAATTTCTTAAACTATGGTTGCCACCAAACTCTGTAACATGCAGCTGAGGTCTGCAATGGTACAAGTTATTTTTTTGTTTTGTTTTTGAAAACAACTGCAGCACTTGCTTCAGGGGACTTTCTGATGTCTAATGAGATGCAATCATATTATGATCTTTCTCTTAACTTGTAGTTTCTGCTACTGCCTATTTTCATAAAGCTTGTAACAACTAATCATCTTGGTCTATGCCTAAATTGAGTTTAGTTGAAACCTGACAATAGAGTCAGGAGATACACAGCACAGATACTCTGCGATTGCATAAACTAGTTTCTCCAGGAAGACAAATTAAAAAAAAAAAAAGTAATAAACTGGGCAAATTTCCACTTGAAGATGATCACCAAAAAGCTTGTGTCAGCATACCCTAATCTATTCTGATTTTGTGTTTAAAAATGCCTATGTGAAGATTTTTTATTTAGGTAGCACGTGACCAAAAAGTTAATATATAAATTATCTACTATACTAAGGTGGCAAACTGCTTGGGGGGAGTAATTATGGTCAAGTAAGTACACACAGTACCCACATAAGTACAACATTTCATGTTGTAACGAAACCAAGTATTTAAGCTATCTGGGGGGCACGAGAGGTGGAAAGACTGCTAGCAAGCCAATTAAACCATAGAGAAACAGTATCAAACCCATCTATTAAAGGTTATTAGTGTCATTCAGAGCAATACTCGAAGTTCAATGGTTCAGAAAATTAATGTATAAACAGTCCTTCTCAAGAAGGATGAGAAGCTGAAGAACCATGAGCAACATGACCCACTTGATTTTGTCAGTATTCAACTTCTGTGATTTTGTAAGTCAAGTTGACTTTATTAGCCTTTCAAAGTCAAAGTACCAAGCTAAAACAGGCACACTATAACCTTTGTCCTGTGAGGAATCTTGGCCCTTGTTTTTCTGCCACATGTTGTGAAGCGTATCATTAAAAGTTGTGATATCCATACTAGTGTATGTCCAGACAATCACTGAGGATTGAAAAATCACAAGATCACTGCAAATAAGAGTGAAACAAAACAGGGACGTGATCCTTGTGGATTGGTGATAAGTGATGATGTGCATTAGTCATTTACACCCAAGATAAACATATAATGTTTTTATAATCTTAACTTACAGAAGCAGCACATGCATAAGCAACTTGCTTCCCAAATGCCATCCAATTAACGGCTTTCAAATCATTAATGTCCACAGAAAAGAACAAGCTATTAAAAAAGCACGACCTACCCATCTTTAAAACGTATTGAGTTTAATCTGCTCAGTGAAACAACTGCCAGAAGAAAGAAGACATCAGGCTAGGCACTGAGATACAGAATATAAAAAGAAATAGAAATTTAAGAACCAGGTGATAAATGCAACCTGTCACCAAAGCGTCTTTGGTCACAGATGATCCTATATTTATACACAAATCAGTGTTGTATACAAATCAGATTACAAATGGATTAGAGGATTAAACTCCACGCACCAGCAAAACTGTCATCTACAAAACAAGTTTCTGTTATATTAAGATCAGCCCTGCAGTCTGTAAAAGACATACGAAAAAACATAAAACTGTAGATTCACACTTCAGCAGATTTTCCCTACCTACAGGTTGTCTGTGTGATACTCTTCTGTCACTGTCTACTCCAACCTCCTGAGGCCTGAAAGCTCTTGTCAGTGCTGAAGAAATGGAAACCAGCTTTCATGCCAAACATCAAGTCCCTCCTGTCACCTACCTTCCTGCCACTACATTTCATTTGCCACTTACCAGGGGTTTTTGCTTGTTCACTCAGTTACCACCTTCCCATCATTACATATGGTTTTACAAAACCTTTCCTTTACGACACTGTTCTCCGTTTGCCCTACATACATCCTGTTTTAAGCACCACTTGGATTCCTGCATCATCTCTAAGTCTTTCAGAAGATCAATGGTCAGACTGTATCGGGAATACTGATAGAGCTGATGTGAAATCAGTGTTGGGGGGGAGGAAGAGATGCTAGACAGTAGTTCTTTGAGCTAGGGCTATTTCTGAGGCGATTTGAATTTCTGGATCTAATTATTAGGTATATGGGACCAATGCTATTCTCATTCTGTTTCAACCCAGGAAGCAGCAGGTTTCCCCAGCAGCAAAGCTGAAATATTCCTCCAAAATTCAAAAGATGCCTTGTTCAAGAGACACTAGGTTATAAGAAAGAAAAATACTGAAAAGTTGAAACTTTAAGCCTCAGTGCACTGAGCCAACTAAGAGAGAATTTTATCTTCTACCCTTAAAACAGTTCAAAACCAAAATCAAACAACACTGCTAAAACCATCTCTCAAGTCCACCAATGCCCTTCTGTTAAAGCAAGAATAAGCTGGAGACAAAAGTTGGAGAGGAGGCTCCCTCTATCATCTAAATTAAAGTTACTAAAACCAGCAACAACAAAACACACACACATGCACACACACACGAAAAAAACATAACCCTCACCCCCACAGAAACTACTGCCTTTATCAAGGCTCAGACTATTCATCATTTCTGGTTTTGTCCTTCAGCTTTCTCAGGAGGCTCGCCAGTGTCAGTTCTGCTTATCCTTCCAAGCATCTTAACTTCTGACAGTTTTTTCAGTAGGCAATTTTTCATAATTAGTTCCTAATTATATATCAAGGCCCACACATTTTAGAGAGTTTCTTCTCTTCCTAACGCCTTTTCCAATCCTGTTTACACTCATCATCTCTTGAAACTAATCTTTCTTCTTCCTAGTCTACTCAGTATTATAGTTTCCAAGTCTTCTTTCATCCTGTGGTTAAGTTCTTCTGGTTTCTCATGACAGAACAAGAAATTTTAAATCAAGCAATCACTGCTAGCTGTTGATTGAAACAAATACTATTTAATGGACAACTCCTTAGATTTTCACTTTACCTGACCAAGAAGTGATCTTGTCTTTCAGATTTGAACAGCTGGGCACTGAGTGAAACAGGTACAACATTTTTTCACATTTTCTTTGGTCTTAACTAAGTCCAGCAATTTTATCAAGTACCTAACTACTAACACTCTCTCATTTAAGTCTTCCAGAGATATGCCATGAAATTATAACATCCATAAACAATCCTCTTTAAGAGTGTCTGTAAGCAAACAGTCCTCTGAGATCTTGGAATCTGCAGTCCTGCTTGGTCACACAAATGAAGCGCCACTACATCAAAAACCGTATCAATGACTAGATTTGTCAACGGGTTGAGGCCACAGAGTTCAGCAACTTCAAAATAACGTGCTTAGCACAGGCCAAAAACTGTTACATGAAAAAAAAACATAAGGCAAAATAAACTGTGACACACAAAATCTTCCATAGACGGATAATGATAGAAAGCTAAAGGTGAATTCTATCTAATGTATTTGAGTCTAAGAATGAAAATACCCTACTGTTACAGTCTACATGTGTACATTTATGGTGTTAGGTTCTTTTAAAAGTATCGCTCTACAAGTGTTGCATATTAAATAACACTCACCTTTAATCAGCTTTCCAATGAAAAAAGCTGCTGGCAAAAAGCTGAAATATGGTAATACATTTCCTTATTAAACTATACCTTCAGGTGCTGAAGTAAAATGAGTGAGTTGCACTGATTTTGCATATGCAGCAGTTTGTAATTACGGACACTGCAATACATACCAAATAACTCATTAATGTCCATGGAAAGAGAAGAGAACACAGCTAAAAAAAAAGGAAAGGACTGCAACTTGTAAAGCAAAGCATGGTGACCCAAATACAAGAAAAGGAAAGTAATTAAACTTTTCATATCCTTTTAAATGTATCCTGCTTTAAATCAATGTATTTGTAAGGAGAATCGATACTATGAGAATACTGACCAAAAGCTTTTATGTTCTCCATCTTGCAGTCCCAATAAATGTGAGAACACAGATTTCTAAAAAACAGCTCAGATTTAGAAAACTGAAAGATCGCAGCACAGAAAAGACTTAAGGCAAGCGTGAACTATAAAGATGCAAATAAGCATAACAACTTAATTGATTTGATTTTGCAATGGTAAAAATTAAGGAGGTCTAGAATAAATACTAAAAGATAGTAGAAAAATCAGCAAGTCAGAATTAATATGGAAGAAAAAGTGCCTAAGAATGTGTAAAAAGTAGTAAAAGACTTGCCTTGTATATAAGGAGAGGGGTACTGATACAAGGAAACTAACAGACTGCAAAAGGATGAAACAAGATCATAGGCAGATGATATCATTAAGTAAAGAAATCATCAACAATTTTTCTGAGAAGCCTAAGGCAAAATACCAAAACCTGAGACAAATATTTTCCTGATTAGGAAAAAAATAAATTAACACACTTAATTACATCTTACATTTAAATAAAATAAACATAAGCTCAGAGGAGGCATGATACATACTATGCTACCAACCAAATTAGACCATGATGATGAGTTCATCATCAAGGCCTTGCTACTGTGTATTAAGTACACAAGGTTTGAAGGACAACAGAAAAGCTAGGAGGGAACCAAAATCTACAGCTTCCCCATCTTTACTCTCATCTGGCCTGTTACTCTTGTCTGGTCTACTCCCGTCAGAAACAAAGCATGTCTGACCTCATCCATAATCAGAAATAATCCTTTAATGTGTTCTCTAGCTACTGTTCCAGTTCCCTCAGCTTCACTTAACTTACCTACCTCTTAACTCCTATTTTAATTAGGGGATTTTTTTCTAACCAAGATAACTTTGCCTGAAATGAGCAACAGCACAAGCAGACCAACAAGCTAATCTAAGGAAATGGTAACCAGTTTCCCTGGCTCAGACGAAGTCAAAAGAAAAGGTACATCCAAGGCCAGCTTTGACAGCCTCCTTCATTCCTTCCTGGATTCCCATTAGTCCAATGTATTCATTTATTTATTTTATTACAGCCGCTAAAACTTAAATGTTTAATCTAACATATCCAGAACGTACGAAACTTTTCTGACCACGGTTTCTCATTCGCTTATTCCTAGCCAAGATGTGGAAGCTACCTCATATTTACATCCTCTTTCACCTTTACACTGTTGAAGCACTATAAAACAGTTTTGTTTGAAGCAAAACAAAACTAGCAATGGACACGGGACAGGGTGGGGAGGAAGGCATGTAGTATACTTCCATACATTACAGAAATAGTAACTGTTTCATCATGACAGAAATGCCTGTATATTTTCTTTATGGTCTGATATTAAAACCAAAACTTTCTTAACTAAATCCTCGCAATGTAAAGTTTCACTTTGTGAACCGTCAGTCTTCTCTTAGAGCAGCACCTCTAGAGAACAGCGTCCCATTAAAAAGTGTTAAATACACACAAAGGCAATTCAGTTATTGCTAAATAGATCTTACCAGAACAAGAGATTTGACAAAGCAGAACAAGAAGCAGTTCTTCTGAAACTACACACACTACAACTGCTAAAACCTCATCTTCTAAGTCAGAGATTTAAGTAATTTACTGTTGTGGTTTAACCCCAGCCGGGAACTAAGCACCACCCAGCCACTCACTCACTCCCCCGTGGTGGGATGGGGGAGAGAATCGGAAGAGCAAAAGTGAGAGAACTCGTGGGTTGAGATAAAGACAGTTTAATAGGTAAACCAAAAGCCACGCACGCAAGCAAAGCAAAGCAAGGAATTCCTTCACTACTTCCCATGGGCAGGCAGGTGTTCAGCCATCTCCAGCAAAGCAGGGCTCCATCACGTGTAATGGCTACTTGGGAAGACAAAATGCCATCACTCCGAACGTCCCCCCCTTCCTTCTTCTTCCCCAGCTTTAAATACTGAGCATGACATCATATGGTATGGAATAGCCCTTTGGTCAACTATCCTGGCTGTGTCCCCTCCCAGCTTCTTCTGCACCTGGCAGAGCAAGCTGAAAAGTCCTTGACTAGTGCAGCAACAACTAAAACATCAGTGTGTTATCAACACTGTTTTTCAGCACAAATCCGAAACATAGCCCCATACCAGCCACTATAAAGAAAATTAACCCTATCCCAGCCAAAACCAGCACATTTACCTAAAAATGAAAAGCAGTTAGACAGCAGACCTGGAAACAGAATCTGGAAAGCCTGTTGACCCAGCCACACACCCATTTTTCCTTCTTTTTATGCACCATATCTATGAAGTTTCAAATGCAAGCTTTAGAGAAATCTGAATTTCAGCATCTTCCAGCAAGAAGGCTGTCCAATAAGGGTAACAGTTCATTAATCCTACTGAGGGCTGTTAAGAAGTAATATTAATTTAGAAAGTCAAGCAAACAAGCAATTAATGCAAATGTTTGAACACTTAAAAATATTATTCTGCTGAACATTTAAAAATATTGTTGAACTGAAAGTATCCAGTCAGCCAGTAATTCCATTAAGAAAAAAGCATTCATGAAACCTTAATTCCTATGCATCCTTCTTAGATGCCAGAGCTCTGTGCTAATAGACAAATTGAGGTCTGAGTGTCAAATCTCATTCAGAAACTTAGAGGTTTGATTTTTTGCCAAAATCAAGGAAGATACTTGGCTCATTTGGCAAAATTTGTCTTCAGAAAATAATAGATTTTCAGAGGTAACCTATGTCACTTCAACTTGCATATGCAACATTTAAGAAACCGGACACATAATAATGGACTAATTAATACAGTGTTGCAGACTTGATGTCTAGACAAGATAAGACATTTCAAGAATCCCTGCTACTCATGCTCATAAAAGAACAACAAAGAGATAGCCTTTTGTGTAACACCAACGCTGAATTGCTCCAACTGTGAATTTAACACCAGGGACATATTTGTCATCACTTCCGAAAAAAACCCACACTTCAGCACATTATGTGCTAAAAGCATAATCTGATCCTTAACTACATAAAAACAGAAACTAAACAAATCCAAAACAATAGTTTAATGTATATTGCATATTATTAAATGCAAAAATGTAAAAAAGTACATGAAATTGTTACATCAGCAACCTATGAATATTCATTGACCTTGACATGCCAATGCAAAATTCTCTGCTACACTATTCTCAAGTACCCAGACCAATTTTTTAAAACACTTATTTAATGGGCTTCTACCCCACCATGCTCAGACAACATATAACACCAAATTTCAAAATTATAATTGTGGAGGAAAGACGGAAAGGCATGTTCACAGGCATAAGGAAACACTTAGCTCCGCCCCGCCCCCCCAAACAAATGACCAGAAAGCTAATTATCTCACTATTTTTGGTTTTAAAAATTCTCCAAAGTTTCTGATTGCTTACAAATAGAACATCAAAAGCCACATCATGGATCTAGATCCTACTTCACAGAACATATTAAAACATGAGACACACATTAATGCTGCAGAATATTCATTCAGCGTAAAGAGGTACAAAGATGGAAAAGAAGATGCCCCAGGATGGAAGGGATCAGTTTTCCTGATACGTGCCATGCACAAGTGCCAGGAAAGATCCTGTTCTACCAACCACAAAGTGGCACAGCCAGCAGCTCCTGGGAACTCAACCCTTCCCTGAGAGCAGCTGAGCCCACTGCAGGTGGAGCAGGTCCCTCACCTCCCCCCAGCCAAAAGCAGGGGACCACAGCAAGGAGGTGGGACTCTGCAGTTCGAGGATGGGGAGAGGAAGCTGCCAAGAGGAGCGGGGAGCAGAAACCATGTCCTTGGTGGAAAGAAAACATGTTCTGGAGAACAGCATGCAGGACTGATGGCAGCTGAGCTCAGAGAGAGCGCACTTGTTTGACAATTTTTGTCCTGTCACAGTCAGCACATGAAGAATTTTATTTTTCTTCAAATTACATGATTTTACATGAATGCTTGCAGTAAGTCCCCCATCAAACATTTAATATACAAATATTTTGCTGATGAGCCAGAGGGACCATTTACAATCACATTCCATTTAAAACTCTGAATTTGGCGATTGTGTTCCTGTAACTTAGAGGAAAGGCAGAGGGAACTTTACAAAAGAGTAATATGAGCGATACATAAGATACGGAGATGGACTTATTTAAACAGAACACCCGTATGAATATTTCATTCCATTGCTTAAGGGACTTTTTGTTTGGTTGTTGTTGGGTTTTTTTGTTTGTTTGTTAGGTTTTTTAAAGAGAAATAACAGACTATATCACAAGCTGCCACCCCCTCCTCTCCAGCCCAGGGCATCAGGCTGCCTGTTTCTCTGCTGTACAGCAATGAATTTGCTCATTGTGACACACTGTACATGTTCTGTCAGCACAGTTTTTTGCCTCTGGGTTTACCTGAAATAGTACCATACTATGAAGTAAAAGTACATATTTGGAAAATTTTGCTCTTTTTCCTGGTTGGAGCTTTGGAGACAGATGGATATGGAGAGGACAAAGCAAAGAGGGCTTTATTAGGAGTTTGGAACTGCAAGAATACCTGGGAATCAGGATAAGAATAAATATGAACTGAAAAGCAAACATCACTAGATCTGGTGCCCCAAGAGAAAGAAGAAAAACTTGGGAGACAGAAGCAGAAGAGGTCTGATGGGTCAAGCCTTCTAATCAAGCCTCACTTTCTCAAACGCCAGCTGGATCCTCACCACTTCTTAGACACATACCCAGTGGCACAAGAAGTTACTTCTACCCTGATTTTTTAATTTATTTTAAATACTTTGATAGCTGTCCAGTGAAGACTGAAAACCAATCTTTCAGGAATCTTGCTTCGTAGAAGGATTACAGCTTCACCATTTTTGCAGCATAACTCTTTGCAATAAGTATTTTATTTTAGTAATCCTTCCACAAAACTATATTCCAGAAATAATACATTAAAACTAGGTATTCAGAAACTATTTTAAACATCGGAACTGGAAAAAAAGTCCATAGAACAAAAATTTTTTCTGCTGTTATTTGAGTCTTCAAGACAAATAATCAGAAACAAATTATATAACAGCTTTCTTATAAATGTATTGTATATTTCATTATCAAGTCAGTCTTACTATTCCTAAAGTATATTATAGCCTATAGTTCACTTTTAAGATTTAAGTGTTACATCTATACAAACAATACAGCATGACTACCGATAGTATTAAATATGCGTTTTAACAACTAATTTCATTGTGCAAAAACCAGAAAGATGCTTTCAGTTAAACAGTAGTAAAACCAGTATAAATTATATTGAGTTCATCCAAAGAACCTTTAGTAAGCAGTTTACCACAGGACTGCCAATTTAGTTTCCATTCCACTCTTTGCTCCCTCCCTCATTCCTTGTCAAAGGCAGAGAGCTCAAGCCGCACAGAATTAAACCAGATTTACTTTTAGATGCCGACAACTCAAAGTCAACAGAATAGCGTACAAATTTCTACAGAGAGATTGCTTCCATATACAGTAGGAAGATTCACAATATTTCACAATTATGAAAATTACCAGGACTATCATAACAATAAGTTTTCTGGATTTTTTTTATTAATTGCTGAAGTAGAAGTTACTTTTAAACATTTATCTGAAAAACACATAGGTCATTTTACAGTCTGAAGTTTAAATTATTAAATACATATCTTGTCTAGCTCTCAACAAATTGACAGTACCTGATTTTATAAAAAGATACGAATCTTGTTCAGTTGAATAAAACATATTGAAGATGCTTCCAGTATCACTCTAAATTCTTATTTTAATTCTGCAGAAGCTGACAGCTTCGATATTCAAATCAACAACAGGAGAAACTAGTTCTATGAAATCCAAATCTTTTTAAGTTATTCCTCAGGCTTTTCTGAGCTAAGTTCCTGCAAGTATTCTGTTTTACGGAATGTAATCTAGATTTCCTTAGAGATAAGTGCACACTCTACCAAACACAGTAACATCAGATCATATTGAAAACAGCATTTGGTTTTTATGCTCAAATTTTCATCTGTCTTCACTGTAAGCCTGTCCTTAGGACTGAGGGGTAGATCTTCGTGGCAAATAAACCAATCACAGATTCACCAGCATCAGGCTAAACAATCACAATTGCTATTTTTTAAAAATCTGCTCCTAGTCTTCATTTTTTTTTTTCAGTTTGTCATTTTTAAATAGTCAGAAGTTTATGTATTTGGTAGTAGCCGATTTAGGCCATGCACAACCTGGTGATCAGACACACAGGGATAAACAAACTGCATCATGACCCTCATAGTTACAGCATGCTCTGCTTAACTCCATCCAGCCAGACCCAGCACATGTGCAAAGCCATGCTCACTAGGAACATGATTATGCAAAGTCAACATTAAAAAAAAAAGAAAAAGAGATAAAAACAATTGAGTAGAAAGTTGTTTTTCAAGTGTCAAGAATAAAGGAACAACAGTGTTACAGTACAGGAAATGGGCTCACAGGCAACAGAAGAAAAGCCACCAGAATTAAGATGGAAAACGAAGTCCTAGAATGAGCTTATCTCAAGCAAGACCAGAGACCTATTTTCTTGAAATGTTATTATGAGGTAATCATGGGGGGGAAAAGTGATATGTATTTCCCTTCCACCCATCCCAGGCATACACTGAAAACACTGTAAATCAGAGCAAGTTTGAAGAGAATAATCTCTTTCTCCCACCCAAATTATAAACTTTAAATGCAATTTCCAGAGTTGGGCATAGTTGCATTTACATCAAAAAGATCAAGTCAGGAAAATCTCCAAACTTTCTATTTAAAGTACCAAAAATATGGAAAACGACAACATTGATTGTTTATGACAAATGAAATTGAAGGTTATTGTAGATAATTTCCTTATTGTGAGGTGACACAGTATTAAAGACTAATACATGAATAAACTTCTATTGAACCTCCTCAAAAACTCAATGTTACAGGAAGAGTAATAGAAATCTTGTTTTGTATTAAATCAATCCCCAACTACTCAACACAAAAGAGAAAAGAATACAAATTTTGAACACAATATCCCTCCCTCATCTAGATATAAAATACTGTAGTCAAAGCAAAACTTAAAGGTTCTTAATCTTCAGAGAATGATGAAGGCACTGAGATTCACAGCTGATTTAAAAAAAAAAAAAAAAAAACACAAAAACCCAACAAAACACACCCCCCCACACACCCACACACCCCCCTCGTCCCCCCCAAAAAAAACCCCCCACAACAAAAAAAACCCCAAACAGGCAGTTTCTAGTGTTCAATCCCAAACTGTATATATTTCAGTTAAGGAAATTACAGTGCAAAAGTAATTTTTGATAATTTGAGCTCACATAAAGCCATACTTTTTAATTACATTTGAAATTATCTGTATTATATTTGATTTTCAATTATTCAAAGAAGCAGTCATTTTCTTGGCTTGCCAAATAGCAGGTGTTGCATCTAAGTTACAGAAAACTACCACTAATTCCCCTGTGCAGATAAATGCCATGCTTCTTTGGAATTAAACAGATGGAGATGTTATCACATCATCTCAAGAAATTAGATTACATTCATATTCTGCTCCAAGGAGGAAAAAATAAATCAACATATTTCTAGCAGATCAAACCATTACACAGGTACTGTATCAGTGACAAAATATCAAGAGGACTCACCTGTTCAATCTCCTTTGTCTTAGTTGCAATTGCTTTTGAGCGGCCAAGAAGCTGGCCATCCTCATATAATTCCGTACCATCCGTTATATTTGTTTCTGTTTCCTCCATTTGTTCGACATACAATGGAGCTGAAGATCCAGCCTTAAAATAAATAAATCAATCAATCAGAGTTTTGAGAGCAAAATAAAAACTTCAAAGTGTGAGAGCAAAAATAAAAACCCAAATAGTCATTCAGTTAGATATGAGTTTGCTTATCAAGACTATTAGTGAAGTATTATTGCTACACTCTAACAGATACAGAAATATGGATTTTAAACATGTAGAAAACAAGACATCATAAAAAACCTGTGACTCAGTCTTAACTGTGTAAAGACAATGATGTCAGGTAACCTTTACCTGCCCTTCTGCTGAGAAGGAACTTGTATATGTGATATTTATAACACCAACTAGCAAGAAAAATCCACAATGAAAGTGGGATTAGTTTTCTGGGAAAGGATAAAAGCAACAAAATCAAAGGTAAATAAGCATTGACAAAACCAAAATGCTGTCAGAAAGAACTCTTGCAGCATTCAGGACCACAGGTTTAATATTAAAGGAACAGAGATACCTATTATATAGCAAAAGCAAACACGCACTTAGAGGATTCCTGATAATATGAGAAATCTTACTGAAGTACCAAAATTGTATAAGCTTCCCTCTAAAACAGAAATTAAGACAGTATCCCTGACCCAAAGAAAACAGACCCCCATTCCAAGGAGTCTATATAGAAGATGTAAAAAGAGAAGAAATTGCTACAGCATATTTAAATCCAATATTATAGAACAGATTTGTAGAATGTAGTAAAATATTTTTTTAAATAAGATTTGAGAATTGAAGAAGATGCATAAAAATATTTTCTACTATAAAAAATAAGAGGTGGAGAATCTTAAGACTTTACTAACATGAAAGAGAAAAGCATTAGACCAAAAAAAAAAAAAAAAGGCAGCTTATGTGGTCCCATGAGTATCTGCTCAAAACGTAGCAGAAATATAAACCATTAGGATTGCATCCCAAATCTTGTCACTGCAGTAAATCATGAAATGCCTGAGAGGGAGTAAAGGCTGCTAAAAAGTTCAGCACAACACAAAGTTCAACTATTAAGCACTATGTAAGATAAACTGGAAAAAGTTAAAAACTGTTGCAATTCATACATGACAGCCTACTAATCAAGGTGAGAAGTATCCTTTCTTCTAGGACTCAAAATGAGATGCCTCACCTCCTTCATTAGCATTTCTGAGGCACACTTTCTTAGTCAATAAATCATCTCAGACTCTGCCATAATCAACTGCAACTGTTTCATTTTGAATGTTTCTTTATTTTGAGTCTTTGTGCCACTGCAATTTTCTCTGAGGCACAGAGGAAGCTTTAAACAACTCTTCTCCATATGGCCCACTCTGTTCTTTCCTCCCTTGCATTACGTTCCCCTCATCAAGAACAGGAGTGACATTTCTCTTCACTGCTACTCTCCTGAACCTTCAGAAATGTCCATGCATATGTTCTCCTCCATACAGCATTCATGCTTGGATCAGTTTGCTGCTTCTTTTTCCTCACTCCAACCCTTCCCCCCTTTTTTTAAAAAATTTCTTTTTCCTGGAGGGAAATGAACAATTTATTTATCCAACTGGATCTTCCTGTCCAGTATCAAGAAGCTGTTGATGCACTCATCCATTACATCAATGGACAGGACTTAAAAGTTCAGATAAATATAGATCCAGTGAGTTTATTTCTCTAATCTAGCCTTTAGGTTCCACAAATGTGAAATACGAGGAGGAAATCTGATGCTTCCCAAGATGCTTTTATTTTCCCTCAAATTATTTAAAACAAATATAAAATACAAACCCATTCATTGTAAGGTTTAAGACACGTGACTTTGTAAAGTAGGTACTATTTTGTTTTTGTAAGAGTGCCTGTAAAGTTGAAGCAAAGTGAAAGTTGAAGATGAAATGATCACAGAATTAAAACAGGCTATTTTACAAAAAGACATTACATGACATTTGGTTTGTTTTAAACGACAAATACATCTTCCACTAACACAGCAGAATCCAAAAAAGACATCCTATCCAAGAGCAGTATAAAAAAAAACAAAGACTGAAAAGGGCTATAACCACACTGCAATACAGCAAGGGGTAGACGACAAGGAGGGGCAAGAACAGATGGGTATAAACCAGCAATTAATTAATGTTGATTATTAATGAAATAAAGGTTCGGGGGGGGGGGGGGGAGGGGGGGACAGAATCTACCCACTGCAGTACGAAGGCAAAAGCTTAATTTTTAATATAGAGAAGGACTGCTTTCTGAAAAGGAATACATGGCATGGCAGGCTGACATGGCATGGAACTGAACTCAATAAACCAGAGTTTCTCTTCTAGTCTTATGTTTTACATATACACTTGTATTTTGACTCAGAAGTCCCTTGCTAATTTTGATGAGTTCAGTAGGCATACATACTTACACTAGCGCAAGAGTTCCTTGGAGAATCCCTGGGAGAGCTGGAGCCTTATTTTGTCAGTTTTAGCTCAACATGAATTCAAATTATACTAACAAAACCTATACTGGTTTTGTGTATTTTTTTAAATAAAGAAACAAATAAATAAATCACAAGGCTTTAGTCTCCTTCTTGCTCCCTTTCAACAAACATTTAATAGCATAGGCAGAAAAATTCAGGGGTAAGTTAGAAAATGTGCCTTTCAGGAGAGTACAGAAAAACAAGAGTCTATTGTTGTAACACTTTAAAATAAATCGATTAATACTCCTGTCTTACATCATACTCTGTTATTTCAGGTAAATTGCTTTCATCAGCCTTCTCTGACTTTTCAGCTGCCCACTTGCTTGCAGCTTCTGCAAGTTCCTTTTCCGATAGCCTGTTGCTCTTATCCAAGGCCTGTACAAAAGCATTATAGTCAAGGTTTAACATGAAATACATTTACACATGTCAAAACATCTTCAAAACTAAGACAAACATTTATTCAGATCCCCAAAACATTTAAAAATAGGAAATAAGGAAGCTGAAGCTATTTAATTTACTGACTGATTTCTTTAAAAAGGAAAGTGGGTGGTGGGTGGTGGTGGGTGGTGGTGGGGAGGAGGAAAAAAGATAAATCAATTAAGTTCAGTAAAATGTTAAAAAAGCACCATACTTTCAGAATCAGTTTTATTAAATTCACGGGACAGAGATAACAGAAAAATTATTTGAGACCAGTTGAGTTTAAAGAGGCATGGATCAAATGGGCACTAAGAAGTCAGATACAAGCATGGAGTGATCTAACAATTCAATGTGATTTTCAGGCATAAAAGGTTGTAACAAATTTAAACTAAACTAGTAAATACTGTGTAGGGTATAAAACCTAAGCTAATTAGGGACAAAAAGTATTTTATACGTACTTTAAATTATCAGAGCTGCTTCCATTAAAATTTATTATTTTTTATTTGGGGGGAACGTTGATCATTTATAATAGAGTCAGTCATGGCTTTATGGCCTTTTAATCTATCTACCTTTTCAGATGGAAATACTCATATAAATAATATTTAAAAATTGATTTCCCTCTAAGAATACGATTTGGCTTTTACTAACAGAGCAACAAACAGACAATGACAAATATCCATGTACCAAAAATTTTAGGAATAGCTAGCTTTATAACTCGTTACCATTATGTAGGTACTTAATTTGAATCAACTGTATGTATAGAAGCATCCATCCCAGAATCTATAAAATTCTAGTATTAAAAACTGCAACACTAAGGTGGATATCTAAAAAAAAGATACAAAAATTCCACTGCCTGAAAAAGGTTGTCACAACTTCTACCCAATGCCTGTTCCACCTTAGCAAATAGATGGACCAAATGAAAAAAAAAAAACACCACTCACCCCCCTTATTGTTAGTTCATTCCAAATTGCATAAATGGCCAGAGGAAGCAAATACTGTGACCTGTAATAAGACTGCTTCATCTTCAGACCTTTTGTGCTTACCTCAAGTAAAATATTATCCAAAATTTGTGCTGTAGTATGGCATAAGTATACAATTCACAGAACCCTTCCAGGATTCTGTGTCAAAGACACCACCTTTATCTGAATCCAGAAGAGAAGTACAACACAATGTTCAAATAGGAATCCCTCTTTTCTATAATTGTAAATTACAGAATTATATCCAGCGAAATCAGGAGGTGACAAAGTTCAGTATGCAGCGGTACAAAGAGGCTTCTTATAAGAAAGGGGTAATGTAATTCATAGAATAATTAGCCCAGCTCACCTTTCTAAACTACACAATTATTCTTATGCTAGTCTCACTACAAACTATCTGCTGACAAGTTTTTTTCCCCCCATGTTCTTATTCCCCATAGTATGCCTGACTTTTACCTTTAACCTGACTTTTCCCTAGCTGCCAAAAAATCTTGTATTGTGGTACTATTATGAATCTCTCTCTTTCCTCAAATGTAGCTCTGGCCAATACTAACAAAAGAAAAGGCCAGTATCTTTGTCACCAACAGTCAGCTTTGCATGAAATGAAAATAAATAAAATCTCACATGACTTACAATATTTCCACAAGCCATAAACAGAAACTAACTACACTAGTATCTACTGGAATACAGCAAAAAGAATGTGTTTAATTTAATCTCACTAAATTTAATTCTATAGGTTGCATGTCAATAAATATGTATTAAAAGAAACTGAGTGCATTTTATGTAATAAAGTAATAGTACTTCCACAGGTACACTACAACTGAGGAACAGGAACATATTTACTTAGGCTGCAAACTGGCAAGAAATTAACAACCTAGTATATGTCGGAAAAAACAACCAAACTTCCCCCCCTGCCTCACAACAGAGCTGTCTTTTTTTTTTTTTTTTTTTTTTTTTTTACCTTATGCATAACATAAGAACAGCAAAAACCTGTCAGTTTTCTGCTATCTTTGCTGGGAAGCTTTCCCTGTCTCACACATCTGCCTTTTGCTCTAATTATGTTGGATACAGCCTCCAAGGCTTGCAGTCCAGACAGCTATTAAAGAGAAACACAAAAGATTTCATGCCGTAGTCAATTAAGCAGGTGGTTAAGATCAGATAACACCAACATGTATTAATTCACATGCATGAATATGTAAAAAATTAATTATAAGACAGATAAGAATACCTTTTCAGATTTGCATATAGTTACTACAGTGAAAAGAGATATTGCTGCAGCAGCATATACCTTTGTAAGTATTTCAAAGCTAAATTATAACTTAGAGCATTGAAAATTTTCTCCTTTAATCTATAAAATAAAGTGTATAACTCATTTCTCAAGTTTATGTAGATTGCAAGACCCTGGCCCTAGAGATGTTAATCATGTTTTGCCAAGACTTTTTCTGTTAATATTTCTACGTCAGTGAAGCACTCATATCACTTAACTGGTCAGTGTAATCCAGCCATCACCCTAAGAGGCTCCACTGACACAAGACAGCACATTACAAGCAGATTTCAGGACTTCAAGAGAAAAGCAATAAAAGGTCACTGAAGTACTTCCATATCTGCAGCTGATGCATACCCAACAAATATGTGTTGTCTGGGGAAATGATTTCCATCAAACAGGAAGTTTCATTTTGTGTAGCTTACATCAAGTGGATATCCACTGCCAGCAGATATATGCAAACTGCTGGCAAAAAAACCCCAATTCAGCATAGATCAGACCTGACTGAAGAAGAAAGCAAAACATTTGAAGAATACTTTATAGTTCAAGCTCACACTGCATATTAATAGGAGAGCAAGAGGTTTTGCAATGCCTCCTTGTTCTCAAAGGTTTGTGTTAAGCAAGGATCTGGTATTAAGCTGTAATATGCTGAGTCTGTAAGCAAAATCGGTGAAATAATTATAAAGTTTATTTTATAATCCAAAACAGTGTAACTTTTGCGTAACAACTTTTATCTTACTTTCCTTATTTACATCGCTGAAAATATATTGCTTGCCTCCCCCCTTAAGGACATTAGCAATTAGCTAATGCCTAGCATAGCAGTTCTAAAAGAGCTGCATAAGGGATAAATACTTAGAATGACACAGCACAACCAAAGCCTGATTTTTCCCCCCACCTAATTATTTCCTTCAGTCTCACCTTCTCACAACAAAAAGTACCTTTCTTTCTTCCAATTTTTTTTTGTTGAAGCATTCCACTATTTTTATTAAAAAGACCTCAAGAACCAGGCTAGTACAGCATGCTACTTAGGGCGAATGCTACTTTTTAATAGGACCTTATTCACTTAGAACAATATAATGCATTGTTTCTTTATTTCTCATTAAAATATTCCTCAACAATTTAGAGAAAATACTCGTGTAGAAGTGTTCATTTTAACCTCAAATATAATTTACAGGCAAGCAGTCTGTGATGTGAAAATGTTTTTGCTGCCACAGGACAGCCAAAACAATATTGAATGCTGATTGTTCAATAGTGTTTATAGCCTGTCCGTTTAACTAATCAGCAAGATTATGTAGTTGGTGCTCAGCCCACAAGAGTTTTTTAATGGGAAATTAAGCAGCATCATTTAGAACATAAAATGGCATTTACCAAACTATCTTGCAATGTGGCTCCCTTCCCAAGTAAACGCTATCACTCTTGCCACATCCTCAAGCAGCCCTGCTTCCAAGCCAACTCTGCTATTCACATTATCTGCCCAGTCAGTCAGACACTTCACCACACTGTTTCCAAATCCAGTCACAACTTAGGAATCACTGAAGGATGGAGTTCAGTGCAAGTACAGGCTTGTCCAATTGATCTGTTGCTCCTAAAAACTGCTTCCCCATTTTTCTCCTTGCCATTCCTTTTCTAGCACACTCCAGACTTTGGAAAATGACAATTTTAAATACATACAAAACTCCCTTTCTCCTAAAATGAGACAGTGAATACAGAATAAAAAGGTTTGTCGGTGTCATCATTAGATACACAGCATTATCACCACCTTCCTGCCAGGTAAGGGAAACCTATCCTCTGCTGGATTGCAGAGCAACTCAGGATGCTCCTTTCCTTAACAGCTGCATACAGTATCTCCTTCCAACTGAGGGAAAAAATCCAACAACAATGAGCAATCTGAAACCATGGTGAGAAGCACTTGAAAAGAAAATTCACCTTTGATGAGGGTACTGCTGTGGAGCCTGAAGGTGATGCATCTCTTGATGTTTTCAGTGATTGAACTGACGTCCTCTCTTTACCTACAATTAAGAAAAAATTAACAACTGTAAAATTATATTAAAGATATACATTGGAAATACACTTATTGGCTTAGAAAAATTGCAGTGAAATTTGCTCAAGTCAGACACGAAATCTACACACTCCACTATCTGATAAATATTGGTAACACTTTCTTCTCTTTACAAAGAGAGGAGAGATATAGCTATATTATTTCACATATTTAGGAAAACCCATTGTCCTTTTTTTCAACATTAACTGAAAGGGTGTATCAATATGATTTGGCAAGGTGATGTGGTTTTATTTTTTAATATTCCCATAATAATGTAAAGAGGTGAAATATTAGACACCAGTCAATCACTCCTGGAAACCAGGCAGTGTAGGAACTGGTTTAGCAGGCCACAGTATGTTGAAAAGCCCTGCCATGGGAAACAGTCCTGTATTGTATCAACCACGGGCTAGATGCTCTTTGTATTATCAGTGTTTTTCTTGTAAGAGTTAAAATCAGCAAAATGACAATTCAAATTCACTGCGCTAATAGTCTGTGCATAGCCTTGCCACAGACCGGTTACAGGCAGCCCACAGCAGCAGAACTGGTTGCAGCGTAAACTACTAGTTTTCAGCCTGTGGTCCATGGATTACATCTAAGGGATCTGCAAACAGTAAATACGAAAAGCAAATGTGTTGTCAGTAGGCCTAAATTAACTAGACTGTTCACACGCACTGGGAAATGGTTAACAGTGCACAAATGGAAAACAATATAGACTTACCTTGGCTTTCATTGAATTTGTATCAGTACAATTAAGAAAGGGATGAATTAAAAAGTCTATCACATACTTATGAAAATTGGGATATAAATTATTTTAGTAGAACTATAAACAAATATGGCTTTAATTCAAGGAGTCAAAGCCATAAAGAGCAAACATGGCATCTCACTCCTAATAGCTGAGCTATTTTCTTTTTTTACTCAATGCCATAAAGTAAGACTGTATCGTGTTGAGTATTTTAAAATACCACTACCTACACAAAAAATGTAAGGAAAAGTCTATGCAAAATGCATACTTTTAACAATAGGAAATGTTCAAGAGGTATTTGAAAAGTTGGTCTTCTAGTCTTTCCCCACATTTTCATACCACATGTATAGAGTAGACTTAACAGAAAGCAAAGATCAAACACCTGCTCATCTCTGCACATTGTTAGAGGCAAGTGAGTTACTGCTACGATGCTGAAGTCCTACTAATCCATGCAAAAATCTTCACAGCTACTGATGGGTCTTTTGAAAATGCTACTGAAAATAGTTGGGGAAGTTACTCTGGCAAAAGCAAACGTTACAAATTGCACTTTAACCCTCAATTTGAAGATGATGCTAAATGGAGAGCATACTTAAAAACATAGCAAGCAGCCTTATTTAAGAATTTCTAGTGGCCATAAAACAAAGGTAATACATAATTCACCTTCTACCTAAAAAAGCTCCTTAACAATGAAAAGAAATAGCAAAAAGAAAAACTGTTTTAAAGTTCCTATAAATACAAAGTATATGACAAAACCAAAAATATGAAGATAGAAATAATCATGCCTTTAATGTCATACTCCCCAAAGCACAGGACGTCTCCCTTGACACCACCAAGTAACACAGAAATTTTGTTCCTGTGATACCTGCTTTTCAGCCCCATGGATGAGCTACCTCCTTTTAAAACTTACATACTCTAACTCTGCCTCCTACCTGCCTCCTTCATCACACTGGATTCTTCAAAGATTATCTGAGTGGATTATATGTTTGTGCTTGAATAGATGAAATAAGCTGATACAAGTGGCAGTAAATTATTCAAAGCTAACCAAAGAGAGAAACCACCATTTAATTTGGAGACATTATTAGGCCGTTTTTTTCTGAATGCATGTGGCTATTTTGAACCCACAAGGCCTACCTGTACAATCGCACATGATGCTTTCCGAGCACCACTACTTGCCTTCTTGCATCTCCTTGACATACCACTCTACAGACCCCTTACCGACTGGCCCAGTGAAAGAATACCACCCTGCTTCTCTCCATGCTCTCCCACCATGGCTGAATGCCTGTTCTTTCCCATCAGCCCTTTCCCTCCCTTTACCAAGCTTCTTTATGTCCCCCCAGTTTTCTTTGTTCAAATCCCATATTTATCCTAATTTATGAGGGGCTGGAGAGCATGGGATATTCCTCCTTCAGTGGAAGTCATCAGGCCAAACTGATTCAGACAGCATTATTTTAAACAGTATTACAATAATTAAAAAGACGTCATATTACACGTTCTGCATTAAATAGTATATACTTCGCATGTTGTAAATCCATTTAAGTACAGACTAAAATGTATTGCTGACATATATGAGATATGTCCCACTTTATGTTCGTTTTAAATATGTAATACATGATCTTACCTAAGACAAATCATATTGAAACACAATTCTTAAAGTATTATTTAAGCCATTTATACCTTGCAAATAGGCCGTTTTAATTCAGTCATCTAGAGGGACGTTTAGTAATACTATTTTCCAGGGAACAGGCAGTTATAAAGAAATAGCGGAAGCCATCTGGTCTTTTAAAACTGATTTAAAGATGACAGGGAGACATGTTTAACCATGCAATTGGAAAAAATCCCAAAAGCCACAGACCTAAACATAACCTCCTCTCTTGACCAGCACCTTTTCTGATTTGTGCAGATGTCTGCTTCTACTTCGCTAGCTTCACTACTGTTTGAGTAATTCTGCCAATATACTACAAATGTGATAGAAGTTGGCTCAAAATTTTAGGAAAACCCTGAAACATTCCAAAATTTTATATGGTTTCTCACAAAAATTTTTTCCTGTTCCTGGTAGTTATGATCTGCACATCTACAACACTTCTACAAATTTAGTTGAATATATTTTTCTCATCCTCTCCTAGACTTACAGGAATTCACGTTCACTGAGTATTGCTACAAAACGTTAAAAGAATTGCAATGGTGAGCTAGAAAGATAATTTGTATTCTACAAGGACTGAAGTGATGCCTCAATATTGAAACAATGTTAACTGAACTCCACAAGATCTTTTTTGGCAAGAAGTGCTACATAGTGGTCCAGTCCGCCACTCTGGAAACACACAATATGCCTATCAGTGAATAAAATAATATCTAATTAATTTTTTAAAAGTTGCCAAAATGAACAGTAGGTTTGTATTCACCAGTTCACCAGAAAGCATTTGCAGAAATCAAATTGGATTAATTTACATAAGCTGTACAAACAGCAGTGGCTAAGACTGTAGTATACTAAAAAAAGCAATTTATTTGCACATTATTTAAATAGGAAAACCTTAAATATTTTCAAAAGAGATGATTCAATAGATTTCTGGGAAAGATTAATAGCCAAGCTTTTAAAAGGCAGAACATGCACAGTATAGATTTAACTGAGATATGTTTCACATTTCTTTGAGGAGAGCAAGATTTGAGAGAATCTGATGATCAGCTGAAATTGCTAAAAAACAACAAACTTCAAAACCCTAATAATACAGTTCTAAGAACATTTACAGAAAATGTAACAAGTAACAATATGTACTTTAATTTCTCCAATTTTTTTAATCCCTCTTTTCCCCTGGTTGCAGGAAAAGTCTTCATCTGCTATAAATAATAGCAAAGTTTCTTGTAAGGGAATCCAATGAAGCACGTAAAGAAGTAACAGAGGCAGCTGATGCTAAAAGGAAAATAACATACGATAATAGAAAAAGCTGTGCAGCTGAAACTCCTACAGTCAGCCCAGAGCTGCTCCTGAAATAACACCTACAGTCTCCCACATGAAATACGTAAGGGAACAGAGAGTACAATGAAACAACCAAAGACCAGACAACACATAATTGGTACAAAATGGCTCGTCTTCTCGTTGTAAAAGACAGCATGTAAAGAAAAAGGGCTTATACAGTGAGTTGCAGTTTCACCTCACTAACCAGTTCTCATCATTAATCCAGCATTACCTTGCTGAGAAGAAATATTTCTTTTATGTAAAGATGACATACTTCTGCTATGCTGGGACTGGTGGAAAGAATAGGCTTTGCTTCTTTCAGGAGAGTAGCTCCTGCTGCTGACACTAGAGCCGGATCTGCTGTGCGGAGAATCCCTTCGGCTCCCTGGCGATTCCCTGAAGAAAGGAGAGTCCCTCTTATGAGGGGATCGCTCTCTCATATAATGAGAAGGATAGAAGCTTTTTCTTCTGAAGCCATCTCTGATGTCCCTTTGAAGACAACAGAAAAATAAAAGTTACTTAGTTATCCTTCCAATGTTTGTAGAACAGCAGTAGATAATACAATGGCAACATTTTAAGCCTGGTAAATACAAATAGGTTAGCTGTCATCTGCAGAACACATCTGAAATCTTCAGCATTGCTAGAGTACTAGGCAATGAATGAAAAACAAGTAGGAAAGTAGAAAAAAATATGTATATGTATGTAATTTTTTTCAGATTTCATTCAACTTCTTCACCACTAGATGCTAATTCCTTTCTATTTCTCGATAATACAGATAAAATATAAGACAAAAAGACATTCAAGAAATTGGGACTCTCACGTTTTATTTCTTCAGATTCACTCCACCTGGAAATTAAGCCTTAATTTAAAATAGCTAAAAATGCATATGCAAATATTGCTCACACTATTTGGCTGGTTTTCAACTCTATTTTTCTCTCACCCTTATTTTCAAGGGACTATGTCCCTCGTTTGATTTCACACATCTTCCTACGGGAAATATCATTGAGGGATTTCAGTTTATATCCAGCAAGGACAAAAAGAAAACTACAGGCTATCTATCCTCATGCCTATGTATCCACCCAAGGTCAAACTGTGAATGAAAATATGAAGTCTACTAAGTCTACTAAAAAGTCTGTCTTTCACAATACACAATATTCATTTTGAACTTTACTGTAAAATGCCACAGACACACTCAGTATTACATGAAACCCAATTGATATGAAACCATAATCTAATAAACACCAAAACTTTCTACTAAATTTATATATTGTTACTCCAGACCATACCCCAAATGTCCTGGTTACCTGCAAATTATATTAATATACATATTTATGTAAAGGTCAAAAAACCAGTATCAAATTGAACTTTTCCTAAAGAATCTCAAAGCTAACAAACATGTAAGCGAACACCTACTGAATCTAGACTTGTGACATTTGCCTTGGTCGGAAGACACGTTGCTAAGAGAAGCAAGTACTTCTCAGCTCCTCCACAGCACTGCTAAGTAAAAATAAAGACTTCACAGCATTTATAATAAGCCAGAATGTACCCTATTTCACTGCTTTTCTTTCTTATTTCTCATCATAGTCCAATATTTTAAATAAGGGAATGTCTCACAAAGACGAGCAAAGATCTGGTGGTCTCATTTAGCACAATGTAGCTATAGCTAATTTTATGTTGGTGGAGAAAAGGAAAAAAGCCCTCTAGTGTACAATTCCTATAGCATGTTACAGGCCCACATTTGTGACAGGTAACAAAGGACTTCAGTGTGCCAAAGGTGTTTTGGACTACTGAAACTACACAGGTAGCACCACAGTAATACAAACCCTATTACACTGATGTGTTTTATACAGTGTGCCAATTTACTTTTTGCATAGAAAGCACATCTGCATGAGTGGCTCTGCTTCAGAGCACAAACATCCCACAAGCAACACTGATGTTATTCTGCAACAGAAAAGTCATTGGGGAGGGGACATAGCCAGTAAAAATACCGACAATCCTTCAGCTTATTTCTCCAATTCCAGATGGAATAAAGTATCAGGAAAATAAAACAAATCTTTATTTTGAAATTTTTCATACGAAACTAAACTATGAATCAATAGCTCTCAGCCACCCTGCTTTTCAGTGAAATGCCAGGGAAGCAATGCCAGGTTTTATAGTTAAATAATTATTTCACTGTTAACAGACCACAGGCCTTTTATAGGTATCTCATCTTATAGAAAAGCATATTTTACAGGTCTGCATACCAAAACTGATACACGACAATATTACATGGTTTTATATCTAACAGGTGTGCTAAAAATCAATATTCATTTCCTTTCTAAACATGTTTTCTTCTTCCGTTTTCTTCTGTTTATTGTGACACTTTCTTCTCCCCCAGCGCGCCAGCAAAAGAAACAATTAAGGAATTGTTCAATAGTACTCTGTTTAACAGCCTCTATACAATAGCCATTGTAGCTACTTACATCAAAGAATGAAGCACCCCAGAATACACAGAAGGATAATCCTCCTGCTTTCTTCAAAGGCCTAAGAGCAATGTGCCCAGCTTTGGACACTACTCTTCAGGAAATGTGTAGATTCACGGGAGACTTTCCAGAAGGAAATAACCAAAATTATCAGAGACTGAGAAAACACGTTTAATGAAGAAACATTCAAACCCTTTTGTCCACTTAAATTTAGCAAAAAGAAACCTAAAGAAGCCAGGTGAGTTCTCAAACCTATGAGAAGTAGCTGAAAATAGGGAACTAACGCTTTATCTACATTACATGTATAAACATTTCATGTAGCAGTACACTTAAAGCAAAAGTTCAGACTTTAAGTATACTAGAAAGATTAGCTCAGCAGTGAACAAGTTTGTCTAGTTAAGTGGGTTTCTTAAATATTTGATCAATATGTTCTTTAATAAATTAATCAGGAATGAGTTAGGTACAGCACTTTTTCTTCAGTTTCCTTCTAAATCTCTCTCTTTAAATAATCTTATTTATTTTTAAAGCACAAGCTTTCTGGCAGACCAGTACACCACTTTTATGCCCAAAGCACGTTTTTATGAGCAAGTTATTAAGCCCTAGTATACAGAGAAGTTTATTATGGAAATGTTTACAGAGCCCCAGCTATTACACACATATAATAAGTGCTCTAATATCCACATAAGAATTTACAAAATATAATTGAAACACACTTTTAAACAGGAAAACATTTAAAAGCCTCACTCTACAATAATATTATGCACAAAAAAGTAGAATCTCACTTTCATTTTTTAAATTTTCATTTCATCACTCCATGTTAATTCTTAACTGGACCCTATCTCATACTGAACACTTAAGCCATTAACTATATTAAATCTGTTTTGGACAGGCATAGCAACAGCACAGCATTTCTGATGTTTTCCATTAATGTAACAAACTACACTGAACAGAACAAAATAAGCATTGTTTTATTTTTTTTTTTCCTTAAATACTTAAGCTAACATACACCTGCAATTTGGTAATGAAGGCCCCAATTCAGCAAAGCAGTTAAGCACATGCTTCAGATTCCAACACATACTCAAAAGGTTTATTGAGCAGGGACAATATTTAATAGAGATGCAAAATTTTGTGCTTGGCTGTAACTTTAAAATAGAACTACTGCCCTTACTAACAAATACAGGATTATTCTCTTTTATATAGGATCCCTCTTATCTTTATACTTTGTCTTCACACCTCACACATATTCCTGAAAGCACAATTTAGTTCTCTGAGCAGTGTTGCAACAGGAAGTATCAGCATTTTTAATCTCCATGAAACTTGACCATTAAATTGTCACTAAAGCTGATAATCTTGGGTGAGCTCCTGAAATTTTAGAAGTAAACAGCCATACCCTGACATACCATCCACCAAGGGCAGCTTTGGGAAGAGCACAAGCCCTGAGAGTTATTTCAGTTAACCATCAGTTCCAATTTCCTGGAGGAATAAACACAAATACAGAATAGGCAAAGGTACAGCTTTCTGCGTAGCAGGAGACCAAAGGAATACAACACAGGGGAGATTTTCTGCTGCCAAAGGATCAGAGACACCACCTTTCCTAAGCTACCACTACCACATTGAGTACTTCTGGTCTCATCCCTCCTTACCATTTTAAGCCCAGCAAACCATTCAGCAGTAATGTTGTGGGAAACTGAGGGCTGCAGGAAGCCGCCTAGCTTACAAAAGGGAGTGGTACAGCTTAAGCTATGTGAAACAAAGACTAACAAGAACTGGTGCATCAGTTTTACATTTTAAGAGTAAAGGCAAAATTCAATCACTTGGTAGATGTGAAATGCCTGGAATGGAGGTGTACTTGGGTACATGAAAGCACATCACATGTAATAAGGGAAAAAGTTTTGTTTGTAAGAGGAATCTTAGTTCGCTCTCTTGAATTCATGCTACTGGGCAACTGTGTACAATACTTCATGCTTACTATTCTCTTGGACTTCTACAACCCAATACAGACATCCATCTTTTCAACTAAAACGTGAATCTACAATGTGGTCCAGCCATAAAGGACATAACTCACACTTGTGACACTGCACTGAAGAGACTGGCAACTCAACAGCGTATCACTGTGGAGCAGAAACTGTAGGTTCTTTCAGTAACTCACACGTGAGTGCAGTCTACCACCTAGATAAAAAGTCAGAGAAGTTTATGTGACCCCTTCCATCTGAGAACGATTATTGCTATTGTCAAAGGGGTCAGTCATTCCATTTAGAGGCTTGAGCTTGATTACTAACCTTGCCTAAAAGCAACTCACACAATTTTATAAATAAATTGAGGAAATTCTAAGACACTAGACTTCGGTGCAAGAGATAAAACAGACAAGATTTGAACCATGCTTCTTAACTCAGTACACTTTCTCTGTCTCATAATACACAGGCAAGGGGAAGGGGGAGGAAGAGAGAAACAAAAATAAAAAATCCTCTTGCCTTCCTTGTCAGGACACTGCAGGGGCTAACAGAGCTACCAACATGACTCAGATGATGTGGAAAACATTTAATAAAATATACTACACCCCTGATTTCTAAGTTTCTCAAAAGGTTTGCTGTGTTATACATCCAAAAAGCAAACACAAAGAGTCAAGAACACCTCTACTTTTAACATCTTCAAAGTAAAGGTAGGTGGTGGAAGATTCCAGCCACCATCCTCTCTCCCAGAACTCATTCCCTTTCCTTCCAAAGTACACAGTACATGTTTGTGCAACAAACCAACAATTTACTTTAGTTCTGCTTTAGAGACTTACTATAATCTCATTATTGTCCAAAGATCTTTGTGCTGATTTATCATAAGCTAAAACAATACAGTGAAGTACACTATTGTTGATGTAAGTAATTGCATCTTGTTCCATCGGCTTTCATTTGAACATCTGAAATGATGACAGACTTCTTATAACAACTGTTTTTCGATGTTTTATGACTGTTGTGGTTTAGCCCCAGCCAGCAACTAAGCACCACACAGCCGCTCGCTCACTCCCCCCCCAGTGGGATGGGGGAGAGAATCGGAAGAGCAAAAGTAAGAAAACTCATGGGTTGAGATAAAGACAGTTTAATAGGGAAAGCAAAAGCCACGCACGCAAGCAAAGCAAAGCAAGGAATTCATTTACTACTTCCCATGGGCAGGCAGGTGTTCAGCCATCTCCAGGAAAGCAGGGCTCCAGCATGTGTATCGGTTACTTGGGAAGACAAACACCATCACTCCAAATGTCCCCCCCTTCCTTCTTCTTCCCCAGCTTTATATACTGAGCATGATGTCATGTGGTATGGAATAGCCCTTTGGTCAGTTTGGATCAACTATCCTGGCTGTGTCCTCTCCCAGCTTCTCCTGCACCTGGCAGAGCAGGGGAAGCTGAGAAGTCCTTGACTAGTGCAGCAACAACTAAAACATCCCTGTATTATCAACACTGTTTTCAGCACAAATCCAAAACATAGCTCCATACCAGCCACTATAAAGAAAATTAACTCTATCTCAGCTGAAACCAGGACAATTACTAAGCAAGTAACTGCAGTACTTGTGATATTTGCATTTGCTTTAAATGAAATTAGCATAATTAGGTCTAGTCAATGTAATCTTATTAACAGCTTTTCACATGAAGGCAAAAGGAAACAGGCATTGCAAACAGTAGTAAATCTCATGAAGAGAAGGATAACTAGACATACCAAATGTACAACAAAAAATTAAAAATATATGAATGCTTCACAATTTTTATGCTACACGTAGTACTACTGAAGTCATCATATGCAAACACCAAAACTCCACACTGATGCCACTTGTCCACCTCACTCAACATGAAAGCTACTAAACTCATCTCTCCCCCTGCCCACCCACTCTGGGATGTCATGACAGAGCAGGGAATAAAAACTAAGGCAGCTTGAATATTACAGCAACATTAGAGAGAAACGCCTGCTATGCTCTTTAACTGAATAGTAAAGCTATGCACTTCAACTGAAACTGGAAATCAGATTACACTCCTTTTTATCCTTAGTAAAGAGTACCCTCTTTTCCACTGTCATCGATAATGTACTTTATTAAACTTGCTGGAAGATAAGCCCGCACAATAAAAGTATATTTAAATTCAAACTCTCTTTCTATTACCTGACAGAGAGACACTATGGTCAAGCATACAGATTAGGACAGAAGAACAAGAAAGAAATAAGGAGTTAAAGTCCAGAAAAACACAGATTTAAGTTCCAAAGAATTAAGAGCAAACAGCTTTATACAACTGTATGCAGAATAAAGACAAAATATGTTAATTAGACAAATCAAGAGCAAATTAGACAAAATAACTGCATTCAAATGCATGTGAACTTGGTTTTTCTTCTTTTCAAAAACAAGGGCTTAGTAAGTCCCTGCAATTTCTCTACAATAGAAAATAAATCATAGGTCTAAAGTTCCAGAGTGCATATTTGCGTAAAGTGATGGACCAACTTACAATTTCTATTAACAGCTACAGCAATTACAACAGCACAGAATTTCACTAATAAAATATTTACTGATAGACACTGCTGTTGGGCCAGATTTCCTACTCTCAACTTTCTGAGCAGCATATCATCCCAGGACAGTCAAGCAGTTCAGATAACTACGTCGAGGAATAAACTTCTCAATACAGTAGCAACTGAATCAATTCCTAAACAGATTTAACTCAAAATGGAAATCACTCAAATCTTGTATCTCAATACACATGCTTAATATTGCAAGGAAGATAGGAAGCAAGATAAGGTATCTTCACATACTCTTATCTTTTTTCCTGATACCATAACAGACCAAAGAAACTGGTCATCATTATAGCTTCCAGAGAAAGTTCTAATGGGACAGACCTTCCTAAGTAGGTGTTTGCAGACTTACTGTCATCCTGCCTCAGGTACTGAGACCAGCACATGGGAAAGAACTTTAAAAAGTTTCCCTGTGGTACTGAAGAGCATGGGGTTGATGGGGTGGGAGATGGATAAAATTCCCAAGTACTACCCAAAGCAAGCATAAAGCTATTGAGAACAAACATTTGTGGACAGTAAGATACTATGAAACACAAGTAAACAGCTCTATGGAAATTTAGAAATAATTTTATTTTTTAAAGATCTTCTAAATCAGTGTGGGAAATAACATGAGACTGGAGAAAAATACGTGCTGTTTAGAGTCACACAACTTTATATTGCCAAATTTCTAAACACAAGAAGGTTTTCGGGGGGGGGGTTGGGTTTTTGGGTTTTTTTTGTTTTGTTTTCCCCTGGTGGGTTTGGTGGGGTTCTTTATTTTATTGGTTTGGGAGGGGTGTTGTTATTTGGGGGCTTTTTTGTGGTGGGTTTTTCATTTGTTTGGGGGTTTTCTTTGGGGTTCGGGGGTTTGTTTTGTTTTTTTACTTCACAGTCAGTGCTTGCCAAGCAATTCAATGTAGCCAAGCGTTTGTCTAATATACACACTAAGTACCTGAAAGAAAGAAGGAAATATTTTTGCACTATATTTTTAGGGGCATAAGTGAATTTTATGTTCAGCAAGCTATTACTCTTTCTCAAAGGCTATCTTTAAAATTCTTAAATAGAAGAACCCAGAAACTATGAAATATCTGCTAAAGGAGCTCTTAAGGCTTTTCATTGGTATGCCACAGAATGCCATTAGTTCACTGATACTTAAGAGAAAGCAACAAGTAGTGTACTGTAGTAGTATATACTGATTCGATCAACCCTTGTGGTTGACTTTCTAACACTACCAATAAAAAGCTGCAAAAGGAAAGAGCAAGTTGTGGAACAGGTTTGTAAGCAGCAATACCTTATGTCAGTAACACTGATACACAATACCCTTATTATATTTAGTTTTCTTCTCTTTCCAAATCCCTTAATGAGATCTGTAAATCAGAAAAACACTCCATTTTTCTCTGTATCAGAAAAATGCTCCAGAAATCGTTATGTTTTTATTCTTAAATTAAAGTGAAATTTGAGGCAATTAGGTCAAATAGGTTTCATTTGCTGATGTCCCAAAGTTTTGTAATAGTGGTATGGACTTCTGCATAGCAAACTTATACAAAAGTTAGCAAACTACCTCTGCTTTTGAATTTCTCAAGATAAAAGACATTAGATGTATATGAAGAAAAAAAATTATTGTCCATAATGGGTTTTTTCTTTATTTGATCTCGTTCCTTCCTGTCAAGTATGGAGTTTGTTCAAAATCACAAAGCCCTGAGTTAAAACAGATATTTCCTCTTATGAATTATTCAGCCATGTAGCTTTATCTTTTTTTTCCAGTTTGCTTTTTCCTTTCACTTTAATTACAGTTTACAATCACTATAATATACATTAGTGTTTTTTTTTTCTTAGGCCATTTCCTATGTATTACAAATGGCACTTACTTGAACATATTTAACCCAGAGACAAGCCACGCTACCTGGGTAAATCCCTTATTAAAAATCCTTTTGCAACTACTGTATGCCTTCAGTTATTTCAGTGATTTAATAACAGTTAACGTCAGAGTGCACCTCCATGACAAGTCATACTGATTCAAAGTGGTGCTGCTACAATCCTAATCTTCTCTACTTTCCTGGAATCCATATTCCCACCCTATGCCTAACCTGGCACTGATATTTTCTCTGAGGCAACCAAACTGGTAGATAATTATTTAATTGATTATGGTGGGTTAGCATGCAAGACCAGCTCATTGAACAGTACAAACACCTGAAACAGTACCAGGGAGAGGTAAGGACTGGAATAGCACCAGCTTAGATAGGTTTAAACTGCTGTGGAAATAGATTTTTACTGTAGGAAGATCAGTCTCCTTACTGCATTTGTGACATTTATTTATGATTAATAAAATAGGTCCCTTGGCAGAATACTTTTTTAAAATAAAAATAATAGACATACATATCTAAGCAACTCTGAAAAGACAATATTCTGGCTGTGAGTAATAAATGTAGATTCAAAGATAAATTTTTAAACAGAATACTGTTTAAGAGGCAAGTTTTAGTAAGGAATAAAAGTAGCAGTAGCTGAAGAGAGTTTTTTAATAAGATTATTGCTTGTCACTTCAATCTCCTCTGTTAACATAATCCTTTGCCTTACTTAGATAATCCTTGTACAAAATTCCTCCAAACAATGCATCAAGTAAGAAAAAAATTGTAGATCACATACTGAGTTTACTACCTCATCAAACCTGAATTCATTTGCCCCTCTGCTCTGGTGAGACCCCACCTGGAGTACTGCATCCGGCTCTGGAGTCCTCAGCACAGGAAAGACATGGACCTGTTGGAGCGGGTCCAGAGGAGGGCCACAAAAATGATCAGAGGGATGGAACGCCTCTCCTATGAGGACAGGCTGAGAGAGTTGGGGTTGTTCAGTCTGGAGAAGAGAAGGCTCCAGGAAGACCTTATTGCGGCCTTTCAGTACTTAAAGGGGGCTTATAAGAAAGATGGGGACAGACTTTTTAGTAGGGCCTGTTGCGATAGGACAAGGGGTAATGGTAGATTCAGACTGGATTTAAGAAAGAAATTTTTTACAATGAGGGTGCTGAAACACTGGAACAGGTTGCCCAGAGAGGTGGTAGATGTCTCATCCCTGTGGAAACATTCAAGGTCAGGTTGAATGCGGCTCTGAGCAACCTGATCGAGTTGAAGATGTCCCTTCTCATTGCAGGGGTGTTGGACTAGATGACCTTTAAAGGTCCCTTCCAACCCAAACCATCCTATGATTCTATAAGTCAATACATTAAAATAGCTTTTCCATTCTACTTCCAAATTGCATAAACACGCTCTCAAACATCATTTCCAAAAATAATTAGGCATACTAGACTAGGTAAGGTAGGACTTCATTTAACACAATGCAACTGTTAAAAGTCAGATTTCAGAAGAGAAAGACATTCCCACAGCTGGCTGACACAACACTATTGCGTGTCATGGTGTTAATATTCAGTTCCACTTAGACAAAAGCATTTGTTATCAATTCACAAACTAATACTACAAAGCTTCATATACAAGGGAAAGAACCTTGTATGGTTATGCAAATATATATCATGAATAAATGTCAAGACTAACTTTAAGAATAATTTGTTAGCATGCAAAAATAGCATCACCTTTTAAAAATAATACCAACAGCATGAGATCATGGAATTGCTTTACTGATGAACTTTTCCTCAGATATAGACCATAACACACTCAAGCGCAGCAGTAGGTGGAAATGACATATCAAAAGTCTTCTCTTTGCAGCAAAATGCTTAACAAAAGCATTCTACCTATACTATCAATAACATCAAATTTTTTCCTCTCCTCTACTGAAATTTACAGCACATCTCCTTTTGTCAATTAAGGGCAGCAGGGGGGGCGGGAAAGCAACTTGCATTCATGTAAAGAAACAACATCTAAGCAAAGCTCATCCTAGTATTCCCACCCTCTCTCAATGGGAATTAAATTCCCCGAAATGTTTAATATATTCAAAATATAACAAACAAGTCCTTGCAACCTAACAGATGAAGAGTTTATCTTCCTAAGGGAAATTATGTACAAGTCCTCTGTGACAATACTCCCCATCCTGAGAAAGCCATGGCTACATTCGTTAAGCCAATTCATTGGCTAGTCATTGAGATGATTTAGTTAGATGCCCACCTTAACAGTAGTTGTCTGGACTCGAAGGGAGACTCCCTTCTCTTTCCCTCCCCACTGCCTCTCAGCACATAGCTGTTTTTCAGCATATTTGTTAGGAAACCTTTCCAGGATAATCAAGTGCTGTCCACAGGAGTTTGCCTCATTATTTTCCAATAAAGCATTAACCTGCTAGTTTGATACCATCTACCACCCGATTATAATGCTAGCTATAAAACTGGACCAGACAAGCTTGCTTTTTAAAGTCTTCTTTGAAGTGAGGTGTTAGCCAAGATCTTACTGTGTACAGGTACATAATCTTGTCTTTAGGCATGTTGCCCTATCATACTTGTAAACAGAGGATCTCCTTACAGTTTATTAGCGTTATGTAAACATCATCAATAAGAAGAAAATAATAATTTTCCCAAAATGTGACTTAGTTTTAAGCAACAAATCAATGTTACTACAAAATTTAACTGAGTTTGCACACACTACTATATTTTTTCTTTACATGTATATCGTAACATACTAATAGCTGTAGTAAACAGTTCTCATGCAATAACCATTGTTAAAAAATATAATAATGACACCAATTTCATATGACAATTTACAGCCTTACAAAAACTGCAGTGGGAAACAGTTGTACACATAAAAAAAAATAGATCCTTAAAACACAACATAGCTTTGGATCAAAAGCAAGTTAAATAAACACATGACAATAGTTGAGAACTGCCATGATGAGAACTTCCAAGTTTTCTGTTACCAAATTTGGTCTGTTTACTGTAATTGTTGTCAAATAAATACTTACAAGTCAATTTATGACCTAGCTGTTCTTTATTCAACAATAATTCAGGCTGGGTTTTTAAGAATATCAAAGCATTCTTTGAGAAGATTATAACTACCTGTCTTTAGTCCAAAGAATACTTTGTCAATCCTTTAGAGTCACAACATAGACACCATATTTAAACGTAACTAAAACATTTCAAAGGACCAAAGTATAAGAAATACCATACATACAGAATCAGACTGGAACTACTTATTTTTAATTATGCTTTTCAAAAACAATCTTACTCAGTTTTCTCTTATGGCTCTCAGCAGGAGTTAAAACCAAGATTTAGAACCCTTCTAAGTTTCATAGAACAAGTAAGCTCTACTGCATGAGACTGTATATTTACAAGCTCAGCAGGGAAAACAAAAAAAAATCAGGTAGTGGGAAGTTCTGCTAATTTGACAATTCCCACATAAAAGAAACTTTGACATGTTTTGATAAGAAAAACAAAGCTTCCATGACATCATTCTGAAAGGAAATAGAACAGCCAGACCCTTCTATTAACAACAACACTCAAAGGAGTCTCCCATCAACTAGGAGAAAAAAAAAAACAACAATCACAGCTCAGACTCCTGTGGGAGGTTCCAGGGTCCCAGCTGAATGGTAGGAATACTGTCATTGACCTCAGAAGCTCATCAGGAGAAATGATTAAGAGAAAAAGAAATTAAATTATCAATACGGCATATATTATGACTTTAAACTTTAAACTCCTTCCCCTCAATCTGAGATGGAAATTGCATAAGCAATTAAATCAGAGTTCTGCAACACCCCTAAAAGGAACAAAATTATCAGTAAGCAATTTTTGAAAGCAAACGTGTTTTTTTAGAATTGGAATGAGAAATTCTGCAAAAAATAAAAGAAAAAAGGTCTTCAATAAAGATCATGGTCAATAGTTATGCAAATAAAAATATTTTAAAATTAAAAGCAATCACTCAACAACAACTAGCTGCCAGTGAAAGCAACATCCACCTTACAGAATAACCCCACAATTAGCTGAAACATGCAAAAAAATCCAGATGAAAATAAGAGGAATTTTTACCTCCCCATATTTTTACATTGTAAGGTGGGGGCAAAAAAATTCTACAATTGAAACCCTGTCCACCAGTCTCTCCTTCTCTCCCCATTCTCTCAAGTGACAAACATTTCAGAAGTGAAGGGACAGCAGTCTTGCTTTGAATGAAGTTTCTAGTATAATTCTGGATATAAACAAAGCAGGTCCCACCAACATAAACAACAGCAGAAACTCAGTTTGACATAATAGTCTTAGTAAGACAACAGCCAGTGTTCACACACATAGTTTTAAATCCCTGGGTTCTAAGTCAAATGGAGGAAAGAGATTCATCACAGCAACAAAACCAGACTTGTCTGAATTGAAACTTTACTTTCAATTGCATTGGCCTGCAATAGTGGACAGTCCTGAACTGTTCTTAATTACACATAATTACACATAGCCTTCAGTACAGAGCAGTTTTAAACTGTGAAGCAATATCTGCATGAGAAGATTCAAGTTCTTAAAATCCATTCAAAATAAAAACCCACGGTCCAAAGGAACCCAAAGCATTAGTAATACAATTAGACATAGATCATTTTGGCCAAGTAACAAAAATCAAATTATAAAACATAAATGTCAGTTTGCAAACAAATTGGTTGTCCCAAGCAGAAAAGAGCTAAAGAGGCGGTGAAGCAGAAAACAGCCCTCAAAGAAAATGTAGCAACTACTGAATCAGTAAGATTGCTGCATAAGCCATGAAGTGTAATATGAAGTCATTAAATATTTAATGTAAACTAGAATCTACTTTTAAGTTATCTATTACCTATTATCTTGTTCCAAGAAGTTCTAAATCCCCTCTCCACCCCCCCTGAATATCATAAGCCAAGGTAAACTAATTTAGCTAGCAGCCTAATACAATGGGTCTTCTGAACTAAAGATTTCAACAGACAAGTCCTTGCCTGGAGTTGTAGACAGGTATAACGAATCTACCACAATGACCTATTATAAGGAAACTGTAATTTCATATATGAATAAACAAGTTACTCTAGTATTTCGTGTGAATACCTGAGAGGTTCAATGTTCTGGCAGAGATTTTCTTTATTTCTTTATTAAAAGAAAAAGGCATGTGCTAATGAATATGATTAGAACTCTGCTTATCAATCTGTCAAAAGCAAGACCATTTTCTTTGGGTGACTGCCATATTTATTTCCCTCCACACATGTTTTTTTAATAAAGAACGAGGTTCTTGTATGGTGTCCCTTAAGACCTGTCAAATATTGCACCAGAACAGCAGACTTATGTACAATTTTAGCACCATCTCATAAATCCCTTTGGCTAAGTTTCTCTTCTATAAGCAAGACAAAGATCAGTTTACATTACAAGAAAGTTTAAATCCAAAGCCTAAAGACCTCCCACAATATAATACACTGTTTTAAATGAGTATAAAATATTTAAACAGGTTCACTGCTTCATTCATACAGGGAGGGGAAAAACAAGAAAAAAGCTACTCCCTGTAATTCAAAGGCGATTGCACAGTGATAATGTAAAGATAACTGCCTTGGCCTATGACACATCTGAACCCTCAATATTAAGTCCTGCTTTATTGAGAGAAGAGTTAGTGACCCTTAACTTCTATCTGGAGATTCTCTCATCAATGGTTTTGCTTTAAAATAACCATTCTTGCCAAAGAACAATTTTCTTCTTAATGTACAATCTTCAGACCACCCCTCTAGAACATTCGGTCATCACATACTGCACCTGCAAGGGGTTAATCACCAGGAAGGGTAGTTCAAGCAGGGATCAGAAAGCCACAATTGCTGGGCTTCTATCCCCGACTTTGCTACCAATTTCCTCCATGGTCTTCAGTAAACACAATCTCATTGTGAAGGTTTATGCATCTACAAAAACTGTGGTATATTATGCTTCCCCACCCTAAAGAGGTAACTGTTAGTTTAGTGTTCAGAAAGCCACATAAAATTTTCAGAGGAAAGGCAATGTGCCATTGATTTAAAAGACTTCCAAACTAAAATATAGAACTGACTGATGAATCTTAGTTGTTCACAGATCACCAACTGTTTAAAATTAAGTTTCAACATTTTGCCAGACAGTTTTCTTTCATTTCTATCATCAAAATTACTTTATTATTTCTATTTATTACAAAATATTTCCTGTGTACTCCACAGATAAGCAGATCTGCTTTATATACACAAATGCATTAGTATTAAAGACTGGACTAAGACTACTTCCTAATTTCACACAGAACATGGGAAAAAAACCCCAACAAGCAATAAACAAAACAACACAGCAGCACGTTTCCTTCATTAACAAAGGAAAACTTATTCATATCAGCAACCTGAAAGGAGATATTAAAAACGTCCTACATGAGACAATTCTCAGGAGTCTGTATTATATGACCCAACATTACTACTGATGCAGAGTACTTTGTCTACAAATATGGCAATCCTTATTTTACAAAAATCTGGACCTCGGATTTTACGGATCAAATTTAATGCATGTATAGCTGGGATTTACAAGTGCGTCATTTTGTAATTTCTCTTTGAAGATGAGTCTTACCCATCTTAAGTTGCCAAGTTTCGCATATTTCACATCTTATTAACTCAGTTTGGCTAAAAAAAAAAGAATGAAGTAATGCTCTGTGCACTCAAAAGGATTAAAATTTGGTATGACTAAAGTGAACAGCAGCTAAAAATCTAAAGCATTTCGCACTGAAAAGTTCATCTGACTTTATAAAAATGAACTTGTATTCAAAATCCATTGCTATGAGGCCCATACAGAAGTACTGTAAAATTGGAGTTCCTCAACATATAACAGCATAGCTCTCTGCAAGTTTTCAAAAAATCTGACATGCATAAAATAATTTTGAGTGCTTTGAATAAATGAGTTTGATGTATCACTAAAGACAAGTAGTAACACATTCCCAGAAGTGATCAACATCAGTAAAAGATAAATGTACAAAGAAGTCATGTGTTATTTGATCTCTACTCCTCTCATAATTTCCAAGTTTCACAATTCTCATAGCATCAGCGACCAACACATTAAAACTGTCATCATGTGTGCAGAAAACTCTCTGTTCTCCAAACTAAGAGATTCTGCTTTGATGTACAATTCTTTATACATGCCAACTAGGCTTGAACCAAGAGGCACTTCAAACCAAGCTATGACTCTAAGGTTACACAATTCACATCAGTTCCTGGAGTTCAGAAATCCAGCAAGAATCCCCTAGGTCAGAACAAGAGAAAAAGGGCAAGGAACTTGTTTTCAAAACTATGTCCAGCACATCCTCTGAATTACTTTATTTTTTTAGACATAAAATATGATATTACCATAAAGAAGCCATGGTCAGGATGAGAGCTGTTCAGTGAGCATAGTATAAAACAGGGCTAACAACTCAAGAACTGAGTGGTCCAGAAAAGAGCAGAAGGATCAGTAATGCTCTGCTCAGTGGTAGACTATGGGCATATGACAGCTGCTTGGAAACTGGAGCGTAACTCCGTAAGAAAGAAGGCAAGAAAAAAAAGACAGCTAAGCCAAGTGGTAGAACCTCAACAATCCTCTCGTCACTCACAGAGAGTTGCTGCTGGTCAGTGGACACATCACAGCTCAAGCCACAGCTATGCAACTGCTAAATACGCATGCACTTCCTATTTCTAAGGAGAAGGCAAGAAGCTTAAAAACACAAAAATCCACAAAAGAAACAACAGCAGCAACAAAAAAAACCAACACTGCAAAAAACCTAACAGCTGGTTTCTTCAATATGGGAAACTTTCACCCCCTGAAATTCTGCATCATTTAAGGATTTTTGATATTCCAGGTAAGCAGCTTATTTTACTTTGGGAGAATCTCAAGTAATGTTTTTCAGCACTCCAAAGAAAGATAGGGGGAACAAAAATGGAAAGAGTAAGAGATCAGAAACTACTTTTTGACACTAAGCTGCCAAAAATCAAAGAAGGAAAATATGAATGATTAATGCTTAAGAGGAAACACGAAACATAATATTGACAACAACTTCTTACAGCACATTTTTAGCTGCTGAATGAGTTTTTTAAAATACTCAAGAAAACTAATTATTTATGTCAATAAAAGAGATATTCTTTTTAGAATTTATAGTCACTGTACTGACTATGAAAACCCATTAACTTTACAGGTCTCCTGAGTGTCTTTAGCTTCACAAATCTAACTCTGTACTATGTTTTAGCCATGTTCCATGCAATTTTTTAATAAGTACTTCTGGTTAAAGTAATCTTAAATCTCCTTCTACTACCTCAAAGAAAAAAAAATTATTTATAAGTGTGTATATATATATATATATATATATATATATATGTATATACCCAAAATAACTTTCATCATATCCAAAGAGAAAGCAGTTCCGCATATAATAATTTTTTAATCTCATGTTTTATAGTGCAAATGCCTTTGAAATAGAAAGTAATCAGCATTTTCACCACAGGAGACAACATATACCAAGTACTGTACTTCAATTTCCTCTGTTGAGATCCACTACATAGTTCAATAGTGAGCAATATGCAAAAAATCATAATTAAGTTTATTACAAAGCATGTAATGCTACAAGTGTTTAGCAGTCTGATCACAGGATTTTACATCCAAGGTTATTTACTATTCCTGTGCTCTTCTGTACAATCAGACTTCTGACATGCTAATGCATATTTATATAATAGATCAGTAGGGCTTCATTTAATTGCAAATACATTCCCATACCCTCAACTGAACCAAGTACCTTTATGAAGTTCTTCCATAGTGTTATTGCAGTTGTATAACAGTTACTTATTCTGAAATATATAATAAAGACTCAGATGGGACTACCAACTACCACGCAACACATTTTTAAAGCCTTCAACAAAACAAGCTGACATTTTATCCTCACATTTTAAATGGAAGAAATCAGGATGCATTTTAAGAATATTTTTGACCACTGGGTGCCACTCTTGTTCTGTCTAAAATAAACTGCCTGGCACTAACTCAGTCTTCTCAGTCTTTTTTTTTTTCCAGCTTTAAACAACTCTGATTCTTCTAAAGCAGGAGGAAAAGATGCAAGAATTTTTACACAAGTTTCTATTAAACATTTACCAATTTTCAAAACCCTTTACTGTTGCTTCTAGCCCTGAGAATGCAATTTTGAGAGCATTCTAGTGCACACAGACCCTTATGGTATATGAAGGAATTTTTTTTGTGGTGAAGTTATGTAATAACCTAGTTATGCTATGTCTAAATCATCACATTCAAAGCAACAGATATCTACCGCAACTGTGTAGCCCTGTAGCACTATATTGCCATTGCTACTAACAGCTTTGCAAGGCCTCCACACTGAGGCTTTGAGGAAGCTTGTCATGCTTGCTCTGTCTGAGCTTTTCCTGACCTGCCTGAAGTCTTTTTTTTAACTTGGTGCAGGCTTAACAGCAATTTTTCTAACTGACCTGCTGTCTACAGCTAACTTGGTTTACTTTTGTTGATCTTTGTATGGTACAACCATAGTTTTATATAGACTGCAGTAACAAGGAGTTATTCTATGTAGAATGAGATATTTATGACTAACGCCACGATGCAGTATATAGAAATACAGGCCTGGTATAATAGCAGACACCTTGAGAAGTGGAAACACAAGATGTGGCATATAAAAGTACAGCCATGAGATGACATTCTTAGATTAGACTGTTAATATTTCAGTTACACTAACAATTAATTCTTGTCTGAATATTTAAGGTGAGTTTCATCCTTGTCCATAAATTTTGAGTGTAACACTATCCTCTGTACTTCATTTATCATATGAAACAATCCCATATCAAACATCACTGCAGGCATGTGTATGTTGCAGCCCTACTGTTTAATACTATTCCTTAAATTTCATAGATGGGAACCTGAGGTACAGACTAAGAAGTGCTCACAGAAATGAATATAATCTACTCATCAGTCCAGCTGAGAAAACAGGGAGGTCAGAATAAGGCTATGGTGAACTTCATAATCCCATTATCTATCCCACCAACCTTTAAAATGGTGCAGGTATCTTTCCACTGTATTGTGGCCCCAAGGTACTGCAGTCACAGAAGCAAATTAGACCAAAGAATTCTCTGAAGTCATGTAAAAAGTGGGACTGATCAGGGAGATGCACTAAATTATTTACAGTCCCAGGCTAACATCATAAAGATGCTATCATTATGCCTCCTATCGTTACTAAACAAATACTATAATAGATACTTTCATGTCATACCATTCATTTAATCTGTATTTCAAACAATAGAAATAGAAACAACTTTTCCACTATCGTCTTTTACTTCAACAGATGTCCTTTCCCACATCCCTGCCATTTCACCGCTCTGCTCTACCAACTTTTTGATAACAAAGAAAAATACCCTAAATAGTCCCAGCCTATGCATGGCACTACTGTAAAGTCTTATAAAATACCTGTATTCAGGCTGCCGACTTATAGGATGATCATCCCTTGGCCATCTGTACCCTGATTCATCCTGCAAAACATACATGCAAAACAATTGTGTGACGTGTATCTCAACATCAGATGTCAGGTACAGTTAGTTGCCAAATGGTACTTATTTACTGCAAACCCAAAGCATTTAATGAGCTAAAAGAAAGTATTAATCATTCACAGCAAGGTTCCTCTCACTTTATTCACTCTACCCCATTCCTCTTATTTTCTTCCTCTATCAATACTAAAGAGAGCAACTTTGAAATGCTGTACAAAGCACAAAAACTACAAAAATTTCCAAATCATATACATAGGCTTTGACTTTAAAAAAAAGAAAATTTTCCTCACTGAAATGTAAATTATCATCAATAGTTTGAAATTACAGAATTTCAAACAGCTGGGTTGGAGGAAGCAACAGTAATGACCTTTCAAAGGGACCATAAATTTTGTACTTAGGTGTAGCTGCTGGGGGAAAAAAAAAAAAAAAAAGCATTCCACATCATGATAGAATTTAAATAAGTGAACAACTGTGCAAATTAGAAGGATAGGTAGACAACATCCAACAAGTTGCATGTGCAAGGACTCATTAAATAGAAAGATTTTGCAATCATTCTTCTACTCATCCAGATAACTTTGCACTGCATTACAGAGGACTTCTGGCCACTTTTGTTTTCCCAGGTCAGAGACTGAGCTTTCCACAGTGCTGGACAAGGGCTCTTTTCTAAGTCAACAAAGTAGCTAGGAACCATAACAAGCAGCAAACAGGTATTACCATATAATCACAAGAGTCTTAGAAGCACAGTAACTGCAAAAATGCACCAAGTATCAAAATTTGGATGTTTTTTCTATTCATTCTATTTCAGTTTTCGAAAACAGCAGTAACATCAATGCTCTGTCTGAAACTATTTTAATTGTTCAGTATTCAAGCATTAATGAGAAGATAAACATCATAAACATGTGAGAAGAATCACCTTATGTACACCTCGGTGTGGAGGGCCACTTCTTCGGTCATGAGCAAAACTGCGACCCTCTTCATAGTCTCTGTACTCAGCATGACTGTAATCATCATACCGACTGTAATTCCCATCCCCAGGTCTTTCGAGCAGTGGTGGTTTCTTGGGCATAATGTTTACTACTCTATGGTAATCATCCTAAACCACAAAAGAAACAAAATTACATTGCTTTTAACAGCTGGAAATCTGTAGTGAATACACAAAAGTAAAAATAACAAGTTATTTCTAAATATGGGGCTATAATAATCTTAAAGCTGAAATAGCACAGGGGAAGAACAAACATTAAAAATCATGCCAGTCTGATGGTGGAACAACTTATTAAATCTAATTGGACACCATTCAGATGCAACCCTTAGGCATTACAAGTTCATTTATAGAGGGAAATTTTCAATATGGTTTAAGTTTCTTTTGAAAGTTTAAAGCAGTAGCATTAGCTACTTTCTAAGCATCAGCTACTTTCTTTTTTTAAGCATTAGCTACATGTATTTCTCAGAGACTTTTACGTTAACTTAGGAATGCAATACAGTTACACTTGTAATGCCTGTAAAACAAAGAGCCTGTTTGAAAATACTATCAATCTTCTTAATGTCAATAACATCCTCCACACTATGGAGATTATAGTGAAGACAGTCCTTGCTTCATAATCTGAATAGATAAGCACCTTCTCAATACAATGCAGTAGGTGATCTGAGGATTCAAGTGACAGAGAGAATTTTAACACTCTCGGGTTTTCTTTTAATACAAGTTTCAGATAGCTTTTTGCTAGAATGCAAAACTAATTTCTTGTATTTCCTTCAAATAAAATGTCATACTCTATTTACCAATTAAAGAAATCCTTTGTTTATTAAGCGCAAATTGCACAGTTGCAAAAGATACAAATCCAATTTCTAGAACCAAGTATTACATAAGCCAACTGCAAACAAGAAGCAAATGGAAACATGAATGCAAGACCTTGTTTTTTAAGTCTTCTTCCTTTAGCAAGATATATTTTCTATGGGCCTTAAAAACACAAGCTATAAATGCAGAGACTGGAGTTAGCATGTGCTATTGGGGGGTGGGGGGGATGCGTGTGGAGATACTCAAACTAGTTTTTTTAATAGAAGTCACAATGTAATGCACCAATAGTTTTTGTAGAAAAATACATTAAATTCACAAACTGCTAAATATGGTCATGCAAAAAAAAGTTAGTTCTGATTTCAGAGATCACCCAACAAATTCACTAGAGGGCAATCCAAAGTCAGCCTACAGCCATACTGATGCAAAGTAGAGACTACATACACATTCATACACAGCCACAATGCTTGACCTACCCTTACCTCATTGAATATCCTCCACATGTTTGGGGTTTTTTTTAATTTGGTGTCTTACAAAGATGATGTGCTCTGAAGCTAAAATAAAACTGCTCTGTGCTTTAACCTCACCCAGAAGTCCCCACAACATAACTATACTGACACACAGAAGGATAGTTACATAAAGCTGAAGGTGTAACCACTTACAGTTAATTGTGCCAATTGTGTTAATTGTGCCAATGCACCTGAAATTTAATTGTGTCAATTAACCGTTGCAATGAACAATGGCACAGGCTTATAAGGACAGAAATTGCCTGTCAACTATCTTGAATTAGCAGAGCTATATGAGAAGGAGCTTCACATCCATCTTTCAGTAAGGCAGAGAGACACCAGATCCTGGTTTGCCCAACTACTGGGGGTATTTTTTAGTGCAGAGGGATAGTTATTGATTGCGATAGATAAGCATATTCTACTAGTCCCTTCATCCCCAGGTCCAAACACATGTCATATAAAGCTAGCATTGAACTATCTAGTTAATTCTTGCATCAAAATGAGTGCATCACGTCTTTTAAATTTTAAAGTAAATTTTCGTAATGCATATGCCATGCATTGTTCCCTGGACAGCTTGAAAGACTAAAGGAATTTAGGAACGTCACTCTTGCAATGGTTAAATTAAATCAGCAATGTGTTAGTCAAGTCAAACAGATTTAAAAAAAATAATGTGAAATCTGTGAAAATACATTCTGCCTTTTCTCGTGTCCTATTGCTGATAAATATTTTGGAAAAGCAGCTGACTAAATACCCTGTGCAAACTTATCTGATTTCCAGTTTGCTGAAAATGCAGAAATTTTGTTGTTGCCTGTAAAGAGAGTTAAAAATGTCACAGAGCAGCTGAACACTAATACACTACTCAATAGAGAAGACTACGTAACTAGTTACCAAGTTAACCAACACTGGTACACTTTCAAAATGACAAGCTGAAAATATGGTAGAGGGAACCCAGGAAGTATGCTAAATCAGCTATGCTATTATTCCAACATTTAAAAGAATTAAAAGAAAAGCCAGACAACAGGCACAGGTACCTGAAATTTTATTTTGCCAAATGTAAATTGCACAGCATGTAAATAGAAATACCAAAAAGTATTCTTGAAGTTCTATTCAAAAGGTGTAATAGCTCAAAAGACAAAACTACGGCCCGTTTTCTTTCTTCTTTAGAGACTTCAGACACAGGAGAAAAAAAAAAATAATAATTTTACCCAAATCTTTGGCACAGAGATTTTCTAAAAGCATTCTAAAGTTATTCTACAGCAGAGTAAGCATAGCTTCCGCATTTGCTTTTACAAGCATAACATACAGTAGGAGTCTCCATGCCTACAAAGTAGATTTCCATTGACACTCTTCTTGATAAGCATTTCCCTTACAAGGCTCCAAAACACAATTTCTTTAGCAAAGATGTATTTTCAACATTGGTTATAAACATTTCCTTCTATACTTTAAGCATCATAATAAACAACTGCATCGGTGACAAGAACAATACTGAAAGTAGCCATTTTACCACTTCAAATCAGTTCAAAGATATATTAACATTAAAAAAAACGGTCTGGGGAAAAATATAACATAGTATGGCCTTTGGTTCTCCAGAAGTTATTAATCCTGTGTTTAATAACAAAAAGAATTACACACACACACAAAAAATCTATTTATGAAAATACAAATATTCTAAAACACTTCCAATAGATTTGAAAAAAAAAATACAAGATTTAATTCTGTAAGCATCCTATTATCTCTGTGCAGATGTATTTGCTAGATTATTGGCTTAAATGAATGAGAAAAGAACAGAACTTGAGGTATACTAGGAACTTAAATACGTACATAAATCCAGCCGTTATGGTACAAGTCATGGTATAAAGGTGTAGTATAATAGTATAATGCTAAAGAAACATTATACACTTACATCAGGATGAAACCTTGGAGGGAGACGTTCTCTTGGAACTCTTTCATAGTCATATCGCCCTTCAGACCACATTTCATCTCTTCGATATGCCACTAAAGACAATAAAAATCCAATTAGCCAAAACCAGACTCATTATGAATAGACGAAAGGATAGTGAGCATAGAAATGTTTCCGGACTTCTCCCAATATAATGTATTATGCACAAGCCCTGTAAATACACTTTTTTTTTTAATTAGCCCTTTTAAAACTAAATCTATCTAGTTACAGAAGTAATTAATGAACTTTAAGCAAAAATAAGTCACAGTATGTGCAAGAACAACTGGAAATTCGTGTAGCATAATCAGTAATTACAGGACTTACAGATACTATAAACAGCTCTATTGAAATATATGCATATTGCAAATACCAGCTGTACACATAAATTCATATACACATACCTTATAGCAATTTTGATATTGCTCTGCTAAAAATAGGGGACTTTTTTTAAAAATAGTGTTCAACTATTTATTACATTGAAGAATTTCTACTGTTTTATATAATATAATAACTTTGATTGAATTATTTCATCATCTCAACCATCTGGAAAGAGGTTAAAACACAACACATCACTCAGTTAGTACGAAGCTCCACATTTTGAATACATGATCGAAATGCATTCTTCACATGCAGATTTTTCCTGTTTTAAATTGGGAGCCAGCAGAACACACAAATTCCTCCTTCCGGAGAAAGGTGACTTTCAAAGTCAAAATTAGTAACTAAATACAGGTGGAAATAAACCATCACCATAAGAGATTCTAGTCACGCTATGTTAGACAAGACAAACTTGAGAAGATGAAACCTTTCTGATGATTATAGAGGTGACAAATTATATACTATACATCACTGAAAACAGACAAGAAATTGCAAGAATTACATTTTTCAAAATTGCCCTTCACAATGGTAGTTCTAGCTATTAAAAATACTCAATAAGAAGAAGAAACAGCAGATCATATTCAGAAAGAGAAATACATAACATTATCTACTTTCACAAAATAAAAACACTTACCTGGAAATAGACTTATGAGGCTATATGAAAATACTGATTATTACAGATGTTAAGAACCAACATGACAAAAGGGTTTATTAACTGTAAACAGAGGTAGCACCAGGTCAGATATATATTTTTGTGAAAAACAACGAACACTCACATACTTACTTTTCTGTCAGTTTTAGCACCTCTGCTTCTGAAGACCCATTCAACTACCTACAAAAAAGAAGAACCTGAAGTTAACAAAAAATGCATATATATTTGTAAGTACCTTTTTTTAAGTAAACCAGACGTTTAAAATCCAAATCTTTCAACCGCCCGTCCCCCATGATCTGTCGAATTAGTACAGTGTAATTCACTACACTCAATTAAGAAAGAATATGAACTACTCAGCTGAATTCACAGTATCAAAAAACTTCTGGTGACAAATTATTACAAATACAACACCTTCCTAATAAATTCCAGAGTTTTCTTTCCCCTTTATCATCTTTTACTCACTATCTCAAGTCTCAGTTTTTCTTCCACTTGTTAACAAAAGCTTTTGGAAACTACTGTAACTGCTTTCTTAAAAATACTCAGAAAAATATTTAATATATTCACTTAACTTATTTAAGTGTCTTTCAATATCATTAAGTAGAGAAAAATAAGACTCAGTTGCATGTGATGAGAGGTTAATTAAAAGTTTGATTTAACAAATGCTTTTCCTTTGGTAATAGATAGTAAATCCTGATGAAGTAGCTCTTTCCTCAACTGTAATAAGCCTTTCTATTCAGAGATTTTGACCCTACCATTGGTACGAACGAACCAGAGTATCTTCCTAAAAGTTTGTTCTGTTTTATAAGACTTGACCTTAAGTACGTTCCACAACCAAGACACAGGGCTAGTCTGATGTAGTCACAGACTATAAATCAAAAGCTGACTAAACCAACAGAGTTTGGTTGGGTAAGAGCTAGAGGCTCTGCTGTCCCTGCCCTTGCCAGTTTGCTCCACATAACAGTTACTAATTCTGAAACCATTGCTCATATTGCTGTATTTGTTGGTCAGGTGTATCCATCAGAAGCACCTTCCTGGCACTTTCACAGTAACTGCCTCAACTTTTCTCCATTCTCTACTTCAGGGACTTCTGCTAAAGTCTTAAAAATTCATAACAGGGGCTACACATGCATTAAGTGCTCTCAGGCTGACCCTGTGCCCTCTCTTTCCCACGTCACCGGGAGGGTGCTCTATCTGCTCTTACACTGTCCCCACAATCGTCTTTCCTTTGTACCTAGAACAGTACCTGAATACTCCTGTGTTTTACACATACCAGGAGGGACAGAATTAGCCGAGGCAAGACCAAATCATTACACTGGAACAGTGCCATGTGCTCTCTCTCAAAACACTTTGCTGCTGGTCCCTCACGCCCAGCCCTTGCCCCAAGGTGGGCCATTCCTGCTCACAGCTGGAGAGCGCCTGAGCCTCCTGCAGTGCCTGCTCCCACCCCTGCTCGTCCACAGCCCACCCGCTTCTCACATGCACATGGACTTTGGTACCCCATGGCGAGCCTCACTCCGTTTTTAGACCAACAGCAAATATCAGAAGCTGGATTCAGATAAGGTTTTCAAGGGGGTTTTTTTTTGCATTTTGACAAATACAGTAGTGTCCACGCCCTGCTGTCTGCAGCAGTTACTGAAATTGTTAACAGAACACAATGTTCAAAAAGCGACACATTTCAGTAAGTGCCACTGCAGCTAGGTGCAAGCTTTCACATCATGCTGCTCTCTCAGTCAAGCTACCTCCAACACCTCAACACACATCACTGGCAGCAGGCACCGACATTCACATACATGCTCTGTTATACTATCAGGCAGCAAGGCTGACAGAAACACTCCCATTTTTATCAATGTTGAGGGACCTCACTGAAACTAGCAAGAATTATCACCAGTATTTTGACAAAACAAAAACAAAAGCTGGAAAAAAGATAGAGATAAACTATCACAAAAGCCAACAGACTGAAGAAAAAAAAAATACAGAATTACATCAGACAAGTATGGAGGTGGAAGAAAAATGTCAGAAGTGAGAATATTTTGCATTTAGAGGAATGAAATGAAGAAAATTAAGCAGAAGCAACCATCAAGTACATTGTTCAAAATGCTGGTAAGGAAAAAAAGTAGGAGGAGACCACTTTTATATAGAAGACTAAACAGACAAATTTTATCTGGGACCAATGAGATAAAGTAAGATGTATTTGAAAATACCAGAAGAAAAATGATGTTTAAAGGGAAGAAAATGCATTTCCTAGCATCTTGAGCACATTTCATCTGTTTCTAAAGAAAAAAAACCACATCCATTTCTTAAATGATGTGACCTAACACAGCTTTAATAACAACCATGAAGAGGCTAAACTCTTAGGATTAATATGAGAAGATTCCATTAACAAGGATTCAAGAGATCAAACCTCAAGTTTACTACACTGTATTCAGAATCATCTGTTCTCTCAGTACAAAGTTGTTCTAAAACAAAGATTTAAAAAAATCTATTTTTATTTCACACCTAACACGATTGTCACTCACATTGACTATTTTCTATTAGCATATACAGCAAATGTAGTTGATATTTCTTTAATATCATGACATATAATCACTTGCTATATTAATTTAAACAACCTCTTCCTATTTTTGATCAGAGGTGACTGTTTTTCCTGAAGCAAGGTCTTTATTTTCTCAAATAAAGCATAGGCAGCGCACTCCAGCATACGCAGAAGCCATTCTATTAACACAGCGCAAGCTGCTCCACTGTGGCCAGATGCCAAGAACGGCTTTGCTCCGATTATCACAGCACTATGTCTTGCTCTATGCTACTGTAGCTGATGTAATACAAAAAGGGTTTCTTCATCAAGCAGATTACATGGGTCACTTAAACTTCAGGTTTTTTGTACAACTGGGTTTTCTTTATCAATCATTAACTTTTTATTCTTTTTTGCTTTCTAAATAATATATGCTAAAAAAAGCTCACACATTTGCAAAAGCACTCCAGTATTCTGCAATATTTTGTACACAATTCTTGTCTACACTTACTTGCGACATCAATTTTCATCATGGCTAGAAATATCTACTTCTCCAGGATCTGTAATTTTCCAGTGTGCGCTATCAACCTTCTGCAGAATCTACATTTTTGTTTCAAAAACATATAGCTTTCTAACCCAAATAGCTACATCCTGGCATATGTGAACAAAGCATAAAACCAACGCTGTGCTGTAAATGCAGAGGCAGGCAGCTGCAGTATCTCTGATGGTACTGGGATATATCTGGTTTTATACTGTTAGTTTGACAAAGATTGACAAATGCGGGCCAGTTCTGTCTCTCCTCTGCTTTGGAAAGCTCTCAAAAAAAGCTTAGATGCTTTTGTACGAGTAAGGCCTAGGAAAGACCCTTAGAGAATTGTAACTTATTAGAAATACCATGGCCAATTTTGCAACAACTGCTGCTTTGAGGACATAAAGACAGAAAACACCGCTTTTTCTTCCAACAATTAGAATCTGTCTTTGACAGTGTTTCAAAGATATTCCAGTATCTCTTACCTAGACAGGAGGCAAGACAGATAAAACTGAGTTGGGAAAAAAAAAAAGTAATTTTCTCCACCTCCCCCCATACTTGGTACAGGCAGAAAACATTGAATAGACATAGTCCTCTATTGGTAACATGAAAAAGCAGAAGCGTAAGAGCAGAGGGAAAAATCCATCACAACAATCCATAAAATACTATGACGGAAGCATTGAGAAAAAACAGGGATACGAAGAGAATCCATCTCTTCCTAATAACAAATATTAGCCTATAAGATTTTCAAAAGTAATTAGAAGCATGACTGCAACAAGTCTAGGCATATTCAACCTAGATACCAAATAACCCGAAGGAAAAGGCTTTCTTCCAATCTTTCCTGACCTGTTCACAATAATTTTGACTTAAAATAAGGAAAAAAAAAAAGAAAAAAAAAGGAAAAAAAAATATTTGAGACAGCACTGACCACAAAAGTCAAATTAACTCCCACCTCAAAAGGGAAAAAAGCCAGAAACATGTAAACTGAATGAATGTATTAACAACAGCAGCATTCTCATGAGGATTTACAATCCCACTGCTTCAGTTTTCTTACCACATCATTCTAATACATCACTGGGAGCAAGAGAAATGCAGACAATGCGTTGGGGGTAATATTAATACAATGATTGATGTATTAGTGCTTATCTTTGCCTGAACACCTGCAGCTACTAACGTCCCGTCCTTCATCAGTGTCAAAGCTACAAAAAGAATGTTCTGCTGGGCTACGATGGGGCTGCTACACTAGCAATGTCAGTGCAAACAACTGTATGGATCACTGCTTCCACTGTGACTTTTTGTCTTGCAGCACAAGCATTTTGACAACAAAATATGTCAGCTCACCATACTGTTGTCATAACAGGTCAAAACTTCAATGCTTTCAACGTTTACACTTGAAAGTACCAACCAACTCTTGAGTATTTCACCCAGGGAAAATCAATGTATCAAACCCTACTCATGCACAGATTCTGTGGGTTTCCACATCTTTTTGTGTATTTCTGAAGAGTTTTTGTTCCCTTGAAGTTGCAGACGCCTCAGACAAAGAATTATTACAAGACTATGCATGAAAACCTCTAATGCATGGTAAAGAACCTACTTAAGGAGTATGAGAACAAAGAACCATGGAGAGCAGGCTTAGTGCTTGAATCCTAGTGAAGACTTCAAATATATTACAGAACACCCTATCATCAGGCTAAGTGTAAAGATTTATTCTAGTACGTTCAAGGAAATCAGCTAAGCAACACACGTCTTATTTATCCCTCTAGAAACATAAAGATACTGATTCTGCACCACCATACCCACAAGAAGCCTCACTGACAGCATTTACAATGGGATTTATACAGCCTCCAACTAGTTATTAAAGTTTGAAATGACTCTCGCAAGTATGCAGAAGGACTAATACCCATCCCTTCAAAACAAAAACGCAAATTAAACTGAAAAGCAAAATCTTCTGCCATGCATGGGTTTTAAAACGGATTAAATGATAAGGTTTACAAAAGTCACCCTCGGTGCTGACACAGCGGCGGCCTGCCCAGAGGAAGATATCCTTCCACCCCCCCTGTCCCGCCACTTCCACTCCCCCCGACCCCTGAGAAACCCGGGGAAACAAAGGATCCCGTCCCAGGGCACGGGCTCCCGCAGGCGCTGGAAGAGGGACCCGCTCCCAAAGCCCCCCGGCTGCCGCCTCCCAGGACGGGCCTCACAGACGCTTCAGCGACCACCCGCGCACGTGCTCGCAGCGCCCACGCAGCGCGGGGGGGAAGCCAGGCCCCTTCCTGCGCCCCGCAACGCCCACCGCCTCACGGAGGAGACTGAACGGCGAACCGCCGCCGGAGCCCGCGGGCCGAGGCTGAGGGCCACGCGATCGGCTCTGGCACCACGCAATGTCACGTTCACTCCGCGGAAGCGGGAGGCGAGAAAACGGGCTCCGCACCAGCCCCCGCGGGCACAGACCGCCGCCCGCGCCCCCAGCCCGGGCCCGCCCGCGCCCCCAGCCCGGGCCCGCCCCCGCCGCTCACCCGCCTCCCCCTCTCGCTCCCGCGGCGCGGCAGGCAGCTCCCCTGGCTAGCGCCGCGCCGCGCCGCACCGCACCGCCTCCCGCCGCTTCCGGCGCTCCCCAGACGTTGACGGAAACACCCGCCTTCCTTCCACCATCGCCACCGTGTATTGGCCGCGGACGGCGCCGGTCGCCGCGCGTCGGCGGAAGAGCGCCGCCGTGCCTGGAGAGCGGCTGGAGCGGCGGCGGTGCGGGAGGGGTGTGTCCCGTCCCGTCCCGCCCCGCCCCGCCCGGGCCTGCGCGTCGTCCGGTGTCGCGTCGCACCATGGGCGCCCGCGCGGGCTGAGCCCCGCCGTGACGGGTAGGCCGGGGCGGCTGGGTAGGCCGCTGCGGGGGCCGGGGGCCGCGGGCTGCGTCCCCTTGAGGGGAATAGGCGCGGGAGCAGATGCGCGGGTGAGCCCCGGCCCTCCACCCCCCACGGTTCGGTGGCGGCCGGAGCGAGGGCACCGCGGAGGCAGGAGCGCTTGTTTACAGCCGGGGAGGCCGTTCGCCTCGCTTCTGGCTTTTGTGGTTGTAGGCGGGGAGGCAGCGTTTGTCATCGCGCAGCAGCCAGGCAAAGCTAAATCAGGCGCTACCGGGCAGCCGCAGGGGGATGTTGCTTACAGCGAAAGGCTTTAATACAACGTGTGGAAGTTTCTGAGTAGCCTGTAGTTCTCTTGCCTTAATATTGGCTTGCAGCTGCTGAGCTCTGGAAGGGAATTGCTTGTCTCAGCTGGGGTTTTTAGGAGGAAGGGGCGTCCCTGAGTGAGTTACCTGGATCTGCCCCTCCTGGGTGAGGTTCTGGGTGAGACTAGACTGGGTGTGACTGAACCAAGCGAGTCTTCTCACATCTTGACTATGCTGGAAATGCATTTAAAAAGACTCTGTTGTTAAAGCTCTTAATGTAGTTCCTGCTGGCAGCCTGGTTGTCCAGTCTTATTGTCCCAAAGTTTTTGTAGTTAGGTTAGTACATAAGAGTAATTTGATTCAGACCATGGATCCTTTTTATGTACGTCTTTGGCTTGGGCAGATTGAAAGGCTCTTGTACTCTTTCTTCTGATAGTGTCAACTTTAATTACCTAATTCTGATCCTATTTAATATTTGTCTTGTAATGTTTAAGTGACTATGTAGAGATAAAACAGATTCTGCACCAATAGTTTATTATATGCCTCTTGTGTAGGAAGGAAGTGTAGAATACCCTTGTCTGGGACCAAGGAGAACATGCGTTTGGTTTCTCCCTTTACTGCGGCCTTTTGATTATGAGCTTGAGTCAAGCTCCTGCCCCAACTAATGGTTTATTGATTTGGGCCTAAACTCTGTTGATACTGTTAAATCAGAAATAAAATATGATGTTTTAAGGATCAAGATAGAAGAACTCAAATTAATTGGCCTAAACAAGCATATCTTAAGTAACTTACCCACAAATCATTTATACATACCTAATGGATTAAGTCACAAATCTGACCTTGCTGCTGTGCACTTTAAACAAAAAAGTTTGTGCTTAAGTTGAAATGCTGATGTTAAGTAATTAAAATAATAGTAAATTCAGACTCCACTTGATGCTTCAGACACATCCAAACTATTTTTGGTGGTGTCCTTATGTGTTCTGGGACAGAGCAGAAAAGCCAATTACTGAAATTAATCATTGTCTTCTCTTGTGATGTTCTCAACATGAGTGATGAATGCTGCATTAAGCATATTGGATTCAAGCAAAACATACTTGTGTACCCAGTATATTTTGCAGGAGACTTAATCGTTACTGACAGATGGCTCTTGTTGAAGAATGGCTTCTTTTAGTTCGAGTTGCTGGAAAAGACAAAAAAGATTGAATTCAAGAAGTCATAGTAATGAGAGACAACCCCATCCTGAAAGTCAGTATGTGAAAATGATAAATGAAGAATGCATTAATATTACAGAGAGGCTATTACATTAATGGGAGTTGTGCTCAACTCCATGGAGATAATGTACTGGCTTCCAGCTGATGCTTTGAAGTTAAGTAACTGGGTAATACCTTGAAGATCAGGCAAGCCCCATAAAAGCATACTGTATAAAACAGAAATGTTTTGATTCATTGGGGAGATCTAGCTGGATATAGAAGCCAGGCTGTACATGAGACTCAGGTGAGTCCCCTGCAGCAAGTAGAAAGCTCAGATGGTTTGGGTTTGGGTTTTGGTTTTTGGGTTTTGTTTGTTTGGTTTGGTTTTTTTTGGTCAGCCTGTGAAGTGAAAACCTATAAAGCAGAGAGACTGGTGATCAAGGAGAAAGAATGTGATGAAGATGTTAAACTTGTATTGGACAGTTCTATGAAGTTAGAAAATTCCTGAAGTAAAAGGACTCTGAGTCTTGTAATGATGAGCCTCCAGATGAGATGTATCTCACCTAGAAAGTTAGCTTAAAGTTGGAATTGGCTTTTTTTACTCCCTGTCCACCCCCCCACCCCCCCCAAACTGGAAAATGTCAGATCAATAAATGTGAAGCTGATATGGCAAGGTTGGCATCCATAAATGAAGGGAGGGGGAAAAAAGAAAAGCTATTCATATGGCGTTGGCAGTTGGTTATCCCCACAGGGGCTTCATGGTGGTTTAAAAAAAAAAAAAAAAGGACTAACGGATTTGTTAAGGCAGGTTTAAAATTGACATGTGTGATGAGGGTGGGAAGAATTGTGCCAGTAGTTGGATGTAAAACTGCATTTATACCACTGTATTTACAACAGATAACCAGAAATCTGCATTTTAACATGCTCAAGCTTTTTGAGAGATTGCTTTTGGTAAAATGTCATGTTTGAATGTTCTGCAGAAGACTTAGTAAGGACAATGAGGCTTTTAAGTAGATAAGATGAATGGCCCAAATATTGCCGTTTGGCAAACCTGTCAGTGTATCTGCTGGCTTAAATAAGATATTTATAAACCATACCAATGACCCCTTAGTATTTAGAACAGGAAGCCCTCCTGCAGATCTGGGGAAATATTCTTTCCTGTGGCAAATGGAGTGGCAAATTTGAACCTTTGCCATCTTGAACATGAGCATGGTGATAGCCTTATAGTTACTCTACTTCCTCTTTTATTAAAATTGTGCCTGTCTGGCGAGTCAGGCTTTAAAAGTAAGAAATCCTGGCATGATAGTCCTAAACAATACAAATTGCTAAGAATATTTGGGCAGCTGGAGCAGCAAGACTGTTTCACTTAAATTTGTCCAGGGGACTAGAAACAAAGCTCAACCTCAGCTGCCTGGCAGCCAGCGCTCCAGGGTGCAACTGTTTCAGCTTGCTTCTAGGAAAAGTAGTGTGCACCTGAAAATGGCAGTTGTGTAGCTTGCATTCATTAATAATTTCCGATCGACTGAGTTATTAGGCCTGTAGTAATCTTCACGTGACGTATCACCTTCTCTTTGGAGGTTTGTGGTGTTTGCACTGTGGTGTTGTGGAATACGCAAGCTGACTGCTCTCCAGTCATGCCATTCTCACTGGCGTCTGTTCATTAATATGGGGCCTGCTTGATCTCCTGTTAGAAGGTGCTCTAGCTTCTCTTGTCTTTTAGGCAGAGTTAAATTGCTGTCTACAGCCACCTGCGGTTCACGTCTGCTGTTTTCTCCTCCACTGTTGCAATATATGAGCATTGGCAACATACTGTAATGCAGCACTTAAGGTAGCTTGTGCCGTATCCTTTGTATCCACTGTACATCTGGATAACTGCACTTCAGGCCATCTATTTGCATGGCATGTTGCCAAGTCAGTCTGGTTAGGCTTGTCAAGGATACTAACGCCAAGCAGCAAGGAATTTGGGATAATGAATCCAGTCTGCGTAACACCAGATGCAATGTGTGACCCTTATTGCAAATTTATTCTGTTTTCATTTGCTTAACCTTTATGTTGCCATTTCTGCTCATGCCAAAAAACACAGACTCTGAACATGGAAGAACTCAAAATTCAAGCACTTGGAAACTGCCACGCAGATGAATTGTGATACAGCAAGCACGTCAGGAAAGAGAAGCAAAACACTTGGATAATCAGTGTCTACCGGGAATGTCAGGTCTTCAGATGACTGAATCGTGAAATGCCAGCAAATAACCACAACCGGATTAGAGTGTGATATTAGTTACTTTGTTGGCACTTGGCCAAGCAGTCTGCTCAAACTCACTACCTGAAAAGTCCCCTAAGAAACTGTCCGTACTATGACGGATGTTGGTTTCTAATACTTTAGTTTCTTTCATCCCTTCATCAGCTTTTGTCTGCATTTTTAAAATTAGTTGGTCTTGCTGAAGAAGTGGCTTGATCCTCAGTTAGGAATCGGCTAGAGGTGCCAAGAAGCAAGAATAAGGCTGCAGGAAACTGGATAAGGAGGTAGTAATTGGACTGCATAGGGAACGTTTTTGCTGTACTATTTGGTGTGCCCTCTCATAAGGGTTGTGCTTTATTCTGATCTTAAATTTTGCTCACTTAGCTCTTGGACCGAGCCATGGCTACAGAATTGATCAGAGGGAAGAAGTGTTTTGCACAGATTTTAGCACCACTTAAAATTTTGGGGAATGTCTGAACATGAGGAAAAACATAGGCTGTTCTTTTTCAAGTTAGTTGGTTACTCTTTACCTAGTATTAGATGATGTGTATGCAGTTATAACAAGGTTTTTGAATTGATTAATTATGTCTAGGCATATTCTTGGCTACTTAGTTTCAAGAGCTTAAAAGAGATTGGAAATGAAAATGGCTTTAAGATTTCCCTGGTTCCTGCCAGTATAGAGCTGTTTAATCAGGAGGAGGAGGAAGGGGAGTGCCTCTAGGGGAGATGCTGTCTATGATCAGCTCTGGACACTTGCAGTTCCAGAGCAGTGTAAAAGCCTGAGCAATAGATACAAGAGGAAATACTTGCTGTTTTAGCATCTGAGATACATTTTAAAGTCAATGCAGTATCTTTTTTCACCCCCAATAATTAGGACTCTGCTTTAGGGAAGCTTCCCCTCACCCCTTAACCGAATGTGGCTTATTCTATGTCGAATGCAGCTGCACTGAAACTTGTATAAAGAATCAGAACATGCAGCTAAGAATCAGAACATGCAACAAAGGTCATTAATTTCACATATTGGCCAGAATGTTTAATAAATGGAGATTGCTTGTTTCTTTCTGGACCTAAAACTTTCTTTGCTGCACAAATCAGCAGAGGCTTATTTTAAGTTACACCAACTTGTCTGTTTTTTCAGGACTTACAAATTGACTTGCATAGAGCAAAAATATGCTTTGGATCCGGGGGAGGGGGAAGGAATGTGTTCTTTTGTAGCATATGAAGGCAAACACTAATTTAGTGTAAAATGATGAAAGGGAAATGAAAGCTATGCTTTCCTGAAACTTTATCGTGACTGTCTGGGTTAGGTTTGAAAAACAACTTTAAAAAAGTCTTGCAACTGTTTTATAATTAATTGCTCTGTTGAATACAGTTTAACTCTTCTCTCTTTCTCCTTTCATCAGAAAAATGAGTGGTGGGTTGGCACCAAGCAAAAGCACAGTGTATGTGTCCAATTTACCCTTTGCTTTGACAAACAACGATCTATACAGGGTAAGTTTTTAAGAGCTGCGTTGTGCAGATTAAACTTGTCAACAACAATTTTCAGTGTAAATACAATACTGATATATATCTCTTAGAAAAGTTTGTCTTGATAAATTTATTACTAATGACATGCAATTGTCTATTGTTAAATCTTTTTATTTTGTTTCATATTTCAGATATTTTCAAAGTATGGGAAAGTTGTCAAGTAAGTGACCTGATATGGCCTGCTATTTTTGTAGCTTTCATTTTAAATATTTAATGTCTTTGCTTCACTTGAAAGTCTTGTGCTTTTTATAATTTAAGTATGAATGTGGAACTGTATTGAAGTCCTGTTCATTTTTAATAAAGTATAAATTTAAATTTAACAACTGGAGGTTCTTGCGGTTACACACATAATGTAAGAATATTTGTGATGGGGACAGGTTTTTGCTAACCACTTCTTAAGAGCACGTAGAATGTTGTTATATACCAATGGTCTTTTCTCTGAAATAGTTGAAACAATATTCTTCCAGTAAGTGTTGTTCCCCTTCCCCCAAACACCACCTGGGACACAAGTGGATAAGTGTAAAAGCAGGAGCTTCTTCTTGTGTGAACTAGATGTCACAATTCCCACAAACAGTTCCCACAATTGCGATGTACAATTCCTCTATTTGTGGTTCTAGAGAGACTTGTTATTGTGACTGCATATTATTATATTTAAGATTAGATGTAAGGCTGCATAGTAACAGCTTTTAATATTTGGGGTATTCATGAACAACACTTGTGAATACCTGCCTCTATGTTCAAATGATAGAAATAAATGCCACAGTAAGGAACTTGCTGTTTTGTTTCTTTACTTTTTTAACTGGTCAGAATAACGAGACTCAAGACTTCAGTTTTCAACCCTACACCAGCAAATATCTACTCTAACTTTTAGTAGCTGCTGTAATAATCTGTGAGATACAGAGCTAAATTCAAACTTTTTGAAGTCTCAGGAGTATGTTTCAGGTGACAAATAGCAGGAAAACCCAAACTACAATTTTAGAAAAGCGTATTTTTTAAATTGACTGAGAGGAAAACCCTTATGTAGGGCTCTGTCAGACATGCAGTGACCAATACAACTGGGCATCTACAGTCTCTATTGTTTCCAGGGTGGGGTGTCTTTTTTAGTTGATTGCTGAACTACCGATTTAGAAAAATCCTGAGGAAAGGTTGTAGTCATGCTGGTGTTTAATATCCATTGAGGGGCCTGTTCGCCATAAATTTGATACTTCTGACCTCCCTGCTATCATTTGGTAATGTACCTATACTCTGTGTGTTTGTGGGTAGGGGTCTCCTACTGTCTTGGCTTTTTAATTTGTTCGATAGGAGGATGAGAATTGTATGACGTATTGGCTGTATGATGCATTGCTTATTTTAAACGTGTCATAGCAGTATTCTCTCTCTTTTTTTTTTTTCCTTTATTAATAGTTTCTAGTGTTTTGTTTTGGTTTGGTTTTTTTACTGTCATAGATAACAGAAATGGTGTTTTCAGATGCCTATGCAGAAGAAATCCTGCACTGTGTCCTGTGTGAAAGTAGTGAATTTAGAACTTGCAATTCTATCTGCATAGTTACTGTTTTCCCCCACCTATATATTGCTTTCCAAAAATTCACTTAGTGATACCTAATTTTTCCTGACATTTTGTCTAGTCACTGCCAGAAGTTAAACCAAATGCAAAGAGCCACAAAACACCATGTGTAAAATACTACCATGATTTTTTTTTTTTCAGTCTAGCAAAATTTGTTTCCTGTTTGCCCGTTTGCAAGCTGACCTGACTATAAAGAGTGCAGATACCGTGGGATTCTACTGGTATTCCCATTTTGCTGTGAAACTGAGGCTAACAAGAATCAGTTTTCCTATTTCTAACTAGTTATTAATTCCCAAGAAAAATCTTTTCAAATATTAGCTTGATTTCTGTAGAGTCTTTGTTCAGGGACTTTAAAACACTTTGCAGAAAGCTTTGTGATGTCGTCTAGGTCAGCTTTAACTTAATTAAATAAGCTTTAGAGACTTCTTTCTGAAGTGTGTCTTGACTCAGCAAAATCATGCTGACTTTTCTTCCGTACTGCATTTCTCACCCCAATATATCCTGACTATTATGATTTCAGCTCAGTTTGTTCAGTGAGAAATCAGACTTTCCAGGGCTCCAAGAAGTTGCTGACTTTTTAAAGATTTGTCACACTTGTTTCTTTCTATGCTTCTGTTATTAACTGGTACATTCAATATCCCAATTAGAAGCCTGACAGTCATATTGGGGTTCTGTTGGAACTCTTGAAAGAGTAACTTGGCAAAAGAATTAATAGAATTGTTCTAAAGTCAGTTTTATTGACACTTCAACTCAGTGCATTCAATTGGACACATCCTTGTCCAAGAGGCTTTGGTAGAAAAACTATTCTAAGCTCTATCTTTCTGTGCACGTATTTTGGGGAAAATTGAGCTTTCTTTATTGAGCTTTTATTTTATACACTTTTTACTATGTAGGTCATCTGTTACTTATACAAGTTCTCTGGCAGGCCTTCTGCATTGAAGTGGGGTTTGTTTGATTTTGGGTTTGGTTTTTTTGTTGTTTTTTTTTAAAAAGTCTTATTACTTCTTAAAATTTTGGCTTGCCTTATGCCTGAACCTTGTTCTGCCCGTGGTGGACACAGAGGAGTTTATTCCCTACTTTTTAACATGTACTTTTATTTTTATGTACCTGCAGACTGGCATCCTGTTTCCCACTGTTTTTTGGGGGTTTTTAGGGCTAAAAACAATTGACGTTAAGATTGAAAGAAATGAGGTGGTGGGGGTTCTCCCCACCCCCCTCACCTCTTGTCATTCTTTTTCTTTGTCTGTTGTTTTTACTGGGTCTAAATCTTTCTTGAATTTCTCGATGTGCCACTGGAGCTGTTGATTCCAATGTTAAACTGAAGATTTAACTTTGTATGCCATGCAAAATAACACATGCATCCATGACCTGCTTGGATTCCAGTTGGAGATATTTGTAGAACAATACTGCATATACTTATCGTTTCCTATCATGAACCTGTTTAGCTGGTTAGTCCTACACAAACATAGATTTCTCAGTTTGGATGCAGTTCAATACACTGTGTTTTTCAGCAATGATAGCAATGGTCAAGATTACTCCTGAATTTTAATTTCACCTCCAGTGTGTGTAGTTCCCTCCAGTTACGTTGTCTGCAAATCTAGAGTACGTTCTCTGTTCTTCAAGTCATCCAAGGGAATAAAGAATAATACTGGACCCAGAAAGACCCCACATACTTTTTTTTCAATCATCTCTGCTCTACCTGTAACCACATGGCCAGGTTAGCTGTTCCTTTGAATTTCTGTTTAGTGAGCCTTTCTATTATTAAATATACTTTTTCCTTTTTGCTATATAACAAAGCTAAGATCCCACTGAGATCTTTAAGGCAAAAATGTCTCTGAAGTAATGTTAGTGTCTCAATAATGTGGTTATATGTTTTCAGAGTTACTATTATGAAAGACAAAGACACCAGGAAGAGCAAAGGAGTTGCCTTTATTTTGTTTTTGGATAAAGAATCTGCACAAAACTGTTCTCGGGCACTTAATAACAAACAGGTAAACTGTGGAAAGTTGTTATGGCAGGAGGGTTGAGTTTACAGTCCCAAAATAGTTACCTTTTTTTTTTTTTTCCAATTTGCTGTAGTTGTTTGGAAGAGTAATAAAAGCAAGTATTGCCATTGATAATGGAAGAGCAGCAGAATTCATTCGCAGGCGTAACTACTTTGATAAGTCTAAGTGTTACGAATGTGGGGTGAGTAAAACCAAAAACGAACTAATATATTCCTTCTTTTCACTCTTAGCTTGTTTCTTCAGTTTGGCCATTGCTAATCCTGCCTGTGCTGTTAGTTTTTTTCTGTTGATATTATCGACTTGCATAGCAGTTGTACTATTTTCAAGAATGATAGTACCCCTTTTGTCTTTTATTTGGGATTTTGGTGGTGGAGGAAAATATGTACATATAGTTGCTGCTTAACATTCTGATGAGCAGACAGGTCTGAGTATCAGTATAATGCTGTTTGAGAAGGAAAACCTCCTAATCTTTGCTTCAAAATACCTGCTTTTGCTATACCTTTGGAAGTTCATGATATAATTGTCAGCAAAATAAATATTGGAAACAACTGTTTTTAAACAGGAGGAGTGTGTTTTAAGTTGTAGACAATGCCTCACTTTTCCTTAACATAATAACATAGGAGATTGAGATTTGGATAGTATTTAATGTCAGACACAAACTTGATTTATATTCATAACATTTTTAGAGCAAAAATGTTGACTCACTCCTGTTTCTTAAACTGTTAATGCTGAGGTTTATGTCTTGTCTTGAACATAAACCGTGCTGTAGTGTATTCAGCTCTTGCAGCAGCCAAAGAAAATCTACTTTGCTCATAGCTTGTACTCAATTTGCAGTTAAGCATGCACATCACCAGCAATCTCTTCATTTCTATGGCAAGCTTACAGAGAAGAGTTTGTCTTCCGTGTGCTAATTCAGCATTCCATTTATCTTACTAATTGCTTCCATTTTTTTCCCTGTGAACTGTCTTACATTAACTTTCCTCATGATATGTTTCAACATATAGTTGTTTGTAATGGTTTTTGTTAAGCAATATTTCTTTTTCTCCAAGGAAGCAGGACATTTAAGTTATGCATGTCCTAAAAATATGCTAGGAGAGCGGGAGCCACCAAAAAAAAAAGAAAAGAAGAAGAGAAAGAAAATAGTTGAGCCAGAAGAAATGTATGTATATTTATTTACATGTTACTACTTCTTTTAGGAAGCTTTTTCATACTGAACACTTTATTTAAAGATCTATATATTTTTCTCTCTCATATTTTTCCAATGAAGTGAGGAGGAAGAAGAAAGCGAAGAGGAAGGAGAAGACCCTGCTCTAGATAGCCTCAGCCAAGCCATAGCTTTTCAGGTACAAAACTGAAGCATTGCATATTTATTATTTTTTATTATTTTAAATGCAACTCTACTTCCTTTTTTAGCTGCTTTTCAAAAGCTCTGAGATACACCCATGGGTTGGTCTGCTCTGTAGCACTTAGGGCACTCTTGCCTGGCAGTAGTTGGTGACTAGTTGGCTTCTTCATATTGCAGGCATGTTCAGTTGTTTGTTTGTGTGTGTGGTTTTGGGTTTTTTGTTTGTTTGTTTTACTGTTTCACTGTTGCCGTGTTTGTGCGTTGTAATTTTTTCTTTCCTTCAAGCTCCTTTGCTGCTTAGTTTCCTGTCATCTCTGCTGTGATGCTCTGTTAGGTTTTTGGTCCACAAATCCCCCTCTACTCTGTTAACTGAGCAGCCAGAAAGAGAGTCATGTGTAAATGACCAGGTACATTCTCTGCCCTCAACTCACGAGAATATATTTGAACAACATCTATCTCTGGAACACTTCCTTTGCCTAATACAGTCCATTGTGGTCTCTAATAGACCTCTTCTCTCAAAACATGTTTAATGCATTTTCTGTTATGTAGATAAATAGTCTGACAGCTGTATTGCTGTCTTCTTTTAATACTTCTTTACAGGCTTTTGCTTCACTACACAGAGCAAGCCTGACGTGATGTACAAATGTCTTGGCTCCCTAGTCCTCAGCTGTTACCTGTGTGCCCCTGTCCTCCCACAAAAAAACCCTCAAGAGTTTTTAAGATAACTTTTCTCTGAATATGACTGTAATGACTGTGCATTTATTGCACAGTTTGTCTGGAAATGGAGATAAACCCTTTGAATTCTTTAACTTATTAAATAATTCAATGCATATTAATAATTAGTGTTACTATTTGTAATGCATCTTAATTTTTCTTAATCCTAGCTAATACTTTTCTTTCTTTCATTGTAGCAAGCCAAAATTGAGGAAGAACAACAAAGATGGACGCAGACTGCAGGGGAATCTTCAATTTCAGATGATTCAAAACGTCCACGGATTAAGAAAAGTGCTTATTTCAGTGATGAGGAAGAACTTAGCGATTGAAATAATACTGGTTTATATGCATATAAAATATATATAGTGTACATTTTGTAAAGTGCTACAAAGTTATCTGTAATACAGGTTTGTCTTGGTGTTGAAGACACTGAAAATCATGTTGTAGTTCTACCTTGCCCCCTGAATTTCCCATCTTTTGATATCTCTCTCTCAAAACTTCACCTTTCAAGGCAGCTTCTTAAGAAAACAATGTGTTTCTATACTTAAATCCAAAAAAATATCTGGGAGAATGCTTCTTGCAGTTAGTATCTAGACCCAAACTCTGGGAGTGGAATCTTTCATAAGAGAATTTCCTAAGATTTTTTTCCGAAGAGGAGTTCCTCTTAGGACCACTGTTAGCACCACTGATGCTTTATGTATTGGTCTGGTTATGCCTGTTTGGAAGCAGTGCTTTAATAGTACTTTGGTAGTAGATGAATCTTGCACTATTTCCTCTGCATAGGGTTGAATTTCAGCCTTAAGCATTGTACTAGTCTTTTAACTCTTCATGCAGTAATATAATAAATTACTGTCACATCAGCTTGGTCTGTGAAATCATTTTAGACTAAACATCTCTCTGTTTTCCAAAAGGATATGAAGATGTTGATCTTCTGTGTTATGCACAGTTTTAGTAACTTGCTGTACACTTCATAGTCTGATATAGCCTGTATACAATATAGGCTTCATAGGAGATGCAAGTTAAAAGTGATGCAATTAGTTTGGCCATGAACTTGAAATATACTTAATATTTTTTTAAGAGTGATAGTTGTGATAGTTCTGTTGCTCTTGCATTAAAAATGAGAATGGACGTATGTTTTAAAAATGGGAATGTGCGTATGTTTTAATATGCTTTAATCTGATATTGAAAGTCTCTTGCTGTGATAAGGGCTTATACTGCACTGTTTCTCCTGACTGCAGTTTGGGTGCCTAACATGGTCATTATGGTTATACACAGGTTTTTAAATATACTTGTATCTAAGTGGATCACAGTCCTGTCTTCTCAGGCATCTGAACCTGCTGGCAAAATCCAAAAGGCACAAAGTTGCCTACATGCTTAAATATCAGCTTTCATGTATACTTGGAACTGTCATGGTCTCTAAGCAAAGTGTGTTGGTGCCTATTTTGCACCGAAGGTTGTTCACATCTTTTAAATAGGGTCTCCATCCTTAAATCTCTGTCGGGTTCTAGTCATGTTCTCCTACAAAGCCTCGTGGACACATTAGGAGAACAGTACAAAGACCTGCAGCAGTGATCACTCCCAAAACCACAGACACGTGGTGATGGTGGTAACCCTTTTGTATTGGCCATGTTGCGTAGTCAAACTTTTCATTTTTAGGGGACACAATATAAAACACATTCACACTTTCACACTTAGAAGAAGAGACCAGCGGTCTCCGTTTCTATTTTCAGCTCTTCCTGTTGCTCATCAGGACTTGGTTTTCTTCCAAATATAGAAAATGTAAATCCAAATATACCATTAGGTATTCAATATATACAAATATTATACTGGGTGCAGTATAATATATATACACTGGGTGCAGTGTATATATACTGTATATATACAAATATATAACTGGGTGCAAAGCAAAGACACACACACACACGCACCCCTCTAAGCTAATATGAAGTCACATTAAGAAGGCCATTCTGGGGTCTTCTGTTGCTACTTTCACAAGAATTCAGAAACAAGAATAAGGTAATAAAGTAAAAAATTTTTCTGTACAAACTGCTCAAGCCACAGAATGGGGAGAATTGTTGGACTTTATACATAGGAAGGTCTTGGGCTCGGTAATCCAAGGAATGTTTTTAAGACTTACTTTGTGACTTTCTGATGAAAGTACTATATATTAAATCTGAAGCTTCCTGTACTGAATTTTGGAAAGCTATTGATACTGAATAGCCAAGTGCTAAAGTGCCAAGTGTAACTTAGTGGTAATAAATGCAAATCACAGTACATTATGTGTGTAATAATGAAGACTGAGGAGTTCTAAACTCTGCTAAGGAAGAAAATCTTGCTGCCAGCATGCTTCTCTGCAAATACTAGGTTAGGGCTCAATGGCAGTAAAAAGCAAAAGAAAAAAGAAATGAAGAGCAAAACAAAAATATTATGCCACTACTTAAAACTGGGGTTTTTTGTCTTCTCCAATACTATGTTCAATGCTGTTTTTATAAAAAGATAGAAAACTAAAACGTGACAGACGACCAGTTTGACATTGTCCATGACTTTGATTTGGGAATGTTTGATAGCTTATAAGAATTAAGATTTCAATGAAGTGATCAGGCAGCAAGTTTCAAACTTCTATTTCATTACACTGTATCATGTAGTAGTAGAACTCACTGCTATGAGACTTTTTTCAGGGTCATAGGGTCAAAAGGATTAGACTTACATGTGGAACATGATATTTTAAAATGTTAGTTTAAATACCGTCTCCACTCAGAAATATCCTAAATTACTCATTACCTCTAACTGTAAAATATACAGAGCTATTAACAGTCTAGGAATGTTTTATTCTTATACCCTTTACTGTTTCATATTTGCTACTGGTGTCTAGTCAGAAGGAATAAAAACAAACTGACCTTTGTTCTGACCTAATATAGTACTTTTTCAAGAGTTCCAGTAGCTGAGGCATGTTGATACATCTTTCTACTCTGCTGCTTCTGCCTCACTGCTTTCCCTGTAGGATTTGCTTTTGTCAGCATGAAGCAGTAGCTCAGTCCAGACTATTACAACTGACCCAGTGGTGTTCCTCCATGCTCTTTTGTTCCAAGCATAAAGTCACTTCAGTCAGGTCACATTGGAAAAGAAACAGATAAAAATGAGCCTGCTTCTGTGGAGAATTGGCATCTAGAATTCCTTACCTTAAATCATCTTCCTTTAACAGTTTTCTTAACTGTGTTTGAGCGTCTATTGATTAGCAGTGCTTATAGTTTTTGGCATGGAGTCGGGGTAAAGAAGAAAGCACCTAGTGCCTAAAACAGGACCTAGAGGGACCTTGGAGGAGTAGGATTTTTGCACTTTGGTCTCCTGAATCATTTTAAGTTTCTATTCTTTGTTGGCAAGATAACGAAGCATCTCTAGGTGAGAAATTCAGAACACTAGCATTAGATAACCATTAAGTTAGATAGCACGAGTATCTATTCTGCTTGCTTAAATCCAAAATTGTTGTCTGCAGCACCCCCTGATGCAGCTGCCTCATTCTGGAAAAAGGCCAAAACTTGTCAACTAAGTCCCTTTTTCATCTTTGAATGCCAAAGGATTGGCTCCTGTTCGTGTCCAACCTCACCTACTCCAAGCAGCATGGCTTCAGGCTTCCATCTGCGTCTGATCAGTGCCGAGAAGTTAGGTGGAGCGTTAACTAAGCTCCTAATTTAGACCAGGCCAATAGGGTGCAATTAGTTTTCAAAACTCGAGCAACAAGGTAGTGCTTTTGTCAGTTTGATATCTTAAAGCACCAGCTCAGGAAGCAGAAAACAGCTTTGGTGGCTGCATGGCTCTGGGCCAGACAGATGAGGCTGCGTAGCCATGTTATCAAAAGAGAGAATAAAAACCGCCTGGTAGAACACCTTCCTGTTATTGTTAGAAAAACCACAGGGGTTTGTGGGTGGGGTTCTTTTGTGTTGGTTTGGGGTTTTTCTAGTACTTGGAGGACCTAGCTTAGACTGGCAAGCCGAATGCTAGTTTTAGAGTATATATAATGTGGCTCTGATTATAGAGGAAATGACGTTAAGTGGCAGACAGGTTTTTTTTTTTTAAATAATGTCAAAAACTTGGATGTTTCTGCAAACATCCACTTATATAGATTTTCTTTTGTATTTTCAAAACAGCTTGAAAATTGTCAAAATAATGCTTTCTGCGTCATGGGACCTCTTGTCTATTGAAATGGCTAACCGAGTAGTGTCTTAAAAGAAGATGACTTTTTTCTGTCCTTGGGGAAGAAGGGGCTATGGAAGGGGGATAAGGACAATTAGCTTAACTGATTATAAATGGTATTACTCATACTGTGCCTGTGCAGCACTTGTTAAACCACTGCACCTATGAGACACTGGAGTAATTTTAGTCCACGTTCAGCAGGCTCCCGCTATGTTCTTGGCATATTCAGGTTACTACTCTCAGCAGAGCAATAGAAGGGGCTGTAAATATAAAGAACTACATGTAGCTAAATAGGTGATGTCTGGAACAAATTGTAAACACTTTATCTTTGGCTTCTGGGTCACCGTATTCTCTGGGATAGCCCTTTTTTAATCTGCAGAGATGACTTATCGTAGCATGAGAAGGTGAGCTGTTTTGGTTGTAGACTTCTGAGGCACAAAATATCGAACTGCTTAGAAAAGCTAGATGTAAAACGTGATATTTAAAAATGAGATTTATTAAGTGTTACTATGAATGTTCAGAAGTAACTAGTATAGAGACCTCTTCGTTTCCACTTTCTATTCTATTTGGCGTCTGCGGTGTCAGTATAATAATATATACCATCACGACAGCACAATTTCTCTTCTATAAAAATATTTCAAATAACACTCTTCTAGATGTGTTATCTTAAAATAACTGATATTGGATAGCTGATTGCTTCTTTTTAGTATAGATCACAAAATTGTTTTTAGGTGTCCTTAAAATGTTCATACCAAACAGCTTTGTTTATCTTACGGATCTTAACAGGGTGAGTTTTTTCTGTAGCTGTCGATGGCAATATTAAAAATTACGACACTGTTCCTTCCTTGGAGAAAAACGTGTAAAGTGAAGGGTTTAGTCACTCTCAACGTAGATGACCTTGTTTCTTGTATCTATCCTGGTGTATGTAAAAAGTATCCTAGAAGGGATAAGCTGAGGAGATTCTGTATGTAAAAGAAAGCAATACTTTTTAAGTGGAAGAATTGTACAGGTTTGTGAAATAACGTTTCGTCAGTGCCAGGCTAACTCTGCTGTGCATTCAGACAGCCGAGATGTGTGCTTATACAAGCATTTAATGGATGTGATAGGAAACACAGCAAGTAAAGAGTTACACGAACTGTGGCAGTAAAATGTGATAAAAGCATGTGTGAAAAATCCAACCAACTTGGTGAGGCAATGTAGGTCACAGTGGCTTGAAGAAATACCACAGTTACTAATATGAGAACTTTCCTGTCTGATTAATAGGATGCTCCAGAGAATCAAATGCAACTCTGAGATTGTGAGTCCATCAAAGGCAACAGCCAGAAGCCTACGTTAAGATGAGCTGATCCAAGAAAATTCAGTTTTATCAATATGCAGTTAATTAGAAGGCATGCAAATTTAGATACTGCATCAAGCTTGGTGCAGTACAGCAAAAACTGTCACTTGGTTGCAGGAGTAAAGATGCGTTATTGTAACTGCGTATGTGGTGGCAGAGGATGTAGACATGTTCTGCCCAATGAACAGCGTGGCTGTGGAAGAAGGAGAGACCCAAAATAGAACCAAAAGGGATATTAAGGACTGTGTGGGTATGCCGTGAAGTTCCAAGGCACTGAATTGTATTTTTAGAGTGAATGGGATAGAACTGCTTGTACTATGTTGTGCTTAATTGAAGAATGAGTGTCTTATATCTGAAAATTATGAACCTTTTGCTAGTACAAGTTTGTACTGATGTGCAAATGTTCAAGGAAAGAAGAGGGACTAAAGGAGGATACAGTTCTACAAAGGACCTCAGTTGGGATGCCCTTGATGTGCAAATTTGATTAGGTGGCAAAGAGCCATCTGCCCATGAAGCCTGGAGCCATGAGGGTGCATATAAAATGAGATGACTTAGTAGCATATGGCAGTTAGGAAAGATGAGAACATGCAGTACTTGGACGTGATGGTTTTGAGTTCATGAACCATGTATCTGGAATGAGTGATTGTAGTCCTTGAAATTATGCTCTTTCGAAGAAAGTTTTTGAAAATTCAACAGCTAGATTTATTTTCATCTGCTGCAGCATAACGTTTTTAAGAAGTGTTTTTACTGTGGGAGGCTTTCACAGGAAAAGCTTAACAGAGGAAACTCAGTTAATTAAAATCTGGAACACAGTTCTGCAGCAAGGGTGGATTCTCTGTGAGTCCCATGCCTGTGGCATCCCAGAGAATGCAGGGCCCCGGGGCATTATTCCTGTTCATATTTAATTTAGCTGAAGCTGCTGGAGAATGTCCAGAGTCCTCTCCATTTGCTGCACAATTTAGGTCGAGCCCACGATGGAGTACTTGAGTTCAGGACAAAGTAGCCCTTGCAAAACTTTTACCTTTTTTTCACTCTTCTGTTATTTGTGCTAGGCTGGCGGATTTTGTACTATATTGCACACATGTTGTATGCTTGCTAAATATTAAAAGAGTACAAGCTACAGTATGTTATTATTATTCCTGCCAACTTACTGCAAATTTGGTGTGGTGTTCTTCCTTAGGCTTTCATATGAGTGCAGTCATTACTTAAACCTTTGGAATGGCAAACTGGTTGATGGGAAGGCACTGAGCTCCCTTGATCTGAATGTGGTAGGAGTGCTGCACACAGATTACTCTGCTCCTTTGAGGACGGGGCAATCAGTAATTATTATAACAGCATTCTCTGGATGCAACTTCACTGCTCCTAGGGGCTGGGAGCCAGAGGAAGAGGGAAAGAGGCAGGCAGGGCAGAGAAATGGGTAGGCAAAATGTCCATCCAGAATGACTGTATATTTTCAGATTTCTTTCTACAGATTCCCCTCTTAGCAGTACTTTAGATCAGAATTTATGAGGATTAAATTTATGTGTCAGTCTGAAGTACATAGGTGTAAATTCTAACTGCAAAGATTTGATTTCAGTCATGGGATTGTTTCAGAAGTATAACAAAAGCACTGCATGGATTATATTAGTGCAAATGGGACTCGCTACATCTTCACGTCGTTATCTTCATGCTTTAACTGGCTTCTCCTGGGGAACAATGACACCTGGCTGTTAGTAGAACTGTTTATTGCAAACTATTTTTTACATAGGTGTTATATTTAAATAGATTCTGAGATGAGAGGCTTGGATGCAGACAGCACAGTGGTTTTGTGGAAATTAAGAGGACATATTATGCTTGGGAGGAGAGGAGGGAGAGCTTCAGAAGTTGAAAAAAAAAAATTTGGCAGGTGAGACTGAGAATATTGGTAGAGCAGAGACCAGCATCAGAATAAGGGGCAAAAGGGAGCAAAAAAGGTCAACTAAAACCCCCACACACAATCGTCTGTAACATTAATTCTTCTCTATTTAAAGAAGCCTTTTATAGGAAATGAGTGATTTTGCATATTGCATTGAAGGTTTGTTTTTCACATTCATCTCTGAACTCAGTTATCTGATTTTCTCAGGTGCTAAACTTCACAGCAATATGGCAAAGGTGGATGCGGCTCAACTTTTTTTGAAAAATAAAGCCAGGAATGACTTCCCAATCTATCCTTTGCATCACCGGTTATTGTTCAAGAGCTCTTTAGCCAATAAACATCTTCTAAGACCTAATGATGCTTCTGAAAACCAGTGTCTCAAACTCACTTCTTCGCTCTCCTGTCCATCCCCATGGGATTGTAACTGTTCAGAGCTTTCTCCAGTTTTTCCAACTGTCTGGATGGCAAAGTCCTCCTATCTCAATTCACTTCACCACTGATATGATTTATGCTGAGGGTTTTTTCCCCATTCATAACTTGCTGTTTGTTCTTCTGCCTAAGATGAAGTTTTCCTCCCTAGATTTCTGACTGTGTTAGATGGAGAGATTTCTGTTCTGTGGTTTTTATGCATTGATATCCAATCTGCAGACCAGCTTCAGGGTGTCTCATTGTAACTATACTTTACCTGCAAGATGCTTTTTTTTAAAAAAAATTGCTTTCCAGCTATGCCATTCATTTAGTTATTCTGTCCAATTGATTTTACACTTTTCTTATCATTGACTTAATTTAACACCTAAATAAGGGCCTAGGTTTACAACTGAAGGAGTCTTTACTCATTCAGGTTCTTTTTCCTTCAGTAAACTGCTAATAATGTGAGGGCATAGCCCATATATTTTTTAGTTTTTAATTAATCAGAAGAATATAAAATGTCTAAAAAGGGACACAACTCTAGCAAGCGGAAGTGAGCAACTACTAATAAAAGTTCATCCTATGGTTTGTTCTAAAATTACTTGTATTAATAATGAATAAGGAACAAGAAATTAATTCCAACATTTGCTGCCTGGAAACTTTCCTCTGCCATCTCTGTTTCTCCCTCTTCTTGCAATAAAATTGTTGCAGTGCCTTGACATAATATGAATGAGTTAAATTGAATTCACTGAGATAATTAAAATATATATGGTCATCATTAACTGAATTATAGCAAAAACAGCAATGAATCACACAGGCTAATGTTTGCTGCCATGTTTGATGACAGATGCATAATACTTAGGCTTCAGTTGATGAGAGAGGCCAACAAACTGTATTTCAAATGTCTAGACATATTCCTTTGCAGAATACTCAAGTATGAGTTTCATACATGCCTCCAGTCTGAGTGATAAGTGCATTATTCATTGATAACTGGTTTTAAAAGATGTATTTTGTGCCACAGTATTATGATAGGCAGTATTTTTTGCTGTTGCTATCTTAAGAGGTTTATTAGCTGTTCTGTTATTTTTTTTCTTTTTTCTTTTCCCCCTCCTTTTCAAGGGTTTAAGAGTTCACTGTGGAAATCTGCTGATGTTTGGCAGAAAATACTCACTTTAGAATCGTATCTTTATTTCTAAAATAGAAAACAGCTGGGGAATCTCTGTTACATTTTTATATGGTTTCAAAGATACTGTCTTAAGCTTATTCAGTTCATTTATTGTATGTTAATTCATTTAGAAATAAAAGTTAGCTGTTTGTCCCTTTTAATAAGAATAAGCCAACCAGCAGATGGTTATTCCATGTTTTGATTCATATTTCTATAGTTCCATACTCAGGCTGTTCCCAAATGTTCATATTTCTTACTAGTACCACTACATCTGAGTACTGGTTTAGGGAAACTGCATTTCAACTCAGAGAACCACAGGAGGGAACCGAGAGACTCAGAGGAGCCTCAGTAGGCTGCTGTCGTTTACATGGCATGAATAGTTTGTTGAGAAACAAGAAAGTCATATGAAGGAAACCAGCCACCTTGCTGAGGAGAAATCCCTCACAACTGATCATTCACTCTTACTGGTTTCCCAACCTATTTTTCTCATCCAGAGGCAGTGGGTCAAGTTTCACTTAGTAAAAGTACTATTGATCCCATTCATTTTCAAAAGTGTCACAACAGGACTGAAGCAGTAAGAGATGAAAACTCAGAGCTCATGGGAAGTAGTCAAAAGCAAAAAAGGCAATTCCTTAAAGAAGCTGTGATAAAGGCATTATTGCACACTACCCCAAAGTGGAATAAAATAAGGAGTGAAATAAGATCCCAACTTAACTAAGCCATAAACTCTTCAACAGTGTTAAAACAGAAAAAGAAAAGGGGAACCTAGGTCAGTTTGCTAAGTGTTATTAGCACAAGGATACAGAGGCGAAATCAAAAGATCGGCCAATCTAACAAGAAACAGTAATGAATGTTGTATGAATAACAAGAAAAGAAGAGGATGTTCATAGGAAGGGTAAAGCCAGGGAGGAAGTTGATCCACCCTTCAACGGGGAGGAGTTCTCGGAGTTCTCGGTGCAGCAGCTGAAAAGGCAGAGGTATTTCAGCCCTGGTGGAATCAGCCCTCACTAATAAAGTCAACTGTAATGCTAGCAACCATCTATCAGAGTGCAAGCTGCAACTGGGAAAGAAAGGGGTAGGGAATGCTCAGATTAGTTAGACGTTGTTAAATGGCTGGGCCTCCCGAGTACCTAGAGACCCTAGGCAATTTTAGGAGTTGTCTTTGAGAATTTGCATTTACAAGTATACACTCAGATTCTGGTTTTAAAAAATGGGAGCTGAGGAATTTTAGACCCACCGTTAAAAAAAATCCTGGAACAAAATTATCGAGCAAAGGGGTGAGAAGTAAAAATCAATATGGACTGTAATCAATCTATCTGATGTCTTTCTGTACAAGGGTACAGATTTTACATGTAAAAGAGAGGTGTTAGATATCGTTTATCTTGACTTCCTTAAGATTTGTGATATTGTGACATAGTAACAACATGGTTTAAATGCTTTTATTGTCACCTGAGTGAAAATTTTGGGGGAAAACTGCTCTCAGTAGTTCACAGACAGACTGATGAGATGTGCTGAGTGGGGTTCTGCAGAGATCTGTCACGAATGTGATACTGTTCAATATTCCCTTTAAAACCTTGGATGGTGGAATGGAAACTATGCTTGTAAAACTTGTGAATAACGAGCATCACGTAGAACACCAGCTGTCTTGGCTTGTCATCTGATACTGCTGAATATTGAATGGGCATAAGAATAGCTCTTCCTTTCCTGGCTGTTCCTGAGCTAATCAGTTACCTCCAGTGACCTCTGTAAGCACCTTCTGCTCAGCCCTTGCTTCTCCCCATGGCTCTTCCACGCTGGCATGGGCTTCTGCCCTCCGCTCATCACAGCGATTTCACCAGCCGAACTGACCTGTGCTCAAGGCTGATGTGTCTTTGTCCTGTGGGGACAATGGCAAGATGATCGGTAACTGAGCACATCTCCAAGGCAAAATATTTTAATAAAAGCTTTCTGGATAAAAATGAGACTGAAACCCTAAATGTGGTTTCACACACCTGACCATTTTTTCCTGGCTCATCAAAGCTTTCAGTAGATTCTGTATCTTTTCCCAGAGAATCGTAGGTCTGGTAATGTTTGGTTCACAGGCACTTTAGTATTTCAGGAAGAGATCCTTTAAAGCTGGGTGGGGGAGGTTTTTTTGTTTTGGGGAGGGCAGCTGTTTGTTTTGGGGTTTGCGGGGGTTTTATTGTTTGGGGTTTTTTTTTATCTTCAAAGTCCCTGTCTAGCAAAACAAGACTCTCTTTTCCTTGGAGGCAAGTTATAAGATCTTCAAAGCTAATAACTGTCCTCTGTCTTTCAAGGCTATGTTGAAGCCTGGGGCCATAGACTGTATTTCCCACAGCCCCCAACAAGCTCCATTTATGCCTCTAGCTGTGATGCTTCTCTAAGTATCAATAACCTCCCATCACTAACAAGGTCAAATACCACATTTATAAAATACTTCAGTGTTCTTAGATTGAGGGCAATCCTATCTTTGTCTGGGTTTATACTCCTTTACGGCAGGAGGCCTGGTGCTCTGGTGAAGCGGTAGGGGAAGACATCCATTGCCAATGTAGTAAATGCCAAAGCTGAAATACAAATTTTCAGGGCTCGTTTGAGTTCAGCCCCTTCAGTCTGTCAGCATGGAGTTTATCAGCACATGGGGGAATGAGAAACAGACTCTTGAGCACAAATAAGTAACAAAACTAAAAAAAGGGCTCTTTAAATGTGTTCTTACACTTCAAGACTTTTTGTTAACTGGAAAGAGAGCCTTGTGTGGGATCATCATTTAAAGAGGAGGCAACTGCAAGCAATTTCCATTAGACACCAAGAGACAGTACACCTGGGTGAGGTGTTGGTCATGTTCATTACATTTCTTATCTAATTGTGTGATACTATCAAGCCCTACTCACTGGAAACGCAGCCATTCTAATTATGTATAGAATCGTGGTGCTAAATAACAATGTGGTTAGATGAGAAGAGTCAATGCTTTAACAGTTTTGCGGCCTTCCCCATATGTTTGCAGGGCAATAAGATGAAAATTTCCAGGTCCTGCTTTGATAGATCACAGCTTATAATTATAGTCACATTGCATGGGAACGTGAGCACACTGCTGGCTAGATTAGAGAAAGAGACAGACAAGATCGAAGCCTCCCTGGTTTTTTTTCCCCTCTCCGAGTGTGCTAACATGTGCCTACTTTAGGAATTTTGATGAGATTGTTTTCATACTTTTCCTCCTTTCCTCATTTTCATAGCTCTGAAGGTTTCGGTGGTTCTGCTTTGTTTCACTTCTAATGAATTCTTCTTTTGCTTGACCTTTATCTATTTTCACCGTATTCATTTGACTGTACTGTATTCCTTTTCCCCCTTCACCACAATCTGAGCTCTCCACCCCCTCCAATGCTGTCTCCACCTCCTTCCCTGGAGGCAGCCCCTGTCATTATCACCTCTCCTTCACTCCTCTCTTCCCTAACATAAGCGAGAAGCTCGATGACACACAGTTTCCTGCTTAAGAGGAGGCTGTTCATCGGCAGCTTTTATTTATTTAATAACCCCTTTCACAACGGTGCTTTACAGTTTATTGTAGAAGATACAGGAAAGAAAAATGAGCAGTGGTTTATGGAGCGGCAAGGTAGAGCTATGGGTCCCTGGGCCCTGCTCTGTACTAGCAGATGTGATAGTGCCATGGGCTGAAGGGCTGTGGATCATAGCCTGGCAAAGCACTAAGCCTGACTTTTGAATGCCTTGTACCCGATCAAAATATTCACTGAATCATAGGATCATAGAATCATTTAGGTTGGACAAGACCTTTAAGATCATCAAGTCCAACTGTAAACCTAGCACTGCCAAGTCCACTACTAAACCACGTCCCTAAGCACCACACCTACACATCTTTTAAATACCTCCAGAGATGGTGACTCAACCACTTCCCTGGGCAGCCTGTTCCAATGCTTGATAACCCTTTCGGTGAAGAAGTTTTTCCTAATACCCAGTCTAAACCTCCCCTGGTGCAACTTGAGGCCATTTCCTCTCATCCTATCGCTTGTTACCTGGGAGAAAAGACTGACCCCCACTTCTCTACAACCTCCTTTCATGTAGTTGTAGAGAGCGATAAGGTCTCCCCTCAGCCTCCTTTTCTCCAGGCTAAACAACCCCAGTTCCCTCAGCCGCTCCTCATAAGACTTCTGCTCTAGGCCCTTCACCAGCTTCCTTGCCCTTCTTTGGACACGCTCCAGCACCTCAATGTCTCTCTTGTAGTGAGGGGCCCAAAACTGAACACAGTATTGCAGCTACATAATACAAAATACTGATCGGGTATGAAGTCACTCCAAAAGTTGAAGTGTTCCCAAAAGGGGTAAGTGTTTGATGACGGGTCTTATGACAGATCACGTATTTTCTTTTCTCACTAGGATTTTACTGGACCTCCCATATCTATCCTCAAGTCTTTTCTTGGTCATTTCTTTGCCCAGTTATAACTGTTTTGCCCAAGAGCAAAGGTGATTCCTCGAAGCACCCATTCTCAGCTGTGTCCTTCCTTTTCCTGCAGGTACTGCAGCTGGGTCTGTACATCCTTTACCTTGGACCTGGCCTTACACCAGAGATCTCCACTGCCATAGTAGCCAGCAGTGGCACTGTCACCCATGTAGAGCCCATCAAAGGCCATAGAAATGTCATTTGTTTTCAGTCTTATCGGCTGTGATCTGACGTGGATCTGGGAAGAGACTTTGCTGAGGCTCTGGAGAGGAGCTGCTCTGCAGCAGTCCCTCACTGGCAAAATGGCCAGGGATAAGGAATACAGTGCCGTTGCCTTGTGTATGCTTAAGGAGGGGCATCAAAAAATCTTGGACCAGTGGAGCATCTAACCAAGGCTTTGCAGAGGGCCTATAAAAAGTCTAAGAATACCAATATATGGTCCAGTGCTGGGGGATGTCTTCTTTGCACCCAAATGGACTTGACTGGAGTTGGTGTGGGAGGGGCATGCAGTTCCCGAGTACAGCAGGGGTTTGGTGGTACAGCCCCGAGCCTCCCTTCTGTAGGAGCCACTTCCCCTCCTCTGAAGATGGGCATCCATCTACACTGATCGGAGTATTGTGAGAGCGGCGACGGGGGGACAGTGGATAAACAGGAATCCCTCCATTCCCAGGTACCCTTGAGAAGGTCCCAGGCTAACAGGGGCATGAAATGAGGGACAAACTCCTTTGCGGGTGCTTTGCTTCCTTTTCATGGCAAGTCTTATTTTCTGGGCACACTGCCAAGCAGCAGGGTTTTCCAGCAGGGCTGTCCAGTCTTCTCAGTTATCCCGCACCTTGACCTTTCTGCAGCAGAGATGCTCCCTTCTCTGGCCCATCCTAGCTCAGAAGCTTTGATCAAGAACATGTCACATCCCCATCTCTTGGTGGTTGGGAGACTACTTCTAAGCATTTAGCTTTTGCTCGCTCTCTCTCTCCCAAAACCTTTCCTATTGAACAGGCAGACGCAATTTTTAAAGTGATGGCATACACATTCACACATCTCACACAAACCCAGAGCTGTTTATTACCATCAGAAAGTGTTTTGGCAATGGATGGATGTAGAACCAACCTAGCTGTCCATCCTTTGCCAGTTTTCAATGATTGTATAGATTTGACTTAAGTAATACCGGAAATTAGGTGACTGGTTTTTGGATAAAACCGGGCATACTTTGCGACCAAGATGTTTTCTTACTAATTACTTCTTTTAGTTATGTGTTTAATTCCACCCAGAACATATTTTAGGTACCTAAGAGGTCTGATTATTTAGGTTTAGGTTTAGGTCTGATTATTAACTCTAAAGTAAGAACTGCACCGTTTCCTTCTTACAGAGCTACCCAGCATCACCAGTTCCTTTTAATTTCACAGTAGAAAACATTTTCTTTTCCAAATATTGACCTCAGTGTAGAATTAGCCAGGCCTTTTCAAGATGCTAAGCAAATGCATTAGACAATGCAGATAGAATAATTGCCCACAGGACGATCAACTGAAATGCTGCCTCCCAAGTCATGTTGCTCTTATCCCTAACCTCCTAGGGGAGAGAGAAAGAGGAAGAGATACTGCAATTTCACCCATGTATGCTACTCATACCTGATATTACCCATGACAACAGAAAATATAAGGAGGAAAATGCTGAATATGCACTTCTAAGAGATGGATGCCCTGGAGCAACAGAAACACAAAGCAGCTCCCACAAGAGAAGAATAGGATTAACTATCTTGATTGTTTTATAAAGACGTCTGGTATGTTTTTCCTGTTATGAGGCAAAAAAAGCTATTTGCTACACATGAAAAATATGTAGAGCCTACCTGGTGCTAAAAGGCAAGGGCATGAAGTATAAATAACTTAGAAAGTGAGAGAATGAGTATGGAAAGAGTCCTGCACGGATTTATCCAGGCATGTGTTAGTGATAGTTCAAGAAAAAATAACTTAGTTTGAAGGGATTTTTACATGTGTCTAATTTCTTAAGTGCATAGACTGTGACTCCAGCTCCTGAGAGGAGCAAGCCAATGAAAACCAAACTAAAAAAGCCAAAAGAAGTGGGAAGTAGCTTATGTTACCTTACAATATTGTATTTTCCCCGGTAGAGAGATTGTGGTCAACATGTTCTTCTCCGAGAGTGGTTCACGCTGCACTTAATCTGGTACAACTGTGGGCTGCCACCAAAGATGGCAGTCTTTCTGTCTTCATGTCCCCACTCCCACATGTGTCCCCGTTCTCTTCCTTGCATCGAGGGATTATGCAACTCCAGGGTGAATCAGCTCCCCCATCCAACAGAAAATGAACAGGTTTTTGGTGGGATAGTTTGCTTTGGGCTGACCCAAGAGAACTGAGGTGGAGGTAGATGGGGAGGATGGGGAAGAAACTGATGAGTGTATGGGGCAGTGACCTCTTTACCTCCATCAGCTTTAGCCAGAGCAACATTTCTGACTGCAGTCTTAGGCAGCTTCAAAACTGGAAAAGCACACAGGGAGAGCTGTTCTCTGTCAATATGCTGCTGGACCAACAGCAAAGATCTGGGGGAGGAGAAGCTGACAATAAATGTGATGGAAGAGGCAGAATTCTGAGGGGTTTGAATGCTAAAGCATGGGAAACCACCATCTCAGCTCTTTTTGGAGAACAGAAGGAGACGGACTCATGCATCTTCCTTCACCTAGTGACTGAGGAGAGTTTTTACTGAGGAAATTAAAATCTCACTTAGCTTCAACCAAGAAATATTAATTGTTTTCTCATTTGCTGCTGTTCAGATATTTTCTGCTGATCACAGTCTAGCAGATGATGTGCTATAAAAGGTGGAGGCAGCATAAAATGCCTTGCTGAATAATTGATCACCACCCCTCCAGGCTATGTCCATGGATGAATGCATATGCCAGTTAGGATGACTGTGTCCCCAGTTAATGTTCTTAATTGACAAACACTTGATCTGAATTAAAATAGTAACTTTAAAGACATCTTATTTATGTCAGAAGGGTTTTTGTATTTTATAATGTTTCTTTTTTGTGTGTTTTTCTGATTAAATGCTGGCACCTTTTGGCCCTTTTATTGTATGGACATTTAGAAATGGATGTATTTTTAAAAAACAGTGGTGTAAGTCTTGATCACACTAAATCAATGGGAAACCTCCTGTTCACCTTCCCTCTGTACTTTTTCATCCAATGTGGGTTGCTACAAACATGCTATAATTCCCCCATTTTCTTAATAGGAATTAGGGGACCAAATAAAAGCCAATATATGAGGTCCCTGTATCTCATCCACAAAGGCAACATGAAGCAGTAAAGGGCTAGAGGGCAAGACAACAGGGTTGCTGAACTCAGTAAATGGCAGAGATTTCCCACCTTTAAGCCCACTCTACAGGTTTCTTGTCCCTTCACAAGAATCACAGGAGGATAAGAAATTTTACTGGAAAATAGCTCTGATTCCTGAACATCTAAATTTTTAATGTGGCTGACGTTATGCACATATTGTCTTCTGGAATTTATTTCAGACTCTGGAAGGAGGAAAAAAAAGAAGGAAAATTAAAAAAAAACTGAAGGAATTAAGAGAGTTGGAAAAAAGGCAACATTAGTACCAAATGGTGCCACTGTACATGAGCTCTCCTCTCAGCTTTCTGCCTCATCCCTGCTTCCTCAGTGTTGCTTCTCCTGAAATGCATGGGTCTGGCTCTTAGAGACCTTAGGCCATTCTCCTGTCTGTTTGCTTTTGGGACAATTAATGGTTATTTGGAGGCAGCTGCCTGGATTTTCTCCCCATGTGACTGTTCACACGGTCACATCCAAACTCAGTCATACTTGTTTTACATTTGCTATGATAAGCTGATTTACTATTTCCTGTATAAACTGTTTAACATGACCTTGTAAGTCCAAAGTTAACATGAATTGTAAAAGGAGATAAAATCAAATGTCATCATTAATAATTTTATTTTTCAGTCTTTTTAAAGGCATTTTTACTTTTCTTTCAGGTGAGAACCTGGTCCAAAGTATACACAGGTGTGTCTACACACATCATGCATACTGCATGTAACCCTCTACAGTACAGGAATATTAATTGGGATATAAGGTCCAAGGTGAAGCTTTTGAACGTTAGAAAGTGGCAAGTTTAAGATCCCCTTATTACTCCTTTTTCATCTGTATTCTGCACTGAACCAGACAGAGATCCCATGGAGCAACAATACGTGCTGATACTGCATAATGCACTTTGCGCGGGGGACCAAGTCAAGGTCGTACAGTCAGCTGGCATCTTCTAACTTCTGGGTAGCTGACTTTGCTACCCACAGAATGTTCTCCTTAAGTCACTTCCTTGCTTCTTTTTTACAAATAATCTGAGGTTTATTTTAAAGAAGAAAATACAACCGTGTCATGTGTGTCCCAGGCTATGGACAGATGCCCTTTTCCAGATCCAGCTGTGCTGGGGTGAAGAGTTACCTTCCCTGCAGGTTCATAGCAACCTGCCCCTTCCCCAAGAAAACCTCCTGTGCCCTGGTACCCGCCGGCTGAGCCCACCATCCGCCTCCGAGGTCAGAATGAAATCGCTCCAGGTTAAACAGGGTGAGCAAGAGGCTTCGCTCATGTGCCTCATTCGGACTGAAATGGTTAGGGGAAAGTCATGAGTCCCAGGGTGGGAGTCCATAAGTCTCTCAGTGGACCCTAAGGAATGGTACCTAAGAAATGGTGCCTCCCGACAGAGAAGGCGATGAGTGTGCCAGTGCGCTGTCCGCACAGGGGCATTTGCAGGGTGGACTTCTGCCTACACCTGAGCAGCCCAAACAGAAGGACAATGATAATTTTTTATAGTTTTGTTCTCTGCTAAAGCTACATAGATGTTCTTGTGACAGAGGAAAGGCAATTTCCCTGGAAAATATCACAGACTTTATATAAACTGTGCAACTTCTCAAATAAAGAGAATGATTTTTCAAGGCAAGGACAAAGCCTTGAGCAACCCAGTCTGACTTGAAAGCTGACCCTGCTTTGAGCTGAAGATTGGACTAGAGACCTCCTGAGATCCCTTCCAACCTGAATTATCCTGTGATCCTATGATTTTTTAAAGCAAAAAATAACCAGCTACAGGTTTGCTCTCACTAGTGCTATAAACCGAATGCAAATAATTAGCACTTTGGAGCACCATTGGGAGGGTTCCCATTATAGCTGAGACAATCAGATGCCTGGCTGCCCCCAGAAGGATGGTTTGCGCTCTGCCAATCTTTCTGCTTTCTTGTTACCGCTCATATGGCCCCACAGTTTGTTGGATCCACTGGCTGAGCTGGCAGAAAGCTGGTTTCATGAGCTGACCTGGCTCACCCATGGGTCAGACAGCGCCAGAGGCAAGAAAATGGGAAAAGGTGGGGCCACGTGGCCAGGATTAACCCTGGAAAAGCAGGGCCTTAGCTTCTCACGTCAGCAAGCTGTGAGATAGTACAGTTTTATTCTTGTAAGTTAATGTAGGTGTGTCTAGTCACTGTCTGGGTCAGTTCTCCCACTCTCATGTTTAATTATCTGATCCTTCAGGACTGCAAGGATGTAGGCTGGTTTCTGTGCCTCCGTCTTGCAATGCATGTTTAGACTGTGAGTGCCAGGAATCAAGTGCTGTATCTGTGAAGTACCACTCGCATGTCTGCTGTTAAATAAGTGATAATCTACAAAGAGCTTTTTGCTTCCCAGTAAGTTGCCTGTTTGGAGGCTTTTCTGTCTTGATCATAGGTCAGATTCATGTCCTTTTTGACGTTAGGACAATTTCTTTTTTGAGTGATTTTCAGTGCAACCTTATCGCTCAGGTTACCTATTTTTATATTGCTGACTTGTGATGTGTGCAATGAAGCCTGACTCGCCGCAGCCTAGAAAGAACAGTCCAGCTCTCTCCTCCTTGCCTCTAGTTACAAGCTCCCGCTGCTTCCAATCAAACAGCCGTGGGCTGAGACGGACTAGCTCACAGATCAGAGCAGAGAAAATGAACTCTGCAGAAAACCCAGCAGGGTGGTTACAGTCAGCCTGGCAAGCTGCTCCAGCTCACCATGCCCTGCTCTGTCCGTAGGTCAGCCAAGGCGGGGGGGAGGCAGGGACGGACCCTTGGGCAGAGAAGGGGAGCACTCCCTGGGGGTGCAGCCTACAATGAGCTCGTACAAAGTGATCGTGAAACTGCAAGATCAGTCACCTTTTGCTCTTCAGAAGTACTTGCATTAAAATGTTTCTTCAGGTGATTTTACATAGAAAAAAATTCCAGGAGAAATTCCCCATGAATCAGTAAAAGACACTTTACCGTATTTTTTTTCCCTTGAACAAATGTAGCAGAAAATAGTTATTATTTAAAAATGATTATTTCTTCTGGCATAGAACAAGAGCAAGCCAGAGAATATTTTATACTTCATCGGCTAAATATTTACAATAGTAAAGTGAAGTGGCGGTTTTCTTTTTAGCTTTCGGCAACAAATGCAAAACTGTGCGGTGATTAGCTTTACATGAAGTCAGTGTGAAAGAACAACAGTATTTTTAAGAAGCTGTCAGTGGCTTATCTCACAGCTGGCACCTATTAATACAGTGAGTATTTTCTGCAAACCCAGATAGACTCCAAAATTAACACTATCCATTAAGAAAGACCATGGAGTGCTATAATTATGTCAGAATACTTTGGCCGGCAATAAACAAATCATTCTTAATGTTTTATTCACATCCATTAACACAGGCTTCTAACTAGGAAAGGTGTAAATTTATTTTTTTTTAATACAACTTAATCCATACATAGTTTAACATCATGCAGAAAAATAACAATTTTTCTATTATTTCCACATCAGCAATTTTTGTGGGAACTAGCCAGTTTGACATCACACTTTTTTCCTAGTAATGTCCCCATGTCAATGTGTGCTTTCACCCAGCCTTCTCAGACTGCTCAGAAGTGACACAATTACTTTAGACTCAGCAGTGCAGCAATAAATTACAAATTGTCCTCTAGCTTGTTTTTGCACACCCACGGAAAACTTCTTCCCTGCGGTTGTTCTCAAAAGACTTGAGATTCCATCTGCTTATTTTATTTCCCAGGTGGAAAAGAAAGGGAAAAAACCCAAAAAAGATAAAACTGAAGAGTCTGCATCCATTTCAACCTCTTCAAAATCCAGAGTGAATGCTTGGATTTAAGCAGAGTCACTGAAGATTTACAGTGACGGACAGACAAGAACGCAAAATCTTAGTCCAAGGCTGAGTTAGGAACACATGTAAACAACCTGGAAGCAGGTTTAAACAAGAACGAACTTGCGCCCACTGTTTATTTCAGTGTAAACACATAATGCTATCTTGAAATAAAGTCTGTGAATCAATTCAGGCCGTAAATTTGACCCTGTTAACTACCAAAAGAAGGTTCCTCAGCTGGGACACTGGAGGAGTATTGAATAATAAGCTCCAGTGCTCAGCTGCTAGTTAAGCGGGAAGCCAGGCTGGAGTAATGGAGAATATTGCCATGATTCTGGGGATTTAGGTGTTGCAAGGGCAGCCTCCAAAAAAAAACCAAACCCAAAGCTCTAAGAACTTATCTAACGTAGCTCATTTGCTGAAAGCACCAAGAGGCTACAACAACTGCAAGTTACTGGACACATAAAAGCTAGTAGCAATAACTTTTTTCTGAAAACATAATTTAATCTTTCTATGGGGACCTCAATGCAAACATTTGCAGAGGTTACTGGTATCCTTGAATAATGTATCATCTGGGCTTTCCAACTGAAGAATGTTTTTTTTCCCCAATACAGCAATGCAGTTATCCTAATACAGCTGAAAAACATAGTGTATCACTAGTTTTTACAAATGCTCTGACTCTTCCCATCTCTGTTTGATTTCAAACACAAAGAAAGTGACAGTGCAGTCACATTTGCCTGTGCAAAATATTTCATGTGCAATAGAAAAAAAACCAAAACCCAGCTATTACATAGTTTGTTACCCTCTGTATAATGTTCAGTTGCTTCTTAAAATAAATTTATATCTAATAAAGCAACTTAGTAGCTGACAGTTTTTCCAACAAAATAAAAAAACTACACTGACTTACTTTGTATATGACATTTCTTGACTTTTGGAAGGCTCCTGGTATCAGAATATGACCCCTCTTCCTTGCCAATTAAAAATGAAATAAAATAGCAGACAATAAAAGAAAAATTTCACCCAGACCATCTTCTGGAACTGACTGTCTCTTGCTTTTAACTCCCTGGCTTTGCCACTGTCCAGGTACAGCTGCAGCACACTCATATTATCACTGACGTTCCTGCTGTTCATCTTTATATGGGTAACATTAGCTTTACAATACTTCCCATCTTTGATAGCACCGGAAACAGACATTTCAAGGTTGCTTCTGAACTTGGAGGTTTTGTGTAGCAACACCATTCATCAGCACATCTAAGACACTATGATTGGACTGGCCAGAAATAATTCTTCCAAGCTCTTTACTGAGGACTTCAAACTGAAGTGGCAGCATGCTGTGAGAGATCATCCTGACTATGCCTGCTACGCCAACCCTTTCGACACCTTCTGAACACCAGAGAAAGCTTATATAATCTGTAATATCATCGCCATAGGTGATTTTTTTTTTTGGTTGCATTTCCAGACCTTGAATGTACTGTAAGGAACATAGAGTACTGGTGCGTTTGTGGTATGTGTCTTCTTATAGAGATCTGAGTGAATGGTTCAATAGTCAAACTTCTTTGCTTTGTACTCATCAAAGTTCAAGATCCTTTTGTATGGATTGTAGAATGCATCATCTAGGATATGGATTTCATAGGATGCATCAACTGTGCTTTGCATATAGCACTTTTTGTTACAATTTACAGATAAAATGTTTCAAGTCATTTTTAACTTAAAAATTAAAACAAAGAAAAAAAAAACCAGTCACTTTAGAAATTTGCCATTTGCCAATCTTCCATCCCACATCTCTGTTCAATAATGCGAAAACATAGGAGCATTCAAACTTTCCGTAAAGTTCCTGAAATCCCACATGTAGGCTTCAGCTGGAGGACATACATTGACAGTGTGTTATTAACGACTGGTATAGGAACTGCTGTGGGTGATAAGCAGGTGCAGATCTATACCTCGATGTATAACACTGGAGATAACAAAGCCAAGCGTCATCCTTCCTCACTCACTGATTTGCATGATTCAGTTTAATTGGGTAAAATGAGTCGGGGACACCGGCCTCATCTGTTAATAGCTCTCCCTGACAGCGCGCACAATTGCCACCCGGTCCCCAATGTCACTCTTGTAAAGGTTCTCTGTGCCTGACTGCTAGTCAATTAATGATCAGGCTTAGAAGGTCTCTTTGGCTGGTGTTAGTTCCCCCAGTCGTGCAAAGCAGCTGTAGACCTGGCCTAGCTTATGACTATATTTTGTTTGTTTTGCATTGCCACGTAGCAGCACAAAGCAACTAGTGCCTACTGATGAGTCTGTCTCAAAACTTCAGATAACGTTTTCAGCTGAGCCAAGATTCTTCTTATATATCTTTAGTTTATGGCAGATATTATGCTACTGTTCTTGTGTCTTCTTATTGGGTTTCTTCCTGGGTTTTCTTGTTAAATGTTCGTATGGGAAAAACCTTATAAAGAAATTCTCAGCCAAAGATCAATGTTAAATTGGAGTCGATATTGAGAATGTATATCACTAATTTAACTGAAAGTACTCCCAGAAAATATATGAACTGCATCTAGTGATGGCTACTCACATCAAAATCCAGATCCCTTTTTCACAGATTTAGTCATATCTGCAACCGATGAACTGAATGTCAGGTCCTGAATGGACACTACCAAAGAGACTAAAAGTAAATATGTATTCTTGCACAGATGTCTGCTAGCTATTTTACTTTTGTAAGGTGATATCTCAAATGTAAGAATGCTTTGAATTATAAATTGAATAGTCTGGTTTATTTCCATACTATTTTATCCTTTGATCTATGGATTACAACACTTGTTAAGAGATACAAATCTGCTGCATATCTAGGCACAGAGAGAAAAACTCTTAGATTGCATTAGCCTTTTTTATTGGTGTTGACAAAGCAGGCAGTTTGCTGTCAATTACAAAGGGTTTAGTTTACCTAACCCTATATTCAGGTGACCAATTAGTCATGCATATCAAGGTAATCTGATGATTGAAGACTTCTGTATGTCCATCCCTTGTCCCAGTCAAGCCAACAAAACAATCACAGTGGTTGGTCCATTACCAGCATGATAAATAGAACTTCAAACTACATCGTATTACTCTTTGAAGCTATATCAACCTTTGATTGCTACAACATCTAAAATGAAAATTGGAAGGACGATACTTACTGTGGTACCCAACCAATTCTATAGCTTCAAAGACTATAGATGAAGTAGATTTAGTTTGGAAGACTAGCCTATCAATAATGCTAGTATTAATGAAAGTAACACCCTTCTACTCTATAACAGGCTTTCTTCCAGGTCTAGTCTACCTGCCTTCTTCCTCGTATCTAAGAAAAAGGTTTCAAACATCAAGAATTCCATATTCCAAATTCCATTTAAATCACTTATTATCAATGCTATTTTGAAAGCTTGTTTTTGAAGCATTCCACATTTTCCCTGCCTTGTAAGAGTGTTACAATGCCCTTTATTCTTTTAGACTAATCCAAAGAGCTCACTTGATATACTTGAGTGTTCTGCTCCATCAGAATAATATCTTATCCTGGCAAATGTCCAGCTGGTATTTCATTTAAATTTAAACAATAGAAACCATTATGATTTTGAACTCCCTTCACTCAATTCTCATCACACGAACCCAAGTTTGTACCCCAGCGCAAATACATGACCTTCCCACAACACTGTTTGAAATTAAGGGATAGTTAGCTTTTGGATGTGCCATCAAATTATAAACTGTAATCTATCTTAAAGCTACAACTTGAATAAAGCTCAGTTTGGCAGACCAGAGAGATTATGATTCATGCTTTAATTTTATCTGTCAGGTGCTATTGCAGTGCTATTCTGGCTAGTGGCCCAGGCAAACTCCTAAGGCGGCAGAACACAGCTCTTAGAATACGTGCACTTTTTAGACTTAGAAGCTCTATGACCTCTCTTGTATTTGACCTCCTGAGGTTACCAAATGAACACAAAGTCAATCAATCATTTCCTGCCACTGTCTTGTTGAGGAGCTTTTTTCCTATGTCTGCCATACAGTTTGTTATCTTCTAGTTACACAGGGACAGATTCTTATCTGGAGTTAAGTGTACAGGTCAAACAGCTTGCATAAAGGTATGTTGGTTAACCCAAGCACAGTATGTAGCCCATTTTACTGCACGTTAATGAGAGACGTGGCTAAATAGTTTCTGCTACATGTCTCCCTTCTTAACTGTGAAATAGCTTTTTTTCAACAAATAAATCCAATTATAGGAATTTTTTTTCCTTTCAAAGAATTGAACTACAGATAGAACTACTGAATTTATTTGAAATCTTCTTAAATGTACAGCTAACAAATATTCTGTTGTTACTATATAAGCTAGGAACTCACATTACTAATTACTTCATCTGTTTAAGTACTTCCCCAAGGATGAGGGAAATGGTAAAGCCTTTACTGTATGTTCTACTGGTATAACAAAAAAAGACATTCAATGCTTCATTCTTAGCAATATTTATCAATGTTTATATGAAAATAGTAGTAGTTAAATAGACTTAGTGAGGACAAATTTGGGCATTAAAGTTGTCTAGAATGCTACAGAATTTGCAATTAATTAAAAATAGAAGCTTCTAGATAGTCTTTTCATAAATCCAGTCTTCAGGAAAATGTAATTCTTCTCCGAACCATCTAATTTAATAGAGTATGTATAAAGACTTTATTCTTCTGGGAGAGGTATATTAAGCCACTGCATGCCCATATGTATCTTGCAAGCGGTAACTAACAAACTGAGGCAGAGATCTGGGGGTCCGTTTGAAAGCATAAATCAGAAGCTGTCACGGAAAGCTGACTTAAAGCTTGTGCTTACACTGCCTTGATCCCAGGGTTTCTTTGAAGATTTCTTTGTAAGGCTGTAAGAGAGCATTCTGAGGGTTAGTCAAACGTACATAATGGCTACAGATGATGATAACTCCAATGCAGAATTAAGTAGCAAAATTTATCATTTTTCAAACTCCCTTTTGTGTAACTACATTTCCTTTTCCTTTCTAGCAGGCAGAGAGCAGCAGTTTAGCTTGAGAGCAGAGCTTTTGCATCAGCAGTGTGCCTTTGCAGCGGTAGCCGTACAGCCTCCCTGGCCATTTGCAGGCTACACACAGCGAGACCGTGTGGTGCAGCTGCTTCGTAAATAAGTCGTCTGACCTCGATGTTCAACTTCCAGTGATGGTGATCTGTGACGATCATCTTGATAATTGCAATATTTTTTTCCAGGGCACTTGTTTTTAAGGTTTAAATCATCTTAAAAATAGCAGCGCTGCAAGATTAGATAGTCTTTTTTTATTTGAACAGTTCTTCTTGAATCCGGAAAAATTTGGAGAGTCTTCTACTTGAGCAATTACCTAACAGGAGGAATCAACACCGATCCATGTTGACTGACAGGTTCCTCTGGGAGGTTTCTGCTTCTCCCAGCCCCAGCCCACCTGTCAGTGCAACGGGCTCACTACAGACAGTGCTCTGAACCTACAGGCAAAGCCTGAGGGTACACTCCATGTTAATTAAAGAACTTCGTTACTCTTCCTCTCTCTCATTTATATATTTATTTATTTTGAAAAAGCAGCTCTGTACAGAGCTTCTACCAAATATTGAGTCTCTACACAGTCCAGCCCTGCACTTGGCAGCAATACAAGTCCAGCCAAAAGGACAGAGAGAGAGACGAAGGGGTGGTAAGACGCAGTGCGTGGTTATTTAGGGATGCTGGCATTGCAATAACCTTAGCACAGTGGCAAGGAAATTGTCTTCTCCTCAGGGGAGAGGCTTCCTCGCCTGGCCTTGATTCTGAACCCACACAGTGATGTGTTCTATTAGCTGGATCTGATCCCTGTGCTTTTTTTTGCTCCTTTTTGTTGTTTAGATGCTATATTTTATATTAATTTACTTAAAAGGAGGAAAAACCCAGGAAAAAAGGAAAGTGTAACACTGGGGCTGGAGGCAGAGGATGCTGACATGGATTATGTCATGAAGGATATAATCTTTTGCCAAACTGAGACAAAGCCAGTGATTCCAAGCAAAAAAAAATAATTATGAGATCTCTTACCAGCACTCCTGCATGCTGCACCTTGCTGCACCTTTATTAAATCCATCTTTCTCTTCCTTACCTAGAATAGTGTGGAAATTGGGAAGAGGAAACTCGAGAGGTATCTCATGGTGATCTCTTACCTCAGAGTATTCCATAATGAAAATGTAGCGAGCTGATACGGAATACCTTTTAAGACAAATTTGCAACTGTTTTGAATATTTATGTACCCATGTCTCTGTGTGTGTATATATAGCTATGAGCAGTGAAATATGCTTTTTATTATACACGGAGAAGGCATTCTTCTCAAGGACTCATCATCTTTGTATGTTTTTTTCTGACAGAAGGTTGGTTTGTTCATTCACTACTCCTATTACATATGAAAAAAGCAGTACATCTGCAATATCCCTTTTTCCTCCTGATGCCACAGTGCTATACATTCACCCTTTCCCCTTCGTTTGTCAGAAATAATGCCTGTAAGTCAAATTCTGATCGCAAAGTAAATCTGGCAGAATTTATAAAAGAGATTTACGGTAAGAAAAATTGAATGGCACTTTTGATCCAAAGGTGGCTTATGGCACTTGTGAATCCAGCCATTGCAGTAGGTGTTTGCGTGCTGACTGACACCATGTCGAAATGCTGAACTAGAGCTGGAACTTGCTTAGGGGCTTTAGTTCCAGTATTTCGGTTTTTGCTCTGACAGCTCTTAAAAAATGCTGTGTAGGACCAGGAAGCTATGTGACTTTCAGCCATATCCCCTAATCAGATTCAGAATGCTTTAAATATTGCTGTAAAGTGTGAAATCTCCTCTGGGCTACTGTTCTTCCTTTGGCACTATTTCCACTGGAAGCCTGCCACCTGCATGACACAAAAATAGGAAACAACCTCTGGCCAGATTTTCAAGCTTTAAAACAACTCCTAAAAGAGATAGCATCAGTGAAGGTGAAAAGCGAGCAAAAGAAGAGTGAGACATGACAGAAAGGGAACTTGGAGGATGGAGCAGGCAGAATTAGCAGCACAGAAGACCAGCTAGAAAGATAAATCTCAGGTGTAAAGACAAGGAGGAAAAGAAAGCAGGAAGGAGGATGAAGGAACACATAAAGAGGAGAAGGAAAAGGGAAAAAAAACAGCCAGGAAGATGACAAATAGCAGAGAGGGAAAGAGGGAGCAAAGTAGGAGGGATAAAGGCAGATGATGAAATCAGGGAGCAGACCTGAGCATATAGCATTGAGAGTGGGCTATTTTTTCTCTCCTATAGCCCCGAGGGAGCTTGGCTTGCTAATCAAGGTACATATGTGTTCACCCCTGTAACCAGCTAGATCTTATGCTGATGTCAGCAAGAATGGGCAGATTGTTTCTGTTTAAAGGAGCCTCTGCAATGCATACCCATTCCTCCTCAGGGGGCTCTGGCTTTGCCCGAATGAATCCCCCTTAGCAGAAGATGTACTGGACACTACCTCAGTTCACCCTGATGGCAGCAGCCAAGGAAAGATTTAGCCCCAAATTTAAAGAGTTGATAATGGCAGCTTCACTCCAGTTCCTTTAACCCCAGAGACTCAAATTCACAGAGGCTAGTGAACTTTATCTCCCTCTGCTTCCTTTATAGATGGTTCAAAGCAAGACCCCAGCTTTACCACTTTGAACCATTTGCCCTGGAGAAGCCAATCTTTCACCATTTGTTAGGAGGAAAACTTCCACTGGCTCCTCAAATTCAGACATAGGTTGTGTAAACACCTTTCCGGTGTCTGAAGCCATCGCTTGGCATACCTTCAATCTAGCATTCACAGACAGTTTTTAGCACACCTCTCCTGTGAGAGGTATGATAGAAGAATAAGTATCGGTATTATTTATTAACAATCTTTAGTGACCTATTTGAAATGAATTATCATCTTCAGTCTAAAAGACTGTCATGTGCACCACCATGCCTGGGAACCTCAGCAAAAGGACCAGAAATATTTAATGAGTACTAAGAATGTTCTTTTATTCCTAGCAGTGATCCTTCACACCTCGGATTACCTCCGAGAGAGGGTGAATGGAAAAAGTAGGGAAACTTCTACTTTAAGAGTTTTCTGCGATGAAGTAGAGGACTTACAGAGACTATAGAGCTGAACATTTGCCATCTTTTAAATCACTACAAAATCTGCAAAGATAAAGGCTAGGCCCAAACCAGGAGAGTAAATGAGAAGTAGGCAGTAGCTGAAATAATTATCTGATAATTACCAAGCACCTGAAATTAAGTGGTTTGATAATTTCATTCCAGTACACAGAGGGCAAACATAAAAAATAACCACTATGGTCAAATTTTTCTTGATCTAATGATCACCTACACAGACAACGATATACTGCTGCCGCACTATAACCTGCGGGTGTTCTGTGTACAATACTCTTTGTCTTGTGTTTGGAGCCAAATTCTCACAAACATACAGTCAAATTATGGCCCTACAAATATTCCTGGACTTATTCACCACCGTGTTACTCCAGGTTCATGACAGCATATCCCTGCTGATGTTGGGGCCATTCTAACTGTGTGAAACCTGAAGGATATGGTGGTGAACCAAGTCTCATGAATGCAGTAGTTCCCTAAAAATTATATAATGTGTTTAGGTCAGCCTTGTACACGCAAGTAAGTGCAAACTCTTTTAAAACATGCTTTAGGCTCTCTGATGTTATGACGTACTCTAGATGTGGTCCCTCTCTGCCTCAGCCCTTTCTAAAGCAGAATTTCACTCTCCTGCCTCCACACACTAATAAGAGAAGTGTGGACTGCCAGGAGCCGCTGATACTTTTTTGATAGCTTGGGCTGACCCCAAGGCTGAGCAAATACATGCTGGAGGGGCAGTTCTCCCTGTCACCAGTCTTACTGTCTTTATTATAGGGTCTGCCAGTACCTTTCACTTTTCAAAAGCTCTGAATGTTTTTTTGGTTGTTTTTTGGGTTTTTTTTTTCAGTGCAGTAGCATATGGAAGCCCAGACAGGATTCAGGCCTCATTATACCAAGCATGTTAAAAAACCTCACCAGACAAATTCCCATGAATTGATTGAATTGTGTTGATTTTATTGTATCAGTGCAATCCAAGCAAAACAGATATACTGTGCTGGAATAATGTGCATTTGTTCCACTGCAATTTTATACTTACATAGTTTTCCTTTTTATAAATAGGGATTAAAAGGTGGTTTCTCTACAATATAATGATAATCATCTTCATGGAGAATTTTTTAAACTCAAGCAGTGATGAAGTGATTGCTTAATTGCTCAAGATGCTGGTAATGCAGCAATTGGCATAGGTTTGATGTGCGTAACAACGGTTCAGTTATTATTAGTTATGTTAGTTATTAACTAAATAACTAAATGTTAGTTATTAACTAAATGGCAAGTCTTCATATGGATTTACACAGCAACAGCCTATTCTTAAATAACCTCATATGTGAACACTTTCTTCAGGAACAACTGTAATTTTCTCTGCAGCAAGAATTTTCACACAAAAAGATACTTAGAAATTGCTACCATCCCCTTTCACATCCTCTTTAAAATGAATAAACTTTTAACTGACAAGTCATGCATGCCAGAACATTTATACCATAAGATACTGAAAATATTATTAGATCTTTAACTTCCACAAAGCTATCAGCATATCATATTCAATATCATAATCATACCGTGAGCATTTCCCTAGTACAATGCTATAAAAAAGTCAATTTTAAGATAATAAGAGACCAAACACTAGCTAGAGAGTGAATGTCTGATGTACAAAGAGACAAATATATTGCCCATCCCTTCTGTCTTAAAGATGTGTTTACTTTAGCTCAGCTGAATTAAAATAGGGTGCTAATAACTATTGTGGAACAACTGTACTTCTAGATGAAATCAAACTTAAAACTAAGGAAACTCAAAATGAAGGTTCATTCATCCCCTTTCTTTCCCTGAAACATTTTTTTGAAGACTGCTAATATTGACGCCATCAATTTTGTCATTCAAACTATCTACGTCATGTGCCATACAAATATTTAGCAGAAGACAGATGAGTTTTCTGGGTTCACATGATGACAAAACATCTGGCTATGGAATTCCCAACTTTGTCACATTTGTAGCAAAGTCCTCCTAAACATCTTGATTAAGCATTTGACTATTCCATCTACCTCTTCCATGTGCTTTCCTGCATTGCTGCTAAAAGATGCTTTCCTGAAAATGAAATCCTTGGCTCAAACAGTTGGTTTCAGAAATTAAACATGATTCCATAAATGGACAAAAATCAGTACCTTTCAGAGAAGAAATACAGTTCTCCGAGGAACACAGGTACTCTCACCCAGACTTGACAGCAATGTGGTATAGTTTTGTCCATCCTAGGGAAATGTCCTGTTACTGGACTACGTTCAGGATTAGCTTGGAGTTGCCTAGCCTGGCTTTCTTAATAACCTCTTGTGAAGAACACTGCATGCTCCTCACCCTCGGTCCTATGACAAACCACCACTGTTTCAGTTGCAGAGATGACATGGGACAGCTCGGTACTTTCACTGGTGTTCCCTTGTGCTCCTATTTGAGGACAGAACAAGGTGCGAGGAAAACGGCCTTTCTTGCCTCTTCAGTGTTACTCAAGAATAAGACCCATCCTTGCACAGACCCATGGGCACCATGGGAGGCATCACATGGAGGGCACCATGACCCATCCACCTGAACTTTTGAATGCACCATCCGAATCACCTTTCAGTTCCCAAAATAAGGATTAGTTGGGAGTTCAGTGGGAAACGGGCCCAACGCTGCTGGGAAAACATCGTGATTTTTAAGCGCAGTGGTTTGGGTGATGGCCATGCAGCAGGTCTGGAACACGACAACCAGAAAGATTACTCGGCTGTTAGGGATAACATTTGTGGCTGGCAGTTGCGATTCTCCCTGCTGATTAGAAACGGTTCTCTCCAAGAATGGTTCCTGCGGGATTACAATATATCCCAGCATTTTGTAACCATCAGTGGAAGTTCTGTTTTGTTTCTCACAATTGGTATGGAAAAAGTAGGCTGAGACAGAGGAAAGGTCAAGAGAAAGAGGTTGTTTCAAAATAATTGCTTTCTGAAAGTGGGGAAAGAATATGTTTATTTATACAGTAGAGGAAGTGCACTGTGGAAAAGGGCACAAGGAGACAGGTTTTCTCCACTGCTTACTGTCTAGAGATTTCTACGTAGCATGAGGTTCAAGCACAGGTGAGCCACCTCATATAATTCTGTAATTTTGAAGGCTAGATGTCCAGTTCTGATGGACTACTGGTGCAAAGCTCTCGTTACAGTCAATGGAGAGAAATGGTCCCCATAGATGAGAAAATCATACGCCTGTCTTAGCATCAGATCAATCACCTTCAGCAGGAGCTTGTTTCTCCCTGCTGGGGGTTGGGTCTGGGCACCTAGTTCATGTAGATGTCTAACTAAATACAAACCCAGGCCAGCTGTCTGTGCCTGGCGTGGCCCATCCTCAGATGTGCAATCCATACATTTTGTTCATAATTTACAGAAGGCTCTATGAGAAGCATAAAAAGAGAAGAAACAAATCACAAGAGAGGAAGAAAGGAAAAGGCAAGGCAAATATGGAAAAAAAACAGAAGGCAGGGAAAATTACAATACTGGAAGCAGGATGTGAATGCAGAAAGAAATTAGGATAAATGGCCAACCACAAGTAGGAAATACTACACAGGCTTCAAATTGCTGGCCTACAGGATTGCTAGAGAGACGCAGAAAACTGTGAATCTTTTAAAAGTATTAGTACTTCTACATAAATGTAATGTCCCGACTAATGGGTCTTTCATTGCTTCCCTAATACAACATCAAGCACCTTACCTGCATTTTCCTGTTCTTCGGCATACCCCAGTATTTCTAGCTGAAATTCTTTTTGACCACTTTGCCTTCAGAATCAGAAAGTTTCTCCATTGTCCACTTGCTTAATTTTCAAAGAAGTCTACATCTTCAGTTATGCTTTTTCACACGCTTGGGCAAAGCTCCCCTTGGGCATATTTTGTTCTCGAATTGCCGTCGTTTCTTGACAAAGACAACGCAGCAAAAATAGCTTCAACCACTACGATGCTGACCAATATCACCTCATTGTCTGCTTGCACTCTGCCATCTACCTGCCATCTAACTGCCGTCTTTTGTTAGGTACTTAGGTCATATGCTCTTTGTTCTGTTTGTACAGCATCTTGCAAAATGGCATCCCAGTCTGCCACTGGGGCTCCTGTGCACTAAGATAACACAGGTAATAAACACCGGTGTTTTGTTTAACGTTAACCACGTTGTACTTGTAAGCTTCTAAGTGCAAAAGCACTGTGCTTTTGCGGACACACGGGTACGAGGTAACACCACTCTCCTGGTTTTGTATCGGTACCCATCATGTTCTCCACCCGCCTCAGGCTAACGGGCTGGTTTAGACCAAGGTTTCTAAGCAGAACCTCGTGTTTAGTTTTTTCCCTTTTTTTCCTTACTGTAAAGCACGGCCTGGAGCAATTTCTTTGGGAAGGAGAACCAGGCAACCTAGACGCTATTGCAAGCAATACCGGGTGATAACAGAAAAGCGGGCTTCCAGGGCAGAGCCGTGCAGGCCAGCTTAAATCACTCGTACTCCGGTCAGCCCGTTTTGCCCAGCACCGCCTCACGCCTCCCCGCCGGGGTCGGCCCCTCCGCCAGCTCCGCGGCTCGACCCTCGCCGCCCGCCGGGCCCCCCGGCCCCCACCGCCCGGGCCGCTCCGGCTGAGGGCTGCGCGGCGGGGCCGCCGGCTCCCCGCGGCCTGCCTTGTCCGCGGCCTCCGAGACGGGCCCCGGCCGCCGGCTCTGCCCGGGCGGGGAGCGGCGGGGCAGCTCCTCCCCGCCGGGCCCCGCGCAACCCCCACCCCCGGCCCCTCATCCCGCCCGGCCTACCCCGGCGCCGCCGCGGCGGGGGGGGGAGGAAGGCCGCCATGCCCCCCGGGCGGCCCGTCCCCGCTCCCCGGCGGGACAATGGCCGCGGGGCGCCCGCACGCCAACCGCCGCCGGGGCCGCCCCTCGGCGCCGGCCCCCTCCCGCCGCCGCCGCGCCGCCCCCTTCCGCGCCGGGCCCGCCGCCGCGCCGCGGCTCCCCCGCCCCTCCCGCCGCCCCCAGCAGCCCCCGCGGCGCCCCGGCCCCGCCGCCGCCCGGCTCGCAGCGCCCGAGCCGCCGGCGGTTGCGAACCTGCCGCCGTGCGCGGCCCGCCGGGCGCCGCGGCCTGCGGGCGGCCGCTGGTTGGCGGCGGGGGGACACGTGAGGGGGGAGGGGGCAGCGGCGGCAGGAGTTTCCCCGACAGCTGGAGGTTGCGGCGGCGGCTCCTCCTCCCCGGGTCCCCGTTAGAGCCGAGAGACCCCCCGTGCTCCTCCTTATTGACAAACACACAAAGGGCCGCGCCGGGGACGCGTCTGGAGCCGGCATGGGAGACAAGAAGAGCCCGACCAGGTAGGGGCAGCGGCGGCGCCTCCTCCTTTCCCCGGGCCCTCTCCGCGGCGGCCGGGTGCGCGGAGCCGGCGGCGATGGCGGCCGGCGGGGCGCCCCGGGGGGGAGGCGGCGGCGGCGTGAGGGCGTCGCGGCCGGTGTTACCCCTGGCGCGCGTGTGTCTCCGCAGGCCGAAGCGGCAGCCGAAACCCTCCTCGGACGAGGGCTACTGGGACTGCAGCGTCTGCACCTTCCGCAACAGCGCCGAGGCCTTCAAGTGCATGATGTGCGACGTGAGGAAGGGCACCTCCACACGGTGGGTCGCCGGCGGCGGCTGAGGGGGAAGCGGGGGCGGGCGGGCGGGAGCCGCTGGGCGGCCCCCCGCCGCCCCGGGGTGCGAGGGAGGGCGGCTCTGACAAGAATCAGGTCATGTTTACCGGGGAGCCCCGGGCCGGGGGGCTCCCCGGTAAACGTGACCCAAGCCGGGGAGCGGTGCGCTGGCGTGTGTGGAAGCAGAAATAATAAATACCAGGAAGGGCATAATTGCCTGCACAGCCTAACCCCAGAGAGGCCGTGCCCCTCGCATGAAGAAGAGCCATCCCCTGGGGCGGGCTGCTGAGACACTCGCCCTTTAATGTTTTGTGGTTTTTTTTTTTTCTTTTAAACTAATTTTTTCTGAGTTTAACTTTGCCTCATAAATAGCTCCCTTTTTTTTTTTTTTTATTTTATTATTATTTTAATTCGCTTTTCATCACAGAGCATCACCGTGCAGGTTTCCGGGGCTGTAGGGGTGGATAATAACCCTTCGCTGTTTAGGAAGGAATTGTTGATTAGCTGAATTGCGCCGTGTGGAAGTGCCACCCTGCGCATCCGTGACTTCCCAGGAGGACCTTATCTCTGTGAATCCGTCAAAGCTTGCGGTGGATTGCTTGGTTCCTGTGTCTGCCGCTGTTTTTCAGTATTGTGGCCTAAATGTGCGTGCTTGGGGAATGGAAGTTTTTTATAAAACGGGCAGGAGTGCACTTGTAGCCGTTCCATGCTAACCGAAAAAAATATTGCTAAAGATCCTTTGTTACCGTTATCATACCTGTGGGTTAATCCTGTCAGCAAGCTGAAGTGGCAATAAAAGTTGCAATCCTATCAAAAGGAGCAATTACATTCTAGATACCGTTCAAAGCAGTGCTGAATATGACTTGCAACAAATGTTACATGTTTGAAATTGTAAGTGCAAGGTTGGGTCCAATTACTTGACAAAAAAGATTCACCTTTATTTCTAGAGTTCATTTCCTAGACTTCTGAAAACCAGAATGAGTGTTGAAAGGACTTCTCATAACTTCAGTTTTGAATGCTAGTTGATTTTTTTTATTTTTTGTTTTAACCAAGGAGATCAGTGAGGTAAACGCTCTGAGAAGAATTGCATCTGTCATGTATAGTGTGGTTTCCAGTTATAACAACGGCATTGCATTAATATCACAGATAGATGTGTACAGATCGGTAATACTCAGCAAAACAATACTGCTGAAATAAAGAATGCAAAATCTTTAAAACAGCACAAATAAAGCCTCTTTAACCTCCAGTCAGTTTGATAAGCAAAGTCAGTTTAAAATTATGTTTCATTGCATTAGAAACACGGTTGGATAAAAGCACTAAAACTTAAAAAAAAAAAAAAAAAACAACCCACAAAAAACAAACAACCCCCCCCAAACCAAAACAAAAAAAACCCCAAACAAAACAAAAAGAGTGTGGAAAAAATAAACAGTCCTGAGAAACCAGTATTATCATTGCCTTCTTTTTTCACTGCTTGAATATTTAATAATTTTTTAATATTTTAGCAACAAAATGTCTTTTTTTGGTGGTTTTTTTTTTTGTTTGTTTCCACTTTCTCCCCCACAGTGATCTGGTATGCAGAGCTTTAGTTGATACATTGATTTTTGTTTCTCTACTTAAACTCTGAAACAATGTGTAGCTGAGTAGGTTTATGGGTTTCTTTTTCCCATAAGGTTTAAATGAGTTGCCTTTTCACACGTTTGCAAAGTCCAGGATTTACACATGGCATGAGATAAATACAGGTTGAGGTTTTAGGCCCCAATTCTGAAATTAGATTTGAGCTAGTAAGTAGACCTTTGTGTCCATGGAGAGAATCATTAGGGTGCCAAAGAGACACAAAAGGCCATTTGCATGGATTTTTTTTTTTTTTTTTTAAGGAGCTGGAGTCCAAGAGACCAAACTGGGGCCTTGTTAAAACATTTGCTGGTACTGCCTATACAACAAAATGTTTTTCATCAATGTTGGTCAGAATAACAATACTTATGTGTTGTTTGATATTTGTGAATGCATTTGATGTTTTGATGACACTGTGAATGCTTTTTTTTTTGTCTTCTATTTTGAAGCTTAATGTTAGATTAAGTTGATGCCTCAGCATGGTTCTTAGTGTGCAGTGGTTCTTACTTCAAAATTTCTACTACATTTTTTTACTGATGAGAGCTTTGTCTAAAAGACACAGTAAAGCACTGGGTTTTTTAGTTCAGAGAAATCTATTCCTTTGTGGTGGATGGTTTAATGTCTGCTTCTGCATGTTAAAATTCACTAAATACGACCAGATTTGCAGATGGAAAAATGGGCAATCATAGTCACGTTTAGTGGTTTTGAAGGCTACTGGAAATTAGGTGCGAAGTCGACTAAAACAGTTGTATTTTTTATACTAATCATGTACAATGAACTTTACAGAAATATTTTCAGGTGTGGGGTAGGGTTTGTGGGTGTTTTCACTGTTGAATAATTTCTTCTCTCTGAAAGAATTATCTTTTATGCCAGAGGCTAGACATGGATTATGATCTTTAACAACTGGTGGAATTGTTAATATTAGTGGAAATAATTCTTATGACTTCTTGATTATATTTTAATATACTTCTAGACTGAATTTTCAAAGCAGATTGGATCATGGAGTTAAATTACCTTTGTCCATGGCAGTATCACCTTGAATGGTTAAACTGGGCTGTGCTTCCATGGGAGATGTCCAAGAGAAATCCTGGATGCTGCAGGAAGTGGTGTAACTGATTCTCAAGGTGGCACTCTTTTCTTTGGGTTAGTACGCAAGGAGTGCCCCAGCATGGTGCCAGTTAGATGTGCCATGAGTCAGATGTAAAACTAAGATCATATCTGCCAATTGGAAATCCCTGTACCTTTTACTGTAGAACCGTTGCCAGACTTCAATTTGGTAACCTCACTGAGGATCTAAATTCTCCCTGTAGACATGGCTTTCTTATTTACTTTCTAACCTAAATTGTTCTGTATTGTTGCTTGGGTACTGAGAAATTACTATGTTCCTCTTGATAGGAGACTGTACTGAATATAGTAATTTTCTATATGTGACCTTTAAAACGTTTTGAAATCTTTCTAGATGAAAGATGTTGTATAAATGTAAGGAACCTAGGACTGTAATAATCATTCCTTACTTGGACAAATCTCCTGCTGAAGTTCATTAGAAGCATGAGTAAGGAATGCTGAATAGAACTCGAACGTACTGTGTTATAGAGGGAACTGGTAACGAACGCTATATTTAGGTTGCCTAATAGTTTCCATTATAAAGAATTTGTATGATCTCTTTGAGAAACTCTATTATTTGCAAAAGCCATTGAAGTTTGGCAAGAGGAAGAGTCCTTAGGCTAAATAAGTGGTTTGATTTCCTTGCCCCATGAAATTGTTTGAGTTTTGCTGAGACATAAACACTTGAAAATCATCATTCCCCCTCCGTCACTTGTGTTGTACAGAAAAGTAAAGTAATGGCTAGAACACTGAAAAAGCCCAGGCCGGCATCACTGTAAAAGCAACAGCGGCAATGATATTATGCTGAAAACTCGAAAGGGAATTATTTGGCTCCTGGGGAGGTTATAGTCGGGTTGCTGAACTTGATCTGACTCTCACAATTACTGCTTTGCCAAAAGAAAGTTGCTTCCATGGGCACACTACCATTTCTTTTCTTTCTTTCCTTTTGCTCTTCGTGGCACTGTCTGAATCAGGAGTACACCAATACTGGTTGACCTTCAAGAACTGGACTGGATTCTTGGACAGACCTTACTGCAGCAAGTATTTGCTCCCAGTTTGTCTGTCCTTCAATAGGTGTTTGTTTGGTTTTTTTTTTCTTGCCAGCTAACATGGTTAGTCATTGTAATTGAGACACGTTGTAAAGCTGAAGATTCAGAGTTCCAGTGTTGCTGGGAAGAAGTACGCAAGAGGACTAGCATTCTCTCTAAAGGGATGTACGTTTGCTACACTCTTCTGTCTTCTAGGAGCCTGCGTTACTGCTCCATCATCTCTCTGCTCCATTTTCCTCAGATCATATTAATGCTCTTGTTATTCAGCTAGTGACAGCATCCAGATTTAAAATTACCTGTCACTTTACTTTTCTTAATGTGTTTTTTTATGCATGAGTATTGTGGTCTGGTCTGTAGTTGCAGGATCCCATTGTTTTTTCTGTGCTGTGACAAACCGCTTCTCCATTCAGTGTGAAGGATGAGCGTCCAGGGGAGTGTAGTGAGAGCTACAGGAGGAACTGCAAATCTGGCTTTTTAAACTTTAAAATGCTTGACGTGATACTCTGCTGTGTAAATAAAGGAAAAAAGGGGGGCAGGGGTGTGTCAGTTTCCCCTTTCCAGAGTCGATAGCATTCTGTGATTTTTTAAATTAGGAAAGAGGGCAGAATTCCAAAGGATATTTTCACTAATAGTATTCTCTTAGCTAATAATAGGAGGATTGTTGTACAAAGACGTAACTACTTTATGCTTGTTATGGTTGTATTTAACTCTATTTTTTAGAACTACTTTTATTGCTTGCTTTGAATTCAGTAAAAACTTAATCTTACCTATGAATCTATGAGACTTAGTGCACACTATTCAAGCCCAAAGTATTTTTCTTTTAGCAGGGGGAAAGAAGGAGGGAGAATAAGGAAATAAAACAAGAACAGGTGACTTCTGTGAAGTTTGGGGGGGGGTGGTTTGTTTTTTTTTATGTATTCCTCTCTGATACATATGTTGGGCAAGCTGCTATATGCAGTATCATTTACATAAAATAGCCCCTGAAATTTGTAGCCAGAATGAGAAAGTCATCTCAAGTCAGGATGAATTTCTGTGGATTTGGGATGTATACATCTTAACATCCTCTACTGCTGAAGTAGAGACATATATAACCAACTGAACGGGGGGGCATGGCTTCTGTGTCCTATGCTCTATTGATCTCCATTACTGAATCGTTCCTTTTCTCCCAGACAAAGGTATGAAAAGCCAACTTTAAATCATACCAGACAGAAGAGTCTGAGGTATAAGGAACTGGGATGCCATCCTTGTATGTTTGCTTGATATTTGGTCTGTGCTCCTTGATTGTGCCTGAGAGTGTGGCCATTCAAAATGTGCACGTATTTTATAAGCATGTCTGACAATCTCCTAAATATGAAATACAGGTCTCTACTTGAAGCTGTCATGAGTTTGTTTTATGCTTTGAGAAGCATAAATAAAATGTTTAATTTTTTAACTTGGATATCAAGGTCATTTTTCTTCACAAAATATGTGCAATTTGTTTAGTCATGTACCATCTGGATGTTTATAAGCACAAATCAGTTACATTTAACCAAATCTGGTATTTGTATTTCTGTTGAAATGCAGTACTGCTCAGGACAGAGAGTTGGTACTTATCTTGTATATCTGGTTTAACATGTCTGTTTTACAACAGCTTGTTAAGGACTCTCTCTTCTGCCTTCCAGTATGCAGCCTCTGTGTGCGCACATGCGCATGCGTGTGTCAGGGGGAAGGTTGTGAAGGAGAAAAAGAGGAAGAACCGCCTGTCATGCTGATTTTACAAATACATGACTGAATCGAGCTTAACGGACTGAAGAGCTGTTCGTTACTTGTGCTAGTTTGGAGAAGGAAATATTTGCAGGAATGAAGTGAGTGGAAAAGTCATATATAATCCATACTTTACCAAGCTCTGTATTACAAGTTTTATGTTTTAGCTTAAATATTACATTATGAAGAGGAGCACGAATAAATAGTTCTCTTTTGCTCTGTAGATAGCCATCAGGTAATCTAGTCATTCTGGCCTTCCAGTCTTATTTTTAAAAAGAGTTTTAAAAAGTAACCTTTGGAATTATTTAGGAATTTATTTTCCGTTAAAAATATAGTGAAACTTAAGAATTTTGCACACATCAACTTGAATGAGGTTTTGTTTTTCCATATAAAACAATGAAGTAATTTTTATAGATTGGGGTGGCTCTGTTAGATGCTGTTGATAGGCGTAGCTTGTATGTGCAACAGAGAATGCAATGGGCAGCCAATCAAAAGAAGATAAAACTTACATTTTAGAAAGACTACATAAGCAGTTGGTTTTAGTTTGTGTTTTGGTTTTTGTTGTTTTTTTTTTTTTTTAGGTTAATTCTATTGTTAAATCTGTGTGGTTTTGAATCTGACAGATATTTTAATCCCTTACTCTAAACAGCTCATTAAAAAAAAAAAAAGAAAAAAAAAAAGCTTTTTTTTTCTTAAGCATGAGCTCAGTATTCTTGGTTTAATGTTTGGGTTTTTTTCTACAATTCTTTCCTGATGTCTGTTATAGCTTGGGCTTTTTTTTTTTTTTTTCCTTCCCTTTTTTAATGCAGTCTTCCCAGAACAAAACAAACAGTGTTTCATTTGATATCGGGCTATTGATCCAACTTTGATAGCTGATTTAAACCTAGTTTAATTGTTTCTTTTTGCATCATATTGAAAATAGTAGTTATATCAGCAGTCATCTTTGGCCAGAAATTTAGGTAGCTGTCATTGTGACTTGGCCTTCTATGTGTATATACCTCATGTAATTAAAGAAACAAACATGGAGCAGAAAGAAACCTATTGCTTTCTATAAACTTTCTCTCTTCCCCTCCTATGATAACTAATGATGTCAGAGCTGCTGAACAGGAAGAAAAACTTCTTAGCCCTCTGTTTCCAAGATCTTGGATCTGATCATGGATTTAAGAGATATGCTCCCTAGAAGGCCAACTTTGTTAATGGGCACTGCTGGGTCAGAGGTAGGTTCTGCCAGTTAAGAATGGCTTCTTCAGCTGAATTGTATCAAATACACGCAAAATAGATTAGCATTTGTTTTCCACAGTTACTAAAGTAGTAAAAGCTTTGAATACATTTGGGTTCATTATAGGAATGGTTCTAAGAAGGCTAACATGTCTCATTTGGCTTATCTATGTTGCCCTAGGAACTCAGGATGGAAAAGGTCTTCCAGTGAGTTAGACCCTCTCCCATATTGAAACAGGATCAGTAGACCCAGGCAACTTCTAACATAATCTTTGCTCTAACAAGTCTCCAGTGAAGACTGTAACCCCTTTAGACAGCTTATAGTGCTTTTTATCCTTGATGTTTTTCCAGATATCTAACCTTCCTGTTCAGTAAAATAAGTTGATTTATACTCCCCCTATCCCCAGTGAATTACCCACTATATTTGTAGTTCTTTGGTTATTGGGTTATGGTTTCCATGTTCTCCCATTTTCTCTAAGTCTTTCTTACAGAGACAAAATTTCAGCAGCCCTTTCTTATAGGTGACAGTTTCCTTCAGTTTATATCATGATTCTTTATTCTTGACTCTTCAGTTGACACACCTGTTTCTTACAGTAGTAGCCCAGAATGAGGACATACCTTCAGCTGAGTAATTTCTAGTGCAAGGTTTAGTGGGACTGTGCCTGTCCAGAATCCTGCTAAATTGTGATGTCTGATGTTGGTACTTCCCTGAATGAGGATTTTCCTTTTGTGCAATGGTATCATGATGTTGGTTTCTCTGTGCCTTGCGATCTACTTGATCCAGTACAGTCTGGTGTCCTTTTGTGTCCCGTTGTTACGGAAGTAGAGCTTTTTTTTATGCAGTTGTGGGACCTGTGGTGCTTTATGCTATCTTTCTTGGATTTCATCATTTTGATTTTTGAGTCATCTTAACTCAGGATGGTCTTGGCAGATAGTTCTCACCACCATTCAGCTTGGTGCTGTTTGCTTCTTCTATTCCTTATTCCTTTGTCCAAAGGATGATTAAGGATATTAAATAGTATACCTGTAGAACCTAAATGTAAATGCTATCCTACGTCTACAGCTGGTGGTTGAGAACTATTAAAAACAAACAAACAAACCCTAATTTTGAACTTCATTCTGCACAACTTTGTCCCAATCATCGTCTAGCTTGAGTGGGAGAATGTATTTTTGATTGTGTCAAGTCAAGACGTGGGATGTGTATTGCTTTTCTCCTAGTCGCTAGGACAATTAATCCATTAAAGAGAGAAACTAGGCTGTTTCAAGCCAATTGGCTTTATCCTTTAATGCTCCCAATTGTTAAATAAATTTGTTCTAGTACCTTTCTGAAATTTGAGTTAGGCTGAGTCACCTACTACTTCCTGCATTTTTATTTACCCATCTTGTGAATTCTCTTTTACTTTTCTTTTTTCTTTTTTTCTGCAGTACTTGATGACTTCTTCCATCTTCCTGTAGTTCTCTAAACCATATGTTTCTGAGGGTGAATTTCATTAGATGCTGTTGACTGCCATATATAACATTCAGTAGCCCAGTCTGTTTCTTATTCTAACTTGTACTCATATCCCCTTGTTTAATTTGGTTATATGGAGTTAAACTTTTGTGTGGAGACTGAAGCAAAGAAGCCTTTATGCCATCTGGTATTTGCTTTCTTTCCATGTTTGATAATGGATATACTTCTTTCATTCTATTTCCATGATTAAGTACTTTCCTTTGGGGCATAAGTAGTGCGTGGTTTGATGTGTTTAGCGCTCTTTTTTTCTTTTTTTTCTTTTTCTTTTTTTTTCTTTTTCTTTTTCTTTTTTTTTCTTTTTCTTTTTTTTCTTTTTCTTTTTTTTTCTTTTTCTTTTTTTTTCTTTTTCTTTTTTTTTATGTTTTTCTTTTTCTTTTTTTTCTTTTTTTTTCTTTTTTTTTTCTTTTTTTTTTCTTTTTCTTTTTTTTTTCTTTTTCTTTTTTTTTTCTTTTTCTTTTTTTCTTTTTTTGTGGAAATGTCATCTTTGTTTTTAGTGCCACCAGTGGTGTTCTTGCTCCCTGTGTCTTTTCTAGGGAAAATGATCAGCTGTCCTGGTCTAAAAGCTACTGGTTTTTGAATAAACACCTACAATAAATTAAGTATGTTAAAAGAGAAGTCTAGCTGGTAAGAAGAAAGCTCTTGTATTGCCTGTAGAGTGATGAGAAGTTGCATTTTCTGCCCCATGACTTTTTATAATGATATTTTTCCTTTACTGTTGTGACAGCCCACTATGCCTGTTCCTGTTTAAAACATGATACAAGTGTCTGTACTCTTCATCTTGAAAGTCAGGTTAGGACAGAGTGCTTTGCAGAAAATTTTCTCACAGTATCAAATGAGGTCTTGTCTTGTTGGCTGATATAGTCAGCTACAAAATACTTTCAAAGTAGGCTAGTGGAACAAAATATTAAGTGTTCATTTTTTATGCTTTCATGCAGTAGCTTATCCTGGTTTAAGTAGGACAGAGAGATCCTGAGGATTGTCTGTTCTCTCTGAAGTGCATTCCACTGGTATTGATGTAGAGCAGGCTTGAACTTGGAGAGTTCAGCTGCAGAATATTGTTGGTAGGCTTTCAGCTGGCAAACTTTCCATCAGAAGTGAGTTTGAAGATACAGATACTACAAGATACAACCTTAAGGTCTGCTACAAGTTTTTTCTTGTTTTCTTAGGAGTTGGGGGAGGGAAAGAAAATGAAAATTGAAAATTTTCCCATTCTAACTTACTGGAAGTTTGGGACTTATCTTTAAACATTTCCATAATGCTTGAATATACTTTATCTGAACTGCACAGTTCAAATGACAGTGCTTTGTAGAAAAAAAGTGTGAATGAGTGGGGGGTTTAAAATTTCTTTTTAAAATAGAGTTCCTAACTCTAAAAGCTGAAAAACGTTAGTTTGACACATTCAGTGAAAGGAAAGTTGTTTCTTACAGATATAATTGAATTCTGTGATTAGGGTCATGAGCTAGAAGTTCTGTAATTGAAAACAAAGGGAAAAAGAAAAGATGAGGGCTGATGATTATGTGGCATCTTTTTCTATTAATATACCTCTTTCTTGAAGAGCATCATGGGAACTTGATTTTTTAGGAAAAGTGTGCAGTCTTTTCCCCTACTTAAGGTGGACATCTTTGTGGGGCTGGCTCTGAATGGAGGAAGTTTCTAGAATGCTGCAACCTTCTGGGAAGATCACACCCGCAGTGCAGAACAATTAAGATAGGTCAGAAGCAAGCTCCTTCCTGTTTGGTCATAAAACTAGCTGTGCCAAGTATTGACCCTGTTTTGTGCAACAATAACTGTGCTGCTGCATCAGTATGAACCTCATGTTTTGCGTGTGTTTTTTTGCATAGGTGCAAGAAGCATCACAGTTTCTACAGGAAGGGGACAGAGGAGCAGCCTGGAGGATCCAATCCTTTGTGGGATTGGAAGTTGGTAGAGGTCATTTCCCCATGAATCCCAAGGATCTAGGGGTCTAAAAGACTGTAACCACTGCCTTCTCTGCAGACTCCCAAATACTGCCTCCTCAGGGGATGTTGTTAAGGAAATTGAGCGTCCTGACCCCTGCTCATGTGTAGCACATTGTCATCTAGGAAACACAAATTGGTTGATACCCATATGTTTCTCAAACAGGGTATTTTCAATGTAGCTGTCACTTATGCTGAGCATCGATGAACCACAGTTTGTGGCATATGGGGAAGAATTTCTAACAACAATGTGCGATAGGTTGAAGCCTTAAAACTGGTTGTTGGGAAAGTAACATTTGATGGCTGCTTTAAAAACTATCCATGAAGATGAATTTGGGTTTTGTAAAGGTCCTGATACAGATATTTCTTCTTAGGCCAGACTGTTGTGCAGTGTACCAGTTGTCTTCAGGAGACTCGCTGGCCTCATCTGTTAAATGTCATCTGGAAAATAGTGCATTCCCTTTAAGGGAATGATTAAATAGGGACATTGCCTCAAGGGGTAGTTTTCTGCACATTTATACAGTGACTGATAAAACCATATGGGTCTTGTAAGTCTATTCTAATTGAATCAGCTTTTATTGAAAGACAAAATTGCTAGAAATGCACTGAATGGATGAATTCCAAGTAAATGATTCACACTGTAAAACAGCTAAGAATATGAAAGCACTGGAAATCAGAGCTGGCTGAAAGTTAGAATTCAAATATACATAGGATGTGTAGAAATTGCATTGTTACTCTGCAATATGCATATGGATCTGTATTATGTTTTCCCATACAGACCACTAGCTCCATTGTTTGCACTGTCATAATTATTCAGTTGTATTATTTGTGGAGGCAGTGCAATGTACTGTTAACATTCTAGGATATGACAGAAATGATGGTAATGAGAAAAAATAATTTTGGATAACAACGTAAATTATCAATGTTGAAGATGCATTTAATCATGAACTGCTTCAATGTAGAAATAAAGACTAGTTTCTCACAAGATGGCTTTGTGTGGTGATTAGCATGAGCATATTCATGTGACACAGCAAGCTAAACGTAGTTTAATCTGATAGTTTTTATTCTATGAATAGCTTAATAGAGTACTGATGACTGAGGGAGGGTGAGCTGATCTGTGTCAGAATCCAAAGACTGCTTCTCCTGCTAGTGATTTAATTTAATTGCTAGCAACTATTGTACTTGCATTACAAGAACTGGTAATAGGAAATATTTTTTGCTTTTCATAATGTGACTTCAGCTGCTAAAAATCAGGAGTGGCATCGTTATGTGAACTGCTAGCTTCTGTGTAGACCACAGTGTGCGAGATCTAATTGGCCACAGTGTTTGCGATACTACTTAGTATACACAGTGTTCCTGATGATTTCCTGTTTGCTTTAAATAATATCACTGATGTGCTTATGCAGAAATGAATTTTTTTTTCTTTTTTTCTTTCCTTGGTATTAGGAGGTAAGTTGTGGTCTGGTTGTGCTTGATCACAAAAATCAGCAATGGTAATGGAACAAATGTTTGTGCTGGGTTTTAAGTGAAGATTCCTTTGTTCTGGAATATTGTTTCCTCGGTATTTTGGCAGAACCTGGAAGCTCTTGTTGCACAAGGTGCTGCACAAAGAGCTTGTGGAGTGGATGTCATAGTCCCTTAAAAGATAAATGTGATTAAAAAAAGTAAATTTTGCTTATGTATCATATCTAGAAAAAATAAAATGTTAGTTGAAAAATTGCCTGATGGAAGAAAATAAAGTCTCAAAACATTGTAGCTACTAATCTGCAAATATATGGAAGGATATATTAAAAGCTGGTGTGCGTTTTGTGTGTAGCAATGTGTGACAATTCTCTCTAATTATTTGGGAATTAGTGTTTTGCATTTGACAAAAATAGTCCTCCACTGTTGAAGTTTGAAAAATATTTCGTGCTTTAAATATTTACTGTCAAACTAGCACTTGAAAAATTAATTGTCTTCTTGAGGCACGAAGAAAGTTCAGTAAAAGAGATAGGGCAATTGATAGGGTAAAGATAGGGAATTTTTTTTCTTTGCTTCTGTACAGCTAGATTGCACGTGGATGCTTACACCTAAAGGATATGGATTTGTGCATAAACTGGAATGAATAGCTTAAAATGTAAGACTTAAACTTTTGCCTTGCCACTTGGAAGTTTAATAGGGTTCTGCCATTCACTATGTGTCAAATTGACTGTTGACTGTCGGCATTATTACATGAAGACAGTTACTGCAATGACTTAATGCATGTATGTGTGTCTTGGTTCTATTGATTTCTTTCCATATTATAAAGAACTTAAGTAACAATTTCTTGACTCATAGGAAATGCTTCACCTGTGCATTTGTAAGCCATGATAACAAGATTATGATGCTAAATTAAATTTCATTCCATTTATTTTATTTAAAGCTGTCAACACCCTTGCAATGTCTGTATAAATATAGGCCTCAGCCTTTGAACATTTTTCATGGATTCCTAGTCTTAAAAAAAAAAAAAAAAATCTCTTTGAAGTTAAGCTCTTTGCAGGCAGAGGTCAGCTCAAAATAAGGAGGTCTGAGGTAGCTGTGTGTATGTTTAATTTTTCCCTCTGTTCAGGTGAAGTTGCTTACGTTTACTATTATTAAAGCCAGTTACAGTGGGAGGGAAAAGAGACTCTGGAAGGGGCATGGATGCAAAAATCACTAGCATTATTGTAACCTGTTTTGCAGAAAGACCTCTGAAAAAGAGAAAACATGCCTGAGGAAGTAGAAACGTTAATTACTTGATGTTTGTAAAGTAACTTGTTATCAGTGTATAAGGGATATAATTGTATTTAAAAGAATTGATGGGAGGAAAGTTTATTTACTTCTTAGTAGCTTCTACTTCAAAGTACTGAATTACTTGTTACAGAAACTGAATTCTGAAATAAATATATATAGATAGATATATATTTAATTCTGGAGCCATTTAGACCTTTTGGCATCTAAATCTACATCATCAGTCCATCATGAAAAAGTCACATTCCAAAACTGCTGGTTGTAATCTGTCCTGTGATCTTCAGAGTAAAAAGCTGTCTAAGCTCTATTACAAAGTTACAGTTAGAACTGTGCATAATTAATGTATTTTTGAAAACATGCAGGAAGTGTATCATACTATAATATTGCTACAATATTTAACTATAGCTGTACCTTGTAAAAGTTACTGAAATAAATGCCATAAGAATTGCCAAAACATTCATGCCAAAGTGAAGATATTCTCCTAATAATATGTGTTACAGGAGCAGCTTTCACGTAGAAAATCTTCTATCTAAAACCAGTTTTTCATATCCTTCTTTTTGTCTCTTTGTTTAAAAAACTGTTTACTGTAAAATCGTGCATCTTTCCAGCTGACTCCCTGTGTGCATCTACTTGCTTTGGAGATTAGGAACAACTTTTTATTTTTAAATTAATTGCTCAAATTACTGCATTAAGGTATATTTGAGAATATGGACCTTAGTAATTAGAAAAATGAGGACATGTGGTGAAGGAGATTTGAGTAGGGACTAGCAAGAATATGATGATTAAGTAGAAAGTATGCAAAGATAAGCTTTTCTTGAGATTTCAGTAATGACTGTGAACTACAAAAATGGAGATTAGAGTATTACTGTGAATATCAGATTTCTATTAGCTTCTAGAGACATTAATATTTAGGATAGACATGAGTGGAAAATGATCTTCAAATAAATTATAAGATATTTAAAGCCTGTACATTTGTATTGGGAAATGATCCAGTCTAATAATGAAAGAACAGAGTAGGATTTGAATGATTTGACTTTGTTCTCAACAAGATTTTAATGCACTTAACTGTGTTCTGTTTAGACTTTTAAAAGACATATATGATACAAACATCAGCAAAACAAGATTTTTATTAGGGTTTGGTTAAACCTAACCTTATTTTTTCCAATAGTTTTGCTTAGTTCACAACAGCATATTGCTAATGGAGTTACTTAAAGTGGAATAAATAATACAATGTTAGAGTTTTCTTTCTTGCTCAAGGAGATGAATTATTTAAGTAAAAACAAACAAGTACTTACTCTGATATTAGCTTTACAGGAGTTTGTCTTTTTGGTTTTGGTGACAGTTCTGAGAAGTGTTGAGCCGGGTGTTCTGTAGGCTTATTATATGCACGGCTTTGTGGAATGAGCATGTGTGGTTTCTCTTGGTGAGCTGATATATCAGGTCTTGTACTGTCTTGCAAATGCATTCTGAAAACACTTGTGGGAGTGTTTTAAACTGTTTCAATTGTTTTTAATGTAGTTTTGCAGAATTTTAGAGTAGCCAATGTATGAGAGTCTTTACATTTAACAACTTTGTGAAATTATCCAGTCAAGTTATATTTATGAAGGGATGTTTACAAAACTATTTGATTAGGTATCTAATGGTAAGATTTGATATTATTTAGATGGAGAGAGAGTCATAATCATAATGAGGTTGGCTTTGTGTTGTCTGGAGGTGAGGAATATATGGTAAGATATAAAAATAAAGAGGCAGTGGAGCGATACAGAATATTGAGGAACACAACAGTGTGCATTTCTAAGTACAAATATAACCCTGTATTCAAGATGCAGTACTAAAATTATGCTATGAATTTTCCAAGAATGTATTGGCTTGTCTGAAGTAAAATACGTGTTTGCTGTAAGCAAATGGGGAGCACACTTTAAATAAAATGGTCATTGGAAATGGCCCCCATCCTGTTGTTTTCTGCATAAAGGCTGAAGCTATAAGGAGGAGATGACTAAATTTAATTCCAAGGTCTGTCCACCTTTATCAGGGATTACTCTCATTTTCAATGGCAATGCATTACAAAATACAGACAACTAAAGACTTTCAGTCCACCTACTGTCACAAGAATTAAATTTACTACCAAATTCTAAAATAATTGAAGGTTGGAAAAACTCAGGCTTGCTAACAAGGCATTTCTGAAATCCTCACTAGATGAGGGAATAGCAAAAGCTGGTGGTGGAGAAGTACTAGTACATGATGAAAATTGGAATTCCATTTGAAAACAATACTGAGTATCTTAACTCAATCAGCTCAGTCAGAAACACACAGAAGCCCCACAGCAGCAGATGGAAAGGAGATATGCAAGTCTGCAGGGCACCAGAAGGAGAGAAAAAAAAACCTTTTTTTTTCATGATGATGTAAATGTACAGTAACTTCTAGGTGAACAAAATACACACAACTTTTGTAGGTTTGCTATGAAATGATAAATTTTAAATTTGGTGCAGAGTAAGCTTAGAAGAGTTTTATAACAGCTTCTAAAAGCTTGCATTTCAATAAGAAGACAGTCCCCAAAAAGAGGTGGGTTAGAGGGAGGACAACAAGATACAATTAAAGTAGAAATTAGTTGTGTCATGGTAACGGTGTTTATATAACATGGTATATATTACTGTAAGTCGTATGCTGTTTTCAGGTATCCAACAATTTTATCAGTCTTGTAGGCAGTGTAAATCTGTATTTGATGTGTCTGAACCTTCTAGCATGGCTGAATACCTTAAAAATCAGATACTGAGGATAGTATAGAAGAGTGTATCATTTTGGGCAAAACCAATAAGATTTTAAGTATGAATACTAGTGGACATGGTGGGTTTGAGAAAAACATAGGAAGAGTGATCTTTGAAGTATCATATAATTACTTGACTAAGAGGTTAACCTGTGGGGAAGGTGCTAGTTTTGAATTTGAGAAGAATGTGTTAAATGCTTTCCTTGCATTTGGCAGTAATTTTGAAAAGTGTCTTAAAATTTTAATGCTGTTTGAATTGTTACAGTACTATAACACATTCCCGTGCATCACCTTGTTGTCAGAACTGCCTGCAGAAATGCTCCACAGTAAAGTTGTTTTCTGTCCAAAGTTACTGAGCATTTGCAGTGGCTTAAGAGTGTACACAGCTGGTTATTGTGTATCAGCTTATCCATGATACTTTATTTATATTTCTGTAGATCCATGGGACACATTTTATATGGAACTCAGGGGACAACAGAGCTGTCAAAGGAAGAAGCAAGCAGTGTAATTATAGGTAAATGAAAGAAAAGCTTCTGTAATTAAAGTAAGGGTGAGTGCTTGAACAAAAATTTCTAGCTATCCAAATGGAAACCAGCTGAATTTTGGCATGACTTAAAGTAGAAATTGCATAAGTTTGTATATAAGATAAGATAGGATGAGACAGGAGGAAAAAATCGAAGGGGTATTAATCAGATAGAAAGTGGAGGCATTGTCATGACGATACTGTAGTAGTCATATTTCTTTGTGACTGTCAGAAGTGCGCAATTTTGGGAAGGTTGCTTTTTAAGCAGTTGTCCTTCATAAGTAGTAAACAAAGAAGAAGGTAGGATACAGGAAAACTTGCAGTGGTTTGAGGAGCTGACTGACTTTCTCTGATGCCTAGTGATTAGTTCTAGGTATTTTTTCCTAGAAGCTGACTGAGCTTGTTCTCTTATGCTTTGCCTGAAGATAGTTAATTGGGAATGCCTGGCTTTGATTTTAGAGTTTCTACTACCTTAGTCAGAACTGTGACAAGCGTTCTGGGTTTAATCCATAGTGCATCAGCGTATGCTGTGTTTATAATGCAGCTTCTGGAATAAACTCCAAGACTTTCCCAAGGAGACATCATAAAAAAAACTGTGTGGAGTTTGTAAAGGCCAAAGCATTTCTTTTTTTTTTTGTGCTGATCCTATTCTTTAGCCATCAGCTTTGCAAGTTTGACCAAAGATGATTTGTATAAATGGAGATTCTGCTTGTGAGACCTTTTGGCAGTAGCGATTTTGATAATTCTTGAAAAACCCTGGAGAGTGAAATTCAGGGCACTGATTGACTAGATTACTGGTTTCTAAAGAATGAGTTCTGCCGTGCCTTGCTGATGGGACAGAACAGATTGCAGAAGTGTGAATGAAGTTGACGTTCAAAAACATGCTGGACTCATTACTTGAGTCCTGTGCAGTGAGGGCCTTAAAGCAACAAGAAGTAGAGTAGAAGATTTGGGAACTTCCATTAACTTGGAAGCATTTATTCAGTCCTCCTGAATCACATGAAAGCGAAGAATACTTCGTATTTAAAGAATAATGTGGATTTTTCATTTTTGAGGAAAGGATTCTGTGACCAAGGGCAAAACAAAATCAGTGAGGTTTCTGTTCCAGATACTTCTTTCTTTCTTGAGGGATGAATCTGCTGTCTTGAACAAAAGGTCAGTGTCTCCCTGTAGGGAAAAGAAGTTTAGATAAATGGTACTTCTTAAGGATTAGGTGTGCCTTTGAATAAAACCTCTTTAAGTCTCTGAAACCAGTTTTGTGGGTTCTTTCTTTTTTTTTTTTTTTTAAGAAGTGATGATCTTTTACAGTGGAGGAAAGGAAAAAATTTGTGTGCAAAGTTGAAATTGTGGAACGTATGGGATACTGTGTAGAGATTCTACATAAAAGCAGGTGAATAATTTTGAAGAAATACCACAGGCTTTGTTTTGCTCAGGAGCTGGTCTTCTCTGGCAATGAAAATATGATAGGAGATAAGATATTGCTGATAAGCCTGAAAGCTCGAACTGTTCTGATGAATAAATGATTCCTGGTATATAATAGTTACCTGTTCTGTTTGATAGTATGAACATCTTACTTGTTTCATTGAATCCTTCTGTCACTCAAAAGGTAGCTTCTTAGTATCTGGAAGAGAAACTTGAGTCCACGAACTGAAAATAGATCAGTACCATATTGGGCAGCTACGACGTAACAACCTTCTGTAGGAATAGTGTTTCACAGGCAATTTCTTCCTGATTTCTAGGATTGGGCAAGATGTGTATTACATAGGAAACCAGGGAGTAAGATGAATTTGAAAACAGAATTGTATCAGCTCATTGATAGGTAAGTAAAACTGGACTAGGATATTGCTGTAGTTATTGGAGGAAAAGTGTGGCAAGTAAAGTGACGAGAGCTCAATAGCAGATGTAAATATCTGGCTTAACATGTGGTATTCTAAAAGTTTTTAGGTATGTTGCATGTGGCACTTGCTTTACAAAATAGATAATTTGCCACTCCAGACAGGATAAGCATCCAGCAGGGGCTTTTTGTCTGAATTGAAGCCAGGAGGTAGATGCACTTCAGAAGAGGAAAGGGAAGGAAAGGATCATATTAGAATGGAAGCTCTGCTTGGCAGATACTATTCTGGATCCACGTCATCTGTTGAAGAGCGTCTTTCAGTTTGATTGAAAGCTGAGGTGACAGCATTTCCTTAATTTAGACCTGTTCTGTTAAGACTGGGAAATCGTAATTTTAATACTTTTGCCGAAATAAAATATACAAAGTGGAGATTTAGCTTCAAGGAGTGTGCCTTTGAGTATGTCTCCTATTCTTCAGAATATCTGAACTCTGTAAACTGCGTGTTATAGATGATAATACACTTTTCCCACAATAGGTTGAAAAGGTGTATGTATTCAGCACTGAGATTTAATTACAGCATCTAGCTTTCCCTATAGAAAAGCATAGGATATGTTCTAAGATCTGTTGATACTGGGAGGATATGGGTACTGGTTCTGTGTGGACCAGTCCAAGTCCAGCATGGCTCACACTGAATCAAAGATAAGGTGTTGGCTGCTCTGTTGGACTGTTGATGTCTCTGCACTGTGCTTCTCAGCAGTCTACTTGATTGGCTGCACTGTGCTGCTTGGCAGGCTCTGCATGTTCAGGATATGCAGCACCAAATGGATGAATCTTCTCTGAACCCTGCATGCAGGGGTGCATCATGCTGACACAGGACTCACTTGAGATGTAGGTAGATTTGGGGTTGGTTCGTGGAAAAACTGTCACAGTTGTCCACATCATGCTCTTTGTTTCCAGACTGTAGCAGACGGACCCTAGAGCTGGTTTGACAGATAAGTAGTTCAGGTCTATCAGAATTTGAATTTATACTCTGAGTAGTGCAGGAGACATTAGACTACTTTATGAACTCATGATGGCTGTAGAAGCAGCATTATGCAAATGTAGTTGTGCTCTGTATGAATTAAATTCAGCCAGACTCCAAGATGCTTCAGCATTAAGCCAGTTTGGTTGTCTGCATGTTTGATACCAACTGAGGCGACTGAGAGTTTACTGTACTTCTGCTGTGTATGTTGATTATTAGTATTGTACATTTTTTTTTTTTATTTCTGTTTTCAAAATGGACCCGCTTTGTGCTAATGAGACCAAGTTATTCACCATATCAAATTGGTCAAAATTCTTTTTACATAGATTACTGGTGAATACTGGGTGAGGGAAATTAAGGAAGCACGTACTGCTGTGAGATGTTCAAAATGACTTATGAGCGGGAAGGTATTGTGTTGAGCTCTGGGAGAGGGAAATGACTTGGGGCAAAAGTTTGGTCTAGTGCACTGCGTGTATTCTTGAATGAGTATTTTAATCACTAGGAATGTAAATTGCTATGTTATAAAGTTTTGGTTTGTTTTTTTTTTTTTTAAGAATGTCAACAATGAAAACTAGTCCATCATTCTCGGTATTAAATATTTGCTCCCTTTGAGAGCATCAATGTTGAATGAGTTTCTGCACACAAAACCTAAATAGACAATTCTCTGCAGCCTCTGTAAATATACCCTCTAAACCAGCAGCTAGATCAAATCCTGTAAGATAAAATGTAGTCACATCCTGCCACAAGAAGAATAGAGTTAAAATGATGACATCCTTGTCATTTAGCATTAATGGTAATTGTAGGGAAGACAAAAAATGTATCTTTGAATGTTTGTATAACTGTCTGTTGGTTTTTTAAAGAAAAGTCATAGTTTTCCTTATTTTTTAAAGGAGATTATGAAGTGTGTGAGTATTTGGATGCAGGACCTTGAAAGCAACTTTGGAATTAGATAATTAATAAAACCATAATGGATGAGGTTGGAATAGAAACGTAGGTAGAAGTATGGCTGATCTTAACTTAGAAGAAAGATAACACTGGCTGAAAAGGAAAACTAAGTGATAGAGAAGGAGAAGCATAATATTTGGATCTGTGATGTTTAGTGATCCCTTGCAAACTCAGTAAATCAGTTTGTTGGTATAGCTGCAGTGCTTAGGGCCTAAACCATAAAGTTCACCTCTGTTGGGAAGAACTGATAGCTCTTATCTTTTGTAATAATGTATGCCTCTCTTGGTTAGTGTTCCACTTTAAATGACTGAACTGAAATCATTAGATAAAAATGCGAAGTTTTGAGGGGCTGACTAAGCAATATGCATTGTATTTATTAACGTTTCTGCCCATAGTTCTGGATTATTCAGTTGTAAAGTCACTCTCAGTGGTAGAGGCAAAAATGCTTGTAATCATAATGCAGAAGTTTTATAGAGCTTCTTTCTAAACACCAGTTAGCTCAGGTGCTCTTGAATATGCTCAAAAAGCAAATTACTATAAATATATTGATGAAATAAAAGGTGGTGTTAACATTGTCTGTATCTACTTAACCTGTAACAGCCTATTACAAGGAGTCTTTAACTAACTGGTTTTGAAAACCAGTAATTTAAAATGTATTTTGGCAAATCATCAAAATCAATTTCCTGTTACAGGAATAGTTTTTCTTACATTTATCTTCTCTGCCTTCTATGTATGAATTCCTTCATGCTTGAATGACATGATTCAGCTACCACTAAATCATGAACAATTCTATCAGGTTAAAGCTTCATGAGTGGTAAAGTCATCTCTTGAAGCCTGCATGGCTTGCAAAGTGCTTGGTTGCAGTTCAGTAGGCCCTTTTGAGTACCTGGGGAAAAAAAAAAATTGAATGCTTGAAAGACACTCTCAGTGTTGAGAGATGTGAATTTATTTTTTTTCTCAGTTTTTTAATATAAAAACATTGAATGCCTCATTTAAGAAATCTGGAAGTGACAAAGCAGATAATAAATTTTGGAACATAGATATAACTGATAGACAGCTATAGAAATAAGTGACAACAAAAAGATGGATGTTTAATTGGGAGGAATAAAATAACTGAGTGGAATTCCTTGTCACAGCAAAACCACATAGAACCTCGATTCATTTTTAGTGCATGTTCTCAAACATGATTTCTCTGTGGTGTTTTTGTCTTAACTGACTTCTGTCCCTTGTGGCAACAATCTTTTTTGTCAGTCTCTTTTTTATGGTACTAGAAAAATAAGTTCTAAACCTAGGACTTAGTTCTAAGCTTAATTTCCCAGCTGTACTCTAATAGAAATTATCTAGTTTGCCCTCAGGAATTGAAATTATTGCAAATTGAGAACTCCCAAACTAGTTGGCTAAGAATTTTTTCCCCTCTCTACCCCTTTTTAACAAGTGTCCGTGATCATGGTGTTGTCCACAGCCCTGGGCAATAATTAATTCTGTGTTGAGAAGTTCACTACTGTCTTACTTCATAAGTAACATGTCAGATTATTCTCTCAAGTCACTGTGTAGTAATGATGGGATTGTCACTTGGCCATCATTAGGAATATTAACTCCCTGTATCCCTATCTCCTGGAGCAATCATCAGTTCAAGACAGATGATCAGTTTTGTTTATATATCACAAGTGTTTTCCACCTGAAATGATAAGCTTGTGCATCAATTACATCTTGGTTCTTCTTGCTTTATTATGAACTACTATGACAAGTAATTGAAACAGTTCTGAGGCAAGTTTTCTTAAGTCCTATGTACTCTGTTAATGTAAACAATTGTAGTCCATTGAGTCATTTCAGTGATTTTGGACTCTACTGTGTGTTTTCCAAGGTCCTAGTTGCAAGGCTCTCCTCAAAAGCATGTAGTCATATATTTGCCAGTTGATAAAAGCTGGGTAGTTTTCACTAAGTGATCCGTTGCTGACCTTCATCTCTCCATGAGTCAGCATGGGCTTAGTTCATGAGTGGGTATGTGGTAGTCTAGTTTTTACTCCAAAGTCTACGGTGTTGACATTTTTAATAGTCTTTATTTTTACTTTAATTCATTAAGAACTTGCTGTGAAGACTCATGAAATCTCAGCTGGTTTATATTAACTGCTTTTCCCACACTTTATGGATTCTTGTAACTTGGCTTTCACTCTGTAACATGAACTATTGCAATCATTACTGAAAATATAACTTGCTGATGGGAGCTGCCTTGATTTTCTGCTTTTGTTATTTTACTCGTCACTTCATCTAAGCAAGAAGTGCCGGTAGCGTGGTCCTGCGGGTTGGAATGATAAATAAACATGTGTAAGAGCTGATAGCTTCTGTTGCTTTAATAACTGCTTTGTATTTTCAGAGTAACACAGTGCATAAAATTTGTGCTTTTCCTAGTTAAAAAAAACCCAACAATACAACCCAACTAACAAAACCCAAGAGCTTGGCAGGGTAAACATTCTTTTGGAGAAGAAATTTGCATCTCCAAAGTCTTAATAGAATCACAGACCTTCCTTTTTATATGTCATGACTTGAAATGTCTTAATTCCAAAATTTCGAAGTAAAGAAATACCCTTGCATTGGAAAGAGTAAAATGTTTCATTTCACATTAGAATCCTTGTATTCCAATACAAAATAAAATAAAAATGAAGCAATTTCAAAATAGTTTTCAGAAATGTAAAAATAATTAACTGTCAAAATTCTTTTGCCTGCTGTTCCTCTTCTCACCCTGGTTTTTAGTTTGGATCAAAACTTGGAAATGAAACCTGCGCTGTGTATACCGATGGAATGTGGTTGGACGTTTCTGTTGCCAGCTTTTAAAGTATACATGTTCTGACAGCTATATCCTACTATTATTAATGCAGTATATTTTTTTCCAGTGAACAACCTGATAAAAATGATATACAACTTAACACGATTTATCATTGCTTTCAATGAATTTGTTTGAGCTGACAACACTTAAGTTTTACTCTGTAAGCCCAACAGTGGCTTTAGGTCTGATACCTGAAAGGTCAGCTTTTTCCTTTTTGTGATATGGATTGTATACTTCAGTATTGCAGTACACTCAAAACAGACCCCTTCATCATTTGAGGGGGCTGGGATTGGGTGGTAAAGTATTCTCTCTGGAAGCTTCATCTTTTGGAGTTCACTCCGTGTAAGTCTCTGGATATGACAACTGGGAGAAGAGGGGACATTGCAAGGTCTTGTCTCTAATTCTTTAAAAAAAACCAAAACCCAACCAACTCATTTGTTGATAATGCAAGTAAGTGAACCAAAAGGCTGTAATGGGTTTAAATTTTATATGCTATTTTAATGAAGTATTAGCAGCAAGATAAGTTTTAGCAGTATTTCTTTATAGTGATTGTTAATGTTAACTGAACTGTACAGAGTTTGAGACTTGTGAAGTCTAAGCATTATGCGTTTCTGTATGTATGTGCACACAGGAAACCTCGACCTGTCTCTCAGCTGGTTGCACAACAGGTTCCTCAGCAATTCGTGCCCCCTACACAATCAAAGAAAGAGAAAAAAGACAAAGTAGAAAAGGAAAAAAGTGAAAAGGAAACAACAAGCAAAAAGAACAGTCATAAGAAAACCAGGTAAAAATTTTAGAAACTTTTGCAGTATTGGTAAAACATGATTTAAAAAAAGAAATCGCAGAATATTTTCTTATTTTACTGCTTTGTAAGTACTGTGGCAAGTTCTTTTGACAATAAAGCTAAATATTTGTGCGTGAAGTTCCATTGGTTTAGGATGCCTATTAAATGTGAAGAGAACCTGCAGTTTGTAATTTTGACCAGAAGATGGAGACCAGCTGAACATAGAGAGAAAGACTTGGGTATTTTTGTTAAGTATTACAGATGTATTTCTTACACCATACAAAACTGTAGATAGGCAAACTGATGATACTAATCTCTGGAAAAGAGAGGGGACAGGAGTGACTAGTTTTCATGAAAAATAGTAGGAGAGAGAGAGAGAACCAGTACCAGACTGCAGAAGAGTGGGAAAGTAACATGGTTATTGCTATCCTTGCAGAATTGGAATAAACTTTGAAGGGCTGAACTAGGGTATAAATTAATGTGACAGGATAAGGCATGTATATGACCTAGTGATAAAAATCTCCATGCTGCATCTGGGATGCTGAAGAAAACCTTGGACTCTTAGAACTGAGAACATGAACTATTACAGTACAGACAAGCAGTTGTAAAAGCCTTAATCTTGCTGTAAGTCCAGGTGGAAGGAATGTGCAAACTGCAAAACAAAAGTAGCAAGTTTAACCCCTAAATCATCACAGTCTAAGCATAAAGTTATTGTGGCAAGAATGCTGTGCCAAAAAGCTCAGAAGTATACAAGACATGTAGTCTAACCAAATGTGGGAGGAACTATTGATTTTTTTTTTTAATTATTTCTTTGGAAGCACTCCAAAGAAGTCCAGCCAAGGATGATCCTTTGCAATTAGTTATGCAGAGAAGTAGCAGATGCCTTTCTTGTGCTTGAAATAGGATCATCAGGATCAGAACCAGGGAAAGATGGAGAGTCAAGTGAGAACAGTTGTTAAGAAAGTCATGGTTAGGATTAAGGACACTGAGATGTTCCTTCTTTTTCTTTTTTTCTTAATACTCAAATCTACTAGCTTACCTCATGCAGCTAAAGTACTTCAGTTATGAAGTATTTGAAGTTATCATAGTGAGTTTTAATTAAGTTAATTAAATATTATAAATGGAAATATTGATGGTTGCATTGCAATAGTACATTAAAAATGCAAAAGTGAGGTAGGGGAAAAGGGAGAACATTTAAAAAATAACTAAAATTAAAATCTTGGACTGAAATACCAGTATTGAGATGTGCATTGAGAATTGCTATTTGAAATAATTAGGCTATTATTTTTTTTTAATGCTTCAAACAGTTCAATTTTTCACAGAATTGAGTTGCTAGGTAGGATAAAAAGTTAAGAATGCTTGATTAGTTTAAGCAGATTTCTTCAGTATCCTTTGGGAAAAGGATAACCTTTTCTCTTTGCCTGAAAACTTGTATATTATTGCTGGAAATAATGATAAAAATCGGCATGCACACTCAATATAATTAATAAGCTCCAGGCACGGCACTTATGCAGGTTGATAATGCTGATTTTTTTTCTTCTCCATTCCCATGTTACAGAGCAGCAGATTTTCAGTTTTCTCTTAAATTCTTCAGGCATGCTACTTCAGCCTCAGGGGAACAAGATGTCAAAGCCTCTTTCTGTTCTAGTGGAGGAAAGGCATGAGGTGTTTCAGCTGAAGTAACTGGGAACCAATTCTACTTCAAACAAAGTCAGATGATAGGGTAAAGGTTAGGGCTTTTCTCTTAGCACACCTGCTAACATGTGATGTCATTAATTTATTCTATTGCAGCTTGAGATAGTGAAAGCTGTGGAGTCAGTTAAATGCATAAAGCTATGCTGTTCATAACTGGTTGTATAAATTCAGCTGTCTGGTGACAGTTTTTCATGGTAGTCAAAGGAAAATAGTAAATTGAAAGTACTTTAAGCTTGTCACTAGCAAAAATATGATGGCAGAATATAAGTCAAAGTATTCTTCTCTGGTCTTCATGTTGTGACAATCAAACAATTGAAAGATTAGATGAAGAGACTTACCCTATCAACACTGTGTGTAATACTCAGCTCTGTGCATAATTTAAATCACAGCATATGCTAGGAATACTAGAGTTATACTGTGAACACAAAGTCCAGTTCAAGTAGTATACCAGCAGTCCTAGTGAGGTTTTGAAATGAAGTAATACCTGCTGCAAGTTAACACTATCTGTGCTGTTGAAGTCAAAAGACAGACACCAACATCTTCATTATTGAACATCATTCTCTACTTAGAACTGTTGCTTAAGGCTGCTGCAGAGATGGATGCTTCTCTGGATCAAATTTATAACTTTCTATAGCCACAATGAAGAAAGACTTAATTTCTAAAAGTAAAAACCTTCACATGTGCAACACGTCCATATTGCTGCAGAGTTACATTATTCATAAGGTCAACTTTTAAATAATCTTAGGAGAAGGTAATGTGTTATGTTCAGCTATTTTAATGTAAAACATACTAGGAAACACTCTACCATAAATACTTGTGGTATGTTGTTTTCCTATGTATTACATGTTGCACATAGCAGTCTTATGTACACATGTATGTTCTCCAGAGCTCCTAAAAAGTAGGGGGAAGACAAGATAAGAAGATGGTTTGTGTGCTTTTAATATGATTATTTGCTTTATTTAGGCCAAGATTGAAAAATGTGGATCGAAGTAGCGCTCAGCATTTGGAAGTTACCGTTGGAGATCTGACAGTCATAATTACAGACTTTAAGGAGAAAACTAAGTCACCACCTGCTTCCAGTGCTGCTTCTGCAGATCAACACAGTCAGAGTGGTTCTAGCTCTGACAACACAGAGAGGGGAATGTCCAGGTCATCTTCACCCAGAGGAGAAGCGTCATCACTGAATGGGGAATCTCATTAAAGTTTCATTCCTCCAGTTTCTTTAGTCTCTTCTCTTCAAAACATGCAAATACATAACTTCTGTCACCTGTTACCACATTTTCATGACAGATTATCCATGCACAATTGGTATGTTGACTGGAACATAATTTATGCAGTTTTAAAAAAAGAAAAAAGTGCAGTGGTAGAAACAGTAATTTAAATGCAATCTACAAATGCTTACGAAGCATTTTCAGACCAACTTTTTAATCTTCATGTGTAAAGGTGCCATGAAAATGTGGTTTGAATGTTCATTATGCAGTGTTATTGGTAAGTCCATTTTCACTTTTAGTTTAGTGAATTCTAACACAACTCTTGCAGTCTCTACTATTGGCATGTACTGAATTTAAATTTTTATAACATAGTTCAAGCTGCCTAAATATGTATTATTTGAGAATTGTGAAACATAGTTATATGTATGCAAGTCAGAGATCAACTTAATCAACTATTGCTGCAACAGAATTTTCATAATAATTATCTTCTTAAAAACACCTGCTGGTACTTGGTGTGGTTAAATAGGAAAAATGTTATTAAATAAAACATTTGTATGAATTTTTGCCAATGTTTGACACATTTTACTAGATTACTGTTACTGAATTATGTTGAAGGTTTTACCAGTATTTTTTCACACTTAAAACACTTATTGTAATGTTTACAAGCAAAATAGAAAACACATTCTAAGCATTGATTGGTTAACCTTACAATTCAGGTAAAGTACTACATTGTCACTGTACACTGGTATTCTATGTTGTGTAACAAATATGGAACCTCAGATGACTATGCATTTGGCAAAAACTAACATTTGGAAATATGAAAATTTGGAAAAGCTTTAAAAATAACACAATTGCAGTTCTCATTTCTGCTTAGTGCTGTTTCCTTGCCCCAAATTTATCTAGTGTCATATAGTCACTTATCATTTCATTACAGGAATATCAGATGTTGCACAAGAATAAGGAAATAACAATACTGGTTTTTTTTTTTGTTCCTGAATCAATTTCTTTAATTTTGATTTGGCCCATTAGAATATATTATGTCATAAATCATATGAAAAAACTCAGTACCCTACTTTATGGCATAAACTGTCAACGTTTACGCACTTAGCAATATACTGATACAGAGCAGAATGATTTACAATCCCATCTGGTATTATGTAAAATTACCAATAAAATATTTTTGTGAATACAGATTTTGCATTTTTGTTTACAACCAATAAGTGTTTTGATACACACATACAATCCATGTATAGACTTTAAATTATAGATTCAGGTTCAGTACAAAAGTCCATTTAGCTCCTTTTAGTGAGGTAGTCCACTTACACCCCTGTGATTCTTTTCTTTTTCATTAAAAATAAATATATTTTTAAGCCCATGTAAAAGTTGGATGGACCTTCTTGGTAGTGAATCCAGCCCCAAATTATTACCAACGTATGATACATCGTTTTAACAGCTAAAACAATGGATTTTTGTAGCCCCTGACAATTGTGATGTTTGGTGGTTTCTTGTAGTAATGTATTTTTCTGTTTTTAATGCAGTACTTACAGGCACAATGGTACTGTTCTATTTTGTAAGATGCTAGTTGTGAAATACAGTTAGTTGCATAAAATGAAAGTCTGATGTGATATCTGAGAACATACATACCTCATTCCTTGGTGTTGCTGTTTAAACTTTTTAGACATCAAATGTTAATTATAGGCTATTTCAGATGGATAACTACTGACCTGTTTATTATGTATTCTGCTTTATCTTACTAAATAGGATGTCTGTTCATTGCCGTTACCTGGCCAAATCTTAGTATCTGTAAAACAATGCATTTTAAGGTTCTTAAATGTTTTTGGGGCTGGGCTGGTGTTCAGAATAACATACACTAGTTTTTAAAAGAAAAATACGTGCTTCTCAACTTTATTTTTTTATATTTTATTTTTAGGTGGGACTATTTGCAGAACATGCTGATGTAATGGATTACAAGGGAGCTGAAACTGTTTAAAGTAAGCAGTTTAATGATAGCAAATCTTATCGCAAGATGTTTTATGAAATGTGTTTCTAATTTAAAATGTAACAAATGCTAACACATTTCAGAATTCCTTGCAAACAAATAATAATCTATTACCAGTAGTTCACTAAATGGGAAACGTATTTTCATTTAACTTTATGTGAATAAACCACCCAGCACTGCCAACAAGAGGTCTCTTTGTATCTTCGGAAATAAGTAGCCATTTGGTTTGGAAGGAAGGGAGGATGGAGTGGATTTTACTATGATTCAACTGTCTCGAGAATAATCTCAAAGATGTGGTAGAAGTATGGTTATAATCAAAAAGAATGCAGAAAAGTCTCACTGTTCTTTATGGAATAAGACATAGAAAAGCAATTTCTTACCACAGATACAACACAAGTCAGCTAGGATCTAAAAACTAAGCTGTGGTGGTTTTAACTGAACTATTACATTGCCAGTGTTTACATTGCTATGATGCCTGTTTTGGCATTAAACAAAGTTAAGATAATTTTTGCCTGTTTGTGATTAAAGGGATGTGACAATACTGACAGCAGAGTAGGCAAATTCTAAGTAGAATATGGCATTTGACTCTGTTCATAATGTTATAATTTAAATGAACTTCACTTTCATAATTTCTAAGTAATTTTGACCTGTAGTAATCCTAAGTCCTTTTTCTAACTGTAAATATATTTAAAAGCATCTTTACTCCATTTATAAAAAGTCAAAATTTAATGTTGTAATGTGTTTTGATTAGCTATTTTTCTGTGTGACTGCTCTCTGCATAAGAACTGTTATTTGTTAAATTCTATATATGCACCAGTCTTCAACAGCCATACATCCTGGGTTGTTCATGAAATGGTGACCCAACAAAGACAATTGTGATAGTGTTCCATGTAAATGAGTTCCTTTATGTGCTGATTGATTGTCTGGTTTCAGAAAGGAAAAGGGGGGAGAAATGAGGAAAAATGAAGTATAATTAGTTCATTGATAAAGTATACAATAATTCAGTCTCTTATCTTCCTGAATTTGCCACTAATTATAGGTGGCATAAAGAAAAAATATACAGTTGTAGACTATAATCCTTTTCCTGAAATTAAGTATGTATATTGGAGAGAAACAAAAGTTGTTCTACTTAGTAGCAGGTTAAATGATGCCATATAAAATCCTGATTCTAACAGAAGTGATAGTAAAAAAAAAAAAAAATTACATTAAAAAACTTTAAAATTCTTGATATTAAAAGTCTTGAAATTAAGACTATGACTGAAGTTTTAACCTATTACATGTTTCTCTAGATATTTGATGGTTTGTGGCATGGATTGTAAAATCTCAAAAATTTTTTGGATTTTATAATTTGTGCACTTTTTCTAATATTATGGATAGCACATTTTTAGGTAGCCGTGTAAGATAGAATACTTTTTATAATTTGTTTCCACCAGTTCACTATAGTGTTCAGGCAGGTCTTCTAAACTTGACACAAGTGTATAGCTCTGCATCTTAGATTCTTTAGTTTTTCTCTCACCTGTCTCAAAAGCCTGACAGTTTCCCACATTATGCTAATTGATTATACTTTGTTGTACAGGATGGATTTGGAACTGTCTGTTGTGTACTTCTTTATGTACATCCAGGGTTCTTTAACTGTATCTGCTTGGTTTTTTTCTGTCGCATGCCTTTATTTGACTCTGCTCCCTGCTAGGGAGTCTGGGTATGCTTCCTTTCAAATACCAGAAACTATATGGAAATAGAAATGCAATTTAATTTAATTTCTCCAAAGGCAGCAAGCGCTATATTTGTAGTAAATTTGGGCTGTGCTTACTCAGGAATAAGATAGGTAAGATAAAAAGTTAATGCTGGTTTTGGCTATGATAATTTGCGAATGCGTACTTCTATCAATGTTAAGATTTGGGCATGCAGGAAATACTGTTTGAGGTTTCAAAGGTTTTTCTTAGCTGAAATTATGCCCTGATTTATGTCAAAGCTGTCTCAATCTGAAAGGGTCTAACTTCACAGACTAGCAAAAGCTGTACCGTAAAATCAGTCAAACTGAGGAAGCTCAGGTGGTTTTCTTTTGTACTGTCAAAGTTTTAACGAGGAGAAACTTTCTCCTCTTGCTAAAAAACACTTAAGAGATTTGTCTAAGACAACAATCAGATACTGAGCTTAGTCTGACATCTAAAGAACCACCTATGTTTTAATAAGAATTAACAGGATTTAACTGCTAAATTAAAATCGGAAAAGTACTTCACAAGTTAATTACAGATCAATACTTTACAGAAATTATTGTAACTTCCTGTCTAGATGGATATTGTAACTAACTTCTTGTCTAGATGGATACGAAAGGAGTAAATGGTGCAACAGCAATGGATAGCTGCACACTTGCTAGTAAATGGTATTATCCACAGCAAGTGATGTTTAAGTGACTTTCCTAAGACATTACACAAGAAGATCGTGATATGTCTATGAACAAGGCCTAGGAGTCCCCTGCCTATACTATACCATTGGATTCAAACAGTGAAAGAAAACGCAGTGAACAAATAAATTAGTTTCAGATCCTAGAGTCTTAGTAATGCAGGAGCTGTTTACAGCTTCTGTTTTAACTGTATTGGTGAAAATTAATTAAAATGAACCACCACTGTATAATACTTAATCCCTCAAGAGATGTTTTCAATCCTAATCTTGCCCCTTTCATTATGGGAAACAGATAAAAGTCATCTGAAAGAACTTGCTCTGTCCACTGACACAGGGGATTTTAAGAGGAGACAGTTTAATGTGCACAGGAAGTTTTAGCTGTACTTTTAAGGAGTTAAACGTGGAAAATGAGGGGTGAGAGGATATTCCACAGCTCAAATGAGTATTACTAAGAATGATCACAAGAGATTGCTGTACCATTTGAGGTTTGTAAAAGACAAAATGGTAACACTATCTAATCACTCCTTGTCCCATATATTTAAGAAGAAAATTACCACCAGAAAAAATATCGTTCCAGTAACAATAATTTAAAGAATAGTTCCAAAATGTTAATTATTTTTTGGAAAGTATGGCATATCTTGACAGATGTAGGAATATCTGAGCAAGAAGCCCTTCAGGACTACATTTTCAGGATCTAGGCCACCTGGAAAAGCGTAATCTTTAATTACACTGTTCTCTGTGTATAAATATTGATCTTAGTCAAAGTGGTTGCAAAGTGAACAAGCTCCCTTAAACTTAAAGATTTTAAGAAATGTGGCTTTAGACCAATGGAGCTCTAACTTACAATGGAGTTATTGAGAAGACAACTGAGGAAAAGAGAGTATTAGTCTATTTTTTGACAACCTGCTAACCATGTGCTCATAATTTTCCTCTTCTGTATGCAGAAGCAGAAGTATACAGAAGAAGGAAATATATGTAATCAGGGCTAATGAAATTTGGCTCTTTACCCCCTTCCCAAGCTCACTAGATTCTACAAACTACAAATTCTGTTTGGTTCAAAGGCAGTTGCAGGTACTTAGTCACTAGAAAAGGATGGAGTTGTTCAGTCACTTAGCATCTGTTAGTTAAGACAAGTGAGTGGTCAGGCCGATTCTACTTTCTGAATACCCACTTTGGGAATATAGAGATCTAATTTGCTATTTATATGCATCTAATATATAGCAACCATCCATGAGTAATCTGTTTCAAGCTGATCCTTCCTTGCACAGAATAAATGAAAATGCTTCAATGCCAAGCCCAGTTCCTAATGGCACAGATCTTCGAGCAAGAAAATCTGCCATCTGACTGATCATGTCTTACTGTAACAGCCTTCAGCTATGAATTAATCTCAGCAAGGGAAATCTCTTAAGATTACATGTATTTGTTGAGTATCACTACTCCCACCTCTGAAGGAAACACATTCTGATTCCTTCTTCTCTCATTTCTTTTTATTTTAAAGTACATCTATAGTATAGGTGGATGCAGTGAGTTTGAAATAATTTATTGTGCCTGGTTTTGTAAGTGGGAAATTTGACTGCTATTCCCAGTTCTTCAACTATATCTTGGTTTCTGTAAGACCAACAATGGTATGTGGAGCTTAGAGGTCATCTATCAATTTTGTCACCATTGTCCTTGTTTCTATATAATTGACTTGCTGAACAGATTCTTGCTGAGCAAACTTACTTACACCAATCCTGTACCATCCAAGCATTCTGGCTGAGGTAGCTGGCATTCTGGGATGCGAATTACTGGTCTTCATATCTGCATTTCTGCAAATGGTCTGATTCGATTGCTGGGAGGCTTCCAAACACAGAAAAATAAGCAAAATGCTTTCCTACTGATGGAGGCATAATGTTGCCAAGTAACTTGCAGTACCTGGAGGCTTTTTGAAAGGTGCAAGAAAACGCTCTCAGTGCCAGCTGGAGATCTGAGGAGCATGCACAGATACTGAGCACTTTCTCAGCTTTCTTACAGAAATTCTGAGTAGCTTCTCTTTCTAATATCTCAAACACCTTCAAAAACCCTCAGTCCAACAAAAAGACAGGATAAGGAGGCAAAAGAACAAAGACAATATATTTTCAGAATAATACCTAGAAAAGCCACTATTCTAGGCTTTTCTAGGCTAAGAGGCTTCTTCGTGTGTTTAGTATTCCTTTCTCTGTACTGTATTGGAAGTAGGCAGCATCCCACACTTCTTATAGGTGTGCGTTGCTTTATAATTCTTGATACCTGTTGGTTCAGTGACTTTTGGCCTAAAGATAGATGTAGGTTATTGTGAATTTCATAGTAAATACTGTGAATGTTTCTCTCTTGGGTACAGGTCATTTATTGAAAGGGCAGTAGTTTTGATTAAAGAGCTAGTCAGGAACAAAATAGATTCCTTATGTACATTTAGACACTACCCAATTTTAAAGGGTCTGATTCCTGGACTACTAGAAAAAGGATAACTTTGTGCTGAAAGGGTAATAAGGACCCAGACTAGAACGGATGTGGCTTCTGAAAAGAGTTTTGTGACCAGTAGTTCGTATGGCTGTTTTCAGTGATTATTCCACACCTTAGCCCGTTAATCTTGAAGCGTTGGTAGAGCATCCTCACAGACAAATCAAAACTACCAACAGCACTGTCAGATGCTCTTAAAATTTACTAAGTGCCTTATACAGAGCATCACTGAGGCAATGGTTCGATTGAAAGGAAGTTTGATAAAAGATTTACTCCTCTAGATGGAGTCACAGGTTATCAGTTGTAACCAAGGTGGTGCTCCTGGTCATAACACACTAGAATCTTATATTTTATTGCTGATACAAGTACCTAATAAGAAACAGTACAGAAATTTCTGAGGCTTTCAGTTTGTAAAACATACATTCTTTGGAGGAGACTTTTTCTCCTAGTCAGCTGTGATAGCCTACTAGAATATCACAGAAGTGCATAAAACTTCTGAGTATTTCTGGATGCTTTCACACTTCTCGGTTTCTCAATCAAGGACAGTATTACCTTTCTTGGGAAGGGGTACATAAGTTGGTTTTATTCATAGGGTTTATATTTATCCAACAGTAGTTTTTAAGGATTTTATTGTCAGAAAAAGGGCTTGTTATTTTGAAAATAAAAATCTTACCTGCCAGGTGTCTTCCCCAAAATGAGTAAGTGCCTTTTCTGTTCTGACTCTTAGAAGTATTTACTTTGTCAGATTGAATCTGAATGTCCTGGATAAACCAACTATTAAGTACTGAGTGTTACCAATGGCTTGAAATCCTTTCACTGAAAGAACAAGAGACAGAATGTAAGCCACTTGAGTTATTTTGAGACCTGATGTTATCAGAAGTTTTCTAACTGCTATGAGTAGTATACTTCTAAGAACAATGTAACTTTTCAGGAACTTGATATTGATAGGAAATAAATATTTATTAAAAGAAGTCTATTAAATAAATATTTATTTACCAATTTAAGTAAGAGAAAATGTTACACCGTGGGAGCAACAGTCTTGCTGTTAGCAGTCCTGACTACTTAATGGAAAGTAAAACTGAGGCCCTGAACTCTGGCTGTAAAAGAATGCGTGGTATTTGGTAAGAGATTGGGACTGTGAATCTTAGGTCCACATTCTAATAAAGTAATTCTTCCTACCTAAGTTTTTACCAATTCTCAAGCAGAAAAGAAAGCACGAGCAGATATCTGTAAGAGGCCCTCTGGTTTTATTGGTGCTGCTTCCTATCTCTAGACTTTTTTTTTTTTAAACTTTGCTCAGGACTGGTACAGCTGAAAGTATATTTTCCCTTCATTCTTAAGCCTAGACTTTGAATGGAGTTTCTCTGAGACACTTTTGTAGTGAAATCGTATTCCCTACAAACATTGAAGACAAAAATAAACATCTCCGTGAACAAAAGATTGTGTGTGGTTGTAATTTTTTAATATATACAATTTTGTTATAAAAATTCTAAAGGTACTCTAAGAAAAACATAACCAGTATATTGGCCTACACTTAAAAGGTCCCTTTTGTAGCAGTCAGAAAATACCGTTTGCATCATGAGATGTTACAAATTTTCTGTCTGATAAACTATGTTCAATTCCAGTTAAGCCCTCCTTTAAATAAAGATGACAAAACATTTCATTTAGCCAAGTGTATAGTAACCCATTAGGATGCTGCCTTAAACTGACCTCTTCCTGACCTCAATTCAAAAACATTATTAAACAATTTAAAATTCTGAAAGCTTGACAGAAAAGCTGAGGGGAAGGGGCTGGAAACAAAGAAACAGTAGGAATCACATTGCAAAGATATTTTTTTCCAGAATAAATGCCACACAATTAATGATAATGGAATTGTTTTAAAATTAACGACTCTATAGTTATTTCACATTGTTTGATAAACATACACGTGATTTCAGATGAGTGTAAATAGCTGTCTTTGAAGCCCAGAATAGTGACACATATTGAAATGCCTTCTCCAGGAATAAATTAATAATTCTTGCCTGTGAAGAATCTGACAAGTATTTTTGGTGAAAACTGTTGTTGGTGCACTATATTCGATCTTGACTGGCAGTGGTGATGCTTAGGGTGTGTTATGATAAATAAAATAGCAAATAAAATGATTAAAGTGTTCAGAACCATTCTCTGAATGTGTTATTTGTACTGGCTAGAAACAAGTGCAAGAAATATAAGTGGGCAATTTAGGGATAAACAGCAGACTTAGGGAATTTGATCTCAAAATGCCAAGAGGCCTCTGCTAATTTACTGGCACAGGTGATTCATTACCCCTTTTGGCTATGATGGAAGTTGAGATACTCCTGAAAGTAACAACTGAGGTAAGAAGCTTGAGAAGAAGGCTTAGCTAAGGCTTCATCTCATTGTATATACAACTACTCTTTTTGTTACTAAAGCAGATTCTGAAGAAATGGGCTGTGTGGGTTGTCGCAAGTTGTCTTCAAGTTACATACAGTTCCAGTGTTCAATTCTCTCTGAATTGTTTGTAGTTTGTGTTGCTTTGCAGCATGAGGCTAAAATCCTACAAGGCATTCTTGAAGGAAGCTGGTTCTCTTGTAAAGACAGTCAGAGTTTCCCAGTTGTGTAGCAGGTGACTGAAGCATTGGCCATGAGTATGTGAACTCATCCTCACTCCAAAGAGGCAATGTGTGAGGCTGATACATCCTCAGGTGCAGAATGCTCTTAATGCCACCCTGTAAGTGCTGGGCATAGATTCCCGAAGCGCAGGCAGCAAGTGGTAGCAAACTTGACACAACTACCAAGCTTGGTACTAGCAGAAACGCTGACTTGTACAAGACTAAATTGGCATCAGATACCAGAATGGGGCTATTGTCACTAATTAAGGGAGTCTAATTTAGAAGAATAGAAGGAATTCAAAAGAGGAGAGCAAGCTGTAAAGCCCTTCTATCACCCTTCTATTCATTTCTTTCCTCTGTTGACTGTTTGGTAAGTCTGCTACACAATTATGGGTCTGAAGATCAAAACAAATTTCTTAAATTCCACACAAATGTTTTGGCAGCCATGGGAGATCACAGCATTCCGCTATGTGCCTGGTGCCTGCAGATAGCTTAGGACAGTGTCCAATTTTATTTTACCCTTTCTTGACCTGAAAGAAAATAAGAGTAAAAAAAAAATATTTCTAAAGTTACAGATAAAGGATGGGTGAAGGAAGGCTGAGTAATGTATTAGTGCAATCATGAGCCAGCAGCGCTTAAAGATATCTTAGATATTTCAGGCTCTAACTTCTGTGCAACACAATATCCCAACTACTCACCAACTCTGCTGCCGCTTGGGCAGTGGAATAGTTTGAGAACACAATTCTAATGACAAATCAGATAAATCAGTATAATGTCTGCACACTCCAGGGAGTGGCACAGGACTGTGCAAGGTAAGCTGACTGCTCAGCATAATTACTTCTGTGAACTTCAGACATGACTAAGACTATTGACCAAGTATAAGGATACTTGGTACGTGAGCCTGTTATGTACCTTGGGTGTTTGTCTGTTATGTGGCTGTTCTGTTCAGCTTTAAAAGGGGCAGTCAGTACAAAAGAAAGTATTAATGTCTTACCTCTTCTTCCTGATAATTCAAGCACTAAATGCTTTAAACAGCTAGCACTTTTGACTGCTCTAATCTGGTCTGAATTAGTAATTATGGAAATAGAGCAACCACTAGAGAAAAGCATGTGGAGAGGTGAACGTTAGGACTTCCTTTCTCTATCCTTGACATGTCTCTACATCGGTTTACAACATTAAACCCTACTTGAGGAGGACCAGGGAGCAAAAGCAGGGGTACAGATAAACAAAATAAAAAGGTAAAATAGCAAGTGGGCTTGCTAGAAATTGACAAAGTAAATCAACTCTTCACCTGGTTTGACTGACTGACTGCTTTCCAAAACCTCTCCTGACTGAATGACTGTCTGGCATCTTTTTCATTCCAGGCTATGCTGCTGTTTCAAAATAGGGGCAACTGGCATCCTGGCTCACTGCCTCCAGTGTATCATCTGGCTTGCAGTGCTGAATGGCTTTCAGAGTCCCTGACAACTCTCCTAAACCTCTGTTTCCTCTTGGAAGGGCAGCTTGCAGTTGTCTTCTAACTTTTTTTTTTTTAGCTTTTTGCTAGATGCAGTTTCACTCTCCTAGCCATGCAGGCTTTTTGCACTTGGAAATAAATACATAAAATGTATAAAATTTTTACATCAAATATGAAAAAAATAAACTAAAAAAAGGCAGTAGTTTTCAGTCTGTGGTCTGAGGATCTCATGAGCTAATGCATTCCTTCTAAGAGTCTTAAAAAAAGTGGCTAGGATGAGCATACTTATTACAAGTAGCATTAAGTTCACTGGGTAGAGTCTACACTGTTACTGTAAAGTGGAAAAGGTAGAAAATACCTTACAGGATTAATTTCAGATTAGTTGATGTCCTTCATCTTAAAAATCAAACTTTCAAGCCATAATGCAAAGTTGCTATTGTGTATGATTACTGCTAGTAAATATTTATTCTATTACAAGAAAAAAGTGATGTTGTATTGTAGAAACTTAAAGACCCTGATCTGAGTGTCGGAGGACTCAGAGCGCTTGATGCTGTAGCAAACAATAGCAGGACAAGATAAGGACTTTAAAACTTGAGTATAGTTATATATAAACAAAAAAAAAGCCAGGCCTGCTTGCCTTATTTCTATATTTTTCTACATGGTACATATTTGCATAAGTAGATAAGTTTGCTTTGACTCCTTCCAGGAGTACTTTAAACACAAATACCTGTGCCAGGAATGGTCCTTGGAGAATTTTAGATGAGGCAAAGAAACAAAAGCCCAACACGGAGAATCCCCTTTGGACTGATGTTTTAGAGCTCCATATTTAGAAATCTTTACAGGAAAAAAAAAAAGATTCTGACACACAAGTACAGAAAAAGAGATAAAAAGAAAATTCTCTTTATGCTCCTAGAAGGTATTCTTTCTGCTTTTTTAATGTAGTAAAGCACTAAAAATTGTGCAAGTCTACATATATAGATGCATATTTATTTATTTAGGACATGGAAGTTGAACTTTCTTAAGAGGAACAATACTACTGTTCCTCTGTTTAATAACTGTTTACTGTTTAATAACTTATAATTGTTCCCAGAGGATCCATTAAATAAATTGTGAAGTAAATTGTGCTATTGATGAAGAAATAATTGATTCAAATTAGAAGAAACTAGGAATTTTGCAAAGTATCACACCACTTCCCATACTGCTTACAATGCAGCTTATTTAATTTTGTGTATTATTGTCCTCGGGTGTGTATATTGCTGATACCAAGAGTAATTGTGAAATATTGTAAGCTCCTGCTTATAGTCTAAATAGGTTAAGCACACACTACAATGCAAAACAATGAGCTATAAAGGGAAGAAATGGGGGAAGGTAATAATATTTTGGTCATGAATAGAAATTGATTTTGAGAATTCTTATTAACATTTTTAACATTGGGGGCTGATGTAAGGCAATTTGAAGACTAGATACATAAGAGTAAAAGGCAGTTGTAACAAACTAAATCCTTGTCTTAAAAATGAATTGGAAATAAAGAAAAATTATATCTGGCAGCAACAGAAAAGGGACATTGCACCAAGAAGTCTGATGATACCATATGCACAATACGTGGTAGTAGAGCAGTTTCCCCTTGCTTACCCAACCTTGCAATCTCCCATAGCAAAGTGTTGGCACTGCAGGTTGTACGAAAGAGCACATGAACATCAAAGAAAGTGTCTTTGCCTTTGAAAAACCCCTAACTGGTCTGCATGCGAGGCAGCATTGACACAAATCTGTCAGCGCAAAAGCTTATTGCTTTGCCAACTTAACTAATGGTTTAACTTCCTGAAAGAACAAAACCAAAAGGAATGATACAAATGCATCTGATTAGGACTGGGTTTTTTAATTAGCAGAAAACTGGAGTGGAAATTGATTTCTCTCTGTTGTCTCTGTTGCATCAGATAATCCCCTTCCACAATTGTGAATAATTCTTTTTTTTCTAGTTGATCTGATTTATCTCTTGATCTAATGAGTTGTTAGAATTTTGGTTTCACTTTCTGGCACACAGTAACTGCTCTTATGACCCTTGAACACACTTGCAGAAGTATAAGATGCCGATTCTTTTAAAAAATCAGTTGTCCTAACTATTTAACATCAATAGTTCACTAAGATTACTGTTTTCTGGATTTCAGCTATTTTCTGGACATAGTAAAGAGAACTGAATCATAAAGATACAAAAATCACCATGGCTAAGTAACTAAATTCCAGTCAAGAAAAGGATTTCAAGATTTAAAATTGCTAATAAATGGAGAGAACCTTGCATCTAATTGTACCTCTTCATGTTTTAAGTTTATTAAAGACTAGCAAATGTTATAGCATAAAATGTTATATATTGTTCATTAACTGTTTATGGAGAGTAATAAAGATACGTAATTATTTCTCCTTAAAGAATTTTAAAAGCTGAATTAGCTAATTGGATACCATCCCATAGTGTTTTTTCTCGGTGACAACCTAGGTATGACATTTCAGTCACTTTTGCTTATCTTTGTTATTCACAAGGCCGCGTTTCTAGTGAGAAGCATTTTCTCTTTTATCAGACCAACTGATAGATTAAATGGACAGATTTTGCAGTGTGAAAAAAGGCTTGCGCGTGTGTAAGTTTTTCTGTTTTTTTCTCCCCAATTGCATCGGATACCTTAACAAAAGATACTGACTTTCTCTCTGACCTTGCCTCAGTTATATTTTTAGAGCACTGCAGGGACATTCTCACTCATTAATTATTCAGGCATTATTGGACAGCACTGAATGAAGAGAATCCTGTAAATTTCCTATTTGGGAAATGGTATGATTGATAATCCCCCCAAATTTTTTTTCTCCCTGTGTCATCTCTCTTTAGCACTCCTGATTTCTTTTCTCATCTAAGAATATACTTTCTTCTTCTGAAGCATGAAAGCATTATTGCTGCCTAGCTGCCACATTCATTCTTGGTCCCTCTGTAACACCCTTCAGACCTCATTTTCCCTGACTGGAACACTCTTCAATAAAAAAAGGTGAGTGTCACACCTCAGTAGAGACTAACTGGTCTTTGCTTTTATGCTCACTGTCAGTAAATAATCCATTGTATCTCTCCACTCGGACTCTCATATTGCTATGTTATGCTATGTTCCCTGCCATACTGCTATGTTATGCTATGTTATGCTATGTTCCCTGCCGTATGGACTCAAATAGTATATGTAAGGGGTTGTGAAATGGGACAGTGAGCGGGTGACATGGGTCTGCAGGCAGCTATGCAATGAGAGCAATAAGCCAGGTTTTGAACGCAAACACAAATTCAGGAAAGCTGGTGGAATGGCGGGTTCATCCATTGCGGCAGAAAGCACGGAAGAACAGAAAACAGAGGGGCAGAAAGCCCAGCCAAGACTTTGAGTGGCACTTGCAGAGCTGGTTCTTTCTGTGATGCATGCCAGCACATGGATCTCACTGACATGAATTGCCTTTACTTCATTAAGCAAATTCTTTCTAGAGAGTCCTTTTTACAAGTCCTCCCCCATTTCATCTATGACTCTCCCATCATCACCCTGCCATCATTGGCCCTGAATTCTCGTCTTTGCTCCTCATCCTCCCTAGCTCCTTACTTCTTTTGGATTCTACTTCTTTTCTCAGTCCCAATTTCACTGCTTGTATCTCTTAGTAATCATCTCAGCTACTGGAGACAACATAGCTGAGTACCCAGTATTTCTGAGGGCCACCTTTTTTCCTCACTTTTACTTTTGTTTTGAGGAAGAGGTGATGAACAATTTTGGCAGGACAATTCTGTCATTACTTCTCTTCCAGTTACTAGAGTTGCCAGCTGGCATTCTGCTTTCCCCCTTCTTTTAAACACAGCCAAGAGCAGCGGTAAGCTACGGCTCAGGTTTTATGGGCATTCACATATGACATACACCCTCAGGCCCCAGAATCTACAATAGAACAATTTTTTAAGGTTTGTTGTAAATCATACTGGCATTTTTCTTAAAATGCAGGGTTCTGAATTCATGCGATTAAGTGGGGATATCATCGCTTATTTTAAAAAAGTCTGTAGACAAAAAAAAGGGAAAAGTCCGTAGAGATAAAAAGTCCAGTCCGTAGAGAAAATGTGAGCCTAATGCACCGTAAGGTTGAACAAGCAAGCAGAATTATTTCAAATTTGTCCTTTTTTTTTAAACCAGTGTCAGGAGCTGAGGGAGAAGCACTGACTGATGACTTTAAAACACTTACCTTGGCAATAGCGGATTAGGCTGTTAGGCCTTTGCTCAGCAGACTGGGCCAGAGAGAGGGGATGTGATACTGTACCGGATTCAGCTGAAACCCAGCCAACATTCCCCCCGTCCAGCAGGACGCACACCTATTATTTCTTCTCCCCAGTGCACCGCTTCCCAGACCTACTTCTTGTTCCCCAGAAGCATGACTTGGTGAGCCAAGATAACCCTTTCTTTGCTAGTGACCACACACAAATCCTCCAGGCCCAGTTCACCAAGCTTCTCCAGCCCAACGCCCAGCAGGGAACTGCTCTCCGGGCCAGGGTGCTGCGCAGCCGCCTGCGTGCCCAGGCCAGAGGAGGGAAGGGGGCTGCAGTCCAAAGTGCTTTGCCTGCTCGGATTGCGTCTCTGCAAGGAGAAGGGATGCCTGTGTAACCCCAGTTGCCTGACAAACATGAGGGAATAACCTGGTGAAGAGGTAGTTGTGAAGCTTTTACACAGAAAAGCTGAAGATACTACAACAGAAACCCTGAGTGAGAAAAAAAAGTGTCATTTTGGGGGACTTTAGCCACACTTTTCCCCTTAACGAAGACAAGGCAAGACGCGAGCCTGCGGACTTCTAGTTTGTCAAGGCTGGTCACTGCATCTGCCTGGGGCATTTCTTCTCTCGGCTTCTTCCCAGGGACGCATTTTCCCGAGGTCTGAGGGGGCGGCGAGACCAGGCTGACCACAGGGGCCCCGGTGGAGGCAAGCAGCTTCTTGGGGACCAGGCCCAGCCGGCACCCCCGAGGCAGCAGCACCCTCCGGGCTCCCTGCCCGCCCCCGGGCTACTTACAGCGGTGAAAGGGCGTTTCCAGCTGTTTCCACGTTTGGGGCAACTAAGCGGGGACTTGTAGCCGCCGCTACGACACCGCCCCGCCCCGCCCCGCCCCGCCCCCTGAGGCCCGGCCCGGCCCCGCCTCCCGCCCCGCCGGCGGCACCTGGCTCCCTCCGGGCGCCTCAGGGCTCGCCCCGCCCCCGCCCGCCCAGCCCCGCCCCTCGCATGCCGGGGCTCGCGCCGCCGCCGCCGCGTCCGTTGGGGCTCGCGCTGCCGGTTGGGCCCCGGCCGCCGCCTGGCGCCGCTGCCGGGGCCGGGGCGGGAGGATGCGGCGGTTCGCGCGGGTGGCGCTGCTGTGCCTGGGCTGCGGCGTCTGCTCGCTGCTGTACGGCTTCAGCCAGCTGGCCCTCTCCCTGGAGCAGCAGGCCCGAGACCCCGCCGCGCCCGGCGCCCGGCGGCAGGCAGGCGGCGACCGGGCGGCGGCGGCGGGAAGCGCGGGCCGAGGCGAGGCGGGGGCTGGCAGGTACGGGGCGCGGGGGCCGGGGCCGGGCGGGGGAGGCGGGGGCGCGGGCGGGCGGTGGTTCCCCCCGCATTCCTGCGGGGAGGGTCGGGAGGCGCGGGAGCGCGATGGCCGCCCTCCCGCGGGCGGAGCGGCGCTCGGCGCCCGCCCTCGCCCCCCGCGGGGGCCGCGGGCGCCCCCGGCTGCTCGGTGCCGGCCGGCAGCGCCTCCGCGGCCGCTGCGCTTGGGCGGCGGGGCGGAGGCGAGGCTGCCGCCGCGGCGCGGGGCCGGGAGGGCGCTTTGGGAGGGAGCGGGGGTGGTGGTGTGTGCTCCCTCCCGAGCAGCTCCGGCATCCCGCCGGCCGGTTACCGGGGAGCAGAGGTTGAAAAAGCCTCAAAAACAAACAAAGAAAACTTTAAAAAGTGGTGTTGCAGGCCGCCCGGTGGCCGAAGCCGACCGCCGTGCACGTCCCCGCGGCGGGAGAGGCTGTGCTGCCCGCCGGCCGTGCTCCGTCTGCGTGCGCGTACGCTGCAAGGCAGGGCGACTCTAAACTGGAGGAAACTGCGTGCTGCTTCGGGAGCTGGCCTGCCACTTCGCAGGCGTCCCGCCTTACAGTCGGGCTGCTTCCTTCTTGCGGTAGGGTAGATGCAGTGAGGAGGGTGCGTTTTCTTCTTCCAAGCGAAGGTACTTTCAGGGTGGTACTCGGTTCTGAAACTTGATAACTTTATGATTATCAAACATAACTGTATTTAAGCCGAAATATTTATTATGGGATACTTTTAGCAAAGCCAGTCTTCTCACAATGAACTGTGAGTTCAGTTCCGCAGTTAAAGCGATGTAAATCTGAGCAGCTCGCTCTCTGCGTAGCCGCATATTTCTGTTGCCTGCCTTCTGTCAGCAGAAATTTTAATGTGGTCAAGTGGTGAGCGAGATTACAGAATGAAAAAAAATACTAGTTTTCCTTTAGCTTAGTTTCATGATCCTGTTCACCTGTGGCTACCAGAATGCTGATGCCAGGAAAAGAGGGGTGACAAAAAATCTGTTACTGAAGCTGGAGGAGAAATTAGGACCAGGCCTTTCTGGGCCAGCCTACCTAATCTAACTCTGCTTAGATTCCCCAGGAGTTTAAAGCGATGTAAGTTTGATGGTTGGGTGACTGTCCCTCCTTCCCAGGGCTGCACACACCCTGGCACCCCCCACTCCTTACACTGCTTGTGCTCCTCTGATCAGGCAAGTGCGTTGGTGGGGCATGCTGACCTGCCTGAAAACCACCTGGGGTTTGGCCAGCTCAGCGCTCTGAATTGGCTCATCAGGTAGTTACGAAAGCGTTGGGGCTGGTGCAAAGGAGTTACGGAGGACGGCAGGATGACAGAAGCTCTGACTTAATCATCTTAAAATATAATGAAACAGCATTCTGAGTTGCTAGGGGTGGAGTCAGCTGAAATGTGAAAAATGGTATGGCTGCTTCAGAGAATGTTTTTGTTTCCTCCCGCCCCATGCTTTTGCTTTAGTTTTAGTTTGCATTAATACAGATTGTGACTTGAAAAAATGTGGGGATCCTTGTTCCTCGCTTCTAGTTCATAATTAAAAATTCACTGTGAGAAGTTGAAATCTACTAGTTCTAAAGAACATGGTAACTGGAATAAAAGAGTTAATTTTAACAGTTTTATGTAAGATTCCATTGGTTTAATAAATCAGTTTTAAATAGAAATTTGAGGAAAAAATCGTATGTATGATATTTGTTTTACTAAAGAAAATATGCAATTTACATGAAGAAAACTTGTTGGGTAAAAGATGATTAAATAATTTGTATTAGTAAACACTGAAATTACTTTCAGGTGCTCCTCCTGGTTAGCAAAAGAAGAACCAAGTTTATTTGAAAAGCTGTACTTTTTTCTTTTTTAGTATTTGTACTAAAGTGTAGTTTTTAAGTCAAAGATACTGGTGGGGGAGAACCCCAACAAGATGCAAGAAGCTTCTTGCTTGCTGGAGCGAGGTGGAATGAGATATAAATCTGCCCTGTGTTGCAATGTGGAAAAGCTTTGCAAACTGAGAAAAGTTATTTTCCAAAGGTCTTAAGTGCTCTAAATAATTCCTGTGCATACAGCTTCATGGGGGCATATCTCCTTGCAAAATCAGTGTCTGTTTGACACCTGTGTGGGAATTTTTTACCTATAAACTGCTGTCAGACTGAAGGCTCAGGATGAACATCATCTTGTTGTAAATTATTGAAGTTTTATATGCTGTTTGTACAAACAGTGTATGCAAAACTCAGGTGCGAGTCAGTCCCTTGGAACAGTCCCTAAAAAGCTTTTAAGGAAAAAACTGTCCTGTGGCAGCTAAGAAATGCCCCGCTGAATGTTCCTTTAGATGCATGTTTCAGTTATTCTCAAGTATTAAATTGTGTTACATTCACTTGTGTAACTGATACACGCATCTTGGTGAACGGACGTATTGGTGTTTTCCAGTTTTTATACTTCGGCTGTTTCTTTAGTGGAGACAGAACATGACAGCCACATGGCTGTCTTATGCCCACTTCTGACTATCTTGTGATCGTGTAATATCCTAAAGGGTATCGTAGAGTAAGTTGTGTTCAGATAACCTTCTAATCCTTCTTGAAGTTTAACATTTTATATGCATTAATAGCAACTTTCAGTAATGGGTTGCTTCAGCTGTTTCCCTGATAGCTTTAAAATACAGTTTGGCAAAGCAAATGTAACTGCCACCTGAAGGCGTCTGTGCACTCAGGAGTGATTTCCCCTTCTCTTTAGCCAAGAAGGATTTTATTTTCCTGAATAATCTAGTTTAGTATATGACATGGCAGGAAGAGCTCAATCATACTCTGTGATGGGGGGTAGGGGGAGTCGAGATTCCTGGTAGTTTTCAGAAGCATGCAAACGTGAAAACTGCAAGCTTTGAATGAAGCTTAAGCATACCACGCCTGGAAGAATTTCGCAATAGTGATGATGCTTTTAAGTAGAAAGTCTTTAATTAAAAAGGAAGTACCATATTGAAACTAGAATTACAGGTTGAGGCAAGATCCTCCAATAAACATAATAATTCAGGGGAGCTTGTTGGGTAATCACTTCGGTAAGGAGTTGTTTGTTTCAAAGGCTACAGTAGCCTGAGGAATAAGATGACTAGAAATTAAAGGGTTGTATCTTGAAATTTGATATAAATAGCTGAAAAACATTTCAAGAATTTATTAGCTAAATCCTAAGGTTGGGTTTTAGCTGTGAAGAAAGATTAATATTGGAGGTGAATTGTTCTCCTGATTATTCCTTCCAGTGAGAAAAGTAGTGATGAATAGTCAGTACTGTCATATATAAGAGCTAGATGAACAATAGATCTAAATTTGAAAAAAAAGAAAATATTGAAGTGTCTACTTTCAGAAGATACAAAGTCAGTCAAAAGCAAGTATACGTAGTCAGCCTTTTTTCCTTTCTGGTATGATTTATGGATGATGAAGAAGGCGGCTGTGAAAAAAATGAAAAAAAAAAAAAGAGTGAATAGATGCATATTTGCTACATGGATGTTATTTAATAGTGCTATAATCTGCTGTCTGTGGAGTATCCTTTCAAATCAGTCTTTCTCCACATGCTTTCAGATCAGTTAGTTAGTAGACTGTGCTTATGAGAATTGAATCTTCAGTTAATTTTATCAATATTGCCACTTCAATTAGGCAGATAATGTTCATCTTTTTGTTCAGGTCCAAAAAAAGTGTTATGCTAATGGCAAGTTTGAGAAGTAGATCAGGAATCAGTCTGTCGTCAGTTCCGTGAATTCAGTGAGGTCAATGAATTTGACCCTATTAAAATGAAACATTTTTCCATTATGCTGTAGTTTAGCATTTTTGTGCAGCCAGCCATACTGTTTTGTTATGCGTGACACTGATATCTGAGTGTATCTGTCTCTTGGTCTCTAACTATCCTGGCAAAGGGAGAGTTAAGTAGATTATAGTGCATGGAAAAGTATAGAAAGTGTACCCACAAGCTTAGACAGCAAAGGAGGGTGGTTGTAATAGGTAGTTTTTTCTTTCCTTGCACCATATGTAGCTGGTTTTGTCTGTGTCAGAACTTAACCAGCAGTTTCACTAGTATGCTTCTCAGCTACTCTTATGCCTTGAGCAATTGGTCTAGAAACTGTCTAAGCATTTCAAAATGTGAGTAAAACTTTTAAAAGGATGAAACATTGAACAATTTAAAGTTGAAAGTACATTTAAAGAAATCTGCTGAATTTGTCAAGCAGTTGACTAGCAAATGTTATTTTACATAGAAATGTCGTAAATTAATGAAACGTTATCAAGATTTTTCCAGTTAAAGCTTGTCCTGTGTCAAACATTTAGCATTACATCTGCTGTCTCCTATCTAATAAAGCCATTGCTTGTCTGACAAAATACATCATAACAAATTTGTGATATTGCTGCAAATGTTCAGGAAAAGCTATTCAGAAGAATCAGAAATTCTCAGTGCATTTGGGAGTTGAATTGAACATCTCTTATCTTCCCAAATTTTTACTCCTGTCATTATGAGCAGGAAGAAACTAAGAAATGTGTCCTTCCTGTTGTGCTGCACTTTGTGGGTTATGCTGTAGGAGAGACACCAGTCTGTCTCTGTCAGTTGATTCTTACAGTTGATTAGACTTAGGTTATTAATGCACTACTGACAGGAAGGCGATAGTCACGACTGCAGACCTCACCGTTTGGACATACTGCTAAATTTGCTGTGAAGTTACAGTAGTATGAAAGATACCACATGGACTGAAAGTATACTTGAAAACTGTGATCTCCATTAATAGTAAGCCTACCAGTGCGCTTAACAAAATGGCTTTTTTTTTTACCATTGATTGTTGGGAGATTCCTTATGGTTAAAACTTGACTTGCCTGAGCACAGGGCCTCAGTCTTCATCAATGCAACTTGTGCGCTGCCGTTTATTTTGCACACAAATTTAAAATTGTCCTTTAGTTCTGAAAAGTATTATTATTTTTGGGTCACAATATAGACACCTTTGCTATGTCTGCAAGACTAAAATTTTTACTATCCAGTGGTGTTGAAGCTAAATTACCTGGTAAAGGTAATTATGAAATGGCTGGTTGCCTAAGGGAGAGATATCTTGAACTGGCAAACGTCTTTAAGAATGCTTGTCTATGATACCAATGATTTTTAAAACTTTACATTTCCTTGTTTTTATATTTTTGACAGTGGTTGGTGTTAGGAGTTGTCCAACCCAGTAGTGTGATGGAGGCGAGGCTGCTGCAGCTCCATGTGCCTGGGTCCAGCCAGTAGCAAAGCTGAGCATTTATTCCCGCTGGGCACGTATGCCCACAGTGCGTACATACATGGCTGGCCACAGAGATCAACGCAGAGAAAACCGTGCTTGCGCAACCACAAACAACACAAGTGGCCTGATCCTGTTCCCTTCTCTGGCTGATCAGGGTGAAAGGCTTTTAGTGAAAAATATGTTAATGTATATAGTGTGTATGCCTGCAGGAACTGGCCTTAAACACTCAAGTCTATCCAGGAACTGGCTCCTGATCCTCTGGTCTCCCCTGTTGCTGGCCTGGGCATGCAAACCCATGAGGCTTGCAACCCCAGTTGAGTTGCTGGTACTAGAACCCTCTTGGACATGCACACACGTACACAGATGAATACACTATGGATCCTTCCAGTTACTGGCCTTTGCCTTGTGGCAGCTGGCCACGGGATTGCCTCATGCAAACGAGTCTTTTTGATAGCTGGTCCAGACCTATGGCCTTAACATTAGCCAACCCTCTAACGCCAGGGCCTCTCTGGTGGCTGGCTTAGACCTTCTGGTCCTTCCAGTAGCCGTCCTTCAGACCCTAGTCTCTTGTGGCTAGGTTAAGAGAGAGGTAGCTCAGACCCTCTGCTCTCTGCACAGTCTGGCCCAGCCTTATGTCCTGTCTGATACCTGGCTCCCAGGCCTCTTGCTCTACTTGCGGGCTAGTCTGGCTTGATACTTGCTAGCGATGATGTGCACCAACATGCACACCCACACGCTATGCGCTCACACGTCTCTCTGGTTTCTGGCACTGGGTGCTCTTGGGCGTCAGTGATCTGCAGCCACCTTTTCATTTGCTGGCACTTTGACCTCTGGGCACCGAGATCTCTCCTGTTGTCTCATCTGGTGGATCTTCTGCCTGGCCCATGGGCTGACTGCTGTCGTGCATTTGGGGCTGAGTCAGGGTGCTCCATGTGCCTGGGTTAGATTGCTGGGTTTCCTTCACCTGACATTATTTTCTGCTTTCTATTTGTGTAGAGTGGCCTTAATCACATAACCTATAATAGATGTGAGCAAAATATCCCTGAAAGTGACTATTCCTGTCTGACTAGTAAGCTCGCTCAGGTAACCGTGACTGTGCCTGTTTGATGAACCGATACAATTCATCTCCCTAGCTTTGTAAAGCACTTGTGGCACTTACTGGTAGTCTAAGCTTTCCTCAAGTTTTATTTCAAGTAAAAAAAAAACAATCTTCATGAGTGGCATTTTGAATGATCTTATTGTGAATAACAAGAATAAAATGCTGTCCAATGATTCCAGTCTCTTAATCCTTTGCATGCGAAAGCTTTATGGGATATGGTAGCGTATGGTCAGCTGAGAGAGACTTCTATTGGCAGGAAAAAAGTCTTAGTCTAACGTTAGGTAAATTACATACATATGTATCCTAGTAACATTTTTGTTTTAAACGTGAAATTTATGAATCAAATCCAAGGCTGACAACCTTGTCATCATGCTAAATGGCATACTGGAAAGACCTAATGTGTCAGAGAAATGACTTAGGCATCAATTCAAGCTTGCCTCTTGCCTTGGTAGTCTGGATAGGATAGTAGCTCAAGGCAGCTAAGAAAACACAGCTCTTGACAGCTGGAAGAGGAATCCCCTGTAACAGTAAGATAATAATCTTCCAAACCAGAAAACCGTTTTTGAGAGATAGTCTATTAATTTATCCTAAAAGTAATGACATACAGTTACTTCAAAAAGGTACACAGTGGAGAGCGTAAAGATTGTTCTTCAGATAAGGGCAAGGTCTTAACGTGCCTTGAAGTTTTAAAGAAACTTCAAAAGCCACAAAGATTAATGTAAGAGAATCTGGCAGAGAGAACTTGTGGTTTTATACCATTTACTTTCCCCAGAGGAGTGCAGATATCCCAGTCACAATCTACATTATCCTTTTTTGTACCTGGATATTTATTTGTGGAGACCATTCTTAAGTCATGAGATAGAATTACTTGACTAATTCTTGCAAACACATGTATCTACAGGATACAAGGATTTCCTGCGATCTCTACCAAAGAACTGTTCCACTCCCTCAACACTTAATGAGGCTTTGTGAAACACTATGTGTTTATCAGGTCGTTTTTCTCAAGTGTTGAAAAAATAAGAAATTATACAGCTTGCCATTTTTGATGCTACATTAATCTACTAAATCTGCTATTCGCGTAACGTTGGCCTTTACAGATACCAGATAACCCTACCAAGATGATGCTGATTCATTTCAAACTTGCAAAGCCAACTTCCAGTAGAGTTCTGAGCTGTAGTGCTTAAATATCTTTTCATCATCAAGCTTTTGTGTGGGTTTTCTTCTTGCACATGTCTTTCATTCACAGATAACCAACTTTCAGAGGAGGATGAACACTATTGGCATTGTGTGACCAGGGCAGGAAGAGGGAGCAGAGGAGGTTATTCAAGAGTATATCCCTTGCTTTGCAATATTCGACTTGCTCATTTAAGATTTTAAATCTTGATGTTGATTTCCTCACCAGAACCTTTGAAAATACACTTCTGTTGCTCTTTTTAAATATTTTCTATATTACTGTTGCATAAAATGTAGTGGTGGACTAGTAAAACGTGCTTTTTTAGTTGTTAGTGTAGCACAAGTCAATAAATTATTAGTCTTGTCATTAGTATGGAGAAGGAAAACTTACCAGATGTGGTCATTATTTCTGTATTGCCTTAACCTTTTGTTATGAAACAATGGAATTCGTTGGTGCTGCAAAGCCCTGTTTATTGTTAAAAATCAGCTTTGCAGGTTTGCACTGAATAGAGTCATGAATGAATAGGGATTGTGTTTAAATGGACAATGTAACTTTGAAAATGAAATGTTCTACTTGCTCCTCTCCTTGAAGTAGACAAAGGTATTGCAAAGGTGAAGGAGGTCTTTCCACCAGTAAGTGTTGCCATTCACTCTATTACCTATAGGCTTATACTAAGTCAAGAACATAGAATGACCCTCAAAAATCCCATTCCCTTTGTTTTTCTCACTCTGAAAATACATGGCGAGGAGGGGCTAAAGGACGGGGGCTGTTATTCCTTAAAAGAATCCTCCTGGTTGGCACCTAATACTTCCTCTTTTGTATTATCCAAGTTCCATTACATAGCCAGTCTTCTGCCAGGTAATTAACTATTCAAGTTATGTTTGAGCTAGAAAATAATCCATTTAACTTTGCTGTAAAATCAGTAACATTTACATAGGTTATTTTTGTCTTATCCTGTTAGGTGTAAGAATTTGTCTGTATCTTTCTGGAATTCCTATTGGATGCTGCCCTCTGATGTTTGTGGAATGAACTGCTTTTGGGAAGCTGCTTTTAGGTAGGATCTATTATTAAATAGTACTTTATTATTTGATTACAGACAGATGTAGCTGATAAGTATTTTTGGCTATTTAGCAAGGTGACAAAGCAAAATATTTTGATTGCTTCACATGCATTTCACCTGCTTATTATGGTTGCCTTTAGCTGGACTTTCTCCTGTTCTATTATGTTTTTATAATTGTAGACTCAAGTGTTATTACAAAGAGTAGATTTTTCAGTTATATTGCTTCACTAGAGACTTGCTAACATTGGTAAGAAGTCTATCTAAATGTAGTCTGAAAAGTTACTGATTAATTAATTATCTTCGATTAATAAAACTTGCTGCAAAGTAATACCCATGATGTAACTTGCCATAAAAACTGGCAGATATGCTTAGTAGTTAAATTTGGAGTTTTTTTTAATTCAAGTTACACATTTTATAGGATTTGAGGAAGGTACTGCATCCAAAAGCACTGAAACAACCATTTTGGAATGTGCTTTAAGATACAGCATGTTAAAGCATAGACTGTGTCCTTAAAGCTGCATCTTTAACAATAGGTTTAAACGTTTTGATGTGGTTGTTCAGATGCTTTAGGCTGTCAGATTATGGAAGTAGCTTGAAAAGAAATGGAAGAAGCCTGAAGCTACTTGACAGATATGTTCTCTAACCTGCATAGTTCTCTTCAGTATATAACTAAAGTTATAAGTACATTTTTCTTATATTTAAAATTTTACTGATTATCTTTTGATATGGTTGTGTCTTCCTCTTTGTCTGAAGCTTGAATATTTCTAGGGAAGCAAAGGAAAAAAAAAGTTTAGCTTCACAAGACTTAATGTATTTTTGAAAATTATGATTGTGGGAAAGACTTTAGATCTGTGCCCTATTCCTCTCTGCTTATGTGCTGTCAGTGCTTTTTGAGCTCATCAGTTGCCAAGAAGTTACTTAAAGAGATGGGTTAGATTGATTTTTTTTTTTTAGTCTGTTAGTGAACTGCACCTGTAATTTGGGACTGCTGAGTCTTTCTTGTTGCCCTTGGTAGCCAGTGTGTCAATCCACAGGGATTCATCTGACTTTCCCTTTGGCAGATTTAGCTGTCTGAATGGACTCAATTCACTTTTTCTTTTCCTTAAAGGTTAGCTTTTTGTGAGTTTAGCTTTATGAAGTTTAGCACGGGGGGTAAACCAAATGTCAGTGCTGTTGTGGTGGAGGGCGTAGGGGCTTAGCCTGTGCTTAGTGGAACACAGGATGTGATTGTAAGCTTCATTCATCCATGGACATCTGAGCCAGTCTAACAGTTGTGTAGTGCTGAGAGAGGAGAGGGTCTCGCTGTCTTCTGACCCCATTGACTGTGATGACGTCCATGAACTCTCCACAATACAATGTAACGCACTAAAATAGCAGGAAACTTCCTTTCTGGATTTTCTGCCAGGCTTGAGGCAAGTGGGACCTTGGAACCAGAAGCGGAGAAACCCCATGCAGTTCCTTTGCACATACCTTAAGCTGTGACTTGTATTATTCTATTAAGAATGTGGCTGTGAAGACAAGTCTGTTGAAGTATGCATTGATTATGACATTACTGGGGGAGTGCAGTTTCTTTCATGGCGAAACAATTGTCATGGTGATCCCCTAATATTTGCAAAATTTCATGTTTATACATTTTGAAACTGAGGAAAAAAAGCTGCTTAAATGTGTAAAGGGGATGTGGTGTTCAGATTAATCATTTCAGATTGAGTTTGATTATTTTATCAATATATTACTATTAAATTAATCCCCATATGTTGTGCTGACTGCGGTGCTTGTTGCATTCCTCAGTGAGATGCTCTAGCTTCAGAGGGGGGCCCCTTGCCTCCTCCAAACTTTATTTTTCGCTCTGTTTAGTAAGTTCAGTTGGTTTCAGAGAGGTGCAGTGAGCTTGTGTAAGAGAAGAGGTGGGGATAGACGCCAGAGAGGAGGAGAAAGTGCCCCCTCTTTGGATAGCAGCAAGCAATTACAGTGGCTCAGCATCTGAACCTCCTGCTTTAGCCTCATTTCCTTGTACGTGCTGGAATAACACAAGATAGTTGCAGTTCAGTTTCAGGTTTGGATATGAGTTACAATTTTGTTTAACTCTCAAACAAAATATGTGCATTGTACTAGATGCACTGAGAAGCTGACGGGTTTAGACCTTTGATACCATCTTATGCTTCGAATGTGATACTTAGTAGTTGTTCTCAAGTTTGCAGTGAGATTTTTGGAGGAAGAGGAATGAACTTAATTCCATGCAAGTTTATTAACCACAGCACATGAAGTCTAGCATTCTTGTTTTCTGAGATTGTATGTGTAGGGCCACTTCAACATTCTTCATGAAGATAAAGCCTCTTGAAAGCTTTTTCTGTAAAGAGGCAACATAGTGTTTCTAAATTGGGTGTCTTTTGAAATAGAAAGGAGTGGGAGTTCTACCATAGTGTCTTATTCCAAATAATTTGATTCTGGGTTGACTAAGCCTTTGTGTTCTTGTTAAGTGCAGTTGTAGTGAGGTGCAGAATAAAGCTGGACTCTGAAGAAACTGGCATAGGGAGAGGGATATGAGAAAAACCTAAGAGTTACATATCTGATTGAAATCTTAGGATAGCTAACTCCACTGCTGATAGACATGCCAACAAAATAATGGGAATTCCAATGAGTTTGCTTTTAATAGAACAGCAGAGTCTGGTCGTTGAACTGCACTAACACTTATCTTGAATCTTCTATTTGGCCTCGTTTAATCCATAAAAAGAGAACACCACTTCTTATCCAGATCACAAATCAGTTTGTGAATGGAGATTCTGGTGTTCTATTCTTGCTCTTTCAATAAACTAACCCAATGAGTTTGTTCAGAGGAGCAGATGATATAGCCAGAATTTCTTTGCCAATAGTAGGTTCGTAAAATTTATCTTAATGTTAGAATGTTTCCTTTCCCTTTACCAGTTAAGTTTTTCAAACATTGGAAGGTAGTCCTTCAGCTTTTGGATTTTTAAGTATTTTCTTTGAAAAAAACTTAGCTTGTCTTCTCTCTGTTTCTAACTTGAAATTCCAGTTGGCTTTTTTCTCCTGGATGTCAGGACCCCAGGGATTTGCTTATCCATGAGAGAAAGAACTTGGCATAGACATTTTTGAAATGCAGCTTGCTACGTCTTTTCCTCTGAGTAGCTGTAAGTGTATAAAGCATGAAGTGGCAACTAATGTTCTATGGATTTGTAAGACTCAAGTTAGTGTAATAGAAGTGTTGGAGACCTATAGAGGAATCTGGAAATTTTTTAGGAGAGAGGTGTATATATAGACTTCAGTATGACTCATGCTATAGCTAATGCAACATCATTTGAAATCAATGAGCTCTGAGCAGTTGCTGATTCTGATAATGATTCTACTGGTGTTGTGCTTTTGATACAGAATATTTGTTAGCTTTTACATTGATAGAGGAAGCATGAGATCACTTTTACAAACAGTGGAATAGATTTTATCAAAAATTTAAAAAATGCTGATAAAGATAACATAAGGCTCAGGTTTCGCGTGATCTAGATGATGCGTATCTTTTCTAGGACACCTTTCAAGGTGCTCAGTGTCATCTAGCTGGTATGGCTGCTTATTTCCTACTGAGACTAATTAAGAAGAAATTCTTAGAGGTCATTACTATGGCTATCTGACCTGCCTGATTTCAGTTGTTGGATGTTGCTTCTAAGCAGGTTCTAACTTGTGTTGCTTATTAAAAAAATAAGTTTCACTATTTTTTGAGTATATTGAGGTCCTGGTGGTGTGGATATATTGAGACAGTCCTGAAACCAGGACTTTTCCTCTAAACTAGCTAGCTCATTGGAGGATGGGGCTTTGGACTTTTATAGTAAATTTTTAAATGACTAATATATTGTAACTTCAAACCTAATCTACTGTAATTTAGTTTGTAATTGAATAGATGACATTTGGACATCATATGCACTGGTATCATTAGCATACTTTTGCAAAATAAGCTCTGATTATGATCTACTTTTAATTCAGTGCAGTAGCAGAAAGTTAAGAAGCTGAGTAAAAACTAGAATTTTCATTACTTTCAAATCCAGACAGTTAGCTGAGTAAAAACTAGAACTTTCATCACTTTCGAATCCAGACAATTTCTGTAGTTACCTTGATTCTACTTCTAATAAGTGTGGGAATGATTTAACAGTTGCATTTTAATCAGTGTAGGCTTTGTTGCCTTCTCACTCTGCCTATTTGCTTTTCTTTTTCTGGTGACTAAAGGCTGCTGGGTTAGGCTCCTTAACAATTGATTGATTTAGATAAAACACAAAGCATTAAAAGAAAAAAGGATGCAATAAGTAAGCCATCTGTATTGTATTTACATATCTACCATTTGTTTTTCTGAGGCACATCGTGGTGCCAGGTTTGAAATAATACAGGTTGATTATATGAAAATATTTTGCCTGCGTAGTCTAACGAATATAATTTGCATTTTCCATGCTAATTGTAAAAAAACTTGTATGGGTAAAATATTTGCACTGATAATGTGGTTAGCTTTTTACACTGAAGAAGAAAACACATTTGCAGTAGGCTTCTGTTTGTTCTTTTTGTAAGTGTAAACAACTTGAACACAGCTGAGCCTGGCAACCTAGTCCATTTGGTTATAATATCAAGGAAAGTTAGCTTAATGATGTTGTGGAAGGATTGAGAGACTTTATTAAGCAACCTTGTTTAGGAAGCTGAATATTGCATGCCTCGTGCGTTACAGACTGTATGGAGAAAAGATCAAAGAAAAGCAAGGCTGTAGCACTATCGGAACCTGTGTAGGAAAACTTGTTTTGATGTAGAATAATGCTTAACATGTTTTTTAGAATAGAATCATAGAATCAGTAAGGTTGGAAAAGACCTCGAAGATCTAGTCCAACTGTCAACCCAACACCTCATGCTTACTAAACCATGTCCTGAAGTGCCACATCTACATGGTTTTTGAACTCCTCCAGGGGTGGTGACTCCACCACCTCTCTGGGCAGCCTGTTCCAATGCTTGACCACCCTTTCAGTAAAGAAATCTTTCCTAATATCCAATCTAAACCTCCCCTGGCACAACTTGAGGCCATTTCCTCTTGTCCTATTGCTACTTACTTGAGAGAAGAGACCAACACCCACAATTATTTTGTAACCTACAAAATAATTATTACATCCTTGTATTACCATTATGTAATACGGTGGTTGTACATAAAAACTAGTGGTGCCAGTTAGGATGACGGCAGTTTTCTCAGAAAATGACAAATATTTTTACATTGTTCAAAACTCATGCAGTTACATTAAAAATGGTAACTCCTCAATGGACCAGAGTAAAATTTGAAAGGAAAACTGAGGTCAATGTAGTGCTTCAGTTATTCATACCACTCTGTGCTCTCAGTACCTGGATGCTAATCTTTCCTTCCTTGGCTTCCCCAGCCATGTTCAGGGAACAGGAGAGGACAGCTTGATTGCCAGTGAAGTTGGGCAGGGGGCTTCCTGCTCATCCCTAGGCATGTTCTTAGTAGTACATCAACGGGTGGGAAAAAGGAACTCTAGTGCGCAAAGTTTGTAACACAGAATTAAGGCTGACTGTGGTTCCTTTGTGGCTTTCTGTAATAACAGTGCCACTATTCTTGAATGTGGCTTAAAAAAAGGAGAAAAATAAAATTGCCCATGGTCACACTGACAACTCTTCGAATGGTACCCAGGTCATACTAGATGCTGTAACACTGTGGCTGCTCTGGAAGGTTTGGAGCTCGGAAGGCAGCAGTATGTGCGTGCAGCAGAAGAAGCTGTTGTACTGTGACCTCAGTAAAGCAGGCTAGGACTGGGACAGGCTTAATGATCACAAATTAGATGGAGGTGTACACAGGATTCCTTATGGCTGGCTGGCTGTTCCTGAGGGTTTGGTACCCTCTCACCTGTGCTCTTAATGTGCTGAGTAAGAATAAAAATGAGAATAAGAATAAGAAACTACCTTAAATGTCTGCAGGAGACCCCCCCGCTGCAGTACCTTGTGCCAAGTCTAGAGGGCAGAGCTAAGATTTTCGTGGAGTTGATGGGTATTTTAGTGACAATATCATTTGGGTTTTGGGTTTTTTCAAGAAGTTCAGCTGGGATGCAGTGAAGGTTCTAGAAGAGTACAACCTGTCAAAACATACCTCTATAGCTTACTACCAAATTATTACTTCATAATTTTAGTTGACCTAGAAATGCTGATTTAATATACAGTGTGTCATGGTATACATCTTTTAACATAAGGCAGTGTCTTGACAGACAGGCTCTAGAAAATCTTGTTGTAGCAGATTCACTGAGCGTATCCAGCTACGTTCCTCTGTCAGAGGTTATTAACCCCACAGCAGAATTAATCAGTACAGAATGAAGGCCTACACTTGAACGCAGAAATACTTCAGGTCAAGGCTTGTACCTGGCCTTATGCTGCTGCTGAGCAGCATGTTTTTAAGTATATGTTTTTGCTCTCACAGTGTCAAAGTGGATTGTTTTAAATGTGTTTTCTAAACTCTTGGGAGTATGTGTGGTGCGCTCTCTCAAGTGTTTTATTTCATTTATTTTTACTGTCCTTACTACTCATGTGTAATTAGTATCCTCAGACAAATGAAGTTCTCTTATTTGTCCCTAAACACTTAAATCCTGTCATGGCTTTCTGCTCAGTATCTTCATCCCTAAACACTTAAATCCTGTCATGGCTTTCTGCTCAGTATCTTCTGTTGGATTACAGGTGCATTCTTTGCTCTTCCATTTTAATTACCAGAGGGATTTTTTTTTCCCCGCAGGAGCTAGGACTCCCACATTATTGGAGATTTTTTTTTTTCTTTAGAAATTAGGGCTGTCAAGATTTCCTTGTTAGTCTATCCAAAAGCCTTACTAAAATACAGTTTGTATTTCACTCTATTGTTGCTTTTTCCAGCTTCTCCACTAAGTTCTCCCACACCAAAACATCAGGCTACTAGTAATTAGAAATGTGCATATAAAAATCTGCATTTGTAGTTTTGTGTTTTCCATGTTGCCTCTGAACATTTTTTTTTTTTTGAAGTATCTCCTAACTTTTGAAAGTGTCTTAACACTTTCAGAACCTGGATTTGAGGTTCAGTAAGGGTATTGCTCTGATACCAGAGCTTGCTCAGGTTCAGACAAGTTACAGTTCTTGTAAAATACATTTTATTTTGCTCATGGTCAACTCAGCTACTGAACTGCTAAAAAAAAAAATCTGTATTGCTGAAAAATCTTGTGTCATTAGGCATACCAGACCCAGGACTGCCTAAATGAACAAGGTTTCCTTTCCTTTTTCCAGTGAGGTAGTTGCATGACTAACTGCAGTGGAGAGAAGATGGGGAAAAGGGTTACAGAAGCTGGAAAAGTCAGGAAGGAGAAGTAGAGAAGGGAGCAGTTGGGGGCAGATAATTTTGAAAGGAATTGGGGGAAGGACCAAAGTCATGTAGACATAATACTGACGAAGGGAGTGAGAAGTCATGGCATAGGTAACTGGCCCTGTGGGTGGGGCATGTTAATATTGAAGGTGAGACTGCAGAGCTCAAGCTGGTAAGCTCTGCTGGACAACTTAAACTTTATGCTGCTTCTAGTGGGAGGAGGAGGAAAAAGTGATGAAAGATGCTGGCAGCGGAGGATTAGTACAAGAGGTAAGTAGGTAGTGTCCCTGGATGAAGATGGGGTGATGATTTCCCTCTGGGAGTGGAGAGTTGTATATGTAGGGAGAGGAGCAGCACTGAGGCCTGATTATTAAAAAGGAGGCTGTGACTCAACTCCTCCTGCAGGACTATGTCTCTGAGACCTATGATGTCTCATCCCCTTCTAAGTGGCTAGTCCTCAGAGGGAATGGTGGCCTCTTCTTTCCAATGTCTTCTTGCTCCATCTGCTTCAGGGATAAAGCTTTGTGTTGTGGACTTACAGATCTGAGTACAGCTGTTCCCCATATTGTGCAAACTGAAATTCAGTTGCTATTAGCTTTTTCTAAATTTTTTTTGCCTTTTCAAAAAATTATTAAGCACAGATTTAAAAAATTGAACTCATGAAATCAGAAACTCATACAACAGAGATTGTGTGAACAAAGTGATTGTGAAAGCATTATAATACGATCAGTCTGGTTTTTGTTGTGTGGCTTGAAATGTTCTTTTATTCACAGATGTCACTAGATGTAGAAATAATAAAATACAGTCTTTAAATCTCAATGTGTTTTAGAGTTGCTTTGGCATAATTTTCGTCATACCTTATTCATGGAAAGCCGTGTGTTACATGTGGTTCAGGAACCTGGCTTTCAGCTATGCAGTTTGTGTAGGTTGTGCCCTTATTTATCACATGCCCTTGCAATATCACTGTAGGCTCTCATGACTTCAGGGCTTAATTATTGTAATTCCCTTTTCAGTGGATTAGTGATGAGGCTAATCTACTGTTTGCAGCTTGTTCGGACTCAGCAGTGTACTTATTTGTGGGTTTCAGCTACCCTCATCACATTCAGCTTGCTTTGTGGTTTTTTACATTAGCTACTTACTACATGGTGGAATGTTTAAATTAGCTTTTATGTATTAAGGTCTGAATGGTCATGCCTCGGTTACATTTAAAGATTCTATTTTATATTTTCTTTTCCTGTTAACCTGAACTAATTTTTCAGGTTTTGCTGCAAGACTTATAAAAGGTTTCAGTCTGTGGATTAAATCATCTGAATATAGACATCTGTGTATAGGTGTCTGTGTCATAGAATCATAGAATCGTTTAGGTTGGAAAAGACCTTTAAGATCCTGAAGTCCAACTGTTAACCTAGCACTGCCAAGTCCACCACTAAACCATGTCCCTAAGCACCACATCTAGATGTCACACCTCCAGGGATGGTGACTCAACCACTTCCCTGGGCAGCCTGTTCCAATGCTTGACAACCCTTTCAGTGAAGAATTTTTTCCTAATATCCAATCTAAACGTTCCCTGGTAGGTCTTAAGTGGTCATTAAAATTGAAAGACCATAGAAAATGATCCAGGTGACTAGCCATTAAGTTGCTGAGAAGTAAATGGCTGGTGTTAATTGAGAAGCACTTGGGTCTCCTAGACGTCTCCTTAGGACTAGTAGATACAACGTGATCTTTGAGACACCCAGTCCTTTCGGACTGGCACCTGGAGATCAGGTAGGATATTGTAGAGCTTATTAAATGGCACTATACCTATGTTAAAAAATTGAATCAAGCCCTAGGTATTTACTTTGAAATAAGATGAATTGCTGTCTACGCTCCATATCCTGCTCACTAGATCTCCGTTGGCTTTAATGAGACTTTGGACACAATCTCATATGTCAGCATCTTCATTTAGGTGTCCTATTTTGTATCTGAATCCTACCTGTGAGGTCTTCCATCCATGTGATTTTTTAATAATGCCCCAAACCTTGACTTAAGACTGACTGCATGTTCTGATTAAAATTTTATTAATCTTGAATCCCTGGGATGCTGGAGTTTTTTAGTTCCAGGGCATTAAACTCTTCCAAAACTCAGAATGTTTTTTAAATACAGCCATTATTTTTGGCATTAAACTTCAGCAGTTTTACAGTGATATCTTTGCTTATATTTTGCCTCATGGAACTCAAAATAATGTGTGTTGCTCTTCCATGCCTTAAGGAAAAAAAGGCATATTTGCATAGTATCTTTTGTCAATTTAAAGGAAAACTTGTATGCATCTAAATGTTTTAGTTACATAAATTGGGTGGAGATTATGTGCTAAGAATCACATCTGTTAATTTCTGTTTTGAAGTGTCTGTCTCTTTGGCAAGTTTCTAAGCATGGATGGTATGTTTGCCAAGCATTTCTCTACTGTAACTAGTTTGGGAAAGTCTTTTCTAACTTCAGAATTATTTTTGCCTGCATAACTTGGAATTAAACTTGTAATTTAAACCTTCAGATGCTCTTAGTTCTATGAGCCCCCCTCCTCCCATAGTCCGTGTGAATAGCTCAAGTGCAGAATATTCTTTTGAAGATTGGCTTTGAGTTGACTTATGTTTAAAACCTTTGAAAGCTTTTCTGACTAATTAAATATATGAAATCCAGGAGAATGTGGTTTTAGGTTTAGTATACCCACTTTGTTTGCCACCAAGCTAATGGTATTTACCTGATGATAATTTTAGCCTATTGTATTAAAGTAATGAAATTACTTTTAAATGCACTCTGTATAATACGTACCAGGCTCTTCTTACCATAACTGTTGGACAGCTGTCTTCAGGAAGAAAGGACTTCCCAATCCCCATGCCTTGCAGTGGTTTAGCCCCAAGGACATGGGCAGTGCATGTGATCAGTATGCCTGAGGGATTTCCCAGAACCACTGGGAGCACCAGGACATCCCACAGGGTCATTTGAGCTGTTAAGTTTCCCCCCCTTCCAACCCAAGTTGTACTCCTGCAGGATGGAAGGAGAGGAGGAAGCTTTTTGCATTTTGCCAGTGCTTAGGAGAAGCCCTAAGGCGTGGATTTGACAAAAGGACTTATTGGAGCAGAAAATGGACAAAATGCCTAGATCACTCAAAAATGTTCTTAACAGAACTGCTTAAAAGTAGGGGTTATCTCTCTTCTGTTGTTGAGTTTAACTCTGCTATATTTATCATGTTTACCTATCTCTGCACTGAGTTCAGGGAAAGAGAAAATGAACTCATGCATAGACTTAATGTGCTCTCTGCCTTTTACATTTCGATGTAACTTCATGTGATCTTTCTTTTAACGTAGCTATTTTGATGAAATTCCTTGCTAGTAATGGATAGTAAGATTACTAAGACAATAAGTGTTTGTTTAGTTTCTGTATAGCTCTTCCATACCTTGTTTTTCCCTCATAGGCTGGGATGGTGGGAGTGAATATGAGAATAGTTCAGGTTAAACATAAGCCTACAGGTGTAATGCTGTACTTTGTATGTTCTGTTTGAATTATCCTTTGCTGGTTTAAATATGATAAAGGATATTTTGTTAAATTACATGCTGCAGTAAAAAATAGAGCTTTCCTTTAAGCCTGTGCTAGAAATAATGTCAAATGAAAAAATATTTTTGTATCAGATATGATTACGTGAAAACACATCCTTCTGAGAAAATGCATCTAGCAGTGGTTGCCTGTGGTGAAAGACTGGAGGAGACCGTTACTATGTTGAGATCGGCCATTATTTTCAGCATCAAACCCCTCCAGTTTCATATTTTTGCTGAGGACCAATTGCATGAGAGTTTCAAAGACATAGTAAGTACCCAAATAATTTGTTTAATCAGTTTGTAGTACAATTTGAGTAATACATAGCAATTTCTCTGCTTCTTGGGTAGTAGTTGTTGGATATAGTAGCAGAAATGCAGGGGTCTAAAAATAAGGTAATATGCAAGTCTTTCGTAATGTTGGATGGGGATTTTTGAGTTTTTTTTCCATGCAGAAAAATGCCAGTTGCTGATATCAAAGCTTTTCATAGAGACAGACCAAAACTTCCTGATTTGTCACTCTGAATCTGTTAAATACAAACCTGATGTTCTGAACACAAACCAGTTATCTTGTGCGAGCTTATGGCATTAAACTTCAGCAGTTTTAAAACCAAAAAGTTGGTTTAAAACCATAAAACCAAAAAGTTGGTTTTACAAGAGAAAATAGAGATCTGTCCTTTTTTGTCCCTGTGCTTACAGTATGAATCAGCCTTACATTGTCTAAACAAAGTGAAACATCAGTCTTTGAAAGTGGTAGATATGGTTATGTCTAATTTTAGTAAACTCCAGTTAATGAATATAACATTATGACTGGAGTAGCAGTATTAGAAGCTGACTAGTATATAGCTGTGGAGGGTTTTACTATTTTTGTGCTTAAAATGTCATACTAACTATGACATTAGTATGTCATACATACTAATATATATACACTAATGTCATGTGAACAGTACTGTGGCAGAAATTGGGTAAGGTTATTTTAAATTGAGAAAGACTTTATTGGCATTTCTCCTGTGGAAGCTAGTTAAGAAGGGAAAAAGTTTTATTTGATGTATTTACTTTTTGTAAATACTGATTTATTTTACTTGCTCTTACTTTTGTATATAATCTGATATGATGTGTTTTCTTCATAGTGGCCTGCAGGTGCCACTTTTTGTTCAAGTATTTTGAATAGTTGACAGATTCTTGTAGTTCAGGAAGCATTTCTGTTATGGAAGAGAGGTGTTGCAGTTGTGTTCAGTTATCACTTGGAATGGGCTTTCTTTTTTGTAATAGAATTGAACTGAAGTAATTTTTGTGATTTCTTCTTTTCATGTAGCTTGATGACTTCCCCTATGAAGGAAAAGTTAATTACACTTTATATCCGATAACATTTCCAACGGAGAGTGCAGCAGAATGGAAGAAATTGTTTAAACCATGTGCTTCACAAAGGCTATTCTTGCCAGTAAGTTATTCTGTAACAGGACAATACAGAAGTCTGTTTATGAAGCATCGAGCTGTCCTTGTTAATCTAATATCTGTTTAGTTTTAAATTAAGAACTACTACTACTCCTAAAAGTTACTTGTAAGACATCCCAAAAAACCCTCTGAATTTGACCTTCTTCTGTGGCACTAATACACTATGGAATAAAAGTCTTTTTCTCACTTGCTGCATTATGGCATAGTATCCTCAGTGAGAGGTACGGGTCACTTCATCCTCTCAGAGGTAAGAAGGATTTAGCACGCCTCATCCCCTCATTTAGTTGAAAAGTTTCCCACATGTGTGGGTCTGAGAAGTGTTAGAATGAAACAAGAAATGGGCTCTTGTTGCCGGCGTGTTTTGTGCAGCCTTTTCTTCGCTCATCTAAGACACTTCAGAAATCATACTTCAGGCTAGGTGAATTATAGCAGTGGCAGCTATCTCCCAAATGCTGTCTCTTCTGGGGCTCCTTTACACCTCTCCCTTGTTTGATTTAGATGCATAGGAAAGCAAGGGAACAGGAGGAAGATAGGAGCTCCTGTTATGGTAATGTTTCACCTGGCCTGCAACCTACTGAGGAGCCCCGGGATATAAAATGTAGATTGAATGCCTTTGCATTGCTGTTCTATATAAAACCTCTGTTTCACTCTACAAAAATTCTCCAAAATGAGAGAAGAGGGAATGATGACAAATTTATTAACTGCAAACTGTCAGTCTAAAATGAATTTATTTGCATACGACACAAAGGTATTAAACTTCATTGTGTAATGGCAGCAACTTCTGTTTTATGAAGAAAAGCTCAATAAAACTTAAAGGTTTGGTTTTAAATTTCTTTCCCTCACAGTTAATCCTCAAAAATGTAGATTCACTACTGTATGTTGATACTGACATCCTGTTTTTGAGACCTGTTGATGACATTTGGTCTTTTCTGGGAAAGTTCAACTCCACACAAATAGCTGCAATGGCACCAGAACATGAAGAGCCTCGTATCGGGTGGTATAATCGCTTTGCTAGACATCCTTATTATGGAGTAACCGGAATAAATTCTGGAGTCATGTTAATGAATATGACACGTATCAGAAGAAAGTATTTCAAGGTATGTGTGTTGCCTTTATTGCATTTTTTTGTGGTTTTATATCTTTTAATTCTAATTCTGTTTCAAATTCATGTGGGACATTATTTTTCAAAATATTTTTCTTGTAATTGGAATAATGCTCTAAAAATACACTGTGTTTAAAATGGTATCTAACTTGTGTTTTTTAAATGCCATTCACTGTAAGACTTGGAATTCCTGAATTTTAAGTGTGCTTGACTGTTTTAATTTTTCTTAGTTCTGAGAGATCCTGTGACTTGATACAGTCTGCTGTAAGTTACATTTGTCAGTAGATATTCTGGTATTTTTTCTTCACTGTAGAGATCCCAGAAAACAGTTCATGTATACTGTAAACTAACTTTAAAAATGTGTGTAGTAGGATGACCAGGAGGTGGTGCTAAAACATTTAGTAAGTTATTTTAACTGTACAGTTTCCAAATTTTGATCTTTTACATTGTAACCAGGTGATTATCACCTTAAGTATCTTGATGTACTTTGAAGTCATAGTTTTTGTAGAGAAATAAGTTCATCATGAAAGTACTTACTAAAGCAGTGCGTGCAGCAGCAGCAATGGTCATTGCTTCACAGATGGGAAGTTTTTTTCTTAAATACTTGAAACACAAGTACAAAAGCAGTGCTATGTGATTATGCTAGGGGAAAAAGTACTTCTCTGTTTAAGAGAAGTTTGATTAGGGAAAAATAATCATGCAGTCAAAAACTATTGGAAGGTGCACCCATAAGAGGGGCAATATAAACTTGCAGTAGACATTACTTCTTCTCCCCCATTTCCAATTTAAGAAAGATTTAGCTTTCATCTTAACATTCTTGCTATGTATTTTTGTTATGGAAATACAGAGAATTTAAGAAAAATGGAGAATGGATTATCTCCGTTGTGGTTAAAGCAGAAAGTTATAGTAGCTGTAGTTTCCCCAAGAAGAAAACTTCTCCATCAGTGGAATCTTGCATTGTCTGCTTTGTTATTTGTTTGTTTTCCTGATTATAGTATCTGGAGAAATGAAAATATTGAAAAGTATAACAAGAAAAATATGGGTCTGAAAACTGTGTGTATCTTAACCTCTGATGATGCATTTCTGTGTAGTGAATGATTTTTAGTGTGGTAAACTTTGAGATAAGGTCAGTCTTTCATTCATACTGTGCCAGAATTCTGTTTGGGCTTCTTAGTACAACTTAGTGAGGAAGATTGTATGTAATAACTGGTATGGGGAATCAGAACAAAAAAAAGTCTTGAATTGTCCTGAAAACATTCATCTTAATGCTCTTTCTCAAATTGTTCAGTACGTAATATACTAAGCAAGTCTGCTTGATGAGTTGCACGCTTAGCATTCATACAATTAAGGGAAAGGAACTGTGGTTGGAGTGAGCTACCCAGTGTAAGTATACTAAATATTCAGAATTATGAAAGGGCACTTGAGAAAGGGAGGCAGAAACAGAGCAAAGCTTCCCAATAGCAAAGCACATGATTCAAAGCCCTTTTTGATTACTCTAGTTAACAAAAATAAAAGCAATCAACCCATTCCCCTGCTCCACTTCAGTTGTTTTAAATGTTAGAAATACAGCATTTTCTGCCCTTAATCTTTAGTCATCATTCTTTGGCATCCTTCCCAGGGCTTTACTGTCACTTCAAACTTAGACTTCCCCTTCTGTGTCTGATGCATATATACTTCTGGCCCTTGCTTTCACATGTCTTCTGAACTTCATACTTGTCCAGGAATGCTTGTGTGCACACTGTGGCTATTCCTCAAACATTTGAGACTAGTGGTGCACATAAAGAAATATTCTTTCACTCTTGCTTGATAGTAAGAAGTAAAAAAGAAATAAGATGGTGTGTTCTGTATACCTGAGGTTTTCGGGATTGTTTGGTTTGGGTTTTTTTTTTGGGGGGGTGTGTGTGCAGCTTTTAACATGGTTGCTGAGAACTTATTTCTTGCATGAATTTCACCTTTTTCCTTCCATTCCTACACCTCTTTCCCCACCCTGCTTTTATAATCCCGTACATCTCTTCTGGAGTCTTATCTTGAGTAAGAAACACAGATATAATGTTGGGATGCATGGTGTTTTGACATATATGGATTTTCTGGTTCAGCTGAAGAATTTTGAAATGCCCTGTTTGAATACTCTTCTTGATTTAAAACCTTGCCCCAGTATCTTTCAGGCCCTTGTATAACAAATGCTGAGCATCTAGCTGAGCATCCACGTCTTTGTATGTTTCTGGCAAGTGTAATGTTTGTTATTTGTTCAAGCTTTGAATTTGTAGAGATAGATACTTTTTTCAGTGTGACTGGCTTGCTAAGACTCTGCGTTAGACCTTATTCCCAGCGACCAACATACTTATCAGTGGAGGCTTTTTGGTATTGGAAGGCTCAGAATTGTTTCTGATGGGAGACTACCTCATGATTTCTAACCCATGGTGCTGACTTAGTCCTTCCACCTATTGGACACACTGGAGAAGTGTTCTATAGTGTCAGGCTTGTGGTAGCATGCTCAGCCCAGTCAGAGCACTTTGAGGATGTCTAATCAGAGAGCTACTAGGTTACCTGAAACTTAGGAATGATAGTGCTTGATCGTTCTCCTCTCATATCATAGCTAGATAGTGCAGCCTGGGTAATGATTAAGCAGGAAATGAGTTTCTCTTACACAATATTGATTATTGAGATCTTGGCTTAGAGATCACTCAGCAGGGGAATCATTTAGTTTATGCTCCCCTAGTACCTAGAGTGTGGTCCCACGCGCTTGCAGAGCATCACAGGGCCCTAAGATGCCCAAGCTCTGTTACAGAAACTGCTGTTCGTGGAGATTTGCAGAGATTTTGTTTTCATCTTCAGGTTCCTTGAATGTCTTAAAAGGATGATTGGTCAGTATGAAAAAACGGCAAGCCTCACAGCAAAACTTTGAAAAGGGTTTAGTGTAGTTGAGACTATACATGGTAGGCCTGAGAGAGTGTATGGCTTCCGTTGTTACTTATAGCTAAGGAGCTACTAGTCTCAAGCTTTTAGAAGAGAGGTAAACCAAATTCAGGGGTAGAGACTATCCTAATACCCCTTGCCAGCAACACTGCAGATGCTTTTGGACCTTACAAGTACTGTCCCATGTCGTGTCCCATTAGCTATTCCAGTCAAATACAGCAGAATTAGAAAATGCTTCATTGTTTTATAGGGAGGTCTGTATTTGTTTATATTTATTCAGGAGACTCAACAAATTCATCAAGGAGTGTATAAGTTCTGGGAATTTTTGTATCTTTAAAAAGCTGCCTCTAGACCTTTTAGTATGACTATCTAGTGGCTAGAGCACTTGTATAAATGGTGGAAGTTTTGGGTCAGGATATTCCTCCAATACGATGGATTTAAAACTGTGGGTTGTCTGTTGTAGTTTCTTCAGCCTGAAATTACAGGCTGAGCTGCTTGAGGCCTTTAAGCATCTTTCTTCTGTTATCACATTGATTTGTAAGAGTCAGGAGGAACCAGAAGAAGAATAAATAAAAAGGAGAACCGGAGACTTTAGCCAATGGTTATAGTGCTCACCTGGGTGGCAGAAAACCTGCAGTTCCATGTATTACTCCAGGATTAAATCTTCTTTTATCCACTTATTTATTCATGCCTCAGTCTTCTCAGGACTGTCAGGTCTATTCATTTCAGACAAGTATCCTAGCTACTTGCCTATCTATGGTGCCTAATGGAAATTGTTACTCCTGGTCCTATCTATCTTATTTGTGTTGTGTGTTTTGAGACTCTGTGTATATATGCAGTACAAATATATGCACTGTATATGTACAGATATATGTACATGTGCATACATATATACAGATACATAGGCATGCACATATATGTTATTGAATATAGTGTGGTCATTAAACAGTGCATAACTGGAATAAGACTAGAATCGGTAGTGAATCTTCTGATGGATAGCGCCTGCCTGTTATCTTTGCTAAGCAGCAGTTGGAAAATGGGAATGTAAAACATGCAAGAGTATTCAGCAGATGGAAGAAGTAATAGTAGGTGACTTTTTTATATTCATATACATAGAGATACTTTTAAACTCGAAGAGATGCAGCAAATACCGCAGATACGGTGTTTTAACAAAAAGTCCTAGACCAGTGACACTTTGTGAATAGAGAACAATGACTTTTACCAAATTTATGAAGAAACTTAGTTGTTGTGATGCCTGAGACGTGGGCAGTCACGGAAAGGAATGAGCTTTTAGAAAATCAAACAAGCCCTAAACAAAATAAGTCCAGATAGTGTGTGCAAAGGAGAAGTTCATGGGTATGCATTAGACAAAAAAAGATCGAAGTTCAGAGAGCTTCTATGACCTAAGCCATTATACACTTTTTTTTAATCATTCAGTATTGCTTAAGGCTATAGTTCCAAGAAATATGGTGAGCCTGTGCAAAAGCTAATTGCTTCTAAAAGGAAGGTTCCTGTCTCTTACCAGCTGCTTTTCCCTGCTTTTCTTATTTACTTTGTCCTAGCCTCTGGTGTTTGTTGGTCCCTTCTATGATTCAATTAAATCTGGTAACAGTAGAAAAAAGAAATCCTTCTGCTGGATTAGTGAAGTAAATCAGCTCACAAAAGCATCTAGTAAGTGTTAGCACTACACTGTTAATGCAAGAACAGGATAGAGTCATGTAACCAGAAGGAAGAGGGCTTGCTCTCATTTGCCATTAAGGAAATTTAAATTGGTCAACTGTTTGTGGGACACAGCTGCAGTTTCTTTAGCTATTGCTGTATGATTTGAGTATTTTTCCTCAACTTTATATTTTCCTACTAGAATTAAGAGAGAGGTAATACTAGGTTGCTACAGGCTAAATGTGACAGCTCTTGTAAGTCTGACTTCAGCCTTGGCCAGGCAGAAGTCTTCTGGGACAGAAATCAGTAATGACCAAATGAATTAAAGCACAGCATGTAAACAAAAAAAACATTTAGGAAAATATCTTAATGTCCTTATGTATATTTTCTTCTTACACATTTTTTTCCACTCAAAAAAACCTGGAATTTTGAGGATTCATAAGAGCCTGTCTGTATCAGCTTGGTGGCATCACAGAAATGTCCACTACCATTGTGGGTTTTTTTCTTAAACCTTTCTAACCTTCTTTGCAACTTGTTGAATATTGGATAGAAGGTTTATATTCTGGAAATCCTTAAGTTATCACGGAGTTATTTTTCTCATATTTACTTGAGTAACTTTTGAAAAGCAATTCTATTATCAATTTTAATAGAACTTGAGCATTTTACTTCTCATGCTGTCTGACCTCACTGCAAGTTACAGTAGAATTTTAAAGGAGGAGGTTGTATAACTGTTCAAATAGCTTCTCTTGCTCTGCGATTCCTACACAGAGTGTTAATAAATTAATATATGTGTTTTCTATTTATGCAAAGGTTATTGAAATATTACAGTTTCCAATTCTTAAATCTGATAGCACTATTTGTCAAGTAGTATTGCTTCTAGACATCTGGCAATGTGATCTATGCTGTTACCTGCTGTGCATCTCCTTGGGATATACTCTGGGTTTCACTGCTATTAAAACTATACAAGTTAAATGAAAATTATATGAAATAATGACTTTAACAATTTAAAGTAATATTTCTATGGGTTGCTCTAAAACTTTATTTACTACTGTATATTCTCTTATCATGATTATCCTGGTATCAGTGAGCTAATTTAATTCTGTTTTTAATTCTTGGCACTCAATCTAAATTTAAACCTTAGTTCAATATTCCATGGATGGCAAAGTTCAGGTGAGTGAGTAATCTTTACCCACTGTGATTCAGTCCGGTTGATTTGCTTTTTGGAAGGTTTTAGCTCAGTGTTAAGCCTATGTTTTCTCTTGTTTAATCATATTGCACTGAGCCTAATGATAATTCTTGCCAGAGAAGAATTCTCTTGTGCATTTCTTATGCCTGCTCTCATCAAATACTTGCAAGCAATGATAGTCATAAATTTTTTAGGACAGAAGGGACTGCAATATTCTGTTTGTCTTCTTACATAATATAGGCTATAGATCTTTTTTGTATTAATTCTTGTCTGAAATCTGATAGTATTTCTTTTTTTAGTCTTCAATTCTGAAAGCCCTTCATATTTGATGTCTGAAATGATTTGAAGAAAGACTAAAAACTGAACTGCTAATTTTTGCACTTTCTAGTTTGTCAGTGGAAATATCGGAGAAGAAAGTCTCTGATACTGTAATTCTAAAACTGAATATTTTGCTCCTGGTAATCTTTTCCGTTTCTTAACATGATGTTTCTGTATACAGATCCCAAACCATACTGGAGTTCTAATTTAAATTTTTTTTTTTTTTTGGCAACTTGGTTAAAAAGAATCAAGGGTACAATCCTGTACTTGTTCAGGAATTTCCTCTCTTTGGGGACTTACTGTTATTCCATCCTCACTCTCCCAGCTGAAGTAGAAGGTACAGAGTGAGCAGCCTTCTTCCTTTTCTGTTCTGGCTGAGCTTTAACGTGGTGTAAAGATAAGAAATTAGCTTTAGAATATGTAACCTCTTACACTGCAGATAGTAACCCCTTTGGTAACATGGAGTTCAGCATAGGCCAGTTTACTCCAAGTAGCATCTCCTCAGCCAAAGCCTTAGAAGAACTCGTCCTTTTCCTTTGAATTGATTTTGCCAGATCAAGAATTTGGGAATTAAGTAATAGGTGTTGGTTTAGTGTCTTACTGCCTTTTGCTAGTGAAAAGTTGTGCCTTTGCTGTGGAAGTTCAAGTTCAGTAGCTAAAAAAATTAGTTCAACTCAATGAAAATTCTTATGAAAACCTTTGAAGGATTTCTGTATTTTTGTACGCTACTTTGTAGCCAATATTTTTTAGCTGTATGTGTTTGGAACTATTTAATAATTAATTTTATATTGATCTGTTTTGAATTTTTGATGTTAACTTTAAAACCTGTGTGTATTATCACTCTGTGATAGCAACAGAAATTGCATGAAGTGTGGATATTTAAATAGTGCCCACCTACTTGCACGCACCACTTAAATGCAGTTTTTGTGTTAGAGCCTACTGCTGTATTAAAAAAACCTTGCTATTTCTTAGAACTCTTGGTTTAAGATGTTTGAGGGAAATCTTGAAGACAAAAATTTAATGTGGCAGTTAAATAGAAGTAGGAGATTCATATAATTTTCCTTATCAGATAATAATTGAGAAATAAAGCATATTGGAAATGTCCGTAACTATTTTCCTTAGATGTGCTCATTTGTTTAAAAGGAAGAAATCATCTAACTTTGAAAAACAAATTACTGCGATTCTGTAGGGCATTTCCTTCTTTATAGGTATAATTGTCCTGAATGTGTATTGTGTTGTTTTGTTTTGTTTAATAGAATGATATGACACCAGTCCGGTTACAGTGGGGAGAAATTCTTATGCCACTGCTTAAGAAGTACAAGTTGAACATAACATGGGGTGATCAGGATCTATTGAACATTATGTTTTTTCACAATCCAGGTAAATCCACATTGATCCACTAAGTCTAACATGACAAAGTTGATCTTTTCTATGATGCTCAAAAATCCAGGAAAATACTCTTTTAGCAGACTTTTCAGGGAAAGTATTCAAGGGACTTTTCACTTCTTTTGTTTTCTGGAAGTGTTTACTTTGAGAGACAGCATTGGAGCTTGCTAGAGTGTAATTAGCTGTTAGGTTGCAAAACAACTGTACAGAAATTTATGAAGCAACCTTAAGAAAAAAAAAAAAGGATCAATGTATTTCCTGAAACAATTTTGATACTTAATCCAGAGTTCTAATTTTTCTGCACAGAAAGCCTTTATGTCTTTCCTTGCCAATGGAATTACCGGCCTGACCACTGCATCTATGGAAGCAATTGTAAGGAAGCTGAAGAAGAAGGTATATTTATTCTTCATGGAAACAGAGGTGTTTACCATGATGATAAACAACCAACTTTTAGGGCTGTCTATGAAGCAATAAAAAATGTAAGTGTTTTCAGCATTGTACTTGTGCAAATTTTATTTTTATCTACTGTGCTGCATGTATTTTGTAGGTTTTGTTGATACCTTGATTGCAACAAAATAATTTTTTTCTCTTTTAAGTGATGTTAAGTGTTTCACCAGTTTTTTTGTTTACTGCTTGGATAGAATTTCACTGTATTCCTTTTGTGATGAGCATCTTTTGAAACATGTTGTAGACTATGTCTAGGTTAGGATTCTAAAACAATGCCTGTAGTTGTCAGTGTCTATTTAAAAGGCTTTATTCCCACTCCTTTAGTAAATGCATCTAGTAAACTGTATGAGCATTTGGAGATCACCAGAAGCTTCATTTTTCTGGAGATTTTAAAATGCAGAAAAAAAACCCTTCTTCCCAAAGTTTGTGTGCATTTACGGCAACATTTTAACATTTAATTGTAACTAGATTTGGATGGTAGAAGATATTTTTTTAATACTGTGTTTTGACCTTTTCTAGAGATTCAGTGTATTAATATGTTGCTGTTCCTTTAAATACTAAGCACCATGACTTCTTTTCATTCTGCAAATAAGTCATCTAATAAACTATTTATCACTACATCAGTATACTCACTGAAGAGCTGTAAAATTTAGCACTGATGCACATTTTAATGTAGCAGGCTATTGTGTGTGTATAACCTTCAAAAATCAATAGTATATTTTAATGGTGCTTTATTACATGTTGTCATATGGATATAAAAATGAAGAAAAGTACTTTTGGGGGTCTGAGAATACATTGCAGGGAAAGTGAATGTGTTTCCATAAAAATATGATTTCCTTGTTTCCTTTGAGCATTGTCAAAAACAGAAGAAAAAATTATTTCTTTTTATTTATGATCCCATTTGGTTTATGAATATGTCAGAGAAAGTATGTAAAACACTGTTGATTCAGTGGTAATAAGATGAACAAAATTACGTTACTTTGAAATGCTGTTTTAGCTTATCATTTGTTTATTAAAAATATTGCACTGTTGAATTAATGACTTCTTTATTTCATGTCCATGTTAAACATGGTATGTGCTTGACCATCATTCAGTTTAATGAAACTTCAGTAGTACCATTTTTCATACTGTTGTTTCATGATAATTTGATAAGAATTGTATTCCTTAAAAGTTATATGTCATTCAAGAAATTTACTGTTCAACAAACAAATAGCCAGAAATAATTTTAGATCTGTAAATTTGTAATTTAATAAGGTAATTTTAAATTTCCTCCTTGCCTGTCTGGATATGTTAATTTGCTTATGTTTTTGTTTTTTTTTTTTAAATCTCGCTTGTTAGGCTTATTGAAAGCATTAGAGAATATTTCTGTAATTCAGAGGTGCTTTTCAAATATTGCATTCAGAAGCTCTCTGAGTTCTTGAAAACATTTAATAAACCTATAGAAAGCAAATACATTGTTCAAAGGCATTTTTATAAAACTCTTTAATAACTCTGAATAATGACACTCTTCTATATTGACCTTAATCTTCTTTTCTTAACCTCTTTACAGTATTCATTTGGAGATGATCTGGTTCATTCCCTGTTGCAGCCTCTAGAACTGGAATTACAGAAAACCATGCATACATACTGTGGAAGAGTATACAAAGTGTTCATAAAGCAGCTAACAAAAAGCATAAGAGACTTGTATGCCAGAAGATCAAAGGGAAGGTGATTTTTACTCCAAGCTGTTAAATCAAGAGACTGAATTAACATACTGGTCAAAAGGTGCAAAAATTCTAATATGGCTTGAATTGGCTCTTAATGTGCCCAGATAAAAGTTTACTAGCATACATAAAAATGAAGAAAATCATTAATGTAATGAAGAACAGGACCTTTTTTCTGCAAGGGTGACTTTTTGCTCTTTTGAAGTTTAATCACTGCTAATATTTATCTTGGATCTGATGATTTGGGTGTTATTTACTGGCTTCTGTGGTCAGTAGTTTTAGTCTGCATAATTCAGTTATCTAATGATCAAATGAACAAGGAAGAAATGAAGATGGCTGTATTTGGGCGTGTACCTCATATATTGTCTAAAATTCTGTTAAACTGTGAATGTAGCAATAACTGAGTCAGCAGCACTAACCTCACTTTAAAGGTGTGAGCCTTTATGTAAACAAAGTTGTTTACAAGTGCAGAAAATACTCTGTTTTCAAAGAAATGTGATATAATTGTTGACAATCTGTATGTGCCTTTATATGTTCATCTCTTACATGTTGAAGTACTGTTTTGACAATCTTGTTTCGCTTATCTTAGATGTAAACTGCACACTATAAGTATGATTTTCTGAGAAATGAATAACTAGTATGTGATACTAGTTTTCTCTGTTGGTAGATACGGAGGCGTTTTAATATACAGCATTTGTTTCAACATCGTTGAGCCATCATGGCCAAAAGATAGACCAGAGTTGAGGGTTTGTTTAGCAAAAATTCAGTTTGAAGTTGTCTGTCTTACAATACTTCTTAAAAATTACATGGTTTTGCAGCTTTATAGGGCATTTTGGAAGTAGGAAAAAAACACAGTGGAAAGCTGTTGCTATTGTATTTCCTTACTAAGAATTATTACCTGATGATTATTATAGAGTATTTAGTACCTAAAAGTGAAGAGCTGTAATAAGAGTTCTGATACTTCATCAGACTGTATATTAGATGGGTTTCTTAGAGAATATATCCTGTTACCGTATTTTTTTAATAACATGGCTTTAAAATAGTTTTGGGGTAGACCCTCAACTACACGAATGCATTACTCTCAATAGGGTGATAGTGATTTACAACAGGTAAGGATTAGGCTTTCTTAGTTACCTTAGTGAAAAAAAATTTCTGTTTATGTAATACAAACTTTTTTTTTCAGAGAAAAACATGAAGAAAAATGCTGAGCTCTAGTGTTACAGTAAAATATTATTTAAACTTGCATGGTATGACATGTATTTGTAAAGTATATTTGAACCTGGATAACCTAACTGAGATGAAGTCTTCATAAAGTGAGTTTTTGGATTCCAGAAAAGTTCCTGTGTGTTGAACATGGAGGATCCACTCACTGACTTGCACCTTCATCCCAACCCCATTTTAGAAGCTTAATTTTTGTGGCTGTTTCTTTGTCAAAGGCAGGCTGGCTCTGACTCCCAGATCCATGTGAGCTGGACGAATGCTTTAGCAGTACAAAAACACACTCCATTGTAAGCAGAGTCTATATTCTGCTCCTAATCTCCCTGCTGGCTCAGGGTGTAAGTTTCTGGGATGGAAACTAGGAAGCAGTCTGCCTCGCATGTAGTTATGGCCTCTTTTCCTTGCTACGTAACCTTTTGAAGTCTGAAAATCTAGAAATCTGTGTGAAGGTGAATACTGTTACTGACTGATTTTACAATATGCAATGCATTATTTTTTTACATAAATACTGATTTTTATATCAATTTGTCTTCAGCTTTTTTTTTTTTCACTTGTACTGTGTGCTTGTATTTAAAAATTCTTTCTTTTGGCCTGGTGATTTTTGTTTGTAGAAACTTTAAGTTTTGAATTGATTTTTAGTATGTTGTGCACATGTGAAGATACTGCTTAAAACCCTATGAGCCATTTTAGAAAACAAGTGGAATGTGAACATTAGCAGCAACCTTTCCACTTAAATTTCAGTTTTTGTGGGGGATTAGAACAAAAAGGGTTAATACTGAAGCTTATCATAGGATAAAAATTCTTACTTTGTGCTTATTTCAAGAGATGTTTACTTAGCATATTACAAATAGCAGAATATACTGCCTTATGGCATAGTTCTTATTTAATTTTTATTAATATAAACTTAAACTGCTTACCCAAGTAACTCTCATGAACACTTAAGAAAACTTAAAAAACAGCAAGTGCTTAGTAGCTTCTGTTAAGTAACTCTTCGGAGTATTTGTCTGTTTCAAATCAATTTTTAGTTCTGTAATCCCTATGTCTTAAATTTAGAAAGATGACCTACCTTTAAAAATGAATCTGACTTACGAAGAAAACATCTGGAGACAGTAAGAAGACTGGAAAACCAAGTAGCGTGATAGAAACCAGTTATACTCCCAAACATTTCAATACCTGATTTGTAAGGTTATATGCATACAAGTGTAGAAACTTCCATCTAGCCTGCAAATCTTTATTGCTGTCTAGTTTTGGAAACATTGCTTTTTCTATAGACATAGTAAGTCCAACAAAATAGGACCTGACAAATTACAGAACTTTAGAAATCCCTTTTTTGGTGATTTATTTATTATAAAATTATTTAATGCTAATAGAAGTATAAAGTTTCATAGAAAAATGTAAACATCAGGGAATGTACATTCAGGTTAAATTAAGATAAATCTGTCTTCTTCATGCTTGATTTGGCTCTATATCAAGGTACCATTATTCTGTCTCTGTTTAAAGGCATCACAGTCTCATGGTAAAGAGATTTATTTGAAGATGTGTTATCTCATTTGTATGAAATTCTGTCTCTCTTTTTAGGTAGTACGAAAGGCCAGCTATCCCTTAATGAGACCAAAACATCCTTATGTATGGTACTTGTACCTCTGCCTGTTAATAAGGCTGTGTAAGCCTTATGAAAATGTCTTTCCAGTTATTTGTAGTTTTGCCAGAATTTAGACTGAAGGTGACCTTAGTGCCAGTTGAACTGGTTTTGGTTAGCTTTTGATTTAAATTTAGAAAGGATAAGAAAAGAGGTTTCGAAGAAAAAATATTTTATTTTTCGTTATTCTGATTTTAAACAGATTTTAAAGCAATATGGAGTTGCCTTTTGCTGGTTTTGACCTAAATTTGGTCAAGCTATAAACTTCTGGCAAAATGTTGTTTGGAAAACTGAACTGCCAACACTTTTGTTAATTTGTACCAGGTTTCTGTCCATGCTGGACATACTCCAACCGCACTGGCTTTCCACACTTCCTTCTGTGCACTTTCCATAACAGGATGACTGGGAAGCCAGCCTTTTTTCTTTTCCTCCTCCCAAATTAGACTTCCCATCAAGGCAGCATGGAAAAGGAAATAACTGCAATGTAGTGGTGGGAGGAGGGAAGGATCTGAGTCTGCTTGGAATGTTTAGAAGCAGAACGTGTAAGAGGCAAAGCTGAAGGTGTTATGAATTATCTATATGTGCATTATTGTTTCTCTTATTTTGAGTGAAAATAGGAATGAAGCACCGCTGTTTACTCTCATTTGTGAATGTGATGGTATTTGTGGTGGATTAAATGGGGTGAAACTGAGGGGTAAAATCAGTCTTCTACTTTTTTAGCTTATCTGCAGGAAAACAGTAGACTTCTGATTTCTCCTACCTGGTTTATAAAGATGTCTTCAAACACATGGACATATGTAGAATTTCCATTTCTTAGAAGTCTTAAGTTCTTTTTCATTGTCTAGTTTCTGTTTCAAACTATCAAGCAGGTTTAACAATATCCATTTACTGACTATATAATTACTATTTTTTTTTTTTTACCTGGTTAAATGGAATACTCCTGTATAATTTAAATGAATGTGTAGGCTGTTTGTGTCTCCATTTATTTTTTTTAATAAATTACCCATTTTGAATAGTTATTTTTTACATTCTCTGCTGTGGTATCTAATGTGATTACCATAATTATCATAGCTTCCCTGCCATCCATTCACAAAGCAGTGAAGTGGGCATTTGGAATAGCTCCAGTAATTTTGTGTATTAAAATAAGTTGCAGAGAACTATAATGTGAGGATATGGCTTTTTCTTTATTAGCAGGAAGTGGATTCTTTTGTAGCATAGGCAGTAGAAGTGTGAAGTAATGGGAAGGTACTCCTCATCACCATGGATCTTGGAACAGATCTTAGATGTGTCTTATGTGGCTGTTGCTGTCAGTCTGAGCACTTCTGTGCACAGAAACACTCAGAAGTGATGTCATAACTTGTATTTTTCAAAAGGAACCTGAAGTATTTTTCTGTCATGTTTCTAATGTTTTTGGATATGTGCTGTTCTGTTTCTTTTCTGACACTTCAGTTCTGTCCAGCTGAATTTATCTGTAGATGTTCGAGAATAACAACTTCAATTCCTACAAAGTTTTGCACAAATAACAGCCAAGTTATTTCCTCAAGTTGCCCAAGTGGGCAAAGCATGAACCCAGCAAGTCAAATTTTAGAAAATAAAACAGTAGTGTATATACGTTAGGTTCCCTTAGGAAAAAGAAAAATGTTTGATCCAAGTTTAGCTCTACAGAGGAACACTTACAACTTTGGCAGTATTTAACTGCCAAATCTTAAATAATGCAGGATAATTTTCTATAGAAATGCAGGTTGCCTCACAGTTGCTTTGTAGTCCTTGTAGTCTACTAGAAACTATTAGTCAGGTTTAAAAATAGAAGGTGTTTGCAGAGATCACAGTGAATTTTCCACTTCAGGAAGTGAGGAGAAAGTCTCATTTTAAAGTAGTTCTCAAAATCACTCTCTTGTAACCACTTAGTGGATCTATATAAGAACAGCTTGCCCTCCAAGGCTATCATAAAATTTAAGATTTGTGGTTCTCCAATGCATTTTTAAGCCTTTGTGGGCCTATTAAAATTTTAAGTTTCTTGGAGGAATATTAAGTCATCAGAAATTCTTGCGTTGAAGAAGTTCAGTTGTCTCTTCAGTTTTGCTGTTGCTTTATGCATAGCTGTGTTCAATTCTTTAGAGAGTCCTCATTTAAACTTACGAATGTGCAGCTTCCTGTGTATTTGCTAGTAAATTTCTACAAGGCTTCTTTCTTCTCCCCTCCCCCTTTCCCCTGCACTGCTTTTAAAAGATAATCACTAAGCTCTTCTTTCATATGAATGCGTATAAAAATTATGGGAGATATTATTACAGGTCTCTTTGCAGAGACCTGTCATTAAAGGAGGACCTGTAGTCCTACTGTGGTTGGATTTTTTTTCTTCCCCCCCCCCCCCCCCCCCCCTTCAGATTGCTATTTGAGGATGTTTGGGTAGGAGGAATTTTTGAGCATTTAGTAAAGTTGTTATGTTCCTTGAGTGATCATCTGGTAGTTTCTTCCCTGAATCAATTAATGTTATCCCTGTCCTCTCTTATGATGGATGCTTGGCTGCTGTCTGCCTACTTGATCTATATGATTGCAAGTTCTTATAATCAAAGCAGTGACTGTAACTTCTAGATCTGGATTTGAAATGCTCATCCCATATCTGGGTGCCACCTTAGTTGCACAAACCAGGGACCTAGTCTCTTTCCACTTTTAGGTGTCCATCTTTGATTTCATTTCCCTGTTTTCATTTCCAACTGGACCCGTAGGGTTAAAATAGTGAGATAACAAGGAATGCAGAATTTTTCACAGCAGCTGAGAGAACTACAGATTTCAAAAAAATAATTAACAATTTTGAAATAATATTCTATCCTTGAGTCTAATTTCTGATTTGGTAGATGTAAGAGTTAGCATCCTTGGTTCAGTCAAATAATTTGACTTTTCCTGTGTCAGCCCCTTATGTGGAGGGACGGGCAGGTATCTCTTAAAAGACTGGTTCCTTTTTTATTGTGAACTCCAAGGAAAGGAACCATAAGTCATCACTGTAGATCCTCAGTATCACCCTATCTAAACTCTGAAACCAGTACTAACTGCCTGCATGCTGCTATTTAGTGATACTGGTTTTAGTGGTTTTCTAATGGTCATGTTGAAAGGGGAGGGGAAAAGATGCAGTTATTCCGATGTTGTTAGTTCCTGCACTGCTGTCTGTAGAATTCCACATGACGCTTAAAAAAAAGAAAACCAACAAAAAACTGCCAAAACCCAACTTTCTGCATCTGGGTCAAAGCCAGAGGAGAAGAAACTTGATGGCTTCTCCTGGCACTTTAACACCTTCATTTAGGAACATGCCTTCACTGGTCATGGGCCTTATAGATTAAAAGTCAAGACAGTTTTCTTGCACTGTTTATCAAAACAGGTCTGCAAGAGCAGGACTTGTCAGGTTTGATATAGTTTATTGCTGTTTTAAGAGTGCCAAACTTGTAAGATACAGGCATACTGTGTTCCCAAAGTAAGTCCATTAGAAGCCTGTAAGAATATAATCAATCTTAAGTCTACAGTCTTTAAGACTTGTGACTGCTTTTCAAGGTACCTGTTGAACTAATATTCTCACTCAAATTCCCCTTTCTTTCCTCTGTGCTATTTTCCACAGATAGTTTATTGATTTGTTTGTCGTCTTAGAGCAAAGCAAGAATTTGGGAGTTTGCTTTAATAAATGTCCTCTTGAAACCAAACAGAATTTTGCTAGGGAAGGAAAGGGACTGTGAAGTCTGTTTGCTAGTGATTGTTTCTGCACTTCAGACTTCTATAAGGTCGTGGAGTGCAAACATGGAACTTCCCTGTGGCTTCCTCACTGCTTGGAGAAGTGCTGCTAGATTGCGCTGTCTTTAATTTCCTCACTTACTTCTAGCATCGAACACTGATTTCTAAAAATGCTGTTTGTCTATTCCTAAATGGCCTTTCTGTTTTATCTAGTTCATATTAAATTATTAAACCAGCTGAGATGAACAATTTATTAGAATAGCCTAATGCATTTTCAACTACCTTCATATTCTGAGAGGTCACTTTCTCTCCTATTCACCCTTTGGGTCATTTATTATCATATCCTCATTCTCAGAATTATAATCTGGGTACAACAGGATCATTTTTTATTTTATGTCTATGTCTTATGAATCTTAATGTTCCACGAGTCATTGTGTACACATTTTACTAGAGCAATTCACATTAAATATCTGTAATATTCCTATGAATTGCTTTGAAATACAAAAGTACATGTAGAAGTTATCCTAAACTGCAAATATTTGTGGTTGAATTCATGAGTATTTAGGGCATGGTTTTTTTGGCTTCCAAGAAAATGAAAGCAATATAATCAGTTTTAACTCCAGATTTAAGACTAGGAAATGAAATGTAATTAAAGTTGATGTTTTAGCCTTATAATGCTAGCCTACTGCGTCTCCCTGAGCAGCTGGTGCCTAGGAGACACTCCGCTTGCCTGTTGGCTATCATGAAACTTCAGAACTATGATGTCATGCAGTTTCTGACTAGTCACTGGTACTCCTATTTTTTAATTTTAAAATATTCTGCTATGTTTTATTTTATTGTTTTGGTTTACATTTTAATGCCATGGTTAGTGTTATCCACGGTGAATCGGGATTGCAGATCTAAACCCAAGAAATAAAAAGCACTTTTGCTACCCAGGGTGTGTTATATACTATATTTGTCTTTTGATTTGATATTTTTCACTAGTCTAATGGATAAACTTGATGTATTGGGGTTTTACTGGCTGTCATGGGTGCTTATCTTTCCTGCTTGCTGTTCCTGGCTGGCCTCCTTTCTCCACTACCCCTCCGGTCTCCTTGCTGCCTCTCTTTTCCAGGAGCTGGTGTCACTCTATCTGTTCTTCTGACGATGATCTTTCTGGATCTTGGTGGCTGTGACCAAGCACCAATATTGCTTCTGCCACCAGGTACATGCTTATAGAACTGGGCTGTTTGCTGTAGTAAGCTAACTGTACCATTTCAAGCCAAAAGGGTAGCCTGGGGTGGGCATGCTGCTTTCTCCACAGGGCTAGTGGATGAGCACGTGTCTGGGCACATAAGCGGGTTCTTGACCTAAAGTAGTTCCTAAGCAGTGCTGTGTGTTTCTTGGCTGTAGCTCAGGGAATAAACTTAGTTTTCCTTTCCGCTTTGTGTAGACTATTCCAAATCTTAATCTTCTTTATTTTTCTGTAGATATAAAGGCTTTTTACTAGAGGCGTGCTTTCAGGAAGAAAGCTTGGCCGATGAAGCCGTTACCATTAAAGAGAGGTGATCTGAGCCGTTCTGCTTGCAGAGGTTCTGAGAGCAGCGTGAACAAAAGACGAGAGCCAGGGCACCTGGTGTGCAGTGAGGGGCTTGGTCTCTGCCCTGTTCGTGTAGGTGCTGGACAGCCTCTGTGGGAAAAGGGATCTTCAGTCAACTCTTCTTTCTGTGCATGGACAAAGAGAGAGAATTGACTTAGGACTTCAAAAATCCCAAGCAAAGTTTTAGAGGAATTACAGAATGCAATAGGGAGTACACAGTATGCAAAATTGTTCTAGCTGAAAAATTAATGGCTGCAAATAGCCCATTGAAATGCACAGGGTTTTGAGAAGTACCTTCTTCACTGGTCCATAAAAACAATGAATGAAACAACAAAAATAATGGTAGGATATTGCTTAAAAAATAGATCACTACCTTATTTTTGCAGTAATCACGTTTGCCTACCTTGTTCTTTCTTTGGCCAGAAGGATAGGGTGTAATTAATGAAAATTGATTTAGATTGAAGAATAAAGTCTTAACACTTTGTGGTTGTAAGAAAAATGAAACATCTAGAGAATTTGCGCTATTTTTGGTGGTTTAGACCTCAAGCAGTGTCTAAATTAATTAGAAGTTGCTTCGTTAATGTACACTTGTCAAATAGTACATTGGGAAGAACTTTTGTACTTTTGTACAAAAAATACTTTTGTATTTTTATCATTTTTAGAGTCTAAGATTGAATTAATACCTTTTTGCAAAAAAAATACATGTATTTTGAGGACACCACATCCTATAGCATAAGTCTATAATAACTGTTAGATATAAAAATCCAATTGCTTTGGAATGAGAACTGTTGTAGAACAGACACATTATCTTCTTAGAGTGGTATCTTGTCTCTGAAAATATGTAATTCTTAAGGACTAGATTATATGGTGCGTTGGGCCTACTACTACTCTTCCTTTTCATCTAAATTATGACTCTTTGAGGATGCAAATGTTTTTTTTTTTCTTAGTATCAGCAAAGCAAGTGTCCATTACCTTAAACAACACTGAAAAGCAGAGCTCCGAGACAGTTCTGTTGTGATACCCACTGGTGCATTTTTAAGCGTTAGAGGAGACAAACATAACTGTGTTTCTTAAACAGACCTGTTTAGCAGTACCATGCCTGACTGAAATCACTAGCTCAGTGCTTCAAAATACTGTATAAGCACAAAGGAAATATAGTAATATACAGTCTATAACAAGAATAAATACAGACCTTCTGACCTCCTATAGAAAACCTCAAAAATCCCCCCCTAATTAGTTTTACTCCTAAAAGCAAAAGTTTCAGAAGCTCCTTGAAGTCCACGAGGGATTTCGCTATTGCTATTGATTTAATATGAAAGTGCTCAGATACTGTAGCAATGGATGGCAGCATAAAGCACCGATAAATCGATTAATAGAGTTTAGCCTTGGGGTGTGTGTTAGTTCATCTAGTCTCATCTGTCATATATCACAAGCCATTAAATTTCTCCCTGTTACCTCTGTACTGAACCCAATAATTTGTTTGACTAAAGCATAACTTGTGTGCAGCTAAATCATACCTTTCAGAGAAATGTCCAGTCCTGGTTTGAAGGCATGAAGAAGGAAAAGCTGTCCCTTTGCCAGTTTGTTGCAATGGTTCATTGTTCTCATGGTGATGAGTGTGTGCCTCGTGTCTCATTTGAATTTCTCTGGCATTAGCTTCCAGCCATAGATTCTTTTTATGCCTCTCTCCACTAGGGTAAAGAGCTCCTTAATATCCTGCAGCTTCTCCTTGTGGAGGTACTTAGATGTTGTAATCAAATCACTTCTCAGTTTCCTTTTGGATAAGCCAAACAAATTGAGCTCATGAACTCTCTCTCACTAAAACATAAGTGTCATTCAAGTTTTGTGCCTCTTTTTTTCTACCTTCATCGATTTTTCCAGAGTCATCCTTAAAATATGGGCACCAGGACAGCATGCAGGATTTCAGTATAGTTAAGGACTTGCTAATTTTAATACACAGGTAACATTTTTCTAGTCCTTTCTGAATTTATACATTGAATGCTCGTGTTAGCTTACTTTCCATTCCTGGGATGAGATCTGCATTCCTCGATGTGGTGGCATTTGTCTTTGTTAAAATGAGCTCAGCCTGGTGCCATTTCACCACAGTAATGCAGATTCATCTGTGCAACTGATGTTATCATCACTGTTTATCTTGCCAGGTATTGTCGTCTGCAAACTTCATCAGCCATGATTTTATATTTACTTCCAGATCAGCAATGAAAGCTTTTAATAATGTTATGTCCTTTAGAACATCACTGGAAACAGCTCTGATAACACTTTTATAGAAAAGCTTAGTTGTTGAGAGGGGTGAGTTAATCTTGCAAGATTTTGATGTTTCTGTTTTTTCTCTGCATAGCATAATTTCAACTTCATGGAACAAAAAAATGTATTCAGGAATAAATATCAGATTTGTTTGAAAAGCTTTATTTTCCTGGAAATCACATTGATTATTTCTGATTGTAGTATTTTCTTTTAACTCTCTTCCAGTTAATTGTGTTGCAACTTCTGTAATTATTTTTATGTGGGAGTAGTCTTGTAGTAGTCTGACTACAAGTAACAATATTTTGGATAATACTAAAATTATTTAGGTTATCTTCTGGAATTTTCTGGGAAAGCTAAGATTTATTGGAAGTAGTAACAATAGTTACTATTAGTAGTTAGTAGTTACTACTACTAACAATAGTAGTAGCATTTTTCAGGAAATTATTTCATGGTTTCCTACTGTGAATTGTCTACATCTGCTACATTTTGAAATATTTATACCTGGTCGATGTTTGTTTAACTTTCTTCTGGTTTGCTAATGGACAAGAAAGTATTTCAACACCCTCATGTGATGCAAACGTATTTTATTTCTTAATGCAGAAGACTTAATTGAATGTTTTTGCATTATCAACAACATTATCAGTAGTAATGAAACCAGTTTTATTTCTTTTGTTCTTAATTTATTCAAAAAATTACAGCATTGTATTCTTAGGCCTTCATTCTGTCAGCTGCAGGGATTCCCCCCCCCCCCCCCCCGATGTAATACTTCTCAGTTTTGCAATGTGAACACTATGGTAATTCCTACATAATTTAGTAATTTCTAATTTTTACCTTCTGTTATTTTTATCTTGCTGAAACTTCACTTGGTGCCGTTTTCTTTGTGTCACTCTGTAAGATGCTTGTCTGCCAGATGGAGTACTGGGCAAAGCTGGCGTATCTGCAGTTACTCTCTGCGTCTTTTCACCTCTAGGTTTGGCAAAACTTTCATGAACTGTTCCAGAAGATAATGCCTTTGCTTCCAGTCTTTGGCCTTGTGTGTTCACACAGAGAATATGAAGCAGGCTAACCAACTCTATATAAGAGATTTCCCCCAAGAGAATAAACAAATTTCAAGCCTGCTATAGTCAGTGGGCAGGAGGAAGGGAGATGTGAATGGGGGGGTGGAAAGAAGCGTTACCTGGTAGATGGTCCTTTCAAGTCAGCTCACATTGGTAAGTGCAGATGCCATAATATCATCTTAGAGCTAATGTCTTGGAGATGTGTTAGTCTGACATCTTGTCAAAAAAAGGAGATACCCCAGTCCTTTATTCCCTTTGGTGTTGTGTGCTACAACATTCAGAGAGGCTGTGATATGGTACTAAATCAAACAAAAAATGAATGCCCCCCACCCCTATTGTCTTTGTTTTGTGCAAAAAGTTGCCTCTGCATGTGTAGGATGATCAACACGAAGATACAAGGAAGAACATTCCCTCCCTCAGCTTCTAATGTTTTAATATCCTGATTGAACACAGGCATGACAGAGAAAAAGTAACTTCTGAGACTTGAATGACTGATGTTGGCAAACACTGCACCCACTTTTCATGGATGTAAATTAGCTGGTAAGCTGAATAAGAAGAAATATATCTTGGAGCCTAAACAGCAGAGACCAAATGCAGGTTAGGAATAGTAACAAGCAAAGTAGCTCCTAGAACTTCTAAACATTCACAGAATCACAGAAGGGTTAAGGTTGGAAGAGACATCTGGAGGTCATCAGGTCCAACAGCCCTGCTCAGGCAGGGCCACCTAGAGCTGGTTGCCCAGGTCTGTCCAGACGGCTTTTGAGTATCTCCAAGGATGGAGATTCCATAACCTCTCTGGACAACCTGTGCCAGTCCTCAGTCACCCTCACAGTAAAAAAAGTGTTTCCTGATGTTCAGAAGGAACCTCCTGTGTTTCAGTTTGTGCCCGTTGTCTCTTGTTAAAATTGTTGAAAACCAAACCCTTCAGAGAGTGTGCACGATGCCCGTTCCCTTCAGACTGCAACAAGGAGAAACCTTGCTGGCCTGAAGCTAGTACCTGCTTCAGAACAGAGTTTGTGTCTTGCAGTTTATTTTCTCCTTACAGTTAACAGTCTAATTATGATATCTCAGCAAATTATTAGGAAATAAACAGATTATGCACTTTGGAGGAATGGAGATGTTCTTTCCATGCAAACGTTTCTGCTGCAGTGAAGAAAATAATCCCAATAATGGTACAGTCAGAGTTATTTCCATCAGAGTGCCCTAGCTTTTGTCTGCAGTGTCCTTGAACTGGCCTGTAGAAGATTACTTTTTACATGGCGATCCTTTAAGTTGCAACCTTGTATTGATACAGAAATATGTAATTATTCCTAATGGTCTATGTATAGTTATATAACGTGTTCTGAAGTAGCCTATAGTTATTTCTGTTCTTTCCATGCAAAATTTAGTTACCATTCAATTCTTTTTTCTCACTGCAATAATATTGACACTCTTAACTTTGTAATGGAAGGTATGCCAGGAACAATATGTATGGAGCTAAGGTGAATGCCAGCCAAAGCTGGATCCATTTAAGATTTATTCCTTGCTATTCCAACTACTTGTGAATATGTCCAGGAAAGAATGTTGTTTTTTCTGAAACATGTTTTTTTTGAAATTATTACTTGAATAATTTAATCGCTAAGTGTTGGTCTGTGGTTAGTCTAACAAATCACTAGATAATAAGTGATACATGTTGTATTTCCTGACTGAGCAGGAAAGCATCCTGTAATAGGGTTTCTGATGCAAATACAGATGTAATTCTAATTTTTTTTTCCTAGCTAATATATCTTAAAAATCCACTCTGTGTTAGTTACTCTTGTTAGTAACTTCTAAGGTGATCTACCAATGATCAAAGAAATTCAGATTGGACATTAGGAAAAGGTTCTTCACTGAGAGGATGATCGATCACTGGAACAGGCTCCCCAGGGAAGTGGTCACGGCACCAAGCCTGTCAGAGTTCAAGGAGCATCTGGACAAGGCTCTTAGTCATACGGTTTAGTTTTAGGTAGTTCTGCAAGGTTAAGAGAGTTGGACTCAATGATGCTTATGGGTCCCTTCCAACTTGAGATATTCTATGGTTCTAAAGCAACTGGCACTTATAGTGTCTGCACATTGCATGTGTAGGCTATTGTGAATTTGAAAGTTTTGGCTGGTATGTGAATTATGGTTACCTCTACTTCTGCTCCTCAGTCAGCATTTCTAATTCTGGCTGCCAGTTTCAGTTTGCCAATATCATTTTGATCAGAAAAGAAGGCCTTTATGTAGGTATTGCATGATTAAAATAATAAGGTTGAACTTCAGAGACTGGTATAAGGCCCTTCTGTCTTTCATTTCTGGGAAGGAATCCATCTAGCCCAACAAAATCGATTGGGAAGTTTCCAAAAGTTACTTTCTTTTCACTTGTGCTCTGTGTGTGCTCGTAAGTACTGGCAGACAGCAGCTTGAACAAGGCTCTGCCAAACTGTCATATTCAAGATCTGCATTCATTTTCAGCATTGTGGAAACAGTATTCCCTACTTCCCACCTACTGTCTTGTGATCCAGGGCTGAATAGAAGCTTGTATCAAATAAGCTGTGGAAATAAATGTTGTGTCTCTCTTTCAGCTTGTTGAAAGAGAGTGAATGTCAAGGCCATATGAGGGATTTATGGAGTAAATAGTTGAAAGAACTTTAAATGAAAAACAAGAAGACAACAATGCAGTTAATGACTGGAAGTCATCCTTATCCTGAAAAATTCTTGATGATGCAAAAATCAGTAAAAATAGTGCCATTTGACTTATAAGTCATGCTCTTCTGGTCAACCAAGCTGCTTAAAATTAGCCCCCTTCAGTTACCTAAAAGCCCAGCGTGTTTGATTGCTCAAACATCAATGTTTGCATATAAATGTCCTCAAAATACAAGCAGAATGGAAGGCTCTCCCTTATGCTTATGGCAAATCCAACTCAGCAGTGACTCTGGGGTATTTTCTTTGAGACAGTGAATCTCTGGACTCCACGTGACTGGATCCAAACCCTCCTGTCAGTCATCACCTAGTGGGCAGCCTTATGTTTTACACCATCAGGTCATCAATGGGTAATGACACAATACTCTGGAGACTATTTTCCACATGGGGATAGCCTCATATCAATTTCTCTGCAAGCTAGGAGATTAAGGTCTTTTTGCTTGCACTTCTCTTTGAGACCTCTCAGACACTTTCCTGATACCAGGGTGAGGCTGTCTGGCAGGAGCCTCCACCCTGTCCCTCTCAGCCTGAGGGCACTACAGAAGGTGAGGAATTAAGCATCCTAATAACCCTGTGTGCCCACAAAATTCTCTTTACTTCCTTCATTCCTGTATGCAGTCACCACAATTTCTAGCTTTTGATAGCAATCTCTAAGGTCTTGTCCCTGAAACTCAAGCATCTTCATATTGTGGAAAGTTAACAGGATGGTCCAGGCAATTAGAGTGGGTTTGTTCACTAACAGTGAGAAATATCTGTGTCAATAGCAAGACAGACGTTGCTTGGCGCACATATATAAAAAAAGTGGTATAAGTTTTGGGGATAGTGTGTGGACAGGGATCTGTTGTCCCCAGGGAAACCTTCACCATGTCAGTTTAGGATATATGGAAAATCTAAAAAATTGGAACGTCTCCATTAACTTAGTAAAAGTTTTTTTGGCAGTCATTTTTGTCTTTATGCCTGCCTGTAGAAACAGTTTTGGTTTTCTTCTGTGCTTCTGTAGTACATTTGCTTAAAGGCATCTGCTCTTGCATCTAGAAATCCTGTACCACCGTAAATCTGAATTCAGGGTTTGAGTTAAAAAGCTTAAAGGGACTCTTGTGGCTAATCTTTCGTATGCTGGATTTTTCTAGGGTAAGGTTTCAGGTTCAAGTCTCTACCTGTGGTTGTATTTGTCCTGAAGGATGGTCTTTCTATGTTTCTTCCCAAATTCTGTTTGTCCTCAGCAGAGGACATTACATGCACTAAACATTAAAAATCCCTTGATAAGGACTCCTCCCTCCTGTAATGTGAGTTGTCATAGCTTCTGCCACAGAAAGGGCTTTGAGATTAGCAGGTTGTGTCTAAGACCATCCTCCTGAATCACTCATGGCATGAAGACTTGCAATGATACAGCAAAGGTGGAACCTGCTTGTGTAGTTCACGTTTGTAACCAGGCACAGGCTCTGTATGTAAAATTACTTCCAGATTTGTAGAGCTGCTAGATGGAGTGCTGTTTGGGCACTGTCTTTCACCTGAAATTTTTTAGACAGGAGGTTGGTCCAATCTTCCTTTCCCCAGTTTTCTGGGTGAGGAGTCTGATGACCACGGGACCGCTGTTTTCAGCATGAACCTGCATGTGGACAGTCGATGGAGGATGAGAGGAAGGTTTCTTATAAGTAACTGTGTAATTTTCATAGTGCACTTTGCATAATTACCTTCAACATCTGCCCACTCCCCTCTCTGATGTTGCTTTCATCATTGTTTATGTTTGGGCCAATGTTGGCAGGTTCTCCCACCAGTTCATACCATGTGGGAGAGAATTACGCCATGTACAAGGAGAATAAGATGTTTAAAGGTCTCTGAGTTTAAGTGTGGCTGTACTCTTGGCAGAGTGTGAATGTGAATATAAACAGCAAATAGACTGTGAAGAACATCTGTTTAGGGATAAACTCTCTTCCTTTTCCATCATTTAAAGGACTCTACTGAAATAGATGGAAATGCCTGCGAGGTTGCTGTACTTGAATGAAAGGCACTTTTTGACAGGAGATTACCACTCTACAACAGGCTGCATTTCTTCTGGTCATTTTTCTTCTCGTCACAGATTCCCTTTGCAGCTGAAATCTGTAACTTCTTTCTGACATCAGAATGTACATACAAAAGAAAAATGTTGACAAAAGCAAGACTCAGTAATACTGGGCAAGCAGATGCCTATGTTAAAGGATAACACAAGGTCTAGTTACGGTAGCCCTCCTTCACTATTTCCAGTCCTAAGTTTTATAAGGAGGTGGTAGAACTACTTTATGGGTGGATTAAAAGTTTTTTCCCTTCGGTACCATCAGGTGTTTTCTTTTTCCCAGGGCCAGCTCTAGCGAGCGCAGAGCCCTGTGCCAGCCCCCAGCACCTGCCCCAGCAGAGCCGCTGCCTGCTGGCAGTCCCCGCTGTGTGGCCACGCGTCCCCGTGCAGCTCTGCACACCCAACACGCCTCGTGCCCCCGCTCCTCTCCCCACTACCTGCGGGATGACCCTGTGGCATCACCCAGCCAGCCCGGCTCTGTCGGCAGTGCCCCGTGTGGGCCACCTGGCCGTGCTGGTGTGAGGCAGAGTACCAGCACCAACCCTGGATTTGGGGGGTTGGTGTGGAACCCCAGCAAATCACGGCTGTGGGTGCTGAGGGTCCCTGGCTCCTGGCGACTTTGGAAGGAGGCAGTGGTACCCACCAGATTGCAGCCCCGTGGTCCTATTTATCTGGTCCATCATATGCTTGAAGACATCGTTGTGGGATCTCGCATCACAACAAAGTTTTATTCTGTGCTGTTCCTTTTTCATCTGGAGATTACAATAAAACAATTGGGACTTTTTACATCGGAAGTTTTAGCGTCTATATTGTATCACTAAAACGGTTGCCAGCGATGCCTCTTTGGGTCTCTTTCCATTGGTCTGTTGTGTGTCAAACTGGCTTGCTTTGTAACAGCTTCTGCATTGGTATCTTGCTGCTTTGAATAGCAGGGTTTATTTGCTTTGCATTTTTCAGTAACGAAGTAGCCAAAAGCCACCTTTAGTACTTTCCTTAAAAGTAACTAATCTTTTGATACCCTAGGGCTTTGAATCAATGGTTTTAAATCAATATTTTCTATATAAAGTTACTGTTTATCTTCACCCTGCACTCTGCGGACTGAAAATCAATGGGGTACGTTTGTGAATTGTACAGAACATGGGATAGGCAAAGAATTAGATGTTACGCTCTTTTGGGAAATGGATGAAATTAAGGAAATTAAGTGGCACTCTTCTCAATAAAACCTCTAGTAACTGTCACTGTTTTCATGCAGTTTTGTTCTCTTGGGCACTAACTGAAAAGGAAACAGAATTTTATTTTTCAGGACACACTGAAATCTTGAACAGCAATTAAAATACAGAATGTTTTGGCAGTCTTTAATGATGTGATTGGTTCCGCGGACAGAAAGAGTTCACGAACTGCTTTGCATTTCTTTCACATTTGGTCTTAATTTTAAGAGACCATTACTGCTTACAGTCATCTAGGAGCCCTAGATTCAGCAGAATCTCAGGGGAAAGAGAGCGCGACAGTGCAGCTTTAATAGCATCAGATGTGTGTTTATCTCAGGCTTTTGGTTTTGCTTTCTAAATTTGTTATATTAAGAGTACTACTACAAGCTGTGTTCTTTGAACTCCTTTTTCATCTATATTTTTAAGAGAAGTTACTTGGTCCGAAACCGAGTTTTCTAAGAAAACACATATTAATTTTGAATAACATTAGTTTCTGTTATTTTGTGAAATTAACACATTCCTGTGGTCTGGAGTAAAACAGAAGGAGCATGGGCATGTTTTTGATGCCCAAAGCCTTCATTTTGTTAAAGAAGGTTTTCACAGTGTTTTTTTTCTGAAAACATTTAGTAAAACGGTGTACACTTTCAACTGGTCAGTCACTCAAGTGAAGTGATACAAACTAAGAAAAATGAAAACAATGACAATTTAACAGCTATGAGAAATAAGAAGTGTCTAGCCCTCTCTAGCTGCAGAATGAACTGAATGATCATATTTTGATTTGGTTACCTGAACAAAAGAAAAAAAATTTTCATCCAGATGTTTTCATCCCCGACTGGTGTGAAAGGTCACAGTGCTGCATTTCCCTAGGGAAGGAGACTGGCTTTTCCTGTGTTCCCTCTTGGACTTAATGAACCCCGTGAAGACACCCTGTGAAGGGTGAGAGACAGAACGGTGCTGAAATGTTCTGCTTCCTTCATCAGTTGGGGTCTCAGTTTTAGGGTGAAATCTGCCTGCTTTTGGTGGTTTTCTTTTTTTCTAGTTATCTTCGCTACAACCACTGACAGCTTAACTGTTAAAGTAAAATCCAGGTACAAGATTGAGCTCTTAGTCTCCCCTTGACTGTGTATCTTAGGCTGCCGTTCTTTTTAATCTCCTCTCTGGATTTAACTGCATATTCCCTTGTCCCTGCTAACTGACTTGGGGTGCTGCTGACTGAGCCACTTCCACAGCAGGCTGCTCCTCTCGGGACTTTCGGAGGTGGTCCCTCCCCTGCCAGCCCATGACGGAGGCTGTCCCGGCAGAGTGCCCCTTCACCCTACACCCGTGGCTTCCCCAGCATGGTCTGTGTGTGACTGCAGCCCCAGCACAGCCCCCAGACCCACTGTCCTGTCCCTTGGGCATCTCCAATGGGAACGTTTCTGCTGCGACCCGACCTGCTTGCTCAGAGGGTGGGAGGCTGCGATGGAGGCTGCAAACCCTCCTGGCTGCTGCCATTCCCTCTGCTCCTCGCTTGTTTTAGCCTCTCCTCATGCCTTGCCATCAACATATCTTGCCAGTTCTTCGTGGCAAAAGACAGCTCTTTACTGCTTTATACAATTTCAGCTGCTGGGCATGAATTTCGAGTAAAACCAACCATCACGTAAATAGTATCTTGACACCTCAGCAGCCCACACAGTCCAAATGAAACGGTAATTTCCAAAAGCAGCTCCATCCACACTGGGATGGTGATTGCAGCTCCATCCTGTGAAGGGTTCCCTCCAGACCAGACTGTGACTTCCTTTTCATTCTGGGGTCTTACTTAGTCGCTTTTGTAAACTGGACCAAATTGTGGGTTGTAGATCTCTTTGGGCTGTTATTAGAGCTGCCAGGCTTGGTAATGATTGATAAGAAATAAATTATGTGAGGAACTCTAATTTCTTATTTACAGAGACCTGTAGAAGGACACAGACAGTGACAAAGTACAGCTTTTTCCTCTGAGAGTAGGAGTCCGAAATGGCTTGTATTTCTTCTGGCTGGTCAGTGCAATAAACTACATTTAGCCATCAAGGACTTGATTTACTGCTCAGTGAAAACAATCAAAACATTTCTACTGCCCTTAAGAGTAGGGAAAGCTTGAATCAGCCTTTCTCATAGGATCACTGAAACCACGCTAAGTGAGCTGCAGGGCTGAAGTGAGCAGAACATCGCCTGCCTTTTCCACCAGGTCACGGAGATGTGAAAGAAGTGGAGCAGTGTTGCTATGAAGCTTGTATATGTGCTTGTATATTGGCTTGTCTATAAAACCTCCCATGTTCACTGGTTCTACAACATGGGTGACCCGTGGGGTGAAAGCAGGCAGCACATCTGGCTGCCCGCTGCTGGCAGCATGGCTGCGTGTTTTTTGCAGCTCTGGGAAGCAGAGGGCTGGAAATTCCTCCTTGCTGAGAAATTAAGTACAAGGCAGAATGTTTGCGGTGGGTTTTTTCAGCTGTTCACAGGCAATTTCATTTTCTTAATTCTAACAGCAAAATAGTGATAGTTAGGCAAATCAACTTGGTGTAGGCTGTGTTTTCAGGGAGGTTCTGCGTCTGCCCTTGGAGTCACACTTTCTGCTCTGCCAGCTGATGAAGTCAGGCAAGTGTAGAGCTGGATGATACCAGGGGTGCTGGACATCAGTCCAATGTATTGTACATCGGCTTCTTGTGCAGGTGGGTGAACAAATGTCATTTGATGGTCAGGTCTGTAGTTCTGGTTCTGGAGCTTTCCTCACTCAAATTGATGGATTACTGATTGCTCAGAGTTAATACTCTAGATACATGTTTGAGTAGCCTGTGCATTTATGATTTATCTCTGGATTCATCTGCTAATAAAGGACCTGTAACTTTTGGTCTTACTGTTTCTTTATCTGTCTAAAAGTGTAACACTCTTCTGGCTCATTTTTTGAAAGCATGACCTGCCTGGGCCAGCCACAAGCTGTGAGTACCTTACTGTGGTGTTGCTCTGTTAGCCTGAAGGTCCTGAGCTGCTGCCGGCACATAAGAGTCGTCTGAAGTTCCCCGGTGAAACTAAAGAATTTCCTGCCTGTGCACTACTAATGACTCCTTCCCCTGCTTCAGGCAGAAGAACTGAACCACTGCTGACTACTCTCGTCTCTCTAACACTTCATAATCTCCTTCCCGTGATCCCCAAGGGAATTTCAGCTCAGTGTTTTAGGAGCTCTGACAATGTGCTCCAGTAATTTTGCATGCATCTGTGCTAGTGTCAGCCCTAACCAGTATCACTGGTACTGTCGTGTATGCTTTTCTGGTGGACCAGTGCTAACTTAGAGAGAAGTTAGACAAGCGCACATGAGAGATTGAGATTCACTGTATTAATTCCGCAGGAAATCAGAATTTAAAACGTGATCTCAAGCTGTAAAAGTCTTGGACTGGAGTCCATGCCCCTCTGGCTGCAGTTGTACTGGCTGTATGTCTACACACATTAAAGAGGATTTGATTAGCAAGCCTGTGAACACCCGCACAGCCTCACGGTCAGCATCCCCCGGCTTGGTCTGAGCCTGCTCCCACCGTGCTTCCCTGGGTGGCATGCAGTGGAGCGGGCTTCGCCTGTGCCATTTCAGTTACTCCCAGGAACAGAGGAAGGGTCTGGTCCCTTTTATTTTGTAGTATAAATGTAAACTCTGATGGAGTTACTGACTTGCTGGCATAAAGATTTCCCTTAAGGCCTTGATCCCAAAGGTTCAGTGAAATAAAAGGCAAAATGGTAAAATGATGAGTCATTAAGAAAAGGCAAAACATTTTGTGCCATGTTCTTAGTACTGGTTATTTACAGTTTTACGTTCTGCTTTACAAGTAAAGTTGTTCTTGGCTTATGCTGGGTTAAAATGAAAGAGTCTGGTCTCTTGTATCTGTTAGAGCACCAGGAGAGTCAGTTCACTAACCCAGACCGAGGGACAGCTGTGCAGACACCCGTTATCACACCCCATGCGCATCACCAATAAACCTTGCCATGGCAAGAAAGAAAGGGGTTTCTTTCTTTTATTTAAAACCAGAAAGATCATGTTCAGCTGTCCTGGTACAGTTTTCAGCCTTAATTGTGTGTGGACAAGTTGGCTGCGAGTTTGGCAGCTGAACCCAGCCTGCAAGCTCTTTGTCACTAGTGTTAGTAGTGTCATCTGGGTGACTTTTTAAGTGAAGACTGAAACAAAAAGAAGTGTTAGATATTTAATCTTTCTCAGCACCGCTCATTAGGCTTTCTTCTCCCCTTCTGGCTGAGGTATTTCCATAGACAGCTTTCTTGTTTTTATAATCCTTCTTGTTTAGTGACTTTTCTTTTGTATCCTTTTTTTTTTTCTTTTGTATCCTTTTCTGATTTAGTTGTTACATTTTTGTGGTTTTCTTTTACATTCTGTTATCCCTAATAATTTGGACTGGTTTCCACTGTTTGTACGCTTATTTGTGTTCGAGATCATTGAGGAAGGCATGATTTGACCAAACTGACTCTTATTATGCTTCATGTCTTTACTTTACATTAGGTTATTTTGTACTTGTGTGTAACATCCCAACCTTCTTATGCAATTTATTTCCCAAGGGACCCTCCTGATCAGTTACTAAGTTTTTTCTGTGCCTTCTCAAAAATTCACTCATTTTATTGTGGGCTGCCTGACACAGAACTGTGGAGTTAAAACTCCATTTCCCCTTTTGCTCTATGGAGAGAGTGTCCAGGGCAGAAGGGAGAGCGTGTGCGGGGAAATCAGGACGTGCGGTCGCTCGGCTTCCAGCTTCTGCTTACTCTACTTATTTAATTCATTGGTATCTGTCCACCTGAGAGGCTCCTCAGATTGTCCTTTTCTCTTTATTCTTGTCTTCTTGTGATGCTATAATGAATAATTAGCCCCTCTTTATTTGTATCACACTGTCAGGTTGGGTTTTTTTTTGTGCAGGTCTTTGCAACAGCCCCTGATAATCCCCGTTCTGTTCCCTAAGCAAGCCTTTGTTCATAGATGCCTCATTTTGTAATAGTCTTCTCCTTCCACAACAAAGAACCAAAGCTTCTTTGGTAATACTGTGTGCACAATCATGTGCTAATCCCCAGGATGCTCCTGTTCCCATTAGGGCCTTTTCTTGCAAATGTGAGGGCAGCAACACCTGCTAAGCTTGTGACTTATATCCACTGCCAATTCTTGGTCTTAGAGCTGTTGTGGATAGCATCATTAGTGCTCATTTGGATTGCCCAATATTTAGTGGATGAACCTCAGTGGCTCTTCTGAGTGACAGATTGTCGCAGATGGAGTGAGAGTGCACTTCACTTGTAAGAGAGAAGTAAAAATATACTTTATTGATACAGAATAGGGAGTTAACAAAGTTCAATGCGACAGTGTTTTAACAAGATTCAATGGCGAGGCACACTTGATTATTTACTGCATAGAGGACAGGGTCAGACAGGACTGTCAGGGAGACCCTCCCGTTGAGTCATGAGGTTCGGAAAGGATCCCCTTGCTTTCTAAACTCCTTCTCAGAGAGGAGTCTAGGTGCGGCTAGATCCAGTCCTAGTCCCAGACTTGGTCAATGGTTTATGTCTAAAGGATTATGTATGCGCAATCAATCCTTTATATCACTTAGCTAAGATTTCAAAGTTTAGCATGCTATTAGTCACTTACCGAGGATCTGTTGCGGCAAGGAATCTCTCAGCCTCGAGGAGTAACCTTGAGAGGCGTCCCTACTCAAGGGGAGATCCTGGCGTGCAGCCCGCTGCCATGCAGGAGAGCTCAAAGGGCCCTGGGCTGTCCACTATTTAAGGAGTAAGATGATTGACTTATGGTCGTATTTGCATATCAGCAAGACGTTTAGATCCCTGCTTCAGGCAGCCCTTGGCTACTTTGTCGCCATTCGTCCTCAAGGTCCGGCATAAGCTGGATGCAGCTATCAGGATGACTCCCACTGATGGTTACTGCTTGTGCAGGGAGCAGAGGGGGGAGCACACCGCCACACTGATGAAGGCAGATGGCGCATGTCTTGAGATGTCAGGCTTATGGACAGTCCCTCATCCTCTTCAGGACTGAGAAGGGGCCAGTCCACTCCTTATTTGCTCTTTGTGTTGGTGGCTTTGAATTCTATAGTCCTTAGAAGTAGCTTTTCCTCATTTACTAGGGGTGATGATCTTGATTTTGATTTGGGCAGCTGGTAGTCTGAAAAGTGAATTTTCTTTTCTACTCATAGGACAGAAATCAATCACTTTCCAACACTCCTGTACTCATCAATGGCTCACGTTGGATGTGTTGGATGGCAGGTTACCCTCAGGTTTGCTGGGTGTTTCTGGAGTCACTGGCATCCCTTTTCCTAACTCTTTCATCCTCTGCAGAATGTGATGGGCTTGTCCAAGCCTGATCTGCTTTTTGACATCCCCGCAGAGAACTTAAACTTTCCCAAATAAAAACCCTCCAAAAGGCTCACCTTCAAATGGCTACCAGCCCCTTATAAATGATGAGGAATTGCACAAAGATGCTGACAGTGGTCCCTGAGCATGACCATTTTCCTTTTTCCTGAGGTGTAGGCATACTAACACAACTTCTAGGCATTTTTTCCCAACAGTGCTTTATCCCAAGAAAGCGAGTCTGCCAAATGGGATGTCAGTATAGTAGCATATGTACAGATATAGGCAGTCAAATTCTGTACTTTTAAAAATCACAGCCATGCCTATCCCTCCAAAGAAACAATGCTCCTTAGTTTGTTTCCTCCCTGTAGCTTTTGATGCCTAACTCTGAACCCTAATTCTTCATGTCTTTCTCTAATTTTAGTCTGTGTCCATCTCAAGCTCATGGTCATGCAATGTAGGATGATGATGGCCTTCCATATGTCCTAACTATTTGGAAAGCTTAAGGTAAGTTTGGTGTTTTTGCAGTTTTTGTTCCGAAACCTTTGCATGACTGTACAGCAGATGGTGCTCTGCTTCCCTTTCTTCTCGAACAGTCATTAACTAAACTTTTCAAAACAAGACTGGGGATTATTAATAATATTTTCTGCACGGGCTGAGCAATTGGAGCTACATATTTTCAGAGATGGTTTACTTAGCCATGCACTGATTTTGTTTTAAGGAGCAAGAAAGCATAAAGTCTGTTTGTGGGTTAATTTGCAACACTAATCTATCTTCCCTGTGCAGTTAGAGCAGAACACTGACTTACATTTATTAAGGGATTCTTTTCATGTGTGCAAAAACCAGTATTTGTTTCAAACGGGTAATTCTTTACTAAAATGAATGAATCGCAAAAGAAAATACAAGTTGAGTTTAAGCAATGAACTCAGTGAAACTATCAGAACCTTTAAATCAAGGAAACAGATTCACAGCTTAATTAACTGAAATGTTTATCCAGCTACCTGAAGTCAGATAAAATAAATAAGTGTTCTCTGGTTTTATGCTGAATAGTTGCATTCCTGTTTTAGCTCTTTCGGCAGACTAAATGCTATTTTCTGACACTTAGCACAGTTATCCCAGGCTTTCAGGGGCTTGTTTCACAAGTGATAGCTCTCAGACAACTAGAAGTGGTGTTGAAAAAGTCAAATCCATTTCAAGGATTTGGTGAGAAACAGTGCTGTAAGCTTTGAAATATTGGACTGCAGTAATACCACAGTAATCTTCAACAGTATTAATAGCTTAAACAGACAAGCCTATATAAATTGGCTTAAAACCAATCAGGTAGGAGAACTTCACTAATTCAAACTAATAACTCTGTGAGCTGTATTGTGGATTATCGGCTGTTGCAAAGTAGGAAAGCATGATGCAAAGCTCATGGAAATCAAAGTAAAGACTTCCATTGACGTTACCGTGCTTTCATTATCCCCTTATATGGATTTCCATAACAAAGATACCAAGGATACTGAAGCACAATAGGTAACTTATTTATTTTGACAATTTTGCTCTATTTGCTGTCATTTATGATGCTACCTATTTCACTCTGTGGCATTGTACTTGATACAAATTTATTGCTATTTATGTGATAGTAGATCTAAGAACATCAGCCATTGATCTGAGCCCATGGTAGATGCTGTACAAACACAAACCAAAATGACAGTCCCTGACCTTAGTGCTGAGCATTTTGCCAGTGTGAGGCTGTCTAATGAACAGTCTGTCGATAGTAAATTTTTCTCTGAAGTTCTGTGAGTCTATGTATAGTATTTCAGATAGGTATCTCCACATTTGTAATTCAAACTGGAAAAAACCCTACTAAATTAATTAATGGTTTTCTTCATTTAGGATCATGGAGTCAGTCTATGTATAAAAGGTAAAGCAAAATTCTATTTTTGTGAATTGTAGCTACTCTTTAGCAGAGTATAATATATTTTAAATAGATCCAAAGTGACTATTTCCCATAGAAGATTTTCTTTTCTCTAAATAAATGGATGCTTTTTTTTCTTTTAAGGTGGGGGGAAGGGTAGTATGAAGATCATCAATGAGAAAAGGATCAAAATCTATTTTTGTCTTTTCAAGACTATTAAAAAAATAATAAATTTGGTTTTCTGGCTTGGAAAGCATTTCTCCCAAGCTATTACCTAAGAAATGTATCTTTGGATTGATGGAAATATATACGTATTGCGCCATGTGTTTTATCCCTGAATTAGAGCTACAAGGAGCAAACCATATGGAACAAAAAAAAAGGAGGGGAGATAAATTTCTTCCCCATTTTCACATGGTTTCATGCGTAGACTTATAATGATGAGGTGACATGTTACATCTATGTCCAGGCTCTGGGGAGCCTGGACAGCTGACTTAGGCAACTCAGGTTAAGGTAAGATTAATCTGGATTAGTAACAGAGGGAACATGGGGAAAGAAACGTGGCATTTCAGAGTGAGGGAGGTGGCAGAAATGAATCAGGCATTGGGTTCACTCCATGGGGTTTGAAACTGGGACTGAAGGGGCCCGGGCTCTCCCCGCCGCTTGGCCTTCAGTAAAACCGGCTGAAATACAGTAACTGTTACGTATCACATATACAGGCTGTACCGTTGCCCTCAAAGAATGAAAATGCTAAATGGATGGATTGCCTCTGTCACCCACAAAAGAAATTTTGTGGACACAGAACAGAAATCTGACTCCCTTTGAGGCCCCACTGAATTCAGAGCCAATACGTTTTAATCCAGTGCAAAGTGCTGATAACTCTATTCCTCCTTCCTCGGTTGATTTGATGAAAATTAACTTTCAGTGTTCACATCTGATCAAATCACAAGCTAGAATTATGTGCAAGCATGAAGAAGATGACACCTTATTCTATAAATACACACTTGGTAGTAACTTTCAAATTATGTTAGCAGAGTTCACACAGTATTAGTCAAATCCCTGTCATTAAGAAATGGTATTTCATAAGAAAGCTGATAATAGGATACAAAGATCCTAATATGATTAGATGATGACTTGTTAATGGGAATTCTTTTTTGTCATAACCACTGATTTTCAGTTTACTCTAACAAAGATGATCTCTCTGATGGGAGATGATAATATAATAAAAAACTGGGAATGGTGTGAAAAACTGAACCTGAAGATTCAACAGTACAGTCAATAATTTTGTAGATCCAGGATGATTAAATTTTAAAGACATTGCTGGGGGAAAAAAGGCAATTCTAAGGCAGAGCCAGTAACACTGCACACCGCCTATCTGCCAAAGCCCCACTCCTACGCCTTGATCCTATGGGCATACAATGGCTCTCTTGCAAAGCACGGCTAAAATCAAAACAGGGCTTTATACAGGAAGCTTTCTGCCCCCCAGAGCAAGAGCTGTGGCTGGTGGTCCGACCACAATTCAGGCAATTGCAACGTTCTCAGAGACTTAACCAGAGGGAGTTTCACAATTGATGAGAAAAATATTCAACTCTTAAGACTTTTTCCTGGGGATTGGAAGACCATTTTTCACCAAGTCCAAGTATTGAGCTGACCAATATATCAGCATACCCCTCTCATCAACATTTTCACCTTAGCTTTGTAAGAATAGCTCAAAATTTCTGGCTCTTGCCTATCTTTGTTTGGGGTATACTAAATCAAATTAATATAAAAAAGCCAGGTTTTGTTAGCAATTTTCATGTATATTTGTGCACTGGTAGCATAATAGAATGTTTGTGAGAGTGAGAGAAATGTACCTTCAAATTGCCATAGGAATGCTTGCCAGTCTCTCTCAAGTCCCATCGCAGCACCAACTAGGGCTCAAGCTATGAGTTTAAAAAGGACTTTTTCTTTACAGATCGCACACACAAATAATCTTGGTACATCAGTCTTCATCAATGGAAGTCAGCTGCACTAAGGATATTCCTTTCATTAATTGGTTTTAATGTAGGAGAAGGAATGTCACCTAAATAATTTGGGCTCCCAAGTGAAGACCTATATGATTTTTAAAAGAAAAACACTGTAGTCACTGAATGTCAAAGCTGTGATTAAAAAGCAAAAAGCTGACATGGATACCACTGTAATAGGGTATGTCTCAGTGGGAACCCACTGCCACCATCAGCTTTTTACGATTTTTGTATTGCTAATATGATATGAAATGCACCACTAGGAATACTGTTGCATATCTGACTCTCTTATTTCATAAATTATTACTGTATTACCCTCTAAATGTCCCAATGAGTATAACAGCATCAAAATACGATGTAAAAACAATAAAACCATGCAAACAGCAATTATTGAACTGTTAGATGTGTACAACAATTTTTTCTTCTTTTTTCCTTATTTTTATCCTGAATAAATAAACAGTTTGCAACTGATAGGGTCATTCAGCCACCTCTGAGATTCTGTTGCTTCTGAATTGGAACAGGGCAGCTAATTAGTGCTGGGAATATGATGTGACAGGTTTTAAGAGTGAGTAAACCAGAGAATGACTTTTGATATGCAAATTTACTCTCATCTTGTTTCCATATTCTGCTGCTGGCACTAACGAAGGAAGATGTGAAATGTGTCTCATCACACACTTGGAAGGGCTGAGAACTCACACATCTCCTTCCTTCTCAGTGCTCCATCTATGAGCCAGTTGGAGCAAACAGAACCTTGCCCAAGAAATATGAAAAAAAAAAAGATAGGGAAGGTCATATTCTCTCAGGTTTTTCAGGAAATCGTGGAGGACAGTACTGCAGAAGCCATCACCTCTGGGAGGGAGAAGGTTCATCAGTCAGTGCTTGTGTCCTTAGCCTGGCTGAGCCTGTGGCCTCAGAAAAACTGCCTAACCTATTTCATGGGAAACTCTGCCATTTAAAACAAATTCCTATTCTGAGCAAATATATCAAAAAGTGTTTTCAGATTTCATTAATGTGAAATAAAATTAAAATTAAAATTCTGGATGATGTATTTTGGAATTGTTTCTCCCATAATTTTCCTTCATGTTTTGTTAATAATTCACTTTCAATATTTTGAAATAAGTTCTTTTTAAAAAGAAAAATGAAATATTCCCCTTCAAAAAATCTAAAATATTCTGTTGTTCCTTATCAGAAGATATTTTTCAAAGAAAATTAGAGTGAGGTATTGTTGAAATAAGCAATTTCACCATTGGCCAACAAGCATTTTCCAATGAGAAATACTTTATCATAAGATTTATGACTGTATCATTCATTCAGAATAATTTTAATAAAACCAGGAAGGTTAAGATTTACATGATTTGTCTGAAGGTGAGAAGTTCTATGTAAAACTGTGTCAAAGTTCATTTGGGAGATACTGACTCATCTTTACAGATAGCCCAGAATAGAAATATTGTCCTGGCAAACAGTATTAATAATATCTTTCACAGAGATATCATTAATAATTATAGTTTATATGGCTACAACTCCAAAAAAATGTTCTCATGGTGCAATAAACCAAAGAAGTAAGCTCAACTAGTTTATGACTTCATTAAAATGGTGAGCTGTAATTGCAACCTTGCAATCAGCAAATGCAAATGCTCTATTTGTAGTACTGCCAGTTTTATTTTATGTGTAACTTTCTCTTCAGAGAAAGGGAGTTTATGCTATTTTTCTTGGATTTTGGTGCACTGAAAGTTTATTCTTTGGAAATACACTAATAGCACAGAAATGGAATTGGGATTATTAAGTATCTGATGCCCTTTTTGCACATTTATGATGTGCCTTAAGCAATAGCACTGGTTGTAAAATACAAAAGGGCTAAAAAGAATGTAGTTGTCATGAGAGTATATGTGTCCAGATTGCAAGCCAGAAAACTGTCACTGATAGTTGGGGTATAATTGACCACAGTGTATGATAAGCACATTATTGATTGATTAATGTGACCTAGTTGTATTTGAAATGTCAAAGAGGAAAATTGAGTTGTCATTTTATATCATGTTCTTTTTTGAGTAACAGATAAATACTATAATTAATGACTTTTCACTAAGGTTATCTAAAAAATTTAGGGAATATTAAACATCACATTATTCACAGTCATCATAGGTGAATATATTATTGATGAATATTGATAAATCTTTTTTCATATGAAACAGGGCCCAAAAGAAGTTCATATACTTAAATAATGCTTTTTAATAAGATATCTCTTCTGATTACATTTTTTATCATTTAACTTAGTGAATTGACTAAATTGACTAAATTCCTTTTACAATTTAGTGAGGTTTTATTTGTATGTAGTCCATGGCAAACTGGGATATTGATTTAGAAGGTTTTAGTTCGCTTCTGTTGAAGTCGATTGTAAAACTCCTGTTGACTAGAAGAGGATTGAGAATTGACCCATGCAATGCCTTGCTACCATTTTCTACTGCGTACATAAAAGAACCTTGAATTTTCTCAGGTAGTTGAAAAAATGTGCTTTAGCAAATGAATTTCAAAAAAATGTTTTCAGCCTTGAAGTAAATCTCAAAGAATCCTCCAAGCTATTACAGATAAAACAAAGCCAAAAAGCATCTGCTGCAAGGTACTGAAATGTTATCACTCACCATTTGTCTGAAGTATACCTGCCAAGGGGGCTGCCTGTCAGGAGGAGACTTTTGCACCAGAAAATGCAGCTCCATCTAAGTCTTTAGCATTTTGTTGGAAAAGAAACATTCTGGCAAAATTTTCAATAATAAAAAAGTTTAACTAAATTGTTTGAATGTTCGTATTTAATTTTGGCAAATTTTGAATTTGTGTCATGTCTTTCAGATCAGGCATTGTTTGGACTTCATAGTAATACAATTGATTAAGTTGATGGCAATATCTTATGATGTCCTATGAAGTCCCTGAATGTCCAAAGTTATTTCAATGTTTTTATTTCTTGAGATCAATTCATCTGCATGAATGCAGGATTCTCATGCTACTTGAAGTGCCCCAGACATGGACATGGGGCTACAGCTGTGATACTTGACCCCTGGGAGGCACGCACCCTCCAAGCTCAACACCCAAAAGCCAGCTGGGATCCCCCAGGGCTACTCAGATAGCACCGAGTGCCTACCTTCAGGTACAGGGCTGAGCCCTAAAACATCTATGTTGGAGTGGGCTGATTCCTCCTTATGGTCATTTGAGTGTATTGATAAAAACTGCATGGATATGATGGCAGCTTGGCCACCTAGTTCATGTGTAGATATGGATATGTAGGCATCCAAGTTCTTGTGTTTTAATCTGGGGCTGAATCCCACCCTTCGTTACACGAGCAAACATTTTTCAGAGTTGTATGGATCAGTGGAAGGATATTCTGGTTTACCTGTGATCATTTAAAAAATATATTTGAATTTTAGCATCCACCTTTTTGAAAACCTATTCATAGGCTGCCTTTCCTGAAGAGAGCAGTACCCCAGAAGAATGATGTGGAGGGCACGAATGACTGGAAAAAAAACACAAAAAATGCTAGTAATCAGATCCACCTGCTCTCTCACGTGCTGAGTTAGAGTGGAAGGCAAAACCTGCATGTGACAAGTATCCATTTTGCATGGAAAGTGGTTCCAATAACAGAGCAGAATGTTACTGGGAGCAAACGTCTTCCTGAAAGCCAACAAAGGACAGTGCAAATGATGAGATCAGAAGCTCTCACTGGTTTGCCTTTAATTTAGTCCAGGAAAAATATTGCCATTTCAAGCAACCACATTTGTGCTGAAGCTAACCAGCTCCCACTTCCCCAGCAAAGCAGGGGCTCGTCTCCCTCAGCACTAGCCTTTGGAGAGGGGTGGGCTTCTTCAGAAGGGTGGGTGATTCAGAGAAGGAGGCAAATTTACCGCAATACACTTTAATTTTTTTTAGATTATCCATTTTCCAAAGCAAAAAATACCAAGTAGAGACTTGCTAACTTGTTCTCTAAAAAATAAAGCCCAAGCAGTCTGTCTTCTCAAATCCTTCCTGAGTTTTCACATGCTAGGTCACCCTCTATCCTCAAGTCCATTATTATACAATTTACATAGTCTTGAGTCTTGTGTCTGGGAGAAGCTTCTTACCATTTTTTACCTCAGACTAAATGAGGAAGGACTGAGCAAAACTTCAGCCTTTCTCAACCAGTTAGTGCAGCAAACACAGCACACAGGGGCCAGTAAGTAGGCAGGAATCAGTGGTCAATTGATTAATTGCTGTTCTTATCCCCTATCCCCCACTAGGCCAGGAGATAAGTAGGGAAGGCATCATTATGGTCCAGGAGTTATGTTGTCTGGTAGGATAAGGAAACACACCATTCCTTAATCAAAGTGACGCCTAAAATACAGCCTAGCCTACAGGATATGGTGAAGATTGAGATGATGACAGATACTACTGCACTGGGGTAGTGGTGCCACCAACAGAAAACAGGGAAAAGTACAAGGCCAGGTCTGTTACTCTTAACCCTGAATCATCTCATCATCACCCCTCAATCACCCGCAGCAAAGTCAGAGGAACTGCCCCAGAATATTCTCCAAAATACCTGACTGCATTTTTACTTGACATTTTTTCCCAGTAGTGGGATGTTTGCACACGAGCATGAATGTGCAGGGGTGGTCAACAAATGGAGCAGAGGACCCCTTGGGTGGGAAGGGGCATCAGGAGGACACCTCATGCAGCCTCCTCCTGCTCGGGCTGGTGAAATGACCCATGGGAGCAAACAGATGCTGACCCTGCCTCTGAACTTGGTCGCCAGGAGGCCACCTACCGTAAAGCTTCTTGATGTTCCAAAGAGCTGGGAAACAAAATCATATCTTTCCAAATAAAGGGCAACCAGTTGTTTGACACAGTTTTGCACTCTGGGAACTGTTTTGAACAAATGTTTAATTACAGAAGGATGGTGCCTAAATTGTCATAATTAATCTGAACCTGTGCTAGAGTTCACAGCAGCCAAGACTTTTTACACTGGTGAATCACTCTCATTGAAATACTCTGTGCTTAAATAGCAGGAAAAGCTGCTATTAGAAATCTATGTAATAGCTTTTATGAAAGCTCTGGCTAATTTAGAGCCCAATTAAACCCAGAAATCCAATTATTTCTGAATAACATAATTGCAAGAAAGTAACTAGCATTGTAAGTATGCACTAGCCATTATAGAAGATGCTTTAATAGAAGAAAATCAGTTCTGAGCCACTGAAAAGATGTATTCTTAGTTATCATAAGGATGGTCTGCAAATTTCAGCATTCTTCTATTTTCACTCCTCTGCACTGGGGGCAAGTAAAGCTTCTTTTTGGTACTCTGTAACTGTTATGACGTGCATTTCATGGGTCCAACTGGAAAGCAGATAAAAGATGCTAGAGCAGAGTCATTTATCCATGTCTTGAACAATTTTTGTTGAATGAGACCCCTACTAGTCAGCAAAAACAAAACCCCTCCAATCTCTCCTTCCCTTCCCACCACAAAAAAATCAAAATAAGATTGCTGTGACTTTAGCATTTAAAAAGATAAAATATGATAGAAAACTGACCTTATCATTTTGGATGTAAAATAACAATAAGGATGATGCTGGAAATGGAAAGCCTCAATGTAAATAAGAAGCAGTTTGATAATATGGGCTTGGACAGACAGGAATTGGGAACCACATTCATCTGGTAGTTACAAGGACTGATGTTCAGCAATTATTAATTAACTGTGGGTGTAATTGTGAGCTTGGCTACCTACATGCACAAAAAGGTTAGAGAAAATAAAGCAGACCAAGCTCCCACTACAGACTGATAATTTTGCTACCGGTGGGAAAGCGTACCGCTTACAGGCTGCCCATGGTTTTGCTGCTGTCCTGGTGGACAGTGGTGGAAACCCAACACCAAACCACTGCCCTTGGAGCTCTGTGGCTGCAGTCAGTGAACTCCTGGGACCGCTAACCTCATAGCACGTTTGCCTAAGCTCTGCAGTGCCTTAGCGAGGGCAGCACCATAACAACCTGCTGCTGGAAAGCTGTCCTCAAAAGCACTGATAGTAAGGCAGAACGGAGAATTTCTGCTCATCTTTCTCAGAGTTGCAGGAGACGCAACCTACAATTTTGTGCATTAGGGACTTTGTATGGCTATAGGTACATCTGAGTGAGGAGGAATTATGATGGTGGTGTAAAATACTTAGTAAACCCAGGGGCAGATCCTGGCTTCAACATCTCCACAGAATGAACTGAAGTGGAGCTAGAAGCTTCACCTAACGCAGTTATTTGCAGTAACTGTACATTTTCTTACCCCAAAAGCCACAGTTCAACTTTCAATTCCTATTTTGGATAAACTTCCCTCTTGAATCAACTGGAGTTTTGCTTGAGTGGAGATTTGCCATGTTAAAATTTAGCTTACTGATTTCATTGCAATCTCTGTCCCGAAAGACAACACAAGTAAAGCACTGACCCTAGGGGAAGGTGGGAGGAGGAAAAAGAATAGCCTACTGAAGGGGTAAGGATTTTCAATTTGTTATATATGTCAATCATCTCATCTGCTCACCCGTATGCAAACAAAAAAATATTTCATGAAATAGTTGGGTTCTGTTACACAAATAACTTGCTAAACAAACAAATCCCTTCAAACAGGTAGAGGGCTGGTGCTACAAGGTTATCAGCTCAACACATCTCTACTGTATATAAAGCTTTGTGCACAGTATCTCCCAATTTTGTGAAGGCCAAGGTCATTCAAGCTAAAAGACTTTGTTTTTTTAAAGACATCTGAATTATGGGCACTTAAAAAACTATCTGTACAGAGTTGACAGAAGGAATTTATGATTTCAATTCTTGAAACTTGATAAAAGAAATGAAATAAAGTCTAACTCCAAAGTGTAAATTAAGAAAAGAAAGCACTCATCTTCCAGTAGAATATAGGCTCCTGTCTATTTGGCATGCTTAGACACAGTAACCTTGTTTAATATGTGTTGGGAAACAATTGCCCTGAAGGGAATCAGATATAGAAAATGTAAGGCACTAGTTTTACATTTTGATTTTAGAAGGTTAGTAGACCTTTAGGATTTACAAGAATAACTGACTGTGTACTGTTTAGGAACAGAGCTCATGATCCCCATTCAAGACCATGTCAGTGCTAGGAAAATATTTCTTTGTTAATGAAGCTTTTAGCATGAGGGAATCTTTGAAAACTGCATCTGCAGATATCAAGGCTAGATGAAGGATTTTTCCAAGGGTGATCAAATCAATGATCAGGAAAAGGTTACACAAATAGAGTGCATTAGCATTGTCTCCTTGGTAAAACAAACTAAAGATATAATCTCAGAGAAATCAAATGATTTTACTAGTGCAAAGCATAATGCTTTGTGTGGTTGGAGGAACTCAGCCAGAATCCAGTTTCAGTGAATTATAGGTTTTTATAACCAAGTACTTTGTTGATTTTTTTTTTAATTTCATGTTGGCATCATGTCAAATTTACATGTTTGAGGTATAATTAGCCAGTCTGATTACAAAAAAATCGACTATAATTTAAAAATATGAATTAACATAAAATGACAAGCATTAAAAGTTAATATCAACTCAATGTTCATTCTTTTGAATTCAAATGAGTCTTATTAAGTTAAGTCCATCTAAATATCGATATAATTTTCAACTAATACACAGTGAGTACCATAATCTGCCTCTCTCCCTAACCCTCCATTAGCTCTATTGTGTCTCTACAGTTTGTTACTCCAATAAACCATTTTAGAACTACATTATTTCATTTTTCATGTAAAGTGCATAACTTGAGTTTAGAAATACAATTGTGATGCAAGCTAGACCTCTGGTGACCATGTGCTGTGTTGATTCTAAATACACTGTTACAGCTCATGGCCTTTCTTTGAAATGCACAGAAAGAAGCGATATCTGAATTTAAACAAGCAAATCAAGCCAATTGGTTTAGAATTATGATGCTTGGTTTTCTAATGCATATTCAGAATGGTAGAAAAGAAAGTATGAAATTTAATTGTACCATAAAACTGTCAGGAGAAAATATATACTGAATATCAAGCAGGATTACATTTCTTCAGTAGCGATAATCTGTGGAAAACTTTTTATTTAAAGAACTGCTACATTTTTTAATGCTGTATTTCTGGACAGAGACCAGTTCTAAGAACCTCATCACTGAAAAAAAGTGACAAAAATATGATGCATTTTGTTTATTCTCTACAGTAGGACACCAAATGTTTCTTCAAACACACTGTGTTCCTAATGTCTGTTTAGTACAAAAGACAAAATAGCGAAAAAGGTAAAGCAGCTTATGTAGTATTTTCTGGTTTTACAACAGTAGTATGAAACCAATAGCAGTTTCAAGCTACAAAAACACAGCATTATCAGCTGATATCCACAAGGACCCTTTGGAGAATTTGTATTATTTATGTGCCAGAAAGCATAATCATAAAATTTACCCTATACCCCATTACATGTGGAAACACACCTTATCATAATTTCTATTACACTGCCAGCAATTCATTTTATGCACACACATGAACTCAGCCATGGAAACTATTTTTTATCTTCATACCTCTTTAAGAAAGTAAAATTAATGGCTGATACATACAAAATATAATTCTTGTGTATACCCCATGGCATGTGTATACATATGTATCCACCAAGACACCTCTGAGAAATGAGTTTTCATTTTTTAGTAAAATGTTTTTACATCTGTAAATGGACATGCTGCATGGATCTGACTCAAATTTCCTGGAGACCAAGGAAATAATCCTGAGCTGACTTCGACGGGCTTTGAACCGAGTCCTGCCTGTTACTACTGATTTCACCAAGCTGAAGACATAAATGAACCTATTATGGAATCAGTAAGTTAAATTTACTGATCATGCTTCCAGTCACATACGTTTAAGTGCATAGCTAGTTACTGTAATCAACTATGATGAAAACTAATGATCCAAAACCATTAAAGGGAAATAATATTAATGATATTGTATCTTGTCACTGCACCAGTGCTAAGTTTAAAGGAAAGAAGATACGGTACTCCTCACTATTTCCCTAGGCATTTTTTTCCAAACAAGAGACCCTCTCGTGGAGTCATTATTTCTAGATTACTAGCATTTTTTTCTTAAGAGACAGGTATCACTCCCATGCCATTTTTGTGGATGGCAGTATTGAGAACAGGTTCTTTACTGCCAGTGCCTTAATCTCAAAAGCACAGGATTCAGTTTGAATATCTGTCCATAGTTACCTCAGTTGTCATTATGTGATATATTCCTCCTCTTCCTGATACAGAGGTGGGGCTATGGAGAAGTTGTGTTTGTTATGTTCATATCTACTTCCAAAGCTAATTGAAAATGGGAGGTGCAGGGGTGCATGAATGTGGCCTCATGCTGTGGTCACAAAGAAAAAAAATCTGAGTGGAAGTCTTTGGTCCAGGTGGTGCTGACATGGTGCAGTTTTCCTCAAGTGTAAACAAAAATCCCTCATGAAAAATTCGGTGCCTGAATTTGGAGGAAGAGATTTATGAAGAACTCCGGCATCTGTCTCCAGCTGCCTTTCTCCTAGCTGAGAAGTCTTAACCCCATTACCTGCCAGTGACCTTGTGGATGACCCCTGTGAGCTGTGGGAGATGTAGTGAATATACATGAAGAAGCAAAACCTGCTGACAAAAAAGAGAACAATTTAATCAGTGATGATCTGGAACTCTTTGACAGAGATCAGTAGCTTCATAGTAAGGGATTTACTAGTTTGCATCACTTTCTCCTTACAATGATTTGTATTACTTGAACTTGCTTGCAAGCCCTACCTGATCAAGTGCCTTGGGTCTTTAGACCCCTGTTGGATGTATTCAGCGGTTAAACTTTTAGTGTGGTCTTTGCTTTTCAGTATGCCAGAACAGAGAGCAGTCTCCCTGTCAAATCAGTGAGAAATAATACCTGATACTAGGACACAGAGGTGCTTCTACCCTTAGGCCACTGGTCAAAATCCAGCACAGCATCCAGTCTTATTCCGCTCTGAAGGCTGTTACTAAGTGACAGGTTTCTGGTGGCCTGGGTTTAATGAGCCCCTTTTCTAGTGGAAAGGTGCTCACGTGGCTGCTAACTGATCCCCTTCTCAAAGCTGAAATACAGAGTACCTAAATGCCTCTGGAGAGTAAAATGCTGTTTCAACCCCAAAGGAAGTCCTTCCATAGCATGTTTTCTTTGAGGCACAGGCCTGTTTGCCCGAATTTTGGTTATCTTATGCCTTTTCTGAAGGACAATTGGATTCTCAGCTGGGCATTTCATGAGAGCATTGTGTATATTTTGAAAGAAAATATTTGCATTTTCCCAACACATACTAAGGAAATAATATTACCTTTATGCAATTCACCTTTTATATTTCTGATATCTTTTTGCTGATAAGCACTCTTAGGGTTTTTGAGAGGACCTCTGGTCATATGTTTGTTCACTAAAGCCACTTGCTCCTCCAAGGAGGTGAGAATCTGAGAGAAGCAAAAGGCACTGTGAGATAGATGAGGAGAGGCAGGAGCTGAGGCAAGACCAAAATGAAATAATCAAGTCATGGTGAGTTGTGTTTTGATCATATATCATGTTTCCTATTGTGCACATGACTTTGAGGGCTTTTTCTTAAGATACATAGACCATTAGCAAAAGTGTCCCTCATCTGACAGGTGGAGGCTGAAGCAGGGAGATCAGGGGAAGGGATATATAGATAAAAGGCTGCAATTACGTTGTGTGATGTAGGAACATAGAGAGCATTTGTGCTAACGGGGGAGTTTGAGAACCTGCTTAGTACCTCCCCCAAAAAATCCATTCTTTCACACTATTTCCAGATAATCCTCCATTCCCCACATCTATGAGAGAGGGTGCACACAAATGCTGTTTTTTCTTCCCATAGCTGGAGCTGGATGCCTTTTTTCGGAGCTAATCTGCCCCATGGATTTCAGCAGACTCAGTACAATGTGGTACACTAGTGAACCAACATCCTTGTTAGCTGCGAAAAGACTCCCCTTAGCTTCTTTAAGAGCAAACCACAGATCATTCCCAGCACAATAGAGATATAGAAACTGCCTTATTTATTAAAAGTGTGGTAGCATGCTTGATTACATTTACATTCATAGTTAATTCCTGGCACTGCTGAACATATGAAAAGATAATTATGACAATGGTGCCAGTTATTTTTAAATGGCTATATGAATATACATTTTTTAAATGACAACGTTAAGTGCATGTCTTTATCAAATGAAAAATGTATGTCTGCTATTCATTCATTAGCAAAAATTTACATCCACAGTAAAATATTTGGCTTTGACTGAAAGGAGGTTCATTATACCTCTAAAGCAAAAGCGCAGAATGAAGTGGAAATATTCTCTGAGTTTTTGTTGGCAGTGTGTGAAAACTGTGAGTAACACAGCTGGGAGTGCTGAGGACTCTGAAGATTCCTAGTGCCTACAACCCAGATGTTGTTCATGCCTCTGCTACTCCCATTAGCAGAAGGTAAATGTGTTTGTGTAAGGAAAGGGCAAGCAGACCATGTGTACTGAATTTTTAAAAATATATAATTGAAAATGTACACTGAGATCTGTTTCAAAGCATACTAGCGTGGCACTGAAAGTCATGTTCTCAGACTCTCTAGTTAAGCTTCTTACTTCTTAATCCGCTGTCCAAAAGATTGCTGACTGTCCTTTTGATGCAATGCAAGAGTTAGAAGGTTGAGTGATAAGATTTCTGACCTCTCTGTCACACAAGAGGACACTTACCCAGAGGGAAAAGGTTTGTACATACTTTGCTTAGGAAGAGAGCTTCACTGTCTAGCAAGAAATGAAGAAACCTGACTATGCAAATGTTTCAAATAGTGTAACTGAAATATTTGTGACTCTCAGGCTGGCAGGCAAATTAGCAAATGAGAAAAGATGAACAGTAAGTATATAGGGTGTGGGAACATCAGTGTGGTCTCTATTTGCAATGCTACTTTCCTACTCTGGAGCCTCTGAGCAGCAGTAACTTAAAAAATGTTCTTCAAAAATCTCTTTCTTCATGTACACTGAACTGACATGGGGCAGGGAAAGTTATAAAACAGTTGCCCTGAAACACTGACTGCCGGTGGGCAATGCACCAGCACCATTGTCCAAGAACACACACCTTCAAACCTTCAGTAATTCGTTGGTTTTGAGTGATTCTATGAAAAATTTTAATGTTGGGGGATTTTTTGGCAAATTCCAATTAAATATTTTTCTTTGCAATTGTTTTCCCCAGACAGTCCTATGATGTACTTGGTGCTGCAGCAAGACCCTAACATTGAAAATCTGAGTTAATTAGTAAGGGTGAACTTCTCCTACGTGCTGTCACTAAGCTGTCTCCGTGGTGTTTTATTGGTGTAGGACTGCTTTTATCACCAGAAGGGTATGTGCAAAGCCCATTGAAGACAGGGATTATTACCAGGCACACTGAAGGCAAAAATGATGTCCCTTAAAATGGGAGCTAGTAAGACCCTTCTGAAGCTGTCTTTCTGTGTTTTGCTGAAAGTTGGAACTTCTTCAGGCTAGGTGACAGTACAGAGAGAACACATCTTTTTAAAAAAGTTCTTCAGAATTCATTTCTATATAGTCTAATAATAACAATAATAACCTTCCAGTGTATTCTGGCTTACAAGTCACTTGCAGTTTTGCTAGTGACATTCAATGGCAATTGGATCAGCCTCACAGTGAAGGAAACCTTTACAATAGCAGGTAAGGGAAATGAGAGGAATGAACTGTTCTGGTCCCTAAAGACTTTAAATCCTCCAAACATTTGCTTTATCCTTGTTCTCTTTTGGGGGGTGAATGGAATTTATCCTTGTTCCTGGACTTGCAGTAGAGCTCAGCTGCCTGGGTGATTGCACAAGGGATTTGGAGATCAATCAGGATCCAAAGCCAAGCCTCAGCATCTCAGCTGCTTTCCGCAGTAAGTGATTCTTTTATATGAAAAGGCAGAAAGCTATACCATTGGAATCAATGACAAAACTCCTGCTGCCTTCAGAGAGGCTGAATTTCATTCTAAAAAGAGCTGGTATGTTTAATGCTGCTGAAACTCTTCAGGAGGGATAGGCAAGGCAGGAGAGGCGGTGGGGTAGCCCTGTATGTTAGACAGTGTTTGGATAGTTTAGAGCTTGATGATGGTGGCGATAGGGTTGACTGCCTATGGGTAAGAATCAGGGGGAAGGCCAACAAGGCAGATATTGTGGTGGGATTCTGTTACAGACCACCCAACCAGGATGATGAGGCAGACAAACTATCCTATAAGCAGCTGGGAGAAGCCTCATGGTCACTAGCCCCTGTTCTTGTGGGGGACTTCAACCTACCGGATGTCTGCTGGAAGTACAATACAGCAGAGAGGAAACAGTCTAGGAGGTTCCTGGAGTGTGTGGCAGATAACTTCCTGATACAGCTGGTGAGTGAGCCAACTAGGGAAGGTGCCTCGCTGGACCTCTTGTTCACAAACAGAGAAGGACTTATGAGCCATGTGATGGCTGGAGGCCGTCTTGGGCATAGTGATCATGAAATGATAGATTTTTCAATTCTTGGAGAAGTGAGGAGGGGAATCAGCAGAACTGCCACGTTAGACTTCTGGAGGGCAGACTTTGGCCTGTTTAGGAGACTGGTTGACAGAGTCCCCTGGGAGGTAGCCCTAAAGGGCAAAGGAGTCCAGGAAGGCTGGACATTCTTTAAGGAGGAAGTCCTAAAGACACAAGAGCAGGCTGTCCCCAGGTGCCAAAAGACAAGCCAGCGGGGAAGACGACCAGCCTAGCTGAATATAGAGCTTTGGCTAGAACTCAGGAAAAAGAGAAGAGTCTATGACCTTTGGAAGAAGGGTCAGGCAAGTCAAGAGGACTACAAAGGTGTAGCGAGTTGTGCAGGGAGAAAATTAGAAGGGCCAAAGCCGAGCTAGAGCTCAATCTGGCTGCTGATGTAAAAGACAACAAAAAATACTTCTTCAAATACATTAGCAACAAAAGGAGGGCTAAGGAGAATCTCCAGCCTTTATTAGACATGGGAGGGAACATAGTGACAAAGGATGAGGAAAAGGCTGAGGTTCTTAACATCTTCTTCACCTCAGTCTTTAATAGTAAGACCGATTGTTCTCTGGTTACCCAGCCCCTTGAGTCAGAAGATAGGGATGGGGACCAGAATGGAGCCCCCATAATCCAGGGGGAAATGGTTGGCAACCTGCTGCACCACTTAGACACTCACAAGTCTATGGGGCCTGATGAGATCCACCCGGGAGTACTGAAGGAACTGGCAGATGTGCTCATCAAGCTGCTTTCCATCATTTACCAGCAGTCCTGGCTAACTGGGGAGGTCCCAGTTGACTGGAGATTAGCGAATGTGTCTTGTAGACAAGAAGGGCTGGAAGGAGGACCCAGGGAACTACAGGCCTGTCAGCCTGACCTCGGTACCAGGGAAGCTGATGGAGCAGATCATCTTGAATGCCATCAAATGGCATGTAGAGGATAACCAAGGGATCAAGCCCAGCCAGCATGGGTTTATGAAACGCAGGTCCTGCTTAACCAACCTGATCTCCTTCTACGACAAGGTGACCCACCTAGTGGATGAGGGAAAGGCTGTGGATGTTGTCTACCTAGACTTCAGTAAAGCCTTTGACATGGTTTCCCACAGCTTTCTCCTGGAGAAACTGGCTGCTCATGGCTTGGATGGGTGTACTCTTCGCTGGGGAAAGAACTGGCTGGATGGCTGGGCCCAAAGAGTGGTGGTGAATGGAGTTAAATCCAGTTGGCAGCCGGTCACAAGCGGTGTTCCCCAGGGCTCTGTGCTGGGGCCAGTCCTGTTTAATATCTTTATCAATGATCTGGATGAGGGAATCGAGTGCACCCTCAGTAAGTTTGCAGATGACACCAAGTTGGGTGGGAGTGTTGATCTGCTTGAGGGTAGGAACGCTCTACAGAGGGACCTGGACAGGCTGGATTGATGGGCTGAGGCCAGCTGTATGAGGTTCAACAAAGCTAAGCGCAAGGTCCTGCACTTGAGTCACAACAACCCTATGCAACGCTACAGGCTTGGGGAAGAGTGGCTGGAAAGCTGCCCAGCGGAGAAGGACCTGGGGGTGTTGGTTGATAGCCAGCTGAATATGAGCCAGCAGTGTGCCCAGGTGGCCAAGAAGGCCAATGGCATCCTGGCTTGTATCAGAAATAGTGTGGCCAGGAGGACTAGGATAGTGATCGTGCCCCTGTACTCAGCACTGGTGAGGCTTCACCTTGAATACTGTGTTCAGTTTTGGGCCCCTCACTACAAGAGAGACATTGAGGTGCTGGAGCATGTCCAAAGAAGGGCAAGGAAGCTGGTGAAGGGTCTAGAGCACAAGTCTGATGAGGAGCGGCTGAGGGAACTGGGGTTGTTTAGCCTGGAGAAAAGGAGGCTGAGGGGAGACCTTATCGCTCTCTACAACTACGTGAAAGGAGGTTGTAGAGAGGTGGGGGTCAGTCTTTCCTCCCAGGTAACAAGTGATAGGACGAGAGGAAATGGCCTCAAGTTGCACCAGCGGAGGTTTAGACTGGATATTAGGAAATATTACTTCACTGAAAGGGTTATCAAGCATTGGAACAGGCTGCCCAGGGAAGTGGTTGAGTCACCATCCCTGGAGGTATTTAAAAGACGTTTGGATGAGGTGGTTAGGGACATGGTATAGTGGTGGTCTTGGTAGTGTTAGGTTTATGGTTGGACTTGATGATCTTAAAGGTCTTTTCCAACCTATACGATTCTGTGATTCTGTGATTCTGTGAAACGGAGTTTCAGTAGGAATCTCCTAGTAAACTACATTTTGACTGATCCTGAACAGCATCTTGAATAAAAACTAATTTCATGATTCAGGTCACAAAAAAAAAGAAAAAAGAAATGGGCTTAAAAATTCTGGGAGCTATAAAAATAAAGAAATACATGCCTTAAAAACAGTCATCTTCTGGTACTGGAGCTATTCAGACTCACTTGGTTATCTGCTCAGAATCCCCCCCTCACCCAAGAGCGCTATAAACTTGGTTATCCTACAGAAAAAAGAAATTCACTTTTGATCAGTGACTTGAAGACCTAAGATTTTAAAACTGGTGTTAAAGTCATGATGGCTGGCATGTCACGGACCTACAGGTAAGTCACTTAACACATGCTTTCAGTTGTGCTCCTGGGCACAGGAATGGGAGCAGAACCATTGCCTCTCTGCACCCAGCGCTGATGCTTGGTTGTGGAGAGAAGGACTATGGGGTAGGATGGTGGGAATCAGATCCCTTGTGAGGAACAGATCCTGGGGCCAGGCACCTGGACAAGCAGGGGACACACATGAGGTACCGAAGCGTGATTAGGAGGAAGGGCAAGGAAAACAGTAACTATAAGCTAGGGCACGTAGATGATAGAAGGGCAATGACATGTTTATGAGAGTTTGGGGAAGTAGAGGATGGAAGTAGATGAGGCCCAGGACCCTTCTCTGAGTATTACAGGACAATGAACACATAGATGCCAAACTCACCGGTTTAATGTGTGCATCATTAAACACAAGGGCTGGTGGGTGAAGAAGGAGGCAATCTAGCTGGTAAAGCAAGTACAATTCTGGGCTTGGAGGTTGCACATTCAAACCCACCTGAAATGTGAGAAATAAGGTTACTGATACAAGCTGTGCTGCCCCAGTCAACACACTGTCTGTGCACAGACTGGTATGTGTTGTGGGTTGACCTTGGCCAGCAGTGAAGCACCCACACAGCTGCTCACTCATCTGCCTCTCCCAGCAGGGCAAGGGAGAGAACAGGAAGAGCAAAAGCAAGAAAACTTGTGGGTCAAGATCAAGACAGTTTAATAAGTGAAGAAAAGAGGAAAACCCAAGTGATGCAAAGGTACCACTCATCACCTCCCACCAGCAGACCAATGCCCAACCAGCCTCTGAGCAACAGCTGCCTTGGAAGCCAAAGCTGGTCCACCTCCTTCTTCCTCTAACCCAGTTTTGTTGCTGGACATGATGTTATATGGCATGGAATATCCCTTTAGCCAGTTTAGGTCAGCTGTCCCAGCAGTGTCCCCTCCCAACTTCTTGCCTATCCCCAGCCTCCTCACTGTGGGGGGATGGGAGGGCAGAGTGGGAAAGAGAGAAAGCCTTGGTGCTGTGCAAGCACTGCTCAGCAATAGCCAAAACATCAGTGTGTTATGGACACTTTTTTTAGGCACAAATCCAAAACACAACACCATACCGGCAGCTTCATTCAGGGCAGACCTATTACAGTATGACACGATGTTTAATTGTATTATGCTGGGAGTAAGCAAAGCCTCACTGAAGCCTTATTAATTCAGAATAAATAACAAAATTGATCTTGTTTCTTTATGGAATAAATAGAGGAGACAATATTGTTGTACCCCAGAGCCCAAAGGTACCTTCGAACCTGGCACAGACATTGAGCCAGGGTATCATCTCAGGTGAGGCTGCTGTATGTCTGTGCGATTTCATGGACTAAATCTGTGCATAGCTACTCTGACACTTCCAGTTCACATCACACTTACTGCATGTGCGTGAACCATCTGTGTACTGCACATGTCGTTAATCCGGCAGACCCTGAGGTTGCCAGATTTCTGGCTAGTCAGATGAAGCTACCATGTAGGTGTGCCCATAAGTTGCCACATGTCTGGAAGTCCAGCAAATGCAACAATCTCTTTCTTCCCTCAAATTCTTCCCAGCTAAAATTTCCAGAAAATAACCACCAAAAATAATCAGCTGACAGTCTGATATATGGTAGCCGTGCCTTCAAGAACATTTTCAGTTTTACAGTTTACTGTTTCGGGGAAATGGGTGTATGAGAGAAGGGGGAAAAAATGTACGCTTTATACATAGAAATAGTGGTTACTCCAGTGATTTTTAGTTGATGTGCCCAATTTTCTCAATAGAAAATTTTGTACCAGACTTTCGTGAATGTGTGTGTGCGTGTGTGTAATGGAGACTTGAGAGAACAATACAATACAACATAAGAACAGTACAGATGACTCATCACAAAGAGAATACTAAGAAGATGAGACCATTTAGTTGTATGTTTGAAAACAGAACAAATGGCCATTATGTCATGAAAAGCCATCTAATTTCCTGTTGTGTGCTGCTTTGCAGGTGCTCTATGGCCATCTTTGTCAGCTTAGGTAGATAGTGATACCTCCCCTGGGGTCTACTGCCCAGACGCAAGGGCACAACAGCTCTGCAACACATCTCCTTAACTTGTTGATCGATATGAAAGATCTGCTTCATTCAGCGTTAGCGTGAGGGAGGGTGGGAGCACACGACTGTACAATAAATTCCCACTGCTCACTTCAGCAGCACAAGCACAGGACAGCCAAGGCGTTAGGACTTTCTCACTTTCTCCCATGCACTGCTTTTCCTGCCTGAGTTGCCTTGTGCCTGTCTAAGTAACTTTGGGAGCAGAAGGAAAGTCCTGCTGAGGACTGCTGCGGAGATGTTGTGTACTTCCAGCTCCTGTGGGCTGCAGTGGGGGCTGCCCTTGCTCAGTGCCAGGGGAAAGTGAGGCACAGAAAAAGTTTACCAATGGTTGCAAGGCTGTGGCAGGGATGGATGTACCTCACTATACCCAACGTAAGAAATGCTGCTGTGTAGAAAAAAAGACAAATTAGAAACAGCTGGTAAAACACTACATGACCCTGCTAGAAAATTAACAGTGATATTTAGGGGACACATTGCAGAGTGGAAAGAGAGCCGAACAGATATTTGATCCTGTATGCATTCATAGAAACAGGACAATGTTCTTGGTTTTTCCTGCTAAAGAGACTTAGACCAGACAAATATCCGTTTCCTTCCTTAATTTCTTCTTCTAACAGAAACAACCCACCAAACCCTTGAAAATTGGCTAACTGCTTAGGGTAACAATGACACAGTCAGAGGCAAGTTTTTTTCCAGAGGACCCTGGGTCCATGCAGTGCAGAGAATAATAGTGAATCAAGGCAAGAAAGAATATACAGCTTGCCTAACAGGGATGTAGTTCATTCGTTAGTCTGGTCATGCTAGACATCCTGTGATGCAGGTATGATCCTTGCCATCCGCTTCAACATCTCGTCTACACTCACAGGGTGATTGGTCTGTAAAAACCCTTCCTCCTGGCTGCCAGAAGTTGGAGGGATTTTGTAAAAAATCAAAGTGCAGTCTTGCAATCGAAGCTTGTGTCATGAGGCACAGGCAGGAGGGAGGAGAAACTGAGGTTGCACAGAAATACCATAAATCTCTTATTTTCTATTTTTTACAATTATTTTATTAGTATTTTTGTAATGTTTTAACATCATTAAGGGGACGGCAGAGAAAGGGAGAAATGATAGGCTAAGCGGATTCAAACATTTGGAAAGGCCAGTTAGGAAAACTCTTTTCCACACAGAGTTTAACATTGTTGGGAGTGGGTTGAGGGGCAGCAGGTGACAGCATTTTTCCTTGTGGGTGGAAGTCAATAAACACTGCTCATGCAGAAAACCAGTGCTTTACTAGCTCTGCTGTACCTTCGTTTGTTTGCATGTATTTTTCATACTGCTCATGAAAGTCCCATTTGAAAGCACTTTTCAAAAGGATTAAAGCTCATGGCCATGGATTACTACTGTTTCATACTCAGAAAGAGCAAGTTATTGATTCAGAAAAATAAAGCTTTTGATTTCATTGAATGTGAATATGTGTATATTAATATTTACACTTCTCTGGAGGTGCATGATGCTGTGCAGACTACTGAGATGACAAGGTCCCTGCCTGAGGATGCTTACAAGACAGAAAACACAATGAATTACGACATCGGCTAAAAAGGGTCACAGAGGGGGTGAAAGAGGAAAGGAAACGACAGAAAGCAAAAGAAAGAGAATTTGTTTCATGAAAGAGCCATTATTTACAAAGCATGGCCATCAGGTAATTTGATTCCCTTTGGCTTTTATTTTGGATTTGTTTTTCACTTTGTTTTATTATGTTTAATAATCAGGCATGGGTGAGATAGTGCATAACACTAGAGCTGAGATTAATGATGAAAGGCTAAGAGAAAGCTGTGGCTCTCGAGGAGGGATTTGAGGAAGAAAAGCATTTGGTTTTTCACTCATTAGAAGCAGGCAGGCTCAGGCACAGAAGAGTTTCACACTTGCGGTAAACTTTAAATTAACCACATGTGTAAGTCTTTGTGGGAATAGGGGACTAATTGGGTAGATTAGAATACAATTAACTGTGAAGTCTGGCTAGCACTAACTGACAATGTTTAAAGAGTGAAAAAGCTGATAAAATCCTGCCTAGTTAAAAAAATAGCTATAAAGACATTTGGGGAGGGAAGGGACCCTTTGCCATTACAAGATGAATGCCTGCAACAGAAGTACAGATGAGCTTGGTGCTCTGTATTGCTGCTATAACCTTACTCGGCTATACTGATTTTTATTCCAAGATCCATTTCAATTATCTCCTCTCAACTAAGCCCATTGCTGACCAGCAGAAACCTTCATCATCCTCAGACTTCACAAACAGGAGGATGATGTGCTGCCCCAGAGCTGGCAGAGCAGGGGCAGCTAACAAACACCTGCTCCAAAATTTAGCACCATTTCATCACTGAAAGGTCCTAAATGCTTTTAACTACTTTGGGAAATGACCGCAGTTATCCAAGTGTTAGAGCTTTGTGGGCATGTTTCCTGAGCATTCAGTGAAACACAGCTAAAAAGTTATGCCAGAACTTTCTAAGAGATACCAGATAGTTTATTCTATTCATACATAAAATTTAGTAATACTTTAAAAAGCAGCCTCTTTCCAAAGTACATATCTTCCACCTGTCAAAGACGCAAAAAACCCTCTTCTTTGTATTTTTGGAATTGTCTCAGATTTTATGAATTCTTAAAAGAATGCTTGGCTTTCCTAAGATTATCCATCAGAGAAGGCAATTTATAAACAGAGGTTTTATGCCTGGTATCTGCAGAAAGCTGAAGTTTGTGTTGTTAAGTCTTACACCATTTGTAAAACAGTTAGTGGTGAAAAGTGTCTAAACATTTTATCTTTTGGAGGGATGAAGTGGAAGAGTTGGACCCTGTATTTGAATCTGTTTGACCTTCTTTGGTTAACTGCCCTTCACAATGCAGGGTGTAAAGCCCTCTGCTTCTAAAGAAGATCTCTGACTGAAGGAAGAAAAGCATATGCTGAAATGTCTCCAATGATGGGACTGCTTGAATTAAGAAACTCATTAATTCAATAATGATAAAGCTTTAGATGCTTGGTGTTGAGAGAGAATAGTGTATGTGGAAGTTAATAATAAGAATTATATTGGAAATAAAACCAAAATTGTCATTAACATATGGTGCTCACATTTATTAGTGCATTTAAATGTCTGACCAATACAACTCTTGTACTTCTTATAGACAAATAATTATGCCTGATCTCTGTTTTGCCTTTCTTCCTAAATATGCATTCAGCAGCATATATGACCATACAGATAGTCACAAACACAGGTGTCTATATAGGCATAATCAAAGACCATCATCTTCCATTCTTACCTCCCGAGTCAAGGTCATAAGTACCATGAATCTGAAGAGAGGACTATATTCACCTGCATAGAATATAAATCACGTTGAAAACAATAGTTACAACATGCTTTCTAAAGCATAAAAATTACATTACCTGAGTGAAAGAGCCCAAATTCCTTCTGTCATCTCCTCTGCCCTCACAGACTTGCCTTATCGCTGGAAAACTGACTGATCCAAACAGGCATTTGAAAATTAGTCACTCCAGTTTCACAGTAATTTTAGGAAAAATAATTTGGAAAAAAATAAGGTATTTCCAACACAATTTACATTGTTTTTGCAGATTTTTGATAGACTGTTAAAAAGTCAGCTTTGTCAAACTCCCCATTTGACAATGTAATCTTTTGTAAAAGTGGAGTCCTGAGAGTTGTATATTAATGATACTCCACACTTACCTTATTGCATATTGTCAGATGAAGGGCCAATTTCAAGAGCATCTTTGCCCTGTCAAGTACTTACCCATCTAAGAAGTGTTGGTAAAACCAAGGTTTCTCCTGCTTCAATAAAGGCTGAGCAACAAAGGTGAGGGCTCCACTGCCTGCTCCTGAAGACTAGTTAATAAAAGGAGAAGAAGCAAAGTCTCCAGTTACATTTTTCTTATGTATTATCTGGATTTTATGATGGCTAAAATTCACTTAAGAAGAGTCACCTCTGTTTTTTATGTACAAGATATAAAGAAATCCAGCAGCATGATTATGTTTATATAACATAATCTCAACACATTCATGAATGCAATGTCCATAAATGTAAGCTGCTATTGCAGTGAATGCTCTTATTTTACTGTACTTGTGTTGCTGCGTGCATTATGTTCCCTGACTCCCATTTGTGCTTGCCAGTCTCAATCCTCTATACTTTCCAAATTAAAGTAACTTCTCCCTTTTGCCAGGCTCTCTATTAACTACTTTTCATTAGTCTCCTTGGTATTGTATTGCTTTAAAAAATCTCATGCAAAAGATTAGTCTGATATGACTTTGAATTTTACTAATGGCAATGAAAGGCCTGAATATAATCAATTGTGTATGCTATAGAATATAAATTCCTATGTGCAAAGTATTTCACCACTGGATTCAGCTATGGTAGGTGAAATCTTGTTATGTACAACCTGGGTGTGCTCTCATTTTAAGCAGGGCATTTGCATTACTGTCAACAAAGGACAAGACATTTACAGCTAAAGCAAGAGTAAAATTCTTGTCCCTCAATTTTTCAGTGATTTAAAGTATACTGAAATATTTTTAAAAAAGGTGCCTTTTCACAATAGGCATTAAAGAAAACCCCAACCTCTGGGAGTCTTAAATAGGACTTTTTTTTTTCTGACATAAACATCAGTTCTTAATGTGGATTTGAGCATTTGGCTAATTTAAAATTTATTTTTAAACTGCTGAGAGGTTTATATTTGGAAACAGCTGCTGAGCATGGCCCTGTAGCTACCTTTAGCAATGTTTTATTATCTTGACTAAGCTCATAATGGTGATTCTCTGCTCTACCACTGACATCTTAATGGCTGCCTCACCAATACTGATGTTGTAGGAGGTATATGGGACTGACTTTTACATCTATAATGATATGGTAATGTGAGCCATTACAATGTCAGTGGTGGTTTATTGGCATTATGGTTTAAGATTATGAGGGTATTACAATGCCATTGCAAACAAATACTGCTGTTTTTAAAATAAGCAGATGAAACACAGAAAAGTGCCAAAATAGTTGTAATATTAAATTCACAATAGCAAGATAGTGTTTGCTTAAGGCAGCCACTACCCTAAAATTCATCTGTTATCTGCATAATTTGGCAATGCATACTGTGCAGTCATCTGCTGGAGATTCCACAGCATCAGGCAGAAATAACAAATGACCCAGGGTAAATACATTTGCCCGTTTTGTGCATTATAGAATTCAGCCTATTTTTAGGCCATATCAGCTGGAGGATCAGAGCCTGCAGTCAGAAACTGTCTGATATTGGGGAGAAGATCTCTGAATTTCCAAAGCCAACAGCATATAAAACAAAATGGTCTTTTTTTTTTCTAGTTTTCCAGTTCCAAGAGGAGGACGGTTAGAAGCAGAAACAGGAAACAGCAGAAATCGGACAACATTGTCTGGTAAGAGCTTTCGTAGATCAAAAGAGCAGAGCTGTGAACATGAACTCAGGTTAGACTGCAAACTGACCTGAAATTCACATATGAACTTGAGGTTTTCAAAGGAGGGTTTTGAAAAGCATTTGAGAAAAGTCTGTTCCCATGGAGTCCCTGTTTACAAGCTTCATTGGGCTTTCTTATCTAAACTCTTCCCAGGAAAGAAAATGAAAAGAACAATGTTCAATTGACTTCATACTAAGTACTTTCATTAATACTTTGCAGGAAATTAGGAGCAGGCATAGTAAAGAACTGCTAAGAAAAGGCCAAAGAAATGAATGTTATATTGATTTCATGTGTTCTGGGGGTCATGGTCATTTTTGTCTCATAAGAATATAGCGGCTTCATCTACATAAGCAAATACTGTGGCACAATAGGAATAGATCTAAAAGGCAAATCAGTTGGTGCTATGGAACCAACATCCATGCTATTCACATTTTGGAGTTTTACTGCAGATTAGTTTGGATCAGACTCTTCTGGTCTTGAGGACTGAACACTGGTTAATGGTTGGAGAGCTTCACGTGTACTTCTGGAGTGCATCCTCTGATTTAGTTTCATCTGAAAAAAATCCAGTTCACGTTTGTGTGTGATAGCTCTGCATAAAGTCAAACACAGTTAAGTGGGGGCAATTGGGACATTCACTTCATAAATGTGTTCCTGATCTGAGCTAAACACTAACGGAGATGCACGAAGTGAGTTCCATGCTCCTGATCCAGTCCTACAAAAGTTAATTTTTATGTGGCTCTCACTCTTTTTCTTTCTCTCTCAGTGGCTTCATATCTTGGGTAGAACATAGGTGTTGTGGGAAATTAGAGCTGATGAAACTATCGCAGCCCTGAATTTGAGGACATGATTAGTTCTGCAGGGTGCTCCAAGTGCGACAGGAGTGAAGGCAACAGGAGACAGCAATCATAAGCATGTACCATGATGTACATAACAAGGGGCACAGGATTCAGATGAACATTTGTTGTTGAGCCTAACCCCCTGTTATCACTGACCTTACAAAGCTCTGAATAATCCTGCCATAGAACTGATCATTGCGTCTTAAAAAATAGCTGAAATGTTTTACTCAGAGGTGATACCAGAAATTCACTCCTCTCATAGTTAGAAGCCTTTTAATTTCTATATGAAGTTTATTTAGGCCAGTATATACCCATTTGTTACTGAGTCAGCCTTGTGTCTGTGGAAATAATTCTTGTTTCTCTCAGAAGGATTTACAGAGAAGAGCCATGTCGTGTCTCAGCCTTGCAATAGCAGACTGCCAAGGCCAGGCTTCTTCACAACCTATCAGATGGGCTTTCTGTCCTTTGATCACCTTTGCACTGTTGAGCCCACTAGGATGAATTTCCCTTCCTGGAGCTTGACCCTGTTGGAAATATTGATATATTCTCAGATTCCTCTTGTGTCTTTTTATTGCCATAATATACTGGCACTTCACAGTCACCGTGCGTTTACCGAGTATATCCAGGTCTTTCTCTTCTTTCTTATTTCTAATAGGGGTCCTCCCAGCTTTTAACAGAAACTTTTTCTGTAATAGAATATCTTTACAGGCATGACCTTTCATGTCTATTATTAAATTCCCTCTATTACTTAAGTCTTCAAGGTTATGCAGTCCCTGCAGTATGGCACTGCACTCTGGACCTTTTCTGCAAAGGATGTCTCAGCAAATTTTAGCTGTGTGTGCTTTTTTTCCTGTGCCTTGTTCATGCATAAAATTCCCTCCAGCCCAGGAGTTCATTTTCCATTACAAAGAGTATCATCTCTCCTTCAGCTAGTTAGGTATGCAATATAGAAATCTCATATTAATGTCCATCTTTTACTCTTTAATAAATAATTTTCCATTTGACATCGTAGCTTATAATTTTCTGAAGACTTTTGCTAACTGTGTTTAATCTGTCTGGAACATAACATACAATATCTAAGAGTTTAACATGTAAACTGCTAAGCAGATGATATTAACAAGTTGAACTATTTTAAATCAAGTGAAGTGAAGTGCTGTATGGAAACATGAGGCCCATGCGTGGATCACCAGCTCTAGCCGTGTATCTGTTAGCGAATACATAGTCTTCCAGTTAATCAAGGCAGCAGTGGACATTTTACCACTGAAATGCTTTGGGTATCCAGTATTTGAAGAATCTGGAGGCCCCAAAAACCAGAAACACTTTGTGAGTAGCCTGGTCTGAGGATGAAGCAGGTGGTGAAGAAGCTTTTTGCATCATTCACCTGTCCTGTCAGGGTCATCTCAGGTTCTGCTTATCTTTTAAATTAGATATGCTTTTTCCAGTTTTTGGTTTGGGATATTGAAGGTATTTCCAAATGACTTATAGGGAAAGTAACAACAACAACAAAACCCCCAAGGAATACATAACCTAACATTTCTATTAAGCTCACCCTGATTATATTAAAGGTGTAACAGTTCTTCCAAGGTCCAGAGTTACAGTATGGCAAATAACTACAGAATTTGAAGAGTTCTGTTCAGCCTGAAAAACAGAACAGGTCGGCGGCTATTTGTTGATCGCTAATGCACTAAGCTGTTGACTATTTGCAGGTTGACTATTTGCAGTTAACAGTCTTCACAAATAGTTTACCACCATCAGAAAGGTTTTGTTAGTAACAAAGAAACAGTAGTGTTCAATGCAGGCTTTGCCCAAAGGAGAGTTAACTGTGTGTGTTGACTGAATCATGGTAGAGAAGACTGACCTGGGTAAAAGGGTGCTCCACCCAAAGCACAAGATGTTTTCATGGTGGCTTGAGTGAGATCTGGGGATGGTGGCTGCAGGATTGCTCTGGAGATTTTCTGCTTGGGTCTTTGCAGTCTTATTCAAAAAGGAGTTAAATCCTAGGTGGGAGTTTGTGAGATGGCACTGAGTAGTTAATTTTCATTATTAAATGCTGGATGGACTATGATATGATTGGAAATTAATCCTCAACACAGGAGATCTCAAAAATGTCTGTGAGCAGGTATCACTCTTCCCTTGTGCATCATGTTTTTCCCTTCATCTGCTGCAGTGGTTTTCGGTTCTTTAGAGGTGCAAACTCAGTAAAGGTGTGGACCTTTGTAGACATTTCACATATACAGCTCCTTCTACAGCATGTAGAAATTAGTTTTTCTTGATCACCTTTTGCAAGCTCCTCAGAAGCTGTGCACAGACTCTTAGAGGGTCTTCTAATCACTGGCTGAGCTAACTGTGATTAGCAATGCAGGTCAATTAAGTTATGGGATCCCGTTTTTATGTGTAGATGGACACAATCTCATCACAGGCTGAACATTTCTGTAATACTAATAATAATGAGGATTGTGGTAGGAAAGGAAGACTCTTAATTTATACTTCTCTGGAGGCAAGAAAAATTGGACCTGTGAGGCCAGCAGAACTGGACTGATACCTGCTTTCTGAGGATGGCACAAGCTTTTTTCAGACTGATGGGGGCAGAAGTGCTGTTATAGTTACCACGAATCCAAGGAAGGAAAGGTCAGGACAACAGCAAATTCTGAAAAGTGGAAATTGTAGTTATTGGGAGGAATTAGGTTAAAGGAGCACTGTGGAGAGGAACAAAAGGAGAATGCGCATCGTTGTTCAACAATGTGGGAATCCAAGGGTCTTCTTTCTGATCAAGAGGTGGAAAATATACATTCAATAAAATGCCCATTGCCACTTTGTAGTGTTAGATTAGCAGTTGTAGCATTTCTAACAACCCATTTGTAAAAACATTTATGCAACAAACCTCCAGGCAAGATGTATGGAAATGACAGAGGAGGATGCCAGCAAAACCGAAAAGAAAGGCTCAGAGGCTAGAAGGGGAAACCTACTGAGTGGCATAATATGCCTGGTATGTAGATACATATGCATAGCTCCTCATCAGATCTTTCTCTTTCCCTCCATCTCAGCAAGGGGTAGCTAGTTATCCCACCCACTGACCTGTGTCTGTCAGCAGGCTGCTTGGCACAGGCAGCCGGGAAACTAATTCTTCTCTGCAATGGGAGACGTGGAAATGCTATGAGGGTCTGCATGACACAATCAAATAAAATGCACGAGCAGAGGTAAGAGCCTGTCTGCAATGCCTAGAAAAAGCTTCACTGGTTTCTTCAGTCCTTGTATCCAGCTGAGAGCTAATAGCCTGAGCTCTGTCAGCTCAGCTGGGGGCAGTGATCAACAGAAATTGCCAAACAAAGAGCAAGGGACATGGAGGAGGGTAGCAGCGGGCTCTAACGTGGCATGTACTTCTGGGGTGCCAGAACCCTGCCATCCTACTCGTTTCTCAGTGAAATAAAACTCTGAGCTTGGGAGCTTACAATCTCCTTTCCAAGCCCCAAGCTGTCACTAGCATGCAACCACATTTTCACAAGCATCATTACATTTGGAGGTGTTGCTAGATTGTTCTGCAAACCCATGGACAAGATATTGCAGCTAGCTTTTTCAAGAAACTAAATTTCCCTGAAAGAGCCAGCCAGCATATCTCTTTTTCCAGACTGAGCTGGAGAGGGAGAAGTTCATTTCAAATCTCTACTGTTTTAGCAGGTCTGCTCAGACTGCCAACGGCAAAGCTACTTCCAGGGCTCCACAAGCCTCGCCAACAGGATCCAGCCTGGGAAACCATCAGCTCATCTCACATACCAGCAGGCCACAGTAAAGCCATTGGACACTAGTAATTTTCAGTAACTACCAGATTGGATTAAATTCCAACTAGTGACCTAAAGGTCAAAAGCCTTAGCATTCCTCAAGAGGACCCTTGTTCTTATTACTCCAGTGGAGACTGTGTACATAACCATGCATAAGCATGCACAAATAAATCAAGAGCTAAAAGTACAGGGTCAGCATCCTGCTTCATCCATGAGGGGTCAGCATCCTGAGTTAGCCCATTGGTGCAGCAGAGAAAGCCAGAGGTATGTCTCCAGTACCTGTGCAACTCAGGGTCTGTTATTGCTGCTGAAAGAAAAAAAATTGTCCTCTGGGACTTGGTAAGTTCAAACAAAAGATTATTCCACCAACACAAAAAAATCTTTTTGTTTAGAAATATTGTATAAATGGAAACGAAAAATCCTCTGAATTCCATAAAATGTGGAGAACTACAGAAAGAATATGAAGCATGTTGTTTGCTTTTGTTGTTGGTATTGTTTAGAAAATCATGGTTTTTGACAAGACAAAACTGAGGGTGGCGTTTTCCAAAGTGCCTGAATGATTATGCTAGGGTATTTCTGAAAAATTGCAGTCAGAAGATGTAGCATAAGACAGGCAAGATATATTCAGTTAAAGTTACTGCCCCAGTCCTATCTGCCTCTTCTGAGAGATGGGCTCAGAAAGAAATATAGACAAACCACAACATTTCTGAAGAGAAACCTGGAGCCAGGACCAAAAGAAAACAGGTGGTATTCGCATATCTGACTGTGTCACCTAGGATGACCTTGGCAGTTAGCATGGTGTCTTAGGAAGAGCAATGAGCAATTCAGGCAGCCTGCTACCTGGGGCTGCCAGAACCTAATTCAACCAAAGGAGGGACGCAGAGGTCAGGCTGTGACTGTAGAGACTTTGCTTGGGCACAGCAGTTACCTCTCTCCATTGATTAAATAGGGAGCGGAGGATTTTCAATGTGGGCTTTTCAAAGCCTTCCAGAGGGTAAGATACCTAATTCCATGTAATTCTAATATGGATCGGCTTTCCAAATCCCTCAAGATTAGCAGTGTTGCCTGTCTTCAAAGGAAAATCCCTTTATATTTGACTCCTGAAAGCCTTTCAGAGAGTATTTGAGGTAGTGTTGTCATTACATTAAGAGTATTCAGAAAAAAATTATCAGCTTGGTTGAGATATAGCTAAGCATTTTATCTTGCTTAAGTTTTGTACACTCTTCTGCTTATCAACTGCAGTCTACATCATAGGATAATTAGGGACCCTCATTTGGGACTTTGGATATTTCTTGCATCTGTGATCTTTCCTTGTATTTACCTTTGGTGCATTCAGACACCTCTGGTCTTTTAGTCTTTAGTTTGATACAGAGTGCTGAGAAATAATTTGTTGTCACTGGTGAGCAGGGCTTTGTGAGACGGATGTTCCAGAAACAGCAAACCTAGAAGGACCCAAGCTTTCTATAGTCTTATACATTTTTTACAGACTAAATAATTATTCCATATTGTCTTTGATTGCTGGGGACTTGACTCAATAATCTGTGTGGTCCCTTGCAGACCTATGCTCCAATATTCCCAGAAACGCACAATACTTTTAAACATCTGCTTCATGCCTGAAACAGCAAGCGCTTCCTGTCCCTCTCATTTTAACTTATTAATTATGAGTTTATAAAATACACTACTCTGATAAGTCAAATGGCTAAAAATTCAAGTTCCACATTTCAGTAACAATATTAACTATGAAGCTGGTGATTAGTCTGGATAATGGCTGGCTAGTGAGGGCATTAACAGGCTGTGGCAAATCTTGTTAGCTCTAAATACCCTGAGAAAAGGCACTAGACTGCTGATAATGACTGCTTTTTCAAGAATTATTGATAAAAGGATTTTTAAGGAGTAACAAAATCACTCATGTGAAGGAAGAGGGTTTTTTTCCTCCTTAGAGCTTTCAGGATGGTTGGAGATGATACTGAAAACTTAGGAAGTGGGAAGCTGACACTGACAGTCATTTAGTTTTAAGGGTACTGAGTAGGGCAGCTGGTGTGTAATCGGGATGGAAGGTGGTCTGTGCTGTGCAAAATTCATAGCTACATGATCCTCATCCTTTTTTCCTTCTTTTTTCTGAAAGAAAAATAAGTACTACAAATTATTGAAATGAGAAGTTCAAATATTGAATGTGTTGAATTGCTCGAAGGGTTATGTTTCTCTTCATTGTGGCTACATCTATCAAGAAGATGCGATACCGGAGAACATCTATGCTGACACCCAGAGAAGTCTGGTTGCTGATGCACAGCAGTGTTTTTGCTCCCTGGCAATTTCAGGAAGAATAATTAACCCAGAAATGCTCAGAATATAAAAGCTGTGCCTAGAATGCCACTGAAGGGGGCAGAATAGGCAGCAGACCCAGACCTTTATCTTATAGATGTGTTCCAACACTTTATATACATTTTAGTCTTCTAGACAACTGTGATCAGGTGGTTTTCACACAGAAACAAATAAGATGCTGTCATGAACAACATCACACTGTGCCCCAGAACCCAGATGAATCCTTTATCCCTCAAGCTGGAGGTGGCGGGAGCTTTTGAAAGAAACTTTCTGGAGAGGGAAGAGGAGAAGAAGAGCAAAGCTCCTTTGTTTGAAAGCTGCTTTTGATGACCCAAGGATTACGTGGACAGACGTTTGCATGGAGCTGTAAGCAGCCCTCTGCTGCCAGTTCAGTGGCCCAACACACCAAGGAGCAGGGAAATGCTAGGGTTTGGCAAAATACTTCTTCCAAGGAGTCAAAGCAGAGATACCTCTTCTGTTTGATGTCTGTAGTTTTTCTCCACCACTGAGTTTTCACATAGGTAGTGAGTCAGACTGCATTACAGAAAAATCAGATTATGTTACAAAAATCGAGGCTGCCTAAATTAATAGTTAGGATTTGTATTCAGGTGAAATTATTAAAGATTGTTTAAATCTAGCAAAGGCCTGAGAAGTGGAGTTTTGCAGCTGCTATTTACCACGGCAAGTTCTTGCCATTTGAGAAATGAAGTTTGCATCCCTGATTTTATTTCTCCTTTGATGAAGCCCTCTCACTGACTGGACAACAGTACCAGTGGAGATGCTTCTGACAAGATGTTTGTTCAGGATCTGGCAGCTATAACAAGGAAGTCCAATGACTGAATGGGGCAGGGGAGCTGTGCCACATGGTTAAATCTCTCTCATGTCTGAATGACACTTGGCAAACACTGCCACATTCTCTTATTGATGTGCTTACTAACTTCCTTGAATGTTATTGGAAAAGATACATGCTCACTGAGGAATGAAAGAAGACATATCTCATTTAAAGCAGATCTCTTGTTCTTGTTTCACTTTTTGTAACACATTTCTTCTTGCAGCCAACAGGCACAGGCTGACCCATGTCTTCTGTACTCATTGACTGTGACTGGGTTTCTCAAGTAACATGTTGCTTAAAGTTGTATCTTACTGTTTTGCCTCGCTTTTTCTTTTTCTGCACCATAGTTTAAACATTACAACTTTTATTTGGCTTCATTGCTATTTGTTTTCATGAGAGGGGGCAGAGATTTCTGTGTAATGTGCTCTAGCAATATGTATGAGCAGGGACTGACTGGACTGGCTGTGTATCATTGAGGAACTAGAAGGGAAATGGGACAGCTTGCTTTGCTTTCAAAATGTCTAGTTGTAGTCATGCTCTTTTATATTAACTTTAATTTTTGCTATGCTGAGACACCAGGCTACAATATAAAATGACAACTCATTCAGGGGAGGCCCATCTTTGCCGACCATCACATAGACCCTGTCCTCTCTGAGAAAGCCTGTGAGCTCTCTCCCGTTCTCAGATCTGATGAGCCAAATGGCCAAGTCCATTGGTACCATGGTTTGTGGACTATCTATGATTTGTGAGCCCAGTAGGCTCAGGTAAGTTGCAGGATCTGAAATGAGCCTCCTCGCTGGCAGCTACAGTGCCTGGGGTCCTTCGGTCTGCCTTCTCCCCTCCCACAGCTGGTGGGGCAGGAGGAAAGCATCCACAGCTTCAGCTCCACTGCCTGGGGTGGCAGGGAGATAGGAGGACTGCCATAATTTGCTGCTGTTGCCACAAAGACAAGGGAGAGAGGTGTGGGGAGGTTGGGTGAGCTGGTGCCATGCCGGGGGTAGAGGTGTCCCCCCAGGCAGCGCAGCTCTGGGAATCAAAGCTTGCTCCATGCCATGCAGAGATCTCAGTCCATCCCTGGAGGTTGTGTGCAACATGGGAGAGGCACATTCCCAAACTCCAAGTCTCTGAATGCAAATTTTCATCTTAGAAATGGGCTCAAATGAGGTTGGTAGAAATAAATAGAATGAGTACCCAGGTAATCATGGTGTTAGACTATCATTTGGAACCTGCATTCCTGCAGAGCTAATTCATCTTTCTAATATTAAGGGTCCCAAATCTTGTCCGTATATTGACTTATTCATTAATAGTTTGTGTGTATGAATAATTTACCATCTACATACTATATCTCTACTTTAAATGCATTACAAAGCATATATTAGACAGAGATTGACCTCTGCTGTGGTTAACATCAAGATTTATTGTTCCAGGAAGCTCCAGATTTATTGACTTGAATCCAAACCTGGAGGTTCAATTAAAGTTGATACTGTATTAACAAAAGGCCACAAGTCACATTTCTTCTGTAGTCTGCTTTGTGAAGGATGTCAGTTCTCTTTCTTTAATTTTTTTCCACTGAGGCTGGAGTGTAATCATAAGCCGCTTGCCTAGCTCAGCCTAGCCTTCCTGTTTTATTTAGCGGCCTCTGGGATCCCTGCTAAATCATTATTAATGGGATGCCTAACATTTGTGTTTTCATCTACACTAATACATGTTTTTCTTTCTAAATCCATTATTTTGGTGTAATGTGGCAGATTCTTTACCTTTTTCCCTTTAACATAGGAGCGAGACTACTTTGGAAAAAAAAATAGAAGATCCTATTCCAGTGTGCTAAAATGGAATGGGATTGCTAACAGTAAGGCAGGAGTGGGGACAAAACACTGAATTTGCCTCCTCTTTTGTCCCTTGGTGTTGAAAGTAAATGAGGAAAGAAGATTTCACAGACAGGCTGGGGGAGTATGACCTCTTCTCTAGCTGCTGTATCTGATAACGTTCCCATTTCTCCAGTGATTATTAGTGTGACCTTATTATCCCTTTTCTTTTTCCTTTAAAAAAAATGCCCTGGTATCTTTGCACCATCGCCACGTGCTGCACATTTCATTGCTAAGCAACAATCAGCAGCGCACAGCCTAGGCACCACGCATGAACTTTCACTTCCATCTCCAAAGCAGAGCAACTTTCACTCTGTATTGCTGAAGCTGTTCCTTGAAGGATGTGCTCCTGAAGTGGGGGAGCGTGGGGAGCCAACACTCAGACTTGTGTGTGTGTGCACTCCAGCTCCGCGATGGTGCTTTTGTGAGGAAGCCTTCCTTAATTAGACACGCACTCATGCACCAATGCGGAAGGAATATTCAGGACTAGAGTCACATCCAAAGAACCAAGATAATCCTGGTTTGAGGATGGGAACTGTCATGGAAAGAATAATTATGAAAACCAAGGAAGAGAGGAAAATAAAGGCTATTCCATTTCTTTCAATCCGAAGCCCTCCTAAATATACCAACTTGGAGTTTGCATGAGACCTTCCTGAACTTCCAGCAGCTCACAGCTAAAACAGGAAAGGGAAACCAAGTGTGGTGGGTTGACCCTGGCTGGACACCAGGTGCCCACCAAAGCCACTCTGTCACTCCCCTCCTCAGGGGGACAGGGGAGAGAAAATATAACAAAAGGCTCGTAGGTCAAGATAAGGATGGGGAGAGATCATTCACCAATTACTGTCATGGGCAAAACAGACTTGACTTGGGGAAATTAGTTTTATTTATTGCCAATCAAATCAGAGTAGGATAATGAGAAATAAAACCAAATCTTAAAACACCTTCCGCCACCACTCCCTTCTTCCCAGGCTTAACTTTACTCCCAATTTTCTCTACCTCCTTCCCCTGAGTGGCACAGGTGGACAGGGAATGGGGGCTGTGGTCAGTTCATCACACATTGTCTCTGCCTCTCCTTCCTCCTCAGGGGGAGGACTCCTCACACTCCTCCCCTGCTCCAGCGTGGGGTCCCTCCCACAGGACACAGTCCTCCACAAACTTCTCCAACATGGGTCCTTCCCACAGGCTGCAGTTCTTCACAAACTGCTCCAGCGTGGGTCCCTTCCACAGGGTGCAGTCCTGCAGGAACAGACTGCTCCAGCGTGGGTCCCCCATGGGGCCACAAGTCCTGCCAGCAAACCTGCTCCAGTGTGGGCTCCTCTCTCCATGGGTCCACAGGTCCTGTCAGGAGCCTGCTCCAGCATGGGCTTCCCACAGGGTCACAGCCTCCTTTGGGTTCATCCCCCTGCTCTGGTGTGGGGTCCTCCATGGGCTGCAGGTGGATATCTGCTCCACCATTAACCTCCATGGGCTGCAGGGGGACAGCCTGCCTCACCATGGTCTTCACCATGGGCTGCAGGGGAATCTCTGCTCTGGTGCCTGGAGCACCTCCTCCCCCTCCTTCTTCACTGGCCTTGGTGTCTGCAGAGCTGTTCCTCTCACATATTCTCACTCCTCTCTCTGGCTGCAGTTGTGCAGGTTTTTTTTCCCCCTTCTTAAATAAGTTATGACAGAGGCACTACCACCGTTGATGACGGGCTCGGCCTTGGCCAGTAGTAGGTCCGTCTTGGAGCCGGCTGGCATTGGCTTTATCGGACATAGGGGAAGCTTCTAGCAGCTTCTCACAGAAGCCACCCCTGTAGCCCCATGGCTACCAAAACCTTGCCACACAAATCCAATACACCAACGCATGTTCAATAGGAAATGGACTGAGCAGGATCTTTAAATTCTGTCTGGTAACAGGGAGGTTATTATGAAATTTGCAGTTGCTAAGGAAAACAGATGTTTCTTAGCGCATTAATATAAATCTCATCAGAGAGAGTTTAGTCCTAGCCATGAAACACACAAAAGCTAGGCTAAGGAGTCGTATTTTCATGGCAAAGAGATGTTTTTCTTCTTGAAGAATCTACTGAAAAAGCCCCCAAACTACAGGTCACTCAATGTCTTGAACCTTCCCAGCTTTAGTCCTAATACAATAGTATTTCCTCTGATTTAGATTCTGAATCTTTACATTTATTACAACACAGAAAGGTCACAGAGAAGAAAATCAAACTGATTCTCCAGAGAGACTGTCACAGCCTCAGACTCTGCCACCTGATTTTGGTCAGAGACTCCAACATAGCGGGGGAGCGAGTGCTGCATCAGAGGCAATGCGGGAGACCAAAGTAAAGCAAACTTGATACAATATCTCTTTAACCACGCTGGTGGCTTCTTACACTGCTATGAATCCAAAGTGTGCTGTTAACAATATTGACCAGGTAAAAGGTAACCAGAAGTTGATACTAGCTAACAGAAATGGCAGAGTTGCTGTAAGCAGTAGTTAGTTATCCCCATGAGGTCACTCACTGTTACACTTAGCTAGAGTGCCTGAACCTATTAATAAATCTTACTCAAAGTTCAGATTCTGGTCTCTCGGTATATGCTTATGAGTCTCAGTGGGAACTGGTGTAAGATCCTTTGTATGGGACTATAGGGAAAAATTCAGCTTCTTGCCCAATATAAAGCAAGCGGGAGAAATTCCAGTACCTGCAGGAGAGATTCCTGATAATGAAGGGTGTCTGATATATTGCTTGTTGTAATGGATGGCTCCAAGCAAAGTATACTCAGACTGCTTTTAAGGATCTGGTTTAATTGCTTCATCTTGCACTCAGCTTGTGGTATATGTGGCATTCCCCTGATTGTAAAGAACTAGGAGTATCTAACTGCAAACCACAGGCCATTATCTATAGCTTTTCTTCATGATGAGACTCTGCCGGGCAGATGGGGACTTTCAAACCCATTCCTTCTCTTCTGGCCATGACGAGTCCTCAGGGAGCACGCACTTGCCCTGTCTCAGCTAGGATTTAAAGGTCCTATGGCATTTGCTAACTACACCTAACTAACATGTTCTAAAAACCTGCCCTTCAGAAGGCAATGCCCCTTAACACAGGTGAAACTGGTGGATACTCTTGCAAATAGAAGAGGTTGCACAGTAACTGTCTTGCTCCTGTCCTTCTCCTGAAAAATGTGAATGCTTTAGTATTTGGCTCATTCTTTAAAATATGGATTCCCATAGTTTAATTGGATGTGCCAGTATTTTAGATCAGATCATAAATTCCCCAGAAAGCATGGCTTTTGAGTGGCACAATGCTGGATCTACAAGAACAGTGCATCTGGTTTTACTTCAAAGGCAAGAGAGTCTATTTTACAAACCACTATTCCGTTAGTAGAGTGATAGTATTTTAGGGACATGGTGTAGTGGTGGACTTGGTAGTGTTAGGTTTACGGTTGGACTTGATGATCTTAAAGGTCTTTTCCAACCTGTGCAATTCTGTGATTCTGTGTTCTTTCTATTCCTAGCAATAATTTGGGTTAACACTTTAGGGGAAAGCAGGAAGGTAAATGATAAAATTCAAACAGGCAGGTGCCACAGCAGTTTCAAAGTCATCACCACAGTCATGTCTGGTTGAAGTACGCTGTGAGGTTCTTCTGTGTTTAGTTTATAGATGAAAATAACAGATTACTCCCACTGAAATCAAGGCACAGGTATAATCTCAGGTACCTGTTACCTTTGGTGCAAGGAGCACACACCAAAAATCATTCTTTCATCATGAACAAATAGTTGAGCTTTGCAGGTCCTGCTTCTAACAAGCCTTTGGCACAGCACACACCGGAGGCCATCTAACAAGTAACTAACATTGCTCCACACTCCCATACAGAGCTCCGGTTGGGTTGCTGACCCTGGCGCAGGGTCTGACATGCTGGGGTGGACCTGGGGCCATTGGTGGCTCGTGCAAGGCATGTTGATTTTATTAGAAGCAGCAAAGGACATTAATATTCATTTGCCCATGGCTGGGTGGGCTTGCCATGGTGTTGTACAATCTCAGTTTAAAATGTGGTTGATAGGGAGGTAGCTCACTGACCTGTGGAGGCAAAATAATGTTTGTCTAGCCGGATGTGTCTAGCAAGTGTATTAACCTTTGCCAGTCCCTTTACAGAAAGTGTGAGCCATAACCTCCTGCTCTAAATGTGCTGCTGTGCTTTGTGATTCCTGTATAAGAAGAGAACCCCAAGGGCAGAGATACTAGCGTGCCCCAACTGTGCATGGGTCAAATCCACAGATGAAAAAAACATGCACTACCTCCAGAACTGCTGGCAAACTAAAAGCCTTAAAAAACAATATTACAGGCTATTTTTTTCCCAGGCTCTGGAAAAATTGGGGTTGGAAGATCTCTGAACTAAAATTGTCTGATAGCATTTTTTGTCAGGCTTTTCTCTACACATTTTTTTTGCAGTTCTTTACTGAGACTTTTGAAACAAGCAAGCTATTAGAGCCTTAACTTCTTTGTTTATAATGGAAATGCTCACTGACCCTTGACTATAGAGGTGCTCTTGCACCGTTGTAATAAATGCCAGACACATCTAACATATGTGCAATCCAGGAATACTCTGGCTCCTTGCCAGCACACTACTTTATGCCTGGTATCTAATCCTGCTGTGGCAAAAACTGTTGGGGAATTAGATATATTGTGAGCAATTTTTCTTTTTAGTACCTATGTGTGTATCTGAAATGCTACTTGTCTCCACATTTTAATTGCTCCAAAGAACCGACAGTAATATGTTACTTATCTCTTTTTTCATAGAATAATAGAATAATAGAATCATAGAATCATAGAATGGTTTGGGTTGGAAGGGACCTTAAAGATCATCTAGTTCCAACCCCGCTGCCATGGGCAGGGACACCTTCCACTAGACCAGGCTGCTCAAAGCCCCATCCAACCTGGCCTCGAACACTTCCAGGGATGGGGCCTGTTCCAGTGCCTCACCACCCTCACAGTGAAGAATTTCTTCCTTATATCTAATCTAAATCTACTTTCTTTCAGTTTAAAGCCATTACCCCTTGTCCTTGTAAAATGTCCCTCTCCAGCTTTCTTGTAGACCCCCTTATAAGGTCTCCCCAGAGCCTTGTCTTCTCCAGGCTGAACAACCCTGGCTCTCAGCCTGTCTTCATAGGAGAGGTGCTCCAGCCCTCTGATCACCTTCATGGCCCTCCTCTGGACTCGCTCCAGCAGGTCCATGTCCTTATGTTGGGGACCCCAGAGCTGAACACAGTACTCCAGGTGGGGTCTTATGAGAGCAGAGTAGAGGGGGAGAATCACCTTGTTCGACCTGCTGGTCATGCTTCTTTTGATGCAGCCCAGGATATGGTTGGCTTTCTGGGCTGCAAGCACACATTGCAGGGTCATGGTGAGAACTCTGAGAGGCATCTAGCCATTATGGCAGTTCCATTGAAACATGAAACAGCATCCTTGGATAGGTTATGGAGCAGATCATCTTGAGTGCCATCATGCGGCATGTACAGGACAACCAGGTGATGAGGCCCAGTCAGCATGGGTTTATGAAAGGCAGGTCCTGCTTAACCAACCTGATCTCCTTCTCTGACAAGGTGACCTGCTTAGTGGATGAGCGAGAGGCTGTGGGTGTTGCCTACCTAGACTTTAGTAAAGCCTTTGACACCATTTCCCACAGCATTCTCCTGGTGAAACTGGCTGCTCATGGCTTGGATGGGCGTATGCTTCTCTGGGTAAAGAACTGGCTGGCTGGCCGGGCCCAAAGAGTGGTGGTGAATGGAGTCAAATCCAGTTGGCGGCCAGTCACAAGTGGTGTCCCCCAGGGCTCTGTGTTGGGGCCAGTTCTGTTTAATGTCTTTATCAATGATCTGGACGAAAGGATCGAGTGCACCCTCAGTAAGTTTGCAGACAACACCAAGTTGTGCGGGAGTGTTGATCTGCTTGAGGGTAGGAAGGCTCTACAGAGGGATCTGGACAGGGTGGATCGATGGGCCGAGGCCAATTGTATGAAGTTCAGCAAGGCTAAGCGCAAGGTCCTGCACTTGGGCCACAACAACTCCATGCAACGCTACAGGCTTGGGGAAGAGTGGCTGGAAAGCTGCCTGGCAGAAAAGGACCTGGGGGTGTTGGCTGACAGCCGGCTGAATATGAGCCAGCAGTGTGCCCAGGTGGCCAAGAAGGCCAATGGCATCCTGGCTTGTATCAAAAATAGCGTGGCCAGCAGGACTAGGGCAGTGACCGTGCCCCTGTACTCAGCACTGGTGAGGCCGCACCTCGAATACTGTGTTCAGTTTTGGGCCTCTCACTACAAGAAAGACATTGAGGTGCTGGAGCGTGTCCAGAGAAGGGCAACGAAGCTGGTGAAGGGTCTAGAGCAGAAGTCTTATTAGGAGCAGCTGAGGGAACTGGGATTGTTTAGCCTGGAGGAAAGAAGGCTGAGGGGAGACCTTATTGCTCTCTACAACTACCTGAAAGGAAGTTGTAGAGAGGTGGGTTGGTCTCTTCTCCCATGTAACAAGCAATAGGAGAAGAGGAAATGGCCTCAAGTTGCATCAAGAGAGGTTTATATTGGATATTAGGAAAAATTTCTTTACTGAAAGGGTTGTCAAGCATTGGAACAGGCTGCCCAGGGAAGTGGTTGAGTCACCATCCCTGGAGGTATGACATCTAGATGTGGTGCTTAGGGACATGGTTTAGTGGTGGACTTGGCAGTGCTAGGTTAACGATTGGACTTGATGATCTTAAAGGTCTTTTCCAACCTAAATGATTCTATGATTCCTACAAGTCAAAACATTTTCACCTCCCTTAACTCCTTCATTTGTGTAAGGAGTATCTGGATGCCCTTGGCTACGTGTCCATTTCACACCAGGTGCTCAAGCCCTGACCTTTGTGCTCAGGGTGCCCTGCTTCTCTCGGGTCTCCTCTGATCTGTGGCATCCCATGAGTTGGTCACCCCCTGAGCTGGAGTCACCACTGCCCTCAGCATCACACTGAATCCTCATCCTTTCCCTGACGTGTGTGGCAAAGCTGCACACCACCAGAAATGCACAGCCTGTGTAAACTAGGTATCTGTGCAGAGGCTGAGAGGAGGCCTGTGCACTTATCATAGAATCATGGAATAGTTTGGGTTGGAAGGGACCTTTAAAGGTCATTTAGTCAAATCCCCCTGCAGTGAGCAGGGACATCTTCAACTTGATCAGGTTGCTCAGAGCCATGTCCAACCTGACCTTGAATGTTTCCAGGGATGGGGCATCTACCACCTCTCTGGGCAACCTGTTCCAGTGTTTCACCACACTCATCGTAAAAAGTTTCTTCCCAATATCTAGTCTAAATCTAATTTCTTTTAATTTAAAACCATTACCCCTTGTCCTATCGCAACAGGCCTTACTAAAAAGCTTCTCCCCATCTTTCTTATAAGCCCCCTTTAAGTACTGAAAGGCCACAATAAGGTCTCCCTGGAGCCTTCCCTTCTCCAGGCTGAACAACCCCAACTCTCTCAGCCTTTCCTCATAGGAGAGGTGTTCCATCCCTCTGAGCATTTTTGTGGCCCTCCTCTGGATCTGCCCCAACAGGTCCATGTCTTTCTTGTACTGGAGACTCCAGAGCTGGACGCAGTACTCCAGGGGGGGTCTCACCAGAGGGGAGTAGGGGGGGAGAATCACATCCCTCAACCTGCTGACCACGCTTCTTTCTATGCAGCCCAGGATACAGTTGGCTTTCTGGGCTGCAAGTGCACATTGCTGGCTCATGTCCAGCTTTTCGTCCACTAGTACCCCAAAGTCCTTCTCTGCAGGGCTGCTCTCAGTCCCATTAGTACCATTAGTACCTTTTAGTACCATCAAGGTTCATCTGGGACTTCAAGAGGGGCCAGACCATGGATCTGGATGAATTTCACCCCTTTTGCTGTCCACATCCACTTCACCTTCCTTCCCCTGCCTTGTATCTGGGCTTATATGTATCAAGGTCTGTAGCGCTAAGGGAGCAGTCTGGATTGATTCTCAGGGGTTTATTTTATGAATTTTTTGGAACTACCTACCTGCTTTTGTGAATATTTTACAAATGCTGAAAATGTTTCCAACCTGGCTGGGAATTTTCTGACATGTTGATATTTGCAGTCTTTTCCATCGAGATGAAGAAGGGTTGACAGTTGTTACCAGCATCTAGAGATCTGTAGTTTCTTTAGCTTGTCTGTAGCTTTGATCTACAACGGTACAGATAAAATAGTGTTAAATCAACATATATAAATATACCTTCCCCCCTAGAATTCATAACTGTCATAATGACCTCAGCCTTGGACCCCTCCTGAAGTTTAATGACCAGTTGGGGTTAATGGCCCAAAGTTCCACCTCAGGCTATTAACACTCAGGCAGTCATTAATTCTCAGAAAATGCTCAGGGTCTTTATTGCTGTTGCTTAAGCGATGCCCAAATGCCTGTGAATATTTACAACCCTGCTGTGGATGTACGCAATAGGACCTGTGCACAGTATTTCAGATGTCTCACTGTTCAAAAAGGTCTGAGTACCTGTTAGTAATCACTTCTATATATGAAGTTAATGAAGTAACTTAAACTGGCCACCACCAGCAGTAATCTAAAATTGTGGTTACTTGTATAGATGTGTACTTTAAAAATAATGAGTGTAGAGGCAGACTCCCTGCCCTGAGGAGCTTACACCCTGAAGTCCTTGTAAACATATGCTTAAGTTTATCTTTATTTAGAATAGTTGCAAGGGGCAACAGGCATGTGCTTGCTGTTACACAGATACTTCTACATATAAGTCAATGTTGCTTACAATTTTTTTTCACCATAACACCTTATGTTTAATGCTTTCTGTGAGATGAGATGCAAGACTGAGCTGCTCAGGCTCCCCACCACAGCATATCCGCTTCCAAGAAGACATCACAGCATTGGTTGACAGGTTGCTTAAGTCAGTTGTTGAAGAGACAATGTTGTTTAATTACTGGGTATTATTATTTAGGAAGGAACACAGGACTGAGACTGACCTTGTGGGGCACTGAGTCAAGTTTCTGTTCTATTGAACAGTGACGTTAGATCACTGTTAATAAACTGAACAATCTCAGCTTGAAGAGACATAGAGGTTTTCATCCCAACAACTTCTCAGTGGCTGTTTCAGAACCTCACTGCCCTGGGGATTGGAAACCTTCTTCTAATTCCCAGTGTAAATGTATTCATGGTCAGTTTGGGTCTATTTGTACTTGTGTCAGTATTGACTTTTAGACTGAATAGCTCTTCCTTTCCCTGGTGCTTACTTATTGGATGTGTTTACAGAGAGGCATGATATCCTCTCTCAGCTTTTCTTTTCCCAGGCTTACCAGACAAGGTCTTGGCTCTCTGTTCCCCTGATTATGATCTGCACCTGCTCCTGTCTGAGAGCCCCTAAAGGGCACACAACAGGCTGGGGAGATCTTCCCAATGCTCTGGGTAGTGAATCTCAAACTACTTTGTCCCTACTGAGATATTCACCTGGTCTATCTAGAATTGCATTTCCTTTCCCACGGTGTTGGCTCTTACTCATTCTCTGATAAAATTGGACTTTCTCCTGAGTTGTTTCCGGCTTGTACGTTCATGTCGTTACTGTAACTGTTGTTTTGATCCATTATATACATCAGTTGTATGTGCTATCTTGAACTTAATACTGTGAGGCATCATCCCATTTCGATTACCCTGCACGGCTGTTTAATTCTTAGATCAAAACTGTACGCTGCTTTCTGCAGATGGGACAGGAGCTACTGACCATCCTCTTGACAAAATGTGAAAAGCTGGAGGGACATTTAAACTGGCACCTATTTAGGCCAGGGCCTTGCTCCCGTTGTTATCCTGTGTATCCCCTGTGCTGTTCATAGGGTCCTTTGTTTGCCATTCTGCTTCCACAGGAAAGCATGTGGTTACACATCATGTGTGGAGATGTCATCTGGGTGTGTATCTGTGTTCCTTCGTTCTTTCTTTTTTGTTCTGGAAGCTCTTTGGATTACATTATACCTTTTTTGCATATTTTTTTTAAAGTAATGGATGACTATGTAGCAGTGGGTAGATACTCTAGAATGTTTTCTTATAGTAACTGTTCATACTCTTTAATGAATTTTCTATAGTAAGTCATGTTTCTTCTCCATTTTGTTCTTTACAGATATCATTAATAGTGTCATCAAGAATGGCACATATTTTAGGCCCAGATCACTTGATTCTGGTTTTGAATCTACTACAGATGCTTCCTTGTGACTCAGTCAAGTCACTTAAACACTAAATTTAAGAGGAGAATAGTATTTCTTTACCTTCAGGGGCCATTTAGACACTAAGATCTATTAACATTTTTAACAGTTCAGACACCAAGTGACCCTAAGATGTGCCTTCATGCTGAAAAGCTTGATTATTTTTTCCAACTGTACCAGTTGGCATAATAAAAATATTATCTCAACCTGCAAACTTCTCCTGCCTGTGTCCCCAGCTACAGCAAAGTACCTGTATCTATGGTGTAACTGAAATAGGTATTTATTATGGGAAATATAGAGACATACACCAAGAAGCAAGGAGCACCCAGAAAATGCACTCTATTTTTGTCTGAGACGAGGGCCATGTGGAAAAGCATTTTGCAATGCTGTTAATGTTCTGATAAAACACTCTAGTTGCCTAAATGAAGCCAGATCCTAAGGTGAGGAGCATGGTATAAATACTTAGATAGAAAGAAGAGAAAGGAAAATAGAGTTTTTAATGTACTATCAATTTAAGTTTTAAAGGAAAAAAACACCCCACAATAAAAAACATAGTAATAGTAGCTGAAGTAGTAATCTACTGCCAAGGGGCAGAACGAATATTACAGAAAGGGGCCTTCCCATGAAGAAGAGTTTTCTAGGGATTTGTTCCACCTGAATCCTTGGATCATGGCTTTCCTAGGACAAAGTCTGCAATGATAGATAGGAAGAGCTTTAAATTGCAGAAGGCAGTGCATGGGAAGAAGAAGAGAAATTGGGGAGACAGCTATACTACTATCACCTTCTTTTAATACAAAGAAAGTAGAATCAAGTCAGTGAGGATATACCAAAGATAAAGGAATATCAGATAGCAGGAAACACAGGGGAAAAATTTCCCCCTAACCCCTATGACTGGACAGACAATAAATCAGTGCAAATACTGTACTTAACCTAGCTAGGAAACCAGGTGAAGTGAGGCGGCAATAACAGATGCAACAAAGCAACCTGTACACAAAGATGGAAGAATTAGGCTTATTGGTGCATGACATGAAACAGGATATTAGAGGGATAACAGAAACATGACAGAATACTAATTGCAACTGGAGTGCAAGTACTGCAGGATGCACACAGTGAAAGGAATGCAAAAGGAATTGTTAAGATAATGTGGTAGCATTATATATTAAGAATATGCCTGGCAGTAAAGAAATGTTAATGAATAGTACGGATAAAAGAGGATCAGTTTGTGTCAAAATGTGTTAGGAAAGGATTCTGAAAGTGACTGTAGTGAGAAAGGGATTGGGCTTTACAATGAACATTGGAGTTGAGATTGCTTTAGTATCATGAGACACATAAGTTACCAGGTGATTGTATCATTACGGGAGACTTAAAATTCAGTCATAGACTGGAGAACAGATGCTACATCCACAATAGAATCCAGTAATTTCTCAGATTAGAAGTTGAAAAACCTCCTTTTCCAAGGAGCTGTGGAACCACTAAGAGATTATAGTATTTTAAGCTGGTGATGGACAAGTAGCAAAGATATGATAGAGAAAGTAGTAGAGAAAATAATACACTATCAAGTGATGACAGTACTGGTCAAATTTCAATTTAAATGAAATGGCAGTGTATACAAAGACAAGTTGGTAGTTAAGGCTTTTAACTGTAAAAGGGCAGACTATATCATAGCGAAGCAGTCTGAAGAGCAAAGGCACTGAATTGGGGTAGAGTACTGGTCTGAAATTTGTATTCTCAGGCAAGAGAACTCCAGACCTTGCTGGACAAATAATTCTACTAAATAGGCTGTTGAGACTTGCCAAAGAATCTTCAAGAATCAGAATGGATTTGCTCAGAAAAAGAAACCAGAACTTGGAGGACTGAAAGTGAAAGATCAGAATATGAATTGTTGAACACCTGGGATAACTTAGACCATGAGAAATCAGAAGAAAGAGTTAAAGATTCTCCAGCCATGATGAATAAAGAACCAGAAAAAAAAGTAAGGATGCTATTTAAAGCTATTTTAGGGATAGCCCCCAAAACAATTAATACTTTGTCTCTGCCTCTGAAGACGAGCAGGTGGAACACAGATGTGATAGAAGGACTGTTTATGGGGAATAGGATTATGGAAAGTGGAAATGGCTCCACAAAGTTTGAACCAGAACTCCTCAAGACTGTATGCCTATCTGAATGGAGGCTAGTAAGTGCAATGTCTTCAGTTAAAAAAAGATGCTAAGGGGCAAACCTGGGGGCATAGACCAGCCATTTTGATGTACAAGATTTTAGGGAAAATGAAAGACATAGGGAGTAATAGAAGATGTCCTAAAATACAATACCAACTTACTAAAGGGGACCAAGTTTCAGGTTTCTTCAATAACTGATTTTTTTGAGCCAAGGCAAACATAGTAACACAGTAGCTGTAGCATACCTGTTCTTTAGTAAAATATTTCACGTAATTGCTAGGTATTCTGTCAGATGAGAATTAGTACAAGGAACTGCCTAAAGGGCAGACAGTGATGGATTATGCTGAAAGGGAAACTAGCTCTCTAGAGTGAGATTCCAAATGATGTTCCTTAAATACTTTTATTAGTGATCAAGAAGGGATGTGCAGTAATTAAATTTGTTGAAGGTACAAAATTGGGAAGCACCCACCCATATCAACAGGGCAAACTGAGTAGGAATCTGGTTAACTTGATGCCCACAATAATAGGGTGGGATTAGATGAACTAGAACAAAATCCAGGGTGATGCTTTTAAGAACCAGTAACAAGAATGGTTGCTACCCATTGAAAATGGGAAGAAAAAAAGGAAAAAAAATATGGATTTGTAGTTGTCAGTTACAGGATGTCTCTGAGCCATTGGTGTGGAAAAAAAAAAGAAATAGTACACTAGGCAGTAGGAGAAGTATTTCCAGTAGAGAGGAGGAAGTACTGATGCACTGTAATATGTTACTTGGAACCACTATGCACATTTTTGGTCACCTAGATTCAAGAAAGACAAATTCAAACAAGGAAGTGCAGAAAAGTGCTGCATCACAATACAACAGGAAAAGAGACCTTACCATACAGGAATAAGGAGCTTTTGCTGGGTTTGGTTAGTCAAACAAAAAACAGACTTAGAGGAGATGGGATTACTGCCTATAAACGCATTGAGATGGTAAAACCAAGGAGGAGAAAGCTGTTTAGCTGAAAGGACAATGTTGACACACACACAGAAGCCCAGGAATAAATTTACGCTAGAAATTAAAAGAGGGCTACTATTTACCAGTGCAGTTTGTAGTGGACAAAATCCTGTCTTTTTTAAAGGTGGAGCTTGATAAATGTAAGAAGGGGATTATGTAGGTTGCCAGAAATATCAAAGGACTGTATATATGACCCAGGAATTCCCTCCCAGCTTATCTCCCGCTTTCCTAAATATCTAAAATGAGTAAATTCTGCACTTGGAACGTGGTCATTGGACCTGGGAAAAAAGGTTGTTCAGAGCTCAGTTTAGCTGAGCTTAGTTTAAGCCATAATATATGCAGACAGGACTAAAACTTGCTTATGCTGTTCTGGGGAAGCCATGCACTGAAATTTCTCTGTGCAGAGTTGAAGTCAGAAGAATTACTCCATTAGAAACCACACTTTCTGGCTGCACGTCCCCTCATGTGCAGATGGAGTGCAGAGCTCTGTTTCCTAGCAACTACTAAGGACCACTGGCTTTATAAATCAATCTCTGCCAGGATATCACAGAAACCACGATAAATGGGAAACATTTAGTAGTCAGAAGGCTTTCTACTTCCTCCACTTTCTGGTCTGCACAGAAAAGTCTTTTCAAGAAGTAGATAATATCAGCATTTCTTCAGAAGTGAACTGAATTCAAATCCTTGTTCAGGTGGCTTGTTTTTCAGCTCCCCTGGGGTACATGTCCTCATGTCCATGAATGGTCCTTCTTTAAGATGTCAGTTACCATGATTTCTCAAAGACAAAATTATTTGGAACTTCATTTGAAAAAAAAAAAAAAAGAAAATTAGATGCAGATAAAGAAGGAATGAATAGCACGGGAAAAAACTCCAAAGAGCCCTGGGAAGAAGGGGAGTGATAACAGTCAGTCAAAGCTTGCAGATGCAACTCTTCCCTTCTGTGCAATAAATTAGCTTCTAGTGTCATGTTCATCTATGAAATTTAAATAATATCTGATTGACAGCAACCTTCAGTTCTTTTGTTTTTCGTTTTTAAGAATTTCTACTAATTTCTGTGTTTATTCATCCTCCCCATTTTGCAAACTTCCAGCATCTTCTGATGCAGCTAACAGGCTGAACTGGGAACTTCTATGTTGTTAGTGCACTGGAAAAATCCTATTTTCCTTTTATATAAAGCACAGGAGAGCTGTTCTCCCTGTCCAGCAGGACTTTCATCAGGGCTTTGTTTCAGAAATACACCAGAGGTTTTGTCACTCTGGTAACACCTGGGTTGCAAAATGAAAGTGCTAAGAAGTTCCCAGTAATATGTAAAGGGAGAAAAAGGCTCTCCTAGTGCATTTAACAATAAATATTACTGAAGGGCTCATTAGATAAGGAATTAATATTTTAGTCTATACTGTGACTGTTATATGTTTCAACAGCCTGATGGGACAATCTAACTTCTATCTTTCAGAACAGTATTGATTATTTAATTTCTAGCACAGAGTGTTGTCCGTTGCAAAATCACAGCATCAGTCTGAGAATGCTCTGCATGTCATTTTTTTCATGAGCACTAGCAGAACAGGAGCAGTAGGTGAGTTAAAGGTTAGCTTCAGAAAGGGAGTACTCAGGATACTAAGCTTTGTGACTGATGGTAGCATTTGACAGATCTGATGCTTAGACTGTGAGCTCTTTAAAGTGGGAAATTGCTTATATATCACAGAAAAGAAGCCATGCACGTTTGTGGTGCCATATAAATAGTCAGCAGTCATTCTGCTTCTGAGCTGGAAGTAAAATTAGGAAGAGCTAACATTTTGCTTTTCAATTTTTTCCTCTCTTTTTAGAAACATTTTAGAAGATTCTTTTTCACAGAACTAATTCTGTTTTGTTGTAATTAGTAACACATTGTTGTAGACTCACAAGATATTTCCTCTTTTACTTGTACTGTTTATAATTTCAGCTGAATCACTCTATTCAGAGATGGGTTTGTGTTACCCTGGCATCTCAGATTATTCTTTGCCTTTTTTGTTGTTGAGTTCTTTTGAAGAAGATGTGCTTATATCCCCATTGTTCAATCAACAAAGTATGCAATTACAAATCTTTGGTCTTCTGGTGTGTTTAGCAAATCTTTTCAGCATACAATTTACCACCTGTGGCTTTTCTTCACCTTGGAAAAATGCTATTATCTTAAATGGCCTACTTCTAATTGTAGTGGGTTTAATTGCTTCGATACACAAGGGTCTGTGTTGGCTACTGTTGTTTTCTGGACATGTTCAGAAAAAAATGGGTATCTGTGTACAGATGTCTGTAGAAGGGGCAGGAATTTTACTGCACGTTTCTCCTTAATAGCAATGGATGTCAGCAGGTTTACGATAACATTCCTGGAATTATTGCCCTCCTGAGAAGAATTTCCATTCCAGACCATCTCTATGGGAGATCTCTATAAAGATGCTGCCCTGCCATATCTCTCCTGCTTGGTACTCTGTTTGAAATGTGTGGTGTCACTGGAAAACTCTATCTCGAGCCAACTGTGCTGCCACTGGTTTCAGAAAAGTGTTTGACAGTGGCGTATGTGACAATATTTCTTTATTTTAAGAAGGGATATGAAAAAAATCATTTGAAAGGGAGGAGATCTTGTAAACAGAAAGCACCTGGAAGCATGCTCAGCTGAACACTGTGTCTATATATTCTAATTTTTTTTCCAGTAAATGTATGGTGTCATCGTTATTTGTGGAGTCATGTTACTAATTTGCAAACATTTGGAGAACTGTCAAATATTTGTGTGAATATTTATGAGTCCTCAGTGTTTCACCGCTTTTAGCACAGGTGGTCATTTGCCCAAATATTCCTCTAGGAAATGTACTATTTACTGTTCACCATTCATCTTTCTATTGCTTAAAAAGTTCATCATCCAGTTAGGGAACAAAATAAGTAGCCTGTGATGCAGGACACAGAGCAACCCTTGCGGTGGACAGCTGAAATGAATAGCTTCAAACAAGCCATGTGCAGAAAATTATTTCTCTAAGCAACTAGGCAAATATTTATCAACTGTAAGGCCTCCAGGGCACACATTATCTTTTTTTCTATTTATTCATCATCTACTACAATGGGATTGCAAACCTTGTAAAGGTCTTCAGGCATTAATATAATAAAAATATACAATAACAGAAAATAACAAATACTATTTAAGAAATCTGCAGAGGATAGTAGACGACTCAGAAATAGAAATAAAGCTATATTAGAAACAAATTTCCCGCAAGTAGTTCTACTTCAAAATAAAAACATTGCCAAATCCTTCTTGCTTTACTCACATGAGTCCTCAAGCTGAAGAAAAGCTTCTAAGGCAGATTATAAGATTTCACTCTATAGACTAGGAATTTGTATTTTTACAAAACAGAATGGAGTCTACAGAACTGTGAGCTGTGTGAAATGAGCTCCAGGAAGTATTTTTAATGATCATGAAAAAGAGAAAATATTTCAGAACACAGACCTAAAAACTTTGAAGTGTATTTTGGTTTTATATTTTAATTCTAAGTTTTGATTTTTGTCCAGCCATTAGTGTTCAATGACTATAAAGTTAAAGAGGAGCAGAAAACTATTTAAAAATATTTTTTCTGGATAAATCTCCTAACACACAAGGGAGCCTACTGCATAGTTTGGACTTGCATTGTAACTACTCCCACACCGTATGTTGACCACCAGAGATTATATATGCATGTACATTACATGCTGCAGTTACAAATGTTAATAGTTAGCAATATTTGATGAATTAGGTAGCTCCTATAGTTTATGTGCTGTCATAGGTCTATTAGATTTATTCACATGTCTTTGCAGCAAGGTAAAAAATGAATTTTATTTTACAGTTTTCTAGTAAACTTCTAAGCCCTTGTTACCCTAGGTTGATTTAAAACTGTGGGGAAATTTTGTAATTGGAGTTGGCAAGCGTAATCAATCAGGCTTTTATGAGTCTTCCAGAGAGCCAGAACCCCCAGACAAAGACATTTAAATACAATCACTTAAAAGATGATTAACTTCAACCTTTGCCTTGGCAATTCCCCACCCCTCCGAAGGAACCTATGGTATGTCAGCCTTGTCCTAACTCTGTTCTATGGAGCTAATGTTCAGAGATCTTTGTTTCCTTTCTTTCAGATGTTTGACTGGAAGACAGATAGCACCTGTGGTAGGGAACATTAAGGTCAAGATCTTGAGGCCTCCTAGGTCTGGCAGATGTCTGGTTTTCAGGCTCTTCCCACTCCATCCAATTGTGAGGTGAAGTCCCAAGGGATTTCATTTACTCAGTTTTTGTAAATGTGCTGGGTTTGTGCTCTTACCGCTGCTGCCGCTACAAAGACAATGTTAGCTTCACAAGGTCCTTTTCTGGTATGTACCCGAGACCAGCAAAGAATAAAACTCCTTACAAAATGCTGCTTCTGTGTTTTTTTTCTGGGAGTTCGGTTTCTAAAACATGGGTCAATTCAATTGCCTAATCACAGACATCTACTTGAGATGCCCTGGGGTACCCTGAGCAAAGGGGTGGCCCCTGAACCAAGCCTTGGGTGTCTGCCTTGGGGCAGACTGAATTGCCCTCTGGGCTTCCAGGCTCTCCTGGCTAGATCTCCAGGGACTTCAAAGGGAGTTTACATGCCCAGGGCACAATAAAACTCTGCTTTGGCTTTCCCTGTGCCTTTCCCAGGAACCTGCTCCTTGCTCATTTGATGGGGTAGGGTACTTAGGGTACTTGCAGGGTACTTTTCTGAGATATTTAGAAAGGGCACAGTGTTCCCTCAAAAGCATGTTATTTCTGTGTTCAGTTTAGGTGTACACATCAGCCCATCAACATCTATTTTGGGTGCAAATGTCTTATAAGGCAATTTGTCCTGCCTTGTGGCTTTGTTTCTTCCACATGCAGTCGAGTGTATCAGCGATGTGAGACATTCTTATAATCATCAACACTAGTATTAACCTTATTATTATTTGAGTTGCCTAACCCTGTTCTCCTCCCTATTCCAGGGCCCAGAAGGTGAAGTCTGTCTTAGGACAGACTTTGTCTAATTGTCTGAGGACAATTGCAGAGGCTTCAGGAGCAGACTGGATACTAGGAATATGCACATGGAATGGGTAGGTTCTTCATGCAACAGTGCTGTTGTTTACTAAGAGAAAAGACTTTGTCTAAGGGTGGGGCAGCACATTGATGGCATCCTTAGCTATGCTGATCTAACTGCTCTGTATGCTGTCAGGAGATGCACATCAGCTGTGAGAGATACTGCATTGCTCCCAGAATAGCTGCTGCTTCTGTACAGCCTGGGGGAAAATGTCACCTTTCTCACTAGTTTCCTCACACTTCAACATACAGAGCCAGCATGAGTTATTTTTGTAGGAGCTTCTAAATCCTGCTTTGGTTTCACACAGCCAGACTGAAAGTAGGACCCGTTCCCATTTTACCCACACTTCTTAACAGCTTCGGAGACATCTTTTTTACTGCATACTGCTTCCTGTTTTTGCGTAGAAGTGGTAAAATTCAAATCTATGCCTTTTTTAAGGGTAGGGGGTGAAAAAGCAAAGCAAAGATCAGTTTGGAGCAGGCTTCAAATTCACTTGAATGCTGCACAAAGGCGGGGTTGGAAAGAGGAAAGATGCAGGCTTTTTCTCACATCTCCAGTGTGATCTCAGTCCCACTGAAACTGATGGAAATCCGACTGGCTTCAAGACTGGTTGAACCTGGGCATACTGAAGAGCAATTAAAACTCAATATTTTTTACAGAAGATGATCCTGCCCTGAAGCCAGCAAACAAACCAAACAGAGGCTAGTAAATCCTCTCCTGGATAACAATGGCTCTCTGCTTATCAGCCCTTCAGAATTCCTATTTATCAGCACCAGGTTGCTGCTGGACTCTTTCGATTCTGCTTGTTAGTGTCTGATCAGAGGCTGCCTTTGTCCAGCTTTAATTATGCATGAAACCCGAACAAGCAGACAATAATGGATAGAATTTCTTCCGTTGCTTTAAAAAAGGGTTGTATAATTTCGTGGGAGAACAAGCAAAAGCACAATTACTGCCTTACTGTCAAACATAAGAAATACAACCAGGTTTGGCCATAAAAATAGGTCTCTCTCCATCTTTTTTTACTTTTTTCCTTGTTGCTGCAGCTTCTGTTTTTAACAATCTCCTGGTGAGGCAGATAAGCTGCTAATTCTATTAATGCTGTTATAAAAATCTGTAAGGTAACTGAAGCTTCTAATTTAGTGATTTATTATCCTGAGCAAGGTAGGTAGAGTGTGTCTTTCATGTTCCGTAATCAGCACTGGAAGAGCATTAGACTCCTAAGAAGGAAACTTTCTGCTTACCATTTCTACTTGCATAAAACTCTTGATCAAACAAGTGAAGTGTCTTTTTCTTTCACCGAGATCACTTTTAAATAATAAAGAATCCAAATAACAAATTTATATAAGCATGGGCTCTACTGATGTCCACTTGTGTTGATACAAGAGCTTGTACATTTCAGAGAGGTCAGAAATGCATTAGACCTAGAAAATACTGCTAACTCTTAATAATGGATCACATCACATTCTCAAGCTCCCCAGTCTGAAGCAGGATTAGCAGAACCAAATCCAAATCTCCTTTGTACGTGCTTTTCAATCCTCTCACAACAGGCATTTGCTAATATAACTCCACTGATTTTACAAATGTACATCAGCGTTATCATAGGAAACAAGGGAGCATACTTAACCGATAGCTCTACTGGGCACATCCTGAGGGAAGAAACAAACTCCAGGAGCTTTGAAAATCTTTTCTTTAAACTTCAGTTATATGGAGAGAACATGCAAAGGTCTAAAGATTCTGCCAGATCTTGCTATATAGGTACTACAATGTAGAAGAAAGTCCTTTGGTTTGAGTATTTCAGTTATGCGTGGACAGGCATGTGATCAGGTCAGAACTACTTCAGCACAGTCATGTGGAGATTAGTCAGATACAACTGTTATTTGTAAAGGATATATAGTGCCTGCCAGATTGCAGGAAACAAACACTGATGGCAATTGCTAAAGTCATAAATGGGATGTTATCAAAGCTTGGCATTTCCTCTGGGATTGGGGAAAAGTTCAGGAATATTTGTTGAGATCCTAGTGCAATCGCAAATATAATCACTGACATCCCCTCCAGATATTGATTAACTGCAGAATCATCTTTTTTGTACTTTTGTTGTATGATGAAACTGCACAAAATCCAGCCAAACTTCGGCTGGTACTCCCTGCACACGTTGGTACATGTGTTGGTTGACCAATCAAGTTGCTTAAAATGCACACGGGCACATTAAATCTTTGTTTGTCAGCAAGGAGTAGATTAAAAAGTCAGATTTTATAGGGTTAATTCTCTGGATAGAAGGATGTTATTGACTGATTTTATTTATGTCTATAATTCATACAAGGGATGCCTCAGACTTCAGATATTCTGTACACACACGAATCCAACCTATGTCAATTGGAGGAGGTGTAAAATATGATGCCCACTATTTGTGGTCACTAAAGGACCACTTTTTATAAATCTGCTGATGTAAGTTTCTCCTTGGCCTTACAAGTGGCCTGCCTTAACATTACCTTTCAAAATCACAATTTTCTAAATTAATTCCCAACATCCTCCTTAAACAGGCTCCATGGCAGTATTTTGCAAATATAGTAATATAATAATCACAGCTGTATTTTAATAATGGTGAAATGATTCCTGTACATGTACCAGTTTTGGACCTGTCAGATGGGAGGGACTCCGATAATGGAAGGCAGTATTTTTACTACTGGTAAAGTTTTTTAGGGGGCGGTATTACCATTTCAGGAAGTTCTGATTTTTGGCATGCAGTATGACCACCTCCTGTTGGTATCTTGTATTAAATAAAAACACTTTCAAGTCTGTAATGCATTCTTTTTTTAATGTGATCCGCATCAAAATAGGAAATGAACACTTTAAGAATTGAGAGGAGGTAATAGTACAGGTGAAATTGTTCTCATAATTCTTAAGGCATTTTTTCCCGAGTCTCAGTGAGATGAATGCAAAGATGAAATTATCTTTTGCAATCAACATTACTTAGAATCTTGAGGTCTGTGCTGTATTTATCCCTCTGTACCGCCAATATACGATGATTTAGAAATTTGTTTTGGCTTTTTATCTTTGCTCACATATATACACCTCCAAAATAAAAACTAGTGGAGTATGCACACTCATAAATATGTCCAGACTTGCACTCTTCTGAGATATTTCAGAAAAGGCTTGACACTTGTAATCAGAAGTAGGTTTGGATGCTGCCTTCAATTCATTCAGTAAACGCCCTTCCCCCCCCAACCCCTCTGCATTCCCTTCTCCCTCTTTGGTTCATTTTTAAACCTGAAGGTAGCAAGGAGAGGAGAACTCCTTTGAAGGTGCCTGAGGAAGACAACTGGCAGCAGTAGGAGCTGCACTGTTAGACTAAACTTCAGTTATTTTCTTCTGCACCAAAACCACACTGATTTAATATATTTAATGTACTTGTGCTGTAGTGAATATTGCATATTTCCCACTCCTCGGAGTTCTCATCTCCAAACCTTGTGAGACACTTATTCCATCTTTCAGCTACTGCCATGTCACAGTGCCTTCTTAGCTCTGCTCTGGGGAGGCTTTGCTGGACTTACCAAGTCTGGTGAGAAGAGGCCTTGGGGCAATTCAACAACTGCCTGCAACTACTTAAAGGCAGTTTCAAAGATGATGGATGCAAACTTTCCTGATGAAATAGCTAATGATATAATACAGGGCAGTGGCCACAAATCACAGCTCACGACGTTCAGTCTGGCCATTAGGAAAAACATCAGGAGGACACTGCACCACTGAACACGTTACCCAGCAAGGCTGTGAAATTTCTACAACTCCCCTCTTAATACTGTGAGAGCAGGAGAAGTATGAACCAGTACCTTAGCACAGCACCCAGCACTGTAGGCAGGGTGAGACCAGCAACACCTCCTAGGCCAGCTGGAGGTACATCATTACCATACCAGGAGAGCATGGCTGATGGTAGAAATGGGAGTGGTTGACTTATGGTGATCATTCAGATCAGGTGGGGTTTTGAAGGCTATTGGATGATTCAGAGATTTACCTATCTGGGAAGAGCTGGATCTCTTGCACAGAGTTTATCTTTTCACAGGACTCTTCCTTTCAGTTTCACTTCTCTGTATTTAAATAACACTGAAACCAAAAAAAAGGGGAAAAAAAATCTGTATGCTACACGAAGAAAGGCAGTATTTAAAACAGTATGCAATAGGTCTGGCTAGGCAAATGCTCAGTTAAGTCAATGTTATGTGGTGTGTTCAGTATAGAGAGTTCATGCTTTGAAACACAAAAATTACCTCTGTATAATCTATTTGTGCAGCTCCATTGGTCAATAATTCCTATTTAACCCAGAGAAGATGTCCCACTTGAAAGGAATGATTTCAGTTTAGTTACTGTGGATTTGAACAGTGTATCTGAGATGAGAACCTGGCCCAGCGGCTATAGGAATAAATGGGATTGGGAAAATATATTGTTTTGAAAAGGAAAAGGTAATTTGATATACTGGGCAGCAGGAGAACTATTACTGTGATTGAAGACTTTTTTCCTTCTAAGTTTGTGTTTGCTGGATGTATTATTTATTGCTGAGAGATGGTAGATTATTAGATTTTTCAAAATCATTTTGGTATTTGATTATGAAGCCAAGTTGCTCTTTTGAGACTTTCCTGGATATAGTGCTTTTTTGTTCAGCACAGAAATTTCATTGGTTTGTGTTCTTTAGAAAAATAAACACATTGTTATTATTACCAGTATTGAAAAATGAAAATTATATTGTACTGGGAAACGTTTTCTTCTTCTAAAATGACGTGCTCTTAGTCTTTGAAAGGTAAAGGTAAAAAGTAAGCACAGATGCTATTTTTTCTAATTTGGGAAATTTTGAAGCTCTAATTAAATAACTGACTAAGTATTCAGAGCTTTCTTCCTGTTCTGTGCTTTTCAAAGTTGTAATTTTCTTGCCTCCTGGTTATTTTTTCAGGCTGCTTATTCCGTATCTGGTATTTTTCTTTGTATTTGGTCATACTGCAGTAGGTTCTGCTGTAATGGCCTAATTTTAAATGACAACTTAAGAATATCACTAGATATTATTTGCGATCACACAATAAGCCTTCTAAGTTCTTGCCAGATGGAGCAAACAAATCATTAGAAGTTATCCGGCAGACACCAGTGTCAGAGAGCCATAGATTTGTCTCTTTCATTTGCCTTTGGGTAAAAAAAACACAGAACATTTTCTGTCAACGCCTGTTTTGACAGAAGTGGCCAAAAACATGTTGATGAACAGTCTTCTCCCAGAGATCAGTTTCATTTCCACTGAAACACTCCGTGACAATCCATCCATTTCTAGCTTTTCTTTTTTGTGGGAAAATTTGGAAATGATTAGGTTTGACTTTCCCATTTCATTTTGTGGTGATTTTAAGTTCATCCATTTTACTCTGCAACTGAAGTGGCCGAAGAGTGTGCATCCAGTCGTATATCATTGCTCAGCAGACACGTAGCATCTCGCTAAGCCATAGGGACTTGATTGCATGTAATGAGCTCAGAGCCTTTGTCCATGGCCTTGGAGGAAAAGGGCTTGAGCTGGTCTCTTCACAGCTAGCCAGCACTGATTGTCCATCAGCGCTCAGGACTTGAAATCCTCTTGTTTCAAAGACGTGAGAAGGGCAGGTCCCATGTGCTAGGGGAAGGGGCCTGGCCACTTGTGTTGTTTTCCATTGTACTGCTGCTTGGTGCTGGAGCCGATATCTTCCCCTCTTTGAGGTAAGTCTTACCCATGTGTGTTCCTCAGTTTTAGGTGAAATTACCAAGAGGCAACTGGGGACTTGCTGCTCCATCCTTATTTGGGAGGCTACACACCAGCTAATACTATGGCTTCAGTGAAAGTCAAACAATTTTCCACATTCAATATGTGAAAGTGTTCCCTAACACGAGATTGCATTCAGATGAGGATCTGGAAACTTTACATTTATTTCCACGTAAGAGAAAAACTGCTAAACCCCACTGTTTGAAGGGGAGCCGTAAAAGCTGATTCTGAATTAGTTGTACTAGCCCTGAGCAGTCTGCCTGCACTGAGGGAGGCAGGAGAATGATGCTGGCAAGCTGTCCTGAGCAGCAAGACAGCAGCAGAGTGAGACCGTGGGGAGAGCTGTGAACAAGCCGGCCTGAAGGGATGCCACATGTTGGACTCTGGAGAGCCCTCACGATGCTCCTGTCACTAGATGCAATGGGCTGAGGTGCTTGTGTGGGTAGGCACAGCCCTGAGCGTAAGTCCCTAAATCCCTCTCAAGGCCAGGGGCCCTCTAACTAGACTGTTTTCTCACCAAAAGCAGACTTCGCAATCTGTTCCGTGTTCTGTGTGTGCGTGTTTGGAGAGCAATCAGAGTGAGCATGATAAAAGAAAGCAATTAGAATGGGCTAAGGTGCTACTTGCATGCAGTGTTAAGGAATCCTGCTATGTCTTTATCTATTTCTAAGCACACGTGAATTCATGTAATATTTAAAGAAGAACTCCTAACATTTGACACTGACAATAATTTAATTTTTCAAATATATTTATAATGGAAGTTTCAACTGCCAATAAATCTTTTCCAGGAGGCAGAAGGTACAGGAGAGAAAAGGAGAGATAAAGGCATTGGAGAAAGATCACAAGGTCGATAACAGAAAGACCTGCAGTCAAACTGGTGTGTTTACACACTAAAAAAAGCAGGAGTGACATTTGTTCCCAATGCTTCACAGATCTTCATCGGTTCTTTGTCATTTCAGAAAAGAAGTCTGTGCTGCTTCTCCCAAGGCACATCTGCCATCAGCCATTTCACTGCAGAATGTGAAATCACACCATCACAGAGCAAAAGAGAAAAGGGAAGGTGAAAACTGGGGAAGAAAACACGGGAGGGATGAACTGAGACAACAGCAGCTTCAGTCTTTTCCTGGCTCTCTTGTCTGCTCATCCAACCCCCCAAACAGGCCTAACCCCAACTTACCTGTGGTGCTTAACCACCTTTTGCTTAATTTTTCCCTTTATTGCTCCCAGAAGGCTACCCTGTTGGGTGCTAATCTAGTTGCTATTGCTGATGGTGTGTCAGGGTGCTGTGTGGGGGCAGGGCTGTGGCTGTGTCTATGTCTGTATCTGTGTCTATCTGTATCTATATCTGTATCTATCTGTATCTGTGTCTGTCTATCCCTATCCCTATCCCTATCCCTATCCCTATCCCTATCCCTATCCCTATCCCTGTATCTGTATCTGTATCTATGTCTATATCTATGTCTATATCTATCTATATCTATATCCTCTATATCTATATCTATATCTATATCTATAGAGATTAGCCCAGCGTGTAAGTAAAATAACAAAAAAAAGATTTGCCAGCCAATGTGGAGAACAAATGATGAAGGCAGGATCTGCTTTTGATCACCTGCGAGGCAGAACGTTTTCCATTCACCTCTCTCAGTACCTGGTGGCGGTCCTCCACTCACTATGGCTTCTCTAACCCAGGGCTCAGTTCTCTTCTGAGTGTGGCACCAGTATGGAACGAATTAGACTCATTCCCTTTCATGGCACACAGATTAATTGCTTTGCCTTCCTCTCCCATCCCTGCCTCCCCTAGTTATGATCCCCTGCACCGCTCCTTCCTTCTTATTCTGCTGATCCAACTGATACTGCCACAAATTCATTAAAGTGACTTCCCATTTAATTCCACCTTCTAGGCTGTCAGGTCAAAGCAGGGGGATGAATTGAGTGACCCCTTGCTGATTTTGCCATGGAGTCGGAAAAATATGTGATAAAAAGATTTCTGGTAAAATAGATGATCTGTCTGTCTATAATTACAACGTATTGTCTGGTGATACATCCAGCTTAGGTTTGGATGTCTGTGCAAAGGAGGCTTCTTTTGGCAGGGGGTACCCATTTTACTTGTCTTTTCCCTCAGGTGTTGATTGTCTGGCTGAGTTACCACTCTCTGTCACTATGCAAGGACTGATGGTTTCTTACAGTTTAACTAAGAATTGTCTGTTTGTTTAGATCCATGTATCTGAGGCCCACTATCATGGATATTTATTATTCCAGACAATATAAGCTGACAGACTGCTTTGCAGAAATATCCTTGCTTTCTATGGGGGACAGATGTAGGGGTCTAAAAAAATCATAGGCAAGTGAGTCCATAACAAAAACAACTTGGGAGAAACTGGGGTAGTTATGGCTACGTGGTTACAGCCCCAAAATCTACAGAACACTCAGTAAAGTAAATTTTGAAAATCTCTTTCTTGTTAAAGAGAATGATGTGGAGTGATTTTCCAGAACCGTATTCATTAAGAATGAGAAGCAAATTATGAGGATGTGAGGATTAGGGGCTTCAGTTTATCTTCGCACTTGGAGTGACACGTGTTAGGTGCAATAACTATTTGCTGACATGGGGAGCAAACCTCCTCACTGTGGAAGTGGTGAGCACCTCAGGCTGACGTATTAGCCAAAGGCAGGCACAGATTTATTGAATCTACGAGAGGATGAGCAATGAGAGGAGCGGGTTTTCGCAGGGTCGGTGGTATGGCCACGAGGCTGGATAATCCACCCCATTGCAAACACAAGTTGGTTTTTAGGAAAGAGAAATACAGCGCTACTCCAGATTCTCTTTGGAGAAGCAAATACTCATCTGCTATTACCGGCAGGGTTAACGAAGCCAGGATACTGTCACTGCAAATGATTTTTTCACGTGTGTCAACACCACCACATAGAAACAGAAATGTCTGTGACACAGTGTCTGCCTCTGAGACAGGTTTTTTGCCTCTGGCAAGGCAGCCTTTGCCTTCGCCATGCCACCAGCTGCAGAGCCGGTGTTTGCGGGCAGCAGCAGCCCCGGATGGCATGCGTTCCCCACTGCAGGAGCTCCTCTCCAGCCCCTCCGGAGCTGGATCAGTCAGAGTTTAAAAGCATTTCCAGGGGGTGGAACTAGAGAGCAGGCACAGGCGTTCAGTTCATGGTGCCTTAAAGTTATGTGTTATGCTTTCCTCCTCTAAATCTGAGTATGTTTTGGGTTAAACTTTGGAGGATGACACCAATTCCGGAGTTGCAGTCACTCTCCCTTCCAACTCCACGTGTGTCAGGGAGGGTCCAGAGCACACTGGCTCTTCAAGTTTAATTATCCAGTATTGTTCCAGACCTTTTGTAAATTAACTTATTGTTCTGGAAAGCTGGAGTGTGACTGGGGAATTGCAGCCAGAAACACAAGGGAAAAAAAAAATCGCTGAATTCTCCATCTCCTCCCTAGCTCTGTGTCCTGTGCAGTGTTTAACTAAATGTTAGAGTCAAAGATGGAACACCAACACCATTTTAAATCTAGCCTTTTTCTGAAGCAAGTGTAGAGTTATGTGTAGCACGTGTTCCAAGAGCTTCCACTGTACAGGAGAGCATTACTGTTTACCCCAGTATGCTCAAAGTCAAAACCAGCCAACATATGGTGATATGCTATATCAGTACTTCAAATTCATAAACAGGAGTCTCTGCAGGGAAACTTAGTACTAAAAGAATTCATGCTGAGATAACTTTAGTTTCATACTCATCCTTTTCAATCTTGGGACGACTGGTGCTCCCTTTGAAAACTGTTATGCCAGTTAGAGACAGCAACATCCCTCTCTTCTTATAGACACTCATTTTGGTGTTTCCTCACATGGCTCAGGTGAGGCTTCCTCATCCACTTCAAAGGCGGCCGGGTTAATGTGGTACACTGATGGTCTGAGCTAACAATCCTGGCTGTTCTTAGGCAGATACAGAAATGCTCTACGCTGGTACGAGATGTGTGTACATGGGGAGGCAGTGGCTTCTTTCTGGTGGGCAGTGAGGAGATCTGGTGGTTGAGCTCTTTTCCACCACCTCAGCCAGATCTGGAAAAGGATGTGCTGGTCTGTTGCCTCAGTTTTAATTTCATAGTTATACAAACAAAGCTTTCTTAATTCAACTTCTCTTACCATTGCACAAGGGCAAGAGATTCAAGCCCTTCCCAAATAGCAGACATGTCAAAAGAAACTTATAGCAGAGTAAGACTGCCAACGTGTTCAGAAGATTGAGGGCAGAATTTGTTCTATTGACACAACATCACATTAGGCCCTTATCTTAAGCTATATGGAAAAAACACATTCCACATAGACAAGACCTTGGTTACTGACCTGCCACAGCACATTTTTATGGACTATTCCACTACACATCTCCACAGAAACAAGAGTTTCCCTTTCCCATGATTAGCCTTTTCTCCATATATATATGAAATATATATATTACAGTAGTGCCTAGAAACTCTGCGAGCAGTATCAGTGCAGTATCAATGATTTTGTATTGAATAGTATTGACTAAACTGTGACCTGTTTTACACTTGGTGTTCTGGAACAGGATAGGATTTGCAAATTATGTTTACCACAAAGCACAGTTCATATCCATGATAATCCAAAGTACTTCAAAATGGTAATATCACCAATGCAGTGACTACACACGCAATACAACAACATATGCTTTGCAGTAATCCATAGGTCCATAGGTAGCCAAAGGAATTGAAAAATTTATTGAGACAAAGGTTAGCGGATTAGTCCCTGAGAGTACATTCACTCTTTTCCAAAAAATGCTGAGTACTTTTTAATTACAATGATGTGTACCTTTTAAACATTCCTACATGACTTTTGTATTCACGTAGGAAGTGGGAGCTTCACTGTAGAAGAGCAGTGCCTGTGTCAAAGCAGCCTCTGCTTGCTTTGGAACTGTGGACACTGGGTGTAACCTCTCCTACATGTACAAGAGTTGTACAGGTGATCTGTACAGCAACGGCTTCCGAAGCATAAAAACCCTCTGATGAAAGGCCAGGTAATGGATGAATAATTCAGGTGTACATGATGTACAGGATTGAGTACTTCTGACCAGGCTGTGAAAACTACATTTCTCATAACTCTTATACCATTTATATGACATTCGTAATTTTGTATCTGATTTTTAGAAAGAAAATAACTTACATACAAAGCAACTTAATTGTGCATTTTTTTCCCCATGAAAATAATTCATTCTTCTGTATACTTTCAGTTATGCAGGTGACCACTGCAGAAAAAAACTGTAGCTGTTCAGGGAAATATTGAAGACTCTTTTGCAAATATCTTTTTTGACCCGAGTTTTATCTCTGTGGTCCCATGTCTGTGTCCCATTGTCCATACTCTTAACACATGAAAGGATCTCTTCAGAAAAACCACATTTTTGCAAAAATATATTGCATCAATCAGTCCTGGGTTTTAAAGTTTCTAAAGCTTGACACCAACCCAAGGAGGGAGGCAGGGAGGGAAGAAGAGAGAAGGAAGGGAAGGGAAGGAATGGCACAAGGAACCTTCTGGAAAGCCAGAGTTCCTCTGAAATCTTGTTTCCTTCACTCTCCTGCCTGGGCTGGACCAAAGCAGCTGTGCTTTTTGGGAAAAAACACAACAGTTTTGTATTTCCCAAGTCCCTAGAGCCTGATAATACTTTTATAACTAAAATTAGCTGAAAAGGAGAGGAAAAACACCCTCTTCTTCTTTTTGTCTATCCCTGGATCTATTAACAATAAAGCCCTTTGGTACAATAGTACATCCTGACCCACACTCGTCTGAGAAGTGGTATGTTGCTTCATGAATCGTTTGACTTATGTAAATATTAACAAACTTTATTCTATATATAAAAGAAGACTGATAACAAAGACTGTGTATTATGCAAACATTGCACTACGCTTGATCACTTTTAAACCCCGTTAACATAAGCTGTGTTTTCCCTGTATGTAGAATAACTCTTTCAGAAGACTCTATTTTATTCATTGTATTTGGCAGTCACAGCCACATAGTAAATGATCACATTATATGCAGCATCTTAATGTTGTGCAGAATGTAAATGCTAAGGAGGATAATGAATAGGGCAATTGGAGAACAAAATTACATTTCCTACTCACGGCTCTGATCAGCCCTAGTTAGCGTGCTCATAAGTAAAGAGTTAGTTATGGGAAGGTGGTTGGTGATTAAATGAGTGAAGAAACACATTCGTTTTGACCAGCAGAAGACTGGTAAATAGACAGGTATGTTAGAGCTCCCAGAGGATGGGATGCAAAGGTGAAGTCCGTGTAGAAAGGGAGCTGTCTTTTTATTAGAGCGTACTGAATAGTTGTAGTTCATTGAAAGGTCTTTTCTGTTGTCAGAACAGTTTCTGCATGCCACTCAATATCTTTCTTCCCATGCATCTCGAACAGAATTCAAATCTCCCACTTGACCTCCATAGAAATTTGCTGTAACAGTCTTCATTTGATCATATTTCCTTGAGATATTAAACTTCTGAGCTAATGTGGAGAATCAAGAAGTGTCAGTGCTGCTCAGGGAGAGAAAACTAAACTGACTCCATGTTATTTTGGTATTGTTATCTCCAAAATGACTCTCCCACTTGTGAATAAGAAATGTCTACTGACTGCTATCTGCAGCGCCTTTTCTGTGCTTTTTTCTAATGTTAGAGCTCAGCATACGATCTTTCCAAGTTCTCCCACACTTCTGAATCTTCCCTCTTCACATTTTTGGCCAAGAACCAGCAACTCAGGCACAAGGTAAAGCTTTGAAAGGGGATGAGAGGCATGGTTCATGAGCCAGCTTCCTGTCCTTGTCAACAGCTACTGTACTGCTACAGCAACAAATTGCACATCCTCTCAGATGTGATGGACTTTGCACAACCAGAAGCTGCCTTTAGGTGGGTGGTGATGAGGGGAGGGAATTGAAAAAAACCTGAAGAGTAGTTGTCACTGTTTTTCATCCCAGCTCCAGCAACCACAACTAGTTGTAGCACTGCAATGAGTATGACAGCAGGTTCTTACTGCATAGAAACCTTCTGCACCAATTTATTCCTCTCAAATACAAAAGGACTGCTTTGGAGATCCAATGAAATATGTGTTATAGATGTGTAACACTGGGACAGCAGCCCTTAATGTGCAACACTCATCTGGAGGAGTTTTGTACTCAACGACCCTCCATGGTTAAGCACTGATGGCGTCGAGTCTAAACTGTGTTTTCATGACGTAGTGTTTCCTGAGAGCTCCACTGTGTGAGAAGAGCTAGAAAAGTACATCTGAATGAACTAATAGTATAGGTTAAAATGGGTTTGTTAAACTGCATTGATCCCCACTATAGACATTCTTATTCAGCATTAAACCAGCCCTAATTCAATTCAGTTTGATTCATTTTGGCAGTGATGTAGAGAGAACTGACTTGCATTGGTTAAGTGCCCAGACCCTATTGAATTCAGGCACTGAGCCTGTGCAGACCTCTTAGACCATACCTGCACAGATCTAAATACCTGTCCCAGGCTGAATATCTCTTAGATCAGCTTGGGCCATTCCTATATTTGGCATGTCTGCTGGAATTTTGCCTGAGAATGTCTTTGATGATTGCCTGTTTACATGAACTGCTATGGCTATGGTATTTCTCTTACAGATTGTGTTTTGCCTCATTGTCTTGTGAATTATGCAGCATTGCTAATAGACACATACAACAAATATTTTCTCGATTATTATAAGGAGATTAGAGTATTCCTATAGATGTTTATACTTCAATGAATAAAAAACAAGCAGATGATTCTGGCAGAATTTGAGAAACAGACAGATATCAAGAAGGACCATGAAGCCTTCAAATATCTTGACTCTGTTAAGCCATTTTGGACTGCTGCGGAGTATTTCTATCCATTTACAAACACACTACCATGAGAAACCTCATCTCATAGTGGAGGATGCTGTGCCAGGACATTCAGATCACCCCTCCTGGGATCACCACTTGTCCCAGCACTGATTATTCTCAACCATTTTTCTTAGACCCGTAGATCACATGGAACACATCTGGGTGGTAGTGCTGTTCTTCTCCCTCATGTTCTTGGAAAGGAAAAAGAGTTCCCTTGGCTGGAGGAAATAACCCCAGGAAATTAGGTACAATCCACTTTCAGTCCCTTCCTTTCCCCAGCGATGGAGTGCAGAAACTTATAAGTAGCAGCATCCCTGCTATTGAAAGAGGTTCTGGGGTAGAATAGAGGCAAAGGCACAGGTAAAGGAAGGCCAAGAGAAGTGGAGTGAAATGGGTTAGGTTACAGAAAATAATGTAGGATGGGGCGTGAAACTAACAGTTTTGATACTGCAATGGTACTGATGTTTATTAGTTCAGGTATTGTTGGGATTCTAGAGATTTAGAGCAGCTGCTACTATGGAAATGCTATATAACCGTATGAATAAAAATACCTAATTTATCTTTCTGAAATATCTAAAAAAATTAAATCCAACTCCAACAAGCATGAAGAGATGGTGTATTTTCAACTGAAACTAACAGCTCTGAAGCAAGTTGCTTTTACTGCTAAATTAGTAGCCGCTAATGTAAAAATTCTTACAGTCTCCAATCCTTTTTATGTTTTGTAATAATAATTGCGTTGCAGATGACAGCTAATGCCAAGATGTTAACCACTTGTTCCTTCTCCTTCTGATTTGTGCAAATTAAATTAGGCACATAGATTTATATTAATATTTCTGCAGAAATTCTTTCCTCTTTGTAAAATGCACAGGCTGTACTCATTTTTATTGCTGAGATCTGACAGCTACCTCCTGCATGGTGCCTTTGGATTAGTGTTTCATGGAGACAAATATATTCTCTCCAACGAGTGTGGGGTGCTACTATTAGATTGTCCATGTTAATAGAAACCGTATTCACACTTCAACAGAGAATGTTCTGTATTATCATCATTTCTCAGCTAAACAAATAGGAAATGGGAGATAATCTAATGACTGCAAAACCAGCTGTACATTTGATACAACATTCCCTTAAAGGAACACAAGAAGATTAAACATCATGGACCTGATCCTGCCTGCAGTAAAATCAATGGAGAGTTCCTAGTGATTTTGAATGTAAATTGACTCAAACTCCTGATCTTTGTCTCATCTATCCTTTCTGTCTGTGCCACATTGAGCTGTGGGAACTCACTTGACTACAATTATGCTACCTCTTCTGACTGGAAAGGACATTATCAGACTTTCAAACCTCCTGTGTCTGCAACACCTCCCTTCAGACTGAGTCCTGCCAGAGATCATCCAAAAAACACTTTTCAGGCTTCCCTCTTAAACTTGCTCATGAGACTTACAACCACTAAAGGGACAAGAACAAGAAAACTACTAACAATACCATTCTTATATTTCTCTGTCTTTGTAAACACAACATTGTCCCATTTTCTAAGTAATTTTCAAGCGAGTGTGTATGTTTTCTCTTTTACAGTTTCTTGTACTAAAGTGATGGAGCAAATAATCCTGGAAACCATTTCTGAATGTATGAAGGACAAGAAAGTGATTGGGAATAATCAGCATGAATTTATGAAGGGGAAATCATGCCTGACCAACCTGACAGCTTTCTGTGATGAGATGACTGGCTTGGTGGATGAGGGGAGAGCAGTGGCTGTTGTTTATCTTGGCTTTAGTAAAGCTTTCAGCACTGTCTGCCATAACATCCTCATAGATAAACTGAAGAAGTACAGACAGGATAAGAGGACAGTGAGGTGGGTTGAAAACTGGCTGAACTGCTATGCTCAAAGAATTGTGATCAGCTGCACATGTCCAGTTGGAGGCCAGTCACTAGTTGTGAAACTCTAGGGCAGGTATTGGGGTCATTACTGTTTAACATCTTCAATAATGACCTGGATGATGGGGTGGAGTGCACCTTCAGCATGTTTGCAGATGATACAAAGCTGAGAGGAGTGGTTGATAGACCAGATGGTTGTCATTCAGAGAGACACAGACAGGCTGGAGAAATGGGCCAACATGAATCTCCTGAAGTTCAGAAAAGAGAAATGCAAAGTCCTGCACCTGGGGAGGAATAAATCCTGTCACCAGTATAGACTGGAGGCAGACTGGCTGGAAAGCAGCTTGGCCAAAAAGTACCTGGGGGGTCTGGAGGACGCCAAATTGAATATAAACCAGCAATATACTCTTGGAGCAAGGAAAGATAAGGGTATCTTGGGCTGCGTTAGGAGGAGTGTGGCCAAAAGATCAAGGGAGGTGATCCTTCCCCTCTACTCAGCACTGGTGAGGCCACACCCAGAGTGCTGGGTCCAGTTTTGGGCTCTCCAGTACACGAGAGACGTTGACTTATTGGAGAGAGTCAAGCAAAGGGCCATGAAGATGATTAAGGGACTGGACCATCTCTTCTATGTAGAAAGACTGAGAGAGATGGGACTGTCCAGCCTGGAGGACAGAAGAGTCAGTGGGGATCTTATTTAGTGAATAATCTGCATAATGGAAGTGTGTAAATAGATGGAGACAGACCCTTCTCAGTGGTGCTCAGTTGATGGACAAGGGGCAATGGGCACAAATTGAAATACAAGAAATTACATTTCAACATAAGAAGGAGCTTTTTTACAGTGAGTGTGGTCAAACACTGGAACAGGTTGCCCAGAGAGGTTATGGAGTCTCCATCTTTGGAGATATACAAAACGGGTTAGACTAGGTGATCTCCAGAGATCCCTTCCAACCTCAACTATTCTGTGATTCTGTGATTCTGTAATAATGAAAATTTCAGTGCATTTCACATGAAGAAGAATTTCCTGTTCTATAAATTTTTTGTGCTGTCCAGGTCTGATAATCCTAAATTGCCAATGATAATCATACTGCAAGACAATTTTTTTTCCCAGACAACAATATAACCATCGTTGCCTAGTCATTAGACATATGGTGAATTATTTTGAAGAAAACAGCGACTAAATGAACATATGAATCGTGGTACCAAATACCTAATTTACATCATGATCAATACTATAAAACTTCATTTTCTAGTATTGCATGAGTCTCTGATAGAATGCAGAATGTTATAGTGAAATGTGAGCTGAATATTAGATATGCTTGTGATAGGCTGGCTGTAGAAGACAGCAGTATATTTACCAGTATTATCCCATTTTAAGTAAGTACTTCCACATACCTGAACATTGTTAGGATTCTCAGCTTTCAAGTTGGACAATCGCAGATGTCAATGATTAGTCTTTCAGCTTCTCACTGTATAACTGAATTTCTTCCTGAAGATTTACTCTATTCAGTCCAGGGAGTCCCTCTTACTCATTCATGCTTTAGCATCCTTTTGTTTCCACATGGAGACCTTCTAGATGTGTCCAAGCCATCTTGCCTGCAGTCATCCCTTGCTGCCTCTCCTGGAATATCCTGTGACAGCTTGGAAGGTGTTGCGTTGAGTTACTGTCGCATACAAATAGGAGTCTGAGGAGTGGCTGGGGGGGGAAACTCTCCCGTTGAGTCACGAGGTTCAGACAGGACCCCCTTGCTTTCTAAACTCCTTCTCAGAGAGGAGGCTAGGTGCGGCTAGGCTGCTTAGCCTCAGACTTGGTCAATGGTTTGTTTTCTAAGGACTGTGTGTATAGCCACTTATTAGTTCAGGGCTTTCGCTAAGGCAACAGCATTAATTTTTACACCCCCCCAGTCTGGTCGTGTTGAAGGAACTATCACGGCCAGAGCAGTGAAGAGTGCAGTTTATTAGAGCAACAGACACACAGATTCTTTGGATTACCGGTGATAAATTCACTGTCTGCAAAGCACATGCAAATACCAAGAGTATGAGTATGAATAACACGGCCGGACACAAACATGTATATAACATGGCCGGACACAACGTGTATATCAAGAATATGAGTAACACGGCCGGACACAAACGCGCTAAAGATAATAAAGCAACTCTATATATAGAGAGATTTCTAAGTTTTCTGCGGAGGCACTTGATATAACCAAGTGTTCGACTCTTACCCAAAGGCGTCCCGATGCGGGGAAGAGAGACTCAGCCCGTCGACTGATCCCAGAGGTCAGAGTGGTATGCGATGGTGTCTTCCCTAACATTCTCTTTCTCTTAAACCATTTTATACTATCTTTCACCTTTCGGGTGGAGCTTGAGTGACTCTAGTCATACATACCTTTGTTTAGGATTGGTGTAAAGTTTTCTCGCTTCGCTTTAAAGGTATAAGCTAGAAAAATTCAGTGCGCAAACTCAGTGAGGGGTGGTCGCACCTTGGAGGCGGGTAGCTTTTGGGATGGAGGTGTGTTTTGGTATTATAACGATGTTATAATGAGCAAAGTTCACCAAAAGGACAGCATTTTGTCAAAAACGTGGCAGGCTGTTGGCCCAGGGTAGTAAATATGCAGCTTATCAGTTCCATGACACCTTTAAGTTCCCCTATTATTGCAGAGCCTGGCCGCGGCATCTCCACACCGCTCCACCCTCTGGGCAGCGCCTCTTAGAGTCAGCACACCAAGTTCCCCTGGCATTACCAACATCTAAGGTTGCAGGCCTAGGGAACTCCCATGGAATGGATTCCTTACATGTCAGCCGCCTTCCACCTGGGGAGCTTCTTCAATGCTGTGCCTTACCTAAAAGTGTGAATATAAGTTCTAATTTTTAAGTCACCTCAGCAATTATCCCACGGAAGGAGAGCTGTTTCTTAGTTCAGCATCGCTTGCTTGACTTACTGAAGGTTACTCTCCTTGATCAGGGAGCTCAGAAACCTGATGAGAACAACTTGGTCCACTGAGCCAAGTTACTGCACCATTAAAATATGAATGATTATTTGTGGGGGATATATGAGCTGGAGAGAAGCTGTTGTGTTGGAGTTGACTAAGCTGGTACCCAAGAATGAAGTATGGTTGAATAAATAACTGTCAGTAGAGACTCTTCTCACTACACTAACTGAATTAAATTATATTGTCAATTTATTTGTCTGCTGGTTGCTTTTCTGATCCAATGAAAGCTCTTCTCATGAATTAAAAAGACAGATTCAACTTGTTGAATTGTGGGAGACATGTTGTTTTACCTGAGTTATTAATAACACCTTATATTATTAAACCTGGAAGAAGTTTTGTCAGCTAGTTCACTATCACCACGGATGCTGCAGTTCATCAGCTTTAACAGTAAATGAAAATAACTTGTTTTTTTCTTGAGCTTGATTCTCTCTTGAACTGCTTTTATGGGCCCAACCCATCTGATACAGAAATCAGGGTAAAAGTTCTATTGTTCTGAATGGGATCTGGATCAGGTCTATGAGACTACTTGAGACAATATGTAGTTGCAGGATTAGGACCTTTCTGGTGCACACTCATTAGTGCAACACTGCTGTTTCTTCAGCAAATGCTGAAGTACATCCTAACACCCCTATTTTCTGTGTAATTTATTTTTATTCCCAAGAACCTGAGAAAAGGTTTCATAAAAATTTATTTTTCCCCAAACTAAATTTCCAGAAGTAAATAACTGTGAAAATCCTTTTAGTTGTGGTTTTAACAACATCTTTTGCCTTCTTCCAAACTTCTTTTTTTCCTTTTTCTGTATCTTGATTTGGTTTTAAAGCACAACGCAGGTAATCTTTAAAAGATGTGTGAAGTGTATATGAGCTTAAGGTTATTCAAGGAAAATCTGAAATTAAAAAAGGAACTTTAAAGCATATCCCCGATAAACCAGACATTAATCTAAGGGGAAAAACATTAATAAGCCTTTATGAAGAATTTAGCCCTTTTGTTTCCAAGCTAAATCACAGGTCTACCTAGTTGAAAGGTGAAGATGGCTCATCTGTTAAATAGCTATTGGACCTAGATGATATATGATGATTAATTGTAATATGCAAAGTCTGTCCCAGGCGTACAGACCTCATAAAGCCAAAGATGACACAAGTGGGTTATTAGCTCCCATCACAGCGGTAAAATAAGCCAACTTGTGATCTAATTATCAATTTTTAAAATATATGTGGTTACAGTGAATGTTCTGACAGTATGTAAAGACAGAATTTAAGTCTTCATGTTTTTATCTGTAGTCTTTCATTTGATTTAATTTGAAAATGTAATGCTTGATTTGCCAGCAAATCTAGAAAATATGGTTCCAGACTCTCTATGATTTTTACTGTATTACATGCTGAGGCTGCCCCTGGGAATGTATTTCTTTCTCTCCTCCTTGTCAATAATGAATGACCCTACATAGCAGAAACCTTATTAGAGTCTATGTTTAATGATTGCCCTAGTGATATGAGTGGCCTGATAACAAATTGAAATGTCAGACACTCTATGACCCTCAAATAATATTGAAATCTGCCAGCCCCTATTAAAATGCCTTCAAACTATATTATCTTGTGGTAATAGATCAGTTACTTACCCCAACTAGTATAGTTATCACGTGGGACACTGCAGCATGATCCTTTTAATCAAAAGCAGTGGAACAGTGGCTAAAAATGAGGTATTGTCATAGCAAGTCATGATGAACCTGCTTCATTAAGGCGGAAAACTGCCCGGGAAGAAAGAAGGCTGTGATTGATATTCATTCAGGTGTGTCATATTGTAAAAAGAAAAAAGTAACTTTCAAATTTGAATGAATAGGATTTTCTCTCCCTTTCTCGCCCTCTCCCTCCCGCTGTCTCTGTTTTAATGGATTATCTCATTGCATAAGCCATAAGCTACTTTTATACGTCCAAGTGCCATCCATTGTGTTCTAGTGTTGCCATAGGAAAAAACCCACCCAAGAAACAGAAAGACTTTTTCATCATTATTTCCAACAGCTCCTCTGGCACTTTTACATGGAGAGCATGGCAGCAATTTTTTCCTGTTTCCAAATAAATACAATAAGGAGTATCAATTAAAAAAAAATAATTCATCATCATAATTATAACAAGGAAAGCAAAAGTAACAGCAATTGTAATAATTGAAAAACCAGTATTACTTCCTTCTTCCTTAGGACTTGCCCCTCACTGAATTATGTTAATGTGTAGAGGTCATATTTACATGGCATCAATAATTGCACTTGAATTGGAGTATTGTGCATAGATTTACTCATAAGATTAAAATGATAAAGAGAACTCTTGGTAATCTCAGACTGTCTCAAAGCACTTGATCCTCTTGAGGCTAATGGGAATCTGTCTTTCTGCTGTGGAAGATGCTGAATTGTGCTTGCCTGTGGGATTCTCTGTCCCATTCCATACTATGGAAAAGAAGAGGGGGTTAGATAGGGAGTCTGCCAAGTTATAACTTCCAGATCCTCCACTTTTTAAAAGGAGGTCAGGGAAATTGTGAACTTCTGAGAGAGGGCATAGCCCTGGACTAGCACTTAGTATTTTTACATGTATACACTGAGAATCGCAAGGCCAGATTTCAAACCTTATGACTTTCCAGCTGAAACACTTCTGGAACGGACTCTACAGCTACTCTGTTGAAATACCTAGGAGCATCTAAAGGTTGTACTTCATAGGATACTCAAGGGCACACTTACTTGCCAAGTGGACTGCTCCTGGGACCTTGTGCCTTTCTCCTGCCCACTTCCAAATACCATATCAGACCTTCTGGTAAAGGATTTGTGGCTGATGTCAGGCAAAGCAAATAGTTCAGTGTCCTTCCTAGGGGAGCCCTGAGCAGAGTAAGGGAGATGTGGAGGAGGTCTGTGCTGAGCCTGAGTCCAGATTTGCACACAGCTGAGTACAGAACCCTCTGGGCTTCAGTACTGTAGGATATGAGCTTAAAGACTCTATACCATAAACCCCTAGATGAGAAATCAAGATGGTAGTATTTATCTACTAAGGATATGTGCATGAGCATGTACCACTTGTGTGGGGAGGAACATCAGCCTGCTTCTATGCCTTCTTCCTTGCCCTGTAGCCACCTCCTCTAGCAGTGCCTTGTCCTACATGCTTTCCACCCTGCCCCAGTGCCTCATCATGTAACTCTATGCTAAAGTTGTGGATGGCCCTCTAATCAAACTACTGAATCATACTTCCAGTTATCTTTTCTCCATAAACCATTTAAAATTACATCCCAGAGCAGGAGCAGTGGGCTCTCTAAAGCTCACACAGTTATAACTGACCCTGACTCATGGCTATAACCAGAAGGATGAAAGTTACAACCTGGCTTCAGAAGGATCCTCTGCAGGACCTGCAAACTGTGAGAAGATTTTGGCAGGAGTTTTGTATGAGGTGTAGTTAAATTCAGCTCTGTTCTGCAAAAAATGACTTTGTAAAAATAGCTCCATGTTTATTGCCTTTTTATCAAACAGACCGAGCTTACAAATAAAAAGATGAATATTGTATCTGCCATTCCTGCAAACTCACTGTGGGCTTTTACTGTCAGCCTTAGCTTCCTTCCATTTCACCTATCATCAACAGCAATAAAGACCTTCAGGTCAAATTAGCCCCCTTGAGATGACTGTGTAACACGCTGGCTTCAAACTGTGCTCTCATTGACACCCCTGCAGCCCCCTTCATGTCAGTGGTTTTCCACAGGTAAAGCCAGCTGAGCTTAGTGAATATTTCACTGAGGATGTACAAAAGGTATCAGGCCCTGTAGCTTACAGCTCTTTGGTGCTTTACTCTGTAGAGAGAGCAGTAGGGAAGAAGAAGTAAGCCCTAGAAATCAGTTATATCATCATTGTCATGTATTGTATTCATATTTGATGAATTCTACAGAAATTCTTTCAGTTGTTTAACAGTCCTGAATTGCTTCTGACTATCTGAAAAATATATAAAAGCTTGATTTGTTTTCCCCCAGGGTCGGCTTTTGATTGTGAGCTGCATTTGGAAGGGCCCGACCCTACAGTGAAATCTGCCTGAGGACAGAGAGCACCAGCACAGTCTCACTGCCAGGCTGGGACCTACACTGATCCCACAGAGATGCATTTCCTCAGCTCAGTTTCACACTCTGCCAGGAGCTCCAGTGAGTTGCCTTTGGAGCTGAAGTCAATGGGAGCACTTGCCGGGCACAAAGTTAACCACATGCATAACACAGAATCAACCTCGGGATTCCTGTATTTATTCCACTGGGTCCAGAAATGTTAATGGTTTGGATTTTCAAATTAAAATTTCAAATCTACTATCCAAGAATATTTGAGACAAAATGCTTATGATAAATTTTTCCAGCTGAGATTTGCCTGGGGACATTTTTCCATAACATGGGATATGTTTCCATGTACTTCTGAATGCAGAAATAGCCAAGGCATAAATAGTGTCAGAAAAATCAAGAACACACTCACTTATGGATACAATTTTTTTCACACTGTTTGTCCAGCTTCACTGAAACTCTTGACCTGAGTAAACTTGAAAGTCCAGGAAAAAGTATCTTGCTATCTTGTTGTCATGTACCTGATTAGCTTGGTTAGAAACCAAAGGATGTTCATACACATTCTTGTCTAGTTTTGTATTCAGTATTCTGTATTAACCCATGTTCTTGACCTGAACATTTATTAAGTACCCTCTAGATTTTGTCATGTAGTTCTTCATATAGGGTAAATTATACTTCCAAATGCCCTCCTGTTTTGGTAATTTTCCTTTCATCCCTGGTGGCCATTTTCACTCTTGCTGTATCTATTGTGAGATGGCATATGTAACCTTTGGGCACGTAGAATATTAATCCATCTTTGATCACATTCCCCTGTGTATTCTTCCCCACAGCTTTCTGATTTTCCTCCAAAATAAACTCTGAAGCAATTCAACATCTTTATTTTTATTATTGTGATCAGTTCAGCTTAATTTTAGTTAACAACACTGGCTCTATTAGGTTTTTTTGGTTCTGTTTGTTTGTGGGTTTGTTTTTTTTTTTAAAAACATTGCTCCTGTGCTTGGATTCTGATCTTTTAGAAGTTTCTTCTTTTATTTCCCTGAATCCCTGTTCGCTTCACAGAAGTAAATATCAGAATACACGGCTGTAACACAGATCTTCCAAACTTAGTATATATCAAAGGAGGAAAAGGCTTTTTCCACCGTCACCTCCCTGTCAGTGCAGGACTGCTTCTCCTGAGTGATTTTGCTAGCCACCCCTACTCAAAAAGCATCCCACAAGTAAGACCTTCCACTCTACAACTACTCTACTGTACTAAATAATAATTTTTTGTTCTTGCATCTTAATCAAGATGACAACAGGACTACCTGTGATTCCTTTTGCAGGATGCGATTACTCCTTTTCCAGGCATTTGTAGGACTTTCCTTTCTATGTCATACTCTGTTAGCTCATGTAAGTGTCCTTTGTTTGTCACTTTCTACCATCCTTGAATCACTGTTGTTGTTCTCTGAGCTCACTGCATCTTGCCAGCTTCCAGATTCTGTATGCCAAACACCAGAGACAATTTACACGCCAGAAGCTATCTGTAGAAATTTCCCCTCACAAATACATCTGAGTGAAGGGAATGTCACATATATTTGTCTTGAAGCTAAATTGGTATCCTGTATAAAACCCGATGGCTTGAATCTCTCTGTCCATGAGCCAGTACCTCTGCGTACACAGCCCACAATTGTGTTACCCTTTTGCACCCATCCTGTAGGGAATGCTCCTGTGTAATTTGTTGCCCACTGTCGCCTTGAGGTTTTTGCCTTCTATTGAATTTGTGGCTTCCCCCAGCCCAAGTTATTCTTCCCCTGTGGCATGCATTAGCTTGCATTTTTACAAGCTGAATCTCATTTTGCTATTCTCAGCCTGTGTTTCTCTGAGCTGCTTTATATTACGTTTCTTGATCCTGACTTGTATAGTATCTCCCAATTTAGCATCATCTGCAAATTTAATGAATGTGGTTTTATTCTGCCATCTTCATGATTATTAATAAAGGTGGTAAGTAAATATTGATCCTACTATAGGACTCTGTGGCTCTGCACATCCCCCTTCTGTCCATACCCCATTCCCCTGCACCCCAAGCTCACTGCATTGCCCTGTCTGGCAGTACTCTCTCCTTTCAGCAGCTCCAGTTCCATCCTTTGTGTACTTCCACATAAATCTAGTTTGCATGTTAACTTGCTATATAACTAGTTTACCAAAATCCACATCTGTGATACAGACTGTACCTCAAACACCCAGAAGTTTAGGAAATATGACAAAATGTAGTGATGAGTTAAATCTCATAGGTCTGTTACCCAGCTCTGATGTAATGCTTGCATTAGATCATGGTACCGCCACTCTGGTCTTGAAATCAGTGACAGTTTAACAGTTTAACAGGTTTTGTCTCCTCAGTGGTTTTGTTATGTGTGTGATTTTTTTTTCCTTATGTATAGAGGATAGTTTTAAGTGTGGATTCAGTTAGACTATGTTAAGGGTACCTTACACCCTCTGTACACTTATTCTTCCAGAATCAGCATCTTGATACTGCTCCACAGCAGGAGGTGAACAGCATGGTAGAAATTCCTAGTTTGTGTGTGACTTTGCTTACATTTACAAGTTTTGCTAGCATGGCAGCATGTGGCTGAAAAGTCGCTTCACTAAGCGGCACAGAATCCAAGCACACATGGATCTTTACTGGCAGAATAAGCTTTTTTTACAGATATTGTCTTCAGACAGTTCCTATAGGTTATGGCAAAAGAATGTGGGGTTTTTTTCTTTTTTTGCATAAGATGTGTCTTTCCAAAAAGGCTTTATGAAAGGTTAACAGGTACTTCGCAGTTTCTCTCAACAAATGCACCACCACATATTTAGGCCAATAATTGATAGGAGGAAAAGAGAGAATAAGTAATAAGTATAAAGTAATATAAGTACTAGGCAGCAGTGAGAGCTGCTTCTGCTCCAGTTACCAGCATTAGAATCAGACAATTTTAAAGCTGTGGAAACCACAAAAGAAAGAAGAAAGTGGGATAGAAGCAAAAAAAAAAAGGCCAGGTGATCTGGTAGATGGTTCATTAGTTTACATCTTCAGCACAATGCATCCAGTTTTCTGTTAAGCTCCAGCCTACTCACATGCCCTCAGCAAGTTACATAATCTCTCTATAAAATGCGTCTATGTTATAAAATGTATAGAATAATTTGAGGCCTGCAGATAGTAGCATGGGCAGGAAGTAATTTTAACTGGAAGCTATCATCTGCCAGCTCTTGCAAAGTAAACATAGCTCAAGTTTTTAGTAAGTAATTTCTTCCCTTTTTTAGTAAGTGAAGTTTTTACAAAGGCAATTTACTTAGAGATTACATTCAAATCATGTACAAACAGATAGGCTTCTAGGTAGTATCTCCAAAGTATTCAGTCCCACAGTCACCCTCCAACTGTGGTCCAGGGTGCTACATCAACCAAATAGTCATGACTGGTGGAAAGTCTGCATAGTCTCATGCCTGTGTAGCTCTTCAGCTTTCCTATCTGTCATTCTGTTGTGAAAAATAGATTAAAACCCAATAGTATATTTCAGTTTCTCAGGCATTTTTGTGCCTGGTTATTTTTAAAATATCTTTTTCTTGCTTGCTTTCTTCCCTATTTTTTTTTCTCATTGATATATTTGTAAGTGTGCTTCTCTTTTCCTCTCTACCTGCAGCTGGCATTTACCCTTACTTTTTCCTTTCTCAGCTGTGGTTGAATATTCTTGCTTCATTGCCTCCTTCCTTTTTCATTTCCAGTTGACAGCATCATTCTAAAGGTGAACTAAAAAGAAAATTGGAAATTCTGTTTACTTCACCACTATGCACTGAATGCCCCACCTATGCAGTCTAACAGAGAAACTCATAATGAAAATACGCTGCACCAACAGACGTGTCTTTTCTCTGCAGATCTCAACATACCTTGCAGGGATGGTTAATGTTTAGCATTGCTGTTGTGTTGCTGTGCAAAGGTGGCCTTAAGCAGATTGATACAGGACAAGATTCATTGGTGCTACTATATCATATATGCATTTCAAATCTTATTTCTTATCTATCCCTACTTATCACCCTTTTAATTTTTGAGTTAAATCCTGATCCTTTCCCATCAAATGTGTAATGCTTTTTCTGACTAAACTTAATGTATATGGTGAGGTGAAAAAGACTTCCTGAAGCTAGACTTCAGAGTGGGTTGCAAATATCTGTCATAGATGTCCTGTTTCCAGGCATCTGTGCATGGGAGGAAGCAAATCTAAGCACGCGTCCAATGGAGCTCAGGTGAAAATCATCACTAAAATGTCTGCTGCTTTAAAGTCCCCCTTCTGTTTTGGGAGTATTTCTGGAGGAGGAGGCCAGCAAGGAGGTAAATAAGAGAAGGAATGACTTCATTTTTGCCCGATCTATAAGATCTGTATCTTTCTGAGCAGTGAGAGTTATTTTTAGTGAGTTGCATCACCGGTTCTTGGCAGCCATGGCAACTAAGATCCTCTTCTACCCAGCAAAAACAGAGAAAGGAAAGAAGCCAAACTTCACTGTTACCCTGGCCTCTCTTTCTGTCCCCCCCACTGCAGCAGGTTTAGGTTTAGTACAATTGCTTTCGGACCCTCACACTTTTTTCTTTACATGTTCTCAGCTCCACCATAACCTGAAGGAATATACTTCAGCAACGAGGCTCCCGATCCTGTATTTTGTTATGTTTGCTGAAATTGCCACCTGCATTTACTCTTTATGAAGATGGCTTTCTCAGTCTTGGATTAACATATCAATGAGGCATGCACAGGACCATGGAGTGAAACCGTGGCCAGTCCTATATGAAATGCCAAGAACAAACATTTACTTATTGATCCAGAAGCCATAGCTCCTTCTCAGCAATTAAGTTTCTAGGCCTGAAAACAAAGGCTTTTTTTTCCATAAAGTAGTTTATTTTATAAAGCAGAAAAACGGATGCAGAGGAACGGGAAGAGCTTTGGTATTTCCTAGCAGAAAAGCAAAGAATGAAGAAATTACTCTGTGTTTTTTCCACTTCTAAATCTGTAAGTCCATCACTGACTTTGTCTGTCAACACTTTAGCACAAGCCACCAAACAGGACAAGGTAATGTCCTTCAGTCACTCTTGACTTGGCAGAATTGTAACTAACGGTCTCGAAGTGAGATTCCTCGTCTTATTACCAGTCTCTTAAATCACCATTTTCCCCCGTTGTAATAATTACTGCATAGCTATACTGATTGTTAGCTGTTAATTTATAAACCTCTCATACATGATCTGATGAATGTGCTGATTTGTTTCTGTATGAAAATGTGGCTACTATCTTTGCAAAAAAGTTTGCTTAAAAAGACAGCTAGAGAAGGAATAAAAAAGATGCACACTATGATCATTGGGAATAAGTAGCAAATGGGGAGAAGTTGGGAATAGACCTCTCCTGTAAGCTCTGGGTGACTGCTGTACATTTAGGAAGAAGTAAAGCATCAAAGACTGGACACAATGAATAAAGTAGTGGATTTGCTGGCAGACATTGCTATTACATGGGCTTCTGAGGAAGCATGAAAAGGGCCAGTAGAGACATTTGCATTGTTTATGTTCAATGTCAATTCTATTTCAAAAGATCCAATATACCAGTTAATTCATGCTTTTGTTTTTTTCCTGGAAAGTACATTCATAATGCACACAAGCAGTGCTTTTTGGGGCAGATGATGCCAATTTATTGTATATTCAGTATTTGTGGAAGAGACCACATGCATTCTCACATTTTTGTGTGAAATTATCCACTATGAGATGCTGAAGTGACTGAGATTTACGTGACTGACTACTGGGCAAAGTCTCACCCACGGTGCTGTTGGGCTGTGTTCGGCAGCAGTTCCACCCTCAGAAATTCTGCCCAACACAAGAGACATCTAGTATTAAAATATTGTGGGATGGAGCTTTGATAGAAAACCTGCCCACCAGAAGACTTATTGTTCTTGACAATTCAAAATAATTGTCGTCAAATCTGAAACGTGTCATTGTTGTATGTCTCTAGAAATGGATGACTGTTACAAAGACTTAACTCCTGTAAATATATTGGGGAAAATGGCCATTTATAAACACAGACTATAATTTAATGAGGGTGAGGAAATGAAAATATGAAAACATGAGAAATCTGATATACTTTGCCATGATGCTATCTGCCTACTTTTGGTTCTGCTTTCTGGACAGTGTTGGACCGTGTTCCTCTAGCCTACAATAAAAGTATTGAGACCAGGATTTTGTCTGTTGCCTTTTTGATATATTTGTTGAGTCAAGGAAAGTGTTGACTGCTTAAAAAGTTAGATTTCCAGTAGGGATTTAGAGATGGGAATTCTGGAGTGTCATAAAATAGATACCATTTCCTTCCTGGCTAGCATGATAGGATCGAAGTTAGGAAATACTGTGTCTCGTGAGGGAAAGTGATCTCTGCTTTCCAGAGGGGTAAGAGGCTCTTTATGTCTTATCTTTCTTATCTGTCTTTCCTATCTCTAGCTATATTCATGTGAAGATGATATAGACCTGGGACTATTCTCATGAAATATACATTTTTGTGTCAACTTATTTCTCCTGAGTTACATGATTTAACCTTGTTGGGGAGATATCTGTAAAATAAATTCCAGTATTTTAATAGATATAGAGGGACAGAGTCTAAATATTAGGCTTACTCTGTGTACAGGCACAAAAATAATATTGCCTGGACCAAACTATATCTCTTTGCCCCTCAGAAGCTCATCTGAGAGTAATTGTACATACCTAGCTAAATCAAAAGAGAGCCACAGCTTGATGCAAGAGATGGGATTAGAGGCTGTGACTGAAGTATCTCAGGTCTCCCTGATCAAGGCAAGCTATAGAGCAGTCATCAGAAAAGAAAGAAGGCAGATGAGAAGCCATGACTGAGAATCAACATAACTGATATAATAATACAGGCAGGGGAGACCTTTTGCCATACGTCTTGTGAACAAATTCCATGCAAGATTGTGTTGTGTACTTGTAGCAATGCTTGTGTTTCTGTGTGAATAGAAATAGCTCTTCATGCAGATGCATTACAAAGGATCAAAATTTAAAGTTAAAACAGACCAAGCTTTTCAGAAGGTTTAAAATTATTAAAAATAGTTTATGCAAGCAATAATCCCCTTAGAATTGGTTATTACCACTATTAATGACTTGCTAGTTAAACTATTAATGGCCCATAACCAAAAACTGCTGGTAATGACTGATTTCAAAGGGTATTATTGCTTAATTAATGACACTTCACCTATCTGCAGTCAGTTTTGTAGGTATCCATTTTACTGTCTGTTTCAGGATACTAAAACCAGTTATTAGATGTGAAGGAAACATCACAAAGAGAGACAAAATAGATGCTTATTTTCTGGTTGTTTTGCATTTTGTGGCCTGTCAGCTAACTTGCATCTGAATTTACTTGTTTCCTATTAGAATATAGCTTCTTATTAGGAATTTTATGGGCGTTGAAATTGCATGTTGAAACTGTGTATTGAAAAGCAATGCATGCTTTTGGGAGAGATTGGTAGATGGGAATTTAAAATATGTATTTTAAATCATTGTTTTATAGATCACCTCTTTTCAATCTCTTTGATCTGAATGACAATTTCTTTCACAATGTCCCATTTTCACGCATTGGTTTGTCATGTCCTGTTTTGGGACCTTGTTTGACGTGTTGATACCATGATTGTGTTTGTTTGTAATTTACACGTCATGTTGATTACAAAGGGTATGTTGTAGGAATACAACTGGTGAAAATGAAGTAAGCTGAAATGCTAGGTGGCAGGATGACTACAAAGTGTGGAGGCAGTGACAAAAATTTGATGTACTTACTAAAAAGTCTCAGACTTTGATTTCCTATGAGTTGCTGGGTGTCCACTGTTCCCTGTGCTTGCAGCTGTCATGCTCAGGAAGAGGACATAATGCAAATCCTCTGTAACAGGCACTTTTAACATCAGTAGCCCAGTTCCTGCTTGTCCCTGTACTGCCTCACACACTGAATAACAGAAGTGAGAAAATACTTTCATACAGGGACTTTCCATGAGTACAAAACTAACTGTGTTTGCATTGTGTGGTTTGGACTTCTTCACTTCTTCTATGACTACGGTTTCTCAGGAGCCAGTCCTACAAACCCTTACAAGATTAATCTTATTCTCGCAAATGCTCCCAGGTCACAGTAGCAGAACAGTTCTTGGGACTGTAAAGATGATCATTCCCTTGACCATAAATCTGACTGTGAGCTCAAGCTTTTAGGTACTCAGTAATGCTTTCAGTGAGCCATATTCTTTTTCAAAAACTGTAGCAACTTATGGAATTATTGATATTCTAATGTATTTCTGGTATTCATTCTTCTTTAGTGGAATATTTCAGAAAATACAAAATTTGAGTGTATACAACTTCACATTGAATAGCTCTTTAACTTTCTAGTTATTAAAATTTTCTTTTAAAGTCAGTTTTGATCGGTTCTGCTGAACATCTCTCCAGCCTGTCTTATTTCTAGATCCCAAGCTGAGAGACTAAGAGCTTTGCTAAGAGCACAGGGAGGAGTTCAGTGCACACACAGATGGTCAAACCTCAGATGAAATTAAAATTAAAAAAATATTTAAATTAAAGATAATCTCTCATTGTCTAAGAAAATAGGGTAGCCATATAACAATATGGTTGTTCCTCGTACTCCTGTGGGCTTTATTGCTTTCATTTAAACAAATTTTGGGCTACCAAAAGATGATAATTTTAATTTGAGATGAAGGCCTACCATCTGTGTACATAGTGGACTCCTCTCCCTTATGTATTATCTACGCAAATAACACCCATTTTATTGTATGGGGAATGCGATGAAGATAATAAAAGTGAATAGAGAGAGGTGCTGATCAAACAGATGTTATTTTAGTCTGACTTCCTCTACCTGGCTCATCAGTGTTCTTCAACGTAGACATACATCACTCCCAATATTGTAAGTCTGAGCTAACTCTACTGGCTTGCATTGTGATTTACTGGGTGAACACAAAGGAATAAATAGACATTCTCAAACTCCAGTGCTTTTTATTGCAGATATCTGGAGACTTCCAGATATACCGTAGACTTCCAGTGGGTCACTTCACCTTTGTCCCTTGCAACAATCAGCCTTCCACGAATCTCATCCTTTAATTTTTTGTCTGTACTGACATTTTCAAATGAGTGAAATGAGAGGAACAGCATACAGATATTGAGAAACATTTACACAAGTAACTCTGCTCTATAAAACCAGCAATACCACATAATCTATATCTGAACTTCTTCAGATATAGAATAAATTATCTCAATGTAAGCCATGTGGAATGTAGGCTAAAGCTGATTTTAATGCTAAACTAAACCTATTTTGAATCCATTTCAGTGAGATGGTTTAATTAACTAGACCACTTCTCCTAGCCCCGTGTACTCAATGCAAATTAATGGCACTCGGAATACACATTCTCTCAGTGTCTTGCTGCTGTTTGCTGCCTGTAAATCCTATCTCCCATCCCACACCTTGCACTTGCACAAATGATTAAATACCTCCAGAACTCATTTCCTCCTAAGTGGCTTCACAGTATTTTTCTTCCATGGAAGGAAAATATGGTGGGTGAGCCAGCACAAAACCATTTTCAAAGGTGTCTGTACTATTGTGCCAGAGTCATTGTTTCTGATAACTTATGCTGTAATATAGAATACAAAAGAAATGTTATATTACCTATTTGCTTCATACTCTATCACTTACCCAAGGGCAAAGATGAGGGGTCTATTCTGTATTAAAAATGCGCTGTTTATGATAGAAGGTGGGGGTAGAAGTTTTAGGCAGACTCAGGACAGAACTTTTTTTACTATAGCATCTAGATTAAGGCAGCCTGAGAAATGACACAGCATTCTGGCAGGGACAGTAAGCAGCCCCTCTTCTAAATGCGAATGTTGTTGAGGCCATGATATGGACTGAGGCACTCTTGTGCCCTTTGTTGCCAAGAGGGAATGCAGTGTAAAAGCTGGATTTTCTGCTTCATGAGATTCCCACATGTAAACCTTTTTTTTTTTTTTCTTGCCAGAAGGGAATAAGAAACAGAACTGTTGAAAATCCTTTCAAGTCAAGTTCTGACAAAATCCAGCCTTCTCAGTTCTTACCTGAAGAGCACTGCCAAAATGTCAAGTTGAGATGAAATCCTGGCAGGTCACTTTGGTGCGGGCTGTAGAGAAAGACCTTTGAAAAGCTGTCTTTGTTTCCACGTGAGCATCAGACATGAAATCTTATTCTTGCTCTTAAGTTCTTAGTATTCCTGGAGGCCCCTAGCAGACAGTGCAGCTCTGTCAACTGGGTGTGTTATTAAATCTGTAACAGAGAGTTACTGCCTGAACGGACCTCACATTAAAAGGCCAATAGGACACAGGAGATGATGTGGGAAAATGCTGCTGTACTTACTGGGACTGAAACAAGAGCCATCCAAATCCTTTCTTCCACCATCAGGCAACAGGCAGAGGCTCTGACATAAACACGTGAGGCCTCAGCAGGCTGAAAAGTGACAAGGTCCGATGCAGAAGGTCTGCGAGTGCTCAGCAAGCTGAAGGCAGCCTTTGGTCTGGAAGCAGACAGCAAGGAGTCGGGAATGCCACTGCATCGCTGCCCGGAGCAGTAGGGCAGCAGGTTCCTGCTAAAAGGAACTTCAGCCTGGCAGCTACGTCAGTGCAAATGCGAAAATGCTGTTTCCATTGCCCTAAAAACAGGAGCTGCAGGTTGCTGTCCTATGCTTTACCTCTAATGTCAGATCTGAAACTTCAGAGGGGCTGGTGGAGAATGGGAAATGGTTGCTTACACAGGGAAGATGATGTGAAGGGAAGTAACAAGCCCACTGGCCTCGTTAGCACAAGGAGCACCCATAAGGGGTACCATTTTCTGGTAGAAACTAATCCTGATTGGAATTCGCTACTGGACGGAGTGACTCACTGTTGTTTGCATTTCGTAACATCTGGGTTTCTCAAATGTCTATGCCATATTAAAAAGTTACTGTACAACTGCAGGATTTCTCAGAAAAGTTTGCTTGAATATATAGGAATGGTTTTTTTGGCCTATTTTGTAGCATTTTCCAGATGTGATCCTTGTGGAATTATTTGCCAACAAATGCAGTGTTTTGTCTTTAAGTTTGGAAATTTCCTTCTCACATATGTCACAAGTAGTCACTACTCCTTATATCTTTGAAGCATTTATATGCAGCGTTATGTAAACTGTCTGTTACAAAGAAAAACGGTGTTCCAAATGTGCAAGTGAATCTCATGCTTGCAAAAATGAGCTCCTACAGGGTTTGGCCCATTCTAGACCCAAGCCATGGCCACCTGGGCGCTTCCTCTGCTCACCTGGCTGCACTGTGGATCACGGGGCCGGCTTCAGTTCTTCCAGGAGGTTACTCGGCACTGTTGCCTGCAAGGACATGGTTTTGCCCACGTGGCCCCCTTCGCACTCTTGCCCTAATGCCATGTGGAGGCAAGGCTGGGGCAGCTTTGTGAGACACTTTTGCCTCTTCTTGACTCCTCCGCTCACTAAGCGGCTCCTGCAAAATGGTATAGCAATTTATACTGTCAGAGTTGTTAAACAGGGCAAAAATGGGCTCCATGTATTATACAGCTCTACCCATTGCACAGCTGATACACAGTCCTGTACCATACTGCTAAGCACAGAACAATCCAAGACTCATTTGCATCTGACATTTTCCAAGTACCTACTGCTGTGTGGTTTACTTAAGCCCATACAGGCATACTTATTATTATGGCTAGTTATGGCAACAAATTCAATGGTGTTTTATATATTGCCAACATAGCTGATTGGCATGAAATAAAAAACAGCTGGTGAAGACAAATAAGGCTAGTTGAACAAGGTAAAGTTTATTAATTTGTTAATGTTTTTTCTTGAATAGGAGGATGGGTTAACTATCTTTTGGAAAGGCAGTGTAAATCACTTCACATCACATTTTGTAGAAGAAGAGAAAAGATGTGTCTCTAGAAGGAAAAGCAATCAACAGAAGGGGTGGAGAAAAATTATAAATCAGGATGGTTTATGCTTTCTTCCACCTTGTTGTAGATTGCTTTTCCTTCTGTAACCTCCCTCCCTCCTTCTCCCCCTTCCTCTGTCCTTCACTAGCAACTCAGCTTACCTCCGCATATACCTTCTCACAACATTTGAATGTGTTATAAAAGTAAAAGCACAGTTTATAGAACAGGCTGAGTGTTGTGTTACCTCTCTTTTAATTCTAGACAGAGGAATGTCCAACTCACAGGAAGTTTTTGATCAATAACAACTCACATTGAATTTATACTTTGCTGTTGCGCTATGGACGGGAGCTAGCCAAACTTTGTTTCTAAACTGCCTGAACCCTAGTGAGTCTGTACTGCTATGCGAGTGCAAGGCCATCCTGATGGTGTCTTCTGAAGAATGTTTGCAGTCCTTGACACGGACATCATCCTAGCCCAACCCATAAACCGTGAGAGATCGCATTGCTGATGTAACTGCTAATATGACTTGTTGTGGGACTGAGACAAAAAGTGGGGTCTTACACAAGGACAGCTTCTGCTTTTCTTGGCTGTATGTTTATTTTTGTGGCCATTAGATTTAGGTGCCAAATTCCTGTTCTTCATCTTTTTAAGAAGTGTTGAAACACCTGTTTTGAAGAGACCTGCCACTGAGATTGTACTCTCCTTTTTTGCAGTCTCAGTTTGAAAGGATAATCTTAGTAGGAGTCCAAGTCTTAGGCACTGTCTCTGAATGATCTTATAACAATGTGTGACAGCTGCAATCCTTCAGTTCTAGTAACTAATTCCACTTAAATTTTGAGGAGAGAAATGCAGCATTCACACATGCTCCTTGTGATCAAACTATAATAAAAAACTTCAGCTCTGTCTTCATAATCCTCTTAGGAAAAGTAGTGTATGATAGTGCTCATCCAGATATACCACTATCAGGCAGAAATTCATGTCGGTGTTTCTGAGAGGAAGGATCAAGAGTTACTTTACAATGCAAAGGTAAGGCACATAGTGATGGATGTACTTGTGCTAACACATCTGCTAGAAACATGAGACTTGTTTCAGAGGGGTGAATGCAGTCAATGAAAATAGAAAATGCAATCTGTGGATAATTAGGAAGATGATCTCAGCTAGACTTTTCCTTTCCTGCAAACCTTGCTTAGGTGCCTTGCTTAAAGAGTGCAATCAACAAATTTTCAATAAAATCTAATAAATTTGCAGGTGTCAGCATAACAGATACAACATATTGGACAATAAGGTCTGAAAAGGGAATCTAAGTTTCCTTAAGATTGTTTTGTTCTTTAATTCATATAGCAACTTTACTTTTCAGTCCTGTTTATTGAGAACATATTTCACAAAGCTGCTTAGGTGATATCACAGTTTTATGTTGAAATGTGAACATAGCTGCTGTAATGTGGCCTGATTTACTGAATGTCCATGAGGACAAGCAAAAACAACATCACATTTCATGGATTTTTTTTTCCTGTGGGAAAACAAATACTTTAAGGAACATGATATATAGTGAAGCCACACATGGGACTGCAGAGTTTGGTCCTTTGTTATAAATCCTACAGTGGCTCCTTTACTCCAAGGCGAAGAGGTCTAGGTGGCTGATGATATTGCTCCAGAATGATGTATTCATCTATGCTTTTAAAATAAGCTTCAAGAGCTCCATCACAGGAAAATCTGTTAACTGGCTGCTATCAGTGGCAGTTATTTGTGTTTCCTTTGGAGCTCAGCTTTTGGCATTGTCATCCTAATCATATGGGATAAATGTCTGAATTTATATAAAACAAAAACATATCATTTGTGCAACTATTTCATCTTCCCTACAAGTTCTTAAAACACTTCCAAACAAGGCTGAATTTAACTAGGAAGGAGGCAAGTGTTTGTATTTTCATTTTGCAGATGGACAAATTAGGGCATGGATAAGTTTCCTGATGTATGTAATGATGGCACGAGAAGTTCTGGCAAAAACAGGGAAAGAACCCAGATGAACAGGAAAAGAACAGTTTTCCTGTTACAGACACCTGGAATATTCATTTCTTGGTTTTCCCTTACAGAAAAGAGCAAGATAATTAAGAGAAAAGATGGAGAAATGTAACACAAATATCTTTTTTCCATATGGCATCCAAAATACCCATATCATTCAACTTTTGTGTTATTTTTTTAAATTTACATTGAAAAAAAATAACATTACTAAGGTACATTAGAAGGTAATCTTTCCTGTTAAGTATTTTAATTGTTAAAAATAAAAAGCATAATGATTCATCAGGTGTTTTTTTAAAGTATTTAACCCTTCCTATCACAAGAACTATGCAGCTAAGCACAGAGAAAGAGACAAAAGAGGGGAAAGGAATATTTCTTTTCTTTCTCTTTATATGCTTTCAGAGATAAGACATAAATTACAGTGAAGTTAACAAACACCAAGACCCTTTGGCATTTGACACAAGAGCCTTTTCTCTTTAATTTGGCATCCTAATAATGCTCGGAGTCCCTTCGTTTGAGCAAGTCACTGGCAGATGCTTTATTGTGTCTGTTGTTTCTCCTCTGGGGCTGTACATTAGGTTAAAATATCACAAATAGCTGCTATTAAAGTGTGAGTCACAGTAGCTATAATTTTTCATGACAGCCAAAGAAAATGTGACATGTTAAGGAAACTCTGTCATTGATGCTAACGCTCAGATCTTCAGGCAAATGTTTAATGACATACTCAGCATGCTGTGCAAACTCCACTATCTACCAAACAAAAGGTTACTACTAGAGACCTATAAATATTTGGAAATGTCACTAAACAATAGGAGCTCTTTTCTTCCTGATCACTGAAGGCAAGATAGAAATCGGACTGATATGAACTGCAAAAAAGGAGAGGTTTTTTACACATGCAGTTATTTTTGTTTGGCTCCTGTAAATACTCTGTTTTAACATATCTACTGTCTGTGCCTAGTACAGAACCACAGCTTTCCTCTTTTGTTTTGATTTAAGCTTTTGTCTGGCAGTGAGCACGCAGGCTTGCTACTGTTCAACTGCTTTTATTCTACTGTACAAGGAAGTAGGAGATAACTAACACACACGTGTATACACCCTCTGAGACAGCACAGCACAAAGCAAGAAATCCTTTCTGCGAGCAGGTCCTGTTCTACCCGTAACATTCCTAGTGAGCTTTCATGGTCTCATGGCTCACCGTCATTTACCTTCTTATATTATGCACTAAGTATTTATTCAATCTTTATGATTACTGTTAGAAATGGGGCTATCTTAGGAATACCCGAATGACAAATAGTGTATTGGGAAGACCCATGGCTTAGGGATTTTAACACAAGTAATGCAAAGTGCTGCATTGTGATCTAAAAGTCATAAGGACTTGTGTAATACTGCAATGTAAGTTTATGGTCATTTAAAGTAACTTCAAATTATCAGCAGTATGAAGGAGAAAAAGGAAATTATTCTGTTTTATCCACAAAGACCAGCAAGGCTGGGAACAGCAGAACTAGAAGTACAGAATGAACATGGCCAGGGAGTTGGGCTATAATGCTGTAAAATGCCATGGAAACTGCCCACTTGGCTTCCCTCTGTTTCATGTGGGGGGCAATTGATTTTGCCTTTCACTGAGCAAGAGAGAGTGTCCAGTGGTGAAGCAGAGATGGGCTTTCGAACTGTTCAAATGTATGATGGGTCTTAATCACGGTATTATGACAGGTTAAGCGTTTAAGACGGCACAGCTTGGAGATGATGAAGCTGCCTGGGGATGGGAACTCACTGCAGCATATTAGCACCTAAATCAGGGTTATGAGATCTTGGGCAAGGAGAAAACTGAATAAAAAAAGCAAGAGCAGAATGTACAGCTATCCCTGTAGATTAAAGCAAAGGAAACAGTTTCATACATTTCTGTTCTTGGAGGGCAAGGATTGCTGATTGATTTCTTCATCTCCAGATAAAGTGACAGAGGTTTCCACATTTTAATTTAGAGGGGAATAATATCACCTGTGCAGAATTCTTTCTTTTAGGCTGTCTCTACAGTTCCTGTGACAGGGAGCGTGGGAGCTGTAGGATTTGTTGTGGTACTGTTATAAACCCAAGCTCAGGGGAAAGCAAGGGCCTTTGCAGCAATAAACATCAGGGCTGGCATGAAACACAGGATATTTCCACCAGGTCAAAACAGGCTGCTACAGCAGACACTAGTTAAAGAGGTGCTTGCATCTTCCACGGTCTGCTTTTCTGTGTTGCTGAAGTGCATGTCTGAGCTACCAAACCATCTAAAAAGCAACGTGAGCTGAGACTAGAGTGTGAGTTTGGGCTCTCACTCAAAGCACAGTGTGGGGTGCTCCTCAGGTTATGAGCTTCTCTCTCCTACATGGGACCCCTCCTGGGCTTTTTGCTCTTAGTGTCAGAGTTGCTTCAGTGCAAGGGGTAAGGTTCACTAAAGGGCAAATTTATAGCAGATGACAGCTGTGATGTTTTTCAGCACAGTTTCAGAAGCAAGCTCTATGGTGGGCTCTTGGAGACTGTGAATATCTACCTCCAGATGAGTGTTTTGGGAAATTAATCCCCTGTGAGCTTCATGTAGTTCAGAGACACATGCAAAACCTAGAGGAAGATGGGATTTAGGATTTACCTATACCCTCAGAATTTCCTAATTGCACATTTTACATGATGTTTTACGGAGCATGGCAACATTGGATAACTACATACGTACTTCTTCACTTTAGACAGGGAAAGCATATCAGGCAGCCTCATCACTGGATGGGGCATTTGCTTTCAATCTGGGCAGGTACTGGCTGTACAAGAAGCTGAGGAGAGAACAATTTCAAACTGAGTACAACTGCTTCAAGGAGATAATGAGTAACTTTTGCAGTGGTAGTTAGAAGGCAGTGAAGAAAGGGCAGGGGAGGAAAAAGAAGGCATTTCTTCTACTCTGTATTAGAAGCATGAGAATTAGGAGGAAGGATGAAGGCACAGACCATCTTCAAAGAAATGCAGAATGCAGGGCTAGGCATTTCTCCATATTCATATGGCAGGAAAGGCATAAATGAGAAACAAGCTTAATCATAGGAATATGCTTCTTGGCAAAAGGAAAAGTTGAGCCTGTGAGCCTGGGGCTGTGTGACCACCTTTACATGATAAGTGGGGTTGGGACTGGCAATGCATCTTCCTCAGTAATTCTGTATTATGTGCATATAGAAGTGCCATGAGGGTGCAGCCATGAGTGATGTGTCCCAAACTGGACCAGAGAGGCTGAACTCACCCTCTATTAACGCCTGAAAAGTTCAGAAATCTAAAAGAAAAAATGGATAGGAGAGGGTGTTCAGAGCAATGGGTATGTTTTGAAGGCTGTAGTAGTTATCTGAAGCAGCCATCGGTATACCATTTTCAATGATTTTTTAGAGAATGCAAAACATTCCAAAACCCCACCTAAAAATATTTGGTGATCCCTGATGCTAGCACCCTTGTACAGAGGTGCACTTCTGATATTATCAATGCCTTTGCAAGCAGCCAGAGAGAAGCACTGGGACCCCAGGAGGTCCCGGAGGCCTAACGTTGTGCTGCAAACAAAGTACAACAGAGGAAGATTGGCAGACATTAGAGAATTACTGTCTGAGCTAACATCAATGGAAGCTTTGATGCAAGCCTCTTTCAGGGAATTACAATAAAAGGTAGAGTGACTGAAGTTGAGGCAGGCTTAAACAAGCATTCAGATACAGTTACTGATACAGATAAGAGACTTCAGGAGCTTGAAAGCAAGGACCTAAAAAATAGATAATTTGGAGAATTGAGAGAGAAGAAATAACACTGGATTGAAAGAAATCCCAGACCAGACTGACATAAAGAAGGAGCAACTCTTCGAAAAAGTGTTAAATTCCTGCCAAAGGAACTCTTGAGAGAGGGAGACAGAATTTCCTGGGTAGATGTAGGTGGGGCACCTCATACATATCGCAGCCAGCTATGGGCTTTCACTCTAGCACCCATGGCTTTTGCACTATGCTGTGTACCACACTGTATCAGTGAAAAGAAAATGAGAACTTAACAGGAATCATTCAACTGTGAAAAAGGATATATCCCACTTAGTTTCTATGAGAAATGAGCATGGAGTTCAGCAGAATAAGAGGGGAAGCACTGAGCAGAGAGAAAGGATGCCCAGAAATGAAGGGAGAGCCCTAAATAAGCCTAGCATTCAGCACATGGGGACTTAGGTTCCACAAAATGTAAAGTCCAAAGAGCCAAGACACTGAGCTAGATGCTTTCTGCTGAAGGGAAGGGAGCTGAGTGCCATGCTGTCACACCGGGACATGAGTTCCCTACCTCTGTGCTACCTGGGAGCCTGTAGCCAGCTCTTCAGGACAGATACCCACACATTTTTTCAATAGCACCAAGCATGGCTCATTTCTCCCTGCAAAAGTATGACAGCTGAGACTAGAGGAAGAGGAGGTGATCATGTCCAACCATATCTGCCCACAAAATGAGGAGACCTGAGGCATTTCAACCCCACTTTTCCCAAACCAGAAGCATTGTTCCTAGCACTGCTTTTCAATTTTCTATTCAAAAGTCATGGTCCCAGGAGCAGTGATTAAAATGCTGGCCCCTTCACTCCTGAAGAAGCACAAGTACTTTTAGGATACAGGTGCATTCCTTCTTTCTCCTTCTCTCTAGCCCAATAAATCCTGAGATTTGAAGGAGATCTGAATCCTCTCAGGCAGGAGGAGAGTTGAGCAGGTTTCCCTTTTCCTGTGAGAATGTGCCAGCCATTAGGTCAATACACACAAAGATTTCCTATTGCCATTGCTAATATAAAAGAAAGTTTAGAACACGTCTTTATTTTGTGAAACATGTAATTCTGTCGGCATGTGTTAGGCATGGTCTGAGAATATCTACCAAGTCATGCCTCTGAGGGTCTGGGCAGTGGACCACCTGGCTTATATGCCAGCTAGTCAGTCCTGTAAAGAAGGAAGAAGCTGAACACTAATGTAAATAAGATAAAAAAGAATTTAGTTAACCCAAGGAATACTTACCCAGAGACTATTAGAATTGCAGTGTTGCATTGTTTTGAATAACTTCTCCCTAAATCTAGGAAGAACTTAGATTTTAGGAGCTTAAAATCCTTCCTTGACCCTAACGGTTCCATTACCACCATTTGTCTTCAGCAATACAGAAGGAATCACCATTTCCTACATTTAGAGGGGTATTTTGAGGTGTGTTTGGGAGGGTATACTTCAGAGGCTTAATCACAAAGTGTGTTTTATTTGCAAGTGGTTATTCCCATTTAGGCAAAACTGATAGGATGGATAAAGAAGTTTTAAAAGCTCAGACCACACGCCAAGGTTAACAGCTGACATTGCAGTAATTCAGATCCTGGGTGAAAAACAGCTAGGAAAGCTTAACAGAAATAAATGTGAAGGAATATGTGAGGAAATGGTAGAAGACTAAAAAGAGCAGGAAAAAAGCCTTACTGAGGCATTAAATAGGGTAAAAGGGTTTGGCTTGCAACCCTGTTAAGTTGGTTTTCTGGAATCCCAGCAAATTTCAAAATGAATAGAAGCCCATCTTTAATTGACTCGAAACCTAACAAAGGCAAATTTGATTTTGCCTCTCATAGGCCTGTCTACTTGTTCTATATTGATGTTGAGATATTCACCAATGTGCTGGCTAATAGGTGCCTGATTAGTTAGAGGAGGCCAGAGAAACTGTTTTCAAGGGCATTAATTAGCAGATAATATATGAAGAGGTGTAAGTGTATGAAAGGTATGCCATTGTCCTGTGATGCAAAGGAAGTCTTAAAAGGAGCTGAATTAAGTGATTTAGAGAGGAGTCCTGGACTGCATGGATAATGGGAAAACATCACAAGTATTAGATCAATAGGTATGGTTCCATTATAAACCCCCTTTGGCTGGAGTCAGAGTTAACCACAGCTCTTTGTATCTTCAGCATATATTTCCTTTTTGCAAAGGTCCTGTCACTTTTGCAGAAATTATTACAAATATTCCATCTTGCAGGTACAAAATATAGGAGGTTTGGAGAATGAAGTCGTGCAGAATGTAAACGACATTTTAATGATTGCTGATCCACTTCTTGCGCACGCCATTGTAATGAAAGAAATTAGGAAAGAATTTGTGAAGTTTATAGAAGATCCAGGGCTTAGTAAATTAAACCAAACTTCTAGCATTAGTATTTCAAACAAGTCAGGCTACTCACAAATCATTACAAGACAAATGTGAACTCAGTGAGAAAAATCTTAATCAGCTCCTGAGGAGTTTCTAGCATCTCCCTCCTGGGAAAAAGACATGATGCAAATTACATTTCTATAGCAGAAAAAATGGGAAAAGATTTAATACAAAGGAACAAGCCAATAATACCGTGAACTGCTAGAATGGCAGAAGTGAACCTTCTCACCATGAGTATTACTTCAGACACTTCCACCGTCTCTCCTTTTCACTTGGAGAGGAGCTGTAGTCCTCCATTTTAGATATCACTTAAGCAGAGGAGTAAGTCATCCTCAATTCAAATATTTAATGTAGGGCAGAACCGAGGAGACGAACAAAAGGCATTTGCAGTGTTAATCCTCACCGACTGTGAATGCAGCTGGATCATAATGCGTGCCTTTGGAAAAGCCCCCAGTATATGGGTACACAGCCCAGGTGATTTATACAGCTGTTCCTGTATCAGCTAATTCTCCAACAGTGTAAGAGTGCTAGAAGGCAGTCTGAAACAAAACAATCATTTTTTCTATTTATGTAGTCGATGCCAGTAGAATGTAATTAAACTATGGATGTAGTTGGGCTCTAAACAACTTCCCAGTGGGTCCTGGAGGGCAGGCCAAAAAACAGAATGTAAATGTTTGGAGTAGTTTGCACGTAATCAAGACCAAAAAAGAAAAAAAACCCCCAAATATTTAAGATTCTTAGTGGAAGCAAAAAATCTTTAGTGCTTTTATTTTGGAAACAGAGGAATGTTTTTCAAGCAGAGACATTGCAGTATGTCCAAAATGCAACATGCTCTTCTGTAATCTGCCAGGCAGACGGACATGGAGCCAAGCTGTCCATGCAGCAAGCTTGCTGCCAGGATGGGGGCCAGAGCAGAGCCAGCTGTCTGTGAAATGGGAGTGACAGCCAGCCAGGGGTAGTTTGTCATGAGACATCAGCGATGACATTTCCCAGGGATTCTTGTTGCCCACCAGACTTTTTTCTGGGGAACACAATGTCCTAGGAATATGGAAGTCCACCAGCCTCCTTGGAAAGCTCTAGACACCTGGGAGGTCTGCAACACACTTTCAGAGCAGCCTGCCAAAACACTTGGTGAGAGGCAGTAGGTGGACATGCCTGTGAACTCATCTACTGGTCTGTCTTTTCAGGTGACAGCTGAGAAGCTGGGGAAGTCACACACCAGTTTGGGTGAATTCAGTGGCCTTGATATCCTCCCAACACAGAGGAAAAAATCAACTTCAAAATGTCTATCCTGCTTAAATTGCAGAGACATACATGTGTTTAGAGAGCTGTGCCATCTTCATGTCTGGAAGTTGTGAAATGCTCTTCTCACCTAGGGATGATATGTCTGACACATCATTTGAGGGACGCCTGACAGACAGTTGTAGTGACAGGTCTATAAAACTTCCATTTTCAAGCTAGAACCTTGTCATTGCTCTGGATCTTTGTAGTGGTACAAAAAAGCAATGAAGTCTGTCCTGCACATCCTGGTCCCACCCAGAGCCCCTGGACTAAAGGGCAAATGGGAGAAGTGGTCGGGAACAGCTCACTCTGCAGATACCAGTGAGTCACAGAGGTGATATCAAAGCTGCAGCTCTCATATCAAAACCTTTTACCATCTGTACCAGAATATCTTGCACTTCACATAATAAATCAATAGTTTAATTTCTGTATCCCTGGCCTTCTGCACTACAGAATCGCACTCCAGCGGCTGAATTTGTTTTCATTCAAGAAACAAATTAATGCGCTCCCTCTCCCCCAGTTAAAATTGGATTCAAACATTGCGAGCAATTACTCCATACAGGCTCTGTACAGGCACAGGTTAGGATTACAGTCAAGGTCTGAGAGACAGACCCACAAAGGGATGCCTTGAAGGCTTTTAAAGTTTCAGTCCTCAGAAATCTCAGGTGATCTGCCACCTAGTGGAAATTTTCCTCAATAAGGCAGCAACCTGCCTGGAAGGGACTCAACAGCAAGGGACTCAGCTCATGTCCCTTTGCCCATCTGGATCCACAAAAGAAGTGTGCATGGAGGACAGCATGTCTCACGCCTTCAGTCTGACCCAGTGGGCTCACGAGCTCACTAATTAGACGGGACTCCCAAAACCAAGCAGAAAGTGAAGCAGCATTGCCTTGGATTAAGAGCTCTGTAGTAGACATGTTCCCTGGGCACCGCTGTTCCTATTTTCAAGTGGAACCTGGAGCCACAGTTCTCACATGGCTCCAGAAACGTTTTAGTGGCCAGGGTACACAGCCTTCTGTGCTGCACGGGCTGGTGGGCTGTGTGTGTGCCCGTCCTTAGCCCTTGCCTAAATGAATCGAGTATTTATGGTGGGAAGAGGAGAGCCGAAGCACAAGAGGCATTTCACATCATCTGGCAGCAAGGGCGTTGGGCTACCAGTTCGAGCTACAGAATTACTTGATGTGGATTGAAATCAGAGGACCTCGCAGTTTCATGATGGGAGTTGGGAGTGTGCCCCTTTGGCCACCAAGCGCTGCTACGCCATGCAAGGCACAGTATTTCTTTCTCCCCCCTGTCCTGGGGCTGCCACCAGCCTGGTGACAGGAGCAGTGACTTTGGCAGAGCAGTTGAGGTGGGAACAAAAGTCCCCCAGGCAAAGGCACCAGCTGGCCCTGGGAGTCAGAAGGCATCTTCACCTATCTCTGTCCTTGTGCCACTGTAAGGAGAAGGGTCAACTTTAAGGCATACCCTCTTTTCAGTTTTTCCTGTTGACTACTTGAGGCACACACTTCCATCCTAAAATTTAGGCAGTGCAACATTTAAGGTCCGTGTGTGGACCTAGTCATAAAACTGTTTCTTTCTGGATAGTGATATTCTGCCAATATTCTTTAGCACAGCTACGAGCAGCTCAGCACTGTTTTCCCATGTGCAGGCAGACTGAAATTGCACTTCTCTCATGCCATTTAACATGTTAACCAGCTAGGTTTTTTACAAGCTTGTCTTTTAAGCAGAAACATTCACGCTGAGTTCTGAATCCTGAGTCTCAAATCATTTCTCAAGGCTTCCTTAGTGCCCCAAAATCCCAAATTATCTTGTAGCCAGTGTAACTGCTGTCAGTTGCCCCTGATAATATTTTGCCCTTCAGTTCTTCATTTCATGTACATTTCAGAAGCAGAGAAGAAATGCAGGTGTAGGGTAAAACAAGTTTAATTTACTGTGACAAATAATGCAAGAATTTCTTTCATGGATTATTCATTTTATATTGAATGCAATAATAATCTCAATTTTTAAAATTTACCTGAAGCTGCAGTATTTCCAGTTTGCTGCGTTAGAAAGTCAGAGAATCCAGGGGCACTTACTGCATAATTTAGGCCCCGTTTGTCACAGATTGCACAGGGTCTTATCCATTGGAATTATGGGGAAACAGATAATTAGCAAGATCTATGGTAACTTCAAGGTGGTTACTGGATGGGAGCTGCCTTCTAGCAGACACTAAAGACAGGGGCAGTGAAAACCTAATTAGCATTCAAAAATACTTTAAACAAGGGATGTCACCGACAGTCTGGGCAAGAAGGGGGATACTTACACTTCCATCTAACTGTATAGCTACATAAAATACCCATATAAATGATAATGGACTATATTCCACACAAAAGAAGACAGCCATTGAATAAAGAAGACACTTAATTGTACATGCATCTTTCAGCGTTAGCGAGTATCTCTTGAACTAATCTGCATCCCACAAGCCTGGTTTGGGGACTGAAATTATGATGAGTTAATGGATGAGTTTTATTCAGTGCTGGCTATTTCCAGAAGCCAGCAGACAATTAGATTTTATCCATACGTGGATATAGGAGAAGGCTCGTGGTTAAAGTGATAATTAATGCAACATGGTAATTAATGCAATACCTAAAGATTACAAAGGTAAATGTTATTGATAAAGATGAGAGGACGTTTGAGGTTACAATGTGAAGAGAGAGCAGAAAAAATCCTGCAAGAATCAGCATTAGAGACCTGGATCACTCCCTTCTTTGTTCACAGCTACCACAAAATACCATCTTTTATTTGCTTTGGTATAATATCATTATGTGAGATAGATTTAGCTGGGGTAACAATTATAGACTATTGCTCAGTTTAAGACAACAATCTTCTGACATTTTGCCACGGGTAGAAAAGGGATGAAAGGTTTGACTCAAAGACCTTGACCATATGATTGACCTAAAGCTACTGAGATTTACAGAAATATTTTCATTAATACTGTAGTATTTGGATCAGCAGCTAGTTCAAGGCATACAAAACCCATGCCTGCTCTCTGCTTGTTGTAAGCAGGGTCCAGTATCTATGAGCAGCTGTTAAAACAACAAAGGCTGAGGTGTTTTTGTTTTCCTGCTCCTACCGGAATAGGATCTTGATCTTTATGCTTCCAAATGAAGCTGTTTCTAACAACAAGCAGCACTTAAAAATGCAGGATAGTATTAAATCCAATACTGTAGCCAGCTGAATCTCAGTGTGGAATATTTTTTTAAGCAACAGGGCTATAGGGAAAAATGGCTGGGCTATGTACCCATGCCACCACCAATACTGTCACATGCTGATCTTAGCTTACATGTTATAATTTGTTTACACACCACCATCCAAATTCTGATCCAGATGACAGTAATGCAATTTTGGACTTCAAGATCATCATGTTCCCCTGCTTCAGGCCAAAGACAAAGAAGAACATCTGGTTCCAAACCACTAATAGCTTTTGCTCAAAGGTCTGGTATAAAACAAATAAATATGCCAGCCTGGCATTTACTTCCTGATTATATGCAATAAACCCTCACCCGTTTAAAAGGAAACTTCATATTATCTTGACATTGGAAAGCCTTCTAAAGCTTTCTTGTGAGGCTACACAAAGCGACCTCAGCTAAAGGTGGACCAACCATAGATAATTGAGTTCACAGGTCTTGCAATAGATAAGGCCTCTTAATTTTTAAAAGCTTTTAGGCTAATTGCATTATTTACTAATTAGGAGTGCTTGACATTTACAGAGAGCATCATTCTGTGTATGCACAAGCTCACGGGCAATAACGAAGCTCACCTCCCCTCTCCCTTCCCCAACATCCCTCAGAGGTGGCTCCGCACCCCACTCCCCTCTCAGGAGCAGATCTGGGTAGGGAATGGGGGCAGAGGAAAGGGCACTGCTCATTCCTCCATCCACACCACAGGTTTGCTACCACTGTCCAAGATTAGTTGTAATAATTTGAATGTTACACCTGTAAGGGAATAATTTTTTTTGCATAAAGACTAGATGGTACAGCCAGGAGAGCATTAAACTAAGGCAGAATAATAAGGAAGGCCGGTATGTGGTTGAGACTCTTAGAGAGGGGACATGTGTTCTAAGGGCTTCCTTCAACCAGTAGTACAAGATGATTAAATTCCTAAAAACCTCAAAATTAAAAATATTCTAATTCAGAAGCCATTACAAAGTGGATTTGTTTTCAGCTTTATTATGGAAGATGAAGGTGAATTAATCACTGGACTGAGAGATTGTGCTTGTATAGAGACCAAAATTGTGATGATTACATTTATCATGGCCAAAAAGTAGGGCAGATCCAATCTGGAACATACACATTGGGTATTTTTGAAGGAGTCAAGGAGACCAGAACTAACTGGAAGAAAAAACATTGCTGTAAAACGTAATTTAAATTTCTTCAAGAAGGTTTGTTATATGGCAAGAAAGCTGTGAGTCCACAGTCAAAAAGGAAGCAACTTTGGCCCTAGATCCTTCTATTGCAGGGGTGAGGTGAAAGAAGCTATCACGAATGGGGGAAATCCAACAAAATGTAACACAAGAGAAAAGAAAGAAATGGATAATAATCAATATAATTTGTGAAGTGAACATAATTGATACGCAAGGCTAATAACATCATGGATTTGTCTCTGGGCAACATAAAATAAGGGGCTTTTAAAAAGTATATTAGGAACAAATGAAATCCCAGCAATAATACAAGCCCATTACTAGAGATGATAATGCCATTAATAACGAGACAAGAAATGCAAGAGTGTACAATAAATAAATCCCTGTTCTGTTTTCAAAATGAAACTAGAGGAAGTGCTTCTTTCACATGAAGATGATGAAGTACTCAGTTAAGAGCTGAGAAAGACATTAAAAAACCCTAACCCTTGTACAGCGGATAAATAATTTCAAATCAGCAGGCCTGGATTACTTATACCTAAAAATCCCAAAGAATTACTTGAAGAGATTTCTGCCCAGAGCACCAGCAAAATCCTGGGAGGCTGGAAGCAAGGTGATCTTAAGAGAGTTGTGAGGTTATCCAGGTGTCTCTAACACAAAAAGTCTCTAAGCAATCAGTCCCAGACAAAATAGTACTGAACCAAGATGGGGTTCAGTTAATTATGACAACAAATATGATTCTGTAATACTCTCAATTACATGTGTGGGAATTATCAATTTGGTTGATACTTCCATTCTGGTGAAGCAGGCTTTTGTAAGGCACTTGCCTTATTACTGCCAGGCACAATTAATGCCACCACACAGCATCAGCGAAGTATGCATTAAATGGATTACAGTCAGGCTAATAGATCTGTGAAAGCTGGCACCAATAATCATCTGCGAATGTAGGCGTTTCCTGAGGTGTTTTATTCAATGGCATAGACGTAAACAAAATACCACCACTGATAAAATGTTGAATAACATAAAGATTGGGCTGACCCTCCCTGAAACAATTTGAGGTGTAATACAACAAATATGAAGTTATGAACAAAATCTGCAAGGCAGATTTAAAGAGAGTTAGAGGTGCCTCAACACCATGACTTGACTTAATTTTTGAATTTAATGTCTCCTTAATTTTCTCACATGCCTATCCTGAAGCGATGTCTTCTCAGGTGGCCAGGGACAGGCACAGGCCAAAGCGGTTCTCAGAATATGGCATCTGCTATCCTACCTCCTGAAAGCATCAAACAGGCATGTCATAAAAATGCTTACTGCGTGCCTCCCCTCCCCAGATTAGACACAACAAAAAATGAAAAGGCAGCAACCTTTTCTTTCTAAAGGACTTCTGATGTGGGAGGGTACGGTGCTGCTCTTTAAACCATGCCCAGGATTCATCCTGGCAATGGAGATGAGAGATTCAGCTGTGCCGTCTTCCAGCTAGGGACTCACTGCCATCATTTCTCATTCAGTTTCTGAGGCACTACTTAAACGCATGTCAACAAGCTAATGTGTGTTATATAAAAGGTATATTTATATTCAAACTCTCTTGATGAAACTGTCCCATCATTCGGCAAAGAGTGCAAAGATGACTGGGTCTGAAAGTCAGGATAGCTGTACCTTGGGGAGGCCCTTCACTTGAGTGGTGGGAAGCGCAAGCTACGACTTTGCTCCAGCCACTAGAAAAAATGAGAGGGCAGATCAGACCAAGGACTGGAGCCTGGGACTGACTGACACATGAACTTACCTTCCGTCATCTGGGCTTTGTTTCTCTCGCCCTTGCTTTCACATTTTGAAGTCTTTTTTTTTTGCAAATGGAGAAGTTTCATAAGGACTGCAGAGCAGTTCCCTACAGACAGGGGATGTCTGTACACGTACAGGAGCAGGGAGATGCCTGTCTAAAGCAGATCTGGTAGGAAGGAGTTTAACCCCATCTCCCACAGCCCAGGTCGCACTGAGTGGCAGGTCCCCATGCGAAAGGGAAGGCGCAGTCGAACAATGTGTTGTCTTTCCAGTTGTGCTGGAAGAGAAAGGCCAGGCTCCTGTTAGTGATGTCCACCTGCAGGAGGCTATGCTGCAGGTCCTTTTCACCTATATCTGGTGTCTGAACCTCAGAAAGGGACAAAATATAAGAGGCAGCCTGTTCTCCATGAACTAATTTGAAAGGGTGTTTTCCTACCAAACTGCCCACTAATTACAAGCTGACCTGACTGTGCATGGGCTCTCCATTTACCTGTGTGTGTTCTGCTGACCTGTCACAGGCAAGACATAGTAAACAGCAACTGATGGTGGATCTGAATAGCGGGGTTTATTTAAGAACCAGCAAGATTCAAGCTTTTGGCTACCTGACTGTCTCACCCTCACTCTCTCCCCCCAGAATTATGCACACTTGGTCTCGACTTCCCTTCCCCGCAGGGCAGTCTCTGCTGGCCCAGGAAGGTTGGGCAGAAAGTCAGGTCAGTTCCCAGTGTGCTACTGCTCATGGTTGCCAGTCTCAGGCATCACCCGCCAAGGTCTCTGGGTGCCCCTGGCATTCATCTTCATCCATCTCCCTGATCTCCAGGATCTTCACCCACTCACAGGATCTTTCCTCCAGCCAAGGTCTTCATCCCCATTCTGGGGTCACTTCTTCTTCTCCAGAGCCAATACAGTCTGTGTGCAGGAGCACAACATGTAATCAGCCCCCTAACTGGTGGTCCTGTCTCGTGTCTCTTTATGAATGGCGGTGTTCAAGACATGCCATGTCTGTTTAGTCCAGGTGTTATTAAAATGTACAACAAGCCCTTACTAGCTGCAGCTAGCAAGTAGCAGGCTTCTGCTTTACAGTTCAGAAGTTCAGTTTTGGGCATTCATTCACACACATATATGCATGGGTTGCCTGCCCACATTCACCATTTAAGCTATTTTTTTGCCTACAACACTACCTAGCACAAAAGTCAAATTCTGCCCTGCATTGCTTTCAGCATTTTCCTACTGGCTGGCTCTAGGCAGCTCTGTGGACAAAACTAAATCTTCTCAGTGCTTAACCCTGATTCCACTCCATCACCTTGTGGCTTAAATCAGGTGATGTTGCTAGGGGACTGTAGGAAGAAAATCCCTTCCTTGGATCTTCTGCTAAACTCAAAGAAGAAGCTCTGCATTTAGCACAACCCAATCTAATCTTCAGATCATACATACTCAAGGCTGAAGAAGTAGGAAGCCTTCCCGTTTTAGTTCTGTTATCAGCAGTTTCTTGGGGAGAAATGAACTATTATTTTCTCTTTCTCAGTGTGTTCTTGTAATCCCTTTATTTCCTTTCATTATTTGTCAGTCCATCATTCAGAACATTTTTCATGATTGTATTTTTGATTCCAGTGGGGTCTTTGACTAAGCTGTATGAAACACGTGGGTCTATAAAATTTAGATGAGTTATAATGAATACAACACTCTTGCAAGTCTCTAATATTAAAAGTATGTTGAACAAAGATATCAGAAACTCAGAAAAGTATAGGTGGTAGAATAGTGTTTCAACAAGTTTAACTTCTAATAACAAAATACAGTTTATATAATAACTTAAAGAAATCATCTTCCACTAACTCTCTCTCTCCACTAATATATAGGGCTCATCAATTGGATTAAAGTTTGGAAACTGGCCAGCATGAAGAAATGTTTGTCATGCAGTTACATGTATTAGAAATTTGCACAATTTTAGCTGTCATGAACAAGCTTTAATTAAAAAGAAAATCAAGAAATGAGTAACACCTTGCCTAAATGTCTTCAGTGCAGATTAACACATGTTATTGAATCAACAGGTCTCACTAACAAATGTTAGTAAAATAACTGGTAGAGTGACTCATGCCAGTGAGACAGATGAGTAAGTATCAATATCCAAATTTTGAAGAAGAGGAAAACAAAATCACAGGGAGCCTAAGGATGCAGTCCAGAAAAGTTCGAGTTTTCTCTAAGTTTGCACTCATTAAAGGGAACTGAAGATGCTCATTTCTTTGCTAAAATTAATTGCCACAAAAAGTAGCAGATGCCAAAATATCAGTGGATTCTAAAAGCAATTGAAAACATTAATGAAATAAAGACTATTAATTAACCACAGAGATGTGGTTCAGGCTCAGGAATTTTAAGAATGTGAGGAAGCATCACTGTATTCTTTCCCTGCTCTTATATTTCCCTGCTTATCCGGGATATTGGGAAATATGAACACTTGGTCTGACCCAATATAAGCATTCTTAAGTTATGTTCTGTACCTCCTCAGAGAACCTATGTGATATTTCAATGAATTTTACTTCTGAAAAAAAAAAAACAAGAAAAGAAAAGATGCAGATCAACTGTCAACTGAGTTACCATGAGCTGTTTTCTGCTTTGCAAAGGGACAGGGCTTTCCCTATAAATAATTGCACACCAAGCATGCAGCAAAGTAAGCTTCTTGGGAAGTAAATGATCCAAGAACAGTTTAACTATATCAGAATTACATACTCCAGGGATTTAGCTGAAGCAGAAGGATTTGCATGGTATGAAGCTCCCGAGAAACCTCTCAACAGAAACACGGTTTTCTTTCTTTCACATGGTGTGTGGTCCAGCAGCTGCTACTTAGTGTTTGTATTTTTTCAACAATCCAAATTATTGGAAGACACTAAGTAGTCTGAAAGCCAGCGACATTTTAAATAAGCTCTGCATATTTTTTCAAAGTGTGGTGTCGGAGGAAATGGTTATTCAGAAGGGTTAGGCAGTGCTCCTATTCTGTTGCTGAAAAGCCAGAAATTTGTAGTGCACAGATGAGGACAACACTTCCGTTTTCAAAATGTGATGCAAGTATTCAGATCTGCTGCAAATCTTGATGTAGGATAACATAATGGGAGCCTTTGAAGCACACCTTCAATTCCATTTGTTACCTATTCTGGAAAGTATAGGCATGGCAAAGTTGGTCAACAGTGTATTGGCAGTTCTTTGACAGGTCTGGATAACCAGTATAATGTGGGCATTATTCACCTCCATTTGCTTTAGGTCATGCATTATTCTCCAGTTCATAGCTTCATAAAGCTATGGAATAGCCTTTCTCTAGGAGAACTCATGAAAAAAGAACATAGTAAAAAGGGTTAGATGTAGCCATAAATATGATAAATGGCTTGCTAGAAACTACATTAAATAGCAGCAATATCAGCCCAGAGATGAGTTCTGCAACATTCTTATTTCAAGCCTATGTGGATGGATGATTCACTATGTGCTTGCTTTTCATGGACATCATTTAATGGAACGGCCTATGTCACTAGTCATTTGCAGTCCAAATACAGAAGACTTGTGTGTTGCTGTTTAACATTTCATCACTTTCCTCATTCTCCAGACCTCTATTAAATGATGGGAAAGGAAATCAGATATGGTACAAGTTGGGCCTCCCACTCCTTTCTGTAGCACTTTATCCAGAATCTTTTGACTGCCTCTGTTGTTTTTTTTTTTTTTAATTTTCTAGTCTTTGTCCAATGAAGAGGTTTTTCCCAGTGTACTTCTCTGCACCGTAATCCCCCAGAGAGCAAGGCTGGCTACTCAGCTCAGTGCTGAGTCCTGCAGCAAGATCCTGAGTACTGGAGCACAAACTATGCCCGCGTTTTGTGCAGTGGCCCTGTTTTCACATTACTCCAAGGAGCCTCACTGAAAACTTACCTAGCACGTAGGCTCATGGATGAACTGCTCCCTGTCTGCGTAGAGTTACACTATATGGAGTTAGTTAGTCCTTGTCAGAACTCAGCCCATCACTGCCTACAAACTACATACAAAACTTAAAAAAAAGTCAAGTTCCCATCAGGAACGCCTCCTGCTGTATTTTTCCAGACGATGTGTCTTCTAAATACAAACTTCAAATATTGGTATACCATAGATAAAGAAACTCACATATTTTTTTAAAGAACATTTATTTGACAGTAAAAATTGCAGAGAGGAATGAATAAAATGGGAGAGCAAGCCTCAGTGATGAAACCAAACAAATAGTACCAATTCTAGACTCTTGTGGAAAAAAGTTATAACAGGAAAGAAGTAGCACTCCCTTTGACAGTGACAGCAAAGATTTGAAAATAGTAACAGAAAGTCCACTGTCAGGATGACTTTATTACCATAACTGATAAGTCTGCTCTATGAGATCATAGCCTATTTGGGGACTTTTGTCTCAGAGTTGCTTGCAGCAATGCATTTCATTCAGCCCCTCAGCCTCGCTGATGCACCAAGCTTGACCCTGTGTCTTGGAAACGTACTCACTATCAGTCAAGCTTGTTCGCATTAATGTAGACCACTTTTATTTATCATAGTAATATACTTCATTTATATTTATTGCATGCTGCCTCTTTTAGTTGAGCTTTGACCTCAGATTGACCCAGATGTTTGTATACTGTACACAGAGGTACTGTTACTTTTGTGGCTAACGTGGACTGAAGAGCAGATCTGAAAAGACACTTGGGGCCAGGCTACATGGAAAAAACCAGAACAGACATATCAAATTGCAGTTAAATCCAGCCACATTATTTACAACATCTCAAACAATATTTTCATGCCTCAGGGCATTTATAGCAATTATTCATTACAGAGTGTGTATTATTTTAACCCCTGATTATAACAGAGTTGACAGCTTGTATTATAGCTTGGTAATCATCGCTAAAGCTATCCTGGGACCTGCCTCAGTGTTTAGAGGTGACATGAGAAGGCTTCAGCCAGTAATCCCAATTTGTAAAACCAGCAGGTTTTATTTGGCTTCAATTACTTACCTAGCATACATTCACTGATGTATAAGTAAATAAACCAGACGTGCCTTAGTGTTCATGGCATAAAGCTACGTGACAGCAAGCCATGTAGGTGTTGGCTGACCCCTCCTGCTTTGTGTATGATTCAGGCCCTTACGTGAGAGCACTGTGCTCGGAAGTTGGGTCAGAGTAAAGAGGAGTAAGAAATTCTCCGTGGTCTCTTTTTGGGAAGGTTTCATAGCATTCAGTCTGTGGGAGGCCTGCCTCCTGTTTCTTCCAAACTATGGATTTAACAGGACAATTCTTAGCAACCAAATTACTGAGACGTAAGGAGTTACCAGCTGGCAGATAAGCTATGCTACCTAATTGCATGAATGCTCCTTGTCTTTACAAGTGAGAAGTAAAACGTGTTAGCTGAAATTATGAAGGTGGTTTGTATTAGAAATAAATATTTTATTTTACTGAGCCTCATCGCAATGCTACTTACATAAAATGGCAAATGTGACCTTTGCAATGATTTAAGCTAATGCTTTTTTGTTCCACCTATGTATTAGGTGACATACACACATACAGCCAGCCACTGCAGCTCAAGGACAAATGGCAACCTATGGAAAATAGCTACAGAAACTCAATTGCTTGTGATCATCTGCCCATATCTGGTATTTGGTTCAGCTTGTGTCAAAAACTATAAGAAAGAGGTAAGCTCTGAGATTAGGTGAACTGAAGCCTTTGGTAAGTTTGAGTAGGGTTTCTGTATCCATAACCTGAATTGTGTATGGATTCAGGGGCACAGGAGATACAGTGGAGGCTGGAGAACAGAAACTTGGTATCATTTATTGAGCTCAATCCACTCAGCATATGGGTTACAATGTCAAGCATCAGCTTTTTTTTTTTTCTTCTGTTTTTGAGTTCTTTATCTTGGCCTTAGCAGGAGGTTTGCTGCTTTAGGCTGGGAGATGGCTATTAGTAGATCTAAGGTGATTTTTCTATTTGATTTTCCACTCCTGTATGTTTATAGCTTTTACTTATTGGTTTGCAAAGTCCTTGAAGAAACCAGTGCTATGCTCTTGGAAATATCTTACTCTACTCAGGTCAAGTCCTTTCTCCTTTTGCACAATGGCCAATGTGGTGTACGAATACAGCTCCTGCAAGGGCTTTAGACTTCACAGATCTATAACAGAAGTAAAAAAAGAAAGTAAAAAAATGGAGACATTTAACTGCTACAGCACTTTTCTTAAGTGAAATCTTAGGGGCCAGATTCTATGTCACCCTACATTGTGTGCACTTAAGTTACACCACTGGAAATTGTACAGCAGATGTAATTTGCTCCCTGCTCTCAGTACATCAGCGCTTTACATTACCAGACACTGCTGTTAGGAGCTATTGAAGAAGCGTGCAAGAGGGGGGGTTTTTCCCCCTTAAAGATGAGAAATGGTCTCCTGAAAGAAATGGTACAAGTGTCATTGCCTGGACTTTCTCTCATTAAATGAGCGCTGGGAAAGGTTTGAAAATATGTAGCAGTCTGGTGACCTGGGAGTCTTCTCCAGCTCTAATTTCTGTGATCAAGGAGATGAAGGATATAGACGGTATTGAATTATGCCCGAGGCAGAAGGATTCCTGGAGCTGATCGCCTCTCTCAGGAAAATGTCAGTCTAAAAGGTTTTCCAATACTTCTCACTAGCAATTTTGACATGTGAAATTCAGGTGTTTCTCTGAACTCTAGCTGATGTTGTTGATAATATTTATTATCACAAATGTCAAGGTACTGTCCCAGTTGCTTTATTATTGAACTTTTCTTATGTGACCTTCCACAAGATTATTAGTCTGCAGTGGTCTGTGATACTTCAGAAGGTCCAGCATGAGCTTCCTGTGGTGACAGGACAGTAAATGATTAGAAATCCTCTATCTCCACAAGCCATATGGTAGGCAATACAAGGACTTAATATGACTCCTTTCTGGAGTTGCCTTTGCCCTGTTTTTTCTCTTTAATCTTTGACCTAAGCAGCTCAGACTGAATGCTTGGGATGCCTTTCTGATGGGTTTTTGGGAGTTATATTCAAGTGTTTGCACCCTGGGGAACTCAGGTATGAGAGGTTATAAACCTACCTCTGGAGATATTGGATACATTCAGACACTCCTTTCAAATCAAATAAGAAATAAGATCTCTTTCATTGCCCACTTGACTCCAGACAATGTTGCTGATTTACTGGATGATTCTGCTTTACAAAGATTCAGATACCCCTTGAACACTTCTTTGAAAATTCTGAGCAAACAACAGGGAAGGGGCAAGGAAAATGCCTCTTTGATAACCAAGTCTTAAAATACTATTTAACAGTGTGGTAAAGAACTTGAGAATCTGCTTCCTCTCTGCTTTTCTCTGAGAAGGCCATGTACACCTCTGCAAAGCTGGTGCTGAACCCACTGTCCACCCTGGTAGTGTTTTAACTTAGGTTTGCTTCGCTTGGGTTTCCATAACACAGCAAAGCAGAAGCCCTGGAGGACAAGAATATGTGCATTTTTGAAAAACAGCCTTAGTAACTGGGAAATTTTTTCATCTAGATTTGCTTTCCTCATGTCCCAGCAACAGGACACCCTGCTCTCCTGCTGCTAACACTGACTGGCTATAACAGATGGTTTCAACTCTCTTTTATGGGGTCTTCTCAGATCCGACAAATATCTTAGAATCAGGAAAAGCACAGGAGACATCTATTACTTTATGGTACTTCCTTAATTCTAACCATTATCAAAGCTTCAGTAACTACGTCTATATCTTTTTGACAAGCTAATACAATCAACCCCATTCCTTCAGCTCACCTACTTTTCAATATGGGAATATCATGTTCCAATGAAATTGTTAACCATTAATAAGCACGGTGTTGAAATATAAACCCATTTTGTCTCTCCAGGGCATTATAATCAACAGATCAAGTAGGACTTAAAATGTATGTGTGGAGATTGCTACAGTACATAGCACACCAAACTATGACTTAAAACACACTCTGAAGAGACCCGTTCTTTTCATATGTAATATGTAACTGGAATGAGAATTAGAGACAGTTTGTTTAGCAATCTTTCACAGGAAGATGTAAAAAAAGATATCTACTGCTGCACCATCAATTGTTTTATTCTGCTATCCTGGAAGAGACATAAGTTATAAAGGAAATATCATAATGAACATCCCACATAGATGAGCTAAATTGGAAAAGAACTCCCACCAACGTGCATTATGCAAATCTCCTTATTCACGTCTCTCGCATGCTTCTGCACAAACACCAATCTTCTTGCCCTCAACTGTCTTGCCATTTGCTTCCTTAGTCAGGAAAATAAATGCTAGCACAAAGCACAAACCTTCAGTGAGCTTCCACATTTTACCAAATCATTACAGTAGCAGTTATAAAAAAAGCCCTCTTTTGTCAAGAAAACCAAAATACACCACAGTACTCTTCCAATACCTGAAAGGTGCTAGTTATATCTCCAGTATTGTCTGTCTGTAATATCTGCCATTAACTTTCTCTCTGGAAGCCCCCCCTAAGTTATAAGCCAAAATCAGAATACTTGGTGTGTTAGCTGCATCATTTTGTTGTTAGGTTTTGTTTTGTTTTAGAGGATGGTGGCTATACATAGCTTTAGCAATCTCTATGTACCTCTAGGCTGCTTTTTGTCTGATTCCTTGCAAAAAGTGGATGAGGTGGGCATCCTAGGGATGATAAACCAGAGATACAAAAAAACTCCATCTTGTTTGCCAGCTTCCATCTGTGCAAGGTACTGGGGCAGCCAGATAGTCCTGCAAAAAATGAGGTAAATCATAAGGAAGATCACAGTTTGAATGTTTTTTGTCTTTCATTTACCTGAAAATGCTTTAGATGTGTTCAGCTACCATTATTTCTGGAATGTCCATGACACACGACTCTGATAATTAAAAGAGATATCTTGCCCTTAACCTCTCATTTTCACAGCAAGTGTGCTAACATGAAGCATTACCCAATTGTTAAGTCTAGGTATTGATTATTTAAAGCTCTGCATGGGCTAATATTGTTTTCCTTGTCGACATACTAATGTATTTGTCCACAACAAAGGACAAACAGATGCACATCTTTTCTTCAGAGCTCAGAAATTAATTTTCAGAAGGAAACTGGACAAAATGACTTGTACTGCTGTTAAGCAGTTTCTTTCTTCCTTTTCTTTCTTCTCCCACTGAGGGGACCAGTTATAACACAATACTTCCATTCTTGCCACACGAAAGGTAGGGAGCAGCTGCTTCTACGGAGGAGGAAACACGTGCTTTGTAGAATAAAGAAAGCTTGTGCACTTTTTATTAAAAACTGCATTTTACAACTGAAACATAATCTGCAGATGGAACAGCTGATATGGCTATTTTGCTGGTTGTTAAAGAGTTTATACTACATTAAATTGACTCCCATGGGTTTAATTTTTCAGTGCTGTTACAACCACCAACCTTTCTTATTGAGAAGGTCAATAGGCACAATGTGAAGTCTTGTAAATCATTGCCTTGCTATTTTTGTAATATATAATGTGACCCTTTTCACACACCTTAAAAATTATAAACCAGAGCACATACTATATTTCAAACAAATAAATCAGCTGCTATAAATACAGTCTTCCTTTTCGTTCTGGACAGATTAATTCTACTGCATTTCATATGTTTTAAATTGTTTTTGGCTTCACAGGCAAGATCTGCTTCTGTATTCAGAAAGCAGAGACCCTGGATTTAATCTATTTAAAAAGCTTAATAGAGCCGAAGTGACCCCGAAAGCATATTTTAAAATTATTCCACTAAAAGCCTTAATGACTATAAACATTAAATAAATTAAGTGATTATACTGAAAAAAAGTCTCATCAGCTGATAGAAACTTTTAAAGTGAAATTTTGAGAAAGAGAAAGAACAAGTGAGAATTAAGCATAATGGTGACCTAATAGCCTATTTAGTGCTTCAGGAATGCTTTTTTTCTCAGGTGTATTTACTAGCCATGTTTCACACACAAACTGAAAGTCTAGATATGCCATCTTGGGAAACTGAGTCACTGAGGATTTTGTTTAATAATGGAAAACTGTAGTGCTGTAAGAAGAAATTTGTTTTCATCAGGAGACTGTTTATTCACCTATGCAGCAAAGCAGCATAATTATACCTCATATTCTTCCATGGTTTCCTTCATGTTTATTACCATCTGAATTAAAGTATATCTCAGGTCCATGCTTACAATCCTCTTGCATCAGCCTCCCAACAAAGTCAATAGTGAGAAATAGATGTCCTTGGTCATGCTTGGTATCCCAGTACTTTTCCTCATCCTCAAGGGGTTCTTCCTCCACTGTTGGAGGAAAGGCATTGATCAGAAGCATTTGAAGGGGAACATATGTAAGAAAGGGAAATGATCAGAATTAAGGCAATTTAGCTTTTTAAAAGAAAGAGCTGCAAAAGCTCAGAGACCTGTGAGACTTTGTGTTTCTTCTGTGTTAACTCCACCCTGCATAAGACATTTCGCAAACACCCATCAGCCATGGTCTACAGAGAAGTGACTTTGGCCTTGGACACTGGCAATTTGAGTGGAGAAAAGGAGGAGGCGTCCATGAGCATGAGTGTTTATGTAGTGTCCACCTTGCAGGTGCCTTTCACAATGCTAGCAAAATCCATGTTGTGGAGCTGAACCAACAATGAGATGTCCCTTGAATTTCATCCAGGTGAGTGTCCTACGAAGGCTTCATAACTGTGTTCCTGTGATGAGCAGATCATCCTGCTACTGATTTTGCTGAAAAAGTTTAAAGTGAGAATTTGCCTCTTTCCTATTTACATGTTTTTATCTATTTTATCATGTCTTCATCACCTTATTGTTCTGATGATTCTTTTGTTCATCCTTCCTCTATCTCCTCTACCCCAGATTTTTACAGTGTGTAAAAATGGAGCAAGTAATCTTTTCCATGTTAAAATAAACATTCATGCTTCATGCTTACTGCAGTTTTCAAGGACTTGGAGAGACACTGCTCTGACTGAAATTCCAGCAAGAGCCTGGTGCAAAACAAAACCAAGGTTGTTAGACCAGCAATGGTCCTATAGGATCTAAGCCAGCTGGGAAGTGCGGTTTATTGGGGAACTAGTCTTTGTCCTACCTCCGTGAAAGAAATGCGATTTGAAGTACAGTGCTTCCTGCATTGCACTTCCATCCTTGTATGAGGCCAGCCAAAATTTGACATGACATAAAATACTTTCCCATGAGAAGCATTGGATACATCTATAGATTCTGTCTAGGCTGACAGCCAAGTTGTGATCTTACAATTCCCTGATACAGACTTGCATTATTTTTTTAGAGAATCCTTTTTTTTTTTGTGGTAAGTTACAACTGGCACTGTCCTACAAAAAATTGTGATCAAGTTGTGATGTAACTATAATTAGGGAAAAGGGACTGCTTCTTCTTTGTGGTTCATTTGATGTAAGGGCCAAAAACTTTTAATTCAATGATCTAATGATCAAGTCAGGTCTGCATTGGATATTCTAGTCATTTTAATTCATGAAAATAATCTGTATGCTCACATTTACTTTTTTCAGGCAGCAAAATCCCTTTGATTTAGACATCTAAGAGTTTTCCTCTTCCTTTTTCCTCTACCTCTTCAGGGAGCTTCCTCAAAAGAGTTGTCAGATCAGCCCTTCAATTCCTAGCATTTTCTCTACAGTTCTTCCAAATATGTAAAGTAGACCTGGATCCCAATCTGATTCATGTCCTATATTTAATCTCAGAACATGTTTAGAGGCTGAAGCTGTAATACAAAATGCTGAGAGTCCATGAGTTACTCCGTGTAATATAGATGTAGAAAATATTTTCTGGTTTTTGTTACATTCCAAAATATATATTTTACAAAAAAAGATAAATACAACTTATTTTACTGAATGCACACAGCTGAAAAGTAAGGCATAGCAGCAAAAATTCCTGGTTCTCAACCTCAACTGAAAAGTTCCTGAAATTTAAATGCAGATATCATGATTTTTGGATAAAGGTCCCCCTTTTTTTTTTTCCTGTGGCAGTCTCATTAGCTATCAGCATAATACATACAATGTACAACAGCATTTGTTGCATGAATCTACAACAAGAAGGGTTAGACACTTAAAAATAGTAACACCATTGTATTTTTCATTTGACAGTGTAAGAATTTTGGTTGCATTCATGGGAGCTCAGAGAATGTGTTTTTATAAGAAATAGGAATTATAATACATGCTTGAAAGAAGTAGCGAACAGTTATCAGGTGTTAGTGAATATGAGGCAGGTGGCTATGATGGACAGAAAAGGGATTGCAAGGAAACAGTGACACAATATAAACACTGTGATGGGAGATTGCCTTCCTATGCCCATACCCACTGCACCTGCAAAACTTCATTGTCTTCTCTGTTTTCCCTTTTTAAGCCCCCCCCCCCCCCCCCCAAAAAAAATAAATAGAAACCCAATCCCATAACCCTGAGACCTTTTAAGCTTTTACACCAAAAATCTAGTCCTAGATATTTCCGTTTGGTAGAAAAATAGTACCTCAGTCAATGACATAACCTACTAGTTTCAAAGCTAAGATTAGTTGTGGTGGACTTGGACTAAAATGCATTTGTAAATATAACTATGGTAGGCTACAACATAAAAAGTATTTCACATATCAGAACTTTGTGTGAGACCTTTTGTTGAAAGTTTGACAATGTTCTGTCAGTTCAATAACTAACATATTCCAGCGAGCTGCAATATTTTAACTGTCGCACAAGGAATAAAAATATTAAATATATGAACAGTTAGTACAGTAATAAAACTCCAGGTAAGCTTTTTGGTAATATAAATGAGGAAAATCAAGACTGGATCATTTATTAATTAATTTGCCTTCATCAAATTTCCTTCAGAAATGTGTTTTATATAATGAAATATATGGTTTTGTATGATAGCAAAATATTTTACTGACTGAAATATCCACAATCCAGCAATAAATAGTCATGTAAGTAGTTATGCTTTTGACTGTCTTAACTTCAAGATTTTTAGATGTCAGCAATAATTATGCCGTATATTCATTTATTTTCCTGTGTTAAAGAATATGTGGCTGACTTTGAATGACATTAACAAGCCTGAAAGCTTGTTCAAGCTTTCAAAATATTTCAAAATATTAAAATACTCAGTTCTTACAGTCTTTAACATAGAAACTCAAGAACATTGGGCTTTTCCATTGAAAACAGATGTTCTCATATATACAGTGATGTTACTAGATAATTATGTAATTTAAAATGTAGTTCAGAACCTGAGCTAACCTGCCCTCTCTAATCCGTGATTCAAAGGATGTTGGATGTTAAAAGAATTTCGTTAGCTGAGGCAATGTCATATTGATTGAGTGTAATAGTCTTTTGGGAAATTTCTCAGATGTTTAATCAAAACGGGAGCTCCCAAGGGTGCAGGAAGTTCCCGTTCTGCCCTGTTGGTTGTGGAGGCCACGGCGAGATCTTTTCACAGATCCAGGCAATCACTCACAATGTGCATTTTATGTGGGTGCCTGAAATGGTATAGTGCTGAAAAAATCCTGATTACTCATTCTTTGATTTCCACTCCAGGGTTTTACAGGCATCAACGGTGCAGGGCATGGAGCAGCTGTGGCAAGGTGTGGGGCCAAGAGTATCGTAGAGACGGGTCTCTGCCTCTTCACGCTCCTATCCCCATTTTTTTTTCTCTCTCTGTCTTTCTGTTGCTTGCACTCCTGAGGACATGCATTACACACTGAAATAATGCTTGGGAAGTTTTGTCACATTGTACTTTCTCATCCTGCGGGGAAATTGGCTTTCCGTGGACATCTGTCTTCCATTTGCAGCTGGATAAACAGGAGCTCGAGGGCAGTGGGGCTGAGGGCTCCTCCCTCTCCTACGGCATTTCTCGAGCAGAGCCAAATTTTAGGGTGGTGGGTGGGCCCATCAGTCTTTCTCCAGCGGAACCTTTTGCTTTCTTGAATTCTGCACTGCATAGCCAGGACTGCGCGTTACAGTAAGATGGGATACAGCGGCAGGGTTTGCAGTGACCCTCAGCGCGGGGAGGAGAGCCCAGCAGACCCATATTGGGGACAGCCTGGTTACACTTGGTTGCAGAACGAGTGCGATGTGTTAAGATGGTCTCCCTCTCTCACCTCTGAGAAGATTCAAATCAGCGCTGCATAACTTCACGCCACATATTATTTAGGGCCGGATCTATGCATGGCTGGAGTTCTGATAGCCTTCTCAAAAGCAATTTTTATTTTATTTATTTTTAGATTCACAAAAGGTGCCCTATTGACTTATCTGGGTGCAATTTAATAAAATGCACACAGATCTGTCTCTTTTCAAAGGCAAAAGATGGAAAGACAGGTGGAATGGAGATCCCCGCCAACTCCCCCTCCCCATCTCGGCGAAAGGAAACATCCCACGTCCCACACGCTGGAAAGGCGCCTGAATTCAGGTTGTCTCCAAATGCACAGGGGCCTCTTGCTGTAGAAGAGCCACTGAAATATGAGGATTACTAGTGCCAGCACTCCACATGACCCCAGTTGCCATGGAAGATCATGAGATGGAAGGTGGGATCCTAGACAGCCAGGCCCCAAGCTATACTTGCCTGTATCATGAACAGGGGCAACACTTCCCATGGCAGACAAGAGTAAATAGGAAGGCAAAGTGTTTGGTGAAAAATTGACTTCATATGTTCAGCTGGATGGTGGCAGCTACCAGCAGGGCAGTGCCATTACAATCCAGGTCACTGGAAGTCAAAGGTAGCCCCTGGGAAAATGCATACCAAGGGACCTCCAACACGGAGGCTGGTCTGCATGCCCTCCAGTCGGCAGTTAGAGTGGGCTTGCTGCTCCTGACTTGTGCAGCCACCCCCCCCAGTAAATTTTAAGAGTCTAATTTAAAACAAGAGGCTCGAATTTGATTGCCTAACGGGTAAATCAGGAAATTTTGATTTTCAGAGATGCAGAACAGCTGCAGCCTCCGCTGACTTTCAAAGGGCGGCAGCCACATGCGGAGCTGCAGGAGTATATTATCCTTGAAACCCAGCTACTTACTTACTGCACTGGGCTTGGATTTTGATACTTCATTTAGGGAACCAGAGTTAAATTGATATGGCCTTTCACCTTGAACTCTGTCTTTCAGTTTTACCTTCCATGAAGCAATAATACTACTTACCTACAGTATTTCAAGTATAATCAGGAAAAAGCTCTGAAATGCACTGCAAGCTGCATCATTGCAGAATTGTACATTTTTATTGTGTTTATATAATCAACAACAATATAACATGCCATTAAGAGACTTACTGTTTTAAATCCCTGTGCTACTGATTTCTTTCCTTTTTCATGGGTAAGCTATACCTTCACAGTGTATGCATATGTTTATCAAAATGCCCTTGAGAAATAAAATAACGTGTGAAACTCATTTTTTATTTTCCAGTAAACTTCATAACACTTTCTCAGATTCCATCCTTTGGATGGATTTCCAGTTTATCTTATGTGTGAGAAATGACCTTATAACCTATGTGTGACAGTTGTTTGGGTTTTATTAAGTGCCCTGCTCACCGGTAGCATTGGGGCATCACTCACAGATATTTGTGTGCTACAGAAAGCCAAGGAAAATTATTATTCTTCTAGATTTAACTATGGTATCTTCCTTTTGCCCCATGTCACTTAGAAGTATCTTGCGCCCGGGTAGGTTTGCTTTTAAATTGGAAAAAGAAAATTGGTGTTTTTTTTCTCTGTAGTTGGCTCTGGTGTTCAGTGCTTTGGAACAGGCAGCTTCCATTTCTGAAAACAGTTTGCAAGCCCTTTAATTGGCTTCTGTTTAAAGGAATATTTCTGTGTAGAAGCTGCCACCTGTATGAAGAATGAGGAGGCAAATTGATTTCCATGTAGAGTTCAAGGAAAGCTGTCAGAAGAGGAGGAAACACATAGCTGGCGTTAGCCCTCTAAAGAATTCCTCTGCTGGGAATCATGGAAAGAACTAAACCTCGATGAGTTTACTAATAAGGTTAATTTAAAAATTATTCTAAAGAATTCTTCTTCTTATTATTATTATTATGAGAGAGGTTTAATATAACTTTTCCTATTTTCAATCTCAAATGCCAGCAGTAATGACACCTTCCATGAGAATGTTATTCATTATAGTGCCCTGGAGCTGTGCACTCTCCTCACCTTTTTTATCTCTGACTCTCTCTGCTGGTTTTAATTCAGTGTTAGGTACAATGTGCTTGTCCTTGCACAGGACACAAGCCATTGCACACACGCCAGCTTTTCTGAAAGAAGTTGGGAGTCTGTATCTGAAAATACACCGTTGGTTAAGATAGTGTCCACAGCAATGAAACCACCACATGTTTCATAAGCACCACTGATGTAAGAATATTGGAAAGGATAATGCTCTAAATCACAAATGGGAGCTTTGGCTGAAGGCAAAATGAAGCGAATGATTAGTATTCCTGGCATAATGGGGTAAAACAACAAACGCTGCAATAGATACTCCATATTATTAAAAGGTATTGTGATGAGGTTTCTTCTGCAAACACAAAGGCAGAATTATGCAGAGCAGAGTTTTAATCTAATTTATTTTCCATGCCTTTTATTGACAAATAGCTAATGAAAATTACTCAGATTTTCACTGTATCTTATCAAGCATTGCTAATAAAAAGCTCCACTGTTTTGCATGTATGTTGCATCATTTCATAAAATTTTCAGCAGCCTATGACTTACTAAATAAAGTTGTCACTCAAGCCTCATTTCCTATCTGACTGCAACGAATCAAAATGGACACTGAATTAATGCTGAATATTGTCTGTGTTTGATGAGGTCTCTGCCAGATCTCTGTTCTGTCACCTTTAATGCACTCTGCTTGAGGGACTTATCTGATTTCTTATTGTTTCCAGGAAAAGATGAGATATTACAAATCTGTCCCTGGCCTCGTCTAATTTATGCCTTTGAAATGTTTTTTCAGGAGAGAAGAGAAATTAAAAAAAATGGGGAGATCCATCATTACTTTACAAGAATCTGAGTCAGAAGGGCTTGCAACAACAGAAGAACAAGTACTATGTTTTATTTGTTCTGTGTGTAAAATAACACTGAAGTGTTATTTTACTTAGTATTATAAGTAGTTGTCATAGGCTCAGGAAACAAAATAAAATTCAACCTAAAAGCAGAGATCTTTTCATGAGATCTATGAGTGCAGAAAGACATAGTAACTGCAGTACAGTATTTACAACTTCATAGATTCCTATCTGCATTTCCATTTTGCATTTGTTAGAGAGCCGTATAATATAGTGAGACAGCAGTCAGTAACCCTGTATTCAGTTCCTTAAACTTTTTCTTTATGAATGATTCATGCAATTTGTATGTACAGAACCTCTCACACCTTTGTTACGAATGTTGTGAGTTTTTCTTGGTCAACAGGGGGAAATGCCCACTTGGTTTGAGGCCTGGTTTTTGGTGTGGCATGCCCAGCTGTGCTCTGGTGGCAGAGGCAGAAGGTCAGCCACATCATCTACCTCCCATGTGCTGCTCCTCTGCCAGTGGATGCAAGGTCTTGCAACGCCCCGCAAGCATTGGCCTGGAGCTCAGGTGTCCTTCTCCCTGAGATGGGGTACCCTGGCCACATCTCCCACTGCAGGTGATTAGCATATGGCTTGGGAGGTGGGAAAATTTCAGCAGCAGAGAGCCTGCAATCCAATCTCACACTTTTCCTCTGGGCAGGTCCAAGAACTGAGCTATTGCATAAGGAAAGGTGACCACTTCCTTCGCCTGGGTTTTGTAGGACAAGGCTGGCACAGGTGCACATTCAAGGAGAAGGCTCATCAGAGCCCAGGGGCATTTCCCTGATGTCCACTCCAAAGCACCTGCACCTCAGAGAAGGTCAGGGTTAAGAGGCACCCTGTCTTTTGCACACCTATTGGTTAAGTTAGGCAAGTCCCCACGCAGTGTTTTAGACTTCATGAATGCCAGTAAGACTCAGCCGCATGTTGCTGGTTGCCTGTGGGGAGGTGAGACGTCAGCAGCACGTGGGAACATACCTTGGAGGCCAGCACTCAGCATGCTGCCGCTCCTAAGTCCTTTTGGGGCTGTACCCTTCTGTCCCCATTTTTTTAATCTTCCTGCACCACCCAACACCAAATACCACAGGTAATTTTCAGACTATTTAATCATGTGCTACTTTTTTTTACAGCTTTCTTCCCCCCCCCGCCTCCCCTCCAACATTGTGACTTTCTTGAATAACATCTGCCCTGGGTGTTTCGGTAGGTGAATTTCTTCTCTCCTATCTCCTTTCCATTTACCACACAGAGTGACAAAGCTGACTGTTACTGAGGTCTCAAAACTACCCAAAACTGAACAAGAAACCATTAACATTCTTCAAGGACAAGTTATAGGCAGGAAGCCAGGATGCTCTGCACTGTTGCAGTAAAGTGAGCTGTCACCAGTGAGATGGCTATAAACCATGGCACTATTTTTTTATGCTGTTGCATCCTGAAATGACTCTGCACTATTGATGATATTTATTTATTTATTTGATGATTAGCAATGCAAAGACATTTAATAACACTTACAGTGAAACCCTTCCAGCTTATGGTGCCGTGCCATCTTTGTAGCGTTGTGCCTGCTTCTTACAAATTATTTCTATCCCCTACCCTGAATGCTCATGATGAAGTACAAGGCCTATCCTAGGCCGCATCATTTTCAAACATGTTAAAAGCATAGTGAAGTAAGCACAGAATTCATATTGCTGTGCATGGCTGGGATGAGCTATAACTGTAGTATTAGATCTGTCAGGTGTATGATTTACTCTATCAAAAATGCTGCTTTCTTTTAGGCTTTTGTTTTATTTGGAGAGCTTGCAATAGGAATCATAACTGGAGTGCTCAATTACAGCTGCATTCTAGAGTGTAGGCAATCTCAGCTAATAATAAAAACATTTGATGACACAGGTCTTCTTGTTGGATAATACACACAAGGGGGTTTGTTAACCATCCTGAGTTTTGCCTCAAGCTGTGTAAGTGCCTTGCAGAAGATATTAATTTCATATGTTAAAGTTTGTGTCATCAGATGTTCTTATTTACACATTGGGATCCTGCTAATTTGCGCACTATGCTTAGCAGCATAATTTCTATACGTTTCTTGCATTAAACATACAATCCTTTTACTTCCACTAGAGAAGCCATCTTCATAAGTGGTGTTTGGTCACATTTATTCAGACAAAGTTCAGAACTAGCCACTGCTTTGTTGGGGAAATCTGTCTGTGTGCCACATACTATGATGTTGATGAGTCCTGTGGCACCAGTGGAGGTAAAGTGAGCCATCTGCTCACTTCAGGTGAATGTCCTCCCCGAAGAGCTTCAAGGGAACATGGCCAGGACTCTGCAGGACTCATTAGATGAGAGACCTTGGGTGGAAGGGCTGGTTGAAGCAAGAAAGAAGTAGTGCTCTCCAGTCACTGTGAGAAGAGCTCAGTTGAGAAGAAGTATGTTTTGGAAGCCTGGGCAAATTCTGTGTAGATGTGTGCCTGTGTACATGTTGCTTTTGTCATATCTTCCTGAAATAAAGAACTGTGAACCTGGAGTATATCCATATGGTCAAGCTTGTTGACTCCACCGAAGGGTGGAGGGACCAGAACCCCTCAGTTATTGCACTGCAAGCCTGGAAATTAATCCACAGCCTCTGAATCAGAACAAACTACATAGGTCTGTTGGGAGGCAATCTTGGACACAGATCAGAGGATAATGTGTGGCAGAGTCCTCACCCCAATAAGCACACACAGATGTGTGCGAATGCAAACCAACGCACAGCACTTAACTGGGCACCAATATGGACATATTTTGCAGAGAGTTGCACTGAAGTTACTTAGTGAATAGGCATTGGTCCTGCGAGTGAAAGGTCTAGGAAGAGGCAACCAGGAACAAAACAGTGCTACAGTCCATTAAGGCATAGGACACAGCGGATGAGGAACTGAATTTCCTGACTGGTGAGGGAGCTCTGCCTAGGCTGCAGGTCTGCATGTGTGCGTACAATGTGAAAGGATACTAACAATGCAGTAACACATCTTTTAAAAGGGGTCTTTTACGAGAAGCTAAAGAAGCTTTGGACTACATGGGTCTAGTGGGCTTGGTCCTAACAAAGCAATCTGGGCAGCTAAACTGGAAATAACTATCTGGTGACCCACATAGCTGCTTAATAAAATATGTAAAGACCAAGCATGCAGCTCTTCTGATCCATATTTGGCTATTGCCTTAAACTTTTCAAGTGGTGCTTATTTATTGCTTTTAATACAACTACCTGTATAAGGAACAGTGACTGGTAACAAGGTTTCTTACCTTGATTTGTACTTCCTCTGCCACATCCCCTTGAAGCTCTAAACATGGTCTGGAGATGTCTGCTCTCAGCAAATAAAAAAACATCCACACGTGATTTGATTTTTGTGCAGTCTCTGAGGTAGAACTTGGTCTGTTTGATGTGGTTCTCACAAAAGAGAGAATTAGTATGCAGCAAAACGCAGGCACACAGAGAGCTGGACACTGTTCAGATTTAATGTCTCCCTGTTTCTGATTTATTAACCTAGTACAGATGCACCTGTTTCTTTTCAGCAAAGTCCTATTCTCTCCCCAGTTTTCCACTTGCACTGCCACAGGCACAACAAGAATAGCTGGCTTGCCAAAATGTACACAGTGCCCATCGGTTGGGGAAGGATTAGGACCTAAAGCAGTCACAACCTCATTTAAACACAGCTATTTTACTGCATCCTATAGCAGTGACTAAAAACATTGCACTTTATTTCTACATAGTGTTTTGGCAGAAGAGCGGACAAAAAGTTGTGGTATTGATGGAAAGGACAAGAAATCATAAGACATTAATTCTTCACGCTTCTTCCACAGGTTCCCTGTGTAACCTCAGAGAAGTCGCATGGACCATGGTTTTGAACCCTGGACTCATGAAGATCTCCCCAAACCACCACCAGCTCTGCTTTACACTTACTTGACCCTACATTGGGTCTTAAGCATCCAACATGTGCAGCACTCCCCAGCCTTACTGATTGAACATGGATAGGCCAGCACATCCCCCCCATCCCATCATCCATACAAACACGTCCTATTGCTGAGGGCTACTTGGAAAGAGAATTAAAAGGCTATTTCTTCTGGCAAGGAGCAATACGCCAACTGACTTACAGAGCAAATTATTTCTTTTTGTGTAGTTACTAATCACCAGATCAGGGATCTTTCCTTTACGTCTATCCACTGTGTGCTCACTGAAAACCAACAAGCTAAAACCAAACTCCTTTGAGATTATATTTTAATGAACCCCCTCCCTGCAGTGTGACTGAAATCCACCTGAAATTGCCAGCTTCCCTAGTTTCAAGTCTGAATAACAAGGTTTGACATGGCTTATCGCCCATACACAATCAGAAAATGCTTTTCTGCTTTAAAGTGTTGCACAGCTTGTGAGAAGACTTTCTATATCTGTCTGGAGATGGACTGTATCCCCAGATACTGTGTCTGAGGATGAAGGAACATGTGAGGAAAGCAAATCAGAGGCACTAAACCTTTCAAGGGATTTCATTCAGTTAACATTCTCCGAACGTTTCAAATAGCAGCAAGAACCTCTGGGTGCTGGCCAGGGTCTTGTGGGGCAGAGGCAGTCTCATGGCCACCTTCCCTCTGGGGGAACCAGGGCCGTTGGACCCCCAGCCACCACCACCCTTGTAATGCCTTCCACTTTCTCAAGGTTGGTGAGCAGCATCCACCTCCTGCACCAAATAAACCCACTTGAAGGTATCGCAACCGACGCCAACAGTGAGCAACGCAAGGCAAGAGTGCAGAACACATGCTTTATGTTTTACCATTCGTCAGCTATTGCTCATGCTAATGAAATTGCAATTCATTCTGAGTTGGGATATGATCAGTAAGCAAACTTACTGTGGAAATCAGTTTAAATATTTAGTTACTTTGGTTATTGAAATAAGAACTCTGAACAATTAGTGAACCTACATTATATTCTTGTGGGAGAAAATACTCAGTCTCTGGAATATATGGATGTTCTGGGCTGTTGTGGAATAAATACAACTTTGCTCTAACATTGTAACTAAACAGTTTCTGAAAAATAACAGAATAAACCATATTAAAAAAACCTTTACCCCAGGCTATTATAATGAAGAAAAAGTATTCCAAATGTGAACTAATGAAGTACAAAGTAATGAATATTTAATTTGTATAATTTACCGAAGTGCAGTTAGGAATCCAAGAGACATTCTTCATAAACACAGTGTTCATTAGGCCTTTACTGTAGCTTGCCTGCAATCATTACATTTTTTTCCTGTATTAGTCTTACTATGGTATTACACAAAGGTGAATGAACATCTCATGAGAGTGTCTAGAAGGTTCAAGGGGAAAAAAAGGAAACAAGGAAGGCAGTGGTGTCTATTAAATTGAAATAAGCTACCTGTTTACAGTGAAAAACATAAAAGACTAAGCACAGCATAAGAGCAACTGAGAAAAGGAATAGAAAAGGTAATTGAGTTTTACCTTATGGGCTTCTTCACTTGGCAGTGTGAATATTATGGAATTAGCCCTATTACTATAAAGATTACACAAAAGCAGAACAGTGTGAAGGCTTGGTATGAAACTTTAACAGTATCAATGGAGGTGAGATAAGTGCTACCAAAACTGCACACAGGAATGTATCAGATAAAGAATATCGTGGGATTTTTTTTTTTTTTCAATAGAGCAAAACTATGGTGTGATGTGAATTTTAATAGGAGCACACAGAAAAATGAAAATGTGAACAGCAAAAGAAGTCCGTGCACAAAGGGAAGGATTTCACAGCCACAACCTGCACAGTAAATATCAAGAGGTGAAATATTTGTATTAAAGGGAATGTCCTTCATACCATAGCTTTATTTAACAGACTATCCCTTGCCACACCCTCTCAGTCTGTAGCTTACCAAGTTGCTTATGGCACAAGGTCACATATTTACCTGAAATATGGATTTCACATTGTTTTATAGATTCAAAGTGAGAATTAAAGGTCAGCAGATTTAAATTGCCAAATGTGGATCTAAAAATTGTGCTTTTGTTTGACTGCAGAAGATTGAACCAGAGTGGTTTTGCATTGCTTCACCTTCTTTTCCAACTCTTCCTTCCTCACACTCCAACCCAAATTTGTATCTGCTCCCTATACATTATTTACTTAGTTACTGACACAGATTTTTCTGTAAGGTGTCTCCACAGGATGTTTAAATAATCTCTAAAATCATAGCATAAAACACACCCACTCAGTATTTCACACTTTTCTTCCAGGAGGTAGCAGGGATATCCTGTAAAAATAACTGACATAAAATCAGGCTGCTTTTTCCACTCCACATTTAAGTGGGAGAGTGGGGCTGCTGGACAGGAGAAGTTACCCTGGCACCAGGGGTCCTGATTACCATAAGAACTACCAGTGCCTCAGACTGGTGAGGAAGCCTAATCAGGTATTAAAAATAATATGATTTTGACAAATTATATATTCTAGGAGTGTATATACGCAGCATGCTGTGTTCTGCACTTTGTCTTCCCCATCCGTGAATGAAAGAGTGAATTGCCCTTGCCACAGGTCATCCCCATCTATTCCCACGCCTTGTTCAGTGCTGTAAGTTAGCAACGTAGCCCAACTGGAAGGAGTTTTGGACAGCTGGCAAGCACAGTCCAGGGGGATCTCCTGCCTGTTTGATGTAACTAACTCCTGCCCACTTGAAGGCAGAGCAGGTAAGTAGTTGCACAGCCTCCCAGGAGCCCAGCCCTGGCAACTTGAGGTGTCGGCACTGGAAGAGCCTGGCAGGGTGCTGGACCCATACCACTCTGTTCAGCAAGCTATTTGCAGAACAGGGGAATGCAGCACGGAAATATGCAAATGATGAGCCATAAGAGACTGATGACAGAGGGTGAAGCAATTAAAAAAGTGAAATTAGAGGAGAGATGCAAACTACCATCTAGACATAACCAGTGATAGGTCCTGAACATAACTGTATATGAATGGACAATTTTCAGGTTTCAGCGCAGATATTTCTCTTGCTGTCTTAGGGTAATTTAACAGAAGAACAAGTAATTCTCATCCTTTTGTTCCTTGAAGAGTCCAACAGTGATGTAACACTAAGGAAGCTGAAGTGAGGCACTCGGGTATGGAAAGTGGAGGTGAGCTGAGTGCGTAGTAGCTGCTAGAGCACAGGGATATGTCAATGACTGCTCTCGCTGCTCAAGAGTGTATTAGCCTGATGCCGAAAGACCAGTTGAACTTATTCCCTTAATTTGCAGTGGACTCTGTTTCCACGTGCCTTAGTTGGGCATATCAATACCTCCCCTGTGAGGACAGTGCAGTTTTGCTTGGGTAGCCAGCTGCGGAGGACGGGCCCATGTTTAGAATCGGATGCTACACCAGAGGCATCGGTACGATTTCCTGGAAGCCAAACAACATTTTTGTTTTATAAACTACGACATAATCCTACAAAACATTGTCCAGGTTTCCTTTGCGTCATAGAAGAAATTTTGCAAAGATAGAGGCTGTGTAACTCCATGGATCAGGTTTACCTGAGGGGAGAGCTGCTCTGTCACCACCTGCAGATGTGCAATGGGAGGAGTGGCTGTGACACCCGACAGCCTCCCAGCTCTCTTATAAGCTGCACTGAACCCACCTGCAACCCTGCAATCTTCTCTTCCTCCTCTTCCATTCCTGTCTCCAACTCTTCCCTTTTTTTGTTTCTTGCCAGTGGTAACACCTACTCCCCTGTGCAGGTTTGTCTCCATCCCATCCCAGCTTTGTTTGTGCATTGGCGAGGAAATAACAACTCTGATCATCAGGTTACAGTCCATGGGCTTAACTGGGGACCCGTGATGACAACAATTGCTTCATGCTCTTGGCTGTGTCAACAATCCAACATGCAAACACAATAAAAAGTGTTAAAACAGGGATTAGGCAGTCTTTGACTATGCCAGACAAGATCCAGCAAGACCAGGTCTTGCATGTGCCCAGGCTGTTACCACAGAAAAGACATAACAAAGGGAAGTTTCTAGGATAGAGAAGGACATGGATTTGCACAGGCAGCAGCACTGAACAGGCATGAGCTGGGCATAGTGAAGAGGGGAGAGGTATGGTCAGGCCAGCTGGTGCCAGGGCAGAAAGTGGCTCCTCCTCCTAGGCATTTGCCTTCCAGTCAGCACTGAAATGCTTTTTACCCAAATCCAAATGACAAAACTGAGCTGAAATGTGGCCAAATGCCCATGCCCTTTTCCTACTGAAATAACAACTGTGTGTTGATGAGTGGAACAGCAGATGAACATTTTGGAGGAAAACTTAGTGCAAAAATGACAAATTTCTATGCTGGCTACAGAGGGGGTTAGGTATTATCCAACCATCAGCATCTGAAATAGTGGCAAAAGGGAGGTGAACGGCTATGACGTGAGCTGTGGATCCAGAATATCCAACCTCTTCTTACAGGTTTGCTGCAGGGTTCCACTAGTCCTAACAATAACTGTGGACTGGATCACTTTGCAGTGAACTACCTGCTTCTGGCTTCCCAAAAATGACCCAAGAACAGCAATGATGGTATTGAAACAACTGGTGACTGGTTCTGCTTGACAGGGAGTGGGATATTATTCCTTATTGTTAAACTGTGGATGAAATGTAAATCTTTTTTACTGTATCTAGTGGTTCTTTGGTGCAGCTGTGCAGTGCTCCTCAGGTGAGCATTCACCTGAGAGCAGCGTTTGCTGTTTGGCCCATAGGACTGTCCAGGGTCATGCTGACAGCATGCAGCTCTCCCTTAAAGTGGGATTTTTATAGGAAATGCTTCCCTGCTGTAGCTCCAGAAATATAATGAACTAGACTGCGGAGTGAGTCATTTGTACTGATGTCTTTCCAGCCACAAGGGTGGGAGAGCCCCTAATTCCCTGCCTTCTTCCCCCTGCAGAAACTGGGAGAAGGTCCCACAAAAGAAATGGGGTGAGAGTGCAGACTTGAAGGTAAGCCTGGCTCAGATGGGAAGATTAAAGGCAATTTGTTATTCACATCGAAATGACTTTGGAGAAATGTCCTATAAATATTAGAAATTTCATCAGTTTATTTTTGTCATATGTAAGCATATTCCTTCTTCCTGAACATAAATGAACTGGCTTAATCCTACTCTTTTTCATTTAATAGATTTATTATTCCTTTTGCATCTCCCCTGCTGCTTCATATCACTGCTGAGTATTTATTAAGAACTAGTAAAATTCATGGATTTTGCTTGCTTGCCAGCTACAGAAAAATACAGAAAGTAGGCAAATGGCAAAGTTTTGTGCTTACTCAACAGGGAATGCTATGGCTATAACACACTATTAGATTATATAAAAAAGTAGCAAAATTGTTGAAATGAAGCAACAATTTTCACATCTCATGACCCAATCTTGCAAAGTGCTGATGCTGCAGTTTTCACAAAAAAACTGGGTGATAAGCATGAAGATGGTGGCAGTTTCAGTTACACAATACCACATTATGGGAAACACTCAGGACCAGAAAACACAATTTTTCAATCTCTTTCAGTATGGGGATAAGTCTCATAAGTTTTCTCTGGAAATACAGACTTTGCATTGCAAATTGAAGCCCCTAGTCAACAGGCTCTCCTTAATCTGCCCCATGCCCAACACCAATTTCCTTTTCTCTTTTTTTTTCCTTTCCTCTTTTTTTTTCCTCCCCCCCCCCCCCCATTTTCTCATGATTCCTCCAAATTTTTTCCCTGACCCCAGGGACCTCCTTGTCAAAACTTTGTTCTCTAAAAGAGAAGATGGAGACCTCAGCTTCTCAAAGAAATCTGTACACTTAATCCTCATTGAAGGGATGTGGGCTCATGTGTGCATGTTTCATATTTGTAACTTCAAATTTATGTTGCAAAACTACTCTGAAAAGGAATTATACTCATTGTGCATGGAAAATTCTCAGCTCATATTACTAGTAAACATTTCTTGCAAACCAGTAAAATATTTTGATAATCTTGTTTCAGTTTTATGACCACATCTCAATTATAATAAGTAACTATCTATATAAACTCTTTAACAAATTAAAAAAAACCTATTTTGATTTTTTCCAAACATTTGATGATATGTAGGAGTCATCCAAATTGTAAAAATGTGCAGGGAGGCCTTCCATTTCAGAAATAATTAAGCATGTTTTATTCAGGTGTTAGTAACATAAGTAAGTGAGTCAAAAGGTGTAAATCACTTGTTCAGCTTGGCTTGGTACTGAGATTACACTCTCAGGCCTAGTCTCTAGCTCCAGAAAAAGGCTATCTTTGTTTCTCACAAAAATGTTAAACTGTCACATCAGGAAAGATAACACCTACATAGATTACTTGAAGGATTTCTCAGTGCTTCCAAAAATGGTAAGCTTCACTGAGTGCACTGTGAGCGTTTTCTAAAGAGAAAGGCACCAGGTTCCTTATTCTACCTGATTCCAGAAGAAATAAAGCTGCAAAAATGAACACAGGGCACTTCATGCTCCAGGAAAGATATTGCTGTATCATTAAGAAATGATATCCTGCTGGCTCAAGAGAGAGCCTCCAAAATTACAGAAATAACAAAAGCAGAGTGAAATTCTCTAATAATAGGATTTATGGCCCTGTGTTTTATTTTATGTGAGTATTTTATAAGTATAAACAAGTAAACTGGCATTTTGTGCCTCAAAGTGTCACTTTGCATCCATAATATAGGATTATTTAAAGATTCCTGCATATATTCTTGGCCTCTGTGTGTGTGTGTGGCTGTGTATGTATGCTTATATAAATATATATGTGTCCTGGTTTTGGCTGGGAAAGAGTTAATTTTCTTCCTAGTAGCTGGTATAGTGCTGTGTTTTGGATTTTCATATGAGAATAATGTTGATAACACACTGATGTTTCAGTTGTTGCTAAGTGGTGTTTACACTGGTCAAGGACTTTTCAGCTTCCCACACTCTGCCAGGCGCACAAGAAGCTGGGAGGGGACACAGCCAGGATAGTTGATCCAAACTGGCCAAAGGGCTATTCCATACCATATGACGTCATGCTCAGCCTATAAAGCTGGGGCAAGTTGGTCGGGGAGCAGTGGTCGCTGCTCCGTCACTGGCTGGGCGTCGGTCAGCGGGTGGTGAGCAGTCGTATCACTGCTTTTTTCCTGGGTTTTGTTCCTCTCTTGCTCTCTTGTTGTTTTCCTTCTCATTACAATTTATTATTATTTTTTTGTTGTTCCAATTATCGAACTGTTCTTATCTCAACCCACGAGTTTTCTTACTGTTGCTCTTCCGATTCTCTCCCCCATCCCACCGGGGGGAGGGTGAGTGAGCGGCTGCGTGGTGCTTAATTGCCGACTATGGCTAAACCACAACAATATGTTATACATATACACTATATATATATACACTACGTATATATGCTATATGCACATGTATATACATCCATAGATATTTAAGTCCTTCCCACCCCTAGTTTTGTGGAATGCACTGAGTATTCTCTCTTTTCCTTATAAAGCCATAAGGAGCCAGAAAGCTATGTCCAAGTCCAGCCGTCATATACAACATCGTATTTAAAATGGTGATCAGTCACAACAAGGGGGAGAGTACGTGCATGCACAAAGCGTGTCTGGCAAATTAAAACCGATTCAGTGCCCTCATTATCTCCATAAATGATACATAGAAGGCAGTAGGATTTGTGGTCTGGCACTGGTAAAGACTGATTCAAGATATTTAATAACGTGGGACCATTGTGTAAAATCTCTTGATCAGCCACACAGAGAAGTGATAGAGGCACCACCACGCTGACAGCCTGGGAAGACCTTGTAGATCTGCAGGACTCACAGAACATGGGAGGATGCCCAGGAAGGGAGAGGACCCACATTACAGACTGGCTTAGTTCAAGCCAACTGGTAGTACAAAAGTTTAAATGTGTCTTCAGTTAATGCAGAATACATACTTTCAGTATTTACCGCTCTGGATGTAAACTTTTAGGAACAACCTGAGTAGGATGAATGTGTAGGACTGAGAAACCAATTTTGCAAAGTTCATAAAAAAAAAGAATTGTGGAGAAAAATAAGGAGAGGGACTTGTGACATGACCCTCATTTGCTCACCACCTGCACAGGTTATATACGAATCTGTAATGGGACATATGGACCCCAGCTTATGACTTTCTGGAAGGGCAGTCTGAGCACCTGTGGACTTCTCAATCAGACTGGATCTGTCTCACTAACACATCGCAATCACACTACAGATGATTTGAGTTGGAGCAGCAGCTGAAATACTATTTCACAAGGTAAAGAAAAAGGGTGCAGGTCATGGTTGGTGCTGTGCTTATGCCCACCTTACTCTTCACCCCACTGAATAGTCATGACCATAGGTTACCATAAGGAAAGAAAATAAATTTTAGAAAACCTAATCCACCCCCTGCCACTAAGCAGGTTCAACTATAAATGAATAATCACATTGAGAAGTATCACTGGAAGGAGGAAAGGGATAGTGAAAAGTGTTTATGGGCAACTATAAAAGTGGAAACTTCATATAGGGACTTGAAAGCAAGGATTTTTAATTCGATATACTCTTGGGACCCAAGGAAGAGACCCAGAGGTGAGGCAACAGGAAGTCGTGACAGTGACATTCTGGCTGATCTGGAAGAATAGACAGCAGAGAGGCTAATAAGTCATCTCCCAGAGAAGAGAGAGAAAGTCATGCCACTGACAGTGCTGGAGGTGAGGGGAGCAGAGAGGGCTTCAGGGGCGACCTTGAAAATTCAGTTCTGGAGATACTGAGTTTGATACGGGAATTATGATGGCAGCCAACCCAAGGTGAAACATCAAAGAGAAGGAGATATGAGCCAGAGGGCATGCAGATGCAGCGGAGTGAGAAGTAAATTTGAGAATTGTTAACACAGTCAAATGGATGAAGCCACTCAAAAATAAGGAGTAGACTAGAGGAAGATGGCAACCACAGATAAGGAACCTGCAGTATTAGTCCGTATTTGGATATGTCTATACATTCCATATATTAACACCTCATTTACCCAATGTGCAGGTTCATAAGCAGCTAACAAAATGAGAAGCATCATAGAAATTACAAAATGGAGTAGTGAATGTATGTCTTTACAGAGGAGACACAGGCAGCTCATTGAAATGACCTTCACTGTCCCAAATACCATAAAAACTAGGCTGTTCTCACTGTATGAGCTTAGAAAGCTGACTGTAAACTTTCATGCAGACAATTATGACATCTGCCCATAAAATGCATGTGGGAGCATACTTGGCCCTGTCCAACCTTGATGCTGAAGTAACTGCTTTTCTGATTTTCTCAGCACTAATTCTCTGAAGCACTGGCGTTTTATTATACTTCTTATTTCAACCAGGCATTTAATAGTAAACAATTCACCACATGATCTCTGGTGAACATCAAAGTCTCATTTGTAATGAAATAAATTAAAACTGCCAAAAGTTAAAAAAGCAAATGTGTAAAACAAACCTTTGCCTTTGAAATTAACTAGTTTCAAAACATCTCTTACACCAAAGCAGAGCAAAGCAGGAAAGCAAAGCAAACAAGGAACCTGGAGAGATGCAAGAGGATGGAACCAGACCAAATGACAGATCACAAACCTGGGGAATCAAGTAATATGCAAATAGTAATCAACAAGGATAACAAGAAAAGCATGATCAAAGCTAAACTCTTCTGATATGAATGACTTCTATGGCACGCTAGAAGCGCATTAGCACCCTGTAACCACAATAAAAGAGCCCAACAAAGTAATTAGTATCAAAGAGTAGCATGCAGAAAGAAAGAATACATAATAAAGTAACACATGGTAAACAGGTTCCACCTCTTGCCTACAATTAACTCAAGAAAGTGAAAAATGGTCTCACTGAGATGTATGACATTAAAGCAAAAATTAAGGAGAAAAAAAAACAACAAAAAAACCCCCAAACTAGCAGCCAAGATTTTGCATAAAAGAGCTGAAAACATTTCAGCAACTGAAAACATGATGAAGCATAGCAAGCCTCTCAGGAGCCATGGAACTAATCAAGCCAGGTTTCCTAGGGATCCTCTATGTTCCTTATCTTCTCTGGTAATAAACCCAGCTCCCCGGGTTCTTACAAATCCCACCACCAACATCTGTTATGTCCCTTTTGCAGTATTTCAAGTCCCATCCACACTGCAGTCCCTGTGGTACTATTATCGTCCTTTCACTTCACTTGCAGCCCCACAGTACCCTAACAACCCCCTGACAACAGCCTCCCACATTTCCCCAGCTTGGAAGGGACCTTCCAAGTCCCTTACGCCCTTCAGCGATACCCTCCAGCATGTCCCATGTTCCCAGCGTCCCCGCTTGAATAAATTCTGCTCACTCCCATGTGCCTTATGCTTCACAGAGTCACAGAACTGCAGAGATTGGAAGGATCTCTGGATGTCTCTAGTCCAACTCCCTCTGCCCAAGAAAGGTCAAATAGAACAAGTTGCTCAGGGCCATGTCCACTTGGGTTTTGAATGCCTCCAGGGATGGACACTCCACAGCCTCTCTGGGCAACCTGTGTCAGTGCTTGACCACCCTCATAGTAAAAAAATTTTTTCTTATTTTTAAGTGGAATTAACCGCACAATACCTAGCTTTGTCCTGTGACCACAATATGTCCCCCCCAGCTCTAAGCCATACCACATTCACCTGCTCAGAGTACCCTTAACCCCAAATCTACATGCCTTGCACCTGCACGCAGAGGCTGACCTCTCCCATGTCTTCTACCAAATGTGCTTTGCTTGCTGGCCAGGCAGAGGCTGGAACACACTGTGCCTGATCCAGGGTGTGACCAGCCATGTGCACGAAGAGCTGGCAGCCTTTTGGCTGCTAGGCAGACCAAATATAACCATCAGGGGTGAACTCCCTCTGTCTTCCCTCGGTGACTGGCTTTATAAGGTCCTTTCCTCTACACAACCAGAAGTTCAGATCTCTCTGGCATGTATTTGTCCCTTGACTTGGCTCAAAACTGGCAGTGGGTTCAAAATCTTTTGGCAGGAGCAAACAAAGAAAGCCCAAACTTAAATGAGGGTGTTTATCCCTTCCCATTGACAATGCTTTTTAAATTAGACTCTGAAGATACTTTTATGTTTCTAAAATCAGGTGGGAGGAATTAGGCCTACAGTAACATAAGCATCTGGCTATAGGCTGTATTGAGAATAAAGACATGAGACTGGAGACGGCCTGGTGACCCAAAGAGACATTTCAGGTGTTCATGAAGGATATTATCACCATCTCTCTTCAGCCAGGGAAAATACTTCAGAGCCAATAATAAGACCATTTCTGAAAAAAGGAGCATACTTCAAAGATCTTTAACCATGCAATCTATTCCATAAAGAATGCAGGTGCTATGATTCCTGGGCATTGATCTTTTTAACGAAGCTTTCAGGGAGCAACATGAGATTTGAACAAGAGAAAAAAAGTGTGATGCCAAATTAACTTGATAAATAAGTGAATGGCACTGAGCACCCCTTAAGCTCAGAGACCATTTTTCCTCCTTCCAAGGAATCTGCAGAACAAGATTCATATAAAAATAGCTCATAATAAAAACCAGGTAGCCTGGGGAAAAGAGTAAAACTGTTCTAAAATAGCACCTGAATCTATGAATGGAATGAACTAATTTAATAACACTGAAAAATATTGCAGAAACCAGCTTCCAGCTGAGACAAGTTTAGTAAAGCTCCTCCTGGCTTAGTATTTTGGCTCACCTGGTGGAAATGTTGTGAGGGTCTCAGCTGGAGCCTCAGCTGTGCGAATGTGCAGGACATACATTGGAAGTCCAGATACCAGATGGGGGATTTTGCTAACTGCTTAAATCGGCTCTCATGGCTGGCCACCAGTTGGCAAGCATGGGAACATTTCTTGGTTTGTTTTATGCTAAAAAGCATGATAGCAATGGGGGAAAATGAAGAGCATGACAACAAAAGTAACCCTATTCTCAAGCAAACATAGAGGAGGTTGCTTTCTGTGTGATTGTAGGAGTCTTGTATTTGCCATTGAAATCTGGCATGTAATGATTCTCATTTTAAAGACAATGTAAATAAAAATATACAGTATACATACCACATGCACATGCACATATATACACAGACTTTTAGCTAAAATGCTGGAATGCAGCAAAAGCTTGTTTTGGAATGCAGGAAAGCTTATTTAAGTGTTTTGGAATCCTGACTCTGAGAAAGCTACATATTGAAGTTATGTCCTTTGCTGCTTTAGCATTTTGAAGCTATTTTCAAAGCAACCTTTCATGGATCTACGAGCCAGACATCTAACTATCTTTGAGAAGCTTCAATTTTTTTTAGCTTAAATTTTCTGCAAGGCTGAACACCTTTGCAAGGATACCACTGTATGGCCAGATGAAAACAATTGCACAGCTAAGACTGTCTATCTCCACTCCAAGATTCACTGTTTCAAATACAGTCCTATGCTCACCTATCAAAACAGCTCTCAAACCAGAGCTAGAAACCTGAGCAACTCAGAGTGCAAGTAGAGTCAGTTCATGATATTACATATCCAAATGTCAATTCAGTTGGCTGGTTGACTGGTAATTTAGACTAGTAAGTCCAACCTCGGTGCTAGTACAGTGATTTCTTTTGCACTTGGCACAATGTGGCAGAAAGCCCTCCAGTTCTTCTGCAGTCTTTGGAGGGAAGACAGATTTTCATTATTGTGAGCGCTTCTTAATCTCCCTTGGAGGACCTCATGGACACTGTAGGTCATGTCACACACAGAAACTAAAAAGAATCTGGTAATTCCAATAAGTTTATGCACTCCTATAGCCAGATGATGCATATTAACTTATTGTCAAAAAGTAGAAAATGGGATAATATATTAGAAAAATACACTATACTGGGAAGATATAAAAAAATGAAATCTATTTACACATCTTCCCCTTTACTGTATCACTCCATATCACTATACTTTGCTATCTTTACTATCTTTTGCTTACTTGTACCTACTTACTTCTTTACTATCACTTTACTGCATAACTATCCTTTCCAACTCAAGCCCCCCAAAAACTCACAATGCATGTCAGGAGAATGTGGATCAGGATCCAATACAGCTGACGTCCTTCTCCCTTTGTGACCGTCAGAATAAGAATGATGAACATCAGTGCCTGAGGCTATGGTGGCATGTGGATTGCAGACAATTCCAAATCTGAGCATCAAGTTCAAGATTTTTAGAGCTATCTAGGGACATCTATCTCACTTCCAACTTTTAGCTTTTAGCTAAACAGAGACCTCTTGTATTCTTAGAACCAAGTTACCTTTCCTGAGAAAGGAAGGGATTTTTAATTCTTAAATTTAAGAGGTTTTTGTGCCTCTGAAATGGATTAAACCCTTAGCCTGTGGTAAGCAACACATAAATTGGGTAAATTTGAGACTTCTTCTATACAACCATCTTCTATAAATTATAGGAGAAAGTTAATCAAGACCAGTGTCTCAGCACAAGAACTCAAAAGAAAACTCTCTCTTTAAGGGAAATTAGTAAGTTTTGCTGATAACTAGTTTTGATTTGTGAGCCAAAAGGATATAATCATGTGGAGAAGAGGCAAATAATCCTCAAGTGGAACAATTAAATTCCGATCAATTGCGACATAATGACAGAACAGTCTTCTAAAGCTCTGGAGGTGCCTAACCTTTCTCTTTATTAAGTAAAGATAATCTACAGTTACAGTGTTTAATTATTTGCAAAGGTTCTTTGTATTTTCTGTCTCTGTAAAAATTGCTATTCTAAACTGATTTGCTTTTAGCATGGTTATTTTTGAAACCTCAAAAGCAAATCTTTTCATGTTTCCTTGTTTTTATGTGGTACTGAGCACCTTGCTTACTTTTCCCCATATCCCATAGTTTTGAGCACGATTTTGTAGCCTGGATTAGAACACCATCATGGCCATATCCAGTGTCTTTATGCCTGGGATGATGTTCAAGTTTGTCTTTCTACTCACTAAGCCACTCACTAAGCCACGGTGTCAAAGGACAAATGCCACCACTACTACATTTTGCCTGAACAGCAGTGGGACTCGTCTCCTGTGCAGGTGTCAGTGCAAGGTGCTCCATAGCTCCATGTCCTGAGGAATTCCTGGTGATGAGCAGGGACATGCTTTGCAAACGTAGCTGCTGGTAAGAGCACATAGAAGGGTCAGGCATGGGTCTGGAGCTAAAGCAGGTCTTAGGTAGCCTTAATCTGATTTAAATGAACTGCATCCCACCACCTCATCTTCAGTCTGGATCTACATGGCAGTGCAGATGAGCTTTGTAGTGCACCCCACAATTCACACAAGCTCTCTGGGAGTGTGGTGTAGCTCTCTTCCTTCCCATGCATCCAAGATTTCCTCCAGAGAAAGATAGGGGAGACTTGAGGGGAGACCATAATCTTCATCCAGGTCTCTTCTCAGCTGCCTGTGGAGATCTAGCCCAGCCATGCCATGAGGGACCAGGATCCCATCATACACCACACAGTCGATGGAGAGGACCTGATTCACCCTTGGGAGAGGCTCACCTCTCTCCACTGAGAATACAGGGAGCTTTGGCTAAGCAGGTTCCTATCCTATCCTAAAACCTTACGGTTAGGTGAGATGAATTCAGACAATCTTTATCTGAAGCCAGATGAGTACTGCTCACCATCCTTTAGTGGGCTGATACAGAATACAATCAGGTTTAACTCAGCCTGTCAGATTAACAAAGCCTGTTTAAAAAAAATCAGACATTCATTAAGAATCATAGTGAGATTTTACTTAAAATGCTGAAGTTTTGCAACCTTTTTACACCTCAGGTACACATCTTGCACTTAGCAAAACTGCAGTGAACATTGCCTTCTTGTTTAACAGGCATTAAACTGTTAGGATTTATTTATTTGTTTATTTATTTGTACACATTGGGAGGTTTCCCTCTGTTAATGCACACATTTTCCCTTATTTTAGCACAGATGTTTTTATTTTAAGCTACAAAGTAAAAGTCAGTCATATCATAAAAAATCCTCTGTATGATGCATACGTTTCCAAGAGTGCCTAGAAATGAATTTTAATGTATAGAATATTTGCATTTCTTCTTCCATGAAAGAGGGGCAGGAGTATAATCTCAGCCTTATCCTGATTTATACTTTATGGGAATGTACGTAAAAGAACATAAATACTATTACTGCAATTTTGTATCATATTTCATGCATATTTTTTTGGCTTCTTCTTACTAGTGCTTCCCAGTTTCATCTGCTTACTACTTTCCTCATGAAAGAAATGAGCATGTTGATATAAAATATTACATCAAATACACCTGCGAACATGCACTCCTGTTTCCTGGATTTTAGAAAATAAAGAGGTGTTTCCAAGCTTCTGAGAGTGGATAAACAGCTTTGGTTAATATCTTTAAAAGTGCTGATAGACATAAAAATGTGAGCTGCATTCCTACTTTATTCATACATTAAAAAGGGGCTGAAGTGTACTCAGGAACAGCAGGAAATGGAATTAGAGGAATAGGGTTGCTTGGCAGGGTAACTAGAAAAGTCCTGGGCTTTGGGGTTGGTAATAATACTAGATTAATGTATCTAACCATATTGCTACAGTCTACAACTGTGAAAAGGGTTCTGGAAAAAAAAGAAGGCTTGTGTATGGTTTTTACATATAATGGCAGTTTATTTCCTAAGATTGCTGTTGGAGCAGAAACCATATTTCACATTAATATCACTTAATATGTTATTCATTGCCCTGGGCTCTAGAAACAAGCAGTGAACTAGGACATGGTGAATAAATACCTTGTACTGGGTTTGTGTGGCAAGGTTTTGGTACCAGGGGGCTACAGGGGTGGGTTCTGTGAGAAGCTACTGGAAGCTTCCCCTATGTCCGATAGAGCCAATGCCAGCCGGCTCCAAGAGGGACCTGCCGCTGGCCAAGGCTGAGCCCGTCATCAGCGGTGGTAGCGCCTCTGTGATAACATATTTAAGAAGAGGGGAAAAACCTGCGCAACTGCAGCCAGAGAGAGGAGTGAGAATATGTGAGAGGAACAGCTCTGCAGACACCAAGGTCAGTGAAGAAGGAGGGGGAGGAGGTGCTCCAGGCGCCAGAGCAGAGATTCCCCTGCAGCCCATGGTGAAGACCATGGTGAGGCAGGCTATCCCCCTGCAGCCCATGGAGGTTAATGGTGGAGCAGATATCCACCTGCAGCCCATGGAGGACCCCACACCAGAGCAGGGGCATGAACTCAAAGGATGCTGTGACCCTATGGGAAGCCCATGCTGGAGCAGGCTCCTGGCAGGACCTGTGGACCCATGGAGAGAGGAGCCCACACTGGAGCAGGTTTGCTGGCAGGACTTGTGACCCTGTGGGGGACCCATGCTGGAGCAGTCTGTTTCTGCAGGACTGCACCCTGTGGAAGGGACCCACGCTGGAGCAGTTCGTGAAGAACTGCAGCCTGTGGGAAGGACCCATGTTGGAGAAGTTTGTGGAGGACTGTGTCCTGTGGGAGGGACCCCACGCTGGAGCAGGGGAGGAGTGTGAGGAGTCCTCCCCCTGAGGAGGAAGGAGCAGCAGAGACAACGTGTGATGAACTGACCACAACCCCCATTCCCTGTCCCCCTGAGCTGCTTGGGGGGGAGGATGTAGAGAAATCAGGAGTGAAGTTAAGCCTGGGAAGAAGGGAGTGGTGGGGGGAAGGTGTTTTAAGATTTGGTTTTATTTCTCATTATCCTACTCTGATTTGATTGGTAATTAAACTAATTTCCCCAAGTCAAGTCTGTTTTGCCTGTGACGGCAATTGGTGAATGATCGCTCCCCATCCTTATCTTGACCCACGAGCCTTTTGTTATATTTTCTCTCCCCTGTCCCCCTGAGGAGGGGAGTGACAGAGTGGCTTCGGTGAGCACCTGGTGTCCAGCCAGGGTCAACCCACCACATACCGATCGGAGTCCATCAAGTGACATTCCTCATCTCTTTTCCCTCTTTCTTCTTTTCATGTGGTATCAAAATCTCATTCTATTGTTTATCAGGCAGTACATAGAGCAAATCTTTCTGGGGGTGGCTATAAATATATAGTTCCCATTACAGCTAGAGTCAACCCCAATAGAAATGGTAAGGCTGATGTAAATCCCCCTCATTTTGATGAGGTATGTGCTGCATTTGGTCAAATGAGCACATTTTAAATGACCCTGAACTAATTACCTCTCAGTGACATGGCACAGGGCCAAAGCTGCTGGAGCTGAGGGGTCTCTGTGCTGCACCCAGGTCCATCACCCCTTCCTCTCCCTCCCCTTGTCTACAGGGTGACCAGGACTGATTTTAGCAAATGCTTGCTAACAAGCAATGGCTTCTGAAGTTGCTCATCAGCAACTTGATAGTTGCCCAATCCTTATTTTTTTTTTTTTTTTAGAAAATGATCCCGTTTTCTTTTTTTATCTCATCTTCTTCACCTCAGACAGTTGTTGATATAGTGCTATTTTGATATACATTGACATATGGCTCCTCAAGTACTAAATAAATGATTCAGGCTGCTGCAACAGTTAATTTATAGCCTGCAGACACAACCTTAGCTCCTGATGACGCCCAAGCTGTGTGCAGGTGACACACTCCGTCGCGCGAGAGGCGAGAGGCAGTTCCTCAGACCTTGGCGCTGCTGGATAATGGAGGCTTAGCAATCTACCTAATCAAGATCTGATCAGAGCATTAAAATTAATGGGATAATGGAGTGTTTTAATGATAATTAGGGGCCTATAGCATTGTCCACATTTTAAAATCATATTTACAGCAATTCTTTTAATAATTACCTGTTACAGTCACCAGGGCAAGCTTGGTGGCCTGCATTTAGCCATGCAATAGTGTTATGCTGCTTTATCGACCACTGATGTCTGTCCCAGGCTCACCACTGGGCCCCATGGCTGCTGTGTTGCATTCAGTGAAAGCATGGCACGTGCCCTGCACTGACCATCAGAAATAAAACTCACCAGGAACTGCCAAGGAAAGAAGTGAACAGAGGTCTCTATAGAAAGTTTTCTGTGAAAACAGAGATTTATGCTTGCAACCTGAATTAAAAAACAAAAATTGGCTGCTTTTCTGTGTGATACTTTCAATCAGCTGGTGAGGGGATAATGGTCTTTTGTTGCCTGGCTGGAATGAGAACTAGTTTTGGCTATACGGTTTTCCAATAGGGGAAAATTCACTTTAAATATCTAGTTAGAGACCTGTTACTATTTTAGGGGAATGCCCTGAAGGCCTCCACCTTGTCCCTTCTATTTATGCATTTATACTGCTTTAGTTAAGACTGTGACAGCACTTCGGTCATAGCTACTGTGTTTTCCAGATGCCATGGGATCTTTTTTAACATTGTAACGTGGTCATAAAAATGTGCTTTGGGCTGCAACCTGTATTACAAGATTTGAGCCAAGAAGCGGACTCATTTGACCAAATTAAGCCCTCCCATCCCAAATAGTTGGTTTTTTTTTAAGTTCTGCAAGTGCAAAACGTGAATGCATTTTACTGACTGGGATAAAATTTTGCTGGAATACTTTTGTGCAAGAGCTCACAGCAATGCAGGGGAATAAAGAGTTAAAACAGAGTTAAAAATCAGCATTGTACTGACAATATAGGGTCACTGAGCACTAGACTAAAAAGGTGAGCCACCATTAACCCAGTCCAGGGCTGACTGGGACAACGTTAACGGTGGTGATATATTTAAACAGGTGGGATCATGGTCTTGCCTATATGTAGGTTCTGTGACACGTCAGAAAAGTGGTCTGTACTCATGGCTTTACTTCATTCATTTGGGGGGGACAGTTTCTAGCTGTGCTTCATGCGGTGTACTTAGAAGAATGTCCCTGCCTGAAACATAGAGTAAATCTCTGTATTATTCATGCAGGAATTTCACTTTTGCTATGGAAAGAGTTTTAATGAAGAAAGCCAAAATCCTCTTTTGCCTCAGCCACAAAGGCCCTATTTTTTAAAGAACATGAGGGCAAACTGACAAGAGAGAAATGGTCAGGAAACTTCAAGTAAATCAATGAAAGGTGTGAAGTCAGCATGAGCAAGCTACAGCACATTAAACCACCGTGTGCCTGCTTTCACTCAGAAATGAAACATCCTTAACTGGCTGTGGCTTAATCCTAGAAGATCCTCAATGTATGAATGCTAAATTTACAAATTTAATTCATCCACCTAACCTCCTCTGGGTATCCTTGTGCAGACGAGCCCTAGTGAACACAGCTAGTGACTCTTCTTTTGTCAGTTAAGCTGGATCTCTGCAGGTGCTTCTGTCAAACTGACACTTCTTTTTATTTACACTATACTCAGATGAAGACTCAAACTTTATACCCAGGCAAAGTTTCCACTGAATTTTAAGGAAGGACTGATCTGGGCTTCAGATCCTGGTCTCCAGAATGAGCGGGGGTTTTCTTTGGAGGGGGGAGGAGTCCTAGAGCCTCTGGGTCAGTAGCTGTAAGAATGATTAGAAGTAGGAAATGAGATTACAGACTTAAATAATGGGGTTGATAATGCTACCTGGTAAATAAAGCCAACAGAAAAAGCTAGAATGTTGCATTGAAAAAAAGCAAGATAAGTGTTCAATGAAAGATAAAGATTTATGTTCCCCTTCAGTAAACAAGCTAGGTTTATTCAGAATTTGCAGATACTGGACAAGACTCAGGGCTATTTTGGAGGAAGAAGTTTAAGTTATGAATATGACAGGCTAAAACAGTTGGATTTTTCTAAAGAATTCTCTCTTTCTTGAACACAGGCAAGCACAGTATTAGCCAGTAATTACAGCTCTAGGGGGGTGTGCAGGGGAGAGCCACACCACCTAAGTCACCCCTGAAAAAATATAGTTACACTTCAAGCCCATCTCCTGACTGAACAAGGGTGGACCCCACTGATACCACCCTGAAAGGCTGGATTGGCCCAAGGTCAAAACAGGACAGGGAATAAGTGGCAAAGTTAGCCATGAAGCAGAGTGGTAAATGAAGGGCTAGTTGGTTTAGGGTTCATGTTTCCTCAATAGCAGTTACACTAGGTTGCACTATTTAATGTGACACACTGCATAACCACAGGGAGCCTCTCTTTTATTGTGAAAGGGATGCTGGAGATAGCTACATTTATATTTACACTAATTTATGCTAGTGTGTGGCATCTCAGCAGTCTTTTCTACACAACATCTGAGGGTCTGAACAATTTTTTACTGTCCGTGCAATCATCTAGGGTGCACAAAAAATATAAGGGGATGGTGATTAAAGCTGGGGTAGCTGTAGCTGACAAATACATTACAGATAAATTGGTATTACTGCCCATTGTTTAAAGCCACTAGACACTAGGTTTGGCAGACTGATTTGACTGTGTTCTTTTGTCTTTTCCCATGGATAATTTTTATCTCCTCTTGCTTCAAAAGCTAGCTCGCTTTCTTTGAAGGACAGTAAGCTTGACAGGGTTCAAGCTAAGCTTCTTGAACTTAAATCCAGCATGGCTATCTCCTGACTGAATCAGCTTTAACTTGAATTGTGTGAGTCTAATATTTCACACTGTTTGAATTACATTCCACAGCAACTGAGGACTATGTGAATTCTAGTGCTAAATTTAATCAAGTGCTCCTCCAAGGTGGAAGAGAACGTATCTTCAGAATTAATGGAAAGAGACAAATGAAATCAATCCCTGGGATCTTGGTTCTGTCCACTCTGCACCAGAGGACGTCCCAGAGAAAAGACCTTCAGTCGCAACTGAAGCCTGAAGTCTGATAATGTGAGAACTTAAAACTGCAAGGTATGAAACCCATGAAGAATGGTACACTTCATCTGGACTGTAGAATCAACAAGAATTTAATAAGTTAATCAGATCATCACCGTTCGAGTGCACATAAATTTGAATTGTTTCCCCATTATGAAGTGCTTGTCTGTAAATTATTGCAGAGAAAGCCATTTTCAAATTAATGTTTGAGCTATTAGAAAATACAAAGGGCATTTTCATTAATTGGAGGCAGCTTTTCTTCCTCTCTGTTTATCATTACCTTTGTTACCCAGAATCAGTTTAGCGCTCAAATTTATTGATGTGTATGATTCAGTGGCGTTATTTGTTTAGAATTTGTCCTATACCTGGTGGAATAAACTCATTAACTGTAAATGAATAGTTATGTAGTCATCATCTGAAATGAGTCACTGCAGTTCTCTGAAGTCATTACAGTGCCTTTGAACACAGCTGGAAGGAAAGCCTCTGTGAAGGTTACAGCTTCCCTCTCAGAGTTTAACCACCATTAATTTTCATCCCTTCCTTGGAATAGCTTCTTGTTTACAGACAGCGAGACTCATTCTTCAGGAGACTAGGACTCCCTCTTCTATCTCAGAATGTATCGAAACCGCCTGCAAAATGTTCCGTATCTCTGCTGATGCAATGCATTTGTTTTCACAGTATAGAGAAGCTGGGGTTCAGGAAGAAGGACATTGTTCGGGAAAAAAGCTGTTTTAAAATCACTGGTTTTGGAGATAAATATGAGGTACAGCTTCTCCTTCAGCTGACAAACTTCCTGGCACTGGAGGTCAAAGGAAGAGGAGGGCTTGCAGATTGCAGGACACAGTGTAGGATTTCTATTTCAGTAAAACTGCCCACAAGGACAGGAATTCCTCATTTCAGGTTAGAATTCCTGCAAGGGAATGTACTGTATGGAATTAAGGCTAACTTGGGCATGGGCCTCTCTTTTTGGAGAAATAAATGTCTCATAAGCTTTGCCTACCTGTTTTGATTCTTCATAATATAGGTAAACTGAACTATGTTTTGATAATACTCACATCATCCTAAGCACCTATTTTGATGTCCAGTATTAGAGAGACTTGTAAGGTGCTAGCAGTAACACAATACAACACAAGAGAACAGACAAAAGATTCCTACTCACTTTTTACTCACAACTGGAATATTTCATTGCACCAAAGGCAAATCTATATAAAGTAATACAACCTGTTTCAAAGTCAAAATGTATCACACTGCATTCTGCATAAGCCTTTTGAAAATCCTATTGTTTGAGAGCTGTTTCATTGGGAACACTGTATGCTAGAAAAATGGTAAGAAAAAATTCCTGCTAAAACTGACAGTATCTAGTCATCTTCCTCACAGCTACGAACAGCTCAGTTACTTGAGTTTTTCATCTAAATAGCCTTAATATATTTTGTAAGCATGCTGTCTATGTTTCTTCTCCCTGCTTGCTCACAGGCTAAGTTTGTTTGTCACGAGGCCAGAGACATCTACGAAGGGAATATCAGATGTTTATGGCATTTGTAATATTGCCCTCAGGCCAATGCATTCCAAAATATGTTGGACTCCCTCCACCTGTTTTTACAATGCTTGTGGAGTGCAGGTATGGTCGCAACAGTGTTTACACAAGATCTGAGCCCATGTGCACTGAACTCAGCAGGAGTTTTTCTTTCAAGTTCAGGGGATTTCAGATCATGCCTACGGTCATGGTTATTTCACTTTAGACAACTTAACAGGAATTAGTTCTAATTTATTTTCCTCTTTTTTTTTTTCCTTTTTTTTCCCTGGCACAGGAATATAATTAAAGACTCAGTGAGACATTTGAAATGCAACCAATGAGACATTTGATATAGTGCAAGTAAAGTTTGCTTCAATTAGGAATGCAGAATTGTGTTACACAGCACATTAAATGGCACATTAGCAGATGTAAATGCTTCCATCAAATTAAAAATGGTTAGTTCGCTTGTTAGATTATTTTTTGTTACATTAATTGTGTAGTTTTCTAGTTTTCAACAGCACATGGAGAACTGATCCAATGTTTCTTCTCTACTTGTGGATTTCTAGAATTGGACAAATGTAGCTTTTCTGCCAGGAAATACTGGACCACTGCATGTGATACAACACATGAAAGCAGCAGACATAGGAAAGGTTCTTTTAAATTGCACAGGTCATTCCCAGAAAAAATATTTTAGCATCTAAAATTCTAATTCATTTTAGATGTATTTTGCAAACTGCTTCAAATATTACTTCTCTACAGAGCACCCATATTTTGAGAACTCACCATCTCCTGGAAGTAAGAAAATGAAAAGCAGAGCAGTTGAAAAGGTATTTACAGGAGAAAGACAGCAATGCAAAACGGGTGATCTCAACTTGGTTGAAAAATGCTGAGTTGTTCCCCAAAAGGTTTTCTGGGGGAAAAAACCTTCCTGTAGAAAAGCAGATCTCTAGTGCAGGAGAGCAAAGCAGGAGTCAGGAAGTCAGTGCACCAGGTACTGCTGGAGCAGGAAGGGCTTGTTGCTGTGCTTCCATCTACAGCAGATTATCTGAACATGAGCTGGCAGTGTGCTCAGGTGGCCAAGAAGGCCAACAGCATCCTGCCTTGTATCAGGAATAGTGTGGCCAACAGGACTAGGGAAGTGATCGTGCCCCTGTACTCGGCACTGGTGAAGCCGCACCTCAAATACTGTGTTCAGTTTTGGGCCCCTCGCTACAAGAAGGACATTGAGGTGCTGGAGCGTGTCCAGAGAAGGGCAACGAAGCTGGTGAAGGGTCTGTAGAACAAGTCTGATGAGGAGCGGCTGAGGGAACTGGGGTTGTTTAGTCTGGAGAAGCGGAGGCTGAGGGGAGACCTTATTGCTCTCCACAACTATCTGAAAGGAGGTTGTAGTGAGGTGGATGTCGGGCTCTTCTCCCAAGTAAGTAGCGATAGGATGAGAGGAAATGGCCTCAAGTTGCACCAGGAAAGGTTTAGATGGATAGTAGGAAAAATTTCTTTACTGAAAAGGTGGTCAAGCATTGGAACAGGCTGCCCAGAGAGGTGGTGGAGTCACCACCCCTGGAGGAGTTCAAAAACCGTGTAGATGTGGCACTTCAGGACATGGTTTAGTAGGCATGGAGGTGTTGGGTTGATGGTTGAACTGGATGATCCTAGAGGTCTTTTCCAACCTTAATGATTCTATGATTCCATGATCTCACTGTAAAGGCCAGGAGATTTGTTTGTAGCAAAGCTGCACCTCAGGCAAACTGACCTCCCAGAGCCTTTTTGGCGTCCACCGATGTCACTGGGAGAGTACGGGAACATAAAACACAAGATGCCACTAAGTTATACAGGTCTGTTCTCTGCCCCATAATGGCACCTGGGACACACTTCCTAACCTCCCACCCCGGCTCTCCTATTGAACCTAAATCAGAGTATTTGAACGTAACTTCCCATGGGGTAGAAGCTCAAAACCTGCCATTATGTCAGGTGATAACATTGCACCATGAGACACCTGAGTTGATTACCTGGACTTCTCTGGCCTCTGAAGGGCAAGGAGGGCATCCTCTTTCTGACCTAGTCCTGGCAAAGGTTCCCTTGTTCTTGGAGGTGCAATTATTTATTGCAATTACTCAGAGGCCCCAGCTGAGATCATAGGCTGTGGCAAAACACTGTGTAGCAGGGTCTCTGGGGTGCTTGTGGGCTTTGGGAAGGCTCCACCACTGGTGTCACTAGTGCATCTCCTACAGCAGTGAAGCTCCTTGCCCCCAGGCCGGGTTCACCTGCGGAAATGTCTCAGGTATCTCAGCACTGAGATGTGCAGAGCATAAAAGCCAAGGCACAGGTCTCTGAAGCCACAGGGATGGGTCAGACACATAAGCCCTCTCTTGAACGGAGTGAGTTGGACGGTTACATGGTTCATGGTGGCCAGAATACCGGATGGCACTCAGTAGATCACTGGGAAACTCTGAGGAGGCAGCCTTTCTGCAAACCCTGTCCCCCTGAAACATTGATGCTGTCTTGTACACCTGAGTTAGATGTCTGAGACAGAGACTCGCAGCCTGGAGCCATCTCCTGCCACCTGAGCTCTGCCACAAAACAGTGCAGCTCTGGCGTTACGAAGGACAAGTGGGACTGAGTGAGGCTCCTGCTTGCTTGCTGCTTCTCCAGCCCTTCTGCTCTTGCACGGCCACCCATACTGTGGCCAGCCTCAAGGGGAGCCATAGACAGGGCCATCCTACCAGTCTGTGTGAAACAGTCACGATTCCTCTCGGAGCTTCCATTACTTTTGCCTTCACAGTCCTCCAAGGTTCCTCACATGGCCATGAAATGCCGTAATATTTTCTTTCCAAGTTATTCACTCAGCCAGCTTTGAATGAACTCACTGCATGAAGCGTCTCAGTAATATTCTCCCATTTTCTGGCAAATTTTATGTTCATGTGCCTTGTAGCTAAGTCACTCAGAAATGGGAAATGAAGAGTAAACTCATCTTTTCAGAAGGATCATAAGAGAGTTTTCATTTCCTGATTTGAAGACTTCTGATCTTAAGCAGACGAAAAGCCCCAGCAAAACCATACCTTTGCTCATACATCTCATTCATCTCAGTGTGCAAAATTAGACCATTACAAGCTGCAGCAGCTTAATCGAGCAGCCTTTGAAACACAAAGGCCTCTGACTCAAATGGAGTTAACGGAGGGTTTTTTTTTTTTTACCACTGCTCCCATAATGTTTAAAGTCATTCATGTTTCCACAAAGTGCTCGCTGATGATTATGAGCAATGAAGCTTTGGATCCAGTTATACCTGTGCTTCCATCTGTTGTTGCAGAAACCAATTCTATCATCATTACTTTCTTGTTAATGACCTACTTCTTGAACTCATTTAAGATACCTGTTCCCCTGTGCTCTTCTTCATCGGTGGTGTCAGTGGAATAGCTGCTTTTATATTAAAACATCCTGAGCACAAAAATTGCCAGTTGAATTATGTGTGTCCTGGGTGTGGAGCTGGAAGGGAGAAAACACATTCATTTTCTACAGCTTGTAATGAACTGATTCTCCAGTTGTTGAGGCACATCATTTGACAGCAACTCCTGGTTTGGGAGGATGATTTTATATACCCTGGCATGTCATTAATGACAAACTTACTTATCTGTGGATATCTGGGAAAGGATCCCACGTTCAGCCAGTTCTTGCTTCACTTGCATACGTACAGTGAAAATTTAATTTGTTCCAACAATACAACACCCACCAGGAGACTGTTCAATGGTATCTTTCTCCTTTTTCATGGATTTTACAAACTGTAGTTGAGGACTATTCAAGAAGATGCTTCCTCCTTTCCTACTGTTTGAAGGTTATTTTTAGGTTACTTTGGACATTTTCGTGTGAGCTGTAGTGATGCTTCACATTACCCTATTGCCCACAGCAGCACTGCGTGACATTTGAAACTCAGAAACTTGTCTTTACCCATCATTAGCAAAACTCATGACCCCATCCTCTCTGAAAGTACAATTCTTCCTCTTTTTTCCCCCAACACTCTAGCTAAATTACTGATGTCTCTGTATTTCTAACCTCTTTTACTCAGCCTCAGGGTTTGTCCTCGCTACCCTCTCTTTTCTCCTTTGTCCACAGCAGCTGAGCTTTTTTACCTTCTCCTCTCGGTGCTGCATGGCTGGAAGACAGGTCCCCTGTTACATGCCCTCACCCCTCTGCCTGGAGCATGTTTCCAAAAGGGACAGAGCAGAGCCCAGAGCCAGGTAGGCGCAGGAACCACAGCAAATATAAATCTGCAGTAGACTCTGATGGAGAAGATGACTTGATGACATTCCTAGTTGGTCAGAAGGGCCCATATATGTGTTAGGCAACCCCCCCCTTATGGTAGATGAACGTGGCATGGTGGAACACAGATCTTGCTGCCCATCGTTGCTTCTGCCTGGTGCTGAGCACTGCAGCTGCTGGATCACCACTCTCCATCACACCATAACACATGATCAAAGATGTAGAAAGTAGGCAGGCATAGGAAGGAAGATCATCAGCACTCACCAACCCCTTCAAACTGAAAAGCAGTCTGTTACTTTTACTCCCCCCCCCATTAATCGCCTATTTCTACAAAAGCAGAAGGGCAATACAACGAGAGAAAAGAGCTGGTGACCTGTTCTACATGGTGAGGAGACTACTGTTATATCCCAATTTACTTTTTGGACATGTTGATTTGCAGTGCATGAGTAGACAGGAGCTGTCAATACTTTAACATCTGATGGGGAAACTGGAGTGAGCTTTGCTGACTGGAATATTGTAATTGGGTAGCTGAAGGCATTTCTCCTCTCCAGGCAATAATGACAGGAGCATTTTATGTGATCTCTCCAGCAAAGAAGATGGTTGAAAGAAATATGTGTGTGTGACAGATTATAGTAATGTGGCTAAGGCTTGTAATCAGTTTATATATGCAGTGATATGCTAGTTGCAGTTGGGTGGAAGTGGTGGTAATGGTGAAGTTTTTTATGGACATTTGGTAAAACATTATGGAATAATAAAATGAAAAAGCTATTAATGGCTCATTCATTCAGTACTGCCATTGTACACAAAGTAACAGCTATTACTTCAGTGTTTTTATTTTTGCATTTGAAAGCAGATTTTCAATAACAAAGCTGGAATCAGTCCAAGTCAGATCATACGTACAGTTAAAAAGCTACATAATAAAAGGCAGAGATAAGACCTTTCATTACAGATGTGCAATAGAAAGTCCTAAGGAAAAATGAAAAAGTAATTTGATGTCTCTTCCAACCACCTTAATCCCCTTGTGGAGATTGTGCTTGTTTGACCTGATCTAACTAGGTTTAGCTCACTTTGTTGTTCCTGGAATGTATTACTCCAAATGCTAATACCAGTACATTGACTTTATTGATACAACCTGCACCACAGTGACAAGAAAACGCATCTCGCATCCTGCAGGTCATTTTTCTGTTTCTTATCCTTCAAGGTAGGCCTATTGTTTTCTGTTTCATTATTGTACACTTGGACTTCACAAATAGTATGAAAAAAACGATAAAAAGGAGTGCACTGAAATTTCAGTATTAAGCCAATAAACACTGAATATGCGATGACTTTTTCCTTGGGTATAACAGTGCTGTTATTTCAAAGAAGCATAGTAAACACAAATGAAAAGTGTCTTTAATCTCAGCTAGTCCTGCTCTTGTAAGTCTAAAACATACTGAAAAATGCATTGAACACATTTAAATCAGTTCCTATTCCAGCGAAGAGTTGGGCATGGTTTTTCTACATTTCTTAGGGCCAAAATGATATGGTAATAGCCTAACAGCCAAGGTTCCCGCTCCCTGGGCAGGAGTTGTAGCGGCCAACGCCATCTGCAGAGGGTAAGTGGTAAGGCTGTGCTTTCTTTCCCAGTGGCCATCTTTTTCAAACACAGTTTGGGCAATCGGTAAAACCTGTCTGCTCCTGTGGTGGGTTAGGTTGGGGCCTTTCTTGGAAAGACTCTCTGAGATGATCTTGTCTGCCCGAAGTCAATCACTGGCTGTCTCAAAGGTACACACTGGCCAGTAAATTCACTCTTGCTAACGCATAGGGTGCATCTGACTTTTCCCCTGGCTTAGCTGCTGGATCAGCAAAAAGTGGTCCACAGGCTGCTCCAGAAATGAAGACTTGTGGGTGGGAGGTAAATCCGAACCTCTGGCATAGCCCTGGTGCTGCTCTGGAACATCAGGCCGGACGCAAGGAGCCAGCGGGTCCCTACAGAGCGGTCCAGCTGGGTGTGGGGTGCTCCAGCCTAGCTCTGAACTGTCCAGTTCAGCACAGGAAGCTAAAAAACCAGAACTGGTTGGAATGGGGTTTGGCCAGACAGTTTGCCCACATGATTCTCAAGGAGCTAAATTGCTTCAAGTAACTGGGTGAAAACTTTCAGGTTTTGGACCAGGCAAGCATGCTGAATTGAATCAAAGGAGCAACTAGCACAGACAGATATCAGCATCCATGGGCTTGCAGAAATACACCATTTTCATCTTTGTTACTTTTCCAAGGAGAAAATTCGTATCTGCAATGGTTCTGCACCTTTGGGCTTCAAAACTAAGCTACAGAGAGAAAAAGAGTGCATGGAGAAACAGCAAGGGTCATCTCTGGATTTATATTACTTTTTGATTATGAAATGGCACAGTAGGTATTAGGCTATTGCACCTTTGAAATTAGCAAAAACAGAAAGAGTTTTTGGAAGCTTTTTCTGCACTGAAGATGAAGATGTTTTAGAAAACTTGCTTTATACAGTTTCCCTGTACTGGTATACAGGGTCTGAAACACTTTGCTCAAGCTATCGACCATCTTCATAATGCTAATGACTATTAAAAAGACCAAACAGCTGCATTTATTATATTTGGTCAGGTTGTAAATATGTACATCCAAGAAGGATGACAGGCAATTTAGTAAATTAATGGTGATCGGGTTAATTTTGCAGTGTTTACATTTTTTTCAGTTCATCATAATGCTGTACAGCATTATGCGTAATTCCCTGTGGAAGGCACCAATCTCTTAGTACTCCATTTCGTTACCTATTCTTAGTTGTAGACATTTAGTGAAAATAATAATAATAAAAACCCCAGCAATATTCTTCACCACCCCAGTGAACACAAAAATTAATAATCTCAGAAAGTCTGTATTCAACCTGACACAGCGAGCAATGCAAATATGGTACAAAGTCTATCTTTACATTTATTTGCAAATGTGTATAGATATGCTTCATATAAATTAATCCTCTATTTCATTATAAGGAAGGAATTATGTCTGTGGTCAAAAGGGTGGGGTACAGTTAATCTGATTTAGCACAGCATGTGAAAAATTAATTGAAAGTCAGAACTCCATAGTGTTTATTATAAAGTAATTTCACACCAGCTCAGGATTAGCATGGTAACAGGTGACAATAGGTCATTACTATGTTAATTGAAAGACAGCATGCTTTTGAAAAAAAAAAAAAAGAAGAAAAAAGGGATGGAGACAAAATGAAATGAAAAGGAAAAAAATATTAAAATGCAGTATTTTATCTAGGATTGGACTGTAGTTCTGTGGGACATGTCCTAGGGAGAAGATATCTTCTGAAAAGAACTCATTGGCTTTTTGGTGATAACCTTGCATTGTTCACCGTGCTGTGAAGCATGGCAGATGTTTGTGCGCGTCCTCTCCCCCGCACGGGTTAAGCTGGCCGTCACTCTTTCCACAAGAGCAGGCTGCATCTCCAAAACAGTGGCCTGACATTTTCGGCTTGCTGACACTGCTCACTGGCCCAGGCATGCGGAGGCGAAGGCAGGCACAAGGGAAGCAGAGCTCGTGTATTTACCTGGCTTGCCCAAAGGGCAAGTGGGCCCAAACAAAGCGACTGGGAGCCGTGAGATTTTGCAGCAGTGTTTAACAGAAGAGAAAACTCTGGTTTTGTTCCTTGACAAGAGGATTAATAAAATAAAAAGACTTTCAAACCACCAATGGAAAATAGCCTGTCACTTTGATAGCACGCTGAAGCATGAAGCTGGGGCAAGCTCATCCTTCCACTTGAGCTGCAATGCCATTATCCTGGCTCTGAATGGGGACGGGTGCCACAGTGCTCGGCTGCTCTCCTATTGTGCGGCTTGACAGACACCGATGTGTAGGCATTTCCCATTATACTCTGTGACCTGAGTAAGCAGTCCTGAGCCGCCAGCTTCCGCCCGTCTAAAGAAATCGGGAAACTATTTTTCCCATTTTATTTGCATAATAGCAAAAGGTGTTAAATCTGTTTTGGGGGCAAAAGATCATTCTACAGGTCCTCCAGGTGACAGAATACAAAGGGCACAATATGCACGTGTGTAGGTGAGCAAGACGGAAAGAACCCTGTATTAACTGCAGTTACCACAAAAGGACCTTTGCTAATGGTATGTTATAATTTAAATCAGGATCCTTCCTGAAACCAAAATAATATGCCTATGTAATGAAGCTAGCTGCCTTGCTCAAAGTAAATGGAAATTCAGAGGGACAGCTGGGATTTGAAAATGGGAAAGTGATTTTATTTCCTGGAAGAAGAATTTAACCTCTTCGGATACCCTCATGCTGCCTGATATATGAGCTGATGAGGAATGTGACCTTTCTGCTCACCCTGCTTCAGAAAAGTTTGCGATCCAGCCTGACACAATCTGTTGTAATATGTTAATTTCGATGCAGTTCTGCAACAAATACTAAGGGTGATCTCTGAGACCTTTACATCCCAGAATAGAATCCTTCCAGACTTTGCTCTCATCTCAAAACATCCCGATTAAGGTGCATACTTATCTAATAAAGGTCAAAAGAAAGGAAAGTGTAAATGTTCTTTGATTACTTACTACAAAGGAAAGAGCTCAGAGAGAAGACGGTGCCATTGCATTCGGTGCACGGTACAGCGTGATGTGGTCTGCTGAGATTGACAGCAACAGAGAAACGCTGATCCTGAACAGATCACAAACCATCATCTGCAAACCTAAACTACTACAGAGCTAAGGTAATAATGCAATACAAGCACCCCTGTGGGTAAATGGGATAGGAACCTGCTCACCAGCCATATAAAAAAGCAATATAATCGAAATATTTGCACATCCCCAGCAGGAAAATCTCTCAGGACAGTTAGGGCAAAACATGGCCTCAGGTCTGACTATGGCCAGGAGATATGATTTTCCTGATGATAAGACAGAGTAGTGAAGTGGAAGAGTAAATGATCAGGTTCACCCCTACAAAAACAACATTGTAAAAAGTATATTAGGGCTGGTGGTTTCTTTTGTGACCATGATATAATTATTGCTCAATAGCAGCAGCCAGCCAAGCTTATTTTTAATGGTTTGACATGTCTTTGCAGCTCAGTTATAGTAAGTCAAAATCCTGAGTAGCCCACTCAGGCATTTGCAATATGCACCTCTGCTCTGAAGGTATTCCTCCATTGCAGCCAGCTTGAGTTGTAAGGACCTGTCTCAGTCCAGCTGACTTGTAAGCAGTCGTGCTGCACCCTGCTCACCCCACTGCCCCAGCTCAGCACCCTGAGGCCGAGTCACGGAGCCGCCCACCGCATGGGTCTTCCCCTGGGGATTGCCAGAAAGGCACAACCGGCACGTCCCCTCCCCTTTGGTTTGGTGTGATGAGGGCTGCTTTCTGGCCAACATGCAGACAACACGTCATTGCTACAGGCAAGAGTAGAGCTGAGGGACTTTGAGACGACATCAACACTGCTGCTGCTTCAAAGCGCCACCGATTCCCTTTCTGACATGTTCTCCTTTTTGCTCTCCATTCAGTTAAAAGGGGGTTGGGGGGGGGGAAGAAAAGAAGAAAAAGGAAGAAAACACCCTAACTCTCAAGCAAGAAAGACAGAGTGGCAGGAAGAGCATATTATAAATGTACCAGCAAAACTGATGAGACAAAATAGGGAAAAACCTGCGTATGAAGCTGCAGCAAATGTAATGTCAAAATGTTTCCAAAAGTAATTTTTCCCTATTCATTTGTTCTCGGCTGTCTCTGTTGTTTACTCTGCTCTTCTGTGATCTTTAGCAATAACAGTTCAATTTAAACTCTGTACAGAAAGGACTCTGTCTTCTCACTTCTCTTTCTGTACACCTCAAGGATAGCTTACACAGCCGTGTTATGGCTTTGCTCTTTCTAGATGAGGAATATGTTGATTTGGTTTCAGCTCATTAACTCTCTAAGGAATCTCTTCCAGCTTAGCCCTCTGCAAGGCTGGAATCACCCATACTTCAGGATCAGGGCTTTTTTTCCTCTCTGAATTTCTGAAAGGGTGTCCCAAAAGGCACAGACCCTACAAGGAAGCCCAAGGAGCTGCAAGGTTTACTTCACAGGAAATGAGCATTCCCTCTCAGGACAATGAAATTTTGTGTGTTGCGTTTGGTGTTCTGGGATTCATAAAGGTTATCAGACAGGCATTTATAATAAAAGTTCTTCCTGCTTTTCCTGGCATGCATGGGGAAGATGGGAGTGTTATCAGTCTGACATTTCTGTCAGAACTGGTATTTGAACCACTGGATGATTCTGACAAATGCCACCGCTGTCATCTGCTGCTCAGTTTTAATTATATCTGACTGAGGCTTTCAATGGCAGCAAGCAGAAAACTTAATTAGTTGGTTTAAAGGCTGATCTTCAGAGTTTGAAGAATCCAAACAGCTTTGCAGCATTTTTGCACGGAGGCTGCCACTTTCAGTCTGATGATCCAAGTCAGAAGAATTAATGGTCCCACTCATAAGAAGGAAAACCAGAGAAAGACTTAGAGGAATATACGTCAACAAACCCCACCATTTTTGTACATGACATGTCAGCAAGGCAACCTTGTGTCTAAGAAACTGCTGTGCTGGCTCACAGGTGGGTCTCAGACAAATGGTAGCAGAATGCAGGCGAAAGATTGGGAGCTCATGGGAACATACAGCAAATGAACATCTGTTACTTTAAACAGAATGTATACATTTATTCTGCAGTGGACTGCAAGCATTGCACTATTTGGAAAGACTGAAAGGCTGGCATTTTCTCACACACCAATGCACTGTTCAAACAAGCTGCTTAAAAGAAGATTGCATTAACAATTTATACCACCTCTGTGTTTGCTTTCAGAGTGTTAATATGATTATATTTCTACACTGTGTCCTGGAAAAACAAGCATTAGTAAGATGCAATGTCAAACTGCTAATATGATGCAATTAGAAGTTAACATTACATTCACACGCTGGTTGCAGGTTGCCTGTGGGGAAAAAAAAATCCAACTGAAAAGACATTGTTTTGTTCCAGAAACGCCAGGGCTGTGGGTTTGGGCATTTAATCCAGCCTCCCTCATGGAGATGTGAATTTGTAGAAGATGGGCTTTGCTTGTCGGTGTGGTCACATGCTCTGGAACGGTGCTGCTGGTATCCTTCAGCATACTGCTGAATTTCATCATTTGGAAGGAATGGGCTGGATTTCACACATAAAATGTGCCAAGAGCTCTGTGTCTGTGAGCTGCAGTCAGGAGTCAAAGCACTTCATGACGTATACAGTCCACAGGACTGATCTGCTCTCATTGGCTTCCCGTGCACTCGCAAGCTTTGTGCTTGTAATTTATCATTGATCACAGAATCACAGAATCGCTGAGGCTGGAAGGCACCTCTGGAGATCACCTCATCCAACACCCTGCTCAAAGCAGGGTCTGCTAGAGCAGGTTGCTCAGGGATGTGTTCCGTCAGGTTTTGAGTATCTCCAAGGTTGGAGACTCCCCAACCTCTCTAGGCAGCCTGCGCCAGCGTTCGACCACCCACATCATAAAAAGCTTTTTTCTGTTTAAACAGATTTTCCCATATTTCAGTTTTTGGTCACTGCCTGTTATTCTGTTGCTGACCCCCACTGAGGGGTCTGGCTCTGTATTCTTTACTCCCCCCATCAGGTATTTATACACATTGATTAGATCCCCCTGAGCCTTCTCTTCCCAGGCTGAATTGCCACAGCTGTCTCAGCTTCTCCTCTTATGACAGGTGCTCCAGTCCCTTAATCATGTTTGGGGCCTTTCACTAGACCTAGTCCAGTATGTCCATGCCTGTCCTGTGTGGGGGAGCCCAGGACTGGGCACAGCACTCTGCACTGACGTGGTCAGGGCACATTGCTGGCTCATGTTCAACTTGGTGTCCTCCAGGAAACGTAGGTGCTTTTCAGCAAAGCTGTTTTCCAGATGGTTGGCCCCCAGCATATACTGGTGCATGGGGTTATTCCTTCCCAGGTGCAGGGCTTGGCATTTCCCTTTGTTGACCTTCAGGAGATGCCCATTGGCCCATTTCTCCAGCCTGTCCAGGTCCTTCTGAATGGGAGCACAACCAGCTGGTGTGTCACCACTCTTCCCAGTTTTGTATCATTTCAAACTTGCTGAGGGTGCACTCTGCCACATTGGCCAGGTCATGAATGAAGAGGTTAAACAGAGGATGAGGGAAAAAAACCTAAGGAAATTATATGGCTCCTATCACTGTATTCTCAGAGAGTCACAAATCTAGTTGAGCTCTCCCTGCCTGGATGCTCACTATACTGCTCTGTTGGGTTCCAATCCACTGGACCTATACAGGACCACACACCCATGTAGGTGTATGACTGGATGACAAAAAGTGTACAGCTAGCTTCACTGGTCTTCCTCCGCAAGCAGAGGGACCTTTTGTCCATTGTTCTGCTGTGCTATCAATGGGCTAATGAAAAGATCCTCCTGCTGTGAGGGCAGCCTCTTCTCTCCTCTTTCCTGGCTCACCCATCGAGGTGAGTATAAATAAATACAATAACGTCCCTCTCCATAGTGTACAGGGGTTTGGTTAAAAACACTTGTTTTGCCTTGGATAATATTTTTGCCAATGGCCATAAAGGCAGTGTATTTATAGGATATGTGATAGGTTTTGTTTATCTTTGACATTTTATGTTGTAGCATTTTCTAGACCATACACAATAAGCAAGCTTACTTTTTTCCTTTCCATCAGTGGTTGAAAAGTCAGATTACACCACTTCTAAGTTTTTTCCTTGAGTATATTTAAGAAGGTAACAAAATTATGTACTTGTTGAAGCACGGGTTTGGATCCACATAGCAGGCAGCCATTTTGTCAGAAGCAAGCAGTTTGCACAACCTGAGCCCCCCAAAACTACCAGGTCCCAGAGTGTTAGTTTTGAACTCAATCAAATTCTGTTGCCTTACATCACATGCCTTACATTACATTCATACATTACTGTGCCTAACAAAGTCCACAACATTAACCGGGCACAGAATATCCTATATGGATTAACAGCCTCCTCACTGCAAGCGTCACGAGGACCTCAGTGTGCTGTCATATTCCCCAGCATTTTGCTATCACCAAAAGCATTTTTGCAGCAGCAGAAAACTGTACTGCAGTTACAGTAGGTCTTACTGTGGCATGGTGAGGAGCTGATGTGGTTGTGAGTCTATGCAGGGGGTTGTGAGTTTACACTATCATTAGCCTCATAATGATAGCAGTGCAGCTTCTCTACAGGTACAACCTCCTGTAACCTGGCATTTTCATACGAGACTGTGCAGGCCAACTTTGTGCTAAAGGGTACAAGAAATCACCTTCTTCATGCATAAGTGCTAGGGTTACTGCTCCCATCCTCCAGTAGCAAGACACCACACCATGTTTATTCTTCAGCATCACTGTGAGGGAGAGAGGCCATCACAGCATCCACTGCCCCTCCACATCCATGTATCTCCTTCTTACTGCTCATGCCCTGACCTTAGCAGTTCACGGAGGACTTTCCCTGTCTCTCTGCATGGCTGTCACACATCAAAAGCTCGTAGGCCATGCTCATAAGGAGTTTTGTGTTTCAATTCTGTTTCACTGCCATGTTCATAACTGAACAGCTCTGTGCTGTGGCATCCTGCTGAAGTCAGGATGAAATTACTTCTGCCTCATGGTTCTCAAAAACTTGTGTCCCACCACAGGCCGGCTACTTGCAAGGCTCTTCCACGGGTGCTATCAACCTGAGGGATATCCCCAAAAATCCTAGTAGCACACATGCATATCACTGTGTACAGCATGGCTATAAATAATTGAGACTAGCTAAGCATTATACAAAGCAACACAGGAAACAGCTTTTTGGCCACGCTGTAAAACAGGGATTATGGACCTATCTTAAGCTTCCTAAATTGGCCACATCAGAGATTACTCCCTTTGCTTGTTTGACATGATATTTGAACACAAGTTTTTGTGTTTAGACAGAAGGAGTCTTCAAGAAAACAGGGCCCTGAAGCAACAGCCACCAGAAGAATTAATGATTTTAAAGAGCTACCCTAGCTTAAACACACCTTCTTCCAGACCTTCAGATGTGTAGCCAGTCTGTACAAAGCATGACCTCTTTAGGGGCATGTGGTGAGTGTCAACAACCAGACACCCAGGCACACTTTGTAGAGGCGTTTATAGTTTTATGGCTTTTTGCTGGAAAAAGCACATGTGCAGAACATGGTGCCCTAAACTTTAGCGCATTCTTGGCCTGGTCTTTGGTGGATAAGCAAAAAAGCAGAAACTGCTTAACTTGGCCTCCAAAATGCCTTCTCCCTGAGATTACACCCTGACCCCACACCAAACACAGACAGACAGACAGACAGACAGACACTGCTCTTCAGGAGAGAAAACCCAGCCTTTTTGCAACTTTCCCATTCCTTTTTTCATAAAATTTTCTGAAACACCTCAAGAGGACATGACAGGCTCCTACCAGATGATTTGATAATGATGAGGACTACAGGTCACTTTCAGCTTATTATTTAGAGCACTTACATCTTAGTGAAGGAGCATTTAATTTCACAACTCATTTGAGCTTTTCTGCTCACCTTTATACTGCTAATCCTTAGAGTTCTTGCAGGGATGTGAAGAAAACAACAGAAAATTCAAATAAGCTGTAGCAAATTCAGGCTAGGTTTTGCAGTTTTTAATGGCAAGTGCAGGAAACTCCTCACACTGAATTCACAGATTGCCCTTAGACAAGATCCCCAAATTTTCAGGGCCTCACAAGCTTTGGTGTTTTTTCTCATAACCCTCATGCGAGTCAAGCAGCAGCATCCTCTCTTTCTCAAGGAAACAAAACTGGAATTCATTGAGACTAACCATGTTAAATCCGCATCCTAAAGTGCACCAAGGCTTCCTGAGGAGCTGAGGACTGAAATGGGCACATGGCCCAAGTGTCTTGCTGAGGCTCCCAGGATGCAGTCAGTCCATTTTCCTGCTAGACACGCTCATGCAAATGGCAGTACCCTATTTCTGCAAAAGCCTCTTGTAGACCTGTCCCTTTGCTCGATGATGGCTGCAGCGTTTGCCAGTGCAGACTCAGCCTTTTGGCTGAGCTGTCATTCTCCATCATCCAGTTAACACAGTTATTTCTGTATTATAGACCCATTATTTGACACCGAAGATACCTGGTTAATATATTAGCTAAAGGGATGCTGAGAATAGTCTGCTGCCTTTAGCAGGGAATATTGGATGCTTTTGTCTTTGCAAAGTCCCACTGGTCTTTCCTTTGTGAATGGCTGTAAATTGCTTACTGGAACTAAAACACCACTTTTTGTCCAATTCTTTCTTGATTTTACCCACGAGGTACATAGCACAGGTTGATTAAATAGCTTGGTGTTTCTCTCTGTCTAAAAGATACACATGACTCTCTCAGCATATGCATTGAGGAATTTTTAAAAACAGGAAAAAAAAGACTGGGTTTTTCATACCCAGTTACCTGTTGTCTATCCCTTTTTTGAAAGGCATTAACATACTTTAAGACAGACTTTTTTCACTCAGCTAAAGCTATGTAAAAGTTTGAGGCCCAGTCTGAATTAGGTGGACAAGTGTCCCTCACAGGACATCTTTCCTAAAGAGGGAAATCATCTGCCTTTTGGACGTGTCTCCTCTCTGTTCCTGGAGCTAATTTAAACTCTTAACCTAGATGACTAATTTAACTAGTATCCCAACTTTGAGGTCATTAAACTTAGGTGAGGCGATGCCCACTGAAGCCTGCAAAAGCTTTCAATAATTTTCTCCTTTTAGGCAAAACCTTCTTTTAATTTTGGAGGACAGGCAAATCCTGAGGAGCATCTTCTTGGTGTTGGAGAATCCAGAGATGATGATAGGGCTAAAGCAAGATAAAAGACAAGGAGAATAACTGTGATTTCCTTTAGAAATTTTATCTCCTCCTCAAACCTTTCCAAGGCTCCCAGTAAACATCCACTTGTTTGGGAGTGGGAGCCACTTTGGATCCACTTCCATTCCTCAGTTAATGGGAGTGCAAAAACTAAAGTGGACATCACTCCTTTTCACACCAGCAATAATGGTGAAGCATTCAACCTTGCACTGAAAACTGAGATGAGCTAAAATATGAGATATTCTGTAAATATAAACCCTTTAAAATAAAATGATACAGATGACAGAAAAGTATAAAAATTGTTACTGCCATGAATAATTCACTAACTATTGCATGGTATAAGTCACCAACTAATGTGTATTACGTGCCATTTAATAGTGGATGTATCTGAAGAAATATGGAAATTGGAATACTTTAATAACTTTCTATATGAAAGATGATGAGACTGCCTAAATGATTAAGAGGAAGATATGTTATAATGAACTAAAGCCACTCGAGTGTAAGGTAATTTTAATTCAAATCTCCATCTGCTTATGTATAATTAAGACTCATTTAACAAGTTAATGCCTAACAGAGAGAACTGATAAGTTTGGTATTAAAGAGCTTAAAAGAAGTAAATTAAACTGTCGAGTTTGAGGAGCTTTCATTTGAATTCCCTGTACCTGAACCAAAATACAATCTTCCAGAGGCATTTTTTTACCCTGGACATACAGACAGGTGCCAAACTTGGGGAGAAAAAGGAGGCAAGAAAACAGAATATCCTTTTTATATTTTAATTTTTTATATCATGACAAGTCAGGAATTTGACAGCATCTTTGCTGACATGAATATTTATACTGTTCAACCTGCTCACTATATAGTGTCTGTACGCCATTAAGAAGACACTTTGCATGCCATCAAAAATATTTATGCATTGCAGAGATTGCCATTGGGGTTAAATAACCTATGAAAATAAGAGGGTTGCCTTTGAAGTGCAAAAAAAGTAATATCTTGATCTGTGGTAAGATTTATGTGATATTCGCCCGCTTAACTTTCTATTTCATTCTTTCTTCAAACATCTTTCTTGCAAGGTCCAGTAGTCAAAACAGTGACTTCAACCTTTTCATCTTTCATCATGCAATTTTAATTTTCTTCTTTGGGCTTCTTATCCACTGTCAAGATGAGAGTTTCCTATATTAACTTTGTACTTAAAATTCTCAGTGCTCTCAATTTTTTGTCACTGGAGCCAGACGTCAGCTTTGATTTGCGCCTAGCGCTCAGCAATAAGTTAAACACTTTTGGGAATGTATTGGAAGAACAAATACCACAGTACATCCAATGCTTATTGCAGTGCAGATGTTTCCAAGTGAAGTAAGACAAAGAATTAAAGCTCTGAGGTTTGATGACCAACACTCGACCTCAATAAATGACTGACATAAGACACTGGTGCAGTATTTGAAGCTTACCATTTTGTTCCTAGGCCAAAACTAGGAAAGTCTAGGAACTAGACTTTCCTAATCTGCTTTAGCATCAGTCTAAGAGCAGAAAAATTAGGGACTGAACTGTTTAAAATATATAAGAGTAGAACCAATGTCTTACTTCTCAAATTGAGTTTTGGGCAATGGAGGTCCTTAAAATTCAACAGATAGTGAAATGTTCCTTTGTGTATACATCCATAGATTAACACAATTTACTGTTTGTAGCAAGTCTCTTCATTATAAAAGCATTTGGGTTAATACGCATTTTTTATGTTACTGTGTGTCTCACAAACAAGGGAAAATGTGTTTTAAAAGGTCTTCCTTTCCTCCAAGGCTTAAAAATGCACTCTGCACAGGGACGTCACCAAAGACATTTGCAGCACTTCAGCAGAATGAGCTTCAAGTGGCATAGGAAATGTACCAAATGAACTAAATCACCTAAAATTGACTAGAGATGGAAACCTACAGTTACAGTCAGACAAGGGTTTCCATTTGTGCTGATAAGCTGATCTATGAGAAAAAAATTGCTTCTTTTAGTGAAATCCCCCCTCCAGTACTTGTTACCATTGAAGTTTGGAAAAGTCTTGCTTCTAAAAGAGAGGGGAAAAGAGCGGGGGGGGGGGGCGGGGGACGGACGGGGGGTGGAGAGAGAAAGAAAGAGAAAAAGGAAGGAAGTAAGGAGGAAAGAAAGAAAGAAGGAAAGAAGGAAGGAGACTTAAAAGTGCAAGATGAGCTTACAGAGCCAGGAAATTCAGATTTTAAACCAAATTTAAAATCCAAATGCAAAAAAGAAAAGTTAGAAGCCAGAGGATACTGTTTTGGGACATCTTTGTACCTTTACTGAAGAAAGAATCTTTCAGCAGGGAATACTGGCATGAGATGGACTAATTCGTTAGTGAGGACTGGGTCCTGTGCTCTGCCCCTCCCCATGGTCTAGTGAGTGTGAAAAGCAGCACAGACATCTGGATGTAACTCAACTGTCAGTTTTACTTTACAGTTTATACCAGTAGTCAAAATCAGGCCTGTAGCTCAGGTATCACACCAAGGACGGTATATGAGACAATCCCTTCCTTTGAGCTACTTCATCTTGTTTGTAAAAAAAAAAAGAAAAAAAAGAGGTATTTCTAAATAGCTGTCTAATGTGGCTCACTGGCCAAACAGTTTTTGTTTGTCAAGTAGCCTTCACCATCTAAGCAATCTTTAAGACAGAATAATTCCACTTCTTAACCTCACTGGTATAAATGTTTTGAACCGCTACACAAATGCCATTTTTTCCTGGCTCAGAACCAGATGAGTTGGGCCAGGGAAGTCAAGATCCTTAATTGCCAGGAGCAGGAAAAGCTGCACATAGCTGAAGGCTCTCGCAGCGACAGCTGGACCCTTTCCGCAGGAGGATAGGAACCCGCTCACTCCTGAGAAGGGCCCAGGGACTATACTCAGGCTGGCTGCCTTGCCACGTGCATCCCAAATCCCCAGGTTGCGCCTTGTCTGGGAGGTGCCATCCAAAGCCAGTCAGCTGTCTATGTAGGAGTTCACATTAGGGCAAGATTAATGACATCTGAAAACCTGGGCAAAATCTATACACGATGCAGTTATCTGTAACTAAAAACTGGAGCAAAGTGCTTAACCTCACAAATGCAGCAATAGCCATGCAAGGGAAATGCTCTTCTTTAAACAAAGAAACGTGCTTCAGAGCAAATTTAAAGAGAAAAAAACCTGCTCATGATCCCTCTGCAATATCCTTTTTCCTCCAGCAGGCATTAGCCAACCAGCCTCCCTCAGAGAGTAACACCACCAGGTTTATGACAGCTGCTCTGTTTTCCTTTAGCCAAATGCCAGTCCCCATCACATTCATTTTGTCCTGGCTCCTCAAGAGCATTTAATGTTCTGAAAAAGCAGTAGGTCCATAAAATGGATATTAATAGAGCACTTAGCACATACATGTTTGTGATTAGCAGCTTAAAGGTTAAGAACCCAAGTAAAACAAAACCTGGAGTAATTCCAGCCTTTGGTCAGGAAATATTTTAGCACTGAAGCCATGTCATGCACCAAGGGTGCTGTTCTATAATTTGTACCAAGAAATGGGGGTTGGACATGAACGTTAGTTAAATTAAAAAAAAGGAAAAAGTCAGGCATCATGATATTAATGAATAATTCAATCCCCACAAGTTCAGAAAGCATAATGCTAAAATTGCTGTATCATCTCTTCTGAGATCCTTGTAGCCCTCTTACAGGGCAATGCATCAAGCACCGACTAGATTTCATCTCTGATTGCTCTCGTTCAATTCAGATAGTGTTATCGGTTTCTTTGTTTTGAAAAACATAATAATCTGATGCAGTAGGTTTAGTTTATTGTCATGATCACACCAAAAATATAATTTTCCCTTTAAGGATACTTACATTGGAGAGGAAGATCCAGGGATCCTACAGATTTTAACCTTACTTATGGTGAGTAATGCTCCTAAATCAGCTGGCAATACAGTTGTCAAGTGACACAAGATAACTCTTTTTACAAGGCCATCTTGCTGGCTTCATAGGAAAAATTACCTCCCACTGGTCTCAGCAGGGTACCAGGGTTGGGGGAAGCATGAGCGGGACATTAACTCCTTCCCCAGCAGTGATGTGGCCATGATAACACACCTATGCAGCTCCTCTTCCCTGCCTTTTGCTCTTTATCTCAGAGCTGCAAGCAACCCTCTTAAGCAAGATCTGGTCTTGTTCCAGTTGGAAATCATTTTTATTTTTATGTTCTTCCGTATGAAAAAAAAATAGTTCTCACAGCAGAGAAGTCTTTTTTCTTTAAAGATTTATGACAACATGAAATGTATTTTGTTTCTTCTCTTTTAATTTGCCTTGGTGCTAAAATGTTATTTTCCTTATTAAAAATTATGACATTTGGAAAAAAGTATATGCAGGAATAAACAGCATGTGGGATGTCAGCCTTGGATTTAACTGATAAAGAACTGCTGGGATGGGGGAGCGCAACGCCGAGTCCTGACCTGCAGAGAAACCAGCTGAGAGCAGTGAGCAGTGAAACACCCGCCTGCCATTCAGCCCCTCTGCATCACCACCCCAGGCGGCCTCACAGCCCCGCTCTGGGGTTGCATGTTCATTTTCCATGCCAGCAGAAATGATCAAGGCATTTCATCAGGGCAAAACACAACACTTTTTCTCCCAAAGACTGCTTAGGGAAGAAAGGAAACGTCACTTAATAACCGTAGTTGCAAAGAAAGGAAAGAAAACCATGGGCTGGTGGAAACCCCCCAGATTAAGGATTGGGCAGGGATGTGTTGATTCCAGCAGGTGAAGAAGGAGGGAGAAGGTGGCTGGGCTCTGGCAGGCATATGCCGAGCTAGAAACCACACCACGGTGTGCCACCAGCAGTATTGCTGATCACCTCTCAGTCTTCTCTTTGTCTCTCACTAGATTTTGACAGAGCTCCTCAGATTTGGATGCATTTCCATTTACAGCCTATTAATATATCATCTCTATAAATACTGTTTATTCATTTCTCTAATTATTCTCTATTACTGAATATACACATACACCCCTCCATCCAGTTAGGCCTTTTCTCTAATTAGACATGGGTTTTCCTAATTTTATTTCTCAGTGATGACATAATGATATTACATTTTCTGAAGATTCAGGTTGTTCTCTGAATTTGAGTGTCATAATAGTTTGAGAGGAGCTCTGAGTCATGATTTAATAATGGGAAGAAAATAGTAAGTACTTTGTCTAGGGGAAAGGCATAACAGTAGCCATTATCTGGAGCTGATGGCAGCTGAACTTTGATTAGGAATGAGACCTGTTTTTACAAGTGTGATCACTGGAATGCAAAGAGGGAAACAGCCAAATCTCTGTGCTTTGATGTCTCCAGAAGAAGAATGTGTACATTCTTAGATGACTTATGTTGGTCAAAGACAATTCCCTGGCTCTGTTGGAGGGACAATCTGGTAATGGCCCCTTGAAGCAGTACTGTATCACCCCATGATCCTCTCTGGCCTTGGATTCCACACTTTTTCTGATTTAATGGGAAACAGTGGAAGCATTCTTCATTGTGCATGAACAGCTGTATGTTTAGTGAGGATTTAGCATGAAGTTTCCCTGAGTCTGGTGGGGAGAATTTTCTGATTATCTAACTGTGAACTGTCAGTGGCATAATTTTCCTAAGCACTCAGGGAGTAGTGTTCTTACAGTATTTACATGCCTAGAGATGCAGAGAGCACTGCCAGTGCCTACTGGTGCCAAAAGTGGTTAGAATTTCCAGAACTGGATAATTTGAAAATACCGTAATGTGCCTTTCTGTATCTTTAAGCATATCTTTTAAAGCCTGATGCCAAGTGACTTCAGCACCTAATCCTGCTGTCAAAAGCACTTCAATCAGTTAGGAACTGCTGTGAGTCATGCACAGGGACAACGAAAATGGGGTTATAAGGCAAAGTCTTCAACCCCGCTGACTGCCCAGGACTAGTCATTTCAGCTTGCCACAACTCACTGGGCTGGCAGCAGCAGCAGCTCAGAAGATGCTCCAGTGGCAGCCGAGGTGACTGCTGCAGGGAGAGACAGAGAGAGACAACGCCCTACTCCATCAGGCTCCCAGGCAGCAAGTTGCCCTTGCTCCTGAGCCCCAGCCAGCTCCCACTGGGGCTCTTCTAAAAGACTTGGATGCTCCTCAACAATACGGTTAAACCCTTAATTCATTTAGTTGCCTTTCCTTCTCTATTTTTCCTTAACTCATCTTCTGTGAAAATATCGGTGACAGCCACTGCTAGTTTTTCTTGCTCGAGATTTGGCTCAAAGTTAGGCACATGCTCTGTTTATGTTTTGTATGTGTAGAACAAATAGCAAGCTCAGCCAGGGAAAGGACCCACAGTAGTTACCTGACAGCATACAGCACAGTAACATATCAATGAATCATTCAATCAGCTAATAATAGCAGGTAAGAGAAAGCCAGAAAGATCCACTCACTCTTATGTGTTCTGCAAAATGAAAAGCTAATTCATAAGAACTAGTCTGTGGAATTGTGTCCCGTGTTCTTGAAATCTCTATAATGCTGTAAATATGCACAGTGAAATGACTCATCCTTTAAAGGCAAATGCTCAATTTAAATCAAAGAACTCTTTTTTTTCTTAAAGATAAGCAATAATTTATTTCTCTTTCATCTTCACAATTATCACATACTGCCCAGCTACATGACCAATGCCACTACATAACACAGGAGAATTGCCCACCTACACTTTACTTGGACAAATACAATTGCAATTTACAGATTAAATGAACTGTACAATGTGTAGTTGGAAAAATGTCATTCTTATCTATATGATGGGATGTGGCATATGATTTATAAACAGATGCAATCTAAGATGTAAAACTTTAAAACTTGTTAAGCCAAGGATACAGTATAAAGCATTTTGTTTTGGTATTGTATTGTTACTAAAGTAGAAAAAAGAAAACTAGAGAAATAAATCCAGATCTTAACTTACAGGATATGTATTAGGTTAAGAAATTAATTGGCTTCTCCACTTTTTTTGTTTTGCTTTTCTTTTTCTTTTTTTTTCCTACAAATGAATAATATGAATATATTGCAGGATAAAGAAAGACTGCCAGATAAAGAAGGTACCGTTATATGAAAAACAAATGAAAAATCACCAGGTAATTTTGCTTACAAAAAAGGTCAAACTATAAACAGTCACAAAATATATAAAAATGCCACATTGAACGAGGCAATTGTACTCTACCTAAACTGGTAGTATACTCTCTGAAAGAAGTTGCGTTCATACAGTAGTAACTGATAAAAAGGCATTGTGCACTCTTGTGCCGTCTGGAGATTTAGCACCATGTGTCATCAGTTCTTGGATTGTCATCCAGTTGTCCAAGATTTTCTTGTTTCTCTTTTTCATCATCTTTTTGTGACTCAGTTCAATAATGTTAATTTCCTTTTTGCCCTCGCTGCCACTCTGCGGACTTTCCTTAAGACACTCCAGCCTGCTCCTCATCATGAACTCCCGCCGCCTCCTCTGCTCCTTAGCTCGCACCAAATGCTGCTTCCGCTCTTCTTTGCTCCAGTAGCGACCCATCTTCATCTCACTCATCGTATCATCGTCTGTCGTCATCCCACTGCGCTCCTCTTTAATTTTTAAGGCACGTTCCTTCAGGATTCTGTCTCGAACTGGTCTCTTTGTGATATACCTTGTCCCATCACTCCTTATTTTCACTTTCCATTCCATCTTGGGCTCTGCACACTTCTGCGAGTCTTTGCACATGCTCACCAGGCTGAGCTGGCTTTGGGCGTACTCCACAGCAGACTTCTGCTGGATCAGTTGCATATAGCTTTGATAATGCTTTGCATGAGCAGGTATATTCCCGTACCTGTAAGAAGAGCTGTGATATGGAGACAGGTAGGGAATGTGTTCGCTGCTCTGCTTTTCCTGGTCTGTGAATTTGCCGCTTTCGGATGCCAGCACTGCGTCCTCAGCAGCACTGTTTTGCTCGGTGGGTTTGGTTTTGGCTGAGGTTGTCTCCCTGTTGCTTTGTCCTGAGGATGACTGATTAGCCACAGTTGTGCTCCTCAGGTTTTTCCTGTTGGTTATGCTGATCATCCTCTGGAGAGAGTTATCAGGGGATCGTTCCACTGTCAGCGGAGTGCTCCTGCAACTTTCGGCCGTGTTGTAGGCACTGGAGCTGTCCTTGTCGGACTTCTCAGGGTGCTCCATGATGTCATCCAGTTTGCCTCTTTGTACATCTATGCTGGTGTTATAATTCCTGAACCCTTCGTCATGTAAAGCCCAAATGTCTCCGTACTGATCCCTCACCTTTTGGAGCCGGTGAGCTTGCATAATATTCTGACATTCGAGTTCAATGTTCCTCAGTTCCTCATTGAGTAGCTGCAGCTCATGCTCCACTCCATCTTGCTCTCTTCTGTTGGACTCTATTGTGCTGCTTGAATAATACAGGTCATACTCCCCGTGGTTTCGAATCTTGCACTTCAGTTCCAGCAGCTGCCGAAACCTTTCACATTCCTCCTCTGGATTTCCTATGAAATCAGACTCAATGTACTCCCCAGACACAAAGCTTTCATTGCACTGGAGCTCAACACTTCCTAATGTATCTTGGCTGTGGCCCAGCTCCCGTTTGCTCTGCAGGGTAGCGCTGTTCTGCTCCTCAGGTGCATTTTCTTGCTCCGAGCTCTCGTCATTACGCAGACTTTCATCTGTAGGTCCCACCCCACTGTCCTTCTCGTGATTGTTGGATGATGAGGTTGCAGTGTCTGTAGTGCCATCCTCCTCTTCATGTTTCTTTGGCTAAAAAAATGAGCAAACCAAAATGATTATCAAGTGCAGACCATATTACATGAGAATATTTTCCAGCTCTGTTTTGCTTAAACACCTGGGATCTAATTTAAGCTGAATTAAAACAGATCACTAAACAGCAGTCCTACTGCTCACAGCTTTTAAACATTTCTGAGAGTCATGCTGTGGTGGCCATACCATGTGAAGTAGATGAATTACAGCACTAGTGACATATCTTCTAAAGTCCGGAAAGAAATATTTCCCTCTCTAGCTAAGCCATCTCTTTGCAGTGCTTAAAGACAATGATCACCAGATGATGCACTGTTCTTGATTCTGGATTATGGCCAGAGACTGGTGGAGCTGAAATCTTCCTAAACTTGGGAAAAGGCTTCAGTACTGGTATCACTTCAAAAAAATAGAGCAAGCAGCCAATCAAACAATGACTAGTACAATCTAAGAGGGTGCAAAAAGACTACTTTCATCAGTGAGGCTTTTTTTTTAAACCAGTGAACTCCTTGCTTGCTCCATGGATACAGGCAGGGTTGAAGCCTGCAGAGGCTAGCCTGTTCCACTACACCCCCCACAGCCCTCTGTCATACTTCTTGTTTTCAGTAGTCTTTTTCCAAAAGACTGTTCATTTTGAATTCTAGGATTTTGCTCAAGTAGACCTCTCTCCGTTGCATCCCTGGAGACCATTTTTGTTCCCTAGTTATAGTTTACGTTCCTTAGAAATAAAAACAGCCTTTTACCATTAAGTGTAGAACAACACTGAGTGCTCGCCATGGGCATAATGTCAAGCTTTTAGGCTGTTGTTTTTTAATTCACACTCCAGTCATTGTACCTAACCTATTTATATTCTCAACCTATTTATATTCGCAAAGAATGTGAGATAATACCCCTCTGAAGAGACAGATGCTTTTTATTTTTCAAACTGGATAAGCAAAGAATTCCCCCCTATTCCCCTTACAGAGCAATCATGCAGAGTGCAATTTATATGGCCTGTTCACCCCATCTAAGTGTACATAGTACCAACCAAATGCCGTTTCTCTTTTAGGAGGTATAATTGCATAATTATGTATAATGGTAGTAATAATCAAGGGAGAAAAAAGGTACAGTACACCCAGTGAAAGGAAACAAACTCAAAGAGGCCACTGTCATAATTTCCTTTTTCTCTACTTTGACAGACAGTAAAACAGGATGAAAATCTGTCTCCTATCTCATTCTTTCTCCTCTCTTCATGTGCACCTCATGATCAGACACCCTTCAACTGGTTTCCTTTCTTCAGTTGTTAGGAAAAAATAATGGCCTAGTCTCAGAAAAACAAAAATAACCTCCACCCCCCAAATGCAACATAATAGTGGAATAAAATAAATACTGAAAGAAACACAACAATAGGAGAATTCAGTGTCTGTGACAGACCAGTTAAAAATGTCTGGAAAGATGATTTAGCATTTGTTGTCAGCTAAGACTTGCAAAATCGTAGCATACCTTTTACACTCATCCTTCGCACATACAACATGCAGCTGATAACAAAATGCACAATAAATGTATAATTCTTATGTAGCTTTGGCAGCCACACCGGCAATGTGCCAAGTACTATCTCTCACTCTCCCCAAATGGGGAGAAACACTCCCCTTGAATTTAAACATCATGGGACAGAATGTATTTAGGGTTATTCAAGGGATCATGCAAAAGTTCCATGTTTCTTGATGTTGCAGGGTCAGAATTTTCTAGAAACTAGATTTTGAAACTGCAAGGGACAAAGGCGGACTTTCATGAAAATTCTGCAAGTTTTAAAAATTCAGTGGCACATATTTTCCCAGTCTGAGATCCTCTCCTATCTTTCTACTTATCTGCTTAAAAAACAAGGGTATCTTGTTGTCACAGGAAGAAGCAATATGAAGAGCAGTACCAATAATACTCCAAATAACTAACTATTGCAGAATTGTTCTATAATTATAATTTATCTATTCTTTCTTTCCTCAGCTTATGCATTACTGTGAAGGTATATAAAGTATATTGGAAGATTCTTTATTAAGGCTCTTGTTACATTTTTCCAAAGTGGCTGCAACACTTTAGTTCCATTTTCAGGAGTAGCTGGAGAAGTGGTGGGAATGCAATGTCTTCCCACATCACCTGTTTTTGAAGAGTTCCAAAATGTCATATTTTACACAGAAAAAAACCCCACTGTCTAGAGAATTCTTCATGAAAACCAAGAGTAACCAGAAAGAAGAGCACCCCAACCAGCCAAGTGGTCAGAGCATTCACCAGGAATGCTGGAGATTTAGGTTTAATTTCGTGTTTTTCTAGTTCACCTCCTCCAGGTGAGTGCCGCTACATAAGCTATTCTGGTCCCTTCTCTCACCTGCTTTGGAGCTGCTCCAGCTTCTAGTGATGTCCCCTGCCCCCAAACCTTTCAGCAGAGAAGTGGCTCCAGTCTGGGTTGCCTACACTGCACTCTGGCCACCACACTGTGTAACCCCTGCTTCTCACTGCTCTGGAAAACAGTTAATTACTGACACAAGGGAGAACAGCTCCCACACACACTGGGAGGGCTGTGCTGCAGAACAGCCAGCGATTTGGGTGCCTGCCCCAAATGCAGGGCTCCATCCACACTAGCAAACAAGGCAGGCCAGGATCTGCTCGCTGACCCTGAGGGTGAGCGACGTAGCACAACTTGCATCCATATGACTAAACTCATCTTACCCTAAACTCATCTTACCCCCTAAAGACGGTTTATCCATCCTGTGTTAGCAGTTACACAGCTTACAGGAGCTGAGCTCCGTGATGCCTCCTCTGATGTCTCCAGCATGGTGCCACACCACCAAAGCATGTATTTGAGCACTTCTGAAACAACCCTTAAGGTATCTATTTGTATAGGTGTTGAAACAGACTTTACAGTTCGGGCCCACGCAATCAACGCTTTCAGAATTAGTTACTCTTGTTTTCCACACCACTTTTATCAACTATTTAAACTTTGCTCTTTCAATTTCCACTTGATTTAGACTGAGTGAATATAATACACTGCCATCTACTCATTGTGCTATCCATAATTAACATAGACACACACAGAAGATGTAAACAAAGCAGACCCCATCTTTCCAGTCTAACAGAAATCAGATGGGTGGGATTGATTTCACCAAATATAAGTGTCTATAGTACAGACATCTGAATGTCAGGTAGTCACTTTGGGTTCCTCGCCCTGTCAGGAAGAAACAAGCGCCTGTACAATCAGATTCTTCATGACTTAAAGGAGACATCCATATCATGTTAAATCTTTCCCCAGTATGTGGATATTTGCAGCTAGTTCAATTAAGAACATGGGAAGTAATACAGATATTTATTGTACTGCATGTTTTTGAGATATGTTTTTTAAAAAATCCATTGTGACTCAAGTAAGGTAGCCCCTGGCATTTCTGTCCTGGACTTGTCATGCTTGCCAGAGCTCCTAAACATGTGCAGACTGAGCAGTCTTTTACAATATGAGATTATTTTAATTTTATTTTGAAAGGTAGCAAGCCTAATTCCAGGTTAAGTCCCTTCTGAAAAATGAGAGATAGTCTCCAACTGTCAGTGCATTGCTTTTGTCAGTGTTATCTATTATCTATTCCAAACAAAGTGTTTGTTTTCAAACGTACGTTGTCAATCTCTTTTACAATTACTTCTGTTTGAAATACCAAAGGGCTTCTTAGGCCTCATCTTTGCAGTGAGAACTCAGATAATGAGAAGGCAAACCTGGCGGTGCGTACAATCAAGCAATAAATGAACCTCAAAAGATTCTGCATTTCAGCTCCAGCAAGCATTCATGCCTATAAAAAGGCTAATCTTGCAGGAATTCAGGCACTGTTCTATTCTCATTGTACAATTTATGATGTATATTGGGACTCAAAACCCAGGCTGATACTAAAGTTTGAAGGCAGTGAGATTCAGTCGAAGCTTTTAATAAACGTAGCCGCTGGGCTCTCCATTCACTCTCTGACAGCGAGAGGGAGACTGACCACAGTGAGAGGAATCTCCAGTGGCAGGCTAACCATGAGGTACTCCAGCCACAAGGGAAGATTGGGATTGATTTTAGTGCTGCACTAAAAGGGAAAATGCTCTTCTGCAAACAATGCTGCTCTTTTAAAACAGGCCTCTCTCAAAAAAGAATTTCCCCCAGATATTTTCACTGCATTTCAGCTTTGAATGAACTCAAATGATTTTTTTAATCCAATTCTTTCTTTTAATAGGTTTTGATATATTCCATGATACCGATAAGAATTTCTGCATGGCAAATGTATGGTATTCTTCTGAAAGTTATCTCTGCTGCACAATGAAGCACGATGTTGTAAAGGGGAAGGAGTACAATGAGTTATAAAAAATGGAGAATTACATCTTTCCTCGAGGTTTATTGGACTATTCTATACAGAGAAGATAGATACAATTCTTGATTAAATTCTATAGAGTGGCTCAAAAACATACAGAAAAGACATGACTACCTACTTAATTCTTCTATTACAAACTGTACCAGATTTTTCTGTGACAGCTCATACTAAATGTTAAAATGGCATTCTGTAAAACAGACTCATATTTGGAAGGATATTTTGATATACTGTGTATTCATTCCTGCAGCTCATAAGATTCATGACGACAGATGATTATGAAGCCAGAGGACTGTGTTTTGGTTCACAAAAATCAAGGCTGGCGTTAGAGCAAAATCTCCATGGCCAGCCAGGGAGCTTGGAGATATTCAGCTTGGCCACTGGCAGCTGCAACGAGAATGGTTTCATTGCTCCAATGGATTATGTGATTCACCTCAGGAAACTGCTAGGTTTCCCAGCCTAACAAGGAGTAAAGAACCAGTCTTCCAACTTGCCGAGTCACTACATAGAGTCTAGAGAGACAGCAGCTGTCACAAATTACTGACGCCCCATTACACACCAAGCTGCATTTGGTTGATTCGATTACTCATCAGAAGGGCAAAGAAATGTCTGGCTGTCCTAGAATTACTTCAAGCAACCCAACATCAGACACTGCCAGAGCACAAGTGACCATAATTTTTTCAAGTGTAGCTCTCTTCTACAGTAATATAATATCTCAATAGGGAAAAAAAACCCCTATCCTTAGTATAAGATCCCAATGGGGAATAAGCAATCTCAATGACTTCTGTGAAACCACTTCACAGAACACCACTGTTCAATAATTAACACTATCTGCAACCCAAATTCAGTGAAAAAGCCAAAGCTTGACAAGAACTTGGGAGTGGAAGGTCACAACTGTAAAGTCATTTCAGAGGCCCCAACACATTGTGTGAGGGGCTAGGAGGGGTTTGTTGATAGACCTGCTCAATGACTTCCTCCAGAAGTGGGGGTTTGTGTGAAAATGTCACTGTGCAAAGGAAATTGCTTTGTGAAGAACAAGTGTTCTTTCTGACAGGAAATCTTTTGCTATCTGAGATAAAATTTGTGGTTAAAAAAATAAACAAGATGCCAAATATCAGTTCAAAGTAGCTAGCAGTGCAGTAGTTAGCACATTTAACCTGGGAAACTGAGGCTTGGATCACTGCCTGGAAAAGAGGGTCGTAACTAAAAGGCCACTATAAATCCTGTTGCAAGGTTCCCTTCACCTCTGATCATGGAGTTATTCCACTTTGTGCAAATAATTAAATGCTTGTAAGATCAAGGATTTGTAATCTGATCTACCATATTCCAGATAATTGACTTAATTATTCTGTCAGTGTCTCTGTCCCAGTGAATATTTAATTTATGTACAGTGAATAGCTTTAATAGGAGCTATCACCCAGTCAACAGCCCAGCGTCAAGGCTGGAGGGGAGGTGAGGAGGAAACAGGCTAGATGCACGTTCAGGACGCCAGTGTGAGGTATTTGAAGCCAGGTCTCCTGTTAACCAGATAAGCTCCCTGGTTTCCAGAAGAAGGAAGGCTCTCACAGTCTTTCTCCCTCTCTTCACTTCAAAGAAAAATGCCTCAGGCTCTCCTTTTGAGCAATTCAGAATGGGGAAAAAATTGTAAGTCACAAATTTCTGTGGGTAGAAAACCAGTTTCTCCCCAGCTGCACATACACAGAAGCCAGGAGATGAAGTTGGATTTTATTTCCTTGGTTCCACACAGGTGTGCATGCTGACAGATCATCTGATTCAGGTGTGGAAAAGGTCACTTATGCCTTCCACAACAGAGTACAACTGAGAAGACCCATCCCTTGATGGAACTGTATGGCTGGGGGTGCACATGCATCTTTGCCATAGTCACACTGCTTACAGCACATATGGGCAGGTAAAAGTTGGGATAGCAGCAAGCTGAGACTATGCTAACAATATGCTTATTTGTCTCCATTAACAAAACAAATGCCAAGCTGTGCGCTGTCGGTATAAGAAAAATACACTTGTATTACCAAAGCACCTGTTGTTTATTTTAAACACCTCTTCCATCTTGTTTTGCAAGCTCTCTGGTGCAAGGGCTGGCTCATACCTCACATACATACAACAAGAGGGATATCTATCTCAACATGGAGCTCTAGGTGCCACACTGATACAATTCGTTAAAAAAAAAAATCGACATAAAATATAACAACATAAACCCCAAACACTTCAGAATTAAAGAAGGAAAGCAATATTATTCTGAGAGTTCAGAGAAAATGAGAAATCTGCACTTATCACAGCCTCCTAAATTGTTTGCTAACTTGTGATACTGGGTCTAAGCATCTATTGTTCTCCTTTTCCTTACCTACAGTGTGCTGGAGTTCATAGCATTTTAGAGACAGAATTCTATCAAAGCCTTTGACTCCATTTTACAGCATAGCATTTCATTCTCTATTAATAAAAAAGTATACCTAGCAAAATTTCAAATGATATGTTTAGTAGCAGTCCTACCTGCTCCACCTCATTGGCTGTGTACTGCATCGCTTCATTATGCTGCTCTTCCAACATTTCCAAGTTTAACTCCTCTAAGAATTCATTCCTTTCATCATCCAGCCACCCTTCTTCCAGCTGCAAAGAATACATTAGTACATTATATTATGTTAGCAAGGACACATGCTAAAACAGGGTAAACCCAAATGGCAATGCTTGACTAGTTCTTTTTATCCTAATGATTCTCTTCAGAAAGCCAGGTGGTAGGAGTTCGCGTCTCAAAAAGAGAAGAAGAAAAAGAAGGATAAAAAAATGGGACTCATGCCTTTTATCCTTTCTTGAAACAGTATGACTGATTTTCTCTCATAATGAAGGAGACTGCACAGCACAGACATTATTTCCTTTCAAAAGGTATGAAAGGCGCAGTGCATAATCCTGAAGCTGTCATGTTCATTACTGCTGAGAGCCCCCGCGCTGAAAGAGCGGCAACGTTACTAATAGGGCCAGGAGGCAACTGGGCTCTTTCCTCTAACAACCTCCGTCCCAGTGCTGTGCCCTGCTGCCGCCACCTCAATAGAAACCTTATGCTGCGTTTCTGTCACCGTTTTCCCATTGATCTTCCAGGTAAACAAACAAACAGAAGAGGGTGACAGAAAGATGCGGTGATTTGAAGGGAGGTTATTTTTGTTCTCACGGTGTGCCTGGAAGCAAGGCTTATGCGTTTGTTTGGGTTTTTTCCCCAAGTGTAAAATAATACTTTGACATTTGGTGAAGACAGTGTTGCAAAAGGACAGGAGGGGATGCGATGTTTTCTGTCAAGTGAGTATATCCTCTCCCTGCACCCACTTTGCTCCCATCACATCTTTCTAAACTGATAAAACAGCCACCCCTGGCCAAAAACGCTATTCGTCCCATGTTGTTCATTGTGCATGTGGCACACATCCATTCGTATTTGTACTCCCTTGCCAGATGGCACGCTGCGTTGAAAAGGAAAATACTGGTCAGTGACACTCCTGCTATAATGACGGGACCACAGCAGAAGGAAATGCTTAATTGTCTTGTCGCTGGTGAAGGAACCAGAGGAAGAAGGTGACAAAAAGATGCTAAAAGTCTCAGCATTAGACAATTACAAGAGTACCAACTATTCATGTTCCAAGACAGCAAGAGTCGTGTAACATGGGCCAACACCTACAGCAGCAGAAGTACCACAGCATCAAAGCCAGGAGAGCTCTGGCCACAGATGCCAGTCAGAAAAGTTACACCAAACCAGCAAGTTGCAGCTCAAAGCTACACAAGGAGTGATTGATGCTGTGTGGTACTTCTAGCTGAATACTGGCAGGAAACCACTGTTTCCTTCACAAACTCTGATGTGGTTTTGCCCATGCCAATTAACTCTTTCCTCTTATAAAGAACATATGCCTTTCACCATTTTCCTTGGGAAAGCCAGCCTCTAACAGCTTGGGATTAGAAGGAGGCTTTTTTTCTTGAGGACATGTAATTTTTATGTTTGTCCTTAATGGGACTTTCAAGCCATTCTCTGAAACATCTGGTACTGGTCACTAGTTTTGTTTACTTGTCTTGTTTGTGTTTTTGTTTTTTTTTCCAAGGAAAGCACGAACACAGCCTTTCTCTACCATAAAGGACACAGCTGAATTTCCCTCATTTGAGGAAATTGCAGAGATTAACAAATCTGGAGGACGAAAGATAAATCTCATTTGGGCAAATCTGCTGCTTTGATTGTGGCAGACACAGTACCTAACCAATGGGAATGTTTACGTTATATTACAGCTTTTAGAATAAAAATAATATATGGCTTAGTATACATATGGACTACATACACTGTGTGCACAGACACACGTGTGAGTGCACATGCCTGTGCCATTTGTTTACATGTTAAACAGGCTGTGCGCTCCTCCAGTGCTCTGTTTCAAAACTTAATTATTCATCAGTATTCACTGCACAAATAAATGGTCAGAGAAGGTTTTCTTCCCTGTTGCTGAATGAATGTGCTCAGCAGTCACCCTTCAAGATTGCAATACTGCCATTATCATTTTCTATCTGGAAATAAAAGCCTGCTTAATCCTGCTGTCTTTTACCAGAGTCAAAGCAACACAACTAGCAGAAATCAGTTTGTGGACAGCCTGATTTCTGACATACTACAGCTTTTTCTTCAGTTTTGTATTAATTTGTTCTTAAAACACATAAATTAATCAAAAAAAAGTAACAAACACCAAAGCCCCAAACCCAAACCAAAACACACTTTTATAATGTGAAAAGAGCATCCATATGGGAAGCTATATTGGTACAGCTAAGTAATTCCTTATCTCATATTGAGGTAACTTTTTCATGTTGACCAGTCCGAACAAATACAGAGAATTAACTTTCCCTGGGCATGTATTTTATAAGTGGGTGGGTTTCTGTTCCCTACTGAAAAACAAAATCTTAGTGAAAAATAGTAAGAATAATATTGAAACAACTCTTTCAAAACTTCTGCAACTTCCATTGAGGGCTACAATTTTGCAATATAAACTGATGCATGGCTTTTTTAATTGTACTATGTCTCCAGTTTTATGGGAATTTTTTAGATTCCTGAAAAACAAAGAAAATGAATGCTGTAATTGTGAATCTTTTATAACTAACTACCATATTCAAGTAGAGATTCCAAGTGGCACTGAATTACACTTACTCAATTTAATTTATACAGGGTATGCAGCTAGTGAGATTGAGAATATCAGATCAATAGCATGAGAGACAAATGGCAACATAAGCAACTCTGACTTGTTGGCAGATGGAGAGAACAGTGACAATATAATATATTTTTGCTTTGCAATGGCCTATAAGCAGAATATAAAGGGAAGTACAAACAGTACTCTTCTTCCACTCTACCTCTCCTTTAGTCTGATGATCAACATAACATCTGCCCCTTGCAATGATATAAAAAATTCTTGGCATGGCAAGATTCTTGGCATTGACATAATTTCATTTTTAAAACCACAGAAATGTTTCTAAAAGCTTTTGAAAATGCAGCTCCCAAGATACAATTTGTAATGTACAATCAGGTTTTTGTGACCAGGGTGCTTTAAAAACAATTAGATCCAGGTTTGCTGAATGGTATTGTAGTGAAAGTCCCATAACTGGCACATAAATGAACATAAATGCCTGCTTATAAGCACATAGGATTAAAAGAGCCATCGCCAATGACCAACTACAGCTTTGTGTAAGTTCATATAAATGACTGAGGTAAGTATGGGAAATTTATCCCCAGAACAAATAAGAATCATCTAACAAGTAATACATAGTTCTCAAGTTCTACTTCATATTTTACTAATATCACATTAGTGCTGTCAGCTTTATTTGTATACCTGCCTACTCTGTCTGCTGGAAAGGAATTGCTTAGTTTTGGGAGAACATCATGTTATAGTAATATCATGTTATTTTCTTTGTTGACTAAACAGGGGCAAAACTCTGCAATTATCTGTGTCCTCCTTTTGTCAGGAACTTTGGCATTCCTATTTCTCACCAGTTCATTACTTACAGTGACAGTCAATGTACAGTATAACCCAGGTTCTGGCTCAGTGCATCTATTTAGTCTAACCTGCATCTCTGGTCTTGCGACCAGCAACACGATTTTCTTGCATTCTTCGCTGGAGAGCAGTGCCACTGCCTCTTCCCGATTCTGGACATCCTGGCCATTTATCTAGAAAACAAATGAAAGTGGCACATTAGTTTCTATTTCCACAAAGCAACACACAATAAAGGGCAGATATCAGCTCATTTGTGCTGAATGTATGGACAATGAAACTTGTGCAATGGGCTCATCTTCAGCCCCTCAGTGGTAAGTGCCTTCACTCAATTATGCGCTTACTGTAAGAGCTATATCGATCGTTGAAGGATGGCGGACATCAGAGGAAGCAGTTATGTTCATAAATGTCCAGCCTGCGCCCTGGTAACATACATCTAGCAACACAATTAACCAGCCCCTGACAGGTGACGTTCATCTTTCTCTGTTCAGAGTAATGGAAGTGTCACTCTGAGATAATAGTGCTGGTGGAAGCAAGACTGGTAATGCTACAGCTGAAATCAGTCACACCGTATGCTGGTGGAGAGCCAATTAGAGAGCTACAGTATTATCTCTCACCAGGCAATACTTACAGGCCACTGCTTATTGCTGCTCCATTTAATCATTTCATATTCGCGCGGACAGCTTAGTATCCAGAACCACACAAAACATATGTATCCCCCTTACAAGGGGATAATCAAAATAAAAGTGGTTCTCCAATGAGAATGTGCTTTTCTCGCTACCTTTTTCCTATTCTGTCACCTCATTAGAACAGCCACGTCCATGACTACATGGTAACAAACACATTTTGCATTGTCCAAAACCCTTTACTGAGGGAATCAAATAGAAATCTTATTTTCCATACATATTTGGTTTTATCCAATTCACAGCACAAGAAGTGGATTATTCTCATTGTGGCAACAACAAAAAAAAATACTTCGTCTATTTGAAAATGGGTGAAAACAAAACTGGAAGACAGAAGGATCCAAATATTTGGGGGAAATAAAATCTCGTAAGGGTTTGATTTCAAAGTACCAGGAACTTCCTGGTTGAAAAGTTGCATTTCTGCATGTATGTTTGGCCTGAAAGTCCTGACTCAAAACACCTTTAATTCAGATTAAAGAAAACCCCAGTGTACCCTGATCACCTAACTGGCAAAGAGTGAAACATCTGAGACCCTTCAAAGCTTGTATGAAGGGATAGCTGTGGTCTGTGGGAGACCAGACACCCATTTGGTAACGCAGAGCTGCCCCAACCTCAACAGCAGAGATGCAGCCACAGAGGCCCAGGAGCAGATCTCCGGCTTCTGCAAAACACCCCCCGCTGCGGTGGCTGCTCCGGCGATTCCTATCAGCCAAGCAGCTGCCCCTCTCCGACCCCAGAGGCGGTGGCCCTGCTGGCCCCACACAGCCTGGAGGTGCCCACCCCACACCAGCTGCACCATCATGGGGGACGAGCAGGACTTCAGCCAGCCCCACGGCATCTCACCCCCATGGACAGCCTGGAGGTTCACAGCTAAAAATAGCAGAAGTTTAGGCAAGTCTCACTAGGACTGTCCCTATAAAACCTTTCCCTTTACTTTGTAACATTTGATGGAAGATACTCAGGCTGTTCTCAGATGCTTAAGAAGACTGTGCAGGTGACGGGAGAGGTGTGAGGTTTGTGAGGATGAGAAGGGGACAGTTTCAGCTTCAAAAATGTGAGGAAACCTGCTGTAATTTCATGAGAAATACACAAAACAGAGTGTCCCCCCATAGCCTTAACTGATGTCATCTGCCACCCAGAGAAAATGCCCCCACACACAAGGATCCGGCTCTCTCCCAGCCTCAGTGTAATCCCCCCATAATGGCACTGTCACCTTCTATTTCTCTGAGTTATCTCATCAATAAGAGTAGATAGAGGGTCAATGTGTTTTCAGATATGAAAGTAAACCCCACATAACTCTCTGGGTGTTAACTTTAATGATCAAACTCATGGCTATATATCAGCACTGACATTAAAGTAATGCTCCAGTCTACAAAAGGACGGCAGAATTACCTATGCTTTTCTCTCATCCCCGGAGTCTTTACTCACAATTGAAATGAATCTCATTAGGAACTGGAGAATGTTTGCCTGAACTGCTGTTGGCTCTCCACTTCACACAGAAATTTTAGAAAACAAGGAAAGGAGCAGAAAATGGACCTACCCTCTATTTCCTTATTTTGACATGCATAGAGTAGGAATGAAAGTTGTTTCTACTTGGTCGAATAAACAAGGTTTTTTTCTGATTTTTGAAAGTTAAAAATACCATTATATCCTGTTTGCTTTCTTCAGTAGGTATTTTACAGAGAGACGCAGAATATAGTGCACTGACTTTTCCACTCCTAGACGCACCCCATGATGTGGTCCCATCACCCTGCCACCCCACGTCCCACCGAGGCGCCCACTGCCCTCGCATCACAGTGTCCCTGTCTTCTGGAGGGGAACACCATCCTGTGAACATTTTCACGTTCCCAACACAGAGAATAAACCAGCAGCTGCTGAGTGAGCCCTGACATTAAAATGTAATTTACTATTTCCTCTCCAAAAGATGAGCCACTCTGGTAAGCCAGCTCATAGACCCTGTTGTGTTAGCTAGACTCCCAAAGCTGATACCAGGGTAAGAGGTACAGCGACAGGTTTCAGCAAAGATGCTCCCTGCAGAAATGAAAAGACTGGAGGGAAGGAACAGGCTGATCTTGAGACAACCTGAAAGCTCATGTGCCTAAATTAATGAAGGGCAATTACAGAACTGGTTACAGAAAAGTGACTTGTCACACCAGGAACTACTTCTGGGGCTTCAGTGAAAAAAGGTCAAAATACAAGGGAAATCGACTGTGAACCAGAACTAAAATGCTATAATACAGCAAAGACTTTCCAGTCTACTGATTTTTGGTAGCTGTTTTGTGATTTTGTTACTAGTGGAAAAAACGTACTATTCCCTGCCAGCTGAAAATGGAAACCCACTGCCATTCTAGCTACTTCCCTCTCTGTACAGGTACACTGCCCACCCTCCAGAGCCAGCAGCCAGCCACCCTGGCCCACAGGGCTATGCTGTATCACCTGTCTTTGGGGCAGCTCCTTAAATGAGCAGATCAATAGAAACGAAGGGCGGGAAAAAAGCCAAGATGGTGGATTAGAAAAAAACTCAGAAAAGCGATGTTTATTGGTGGAGGAAAGAAAATATTAACAAAAGCCTAATGAATCCCCCCCTCAAGTACGTTCAAGATCATCCTTCACTAACAGCACATCTTTTGTATCAAAACTCTTACCATCTATGCTCAGCACGAGTGAGTTTTACCCAAATTTATGCAATCGCTGAATGACCAGCAAGTCTCTGACACTCATATTTATGTCTGCAGGATCCCTGTTTAGAATGTGACACTGAGATGAACATAGGGGAAATGAGATTTGCTAATAAATATGGCAAAAAAAGACGTGGGACATAAGGGCATAAGCCAGAACGAGTTTGTCATTCTCATTTTTCAGTACACACACTCTAGCTCCTGGCTATTGTGTTAAAAACCAGACAGACATGGATTTTCTCATCGATCACAGTAACAAAGAGAACTACCTTCCCTCATTAACAGTCCACAGAGAAGAAGGCACTGTGCATTTGCCTGAAGAAAGAGTTTAAGGAAGAGTCTATTGTCACATACTTGCAAAATGCGATCTCCTTCACGGATCCGTCCATCTCTGGCAGCAATGCTGTTTGGATCAACCTGCACAGGACAATATCCAGTAACTGAACATGGAAAGATTTTTACTGGAAATGATAACAGCTGCACAATTTGAAAAAGTAACATTTTTACTCTGTACAGAGGCAATCTGAAGTTTCCTTTACAATCATATGAACTCAACAGTTCTCTAAATAATTGTATAAGCTTGTTTCAGATAAAAACCTAAAGACAGAAAGGGTTGGGAGCATATGATTTTCAGATTAATACTTTCCTATGGCACCATTAGGCATTAACCTTCAGCTGTCAGAGCACTAAGAATTAATGACAGAGCCCCTCTGCTCTGGAAGTTCACTATGGACTGAGGTGGTTCTGCAGCAGTTGATACCTCTATACAAATTGGCCTTGTCTTTGGGAAAGAAGCAGGTTTATTTCTCTTTCATGGAAACATTTACTATTAAATGATTGTCTCAGTTACCAATCTGTTACTTCCTCTGGAATTTTGCAGCTTGCAAGGAAACAGCAAGAAACCCCAAAGGATCTATATTGTATAGATCACTTACAGGTACTGTATATCGTTCCTGGTCTGAGTCACTTAATTTTAAGTTAGTTTAACCTAAATAGATGTTTAGGGCTCCATTAACAGTTTATCAAAGTCACTATAGCTCATCCCTGAGCAATGACCTCCTGTTCATTGCAGGGCAATTTGATCTATCACCTTTCACTTGATGGTTATCTTAAATCATTTATTTTGCCTCGTCATGCCATAAGCTATTTTTTCAAACCAAACATTTGAGTTGAGCATTTGGCTTGCAGGTTACACCCTCTACAGCTGTTAGATATTATTTTCTTCTTGTGCATTGTCATAGAAAAAAAAAAAAAAATTCTGAAGTGCTTAATCAAGTACAAAAGACAATATAATTACATTCACTTAAAAAGGTCTGAGAAATTTCTACCATGTAGGAAAACCAGCACATTTCAGATATAATCCTGGAGCATATTAAGAGATTCCTGCACTTCCTTTGTCCTCACAAGGTCAAACAGACTTTAACAGCAGTGCTTATACAACTGGTGGAAGACTTATTCTTGGGTAGTTTTATATTAATTCCCCATTCTTGTTCCAAGGCTGTGCTTTTCAGCTTCTTTGACACGGCCTGTGAATGAGCAATCTTGTCTTCATTCCCGTTCACTTATATGTAGGAGAATTCTCTCTACTGATCCTCTCTGTCCATGAGCTTTACTCAGAATTTAGAATCATAGAATCATAGAATATCTCAAGTTGGAAGGAACCCATAAGGATCATAAAGTCTAACTCCCTGCTCCTCACAGGACTACCTAAACCTAAACCATATGACTAAGAGCATCATCTAGACCACTTCTCTGGGGAGCCTGTTCCAGTGATCGACCACCCTCTCAGCGAAGAACCTTTTACTAATGTCCAAATTTGGTTCAACATGTCACAAAAGAGACAAATTGGGAACACAGTTCACGCAGGACAATCACCAGTGAGCTTGGACTCACAAGAGTTCTGCTTTATCCAGAACAACAAACCTCTTTGAAATGGCTGGAGACTCAAAGGTGTGCCTGGAAGTATTGTGGACTGGCCCTGTGAAACACTAACACTCTGTGACATGTGCTGGATGCCATGTTTTCCTGGTGAAGCCAATGAAAAACTGAGGGTTCATCCCATTTCAGTATCCAGTATTCTACTTCTTGTATGGCAAAAAAAAAAAAAAAAATTAGTCTTTCTGACATATTCCTCTCCCAAGCTACTCTCTCCACCCACCTGTGGTATGTCTGTGCATACCACAACTATAACAAAACCACAAATAATAAAATAATGATTATCCACTGTTATGACTACCGAGGCTATGGCAGAGGGAGAATGCAAGCAGGCTGTGGAAAAGGTGCTCTTCTCCTTAAAAACTCTGCCTGATTTCCCACATAAGGGCAGATTTCTTTCAAAAGTGAGACCATGCTCAGACTGCTTTGTACTTCCCTAACTATGATGTTGTAGTTAAAAGCATTCAGATTAAAGAAGATCACTAGTAATAATTACACTGCTTGGGCAACATCATTTAAACTGATAATCTAAATTAATTGGAAGTGACACGTGCTGTCTGATGGCCGACACTTCTGCACTCTGGTCTCAGAGCACTTGCTCTGACATTCCCTGGCACGTTCAGTCCTCCACCACAAGCATCTCCCGCACTCCTCCCCATCACCATGTCCTTACCTCACTGACATAGATCCCTGTGTCCTCCTCGTCATCGGTTCTGTAACAGACAGTCAGCCCCAGCTTCTCCTGGCTGCTAATGCGGCACAGCTCTACCTCCTAAAAGAAAACACACAGGCTCATATGGTGGCTTTTGCCAAAGGTGGAAAAAATTGTGTAGCACAAGGGAGCACCAAGCTGCTGACATACTCATACTGTAGGACCTACTCATACTGCCCAGTCTTGAGACACAATATTTTGTGTGCATCTTTAAGGGGGAAAATATTCTGTGAATTAAGAAGGAAATCCCAGTACATTGCAGGTTCAAGCCATATAGAAACAGTTCAGTAAGACACTCCGAACTTTGAGAAATATGGCTGTGCATCGATTTTGCAGTTCTTTTGCTTTTGGATAATAGAAGCTGACTTACAGTATATTACATAGTCATTTTAGCCCTATCACACCAACTATTGATTTATAGGATATGACAGACTGGCTACACATCAATCAATTCATCACACAAGTGACACTCCCTTCTACCAGCAATCCAAGCCATAAAGCAAAAACACAGCCTTCCATTAACAGTATAATTCCTTCCTTGGCCAGTTTAGTGCCACAGCTTCATTGCAGAAGCTGTTAGATAACAGAAGGATGCTTCAAGGAATCTCCTGTGGAGCTGAACAGCCGTGGCATCCTCCTCAACTGTGAGATGAAACAGAAAACATATTTTTAGTGCCAGATGTCCCAGCAGTGGCATCTCATGAAAAGTGCAAGTTTCAGGGCAGATGGCGCAGTGATAACTACTACATACACCCATCTGAGTTAAGCATCTTCAGGGTTTCACGGGGGGATCATTCACAAAAATGCAAAGCTGCACTTGGTTTGAACACTGTGAAACAAATAATTTTAATAAAGCACGATGAGGCCAATAACATAGAGTATTAGCTTGGTTGAAAATGGGAAACTTTAGTTGATACATGTATTTAAAGGGAGCCTGCAGGTGACATTTGGAGCTTAACAGCTTCTGCTTCTCATGGCTGTGCAAAAAAAGAAGAGAGACAAACCCACGCTTCAGTTCTCAGTCTGTGATACAGAGCTTGTTCCTCCCCATCTCCAGAGATGTCATGCAGATTAATCCATGAACAGGCACAGGGCACACAGTAGTGAGGACTCACTACTGAGTCCGATCGAGTTGTGGGGACCAGGTGTCGAAATACCACAACTTACAGCAAAACCTGCCGTTCACACACATGGGTTAGCTGATGAACCCCATGCCATTTTCATTTCAGCTGAACATCTTTCACAAAGTGCACTACTATGGCTTGCTCCCCTGCTCCCTCACAACGTACACATCTACATGGGTTCAGTACCTGCATAAACCCTATAAACTTCTCCCTGGACTTTGGACATTCAGTGTCTCAATGAAAACTAAGAAAATGTAGAAAATACCATGAAACCTGTAGTATTCTTTAGTTTTTCTTATATATGGCAGGATTTTTAAATAGGGTGGTAAGAGGTGAAATTAGTTGCCAGCACACGTTATACATCGAGTTTAAAAGAAGAAACAGAGGACCATGTTTTATTAGGGAAGAGAATTGCAGTGACCTGATTTTGGCATTGGGAGTGAAAGTATGTGTACTGAAGGGAGGCCTATTCAAAACCCATAATAATTGATGCCTCCAGAGGGAAAGAACACTTGACTAGAACTGCAATATTAGGGAGAAATTACAGTAACAAAATGGCTTCAATTACAGCAACAAGGTATCCTTTTAAGGAATAAAGAAGCTTGTGGTCCCTTGGAGGCCTATAAGGAAGCCTAAATACACCATAAAGGACTGAGACTGGGACCTTTAAATCAAGGCAAATGAGGAGCTGTGCACAAGCTGAAATCCATTGACTTTCATCGTCCTGCCAGCACAACCTCCCGTCTCCCTGCGCTGAGGCTGGACAGGGGCCCCAAGGACTGCTCTGAACATAATTTCTTTGGTTGGGAATGACCTTGAAGTTCTTGTGGATGATTTGTCTCAAAATGTTACTACAAAGCTGCACAAATGTTTCAGGCTGCAAACAAACTGAATCCTTTCAGTGCCTGGCTCAATGAGCAGAATAATTTAACCATTTAGGGCATGAAAGAGCAAAGGAAAATGAGGATGACCCTAGATCCTCCATCCTGGGAGTCCAAGAGGTTTGCTAAAACTGTCTCTGGGAACCAGCTGGTGACAAATATCAGTGGCTAATATCCTCTGACTGGGATGCACCAGCCCTGGCTGTGTGTAGTGCTTGAGTTGCCACAGCTTTCGTTTTTCCTCCCAGTAACAGAGCTTAGAGCTGAGATCTGTACTCAGCACTCTTGGGACTACCTCTTCCCTAAAAGACTGTATGGGGCGTACTCCAATGACTGCATAGTCTGATGACTGCACATGGCTGTGGCCACTTAGCAGCTGTAGGTACCTACAACTGAGATACTGGTACTTAGTGTTAAAGACCCAATAAACATTTCACGTTTTTTAGTCTAGACTCAAGTACATTCTTAAGTAATATCTCATTCAGCGTGAGGGAGAAGTTGGATGAGGTCTCTTGCTTTGTACTGGAAGTCATTCCAGATAATTGCCTTTTTCCCACTGCACATCTGCACTACTAACCTCATGGCATCTTCTTTTTTATAGCAAGCACAATACATCCGAGTCACATTCAAACAAATCAGGGTTGACAAAACATCTTTGGAAAATTTAAAAACACTTTGCATAAAATATTAAATCATCTCTCAGATCAAAAGCCCACAAGTCCAATCTTTAGCTGTATATACCAACGACATCTGAAACAACTTCAAAAGAAGAGCAGCAATGGAGACACTAGAGAACCTGGACCATCATGGTCAGAAGCATTTGACATTGCATTTTGCGACAGATGTTTTTTTAGTGTTTTTTTTTCCCAACTGGTCTTTAACAGAAGAAACAATAAGTTTGGCAGCAGTGATGAATTTGTAAGAATGTAATTTCCTTCTCTGAAATCCCGTTAGATACATGCACACACACACACACACACACACACACGACACCTAAAGTTGCTTTCTCTTTGGTTTTTGTGTGTGTGCATGCAGGGACTGAACTGACAGTCTTCAAAACTCAGCATTTTAAAAATCTGTGAGAAACAATATTTGGGGATTCACGAAGTGTGCTGACAGACAGATGGTGGAAGGAGAGGGACTGAGGAGAGAGCTTGGGAGATGACAGTCTCCCCCTCTTTTGGGCACTCTGGGGGCAGCCACCTCTCAACATGAACACTATTCTGCTGCCAAGTGACAGAAATCAATGCCAAATTGCTAAATCTTTGACTTGCTGCTTCTTTTCTCTGTGTGGGCAGAACAATAATTCAGTGCATTGCCACAGTGAAGACAATACCTTAAAGTGTCTTGCCATAAATTATTTGGTTAAAAGATAGACATGGAAATTAGAATAAGGACTATCCTGTCTTGAAAGACTGGGATGCAAATTTCCAAGGTAGCTCATTTCTTCAGGCAAAGAAAAAACAGCAGAGGTGGAGGTCATGCTCTTGAAGACTGAAAACTGGTTATATTGGTCATCCTCTAAAGTGATGGAGTAGTGGCTGTAGCCTCTGGCTCCCATTCACTTCAATGATGGAAAACCAGCTTACAGGCTGTCAGCCTCAGGAGACATAAGACCAAACAAGGAGCTGTCACCTCTTTGGGGAGGGAAGGCTAGGTTAATACTGTCATTTCTCTCAAATGGTAGAGAAGTAGATTATAAATTTCATCAACTGGGCTGTTGGCTTTCTAGAATTGCTGAAAAGAGGTTAAGGGCTATTAAAGAAGACCTTGTAAAAGTTTGCAGTTAATAGTGGATCTTTCTACTAAAAGCTAGATTACAAAAAGTAGAGCTGATGGTCTGTTAGAAAACAGACCATGAACCCTTCAGTGACTCTTCTTAGTCTTTTTGGGGCAAAAAGAGCTCTGAACTCTTCACATTTTCCCTCCACACACTGGAAAACAGATTACAGCCTAAGAGGGAAGTTGGTACGGTTTCTTCTTGCCACACCCAGGAGATGTTGACAAGAGTTATTCATCTGATGATCCTGTGCTAGAATAACTGCACACACGGAAAGCTTACTCTGCCTTGTTTTTCTTTGCTGAGCATTCTGCCAGTGGTCTCCACTAAGCCATGCACATCTTTGAATCCTTCCCCCACTTTCAGTCAGGATTAGCTACTCCCTGTTCAAAACTGTTCAAGCCATTTATAGGGCAGCTGAGCTCTGCTCCTGCCTCATCACTGCCTGTCAGCCTCTCTCACCCCCATTCAAACCATCCCATCCTGGCACCCCTCTCCACAAACACAATCTTTCTGTCCTCACCTTCAAAGCCCTTCTTAGTTCACTCTTTCCCAAAGTGACCCCTCACCCGTACTCACAGAGAGCAGCCTCATTCACCCTTTTCTCCCATTTCCCCCCAAACATTTCCATTCTCAGTAAGCGTCCACATCCACACAGCCCCTGCATCACCTTCCTTTTACTCTCACCTTATAACCCATCCTGTTATCTCACCTATAGAAATCTCTAAAGAAATTACTGCCTGGTAAACAGGAAGTCCCATCTACTAAAGTGACCGCTTCACTGTGTAAGAAGCATGCATACAGATGGGCACTACCAAAATAAACTATTATTACTGCCACTTTGTTCTCCTTCCTCTCTGTCATCCTCCGATCCTTTGTTTGTCTGGCCTTCTCACACTTCTGTGTGATGAGAAGAACTTTTTGTACTGATGGGAAATAAGGCAAACAAGAAATTAGAGCTCAATACAAAATACTTTCTTCCCAAAGCAGCAGACACTCAAAGCCCGTACAAGAAGTTCCAGTGTTTGGAGGCAACTGGGTGGCTTTGAAACTCAGAATAAACTTGAGATCTGACATGTCCCTTGCCCAGGAACTGCCAAGGAGTAAGTGGGTTGGGGAATCCCTGATGCTCTCTGTGATAATATTATTTTTGCTGAATTTGACCTACTATATTCACAGAATTAGCAAAGACAGTGATTGAATTCTTTCCATGGAACTGTAACTCTTGGGCTGCCCTAGTGCAATGGAGGTTTAAGGAGAAAAACACTGCCCCAGCTCTAAAGGGTTTAGAGTCCAGTTCCTGGACACTATAATATAGTCTTGTCTCATTCTATGTCCATTTTTCATTTTTGTGCACTCATGGCTTATTGGCTGTGAGATGCAATAATACTAGTTTCCTGTATGTACTGTAGACCAGTATAACTAACAGAAGTTAATCAGTTATTCAACATTATTCTGTAGTATGACAAAGGTAAACTCTACACTTGGCTACCTCATGTCCAAACATGATGTCCTAGGACTGGGAGTGTCCTGAGACTATGCTGGCAAGGAAACTTGCCGATCCCCTTTGCAATTTATTTGTGTAGGGAAACACACTGACCCTTTTCCAGAATGGAAACCTTTAATAAGGAAACCTTAAAAAAGGCTACTATTGCAAATGATAGAGGATGAACTTATTGATACAAGCAACTGGTTGCAAGATAAAGAAATGTTAATTTTCTGAAAAATCACTGGGTGTATTTTAGATTACTGGGCATATGTTTGAGATTCTTCACTGGATGATGCTCTATACTGAGGAAGGGAAATTTCCCTACCTTCTCAAGTTCATCATAATTTTGAAAAAAAACCTAGTAAGATCTTGCCTCATAAGACAGTTTTTTAGCAGGTTTCCAGAAGTTTTCTGCCTTTAAGTCCCTGTTCCCTGTTCAATCGTAACTGCTTTGGTGCAGTCACCTCATGTAACTTTTAATGACTTGTTTTCCTTATCTGTAAGGAGAAAACAATGCAAACACCACCAGAGTAGCAGGACATAAAAGAATAAATGATTACAGAGTGTTTGAAAGGCACTGTAGAAATATTATAAATACTCTACATCCTTCCAATGTTCCCTGTCTGCCTTTATAGCAATTGTTGCACACCACTAAAAGGACCAAGAGAGACTATCAAAATCGTAATAGCTATTGAGTTTCCTTCACCTGTGCAGTATATCAGAGTAATGGGTCCCATGAACTCTGGTAACACCATTAGAAGGGACAGCATGGAATCAAAACACAACAGTATTTTTCCTAAATGGACGGTGTGTGATCATTTCAGTTAACATTTAAGTCCTCATTACAATGAGAAAATCATCACACCGTCGAGACATAGTGAAATACCAAATTAATTTTAATTAGCGTTACTCTTCAGTGTAACAGAACCTGTAATTCATAGTTCCGGGTTTGGATTTTTGTGACATGGAAAGATAGAGGATCCTAAACATGTTCTGTTTACGATACAGTCAACTATTTAATTTCTTAGCATTAACTAGCATCTACCTTGTCCCATTTGACTCCATTATCTTTAGAGAAAAAGAATGTCAGCTTTTCATGCTGGTTATATATAGTATAGTCCTGCCTGTAAAACCAAAACACTGTGCTTTCTTCCCTCTCCTCTTCCAACAGCTCTTCTGAATGGGGAAAAAAAAGACAGAAAGGAGAAGGGAAGTTTTGCTATTTACAAGTATGAAATTGCCAGGTTTTAAATTAGGAGCCAACTCAACAGTGCCCGTGTAGCTTTTAGAAAAGGAAGTCAACACAGTGTACTGGAGGAGGACTCCTACTTCACCAGAAGAAGATAAAAAGCTGCCAGTCTGGAAAAGTCCTTGTGTGGTGAAACAAACAATGCAATTCCGATATGCTTTGTCTTCATCCTAAAATGTACGAAAGAGCTGTATCTTGGCTCAATTCTCTAAGGTGGCTGACAAATTCCATCTGCAAAGCCCACAGTAATGTAATGTGTTTGAAGGCAAAAGAATTCAGAGAGAGGCAGTCTGTGGAGGTCTCTCTGGGTTCAGCAATTTTTCTGTGCCATAGGATGATTATTAGTACCTCTCGGATCAAAACCAGATTATGAATTGCTACTAGTTGCTATTATTGCAACATCAAGGAGAAAAAAAAAAGTTATCTTCATAGCCACCCAGAACAATGCAGTTATCACCAATTAGTGAATTACTGCCCGTCACTAAATAAGTGGCCATGTACATACTCTGAAAAAACCCCAGGTGTGAGCTGAAACACCTTTATGTTCTACCCCTTTACGGACCATTATCAGGCAGAGCTCCAAACTCTTTACACAATTTACTTCATAGCTGGGATGACCTAAGAGTTTGCAAATGCTAAAATATACCAAGGTTTAGCTGACAGGTTTTATGATTATGTCCTTGCTTTCCTCAGTTTCTTTCACAAGCACTTGTAAAGCAGTGTCTTTGTGCCAGGCTAGTTATTTTGTGTTGTAGCGTCGACTGCACTTTTGAAAGAAATCAAGGCTTATTGAATGCAATGAGTGGACCCAATATCTGATGATCCAAGGTGGAGTGTAGTATTTACCATAAATTTTAAGAAAAAAAGAAAACAAAACCAAAATAATAAAGCAAAATAAGAAAAGAGTAGTTACTTTTATCTTTGCTTTTCCTTTTTACCTGTAGTTACTTTTATCTTTGCTTTTCCTTTTTACCTATTATGGTGAGAAGCTGTTTTAATGTTCATCTTGCTAATGGTATAATTGACAGAATGATTAACTGAATGAATGAAGCACAAAAGGCCAAGAACAGAGTACTTACAGAATAGCTCAATGAAGAATTAACTGAGAAAGTACATTAAGGTCTGACTTATTTTAATAAACTGGTTATACTGAAAAAAAAAATCCTTATCCGTCTGAGCTAGTGTCACTCTTCTGAAACATCAAACAGAAGCACACAGGGACTATAGGGACTACACACACCTTAAAATTAAGATTCACTCTTCAGTATCGTCTTGTTTCTGCATCTTTATGGGTGAGATCAACCTCCAGTTTATATGCATAGCTGAATTTTGGCTGCTCTTCACACTTTCTGTCAGGGTTGCTATAAGAAGGTTGTCCTGCAAAGTCAGATCAATTTTATCAACTTCTTGCTAGGGGTTTCTGTAAACTATGGAATCCAAGAAAAGCTCACTCTCAACCTCATAACTGTGTTTAGTAATCCCAACTCTGCAGATCTTATCACGGGGAGTGACATAAGTACCTGGATCATTATCAGGCAGAGCTCCAAACAGCCAAGCATCCTGGCAGCATCTTGCCAATCACATTCACTTTCTTGGTCTCTTCCTCCACATGACTGGAAGGATATACCTTTTCCAGGCTGCCAAATCACCGGTCATTTACATTGCTACCTTCTATAATATTTAACCTTCATAACGCCACACACTCATCATCACTGGCAAGTAATTCTGCTCATGACATAAAAATAAATAACACAAACAGAACCAGAGCTATCCCTTCACTCTTCTTACAGGAACAGTTCAATCTAATGAAGTCCTAGGAGGGTAGAGAGCTAACAGTGGAGCTACTAAAAAGAAAAATTAATCTAAAATTCAGAAGTGATGAGAATGGTATTACACGTTACATAAAAGAATACGTTGCAAATGAGCGTGGGTGTAAAACAGAGGAAACAACAGCCTGGGTTTGCAACAAAAAAGCATCATCAGCAGAATAAATGGTGTTCTTTAGACTTCTTTTTGTAACACCACTTATTTAACGTCTGAATTTGTACCATGCAGTAGGAGTTGTGACTGTCATGTACAAATGATCAGGGTATGTACAATGGGTAAGTCTACACACTTAAAACAGATGCCTGGTGTTTCAAACAAGTATCACATTTCACCTTACCCAAATCATGCTTCCAGTTCTCTTAGCTAGGCTTTGTTTAGCAGTTATGTCTTTAACAATGACCAGAAGTAATTTGAGGAAACTCAGAAAAAAGATGTGTAAATCCTAGCGTCAGTAGAAGTCATCACAACAATCTATTTTAAATATGATGAATTATTTTTTTCCTATGGGCTACCTATCTCTGTTTAGATGAAGAGAGACTTTGGTCCCTCCAATGTACATTTAACAAAGTAATTTCATTTTAAGGTAGATATTTTGTTTTCAGGCTTGGGGTGGGTGTTAAATATTTAATCGTTTACTTATGTGTGCATGTGTCCGTATGTGCCGAGGGGAGATAGTATGTGTGTGTAAATTAATGTATATGAGTATATAGGCATATACAGCGCGTATATATCTGTGCGTAAGTGCGTGCCAGGCAGGTCAGTTACACTGCAGAGAGTCTCCCCTGGCAATCACCAAACAATTCATTTAAGAGCATGATTGCAACTCTTGAAAACACAGTGATACGATATACACTTATAATGAGAAAGAAAAAGTGTCAGATGACCCCACAATTCCCAGAACCACAGCAGTGACATTTACAGCCATCTCTGGACTCTACCTTTTAATGACAAACCATGTAGAAGACTAATTATTTATTAATAACTGCAAAAAGAGAAATTGCGAAAGGAAACAAGAATTTTCAGTTTGCTACGAAAGATCCTCTGTCATCAGCTAGATCAGTCAAACATAAAACCCCTCTCACTTTACCTCCATGATAACTGCATGTTTAGGGTGGGCTACTGTAAAGAAACAGCTCACCGGAGAGACTATATAGAGGGAACACCTATCACTGCAGCTTTCTTAAGTGTACCCATAAGAAAAGATCAAAACCACCTTGGATTCTGAGACTGCCAGACTGAAGGCAAGTAATACTGCAGGCAAACAAAGGCTTCCTAGATCTGAGAACTATCCTAGCCCCATCAAGAGTTATGCTCTCTTGTCAAAAGGATTTTCCAGGAAATACTTTAATGTCTATGTAACACAGGCTAATTGTAGGCTATGTAGCAGAAGTATTCAGCGTGAAACAGAGTGCAGTGAAACTGCCCTCCCCTTCACAGGTCACTGCAGGGTCCTATTGCATTCTTTGCACAACAAATAAACTTGTATTTAAATGTTTGTAGTGAATTTAATTTACAAACACTGGCCACTTCCACCAGAAAAAGAATGCTTCCATCAGAAAAGCAAAGCTCCTAACTCCTCTGGTACCTTCACCACGGAAGGTAACAAGCATTGCAGGATTTTAGCAGATTATAGTTCAGTTTTAGAACCCATTCTGTAAATGCCTATGGAGATTTGGCAGAGTTCAATATTTCGCTTTTAAAGTGACTGACATTCTTGAGTTGTGAAAATAACCTAAAGAAATAAGTTCTTTTTTCCCCTCTCTAACACTCCCAGTATGTTCTGTTATGCAGATTTTTCCATAGACAGGCACATCCACAATGTACTTGGGGGCTATTTGGATGGAAATAGAAAAGCTATGGAGCAAGACAGAGCCAGCCTAGATGTAAACAAGCTGGAACTGCTGGCAGCTGTGCTGTTACAAATAAAATTGCATTCCCCACTGTCTTCTCACTTATCAATTTTGACAGAAGACTGTCCTGACTTCTCATAAACAGCATCGAAAAGGACAAATCACATTGGGTGTCAGATTTGCCAAAATGGATTTGGTTGGTAGCTTACCACAAAGAAACACAGGGTTATCTCCATTCCACATGGTGGGGAAAAACAATGCTCTGTCCAAGGGGTGGGGGCTCTACCTTATAGGCTGAAGTCTCATTTAATCCTCATTTTTCAGAGTCTGGTTTAGATTTAAGAATCTCTGACACAAGATTTGTTTACATCAAAGCAGAAAGGAAAAATATCAGCAAGCATTTCTCAAATGCATAATCCAAAAGCAAATACGACATAGAATGAGAAATATTTAAAAACAAAATCACTTTCCTGCTGATCCCTGCTTTATAGCTATACTTAGAGCCACATGCTGCTTTGTGTCCAGACAAAGAATGCTCTGGGACAGCAGGATGCTGTAGACAATGATACCAGTGTTAAAAAAAGAAAGAAAGAAAGAAAGAAAGAAAGAAAGAAAGAAAGAAAGAAAGAAAGAAAGAAAGAAAGAAAGAAAGAAAGAAAGAAAGAAAGAAAGAAAGAAAGAAAGAAAGAAAGAAAGAAAGAAAAAAGTAGTTGCAGAAAAAAAACAGAATTAATATGCTGACACATAGGCAACTATTAATAAAATATCATTTGCAACTGTGGGAGCAGAATTTGGCCCTGTAGCTGATGAATCCTTTGATAATAAAGAAGCTCCACTGGATATGGCAATTCACTCCCTCCCTGCAGCTCTGGAGAGAAAATTTTTGGTGCGCACTACAGTTCTACGTGGCAATCACACAATGGAGTAACTTCAGGCACGGCAAGCCTGCCAGCGCATATTCAACAGTCTGATGTGTGATGATCAGTAACAGTCTGATGGCTGTGAGTGGGAGGAGGAAGACACCCAAGAGTCAGCTGAGACTCCCAACGGGTGAGGACGGGGGGCGGATAGCAGTCGTGGAGCAGATGGGGGAACGGGTTGGGCTGGATGAACGATGGAGCTGGACTACGAATGTGAGAAACCTTTGATCACTGCGCTATGAACAAATTTAGCGTTGCAGTGGGAAGAAGGGTCTAAGCATATGGGGATGAGATAAACACAACTTTTAATTCTGTGGGCCTCGCAGGCTTGGTGTGGCCTTTCTGATTTGCTTTTAAAGGTTATTTTAAACCTTGAGCTTAAAGACACATGGTGGACTTTACAGCGAGTGTATCTCATACGGAAGTCAAAGAGGGAAAAAAAAATCCTTTACAGATTACAGGCTTCCTGGCTGCAAAAGGCTCAACAGCTGACAGTATAGCCTCCAGGAAGTCACAAACATCCACTCGAACCTGAGTTTTCCTCCTTAACTAGCATGCACAATACCAGATCATGAGATCCCTGTCAAAAAGATAAATCCAAAAATCAACCCTTATGGGGAGTATTAAACATAAAGTACCCTAAACAGTATTAAAAAACATTTTTTTTCCCTATTGTCTGGATGATCACACTTACTGGAAAGTAAAATGTCCTCAGCATACTTTGTTATTTCAAACAAACCATAGTCTTACTTTTCTCCCTAATTCTTCCACCTCCCTATTCATTCTCTTTATTTCTGTTCTTTCCCCATGGTGCAGTATGAATGATGATTTATTAGAAGTACTTAACAATATACATATATTTTCCTATGTTATATATGCATATATGTTTTCAGCTGCTTGAGACCCAACACCCTTTCTGGTATGTTCTGCACTTGAGAAAACCATGAATTCTTGGTTTCGGAGCAGAGAAATCCATGGTGAACTGCTTATATATAGTATTTCTCAGCAGTCAGCTTTGGTCCTCACTTTTGGTCTTTCACTCAATATAAGTGTGAAGTTGCAAGGATATGAGAAGAGTTTAAAGTATAATTAACTAGCTGATGATATGCAGCGAAGGGTTTCCTTTTCACTAATCTTCGATTCCACATTCTCACTCTCTCATTGAACAAAGTAGGTGGGAATAGCACAGACAAGGCAGAAACTGAACCTTATGGTAAAATGAGATAAGCAGACTGGAGTAGTAACTATTCCATTGTGCAGTGGGTGTGAATATACTAAACTGTCACATTGGCTCACAGCCTCTATATTCCGAAGGAGTCCTTTGCTTTTGGACAATTTTGACAAAAAATAAAAGAAAGAGGTTCATTTTTACATGTATTTGAAGAAAAAAATTCTGACTTTTCATTAAAGCTCCTATCCTGACCCCCATATTGAAACTCTTTGGCTTTCAACATTGAAAAATAAGAGGTACAGCTAAGGAATCACTGGTCTGAGCCATTTAAGGGGTGGGGGGAGAACCCCTCAAACTTTACCAGTCCATTTTTTTTGCTTTTGGGGCTTTCCAGAATTTGCTCCCCAGACTGTTTTCCAATGAAAATGGCTTTGACATAAAACGTTAGAATGGACCTTCTCTTGGTTATCAGGTGTATTATCACTATTATCTTGGTTATCACTGTATTAATACAGCACTCCACATCTGGCTAGAAGTTCATTAACTAATTAGGGGGCTGGAGCACATCTCCTACGAGGGGAGGCTGGGAGAACTGCATTTGGTTAGCCTTTTGAAGAAAAGTATCTTCTTAATAAGGAGCTCTTACTGCTTCCTTCAAGTACCAAATGCAAGAGTCCAGAGAAGTCAGAACCAGATTCTTCCTGGAGGTGCACTGTCACAGCCACACGAGACAACACTCAGGAAATTCCAATTAGATATTTAGGGAAGTGCTTCTTACTGTGAGGGTAGTCAAACACTGGAAGAGTTGTCCAGAGATGTTGTAGACTGCATACTATAAAACATAACCAACTATATATCAGCTATATAATCAGCATCCACTTCTTTGCCCCTCTATGATAGGCTCTCTCTGCAATTTCTGGACTTGCCTCAAATAGTGGTACTTAAAAGCAACTTGGAAAATTTAGTGGTGACATCTACTGAAAGGAATGGGACAATATTAGGACATGACATCAGTGCTAAAATCTTTATAGTTACTTCTCCTACATTTCTGTTTGCCATTCATTGTGTCGGAGATTAAGGTCTGGAAGGGATCCAACACCTGCAAAAGCTCTATTTGCTTGGAAACCAGTCTCTGCACTTGAGACTGTCAGATATATCCTTCTCTGTCCATGAATGTCCTCTTCGATATACCATGGACCTTCTCAGGAGAAGACCCCAATGTCTGGAGTTTTCCTGGCTCTAACGGTATAAAAACAATCAAATCTGACATGCTTCAAAGGGTAGAGGAAAACCTGTTGAACTTAAGAATTCTGATAAGATCAGGAACTTCAAGCCCCCAGAAGACAGCTATTCCCTTTCCAAAAAACACACGCGGCAGCTGTTTCTAAACCTGATTCCCAACCCTCCTAAGTTTATTGAAGAGCCCCTGCATAGCTTAGAGCTCTTCCTAAACTGTAGCAAGTGCCTTTTTCTAGCCAACAAACCTTAGATACACAAAGCCCAGAGGTTTACGGGTTGTCATAGTTGCAGTTCAAATCAGCTGAGAATCACTTGTCATAATTAACTTTCACTTTTTACAATAAATTTCACCTATTGCAGGTAAAATCATACTTTATTTTTGCTGTATTTCAAAATGTTACTGCCCAGCACTTGACTCTGTAAACATCATCATTACTGCTGCCTGCCTGCTCTGGGCCTGAAACGTGTCAGAAGATTTATCTGCCTCATCAGCACTTTCTAAACACCCAGGCAGCCAATCGAAATGGGGAGGCATAACAGATGTGCCAACATCTGCTGCAGCGAGCATTTATCTGAACGGCAGAATACGTAGCTGTAGATTCAAACTCCTAACCAGTTACAATTCCAGACGTTTGGACAGCCTTGATCTACAACTGTGTGAAGGCTATTTTGGAATATTAATTAAAATCAAGTTGAAAATGTAATTTTTCATTTTTAGACAGCTGTGAGACATATACCTTCCTGTAATTCAGTTTATGTATTTCAGACACAGTAAAAGCAAAATACTATGAAAAAAAGCTAAATTTAAAGTTAAGCCTATAAAATTAGAAATTCTTAGAAAGCACTAAGCTAAAATTCCACCCCATCCATGCTCTTGTTTACTCTGAGATACATACATATTAAAATATGTATAGTTAAAATATGCAAATTTTAATCACATACATGTGCCCATAAATCAAGCACATGAAGTGATAGGCAATGACTTTTAAAACACATTTTAATTTTCCTGGCACCAAAATGAGGTCTATGGGCACCATATCCATGCTGAGTCTCAGCTGTTCAAACTTCTGTTGCACATGGAAATGTCCTCCACCCCCAAACACATACTTGTATAGACTGATGAAATCATGAGATGAAATACAAAGCAAACTCATCATCTGCTTTTTTGATGCACAATACAGTTTCACCTGTATTCCTGCTCACCAAACCATGCCCTCCAGGAATGACTATCACATTCTCTTTGAAGAGCTGCCTCATTAAATAAAAAAGCAAACTTCCCGAGAAAAGACCTCTCCTGCTTTTTTGATTTCTCCTCTGAAGGCCCAGCATGCATACTATTGAAACCTTGTTTAAAGTCCATTTTCTTGTAAAAGGTTCCCTCTTGCTAGGGGGATTTGGCCCTTGCTTCCTGTGCTCTTGCATTTCCTAGGATACTAAGCTTTAAAATAGAGACATTATAATAAGCTGGTTAACACGACTTAGGTTATTTTTAAAAGAATATGTAAAAGAAATTATTTTCTCCCATCTTTTGTCTGTATAGCTAGATTCCATGTCTCCAAGACAGATGACACGAGCTTTCAAGCAGAGGGCATATGAAAAATAGCATTAATAAAACCCTTAGAAACATTTTAACTGTAAAGCATATATGGAGGTATGTGGTATAATAGTATAAAAACTGTCTAAACAAAGCATTTATCCAAAACAGAAGATTTATAATCCACAGATTTCCATAAATATGGAAATATTGCCAGCACCTTTCTCTTCCTTCACTGGGTGAAAAACACATACCATATGTTGTAATGTTGCCCAACAATAAAGTGCTGCTGAACTAAGCTCACTTTTCTTCATTTTCCTGAAAAAACATAAGCTCTGACAACAAGGAAGAATTTTTATTAGCTTTCAGGTGAAGTGAGGAGTAACCCTGTGTTTGTTTTATGAAATCATGAAACAAATGAATATCAATGACGATATATTTTCCTCCTGTTTTAAAACACAATAAATAGTAATAACTTTGATAAATTTGCCTATGTCAGTTTTGTGTCTTTTTCTCCCCACTCTCTCATGATCCTCTGTAGTTGTGGACACAATTAAAATCCTTAAATTGGGATATTCATTACTTAGGGGAGGTGAGATGACAGCAACTTCACCTGCTTTGAATGTCAGAATTTTGTGATGACATACAGTAACACACTCAAAATTAACAAACAACTGTGGCAGAAACTACCCTGACATCCTCTTCCATCTAAATGATTCAATGACTAGCAAGGAAGAAGAGTGATTTAATGGCCAAAAAAGAGATGCATTACAAGTAAAGGCTCCTGGGTTTTACTGCCAGTTCTGTCACTGACTGACTTGGCAAGTCTCTCAATATGACTGTCCTTAGTTCACCTGCTTGTGAATTCCTGTAGCAATACAGGACATAGTAACACTGAAGAACCTCAGTGGAATGGTGTTAAGTTTAATTAATTTATACTTGAAAAGTGACTTCAGTTCTTAAAAGACAGATGAAAAAGTAAAAGGAAATGACTGCTCCTTTTACCACTCCTTTGCTCATTTACAGTGTACAATTGGCCACAGTTAGGGAGAAATTACATATTTATTATTGTCTATGTGTAAATTATGCTGACTTAAATCCCCAGGCGTTTTAAAAATAAAAACGCCAGTAAAATACATAATCTTGTGCTGTAGTATGCCAAATGCATGCTAAAAGAGTCGTCTTTTAATTATTACACAGTCTTATTCAAAGAATTACAGCAAAAAAAAATTCCAGTGCGCTTCTGCATTTTAACTGTGACCTTTTCCATTTTTAGCCCATAGTGACAGTCAGCTGGATCACAGGCCAGGTGTTAGCAGCTCAGAACTCCTTTTGAGTTAAAAGGAAAAAATCTCGAGGAATGGTTTTAGAAACCCCTATCATTGTAGTGTTTACCCGGGTCCAACTGCCACAACTCTAATAATCTATTTACTTGTCCAGGAGACTTCCTCACAAGCTTTTCAATTAATAGCTTTAAAATATGGACCATTTTTTTCTCTGGATTTGTATGATACGACGGGTAGGAATGGAAAAAAAAAGTACCCCAAGACCCCACAAACCAGAAAGACTCTCCCAACCAGCCAAGACCACAGATCACAGGCACACACATACCTGCTCACTTCCTTCATGATACTTCTCAACAGCAAATGCTATATAATATTAAGAATTGCCACAAAAAAAATCAGAATAATGGTATCAGTAAAATGTCTCTATACCATGGGGCATCCATGATTCAGCCATAACCGCCAGGCAGTTACGAACTGATGGTCAGAAAATAAACATAATACAGCAAGTCCCAGTTTATCTAAGCCCACTCTGAGCTGTCAGATCAGTCCCTCCACCACAACAGCAGCTGCATAAGGTAAGGCACATGGTGAGCAGTATGTGCTTTTCCATTGAAAATCTACACCACACGTACCAGCAAGCCTTTTCACATTCCCCTTACCACACCAGTCAGGCCTGATAACAATGGAAAGACACAACCTTGTCCACCATTTCAGCTCTTCTACACTGCAACACCCATGTCTCTGTTAGGATCCTTACTTCTTGAAGCCTTCTCTTTTAAATTACATCTGGTGGCTGATGAATTCCAAAACTGCCTTTTATTCGCTAAAGGCTCTTTTTTGATTCATCTCAAGTTTTAAGAAGTTCAGGAAAAAAAGAATCCAACCACAGTAGGAAATACAGAAGAAACAAGCACAACCTGATAGCAAGTCACAGAGGTATTACAGTGGTTCTGCCCCTTCACATCACTGTCATCCTACCTGATCATGGCTGGAACTTGGCTTGAATGATCCCTGCCAAAACAAGGTTTCTCTCTCTCTCACCCCTTTATACTATTAAATAAAAAACATGACTTAATACCTGTGCAGAAATTCCATGCTACATGTAAGGAATTTCTAGAAAACTCCTTTCTAAGAAATGTTTTCCATTTTGATGGGTACACATCCATCTTCCAGGTTAGCTTCGTTGTACAGAAACACTCATCAGGTAACAAAACAAAAGAGCCTGACTGCAGCCATCGGAAGCGCTGGCAGTGTGTGCACAGAAGCTGTTTCCATAAAAACTGTTTATTCAGGTGTTAGCAATTGAAGCAGGAGCTCCAATTGCATTGCCGCAAGTGCCTGTAATGCTCGCACAGGGGTGTTTGCAGGCTATCACAGCTCTGAAGGGAGCTGTTACAGGCTATCAGCTCAGTAATCCTCATGTTAAAAAGGCCCTAAATATGTATTTAGAAGATAGACAGATCTGTTTGGTTTACTGGTTAAATAATCCATGTGTTGAAAAGGCCTTAAATATGAATTCACAGGGTAGGCAGGTCTCTCTTGGCCTATTACAGCAGTGGTGGGCCTTTCAGAAAGTCACCTAAGACCACACTTCAGTGGCCCATGAGGGCCCCAACCCACAAATACTTAGGCGTTCAAGTAACTTTATTCAGATAAACAGCCTCACTCAGACTGGTAATCTGAACAAAATTACTCCTCCTTTTGTTCTAAGGAAAAAATACTAATAAAATGGATCACTTCAAAAGCGTTATGTCACAGAAATGGGCAATCTGAATTTGCGCCTCAAATACATTCCCTCATCATGATGGGATGAGTGTTACTGGAAGAGTAAACCAATGTGTTACCACTGCAATGCATCTGCTGCAATGCTCAGGTACGGTAAAAGAAATGAAGAGAACAGGATAAAATTCTCCCCTATGGGAGTTTTAAGTGTTCAGTGAGAAGAGGTCTACACAAAACCTTACTCGTGGCCAATTCCCAAAGTCTTCTAGCTTTTCTCTCTTCAAAGCCCATTTTTAGTTTGTGAAAACAGCCAACAGCATCTGTTCCAGAAATGCTCAGGTCAATAGGAAACCTTAGCAATTTCAGTGGGTTTGGATCAGGCCAGTGGTAAACTTAAAGGACTAATCTACATTTACAGTTAACAGATTTATGAGTGCAAATACTTATCAAAACATTTAAATGAACGGCTGTCCATAACCATAAATTAGCACTTACATTCAACATGCATACACATACATTTATTTCCTTATCCTGACTGAAAATCTGTCCCTTGGGTCTACAAAGCAGAACACGAACTTAAGAGTATTCATTTTTGTCCTGAGGTATTAACCAACCCTAAGAGCACTACGGGTTGCTCCGCTTAGGAGGAGATACTGATGATGGAGTAAAGCAACTTTCATATGAATCTTCTCATTTCCAGAAGTCCTATTTTCCAGAGCATAGTTTCTAGCTCACTCTCCAAGTTTCATAGAGGCATCAGGTGGCAAAAATCTCACATGGCTTTTTCTCAAAATACTATGCTCTTTTGTGGCTGCTGTTTCCTGCAGGACCTCTGATCCTTTCATTGTCTGGACACAAAAGGCTTCATAAAAACTGACCACAGAAAGATTTCACCTGCACATGCCTCATGTGGTTGTCTGTTGATATAGTGACATGCACTAACTTCCTGAGCAAAAAAGTAAAATAAAGATGCTCAATGGTTTCTAAGACCTTAAATGAAGAGCATCGGAGTACCTCGTAATTTTATATACGGTCAACTCAACCCTTAGCAACTTCTCCCAGGTACTGATCTTAATACTGCCCCAATCTATCTGCCAGCACTAGCATTTTTATGCATTAAAACTGGAGTCATCAGACACAGGCAGGCTAACACAGTGGCTGCCATTCTGCCTTTTTCACTCTGAAAACGCTAATCCTGGCATGGTGGACCATTGATGTGGTTTCCCAGGCTCCTGCAAGCTATGTTATTGTATTGAAACAATCACTTGTGCCTTTGCCTAAAAACAAGAACAATCAGAGCTGAAAAGTCTTTTAGGCAATTATGCTGGTCTCCTTTGCACATCCACATCAGCTAACACCCAACCTGCCTCCAAAAAACCCCCCTCAATTCCAAGAGCAAACTTCAGCCTACTCTTCCTCATATATGCAACAACAGTTACCTTGACCCACTGCTATTCCTTCTCGAGGATGTCTACTTTTGCTGTTTGTAAGAAGCATTCAGCTAGAAATAAGAATCTTTTCCTATCTCAGATATATGAAATTTTAAAAGCTGTAATTCCCCAGAGATATTTGCTCTCACAGCAGAAACCAATCACTTCCTGTTTTGCTTTTGCTCAAAAGCTGCTTCAGTACATAGATGGTACAAAGGTCTCTGCCCTTGGATAAGGACCTGTTGACTAAATGACACTACCTGCTTGTGCCTGCTTGTAACATCTTATTTTCTTCTTCCCCTCTTCTTGAAAGGCAGCCTCCTCAGACTGAATAGGTAGGACGAGACATCAGTGATGCTTTCTTTTGTCCAGCTTTGTTTTTACAACATTCTTTGGGTTTTTTTTACCTATTTTTTCACTGTTCCACCATTTAAAAGTGACTTTGTCCCCTTAATTTCTGTATTACTGCCAACGTTCCAAACCAAGTATGTGATGTTTCTCTCTCCTGGATAGTAGGTTCAGAAAAGTTATTACAGAAGTGCACGTCCATTAGCTTATTTACTCCTCTCTAGCACCAGTATCCTCTGTTCTTCTTACAAGGACAAATTTTAGAGCCATGTTTAACAGAGATTTACTGGAGGCTGTGATGCTTTTAGTCCTCTCACCTCATTGGTACCAGAGAGTGTGATGTACTCTCTAACATCACATGATGTAATTCCAGCAGCACAACAGCCAGTCACAGCCAGACTGGATGGGTTTGTCCTGAATATCTTTGGCTCTCTTTCAGTGACATTGAACGCAAGTCCAACTGAGCATTTACAAATTGGTCAATTCCTGGTTTATCTTAAAAGTCCTCATAGGTATCTGGCTATGCCAGAATTGCAAATCTTTTTATCTCTTTCTGCCAACACTGACTGATGCTGGCTCTGACCCCTGCCTCAGTATCTACCAACAATTCAGATTCCTTTTAGGACAAGTTTTGCAGCAGCAACATAAGGCTGCTCAAGTTGGCTATCAGCAATCCCCCAGCTTCATCATCTTCCCAGCTATTTGTTTAAAGTATGGTACTGTATGGGGCCTAATGAGCCTCCCAGGGAGTTCTTCCTTCCAAGACAATTGGCTCATACTTGAGTTTATTGCGCTGCGACAATCTGAGCACAACCCACTGGGTTTTTCTAGCTTACAAATGGAGTAGAAGAGTCTTGTAAGTGTCTAATCCTACCAAATCCACTGGCAAGTATAAGCCCATATCCCCAGTGCTGGCTATCGTATGTGATCCTCCTGTTTGTTTCTTATGGTGGTAACTCAGGTACTTAAACGCCAGCACATATCTGTAAGCAAGTTCCAAGCTGATCAAAGCTTTCCAGGACACTCCCTTTCTTGGAAAATAGTCTTGTTTACAGCACCTCAGTTGCTAGTCATCTTATTTTCTTACTTCCTAATTTGGCTGAGTATTTTGCCTGAGTGTCTCAGAACTGATGCATTCTTCACCTACAAACCATTTCTAGGAAATAACGAGGTGTTGCTCTACTTCTTTTTCTGCTCACTATCTTGTTTCAATCCCTTTCTGAAATCTCTAGGTTTGGCTTTGAATCCATTAAAAATTATTAAGTTTGCCATGGAGACCTGTGAGCCGCTTATCTGTCTCCTTTTAGTATAACAGGAATGCTAATGTGAAGTTTGGAAACTGGACCATACTCTTGACACCAGATAGGGTTTTTGCTGCGTGTGATTAGCTAAGGTTCACACCAGAAAGTTGTTACGAAGAAAAAAACAATGATAAAATCAGGGAGCACTGATACAATCTTTCTTCCACTGAAAGCACAGTAATAACAATAAACCTCTTTCCCCTAAACACAGGAGAAATCAAATGGTGGGAGACAGAGAACGCTCTGTGCTTCTTCCACCCAGCCTGCAGGGTGGCATGAGCAGAGCTTTTGCACCCTCTCTTCTTGCTGCTTTCACCCTTAGATGGTGGATGGGCAATGCTGATTTTGTAAGTTGTTGTCTTCCCAAGTGCTTGAGCATTTTTTTCTTCCCTTATGCTGCTGCCACAGCACAGTAACTTGAGGAGCTATGCTGGATATTAGATCAGGCAGCTGGGCTAGGTTAAAAACAACCCTTCTAAAAATCTATTTTTAAAAAATATTGGATTACTTCTCACATCTGTTTCACAAAAAGTAATGTTGGCATAACTGAGGGGCCAGAAAACATCAGGGCAAGGGTGGGACAGAGTGGCCACAGCAGGGTACGCCTAAACCAGTACTGTTGTAGAGACCTTGACAGCATTGGACCATAGTCTTTGCTCCACTCACTGTCCTGCTGCTTCTCCCCTGGATCGGCAACAGCAGCTAGTAAATCCCTTTTGACTCTGTCCTTTATGAGACTTTGTTTTGGATGGAGATATAGATTTTGGGGGACAACACTCTCAAATTTTCCAGCTACCTAGTTACAGCAAGGGAGCTTAATAACATCTTATAAGGACCTGAAATAGCAGATAATACAACCATTGAGTAACCTAAATCATAGTATTACCCACACGGGCTTAAATTTCGAGAATGTCTTTCATGTTTAGAGCTCTGCTAGTTAAAGGCTCCGAGATGTTCTTGTTTCTCCTTCAAAACTTTCATATTTAGTAGAAAGCATTCTTCTCAAAGGAAGCTAGACAGTTCCTTCCCTATTTAAATTTCACATGAAACACTTTATTTCAGTCACTTGGCGAATTTGCCTTGGGCAACTGAATCACAGCTGACAGCAAATTAATGACTATGATGGTGTGATTAGTAGAGATTACAGGCAACTGAGAACTTGCCCAAGCATTTGCCATTGTCACAATACTTATACCAGCTATTATTAGGGATTAATAATGGTCATAAAGAGGACTTGATTCTACCAGGTAGACTCTAAAAATTGTTAGTATTTTTATGTCACTGATATTCTGATTAAATGATGAAAATAATCTTTATCTAACCATTTTTTTAAATATTCTTTCTAGATGCTTACATTACTAATTTATTTAAATATTACTAGAAAAATAGTTTCTATTACATTTAAGGAAGAAGTACCATAAACAAACACACTTGACAGAGAAATTTAATATTATATTACACATGGGGAGTCAAAACAGAACTTAAGCTCTGAGACTCTTGTGCTGTGAGATATCACACTGAAACCCAACTGGGAAGAAATAATGATTTCACTAATTCCTAGCAATGATTTTTTGAGCAGTTCAAATAAAAGTTTGCTTGTTCTGGTTGAGATTCACTAAGTAGATGATACTTGATTTTTTTGCTTCCTGGGGGAAGAACTTCAGATTCCCCAGGCTGTTAGAAGAAAAGAACAATGGGCTGAACTTGCAATAGAGTGTCTTAGCTGCTAAAGGCACGATAAAAGTGAACACACTGCATATTTGCCAAAGCTTTTGCCATTCATTTCATTTCCAAATGTCAACCAGTTATATGAAACCTTTAAAAAGGTTTCTTAAGGTAGAGCAAACAGGAGGATAGGATATTTTTAATCTTGTATTAAAGATGTTTAATTATTTATAACCACTCTTATTTAAAATACAGTAACTTGAACTTATGCAAAGACTCAGCACTGTTTAATAACAAAAAGAACCATCTGCTTCTTATGCCTGTCCCTACAAATATTTTGTTACTGAATAATAGTGGAAAACATGAAAAGCTAATGACTGGCCGACAAGAAGACTATTTAGATATTGAAATGGAAATCTAATGAAGAGCAACATCACCAATCACATTATCATTTTGGGAAGCCTCACATAATGATTTTCCAGTGACTCAGAAACACATCCACCCTTGTCGCTGGAGAGTACAATGGATTAACAGCCAAGGGAGATTTGTGGTACAGAGCACAATTTCTTATAATTGCAATACTTACAATGTCAAATATCAAAGAGCAAGTAGTAGAAATTGCATTCATTTTCAAAGTTGTAGCCTGATCTTACAAACACTGAAGTACACACCCAAGTATCTGGAAGGCTGATCCCTAAGGCATGAGACACAAGGCCAATTAATTCTTAAAATTAGGGGAAAAAAAAGCAATGAAGCTTTCAGTTACCATTTTAAAGTTTGGAAAGGCTTGCTTTAAAGTGTTAAAACTGCAAAAGCAAAGCATCTGAGTTACAGTCTCCACTGCACAAAGAGGGAACATGTTTAATAAGTCTCCTGGACTTGTATGTAGCCACCCACTGCAGAATTCTGCTTTCACATTTCACGTGTGTAGCCTAACCCCAGTAAAGCCTGTGACATTACACAGGTATAAAATAAAATAGTCTTTGGTGCCGATTTTTTAAGAAGCATTCCCACTCTTATTTTTCTCAGAGGAGCCTGCTATCAGCTGTGCAAATATCATATCTGTAATAACAGAACGAGAGGCTGCAGTGTGTCAGTGATCTTACCTCATACTCAAAGTCCTCTGCTCTATCTGCATCAGCAGGCAGGCTGGAAAGATACTCATTACCTTCATAAAATTCATGCTCCACTGGGTGAAGAGAATGGCAGCTATGTGGAACAAAGCAGTACAACAACAGTAGATGAGCAATAGTTTTTTTTAAATTAAAAAGTGATAAAACCCCCCCACTTCTCTGTAGTTTTCTCATCTCTGGAATGCTACTCTGAACTGCTTGACAGCTTGAAAGGAACTGTACCAAGAAGTAGCACGCACTGTTTTCTTTTCAAAAGCTCATACTCCGGCTGAGTTCATTTTGCTGGGTTCATCTTTTGTCAGATTTACACAGGGTTATTTCTTAAAAGGGTCTGTTTTGGGCCAAACTACTTAATTGTGACAATTTCGGATTCCTTATGCTCATAAAGGTACCTAACTTCAGATTCACGTGCTATGTCATGGCCGGGCACAACTCACTAATTATCTATCTGGTTATAAAGTTGTGAATGTCCACAATCTACAACCCACATCAGGCTTACAAATTGTTCAAGAACTCACATAAAACAACTTGCATTATCCTCTCCTGTTAGAGAGATAACAGGGTGGTGAAGTGCATTTGAGTAACTGCACACTTAAAAATGTCAGTAAACTGCACTGTTAAATGGGCTTGGAGCACAAAGAATGAGGTCTTTACAATGTGCACTTAGGTACAGCCTTAGACCCAAGGCTGGATCCCAACCACGCAGCACCCAGTGTGGATCTATCTTAGCAGAGGCAGGAAACTTTTCCCCATGCTGAGGGCATGGGAACTTCAATCACAGTAGCACACAGTTTAGAAATATACAGTGACAACTCAAAAATATACACATATCATGTTCCTAGCTGTGCAGCAGTAAGTGGCAGGCTCAATCCAGCATTTGGGCTGGCAAGTTCTCTCTGAGATCATCATCCACCCAGCTTACCTAGAACTTCTAAAAATGGAGCTACATCAAAGTCAAAAGTGGTATGCTCTCCATTAGCATAAATTCTGCAGAGATGCACAGCATGCCAGGAAGTCAGCGGAGAAGCTCTAGGGCTATCATAGGTTTGCTGGCTACAGACAGAGGGCAAGGGTTACATCACTAGATGATGTTACTCAGGAGGTGGAGTCCAAAGAGGAAGAAGCCTACACCCTATTTTTGTATAAGCACCACCTGCTGGTGTTTGCATTCAATTCAGTTTCAAATAATTCATCTGAGGGATAATTTAATTCATATCATTTGCCATATGACAGATGAAATTGTACTTTTGACCTCTATAATTGTTTTGCTTTTGATAAGGGGACCTTTAAATTAAATAGTTTCCTTGATTTTTTGGTAAGAAATTTGGAAGAACAGAAAGCAACAAAAGACAGCTCTTTCTAGGTTTGAAGAAGCCTTTTTGGTACTTCGGAACACAGAAGTGTTTTTCTTCTTGACTAGGGCTTAGCTTTGGATGAATAAACATACGAACACAAAGTAAATGTGGCCAAGATTCCTTCCTGTAGCTCTAATCCATGAGCATAGTTTAGGAAAACCATCACTGAAGCCTGAATGGGACAGTGGTTATCAACGACACTTGTAATTTATTTAAAGTGTTCCTGAGACTTTTTCAAGAGAAGGCTACAAGCCTACCACTGCAATGGCTCAATCCCACAGGTAAACAGCAGGAGAAGATAAACCATACCTGTCTGAAAGCAGAAAAGGGCAGATATCAGGAACTGGCGGTGTGGAAGGCCTTAGTTTGGCCAGAGCCATAATGTGCTCGAAAGTGATGTCAGTCTGAGTGCTGGCATCCACAAGCCGAACATCCTGAGAGCTACCATGAGCTTTGCTAAGTGGGGCTCGTCGTAAAACCTGAACTACAATTGGCTCCTTGGCATTGCGAAAAGCTTCCACTGCCTCTTCGTGAGTGGCCTTGGAGAGGTCCTTCCCATTGACCTAGAGAAAAACAGAAAAATATACCGTAGGTTACTCACAAGAGAAAAGGCAGCATAAAAATATGGGTGTAAAATATAGGGGCATGAATTATTTGTGTAGTACATCAAGCCACGTGCTGACATTGACTGGACCGTATTTTGGCATCCATGCAAGAGGGAAGATAAAGCTGGCAGGAGAAAGAAATTCTTTAATCTTTGCTAGAAATTAGAAATGGTTTGATCTCTTCCGTAACTGTCCCAATGGAATCTGAACACAGCAAAGAAACCACAATATTTAAAAAGGACATTTAAAATTATTTCTCTCATCCTATTTTATTCACCTTATACAATACAAATAAAAAAGGAAGGGTGCCTTTAATTTTCAATTTCAGCATTTTCTGTGGCATGCAACTGTTTTAAAGGATTTCTGGCACAGCATTGTTATTAATGCAGATGTCAATAAACATGTCTCTGATGTCTAAAAAGAAACAAGGCCAATTTTCAATGTTTTGTCACTTATCTGCTATGGCCATTATACAATCATTAAGAGCAAAGATAGGAAGATTTGACTAACACAGTCAGCTGCTGCTCTTTTAAGGAAAGAGAAATCTAAATCAAACAAACTGAAGAAATAATTTGCTACAAACAGATGAATAATAAACCAGAGAAAATTATGCTGCAAATGCAGCATAGCTTGGCAAAGCTAAAAGACTGTGGCAAGGTTTCTCTCTGCTATAGGCAAAGCAGCAAATTCCTCCCAGTCTAGATGAGGCCTTAGGGTATTAAAAAAGGTAACTGCAAGGCTAGGCGATGCTAAATTCATATGAATTCAGGTGTTTAGGGCAAAATTCCCAACTGTCAGCCCACTACAAAATGTGAGGGCTAATTTGTCAACGGCAGTCCGTAGCTAAGCCCTTGGACACAGGGGCTGTGCAACATCCTTACGCAGAAAATACGATTCTGCTGTTTCCAGAGTGATGGGGCTGCTGTTGACTGCTGCACATGACCTAACTGTTGTGAGCTGCTGTGGAGATGAGATGAACCTGTGCTGGGATAGGAAGGCAGGGTTTTCTAGTAAGAAATGGGAATATCTGGAGGGTACCAAAACCTGATTAAAATTTATATCCCTGGGAAAATCTCTACACTGGCAGCAAATCAGAAATAGGATTCTACTGCAAGTTCATGCCCAAATTAACTTTGTTGTATAGACAATGAAGTCGTAAAACTTCTGCTTAATGAACTAAGTCTAAACCCTCCCCAGAAATGGGACAGACCCCATAACTGACTTTTTCCCAGTGCCTGCAAATACTGGTTAAACCCACATTTCTTTGCCACATCACTCTTTTGTTCAAGAAATTCTTGGAACTTTTTTGTAAAAAAGGAAAAACACGCAAAAAAGAACAACGTCAGCAAACTCAAAAGAGCCATTCAGTAGCCTCAGTAACATTTTTAAGCCTGTCAGGAGAAGCATTTGCAATTAAAAATGTCATATTTTGAGGCAACACATGTAACCATAGTCCTGTCTATTTATGTGGATGGCTATGATACCGTTAACCATCAATTACATGTATATATCAACTCAATACATTTCCAGAGTATGTGCTCGAGTACAAGGTAGAACAAGCTTTCCTCTGACACAACTTCCAAAAAAGCAGCGCGTTCATGGCCACGTTATTCACGAGGACATGCAAAATAACGACACTGTAGCATAGCCACCAATGCAAAGGTCAATTAATCTTTCCAGCAAGCCCTGATGCTGTAGGTGGTGATGAGAAGGCTAGAAATTATCTGAACAGATTTCTACATATAAAAAAGCTCAAAACTCCCTGTGCTGAATGCCTGGGATCCCCAGAAGTACCATACCACTGCAGCCTAGACTGTGATCAAGTAATATGAACAGCAGCTGGCTGGGTCACCTAAGTTTAATGCATATGTATGGCTTCCCCGATGACCGAAGCCAAAAATGTTAAGATTTTATAGTTTAAATTATCATCCATCAAATTACAACCTTGGGTTACGTTAATCTAAGTTACATGGAAAAATATCAGTGGTATATAAGAGGAAGGGCCAGAACAGTCAAAGAACAAGTTATAAGAAACTAAAAGAAATTTCCCCAAGGAGCGAGCTTCTGCAAACCCTCTCCAATAGCACAAGTTATACTGCCAGGGTGTTCAGACTCAGCCCCGTCTAATAGAGGCAATTAGAGATAAAGCTTCAAGCCTGGGTCTTCTAGTCACTCTTCAGTTCCAGCCTCTGCTTCATTCTTGCTTCTAACTCAGATCCTATCAAGGACACAATTTTCCACAGTTTCTGCAGTTTTTGTACTGAGTAACTCTCATTCCTAAGGCCCTAGGAACACAAAAATTACTTTCCTGCCTCCCAAAATGCTTTTGATGATACATTTTAAGTTTTGGATTAGCTATGTGGTGTTTCTTCTAAAAGCAAATGCTTGGGAATAAATACCATAGCACTATATCAATTTTTTCCCCTATTCAAGTATAAAACACGCAATCCTTCTGTATCCCAGCTGAACCACATGGTTTTTGGCACAAGCTGACCATTTTATCACAGATCCGCATCAGCAAAACAAAAAGATATTTGGACAGCATACAAAACATATTATTAGATTTTTTTTTTTTTTGGAAAACCAGGAGCTCTGTTTATTCACATCAGTCAATACTTATCACTTATTCTGAGGAAATAGACATAAATTCACAACAATGCCATGTACATGCACATTTTATTTCTAAAGAAGAATAATATTTTAAAATCACATGAGTGTGAAAAATCTCAAAAGATACACATTTTCATTTAGCCTGGGAACCTATGGTTGACCTCTATTTTCATTTAAGTGCCTACTTCATTTAAAGACTTTAAAAACATTTCATCCTTTATGTCGGTTTCTTATGAAATACAAGCACTTCGGACACCCAATACTTGTTTAAATTGTCACTTGAAGTTCATCAACACACTTTGTCGATCTGCATAAAGGTCACGTAATTTATGAATGCCGCTTTTCTCAGAAGAAAATCTATAGCTGAATTACTCTATGCTGGCAGCTGTCCTGCCCACTTGAGGCTGGGAAGAGAGAATTTATTTTAAAACCTAAAGCCAATACTACAGACGGGGTTGGAAGCTCTCTTCATGTAGCTTCTTTAAGGGTTTTCTGTCTCCTGCGTTATCCCCCAACTTAACACTCACATATAGTTGCCCTGGGAGCTGTAGACAGCTGAGCACTTATTTACAGCAAGCCACTTACAGGTTCTTAGTGGATGATTAAATAAATTCCTTGTCTCAGAAAGGTTACTTTCAGTGGAATCCAGGGTACTATTTTAAGTGGATAGAGAAATCAGTCACTTTTAACAGTCAACACAAAGACATGGGAATACATTTGTTGTAGCAGATGGGCTAATTAATCCACAAGCAAGTTGTGAATGTTAAGTAAAGAATATATCTTTTCTCATGTAAACCATCCTCCTGCCCTGTTTGATTAAACTTCTGTTTAATGAACACTCTCCCCCTCGTTTTGGACACACTGCAAAGTCTGGGCCACTTGTCAACATCTCCCCCAGAGTGACTGGTGGCCACTGCCTGGATCCTGGCCATCCTCTTTAGATTCTTGCTCTATATCCAGCCACATGCAAAACTTCATCAGTGTCAGAAAATAAACAAGCAAACGGGCTTTGTCTTTCATGCGCAAATCAACTGACATTGGCCAACTGCCACTTCTAATGCCAGCACCGCTGTAGGCTTATTCCCACTCACACAGAGGTGGACAGCAGAGAAGGAAGGAGCGACAGGATAACAGGATAACAAAACAGTGACTATAAAAAAAATGTAGGCAAATGGTTGTTAGGTTATCCTTGTGCTTTGAGTTCTAAAAAAAAAAAAGAAAAATCAGTCCTTTGATGAAGACTGCTTCCAGGATTTAAGTGCCTGTGACTGAGAAATGGAATAGCCTTGTCTTCTAACACTTCTCTGTTGTTGATAATTTCTTTTAACACTGTCTAGAATTTTTGAATCAAGAGGGCTAGAAATGTTGATATGTGTCCTGTAGTCTTTACTTCCTCTCTATCAAGAGAAAAAGGAAAAAAGGAAAAAAGGACAAAAAAGGGAAAAAGGGAAAAAGGGGAAAAAGGGAAAAAAGGAAAAAAGATGTGTAGTCATGTGAATGTGACCATCACGGAAGGTGTCACATTAGCAGCTCATGAGATGACCTCCTATCCTCAGCAAATACCTGGCATATGCAAGTTAAAATTTAAGATCAGCTCTGCTGAAGTAAAATCCTTGGAGACCCTCCGTTTAATTAGTAAGGGCAAAGGGAAGAATAACCGGAGCATTCTGCTAGAGCAGGGACATCCAGACACAAGGGTTTCCCAGCGAAATGACAGAGATGCTGTCCAATGTGATGATGGAGTTCACACAAGGCTCACTGGCCTAGGAGATTTCAACCCCCATGCAGAAGATGCTTCTGACCTGACAGGTGCTAAATCTGTTCTCATCACAGCATTCTCTTCACCTCCAATCCCTTGCCCTAAATACATCCAGGCTACCACACCCTGGGTGCATCCTTGGATGGCAAACTGGCAAAAAGGATCAAACACTGTCCCTTAGTTTGACCAGTCCTTCTTTAGGACAGGAATTTGAGCCCTAACTACAAGCCACAGAAAAAGAACAAAACCATACCACCTTCCTCCCAGACTTACAGCTTTCGGCACATACAGCCTCTAGAAAACTTCCAGCGGTGAGGGCCACCAGCTGTGAGGCTCCCTGGGCAGGACAGGGGGGCACAGGACATGTGAGCTGCCAGTGACACACGTCCTGGAGAGGACAATGCAACTCTTCTGCTAACGCAAATGTGATAGCTCATCTACGGAAAGGGAATTCGACACGCTGACCTTTTAGGTTACAGTTCAGTACTAAGCTGCATTTCTTGAGCAGGTTAATCTGAAAGGTGGCAAATTCAGCCATTATCCAATACACTATCTCAGTCAGGGTTTGTGCAAGTTCAGTAAAGGGACAACTCCCTCACCTGTGCTGCTTGGGGACGTCGGCACTTGTCATCCTCCCACTGCGACAGCTGGACAGTCTGAACACTTAGTCGTGAGGTCTGCCTTCGCTAGCACCTCCCGGTACCAACATGAATGCTCAGCTAACCCAGATGGTGATGTAACAAGGCTGGAATGTATTTACTATGTAAATTGCTTTTAATATTGACAAACAGTTTTTCTGATGATATTAGGATTCTGCCTGAGGGCAATAAAGACTAAACTAGCTGTGGCATGCACAAAATATGTTGAGTTTCTTCTTGATATAATTACACCATCATTTATTACATTAATCATTGCAAACTTTTTCTATTTGTGGATAGGACATTATATAAATCTCTCACGAGATCTACCACATACAGAAACCCTTTGATGGTGAAAAATACAATCAAAGGCCAGTGTGTGTGCTCAGAACAAATCATTTTTATCTCTAAGCCCCTGCACTGAATACTGTATTCTCCTGTGAACTTCATGGTGTCTCTGCTCTACCACAAGCTCACTCTCCAATTTCTCTTCCAGGGTATGTACTTTTCTCAGGGAAGAGGCACTTCAAAAGGTAGTTGTCATTAAAGTTTTAGGAGATCAAATTAACGACATTCTTTAATCATCTGTAATTCCCAAAGAATAATGGAAGGGCTGAATGGCAGACTGCAGGACTCTGTAAATAACGTGTAGTCATTTTTCTTCTTTTCAGGGAATCACATTCTACATTTCACTAAAAAAAAAAAGTCTCTCTTTCACCTCTAAAAAAACCCCAGCCTTCCATGAACTCAGCCACGGCTGGCATCACCACATGAATGTTACACTTATCACTGTCATAACAATTCATCCACGTACAGACGCCTGAAACTCCTGGTCTCCTCCGAACCGAGTAGTTTAAAAAGATAGATGGCTGCCTTCTGGCTAATTGTGGGAGTTCTTTCATTACTATAAAAAGACTTTTTATATCTCAAGTGACTTTATAAGCAGTGAATAATGAGACTTAAAGACTTTGGAAAAGAGTCCACTGATCAAATGCTAGGATAACTTATGGGCACGGTGACCTTTTCCTCAGTAAGATACTCCAAACTGCTGCTGTCGGCATGTTATTAAAATTCCCCATTTAAGGCGTGCAGCTAAGCACCAGGCAGATTTTATTTTTTATTTTTAAATCCAATTTAAGGTAGCACAGCAAGAGCTAGAGCTCTCCCAGGGCTGAAGACTAACTCCCGCCCGCTCCAGCTGTGCAGGAGCAGGACAGATGGCAGCAGCAGAGCGGGCAGCTGGCCGGGTCTCACCGCCCTGCTCCCAGCTGCGGTGCCAGCACCGGGAGCCTGCTTCCCCCATGCACACCAAGGGAGCACGTTTCTGCCAACACGTCCACCAGCAAGCACCAGCGCACTGGGCTGGCTCTTAAAAGCTGCAGAGAAGAGCAGCCGACAGCATGTCGCCTCCTGCCTCCTTAGTAAGTAGAGTTTTGCCTTGGCCAAGAAGGCGCTCCATGAACCAGTGTTTCACTGCGATGTTAAACCCAACATCAGAGCGCTGAGCCTGGTCCCATCCCTGACTGAAATCCTGGCCAGCCCCGGGTGCTGCCACACATCTAACGCAACCAGACATCCTGCTGGGGTGCTGACCATATGAAATGCCATGGTTAGAGTGCTTCCCAGCATCTTTTGCTTTTGCAAAATCTGCGCTTGCTTTTCTTTAATGAACATACAACAGACTTGCTCTACTTTAACATGCATTTCTCACTGTGTATCTGTTTTAATTGTCATCTTGAAGAAACAGAAAAGGCTCCTACTCTCCTGAAATAAAACTTGGAGGGTCCCTTTCTTTATTTTTCCATTCTTCTCTCATGCTGCCTCGACACTAATTTGACACTGTTGTTCTCCATTGATTTTCATGGCTTCACTCCAGAAGAAGCATATTGGCTATTTTTTTGGGGCATAATAGTACTTGCAAAAATTCCTTCCAGCTTTTTACAGGACTAAACGTTTTAAAAATATTTTTCACGAGCTCACATGTATTTACAGTGGCTCAGTCACGGGGGCTGACACAGCAATAGATTACAATGAAGTTTAACTTCATCCTGCCTCTGGAACATGGCATATGGCAACTTCCTTGATCTCTTTTTCAAAGAACAAGAAAATGTGAATTCAGAGGAACCACTCATTTGATAAAACGAAGCAAGCAATGGGGCCTTACCTACATTTAAAAGTCCATCAGATGCTTGTGTAACAGAAAGTTCCAGTAGCTCTTAGGAAAGCTTAGCAACAATTTTTATTTGAACATCAAGAGAGCAGGTAATATTAATGATAGCATGCTTGTACACGTTCAGTTACACACAATGAACACAAAAGAAACTACATGTAGATGCATAGAAAAGGGATCTTATGAAACATATTTGTGTCTGTTTCTTCCCTTTTGCTTCTCTCTCTCCTACTTCGATCCTCCATTAAAGAATATTTAGTCATGTAAGATTACTTTATTTTTCTACTGAGGGATGGCATACTGCACTGACACAGAAATATTTTAAGAAGTTGTTCATTTTTAAAGTTTAATTGCCATGTTCCTTCTTAGCAGGAAAACTGGTAAGGGATATGAATATTAGGACCAGCTTAATTCTATCTTATTTATACAGCACCATGGCGGTGTACACGTCTTCAGTAGTAAGAGCTGCAGCTCCTTCCTGGCTGAAAATCAATTACAGCTGCTATTTCTGTCCCAGTGTTTCTATGTCTGTTCTTCCTTCTGGAGTGTCTCTCTCCTTCCTCTCTCTGTATCTCTGCCTTTCCTCACCACTTCCTTCCTCTGTTTTATTTCATTTGCCTCTTTGGCTTCCCTCCCTTATCTTTCTCTTGCTCCTTTGACTTCCTTTATCTTCTTGGGTTTGGTCTCTGCAGCGTCAGCAGCAGCAACCACTCCTGTACGGCTTTAGTATGTAACACCTGCAAAGGGAACCTTCACCTGCATGAAGTCTACGCCTGAAGCCCCTCCATACCAGCTTCAGGAGAGAACGAAGTAGCTGGCTTGTTTTTGCAATGGACTCTTAAAAAATCAGCGAAGGGCAATTACCGAGGAAGTTCACACAATGCTCATCAGTTTCCTTTTCCCAGGCAATTCCGGATTTATGGCAAGACTCTGTCAGAGCTGCTGCTCCAGCTCTCCAAGGCATGGCAAGGCTGTTAAGCATCAAATGCCTGAAAAATATGGCAGAGAGCTTACACATGGCTGGTAGCCAAGGCTGGGCAGTCAACTGGCCACTGAATACGCTGCATGAATCAGATTTGTACCGTTGCCTTACAATACTACAAATATCACTGAAATCCAAGCAGATTTTGAAGAATCCCTGTGCTAACTATTCAGAGAAAAAACTGGGCTTTGGGTACATGTGCGCAGTTCTTGCTGCTTTCAGTTGCTGTGCACTGACATCAGATGGTGCAGTTTAGCATACAGAGCAGAAAAGACCTTTTAACATCAGGAACAGAGTAATTCTTTCTGTTCGGAGCAACAGTTATCCTTTAATATGTAATGAGATTATTTGACAGGCTTTTGATTATCTTATGTAAAAGCAGCACGAACAATTTAATTAAAACACTGAAAAAATACTGCAATCCACACTTTATACCTCCTATACTTATGTATTTAGAAAAAAATGCCTAGGTGCAAGGACTGTGTCTTTTTGGTTATACAGTATCGAGCACCACAGAGCCCCAAAGTAAGTAGGGCCTTCTAGATACTGCTGCAGTAAAAAGAATGATTATACATCTGTGCCGAGAATTTAGACAATGAATTACAAGGGGACATGAATTAAAATAGACACGCTTGAAAATAAAGTTTATGGCCTAGACAATGAAAATACTTTAACCATGGCACACCATGGGATATCAAGAGAAGGACAATGTCATCTTTGTTTTGTCTCAGGAATAAAGTCCTTTTAAAAATGTGGTTTTCTTTTTTTAATTTAGATGACATTTCATAAAAGAAAAAGGTAGAGACCAGTGAAAGAAGAAATAAGGCACTTTATTTTTTACGTTATATATTAAAAGACAAGTGTTAGGTGCACATAAATTCCTGCTGGCAATATACAAATTATATACACAGGATTATTTTATAAAGGGAGATATAAGTTCTATATGTGCTTATAAAAGAATGATTAACAGCTGACTATCTAGAAATGCTTTTAATAAGCTTTAAAAACAGCATAGTATTTGTAAAAACAAAGTTCCTGAACAAATGAAGTCATTTCACCAAAATCAACAACGCTGAAAGGTAACACTTCTCAACTGAGCTTCTTAATTAAACCTCACAGACAGATATTAAGATGCCATATTTGCCATCTTACAATGACTTCTACCTTGTGCTGTTTATTTACATTAAATTCTGCAACCTTCTTCAGTGGGAGGCAAGAAACTGTGGCAAAACATAAAATTTCTATGCTGGGCACAAGTATAAATTGGGAGAGGAGTGGCTGGCGAGCAGCCCTGCAGAAAGGGATCTGGGGGTGCTGGTCGAGAGCGAGCTCAATATGAGTCAGCAGTGTGCCCTGGCAGCCAAGAGGGCAAACCGCATCCTGGGGTGCATCAAACACAGTGTAACCAGACGGTCAAGAGAGGTGATCATCCTGCTGTATCCTGTGTTGGTGCGGCCTCACCTTGAGTACTGTGTGCAGTTCTGGGCACCACAATTTAAGAAGGATGTGAAGCTCCTTGAATGTGTCCAGAGGAGGGCAACAAAGCTGGTGAAAGGTCTGCAAGGAATGTCCTATGAGGAGCCGCTAAGGACTTTGGCTTTCTCTAGCTTGGAGAAAAGGAGGCTGAGGGGCAACCTCATTGCTCTCTACAGCTTCCTGAGGAGGGGAAGTGGAGAGGGAGGTGCTGATCTCTTCTCCCTGGTATCCAGAGATAGGACATGTGGGAATGGTTCAAAGCTGCATCAGAGGAGGATCAGACTGGACATTAGGAAGCACTTCTTTACCAAGAGGGTGGTCAAGCACTGGAACAGTCTTCCTAGAGAGGTGGCTGGTGCCCCAAGCCTGTCAGTGTTTAAGAGGCATTTGGACAATGCCCTTAATAAAATGCTTTAACTTTTGGTCAGCCCTGAAGTGGTCAGGCAGTTGGACTAGATGATCACTGTAGGTCTCTTCCAACTGTAAATATTCTACTCTATTTTATTCTAAAATATTCTAAAAAATTCTATTCTATACTCACAGAAACCAAAATATGATGTTACAATATTAGAGCTCGTAAAATTTTTATTTGTACTTTAAATAGGAGGCAGGCAGGGAGGAGCAGCATAGGCTTGCAACTGGATGGATATATTGTGGCAAAGTGCCAATTTCAACCAAGTCCTAATTCTAGATGTTCTTACAGCTCAGATGTACCTGGATTCAAGGGTTTCTTCTCGGATTACTTGTTGAAAAGGTTATGTTTTAGAAAGGCTCAGTTGCAGAAAAGCATATTTTTCCCCTTAAATTTAAAATCAAATAGGATCCTGTTTCAAAATCCACATCATGTAGGACTTGAGAGTAGCTTTCATGTTACTGCTGATAGATATATTCTTTAAGAAAGCCAGGTTCCTTTAAATTTTCATGGTAAGCTGGCTTTACAAGCTAGTCAAGTAAAATGTCATAGCATAAAGTTATTGGTGAAAAGAACTGCAGTTGAAAAGCAGAGACTTCCAATAAATTGAGAAATGTCTGAACCCAGTTCAAAATGGCAGGGCAAAATTTAAACAAACCTTCCCCACCCGAGGAGAGGCAGACAGGCATAAATCATTCCCGGCAATCAATTCTGCTATTTGAATTCGTCCTGACACTTGTTGGGCTCGGTTGCTGACATGGAACCATGGCAGAAAGGCCAGGCCACCGGGGAAATTTGGCCAGCTTCCACATCTGAGAGTGAACCACCCGACCGCAGGTCTCCAACCCTCATAGCACTGTTCTTTGTTCCAAGCAAAAACCATTTTGTCTGCTGTGTTTCAGGTCTGCCTCCAAGATCTCAGGATAAAGAAAATTATTTGATTACTATTCATACAAGAGGTGGGAAATATTCGGTGAGATTCCAGCCAGGAATGGCACAGGTAGCTTTTCAGGCAGATAATTTAAAAATAAACCTACCAAGTTAAAATTCATGGCTTTGTTTCTCACTGTGACTACTTTGCGGTTAATTATTGATATTCTGTTAGACATCAAGCAAAACGTCTGAGAAAAGAAACTGCAGGTTTTGAATTATGTGAAAATTCAATATTTACATACGTAGGAGAGAAATCTGCTCTTAATGGAGATTCTCAGTGTATTGGATTTGTGTGGCAAGGTTTTGGTAGTGGGGGGGCTACAGGGGTGGCTTCTGTGACAAGCTGTTGGAAGTTTCCCCTATGTCCGATAGAGCCAATGCCAGCTGGCTCCAAGAGGGACCTGCCGCTGGCCAAGGCTGAGCCCATCAGTGATGGTGGTAGTGCCTCTGTCATAACATATTTAAGAAGGGGAAGAAAACCTGCGCAACTGCAGCCGGAGAGAGGAGTGAGAATATGTGAGAGGAACAGCTCTGCAGACACCAAGGTCAGTGAAGGAGGAGGGGGAGGAGGTGCTCCAGGCACCAGAGCAGAGATTCCCCTGCAGCCCTTGGTGAAGACCATGGTGAGGCAGTGTTGTGGTTTAACCCCAGCCAGCAACTAAGCCCCACACAGCCACTTGCTCATTCCCCTGCGCTGGCTGGGAGGGAGGGAGAGAATCAGAAGGGTAAAAGTGAGAAAACCCATGGCTTGAGATAAATAGGTTTAATAGGTAAAGCAAAAGGCATGCATGAAAGCAAAGCAAAACAAGGAATTCATTCACTACTTCCCATGGGCAGGCAGGTGTTCAGCCATCTCCAGGAAAGCAGGGCTCCATCAGGCATAACCATTACTTGGGAAGACAAACACCATCACTCCAAATGTCCCTCCCCTTCCTTCTTCTTCCCCAGCTTTATATGCTGAGCATGATGTCGTATAGTATGGAATAGCCCTTTGGTCAGTTGGGGTCAGCTGTCCCAGCTGTGTCCCCTCCCAACTTCTTATGTACCTGGCAGAGCATGGGAAGCTCAAAAGTCCTTGATTTAGTATTAAACACTACTTAGCAACAACTAAAACATCTCTGTGTTATCAACATTGTTTTCAGCACAAATCCAAAACATAGCCCCATACTAGCTACTATAAAGAAAATTAACTCTATCCCAGCAAAAACCAGCACAGGCAAGCTGTCCCCCTGCAGCCCATAGAGGTTAACGGTGGAGCAGGTATCCACCTCCAGCCCATGGAGGTTAATGGTGGAGCAGGTATCCACCTCCAGCCCATGGAGGTTAATGGTGGAGCAGATATCCACCTCCAGCCCATGGAGGTTAATGGTGGAGCAGATATCCACCTGCAGCCCATGGAGGACCCCACACCAGAGCAGGTGGATGCACCCAAAGGAGGCTGTGACCCTGTGGGAAGCCCATGCTGGAGCAGGCTCCTGGCAGGACCTGTGAACCCATGGAGAGAGGAGCCCACACTGGAGCAGGTTTGCTGGCAGGACTTGTGACCCTGTGGGGGACCCATGCTGGAGCAGTCTGTTTCTGCAGGACTGCACCCTGTGGAAGGGACCCATGCTGGAAGAGTTTGTGAAGAACTGCAGCCCATGGGAAGGACCCATGTTGGAGAAGTTTGTGGAGTCCTTCCCCTGAGGAGGAAGGAGAGGCAGAGACAATGTGTGATGAACTGACCGCAACCCCCATTCCCTGTCCACCTGCGCCACTTGGGGGGGAGGATGTAGAGAAATCAGGGGTGAAGTTAAGCCTGGGAAGAAGGGAGTGGTGGGGGGAAGGTGTTTTAAGATTTGGTTTTATTTCTTATTATCCTACTCTGATTTGATTGGTAATAATTCCCCGCCCCCCCCCCCCCCAAGTCGAGTCTCTTTTGCCCATGACAGTAAGTGGTGAATGATCTCCCCCTGTCCTTATCTCGACCCATGAGCTTTTTGTTATATTTTTCTCCCCCTGTCCAGCTGAGGAGTGGTAGAGTGGCCTTGGTGGGCACCTGGTGTCCAGCCAGGGTCAACCCACCACACTCAAAGAAGATTTTTGTGGGAAAGAATTTGCACACTGGCCTCAAGTGCTTTCATTAATACCAAATGGAAATACCATCATGCTCAGTTGTCAGTGCAGAAGTCTCACTAAAACACAGTTAAGGTAGCAAGTGCTATCTTACACATATCCAGAACATGCATTTTTTTCCCCACCTTCTCCAAAACTCAGCCTTAGGAAAACCCAGAAATGGTGAGGTCAGGTACCCAGCTGTGAAATCTTAATCTCCAGCTTCCCCCTGATGCCTGCTGCAGTCAGTGGAAACGAGCTGCAAGCAAGCCATCACATCCAGTACGTCGCACAGCTCTGTCGAGCAAGAGAGATTACTTGGAGCAGCTTGTGATACTGTGATCTCAGAGAGGGCAATGCTGTCCCACCTGACATCCTCATGCGTGATCAGCAGATGAGGTGCATGACTACCAAAAGGGATTCAGTATCCTCATTTCACCCCATGTTGTTTGGGTAGGAGGAGGCACAGAGCCCCTCAGAGCCTTTCAGGCAGGAGATGCACGTGGTCTATGGGGCAAGTGAAGAGCCATCGTGCACAAGAGGCTGGAAGCAAACTCAAAAGGCACTTCTGGAGCTGCCATCGAAGCCTTGCAGTTAAGCAGCCACTTCTCCCCACCAGGTCTTCCCTTTTACTCCAGGCCCAGGATAGTCAGTCAGACTTCTTTAAAAGTAAGGAAACCAATGGAACACAAGAGTTTCCCTTAAAAAATGAGGACAGTAAGGATTGGGGGCAGTAACAGCTGCATATTGACACAGTAGCCTAATGAAAAAGTCATTTGCCTAGAAATTGGGAAAGCTGAACTCAGCATAACTGAGTATGAAATCATGTCTTCCACTCTGCAAGGGAGTCTTTCCATCAGGTTACTGTACATTTTGGAATGCAAGAAATTATACACTGCTTTCTGAAGCTATAATTTGAAGTAATTAAATATCATCTAACCAACTATTACATAGGGCTGGAGTTAAGGAGCTAGTGTGGGTAGATGAAGGCTACTCTTCTGAAATGCTCCCGCCGTCCCAGTCAAACGGGTACAACAGCTATGTTCGGAAATCTCCTAGTAGTGCAGCAAATGAGAGAAATAACACGTCTAGTCTCAATCTCTGGCTCTCTTATTATTACATTCTGATTACCGTACTTTCCTAAACCGTGACTCATTACGTCTCTTCTCTTTTTTTCCTTCACCTTCTTGCCTCAACATTTAGCCTCCTCCCCTCCTCCTTTCACCCCCCCGAGGGTTCCCAGGTAAACCTCCCAGTCCTGCTGAAGCCACTGGTATTTTAGAATACATTAGACATGTCATTAGGAATTGGCAGGTGAAGTTTGCTGATATTTCTGCAAAGGTCACTAATAAAAGTATTAAACAAGATCACTGCAAAGACAAACCCTTCTGGAGCTCCAGCAGTAACCTCTCTCCAGCCTTTCACTTTCCTTTTTAACACTACATGTAGATAGATATTCCTCCAGAGTCAACTCCATATCCTCCTTACGACCACTTATCTAACCGCTTCTGTTCCACTTTAGCTAGTATTTTCCCTTATAATACCACATCAGATATTTTTATTTACCTGAAGTCCAGATAAAGAGGACCTATCACATATGCCTCGTCAAGATAAGGCATTTGCTAATCAAAAAGTCTATCAGGTTATCCTGGCTTTGTAACCATCTACCCCTGCTTAGTCTGCGATTCATTATATCCCACTTACCCTTTGCCTCCCCTATGTGTCATCATCCTTTTCTTCAAATTGTACTTTAACACCTTCCACACTGTGTATGCTGAACTTGAAGGCTAGCAAATCCCACAATGATCCTAAGCATAGGTACACCATTTAATGTTATTCTACCATGTCCTGCATGCTAAACTAGTTTAACAAATCTCCCTATTCATCCTGGCTACTACTTCTCTCAACACCGGTGTCCCTTGCTTCACAGTTATGCCAGTATAACTACTTCTGGGGGCTGTGCTAAAAACTGGATCACTGAAAAACCCTGTTTCAGAAATTGCCTTTATTAAAATGCTAGGGTTATTTACCCTACAGGTAATTGCCTTCTCCCTCCATATTGCCTGTGTTCCACTCAAATCCCCTCTCCTACCCCTTCACTCTTCAGGTCCTTTTCCCCTCCACTCAAAACCCGTACCTGTGCAAATCCTTCCAAGAGGTTTTTAAACTTTTCTGCTTGATGCAGATTGTATCTCCCCAAAGGAAGGAAATCTTATTCAAAAGGGGAAGACTGTCATAAAATGACTACTTGCCATAGGTTGTATTTCATGCAACTACCTGGCACAAGGCACAGGCGGTGTACAGCAGAGCAAACCAGGTCTTCAGGTTGAAGAGGAAGACAGCAATCGCTCTTCACTACTAAACACCTCGCATTTGCAGTTAAACTTCTCTGATGCAGACCTACATTAGGCTCATGTTTACATTGCAAGAATTACAATTTATGCTGTTTTCAATTTTGCCACCAAGTAGTAGACATGTCCTACATAAGATGGGGCATCGAGTGGATGAAGCATATGCAACACAATCAAAACTGAGCTCTGATTCCTGAACACACAAAAAAATGTAATGTGACCTTTCAGTTTTAAGAAAATTTACCTTTCTGGGGGAATACACCTCAGAAGCCTCAAGTGACCTCAAATTTGGGACACTAACCCTCAAATGATCTTCTATGAGGCACATCAACTATCAGGAAAATTCAAACTGAATTTCAGAGTCCTTAAGAGTTTCCCATTTAACCACACTCAACCTTAAGAATAGAGAGACTTGTGCTTCACCAAAATCAACAAGGACTACACTTTGGACATCCTTTGGTATCACAAAGCATTGGCAGCATGAGAATAATAAGCAAATCTCCAGCATTCACTTCCATCTCAGTTTCATCTATAATACTGCCAGTAACATGCTTCAGCAGCTCACCAGATTCTACAATCAACTCTGACATGAGCTGAAGAAAAATCTATATTCCCCTTGTATCATCTAACTTTCACACAAAACCCATGGCTACCTATTCTGACCATTAATTTTCTGCATGTCCATCTGAAGACATGGACCACCTGCTGGTCAGTGGGTGAAAGTTATCAGTTCCACCAATCTAATAGCAGTTTTTGTAAGCTTTAGGGAAGACCAGCCTTCAGGTGACTTAGGTGGTATCACCTAGGCCAAATTACAGAGCAACCAGACAAAATGCTCACCCAGCCAACTGCTTACTGTGTTGACTTTCCGTCTGGGACACCAATCGCATCCACTCACACTTAAATCCAAAAGAGGTGTCTAGAAGAAAAGGGAAGCAGTGGTACATCTGCCTCTTCACAAATGCCGGAAGACATAAAAACTGGGGAGATATGGGGGAAAAAACCCCAGATATATATAGAAATAAGGATTTTTCCATACACAGAGGGTAGGCAGGGTTATCTAGCTGCATAGCTGCAAATACTTATCCAAGCCAAAATACACAGGTCTTGAGCTACTGCACAAGTACATTTACTCACATAATTTATGCAGGAAAAAATCTGTTAGTTTTAATTTGAAATATACAGCATGGGAGAAGACACTCAAGACCACCAAATGTAGACATCTAATTTAACCGACTATTCTCCTTCTATAGTCAAAGACAAGAGACGGGAGGAGAGGGCGAGTCAGAGACGTAAACCAGCTGTGAGTAAGCTGAATCACCCTCTGGAAATTGCCACCTCTCTCCAATGACAACAGGGAGTCTAGAGAAATGAGCAGGTTATAAATTTCAGCACCTTGGATGATGTGTGACTATTCTTTTAATTTACCAAATGGCATGACCTCAGTTTTGGAGAATTTAGACACAAAAATTCAGGCATTAAAATAAAATAGGTGAAGACAGGAAGAGAACAGATTTTTTAAATGCTGAAAAATTATAAATATATTTTATTATGGCTTTTGGTAATCCAGGGAGAACATCTCTATTAATAGATAGCAGTATTCAAGGGTGTTGTAAACATATTTCCCAGGATGAGGTCTGATTTATAGTCTTGGACAGAAATTATTCTTCCCATGTCTTATAAAAGCAGAAAAAAGCGTTCACTCAGCATGGTTTCAAGTTACACAAGTATAACACAGAGGAGACTCAACTGCTTCTTGATGCCTTCTGTGTTGCCATAAGTTAGCTCAAAGATGGGTTTATTTTTTTAGACTAATATTTTACAGGCTGTTAATCCAGAAAGTGGATTATTGCCTTTGGGTATTTTGTGAAAAAATAAAATAGAAAACAACTGAGGTATTCCATTTAGTATAGCTGTTGCTGTGCATGGGCAATAATTTATTTTTCTCCCATAATATATTAGGCTTCTCAGCACTTGGACTTCCTAAAGCAGCTTCACTAACATAGTTGGCTATAAACCCCTCAGAGCCCATCTTGTCAATGATCTGTGAATTTAGAAGGATTTACACAAAAGATCATAATGAGCTGGGTTTGAAAGAGGCTGCAAAGGTGTGAGGTATTTATCCTGAAGCCTGGAACAGCTATGATGGAGATAAGTATTGTGCCAGCTCTTGCACTCAGACAATGAGTGTTTTTTCATTTAAAAGTTATGTTACAAAAAAATGGAAGCAGAGCTGTGAATTGGACAGCGCAGGACTGAGAATGCCCAAGGTCTGCCTTTATCACTGGCTTGGCTCTGTCATTTTGCACAGTCACTTAACTTGGCTATATTTTGACTTTTTCCCTATCTGTTGTTATGCTGAAAGTAAAACAGTAGAGTTCTACTCTGACTTAAATAGTAAGCTATTGATTTTTTTATATATATATAGAACATAAGATTTTATTTTTTGCCATATATGCAGAGCATCATCTCCAAGTATGACACATGCTTGTTGCACTACACCTCAGAAACTGCACGGCTGAGTTAAGGTTTGCAAAGCACTTCTGAATCTCAAAAAAGAGCACAGTCGCAAAGCAAGTTGTAATAAGGACAGATGTTCAAGTTTGATAAAAGCTGCAGCAACAGCACAAAGGGATAACAAGCGAAAGTTATGACGGACATTTGACCCTCAATTCGTTCGTTTATCTCCAAATGTCATCAATGTTTAAGACTGGTATTGGATGAGTTACAAAGAGGGGAATCACAGAACAGTGTTAGCAGAAATAGGACAGTTCTTGTGCCAGAGTATCTGCATTTCCATCTATCTGATATCTGAAGGACTCCATTTAAGGTCTGGACACCAGCTGGCAGATACAGTTGGTGCCACAGATGTAAATGGCTTGCAGGTACAGCTCCTGGAAAATACGATGGCTGCAAAGAACATCTCCCAGCTGGGAGCGTTTTGCACGGCTCCATTCAGCTCTGCCTCTAGCATGTTCCCTCTGCAGCAGGCTGGCACACTGCTGGCACCAAAAACAACTCTGCCCTGAGGTTTCTGACTCTCAGCTTCAGTAACACAGTGGAGACAGGCAGACTTAACCACAAAATTGGGGTCTCTGTGCACTTAACTTGCACGCTGTAGCACATGGATACAGCTGGGTCAGGACACTACTACACTGGCTTGCTTTTAACTTGTGATGTGTAACATATGCCTGTTTGTGCTTGGAGTCTGTTCTTTGTCACACTGCATGAGAAAGGCTTTTAAACCACCATTCACAGGACATTTGACACGTTCAGAAATTCATTTATGTGTCAAAAGAATGGACTAGAGAAGTCCTCAGGATGAAGAGAAAAAGCTAGAATATATATTGTTATATACAGTAACTAGCCCCCTGGAACATGCATGTAAAAGAAGGCTTGTGACGTGTAAAATTAATCTTAATTAAAAAAAAAAAAGTTTTGTGAAAAAAGTTAGAGGCATATTTGATGGGAGGCCAGAATATTGTTGCCTGAAGTAGAAAGATTTTTATAGACCAAGATGTGCAAAACTGGAACATAATTTTTGCCAAGCACAAATTAAGCTAATGTAACATTAAAAGCTGGTGGCTCATATACATTAAAAACATGATATTAGGACACAGACTGTGCTATGACAATTGATCTGTGCAGAGACATGATAGGGATGATCCGCACCCAGCTAGGAACTCGAACATCAACTTGCTATTTATCCTGTGGCATATTCAGGATGAGCTTTCTGAACACTAATATTAATCCAAACAAAGGTGTGCTTTCTTTTTGCCAAAAGACATTAACGACAGGTAAAAAAGAACAAAAAGGAATGAAGCCTTATGAAAGGTAAGGCAGCACTTCTAGAGACAGTATATATAATTTTGTTATGATGCATAGCTCTTCCTTATGTTGGATCTTATATTCCTCACCCTGCAGAAACTTCATCGAAGCTGTCCAGAGGAATTCTGCTGCCTTCAGGAGGAGAAGGAAAAAGAGGGAATAAGATAGAAGAGCAGCTTATATTCCAGAATGGTGTAATTGTAAACTAAAGTTCCCTTGGAGGACATTGGAGATTATCTTTACACTGCTTGTCTCCACCTTCAGCTAAGAAATCAGATTTCCTTCCATGCTGCCTCTGCCTCCCTCCCCTGTAGTCTCTCTCTGACCTTTTTGTTAATAAATATTTTTACCATTAAAAAATCACTTGCAACTTTGCCCCCTCTTGTTCACAGGGAACCACACAGAAAACAAAGACAAAAGACAACAAACAAGAATTTTAAAAAACCAACAAAGCAACAGAATGTTACCGTGTGATCACACACCTTGTGGCAAGTGACCACACCACTTGAGGCTCACGGGTCTGATAAAATGATAGCCTCACAGCTGGGGTGTCCACCAGGAAACAGATGATCTGAGTCCAAGGCCCTCCACAGTCTGGAGGGCTCAAACCTTTACGGGACTTTGCTCTAACCACAGGGCCATAAGGTAGTGTGCTCTGGGAGCTCTGCTGCTACTGCAGGAAAAGGACAAATGCAGAAGTGGCTGGTGAGGGACACAAGATGAGGCACCTCCCTGAGCAAAGTTCACTTGGACACATGTGCTCTAATCCCCGCCTTGCTCATCGCCATGACCTGTAGGGCTGCCTTTCCACACTCCTGAACGACACGTGCTCCAGCCAGCGACATCGCACCCTGACCCAGTCCCAATCTTTATTTCTTTAATTTTTCACTAGTGTGACATAAAGGGTCTGCTACCCCCCACGCGTGCCCACACTCATGCATGGAGCTGCCAAAAATCCCAGGCATTTGGGCTCCAAAAGACAAACACCCTGTCCCCTTTAAAGAAAGTTTCACTATCTACAAACTAATTTCTCAGAGATCTCTGCTGAAAATAGTTCAGCAGTAATGAGAAAGAGAGATTTCAAGAGTACTGATGGCACGCAGAAAAACAAAACCTGTGGATTTTTGTAGGAGCTCTTTGCTTTCTTGGTCCCATTGGAAAACTCAACCCTAACTTTATTCATAAATCATGAAGGAAAACACAGCTCTAAGCCACCTCCTAGCCACACAACAGTCAGCTCATCAAAACAGGAGTGGGATGCAAACCACCAGACACCACAGAGGAATTTAGGTGAGATTCCCAGACTTTGAGGACAGCCGACAAGGAGTCTACGCCTCCAGAAACAAAGACAAGCTGCACACTGAAAAGCAAACACCTCCATCTCTTAAAGTAAGTCTCTGCTGCTGCTTCTGTTACTGTGTCTGGTTGGTACACTGTTTACCACATTTGCACATCAAAATAATTATCATCTGCAGCCTTTCAAAATTATTTTCCAAAGATAAAACAATCATGCCAAGGACTAGTAAAAGCTCTTCACTGTTCCATATCTGCACAAATTATCTTGTATTTCAGATTATTTTATGTACATTTAATCACTACAGATTAATTAGATGGCATACAGAAACCAGCAAAACACTGAAGAGCTAACTTCAGTTTAAGTGCACATGCAGATAACTTGTGGCTTTTTAGAACAATTTTAATTAAAAGTACTAGAAAAACCATCCAGCTGAAAATATTGGGAGCTTTGGGATGGGCTTAGCATAGCTAATTAATTGTATATTTAATCAAAGCAGCCTTTGGCTGTAATTAATAATCTATTTTCCTCTAGTAATAAATATAGTAATTCTGTGAAACAGAATACATAATTTGCAGAATGCCATATGTACAGAAGATCCATACTGAAAAGAGATCATTGCAATCCCCACCTTCAGAGAGCAGGTTGTTTTCCTTTTAAATATATAAGACGATTTTGAAATCAGTTTAAATGTCATGTCATAACAACAATTTCTGAAAAAGATGCCCCCAAGTGCCTTGGATTCCTCCAAAAGAGGAAAAATCATCTAAAGTGACAGTGGGTTTGAATGAGCCTGACTTTTCCAGTGAACAATAGAGAGAATGCAAGAAATGTCCCACTGGCTCAGACCAACCACCTCCACCTAGGTAGCCTGCTTCCAGCAATGGCAATGGGAAACGCTATTAAGAGTGAGCATGTGAGGCAGCTACTTTTGGCAATCCATTCCCACGTACCCTCCAAGGAGCTCAGAGAATTTTACAGATCATCTCTTAAAAATGCCAGTTGCACAGAGAACCTGAAAAAAAGCCTTCTTCACTTTGTTTCTAAATAGTAGAGTATAAGAGTTGGCAGATTTCCAGCTCTAGCCATCCTGGACAAATGCTAAATTTGATCCATGCAACCAGATGAAAACACTCCCATTAATGCAGCATAAACCTTCCAGCTTTGGGAGTCACAGAAACACTCATCCATCTACTTACACAGTGAAAGCCAAGAGCTGCTACAGCATCTTTTCTACTAGAGACTTCCTTTCATTTATATGACACAAATTCCCAGTTGTGCTGCTGTAACACGCTTCTCATGTGGTCCCGCACTGAATTATCTCCACTCCTTTACTGGGTAGATGCAAATTTAAATAAAATAGCTACATTAATCTAACACGATGCATCTTCTGCTCCTAAAATATCTAATGTTCTAATATAAATAACAGCTTTGACTCCCTGCTTGCTTAGTTAGATCAGAATGCAAAGCATTTTATCTGCATTGAAATATTTCATTCATTTGTAACAGTAAAAATACTTTCTTACCTTTTCGTTCAGTTAACACAAGAGACTGACTAGAAAATTATCAGTCTGATTCACCCTCCTCATACAATTAAATTGGCAAACAGATTAGATATTGATCTGCTAGCAAACATATATTGATGAATACCAGCTTATTTGGAATTAGTGTTGAAATGGAAATGGATGCTTCATTTATAATATGTATTGTACGTATATACACACACTGTAACCTCTGGTCATTATGATTGGACTACAGTAAATTTATAGATCTTTGCTTTTCTTTAAACACATGCAAGTACAGCTGATCTATATAGATTTCGTAGCATTACAGGGAAGACTGACTGTAAGCACTTTTCCTGTAGGAAAACCTAACACTGCAGTTCTCTTTTGCTGTCTTCTCTTATACTTTCTCTGCCTCTATTACAGATATATTTTCTTCTTTGCATATCTAGGAATCAAAACCTGCTATTCCTGATACTCATGCAAATACTATCTACTATCTACTATCAAACAACAATCACAGCGTGTTGCACAGATTTAAAGGTGTAAGTTGGCAGTGGATAGATTTCTGGAAGCCTTTCCCAAGGACCTCATTTTCATGGCCTGCCCTTTCAACAGGACACCAAAAAACTTAAGTGCTCTAGTCAAAGAGATGAAACATGGCTCTGAAGTCATCTTTGTGTCTCAGCTGTACCTAGTCTGGCAAAGGTATAGCATTTAAATGATTTTCTGTTTTTGGAAAAAGTGGGAATTGCATTTAACTATAAAACTCTCTCATTGCCTTCCAAGAGTTACAGTTAGGTCTTTCTCCATAGCAAACAGGTCCTAATCATACTTAGCTAGTTCATCAGCCTTGCTCTTACCCATGAAAAAACATCTCTGGAACAAGATTCTGCAAACTAGTCTAATTACAAGTGAAACAGCAAAGGGGCTTACTCTGCATATTTACTCCGTAACTAGCATTCCCTAATAGCAAACCATTCCTGGTGTTCAGCCACATTCTCCTTCATTCTGTTGGATCTCACTGTTGCTAGTTGCACTTCATTTGGCACACTTTTCATTGCCCAACGTATCATCACTATTTTTCAAGACATCCTCAAATTGTATGATAGTGGATACCTTTGGAATAAAGACCTAAATACATATGTTGGTTATGTGCACCAAGAATATGCAGAAAAATGCAGAAGTCAACAATTTGTATTTAGGCTCCATCTTGGTGACAGGCTGTCCTAGTATTTTCTGCGCAGTCCTCTTTTTAGATGATGTCAGCCTATGTATGTCTTAGCCTTACTCAGGCAGTTTGTTCCATAAACAGTAAAGAGAAGAAACTGCTTTGTAAGAAAGACATATGTTGGAGAAGAATCAATCAAACCGTAACCATGGAATTTGAGGTATAAACCCCTTCATTTCCACCGGTGAATCTTCCACAGCAAGCCACTTGCTCCCAAGGTGTAATACCTTAGGCAGCACTGATCAGAAGATAAAGGTGATAGTTTAAAGTAGTCAAGACCAGCTGTGTTGATCAACAGCTGTGCATGTAAGAAGACCAATAAAGATACATGAGGCAGTATGTTCATCTACACATGGTATCAATAACATTTCATATTCCACATCCTGAAATGGTAGAAATCTTCATATCTATAACATTTAATTATGTATGTCCTCGAGCTTTGACCTTCTGTTCTTTTACACGATTGCTTCCCATTGCATATTTCATGGGGAAGGAGACAGGAGAGAGGTGTGCTTAATAAATGGAAATGTTAAAAAGTTTGGATTGCTCTTGTTTTCAGAGTCATTATCACAGCAGAAATCATTCATCTATTCTGCTCTGAGTAGATTCTCTACCTCAAGCTTAGTGAAAATAAAAGTGCATCAAAACAGTAAAAATGGCAATCTGATTGATGAGCAAAAATGATCAAAATGCTGCTTCATATGTCCTAGTGCTGATGCACACCTTCAGGATTTGCTTTAATAAGGTACCAGAGCAACTGCACATTGAAAAAAAAATAATCAAAACAAAACAGGTGGCTTTGAAAACATCAGAATATGCAGTATGTCTCATTTCTAGTGTAAGAGATGGAGTTGGACTTGATCTCATCTCCACTGTTTTCAATAATTGATTTAATAACAGAGCATTTCTCTGTTTCAATGACACACAACACAGTGTTAGTCATGGTGTTATTGCTACTATTATCTAAAGACATCAGAGTAAAGTACATAGAACATGATAATGTATCTCATAGAAGAAAAGGTCATGCAGCTGTTCCACAATTTGCTGATCCTAAATATATGGACAGTTGTATCACCGTGCATTATAATCACATTTCTGATGTATTGCCAGAGTGCATGATAGCAAGTTTATGGTACAATGCCAATTACATGACACTGGGGGAGAACAGACAACTGTTGAACCAGCATAAAGTTAGAATGGTGCAGACAGATGATATCTGATTTGGTATTAAGCATAAGCCTGCTGATAGGAAATTAGCCAATCAACATTTTTTCAACAAAACTGGAAGATGAATTTTAACCCAATCAATGGTAAGTGCAATGCAGTCACAGAACCTGCTCTCTTGTATTTATGAGCCATAGAGCTGCGTTTACTGCATCACTGAATGACAGCCCAAGAGAGCTGGGGAATATACAAGGAATTTAGCCAGGCAAGCCTTTCTTCTCATCCAAAACAGTCATAGCAACTTTAAATGAAATGAGGACTGCAGCAGTTGCTCTGAATGAAACTGAGCTGTATTAATTATACAAAGGCTAACAAAGGGTAGTTAGCACATGTAGAGCAAGAGGTGGTGTAAGCCAGGAGTAAGAACCCAGAAAGAGAGAAGAACAAGGAATCGACAGGTTGGAACAGTGAAGGGTTACTTTAATCAGGTGTAGATTATGGAAAAATAATACAATATACCAAAATGTCTCTATCTAGTTCATGATTTTGGGTATGAGTGACATTTGTCTGTCTCCGAGGCAGAACTTCCTGTTTTGCAGGTCCAGTTATACACAGATTTTATTTCCTTTGCAGAAGAAGTTATCACAGTAAATGTTTCTTATTGATTGATGGAGATAGGATCCATCATTAAAATGGATCAAAAATTAGATATTGTTTCTCTAAGACTCCAAAAGTGGAGTTTCTGTGAAAAAGAAATGGGGGTGAGAGTGAGGCGAGGAAATTAAAATCAATCTGTTGCCATTGCAGAACAATACCAATTAAAGCTGGATTTCACTAATTCTAAAATATTATTGACTACATTGGCACAAGGTAATGTCAAACCACATCACCAATTAAGAATAGGGAAAATAACTGCAAGACTTGAATGAAGTATACAGAGATAATTAATCCTCTAATTAGGATGCTAAAATTAGTTCAGGAATTGAAGGGTGAAATGCTTTCATTTGCACTTATCTATGCAAAAGAGTTTCCATCTTTTACTTTTTAAGAAATGATTCATCTTTTCCATTCTGGTGTATCAATGCATTTTTTCCATTGGTGTATGTCTAGGATTGTAAACCATATATGAAAGCCTGTTTCTGAAAAATTTCCTGTCTTAGTTTCAGAATTTACCCACTCAGATAAATTGGACAAACAGACACATCACAAAGGTGCTTTGGATCTTCTGGATTCAGCGCTGAACTGAGCTTCCTGAACTCATGAGAAATTCAAAGCTTTTTAGGGTATGTTTGAAGGTCAAACCCTTTACAGATTTTCTACTCGGGAAGTGTTAGCTTTTTAGAAACAGCTATTATGCACAAGTCTTGCACATGGAAGCTTGTCCCCCCCCACACAAACGTCCTCTGCCAAAGACAGAAGCTCACTACTGAGACTGCTGGGCATAATCAACCTTTTGCCACTCTTAAAAAAAATGAAAACATAATTAAATATGAACCCAGGCCTTGAAAGCCTCCAGCAGGCTGGAGGTTTAATCACCAGTAGATGCAGTAATGTGAGTGAGTTGAGGCTAGAAGTACCATCAGGTTGCTGGAGAAGGATGAGGGTGAGGAGAAAACAGAAAGGAAAGAGATTAAAACAACCAGAGTATCTGCTGCGACTTCATGACAGTTGTGTACTGGGGAAAGGGGCTTCAACTTGATTTTACCTGCCCCCTCTCAGGGCCACAGTGAGCCCAATTTTCAGTCAAGGAGAAGAGACAGGGATTTGCTGTGTCGTTTTTTAGAATGAGTCACACTTGGGAAAACCAGGCTAAATATTTCAAACTTCAAACCTGCCATGACAGAGCTTTGAGCAAGACAACATAATACTCAAAATGGAGGCACACCACATGTTAGAGGATCTGCTTCCAGCCCCTGCCACCACCCATCCTGGTGGCAATGACCTGACTGGTAGATTGTATTGAATCACATAGTATCCCATGGCTCAGTGTTGTAAGCCGGAGGGTTGGCTGGTGTGAAATGGTCTAGATGGTAACGTTTAGATGGAAAATGGCAGGACTGCAAGCTAAAATGGAGGAAAAGTATACATCACAGAAAAACAGCAAGCTACTCATGAGGATGAGTGATGGAGAGCAAGGGGAAATGAACTGATAGCCTTGCTTCTTCAAACCAAATCCAGGAATAAATGCATCTCAGCTCTTGACTCTCACAAGTTTCAAGCACATCTATAGTTACTCTCTAAATTAGATAAGGCACCAGGATCAGATACAGTACATTAAAAAAGAAACCCTGTAGAGAAAGGCAAAGCTTGTTCATCCTTGTTACGGACCACTTCTAAGTTCTTTTTGCTGCTCACATAATTGTTAAGAGTTATTTTAATTTTTTTTTTTTAAAGTTGCATGACTTTTATTGGTGAGTAAAACAAGAACAGCAGGATCCAACTCCTACCTCCATAACTCTTTCATCTGCTTAGCTGACTGTATTAGCCACTTTCTCTGAATGGAGAATGGGGGAAAGTTCAACAGCAGACTGACATAATAACGAGGACACAAAATATAGATGAAAAGAATACACGTCTAAATGTCTGATGAACTTGTATTAGCATATAAATGCAATATATGTACAACATCAGCCTTTGAATTAAACCACAAAGAACACTGTCTACTTGATTAGTTGTTTATTTTTTCTTTTGAGGGGACACATCAGAGCCACAGATTGATGCTTTAATAAGGAACCCGAAAACCTTTAGTGGAGATTAAAAGGGCTAGTGGTTAGATGTCATAATACATGGATAGTGATTGTGCAGGACTTTGACAAGAACCATTAATTGTCACTGTGTAGCTACCTTCTGAAGTCACATACTCAATTTAGTTCTAGTTCTTACAAGATGTGGTAGGATCATTAAAGGAAGCTTGAGGCTAAGCACTGATAATATTAATATTCAATATTCTCAGTACTTTTACAAAGGAACAGCATGTCATACATCAGTTCTACGTATTGCACCTAAACTCTCAAAAGAAAAAAAATGTCTTTTTGTTGCCTCCACTGTTATCTAAGAAAGTGAGGTGTTAGGGTTTCTGCACTCTTTTGCAAGCCTGAGGCACAGCAGGAATCTGAAAAAAACCACACAAAAAACCCAATCCACAGAGGGCTTTCATATTTCCTTTGTTTCAGGTCTGGCTCACCTTTTGGACTAATCTTACGGATTGCCTGCTGTTCCACAGTACAAGTCACTGTTCATTTAAAACAAAAGGAGAACAATTAAAAGCAAAGGGTGCCTTCTTTCTTCCTCTGAAGACTTCAGGAGTTCTAGGAGGTAAGATAATTTTTTTGCTCCAATGACAGTCAGGATGGATAAACCACCAGATTAATGAAAAATACAACAGAAACTTTCCCATTCTCCCTTTTTTCTTCTCTGCAGTTGCTTCAGAGCAGCAAAACAGAAACACAGCAGAATAAACAGAGGCCAAATGTGCCCATGCAGGCAGAAAAGCAGATGAACATTTCAACATGAGACCAGGTCTCAGTGCTCATAATTAAGGCAATAGCAGGGTTTAGGTCAAATAAATAAGTATAGGAGAGGCACGGAGGGGAAGGAGGTTCCCTCAGGCCACTGTGTCTGTCCTGCCTGGGAGGACTGGCAGGTTTATTCTACCACAGGCTTATACTACCATACAAACATGAGGAAGGATCCATCTCACCTGTCTTTTAGATATCTGAAGCTCTATGTCTAGTGGCTGCAGGCTTCCTTTGAAGTGAAAGTGGGGAAGAGGGCAGCTTCAAGCCAATGCATCTGCTCCGTTTTCTCTCTGTTAAGGAAGAGGTCAGCTGCCCTCTGATGGCGCCTGTTTCTTACCCTGTTTTTCCCAAGTCCAGGCACATGGCTGAAATAGGGCAGATGAATCCTATTCAAGCCTCATTAATTTCTTGACAGCTTGGCTACTGACCGCAATGAGCTAGTATTTCATCTAGCGGGCAACTGGGCATCAGCCCCCATGGAGAGGAAAATATACAATAAAAATATCCAGCAAGAGTATAATAAAATAAAAACAGCTTCACTAACAAGCCACCAGAAGTTTTCATCCAGGTAGTCTTACTTTCACTTACATTTTGCTAACTAGATGCAGACGTTTGCTAATTAAGATCACCTTCCAGTGTTTTAATGGCTTAATTTGAATACTGTCACTGTTCACACAGGACCGCTTCCAGTCTTGCTTCAGACTGATACTGAGCTCAGGATCTGGCTTTATGCCTCTAACAGCCTCTAACAGTTTTTGTTTTTTCTTTTCTTTTTTTGTTTCCCTTTTCTTTTTTGAGAGAGAGCATGAGCTATTTCTCCAAGTGAGACAGCAAAACTGGTAATATTTCAGGAAGCTTCAAAACGGAAACTAATTCACTGTTCAAAAAAAAAGAAACAAAGCCCAAGAAGAAGGTTCAGCACTACAATTTCCCCTGAGGTTGGCCAATTAATTTTGGTTGTGGTATATTTGGAAGATTCAAATCCTGCTTTGTTTACAACTCATTCTATATTATTTAACACATTATCGCTGTTGACATCACATTAATTAAATAAGCACAGAGACAGATTGTTCCAGCTCTTGAAAGCAGAGTGAATAAAAGACCCCACAAGAACAGATTTCTCTCCCTCACACATTGCAAACACCAGATCAGAGCTAGAAGTATTTCCTGTCACAATTTCATCAGGTACCAATCTTTCAGCATCTGAGCAATTTCTGTTTTGATTACATGCAGCACATGACAAATTAAAAACTGCCAGAAGTCGCACAAAGGCGTTCCTAGAGCGGGTAACCCGCTTTCCCAGTCTCTCTCTGAGATCGCATGCACCACAAGGGGAATTTACTGGACCAAGAGGTCACGGGAAACTTGTGTGTGAAGAGAGAGTTTGCTCTCAGCAGCCCCTGAGCAGCACTGATTCCAGACTGGAGTCATATCCTGCTTCCTGCATCTTGAGGAATTGATTTAGAGCAGTAAGGGAGACATATATCTGGGAGAAAACCACTGCTAAAGCACTTTCTAGATAGTGAAAACCATCCCATTGAAATGTTTACATGTTGATAACCTGGCAGGGTCTCCTACGACAGCTAATCTTTTAGCTACTCTTACCCATTCCATGGCTCCTCACTCATCAATATATTCTTACCACCACCAACAGAAAAGCAAATATTTCCTTTGGTTTCTGCAGACCATGAAGGCTGCTGCTGAGAGAACAGCCTGCTTGGAAAGATTTGATCAACAGCGAAAGCGAGCACATTGTTGGGCTACACTGTTCTCACTCTCTCCCACCCAGCGCAGTCCACCCAGAGCAGGAATGCTAATGTTGTGTCTCCTGCTGCAAAAATACAATTTCTCTCCTCAGTTCTCTTAATGAAGATTTGCCCGTCCACATACTGCTTCCAAGAACCAGAATAACTGCAGCTGTTTCTGTTTCACACCTTTTTCATATTTCCTTCTATGCCCCTTTGTGTCCTAACTCAGCCTCCTTCTCCCCAGCTAACACACTGTCTCTTGCCCAAGGAACTCCCTCCATGACCTCCACGTCTCCAGATGTTCGATCGTAACGGATGTACTATGCAGAGTTCATTTGTTTCATATAAATAGCCTATGGGAGCACCTTGGAATGACCACACATCTTTCAGGTGTGCTATTAATATAAAATAAACTATTTTAACACATCCTTAATCTTTCTTTAATAATCCATCCTAAGTAAATTATCTTGAAGCAATGCTGGACTATGATTGATGGCGCTCTCTATAAAATCTCACTGTTGGCTCAGTACAAAAGAAATACCCTACTAATAATAGAAAGCTCACCCTGGATATTCAAACCAGCTTCTTGAAGAAACAACGGAATGGAAAAGAGTACTGATATTTCTGAAACTAGTTCAGCGAGTCTCGTGTTCTGTATGAAACAAGATAGATGCTGTCCTCTGCCTGCTTGCACTGCTAACAGCTCGTCCTGTGTATGCATCACCAGAGTTATCGCTAAGTGCAGCATCACTGTACATGAAGTACTAGCACTTCCATGCAAACAGCCCTTATCAGAGTTGTATTTGCACATCTATACAAGGTGATTGTTGTAAAGGCATGGACACTTACTGGAACAGCCTGTGCCCTATGCTACTTGAATTATTGATCAATTACAAACAGCTTACTAACAACTATGAATCGTTAAAACCTCATAATAAATCACGCAGACAAATAAAACATGCCTAGGGTGAATAATCTTCTCTTTCTCTCTTCCGCTTTCTGAATTCACTACCAGAAGCGTGGCACTAACTTATTTATAGTAAGGCTACCTTCTAAAAACCAAAAGGGCAATATATTCAAAGAGCTGGTGGTCTTTTGAAGTAAAAAGAGCACCTCCTCATGCATTATTATTGCAGCTGCCAAAATGGAGACTGCCAATAAGTTTATCCTACGAAATACTTACATCTCTGAAGAAGTTCATCATAAAAAATTGGCAAGTACGGTAACAGACTGCCTTTTTGTTCCTTCTAAAGCATTTCACTCCAGCAACTTTGATAAACATAGAATCCTTGAAAAATGCAGCAATGTTATCTAGTAATCACAGTCTCACAGTGCCCTAATTCAGCAAAGACAAGTGAATAATAAAAAGAAATTTTATTGATCAGGTAAGGTAGGTCACACAGTACCTGAGAAACTATAGCTTTGCTGAGCTGTGTTTCGACATTAATCTGCTTCTGATTTCACAAGTACTTCCTATATTTCATTGTAGCTTATTTAGCAGACAGACTCCTGATTCCTTCCCCAGAAGGAAAACACTTGGATTCTGATTCAAAGGCTCCCAATTCCTTAAAGAAATGGAAAATGTGGAGTTTAAAAAAATATTCAAGATCCTAAATAGTTTGCTGGATCTAGGCCCTATTCCTCATGCCATAGGGCACTACTTCTCCATGTATTAGCGGAGAGTTTTCTTTGCCTGCTGCTTTACTTTGCTCTACTAAAAAGTAAGCTAACTTTTAACCACTGAATAAGCCACCAAATTTGGCGTAGACCTAGATGGTCCCTAAAGTAAAAACCAGAACTGTCATCTGTATATAGAAAAGGGAATGTGTAGGACATCAAAGAAAAAGGCTAATCCTCCAGCTGAAGTAGCTGGAGGATTAGCCAATTATAAGGACAAGTCTCTAACCTGGTTGACTGGGAGTGAGTGGGTGAATACCTGAAATACAAACTTTGACATGAACTTGCAAGGACCAGTCATTCTTATTCCCTCCCAAACCACATCAGGTTTCAGTCTGTGAAGACCAGCATTAACCAAATCTAGCAGAAGTCATAAATCTCTTATTTCTCTAGGGCACAATGTTGATTGCTTAGAAACTCATCACAGTATTTCCATTTGCATTTTCCTGTTTATTTTATTTTCTCCAGAGCATAACCCAAGCTCAGCGTGCTTCACATTCTTTCAACTCACATACCAGTCTCTTCAATACAAGACACCCTTCTCTTTATTCTACATTACCTCTAAATCTTCAAATAAGTGCCGGTGTGGATCCCACTAGAGAGATGGAGTCCTTATTGTCGCATGCATTATTATAGAGGCTTCTATGGTTTGCAGCATAACAGCAGTATCTACACACCTCTGTCACAGAAATTGCTCTAATTTCATGGCCTTCCTGGATGCTTCAGAGCTTTGTCCTTACAGAAGTAACATAATTCCTCCTGGACTTTAAAGCATTTTTAAACTCAGAATAAATATGTATGCTGTAGTCCCAGCAAAGATTTAGGCAAGTGTGACTGTTTCACTACTTGTTCTACTAGTGCACAAGCAAGAGCCAGACTCACTGGTGTCAGAGCTGGAGCTGTCAATAATGTGACTGCCAGTGCCAAGAAAAGACCACACAAAGGCTGCTGGGAATATCAAAATACAAGAAGACTTGAAATCAAGCCTTCACCAGAACAAGTAAAACCATAACAGAAGCCTTCTCCAGCACTGAAGCAGACATCCTCTCTACTGATAAAGTCCTCCTTGCCTGATCTTTGAAGGGTTTTGAGGAAGCACTGGGTAGTATTAATTTATCTTGCCTTATTCTAGTCATGATCATCACTTCTGTATCCAAGTTGATCTGTATGGGCTGGTTAAGTAGATGCAGCTTGAGCTAAGTGGCCCTTTTTGCTCTTGAAAGGGAAGGATTTGTACAGTGGAACATCCTGCAGGCAGGATGAGTGGGAGGTCTTCCAACAAGGCATGTGGCTGGGCAGGCAGGCAGGGGCTCGGTAAGGAGAACCCTACCAAAAGCTGTGAAATGGTTTAAAGGAGGAATGAAGCATGCTTCTCTCTTGATGCTACAGATAACAGTGGGCGGCTACAACCACCTTGGTTTTTATGCTATTCTCAGGGAATGCAGCAAAACATAAGTGCTTGCATTGCCACTGTGCTGGTTTTGGCTGGGATAGAGTTAATTTTCTTTATAGTAGCTGGTATGGGGCTATGTTTTGGATTTGTGCTGAAAACAGTGTTGATAACACACTGATGTTTTAGCTGTTGCTAAGTGATGTTTGCACTGGCCAAGGACTTTTCAGCTTCCCATGCTCTGCCAGGTGCGTGGGGGTGTTGGGAGGGGGCACAGCCAAGATAGTTGATCCAAACTGGCCAGGGGGCTATTCCATGCCATATGACGTCATGCTCAGCATATAAAGGAGGTTGTAGAGAGGTGGGGGTCGGTCTCTTCTCCCAGGTAACAAGTGATAGGACAAGAGGAAATGGCCTCAAGTTGCGCCAGGGGAGGTTCAGACTGGATATTAGGAAATTTTCCTTCACTGAAAGAGTTATCAAGCATTGGAACAGGCTGCCCAGGGAAGTGGTTGAGTCGCCATCCCTGGAAGTATTTAAAAGACGTTTGGATGAGGTGCTTAGGGACATGGTGTAGTGGTGGTCTTGGTAGTGTTAGGTTTACGGTTGGACTCAATGATCTTAAAGGTCTTTTCCAACCTATACGATTCTGTGATTCTGAGATTCTGTAAAGCTGGGGAAGAAGAAGGAAGGGGGGGACGTTCGGAGTGATGGCGTTTGTCTTCCCAAGTAACCATTACACGTGATGGAGCCCTGCTTTCCTGGAGATGGCTGAACACCTGCCTGCCCATGGGAAGGAGTGAATGAATTCCTTGTTTTGCTTTGCTTGCATGCGTGGCTTTTGCTTTACCTATTAAACTGTCTTTATCTCAACCCACGAGTTTTCTCACTTTTACTCTTCTGATTCCCCCCCCATCCCACCGGAGGGGAGTGAGCGGCTGTGTGGGGCTTAGTTGCTGGCTGGGGTTAAACCACAACAGCCACTCAGACACTACTGCCCAAAAGTATCTGCTTTCTCATACACAGAGAGGGACATGTGCTTGTGCAGGTAGATTTCCACTGACATGTTCAGAAAGAAACATAGATTATCATTACTAATTATGTTATCATGTTAACAGCTATAAAATATGGTGGAATTATCATGAAACTGCTGTTCTGTCTTCGTATGAATGCATAACCAACAGTCTGTGCCTAGAAGAGTTTGCGTATCAGTATATAAACAACAACAAAAAACAAACAGAAAAAAATAAACCAAAAGGAGGAACACAGATTGACAATAAGCCTGTGGAATTTGCTTAATCAGCATATTATTTATGTCATCAGCTCATTCTGTAACTTACTACTGATGTTAAGTCATATACCTTGTTTTTGAGACTATAATTAGTGCCCCTTTAATGAGTTATAGAAATAAGTGTAACTTCAAGGATGCAACAAAAGGCAAAAAACCTGCTAAACACTGGAGCAAACTGGACCTTATTTTTAAACAAGTGCTCCTGACTCTTTAACTAATGGAAAACAAACAATGCAAAACACTGAGCATCTTTAAAGATGTCACCACTTTTATTCTAATTACACTGAAAGTCTGGCAAGCTGAGTCAAACACACTTTAGTAATCCCCAGATGGATTCCTTTAGTTACATTTCAGTAAACCCCAAGTGGATTCCTTTAGTTACTTGAAAAAAAGAGGAAATATTTTATCATAATATATTGCTTTTTAAGAAGAACAACTTTAACTGTAGGATTGCTAGTTACTCACAAAATAGCATAAATAAATTATATACTGAAAATTTTATTTACACAGAAGAAATAGGAGGTTTATCACTCAAAATTAGTGGCTGCTGCTAAGATTTCCAAAAGCTACACAAGACATCGGGGATTCCCCAGAAAGACGTTTTAACCAAACTGAGCTGAAATAATTTGTAACTTCAGTGCTTTGTTCTATACCCAGAAGCCTGAAACTCAGACCCATCTCACAAGACAGCTTCCAGCACTGTGAGGCTAAGGGAGACCTTCCTGATGCCAGACAGCCTCGTGGGGAGGTACAGAGAGGACAGAGCCAGGCTCTTCCCAGCAGTACACAGCAGCAGGATGGGAGCCAGTGAACACAAGTCAAAATGAGGGAAATCCCAGTCAGACATCAGGAAAAATGCTTTGCCACAAGGGTGATGAGACACTGGGACGGGTTCCTCAGGGAGGCTGTGCAGTCTCCATCCTTGGAGAAGGCCCTGAGCAACCTGCACAAAACTGGCCCTGCTCTGGGAGGGGGCTGGAACCGATGGTCTCCAGCCGTCCCCTCCAACCTAAACAGTCTATGATTCTGTTCACAGCATGTCACACCAGTGAAGAGAAATGAAGAGAAATAAACAACTTACCAGCCAGTTGGGCATTTTAAGGAAAATAAAAGGGCCCTTACCTGAAAAACATAACAGAAAGGAAAACCTTAATAATTCACCAAAATCACCAAGGTAATGAATTGTAGCAACTGCTGGTACATCAATAACATACACAATTATGCATTCATGACATTGTAAACATTTCCCCCAATATGCTGATACTCTGTAAAAGATAAGATATAGCTATGCTGGAATGCATACCAGGGGTCTCTCCGTGTCTGTACCTCCTGTGGCTTACACCCACAGCACAGAGAAGATAAGTTTGTCATCTGTAGGCTCTGTGACCTGAACATTTTTATACTCACTTCCTTACTATTTCATCAGACATGTGCCAACATTTCTTGTAGACAATTTCACCTTCAGTCCCTGATGAGGATCTGTCCACTAATGACCATAATGAAACATGCTTTGTGTGAGAGCCTGTTCATTTATTTTCATTCCCGTGAGTGCCTTCAGAGACCAGTGTTGCAATCACGGCTACTTACTATTTAATTCCCAGCCAAATTTATGGCCAAATTGAAAAATGGATGCAGGCTGCCTGATGCAGGATGCTTTTGTCTGAAGTGTCCTCATGGAATCATTATACTTACATTAATCTTTAATCTGCAATTAAACAATCAGTTCTATGTAAAAGATAGCTGCAAACAGATCTCCTGAATGTGTACTAGACAATATATCTTAATGGGCGTATGCATGCCGTGGAGAGTCTGGGGGAAGAAAAGTCAGCAATTAGGATGGCATCCATCACTGGGCCCCAGGTCAGCAAAAGGTTAGGGAAGAACCAAACCTCCCCGAGGTGCTGAGCATCCATCCGCTACCTGCCCTGCTCTAGGGCTGTGCCTGCAGTGGTGGGGAACATGGAGAGAAGAGCCAGGTGGGGGTGGGAAGGGAGATACAATGGATGAAGGCATGGCTTCGCTGATAAATCTGTCTTGGCAGAAAATGCAACCTGCTTTGAATCTGTTTCTTTCCAATTAAGAACCCTGCTTCCAGCTCCGGCAGATGCTTAATTGGAGACTGAGGCTGCTAGGCAGGCACCAGCACCACGATCATTAACAGGTAGTTTGAAGCCATTAAGGTGCTCCTGCTTGTCAATTCCCCTCTCATATACCACTGACATAAACAAATGCTTCTTCTTCCTCATGGCAGCCAGCTCACCTCGTAGGGAGAGGTGCACGCATGTGTGCTGCAAACTCGTCTTTGGTTCCTGGGACTGTGAAGTTATTAAATTAGCACCCAAGGCGTCTCATTCAGTGGGGAATACAAACGGCCTTCCTGCCTGGTGTCGGTGTAATATTAGAGTGGTACCAAATGGCTTCAACAATAGGTAAGCAGAAGGGCATCTGTTTCAGATTTGACTAAAATTGCATAATTAGATCTTGGTAAGAGATCCATCTGCTCACGTGTGCTTTTATCAAATGCTCTTGCCTGATCCAAATAAGGAACCAGCTCTCAGACCTCAGTGGACATCATTTCGGGTGCAAATGTGGGCGCTACCTTAAGAAATGCTACACCTGTGCAGAGCCTTCTATATGAATAGATGACTGTGCCAATACACTAGGTTTTTAATTACAAACATGGAGAAAAAAAACTACGATGATACCCGTGAACCCTGCCTTATTATAAGACATTTCTCCCTTGCAAGTTTTAGTCTTAATAATTTACTCACTGGTTTAGCAAAAAAAAAAAGTCACTGGATTCATGTCAAGCAGTGAGATTCATTTTGTTCTCTCTTATAAGGGTATCCTGACAAAAATTCACAACTGTCCCATTTAATGATGTAAAGAATTCACTACCATGTACCATTTGTGGCTTACAAATCAGCCAATCTTGACAAACATACACTAATTAAGGGCAAGGAAGTAAAAGGAATTTATTGATTGCAAGGTCTGAAGCACCAGAAAACTGATTAAATATATATTGTTAAGGAGTTAATAAATGATTTAACTCTGCTATGCCATGCTCTATGTACACCCAGGGCTATGGTAGCTAAATGGCAATTCAATGATATAGACTGCCATTATTTCCAGTAGGCTAATAAGACAAACAATTAGACTGTTGTCTTCCCTTTAAACCTCAGCATTAACGTACTCATTTGTGCAAAGGAATGAATGATACCCAGCAGGTGGGGACAAAACTACCATACATAAAATATTTTGCAAAAAGACGACCCATTTGTTTAAAACAGTTGCAAGAGAAGTCTCAGTCAGCTGCTACATAAAAACAGTATTTTACAGCTGCACAGTGATCACAGAAACTTCATAGCTATGGTCCACTGGCAGGGAGAAGAGTCCTCCTTAAATGTGTGACCTTTTTAATGGATTCTATCTCTAAGTAATACAGACCACCAACGGACTATGATGGCTGTAAAATGATTAACTGAGATCCCTCTTTTCTGACAAACTGACTCTTCAACAACATGCTGCTCATGGTTCAAGGAGTAGGATCATCCTGACACAGAAAACCTAGGGCCAGATGCCCTCAGCCAAGTTTCAGATGGTAAACGTATGGAGTTGTCTTCTGTAGGGTCACGTAGCTGCTAACGTGTTTGCTCCTTGACCCAGACGGCGGGCGGGCGCTGCTGGGTGAGCAGGGAGGAGGGCAACTGAAGCACACTGCACCTGCACACCCAAGGCAGGGCAGCGGTCCCAGCCTGAGGAGCTTGCTGCCACATCTGGCTGCAGCCGGATGGGAGATCACAAGGCCATGGGATGGGACTGTCCTGGGCTCGGTCACTCCCCTGCCTATCGCTGGCTCTAGGCCATAAGAAGTTTGGTCAGAATAAAGCCACAGTCCTCAAGTTCTGCTCTATCAGAAGAATTTGCTGCTCAGGCTGAATAAGCATAATCATATAAATGAAGCCATATATTTACTACTTTCCAATTCCCTTTCTACCTCCAAGTGATGCTGTACTGCACTTTTCTTCATCTCGCTTCTACGCTGCTTTACAGAATACCAAATGAAGATACAGCTTTCACTAAAATTTAAAAAACTGACAATTTTTTCCTTTGCTCCTATAATATATGCAATTGCAGAAAGGGATCAGAGAACAGAGGGATGTTTTGCAAGTTCCCTATGAAGTAAAAATCATAATCTCTCCTCTTCTTTTTCTCCTTCCTCACACATACACGAGCACAGCACACACACACAATGTAAAATCATTGAAAAATGGGCCTAGACAGACCTCAGATGATCACCCCTGTCTCAAGGATTTATCCGAGAGGAGTTTATTTAATCTGCTCCCAAAACCTGCTACTAACAGACGCCTACTAGCAACTCCAAGCCATCCTTCTTTTACTCTTGTAAGGTTTTTCTTGGACTCAAACCCAAACCTATATTGTTGCCATTTAAGCACGTTATTTATTGTCTCACCCTTCACAGGCACAGAGAAGAGATACTCCTACATGTACCTTTAAAAAAGACCTCTCCCATCCCTAAGGATAACAAACCTCTTGAGCTTCACTCCCATGCCAACCCTTAGGTGTGACTTCAGCCCTATAATTCTCAAGTTACTTGCATATTTATTCTCTCTTTCTCCCTCCTGTTTCCCCCCTCACATAAATTATAAAGCTTTACACACTGAGCCATGCTGCACATCCTTAGCAACAATGGGCTTGCTCCAAGAGTACTTCACTATTTTGACAATGCCAAATTTAAAGCAGAGCATGTGCTGCTTTGCATCTGTCAGTCACACAGCACTCTCGTTCAAAGCCTATCAACAAGCACGAAGTGACGGGTGGTCATCTGAACAACACTTTGTGCTTCCATATTCAGCTCAGCAGTCTACGCAATTTTAACCAGGGAGCTGCAAGGATAAGGAGAAAAAAGATTCTTTCCAATCAGGTTAAAATGTTTCAAGTGGCCCATTTTTGCTTTCTGTACACTTCTGAAAGATGACTAGGAGTCAATGTGAGAGATTAAGCTCTGTTGGCGGTGTAGTGTATTCATAACATATTAATAAGCAAGAATGCCTCAATTTTGGTTTGACACTGGCAATGGACTAAGCTACAAAAGGACATTCACACAGAGGTGAGAATGAAAACTGAAAGTAGTGACAATGTATTAGCCTCCAGTAGTAGAAGACCTTGGAAAACTGTAAGAATTATGTTTTATATGCAAAAATACTATAAACCAGTTATCGCTCAACAACTCTCCAAAATGAAAAACTGCCTCTATGCATTTAGCATTTTAAGCTCTAAGAGAGTCCCAGTAAAGCCAGAAGTAAGTTACAGAAAAGGAAAGAAAGAGGTGACGTGCTGTTCAGATATAATCTCACAGCTTTGTTACATTGTTATAGTTATAGTCACATTTTGGTGACAGCAGGAGGTCCTGTCAGGAACCACAGCCCCCTTGCACCGAACCAGTGTACAACTGGAATTTCCTCCCCAGCCAGCTTACCAGCAGGTTAAGCCTCTTGAGATAGGTAAGTTGATCCTATCGAGCCATTAATGCTTTCAATAAATATTCTTTCCTCTTTGCGGGCAAACTTTCTACCTCTGAACACACTTTCAGAAATCATGCATAACTGTATTTATTTAACTGGAAATAAATCTACACACCCTACAGGCTTTTAAAGGCAGAAGGCGTACAACATGTCACAGCTCACATGAGTAATGGCAACTGGAAGTCAGGCTCCTCAGACTCCAGCCAATAACCCTCTGACACCACTATGGATTGGAAAGTCGGTATGTCAGTGGGGAAAACGTTTTGTCAATTAAGAAGTTCCTTTTATTACTTCTGGAAACAGAAATTGTGAAGTCAGGTTTTTAACCAAAATGCTTCCTACTAATGAATGAACTTTTTGCTGAACTATGTCAAAGCCAGAAAGTTTCTTAAAGGATTGGGATAGCTCAGATTTTTCTGGTTGCTTTGTTATTATTTCCTTACTGTGCTCCCAGTTGGGATTGGGAGACTCACTGAAATGAAAGTATACGCAAGGTGCACTTGCAAAAATCTGAAGACATAACAGTATTACAAAACACTGGCTTAAAGTGTATTCTGTTTCCTTACAGAGGTTTCCAATTTCCTTTACAAGATACTGAAATTCTACAGGAATTACCTCCTCTAAGTATTTCTGTAGACTGATTAAATACCTACCACACTTCAAAACTGATTTAGCTTGGATTTGGATCATATCTTACACGCATTAACTGAACATCCAAAACAGAATCTACATGCTCACTGACAAAAAAAAAAAAAAAATCAACCCCCCAAAACCCCTTGCTCTTCTATGTCTTTATTTCATAACTACAAAAGAAGTGGAGAAAATGACTAACTTTTATAGCAACAATAACAAAACGTGATCATACAACAGTAAAACCTGAATCAGAAAATGATTATGTTGACCCCAAGTCAGTGAAGGATTGGTCATTGCTGTAGGTTGCCCACACACTGATGGAGCCCTTGCTAATGCAAACCTTGGCCATTTCATCTGGCTGTGCAAACATGTTCCTGTCTCACATGCTGCTGGGAATCATCCACAATCGCTGGCTTTCTTAGGAATGACAACCCCAAACTTCTTAGGTCTGAGACTCTTAATTCTTTTTAGCTCTATTCAAGTGTGGTTCTCCTGTCTTTCAACTTCCATTGACTGACAGTCTTCACTGGCAACCTCTCTTCCCACATCTCTCATGTGGATGGACTGAAAGACAGGGACTGGGGGAGCAAGGTCCCTCCCACTGTTAGAGAAGATCACGGTCATGATCACCTGGGGAACCTGAACATACATAAGTCTATGGGACCTGACGAGATGCATCCCCGAGTCCTGAGGGAATTGGCTGATATAGTTGCCAAGCCACTCTCCATGATATTTGAAAAGTCATGGCAGTCGGGTGAAGTCCTTGGTGACTGGAAAAAGGGAAAGATTGCACCCATTTTTAAAAAGGAAGAAAGGATGACCCTGGGAGCTACTGACCTGTCAGCCTCACCTCTGTGCCTGGAAAGATCATGAAACAAGTCCTCTTAGAAGCTATGCTAAGGACAGGGAGGTGATTTGAGACAGCCAGTATGGATTCACCAAGGGCAAGTCCTGCCTGACCAACCTAGTGGCCTTCTATGATGGAGTGATTATGTCAGTGGACAAGGGAAGAGCTACGGTTATCATCTATCTGGACTTCTGTAAGGCCTTTGACACGGTCCTCCAAAACATACTTCTCTCTAAATGGGAGAGAGAGGGATTTCATGGGTGGACTGTTCAGTGGATGAGGAATTGGGTGGATGGTTGCATCCAGAGGGTAATGGTCAACGGCTCAATGTCCAGATGGAGATTAATGACGAGTGGTATCCCTCAGGGGTCCGTATTGGGACCAGTACTGTTTAATATCTTAATCAATGACACAGACAGTGGGATCGAGTGCACCCTCAGCAAGTTTGAAGACGACACCAAGCTGAGTGGTGCGGTTGACACACCTGAGGGACAGGATGCCATCCAGAGGGACCTGGACAAACTTGAGAAGTGGGCCCATGTGAACCTCATGAGGTTCAACAAGGTCAAGTGCAAGGTCCTGCACTTGGGTCGGTGCAACCCCTGGTATCCATACAGGCTGGGGGATGAAGGGAATGAGAGCAGCCCTGCGGAGAAGGACTTGGGGGTACTGGTGGATGAAAAGCTGGACATGAGCCGGCAACGTGTGCTCGCAGCCCAGAAAGCCAACTGTATCCTGGGCTGCATCAAAAGAAGCGTGGCCAGCAGGTCTAGGCAGGTGATTCTGCCCGTCGGCTCTGGTGAGACCCCACCTGGAGTACTGCATCCAGCTCTGGAGTCCTCACTACGGGAAAGACATCGACCTGTTGAAGCAGGTCCTGAGGAGGGCCACAAAGATGATCAGAGGGATGGAACACCTCTCCTATGAGGAAAGGCTGAAAGAGTTGGGGTTGTTCAGCCTGGAAAAGAGAAGGCTCCGGGAAGACTTTATTGCAGCCTTTCAATACTTAAAGGGGGTTTATAAGAAGGATGGGGAGAAACTTTTTAGCAGGGCCTGTAGCGATAGGACAAGGGGTAATGCTTTTAAACTAAAAGAGGGTAGATTTAGACTAGATATAAGGAAGAAATTTTTTGCAATGAGAGTGGTGAAACACTGGACCAGGTTGCCCAGAGAGGTGGTAGATGCCCCATCCCTAGAAACATTCAAGGTCAGGTTGGATGTGGCTCTGAGCAACCTGATCTAGTTGAAGATGTCCCTGCTCTTGCAGGGGGCTTGCACTGGATGACCTGTAAAGGTCCCTTCCAACCCAAACTATTCTATGATTCTATGCCTTTGTAATTTCTCAGAAATAGTCCAGCAAGGAAGTACTCAGAACAAGAGATTAAAGCCCTCTTGTAAGAGTTACACAGGTGCTATGGTAATATTTAACACCTTTCTACCTTCTGACACTTAGCACATACATTTTCGATATTGCCACTAGCTATTACCGGCTAGGGGAAATACAGAGCATATAAACATATATGAACCACAGACACATAAAAAGTTCAATACGCATGAGTTCAGGCCACTTAATGTCCAAAGAGAAATGACCAGAGAAACAAACACTAGAAAGGAAAAAGGAGAGCAAGGAAAGCAAAGGTTATTTATTAAATCAGGGGTGTTCTTGGTTTCTATGTCTGAGCATCAAGACCACGCATTGTAAACAGATGCAAATTCTGCAACTAACATTCAGGTATATTATACAAGTCCCGTATGTCCTGTGGTTTTTTGCATTGCAAAAGCAGATGATACAGGTCAGGGATCTGGTGGTAGATCATAACTTGAGTTGAAGCTGAAGCCTGCAGTTGTCTCTGGGTCATGGATTTTTATATTCTTTGCTTGTGCTAGGCTAAAGATTGAAATATGCTTTACCTGTGTGATGTCTCTCTGTCATTAAAGTAATGGATTTTTTTCCTGGGGAATGAGGTATGAAGAACAAAACATAGCACAAAATGCATCCATTTATATTTCACTGGAAAATGTTGTGAATTAAAGTGAAAACAAAACAAAACAAAGACACAAGGAAATCTCTGACTGGTGCTAATGTTTTATACTGCGTCTTCAAGAAAGTCACAAAAAGTACTCTGCACCTACCAAAAAGTACTCTGCACCTAGACACTGCACCTACAGGCATTACCTATGCATAGAAGCTATCAAGGATTACCGTGCATTTTCTCTGGCATTTATATGAAAAAATTTAGTCACAAAATGCAAACAAGAAGGCATGATATATACCGTGATGTCAGTTCTGTCTTGTATTTTTTCTTTTCTTGCATACACTCTCCAAAACTCAAAGAAACCTATTTTAGTAATCCTGCCATAACTTCCCTAAACCAAACAAAAGTGAGGGATGCTTGGCTTGCTGTTCTCTAGACTTCCTTTTCTTCTGCAAAATTTGAAACTTCCTAACAACCTCTCCCCGCAGTCTATTGTCACCCTTAGATGTCATTGAAATGATACCAATAATATTTGTAGCTGGGTATGACACTCAGCCACCAGGAGCAAAGCTATCTGGCACTGTAATGCAAATGACTGCATTCATCAAATGAGCTTTGTTAGTTATTCATTGTGTTCCTTATCATTCCTTCCCCAAACCCCGGTGCCTCTGCAGTGCGCACGGAGGTGTGTCCACGGCAGCATCCCCGCTGTAAAACCCACCCTTATCAGGCAGAGCAGGGCGCCACGGGAGTCACCTGCCAAGTCACTGCGTCCCCTCTCCTCTCCCTCACCCTTTTGTGCCCAGTGTCGCTCTTTGTCCTCATCCATGGGATCTGTCTTCCACTGCTCTCCTCACCGTGCCAGACCCTCTCCCACAGGTGGAAGAATGATTTGCAATGAAAGGGACTCTCGAGAGATCTGTAATTCCCTCCTTCTTCTACCCCATCTCCGCATTTTCCTCCGAAATCGACATCTCCAACCAACCTTCTGCAGGGTCAGGCTTTTAAAAATAACTACTGCAACAAAACAGCCCAAGCCATCGTGCATATCTCAGCAGCCCAGCCAGCGTGCACAGACAGAAAACAGTATTGACAAGTTTGGAAAGGGACAGACACCAACTCTGATGCAGGCAGGCACTCAGAGCTTTTTTTCATTAAATCTTTCACTGCTTAACACAGTTCAACACATCATTCTGTACCTCCGGAGAAAAGCTTTTGGGGGCTGGAGCCAGAGATTAATCCCTCTGTAATTTCTACTGCTGCTGGCGATACTAACTGCCAAGGGATTTTGGGGAGAGATAATGGTACTGTAAGCTTGTAAACTAGGTGTAAAAATGGTCTTAATAAAACTGGGATGGTTGAGGCCCCATCAATAACCGCCACACACCAATTTTATTGGATGTAATAGATGCAATCCATTTGATGTGATAGAGGAGGCCTATCCCAATATGGTAACTAATAGAGGTTGGGGACCTACTAAAAAAATTGTCTACCACAACGGCGAAGCATCCAGGACAATCCACTCAGTTTAACCTCTAAAGCAAATGTAAAGATGTAAAAAGAGCTTTAGTAAGAGGACTGGTCTGGATCTTTCTTCAGTGAAAATGCAATTAAACAGGGTATAAAAACTGTGTATAAATAAACCAGTTTGGAATGATTCTGTCAGATATTCCATAATTAGTGTTTGTGTAAGAACAGATTTTCTGTTTTGCAAGAATCAGCAGATAATCAGCAGTTGATTGTTAAACTGCAAATATGCTGATCCAAGCATAACTGTTTTTACACATATACCTATGCTTCCAGGAAAACATAAGCAAGAGACATTTCCTCTACCCGAAGAACTGCTGTAACATCATGAGGCATAATCCTCAAACAACCCCAATTGTATTTTTTCTGCTTATCAGAAAAAAAAAAAAAAAGGGTTGAACCGGGTGAAAGCCCTAATTTCAGGTTCTTGGCACCCTATGTGATTTTGGACAAAACTTTTTTTTATACCTTAATTTCCTGTGTTTTCTTGTCTCAGATCAAGATTATTCTATTAGACTGACAGGTACTTTGATACTATGGTTAGGGTAACAGACCTAGAGTAGTACTATTACATGCTCTGTGCAATGTACCTGTAGATACTTTATGAACTAAGTGCAAGGTTCCTGTAAATCCTTTTTGGAAAAAGGAGAGGAAGTAAAGATTGGTGAAAGTTGAAGGCTAAAAGAGGAACGGAATACTAGGAATTCATCAGTGTGACAAAGAAAATAGCAGATATGTAACACCATGAGCCAGACAGTTTTCACTGGAAACTCTCATACTTCTGGTCATCTGGTCTCTCCAATTTTCATGAGCCCCCTCACTTTTCTGAATCCCCAGTTTGTTTTGCACTAATGGAGCAAGAGTGTTCGTCAATGGGTAATCAAAATTATTAATATATCGATGGTTCATACTGAATTCTATTAAACTTACCTGTGAATTTTCTATATTTCACATGAAGATTTTAGAACTACAACAGGTCAGAAATAATGAGCTAGATTGTGGGATTTGTTATGCACCATTAAGAAGAGGCCTTGAAGTGGTAACAGTCACAAGAAATTTCTCCCTGCATATAAGAATTTCCAACCGACTGTTGCTTATTTCCTTAAACCTCACTGCTCATCCCACCCCGTGAAAGCGGTCAGACTGATGAGCAAGCCATGGGACTTGCATGGCCAAGATGGTGAAGAATTCTGCTGCATCAGAAGAAAAATTTTTATGCAGCTCTTCATCTCTCCCATTCTTCACAGGGCTGAACAGTCAATAGTAATGAATAAGTAACCAGTTTCCAAAAGCTGCTCCTAGACTTTGGTCCTCTGCTGCTCCTAGACTCCCCACTTCACCTCTGTGCCTGGGAAGATCATGGAACAGATTCTCCTAGAAGCTATGCTAAGGCACATGGAGGACAGGGAGGTGATTCGAGACAGCCAGTATGAATTCACCAAGGGCAAGTCCTGCCTGACCAACCTAGTGGCCTCCTATGACGGAGTGATTACGTCAGTGGACAAGGGAAGAGCTACGGTTATCATCTATCTGGACTTCTGTAAGGCCTTTGACACGGTCCTCCAAAACATACTTCTCTCTAAACGGGAGAGAGAGGGATTTCATGGGTGGACTGTTCAGTGGATGAGGAATTGGGTGGATGGTTGCATCCAGAGGGTAATGGTCAACGGCTCAATGTCCAGATGGAGATTAATGATGAGTGGTGTCCCTCAGGGGTCCGTATTGGGACCAGTACTGTTTAATATCTTAATCAATGACACAGACAGTGGGATCAAGTGCACCCTCAGCAAGTTTGAAGACGACACCAAGCTGAGTGGTGCGGTTGACATGCCTGAGGGACAGGATGCCATCCAGAGGGACCTGGACAAACTTGAGAAGTGGGCCCATGTGAACCTCATGAGGTTCAACAAGGTCAAGTGCAAGGTCCTGCACTTGGGTCGGTGCAACCCCTGGTATCCATACAGGCTGGGGGATGAAGGGACTGAGAGCAGCCCTGCGGAGAAGGACTTGGGGGTACTGGTGGATGAAAAGCTGGACATGAGCCAGCAATGTGTGCTCGCAGCCCAGAAAGCCAACTGTATCCCGGGCTGCATCAAAAGAAGCGTGGCCAGCAGGTCTAGGCAGGTGATTCTGCCCGTCGGCTCTGGTGAGACCCCACCTGGAGTACTGCGTCCAGCTCTGGAGTCCTCACTACGGGAAAGACATCGACCTGTTGAAGCAGGTCCTGGGAGGGCCACAAAAATGATGTATTGGGTTTGCATGGCAAGGTTTTGGTAGCAGGGGGGCTACAGGGGTGGCTTCTGTGAGAAGCTGCTAGAAGCTTCCCCTGTGTTCGATAGAGCCAATGCCAGCCAGCTCCAAGACAGACCTGCTGCTGGCCATGGCTGAGCCCATCAGTGATGGTGGTAATGCCTCTGTCATAACATATTTAAGAAGGGGGAAAAAACTGTGCAACTGCAGCCGAAGAGAGGAGTGAGAATACGTGAGAGGAACAGCTCTGCAGACACCAATGTCAGTGAAGGAGGAGGGGGAGGAAGTGCTCCAGGCACCGAAACAGAGATTCCCCTGCAGCCCATGGAAGTTAATGGTGGTGCAGGTATCCACCTCCAGCCCATGAAGGTTAATGGTGGAGCAGATATCCACCTGCAGCCTGTGGAGGTTAATGGTGGAGCAGATATCCACCTGCAGCCCATGGAGGTTAATGGTGGAGCAGATATCCACCTGCAGCCCATGGAGGACCCCACACCAGAGCAGGTGGATGCACCCAAAGGAGGCTGTGACCCTGTGGGAAGCCCATGCTGGAGCAGGCTCCTGGCTGGACCTGTGGACCCATGGAGAGAGGAGCCCACACTGGAGCAGGTTTGCTGGCAGGACTTGTGACCCTGTGGGGGACCCACGCTGGAGCAGTCTGTTCCTGCAGGATGGCACCCTGTGGAAGGGACCCACGCTGGAGTGGTTCATGAAGAACTGCAGACTGTAGGAAGGACTCACTTTGGAGAAGTTCATGAAGGACTGTCTCCTATGGGAGGGACCCCATGCTGGAGCAGGGGAGGAGTGTGAGGAGTCCTCCCCCTGAGGAGGAAGGAGAGGCAGAGACAACGTGTGATGAACTGACCGCAACCCCCATTCCCCGTCCCCCTGTGCTGCTGGGGGGGAGGAGGTAGAGAAAATTGGGGGTGAACTTAAGCCTGAGAAGAAGGGAGGGGTGGGGGGAAGGTGTTTTAAGATTTAGTTTTTATTTCTCATTATCCTACTCTGATTTTGATTGGTAATAAAATTAAACTAATTTCCCCAAGTCGAGTCTGTTTTGCCCATGACCCTAATTGGTGAATGATCTCTCCCTGTCCGTATCTCGACCCACGAGCCTTTTTGTTATATTTTCTCTCCCCTGTCCCGCTGAGGACAGGAGTGATAGAGTGGCTTTGGTGGGCACCTGGCATCCAACCAGGGTCAATCCACCACAAATGATCAGAGGGATGGAACACCTCTCCTATAAGGAAAGGCTGAGAGAGCTGGGGTTGTTCAGCCTGGAGAAGAGAAGGCTCCGGGAAGACCTTATTGCGGCTTTTCAGTACTTAAAGGGGGTTTATAAGAAGGATGGGGAGAAACTTTTCAGCAGGACCTGTAGCGATAGGACAAGGCGTAATGCTTTTAAACTAAAAGAGGGTAGATTCAGACTACATATAAGGAATAAATTTACAATGAGAGTGGTGAAACACTGGAACAGGTTGCCCAGAGAGGTGGTAGATGCCCCATCCCTGGAAACATTCAAGGTCAGGTTGGATGCGGCTCCGAGCAACCTGATCTAGTTGAAGATGTCCCTGCTCATTGCAGGGGGCTTGCACTAGATGACCTGTAAAGGTCCCTTCCAACCCAAACTATTCTATGATTCTATAATACCTGTGGTTATTCTCAAGTTTGTTCCCATTTACGATCTTATCTTATTTTGATTAGGAGAGTAGTTCTAATGTGGCAGAGAATCCAGGTGTTTACAATAATAGTAAAAGAAGATAGCCCTTAAGTCACGCCTGTGTTAGCTCTGCTATGTGTTTTTAGTAACTGTCATTTACAAGGTTTCTGTCCTCTCTCTCCCTCATCTTATTCCAATCGTGTAAAATTCATCACTGAGTATAAGGCCATCCAAAGCTCAGACAATTTTTCATGTTCTTCCTTTAGGACTGATAGACCATTATCAGAAAAAAGTGCTAAATGCCTGCTGGCACCTTCAGTCAGCTGCCAGGAGCTAGAGATGTAACATTTCATACCTACAGGTGGTTGTGGTGCAGTAGGACTGGTGGAGCATTTTGGGAAAGCTTGCTCAGGTTATCTCAAAGATACCACTTTCCACTTAGACTTGGTTGGTTCCATCTAACACGTTTAAGACTGAAGGGTCTACAGAACACCAAGAAAATTGCTGAAACTGCTTGAAATTCAATTGTCACGAACACCTAACTCTTGATCGGGCCTTTGAAAATCCTGGACAAAAAGCTGAAAGCAGGCTAGAGGACCACATGGAACTTACTCTATCCAAGACCAATAACATAATTTACATCTGTATAAAAAAGACTGAGTAGAACAAAAATACTCATCAACCTATACAATATTCATCACGTCTGTAGTATGTCTAGTGGCTTACCTAACAGTACCCTCTACACAAAACATCACCACTGGTGAAATATCTAGAAAAAACAAAGTGTTGTTTACATCCCTGGTATGCTAAATTAGTGAATGACACAGAAAACATAACCTAGCTGCACATTTCTTACCCTTAAAAGGAGATATAAATGTATCCTAGTGCAGAAAAATCTAAAGGCATACTTACAGAAATGGAAAGTAAAAAGCTGAAGCATTAGATATTGTATTAGCAGAGGGAAAAATCTTTCAATTGGCCACAAACTCCATAGCACAGAAGATTAAATTTTAGTAGAAAATTATCAGATCAGCAGAAAATAAAATTGATCATTCCCATGCATACTGCAAAAGCAATATTTTACTGAGAAGACTGAATTCCTCAAATACAACATAAAAGCTTGCCATAATGACAGATAGTTCTATTACAAAAGGTACTGAGTGCATAATTAACCACTGCTAATATCTATCTGAATATTTGAAAAGAAGAAAAATTTATTCAAGTGGGATATAAACTATTCATCAAAGCTGCAAAAAATATATAAATTAAATTGCTGCAGTGAAAACATGCACTAGTCAGGCTATGTTTATGATCCCCTGACAGAAGATGTATAAATAGGAAAAATTTACCACTCATTCACTAGAGGCTAATGAAGCAGAACTAAGATCACACACACACCATCACTCAACTGCAGGACATTTGCAACTTCTCAATTTTATATAGAACTGCCTGTTCAAGTCACATATTCTGTAACAAAGGTAATTTTTTTTTGTTTCAGTCTGAACAGTAACCTGTAATTGGCTTGGAAGTTTCATTTTTCTTAAGCTAATGTTAATTTAACGAGTATTCTCTCCACATTCCTGGATATTAGGTGATGAAGGACTTTGTGTTCTCAGTTCCCCAGTATCAATCAGTTACATATAGTAAGGCATAAAAAGTAATCTTTAATTGAAGTTTCCTGCTCTGTAAAATGATTTATACTCTTGGATAAACAGCCACAACTCTAAACTTTGGGGTTTTTTATAACAGTTCACAAAAATGAAGAAAATCTAACCCTGTTATTTCCATACTATCCAAGCTATTGCAATTACTTAGCTGCAAATGTGGAAACAGCTAAGTATCCATAATTTAAGAAAACGCTTCTTAGAGCTAAAACATTTGTAAAGGATAATCAGAAGTTTATACTCTGTAGACAGGTGCAAGTAAGGTCTAAATTCTCAAACAACAGCAAGTTTCCAATCTCTGAATGTTCATTTAGAGTAATGCAAGCTGCATTACTTTGTCAGCCAATAGAGGCATATGGACAATATTCCTGAATATACTCTCAGCTCTGAAAGCTGTAACATTTGCCACTCGCAAGTGTAAACATATTTATGAATTTTTAGCATCATCTTATTCTGACAACTTTATTTATCTGCGTCACGTAGTATTTTCTAGAAGCTGTTTGTGAATGAAATATAAATTAGGGCTCTTCTCACAGAGTGATTTGAAGTATTTCCCATGAATTTACTTTCACAGAGGCCCTAGCAAAAACGCCTCCCTGCAATTTTAGTCAATGGATTATACCTAATACACTATTTTCTTCCTAATTTATTTACATAGCCTATAATGCACTTAACAAAGATCTTAGTATGTCAGGTGAATGCTAAATTGATTAAAAACTACAGGCCTGTTTCCAAGAATAGGAAACAAATAGTACCTTGTGCTTCCAGCAGCATGCTAGGAACACACTCTCCGGAGATGAATTCTGCCTCTGTTCTCCAAGTGGGCCCAACATAATGCCAATCTATAGGAAGCATGACTTTCTCCTGCTGTAAATACAAATCTCCACTACACTTATAGCATAAAAGTCTCCTTACTGAAAGGTTTAATTCTGCATATTGTTTTCTGTAAGCACACTTCTACAGATGCCTGAAATAACAAAGGGAAAAATATCTTACAGCACGTGAAACTTTGGCCATGTATCTTTAACTTCACTCTGTCGACACTTACCTACCTGGAAAGGGATGACCAGTACAGCCCTATTTACAAATGTGACCATAAGACTAGCTTGCTTATGGATCACTCTCAGATCCCATAAGAAAAACTGTGAGAGTACCCTATCATTACTGCAACCGGTGGCACATCCTGCTCAGCAGAGGCCAGGGCGATCCTCTTTTCCTTCTGCATGGGCTGAACAAAACCCATGCCAGTACGGGGAGGCAAGGCAAACTTCCCTGGTGCAATGCTGTATTCGCTTCTTTAATAGCAAGGTAAAAGGTATAACCATCCACTAGAAAAAAAACAGCCTACCACTGGAACAATATTCACAGTATTTTAACTGCAGACAGTAAAGTTTTACTCCACATTGCTGTACATACTAGTAATGCCAGTGCAATTTGTATTCAATGTATTCAAATGACTATACATGTGCTGTGGAGGGGAAAGAAAGCTAGTCAATCAGAATTCAGTACTTACTAATATTGAACACATCCATACCATACATATAAAATCTCTCACTAGAGGAAGAAAAAAAGGAACCATAAAAGACGTTTTGGTTGAAATGGCTTGAGGAGTCATCTCACAACACTTCGTATGTCTGGCACTTTTCATTGTGGATAAATTTGCAAATAAATATTCTAAAATGGCTCAAATCTTTCATTCTTTCCTGTCTTTTAGTTATTGCTGAGGTACGAGCAGCAACATCTATGATACTTTATAATTTTGTTTCACCAGTGAACAAAGATTGAGGTGGTAGTCAGAGAATCAAATTAGAAGAAAGAGACAGGAGTAAATATTCTGTCAGTGTTGTAGAGTGTTCCTGTGCAATAAAAGGAAATCCAATTTTCTCATCCCTCCTCTTGCATTCAGATTTTCCTCACTACAATAAAAAGCTAAGCATTTCTCAGTCTTCCAAATCAAAAACATGGGAACAACAGCTTTTCTGAAAATCTGTAACCCAAGGCTTAGAGTAGCTTCCAACTAAAGTCTCCTGAGGTATGGGCAGGTGGGAGCCTGAGACCTATCCCTTCTCAAGTCACACTAGAAATTAACAGCGCTATTATTTGAATGATGACCTTTCTGCACAGTGCTAAGAAGTGTTTTTTCTTGGAAACAGAATTTATTCGTTGGGACCTATTCCCAGCAGCTGCTGCAGTCACTACAATCCAGGAGGGTAAGCCAAGATTTCTATCCCACTTCCCACCTTCTTCATATCCCACTGAAGACATATGCATGGGAAAGAATTACCATTACGGGTGTGCAAATTTGAAAGCATCAGCTACCTGTCGCAATTTTTGTCCTAAATAAAAGAAAGGGTGCATTCTGCCACCAGTCCCTTTTCCCCAAATCATTTTAGCACAGAGTAAAAGAGTGGCAATATACCCCTGCACATAAAGTTTATGCCCCTGTTTACTCTGGGGTCACTTGCTCAAGTGCCTCTAATATTAAGGGTGACAATGTTCTTGAATAGTCCAGAGCTGTCCTGTAAGACCTGACTAAAGATTCATTGCATTTTTGCTTAACTTCCACTCATTTCGGGAGTTAATTATCTGTAAGAATGTTCCTTTAAACTAATGAATCCCATCTCAGCTGGAGGTCAAGTAAGCAACTAAAGAGTGCAGAGAAGCTCATAAATAAATTACTAAATTAAGGTTCTTAAGTCTTATTTGCCTATTTTAATCTTAATCAAGCTCCTCTTCACAAATTTTAGATGTGAACAATTGTCTTTAAAATATGGATAAATAATAACCCAACTGAACCCACTGCCAACACGAGAATATTATCCATTTCATAATACACCATCTCCAGTCTGAGAAAAATGTTGGACAAAGCAACAGGCCTTGATGTCCATCAAAAATCTCAAATAATTATAGGTAATGTTGTAGGAAACAATCTTTCAAGACTCAGAGCTCTCTGCAGCGCTTCCCAGCCCTCAAGCCAAAGACACTTTGAGAACTTCAGATAGAGCACCAATTAAGCCTAAATTGCCAAGACAAAGCATTAATTTCAAGGCAAAGTCTAAGAAACCCAAATTCTTGCCATAGAGTTTTACAAAACCAAAACATATTTGAACCATTCATGGAAATAAGCTTTAATACATACTAGTACCACTAGGAAAGTGCATTCAGCACTTGCTGAAGTCTCTGCAAGAACATCAGGGAGCCTTAAGGGGCCTATTAAGTTGCATTTTTGGGGCACACTAGTGCCCATGGTCAAAGCCCAGATTTGAAAAAAAATTACAGTCTCATTACTATGCACAAATGGGAAAGAACAGTTGGCTGCTGCATTGAGAAGGCTGTCATATAAGCTATAAATAATGAGACGTACTGATCACTCAGCAGCCTTCACTTTTGTTTTTCCTCTGTGTTTTTTCTTTGGTTGTCAGTAACTATGACATCTGTCCTCTCCATTCAGCTGGTTAATGGCCCTTGTCTAACTCTGAAACATTGGACTAGCACTTTGGGAAACCACCTGTATCCATGAAATAAAGATAAAGCTGATACTACAAAGGCTCTTGTATTTCTAGACTCCCATTAATTGCTCTGAAGATCTTAGCGTAAGGTGAGCAAGCACTTATCACCAGCAGAACCTTGTGACATGCCACAGAAGTGTTCTCCCAGCACACAGGAGCTGTGGCTGAGCAAAGCCCTGTGGGTCCTTTCTGAGAGGAAAGGCCTGTCAAACATACTTCCAACCTTCCCTGAGAGGGTATTCAGGCGTGCTAGCAATATCTCATGGGCAAGATTACCAGAGGTAGCTGATGCATCTCAAAGAGTCTGTATGTTCACTTATTGTCACAAAATTAAAGGAGGAAGTATTGACATAAACTTACTGCTCTCAATATAATATCAAAATAACAAAATAAGGGATCTACTGCTAATAAGGATTAATAAAAGTTAAGTAATATAGTTAAAAACAGAAACAACTGTTCAATTTACTCTAGATAGCAGTAGAGTCTCATTTGCTCTTTCAAAGGCATAATCAGTTGAAGGGCACATTTTTCTTCTCTTTGTTCTTTCCCATCAATTTTAATGGGTGCAGAACATCAGTCACATGAAACGTAATGGGACAAGAAGATGGATGAGTACATTTGAAGCTAGTAGTCACAGGACAGAAAACATCCTGACAAAGTGACACTGGCAGCACAGGGTTCAACAATAGAGCCTGGACAATATTTAGTAAGTGAAACTACAGTGCTACATGATTTGGTATTCTCACTGGGCAAAATCCTTCCCCTGTCACTATTCATCATGTTCCCACAGGTCAGACTTTCAAAGACATTCTCCTACTGAACATGACCAAATGACTTTTTTAATTCAAGGAAATACGTAAATCTGGGGACAAAGAGGTCATTTGGAGATAAATGGGAACAACCTCCTGTATTAGGAACTTAGAACTACTTCATCAAGAAGACTTTAAATGGTTTAGTAAGATTCACACATAAGATTTGAAATATATTATGCCCACAGGAGTGAGGAGACTTTATACCTATGCTGAACTTATTGACAGCAACAGGACTCCACTACTGATGAACAAGTAGCAAACCCCTCCTATTTTCATCAGTGCCTGAAGAAAGCAATACCAATAAATTCATATTTATAAATTATTCCATCTTAAAAAGCTTCTAAGTTGCACAATAAAATAAAATATATGAATAAAAACGCAACTTGCCCCATTAGTTGTCTGAGAAGAGGTTCTGGGGGGAAATTGCAAAGAAAATTCCTATCAAAACTGACCTTTAGTGTACAGTGAAGGAAAAAACAGACTTCCAACAAACTGAACGAAAACCCTTCTAGACTTTGAGGATGCGTGGGACTCCAGAGCTGTTGGGAAATGCAGGCAGATCTACACTCTACTGCAACGATCCACTTGTGTTATAACTTTACCAATAATTGCTAAGTGGATCGATCTAGCATTTTACGATGCTTATTGTGATCACCATCATCATTATTAGACAATACTATTCCGGTTTCTTCATTAGCCATTAGCTGAGATCTCTACTGTTAATCTTTAAAGCTTTAAATAATACACAACTTTATACCAGAAAGGGAAAAGAGAAACCAGGACCTCTTCAAATATACCCACGAGAGAAGGAATTAGAGCCAGACCTCCAAGTCCCGCTGCTGTGCTATATAGGCCCTATGCCTCAATACACCACAGTCACCCATCCAGTGGCATGCGATATCAGAAGGCAAAAAGCCAGCTTTTGGCACGCTCTCTTAAACAGGGCAACATCCCTCTCTGGCATCAAAACATACATTGTGAAGGTGATGGTGTATTCTTTTTCTAACAAGTACCTTGTTGGAAGCTGTTCACACAAACACTTCTTGCTATATATACTTTCCTTCTCTCCCACAAGATATGAGACTGCTCTCTAACAAAATCTACAAGAAGTCTATGCTGGTAAAGAAGATTATGCATAGGGAGAAGCTTCCCACAGTAAGTCACATATCTCAGCATGGGAAATCCAGAGAGGATGGAAATTCCACGTCAGGAGAAGGTTTGAGATTTCACAAACGGTACACCCAACTCTGCAAAGAGCAAAACATTTTAAGATAAAAGAACACTTCACTCACTTTTGGCTTCCAAATTTCATACTATATGAAATAACACACCATTTAAAAAACTACTGAACATAAGATGTTTCAAAAGTTAATCACCCTAAATATTTCACTATGATGATATATAAATAATATTCAGACATTTCTGGAAACTTCTTTCCCATGGTTTCCCTCTAAGACCACATTTTGATAAAATATTTAATTTTTCTATGAAGCATTTTGATTTTGATGGAATTATATTCCTCAGTGAAAAACAAAGTAGACACCACACACACTTTCTGGAATTCCCCATTTTTAAACTTACCGGTCTGTGTCTTTCCTGACTGTAACAGTAGACTACATGACAAACTAAATTTAAAAAATGCATAAAACCATACTGCAATGAGAGATGCCACCTCCACTTTTACTAACCCTGACCTCTGAGAAAGCATTCCAAATGATGAACTTTAACTAATAATTGACCCTTTCTTCCATCTTTTCTTGCCATTAAAATTTGTTTTGAGCTGGCAGTTCATATGCCGACAGATATCATGAGGAATCTGAAAATTTCACATTCTAGCTATGAGGAAGTCAAAGGCCTGAATAATGATTGTTCCCTGAGCAGCATTCCCTGCAAATCCATCACTATAATATGCAAAAAGCACATTACAAATACAATCAAACATATTTAATAGGTCAGTCAATTGTTCTGTTATATCACAGGTAACCAAAGATAATCCTTTTCTCTGATTATTTCAACTTTTTAGTCCTCATAAGGACTTAGCAAAGTTGACCCTTTCCCGTGCTCCCCTTGGTCCTCAGGACATGTGTCCTGGCACTGCAGTTCAATACCTTTCTGACATTAGAGAGAAACTGAATGCCTAATAAGTCTGTGGAATTTTCCCAGGAGTGTCACCAGTTTGCTGCACATGGGCACAGAAGCTGCACTGACATTTGCAAGCAGGATGGTCCCTGAAGGCATGCCTGCAGATGCAGGGGCAGAACCTGCGATCCTAGCCAGAAACCTGTTGGGGTCTCAAGCGTGCCACGATGTGCTGACGCAGCCACGACTGGCTCCTGTTGGCACCGATGTCTGTGGACAAGCCCTGAAAATCCAGAGCCAAACATTTTCCTCCTCCTTAGGGCCATGCACAGCTGCTAACCCCACGTGGGTGTGTCTCAGCCTCACCTCTCAAGCAATGATGCCTACCCTACATGTGCAGAAGAATACCAAACCCTCAAGAATTTAGACTGCTTCTAAACATTATCTTTCAAGTTCATCCCAATTCTTTTCAAATGTCCTAAACTGTAAACTAAACCTGATTGATATTTGCAAACTTTTCTCACTGAGCGTAAGTGAGGCTACATTTAATGAAAAGTGTTTTGTTCAAAACAGTATGATTCCAGGAGCTAGGAAAAAAAAAAAAAAACAACGAACAACAAACCCCACAAATACTAAGAGATATGAAACAAACCAGAAAAAATTCTCCAGCTGGGTGAAGAACACAAAACCTAAGTTGTATCTAGACAAATTAAAGATGCTTGTAGACTTTTGCAGATTGAGTCCTCTCAGATTCAACTCTGACATTAACACACATGAAGAACAGGAATTCTACATATGACGTGGTAGTTTGGAAGATTACTCATTCCACCGTGCTTATGTTTTTTCAGAGGTCAAACTTCATGGCCAAAACCTCTAGGGAATAAACCGCTACTGTACACAATCAGACCACAAAACAAAGGAAAACTAATGTTTGTTTTGCTTCACTTTGCTGATTATCAGGGTTTGCTTCTGTTGGTTAAAAAAAAAAAACAAAAAAACAAAAAAACCCCAACCTTCATGCTGGAGGAAAAGAAATGAATTATTTTTTCCACCTGAGAGAAGAAGGATATGTAGAATTTCCTAACTTCCTCAAAGTGAAACAACAAAAACCCACAACAGCGAGGGTCATGCAAGTTTACATCATCCTATTATGTAGAAATGGCCAAATAGCCACGCTGTCCTCTGCCTGTCCACACCAGTATTTTAAACTAAAATGCAAAATACAAACAACTATAAGAGAGAGTTTGCAGTGCATTATATGAAGACGCTGCAATTCCATTTCTAGGTTCAGCCCATGGCATAGAAGTATTTGTAAAATTGTCTTTCTGAACTGCTGCTTATTATAAAAAAATTATAGATAACCTTTTAACAGTTACTGATCTAATATCCTCTCTTAACTGACTGATTTTTGTTACAATTATTGAGCAAAGTAAAACAAATGACAAGCTTATTACACACAAAATAGCAAGTAACTATCTCCACTGCAACCACAAAGTAAGTGTATAAAGAATAATCCACATCTAAATTTTTAAATTCTTTCATGTCTTGATATTTTGAGGTGATGTTTGCAACTAGGAAATCCTCTTGCTCTCGGAAAAAAAAAAAAAGATCCTCCTAACAGTATCATCAAACTACTTTGCATGAACCTAGAAGACGAGAGGAAATTTTTCAACCTTTGTGGTTGAAATTAGCCAGTGGGTTTAAACTTACGGGGTGGACAGAAAAGCAAGTACTGTTACAAAAAGCTCATGTCCTTTAAAATAACAGGTCAAACACACTCTGAAGTTAAACAGCCTTAAGGCCAAAGATCCAAGCATTTTTCAGCTTCTTTTTTTTAATTATTTTTATGAGACCTCACCAAATCCCTAGGGGTGGAAGAACTGCTGGCTATCACCAAGCCCTGCTGTACACGTCTCCATTAAGCTCTTAGCTCTTGGGAGAAATCTGGTGAAACAACCTACTGTCAATTAACCCTTAACATACAGTTGGCAGAATGTTTGGCTGACATTTTAATGTCCCTCCCCTTCAATGAACCACAAAACAAAAATACTAAACTCCTAAAATATGCTTCTTTGGCAGTTATCAGTCTGTGAATGCTCAAGGTAGCAAGACTGGCTTCGTCACATCATTGATGTATAAGACTCACATAAAGATACGTTTTGCCTTAGGCCTGAGGATTATATCCATACCAAATCACATCAGGAAGCAAGCCTCAAGAAAGGACAGCTCTGTAAAAAATGTATAAAAATCTGATCATTAGAAGAATCTTTAATCCCCATTGTTAAATTCAAGATGCAAGGAACAGCAAAATGACGGAGAAAATCATGCTATTCTGTACCTCAACTCCTTTTTTTATTTTCATGGCATTGCATATCCCTGCAGATTACTGATATAATCTTGGTATGGCTTTTTATAGCTGCCTCTGTTGTACCCATCCCCTGAATTCTTATCTCACATACTATTGTCTGCTTTCTTATCTCAGAACTCTTTCTTTATCCTTCCTCTTGAGGTACGCGCAGGAACTATATGCCTTTTACAAGACAGTAAACAAGGACAGAAAATGAAAGCCTGGCCCCAGTGAAGTCAGTGGCAACACTTCAGAGTTTCCTGGATTTTATCAGAAAAAAAATAAGTGTTTTATCAAAGGCAGTTGGCATGAGATCCAAAATAACACTTAGGTACTTAGCATATAATTCAGGTGTCATGTTCAAAAGAATGATCCCAAAAATCCTAACAGGTTTAGGTTTTTAGGAAATCAGATGACGACTGCCTTACATGCCTAGTTGTATGCATGGGTGTCTTCTCTATGGCCATCATCCATGTGGGTGGCCAGAGCTGGTTATCTTAAGCGGCCTGTGTGTCCCCAGACCCAAATCCCCACGGCACAGTCCTCCAGGACTCCTCAGGAGCCTTCACACCTCAACACAGTTCTGTGGTGAGAGCCTAAATCTAGACAAGAGGTGGTCTTTCAGACCTATCTTCTCTTTTAAGCAATTGGCATGTGGTGACAAAGCACAGAGCTGAGGTGTGGGTGGCCGGGGCTCTGGGGACAGTTACTGCTGGGCAGCCAATGCTCCCTAGGTCCATGGACCAGTACCCAGCATGGGATGGTGAGTTCCTCCACAAGGAGCAAGAGCTCAGATGTTAGAAAAGCCACAACACTGGTGTCTTTTTGAGTACAGCCTGCAGAAACATTATTACAATAGGATTAGTTATGTAGATTAATGCTGCTCAATTATCGGTGTAAAGTAAATAAGCAAGGAAACAGAAGAACCAGGAAAGCTGTGCCTGTTAACCACAAAGACCATCTCTTATCCGTAGGAGAAGTCAACTTTTATGAACTTGGTTTTTAAAGTTTTTTCAGTTCAGCAGAGGTTCTTTAAGGAAATTCCAAGCAAGTTTCAAGGACGTGGCTAGAAACATATGACAAGCTTTACTTGATTATATTTTTACCATAAATACATTGCCCTACTAATATGAGACAGTGCAGCTTTGAGGGGAATTACAAAGAGCAGAGGTCTAAAATTGTTCAGTTAAACTGAGAGGAAGCAGTACTCCTACAAGTTTGTTGACTCTTTCAGCCCCTCAAAATTTATTTTTGAACTTTTCAAGCAGATAAATCAGTATTCAGAACAGCTGCTTATTAAAAATAAGAAGCAGGGGGTTCTCAATTGTTTTGTTTAAAAATTTAGAGAGGAGCCAGAAGGAAAAGCTAGGAAATGCAGTAAGAGCAAACCAGATCTACTTTTGCTACTGACTTAATTCAACTCAGATAATTCAGCTAATTTCCAGGCAATTAAATTTAGAATTTTCTCCTTTCATATTCTCCAGAGGTAAAAGTGTCCTGCCATAGAATTTCGATTAAAAATAGAACTTAGATATAAATGGACCCAAAAATGTATTTGTGGTGCTGCAGCACAAGGTAGTACTTTCCCATTGCTGGTGAAATTCATGAGGGGCATTTGGAGGTGGCACTGATGCACAGCAAACAAAGGTGACGCAAAAGCTGCTGGCAGGTATCTCCAGAAAAGAATGAGCGCTAATGGCAAACACCACACTGAGGAGTTGTCATGTAAATACCTCACACGGCATAAGTACCAAAAATGAATACTAGTGGCTAGAGGTTGGTTTAGCAGGAAAATAAGGATCACATCATCTAGTCTATTTAATCCTCTGAATAAACCCAAACGTCATCAAGACCAGAGAAGGCAGGTTCCAGGGACAAGGAGCACTGCTTGGCCCCCAGTCTTCTTTCCTTATTCCAATGCCAGCTATAAGCAGCATCTCCTGAAAAATACAGAAGTGCCTCTGCTGTTTCAGTGGGCAGGCTTGATGTCTGTCTTGTGAATACCTTTGAATTTGAAGAGATGTACCACTAAAACTCAGTACTTCAAGTAGCCCAAGGGATATCAAAATGAACATAAAATCAGAACTCTAAACTGGTGAAAATTTGAGCTTTATGCTAATTATGGAAACCAACATGAGAAGCAAACTGCATAATCAGTCTTCAGAGGATTTTAAAATGCTCCCAGCTCCACCACTGACTTTGTGACCCATCCCAGATTGCCTCTGTTTTCCCTTCTAGCTTTCCTCCTTTCTCCCTTTCAATTCTAAGCTCACCTGAGCCAGGACTGCTTCTTAACACGTAACTCAAAAAAGAAGTTCACACTGGTCTTTGGTTGCCCTCCTAAAGTACTGTGTTCTCTCTCTCCCTCCCCTCTTTTTCTCTGGGTTAACTGCACATTTTGAAAACAAAGCATAAAAATTCCAGCAAACAGAAATTATTTCCATATGATGTCCACAGAATTATGTGAAAAATTTGCATTTCCTTGAGTCTGACACAAGGCTATTGAAGATCACTGCTGACGATTGATCAGAGGGTGCTTCAGTTTAATTCCCTCCAATCCTTGCCATATTTCTCTTATCCTTTCCGCTAAATGGGAAAAGTCCTCATCATGCAGCTAACAAATGACTTAAACTCACTTCTTTCACCCCAGCAGTGCAAGAGAAAATCAGCTGAGAATGGCAGAGGTCTGCTCCTGATGGACATGAGCCCACACCAGGTCCCACCTTCTCTAAGTGAGTTGACATAGACTTCCTGGCTGCACACTCATTAGCTGAAACCTGCTTATACAGCACACAGGAAATAATAATAAAGTGCCCATGAAGTAGCATGTAGGGCCATAAATTTCATATTGAGACATCTTCCATTTCTGCACTGGTAGGCATATGGAGAAGAGGACTTGAGGGGGTGCTACACCTGATGCCTTCTCACAGTGAAGTCAAGAAGTAAAGCTGAGCCATCCTCATGTCCTGAGGACAAGTGAAGAGGCACTCAGAAGCACAAGGGTCCTTCACCAATGCGTAGTGTATCTCAAAAGCTTTCATTCTTAAAACACGACTATTTGACTTTTTGTTTTAATTCCAATCCGCACGTGCAAGACACAGTTATCAAAATAAAAGTCTCTGTCACGCAAGCAAATGCTGTTTTTGGAGGGGGCCTCCATGGTCTCTGAACTGCTATCTCAGTGAAAGGCAAACGAGCCTGGAGGAAGGGGGTGGGGGGAAGAGCGAGGAATTATACAAATTCTAACGATGTCTTCATTTCCCAGCAGCTCTACAACAAAAAGCTCTCCGGTGCTGAATCTGACCTCACTACAAACAGTAGCAGAAAACATGCCTCACTGAGCACTTGCGTGGTTTTCCTCTGCAAACATGCTTTCTTTTGTTTACTGTATTTTTAAGTACATGAGTGCACAGACCACCCACAGTATCAGGTAGCCTAGCACGGGAAAGGTGAGAGATGAGGCTATGATTGCTTCCTTATATGAATATAAATTAATCTATCTGATCCACATGTGCTAGTGAGCCACAGCTCATCCTCAGTCAGTTCATGTCCCTGACAGGCTAACTTGTCCCAAGCTCTCCAGAAATCATGCAGATGAAAGAGCCAAGGCTGTGGTATAGGAATTACAGGACTGGAGAGTTAAAAAGGGATTTTCAAATCAAGTAGTAATGCCTGCCTTGACTTAATTTAATTTAACATATTCTACGACTGCTTCCCCCCCATAGCAGCAAATCAGTATTGTACACAGAAGCAGTTATGGTGCGAGATACTACCTGATCTCTACTGTAGCACCTGGCTAAAAATATGCTCAGTATCCTTTGGGCTCTGACCTGCATACACTGAAACAAAGATAGGGATGAGTTTACAGATGAACAGAGGATCTGGCAGCGAGCACACGAAGTCATTTCTCTGCTCTCCTTCTGCACCTTATCAGTGACATTTCCCTAACAGCACAAGATGCAGCACCAGGCTCACTGCATTTCAAGTCCCCAAGGAAACTCACTCAGATCCTCCCAGGGATTACACTCTATCTGGCAAGCACCAGAGTAAAAAGTGAAAGCATTAGTTCATTTTGGACCTTGGTTGTTCACATCCACAGACACTCCAACTCAACAGCAGAGAAGATAACAGATAAAGGGAAGAATTTCTCTAGAATCTCTTAGAAACCCCACCTTTGGGTTTGCTGATCATTTCAATAGCATTTATTACTATGCAACATTACTGCAAGGAATATTTTGAAAATGCATTCTCTCTAAACCAGGCACAGCCTCTTTTTTCCCTACACACATGCAGCCCTTTAAGAAATGTCTAATCCCCTTCATAGCACAGCCTGCATTTTTTATTCCCTGGCACAGAAAAGCAAACACCGACCTACTCCACTCTCTCCATTTTACACTTTCAGATCAGTTTGGCAATCCAGAGCTGGGGAGGGGGAAAGGGAGGAGAGGGAGATGCGCTGCTATGCTTTTCCCTGTGCTATTGCTGTAAGAAAACATGATGATGGGATTACGACTAACTACTGAACTAAAGGGAAGTGTTCTACCTAGAAACTGTCTCCACCAGGCAAAGCAACGGGCATGTTACCTGCAAATGGACACTCTTTTAGGATTGAATACGCCTGCTGGTTCTGTGGTGAAAAATGATGCAGAGGTATTGCCCTCAGTAGTAATTAACAATGTTAATCTTCTTCTTCCTCTCTATGGTGATAAAAAGAGTCATTTTTATATTTAATTAATGCAGAGGATCATTTTGGAAACTGGCTAATGAGGTTCTGATCACATTACCATGAAAATGTGCATTAACACTGCAACTGAGGAGGCTGCTTCATGTATAGAGAATCCACTTTGTAATTTGCCCACTGTGAAATGAATCACGTCAGGAGGAACTCGGAGGGAACCAGTCGGCAATGGGCACTCAGCTGCTGCTCTGCCAATAGACCACCAACACTGTAAGCTGCTTTTTCTCTTCTGCACTGCCTGTCAGCAGCAGCACAGTCCAAAACTGCAAGCGTTCAGCCTCCGTCAACGGCAATGTGTCAAAGCCAGGACGAATTATAGAGAGGGAGAGAACAGATGCTGAGAGGCACTAAACTTTAGTATGTGAGGGTCTGCTGTGCCAAGAGGAAAAAACAAACAAAAAGCTGCAAATCAAATACTGATTCAATAGGATCCGAGCAAAAATTATGGGCTATTATGGTAAGTGCTTGTTTCGTCTTTTCTCATCTTATTCTGAAGGAGCTGGAAACACGTTAGCAGCACGCTGCTACACTGCTACTCACAGTGCTACGATGCTGAAAGACACACCAAAATATCTAGATGGGATTAAGATCTTTGTCTAGTAGTAACCAGAAATAACACACACAAAATGAATGAACAAGCAGCACACCTCACCCGTGGAAACCCTGTTGTACTCAGTACCTGTTTAAAGGTGACAAGCATGTTTCAGAATCATTTTGATTTTAATTAATTAATCTGAAAATTTAACATACTTCTTGGCCAGCACAGACATGCCATAAAAACTTTGTTCCTTAACTCAGAAATGCCTGAGATCACAGACCTAACGCTTTCAGATGCAGCAGTGCAACTTATCTGAAATCAGTCTTATTACCAAAGCCAAGGGCTCCCTTAAAACACCACCGATACAGTTCAGTGAGACTGCTGCTATATGACTGACATCTTGGCAGAAGATGCACAAAAATGTTAAAAGAATCCCACAGGAAGTCATCTGAAGGGGGAGTGGCAAACGAGCAGAAAACAACAGGCACCCAAAATACTAATAATTACCACCCCCCCCCCCCCAACTTAGCTAGCAATTTTGCAAAGAAAAAAAAAGGCAAAGCAAAACAAAAGCATCTCTACTTACTCTCTGTAAAGAACACACATTTTTACTCTGGAGATGCTGGTAATATCCTCTGCACTCACCTGTGAAACTTCATAGAGCAGTTTGTAGTGCTCCTCTCTCTTCTGAAAAGTGCACAGATTGCAGCCCATCCTAATAAGCAACACAAGAGCAAAGCCTCTAATTTCCCCAGCACTGAAAGGCAAATGCACTGACAGGGAATCACCCTCCAGACTTGACTACTGTTTTTCATCAGTCACTCCAGCCCCGAAACACAGGCACACCACTGTTAGCTGGAAGCACAAGGCAGGGCAGTGTGTAGCAGCACGCTCTTCTTCCCTTTCCCTAACTATCTTACACTCACGTATACACACACAGAGTTTCGACTCAGTTCATGGCAACACTCCCCCTGTCTCTGCATCAGTGCACATGACTACACAGATTCTCACTCATGAATATTAATAGTCTCTCATTGATTATTTATGACAGAACGTGTTAGCGGGGAGGGGTGTCATAGCTGCTGCTGATGACAGATGAATATTCACTAATTAAGAAGCAAATGTACTGTGGTTAAACAAAATTCACTTGTGTCAATACCATCTCTGTTTATTAAGGTTAGAGGGACTAAGCTTCACATATTTCACCCACACTCGCCTTAATTTTTACAGTAATTGTGAGACTAATTCATGAATAGGGGTGGAAAGGCACAAGTCAAGTCTTATGTTAGGTCTCCACCTTGTGCAACAGGGATCACGGAATATATTTAAAATATTTGTAAGCATTTTAAGAGAGCGCTTGTGAAACCTGAGCTGATGTTGCTAAAAATTTAAAGCAAAGAAGGAAGGAGAGAAAATTAACCCAGATGGCTATACTGCTAGCTTCACCTTTGACACTGCCAAATTTAGCCAAAAATTCCAGTGTACTCATAAAAAGGCATGAGTCTATAACAACTTGTCATAGATATCCAGTATATGTGGAAATGCAGGTGTGCCTGATCTGGTGCTTTTTACATATATACACACATTGTACTGTTTATTAAATAATCTCACATTCAAGTCTCTTCTGGCATGTAAAACAGATTAATAGTAATTATAGCCCCAATTTCCAAGAAACTCAACAGATATACCCTCTTGGACTCCTAGATATCAAAGCTTTTATTATACGTGCCATTATATCTAATTTTACCATTTGTAAATTAGATTTTAATGGCTCCACAATTCTCAATGTGTGTATAAAGGCAAGGATGCTTTTAAAATTAAACCCACATGTTAAACGTTAAGGCCAATGGAAATCGCACTTAATTCCAGCCTGACATTAATTCCTATATTGTGTATCATGTAATCCATTGGTAGTTACGCAAGATAAAAAGCTCAAGCCATGACAAACCAAGACAGAAAATAAAAAAGTTGCTTTTGTTTTATCACTCCTTTCTCAGCAACTCTGCTAATCAAGACCTATGTCCTTGTTTCAAAGCATCTTTAATCTGGAGGGGATAGCAGGTGGGATCCAAAGCAGAAATAATTACTTGGAAACCAATGAAACCAGTTAGTTAAGATTGACACTGGACCCTAAAGAGTTGTAATTACTAAGCACTGATGTACAGCTACTATTTTTTTTTTGGGTGCAGTTTCCTAAAAGTGCTTTGTCAAACATTTAAAATCGATAACAGGAAATGATTCTAATGAGCACTAATTGTTAACAAATTGGCTTTGCATCTAGCTGCACCTCAAACACCACCAACACCGGTAGCAAGCAGATCAACAATCATGTGCTGCTTATCAGTCCTGCCCCTTGGGAAGTAATAATCCGATTTTCTGGGCCTTAATTTTACCTAACAGCCGGGATGAAAGCCAAGCAGAGAAACCTAGAGGAAAAACTGGACCATTACTGTGAACTCTGCATATTAGTAAAGTTTGCTAGAACCTCTATGTAAATTACAGATATTTTGAGACTAAATATTAATTAAATTTAATCTCCTTTAATAAATGAGCAGAGTCAGGAGGAATCAAATAATGACCATTAACAGAGCAAGCTCTTCTCGTATCAGCTTCCAGCACTGTTCTGAAACATAACATTAAGATTTATTTTTATTTGGTGGAAGAACCCGAGCAGGCAGGTTTGGTTCTGAACTTTCCCAAAGTCCGAGGGTTTCAAAGCCGAACTGCGCAGGTGGGTTCATCATCGTTAGGAAGAATCAGCCTCTGTTCTCCTCCTCCACATTCCCATGAAATGCTGTTCATGCTGAGAGGGTTAAACCCATGAAGCAAACATCAGCTCAATCTTTGAAGGGTTCTACATTGTGAGGTGCAGAAGGATTCTCAGATGTGTAAATTTCAAACTTAAGAAAGTCAGATCAATGAACTAGACAACAGTTGTGCAAGGACAACCATGCCATCTTTCGATGAAAGAGTTCTCTCCTTCCACTGACACAACTCCTTCCTCTGACATATACACAGTCTGAAAGCTAAACTACATTCATAAAAGGAGCCATGATTTACTCTGGTGTATTTTTGATAGTCCCTTAAAATTAGTTCTTTAGGGGGAAAGGGGAAAAAAAAGATATATTACAACAGGAATCCAGTTCTATCGGTGCAAGAAACAAACAAACAACAAAAAAAACCCCCAACCCCAACAGATAAAATAAGCAATTGAAAACTATAGTTAATCTTTCAGTAGTTTCCCCTGACAGTCTCTTTTTTCATCGCTCTTCCTCTGGTTCTTTTGTTTCCTTCTCTGAAGCCGACGTAGGCTTCTCCATTCATTTATCAAGTGCCTGCCCTCTGCCCATACAGAGAGTAAAAGTGTTCTGTCTTCTGCTTCTGCGGCCACTAATGGGCACAGTCTCCAGGGCTAAATAGATTTATTTGAGAAGGAAAAGTGTACTTGCAGGTTCTTGAGCTCCATCTAAATATGCTGCTTTGATTTTATATGTGGTCAAAATACCAAACTTTGTGCAGGACAGAATGACATTCAAGGCAAAACTTCATTGAACTAATGACTAAAATGAAATATATGATGTGCTTTGGTCAAGTTGAATTTGATGTTGGGGAGAAAGCAATCTCTTTCTTTCCTTCCTTCTCTCCCTCCTCTTAATCCCCCTCCAACATCAAATTTGTAGCTAAAGGGACCAAAAAGGTACTAAAACATAATCAAGTAATTCTTATTCTACATGTAATTCAAAGATATTTGAATAATTCAATGCTTTTCTTGATTGTGGAGTTCTCCATGTTCATCACCTACAATTTAATGTTACCATAAAGACTAAAATCATAATTTATAGTCAAACCAGGAATGCAATAATGCAAAGGGATGAAGTTTAATTTCAAGAGAGTTACAGCAAAATTTCTGTTAACATTTTCAAACAAGGTGCCCTTGTTTAGGTCCCCTAATTCATTTTAAGCATCTAGGAGATGACTTACACATTTGGTATATAGTTTCCTCATTGAGGTATAGAAATGTCTAATTATAAGCACCCATGCTTGAAAGTTTATCATTGCAAAAAATTCAAGGTAATAACACTGCAAATTAGAGGCCACTCACTCCTTTATATCTTCTTTATCACACAGCTAAAATACATATAATAAAATATAACACTCATTTTAAGTGAGGATAGTGAAGTTGTTGGACCAAACTCAGTGGTGAAACCCAGTAAGGCAAATGTGGAATTCCAAGTTTCCCTTGCATACCCTTGAATTCACACTCTTCTCCTGAATTTACCAACCCCACTGCAATTACTCTATAAATTTTGAAGAATTCCCAGAAATTTAGGTCACAGAATAGATGGCAATGCAATTTATAGTCTTAGGGCTGCATACCTGCAAAACAAAAATATCATTAAAAAAAAAAAGGGAGTTGGAGAAACCCTTTGCCTATCCCCACTGTCCTAAACAAAGGCTTGAACTCATAAGGCTTGACCTCAGTCTGGCCACATCTTTTAGTTCATCATGATAATTACTGTTTTTCATAAAGCCTCAGCTACTGGAATCAGGTGATTGTATGCATCAGTCAGTTTGCATATTAGAAAAACAAGGAATTTTCCAGCCCTATGATTGCAGATAAAAACTTAAAAACCTTCAGTAAATGTAACCCAAAGACTCAGAATTTGCATACAAGCTAACTATCTTGAACTCTAAAATAACATAATGTATATTACCCAGTAGGCTAAACGAAGGTGCAAACCATGGAAGTACAGAGTCACTGAAATGGGCTTAGGCTCAAATAAAATGGATTTTTGCAAATACAAAAAACTGTAAAATTTAACCACACTCCTTACAAAAGATACATGAAAATCTAACTCAAGGTAAAAATGCACTATACGTTTTCCACAGATATCAGAACACACTTACAAAATGCATGATTAAAAAATCTAAGAATGTGTGTCTACAATGAAATGCAATATTCACAGGAACATTAATTTATGTCCATAGGAAAGACACTTGTTTAAACTCATATCCTTTAGCGCAGCCACCGAGACTTCACGCACTGCTCAAAGTCACAGCAAGAATAAGAGTGGTAGGAGAAAAGGCAGGACATGGAATTCCCATGTTCTGTATTTCCCAGGAGGATTGTAATTTACCTGAAGACTATCCAGGTCTACCTGACTGTAAATCAAATGGGCTCCATAAGTGGAATCTTCCATTAGGCTCAAATGCCTCCTGGAAGGTACAGAGCACATACAACATCATATAACACAAGTCCAATCTATTGATTTCTTTTTTTCCATCAATGGTTAAATTGACACAGATCTATGGGATTCCTGGTCCAAAATGTAAATACATGACTAGAGAGAAATGGAAAGCAAGCACTTGACGAACCTTCTCTGCCACGGTTGCTTACAACACAAGAGCTACTTGTCCCTTTTGTTCTACACAGGGAAAAAAAAAATCAAATGAACCCTTGTTTATCTACCACTCCCATGTGAATGAGCTGGCTAGCTTTCTTTGGGAAAAGTACCATTCCTTTACCAGGTCTAGTGGCCAAACATCAGACTGCTCAGATACCTTTTTTTCTCTTTTCTTTCTCAAAGTTTCATCCAGGATATTCTTTTCTGAGGTTTATACTCTGAGTGGCTTCCTTATAATTTCTTAAACTGCTGCCATAATCAATTACAGAAGTGTTGCAGAACACCAAACGATGCCTATACTGAACTTTAAGGCTTTAGGAATACATAAGGACATCAAGTGGATGGTGTCAGTTAGACGGAGAAAATTCAATGCTGGCCCTAAGAGTCTTCTCTAAACTAAGGACTTTGTTAACAAATTCTAAAAGAAACTGGACTTTCTCTTTACTTTCTCTACCTCATCAGTTAATTATAAGGAAACTATCTGGCACACCTTTACTTTTTGTTAACCATGTGAACATGTGAAACCAGACTGATAGCTCTTTACTGCACTAGAGAGTTTCAACACTATGGAGTGTACAGAGTAGAATTACTCATAAATAAGCTTGAAAGGATTTAACGGAAATGACAAAATTTTATTCAGGATAGCCAAACCTAAAATGGCTGAACAGAGCTGTGGAAAAAAACTGTGATTATAGATAAACTGGGATATGAAGTCCCATATCAATAAACAATAAAAATTATTGGTTTTATTGTGCATTAAAAATTATTGTGCATTAAATAATGCACTTAGGGAACACTGCTAAAATATCCACAGTTGTGGTCTCTAAAGTAGTTATTTCTACTCAGAAAATAGATCTGGAGTTGTGGATAGTTTCCTTGAACTACAGGTTCAATGCTTAACCACAGTAAGAAGTCAAGCAGAATGTGAGGAATTTTAGGAAAAGACTGACGATGGAGCAGAAACTACCATCATGAAACTGCACAAACCCCAGCAATACCCACATTTGAATACAGCCAGTAGTCCTGCTCTTTCCATCTCTAAATCATTTAATGGAAATAGAAGAGCTATGGAGAAGAGATGAGAAACACAGATGTGTAATAGTTCACTTTCCCTGCATCTTTCATCTTAATCTATATTTTTTTCCCTCGTACGGAAGCCATTCCTTCTCATATTACACAATGAAATAATCAGACAATACTTTTAAAGCAACAAAAGGAAGTCTGGATTTTTTTTTCCAAGTAATTTGACTGTGGAACTCATTACCAAAACTCACTGGAAGCAAAAAGTAGAAAAGGGTTCAAAAAGGTATTAGACAACTTTACGACAGATAACTGTCAGTAGTCATCTGCCCGCTCAGGAAGCCTGTAATTCACTGACTCCTGGGAGCTACGAGAGAGAGTACAGCAGCGAGATTTCTCCATGCATCCACTTGCTGATAGCTTGCCTGTGTGTTTATTGTTGGCCTCTTCAGAAATCTAATATTGGCAATATGATCCCTTACTAATTCAATTCTAAAGCTCCAAATTTACCAGTTCTTGCACAAAAAGCTAGAATATGTACTAAACTGAAAGTTCCTTAGCTAACGTTAGCTGGCAATACACCATATAGTCCAACTGCATTACAAGGCTTTATTGATGACCGCATAATGACTTTGGACTTCAAACATGTTTATAAAAGTACATTTTATTATTGTTCTTACTGGTTTCAAAGCTTTTCAAGCTACATCTGTTAAAAAAAATAAAATAAAATCAGAATTTTTCACCACACCTGAAGATTAAATCTGAGCTTTTTTTTTTTTACATCTGTGTGGGAAAGAAAGACCATCTAGAACTGAGATATTACACATCAAGTTCAGGCCCAGACCAAACAAAGGCAAATATCAATGAAATGCCTCAATGAGAATCTGAGCTCATGGTACAAAACTCTAATTCAAATGCTGAGGCAGCAGGGGCTGGTTCAAAGGATGAGAGCAGCAGTGAGGACTCCTTGGCTCTGTTCTTTCCTCTGATACCTGCATCACTAGGAAAGCTCTTCCTTTTTACATTCCTATAAAATAAGTCTTGCAAGAGCATTAATTCAATGAACCATTTAAGACTTCTCAGAGCTTTTCAAAGAATGTATTGTGGAAGGCTGTTACACCCATCCAAGTTCTTCTGCTGAGGCCACCCTCGCAGTCTCCAGCACTCAGAGGTAATTAAAATGTCTTGTGTGGTTTCTTAATTAAAAGTTTTAAGTGGTACTCATAGTGTGCTAATCAGTATAAAAGTACAAAAGAAAAAATTGCTCATGACTTGAGAAAGTCCCTTGCTGAAAATGACAATCATAGCCATTTGAGGAATCAGAAAAACTAAACAAGAGATACACTTAGGCCAGGGTGATGGCTGAACATGTCTTCATCCCAGAGTGGCTAAAATATACTAGCTAGAGGTAGATTGCACTATTTCCTTTTTAGTTGCCTTCCAGTGTAAGTACCATTAGTTGAATACATCTACAAGAGTAGTTTTGGCACATCCAAGTATTTCAAAAGTGAGGTAAAGACGCTGAGAAGAGTAGCCTGTCATGAATAATGCCCTACCATTATAGAGACATATTTACAATACAGACACTTCAGTCTTCACTTTCAAAGCTCATACAATTGACAATCTGGAAGAACTGTTCAGGCATATATGCAATATAAAAGATTATTCTGTCTTGCCCCATATAAATGGCCTATTGTGCCCTAGAAAAACATGCCGGGATTAGGGAAGTTTTCATGGCCTTGAATGGATTTTCATGGCATTGAAGCTCAAAAGGAGACTTGTACCGAATCGGGCCATAAAAGCAGCTGCTTTCCTCCTTTGCCAAAGCATAAAGATGTTGTAATATAACTGTCAGAAGTCCATGTTACTATAGTAAAAAATAATTTTTCAATATAGAAGTGATGTAAGTCTTTAAAAGGGTAGTGAGGCAGAGGGGAGTCTGTTGTTTTTGTGTAACTACTCATTGCTTCATCACCCTAAAATTAATATTAGGTGGTATATTTGATTGAATCTCAAATCTGGCTCCCAACACACACCTAATAGAATGATGGATGCAGGAACAGCACCATGCAATGCTGCAGGAGGAACCATCCACACCACTCCAGTGTTTGACAGCTGGCTAGTTTGATTTAAAATTACAATTTGAACTGAAATCAACTCTGTTTGTTGACAGTCATTAACTGACTACCATAAAAGCACCATTAATTCTGTTGTAGTCAGCAAATGCTTTGTAATGATCTAAAACTAATGCGGCTCCCCCTCCTATAAAATCCCCACAGCGTCAAAGGTTTACTTTGTACACTGTTTGGGCTTTCTAAAGCTTAAAATCACTGCCAGTGCACCTGCTTTCTAGAAGATCATTAGGTAAAAATCCCAACGAAGCCCAATCAACCTGGCTTTAGTTACCTTACCGTCTGCTCTAGAAGAAAATTAACGTTATTAGATGTGTCTTTCTCTGAAAATTGCTGGTGTTTGGTTACCGTGCCAGCTGTCTGGGAGGTGTGTGGGTCTGCTGGACGCTGACCTGTCTGGCTGCCTGGGCAGAGACCGGTCTCGGCTGGGACCCTGTGCCAGCTGCTCCACCAGTGTCGGGGTGCCCCGAGCCCCCCTGGAGCACCTGACCTCCGCCTTGCCAACATGGCCCCCCAAACCCCAGCTCCCTGCAATGCTCACCCAGGCCATCGTAAAACAGCAACACCAAGTCTGAACTCAGGTATAAGGAGTTAGGAAGAAAAATGATAGAAAGAGCGAAAACACTCCTGCAGAGCCACACGGATGGAGACAAATGAAATCCGATTAACGATGCCTCTTTTTCTTCTATTTTGATGTCCTGTGGAAAAGAAATTAGCATAGCAAATCCTGCCTTATCTCTGAACGAAATTTCAGATCCTTAGTCTGAAATCTGCTCTTTCCTCTAGGAACAAAAAGTCAAACCCCAGAGCTTGTCAGCTTCAGAGGGGAGATTTGTCACACGCCAGCGGTTTCTGGGGGTGGGTGCCTGCCCGGCCCTTGCTGCCCGACCACGGGGACACCTCTGCTGCACAGCCTCTGCGCGGCTGCTGCGTCCTCCAGGCTCCACTGCAGCGTTGCTGCAGCATGCCAGGACTTCTGGTTTGTCTGAGCCCTCTGGACAGGGGCATTAAAAACACTTTTTGAATATAGTTTCCTAAAACAGACAAAGGACAATATACAGTAGAGGAAAAGCATTCAAGCACGTTCCAGTCAAAGAATGGTGCCAATTAAAGTGAAGTGCTTAACTAGTATTTGGCACAGAAACCGCCAGAAACCCTACAAACACCAAAATCACTTAAAAGAAACCCTCAGGTGGGAAGCAGGAATTTGTAGCGGCATGGGTCTCATTCACTTTACCAAAAGTGAAGCAGTTAAAAACCCCAGTGTGTTCTGAAGATGAACCCCTTAGCACCCTTCTTCACTGCTAAGTACTGACAGATGAAATAGTAGCAATACCAGTGCAATTCATCTGTGATGAAAATCCTGCCCAATTAAACTTTCACACAGTGAAAACACTATCTCCCTGAAGTTTTGCATTTTGGATTTCAAAATATGCTCCTCTTGAAATACACGCCCAAACTCCCTTGTGTATTTTGGTTGTCAATATAAGTCATAAATAAAGATAAAGCAGAGTCTAGAACAGAGAAATACGATGAGAAATGAAACAGAAACCTCCTGCTCAAAGAATCTCTGCTTTGTAATTCTCCACTGATGTTCTCTCCAGTCCTAGGGCTGGGAAAAGGGAAGTCTTCTTACATCTATCTGAATGTATTTACTTACTAGGCAATGTCCACCCTGCTTTGTCCAATAGTGCAGTGAGTGCCCTTGGTACCCTTACCAAAAGCAAATGATGCTATTTCTTAAAAATAATAACAAAACAGAATTATATCCTTGCAGGATAGATATTTTAGGAGATTTTTTTTTGAGCTCTTTATCTCAAAAAGTTGAAGGTCACTTGCACAACCTTTGCCGGCAAGCCAGATCATGTATTTATATTTGTAAGAGTTTAAAGACGCTCACACACAGACACACACCTTCCCTGCGCACCTGCACCTACCCATCTACTTGCTCACTCAGACCAAAGCACTCTGCTGTAATACCAAAATGGATAAACCTAATCCCATATGCTCCGGAGACAATTTCAGTACTACCGAATCATTTAACCTCAAAAGGAAAACAACAGGCTTCGGGCCAGGTAGGCATCTCCTGTGGCTAAATCTGTCCATGTTTCTACTTGTCCATAAGAAGTCAGCCCCCATGTTTTCAACTCGTTGTCTTCAGAGAGGAGAGAAAGATGCTCTCATTTACCACAGGGGAGGAAGTGACATCTGTGAAAAATGAATTTACTTATCAGGCTTCAAACTACAGGCGGTATGTATGCAAGCGTGTACACTGGAGGGAAAAGCAGCACATTTCCAAAACTCACTTGTTTCATTTGTACAGAATTACACTTCTCACCTTATAAAACAGAACAATCTTTTAACAGAAGGGGAAATATTTAACCTTCTCAAAGTCAATGCTTATTCTCTTCTCTGTGATTGCTCCTGTAGAGATATGAAACAAATCACATGGGGGGGGGGGGAAGAAAAAAATCAAGGCAAATAACGGATTGGGGGTGGTGGTGTTTTTTCTGCAAGACCTTCAAATTTAGTCTGAATCTCTTTCATTTCTATTCAGTTCTTGTGCAGGACACTAGGATTATATGTATCAACTTAATTCAGTGATAAGAAAATCCTTACTATAAATCCTACCATGCGGGACAAATCTGTCAAGATCTTGATTATCAAAACAAGTGAACAGACAGTAAAATGTGACATACGTAGCATACACTTTACATGATAAATTAGCCCTCGCACAACTGACAGACATACTGTAAGGGGATGTTAAGGTTGCTATGGCAAACAATGCCTTTCCTCCCCCAGCTCCTGAATCACAAGTTTTCTGAGAGAGTCATTGACTTCTAGCAAAAGACAACAAATTTTCTATGGTTAAACACTACCTGCATGTAACAAGACATATTTCTCTGTCCCACTGTGGTTTTCTTCAAAAGTTACGGCCTTCAAGAGTGACCTCACCATGTCACTAGAGTGACTAGCCAGAAGCTGTAAGGTTGTCCTCTTCCCCTTCAGCAGACACGTTAGGGATTTACTGTAATGCTTCAGGGATCCAAATAGTGATGGTCAAATAAATTAGGAAATGTACTTTATCATACAGTGAGCAACAACATTGTCAGCTCAGGGAAAACAAGAGAGAGTCCTGTCTCAAGCTACAAATATGAACTAAAAATTCAGGTATTTTAGCTACCCAAAAGTTTGGATGCTATGCATCCCTCAGAACTGGGTTATCATGTAAGAACAGTTTTTTTAAGAAACATTCCCACTTTTGGTTGGAATAAAAATTGTGGGGAAAAAACACATGATTTTGGCATACTTCTCATCCAAAATGGTGTTTGGAACTGCTCAGGCAGAAAATCAGTGATACATTAAAAGAAACAGAGCAAGCCCCAGTGAGAATTTAGTAAAGCATCCTTAACTATTTTCGTCAACAAGCCATAAGCATGCACCCAAGACCTCTCCTGCACAAAGACCAAAACACTAGAGAGAGTTGAAGATGTGGGTACATTCCTGAGACAAGGTATTCAGAACTTAAATAAGGATAGGCTCATCCTTGCTGCAAAAAATCACACAAGTCTTATACAGTAATCATGACAACTTCACTGATTACTTCTCCTGGAAACCTGTCAGAAATTCAAATTAGTTTCTCCTGGCTTTCTTAGCAAAACTCATAAACATAGCTGTGTTCTTGTTGACCTCAAAGGGGGCACCAGCTGATCACAAACTCTCATTTAGCTGTTAATTTCTCTGATTACAGGGTGTCATCTTTCTTTTAAGTTATGAGACATATGCATATTGATCACCAGGCGACAGGGTGCAGACACAGCTATGACCACATCAAAATCACCATGTGAAATGATCAGGTTTCTGTACGTCTAGGAAGGAATGTGGAAGGCGCTTGTGCCATCTTTCTACTTCCTACTGTAGTTCATCATATACACATTTGACAAAAGGTCACAATTCAACTGATAAAATTAATCATTTAGGTGCTTTTCCGAACATATGCTATCCTAATGGCAAGTTAAGTAATAAAGTAAGGATGAGAAGCAAAGATCTTGAAAAACTGTCATCCTCAGCTAGTTTGTCTAAACCCTCTCTGTACTATTGGTGAAGAGGCGATCAATTTATATAAAGGTTTATTTTCTGTTTGAAAAGACTTTTTATTCCTTCAGGCACAAGCAGAAGAGCAAACAATTCTGAGCAAGTAAAACAGATGATTTTAAAATCATTAAATTTAACTTGTACAAAAACCCCTACATGCCAGTAAACTATTTACATAACAACAGAAGTCAAGTTTCATACAGAATTGTTCATACAGAGATATCAAAGTACCTCACAAAGTCAGGTAATGTTATCACCATGTTACAAATGTGTGAATAACGCAGAAATGTAGCAATGCATAATACTGAAATATGACAAATAATTTTCAAAATTCAGTACCAGTGTAGAAAGCACCAAGAAGCTCCATGGTGAGGGAGCTACCCAGCACCAAGCAGGTGACGGCAGAGCAGTAACACACCAGAGGATGGCACCTAATGAATTTTAGCAATTGTTTGGGATAACAAAAACATTTTGAGATCTTTGTATACTTTGCAAAGAAACAAAAAATAGTATGACATTAAACCCAATTTTAAACAAAAAAATCTTTGAAGGTAGCTCTTACAATAAACTGCAGAGAACACACATAACAAAATTGACACTAGCGTCCAGCTGACAACACAAACCTATGCAGTTTTATCTAATTTTCTCCTCTCCTTCCTTTACTGTATGGTGAGATTCTACTTTTGCATATCTTGCTCTGTATTTTCTTGTTTCCTCTGCTAAGCTTAAATTCTGTGCCCTACCACAACTGTGCATTTGTTTCCCCATTCATCCATTCATGACTCCAAACAGGCCTCTGCTGCTGTACGCTGCTTTTGTCCATCACGCCCTGCTCCTTCCCAGCTCTTCTCTACCTTATTTCCCTTCACCTTTGGCTTCAAAATTTCCCCAGCGTTCTCCCTCCTGTGCATCCTCGCAAGAGCTGAACTCTAACATAATCCCTCTCGCCGGGCAGGAGGCCACGGAGAAGACCTCCTTGGACTGTGCCCAGTGGTGGGTAGACAGGAGAGCCTGCCAAAGCCTCCAAAGCAGGCTGGGCTCACGGGGGCTGCTCCCCAGGACAGTCTCAGCTCGGGTCTTAAAGCAAGCAACAGCTCCACATCTGCTTTCCTGCCCATAGCAAAATAAACCAGGATGTCTGGGTCGCAGGTTTAATTGATTTTTTTTGTCTTTCACACTGCTTCAGAAGTCAGCCTGATCAATGCTATTTCACACTCTCCAGTGCAAGCTTTACTGATCTAACCCCTGACTAAAAATAGATTCATCAAAGCAGCACCAGGGGAGGCAATATTTATCCCCTGCAACACACAGGGAATGTCACGTTACAACTTCCTCCTGGCTTTCCTCTTCTATTAGTAGAGGCAGGGAAGGAGGACTCGCACGGCTGAAGCAAGTGCTGGCACTGGAAACTGATGTTGTGTGTTTATCCACTCGCATTAAGTATGGAAGAGGTAGTCACAGTTCGTGCTCCCTCAGCGCTCTTGCAAATTCTCATCCTTTCCATCTTCCAGTGGGTGACAGAAAATAGCAGTTACTGACAAATGCTGGGGGAAAGCACAAGACCTAACCAATAAATAATAAATGCATCCATATCTCTACAACTCCTTCCTTCGAGTCCACACAAAGTAAATATGAGAATCCCCATAGGAAGTCATGGAAGCTGCCAATTCCATTCATAAAGGTGAATAAATGAACTTTCGTACTGCCTCCCTGCATTTCTTTACTAATCTGAATAAAAGTTCCCAACTAATAACATCGCAGAACATGTTCATTCACGCACACAAGACAGCACTTCCCTTGCCAAACACCCCGGTGTGAAGGAAGGTAACCAGAGAGGCCGTGGGAGCGTTGGCCCCGCAGTGCACACACAGGAGGCACCTAGCAGCCGTGCACACGAAGAAATAAGGCTTTGTCGTTTTGTCACACAGGTGAGAAGATTACTTCCTATACAAAACTGACAGCTACAAGGATTGCTCTGCGGACATGGTGTGAAAAGTTACTTGTGCCACTTCAAGCACCTACTTGTTTCCTCTCCAGCCATCTGCTCTTATTCCTTCTTAGCTTGTTATCTTGATGTACTTTTCTCGAGGACAGTTTCTCAGTTCTCTTCAATGGTGTGTCTATTGCTAACCCCTTTGGTGCCTTCTCCAAATCGTCCAGATTATTTTTCCATATGGAATCAAAAGATCCCCCTGAAAGATTGAGCCACATCACAGCTTGACTATTGTCAATCCTGCCTGCTGTTGATTGAATATTTCCATTTTCAGTAGTTTTGCTCAGATAATGTATTTTTAATCACTTCCCATACAAGGTGCACACCTTCACCACCAGAGACTCAGACATTAAAAGCTCATCTGTCACTCTCTCCTATCATTGCCTCTGCTCCCACAGCCCTTTCTTAACACGTCCAACTTAATTCTTCCACTTGCACCTCTCTACTGCTGTTTATGAAGCTCTATAATTTGGGGATAACTATTCTATTTCTTCCATGCCAAACTTCTTCTGGGATCTCATTCATACATCTCCTTAAATCTATTTCCTTCAGGGAGTCCTTCTTCATCAGGTCCCTCACAATGAAATCTCGACTCCTCTGCCTGAACTGAGTTCTGGGTTTCTCCACAGCTGGGCTGTGACATCTTCAACTCTGGCACCCTCCTGAACCTCTGTCTCCTTCTCTGAACCCAGTATGTTGGAGAACATCAAAAGAACAGGTTTCTTCTCCCACCTTCAAACAGATGTATTCCAGGAAATATTTTTCCAAACCTGACATAATACAGGAATCCAAGCCACTCTAAACTTAAACTGCAAGTGGACAAATGAAATACACCCTGCTTCTAAGACTTAACTAACACAACTCAGAGCCAGGAATTAGGATCTACAAGTATTTCTGCTGATTTGAACAACTGAAAACATTTTACACAGAAAGCACACACTGAGCCTGTAATTGGATGTGCTGTAGCCAAACAAGTTTTCAAAAGCTGCAGAAGCAAATGCTTACCTTAAGAAACCACAGCAGGGCATCAAATAATGAAGAGCTTGAAGTCACCACCCTGGAAGCTCTCAGTTTGACCTCTGGGTGCAAAACAAAAAGGACTGCGATGCCTCCTCATTTCCAATGCTAATACCTAAGGTATCACTTCACATGACTACTGACTACTACATTTGCAGAGTGAACCAGGAATTTCCCTTCAAAAAGGCATGCCCTCTTTGCAGAAAACCATAAAAACTGACCTGAGTAGTCACCACATTCCCCAGCGCAAACAAGAAATCTGTTTCCAAAGCTTCGGCCCGTGGCCCTGCGTGCATCCGCCCTGCACTGTCTGCTAATTGGCCCTAAAACATGCTGAAACAGTCAGCTGGAAAAGAGCCACCTTATCTTTGCGCTCCATAAGTATTTTTAAAAGGAAAAAGAAACTCCTGTTGTGAACTATGAGAATGAGCATCTTTCAAATACTGTTAGTAGAGTGATAAGAATTACCTTTCCTTCATGTCTGTAATACCCCAATCAGCAAGGACTCCTCCTCTCTCCCCAAGCCTCAATTTAACATGTTTTTTATTTACAGTATTACTTCCCAGAGATATATATTAGCGCATTTTTTCAAAACAGATAAACATTGCCAAAGTAATTACTAAATACATCTTTCCCTGCATAGCCAACCAGGGGCTCAGTTCTGAAAACTTGCACTATTAATAAATGACACACTGCAGTAAACTAATTGTATGTAAAGTCAACGGGTGCATGTTTAAGAATTTTAATTACTGTTCCATGATTGCTTTATATTCAATACATAACATGCAGGTAACACGGCCTTTATGATGATAAGCAGTTTAATTAGAAAGGCAAGATAAGAAAAAAATGCCTTTAAGTTACTGAATTTGTTCATGCTGGCCATGTGATAACTTGAGCACATAGTTTCCCTTAGTATTTTAAAATATGAAATGCTAATTCTACCTAAACCTTTGCTTCCTCATACTATAACAAATGTTTTATATGCCATTTGCTTCTCTCTCTCTTATGGGTGTCAACAGCACAGTTTAATTAGATCATGAACCTCAACCTGTCTTTAGTCTTTGAGTGGGTCCACGCAAGCGAGTGGTGCCCCATGCTCCATGGCCAGTGCGAGCCTCCCAGCGAGCCAAGACAAGCCTGGGCTGTGCGCTGGCAGCATCGTGCTTACGCTTTCAGCAAACTGTCTCTGAGGATGGCCATTGATTTCCTAGTTATTATGAACATGAAATTATTGAATGACAGATGATAGAGTGTTAGGTCCTACAAGTATTTTCCCAAATGGGTTATCTAGCCAGTGTTGCCATAGCAACGAGGCTGTTTGACAGCGCTTATGACAAAGAAGTCTTTGCTCAGAATTCAGCTACAAAATAGCTCCTTGTTTCCTACCTTATCCTCCCCAGCCCTATCCAGCATCTCCTCAACACCTCCCTGGCCCACGCCTCCAGCCAGCTGCTCCAACACCAACCAGAGTATGGCACTGCCGCCAGCCACCAGCCCTCCAGGAGAGCACCCTGCCCGTGGCGGGGCATGATACTTTTGCCCAAGATAATATTGATCCTGATAAGATAAAGTAATAGGTCTGACAGTGCCGAATCCATGGGGGATGCAAGTTCTGCATCAGGACACACAACTGAGAGCCTAGGAGGAAACACACTCACAAATCAGCCATTGCCTTGCACAGCTAAAGGTTAAATAATTTCTTGCCAACATGTCACTTTTGTTGCAGTGATCAGATCAGAGTTCTGATACAGTGAACTTCTCCTTTATGTCTTTTTTTTTTTAAATTGTAATAAATTAGGGTTTAGTACAGAATGGTTTCTTCATTCATGGGTAGCTTCACGGTCCAAAGCATGGTTATGCTTGCTCCCCCTTTCCCCAGAGCAGCACACATGCCCCTGCACTGCGGTGTCCTCCTTGCCAGGGAGGAATTCATAAGCAATGCTCTCTAAGGAGCACAAGACCACAACTCCACATCAAACCAACACAGCAGGAATGTTGCAAAGGCTTAGATCAAACAAAAAGCAAAGCACGGAAAAGAGTTACACCTCTGGAATACCTGCTTAAGCTTTTCTTTCAATTATAGTCCTTCTTCACCTTCAAGTCATGACCCTTGGTTTTTTTCTAAGTCCTTTTTCTACTAGCAGGACACAGCCTGAATAGCCTAAAATAAAACTAGCTAGCCACCTTCTCCAAGTGCTGTCACATTTGCTCAACTTTTCTGATCATTCTAGAAAACACCTCTTTCGAGCTTCCAACTCCCAAAGAAAGCTGTTTCAATCAAAAAAAGAATTATACGTAAATCCAAAATTATGGGCAATAATACGTTATTTCACTTAAACTGACTTGCCCACATTTTAATTCACTGGTCAGTTTTCCAGAAAGATAATGACAGGAGAGGGAATTACTGAAGGACAGCCCGAGAAGCTCTGGCTGGTTGCAGTGAGGTACCACAAAGCTGCAGCCAGGAAGGCTCATGTGCTTCAGTTTTGCTGCCCAGGTTGGTGACTGCTCTTCGCCATACACAGTTACCACCTTTTTTCACCCTGCGCAGGCCACAATGAATTTTGCTGCACTTTGTTCCCATGCCGAGTGGAGACGAGCAGCGTCTCGACTGCTATCATTTGAGTTGCGATATGTGGGTGGGAAAAGGGTTATGAAATGTAACTGCATTTTCAACAGGCATCAAGTTATCACGGCTAAAGGTGGAAAAGTACACCTGGGAAGAAGGCCCCATTGTGAAAATATAAGTTAAAAATGTGCCCAAATATTCCCTGATATCTTTACCAAGTGAAAGACTTTTTTCCTCCAATCTCCAATAAAAATCTATCCCAAAAGGTGTGGTTTATGTCAAGATGGAAAAGCACGCCAAATAAAACCTTTTTAAAGCACACAGCATTAATGGGGGCAAGTAATGACCAGATAGATCCCCAGGAGAAATTGAGGACTAGGAATGGAGTGAGAAAATTGAGATAAGTTTCCACGATGAAGCTTAAATGCTCAGTCTGTGCCAAGTATCTTGTTTCTGGCCAGAAATATTTTAGGTCTTAAAATATTTTTAAGTTCATTAAAAAAAAATATTCCTGGTACAGCCACATCTGCTCATAACAGCACTTTTATAGGACAGCTTCAATTAGAGTTGGCTCCTGATGAGCCTCATCTAGGCTGTGCTGCACTAAGCAATAAACAAGGCACTGAAAGCACATGGAGAGCTGCAGCTTCACACTGCCACCAGCCCCCACTGTCATATTTCCTCTCCTCTCATCCCCTCCTTCTAGCATAAGCAAAGCTGTAAATGTTTTAGGGCTGTGTGATAGTCCCTGAGAAAAACAGGGAGCATATGTAGTGTATTTTCACATGGAAAAAAAAATGGAGATCCTAATTTCTGAAGTGTGCCTTCTGTCCAAAGTACACCCTTGACGCTAACTCAGCTGTGATGCAAATCACTTTACACAGATTACTCAGCCATAGATGAGACCAAGGTACCATCAGAAGGGTATTAGTCAACAATTTCTCATGAAGTCCAATTACATGTTTTCTATATAATTCCCTGACTACCCACTAAAATTTTGCTGATATTAGCCCATCCAAAAGGCATTTCAGGGACCAGGAGCACAGATAATATCCATTACAAAACCATTCTGTGGTTTCTGTCAAATCTAAGTTAAATGCACAATAGGGACTGGAAAGCTGCTACAAAACTGCAGATTCAGGATCTACGTGAAACAAAGAGACTATGTCAATACACTCTTCTTTTTAAACAGAGAGACATATTGAATATGTGAAGACGGAGATGAAAAGGATGCATCTCATGGCATGATACCGCACCACCTCTGAGCACCACCGTGATGCAACTGTGAGGATCTGCCTGGCCCATAGACATAATTGATATCATCTGGCTTTTCTCAGATTTCTCATGCAAATACAAAACCAGTATCAAATGTATGAAATTTTTAATTGGAAGAAAAGGTGACAAGTTTTTTGGCAAAATCCTCTCCCCTTCTCTCTTCCCAACCAGACTTTCAAAACGTGTCCCTTCTGAAGACATTTAAATGGCTAGATAGTTTAAGGCACAGGTAATGGCTACAAAGCCCTTCACCTACAGGTCACAGGTTTGAATTCAACCCCAGTTGGTAGTGACTGAGGGTTATTATGGTGAGACAGCTGTTCAATGGGCTATCTGAAACAAGCTGGTAGTTTCAGTCCAGTTCCTACTGGGCAGGTGTTTGCATCATTAAAATCACACCACTTCAATCAGTAACCTTGTTGGCAGCGTCAGCAAAGAGGCCAAGGACAGAGCAGATGTGGGGACTAGGTACGTTCTCCTGAGTGAGAATTAAAAGAGCTTTGGCTACTTTAGGATTGATGTATAGTTATGAGTAACAGAGAAAAGCACGAGCTATCACTGACTTCAACGAACTTGTTCTAGACACAAAATAGCAGTTCTCCACCTTAGCATAAGCATTTCAGCCAACTATTTCTTAAAGATTTCAATTCTTCTTAAGAATTTCTTATTTCATATGAATTCTCATATCATGAAAAAATATCTGAAACACTTCAAGGTGGAAGCAAGTCCCTATAAAGAGTTGAAAAGACCAATATTTGGGGGGGGGAGGGCATTTGTTTTGTTTTTCATACTGTCTTTATACACTGTTTGCCAAAAGAAAGGACTCAATCTGTGGTTAAAGAAAAAAAAAAAGGAAAAGAGCAAAAACTGTGAAGCTTTGGTATAAGCATATTTCTTATTTGTGGGATCTCCAGGGAAACAGTCGCTGCTTTATTGATTTATGCTACAAAAATTGTTTTAGAGAGTACAGCATTGAAACAAAACTTAATGTGATGAATCGACCTAACTACTAGCTTTAACCGCAATCAGTGCAGGCACCTCATAGTCAGTGTCCCAGAAAGCTGGGGATCAGCTCCAGTATTTTTAGCTACAATTAAACAGAACTGTGGCAAGCTGCTCATCAGGGTATCCTGATGGAAAAGCCTTCCAAATATTTATAGACTCTGTGACATTTGCCCTTTGGGTTCATGCAGTAGGGAGTATGCTGCTTCTGTCTTGATGAGCACTTCTGGGTCCAGCCATTCATGGGCCAAAGGAAGCATGAAGGATGTTACTGGAGCTGGCTGGATACACACCAACTATCCCTGCTTGGCAAAGTTTTTAGGAGTTAGATTTTCAAGAATGTGAAAGAAAATAGGAATTTGATTATGGTTGGCCAAGTTAGTAGAGAAAAAATGTACAGAGAACAGCTTTCAAAAGAGAGATTCAGTGTGTTCCTGAAGACGTAAGTGGAAAAAAAATTACACTGCTATGTTGGGAAAATGGGTGCTAAGGAATATCCCTTTTTCGCTTCACTGAAAGTCACTTAAAGTGATCTCATTTGATGATGACACTGAAAAGTGAGTGAAGAAAGTGAAAGGCTACTTCCCTCAAACCCTTCCATTTTAAAATCCTGACTACAGTCTTAGTACAGTGCAATACTGTACACACACACTTGTTTAAAGATAACACTAGTTAAGCTTATTTTGCTATGGACAATCCCAGCAAGCTTTAAAAACAAAAAGAATACATTTGCTCACCAGGCAGATTTTTCCTATAACACAAATAGCAAATTCAATCTGCTGTTAAAAAAATTACTCCATTCTAAAAGCAATTAAGAAGGGCATTTTCCCCCCAGCTTGACTTGTCAATCCTATTAGACCAAATTCTAATTAAGGGTGGAAAAGTGGCTATTTTATCTGCCAAATGAAAATAATTTAGTGCAAGTTAATGAGGACTGGCTTATAACTGATTAGTCATTTTGATTCTGGCTTGTGACAGTGGTAGAAATTACCTTCAAAAGATACAGTAGGATCAGCAGTCATTTTCACACATTTGATAAACAAACAGAGCTTTCCTTTGTGACAAAATTAGGCATGAATATTTCCGAAAACAGGAACAAGATAGGTGCAACAGCTTACAGCTAGCTTGGAAAATATAAACTACTTTGAATAATAATAATATCTAAACTATTAAGACTTGGCAATCTTTTCTCCACATCATACTTGCAACAAGTAGACTCTGACTAACGAAGGCCAAATATCGCTATGAGAGGGGGGAGACCAATCTCACAAACCGTTACTTGAGCGAGCAGCTTTCCCTCACCATGCTATGGTGCCACACGCGCGCTGACAGGAAGATTTTCAAAATCAAGTTTATACCTGTCATCAGGTACATTTTTTGAAACTAAGCTCATTACAATGTGCAATAGCAAATGCTGAACACGAATAACAAATCCTACTAGTCCTTCACAAGCAGGTAAGGAGCTGCTCAGATGGTTCAGAAGGCACCCCAGGGCAGTTTGCATTCAGTGCGCCAGGACACAGGAGTGCACACAGCAAAAATACCTTAAAATAGGTCACTTGCATCTGTTTTATTTCTTACATTCTGGATGACTACACAGCTGTGTAGGCATTTGTATTTCTCAGTAATCATTTAAAAGCATTCAATACTTTCATAACAACTGATATGCTCTACTTCTGTGGCATCTCACCTGGCCTTGACAGCCATACAGAAATTGAGTGATGACGTTTCATTTTCAACATTTTGTGTAAAGATAAAAATAATGTCAAACAGAATCCTAAAGCCGGATCATTGGATGCCTGAAAACTCATCTCATTTTCTCATATGGACACAGGTACCCAAATGATTAACTGGCTTCAGAAAAATAAATTAAAAACAATTAAGTCAAGATTGAACTGGTCATCTCACTACCTCAAGAAACCAGATTTATGACCAGTTTCATTCACATGAAGCAGATGGGTCTTTTCACATACTTGCCACCATTGCAGCAAAATTATATAAAGTAGCTCTGCTACTTTGGCTCGAAAAGCCGCAAAGACAGCAGCATGGTTTATTGTTAACATCAACCACTAATGAGACATTACTTGGCCGATATTCTTCACGCTTAAATAATTTTATCTTGGTATTGTGACTTTAAATAGATGACCTCCTCCAGAATCCAAAACAAAACCTGGAGAATAGAGGCATGAAAAAAGAATCTCCCTTTGGATACCAGAAAGCTAATCTTTGCAAGAAGTTTAGGCACTTAAAGGTTCAGAAACATACTCTAAATTTCTTAAGTACCTGACCAGTTCCTCCTGACCTTTAAACGTATCTCCAAGTGCCTAAATGACTTTGAAATCAGACCACAGTTAGTTGCTTAAAAAATACAATGGTAACTTAGTAAAAAACATTCCAATACTTCTTTAAACTGACAATTTATATTCTACCTGAAACAAATCAGTGTTCGCTCTTGTCCCCTCTCTGCAATGATTTAAGGCAGCTGCTGTATCGATATTTTAATATTTAGACCTGACATTGAAAAACACACAGTCTGCACTTATTGACATACTGTGGCACATGACACCTAATTTAAAGCAAGTCACATTGACAAAAGGAGTTTGTTGTGCTCTGCATCGTACATTTTTATATTCACCTACTTTTCTAGTTTACAAGGGAGCCTCAGTCATCAGTGAAAATTAATGAGGAGGTAAGAGAATCAGAAAAAGCTTTGGATGTCTCCTGTTGCCTATTTACATGCAAGTTTCATGATGACTTAAAAAAAAAATCTAGATCCTTACACAGGATTCTTTTAGGATTCAGGACGATAGTTACATATAACGTTGTAACAAGCTTTTGTTATTAGATAGGTGTTCACAACCACCATGATAAGATGCTCATCATGTTAATCATACCCAGTTCACTGCGATTGGCGCGAGGGGCACAAGGCCACTGGGGCACTCCACTGTCCCCCAGTGCAGGGTGCTAAGCAGGGGAGTGCCACATGCCCTCCTACCTGTCAGAAACCTGCCACCCCATCTGCTCTAGTCCACTTGCACGCAAGAGAGAAATGAATTTTGCCACCTCAGTCAGAATATTTCCTAAGCATCAGCTTTCAATTTCCGTTGAGGAAACAGATATTTCTGGTTTAAAACTGCACAGCAACTTCATTGCTCTTTAATTTCACATAGTCCCCCTGAAGCACTTTGCTACTGAACAGCCTTTAATATGATTTGAAGCAGATACCACTCCAGGGCTTTCTCATCTTCATCACTTGTTTGTTTTGACCTTGACATTTATTCAATTAGAACTGATTTGCCAATCATGCACAACCCTTCTTAAAGTCCATTTCCATACACCAGTGAATAGGCCCATCCAGTTAGCAATGATCTTTCCACACGCCCAAAGTAAAAACGTACAAAACCAAGGAGCATACAAAATAGCCAAGGTGCCTGGCACAAGGCATCTGTTATTTTCTTTCCTATCATTGCTCTCAGTAAATGGAAACAAAGAGGATCTATAAAACAGCTTTTGGCAAATAATCAGCTCCAACATGGCCTAACTCTGTCAGATTAATCAGTTCCTTGAAATTTGCTTCAGTGGAGGAATGCCTCAAGTTCAGGAAAGCAGGATTCATCCCCTGATGATCACATCAGCTCCTCCACAGCTGGAGAAGAGAGGAGAGCACACAGTCCCTATCGCATCTCTGTCACACGCTCAGCACTGGGAGAGGAGGACTTGTTAAAATTGTCAAGTACCATTCACGAATTTATGCCTGTGGAGTTGTTCCTCCTGGAAGAGAACCAAATAACTCATACTTTTTGAAAATTGCTTATGACAGCTTTTCAGTCTGCTTCAGGCTGGCTCTCAGTGATGATTTGTATTTTCATATACTCCTCATACATTAAGAAATTTACACCTGTCAGGTCCTGACAGAGTGTCTCCATCTTCAACCTTTTCGGGGAAAATTCTTTGCTTGCAGACATTATCCAAATAAGTTTCTATCAGAAACAGGTGACATAACAGGTGGAAGTATAAGAAATATGCAGCAGACAAGCAGAGAATTTTAATGAGAGACAGGGACTTCTGGTCTAGCATAAAAGGGACTGAAGTTACAATACTGATCCCTGACACTTTAAACTGCACATGAAGCCCATGGGTAATTGTTAGGAGAAGACATAAATGCCAGTTACAAAACTTTCTTTACTACCCAGGTTGACATCAGAATTTTTATTTCTATTTAGGAACCATGCTTGGGGTCAAACAAAGCAGCTCAGCGAACAAGAGTCCTCGTAAACAAGCAGGAGGACAGTCGTTCCTGCTGGTTCGCTTGTTGACAGTACAGCAAATGTTTGTTCCCCCCAGCCACAGCGGTCGGAGGAGAGGCTGCAGCGTGCAGGGGGTGCAGGGGCACCCTCAGGTGCAGGACTCCCCGTGCATTCCGCCAAGCCCTGACCTGAAACTCCTCCAGAAAGCTGATAACCACAAAAACGCTTGCTACTCACAAAAAATACTACACTTTTGACAACCTTTGAGGAAAAATGTGAGTTTTGTGGCTCAGGTTCAGTGCTATGTCAAGTAACATGGTGCTAAACCCAGGTATTTCGGTGAGAAGACACATTAGTAGTGTTGCCAGCTCAGGCAATGCATACTTGCCACGTGGCCAGCAGCATCCTGGCACAGCGACTTCTTCAACAGGCTCACGTGTGTCCACAAGTCCTTCCCTTCACCTCCTCCTTCCTCCAGCCCCAGCAGGTTTCACTCTGCAACTGTGCCGCAAATACTTCATTTTCAAAAGGCAGACAGAATTTGCAGGAAGCCAGGGCAACATGCTTGTGAAAGGCAGTGCAGGTGGGAAGTCACATCATTGCTTGTGTAAAAAAGTAGCATGGGATGCCTGGGCGAGACCATGCCTCCACAGCTGGGGATGCCACGTGTCAGAGACCGACGTAATTTGGGGCGGTAGTGCGGGGAAGGAGAGCAAGCATCCCTCCGGGTTTATTTCCAACCTCCTTTGAGTGACAGCTGAATGAAGACCCAAGGCAGGATGACCAGAGAGGGGCTCCCTGCTTCCCTTGCCCTTTGGCAGCAGAGAGATGAAGGGGAGGAGGAGGCAGTCAGCGGTGTTGGCAGTTTTGTTATACTCCATTCAGCAGCAGACAAAAGATAAGAGTACCCCCCAGCCCTCCATTCCCCTGTGCCCCCCACGCCCCGTTCTCACCCCATGGCAAAAGGGTTCAGTGCGTAAAAGAAAAGGAATTAAGATGCTGCAGCTGGCAAGGACTACGGCACAGCACCATGCCTCTCCTGGCTTCCTCCCTACAAGCGCAAACATTTGTATTCTCCCTAACGTCGTTAAGGCAAACTATTCCACACGCGTCCCTGCTGTAACTAACCATAGTAGCATTGCTGGGCAGTAATACTTAATTACCATTGCTTTTGCAGTTTAATAAATGGTTGGATTACCAACGCTAAAAAGACACAATTTGTCAACTGTAAATTAATGTTATTCAAATCAACTTTGGACCATAAAGAGGGCTTTTAATGTCACTCATCCATTCAACATTTACTGCCCCTATTTTGTGACTGATGTGCAAACTGCTGAATTATTGGATTTCTTAAATATTTTTTAATTCTTCATTACTCAGTACCTTCTGTTGTACTTTAATGATCTATCATGTCCAGCTCTTCCAAATAAAGGGCTCTGTTAAAAGACAAGGCCTGGTTAACCACTCAACAGATTAATTTTCCTCCTTGTGCAACTCTTACTACAAGCATCTCTTCTCCCTTTGATTGCAGAAGGAACCAAACCTCTGATATGTATATTAGCTCTTGAACCATCTTCTTTTGCTTAGGCAAGATGTGCAAGATTGCTAGTTTCCAGCAAGTTTTAAAGGTAAAGGTACTATAACATACATACACACACTGCTGGAGTTAGAGGAGTCACTTGCATACTTGCTTGAAAGTTTCCGAAAAGGTCACTTCAGTCCTAAAGGCAGTCAAACCAACCCCATTAACGGCACAGTCAGCTGCTGTTGGCATTATCTTTTCCAAAAGGCCACTTTTAGGTTCAGGCTACTGAATGCAGACTTCAGCTTTATTTCATCCAGAAATGCTTAACAAATTTAAACTTTTTTGTGTGCAAAGATTTCCCAAGTTAATTGCCACATTTAGATAGTCTTTTTATGACAATACTGCTTTAACTAACTGGCACAGTATTTCGTCACATGCAAAAGGAAGCGTTTCTTTCAGGTTTCATTTTTCTTTGAAAAAATCTCATAGGACCAATTCTCTCCTTAAAAGACAGCAGTTGCCAAATACTGATGTAAAGGGTGATACATATCTGAACGCATACACAAACAAATACGAAATTATATCTTCCTGTATCAAGTGACTGTTTGCAATTAATTTAATTAAAAATTAACAAATATTTGTAAGTGGAGACAGACTTTCTATTCAAAGATACAGCAGTCTGTCAGCCATGGCACAGCTGATGAACACCTGCTCTAATTCTATAGACAGCATAAAGCCTAATCGTTTTGTCATTCTTGCTTATCTAGGAGAGCCTCATCGCAGGATTTGAGGATGTGTCGACATAGAGGCTGGAAGGCAGAAGAGGAAATCATCTGTCTGGCCCATTTGTGCTGGGCTAGGAGGAGCTGGACCCACACACAGCTTCTTCACTTCTGACACTGGTGTGAAAAAACTCTGGAAAATATTTTGAAATTGGCCTGAACACCGTGCAATGAAAAAACTGGATGAAGGCAAAGAGACATGAAAACAAAACAAAGCAAGCAACAGAAGAAGTGTAAATAGGTATCGTGGGATTTTATCCAGGTTTTTTTAAGTGACATCTTTATTTGTATTGGGAAAAGGAATAAAATCCCTGTTAATGTCATAAGTAGACAGTACTACACTGGGGAAAGTCCCAAACACCACGAAGGAAAAAAAAAAACAACAAACCCACAAATATGCAAGGGAACTGAGTGAAATGAGAATTATGGGCAAAATACAGAATGAGAGTAAATGCAGCTATGGTCAAATTAATTGTGGCTGAAAGAGCCAAATGAACGGAAGTGCGTGAGACGCTTCTGACACAGAAGTTAAAAATGAGTGTTGCAAATGAAGTGATGGTGAGTGAGAGCAGCTAACCTGGGCATGCTTGCTATACATGAGTGCAAAAATCCACATTTGTCACCATTAGTGAAGGATTGGTGCACATTCACGTCATAGCAACATTCACTTCTTTTTAATAAACTAATATCTTTCTATTTCAAACACTGAAAACTTGCCTCTCATTTTTGAATAGAGGAGGTGAGCTTCTTTTCTCCTCCCAAAATATTAAAACCAAGACCCCTAGAACAGCTACAGTGCAGTAGTTTGAGAGTGATCAGTCCACCTACGTAGACTGAAAGGCAGTTTGTAAGCCATCAGGGTGAAAGGCAAGACATAAATATAGCTGGTATTTTTTGACTCAATCTACACAGATTGAGATCAATCTAGAGATTTAAAGTAGCTTTTTGTTTGGCTAGGACTAAATCCTCATGTCCTCCATTCAGGTATCTCCAATACTTTGTTACTCATGTGCTCAACTACTTCATTACACCATGTCTGGAATAAGACTGTAAAATTCATTAGCATTACCATTTTTTTCAGGTTACTTTTTTTTTCAGTTTATATTTCATGGTGCTTCTTAAGCTTTTGGTAGCTTAAAAAAAAAATTAAGGCAGGCAGCAGTTTAGCAGTAGCTGATCATCCCAATTTATTCCTCCTGCTTCTATTCAGTTAATTCCATCAACCAGTACACAGTAGCTGAAAATTATCTCAGCACAAGAAATCCACTGCTAAAAGAGGAAATGAGAAATAATAATTTATTTCAGCACAGTATCATTAATTACCATAAACTACATTAAAATGTTGGGGTTTGTTTTTGGAGGTTTTTTTAACCAGCCTACCAGACAGCTGAAGTAGGTTTGAACAGAATATTGCCCCAACGCCAAAAACCATGAGCAACATCTTTTATTAGAGAGGTTATTAGGTGAATCACTGGAATAAAAGAGCAATCCAAATCAGTGTTGGAAGCATCCTAATTTAAAGCTGCTTCCCTGATGGAAAGCAACTTGTTTTCTCCCAAAGTCACAAAGGCTCTTCAGGCTGCAGACAGAATACATGCAAGAGAGTATGGTGGTACAGTTCCCTCTTCAGCGGCGGAGGCAGCCACGTGCCCTAGTGACTGCTTGGTGTCCAGCACAACCCAAGTAAAGCATCTTGCACTCACACTTTCCATTTCTTGCCGAACTGCCTTTGACCAACAGGCTATACTAGAGCCTTACAGTTGGATGGTTGAAATCAAGAGATGCTGGCCTGGTAATGGGCTTTACAGCGCCTGCAAGGGGCAAACCACAAGTGACAGACTCATTCCTCAAAAACACACTGTGCCAAAGGAGCACCTTCCAGCAAGACTGTGAGTCCGCGCTGGCCTCGCAGCAGGGAGCTTCCCCATAGCCACCACCACACCTGCAGCCTCCGAGCGAGCCTGGCCCTGGGAGACACCATATTGCCCTGCCCAGGCTTCCTTGCAAAGAAGCACCTTCCAGCAGCAGAAAGAATAGTTGTCCCATGCTGTGTTCCTGTAAAATGTGATGCACTAGGCATCAGCTGCACAAGCTGACCGTTTTACCGCAGCTTGAAGTACGCTTGTTAGTAAACCATCAGCATACTACTTCTTCACACATAAGTGGATGCTTCTCATTAACATGCCACTGTGGTGCGACACTAACAAAAGGCAGGGGAGAAAATGACAGTCCAGGTGCAACACACATGAGATATGTGTAGTCACAATGGATAACCTATGAAATAAGGGGGATATTTGTGTGGTCAATTCATGTGTTGAAAATGAGAAGTCTTTGCACTTCTTTGCACAAGAAGTGTTGTGCCAATAAGACCTGCTGGGAAGTTGTCCCACTGCCTAAACTCCACTGCAACGCTGCAGTTTCACAGGTTACAAAATTAAATGGACAGTTTTGGTGAAAGACGAAGAAATAAGGACACAATGATGACATATCTGCTTCCACCTTTTGTGATATTTTCATCTTTTGAGTAAAACTGTCTGACACAAGTCACGTCAAAGTTGGATGAAATGTATAAAAACCCAGGAAAGGGAAGAGAGAAAATACTATAATATGGCAGGGGAAACCAGCACAGGACTACCAGTACTACTTCAGGATTAAGACTTTAGAGGCACATAAACGCACAACTCGGGATAGTCCACATTTATCCATGTCTAATAGTTTCAGTGTCCATCATCCTCCCTAGATCAAAAATGCCCAGGGGATTCTTCACCTTTTTTCCTGCAGGATTGGTTGCAACATTTTGTCTGTTCTTCGTGATTTCCTCAAATAGATTTATAACAGAACTCGCTCCCTGACAGACATGAAAGTCTTTTCATTGAAGGTGACACAGAGTTTTACCAGGAAAAAGTAACTGCCTCTGCTTTGTCATAGCTGGGCATTCATTTGAGGGGTACACAGCCCATTTTTCTTGCCTGTGTCAAGAAGCTGAAAAAATGAAAACTAATTATATGGTCCTCAACAAAAAGATCTCAAGCAGCTGGAACAATTCTTGAGATCCTCTCTGTCTGCCCTTAACACCGAACAGTACTACTAACATGGATCAGCCTTTATTTCCTCCCTTGAATGTCATGCCATTGACACTGAACTGCCATACAGTTTTAACAAACGGAGAAACAGAAGGATATATAGCCCTTAAATCCCCAGAGTACTCCAACTACCCATTTGCCAGAGGACAATAGGAAGCTCTTCTTGCTGAGAGCCAGGCCATCAATTCCTGAGGAATAGATGCCCTCAGTGACAGTAAGCCCTACTTTCATGGCTGGGTAGACAACCTTTCCAATGTGAGCCTCTATTCACCACTGGATCTGCAGCCAGGCAAGCCTGATACCTCTGCTCCTCCTCATAACTTCTCAGAGAGTCAACAGAGAGGAGTTAACAAACCAGGGAATGGCAGAAGAATTGCTCTAATTTGGGGATATCGGCCTTGCTCAATAAAACAGTGCTCAGCAGGCACAGTTACTGGGGAAGAACAAATTATTTGAGGTATAATACCAGACTGTTTCTCCTCCCAGGGTAGCCAAGTATTTGGAAAGCAAAATATTAAGACCCTCTAGGGTTGAAGAAAGAGAGGAAGGATAAAATGAGAACATTTTCCCTCTTTCCCAGGAACCATGGTGGGGCTAACTGTCACAAGTCTGCTAAAGTATAGAAAATATTTAGCTATGCAGGGGAGTCCACAAATGAAAACTTATTAGAAACTACTGCACCCATCTTTTCCTTAAAATGGAAACTAACTATTCAGATTTGGTCTCCCTTACCAAGCTTTTTCACTGCTCCAGTCATTAGAAACTATTTCTCTGCCTAGCACATGTCTAATAATTTTTTTCAAGCCTCAGGACAGTACAAATGCCTCTGCTGGAAATCTTCACAAGGTGAGTTATATCTACTACCTCTTCAGGAGATAAGCAGAGAGGCTCTCTTCCTCATACAAAGCGCCACACAAAGGGGTTTTACAATCAGATATGCTCAGGAGAAAATACAGTGTGAAAAATACAAACGGATAATAGTTTTCCCCTCAGAGTTTTAAGTATAGAGTAAAAAAATGCCATGTATTTAAAGATAATAAAGCAATCACAATCAAAATGCCTGTCTTTAGCCCGTACTTTTTTTTTTATACTTGCCCCTGATTGAAATGATAATCTTATTTTTGAGGCTGATCCTTGTTTAACATCAAATGAATCAATCTTCTATTCTTTCTATCTAAAATGGACTTGGTAATTGTTAATAGGAGATTCAAAGCAAACAGCAAGATGTCATTTGTCATTTCTCTTTTCAGCACCAAACAAGTGACTGGCAACTGAAAAAATGGATTATACAGAGTGCTGGCACTGGCTTCATTTACACTTCTGGCTTTTACACAATGGTTGCTTTCCGATTACAGAATCATGGACCGCATAAAATAATTTGCCAACCACTTTTGAAATTCTTCCTCCAAAGCTACTTGCCACTCACCACTTTTCTTTCTAATATATTTTGAATTAAATAAGCCAGGTTCTTAATATGATTTAAAATTATGAATCATATCTTTTTGCTAAGAAAGCTAAGAAGCACATGCCTAAAAGTTACCAATAAGCATTTGTATCCCGGCAAAAAGAAGACATACTATATACATTAAGCTAACTACTGACAGCAGACATTTTCACGACAATATTTTCAGATAGATTTTTTTTTTTTTTCCGTGTGGCAAGTTTCTGTGGTCACAGAATCTTTCTTTCACCACACTAATATTTAAGCTTCTATCTTTCTTTGTCTGCTATTTCTGCTCTGTCAAACCTAGTAATACCCATTTTATTGCTAAAGTCTTATAAAAAGAAACAGGTTACCCAAAAAGGAAACATTATGGTCTATCCCATTAAACACAGTAAAACTTTAAATCTCACATAAAAATAGGTCATCCAATTACATGGTAAAAGTGACATTTTTTCATTGTCCAGTACACAATATATTTACAGGAAAATTACCAGAAACCCCTCAGCTGTATCAGATCTGAACCTTATATTTAGATGCAGTCATATATTACTGCTGATAATGTGATGTCAGTGAATAGATTGGAATTTTTCACTGTCCTTTATCAAGATAAATTGTTCTGTCAATAGCAAATGGCTGGCAAGTATTAACACTCTGCACACTATATGACTTTTCATTCCAAGCAAAAATTGTATTTAATGCTTTTGCACAAAATCTATGGCCGTGACTATCCCTATTACCTATTTAACTACCTTTTAAAAGGAGGATTTATTTCTGCAAATTAGGACCTGGGTAACAAGGCGGTATCATGCATCATAAACTTTAAGTCAATACAAGGCAGGACACTTGCAGTTCAAATGGGGAAATACCTTTCTCTCATCACTTGGTCATCCAATAGCATTACCAAGCTGTGGTGGGAGCAGCTGCTCAGAGCAGAACTTTATCTTGGCGTTCTTCCACCTACACCGCCACTGCATCCCACAGTAGCAATTTGCTCATTGGCCTATTACTTTCAATAGGTATTCCAGTAATTGGCTATTTCACACTCGTGAGGCTTGAACTGGCAGAGTGCAAAGGGCAGGCAACCAGCCTGTCAGGGTCCTGCAAGCCGGTCGTCCATCAATTATCATCAGCTTTTACAAGAATGAGCAAATGCTCTGAAACCTTCTTGGCTTGGATCAGCTTTGCTATGAGCGTAATTTATCCCCAAACCGTGTTAAGTTCCTATCTGAAGAACGAGGAGGTTGCTATGGAGCGAGTAACATGTTTGTTGGTTGGCACGTGCTGGGGCCGGAGGCGGTGGGGGGGACGTTGTTGATTATCTGGAGTATTGTAGCTTCTGCTGGGTTCTGCGGCCACCTGCTGTCCTACACCCGCTCCCTTTGCCAAGAAATACTCAAAGCAGACAAATATAGTTTGTTTTGTAAATGATAACTTCAAAGGAAAAAAGGTCCTGCCTACAGCAGCCTGGAAAGGCTGGGCACACCTGAGCCACTGGTATGTGAGGCAAATTGTTCTACATCTGCATTTATGAGAGAGAAACATACCTGAAAGAAAACCAGGCTTAAAGCATTCAGGTAGGTTAGAAAGTTACAGCGATCATAACACTAATCACTTTTCTGCTTTAACCCAACAGTCCGAGAGGCTCCATTTGCAACAAAGTCAGATCTGAGCTCTCACGTTTCCTGCAGCATTTTACCCTGCATCCTTCCATGCCAGGCTTTTTCATTACCACTATTTAAAAAGCAAAAAGGCACACAACATTTTTGCTAATCTTATTTCTTATTCGTTAGATGTCCCAATTCTAGGTAATACCATTTAGTATAAGGTGGCTGGGGCTTCTTATCTATCAGCTTCTTGTACAAACAACCCAGACGAATCCTTCCCGAAGGCCAATTTGATCTGTTGACCAGCTAAATAACAAAGTGGTCTCTTGTCTAGCAACTACCTGCCTTGAGCAAAGTAAACAAACCACAGATTTTTTAAAAATAAACAAACTCATCTATGATATGTGCGAATAAAATCCCAAGTACTTAAAAAAGATGAGAAAAAAAAATCACATACATGTTAAGAGCAACGTGATTTAGAAAGCTGCTAAGGATGTTCAAAAATCAATTCCAAACTTCGAGAGGACATGACTAAGGCTCTTAATAAATCTACCTCCAAATGGATCTAAGAGTTACGCACCCTTACTAGTTGAATAAATGAAGTGACACTGAAGCATATCTAATTGCAATACATCACAAGATAATCTGTCAAGCCCCAAGTGTTCAGGTCCTGTCACCCTTCTTCATCCATTATTTATACACAACCTTCATTGCCAGTGAAATCCCTATGAAGTATAGCTTGGCATCCAAATGCAGCCGTTGTAGCCACTCAGCAGATACCGTCAGGAATCAAACCCGTACAAACTCTCCAAAATAGCTGTTATTCTGCTGGAGAGAGCGTTCAGAAAGGAACAAACACACAGAAGCCACAACCATTTTCTGCTTTGCTTAATGGACTGAAGAGCTACCCACCCCCGTGTCTTTGCAGTGGACACTGTGGTATGCCCTGCTGCCAAAGCTTGCTTTATATCCATTTCAAGATGCTATCTGGGGCCCCTCTAACCTTTATTTCTTTATCCTATTTTAGCCAGGAAGGCTCACCCAGAAACACATCTCAGTGCTCTTAACAGCATCTGCTGTGGTAATAGGCAAGCAAACTAATGGAGCAGTACAATGTTTTTTACTCCAAACTTGCCAAAGATGTGTGAAGGGCAAACAGTTGGACATATTTACATACATTCATGATCCAGAAAGTCTCAGTTCAGCAGCTGCTGCAGCAAAAGGCAATCTTTCCCTGTTAGCCCGCTCAGCGAGCGCAGATCTGCTTCGCATCCTGCTGAGAGTGATGGGCAGTTTGCAGGGGAAGCCTCCCGAGCGATAGCTGAGCTGGGGACTTTTCACTGACTCTCATTTTAGTAACTGAAGTCGCAAATTCTTAATCACCACATTACTGCAGAAGAAACAGGGGTCCCTCCCCTTGTTCTTCTTCTTCCCCCAAGACACATGCAAACATTTTTTAAATGCGAGAATGAAGATGCACATTTCACGGTACTTCAGCAGTTCAGCCAGGACCTCTGCTTCACTCACAAGGCTGCGATAACAACCCCAATCTGCTTCAGGCATGCAGCACTAGAAAATTAAAGGTCTTGTAAATTACATGGCTATATTCCTCCCACAGCCCAATTAAAGGCTTTATTATTTGTCAATAAAGTACTAAATAAAAAAGGTATCCTCCAGATAAGGCAGCTGTTGCCATTTGGCTCTGGTGAGCCTTTATTTATGTTCCATAAGTTTGCAGCATGAAAGTTGCTGATAGGCCATGTGCATTATTACCAGATGCCCCATGGAAACTGCTTGTGTCCCCAGGGCCAAGTTCTCAATAGCACACGTCTTTTCCAGTAGGCAAGCAGCCTATTCACACGTGGAGCAATTCGTGCTATCACTTTCTGCCTTTGTAGCTGTGAAACAGCAGACACTGCCGCCCAGTTAACAAAGCATCCTCCAGCAGCCACAGACCCCTGTCCTGAGCTGGTACCTGCCTCTCGGTATGATGGCTGGTATGTCCAGGGTGGCCAGAGATATCAATAAGATTTTTTCCTTGTATACTCAAAAGGAAACAGGACCAGGCCTCTGAGCAATACCTTCATCCTGCTGAGAGTTGCTATCACTTACTCCTAGGCTAAAAAGTTTGGCTGCTGTTGTCTCTGATGCCCATATTCCCTCCCGGCTGCCCAGCAGTAATTCTGTGCAGAGCTGAAGCCTTTCTCTTTTTCCTCATCACCCATTTGCATTGACTTAATTAAAACATGATTTCTCTTTTTTCCATGTAAAGAACAATGGCTCATGAGCTCTTACTACGGCTGTATATTTTGATCTCTAGGAATGGTAACAGCCCTCAGGAAGCGAGGCATTAAGACATCAACACAGCACTCCCATGGCTTAATGTGCGCAATTCTCTCCCCTTCCCCAGCTTTTTTAATTTCAGGCACTTCCTACTTCCTATTTGGGCTTCTGAGTGATACAAGTGTGTAATTAGTGAAAAAAGACATTAACAGCTACAAGGCACTCTTCAGACATAAAAAAAAAAAATCAAGCTATGCAATTCTGCTCACTGTTTCTTGTAATTACAACATTAATTTCTTACTTTTGGGGAAAAATAAAATTCCTGTATTTCACAGATGATGGCAGAGCTAAAAATTAATTTAAGATGATAATGCTACATGAAAATAAAAACCTCTTCTGATTGAATTTCAAGGACTCTTCTGTTTAACTAGCTTCAAGAGTCCTTTTTTTGATCATAATAAAATTATTTGCCATATGGTTCAGATGCTTGTGATCCTCTCTCAATGAGAGGATTATGCATGAGATATAATGCCTACTGTAGCTGCAGCCAAGCACACAGCTGGCTCTGATAATGCCAACAAATGGCTTCATCTATCTCAATGTCACGTAGGAGCTGGTGCGATGAGAATCAGCCCAGAGTACAATTAAAATCTACATCATCTGTGAGAAAGGTGATGGAGGTTCTGACATCAGAGCTGTGCCAGATTCATCCTCTTTCCATTGTAACAGAAGAAACATGTTGCCCCTTTCACCCTGTCACACTAATGATGTGCTTTGCACATCCCTTCCTGTGCGCATTAAAGGTAGTAAATCAGGGAGACTCCTATTTAAAAGCTTCACCTTTATCTGACATTCAGTAACGAGAACAATTTCTAAATTTAAGTTAAGTGTATTCCTTGCTCCCCTCTCTGTGATGAGATAATGCCATTTGAAGTCTGCGAGTGAAATATGCGTAGAGGAGTTTATGATCCATATGGCCCCATATGCAAGAATTTCCTTGTTTTAGTTCCACAATATTTAGTCACACTAATAAAACCAGGCTTGCACATCCATTTCTTCCACCAAACCAAATTTTATTGCAAAAAATGGCCATAATTCACAAGAAACAAGCCTGATATCAAGACACTGATGAACCTCCTCTTTTAGGGTTTTAAAGCTAGTGGGGGACTTGTGCAATGATTTTGTTTTATTGTTATATTCATTAAAAGGAAAACCCACAAATATGTTTTATTAGCATTTTCAATGACTTAACATAAATATAAGACATAATTGCTTATGCCTGGCTCTCAAATTTTATTACAAGCCAGGGTTCTATTAAAACATTTTAAGCCTTTGGAAGTCAGAAATGTAAAAGCTTGTCTGGCAGAACATGGCAAGACACTAGCTAATGCTGTTTTCTCCTTTCTGTCAATTTAGCTGCATCAGTTTGTGTGGCACATTGCAAATGGTATTGCTAATCAATGCAGTGTAGGCACTGGAGAATGAAGATATGCAGTTTTACACTCACTCGTGATCTTTACTGGGTTTGAGATGTAATCAAAGTCTATTTTAAAATCTTTAATCACACAATATACATGCAGACCATTTTCAACTATCTCCTGGTTAGGACTTAAGTCAAAGTCCCAGTGCATGCCCCTAAATTACACTGATAAATGTATTTTTAAATGCTCATGTTTTGTACTAAATAAGACAAAATACGACTTTCCACTGTGTTACTCCAGCTTAATGCCATTTGTCATAATGGTGTTACACTATGATAAAACTGATTATATGCAAATATTGAAGTATTATGTTATGCACCAACATAAAAAAATCTAAATCCAGGAACATGACGCTGAGCCTCTCTCCATATGAAAATGAGCACCTTGTTGCTTTCTGTTAAGCAGTCAATGATAATAGAAGGCCTTGCCTACATGCCAGCTTGCACATCTGTAACAACATTGCTCTCTTAAGTTGATTTAGACAAAATGACAGCAACGTCCTCTTCCACAAGAGCTTACGTGGTACAAGCTTTGGAGAAATATCCAGGTGACATAAAAATCTACTGTTTAATACAGCAAAAATTACAAAACTTAAATTTTAAAGAACTAAATCAACTCAGAGTTTCTAAGGAATACTTAAGAAAGCAAATGTCTCTAAACTTAGCAATGCAATCCTTGCGGTTCATGTAAAATGTCACTGCTCCCAGGGTAAAAATCAAATTAAGAAAATCCAAGCAAAATTTTTACTGCACTTGCTATGTCTGCCCATATATAAACTTACGGAGCTACAGATAAATGAAACAAAAAGCTGGGTGCCAAGGCTTCATGCCTCATTGAATAAATGTTTGTTCTCTCAGCCTTCACTCTTGTTTTTTTTCCTCCCCAAATAATAACAGCTGGTAAGCACATAACAATGCACCCATTTATAATTCAGGTATGGGCTCTTCACAACTCGTACCAAAGAAACTCTGCCTTTGAAGATAAGACACCTGCAATTATATCCAAGTTCAGCTTCCCTCCTTTACCTGAGTAAATAAACACACAGTAGCCTATGTCCAAGGTTGAAAATGCACTGCAAAAGCTCATAAAAGCAGCCACTCCAAATGACAAATTGTCATTTTCTGTGCATCTTTCAATAGCTCTGAAATAAATAAGTCAAACCACAGAAAAGGTAAAAAACATTGAGCAAGAATTCATAGTATCAGTAAAGGTGACAGATATCCTCCAAAACGCAAAAACCTCCTCCCATGAGGTGAAAATGCCATTGGAAACTATTCACACACTTCCCCTACACTCCCAGAAATTGTACTACAGCAACCCCAACTCGGTGTGAGAGAGGGATCTACACACTTACATATACACCTCTGCAGAGCTCCAACAAATCCAGGAGTCTAAGAAAATCTTACATATTCAGAAATTTAAAATCCTGATATATAATCTTGAAAAATAAGGATTCAGGATTCTTAAGAGACACTCTTCAATAAAATAACTAGAAAACTAAATCTGGGAGCTTTCTAATAGCAGCAGAGAATCATGTTGGCTAAATGTGGCTCTTTAAAGACAACACCAAAATTATAATGCAAATAGAAGTACAACAGAGACACAGGAAGACAGACCACCATCCTCCCATATCAAGAATCTGAAAGTCAATTTAAAAAGCCATTGATTTAATGAATCAACTACTTCATAAAATTGATTAAATAATTTGAAATCAGACTGCACAATTTCTAGAAGCAAGACTTCAAAAATTTCCTTGTCTCTGGTAAACTGGAAGTTCATGATGGTGCGTGACGTGGCCTAAGCAATCAATATATTTTTAGTATATAGTATGTACTAGCACCCAATGGTACAATAATACTTCAAAGAAAATTAAGACAGAACTAATCTCAGCATTAGCTACAGGAAAAGAGAGAAAGAGATGAAGAAAAAAGGAGAGGCGATTGACTGAAGGAAGAAACGTTATGGTAATCCCAACCTTTAAGACTTGTGTGTGCTTTTACCTTGTCAATGTGCACAACAAAACTGAATTCTGCAAGCTATCGCACATATTGCCAGACCCCTGAACTTCCACTGTTTCAAATAACAAGGCTCAGAAAAAGCCACATAAAAGAAGTTTGTTTCCACCCAGAAAAGAAAAAGCAAAGATAACTTTGTTAAACCCTCCCATCCTATCCCCCTGCCGCCCAATACAAAAGAACAAAACCTAGCTTTAATTCTTGAATTATCTGGTGAAAATAGCAGAAATTAGAGTGAAAATGTGTAAAGACATGCAGACAAACCAATATCAGATGTGAAATAGTAAAAACTCTATTCTTTAGAAAACAGACAGAGATTACTGACTCAATGAGGACCTTGTAGAGCCCAAATTCAGAATGTGGTAAAGTACCTTCAAGTCATGACAAACTAGACCACTCATGAAGCACTGAGAATGGAAAGGAGAAAAAAGGAGAATCACAAAGAGCTATCTATCACATATGAAGTTCTTCCTATTTTTCTCATACTTGGCAAATCTCTCCACCTGTGAAGTTCTCTGAACTTACTATTCTAAGTAATTTAGAAGCAACAAATTGTACAGAGACCGCTTCTTATCTTAGCATGCTGAGTAGTCCTATTCAGTTCCTGGTTAACTCACTTTCAAACATCCAAAATGTTTTGTTGCAAGGTTGTAACAGTGCTTGCCACTGTTGATATAATCCACTTCTGCACACTGCTGAAGTCCTCCTCACCACCAGCTGAGCATCTAGATGCAGACAGCAGCAAGAGCTGCTACAGAAGCAAATTTTTCTCTATTGAGTAAAATGTAGTACTTTATGATTTTTTGTTAAGATCAGAGTACATTTCTCTTTAGGATGTGAAATATTTTTGCACAGTTATTTAAATCAAAATATCTACAGGTCTGGGTCCTTAAAAGGGGTAAGAGGTTGTGATAGAGGAATGGGTATATGTGTTAGCTTATTGCTCATCTCCAAACAGTATTGCTCCCTGTTTTAAAGATCATATCAGAATCTCAAAGAGCATGAGAAAAGAGAAAGAAGATGGGAAAAAAGGAAGTTTATTTTTGAGCTAGCTCCAGTGCACCTTGGAGCTTTGATATCTTCTGTTCACCTTCTTCTATTTCCATTTTTCATTTTCCTAGAACCAGCTGTCTATTCATAAAGTCAGAAAGATATTGCTTAATATAGTATCAGTATTCCTAGTATAGCACCAACAGATTAGAAAAGGTTGTTGAAAAGCAAATGCATATATGCAAATTTTTTTTATATTAAATGGAAACATTCCAAAAACTCAAATGATCCATGTGAAATTTTAATTATAACTTAACAGCTGTTTGAGCTAATTGAAGGATATCAGAAAGGTGATTTCCTTCTCATTGTAATTAAAGAGTTAAGCCTAATTTACTATTGTCAGAACAAGACTAAATACCAATCTGGTCTGCCTAATTACATAAAAAGGTAAACAGGAGAACTCCAAGACAGACATCAGAATGCTTCCTCCCACCTCAAAAAAACCCCAACACACACACACACCCTCCCCCAGTAAAAGAAAAGTAAACCAGACAAGTTTCGCAGCGATCGCTTCTGCCCTATATCTTTTCTGGCAAGAAGATGGGCAATGACCTTTAAAGCAAGTGAGCAACTCGCTCTAATTCTGCTTTGCCACCCTTTTATTAATTTTGCCTGGAAGCTATTTTCATTTCCATTTCCTTGGCTTCACAGTCTTATTGTTTAATACTGTGGCTATGCATAAAGGTAAACATATGTTTTGCATTCACTAATGTGGTATTATCTAGTTGTCACCAGTGAAAGAATAATGCAATACAGAAATAATGCTGAAATACTTGTTGGTCTACAACAACATAACAGCTTTTTTCCTATAACTTCAAAGGAAAATAGAGGGAACAAAAAATGTTTTTGATCTTTATCGTAAATATGTATTGTAATATGCATACTTTTTAAATGTTGCATTAAATACAACAGTCTTCATAACAAATACAATCCTTCCAAATGTACCCGAACAAAAATTAGAAGCTATTTCTATAATGTTAGAAGTTCCAAGACTTTGTTTTCTAAGCAATCCACTGATTAACAGACAACCTGTACAGACCATGGGAACTTTTCTACTCCACCTTTTTCCACCTATCTTGCAACACAACTGCCACTATTGAAAAGAAGCACAGAAGATACAAACCCGTGCTACAACTGTCAATAATATTCAATGTAAAGTTAATTGCTAAGTATAAATTATGTCAACATTTTTATATATATATATATAAAAAAAAATGTACTGAAGTGTGTTATCGCCAATGCATTAGGCTAAACACCAAAGAATTCCAAAGTGATATATTCAGGCATAGGGGCAGAAGTGGTGAGAGATGAGTGAAAGAGTGCAACCTGTGAACGATACGCCCCTGAAGAAAAGTGCATCTGTATATTTAACTCACATTTGCACCGTACCTGAAGCTCTACGTGGCTCACGTGCAATCAGCATCAGACCATACGGAAAATGAGCAGCAGGATTCCAGGAGTATAACAAGCAGCTCCACTACATGGGATGTCAGCACTAGATCAAGAAGCCAACTGAAAAATGTGAAAATGTTCAGAGATGTTTGGACCACATGGATCAAGGAAGTGCCAATGTAATATGGAAGACATGGAAGACATTTCAGCTGTCTTTAACAAAGGCCAGTGCTGGTAGGAATGAAGAGAGGCCAAACAGTCTTAGATCTGCGGAGCACCTAGGCTAATGGTAAGGCATTTTGTGCTGAATATGATCTGTGGCCAGACAGCTGAAGTTTTCGGTTCAGTTCATTAAGGTTGTTTTATACAGACACAAGCAAAATATAGAGGGGGAATGATACACTGAAAATATCAGATAAGTTTGCAGTAAGCACACTTTCTGCATTTTGCTGCACAAGAATCCTTACATCAACTCAGTCGCACTCTAAGCACTAAACACTCTGCTTTCATGCTCAATTAATGTGACTTAATCCAGACACAAGCAGAATATTTCAGACAACTAGACTGTGCTGGGATTCCCTTGCCTCCTTGTGCTCTAGTGGTTCTCCTGACCTTGACAAATCTCTTGGTTATCCTCCATACAACACAATTTTCTACATCTTTCTAAATGGCCAAAAAGAGACAATGTACAGCAAAAACTTAATAAGGAGTTATAAAAGCATACTTGAAAACCATCTCTGACTAATTAACTTCAAAGCAGATAATAAAAAAAGAGCAATTTTATTCTCTACATATTACAAACATAAATTGTACACACTCTTATTTCAGCTGCTGTGCCCTCTGTACAAAGCAGGGCTTAACTCCCAGGTCAGTAGGAACAGCTAAAGATGTCCCTCCACCTTCTTTCCACTGCTTTCTCATGCATTCATTTATGCTTCACCCTATGCTCAGATGTTGTGAAAAATCTTAATGCAGATTTATCTCAGGAACATTTATAGAAATATTTACCTTTACAGGTATCATCCCATTGGTTTACTTCCCCAGATAAGAAGCTACTAGAATCAAATTATTTTACTACTCATCTTTTTCTGTCCTGTCAAAAGCACATTTAACGCAATCTACGTGATGAATGTGGCCTCATGAAAAGTAGGAGGGAAAATTAATTTGGGGGGTCTGACAATGAAAAGATCATTTGTCATTACTGTGCTGAGCTGTGCTGGCAAACGACTAGAGCCCTGCAATGTATTGTTAGACCCCAGCGGCTGCTGCCCGTTTTCTGCCCCTTCCTTTAGCAAACTCCTCCTTCCTAATGCTTCGGTTTGCTCTGAATGAAGCTTATTAGCAATACTAACCAGCCAGAGTGGCGAGCTTGGATGCAGTGGGGGTGGGACGTGAATTTGTAAGAACTAATTTGTCTAATGTTCGGTAACAAAGGCAAAGCGTCTGTGCTGTGAATTAATATAGCATCAATCACTGACTAACTGCTTCAGCACATGTAATGAGAATATTCTCAGGCCAACCCCATGGTCTGCACAGACGGCTGAGGAGATAATAACCCGAATGGAATTTTTATTTTAATGCAACTCCCATCTTCAAAGAAAGAAAGAACCTAGGGAGACTATCCTTGGTGGGAATGTATGTGCGTGCATACATATTTTTAATATATCTGTATAAACACACACACATGTATAACAGCCTTTCAGAAAAAGCTTAGAATGAAAGTATTTATTTTGAAAAGTAATGCTTGGTACTTAGAAATATGTTCAGTTTATTGTAAGGTTCCCGGTTGAATAGCCCTTTTCTTTTAATTCTCTCTGAGTTGTTTTACCTTCTCTCCAGTAGATATTTTTAATGATGTAGTTAGCTCATCTTATTACAATTTTAGTTTGTATAAAAATAAAGAATGCTTGAAAGCAGTTTAATATCCAGAAGAGGTTTTATTCTCCCCTTCATTTTCTCATCACATTAAGGGCAGATACAGAAACGTATATTTTAATATTTTTACATTAAATGTAGTCTACAATTTGAAAACCACATTCACTCACATTTCTTTAACAAGGACATTTACTGTTTGCATAGTAACAACCTCCCATAGTTTGCAAAACAGAAAAAAAGCAAATATATTTTTTGACAGTAAAAAAATTTAAAAATCATCGTCAATCAAAAATGCACCTAGTCTAGGATCACCTGGAACAATTAGCGGTTGCACTGGGCAACTCACTGCCACCACTGGAAAGAATGAATTCTCTGTACAAAACGATTTATCAGGGAGAGTTTAGTAGAGCCAGAGAAGCCTAAAGAACCACCTAAAAAAATAACAAAGAATTAAGGAGAAGTAGAAGACAGACATTTGTTACGAAGGTGAAAATGAATACGCCATTGACAATTAAAAGGTTCACTGAACCATAGTGATTGCATGCTCCAGCCCAGCCTACTTGATCTTCAACATTCTCAAACTGAGAATTCTGCAGTGAAGCAATGAGGATATTTTATCCGGTATTGATAACGAGGAGGAAGACAGCCCTTCTCAAGTCAGACGTGCCAAAGAATGAGAAGTTGTTGCAGGTCATTACTAAAGAACTCTCATCACCCCACCATCACTGCCAATTTGTGTTATTACTCTGTTAAATATTTTGCTGCCTTCAGCAGTGTATGATAGCCTTAAAGACATCTAGGATGCCTCCTAGATCAAACTGTATCCTTTCAAGGGTGAAGGGTATGCTGCTGTCCAGTCTAAATGGCTTGGTATTTCACCCATCTTGTACTGCATACACTGATAGGCACAGGTCTCAAATAACACACCAAAAAAAAGAAGTTAAAACACAAGGCAAGTTTAAGACCTTACCATCCTCTTTGACAGACAAGCCCTGCACTGCCACAATCCTGTCTCTAAGCCACCATGACCTAGGAGAAACAACAGGAGGGAGCAAATCATGGCCTAGTGTTTCTGATCAGGACAGTTTTGTGGAAATATTATCACGTGACATTTTGGAAAAAATATGCTATAATATAACACTGAGAGATAGTACTTAGAGTGGCCTGAAACAGAAAACAGAATTCCAGCTGCCTTTGTCAAAGAAACAGAGGAGTTGAGGTGGGAGCCATGGCTACCCAAAGTCGTGTACAAAGAAAACACCTATTTGTTTTTTAGCAGAAACAGGATGAGCTGCAGCCATCCTCCCCCAACAGGCTTCAGTGTGACCCCTGGGAAAGGCTGAGGTTTGTGCTCCCATGGGCCAGAGACATTGGAATTAAGTGCAATTTCATTTAAACTCCTGTAGATAAAACATGCATTTATCAGGACAAAAAAATATATATGTGTGTATAGAAATAGCCACACAGCATTCTGACCAAGCAAGACACCACCGTACTAGTTAAATTAAACACTGGTTAAATTGAACACAGAGAAGAAAAAAATTAATTTGTATTATTTAGCTGTGGATCAATTACTTACTTGACAAGATCAATGGGGAACTATTAAACATGTACCCGAAATGTCCCTTTACCATTTGCATGTCACATAAAAACCACTTTTGATCATTTTTGTGCATATGAAGTATTAAGCCTTTAGTTAGATAATGTACATATATGCTATTTTTATTGCTAGAGGAAGTAGGTCCTATAGCTCCAATCTGAATTAATGGAGAACATAAGCCTCTTTTACTCAAGACATACAATAAGCAGTCCATAGCATCAGTCCAGGATGAGTCCTAGGAAGGAACTGTGATTCAAATACAGAATTCTTTCCATTACTGTGACAGAGAAAGGAAGTCATTTACTGCAACTAAATAGAGACTGCAGTGTATTTCCCTGTTCTTCGAGTAGCTGGTAGGTTGAGGCAGGTGCAGGGAATAAAGGCTACATATCACAACAGCCCCTCTTCTTCTGCCCAGCTGGAAGGAGAGCTACAGGCAGCCTCTCTCCCCACACTTGAATTCCCAGGACAAGAAAAAAGGACTGGGAAGATTCTTTCTCCCTGGTCTTACAAAATGGTGTCCCTGGAGCTCTTTTTCAATTTGGTTCCCAATGAAAAAAAATTAAATAAATACCAATGACTCAGAGGGGAAGCTCTGAATCACATACTGAAGGACTTCCTCTCCTTACATGTCCTACATTAGTTTCAATCCTTTTACAGACAAAAAAATTTTCAAAGGGAATATGATTTATTATTTATTTAAAGGTATAAACAAGAAAAAGAGCCTGTTATTCACTTTAAGTGTATCTTCCATCAGTTAAGCGACAACAATTCGAAAAATTATGATGGTGATCGAATGGCAGCTATTATTGTCAGTATAACTTTCCCTGTCAGTATCCTATAAAGCATGTTGTACTGTTGACACCACCTTCAGACTATTTCTACAGGCCTACTCATGAAAAATGATAAACCATTAAATACCAGTCAGTGAATACATACATGTATTTTGTTAATTTATGGCATGTTTCACACATACAAAGGGAATAAAATCAGGAGTAATTATTTCATGTTAATAAAAAATAATCACTGCAAGTGCATGCAGATTGTGGTTTTGCATACTACTTGCTCATGGGAAAATTATAGATAACATTACATTGTCATATTTTTTATTGGGAAACAATATTTAACAGCCTTAATCAAAAGTGGGTATGCTAACATTCCCAGTGACAATCGATGTGAAAAAGGAAATCACACATTCAGACAGCCTAAATCATCATTGATTTATCTTCTGCTGTTGTTGGACTTTTTGTTTTGTTTGGGGAGGTTGGGTGGTTTGGGGGTCAGCTGAGTGTGTGGAATTAAATCCAACTCCTAATCTGGTGAGTTATCTACGGTGTGCAAGGCAGACACCATCCATTATGTAGCATCAGTGAGTGACAGTATGAATAGCAGTCTTTGCCAGTTAAAGCCACGATAAGACCTGGATTCTGAGAGAAGTTCCTGCTCCAGAGCAATCTCTATTGTTCCAGCCATCAGTTTTGGCAGTAAGACTGATTCACAGATAAGACAGCAATGATGCTGGAGTTTTACATAGACAAATATCAGCAAATAATCAGTTCATCTGCATTTAGAAGGACATCTATCAAGCTGATTTTTATTTTAATAAGACCCAGTGCCATGTTTTTAAAATGAATAACTTTAATATTAGAGTAAGAATCTGATCCAAGGCAGAATTATCCTACATTCAGTATTTGCATCCCCACGAGTGACTACTTCCACGAGTAACTCTCTGGTAACAGCCCTCATCTCAACCTCACCTCGTTTGTAACTTCATTATTGCTGATGGGCACGTTTGCTGAACTTCAGGTAGCACTCTGCTATTAACCCACCTTTCTGCCAGCCTGAATACTACGCGTGCGGTATTTCTCTCTCCAGTAAGGCTGCAGGAAGCGTTGAGCAGGCCTGCAGAATGCCAGGCGTGACCACAACCGGCACGCAAGTTCAGAGGAGGCGCAGGCGGCTGGTTTCCTCGCCGCGCAGGGGCGGAGCGCGGACGTTCAGCACCACGGACAGCGCCGGGCGCCCCGCAGGGGCCGGGACGGGGCCACCCCGGTGGCTCGGGCAGGGCCACCCCGGTGGCCCCCCGCCCAACGGGAGATGAGCACCCCAGATGCGAGCTACGCAAACCTGAGATTAACATTTGTGGTACACGGTGTAACCGGAGTTATTTTCAGAACGTCGACAAAAAAAAGGATAGGCTTCCTGAGCTCTTTTTGAAAGAGTTTCTGAAACAGGAGCTTAAACGACCCAACGTACTTAATTTCCATGAGTTTTCAATGAGCTTTCCAGAAGTTCCCTCCATCAGAGACTATTAAGGAAAATAAATAACTATGGGGCAAGGGGCAGAGTCCTGGAATTGATTCAAAAATGTTAAGTGATAGGAAACAATGAGTAATGGCAAACGGATGCCCCTCAAAATGAAGAAAATGTAACAGTGAATGCTCCTGGGGCTGCTATTGAGATGAGCACTATTTATTAATGACTTGGAAATGGAACTGCACAGCAAGTTAGGAACTGTGGTGGTGTGAGTTGACTGGGTTTTTTAAGTAAATACTGGAAAGTTTTACAATTACTATCTTCAAATAGCTGAAGAACTACAGTGATACTACAAGCAGCAAAATGAAAGTTCATTAGGAAAAATGAGGCTAAATATGAGGAAACAGACCTCAGTGTACACTATGGGACTGTGAAGTAGTTTTTTCAAAGGGAAAAATGAAGAGTTGGCAAGTTTTTTGCAGATATGCTATATAACAAGCAGTCATTCTATCTGCCTCTGGATATACCAAGTATAGCAACTAGCCTTTTTTTCTTTTCTAGTAAATATGTAACAGGAATCACCTGTCACAATGACTGACTAAATTTAGCTTAAACAGACACAAGGTGGTGCAAATCAGAAAAAAAGTCCATAAACAGTCTACATAACTCCCACAGTGCATCACATACTGATTACCAGACACAAAAGATCTGTTGAAAAGACTGAAAGACCATCAGTTTCAGTTGTTTGAAATTTGTAATTATTCTACAGTCATTAACTTAGAAACAAAATTCTTCAGAAGACAGATGACATTCTTTTTCTTTTACTAAATTTCTTTGCCCCATGAGGAAAAATTACAAAAGAATTTTGGCTATGAAAACTAGTAGAGAGATATAAAATTAAAAAATATAGGCCTCAGATCATACAACAGGTAAATTTTAATGTCCATTAGTATGTTCAGTTAAAAAATATAACAGGGGGAAAAAAAAAATCACAGAAAAGTAATTGATTGGTTCTAAGGCTGAACCAATAAATATAAGGGAATAAAAGAAATAACAAAGTTCAGAACTTTATAGCACCCAAAATGATATGCAACTTAAAGGTAATTTCATACAGGTATTCATAATTAGGTAGGATATATTAAAATCTGATCAAGTTCCTTTCTTTTCTCTATCACGTAAAATAAAAGGAGTTTTAAATGAAAGAACGGTAAATGCAGAAACAATATAAAGAAACATTTCTTTTACATAGTCAATGGAATTGGCTGCCAGATCAGGTCACGGAGATAAAAACCATAGCTACATTTTTAAAAAGAACTGAATAATTTTATGACTGCTAATAACATTTGTAGCTATGCAAGCTAAGATAATAAGGGTAATCAAATCTCATGCTTCAGGGTGTAAGACAATGAACTGCAAGGTTTAGAAAGAAATGTGCAGTGTCACACAAATGGATAAGATGCATTAGCAATTTGGGAAGAGATTTACCTTCTTTTAAAATATCAAGAAATAGCCACTGCCAGAGGCATGGCACCAGACTACAGGGACCTGAAGTCTGATCTGCTGTGACAAATTCTTTGTTATTATGAGTTTGGCTTTGATAGACAATAGATTCTCCTGAGTTTTACGGAGCTGAATTCAAATTAAAAGCACATGCTCTATGAAAGCATAGCTTGGAGGAAGGATCTGAAGGACAGAACTGTTAGCCAGTAATTAAGAGTTCTGTACTGTGATTTCTGGCAGCAATTATTTTAACATAATTCTTAACAGAGTCTATTAAAGAGGAAATGCCAATTAGCAATAGCTTATTGCACAGCAAAACAATGACTACTGATATAATTTACTACCATAAACTACACAGAGAATTGACTGCTGAAAACAAGATTGGATGTTTAATTAAAAATGTAGGAGAGGGAGGAGAATCTACATGCACTTAACATGCACAAGTCTGATGAAACCTCAGTTCCTACATAGAAAGCTCAATTCAGAATCATGTTTAACTACCCAGGCTATGCATATTATTTGAAGACGCCTTTCAAATTAAAGGGAAACTATGAAGTTTTGCGTAAGTTTTTTCAGGTTACCTGTTCGTACTTGCCAACCAGGTAGCTACCCATTTGGAGAGAGAGAAATTTGTGGGCACACTGTTATTCCCACACCTCACATCAAGATGAAGGAGGACAAAGAAGAGGCAAGAAGGACCCCTGATCTCAGCAAAACAACATGCAGCTAATCTGGGTCCATATACAGAAGACAATTTGCTGTTCTAGGGTTTTCTAGCAATGCTGCAAATGACTTCCCTGAATTACTGACCTGGCTTTTCCAGTCCAGCCCGAGTCCTGTTTTGTCCCTCATCCAGTTGTTCCATCAAAATGGAATATGGAAACACAGAAAACATGCAGCCAGTGTTGTGTAAAGAAAATCTACAGTCAGGAAGGCCGCCTTTTGTAACAAAAGCCTCCAGAAGAATATAATGGTGTGCTTTTTTTAAGCTTCTAAAAGTGAAATAAGAACTGCATGTTTAGCATAGAACTGCTAGTTGCCTCTGCTTCTTAGTTCTGACAAATAAGAAGCAACCTCTGTATATTCTCACCTTACAGCAAAGGATGGCAGCAGGACGAAGAGAATTACCTTTAGGCTGGAGATCTAGAGGGCCTGCACTGCAGTCTATCCCATTAAGCAGATAAAACATACCATCACAGAAGCCTGGTATGCAATGGCATTGATGCACTTAAAAAGATACAACAGATAAAAAGAGAAATGTGAGGTTCACAGTCAGAATTGCTACAGTGTTCTGCAATCAAGATCTTCAGCTATGTGGAAACACAGTTTGGCAGTATTATCACCTAAAAGATTTCAGTTCCCCATAAGAAGACTGAAAGGAAGGAAGAAAAAGAAAAATGATGCTCCTGCTTTCCCCCTAGAGGGTGGAACAAAATTGGAATGAGTTTTGGGTTCGTTTTTTTTTATTTTTTTGGTAACCAGAGTTAGAGACCATCTGCAGACAGATTCCTCCATGAACTTTTGAGTGTAAGTCTGATGATCCCCATAATTCAGTTTTACTTTGTTATACACGCTCTTGCTTTCTCAACTTCTAGTTTTAAGCCTTGTTTTGGGATGAAAACATGGAATACAATTCTTTGGCTCCCTGTATTGAATCTGAGAATGAATTATCTCTTGCCTCAATAAATTAGAAGACAATCTTTGCTTTTAAAAAGAGAATATAACTCAACTGTGCTTTGCCTGTCTACCTCGGAGTGAGCTCATGCTTCCCAAAGCCTCAGGTCACATATAGCACTGCAGAAGATGGTATATATTTATCGATGAACCACCTGATTGATCTGTTTTCAATTTTAGATGGGGTTTAGCCTTCCTCTGGAGAAAAAATGCCCTTTTTTTTTTTTTACTGAGACACACTGAACTCCTCTTTAGCATAGTTAACTGCCATAAATAGAAGTGAAAAATCATCAAACCTGAACTGGGAACTAAATAATGGTTATAAAATATCTTATGTACTTGATTTGATTGCTATAGAAATCAAATAAGTACATACTTGACCTCAGCTTCTCAGATGACATATTAATCCCTTTCTTATAAATTATTATTGTACCTAGTAGGTTAACTAACATATTACTGAAAAAAGCACAGCTGAACAATTCTTTAGATTTTTCACTTCTAAAATAGCATTACAAATCTTTCTTTTATTTCAAAGTAATTATTGGGGTTACACTCTGGCAATATGTATAAGTCAAAGGCCTAGGAGTTTCTTCCAAATCTAAGGTTCTCTGACACTTTTTCTTACTAGACTCTGTCTCCAGATACTTTGAATTTTGTAAAACTACTGTTTCCATTAAAACTTTCCAAAAGGGTTGTCTGGCTCAGTTTCTGGTTCAAAACCTACTATTTTTACTAAGATGATGCATTTCTGGAATGTAACGTAATCAACATAAGCAGCATTCAGGAGATTCAGCTATTAGACTTGCTCCACAATTCTCTGTTAAGCATATACATAAAGCTTATAATACCTCTGCTAGTATTCCATAGCGAGCATGTAAGGTTTTATAAAAATAGATATTAGACAACTATAGGCTTACAACAAACATTAAGATGCTACCACTATATGCACAGTGAACTAGATATTATGTCTGTGTAACAACACACAACATAGACACCCTGTACACTGGTGTGAACATTGTAGATTATTAAGAACACAGGTACAGACCTTCTCTCTCTGTTTTAAATTGAAGGGTTGCTCCTAATGAGCTCTAAATTTTACTGAAATATACACTACCACATAAACAACTAAACAGAGCAGCAAGCTTTCTCCTAAAAAGAGATGGAGCTCTAAGCTAGGATTATTCAAATTATTTTATGACAGTTCTTATTTACATTTTCTTGTATGCCTGTCTAGAAAAATGTTTTGAAATTTGAGTCAGCAAACCCTAACCTGGGAAATCCAATTCTCCACAAGTCAAAGACTAATGGAAATCAGACAGGTTTTTTTCTGTCAGTTTAGTCTGAGTGCTGAAAGGATGCATCTGACTAAGCAATTAAAATAGCACTGGGCTAATCAGAAAAAGGGCATTCTGACCAGAGATACTACGACTTAAAAATAAGCTTCTCAAAAGCATTCTTAGAGATTTATGTGCTATATTTAAGGAAATGCTTCTTTGGAGATTTGGCTAACATAAATATATTACTCTTAGGCACCAAACCTTTTGCGCCTCCTGCATAAGCCCATCCCTCTTGGACTGTAAAAAGCATCAGAAGACACTATGTATTCAAAAGCCAGTTTTTATCTCTAAAAACCTAGTGTATGATTCCTTCTAAAAACAGGTTGCTCCTACTTCAGTGTTTTGTTTTTAAATACATAGCTATGTTCGTTATGTCCACAAAATTATATTTTAACTATTCTAGCTATAGGTACAGGCTGACAAAGCTCACTTTTCTCCAGTGTCAAGCTTCTAACTACATATCATAGTATTTGCTTGATAGTAGCAGAGGAGATGAAAGCATAGGGGTGATCTATTGAACATTTTCCATCTCATTAAACTTGACCAACAAGCAGCTTGTCTATAGCAGATGACCTTCCACTCATATCGCCATGCTGAGGGACTCGCTCAACCCTTTCCTTCCATCCATGCTGTCAAGGGGCTCAGAGGTCTGCGGCATGTTGTTCTCTGTGTTGCACAACATAAACCCAATATAAACGATTCTGTTATAGTTGTGATATGACAGACTACTAAACAGTGGCAGCTCACCTATTCCAGAGACGGTGGCATTTCCAGGTGAACAGAGGGATATCTCTGTTTCACTTGGAAACCCCTGGAGTCAGAATGCCATATATAAGCATTATCTCACCTATTAGTTAGGTTTTTGTGGTTTGGTAAGCCAGTGTGCACTATTGGTTCACAGTGAACAGAGACAGCTAGTTGACAGGAGACCAGTTTCACTCACGACACTGGACTTTCCAAGACATGAAGACCCCAAGAATTAGGAATCTCTTGGTGGGAGGAGCCTTCAGTAGGCATTCTGTACCAGCTTGCTTACTCTGTCCAGACCCGGCAGAGCAGTCAGCCTGGAAGCAGGCACAGAAATGAGCTATTTTGTGACAACCCCAATGAAAAAAAAGATTAGACTTGAAATCAGGCAATTCAGCTCAGTTACTCTAACAAACATAATACGTATGTTTTTATATTTTTCCTTAAAGTCAGTTCTTAGAATTGATCCTTAAAAGATACATGCTCTCAATTAAACTCCTACAGGAAAACAGCGTATGTTACTTGTGCTTGGCAAATTTCCATGTTTTGTCTTTTTTTTAATATCAAATTAAATGCAGATATTATCACTGCCATATCTAGGATAAAATATTTCTTTATCCTGACCAGAAAGCTGTTGTCAAGGGTTGGCAGAATGCTACACCACCAAGTCTTGCACTTCTGCTTCCAAAATAGAAATGTAGACAGCACTGAGTTTCACAGATTTAAGAGACAGAAGTTCTGTTCAAGCTATATCTCTATCCCTGTATATATTATGACATCATAATGGCTACATCAGCTGTAATAAAAAATGAATTCCCTTGACATATATTACCCGTAAGTGCAGCCTAGTAAATAAATGATTCATGCAAGTTCAATTACAAGGGTCTGATGTCTATAAATGCTAAATACCTGCAAGACAGCAACAGTAAAGGAAATGAACCCATGCAGTGTTAAAAATGCCTTGCAGCTAAAATTTCTGACCACACCTTTCATCTCTTTTTACATGTGTTTTACTAAACACACTCATGGTAACAATCCATTAAAATGTTACGTACAGAGTAGAGTTTCTATCCTTACTACGGATAAATCTAAAAATAGAACTAGGTTGTTCTTTTGCTGCAGAGGCAGTAAGAAAATCTTTTTAAGAATTGGAACTCCCATTGAATTTAAGACTCCACATCTGCCCTCCTGTGAATTAAATTACTACGCCTTTAAAAAAAAAAATCGCTACTCAGGATGAATTATATACATACACTCTAAATAGTATATTTTATGTTAATGTATTTTGTTTCTTAATTATATATAAGATGACAACACAAACACATTTTCTTGTATTTTACAACTATTTATAGGAAACTTAAGGGCTTAGAGAGCTAGAAAAGTCTCTAGGTAGGTAGGTGGTCATGCTCAACTTTAAATCATGTACAGCTGATACTCTTTAGCAAACAAGTTTCTACATCTGTATACATCCTACAAGACAACCGTTCATGGCAGCAAATTTGTTGACATTATTAGCAAAAAATAATTTCAGAATGGATTTGGAGTAACACTCTCATCATCTTATGCAGGTTTGCAGTTGCCCATGCAACCACAAATGAAATAAGGACTGTCATGCAGAGCAACCTCATCATCCTCCTAAATTTGCTCCCTGCCTCTACTAGGGGACAGCACTAGATGTTTTAAAGAGGTCTTATAAGAGAATCAGAGTATGGCTGTCAAGTCATTGCCACATCTGGTCTTATCCCAACGTATGTTACAAGTTAGACATAGCACATAGTTTAAATATACCTTCCACAAGCGTATATTGTCATAATTAGTAGCAACCTTGGATATTTTGAATAGTGACTTAAATAACAAATGAAGTGTGGAATTTTGTTAAACTCCCGGTTTTCAGAATTTCCTAAAAAATGAGTTCCAGACCTAAAATACACAGTGGATGAAAAAAAATTTCCTACCTTTGTCTTGAATTTCCTGCCTTCTGATGTTCCTTTGCTTTTGTACTATAAGACAGGAAAACCAAAATTCCCTGGCCTACCTTCTCCAACTCATTCTTTATTCTTTTCATCTGCTTAGGTTTTAACTCATGCAAAATTCTTCAAAACACTTGCCCAGTACTGGCAGTGCAGCCATAGAGACTTTTGCGCCATGTATGAAGGTAATTTTGTATTTTTTAGGATTCCACTTTGCAATAAACAGTGTATTTTAATGTGTTCTATATTATTGTGTATAATTGCATTTTCAATACAATTAGAAAAACTGACAATAAATTGTAAAATTCCTTGTCTTCCAGACAGGGCACTGAAACCTCTATGTTTCATTGCAAGAGTCTTGCAAGTCTATTTTTTATGACAGATTTTTGAAATGTCTTTAGCCCAACCCAAAGGGCAGATGCCTGCAGGGTGGATCAAAACTTTACAATGCAATAAATGAGAAATGCAAATGTCAGTTTGCTTATTTCACTGTTATGGCCATGGAAGTAGAAAAAATAATTTCTGTAAGTTGTCTAGCAGAGGATTCTCTCATGATAAAATAAACATGCGAGAACAAGGACAGACAGAGTCCAAAATTACACTCTACAAGGAAATAATATACATATTTATATTCAGAGTATTTGAGTCCAAAAGGGTGGAGATGTATATTCATAGGCCATTTTTACCATAAACAATAATGACAGAAAACACCTCTTCTAGGTTTGAGGCTTATTTGATATTAAAACACTATGAGACAGCTGCTGAACATGAAAAGAAAGTTGCAGTACATTTTGTTCACTTCTTTACCATATGGCTGTAAACTATTAGAACTTAACAGCATCTGCTACAAAAAAATCTTAGAACAACAAATCTTTAAGCCATTATAAGAGGAGGCTGCTAAGCCTCTTGCTTAAAAATAATACACTTGAGTATGCAATTCCCCTATACTGTACTGAAAATTTACTGGGAAGGATTATTCATAAAATATCAATGCATCATTATTTATTAATGAATTTAAAAGTGACACCATCCCCCCCAAACCCTCTTTTCACATATGCACATCTTGATTCTAACCAAAGATGCAAATAAAATAGAGAGGACGCAAAGGATCTGAACTCTTCCTTATTTTACAAGCGCTTCATATACAACAGCCAAATGATCTGAACTGCATGGCATTGAACTGTTTTTATACAATAAACATGCATCAGGATCTCTGCCAAATTTTATGCAGTAGTAATAACAATGTTGTCTGATATGCATATTTCTCTCCAACTCTTAAATGGATTTAAAGGTTGATCCTTATACTTACCTCCCCTGAAAATGGTACCATATTGCAGCATTTATCTTTACAGATTCCAGCAGCGATTTTTAATTTCAGGGTTTTTTCCTTTTTTTTTTTAAAGCACTAAACATTACTATAGAGCTGTATTAAAAATAGATATACACAATTAACTTAGACCACATGTGTAAACAAAAGCTACCACCATCAGTACTGCACACCAATGTTTTGTTGTGGTTTTTTTTTTAAATTATGAAAAAAATGTAGTAAATTTTATATGGGCTTCGCTTTTAGTTTAGTACTGTGATTAATTTGGTATTTGCCTAAGTATATGAGGCCCCTAAATATCCTTGCAAGGATAATTGGAGGGATCACATGACTGGCTTTTATTAATTCAGTGTTCTCCACACAAGCTCCAGCATATCCCATCAGATCCACAACCAGAGTTAATAAATACACAGATAACAGATGTCATCCACTCCAAAAAGCACATTTACTACACACACTCATGCTCTTCACAAGTCTGCTCTTGGACTATGGGAAGCAGTTCAAGACTCAGAAGTACCTTGGATTCTCCAGGAACAACTTTGCACAAAACGTGTACGTGGTGCCACACCCTACTCTCAACTTCTCGGCATGCTGCAGCTGTATCTCCAGTCATTTTTCCTCACAAGGATACAGGAGCAGGGTTACGAGAAGGTTACGTGTAGTCAGAGAAGGAAAGGCAGAGCTATTCATACACCTTGCTATCTTGATAAAGATGTACCAAGCCCTCTCAAAACTGGGTTCTTCCTACCAGTTGTGGCAATATTGCAGTTCTGAATCCAAAATTTGAATTACAGTCCTGCTCCAAAAGTCCACACTCAAATGCTATAGAAAAATAGCAAAAACAGGTCCATCTCCAAAGAACCTATTCCCATAACCCACTTTAGGAATAACAATCACTTCTGAAATGGCAAATACAGCTTCCTTTTCACTCAGACCCAAATGACACCAAGCACTCACTGCTCTAACGGAGAGGGAATATGCCTCAGCAGTTTTGGTTTTAGAGGATGTGCCTCCTAGGTCTCCCTAAAAAGTCAATGAGAAGGAGTTAAACTTAGCTGCTCTGATGCATCTTCTGGAGGAGTTGTTCTCTACTCACTGTAGAGAGAAACTATGATGAGCAATCTCACTTGGTGAACATCCAATGTAAATATGTAATATGAATAGATATTACTGTAGCTTGGACAGACCATGGAATGAGTTGGCTCAAAATATCTTAGCAGGTCAAGGCCACAGAAATCTTCATCCCCTGCATCCCCTCATTCCTTAAATACTGTCTGCTAGCTTAGGCTCTCCTGGAAGAGTGTATCTAACCAAATGAAAAGTTAACATTATTTTAAAGATGTTCTATCAGGTGGAACATCCAATATTCTAAATAATATACCTCTAAGATTTTTCTTTGTCAATAAGATATATTTCATAATCCCTTTTCCTCACACTTAGCTAGCTCTTTCAATCTACATTGTACTTGTGTAGATATTTCAACTAGAATTAAGGCAGCAAGAGTAGGCCTAATAGATTTACCAGGTATTTCTTCTCTCTTAAGATTCAATGATCAAGCTCTTCACAAAAGAATACTCTAAAATTTCTATTAAAAAGCTACTGAAATTAAGATTTACCGGACAGATTTGAAAGCCAAGTTTCCAAACAGCAAATGTCTGGCAATATTAATGCCAGAAATACTTTAGGGGAAATAAAATGGCTCTAGACTGGATTTTTCATGTTGGCATCGGTGTTCAGATTGCCCAACGATTCAACTAATCTTTTTAATGACACCTTGCAACAGGCAATTGTAAAGGTGATCCAGCTGTTGCTGTAATAGGCAATCTGACTCCTGTCTGATACGGCAGCTATTTTCTGAACCATCATTATATCTGTAAGGGTATCAGTTTTGAAACTAGCAGTTTATTGCTACAGATGACCTGTTTCAAATGTGATAGATATCATTCTCTCATGCCCATCAGATTTGCATCTCTATTTTCTTCTTATCCATTTTTCTTTCGCATCTTGAAGTGACCTTGTACATTAGCGCTATTCAGTATAGCAGAGCTTCACATTAAAACATCAATATTGTAAGTGCAGATTTGCCATGCAGTTCCATCTCTGAATAAAATATGCCAGTATTTTACTAAAATAAGTTCCACCACTGGAAATAAACACCAAAAGCAATACTTTTCCATACAGCATTCCTTTTATTTTTCAGAACCCTACTTCTTAAGAAAGACCAGCAATTGACTGATTACTTAGCAACCTCACCGAGTCCGATAGAGTCATGCTGTGATAATGGAACTATCAATGCAGTTATAATGTACTTACACTCTGTAGATAGCTGTTTCAAAAGGAGCAACATTCCCTTCCAGCCCAATGCTTCTCTGCAAGGCCGGAAGGCCTGGTAAAGATTGAATACATACCTTTAAAAAGAGCAAGTTACAAAGAGGTTTCACTGACCACTAATCTTTTGTGCTACATTAAATATTGCCGATGCCACATTTTTGTTTTCCATTTTCTTCCTTCTCATTTAACAGTAACTTTCAAACTGATTTTCCATGGAGAAACCCAAAATAACAAACATCTTTCATGTATTTTCCTTCTTTACATTAATTTGCAGTAACAATATAGCCAGTAATTAGTCAGTGACTATGTTCCATGCTATTAGCATATTATACAGGTCAAGATTTTTATACAGAGGTATTTCACACAGCAGGCTAGCCAGTCTATACCATGAGGATATAATTTATATCACAAAGGTACTTATTTAGTTGTACAACATTGTGACAAAGGGTAGCGTTTACAAAAGTGCATGAACAGCAGATGGATCTAAGACCTAACCTCACTGGCTATATCTGAAACACACTCAAAAAACCCACCCCAACAAAACCACAAAAAAAACCCCAAAACAAAACAAAAAAACCCCTCAACCAGACCCACTTCTTCTCCTTATTGCAAGGCACATGGATGACTCAGCTCAGATGCAAGCAACTGTGTACTCTTTTCATCCCCAAAACAGTGGCTTCATTCACAATGCCTACTTAGAACAAGCCCTATTTCATGAATAAGATGGTCTGCAAGAGTGCTACTTGGCATAGGCCAAAACTGTGCCGTATAACAGTGAAGTAGTAGGCAACAAATAAATGGCATACACAATCACAGCACAGCACTCAGGCCATAGCCCTATTTGCTTCACTAATACAGTCATAGTGGAGCTCACAGAAATATAACAGATGGAGCTTTAAAGTCCTTTGACACATAAAGAAATAAACAGGCATTGCAGATGCACCTATCTGCATCTCTCGGTACCAGCGTGTCATTAAACGCCTGTCCTAAAGACCTTAATTCCTCCAGTCTAACCTGTACAAGTTAGGTGCCTAAATAAGCAACATACTCATCCAGCCCTCACAGCTTGTCTGTGGAGAGAGACAGGCATCTCTGGAGATTATTTTGTGTTTATTTCAACTACAGTGCTCTAGCAGAGATGGCTGTTGCCTTAGAGACTTTACAGGGAGCCTAGTTTAAACACATTTCAAAACAATAATGCCTCAATTCGGCTTGTGAAGCCATGCAAAAGGAACCATGGCTCAATAGAACTTAAAACTTGTTTGAAAGCTTGATTTACAGTCAGTTTTACTTTTATCTCAGTAGCAATTCACAGTGCATCCGAGTAAAGCATCTTCAATGTAACAGTTCTAACAGACCGTAATACAATCTCTTCTTAAAACACACACGCACCCACCCCTATTCAAAATAGGAAGATCACTGGCACAAAAGAAGAAAAAAACAACATACCTGTACAGATTTCATATTGCCATGGAAAAAAAAAAAGAAATCAAAGAATATGTTAGTAAGTTAGATGTTCTCAGGTTGGCCAGGCCTGGTGATGGACACTGGACAGTATATAATGAACTAACTGAAATTCATTGAGAATTTACAGAGAACGATGAACTTTGAGACAGGAGGGCAAACACAGAACCTCTACTTACAAATGGAACAAGCAGTCGGAAAGGAGTGTAAAGCAGCCATTCTACTTTCAATAACTGGAAAGATACTGAAACAAATTATTAAACAATCAATTTTTAAAGACCTTAAGGATAATAATGTGATAAGGAACAGACAACATGGATTTTCCAAGAAGAAATCACTCAGGCTAATCTCATTTCCTTCTCTGACAGACCAACTGGTCTAGTGGATAAGGGACAGGCAGTAGATGTGATATAGCCTGACTTCACTAAAGCTGTTGACGCTGTCACACGTGATATTCCCAGAAGCAGAAGAGGGAAATATGGTCAAGATTGAATTGCACACAATTTAAAGGATAGTTATCAGTTGTTCTCCACCAAGCTGAGAAAAGATATCAAGAAGATCTGCGAGGATGTGTGTCAGGTCCTGGAAAATCTGCCATTTTCATGAGTGGCCTAGATGACAGAATAGTTTGTATGTGTATAGAACCTGCAGATATTACTGAGCTGACAAAATTTTATGCAATTTTAAGAACAACTTTAAAAATCAGAACTACCTTGATGAAATGGACAAATGCACACGCACACAAATATACTGGGAACAAATGGCCAGACACCAACATTATAAAAGGTCTGGGGGGGGATAGTACTTTACCAGAAAAAGAAAAGAGATAATAATAGCCTTCCAGTATGTGAAACTGTTACAGACAGGTGACAATTAATTGTTTTCTGTGTTCACTGATCATATAACAAGTTGCAATCAGCTTAATTTGCAACCTGTGAGAGGGGACTGGGGAAAAAAAGCCAAACCCATAGTTACAATAACAACTCTTTCCAATGCTTTTGTGTCTAGCGAGATTGGGAAAATCTCATCACAGGAGCTTTTCCAGACTGGTTAGTATCTGTCAAGAATGGTGATATGTCTCATCCTATCTTGGAACAGAGAGACCTGAATGAGATAAACTCCTGAGGCCTCTTCTGGGCTTTCATATCCTAATATCTCACAAAAGTAAGAACAGTGTCATGTATCTATGGCTGTTCTTAGACTGGGCTTTCATTTACATTGGATATGTGTCATCATCATCATCTTAATTTCTTTCTTCCCCCCCGCCCCCCGCAAGCCAGTGAAAAACAAGCAAGATAATAGAAGTCACATCTGTATGTGCATCTTTGAATTACCGCTCATTCAGTATTCCATTTTAGCTGCAAAGGGTCACTGTCTAGGCACAAGAGCATACCAGAAAGCACAGTGGCAACTTGTTAAATCTAGCTGGAAGATAAAGTGAGTTGTGGGTTTGGTCTGCATTAAGAATTAATGAATAGACTTGACTGCAGGATCAAAAGAAAATATAAAAAAATCCTTCAACAGCGAATAAGTATAAAGTCAGCAAGGAAATTAAATGAAGCTTGCAGCACTTCTCTATTCACCTTACACTTAAACAAAAGGCTTTCGTTTTATGGGTATCAGATTGGAGCTTCTAAAAGGAACTCTTCTGTAAAATTTATGTGAAAGCTTATGGCAAAATGCTCATGCATCGCACTGTTTACTTTTTTTTCAGATGAAAATATCTATGTTAAATTCCTGCATTCAGACAATAAATATGTTGATAGTGAAACGTTAGGGTGTTTATCTGTTCTGTGATGGATAAAAACGTACTCTGAACAAACAGCTCAGAAGACTGACCTTGTGCTAGCCACATGAGAAGAGCAGCAGCTCACCTGCCACAAGAACATTCTTTACAGGGAAGGGGGGAGAGGAATTTTGCCCATTAGGGTAGTTTTAAAATGGAATATTGATACATACCAAAGAACAAGGAACTGAGGGAAAGGACTTCATGCATTTATGACAGCTGCCACAATATCCCACTATTTTCTGACTTAGTTGAAATTGGACAATAAATCAATAAACCTCTAGCTGATTGTTACCTTCAGTGAAATACGATGAAACATAATTTAAAAGGTGATTTTTAGGGGTAATTCTCTGGAGCTTTTATGACACACATTTGAGGTTTATTTTCTTTTTCCCCATGAAAAATGTTTCAAATCTGTGTGTAAAATTGGGAAAGTTTTCATGCAAACAACCTGCCTCTGTCCCTCTCTTCAGCTGCTTCTGTTTTCAGTCATATCAATATTATTTTGGGGCACTGTTTTCAGATTTGAAGTCATACTGACTTTCACTGGTGAGATTACAGTACGGAAAGTAATGCTGTTCATACATGCAGCTCAGCTAGGTCCTGCCTTCAACATGCTTTTTATGAGCAGATCTCTGCACCCACATGCTTCATCCATCAAACCAGACACTTTGTATTCTGAAATTGAGGTCACAGCAAAAACCCCTGACCTCCTTTCCTACAGAAGTAAAAAAATATACTGTATTTTAAAAGTGCAGTTCATTCTCTTTCAATGTTTTAAGTGATTTTGTCATATAATTTCATGGGCTGGCTGCTGGAGAACTGATCGGGTTAACAGTTTAAACATGACTACTCAAAATGAGCCTATGCAGTTCTGCTGTCCCATCACCTCCTTCAGTGATATAAGCAGATAGGTAAATTTTAGATTTACATTTGAAATGCGTCCCATAGTATTCCAAAATTATATTCCAAGGTCAACATCAAGTAACATTATCTTCATAAAGAGTTAAATACAGCTTAAAAATGCGAATACAGGTCAACAGACAGACAGTTCATGTACTTAAAAATCCACCTGAGTCCTCTGCCATACTGACATATACCCTTAAGTATGTGCATTTATAGCGTAATGCTGTCTTCACTTTCTTTAATTTTTTGTTAAACTTTGAATATGACTTGGTCTGATCCAACATCATGGCTTACTTGATAATACCCCCAAAAGATAATCTAGATCTAGTAAAGATTCATGATTTTGCTTTGTGTATAGTTGTAGTCAACAAGAGATGAGCTTTCAGTCCCATACGTTCTCAAGAATACAATTTGACTTATCAAGCAATCTCTAGATTGACTTGGTTAAGTACTTGGCAGAGTATTAGCAAAAGTTGGACTCAATTCAAGCTTCAGTTGCTTTAATCAATACAGAGTTTGAAAGCTTTCATTCGAGGTGACAGTAAGAGGAGCACAGAAGTAGAGACCTGACAAAAACAACAATCAGCTGTCTGCTGTCTTAGTGAAGAATATTAAAGATAGTAAAAGTGTGGCAAACAACATTAATGATACAGAAAACAAACCCTGATTAAGAAATGAAGGTTTTCCTGTAAGTGTACTGACAGCATGTGATGCAGATAATTCATTAACTGTAAGATATGAAGGAATAATTACATGGGTAATTTTGATCATTCTCTGCAATGCACCGTGGCTTTATAATATTTGAAAATCCCACATGTGCACCACTACAGACAGATGTACAAAGCCAAACCCTTAAAAATTAATCCCAGTCTTAAAAGACAGCAAATTTCTATTAAGCCACCAATCTGAATTTACAGTAATGCACAGCTGCATTCCAGAGAAAGGGTGGCCAACATTTCCATGGATGGGAGTAACTTCTAAATTTCAGATTAAACAGTGAGCACAATTGAAGAAATGCAGACAGGGTATACAAGTGAAGTGACACACAAAACAATGTCAAACAAGCTGATGATCTTCAGAAGGCTGCTGTGATCCTGAGACAATTTGCTTCACGCACCCAATAGACACTGGCCGCTTTTGTTCTAGGTTATCAGACAGAATTTGCAGAGTAAAGACATGGGTCACTCCACAAGGTCAGATTTACTTTGTGAAAAAATTCACAGGAGAGGATAATTGCACTTTTCTTCTTCATTCTCTTCACACTTACCATCCTGATTGCTTTAATGTTTTATGAAGAAATTGTAAGAGGGTATTAACATTCTTAGTATGTAATGTTATGCTGATTTAACCAAAAGGTATGACTTAACTGATTGTGGAGTTTCAAAACAGTTCAGTTAAACAAGGGCAAGATTTGGAGGTTGTTCATATTTTGGTTTAAACCAGGCTAATATACACTATTTTGTACACCACAGTAGTTTTACTACTAAGACAGTTTTAATACTAATAAGGAACTCCTGTAAGCATCGAAATAAATTGAAAGAACAGAATAAAGAACAGAAGAATAGAAGAACCGAAGCTGCACTGTCTTTCACTGTATGACAGTAAGTTTGGCCCCGTCGCGGCCAGTAAGTTGCAAAGAGATCCGACTTCATGAAAATATGAGCAACCTCCCTTAAGTTAGTTGTGAATTTTTTCTTGGTGCAAAAATTTGCATAGTACACAAAAGTGAAAACGTCCATCTAGCCAACCACTGGTGCGTAAAGGGAAAAAGAAAAGTGTCAGTTTTATCTGACAGTAAAACCGAAAGTATAAGCTGAAGGCACATAATCATGTAATGATTTCTCAATCCATCCAGGGACCAGTTTTCAAATTAAATAGGAGCAGACAGAAAGGCAAACTCCTCCAAATATGAAGTAAAATGTTTCATTTTAGGAAGGCTTCACCTACACACAAATTTTTACCTGTTTAAATAAACTAGTTCAGCTAAACCATTGTACATCCACGTTCAGCACTCTGTGTTTTACCTCTCACCGTGAATATGATTGCCTCTTGGATCTTGGGAGGAAAAGGGGGCATTATTTGGTCAGTAGTTTTGACAGTCAGTTGGTGGACAGTTTTCCCCATTCTACCCACCAAATCCTGGTTGGGTAGGTACGGCCAAGAACCATGCGAACACAAAATCCAGTCACAACTAGCTGGCTGTGGAAGACCAGAGAGTTAAAATTGGCAATCCTGACACTTTGTCACAAGTTGTGACCATACACTCAACATAGTGAAAACGAACACAAGGCAGACAAACACGTCAACAAATTGGATGTAGTCCAGTGTGCAGGACCCTATTCAGATGCTGCAATGGCCATGACAAAAGAATGACCTAATCCCAAAGAAATACGAACAGTAACAATCTTAGCTGTGGCACTACTTTTTGTGCGTGTGTGGCTTTGTCATCACTCTGTTTGATCTACAGAAATACTGATACTCAAGTAGCAGGACATGAATGCGCAAGACGCATCTTCCTTCAAGTGGGATGTTAATACAGATGGAAGCACTCTTCTCTCCCAGGTTTGACAGCAGGTTTTGGAATAGGAAGTGTCACAACAGCCGTTTCATTCTGAATTTCCTTTTTCCATCAGAAACAGGAAGGGAAGAAACACATTTTCAAGATTCATCTACTTCACGGGTGAGCAGAAAGCCAACATTTAAAAGCAGGCACAAAACAGTCCAATAAATCGCAGTCTTTGAGGCACTTCAATGTATTAAAAATTAGTTTTTGCCAAACCTTCCCTTCTCAGTACAAAGAAAAGCAGACTGTGTCTGGTAACCTGCATAAGTCAGCTCTCACCATTTTGAATGTTTTGTCTGGAAAAGGTATTTCCATTCTTCTTTGAGACTTTCTAACAACGGTTATGGAAGATTAGCAAGAAACAATAGTTCAAAATGGCATCATTTTGGACAAAATCAAGTCAATATGACTGCTAATGTGGATGGCGAGAATTTGACAAAATATCTGAGACATAACATAGTCAATACAATTTTTTTTAATGGCTACTAGCTGAGAAATTACAGAGATTTCTGAAAATATCTTCTGAAATTAAGGTATGGGCTCATGGGAACTCTTCACAGGTTCTGGGGGTTTTTGTTGGTGTGTCCCATCCCGTTCCCTCCCCCCCCCCCTCATTTTCTTAATATGGCACCTGGCTAAAGGAATATTTCTATGGGGTCATTTTGAAAGAAATCATAATGATCACTGTGAAAACTGGAAACCTATTGCTTTTTTCCCCCAAGGCAAATGCTGCATATAACAAGGTGTATATAATAGATTTGTATTTTAATTAGAGGTTTTCTAGAGCTCCTATTCCAGTTACAGAACCATTTCAATTGTAAAACATCACTAGAAACTGATTGCTAGTTTTGGAAACTAGTGAAACAGGTCAAGTCACAATTCATTGATGTGCCTGGCATGGACACTGCCTACATGTGGCATAATTACCCAGGAAAGGTATTAGGCCAGCTAACTGTATGTACATGAAAAGCAAATTGTTCTTAAAGAGGTCAGCAGTGGGTCACAACAAACAGCTCAACGATTAAAGGAAGATACACATCCAGTCATTACACTTACTAACACAATATCACCCCATTGTTCTGCACAGCTTCCCCACTCAGTACATCATTAGAAACCAATATTATCTATTATATTGTGTTATTACTACCTGGAGATGGAAAATATAAATTATGCAAGATATCAATAAATAACAGCTCCTAAATGGTCTTTAACAATGAAAACTGCTGACCTTATGCATGGTTGAGTTGCAAATCCAACAGCATAAGAAATAATCAGATAAATACTGCTAATAGGCTTTTTTTTTTTTTTTTTTAAAAAGTGCCAAAGACCATGACCTTGAAAATTATGCATTCTTTTTAGTCGTTACATTCCCAGAAATCATCTATGTGGTTATCTGGTTTAGCCCTTTGGAGCTGAAACTTGGGTGTGCAGTGCTTCTCCTGCCAAGATCTTTCAAGACAAAGAACGTGCCCCCATCTCTGCACAGAGAAGGTGTGCACTTAAGGCTCTGGCTACCTTGCAGAATTGAACCATTTGAACTGAACAGGTTGTGCTGGACCAGGCTAAGCAGAAATGTCCATGTTGGTCATGTGGGCATTAGTAATAGATCCACTGAATGACTGGTCCCTGTCCATGCTGAGCACTGTTAGAAGAGATTTTTGTTACAGAATTAATTCCCCAAGTTTGAACTCCTGCCATTACGAGTCCAACATCAACAGCCGCAGGCCTGGCAGATACTGAAATGTCATGAGGGCACCAATGAGCTCCTAACAGAAGAATGGGTTGGATAATAGGACAACAGGGAAGTTTAAACAGAAGAGCCAGTTGAACTCTTTCAGCAGCCTACATCCACATTGGAGCTATGACCAGACAGGACCAAAAGATTTAGAATGAATGGCTCTTACATGTATAGTAAGCGCCATGGTATAGTCTTTTTTTCGCATGAAAATATAAAATGTATTAAAAGTCTTAAGTGAAAAGGCGCTTTCTAGAACAGTGCATTTCTCTAATATAAACAATAGTTAAGTGATAGATCATGTTTTGATGGGTACAGGAAATGACAACAAGTCTACTCCAAACTTTTCACACGCCGTAAGTGGAAAATTGTCCTTTTTGTTACAATGCTTTCTGCCATTCTTCACTTCCAAATGTCCACACTATGTAGACTATAAAGAATGAATCCCTTGGGCATGGAGTTGCTTAAACATACTTGCTCAGAAATTTAGGTCAAAGTACTCTGGGTTTTTTAGCCAAAGAAAGTTCTATTATGAAAACACAAAATATGCTTTAAAAATAATGCTGCATCACTAAGGGTATCACATTATGAAAAGCTTTAAGAAATTCCTGTTACCCCCTACCCACACACAATACTAGGCATGAGTCTGTAGGGTCACTGTGTTTTCACAAAGGTAGTGCTCTAGGTGTTTGGAGAATTCAGAGCAAGAGAATACAGAGAAATTGGAACTAGGAGAAAAAAGGAACAAAACAACTGGCTGCAGAAATTAATTACAAAGCTACAGGGTAAGCTTTTTTTGTGATACGATACATTTGTACAATACATTTGTACTTGAAATAATTCTGAAGACTTTAAAAGTGGCTTTACCAAAAGAAATGGAAGAACAGAGGGTTTTAAGTCATGTATTTGAAAAGAGGACTGGTGGCAATTAATGACTCTTTACAAGAACCATTAAGCAACTTGTGAAGAATGGATTATATTAGAAAGCACATAAAGATATTGTTAATTTTTTTTCCAGAAAGCTCCTTCTGCAAAGCCAAAATTGACTTTACTGTTTTTCCCTGTAGGTTGACCTTCTTTTGTCTATCAGCCAGAAACCATCACGTGTTGCAAGTCACTTCAGAGTGAAATCCAAATACATACTTCAGTTGTCTAGTGATTTAATTCATGCAGCTTTGTAAATATCCTGGATACAATAGTGAGAAACTAACAGCAGAGGGAACACAACATTTTTAATGACTAATCAAGTCTGTTGTTCATATTCAGAGTTTGGACCCAAAATATCATAACAATCAATCGTAACAAGAATTTCAAGAACCATCTTGGAACTGGTGGAGCCATTTCTCTGTATCACCATCACGACTTGGAACAGACTCCTCGTGGGCTATAAGCTATCAATTAGCTTGCAGATGAAAGACTTTAAGGACTGGTATATTTGCACATAAAAGAGGTTAAACCTTTAAATAGCTATTTGCAAATACCATTGAAAGTATAGCCCCAAATGCAGTCTTGCAACCATATGATAATTTGGGAAGTAGTCCATGGACTTCCTATTTAAAAAGTTTGACTCTAATTATATGTTGCTACACAGAATCTTTCCTAAGCGCCTGCTGAAGATTTAGAAGTGTTTAGGGATTAGGAAAGATTTCTTTTACTCATATAATACACGATTCCTCTCAGTCTACTCCAGGGCAAAGCAAGTGTTTATGAAAGAGCACTGTTGTGACACATTGTGCTGCATATCTTTATTTATGCGTTTGTGTTTTACAGTTTTAGGTACTTTTCCTCATGCAAATAGTCATATCGGGTAATTTGTATGGAAATCTTAAGCATAAAATTTCAAGGGGGGGGGGGGGGAAGTCATAAACCAAACAACTCTGACCAAAGGAAAATAAATAGCAGTAAGTCAGAAGTGGGGATTTTTCATTGTCAGAGCCCAGACTTACATCTAAGCTGAAAGAAAGGTAAGTTTTGAGGCACATTTTGTAGCATTAAAGTTCTGTATTCATCATTCTTGTTATGCTCTGAAATTACTTTGAAACCATTTTAAACAGTGTCTATAGACTGACTTATTCCCATAAAATTACTCTGAAATCAAGTTTAAATAGTAAATATTTACTAAATTATAGCCATGTGGAGAAGAAACTTCTCCTAGAACCCCACACAGGGAGGAAGCCCTGAGGAGTGATGCCACATCACAGTGAGGAATGGGAAGCATTTTGACCTCCAAAAATCCAAATGTGACATCAGCATCAGGGGTTGATATCAGACTGTCCCGCATCATGGGGGAATGCAGCTCTGCTGCAGCATCAGCCCACAGAGGAAAAAGGGCACACGGAGAACCCAAATCCACCTCTGGTGAGCTGGTACACAGAGCTGCTAATAGAAATCTTCTCATTAGAGTCAAGAAGTTTAGGGTGTGTCTTTTGAATTGCTGTTAGTCTCTGAAAAAGTCAAAATTATCCACTGTTATTGCACAGGCATCTTAACTCCTGCTTCATACCCTTCGCAAGACAGGAAGATGCTGATCCAGGGACCCTGTCTCTGCTCTGTACAGTTGGCCACTGGGAGGAGTTTTCTTTCTCTTTTCTCTCTTTCTATTTTTGCCCAAAGTAGCTTTTATTGCTAAGAGCTAGTGGGTCTCATTGGGTATGGGTCCTGTGAAGAAAGCTCTATGTGTGTGAACCTATCCCAACATCCTTTGTGCAACACTGGTCAGCAGAGTGCAGCGGCCCTCGGTGTAATGGAGCTCAGCCCAGGTCCCGTGTCTCATATGTGCTCTGTGCCTTCCTCAGTTCCCTGTTGTTTCTCACTACTCCTTATTGCCTTTACGTATCTGCTCCTGGTCTTCCTTCTTCCTCACTTCGACTTAAACCTGTTCTTCTCTTCCAACCTCACACCATCTAATCTAGCTCCTTGTCTCCAGCCCCCTTGCCGGATGCCTCTTCCTCTCCTCTCACCCACAAAACATAAACAGAAACCTTCAGTGAGTAAGATTTATTTCTTCCATTTACATCAGACCATATACTCATAAAAGATTACCATGTATTTGGATGTCTTGCTTTGAAACCCTCTCCTCAACTTCCCACCAGGCAGCACTTATCCTGATACTATGATATTCTTAAATTTGAGGAGGTATTATTTCTTCTGCTTTCAAGGGAGCTTCTGCAGGTTAATGCATCAATGCAGTTCCTGGAATTAAAGATCTCATCAGTGACAGCAAATACACTTGATGTCTTAGGGAGACACACAGAAAGATCCTGTTTTCATTTGCGCTTATTCCTTCCCTCTCACATTGCGTTTTATTGTGAAGACTACGTATAGCAAGTAGAGTATTTACGGTCTGACAAAGGCAAGCTGAAATGGCATACAGACGTCGGGAAAAACCAAACGTATCCAAGTGCCAAACTCTTCAAACTCTGATCTAAAGATTCCAGGTGTTTTATTCTCCTTAAGAGCTTTACAGAGCACCTGTAAGAACAGGTCTGCCTGTGATAAAGCTGTTCACGTGCGATAATGCTCTGCAGCTTCTCTTTTCAGCATTAAAACTTATGTTACTGGCTTCATTTTTGCAGCAGTGCATTACTCTGTATGACACACAAAATGAACAGACAGACATGAAACACTCGAGAAATGAGTTTTAAGAGGACAAATGAGATCAAAGAACAGAGTCTACATCACGTTTTGTTGAAAGCACATTCAGCCATTAGATCAAATAGTCTGTGTCACATTCTCCTGTAATTTCCAAAGCAACTTCTTTCTGGCAGGGATGAAGCATTTCTTATACTTCGTGATGTGTTATGATAAAGTCAGCCTGATTTAAAAGATCAATTCTTGTTTCACCAAAAGCTCACAGCCATAACCAAAGACTTCAAAATGTGTTAGCTATACAGAAAACATTAAAAGGTATCGCAAAAAGGAAAATCAGAAACTGTCAAGCAAAATACTGTGGCAAAAGTTTCTAAGGAAGGGAATGAATGCTTCAAAGCTAGCTCAGTGCTGCTGTGATTGCGCAGTGAACTGGCAGGTGCAGATAGGACCCCAGTATTGCCATCAGATATCTGGGCTCTGCCAACAAGTGCCTTTGCACGCTGGACTGAGCACACCAGACTGCTGCACAGAAGAGACAGAGGCTTGGCTCCAGCAGTTCTTTTAACCAACCCAAATACATCCTTCTTTCATCAATTCCCATTTCCAGTAACAAGGAAATTGGTGTATATTTGGACTGAGGATAAATCAAAATAAAAGAGAGGATTGTTCAGACAGTCTTTAGGGATATTTTCCCAAGCAGAGGGAAATGATGATTAACAGTTATTGATATGCAAGGTCGCCTAATTTTTCCGTGCACCAGCTTCCCTTTGTTTTCAGGGGAAGGTCCACACACTGAGAACTAGCAAAGCTTGTTCTGCAAATTATCAGACAAGAGAATACAACATTTCATGGATTCCATTAGATACTCTTCTGAAAATTATACTGAACATTTAGAACTAAGAACTTCAGTTTGTGGACACAGCTCCTAAAAACCAAATGAAATTGTAATGTAGGACTGTGGTGAACAGCCACTGACTGTGGGGTAAGTTGAGAAAAATACACTAATAAGAACACACTGCCAGAACTGAAAAGAGTGAAGGGCAAAGTAAAAGTTGCAGTACACCACTGCTCTAAAACAACAAAAAAACCACTTATTTTGTTTGCTTTTCTGTAAGACAAAGTACACTTGTTTGTTAAATACACTAATGGAACGGCTTATTATTATTTAACTTCTAAACAACAGAAAGACCATTAGTCACAACCTTGAGTAATCACATTAAAACTTCAATTTGCAAAATAATATTTTTAAAGATATTGCTGTTCCTTAAAGTACACAGGACTTTCTCAGAACAATTCCAGAGTAAAATATCACTAAATTATCTGAAGCTGGAAGGTGTAGAGATCAGCTACCATTGGTATGAGACTAATTACACCATCCAGAGCCCTGCAAGAACAGAACAATTGTTCTAAAGGGATGTAACTCAGGAGCCACAAAATAGTCTGGGGAAACCTTTAGCTGAGGACTGAGCGGTGTACTTTCAGTAGACAACCCAGAATACGGAGCAGTGCATTCAATTGTACCAACCCGCAGGAAAAACTGGGAGATGCTGTTCTTCACAGAGTACAGAGCCGTGCGACTCCTACTCACTCGGTTGCACAGGTCACATACATTGAGGAGTACACCAGGTACACAGATGCATCCTAGATCAGGGAAGTACCTGGGGTATGATGGGCAAGGCAAAAAGAGTCATGAAGCCTCCACGTAAACACAGGGAGCTCCCCACCCCTCCTGCATTTCTACAGAGAGCGGAAAGAGTTGATGCTCTGTGCAGCCCATGCAGAAGCTCCCTGTTGTCTCCACTGACCACTGAGCAGTGAGAGAGTCTCCAAAGCAAACTATGCAATGGAGACTCATATTCCATAACAGGACACATCCAAGGACGAGCAAAAATGGAACAGGCAATTCTGGAAACCCAGCACTACCACTGCCAAAGCACACTACAGATGGAAGATCTCGCTCCCTCTCGCCAAAGACAAGAAAAGGGAAAGGAGGTTGGGGACAGAGAGTGCCAGCTGCAGAAGTGAGCATCTGCAACAGCTGGTGGGCTGCTCCTATATTATGTGAACTTTATTCAGGGTGTCTCAAGATCCTCATATGTATCAAGCCCTACAAAAACACTGCAAGCTATACCCAGAAATACAGGACTGGTCTTCTTATCACTTGGGATATTAAAGTCCATTAAAACTTTGTAAATACAACAAAAAATAATAGTAATTCATAAAGGTTTATTTTGTATAACTATATTTCTACTTGAAGAAAAGAAAGGTTACAGTAACACTCCACATAATATTAGGTAGTTTAGATAAATGTTGGTTTTTTTTTTTTCCCTGATAATACCTCATAACATGCTGTATATACACCGTAGCATATTTTGTACAGATGATAAAACTTATTAATGACATTTCACTATAATTTCTGCTCTTAAATCTTGGCTAGAAAGTGGGAAGACTTCATCTTTTTAAATCTAAATTACGAATTGTGCACATTAGGAAAGCATGGATTAGAAAGACTTGACTATCTTTCCTGAGAACACCACAACACATAATGCTCTGAAAATTAAAATGAAATTAATGAACTTGAGATAACTCGCATATTTTAGTGAAGTTTACACAAGTAGTTTTTTCTCTAATCTTGCATAATCAGCCCAGGTCTGCTTCTACCTACTCTGTGTTGCCATCATCTGGACTGTTTGCAGCAATGATCGGCTGATATGCACATAAGCTTAGGGAAAGGTAGCTTTTTACGATGACTGCCTAAACCAGTGCTTAGGCATGTAAAATGAAAACAAAAGTGTAATTGAATTCTTTGCCCCCTCCAAAAGATGCCCGAGCAGCAGAGCAGCTTGTCACTCAGCATTCTCACACAGCTCTTCAGAGAGACACGGAGCCATATTGCAAATAGAGACACAAAACATCAGACAAGAGCTACAGTTCCAATTAGGACAAAATCAGCAACTCTAGGCAATAAAACAACAGGAGGCATCACAACATCAATACCTGAGAAATACTGCCACTTGTTATCTAACCATATCGCTCACTCAAAACATTACTCAGGAGATTCAGAGCCAGCCTAAACACTTCAGAAACCATCCAGAGCCGTATGGCACTGCATTCTTTCATACCTCAGGAGTAAAAGTTAGCCAGAGCCTCCTGACAAACTAAAATGATTTATTACCACAAAGCAGAACTAATGCATTCTGCTTTACAACTCTCCTGGTAGTCTAGGAGAGACGTTGCATTTATTACCTACAGTACATAATGCCCACTGCAGAGCTCTGTATTATTCATAAGACTGGCTTTTTTGTGCCACCATAATGCTGATAAATTATGAAAAAATGCATATTTTATTTCAATTTCTAACATATTTTGGTATACATATCAATCCATCACATTGCTGCAGGAGGAATAAGCATTATTGCTGACAGCTGTTGACATGTTCACCTCAACAGAGACAAAACAAAAGGGCTGCAGAGATCATCCTCACTCACAGCTATCATTCCGCTTTCATCGCTTAATTTTTCGTGGTTTAATATTTGGAGGAGGCTATGGAAAAAGTCAGTGCTATCAGAATCAGGCAGTGCTGAGGGATGAAACAGTACAAAGGATAAAAAGAAGTCATCAAAGCTGGAAAGTGGTATTTACAATTTTCTCTTCAAAGGTAGATTTCTGCTAACAGAGTGTCTCCCTAAGATTAATTTCATTTCCTAGATCAAGGTGAGGTTAATTTCTACAAGAGCTGGTATAGGTGCTGCTAAGTAACACAACTACAGGTGCAGGTGGGGCTGAAAGTAAACAAGGGTTATTTCAGCTGCTCTATCTGGCCGTGGTCCATTTCTTCCTCTCTCAGCTGGAGCCAACATGAGCGTATAGCACAGAGGGCCCCCTCCGCCACTGCTCATCAGTCCTGATTAAAACCATCTCACTAAAAATATTCAAAAACTGAAAATATAACACCCTGCCCTCAAACCCATTCAATTATTCACAAAAGCATCTATATTGATAGACAGATATAAGCTGAACTAACTATTTGCTTATTATTAAATGGTTTTACATGAGTCTTGACCTGATGTTAGCACTTCTAGTGCCTTCCACAGAATGTAGTTAACAGGGATATCATGGGTATCAGGGTATCATGACAGTTGTGGGTTTTTTCTACCACTATTGGTTAATACCATAACACACAAATGAGCACAATCATCTGAACTGTTATCTTAAAAAATACTGGCTCTCACAAACCTCATAGCTCTGCAGTTCATAAACTATGCCCTCTTTTGGAAGGCTTAAATCTTACTATTCCCTATACTTTATACTACTCTGTTTTGTTTTTAACTTGAAACAACTACTATCAATACGAAATGCAAGTCATTTCTCTGCTACTTCGTTTTTATTCATTAAAATATGTTACTAATATTTACAGAAAGATCACAGCACAAACCCAACAGAAAGTGTTCTACTTTAATCTGTGGCATGCACATAGCGTATGTAAGGTGCCCTTTTATCTGCAGGCAGATATTCTCCATGAGAAGCCTATGCCTGACATATGGCCACAGCTTTTAGATCTATGAGACCATTAACATAATTGGCTCTGGAGCAGATGAAGGGTTGTTTGCCTTAAAATCCTAGCAGCAGACTAAAATATCTAACTAATATCCACCTTTTGCTCAATGGTCTTTCTAAAAATAATGTGTTCTCTCCCTGTATGAAGAGGAATTTGTATCTCGCATTCAGTGAGTTGCTTAAATCATTAAAGGGGAAATGGATTTCCTTTAACAAGTGCTGCCTGCCCAGCGCTGAGCATGGATGCAGCCCTGCCATGACCTGAGCTGCGGTATGACCTTAGTTTCTTGGAAAGCCTCAGCAGCATCCCAAGCAGCAGGATCTCTTCCATCTCACAACCATCCTGTGCCATTTGGCACAGCCAAGACAGGCCTGGCAAGCCTATTACCACCCACCTGCACAGAGCACCCTTCCTCCACCAAAGGGACCTGGCCACCATCTGCTCCCAAATGCCTCACCTCGCCATGGTACAAAGGTTTCCGACTCAGAATATTCCCAAGTAAGGTCAATCTTCATAAAAGTTTCATAAAAGCAACATACAGGAGTACTCCACAGCCTTAAAGGCGCCTGTAGACGTTGGAACTATACCACATTAATCAGATAATATATCAAAAGCATAAATGCACACAAGGCAGCCAGGGCTGCACCCAATAGAGGCTGGATGAGATAGACTAGGATATCCTGCCATCTGCTGGGAACAGGCAGCTTGCTGCATCTCTAACCCATTTATCACCACATACTCTATTATGTACTTTTAAAATCCAAGGACACTAAATAAAGTTATGAAAAATGCACAAATCATTCTGTGCATCACAGAGGTCACTTGTGAAATACATAGTATTGTATATACTTTGAAGGCATATTTGTTTGCCAGGATCTCCTCTGGTGTATGCATCATTTTATATAATACCATAATAACTTCTTCTAATAATATCAACACTGTACATTTTATCAGTCATGTTAAATTCCTGCATAATGGAGTTTATTAGTTATTTGAATAGTAGAACAAACATTTCAATATGTCAGTAATCTAGAAAGATGTGGTGATAAACTGTCACTTCATGGCTTTCAACAGTTTCCTTATCCTCAGAATCTTGTTCCATGTGTTTTGGTTGGTTTTTTTGGAGGGTTTTGGTTTTTTTTGGGGGGGGGCGGGCAGCAGTTTTTGTTTTAATTAAAATTTCAGCTCTGGATTCAGGAGATTTTGCAAGAATCTGAGCCTTTTCATTCTTTTCAAGCAAATTTCAAGTAACCAAATTTGAGAAAACTTTATAGAAAAGGAGACAAAAAAAGACAAAGAGGCAGGGGGGAGCTTGGAAACAAAACTAGAAAATACCCTTATGTCTTTGAAGACAGTAAATTTGGATCACCTGTATTGTCAGGAGTGAGGCAACTCCACTACAGCTACCTAACTCCATAGCAGCCAAGTTGCAAAACCTTTAGCACCACTGTAATAATCTCAAATAGCTTAGTTTCTAGCTTGTGACCCTCCAAAGCTGACACAGACAGCAGAGGGCAACTGCAGCATGCTCCAACCAGATGCCCAGCTAGAAGCGCACAGTCCCGGGTGGCTGAGGCATTCATTCAGCGCTGCACATCTGCAAAGCCAATTCAGAATAGATGCTTCCAGGCTGCACTGAACACAGTTGTAACTTCTAGCTGGAGAGATAACACGCATGTCACCCTAAGATAACTGTAAGGAGAAAGCTTCGGGATATCCATGGATGTTACAGCACTGCAGTCCCTGCAGTGGGGTTATATGTCCTCCTCTGTGGGCAAGCCTCCCTTGCCTGAGGGTGAGGAGCAAGGCGGGTCACCCAGAGAGGAAGGAGCACACCAATATGCAAAATACTTGTCCAGGAGTATTTTGCAATCAGAAAGTTGGTTGTGCAAGACAGAGAGGAGCACAAAGTGAAGGTAAGCAGTTTTGTTTAACAAACTCTTGCTAAAACTGCAATATGGAAGAAAACCCCGCTATCTGTGCGTGTTGATCTGTTAAAAACTGTTGGCTTAGCACTTTCCTCATTACAAAAAATAGTTTAAGATTTTAAAAAAACCAAAAACCAAACACAAGCTTTTTCCCATTGCGGCAGCAACAGTACAGTTTATAATTAATGAAGAATGCAACGTCATTTAAAGAACAATGTGACACCAGAGTCCTCGGTTGACTCACTGAGCATACATAGGTTCTTTATAACTTAATAAAAACCTCCAAAACACACACAAATCTTTCTGCCTACGTCAGTGAAGGTATGATGTCAAAATAGTCCTGTTATTTCTAATACTTCTTAAAACACTAGAGTCTATTGAGAAAAATGCACCATTAAATATTATGGGCCATGCCTGTAAATATGCACGCTCCTATGTAATCCTACAAGAGGAAATAATATGAATGCACATAATACGTTACAAATAACCTGACACCAAGAAACCCCAGCCACTTAACAAATCCGCTATAAACACATTTATTCATAGTGATTATTTCATATCCCCTCAGAAAGGCTGCCAACTAAAGGAAAAAATGTTTAGCTGCACTGGGGAGTAACACAAGAAGAGTTTAACAGGCAAAGCAGACTCAAATATTGGAGCCAGTGGAAATAGGCAGCCGAGCAGAGCGCAACTGCTCGAACTGGAATCTGGGCAGGACATGGGGGATAATGTCTCTGGTCCAGAGAAAGCTGCTAATCTAATTGCCACCAGAGTCCCCCGTTCAGTTTTACATTTAATGTGAGAAGTGACACATCCGACCGTAGAGCGCTCCCCTCTCACTTGCTGGCCTAAAGGAAACAGACTGCTTAAATGCCAAGCTTAAATATTACACAAAATGCTAAGTGCAAGACAGCAGTTTAAATGTATTTCAAAAGGCATATGCTGAAGTCGTGCAAGTCCCAAGCTCCTGCGTTTGTGACAGCGTTAATTCAAACCACACTTCAAGGCGCTGCCAGCAAGTAGGCAACAACAGGTTACAAAAAAAAGGCACCTACACAAAAACACATCATAGGGAAAAAGAGCAACTGTACAGATACAGCTCAAAGCAATAAAGAAATGGAGTCTGCAAATATGTTCAGTATAAAAACAGGCTACTAACCAGGGAAATAATTGTAACTTCACTCACTTGGGTGGCCCATGCCACTCAAGACAAACTCACATTCATTATTGAAACTAAAAAAAGAGAGTATCGCAGTTCCACTAGGTGACAGATGTTAAATTATTGAATTTCCTGCCCTTTGAACTGCAAGTGAGACCCTTTATGACAAGTCAGAAATAATGAAAACAAGAACCACCGTGCACAACATTTCCCACAGAGACTTTTTAGTACATCGGAGATAGGTGAGCCTCCAGCATTCAACAAGATTCATCCACACGGTTAACAGGCGGTAAGAGTAACTCTCCACAGGTACTGCTGGCTCTGCCTGTGTCCAGGCCCTGAGGACACCAGGGGGTCTGATCAGCCCTGACCCCCATCCCTGGGGGCTCCCCCACCCTGCCCATGGCCCAGGACCCTATGTCAGCCCAGCCTGGGGCAGCAGTCCCTGCCCATGGCCGTTTGGGCAGCCCCCTCTGCCCCGGGCAGTTTCAGAGGACCCCAAATTAATTAACCCTCTCAGCAGCAGGGATTCTGAGTGAGCAAAGCACAGACCATCATTGCAAAAACAACTGCAGAAATCCCAAATTAACTATGAGAGACAATATCATAGGTAGGAGCTGCAGCACAGCTTCTGCACTCTGTAAACTTCACTGTTCTTTTTCAATACGCTTTCATATTTAGATGCAATTAATGATAGCTACTGATTTAAAGCAGGGGAAAAAAGCAAGACAATTTATCAAATTAATTTCCTCTGAAAATATTATTTCAGTACATTAAAAGAAATGCAATTTGTAGAAAAAACTCAGCTGATATTAATGTAAAATAGAAACTTTTGTATCAAATGAATTTTGGGTATTGGAAGCGATGAAATAAGTATTTCCAAGAGGATGGTGCCAGAACTCTGTAATAATTCCTGGTTTTATGATGGACATATGCTTTCTTTTACACTTGCTCTCATTCCATGTATTATAACAGTTCCTTTATATGTTTACAGATGTGCATATGAGTGATAAGGGGATGCATAGATTTTTGTAAGTGATCTGCTTTAAGAGGCACTTAGAGCAGTGACCTCTTAAAGCAATTTCAAATAGTTGCCAAGATTTAACACTTATTTTGCTGGACAAATAGCCTATTATTGACAAGTTGGTTATTATTCTAGTATGTCAATCAGGTCAGGCTTAAAATCAATACATGGCATTTGTCAATTGTGTTTCATGTGTCTTCAGCCTGATTATATTCATTAAGAAAGAACAGACTACTAATAGCATTCATTGTAAATCAGGTTATAGTGTCAGGAAGCAAACAATCTTACTGCAAAATAATGAGCTTAAATTCTTAGCTAGAAGAGCCATACAGACAAAGCTCAGCTGTAAAAATCGTAATGCATGTGGTCTTTAGTCTAAGACCACCTTCAGCCTACAAAACCCCAGAACAATGTTGCCATAAGTATTCCATCAGTCCATGTTTAATATCAGTCACGAGAGGAAAAGTAAGCCCAGTGGAGCCCTTCTTAAAAAGAAATCAGATTATACCCCGTGTCCCATGGTTTTGTCCCACCATTATATACACTAACATCTGAACAGTGAGCGGGACTCATTTCACCCTCAACCTTCCACAGTCCCCAGCAAAGACAGAGAAACAGCTGATCAAGTTCCTAAAATAACCTTTCAAACATACTTCTATTTCTTCTTAGCAATACAAACTGATGAACATTAGTGCTTCACACACATTCATCTGATGTATTAGGCTGCAAAAATTGGCTCAGAGTATGTATTTTATCTCCATTTGTTTCCAATGCAACCGGAGAGGAGACAGCAAAGCCTACCCTTCTGCACCTTCAGTCACAACCTGCATTCCAGCTGCAACCATTGAGTGTGTCATCCCTGATTTATGTTCATTAATCACAAAAGCAAATGCAGGTGAGCACAGATATGGGTTCCAGGCTGCAGTCTCCAAATAGGATCAATCACAGCCAACTGGCATTCGGAGTCAAACTAGGAGAATGTGAAAAAAGATGCTGGTTTGGAATGAGAAAAACAAAGCCAAGGACCAAAGGGATAGGGCTCTAATTGGCATAGCATCAATACAAAAAAAGAAAAAAGAAAAAACCAAAACCAACAAGTTGAAAAGCCTTTACATTTTTGAGAGAGGATAAACCAATTACTTAGAAGCACAGTGAAGTCATTTACAATGTTCCCGCTTTTTAGTGGTGGCTGTACCCAAGAGCCAATTAAGTAAATGTTACTGCAGGATTGCCAGAGCTCCATTTTTTGAATTGCATTATTATTGAATTGTAACCACTGGCTGAAGCAAAGGCTTAAAAAGACTCAGTATAGCTTCTGTTTGTTACCATGGAAGCAGGGGAGAATGACAATCAACATATTTCAGAAAAAAGGTCTTTAATGCTATTCATTAACAGTAATTATTAACTTCTACAGACTTACCTATCACAAACATTCTCTTTGGCTCTGTAGGATATCAAATACATCATCAAACAGGACGATAGAAGTACATTTGAGAAAAATGCTGACCACTCATGAATTTATTCAACTGAGAAAACTAAAACACAAGCCACAGTGTAAACTGCCTAGAAGCCTGGCAATTTTTCTACCACCGTTGAGAAAGGACCGGTTATATATTACCATCTTTTTCATATACTCTCCGCTCCACTGGCTTGATCTGTCTAAATATTGTATACTTTTTTCTGCAGCACCCAGAGGATAGGGTGACCTAGAATTTCATTGAAAATGGCAAAGTAATGTTAGGTAACCTCCATCAGTACTGCTGCATTGCCCTTAACAACACAGTTAATAGCTTGTGTCAACATGGACTATAATATATGTTTGGAATCCTTCATTTTAATCTGCATCTTGCCATCCTTTGGATATGCAGATGCAAATGATATAGGAATTAACATATTGCTGTATACAGCTGAAAGTTAACATGAATGAATTATTTATAAGACAAGCTAATGACTAAATGATACTGACTTGAGAAACAGTAAAAAGTCAGTTTTAGATAAGTCTTTATGTCATTACATCTTACCAAGCAATCAGATTTGAAACACAAGCAGATTTCTCCAAAAAAATAAACAGAAGCTCCAAACAGTGAAACAACTGGAAACCTTTTAAGCCATTCAAAGAAAAAGAAAAAAAAAAAAAAAGAAAAAAGGACAAAAATCTCTTAAAGAACCTTGGTATTCAGTTACCTAGCCAGATATTTAGATGTATTTATGTATTTATTTCTGTGCTCTGCTTACTGTTCACCTGCAGTACATTACAATCACTGAGCAACTGGCTTTTTAAAAAAGATGTGCACAAGCCAGATGATGATGAGTTGCATTCATTCCACTCTCACATCTGCCCAGATATAGGAAAACAGGGCCAATGCAGACCTACAGAAACAAGAATGAAAAGCCCCAACCGAGTAGGTTTCAAAACAAGAGGAAAAAGACATTCAAGTCATTCTCTTTCTTGGCAAAGATACAGATAATTTTAGAAGTAAAGGTTTTACGATGTGCGTTTCCTAGCTCTGAGGTTTCACTGGAGGAGGAGACGTGTACTACATCTCCCAAGCTTCCCAAGGGACATGCAGAATATCACATACGCCCACCTAGCAGGACATGCAGCAGAAGGCAGAGCATGTTCAGGAGCACAGACTGGGTTGTCCCCAAGCTACAACTGTCACCAACCCAGAATCTCTGCTGCGGGTCTTTCAAGAAGGAGCCTTTTAAGTGGCACTTCTCTTCATGAAGCCATTCTCAAAAGGCAAAAAGCACTTTTTTTTTTTGTCTGAATTACACTGGAAATGCTAAGGAAACTTATTTGACACAGACAGAGGCCACATCGTTATTCTGGACAGCATTAATATTATTAACTTCTGTGGTGCTTAAATTGTACAATTTTCAGATTATCTCCAAGAGTGGGAACTCTTGATCTTCCAACTGAATCTGTCTTGCAGAAAGCAACATGTATAGCAACAAAATTTGGTAGTTACAGCCTCCCTTCACTGTTGGACGTGGTGAGTATGCAGTAGCTCTACTTCAAACATTAATGAATCGGCTGTAACCATTTTAAAATTTAGATTAAGTATCCACCTTTCCAATGTGACCAAGGAGGTAAGTCTTCACATTAACAGACTATCCAAGGGGTCCAATCATTAACCAGTTAGCAGCCTGAAAACATTACCCTGAGTCATTTTAATGACGTTCAGCAATCAAAAAGAAGGAAAAAAAAAAAAAAATCACACCTATGAAATTGCTGTCTCTGTAGTTAGAGAAACATAGTTTCTTCTACCACCTACAATAACAACAAAATCTCTACAGTGGGCTGTCATAGGTAGTGATTAATCTTTTAGCTAGATTGTCACCATTTGTGGCACACTCAATTTGTTTTATTGTAGACCAGGAACCTGAACAACTGTCCCTTTCCCCATGCATTTTCCAATTTTGGCATCAGTGGAGACCTCCAAGCAAAGTGATGGTGTAAACAGGGAACTCTTTATAAAAGCTACTCAACTGTCAAATTTGCATTTTCCCACTCCATAATCTCCAGGAGAGGGAAGGGGGTGGAAAATCAGACTTGCTAAACTTAGCAAGCATGAGAGCATTTTGCAAGAATTGCCTTTTTTCCCCTCCCCTTAGTTGCTTTGAGGAAAAAGGGTGGGGAAGAAGGGAATAATTGAATGAAAAGAAAAAAAAAGTCTGCTGTATGTATTACACATTTTTCTTACTTTAAATAATAAGCCAGAGGTGTTCTCCTGTGAGAATTCGGTTGTTTCCTGTATGATGTAGCTTTGATTTTATATTTTATAATTTTTTTTTTCCCAAGACTTGTAAACAACAATTACCACCGCAGCTATCTAAAACAATTAAACATGATAACCATCTATGCCAGTACAATCAATTAAGTCAGTGCCTGAGCCAGTCACTCACCCACAGATTTCCCCTCTCCACCCCCAGTTCCTCATCATCTGGGAAAGTCACTTTTTCAGAAAACCGTTCCCAGGGGTGGCCCCAGTAGCACGCCAAGGAGGCCACCCACTTTGAATTATTTCAGACCAGAACATATGGCACAGGTAACATGATATGCAATGAATACATAGTTCCTTCTTGATATCTCACAATATTATCACTCTCACTGAGTAATCGCTAACTACCAAATTACAGTGAAACAGACGACCAAACTCTAGTTTCGGGGTTACTCGCTCTACCTGTGCTCCGCTCTGATTTGTATCAGAGAAAAGTGCTGGAGCCTCATGCAAGGCAGGCAGCAGTGGGATCAGCCTTGTGCTCCACCAAGTTCAATGTCACCAGCAGCCTTTAAATGCTGCTCACAACTCAGGATTACCTAGGCTCATGAAAATGAAAAGGGATCATTAAAAAAAAAAAAAAAAAAAAGTTTTACAAAGTAGATTTTTAACTTTCAATCACTTAAACCTGGCTCATCAATCATACTAGAAACCCCTGACAGCTGACCAACAACAGCATTTTCCACTGTAAAAGCCGAGCAGCTTATTAACATTGTTTATCTTTCTAAGCTGAGATTCTGTGCATCACATATAAAACAGCTACTCACACCTTGTAAAAAGTCTCTAGGTAAACAAAAATCTAAGGCAAAATTCCCTGTCACATGGATCTTTTTGTGAAGAGTCAAGTGAATGCTCATAACATTTTTTTCCCCCTGTGTTCCTTCCATTTCAAAAGAAGCTGCACAAAACCCCCAAACCCTGAGAATCAGAGCTCTGCTCTCCCACCTGTGCTCTGAACTCCCGAGGGACCGGTCCGTCTCCTAAACCTCTAGGAAGCAAAGGTGTGACACTGCCGGACACAGCAGGTCCATCTGCAGTTCAGAGCACTTTGCTAGACTTTGCTGTCCACTGGGAAGCTGACAAATCCATCAGAGAAAGCACTCCTGTGCAGCAGTCCTGCAAAGAGGGGGGAAATTAAGAAAAAAGCACCTTTTACCTTTAGGTGTGATATTTAGCCATATTTACAAGGCAACACACTAGAGCTGCACGTTCCTTTCCAGAGTGTGTAGACCCTCTGGGAAACACATGCAATCATTTTCATAATGGAACCAGCACTAACCAGAGGCCACTGATAAAAATAGCACTGATGAGAAAGCGAATAGCTTTAGGACTATTTATATATGCTGGCTCTGTGCAGCTCTGGAAAAAAAAGACTCAAAAAAAAAAAAAAAAGGAAAACCAGAGTTCCTCATCTGTGTACAATTAATAAAAGACTGGATCATTCAAGCATGGGTTTTGGATGGGTGCCCTAGCTCCATTTCAGTACTTCAGAGAAAAATAAAGCAGCTCTGCAGTCTCTCTCCACAGGGAATAAGCACTACTTGCTGTAGAAATGAACATATTATACTGCATTTCATCTTACAGTAATATTAATCACTACTACCAGTTTGTTTCATATTTACAAAGAAAAATTTAATAATAAAAAACGGTTTAAATTTGTAGGCATAGTTAGATTATTTTTGCTGAATTTCCAAATGGAAAATGATGCATTTAAGCATAATGCATAAATTGACTAACTTCATTAATTTACAATATAACATATTTTCTTGAAATATGAAATGATATAATTATCATTGATTGGTACACCACTTTGAGTGCCATACTTTCTCCATGGCCTGCTCCATCGTAACGGATGCCTTGCAAATCACTTTAAATATTCACATTCACACTTTGGAAATTTATCAACCTAAACCTTCTCCAGAACTGTCTTTGAAGTCTGGTAATCACATTTGCACTTTTGAACCCTATATAGGAACCTTCCCAATCCACTGACTTCAATTAAGTAAATCACTTTCCTATCTGTCAAGGAACAAAAATATAGGCCCCTAATAAAATATGAAATATAAAGTTTGTTTGCCCATCTCAGCATAAGAGGCACCATATCATGTCAAACCAAAAGCTGAGCCAAGTCAGTGTTCTCTTTTCAGCAGTGGTTGCTAACACATGCTTAAGAAATAGAGAAAATATAAAGCAGTGTTTTTGCTGGCACACCTTCTCATGCTTCCAGCAGTTATCAGGAGATTGCAGAAAGATCAAGACATAGGAAGTTGACAAACCATTTCCTTCCACAGTGCAGGCAGTGACACTACATTTATAGCATATGTTTATGGGATAATATTTTGTTTAAGTGTTAAAATTGGAAACATCATTCTGAGGTTTTATGATTTACTACCTTTCCAAAATCTGAGAGAATAAAGGTACTAAATGTCTGAGTTCTTAAAAACACATATTAAGCGTGATGATTTCAATAGATTTTTTTGCCTTAAGTTACTTATTTAAAGAGAATTTACATGCTTAGCTTTTCCTCAAAAAGGTCACAAAATTCTTGCCTGAGTAATTTGGCCATAACCAGATGGTAAGTAAACTTTAGAAGGAGGAGATGGAATTTGCTTTTCCGAATCCTTTTGCCACTTCTCTAAACTAGGCAGATTTTAAGGAGGTTCTATTATAACATGCAAATCCACTATATTTACTCAAATGTCATAACAAGAACAAATAAATTATTTTCCTTGTTCTACTACTGACCTAATATACATTGTGCAATTAAAACAGCTTCATTTCAAATAGAAAACTAAGTTCAACTTTATCAAACTTGTACATGTTGTCTATCCACTGCTCTTAGTTTCCTCTTCTCATCGAGGACTTCTTTCCAAACAGAGCAATATTAGATTGCCCTCTAATGGATTACCTGCAGAACTGCACAATCATGTTTTTGCTGTTAAAAGTCTTTAAGAAGTAAACAAGGTTGCACTAGAAACAGGAAAATTAATGCTGTTTTGTTTCCGCTCCTGTTTAGCTATCTTTTTAGATTTGAACTAAATTTTGCAAAATTTTAGTTGTCAACCTATTCATTTTATTGTATTCAGTTGCAAAATGAAGTAACACGTGCTGCATGTTCAGGTTTTAAAATAGTATCAGACTGCAAATTGAATTTGAAATCTAGTCAGAAAGCTGCTTATAAAATACTAAAGTAGAAGCTGAGCCAGCAAAGGATTTCTCAAGAAAATTTCATCAAGAGACTCCAACTCAACTTTTGCACTCAATTACCTACCCAGAACCGGACGCTAAACTTGCCGACTCCACCACTGTCCTCCTTTGTCAGCAAGATGACAGCCAGCACGACTGCCTGCCTTTCTGCCCTTTTCTTTTTTCTCCCCTGAACTGAAAGTGCTTATCTCTTCCAGATGGGAAACAACTGCATTTTCCAAAAAAAGATGACTTTGTAGAAGAGTTCTAAATGTATCTAAACGTGACATCCAAAATAAACAAAGGACACCAGGATATACACTACATAGCTATTTGAAGATATTCTATTCTTAAAGCTCATAAAATAATTGAACTGAAGATTTCACAATTTCCATCCTAAATACCCAATTTAAAATTGGGTTATTAAAATAGCATGGCTCAAAGAAAAAAAATCTTCATGCATTTTAATAAAGAAATGGACACGCACCGCCCTAAGCCCAAGTGCAGCCTTCTTGGTTAGAAGCAAGAAGGAACTGACCACCTTGGAGGCATCCCATCCTACAGAGCAGTAAGAGGCTTGTGTTACACAAATATAAACCAAAGACTTCCTTCACTAAGCACTTCCCTCACTCCATATTATGCACAGATCTTACCGTGGATGTAGATGGGGCAGCCATCCTGAGCACGGAGGAGTGGCAGAGAGCTTCATGCAGTTCAGGTAAGTGAAGACAGGCAATTTCTCTCCCTGGGGCTCGACAGGTTCACAACTGTGCCGAGGACTGATTTGGTACCTTTAGAGATACGGCCCACCCCTGCAGAAGTCAGCCCTTGGAGGCCACACAGCAGTGGCCACAAAAGGGGCATCCACACTGACCTCTCTTGGCACACACTGCTAGCACTTCTCTGCCAGCACCTATAATACGCTTTATATCTAATAAGATATACACACAGATGCTCCAAACCCTCTCAACTCTTTAAAATACATATGCACCCTTAGGTAAAGGGCGAGGGGGGTTTGTTGTTGTTTAGTTTTCATACATTTTAATGCTGCTCCAGAGATAATTTTAAATTATCTTCATTCTCAAAATGCTAAATATCCAGTGTGTATTCCACCAATAAAAAACAATAGAGTGAATACATTTAAATTTAATGCAATATTTAACATATTAAAAGAGCAAGAGTGCACAAGTTTAAGCACAGCATCTATCATCCTGTAGTTACCTAGCTTTATCCTTAAAACCACCAGAATAAATATTTGTAAATTAAAACAATTTATCTTTAAAGTGTGAGGAATAAGATCTGGTGAACATGAAGAAAATGGAGACTTGAATCTCTGAGCATTACTGTACAATCAAAGCTTCTTCCTGGGAGTAAAAGAATAAAAGTGTTTCAAGGAAAAAAGAGACAAAAGGCATTCCTGGATTGCTAAATTCATTAAGACTAAGCAAAATACAGACAAGTGTCAACATCCAACGCTGGAAGAACAAGAGACCAGCTTAGATTTACATCATGAAGCTAAAACAAGTTGTAGCAAAAACTATGGATTAAAGATGTTTGAGCAATCATGTTTCATTTGCTGCAAGAGTTATTTGATTTTGATGATATCAAGGAAAATTACATTTTCTTCTTTTGTTCTTGTAATGAGGTGCAGGTTAATTAAGTCTGAAAACATATATATGTACAAACAAACAAAACAAATAAGCCTTTCTAATAGTATCCAACCAGTATACCATGGAACAGAGTTTTCTAGCTAAAGCCTCACTCACTTTGGGATTTGTTCTCTAAAGCTTACAAAGGTTAATCATCTCCAGAAAAGCTATGTAATTTCAAGTAGCAAGTCTTGCCCTTTTCTGGTTGAAGTGAGATTTGAGTTGTTATATTTAAAACAAACTAAAATGAAAGAGAAATCCACTAAACTGGCTATGACATTTTCACCCATGAAACTGGGTCTAACCTATGGTCCTGAATATAATGACTTCTGGCACTTGTGCTCAGGAACAGAAGCGATTTTTACACCCAGACCACCCAGCATCTGACTATCTGATTAGGGCAGAAACAAAGACTAAAGTAGTACAGCTGATATATATTTCCACATTCAAGTGCTCAAAAATATACTTACCCAAAGAAAAGTGCATTTCAGGAAGGTTATTTCTTTCTTTGTCCTTCTCTTAAAGTTGTAACTTAGACTAAAACTAATGGAACAGTTTCTAAATGACTAAGGTTTAACTAATAAGCCAGGTGACTAATAAAAACAGGTTATGGTGAAAAGTATTTTAAAAAAGCTAAAAAAGTGCCACACATAATGAAAACAGAGGTAACAATTACTACTCTCCTTAAGGAAAATGAGGATTGAAAATTAATTAATGAAGCAACAAAACTTTGCTGGGCAACAGGTATCTCTATCCAGGGATATTCAAAGACTGAAAGAAAATGTTGTCAAGCACAGAATACCAATTTTTGTGAAGAAAATATTATAAATGCTGACTTCCAGTTCCACAAAGTTATCTTCAAAGTATGTTTGAGACCAAGAACAGTGAACTCCATAGGAAAGAGGGAACTCTAAAACACATAGAAGCATGACACTCAATCCCTTTTAAGGAAAATTTTTGAAATCCCGCCTCAAAACTCAAACTAGACTGCTCACTATCAACTGGAAGTATAACAGGAGAGCAGCTAATATATCAAACAAAGATATTATTTGGTACAAACTCCATGGAGAGTGGGGAAGTGTAAAGAAAGGAGGCAGAAGCACCGCAACGCTAACCAATGAGTAATCTTGTGGTTGTGATGCAGAAGTGCAAAACAAAGCAGGGAAGGTTACATGACCTGCTAGAAAGGCTGTAGAAAGGGCTCTGTGGCAACAGCCACTATAGGGTAAAAAAGAAGTTTCAAAACAATCTAGAAAAATATATAGCTCTGATTTTTTTGTTTGTTACACAAGTCTCAGAATAAGATTCTCTTTGTCTTAAAGGATTAGTCATCAGGAAGGATTCTTCAGGGGCTTTTGTGTCAAGAGTGGCTTCAGATGATGCTTCTGTCTCTCAGCCTTCTTGTTATTGTTTAAAAAAAAAAAGAAAGAAAGAAAAAAAAAGAAGTGATTGCATAGGTCTTTCACAGATCAATAGGAAGCAGAAATGTTTATTCTGCAAACAGTAGAGGAAGCTGTCTAACTCCAGGGGAAATGGTGAAAGAGATGACATGAGAAGTACTGGCACATAAAGTAAACAGATCAAGAGAGTATTTTTCCTCTGTGCTCTTCTGGCTATAGCACCTTTTGTCTTTACTTCTAAGCAGCAGACTAATTTGAAAGAAACTTAAAGTATCATTAGGAGAAGATTAAAGGGAGAACTTCTGAAGTCATTACAGATTACTATGGAATCTGGTTCAGATTTGGGATGACCCAAGGCCAGTGCATGGGACAGTTCGCCTTGAACAGCTGGCTCCAGTGGAACCAGAAAATCCCAAAAGGTCGTTGGTTCACAGTGAAGATGAAAAGTAGTACTTCACCTCTACATCTCTGTGAAGGCAACCAACACAATCAAATGACCTGTACCCTTAAAACAGCAGCTGTCACTTTCAGTGAGAGCCCACCGCATCATCACGTGTGTGTTTTATAGACCCCACATCTATATACTACTGCTCACACAAATCCAACTCTGAATGTGTCCAGTTAATCTAAAGGAACTAAGCCCACTGAAAGCTCTTGTTGCACACCAGGTACTTATTTGAAGTTACTGCATGTTTGGTGTTTGCTGACACCAGTAAAAAACAAATTCCTGTAAGTTTACAGTTAATTTCAGTTTAAAGCAAGGCAAACAGATTTCCCAAGTACTAACAAGAAAAACAGGGAAGAACTGGATGTTTTATCACAAGCACTCTAATGCCTTAAGGATGGAAACTGTAACTCAGAAAAAAACAACAAACCAAACAAAACCCTGAAGGTTAATTTGATTGCCTGACTAGCAATTCACACTTCTGCTCACCAACCTCTATCAGAAAAAACAACTACTCTGCAGAATAACTAGGTGCTCAAATAGACTACTAATTGTACCATATGTGGGTGGGAGATACCATCTCCAAGATTTTGTTCAGGTTGCATTCATTTTCTCCTGTTAGAAATGCATTCCTCCACTTCTTCCACCTCATTTCCAGATCCATATCTAACCGTGCTAATAAGAACAAAAACCAAACCAAACCAAAACACCAAAAAAAAGGAAAAAAACAACCAGTCTGACCTCATGGATTACTTCAGCATCCCTGTATGTAAACCTGGTGATGACATAAGAGGGTGCTTCAGAACAAATGCTTACTCTGGTTGGGAGCAAGCTTCTGATTTGGTTTCACCTCAGCCATCATCTTCTGACTGGAGAAGGGAAAGGACTATTTGTTCAATCAGATGATGAGCCTGGAGAGTCTTTACAGGACAGGTGAATGTTACACATCACAAATTACATTGCAGTCATGCGATTCCAAGGAGCTAAAAGAAATCATTTAAACAGATCCAAACAGGAAGGAGCAACTTGTGATTGTGGCAATGATTCTGGCAAGTCTCAGACAGTCAAAGATGCAAAGCTACATCATCAGGTGATGAAAGATAAATGATAGGAAAAGACAAGACAGCCAAGAGAAGTTATATACCTGTAAAGAGTTGCCAGGTAATAAATTTTTTAAAAATTTAAAATCTGGGCATATTTGTGAGGTGGGGAGAAGTGGTAGAAGCTGTTGGTGATAATGCAGCTTTGAAGGAAGTCTTTTCTAGGTAGACCTCTATTTTTAAACTCTTGGTTCTGAAGCTGTAAAATTTTAAAAACTTACTACATCTTCTGGACTTAAATATTTAAAAGTATAAGCAAAAAGGTTTTGTTGCCTCAAAGCCAGTTTGCAAGAGCACAAGCTCTTACAACTCTGGAAGTGTCAACAAGTATATGCCAAAACGAGTGCGGACTCTCGTCTCTGACCTATGGGGGCTGTGGCCCCACTCTCACTCTTCTCATATGAAACTCAAGGCACTTGCTCTCCCACCTTGCTTTCTTCCATTTAGAGCACATTTACATACTATTCCAGCCTTCCATTTACAGCACAAATATATGAAGTGCCTTGATTCTTTCACTACTTTTGTCACATAACTTTTTTTTTTAAATAATTGTCACAAATTCTTACCTACCTTCTTCACTTTTTATTTATCATGTTCTCCTCCCTTCCCATCCCTCTGTCTCCTTTTTCTCTTTCATTCCCATTCCCATTTGGCCTCTTTCAGCCAAAACCCACATCCAGCGTGCTGTCAAAGAGGAGAGAGGGGGAAAAAGAAAAAGAAGACAGAGCAGTAATTTGAACCTTTCCCTGTTTACGTCCACTCAAAATGTGGCTGAACATGACTTTCCAAGCCTGTTCCTTTGGCTTTGTGAACTACCTTTTTTGCAAAAACTTGTTTTGCATCAAACAAGATGTTTCTAACTAACCATGGCATCAGTCTCATTTCCCTGTTTGCTGTATTTCCAGATAGATGACATGCTTTCTCTTTTATTTTTGCATCAGAAGAGTTTCTTCAACCGCACTGCAGTTGGGTTTTTCTTTAAATCCCTCTTTAAAGCCTTCCTTTGCAACAGTAGAGCAACTTTTTTTAAAAAAAAACAGAATTTAAATATCTAGCCTATGTTGATGACCTATTTCATTGTGCTCCAACCTTTTTCCCCCCGTAATTTGGCTTACACCTGAAGTGCAAGCTACAGCTGAAACTATCTTTATGCTCTTCCATTTGAATGCTGCCCAGCCCAACAGTGTTAACTACGACTTCAGTTCCAATAAATTACAATAATAAATAGTAAGAGCTTGTCCTTTGTTTTATAGTATGTAAGGCTATTTTTTTCCCACCAATTCAGTCTTAGCTAAAGAAAATCAGAGACAACCTTAATAATTAAGAAAAATACTCCTAATTTCCCAAGCTATTACGGCTTCTTCTTATAGAAAGGCACAGACTACTCTGAAGTTCAGCAACTGCTGCATAGAGAAAAACATACAAAGAAGATGCAAATTCACTTCCACCAAGCCACACTCTATCATGAAAATCATAAGGTTGCATTCAGACAGTCCTCAGACATTTCAATAAGTGACCCAAACACGCACAGATTTCCTGTGTGGAAAATCTTGTTTCAGTAGATTCATTCACATGAAATAGGCATATATGACAAAAGTGAAGAAGCTTTCAAAGTCCTTTTTTAATAGGGAGGAGTTGTTGGTTTTTTTAGTTACCTTAAGTTTCCTCAAATTTTTAATAACATTTTTTTATCTTTATCTCAATGAGACATGAAGGAAGAAAGAGAAAGCAGACACACACATTTGATGGCAAAAATAGCGGCTACCAATGCAAGTCTCTGCACACTCAATATCCTTAATCCTCCCAGGAAAGGGACTCTAGGGCTCACAAGCTGCGATGTGCCTGAGCAGGTATGTTTTGTTATTGACAATGAAGAAGTGTTAATATATTTATTATCCCTGAAAGTGCTAACATTAGTCAAGGTCTGTATGCTCCAGTATTTCCTACAGTAAAAACATGAGCTTTCTATTAATGTTTTCTTCTGGTAAAAGTTAAAGTCAACGTGATAGATTTAGGATCTGTCTTTTTTGAGAAGAGAAGGTGCTCAGTATTCTCATGAGACAAAGACGTGCAGGTTTGATGATTACCTGACCAGCCACAAGCAAGAAGATGATTTTTTGTGATGTAGGCTCCATGTTCTGAGGTGCTGCTGGAGGCATTGCAAAGACAAAAAAAAAAAAAACAAAAAAAAAAACAAAAAACCCACGTAGCTGCAGGCAGGTTTTGACCCTGTGATTCAAAGAGCTAATCAGCTAGAGATTTGGGGAGAACCTGTAAAATCTTTAGTCAAAACTCTTATACCTTTACTAAATCAGAAGACAGGAAAAAAAAAGCTTTCAAATTCCCTCTGATGTAATTAAAATTTTCTCAAATTTTTGATTTGGTTATTAAGTTTATAGAAAATATTGTTCATAACAGAGAAAGAACTGCTTTCCTAAACAAAGCATCATATGGGCAACACAAAGTTGAATCTTGAGCAACTTTGTTCTACCTCAGGTTAACTTTCAGGGCTGGTAGCCACAGTAGAAGATATACTCCATTACTCTGAGGAACATACCTCAACATTCTTCAAAAGACCTGTCTACTAACATTTTCTCAGCATGGGTAGAAAACTTTCAAGTTGCTATGGACCTCTGAGCTTGAAAGCCAAAGGCAGTAACTCAAGAAAATCTATTCTGCTTAACATTGAGGGATTCACTCGATAAACCAAGCCATTTTTTCCCAAACTGGCAAGGATCAATGAGCATATGCTGATTAAATTAACTCAGCTACTTCTAGAGGCAATGGTGTTCCTGCCTATGCCAGAATTACAATAATTCTGACAATATTAATAAAAATATTAATGAACTAAATTGATGCACTAAAAAAAAAAGCCTGCTAATATGTGCCAACAAAAGCGACCTTACACCAGGTATGTCTCATTGCTAAAGAGGAACCAGAAGATCAGGTGGACTGTTGCTGGGTTCCAACAGCACTGTACCATTACTCATTGCAGCTTCTTAATATAGGTTATCATCTCCTGTTTGCAGTAATGACTTCAAATGACTTGGCTGTGAATTCCTATCATTAGCTTTTCCATGATGAAATCAGTTAGCATAACAGCGGTGATTAGTCCCACCTACAGACAATCTTGGAAATAACTCTTTCTAGACACACCCATTGAATGCAAATACTGAGACACAGCAGTCACTTTATCATTTTGTTTTTGTCAGCACTTTTAGTACACCTTCAAATTACATATGAAAAGACTTGACTGTCTTGACTGTCTAGAGCACTTTATTTCAACAACTTTGTTTTCCTTAGCAGCTTGCCCTGAGGATACAAATTCCCAGTGATGTGTCAGTTCATCAAGATTATGTGGTGTAATGCAGCAGTCAGTCATTTATCATCCATGTCACCAGGCTGCAAAATATTTCTTTCAAATGCAGTATTGACAAATACAGCAAATTATAGCGGCTTATCCTGGTTTGTGTTGCTACTTCTTCACAAACTCTGTCAGCTTCAATTTCTGGTCATGAATATGAGCCCTTGTTCTGGCAACATATGCTATAAAGAGCAAGTGAGTTCAGATAGCAGATAAGACAACTGACAAAATGACTTATAGCCATGAGACTGAAGAGGCAGTGTGTTTGTTTATGTGGGCCATGGCTTAACCCTCCAATCACTCCAAGAATTACAGATGTGCTGTTATGCATATGTGGAACGACATGTTAGAAGTAAATTCAGAAGAAAAAGGGGGGGGGGGGGGGAAGGAAGGAGGAGGGGGGAGAAAAAAAAGAAAGACGGAATCAGAAGTTCCTGAGCACAAAACCATCCATCCAGAAAGGAAGATACACATGAATAAAAACAGTACATGTGTATGTGGTCTGTAATACTGCAAACACAGGGAACAGATATTTGAACCAGAAAAAATACACTTCTTTGTATGCTTACTTGAGTATTATATTTTTGAGTTCAGTAACAGTTTTTAAAAGTGCTCATGTTGGATTTTGCACCATTTTATAACTGTAAGAACCTTCTATAATATTTAAGAGCGAATTGAAAATACACAGGGAGTCTGTCATTTAAATCTAGCCTGACAGCCGAGTCCAGTTCCTGCATCCCAACCACAGGGCCATAAGGCTTACTGCCCAAGAGGGCACTGACTTCTTCAACCACTTTTCCTGTATCTACAAAACCACAGCCATGAATGTCTCAAAAATTAATAAAAGACAAATCCCATCATTAAGGTTATAAAATAAGGTATAATTAATTAAATATATTCTTGCAAGTTCCAGTTCCAGTGAGAGAAACCCTTTCCCTTATTTGTTTCCCTGATTTAGGGAATATTAGTGAAAGCTCATCTGCTGACTTTCACTGGCATTGTGGTTACTGAATATTGGGGAAATATGCAATAGCTGTAAGAAACACTATGCCACTGAAATGACATAACCATGATGGAAAACAAACACAGCAGATCTAAGTCAGGGATCTGGGATTTGATTAACTGCATTTTCCTTTGAACTTCAGAGATATGAAACTATGGTGACAAACAGGGCCCCCTGATGTGGATAGAATCCCACAAGATACAAAAGACACCAGTGTGTTGTTACTTCTTTCATACAGTTGGAAAAAAATTGCTACCATAGGCTCCAATCACTTCTGAGAATTAAGAGCAAGTCTCATCTGAAAATGTGTAAAGAAAAAACAAAACCAAAAACAACCAAACCCAAAAAAACACAACCCAGCCATATATTTCAGCCAAGAAAGGCTCTTGATGAATTCAGACTACTTAATAATTCTGGACTAACAATACTGTTTAAATTGCTCATAACGCACTTGGATCACAACATTTTTCCTGCAGTAAATGCATAAAATAAGTTAATAAAAATGAATGACTAATGAAAGTAAATTGTAAGCTAACAAAGTTTAATTTATTGCTGTCTTCATAGCATACTTCTGTAGTGCTCATAAAAGAGAAAACTTATCATTATGGTTTCTGAGTTAAACCCACACAAGATACATTTCCTCAAGCTATTTAACAAGATATATCTATAACTAACCAACTGCTATTATTCTGAAAATACACACTGATAATAAGCCAAGCTCTGGAAGCTGCCACCATGGTGTGCAGATCCTGACCTTGTGGGGACCTATATCTAGGGAAACAAATTAAATTCAGGAACAAAGGCCCAGCAACAAAGACCTAACAGGCATGCAGCTAGTGATCAGATAGACACACTTTAGCCAAGTGAAGCCTTGCAGCAGGAGCAAGCAGCATGTGAGGTTGTCTAGAAAAGTAGTTACTGAAGTCTGGGAGCACCCATAAAGCTGGTACAGAGAATGTGGCCGACTGGTGAAGGTACCATTTGCTAAATCCATTGAATTCATGCAGATGGAGTAGCACATAACTTGTTTACTTTGGATTACAGAATCAAAAGGCACAAAACTTGCTACGTGCTTGACAGGAAATCACTTAGTTAGCCTTCCCATTTTGCAAGTTAGTATTCTGAACTTCTGAATATATTTTAAATAGGAATTTTAACTTTTAACTTAGAAAACTTCTCTCTTTCCTATAATTAAAAAAAAGGCAAAGAAAATTGATATGAAGATTGTTCAGCTTAAATGTTGCAACATGAGAGAATATGAAAGGATCGCACTGGAGACTCTGTTGGACCAGCAAACTCAACAAATTTGTCAGTTAAAGCAATTGGCATCGCTTTATCGACTCCATGGGAGATGATAAAAGTTTTTATGGCCTTGATGCTCTCACTACTAGTGGCTTTTCTTATTACTAGTAGCTTTTCTTGTTAGCAAGCTAATAATGAATGAAGGTAAGAGCTGCCCATGTTGCGTTCTAAACGTGATAAGGACAGAGATTCTACCACCTTATCCAGTCTTATGGAGCAGATCACTTCTACTGGTGATCAAAGGAAGATTCGCCATCTGAGATGATAATGCAAAACAGTAAAAAAGCCTATAGCAAAACATCATTTTTACTTCAACAGGACTTAAAACAAATGTTTCAAAATATTCACAGAAAGCGCACGAGTAAAACACGTTTTGTATTTAAACTGTGACATATAAACATTTCCTGACCATTACCCAGTGAACATCAGTATGAAATCCATGTTAGGGTTACCTCTGACATGATATAAATCACCTTGCAGAGGATCATTTTATGCTATATTAATCACTTACACTAAATTTCCCAAAATTCTTTTACACTGAACAGAGACACACACCTTTCTTGCAATAACATGGTGGTCTTTGCTTTGTTTATGCTCTGCCTTTCTGTCAGAATACAAACTTTCTTCCATCTGTTGGCATCTTTAATCAAGTGTGTTATAGCCCACTTCAGTCATCAAAAGAGTGCACATTGCACTCATTAACACAAATTACCTTCACCACCTCGACATACTTGCCAGCATAAAATAACAAATAAGAATGCCTGAAGTGGTAGTGATTAATTTAATATTGGATCTACCTTTGTTTAAAGCTATTTTAACCCATTTTATACAATTTGTATGTGTAGGAATTTATATTTTCTCTGTTCCATCCTGAAGCCTTTACACACACATATGCAACAATATTTTTAGTTTGTAGAAGTTGTGTCAAGCCAAGTCAAAGACTAGTGGTATTACAGTGCAACTTTCCCTACACCGTGAGTACAACAGAATACATGCAGACGTATCGCATCTCCATCTGTGTAGAAAGACTTCTGTATCCATTATCAAAATGCTATGACATCATCCAGCCTTTCACAGCCAGCTTAGAGTTACACTTACGACAACTCTCAAAGGTTTTTAGCAAGAATGCAGCTGCATCATATGCAAACGCCAGATGTGATGATCTGCTAAACTTGAACAATATAAGGTTAACTTTCAGAACGACATCCCTTCAGCCGTCCTGGAGAGGTGCAACTCGCTCGCATCTTTCTTCGTTAACTGCCTGCTCCATACAGGTCATTTCCTGCTTCACACTGGCTGCCTAAAACAACAGTCTTGCCTAGCTCCATCTGTAAAATCTTTCAGCAAATGGATCAGTGCCAGCCCCTCATGCGGCTGAAATATCCAGTGACTGTCCAAGCTCTCTAACCTTGTGAGCTGCAGCCTGCCTTCTGCCGGCAGCTGCAAAACAAGCACTTCTGCAAGTGCTTGTGCAGTGCGTTTCTGCAAGCACAAGAGTTACTGTTTCTCCCTCTAAAGGATCCATGCTTCTTTTCAATTTCTTTACACTGGTTATGGCACTTTTCTCCTTCATTTAACCTGCATATATATAGAGGTTAATGCTATTAATTGCAAAATTATTTTGGATTAAAAAAAAAACCAACAGTACATTTTAATTACAGTAAGATTAACTCTGAGTTAATCATGTTGAAATTACCTTTTCAGTGAGCAAAACTCTCGTTACGCACTATTTTCTTAAAAAAAAAAAGTAAAGCCACAAGAGCCTCACTGTACTGGAAATAGCCCCTGATCCTTAAAGATTTCTATCAAATAAAGCAGTAGCAAGCATTACTTTATTCTTAATAAGATCTTATTAGCATATCTATCCTTTTGAATTATCTCGGCAATGAGGGAAAGAACCAGAACTTCACAAAACATCCAGGTTTGAATACTTCATAAGATACCCAAGCAGAAGATACAGTGCTGCTAGCAAGTCAAGGGTGAGACAGGACAAGATGGAGAGGACATGTTCCTGAACCTGCTGTTTTCCAAAGGCTTTCACCAGGGCCCAGACAACAACCGCTGTCCTGGAGTTAGTACAGGGCTGTTCTGGAGTCACTACAGTGAGCAGCATTAAACCACATATAGGACTCAGCACGTATGTGGAGGACTCGGGCACATTGCTCAATATATGATTAAAAACATATCTAGTTGTAGCAGCAAGGATAATCATTTAAGCTTTAAGATGACTGTAGCAAGAGCCTCAAAGCCTCTACAAGGCCATTGATTCACACTCACAGGGGAACATAAAGTTATTAAAATTGAGCTAGAAATACTGCAACAGGGAATTAAGCTACAGATTTGGCCGGTAATGAAAGGAACAGTGATGAACAGCGATTAAAGCACAGGACTGAGTTGCAGAAAACCTGAATGCTCAGCTCAGCTCTTTACTTGCCAGATGACGTGACCCAGGTTACACAAAGCCCAACACGTACCCTTGTTTGTTCCAAGTATACACAGGTTGAGCAGAGCAGCTATTGCGTGACTGACCCCTAAAAGTAGGGGCATTTCTGCCATACAGAGCATCGTTTTGTCTCTCTCCCCTTGTTCTGACCGGCAAAGCTCATGGAGGCCAACCAGCAGCCCTTCGCCGGTGTAGAGAAAAGGCCATTTTGGTTGGAGACGTGCAACTCTACAGGGACGCTTCCCAGCTACAGCTTGGAGCTGTGGCCTCTCCATGTCCCCAGCTTGAACCAGCAATGCTCCTCAGAAGGCTGCCAAGGAAGAGCGAAACTTGTGAGACAGGCTTTACTCTCATGAGCAGCCCAACAGCTTCATTTTGCATTGACGAAGAAAGCGAGCCCCTGCATCCTGTTTGTCTGCTTCAGACTCTGCCAGGAGAAAAATACCAACCGGTCACGCAGGGACCTTTTGTTATTTCATTCGAGTAGAATGAGATTTTCACCTGGTAGGTGCCAAAGTCAGAGATTTATTGCTATATTGTTCTGGGGAATAATATTTGAGCAGTTCAGTAAGATTTGGAAAAAAGCAGGTTGCTGCAAGTAAAGAGAACTTCTTTATATGATCACCTCTACCATTGCAAAAGGCTTTAAAGAAAAATAGAAAACATGAGTTTAAAACTGGAAAAAATGATCAGAGTTTTTAAGAAATTCTTGTTTTTTCTAAAATTCCTTAAGCTGTTTGTGAGAGCGTGAGAAGGAAGGTAGGTAGGGAGCAGGGTTAGCACTAAGCAATGGACAATAATGGGGGTGGGTGAGGAAGCCCTCAGAAGACAGGGGACTAGTTCAAGATAAAATAACCCGAAATGTCACAAAGGCCATGAGACAAATCAGAGATTTCAAATGTAGGATTTCCTTCTAAAGCATCCGAGCATTATTAGACCAATGGACTAGTCTGAAAATCCCTATGGGAAACAGGCAGAAAGCAAGAGCAGAAGAGGCTCCAGCGCTCTGCGTCTCGGGCCACTGCATGCGTTTAAATACAAAAGTGCAAACATGCACATACAGACATTGCCCAGCAAGGGGCAGGGGTCAGATCCTGACCGAGAGCTCCTGCCACACCCCGGTCTGGGCCAAGGGCGAGCCCCTCATCCCACAGCCATCAGTATCCGAAACAGCCACAGACCAGAGTAGTGCGTAGAGGAGGAAAGAAATACAACACACCCCTGCAGCCGTACGAATTATTTCACAAACAAAAGTTATTTCCAAAAACATTCCAAATCCTGTGCTGTATGGAAGCAGCTAATATTACATGCAGAATAGAAGGGAGCATCCCCCTGAGGGACACACATCCCCCGTGGCCCTCCCTGCTGCTCTCCCCAGGGCTCCTCTTGAACTGCCCAAGCACCTCCATCACGAGGAGCCCAGCTCCAGCCCTTCCTGCTTGCCCAGCCGCGGCTCTGCCAGCCACAGTCACAGAGGAGACCATCCTCCCTGTGGCATGATGCCTGCCTGATGGTCGCCTCGACCTCAGTCTCACAGAGAAGGGGGCCGTCACCATGACTGGCTCTCACACACACTACCGATACAGTGCCTACCCATACCCACCTGTATGAAGCGTTTTATTAATCTCCCTTGAGGTTGCCCGTGCACACACAGCCAAACGTGGCTGAAAATGCCTGGAAAAAAAATCAAGTCTATACCACAAGTGACATACTGTACACCAAGAGAGTCTTTCCTTTGCTGTGTCCCCCTCTGGCACCAAAAATGCTGTACTCTGTCCAAAGCAATTGGCATTAGTTGAGCATCTTCATCTTAAAACCACCCCACACACAACAATCTAAAAAAAACCAGAAAACCCCAAGAAGTGGCTGGAAGACAGGCACGTCCCAGGTCCCACAAACAGAACAGAGAAGGAAAAATATGATCAGATATTTTCAGATCATATCATCTGGCACCTCCTTCAGTGCCAGAAGGAGGGTACCATGAGCTGACATATCCCAGCTGGGATCACTTGCTGGGTTCCACCAGCATACGTGGTCAAACTGCAGACCTGAAAGAAGGCAAGACAGTGAAACTGTTCCCACAGCTCCAGGAACTCATCTTTCTTTGTCCACATCTTGGGGATGTGGACCATACAATGCTTAGTAAAAGTTTAGCTGTTTAATTAGTGGGTGTTGAAAAACTGCCATGAAGATCTTGTAAGAATATAGAAAGAAAAAGGCTCCTTGATGATGAACTGGCAGAAACACTGCTTTATGCACCCAGCCATGGAATCCCCATCACATCAGAGATGCTGCTGCACATCACAGCAGAAGCTGGTTCACAAAATCAACACAAAAGCATTACACAGGCTACAGATGCTCTGCAGATTTTCAATTATTAACTTCCAATGTAAGAGCAGCAATTGTTCTTTTTAAAAAGTCAAAATAAACCTATGCTACTAGCAATAAGAATAATAAGGAGGATTGATGACAGGCTGCTCAAATAGGGAGGAGTGGGAAAGAAGCCAGCACCTTTAGAAGAAGTGGTCAACAACAAGACAAAAGAGTCCAGAGGGAGTGTAAAGCAGCAGGGTTTAGTAATATCCTAAATTGCAGTGAGTTAGCAGCTGGCAGGGCATAATAATAACCAGGAGATTAATAGATTTTTCCAGTATGAGGTCAGAAAACTACATAAAATAACATTACAGTGCTGGCATTTTAGCAAAGAGAGTGAAGGTATTAAATGAAGCCACAGGAGTGGGGTGGGTGCAGGGCAGGGTCAAAGTCCTGGTGGACATCCTGCTAAAGCTCCGAAGTTCAGCAAAATGAAAAAAAAACTGCAGCAGACTGTTCAAGCACCTGCCAATATCTCTTAATATTCAAAAGTAATAGCAAGTCATGGATACCAACTTTTGTCCCAGGTTGGAAAGCACTTTCTGTGGCTGTAGAGGGACAACATGCTGCTGCCTTTACCTGGAAATTTTTACAGCACAGAAAAATTCAAAGCAAGGATGAAAAATTAGCAGGCTGCATTACGGATTTATCAAGTGTCACTAGCAAGAGTAAGTAAAAAAACAAAACAACTAGGACTTTCTGCAACAGGAACAGAGCATACAGAAGAAAATGTATTCCCTGACCTTAAGACAGGCTTAGTACCAAAAACATGCAAGCGCTATGTCACTGCTGACTGCATGGATTCCTTTCCACTCTCTATTTTTGTTACAAATTCTTTTTGTATTCAAACCATTACTCCTCTGCACAGTGGTACCTAAAAGCTGAGCTGTAAGCTCTTCTGACTACAGTGCAGAGACTCTTCACGTTTGACTGCTATGCTTCGTGCACAAGATTGACCTTCACCACCTTTTCTGATCAGCAATACAAGAAATTTTGCTTGCACCCAAAGGAGAAAAACAAAAGGAAGAATGAAAAGATAAGACTGCCTTATCTTTAATAATAGCAAAGATCTTTTTCAACTCATTACTTCTAGAGTTGGAAATAAACTGATAGATTCATGACTGCATAATACTGACAGGTAGGAGCATGGATAAATTCCATGTTGCAACTCATGTTGCATTATTGCTCATGTTGGAGAAGAGATACAATGTGCAAGTTCCTTCCTTGGTACAGAAATGTTTTGTTTGCCTCATCTTGTTTGTGGAGGAATGTCCAGGCAACATAGGAACAACAGCACAGGAGGCTGTAGAGAAGAGGATTTAAACAATGCATAAGTAAATATTGGTATATGAATTTTGTTATGTTTACAATGCTACCAAAACCGCTCATGTTTCTAGATAGGTTTTGGTAATAACTATGCTACTGTGTAGTAGTCTTAGTGTCTTTGCAGCTTGTACAGTATTTAGGCTGAATATGCATGCTCAGAGTGCTGCAATAAGGTGGAGAGGCAGGATGCGTATTAGTAGGAATTAATTGCTAGGATGCTCCTAACTTTTTCATGACTAATAAAGATAGGCATACCTGCTGTCGCAAGTAAAGAACACAGGGTGTTATTAAAAATTGGCACAAGGAGTGCCTAAAACATCCTCTGGCAACTGATTAAAGAACTGGATTAGTCCTAAGGAAAAAAAGGGGTCAGTGATCAAGTCCAAAAGATATAAACTCAGCCTTTTCTATGGGTGTATCAAGAAACTGATTATCCGTACAAGCACAGCTGAAGAGGAATTAGCCACTGAGTTATGAGAAAGTTGCAAAAGTAGAAAAACACTTTGAAAACATCCAAATATGAAGGAAATATATGAGAAGATCCAAGACAGAGCAGGACATCTCCCCCCCCACCCCCCATGGCAAAGGGCGCACAAATACAGTCAGTAATGAGAGAACAGGAAGAGGCAGCTCACTTTCAAGCTAAGATCCCAGGATCTCTCAAATTATTGACACAGGCATGAATTTAGTAGTAGAAAGAGGGGGTAGAGACTATGGAGATTTTAGTGCCTCATTAGCACACTGCTTCTGTGTCAAATAACCCATACCCATACCCCCTCCCTCCCCTTGAAATCAGAAGTGTATTCTCCCCAGTTCTTACTCCCACACCCAATTTATTAGTGGTTATTCATGTAACGTTGTGCATGCCACAACAGTATCCAAGGGATTTGTCTGTTGGTTGCAATTACAGTTTGTATGCACTGCCCAGGTTAATGGAAGCTCTACGAAGGTGTCCACTACAGCGGGTTGCACCTAGGGAAGCTGCCCTCCCTTCCTAGGCACCCTCCACTCAGCATGACTACAACTGTACTAGATGCACAAGGTTGATTCAGCTACCCCCAAAAAAATGAAGGCTCTAGGAAGTCAAAATTTTGTGTTAGCAGGGAAAATTGTTCTTGCAAGTCTCTGGGAAATGAGAATGACAGATTCTATGATATACCCAAGACAAAAAAAGGACTTCATTTCACTTTCAGAAAGAGTTCCTCAGACATGGCTGCAGCACTGCCTAACTGACTTAAACATCCATGAATGCAATATCCAGGCTTCCCCAACAGAGTAATCTTTATTACAAGGGCAGAGCTTCAGAAGGGGTAGTAGCGTTTCAGAAATTTAAATTTTCCTGACTTTTTCGTGCTGCTAAAGCTATTGAAGTTTTACGAGTCCAGGATGCTTTTTTCTCCCCTCACAGTTACCAAATGTGAAATAAATACATGTTAGTAGGGACTGCAACACTACACTGTCTGAATGTTTGGCAAAGCACCCTCAAACGCTGCAAGACACTGAGCCTTTCTCCTCTTCTCTCTGAGAGCAGATCCACAGCACTCATCCACATCAGGCTCTCAAAGGAGATCTCTTCCAACTCTGGAAAGAATAATTCAAACGCAGTCTTGTAGGACCAGAATAACATTGATGTTTTTACCTGCATGTCAGAGTAGCTCCATCGGAGCTCCTCAGTTTAACAACAGAAGTCTGGCCTTCAAGATTGTCACAAAAGAGGATTGTAGAAAGTGCAAGTAACAGCGGTGGGGGAAAAACGGTGGGGGGGAAGAAAAAGTGAGATTGCCATTACAACAGACAATTAAACCTGCTAGGTAACAGTTGAAGATAAGCCTGCACTGTCCACGGCAAGCTAAAGGGCTCCAAAATCATTCATGGCTTACACTGGATTTATTCATGCCCTTCCTCTGGTACAGCCAGGCAACTGCAAGCTATCGCTGCAGAGTGGCTGGTCTCCCCAGCTGAGATGCAAAAACTCTCTGCTGGGTTGAAGCATGAAGTAGAATTCGTTAATTTGTGCCATCTTTAGTCTTACTTGACAACATTTCGGCTGAGTAGAGGTTGTATCCAGCTCAGGGGGTGGGAAATGTTTAGAGTTCAAATACCATCCATACCCTTAAACCTAAACATGTCTTTGCATGCTTGCCTTCTATCAGTGTATCCCTATGTGAGTTATTAGTTCTTTAAATTCAAAAGGTGTGGTCTCACCTGATCCTTGAAAGCAGATATCATATCTCATTTTCATAAAAACTCAATTTTTTGTAGTGGTTAGCTGTGATAAAATCCATTTAACACAGATAAAGACATTATCTCAAAAGGGGCAATAGTTAAACATATACCAGACAGTAGCAAATCACTTCAAGGGTACATTTCCTTTACGAGCACTTCTAGCTTTTTAAGGAGTTCAGGACAGCTATGTGTTATTCAATTGGTCTTAATATAATTTTTGCTTTCTTGACATTTTGATCCTTCGAGATGCATGAAATGGAAATTATATCATGAATGAGGTTAAACAGATGGTGCTACTTATTCTTTAGTGTTCAAAAACTCTTATTTGAAACTGAAATAAAATGGATGTTGGGAATAAATTCTGCAGTTACACTGAACACCAAAAAGTGAGAAGTGGCTTATGGCATGGTAAGAATAGAGGAAAACTAATTAAAAGAGTTCAGTAGTGCTACTGCTGTCATGCATAAACACATGTTGTTAGCTTAAGCATTACTTGGCTGGATTTTTAGCCTTTTGCAAAATGTTACTGTGGGTATAAAACCAACAACTTTGCACAGAATTTAAAAGATACACTAGATATTTCTTAACAAATCTTCCAGTTCAAACACTAATGAATTCAATAGCCAGGTCCTCACTTCACTGTTTTTCTGGCAGTCAAACCTTCTCACTTATTTAATTTCATTTTTATAAACCTATGATAATTCATGGAAGATTACATGGCAATAAATCTTTCTGTGAAATAACTATACTCATACAGACATGCACAAAACGCAAGAAAGTTTATATTCCCCTTCAGTTCCCTCACTCAAAACAGTAAATATAATATATGGCAACTGCTTCTGTATTCTGAACATTGTTTTCAAACACATTTTTCTTCTGCCAACAAAATTGCAAATTATTTTTTCAAGCACAAGTAATGAATAGTTAATTGCTTTTTGCTTTGTTCTTAACTTCCAGAATTGACCTGGGGCACTCTGTTTCTTTGACAAAAAGAGGAAGGTATAGATAATGGGCATTTCTGTAGGGTCTCTCACATCTATCACTGTTATCAGGGCAGGAATGGAGATCTTTCATACTGCTCTGCTGATAATTCAAGAAGTGGCCTCGAGTTCAGTATGTTTGTTTAGTTCAGCAGATTTCAAGTTCCACAAGAAAAATAAACACATTCTTTCAGGCTAACTTTAAAGGTTCAAGACTGACAGTTGAAAAGAAAAATAAAACCCTCAAGCCCTACCTTAAGGGGAATTATTTTTTCTGCTCATCATGAGCAAGGCTATCTATATGAAAGCCATGTAGTTCAGCCAAGCCTTCCAGCTGATGTCTTCCTCCCCCCCCCCTTCTTTTATTAACCAGCTCTTGCAGCAGTAATCAATTGTAAGTAAACGTGGAAGCTGTGATTTTAGGCAATGTTCATGTGCTAATAGAGATATTGGTAGCAGCAGTCAAACAACGGCAAATGGGCAGCTGAAATACAGCTGCAGGACCAAGAGGCTGCCTGTCGACTGAGCCCCTGTTAGCACCTCTAGTCCTCAAACCAGGAGAGCAGAGGCCTGGGAGGGGACCCATATTGCTAAACGCACGCTTATACTAGGAGGGACAGAGGATGTGGACAGGGACAACATATGGCCTCTGCATATTTTTAAGCTGCCAGGATAGGGAGGGAAAAAACCTTTTCCTTACCAAGCATTTCCAGCAAGCCTAACCTCTCACCTGCTGCCAGAATCTTCTTCCTCCTTTACCAGATCTCTTCAGGCAATTTGCCTACTCCGTCTCTACAAACATAGCCATCTATTCACACAGCTCTTGTTCACAAAGGCAGGTGAACCAGCTAATTTGCTGTAACTGGAAAGTTACAGCCAACTCTAAAGCATGGCTCCAGGAGGCTGTCCGACACCTGCTGATTGTGTACACCACACCTTCAATGCTACACCTGTGACCAGCATTCCCCTAAAGAGACTCCGCAGATCCCCTGTGCTCTCCCCAAAGCAACATTAAATCAGTTCCCCCACCAACAAGCTCAAGATGATGCCTGGAAGCAGACAACTTAAACTGAGAAACTGGAAATCCAGGTTAAGATGCGATCCATCAAGTATCAGCTTTGGTGATTTGATTCAGTAATGTCAACTACCCTCTTATGCTTCTCAACATCTTTTTCATGCCATCTCAAGATGTGGTACAAACTTACAAGCAAATACTCAAAGGGACAAACACAGACCAACACCTCCTCAAAAAAATAGCTCCAATTCAGTAGCACTCTAATGTAATTTTTTTCCAAAGGAAAATGAAATCTAGCATATTCTGTCCAACTCTGCAAACCACTGCCATTTCAGAATAGAGAAAAAAGACACAACCCCTTTCCTCCCAAATCCCACAGCTATAGTCCTATAACTGAAGGCAAAATTATGCTGTGCATTCTTGCACAAAAAATTCTGACATTTCCTTAACTCATGGCCACTTGAGTTTTCAACTTCCTCCCCTTCTTTTCTCAGTATAATCAATGTATAAAATTCCTCTATTAAAAGTTGAAAAAGAAACTGAAGCCCACCCAAGTCCAAACTCCTCCATCTGGTATCATATAGTTCCCAGGGACCATCAACAGTTGTGGGTTTTAGATTCATCAAACATTCACTACACTATAACCTTTTGCACTAACTGTAACTGAGGACAATTGGAGGTTGTTGAGCTCCACAGAATCAGCAGGAGGGAAAGAGAAACACACTCTACCAGGAGATTTCATGGATAGTTACTGACATCCATGTAATGGAAAGATAATCGTCTGCTTATTCCAAACACCGGAAAGGAGGGAGGTTGAGTAGATGATACAAGAGCCTTTACTAGCTACTCACAAGACAGTTCCCAGTTTATCTCATTCAGCTTGTTCTAGTTCCTGCTCTAATTCATCACTATTCTTTACCTTAGCCCAATTTCCTTGCCTAGCCAGACTCAGACCCAATTCTCAATTTTGCAAGAAAAACAAAATAACTTGCCTTGTTCGATGTACCTAACAAAAGCTCCAAGAGTTAAAAAATGCTTTGCAGCAACAAACCCTAGAAAGACAAGAGTTGTTTAAGCTAGAGGATAATGCTGACATAATGGCTATACTGGAGATAGAGCTTATAACCCGACAGCCTGAGTCCAGTCCATTGCTGTCTTAACCGTGTCATGTTTCCAATGATGAGTAACATTCAACATTTCAAAGATGCAGAATTTAATGATATATTTCATCAAGTCTCTTTTTTTTCTAACCAGCTGACTGTACTTAATAACAGAAGCCAGAGGAAACCCTCAAAGTATATTGAAAACTCCAGCCCACAACCAAGGTCAAGCTGTAAAATACCTTCAGAAGTAAAGACAAATTCAGATCATCTAGTTCATCCTCTGCAAGGCGCACATCTGCCCTGTCATCATGAAAAATGCTCTGGATAGGTGTCCCTGAAAGGTTTATGTAGAGCTGTGCATTTATATAACCCCCTAACCTCTTTCAGCTTAGGCTGGAGAGGTCACTTACACAGACCAGTAGCTGGCTTCAAAGCTGATGGCTGAAAAAAAAGTGACAGCAATGTATCCTTCCTTACCCTCTCAGCATGCCCACTCCAATTACTCTCATATTTACTGACTTCTGTGCACACTCACATTTCATTTTTCCTCTCTTTGATGGTGCAGACATCCTGGCTCCATCTGTCATAGGGTTAAATAACCATCTCTGATTTCAGTAGATTCTATGAACTGCAAAATACAGCCCTGAACCAATCAAGATTTTCAAGAGGTCTTTTTTTAAAAAAAAAAACAACCAAACACCAAACTGGTCCCTTCCAAACTGAAGGCAAGTAGAGTTTAGCCTGAGTTTCAATGGAGGTAGAAGCAGACTATCTTCATGACAGTTCCATATAGTAAGTGTTCTCTTCTGCTTTTTAAAAGCATATATTCACAAAATCTTATTTTAGGAAAAGAAAACTAAAGAACCCTTTAACTTATGTAGACTGTTATTCATTATTGCTTAGAATACGGCAATATGTTTTCTAACTTCAGAAAACATCATAAATCTGATAATGTGTTTGGCTACTGAGCCATTCTGAAAGCCTACGGAAGGCAATGCTCTCTAATAGATGTTCTCCTTAACAGTCTGGTGAGCCAGGTGATGCGCCCCTAAAACCATCCACTTGCCTGTCTCTTCTTAATTATATTTTACTGTTTCTACTCACTATGCACTTTCCCATCAGTCAAACTTTTCATGCATTAATTGACATGACATTACAGCTCAGATATCCCAGTACAGACAACAATGCTCTTAGTTCTGTAATAAAGACATCCCGCCATCCATCCAGATCTTGATACTCACATTTCACTGAATTGTGTACATACCATTTTTAACCATGAACTGGGAGAATACTACATATTAAACACTCATGGTTTTGGGAATGGAGAAAGATATTTTCAGTGAATATGAGGGCATAATTTATCAACTGCTTTCCAGGATTTTTGTATTTAAAGATAAATTATACTCCTGCCCAAGACACTAAACATCAGCCTCATTGCTAATCAGTGCCATTACTCTTTTGCTATCACTCCCCGTAAGTGAGTCAACAGGAGGCTGGCTATGCAAGCAAATTGCATTGCTTGTACAGAGGCTGGGCGTTCACAAACTTTCCCAGTGCATCCTTCACAACGGCTAGTGCTGCAGGATGGCAGCCCCTTTGGCTTTTCTCCTTCCCCTATAATCTTTGTCAATGGTATCAGTGAAATATTGGCCTTAATAGGAGTGCTGAAGTCAGAAAACATGGAACAAAAACCATTAGGTTTCTTTCAAAGTTTGCTTCCAAAGTCAACAAGTGTTATATATAATAAAATCTTTGTCACTGCTTATCATTCTCCAGTTATTACCAGGCAAAATTCCCTTACATGTTGACCAAACAGTCTACTTTAATACCAGTATCTGCCATCAAGTTTCAGAAGTTAAACAGCAATCACATTTTAAAACGTTTTGTAGGGCACACTGGGCTCAGCAGAATGTAAAGGAGAATTTGGGTGTAGCCTTCCCAACTGAAGGAAGTCACTGTGCCTGGTTTATCTGAAATAGGCTTTGGACACTATGAAAACATAACATAAAACAGACACTACACAAAACAGGAACCTCATCCAGAAAAAAAAAAAAAGGGCAAAAACAAATAACAAAACTTCAGAAGAGGATGACACCTTCATCAGCAAGTCTTAAAAAGCAGCCTATATCAAACATTTCAGATAGGAAAATAATATAGTAATACAGTTTTCTCTATTGGGGTATTTTTTTTTACCCAACTTAAAACAAAAAAACCACCTGCCTAGACATCCTGTGAGGTTAACTAGGAAAATTTAACTCTTTGGCACTGGAAACAGTGGACTACAGAAAAACCATTTGTTTCAAGGTTATCATAGGGTTACGAAATGAAAACAGACATTTGGGTTTCAATATGCTCACTCAGTCGAGGCAGAGCTGGGGCAGGAAGCCAGGCTGTTGCAGCAGGATGTCGGGCTCTTGTGCAGATACACCCTGGGCTCTTAAGAAGCTACACCCTGGGCAGCAGTGGGACTTCGACTACTAATGAGTGTGATTTGACCAAAACCCCACCAAATGCAAAATGCTCCTATAAGAACTATGCTGACTGAAGCCAAAGGTCCACCAAGCTCAAGGTCCTTTCTGCAGCTGATGAGTATCCAGAGCCGAGGGAAGAAGGTCAGAGCAGAGCAAACGCATAGTTTCCCCAGTACGCTCTCCCAGCTTCTACTGGGAAGAGGCTTACAGTGGGGTTTACAGTCTTTGAGGGTGTTTTACTCCATTCATCTGTTGATTTGTTTTTCATTTGTATCAAGTGAAATTAAATGTAATGAGTCTTTTGGTTTTGCACAATGCTGGAATTAAATTTTGGCTATATTCTAGTCAAAGCCTTTGGCGTTTGTGTGTTAAAAGTTTTATGGTTTGGTGTAGGACTTCAAAGTCTTCATCGCACAACAGATTAAATGGCTCAACACAGCAATGTAGTGTGGGGAAACTGGGAAGAATTCAGAACCCAAGGGAAAAATGCAGACAAAAAGTGGCTTTGGACAATATTGTGCTGTCCAAACTAGAATTTGGATCCCATTGTGACTATATTTATGAGTGCTTGTATTTATGAGTTATTTAGGTTTCATCTATAAAGGGTGATTTCCAAGACTATGCTTACTCCACCCTGGAAACACTAGTTTAATATTGAATTTGAAGAAAATTTATCTTTCTAGGCTAGCAAAAAAAAAAATGCTCCCTTAAACCCAGTGATCAAAGGCAAAGTCAAGGACCAGAGGAAATACTGCCGCCATCTCCAACACAAGCAGACTCTGGCAGAGAGATAAATCTTTTCGACAGAAAATTGTAAAACACTTTCTGTCCATTCATGACAAAGTTGTCTTGGGACAGGCAGGAGTGTTCATAGCAGTTTCCTTTCTCCAGAAATGCTGTAGGTGAAAAATAGCAAATAGGCAATGACAAGGAAAGAGTCAGGGATTCTGATTTGCAACTTCAGGCCCAGAAAATGCCAGCTGTAACTTCCCAGGTAACATCTGACACTGCATACACAGCAAAAGAAAATGCAAACTCTCCACAGACTTCCCTTACTAAAACCTGCTTTGTTTAACTGCAGGATTACTGGGAAACATTTTCTATTACCTACTACAGGGACAGAATATTTTTCCTCAAAATACAGATGCACACCACATACCAAATTTTGCATTTCAAAACACAAATTCAACCATCACTGACAAACAGGAGTAACCCACACCCTCCTTTCAGACTGGTTACAGTCACATCTGTCAATTTAAATGTAATGGTCTGGAAATTGCTGGAAGTCATTTTTTCAAGCAAATGAATTTTCAAATATTTCTACTGAGTCTTTAGATCCTTTGTCCATTCCAATATGAGAAAACAAACTCTGAGATATCAACTTTAGTAGCAATTATTTCAGTCTGAAATATGTCAGTAACTACTCCAGAGGGTCACTGGATGCACAGTGAAAGAGTATCTTCTTTGAAGGCCTTGAGGCTGAGGAACACTTTGAAAAAAGCCAAGTTTTTAGGCTTCCCTGATGACAAGGGCTTATCCTTACAAATAAGTAATGAAATGGAAACTTTCATGTACCAGATAAAGGGAGCCCGCACACATATTTGGATGAAAGCAAAGATATTTCAGGAGGAAAAACAAATAACTTCTTTTTCATGTTAATTGGGAACCTAACTCAAACCACATTCTTATGTGCAGGCAGCTACAAGATGTCATTTTACGCAAAAGATTCCAGCATATTCCCTTTGTTGCATTATCAGAAAATTTATCAAGCTATTCAGATAATGCCATTCTGATCTTTTTTTGTGTTATCTTAGGTTTTCAAAATGTTTATTAAAAAAAAGCATGCAGTCAGTCAGTCAAACTTCTGACCCAGCAATCCGGCACAGTTGATTAACATTAACCCAAAAGCACAAGCATCAAACTATGAATTTCCTTACTGTATTGCAAGATGGTTATTGTGACAAGTAAATGGCAAGATCCTGATGAATGGCTGCCACTGTTCAATAGATTGAAGAGGGCTTGAAAGTGCCTTATCTGTGCTCTCTGGTACAGGAAGATTAAGGAAAGGGTGGATAATAACCTTTCGTATTACCCTCAAACACAGGATTCAGTCTGTCTGGCTCCACACTGTATTATTGCTTCAGTCCAGGCTATTGTCTATTCTCACGACATTTATAAAAAAAACCCACAAATTTCAGACGTATGATTTTTGGCTCATTTTACAAGACAAAAGTGCCATTAATAGCCTTCTGAATGGTTCACAACGTTATAAATCATTTAACTAAGTTGCAATTATAAAAGTCAACAAACATGTTATGAATGGTACCTACACATAATAGGTTGATACCAACTTGTTTTTCAAGTATTTTAATAAAAATCATTTCACTCACTATAATGGTTAATATAGAGAGGTAGGGCTTCATCACAATAGGTAGAAGCTTATCAAAATTAAATCACAATTGAAATCTGTAAAAATCACATTAAAAATAAATAATTGCATCTATTTTCCTTTTTTTCTGATCTGTAAAGAGGATCTGAAGACATTTTTCTACGTACGATTATTTTCTGGGTTTCTTTACCTTAAATATACCAGCTCTTTTCTGCCTTGTTTTGTTCAATGACTTTTAGAAACTACTATGAAGATATAATGTATTCATATTCATTACTGAAGAGGTGGTTTGGTTTTTTTGTTTGTGGGTTTTTTTGAACTTCCAGAAATCTTTAATATTTTTATTAATATCCACTTAGTTCAAATTCTGGATAAGCTGACCAAGAAGAAAAGGTACCGGTTATAAAAACATATACTTCAAGTGAAAATTGAGGAAAGTCTACAACACTTCCAGTCTTCCAATACACAAGAGAAAGGATTAGATACTGCTGTTTCCAAATGGAAAGAACAGACATGCATGCTTGCCTGTGAATGGAAGCTTTTACTTCATTATAAATCTCCTAAAAGCAACAAAAAGACCAATCCTATTTTTTTTTCCTTCTTCTTAACCTTCATCCTTCTACCTTTAAGGTAGTATACCATTACAAGATCATTTGTAATGATACTTGGACCCCGATTTTGCAAAAAAACTTATGGAAATATTTAACACTGAGATTGTTCATGTCCTAATACTGTAGTTACACTTACCTTACACACACGCATGTGTGTGTACAAGACTAGAGGTATACCAACAAACAGGATACTATGCACATAGAGTGAAGTCTCAGAGCAGCTACAATCCGTGTCAAAACTCTTGTTCTCATTGACAGGCCAGAATTTAACCAATAAACAATGATGTGGTTTATGTTGCATGGTTTTCACAGTGATTTTACATGAGAGATCCATGAATGTAAATATATACACACACACATTTTTTAATATGCTGTATGTACATAACATATCCATATGCATACCCCATACATATACTGCATATTGCATACATACATGTGTATTTTCCTACAGAACTAAAGACTGGAAGAGTAATTTTGTCAGTATTGGCTGGTGAATCAGCAAATAATTACCCAGGCCTAAACAGATTTTCTTTACATGCATGAGCTGTGAAAGTTGGGAAGCATATCTGTTAAGGCTGCCTAAGATTTAAAGTTGGTATAAACATAAATATGATAGCTATATTGCAAAGCATACAGACAATGCACCTGTACCCATTATAGCTAGGATAAGCAAGTCAACCTGGATGCACCCTACAGCATTCTTGCTGTATTTTGCAGCACTAATAGTGAAAACAAGAATGGACTCCAGGAAGCTTTTGGATTGCTTTTTAAACATGGAAAAAGAAACAAATATCATTCAAGACATCTTCTGTTTGTGGCTAAGCACTGATGTGGATCTTGGGAATTGCTACAGCATTTGTCCAAGTCCAAAGCCACTATGTGCCTCTACCCCAGGCAAGGCTAAGGGCAGCAGGCAGCAGCTGACCACACAGCCTTGGAGATGAGCACTCTAGGGCCTCCTCCGAAAAACAACAGCAACTATTCAAAGGTAGGATAAATTGCATAGTCCCAACAACTGACAGCCCTTTCCAGGAGCAACAGATCAACCCGCCAGCCAGTGGGACTCTTCTATGTTGCACAACAACCTGTAAATGAGGAGTAATTGCAGGCAAAACATATAGGTTAGATGCTGCGGGTACTGCCCCAGGAGACCCAGTGAGGAGTTCAGACATAGCAGGCTGAAGGAGCAGGAGGGGAGGCAGCTGAAGTCAACAGGGAAATGGACTTGCCTCACCAGCATTAGTTCTCTCACCCTGCTCTCCAAAAAGTTCTTTTTGTTAAAGCACATTCATTAACCCATTTCTTATCAGCGGGTAAATCTGATTCACTGAGTGACTAAACAGCACAGCTTTGCCTCCCAGATTTTTGGATGTCCACACCCAGAGAAGTCAATTGTTTCATAATTTTCAAAGGACCCCTAGGACCTGAAACTAACCCTTGTCACTGCCAATCAGTGCTGGCCTACATTAGCTTTTCAGGTAATATATGTAAATGAAAATGCTCAGCTTGATTAAAGTATTAAAACTATTATTAAATGTTATTATCTGGATTTTCCATGCTCTTACAATACTTTCAAAATTCTAATCAGCCATGAGCCAATATTAAACAGTTGGATTAGAAATGTCTGCACCAGCCCAAGGAAACTTCCTGACAGGATCAACAAACAGTAATTAAACATCATTAAACATCACGAGCAGCTACCATTATTGAATAAAGTAAATCGAAAAAGAGGAGGTAGGGAGGCATGTCTGCATTATGGGCAAGTCACGATCTTGATGAATTAGAGTCGTGCAGCACGGCCTGTAGATATTGCTGCTGAAAACTGTCTATATTCTTTAAGGACAAAATACATGGAGTGAAAGCTCTGATCTGACATGAAGATCAGCAATACTTCATCAGTAGCACAGTCGTAGGACAGCGTAAGTCATAGCACTGCTTCCCAAGCAGTTTCAGCATCTCCATGAGTAGATTTAGCAGGTGAGCTCTACTCCACACCTGGGCATGGGAGGCCAGAGGAAAAAGCCGTCATCACTGGGTTCTCACAGCACATGAAATCCGAGGACACTGTTCATGGGGTCACTACAATTTGAACAGTATTTCATTGTGCATTTAGCTGAGTTTCCCCATTTTTACATTCTTTTATCCATCTCGCATCTGCGTTCAGACTAGTTTCATCATGCTGTTCCTCACCTTTCCTTTTATTGTTATAGTTACATATATAAAACCATGGCTCTGTACACTTTGATTTTCTCTCCCCATACATGCTCCCTTGGGAGCAACCACAGAGGGACTCTAATGGCAGTGCTGCTGAGTGTGCTGGCTGCTGCCCCGGACCACGGCAGCAGCTGTTCCTGGAAGGTTTTCACACCACCACAACGATTACACGGGATATTTCACACCTACAGGCAATTCCTACAGGTCGGTGACCTGCAACTCTCAGCACCAAATATGAAACCACACAGGCTTCAGCAGACTTCACACTGAGCAGGCTAGTCTACGTGGAAGTCAGGTATGAAAGACTAAGGTACATGATACAGCTTGCATATGTATATAAATACATGGATCCAGATAATTATGCACAATATTTTGTGAAGTTGAAGGTAATTACATGTTTTTTCCACATTTGTCATCTTCAAAACAAGTCTCTGAATTCAACAGAGCTTCTACAATAAAAAAGATATACATATACTTACAACTCATATTTCATATTTTATTTATAGAAAAATAAAAAGCAACAGCAATGTCTGCAGATATACTTCTTTTGGAATTTTCTAATGGCAATAAAATTATTCATAGTATAAATACCTCCTACTGAAAGGGCAAATTCATTCATCAATAATAGAGTATTTAATCATTCAGAGTGAGGAAAGAGCATGAATAAAATGTACTACTATGGCCGTTTAGCATTTTATCAAAAGTCAACTAATGCTTCATGTAATAATCACTCTAGAGTTAAGTCACTTTTTCTGTTAGAAGGAGAGGACAGTATTTTGGATTTTAAAATTCTTCTTGTAAGTTTTCTAGCATAGCAAAAAGTTTATATAAATATCCTTACTCACTATACAAGGTCACAGTATGAAGGCACTAAACTGAAAAATTATTTGGAAGCACTCTTACCCTCCATAAAATGCATCATCTCCATATTTAAATGGATTTCCTACCCCTGGACTTTAAGTCATACGCTACTAGTTCCAGATTGTGTTCTTTCAACTCTCTGCTGTGAGACCCATTATAATCTCCATATTGCAGAGCAGTTTCTCAGTCATTGGGACTACAAGGACGTCGATAAATATTACACATTAGCCTCATATTTCTCAAGCAGAATCAGTCCCACCCAACACACTCTCAAGCCTGCCCCAGACAAAGGCACTATTGGGAACTCAAATTCTGAAGTCTCCAGCCAGCCAAGAACAATTTTTATAGAATCATCTCCACCACTATTGCAAATATTTTTATAAGCAGTAGCCTCTGAGCATACAATATACTGTTGCTTTAAGCAGCAGGGCGTAACACAGCATCGAGGAAAAACGAGGCAGAGCCTACACCTAACCAACAGTCCTTATCTTGTTGATATCCTCTGTTTCTCAATGCATCTGTTCGGGTATTACAAGGTTGTGTGACTATTTTCAACAACTAGCACTCTGTGGATAGAATCACTAATAAAATAGGCAGCTTGTCAATGAGGAGTAGCTGTGCCTTTTCTCTCCTTCAGAGTGGTATTTATAATCCATTGATCCAGCCCAGTAAGAAAATCAAGGGAGGTCTTGCTGTAAGGCAAGGCTCCTACTCGGGGAGCCAGTGCAAACCACTTGGCTGCGATTTGAGCTGGCTTCCAATACAGTGATAGTTTTTCCTGGCTAACAGACAAACCTAGACACAGTAGCAAACCTCCTCTCCTTGTGCTAGAGCACACAACAGTACCTAACTTAAAACTAACAGACCTCCTAACAGGTGACAAGAGACCATGTGAAAATCCCTACCATGAGGGTCTGACATCCCAGAGGCCTCAAGCATGGCAGGGTGTTCAGTCCCACATACAAGAAGGCAGACCTCAGTTTCACATTTCCCAGCTCCTGCACATTGGATAGCTTTCATCTCAGCTCTAGCTTATTGCACTTCAGCATTTCCCAGGTTTATAAACTGGGAGACAGCAACTCTTGCATTCACGTGGGACGTGATGACCTGAAGGCACTGTGGAGTGCCCTTGGCTACGATTCCATCTTCAGTGTTTTGCATGGGAATTTACAGAGAGAGCATTAAACCAGTTTAAACCATAATACTTTGGTCCTTTTCGTGCATTTTAAATTATGATTCTAATTAGCAAGATCTTATGGATTGTCATCATGAAGATACAGGTGTCTGCAATGTTAACAAGTATTCCTTAGATTTATTTTCCTGGATAAGCTGGACATTTACTATTTCAAAGTCAGCATCAAAAAAACCCCTCCACCTTTCAGCTCCAGCTGTTTTGGCACAGAACCCTGTCAGTTGGGTTTCCTTCAAAGGAATCATCCCTGAATTAGTTCACAGGACACAGACTCTACCAGTTGCTCTCCAACCCACCTCTATACTAACAGTACAACTCAAATGTTATCAGAAACTAACCAAGACCCCTCCACCTGGCATTGCTGCAAAGCCTTTTTCACTTCTTGTGCTTTGACTTAGCTTATGAGATTGGGGAGAAAACAATAATGTCAAACATTTATTAATGTCAAGTTCTCAATGCAAAATCCTGACAGCAGTTAATAGAGAGTAAAACAAAGTCTTTGCCAAGCAATTAAGCTCACAGAAGATAAGCAGATGACAAGAATTAAACTCATTAATTAACTACATAAAAGCTGCAGATAACAACAGTGGAGAGCGCCCGACTCTCCTCCAATCCGTGTAGCACGGTCCCTGCTGCCATCTCCTTCCCCACTCTTCACACGACCACCTTCCTCTCCTACTGACCTTACTGACAGCAACTCATGGCTTCAGTCACCTGGCCCCTGATTTTTAATATCTTCTTGAACAGCATTACCAAACAGCAACAAAAAATATGTTAAAAGTAAGAGTAGAGAAGACTGCTTCCAGAAATAGAGAACAGAGAGTTAATTTCCAGGAGATAAAGGGAGAGGCAATAAAAGCGTCACTATTTCTTTAGTTCAAGTAACTGCCATTAGCATGCAGTGATCTGAGCCTTACATGAAAAACAGCAGTGATTACAGATGTGCAAGAAGGAAGCAAAGTTTTCAAAATATTTGCAGCAGGATTTTACAGGGAAATACTGAAACCATTTTCTGTATCCTCAAAATCAAGTAAGACCTATTTCCTAGAGTAAGATTTCAGATAAAAGCATGAAATAAGAAGGAAAAAGCCTCTGTCCAGAGTCAGCCTATTCACTTCAGTTCTTGCCAACTTCACCCGTGTATTGGCTTTGCCAACTGTTGTTCCAAGACAACGCAGGTTCTGACAAGACCTGCAGAGCCAAAGTGAATACAACCCGTTGTCTCTTTTCAGTACAACTGCAGGCAATAAACCAAGTTCCTGATACACATTCATTTAGAAGTTGCAATTTCACAGAAACTACTTCTTATGGAGCGTACTGTGCTTGAGAGTTTTTACAATGCTTTGAGTCACTTTCCTGACATTAAAGTTGTTGATTTATCTCATCTATGAGATCACTTGCACCTTATGATGACGAATTGAAACAACTAAGTAAATGCATTTTTGTTGGGTTAAAATACAGACAGCAAGGAAGAAAAAATACGTACATTTCTACAACTTTTTTTATATTGCAGTAGCCAAAAGATCTTCCAAAATCTTATCTCCTCAGCAATACCTTCCTTCTCTGACAAACAGGAAAGCCTAAATCTTTTTTCCTCCTGCAAATTGTGGAAAGGGACAAAAATATGTAGTGTGCTTCTCTACAAAGCCAGCCAAATGTGACCCTACAGATGGGTCGTTCTATTGTTAAGGAAAAAAAGTAATAAAATACTTTCAGGGAAAAACATGTTTACTTAACAAAAGTCTACAACTTCAGAATATCAAACAATGTGCCTTTAACTCAGGTATTAACTATCATCTAACTTATGGCTGTGAAAGATGGAAATTCATCAATGCACAGAAAGGCATCAAAACATATTTGAAAGTCAACCTCAAAAATATGTTTAACACCGTAACTTCCCAAAAAAGTGGTTGTCAGAAGCCATTTCTATTCCCCAAGTTCTTCTGCCCCAGTTTTTTCCCACTCATCCCGCATTCTAAAGTTCACTCTAAAACCCATCCCCTCCAAAATACCTCAGCTTCTCCCATTTCAAAACCCTACTTCTCCCATCACTTCTCTATTGCAGGCTCCCCATACCTACTGCAATATTTCAGCACCTCAAGTTCATCCTGCTCCCACCTCGCCTCCCCTCCTCTCCCAGGCCGTGAGCCCCTCCACCACCTTCCCATTAGCTACTGAGGCCAGTGGAGTGTTTCTCTGTCCAGAACTTACAGGTGGCAGGTGGCAAAAAGAGAGCCAGATATGGCCTCTAAAAAATAAATACAATTCTAAGGGCAGAAAAAAAATGTATCCTAAAAAATATGATAGTTTCGAGCTATATTTGGCATGATAAAGATGCAGCATACTGAAATGACATTATTTTTATCTGGTTTACAAGTGCTATCCCAGTGTGTAGAGCAATGATTATTGGCCTGTCAGGGAGGCCAATATAATGTGACAATTAGCTGTTTGGAAAGATGATTAATTCGGGGTGGGGGGGGGTGTGTGGAATCACTCCTCTAAACTGAATTTCTTGGATAAACACCACTAAAATCAGTAGGACACACAAGCACTTCTTTTTCGCTTTCTTTTCTAAGGACACAGGTTTTATTCTCAACTGCTGTTAAGATCTATCTCCCAGTTGTCACTCAAGTGCATACAGCTGCAGTAATATCTGAAACAATGCAAGAGTCTATTCTCTGCATTTGTTCAAAGCTTTCAATTAGTATTTAACATTGTGTTTAACTGAATAATGTTATTTGAGATAAAAAAGCACCACCTACTTTTTTTGGGGGGGAAAAAAAAAAAAACTAAACCAAAACCAAAAAAACCCCACACCAAAACCAAAACAAAAACCCCCAAACCCTTGACCTATTATGCAAATTGACTCAGAAACATTTTTTTCATAAACTTTAAAAGTAAATGCGAAGTTTTATGCCACGCTGAACTTCATCAGTTCAGAGGTGATTTTGGAAAGCTACATATAGACATACATTTGTTTTACATTCAGAGATCATTATGGACATATCAAATGGAATTTTTAAAAAATATTAAAATGTGTATGATTTACCTCAAGATACACTCTTGCAGCTGACTATACTGCAGTTTGCTTTGCTATACAATCCTCAACACCAAAATTTACACAGACACTCTGGTGAAACTTTGAGAAGTTCAACACTGACCTGTAGCCTCAGGAAAACACATGCGCTCTCCGTAAATGGGCTTGGCACAGCCCTGAAACCAACTGGCTTTTTTGTGCACAACTCCCTGTGGAGTAGTCAGACACAGATCTTTAGGGATTCCTTTCCTTCAACAAGGCATATTAAGACCAGTTTCAGTTTAGATCGCTCAAGCATACACTTAAGATTTCTCTATACTATTACTGAGCCCAATCAACAGCAGCTTCATCGGAGAAGCCATTTACAAGTACAGAACACATCGCACAGATCCACACACCACCTGTGTGCACTGACAAGCACAGTATTTACATTTAATATCAAATTTGTCTGCCCAGTTGATGGCTTCTGAAGGCCAGAGGTCTTTTCATTTCACTACAGACATAAAACCACACTGCAACTTACCTAGTCACAGATGGCAGCGTACCGCAAGGTGCTGGTGCTGTGATCTGCCACACTGGCACACAGCACGGATACTAGCCTTTCCTTGGCAGGACAAATGGGAGAGGAAGGGAGGATGGGGAACCAGGACAGAGACGAAACACCATTTGCTCCTGGAAGATCTTCTGGGAGCTGGCAGAATAGCCACAGCAATATGGCTATGTTCAGTTTGCCATACTGAGTCCTGTTTGCCACAGCACACCCCTGCATTAACAAAAGCAGCAGACAACCTCAGAACCTAGATACGGAGCTAATATTGCAGTCGTGTCTCATCAAATATAACGCCATAGACTTCTACTGTTAGTGACTCTTCTAGATGTTAAGTCAGCTGAAAAAAAAAAAAAATAAAAAAATCTGTGTTGACTGAATCTTAATGCGGATAATAATGACTGCCCTTTCAGAACCAGTCCCTTGGTTATTCGCAAAAAGAAAAGAATTAACCATCACACTACTATCTCAGTTTTGAGCAATAAGACATGAAATTTTGATTTACCAGAATTCTACAAGTCAGTTTAAAAAGCTGACAACTTCTTGAAGTGCTGCTGGAGGAAGGAATGAGTATGTGCACGCAAGTCTGTCTGCTTCCCCCCCACACCATTCCTTAACAGTATTGCTCTGAACTGCATGACACAGAAGGGAGGAAAAAAACAGTCATCATTCACTTTCCTCACGTTGATAAATGATCTTTCTTACTGCAAACATACTTTACAGTGCCTTGGTTGGAGACTGAAAGCTGTATTGTAGTATTCACAGAAACAATTTGTATTTGAAAAAACCTTCTTCTGAAGTGATTACAGTTTCAGACCATGAGAAAAGAGACTCTAGTTTGTTACTCACAGCAGCTTTTATAGCTTAATCACTTCCAAATCCTCACATGTAAAGCAGTAGTTTGAGAAACTATGGTAGTTGCTTTCTGAACACAGGAAGACATAGCTCACAAATTATAAAAAGAAATTTTAAATCTCATCCCAAAAGCACAGCTTTATGGTTATATAATAGCTGAGTTGGAAAACCGTTGCAAGGGAAAGTTAAATGATATCCAGAATGCACAGTTCAAAAACCATGTTAAAAAAACACCAGACTGGAAAAATCTGCTTAATAGATAAAACTTCAGATGTTCCTTTTATACTATCCCTTTGTGCTTTACCTCCTAGCCCATTAATATCTTCACTGTATCGAATAAAATGTGACAAAACTTTCCACCAAAGAGCATTTTAAGAAATCCAGCATTTAAAAGAGCTTTTGAAAACCACCATACTGAACATTAAATGTTTATCACTTTCTTTCAGTCTGACTCATTTGTTCACAATGTTAATTCACGAGGCAAGGATTATACTTTACACTGGTGTTTGTGCATCTGCTGCGATAGTGTTCCCCATCTTCACTGTAGCCTCTCAATGCCAGTTCACTCCCACTTGCAAGAATAACTGGTTCACTACAGTCCTACATAGCACACACACATAACCATTCTGTTTTCCTTTTTTTAAATTCAATATTTATATTTTCATATACAGACACTATATATACAGAGAGAGAGAGTATACTTGGACAGGAGTGAGGGTTTTAGGTTTTGGGTGGGGATTGTTTTGGTTTTTTGGTCAGAAGCACTTTTCTATGCTCGTCTGATGTAGGACAAAGTACAACAGCTTTCTAAGAGCTAGCCAACTACTTACATACAAAACTTTGAAAAAGTCCCCGTTAGCATTTAAACAACACCCCATCTCCCGAATTTCACCAATTCAGAAGCAGACACAAAGCACGCCATAGACCAATAAACACCAAATGGAGACTGAAAAACAAATGTAAAAAAAAGCCAAACAAACCACAAAGCCTTTCAAGGTATTTCTGCAGCCAACGTATCCTTCCAACTGTAGCTTTTAATGCCTCCCCACAGAGGCATCCTCAGAATCAATGCATCTCACATATGTGCATCCTAAAACCTGATGTGCTCGTCCAGTGCACAAATATGTTTGCTGAAATTGGGTGGAAACACCCAACCATGAAGCACCAGAATAAACTCATGTAGACATATCAATAAAGATGACAAAGAACAGGAAAAGAACGTTTTGCAGGAAACAACCCCCACATCTCTTAATTTCTCAGTCCTGGTTTAAAAACAAAAAAACCCAAAAAACTTATATTGAAGATATGTATAATAAATTTTTCTATGCCAGATTTAATGGAAGTGCATTTTGCCCAAAAGCCTGCCCATCTTTTACAACTGTCTTAGTTTGGTATAAGCTGCCTTCCTTCCCTTGTGTACCTTATGTCTCCATACAAAATACTAAACCCAAAAGCAACAAAAGTGCAGATTAAAGTTTCTTACTTTGAGCAATGAGATAATTCATATTGTTCTCTTGCCAAAAGAACGTCACCAGTCTCTCAATCTTTGTATGGTCTGTTTCTCTGAACAAACTCTATCCCTCTGAAGACTGCCGAAAACCGAAGCATCGCGTTGCTCCTTGGATGGCTGGCGCTCTGTATCATTTCAAACACACATCTGCATCTTCACTTGCTAAAAGCCATCCCCAAGGTTGCAAGAACAGCTACTCAGATTCCTCAGGAAACTGCCAAAATCAGAGGTCGCTGACTTCTAAAAAGGCGCAGAGAACAGTCAAAGCTGAGATCTAGGAAGCGCTCTCAGCTGACACAGCTGTTCACATCATTTCTTCCACTACAGCAGTCAGCTAAACCAGTGGTACACTGACCATCCTCTTAGGGGATACAGATTGCCTTCTCACACTTGGGTTTACTTTATTCCAATCCCAAAGATATAGAGATTAATGAGACTGGATATGACACGAAACCATATGTTAAATGATTTCAAAGCTAGTCTCTAAATAGGCAAGGCTTACTGGAGCATCTTTTCCCATGCTAATTTCTGACAGATTTTGAGTAACAATGTTCAAAATTTAGCAATCGAGATATCTGGAACATGGAATAAGGCTTGAGCTTGTTGTTGTATGCATATTTTCTTTTGTTTGTTTAATGAAAAACATAACATTGAGAGAGTCATTAAGACTATGGAGTTGGAGCAGGCCATCTCAAATAGGAGTACCTCAGCATGGTAGGTGGATTCCAAGCCCAGTTTTGTACCTGAATTTCTCTCTTCGTATTTAAGCTGGCATTTTACATATTATAAACATGGAAACCAATTCCTTGTACATTCAAGCTCCCATTTAAATTAGTGAAATATGTAATTCCAGGAGAATGGAATACCAGACCCATGTGAAATGTAATGCAAGAAGGTGAATGAAACAAGTTACATTTTCCTCTTAAATTTTATTCATTCTTGGATGACACAAGATTCAGTAAGCTTTGTTCTGGCTTTACAGTGAAGAACTCTGTACAAAGAGGCCTTTTATCCCAACAATCTAACCTCAAAAGCACTAAAAGCAATAAAAAGAAGTTGGTTCATATGAAACATCCAAAGAGCTTAAGATGTATCACTACCACTGTCTTCTTTGAAGGGTCAAATGAATCTCATCCTAACTCAGATGTCACTAAGTTCAATATCTCAGGTTGAACTAATCACCTTTGCTAAAAATAGGTGCCTAACTCATCTTTAATACTTACAGAATGAGAAAACGTTAAGACATTTAGCATTAGGCAAGATAAATCTCATCTTAAATGCCTCGTGTGCTCTAGATTCTCTGATGCTATTTTTAGATTTGCATTTCTTTTTTCAGGGCTTTGTACACTGCTGAACACACAATCGGCACTCAAAAAACTAAACAACAGGCAGATGGTTTGGCACAGGCTGGTTAACATCACTTGTTATTGTCCTCCTACTTAATAAAATGGATTCATCATGGTTTGGCCAGACACTTACTGATAAAATGTACAATATATGAACTTGGGGAAAACTCAGCTCACTTAAAAATCAGAAATGCAAAAAAAAAAAAAAATCAATGATGGCACAAGTAATTTATAATTAGACTCCACTATTTTGTGAGAGTCTAGCACACATTTCTCTCTATACACTTCATTAGCCTCTAAGGTCTCATTTCATCTCCAAGTGGCTGAATCAAAGCAAAAACTTACCAGCTGGGTATGGAATTTAGGCTGCTTCTCCCAGAACAGATTTTTAATAACTCAAGATGGCACAGCCAGACAACAGGTACTTTGAGATGACAGAGAAGCACAATGCTGGTACTTGTACACTAAGCAGCAATTCTGGTTAAGAAAGCAGGAGGGGATATTTTTTGGTTTTAAAGAATATAAATGAAAATGGAGAGGAAACTTCAGACAGACAGGCATCTTGTACACAGTAGCTAAAATATCTCAAATTGCCCTCTGCCTGTGCCTCTGTCCCCATTGATTAAGAGACTAGGATAGCGAGCCGAAGCACAGACACTTAACATTTATATGTCAAAAAATAAAAGTCTCTAGAAAACAAGGGATTGAACTAACTTTTTCTTCTGATAAAAGATTTAAATTACAACATACAGGAATTTCTAATAGTTTACATTTCATCAGCATTTATCTCAGTGAAAATATTCTCTAACATTGTCAATTTGGGTTTTTTTCCTATTTCTTTTACCGCAAAAGTAATTTTAAATCTCTACTGCAAGAAAACATGAAAGCTGCCATTCCAACAACCTCATTGGGAAGGATCACAACCACACTGCAAAGCCAGCTAGTAGGAAACAGTGGCCCAAGGGCTCTAGGTGGAACTGAGGTCATCTGAACTGAGCCCAACCAGTTTTTCCCAAATTTTTAAATTAAAAAGAAAAATTATAACTATCACCAAGCAGATCTGAGAATTGAAATCAGAGTAGTTAAACTAGCCATGCTAACAAGTAACATTCTGGTTTTCAAATTAATAACTTTAATGGCTAGTATAAGCTGTTTCCTATATGATACGTGCTTCAAAGCTACAGAGGTAGCTCTTTGAACTACAGAGCTTAAAAAGCACAGCAAGCACAACACGAAAGAGAAAGAGACAAATGCAAAGCAATACACATAGAAAGAAGTCACTAATGTACACACACAGTTCTTCATTTTGTCCTGGAACTCCGCAAAGTACTTCTTGACGACATCAGGAGAACAGCAGTAATGGACTGCAGGACTCTGACTAACCTAAGACACGAGTTTAAGCAATCAGATTAAAACTTTGTTCTTAAATTGTTCTGCTAAGTTAAGACATTAACAGCACTTTCTGAACAGTTCATTCTCAGAATTGTGTTCTGAAATGTCAACGCGTTCTTTAATCTTTATAATATTGTCCATGGTTTGTGTTAATTAAAAGATAAAACCTCTGGATTAAGTGATGAATACTGATTCTTTAGATTTCCATTACCTCATAGCAGGGAGGAGGGAAAAAGCACAAAAACCCCACACTCTTAGTACAAGGGTACAGTACTTAAGTGACTCAGAAAAGAAGGCTGAAAATAGTGGTCTGCATTTATTTAGTGAGAAATTCTAGCAATAATAAGAGTTATTTACAGAAAATTATATGAATCATTTTTGTTTCTTACAGGTTCCTTTTATATAAAAAAACCAGAAATAGTCTTCCTAGTCCCTCACGCTCTTCGTACTCTTTTTTTAAATGAAAAATAGAGAAATCATTAAAAATATTAGACACTTATTTAAAAAAAAAAAATTAAAGTATTTTGAATATTTGAAAACAAGGAAGAATCCCTATATTTTTAGAAAATATAATACTTATTCTCATAAGGAAAGGTTCCTGCTCACCACTCAAAAAAAAAACCAATTAAAAGATACACTAGCAAACGCATTATGACTTTAACACTATTTTTTGGTGACTAGAAAGCAAATTTCTGTTAAGAAACTTCTCAAACCAGTCAGTTTTCCATTTAACCACATATCTAGAGCATGCTAAAAAACAGTTTTGCTGAGCACTTGGAGATTTCATGGAGACATTAAGAAAACAAAATGCAAGGAAACAAAGGGTAAGTCAGAAAGTGCTGCTACACATCTGGCACTAGCACAAGGTGTCCGATTTAGACAGGGGCTCTGAGCACTGCAGGGGAAGTGAAGGATTCAGCTTTCTGTTCCAGACTGCTGGATGCTGTACCATTCAAAAATGCAGTTAATCCATTCAGGAAGGGCACAACAGCCTGAAAGCTCCTGGAACATTTATCTTTCAGGCCACAGTAGCAGCTATCATTCAGAGAAGGCTGGGGGATAGGCAAAGGTATGTGCTGAAAAGGCTTGCCGACAGCACGAAGACCATATGGCTCCATACTTGCCATGTGCCAAAGACTAGCCCAACTCAATCAAACTGTAACAGAGAAGTGTAGGGATCCAGATGTTTTAATTCACGCAAGACAGCAAATCCCTTCCATTTAAGCATGCCTTCTTCCTGCGAGCTGCTGGAAGGACTTCAGATATTAACCCACTTGATCAGCATGTTTAAAGAAACAAATGCAAGATTGAAAGACTGTACTTAGAAACAGATGGGCAAGCTCTGAGCCACTGGGTCCCTCAAATGTTGGATGCTCCAAATGGTCAGGAAAAGACAGATGAAGGGAAAAAAACCTCCTGTTCTATATCAACCTATTTTGGACCTTCTCCTACATTAGATGACCACTTCTAGACACCCAAATTCATAATTTATCCAATTTTAAAGAAGCTAAACTATTTGATAGGGATGTGGAATACAGTGATGTTCAAATAAGGTTTTCATACTTAAAAAACAAGTAAAAACAGCAGGATGTCAACAGTTATGAATTAAATTTTTCTGTAATTTCCCCTTCCCCCCTCCCTATTTCCCAGTCTTGCTACTTGAAAAGACAAGTTCCTCAAAGAAAATATTATGTAAATCATATCCTGTAAATAACATACATAAATGTACTATGTAAACAAACACAGCAGCCATGACTTATTTTGTCAACAATATTTCATAAAGAAAATGACTTCCAAAATTATTTGAATGAAGAAACAGTGTTGAGTCATTCCGCGCTCCTTTCCTGCAGCAGCAGTGATTCAATCAAGTTGGGTCTACATATAAAGTTGTAAAATTACATTAGATTTGCAATTCCAAACAAGACGTACATTGACTAAAATGTCTGTGTATTAGTAACAAATGTACTTAGCTTAGTATATTTGATTTTACTTAGCATAGTCTTTGATGGTGGTTTGAAGAGACCACATCTGCTCTTGCCAATTTGAAAATTAGTTTTTCCATTACAGTATGGTTTTAAATGATGCAGAATTTTGCATTTTGGAGAGAAGTTTCCAAACAGCAGCCTTTTTTACATTATCACTTCAATTTTCAAAGCATTTGGAAAGCACAATGCTGTACACGCTTCTGACTACTCCTATTCACAAGTTGTAAGGAGGAGTGTTCTCCCGTTCAACATACTGCTGCATTTCACAGGTCCTTAAAAATTAGGTTATTAATTTTTTAAGTGATGCCATGAATAATGACTTCATTTTGAGCATTTCTGCACTGGCAGACACTAATGGCTTTTTTCACTCAGCCTCCAATTATAGAGAACAGTGATTAGCTACTTCTTACAAATATAATTAGCTGATTAAGAAAAAGGGCAGAAGAGATCAAAGCTCTTTGAGCATATATCCTTGGATTGCAACAATCAATTCAGTGACTTAAGAGGATAAAACACCGCATTCACACAACATATGTAAGCTGTCATCTCCTCTAACTGTGAAGTTGTCTCAACCACAATAAAGAACAACCTTCATGAAAGGCTGAAGAAGGCTCTTTTCACTTTCTGAAAATGCCCAGAGCTTCTGGGGTGCCAGCAGCGTGTGCTATGGGAGGCATGGCTTCCTCGCACATCCTTCAGTTCTAAGCAACAAACTCAGTGTGGTCTCAGACTTTATCAGAGCTTTCCATAGCTGGGCTTACCATCAATTATTCCCACTAGTCTTCATCATATGAGCCTCGAAGTGTTAGCTCCCCCTGATCCATCCTGAAGCGCTCCCTGAAGCTTCTGACTTTTTCTATTTACTACATAGTTGACAAGGTTAAGGAAAGTTATCAGAAAATGCCTTTCCTCCTCTCAAACCTTCGGGAGTTCACCAGGTTAGGGTACCTCAGCTCCATACTGACAATCAAGTCCACCATATTTATACGACAGAGTTGGTGCAAGACCAAGGCAATGATACACAATCACACCTACAGCCCAACTGTCATGGAGATTCAGCTTGTCAATGGAAGAGAAAGCACTTTCTTCAGGGCTGACCCAAGATCATGCCCAGAGCAAAGACCAAAGAGGAAGGATCTTCATCACAAAACCTTGCCACCTTCAGCAACAAATATAAAGATACATTTTCTATGACCTTGTCTTCCCTAACATAAACAGACACAAACATGTAAATATGTGTGTATGTAATTATTTGAAAAATTCCTAAACAAAACACTCCCCTGCACATGCCCCTCTCTTCCTGGGAAGGGGATGAAAGTGGCAGCATTTGACAGATGTTAGTCAAGTTGTTTAATGCATTCCTGAAAGTGCTTATGAACACCTCTAAAACATCATATAAACAAAAATTTCCTCCAAACCTACTACCTCAGCTGCATATAAAACTGCATTGCTCTTGCTGCTGGGTGAGATGGAAGTGTGCTAAAGTTCCATTGTTTTGCAAGGTTTACCTTAAAGCTTAAAAAAAAATCATGGGAAGGAAAAGAAAGATGACATGCAGCAAAGACAAGCTCAAACAGGGCATCTAGGAAGATGCTGAGTTTCAACTTGCCAAGTTTCTGACACGTTATCCCTCAGGGGTGAGATTAGACACTTTATGAAGAAGATGGGTGTGATCAGGCCTTCACACGGTGCCTAGGGATCTGTGGTGCATGGTAGCAACACCGTTTATGGGATTTTGCAGGTTCTTATGTTAGTCAGCTCTTCCACAGGTTAACCAGAATCTTTCCTACCTAACAGCACCACTGACTTGCCAATTTGGCTACTGCCCCACTCTGCAGACACAGTACAGTTATCATAGTTCTGCTCCAGTACTGTTCCACCTTTTTTCCCTATCAGATTTCATGGCAGTGTGAATAGATGATCCTATTCCACAATTCAGTTACCCCTATTCCTACATCCCGTCCATTTCTCCCACACTGCCTATTTATGGGCAAGCACTGGAAAACACTCCTGTGGAAACATGAGGTTGGTGCTTTGTACTCTTTCATTGTAAAACTCAGTTTCCCCTGTTGTTCTTCTTCTTTGCATACTCTCCTTCACTCTTCCCCTTCTGCTCCTACAGTGATCCAGATGCTGTAGAGATCCACCACAGTCAGAGCAAAACAGAAATATCTTGTTGGAGAGAGGGGGTTATGCACACTCATGTGCATGCAAGATCCCGAAGCCTCTTTTATCATGCCTAACGTTAAGTCACCTAGACAAAGACCCAACATGGTAGGAGTAGTATAAAAACCCACTGTAAGATTATTTTCACCACTTCCACTTAGTTTGCTCTCTTTACTCCTTTCATGCTGGGTTGCATTTCAGAAATACTCCCACACTGCTCCTTCCACCACATCTGCCCTGTGCCCTGTTCCAGCCACCCTAGTATCTCCTTTGCTTACTGGGAGCCCCTTGCAGAGAAGCATCCAAGCACATACAAAGGTGCAGTACAGCAGCTAGCTGCATCTCAAAAGAGCTATGACTCGCAATCTGAAGAGGCTTGCTGAAAAGGACGATACTGCCTTATCTCTTGAATATACCAATTCTGCAAATACACTACTTGGAGAGTTCATCTGGTGGTCATATTCCAACCACATTTGGCATTTCCACTTTTTTTAGATAAAAGCACTGTAAGCACACATATTTCCCTAACAACAACGTAGCATTATACTTGCACACATGCCTGGCTTGTCTGTGAGAACACGCCCAAATGAACACAGCTGAGAAACCATCTTAAAGGCTTGCAGCTCTCTAGAGCTGGGTCCACAGCAAGTTCTCAGCAGATAGAAACTTCTCAGGTTATACCACAGATAAAAAAAATCACCTCTTAAAAGCCAAGGCATTTTAAAATTTTCCATTATGCTGCTTTACACAAGTATCAAAATAATATTTTGCCTGTTTATGAATGTAAGACTCCATTCAATCAACTGATGGATCAAATACCAAATTTCTGATCACAAAAGATTAAGTTATTATTCAGTATTACCCTATTAACACCACATTCTCCACTTCTTCAATATCATTTTGTTTCATTTCTCCCTTTTCTTAGGATAGAAAGTATTTTGTGAAGTCTTATTAAGATTTGCAAGAAAACATTATATATGGAAGTGTTATATTTCAGTAGCCCATTCTCTAATATATTTCACCACAAAAAAAATACAGAAATTGTAGGTCACATATAAACAAAAGTTTCATGTTCTCTTTTTAAAACATATACAGTAAATTGCTGGAATTTTAAGTGCTTTCTAGAAGGAACATAACCTGTTCCCCTAAACATAACATTTGCATTTTAGTTCAGTGAATAGAGAGCAATGCAGGCACCTCTAAAGACCTATGGCAAGTCCAGTCAAATTTAGGCTACTGATATTTGGGAATTCAGACAATAAAGTACAAAATTCAGGCATTCCAGGATGCCCACAGTGAGGTGTCAGCTTCCTGCACAGACAGTACATTGAACACTAAGTTAATCCACCTACATGAGATCCAGCCTGCATAGCCTTCTGAGAGTGGGCATCAGAGCAGTAACCACATTTTAGATAACATAGCAGCTAGAACAAAGACCAAGAGGAGGAAAACCCCAGCTACTGCTATTTATTCAGTCAGGGAACCCCATCTTTCATATCTAGGAAAGTGTCCTAGCTAAAGGATATCCTGGTTAACAGCATTGCTACCTCCCCTCTAAAAGTCAAGACACTATGAAGTCAGAAATGCAAGTATCATTCAAGAAAGTGTCATGTACGACAGAAAACTGTGCAAGAAAGAGGGAAACTCTCATGTATTGGCACAAGCACTTACCTACAGAAGGGCAGGACCAGTGTTCCAGATACAGCTCCCTGGAACAGCATCTATTTCACAGCAGATTATCGCTGGATAATCCTGACTCTCAAATGCCTGCTGGCACCTAGCTCTGCTTGAAGAGGATGGGTGGAGGCTGGTCTCACACAGGCTAGCCTCTGCCCTAGTAATGAGGGCAATTACCTGGATAGGTAAGTTCAATCCTTTGCAGGCAGGGCAGAGCCCGCAACCCAGATCTCTCACTTCTTGGAGAAGCACTCCAAGACTTTCTGTTAAGTAAAAAAGCCAGCAGGGGCAGTAGTTCCTATTCAAATGAAGTTATGTACAGACCTGATCACACCTGACTTTTTTAAAGTTTCTTCAGACAGATGAAAGAATTGAGGTGTCCAAAACCCTGTATCTCAACAGGCAAGGGAGAGGTGAAAAGAGGCTACAGGTATTTCTAAAGCCCATGGTATAACTGATCTATTCTGCCAGGGATCTTTCAGACTAATTAGTGGTTATCTAATGAATGCAGGTGCCAGACCTGGTTACCTGCAACACACATTATGAATTTGTTAAGGATTTAAGAGAGCTTAATATTCCTTAGGCTACTTTGGGCACATTCAGATACACTGAAATCCACACCGCTAACATTAGCTATATAAAAGTTTCCTCAGCTACCACCCAGATCTTACTGGCCACATCATGTGCAGCTTTGGTTCAAAGCCATCCCAAATCTACTAGCTCTGATCCCAGCAAGACAGTTTTTAAGCTCACTATTTCTACAGACATAATCTGACAGTGGAGATTCTTAGCCAAATAAACATGACTAGTATCAAAGATTTTGCTTGAGCAACATAGTGAGTGTAATGACAGAAACATGAAGAAGATAAAACATCACAAGGCTGACACACAGCACAGTCAGCAGTCTGGCAATAGTTAAAAAAGTTTCTGTGTAAGCGCTTTGCAGATGTAAGTTACTTCTGCCAGGATAAGCCTCAAGACTTCATCTTTATTGAAACTGGCTTTGCTGACGTGCACTTGAAAGTCATTGTGTGTGTACTCTCCAAAAAAGTGAAAAGAACAAAGGGAAACACAGAATAAGGGATGAAGTCTTATTTATTATATACTTACGGAACTCAGGCTGCATAAACAAAATACATAATTATGATACACATGCATCCATCTCATTTTTCAAAAAGACTTAAAGATCCCAGACTAAAAACGTTTTTCTTTCCCCTCTGCTCCATCATGCCTGCTTCTCGGCCATCAAATTAATGAGAATCAACTGACTAAAATGCAAAAGGGCCAATATTCTCATTTCACTTGAGAGTAAAAGAACAGAAGCCTTTGCTTTGCAGTGCAAGGAACAGAAAAACACTTGAGCCTTCCAGACAATGATGTGCTTACAGTTCCTTATATGAATATTTTGGTCTTCAGCCTAAGCCCCTTTTACTTGCACACAAGGTTTTGCACTGCTGTTTTGTTATTTGGCAAACCTACTACAGAAGGTTCAGCTATGACTACAGGGCTTTGTCTCCTAGGCAATGTGAATTAACAGTAGCTCTTTTTCCTCAAATTGATGAAATACTGCTCTTTAAAAAAAAAATAAATCAGGAATTCCATCTGGATTGCAAATTCTGTCCTGGTCATGTATTTTATGTACAACACTGAAGTGAAAAGATAAAATCAGCATATCCCACTTTAGTGATACAATGGTATTTTGCAAGATATTGTGACTTACAGAATGAAAGAGGCCTTGAGAAAATCAGTCACTGTTTTTTTCTAAAGTCGGGCTTAAAACCAGAGGAGATGACATACCATTATTTGTAAAATTTAGTATTCTATAAAGAAAAACCAACCCAAAACAAGTATAAAGAACTAGTTCTGAATGGCTTGTTAACTACGCATTAACTAGTGTACTTGGAGCTTTGGTCAATGTGGTGCCATTCTTACGTGAAGTTAAACTGACTGCAAACTGAGAGAGTAAAATTTTCCTCAAACAGAAAGAGACAGTTCCAGTGTTACCGCTCAGAACTATAAATATGTATACAAAAAGCAGCAGGTAAAACACTTCTGTGTATCAGCAACATTGCCAAGGATCATAGCTGTTTTATACTGCCTTGAGGAGGCTATTAGCAAAGCTGGGCAGTGAACTTACTTACTCTGTAGGAAAGATTTGCATGAAGCGAGGGGGAGAAGAAATGATGCATAGCTGTATAACTGTGATCCATTCTCTCCCAGCAGCAACCATAATTCTTTTAACCAGCACTAACAGACAGTCCTGTGCATGGCTTGCTGCTTCTCTCCTCCTCCTGGGATTCACAGGGAGGGTGGAAAGGAAGACAGAGATCCAAAAGTTAGAGGTCTGGTGGCTTTATACGACTGCTCATATCCAAGACTTTCATGTTGGGACTCACAGATATCAATGCTGCATCTCATTTTATGAGATGCTTTTTATAGCACGTGAACAGTGTTTAGTCCGGGAACACATGCTGCACTGTGTTAATTTAGGGAGCTAGATTTTTGGATAAAGACTTTTGAGAGCAGCAGAAGACCATGACATCTGGAGGAACCTGCTACACAGAAGTAATTCAGGAGGAAGAGTTTCTCCTTGATGAACAAATAATTATAATTTTTGGCTTGCAATAAGATTCCTGAAAGTACACATCACCAGAGTGCTGCTTGTGCACATCACTGTCCCAGGCCAGCTTTACACTTCATAAACAAGTCTCTTCTCACAGAGGAGTTAACCTTGAATAAAGAGGGTAAAGCTGTGCCTGACATCTTCTGTTCCTCAGCAGAACAGTGAAAATGACCAGTGAGGGTCCTGTGACAGTACCTTGTGCAGAGTGCAGCCCCTTGACACAGGGTACCTGGGGCTGTCGCCCTTCACCTCTCCCTGTCACCCTCACCCTCCACCACCCTGCCAGCTCACAGGCACAGGCATCTGTTCCAGTTTTCAGGTCCTCAAGCACAAAATATGCTCACCTGAGAGTAAAGCCCACACAAACACCAACGTTTTTTCAGATTAAAGAATCAAAGAGGCTCTATTGCCCATATTCTGGGCACAGAATATGCACAGAATATGCCAGATCTCAAAAACCTCCAAGAAGTCGTCATTTGTGTGGCATTTTTACACTTAGAATAAATACCTTAATAAAGAAATCTGATTTCTCCCCTTGGCATCCTTTCAAAGCAAGGTTGCTGCCATAGATAATGACGTATATAAAGTAAAAGGCAGCAATACTTATGTCTGCCAGCCTTGGCTCACAATTCCAGCTGCCAATGCCATAGGACTGTGAAATCCATTCGCTGCACTAGGTTACCCACAAGATGGTCATCTGAAATGTGCACAACTCACTGTCGTCAACCACATGCAGTTAACATTTGTTAAACATCTGATAAAGCACTGAAACAAATTACCTTCTTTATTTAGCAACACGCCTTGAGAACAGATTTTCTCCTGATTTAATGGGATAGTTTTGTCCATTATCCCATTAGCTATGCATTGCTAGAAACACCCTGGGCATCACATTGCCAAACAAGTGACTGAAGCTATTAAAGGCTCTCCGAACAACATTGGTTCCTTCTGCTCTTGATTACTGAAAAATGGTCTCATAAAATATCACCCATTAGATCAGATCACCAAGTGAGTGAAGAGCAAGCAATAGTAATAAGTCCCACTTCCTATCAACTTTTCACTAAAACTCATATTCTGTGTATCTGCCAACATCTTTGAAACAGTTACACCATCCGACTTACTTCCTCACAGCAGAAGCTTTCATATTGATCTTTCACAACAAACCGCAGCAGTGCTGGCAGGGCATCCTGGTGCAAGAAGACATTGATAGCTATGTACGAGCAAGGAAAAACTCAACTTTTGGATTCCAGCTGCTTCCTAGATCTAGCATGGAGCAATAATTACTCATTTGCATTTCATTTAGAAAGTCTTAATGTTACCATTTCTCTTCCTCTTTTTATTTTAGTCTAACAAATTTTGAAACACTGAAACTTTTAGTAGAATATTTCGCCTAACCCTGAACATTTTTAAACGCTTGCCCGAATACAAAAAATTATATACAAAGCTGTTGTATATTAATATGGTGAAAATAGTGCTCCATTCAGAGCTGTATGAATACTTACGCTAGATTGGATTTATAGTTTCACATAGAACTGAAATCTGTATGTTCTCACTAGCAATTTAAATATCAGTTATGATTTTATATCAGAATTTTTCAACAAATAAAAATCAAGCTTCAGTTATGGTGACATTTTGAGGAATGACCTCACGTTTAATAAATGCTGGTTTGTGACTTTGTTCTTCCTTCCTCCAAAACCACTCCATTTTGTCTTAAAAATCAAGGCACTATAAAAGAACAATAAAATAAAGCAGGAAGTGTTGAGCAATTGCATAAAACTACATAGCTGGTCAGTCTGTAGAAAATACAACGTGGTAAGGAAATAGTAATGTCAGAAGGAAACATTTCTTCAACATAAGGCTGCTGTTACAAAAAAATTGGATGCGAAAGCTTTTTGTATATCTTGGGGAGATAAGAGTTATGTTGCAAGTTCAGTTCTGCTCAGCCAACTTGGTTTCTACTAGACATGCATGTATCTGCCAGCTAAGAGCATGAGCTTTATTTTTACAAGAAAATATATTAATTTGGTTTCACACACTGCTCTAGGCTCCCAACATTAAGAGCAATGCCAGCATTCAAACACTTGGCTTATGTTTCTAGTCCTTAACAGCGATATAAAGCAAGAAGCCAGCAGCAGCACTCTGCATTTGTATCCCAATCCACTTGTTTTGTGTGTCTTTGTACAAAACGCCATCCAACTGGCAAGTTCACACCATGCTTCTGAGCCTCCCCTAAACCCAAGGCTGGAGTGATGTATCCTAAACAAAGCCAGCAGCTACTGGTACATGCTGTCATTCAGAGAGTTGTATTAGAGCTGCGATGTGAAATGCTGTTTTGACAGCACCCTAAGGAGTCTATTTCAGTGACTGTTTGAAACTGGTCCTTCGAGACCTCTTACAGGGCTAATTATGGTTACACACGTAGGCTAGGCAGCAATCTATTCTTCAGACTGATTTATTGGTATATTTTTAAATTACAGTTATTTTATGGGAAAAAACTGCATACAATGCAGGAATAAACTTTAAAACTTCCATGCTAGCATATTACATGACTGGGAAAGAGCTATATTGGTCCTGATGAGAACAACAAATGATCTACTTCTGATCATATAGCAGAAAGTACTTTCTCTAATTGCTTAAGAAGGTTCAGAGCACTGCAGTGTCCCAGAGTCACAACAGTAATACCCACTACACATGGCAAAATAAATTTCACTAAACCTGTGAATTTCCATAGTCATTTGCCTTCTTTCTCAAGTTAATAAAAAGAAATACAAAATGCCTCTCTTGCTTGCTATTTCAGTGTCTACACCTTTGCCTTGCTTAAATCAGCTTAATCCCAAGACCAATACATTTATTAGTTGTTGGAAAAATCCATCGTGCGTCTTCGTATCTGAGAAATGTTTGAGCAGTTCAGTGTGCAAGAATCATGTTTAGACACAGCAAAAGAGGAAAATTACAATGTAATTAGTGTAAAAAACATCAAATCCTTGATTAATCTGATAATATAACAGACTAATCCAGTGGTGTTTTTTTTTTTCTTACCTCAATAATCTTGTCATGAATTTGCAGGCCTTCTGCTTTGTCTGCAGGTCCATTTTCCAAAATCTTTGACACATAAATTCCCTCAGCAGATTCCTCCTGATTGTTCTGTACCAGGTGATAGGGAAGTTGCAAAAAGGCCCACATTAATACGAGAAATTAGATGGTACTAAAATCAGCAGCAATGAAAAATGCAAATCCACCTGAAATACGCAGCTCACTTTTCTAGCTAAGAATGAAGCTCCTTGGGATTTTTTTTTTTAAACTTGCTTAACGCAAACTAGTCATTAATCAAAAGGACAGAATTAATGAACCATTCCAGCATTTTTTATGAGATTATCCATTTACTTCTGGTTATTTTAGTCTAAATGAGACACAGGGTGCAATGGTAGTCAGATCCCAGCTAAGATACTTAAAGCAGACCTCAACCTTCACAGCAGTTAGTGACTAGTACATAAATGCACAGAGGACGATACTCATAAAAGCGGATGCACAAGTGTTTCTCTCAGGACGGAAAGGGCTACTGCAGTACTGCTGCTTGTAAACTTTTTTCCTGCACTTGAAAATAAAGCTCCAAGGAACAAAGTGACATTAGTTAGCTGGCATGTAACAGTGATAGGATTTGGTTGGAATTGGTTAACCTCATAAATCCTGTTCACATGGGAGACTGAGAACTTGCTCAACTGTGAAATCCATACAGATCAGCTGTGGACAAAAAGAGAACCCACTTCCAGTGGATGTCTACACATTGCTAAGTACAACTCACATGAAGGTCAAATTTAAAGCAGATAAGTTATCTACAACAGCTGGAATGATATACTTGATGTTGCTGCACATGCTAAAATTACTTCATTTCATTACGTGATAGTTTAAAATAGTTTTAAATCATTATTAATAAAAAAATAATGCCAAGCAGACACTGCCTACTTAAAGTATTTTTAAGAGTTCATACAAATAATAACCTAGATAGCAATAAATGAAGGAATCTTTTTCCAGATTATTTATGCTTTGGATAGCAGTTTATACGATTTTTACTTTCCTTCTGTGGCTCGTGAATCCCTGACCAACAGCATGATTCATATGCGTACAGGTTTCTAGGTCTAGGTCCTATACACTCATGGCGAAATTTTTTAATAATTTTTTCCTGTTAAGAAAATGATAAAGGCATAACAAAAAATGGAGCCACTGTAAAACATGCTGTGCAGTGTGTGGCAACTGGCCCATGGAGATTCAATCCAAGTAGATTTCAAGTGAACAAATAATTGTTCAACACGATGTTAGTCAGACTATGATTTCACAAACTCCCTAGTTTTTGTCCTTTGCCACAGAGACTCACAGGTGTCTGGTAAGAAGCAAAAGGGAAACTTATTTACAGTTCCAGCAATATTTCAAAATGATGAACAAACAGACCTCCACTGAGTTCCCATGTAAGCAGTGAGAAATGAAACTCTGATAAAAGAAGCATAATAGTCATTAACCAAAATGCATGAAGGGCAAGGTTTAGTTTTTTCTTAAGAAAACAAAAGGCTAGAGTACAGTACCTTCACCCACATAAAACTGTATTATTTTCCATAAGAAATTTCGCTGGCTTTTTCAAGAGCGATGTATGACGTGGTAAGAAAAAGCATATTTTAGTCTGGCTTGTGGTCCCCATTGGCAGCACGTGCTGGTATCCACCAGCCCTGACACGAAAACGCAGCACGCGGCATACCGAGCTCTGGCACCTTGTCACACAGCCCACGGGCTGCATGGCAGGGGCTGGTGGGGAGCTACGGAGATGATTGGTTTACCCAACCCTTAGCTGAGCCTGTGGGTGACTGCAGGAGCCCCAAGCCATGCCCACAGCACACACTTCCCTCCAGCACGGCTTTGCCGTAGTGTCCTCGGGGGGCACAGCTTCCACAGCTTGCTCTGGAGGACAGTCCTCCCAGCCAGCCAGAGCTGGGGCCCAGGACAAAAGTGGGGATCAAAGCAGCCTTGCTCCATTAGAATAATGAATCACCTCCCAGAAACACACACTTATGTGAAATAAATCCTTTCCTGACAAAATAAAAGACAAGCTTGTGGTGAGTCGTTCCTTTCCTCTGCTCCTCCCCTCCAGGTAGAAGATGAATGGTGGGGAAGCCTATTGTGGACTTAAATGAAACACAGCAAATGGAAAGTATGTATGTACGTTCCCCAAGTCACCAACAGTCACCTGCTTTCCAATGGGAAAAACCTGCATTGTACTTATAAAACACAAATAATGTGTGGTGAAGGAACACATTCCCACATAGGTGACTAATATAATTACACCACTGCTCTGCTCTTCCGCTGCAAGAGCCAACGCTTCACCCAAGGGTGCTTTTTCCCTGAACAACCTGAATGTACAGATTGCCTTCATGCACTCTTTTTGTCTCATTACCAACCAATTCCTGTTCCATTATTTAAGTTTTTGGGCAGAGTTTTTTATTTTCATTATTTGAGTCAACTCAATCCTTTTTTCCTGTTATTTCCTTTGGCTCCAGATAAGTTGAGCAAGACCTTATGCTGGTATCTGGGAACTGTCAATCAAACTTCTGTGGTATTCACATTTATCACAATGAGAACAAAACAAAACAGAATTTCCGAATTAAACTTCAAAGACTCAGAAACCCCTGAGACCCACCTCTGCCTCACAGTTCCACCAACTTCTCCATCTCCAACTATCAGTGTTAATGGAAGACCATGACCATTCTCTCCGGTCAGCAGTTCTCTCCACGAACAGTGCTATGAACCTTCATATATTTATCATTTATTCCTTAAACTTCCAGAATATTCATTCAAAAAGCCTAACTGTAATATAAAATAAATTTCCAGTATGCACTGTCAGCATGTCAGTACTTCAGAGAAGCTCAGCTGCCATCCAAAGAAAGCTGAACACCATGCTCCCTTTTCCCTGCAGTTTTGCTACAGCTGTAAATAACAAGTCACACTGCAATCCAAACTACAGATTGTCTGGACTTTGTTACTGGTATGCTCAAAATATGGATATAATCAAAGCGCATGTATTTTATCTTATAGCCACCTGTTGTCTCATCCTTCCACTAGAAAATCTAAGAAACTCTTGCTTTGGATTTACAGCACCAACATTTGCTGACTGATGGTCTTCATATTTACCCACAGTGAACAGTAATTCTGCAGCACAGACAGTGAACTTCATAGGCTAATGAGAACAGACTCTTTGGCACTGCTACATATAGCTTTAGAGCAGAAGATTGCCAAACTAATATATAGGGTCCCATTCCCCTCAATAATAGCAGGAGATTACAATTCTCCCACTTAACAAGGACCTGATCAGTGCATAATTATTACCAAGCCTTTTTAATCAACTATTAATTTTCCAGTTTAACACTTTACCCTTCACATGTAATGACAGTCCTGATTAATGCTTTTGGAAGGATGAAGTAAAAAAAAAGCATATTCTTATGCATATTCTAGGGGGGGTTAGTGATCCTTATGCATATTCTATGGTTTCCAATGAACTTTCTAAAGCTAGACTGATGACACTAGATTGATTTAAGATACAACATCGATGAAAACTCTGTTTCAGTTCACAAAGAAAGAAAAATTGAAAGCAGGCATGTGAGAGTAGGACATGTGCTTAAACTATCAGAGCAACAGAAGCAAATTTTCATCTCTCCTTTAAATGAAAAAAAAAGCAAGCTGTTTCCAAAAATTCCAATGGCTTAATCCGGCAACAATGACTCTTATAAGTAGTCCCAGAGATTTCCATTGAACAGTTTGCATGAATACATATTACTCTCATGGGAACTGAGTGCAGATCAGCCTAAAGTTTTAAAGCAAAAACAATGGTAACACCTTTCCTGAAAATGAGAATAATCCAATTCTCACAAGATTACATCTTCAAAACAATGACTCCAATTACACCTGATAATATACAGTTCTTCTATCTATGGAGCTGATTCCATACCTACTGTCATCGAAAGTAACTCTTTTATTATTAACAGTTTATATAGTAACAGAAAGTATGGTCAAAATAACCTACAGTTACTTTTCTTGTTACCTGATTGGGTCGTCCTCCTATAATATTGAATCCCAAAGTATCATTTTCTCGGTGTAGCATGATCGTTAATGGTTTGGGTTCTCCTCCCTAAGAAGCAAGAGGTGAAATATTGTTAAAGGATACAGTCTCAAAAAGAAGATCTTTAGTGAAAGCACTAATGTACAAAAGAGTTTTAGCTGGAGAATACGTAAGACAAGGCTTAAAGGAAAATTAGGCTGAAAAGATAATGAAAGACTTTGCACTGGAAAAAAAACAAAGGAAAAGTCACGCGTCACTGAAAAGTAACAGGTAACACATGATTATCTTCAGTGCTGAAAAGAAAAAAATGCAGGCTTTTGGTGGGAGGAATGCTCAGCACCACTGAAAAAAGTCAGAGCTCCAAAAGTCTGGAAGTTTCTAAAAAAAAATAAAATCCCTATGTGTGTCAACATTTCAGACATTAAACATATAGGTTAAAATACACAACATGATAATTTTCAGACCCCAAAGTCATATCAGTACACATTCATAGCAACTTTCAGGGAAGATACACACAGAAAATGCAATCCAACTCTTCATCCCAGCCTTTCACTTCTCTCCCAAAAAGAAAGAATCCAAAACCATGTCTGTAAAAAAGTAGTTTTTTCTAAACAAGGTTTAAAATATAAAGCAAACATTCAAAACCAGTGATGGAGTCAAAGCTAAAAAAGAAAAAGAGAAAGAAACCTTTTCTTTCAGTGGAACAAGTAAATAATTTTCTGAAAAAAAGAATATGAGCGAAAAAATATTTGGAGGCTGTAGCACAGCAAGTTCGCTTATTTTACCTTGTTCACATATGATAATAGTTACATTTCAGGAGCCATATTCCCCACAAAAAAAAGTTTGTATTCATCCAGCACTATTAGGTGTTGTGTTTGCCAGTGTCTATAAATTAGTTGATTAATATAAATTTGACAACTAAATAAGGTATACCTTTCTAAACATTCAAAATATAATACTTAACGCTGAAGCCCATATTTTATTAACTGTGACAGCGAAATGTTTTATTGCCGCATGATACATTTGATCTGAATGAAGTACAGTTTTACTTTATCAATAGTTTTTCTTCCAAATGCCTGTTTTATTCATTACCCTGGTCTCATCTGTAAAAGAGATTTGTGAGCGGCAGTGCATACAGCAACACCTACTGGCAGTGCTCGGGAATGGCAGATGCTCCGCTGCTGCCCAGGAGGAGAGATGCCTCCACGCCCATCCCCACACCTCCTTCCCAACTCTTTACCGAAAATCCACATCTCTCTCCTCCCTTCTACAGCCACTGCTTTTCTCGCACACCCCCCGCTCCTCAGCTGTCACTGCTGCCCCCCTTCATATGACCTTATCCCATCTGCCAAGAGATGAAGCAGATGCAGGAGCACACCTCCCAGAGCCAGCAACCTAAACCTCATGGATTAGCTAGCCAAAGGAAATCAGGAAAAAAAAAAAGAGAAAAAGATTAAATATTCAAAGTCTCCAAGCACAAAGCTTCTCAATGCCACGAAGAGCCATGTTTCTACGCACACAGGTGTCCTGCAAACAACGTCCCCTTTCCCATTTCCCATGCAGCCGTCAGATGCCCAGCACACTACATGGCTTCCGGAGCGAGTTTGGCTGCTCAGACCTTTTCCACTAGGGATCTTGCTTCCCGAAGGTCCGGGAAGATTTGGGTAAAAAGAAAAATTCTTTGCATTGCAACACTCTCCGCCACAGCTGCAACCAGCAGTGCCAGAGCCTGCACAGCGATCTTCCAGCCCGGAGTTAACGTTCAAAAAAACCAACCCCCTTACTGTGAGTTAAGCCAGCTCGCCAGTACTCTCGGACGGTTTATTCAGCCTAAAGGAAGCAAGTCGCTATCTGAGCAATGTCATCAGACCTGAGAAGAGAGCAAAGCACTGCACCGGTCTCTGCTATCAACAGTGTCATCCGTTACTCCATTGTACCAAACGAGAGAGACTTTGCCGTCCTTTCATCATTGTTTCCAAAGTTTACAATAATTTTATGCTCCAGTTTTTTAAGACAGCTTCTCGGCTGCTCAAATAAAAGTTAAAAGGCGGCTCTATGCCCTTCAGCTTCTGCCAGTCCCAGCTGCAGCAAGCTGAGCGGCACCAGCAGCCGGGTCCCTGCGAGGCGGGGAGGCCTGATGCGGCCACCCTGCCCGGAGCAACCGGGACCCGCTTGCCGGCTGCCAGCCGAAGAGCGAAACCCTCTCCCCTCCCTCCCGCTTCCCATCCCCTCCGGCCATGCAAGCGACAAGCCCCGCTCTGCCACCGCCGCTACCAGGCACCGCTGGTCTCGCCACCGCCCGGGTTTTCGGCCACCGAAGGGCTCCGAAACAGGGACCGCCAAGAAGCGTGTCCCCGGCCGGGGCTGGTGGCTCCATCTCCCCGGGGGCGGCGAGGGACGGGCAGAAGCGGCTCGCACCGCCCGGGGGACGCGCGGGGGGGATCGGGCTGGGTCCCGGCGCGGACCTGGGGGTGACCGCTGGCGCCCAGGGGACACCGCTCGCACCGTCACCTCGGCCGGTCGCTCCCAAGTCGGGCAGGGCAGAAGCAGGTCCGGGGAGCGCATCGCTGGAGGGGTCTCCGCGCCCGCGCTCACCTTGCCGGGCTGGCTGCCCGCCAGGTCGCGGGTGATGCTGCTGATGTGGCTCATGTACTGGCCGAACTTCGCCTGGTACCGCCGCGCCGTCAGCTGCACCTCGCTCTGCAGCGCCGAGAGCTGCGCCAGCAGCGACTTCTCCCTCCTGCTCCAGCGCAGGGCCTCCTTCTTCAGCTCGGGACCCGGCTCCGGGCTGCCGCCGCCGCCGCCGCCCCGCAGCGCCCGCAGGCAGCGGTGCCCGCCGCCCGCCCGCGGCCGCGGAGGCGCCCCCGGCTCGGGCCGCCGCGGCTGCCCCGCGGAGCCGCCCCCCGAGCGGCCGGGGGGGGGCCCGCCCCGCGGCTGCGGCTCCGGCTCGGCGGGGCCGGGCGGCGGCGGCGGCGGCCCGTAGCGGCACGCCGCGAGGTGGGCGGGCAGCTCTCGCAGCCGCACGGTGCGGCCGCAGCCCCGCGGGCTGTAGTCGCACTTGACCTCCAGCTTCTGGACGAGGCTGCGGAGGGGCAGGACGGGGCGCAGCTCGGCGGCCGCCAGCGGCTGGCAGCGCAGCGGGCAGCGCCGCCGCCGCGCCGCCCAGGGCAGCAGGCAGCCGGCGCAGAAGACGTGCCCGCACGGCGTGGACAGCGGCTCCTCCAGCACCCGCCCGCACAGCTTGCACTGCAGCTCCGCCGCCACCGGCGCCGCGAAGCGCGACGGGTCGAAGCCCATGGCGCGGCCGGGGACCGCCAAACTTTCGGCGCCGCGGCCCCGGCCCGGCCCCGCCGGCGCTGGAGCCGCTCCCGGCGGGCGGGCGGGCGGCGGCGAGGGGCGGGCGGAGGAGCGGGGCCGCGCCGCGGGAGGCGGGCGGCAGCGCCGGGCGGGAGTTCCCAGCGGCTCCCCCCCACCTCCCGCATTAACTCCCTCTCCCCGGCGCTACCGCCCCACGCCCAGCCCCGGCACCACCTCCGCCCTCCCGGGGCATCCTCGCTGCGCGGCGGGGCGAGGGGGCGAGACGCGAGGATCCGCCGCCGCCGCCGCCCGCCCCGGCCTGCGCCCGCCGCCCTCCACCGTGCGGGCACGGTCCCGGCGGCCGCGCTCTGCCCCGGCAGGTCACTCGAGGTTGGGTTCTGGTCGCGGGGGTGGGAGGTTGACAGGCTGCGAAGCAGCGAGTCGCTTAGGCTCTTCTACTGCTGTGCTGCACGTACGTGCCGGTAAATAACCACGCGTGTGAGTATGCCTGTTTCATTTCTCTCCAAAAGGCTTGCTCCTCTTGCACTCCTGTTCTGGGGTACCGGCAGGGCAGAGAGAGCTGAAGCCCCCGGTACTAATGCGCTCTCTGTTGCTGCACCAAAAAAATACAGTCGGAATAACAAAATTGCTTGTTGAGCTCCCTTAAACAACAACGTATGTATAAACGACACTTTCATTTTAAGAAAAGCTAAAACACAGTAAAATCTGGAAACGCATAGTTAGGATCAGTAGCCAGCCTGGATCCTACCCCTTCACTGCTGCATAGCCCACAACATACACTGAAACATGAAACCCTTAACACATTCCCCACATAACTTTACTATTGAAAACACAGGGCCAGATTGCTGCCCCCCAGCCCTGTGGAAAACCTCCCAGAGGAGAGCGGGATGGAGCACTCCGAGGGGTTTCTTCACTGGGGTCTTTCACCTGTGGGTCAGACACCATCTGTTTTGGAAAGGATGGCAGGTTTGGCTTGTCCAGGCCCAGATCATAGGATATTTTCTGGACTGAGAACTCCAGAGGCAGAGCCGAGGTGTGTCCTCACCAGTTCTGCAATTCCTGCCTCAAAACTCTGAATCCCAAGAGCATCCCTCTGGGAAAGCCATCAGGGCTCTTGAGACCCACTAATGAATGGTTCCTTTCCATGACTACGAAGACAATGTGGGGGCAATGCAACAGGGACATCCCTTTTTCCCAAAGCAAGAAGAAAAACACTGCACATACCTGCCCCTAGAATCGTACCTGGGACCACGGATCTCAGTTACGTCTACCTATAATTTGCTTAACAAAAGTTTCTCAGCAATTTTAAACAATAACAATTGGCAATGCCTCACAGAACATCTACAGACCCAAATATTACTGAGAAGCACCAGCAACCTACCATTTCTGACTTCCCACACAGAAACCCACAGTTTCAGTTGGATTACCATGGCCATAAAATAAATAAACAAATGAACTGCACCATCAAATAGTCTCTCAGCTTGGAGAAAATGCACTGTAATACATTATACAATATTTCATTGCAGATCAAAATCATATTATCTCAAACAAAAAAGGTAGTGGGATACCCTGAGTAACTTATTATGCTATTCACACTGGTTTTTGATCATCTAGTATTTCCACTTATTTTAATTGCTTTGCTGATAGGGTCAGAATCAGTGTCATTCTGCATGTTATAGAAAATGATTAAAAAATAGTATTCTCCTCATCTGTCTTTGCATTTAACTATTCATTTCCAGTCATTACTTGTTTATACCATCTTTTCTGTACCGATGTCGTGAAGTATTTTCTTTACCTCCTTATATGTGGCCCTGAATCTGAGGTCTGAACACAGGCAGTAACATCTACACCCATAAATTAACCTGGGCAAAGAATGGGCCCAAACACGGGCACATGATCTGTTAAATTGGTATTGCCTCTGTTAATCCGCTGGTGTGACACTTGGAATGGTTTTGGCCAAGGCCTGCGAGCAGCCTCCCAAACCACGCTTGGGCATGGCGCAAGGGTTACAGGAGATAGTTTGGGGTGACCATCCTGCTTCGGGGGTGAGAGCTGTGAGCCGTTCCAGGGCCCCTGGCGCATTTTAGTCACCACTATGAGTGCAGCCAAAGGGATGGTATAACCAGGTTTCAGCCTCAAAGCCTTCAGATTTCTTTTTTATTAGGTGATTAACTAAATGAAGGTTTAGGAATCCCATGATAGGCATACATTTAAAAAAATCCTGTCCTTTCTGGCCCACCTTGGGCACTGGTGAAATGTCAGTGCACTGGCAAAATGGTTCCAGGGTGTTGTGCCCTTTTTCTGTTCGTGCTGGAGTAAGAAACTATCTTTCTTTGCCAAGATGTCAGCATGGATGACAGCACAGGTGACTAGGTTTATATCAAAAGTAATTTTCCAGTGCAGGAACCTGTAATACAGACAAATGTGCAAAACTCATCTAAAGGTAACAGCTCTCTGCATACCAGACCTCCACAGGAATGGGTACACATGGATAAATTCATACAAACATTACCAATGTGCTTACATGGGATTATTCCTACAATTAGTCCTATTAGTTCCTATGTAATCAGGAAATGAAAACACAATCCTCATACTTTCCTAAATTGTGCTTAAAGTGACAACATAATTATAACCTTGTTTGCTCATCCGAAGTCTCAGCACCTACAGCTCCAGGCTTCATACAGCCATTCCAGCCATGGCTTCACTGCGATGGTCAAAGAGGGAAATGCAGATTTAGTGAGATGGGGAGAGGCTGAGGAGCACAGGAACGGCAGTGTCCTTAGGAACATTGCCCACGGCTGTGGTAGCGCTGTATGGCTCCATCATTTGCACCAGGACTGCACCCAGTCGTGGACAAAATAAATGTTGTGCAGTGGCTTGTCTCCAGGACAGTCCATATCTTCAACAACTTCCACCATATTGCCTTTTGCTCTATCTGGTAAAGCAGCAAAAGTCATTTAAAATAGGAAAGCACTTGCATTCTTAGTCATAGGTATTTAGACACACACACACACTTTGAGGAAGGATTTGGTGGGAGTAACCGCTGCTGAGGGAGCTCTTTATCAGCACGGAAAGCCTGCAGCTCCTGGGCATCAGAGACGGGAGGAAGAGGTATTTCAAGTATAAAATCAAGGGTTATTTCTGCCTGTAGTTCTTGCCTCAGCCTAAGAGGATCTGCAGTTTAAAGTGTGAACTATACAGCTGTCCCAAATCTTCTGATGAAAGAATCCTGAGATAAGAATTACTGCTCTGAAATCCTGAAAGTAACTGGAAGGCTCCTGGCTCCATTGAAGTCAATGGGGAAAATCTGATGAACTTTCAACTCGCGTATGTGGGAATAAAGCATGTATTTTTGTTTTTTCCCCCTCATTTTCATAATCATTTTGCCCTATTATTCATCTGTAGGATTTCAAAGGAAGATTCTTTTCCCAGTCACACTAATAAAACCCTGTAACTAGTTTAGAGCCAGGAGAACTCAGCAGCTTCATGCTGGGAGCAGAATTTAGACCTGAGCATTTGCTATTAAAACCTGTTCATCATCAGGAGTCTGGAAAAGTCTGGAAATAAAGTTAGTCCATATAGCTCATGTTTCATTGCAGAGAATCACCTCAGAAGGTTTTCTTTTTTTTTCCTTTATTTTTCAGGTCAGCAAGCAATTTTTCTGCCCCCACAGTTTATCGTTGCAGCATGTGAAGAGACTTTGAGGAAGTGTTGCTAAGATAGAGGAGTAAAAACAAGTCTGAAAGCTCACGGTTAATGCTGAAACCTGAACAAGTATTTGCATTAATCAGTTAAGGAAAGAAACTTCCAAAAAACTGCAGACATTCAGTAACAAAGTGTACACACAGAAAACATTTCTGCTTTATATTGTTCATTGGCACAAAGACACTATATGGTCTCTGTTTAATTACGCTTGTCATCAAATGTGCCACCGATCAACTTCGACCACTAGAAAAATGAGAACAAGTCTTAAAAAGCAGTGAGTGGGAAGTCTGGATTTTGGACCTGCCTCTTTCATCCACTGAATGGCCTTAAGCAAGTCCTATAACTACTTTTCACTTTTCAGTTCACTTACTGCTAATGCTACCCAGCAGAATTCACAGCACTCGACTGAAGTCCCTATACAATGCCTGTCGCTAACAAAGCTGCCGCATTAAGGCACCAGTCCTTAGGGAAGTCAAAAGAAAAGTCTGCACCTTCCAACACAAGAGGTGGGTAAAAGCACCTCCCAGTACGTGCTGTGAAGCCTGAGGTGTGCTCTGAGGTCACCCCCTGCAGACTGAGCCGTGCAGAGGGAGGAGGAAAAGGAGCAGTGAGGTTGTGCGTGATCTAAGCGTTGAGCTGCTCAGTGCTATAACAGCCAAATGCTTCTGAGCGTGACTGTTAAGCCTTCTGGGAACTTAACTGTTGGAAATTAAGGATGCCATCGTCTTTGGAGACCTCCAGCAGCTGAGCATTTGTTTTTGCGTAGTACCTTTTTACTCAGAGTCCTGTGGTACCCAGTCTATAGGTAGATATGAGGGCTGAAAGGTGGCTTTTCCACATATTCTTAACTGGATATTTTAGCAGTAAACCACTGTCAGGGAGGAAAGTGCTGTTATCCCTCTTTTACAGATGAGGAGGTAACTAAACTTGTGGGTCAAAATAGCTCACATAAACTGGAAGTGTGTGTCAGAGCAGGGAACTGGGACTGCCCTCCCCTTTCTCTTTAGGAGACTATTGACAAGGCAAGGCCTTCTCCTAAACTGGAAGCCCAGGTCTGTGTGATACACCTGGCCTTCACCAAGAAGTTTCTGATGGTCGAGAAATCCAGTAGTGACAGCATGCAGTGGCTCAAATGGGGAGAGCAAAAGGAAAGCCAGGAGTTCTGACCCCAGGAGTGGGTGGAGAAGGGGGAATGCAGGTGTCTGGATTGCAGGAGCACATGGGGATATGCACTTCTTTAAATCTCTAACTGCAAACTGCACTAGGAGAGGCAGGAGAAGACGACACACTTGACCCATAAGACAAAACAGATTAATACACTTGTTCGAGAGTTGAAATAGTGTTTTTTCTTAATTCCCCTTTTTTTCTTTTCTTGTTCAGCGTTAAAGGAAAGCTACTTTTTAACATGGCAAGAAAGAAGGAGCGAGAAGAGGTGAGACCCAGACTGAGAGAAAGCAGGTCTGCTGGTGTGTTAACCTCACACTTGTCAGCCCTGTACCGCGTTTCTGCAGCCAGCTGGATCATTGCTCAGCTGCCTGCTAACAAGCTCACTTCAGACCGTGCTGGCTGCCGAACCCTGCCAAACCCTGCCCCGTGCTGCCCAGGCTGCCTTCCACACCACAGCCAGAAGCGTGGGTCCAGCTGCAGCCTAAGCAGAAGGTGCTAGCAGTGGGGATAAATGAAAAGGAACATGGGAGCCTTGCCTTGGGTGTTTCTATCTCATTTCCCTTTCCCAACCCAACTGTTGCACCCCTCAGATGTCCCAGTTTCTAAATTTGTCCCTGCAGAGCCAATCCACAATGCCCTCACCTGCTGCAGACACCTCCTCTCAGCCCAGAGCTGCTCCCTGAGGGTGTGCAGATACCAAAAGCTTTCCATCTATTTTAGCATCCATTAGCTCAAGGAAAAAAAATCTAAGGGGATGATTTTTCACATTATGAAACCTCAGCAGCTTCTGTCACTGAGCAGAGCCACTCACTGTTGTCAGGCTCGTATAAGATGACAGAGCCCAAACTGGTTCAGAAAGGGATCACCTCATTGCTGGTGACAGTCCCTCCAGAGTAGGGTTAAGGCCTCTTGCCTTTGCAGTACTTGATCAACCAGCAAACACATAGTGGCAGTTCCTAGGGCTTCCTTTTCAGGCAGTAAAATTACTTAAAAAACAAAGGTGGAAAAACAGTCACCTTGCCCAATATCAGTAAAATCAGGTACACCACAAACTGAGATAGAAGCAGAACCTCAGTTTCTAACCTCAGCAGATCTCAGTGAAGGCTTTGATAGCTGCTTAGATTAGTAGAAATGCTTCAGGGTATTACCACCCTTCTGTCTTTTGCACATCTCTTGCCAGTGTTACATCGCACCGCGTTTAGAAAACTGCCTTTACCTATACATTTTGTAGTATTAGCTTGTGCATCAACTGGTAAGGGAGAGAAGTAAGCCATGTTCAAAAACATATATGAAAAGCTCAGAGTGAAATATGACAAACTAAAAAGAAAAGATGTGGGAATTTTGTGGTAGGATTTTCAGAACTCTTATGTAAATCTGTGAATTTAAGCCTTTGAAATTATATTTAAATATCATTGCCACCAGAATGTGGCTGGCCTTAGTCTAAGCCAGGTGAGCAGCCTGAGAAATGTGTGCAGAGAATTCTGAGTACTTTATGCATTTTAACATGACACAGACTGGAAAAAGCTATTAGTAAGTCAAAGAAAACAAGACAAAAATGAAAGAAACCATTTTAAAATGGTAGCTAAAATATAATTACAATCTGTGCATGGGAATACAGGAATCCATGCACTGTTTCAGTGTTATTTAGCCTCTTACCAGCTGCAGTACAAAAAAACAGGTTAGAAATACGGAAGCAATAGACACAAAAGGGAAATGAAAAATTAATACCTTGGTGTTCATCTGGGCCTTAAGATGAGCGTATAAGAATATGCTTCTGTTTCTTTCATGTAATCTATTTGTTCATTACATGTACTATAATTTATGCACTTTAGAGTGCCCTCTTCAACCCCATGCCTGTTGCCTCAATGTACAAAACAGGTTAAACAAAAATGGCCAAGGAACACTTTACTCTGTTGGTGTCCCTCACATATGAAACCTGTGATACTCGCTCCAAATATTTAATTGAACCCAAGGCCAGTCCCTTTGAGACCCAGCTTACGTTAACACAAATAATGCAGCACTAAAAAAAGAAAGATTTCCTCCTATAATGAAGTATTTTAGTGCTCTAGCAAACATGATTCCTAGATATACTTTGCTTTCTCCATTAGAGACTTATAACATTAAAGTTTTGTGTTTGCATTTGACAGTAGAAATAATATGGAGTGACGATTTACAGTAGTAAATCTTTAAAAATATCAGCATAATATAAAAGCAAATATTATGAACAGTGAGAAAGTATGCTTTTGGATTTTGTAATTTTTCCAGCTCTTGATGTATTTAGCCTTATTTTTCCTCTGAGTCCTATTTTCCTAAAGCTATGCTTTCACAAATTACTTATTAATGAGTCTGAAATACATACAACTGCCTATTCCACAAGTAAACTTAAACCATCTGAATGGCTTATATTTTATTTTACTTATAATTAGGTTTTATTTTACTTGTCTTGTGTGGAAGCCCACCTTGTCTAGTTATTCTAAAAACACATTTAGGGCATTCTTTCTATCAGCATCTCTCATTCACCGCCCCCACTAAAAGCAGACAGAACCTGCTCCAGTTTGTGATTTTTTCCTTGTAGGTGAATGAGATTCGCTGTTATTTCACATGGGTCCTCCTTGTCTGCCTTCGGCGAGGCTGGAAATTGTGACCTCCTCTGAGAGACGGTGGCTTTTTACAGAATTTTGGGTAACACCTGCAAGGGGCCAGCACTAAAGGGACTGCAAGGAACTGGGATCAGGCTCCACGATTGATGCCTCCACTTTCTGTCCCCTTCCCTCATGTCCCGAGGCGGGCGGAGGGCCACCCATGAGCCTGTGACTGTGCTGCTTGGGGCTTTCAGAGGAAAGAGAGGTGGGCTCCCAGTACCCTTGTGGGTGGGGGGCATACCCAGGTCGGCTAGAGGACCTTGGAAGAACTAATGAACACAGTTTTCCTGAGAGTTATGGATGGTGGCTGGGTTTTCTGGTGTCCAGTAATGGTGGGGTTCATGTTGCAGTGTCCTTCGGTGGGAAGAGCCAGGGGAAGGGGTCTCTCCTCCAGCGGTTTGCCAGGTTTTATTAAACTTCTATGATCTTTCTGTCTCCTACACATTTGCCACATTTGGTTGACAGAAATGAGGAGTTCAAACAGAATTAAGAAGGGAACCCAAACAGCATGCATGCATACACACAGAGAAGGCCGACACCACGTCTCCTTTTCTCAGGAGACCAAACTAAGAAGTAGGTTTAAGACAACTGAAAAATCCACACAGGTAAAGCCACAGTAAAGATACTGTGGCTGCTTATCTTAGTACTTGAGGGAGTGCAGTTTAGCTGAACATCTCCTGGGAGAACGTTCACAAAAGATGTTGATCTCTTCTGTTTCTGGAAATGTCAAGAGTGCTGAATTAGCAATTTTCTACTTCATGGTTTAATAGTTCTCATCCATTAGGATGAGAGGCCAAAAATGGAAAAGAAAGAGGGAATTAACTTTCTGATGCTTGAAAACATTTTTTTATCATTTTGAATTTGACCAACAATTTCTACTCATCTTTTTGTGAGAGACTCAGACCTGAAAGATCAGAGATGACACCATTAAAGCATATTTGGACAAGTTAAATCTACATTGTTCCTAAGCTGCCTATCATCACGGATTCATGAACGTTAATTCTGGTGTACTAACGCAACTTTCTAATGACTACCTACTCCTCCACTGAGGATTGACATGTACAGCCTGATAGTCTTGTTGTGGGGTGCTAATACAGCTCCTACCTGCTGTGTTACCTCATCACTATTTTTTTAACCTATACGGGTTTTCAAGAAAGAAGACTGAGTTTTAGAAATGCTGAGCAGCCAGATGCTTCAGTGACATCAACAGGAGATAAAAGTGGTCAAAATCAGGTGCGCTTTTAGAAAGGATGAATGTGCTTTTTCTTCATACCTATTAGTATTGTCCTGTTCAGCCGACTCAGATGTATTTTATGGCGTTGCCTCCCTTCACCCTCTAGCTGTATTATAGCTGCATCAGGTTCTGCTTGTATCACAGCAGAATCAGATCAATAACATAATTTAGTATAAGAGTCTGCTATTAACTTCTAAGAGGCTCCCCACCTAAATGAGATAAGCTGGATTTGGCCCTTGGTTATGTTTTAAAACGGATCAAGGCACAGCAAAATGTTTTGTATTAATTTGATATTTTGCTATCAGGGTTTTCTCTTTTAAATAGAAACAGGGGATACATAAGCTGAGGTTTGGGAGAACTTAGCATTTCAGCTTAAGTGGGAAAATCTAGATGGCAAGTGTGTTATCTGGTCTATGCAGAGGCATGGCTTCAAATTTATTACAGCTCATTTTAAAGCCAGAAAATTTGCCAAAATTAGTAATGATTCAAACTGGAATAAAAGCTTAAGTCCCTGCTAGATCATACATATTAATATACAATCAGCATAAAATGCCCATTTAAATTCACTGATGCCAGTCTCCATCCCATGAGAATCTGAAGCAGCACTAACAGCTTCTGTCAAAGGCTCTTGTGTTAAAATAAAGCAGCATGATGGTAGGGAGGAGGAGAGACACAGAAAATAACTTTTTCTGTAGTAATCAGACTTTAAAGTTTCCAGGTTTTCTTGATCTCTACAACATTAGAATTTATCCAGCTCTGTGTTTGAGCAAGCAGTCATTGACTACTGACTAAGACAAAGTCCAAAAGTGGCAATCTCCTCCGAGGCAAAAGTTAGATGAACAAGGTCTTTTGGCAGCCTGCATATTAAGAGCTACCCTATTCCCAGGTTCACCATAGAGGACATCACTGAGATTAGTAAAATATCATTGGATCTGATTTTGTACTGTTTGGGAACTTTGAATTTCAGTACCTCACTCTTCAGGCTGTTTTTGCGAACACGACATGCTGAGATTCCTTAACAAATACTACCAACCCTCTGCAACACCCACTGCCTTCAAGCAGTGTGATTCAGACAAGTAGGAGCTTTTCTTTCCATTAGTCCCACTTTCAGCTTCATTTTAGCAATGAAATGACTCCCTCCTTCCATTCCCACACAAATAATCCTCTCCTAAAGAAGTCCAGCTTTTAGTGATTAATAGCATTTTGCAAAGTCTGGCTAACCCTTTAGCAAGAACTGTCAGGACGTCAAGGCCAGGGAGAGCAGAGCTCAGGGCTGACTGTCGTTATTCCTGATTCTGCCACTGATGTGCTTTGAGATCTTTAATAAGTTAATTAACCTCTGTGACTCAGTGTAAGCACTGGTGTAATGCACGTAGTAATGCTTAACATAGAGTCCCGCAGATGTAAGGCATGATAAAAGGGTAGAGGACTATTATTGTTACTAATGATCATTACTTTGAAATCATAGTCAGGCAAAACCAAAAATAACAAGGGCATTGCAATTAGTTGAAAGGTAGGGTTGTGATATTTAATTATCATTGAAATGGTACATGATGAAAAATACATTACGTATTTTCAATGGTACTACTTAGAGAGAGAGGAGAAATAACTTTGTGGGATATCTGCAGTAAAGACTAGGAGTAACAGCTCTGAAAAACGAGGATCACTAAATCTTCTGATTTTTTCTCCCAGCATACAACTTATTTTTCCTACTGTGTTGGGCACTGTGGCTATTAGAGTGAGTCTGTTTTCATATGCGTGATAGGCTTGTGCACTGAAAGATAACAAGCCACAAGTCTGTAAGTTTATCTCTACTTTTGTTGTTGCTGTTATTGTTCTTACTATGCTTAATGCTAATTATATGTATTATCTAGAGAACCCTAGGTTTGGGTCAGAGCGCTTTTGTCCTGTGTGCTGCAAAAGTACATTAAAAGATATCCATGGTCTCAAAGAGATAGCAAAAATAAGCTGACATCTTTACACAGCACAATTGGTTATAACTATATTTCCATTTATTTTAAACATTGCCCCGGGATGTAATTAGATAAAGAAAAAAAAGAATCTCTTCCATCAGTTAAGATATTAGTGATCAGAACTGAATATTGGCAATCTCAAAGAAGACATTCCTTTCCAGCTATCAAAAATTTTCCTTTATTGACCTGTATCTTTCAGCCTATCAAATAAAAGTTTAATTTGTAGCTGAAATCCTGATCCTCTGATGAATCATGTTTTCTTTTGAATGCAAAGGGCGTCTGTCTGGCAAAGTTGGCAGCCTGATCTCCATAAATATTGTTCTATTGATAAAAAGAGGAACTGGATATAGGGACTATCCAAAATAAATATTTTGCAGGGATCCTGAATGTCTGAATACAATAGAGCAAAGGAATGTTATCACGTTTTAAATAATTCAGACATAAGCTGAAGTGAGTATTAGTTTTAGTTGAAAAACTGTCAAATGCAGTTTGCACCTTTCGTTTGGTTTGGGAAATCAAAATGGACACCTGTTTAGGGGTTGCTGTTTTCCCTTTTATAAACTGTAGGGATTTGCCATTGATTTTGTTTGGAGCAAGTCTGGGCTTCTTAGTTTCTAGGAGATTTAAAACAGGATTTCAATGAGGTATTCAGAAACACCAGCCCGACGTGCTCCTGCCCTTTGGGTGGAGGTGGATGGAAAAAGAGCCCTTTGTGCCCTCCCCATCAGAAGCCTTCCCAGGCTCAGGGCGGCTGCCTCTGCATGCCAATGGGGCAGACATGCAAGTGGAAAATCAGCTGTGCATTGCAGGCAGCAGGCAGGCCAGGCTGCCCGCAGGATCAAGGGAAACCTGTATGCCCCCCCATCATGTCAGGGAAGCACAGAGGCGTGATTTCTCCCCGAAACATAATCCCTCCAGGGGCTCTCTTGGCATGGCACACCTCCCCACTGCTCCCTGACACGGCTGTGCCCCAAAAGATGAAAGACGTGCTGCTCTATGCTGGCATACCTCCTCCTTTCTGCCCCTTTTGCTCCTACAAAAGCTACTTACATAAAGCAGAAAGGGTGTGCAGAAGGAGGAGGTATATGTGGAGGATTACTGCCTGAGAAGTCCTCAGAAGGGCTTACGAGAGGTGTCTCAGCACCGTCAGGTCCTGGCAGAAAATGGTCTGACACAGAGGCGTGAGCCAGCTCGTGCTGAAGTCAACAGGACTGTACCTCTGCATAGCCAGTGTCGTCCTCCTGCTGCTCTTTCCCAAAAAGAGGAACAGAGGAATTTTTCTCATCAGATACTTTTTCTTCTTATCAATGAATTACACTATATTGCTGCTGCAATGTATAGTCTATGAAAAACAGAGGACATATATATTTTTATTGGCTCATCTATTTAAGAAAAGAGAACTCCTGTCATCAGTGCTGAACTGTATACTAAAATTCAAGGATAAGATATGACCTACTATTTCTTTGTCCTGTAACTCACAGTGTTGCTGTGACTGCCATGCAAGGGAACGTTTTTCTAGTGTATGTGACAGATACACCAAGACTGGCTGTTTATCTGCTTCTCTCTTCCTATTAATCATTCTCCTCTCTGTACTGTATACCTCCTGAAAAGGGTTTCCTGTTTCAAATTGATTTAATTTTTTAAAATGCATGTTTACAATAAAATCATAGTAAAGCAATACTTCTGCAATAAAAATAATGGCATTATTTACTTGGAAGTAGATTCCCCTGTACTGGAACCTCAAGCTGAACTTCCCTTTTTGCTTATATTCTAGATCATGGAGAAGCTTTGCGTCTACCAGCTTTCCTTGCTATAAGCACATTTTGGCACTTTCACCCTCTCAACATTTTGAAAAAGGTCTACTACTTTTAAAAGGGGCCACACCAGTTACATCCTCTCTACCATTTGTAGGAATCAATCAAAGGCCTTCTTGGCACCAAGTGAATCATAAACATGTGCATTAGTCGCTAAAAAAAAATCAAAACCGAGAGATGGAGATGGCATTCTCCCCTGTGTTGACACAAAAGTTTTCTCTTAAAGTTCAAAGAACATTTAACAAAACCCAGAGAACACCAAGGAATCGGCCATCCACAGGCAATTCCCCCATCATTCTGAACGCACAGGCGCTGCTATCAGAGCACACCGAAATGCCCGTTTGAAGTCGTGCACGGCCGTGCAGGGCTGAGCATGAGGGCTGAGGCTGGAGGAGGCCCACCCAGGAGCTCAGCCCTGGGCAGCGGTGGCTGTGCCACACACTTTGGCGGTGCTTCAGCACGACCTGGTGCCCGTGACCCCAGCCACAGCCGGCTCCACCTCTGCCTCGCCAGCAAAGCTAATAGTGGCTTCCTGGCCGTGCTTCTTGCACAAACAAACAGCGCACCTGAGGAAGAATAAAGAACCGCTTGTAAAAGGAGTTAAGCAAAAACCCAAGACAAAGAAAATAAATAGAGGTTCATGAAAATGTCACACGGCCAAAACCAAGGGCACAGAATTCCTCAGGCAACCCAAGAGAAATACAACTGTGCTTGTTACGGTGCCATCTGCTAGACTGCAGGTCTTGAAATCTGTCAGAGGAAGGCTGTGTATCTAATCAAAACATAGCTCCTTCTCTTGGCTCAGTGATTTAATACCATTGCTTTTGGGTACAAAACATTCTCCAAAGTACCGCTGTGCTGCAAGTTACAAGAATGCCTTTCTGGTATATCTGTCAGAGGTCTGATTTCTAAGCACAAGGTGAAGTTACTGGGGAATTTTGCTTAAAGTCAGACAGTGTAATATGGATCTCTGCATAACTGTTTTTGCCTAGTTCACACTCCTTTTTTGCTGCTTTTTGCTCTAATTCTTACAACTAGAATTGCTGAAGTTGGGATTTGGGGGGAAACTTTTGGTAAACATCAGAAAAATACTCATTAAACCGGGATAAATTTTTACTTCATTTAGGTCTACCACATTAAATTGTAGAGGTATAATAAACCATTTTTTCTTTGGGACTGCAATGGTTTTTCACTGGCAAAAGAGATTTGCATCTGTACAAAGAGTTACACCCTGGGACAAGGTTTTAAGGCTACGCTTACTATTATACCACGAAGCCACAGCAGACTCTACATTAGTGCATCAAAAATGCACAAAATGATCCATATTAAATGCTTTCGGTCCTATCTTAGAAGCACAGAACCCAATCCAGCTGCCTGAATGTAGGCCCCTAGTGCCACTTGCACATCCTACCATGTCCTACCTGGTACCTCGCCTGTCTCTCACGCCGGGAATGCAGGTTCCCAAGGGCTCGCAGCCCAACCTGGCAGCCCCTTGCAAATGTCCTGAATGTATTTTGCCACTTGGGAGATGTAATCGATCCACTGTTGACTGTATGTCTAATTTACTTTGAAACTCTTAAATATATCTCAAGATAAAAAGACCAGCTTCTTGCTTTCATGTGTTTTTTAGCCCTTCTGAACAGAGATGCAGTGCTTAGGAGTTTGCTCAGAGACAAGCTCCCACAGCCATCACGGATGCCACTGTATTCACTGGAAAAGCTTTGTTTAGTTTCAGTGAGCTTTGAAGAGAGCTCACCAAGTCATTGTTTCTCTTAAAATGACAACTAGAGGCCTCAGCTGAGACTGACAAATACTGAATAAAAGACAAGAACTTCCCAAAAAGTTTTGAAAAGAAAAACATCAAATAGATGTGATAGACAATGGCCAAATAAACTGCATTTTTAAAAATTATACTGATTTTATTGATTTACTTTCTACAAAAAATGTATGTGGTGGAATCCAGAAAGGAGCCTGCTGTCCCGAGGTCCCAGGTCAGCACTTTAACTACAAAGACATTCTTCTTCACCTATCAGTTGTGAGATAGGTAACAGAGATTAGGTTAAAGACCATTATTAAGAGCTCAGGAGTTAGAAAATGCATGACCTAATGCCCACACAACTTTTAAGCAACAAGGCAGTGCATGTGCCCTAGGATGCCATCTTTCATCACATACTCATGTCCTTTTTTCCTTCCCACAGGTCCTTTCTCAGTGCAAAAAGCTGACTGTACTCAATGAGTAACAACACACGATTTTATTTTCTCTCCATTGTTCAGTGCATGGCCCAAGCTGGCTGTCTTTTCCACTGATGAAGCTGTGCTGTAAAAGTAGGATTATTCACATCCTCAAGAGCTCTTTACAATGCCTTTCACTGCAGCGTGTATGTGCTTCACCGTCATTCATGACCTAGTTTCACAAAGCTCCTCTGAGACACGGACTTTGTATTTTTCCCATGTTTCAGATTTGGAAACGCAGTGCAGAATGACTAATATCAAGTCGAACAGCGTACACGCTCCTAGGGCTGCAAGGTCCTTGGGTGTGCTCTGAGAGCTTGGACAGGGAGAAGTGTCATCTCTAGAGACTTTAATGGGTGAACTCCAACCACTTTCTACTGAGAGGTTTTGAACTACAGTATTTCAAAGGGATGTCACTTGGCCAACGGTGAATTTTCATAGGGACAGTAAAAGATAAGCTCCTAACGTAAGGTTTATCCTTTAATGAAACTTCATATCCCAGCTCCAAATGTTGGAAGACACTACAACATTTAAAGTAAAAGATGTGCAGTTTCGAGACAGGTAGAAATATATTCTTTATCCCATACATCATGCTCCAAATCAGCAGTACAGCTTTAGCTGAAATATTCTTTGGGAAAAAAAAGTTAGATGGAAAATTTTATTCCAAATGGAGTTTGGAACTTTTATAATCTGTAGGGATTTGCCATTAATTTTGTTTGGAGCAAGTCTGGGCTTCTTAGTTTCTAGGAGATTTGAAAATTTCATTCCAAAGTTTGGACGAGTTGTAAGAAGCTGAAAACAGGGTATTACAACAGGAAATGTGCAACCTCAGGAATATGCTACTGGCCTGACTGTGGACTCAGAGAACGTCCAAAAGAGAGATGTAACATTAAAAGGAGTATACTGTAAGACTGAAGAGAAAGAAAGCCACAGTAAGAACACCTAAGAAAATAATGCCTGTCAAGAAATGAAGCATGTTTTACAGACAGTAATCCCGGAGAATGCTGTAGTGTGTATTTCTCTGATAATTCCTACTCCAGACTTGTGGCACCATGGAAATAGCCTTTTCTTGTTTTCTACTGCCAGTTGGTACGGAAAAACAGCTTGCTGGTTATATAAAATAGAGGTTATCAGCAATATTGCTAATTAATGGTGTAGTTGCCAACTAAAAAGTTAAACTCTGACAAATATGACCTAATGTTACACAAATATGCTTCATCAATCACAGTTAAAAAAAATACACAACAGCCAGTATTTTCTTTGGACTGGTAATAGAACTTATTGGCAGTTAGTGTAATTAAAGGCTAGTAAGCAGATTAAAATGTTTTGGGGTTTATAGCCTCCTCGTCTACAGAGAAAGGATGAAAGTGTTTTTAAAATGCCACAGCTTTGAACTGGTGGTATTTCTGTTTGTTTAAAAGGGGAAGAGTTTAGTGGGAGCCCAAGGATCTACAGGCAAATCCAGGTTCAGCGTGGGGAGATCTCAGGTCTCTGGGACTTCCTCTGACGGACGCTTGCTGTTGCTGGCACTGATCTTGCTCACAGCAGCCAGCGGTACTGCACTGCAGTACTGGCATCTCCCTGGGCATCTGTCTGGTGCTGTTACGTACAGAGCTGTGTCCTGTAAACTTTGAAGCTATTGTGGAATATCGGTAACGTGGAGAAGCCTGAAGGGCTATTCAGGAGATAGGCTTGTTTGGCCTCTTCCCTTCAAATGGAGCAGAGGGAAGTACAGTTAATTTCTTTAATTTATTAAGTGCAGAATTTTGAATGATGGCTTGTAACCGATGGGAGCTGAAGAGTGCAAACATGAATAGGGAGCTTGAACAGCAACCCAAAATGAGACATTCAGCGGATTGTGTTCTTAGGCTTAAATGCTACGAATAAAGAGGAAAAAAAATCTTGCATGGGAGAAATCACTTTACTGATTTAATGAAGCTAGATCAATGTTTTTACAATTCTGTTTCAAAAAATGGTGTCTAATGGTGAGGATGAGCCAAACATGCTTAAATATTCACTCTGAATGCCAGTTTCCCACATGCCATACAAGAGAATGGATTGACCATTTTTTTAATGCTGTCAGACCAATGTTACTCATCTATTTTAGTACAGACTCAGTAAATCAAGGATACGTTTCACAGTAATATTTATTTAAGCAGCAAAACATTACTCATTGACATAGAGAACTAAAGTTCCATTTATGCTCAGCAATTTATCATTAGACTCACTGGATTCACATACCATCCTGGCAAGATAAGGAATGCTATGAAAAAAACTGTTACTTATAAAAAGGAAAATCAAAATCTGAATATTAAATATATTGCACTGCACTGTGATGGAGCTTTTGTTTTCATATTGGCAAAAGAGAACAGCGCTATAAAAGCAGAACGTGCTACATGAAAAGAACATGGCTGGAAGTAGTGGTAGTGATAATTGGCGCTGAAACTTTCATGAACCCCTTGACTTCAGTGGCCTTGGATGAGGCCCAAAAAAAAAATCCACATTTTTATATGTCAGGCAGATTTGATAAAGGCACAGTCTGTATCAGAAACAAAGAAGTTGTGGGGAGCTATGTAGAGTGGACCATGAAGCAGAAATAAATAGTATTCATACAAAGGAGCAAGTATAGTAGTTGCATTCACTCACATTAAACCCAGTTGACTGATTTCCATTTAAGGAGTTTTGAGCTATAAAAAAAATAGGAATCAGAACATAAAAAAATCTTCAGGATCTGGGTTATACATCTAAGATGAGCCCTGCAGGCAACAATACATCTATTATGCTTGGCATTAGGCCCATGCTTTGTATTGCAGTTGGGTTTCACTAGTAACAAACCCTCAAGGCTTTATAACTTCTCTCTTCTTTCCTGGGATCACTTGGCCAGCTCCCCAGTATGCTTCTAGCACAGCTAAGGCCCATGAAATGCCACGTACAAACCCCTTTGCTCTTCACGTCTTCTCATGAACATGGGTAAGAGCTGCCATTTCCCTCAATGTAGGACTGGGTCTCTGGTGAAAGAGGTTTCCCTTGTTCCTAATGAAATGGTGAAAGACTCCTGCTAAGGTGGCTACATACCAGAAAGAAGCACGTGAATGTGTGTGGGTTTATAAATGCAGGTGCAGTGCTGAACCTCTTCATACCCCAGTAGGTATTAGAGCTCTTCAGGTGCCTTGGATTTTTAGTTTTTCCCAGGATTGTCTGATTAAAATGGAATTATCCAAGTGAGTGATTTAATCAGCAGAAGACAGAGTGAATCCCTCTTTTTGTTCCAATAGGGGTATGATTTGTCTGGCCTTGTTTTCAAGTTCAACAGAAGGAGAGAGCCTGTCCGGATCCTAGAACAGCCTGCAGTTGGGGAGCTAGGGCACCCTTTAAGGACCTGAGCCATACAGGTGTAAGCTGGGAGGAGAAATTTGAATGAGCCTCTTATTTTCTCATTGCTATAGCAGTGACTAGAAAGGGAGGAAGAATAATAGTGTGTGATACCTACTTGGAAGAGAGAGTTACTAGCTGCAAATGCCAACCAGGTTGTACTAGATGCAGCAGTAAATGTCAGATTTAAGACACATTCCAGTGCACAGCAGTTCTTATTATCTACGTATTAGGTATTTTCCTGCTGATTGTTTGATTCCTGAGCAGGGACAGCTTATCCTGTGCTGCCTGTAGTCTTTCCCACTCTAGAGGCCTTCCCTCTTCCTTTCATGGAGATCCTTGCTGTCCTGCAGGGACAGATGTGAGAGCACATCTCACCTTGTGTTGTATTGGCCTACGGAGCATTTCCTTCCTTTTCAGTCCCACTGCCGACTGCTGCATTTGCTACATGGCATTTTCCTTACAGACTAGAGCAGATCCTGGACAGAGGAGAGGAGAGGAGAGGAGAGGAGAGGAGAGGAGAGGAGAGGAGAGGAGAGGAGAGGAGAGATCTGGAAAAAAGGTACTTTATGCCTCATCAAATGCCCATTCCAGTTTGTACTACAGTGTCACAAACAACTGTGCTGTCATGGTGCTTTGACCAGCACACTGATTTCTTGGAACAAAGTCATGGTCCCCAACCTACTGCGTGTGAGGAACTTTTTCTGAAGAAGACCGTGAACAATAACTTAGGTGTCTAGAACCAAACATTAATGGCTAAAAATAGAACATTATTAATATGTAAAAATGAAATTTTGTCTATAGTCTTCTTCAGGTTTCTGCAATGATGTCTTCTTTTACCTCCCCCTCTAAAAATAGTACATCATTTGTGATGAGCAAGCAAGCTGCTTTCACAGGCAACAAAGGAACAGTGATTATGGGCACACAGTAAAAAATTATGATGCTAGAATGGCCAAACTGCCATAATATTCTATGTATTATGCATTAACCTGCTTTAACTGAGAGGCAAACCACATAAAGTCTAATCAAGGTTTGAATAGGCACCCAGAAATAACTGTGAACTGAAACATAGCATGTGTGTAACAAACTTTACAGCAGTACCTATGATAAAAATTATGTTTGCAAACATGACACATTTGCACAAACATCTAGAAACCAAATACCTGAATAATTATCAAATGTTATTCAAAGCATTGTTGATGTTATATAACTTGTAGCTGGGAAGAAAACACACATTGGGCCTTATTGCACACCTAGTTGGTTATCTCAGCTCAGGAATAACATAAGTTATGTTTTAGATAAACTTGCAGTCACTTTAAGATAAACTGGTACAAAAGAATCTAAATGTAATTGCCACAGAAAAAAGGTTAAGTACACTGTATCAAAGGATTGCTTTGTCCAGTCACTGATATATAGTCTTATCTTTCATATTTAGGTGTCTATGCTTTCAACTAGCGGTCAACTCAGCACCTGTCCACAACTGTTGTTCTGATCCTTCATAATAACTGCCTTGGGAACTCTCACGACAGGCTCTGCCTTGGCAGCAGACTAAAAGAAATGCTCCAGAGATCCTAGAGGAAGTGTTGCACCTTTGTCAGTATGGTTCACATATGGAAGTATGTATGGAAGGTGGAAAAGAAAATCTTAGTGTTTTTCTCCCATTCATTATGTCACATTTTGTGTGGGTTTAGATGCAGACACATTACAACATAGAGCTAGCACTACACTTTATCTTTCACTATGTTTATTAGTCCTGAATTAAATCCAGTCTGTTTTCTGTGTTCGTCAATCATGCGTCTGACCAGCTGGATGGGTCTGGGTTTCTTGAGAACAGGGTTTGCTTTATTTTGGAGAGAAAAATGAGGCTGTGAAAACCTTTGAGGACAAAGCTTTGCTCTGCTGATTAAAATTACTGATGGAAATATTTTTATTTGTTAGCTAAAGCTAAATTTTAAATGTCCTATTTTGTTATTCCAGACTCTTGCATGCACAATATTTCATTTAGTTTTTTTTTACTGGAGGAAGGATGGACATGTTTACAGCAGCATAATTATTTAGAATGAGGATTCAAAATTTTACAAGATCATTCCTGCTATTAAATCAGAAATCATTTGACCAAGGATATGATTTTAGAAATAGTTAAATAAATGCTGAGTAAGCAATAACATGTCCTATTGCATTTAGCCATTGCATGAAGACACGTCACACACTTAGATGACAGCTTTTCACTCCACTACCATGTTGTGCAATGGTTTCCACATGTAGACTGTGGACTGGGAGGTGGATGACAGACTGCTTTATCTCCTTCACTTCAGGAAAACAGAAACCAGTTGACAGTGTATTCAAAGAGAGAGAGAGAGAAAGGGAGAGAGAGAAATTTGTTTGAAAACCACCAACGATACTATGAAATATCAAATTCTAATTCACATGACTCATGCTAACTACTCTCCCCAGGCTGGCCAGATGACAAAGCACATTATAATTATGTGGCTAAGATTGAAATGCTCTTAAAGCCTACGTAACTAGCCTAATGGTCTCCACTAAAACCCACGAAGGGCACTAGACCTCACAACCAAAGACCATAGCTAAATATTACAAATGGCAAGGCTGTAGTCCAGTGAAAATACGGTGCTACTTGGAAATTGTTTCTCCCTAAAATGATTGCTCTGCTGAATGCTCGAGGAGAGTGACATCAGTTAGTGGTCACCCATGACAGTTTTATTCCTTCAGCTGTTTCCTATCACTTCAACTGTAACGAAAAAGGTTTTATTTCCTTGCATAAAACTCCAATTGAAATGAATAGGCAGGGGAAAGCTTTTCTAAAACTAGAGCTCTCACTCCTTGAGTAAACAAGAAAATTCCTCGAAGGACGTATTCATAGCAGGATTATTGTTCTCAGCATGGGACTTCGGCAGAACAATTTCCCTCTGTATATGAAATAATTTGGCCAAATGAGGACAAAAGGAGAGCACAAACTGCTGGTTTCACTGGCTGGGCTAGATCAGCCTTCCTGATTAGTTTGTCTGCTTTTGTTCTCTATTCCATGTTAACATGAAAATACAGCTCTATGATGTGTGTGTGTAAAAACATCTCCACAAACAAAAATTGGTTTTGAATAGTCATTTCTCAATGCACTGCAAGACCACTTAGAGAGTCCTCAAAAGGCAAGGTAAGAAAGAAAAAACCCAACAAAACAAGAGGAAATATTTCAATGTCCAAAAAATTAATCTACTATTTTAAATGCAGAATAGAAGGACAGATCCAGAAAATGATACCTACAAATTTCTGCTTTCCTTTACTCACTGAAACTTTTTCTATTCCTCTTCCTTTTTCTCATCCTTACTTCTTAGTTTTAATGAGTTTATTTACTTTTCCCTATAATTGTTTTGCCTTTCCCTATACCAGTCCCTGACTGTCCTTGTTCCAGTCTTCAATATGCGCAGTTCTTCCTCTTCCCAGCTCTCTATCCCTCCCCTTTTTCATCTGTGGCTCCTCCATTTTATGTCATATTTTCCATTCCTCCTTTGCTAGTGAGGACCTGTGAGCTAAGGTCTCCTCCCTGCCACAGAAGAAAGTAGGAACAGGAGCACATACAAAAGCTCTTGTGGGAAAGAGGGGAAAGTAGAAGTCCCACCCAACCATTGCCTTGTGCTGCTTCCATTCAAGAGCTTGCTGCTTAGAAATTCTTACTTCATTTCCGCCCCCCACTCCCCCAGTATGTGAGGAAAGGGCAGTAAGAGATCCTTCATGGACCTCCCAGACCACAAAGACAGCAAGAAAAAGAAACATTCCCTTCTAGCAAAAGAAGAACAGGTGTGCATGCTTTCCCTTGAACCTTTAGAAAGATTATACAGTCACATCCATTGGAGAAAATAATTCATCAATTTTCTGCCTATTTTCAAATCACTCCCTTTACCCTAAGTCTTCATATTAGATCATCACCTGGCACAGGCAGCCACCAGGAACTCACCGTGCTGTCACAAGTCCCAGGTTACCCAATGAAGAAGTCAGGAAAGTTACAATATCAATCTTTTAGTTTGATTTTAATTTTTCTAATTTTTCCCCTTGCAATGGTTTGAAAAAGAGCTCTTGGAGAGCTTAGATGTTTCTAGCAACTTAGTTAAAATGCCAGGCCCGCCACATCTATTGCTCTTCCCACTAGCCTACAGCTGTTTGGTCTACTTTGCGAGACCTAGCAGGTATCCTAATCAACCTATGGAATTATTTTTGGCAGTGGATCAGGACTGTGTATTAAAGTTGTGAGATTAATAAGGAATAGTGCCAATATAAAACTAGGCTGTTCTGTTTCCCTGAAATCACTGAGAATATATTACCCAAATACAGTTTACACAGATTCATGACTATTGAGTAATTCTGGGTAATATTTTCTCCTTTTTTTTTAATTTTGGGGAGAGTGTTTGTATTTTTGGTTCACGTTTCTTAAGTGAGGTTTCTAGGGGTTACAGTCACTGGCAATTTACCAGGATGTTGTCAGAGGCTGAAGAATAAACCTTGCCTTCAAAACAATGCATCTTTTGGCTGGATTTTATAGTAATCAACATTGCAGTGCCACTACTTGTTTTTTCTGAACTCATCAGTACAGAGCTGTTGAAAATAGCTTGATGCTTCTCCTTTGCCTCCTGACATTAATCATGGTTAATTAAGTGACAATAAAGTTTGGATTAATGCAAACAGGCATTAATTCTTGTCATCTCCCTGTTCTCAGGAGTATTCAAGTTGGACAAGCAGAGAGAAACAACATTGAAAATATATCTTGGAAAAAACATTCGATTAACATCAGCATTGGAGGTCTTGTCAGAGGGCTGTTATAACGTATGCCCCATTTTTTCCCAATACCGCATGCAGGCAAATGCCAGTGTCTGCTCAGAGTTAGATATAGGACTGAGGTCTACTTTTACAAGCACTAGGATAAAAACTTTTGCATCCTTGCTGCTGAATGTATGCCAGGCAGTCTCAGGCAGCAACTGTGCCAGGTTCATTTTTCTAGAGACTCTTATGAGAAACACTGAAGTGTTTCCTCACACTGCTGAAATGTAGGAAACTAAATCAAATTGAGGGCTTAAGAGCAAGCAATATTTCCTGGGTGGCAAAAAATTGATTTAGGAAGAAAGGTTTAAGTAAACAGTTCCTTTTTTTTTGGGGGGGAGAGAGAATAATAATTTAAAAATCAGCTTAGAAATTCTGAATAACTATCACTAGATGAAACTACTGCTGTTCCAAGGTGTGTTGGCAATAGTCCTGAAATGCCTTTTTCAGCTGAGTGAGGCGGTAGCTAGCCGCTACCTGCTTATACATCACTCACAGCTCACTGCCTAGGCTTGGAGGATTAGCAAGCAGATCTCTTTCTCAAAGGATATGAAATATATGAGGTCTGTTACCTCTTTCCTCTAAAGCATTCACAGTTCTGTTTCTAGATACAAGACCCACACAGTAGCTCCATCTTTAAATACGCTCTCCATGGCTTCAGTTCAGCCCAGCCATTTGCGACCACCAAACCAATGCTCTGCTGCTGCTTCATCACCTGCTATCCAGCCCTGCAACACTACTGCCACTGCTCTTCTGAAGCTTGCTGCTGCTACGTCCCCACCGCAGCCGTGCATTGCTCCCTATCCCATGGCATTGTCCTCCTGTGACCCTCACAGCATCCATCCCTGCAGCACTTCCGCCTGCTGGAGAAGATTTATGGCCTGCAGGACTGTCTCCTTCCACAAGGAGAAGGCACTAGAAGTTGGGATTGGAGTTGCCTTTTATTACAGTAAAGAAAGGCAATATCTCCATGTGGCACTTTGGAGAAATGTCTCTAGTTCACAGGTTGTCAGATATCAACCTATGCATTACAGTTTTGTGAACATTAAGTGAAAAGTTTATTTGTAGTAAAAAGACACACACTCAAAACTTGAATTGTCCAGTCATCTTCCCTTGCTCTCCAACAGGTCCTTGGAAAGAGTTCCTACATGTGACACTTATCTACTGAGAAATTTCAAGTGCTTTTCAGGTTTGATGCGAAGACTGTGGCTATCGCTAAACATTGCAATGCCACTACTTGCTTTTCTCAACAGCCCCTTGGCAGCACCTTTCATCCCCTCAGTCCTCATGTGAGAACAGGGGGCTGGCAGCATGGCCAGAGGAGCCATGAGCACCCACCCTGGGGTGCCCTTGTGGGGTTCTCTGAGGGCATGCTACTGCTTCCACAAAGTAACATGCAATCCCCTGCACCTCAGTGGCCATATGTCCTTGCCCGGGGTCCCCACCTTAGGGGTGCATTTATTTTCTCTCTGAATAATACCAGATAACCAGGAGCAGAGTGTCAGTTAGTGTAGGCTCATGGATGACTTGTATTGGAAGAAAAGTGTCTTCAAAATGAAGTTGTGGAAGGCCATTTACAACAAAGAAATGGTACCCACAGCATTTTAAGTTTCTCATAGCAATAATTTTAATAAATCTTTTAATTTGGGCACTCTTTTACATACTGTGCTGTACACATAAGTGCTGGCAGGTAGAAAAGCAGGCTTGTGTTGCAGTCACAGGAAGAGAACCTGAATTATTTACGAGGGAAAAATTTTTCAGTGTGGGAATCATAGTCAAATGAGGAAAATTAAAAATCTCAACTCAGGCACAGTGCAAAGGCTATAAACCTAAGATCTCCCATCCTGATTTTTTATGTGGCTAAAGGATATTCAGCAGATCACAAAAATAATTCATATACAAGTGGATGCAGGTGGACTTGCTTTTCCCTGCTCTGGCTCCTTTAGCATTAATACATGCTAAATACATGATTTGACACAGAAACTTAACTTACTGTCTGAATTAGTTATCACTGTCTTATTTTTGGTGCATGCTGGCTTTCATGCTTCTGTTGCTTCTATGCAGTATTACTGCACTTTCATTATCTTCATTTTTGAGCTTGCAGCAGTACAAACCTGCTGGGTGCAATGACTCAGCTGCTTTCTTTCTCTTATTGCTGTGTACAGCACGTATATCTAGTAGCAATGATGAAGGGTAAAAGGAATGGGGAAACCAGATAAAGAGCATGTTTCTTTGTAGATACATATATGCTACTATTGCATAATATAGATACATTGATACCTATGCTCTTCATGTATGCCCACTCAAGAAATTTGGTTTAAAGATGTATTAGTGTATTATAAGAAAGAAATAGTAATGCATTCTTGTGTTAATATTACAGCGACACTTATGGAAAAGACAGACTTTACATTCTTTCTGTAAAACATTTTGTCATAAGGACAATTCTCCTCTATCTCCTCGGTTTATTAGTGTTCACTGCTCCAGAAAAACAGTTTTTACAAGAAAAATAGCCTTGGCCCTCACATCCTGCTCCCAGAATGGGGGCCTGAGCTCTCCTGCACCTTTGGATATAGAAAGAAATGTAATTGCCCTAGCTTTCAGCGACAAATTGCATAGAGGACCCTATGTACACACCTAGATTCATATGCTGCAGCTTCCCTTTCTCATGGTAAGCAACTAAAAGAAATGAAATTTGTTTCCCCATTTCTAATATTGTACAGCAGCTCTGCACTTACTTTTGGTAATCTTTGCTCTAGCAGATGCACTGAGTCGTTGAAGAAGTCAAAAGCTGCCAAACATCAGCCTCTTCACTGAAGTGACATGAGTGGGAACCACTTTGCGGGAAGAAAACCACTGCAGAAGGAGAAAACACAGCTCATTTCTGTTTCTTTTTTAACTTCTAGACACTAGACCTGAGGTGGAGATCACAACACTGGCTGCACTCCTTGAAAAACTTGATTAAGAAGTGTCCAAATTATGCTGAAGAGGTTCTCCAAGAATTATTTCCATAAAGGCAACACCATCTCACCTGGTAAAAGCTATTTTTCATCTGTTAAAAGTCAAAGGAAGAATTTAAGAAAGAACTAAAATGTGCATAATTTCCTTCCTTGTGTTCTCTCATATACACATTCAGCCAAGCTTATTAGTGCTTACGAGGTAGCTTTGCTTTAAAAATATTACAAAAAAATCAATTATGACTGCTAGCTGTTAAATAAAGAGGTGACACTTGGGAGCAGTCTGGATTGCATGATAAGCTGAGTTCATTTGAACAATACGTACTTCAATACAGTTAATGTAATGTCATTAACCTTGACATCAAGAATGTAGGTTACTGTTACAGAAGGGTGACTGTATTTTGGAAATCAATAACCAAGTCAAGGATTTAAGGGTCGTCATTACCAGGCAACTAATCATGCATTCCTAATGTGAGGCTGATCTTGATTCCTCCACTGTGTTTGTGCAGAATATGAAATTAACTCTTTCGCTTGCCAAGGTCTAATTGAGTAAGTAGAAACTCCAACTGGAAGGCAGGAATAAATGAGAATCTTTAAAAATAATGTATTGCTTTAAACCACCATATTTTTTATAGTCAACTGCCATTGCCTGGCCTCCCAGAATCATGCAATCATGTCAGAAATGCAACTTGCATTAAAAGGGAAACAGCCCTCCACCAGATATAGCTGTCTAGTTCTGATTGTTAGGGAAAAAAAAACCAACTGAAAATGTGAACCCTGGTTTTTTAATTAAATCTCATCATGCTTAGACCTGCCAAGCTGCCTATACACCAAATAAAGACAATAGAACCATTTTCATTTTAGAAGGTATAACAAGATTTAGTACCTAAAATTAAGAGACTTTCAAATATGAAGATGTGCAGTTTTATCACCAAAGATGTTTCAGTCTTCAGTCTGAGCTGGAGAAATTAAGACTAGTGCAGGAAAAGTATGCTGAAGTGGTTTGGTTTATGTATGTAGACGGTCAGTAAATTGCGATAGTCCTAATGCTAAAATCTATAGTTTTAAAGCTGTCCATGTTTGGTTTCTTGGCTCCAGTCAGTGGGATAACAGAAGTTCATCATCTGTGTTGGTTGGTAATCAATCAGTATTGACAGTTGTCAGCTATAGCTACAGTTGTGTCTCTCTCCCAGCTCTTGTAACCTGAAAAGTCCAGCAAAGATTCGTAACACTTTTAGTCCTGGCATGGAATGGGACTTGGTTTCCGCACAGTTTACTCCTGCAGTTGCAGAAAGTTGGTGCAAACGCCCTTTCCCAATGTAAGTGTAACAGGCATTTTAACTTTGTTGATGGGAAACTTATTGCTTCAACAGTTTTCTTTTTTCTAAGGAAAACTCTGGGTGACCAGAGATGGACTTTTCTGTACCAGCTTTTTTTCCTCTCCAGTTCATGGCCTTGCAGCCAGGGATGCGCGCTGGCTCTTCCTGGACATCACAGCTCGTCTCTGCAAAGTCTCCCCTGGTGACACCACCCCGCCTTTGCACCTCAAGTGACAGACAAGTTCTAACCCTGTGGTGCTAAAAGAGGAATTCAGGGGGCTCAGCCCCAGGCACGCTATACTTTTTTCCCTAAAAGGAAGACCCTTCCTGTACTTCATACCTCCTTCTGGTCCTCCAGGACATCCTCCTGCCAACTCCCAGTATTCTCCAGGTGGATAACTACAGCCTCCTGATTCCTTGTGCCTCCAAAACAATTTGACTTTTTCTTTGGCTTTTTCACCAGAGAGAAGCCTTTGCAAGGCTTACAGCTTTCCTGGCATCCCTCTGTTTTGACCAAAAGGCCTTTTTTCCCCTAGCAGTCCTTCCCAGCACTCTTCTGCCTTTAAGTCTCTGCTTCTGTGCCAGGATAGCTTGCAGGAATGGGGCCTATATGAGGATATAATCGCTTGGGAAAGGAATGTAATTAAAAGCAACATATAAAGCAATTAAAAAAAAAAATCTTCTGAGGACACTCAGCTGGCACAGTGAGAATCTTGTTGAGAATATTTAATTGTTCATGTTATTAAGTGCAGACAGGTTAGTTTTAATTCAAAACAAACACGGCAAATAAAAAAGTATATCAATACAACATTATAACTACAAAGTTTAAAAAATGAAAACATGTAGGAAATATAAACATTCAGGCTTTCAAAAAATGGGAAAGACTTACCGGATTAACCAGATAATTAAAAAAAAAGTCCTAAAGTTTTATATTGAGTACAATATAAGGAACCAGATGTAACGCTGATGCAGCTGCCTTGATTATTCATATTTTTTATTCCTGTTTTTCCAGTTAAATCTGCAGCAGAACATATTGCATTTGATATCAAGTGTGTATCACAAGAATCACTTCACAGCTGAATTTACATTTGTTACATTTTCTTTCCTACACATCCTGTCTGCTTATCATTTCATTTTTGAAGTGTTACCACATTGACATATTAATGTAAGGTTTTAGTTTCTCTTCAGAGAGTATATGCACTTGTTTTGCTATTTGATGGAAATGTTTGATAGAAATACCGTCAAACATTAGATAAACTTGTGTGAGGTAATGCCCAAACTGATCAGAAAAAGTCAAAGCTATTTTTTTTATAACTAAGAAGAAAATCCAGACTTATGAAAGACAGTACTTAGCTTTATCTAGCACATCTCTTTTGTGGATGTTAACCAATTAACCTATTCTTATCTGAGAGAAGTAAGAAGCATTTAGCCCTGTTTGGGAAATGCGAAACCTAAGTAGGGAGATTAATTGACTACCGTAAAACCAAAGAAGGAAACTCCTTCAGAGCTATTATTAGATATTAGGAGCTCTGGATTTCTTACCGCCTGCTCAAACCTATAGACCAAATTACTCCATCCACTCCAAAGAAAATACTTAGTATCTCCTTCCCTGATCAGGAGTATCATTATAAGGTGTATTTTTCCCAAAGCTGACCATTTCCTCTTTTAGTAGCTGTTCCTGAACTCCTGTATTTATTCCGATTATACCCTTACTGCCCAAAGCGTGCATTCAGACACTGACTAAGCCAAGTCTAAGCGCAAACCAATTTTTCTCTTGTGTCAAAACTATGTTGGGGAGGAAGGAATAGAGGCTGCTTGGATGACAGTGTTGACACTCGAGCTACTGTGGAGAATCACAAACACGATGCTCTAATAAATAATCCCTGCTGACAGGTTAGAAATCAAAGCTCATTAGCACAGAGGAGGGAAGACAAGCATTTTAATGCCTCTGGATTCTATCCAGTGCAATTAACACCACATACAGCATATTGTTCACCTAAAGCCATAAATCACAGTAACAAGTGTCATATTATACACAGATCCTGAAACCACAAGAATGAAAATGAGGAATGGCTTAGAAAAAATTAGGGGATATCACATTTCTTCATATGACCAATTGGAAAGTAAATCCAGTGCTGAAAATACTTCAAAATTCTTTCAAGATGGATGGTCCTCATAAATATGTCTGAAGGAGTCCATTTACCTGAATAAACTACATTGTTGTAATGCCTGTGGGCCCAACCCTACCAGGGCAAGTAATCAAGAGTAAGACAATGGTATTCCTGAAGTGAATATAAAAACTCATGTACATTAGTCTGTATAGGACTTGGTATAATTTTTGGTAGGACTCTTACTGAAGTGTTTAAGGAGAAAAATAGTGACCCCCAAGTTCAAAAGATGTCAGAGCCAGATCTGAAGCTGAACATGCCATCCAGGTGCAGATTAAATAAACCAGTGATTATTTCAGAGTATTTCTATTTCCAGGTGGGTTGGACCCCAGGAGGGGGAGTTGTTAGATTGCTGCTACAGTTTAAACTCAGTATTGTTTAATTTTTTTTATTTTAACCACTTGATGCACTGTTGGAGGAGACAAGCCTCTTTACAAGGTCTGTGCCCTGTCTGACATCTTTCTGTGAAGACTGTCTTCTTTCACTAGTGAATAATGCAAAGGACTACATTGCACTGATATATTTAATAATACCTCTTTTTGTAAGCTTTCTTTTCTTTCCCACTTAGGGCATTAGGCATGCACACCACCCAGTTGAGGGCGCCATGAATTTGAGACAGATACTCCAGATACGGAAATGCTGGACAGGGAAAACATAGTTCTGATAAACTGTGCAGCCTAAACGCTGAACCATGTCTTTTCAGATTGTATCATCAGTGAAGCCGCCCATGGCGCAGTTGCTGCAGTGCCTGTGATACCAGCAGGGAGGCACAGGGCACCCCGAAGGCCAGCACCGTGCTCAAGCATACGAGGGACACCATTTTGTCGCTCAGGAAGCTTCGCGGACCTGCAGCCTCTGACTGCTCAGCCGCGTCCCAAAGCCCCCATGCTGGCCCTTCAGCAGGTGATATTCTGCAAAACATTTCTTCTGCTGCCCAGACCCATTGCTCCACACCTGCCTCTCCCTTCTGCCCCAACTAGGAGAGAAGCAGGACAGCAGGATGGTGCATGGCCTCACAAATCCCACATGAGCTACATCACTCTCCCCAAAAAGGTTTCTGATAGCCCATCTACAAGCAGATGTCAGAAACTGTTCAGAGGTCATCCCAGGACAGCACAGTTGTTCCTTAGGTACAAAAAGGACAGCACACTCAGAGCCACCCCTTGTGAGCCCTCTCTTTGTCAAACTCACCTCTGTCCTGGCCTGGCCTCTCTATCGGACCCAATCCAGGCGAATCCGCTTCCCAGGAGGGATCGTGCAGCTATGCAGGTGCTCTCTGGTTACATGGAAAATTTCTCACTGATCTGGGCTTGGCTGGGTGTGGAGGAGAGCACAGGTCTCTCTTGGGGAGCTCCTTGATGTAGTACGAAATAGGCTTGGCACTGGCCACGTGCGACGAGCGGCTCTTTCTGCACTGTAATTACCATCTCGAGCTGTGGGCCAGGAGAAGTGGGCTCTTGCTGCCAATTCCCTCACGTACAGCTCCTGCAGAAAGGAGCTACAAAACCGTGTCCACTGCCAGCTGGGTGCCTGCCCGCTGCTCGGCGGCGGAAGGAGATTCCTCTGAGGGGAGTCCCACTGCCTGCCCCTCGGCTGGAGGGCAGCCAAGGGACAGCAGGCTGCCCGCGCCAGCGGCCCTAGCTATGGGATCAGGCTCCATTTTGCCTGCTCTTTTCCCGCCCTACGACTCGTGCGTTCCTGTCGGCAGGGGCTGGTGTTTGACAGGAGGACGGGGACATGTCCCCTCTCCAGGCCTCCTCTTGGGAATGTTTTACTGGCTGGTAGTTAAAGACAGGAATTATAATCCCTTGGGAGGCAGGGATTGTCAAGATGCTTCTTTTAAGGGAGGCTGCAGCTCAGATCCCATCTGAGGAGCAAGCTGGTACCACGGTCATGCAGGCAGACTCAGCGCTTCTGCCCCTGTAGAAGACCATTACCCCTGTCAGGAACATGAAGGCCTCCATGTTCTGCAGACAAAGGAACTGAACAGAGCCGTGAAATAGGTGCGGCAGGGCCAAAGGGTGGTGGAGATTCAGGTGTACCTGTGTGCCTAATGTGCCTAATGCCTACTGTATCCTAATGGTTTGCTCTGTCCCCATCCCTGCTTCACATGTAAAGCTTTCTGGATCAATGTTTGAAAGCAGAAATATGTCTTTGAGTAGGAAATCTAAGTGCCTTACTTAGGTGGTCTAGATTTTCATGCCAGATAGATACTTCTTTCTTTAGTCACTGCCTGTTTTAGCTGTCTGCTTCATGTGTTGCAATCTTTGTCTTGCCCTTAGGCACTAGCAAAAGTAAAATAATAACCAAGTTTTATGTCAACAACTGGGTGGAAACAAACATATTCCTAACACACCATTATTTCCTGTCAGGTGGAGAAGAAGGACCTATAGCAGGGCAGTAACAGTGAGCCTCACACATGCCTCCCCTTTTTTTCATGTTCCCCAGGTACACATCCAGTTAGGAACAGGAAACGCATAGCAGAGTAAGGGGTGGCAGAAATTTGACTTTTATACATGTTCTGGAGGGGTCTTTTCCCCAGTTCCCTTCTGTTTCAACATATTACCCAAAGCACTCAATTTACACATCTAAATGTCCTCAACTTGTCAACAGAAATTAAAGAAATTGGCTCTTCTCCTAGAAGGGTATGGCTGTAGTTAGAGCAGAGCAAGATTCTTACCATAGTTTTCTAATCAAGTGTTCTCTGTGGGCATATATTCCCAGTCCTACCCTAAGTGTCTCTGAGAAAAGACATACCACCGCCCCACTCTCCATAGTCATCAATTATCCAAGCCCTACAAGCAGCATTATTAAGATAGGAGAGAGCAGTTTCCCACAGATATGCTTCTCATTTGATTCTCATGCAAAAATAGTTTTCAATTAGCCAAGCAGGTATATACCATAGGGAACACATGAAGGCTCCTTGGATTACTCTGCAAAGGTGGAGGGGGCTCAGCCTGGTTGTGTGCCATCAGTCGTGGCATCAGTCGAAGCCCAGCCCAGCCTTCACACCAGTGTGATTAACAAGGCATTTTCTGAAGCCACTGGCACACTGTGAATGACATGGTTAGCCTTCAGCCACTTCTCTGACTTTCCAGCCCAGGTGACCACCACATTTACAGCTGCAGCTCCCATGATCATATAATTGAGTCTGGACAGCCTGTGGTACAAATCCAGCGCAAAGGTTTGGTCATGGTACCATGCCATAGTGTACAGCCCTTATTGCATCTCTTACAGCTTAAAAATCATACCAATCATACAGAAAGAGATCATACACTTGTCTTAGTGTATTTATGGAAGCTAAATGAACCTGTGGCAGCTGCAGCTGCACAAATGACTCCTTTGGATTAAGTAGACGGTTGTGGCCAAAGACCCTACGGTGCCCTCTGCTTCTCTCCCTACCTTCTGCTCCTCTCCTCACTGGAAACCTGCAATCAACCTTTTGCAGTAGCCACAAGTGGCAGGGTTTAAGGACTTTTTTCCTTATCTGGCACCCTTTGGGTAGGCAACCCATTCTCTCTGTCAGTAACACAGCCCTTGGTAGCAGACTGCCCCAAGTTTATGGAAATCTGTGTGGAAGAAGCCACAAGATTTCCTAGCTGATCCACATGCTTGAGTCTGCTGTGACACCTCTGCGGGCACCTATGTTGAAGCCAAGAGAAGACGTCAGCCTGCCTTGACCTGTTTGCTGCCCTCAGGACTTTCTTGGCAACCCTGAAGTTTTGCCCAAAGTAACCCAAAACAGCTTCTCACATTGTCATACTCATTCTGTGGGGCTCACAGCAGTTATCTGGCAAAAACAAACAAACCCAAGACGTTTCCAACAACAAATTAAATAAAATAAAACAAGTACCAACAATCAAAGCTGCATGGATTCTGTGGGCAAAACTCATAACAATTTATTGGCTGTTTACATTCCTTTAAAAAACTCACCACTTATTCTACAGATGTGTTTTGACGGCAGCATTTTGGGCAGCAGCCAAGCAAGGATAAACACAGAGAGTTGATGCTTATAGGGGAAATACAAGAAATGGAGGAAGGAAAGAAAAAACCTGCACATGCACACACAGAAAACCCAAAGGACTTTACAACTAGATCAGGAAATGAGGAGGGTATTTAAAAACAAGTGTGTAGTCATTGAGCATTTGAAATGACTTTTCCAAAGGGATCCACCACAGCACCAGGACACGAAAGGCATGCCTACTCAGGAGCGTGGGCAGATGTGAGCTCTGTTGTCCAAGTTGACCCAACATGAAGCCACAGGCCAGTGCTACATGGCTGTGGTAGCACAGCAGTGTGCTCACACCAAGAGGCAGTTGTGGGGAGAGCTCTCTGGTTTATGTCTGGCCAACCTGGGGGGAGTGGGAAAGCCAGGTTTGCCAGTGCCCATGTATATAGGCCTGGCTATAATGACTTGGCTATACTGAGCCCATGTAGCTTGAACCATGAGCTCAAGGGCCAGACTGGCTGAGGATGAATTGGTTGATGAATTGGATGAATTGGTTAAAGATGGGGATCTCCCAGAATATGATTATTTCATTATTAGATTGAGAGAAGGTTTATTTAGACATTCAAGGTCCTGAACAACATTAAAGTTACTCCAGAAAGGACAACTTTGCCTGTGCCCTTCCCTGACAGCCATTTCCTGCTTCTCCACTACCTCAGCTTTGTAGAATCATAGAATCATAGAATGGTTTGGGTTGGAAGGGACCTTAAAGATCATCTAGTTCCAACTCCCCCTGCCGTGGGCTGGGACACCTTACACTAGACCAGGTTGCTCAAAGCCCCATCCAACGTGGCCTTGAATACTTCCAGGGATGGGGCATCCACAGCTTCTCTGCGCAACCTGTTCCAGTACTTCACCACCCTCACAGTGAAGAATTTCTTCCTTATATCTAATCTAAATCTACCCTCTTTCAGTTTAAAGACATTACCCCTTGTCCTACCACTACATGCCCTTGTAAAATGTCCCTCCAGCTTTCTTGTAGGCCCCCTTCAGGTACTGAAAGGTTGCTATAATGTCTCCTTGGAGCCTTCTCTTCTCCAAACTGAACAACCCCGACTCTCTCAGCCTCTCTTCACAGGAGAGGTGCTCCAGCCCTCTGATCATCTTCATGGCCTTCCTCTGGACTCGCTCCAACAGGTCCATGTCCTTCTTATGTTGGGGGCCCCAGAGCTGGATGCAGTAGTCCAGGTGGGGTCTCATGAGAGCGCAGTAGCGGGGGAGAATCACCTCGCTCAACCTGCTGGTCACACTTCTTTTGATGCAGCCCAGGATACAGTTGGCTTTCTGGGCTGCAAGTGCACATTGCTGGGTCATGTCGAGCTTCTCATCAACCAACACCCCCAAGTCCTTCTCCTCAGGGCTGCTCTCGATCCATTCTCCACCCAGACTGTATTTGTGCTTGGGATTGCCCTGACCCAAGTGCAGGACCTTGCACTTAGCCTTGTTGAACTTCATGAGGTTCACACGGGCCCACCTCTCAAGCCTGTCAAGGTCCCTCTGGATGGCATCCCTTCCCTCCAGTGTGCTGACCGCACCACACAGCTTGGTGTTGTCAGCAAACTTGCTGAGGGTGCACTTAATCCCACTGTTCATGCCGCTGACAAAGATGTTAAACAGCACCAGTCCCAACACCAGTTCCTAATGAGGAACACCACTTGTCACTGGCCTCCACTTGGACATCAAACCATTGCCGGCAACTCTTTGAGTGCGCCCATCCAGCCAATTCCTTATCCACCGAGTGGTCCATCTGTCAAATCCATTTCTCTCCAATTTAGAGACAATGATGTCATGTGGGACAGTGTCAAATGCTTTGCACAAGTCCAGGTAGATTACATCAGTTGCTCTTCCCTTATCCACCAATGCTGTAATCCTGTTGAAGAAGGCCACCAAATTTGTCAGGCACGATTTACCCTTGGTGAAGCCATGTTGCCTTTCACCAATCACCTCCTTATTTTCTATGTGCCTCAGCATAGTTTCCAGGAGGATCGGCTCCATGATCTTGCCAGGCACAGAGGTGAGACTGACTGGCCTGTAGTTCCCTGGATCTTCCTTTTTCCCCTTTCTAAAAATGGGGGTTATGTTTCCCCTTTTCCAGTCAGTATGAACTTCACCAGACTGCCACAACTTCTCAACTATGATGGATAGTGGTTTAGCAACTTCATCCACCAGTTCCCTCAGGACCCGCAGATGCAACTCATCAGGCCCCATGGACTTGTGAACCTTCAGGTTCCTTAGATGGTCTCGAACCTGATCTTCTCTTACATTGGGCATTCATTCAGTTCTTCATTCTCCCAGTCCCTGCCTTTGCCTTCTGCAATTTGGGTGGTATGGCTTGAGCACTTGCCAGTGAAGACTGAAGCAAAAAAGTAATTGAGTACCTCAGCCTTCTTCATATCCCGGGTAACCAGGTCTCCCCTTTCCTCCTGGAGAGGGCTCACATTTTCCCTAGTCTTCCTTTTATCACCGATGTACCTATAGAAGCTTTTCTTGTTGCCCTTGATGTCTGTGGCCAGATTTAATTCTATCAGGGCTTTAGCTTTCCTAACATGATCCCTGGCTGCTCGGACAATTTCTCTGTATTCCTTCCAGGCTACCTGTCCTTGCTTCCACCCTCTGTAGGCTTCTTTTTTGTGTTTGAATTTGTCCAGGAGCTCCTTGTTCATCCATGCAGGCCTCCTGGCATTTTTGCCTGACTTCCTCTTTGTTGGGATGCATCGCTCCTGAGCTTGGAGGAGGTGGCCCTTGAATATTAACCAGCTTTCTTGGGCCCCTCTTCCATCCAGGGTTTTATCCCATGGTACTCTCCCAAGCAGATCCCTGAAGAGGCCAAAGTCTGCTCTCCTGAAGTCCAGGGTAGTGAGCTCGCTGTGCGCCCTCCTCAGCGCCCTAAGGATCTTGAACTCCACCATTCCATGGTCACTGCAGCCAAGGCTGCCCTTAAGCTTCACATTGCCCACCAGCCCCTCATTGTTGGTGAGAACAAGGTCCAGCATAGCACCTCTCCTCATTGGGTCCTCTATCACTTGGAGAAGGAAGTTATCAGTAGCACATTCCAGGAACCTCCTGGATGGCTTATGCCCTGCTGTGTTGTCCCTCCAACAGATACCGGGGTGGTTGAAGTCCCCCGTAAGGACCAGGGCTTGTGAACGTGAGGCTGCTCCTATCTGTCTATAGAAGGCCTCATCCACTCAGTCTTCTTGGTCGGGTGGCCTGTAGCAGACGCCCACTATAATGTCACCTGTCCCTGTCCTCCCTTTAATCCTGACCCATAAGCTCTTGGTCAGCTCCTCATCCATCCCCAGGTGGAGCTCCATGTACTCCAGCTGGTCATTGACATAGAGGGCAACACCCCCTCCTCATCTCCCCTGGCTGTCCTTCATAAAGAGCCCGTATCCTTCCATATCCTTCCTCCTGTCCCATAGTATTACTGCTAAACCCCTAAACCAGGACCACAACCTAGTGCTTCTCTACACTCTGTCTTTCATGGGCATCTCATTCTCAAAACTAGCCTCCAGGTTCCCCTCTGACAGCTGTGCTGCTCGCTTTCCAAAAAAGTTCCTAATGCAAGCCCTTTTGCTCCCCACCTTTCCAAAGAGCTCACTTACTTAGAAACTTCTCCAAAAGTGAACATTGTAGGGAGGCTGCCTCGGTGCACAAGGACCTGCAGAGTGCACGCTGCCAAATATCAGCTCGTCTGGGCATACCACCTAGGTGCAGGACTTACTCTGCTTGTGAAACAGGGAAAACTTGCTGTAGAAAAAAAGATTTTTAAAGACACCTGGCTAGCTAGCACCCAAATGTGTCTGAACAATAGCCAAAATTAAGATTGGGTATCTATATGCAGATTTGTTATCTGAAAATACCCACTCGTATCACATAACAGCTAGATGAAGATATGTCTATAAGAGAAACCAAACGCTAGGATGCTGTGTAATCAGCCTAAATTTCAGAAGGGCCAAGCATCCAGTAAATTCCACTGAGACCAACAGCATTATTATTTGATTGTGACTGTATATAATACAAACTCCAGTAAGAGAGACAGACACGGAAAAGGCAAGGTTACACTGGCTTTGAATGGGAAAGCTGATTAAATGCATTTTCCCCAATCACTATTTGATATTACTTGTCACTGTGTCTACCCATTACTCAGTCCCTCAGCATATCATGTCTGTGTTTGCCATGCTAAAGCACATAGTGTTATTCAAATAATCCAAATGCTGAACCACGAGCCAGTTGTGTTTTGTTGGCAAGCTGCAGAAGGACGAGATACTATATGCTGTGTATATATAGGAGGTACTTTTTCATAGCTGAGCCTTCTGTGTCAGGGAGAACAAGGAACAATCTCTACCTTTTAGCAATAACTCGCATGCTTTTATTCAGTTGCATTTAAGTCTTTCAGGCCCTTATCTATGAGGAGTAATAATACTAATTCCTTACATTACTGAATTGTTGCACGGGGAAATACACTACACATGGTGAAGTGCTCCCATGCTGTTGTAAAATGCTAATCAGAAATACCCAGATATGTAGCTGGTTACCAAGTTACGTAAGTTAAAAGTCACCAACCTGGCTTACAAAACCTATTTTCTGATTATTATAATCTGATGAAAATATAACCTAACCCTAAAATATTTTGCCCCAGGATATTTTAAGATCAGTGACTGATGTTACCTAGAGACCACATACGGCTCCTGGTGGCTGGTAGGATGTTCTCCGTGTGGTTAGGAGCAGATGGGGTGTACGTAACGCAGTGAAATGCTGCTGATGGAGGTTTACAGTCCCTGTAGTCTAAGCTGTAAATTCAGCTCTGGTCTCACCACTCCTGGAGTTTGCTTTCCTTAAAACTTTCTGACCCAGCGATGCCCCCACTACCACCACCTTCCCCTGCCCAGCATATGGCTGGTATTCAGTTCGCCTGCTGGGAGTTGATCGGGACGGCTCTGGTTAGATGCCGCAAAGACCTTGACGGTCCTCCTTTTCTTGATGCCAGAACTGGAATATATCTGTGGTTATTCCCATTAGCATCATTACAGATGAGTTTAATCTTGCTGGCTTATCCCTTCTCTAGCTACATATCAGCTCAGAGTACAACATCTAATAAAAATCCAGTATTTCCATGGCCCTCACCACTGTACCTCAAGCATAAGTAGGAGGTGTGCAGGGTGTAAGGAATGTATTCAAAGCACATATATTTAAATGCCTAAATGCCTGCATTTGCCAGCCTTGCCTCCCTGGCCTCCCTTGATAGTCAGTGCAGACAGAGCGTCTGCCCCAGCGGGCAAGTCAGAGCGCATAACCAAGGCTCCTCTCTGAGTCACCCCCAGAGAAGCTACCCTCGTCCACTGACTCTGAAAGGAGGAGAGGGAGACTCATTTCCTAACATAGGCACCCCAGTTCAGCGCCTAAACCTTGTCAGTGTCACTGTCCTCCATCTTCCCTGGATATTTTCTCTTTTCATTTCTCAGGGGAACAAAGAATAATGAAAGAACCACAGGTATTACAAGCAATTGAAGTAAACCCAGACTAGCGAAAATATACTGTTGCCACATTGGCTTAATGGAGAAACAAGCCCTGGCCAGGAATGTGTGACAACAATGTCTAAATCTGAAAGATGGACTGGGATGATACACGGTGAAACCAACCTTCCCAACTTCTAATGAATCCTACTGCATGTATAGACCCATCAGCAAATGTTCCATATATGGGAGAAAACTGGTCGTTTTCCAGCGCATCCTCAACTCTATGTAAACCAGGAGGAGAGCGACTAAAGTAAGATCCAAAATGAGATACCAGATAGTTCTTTCATCCAGTTTTAAATATATGAATACATAAATCAATGTGCATGTTTATGTGTCTGGCTCCAATTAATAAGCACCCATCCTGTGCCTCAGGCTTCCTGACAAGCATCAGAATTAATAATTTAATACATGGAAGAATGATAATCTTGTGGTTAAGTCATTTGAAAGTCGGTTTCAGTTCTTGGCTCTGCCATAGATTTCCTGTGTGACCGTGGGCAAGTCACTTAATTTCCTTGGCCAAGTACCTCAAAGGTATGTAGGTGCCTGATCCCACCAGTTAGGCGCCACTGATATCTTCAAAAAAACATTGCTCAGCTGTTACTTCAGTCGGTAGGTGTCTAATTTCTGTCAGTAGACATAAACAGGGGTTGCTGACATCATCTCACAAGCTAATGAGCCGCTTCAAGGCCTTATTCCAGTTCAAACTCCTGGGTCCCCACCGTGTCACAGCTGAGAAAGCTGGCTTTCAGCTCAGGGGACCCCGAGTGGAGGTGCAGAGGACGTGCCTGCCTAGCTAGAGAGAAGCAAGCTTTTTTGGCCAGGGAAAGCACTGCCTTTTCACAAGGACTTTGGCTCCTGGCAGCTCCTTTCTCAGCTGAGAAGTTTTTTTTCTCATCCATCACTTTTCTGGACCACTAATTCAATCCTGCACATTCAATTAGCTAGCAGGGAATTACAGTATGGGGGAAATTAGAGAAAGGGCAGAGAGGGGGAAAGGACCACACAGGGAAGGTGACACTTTTCTTAGCCTGGGCCAGAGCAACACACCCTCTGTGCCCCGTGGGAGTGGAGCAACCACGTCCAGGCAGTGCCACCCTCCCCACGGCAGCCCAGCAGTGCCTGGTGACTGCTTCTCTTCACTTGCTGTATCTTTTTCACTGAGAGCCCCCGTTGCCATCCATTTCCCTTTCTCCTGGTGCTGCTGACTTTCTGAGGGGGAAAGCTGACGTTTATCACTACTGAAGTCCTCACAACAACAGCAATGGTCCAGTCAGTGCCCTGCTGAGTCCCCCAGGGAGCTAGAGCTGTGATCTGAAATTCCCCAGAGCAATTAAAGAAAAAAAAACCAACACCCCCAAACATACTTGCCCTTGTGACAGATTTGGGGGGCATTTACTAACTGGGTGATAGGAAAAATCATATATTCCCCCGTCTCCAGTTACTGCACGAGCGTGGTGCGTGGGGCAGCTTGGCATTCAGTGGCCAGAGCTGTTGCTCAGAGCCCCCTGTACATCTTCCCAGAGGGACCAGGGGACCTGACCGGCACTGAGTAAATCCCAATGGGCTGTGCAAAGCGGGTAGCCGTAGGGAGCTACCTCCACATTTTGCTGTTACTTTCCTGTATTTCTCTGGAGTAAGAGCAATGCTTTTAGACTGCTGGGAGTTTTAGACTTTGAGGGCTGGATTTAAATAAGTCAGTCAAGTTCTTAAGGTCTTTAGTATATGTGCTAAGCTCAGCCAGTTGTACTGCATCCAAAGAAAGAATAAGGAGAGAAATTTTACATGGCAGCATAGGAGTAAACAGAAAATACAGCACTGAAATTAATTCAGTGGTTTAAGAAATTCTTCCAGCTAAAAACGCACTTACTCTGTTAGCTGATTTAAGACATTGCAAACCAATCAAAGTGGTATAGAAAATTAGATTTTCCGTACGTGCTTTAATGCTTTCCATAACAATGTTGTAGCTGCTAAATCTCATGAATCACACATGAGCAAAGCGAAGATCTCTGAGCACAACTGAAAGGCACTGAGCTACCAAGATAAGGAGATTTTGAGCTGGTGAAAGTTGTTCCCCGAGGTCAGTGTCCTTGTGGATGTGCAGAGCTGTCTCTGGTGTATGTGTTGTGGGGGTAGCAGCTTCAGTAAGGAGAAAGCAGGCCCTAGTGCTTATTCCTCCTCCTGCTGAAAGTACAGAACTCTCTTTTCGGCTCTTTTGCTGGCACAGCCCTATGGACTGAGTCTGCTTGCTGCTGCTGCTGCTGCTGCTGCTGCTGCCTGTGACGAAGAGTTCCCAGCATGGGGGATGCAGACCTTTCCCAGGAAAGCTGTGCCTGTCCCTACCTGTACAAACAGATGCCAAACCAACCCCGTTCTCTCCCAGTAGCAATAGCAACTCGATGCTTCAGTCTTGCCTTGTTCCCTGTCGTGCAGTCGTAGCCTCTCCCTTCCTACAAAACTGTAGCCAGGGAGGCACAGAAGAATTACACAGCAAATCTCAGCTCTGCCTGGGAGGGCAAAGGCTTCCCCCAGCCCTGCAGGTCAGGCTTTGCAGGATTTCGGCTGGGATCACAACTCCCTTGGCTCTTGGCTAGATTTAATCAAGCTGGAATGAAAGCCGGCTCTGCTGAGTTCAGTGCAATGTTAAATAGACTGGGATATGATAGATGAACTCTCCCAACACACATTACTGGAGGGAAGTTAGTTCAGGGTATCTCCTACCCCTCTGTGTTGCTGAGTGCAGCACTGCAAAAATGAAAATTTAGGAACTCTTTTATGGCTTTTAAAGTTACACAGCAAGTGCTTGGAGTGCACAGATTGGGCCATTACTGTAACAAACAAAAGAAGGCAGGTGATACATTAAAACAGCATAACATTTAGAAAATAAATATTTAGAGAGGAAAGAAATTCTTCTGTACCTCTGCTGTAGGCATCCTCCAGAAGCAATCTTCCCAGCTAGAGTCTGCAGTATTATCAGCCATTATAGTCAGCACCTGCCACAAATGCCTCCAGGCAGGATCAGGTTTTGTGTTGTCCTTCTGAGGAGGTTTTTTTAATGGGTAATACGATGAAAAGAATATAAAAATGTGCTGTTTAACTCTTTTCCCCTTCAGCCAAATCATTACAAAGGTTGATCTTTTTGACAGTTGATCTAGCATATGGGCACTGACTAAGTAAATAGTGGATGTAGCCATAGCCAAAAAATGAATCTACCTGTAGGTGGAACACTGACCACAAAATGCTGTGGAAAGGCTCCCATGGTAGCTCTTAGACTACTCTGAGCTGAAGTGAGGGGTTTTTTCCTCTTATTGTCTGGTAGAGAGCAACTGTTTTTTACATCATGCATTATCGTTTAAAAAAGAGTATATAGCTATTGCTCTCCAGGCTGTGGTTTACAGGCACATAAGCAGGAAACACTTTGTGAGCTTAGTCATTATTATACCTAATGATAAGGATTTACGAATAGTTTATTAACATCTGGCAGTCATCAGCTTGTAATGAGAGGTAATTTTAATACATCCATTCCAGAAAATTAATTTTTGATGCTTAATGGACACAAACATTAGCATCCATAATTGAAGGATTTTTTTCAAACATCTTCATTCTACATATATTACTTGTTTTCATATTTTTTTATGTGAACTACTTTTAATTTCTTGTTGAGCACACACTTTATAAAGGAAATTAATGGAGGCTTCCTGTTATGGGCTAAAGGAAGTAAGAAATCCAAACAGATGGATACTTTAATGGGTATCTTCACAAATCCACATAATGCTTTTTCATGTGCTCTTAATCAAGTGTACATTTGCATTATCTAGATTTTGCTTGCAGTTATACCACAGAGGAGCTGAGTGATTACATATTTGATATAGTTACTGTTTAACCTCTTTACACAGTTCTTTCAGCAGATTGGACACACAAATAACTTACAGATCCTGTCGGTAGGTCTCATAGGAGATCAGAGTCGGGAACTACAGACAAGAGACTAGATACTGGGGAAGAGGGTCAGAGTGCCAGCCACAGACAATCCAGTCTCTGGTCAACAAAATACCCTGCATAGCCCCTTAATCATAATTACTGCGCCCGTGAGCAACGGCACACGGCTAAGCGCAGTTGTTTAACACAGGCCAGCTGAAGAGACTGCATGGCCACCCAGCATTGGCCACATCTTTGTGGAACAGAGCTCAGACCCAGACCTCACAGCCCTGTTTGAGAAAGAGGTATCCACTGATAGATGGTGGTACCAATAGTGACAGCTTTTATTCATTCACTTCTAATGGTTATAATCTGTATCCAAGACCTGTGAATGATTTGGGCTTGTTCATTTAAAGTCCTCTGCTCCATGACCTATTCCATCCTTGCTGCTCACCAGTGAATCCATGAAGCTCGGGCATGCTCTCTCACTGCATCCACTTACTCTAGGATGTACTCTTACTCTGCTCTCCACTGATGTTTTGCAGCTCTGCAATCTTCACTTCATATCACTCTTTACTAGTTTTGATGCAGAAGGGAATAAAAGCTTTCAGAAGTACTCCTTATTGCTTTCTCATGCTGTTCCTAGCTTCACTGGCAGTAAACGCGCAGTGGACGTGGTGTTTGCAGACCTAACGTACTTGAGATCTTTCTTTCTTGTCCGTGATCACAAGAGCAGCTGCACATTTATTGAGGCTTAGTGCGGCAATCCTGTCTGCCTGCTCTCGCCCCAAGCCCTGGAGCAGGGGTGCCTTGCTCCTCCTGGCTTGGCATCCCCAGGAGATCCCTGGAACCTTCCTGATCAGCCCACTGCAAAGAAAAGTCCTTTCTGGACTGGAAACGGCTCACTCTATTTTCTTTCTACATTTTCTTCTTTGATCCTTCCCGGTAGAGATTCGCTCAAGAAAAGAGGTGAAACCTTCAAAGGAAATAGATCTAGCATGTTTGCTGAATGGGTCTGCAGAATTTGCTGAGAGATGGCTATCCTGAGACATGCTTTTCTTTCCCACCTGTTGTTCTTTCAAAGCCTCCTGCTCAGTTAAATCCATAAACGATAACAAAAAGAAAAAAAGCCCAACTACCAGTCAGTCACACAGATCTTGTTTTCATGGATCCACTCTCAATCTGCCAGGCTGTGTCACTGATATACATGAGGCACGATAACGCTATTACCCAATGTACATTTTACTTGATTTCAGAACCTCATGGATTTTTAAGGCTCTCTATGGCAAAACTGCCAAATTCAGCTGCTTCACCACATTAGTTGCTTGAATACCTTGAATAGTTTCTGATACTGATATAGGAGTTATCACTGGCAATGGCAGAGCATGGAGAGGTTGGTGACCCACGGGGCACGCAGGGAGCAGGGCAGCTGGGGGCACTGGGGGCAGCCCTAGCCCCCGGCATTGGGCACCTCCCTGGGGACGGGGACAGGGACGGGACAAGGATGACATGGGGATGGGACGTGGACCTGCAGGTGGGCCCAGCAGGGCAGGGCTGTGGGGAGCTGGAGGCCAGCCCTGCTGCAGCATTGTTGGGTCAGGGGCTGCCCTGGTCCTTATATCTCTCCTTTGTCAATGTGCTCATGGACAATCTACTCATGAGATGAAGAGCTACAGAAGGATAGAACTTGTTTTTTCATATTTATCCCAAGAAATCATCGGAGAACACTAGCTCAATGAAAAATTAATAGTTATTAGACCAGGAATATGGAAATCAGAAACCACACTGCCACTTTCTAGAAATAAACATGAGAAGGGAAATGCTTCAAATACTGATCATATATTTGTGAGTTTAGTGATCTTCTAGATGCAAGGTTTTACATTAGACTTTTACAAGTGTTCTTTCTCATGAGAGTTTTTGCATCCTGTGTTTACTTGCATTTTTTAAAAGTCATAAATGGAGTTGACTTCCTTTGAGTTTTGATTTTGTAAATTAATTCTCGATAGACATCACAGCTTCTGGCATAACATCAATATTATTGTAGTTTACATGCAATTATTCTCACAGTAGGTTCTAGTTCATTAATTCCTGAGAAGCTAATACAGTCAACAACACTTTGATTTTAATGATATCATTAGAAATAATCTTTTTACTTCTCTGTTTGTTATTTCTCCAGTGGCATATTTCACAGTACTAACTCCTTCACTTCAGTTGCCCTGAGTTTCATCTGTGCTAGGGTGGTACAAATTCAATTTCTCTTGAGCAGACATCCCACAGGATTTTACTTGTGGCATAATAAGGTTCAACTATTTAACTGGTGATTAATCTAAGTTTTCCAGCATTTCAACATCTTGCTGCAGAAAACTATATGCTGGCCACTGTTCTTAGGCAGCTAGCCTCCCACAGCTTCCCTTTATACTCAGAAGGTTCCAGATGGATTCCACCTAGCTTCAGCAACGAGCGCAGCTCTCCTAGGTGAGCTCTGCTCAGGATGAGCAGAGGTGAGGGTGATCAGCCTGTCTCAGGGCTGAACAGCTCATTGAAGAGTGCCTGGCTGGCTTCCCATACATGGTGTTGGTAATGGAGGTACCCAAGTTGGGGTGGACTAAAGTTCGCTATGGTGAGTAAATCCTTCATCGATGAAAATACCCTGTCATCCAACGTGAAGCCAAATCTATGTATTTCCCCCCCATTCTGCTATGCTCTGTGTTGGAATAAATGCTAGCATCCCACAATCTATCAGTTACATTATGAAATTAGATGAGAAATTGTGTGTTAGTCACCAGGTAACGCACAACACATACGTTTTTGCTTAACTTTCAGAGCACATGGCTTCAAATCCATTAAGACATCCATGACACTGATGCCAAGTCTTTTTAAATCACTAGAATATATCCTTGATCCTCCAAACCTGATTCAGAGCTTTTGGAAGATGCCTATGCAGGGCTTGACAAAAGTAAAAGTCATGCTGTTTTTACCTCTTTCTTGTATCAGAAATGTCTGGGAAATTGAGTGCTTGCAAAATCTCTTGAATACATGACTAGTCCTTAAGGGACTTTGCTTTGCTTCAGAGGTTGACCAGGGATGATATTATTTGCTGATGGCTTTATATTACCAATGTTCAAGTTCCTAGTTCTGTTTTTCTTTTGAGAAAAGGAAGAGAGGAAGAGAGAAAGAAAAAGAGATAGAGAGAGAAAGAAAGAAAGGAAGACAAAGAAAGGAAGAAAGACAGACGAAGAAAGATAGACAATGAAAGAGAGGCTAAGTATTTTTTATCTTGGAAATACCTATTTGTCCTGGTTTTGGCTGGGATAGAGTTAATTTTCTTCCTAGTAGCTGGTATAGTGCTGTGTTTTGGATTTAGCATGAGAATAATATTGATAACACACTGATGTTTTAGTTGTTGCTGAGCAGTGCTTACACTGAGTCAAGGGCTTTTCAGCTTCTTATACTGCCCTGCCAGGGAGGAGGCTGGGGGTGCACAAGAAGCTGGGAGGGGACACAGCTGGGACAGCTGACCCCAACTGACCAAAGGGATACCCCACACCATATGATGTCATGCTGAACAAAAAACTGGGGGGAGTTGGCTGAGGGGGGTGCGGCCACTGCTCAGGAACTAGCTGGGCATCAGTCAGCGGGTGGTGAGCAATTGCACTGTGCATCACTGGTTTTGTATATTCTTTTATCATTATTATTATTTTCCCTTCCTTTTCTGTCCTATTAAATTGTCTTTATCTCAACCCACGAGTTTTACCTTTTTTCCGATTCTCTCCCCCACCCCACTGGCGGGGAGTGAGTGAACGGCTGTGTGGTGTTTAGCTGCCTGCTGGGTTAAACCACGACACTGTTTTAGTTTATGTTTGCTGGAGGACTGAGCGCAGGGAGGGCACTAGCCAGAAGCCACCAGGTTATCACATCCCAGCAAGGATGTTCTGGAAGAAGCAAGGTAGGGAAATAAACCGTGTTAACTAAGTTCATGCCCTCTGTGACCCCATGTCCCTGACAGAGTGAAGGCTTCTATCTTGCCCAGTACTGATTAAAAAAAGACCAAGTCAGCAATTATGCTGTTTTTATATAAAAAAATCCTGTTTTCCTACATCCTGGAATCAATAAACACCAAAGGAGCGGGTCATTGTGCTGTATACCAACATGCAGTTACTAACAGTGAAAATTTATGCTCTTTTCTAGGTCATTTGTATTAGCATGTTTGGCTCAGTCTTGAGAGTTTGAATTATTGATTCCTCCCTTGTTTAAACAGAATTATTTTCTCCTCTTTTCTCCTGTACTGCTGTCTAAATCCTCACATCCACAACATAACAGAAAAGTCAGTGCTGTAGGTTAATGGTAGAAAACTCTGCTGAGCAGAACCCAGTGGAGTCACTCTGCGTGCCCTTTTTGGGCTCTGGGAGCACAAAGTTTAAGTCTCTATATAAAGGCTGCCACAAAAACTGCAGAGCTCATATCTGTTTCTGTTTTTTTTTGCTTAAGGTATTATTTTTTGTCAGATTCTGTTACAATCCCAGCGCATGCTTTAACCTACTTGTACAACGCCCACATATATAAATACACCCACCCCCTATAGACTCTTTTGTATCATTCCATCACCTACTTTTTACTGGAGATCAAATCAGGGACCGAAGATGGCTGAAGGGTCTTGGAATTTGATGCCAGGGGAGACATCATCTTGGCCTTGGCACATGTTTTGGAGGCCTGCAATGGTACTGCAGTGCTCTGACGGGGCAGGCACAGAGGGGCTTCGTGGAGACCTGGTTAATTTTCAACATCTCTTTGAGCTACAGGTCAATCCATAGGAAGCCTGCTATGCATTAGAGTTAAGTTCAGTAATTAGCTGCTTCAGAGTGCTGTCATAGAGAAGCTCTGACTAATGAATGTGTCTCAGCATTTATAGCTAAAAACCTCCTGGGCTTGTCAAAAGAGCAGAGAAAACGATATACAATTTCATGAATATTATTGGCTAAAGGTGGACTCGCAAGACAAATGGCAGTGATTTAATGATGAGGCATAAGAGGTGGACGACCAAAGGCCTTGACACACACAGCCTTGCCCTAAAGCCCTGTGCACGTCCCCATCCCACTTTGAACTGCAGATACAGGTAAGTAAGTCGTAGGAACTGAGCTTTTGCAGAACCTACAGTAATCTTGAAGATTTTGAACGGAAAACTAAAAAACCTGTGCAGCTGGTAGTGCCAGCCCCGGGACACAGACACCTCCACTGCCAAGCGGTTGCAAGGGGCCCTGGCATGGCTCGGGGCTGCACCATCCGAAAACCAGTCCTGGGAGAAGCACTGGCCAGGGACACTGCCTAATGGGTGGTTTGCATACAACAGCCCTGGTGTGGACAGTACGAGGTTTTAGCAGCGTGGAAACACCATTTGATTCCACCAGTACAAATCAGCCGCTGCGTCCTGTGCTGCAGGCACCGCAGAGCGGCTGCTCACAGGGAGCTGTCTGGACAGGATAAATCCCTCGAGTTGAGTGCCTCTGGGAACCTTGTGCTTTTATATCTTTCTCCCTGTGAGAATCAGAAATGAACGTCACTGCGCAGCTAATCCCGTTACTGGCACGGGGGGTCTGAGCTGCCAACGCTGCGCACTCCCAAAGCCTGCTTGCTTCAGGGCTCGCCAGCAAGGGGAGCGCTGCTGGCTCAGCTCAAAATCTTCCCCGTTCACATGACACGGGCCTTAATCCAGGAAAATATTTGCTTCTCTCCTCCCATTGGGGTGGGAGGAGAATTCAGTGTCTTGTGCTGAATGCATCATTTCTGAGGCCAGAGCACCCTCCCCATGGCTGGCCAGAGGCTTGGTGCTCTGAGGGCAACCGCCCCACTCTCCTGGGTGCTCTCCACAGCCCTGGGGTCATGCCAACCCGGGTATTTCCCGAAGCCTTAAACACCGACCTGCAGCTGGGTAATGACCCCTTTGTGCCGTCCACCCCTGCTGACTGCGGCACGTGCTAACCTGGACCCGCGTGCCCACTGGACCACCAGCAAGGATCTGAATTTGCCTGGAGCTGAGCAGACAGCGGAGAACAGGACGGCTGGCGCTGGACTATCTCAATGCCATAGAAACTCTTTGCTATGTGCTGGTTTCAGCAGCATCAAATAACTGAAGGATGGAGGTGACACCGTGACAGCCATCTAGAGGGGACGATGCCCAGTCAATATCTTTGTATTCTCTGTTTAGATGTGCCTTTTTACCAGTATCTGATCTTGCATGTTGTCATAATGCAGACTTACCTTCTCCAGCATCAGATAGCTGCCATTGAGAGCTATGCCTCCTTCATAGCCAGTGGGCAGGCCCATTCAGGGGAGAGATTTGTCTGTCCTGTTTACTCATCTAATATAGGATGACATTAAGTCTGCTATAAATGCAGCTGTTTCATGTGGTTGCAGAGAAGAGTTCTCTCTGAAAACCATTACCAGCGCTGGATGTGGAATAGGATGGGAAAGGGAGAAGGCAAGCAGCTCTTTAACTTTCTCCTTTCCACACTCATCCATTAGTGATGTCCAGGGCAGGCTATACTCCAGGGCACACGCATGGCTGCAGCTGGAGATGTGCACCTGCACCGTCCCTCCAGAGCTCGTGGGATGTACCTCCTGATGGGAACCAGCCTTCAGCGCGGTGCCTCTGCTGCCAGGCTGTCCAACGCCTCCTCCTGGTGGGTGCAGAACCCGTGTGACAGACATTTTTTGCCAGGGTAATTATCCCACTTTCCCACGTAACGCTAGCTAACCCTATGCCAGCATAGCTGCATTTATGCCAGATGCTTTGCTGACCCAGCATTTTGGGCCGGGCAGTGTCTGATTCTTTTCCCTCTGAGATGATGTATGGCTCTGGCACAACGCCCTAGTGCTGACCAAGCCTAATATTAAAATACAGAAGGGCTGTATTGCTACACTGCAATCCGCCATGAGTAGAGGGCAGCAAAGTAGATTCAAATCCTCGGAAACAGATCCCTCTAGGAATCAGAAGGCACTGTGCCTTTTCTGCTGCCTCCTTTGGGAGAGAAAGAAACGATTTCATACCTTTTTGTGAAGGAGATAGATAGCGGCTGTGATGTACTAAAGACCAAAGGCATCAGGTTTTAAAGAGACTATTACCTCTTTAAATATAGACCAGTAAAATCCACTCATCAATACTCACTGGGGGTTGCCTGTGGAAGTTACCTGCTAAATCACGAGTTTTCTAAGTGTTTTGGGGAACTAAAATTGGCATAATTTCCAGTGTCATCCATATTAATCAAGAGAACAGACCAGAGTCAAGATCAACTAAGGTGAAGGAAACACTTTTCATGTGTCTTTTCAAGACATCCTTTAGAGCAGACTTGGTTAATTGGCATCCAGGTAAAAGAAAAACATATTAGCCTGTCAAGAAAAGAAAAGAGAGTTACTTCTGTTTGAGATGTAAACTTTATTTTTTATTTCCCATTCATGTGGACTTTCATGCTTTCTGTCCTTTCTTCTGTTTTTGGAAATAAGAAGAATGTTAAAATGACAAAACAAAAGGAACTAGTGGTAGAAAAGTTAAAGAAAAATGGATCATCCCTGGAAGAAATGGAGAGGGGCAATCTTCCTCCGCAAGACCTCGCTGCTCTGGGCAGAAGGCAGGTGGTTCCCGTGTAGTGCCAATGTCCTAACACCATGAAAAAATTCCACTGGACGACATGTGCAAGGATGGAGCATACATAAGTGCTAGAAGCTACAGAAATCGATACTGCTGCCAAAGGAATACCCTTAGCCCATATTGTACTGTCGTAACCTGAAAGACGGACATTTCCGTGATGTATTTAAATAAACAAAATCTCCAAACAATAGCATTTGGAACTATTTCAAGTTCTGTACTGGAATGTATTTGGGTATTACTTGATGTCTGTTATTTTAATTTTAATTCCAATAGGAAGTGTATGTAGCTTAATGCAATGCTGAGGCAGATCAAGACTGGAAGATCTGGTCTTCAGCCAGATATCTAATATTTAAAGCCATATTTTTTATCATCTTCTGTAGCTAGAGGCTCTGAAGTCTGGAAACAAAGTCTCACAAACAAAAACAAGTTGTTCTTTGAAGGGTGGAAATAATGAACCTTTTCTCCTATGGGTTTATGTTCTGTGCCCCATTCTTCCCCTTCTCGCTGTGTCACTGCAATGATCTCAGCTTCCATCTTCTGCAATGCCACGTGCTCAGGCCTCCCCCCAGCCGATACTCGTCCCATGCTGTCCAGCCCCTGGGTAAGGCAGGAGCAAGGCGAGCCGTACCTGGCTTTGAGGTGTTTGCTGGCCGGGCATCCGCCAGGCCAAACAGAACAGGTAAGACCAGTGACCATGCTGCAGCCACCTTCGATGCAAATTCCTGATTTAAATCTCTACCTTCTACTCAGACTACAATTTTCTTCAGTAAGATAGCTGCTGAATTTGCCTGCCACCGCCCAATAAGTTCGAAATTATTAGCACAGAACCGGCAGAGACTCAAACCCTTATTTCTCTTAGAGATCAAGATAAAAGCACAAAATGTACCTAATCAAAGTAGTGATAATCTCCTCCTCCCCAGGTCTGAGCCCTACCCCGATTGACTAGACAGTCTTTTAGGTGCAGGGCACGAGGAACACATTCTCTCATTGACTCTTCTCATTTGCTATCTCTGAAGATAAATGAAATCAAGTTCTGCCACATTTTATGTGTTTTAGGGCCTGAACATGACCCCTCAAAAGCAGGCAGTATCTCTGTCAGTTATACTTGATGTCACCTCTTGAAGTGATTGCGATCACACAAAACAGTTAATCAGTATGAAGTTTTGCCATTTCAGCCACCTTTTTTCATAATATATCTACCGGAGTAGAAAACATTACCTGAAAAAAGTACTGTGCTTGGTTAACTCTTGCTTCCGAAAATGCTGAAGAGGTCTCAGGAGACTCTGTCACTGATGTTAGGAAAATCTTTCTATCTGTATCACCTATAATCAAAGCAAAACAGCCACCCTTATCCCACAAAGGCTCTTTAACTCCAGCAAAACTCACAAGAAGGCAGGGCAGGGACACACAGGACCTCATTCCATCCACACCTTTACTGTCACAGATGACCACATCACTGTTATGAAATCAGAAAGCTCCAATTCAAAAGACAGTTATTATATTTTGAGTAACATTAATACATTTATTTAATTGTAATTTACTTTTCATTCATAAAAAGGACAAAGCACGGTCCTGCTCTACTCATTTGGAAAAAAAAAAAAGATAAAAAGTAACTAAAAAAACAGTTCAATATTCATCAGTATCAAATAATAGTAATATCAAGTTTCCTGAAATATAAAGAAACAACAAATATGTCTATCTATATAAACTTTAATTAAGAACCTTGCATTTTAAAACAGATGATACATTAGTTAGTTTTTCTTGACAACAATTTGAAGCTGAAGGTCCCAGTCAAATTTACACAATTATGTGAACAGAAAAATCTCCAGCTATCTGATCAGTATTTGAGACCTACCTCATCTGTGTTGCTGATTTAAAAAAAGAAGTGGCTTTCCTTCCCAGGTCATTTCCATGCAAAAACTAAACAGTTTTGCTTTTTACACCACGTATTAGAAAAGTAAAAGGCAGTCATGCATTTGGCAAAAGTTTTAGCTGTGGTTGTAGATTATATAAAAATGAGTCATACTGCAAAAGAACCAAACCAAATGAAACACAATAAAACACATTTTTTTTGTACAGAAGGCTTACAGCGTATTAGTTTCTTATGTATGAAGACAGCTCATTTCTCTTTCAAATAATTATACAATTTATGAAACTCAGTAGTGTTTGACACTTTGACATTCCTCTATAGGGAAGTTATCACTTTCACCTATTTAAAAAATTTTCATCTTGTAACAAATAGATAAAATTAAACTAAAATAGCATTATTGATATTTCTTAATGAAGGCTCTACACTTTTACATGTAAATATATAGTACAAAATTATACAAATAAAAGAAGGGGGTGTAAATTATTAATAGACCTATTCTTGCTTCATGTAAATATTATTATTATGGACCTCTACAGTATCAGTTCTAAAAAGATAAAATCTATTTCTAAGTAGCTAGCAAGGTTGTGCTAATAAAATATGATTCAAAGCTTGTAATTCTTGAAGCATCAGACATTGCACTATTACTTGAGCCAGCTGATTCAATATCACTGTGTTTCTTCAACATTCACACTCAAACTAAGTCCCAGCACACCATGGAAAATGAAAGGAATGTGCATTTCTTTAACAACTTAAAAAAACCCGAACAAACCAACAAAAAACCCAACACTGAAACACTCTAGACACAGTCAGAACAAAAACATTCTCTATCTCTAATAGAGTTCCCATTTTGCAAAGGCCATAGTAAACATTTAGATTCGACTAACAGTTGGGATCTGACTTTCATGTATTAACACACAGTTGGATCATTCAGTACTCTATCAAATAGGGAGACGGCCTCAGAACTTTAAAACTCTTATTTACAACACTATGAACACTAGAATAATATCAAGTTCTTGAAAAAGCATATAATTCTCCCAAATATACACCTTCACTACAGGAAGGTAACACCTGGCATCTGCAGCATAAAAATGTAAATATAATAATTTTTTTACTGTGCTACTCTGTTTTTGCCATTTACTGTATATCTTTTTCTTTTTTTATATTTTAATTCTTTTCACTTTAAAAAATAACATACATTTCCTACCATTTCATGGTCCACTTGGCTGACCTTAACATGAACTCCATCTCCAAACTCCAAAGTGTTATATTGCTACCTTAATAATAATAATACTAATAATACTAAATCAAAACCAATACATTACGCTGCTTCCCTGAAAGCTGACATTTCACTCCTAAAATCAGCAACAATGACCATAACGGAATTTTTCAACAGAACTGTTTTAAGAAAAGAATATGGTAAATCTCGTGTCAGTGAAGTACAGGTAAATTCCTTTAAGCTGAGCATGCTATGCATGTCTCGGGTGTCCTGAACATCTTTAAAATAAAAAATTCCTTGTCACTGACTTTTATTTCAAGTCCTTCAAATTATATCCAATAGCCTCAAGAAATATAGCTCTAAAAAAATGAAATGTTTTTGCTTTGACTGTCTCTCTAAAAACCAGTAATCCCAATAAATGATGATGGGGCCATTCAAAAATATGCAGTACACAAAACATATAGGATAGTACAGACAGACGTAGTACTCTTACATTTATCACATACAATCAACATTTCAATCTCTATTATATTTCACAATTTGTTATTCAAGTTAAAGCACCTACGTATGGTGATTTTACTTTCACTGTACAGCCTATGTTATTGGGTTTTAACACTGTAACTTGCCCCATTGGACCGAATCATGCAACTGTCACAGATCAGCATAAGTGTTTTATAAGGCATATTGGAACAAGTTAAAAATATTTCTTAGCCTTTCAAAAGTTGATTTACTTCATGAAGGAGTTCCTGGATGCCTCAGTCCTCTTAAAGTTCATAGGAAATCGGTAGGGTAATTTATTTTAAAGTGTGATTTATTTGGCTTAGGATGGTGCCACAGGAATCAAAAAGAGTCGTGGTCCTCATCTTCAAAGGGAGTCCTTTGTGTTAGGTGGAGGACAAGGTAAATCCAGCTACATTCAGAATCCCGAGCAGGCGAGGACACCCAGGGTAGGCACCACCAGGACCAGGAGCAGAGTCGGTACTCCAGCAGTGGCACCTGCGCATCGAACAGACAACAACACGGTGTTGGTCCTACCTCAGTATTACTCGCGGCGGGGGGGAACAACCCTGGATGCAAGCAAGCGAGAACGTGGGGTACAAAGGCTGGAAAACCAGCTGGCGTCTCTCAGCACAGCCCCTACCTGTATCGATAATCTGAAACGGACAAAGAGACTTGCTACAGTACAGCAGAGGACTCGCTCTTTTGTTCTGCAAGAGCTGTTTACGCAGCGTGTTTATACAAGCAGCAAGGCCATTCAGAACACATCAGGGTATTTTGATTTGGCCGGTCCAACAAGCCAGGAGGTTATACCAGGAGGTAAAAGGTCAAAATAAATATTTAAACATGTGAAAACAGAATTAATGGAGTCTTTGAAATGTGACGAAGTAAAGAGACACCTTTGGAAATGTTAATGTTCGTATGATCAGCAATAATCTGAGAGATGTCAAAGAGCCTGGTCCGTTTGTTTACCTGCCAGATTACAAAGTCCAGATGGCTGACTTCTAGCAGTGTGGCATTTACACATTTATGTCTCTTAAAGTCACAAGGGTCTTTCTTAAACAAATATTTTAAGACAAAAAATATTAATTGACAGCTTACAAACTTTACATGACTTGATCTGGCAAACAGGCATAAGAATTTCTATTACGTTAAATGGCTTGTGTTGCCATGGTCCAGCTCCCTGTTAAGAAGCATCGATATGAGAAAATGACCCAGCCAAACTGATACTGGTTGGCAGCCTGGCTGTCAGCCTTGGAGATGGGCCAAAGGAGCTGGAGAACGGTCTATTCTTTCATCGCATTGGGCTCATCTGGGTCAGGATGGTAGCGTGTAGGTGGGCAGAGAGGGACCCAGCTTACTGCTCGTCTTGCTGTTGGACACAGACTAAGGACAGAAGTGCTTGCAGCTGGTGGTGATAGTCCTGAGGAGCTGCTGGAACCAACCCACTGGACAGCTCTCCAGCAAATGTTCTTCTGAATGAGGAAAAACCAGACTGAAAAGGTAACACATGAATCGAACAGCACAGATTTCAGCAGGCAGCCCTGTTTTAGCTAACAACAAGCACAGTATGACAAATTTCAAGTATTCTTTCATAGAATTTAAACTCCCAAAGAGCATTCACATTTTCTCATCAGACCTCTTGCAAGGACAAGTAAATCACATCATCTGGTCCAGCACCATGCAGGCTCCTAGAAAGACAGATCTGTAGGTTTTATGCGTCTGCCACAGAAGTTTCTGCATCTTTCAGGATAAATAAAAAGCTTAATTATTCATTTTGTGTCTATCTCAAACCTCCTATTAATAAGGTGCTTTATTAATTATAAGTTAGTAAAACAAGATCCTGAATGTGAAAAAAATGCTGGTTTGAAGTGAGAATTTGGCCAAATAAATATTTGTGGGTTACCTTCAAGCATTTATTTCTTACAGTATTTCCTACCCACAACAATAAGGAGAAAGTAAGGAAATTAGATGGAAATGAAACTGACTGATAACAAAAAATATTTTTAATGAAATTTGTAGATTAAGTTCAAATCATTACCCTCTAGAGGTCATCAGCTTATCAGTTAGCTGTGGATATATGGAAGTGATAGTATTTAGTCATTTGTGGTTCCTACATACATAATTGTAGGGATTTTTTCTGATGGGGTTTTCACAATATGTCTCAATACACTGTAGGTTTGACTTCCTTCTGATCAGCATCTTCTCTGATGTACCACACATGTACTATTTGCAATTCCGAGATGAAAGTTTTGTCCTCCAAACAAGTCATGCCTAAGGATGCTTCTTCTCTTTGCAGAGTCATTTAAATGAGCCTTCATCTGCAGTTCCCCATATTCATAGCACGTTCTCTCCTCATTTGGCTTTAAACAGCCCCACTCCAAACAATGGCAGTTTTCAGGCAGTTGTTCGAAAAGCCAGCTGGGAGCATATCTCAAACTAGAGCGCTTAGTCTTCTTTCCTCACAACTGGCTTATTACAATACTTCCCAACTAAATCCTGAGCATTGGTAGGGTGGGAACAATCATGTTCCACAAGATGTATAGTACATGTGTATCACTGGAGAGAGCTGGGTCTAAAGACACCTTTCATCCAAGATCTCTCTCTCTAGAGAAGGTGTTAGAGGAGTGTGTGCCCTCCCCATCCCAGGAACAGAAGTATGCTTATGAGGCAACGAAATACCACATGAAAGGATGTGCCTACATCTGTTCATATGCATGTATGTACAGCTTCTCACCTACCAAATCTTTTAACAAAAAGCAGACCATAAGCCACTAGCAAACAGAAGGCCTGACTTGTTTACAGTTGGCCTTTAGTAGTGAATTTAAGTGCCATTAGAAAGGCAGATCTGAAAGGCAGTGTCTCCTGACCTATGGATGAAGCTCATGGATGCAGACCCCATTAGGGATATATTCAGAAGACAGCCTCCAAGACGGAGACACCTATTTCCCCTCCTGTTTCTACCACAGAAGGTGGAAACAAGTATTTCTACATGATCCTGGTTTCTCCATTGTCCCACCAGGGAGAAAGTCCACAGCATCTGCCATGAAGCCAGAATTTTAGGGCTTTCCCCACAGAATTTTTTTTCAATTTCAGCCGTATTCCTCTTATTGTCCCCCTTCTTTCTAGGTCCACCACCCTACTCCTCCTGACTTTGGTCCTCACTCACATCACATCTTTCTGCTGCTCCACTCTCTTCCCTGTCCCCCATACTAAACTCCATCCTTTTCCTCCTGCTTCTGATGCCTCAAACCTCTTCTCTGCTCCCATTCCCATCCTTTCCCCTACTGCTGTCTGAAGTCAAGATTTCTTCCTAAGTCCTTTCTGATATCCAAGCACTTGGAAAACCAAGACAGGAGACCTACCAATCCTTCTTCATCAGCTCAATTCAGCTGTAAAAAGCACATTTCTATGAATAGTACATTTTTCCATAGGAAGCAGTATATCCATCTCAGTGAAAGATAAAATTAAAGAAAATATTGGAAGATTGCTTTTCTAAGTATCCACAAACAGAGGAATTTTATGGTTAAGATGAACAGGAATGTATGTTCAAATATATTCTCATACATAACAACTGCAGATTTTGGCAACTGTGAAAGTACGGGGGTATATTTATCTGTACTTTTTAGTGATTTATGAGACACATTCATCTTTTCTGTAGTCTTTATCCCTAAATATCAAAGTAGTGCTTCTTAATGAATGCATAAGAGCCATAGGAAAAAAAATTCCAGATTTCATATTTAAGAATATCCACAGAAAACGTATTCTGCCTCTGTCAGACGAGGATAATGCAGTTGGAAAGACACAACTAAACTCATATTTTGAATGCTTCTAATGAAGGAAAACATGAAAAAAAGTTTGCCGAGTGAAGTTAAATGATGAACAAGTATGAGGAAATTTTTATTTGCATGTAACTATTCTACAAAGAGAAAGGAATAATAAATCTTCCCCTGAGATGTGCTCACTGGCTCCAGGATTAATAGTTAGCAATTCACCCCATCACAGCAGGTCCTTACAAGGTTTAGGCACTGTTGCAGAGATATGTATAACAGCTCTCCGCAATGAAGCAAATCCTACCCTTAGACAGCACGTTAACAGAACATTAGGAGGACAAATGCACATTAAACAGATCATCTCTTCTTTTTTCTTGTTAGATTACTGACCCGCATGTCAGGAACCATACTTTACTTGAAACACCAGTCACCACTGCATGACAGCCAGTACACTCCTGCAGCTCAGGAATGGAAATTAATGTAAAAGTTTTGCCTGAGTACAGACTACAAGATTTGATTCTATATAGTAATGTAATTGTGATCTGTCAGTTTTAACAATCTTTAGAAACTAGAGAAATGCCAGATAAAGACTTAATGAACGTGTACAAATAAACACGTAGATGTAAATTAAAACAGAAGGATTATTAAGCTCCTTCTGAAGTCTGGCAAGGTATAAGCTGGGTATATTTAGCACCTAAAGATTCATTCTCTCCCCAGTGTTATAATGTGTGATCTCTCCTCTCAACCAGCATCTTGCATATCCTGTGTGCATGCAATTGCAAACTACAGTTATCAAAGTCAAAGCCAAGACCAAATCAGTATCACATGACCTAACTACCACCCTAATACACCATATGTGGACTTCATATCAAGAGTCCTCATTTCTTTCAAATAAACAATGAAACGCACACCTGAAATTTGTTTTGGTTTTTTTTTTTTCCAACAGCCCCAAGCAAAATAAGTTGTGAAATCTTGCTATATTCCCATAGAGACCTTGCTACTGTCTGATATAGTTCATGTAGTTGATGTTTTTAAGCCTAGGACTAAAGTATCTACAGAAACATCTACTCAGAATGTAGCTTAAAATCGAATAAAATTTGTAGGAGATGCATGCAGTTAACCTAACTTTTTTTCCTGCCTCCTGTTCTCAGCAGCTTTTCTCACAAGTGGTTGTTTATCTGAGTAAATGAAGAGAACAACTGCTGGATGGGCTTTTCTTCAGCAAGATCGTTACATATCACAGGAACTCCTGGTAACATCCCACTAATCCACAGCTTTCTACTCGTATTTTAAGTTCTGTGTTGCCATCTCAATCACATAAAGTCTAGGATGAAATATTTTACACTTCTGAATAGAGATCCTGGATTTTACTGACATCTTGAACACAAAGTCTAGGATGAAATATTTTACACTTCTGAATAGAGATCCTGGATTTTACTGACATCTTGAACAGTATGCAACATTTTTCCAATTATATTCAAAAGTAATGAAATCAATTTAATGCCTAAATGAAACAGGCATTAAAACAATTCAGACTTTGACATATTTCCCAAGCCTTTGTAACAATTTGTTATTAAAAATACGTCACTATTTTCTTTAAATGTTACTTATCTTTAAGATATAACATTTTTGGCCCTTTTCCCAACATCAGTATCTTTTTTACAGGATTGTAAAAAAAAATAATCTAGAGGGCTGTTTAGAAATCCTATTTTCATCAGATCTGTGAACCAGGAAATTAGTTACTGGTCATCTGTGAAGCTGTCATACATGAATAACTTCTCTTGCTCAGTGGGAAAGTGTTTGCACTGCCAACATACACAAACTTCAAGCTATTCCTCAGCTAATCATGAGCTGATCCTGTTATGGCAAAACTCTTTCTCTGCTTTTGTTGTCAGGAAAGATTGTTCAAGAATTAATTTGTATTAAATGACATCAGTTTTCATAGCTCCAGGTACTGAACATCAAGGGGGATGTCTACATGACTGCTCTAGTTTGAGAAGGAGGGTGTTTTTAAATGAGTCTCTCAGCTGTCCCCTTTATTGGGGTTTATTTTGCACTGTGGAGCTGTCTTGGATACCCTGTGCAGGACCAGATTAGAGGTAGTCCAAAGTAAAACCTGACTTGAGCATATGGTGTGGAGCTCGATCCTCAATGACGCTGTTTCTCTCTACAGATCCACTCCTCTTGTGCTGCACAAATTGTTCAGAGGGATGCAGACTGGCTACATGAATGATACAGCTGCTGCAACACATTTTTCATGACACAAGCTATCATATATTTAGTAAGAGTAAGGAAAAGAGAAATTTTTCTTACCAGGACTGGTATTTTATATAATTCATAAAGGATTTAAGTTTGTAATGTAAATTTTGTAACTTGTTAAGAAATGAGTCTGCTTTTGTGTCTGTTTTACAAAATAGATTTCTTTCTTCTGAAAGAATGGCCAAACTCCTACCCATTTTCCTGTAAATAATATTCTCCTTTCGGTCCAGGACCCAAAACTCATCTTCCACCAGGGCTGTCTGTTTTTATAGCTCTCCTTTTTATTTTAAGAAAGGTAAATGCAAAGCCTTCTCATATTCTGTTTCTCCTTGATTCTAACTAAGCTCATGCACTTCTCCGGGAAAAAATCGAGCCACCTGAAAAAAAAAGGGATTTTTGCCTGCTCTGTTAGTTTCTTTAGCATCTATTAGGCTTCATTAATATCTGGTTTTTGAGTGTTTTCATATTTACCCAGGTAGAACAGAAAAGCAGGAAGGGAGAAAATGTAATTTCTTCAAGTTAAACTAAACTGCATAAAATAAGTAGGTGGGTTTGTAGTTCTGTCAGCTGGCTTTTGAAAAGAAATTCCACTTATCTCAGCTGGAAATATTGTTTTCATGAAAGACTACTGCAAAAGAAATGGGTAGTATCAGCTGACATGATTTAAATTCTGCTATGCCTATTCATGCTAAATGGAAAATAACTGAACTAATTAGAATATGCTTATCTTGCATCACTGGCATCATTGCTAAGTCATGGGTCCAACTTTCCCTTGTCTAGGAATACCTTTGCTTGGGCACGAGGAAATTTTCCTTTTGCCTGTGCCATAAACCTTTCAAGAAAGGCGCTATGGAGTAATTCACAAGCCTGTGAATGACTGTTCTGCAGCAGAGTAGATGTATAGGATGGCAATAATGCTGTCTGTGCATCTGCCCATGCTTTGTGCCGTGTTAAAGTTTGTTGTGCACCTGCAGAACAGCTTTAAACCTATTGTAAGAAAAAGGGAGAGAACTTTAAATACATATTTGAAGGGCTGCTGATGGTCTGGGCGGTTTGTCCGCCCCACAATGTTAATTCTGTCTTCTCCTAATTGAAAATCCATATGCCAGAGCCAAGTAAACATTTTGGTTTGTTCGGGCAATGGCATCTGGCATGTTGGCAGTGTCGGCAGGCAGCTGCTAGGGCTTCTTTGCCATTGACTCTGGCCCTGCTACAGACCTGGGCTGCCAAAATGAAAAGACGCCTTGGACTATGAGGAAAACGAGATACTTTTCAGTCGGTGGGCTACTACTTAACTCTCAATAAATGTAATTATTTCTCAGCTACCTCTTCCCCTTCACATATATTACTGTTCATTACATATTCTTTTGCATGGAGAGTTAAGTAGGAGACCACAGGTAATATTTTTTAAATGTACTCTTTTAAAGCAGTATACTCAACAAATAATAGCAAGAAGACTCTATGGGGGTCCTTCTGTGACCCAGGCAACAGCTGTAATTGTACTTCAATGCATTTTGTGAGTTTCAGGATTGCTTACATGACCTAAAGGCTTGTCGTACTTCTCAGCACCTGTCCTGTCTCTCCAGTTGCGCGTGGTCACTGCAGACAAACTGGCTCACCAGCAGCACCAGGAGTACTGGCAGGCCAAGTAAGGCTGAATCATGTGCTCAGCTGGGACGAGGTGCTCACTGCTGGAAACTGCCTGCTGAAGCCGCAGGAGGAGCTTGGAGCCAGTTTTGGTAGCTCATCCCTAGAGAAAAGCTTAGCTCTGATTACACTGATTGTCTGGTGTGGCAAAACACTTAGCTGTGAATGTTCCCACATAAATGTATTCTGCATTGCCTCAGAAATTATGGTTGATAGTCATTCAGAGGAATTCGATCATCCTCTGAGAGAGTCATTGACAGGTTTTTAACCAAAAAGGGATAATTTTCCAGGAAAAAAATGGGAGGCCAGAAGAGAAATTTTCATTGTAACCCTGAAAAGAAGAAACAGGACAGTTCTTCTTTGGCCAGCGGGCATGTCTGGGGATTTCTGGGTGAAGAACCTGCTCCTCCTTGTTCAAGAAAATAGGGATTTGTGAATGTTTTTTACAAATAAATTCACCCCACATATACACCAGCTGTGTCACTCCTTTTCACTTGCAAATAGTCCACATTTAAACAACCGTATGGTACAATGGGTGAACAGTAGAAACTCTTCAGGTGCAAAATGGTGGTGAGTTAATGGGAAAAATACTATAGTTTTGGAATTTCTGTGTTCTTGGGAACAAATGTGGCACATATAAATACTGAGGTACATTAAAAGCCTGTCTTAAAAATTTTCATCTTTCAGCCTGGAAGCCTGGCTCACGCATCAGAAGATGAAGAAGGATGCCCTCAGCTTCTACAAGTGCAGAAGTGCCCAGTCTCAACGGGCTGGATGACAGTGCTTGCTTCATGGCAGGGAATGGCCACCATCCCTCTGCAGCACACAATGAGACTTGCACAGCATGTACAGTACAGAGCAGGTCTCACGCTCATGAAACTGGCCACGTGCTACGCAGTCTTCACGTACAGGTAAGTCCCATCACTGTGCAGCTCTTGAGAAAGAGGGAAGTGAAGGGCAGCCTCCCTCCCTCTGCTCCCTGAGCACAGCGGCACAGCGAGCAGGGAGACAAACAGCGGGAACAGGACTCACCCAGGCCTGGGGAGCAGCATGGCAAACATGCAGCAGAATCAACTAGTGGACTGAGAAGCAGCAAAGAAAACAAGTTAGTCCAACAGGCCAGCTCAGCTTAAATTTGGCCTTGCTATTCAGCAAGGCATAAAAAATCTTAAATTGGGCATGAAAGTTACTGCAGAAAGGAAGAAAGCAAACAGCTGGCCTAGCATGTGCCTTCCCAGAGCAAAATAATGTAATTTTTACTGATAAGGATATACTTTGAAGAATTGGGTACTGTTAAACCAGAAAGGTCAATACAATTTTCCAAGGTAGCTGGGTAGCAGGATCTCTGGTAAACAAGACAGATGGGAATAGGCAGGATAAAGCATCTTAGAGGGCTGCATAGGCTGCATAAACCAGAGAAAAGGTACACTGGTTAATATGGAACCTTTACTGGGAATGCTCCAGTTTGTACAGTTCCAAAAAACCATGAAATAAAAGGAGAAACAGATGAAGGTAGAAACTAGCACGAACACACAAAAAAACGAGAGCAGGGTGTTAGTGTAGAAATTGTTCCTAGTTTGATACATGTGTTGGCAACTCCATTTGGCTTTCTAACAATGCGATTTGATCATGAGGACTTCGCAGGTACATGCAGAAAAGGCTGTGATTAGTACCACGTTCCCCTCCAGCTGAGCACATCATTTTACATTTTAGTGTCCTGATACAGAAGTACTAACAGCCATTGTAACTGAGTGCAAACGCTTCGTTTAAAGCCAGATAAAGCTTTTTACCTCTATACCGTGTAATGTCAGAAAAAGATTTGAAACAACCCATCACTGGGTTCTATTATTATAGAAAATAATAACTTAGAAATTCATGAAATACTTGTTGTAGGGAGAGAAAGACAAAACCTTCTCATGTAGAGGTAAATGAGGGAAACATCTTTTACAGATAATATCTAAATGAGCCAGCGAGGCCTAAACCCAGCTTTAAACAGCTGCTCATCTGTTCAGATGAGTGACTTATCCTGCCACATTAAATTCTACATTTCACTTATTTCTACTCTGCAGTATTAGAAAATAATGCCGTTACAGAACTTAAGCACAGAAAGGATTGTTATGTTTTTTAATATATATCCTATATTATCTAAATATTGCCTCACATACAATACAGTTTAAGTAGCCTTTTACTTAGTTTCTCCTCTACTGAGCCCAGGCAGTCGGAGTTTTCTAAAACACACCTTCTAAAATGGCTCACAGCCTTGATTTAAAAACACCAGGAGTTGAAAAGTAAAAACTCAAGCAGATTTTCATGCTTCTGGAGAAGAAACTTTCAAATTGATCTTCTGTTAGAATTTCTCTCCTGATAAAGTTCTTACTTCAGCCACTCTATAGTTAGAGCCACAAGCACCAAATTTGATACTCTGAAACTTTCACATGAACTTAGATGAAGGATCCTTCTGACATTTCCTACTTTGACAGAAGTAATATTCCTCCTTCTCTTCCCACTGGCTTAATATAATTGTGTTGAACAGGCACAGAAGACAGACCAGGTAGCATTCTTCCAATGTCTACTTCTAAGAACTCTGTTGTCAACTCTCCATCTATTGCTTCCATGAACAGGCTTTAGAAATGAAAAGTGAAAGTGAAAGTATAATATATGGTATTAATCTTTAAAAGCATGAACATTTTGATCTTGAAGTCCTTCAAGTATTCTGAAAAAGGCATGGAGAATTTCAGTATGCAATAAGATGTACTATTTAATATCTCTATGTAAAGAAGGCAAAAATACACACAAGCGTTTCCTATATGGTCACTGGCACTTAAAAGATATGTTTGAGTTAGCAAATATGTGATTTTATCTGCTCTTTATATCTGTAGTAACAAATACATCTATTTATATATGAATACAACCCTGCCAAATAATCACAGTACCAACTGTGCTTCTAATGGAACATTTATCATTTAATGTACTGTCAGTAGATCTCAAGTTTGGAAGTTATACAGTTCGCAGGAGCACAAAACGCCTGGTTGTACCTGGTTGTACTTCAGGGGCTGTCTAGTCTGACCTCCCACTCATATCAGGACTGTCACTAACACTGGATGTCACCTGCTGCAGCTTTGCCTAGCTGAGTCACAGAAATCTCCAAAGATAAAAACTGCACAGCCTCTCTGGGTAACCTGCTCCAGTGCTGCACTACCTTCTGGGTGAAATTTTTCCTAATGTCCAGCCTGAACCTCCCAAATTGCAATTTCTGGCCACTGCCCTGTATTATTATATCATCTGCCATTATCAAGACTTTGGATTCATCTTCTCTGTAACCACTCTTTATACAGTTCTGTACTTCTGTTAGATCATCCCTCTCCACCACACTAAACCTTGGTGTTTATTAAAGGAACTAGACTCTGTGACACTTCCTTAATACTAAACTAAAGAGCTGTGCACCTTCCTTACTACCAAAGAGTGTTTCTGAAGTCCCTTGGACTTTGCCACTGAAGTAACTGGAAAACTATCACTGCTGCCTTTGTCAGAGAGTCACTGGATTTTGTTCTCTTAAGAGAGATTTCATCAAAGGGTGTGTTACAGCAGACATCTAACCTAGGACTTCTGAATCACTCTCCTCGCTAAGAAGAAAAGGAGTCTGGCTAGGTTAGGTGCATAAAACTGAGAGGTATGAGTATGCCACCACTCAAAGGCACCCAGAAAAAGTAAGATAGATTGTTAACCACTGAACTGAAAAATACCACAAGGATTTGAATAATGCAGTTCCATGGCTTGCTACTGAAAATTAAAACATGTAAGAATTGTCATGACTAGAAAGTATTCCCTTCATTCCTTTACCCCTGTGATCAGGTCTGCAATCCTGTCTAGATTATTAAGGGGAAAAAATTAGTGAGATGAGTCTTCCAACGATTACTTTAAATCCCTCTAAACACTACTTGGCTGGCTTTGATTTCTCAAAGCAATTAAAAATACTGTATAAATATAGTTCAATAGTTAAATGTCCTACCAAAAGGTGAAAGCAGAATATGCATTTGTATTAAATTAAATCATTATGCATCAAAGGGATTACACTATTAAAGCAAAATACTAATTTTGGCATTCACTCTATAAACTATGGGATTTTTTCTGTGATATTCTTTTTTGCTATGTTGCTACATTTAGGCATAGGAGAGTTTAATCATCTTTTGGATTTTTTCCATCTTCTTCTAATGGTAGAATACAATGAATATAAAATACCAAGCATTTTGTTTCATAAAAGTGAAGGAGTATGGTGTTCCTGTGTTGGTGTAATAAAGAAACTGAAAGTACCTCTACGATATATCTCAACAACTGGATAAATCAATGGAGAAGAATAGTTCAGCCAAACTGAATTTGAATGCCAGACCTTTAATTCATTGATGAACTGATGGTCCTATTGAAACAGTGGCAATCAAAACCTTGCTTAAAAAAGGTATTTCTAACTGCACAGTGAACCAAAATTTATTTTTCTTCTTCTCCTTAAATATTTTCAAAGTCAGTCATTGTTTGGTGGGTAACATCCAAACTGCTCAAAACAGTAAAGACAGTATTTAAGGGTTTCAGAAGAAGAACTAATCCTTTGTCCACCAACTAAATATTATTCAGGCATTTTATAGTACACTTTCCTGAAGCTGGGAGTATACAGTCAGCTTTAGTGAGTCAGACCAAAGGCCTGCCTAGCTCAGGATACACTCCAACTCAGGATCCAACAATGGTCTGCAACAGATGCAGCGGAAAGGAAAAAAAAATCATAGCATGCACCATATGACTTTCCTCTTACATTCTTTCCCACTTGTGTTGAAAGAGCTCCTGAGCTACTTTGTAGCTTCTGTTCAGTAGCCCCTGAATCAAAGCCTGCATATAGGACATCATAGTTTTAAGTAAGGGCTGACAGACCAAGCCTCTATTTATAACTTTGTCCTGCACAACATTCTGTCACAGGAAGTTCCACAACTTAATTTTGTGCCATGCAAAAGAGTATTACTTTGATAGTTTTCAATCTGCTGCCTGCCAATTTTACTGAGTACCTTCTTTCTCATAATGTGAAGAAAAGTGAAATATCTTTTCCTACTTACCTCCTCCTATTGTTCATGACTACCTTACTAGCCATCCTTACTCTAGCTGAAGGCTGCTTGCCTCTCTCGCACGCCACACCCAGAATTCACTCCATAGCTGCGGTACCCTCGCTGATTTTCTCTATGCTTTTATAGTATCTTCCTTAGTATCTTTTAGTATCTTCAGTATCTTTACTTTCTGAGATCCAACAAGAATATATGTTTTCCATGGCAGCCACACCTTCCTATAGCATTCTTGCAAGCTTGGGGATAGCCAGCAAAACCTCCAACATGTAACAAGTTCAAACATGTAAAAAGGTATACGAAGTTGCCATAGATTTATTTTTTGCTAATGTTTAAAGGCACTGCAGAGTTTTCATGCCTTCATGTGACCGAGCAATAGCCCTCAGTGTGGATTTTGCAGGAAATTCCCAAGCTCACACAGGCAGGCATGTAGCAACTCAGCCTGGAGATGAAAGCAGGAGGAAGTTACAGTCCTTTTCAAGACAGTGGCCATTTTCTCTGTTTTCTGATGTATAGCAGCTATGGATTCCTGTCTTGTCAGTATTCTCTCATAATGAGTAACCTATCCTGCTCTTGTTTTGTGTGATACTGTTCTCTTAAACCTCTGTTGTGTTCTAAATCCATGTACACGCACATCCAATTTCTAGCTATAAAGCCTGTCAACCACCACTACACAGCTTAGTTACAAGCCTTATGGCTAAAAATGAAATTTTGTTGTATTCACACTTTATGTGTATCCAGGCTTTCCCATATAAATAAACATAAATGACAAAATAAACAGCACTGGGATTATCATAGGATAATGCAGACTAAGAAAACGTAACTAGATATGAAAATGTTTCTGCAGTCTGTCCTACTGTTGAGTTTGAATACAAGAAAAAGATACAAAATTGAAATTAAGGAGAATATGGCTTTTCAAGAAAATGCTTGTTCTAGCACTGAAAATGTTGTAATGCATAGAATTGTCAAACCTTAGTGCTCAAAGTAAGGCTTGGAAGGCGGCAGTACCAATAAATTAGAACTCTGATGAAATGAAATGTGATGGTGAAGGAAAATCAAGAGAAATACCAGAGAATCAAGTATGTTGTTTTAAGCAGATTTATGTACCAGGTTAGAGGGTATTCTGAGTATTTTCTACGTAATTTTCAAGCCATGAGACAACAGCCAAATGCATTGTGAAAATTACAGCTCTTGTAGAGGAGAGCTCTTTTGGAAATGTACTTTTAGTTTAGCAGAAGCTTTTTGTTACATTCTTGTCACAGATGCATAAGTTCCAAGATCAGTAACAGGACTGTCCTGCCAGTTAGAGCACTTTTTTCATCAGCATTCCTTATGATTTTTACCTGTGTTCTCCTCTTTTCTTATTACTACAACCATCTTTGCAACAGATGGACATTTTCAAATTATGATCAAAAGATTTTGATTATACCACATGAAAAGTGAATGATCACCTGATTTACGTGGTACTAATATGTGCAATAAATATTAATGTCCCTTTAAATAATAATAAAAAAAGAAATTAAAATATATAATAATTAAAATGTTTGTATGAGTTACTACAGGCAAAAATTTTGCATTTTCCTTTGAAAAAGCTATGCTTCAAAGTAAATACTTTTTCAGGATCCTGAAACAGGCCTCTGGCAAATGAAATACATACGCCCATATATATGTGTGCAGTGAACACAGAGAAGCTGTAATTTTGTTCTCTTGCTATAAGCATATACAACACAAATTATTCTTTGTCCATGTCACTAATTAAACTGAGACATTAACCTGATTTCATATTTGACAGTGAAGGTGCATGGTATTTTAATTTTTTCACAATATTTTCCCAAATCAGAAGTTACCCTCCCCTCTCCTGCACCCTTGATGAAATTTTAAAATTTGAGAGCTTGATTCTATTTTTTCTTACTCTGGCATAAATTAATTGCACTGAGGCCAGTGCAGTTACACAAGTGAAGTGAGAAAAGAACTAAGCACCATATGGTTTTAGTTCCTACTGATTGCAAGATTGCTTTGATTACATTAATATTAGCATTATGACAAAGCACTGCAATCCAAAAAGCATGCAAGAGACAAAAAAAAAATCTCAGCCTTTAATATATTTCAAAGAAAACAGATAAGCCTGTTATTAGCCACTGAAATGGACTCCTTTGGTTAAACAAGTAGTTCCAACCTTCAACTGGTTGTTGTATCTCAAGAATGAATTTTAAATTGTGTAGCTCATTAATTTACTATAATGGGCTTGAAAAATATCCCTAAACCCCTAACTGTACAACAGGCACTGGCCAATAAAATACAACAGTCATGACTGTATTTTACATCGATTATAGCTCTATGCTGAAATGCAGCTCAGCATACATACAGTGAGTGATTTTATGATAAGCACTTATATTTCAAGATGTTCACTAAAAAGAAATGCATGTGAGATATCTGTGTTGTTTGGTAAATTTCCTTTATATCATTCTCAGCTAAAACACTGTATCCCGTAGGAAGCTGACTGGTTATATGAGAACAAAGTTGCTGCAGGACGTTTGCCTCCCTCTTCAGCATGTGCCTGGGTTTTCTGTGAGAAGGAAGAGGATGAGGAAAACATAAAAGATAGTTTCTCCCTTAGACAAGGGGTTGAGCTAAAAATAACATTATTTCTAGTTTCTTTTACATTTGACTTTCAAACGCAACTTTTGTCAGTTAAAATGTGCTGTATTTTTAATACCTAAGTTAAGACCTCAGGGCCGGTTAGGGTTCCTGAACTAGATGTTCCTGTACTTAAACCTAATTCAGACCTCATTCAGCAAGTGCTAAGAATTGCTCAGAGTACATCTACAACCTAGCCTAGCACAGCAACGGCAGCCACACAAATCAAGGAAATGGTTTTGGTTTGCAAAAGGGTGCAATTCATATGCCTGAAATATAGGCTAAAAGATGTCTTCTGGTATCCTGTCTCCAGCTGCTGATCCAGAAGACCTCAGGTTTCCTGTAGATCATGTCATTCCTGCCAGCATTGTGTGGATGTCCCTGGTAATGTGGGGCATCTCAAATGCTGCAGGCTTTGTTTAAACTTCTGAACGACACCCTAGATGACAACTGATTATAATGGGAGCTTAGACACCTAACTCAGGTGAATTATGTAGATTACTTTCGATTTGATACCCAATGAACAACTGGAAGACACCAACCTGGAAGACACATAAGTTTTCTAGACATTCCTCTCTCTTCAGTGCAGCCTTCCAGTTTGCTTAAGATTTGGTCATTCCTGGTCAGCATCCAGGCTATTTTGAACCCCTGCCCTAGTTGCTTAATTCTCCCCATTCGTTTATGCAGGAAGTTAATTTGGTTTGCAAAGTCTGGTATCAGATGCCTAAAGGTCAAGTAAGGCAATGGTCCTCTCTGAATTTGATAAGATGCCTTATGTTTTGCCTTAGCTATTGTTTACATCTCTCTGTAAATATGTAAGTTCCATTTTGGCCAGTCGACCACCACAACACACATTCCTATCAAACCAGGTCTTCTCTTCTTTGCAGGTCTATGAGAAAAATCATCATTACTTAAAAGCTTCTCACCACTCTATCACCCTTTTTGGGCAATTATTCTAAACCCTGTTGCACTACTGGAAAATTTCCTTAAGAATCAAAGTTAGCAGACATAATTTGCCATGTGTAAGTGTTAAAACTACAATTCATTCTGCTCTTTGGAAAAAGCATTGTTTGAGCCCAGAAATAGCCTGAAATGCTTGCCCAATTCTCTATATACTGTGTACTCCAAAGAGATTACCCTGCCTTTTGTCTCCTTTTTGATCTTTCCTAAACTGAGTCTAGGGAATGCTGCCTTTACCTAGGCCACCAGAGGCACAGTCCCTCTCTGTCTAGCTGCAGTATGGTAAAAGTTGTGGCTGAAAACTTGGCTGCAGTGTGGAAGACAGAACAATACAAAACTCTACAACTAGCATTTGTAGAGTGCTAACTCTCCCAGAGGTGCTAACTCTGTATGGGCATGCCTGGGGCAGGCCTGACTGGCAAGACTGATCAGCTTGGGCTCAACATTGTACTGACATGATGGTTCTGCTTCCAGTCTGAGAAGTAATCTATCTGCTGCTACCTAAAGGGTCTTTGCACCACACTGATGACAGATGATAATACATGTATGATAGATACAAAGATGACCTAAGACATGTCCTAAAGATAGCAGTTGCTTCAACTTTTTTGCAACTCATGAAATATGTTAAAAGTGATTCACCCAGAGTATGATAATATAATGCAATGTATTACAGCTTTTGTCAAGTGGTTGACTTAGTACCCCAAGACATTCTCACAGAAAATGGTACACACAATTAACAGAGTGTATGCTAAATGGATTAAGAATTCAGTCACTGGCAGATTTCAAAACACAATTATTGAAGAATGGTCATTGAATTTCTAGTATAATTCCATGGTGAACAGTAATAGACCGAATGCAATCCAATAATTTTAATCAAAACCAGAAGTAAATAGCTAAGGAACTGTGTACATGAACCAAAATGGCAAAAGAGTAAAAAGTGATGACATTCATACAGAAATCACAAAACACATTCATACAGAAATCCAGACAGAATGGGAACCTAAGCCATTCAAACCAACGGTGCTTCGTCATAGCCACATGCAAAATTACACACTAAGGAAAAAAGAGACATGCCACACAGATCAGGATGGGACACTGTATCCTGGAAAGCAGGGATTCTAGGAAGGACTTAGAGATGGTGATGGACAAACAAGATGAACACCATTTTATAGCCCAGTGCAAGGAAATATATGGCTAATGAAAGCCTTTCATGAATAGCACTGGGAGTAGTAAGTGTAGGGAGGCGAGACGATCTCTGCAGGCAGCGGAGCTGAAACAGTGCATATGGTTATAGTGTCTACAGTCCTAAAGGAATTCTCAGAAGTTGGAAAGGTGAAGAGAAGAGCTGTCAAAATTATTTAAGACCTGAAGAAAATGTTATCATGGAGAAATTCAAGGTGCTCAGTCTGTTTAGCATTTGATCGGTCACTTGACTGATATATATACATTTCTTAATGGGGAGAACATATTAGGCACAAAAAGACTCTTTAATCTAGATGAAGGCTATGAAAGGAAACAATGGCCAGACCCCAAAACCAGATAAAGAGATTAAAAATTAGGCAAAAGAAAATGTCAAAATGTCAACAGTGCAGGTGATTAATCATGAGAACAAAGTATCCAGCAACTGATGGATCCCCCACCTCTAGATTCCATTTCATCAGGACTGGAATACATGCTTCATACAAACAAAAATGGTGATACCCATGAGTTCACACTAGGTAATATAAACTGTACATATTATTGAAAACCAGATTGGAGGTCCACTCCTTTAGGAATGGGCAGCTTCTCTCACAGTACACAGACAATATAGCATAAGCATTGCTTTTTTTAAAAGATGCAATAATGGTTGCACTGACTGTGTGACAAGAATACTATTAATGTTTAATCCTTACTATTCCCCAAGTTCAGTTTTTAATTTAAAAGACAAGAATACAATGAAAGTGTTTAAATCATAACCTTGCAAAGACACTATCCAAGTCCTTGATGTTTATTCCTATGTTCTACTTCATACGCTGTGTGCTAAGGCACTACTTAAATTACAAAACTGACAAGAAAGAGATGCGCAGACCATGTCTGAGCTCGTAAATAGAATCAACCCTGAGTAGAAGTTGAATCAGCCTGATCCATGCAAGCTCCCTTCCCCTCTTTACCAATCATCCAGACCACTCTAAAGCTGAGAGTGTTGCATTTCTCATTGCTTATTCATCTGTATGTGTCACAGCTTCCCTTTTTCCATGTCTCCTGAAAAGTGGAACTCCCCCAGCAATTGGTCTGTGGACCACTGTGCACCACCTACTTTTCTTAGTTACTTTCTCTCCTCTTAGTGGCAGTTAACAAAGGAATGAGATAGAGAGGCAACGGGTACTAGGAACGATAGGATTATTGCAAGCTGACGTCTTGAGCCTGGGGCCTGCACCATGTTGTTATGCTTGTAGGACACTACTAAAAGTGGTAGCCTAACTTGGGGCACCAGTAGAAACAGTCTTAGTTTTGGAAGGTTGGCAGTGCTTCCGGGATTGAGCTGGACTGCTGCTGAACTGTCCTGCGTGCATTACGAGTCTTCAGAAAGATTTTAAGATAAACCGTGATTCTCAGTGCGGTCGCTGCTGAAGAGCTACCTCTCCAATTTTGGATGGGAATGGTGTGCCCATCTCTGGATAGTGTGCAAGAGGAAAATACTCAGTCCAAGACTTCCAAGGAGTGTGGGAAAGAAGAAAGGAAGTTATCTGCTCACCTGAAATTTTTATTTGAGCTACTTCTCCATCTCCTCCTTCACTGTGTGCTCGGACCTCAACAACGTATTCACCATCACTGGGGACTGGGACCTCTATTGTGTGCTTTCCAGTTGAAAACAACTTGCCTTCATGTTGTCCATCTGGTCTATACAGTACCTAGGAAAGTCATAGTAAGTATAGTTATTGAAAAACTACATTTCCATGAAAACATAGTTACTTATATACAGTGTGTAAATTAAAAAGTATTAGGTTTTCATTTACATATGAACCCTATATATATCAAAACTTAGTGGCAGATACTACTTTTTCCATTTTTACGTAGGGTGAATCTAGACAGGTTGTTTCCTCATTGTTTTTCTGTTACAAAAGTATGCCACTTTTGAAAAATAATTTCAGTCCCTACATTCAAAGTAAGTAATTAAATGATGGAGGATAATAATGCAGGGTGCCAAAAAGCATCAAATAAAAATCTCAGAACTCAGCTGGGTCTTCTGGCATAAGATTTATTACCATTTTCAGAAATGAAACAATTATTAATTTTATTATTAACTCTCAGTGCTGTTAAACTATTGCAAATTCAATGGTATTTGTCTTGTGGGACCTTTAGAAAAGATCTCCACTCTTTCTGGAATCATCTCTGTGAAACATTTTCAGCAATTCCCAGGAAGCAGTTCAAGTCCTCAAACAAAATTTGCACATATAGAACATGACACTAATTTTCTTACTGCCAAGCAAGCAGCAAAGTTAGACAGGAATTAATTTTTGAAGCTTTCTATTCAGCCTATAGTTAGTATATATACTTGCTCTAGTAATACAGTAATTGCATCTAATGAGGTTAAGTGTCCCTTCCCTTCCTCTGCCTTCCCAGAGTTTAAAGAACTTGCATTGCAGGAACTGTAGCTCCCACAGAGAGGGGAAAGGAAAGCTGGAACAATGCATACTGGTATAAGGAAAAACTTTTAAAGTGTACATTTTTTTAAGCATTATTTTTAGCCAATAGACAATAAATGTAATCATATGGGAAATCAGGTTGCTGCAGTCACTGATCTAAAGTTCCCCATAAAACGGCTCACCGCCCAAATGAATTTCAGTGCCCCAATGTTTTCTCATCATATTGACTAAACCCACTGGCTTTGCCCTAAGCCTACTGGATGTCTGTGATCTCTGAGCATGATACCTTCACCTTTAGCATGCAACTATGTTTAAGTCTGAGTAGATACCAAAATTCAACACTGTCTATAAAATATACCTCATGTAGCATACACAAAGATAAAAAATGTTTTCATAGATCATACTTTGTATCCTTCAACTGCAGACTCATTTGACATTGCCTTCACATGATCCCAGGTGATGATGTACCTTGAACCAGATCTTACAGAACTGATAATTCTTGGACGTTGGCTTGGAGCTGAAAAGCAACATTTGTATAATGTGCACATAAACGAGATTTCATAAACATTCAATGTCATTTTTATTAAGACATGTAAAAATGTAAAAAGGGAAATTATGGCTGATCTTTATATGATTAAAGGATAGTCTCCTTCCTAGAATGAACAGCTACAGCTCCAGCCAGGCAATTTTGTATGGCTTGTGCAGTGGCTGCTTTGTGGGCTTGCCCTTCTGTGTTGCCAGAATGGAAGTGGCCAACATTACCCTTCGCTATGCTGCTGACCGTGTGTGTTTGCTGGCATGCAACCATAACTATGTTCAGAACCTCCCAGAAATGTGGCTTAAGTCATATTTATTCATTGAGATTAAATATTTAATTGACCATTTAAAGGCATTTCTATGGCATTTAACTCAGTAGAAATCAGAGTACCCCCCTGCAGAAACCATTAATTATATTTCACACAATAAGCTTATAAAAATTGAGTCTTCTTATTCAACACAAATGAACCCTGCAGGTCCAAGTTGCGCAATACACTATTTACTGACAGAAATCCTCAAATTAGTTGTACATATTTTCAGCCCATATAAGCGTGTTTTAAATACACAAGATGTGTTTCTTAATTGAACATTTCTCAGCGTATGTTAGTGCTAGGTATCATCATTAAGTCAGAGGCTATATTCAGAAACCTATTATGGCATGTAAATTCAAGGGCGTGATTCAGATCACTCACTTTTCAAGGCTGCCTGATCCTGGCTCCCTCTACTGTTAATGAAAAAGGCAATTGGTCACATTTTAATAGTTAAAATATAATACTTCTTGCTATTGATTAAACAGAAAGCCAGGCTATAGCTGTCTAAGTAATAGCTGATCTGAATTGTTCAGCACTTGGAATATCATGTCTAGCTCTGGGCTCCCCAGTACAAGAAAGACACTGGTAATCTGGAGTTAGTTCAGCAGAGGGCCACCAACCTGCAACCTGGTGGGGAGCTGGAGCACTTGCCCTGTGAAGGGAGGGTGAGAGAGCTAGGCTTGTTCACCCTGGAGAAGAGACTGCTTTGGGGGGGGGCCCAAGAGGCACCTGTCTGTTCTTACAGGGAGGTTATTAAGAAGATGGAGCCAGGCTCTTCAAAATGGTGCACAGCAGAAGGATGAGTGACAAAAGGCACAAACTTAACAAAAAGAGGCTCATACTAGATGCTAGGAAAAACAGTCAGAGAGTGGAACAAGTTTCCCAGGGAGGGAGGTCATGCAGTCTCTATTCCTGTAGGTTTTCAAGACCCAGCTGGATCAGGACCCTGAGCAACCCAGTCTGAGCTTGTGGCTGACCCTGCTTTGAGCAGAAGGTTGGACCTTCCGAGCCCCTTCCAGCCTGAATTATCCTGTGAGCCTATAATCTGTGTCTCCTTACCACCTTTTATAAGATAACCACATTGCACATGGCAACAAAAGTGAGAAAGGAGAGCCTTGATAGAACTTTTCAGACCAAGAACCAATACAACATAAAGGGAGAACATTGGGTATAAGAATGAGAAGCCAAGTTTGAAGACATGATGGACATGATGCAACATGCAACAATGAAATACATGACATTATACGTAACAACACTCCATTTACTTACGTGCTTTCCTGGTAATAATATCGATGGTTCTACTGGGAGGTCCATAGCCTGCACTATTGAAGGCAGAAACATCTACATGGTAGCGAGTATTAGGCTTCAGGTTTTCCAGTTTGGTTGAATATTCTTGATTGCTCACTTGTACCCGCTGTGCAGCTGCTTCCTTATCATGAGCAGCCCAGTAACGAATCTGTAAGCAATCAACTTCAATGATTAAATTCAGCATATTTAGTCAAAAAGAAAGTTTATAAAAAATTATGTACACTGGGTATTTCTATACTGCATACTCTGGGTAATAAGCAAGCTCAAAGAACTCTAACAGCAATAGCATGGAATTCCTCCTACAGGCTGTGACTTTAACCAAGTTGTATAAAGACATAAAGAAATAGACACAAATTCAGATTTTATTATTAAACTTTTTCTCACAGTGGTTTAACTTGTTCTCAGCTAAGTCATTCAAAGTCTGGGAGATGGATAATGCCTTCAGAGAACAAGACTATTTTCTTCTTGTTTTGTTTGAGCATTTACTCTGAACTTCAATATTGTTTTCCTACACTACAGTGTAGACTAAACTCTGCTAATGTTTTCACAATATTTTGTTTAAAATGTCTTACAAATTTAATCCTTTTGTACTTCTATCTAGGGAATGAGAAGTATTCAGTCATGTTATCTGTATGTGCAGGTCTAGATACATGTACTTAACCATTTTGTAAAGTTCTTTGGCTAAATTCAATCAGATTTCATAGTACAATATGACATTTGTCAAAGCAGATGAGAAAGAACCTGAAAAAGCTTGAACTATGGGAAAAGCATCAATGTAAGCTTGTAACATCTTAAAACCCAAAGTCAATTAACTGTACACAGAAATTCTGTGAGTTTTTTTTTCCAAGAAATTGCTCCATTCTACTTTAATTCATTACACATTACAAAGCACCAGTTTAAAAGAGAGTAATTCCTATGGAGTGATGCCATTTCATAGGTGTGTCACATAGACAGGGTCCTGTTCTGCGTGGCCTTGTGAGATGCAAGTGAGAGTAAAACACTGTCAGTCTCTGGGTTTTGCCTGTTTTATAACCATTTGCGTAAGACTAAATTACTGCACTAACCTGAAAGAGCAGAAAGCCATGCCCATTACATTTTGGTTTTGAGTGGTTTTACTCTCAGCATTTCTGCTCGGCTTCTGCCTGTCTTCATAATGATTTTTGGATATGCTACATGAGGGCCTTTTAAAATCTTTTCAGGAAGAGGTTAATGTTGGTAATTTCAGGCTCTAGGAAAAATCTTGCTTTGCCAGATTTGACTAGTGACATCAGGTATCCTGTTATTTTATCTTTTAAATAGCAACTGCTTTAATCTTCTGTTCTGCTGACATTAGTTTTCCTTGGAAACGTCATTGAAGGAATAGGTTAGAAGAGTAGATAGTTTGTCAAGATGTTAATATCACAGTTCTCCTCTTTACAAATTATGGGCACAACCCTTCCTTGGCAAGCCCTCATTTTCTCCTGTTCACATTTATATTAAAATGCATAATAAAAACATTTGTTTTACCTCAGACCATGCACTGTGGCTGAATGAAGAGTGGTGCAGCAGAGGATTTCTCTTCACCTACTTCAAATGTCTTTGGACATGGTAACAGTCAATATCACTACACAGAGGATACTCTCTTTTAAATACTAAAGTCTCTTGTCAGAGTTTGTTGCCTCAGTCTTGCCCACCAGTGTTAGAGTTTACTCATATTCTGGTTATTATAAATGTGACCATATCATAATGGCTTTTCTCACTCTTTCCTAGTGTAGAGAGAATCATATTGTATCTGCAGGCCAAACTGGCTCCCGTTTTTAAATATGGCATGCATACCTGCCTTTCAGCAGGCACGAATGGGTAATTTTTAGTTATATAAATATATGTCCTGCACAGTGTTTTGGAATTTTAAGCCACTAGCATCCTAAACATCAGTTTACTGTAATTTAGGCACTCACACTCATGAAATTCCCACTTATCGAGGTGGCTATTTTACTGAGTCAACAGCCTTTGCCCCAGAATGAGTGAGGAATGTGCACCCAATCCATCCTGCAGGCTTCTGCAGCAAGGTAGTAACCTCCACTTGATGAATGGTTTCAAACTGGCATGGATCTGAAACCGTCAGTCATTTCACCTAAAGGTCTGATTATGATCTTCAAGTCAGATTTTTTTTATATGATTATTATTAACAAACTGTTGTAGATAAGTTGCTGTCGTTGAATGCAACCAGCTGTATACCATAAGCTGTTAACTGTAAGTGGCTGACTCAAGTGTGAGAGGGCATGTACATCAGGAGCTACAGGACATCATGTCTATCTGTCCCTAAGTTCAAACAAGTTTCTAGCCTGCAGTAAAGGGATGTGTGTGAAGTTCTAGGTGGCCAAAAGTTTCTTAGCTACGACAGGACCAATGGTAGCTTTGTTGTTGATATTAACTGGCCATTGAAGACTAATTAATTCATTTTTAGTATGTTCTATTATGTTAATTAAGTACCTGCTTTACCTGAAGATAACACACTTTATGGTAAACACATTTTATGGGAAGCTTTTGTTAATCATGGGGCATATGCTGGAAGCCTTCGAATACCTCTGACTTGCAAAACTTTCTACACTCCTACTAGTAGGAGTAGTTCATTTGCACTACAGTGGTGCTATGGGCCTAATATAACAAGTAATATACAATACCAAACAAGACAAGCGAGAACAATGAATGAAAATGTAAATTACTTCACTGAGAGCATATTACATTTCAGGCAGAAGTAATATAATTTAAAAATTAAATTAAATTTAAATCCCAAATACTATTGTTCTTGGCAGCGATGTTGTGGACTTAACTAATCCTATAGTGTGTGAGCTGTGTGTCACACACTCAGAATGTTCTTCTTCACGTCTTCATTTAATATACAGTCATATCTACATATTGGATCATTGTAACTACTCTTGGAAAAAAAATTTGAAATAAGATGACTGCCTTAAGAGCTAAGAAAAAGTACTGTCTCCTTTATGCTATTCCTACATTTCTCTTCCCACTTATTATTTAAATACTTTAAAAGTCTCTTGAAATAACCTGGAAATTTCTTTCACTCTCCTGCCTCTGTGGAAGTGATACTAGAATTAATTGCCCCGTTGCTTCAAGACAGCACATTTTCCCACTTTGCTCAGTAGCGTCTCTCTTTTTATTAAAGAGCTTGGATAATAATCCCGGACAGTCTGCTTTTTCCTGGTGCTCTGCATTTACCTTGTTAGGGTAACCCATAGACAAGGAATCCCCAGGGGACACGGGAGGGTATTTCACCCCAGTTCTAGAGTTTGTTGTAGGAGATAAGCCAGCAGTGATCTGTGGGAAGGGAATGCCTTAGCCATCATGAATTAGTACAGCCTTCTGCGCTGAAATCAGGGAAAAACACTCTTTCATGGTCCTCTCCTCTATTCAAATTTTAATATACTGAAATGCATAAGAAGTTTTTTCTCTAAGTGTCATGAAACAACAGCTCTCATATTCATGGAAGTTTTACATAGGAGAGACATAAAAGAGATACTTTACTCATACTAAGAAAGAATGCTAGTAGCATATTTCAGTAAACAAGGGACAATGGTGGTGAATAGTGATAAATTTGTTTAATAAAATAAACATGTATCTATTGCATAGAAGCAGCAGGAACTACAGATAGTGTCTTTGGTACTGCATGCACTGAAGAGCTGTGGCTTTTAGCAGGCTATAGCAAGAACTCATAAATCTTAAATTCTCTATATGGATGGAATAGTTTTCATACTTTATCTCTTCTTTAAGTGTCAGCTGAGGATACTCCTCTGTAATGGCAAAATGTATCAGCTCACACTCATCACCATGAGGGCAGTGATCCTGACAGTATGCATTAGTGTCAAGAAAATCTGACTCCTCCTGGTGTGAAAAGTGTTGTGTTACAGTGAAATACCTTCAGGTACTTTGCTGAGAGTACTCCCACCTCTTAAACTCTAGCATTTAAAAGGTCAATTATGCAATTTTCAGGTAATAATAAAGACCAAAATGAAACTGAGAAGGTGTTCTGGTGAATGAGGGATTTTGCCAACTTGTGTTACAGCTGAGCAGTAATTAAAAAATAAATATTGGAATATTTCTTGACACCTATAAAGATAGAGCTTTCCAGACATATCCACTGGAATTTTATAATGTAGTTTGAGTGCTTCTTCCCCCACAACCTGTATTGTAACTTCACAAAAGCTATCTACAGCCTTGACCTTCCAGAAGAGCCCGCTCTATTTTTGCTCTGTACCATGGCTTCTTCAGGAGTGATGGGAGATGTGATCTTCAGGAGCACGAGACTTTCTTTTTGCCCTCAGTGTAAAAGCACAGGCTTGCCTTTTGCTGCTTTCCCCACTACTAGAATGAGGCTGGTTTGCTCTAGAGAAAAAGATCTCAGAATGAACACCTTACTGAGCTCCATGGGGCACTAATTCATGCCTATCAGTCTGTTTATTGTGTAGCCAGATGGGAACTTTTTTCCACAGTCCTGATAACTAGAAGGTTACTTTAGAAAAAGAGAAAAAAAGAGAAGAAATTCATTCTAATGCCAGTGCTCACTTTACATACTCAAGCCACCCAGTTCATACTGGATTTGTGGAAGTGTAGTACTTCTCTAGGAATGAGTGGACGAAGTTATCCAGCTATCAAAATAAGGCCACACCCCGCACCTCTATATTCTGTGAAACAGAGCTCTCCACCCCTTCCCAGGGTATCCCACCTTTCTTCAGAACACCAGTTATTCTCTTTTCAGCCCAAAGATCCTCCATGCTTCTTTCCAACTTTCTTCCTTTTTTCTATTCACTGTTCCATGGATCCTGTTCTTTCCTGCTGAATCCTCTTCCCTCCCTTCTTTCCCTGATGTCCTCTGACAGCAATTCAGATGGCTTTATGTAAAATAAAGTAAAATTTTTAAAATGGCCCAAGTGGGTTGCCTATGGGAATGTTCTCCCACCATGTACTTTCCCTATTCATCCTCACCCCTCCAGCCTTCCTACTCCCTTCCCCATTACAACTCTCAGCATCCATTGTCATGCTTTATCGCCACTGCAATCCCAACCTCTCCAGTGCTCTCCTTGTTGCTGCTCTCTCCACAGTCCCACAAATCCCCTGGTGTGTGCCTGACAAGTGTCTGTTCTGATTATTCAGGGTGCACAGGCTTTGTGCCCAGTTTCTGTGCAGACTGTCCAGCTCGGGAGTGCAACACTGCTACATGGCTGGCTTGCTTGAGCTCACAGATCTGGGCACTCCACCCGGCTCTCAAGTTACAAACATGAATTTGTCTATCCTATTCTAGCCTCACAATCCCTATGAAACACCAAATCAGTGGGCTGCTTTAGTAAATTAGGAATTACCATTGATGTCAGTGTCTTAATTTCAAACCTCAGTGTCCTCTGCTTGTAATTTTAAAACTTTATGTGTGTACCGTGTAGAATCAAGCTTTATATGGGACACTATGCTAGTTCCTATTGAGATCTTCGCAATGATCTTGTTACAGTATCCCAAAAATACTACATGAATCTCATGGCGACAGAAACAGAGATCAGGAAATATAGAAACAAGTACTACTAATTAAAAGAACATTTATTCATAGATTTCAGTCATAGAAATACATTCTGTGAGGTTACTCCACAGTTGTATGTGCTCATTTTGGAACATAGAGGCTACCATCAAGCAGCCAACAACTTAAATCACAAAGCAAGTCACTAACAAACTAAGACCCAAATCCCTATTTTGGAGAGCAGCCAAAGTGAGCCGTCTGCACACTGCAGAGTTCGTCAGCATCCACTGTGCGTGGATGATGTTAAGACCTCCCTGCTGGAGTACTACGTGGCCGTTTCTGGTTGCACGCACCCTGTGGCTGTTGTCATATTTGTACAAGGACAAGAACAATTTTTACCAGTAGTACCACCTAGTCTTGGACCAGATGAACATACCTTGAAGCTCTTTTTCATGTGGAGAATAGAAACCATGAACAAAACATTGTCTTGCACAATAGCACTGTCTCTGTTATACTGGATTCTGGGCATTTGTCACCTGGTCCCACTTACTATAGGATTTGTGGGTGAATTATTTTAATAACTGCTGAGAATTTAAATAGGCTGTGAGTTAGTTACAATTTCATGTCCATGTTGTCAATCACACCCAAAACTTAATCTCAATATATTTTGAGAAGGTAGAGATAGGCATTCAATTATGTAACATACAGAGACAAGATTATTTTATGAAATAATGATGCTTTTTTCAGTTGAATAGTGAGCACAAACTGTGTTACCATGTTTTTTTAACATGCGTTAACACTGTGTTAATGTGTTTTAGTAATGAGGTACATAGCAAGAAAAATAATGTTTCTCAGGATGTGAAATCTGTACAGCAAACGTCAACTAAAGAGAAGTGAACCCTAAGAGACAGAATGCTAGAGCAGGAATTATCCTTGTGTTTACCTACTGAAATTAAATGAATGAGAAGATACACAGTGTCACCTCTAGACTCACCTGATATCCTTCCACAGATTTATCAGAAACATGGTGCCAAGAAACAGACATTTCAGAAGATGACAAAACTTTTACGCTCACATCTGTAGGTATTTCAGTTGGAGCTGGAAGACGAAACACATGTTAAATATCCAATCATCTCATCCAGTGATATTGTTATACTTGCTTGCATTTCTTATTATTTTCTTGGTATCAGGGGGCCAAGTGTGTTAGTCTTTAATCTGTTTTGACTTGAGTAAACTTTAAATTCAGTCATGATCTGTATGGGAAATGACTCTATAAAAACAAAGCAATGATTCTATTACTTGGCTCAGACTATGTATTTTTATGCTTCAACAGACTCCATGCTGAAATTTCTGTAAATTAAAAACAGGCTTTGATAAATAGAATGAAGCATCCAGTGATCTTTTACTAAATTGGACAGCAGCTCACAGATTATGTACATCAGATTTTTTAAGCTATCTACACACAAATATTTATGTGCATGTCACTTAGTCATGATGATACAGAGTTTTTATGAGACCAGATATTAGATATAGAGCTGGCCAGTGGCACATATAAACTTGAACATAGGTGTGAAATAATCCAAAAGCACCCTTCTATTATGCATATATCACAAAGTTGATTTTTTTTGTGTTCTTAGTTCTGGACACCAGCCAATGCAGAATAAAGACCATTATAATGTGGTATGCTTATTCAGGGCTTAGAATATTAAGTTCTAGTTTAATTATAAGAAGCTGTTAATTTCACTGTTGCTTGCATTTTAAGTGAGGTAAGGAATTTAAAAAGGCATAAACTTAGCCATGTCTATAAAAGATAAGCTAAGAACAGTTCTCTGTCGCGAATCTTTTGAAACAAGTTGCAACAGACAGGCATGGCAGCCTCAGCTGAGGAAAGCTTTCATATACTTAATCTTCCAACTGGGCATCCAGTCAACTATGCATCAAAACAGCCACTGTTAAGAAAAAAATCAGTTACATCTCTCATGAAAAGTATCCTAGGTAACAAAATAATCTTATATGCAAAGTTACTTTTTGTAATTGTCTTTCAATGACTGTTAATAATGCAAATGTATAATTAAAAAATGATACATTATTGCAAAATTGTTTTCACAATGACAGGAATTTAGATAAGCAAGCGGCCTGTGCACTCATTACTAGCAATCATTACTCACTACTAGCAATGGCAGGTATGACTAGTAGTTGTCAGATATGGAACTTGGCTTAAAACATGTGGGAACAAAGACATTCCCCAGTCACTAAAGTGAATAAAGATGCCCACAGTTATAACTAGACACACATAGATATATTACAAAATACACAACTTAGTGGAAATGCTGTCATTATATTTATGTATGTACGGAATATTGTATGACCATATTGCTTTAAAATCTCACTAATACCCTGGAGAATTTGTGTTGTCTGACAGTAGTAATATCACTTGCTGATTCAGAGGTACAGAAATACAGGTGGAATAGATGTGATCATCTAATCTATTCCCAAATCACTCACTCTTCTCCATTGTATCAATTACAGAATTTGCTAGAATGTTTCATGTTGAAAAGTTCCAACTGCCAGGGATTTTGCTGATACGATACTCTAAACAATACTCCATCTGCTTATGCTTGTTTATGAGCTCCAAATAATTTATATCCCTATTTGGCATTTATGTTCTATAAGTATTTTGCCAGAAAGATGACATCAGCTGCTTTTCTCCAGACTTCTAATTCAGTAATTCTACCAATAAAAGAAGCAATCATGTGGGCCTCACAATATGTTCTCTTCACTGAAAACATAGTGGTCATCACACAATTATCTTCTAAGCGTAACTATACAAAGCTAAGGCTGGGGGCCAGTAAGCATGCTACAAGGTACTGAGGTGACTCTACAGAAGTCCTGATGCCAGCAGAAAACTCTGCAGAACGTTCTTTGGAGTAACTTTCATTACACCTACTGGAAAAATTCCTTCTAACCCTCCCTGAAGTTCCTGGATTTGATATGGTCAGTAGTCAGGGTCATAGCTCTGCACAGAAGCTGTCAGCACTACTAGTAAGGTTTGGAGCATCGTGAATCTGACTGTTTTGGTGACTCTTGTGCTTGAAATCAAAGAAAAGAAGTAGGTTCACTGAGCTTCTATTCCTTTTGCTGTCTGGATCTGGCAACATTTAACCACAAGTGTTTCTATCAAGTGTCTGGACTTTGCTAAAGTCTATGTTAGAACATCAGCAGCCACTGAAGTGACTTCTTTATCTGGAAGCTGGCACTACTGCACATTTGCTTTTCTTCTGTCTTTTGGAGCTACTAGGCTCTGCCATGCCTCTGAACTTAGAGAGCTATACAAACACACTCCCATCCCTGACACGGTTAGTATAATCCTAACATAAACACATGGGAGCTTATCAGTCAGCTGTCGATAATGTCTCTGAGAAAGGATGGATACTGAAATGTTATTTGGCAGATACGGCTTTTATTACACCATAGTTATTTACTAACTTATTTATACAATTGCAAAAACAACTGTTCTGTTGCTGCAGCAGCTGTTGAAGACAATATCCTAAGGTACGCTTTTCTGAGAAAAAGGATTAGCATTAACCTCTTCAGATAGCTAAGTGTTACTAGCTTGAATCCTGAATTATCTTAAGAAACAAAAGGACTATTTTATCTTTTCTCTGTGTGTGGGTGATTTGTGTGCAAAGTTCCCATTAGTGCTAATGGGAACCATGAACATAAATCTCCCATAAAGTACACAGAGTAAAGAACAGAGTTGGAAGTGTGAGAATGTGGCCTTGTTATCATATCCCTCCTCTTGGATCTTTGGTCTGCATCTGTTGACTTTGTGAAGAAGATTCTGCTCTATGGAAAGAAAAATATGAGCAATTCTTTGGGTTTCTGGCAGAAATTAATAAACCATATTTTTTTAAAACAGACTTGAGTAATTATGTTGCAATTAGGATATTCTGATTTAATGTAAACCTTCTTCTAATGCTTCCTCTCTCCTGCTAAGTTTGGAAATGTCATTTAAACTTGAATCCTAAAGATCACAGCATGTGAAATAATTCCAGCAAGAATGAAGAAAAAGATTTTAGTGAAATGTCAAAGAGGTTTTCATTAAATTATTCACTTGCTAGGTCTAACATCAAAACCAGAATAAAGAACGTGGCAGGGATAATTTATATTAGACTCTAAACATGCTTGAAATGTAACTAGATACAACTGAACTATCATTCCTTCACAAGTTTTGGGCTAAATTCTGATACTGATCTACTAGAATAATAGGCTTTAGTGTGGTCTGTAAGAAGAAAAAATGCAGACATATACTAAATACTTGTATTAAGATCACAGAGACATTGCTGGATAATGATGCAAATGTTTTAGGTAACAGATATGAAGATCAGAATTTCTTTTTTTAAAATTCTTAAATCTTTTAACAAGCTGTCTGAAAAATCTTGAATGCTTCTGTGTATCGTTCATTCAGACATCAAGTACAGCCAAGTGCTCTGCATCCCACAGAAAATAGAGTCTAAAGTTGTTTATTCAGAACAATTGCAAGTGTTTTGTATGAGCAATATATACCCTCCTTGCTGAAGGTGTATGTTGCTATATCGATCAGTGTCAAGGACCAGGTTCTCTCTACTGATGTACTGGGCCCTCAGTGTAAAACTTATCTGGAACCTTTACTCACCATCTTGTGCTGAATAAATGACAGCAGTGAGACTGAATGGTCCATCCCCCTTGTTGTTAAAAGCTTTCACTTTTACTTGATACTGGGTTGAAGGTGGCATTGATTCATCCTTGTGGACATACCGGCCAATTTCAGGATTAGTAACTGTAACTCTTCTCCATTCTTTCTCACCAAATGGCTTGAAAGCCACTATATAACCAAAGTTATTGCCATAGTGGTATTCTCTTGATAAAGGCTGAAGAGGCAAAAGATAAAACATTACTTTTTGTAGCCAGCTAAACAAATGGATCTCTAATGAAATATAAACAGTACAGAAAGCCTCGATATGCGCATTGTAAAACACTGAACTAAAGTTCCATTTTCTCCTGGTTTGCTTCTACAGTTTGCTCCAGCCCCTTTAAAAATACACCATCTTCCTTTAAAAATACATCAGCTTCATTATGCAGATCTGCAGTAGTAGCATATCTGCTACTAAAATATTTTAAGATCTTGTTCCTCATCCAAACTCAGTGCAAGACACATCATGTTATCTCCTACGGGAAGAAAACAAGACTGATTGTGTACTAAAACTGTTGTCAGCTGTAGCTAGCAAAAAAGGCTTCCTTAAGGAGTGATAGTGGATATGTAACACAGACACACTGTGCAAGTATATGGGTCCATGTGCATGTGTGGAGATAGATATTCTTGTGAAACAGAGAGAGAGAAGAGAAAATTTATGTGGCTGGCCTAAATTATATTAATTTACCTAAAGTTGGTCACCTAGGCAACTTGCACAGGTGGTGAAGAGAGATGGACACATTCAAAGAATGATTCATCCTACCAATTTTCACTGACAATGGAGGGGGTCCAGTTGCTGGTTTAGACTATCTACCTAGCTTCTAACTGGTAAAATTTAAGTGAAATGACTCCCACTTTCAGCATGAGCATTAAAGATACCTATCCGAAATATTTCTTAAAACTATAGCTGATTTCCTATACCAGCAATACTGGAAAATACAAAATTACAGAAGACCATCTGCTATAATGAATTTTACTTCATTTACCAAAGCTCTACATTCAGTGATCCCTCCTTAGTCCATGGAACCTTTACCACAACTATTAGACAGTGCACCCAATGGGCCAAAATCATGTCATTCATCAGCGCATCTGAAGGCTGACCAGAAGCATCCTTTGAAAATAAACTTCCTGCATCACCTTTTCCCATACTGTAAACCTCACAGAGATGAAATAGCTTATCTTGAGGCAAAGGTCCTGGAGCAGTGCAACACAGAGTAATTATTCTCCTTAGGTGTCTGCCCACTACGGTAGCACTTCAGCCAACATATGTGGAGAAATTCTGAGCAAGGATTTATGAAACTTAGGTGTTAATAGCGGAACAAGACAAAAAAACCCCTAGCTCACAAATTTTGATGTTTGTATTTGTATGAAGCTAGAATGGAGCTCCAAAGATTCTCTGAGAAAGAAAATTCTGGTGAAAACTCACTGAATTTTTGGAACAATAGAAACATTTAAGTTTTGACTTCAGAAACATAACACATAGATTAGAACACTAGTATACATAATACAACAAGAAAAAAATTAAGGCAAACACAGATGTTGGAACTCAAAATTTGAAAAATGTCTGATAAGGATATATGAACAATGATGGAACTTCTTTTCTTCATGACAAAGCTTCCAAGAGAAATGTACAGAATCAGACCAAAGGCTGGGATTTCTGCCTTTACTCAGCTTAAGGTTAAGTGATCCCTGCCCCAGGTGTGCCAGCTATCAGATCCTGTTGCATCCCGTTTTCTCTGTTGCTGCTGTAAAGTTTCACCATCCTGCAACATCAGTGCTAAAGTCACAAGAATAACAGTACAGCAATATTAAAAGCAGGCAGCTTTCAGCAGGCTGAGGACAGAAAGCTGGTTCTAGATGAAGCTCCCTAGACACCAGTGCTTCAGCATGGGATCATCACTGGATACAGGCAAAAACCAGCTGTGGGAGTAATGCCCAGAATCCAACAGGATTTACCATCTGCAGAGTTCAGTAACCAGTAGTTTCCTCTTGCTTGCTGTTCTTTTTTCCCCACACTTAACTGCACCTCTAGCAGAACAGTGGCTCAGTTCAATCAAAAACTGGAAAGTGGACTCAGCACACCATGACTAGGGGACCCTTCCAGAACCCAGGATATGTATGGGCAATCTTCCAGACTGAGTGCCTCTTGCTTCCTGGGTGGGTACTCTAACCGTGACTCCATGTTGCAGAAGACAACTGACTGATGCAGCTGACTGCAGGTCTCTACATACATAACTTCTTTGGCTTTTCTGGGGAACACAGGTGAAATGCTGATATATGTCAAATCTGGATTATAACAGAGCTTTAGACAGTGGAAAAATACCCATCTACCTACAACATAACTTCTGAGAACACATGAATTACTTAAGTGTAATTGGTAATTAAGATGACTGACAACAGATAAAATTCAAGAAACCCCTCATGCCAAAAAGGAGATGGACATTTGGTCTCTAGTTGTGACACTAACCACAAGTCACCAGGTGAAGACTCTAACTACAAATCAGCTATGAAAAAAAAAATACTAGATAATCGATTTTATGTGCTTAATTTTCTGTGTGTCAGGCATATTCTGAGTGTACCTATTGGATGAGGTAACTCATGTCTTAGCTTGTTTTCTACCTCAGGTCTGACTGGACATCAAGTGCAAATTGGATACCTAGTTTCCCAGAACAGCTAACATACCTTCATGTACCTAAATTTAGATTCACAGGCAACCTTGCAATTCAAAAAGTAAAAGATTTCATGGACCAGGTTACCTTCGATAGCTCGTCTTCTGAATCCATCATTGTATGTAGCTGCTTAAAATAAACCAGAATCATTTCTCATATGTCTAAAGTAAGTAGCCTGGATGCGGCCCTAGTCTCAGAATGATTTTCAGCCAGAGCAAACTTTAGAAAGCCAGGACTGGCATTTAAAAATTATATTCTGGAAGGTCTTAAATAAAATGTTGAAAGCAGCTTGCCCTCCAATGGCTGCACATAATAAGTAGGTATAAGTAGCTGAATAGTTTGTAGTATCCACTAAAAACTTTGAAAAACAAAACGGAAGATGGAAAGACAAATGGGGAAAAATGAGGAAGAATGGGCATGCCACTCCCAGTTCTCTTTCTCAGTTCTTCTTTCAAAACAAGACTCAGAAGAGCTTTGATTGCATCTCTGGCTGTCTCATTCAACTTGGGCTTATGAGTCATAGCAAAAGCTGAAAGCGGGTTGGCAGCAACATGTGAACCTGCCATCCATTTTGTTCTTCTCTTCTTAATTAAGGACTATTTTGAGTAGCATATGCAAATGTCAGCACATTTCAGGGAATCAATATACACCTTTATCTTAGCCTTACAGATAGATATACTGTTGTCTGTCAGACAGGCTCCATAAATCTAATGCCTCTATTCAAAAACACTTGCTAGACATAGTAGTGGAAGATTCTTGGGAAGTAAATATTTGAAGCCATGCTTAATTTGTCTGACTAAATGAGCTACTCATTACAGAAAAGATGTAAAAAGCATGACATTAAGTAAGAGAAATAATGGGAATATAAATCTACTTGGGCGTATAGGAAAGACTGAAATTATCTTGTACTTCAGATCTTGCATTAGTCACTATTCTCCTGGTTATAATTTTCTTTTTTTCATTTGGTCTGTCCTGGTTTCAGCTGGGATAGAGTTAATTTTGTTTCTAGTAGCTGGTATAGTGCTGTGTTTTTGATTTAGTATAAGAATAATGTTGATAACACACTGATGTTTTAGTTGTTGCTAAGTAGTGCTTACACTGGTCAAGGACTTTTCAGCTTCCCATGCTCTGCCAGGTGCACAAGAAGCTGGGATGGGGGCACAGCCAGGACAGCTGACCCCAACTGGCCAAAGGGCTATTCCATACCATATGACATCATGCTCAGTATAGAAACTGGGGGGAGCTGGCCAGGGCAGTGACTGCTGCTCGGGGACTAGCTGGGCATCGGTCAGTGGGTGGTGAGCAACTGCATCGTGCATCACTTGTTTTCTACATTCTTTTATTGTTATCATTATTATTTTCTCTTCCTCTGCTGTCCCATTAAACTTTCTTTATCTCAACCCACAGGCTTTACTTTTTTTTTCCCAATTCTCTCCCCCATCCCACCGGTGGCAGGGAGAAGGGTGAGCGAGCAGCTGTGTGGTGCTTAGTTGCCGACTGGGGTTAAACCACGAGAGGTCACCGCCAAGTTTTCATTGTATTGAAAATGCCACACGTATGGGTCTTTACATGCAATGCAAGAAGTAGTTGTTAAAGTTTTTATAAGACAGCACTTGTGAAGAAATAATAAAATAATCTAGGTCTTGTGCAACTGTCCATTGCATGCGTTCTTATTTGACTTTTGCTCTTCAAAAATAAATAAAGATCAGAACCAAACCAATTAGGATACATCTACTTCCTAACCTATTCTTAGTGGAACTAAGAAATAACCTTTTCAATATATTTTAACAGAAGTGTATATCTTCCTTTTTCAGAAACTTAGAAATTTTTTCTTTAAGTAAATTCGTTGCTAAAATGCTTAGGAAGACTGAATAAATATTTTGAACTGAATTAAAAAAAAAAAAAAACAAAACACAGGAAAGCCCCAATGTGTTAGCTCAAGCATATGGCTGACTATTTCTGGGTCACACTTGAGAACTTTTCCAAAGAGGTATGATCAACCTTCAGTACAAAGAAGGAAATAAGCATATAGATTAAAATTTGTACATTCAAAAGGAGGATCCCTATACAACAATGACAAAGTTGCTGTTGGAATTATGTCATCTTTATATTACTTCCCACAAGAAAAAGCACTCTTCATAGAGGTAAATAAGCTGCTACATCTGAAACAAACTATTCCCCAAAAGGGACAAATGGCATAATGTGCCTTATGTTCCTCATATCCCTACGAAGGCGAACAGAGAGGTCATCAGCAAGATAAACTTGGTAATTTTTTCAAGCATAACATTTAATTATCTTTCTTTGCCAGAGGTAATGCTTCTGTAACTCTGTTTTTGCTGGATACTGATAGGCTCTGACGTGAATCAGAAAGGCTTTTTTGTTTTATTTCTCCTCCCTAGCTTTCCCAAATACCTTTCAGAAGACTTCAACTCTCTCTTCCATGCAACTTTTGCCTACACCACAACTTTGCTTATAAATTCTTATCCTCTCTTGTTCTGGGTTTTGCTTTCTTCCTATCTTGTCTCTTTTCCCTTCTTCCTTGTTTTCAGAAGCATTTTTTTCCCCACAGTATAGGCAAATTTTAAAAAACATTGCTTCAATACCAGAATGAAGACAGCATTTGTATATATAGCTATATATACACAAGAGTTTTTAAAGACAAAATATCATGGCCTGAATACCTACAGTACATGAGAGAGATGAAATTTTCAGAAGACTTTGCTTACTGAAAAGCTTTTTTGAAGACACTGTAATCTTTTGAACTGTTAATTCCATTATTTTTGTGATTAACATTTTATCTCTGTCCTTTTCCTCTTTCTTTATTTTGCTTAATACATAATCATTACAGAAAAATTAATGGCTTGGAGGAAATGAACAACAACATCAGTACGTGGATATCAATGAATGGCTAAATTGTGGTATGAGGCAACATTGTTTTGTGTTACCAGTCACATTACCATAAAGTAAAACTTATAAAATGTCAATATGCAAGAATTTCTTTAAAACTCCAGTTAATAACTATGACAGGCTAGTTTATAGAATGGTAATCTATTTTCTTTTTTTTTTATAAAGCCTATAAATCTGAGCACAGCACATTAAAGTCATACTTAAGACATTATACTTTTAGTTGTAGTAATCTAATCTGCATGCTATTCAGATTGTAACTTAAAAAAAGGCTCGAAGAAAGATACAATATGCAGAATTTTTAAATGCAGTTACCTCGATGCATTATCATAGTCATTATGTGTTTCAATCTCTTGGAAACATACTCAGAGAATGTTTTAGATCATATTTTAGAAACGTCCAATACATAAACATCTAAAATATTCTCTTCCTCATTCCTTTTCATCTATTTTTGTGAGAAAAGCCTGAAAACCTATATATACTGTGTACAAATCCTGCTCTCACAGTAGCCAGTGACAAACCATCCACGGGTTTCAGGAGGAGCTAGATCAGACACAAGGAAGTACAGGTTTTGTGCCATCTCAGTGCAATACCTACCATCCATGTTATTGTCAGCTCTCGATTGCTTCCCCCCCCTCCTCCAACATCAGAAGGAGCCACATTAGGAGCTAGAAAAATAGAAGAGACAAGAAAAATGACTACAAAGTATGCAGTCAGTAAAAATATGGCTATTTACTTTTCTTTTTACCAGCAGGGCCAATGAGCACACGTGGCACACACAATTAAAATAATGATAGTCCGTAATAGCTGTGAGAGTCTGTGGTCTTGCCAAGACTAATGTATAGCTACTGCTGCAGGAAACATGCCAGTTCTAACCATAGCTAGCAATCATTCTTCTTTTCAACCATATTCTCTACAAATATTTAATTGAATATTCAGAAACGGAACACTCCTCATAGGTCTTAAGAGAAGCACTGCATATTGTTCTTGTGCTTCCTCAGACATTGGTATGCCAAGGGCTCAAGCACCCAGGACTTGCACATGTGTTTACCTTAACAGACTGTGATTAGTTCCATCTACTTCAATATATTTACTCACAATGTGTACTGTTGAACCCATGGATATATCTTTGAAGCACTGGCATCCTAAGCCTATTCTAGATTAGTGGCACATGTCTTCTTGATTGGCATGTTCAGAATGGGTAGATGTTCAGAACTGAAGCTGGCATAGCACTTAGCAATTTACTAATTGCATTTTATACTGATATTCTGTGTAATAAAATAAAATCTGTTGATCTATCATTAGTGCACAGCTGAGTGGTAAAGCAGGATACTCTCAAGGACTCCATTAGAAATCAGTCCTGTATTCTCATTTCTGTAAGACTCTTTGCACTAAGTATGATGATTCTATTGCTATCCTCTATGTTGTTTATGTATTTATTTGCTGTCACTCAATACTAAGGACACACAAAGTACCACTGAAAACATAGGAAATGATGGGCTACCTATAGTGCATTAAATATGCTCCAGGTGATCATGCATTAGCTACCTGCCCTATCTACATGAACATGTTTTTTGTGTTAAAAATTCTTGTATGATCACGCATTTTCTCCACTAATCAGTGAATGTCACAAGCTAGTAAGGGGATAGTTCCTAGGTGCTCTCCCACTATTTAAGTAAGATGTTTGCTGAGGCCTTCTCTGAGGATCAGCTAAGGAGAAACACAAAGCAGAGAAAAATCAATGTTTTCAGAAAGGATAAAAATATGTAACAATAAATTTGAAATTGAAATCAGCATTCAGTGCATGGTTTGTGTTATTTACTTGTGGCCTTCCAGAAAACAAAATCCTCATGACAATTCAAGAGGAAGCTTGAACTTATTACTCGACCTTGTTATTACTGAAATACACAGCAGTCACACTATCTATTATAAGCGTATAACTTTAGTGCTAAGTTAGAAGCAGAGGTTTGCTAGAATGCTTATAGTAGTCAAAGAAGATACACAGGCTGCCAGAGAAGAGAAAAACGACTGTCTAATGTTTTACAAATCACCCTTTTCCAGAGAATCTCCCTCATTCTCTCAACGATTAAACCCACATTTCTCTCTCCATTAAGATCAGGTTACTAATTCAGACAGCTATAGACAATTATTCTAATACATCCAGAAGCTAAAATACATAAAAGCAGACTTTGAGCCACTGAATTTCAAGAAATCACTGTGAAATGTGTTATTGATGAAGCAAGCAGATTTCATTAAAAAGAAAAAACATAGCACACATTCTTAGCATGCTAATAAAAATGTTACTGAAATTACAGTTATCTACAAGAAGAGAGATTTCAAAACTGAAAAAGACACTGATAACATTTGAGTTTAACAGCCATTATTTGTCACTCATACAGTACAACAAAGATGCAACACTGTTTGTTGCTGTTTAACGCAGAACAAATGTTAAAAATAACTACACTGTGTGGATACGGGTTGTTGTTTGTGCAATAAAATATTTACCTTCTTCAGATTTACACGAAAATGCACATGCAGTACTGGTTCTGTAGTACCCTTGAAGTTGACAGTGCAACCCAAATGCTATTGTTGCTTCTCATAACAAATTCCAGCTCCTGGCAGAAAATGCACTTGAGCACAGAAGCTCATCTGCAAACTATTACTGATTTATACCCTACTCTGGCACGGCAAGAAGTGCTGACTGATGCCTAGGAAGACTACATTAACATTTTGCTTTGTTTCACCAAAAATGTCTCACAGTCTGCCAGAGATGACAATGGTGCTGTGCATGGGGAATCAGACAACAGACTAAACAGACTACCTCTTGCAAAAGCATTGCAACCTGCTACGAAACTGGAGGATATGCCATTTTTTGGGAGGCTACAACAAATACCATGAACGTGGCACACTGTAAACTGCAGGACACTACCACTTCCACCTGTGAGCATTATCTCCTCTTCCTTTCTGTCCCTTTTCTGACATTTCAAAAATGGCTATGGTGCACGAGGCACTCCCAGAAACGTGTAGATTTCTCATTTAGATTCCTGGGCCTTCAAATACAGCTGTTGAGTCATAAAACATATGATGCTAACAGTCAATTTTATAGGCAGTAATTTCCTTTTACTTTAGTATTAAGTTCTGTGGCTTTTCCTTCCCCATCCAGATTAATTTAACCAATCTGTATTTCCTTTCTCCCTAAACAATGAAATTTTTAATGGACCAAATGTGGGTCTTTTTTAATAAATGTTTTGAAATTTGCAATGCAAATACATTTTATTTTGAAAATACTATCTAATCAAAGCAATGACCTAGCAGGTGTAATTGCAAAAATTAATTTTTACACTTTGGTTTTGCATTTTTACTTTCAAATCTCAAGCTATGGGACAACAATTGTAAATATATCTAGGTTGCAGATAGGTGTTTGTATGTGTTAAAGAGGATATACTGGTATACAGACTTTGTTGGATACAGTCTTTCTGCAGTGATACATTACCTCCTAGAGCATTCCTGTTATCTCCTTTGTACAGTCAAACCAGCATGTATTATCTTGCATAATAACATCTAATTCCTCATTTTGGAGAATTCATTTAAAAAGGATGAGCCTGAGCCTAAAGGATATCCTTAAATATGCTCTGAGATTTTAACACTGTGCAATTAGACTGATAAGGGCATATGTTGTGTCAGATAATGTCACATCTTTGACATAGAATACGAAGACACAAGACTAAACCTTCAACCACAGAAAAATGGCATTATCCAGTACAACACACATCCTGTCATGTATTCTTTAGTTAGAATACAAACCAAACAGCAAATGGACATTTTCCTTGTTAAACACATGCATGTTTTTTCCTAAGTCCTGTACCCTGGTCCCAAGCATGTGCATGCATTCATACACACACAATCTGATTGACAGACACAGTGGGGGATCTCCGAAAGATACAGTATGATTCTGTTTCAGCAATGGAGGTAAATTTGCCATTTGTATCACACTCTTTCCTGTCTGCTTTGATGCTATCAAATCTGGACAGTCTGGTATTTGCTTACTAAAATCCATAGTAGTGGGTGGCTGAAAATACATTGTCTAGAATTGCATCTTATAGAGTGCTTTTTTCAAATAAAAAACAAAATTACAAAACTGATTAATAACAATGTGAAAATTAAGAATCACATTAAAAAACTTGACATTTTCTGTTTACGTACGAGCGCCTTCAGTTCTAATTCTCTGTGATGGCATACTGGGTTCTCCTGTCCCCAAAGTGTTTGTTGCTATTATCCGGAACTCGTATTCCATCCATGGAATTAAATCAATCACTGTAGCAGATTCCATATTTCCTTCAATATCTGATGGTTCTAAAAAAATTAAGAAATTACTTTAGAAAACAGCATTTTTACAATAAGGTCGGCCAACAATGTGGTTGATTTTGGCAAAACTACCACTATTCTGCAACCACACATAGCCAACTGAAAGAAACTTGATGTTGTACATTAGGAATACCACATTTTATAAGGAGTACTCACAGCAGTGACTGGGAATTTGTAAACTTTATCCAAGTGTCTTTATCCAAGACACTATCTTGGATAAACCCTTATAGACTTGTAAGTTTTAACTGGGTGTGAACTAGCAAAAGAAGTACATGTAGTTATGAGGTATCCTTACTAATTACATATTGTAGTTGTAGAATTTCATTTTACCTACAGACAAATGCAATGAGACATCTGGAATGGAAAAACAGTAAAATAAAAATTCATGATATAGACAAGGACTAGACGTCCAAATGTAGGGTTTGGTCAATTGATAAAGAGTGGTTTATAAAATATCATCATATTTTGGTGCACCTTATTAGTAAGCATGTTACAACTTGCTATCTAGTTCTGATCCAATAAGGGTAAGTGTTCTTGTAATTCCTGCGAAAAGACTTATTATTGTTATAAGGATGAGCTTCTTTATCATAAATAAAATGTGTAACTCATGACTGTCTGTCTACAATTCACAGACAATAGGGGTTTTTTCTGTAGCTGTCTGCAGCTATAGAAAGACAGAGGATTTTCATTTATTGCGTGGGCCAAGAGTTGTTTGTCAAATCACAGTCTTGGGTTCAGAGGGAGATGAGAAATGAGATATTCTGCACTGGGAAGGCAGCTGATTTGGAATTAAAATATGAATGCAATGGCTGCAAAAAAAACAGGCACAGCAGTGTGAGCACTGGATGGTGACACAACTTTCCTCTACCTAATGATCATTAAAGTTTTCATTCCAAAGTGAGGCTCTGAAGAAGAAAGAAAAACACTTTTCATTTTCTTTCCACCTGCCCATCACCCTCCCTCATCCTTACTCAAATTATTTTTCTGTCCAGTCAATAGAGCCATTGCAAACCTCCTACGGCATCCAAGCCATGATATAAATTTGGCATTCCTTTTCCTGGGCTACTTTCAATCTCTTCATTTAACCTTACTGTGCCACAAATTCCCGGAATAATAATGAATACTCAACATGATGAGAATTTGATCCCCTTAACTGGAAAGAGCAACATAAATGTAAACAACTTATTACATAACCCATTCATATATATTTCTGTACTGTCAGGTGGAATACACTTCTTTCATAAAACACACTCGATATTATGCAACCTGAGATGAATGATTTGGTTTGGGAATAATGGTAGTAGCAATAATAACAACAATATTTCCAAAGTGCAATGCCAAAGTACATTTTGTTGTTCCACGTATTGAAAATTAGCAGCATCAAATGACAGCCTAAACACTGATGAGAGATCGATTTGGACTGTTCATCATGCTGCTTTCATATGAAAGTGAACACTGAGCCAAACTGGGAGGAGCCCAGAAATTAAGTAAAAGCTTGCAGTGGTGACAGTGATGGTTACTATGGTGATTTTACCTACTTTTTGAGGAAATCATCTATTAATCGGAATTACTCAGTGTGGTTCAAATGAAAAAGCAATGATTTTGAAAGCATTGGAATACTTAATTTAAACTTTCCAGAAATTAATAATTTATATCTTGCCTGCTAGCTTCTTAAAAAAGGAATTCAACAATCTAGATTCCTCCCTGTCCCACTCAAGATGTGAATCCCACACTCAACATGCTACAGGATAAGACTCAAAGTCTGACTGCATGTCTCAATGACTCTCTCATTAATTCTGTGAAGCAGAACTTCAGAGATGCAGAGAAGTGCATCCCGTCATGCCTATAACACTGCAAGCAGGGAATCTTCCTGAGAAGTGAGAGATGGGTTCAAGCATCTGCTCTGAACCAGACAGAGTGAAGATCTGAATCCAACACTTCTATCTCCTACACACGTTTCTAGTTCCAGTAACACACAGCACAAAAGGAAGCAGTATCAGAGCTGCCACCCCCTGTTTATAAATTCTTTCTATATCTTCCTATAAACTAAATTCTTCCCAATTCCTTTTTTTTTTTAAATTAAAAACAAAAAAAAAGAATAGGAAATAAAATATAATTTATCCTGAAAAAAAGTGGAGGCTGGTCTAGAAAGATCCTCCCTCCTGTGTATCTTGTTACTGAACCAAATAATCGGTTACTTGAACAGCTCTAATTTCTACTTTGATTATATTTTAAAGTTCAAAGAAATCTATTCTACAGAAACTATTAAACAAGATATAAGAGATAGGAAGGGACTGGGGATCCTTCTAGTTTTATTTTCCAAGCTGCTTTAACATGTCATATACTAGGGCTAGCTGTTAGACGTAATTATATACAATAGAGCTGCATATACTACGTATTCTAGAAGAGAAATATGATTTAAGGCAGTAGGCCTAGTATTTTTAACTTTTGACTCTAAAAATGTAACAGATTTTCAGGTCAATATGTTAAAGTCTATTTCTTAGACATCTACCTCTGTAGTTTCAAAGGACAACTTAAATGAAAGACAATAGCTGAAACTATTAATATTTTTAGTATTTAGAAGCGCTGAGTATGTGACGCCCTAATTCCACAGAAAAGGACTTAAGTTATAATTTATTACGGTGGCATACTGAATCCTATTGATAGGACCATTCTGTATAGCTTGTAGCAATGCTATCCTTCATAAAACACTCAAAGATACTAGTAGTTTAAAAATATTTTCATAATTCATGCATTTATGTTAAATCTTGCAAAGAAATATACATTAGCATGCCCTGTGTTCAGGTAGGTGCCTCCTCAGCTGCAATTATGTGGCACAACAATGACATCCAGTGGTTAGAAAGATAATTTTAGCTATGTTTTCTCTAGGGGTGCCAGTTTTAACGCAACTGGAACTTAGTCTGCTCCCAGGAAAAAGCAGACAATTTTAACCAACTTTCTGCATAACAAATACAGAAATGAGGACACCCATTTGTCATCCAAATTAACCTGTAAATGAATTTTTATTATTCTAGTAGCTGACATGGAATTTTTCAAGCAACGAGGTAAGAGGCAAAATACAGGTTAAAACTCTGGCGTGTTCTTTTATTTCTTTCTTGATATTCAGTTCAGGCCCTCCAAGTGCTGGGAACAAACCTGTTGACAACACACTGATAGGACAGTACCTGCTCCCAAACCCTGTAGCAGACATTAATCGCAACCCTGGTTTCCTTTTATTGTGACTATTTTCTGATTAGCCAAACTTTCCAACAATCAAACACTTTAAAACCTATTTACCTTATTACTTCTAGCATTACTCTTACCTGTTTTGGCATCTTTCCACTCTTCAGACAGAAAGGTTTTCGACTGGATAGTGTATTTAGAAATAGGGCTATGATTGTCTGTTCCACGACTCCAGGTAAGTGCTACAGCAGTGTCTCTAATTTCTTCTACTCTTATACCTCCGGGAGGGCCTGGAGGGCCTGAGAAAAAAAATTGATAATTCAATTAACAAATTAAATATTCTGAAAATGAAAATTCACTAACTTTCCTACTTGTATTTATCAGATACAAGGCTTTCAACTCTCACTTTCTACTTAAGAACAGATTGAAAATGTATATATACATTTTAAGACTCTGCTGAGTGATTCAGAGGATAAATGCTCTTGCATCTAACAACTACCAAATGAAACTTCCATGACTGCTGCCTAAGTAGTAATATTGAGGTTTTCTTGAGTAAAAAAATAATACTTTGAAACTGTTGCTACTCTTTTTTCAAACAACAGTGAACTCAGAGTCATAAAAAATACACAAAATCTTCCTTCCTAAATTCCACCTAATTATGACCTTATTGGTGACCCATCTTTAATCTACACTTCTGCTTGTGCCATATTGGCCTTGATTGCAATTTATATGGAAAATCTTGTAACTTACATTGGAGAAAAATCATACCTTGAAAGACATTTCTATAGACCTCTTCACATTTCTCTTGGCCTTCATATTAACCCAATACGGTAAACCCACCATCAGATTCAAACTTCCTACAGACTAATATAACTTGAGTGAAAGCAGAACTAGGCAATGTTTCTCTACAGTTCTACAAAAGCTGTCCCACAACAACAATTTTAAAAATCCATGCCAAAATGTGGAATCCACTATACCCACTGAACTAAAAGCAGTCTTGCAAACTACATAGGTGAAATCGAACAACCTCTGTGCACCAGAATAACCCCACAAAGACCACCAACAAGGGACAGAAGCACTAAGCTGCCAAAGGGAAAACATTTTTCACAAAACAGCCATTCCACATCTGCCCTTTCAGTCTTGATCATCAAGAAGGACCTATAAAATAATTTCTAAACAGTATTTTATTTTTCTACAAAAGGCAGATACTTGCAAAGATTAATTTCAAAATTCATAGCTCTATTGAATATAAGAAGTCATGAACAAAATACAGATGTTGTCTTGATTGCACATTACTATGCTCCCAACACCCAGCTAAATCGTTACAGGTAGAAGTTGCTTGTCCTAAACTAGTTCACAGTCTCATCTCTATGCTTTTCAGGCATTAAATACTATCTCTGATCTAACCAACTACTTAAAATAGCTATGCTAAAATAACAGCAATTATTCTCAATTCATATTTGGCTTTAAGTTTGTTAGTTGTACTTCAGATCTGAAGACATAGGCATGTTCCCAAAACTTGCCTGTTTTTTTCAGGTGTATCACTAAACCTAATAAATGGTATTACATCTCTTCACCAAACCTCATCTGGTTTATTTCTGAACAATAATAACAGAAAAAAACTGGAGTGAATGCTTGCATTTTTCTAAATGCATTTTTTAAATTTTACAAATTTTCTTCTAATTACTACTACTTCCACACCTCTACTTTGTGTGAGTAACTTTTTTATTGTTGTTGTGCTGTGCCTTGGTCCCCAGAAGAGAGGATAAAATGTGCAGATCAACAGGCACAGGTGATTTTTTCATAGACTAGAAAGCTAAGAAGAAAGTGATGCAGGTGCACACACACGTGATTATAGGAATCTTCATCTGTAAAAGATACCACAATCTTCTGTAAGCTGTGCTAAAAAACCCTCAAACTTACAGTAATTCTGTAACCCAAAGATTAGTACCTACTTACAAACTTGGCCTATAGATATTTTCAGATCATTCTTTTTATATTGACTGTTCCAGTTTTGTTATTATGCTTCTGTTTTATATGATATAGTTATGTGATATATATTAACTATTGTGTAAAAACAGAGACAATGCATTAGAACTATTGAGAAGCATTTTCTGATTCTACATTCAGAGATAATAATATGCCAACACGATTCAGGTAATTATCCAACAATCTGATTGAACAAGTCCCAGAGCATACTAAAAAAACCAACAAGAAATAACAGGATATATTTCTCTGCAGTATTTACAGAGAAACCAAAACCAAAACAACTCAACAAAAAGAATGGAACAAGATTTCTACATCAGATCTAAACACACACTGTACCAAATGTATCTTCAGCTCTTGAGCTCTTCATTTTCTCCATAAATCTGAGCAAAAGGAACCAAATGTAATTAACTGAATCAAACAAATATACTACCATAAATTGTTGTTCCTCTGTTTCAACAAATTTATCCTTCTAAGAAGCAAGTAATTCCATTCCCAACTCCAAAAGTATTCAAATTTAGACTGGTTCTTCAAAGAATATATATGCCATTGCTTAAAAAGAAATAAGCGTGGCCACTCTACACCATCTATTGGGCTACGGCCTATGACTTCGACAATCAAATTCCTGATTGTTTCTTCTCCTAAGATCCAAGAATAGTTCCCATTTAGTATCCTTGGAAAAATGTACGTCGGTTGGCTACTGGATTGCTCATAACCAACTTCTGTTAAAATTCAGATCTTGGCATTGAAAACTAACCTACTAATTAGCTGTCCTCGGACCTCCCTTTCAAGGTAAAACCTAAATACATTACTGAATGTGGAAACAGCCTCTTACACTTCACAGAGGATGCACAAACTAGAAGCTGTTGCTAAGAGCTGATTTTACAACCCCTGATGAGGGTTGTTAGTTAACTCTCCACCCTGGTAACGTGCATACTTGCCAGCTCTATGGACTCAGGTAGGTAAGGCCTGAGAGACCTGTTCTCCTGCAAGACTCTTCACTTCAGAAGCCCTCAAGCTGGAAGGTATGGAAAAGTTCATCAGTCCCAAGATCTTTCTTTCCTTCATTCTTTAGGAGGTATCTCTTACAGCTTCTCACCTCACTATCAAAGTTTCTGAAAATGGCATGTGTCAGGAAACACCAAGGGCCAGCTGCTCCCTCAGGAAAGCTGAGCCAGGATCCACGAGTAACCCCAGGGCTGGCAGTTCCTTCAGCAATGGGGCACAGTCCCACAGGGTTTGAATATAGTGGGCAGAGCCAGGTGCTGATATGGCAGTCCTAGGTACTGCAAGCAATGAATCAGGTCCATCCAGGTGACAAACTATTGTGTACATCCAAGCAGTCCATCCAGGAGACAAGCTACCCACAGCATAGGTCTGAAGCCCATCCAGGATGCAGGGCCAGAGACAGAGCTGGAAGCAGGCATGTCCGTAACATAGCTCCAGTCAGGGCTGAAGGTCCAGGGCTGAGCTTAACAGGGGTCCTGGGCCTACGGGCAGTTGCATGGGTGGGTGTCCCAGGTGAGGCTGGTCAGGGCCATTAAGGCCGGTTGGTGCACTCAGGGGCTTGACAGACTTCAGTGTACTAATATCACTAGCAATTCTCCTGACCATAAGAGCAATTTTAATACTCTAAGATCACATAGGACAATCTGTATGAACTGTTAAATTGTTTTGTGGACAGGCAAAATATCTTCATGTGCCTGCATGAACGGTGGCTATCCTTTACTGCTTCATTGATGAGACGTTCTAGAACCTGGCTCTGTGTTTTCATGCTTTGTTGTTGCCTCTTCCTACCAATGCAGTGAAACTATAAAGTCACCTTTGTCATATTTTATCAGATATTTAACCTTGCCCTTGCAAGACGCTGAGTCTTCCATTGACAAAAATGGTAGTGAGAATTACTCAGCACTAAGCAGAACTGTGTTCATCGTATTAAAACCCAAATGTGGAGCATAAAACGAATGCTAATTTCTCCCACAACGTAACCTCAGAGCAATGATTCTAATTATAATTACTGCCTTGGAAGGAGAATCAGAAGCTTGATAAGGCACCTTGTCTCTCCTTTTATTTTTAAAAGGAATTTCTTACATAATATAGAGGCACATGAACAGACCTTTCTCTTTTTCTTTGCAGATGTATTCTACAGATTCACCACTTATCATATTTGCTTTGACATTTAATCCATAGCTGATGGCATTTCACTGGCTGTTAATATCCAGCAAAAATTAAATACAGAAATATTCAAGTGCACAACATCCTCAGATGACAGAAATTCAGAATCAAGGCTCAAGCTATACTTCAGCTGCTATACAGTTCTATAGTATAACTGGAATGTGGGGCAAAACATGACAGCAATGCGTCTCCAAGTACAAGTTATGTCTGCTTTAAATTGTCAGCATTACAGAGCGTTAGCACTTCAGAACGTGTTATACCTGGAGGCACAAAACAGAGTAAAATGCCCAAAGGACATGAATTAACTCACGCTATTGAAACCACGCATTGTAACAGATCTTGTAGGATACATACTGTATGAGCAAACACAGTGTTTTGAGACTGCAGTAACACTTAACAGACATGCATCAGCTAACAATGGAGTGATAACCTTAACCCCAACTTTCCTGGTTTCTGTCATTTGAAAACTAGGAATCCTTTTAACGTAGGCCTAGTATTATACACATTAATTTAATCCATAAAGCTTTATGAGAAAACAGAAGTGGCTTCTTAAAAATGTTATACAGTGGATACATTGAAATGATATTTAAAATCTATTTTTAATAATAGGCACCAAATTAAACTGTCTAAAAATTACTTTAACATAAGGAAAATACCCATAATAAAAAAATCTTTATTGCTTTTCAGGAAAACATGCTCAGTTAGACCTCTAAATGTCTGGAATAGAATCAGTACCCTGAGTAGACTTTAAGGACTTTGCATGTTCATGCACTTCCCATTTTAATTTCTGCCATTTCTTGATGAGAAATAACATACTCTAAACAACCAGAAACACTCTGCTTGTCTAGGTGAAAACCAGCCACATCTCTGTTTTACCTGGAGAACCTTACCTCTTACCACAAGGTCAGCCGAAGCCGAGGAGTTGTCAACAATCGTCTGAGCAGTGCACGTGTACCTCCCAGCGTGCCGCAGCTGAACGTTTTTAATGAGCAGCTCACCGTTGGATTTAATCTGTTACAAAAATAGCACTTAGTGAAGCTGGTAAACATCTCTGTACAGCATGTGACACCTATACACATCCCTCCCAACTGATACACAGTGGTTGCTATTTCCAAAGAGCAAGTGCTTACTTTTAGCATGAATCACCCTCAAAGATACATCTGATTTATATGACAGCTGTTGAAAGTATCCTGTGTTTCCTGAAGACATGCTGCTCTTTACCAGACATGAAAAAAACAGATATCTTAGTAAATGTATTTTTCACAAGGCAACATTGCCCTTTTACTATTTGAAGCCCATATCCGAACATTAAATTTAGTCAAGAATTTTTTCATAAACAGCAGTCAGATGATTGCTCCGTACCATTACTTGCTTTTTTATGCACGTTTGTATGATAACATGTCCTGGAGTCCTGCTAACAGAGCAAGATACTGTTTGGCTCTTCCTTCACAAGCTTAAAGCAGTACAAACTTTTTTATCACAGAGCGGCTACAATCACAGCCAAAATTAAGATGCACCAAAGAGACACTAAAATGCAGAGACTGTGAAGAAACAATAATGTTCAGCGTGTGCCACAGCTCCTTAGAGGAAAGGCCAGCCCCCCTTCTGCGCAGTGGTGCTGGCGATGGACAGGACGATGGCAGTAGCCATAACCCTGCGGCGGGAGGCTGGGCTGCCGGGGCTCCGGGACGGCTCCAAGCCAGCACAGCCCAGGGCAGCCCCTTCCTTCGGCGACCCGGGCCGGGGCGCGCACAGACAGCACTGTGGCGAGGCCTCGGCCAGGGCCGACTCCCTGCCAGGATGACTCCCGGCTGCGGGAGCTGCTGCTGAGGCGGAACGCTGCCTTCTGGCCCTGCTGGAACTACAGCTCCCATCATGGCACAGCCCCGCCTGGCCGTGGTCCCTGCTGGCCCTGACCTGCAGAGCGGCCACCTAACTTCGAAGCCTGATCGTGACCCGGCCTCCTCATGGTGGACCTGCCCAGCCACCCCTGGTCTGTGCCCGGCCCTGGCTGCCACCCCCAGGCCTGCCTGCTCCCCTCCCTCGGGCCCTGCGGGACGGGGCCCTTGCTGGCAAGGCCCCTGCCCGGCCGGCCACACTATCCCCACCGCTCAGCTCTCGCTGCTCCCTGGCAAATGGCAGCAGGACTCCAGGGAAGCAATGTACCATTCAACGAGGCTCATACACTCATCATCATCATCATCACAGACCCTAATCCTTCCTCAGCACTCTTCACCAGTGCTAGACTACTGGGCAGATATATAGCTATGTTTTCAGATGGTTGTAAGGTCCACTATCTGCTACCTGTGGCTGTACAGATAGGCAAACTGAATAAAGTATTTTTGTCCTATGACACGTCTGTGAACCCACTAACTAGATGTGCACCTGTAAAACAAGGAGTAGAACAGAGACTGCTATATACACCACTGCTATTCTTAATGAAAAACACATTTTATGTTAAGACATTTATATAAATGTTTAAAAATAACACACTTGAAATATTTTGCTTATCTATCCTGCATTTTATTCCAGAAAAAGATTACTAGGTTAAATCACAAGGTTATATATGTGTTGGTCTTAAAGGTATTTCAGGAAAAACCCAAACGTTCTCTCCAATATATATCTGATTGCTTTCATGGAAGTCAAAATGTTACAAAAGATTAACAGATGGATTTATACCACACTATACTGAAAGGAGCAACATTCAGATTTCCTAATTCTCTGCAGATGGTTCAGAAATACAATTTAAAAAAACCCCAAACACTGAGATAACTCACTGCACTCCAGAAACCTTCACATGCAGGAACAAAAGGAATTCAGATGCAAAATTGTATGTAAAAAAGAAATTGCTAAATATTTAGGTGTAAGAACTAGTACTATCATCATGGAAGGTTCTAGGGAACAACAAAGACCTACAATACAATCTCAAATATTATGGGCTGTCATCAGTGTCTCCGCATTTAGACATTCTGAAGAAATGAAATAAAGCTATGTCATCCAGTTTATGTTTCCTGATTGAAAAGGAGGGGGGAAAAAAAGTAAGGTTAAATCTTTTCCAAATGTTCTGAAACTAGAATGCCAGTTTAGAGTCTATATTTAGGGGAGATTAAAATAGCCAGATAAAACTATCCTTTTCCTTTCCAAACTCCAGTGAGGATTTTGGATGCCAGCTTCAAATTCTGATGGCATAAAATTTCAGCACAAACTGAAATCTGTTAACAGCAATTTTTTTGGTCCAACGTAAGAATTCACATCTTTAAGAAATTACTGAGGTAAACCAGTGATTGGATAAAAGGAGAATCAAGCACACATGAAAGAAACTGCTTAATTCTGGCTAGCAATACTTCAGCTGATTGCCTCATAGGGTCAGAGAGAAATGCAGGTTACACTGTACCCTTTCAATTTTTGAGTGACACAAGTGCTGTTAGCAATGACCAAACAGATTAGTTGGATCAGTGAACAATCCAATGTTCTTGATATATTTCTGACCATTTCTCTTTTAGTTATTATTAAACTGTGTCCATGTGTGTGTGTATATACACATATTCACACTTTTCACTCAAGACTAATATGACAGGGCTTTTAATTTAATTTGCCAAAGTTCATGCAGGATAGAGAGACGAGGTGAGTTTGGGACAGTGCCATTTCTGTGCAGGTGCCCCCCCAGTTTATTCATCAGAACTCCAGGGGCACTGCCTTCGACGACAGCATCCTTTGAAAATCTGTGGGGATTACTGCATATGTGAACACTGGCTGGCTGCCTGACTAACCACATGTAAGCCTTTTTTTGTCTACAGTGGGCTAAGCAATGCTGTCAACAGCTTTCAGGAAGAAAAATCAGTGGGAGTGTCAGTATTTCTATGACAGCTACTTGCTCCTCTGCCCACCAAAAAATTACACCAAAGACACTGCAGAACTTCAAACTCCTTGAGTTTTCAGTTCCTGGGTTTTCTTTTTCATTTTGTTCTTACTGGTTTTGGTTTTAATAAAAGATATAAACAGTTCTCTGTTTGAGTGCTGTGTATAAACCTTTAGTTTATTAACACTAAATGTCATCCTAGAAAGAACCACACTGCCTGTGAACCTCTGATCATTGCTTGCACTTTGATTTGCAAATAAATATAAGAAAAGGTTGGGCAAAGCAATAAAGTTTAGAAAAACTGCATAAACTTAGAATTCTCATAATCATATTATTACTTCAATAACAAATGATTACAAATTCTTAATAGTCTTAGTACTCATTAATTCCTATGTTAGCACTTTAATTAAAATACTTTATTATAGTTATTAATGATGTGCCCATATATTTGCTCTAACATTAATTTCCCATATGGGAACTTGGTCTTAAAATCTAAATGATGAAAAACAGATGGGAAAATATAACATAATTTAAAAATCAACAACCCATAGGTATGGTATTGTATCTTGTTGGTTCAGAAGCTCTCCTGGAGCAAGGTTTTATGCAGCTGGTGATGAAGCTTTCCATACCTCAGAAGAAGCCTAAGTTCTTGGTGGTAAAAGAAGAGCTTACAAAGCAAATAAAGAGGATGGGCATCAGCAAATTCTGTCCACAAATTAGATATGAATGCACTGTATGTTTTCATTCAAAAACCTCAGCTTGGCTAAGTTTAAAAATGCCTTCCTTAACTCAGAGAAAACTGAATCACAGACTGGAAATAGTGATAGCAGTACTCAGGGATGTTCCAAGGGTATCTGTGGTTCACCACTCAGTTATTTACCAAGTTTCAAGCAAAGACTTTCATCATATGAGCCCTATATTTATGCTTTAATAGTCGTGTCAAAAATAGCATTGTATGACCTATTTCTGTGATTCACTGTTCTCTTTTGACTATCACCTTTGCCAGTGCACTAAATTACTGAAAGCCATCAGAACATGCCCCTGTGTGATCAAAAATCATTTACAGGAATCTAGGTCTTTTGACTGAAAGCTTCTGTTGGGACCTCAGAGACAATAAAGGAACTTATGTTAGTATGAAGCTAACAAGTCCTTTGTAATAATAAAACTAACTTGGCAGAAATAGAAGAACCTGGTAAGCAGAGACAGACTTTTTTTTTTTTTAATTCAGGTTCGAAAACTAGACATCTGAGCTTCAGAGGTGTTTAATACGCAGTGGAGGTAAGATGATAAGAGAAACGATAAGAAGTAATGTGGAAGAGATGGGATTCTTGGCGATGAGATCAGCTTTTCCAAAGCCAGCAATAATTTAAAACATCTTTTTCTATTACCTAAAATTATTAACTCTAAGTGAGTTCATGTGAATTGTTTTGTTCCTGCCAGTAGAGGATCTGCTATGTGGTAGATACAAGTAGAACAGACAATCCAACAGCTGTTGACAAATGTTAATGTAAATGTTTTCCTGATATTGAGATCAGAGATGGCATGGGGACACCACCACCAGTGCAGCTCTGTTGTCTCAATCCTATTCACAGGAGAGCTTATCTCACTTTGTTTTATAAGCCATGGCTGGCATGAAAGTTATGGGTAAATAAAAAACCCAGCAGGATAATGATGACAGTCATTCCCACTGAAGAATCTCTTCCTTCAGCGAACTATATTTATATGTAAAGGAAGTACAGTGCTAATTCTACCCCTGAAATGTGGACTGGGAAATATTTCCAACAAATATATTATTCTTCCCCATTCAGCATACCACTGAGAATGCCTGAGGACACTGTGCTTTGTACCAGCATCCCTGTGGTAATACGCCCTGTTATTTCATTTCCAACAGCAGAAAAAAGCCTAGGTACTTGTTCACTTATACTCACGGCTCACAACTTTACGGCTGATGATGAAAATTCACAATATACTGCAAACTACATTTCTCTGAGTAGTGCTCACACCTGGCTTTCTCAGCTCCTGATACCTAACTGGGGATGGTACATGGATTTTGGTAGTTTGTAAAGTCTCACAAGCACATAAAGTTAGAGTCAACTGATTTTGCAACGTATTTTTTTAATTCTAGCACAGAAGTTGGCATATCTTGACCCTCTAAACAAATTACATTTCTGTGTGCTGGAAATAGCACTGTGGATTAATAATAGGTTTCCTCAAAGGCTTCTGTCGGAGCTAACTGGTCGTTGGCTTCCCCCTCAGCACTATGTCTTCTGCTTTCCTTCCCCTCCTTGCTCTTAACCACTGACTCCATCCATCTCATTCCATGCTCACTACGTTACTATTAGGCCCTAGGCTCTAAATTTTACCCCAAACCTAGCCAAAATATGTGACTTCCAACTCACTCATGTCTAAAGTGTCTCCCTAATACATCAAGGCACTGAAAGCAATGTATTAAGACAGTGCCTTTGGAGAATCCTGCGACTCTTTTTCAGAAAAAGCAGTAGCTCAGCTGATCTGGTTGGCCATGCTTCATGAACAATCACCTGCCCCCTCCATATATTCAACAAATTGTACTGAATGAGCTCACTATGACGCTGTCTCCCAGGTTTTGTTCCAGTCCATACACAGCCTCTTCTTCCCAATCCATGCACAGCCTCTTCTTCCTCATCAGTGGGTAACTGAGCTTTCCTATCTAAACATTTTTCTCTAATTCTTCCATTCTCCTCCTGAAGTTTCTGTTGATTTCCTGTCATACAGCTGTAGCTAGACTCCACACTCTGCAAGGAGGATTACCAGGGGAAACAGTGAAGAAAAATGAAAATTAAAATCTTTGTATCTTTTCTGCTGCAGAAAACTGTGGAATGTGCAAGGAGAGATTTATACAATAAAACTAAGTGTCTACTCAGTAATATGTTGAAGCAGAAGCATGCAGTAAAACACCTTTGTCTACCATGTCCAGCCAAGGAACTGCAAATTATAATAATTTACAAAAACGAAACAGGTGTTAAGCTATACTCCTCTAACAGGATTTTTATAGTCCAGCTGGTTCTCAGTGGTTTACAAAAACAGCTGTTTTGGAGAACTTTCCTTTTTGGCAAATGCTGTCTCCAATCTAGAATTCATCTCACCTATTTTAGACATCTGTAGCGTGGATTTTGGTATCTGAACTAACTGCCTTTTACAGTCAAAGTGAAGAAACAGGCCCTTCCATGTGTGATTTACTTTAATGTAAAGTAACTGTCTGGCCACGCATCTCCAGAATATTATGAATGTGGTCCTAGGAGACTGCAAAGCTTTCTGTACTTTGGAGAGGGATAAAGTAAGATGAATAATATTTGCATAAGGAAGAAAAAGCTTCTGAGAATACAGTGAAGTCCACACTATTGAAGGTTAACTGTATGATGGTTGCAGGGACACCAGAACAAGTTATACACAGACAGCTTGGATTCAGAAGCGACTTCAAAGCTGAATAGAGCCTGAGTTACGAGCCCTGCAAGCTCTGTGCTGAACATGTTTGGCTGCCTTTGTGCCACATCCCTGAACCTATGAACACTGGAAAGCACACTATGGATTCAGCAGGTCCTAATTCCTGCTCAGTAGTAGTCATGACACTGAGGTGTGTCAGCACCATCTTGAATAATGCTCCTCATTCTGTGAGAGCTTTTTAGTTGGGTGCAATGCTATGCAATGTCCAGCATCAGTAAAGACACCTTTCTTGTCCTGTGAACTCCCTGGGAAAGATTCCCTACCAATTCTGTAAAAAAATTCCATCATTAAAGCTGCTGGTAAGGTAAACAATTCCTAAATGTTAAAATGAAATTATTTGCCAGTTCTCAGAGTGTTAAAATTCCTATTTTGATGGAAATTAGAAAGACCAAAGCATAAAGTTCCATCATACACTTTCTAAAATGACTTCATTCTTGCTGGTACCAAGCTTTGGTCCAATACCTTAACTCCTTATTTCAAACACCAGAGCTTCTGCTTGTGGTGAAAGGTGCTGATATCCCATTAGACAAATAACTGTGCACCAGCATATAAATGTATTGGCTGAGCAAAACACTGCTGTCGTCTGCTTTCAACACTCAATACCCTCTTTGATACACTTCATTTAACTATAGTTTTTTTACACAACTATATTAAACCATCACAGAATCACACAATAGTTGAAGTCAGAAGGGATCTCTGGATGTGTCTTGTCCAACATCCCTGCTCAAAGCAGGGTCGACTGGAACGGGTTGCTCAGGGCCATCTTCACTCCAAATATTTTGAATAACTTCATGGATGGAGACTCCATAGCCTATCCAGGCAACCTGTTCCAATGTCTGACCACCTTCACAATGAAAAAGTTTTCCTTATGTTTAATTGGAATTTCCTGGTTTTCAGTTGCTGCCCATCACCTCTTGTCCACTCACTGGGTGCTAATGAGAAAAGTCTGGCTCCATCTTCCTTATTTCCCTCTCACCAGGTATTTATACGTATTGACAAGATCATCCTGAACTTTCTCTTCTGAAGGCTAAATAATCCCAGCTCCCTTGGGCTCTCCTCATATGTCAGATGCTTCAAACCATTAATCATCTTAATCCTATCACTGAGAAGTTCAGCAGAGGTTTGAGGGCATGCTTCTTTGATTCTTCTCCTTTTACAATAGGAACAGAATGATTGGTTTCTACTTTTCAATATTTTTTAAATGCAAGATGTAAATTTCATAACAAAACTCAAGTACCAAACAACAGAAATCAAGAACCTTTGACATGCAAAGAATTTTAAGAGAATTCCAAAATTCTCACAATTTAAAAAAATATTGTTTATCTTAAAAAAAAAAATAAAGCAACGAGCTGCAAGTTTCTCTTATAAATAGTCTTGGTCATTCCAATTTTGGGCCTACCATTTTGGAATTCTGTTTTTTGCTGGCTTTACTTTGTTTTTGCAGAGGAGAGGGGAACTCAACATCTTGAGCGGGGCTCCATGGAATGCTTTTTTTGATAAATTATGATCACAAAGCAGCATGAAGCCTTGAAGCTATCTGATGTAAAAATAAGGATAGTACCTTCTGTGTGATGCAAAAAGCACACTAGATGCCAAGAACAGAACTTACAAACCATTTCAGTAAGGTACTTTAAATGATCCAGATATTACATGATAGGGTGATACAGGCCTGCATTTTGGTAGGTGTGAAAGCGTCTCAGGTACCCAAATACAGTTTTTCTTTGTGTTCTTTTGATAATCTCACTGCTAATATGAGAAAACATGAGCAAACAACAAGTCAGTTGTCTTTATGACAAAACTTATTGGCCGGCCTTATTGTATTTTTCCATCACCACTTCCTCTTTCTTTTAATTCTTATAAAAGGAAGTTATTTGCAAGCAGGCCAAGTTCCTGAACACTGGTACGGCAACTTAATTTAATTTATTAAAGATAAAATGGTGAAAAAAAATCAGGGTTTCAGGTTCACTGAATTGTTTAAGACAACTAATAAACAGCGTAGCAAACACAGGAATATTGATGGTATGGAAAGCATTTTAAAACGTATGTATGGCTACATGTGACTAAGACTATTACAGCCTACATTTGGACTCTTCCTAAGTCTATGTACAAGTTTCTGACTTGAATCAGTTAAATTATGGAGTTCCTCTTCCTGACTATCCATACAAATGGACTAGTGTGGCTCCAAAAGTATAAAAAAATAGTTACACACATTCACATATCAAAGATAATTTTTTGTAATAAACTTAAAAGAATATACTTATTTGGACAGTGTATATTTTAAAAATATATATTAAAAGTAAGCTTTTCAATCTTTAAATATACATAACACAAAGCAGATCCATAAGTAACAAGTGATTGAACATTAGAGTTTTCCAGATTACTTGAAGTGCTATATCTCTATGGGACTTGAAAGGATGTGTTAATGTTTAGATCCTCAATCAAATAATCAGAGGAACAACCACACATAGAGTCAAAAGCAACCAATTTAGTAGTAAGATTTCAAAGACTCCATTTGACTCTTCGAAAGCTAACCAATTAATACATATATTTTTCATTTTAAATATCACTGTCATAGGAAATCAAAACAGCACTGACAAATGTTCTTTTGATAAATGAATTTTAGTACTAATGTAATGCAAATTAGTTTTGCCTTCAGCAAATGATGAAGATACCAAAGCTTTCATTTAAAGAAAGAAGACTTATGCAGGTATTTACATGAATTTCATTAGCATTCAATTATGTGTATATGAAAACAATATTAGTATTATTTTGAGAACTGAAATACTGTGGCTGTATCAAATTTCAGCATGTTGATCTGCGCTGTCACATAAATTAATAGTGATATTATCAGGAAGACAGATGAGGATCCTTCATCAACAGGAAATTATAGCACAGAGAGCATGCACCACATATCCAGTGATTTTAATATTCATGATGGATCACCTTTTTCTTTTATGTTGGTGAAGGGTTGGGTGGCAGCATGGGACTCCACTGCTTAAAGCCCAGCAGTTAGGGCTGCTGCTGTCAAATGCACAACAGCTCACCCCTTTGAATCCAAGAAAGCCTGAGCAAACCTGCCACCCAGTGACTTGAGCTGAGAACTGCCAGAGATGGATGTGGTAGGCAGGTTAAAATCCCTTTGCTCACACAGGAAGGAAAAAAACCCTTAATGTAAGAATACAATAATATATGAATGAAACAGAAATACTGAAAGTGCATATTCCTCTTAATTACATCCTATATAAACATTTGTATTGGCTTAGCTGAATTTGTTAAATTTGTGCATTTATTATTATGTAAGCGCTGAATCGCCAAGTAACTACAAATCACAATTCCAGACGTCAAACGCGATCCTACTGTCCCCTCTGCCCTGAGAGATGAAAACTGAGCTGCCCGTGGAAGAGGAACAGAGATTATCTGCACTTGCCTGGCATTTGAAAGCCCAGAAATAAGGCTTAGGAATGCAAAACAAGAAGCTGCCCCTGCTAAAATAAGTTCTACCAGAATTGATCAAGTACAAAAGGAACACAACAAACCAAGAAATAACCTTCAGGAAGATGGAGTTATACACTGACAAATAAATTAATTGTTGTTTGGATCTAACCTATGTAACTTTAACTGTCTAAGTGAATTAAGAGTTAGTCATTCTTCAGCTACTTCTGCATCCTATGGAGTATCCACCTCTATAATCTATTGAAAGAGGAAATCTTCCAGCACAAGATTCAACACCCACATGAAGTGAACCACTTCTTTCTCTCTGCAGACCATAAAAGGTCTGTAGAGACCAAGCTAGCCTAGATTCGTTCACTTGAAGTGCTTTCCTAGAAAGTGCCCTAAAATTGGGATTTAATTTCAGAATTAATTTCCCCTAAAAGAAAAAAATCCAATTTCGTTCTATTTTCATTATTAAGAGGAAAACCCAAAAGTGTACGTCAATGATATAAAAACTTTTGTTCAACATATGACCAACAGATAGAGAAAGTCCAGGTTCCTTTCTCTTGCATTACAAAGTCCTCTGGTAAAGGCATTTTTACCCTCCTTCCACACCAAAAATTACTGATTCACCAACAGTTTCAGCCTGATTTTCTGTTTCATGGAACACAATTTCCTTGTGTGACTTCTGTGAGGTAGCTAAAAGCAATCAACTAAATAAAATTTGACAAAACCAGAGTGGTTTTATTTGCTCTTTTATACGAAATAATACATTTAATGGGACTTCACTCTTTAAGCTCTTATTTTGACTGACACTCAGACTCATTCCAGCCTTTATCTAAGGACAAACTAATGCCATTAGGAGGCGATTCAAGCTTTTTCAAGGTACTCCTATGCACTGATTAGTAACAAAGTGTAAATATAAACCTATCAAAAGCGTGCCTTAATAGCCACATGCAGGAAATGTTTTGAATGATGCTAGTGTACTAGGGTAGATCTACATATTTTGTACTTCCTGAGGCAACACAAAACACACCGCAAACTGCTTAGTACCCTGCTACTAAGTTTGGACATACTAAGTTTTGGGAGGTTTATTGCAGAAAGCACTTTATGTCTTTGGGATTCAATGTTTTTCAGCTGGTCTTAGCATAATTCTACTGGCTTGTTGGACAAGGACTTGTTCTCTCACTGAAAGAGAGCAGTGTGACTTCTTAGGGATGTTTACAACTCAGCAAATGAGCAGGCTGAGGCAACTCTTGCCTCCTCAAAGGACTGGTTTGTTCCAAATCAGACTAGAATAGTTATGCTTGAAACACCTTCTCACATGGAGATAAACACATTGAAAAAGCAAGAGAGAAAAAAATCTCCTGGTCCATGGAAAATCAAATAATATTGCCAGCCTAGGAGGAAGAATCTGCAGGAGGCACTGTTATATGGTACATCATTTTGAACACAGAGCTGCAACTGAACATGGCCCCTGGTGATCCTGGACACTGCAGGCACCATTAGAAATTCATAGAAATTCATAGAAATTAACAACCTTTTCTCTCCACATCTGCAGTTCCTCTTGGGAGCCCCCCAAAAAGGTATCTAAATTTGAGGATTTTTCTATCATTTAAACCCAGAACAACAGAATAAATATATACACATGTGGGCAGCCACTCTGAGGTTGTTGTTGAATATTAGGTAAATTAGCACGTGATTAGACATAACCAGAAGGGATTTCTACTCGAGGTATTGATTTTGAATAAGCCTGATAGAAGACTGTAAAAAGATAACCATACATGCAAATACGAAATAGCTACGATTCCTCTTTCTATGTGCCAAAATGAGTGTCTGTATTAACTTGTTTAGCCTTCACACAAACTCTTCTTGCTCAGTGTTTACAGACTGTTTGACTCCTACCCACCATCTGGCCCAGTCTTGTGCCAAATTCCAGAAATGTTGATGAGAAAAACATGGGTAAGTAAAAGTGAATGCATATGCACAATTTTTCGAGATAATTTGCACCCTGTTTAAGATCAGGCTACCTACAGGCTACCTACCACAGGCTACTTACCAGCTATATTCACTATTAATCAGAGTAGGATTTAACTGAGATACCAAAATACTTAAGTCAATTTAGATATCTGATTTCAGGTATTTACCTGCAAGTGTCTACATGTCTGTGAGGTGTCTAACTTGTAATTTTATTTTATATTCTTAGCCTACTGCATTTTTCTAGACCTGAACCAACACAATAGAAAAAGTAAAACAGAAAAGACAGCTATTCACAATAAAGAAAACTAGGCTTTCACATATTAAATAAGGATCTTTAGTATCTTACCATAACATTCCTTTCATAATGTTCGTGCTCTTTCTCGAAATCTATTACAAAGCCATTTAGAGACCAAATAAATGTCAGGTCTAATGTGGGATCATGGGATGCAATGCATTGCATGGTAGCATTCTCTCCAACGGTGACATCAACATTCAAGGGAGCTAAAGTAATCCTTGTAGCTTCTGTAAAGTTAAAAGCAAACATGGAAAATTCCAATAAATACATGTTTATCCAAATGTAAGCTCAGCTCCATAACTCTTTGATTATACATTAAACTGCTCCCTCAAACTCTAGTTTACATGTTATTCATGCAACTACATTTCAAAGACCAAACTAAAGAGAACAAAGGAAACCTTTTACAACTGAAACGCCTAACTTCTATTTAGCTGTCCTTTGAAAATGACTATGTTTCAGTCTCTGAATCACATTACTGACTATGTAAAGCTATTTTTATTCATTGACTACACTTCAGGTAGAAAGAAGACAGATGATGAATCTTATGTGACTTGTGTTGCATTTCTTGTTTTAATTATAATATTTCTTATGTTTTAAAACCTGTCTCTTTAACAAATGAAAAATTCTATTCAGTTGTCAGGCTGAGTCAGATTTCCATTAGAGCATTGCAGGGACTGAGATCTTAATTTATCTACTGAGAAACAATATAATGGATGCATAACAAACTATGCAAATAGCTACATGTGGAAAGGAAGAGAAAATAATACAACAAAAGGAAGAAACCTGTATATCCCCCAGCAATGCCTCTTATTATTACAGAAACAAAAAAAGGCAGAGATCTCATGATGCTTGCTAGAGATCTTGGTACATGCATCAAACTCACAAGGCAAATTAGCAACAGTGTTCTCGAAGGGACCCACTGGATCACTGAGACCTGTTCCTTTTTTTCCAAACATTATCATAAAACAAAAAGCCACAGAATATCTTCCTCATTCCATGAAATACAGTATCTTTCCCACCAATATGATAGTGGGAGTAGGGTACCAAAACCTGGAAGACAATAGCCATAAGAAAAGAGCTATTGCTACTAGGTAAGACCTAGGTTTGAGCATGCTCCAAGGAGCACACTACACCCCACCATACACAGAACAGAAAAAAATCCTCAATAAAGCCAACATTTCTTGTCCGTCTGCCTTGGAGAGAAACCTCCCCTTGGATCCTACTCTAGTAATCTAAAACCTGCTTAATACTGAGACTATGAGAATGGCACAACTACTGGCTTTTGCAGAATGGAGTATCTGATACTGCATTGGAGCCACCTGTTAACACCTGATCTCTAAAGTCCTAGCTATAGACACATGCCTAGGATACCTGCTCCATTCTAGCATTGTGCCTGTACGTTCAGCATTTGGTTTTACCATCAGTGATTTATAAATGTTTACATAAAGTACTCTACCAGTCTAAGAAGTTGCTGAAAGAGTGGTTCAGTGGCAGTGAACAGCGTGTGGGAAAAACCATCAGACTTTGCAGTGCCTGTCAGCTTCAGATTTAACTTTTTAATTTCCTGTAGTCATGCACAATGTGTGAGAAGTTTTACGGGCCACACTATGCTTGGGAATACCATTTTCAAAGCATTCTTTGTCAACCCTCATCATTGTCCACAATGTGAAAATAATTTTGAAATATGTCATCTGACCCTTCTGTTTCTGCTGTGATGCAAGGGAGATGTCTTAGTCTTTTGGTTTTCCTTTTTAGATGAATCAGAGCAGAATTCTCCAAAATTTTAAAATTCTTTATACCTAGTTTATAAACATATGGTTTAAGCATTTCACTGTGCGAATTTAGCGTGCAAATGTTCTTCCTGATTTTAGAAGGTATGATATAACTATTAAGGGGCTGGATATTTATTTACATAACCTTTCAAAATAATGAAATGCTTGAGAGTAATATTTAGACATATAAAACTGCAGAAGATGATAAAAAGTAACTGCAAACATTAAACAAATCTAATTAATCAAAATAAAGTCTTACAATTCATTTGGTACAATAAATTTGGTATAAATCAACCAGAAAAATGCTTTCATATGATCTGATGATACAGAATAATTCTTACATTAGTACATCAATATTGTGCCATTGAGCTGTCACATCCAGCATGATTTCTGGCACACACAGTAAAAAATGTATTTGATTAATGACTCTTCTACTATCAGTGGTACTTGACAGACATAGCTGTTCATGAATGTCATCCTTCCCGTCTGTATTCTACAGCTATTTACTTATTCGATATCAGATTTAAAATACACGATTAAGGATATCAGTACTCAATCAGTAAATACTAATACCCATAAAAGAAGGGAATTTAGCAGGGTAATCACATGGCTGTATGCCCCTATCTCACAAATTTAATGCATGTTTCTTTAACTGCTATGCTCTCTCAAACTTGATTACCCCACCAAAACAAAAGAAAATAAAAACTAAGGAAGGTCAGTAAAACTCCCATTTCTCTGTTGAGTCATGGTCCCAGAATCACACCTTAGCCTGAGCGCTAAGCTACCAAATTAAATGAATGCATTAAAATGTGTCAATTTAATGGATCAGATTTAATAATCTCTTATGGAAAAATCAACCCTGAAAATTGAGATACAGTCTCAGAACTGGTGCAAACATACCCTGTTTCTACTGAGCTTTAAAAGCATCAATTCATTGTTTAATGAGCAATTAAATTAGAAAGAAAAGATATAAAATGGCTTGCAAAAGTAGTGCAATGCTGGAACAAAAATTAGTGATTTTGAATTAAGCGTTTCTACCTGAAACAAATGAAATATACAGGCTTACCTGTCATTTCTAGAACACCAGTGCTATTAGCTTTTCCTCGGTTATTTTCTGCAAAACAGGTGTAGCGACCTTCATCCAGCTTTGTGATATTGATAATTTCCAGGCTCCCATCATCCCAGATATGTATGCTATTGGAAGTGCAAAATATACATCAAGAGAAATTAGGTTTTTATATTAGAAAGCAATACTTTCAGTAGAATTGTAGTAAGTGGAAGGACAAACCACAAACATCTCTTGGAAGCTCACCTCTAACTACTGCATTTATAAACACTCCTACAGTAAAAAACATTCAAATAGACTGTGGCATGATTAGATGCCTCACGTTGCTGGAGCAAGAGAGTGTACTTTTATTTGTTTGAAGTCATTCAAATATTTTTCTTACAGTTTTGTGATCCAATTCAATCCTGAAATGTGAACAGCACCAAACAGACTGGTTAAAGTTGGGTACCCTGCTAGCTATTTGGAGCCACGCTGCTAATAACATTTTGGCATACCATTTTCCTGAAATTACACATTCTCTTGCCTCTGAAATCTGCAAAAGTGAGAACTAGCCTACAGGATAAATAGAAGCATAAGGCAGAATCTTTAAGATTCACAGTGTCCGCTAACAGTCAATACTAACCGGCTCCCATTTACAAGCAATTCTGTTCCTTTGCTCCATGAGAATTTTGGCTTAGGAGCAGCTTTAGGCTTGCATTCAATGATTACACGGCCCCCTTTAGCTGCTAGGATTTTCTTCTTCATAGGGTTCAGTTCAAAAGTAGGAGGTGAAGCTGAAAGCAAAAATTAACACAAGTACTGCTGTTAGTGATTTTTCTGCAGAATACAATTTGTTTGCAACATGAAGGTCAATGACAGAACTATTGAATTGTATACAAGTGTCCATTATTCAGACCAGTGAGAGAACTATTAATGATACAGAGATATGGTGAGAAGTAGATGGTGATCTAAAAGAAACAGAAAAAATCATTATATAGTTCTATGCTGTGTTACAGAGGTTTCTTTCTGTTGATTTCTGAACCTCCACCTAAGTTTAATCTAACAAGATCAAAGACCCCAGAAATCAACAGAAAGTTCCTCCCTTTCAAAGGCCTTTTGATCAGTCCTAATAAAATTTAGATTCCTAGAGCCCAACTTCTGTAAAAAGTTGATCACTCGATCATACTTTCAAATAATAGTTGGGTTTACTTTTCAGTGGTTTTACCTCCCTCTAGCAACTTTAAGGTTGTGCCCTTCTTCCTCTTTGTAGTTTCCTGTTTGGCCGACTGGCCTTAGGTGCATTCTCAGATGTATAAGAGTAATGAGACATGACTATAGCAAGCACCACACTTATGTATCTGAGGTCAGACCTTTGCTTACTAATTTTCTCTTTATTTGTAACCAAATAAAAGAAAAAATGCTTTTAATTATTTTGCATCTCAGCATACCATCATTGTTAATCATGCCAGCAAGCGTGTGCACAGGTTGAGGACATAGGGTTATTAGTTAATTACAGCAGTACAGAGAAAAACTCTGATAAACATCCACATCTGACCAACACTGAATTTTGAAAATGTGCATGCAAAAAGTGCTCGTTTCTGGGTAATCCAGGCTGGTGGTGAGTACATAGTAATGGAAGAACAGTGAAGGACAAAGTATTGTTGTGCAATGGGTTGGGAAGTCAAGAATAGTTTAGATCTTGGGAAAGTCTGAAGGCAGTGTGAGATGGAAAGAACGCAGGGTGACTACTGCAGGGTACAGCCAGTACACCTGCTCTAATGACATCAGTAAAAACGTCAGAAAGTGTTCTAAGCCTGAGCACCCTGGATCTGGAAGGCAAACTTTCAACAGGGTGCTCCTTAGGAAAACACAAAGGATTAATATCTATATCCAGCCATCAGATGGGACAGCTATATTGCACACAAACATGGCAGCTGGTCTGAATGGGTTGTAGAAGGCAAAAGCAAAGGGGAGAGTGAGAAGGAAGAGCTTCAAAGGCCTGGTGACTGACAACATGGTTTCTAAATAAGCAGATTTTGCCCCACAGAGGAGTGAGCATAGGTGAGCAAAAAAGAAAACACTTCTCAACCAGTTTTGCAAGCTTGAGAGAGTAGTCAGCAACTCTACATGCTTCATATAATTTCTGCGCTACCAGTTCCTCTGAGGGGTAACAGCAGCAAACAAACATCAGAAATAATACAGCAAACATTCCCCATAAATTAGCAATTTGATTCCTCAAGTCATTGCCAAAACCCAGCTAGGGAGCTCAAATAAACCCCACTTCACTTAGATTCAGTGAGGGTTCTTAGCTTTATCCTCAGAGGAATCTGTTACTGAACAATGCTTGCAAATACAACTGCTACCTTACTCAAACCTGAAATAGTAAATAGAGCAAATAATCCCACTGACCCACAATCTTCAGTTCAGCATTTGCATAAATAATTCCATGCGTGTTTTCTGCTATACATTGGTACATGCCGGCATCATCAAAGGTCAGACTTTGCATTCTTAGTTCACCTTTCCGGAACTAAAACACAGAATCAATAAAACAGCAAGATATTCATATAGACTACATATGCTGAAGAATTCACACCCATCCACATTTCTTCTTTTTTTTTTTAGTGACAGTGTTCAGAAGAGAGTCCCTCATAGAACATTCAGGCACTGATGATGAGATTTTATTTTATCCATGTTACATTTCAGTCTTTGTGACAATGTGTTCACCTTCTTTTTTTAAAGATCCAGTGTTGATTGATATTTTTCTGGACATTTCATAGCTGAGTGGCACTATACACATCTATTCTTCAGTCCACTCTTACCACACCAATGCAAACACGACTTATTCAGAAATAAGAAACAAGAAATTAAATTCATTTTATGCACATAAGCTTTGTTTTGCCATGCTCAGTGTTCAGTGTGTTATATTGTATGTACATTGTTTTACAACAATAAAAGGTCAAAGCAAGTCCCAATGAGGCAGTTTTTCAGAAGATTCTTCTGGGAAGTAGTATAAACTATTTTCTATTACTTTGTTTTAATATAAAAAGAAAATTTGGTAAATCAAAATGAAGTACTTGATCTATTTCTAAAAAGCTGTGTATAAAAATGCACAAAGTGTGGTGAGATATTTTGTAAATTACAAATAGATGTGAATCAGTTTTTGAAAGATCATGTTAATATATTCTGCTTTCTTGTGAAAATGAAACTGAAAAGCTTTAAACTTTGTATATGAGTCAACTGGAGTGCATGGAGTAGTGGAAGATTAAAAGAATACTATTTATCTGAAAAAAGAATAGATTAAAGGAATCAGATTTCCTGTACTGTTTTACTGAAAAACATTTGAATCAGTTTTTCTAGAAGAAATCTTTGTTTTGTGCTAATTGGAATACCTAATTAAAAATTATCTGATTCAGTAACAAGCTATATTCTCAAGGCAATTTAAATATTTTTTCTATTTTCCATTTGGAAATCATCTTGTAATATTAATGCACAGCATAATCTGCTGGTGTACTACTGGAGAACTACACACCACTTTCTGCAAGCCAGTATGCAGATTTTGTCAGTGAAAGCCAAGTTCAGTGGGGACTGTCAAGCAATTCACTTGCTAGATTACTTCTTTGTAATAACTACAGAAGCTAGAAGACAGCACTGCTTTTTCTGGTTTAAGCCCTCTCTGTATGGCAGATGGTGATATCCCTGTTCTCCCTCCAACCTCCCACATTTTTCTTAAGATACGCAGCCAAAACAACGCTGCCTCATTGTCTTTTTTTGTTTGCTTGCCAAGATCAGTGTCACCACAGCTCAACAGATACAGCGTTACATTGTGCCCTCTTCTATTGTCTTTGTTCTTTAATGGCTCATCATACAGTATAAGCAATGGATATTAAATACGTTGTTGAAATGCCTGAATGGAAAATCTACTTTGTTTAAACAAAATACCCAATGCAATAAACTTAAATTATCAAATGGTACTCATTTAAACTTCACATCACCTAAAATAATGGAATTTTGCAATATTCTGTGGCTAGAAAAAATATTAAAAAGTGCATGGTATAGGAACACCACTGATCATTTAAAAATTATTCTTTCTTCTCTTGTCTCTACTGACTCCATTTTTCCTTACATTTTTAGACACACTCCTCTTTAATGTGGTAAAAAGGATTATTTTTAGAGACAAGCTGATAGACATTTTTTATCCAGGGAAAAGAACAGAGCATTTACTTATAAAGGCCTGGAGAAAAAGGGATATCCACCTCCCAGACATGTGGTAAAAAGGCAAGTTCATAACTCAGAGCTGAATATTAAATAGCCTGAAGAAATGCATTTCAAAACTGAAGAGAAGATTGAGATAAAACTTTAAAATATAGATTTTAATCCCTAATGCCAGTGGAATCAGCAAATATTTGTATCATTATAATTAATTTTCTTTTAACCTTTTAATAATGCATGCTTCAAAAAATAATTTCCATCAGCTAACCAATCAATCCGGCGTTAACTATGGCAATATACTTACCGAGGCACCATTCTTCAACCATCTAATTGTTGGAATAGGCTTCCCTGTAGCTACACAAGGCCAGTATAGGTCACTGCCTATATCCTTCTCTGTGTCATTGATATGTTCTACCCACTCAGGAGAGGCTGAAGAATAAAAAACGTGATGCCTTGTATATATAGCAGATAGATACATATTTAATTAGCATTACAATCTATTAATTCCACTGCTTTTTCCATGATACTTCAGAGGCCACACAAAGTAATGATAACTCAGCAATGCACCAGCACAAGAAAGAATGAAGATGTTTTTGTCTTACCACATGGACTCAAAATAACTTCAAACTATTTTTTATGAGATGAAAATATGGAATTGACATAATGCTTCATGAATGCCCAAAGATATAACATGTTACTGCTTACATGGACCTGTGGAAATTATTCAGTAACACCATAAAAATGATAGTCAAATTACATGAAATTGTGGAAAATCTTCTATGAACTGAAAGAGTCTCCAAGAAAAATATTCTCTTGGTCCAGAGAAGATATTTAAGAAATTAATATTGAAAATGTCACAGCTTTTACTAAGCAAATGAATCTATTCATTAGCTTTACTTATAACAACCAGTAACAACCTTCCCACACCAATTTTGAATTTATTCCACTGAAGTTCAAGCACTTAACTGAGGATCTTAACTCAGGAAATTCTCTGTACAGTCAATGAAAAGAGACAGAAATCTTCTGAACATAATTCAGATGTTACGTATGATCTTTTCATGTCAGTTTTGTGGCATAAGTCTCAGTCAAGGAATCAGGTTACTTGGGATGATTCCACTATGAGCAATAAGATAAAATTTTTTGGTTCCCTCATTTAACCAAATGCATGAGGGGAAGGGACAGAGGCTGATGGAATAAAGAATTGACTGTAGCTACTAAGAGAGCTAAGACAGTTAGAAAAGACAAATGAAATGAGGAAACAAGAAAGCATAACAAATCTAATGGACTCTTTTTCTTCCTGGCTGTTTTTTTACTTCAAGTACTCTAAATGTATTTAATTCCCATTATGCATAATTATATTAATACTAACAGACATTGCTGTCAAGGTGTATATACAGCTATCATAACCAGACAAATCGTGTAGTTGTTCAATTAATACAGAAATGTTATGCCTGGCATTCAGTGCATGAGTTTTCATTTTGCTCTATTAACTTGAACAGCAGTGTGTCAGGATGATGCAATGAGTCAGCACTGACATCAAGTGTGAGAAAAGAGATACTTCCAACATAAGTAAAAGCAGCACAGATCATGAAGAACAAAATTGTTCGACCTACCTTGTACATAAACTCTTGCTTGATGTTTATCTTTTCCTTTATAGTTTTCAGCTTCACACTCATAAAGCCCTTCATCTTCATATTGAATATTGAAGATCTTAAGGACTGCACCAGACATGCTTATCTCAGCAGTGGCTGGCATGGGTTCAAGGTACTTACTCCATCTGAGTTCAGGAACCGGACTTGAAAAGGTACAGTAAAGTACAAATCAGCATGTTCAAGAACTGGCTGTTAAATCACAGACTACAAAAAAGTGTTTGATGATGAAACATGTATTTTCATTCCCTGGAATATGAAAGCAAACAGTGCTCTACAATAACTTTAAAACATACTTACTTCCCAAGAGCAAAACACTCTAGCGTCACATTTTGCCCCAGGAGAGCATACGTGTCCTTGAACTTCACCTTGATATCAGCAGGATATACTTTTGCACCTAACATGAAAAAAGAGATTCTCAGAAAAGGCAAGGTAGAAACGAATACAGCTATTAAAACTTTCACAGTTCAAGAAAACTGTTCTTAAAATTCCAGACAAAATTCTTCTTTACAGTGAATAAATTGCCTGGCCATCCATGAAGTCTGATTTAGCACTGAACTTTTAATAGTAAGGCAGAATTGTTTTACTCAGCAGCTAGTTATCTTTCTCTGGACGGTAACGCCTAACATTTTTACAGCACAATGCTTTAACATAAACTCATTTACTTGCATTTGAAGTGTGATGATGTACTGTGCGTGTGGGTAGACAAAAGCCCGAGTCTCTGTTTTCCATAGATTCTTTTACTGGATGGAATATTTTGAATTATTGTGAATTTAAGCTCAGTATTATCATAGTAAGGGTATGAAGGAGCTAGAGCCAACAAATCTACAGCTTAATGAGGGCACAAGTATGCAAATGTAATCAAATCTACCTACTGGTGATCCCTGTAGGACTCCTCTTGCTGTTCCTCTAGATGAAGATCTCAGTGTGAGTATTGGCCATGGAAAATTTGGACAAAGATCACTGATTGGTAATTACCCAAATTAAATGACATTTCTTCACTGTAATATGGGAAATTTAACAGACAAAAGGGGCACTGAAATCCTGATAATCAGTTTATGAGACTCTAGTGACTGACAGTCTGAAGTGGCGAAAGGGAACCTGGTTACCATTTGGAAAACATGGAGTTTTCATGAAGAAATGGCAGAGAATAATCTAGTGACACAAAGCCACACAGGTGTCTTGGGGGATTGGCCATGAAACACAAATCCCTTAGGCCACTGTTGGATAGGAAATTTCAACAGAGGAAAAGGATTTTCCATTTTCATGGGGGATTTCCTGGGAAAAAAAATAATTCCTGAATCTGTTTATCAACTTTCACATGAAGTTTCTGCTTTACAGTCATACGCCTTTGAACGAATGCCAAGACCAGAAAATAAATTAAAGATTCTGGGACGAGTACAGGGGCTTATCACATAAAAGAGATGGAGACTCTGGGGATGAGAACTCTGTTCTCGATGATATGAAAGGAAATTTATGAATGAATCCAGGGAGATTTCCTTCACAGAGTTTTCATTGTGGATGGGAATGATTTGGACCTCTGTATCTGGAAAACATTGTGCAGTAGCCATTATAACTTGCCATACGATTCTCCTCACAGAGATGAAAGTAGTTCTGAATGAGCAAAATTAAAATACAAACAGTTAGAACACTGCATGTACATAGTATTTCCAATAAATACTTACGATCAGACTGTGGAATAAGTGGAATAAATTTACTGAATACACTCTTTGTTATTGAAGGACTGGACACAAAACACGAATAATTGCCCTTATCTGATGCTTCTACATTTGCAATGTAGAGGTTGCCGTTTGTCTGTGACACAAATCGTCGTTTGTCCAAAGCAATGAATACCGGGAACTCATTTAGAAGCCAGCGATAACTGAGATCATCTGGAGGAAAATATTTTCTAGTCAATATTAAAAAACAATACTATCAGCTACTTAAGCCATGGAATACTGTCTGCATATAAATTATTTCACTCTGATTTCTAGCTTACAGATCTTTTCTTTGGGAGAGGCAGCTATGTGAGAGAGAATATACATGTCTCAGTCGCCAGCTAATAACCTGTCTACACTGAACATTGGGGTACTGCTGCCATGAGTGCAGGTTACTGGGGACCCGGCTACAGTGCGCACGGCTCCCCTTGGGCACAGTCTTCCCACAGGAACTGGAGTGGGGTAGGAGGAGATGGGCAGCTGGGTCTTGACCTCATGCAACTGAGAAGCTGGGAAGCCCTCACCAGTCTTGCAATTTAGACAAAACCTTAGAATATTTTAACTAGAAATATGCCTCAGTTCTTCAGTTCATTGCAATACTTAGACACAGAGTATGAAAACTAAAATGTTATCCCATTTTACAAGGTAAAAGAGTTGCTAACAGACAAATTGACCCCTTATGATGGAACTGCAGATGCTTGAGGTTACAGGCATAATCCCTGCACAGCTCTTTAGTAGCTAATGATGAGAAAAAGGCACTTCCAGAGCATAAATCACCCCATCTGTAACCTTCTGAGGGTGCCTACTGCTGTTCCATGATTTTAACAGGAGCCCACAATAATTTCTGTTGAGGTGACTTCATTAGGTGGAACGAAGCTGGGCCCTGTCCAAGGCCAGCAGAAAGTCTGGGATGACACAGTGACATGTGCTCAGGTCTTTTGAATGGTAGGCTAAGTCTCCCCTCTATTATCCAGATTAGTCTGAGTCATTTTATTTGTAGTGTCAAAACCTATTTGCAAATTCAACAATATCCTTTACATATGGTCTACTACAAGCATATATTCAAAATGGAAACCTAACCTAAATGGTGATACTCAAGCTGCATAAAAGTTTCTGTTTAAGTAAACTTAAAGGAAACTTTTAAAAAGAAATATTAATTTGTCTTCTACTCTTAAGCAGTTGTAAATGAAGCACTTTGAGCTGAATTACCTGGGTAGTGGTAAGGGGGCTCACAAAGAAGCACTGCTCCAACCCCTTCTCGCACTTTAACCTCATAGCGTTCCTCAGGTGGAAAGGGATCCAGATCTAGTTTAAAAAAAGGGGGGGGAGGAAAACTGGGTTTTTCACTACAATATTTTTTTATTATTATTATTTTCAGCCCTGTAGAGATTAATATAGAAATACAACAATATATGGCAGATAGATAGATACCTGTGGACCCATAATGCCAGTTTTGCCATTTTATCAAATGCAATGAATTTTTTAACAATATTTTAGCCATCATAATCACAAATGCAAAAAAAAATACATGTGGTGCAGATTGTATCTGTAAGAGTAGCCAGGTGAGCTACATTTGAAGAAGAAATCCCAGGAAGAGAAAGGAAAAGGATTTTAGTTTATTTTTCCAACGGGCTTCTCCACAACACAAGTTTAATTCTTTACTGTAACTTAAAGCGGCTTCTCTAAAATGACCTGTCTGTCCTCCCTGACAACTCCAGCAGCCAAGGACTGGTAAGCAGTTAGCTCAGACACATCTTTTGTGCCAGAGGTTTGGGACAGAAGTGGCTCAGATCTCAGGAGAAATCTTAGCTGACCCTCTTTAAACCAACTTCCATGCAGCAGGGTAAAGGGACTGTTGTAAAAGGATAAAGAAGCAAGTCCTTCATGGAGCTACATATCATGCCACAGACTGTGGGAGAACAGTAAGGGTATCTGCAGTGATAAGACAACAGTTGCATGAGTAACTTCAACTAGGTCAATAATTGCATATTGCTTATTCATTTCACCCTCATTTTGTGTATCCAGTCTGAAATTAAACTATAAACATCTTGAGGCAGGGAAGGTCTCTTGTGAAGCTTCTCCATGTCACCAAGCGCAGTGAGACTGTAGAGATCCTGACTGAAGTTCTGCTCCAAATGCTACTGTGGTGTAAACAGTACATCAGTAATAGCCAAGTGCACAGCCTCTGAATGCAATATTCTACCATAGAAACCACCTACGCTAACTGCATTCAGATTATTTCAGCTTTCTTCAATGGCAGACAGCTACCCAGTTCTACTAAATTCCCAAGGCTGGCTCTGAGATCTACCTAAAACTTAAGTTCAAGAGCAGACAGCCAGAAATAATAAAGAAAAAATCAGGACAGAGCTACATACAAAAAGAAATGAAGTAGAAAACAGAAACTATTCACTACTGTAAAATGCAATGTATAATCAGATAGATCCAGTAGACACTCTGCATTATCTAAAAATAATTAACTCCTTAACTTTGTAACAACTGCTACATTTACTAAACATGGTACAGGTAAAGGATTCCTCCAAGGCCAACCACAGCTGTCAGACCCAAATGACTACAAGAATCTAGGAAGAAAATGTCATGCATGGAAAAAAATGTCTGGAGAGTTATGTCAGTGTCTAGGGAAAGAAATCTCTCCCAGTTTCTGAAATACTCATCTTTATTGCAGACCAGAAGATAATACAGATCTTTCCAGCGACTGACTGGATCTTTTCATTAGATAGTACATGGTAGGCATTGTAACGGGCCATTCTAAGGACTTCTGATTATTATTTAATATAATTTTAGCCTGTGCCTTAGTGCAATGAATGTATTCAGTTCTCCACAACTAGCTCCCAATTAATTTGGAATATTATTCTTTGATAAAAAAGAAATCAAGTATACCAGACTGACTTAGTAAGAATTAGCTATTTAACCAGACAGGTTTTGTAATCAAAGCCAATGATGCTCTTCACATAGATTGGAATACCTCTATTCATATAATATCTGCAGTAGTTTGAACATATTCCTATTCCATTTGTCAGCATGGACCTTACTATGCATCTATGTTCTATCCTCAAAATACTGACTGATCTCTCCTGAAAACATCTATTTCCCTTGTTGCAGACCTTTTGATGATCGTTTAAACTTGCCAGTATTATTCATTTCTGCCTTCATTGGAACAGATTAGTCTTTAAAATCGGTTACAGAAATACAAAAAAAAAAAAAATATTACAATCATTGGAACAAATCTGTTGTTAATTTGATACTGCTTTGCATATGGGCAGTGTAGGATTTGGTGAAAAGAAAACCTATCATTGCTTTTAAGTTATTTTAGCTATTTCCAGTTTACATTTTAAGTCTAGACATTTTGTTTATAGTGTTCTTGAATAATCTTTGAAATTCTAGGACAGTCACCACAAATTTAAAGACATGGGATAGGACAAGCAATTTGTATATGTAAAACATTACGTTAGTACTGAAATAGAACAGTCTATGCCAGGTGCAGGGAAGTCATACAATTATTGAGATGCAGTTGTATACCTTCTTCCCACTTACGAAATGCTCTGTACTTTGATTGGGTCTTGATGTCTTCTTTGCATAAGCACTACTTGGGTATTACTCAATAATTATAATAAGTGTGATTTCATGAACTCTTAATTGGAAGACATTCATTTTTAGCTAGAATGGAAGAATTAGCATAATCACTGCACTCCTATAAGCATACAGTTAATATCTACTGCGTATGGAAATTTCTCTTCCTTGTCGTTCTTGCAGCCTCTCTGCTATGAAATTGCTGTGTTTTACTATTCTGACACTATTTCCCAGAAAATAGAACAATATATCACCTTCTGATTTTGCTGAGCACACACCAAAAAGCCACTAAATATTCCTGCAAGATAAAATTCCTTCCCTCAGAAGTATGTGTGTAACAGCTAAAAAAGATTTTAATGGGTTTTAAAACACTGGATCTAAAAGTTCTACTAAAGAGTTCTACTAAAGACAGTGTTCTCAGATGGATTAATTGACATGAAGTTTATGAGACAATGTGGCTTTTGTGTCATATTTTCAACAAATTTGACAGACAAAAATAAAAGGTCTCGCTCATGTATAGCTGGTCAAGATTTTTTTGAAGTCTTCTAAATGATTGTTTCCATTTTTCAATCAGTTTATGCACAAGCTAAAGATCAGACATTTTCTATATTAATTTTAGCAATTGTATATTCAATTTTTTAGAAACAGTGATTGTGGAAGGAAATGTTTTTTATAGGTGATCATAAAAAGGAGAGGGGAGCAAACACAACAGTGTAAAGAAGAATGACAGTACCATTTTTTAACAAGTATTTATCAGTTTTCCGCTATCTTTTCACTTCTATTCCTGCTCTTTACCCTATTTTCATTTAAATAGTTAAATATTACATATTAGGGTTCTGTTCAGTATAATTGCCCAGTACACTAACTATCAATGTTCAGCTCATGCAATCTGTGAGCTGGTAGGCACAAAACACGCCTCAGGCTGTTTTGATTCTACTTTTTTCATCTGTGTATTGGTTTCATTTTAAGTAGCTACAGCTATTGTCATAGCTTTTATCCTACTGGTTGTTCAGGACTGGCACCACTAATGCCTACTTTAGGTATAAATAAATATCCTGTAAACTGAATTTTGATGTCATCTCCACTAGAAGGAAATAACAATCTGGCCCTCTATTATAGAAAATATACCGGGTAAAATCCAGACTAAGACTAGATCAACTATTGTGCAATCCATCACCTCTTTGCAGCCCCTTAAGTTTTCTTGAGATATGTGGTCCCACAGTATTATAATCACTAGCAGAATACAGAACTTTTCACTTCATCTCTGATCTTATACAGTAAGGATTGAATTCTGCTCACGAAGGCTGCTGAAAGACAAGAGGGGCACTAAGCACTTAATGTCAGGAGTAGAGGGCACACAGGGCTTTGTGAATGGTCACCAGATAAGAGTGGATTCCTTTTTTTGTGGATTCCTTTTTCAGTCTTCTGATGAAAAAATATATCCAAGGAAAAAAGCATCTCCAGGCAAACTAAAATAAAAATACCAAACTCTGTCTTCAGTTGGTAAAATTTTACATTACTCTTCATGTAGTACATCAGTCTTTTACAATGCACGTATTTGTCGAAAGTGCAGGTCTGTGCATATGCATGCATTCACAAGACTAATTCATGATTGTCAGAAGCTGACAGAAATGTCCCCCAGAAATGTCCCCTTCATCATAGCCTAGGAGTCAAGGAGTATGCTTTACTAGCGAGTGCCATGCCTTCCTCCTAAAGGCATCCCAGTCGTGTCTGCACGGCAGCAGCACCTCATCACCATGTGCCCCCCCTTGCATCCTTCTTCTGTGACTATTTCCCCTTAGGTCCTACCATGATTTAAAAAGAGTCTGGAGATTATCATCTCAAGATCTGGCTCCATGAGTCTCTTCAATTAATAATTTAATAATAATTCACTGAGAAGGTTGTCATGTCAGCTGAATGCTAAGAATATAAAATGCTTACAAAACTTATTTTGTGTTGGTCTCTGCAGCCTAAGGCACTTAAGCGTGTTTTTACAGAGTAATAGAGCTATAGCACATGTTAGCAGAAGACACTGCAGTGTAAAACATTGGGCATTTCAAGCTAACCATAACGTTTCTACGTTTTGACGTAAACATCGGCTTACATCCAAAACTCAGAGTGGCTTCACTGCTTCTGACAGTTCCAAAGATATTCGACACTACACAGACATATTTTCCAGCATCCCTTGATTTCTCTGGATTATTGATAACAAGTCTGCCTCCCACCATACTGTAGCGATCCTTTGTTAAATCAATATCCCAGTTGTTGAGTTTCCACCTATTAAAAAAGAAAAGCCAGATGTAAGATTTGGCCCCAAAAAACAAACCTGGTAAGAAATATGATTTGAAAAATAACTCATAAGTTGTGATAAACTATACAGGAAGTTATTAATATACTTCTATATATGTTTTAAGTTTTTCTTCAACAAGAGCCACAGATTTGAACTCCATAGGTCTTTAAAACATAACAGTCTCAGTCTGCTTCAGCCTTTTCAGAGATGTGACATAGGTTAAAACCTGATTGCTGGCCAGTAAAGGATGCTTGAGCTGGCCGTGAGTGAGCTAGCTAGTCATCAAGCACTGGGATTATAAACATATCCTCAAATAGTTACCTAAGGCCAAATTGGCTAAGAAAATACTCCCTCTGAACCTTTAAAGTATGGAATAATGAAATTTTTAAGAGCTTTTTGCAAACTTGCTGTAGGGGATGATAAAGTTTCGTAAAGCCTAACGTGCCAGTGAAGTCTGTGCAAAAACAGTGGCATGTCTGATTTAAGATCTACTTACTACATTAAAAAAATTGCTGGACACTCCCACCTAATTACTGTAAAACCCTACAGCCAGCTCAGTCAGTCACTGTAACTTTCACTTCAGGGACTACGAGAAGAACTCGATGGACCAGGTCTGGCCCTTACTGACTTCTACTGATTTCAACAAAGTTACAGAACAAGGAGTGGGAACCAATATTCATGATTTATATCTATATTTCTATGTATTACTGTGTCCACAAGGGGGAGCCCATAACCTTCTTTGAAAGGAACTGCACGTTTCCTGAGCACAAATAGGAAAGATGCAACTTAAATACATTTAAAGATCATAAAATTCTTTCAGTGTAAATCATGTTTTGTCACAAGGTAAAGACAGGCATTAGTGTCTGAAAATGAGAGCGCATACCCTATGTATTCTTTCCTTATTGAAGATATACCAAAATATACAGAATACTCATTTGGAAGATGAAATTACAACTGTCATAGAAAGAAACAATAATAGAAGTGGTATTAACAAAAAATAAATTAAAAATAAATAATGAAATAGCAGGATTTTCAAGATGAAGTAAATAGCATTTAGGTTTTACAGGATTTTAGAGGTATCACTTCAGTCCTGTGAGATATACTACATGTCTGTATTACAAATAATAAATCCCTTGTTCAGAAATACCTAGGAATAACTGCCATGAGGACAGCTTATGCTGCAATGAAAGAGATTAGGAAAACATTGCACAATATGTGTAACTGAGGAGTAAGAATTAAAATAACACATTAAAAATTGTTTTCTTCTGAATTTATTAATTTAAAAATCAAAACACAATCATATTTCTATGATATATCATCATTCTTTTTTCTCTGAGTACAGTATTACTTATATTCATTTGCAAAACAGGGTTACTCTGCCGTATAAAAAATTAACCTTAACAAAGATATTCAAGTGAGTGCACATCAAGCAGTCATGTGATCTGCTTGCTCAAATCTTGCCTTTTAAATGGCAGATCCTGCATTCCACAAAAACTGTGTTTGTGAATAACTTCATTCACATGGGCACTTCTCACCAGGTTCAGCTGGACATCTCACATACATAGTGTTTCTTATACATGAAAATGCAGAATAAGATGCCTCATGACACCCAATTGGATGCACTGATTTTAAAAGAATTTGTCTCTCTTCAGAGCTGGGAACAAATCTTTGTATTTTTTTCCTATAAACTACCTAGCAGCTTGAGAAGGTGTATTAGTAAAATGCGTAGTTATCTCTCTCTTCTCTTTTTCCAAGGCTGGTCTGAGTTTCTTCCAGCTGAGATGTAAAACTGCAGGAATATACATGTAAAGATATCTACAGATGAGTTAAGAACAACCCAAGAGGTTATATCTGAAGGGAGCCTACAGAAAGACAGGGTGTTTGAAGAAACCTTAGAAATGCTAGAACCAGAATAGACCTATGAAATCTCTAAAGATGGTAGGAGGACTACAGAAAAAGGTCACTGGTAATCACCACTGTGTATTTGCATAAAAGGTCATTTTGGGAGAAACAGCGCAGTAATGTGAGGTCCATGATTTGCAGACAGGGCTGGGGACTAAAGGACTCATATCTTGTCCCCATGAAAGTATGTTGCCTTTCATAGCAGTGTTGAAGACTCCAGCAATGACTGGGGAAAAAATAGATTCCCAGAAACTCAAATGAGTATTTGAACTTTAGCAAGGGTGAAGGACCATCAAATGCAGGAGAGTGGATGAATGCTTAACAAACAGTGAAAATAAAGAACTTCTAAAGGAAGACTAAGAAGGTGAATGGCCAGAAAGAACAAAAACGGCAGAAAGGACTTATCTACCTCTGAAACAGGGGAATTTTGGCTCATGAACTGTTGGAGGGCTAAGAAATGAAGACGATATATTGAGGTAGACTAAAATAATGATGTCAGGAAATAAGGAAAATGCCCTTATCCTCTATTACAATTACCACCTATCAGCAATAATTGTCAGATCTGTTCCTAGATAGAAGAGCTCTGGAGGTGCGAGGCAATTCTTCCAGAATGACTTTACTAGTTCAGATTTTGCAGAGCCCATAACAGATAAAGAAAAACACTAAAATTTATGTAGAGCCTGTAATCACTCTATAGATGGCATGTTTACATAGTCTTGCAGACAGGGTCAGGGAGTCTCTGGACAGACTGGAAGTGATGTATAAGTATATCAGAAGGGTACCGAATATAAGTATATCTGATCTCTCCACACTTCCAGTCCTTTCCAAGCATGGGGAGAGCAAACAAGTGCAACAGCAAAATGCCATGTAGAAAAACTTGTAAAGATAATAGAGCCAGGGATCATATTCAAAAGGGGTATTCTAGTTTCCCCTCAAATCCTTCAATCATAGGTGGTTCTATATATGTAGGCAACCTGTAAGCATATTTAAAAAAATAAGGCAATGAAGACTAGCTAAGCTGTTTTGATGGAAGAATACCATAGTTAAGCACAATATTGTAACAGATTTAGAAGAATGGCCAGCAGACTCAACTGCTTTTACTGTCTTAGAAGCCAGAGTTTAGAAATACGCATAAATGAGCATCGGGGGCAGATCATAGGATCATAGGATAACTTAATGAAATGGATCTCTTTTGCTGGCAAGAAATTGCATCTGCCCTTAGTATGATGACAGTAGTTTTCTGCCCATGACTAGGTTGTAAATTAGTCATGCTCTTAATAACAACATTCTTAAGTACATTTCCTGGACATAATGAGTAGATAATAGCCAATAAACTCATACGGATGCCCCAAGTTCCCACAACAAAACAGAATTGCTCTGCTAATAACAACGTAATTATCAAGAGAGAGGTCACATGTGTGAATCTCTACTAAAACTAGTTGAAAAGTTTTCCCAGAAGAAAGTTTTTCATGTCTTCAGTAGCATAGCTGATACATTCATGACCGTCTCTCCACAATATGGTGGACACAAAAGCAACATAGAATGTAGAATATCCAGGTTGAACAGCCAGTCCTTCTTCTTTCAGAGTAAAACAGGATAAAAAAGCTGTTCTGAATCAAGAAGAACAAGGACTTGAACCTCAGTCATCCTTAACCTAAGCTAGAAATATAGCCTCTTAATAATTTTTTAAAGGTCACTTTTTGTTTTGTTTTGTTTTGCATCTGGATCAGTATTCCTTTCAAAAGCTGAAAACTTTTAACACAATAGGAATGTACTATTTTCAACACTGTCTAGACATTTTGGCAGATTGAATCAAGGTTGATTCTTACTCAAAAATTGCAAATCTCCCCATTTTTTCCTGCCTTGAAGACTTCGTATTGACCTGTTAAGACAGTCAATCATTTAATACCACAGCCTGAAACACTCACTAAGTAAAATACATAAGACTTGAAAATCAAAACAGGAAAGGTTACCTGTAAGTAGGAAAAGGAATTGCTCGAGCCCTGCAGTTCATTGAAACTTGTCCATCTGAAGATTCTTCTGGGTAGATGGTATCAATGGGTTGCTCCTCAAAAACGGGTCCATAACCTTTGTTTCCTTCCTCTGAAAAACAGAGTTTGGAATGAATCACTTTTAATTAGTAGACAAACTGAAGATGAATTTACATCACACCTTCCACATTCAAAATGCAAAGGCTAAATAATGAGCCCTGCAAAATCAAGTTTTATATGCATCAACAAAACCAGAGCAGTACGGATAATAGAAGTGCTAGCCTTCCTTCACTGACTCCTGCTTCATTCCTGCCCTCTGAGAACAAAAGTAATTTAAACTATGTTCCTGTAAGATCTGAAGATAAGTATGAACTGAAGAGATGCCTTTTAGGAATGCAGTGAGACCAACTTATTTCAGAGGCGCCAACAAATTCTCATCAAACAGGTCCAGATGCAAAACAACTACCCAAATATTAAGTGTTTCTTATCTTATAACCTAATCAGCTACAATTGTTTTATACATTTGGAAAGAATCTTTATTGCATCAGACAAAGAAAAACTAATAGAGATCACAGCTGAGAATTACATTGTTTCCAGAACACATTTCTGTCCTTCCTTTCATGCATAGGTACATGTATATGTTAACTCTCTCTCCTCCAAAATAAAATTTTTAAAAAGCCCCACATCAAAAATAATTTCAGTTTGTAAAGTCAAGCACTTAAAGGTGAATAAATGTCAAACAGGTTTAACAACAGACTATTTTTTTAAATCTTTATTCTCCATTTGCTGACGCTGTTGTAAAGGTTGCAGGCTCTGCCCACCCTGGCTGCACTCCCTTCTCCTTTATCTCATCCAAGCGTACAAGACTGCTCTTTGGGGTCTGTAAAAGCAAGACTAGGAGCAAAGGTGGAGACTAAGGGAAAATTCTGCTCAGCAAATCCATGACGTAACTGTTTTTTTTCTGTGAAAACGGCAAATGTGCACAGAATGGCACAGGTACAGAATGGCACTGTGAGAAGATGGTGCATGCTCAGTATAGATAAAAGTTTTAGACAACACAGCTGTTTGATTCTCACAGGTCCCTACTGAGACTGAGCTGACAGTATGGACACTTGTAAGCAAACTCATGGGAAAAGCGAAGTAGTACACGACTGCTACCAGGTTCACTTTTCATTCAATCTTTTTAGCTTAAAAATTTCCAAAAGCAATGGTTAAGGATGGAAAAATCCTAACATTTTGCAATAGTAACTGTACTGCCCATAAAAAATCTGCTACATGTCTTGTAATGCTACATTTAAAAAATCTTCACAGATTAGGACATAAACTGGCAATGCAACAGATCAATGTCCATAATCAAGTTAGGCTTTTGTACTGATCCCCTTAAAATTCTTTCCTTTGGTTTTAAAACATTTTAAACTAAATTAGGCAGGTTTTATAAAACCTAAGAGAGAAAGATGAATCTATCTATATAACTAAAGAATGTAAATTATGTCAGTATTAAAATATCATACATATATAAACCAATCCTTACACAGATATCTTTTTTATTGTTCCTAAATTCCATATTCATAGACACTGGATTACAGCACTAGCAGAAAGCTGGTTACAGATAAAAAGTAAGCTCCCTTCCCAGTTCAAGTTTGGGAAAAAAATAAATCACTGTTTCCCTTAGGGACAGGAGCAGGTTCAGAAGGCACTGTTATGCTGTGACAAATATGGTCAGGCAACTTCATTTTTAAAAACTAATTCATGTAATGAGAAGAAAAGCCTTTCAAAGAAGCAAAGAAGAGCAACAAGAAAGAAAGGCAGAGCTTTTGAAAAATGGTCTGCTTTATTTGATATTTTAAAGCACAACACTATGTAAAAATCTACATATTGCTAGATCAAAAGAAGAAGTAATTTCAGACTGAAAAGGCAAGAATCATGTATTTGCTCAGAGCCTGGAATGACTGAGCCACAAACCTTATGGCAGTTTCTGTGCAGTTCTTAAATATGAATACAGAATAACAACGGCCTCTAGCAGCAAATAGCCATATCATATGCAGCTGACTCTTTCCACCTTAGGACCCAAATGATGTTACAGACCACTTAGGCATTTCATGGCATGCATTTTTAATGCTGCCAGCATTAAACTATTCATTATATTGAGTGAACGTCTGTTTCTCACACCTACCGAGTATGCTTTATAATGGCAATTCTGCTACAATCTATTATGAATCTGGTTTCAGATGTCTGGCTGAGCAGAAAAGATGTGCAGACTGCATGTCAGGTGTGGCAACCAATAAACCTTTCATTCTCAGTCGTAAGCTGAGTGTGGACCAGTGATATGTGAACAGCATGGAGGAGAAAAGAGAAAAGAAAGGGTTTGTGAAAAGATCAGCAAGAAATGTTCACACTTTAAGTGAAGTACCATGCCTGTTTGACTAAGTTGGAGGGTGAGGAAGGGCAGACTAAGAGTACAAGGAAAAAGATCAGTTGATTGAAGTTGTACCTACAAGAAAAAGGGGAGCAGTAAAAGAAGGGAAAGGAAGAAGGAAATCAGATGCATTAGATAACCTGGGGATGAGAAGAAAAGCACATTTCATCTGTTCTAGTCCTGCTTTAGACAAGAGGATGGACTTCATGACCTCTCAAAGACCCTTACTGCCCCATTTTCTGGGTACATTTCTTGTGATTTATATTTTTAATTGGAGCAAAAGCTATCATCTAATTCTGATTATTTGAGGCATTCTTTAGTGAATTCTGCAAACGAGATTCAGATTTTTCAACAGGGCTAAAAAGTATTAGGAAGTCTTTGCAAAGGTCAAGAGAATCTCCACACAGCTGATGAGATCATGGCTCCTGTGTAAGAACCGATGCTGCTGGAAGGTGGCCCTGTCACCCCTTCTCCAAGCGATACCCTCCAGCTGGGCAGTGTCATTCTCCCTCTAGGCATTTCTGCAACACCTCTCATGCTTGTCTGACTTCTTTGGTAGCTGCTAAAGCTAAAGCGAGTGGAAATCTATTCGCTTCCAGCTTTCTGGGTTAGATTTCTGACAGTCTACTGAGGTGAATTTGTTCACTGAGGAAGACCTGTGCCAGTGCAAAGAGTGGAATAGGAGCAGCGGTATAGGCTTCCACCTTCTGAGTGGAAAAAAGTTGTCTTATTAACCGAACCATCTGAAAGAACCACTGCCTAAGAAAGACACATATATCTGAAAGCCTTACCACTACTTGCAGATGAGCTACAAAATTATATTAGTACACATTTATGTCCCTGCACAAGCCTGTGAGAGATCATAATATAAAATACCCAACACATTCAGAGAAAAGATACCAAAATGATGTCTGTAAATAACGATCAGAAACCACCTGAGGCAGTAATTTTCAAGTCATCTCAAGAAATGTCATCAGAAGAGGGAAAAGAAAGGCACAATTAAAAGGCTTATTCAGTGCATCCTAACTCTGTATATATTTATACCAGGAAATATCAACTTTTCCATATAAATCTATTTTTTTAAAATGAACTAGCTTTCAAATGACTTAATTTTGCATGGTAAACACTACTGTAAGACTGTAGAGACAAAGAGGTTTTCCAGCCCATGTGCATTACTGTTGTATTACTTCAGTCATAAAAAGAAAAATTAAAAACAAATCGGTAGCTGATCATCCTTGCGTCAATCCTGCATGGATCTCCCTTCACCTCACATCTTTCCATGTCCTAACCATTTGAGTGAGCAAATGGTCTTGCAGCCTCTATGTGCCTTGCTCCTGGTTCTCCCTTTCATGTCCCTCTCCAATTTGATAAGGAAATTATGCTTATCTATGAATATAAAGGTAATGCAAAACTTTTCCATATAGGTCCACTTATTGTGTCTTATTTCCAAAAGCCTAATCACTGTCTGTTATTGTTAGAGAGCATATTTCATTAGTTCAGTATTTATTTTCATAATATAATTCCATACAAATGTATTAATTCTGTGTATTGCTGTAACTACACTGACACTAATTTACTCATGTCAGGTAAATTTGGCATAAATGTAACAACACAGAAGACAAATTCTGACTTGATTTTTGAAAGATAAATGACTTTAGCAAAGCTGCCCTGGATGTAAGTCACTGTAACATTGGCAGGAAGAAGGGAAGGGACTGATTTATCAAAGCCAAATGCAGTTATTGTACATTAAAAATACCCTAAATTAACCAAGTAACTTTCCAGCTTAGCTTATAGGTCTTAATTCAAAAACACATTTAGGGAAACACTGTTTATGACACTAGAGGGTTTCTTTAACTGTTTTTTATATGCGCTTGCTGCAGATAGGAACAAGGCTGAGTATGGATGGAGAGAGTATGGTCACTTGGCCAATTTGGGATTTGAGGATCAGGAGCCTGAGCCGTGGAGAAGACACATGGCAAGCGCATCCCAGGGATGAAGCCTGGGACACTGTCAAAAGAGGGAGGATGCAGGTGTTAGGCTATTTTGTGGGAATGGCGAAGTGATCTTGGGCTGCTTGGCCATTATCGTGAAGAAAAGAAATAGATATATCTAGGGAGAGGAGATGGCAACTAGAAAACTGCTTGGGATACAACTGGGAAGGGAATTCACAGGAACTGAAACAGAGAAAAAGGAAACTTCATGTTGTATAAATGAGGTGCCAGGAAAATCCTGTCCAGCATAGACATCATAATACATGACTCTTTGGCAGAAATGTGGACAGCGTTAGGGGAAAAGTGAAGGAAATTCTCACCATCTAGGAAAGGGTGAACAGCGCTCAGTTGCACACGAACATACAGACACAGAGCTCAGCTTCTCTCTTCCCAATTTCTTTCCCATCCAGTCCTGTTAAATAATGTTTGAAAAACCCTACTTTGAACAAATACTCTGTGTTTTAATATCTCAATGATTGTATTAGTTGTTCAGAAAATTCCTTATCAGCTGCGTTTTCTTGGTTTGGCATTATGCCCATTGTGACTACATGCTTTTGTCAGATTTCTAATTATCTAGACTTTTCATGTCTGGGTCCCAGCCTGTCCAAGGCTTGACGCAAGATGTACGTACTCCTAATATTTAGGGCAACATGTCTTCCATTTTTTCACTTTTGATTTTCCCAGATACAAGAATTTTAATCCTTTAAAATACAGGAAATGACCTGCTATTCTTTTTTATAGTAAAAATCACTAAAAAAGGGTGACTGATTAGCTGATACTTCTCCCTACCTGATCTTGGTAGATCCTACCAGATCTACCATACTGAATCATCTCAAAAGGTGTCTTTTTGACTGATTCTAAAAACCCTCCAATACGGGTGGCCCCTCTACTCTGCTCTGCTGAGACCCCACCTCAAGTACTGTGTCCAGCTCTGGAGTCCTCAGCACAGGAAAGACATGGACCTGTTGGAGCGGGTCCAGAGGAGGGCCACAAAAATGATCAGTGGGATGGAACACCTCTCCTATGAAGTAAGGCTGAGAGAGTTGGGGTCGTTCAGCCTGGAGAACAGAAGGCTCCAGGGAGACCTTATTGCGGCCTTTCAGTACTTAAAGGAGGCTTATAAGAAAGATGGGGACAGACTTTTTAGCAGGGCCTGTTGTGATAGGACAAGGGGTAATGGTTTTAAACTAAAGAAGAGTAGATTTATATTAGATATAAGGAAGGAATTCTTTACTGTAAGGGTGATGAGACACTGGAACAGGTTGCCCAGAGAAGTTGTGAATGTCCCATCCCTGGAAGTGTTCAAGGTCAGGTTGGACAGGGCTCTGAGCAACCTGATCTAGTTGAAGATGTCCCTGCTCATTGCAGGGGGGTTGGACTGGATGACCTTTAAAGGTACCTTCCAACCCAAACCATTCTATGATTCTAAGTAAGACTTCATAATTTATTTTAGCAAATCTTTTCCAATGTCTAACAATGTTTACAATTAGAAGATTTTTAACATCTAAATTTTAATATCTAAAGATCTTTACCTTTTGGACCTTTTTGCTGAACTTTCTAATTTTACTAAAAGTTCTCATATTAGATTTGAGTTTCATCTTGTGATATTTTACCTGCCTCTGGGGTCTTTCGTCTTGTTAGCAAGAAATAATGAAGAAAAAATTGCACCAAGAGTATTTGCGCAAAGCCACTCATCTCACTCTTCATATGCAATGGAAGTCTTTAAACATAAATATAATATTTACATTCTACATAGTATTAAGCAACTATGCCAACCTGTTACTACCATAGACAATATAAAATCTTGAACTCAAAACATCCATTTCAGTGAGTTAGAGCGCTGAGCAAATAATTCCTCTGTTGAGAGAGAGCTGGGTTAGTTTGCTTGTGCCAACACCAGCCATCCAAATCACTTTCAGACAAGTCAATTTATTTTTTTATCAGCTAATTCAGTCCTTACATGCATCTAATTTATTTTGAAAATCGATTTTACTCATAGATTAAGGATAATGTCATGAAGTAAGGCTGCTTATAGCTATGGGAACTGGTGTGTGTGTGTGAGCACAACCAGAAAGGGAAGTTAAAAATACGTAGTTTATTAAAGACTTTGTGAATTTTTTTAGTTCATAGGAGAAAACACCAGTTCTTGGGCTTATTTTTTTCCAATATGGAAAAAGAAATAAAACCTAATTGTTTACTTTTGTCTTACTCATTCTCAGCTGCAGATTGCACGTATTGCATATGTTTTTAGGGGTTGTTTCATAATATGTGTGGCAAATCACAGAACATAAAATGCTTTAAAAGGCTTTTCTTATAGATAACCTGGGCTTGCAGCACTCCAGTATCTCAAACCTTAATAAGAAGACACAGAGGAAATAAAGTTCAATAAATGAAGTGATAGCAAAAATAGTAATTCCTTCTTCTTTCTTTCTACTAAGTCTACTCTCTTGTCTACTATAAATTCAAAGTGAGATTCTTAACATTAAGTGTGGGATTTATCTCACGAAATTTTAAAAGTTAGGGATTTTGTCCAAACTAGTCATATGGACTTTCTTTTGAGGGGTCAGACAAGCATTTCCAGCAGGTAATTTGGATATCCTATTCTCTCTTCACCGACTACAGAGAAAGCTGAAACTTACATCACATACTTAACCCTTAGATGGTTAAAATAAAGTGCGATGAATCTTCCCATAAGAGAGTCTGGATTTACCTGACTGTAACTGTGCAACATGACCTGGAATCTCCCAGCTGAGCACACTGGCCAAAGCCTACTCCTGGCACTGAACCCAGAACCCAAGCCTCTTCCTGGAGCTGAACCTTCTGAGGTAGGTGCAGCACCATCACTAGCAACAACAGGAACGCTGACGGCAATTTATCTCCCATTTCTTCAAGTGTTAAGATTCAGGAGGGAGGGTACAATGATGGCCCAGCCCACTCCCACAACTGATGAGGGACATATTATTATACACTTGGTTTTACTTGTTTTGCAGCAGCATCTAGGAACCTCTGTGGAAGGTCAGGGAGCACATGGTCAGGCAGTACTAAGAAAACAGTCCTTACCCTAAAGAAATTATTATTCCACTCCAGTGCAGCACCAGAAGTGCAACTGCACTTTGTGCTTCGTACTTGTTCTGCAGGGCTCTGACACCCAAAGAACACGGAGAAGGTCAAGCATGAAGAGACACTATTGTCCTTACACCCTCACATATCCAAAGATAACAGTGCACCTGTTCCTTATCCAAAAATGAACATCCTTTAGTGGATGTCATAGAAATATTCTTTTTTTTCCATTAACCTTATGCAGAAATGTATTGAAATAGTGATTTTATTGATATATAGAGGAACATAATTTCCACAATACCAGATCACTCATCAGTTCCTATTCCAAACTTTCTAAACATTTTTTTGATGCAATACCTCTACATATCATTTACTGCCAGCACAGATACCGCATTTGATTCTATAAATAATAAATCTGAAAGTGTAGGTTTAATCTATGAAGTTCCTGGGGATAAAAATGCTGTCTCTGGGTATCTGCCTTCATGGGACTGTAAAGTCCGGAGAGCTTTCCATTTATGAAGCAGAATTTAGTGTTCAGATTAAACATGACATTAGATACGACAAATGGGTATGTGTGAAGCTGAAGACAGCTCATGAGTTCAGCAATTTTCTATTTTATAATAGAGCCGAGAAAATGGTAACCCCAGGCAGCTGGCACATTGTGGCTGAAGTAAGGCATCTTACTCAGGCTGTAGTACTTCGTTTAACAGAGTCAGAGGCTGTTAAACCACCACCACCACCAATTTTTAATGACTACATTCAATCATGATTCTCTCTTTTTTCTATCACTTCTACACTCAGATAGCTTCAGAGAGTTAGGATTTTCCTGGATCGGCACCGACAAGGTGAGAATTGGCCGCTGAGAACTGCTGGTGCATTGTTTTCCAGGACACCACATTAAAGGAGCAAGTTGCAGCACAGCAAACCCAGCACAGTACATTTCCTCTGACTTCTGTTGCTACTTGCAGCACTGGGAATCATAAGGCTGATGTGTATCACACAGGCAGGGAACACACACTAAGAAGGAAAGAACCGACGATCTTAATCAGGGCTTCTGTATCACATAGCAGAAAGTTTGGAAAAGGGAAAAAAAGACCACTACGTTTACTGGTAGATGCAGCTACTAATAATTATGCATTACTTCACAGTTAACATTTAACAACCACCCTAATTAAAATATATCTGTTTCCTTCTGCTCATGGACAGTTGCCACAAGTACACAGGGAATTACTTTATACCTGATCTGAGATGTTATTTTGTAGGGAACCTGAAATGGATCATTCCTGCAATTTATTTAATTAAATTATTTGTACAGCCTCCTACCTGTCTTTTCAATATACTTACTCTCACATTTTGCATAATCAGTTCTCTATCTAATGTGAATATAGAAAAGTAGAAGAAAACAGAAAATTCCCAAAGAGAATAGTATAGTAATTTTACTGTTAGTCTTTTATAATGATGTCTCTCAAAGACGGGTCACTAAACCATGTTAGGACACTTGTGCATCATTCTGTCTTCATATGGCTGGTATGAGAATAAGCAAAAATGTTATGAATTAACATTTACTCTCACTTTCTAATTTGATATACTGATTTCAAGTTCGTCTTAATTTTCTACATTCTTTACAAGATAGACCTTTTCATGTTGGCTTATAGGGTAGTTATAATCTATATTTCATGCAGGAGCTGTGGAATATTCTTCACTTAGGAGTAAAAATAATCTTTTAACTTCTTCCTTATTTACAAAGTTATTAATGCTTTATTAATTTTTTAAAAAGTTATATATTTCAAGTGATTCATCAGAAATGGTGGATATACAGTTATGTGGCGATTCATTGGGAAAGTAGATTTAATGGGAAGTCAAATGTAAGATCAAGTCACTCCACTCAAATGATTCACATACTGTGAATGATGTGCAAGAGATTTTTAATGGATGTCCATTTGTATATTTGCCTTATTTGTTCTAAAGTGTCCTTAATCTCACTAAATCCTTAAATTAAAATGCAAAAAAATAGAGAAGTAATTGAATCTTAATAAGGGAAACAGCTGATTAAACAAAATGGAGCAAGCGTTCCCTTAACCAGTACTTATGGCACTCACGCTTCTGGAAGGGCTCCCAGATCCAGCACCATTTAAAAGGTGCTTTACTCAGGAGGAACAACTTGCATGTACAAACAGGAAAACATTAGTGTGTAAGGTACCGTATGCAAAAGAAACTAACAGAGGAAATGATTATGGATATTACTGAAATACAGTGAAGGGCTGGAAGTAAAACATTCGTAGGCTATATATGCCTATGAATCCGTACGTTCAGAAACTACAGTGGATGTATCCTAAGGCCCTAATCCTGCAAACGCTTCTGTACGTGCATTCAACTTCATAGTAAAAAAATCCTAGGCTCCAAGACCAGAAGACCAAACCTCCATATACAAGAAGGGAGTGCTGAAAAGTAAAGGCAGAAAGATTTGAATGCTCTTCAAAACCTACTGATTGCATACTTTAACAAACAAATTACCATTTTGCTTTAAAAAAGAAAAGGCAAAACAGTCTGTGTTCTTACTGTGTTATGCACAGTCAGAATGTCTGTGCATAAACCAATTCATTTTGAAGATAATTGTAAGAAGGTTAGCAGTAGTTTTTTGATGGATAAACGCCTAATAATTCCACTGTAATGAAAATATATTTTCAACAAAAGATGGTAACAGTTTTACTAAGGGATGGCTACAAGAGCTTCTGCTGGAAATATTAAGATATTTAACTTCATCTTTAAGAAGGGTATCATGGTAAATAAAGTAAATAATGATGAGACAGCATTGATTTAAGTTCATTAAAGGCCTCTCATATTCTTTCAGGAACTCAATCCATCACAAAATTTAAGCACATAAGTTGAGCCAAATCAATAAGCTTACTTATGAGCGCCATGTTAAGCACGTACTCAAGTCCTCTGCTGGATAAGAATCAACTGGATTCTAAAACCACCAGAAATTGTGATGTGAATACCAATAGCAAATCACAGTGAAAAGTTTTCTAAACGTCAATGTCAGAAAGAAGCTAAAACAGATGGAAAACCGTCACTCCCACTGCGCACCAATATAATATTATTTTAATTAGCATCTTTATTTTTCTAATGAGCCTTCTCCTTCCCTTTCTGTTCCTGCTTCCTGTACATGTCTCTATCTTCCTGGCATTTAACATTGCCAAAGGTGGCTGCTCGAGACAGTCATTTGGTATCACTCTCATCAGTATTGACCTAACCAACATTGTTGTATCCTGTTACATATTTTCACATGAGAGAGAGACAAGGATCTGTTGACACAGCGCATGACTAGATTAACCTTGAATGCTAATGGATGCTGAACAGAAGAGCCATGGACTCATTCATTATCTTAACTACCACTAAGTCGTCAGGCTCCGTATCAGCATCGCAAGCCTAGAAGCCATTTGATTCTTAGAAGTAGATCTCGTACTGTTTTCAATATGTCACAGAAATGAGGACCTACGAGTATCTGAGAAGCTCATGCTCAGAAACAAGATGGTCTGGGAATGAGCTAAAATATCTCTACTGGGCTCACTTGTAAACAAGGCACTTCCAGGTTTCTGAGCATTATGATCACAAAACGTATTATGATTATTTATTTACAAATGTCAGACACTGCAGTAGCATGAAATGGTCTTCTAAGATCCAAGCAGGGACATGGCAGACAAGGTAAACAGGTATTAAGTATATTCATCCACTGTGTATTTTAGAAGAAAATGCATATCCCTCTTTAGCAATTGTGAATAATGCCATATGTTGTGGTAAAAAGCTTTAAATAATGTAGATGCTGGCCCTCGATTCATAACATGTATTTTTGAACCTACTGTTCCGGAGAAAATCTAAGCTATATATAATTTAAGGTTTGAGGGTTGGATTTTTCTTCACTTCTCTCATAATCAAGTGGGAAAAGTTGCACTTGGCATTCAGGGGAAGCTCATGTGCTGAAGCAGTAACGTGTTCATGTCCACAAAACTCATGATGTAGCATTTCGTGGTCTATAGAGAAGATTCTGTCATCCTGATGGAGAAGAGGTACCAGTGTAAGCCACCAAGACGCTAAAGGGACATCAGTTTCCAAGAACCAGTCAGCACCCAAACAAAAAAAGTAACCACTCAAGCAGTCCCACGTCATGAATGGGCTGATGGGTTTCATAAAACCCTTACATGAAAGGGTTAGATTGTCTTTGGGAAGGCTGCCTCTACTTTTCTGGACTGAAAAGAGCAGGGGAATTACTCCTATCTCATATGTGCCAGTGAAGTCCTTGAAGAGTCACGTAGTTAATAATGTAGTTTAGCATTTACAGCAAGTTTCAAGTATGAAAAGCTCCAACTCTTAGCAGAGCAAGTTTCTCCACTTATGCCTAAGAACGACAGGGTACAGTTTGCTTGTCTTCTCAGACTGCCAAAAGGAATGCCAACCAATACCCGTTACAGTACTTTTAAACATACCCACATTTGCCTATCAGACTCTTAAATAATTTAGGTGATTCTTCCTTAAAAACACGTGTTACTTCAAAAGTGACTTAAGAGCCTAACACGTCGATCTCGTGGGAAAGCCAGTGCTCAGCAATTAGGAATGAAAGTAAAGTGCAGTAGTTACTCTGCACAATCTCCCCACACGAGCCTTCCAAGTACATATGAAATACCAGCAACGTACTCAGAAATTCAGCATGCTGTCTAATCGCATCCTCATGTAACAACACATCAAAATAACTGCCCTGCACTGAGAAGCCCTGTGTATTACTGGCTCTCTGGCTTTACTAGCTTTCAGTGAAGCTTGTGGTCCTAGTGATTTTTGAAAATAAGGCATTAGGCTCCCTAAATAGCAGAAGTGCTTTTGACATTTTTCATGAAAAATGGACTATCAAGCTTATTTTGCACAAACCAAAATAGTCCAAGCTAGAGTGACAAACTACCTTTTGAGGCCTGATCTGACCCAAACTCAGGTACTGCCTGGCTCTGCACTATGAAATCCCAAGGTAAAAAGTAGAACAGTTTGATTAAAAATAAAATTTTGGGGGAACACAGTAACATTTTTTGCTATTGATTCCTCTTATAGCCAAGTGTAATCAAGTATTCATTAAGCACAATAAAATATAGGGCCTTCGCAGCTTTTAATTAGTCTTTTGGAGGAAGAAACAAAACACTCCTGTTGCTGAAACAGACTCTTAATTCTTTTGGTGCAAGGTTATTATCGCAAGTAAAGATACACTTTGATTCACTGATTTATATGGGATGTGCTAGATGAAAGAAAAGTCTAAAATTCAGACTTAGTAATAGGATATGAATTTAACAGGAAGTCAAAGGCAATTTAGAAGTATGTTGGCGAGAGCACAGATGTCACGGGAAAGAGGAGAAGAGTCAAATATTACCAGTAACAGGCATAAAATAACTTTTTTGGCAGTGGATTGACAATCATCACATTGTTCCCTGAGGAGTGATTTGCTGCTCTCATTTGCCTTTGCACTACTCAAAGTGCACTCTGAAAAGCAACCCCTATTATAGCTGTCTGTTCTATCAGTAAGTGAAAGACCAAATTACTTACGGCTTTTTCATCAATTTATAACTGCAAGACTACATTTCAAGTGTTAATTTACCTGGAAAATAAATATTGCTCCTGTCTCATTGCAGAAGATGATCCCTGCCTAAGCTTCTGATGCACTGATTCATGTAATGTTTGCTTCCCTTCAGTCAAGTAAGTGCACATTCCCCACTGATGGGAAATGGCTGGTCGTTGTAACAATTCTCAGCTTCTGCCTTTGATTACCACAAAACAGAACTGGCTAAAAGTGAGGGGTTTTATTCCAAGGCAAAATCCACATTTCTAAAAAATATGTATGTCAGCTTGAGAAAAAAATCTTTTTTATTTCCTGCTGCAGGAAAAAGATCTATTTGAAAACAGGTAAAAATTCTTAGCTTACAGAGTGTCACAATAACTCATCCTTTCAGGCCAAATTCTGAACCTTTCAAGTCAGCACAGCTTTCAGGTTTTCAGCTTCCTAGCTCCTTATTTCCCAAATACTTCTAGCAAGTGATTCTGGAAGCTCTCAAACATCAATCAAAAAGCATGAGTTCTCAATACTTTCAGGCTTCTTGGCTGATATCTTTGAACTTGGGACAGACCATATGGTGAGATATCTCAAAGGACATTGACCGTGGAAGCTATCAGTTTCCTGGCTCCAGAGCAGTTAATAAAGTAGGTCTGTTTAAGAGCCATGGAACCATGGGTTGCAAAAACCTTGACTGGTGTCTCCAGAGTCACAGATCTGTTTGTCCAAAGGCAACTTAAATGGTAGAATCACCTAGAACTGTGGGTCCAGCACCACAGGAGGCAAGGTGAGCCAAATATACTCCCAAAGAAACCCCATGTTTTGTTAAAAAGTGCTAAAGCAACTTTTTAATATTCTGCTTTCAACATCTGCTCCCAGCTAACTTGTCTCTTCACTCCTTGGTCTGTCTTGTTATCGTAATGAGAACTCATGATCTTTACTCCAAAAACGTCCCTGACTCCCACATGCTCCATTACTGTTAACATTGCCAGCATTCCCCTTGATAGTATCATGTGTGCAAGAACACCTCCTAAAACTTCACCTGATCACCCTAATTGTGCTCCTTCTTTCTCTACAGTATCTATCTTTCACTTTTTAACCATATTGTGAACACTCCTAAGCAACCCCTTATATTTCGTCTTGGTTACTGCAGCTATGTATTTTCTGGTTTCCATGACATTTTCATTGCCAAGAAATACACTGAAAAGGAAAACTGCCAGCAGCTCTAGCACTCATTTGAAATGAGAAACCCTCCAGCAAGATTCAAGTGCTGGGGCAAAGCAAAGACTGCAACATCAGATTTATATAATCCAGAAGTGCGCCCTAATCCCTAGATGACAGAAGCAGACTTTCTCTCAACTCAAATGGATCTTTAATTATTTATGCAAAGTAGAGCAGGTCCAAGAGCAGAGTGTGTGCTACTCAGCCTTGCAATAATGCACCAGAAATAACGAACTGCCTCTGATTGTATAAGACTACGAATCTTCCACGTTGGAGCATGGTGCCGTATCTTTAGAGATGGCGGTAGGTCTTATCTTTGGCTTTTGATGAAAAATACGAGCAAGTCTTGGATTTATTCCATAACAGAAGATAAGTTAGAAAGTTCCTCTGAACTGGGAATGGCACTATTAGAACCTCGCCCCATTCAAAACCCTTCACACCAATGCCCTCCTATTCTTACAGGTATCACAGCCTAACATAGCCAATTACAGTCAAGCGAAAGATCAAACCAACATTGCTGTGAATATACCAGTGCATACTCCAACTGCATGCAATACCATCATACACATCTTTGTTCTTCCTATGTCACTTACGTGTGACACTCAAAGCACACAGTCTTCCCAATGCATTCTAAGGCACCTGCCAGGAGGTGCATCCTGGTGCCAAGATTTCTGGCTTTTGGGCACAACTGCAATGTGCATAATACACAAGTAATAGCATTAATCATCTGGCCTTGTCCATCAAGAAATTAACTGGATGTTTGTTCTCAGTGATTGACTCAACTTTTTTACCAACCAATGTCCAGCACTTGCTTGGATACTGCAACTGATGATTTTGTTTGACGTCACCATGTCCAGAGTGAAATCACATGTGTACCATTACTCATGGTAGTTGACAGCCTCTTTTTTCAGGAAAAGCCCAGTATTAAATTAAAGTGATGCATTTTAATTTTTAATTTCGGTGCCACCAGCAACCCTCATATCTTAACAAAGAAAACGCCTTTGAAACACATAATAAATACATTGTAAGCATGAGATCAGAACACTTTAAAGGTCTTGATTTTTATTAGGTATCAGTATATCCTCCAGAAAACTCAGACATGGAGTAAAGAACTAAGTCTAAACCCTTCATAGAATAAAATAGTGTACTCACTAAACAAAAAAGGACTCCTGTGAGCTATGGAGTAATTTCTTAAAGGCAATGAGCTTACACCACAGTATTAATCAGATTTTTTGACTCAATAATACAAAAAATATGGTCTCATGATAGTGAAATCGAGGTGGTGCCTGAAACGGTAGGACAGATTACGCAAGACTATGAACAGCCTGTTTCAATTAGGGAGTCATTAATTACATCAAGAACCCAGAGAAACACAAGAATGTTTTATGAAACGCAGTAGAACTAGCTTTATGAATAACTTTGTCCTCAAAGTAGGGAAGGATCTACAGCCTACCTTGAAAATAACCAAATCATTAATAGACAATATTTGCACTTTTCAAACCTCAGTCAATATTTCATGTATGCGCAATTTAATTATTCTGGTTTTTACATGCTCAGATCTCAGTTCATGCAGTCTGAACATAAGCAAAATGTTTTCTTTCTTGAGAAGAGCTCACTTATGCTGGCAATCCAATTCCTGAGAGCAACTAAAAACCAGCATTCATTTAAATTGGCATGGAAGTCTGAAACAGGCTTTATGAATCTCCAAGTTGTTCAGAACAGTTGGAACAGTAACTACATTTTAATTCTGAATTTTTACTTTCCAAAGAGCTCCTTTTATCTCAGAATTGAACCAAAATTTCAGTTATAAACATCTCTCTAATTTCAGATAAAGTTTTCCCATTTGTAATTTCAAATTACAGTCAGTATATGCAGCACTGCCACACTGTATTATGAAAACTATAACTATATTGTGCTGGAAGGATGCTGATTTTATGAATTTTAGATGGTGTCTATATAATACAATTTTTTGTTTAGTGCCTCTTCATGTGGGCATATTTCCATTCTTCTCATCATGTTGATCACGTGTGCACAAATAGATGGCTGATATATTTTTATAGTCTTGAGAAATAATTAGAATAGACAAAACCAAATTTAAAATCCAGATCTGTATTTTCTCAAGCTTTTAATTATGTCGTCCACTGTAGTAAGTATGTTTCTTTATAGCTTCATCATTCATATTTAGTAATTCATTATATCTCCACAAATAAATTAAAGCCATACAAGTAGCATAATTGACCTTGAAATGCATAAAACTGACAACAGTTAGTTAAATGAATTAACATGGGAGGTCATCTTACCTGCCAGGCAGAAGATGAAACAGGGTGTAATAAGATGATAGATGAAGAGCCACATGGTTATCATCTGTTCAGCGATTATCTCAAAAGGAATTGTGCCTTGCAACACTAGCATTCAGAGAGCTAAAACCACCTGATTAGAGAGAAAGAAAAAGGAGTGAATAATTCTGACATAGGGCTTTATCTCATATCACTTTTCACTTGCCATATTATCTGTCTAAACTGAATACTTAAGAGTTAATATAGGATAGAGTCTTTTGAATAATAAATGCATTATCAAATTTGCTGGATCAAATTCCTGATCTCTTTTATTCAGAGAGCACACTGTTTAAGAGTACTCAGATCTTCCGTTGACAGTAAGTAATATGGTAAATGTTAATACTGAACATCCTCTTTTAGACTCATCTTCCTAAACCAAAACTTCTTAAGCCAGATCCTCTCTCTGTGAACACTTCACATTATTAGAAATATTAAAATATTACAGAGTTTGCAATAAAATAAGGGAAGTCCAGATTCTATCCTCCCTCATCTCAGTAAATACTACATTACAATTAATGATTTCAAAGTGTGTAAAAAGAAAATTACAGTGAAACCAAAGTACCTGAATCTCTTTCAGGATTCATTTATTTTGTCTAGTATATTACTCCTTTTAAACTTTTAACATACAATTCATGATCCTCTGGAAAGGCAGTATTATTTTTTATGAGTTTCCTTTTAAATGTTGAATATAATTATTATTGCAATGTCATATTTCAAGTTTTCTCTTTTCCCTATGGGAGAAACTCTGCCTGTATATATACTAAAACCAGGCTAAAGAAACATGCAGCTTCTTTTGAATATTTTAAAATTTTAGATACCATTCTCCAGAATACTTTACTTCTGTAACGTTTTTTACTTCTTTCAATCAGAATATTTTGCTAGCCTTTTCTTTCTGGCTGGTGGCTGTTATCTATTTCTTTAGGGCAATGCATCATCATGTTTGTAGTATGCAATTTTCCATTTTGTTTAATGGATTTCTTGCCATGAATATATAAATGCATCCTTTACATCCATCACATCTTATTCATACTTATTCTCTTGATTGGTTCTGCTGTAGCACTGGTTAAGTTACAACCTTCACACAAAGCAAGGCTTCCAGGCTATCACTGACAGAATATTGTTGTATCTCAGGCACATGCCAATATCATCCATTCCTCTCAGTATATTCATTTTGTTACTACTTCATTATAAAATATGCTTATACATACTTCAATACCCTTCAGTAACTTGAATCCTAGGACATGTTGCATGCTAAGATAGCATTGTCACTTTTTGCAAGATGCTTTGCATGAATTTTGATGCTTTTGTTTTCCAGCCTCCCATACCAAGTACCAATGACTCCGATAGCAGCTTCTACCTTTTACCGAGACTCTTGCTCTTTTCAGGTCAAAATTTTTACTAAATTGTTTTCTTTTTTCCAAAATCCAAATGTTTGAGATCTTGTTTTGAAACTGCCTTGTTTCCCACCTCCAACACCAAGAAACGGGCAGTTTTGAATTTCAAAGCACATGTACAAACATACCTGACTCCCTACGTATGCTTGGGATAAATGCTGCTCTGATTAACAGAGAACCTCTGGTTTGAGCTACTGCCGGACAGGCCTGTCTCAGTGTGCGTGTGTCATGTCTCTCCTTGAGGTCACTAGGAACATGTCCCGGTCATCGGGGCCTTACACTTGTCCCTTCTTCCTCAGAATAATGCTAAGAAGATGTTTATCTGAACATGCCTCAGATGGCGAGCCTTCCTTAGAGGAGAGTTTCATGGGGTGTTTTATTAAACTCATAGTGTAGGAAAATGGCAAGAAGTATCACAAGAGAATCTTTTTGGCTCAGAAATTACAGGAGCTGTTGCACTTCACATTTTTCCTTTTTTTAGCAGATGAAATCTTTAACAAACAGGTCAAAACTGTATTATGACCCTAAAATCATGGCTGTTACATGAAAACAGTTTGCAGCAAAACACATAAAAGAGCTAAACAGTGATTCCCAGAACCGAGATTTATTTAGAAATATTCCCTGGAAAAAGGCTCTTATGTAGGCAACAAATGCATATGCTTACTGTAGCTGGATCCAAGGGGAAGAATTTACTAAACATCTTTACCCTCCCACTTCTGTTGGCACTAAAGTTTCTTCAGACTCTGTCACACAAAGGATATTCACAACTATTTCAGGCATCTACCTTAAATGACCAAGGTATGAACTACTGTGTCTACATGGTTCCTCCAAAAGATGGTGGTAGGCTACATCAACAAATGACTTAGTATACTTTTCCAGGAACCATATCCTGGCTATGAAGCTTCTTGTGTTATGACACTGCCTTGCCTGGAACATTTATTTCCAAGTGACATGAGTTAAATTGCATAGTTACACTGAAATAATGCACATAATTAAACAGCAATGAAACAGGAACTCTGTTGGGAACAACGCTAATTACACAGTAACTCATGGTGATAATAACTGTGTTCAAATGTATTGATAGATGAAACTGTTAAGAGTAAACCTGTGTTCTCTCCCTAACGTTACAGGCACTGCTGCAGACAGAAGATCCCTCCTCCCTCTCTTTTGCAGAATTCAGGTTTGATTTTGGAAAGTTATCTTGCCCTCTAGCTCTCCAAAAACTCCTTTCTGTTGGGTCAGGAAAAAATGGTTTGAACACTGGTTCAAATTACAGTAAGTAAAAATTGTGTCAGTAAATGCTATAAATACCTCATTTTACTCAGATACAAAAATATCCACCCTGCCAGGATTAAAATCCTTCCCTTGCTCTCACTTCTTTTGGCTGAGTGGGTTCTGTATATATAGCACATCCATCCCTCCTGATTTATCTCAACTTGTGGACGAGAAGTGGGGCTGTTGCACATTGCTCTGCTGCATTTTTGCAGAACTGCCTGCTATCAGATGAGACAGCACGCAGGTTGTCATCTGTATGTCTGAAGTAGCGTGGCTGTACATGATGTTACCACCAGCTGCCCAAGGATGAGTCCAGGCTTATTTGAGGCAGCAGCACTCACGCCGGAGGCAGCACTGTGGGCTGCAATGCTCACACAGTATTACCTACTGCCTCTTTTGCTTTACAGCCCTCAACCTTTTTTCTTCGCAGAGTGAGAAGGATATTGTTGCCTAAGTAAAAATCATTCCCAAACAAAAGAACAGTCATTAGTACAACTCACTTTTCTCCCCAGTAAAGGCACAGAGTGATTGCATGCCTGGACATACTCCTTTTAAGACTGCACAGTACACTATCCTTTTCTCACAACAAAGCATCGTAATTTTAGCAAATGAGTAAGAAAGACATTTTTAAAATATGTAATAAAATGAGCAGGCACTTAACTGCAACTGTGTCGAGTTTAATTACTATCTAATGCTCATTAACACATTTAGGTCCCTTTTGACCGTTCAGTTTCCCAAAAGGGCCAGTCACTACTACAGGGCCTTTGCCTTGCTAGATTCAAGAAAACTTCTGGTGAGCTGTCTGGAGTGCGACCCTCCCAAAGGATGTGGGGGAAAACTGGGACATTGGCTGCTGAATAGGAAGCACGTTCAATTTTGAACACAGGGACCTCCCAGAACACTTCTGGAGGCTTGCGCTGTCTCATGATGCTTCATTAGGATGAGGGGTGTTCCCAGGACACAAGGGAAGACCTCCCTCTCTATACTACCTGATCTTAAGGATTTTTTAATCTCTCGAAATGCATTTTAGGAAAATGTCTACATTTTCTTCCATACTCTGTGTGGCTTTCTTCAGGTCTTCATTACTTCATTACTTCATTCACTTTGGCCTTCATTAAGGAGAAAAAGACTCTTGTTTTACCGCTATGAAAATAGCCAGTGTTTTACATCACTTCCCTACTTAATACAAACATGTAGATGACATCATCACTTTGCAAGGATATAAAGCATTCATAATGTAGACACAAAAAGAAATTACAAACAGCAGGTAATGGCAGTCAGTTGAATAAAGATCATAAGATCAAAACTAGTGGAAATAGGCTACATAATCTTCTAGCTTTGAAATCAAGAAGGAGTGGGAATAGACAAGGGAAAGCGGGGCAACAGTGGGGGATGTTAAAGGGGTGAAGAGAAAGCAAAGAAACAGAACTCAGCGTTACGGAGGGGAGGGATGTCATGTGGGACATGTAAGTGATGTGTGGGAGGACAGAAGCAATAAACCACCACAAAAGGGCAGTCAGAAAGAAAGGCAGAGAGGGAAAGCAATGGAGATGGAGATGTAGGTAGATGAAGGTGCATGAGGATTAGAAGTCGCCTCTGCCAGTAAATCTCAACGTTTACCATAGCAAGATCTTCCCCGAACCTCCCTTGAAGAGGCTTTCACCGTGGGAGCAGCGTGATCGCTGCATCAGCCCCCAACATCCGCTCAGGGCTCCTCTCAGGAACCCCAAGTGCTGAACAGGCAGAGAGGGGGCAAAGGAAAGTGTTTAGGAGCTCTGGATGGTACACTTAGCTAGGAGAGGTTAATCAGGATGCTTGTTACGATTCTCATTTCCTGGCATATTATTATAATTATACACATTTAAGTTTTAGAACTGGTAGAGATTCTGTCCAGGTTAGACTATAAATAGATACAACAATCTAGAAGAAATCTCTGGTTCTCCACCCTTTTTCAAAACATGAATATATATAATTGTAATAATTCACTAGTAAATTAACACAGTGGCAAGTTATAATCAAAGCCTTTTAGGAGCCACACAATACTTGAGCCTAATCAGTGTTTTGTACGCGTTTTTACTTCAGGCTCTTTTAGTGATTTTAGTAAGCACCTAATTGCTCGTTATCTTGATTTTCTTAAAAGAGTTGGCATTTTTTGCTACGATAACTAACTTCTCATAAATCTTATTAGTTGCTCAGAATTTAGAATTACCAAGAAACTTTTGAATTTAACAAAAATAGTGATGTACATTGCATATTGTTTATTGGATCACCCTTTCTCCTTTTCTACTATTTTGGTCTTTGCAATTTAATTTTGTGATTAATCAACAAGTTTTGGCATTGTAGGTTAGACTATGCCATTAGAAGGGGCACTACATCTTATTCAAAAGTCTGGCTTCCCAACCATCACCCACAACCCCTTGATTTACTTCTGAAACCAATACCTTAGCCACTAGTGTTTACTAGTCTTCTCTGTTACCAGAAAGGTGATGACAATCAAGTTCGTTAGCGCTCACAGATTTATCTTATTACAGTGGTCTGGGATTACTGTAAGTAAACTTCCAAGCCAGCCCTGCTCTTATAGCACTGCTGCGTCTACGGAAGATTTTTGATGCAAGCTGGCTATCTCTTAGAGTCCAAAAGTGGCTTTAGTTCCCTTCACAAAGGCTTGTAGAAACACTTCATTTCCTTTTGATCATCTTTGATTTCTATAATTATACTCTTTGTTTTTGCCAGATTTTTTCAAGTGGAAACACAAGTTCAAATCCACTGCTTCCAATACTGCCCACTGGCCCAAACAGTCCATCACCAACAGTCGTGCTTCTAGTATTTTCCACATCATCCTTTTTAAAGAATATAGCTACTCTCTCCATTTCACATGAATGACAGCCAGCTAAGAAGCCCATCAATTTGATGGCCCATAAATAAGATACTCTTCTTGAACAGAATTTACACTTTCAAGGACAACATGCAATAAAGTAATGAACAACCACTAAGTTGGAGCAAAGAGCAGTCTAATCCCCCCCCAGTTACTAAAAGATTTTTTTCTACTGCTTAGAGGTGCTAAATAAATAAATAAATAAACCCCAGGGTCAGTTCATTAATCTATTTAGACAGGCTAATTTACTAAGTGATTCTATCGCTGGTGGACAATTTGACAAGCTCTATATTTTTGCCTAATAAACATTGACCTGGAAACATGAAGTACCAGTGTCTCAGAGGTAATGAGGACTCCAGGGTTGTTACAGGGCTTGGCCCAAGTTTCAATGGGAAGCCTTAACTTTGGAGTGCAATACAAAACTTCCATTCTTTTACACATATTTATAAATTTCCTCTTCATGCCTTCTTTTCCACTTAAACTCTCATGTCAATAGGCTTAAAAGAACTCATGTCCTGGCACACAGATGATCCACAATATACTCTAGCTCAGAGTTACCCTTTTTATCCCCTCCCTGACCCCTTCTTTGGAAGCTGTGACTTCTCTCCAAGAATCAAGCACCAAAAAGACAATAAATTCCTTCTCTAGATGTGTTTTGAGCCATGCCTTTTGCACTTGAAAGCAATAGCGCCTATTCTACAAAGCAAGAAAACATAGCACCTATAACGAGAAACAAAACCATCAAATATATTTGCAGAAGGTTGTTATAAGATACAGAAGGTACCAGGGATCTGAATGGCAACCTTACTGTTACAAGATGTCTGTTTTCCATGGCAATTTTCTAATGCACCATTTTTTCAAGTAGGACAACACGCTGGTAGTTAATCACACTGTGAATTTAACTCTCCTGCTTCCTTTATATTTACACATCAAAGAATTCAGACCTTGAGAATCAGTAACTTCTTCAGCCAGTTGCTCAGTAGGCACTTTTGCTTTTTTGTTAGGCAATTAAGAAGCCCTGTGGGACTTTTCTTTGCTTGCCTGCTACATCATTCTTCCCATTTTCATTTTTTTCACTCTTTGTTTTGTCTTTCTGTTATCTTGTCCTCTCAGATAGTTCATGTAACTAATGAGATGTCTTATTTTTCCTATTTGCATCCACAGATTCATTATGAATTAACATTATTTTTTTTTCCCTACAAGGGTTTTACAGCGGTCACACATCTATCTCATCCTGCAGTTAATCAACAACTCTGTAACGAAGGGTCATTTAGTATTGCTATTATAAACATTTTTTTTTCAGAAGGTTAGGCATCTTCTAATTTGTGGAAAGATCAACAACTTGGCTTTACTACTAATTATGAATCCAGTTTCGTTACTTTTCTTGAGTCATTGAGCTGCAAAAAGGTTCTGTTTTTAAATACCTTCAGATAATGAAATTTTGCTTAGCGGTACTTAAACACTGTCTTTAATCATCATGTCAGCGGCAAAGGGTCAGGCAGTCAGTCCTCCAAGTCCCTATTCACACCGTTTGCTCTATCAGCAACTGGCTGTTCTTTCTTCTAAGGCAATAAATAAGAAAAAGATCACTTACTGCTGCCATAACTCACAGCCATTACTCACACTTTTCTGAAAGCATGCTGTAAGGGCTTTGCTGCTTAAAGATTACCTGGTAAAAAATTTCAGCAAACAAAAATCAATAAACCTCCTGCCAAGCACCGAGCATCAGGCAGAATAGCATACTACTCTGTTTTGACACTTACAAGTAGCTTCCGTTTGTGTCTTAAAGCCTAACTAGTTCAACTTTGACTCTGAGATAACCAAACACACCCAAGGCTCTACAACCAGCATGAAAAAAAAATCAGCCATGAATACAAATAAATATCCATTATTAAAACTGGGCATTCTTTCATATGATAAAGAAGATTTTTTGGTTACTTTGGCCAACGACTTTCAAGGGACAAAAAAACATTAACTTCTCCAGTAAAATTAGGTGTATATTTGCTGTTATCGTTTGGAATTTCAATTTTGTTAAAGTTTATAAAAGAAAAGAACAGACTACTCAGAACATCATCTTGAAATTAAATCTTAAATAGATCCATTTCTAAGAAAAAATTCATTTGATGTTTCAGAAAAATGAAACAAGATTATATGAAAATCTTTATCACACTCTTGGCATTCCCTGTCTGATTTTCACATTTTCTTGAACTTAGTAATACCTTGTTATTCATCAGTAAACGAAGATATGGGAATGAATCGTGTATTCAATAAGTTCATAGCAGATGTATTTATATACATAAAAATTTAAGTTTATCCATATAATCTGTAACTCAGGATACTCTATAACATACTTCCTATTGTACAGTCAAAGACAAGCTCAGTGGGAGATTTCATCTTCAAACTGCATGTTTCCTAGCAACTCTCTTTAAATCAGAGTAGCTTTTTTTAAATTTACATCAATCACTTGGAACTGTTGAGAATGCTTAAAAACATCTCTTTCATCCTGTGAATAAACAGTTCAAATCAGACTAGCAGCTGCAAAAAGGAGAAAAAAGGGGAAAATCAATTCAACATTTACTAGAATTTGCTGGTGGATTTTGGAATAATACATTACTTGTGCCTTTTGGGTTTAAGCTTACACATTTCAGAATAGCTATTGGTGAGATCCATGGACATTTGTTACAGGTTTGAGCTGCCATCCACTGTTTCAAAGATCCTCTGTGTTTTAAAGACTGCTTTTCAAGGATATATACTAATGAGGTATACTTAGTTGTATTCTGAAGATTTTAAAAGACAAATGATGGTTACTATTGGTTTCATTACCTACAACTAAAGCATTGTTTCTGTAGTCTTCAGATTTGTTTGGAAAAAAAAAAAACAACCCAAAAACCAAAAAACAACCAAAACTTTTTTTGAAAGCTTAGTTTATTGCCTGCTAATTATCAGTTGATACTTTTCATGCATTTATTCTCTATCAACCCCATTATAGCCTCAGAGGCACACAGCATCTACAGAAATCTCTCTTAACGCTTAGTCAGCAAGGGGGGGACACATGGACGTGTACCATCAGAACAGCCTTTGGATGAATCCCTGTGTCGAAACCACTACACCTGAGAGACACTAGAAACCACATCTTCCCATGCTGATCAGAAAGAAGACTGATGTCCTGATGGCACTTAGATTAAATCAAGGTGGACTGGGGAGGAACACAGGTGAGGAAATGGATGGATAAGAGGACAAGAGGGCCCGGTTGCATATCAGCAGTGGGTGGTCAGTACACTTGTCTGGCCTGATCACCAAAGCATGTCCTGTTTTCTTATTAAATTCTGTATCTGACTAATTTCCCGGGTGAGGGGCTCCCTATTCTGTGTGCATGTGGGTGTACGGAGGCGTAAGTGCCACCACTGGGGTGGGACCACGAGCCCAAGAGGCCCAGATGCCCATGGTGGCAGCAACTGGAGAGACCAGAGTGTGTCTCTGGACTGTCCAGGACTGGACAACTGGACAGGAGCGATGGCAACTGGACAGGGGCCACAGGTCACAGGGGCCCATGTATCCAGGGTGCCGGCAACTGCGGAAACTGGAGTAGATACGTATGGTATGGGTGAGTATGCCAGCGTGTGATTGCCAGTGGACATCAAGCCGGACTAGCCAGCAATTAGGGTAAGAGGCTTGGGAGCAGGCATTGGAACCGCTGCTGCCAGCAGCTGGGGACACCTGGGGATCCAGGGCCAGGTCCGGGACAGCCTGAGTGCTTAAGGCCAGCTACTGGAGGGGTCCACATTTATGTATGGACACATGCTTTCCACTAACAGGCTTGCATCCTGATCAGCCAGACAGGATGAGGCTGTTGGGGCTCTTTCTGTTTGCGACTGCTGTGGCTCTCTGTTGATCTACATGGCCAGCCACGTACAGATGTACGTATGCACTGTGCGAGCTGCTGAGCATCGCTGCTGGCTGGTCCCAGGCACAGGGAGCTGCTGCAGCCTCGCCTCTCTCAGGTGACCGGATTTGGCAATCCCCAACAAAAACAACCAAGAAGTTCGGTGAGATGCATTTCACTCTGAATTTCTACAATGACGTGCAGGATTGGCTCCACAAGTGCGTGAGTGTTTTATCTTTGCAATGCAGTATGTCTGAAAATGCCAGTATTTTATCTTTTTAATACAATAATTTTTATTTGTAAAGTAGTTTGAAGTATGAGAATTATTTTATAAAAAGTATGACTAATCACTTTAATGACTGAATCCAGAGAACCATTTAAGATCACTTCTAAGCAATTAATAGGTCTATAAATAAAGCCAAAAGAGAGAAGCACTTGATTTTATACATCCACATGATTCTGCTTTTTTATTCTTAAATATCGAGGAGAAAAAAGTTAAATAAAGAAACAAACAGGTATGTGAGAGCCAAAGTCCTGATCTACTGAAGTGTCTGCAAATATTTAAGTATAGGATGAACACATACAGCAAAATCACAGGAGGTGCTCATCAGTTTGCAGGACTGAAGCCTAGAAAACTGCATTTTAGAGATCTTGTTCCAAGTTTCATATTGTTGTGACAAAAAATACATTTTGATGTGTAGATAAATACAGCTTAGGCAACTCAGCCACAAAAAAAGACATTTCTCTTTGGTTATCAAAGTCGCATTAGGAAGTAATTCCATTCCAATAGACCAATTTCAAATAATTACAAATGTTTTATTTGGTAACTATTCTGTTGAATGCAACATATGAGTGTATTCTTTCACAGATGCTATTTCAGTATGGCGATAAGCCAGGAAATGAAAATAACCTCATTTAGAAAGCGTTGATTGCAAAGGAATGCCGTAACATCTTGAAGCAACTCCATGTTCTTCCAAGCAATAAAACAGAGTCTCTACAGCCTCTGTTAACAACTGCCTACAGGTCCTGCACAGCTATCCCGTATTTACTGCGTTTCTGATACGCACCTGGAAGCGTTCACACCAAGGAACGCGTGGTCTCCAACACAGGGGCTTTCCCTGTTTAGGAGCTCCTGACAAAACAGGTATAATGAAAACTGCAGTAAAGCATATCTGAAAGAGATAATCCTTTCAAAACAGGCATCCTACCTGTTTTGATTAAATCTCTAATTTGAAAGTATGAGATGTAGTTTGTAGTAGTGTTGGGGTTCATGTGCTTACTACTCCTGTTTTTCAGCACTAAAGAGAGTTCAAATGTTACCATATCCATTGTCTTTGCTTACTAAAACTTGAACAGACTTTGTGAAAATATACTGAAATTTTAATATTTTCCCCTATTATGTCCTAAATTTTTCATACTTTGGCCAAAGAGTATAATTTTTCATACTTTGGCCAAAGCATACTTTGGCCAACTTTTGGGTAAAAGAATAGAATTATTATTATTATATTTTAATTTTTCAATTAATTTAGGTTTATTTGGGGGTTATGTATGACCAAAAATACTCAACAAGCAAGGCTGGTCATTTAAATTGTACTCTTAAGTACTCACATAATATTAATTGTTCTGATTTTTCATTGCCTGGCCCCACAACTGAAGGGTAATATACTCATTATGTAAGGAAAGGGAAAGCACATCATCACCTGCAAACATTGTTCTACCCAGTAAAAGCCAAGTAATCAGTATATATTCTGATATCTTAGGTGATATGTTAGTGCATCTACAAATTAGGAACATCCACACATTAACATTTTTAAAGAAAATCAATTATAGATGCTTTAATCTATTAACTTTTACACAAACTTTGTACTGTGCTTGCCTTCATCCTGCTTCCCTGACCTCTTCCCCAAAGTGCTCAACTTTTCTTAATTGCCTCAAATATTCAATTGAACTAATTTAACTGGAGAGGCATGTAAGGTTCCTTTCACATTCAATTTATCTGGAAAAAAAAATTGATAAAATGACCTCCCTGACATACAGCTGAAACGACAAGAGAAGGACAGAATGTTACTCACAGTAACCAATATCAGAAATTGAAATAGCATCATAATCTTCATTGGCATCTCTGTGCTTTTATACTGATGGAGATACAATGAGAACATAGTCCAGCATGCATTATTAGTACATTTAAAAAGGCAATGTGAAAGATGCTGCTATTTATAACTACCAAAACCTGCTGTATATCACATTCTGTAGTCTGCTAATGCATCTGTCAAATGAATCATTATGGCAACACAAATTTGGTCATTTGGTCTTTCCATTTCTCAAAATATTACAATAAGTCATTTTTTAAATGTACATTTGTATTGTAATATTAATTATGTTCTGAAACATTCTGAGAACTTTGGGGGGGTCTCCTTTTGATTAAAAAAAATTCTAATTCTCATTACAGTACCAACTACATGAAAAACTTTTCTAATGGGGGCAATATCTGCAAAATATTTGATATACATAATTAAACTCACCAGGCATTTTGCAATGCAGTTTTATATATCAGCTTTTTTTTCTCATTAACACAGAGTAGCTATAGGTCACAGCACAGATACCTTCTGTGCTGATCATACAACTGAAAATTCCTTTTCTAAGATATTGAAATTTGACAACAAGTCAGTATTATCTTAACTGAGAGATGGCATCTTACATTACTGTTTGATTCTGTAGTTTATTTTAATGCTGCAATCTGGCTTTTCTTTTATAGTAATCACAGAAATGCATTGTCAATTTTGAAGCTAAAATTTCAGTATTTGTGAGCTGTCACAGGATCTAAAGTCCAAACTTTTGCAGATCATCTTTGGACTCTTAAGCAAAAACAACATGACAAAGAGAGACAGTAGCATACAGTCCTTCGTCAGTATGGCGTATGGGGACTGAAGGATTTAAGTAGAAGCACAGTGGAACAAAGGAAATAATATGATGGTTTAGAACCTCAGGACCAGGAAATGAGGAATAATTTCTGTGTGATCATTTTGACATGTGCATTTCATAGCTGTTACTTCTCAAATTTAACTCCGGCTTTACACTATGTTACAGTAGAAACAGAATTAAGATCAGATACCAGGACATAAAAAATGTTGAAAGCTAAATGTTTGAGAGGTGTGTTAGGTTTTCTGTGGGAATAGTGTTATGTGATTTTCATGAAAAGATGAGCCTCAGAAGACATGCAGCAACCTTCACTCCAGGAGGCAACAGCTCCCCTAATAGAGCATGTACGAAAGACAGCTTTAAGACCTACCCTAACAATGAAGCTTCCTTCCTGCTTTTTCCTGTATTATAGTACTGCAGTGCATATTTGCTTGGTATGAGCAGACTACTCAATCGTTTATAAGCTGAAGTCTATGGACATTTATCTTGGATGGAAAAGAGCAAATGACAGTCCAAGCGTCAGCAATAACGTAATAAATAATGTACATTAATTTACCTCTTTGTTATACATGAGAATTGAATAAATGCTAAATTTCTCCTGTTTGACATGGGCAAAACCCCCTTTGCCCGCAACTCGTGTAACATGGCCAAGAATGGATTTATTGATATAGACAAAAAGAAAAACTCTCTTCATCTATGCTATTTTATTTGACACTTGAGATTACAGTTGAGGAGATTATTTAAGGCACACTGCTATACTTTTCCAGTAAATTATGTGGAGAATACACTTTATACGTGCCTACATGTCTTATCAGAAGAAAAGCGGTTAGACTGAGGAGAAAAAACAGAGTAAGCAGATTTTCTTTCCTTTGTTTACTATTGATCTTCCTCTGTCCTGATGCATGTTTTGCAGTATACAGTTTGAAGAAACCAGTTATTAATGTACAAGATTATTATTCACAAAATAATATAGTGCAAAGTCTATAACATATAATGGGTCAGATGATTTCATTAATTGCTCATACTTTTTTACCACCACTATTTTATGCTTCATGGCACATCTAAAGATTATTTGTTCTAACACATCATTAGTGGTTTTAATAAAAATGCTTGCATTTAGCAATTTGTATTTATCCTGCAAAGAGTGTGAACCTATGATAAAAACCAAATGCATTTGAATTAAATAGAGAGAAATGGTCAGGTGACAGTCTTAAGTGACCAATATCAAGAGGTCTGGGTCTCCATTATGTTCTGAAATAAATGTGACTCATCCTATGCCTCATAAATTTGATTTAAACCATTTAGCTAAAATAAAATGTAAGAAACATAACAATCTACAGTTATTAATACTAAACTAAGAGCAAAGAAATATGTTTGCAATTCAAAGTTACATAAACAAGCTAGTATCAAAATTAGACTTAAAATATCAAATCAGTTAAGTCTTCACATTCGCATCACATTATCAAGTAATCGATTCCTTTAAATTCTAAGAAGGGTTATCTGGAAGTGATTATCCGCTGTTGTGAAACAATTTAATGAATTTGACTAAAATCTGTATATATTTTGAAGATATTTTTAATAACTTTGTATTCAAAACCGAATCTGTATCTTGAAGATGGTTCTAAAGGGTCATGTAGTGTTTAAACCACAAACTTGTTGTTACTGATTCTGCAGATTTCATGTTTCATTTTCTGTGTGGTATATAACCCACTGCTCCTCCTAATTCCCAGCAGACAGGATAGATCTTAAAAGAACAGTCAGGTGGAAGAAGCCTGACAGCTGTCGTTAGCCTCTTACAGCAGGAATGGTAAAAGTTTCATTCAATTCAAGACGACACTTCAAAGAGTATCTTTTTGAGACTATATTTTAGGGTCATTTTGATGCAGGAAACTTCCCTTCTGATGTCTTCCCTTTCAGAACTTCATTGATGTTCGTGCTACCAGGCAGGCTGCATGCTACAACCAAAGCTCTGATGTTTCGGGTATTTCCCATCTAATAATGCCAAAGGAAGGACATGGAAAAATAAATTACATTTCACAGGAGGTTTTTGACCTGTTCAGCTTGATAATATTTGTTATTTGGAAGTAAATGTAAAATAACTCCTGCTATACTTGCAAATGAAAAAAAGCCTGGTTTTAAAAAAAGCCACAATTAACAGTAAGAACAAAGCAGCCACAGTGTTCTTCAACGCTTAGAAACCCACGGCATTCAGTGCAGAAAGGAATAAATTATGGAGGTCATAAACCAGAATGGGTGCACTCTGGACAGCAGCGACTCTGAAAAGCATCTAGGGGATACAGTGGACAAGTGATTTAACTGGGGTTTCCAGGAGAATGCTGTGGCTAAAAGAAATGTGTGACCCTTAGGGATTAAATGACTAAGAAGTAGTGTGAATTTGCTCATTAGAAATAAGCAAATTTGCTTGGAACTAGCACAACTCATATTGAAGCACTGTAAAATAATGATGATGATGGATGGTATTTATTAAAAGAGACTGAAAAAAAAGAGTGTGGAGAGATGTAAAATATACATACATATACAAAAGGAGTGGAGAAAATGCCCTATGGCAGGAACTTTCCTTGTTCAACCTGTCTGGCATACCAAGAAGATGACTGAGGAATATCCTGGCTAGAGGACATAAGTACGGGTTGAAAATTTTGGAGACAAAAGGGTCCTTTAATCTATTAGGGAAAGGCATAAGAAAAACAAAAAGCTGGAAATTGATTCTGGAGTGAGTCAGACAGCATGTATGGTGAAATTTTAGCAAAGAATACAGTGACATTCCCAGTTCTTGAGGTCTTCAGTAACTACTAAATACTTTCTTGCAAAGCATAAAGTACTGGACTAAGCACTGGCCCAGCTGGTTCAGAGTTACTGACCTACCTCTGAGCTCTCACAGTCTTTTAAGAACTGGTGCTGCAGAAAAAAGGCAGATGGTGATGTTCTGGCACAGTGTTTCCCCAGAGTGGGATCCTGTGTTTTCAGACTGGCAAGCCTGTTCCCAAAGCCAGAACCTCCAGTTCTACTCCATTTTATAGCACCTCCTTTTAGTGGTTTCAGGAAAGGCCACTGTTAGACCACAAATTAAATTGCTAGGCTCCAGCGAGGTTCAAAGTAGCTCATTTTTTAGTGAGAAGCAATTTTTATCGCTCCTAACAAGCAAAAAACCTCCAACCTATTTCACATTTGAATACTACAAACAGCTGTGGAAACTGCAAACAAAGCTGCGACCAAGAGATCAAAAACATAGAAAGAACTGATTGTAAAAAAACTTGGTAATAGCTAAATCAATAACAAAGGTCTTCAGATGATATTGGGTTATGAATTAACTTGAAAGATGTTCCATTCACATAGAAATGAACTACCTCCATGAAAAAGATTTTTATAACCAGCAGCCACTCAGCATTCCATCAGCAGCAAGATTAAAAACAGATCTTGATGTATTATGGCTAGATGTCACTGCTTCTCTCTTAAAAAACAAGCTTCATGGTACATTTTAAGTTTATGCAATAGAACGTATGTCAAAGAGTGTATTTTGAGAAATTTTCATCTTGATACTTAAATGTTAAAGGTAAAAATTTTCAAGACTGTCTTTTAGATCTCTTATAAAAATTATAATTTTCAAATTTTATTTTGGGTGCTCCTTCCTTTCCTTTTTTCTAAGTATTTTACCCATTCCCACCAATGCATTTAGCACTGACATTTCAAACCCCATTGCTCTATATGAAACACTGCTCACCCTCAGACCTTTTACACTTCCACTCCTTCCCCAAACACAACTCATGTGTTATGTCTCATTTTTTATTTTTGGCCATTTTTGCCTATATTCAAGCACATTCAGATGAACACATGCACACCCATTCCATTTCTTATCCGAAACTGTCTAGCACCAGGAACCAGTAGCATCAAGAACCAGACTTGCTATACCTTTATTTACTAAACAAAAGCTTCCTCTTAGAGCACTTTACCATTGCTTGTAGGTATTAGCAGAATCTTTGTAAGTTAAGTACTCTATGGTATGAACCCCTTACCATAAGGCATGCTTCCTAATACTTTCATTATTCTCACGATTTTTCTGTGAAGCCACTGAGATGTTTTAAAATCTGCCTGAAAGGCATCTGCAGTGTTTTCCTCAATCTTATTTAGCATTTCCTAGTTTATTATAATTGAACATCAGAGAAGGCATATTTACACATAGCACTAAGATACTGATTATCTCCGAGACTCCCCATGTCTTTTTTAAAGCCATTCACCTCACGGAGAAGATAAACTAATCCACAGAAATTACTGAATTGTACAGATATCTATCTGGGGGCGGGGAAGAACTGAAAACCCCAGGAACTGTTAGTCTCAATATCTTTCCATTCTGCTCTGCATTGTAGCTATTCAATATTAAGGAAGAAACTGCTCATTCCTTAAACCTGTTTCTAAAAATCCTGTGGCATGATTTTGGTTCTGTGAAATGCAGTTAATGAACTGTGCACAATGATTTTCTGTTAGATCTTGGCCTTCCCTATTATTTAATTGGCAATTAGTTCAACATACCGCATTGCGCGCACTGCTGATGTTACCAGGTTACCAGGACAGAAAGTACTTTTTCCGAAAGGAGTAAAAGCAAAGGAAAAGAGTATATGAAATTCCATGATTGGAAAGTGTGTTTTAAAACCCATCACTACCAGCACTTGGCAAAGACTAAAAAAGGCTAACAGATCGCGAAAACACTGTCTCAATAGGGAGTATCTTTCCAAAGGTCAGTGTGATGTTGTATAAAAAGAACAGAATTAAAAAAGCTTAAAAAATGACCACACCATTCTTCAGATTTCTTGGCTGTAATCAACTTATAAATCTTACAGCTTTTATTCTTATTAGTTCTCCCTCCTTTTAATGAAAACTGAAATAAAATGCAACCGTTTATATTTGCAGTGTTTCTGACTGCAATATAACAAGTGGAGGATGAGGAAAGAAATGACCAATATGTTGGCTGCTGCCGCTTTTTCTGCATCAATAAGACCATTATGGCTTCAGACTATAACCTGAGTTCTCAGCCAAGTCAGCCTGTGATTCTCAGATTTTGAAAGTATCTTGAGAAGCCGCCTGATTTACCACTGTGTTACTACACCTTCTGCATAAGGTTATACAACTTAAAAACTGAAGCAATGCAGCACTGAACTAGGACTATGTCTTAGCTGTACAATTTTCTGTTTGTGTTTAAATCATTTTTCAAGATGGTTTTGTGGGATAAGAAATGTCATTTCAGGAGTTAAAAAAGAGAGCAGCTGATTTTAAGCACTATATGGAGCCTTTTTTTTCCAGGTAGAAAATTAAGAGCAACAATCTGACCTAATGTCTTGAAGCAGATAAAGAGTAAGTGATGTATATAACTATTGTGCATCCCTGCTGTGATGCAGCTGCTGCTTTTGTGTTAATAATGGATTCCTCTGCTGGCAGAAAAGGAATCTCCAGTCCTTTTTCAACAGGTGACAGGCAAAAATAAATTGCAAATCCTTGAGCTGGCCTGACAGGGAGCCAATTATCATTTCAGCTGACCAGCATCACTAGAAAAGAAAAGCAAGGAAGAAGAAACATGACAGAAGATGACAGAAAGATGACAGAAAAAAACCCAAAAATGGACTAAAAGGAAAAGTGGATTCAATGCTGAAAATAAGAGAAGCCTCAAAATAAAATTAGGATAGCCTCCTAGTAGTTGTGCTGTTTTCCTTTCTTTTCTTTTGCATTTGATGGGAGTAAATGCAAAGACCAGGCCCCTGTGGACTTGGTCTACAGATCTTTTCTGGTATCTTAACAAAACACACTTTGCCCCTGGCAAGTTATTCCAGTTCATTATTTCAGTGATTTGGGTTTTAATGGAGTGCGGCATCTTATTCAGCAGTAAGTATTGGCATGAACTTTGGAGGCAGCGTGGGTGGAAGAGGGGAGGGGATAGAAGGAAGGTTTACTGATCCCTCCAATTATAAAACCCTCTGCAGCTTGCCTGGAGGAGGGAAGGGTACTGGCCTCAAGGACAAGGGTGCAAAGAAAAAAAGTATAAACATGGTGATTTGGCTTAATAATATGCTGCCTAGTATATCAAACTGGATTAGATACAGTTCATTTCCTGCGAAGGTTTCCCAAGCTTTGCTTTACACTGCCTTGTGCCAAATGAGAGAGTTGCTTCCTGCTATCCCATAAACGTGGGTTTAGTAGAAGGATACAGCTTTAGTACGAAGCTGACTATTGCACGGTCCTGATGGTGAGTCTCAGCATGTGGCATCGCCTACTCCAGAGCCTGCTCATAAACTGCCCCCCAGTACCTCAGCTGGGTGAACAATGACGGGCAGTTGACAAAGATCTCTCCCACAGATGGAATTTTACCGCGTGTAACAGCTTCGAGCAAACCAACTTACAGACTATATAATGAGTGGCAGTCCTAACACAATACCTACATGTTTCTTTCCTTCAGAGTTTGCAGAAAACATGCCAGTACATATGGTGTTGCTGGTTTTGTAATTCACAGCATAAGGCGTTTGATTTGATTCGATCTATATGTAAAAATGCAGTGGAGAGAAACATAATTGAAAATCACCAATTTTCTGTCAGCTGCTTATCTTCTTGTTGGAATGGGTATAAAATCTGAGTCCTTTGGGAAAGGGAACGAGTGGTGCCACTGGAGGCTAGGCTGTGCAAGGGTCGAATGACAGGCAGCTCAGACAACGTATTCATCAGCTCCTCTGGATCCTGTTTTTCAACCTGCATCACAACGAGCTTCCTGCCTTTGCAGCCAACAGTAAATAATAGCAGATTTGGGGATTCATAACACAAAACCTTCTATCAGGAAAGTGTGGCTTATATTACCCAGATTACGCAGAAACAGATCCTCAGGCAACTTTAAATATTCACAGCTCCCGACATGCCTGGTATACTGCTTCCCACCACACAGAAACTTACTGGCTTTTTTCAAAATACTCCATTAGAAATAAAATAAACCGCTCTCTACCAGATTTCAAAACACTTTTTAAAAGCTTCCCTTAAAATTTAATTTCAGGTAAAAAGAGAAGGTTACATCAGTATTCTTTAGCACAGGAAACACAGGGCTGGCATTCACTTATCATCACAAAACTGGGGGAAATAACAGTATCTGAAGTTGTGCTTCTGTCTGCCCTCCAGAACTGTTATACAGAAAATTGTAAGAGGTAAACAACAAGAGCTTGTACTGAACAAGCTCACGAAAAATATAAGTAATGAAAGCAAGCGGACCCCAATTCCAAGAGTTCACAAGACCTCCTGCCAGAAGATCAAGCCAAAAAAAAAGGGGAGAGAGAGAAAAGATTAGATTGTTAACAGACTTCTGCATGCCAGGTACCATGAAAATGCTTCCCTCATGTATGCCTTCCATGAGGTCTTGGTACTTCCTCCTCCGCTCGCAAAGCCAGGTACAGTTAATGTAAAGCCCCAATCCCCTGTGCCCTGTGCACGACGGACACACTGAGGTTCTTGGTCAAGTTTCTTTCCCTTTTTGCTCTACATTTCACATCTGTTCTCAGCCCACAGCAAATGCTGACCTGTTACACCTGCTTCTGGCTAGAACATCTGTCAAAAATGAATTAATCTTCGCAAAAATACTACCTTCTTTTTAGACCAGTTTCCTAAGGAAAGGAGCTGTAAGCAATCAAGCTGCTTGTATGTGTGCCCCTGTCTGACAGTTTCTTCCTCCTGAGTAACTTACACCTTCACCAAAGGCATTTCAACCAAATTTGGTATTTCAACCCAAGTTGACAGAAGTCTGCAGGACATAAATAAGTTAATTTCCTAAAAGTGTGATGAAAATGTCTACCTAGGTGCAGGAGACAGGCCTGGTAAGCACCACCCCTAAGGGAAAGGCAGGAATGGCGTACAGCCGTGGTAACAAAGAACCTGCACAAGACAGTGGTCACTCAGGGACGTCTCAGCCATGGGAGAAGCCTGTTGGGGCTGGCAATTCACCATGGATCGGATAATGCAAACACAGCATGCAAAGCCACAGTAAACCACGTTTCATAAATTCTGCCACTCACAGCACTCCTTATTTTCTAATTTCTATTTTACTTCAAAGGATAATGGATTTGACAATGAAATATTGTCCATGCTACTGTACTGGACCCAGTCCCATGCTAGGTTCATACCTGTGCACTGCAAAACCACGCAAGCAATGATTTGGGAAAAATTTCACTGTTGAGAACTACCAGGCATAAGAGGTCTCTGCAAAATTAAGATTACAGATGTTTTCTGCTTAGTCCAATGAGACGGTTAAGAGGAGAACTCTAGTTCCATGAAAATTATGCAGAAGTATAAGAAATTGTTTTGAATTTATCTCACAAAAAAATTCAATTTATTTTATCATCTATATTAATTGCATATGTCCAATTTTTTTTCTCTGCATTAATAGATTAACTTTTATTTAAATCCTAATTAATGATGTAGAACAACATTGGCCACATGGGTTTTCAGCAGAAAATTCTCTCCCTCTCCAAAGAATTTAGTTATCATCTAAACAAAATTATATTTCTTACACCATTTTATATATTAAATGAGAACCTGTATCACAGAAGAGGAATAATAAAGATTTTAAACATGTTACTTTCATGGCTTTTTATATATATTTTGAAGAAGAAACAATTATACTGCATGAAAGCCTAGGAGGAACTAAGTCTAGTATAACTAAACAATAAAAAATTATCTAATAAAAATAATATAATAGCAAAACTGAAAAGGGTCTTAAAAGCATTAATTATGTTCTTATCATATGGCTGCAGGTTACTTGGAAAGAATTCAACCATCTATTAGTTTGATAAATGGGGTCTATAGAGAATATTTGGTACTCTAAAATTCACCTGATTTCAGCTATAATATTAAGACGCAAGATTTTGTTATCAATATATCTCAAAGTTCAAAAGATTGTGTTAATATCAATATCAAAGAAAACTAGAACTATATCCACTCTTAAACCTCAAAACTGATTTGACTGATAAAGTTTACATTTATAAAATATTTATTGAGGGGTTGAGGACTCAACTGACCTCATAAAATTTAGGCATCGGTAGATGACTACTGTGCCAAGTTTGCCATTAAGAAGCTTAGAGCGAATTGCTCAGACACACAGAGTCAGTCTGATTCCTACCACACTAAAAAGCAATGCTTACCACAGATAGTGGGAATGCCCCTTATAAAAGTAACTTTTGCTGTTCTTAACCTGTATGTCTGTATTTTGCACACATATTTGAACACACTTCATAGGGTTCATAACCCAGTTATGAGAAAGGGCTGTGAGAAGCCTCCCCTGTAGCTTCCACTCACGCATGTGCTGCTCTTTGGCTTGGAGGCTATGTTGAGCTCAGGCTCTTGCCTGAGCCATGCTGCAGGCACCTGTGCCCAGCTCACCTTGCCTTGCTGGCTTGATCTTGGACTTGCCTCATCGCTGCGAACCTGTCTGGCAATCCAGACTCTTGCCTGACTCCCAGTTTCCATCACTGGACCTCCTCTATTCTTCTTCAGTTATAGACAGAGAGGTATATGTCCATGTCCATGTACATCTGAGCATGAGTATGGTTTAAGTGATAAGAAACAAAAGAATTCGTATGTTTTTGTGTGTGTGTGTGTGTGTGTGTGTATGAAAGGTGAGTGGGGAAAGTTGTCATGGTAGGCTGTGTGTGTAAACAGGGACTGTAAGGAGTTGATGCGTGTGTGTACAAGCTGGGGAAGTGGTCAGAACAAAAGCTGGTGGTGGTTTCACTGAGGACGCTGCCCCTGCCTTGGCTCCAGCTGAGCAGCCCGCTCCTCCAGGCCCCAAGAGATTGCATGATCTCCTTCTAAAGGCAAACAAAGAGCTGAGCTCGTACACAAGGGGAAAAGACTCAGAATATGTAATTTTTATAGATCATAACAATTTGCATCAGATATGATGAGGTCATGGAAAGCCACTCTGAATTTACTGCATCCAACAGTTTAGTACATTTAAGTTAAGATGGTGTTTTCTGAAGACAACTGGCTAATTTTCACATCAAGGGGACACTTTCATTCTGTGCATGTCTTCAGGAAATAAAATGAAACAGAGTTTAAAACTTTGCTGTGCTCTGTATAAGTGTCCAGTCAGAGGATTATTACTGTTCATTGCCGGCCAAACTTCAAGTTCCATTTGCAGAGCCAGAGAAGAACTCCAGGACGATCACTGAGGCATTATCCATGCCTTTGTAGTCAAGTGGCAAGTTTCCTACGTCATGAAAGCAGCTGGGGACTGCTCAGCTCCAAATGCCCCAATGCCAAGCTTGTTTGTCCCAGTTTCAGTAAGTTACAGCAAAATAAAGCCAACGCACACTTTATTTCCTAGCTTTCTGCAATAGGTTCATCTTTAATAGCCTGTGTTGACCTACCAACCATTTACAAGTGAAGTTGATTTTCATCACAAAGGTAGCTGTTAATTTTAAAGATATCCATTACTTGATGTTGTCTACTGCTAGTATATAAGACATTCTACAATACCTCTACTGTTGAACTGCCTGTAAAAGCATATATATAATAAAAGAGAAAAAAGTATATATACAATAAAACAGATGCACAAAAAATATTTGTGTTTTACTTATTTAATGCCAATCTTGCTTGTAAAAATTCCATCATTGCATTTGACAATGAAAGTGTTAAAAACATTCTATCTTTATTCATACTAACATGCAGAATTATTCTTGTTTTACACATTTAAAAAAAATAAGGGAAAGCAATGATGGTGAAAAAGTCTATCCTCTTTTAGGTGATGTTCTGCCAATACTTAATTGTCATTATTCTGTACACACTGACAGAAAGTGTTCCACTATCTACCAACTAATCTTACGTCTTCCATACTTGCAGAAGTTAGAACGATACTTGTACTTAATAAACAAATAATCTTAAAATGCTTATAAATTTTTGTAGTACTTAGTTCAAGAAAAAATATGCATCCACAGTGACATTCATTCAGGTGCATGCATTTACTGGTCCTGCCTCTTCTTGCTTCCAAAGCTAGTCTTCTACATGGCTTAGGCTGACTGAAAATCTTCATACAGCTCTATGCTGTATTTGGCTCCAAAATGTTATGTCACTTTAAAAATCCTGCTACAGTCCCTGTCTTTTCAGGGATAACTAAAAATTCAGCAGCCATGGTTCTGTATCTCAGGGTTCTTTGTGTTACCATCCTATGTATCACCATCAATGTTATGTCCCTTCTTTGACTCCAAATCAGGCTGGTTAAGCCTGAAGACCTGGCCAACTACCTTACTAGGAAAGTAACCACATTAATATGAACCTTTATTTAGTGGTAAGGTTCCTAAGAAGAAGAAACCTATTTCTGTACAGATAACTGGTACAGATAACTGGTACAAGGCCTTTTAGTTCCCTCTCGAGCCTCTAATTTTTCCTTGTCATTCAGTCTGTAGTGAAGGATTTCCCACACATACTTCCTTTTAAATATCTCAGAAGAGCAACTGCTCATTTTGCAAAAGCACAATAAAGAGGTCCGTCTCTACAATTTAAAATACAATGCCATCACGACATTAAATCAGAACTCTATCCATTTCACGATGTGTACAAGGTCACATAATTCCCCAAAGATTGCCTTAGGACATACATATCTTTCTTCAATGCAAGGCAAGATTCACACGAACCCACAGATTGTCTCACAAAAGCAAGCTGTAATTTTTGCAAGGATAAATTAACATTCTGTTCATGATGATCATCTGTGTTACAAGTGCCAAAACAAACCCAAAACAAGTAAGACAAAAAAGACACTAGTGATGGAAGCTAGATCCTACAGTCTGCTTTGTTCTGGTCTCTGGCAATAAGAGAGAAGAAATATTTCCTCAGCCCACCACCAGAACAAGCTCCAGGATGAAGTAACCATACTTACCCTGTCATAGCTGCCAAGCCCTGACTGGCCTGTGCCTGCCTCAAATACTTAACTTCCAGGAGACCAGTTCTCACTGCCAGGAATTGATTGCGGCAGTCGTGAGCCAATGTAGGATGTTGTCATGAAAGGGCATTTTCAATAGAAAGAAAGCCCAGGAGGCTGGCCATCCAAGAGAGGACAAAAAATGCCTTATACACCTGTTGTGGTATAACCTACCTCTTCCCAAGGGGAAGATAGTTGTGATGCCTTTGCAGCCCACTTCTTTGCTGTCACAGTACATCAGACATGATGGTGATGGTCTTTTTGCAGGACCTTAAGGGTAAGATAATCAGGCACTCCAGCAAAGTTCACACTTCTCCAGTCTGGTCTGTTGAGTTGTTCAGTGATGACAAAAGTCTGACCATGTCCACCCACTGGGGCTGGTGGACCTGAAGGCCACCTTAGCAATGCTAATTACGAGCAGATTTTGCTTTTAAACACATTGTAAGCATGAAGAGGAAACTTACGAAATGTGCTAGACAGCACTAGAAACTAAGTCCTGAGTGGGTTAAAAATAGTAGAGGGAACACTGATGGCAATTCTGCCCTAATCCCCTCCTAACGTCTCCTGAAGGAGAAGACCATCAGCAAAGTAGGGCCATCTACTGTAGTCAACCACATCAGATAATTGCAGTGGTGTTTTCTAGGATGGGACTCTCTTCCATTTACATGGTATAGACTAATGTACTACTGTAAATGGTATCAAACTTCACTATGTAACTAACTGAAAGCACCTCCAGTCTTTCCATGCCTCAGCTTTATTCCCTTCAATTATTTATAGCTATTCACATTTGGACTTTTACTCTATTTTATTATCATCGGCACAGTGAAACAAAATTGGCACCTTACAGTGAGCCTTATGTATAATCATTTAGACTGAATTTGGACACTGAGTCATACCTAAATTGATCTGAATAGAACTTTGTTCATGTAAGCTGGAGGATGAACAGTTCCAGGAGTGGAGCATGGAGTCCATTTCTTTGATTACTTTGATTTTCAGTAACTGTATTAGTGCTATTGCTCAGCAGCATCCAATAACTCATTCACCTATTCTTGTAAGTAATTTTGGTGCAAACAGTAATTTCAGTAGAGTGTAACTGTTGGGCAATTACCTCTTTTATAGAGAAGCATTTGCAACTATTTGAGAGAGATGATACTGAAGATTAGCAAAAGGTATTTCAATAATTAACAATTACAAAATATAAATTTCCTTAAGGGTTTGTGTGGAAAAAACATAACATACGCTATACGAACTGTAGTGTACGGAACATTACTTAAGTGCCATAGGTTGCCTAATAAATCCCTTTTACTTCTTGCTGAAGAAGCTTAAAGGTAAAGAGGGACAAACTGCAAATCTCACGGCTTCTCCCTGAAGCTCTGGAAGAATGTGCACTCCTTACTCATGAAGACAGAGTGAAATTTTATAATGCAATATAGAATGCAATTTTTCCCGACATTGGCTTAATCCAGAGTGGTGCTGGACTCCTGCTATTTCTACCAAACAGTAACTTCCAGGGATGCTCATAATCTGATGTTTCATTCCAACAGCTGTGAGTAGTAATTATAGATGTTCAGCACCTTTTAAAATTAAGTCCTTTGTCACTGGAAATGATTTGATTGCTTTAATTTTAACATGTGTCTGGCCATAACGTGTGGTTTTGATGAATGAATGAAAATACACAGTAAATGCTATAGTAAATGATACTTGTAAGGAATACATTTAACTGACCTAAGAGGTGAAAGGAAAGATAATTTCAAAGAGACTGTCTTTGCTGGTGAGTCTGGCGCTTTAATTTTTCCTTAGAGCTAAAATTTCTGTATGCAAATTTTGTTTTTCAATTTTACATCTCCTTTTTTTGAGAAAAAATCTAGCAGATTTCCAGAAAGAATGAATAAACTCTTAATCTCCATCATGTGTCCAGAAACCCAGCATCTTTCTTCCCCTACTCTCCTATTCGTACACAATAGCTCTTATCCGGGCAACAGTCAGACAAAACCTCTTCATTTGTAATAAAGTTAAGCCAGCTTTCCTTTGTGCTGCAGAGGAGCTGCCTGCATGTAAGGTTTTAAGATTCAGTAATTTTGTTGAAATGGACAGAAGAACGTGGGACTGAAAAGAAGACCTACAGAATTAGAAATTCTTACAGTGAACATGTAGAAGATTTTTTGCCCTTGGTGTGGAGAATGTCTGTCTTCTCTCAGCTATTACTAATGCTTGAGTACGAATGCTTGCAATGCATTAACCTGTTAGGATTTGGAATATGTTTTAAGTAGAGGAAAACTTGGTAAGATTTCCTAACAAAACATGCTTTGTTTTTTTTCAATTTCATATATTTCACCTTCCATATGTTTCATATGCAATGAAACATTATATTTCATATAATTGAGATACAAATGCAAAGTAAGTTACATTAAATCTAAGAAAATTGGTTCTCGGGTTTGCAGTCATGCATATAATATAAATAGCTAATTAGCTATGTGTAAATTAGCACATTTGAAGACAAAGACATTTTAAAAATTGCTCTTTGGGGCTTTTCCCCCAGGTGATGTTATGATTAGTGCTGGGATCTTCTTTTCTGCCATGTTGGAATTGGGAATATGAGAGAACTTGAGTGTTGTTTCAAATGACTTATATTTCATCAATAAAGACATTTAGCTTATATTTTGCTTTGATTTTTTTTCTGTGCCAACAGATTTCTCCACTAAATTGTTACTGTTAAGACAACTGAATCTAACAGAACTAACAGAGATAACAACACTTACAGTTTGATAAATAATTTAGAAACCTACCTACATTGCTACAGAGTCCTAATTTGTGGGGTTTAGACCTAAAGTTCTCTTAGTCAGGGAGTGTTTGTTCTGCTTCATTAGAAAATATACAGGACACTGGTTATCACTATAATTGTGCTATAAATAATCAGCACAAACCCCAAGATTTTCTACAGAAGCTGTAATATCCTATAGTTTATAGTAGCTATTCACATGCTCTATGGACTCAGTGGAAAAGAAAAACAAATGCTGCACTATGTTAAAGCATCTATTCAAAAAAAGCATTTGTGGTTTGAAAATGTAATTAAAAACAGCTAATGGTTTTAAACATGCATTTTTTTTTTTTACAAACTAATTAAGTTAATGCTTGGGAAATTACATTTTAATGGGTGATTTTTCAAATACATTTTTATGGTTGCATAATCTAGAAGCAAAGGCCAACACTCTGAAGCATATCCTGAAGCCCTGATATGACAAACTTAAAAGCAGAGTCATTCAAGACACCATCTATAGTTGGAGGACAGAGATCTACCCATCTAGAAAACAGGTCAGCCTACCTAAGATCTAAACCTCTTAGTAGGTACCTGGTTGTCTTCTTTCACTTGTCCCCTCCTAGAAGGACAAAGCAGGCTATACACCTAGCTCATGCACCTCACTTAGATGTATAAAGTTAGATGTGATGAGTCTGGTCCCTAACTCTTAACATTTTGCCATATTAAAAATGATAGGATCTGTATCTTCTATTCCTTTTAGGAGCAAACCTGCAAAGAGTAAAACAAAGTGCTTATAAAAAGCATAGTTCTCAAATTATTTCTGATTTAGTGACAGGATCTGGTTTTCAGTTTCATCTTCTATAATATTTACACCTCTCTACACAGTCTCAGTTATGGTCCCTTTCAGAAAAGAAGATGGCATTCAACAAAACAATGATGCTGAAAAATGGGAATAAATACAAGACTTCTCACTTTGCAGGATTGGCCTCTTCATGAATGTTGCAGATTGTATCTCAGGGGAAAAGGCAAATAAAACCCCATAATTTCTGTTTGAGCTGCTACTTTCAGGGTTTTTTATATGAAAAGCTCTACTAAGACCCAGTATTCTCAGTTCTGCTGAAAGTACACAGACCCAGCAACACTAAATTACTGAGAGAAGAATTTAGCATTTAACTGAAACAGATGCTGCTCTCACTTACTTCTCCAACAGGAAAGAGCAACCTCACAAACTGCTAAAATTATTTTTGAAAATGTATTCATTTGAAAACAAGTCAGTCTTAACTCATATAGTACATGTAGAGGTCAGCTGAATACCAGACAGGTGTTACTGCCATGAAATTATCTTCTAGTAAGTGTGACAATTAACATCCTAACTGCATTTGTCTTGTGCTAACGCTGAGTACCAAGAGACAAAATTGAGCACAACCCATTACAAACCTGAAGAGAAATTTAATATAGGAATAACAGTTTGTAACCAGCTGAGATTTAAGATTTCTATTACGTATTATTTCATTTCCTACAAATCTCAGCTATTTTTACTTCACAATAAATTGTTAAAAATGAAATAAAGTAGAAGGATATGTGGTTTCAGCTTCTGTTGTCAACACTACAAATAAACATGAATTCATGCCTAATAAGCACTGCAGGAAGTCAACTATGCAATCTTAATGATTCTGGAGTCTTCTGCTAAAGTATACAGTTCATAATCTCAAACAGATTCCAGAATACTGTGTCAATTAGGGTATCACGCAGAGCAACAAAAAAGGCAATGCCAGCTGGAGGCATTCATTGAACCTCATTGTCAATGCAGCAATAAAAGAAATCCTGTTCTACCAAAATGAAAACAATAAAACAAAGATAAGCTGAATTGGGTCAGGAAGAAAAACAATCCCGAGTTGCCAGCTTCAAATGGCTGAGTATTAAAGATCTTTGGATAATCTACAAATTGACAGATTGGGGGTTGTCTAACTGGATATCACCGCTGGATGTCACTGGTGCTTCAAAGAAAAGCCACTGCTCATGCATTTATCAGGCTGCACAGCTTGGAAATGGCAGTACTGGGAGTTAGAAATACTCTCATGCTAACACTTTTCTTTAGCTTGCTTTTCAATTTATCATCTCTCCAACTTACTTCAGAAGTTGAAATTGTTCAGTAAGCCTCAATAACACTTAAAGGAGTGAAGGAAGAAAATACAATTTTACAGCTAGCAACCATACCGCTGCAATTATCTTAATCCTAACACCATGTTTTGTTTTGCTTTAAAGTAGGTATACCAGGCCTCTTGCAATATCATCTGTTGTATTTACTCTTGTGTCAACTCAACACAGACTTGAAAATTTCCTTATTGTATGCTAGCATCTTCATGTTTTACCACACCGTGAATTTTAATGGCCAGGGGAAATGGGATACACACTTACCACAAACCTAAACAGCAAGTTTTTTCAATAGATGTGTCCCAACAGCTAAAGCTGGAAACCATCAAAATTCATGCATCTACTGTTATCTTGCTTCAGAATTCAGTCATGCTACAACTTTACTTTCACCTGCGTGGGATATAGCTATAAGGAAAATGGTATCTTTATACTCTTCAGATTATTTATTTTAGGTAAGTGGCAAACCTAGAACAAAGGGAAAAAACAGCCTAGTCATATAAGCATTGTATTGAAGCATCCTTCTCTGCTGACTCAGGCTATATGAAGAAACCAAACCCAGAAACTAGCAAAGCAATAGATATTAGAGACCTGCATGCAGCCTCTACCCACAGCTCACGGGCGGTTCCCTGGCAAATATTCTCTCCTCCCAAAATCTCTTTTTCTGGATTAATAAGCATGAAAAGAAGGGAAACAAACTGTAAGCATAATGGGTTGGTTTTGACAATGGAGCAAGGCTACCACAGGGATCCCTCAGATATTTTGCTGTTCAACAGATCCATAACGGAGAGGGAAAGGGGCAGAACACTGAGATGATGAAGACTGCTGAAGATACAACACTTTTCCAGGCAGTAAGATCTAAGCTATCTGTGAAGAATTACAGGAGATCATGATACCAAGCAACTGAAGGTAAAATGGTAAAATAGCAGATGAAGTTCAGTTCTGATAACAGAAAGTGATAAACATTGGGGAAAATAACTGTACATACAGGAAAACAGTCTAAAGCATTCATTACCACTCAAAAAACCCCACATTTTAGCATGAATAAGGTCTCTAAAAGTATCAGTCCAGTTCTCAGCAGTCATCAAAAAGGGAACTAGACTTGGGAATACTACTGGTCATGTTGTAGCTGTGATGACTCCTAGATAAAGGCAATGGCAGCTTTGTAACCAGTGGTATCTCATATAGGTGGAAAAAACTAAAAAGCGTTCAGACTTTCTGACTCTTCTTTGGCTCTTAGCAGTAGTAGCAGCCTTCAAAGCTTACTACAAGCTGAGAACAATAATTTTGAGTTCAACTTAACTATGTCATGTGGTTACACCATGTTGAGCAGATAGGGGGTGTTAAGTATGCTAACTTTAATGGGCAGCTTTAAATGAGCTTTCCAATGCCATGTGCGAACTTGCTTTGATGGAGAAAGAAGCCTCACACTGTCATAGATCCACAGATGCCACATACAGCCTTCCCAGGGAAGCTATACAGAAAAATCATTTAAGAATGATAACCCACATGGAAAAATGATCCTACCTCATGTATTCTTTTCCAGAACATCTGCTCCTACTGCTCAAGCAATCCCTCAGCTTTGTTAAGCTCCTCGTTAGGAGCAGACTCTCCTCACACAGACATAAGCTGCCACTGGAACCAGCTCACGTCAGGGCAGCAAACGCAAGGCTTGGTGACCATCTGCACAACCAGCAAACAAAAGTGCCACTCCTACAAGAACCATCCAAACTCCTGTATCTGCATGGCCAGTGTTACATTTGATGCAATGTACCAAACACCCTTACTGCATGTGCCTATGTGGCTAACGCTAAACAACCATTCTGCACCAGAACAAACTCTACCCTTGATAAAGGATAGAAACACCCCGTCATCAGTGGGAAAACATCTTACAAAACAACAGCTTTTTCTCTGATGTCTCAGTGATGATGACCTGAGGAGATCTACCCAATGCCTTTTAAAGATAAGCCTCAGAACAAAAGCTCATATACTAAATATCTTGAACTCAATAGGGTTATTAGTTTTTTGAGCTGTATTAAATTCACAGCCAGCTTCTAGCAGATGCTGCCACTTTCTTGAGGCAATAAATTGCTTCTCTTCCTCATAACAACTAGTGATCTCATCCCTTTTCTGTAAGTACTCCCACCTTGCACCACAGGTTACAAACTTTTGTTCTCACAGCTAGTCTAACTGCTTTAAACACTAAAGCTGAACTCAAAACAACTGCTCTCAGCTTGCATTTAGCCTCTAAGACTGATATTTCTAATTCAGGAGAACAGAAAAAATCATTATGCTGCTCTGTAAGTCTGTGCTGTGCCCACCTTTTTAATCTAGCTGCCATTGTGGCCACTCAAAAGGAAAAAAGCAGAATTTGAGAAATTACAGAGATGGAGAAGAAAGAGGACTAGGGGTATGGAACATCTTCCACACAAGAACCGCATAAACCTGCACTCCTTGTTTATGCAGGTTTACGTAAAAGGGGTGACTGATAACATTAGGAGGTCTATAACCTTGTGAATGAGGTAGAGAAAATGAAGAGAGTGATTATTCATTATATCTTGCAATATTACCAGTGTTATCATCAGGCACTACATTTTAAAGAAATAGATAATTAGGGAACTTGTTGTCACTAAATGTTGAGGAAGCCAAAAGTATAAATAGGCATTTAGACTTTTGGTGGTTATGGAAAATGATGGTTCAGATGAGACCTCCGGCTCACAATGCCTTAGAACTGCTGCTTGTGGAAAGATGTGCAGGGAGGATCCATGCTGGGTATGCACCCTGTTTCTGGCTCTCTTGCTCTAACTTCCCTTCTAAAACCAGGGGAGCTAAACCAGGATCTGTGTTCTTGCTGGTCTGCAATCTGAAGAAGATTTTAAAGAGGACATATACTACCATCTTGCTATTCCCAGAAACTGGAAAGAATGTGCCATATAACAAATGCAAGCATCCTCTCCCTACATCTAGTTCACACTCTCCTGGGCGTCCATCTTTCAGACGGACAACAGGCTACAACCTAAGGCAAACTCAGCACACAGAAAGAGAGAGATATTATCGAGACTATAGCAACATTAGCTACTGCTTCCTAATTTAAAAAATGGTCACTCCAATTTCTGTAAGCTCCACATTCTTTTGGATTTATCCATTTTCTACTCCCCCAAGAAGGGAACAGCTATCTTTCATTGCAGCCATGGCAAGGTCACTTGCTGCAGATTGGAAAGGGAAAACTGGATGTAATTACTGGATGTAAGCACAAGCACTCATTCTCCTCACTTCAGAAACTTGAGCTGTTGCTATCAATTATATGTATTTAGCTTTTCCCTGGCAAGTGTAAAAGCTTGCATACAGTAATTACAGCTGCTCCAATGTCCCCAGAAGGAACGAGGGGAAGAAAAATAAATGATAATAATTTGGTTTTATTGCTTTTCACTTAAGTTTTATGCTTTTAATTACAATAATGTTACAATTAATAATTTACAAGATATTTTTATTTTTTAAAAATAGTTTTCTCTAGTATTTTGTAAACTTAAGCCACAAAATACTGTAGCTTTATAAAAACTCCTCAAAATCTGCTGCATTGCTTGTGGGCTCAGAATAAATAACTTGAGACTCAAGATTAAGAATACTAATTGATTTGATACACCATAGTTCATTTATACATCTAATAAATTTACCATAACAAATTAATACAAATGCATTAAAATACATTCTTTTATTCTGTAGTATGTTAGTAGTCAAGGCACAGCTGAGACTTAGTAAAAGATATTTCTCTGTAACATTCTTTTGTGCACAGACTAAAAACTGCAGCATTTTTATACTCCTTATGTATTCTGTAATCTTTTGCAGTCATTGATGCTACATGTTTAGTAACAGTGAATTAATTATCAGGAATTGAACACAATATGTAATAGTATCCTATTTTGTTAAAAATACTAAAGAAATTAAGGTATTTATGTATGTTATGAGAAAAACCAGTAATTACTCTTAAAAATTAAATCTCCTATGGAATGGTAACTCAAAACTGCATATATATTCTTGTAATTTAAGTGTGATATATCAGCTAAGATTAGTTGGGTTTTTTTAGCAGGAAATGATGCCTCCCAGCTCTGCCGGAGTTCTTAGAGGGAGCCAACAAGAAAGTCAACTCATTGCTCATTAACAGTGAAAAAAAATTTGCTAAGTGTTACTAGGGAAGAAACACAAAACACACCAGAAAATGTCACGATGCCATTCTATAGACGCCTGATGTCCCCAGCTTAGGCACTGCCAATAGTTCTGGTCTTTTCATTCCCCTCCTCTCCAAAACACTGTAGGTGGATGGGTACCGGTGACAGATGCTGCATCAACACCAGAAGCAGTGAGGAGGAACCAGCATAGAGGACCTAACACCCACATGACGAGCTCTTTGGATGTTTCACTTCTGCTTAGCTCTAGTGTGGTGCCAGGCCTGAACCCTCATTGCTGGCAGTGCCACCCTCAGCCCAGGGACTCAGCTGTCTCTGGGGCAAGACCCAGCCTAACACAGCCCAGATGTGTGACCTCTGCTTGAGTTTATTCATGGAAAGTGTTAGGAAAGTGTGAAACACTATGTGACCTAAAATTACGCAAGATAAGAGAAGGAAAAGCACAGACAGCAGTATAATTTTTGAGAAGGTAAAAGACAGCAGCTCAGTGGTTCAAGAGGAAAAGTAATGGTTTAAAACCATTAGGTTCTAAAGGTTTAAAACCACAAGGTTTAAAACCCCAAGAAAAAAAACAGGAATCAGGAGATGGCAACTCAGCAACATCAAAGATAATGCAACGCACATTGGAGGCTCATTGTTTCCCCACATGGCTGGTGCCCACTGTGGAACAGCAGGACACATGGAACATCTTTTTGAGAGTGGTAGCTGGTAGCTTTTTAGTCCTATCTATTGCATATATTAAGCAATAAATTACACTTCGTACTCCTAAGCTGCGTATATCCTGCTTGCAGAGCCTCTTGAGGAACAGGTTGCTCATGCAAAGTGTCCCAGAGAGAGGCTTAATTTAAAATAAAGATGCATATGGAGCGCAAGTTCCACTTTAGTTTCATCAGAAGAAATTCAGTTTGTGTGCTCCCTGCAGCTTTACAGTGAAAGAGGAAAATTTGGCGATCAGCATCAAAAGCTCACTCCATGGTAGCGACGTGTACCGTGCATCTCACCGCTAATTATGTAAGGATGTCAAAATGTTTTGAATGAATTCAAAAGCAATTACACAACCGTGCAATACAGAAATCTCTAAAATACGATTAAGCCCAAAGATGGCAGCTGTGATTTGGGAATTCCCAAGTAACAAATTGCTGGGGACAGACAGATATTGTAGGAGTATGTTATGCAATCTTTTCCCTCTTTTTATACTCTTTCTTCACTGTATGCTATTTGAAACTCCTGGAGAGAAAATACTAGGCCAGATGGACCACTTTTAAAATTTTATGTGACTTCTGTTTGCATGCAGAATTTTGCTTACGTGTATTCTCACCATTCACAAACCAGTAAATCTTATATGCATGTCCCTTTCCATAGAAAAGAAATAAGCAGTTGTTTTTGTTACCATCTCGTTTCATCTTCCTGTGACAAAATATGAGCCTTTTTGGAGGCAGCTTCTTTGATTTTGCTTGGTCATGTTGCACTGCCACCTTACTTACCCAGATGGATGACTTTGCTCAAGTACTGCATAAAAGTTAGGTACTATTATATATAGCTATATCAAACCTGTTTATACACAGTAAAACACTCAAACGTCAGTGTAAAGCAAAGTCAGGATAACCAGGCCTCTTGGTTTAGCCACAATCACACCAGAATATGTTCCTCCTTCCTGACAGCTCAAAGACTGTCTTCCAGAGACAATTTCGTTTCAACACAGAATATTTTCATACCCACCCCCTGGTCACTCTGTGCTAAAATGACAAAAACAACTGAACTCAATCCACACTTGTGTATTCACCGTAGGCTTAAACTTCTAGCATTGTGACCAAATGTCGGCTGTGCAGCATACTGTCAGCTCTCGAGAGCTCAGTCCTGTTAAAATACCTGTGATTACATGGGCGCTCTGGCAAAGGGAACAACAGGGCCACCACTCCACCAGGGAACTCTGAGCACTTCTGCATTAACATAGGAATAAGGATGGCTGCATACAGCGTCTCAAATAGTGCCATGTACTGTAAAGCCACTGTAATTAGTCTTTGGCTGCATGAGGTCTATTTGAAGGTGCACGTATGCCCTTGATGAGGGGCATGCCTTCAGTACACATTTTACGATTAAATTAGCCCTCTATGGACATCTTTCTAAGACATCTATTTTGTCTGTTGGAGGAAGGAAAAAAAAAGAATGCTGTTCACTCAGGTAATTTCAAAGCCAGTAAGTCAATGAAATAAAACCTTTTTTACCAGGACATTGAAAGTCATTTCCTCAGCTAAGCGCCCACTCCTTCAGAATCTCCAATCTATTGTTCCATCTACAGTCAGCCACTTTACCACTCAGATTTTTATAAGAAGAAAAAAAATGATTTTTCAGTCTTGTGATTATCAAAGAATGACAAACTTATTTCAGCTCTGAATGAAGACCAGAGGTAAAAACATTTGTGTTAAGAAGGAATCGTTTAATAAAATAATTAAGGAAAGGAAACGTCAGGGGCTGGCAAAACGGGAATGCCTGCACTGCCCAGCTCATACGTGATCCAATGTCAGGTATAACTTGTAGCTCATGTTTTTGTAAACCTGGGTTCTTAAAGGTAGGTTTAAAATTCACATACAGTCTTTTAAATAAAAATAGCTTGCATTTAAACATGTCATGCATCTACATATCCATTTGGATGTGATTGGACTTAGCTTGTCAGCATTTTTGAAAGCTTGATCACATTTATTTAACTTATGGAGTTCAGAGGCTAACTTTAGAGGCCCAGGAAAATTTCTTGCTTCTTTTAGTTACAAATGATATAAATATGATCTCGGGTACACTGTTCCAACCTCTAAAGGTCTAAAGGTGACACAGCAAATCCATTGACATTTATCTCGGAGACACCCATCATTGCAAGGCTTCCATTTTGCATTTAACACTTCCAGTCTACCAATTTTCTAATTACTGGTCTCATATTTTACTGCGGTTTTGCCAATGTTGTTAGATTTGTGTGTAATAGAGAAAGTTAATCTTTAACATAAATTTAAAGTGGAGATAATTTTGAGTTATTTAAGTTCTGTAACATTTTTTAATTCCCCAAACTTTTAGTATGAAGAATCTGTACAGATTACTCTTATGAGCAATTTATAACCCATTCAAGCTGCAATTTTGGGAATCATATACTGATGCACTATATAACTTGAGATCAGATGGGAAAACATAGTCATCTGAACATCTATTTGCATACAATCGTTTGAGGCTCTGCAGTTGTGGGATGTGGCACCGGTGGACTCGAGCCTAGGGAACCTACGCAGGCCACGGCGTGGAAGAGCGGTGAGAGCCCTGAAGCACGCTGTATGCACCAAGACAGGCACAGAGTCTGTCCACACCGCATCGCCAGCTTACTTGGGTATACTGCTGTGCCATTTTGTGATGCACGGTGTAGACATGCTCTAAATACTTGATGTCTGAGCACCAACTAATATTCGTAGAAAACAGATGGGTTGGAGGAGGTTCCAAATGCCTGAAGCTCTTTTTTGGCCTCATCCTGCTCCTGCATGGAGTATCTGGCAGGTGCACTCTAATGTTTTAATTTGTTTTGAATTAAACTTCTCTTTGCTCCTGCCCTACCCGTTTCTTTTTTCATACTCTGCTTGTGACTGTGTACATGTAGTGTCTGTTGTATCGATGAGTCCTCACCAACGAATCTGCTTGAGTAAGGCCAGCTGGATTTGGCCTATCACAATATTTACCAATGAGTGGTGCAGGGAGATTTTTTAAGCAGCACTTTCAATGGTAGATTAATCTCTGTTACCTTGTTCTATACTAGGGCTTGCTACAGAAATCCTCTTAAAGGTCTTTACATTTTTTTTACCCACGATTTAAAATATAACAAAGGGGGTTTTGTTTTGTTTTTTAATATGGCCTCTGAGTTTAGCTGATGTAGTTAAAAACAGTTCTGTAAACTGCTCTGATTTGTGTAACATAAAATAATTCAACCCCTGATTATTGTATTCCTGCATCTCAAGAGAATTTTATAGCTCTAGGAACTTCTTTAAAACAGTCTAATCATTCTGTGAACACTTCATTAAAAAGTAAGATACAAAATGAAGGCAAAGTCTCTAAACTCCTCATGTATGCGTGTGTGCGTGTATACATATATATATGTGTGTATATATATATGTATATACGTATATATATAAGAAATACATATATAAAAATAAATAAAAATATAATAAATATATAAATATAATTATTTATAAATATATTATATTTTATTATAATATTATATATTATATTTTTATATAATATATTATAATAATATTATATATTATTTATAAATATATTATTATTTATATAATGAATAAATAAATAAATATATATATGTGTATATACGTATATATATATATATGTGTATACCCGCACACACTTCAGTATCACAAATCTAGAAGATGAATATAACATTTAAAAAGAGTGCTTCACCTATTCTCTGATTCTGATTCATCACTTATTCATTATTTCAAGCCTGATCAGTATATTAGTTTGCTTCACTATCTTAAATAAGTATTTCTATAAAGGTTTAATTAGACATAAATGTTACCACAAAAAAGCCTTTCTGACAACTGCAATTTAGGGTTGCTAGAACTAGCATCAAAAATGAAATGTTTTAAGGATAAATGCATGCAATAAAATGTACCAAAGTTCATTTTCAACTTTTTTTCCCTTTTTTTTTAAACTGAAATGCAGAATAAGTTCCATCTATATGCTGTGATTCACTCCCCAATGTCTTCCCTTACAACCTCTTCCAGTCCTCCCAGTTCAGGTATTTCTTTCTCTGAGTCAAGAAAACCTGAAGTTGAATCACCTCCTGTTCATATTCCTAATCTCTTATTCTAAGTAAATGCTAATAACGAGTCACTCAAAGCTGAAAAGGAATGCCATTTCTTTCTCATTAGCTTTTTACAGGCTTCATCTGCTTATACCAAAATATGAGGGTTGCCGCTGCGGCCATAACACAGTGCATTACTGCTGTGCTTGGCTAAGCCAGCAGTCCGGACTACCTGAGAAATCTTACTGAAGGGACATGCCAATCTCATTGCCAAGGGGCTTGGAAGAAGAGCAGATTCTGCATCCTGCAGAAAAACAATCAAGAGGTTTCCTGCTGTCAGATTTCCCGCCCCACTCTCATTTTATGCCTGCCCAGCTAAAGAGACCACTAGACCTGAGTTAACTCTGTATAAATCTGGAACTGTTTTTTCTGAAAAAGGCTGTGGAGCAAAATCTGGATTTTTATAATAAGCTGCTTAACCTCACTAAACAAGCAGTTCAATCAAAGGAGGACATCCTTGAGTTTCATGACTGAACTGTGGTGGTGTTTGAATAAGGCAGGCACCAGGAAAGGACACCATTGTATGCATGTTGGACAGAAATCTTCAGAACATTGAGGCGAGCAAATTGAAATGGAAAAAAAACCAAACCCAAGTATTGTGTCACTTTAGGCTTCAGTACAAACAAGACAGACAAACTTTCTCAGTTCTGAAGGAATAAAACACGAGAGACTTTAAGACTGTCCTCGACTTAGAGCCTCCAGAGGCATCTGTAGCCCATGGGATTTTAATTGCTCTCCAACTCAGAGGCTGGAGGGCACTTTCTGGTGTGTCTGTGCTGAACCCAGAACTGTGACAAAGCAAAATACTGCAGAGAGAGCTCCACCAGACGGGTTTTTGCCTGTTTGTCACTAAACATGCTCAATGAGCTTTCAGAGCCATGATACACTGGGTAGGTGCACACAAGCCTCTTCACTGATACGTGCCTAATGACACTGGAGTCAGGTGAACCTCAATGGAAAAGTCTTAACAAAAAGTATCTCATGAGGTGGTTTACTGGCATTTACTCAGTTTAAACATGACAAATACTTTAGCTGACATCACCATCTTGAGGACATTTTGTTGATCTGCGATTACCATGGTGCATTTCACCACATGCTCTCCCATCAGCCTTGTATTAGGAGAGCAACAAGCGAAAGCTAGACTTGTCCCTGCTCGTGCTTTAGAATAGAACTCACAACTTCTCTTAACTGAACTCTTTAAAGATGTACTATCCCTAATAAATTCCCCTGTAGGCTCCCATGCACCTATAGAGGGGCAGGGATAGAAGGACAATGAAAGGACTTAAAGAAAGTCTCAGTCACCAAACTTGCTAGGCTGCACTAAACTGCACTAAAACCAATCATCTGTATGAGCACATTCAAACTGTGTTGGTACTGCACGTGTGTACAGCAAAGCCACAGAAGAGCCTAAGGACAATAATACTATGTCTGAGAGACGAGGCAGAAGGAAAGACCTGGTTTGACGCCTGGGCATGCTGCCTTTTCATGTCTCTGATTTAATGTAGAGTGGTAGTAAAAAAATCGAAGAGCAGCAAAATTTCCACTCCCAGGCATATGATAAAAGGCAATGAAATGTGCACAAGCACTTGATGAGAACCGGGATGGTTGCTAGAAACCAGACTTCACAGATAGCTCTTCAGAAAAGTATTCGACTCAGGAGTTAGTTTTAGAAAAATAGATCAGCTTTGCCTAGAATGAAATTTATAGCCATCAAGGGAGGAGAATTCTGGAACAACCTTCCAAAGAAGGAGCGGGAGCCAACAACTGTTCTTAAAAATGGAGATCTTTATGAAAGAGGTTAAAGAACACAATGCTTTCCAACAGCAGAAGGCCATTCCTTATTCTGCAATCCTCTATTTTTAAATAAATCTATTAATAATAAAGCACTAGAAAATGCCATGTTAAAAAAAATTAATTCAAAACTAACAAGTAACAATTTGAATACAGCAATGTTTTATGTTTCTGGGCTTTGACTACCTTAAGCCCATACACAGGCGCCCGCTGTTTTCCAGATCATTGCGTCAAACTCCATCCTTACCTGCTATTCGAGTAATTACATGGAGGTGTTCAACTTTAGATTAAGATCAGCTTGTCATGCATCAAAGGTTTGAGAGGCTTAAGGAAATTATTCATGTCACAATGAAATGTAATGCCATCATTCTTCAAATAATCATAATGAAAGATTAACCATGAGAATCTGACTGTGCCTTCCCGCAGTAAAACTGGCAGATGGGGAACAGAGGACACAGAAAAGTCTGCAAGGTTCACCTCTGTGTCTTTTCATAGAGAATCTCAGTGGTGGAGGATCAGCCCAGGAAGCAGAAATAGTCTTCTACATTTCAGTGCTATGCATCAGCATGGATTTCTGCCTCAAGTCCTTGCCGTGGCTGGTATCCTGCCATCCTGGCTGCGCAGCCCACACGCAGCCACAGGACACACTTTTGGGATACGTTAATAAGGTGCAGGCATAAAGAAATATTACGTCAGAAAAAATTCCCACGAGATTTAGCATAATCGAGATTACCAATTGATAAAACTAATAGAGTGATTCAGCTGAGTATTTTGGGTTTCTTTCTCAATATAAAGAGTGCAATATAAAGTACATGGACACAGCCAATCTGTTGGAACATCTTCTAAGGAACTAATGTATCTTAATTCCAGCAAGCAAGCGGGCAACCTAACATAACATCAGAAAATTTATCTAGGTGACATACTAGGCCACTGCAAAGTAGTTAAGTGATGGTTCATGAGCTGGACTTGTTAATTAATTGATCTAGAGCTATTCCTCTTCCAGAAAGTACATCTAAGAGCTGGGAAAATAACAATATTTGTAGTTAACCATTTCTCAGATAAAACAACAAAACTAATTTTTCAGACCAAACCAAGAATTTTTTCTGACTCTTAGGCAAAACATTTCATTTTAATTTCAACATCTTAACTTTTTTTATTAAAAACAGCTGAATTTATAATCTAAATATCATTTCAAAATTAAGTGCTGGAGAAGAGGATGTCTAAATGAAGCACTGTACATAAATCCCATCCTTCACCCTTTTTCAGGAGAGAAGGAAGGGAATTGCTTGCTGAATACAAAATCAGCCCAAGCTTTATTAACTATACATCAAAAGAAATTAACAGAGCACAAACTGTGATTCTTATGGTATAATGCCTTAAAGATGTTCAGCATTTCGTTCTCAGCCTCATCATAAATAACTTATATAAATCAACAGACTATATTATTTTTAAGTAAACTGATCAACATGGTATGCATGTTGCATATAGTAAGAATACTTTCTACAGAAATTAGCAGGGAAAATGTTAAAACTACTCTTAAGGTTTTAAACTGAATTTACGCCAAAATATCAAAGTGTTAATAGTTTTACAATTAACCAATTATCATCTTATTTGAAGAATTTCTGAATTGTCAAAGAAAAACCATTCATACATTTCTATTTTTTAGGCTGTTTTTACCTGTTATAAACACATAGGAACCAACAAGAAAATCTGTCTGGAACATAGGGGAAGGTCTTAGATGAACCAGTTTGCCACACACTTTCCTATATAATTTGCCTATAAGACATTTACTTTTAGAAATTATAGGGACTCTACACCACACCACTCTCAACTCTTGAGAATTTCTAGTTATGTTTTCAAGGGAGCATAGATCAAACAAACACAACTTGAAGGTGAATTGTGTTTTTGTTCACTCAAAGTCATATACAAGTGTGTTATATGGTTTGATAATGAAGAGGATGTTAATCCCATCACCTTTCAGGTTCTCTGGCCATTCTGGACCCTGGTGGCATTCCTGGAGTCCATCGCTCCAGCGACAGAGCGCACCACAGGGCACAGCTGTCTGCCAGCTGTGATCCACGGGACACCCAACTGAGTTGGCAACAAGCAAAACTGGCCTGTGGCTACTGGATGAAAATGAAGTGGCTCAGCAGAATTTCTTTCAAATCAAACTATTAACTATTCATTTATGAGAGGACAGAAATCGGATCAAATCGACACAAATGTCCACACCTTGAAATTTAACCGTCACTTTCAAGCTTTCAGTTCAGCCTAGAAATCCCTCATCTCAGTCTACTGCCCCAAAGACATCGCCTCTTTCCCTCTTATTTTACTTATTAGTTATTTATACAGTATTTATAAGTTATTATAAATAAGTAAATAAGTTATTTACTTATTCCTTGTTCTTTTGGCTTCCATGAACAACTGCACCTTAGCCTGTGGTTTATGTCCTCCATTAGGTACATTCCAGCACAGACATTACTGCAGAAATCTCTCTGAATAATTAGGTACAGTGAGTGGGTTATACGCAGCCATTGCCAGCTGAGCTCCATGCAGCCAGAAATACCGACAAAGATATACAGAATATTTACAGGAAGACTTCTGACATCTTCCAGTGCTGGAGAAAGTCATTAAAACCAAGGACACTGTTATCGTCTGTGCTACAGGAAAGCCTTAAGATTCCCAACCAAGGCTCAAAAGCTGCTGTTCTGGGTACAACAAATATATAATCAAGTTCCCCAATAATTTTTATTCCAAATAAAGAAGATGAATAAATATGGGAAGAAGGAAGTATTGCTATTCCCACATTAATCATGATGAACTCGGGTAAAACAAGACACTTAGCCTTTTTGATTTGTCTTTCATTGCAACCAACAGCAGAGCTAATTCCTTGTATTTACTTCAAATGACAAAGCCTCGCTCAAGGAGCCATCGCACTGCACACCCACATGGCACCTACATCAAATGACTCAATTCACAGCATCAGGCCACTGGGCAGGCAACGGGTCTAGTTTCACAACTGATAACCTCTTGCAACCTTTCCTGTTGCAGTCTCATTTTGCCAGTAGTTCGAGCACTACTGCTGTTAATTAATTACTCAGCATACCTGCTCCATCAGAATTTTTGGCTGAAAGTTCATTTAATCTAAGTGAAAGGTTTTGGATGTGCACAAAAATCAGGCTAAGGATAAAAGGGAACTGCAAATGGAAACTACTGCATTTCATTTTTCCTTTCATGCCTGAAAAAACAATCTCTACTGTTTTTTCTAAGTCCTGTTTTATCTTTCACAGTTTAATAGAATTTAATAAATGAATAATTAGTGTAAAATAGTGACATTTATATAGGCCTCAATTTTGCATGCTTCTGTCAGTCTAAGAAAGAAAATAAACATGACAAGTATGGAAATGAACAACACACATTTACTTCTCTTTTTCTCTGGACTCTACTACAAATAGCTGGCAGTATAAGGAAGTCTATAATTCATGACAAGATGCACACCAGAACCAGGAAAACAAAGTCACCTGCGAAGCCTCTACAGAGATACAATAAAAGAGAAAAACTCTTAAAAGAGTCACCTTGAAAAGTACTGAGGCACAGCATTCATCTTCACCATGGGGAACAAAGAGGAAGCACATTACAGCATCCAAGACACACTGTGGTAGTTAAGAGAATGAAGTTTCTCTGGGAAAGCACATATTTCCATTTTTAAATTCTTTTATCCTCATACTTTCCCTATTTGAAGAAGTTTTGACACGATTGTCTAAACTCCCATAGGGCTGAAAACGAGAACATATTAGAAGCACAGAGAGGAGTGTCATGAAAACACTTTTATAAGCATTTGAAGAGATAAACCGGTTCAAAAAGAGATTAAACAAATTCCTGGTGGATGGGTTAATCAGCAACTACTAAACACCCACCAGCTGGCTCCGGATCAGGGATTCTCTGAGCAGCTGAAGGCTGGAAGCTGGGGAGGTGGAGCAGGGGAAGTGTTTGTTGTTAGCGACTGCTCAAGGCAGGATGGTGGACTACATCTGGTCCAGTATGGCCTTCCTTATGGCCTTGCATCATGTCACCCAATGAGTCGGCACCGTATTCACTTTCACCCAAATTATCATGTGCAATGGGCCAGTCCTGGGCCTCTCATAAAGGTACGGATGCTCCGTAGGAAGCACAACAGCAAAGTAACCCAATGTTATCAGTTCTCTGAATACTACTAAATGCTTACTTGGACCCAGTCCTTGGAAAAGGTTCTTTACCAGCCTCTGGAAAATTATGGTTCTCTTTTTCCTCAACAAAAGCCCATGAAAAAAATCATCATGGTCTGGATGGTTACCAGGCCACCAATAGAATTCTGGTTGCTGTAGCCCACACAGATCTTTCTAACAGAAATACCAGGTAAAGGGGGTTTATCTTTTATGCCAGATGGTACTCAACTGTCTGGCATCTCCTTCTTTAATGTGTTAGCTCATTACTGATTGCATTTCAGGTGAAAATTAATGTAGTCTGGTTTATTTTTAAATGTGTCCCAAATGGATATTCAGAGGAGCAGATGTTGGGGGGGAGGGGAGAAGGGTGTTTCCATCTTCTTAGCATGCGATGCTTGATATAGCTTCATTATAGCTCCTTTGGTATATGTAAGTATTATACTTCTATGCACAAGTGTGTGTGTGTGTCTGTTCCAATTTGTACTAGGTTATTTTATCTGACTCCATGTGTGAACAAATGTCCATTTATTTTATAGAACATACAATGTCTAAAAGGATTTTTCATTACTTATTCTATAAGATTATAGCAAACTGAGCATGAAAAAAAAAAACAAAAAAAAACCAAAAAAATCCCCAAAAGGCAAACCCCAAAATTATGAAGATGAACCTGCATTGTAATTCTACTAATAAGTGACAGAAGGTACAAATCCTCTCAAGAAACTATCACCAATGCCAGGGATAGTAACCTCCTGATTTTGAGCTGTAGTCTTGGCTCATGGCATAACCCAGAAAGTCCTGAGGGGTCTGGCTGCATGCCAGCAGCCTGCGATCACCTGCATATGGACAGCTATACTGCCCAGAGCCTCGCACACTGCAGCTTCTTCAGCTGCCAGCCACACCGCTGGCACAACCCCCACCTTAAAATCTGAGAACAACCATGCAGGTCAAGACCATGGTGCATCTGACCTGGCAGTCCTGCCCCTGACAGTGCCCCAGAGATTCTGGCCAGGATGCTGTAACCCTGCTACTTCTCCAGAACACCCTCTTCTTCGAGAACTTTGGGATTTGGGGACTTCCCGCATAGCAGGTAGCACCTTTCTGCCTAATAGCCTTTGCTGGATTGCTCTTCTGCAAATTTGTCTCATTGCTCAGCCCATGTGAGAACATTTTGCACCTATACGCCCTGTAGCAATAACACCAAGAGTTTAACCATTCCTTACATGAAAAATACATTATTTTGTTTATTCTGAACCTTTTCTCACTACAGAACAAGGGAGATTTGAATGAAATAATTACAAGAAACAGTGATTCCTACTCACCTTCTGCACACCCTTTGTAATATTATAGAGCTCTCCACACTCCACTCAGACATCTCTTTCCAAGGCTAAAGAAACTTACTTTACATCTATGCTATTTCATATGTTTTGAAGTCTGGATATTACATTTCACAACAAAATTATTTCTGTTTCTTATTTCTTGTTGTGTCACGTCAGGCTGTCTCTTCTCAGCAATACCAAAGAACTAATCAGACTAGATATGAACACCTAGAAATCAGAAAACAATACACAATGAATCAAGCACACATTTCTTTTTGGTGCTTGCTATAAGTAAGCAGATGGACGCTAAAATATTCTGAAAGCAAAATGATAATGATTTGCTCTATATGGGTAAAATTCAGGAGGAGAAGTGCTACAGCGCACAAGAACCAGAAACTTAGTCACTCAGACAATGCATCTACTCAAGTACACCAGAAGTCCACTAAAATTATGTTTCTTTTTGTAAAATATACATACACACATGCTCTGCTGCTATCAGTGTTCATCCAAGTTGGGGAACTGAACAAATCTGGAGGACTTAACCGAAGCACAGCTGGAAAAGGCTGAATTCAGTGCTTTGCATTCAGCAGTGAGCTGCTATTTTTGAGGTAGATCCTGCCCCAGCCCTGCAGGTACAGCTGACACCCTGCTCACAGAACCAGGGTAAGTCCCAAGCATGGAAGGAAAAGTATGCTTCTCGTGGCAGGCAGAAATGTCTAGTCATGGAGTATTCCCAATACAGAAGATTGTTGTATTCTCTTGCTTTCCTAGGATCATGAGAGGACATGTGAGCCTCCATAGAAAAACTTTTTTTACATGGATTTCCTCATAAATTAACTGGTCTCCATTTTGAAGCTGTGTTATGAGTTGCTGCCAAGACTTGTGCCATTGCCGTCAGGTTGAAGACACATGCGTTTTAGAAGAGTTTGCTCTGAAGCGCTGCAGTCCTGCCTTTACTGACAATGATACGCAACAGTATCCTTTCAGCTCCTTCCCATCAGGATGAGAACCTGTTCTCTTCTCCTGTATTTAGTGAATTAACCAACAAACTACAATTTCATATAGTACATGTGAAACCCTTGGGAGGCCAAAAATAGACTGAATGATAAATTTCTCTTTCTGGATTTTTCCATGCTCCCTACCACTAAAATTATGAAGAGAAAATACACAGGAGAGCGTCATACATCATTGGTGTCAAATTATTAATTGGCTAAGTCTAACTTTTCCGATAGGAAAGACACCAGTAGGTTTCAGAGCAGCTCTGCAGGCTAGGAGGAACGGAGGAGAGGAGGAGGTAACACTCTTACCCAGTGTGTTGAAGCTGCCTAATAAGAGGATGAAGCACCCAAGCTCAAGGGTTGAAATTTCCCAGAGAAAGTGGGGATGAAGTGCCACGGCCCCAGCACTAATACTTGGGGTGCTCTGGGGGCTGAGGTTAGTTATCACTACATGACCCTTGGAACACGGGAGCAGAGGAGACAGAGCAGGAAGAGCAAGCAAGCTCTAGGACTAGGACTTGAGAGAGGAGGAGGAAGGAAGAAGGAGAGAGAAACTCAGCAGGAACTGACATGCTGCTTTTTCTTGGTGACTTAGCTCTGCTGGGGCGTATTTCCATGCCCATGGCAGGCTGTCCCAGCAGGTGAAATGGAATCAACTCATGCATGCCGTGCTGGAAAGCACCGAGCGCTTAGCTAGTAAAGGTGATGTAAAATGGAGGAAAAAAACAGGAGTTCACACACCTCTTACTTGCATGAACACCTTGTTCCAAGGTGCTCTGGCAATGCACATACTTAGCCACAAAGATGAGTAGTAATTAGTACACATTTCTGTAACACTAGCAGCACACACGTCCTCTTCTTCAGATACTTTTCAACTGCAGGCCTCAAATCAGGTATGGGAACAGCGAGGAAAGAATAGAAAAAACAGGTTTGGAGCTCTAAAAGGTAAATAGTAGAACATTCCTACTTCCATTGCAGTGCATGTTTCTGGTAGAAGACAAAGCATTTGAACCCAACCAGCAAAAGTATTATTTTTTTCTGGAACAGTAGTGGAACTACATAACTGCTTCAAGCCAAGTATGAAACCAGTAATGAAACAAAGTACAGAAGTAATTCTACAAATGCAGGTATGATTAATACAATGCTACATCACCATCACAAATTTAGTAATAGGAATTCCCGAGCTCTTATATTGTGAAAAAATATTCAGGAACCTGAAACACAAATTTGGAATTATTTGTATGTGGACACAACTCGTGACACTGCAAACAAATGCAGAAACAGCAGAAAAATAAAAACTTAAGTATATTTGTCATGAATATAATAATGACTCATAAGTTCAGATCATTTGTCCTTCTCCCTTTTTTTGCCATAAAGTGGTTCAGGACAGAAAAAAAGACGAGTTAAAAGCCAGTTGGGGATTTCTTTGGGTCCTAAGATATAAAAAGCATTTATTTATGCAAGTTAACATCAGAAATCCTCTTGCTTTCCATGAAAAAAACTGCATAACTCCCAAAATACAGTATTACTGCAGGCAAGAAAATAAATTAGCAGCTATAGTGCTGGCAGTAGTAGCCAATGTGAAGACCTTGAGCTGTGTGTAATTCATAAGCAGTTCAGGTACAGCTCCTACGCATGGCTTAATGCCTCTACGGGCAATGCGGTTGCTGGGTTATCTGAAACCTTAGCTATGGGAGGAAACCACCAACATGTTGTCTTGAGGCTGCCATTGCCAGTTTATACTCAACCCCATGATTCCCGGTGCAGGGAAGCAGAGGAGTTTACATTTCTGTGCTATGATTTCTATTCATATTGAACTTAGTTTTGAAGTGTCTAATTCATGTGAGACGTAATAATCGTATAAGATATGATTGTTTCGGTTGCCTGGTGAAATCACAATTTATATAAATGTGATTCTGCATAACTGATATCTGATCAGCAGCATCAAATCCCAGTCAATACTATCAGTAAACTCCTGTACTTCTCATTTGTGATCTTAAATCACTATGAAAAGCTGACAATGCTGTGACTAAACGGGCCTCACTATATCCAGATATTGCATGACAAAAAGGCCCTTAAAAGAGCTTCAAACCCTATTGTCAACCTAAATAATCCTCCAGACACTCCAAACAGACCACCCCCTAGCTAGATGCGAAGCAGCCTGGAGAAGATTTTGCTTTTCCTCTCAAGGGTTCCTCTTCCCCATCCCAAACCCTCTTCCTCCTGCATCTCACTGAAAGTCACTGCAGAAATGATGTCAGTGGAAGTTTCTACTGGCTTCATTCCCATTAAACTATGTGTGAACATAGTAGAAAAGACTCAATTTGAGTCACTCTAAGAAACAGGTTTCCTAAAAGAAGTAAAAAAAGTAAAAATACTAGTGATACCTCTGTCCCATTTGGCAGGAGAAAGCAGTTTGCCAGTTCCCAGCTCACAGCCCTTGTCTGTTTCCTGGCTGAGACTTCTCCCCAGGGCCATCTCTGAGGTTTTCCCATCAAAGAGCGCAAGGGAACACCATGCTCTACCCCAGGAGGAGGACAAAGACTGGCCAAATTTCTGACCACTCTGCAGTCGTTCCCTGCAGCTATGAAATCCCGCTCACCCCCCACTAAGAACATTTTCAAAAGGGCCCAGTCTTCCAGACGTAGAAACTTAAATAAAGAGCATGTTTAGGAAGAGTCCAGTTCCAGCCCTACCACCAAAGGCTATGTACTTTGGTCCCTAGAAACAGCTGAACCTCCCTCACAGAGCATAACCTAGAATTTGACACAGGCTGGATACAAGTTACTGAAATTTGTAAAGCACTTTGTGGTGATGGTCTCTAACATGTAAGCTCATTATTTTGTTGGTCTAATGAGTTAAAAGATTCAATTTATTCAGATGTCAGTGTTTTCCTAAAAGGAAATATGGCCTATGCTTTCCCAAAGTGACTGCTGGGATATCAAAGTGATCATCATTACCACAGCCAGATATGTACACTTATTAATACAGTTCTTAATTTCTATCGGTTAATCCAATAAAATTTTGTATGTCATTTCTAACAACATTTTCCAGTCAGTAACAACCAGTATGAAGCCTTGTGACACAAAAATGTCAAACTGCTGGCATTCGTCTGACATCAAGAGCACTAGTGAGACTTTTGGAGTCTGCTGGGCTTCTCCACACGGAAACAAACAGCCAGCCCGAGGATAATTTCATCCCGTAACAGGGTGCAAAGGGAACAGCCTTGTATCTAATGAATAAGATCATCGTTCCTATCCCCTTTGAAGAACGATTCAGGACGGGAGATCAGTTGCTGGGCTGAAGAGGGATGAACACTGTGGTCAGGTCGGATTCCAGCACCTGGAGGAAAAGCCTGTGTTTGAACTCCCCATCCTGAAAGCTTTGCAGATTTCTGTGCCATTATCTTAATGTAGTCTATCTGCTCCAAACACTAAACCTTGAGGAACAGATTTTGCTATCTATGACTGTTTTATGTTCTGCCACACTGTTCCACCAGTTAACGTGCCCCTTGTGCATTGCTGCTGTAGGAGGCAGAAGGAGTACTTGTACTGGATACATGCTTTAAGACACTAAACCCATTTTTAAAATAAGGAATGAGATGTAGTTCAAAAAGCTTGGCTGAAAAACTCTAAATAGTTTCACTGACCTACATTAATCAATTAATTTACAGCTTCCAGCTCAAAAGCCAAGTGAATAATAATTTTTATAAAGTAATCTTTAGTGTGCCAGCCCTTTTTTTAGTAAAAATGCTACCAGTAGAAATCCTATGACACTGGTTCCTCTTACCAGTTTCTCCTAAGAGATTAAAGACCTTGTTTCCAACAGACTGAAATATTACTGTACTGTGAATAATGTCTTCAGCAAATGGGGTAAAGGAGTTTGCAGTTCTCTTGCTGCTCAGCTAAATCAACTGAGTTTTTGGTGCTATCAATGAGTGATGTTTAACAAAACTCACCTCCGTCACCCCTTCAGTGTTATTTACACGGAAATGCTAACAGAAGGAAAACATGGCTATTCTTAGTTACTGCTGCAAAACCAGAGCTCAGGGAACAGATTTGTTGAGTAAGCAGGTGTTACAGACAGACACACACACTGACATATTTTTCTGTTAATAAGCACTGATGAAGTATTCATAGGTTACTTGCTTAAAATGGTTCTACGCAATTACTAATTTTTAACTCTCTGAAGATGTATTCAATCAGTCATAAGCAATGACTTATGACAATCAGACATAAGCAATGACACTGATTATTCTCAGTGATCTCTTCTCTACCACAGTAGGAAATGCAAAAATAAATAAATGACTAGTAACAGTGTATAACACAGTGAGTTACAGGAAAAAACACTTTTTACCATGTTATTAATAACTTAGAAGCATGCTCCTGTTAGCAAAGATATATGCCAAAGTATTTCTTTATTGCTAATCTACTATTTTGCTACTTTTGGACAATTCCAACTGCATGATCATTTAATATGCTTTAATTCCTGTTATTAATTCCTCTTATTAATATGCATTAATTCTGCTTTCTCTTTCCAATAACAAATGAAAACCAATATAGACCAGAAGAACAAACCTTTCCTTTTATTTATCATAGAGGCATAACTCAAATGTATGACAATGCCACTTTACTGCAACACGGAGTGAGAACTTATTTGTGTTAATTCGAGTTCACATGATGCCTAAGCATCAGCTCTTGAAGCTTCTGATTTTTCTAAGTAGTAACCCCTTCAGTTATTAACTGTACTGAATGGTTCTGCTCTGCAGCCCAGAGCAAGAACAAAATCAATAAGATCTGGTAGCAGGCATCAATTCTCTGATGGCAAATGTATTTATTACAAGACAATTTTCCAGAATTAAGTCCAAGTTGGTTAAAATTTGCAAAGTCGCAATGTGAGAAAACCAAGTACTGTAATTGAATCTTTGACATCATAATGAGAATGAGAAAGAGAATATTCCAACAGGTTATTAACGGAGAGTTCTGTCCACATTAAGCTGCTTTTTTTCTAACAATATCCCTTACTAATAAGATGCTTGCAAGATCTTCCCTCCTCAACCCTTTTCTCTGTATAGTACCCTGGATTATTTCTTGGTATTTTAAATTATATAATTTCCCAGTTATCTGAGGAGACTGGGGAGAAGAACAACAACAACAAAAAATTCTGCTCTTCCTCTAATTACCTGTATTAACAGCAAATAGTTGCTGGGCTGCCTTTGTTTTCCTTGCTTTTTATTCAAGCTGTTTTCTCTGTAGTGACTAAAATATTTATATATGCTCCTCTGAAAACCTCAGCCAAAGAGGCTAAAGATCATGGTCCCCAGTGAATTTCAATGGACCCTGGATACCTCTCTCAAATGCCTTGGAAGACCCTAGCCATTATTTCTTAGAGAAAATTAGTATTTCCACTTCTTTACCATTTATTAGTATATCTGTTTCCTCATTAAACATAGGTAATTTAAGCACCTCCATTTCCACGGGGAAAAAAATGAGGATGTTGTTATAAGATTAACATTCATCTGTGTCACATTGAGTGTAGCTGTGATGCTTTTTATTTATGATAGTCAAAGAACCTAAGTAATGTTTATTCACTGATACATCTGGAAGCAGTAACAAAGCACTGAAACAGCTGAGCCATATTTCAGTAAACCACATATGCTCTGAATTCAGTATTTGAATGTGCAACCCTTAACTGTTTACGTGTCATTCTCTCTCACAGAAATAGGTTTCCGTTATTTTACTTAGTTCCTGTGATACACAAAGTTAGGTATTAATCAAATGAGAGGAGTTTAGGAAGTTTTTTCTCCTGTTAGTTTTTCTCCCTTTGTATCTGTTTTCATGGTTGAAAGTCTGCTCAATCTGCAAATTATGCATTTCAGGTGATACTTCATGGCACAGGCAGAGAAAATATAATCGATCCTCCATGGCAAATGAAGAATGACTAGCACATTTGCAAGCGGCCAGCTAACATATACATCTTTCTTGTTACTACTGTGTGAGCTCTTCACTGATGTCCCTGCCATCCCCCCGGGTTCCCAGCCCGGAGTTCGCACGCCCAGAAGTGTGTTTGCACTCACCACACATGCGATGCAGTTTGCCAGGGAGGGTTTTTAACCTCTCCCTCTCCCCTCTGGATGCTCCTCTTCCCTATACGTGTATTTTTCTTCCCCAGGCTTCATCTCGCTGCAAGAGCTGATGTGGCTGCAGCCAGGGGGCCAGTGAGCACCTCCCAGACCTGCTCTGTGACTCAGCATCCAGCAGGCCTTCAGCATCCCAGGAAACCGGCGCTGCCTCTCCGCGCTGGCGGAATATATTCCTTCTCCATGAGACACAGCCAGCTTCCCCCAGCGCGGGAAGGCAGGCTGATGAAAGGACGTACCCCTGGGCAAGAGCAGGCGGCATGCAGCTTGCCAAGGCGGCAGGGCATCGGCTAACCTGCGGGGCTGTACAACAAGGCATGCACTCCCACGCAGAACGGTGGGTTCAGAAATGCCACTTCAGCCTGTTGATTGCTTGACGTGTTCTTAGTCGAGCAATGTTAACAATGCCTCATCTCCGGTACAGCATTTTTCCAGCCGATTATTAGGTCATTAACAACCAAACACACACTGTTCACTGAGGCAGGGGTCCATATGTGTGCACAAAGGACTCAGGGATCCTAACTGGACTGTCAGGTGTTATTAAATGTAAATGTAAAATAACAATGTAAACTCAAAATAAAAAGGCATTCACCCAAGGAATGGTAGCGCAAGGAATTCCTGTGGTGACTGCCTGTAATGCTTACTGGCAATATCTTGCTCCTTCAGATCATACAGCAAACAGCTTTCACGTTTACTAAACTAGATATTTCTCAATACTGTGTGACAATGTGTCTCTTTGAAAGTATGGGTACATCTTCAAGTTACTGATCACAGAAACTGAAGTATTTGTACTGTATTTCCCAAAATACAGTGTTTCCCAAAATATGAAAATTTTAAAATGCACAATATTAATAATACATAAATTTTTAAGAATTTATTGTGTTAAATCATGTAGTAAGCAAGAACAATGTAATTTAATTTCTCTTCTTTTAAAAGGTGGTATCTTTACTATATATCTACATTGGTTAGACAAATTTCTTTAATATATCCTAAGTTGTCAAATGTTCAAATGAAAATAATATAGATGCTTTTAAAGTCTCTTTTTTTTTTTTTAATTTCCAGCAAATTACATAATTAGAAATAGCTGTCTTTGTACATAAAATCTCTGACAGTACATAGTTTTCTGAAGGACAATAAGGACAGGCTTCTCTCTTCACTGAATGACAGCCCAGACTTTTATCCAAAATGTAACAGTTTGATCATCTTACTTATTTACAGGACAGTCAAGCAATAGATTCTGGGACTTGTTTGCCTGACACACATTTTACTGTAGCTTGCAAATGTTACAGAAAATGTACAGATAGAGGAAAACAAAGTCAATGAAAATTCATTGTCATTATTCAGTTAGGACCTCTAATGAAATAGATCATGTTATTATATTGATTATCTCCATGACTGTCCTGCCCCTCCCCACAATGCAGTCATCTATAGCAGATAAAAATTGATCAGAAATGCACACTCTTGAACAAACTGCAGGATTCAAAAAGTATAACAGTATTTATTCTCAGCAATATTTAAATAACCCTTTTAAAACAATCAAACTAGTAGCATCCATGCAGCCATATCCACCCGAGAATCCTGACTCTGCATTCCAGCGCAGATATCTGAGTCAATGTAACCACACTGCATCATCATAATCCTGCCTCAGCGTATTCCCTCTTCGGCACTCAAATCCACAAACAAAAAATACCCCTTTTTTACCTTAGATGGTGAATTCCTTCTTGTCCTTTTGTTCATAATAACTATTCCAAGTTTGTATCTTTGAAAAATACAAGGATGGTTGCACCAATAAACTTCACAGATCCTCTCCTGCGGCAGAAAGCAAATTAACAAAAAAAAAAAAAAAAAAAAAAGACTTCAAGCTGTGACCTCAGAGCAAAGCACAGCCGTTAGCATCCCTCAGCCAACCTTCGGCAGAAAGCAGGTTAGACAGCAGGAAAACTGGCTCTGTACATGGCTGCAATGCTTTCAAATCAAGCATTCTGTGCTGTAAGCTTGGGGATTTATATCTGCTTAAATAGGCCGTCCCACTCAATGCTGCTTGTGTGCATGAAAATATGAAGCATTTCACTGCAGTCACTTTATGCAAGAAACTACCCCAGTCATCTTTACAATCTCTGTCACTCTGCTCTGAGACTAAAGAATGAGCACAGCATGCATAATTCATGCATTAAAACCTTCTGTGCACTTCCTGCAGCAACTGTTACATCCAGTAATGGGATATTGATCAGCTCATCACTAAAACAATCGGGGCTGGGCAATTGCTTTGCTGCAACAAACAATATTCCATCCAAAATGGGATGCAGACACAGGCTTCCCCCCTGCAGCACTCAACCGTAACTCCAACATACATGGCGTGGCATTTACATATTGCAGAGTGTTTAATCTGGACTCTGCATTTCTTTGACCTTCGAAAAATGCTGCATTATCTGAGCCTTTTATTTGAAATCTGTATTCCCTGCAGCCTGTTTCTCCTTTTAACTCTAAGCAGCATGAGAAGCAAGTATGCTTTCCTAACCCCACATTCAAAGCACAGTGAACCCCCAAAAGCAAAGAGCAGTGGCAAGAGCTTTCTACCCCACGATGCATTCTTTGCCCCATATACACCTGCCCATTGTTTGTACCAGGGGATTAAATCACTCGCCCTTGAATCCTTTTCTTGCAATGCATATATTATATTCAATCTGAAAAGAGATGCACATATGTATCATTTTGTCTAGCACAACTCACATAATTTGTATCTGCCAGATCAATTAAAACGAGTCCCAAAGTTTCTACTTCTTCCCACAGATCTGAACATCTTCCAGCCTTTTCAGCACACTCCCTTTTCTTGCACTCCCATCATTTAAACAAGCCTCATCAACAGTTTACCGGCCCTGTCTTCAGCCCCTGTCTCCAGCAGCCTCTGGGCAACCCCCCACCCTTTGACTGCCATGTGCTTCTCCCTCCATGCACAGGAAAACCACGATTCCCACTGTTTCAGAAGAAAAAGATGAGAGAGGGAAGACGGACAAAAGGAAAACACTAGAGCCATGACTGAGGTGGACTCCAAAGCAATATTTAAAAATAAAATAACAAGAAGCTTTGGTTACCCTGGTGTTGACAAACAGCATAGTCACTGGAATGTGATCCACACAGACCTGTAGTTTCCTGAAATCCATGGAATTATTCCTTACTCTTGATGGGGTTTGGGTCTGATCTTTTATCACTAAAATACATCGCCATCACTAAAAGAACTGTTATTGAGGTTTATTTGAAAAGAAATTCAAGAGACTAGTAAGACCTACAATAATTTTTTCTTCCTGGGATCGAAGAAGGTACAATTGGCTAAAACAAAAAATCTTGATGGGACTGCAGCATGAACAGGGACATTCCACATATTGATGAAAACCTGAATTCTGGGCTAAACTACCGACTCTCCTGCAATTGTATGCATTCAGAGTCCTCCCAAGTGACTTAATGGAAAATTGTCTGGAGTAAGCAGGATTTGGGATACGGTCTGGAAACCAGAATGAATACAGGCTTTTTCAGAGGAAAATCGGGAAGAAGTTTTGCTTGGTTTGTCTCTCACCAAAGGAATCACCTTTCAGTATATCCAGCATCTACTGTTTTCCCTTATGCTAAGGCACGCCCATACATTTCAGTGAGGTAGCAAAGGTGTTGCCAAGAAACTACCGTATGCCTTTCTGTTATGTCCTTTCTCAACAGCTACAAGTGCTGTAATATAAAAGCAGTTAATCTCTACTTTGTGATACATCAAACCCAGCAGTTTAGGTTATCAAATTCTTCACCCATTACTATACCCTGAGTGCTGGGTCACGATCATCTCTGACAAGCATTAAACTAGAAGTTATAAGCCATATCAGAAAACATGATGTTGTGAACCTGACTGCTTAATTAATCAGATTAGAATGGGAGGAAACCTCACAGAGATGAGATTCATGCCCCAGGTCATGCAATCCCCATGAGCTCGCTCTGATCTTACTCTAATCACTTATAAGTGGGAAGTTTACTGGGAAAAAAAATGCTCATGTAGGCACCACAGACTAGCTCATCCTACGCTAACCATTACAGTGGACATCTGCCACTTCTTGCTATGTTGAGATTGTGCTCCAGATAAAGATGTCTAAATTTGGATAGCTAGCAGTGCATGCCTACACGCGAGGAAGATGCCCATCCTCTGTAAGAAGATTCTTAGAAGCTGTTTAGCTGTCCAGCTCCTGCGGTCTATGTAAGGGTGAGCTGAATCATTCCCATCTCCATTGACTGTATCGACTAGGTTTCTGCTGATTAGGATCAGACTGCAGATATGTAGATCACATGTAGATACCAATACATAGACTGCTCAATTTAGACATCTTAGTCTGGCACTGTATCCACCCTGCATGTGGTTTAACAGAATATTTCCCTGGCACAGGGCAGGAGACATGGTAATTTTGGGCACTTAGGTATACTTTGACATCTCCTACTCTCCCTGTTCAAGCTATGTTTGGGATTCTATGGAGCCTTTTAGCAATTGCTTAAAACTGATTTCCTATGTAAATGCTGTAACACAAGTGCCATTTTGGACAATTCTGTCCAGAATGTGAATTTTGATCATTGATTCAGAAAGAAACTAGATTTCTACATTTTATTAAGAGCTAAAGGTAAATTACACATTGAATTCAGAGTTGATATTCTCATTTGAAATCTGAAATGGAAAACATCTCCAGGTGGAAGTCATTGGCATGGTAATAAATCAGTCTCAGGTATTTTATGCAGAAAAAACGTTCTTAGAATTTTGGTATTTGGAATTTGCATGTAATCTGATGGGTTCCTCAAAGCAAGACTAGAAGCTTTGGGGAATAAAGTAAGTCTTCCCTCCATCAGCAAACATTCATAAGAAGCACAGACAATATAAAGAGAAACTGACTTTCTTTGGAAGGTCACAAAGATAAGAAGGGTTTCACCATTCAGATGGATAAGGTCCAGCAACTGGGCAAATTAGTGCTTTGTTGAAGTTACTGGTGTTACCAAACACAAAAATGAGTCTTTGTTATAGGTGCATTTAATTACATTGAAGTACTGCCTACGGATTCAGTCCGTTAGGCATGTTTTCCAAAGAAATCTAACAATCCATTAGCCTTCTCTGCATATTTATTTGTATTTTTTAGCATTTCCTGATTTACCAGTAATGAAAAACATGTAATGAAAATGCCCTGCTCTCCTTGCTTTATTGCTCCGGTTCCACACTTCTAATATAAATGATTATATCAGGCATTCACATTCTTACTGTGTCTAGGTAGAAATCAGAAGCTCACAGGCGTAAACACAAAGAGTTATCCTTCATCATGAGTACCAGTTTCAGCACACTACATGCAGCCTCACAGCCCTCCTGGTACATTACCCTTTCAAAGTAGAAACTCCAGACTTCAGAATCTTCTACCCAGTTTGAAATGGAAAAGTGCTTATGGGTCTGGGAGGTTTTAAGATGTGCTACACAGAGGACTGTCAGGTACTCTCAATCACAGGATCCCATTTCTAGCAGAGTATATTCGGAGAGCACAAAGCCATTTAATGCAGCCATTTCTTGTAGACGTCTTACAAATCTTCATTTTATTTCAGTAATTAGTTGTTCAAATCCTATTGTTTCATGTACCTCTTTATAGTATTCTTTTGCTATTCTCCCTTACTATAGTCTAACCCTTGCCTTGGTTCATCACCATCATCTTCCTTTTCTGCTCCTCTTCTTACATTGACCCAAAGCTCTGTTCTTCCACAACAAATGAATTCTGTTCTCCTTCACGTTTTCTAGGTAGACAACTCTTATTCTACCATTTATTTATCACATCCACAATGACTGTCACCTGCTTGACTCCAGTTCTCAAATCCTCCTGTCTCTAATTCTCTTTCCACATGCCTATTTCTCCAACAGAAATCTGACAAAACAGCAACATTATTTTTTCTTCGCTTTCCCTTCCTTTCCCTACCTCATCCTTGAAGCACAGAAAATGCTTGTGCTCAGTCCTGCTATATGTTCCACCCTCCTTAGAGACACAGCCATCTCACATAGTTTCATGATTTCCTTCAGAAACTCTCATTTCCCCATCCCCGTCTGCTTTCATTCTCTTCCCGTTCTGTTTTTTCATTTCACAAAGAAAATAAACTCCCTAGTGCTTCCCCTAGCTTCATTTGCTTCTGCAGCCACCATTACATGTTCTTCCTTTCTTTCAACTCTACATAGTATTAAAACTACTGCATGAAGTCCCTCTCTTCCTTTTCTGCTGCCTTTTACCTCTTCCACTCTAATGTAGCAACTCTTGAAATCTCTAACATTTGTAGTTATCCAGACCTCGGGAACTGCGCTCATTCTTCATTCTTCTTGAGATGCCAACTGTTTTTCATGGTTAGGAGACCTAAGGTTTTACTTTTTAAGTTTTGGCTCCCTTGACATAGTCTTATCCTGATCTCTCTAACTGTTGCTCTGGATGTCATTCAAAGGAACAACTCCATGCTTTCTTCTATACTCTGCGGAGAATTATTTGGTCTTCTTTCCTCTTAAAACTTCACTCTGGTGCAATCTCACCTGTAAACACACTTTCAACTACCATCTCCTCTCTGGATCCTACACCTCTACTCCAATACTCCTACAGTCTTTTCAAATTGGTATCTCAGCCAATATTTCTGATACTGTAAATTCAGGCATCAGTTTAAGTTCAACGTAGTCAAATTAGGGTTTTTATTACCAGCCCCCACAAACTCACCCTGCCAGATCCTTCCTGAATCACTCTGTACAGTGGCATCATCTAGCCCACCATTTAAGACACCTGTCTGAATGTTATCTCCAACACAGATCGCCCTCAGCTTGTCAAATCCAGACCAAGTCTTGCAGAATCTTTCTGCACAATATTGCTCATATACAAGCTTTTAATACGCACTTAATTAATACCCTTGTCCAGATCCTCATCATCTCAGGACTAGATTAGTACAAAATATTTTCCTCTGGCCTGGACAAACGCAGCACCTCATCAGACTGCTGCTGCAAAGACCATTCTTCTGGTGCATCGCTCTGACTGTGTGACCTCTTTCCCTGCACCCCTTCACTCCCTTCTTTGGCATCTCAAATACAAGCAACTTCATGTTCCTTTCCATGGACCGCTCTCATTATTATTCTCACTCGGTACTGAACAGCCAACTTACAATTAGTCTGTATGTTATTTTTCATTAGCCCCTTGTTAAATTTTCAGTCAAGCACTTCTGCGCTTCCTCCCATTACACTTCATGCTTTGGAAGAACTCTCTGCAACACCTGCAAAGTCATTGCATTGCCCTCCTTCAAATCCTTTCTTAAATCTTGTTTGCTATGATAATTACAAAAAAATTGACAGCGTGTAGGCTGCTCAGGAAAGCTGAGACCACTATCTATCCTCATGGCTGATTTTCTTTCACTGTTTCTTTGCAATTCCCCATCTGTCTTTGCCTTTTATGTTATACTTCCACTCATAATTACTTATGAGTAATTCTCACTGGGAGAGGGACAGGCTTTTAATTTTGTTTGTTCAAAGGGGTCTCTGGTTGATGACTGTGGCTTTTCAGTACTACAGCCATCAACAGTACCGGAGGGCATAGGAGACTGGGAATCTAACAGGAGTTATCTAATATAACATGGAGAGTCAGGAGTAGAATTTGTGCTGGCCCACAGTTCCGATGGAGGAGTCATACGAGGCTGAACGAAATCAAGGATGCCAGTTCAGTCATTTAAGCTGCAAATGTGATTTTGTTCCTCTATGGACCACTTTGCTACCAATACTTAAACATGTTCCCCAACAAAACAACTGCTTGTTCTGCTCTACTGTTTAAGTCAGTGTTCTGAGATATCAAAGATACTAATTAATTATACAAAAATGCTTTCTTTAATCATTGTTCTGAAACAATCAAAATATTTAATACAATTATATAAATTGTATGCCAATATAATTGTCCCTACGACATATATTATACTGTATTGTATTATATAGCACAGGTTTAAAATATCGGTTTAAAATATCATACTAGGTATTAGCTAGTTATAATATAAAATAATATAATAACTATAGTTATTATTACTACTACAGACTACTATATATATCTGCCATATTTCAGGTGTAAAAGAGATTCCATATATACTGAGAAAAATGCCACTCTATGTTCACATATTCTATATGAAGTCTAAGCCTTTCTTCTCCTGTGGAGGTCCTCAATATGAGGCAGTTATTACTCAAAAAATCATTTGACTTTCAAGAGCTAGCAACACATACAGAGCTGGAGAGAGTACTACTTTCATGTTCCCCTAGGCCTTTACTTTCAAACAGCAACAAAGGCTGTATCCACGATAACACACAAAACTTCCCTACGAACGCTTTCCCACACTTACAGAGTGATTTACTTCAAATCGCTGCTGCTTCAAAACTAGCATGAAGTGCAACATAACTTGCTGCGGTATATCCCTCCACAGACTGTCTGTAATACTGATGGGAAAATTCTGTTCTTCAGGTCTTCTCTTCCCCTGGTTTTCTGGTCACGTCATTCTCCTTGGGCCTACAGCCCAAGCCAACTACAGCACTGAACCCCTGCATACATTCTGAGCTCTTGTGCTTAGCAAAAAATCTGTTTGATACGATCTTTTTCTATATCCTCATTACTGCTGGTTTTGCACTCTACTGTGCGTGCTTCCTCTATGATGTTTCTGACCTCTGGATTGATTTTTCTATCCATCATTAGTTAAGAACTCTCTTCGTTCGGTTTATTGGTCCTCATTCATCACACTAACAACTTACATCACTGGATAAACAAAGCAAGCTCTTATACTTGACCCAGTAGCAATTCCCTGTTGGGTTGCCTGGCTTTAAAGCCAGACCTTTCCAATATCCTCATCCAAAGACCCACAAAAATTCAGGGAACACCATAGGAATCAACTGAATTATGTGTTTTGGTAAAAAGTGGAAAAAGCCAAATATCCATTACCGTGAGCAGAAATTCAAGGCCACTGCCTGCGCAGAGCATAGCAACAAGTTCAGGGCTGCCAGCTCTTTAAGTGTGCAGTTCAAGCCAATGAATGTTTCCAGTTGACTGAAATGCTTTAACTACAAGCAGCTTACCATACAAACAAGAGACAAACTGCTGCATCCAAAGATCTTGCTGGGGTTGCTCTGAAAAGGGTTGGGTGGGAGGGGGTCGCTGGGTGAGGGCTGAGGCGTTGGCAGCCGGGGGCCACAGGCAACCCCTCACCTTCAGGGCACAAGCCTGTGGCCTTTGAACAAGCAGCACGGGGCTGGGCTGATTGCAACCGGGGCAGCCGTGGGTCGGGATCACCAGGCAAGGCCATTGCAATGGGGCAGGTTTGAGGTCCTGCCAAGATGGGGCAGGGGCGGCAAGGTGGCCTGGCCAGACACAAGTGCAGCTGAAACACAGCTCAGGCAAGGTCCCAGGCAAGGCCAGCCCTAAAAGCAGCTCCTAGAGGAAAGAGGGAGAAGGCTTCTCACAACTCTCCTACAAATCTGATCCCAGGCTACACAGCTCCACTATTTCAGAGTTGGGTTGAACACTGGGAGCTAACTCCTCAGATGGGGAAGGAGCTGCAGAGCCTGTTGGTGCACTCAGGATCCTGACATCTGCTATGAGCAGGAATTAAAAGTGATGAGATTTTCCGTGAAGACTGGTGAGGTGAGACGAGCTGGGGTGGCAGGGGAAGCAATACAAAGAAATACCCAAAACAGGTGTGAGCTTTGGTCTAAAGCTATGGGAACAGAAGCTATGGAAAAAGTGTGAAATTGAAAAACCAACCAAAAATGTCAACGACATCAGCAGAATGGTGAGAGCAAGGCCACTGCGCAGGCAAGGACAAACAGGGGAGCGCAAACACGGGGAGGCAGGTGTGATAAAACTCGGTGGAGGTGAACAACGGGAGAGACTCAATGGCAGCCTGGAGGTAGATCAATGGACTGAGAGCCAACAGGATGGTGAAGGCTAAAGTGAGAAGCAAGAAGGATTTGACCGTCACACAGTGTATTTTCTTTTGCCTCCTGTATTCAGGCGATCGTAGTGGTGCTTTTTTCTACCTGTAAAATGCTCTTGACAGCCCCAGAGCATAGCACGTGTCAGAAGGGAGAGACTGAAATCACAGATGGTGCCGGCATGCCCACTCTGCGCCTCTGCAGCCAGCAGCTCTGCAGACGTGTGGCCCCCGTACCCAGCCAACTCCAGAAACCTGGGGAACAACCTCGTCCCCAGTTCAGCAAGATCTTATTGCCACAGGTACTAACCTGGTGCCCTGAAAAAGCGTTTCAGATGCCAGACCACGAAGATACCAACTTACATTGCCTGCAGCAAATTAATACTCATAACAAAGTACACAAGAGCGAGAAGAGTTTTTCTCCTGCTCACTTTGTAATCTGCGCATTTGGATTTTTATCTGTTTTCTCCTCAGTCTGCAAACTCCTCAGAGAGGGCATGTGCATAGCTACTTTTCAGAGTGGACTGCTGTCCTTCCCGTCACACCAATGGAGCAAATGAAGATGCATTCTCCCACAACGACCCACTGAACGCTGGAAGAAATACATTATTTGCTTGCTTGATTTTACTCCACTCCCTGCTAGCTCTGCATGTCACACTACACTTTTGAATGAAGAAAATGTCGGTGTGTTCCCTGATACGCAGCATGGGATAGCATTTGGCTGCATGCAAATCACAGGAAAACTGAGGTAGGAGGCCAGTATTTAATTTTCATCCTCATGTCAAACATACTTGCCAGGCAGTACCACCCAGTGTTTTCAAATGCAGGTCAACTTAGATCAGTAGCTTGCCAGTAAAGAAGCAAAAGTGACATAAAATAAACAGAAAGCCTCCTACTTCCCTGCCACCAACAGCCTGCGTTGCCAGTGACAATCATCCTCTGCTACTCACCACCAGCACACAGCCCTCTCTCCTCTTTGCCAGAGCATGGCTTTTGACTTTGTCATCTCCATTTGTTCACAGTTCTCTGAATCAACAGATGCTCCACCACACAACACACACCGTTAGTCCTATCTGACCAGAGAGAAAATAAGCATACAAATACAAATGGCAAACCCAGTTCTTTTTATCTGGTCAACAACTGTGTTCCTTCAAATAAAACCTGAATCATTCAGGTTCTTCTAGGAAGGATCTTTTCCTGCAGTAATATGCATTCCCAGGTCCAAGAGCAATCATGTTTTTAATCCTCTGCTTTCTCCTTAGAAATGCACTATGAGAAATAATGAACTGCAAACGCACAAATGATATAAAATGAGCAGTTCTAAATATGCATCATAGATTGCAGGGGGAAGAGCCTGGCAATTAATGGAAGTAGCAAACTCTCAGTCATCAGTGAGAATTTAGTGGAAAATCAACTAAATCTGTAAATTTCACCACTTTGGGGGAAAACCCAAAACTAAGCCAAACCAGGATTGTCAGTTCCTTAAAACTGGGAATGAGCAGCACTCCTTCAACTCTTATTTTCTAACCTATACCAATGCAATCAGTTTACACGGCTTTTAGAATTACTCCCTCCTCCCCAAACTGTAATACTGCATACAACTTTTTGGGTTTTTATGTGATCTTTTTTTCAACAAAAGGCAGATTTCACCAACACATACAGAATAGGATATTTCCACTGAGTGATGCTGGAACCTGAATGAACAGACTAATGTCTGAAACTTTCTCTGAACAGATAAAGGAATAGTAGCTAGCACTTCATGAGAAATGCAACATATGATATGAAGTACAAAACATGAAGGGTTGCAAACAGTACACAGGGGGCAAGCTGTTTTGCTTGCTTTAAAAGAAATAAAAGCGATGTTACTAAAACCAAATTCCTAACTGGGACAAAAACTAAACGTCTTTGAGGAAGTATGAGCTCAATTTCAAGTCCCAAAGTGAAATGTTGTCATGTAAGGGATATACTGAGGGAACACTGTTTTCAAATGAGTAAACACTAAGTATCTAAATAACAAATGAAGGAAACTTTTGAATGGGTGTGATCTGGTTCTGAAAGAATAGTACGTTTTGCTCAAAGGACTAATGTTGCATGGTTTACTTGATTTTAGTAGTAGAAATCAAAAGGAAAAAAACAAACAGAAAAATAAATCTAAATTACATAGTAGCACACATACATCTTATGTACACAGACGTAAATGTTCACCAACTTTTCTAATACACAAAAATTAAGCTAACCATTTCACAGATTAAAAAAAAAACAAACCCTAAGCAATTGGCTGAGATAGAGTTAATTTTCTTTATAGTAGCTAGTATGAGGCTATGCTTTGGATTTGTGCTGAAAACAGTACTGATAATACAGAGATGTTTTAGTTGTTGCTAAGTAGTGCTTATACTAAATCAAGGACTTTTCAGCTTCCCATGCTCTGCCAGGTGCACAAGAAGCTGGGAGGGGACACAGCTGGGACAGCTGACCCCAACTGACCAAAGGGCTATTCCATACCATATGACGTCATGCTCAGCATATAAAGCTGGGGAAGAAGAAGGAAGGGGGGGACATTTGGAGTGATGGCATTTGTCTTCCCAAGTAACCGTTACGTGTGATGGAGCCCTGCTTTCCTGGAGATGGCTGAACACCTGCCTGCCCATGGGAAGGAGTGAATGAATTCCTTGTTTTGCTTTGCTTGTGTGCCTGGCTTTCCTATTAAGGAAAATTTCCATTGCTTTCCCTATTAAACTGTCTTTATCTCAACCCACGAGTTTTCTCACTTTTACTCTTCCGATTCTCTCCCCCATCCCACTGGGGGGGAGTGAGCGAGCAGCTGTGTGGTGCTTAGTTGCCGGCTGGGGTTAAACCATGACAGCAATTTAATGCAAACTAAGTATTTCTAGTCATTGGCTAATTCTTTTTTCTGCCATAGTTCCAAGACCAAACTTTTTTTTTTTAGGCAGATGATGGGATGGCTGAAGGACTGCAACATTCTCCCACTGCTTGTAGAGACACTCACATACCTTTGCTGCAGTGCAGATGGTCCTGTGAAGAGCAATTAAAGAAAACTTCTGGAAAGCTGCTCTTTCATTTACTAAGGTCTGCAAAAACTAACAGCAGCTCCTTGACAAATACGGGAAATGTTCCATTTAAGCTCTCCCACCATATAAGACTAGATACTGTGCCTTATGGGATACAGCAGCTAAAAGACAACAAAAAAAGCAGTTGCAATACTGCCTTTTTACAGCTCTCCATCTAACTAGTCAGGTAAATAATTGAAAATTAACTGTTTGGGCCTTTGAGTTTATATAAGTTACCCTTTATTTATTTATTTTGCAGTTGAAGTATTAACAGGCAACAGAGACTAGTTGTTTGACAGAAGAATGCACAGCATGTTTCAAAGGCAAGGAAGCTGTAGTGAATAGCTTAATGGACATCTGCAGTAACCCACCATAATGCGTCTGTGAAGATAAGTAGCAACATTAATAAAAAGTACATCTGTATCAAAATACCAAACACCCAAGCCTTCTAGTTATCCCAGGTGAAGATTCTAACTTCTAAGGAATATGAGAAGATATTATTCTTATGTCTTAGCTTAATTGTATGCTTGGGGGCTATAATTTTTAGGGTTCACACAAAGTGATGGACGCTGTTCTGTACACAAAGCTTTTACTTACAACAGCAGTAGAAGCTAAGGGTACTGACAAATAATAAATCTGTGATCAGATCCTGAAATACAGTTGCAAATATACCACCTGGAACTTAAGATTTGACTAAATGTGACTGATACAGCCCACCCATTCTGTAGCAGTTTCATTATATAGAATTTTCACCAAACTTCATATAGAAAGTATTCATCTGTTCAAGCATGAGGATGATCTAAAATAAGAGAACTACGGGCATACAACTTAAAAAAATAATAGAATTTATCCATTAGAGAATGAAATATAAATGTATTTAGTGCTCTCTAAAGAGGAAAGAATTAAGTTAGTCTTGAACTTAAGAGTGGAACTGGCCATATTCCATCTCTTCACCCTGCTTTCAGTGTACTTTCTGCCAAAAAGCATGTAAAAGGTTTTGTCACTATCAGACTGAGTAATGTCCTAAGATAACCTGACAACAAAGAAGGACAGCAATCTTCTGGACAATTCAATTATGATCTTACCAGGGTATTTCCAAACTACTGATATGTTATCACCTCTTAAAAAGCTGGCAATCTTTTGCAATAGGAGCACTGAATTTGCTAGATGTCTCTTACCAAAGTCTTCCTCTCATTTCCTAATATAAAACAAAATTGCTGCTGTGCTGCACCAAACATGGAGCACAAATTAGTGACATTTAAATGACCTATGCAAGCTTATAAACTGTGGTCAGGGTTTGAAAAATCATTTTTTTAACCTACAGGCTCCAATTCTGCCATAGAGCTAGGGCAGTTTCTATTAACTTCAGTAGGACTGCAAGGTTGTTCAAGAGTGGGAAATGTTTGTTTCTTAGTAATTACTTATGTTTATCACAAAAGCATACAAAGACATCTGCTATCTCCATAAAAACAAGTTGAGATATCAATGAACACTACTTTGCTTTAAAAGAAAAAGTATGACTTTAACTGGGGCTACCAAGGGGGACACAAAAATACTTGTCTCTGACACCTGTCGAAGGCTGGATGGAAGAGGTGGGTTTGCACCAGCAAGCAGTAAATACTGTACTGCATCATGGGCAGTGACTATGCTGTTCTGACAAAAATCTCTGCAAGGCACACCCTGCATGAAGGACAACACAGTCTCTCAAAACCAAACCCCATGTAACTCTCTGATGACTCTAGTGTCACCGTCTCCTCTATCTCTACCTCTAGTTTCTCAGTGATGTATGTGTACCTTGAAGGACAGTATGACATTTTAATTTGTATGTTTTCAGTATGTCAGGATGTAACCCACCCAGGAGCGGCCTGCCATGCAGTGTGGGGTTAGTTGCTGGGGTGGGGCACAGCAAGCTGCGACCCTGTAGCCCAAGGCAAGTAGGAAGCTCCTGAGAGGATCAGGGACTTGCCCGTAGTAAGGAGCAGATCTGCAGCCAACCCTCAGTGGTTACAAAAACAGAGGCAACTGGAGGGGACTGCATACTGTTTTCTCCACCATACTGGAGGAAAAAGCCAGCTCTGCAAGGACACAGAGGGAGGCACTGGTTTTCAAAGCCTTTTATTTTAATGTGTTTTACCTACAGTTTTTCCTATTTAATGAGATACTCGTTCCAGTTTATTAATCTGTGTCCTAATGAAACCTAACTTACAAATCCTGTTTGGTGCATTCGAGTATGCCATCAGATAGGAAAATGATAAAGCTCTGTTACCTCAGTTCTCCAATCAAACACAAGCTAGTCACATACACAGATTACAAAAAAAGCCTCTGACTTCTCAGTCCATCTTTTTGTTACCAAGGAACGCTTCTCAAGACATAAGTACGCTTGATGGCTTATTTAGTTCGATATATAGTCTCATCGAAGAAAAGATGCATGAATCTGGTATTAGAGGAAACCAATAAACAGGATCAAGTGCTCTGCAGTCTTAGACTTGTCAGAAAGATGGCACAGAACAAGATTTTATTTGTCACAACAGAAGGAAGACCAGAGACCAAAACCACCAGAGACAAACTGGAGAAAATATGTGGCTTCTGTGACTCTCTGTGTAGTGCTACAAGGTGTCTGGAAATTACCTACACTGTCAATTTTAAAAGAATACTTAAAAAACCTGTCTGGACATATAGCGGTACAAATAGTTGGAACATGGCTCTGTTGTCGCCTTTGCCCTTCAACCTTCAACGAAACCAGGTCACTTTCACTGGTTTTTCCTTTAAAAATTCTGACTCCTACCATTCTTATGCAAAAGAAGAAAATAAATCTTGTAGCACCTCTGACTTGTGGTTCCCTATTTGCTGGCCACTTCAGTCTATGCATGGTGCTACAACACACACCATTTACTTCACATGTGACTCCAGTCACGTTCTCCATGTCCTTCCTGGCTTTCCTTCAGCCATGGCATCAAGCTTCTCCTCTGGGACACCAATCAACCCTGCACTGGGAGAAGTGCCAGTACAGGAAGCTAAGGGGTAAGGCTTATGAGCAGACCTGTGGCAAGCACAGACAGAGCAGGCACCCAAGCCTTGGGCTTTCTCAGAAGCTGCTGCTAGGAAAAGGGCTTCCGCTCCATGTCACCCAACTGGATGAGGAGAAGAGATGAGCTGTCCTGGGTGCTGACATGCGTAAGTTTCACTGCAATTCTCCTAATACTGAGCTTATTAAAAACAAATAATAATAAAAAAAGACTACCAAGTAGCATTTATATATATATATATGTGTGTGTGTGTATATATATATATATGCAGCTGTACACAAGCAGAACAAGACCTGTCCTGGACTGCTTCAGCATTCAAAATCACCACTGACAGCAATGGACGCCTGCAGTATCTCTGCTGAGGTTCGTCCCCAGCACGTTCATCACAACAGAGATGCAAGAATCGATGCATAAGTCACCGGGAAGGATCAAGGGGGTTAGTGCTACAATTTTTCTTCAACATTCACCTCTAAGAGCTGTAAAAATGCTTGCAGAAAAGAAAAGCTTGTCAAAATGACCAGGCCTTGGTTTTGTCACTTACTGAAGTAATTCTTATTCTCAAATTCTCATTTTTACTGAAACAATGACCTAGACCCAGAGTCCTTAGTTAGGTCCCTAACTTCTCAGTCTCTGCTGTTTTTCTTTCTAGATTTGAAAAGGAAGGGATTTTACCTTTTCAAAGGGTAATTTTTAAAAATCAGCTCAGACTGTCTTTGTTTTCCTCAACAGGGGCAGTTTTGAAGATTCATTATCTAATCCCATGTGATCAAAACAGTTCACCTCCAAATCCCAAAGGATATCTCTTTACCAGAAATAGTAATAAATGTATTATCAGTAGGCAAAAAAGTAAATAAATTGCATTAAGATTGCTAAGGCACATTTAGGAAATACTGGAACCGAGGCTCTAATTCCTGTATGCAGTTAGATTCACAGGGGAATTTATAAAGTAATACTATTCATTAATAATTATTGCTATAATTCCATTATTATGATGATCAAGGAAGCTTTAAAACACTAATTTGAAAGAGGTAACAATCATCTGGGCCCTGATCCAGCAAAGCACTTAAAAAATGTTAGTTTTCATCACAAAAATAACCAACTGGATTTGAACAGGACTGACATGCTTAGGTTAAGATAATCTTGGCTTTGTTAAGCCTATAATGGGAAAAGCAAGTAGAAGCGTTATAAAAGTAAGCCATGAAATCCTACCAGAACTCTGCCACAATATTACACCATTATCATACATTCTCCAAGGGGTTACTTTCTTCTGTGAGACTACCAAGTAAAACGAAGAACTTTTATAGGAACTAATTCTGAGGAAAAAAATCCATTACGGCCCACGCACACTTAAACCCAATATATAAAAAATAGGTAGATAGTCACAAAAATCTGTATCTGGTATGTAAGGCCAAGATTAAAGTGTTTGACCTGAACCCAAACCCTGAACCAGGTCTTCCACATGTGATTCTGAAACATGTTTTCTTCTTTACTCACCTTCTTCAATAAGCAGCTGCACAAGCTCCTTCAGAGGCAAAGACTTGGGCTAGGTATCTGGGTGTTCAGTTGCAATTTGTAGAAGAAAAGGAAGAAATACAGGAACACATTTTATTAAACATCTTGGCAATGTTTGCATGTGGAGTGGGTAGGAGCTGATCACAGTAGTTATGGCCAAACAAACTGCCAAGCCTCTGTAATCTTTCTGAAAAGGATCCTGCCTGCATCCAGTGCCGGTCCCTTTTATCTTACCTGATGCAGAGAGGCCGCCTCTAAGGCTGTGAGCTTGTCACAGCTTGTCAAGACTCCCAAAAGTTATCTACCCATCTGCTTAAAAGAAGCAGTGCACCTCTTCAGAGTCCCCTATGGAAATTTGTTCTCTTTTGACCAAAGACTTTCTTTGGCACACTGAAAATTAATTAAAAAAAACCAAGGTATTCAGCCTGAAATGTAGACAAGGCTTTTTGGAAGCATGTATCTTCCTTCTTTTTTCCACCAACCATGAAAACAGTAGTGGTCAAGGAATAGTGTCTTTGAATTTCTGTAATATAATTTAAATGGGATTTAGCTGCAGCAGAACGAATTCTGAAGAACCCAAAGAAACTGATCTTCAGCAGTTTTTGAGAACAACATGAATAATTTGCTGTCTTTTTATTCTACAACATTGGATCATGCTGTCCTTTTACTTTTTTATTTTTGCTCTTATTTCAGACCAATATTATTCTCTGTATATATATTTAAAGTATTTAATTTTATGTATAGAGTCCAATAAAATCATCACCAGTATCTGATAATAAAACCTCTGCCTTCGCCTCTTGGCTGTCACTTGCCCTATGATACACAGAGATTTCTCCTTCTAAATGAATTCAGCACAATGAGGAATGAAAAATAAGATGAGGAGTTTCACATAAAATCACATTTCAAATGCTCTGTCCACATTCCAGACACTTTTATAATGTAACCTACCAAATTCTCAGTGTGGGTTCCTACCTCTCTTCTCCTCTCCCTGAGCAGCCAGTGAACACTAAGTTCTACTGCAGTGCACACAGCATTCAGAGTCACATCCATTTCCCATCTCTCCATCCACTGCCCATTTATATAACACACATTTTTAATTAGCCTTCACAACTACCTTTATGCTTAGATTATTAATGTTCCTAAAGTAATGTCTATGGGTTTCAACATTACATATTTACAACCTTTAATCTCAAATCATACCACCTCCCTTTGCCTACACGGAGCATGCAAAACAACCAGAACAAAAGGACATCATATTCAGGAGTCAGAAACTAGGAAAAGATGTAAAGGCCATTTTATCATTTACATGTTGCACGACATTTCAATTCTATGAAATATAGCTCAGCACCAGAAAATATGATTGCAAATATCATTAACAGTATTAAAACAGATTATATTTGAGTTACTGAAAAGACAGTGCGCTGCCGGTGGAACGCAAATGGATTGCCTGACTCATTCAGGGTGAAGGGTAATCCTAGAGGTTTCAGAAACCAAATGCAATAAAAAGCAAAAAATCCTCACACCACCACTGAAGAACATTTCATTAATTATATGCACTTCTACATAGCTCCCAAACTTGAGGCAAACGCTTCACAAAGAAAAAGAGGGTGACAGTCTAGGTTATAAAGTTTATCTATATGCCATGTGGTGCAGGATTGTGCAGAGATACTCAGCTAGCTCTGGAAGCAGCAGCAGTAGAGCTGTGCCCAGCCTGCTGGGAGAGAGCAGTACCTGGTGTGGTTGCTGCGCCACAATTATACGTAACAGTTCTTCCCGCATCTGCGCTGGTGGCACAAACACGTCAGACGCCTCTAATACGCCATGGCATTGCATAGGCTGTCTCGTCCAACACAAGCTATAAATTAACAGAGTAGGATAGCAAGAACTGAGGATGGAATGGATATTATGAAAGACAAGTGTCACAGCAATTAGATCACACATAGGATTTTCCATATTTAATGACTATGGTGACATTATATGCCACACTCCAGCTATGTCCTGATTTGAGATGAGACCTGTATGATAACTCTACTTTACTGCCTTTTCTTCTCCCCCTCTCCTCTCAAGGTGCACCAGTTTCCTTTCAAATTAAGGCTGGAAAGAAGTCGTGTTGTATTTAAGGAGATCCTCTAACATAAAAGGCTAGCAGATGAGGGCTGTTGGAGTGTGCATGCATCCCAAGATCAGGGTTTTGGGGTGCAGCACTGATGGCACACGTACTGATGGCATCCAGAGCTTAGCTTCACCTACTCCAATATCCTGTTCAAGAGCAGCAAGTAGGAGACTAAAGAGAAAAATGTTTGGGTTTCCCCAATGAACACCTTTGTCCTCAACTTTTTCTAAGCTTATGCCCTTAAACACAAAGAAATATATCCCTCTTACCCTCTCTCAGGAAATAATCATTGACTGTTCTTTGGAATTTTATTAACCTCTTTAGATATAATATACTGTGGTAATGACTTCAATAAATAATTTATTAAGTAAAATATGTTTTCTTTTATGAATTTTAAATTACTTCTTTTTTATAATTCTACTACTATGTGATTTCTTTTTGAAAGAATAAGTGGAACTTTATACACATATGGTCAACTTCTGTTGACACAAGCCGTCTGCTCAGCTGTCTGGCACACCAATGACTGAAGGAGGACAAGAGCAGGCCAGTGGCAGTCGTGACTCCCCACGTTGGGAACCTGCATCTCTGACTGCCTGTCAGTAGCCAAATTTAGCAAACTCTACAGCACTCTGAAAGGCTGTTTTGTTCAGTCAGCCTGCAGAAGGCACATTATTTGATTTTTGTTTTCCATTTTTCTTTGTTCTGGTTGGTTTGATGCCCAAGGCCATTCGAGGCTTTATAAAAGCAAGACTTCTGAACTAATTTCATGCTTTGTTTTTAGAAATTATTTATAGTACTCATATCCTTTTGTCACAATACAGTAAGTAAATATATTGATATTAATGAAAATAAGAAAATAAATTACTAGCGCTCAAAGTAATACCAATAAGTAAGTATTTAAATTCACTGTGAATCCATACTGAAATCTGATTTTTTTAAAATGGTCTTCTGGAGTTACATGCTTATATTTTAGTGCGCACTAATGCAAATCTCTTCAAAGACCAGCAAAAAAGATTTCTGAAGCTGCAAGTCAGACTAGTGTCAGAGAACTAAAACCAAAAAATGGCTTATAGCTAATAATTCTAAAGATAAAGTAGGAAGCAAAATAGCTTTAGCTGCATTAAGCATAATGTGCAAAGACTCTCAATTTCCCACTCATTCTCATCTCAGAGGCATCTTATCTCTAAAACTGCGTATTTGGTGAATTCAGTAATTACATTACTTGAAAACTGAAATATGAATGGTGAAATGAAAAAAAAGTATGTAATGAGTTGTTCTGTGACCGACAGATGTAATGAAACGCGATTTCCTACAGATTTGAGTCCTACTTCTCTCACACCCCTTAACCAAAATAATTTCAGCTTCTCTCCCACTACATGTACTTCCTGACATCTCTTCTGGGCAGGAGACAGCACCTGCTGTGCTTAGCCTGGAGGTATGTATATGTTGATTGCTGCCAAGGAGAATATATAACAGCTTTCCACTCAGTAGAGCACTGATTTGGGTTTTTCCTCTTTACTCAGCCACCGCCATCATGAAACTTGTCAGAACTTAATCATCTTAAAGACTCACAGAAGACGTTCTTCCCATTTTGTGGGAACTAGATGAGCAGTTCAGAACCTGACACAGAGGACTGACAGACAGAAAGTGATTGCACAATCCTTTTTTCCTTAGGAAATGGTAAAATGTTACACCACATTAAAGCTCCATTACTTTAGTGGTGCTGGCAACACAAGCTCCTTGAAAATTTCAGCAGCTTATTAAATTTATTGAGGTATGTAACATAACTGCCTGGGACAATATAGTTAAATATACATTAAAAGTATATTTTTAAATGTAAATTTTGAATTTTATATATACCCTACACACTATAGTTTTTATATGTAATGTGTATATGTGTATGTAACTATATAAAAACGTGAAATAAAATCAAAAAAGTCTTTGAATTGTATTGATTTTTTTTTTTTTTAACTGTAGGCCCTCATCAAAATAGAAACCAATCTAAATGGGTGGTGAGATACTTCTGATCCTTGCACACCCCCGAGGCTGGGTTTGAGTATGAACTGATGGCGGTTTCTACCACAGTTACATCTGAACACAGCCCCAGGACTCTGCCTAAACCAGGCAGAGCAAAGAGCTGGAGTGGTTGACAAGTCAGCTGCAAGAGCCATAGTAAGTCTCTTCACGGGTTTTACTTCTTTCTTAAATTTTATCATGACTATAAACAAGCTTTAGTTTTACTCTGTATTGAAAGAAAAGGCCAAACGGGATTCTTGTCTCGCCCACCCTACTGCTGTCTTTTCCATGCCTTCCCCAAGGGTGGGCTGGCTTTGACCTGAATCACAAGCCTCTGAAATCCTGCTCTTTAAGATCCAGAGTTACTTAAATATTTTCTTCCTAAAACTCACATGACTGTTTATTCCTTTCTTAATTATACCCCTAAGGAATAACTAATCCAGGGTTTGGTTTGAGCACTTCAGTCAGACAACTCTCCTTGTTTGCTTCACTTGGCTTCCAGGCAGGGAAAACCTCTGAAAAACCCTCTGACACCCTCCTGGTCCCCACACTCCTTGCGGTGATCCCCTTCCCAGCCCTGCTCTGAGAGGCGTCGTTCAGAGTTGAGCAGTATCGCTGGCAACCAGCTGCTTGTTTTACCCGTGAAGTCATCCACAGTGTGATTGCTCCTGTCACAATTTCCCAGATGCAGTTTGGCTATTACATGCAAATGCCTCTTATGAAATGAATATACAAAGCTAAATGAAAGCCTCCTGTCAAAACAGAGGTTGTGATAAAGATGCTGCTCACAGAACCGACACCAAATTCACACAGACGTATTCCCAGCCTGCACAAACATCACTTTGAAAAGTATAGTTTTGCAGTGTTCTATAAAACAAGGGGAAGAGAGCTCAGAAATACACAGGTGGCTTCCCACACCTTGAATATGATCCTCAAAACAATTTTTGTGAGAATTGTTATGTGATAACCCTCCTGGTTATCAGGAGGGAAGTAACTGACAGCAAGCTAATGCAGCTGAGTAACGTACTCTTTAATAACCCACACATGGTCTACTAAAGCACCTAAGTTGATGTGTTACTTTAGTACTTGAATTTTTTTAACAGTAGGCCTGAAATCGCAAAACCATACATACTACTCTTCAAGGACTTCTCCACAAAAGAATGCGACCAGTTGGTTCAATACTGCTTGGCTGAATTTCACTTCAAAAACTGGTAAAAGGAATTTTGTAGAGTGCTGCAGGCACAAAAATGCATACACACACACACACGGAATGTATGTAAGACGTGCACACAGCCACAAAAGGGAGCAGAGTTCAATCGCCTAAGCGAGAGGAAGACTTCAATTACAAGCCACAGCTTTCACCTGAGTTTGAACTTCAAAATATATTTGAAAGACAAATAAAGCTGAATCTCCTTAACCACCATAAAACAAAACATACATAATTGTTCTGGTTTACTATTAATTTTTAATGTAGGATTAAATTATTTCTTAACTCCAATGCACGTTGTGGTTATAGAAGAATATTTTCATTTAGAAGAATATTTTCATCTTCAAGCTCTGTCATGAAACAGAAGAAGGAACATTTTCAAGACACAGTCTGGTCTGTGGCCATAAAGCAATGTTCTGGCATCTGCTGCCATTTTCTCTTTTCCCTGTGCTAACCTGGTAGAGAGATGGGGTAGCTGGTGGGCTTGTCACCGTCAGTGCTTCATACCCATGATTTTTTACACAGGAAAATCACTTACTGCTTATAAGAATCATAGAATCATAGAATAGTTTGGGCTGGAAGGGACCTTTAAAGGTCATCTAGTCCAACCCTCCTGCAATGAGCAGGGACATCTTCAACTAGATCAGGTTGCTCAGAGCCCCATCCAGCCTGACCTTGAATGTTTCCAGGGATGGGGCATTTACCACCTCTCTGGGCAACCTGGTCCAGTAGGATTACTGCTTTAGGCATTTTTTTGCTAGGGTTATGAACAGGCTGGTAGGAACTCATAAGAACTGTAAGGGGCAGATGTGGTGAAAGAGGTCATACCTTCAGTCTTCTTTGCCTTCTTTAGGCAAGCCTAAGTGAAGAGGATAACTGCTGGCAGGAGGGACAAGAAAGATCCTGCCTAAAATCCTGTTCCTAATGTCAGGTTAATGAGCACTGGATTTCAGTGGAAGAAATTACTCCAGAAGGAAGGAAACAGTAAGAGAGAGAAAAATGAGCTAAGAAAAATGGGGTATTATGGAAAGGAGGAGAATGAAACAAAAAATCCCAACAGAAAAATAGATAGGAAACACTTGTACCATCTAGATCAGTTTGTATCCCACAGCACTATACATACATCATCTTGCACAATTTCATACTTTGAATATCTATTTTTGACAGAGCTCTAGAAATAAGAAGTAAGTTTCAAAATGACATTATCTCTAGCAGAAACAAGCAGTCCCTGCAGGCCACCGCCCCTCATGCTTCTGTAGAGAAAAGACCACTTCTAACAACATTTCTCTGGCCAAGCAGTTTTCCATTGCCACTACTTAGATGAAAAATGTGTCCAGCTCTCCAGAAATACTCTGCAGTTAGAGTCTCTGGTGATGGCAGACTCAAGTCTATCAAGAATATCAGATGATCCAGCTAACACAAGTCTCACCTACAGCTGTGGAAGCCACCATTAACTACCCCATAGCTGATCTCCTGGGAGAAAAAACAGCCGACCTGGCTGCTGCCAAAACTGCTTTCCCGTCAGCTGCCAACACAGTTCTTCTCACCAGGAGAACAGCACAGACACCAGTAGACAGCAGGTGACCTCTTAGCAGATGCTAGTAAGTTTTCGATAAACTTTCGAAGGTTAGAACAGTAGCCGACATACACTGCATATTAGCAAAATACTTTACAAGAGATTACTGAGAATCTCTGAAGCTTATTCTGGACAGAAAAGAATAAAATCACCAAACCTATTGTACCCACTAGAGTAACTAAAATGCATATCACCCAGAAGAGACCAATACAATTAAAATGCGCCTTCCTCATGTATATGCACGATTATATGTGTGTGTAGAGACATCTAGATGTATGCAGATGACAGAAAAAAGAGATAAGAAACAGTTAACAACACTGCTGCTTAAATTACCATGATTCGGGATTAGCAGAGCACATGTAACTCAGCAATTTGTTATACCCCATCTGCAAAATCAGGTAGGCACTAGTGAATCATTTATAATTCATATTTGGATCAAATTTTTATCCAGCTCTCAGTTATGAAGAAATATGTTTCTGCCATCCTTTTTCAATTTTAGAATGGCATTATTTTAAAGAATTAGCATGAAAACTTATTTATAAAATGGAGAGCTGTATCCCAAAAAGCTCTGAAGCAAACTCGGCAAGGACCAGGAAACCAGCTGAAGGTGCACTTCTGTTGTGAAGTTTTAGCCATCCCTGAAGAGATAAGCAGAATTATATACTAATACAAAATTATCCTTAGAATTAATATGTAAGTTATGCTTTTGTATTTGGTATAATTAGGACCAGTACATGATGTTAGCAAAGTTATTACTATTATTCTGCATTTAGTCCTTGAATCAACACCTCAAAAGGATGTTTAAGACTAAAGAAAAATTTCTAGAGAAGTTATACAGTCACATTCGTGAAACTTGCCTCAGGCAAGCCCTAAAGAACTTCAGCCTAGATAGTTTATCCAAAAGAAAGCCAAGATGAAATCGCACATTTCACAAATACTGGCAGACAATAACAGTTTTCATACTCTCTATAATGTTTTAATGTTTAATTTATTTTATTTTTAAATATATTTTAACACAGGGTGGGATTCATCCAGCCTATTATTAAAAAAGTCTGTAGTGCAAACATTAATCTCTGATCTCTTCATCTAGAGTTCCTTTATAGTTAATGAGCACTTTTAATAGTATCAACAACTGGAGCATCTTACTTAGACGTCTTAAAAAAAAAACAACATGCAGCTCAAATTAATGTCTGTATCAGGGAAAGATTCTGTGGTCTGCATTGTCTAGGGATTGCTTTTGTGTCTTAAAAACTATCAATAACTACTGCTTTGCATAATTCTTGGAAGCTCCAGTAAGCATTTTTTTGCAGAGTTAGTCCCTTTTTAATGAAAAACATACACTGTTCTTGATGCAAGGTGAAAAGTCACATATCCAAGATGTCAGAGTCCTGCAAGGCCATTTGGTACACTCTGTTTTCAGCCATATGAATCTCTTATTTACTTGTGAAAGCCGGCAGCACATAAAAATAAGTGCATTAATATCTTGCCTTGACTCAAATAGCTTTCAGCACACCTGCATGTAAGTGCCTAACACAGACCCTTCCTTCCTCAAGAAAAAGAGGTGATATCCGTGACACAACCCCAGCATCAATACCAGCAGTTGGCTAAACAAACATCTGGATAACCTTCCTCCCGCTGGCCTTGCCTAGGGAGTGCGAAGTCCTGGTAGGTGAACAACGGAACCGTTCTGAGCATCTGCAGGGATCCCGCTCCTGATCTGCAATAAATTAGGTTGTTTATGGAACAAGTAGTTCTTCTGAGCAACATACCATTACATACCATTAGCAACATACCATTAATTTCCCTTCACAAATGAAGGGCTATGGGTTATTTTGGTGACTTGTACACACAGTCTTTGTAACTCCAGTTACTGTGTTTCCTCCAAGGCTACTGGCTTTTGTGACCCAGCCTAGCAAAGACTTCTTTGCACACCCCCAATTAGGAAATGTCTGTGCTTGACCCTCAGTATTTGCTGCTGATTTGATAATGATCCTACTTAGTGCTTCGCAATAGCTATGTATATGCTTCAATATTGTTTCTACCAAAGTCAAAGGGTTTTATCACCAGTGGCAGTGGCACCCGGGAGGTGCCTTTCACTAGCATGCCAGTCACATTTTAACCCCAAGGAGGGTGTAACGGTACTGAGGTACGTTAAGAAACTGCAGTGGTAACCACGTTAAAACATGTACGTAGCTGCAAACACAAACTTTAAAAAGAAAGATTAATTGTTGAAGGCACACAGTGCTACCTACTTCACAGTAAAATGAGTTGAAGACAGAAATACACTTGAATCAGGTGATCTTAGTTGGACATACCTTGTCTCTTCACAGTCCCTATTGTGTCAAACACCAGAGGAAATTATAACCTTGAACAAAATTTTCTGAACAGAAAAATGGCAAGATAAATTACCTGGGCTGTCGCAATATATCAGTGTATCAATCAATAACAGTCTCTGCAAATTTGCAATAGTTTTAATAGATACTGCTGTGCATAGTGCTATTGTTTGAAAAAAATCTGTTGGTTTTCTTTAAAAAAAAAAAAAAATCTCAAAAGCACAATTAACTATACTGTTGGGAAAGCTGGTGCATATCCAAAACAGCTCACAGGTGAAGGCCTTTCATGAAGACAATGCTATACATTTACATTTCTGCCAGTTACACTGGCTGTTCCATGAAGAGGAGCAGACCACTCCAACAATACAGCTCAAGGATAAGAATGGGGAGCAGCAGGAGCTGAGGCAGTTGAGTAATTCATCTCTCTTGAGAGGAATAAGACACGATTGCACTCTCTGTACTGGCTGGCACAAACTCTTCAACAACAATCTACTATGTGGAAAACAGACTGGCCTTTGTTCTTTGTTTATGCCTTTACCAAGAGCATCACTCTTAAAATACTTCAGTAATTTGAAAATAATGCCTCTGATATAAAAGCCAGCTGCATAGTTATAGAAATTAATGTATAATAAACAGAATGTATCCTATGAAGGCCCTTCCAGGAAAATGTTGATTTGAACTGCTTCTGCTCATTCGAACATATTCAAATTGAATTCTGCAAGATTGTTGAGAAGTATTTCGTCTGAAGCAACAGTTACATCCAAACACAGATCTAACTCTTTCATACTTTGGGGCATTGCAATGCTTAATTTTAATGGGAAGAGACTGCACTGCATTGTAGAAATACAATAATATATGGAAAGCATTACTTTTGAATGTCTGGATATTTAATTAGCTTATAGCATACTTCAAAGAGCTTTGTTAGATGAGATGCTACAACTTACGCAATAATTAACATGACACAACACCATTACTTCTGCTGAATACCCACCAGATAATATATTTGCCTCTCAACTTTCTCTTTGAATAGATGACAGTCATCGTGCCTGGTCATATCACAGAATCATGTATTCGAATCAGACCATGGGAGGGGCACATAACAGGCACGTTTGTGCCGCTTGCCTGCAGCCAAACAGTGTCCTAAGTGCTGAGTCCTAACAGAGAGTGCTCCTCTGCTGCAGCTCAGCACGGCTCAGCATCTCTCCCAGTCCTGAACCAGACATGAACAACTGGCAGATCCTACACGGGGCTGTCTAATCCCATAAGGTCAGAGGGTAAAAGGAAGGCTGCAATGTTGCATTACAGCTGTGCTGCCCTCCCCCCAGCCTGTCATTTTACATGACAGGCACTGTCAAAAGATGGTGATCAGAGCTATACACTTAGCACGTGGCCTGCTCCCTCTCCGCGTCCCAGGATCTCAGGAGAGAGCCATGCAGGAGACAGGCGGCTCACTCCCAGCGGCTTCCTTCCCTGGGGAAAAGTACTGGATTGGGAATTGCACATAAGACATTACACCTGACCTGCAGGCTTGCTGCAGCTGAACAGACCCACAGCACTACCTGATGGACTTGCAGGCAGCTGCCCAGCAGGAGAATAAGCAATGCTATCTGCCACTGCAGGGAAGTGCAGGCTTCTGCACTTCCACCTCCCACTCCTCCGTAAAGACCTTTATCCTTCATTTTGCCTTTTTTTCAGCCAAAGAATAAAAGTAATATTTATCTTTACTGATGGCAGTTATAAATCAGAAACAGCAGGAGATTGTGGCCATTTTGAATGAAGACAAAAACCATCAGGTATATTCAGCTGCTCCTGGGATCATGAGCTCATTCGTACAGAACAGTAAGTAGGGGAATGGTCGTTCTCTAATAAGACAGTAACAGCACGTGCTATGCCAGTTATGAGGTTATTGGTAAGGAAAGCATGACAACATGTACATGGAAAATTAAGCGTGAGGAACACTGCAACAAAGGTGGATAAATCTTCCTCAAACAGAAAAGGTGCATGAAAGCAATTTGATGGACCTCATCCCAAACACAAAACAGGTTTCAGGAATGAAAGATCTGTCTCATGAACACCTGTCCCAAGGAAAAAAAGATATAATAAGGTGTATTTATAAGCGCAGAGGACAGAACCGCTCTGAAAGTCTGCTTGCAGCAGCGTGCATTGCTACAAGTTTGAGAAGCACACTCTCCTCCCACATTGCCACACAAGGCCAGCCACTAGGTCTGTCAGATCTGGCTGATAAGAAGCTTCACTTATGCCTGTAAATCAAAATAAGAGCCTAAGCACAGTTTCTGTAAGGACCAGAACTATTACACTCTGGTATGATGCTAAACACAGTGCAATAGTATCTCGTACTCAGTAAGGTGTAAGTGAGCTTTATCCCATACTCGTTATCCAAATGGAAAGACACCCACCAATTTCCAGAAATTCTGATCAGGCAACTGGAATCACAAGTAACTATTAATAAGCTGAACTTATGTCTTTGTTAGTGTAGAAATAAGCTTTCTAGAACATAAATAAAACCAGCTGAACAGAAGAGTTAGCTCTCTCCAGAGATTATGTGATAAATCAAGGTCCAAAGACATTATCTGAAAAACGGTATTTCTAAGGGTAGAAAATATGTGGACTGAAATCATGCCTACAATATATGCCATTTCACTAGCACTGAAAAATGCAGTATACAAAAAGTCATGTCATTGTAATTTGGAAACAGACAAAACAGCCAGACAAATATTAGACTCCGTAAGAATGAATTAAATAGTAAAAACAGAGATTTGGGGCTATTTCTCAGACAGGTTAGTTAACAATGACTACAAAATTAAGTCTGATCTACATTAATTTGTTCATTAAATTAAAATTAACTGAAGCAGTATATAAAATGGAAATGTAAGGAGGTATTTCACAAAAAAACCCACAATGCATAAGAAGAATTACTGTTACTTGTTTATATTGCACAGATCCCTTGGGCTCAGTACTACACAAATATTCAACAAAACAGTTTGTCAACATATCAGTCAAAGACACCAAGGTTCAGACTCCTAGAAGGATTTGGGCTAGAAGGAGGTATCTATAGGATTCATTATAGCACTAATCTGAGCTGGTGCTTTCCTTGTCCAGCAGCAGAAAATAAATGAAGTTATAGAAGGTAAAAGATGCAGAAGTTAAACATGTCAGTGCAAAATAACTTTAAGCCAAGGAACGATGTTTTGCCATTAGGAGCCCTGACTTCCTTTGATCCTGTTCTACAACAGAATAGTGGATTTCACTTCAAGCATTTCAAACCATATACTGAAAACTGTTTCCAAAATTATATTAAAATGTCTCTTGTTTATGTTCTTACTTGAATGATAGTCTTAGGAATATACATTAACTTAATGCAATTAAAAGTGATCTTCAGGGGGAAAAAATAATGCCTGCATACCCCTAATGAAAATCTAAGCATACTCCTATATGTAGCTAGATGGCTTAGAAATCACTATGATCACTATGCAGAGCTGAACTGCCGCTCTTATTTCAACTGTTCTTATTTCAGCTTCTTCAGAGGCATGTAATGTTGCTTACTGCAGTGTAACATGACTTTATAGGCAGCCCAAAGTTAGTCCACCTTCATATAGTGAATACAGTCATCACTGAGCTATGGGCTTTCAGTTGCCCAGCAGTATGTATATACAGGTCAGGAAGGGCTTCAGCCTGCTCTAACCTGATCACCGGGTACCACCTTACATGTTTCAAACATATTTACATTGTAGAACCCAGTAGGACATTTCAGAATAGTCAACAAAAATACAGATCAGGTCCTATGCTTCTGTAATACATATACAAAAAGCTCATTTGGTGTAGCTTTCATGGCAGATACCGTCTCAGAAGTACAACTACTCCAACCTTCAGAGAGGAATTGACAGATATACATATCAAATATCAATTCAAACCAGAGAAGTATTTGAATCAAAAACCCTTGCCAGTAGACCTAATGCTAAGATGTTATATTTCAATATAGCTAACATTTAAAAACTAATCACGTTGATGAGGTCAAAAGCACAACACTGCTTCTGTGCATTAGTTCAGCATAAATTTCTGAATTAACAATGTTTTTACCACTTTATCCATTGCACTGGGACCAATCATTTGCTAATAAGAAGCTCATATCTTTCACTTCATTACTTAAACATGGTAATAAATAATTATTTTAAAACTGGATGTAAGAACTGAAAAAAGACGTGTCACCAACCTCTAATACAGTGGAGTCTTTTTCAATGAAGATCCAGAGGCAGTATCTAGAATTGAAGAAAGATGGGGTTCAGTTGTTTGCTCAACTCTCAATTTTTCCATTAACAGTTGTTAGAATTCGTTATGCATACTTTCATAACATTTTCTTATAATCAGCTTTTTCCAGATGTTTCCTGCAACTCATAAACATGTAGGTTTCCAGTCAGTCACTTTCTTGCGTAAACATAAGACATATTAGTAAAATCCTGCCAAAGTTGAATTTTAAAAGCAGAGTGAGCTTGTGTGGTTTTAATTTTCCTGATTACTTGATATACAAACTATTATAGACTGCCTTTAAAAATAAGCTTGGGCACACACTTAGCTATTTTTAAAGTCATTAATACCTTATCACAAAAAGTTGATCCTAGAGCTCTCTCCTGCAGTAAATTACACTCAGATGCCTGCTCAGATAAATGCTGGTATACCATCACCAAACTCCTGCTTTCTCTAACACATTTAATTCTTCCCTTTATAGTATCTCTTTTGATCTCTCCTTACATTTGTCTCCATCCAGGAAATTTTGGCATGCCCTTCCAGAATGATTCAAAAATCTTTACTCAAGTTCTGCTTTGATTTCTTCTTCCCAAACGTTCTCCGATTCACAGCTGCAGATACTGTCAAACTACCTCCAAATCTCCATTTCCTCTCTTAGCAGTTTGGGTGCAATATCCACTATACGTCTGGATTAGTGGATCCAAGGTAGGAACTACACTACACTAGCACTACTTGCAATTTTTCAAACGCTTCCAAGATCTAGTGCAACCCAAACACAACATGTAATACAGAGTACTCACTTCAGGAGCTGACTACATAAACTAACAGAATTCCAGCTCGCTCCCATGTCTGTATTTCCTTTTGTAACTGTAGTTCATCCCTATTATACAAAAGATTTTTATGTTGTGTTAATAGCCAAATGGACAATGATTTAAGTATGTGAATGTGAGGTAAGGAATTTTTTAGAAATATAAGGTCCCATGCTAATTCCATGGGTGACATAAAAGACCCAAGCACTCAGGCTCCAAAGCTATACTACTTTGTTGTAGGTAGCTTCATCAACATGTGCTCACTACTCTGTTTCTCTTGTGCTCTGATGTACTGCAATGCAAAATCAGATCTGCTTTCAGTGATTTGGTGACCATTTACAAGACTAGAAATGTAATAATTTCTCATAAGGTTTCATTAAGTTGTGTAATTCTACTTCTTTCCACATGCTGCATGTCCATGTAAAGAGACAAAACTTTCTTGTGGCACCTTATCTCTAGAAGTTTAATGTCACAATCATTTCACTGTTCTGAGAGGAGAAGAAAGATGATGACTGTACTTCCAGGCTCATTCCTTCCCCCTCTTATAAAGTAAGTAAGTGTACATGTTAAGACTTTGGGGTTTAATCCTTCTGCTGCTGCTGACCTTGACAGAATATCAGAATATCCCCATCTATAAAAAACATGTCTATTATTTTTACGTCCTTGTAAACTACTCCTAAGGGTCTGTGGACAAAAATAATTTGAACTAATCTTACAAAGCCACATACACAAAAGGACTCTGTCACGCCTAAATTTTAGTCTCCATTCACTCCCTTGCAGAGTACATATTTGCATGGTAGTAAGTCTTAGTAACTCTGAAAACTGGTTTTCAAGCAACACATTTATCTCCAGTAGGAAGTTCTTGAAGTAACAAGTTATTGAGTACATCATCAGGATAATGCAATATATTCTGTCATTCTTCCAACACTTAATATGAAGGTTTATGTTTGCTCCATAATTTATTAGCTGGGGTGGAAAATAAACTAGAACACAGAAAAAACAACCTCAAGGTTCTGAATGGTTTTCTGAAATGACAAGCATTTAAAGAATGCCAATTTCTCATTAAAGTTCCCTCAGTTAACAATACATTTTTCTAAAGTAAAGGCTTGAGAACTATTCCCCACCATATTCAGTGAAACACCCTAACAGTACTATACAATAGTCTTTCTATAACTTTCTATATATTATTTTCCAAGATGTATTTGTGTTACACCAAACTCTGCACTTGTTGTTAATAGCTTTACATTCATTTCCTTCAACTGAAGCTTATGACTGCTGTGCAATGTAAGAAGCAAAGAAACATTAAAGAAATCAACAGACATTAATTTCCTGCTCAACAGGGCAACACTTGGTTAGAAGTAAACTGTGGTAGCTGTTAACATCTTCCTTCCCTTTAATCAGTAAGTCTGGATATTGCTATTCCATCATTTGTGAGTATTTCACCTCTAGAAATTTTAACTTTACCTTTAGTAGCTGTGACGGATGCACTCCTCCTGTTTGAACTAACTGAACTTTGGTCCAGGCAGATGCTCAGCAAGGACGCCTAACCGAAGTTAATCCTACTGTGTGAAGCTATCAGTGAGAACTCAGCACCAAACCCCCAAAAAATACAGTTTGGCTGGAGACTGGGCTGATAAGTGGCCGAAATTGCATTAACACAGCAGAAAATCTGACTACAAGTCAAGCACTTTACACTATAAATATCTGCAGCCATCAGCATCTGTTGAGCTCTCCCTCCATAGCAGCTGGCTGCGTGGCGGTGATCTCCCCTTGAGCAGGGACACCTCTCAAGGTTACCCGTCAAGGCTGAGAGATCCCTTACCTGGCACCAGACATCGATGGCTTGGTAAGTGACATTTCTTGCATGCACGTAACATTTAAGATATGTATAGTAAGCTTAAGCAATAATCTTTGTATCCCATACTAACTTTAAGTGTAGTAAATAGTATTGACCACCATTCCATTTGTACTTATTAAATATTTTACATATTTAAATTTACTATTAAAACTCAATAAATTAACTACTAGATCAGATCTGAGTGATCTCTAACTCTTCTCCTGCGACAGTAACCTATGTTTTATGGAAAAGCCTGTCAAACCAAGGCAGCTGCTAAAATAAAAAGACAGACTATGGATATTAGGGAACTAGAAATGCATTTTACAGGTGTGAAATACAGAAGGACTACAGAAAAACTACGGGGCATAGAACTGTGTCGTTTTGATTTAAAACAAAACACGGAGTATCTAGAATGGTGCTGTTATTGGGGGAAAAGATGAAATGTCCAGGAATAGTCTGGGAAACTGCAAATTAAAAATGTTTATCCTTGCAAGTTTAGAACAGAACATAAATCTTGCTTGCTTATATAGTTAGCGTAGGACCATCATAATTTTTAAACTAATCTGCTAAAGAATACAGTACACCCAGACACAGGGTGAGAGGAGAGGTCCTTCTAGCATGGTATATTGACCTGGACAATGGCGAGCACTGGATGCTTATGGACAGAACATAGGAAACAGGATGAAGGATTCTTGCTCTGCTGTACTCTACATGACTTAAATAAGAGAGAAAAAACCACACCAGTAAAACCAAACGCAGATTCAGAGAGGTCTAAAAGTGAAAGAGCTCTGTAGGCCTGTAGCCCACAAATGTAAGGGAGACAAGCCTATAAACTTGACTATTTTTCTGTCTTTTATCCTCCAGAAAGAGAATTTGTTGACACCTACTAAAAACCCCTGTCAACAAACCAGGCAAGTACTGGCAGTTTGAATGTGCCCAGGCAATACCCAGGCCTGGAGTTCAGTGACATCCCAGGGGATGTCCTGCCTTGCTCCTGGGTGGCAGGTCACGCTACTCAGACGACTCACCACTTGGCACCTCCCTGCTTGCCACGGGCACAAGTGATGGAGGGAGATGCTCCAGCAGGATTCACGCCTGGTGACAAAATAAGCCATCTTTCACAGACGACTCTGGGAACCTTCATTGTATACTCCTCTTTCATATTTAATCAATGACACTGGAAGTATCATTATTTGTATCTATTGGTACCTGAATTGGGCCACTGAGTCAGCTGGGGAAGCAGTGGTACTTCCACCTGATTTTTGCATTTTACGAGAACAGACAGACAATATTGCATCAGGTGTTACAAAAACGTGATTTGATTATTTCAGCTCATAACATAATGAAGACAGGCAGAAGATTTTTTTCAATTTTATCCCACTTTTCCCATTCACAGTGGGCTGTAAAAGATAATGAAGTAATTTGCTTGAATCTCCATACATGCAAATTAATAGACAACCACACAGAGTTTTAGATCATCTTTGCAGATCTAAATTCACTTCTTCAGCCTCAATCACAGTGTGAGGCAAGAAAGAGAGCTGCGATGGAGAAAGATTACTGCTGAACTCAATAATGCCTAAGTCATCAGGAGTAGCTCTTGAAAAAGACACTTTCAGTCTTTGCTAATCAGAAGGACCCATCAGTTCAGCACCAGGCACTGGATGTGCACAGCAATGGCAAAAAAGGGTCATTGTAAATTAACCTCCACTCAGAGAAAAGGGTTTTTTAATACTTATTATATATATGAATCCATTGCGGAGGAATCGATGCAAAACATCACCCATGGAAAAGAAACACGGGGAAAATTAGAACTTTGCCAAACTGAAAGATGATTATTATGTTTATATCAGAAAGATACTTTTATATCTATTATTTACTTAGGACTGGCTTCTGGATGAGAATACAGTATGCAGAGTCCTTCATAAATACAAAATGCAATGCTTTTTGTGCATGTCAAAGAGCTTAGATTTTCCAAGCTCCAAAGACATACAAAGCTGTTATCTATCTAGAGATATTAAGGTTCAATTGAAAATCAATACACTAGTTCATCACACTAAAAAAGTGACCTTAGTAACAACTGTTAGACGAAGCATTTCTAAAGGCATAAATTGCATTCATATTTAAGACATTTTTCTGGTTGCTTTTGTGAAAGCTGTTAGTGATAATTTGCCTCCTTTCCATAAAGCCTTCCTCTGCATTTTCACCTAATCCTTTTAAGTATCTGTTTTCATGTTCCAATTCATATGGCCTTTCCCACAAGTCCTTCACAAAAAAACCCCACTTGAAAACTGCAGAAAAGATTACGTAGCTTAGCTCTTTCTGTAGTCTGTTATAATATCTAGAAAGTTCAACTTGCTCTTACCACTTACAGAAAAGGAAGCTAACAAAAAGCTCAAAAATTACAGTGAACAAGAAGCTGTATTCAAAAATGTATAAAAGTTCTTCCATGTCTTTCAAAAAAAAGGTAAAGCAAATTCTTGCCCTGTCTAGGCATTACTAAAGAACAGAAGCCAGCATGAGTATTCCTTGACCTACACAAACAATAAGCAAGAACATAGTTTCATAGCGCCAGCAAGAATATAGCTCCGGTACAATACAGAAGATATGACCAACACAAAAACGGTACAAAACACTACATGAAAGATCCAGCTTTGTGGCTTGAAAACAGAAACAGAGTAGTATTTAAGAAATCTTCCTTTTTTTGTCCTCTTAAATTACAGTTTGGGTAGTAATGTCAAAGATATACCTGAAAAATTGTAGGTACCACACAGGAAAGACACCAGTCAAAAGCACAAATAAATTCATCTCACATTGTTGGAAAATTATAAATTAAATGGTTGGTTTAGATGCTAATTGAATTTTGCATCAGCTGTCTAACTTTAGTTCCCATCCTTTAAGCAATTTGTAATGCAAGCTCAGCACTTATTCCTTTTTTATTCTTTTTCTTTCTCTTTTTTTTAAAGTCAGATGTCTGGAAGCTGCTTTAGCAAATGCTTTCCTCATATAAAAGAAAAAAAATTACAAAATACAGAACACACAGATTCCTACTGTCTGTGATCTTTCCGGGAATGCTACAGAGGTAGCACTGGAAAACCCAGAGGAGGTTTCCCCATCAGACTGCAAGCCTGCAAACCCATCAGCACACTCTTCCAGTCCAACCCCGGCTCCAGAAGCAGGACAGACAGGCAGCAGTCTGGAAGATGGAACGACCCAATGAGGCACACCTTGCCTAAACCATCACCCCAAGCACTGGGCCACCTCCTCGCTCCTCCCTCCCCAGCATAATCCCCCCTGGGGGAGCTTCTCCAACTTTCCAGGGGAAGGAGGCACAGCTCCTGCAGAGGAGCAGAGCCCCAGCTCATCGGAGAACAACATTTCTGTCTACTCATTCTCACTGCACAGGCAACCACAATGGATGCTTTCTAACTCCTAAGTGCCTTGCTCTGCTGCCTAAATTACCTTCTACTAAGACAGTATTTTTGCAAGTAATTTATTACATGTTAATTTTTTCTATCTGAATTTAGGTTTTTTACTGAAGGCTACCGAATTTATAATGGTAATACACCCACCTGTCATAAAAAGTCAAACCAACCTTTTGCAATGCTGCTCCATGGAGGCTGCGTGTCTTAAAGGGCAGTTTCAGAATTTGATGAAGAACAACAGGAACAGGAACATGAAAAGAGCCTCTTGGGCCTGCCAAAGGAAATCAGCCTGCAAATTATTTCACTGATGGCAGGATTTCTTGTGTGGAGGTTTTGTTTAGAACAGGCAAGCGGTGACTCTTCCAGAAAAACAGGCAAGTCGGAGAGGTCAGCAAAGTTGGAAATTTAACCAAGTCGGCTCCCAAAGGCCTCATTCAGCTTTTCCAGGAAGTTCTAGAAGCTTCTGTTTCATAGAAAATTTTCTCTTCAACCTTTAAATACCCACATGATCTTCTAAAATGTCTGAAATAGCATTTTGATAATCTATTTAATATGCACACAAATCCGACTTATGCAATCCCTCGTAATGAATCCCCCATTCATTTACAATGAATGTGTGCTTGTAAACTGACTACTGCCATCAGTTAAGAAAAAGACAGAAAAAGCAAGTACTTCTTTAATTCAGAATATTTTTCCTGAAAGTTTCAAAAATCAGTTCCTCAAACTTAACAGTTGTTTAAGACATTATGGCATAATCTGCTAATGTGCTTGATTAAAGGGTGTATTATTTCAAATCAGAAATCTTGAAGCTGCTAGAAGTCATATGTATATGCCTAGCATGTCATTCCCATACATATTTCTGCTGACATAGCCACAGTGCAATCAGGGTTTATTTACTCTGAAAAGGGACAAGAGGTCCAAGAGATGCAAAATTTTTATGAAGAAAAAAAAATGCACACCAAGAAAAAGAAACCGGTTGGTCAACTGGTATATACAATTCTGAGAATATTGAAATTATTTCCATTTCACCAATCATAATTTCAAAAACAGCATTTCTTTAAGAAACTTTAAGTAGAACTATAAATATTGCTTGGTGAAATATGCTGACCCAACTTACGTTCCTTTAATGGGTACAATTTTAAATTTTTGTGCAATTACTATTAAAGAGAGAAACTTTAAGAATCAGCACCCAGAAAGTTAAAAAAAACAAACAAACAAACAAAAAAAACCCCACACAAATACTGCAAGGATGAGCTTACCAAATCTCAAAATACAACCTGACACACAAAATATGGTTTATTAAACCTATTGTTCATGTAAATCATCAGAGAGCTTATTGTAACAAAGACATTTTTAGAAGGGTGATCACTGAAGTTTTAATACATACTTTATTATCTGACTGGGGAAAATTTGCATGAGCAAGGGAATAGACTACTTGCCTCAGTAAGCATTTTCCAGCTACCAGCCATATAGTATTCAACTCTAACAAGCAAGAACCACACAGTGGGTATTTTAACTAAAATGACCGGCAGTAAAAGTGAACAAACATGACATTTAAGTTGTCATCTTTGAACTCTGGAAACCAGGGGGTCACTTTTACTCTTTACTCCAGAAAGAGCTTTACATCAGCGTCACAAACCAACAAGAAAAACCTGGATGTAAGTGTAATTTCTTCCACCCAAGGTTTGTGATGCAGATACAGAGTCAAGGGTGCCCACCTCACCTTCCCCCAGGCAACCTGTACTGCTCTCAGAGCACCCATTTGATTTCAATCTATTTACCATGGACATGCCCTAGTTTGGATGGATCCTTAAGACAACAGAGAGGACTGGGTACTGGCTCCCTGCCAGGTAACGTAAAATACAGGCCATCAGCAGGAAAGACTCCTGAAACTCATCTGGTGCCTTCGCCTTTCCTGGCTCTGCAGTCTGTCATAGCTGCATGGAGCAAAAGGGAGTTGATTCAAAACCCTCTTACAAAAATTATTTTAGTAAGCCTGCTGGGCAGAAGACCTCACCATTAAGTCTCCTTGAGGCTGGGGCTATTGTAAAAGTCACATCAGCTTTCCTTAAGCTGTGATGTTAACCTAACTAAGCTCAATTGCTGGAAGCAAGGCTTAGATTCATTTAAAAAAAAGGTGCATTCACAGGGAAGTCTGTACTGGTATAAAAAATTTCAGTTAATCAGATGCAAGCTCAATATTCAGAAAGCTCTTTCATTCCAAATTTCCTTCCCATTTCCAAGGGTTATGAAAAAAAACCCTGAACTTTTGTGTAAACTATTAACTGTAGAATCATGGAAAAATCACAAAACTATCTACAACCCTAGAATAAAACCAAAGTGTAACACAGCACAGACACAGGAAAATACCAGAGGCATCAGCCTGCAAATACAAATCAGAGTGTAAAGGAGTGAGTCAGGTAAAACCAGTTTTAGCGGTAGCAAACAGAAAAACAAGTATAATGTGGAACTGGAAATCAATGAAGAAAGTTCATGTAAGCCAACTGTGCTAGAAAACTTGTAAAAATATCTCCAAGTGGATCTATGAGAAGGCAGTAAGGGACCCCCAAGGCTAGCATGAAACTCGTCCTAGCACCAGTGTGCGAATGACTCATCGCAACCTCACTCCACTCCCCCTCTAGTTCTCCTTGAGAAGTATCACCACCACCAGCCTGTGGACCCAGAGGGGATGCTGAAAGGGTGAGTGTAACACCAGAGGTGGGAACAGGTACTAGAAAGTCCGTGTCTTAACTGTATTATTAACCATAACGATGGGGCTGGACTAACATAACAGCTGTATTTTGATTAGAAAACTAAGACATTAGTTAGGCTAAAAAACAATCTCTCAGCTCCACATGTCACTCACTACTCCCTCTCTCCCTGTAACAAGAGCACAACACCTGCAGCCCCAGGCTGAGCACCAGAGCCCTGCACTGATCAGAGCTACTAGAACAGACAGAAAAAAATACACTTCCAGCTGCCACCACGGAGTTATGAGGTTAAACAATTTTTAAAATTGCTTTGGTTGATCACATCAATGTCTTGTCATCTTCTACTAGCTGCAGGCTGCTTCATTAGATATTGAGGTCTGCAAACAGGGGGAACTAGATCTGTGAGCAGTGGAGATCCAAGCTCTTGCCTTTCTACAGGCGAGTACATCCCGAACCCAGGCTGTAAACAAGGTAACTTCACAGTGCAAAAGAGAATGCTATCAATGTGGTAAGAGCCTCTGCAATGCTTGCTCCCCATTTATTCTGGATTTAGCTCATGGAAAAACTGCTGGCCGGAGCTGGAGTCACTGCTTTTGCAAGGGATTAAAACTGAGCATTATTAGTTATGCATTCATACTGGAGGTAAATCACAAAGCAGACAGACAGATATGGCTCCTGCCCTAGAAATTACAAAGGCTCTTATGCTGAAAAGATTTTACACATAAGGAACTATATTCATGCAAGTAATCCTGCAGGACTGAGATCTTATTTAGTCTTTCTTCAGAAATTGAGCCTATATGAGCCGCACATAGATAATGCCTCCACTTCCAATAGGAAGTCATTCATTTTATATCAATGTTCTACCACTCATTTAGCTGTAGCGTTGCTAAAAGGATTTCCAATATATTAAAATATTATAATTATTAAAATAATATACACAATTTGCATTTGAACAGCATATTGTCTAGTTCAAAAAATACAGCAGGAGATACGCTCCATGTATTAGGAAATCTCTAACGTACCTCTTTCAGGCAGTGATATTACCCAGCGGATAGTATGAAATTCTCTTCAAAACCTCCTTCTACAACTTAAACCATTCCTGATGCAAAAGAGAAATAGATTCTGGCAAGACCAAAAAGATCTGCCTGTGGCAAGCTAAGTATACATACGAATTTGTTGCTATAAATGTAAAAAAAGGTTAAAAAAAGGAAAAACAAAGATGCTTACTATTCTACAAAGGCACAAACAAAAAGTTTCTTCTTTTTGATTAAACCACCTTCTGTTCTAAAGAATCTTCAAGTTGGTTTTCATAGAATCATAGAATCATTAAGATTGGAAAAGACCTCTAGGATCATCCAGTTCAACTGTCAACCCAACACCTCCATGCCTATTAAACCATGTCCCGAAGTGCCATGTCTACATGTTTTTTTGAACTCCTCCAGGGATGGAGACTCCACCATCTCTCTGGGCAGCCTGTTCCAATGCTTGACCACCCTTTCAGTAAAGACATTTTTTCTAATATCCAATCTAAACCTCTCTTGACACAACTTGAGGCCATTTCCTCTTGTCCTATCGCTACTTACCTGGGAGAAGAGACCGACCCCCACCTCACTACAACCTCCTTTCAGGTACTTGTAGAGAGTGATAAGGTCTCCCCTCAGCCTCCACTTCCCCAGTTCCCTCAGGAGCTCCTCATAAGACTTGTGCTCTAGACCCTTCACCAGCTTCGTTGCCCTTCTCTGGACACGCTCCAGTACCTCAATGTCCTTCTCGTAGTGAGGGGCTCAAAACTGAACACAGTATTTGAGGTGCGGCTTCACCAGTGCTGAGTACAGGGGCACGATCACTTCCCTACTCCTGCTGGCCACACTATTTTTGATACAAGCCAGGATGCCATTGGCTTTCTTGGCCACCTGGGCACACTGCTGGCTCATATTCAGCTGGCTGTCAACCAACACGCCCAGGTCCTTTTCTGCCAGGCAGCTTTCCAGCCACCCTTCCCCAAGCCTGTAGCGTTGCATGGGGTTGTTGTGACCCAAGTGCAGGACCCAGCACTTGGCCTTGTTGAACCTCATACAATTGACCTCAGCCCATCGATCCAGCTTGTCCAGTTCCCTCTTTAGAGCCTTCCTACCCTCAAGCAGATCAACAGTCCTGCCCAGTTTGGTGTCATCTGCAACCTTACTGAGGGCACACTCAATCCCCTCGTCCAGATCATTGATAAAGATATTAAACAAGACTAGACCCAACACTGAGCCCTGGGGAACACCACTTGTGACCGGCCGCCAAATGGATTTAACTCCATTCACCACAACCCTCTGGACTCGGCTACCCAGACAGTTCTTTACCCAGCAAAGAGTACACCCACCTAAGCCATGAGCCACCAGCTTCTCCAGGAGAATGCTGTGGGAGACAGTGTCAAAGGCTTTACTACAGTCCAGGTAGATAACATATATGTCCTTTCCCTCATCCACTAGGTGGGTCACCTGGTTGTAGAAGGAGATCAGGTTGGTCAAGCAGGACCTGCCTTTCATGAACCCATGCTGGCTGGGCCTGATCCCCTGGTTGGCCTGCACATGCCTGTTGAGCGCACTCAAGATGAACCGCTCCATAATTTTTCCCGGTACCGAGGTCAGGCTGACAGGCCTGTAGTTCCCCAGATCCTCCTTCTGGCCCTCCTTGTAGATGGGTGTCACATTGGCAAGCCTCCAATGGTCTGGGACCTCCCCTGTTAACCAGGACTGCTGATAAATGATGGAGAGTGGCTTGGCAAGCTCCTCCACCAGCTCCCTCAGTACTCTTGGGTGGATCCCATCCATCCCCATAGACTTGTGAGTGTCCAGGTGGGGTAGCAGGTCGTTAACTGCTTCCTCCTGGATTATGGGGGGTTTATTCTGCTCTCCATCCCTGTCTTCCAGTTCAGGGGGCTGAATTCCCTGGGGATAACTGGTCTGGCTATTAAAGACTGAGGCAAAGAAGGCATTAAGTACCTCAGCCTTTTCCTCATCCTTGGTGGCAATGTCCCCCCCTGCATCCAATAAAGGAGGGAGATTCTCCTTGGCTCTCTTTTTGTTGTTAATGTATTTGTAAAAACATTTTCTATTATCTCTTACAACAGTGGCCAGATTGAGTTCTAGCTGGGCTTTTGCTTTTCTAATTTTCTCTCTGCATGACTTGACCAGATCCCTGTGCTCTTCTTGAGTTGCCTGCCCCTTCTTCCAAAAGTGGTGAACTCTCCTTTTTTTCCTGAGTCCCAGCAAAAGCTCCCTGTTCAGCCAGGCCCGTTGTCTTCTGCGCCAGTTCATCTTATGGCACATGGGGCAGCCTACTCCTGCGCCTTTAAGACTTTTGCTAGTGTTGTTCTGGAAACCATGAGATAAAGTAAATTGTAGCTATGTAAGTCACCGTCTTACCACACACTGGCACTAGAAAACATAAAAAGTCTCTTCTCTTTGTCAAAGTCTGTGTGAGGTGTAGTATTCCAGCAAATGTCTTAAGAGGCAACAGGTTAGCCACACTCTGAACTGCCACCTGCTCATTTCTACATTACTTTAATGCTGATCAAACATCAGAAAACCAAAAAAATCATCTATTTCAGTGCTACCCTCACCACCCACATACCATTAATTGCTAGTTGGGCAATTAAATAAGCTTCTCTAAAAAGATGGGGATATTTAAATGGCAACCAATATTTTGAAGGAATTAGTAAATTTTATTCCACACTCAACATCAAAAAGTTCCCTGTATGCCATTCATTACTACAGTGATTTTTTCAAGCTCTGACTTCACTGATATTTGTGCATCTTTAAACTGCCTGTTCACCGAAGGACAAAACCAGATCATTAGTTACTGGATTTCAGTGATCCAGGGAGCATGTTTGGACGGCACACAGATTTTGCCTATACGCTATACTTTGAGCATTAGATGCAGCAGATTGTGTGGGGTGTCCCTGTCCTAGCTGTATCTGGGTTTGGTCCCTATCCCAAATGACACCGACTTGTGCAGACGCGTGGATTTCATTAGCATAAGCAGTAACAGCCAGACAAGTGAGAACACCTTGTATACTTATTTGTTATTGTTAGTTATTGTAAGTGTACATCCATAAAGAATTAGGTGGTATTTCAGTGAGTACCAGTATTGCGGCTCAGGGTGGTATTTCCAGTACTCATTACAAAGGATGTTCTTCACCATTAACCAGAGCAATTGCTAGCTCAGTTAAGGCTACACACGAAAAGTGCTTTCCTATTTCAGACAAAATGTGTCAGGAAGTGGAAAAAAATCAAATGTTTACTGACTCCCTCATTCTCATGTATTGTAGCACTACTATATTTGCTCAGAAAGATAATCTGACAGTTTGAAAAAATGGTTACAACAGAAGCACTTGCTGAAACAAAAAGCGTCAAATCAAAAAGGTTTGCCGGAGTCAACCAAGCTCAAACAATTTATCAAGGGCCTCCAAGTTTAAGTTTCTCAAAAACCTGTAAAATATTTCTGTTAGTAAAAGAAAGAAATCACCTTTTACACTTGAGAATAATGTTAGCAAAGCGTATTCAACCCACTCAGGCAGAGTTATGATAAAAACCCCGTTCACCTCTGGACATGGAGACCTTCAATCCGCCACTGCAGAATTTGATAAAAATGTTCCGAGAACTGCCAAAAGGTTCAGATTTAATTATCAGCGGAATCAACAGAAAGAAAGATTGCAGAAAATTATGAGTTCTACATCATTTAAGTTTTCTGATTGCTGACTTCTGGGCTTCAGAAGGAGCCTGCATTACCTTCTAAACTCTAATTCATCTGGTCTAGAAAGAGTAATTCATTTCTACTCCAGAGAACATAAAATTGTCACCACTTCAAAGTATGTTCCACAGGCCTGGATTTACTGGGGAGAGCAAGGAGTTGCATCTGACCCTGTTTCTATCATGCAGAACACCAATTAAACGAATGATGTGATTCTTTATTACAAGATTTTCAGCTAGTCAGTGCATGCTCAAGAACTATAAAGAGATCTGGATTTAGCTCTACTTATAAAACGAGAAAGCACATTATATCTGCTCCTGGGGAACAACCAAACAATTTTTAGTCATGCCTTGGATATAAATGGAGTAGGATTGCCTTAAACTTTCTGACAGGTAGCAGGATGATAAGTAACTTAGTCTGAGAACTCAAACAGGAAGACAAAAAGAAAAATCACTAATAGTTCTGCAGTCCTCATGGTGCTAATTTGTTTCTCTGACAAAATCAGATGGAATATTCAAAATACCACTACCACAAGTATCAAGCCCCAGGAGTAAATGTACTACTGTTTAAATGGTATGCAATAAAATAACTTTAAAAAAAAAAAAAGAAAGTAAGTATTTGGGTATTATTCTTTATTTATTGTACATGGCATAGAACAGAACCTCTAAAAGCATGACACATTAAAGGCACTTCATTTTTATTTGTGAAATACTGCTAAGACATTTATCATCTTTATTAAGAAAAAGTACCTGTAAAAAAAGGACAGGAAAAGTGTATACTTCTAGCTGTACCAACAAGTAAATACCCTTTTTTTATATCTGACTTGTGTTTCCACATTGCTTAACAATTCAACTGTGCATAGTAAAACAGAAAATACTTGGCAAATCTTTCTTTGCATTTCTTTAAATGCTTGTAAAGCAACATAAGTTGCTGCACGAGTAGACAACTGAAGAAGCCTTACATACGTGTATCCTACAACTTCATGTGCCTGCACTGCCTCAGTAAGAAGTCCAGCTCCTTCCCCTGCTCTGCAGGATCATACACCATCCCATGGCACCTACAACTGATCTCCACGCTCTGTAAATTGCCCTCCACTTAAGACTGTCTCCATAACCTGCCATATATCTTGCTTAAGATCTCGACAAGGTGCAGCCAGGTCTGCAGGTGTGTGTGCTCCCGGCAGAACAGGTAACCACTGAGGTAACCCTCCTCCTTACTGGGGCCAGTTGCAGTCATTTTGGAAAATTCCAGCCCTTCATCAAGTTTGAATTCGAAATTGCATAATAGGTTCAAAAATTACCAGAGAAACACTGGTGAGCGCACAGTACAACGGCCTAAGTTTCATTTCCTTAAAAACAGCCAAGACAATGTACAGGATTATTATTTTCATTAAATCTTTGTCTGGAAAACTAGATACTGATGAAACCCTCAGCATGTCATGGGTTTTCTTTGCCATGCTACTAATGTAAATCTCACATTTATATATAGCCAGGGTAAATCAGCTTCTCTTGGGTAAATAAGGCCAATTAACCATGGTCTTCTCACTTCTCTAAAATGAATCAATTACTGAAAATATTATTTTATGTAAAATTAGTCCATTGAGAACTGAACTAAATAATCAATGAACTACCGTCACTAAATGTCAGATATTAATCCTGGTAAGATACTGATCACTTGGGTTGGATTCAATCTGAATTAAAATTAAAACCATTTCTGTTCCATTACACGCTCCCTGATCAAACTGCCCTTCCACAGAGGCAATTTTTGATGTTAAAAAGAAACACAAAACAAAGAACGTTTTCTTTAAGTCTAAAATGTCATAAATAATAACCACATCCTTTATTTCCTTACTGCCCAATTTCTGAGATACCAGCTCATATTCCATGTTGAACGATTTAATGATTTTATCTTGGTGCCTAGCGAACCAAAGTCTCCTCTGTAAAACCAGTACGTATCATTTCACATGGTTTGGCAGAATCAGCATTCTAGACCTAGAAAATGCTAACTCTGTTTACCACAGCATCCCTAACAGTCCATCTCCTCATTTTTCTATTAAGACTCCCTCCTGGGCTTAAAACCTGAAAGTTTTAAGAAACCTATCCATATATTAGGCATGCAGCCAGATGAGACTTACACAGTACTCTGATTTCTTGTATCCATTAGAGGGTGTGTTCTACTACCAGGGAGTCATCTCCCTTCTGAAGCAATGTAGTAAAAGCATCAAAATATGTATCTTAATGTTATGGTACATAGATGTGGACTTATGATTACCTTTGTAATAAAAACGTAAGATCCAGAATAATTCTCTGCTGAAGAGACTGACTTGTGCCCCAGGATAAACTTGATAGCAATATACACCTTTAGACCTGCTTACCTCAAAGGAAGGTGACGTTTTAGTGCGTATAGATGGAAATGAAAAGTCCAGTGTGGATGGAAGGCACCTTTTCTTTTTCTGCAGAGCTCATGGCCACCATTACAATTTCCCCAGACTGGAGGGAAGTGAGAAGGATGACAACATAAGCATTATGAACTTAACTACTGACTGTAAATGTGGGAGGCTAACTGTGCTGAAGTTCTAGTCATGTGTTTTGCATTTCTAGGACTCATAATAAACAGATTTCTCCATTGGCAAAAATAAATAAAGCACTGAATTTTAGGATTTTGGATGACATCAACTGACAGCGAAGAAAAGCAAGATATTTGTATCTCTCAGGGATATAAATGGGCCCATGTCATGGAAAATGAGATTAGGATTGCTAGGAAAACATTATGAGAGCCTTCCTGATTAACATTATGTATATTATGTCAGATCACAGAGAGCCCAGTGAGACTGGGTCTTCGTTAAGCTATCTGTTTTATGGCGCACAGCACATCACAGCTCAGCCCGTGGGACACTTCCACGCAGCCTGTGGCTCTTTTTTCCTGATCCAGAAGATGCAGAGCAGCAGCGGAACAGCAAACACAGCTCAAATAGTCAGAGGTTCCTCATGTGCTTGCAATGGTCCCACACTGCACAGCTGCTGCTCACTCTGCCAGTGCATAACAGGAGGGGGAGGTGTTTCCTCCTGTCCAGATGTGGACTAGTACAGCTCCACTGCTGCAGCTGCCAGAGAATCACAAAACGTGGATCCAGCACAGCCTGAGCCATTTCAAAGTGCAGGGCTCAGTCCCCCCAGATTTCATAGTCAGATGAAACAAGACAGGCAAATCATAGGTGGGAAGGAATGAAGGCACAGAGTAGCAACGTAGCTTCTTTGTGTACATACAACATATAAAGCGCCTGTTATTCTGATAACAATAAATGAGTATTTTCTACCCTGTGAATCACAAAACATTAAGAACATTCTTACAAAGCAAATGAGAGAATAACTGGCTTCTAGCTTACTCTCATCCATCACATGGGAGATATCTTCTGACTGTGTTCAGAAGAAAGTTTATGAGTTATACCAATTAACCACAATTAATTACCAATCTGTTTTTGTCCTCTGTCTCATCCATTTTACTTTGTTGACAGCCATTGACAGCCATTACTTTGTTGACAGCACCATGGGTGCCTTCACAAAGAAAGCAAGCCAGTTTAAACCCCAGAGAACTCCCTGACCATCTACCAGGCTATGCAAACAGTATTTACCTTTGCTTTGCTTTCCATCCTTTCTCCTCTTAGTAAGGATAAGGGAATACAAAATGAGAAGGAACAAGCAATAAATCACTACTGAATATTCATTTTATTTTCTGATTTAAAAAGACCTGCATCCCAAGAAAACTTACCCTTACGTCACAAGAAAGGAGGGAAGACAGACAAGTCTACAGCAGATTGTGGCCCCCCATTTGAGAGAGGACATGTTTGCTGCTGTGGAGCATCCTCAGAGCCATCCTAGTCACTACTGCTGTGGACTGCATGGCTTCTGCAGCACCTGCCCAGAAAGGAGCTCTCCCAGAGAGAGCGCTGTACCTTGGTCTGGCTGCTTCAGAGCAGCAGCTCCTGTAGGACAGACTCCTCCCGGGCCAAGGACCTTCCTTCACCTCCACCTTAGGAGAACATCGGACTTAGTAAATGCATCTCCTCTTCCGCAGAGAAGACTGTTGAGGCAGTCCCTTTTACTGCACCAACTCCCTCCTGCCTCTGAGGAGGTCAGATCTTACTTATTCTCCTTGACAGGGAGCAAAGGAAATTCCTGGCCCCTATTCCAGTTTTTGCTACAGATATTCAAGTGCCTTTCTATGGCTCTAACAAGTCTAGAAGTGTCTTCTGGTACTTAAATCTCATCAAAAATAGGAATTAGGAAAAATAAATGTTGGTTTCATTATGTGGTGCTATTTATAAGTTACAAGGTTCTCTCTTACTTGCCTAGTTATTTCTAGAAAGCCTGTGCCAATAAAGAAATCACTTCTTCCATCTGGGCTCCGATAAGAGCTTGCAAAATAATAGCCAAATTCTGCTCTGACTGAAGTCACTGTTAAAATTTCCACCAATCAAACTGTAAACAGCATCCTGTACTAACTGTACTTCCGACCTCTAACCTCAACAGTGACCACGTCTGCCTAGGTTTCCCCTTATTTTATGAACTCAGAGAAGGCCATTCATCTTTCCATATCACAAAACTACTACAGGAACAGAGGCACACCGCTTAGAAAACTTTTGTTCTCTCAAGCGTGGTGCTTTGAACCTTGCCCTGCCCAGCACGGTCCCTTGAAAGCAGGAAGCATATGTTTGTTTTGCGTTGCAAAGCTGATGGATTATATGATGTGCAACATCTAAGTTTGATTTATCATTTGCTGTCCACCTTTTTCTTCTGCATTTGTCCTCTCAGGGCACAGATACATCAGCCATATGATTACATATTAAGGCTAAGCTTCAAAATCAAAGGTTACATAAGACACAGTGACTTTAAAGGAATGGTATCATTTCACTTTCAACACCATGAAAAGACAACATATCTCCCTTTACACCACTATCAAACTCCAGTTCTGTTTGTGTCAAGGCTGACTTGTGCCTCACGGCTGGCTGAACCATGCCCGGTAAACTTTCACGCCTCCAGCTTTGGCTTGGCATAAGTAGATGGCTTATAAGATCTGGCAATACTGCCCAAGTTAGTAGGCTAAAAGCCAAAAACAGCCTTAGAAAAGAAAATTATAAATGGCCCATGTTCTAGAGATTGATGGACTTTGATACATGCTTATACTTCCCCAAAATTAAGTGGATTGCTTCAATGTTTGAAGTGTTACTAAACATTATGCCCACTGAAGCCCCTTTGCACAACTGATACGCTGGAAGAAATCTTCTCCACAGCCAGGATATCATTTTTACTGCAAATGAGAACTGGCTCCTCCATTCTATTTCAGATCCCTCACTACTAGGCTATAAATTAATTTCTTACTTTTTTTTTTTACATGGTAATTCTCCAAAATAAACCAGGTGATAAAAAAAATGGCACAAGTTTTGCCATGTTTTGTTTCGTTGCCCTTAACAAGTCAGCACTTGCCTATGAGTTGCAATGAAATTTAGCACCAAACAGATTGCAAAAATACAACTTTTCCACTTGGAGACTGAGTTTCGAGATGTAACAACTTTTTGACAGTCAGTAAATTACAGCTTTATGAAGGGAATTTATTCTGTATGCTGTATGATACACATTCACTGTATCAACTACTCCATGGAGTACCCTATAGAAGTAATTTCCTGTAATAAAAGTGTAACCATCTGCAGCAAGGGAATAAACCACTAATGAAGATCATGAGGATTTTATGTGGATGAGAACTTCCAGAAGATCAAAATGGTTTACGAACTATTCAGAAAGACCCTGCTACAGGACCGACACAGCAAGATCTGTACAGACTGTTAACGTGTCTTTGCTTACTTATTTTTAGGGTGGTTGTTTAAGAAATATTTTTGGTTTTCTTTCCTGGTCTACTTCCTGTAACTATGTATTTTTGATGAAAAAAAGAGGTCGAGTATACTTTTTAAGGGTTTATACTTCAATTCATTAACAAAGATTACAGAGAAGGCTGGTCAACTCCCCAAAAAGGCTGGTTTCCATTTGCCTAAGCAGTCCAATCTGCTTGTTCTTTTATTTTGTATTTATTTTTTTATTAAGGAAACCTCAAGAATCAAACCCAGCAGGCCATGTTTTTTCTCAAATCTACTTTCTGCTGTGCTTTTTCTTTTTCAAAGCTTGGAAAATTAGGGAGGGAAATAACTCCCCAACTCCCATGACTATCCAGTATGGTTTTAAGAGAATCCTGACCAGAAACTCATTTTGCTAGACCACGGTGTTCCCTAGCAAGCAAATTACATTTCTGAAATTCACATAATTAGATAATCGCCAAGAAAGCTATGCTTAGCAGAAAACAAATAGGAAAAAAAACTTGCTGCGATTCAGATGGACATGGTGACAGATTCATTGTTAAAAGTAGGGCATATTCAAACTGGGAATGCTTTTAATAGATTTTTTTTTTTCACAGATAAGTCTATTCAAATAAGTGAGACTCTAGGACAGCTGGGAACCAGCAAAAATACAGCAAGAGACTAAATGCTACATTCAGTTTTAATTCACACAGCACGAAATCTGGAGCTCAGTTCTGTATATGCAATGTATTTCATGAATTCTCATTCTTTTAAGGTTAGAATCCTGTTGTGATTGGCTCTGCTGCTTCTGCATCCTTAAGATAGAAATCCTAAACTTCTGATCTTCTGTGTCATACTATAATTAACATTATTATTGCTTTGATTCCAAAAGAAGTTTCATCTTTCAAAACCAAAGCTATTTCAAAATTATGATTTTACTTTCAGATTAGGAAATCCACTAAGCAGTCAGTTACCTGGATAGGAAACTGATATTCTAAAGTTAGATATTTTGGCTCTGTTCGATGCTTTAGATGAGCTCAAGTAGCAGGCAAGGTTCAGTATTCCAGGCAGTCTACTGCCTAAAGCTGTAAAACAGAGCTGAAAAAGCACAGCTGTTTTTGCATAGTCCTACTCAACATTTTGCATAGTCCTAGGAAAAGGAAAGACGAAAGGAATAACAGGAAATTAAACAGGCCAAGTACGTGCTGATTTCCTAAAATGTCAAGGTATGCATCCTACCAGCAAATCTTGTGCTTCCTCTGAACTGTACAGAGACATCTAAGTGGTTCTGCCAGAGTTAGCCACCTTAGTCTAGCAGGGTCAGTGGTGACTCAAAGCTGACAAAGGTGACTCAAAGTCCTGATGCACCACAGCTGCCTTTGATAGCTACATTTCAGCCTGCCCATCCACTTAAAAATGATGAGGGGGTCTCCATTACATGGATCATTTCCTTTTCTGCTCCCCTAGAAAACAATCAGTTGCCTACAAAGCCACTTTACCCTCAAAAAATCTTCTTCCTTTTTTTTCCCTCACCTCAAACACTGCTTATACCAAAGTCTGTCTTGAAAATCCCCCTTGAGAGATCATACCTGTAGATGGGAGTTGAACTGTACTGCATTCTTGACAGATCTAGCTAAATACCTGAAAGCATCCATAAACACTGAGGAATAATATAAGGCTTTGCAGCTGTGTCTTCTTGGATGCTCCAACTGCAGAGTGTTTAACTAGCTTAGCTGCCAATTTGAACCTTCAAAAAATTGTATATAAACTCTCCTGTGTTTTATAGAAATTTATAGAAATTGCTCTTACGGAGTTCCCCAATACATGCTAATTATTTCTCACACCTTTTAATTGCGATCTCTTGGCCATCCAAGAGATGCGTAACAGTCTGCATTTTAACTCCTTCCCAAGATTAAATATATACATATAGAACTGTTTCAGCTCAAAGAATTTGAATTAAATAAAAAATAAAATCTACTTTTCCTCAGTGAAAAGAAAATCAGAAGATAAGGCAGATGAGTCTTGGTTAGAAATATTTCAGTATTTATTTTCTTTTTTCATCCTGAAAAAAAAAAAATTGGAAAAACATCCCTTTCAGTGATTTTTATTTTTTGTTTGTTTGTTTTACTTTTGCTACTATTTACTTTGCAAGAAAAATCTTCTACCATGTATCTTCCAACTGAAGGACAGGAAACTATTACACCATTTTTCTCAGTTACTAACCATGGGACCTTCCCAGAATATTTTCCAGAGATGCTAAGAGAAGCTATTTCTTTCCTGAGTAAAAGAAGAGACAATGCCAATCCAATATAAAGTCCATAAAAATTACTTGTAACTGTAACTTCTACTTACTCTATGGATCCTCACTTACTTTCATATCATTTTGTGGTATGCTTGGCTGTATGTTTTGCTTGTCTTTGTGCAGGCCTTTGAAACAAACTGGTTTACGCAGCATCACTGAATGCCAAGAATCTAGGAGGAAGCTCACCAGTACTTTTGAACAGCATTTTTATTAAAGGAGCAGTAATGTCTCCTGTCACCTTGTAACATCTCTTAATGGAAAGGAAAAACAGATGCTTACTTGTCACTAGAGACTGAGAATGTAATTTGCCCTCAGTATTTTCTACAGGAATGATTGTTCTACATCATCTTTGACTGCTCCATCAGTTTGTAGATTGCTGAAGAAAAGCTTCCTATTTGGACCCCACATTACCTTGCTAAAAACCCTCGTGAATGCTGAGAATAAATAGTAACGAGAATACAGCCAGCATAGCACAATATTAATTGTTAAAAGGAACTGCCGATATTCTAAATAAGAATGCACTATCCATCTCTGAATTTTGACAGACAAGAGTTGAAAACCTGACAGACAAGAGTTGAAAACTGTGTATTTCTGATGTAGAAAAAAAATGCTGAAGTTTCATTTAGTTTCTTGTTCAACAGCTGCTTTTCCAAACCCCCCTCAGTTGAAGTACTCCCAGGGCTCTGGCATAAATCACAGAGCCCAGCTTGCAGCAGATGTTGACAGCATAGTATCTCCCCTCATATAAAGACTTTTTTTACATAGAAGCTCAATAATTCAATAACAACTTGAGTTTGCAGTAAATGAACTAATATGAATGAACTTACAACATGGCAAGAATGGCTTATAAACACCCCAGGGCAGTTACCACATTTCTAAATCCTTTCTAGCACGTGGGGAGGAAGAAGGGCCAACGATACCTGGAGGTGCAGCTTTGCATGGAAGTGCAGCAGAAGCTGTACATGACACTGTGCACTGGAGAAAGGCCCTACTAATGGAGAGAGACACACACACACGACACCCGAGTCCCAAATCATGCTAAACATAAAGGGTGCAGTGACGCTGAATCACACTTGAGGGATAAAGGTCCTTCTTCCACCACTTCCCTTTCACATCAAAGTAGGGCCAAACTCTTTGGTGTTTGAACTATTTTTGATTGCTCTCTAGAGTAACAAGTGCTACTCCAGCACTCCTACAGTTATCTTGTGCTTCCCTAACAGGGTTTTTTTACAGCTCAATATTTGATAGCATTGCCCAAACTAGCCCTGACAAAATATACATTATGCACATGAACAGGCTGAATCACAGGGCTGGTTCTGGCAGTTGCACAACAGTTTTATTACAGTGCAGCCACACCAGAGCCTACAGGAACGAAAATGTGAGCAAGAGAAGATTTACTTTTTCTCCATTGATATTGAATACTTTGAAATTACATTATGAAAATGCTTAGTTCCTCACTGTCACTGCAGATGAATGCACACATATAAATGAAATCCACTGGACTACGCTGTCATTTTTTCAAAGCACATCAACAAGGTTGGGAGAGGCAAGGAGGAAAGAAAGAATCATCAGCTTATTGTGCTTCACACCATCAGTTTCTCACCTATAGTGACCTGTACGACCTGCTGGAATCCACAGGCTGCCAATGGCTCCAGGATTAACCTTTATATACTCTTTAACAGCAAAAACAATTTAAGCAATTGCCCTGTGTAAACACTTTCATCTTGAAACAGAGGAAAATTTATTTCCATTATTTTTGTTTTTATTTACCTCTACTAAAGGAAAGGTAGAGGAAGCCTACAAAGCTTTAAAAAGCTAAGCTATGTTTCAACATCTGTCATTTTTTCCTTTTACATCTGCAACATACAGTTTATCTGAAGACATACTTTCCTGTAATGAGATTCGACATAATAATGTGACAGTTATCAGCCATTTCTGCCAAAAATACCCTAGCAAAGGGAGACAGGGAGGGGAACACATCAGACCTGCACTGCTCTTGTTATCTATTAATACACTTTTACTTCTGATTGTTCATCAAAGTAAATATTATACTTTATATTCCGACAACATAATCTAAAAATACTACCTGTCAGTTTGGTTATAAAGGATTCTTTAAAGAAAAAAAGGACAGCGAACTGAATTTATGTGAAGACTAACTGAAGTCTACCAAGTCTACCAAAGTCTACCAAGAAGAAACTTCATTTTTTGTTAAGCTCCTTACTAAAGCAGAACCTTTTTTCATTAATGCAAACTCTAAGAAATATCTGTTATAACCACCTCGTTTTCTACAAGGCTCCAGTATCTTGTGTCACTGTGTCTAGAGAACAGCATCCTACTTGTAAGAGCTAGACAGCTCAGGCAATGTCGTAGCTCCAACTCAAACCAAGATGCCTCCAAGAATGTCCCTGTTGCACATTACCTGCACTAGCTATGCACAACTGTACACACCTGGTAGAGTCTACTAAGGCCAGAGCATTGAAAGGGGGCACAGTGCGTACTTTGTACGTTGTAAGGCGCACAAGATACTCTAAGCATCATCAGGCACTGAAGAGTGAGTAGCCACTGCCAACTGAATTTGTGGATTCTAAAAAACCATGGGAAAATGTTTGTTTTATCCAATTTTACAAAAATTATTTTGTTTCCAGGCCTGCTCAGCATTAAAGTCCATCTGCGAGGACTGTGAAGACAGGGGACGGAAATCATAGCTGGTGCTTCTCATCTCCACCATGGCCAGAACAAGCTGCAGTGCAATTGCAGGGTAAAACTGGTTACGTGATTTCATTCCAGACATAAAGATTGCTGTGGACTGCTGCATATGGTAACAAATATTTGTTTACACAAGAGTATATATATTTCTAACGTATTGTGCCTAATAAACTCACAGTCATTTTAGGACACGTTTCCGACAGTTGTCAGCATTCTGACTCATGGAAAATACTTATATCTTACTGACTTGGCAGTGTAGAAATGGTCTTTTTAAAAGGACATTGCTGAGCTATTTGACATTACCATAGGTACATAATGCAGTTGAAAACGTCTACTTTATTTTATATCTTCTAGACAGACTTTTTAAATATATCCATCTCCTACCTACTTACAGACTTACTCTGATTTTTTTTACTTATCTCCTACAATATGAGCTGCATTTATTAAAAATGTATCTCTAGAAATGAGTGATCCTGGCCTTCATCAGGTGGAGTAGTAAGTGCATATTGATATGAGTGTATCATATCAATGATATGTTTTAAAAATCTCTATTTTTTAAAATTCATTCTGCAGACTGCAAGCTTTTACTTGTTTTACAAGTAAAACATTGATCCGTATGTGATTAATTTTGTATTGTATTGAACAAAAATAAAGCAGCAGAAAAAAGAGACAGGCAGCATAAATCAAGACTACTTTACAACTATTCCTTCTCTGATACAAGCACCATTTTCTCTAGATTCCTTGGTCCTCCAGTGTCCAGTTTGATTCCCTTCCCTACAGATTTATTATCCCTCCCTTTCTTTTTATACTTTTATGGTGTGTGTGTATGTCATCTCCTTAGGACGCCCAGTCTACAGGAAGATCTGGCATCACATTTGCCAACTCACACCCTGCTTCCACACCACAGCCTCTTCCACCTCCATTGCTACCACTCTGTTGCACTGTAAGACCAGCAGGGCAGGGATCATTTTCACATCGCTTGCCATGGTGCCTACAGCAGAGTCTACTACAAGATGTAGTTCAGATGCTAGCAGATCATTTACACAGCACGGTACCCAAGCTCCTTTATTATACTGTAACAAAGAAAAGTGGTCATGCCATCCAGATTAGGTAAGTACGCTAAGTGGACTGCCTAACGTAGGGAGCCTAACTCAACCGTTTCTTCATATATGAACCAGGATCCAGCAGTGCCTCAAGAGTAAATGAAAATGTCAGGATGCAGCACATTGTCCATGCCAGTCCTACTAGCTCTCCACAGGCTACTACAGCTCTGTGAGTGGCTATCTCAGTGCAGAATATATAGATATAATAGCTCAAATTGCAGACTCAGTATAGCTGGCTTGGCATGGCACCATGCCAAGCTAACCTATGTACACTGTTTCTCAAAGGGGCTGATTTACTTGGACAGTATAGCTGTATATAAGTATCTCATGGTGTTACATTGCAGGTGACAATCATATGGTCATCTCTGAACAGTAGTTTTAACCCTCATCCTCATGGGCATCTAGTCAGTATACACAGATTATAAGTATACAACGTACTATACAATCATTGTTTTAAATCTTAACTTTGTCTTCAGGTAAGGAATAATCAGCACATACCTCATCCATTATGTGTCTTAAACCATTATCATCCTCATTTATATACATAGGAAGTTATATATTTATATATAGGAACTGAAATATAAAGAACTAAACTAAAATAACATGCCTGAAGTTACATACCGAGGCTGCGGCGCAGGTGGGAATGGCACCATCTCTGCATTTGCAGCCTACTGCCCTCCTCACCAGACAACTCTTACAATGGCACTTCTCTCACACAGTGACTAGCAATGCCCTAAGGTACAACAGTTGTATTACAAGAATGACATTAAAATGGTCTTGATGTTGGTTTTATTAAAAAAAAAAAAAAGGGGGAAGAAAATAATGTAAAACAGCAGGAAAAACATGTAAATGATGCCATGCTTAAAAGTGAAGAATCTCTCGTAGTGAGAAAGGCTATTGGTATCAAGTTAAACCTTTCAGGATTGCAGCTGCTTCCACTTTCCTACCTTCTCATATGACACTGCTGTAAAGCTTTTATTATTTAGTATTATCTGTCATTTATGTTTTAGTCTTGCTTTTGTTTTGGTAATTTCTATTGCCTTTTAGAAAAAAAAAGGCTCATTTAAAATACCATATATGTCATGGTTTTCAGAATACCATTTATTCTAGTTATTCCTTTAAATGGGCAATTTCTCTCTCACTGCATGACAGGCTACATTTTCCATATACAGAGTTTGGCCTATATTTGGTGTTTCATTCTTCTTCCTGAGTGCACTCAAGAAAGGGGTGGGAAGGATGAACAACCAAAAAAAGCACAGAAATACATTGGTGTGCATTTCTGCAAACCATCAGCTTCCTTGAAAAGCAACTAGATGTCAAGTCCTTGAACAAGGCTAACACACGTATACTGAAAGATTCAAAATAAGAAAGAAAAACTTGGACTATGCAGCCTGCAAATAAAAATGACAACCACACTCTCTCACATGGCTTTAACGTGTCAGACCAAAATGAAAAGAGAAATATGAGAAGAAAAAAAATCAGTCAAATTATACATAGCAGCCCAGCACAGTTCAGCTGTATGAATCTTGTGACTGTAGTGCTGCACTATTTGAGTTTTACGCAGCATTCACATGATATTTCTATAGTCTACATAACACACTAAAGGCTATCTTTTCAAAAGGAAAGAAACCCCCTACAGACTGCATGATGATCAGCCATCATTAAGCATGCTAAACATGAAAATACATATAAACACACACACAATTGTATAAAATCAAAGCCATTTCTGTGTTTCTAATGTATTTCTTCTTTTCATATAAGGCTTTAAAAGTGATATTTGGTTATTGCCTGCTAAAAGAAAATCCAGTGAACCTTAGCTGAAGCATTCCTTAAGCTCTTTGGGAATTCATGTCTCAGACCTTCTTTTCAGTCCTGTTTCAATCTTCTCTATGTGGCTGGAGTATTTGATTGTTTACTAGTCTTAGCACTCACAAAAGCCACAGCCTGCAACATGACTTGCAGCCAAACATACCCTTTGATGACACCTGTAAGCATAAAGCCCAATGACTTAGTTGGCTTGAAAAAAAATAAAGATCCTCTTCAATTTTAATATGTCACAAAAAGTCTTTACAATAACCTGTCCTTTGGAGACCTAGAGGAAGTGTAAATGGTAATTTATGATGAAAAGATACAATGACCAGCATTTTTTCTTTCTTTTTCTAGATAGCAAAAGCCTTTCATTAAGTAGGTTTTCCTTTCTAACTGCTGGTGCAGTCATCATTTCTTCAGTGATAAAATACTGAATGGTATTCAGCCAATGCCAGAATTACCAGGTTTTCCTTAGCAGATAGTCAAACACAGGCACTGATAACAGGCCCTGGAGTGTGCTTCCCCTGTGGCCAGAACTGCCCTTCTCACCTAGAAATGACTTGGGGAAGCCAGCAGGCTTTAGAACAGACTGTTACTAAATGCCAAGCTTCTGGTATCTTATGAGCAGCTATTAAAACATGTGATCAGAATATTTCATTATTGTAAAATTATTAATTCTTCACATATTTGTACACAGGAGACTGATTACTTCCTCAGACAGCATACATAAGGCAAACAAATACTTAGACCTAAGCACACAAAGTCTTACCAAGGACAGAGCATGCTTGAGTTTCACTCCAGTGCAACGTCAAAACAGCAAATTTTAAGATATCTAAGGCAGCTTTTTAAAAATAAAAGTGGGTAATCTCTGTCAGTGTTGTTTCTCTTATGAGGACAGAAAGAACACAGGGTCTTGTGAAGTTTTCTATGGCAGCTCTCGGTCCTTGTTTCCAGTGCTGCTGTCACAGCTGGGGCAGAACTAGCTGGGGGTGAAGGCCAAGTGTTGCGCAGCCAGGAGCACTTTCAGTCTCAAACACCGAATCTTAACACTTTTGGGGCATCTGTTTTGTTATGATCCCAAACCAAAACCTGGCTAAATAAAAGGTAGAAATATTAAACCATGTAGCTGACTCCCAAGAATGAAATAGTAACGTCAGAGAACTTTTACCAAAAGGGTTTTTTGCCAAAAGGGTTTTTTGGTTTTTTTACCAAAAGGGTTTTTCCTTTTTACCAAAAGGAACTTTTACCAAGGGTTTTTTTATCAAAACCCTTGGTTTTGAAGAGACTGATCAAAACCTATCGTAAATCTGAAACTGAACCATATTTTTACTGTGCAAAGAGAATTGACCAGCAACATAAAAATAGGTCAGCAAAACAGTAATTTATTCTCCATTACAGGAATTGTATCACCCAAAATAAACAGCTTCTTCATATCCACCAGCTGCATGTAAGAGTTATTTCCAAGGCTGACAACTGCCTGCACTGTTTACGTAATTTAGAAGTCTGAAGTATTTATGCTATTAAAATCCAGCATGTGGTAGAGATCTGGTTTTGTTTGATCAGGACCAAGACATAGGCTAGACCAAGATGAATTTCTTTTCTAACACCAATGGAAAAATATTATTTTATTGGATTTCTAGCAAGTAATTTTTTTACTAAAAATAACAATTCAGGAATCACTGGAAGTAACAGTTTGATAGTGAGACAAATTGATTGTAAGAGAAGTCTTTCCAAATAAATTTAAACATTGTAAATTTCTTATTTTATCTGATCTTCCTTAGTCCTCTTTCATTCTTATTATGCTTCTGTGTACTTTTTTATGCATCTATAGTATTTATTTCCAAACCAAAACACTCCAACAAAATTAATGAAACAGCATATTCTAACTGAACTTTTAAAGTGTAGATTGGCTAAATAAGGATATTACCAGTTTCATATTCAGAGGAACATATTTTTCCAACCTCCTCCATATTTTAGTCATTTTTTATTTAAAAAAAAACCCAGAATTGCGGTATTGCTATTTTATATAAAACATAAGAGTGAAGTTAATATTTTGCAATGAAAGTTTAAAGTACTGTTGTGCCAGGAAATACTACAGCTTTATTATTTACTTTTCTGTATGATCCTATCAAAATTTCTGTCAAGCCTCCCTGTCTCCAAATCTGACCATGCCTCTAGCAACTTTGGAGGAATGGAGAGAATCAAGAGAGGTAATAAATCTTCACATTTCCTCATCTAGTTTGCTGTCTAATCTCACTGCATACAGAGAACTCATGCTTATTTTCTACAGTTGACGAAAAGAGGGTAAACTGTAAATCCAACACAAAACATTTGTGGTTTGGCCTACTGTGCAAAATAAATTTTAATTGTTAGCTATATGTAAGTTTTCCCCTCTGGCTTCAAGAAGTTAGGTTAAAAGATGCATCTCCAAAGGGGAGAGAGAGAGAGAGATGCGTGTGTGTGTGTATATATATGCACATATACACTGTACTTTCCTGCACTTCTAAAGAGTTGAAGAGCAGTAACTGTTGAAAGTGTAGGCATCTTACTTAATACACATCTTGACTCTGAAAACATTTAGAGATACTCATACTGTATTTGGGACCAGCAGTTCCATTATTTTAGTGGGAAACACCTCTTAAGACACTCTTTCAAAATTGAAGAAACTTTGATAAACTAATACAAATCTCAAAGGTAAGAAGTCTGGGCTTGGAAGACACAAGGAAAAATTAGCTACAGCATACAATTTGCGAAATAACAAGGAACATCTCCATTGGCAGGTACTTTTGCAAAATCATGAACTCAAGCATCTGCATTTCGATTCCGCATGTTTAGAAGTAAAGCTTAAATTTGGTCCAGTGACCAGTCTTATTTCAAACTGGTGAGCCACACACTGTCCTCATTTAAACATAAGAAAGCTCAACGTGTCTGAAATGGCTTCACATATGTACATGCAAATTATTAAAACTCGTACGAGATTAAATGTCAATGCTTGCATGGTTATTTGATACATATTATCTAACATTTATTTCTATAATTTCATTTCCCTCTAGTCCCTGCTCATTTTGCATTCTGAAGGAGAGAAGGTCAGTTTTTCAGCTGACCTAATGAAAACACTGCCACAACAAATGAGAAACCAACCTGTGTGCAGTGGAGTCCAGCTGGAGAGAATGCTAATTCTCTGCCTCAATACTGCCTTCAAAGAGATTATTCAAGCCTCTCTCTGACATGGAACACAGTGATCAGCCAGAAAATGCTAGAGATGAAAATAACCTTTATCTGTTTTAACAAAAAGGTGAACTAAAAAAAGCAGTCAGTCATGCCCTGAATGTTTACTATTAGCAATGCGCAAAGTGACTTTATTTAGTGCTTATTCAATAACTTTCATTGGTAGATTTGTTACTGTAGATTCTGTAATTATTAAATCAGTATAATTTATCTATACAAGGTAAAAGAAGGAATAAAATAAGCAATAGGAACCTGATGTTTAAAAAAAAAAAAAAAAACCTGTTACTGAGATATAGCAAATGCCTAAGAAATCTGGGAAACGGATTTAAGCTACAATTTTGCATACAAAAACTACACACAACAAAGCTCTAAACTTAACTGTCCTTGTAAAGCGGGTGGAGTGATTTACAGAATCAGTATCAAACACCCCAAAAGCATGAGGACAACTCAGACAAAAAAAACATGGCTCAGCCCCAATCTATTAAAGATGCATGAATGAACCAGAGTCAGCAAATGAACCAAAAGACTAAGCATAATGAAAACCTTGTTAAGGTGGCAAAATACACCACTGGAGAAATGACCTAAGATTCCTGAATTTTCACCTGCAGAAAAACAAAGTATCGAAGTGATGCACAGTAGCTTACACTACCATGAATGCACCTCATTAACAAATACTAACTTTTGCTCATGAGCAGTACTCGTAATGTATTTTAAACTTACAGTAATTAGTGACATAGAGAAGTCAATATATTTTGTCTTAGTCTAATTAAATAAAAAAAAGATCTTAATGAAAGCAGGCTGATATTATTTCCTATAGAAATATTTATAAATAAAATCATGACTACAGTGTCCTCTGAGTGAAGCAGAATATCATCCAGTAATAATCAAACCTCGCAGTACCTTCCATGACGTATGAGTACATAGTGATACGAATGTCAAGCTCTCATATAGTGCTTTCCATCAGCAGTATCAAAGCACTTTAGAAAAAGAGAAGCATCAGTATTTCCATTTTACATATTGGGAAGTCAGACACAAAAATGATCTGACAGGGTTAAATATCAAGAAAAGATGAACACCACCTCTATGCACTGAAGATTTTCTGTAGTTATAGGCAATAGTTTATCAAATTTTATAAGCATTTGTCCTCATTAGAAAACAAAAGGACAAGACTAATTCAAAAAACAAAATCTGAAGTATTTAACAGCATGGACAATCTAATGGTAAATTTAAACATGCATCAGCATCTGAAAGTAGGATTTTTTTAATTATACTTGCATTTCTTTGGTTTGTCATGATAAATTAAACCACAAATACTCAAAAATTATGAAAATTGTGCTACAATTGCTACAATTACACTGAACTCTCCTGCAGGGTCCTACTGCACAGAAATGTGTTGTATACCTAGAAGCAAGGGCCGATTAGATTTCTAGTCAGTTTTTTTTAATTTTACCTCTAGAAGTGATGTTATTTGGAGTAATACAATTGTGATGCATTACTTTCAGCATCATAATATGGGACTGAGTCACAGTGAGAAAAGGTCCTGGTTTTGTCACAACATGGAACAGGACTGCCACTGATCATGCTGGCAGAGATACTCTTTTGCATGGAGTTGAGAACCCATTTAAGGGGTTTTGTCCATTTAATTTAAACTTCTCTCATGCCTTTCTTATTTTAGTTAAAAAATAAAAACAGGCATGTCTTATGGAAATGGAAAAGATTTTAAAGTCTTTGTACACAATCACATAGCGTGTTCAACAGAAACCATGTCCATGAAGGCTATACCTTTGTAATTCAAATTGGTGACAGCAAGGAGTAGCTGTCATTATAGCATAAAGGTAGATCTACACAGTGGCAGTCAGAAGATGTTATTGCTGTGAACGTTAGATGATTAATTACACAGGTTTTTTTGAAAGAAGAATATTCAGAAAAGGTAAAATGAATTAGCAAAACCTTAAAACTAAAGCTACCAACTTTTACTTTTTCCTGAGCTTCGCCACCAGGAGCATCCCCAAAAGGTCACAAGTCCTAGTTCAAATATTTGAACAGTGCCAAGCGCTTATGCTTTTCTGAAAAATATAAACTGACTGTCAGAAACAAAATCTTGCATAAATATAGGCTTGGATCTAATTTTTTCTGCTTGTCCACTACCACAAGAATCTCCTTCAAATTCAAATTAAGGATTTTACCTTAAGAGGTGCTTCTAGAACATATTTTCTTACTAATCTGTTAAAAGGTACTAGAATTTCCAAGGGGACCGCTCTTATTCCACTCCATAAGGTACACTTTGCACAGATCTTTAAGCCAAGCCAGTGCTGCTTTGCCATTAATCTTTATATTCAAAGTCGAACATACCCAAGTATTTATATTCCTGTATCCAAATGTCAAAGTCAGTATTCGAAATATCTGGACAATGATTAATAAAATGTCTATGTGACCAGTTGTATCAGTGGCAACTTATGTGCCACTGGCCATTCATGTGGCATAACATTTTCAGTGCCAGTTGACTCTGACACAGCCCTTGAGTTGTCAAGCTGTAACCATCACCCCATCGCAAGGGGCCTTGGAGAACTTCTGGAGGACTTTAACAGTTCATTCTACTCTGTAAATGTTGTTGTAGGCAATGTTGGGGAAAGCAGCAATATACATGATGATGCACCTAAGAAGTTAGGTCAACTCAAATCACTTCTTGGGGAAATCATATTATTTTTCAATACAGTATGCTGGAAATATATTATTTTATTTATACACACACAAATATATATGTATTTCCTGACAGGTGCACAACAGTGACCTTAAGACAAAACAAACAAACAAACAAACAACAAAAACAACAAAAAAACCCCTCAAACTGAAAGACACTTAGCCTGGAAAGGAGGTAGGGGAAGAACGAAAACCAAATACAGAGCTTAATCTGATTTGTGATTCGTAAATTAAAAAAACCCAAACCTTTTCAAACCTTTCTATTAATAAGCAATGACTAAAATTTCACTTTGATTAATAGAAAAGATACCCACACATAGAGAATTCTAAAAAGACAATCTGTGTATGGGAAGACGCACCAAGCAATCGTGGAGCAGAATAGAAAGCAACATGTCACCTTCCTTCAGTATCATTACCCAAACAAGATGGATCTGGAAAGGTCTCCTGGAGTTCATCATACTAACTGCTTGTGAAAATGGAGACTGAAGCATTTGGAGGTGTGCCACACAGGGGTTTCCAGTGTGTAGTTAATGCTGGAAGTTTTCCCCCACAAGTAATTTTTTCTGTTTAAATAGCTTACATCTTTTGGTCCCTTGTCCATATTTGAGAAATTTCATGTGTAATTTTTAGTTCACTATAATGAAGCAGGAAGACCACCTTGCTGTAGTTTTTTCTGTAGACTATAGTGACCGGATTTGCCAAATCCTTTTCATCAAACAAGCATTAGAAATCTCTTGCTGGAGCTGCAAATTTAAGCCATTGTTTGCCCCTTCTGAGAACTGAGTCTTAAAGCAGGACATTCCTGTGACAATCCTACTAGAAAGAATAGGTTTTTAGACACCTAAAATTGCTGCAGTCATTTAAGTATCTGACAGGAAAAAAACCACGTTGTGATCATTGCACAGGATACATTTCAAGGGCAGAACTGAAAACAACATTTATGGATTGTGCAGATACAGCAGTCCCCCAAAAAAATTTAATGAAGTCTTACTACCTATAGCAGAGGAGTTGGAAAACCTGCATAGTCCACCTTAGTCTTAAATGTATTAAATCAAACTCCAGAAACTACACAGTTCTTCTTACAGTCTCGGAAACAAGGTGTATCAAATAGTTTAGGAGATTGCCAACCTCTCTCATCAGCAAGATACCGGTAGTGAACTCCATAGCGCAGCTGTATTTAATGTCCTTTCCTCAGGGCACACAATTCTTGGTGCTGCTATAGGTATTAGAAAAACACTGAAACAATTCATCCAGCAAACTGCTGTTAACTATCCCCCAAAATGCTCCTCTGACAGAGAGGGCATAATGCTTCACCTGTGATTCCTCAGGACAGATTCCTTACCTCAAGGCATCCCACCATGTCATACGGTATGTGTCTGCTTCTGTACGTTTCTGGAGTTTATTTCTCCAGACCATTCCTATGCTCTGTCATCCTAAAAATGATAAGCATATGTGATGGGGCTGTGGTCCAAGTTGATTTCACATTCTGTATTATGATGAGCAGTAGATAAAGCCTTTAAAACCCCTTAAGTGGACAACTGTTTACTGATGCATTCCCAGGAATTACTTTCCAATCCAAGACCATTATTAGCTAACCGATGCCAGAGTTCTTCAACAATTCCGTCCTCCGTATCTTCAGCCTGACGATCATAAATGTCAGACAGCATTACTAGTCATTATTTATCCCTCATTATTTTTTCCCTCAGTGGTATTTGTGTCACTTAGTTCCGCCAGCTTATTGTACACCGGTTTCAAAGGCATTAATTTTTAATCATCATTTTTAGTTTGATGATTTGTCGTTTCCCATGCCTATTCCTTCCATTACAGTTATAAGAAGCAAGAGGTAAAAGCACTACCCTTTCTATTGCTATTTGTTATCTTTATAGCTTTACATTAGCATTATATTATCTGTCTTGCCTAAATAATCTGAAGAGGTATGGAACCATGTGCTTTGATATCTACTAAATGTTCTTTTTACATTATTCATGGGTAATTGTCAAAGCATCAATAGAGAGCTAGTAAACCTTCCTGCACCTATATGAAAAACTGAAAGCTACAAGACACACAGCACAGTGGGAAGGTGAAAAGTGTTTTCTAGGTAGAAGATTCACATTTTGGATGTGCCGAGCTGGATGTACAACATGTTTCTAGGATGATGTGGAATGCTGCCCCCAGAGCCCTGCTGGCTTGCTTCCCCCTGCAGCAGTTTCGGTGTTAGCCGTGACAGGCACAGCACCGGAGAGACATCTGAACCATCCCATGAGCTGCATGTGGCTGAAAAGCTATAGGTTGGCCAATTTTACAGTAACAGAAAGAGGAGATGCAGTGGGGTGGGGAGGCCTGTTTTCAGTTACGGGTAAAGCAGCACAAAGGCACCTTGAGGAAAATGCCCTTGAGCCTTTTCATGTCAGCAGAACTAGATTTCATCACCTGAAAAAGATCCTAGAATGTCATCCCAGTTCATTCACAAGACACACTGGAACACAGGTCATGTAAATAATCTCTCCTCTTCCAACCATCTATACCTTTCAGAAACAACTAACAAAAGTAATTAGTCTGCAAAGGCCCATCCCACGCCGTTTCCTCCTCATTTACTTTCTCAGCTCTTTAGGACCAGAAGCTGCTCACTGCTTCTGTCTTAAGCCATAGTAAAATTGACAGTAATTCCTCCTTACTCACGTGTTTTATACAAGGAAACACTACAGCAACACCATGTCATGGGGAGGTCCCTTCCTCTCTGACACTCTCAGTGACTGGAAAACTCACCTGTTTCTCTTCTCATTCATAAAGACCTTAACTCTGCTGTGAACAAGCACCTTCAAACACATAACAGGATAGTACTGCTCACCCTGTGCTCCTGAGCAGACATTTTTTCTGCATGAGGCAGCAACGAAATTCAGTATGGGGTACAGAAACAGACCAAAATGACTTGGACCTAGTTTTAAGAAGCAGTAAGTAAGACTGATCATGGTAAGCAGAGGTGAGGCAAAAGCATTCGTTTTACTTTCTAATAGACACTTGGATAATTAGGCAGGAAAAGAGAAAGAAAACCAGCCAGCATATTTTGAGAAGGGAGGTAACTTTCACTTGATGCAGTGGGAAAGGAAGCATAGGAGGTGGCATGAAAACACCCAGTAAGTCCAAAGCTGCTTTGGGCAGGGTTGGCATGGGGCCCAAAGGGACCACAGTGGAGTGCTCAGTCTCACTAGAAACACTCAAAAGCAGAAATGTACTGAAATCCTGTTGTCCTTATTATTGCCTGTATTATTTGCAGTATCCGATTGAAGAGCAATCACACCAGTTATCATACCCACAATCTCAGTGTTTGCTAATTATGCATGCGGATCTTTTCCATGGTGTAAATCAGCCTTCACCAGTAATTAGCACATTTTCCTCCCAACACTTAAATATGAATGAGGCCATAGAGATGAATCATTCACATGATTTCTTAGGATCTACGTTATCCAACTGATGACATTTAAACATTTGACCTAAATGTCTAAATTTAGACATCTAAGTGTCTTTGTTAGGCTACAACTTCCATTTGTGCTGTAGTAGGTGAATCAGCTCCACCATATCAAACAGCAACACAGAAAATCGGTTATCAGCGCTCTCTGCAATGCTTTCCATGTGGCACTCTGTTGTGGAGCATGCTTACAATTCACAACGTGCACAAGTTTGATTCTATAGAAAACAAGAGTTAAGGGCACTTGACTGGCATCAAAAGTGCCCAGGAGTGTTCCCAGCAAGCCTGTGAAGATGATGGCAACTTCATGCAAGTTTACTGTTTCTTTTTGTGTAATACAGGGTTTGTACTATTCTGAAAGCCTGTCACGACTAACTAAGCCTGACTAACTTCTTGACTCCTGGCTGAGAGCAAGGGTTATTTCTATTAAATCAGATTGTGGCTGTAAGGAAAAGGTAAGAAATAAAACCAGGATTAAATGTTCAAAAGTCAGTCACCCTGTCATCTTTATAATTTAGGTTACAGATCTGAACCTACTCTCAAGACAGAACTCACTTCCTTAACAGTCAGATTTCTCACACTTCATACTCCACCCTGTTTAAGCGTTAAATTTGCTATGGGAACTTAACGGTATTACCTAGAAATTCATTTGCATTGCCATTGCAGCACTACATATTCCCATACAAGAAATGCATTCACTCGTCGTTTCAGAAGACAGAGCATGGCCTCATATATTCTTTTAAAAGGACTATTTTTGACACAATGACATGTCTTCAAAATTGGGAGTCACCACACACACACACTCCCACAATTTAGCTTACACCATAGCAGGTAGGGAACTCCTCAGAGAGGCAGAAAAAACTCAACTCCATTGGGCTGAAAGTCAGGTCTTCCAGTTCTTGGGCGAGTGCTCTAGAGAAAAAGGCAGGTACCCCATCCTCTGACTGTACCTTAAAAAGAAACAACAGCCAAGACCATTTTGCCACAGGTCTGTTCTTACACAGATGTATGAGATGTTCATCCCCTAAACACATGCAGGAGGCTGAACTCTTCAGAGGATTTAGGTGAAGCAATACTGAAACCAAGATTCATCCCATCTAATAGCATTTCAGAGAGGTCCAAGTTACAAGCACAACCACTCCGTGTAGGCTCATTACATAAAGAGCGGAGAGAGACAGGCACCTTCAGGCTGTGATTCATATGTTAGGTACGTATCTGGCTGCTAAGAATGGGAACGTTTGAAGATGGAACAAAATCAGTGTAGGAACCCAGAGAATTATTAGTCAGACAGAGAACATTCCCACTGTGTTAGAAACCTCCAATAAAAATGGTCACTGCCAGCAGTTTTCTGGGGATTTGGACTCGGGTATCTAAGGTTAGCCCAAGTCCTATTTTAGGCAATGCTCTCATTTGGATATGTTCTTTTGCCTATCTCTTAAGGCAATTTAAAGAATAAGAAATAAAATAACATTAAAATTAACCAGTTTATTACCTCGATTTGCAGATAAACATGTAGTAAGTACACTGTGCTTGAGCCCTCTATTAATTCCTAACACTGTGCTAAGCCTTTAAAGTTCTGAGGACAAATATCAAAATTGAAACATCTTATTCTGCCTGCTATATGTTGTCTCTTTACTGCTAAATTAATATTTATTATTCCACAAAAACAGTTGCAAAATGCAACCACCCATTTTAAATTGTTCTTTACAAGTTATGAATAATGACATGTACAAAATGCACTAATAACTTATGGTCAAAAGCCATTAGGGTGGAATCACAGTATTTCAGAGTATAATTGTAAGAGACAGTAAAACCTTAACAACATATCAGGTAGGATTTCAAATAATAAAATAATTGTTTTCTGGCTACCTGCATCTTCCTCAAATTTTCCGACGCCAATTTTCTTTAGACAAGCTATTATGTATTAAAAAAATCTTGGTAAAATATGCTCTTATTCAACTATAAAATAATAACTTCCTCTACACTGAACAATAGATGCAACACTGACAAATGATGACTGGCTCAAAGATTCCAGAGCAGGAATCCATGAATAGCTCCTATGCATGAATTATTAATCCTTTTTTTTTCCAGTTCATAAATCACTGTGATTGCATACTTGTGGACTGAAACAGCAGAATGCATACTGCACATTAGTTCATTATTTTTTTCTCAAAATCTGTTATATAAGTACCTAATATTGATATCTAGGTAGTCACTAATCAAAATATTAATTCTAATTAGCTCAGTTAGGATACAGCTGTATTCAGTGCAAGAAAACAGCACTGTTCTTACAAAATTATCTCTAGAAGAGAATGTCAGCTCAAGAAGCAGGACTTACCTTCTCCTCTAAACTGCTCCTCTGAGAGGTTGTTAACAAATTTCCTTTTTCTGTCGCTTGCTGATCAGTTGAATGAGTTATAGATTTATAAAGTCAAAATTAGAATTCCTCAAGAAAGTAAAGTATTAAAACTATGCAAAGATCAGGACTGAAAGGGTGAGACACAACATGGCTCTCATCTAAATGCTGCTGCTTAAAAAAGCTAGATGTCAGGTTAGTCATTCAAGTTAGTCATCTGCACTGTTGAACATTTGGAGGAATGGCTCCCCTTTGGGGGAGCCTCCTTCTCTACTGCTGACTACAGAGAAAGCACGGAGCAGTAGTTTAACTGGACACACACCTTTAGATGACTAAGATTAACTTAAACGTCTAGATGAGTCACTGGTTGCCACCAGCATCTTGGGCTTTTTCTGATCCATTTTTCTTTTTAAGTGCACCAGTTCAATGATCCAGATCACTGTGAGGGTTTCCAAACGCTAATACCAACATGAGCCAGAGGACAAGAAGACCCAGCTCAGCGCAAGGAAGATGCCAGACCTTCTCTTTTGATGGCAGGGCAGATTTATAGCAGAATAAAGAAAATTGCCTCTCACAGTACAAAGGATGCCATTATTCTCTCAGTGTGTTTTTGGAGCGGAAAACCTTTTTGCCTGTGCAAGTAGAGAATTCACTGAGTAACGTTTCTACTTAGAAGTACAAAATTCTCCTTCTTAGAGTGATTTCTAGTCATTAACTTTTTCTGACGTTTATTTTAGCTAATTAACTAACATGAAACAGTATTTCATGCCAAAATTATACTCGGCCAATTCCCATGATTTTACTTGGTTGCGATCAGTGATCTATAATTACTTATACTCTCTATGGTATTACTATTTTCCAGACAAAAAGAAGTTATCTCAACTTTGCAGTTCTAGAAAACAAACTTTACAGTTCTAGAAATCACCAGTATCAGGTATAGGAATCGCCAGTATCAGATATGGGAACATAGATCTTGGAGCTTTAAGCAGGCAAATCTATTAAAACAACACTGAAGAATGTAAGGGAGTTTGGGACACTGAAGAAATAGCCCCAATGAATACAGGGCCTTATACAGTTACAGTCTATCAGCCACGACAGGTACAATGAAATTCTGCAAGGTTTTTTCTCTGTAATTTCAGAAATAAAAGTCAATATATGATTTGAAATATGTAATGATATGCTAAAGAAATTATGAAATCTGAAATGCTTGTGAATAGCAACACTATAACTAGGGGTCCAAACAACAACTGGCACAGGACTAGTAGTAACACAACGGAAGTGAAAGGTGGCAACAGTAAGATTACTCACAAACTGCAGCTGAACGGGAACTGACAACATCCTACACGTGGATTAAACGGCTTGAAGTGCAAGCCCCATCCCTGCTCCGAGACAGGGCTTCTACCAGCATCCCAAATGTTGACGCCTCATGGGCCAAGGAGAAAGAAGAGGTGGCAGGGGAAGCTGGCAAGAGGTCAAGCAGTGCTGTGAAGGCTTGAAAAGGGAGCTGTGTAACTGCCGTAACAAGCCTAACTGATAAATATTATGTACTTGACTAGTAAACAGGATGTCTTCAAGGCAGTGAAAGACTAAAAATTCTATAAGATACATTGGTGTTACTGTCCAAATGTACCACTTAAAGATAGACATCCTCAACTGAATACCATTGCTTACATCTATGTACTTATTTTATGGGAAAAGTAATGAACCAGTTGAAAAAGCACAGGACCCAAGACACCAACTGGCACTTGGTACATGACACAAAACACAAAGAACTGATCAAAACGTACATAAAGGAGAAACATAGTTCAGATGTAGGCTGCTAGACAGCTAGGTCCCACCGAGCGGCTCTTCAGCTGTAGGGACATAGCGTTACACTGTCGACTTGTCCTAGATAAAGAAGCTTTTGTGACAAATCCCATGGCAAACCCAGTTACTTTTCTGGCCAAAGCTGAAGCTCAGTCCCAGGAAGATAGGGGACTGCAAACAAAGCACGGACCAGCTGACTGCAGCGACTAAAGGCGCAGCACACCAGAGCACCAGCAGTGGAGCATGGCCCACAGCAGCCAGCAGGACAGCAGGGCCAGCTGCTGGAAGGCACAGCCAGGACAACAGTACTCTAAACTCTGCAGACAAGCTCACCTCCACCAACGGCCAGTGCCAAAACTAGATGCCCAACTGTAGATGGTAGATACAGCTGACTCCCTCCGAACCCTTTAGTTCAGGCAGACTCTGTTGTTACTCTTTAAAAACTGGGGAAACATAGCTCCCTCCAAAGTCCACACACTCCAAGCAGTAAAATGAGGGGAGAGATGATGAAGACTTTGCTGGATCTGCAGAGTGAATACTCTCCTTTCTTTACACTTTGAGAAGCAGAAAAACAGAGAAAAAGGATGACAAAGCCAGCAACAGAGTCAAGATCCCCAGAAAGGTTGCTGAGGCAGCTTTGCAGATCTAGTTGAGATGTTTAGCAAGCATGACGGCATCAGTTACACATAGTTCACATTTTAAAATACTGAGAGCCTGCGGAACAAGTAGCATCATGGGAATAGTATTCTACGTAATACACTGCACAGCAAGACAATTTCTTCAAGGAATTGCTCCCTCTCCACAGAAGATCCAAAACAGTAGTCTAGCCTCAGTATCCTGACCCTTCAGCAAGGAACAGCAAGCAATGAACACAGGCTAATAAGATAGCTCAATAAAACATGTATAGGTGCTGCCACTGGCATAAACCTCCAGTTTCTCAGTTATGGCACTCAGTTCTCTACCTGTTCTGATCTCCATTTGATTCAAAAGCTTCCCAGGTGAGAAAGCCAAGGAAAGCAACTCCCCCTCTTCCCAGGAGTGCAGCCTCCCCTCCACAGCCCTCAGTTCCTTTCATACAGAAACACAACTACCAACCTCATCCTCAGTGACCGAAAAAGTCACGTCAGCCCTGCCCCCATAAACCCCATGATGCCTTCCATCGTTAGAGCCTGCGTTTATCTATTCAGCTCAATAAAAGGATTTATTACCTTCCTGCATCAACAAATTGAAGAGTATATTCACCCTACTCCAAAGTGCCAAAGGGCAACCAAGAGTGCCCGGGGAGCAGAGAGACATCACACCCGTGTCTCCTGTCTTAGCAAGTGACCATAAATCAGGGATGATCATCCTGCAGAGCTCCTACTTTTTATCCCCACTAGGGAATTTAACTTTCTCAATTTCATTCTGAGGCTCCCCTTAATTAATAGTTTCCTTAAATTCACAGACTCTGCTATTTTTCATGCCACCATGTGAGTGGGAAAATGTACGGTAGCAAAGAATCTGGTTCCACATAATCTATATGCTAGGGAGAAAGGACATTACACAAAGCCCTTATACCACTAAAAAAGCATACTCCGTTTGCTTCATTTGGCAATATTGCAAATGCATTCAATTAATTTTATATGAAAAAGCACTGACTAATTTTCACAACAATTAATTAATTATAAAAATGTCTACAGTGATTGAGTATACAATCGCCGCAGCATCTACTGTACTTAAAAAATAGCAATGGAGTATGTTTCCCTCACCACTAGCTGAGTGGCGCTGAGCTGGAAGTTAATTGTTAATTAGTTAAATGGTAAGTTACCCAATTTTAGCGTTTACTTCCAGAGCAGATAAGATACATATGAATGATTTTTCCAGTCCTGTGCATACTACTAAAATAAAAGTGAATGCAGTTTGGGAAAGTCTGTATCCTTTTAATATCCCTTACCAAGCCCTGAAGCACATACCAAAAATAAACAGGGTTAAAAAATTATTTTGTTTTAAAAACCATTTATTTTTCAATTGATTATGACTTCATATTCAGTAAAGTCATAATTTAAAATTATACTAGGCTGGTTTTAGACAGTAATTACGTCTAAATAAAACCTAACAGCCCTATTGAACATGAAGTAATGACATTACCTCTTCAGGCCACAAATTGAATTGTGAAGATTAGCACAGCTATCTAATAATTTCTTTGAGCGGAGACAACACGTCTCAGAGAGAATGTTATTCTACCATCAACTTTTTTACTATACGAGCAAAAATAGATGATAGCAGCTCATATGAAACAAAAGAACAAAAAACAGATACTGTATTTATGCTAGTACTGTGTTTTACCTTGTTAATAAACAAAAATGTAAACACACTTGTACAGGTTTTTTATGTGTTTATTATGTACATAATATTTAATCTGAGGCATCTGATATTTACCTCGGTTCAGTGGGTGCCTTTTGTTCATTCAACACAAGAAACTGATGATGAGGACAAATGTATTATTCTGTTATAAGCAACTTCTTACAGCATTGCTATTTATTATTTTTAAAAAATTCCTACTCTTGAACAGCTTTACCAGATAGCACACAGTCTAATACCCACATTCTTAGACAAAAAACTCTCAATCATTGCTATTTGACCTAATTTATTTCAGTTTTCAAATGGAAAATGCCAAAAAGCACAGTACGAAAAAAAAAAATCTAGAAGAGATAAGACTATTGCAAAAATAACATTTTAACTTTACTCTTTTCACAGCAAAACTCTATATAATTAAAAATTCAAATCAAATCTCAAAGAACTTTAATTAAATTCTCTGCATTATCTGAATTTATTTAAAAAGTGGTTCTTCAGTTGCCTGAAACTCTGGATCATCAAGGCACTAAGACAAATGACGAGAATTTACATGCTAATAAAATCACATAAAAAGAACAGATAAAAAGCAAACAGAGTTTAAGGGCTCTGAAAAGACTCAGTGTTTAATACCTAAATCTTCCAAATTATTCCTTTAAAATGCCAATTAATTTACTGACAAAGTATTTCTAATAAAACACCATATTTTTATGCATACTGAATGTCTTGTAATATGTAAGTATGCTTATCTACTTACAAATTGTAGCACCACATTACTGCATTTTCAATACACATTTATTTCAAAGCACTCCAGAAATAAATAAAAACTCTCACATGAAAACTAGCAAAGTTTTCCCATGTGAAGAAATGACTAGAAGAATTTTACTGTGTAGATCTCTGTTCACCTTATACTTACAATAAAAAAAAGTATGAGACGCATCCAAAATGGTACCTTAAGTACAAGTACTAGCAGCCTCATATACACACAGAAAAGCAGTGAGGAAGTGTTTCAACAGGTCACACTGAAAAAATTCTGATCATCTTTTTTTGTCAAATCACATTTTAAACCTCAATAACCACACAACATAAAGAAAGCTAGCAAGCAAAGATCATTGGCAAAGTGGAAGTATTTCTTACTGCTAACACCACTAGTCATATGTCATTTTGCATTAAATGAAATCTTCAGTCAAAAAAACAGAGGAGGAAAGACAGTGAAAAAAGAAAGGCAGCAACGAAGCTGCGGATTGTGGTGAAAGAATGTGCCAATGTCACAGTGCCCAGATGTCCCAAACCAAGTCGGGGAATACTCGTGAAATAGCAAGGCAAGGCAACTGGAAACACCACGCAAAGCAGGACAAAAAAATCAAACATTTAGCATGCTCGGGCTTAAAGATCAAAAGTTGCATTTTCCTGCTGAGCTCTCTACAAAGTGAGCCAAAGGCCGCTCCCATCCATGAGGTATGCTGCACGAGCAGAAGTTTCTCCTTTACACCGTGTTGCTTGGAATCAGTGGAGTAAATTCAGGACAAGCTACACAGCACAACAGCATGGACTAATCAACATAAAACAAAGCCATAGCTGGCACCAGTAGCTCATCATTTACAAACATGTGACTAAAATGAACATAGTAATATCTTTGTTCTCATTCTGAAGCAGTTATCAAAGAAGATTCAATGTGGGAAAACTGACATAAAAGCACATGCAAGTAGAAAACTCTTCATGGGGTTTAGTGAAACACAGGCTTCAAAGACTGGAGTTTCTCATTTAGGGACTTTGTATCAGTATCAAAAAGAATAAAGTTCAAACTGCTTCTCTGCTCTGAATCCCTGGAACAGTACTGAACTTGCTTTGAAAGGCACAAAATGGAAATACACATTTATTTGACTTTTATAATAATATCAATGTAGGAAATAGGAAGTGTGACTGCACACTTACGCTGTTATGATGTTAACCATTTCAGGAAGAGAATTTAAAGATTAGCTTTTATTTTGGAAATAAGTTTAAAATTTGAAATGAAAAAATCAGCAGAAGCTGACTTGTGACATCACAGTATCAAAATACTACATCACTCCTCTGCTCCACTAATCTCTAAGGCTCACTGAGAAAGAAAACGTAACCCATCTGTAACTCAGCTCTTTATTCCAGAAGGAAAAATACTTCAGTGGTCAGGTGAAAGCTGTTATTCGCACATCCATAAGCAGAAGAGAGCAGCCCAATGAACTGCACTCTCCTCCACCGGCCCCCGGGAACACGGGTTTGTGGATAGTTACACCCCTCGTCTACAGAAAGAGCTCTACAGTTGACTTGCTACACTCATTCTTGTGTGTGATGAAAATGGGACCCAGGCTTGCCTCCTACCTGCTGAACTTGATTAAAAGTGTTAAGAGTTCATCAGAAGGTTGTATCAGGCTACACAAATTGGCATATATTCTGGAATGCTTACCAAATAAGTTCACTGTTCTAAAAGAGGACCAATAATAATAATACAAAATGGAGTGGGAGGTGTAATCTATGCAGAGATCTTTTTCCCTCCCTTACACTCTCAGCAATTTAAAAAAATATTTCTGCCAACGTACTGTTTTGTGTCAAATATAAACTGTAATATAAAGACATTGAGGATATGGTCTTTGGTGTTTATGCCTCATGGCTATAAAATTAGCCTCATATTCATTATTCTGGATATAAAAAGATTTAAGTTTTTAAACCTAAAGTGAAAAGCGTGCATCTAATGCTTGGAGCTGTGTTTTACCAAGGAACATTCTGCATCCTGTTTGTGCCCTAGGAATTGAATGTTTAGTATTTTCAACAGAATTAACATAGTTTTGAGGGGAAAAAAAAGAAGATAGACTATATTAAGTTTTTAGTGCTGAAACAGATCTGGTATGCAATATCAGTATGTAAGAATCTATACTCTATTTGCGTTTATTTTCAGCATACCATTCCAGAAACACTTTTTCAAATGGCCACACTATTAATGTTTGTTTTTCATTTAGTGCATCCATACTGAATGGCTCCTGAATGTTCAAAGTAAATTAAACACATTTATTTTTCTGTACTTACAATTGTGATTTTGATTGTGCTGCAACAGGCATTCCAAAAAAAAAAAAATTTTTTTTTTTAATGGGCCGGGGAGAGAATTTAGGAACAAATATAGCAACACTTTTGCAAGTCAAAATCTACTACATTCCACTACAGAGTTAAGAGCACAATCAAATCCGTCTAAAGGTTCCTTCCAGACAGGCACAATTTTGGAATGATCTTGCAAATATGTACACACCCACACATCAACCAAAGCATATTTTCAGCTTTCCGAGCGTACCCTCCCTGCTGCGTGCCGCACTTAGCATGGCACAACAGTCACTCCAAAGGCCTTTCTGCATCCTTTCAGCCTAACAAAAAGTCTGAATAAACTGAACAGATTAAGTTACACATTGGAATATTTAAGCACATTTATCACCTGCTATCACCAACTTCTTTCCTTAAGCACCATCTTTTGGAGAAAGGCTGTTTCCAGTTCAGTTTCTTGTTCTAAATGACACTCTGGCATAGTCCTTCTCTCCCTTTTGACAACAGTAGGGAATGAAGAGTATCACCCAGCTAACTTTCATGGCAAACCTGGGCTAAACTGGGGTGATGTGAATAGTGTTATCACAGATCTCCACTTTGTGTAGTTTGAGAGAGATGACATCAAAACATAAGGGTAAAAAAAGGGTTTGAATTCCCCTGACCTAGTCTTTGATGTTTATTTTTTTAAATACCTGGGTCTGACTCAGTTCACTCCACATTCAGAGAGAACTAGGTTAAATGAATCATTATGTACATATGTCTACTCCTCCTCCTGATTAACTCAGACACAAATATCTACCTTTTAGATGCCCAAATTGGGTTAGATGAATGTCACCAAAATATTTAATAAAGCCTTCTGAGGGATCATGAAAACGTCCCAGACTTCCCCACACTTCCCAAGGCCTGAGCATGGAACTGCAGAGGAATGGGGCTGCCACAAGCAAGAGAAAGCTAGCAGCAATGCCTCCGTCCTGTGGACACCATCCAGATTTTCTCAGCTCCTACCAAAAAGAAAATCCTTCACATTTGATATTCAGCCGATGCAAGTCTTTTGTCTGTTAAGAGGAAGATGAAATCAGCTAAGTGAACTAATTATAGAAAGGAATCGCTGTGTAATTATTGAAGTAACCTTTTCTTATTTTCCCAGTTAGACACAGTAAAAATAGTTCACAACATTTCCAAGGAATTAACACAATTTGTTTCCAAACTGTGTACAGAATATTATTCCCAAAACATTACATTTAATGAGCAAGGCTATTTCTAAAAGGAAAGGGAATACAGATAAAAGAAAAGCAAGCAAGCTCTTCTATACATTCTGAATGTACTTGACAGTGCAGCTCTCTCGCAATCAAGCATATGAAAAGATTTAATAGGCATGGAAAGCTGGAGGTCAATGAACACTGGGGAGGGCATTTTATTCAGTCAAGTGAAATCATAACAGTGCAATGTAGGAGTAACTTGACTGGGATTAATGTAGCTTATTTAGTAATTTTTACAGCACAAATGCTTTTCCTTGCTCATTAGATTACTGAATTAGGTACTTAAACTCTAAAGGAGTCTAATGTTCCTCTAAGAACTCAAGTGAAATTTATGAATTCACCTGATTCTATTTTGAAAACTTCTCAAGAGCTGCTACAACTAACTGTTAACTGCAACATCATGCCAAGAACAACACTTTTAAAGAACATGGGTTAGAGGCTTTGTCTAGCTACTATGAAATGATCTACTTTTATTCTGGTATTTGCTGTGTCATACTAATTGTACTATGCTGAGGATGTTGCATACTGTCACTGTTTGTTTAACTACTGGAAAATTGCCAATAGAAAGAAAAATGGGAAATTGTTTTAATGAAGTGGCTTTCTGAACAATCTTAGGGGAAAATTCTCTTTCCATATGACTCTTGAGCAGCACCTCTATCTAACACTTCATCTGTATACTTCTGTAGTCTCTTCCATCTAAGGATCTCAGAGCTTTTTGCCAATATTTATTACACTTCATGGCAATCTTGTAAGGAAAGAAAACAACCATATCACTCCATGATAAACAAACAATGGAAATGTTGTAAACGAAGACAACATTATAATGGATTTAAAAATACTCCAGTCAAAAAAAAAAATCTAGGTTGTTCGGTGTTAGGGGGTTTTTTCCATATAGTATGGATTACAGTAATTCTTTTATATACAGTTTTATGCTTCTGAGAAATTAAAACTTTTCCAAACTTGATTTTCTATTTGGACTAACACTACCACTGTGCTAAGTTTAGTTCTTTTGTCCATATGTCTCAGCTACTAGGCAACATATTACTACTTTCATTTTCTCTGCCAATATACTCCTGTTATATATTATGGGAAGCCACATATGCCAGGCCCAGAGAGAGAGATTTTTGGTGATACAGAATGTAGGACATTATGGACGCTTAAGGACAATAAACCACAAATTATACTTTTAGCTTCCTGCAATAGCAAAACAAAGCAATGACAGTACCACTAGGACATGGATTGAAAAAGATTCTGTGACTGGAAAGGCCATAGTAATAGTTTACTAGTCTGATCTGCTGTATAATACATGTCACAAACCATCATCAGTAATTCTTACATCAGGTCTAATAACTTGTGATAACACTAAAACACAGCTTTTACAAAATAGTCCATCTTGGTTAAGGTTAATCTAAGAGTAAATAACCCTCATCTTCAAAATTTTTTTTTTTTACTGTATTTTTACTGCAATTTTTTGCATTTGCAAATACTGGCTTTATGGTCCTGCTGTATCTTTGGCTGTCAAATTAAAGGGCTGTCTAGCAGTAGTTATCTCTTCCCAGTACAGGTACTTACAATCTTTGATAGAGTCACCTCTGAACAGCTCTTTATAAACTAAATAAATTGAGCTCCTTAAGTCTGTCACTGCAAGGTGTATTTGCTAGACCATGAAGCGTTCTTGTAATGAGTTCTGTGCCTTCAGTTCTTTCACAGTTGTGAAAAAAGGGAAGAAACAGCAAACCCTCAGTCTTTTCAAACTCCATTTCTTCTGGCTTTGAATATATGTGAAAGAACTAAAAAAAAATACCCACATAGTTGTCTAATAAAATTAACATTTATTTTATATAATTGATAGATAAATGAATTCAGAGACTTCTCATACGCATATATGTTACAGAAGTAGCACATCAGCCAATATACACCATTCATGTTATCACAGAAAAATCTATCACCTCTACAGTAAGTGCTCTTGCCTACAAGATACTCCAGAAGAAATTTCCCAACTCTCATGCTTATTTAAGGGCTTGGAAAACCACAGTGCAATCACGTCTATCTCCTTCCAGTAGCTGTTATATTCTTTCATTTCTGAATGAACTTCCTAATTCTTCATTTTTAATTTCTGAAATTATTCAGAAGTTGGACACAGACACAAGATGTAGTATTTCAAAATTCCCCATTACGTTTTAAAGCAACAACCAAGAGCCTACCAAAAAACACAAGCAAAATTTACAGTACTTACAAGTGTAACACCCATGATGTAGAAAGTAAAGCATTAACTAACACACAATCAGTAAATATTTAGACAAGCTGTAACTTCAACAAGTGCCTACGTGAAAAATGAATTAGAAAAATGAAAGGACATTTATATGCAAGATTTAAGATTTTGATCTTAGTAAATATTCACTCAGAATACACAGGGAGATCATTTTAAAATAAATTAAAAAAAAAAAGAAAAAACAAAAGACATGTTAAGCAAAAGTTGGGACTTCTATTTGCCTTTTTTTTCCCCTCAGACATTATTTTACATTAGAATAAGCTTCCTGAGGGTTGCAGGATTTTAGCGATAATTATGGTTATTACTTCTGTTGGCAATTTTTTCTAACATATACTAAAATGAATCACTACATAGAAACAAATACCAATACTCTTCATGTTCTGCTTCTTGGTAATTTTTGCCATTATTGTTGCTAACACCAACCCAAACAACTCTTGACTCTGAGGAAAAAAATAAAACTGCTAAAATACAAAACACATCTCTGATTTGGGTGAGACAGGATTATTCAGTTACTAGCAGCAGAAATCAATCCCAGTAACAAGAAAAAGAATTACTCAGGTGTGCATCATGGGGTTTTTTCTTCACCCATCTGGGTGGTATTGATACCAAGATTAGCACATTTGTTTTAGAGGCTAATTCCTGTATAACTAAATTACACAGAGAGCAATGGAAATAAGCAGAGAGTACTTCCAATCCAGAATGTCTCACTGCTTCTACTGACCTGCAAATCTCATGTTAATAACAGCCTGCTATCAGCTCATTAAACAACCATGTGGAAATACAGCCATCTGCATTAAGTGAAGCTATGTGATTCTTCTCAAAGGGGCAGGATATGCATGGCATAGTCATTCAAGAAATGTCCAGCTTCAGTCTAAGTATTTTCACTTAAACTGTCTTCCCCCTATTCTTTGTTCTAAACATTGAACAAACTTCACTTCCACTGCATAACAAATAATTGTAGGATAGCTTTAAATACTGTTAAAACTTCCAAAGGAATGGTCTGCATACTTTAATTAAACTTGAAAAAGAATACTGATGGAGTACCTTTTAAAATTACTGATCAAAGGAGCTCCAACAGTAGTATGAGTCTATGAATTATGTTTACCCAATGAGAGGATATATGTTCCAGGCATCTATCTGCTTAACCAGATCATCAAAAATTTCTTGTTAAGGTGAAATAATTGACCAACAAGCACGTAACTGGCTAAATCCCGTCAGTATTATAAGTAGCCTGACGATTTCAAAAAGGAACTACCAACCTGTGAAAATTCTTATCTGCTTGCGGAAATTATTAAGTGCCTCAGCCAACCTCCATCTTTTTTCCCCTATTTGTAAAATATACTGTGAATTATTTATCCAAGTTCTGATAAAAAGATAATAGAACCAAGGTGCAAGGAGAATATCAAGGGATTACTCACAGCCTCTTTCATGAGCTTGTATATGCAGAATCAAAGTAGGAAAATCTAGAAACAGAGAATCATAAAATCGTTTAGGTTGGAAAAGACCCTTGAGATAAAGTCCAACTGTTAACCTAGCACTGCCAAGTCCACCACTAAACCATGTTCCTAAGCACCACGTCTACACGTCTTCTTAAATACTTCCAGGAATGGTGACTCAACCACTTCCCTGGGCAGCCTGTTCCAGTGCTTGACAACCCTTTTGGTGAAGAAATTTTTGCTAATATCCAGTCTAAACCTCTCTTGACACAACTTGAGGCCATTTCCTCTTGTCCTATCGCTTGTTACTTGGGAGAAGAGACTGATACCCACCTCACTACAACCTCCTTTCAGGTACTTGTAGAGAGCGATAAGGTCTCCCTCTTTTCCAATTTGCAAAAGTCAACTTGAAGCCTTACAGTTTACTCTGCTTTCGTAACTAAGTATCTTTTGTAAAAAACAGATTTGGCTTCAAGTGTCACTGAATAAGTCATTTTACATACACACACACACAGAAAATCTGTATTTTAAAATCAAATTATTTTATTACTTTTGACAAAAAATATCACATTGCCCATCTGATTTTCTTCGGCTTCACCTTCAACACCTAGTACTCAGACTTAATCCAAAAAATGTCAGACAAACTCTGTGACATTTTGATTAACATCACATGAAAATATACTCCCACAGACGCACACATACTCTTCCTGTTTAACAGTGCCCATTCAATGATTTAACTTTCGTAACAACTTTAGGATTGCTGCTATTTAAGTAATAACTACATTTCAACACACAACATAATGTATTTCTTCTCTGTCAAGGAAATCCTAAGGCTCTTTCATTAATAGATTTATGGAGTATTAAATGCCATTAATGGAGCTCTCTTTAGTTGAAGAAAAAGAATCACATTTTCACCGGATTAGCAAACTTTAAATTGTATTAAGTCAACAAAAGTACTAGTCATGTTCATCTACCTATATCTTATTCTTTTTTAATGTTGTCTGTCATGTGATGAAATTCCTAATTCACCACTGATTTCCAAAAGAAACATGAATTACACTTTTGTGGGCACATTAAGTCATCATAATATTTACTTTATAAATGTTGCTTTATTAATAAGCACTTAGCTGTATGCTTGTACGGAGCCAAAATTAAATCATTTTTGCAGCTGTCAATGTGCCACACAATTCTACAGCACCAGATAAATTCATAATCACTTTGCTGATTGTCAGCAAACCTACAATGGACAGTATTATCACTGCTGGCAAACAAATGTCACAGAGTCCTCCGAGAGTCATGCTGTGCCATGACTGCTGCATGCAACACACTGGCAAATCATATTTCTAGAAGGGTTAACTGCTGCTCCCATGCCTGTCATTCTAGGAAGTATCTTACTGAAGACTGAAGGCCACATAAAAAATGAGATAATTGGCAATTAAAGTGTTGGGAGACTGTAAATGGTTCAGTCATTACTGGGCTTGATCCAAGTCTGAAAGAAATCACTGAAAGATTCCCCCTGATGATGCAGGCTGTAAATAAAGCTCTTAAAATAAATCCTATTCAAGTATAGGCCTGAAGTTGTGTTCTATATTTTACACATTTATAACTACTAAGAAAAGCGAATTGCTACCACTTATCAGTTTTATTTTTAGCACATATCCCTCTGAAATACTTAATTAGATAATCTAATGTTCCACTTTACTATGACATTTAGCTCTGCAGAGACACCAATAAATGGTACACAAATTAAATGCATAGCAAGGCTGAAGTATTTTCTGACACTTCTTCTGAATTCAAAAGACACGTTAAACACCAGCCAGTTCACAAAATAATCAAATATTGACACTCCAACAATAAACCAGGGCATCTAATACAATTGCTGATGAAATTCACGGAACTAATACACCAAAAATGTCCATCATTGCTGTCTGTGTGGTTTCTTATCCTCTTTGTCTTTCCCATCCTTTTTCATTCTACTTCCAATATCTGTTGTGAGCAAATGGCTTATCTTAGGGGTCACCAGGGATTCTCCATGAGCTGATGTTTTACCTGTTTTAAATGCTAGTGCTTTCACTTAGAATAAATGTTACATTCTGGAACAGCTTCCCCAGGACCAAGCAGGATTTTTTTCTTTAGTACCAGTTACATTAGGCCCCCCCAAGTAGTCTTTGTTCAAACATATGCTTCAAGGTCATTGCTTTAGAGACTCTTTTTACCCTAAGAAAGTGGAAAAGTTAGTGTGACCTACTTTACAATACTTGTATGCTGACACTGCTTTCAAATGAACATCTAATTCATAAGATTAATAACACAGCTGAACAGTTTAATGGGATATGGGAATTATTTACCCTGAACTGAATGGGGGGAAAAAAAACACCACCCCACACTCCACAGATACACAAAGGAGAGGTGTGTGTTAATGCGTAAGGGAGGTGAGGTATGCATGAACTAATGACACAGCCTGGAACCCTGTTATTCCAAAATGTTCATTTGTAGCTTCCCCATAATTTTTCTTAGGCATAATTCTGCAGACTAACAGGATCTGTCTTCTCCTTAGTATCGGGGTATGCCACGAAGATCCCTTTGTGGCACAGTCCAGGTTACTACAGTTCTTAGCCTGAACTGAAGATGAAGACAAAACAAAAGCCCTAGTTTATGGCAAAACCACCACCAATCTGCTTTGGCTGAAAGACATACTTTCATAACAAACCAACCCTTCGATCTTATGGTACCACTTCTAAAACTACTTATGTGATTTATGCAAAATTATAACTGCAGCATATTTACACTATCTAGGTCGTGGGTTGACAGTAACATCAGTGTGGCAGCACAGGAGAAACTGTTGGTTAATTGCTCAAGAATTTGCCCAGAAGCCCAGGCATGTTTTGCAGCCATTGTTGAGCCCTGTTCTCCTCAACTGCCTTCTTCGCAATTAACCCAATTAAGTGAGTTTCAAGTTAGCTCTCGCATGTTTACAAGTGCTAATAATACCGTTTCTGATGGTGGAATAAGCACCTGCTGTTATGCACCTATACTGCTCTGGGTTTCAGTGGGATTTAGTTTGCTTTGAAATTTTTTCCCAAAACTAGGATGACAGCTTCCTAAATCAAGAGGATTGCCACTTGTAGCTCTTCAGAAGCTATACATGTCCAGGACAGTAAGCCCTAGGCAATGCATGACTAACTTTGAAATAAATTACTGAATTAGAGAACCAGGTGGGAAAATAAAAAAAAAAAAGAACAAGAAACTGAAGTGGAATTAAATGACCAAGTGCAACCTATTTTATCCACAAATATATGCATAAATTCTTACGACCAGCATGTGGGCAATGAGCTACACTCTGTTCAAGTTGGAGAATATTAAGGATGCTTGATGCAGGCTAGGACTGTGCTGAGAAAAGAGGTGTGGTCCATGCAGATCAGAAGGCGGCCATTTCTTTTTCCTCATAGCTTGGGATGTGCCACTTTGCCTTCATTACATACAAGAAGTGTATGCTTGGCCATCAATCTCACTGAATCTAAACACTAAAAGTAAGATGATCAGTATAGTTATATCTAGCCATATATATGCTCCCCTGTTTGCCCTTGAATACAGTCTCTTAAAGTAACAATCACACCTTTTTTCTTATAAATGACTGCTCTTGAAGTGTTCCCTTGTTGTACGCACTGCGGTTCCCCAGGTATTGTAACTCTACCACTCGTCTTGATTTGTTGACATGACCGTTTGTGGGACCTGGATTTTGCATTTGCTGCATGCTTTGATACCACATTTCATTATGTGTCATGGCTCTATAAATCAGTTTGTCAGTGCCACTGAGTAATTAAAAAGGTGGTTAGGTCAGAAGCACGGGTACAACTCAAAAACCTTCTTCCTCAAAAACCCTTCTTCCTCCTGAATCAGAAACAGAGTTCCACTATTAACAGGAGGATCTGCCTTCGGAAAGGTGAAGCGCTGGCATAGAGTCAATCCACAGTGAGTCACTACAACTTTCTTCAGCTTCAGGACAAAGTCCCGAAGAGAAAAGTGATTAGCAGGTTGCTGGCACAGATGAATCCACACTCACCTGGGCTCAGGCATTTTGTCAGGAATCAGAGAAAGTAATGCTCTGTCTCAGCCCTTAACCTGGAGCAATCACAGGTGGCCCAATATATTCTATATGGGTTTATAAGCCAGTGAACCAAAATGAATGCCTTCTGTAGAATAATATAGGACACAGTTACTGATAAAAGTTTTCCAGAGTAAAAGACAAGAAACACTAATATAACGTATTGTTCAGAGGGATGGGAAAGGAACATTGATAAAGCAAGATTTTCCAGACCTTCAAATGTGTGTGTCACTTTTCCTAAATCTCTGGCTAATCAATACAATATTCAGCAGGTTTTTAACCTTGGTACATCCTTCAAGTTACTCTACATTATTATGGCTATGTCTACACTAGGAAATTAAAGATGCCTGAACCATATTACCTGACACAGAGGTCAACTCGTATTGAATAGCCCATACCCACACTACTGCAGTCCTTTATACAGCAGAGCCAAGCAGCCACAAACTCTCTCCAGGGAAATGGTTCAGGACCATACTAACTCCTGAACAATGCTCATGATTGTTTCTGCATGCCCCAGCAAGAAACCCTTCTAACAAGTTAACAGAATAGGCAAGTGAGTTCCCGTGCACAAGAACATTCCCTGTCACTCTTTGATAAGCATAGTACAGATGTAATGCAAGTGTCCCTAAGATCAGCTCCAACAGGTATAAAGACTAAATATTATTCCTACACACTTACATACTGGGCAGAACCAGTATTTCAAATATCATGCAATGAATAGCTTCTGATTCTAACTAAGCATTGGTAGCACCTAGAGTTTAAATATCTAGATGCTATTTCTGAAAATTACATTTTTTTTCCATTTAAAAACACACATTTTTCTTTGGTTACTCAGATCTTTGTCTAATCTCATTTGTAATATCCAAATACTCTTCTTGCTGTGTTCATCAGAGGAACGGCACACACGGTTTCAGATTCACAGCAAGTGTAACCACACAGAATTCAAGATGCTCCTCTTGACCTATAAAGCCCATTATAATTTTGAACATTATCTCCCCCATGTGATCTCAGTATATAGATGCTAACTGAGTTTGTGCGATATCCACGTTGCCTCAGTACAGTCAATACACTTGAAAAGGGAGATGCTCTTGCTGACAGTGCCGAGATTGCCTTAAAGCTATACAGCATCTGGAAAGAATAAGCATGCAAGTTTCATACGACAAGCATACAATGGCAATGTGAATTCTTAGCTCATATGAAAAAGAAGTTAATATTTTAATTGCTAAGTGCAATGGCTTTACAAATAAAGAACATTATCAACTAAGAACTATACATCTGGACCCCCACACCAAAGTCACTGTGCTCTGCATACACTCCATTCTCATATGTATTGTTCTCAAGGTACAACAGAAGTCATTCTCTGGTTCCAGACTACCTTCCCTGTTGACATTAACTTCCACCCACAGACACATCTTTACATGAGAATAAATTTTTAATTATGAAACGCCACTTCAAACACAACAGTCCTTTTGGTCTTCCCAAGGCAAAACCCAAAAATAGTATGGATGTTAGAAAGGAGAATCACTAAGAAGTATAACAGGAATCAAGCTATGCTTTCAGTTAACAGCAAAGCAAAATAAACTAACATTTTGAGATAATTCTTGAAGTACTTTCCATCAACTCTAACCTGACTTCTGCACTGAACCATGAAGACTCACTCACTATGCTCTCGTTGGAGAGGAGTGCACAGGCTAATAAGACCTGGCATGTCCAATGGAAACAATGCAGTCTTCAATGTAAATCCAGACACCACTTCAATAAATAAATCCAACTATAAAACAAAACTTATATATGACAAATAAATATGGAGTAAGTTTGTTTTTTTCTGTAATTTTTTCTTTTAGTGTAAGACTACATTCACATTGCTATTGAACAAAATAAAAAGCCCTGCATCAGATACTATTAGAACCTTGCTCTACACAGAAATTAATCAAACTAAAAGTATCTTCAGAAGGTAATGTTTCATATTAGTTACTCCACAGAAATGGGGAAAGACATTCAAAAGATCAGTATTATGCTGCTAGTGTCATAAAGTTACATCATGTTAAAAAAATAATTAAATTTAGTACAATACTTGCTTTTATTAAAGATAAACCAGTTGACAGTAAGTCAAGTTTAACATCACATTTTTCCCAAAAAAGTTTAATTCTCTCTTGGATGGAGGAAGATGACATTCCAACACTGCACTGTGACTCATCTACCTGACCAGAATGCACTAGAATAATTTGTCTTCCTTTATAACAAGCAGCATATTTAGGCAATTATGATCTCCTGTCTTACAGCTCCTCTGGAATGTTCTTCTTGAGTAGTCTTTTTTACTAGAAATGTCACAGGGACAATGAGAGGGGAAAAAAGTAGCAATATTCCCTGGATATTGGTCCAGTATTTGAAGCATTGATTATATGAAATTAAACTACAAAATGCACCTTATGCAACAACAACAGAAAAACAACCTTGCCTGCTAAAACCTCAAACAGTGAGCAGAACTCTATGAAACCAAACCACTTATTTAAATAGATAGCTATTTTTCTGCATTAAAGGTTTGGCCCAAATCTTAGCTATAATGGAGCTGAAAGCACTAATGGCCCAGTGGTTACAGAATCAATGTTTCTCCTAAATGATAAGGCAGAAAAGGTTGCAGAACATTTACATGTAACTGAGATATTAATCTATATAATCACTCAGTTCTCCATTTCCATGGCAACCATTAGAGAAGAGATTTCACCCTGAAGGAATTTTTCTTTCACAGTATTACTGGAAAGCTGCCATTGGAACAGCGTTGGTTATTTGTTGCCCAGAGCACAGGAAATTCAAGGACAGGCATAACAACACACTAACCTCAAGAGAGGCCAAGCCCACCGAGACCAGAGGGGAAAGTCAGGCAGATCCGCATAGCCTGGAGTATCTAACCCCACATTCCCTTTCACTTCCCTTCCCCCCCAAAAATCCCACAAGTGAAAATAAACCCACACAAGTTAGATTTGTTTCACATGAATGAGACTATCATAATGAAGAGGCAACAAATTTGAAAAAATTGAAGTGATTCCATATGAGAAATACCTGGTATCACCTAACAGGTGACTACAGCCCGTGATTCAGAGCCTGTTTGCGTTGGACCCCCGAGAGGAGATCGCTGCTGCAGGCGGCCTGCAGCTGCCCAGCCCCACTGGGGGTCCTGACCATCGCACGGGCGCTTGGGCTGCCCAGGGAAGTCTGGTGCCGCCTAACTTGCAGTCTGGCAAGTCAGCCTACAGACTGAACAGCCTGAAGGAGCCAATGTTACCCTCACAAATAACACCATTCCCTCCACCGGCAGGAATTTTGCACTCTTCCTTCCTCACATCGTTCATCAACACTTTTATTAGCTTAATGATTTCTATATAATAAAAGCCTAGCTTAGCAACCTAATCTACTTTGACTGAAATACACAGCAGAAAACTCCCACTAATTTGGGAGAGAACATTGAAACCACAGATACTAAAGCATGTTAACAATTACAAAAAGATTACATGTCCCAAATCTATATTTATGATACTACGAAATACAGCAGGCCATCGTTTTTTGTTTGGTTTTTTTTTAGTAATCACTATATACAGGAGCTGACAAAAATAAGACAGCTTACCAAACAGAAAACTTAAGGCATAAAGTTTACTTGGCACTACTTGGGAATGACTCAAACAGCATACTATTCGCACATGGGGTATTTTAAAACAAAAAAAACTGCCTGTTTTTGTAAATACATGCTTTCAGTGCATTTGAGGGAATTGAGACTTACACAAATATTGAAGAACTGGACTTCCAGGATGAAAACCTGTCATTTAATATAAGATTATTTTAAAGTAGACAAGCTGTTCCTACGAATTTTCCCAGGAATATGCCCTATGCTCTACTATAGCAAAATGTAGACCCCACAGGCATCTTCCTTAAGGACAAGCCCCCAGTGCCCCTTCTCCTGAAACACCTCCCAGATTTCATCCAATCTTTTGAAAGCTTTCCCATAGCCTCTCATAGCCTGCATTACCAGCAGGGCAAGGGGTAGGTCCGAGCTATCTACTGATGCCTGCCAGCAGATCAAACAAGACAGGTAACTATTCTGTTTTGTTGATCTCAGGTTAAACATTTCCCAAAGAAAATATTAAAAAATTGGTTCATCAGATACTCCACAAGAAAAGCCAGCAGACAGGGCTACTTATTAAAGCCAGTTGTGATATTTGCATATGGCAGAGCAGTATTTAACAAACCATTTTCTTCCATTTTTTGAGGCAGATCAGCAGCTTTCATTATGAAACACAAATCATAACTATTCTCATACTGAAGAGGAAATGAACACGTCAGTAACATGAGCTTTAACCCATAATCCTATTATTCTATTAAAAAAGAAAGCAAATTATATTATTAAGGGATAATTTTCCACAACTATTCAAAACAGCAGGACAGCTCAAAGCAAGGCATGCTATCATGCTGACATGCTCAGAGTTTCATTAGGAAGCATGTGTATTTTAATCTCTTGCCATTTATGTGTAATGAAATATACCAAATTTCTGTCCATTAGTGTGCTGCAACCAGTACACAACTACTGCAATATGCCGACCTCTAGTAACTGATATAACTTCTAGCTTAACACTATGACAAAATAATAATTTTAAAACAAGCATAAAGTGATAATTCAGATACACCAACTTACATTTAAACATGGTAGTGGCAGTCAATAAATACTAGCACTACTTATTATAGGTATTTATCTACCAAATAATGCAATCACCAAAAATCTCTTGTCACACAGTTCACCTGGTCATGACAGTCAGCATCTCTGGCAGTTGCATGCACAGCAGCAAAAAAAAAAAAAAAAAATCCAACCAAATAAAAAAGTAAACAAATAAAGAAAACCAACTACAAGAATACAAACCAACATTGCTTCCCCATTGCCTTAGATTGGTTTAGAACAGGTAAATTACGATATCTGTGTTTGTTTGCTCTCCATGCTGGAATACAGGGTTAGCAGTATGCAGAAGGCTTTTTCTTTTTTTTTTTTTAAATCTTCAAATTCCTTTTTTTTTTTCCCCTACTCAAACAAGCTTCCATTATTGTCTTTTTGATTCTAAGATCACTTTGGATGATCAGATAGAAGATTAGTTGATACCACTGTGCGTTTAGTAAATTCTCTCATTGCTAGGTGACAATATACTTTGGTGAAAATACATCTGTTTATTTGACATGACTGCTACCTGCATCAGCAGACAGAGAATGTCAAATCAAAATACTTAAAAGTTCTCAATTATAAAAATGGGAATGACTGAAAAATTAAAATCTGAATGTATATTCACATTTATCTAAAATGAGCAGATGTATGATTAGTATCTTTTGTTCACCTACAGATTTAGTATGTGAAAGCATATTTGTCAAATACCCTTCTGCTCATCTTTTCCTTACAACTTTGTCTTACCAAATGAAAGTGAAACATTAAACTATCACTATGACAACGACAGGAATAATTAATTATTTTTTCAGTCAACTAATTTTTATGAATGTTTTATTTGATAATTTTATGGTACTTCTTGCTAAGTCCCACAGGAACCCACAAACGATGTCTGTAAACAGAATTTAATTTCTCAGCGCTCAGTAGAACAGAAATAGATTTCTAAGGAGCTGAAATAGCGTCAAACCTATTGCCTTCCCTTTTATTAAAAAACACAGGTTGATTAAGTTTCCAAATCTTCCACGCAAATACTTAAAAGCAATGTAAAATTTGAAGTGAAATATTTTAATAACACTATTATGCACCCATTTTGATTCAATGGGAGATGTTTTGTGCCTCAAGATTTGTAGACTCTTGGTTGTTCAGATGGCTCACTCAAATTTGTTTGTATCAACAAAAATAATCTAAGCATTCCCGGAGGGGGTTTTTTGTTTGTTGTACGAGATATCTAACTGAGAAGCAAAAGGATGTTTTTGATTAAAATATGTAATAAGTGACAGGTTTTTTAAGTTATTTCTAATGTGTTCTTCCTAGAATTTACCAAGTCATTAAAAGGTGATCTCTTTTAAAAAGTAAATTCTTTAGAGACAAATAAACTAAAATCAATTACACATCTACACAGGAAAAAAAAGTGAAGGGCAAACCTGTCTTCTGTTTGACTAGAATCATACACAAATTCAAGCTGAAACATCATCATCACCTCTTTTCTCATGAAATCCAATCACACAAATATTTAATCAGTGACCTGTCAGACTCCACCTCATGACAGTATCAGCACCAGCAAATGATGCCCTGAAGTTTCAATATGCATTGACTTTTCTATTACTTCATTTAGCGATAAACTCAAAAACAGAACATAAAACATGACCTACTTCTTCCGTCTTACAGTTTTCATTTACTGCCTCTAATGATAACCAGAAGACTACTCTCCAGGGGCCACATCAGCGTCTGAATCAGTGAGGGAAAATGAACGTAATCCCCAGCTCTCAACAGCCAAAGCTGAAATGCAGTCTGTGGGAAAAGAACAACCTTGCACATATTGTACAGGACAACCATTTGTCCGAATGTGTCGACAGAGAATGCTCGTGTTTGAACATCTACCAAAATCTTTACACAGAACATAAAACTTACTCAAAATTAAACATAATGAGTATTCTAAAACTACCAACCTATTGCATTATGAAAAAAAAAAAACAAACCCAGCATTACTTATTAATTTAAACTGAAATAGATCTTGTCATCAAGCAATGAAATTCAGTAGAGTTTTTCCTCCTTTGCATCTATGATAATTATTCAAACTTTGCTCTATTTTTTTACTGTGCTTACACCTTTCAATAGCTTTAGGTACTGGAAAAAAGGAAAAAATTAGGACTAAAATACAGTACATCAAGAAAAATAGCATGCTCACAATCCTCCATCCAAACATTCAAGGGCGTTACTTGGTATAGTCACTCATACGAGGACCAGAAACCTGTATCAAACGGGTTCACAAGAGATAAAATACTGTGCCCAGCAAGATAACAAATACAAGCACTGTCTTTTGGGGATTATCTGGTGAGACTCTGTGCATGTCTGTGAGCTAAACTAAGCTACAGGGGCAACTGAAAGGAGATAAATGACACTGGCAAATACTTTAAGGGAACTTGCTTTTAAAGATCCATTGAGATTTGCACTGTTCAGACAGTAACTGTGGGGTCAGTGTGTTCTTCCCGATTCTCCTGAAAGTGTTTTCTTTTTTCCAGCCAAGGACTCAGAGTTCTTCCAAATTAAATGGTGCAATCAGGTACTTCCATTAAAATATGGAAAAAAAGCCATTAAACTGCAAGGAGGTTGGCATTTTGAGAAAAAGGGGTTAGCATGGTCAAGTCTGTTCACGTTAAAAAAAATAAAAAAATTAGGCACTCAAAAGCAGGAAAAAAATAGCCCCTTGCAGGCTGACGCTTAAAAGCTATTCTTTGTCACCTTTCTCTTCTGCTGCTGCTCCTTATATGAAGTATTACGTTGAATAACTGATCACTACAAGTTTTAGAAATCCTGTCCTAACCCACCACTAATAAAACCAAGATATTGTAAGGTGATTATTTTGACTTTTTAAGTGGGAGACAACAACTTTTAAATTTTTCAGGAGCTTATCCACTAAAAATATATATAATTACTCTCTGCTTTTTCTCAAAAAAAAAAAATATTGCCTCTGTGTCAAGCAACAGATGAAATCACCTGCGATATCATTCATTCCCTTGATCTGTTCATGTATTTCAATATTCAAACTAACTCAAAGAGCCATGAAATAGGTATTCAAACTGGTGTTGAAAATGCTTTACTTTTTCCACCTCAAACCCTACTCATTTATAAACAACATATTCAATTCTATTCCAAATGAACAAATAATCTGAGTATGCAATTTGAAAATATGGCACTATATCTCTTCATAAATTCAATTTCTGTATCTTTACGATAGCAAAAATCAAAACAAAAATCTTTAGGATTAATAACAGTACTGATATTAAAAGAGTCAGAAGAAAGTAGAATGACTACTCTAAAATGAGTAATTGCATTATCAGCAACTGAAGCTCAAAAATACTGCAAAACTATCCAAAAATGAAATGCTACCAAAAACTCTCTTCCCTCCCCCTCCCACATATTCAGCACTATGTTTACACATCAGTCAATAAAGTTTAGGGGAACACAGGTACTATCTGGTATCTGACAGCCGCTACGTTTTTCCTTGAGTGTCATTAAGCAATAACAATATAAAAATGTTTGAAATACTTTAAAGCTTGGTCTCTAGTCACTCTATTTTAAATCGATGTTAAAATTAACTATTTAGGGAACCAAGAACTGTTACATACAAAGTAGCTGTCACAAAATAACAACAGCTTTTTTTTTTTTTCAATGTCATAGTAGCCTTAGTTAAGCATTGTTTACATGGCCTTTTGGTAGCCTATAAAATCATGAACTTAATTTTTACTTACTACAAACTGAAGTATTCAAATATTTACAAACTGAAATATTCAAATATTTAAACACAACTTGTCAATATTAACAGTAGTGAAAAATTCAAATTGTTTAGTTACATTACCATAATCATTCAGAACAAAAATGGAAACAAAAGAAGATAGACACAGATACTAATTTCCTGCGAGAATACAGGTTTTAGTTAATTTTAATTAAAATTAATTGTCTAATTTACTTGCAGGTTCTTAGAAAATTATCTCAAGACTCAGAGTTATAAATATGCTATTTAAACATACAGTTTAGCGATTCCTAAAGAACCCAAATTAGTTTGTTGGGTTTTTTTAAGAGTGAATGGAATTCACAATTCACTGTAGAGTTACAAAGTATGGAATGCCTCCATAATTACTGAGCTACTCATCACATAAAATTGACAACCCCATACAGTGAAACCATCAAGTGAACACTGTGCAGCCAATACGCTCGAAGGTACATACCAGAGCCAAATTAAATGTTCAGGTAATTAAGAGTCTTGAAATGAAATTAAAACATTGCTCTATGTTACAATCTGTATCTAAAGGATAAATGAAACGCTAAGCACCCACAGATACCAAAAGCAGAGCAATAACCTACCTGACTTACATAATGGTATATCCAACTAGTTTGATGTCTAATGCCAACACTCACAAGAGATTCAATTTTTTTCAGAGGTGAAAAGCACAACCTAAATTTATCCACATGCTGAAGCATTCAAGCTGCCTTTAGCAAGCATCAAAAATTAAATGTATTAGATCAGAAGAAGCATTTAAAACTTTTTCAAATATATTGTTGTTCCATTTGCGGCTAAATCAATATATGAAACGGAGCTAGTGAAATGGCTTTTGCAAAGCCATAAACTTAATTTGCATCCTTGTTCTACATATCTATCCATGGAAAGCAATATGGTATTACATGACAAAATTCAGAGATCGTCTAATGGGATATGGCCATGACAAGTTCTGTGTAACATAATGCCAACATTGCCTGAGAATCTACATAGGTACCTAGAGTGACCTTCAAGCAGCTAAGACAACAGGTTATCGGGAGATCTTCCTAGGACAGGGTTCAGATATTGTTCAGGCATGTAGAAATACAATATATGAAAATAATTTTATGTATTAAAAATAGCTGATAGAACAGTATTGATAGAACAGAATAGTAATTGTAGTGCTCTTAGGTTTCCAGGTCAGATCTTTTCCTATTACTTGCAGTGAACAAATAGTACTTCGAGAGCTGTCCAATTAATAGCAGCTAAAAAGCTGAATTAATCTACTCTTTTATGGACAAAATAAGATGTTATGTAAATTACTTCTCAACTTCAAAGCTGTCTGCAGATAAGGCTCATTAAAATCAGTTTTATGTCAGTGCCACTCCCTTGACGTCAGCTAAGTTATTTCCAATGCATGCTTCCTTCCAGATGTGTGATTAATGTCAGACCTAATAACCAGCTAATCACAGTGGAAATCCATAATGCTGTCTCCTATTTCTTTCTAGGAATTGTAAGACCTGCAGAGGGTCTTAAAGTTATGATAAACCACTAGATTTAACTTCTTTCCATTTTCAGCATCAGCTGGAAAGTTTCACAGTAACACAAGCTTCAAGAACAGAATTTTGAATTATAAAAAGTTTGGTAAAATGGAAGAAAATGTATTAGTATTTCTGATTGAGAAAGTGGAAGGACAATCTTGAAATAAAGATGACTACTTCCACGGAAATAGTTCACAAAGTTATAATAAATATATTTGCTATTGCAAATTGCAATATTCAAATTGCATAAACAAAGCTAGAGAAAATTGTCATGAAATGCATTTGATGTAACAAGTTTTTCATTACTATTTTTATAAGAATTGAAAAATGGGATTGAACTTGGTCCCAACAGAACAAATAATAAAACCTCCATAGAAGTACATTAGAAAACAAAAAGAAAATTCAAAATTCAAACTGATTACAGTTCAATTCCAAATGTAAAATTAAGATTGAAAGAAGGCTGAGAAAAATGTTTCACAGGTCAATGACTTCCCATTGCAGTTTCATGCTGAAGTACCAGTTGTCCAAGAGTTGTGTTGTCATAAAAACCCTGTCACTGAGAGGTTCTTTAAATGGACTCTATGGGTGCAGATAAGTAAGTCACCAGAAAGCAGCAGGCTAGAAAGAACAAACGTACATGCCGAGAAGGGTATAAAAGCCTACCAAACACTAACAAGCTCTGGAGATTTGTCATCCTGTTGCATCTTCAAGAAATGAAAGAAGACCCAGAGTCTGTCGAGCATGTAAAAGGCCACGAGGCCATGGTAGCACCAACGAAGGGCCATGCAACTCAGACCACATCTGAGGTGGCAGTGGCAGCTGTGCACCGTCAGAGGCACCAGGACTGCATGTGCTGCTGAGGAAACAGGGGACCCCGTGAGGGACTCTCTGCACACCTGCCCAGAAGCCACTGTCACGCCAGTGCAGCTTTCCCCTGCGAGTAAACAGCTGGGCTGGCCTCCACCCAGCTGTGACTGTGAGTGACTGCGTGTGTGGCAGTGTCTGTGTGATAGTGTGTACCTGGGGGTGTGAGAGCAGTGGGAGGGAATAAGCAAATGTACCATGCGAATAATTATCTGCTTTTAATAACAGCTTGATTCTATTAATAAAAAAAGCTTAATTAATAAAAGTTGTTCTAATAAATTTTCATTGGGATCTGTCTCTCCCTGTCTGACTCACTCCCCTGTCAGGGAAAGGACAATTTACAAGTGTGTTTGGATGCTCTAAATGAGATCAGGACCCAATCTCCTACACACTCTACCATGCATTACAATCCCTGCAGAATAATGTATTTTTTCCAACATGTGGTTTTGTTCTTCATACAATTTGTTTCTGAAAATATACTCAAACAAATGTTTTATTAAGACTTAGAAGAAAAGGTACTACAAACTCCAAGACATTATCAGCTCAAATCTTGTATCTCATGCATGAAGGGACTCCTCTAGGCTCACGGAATGCCAGATTTCTGTGAATTCTGTAATTCTGACTTGAAGTGCACTGAGATTTGTACCCATACAAACCACCAAAATCTTCAATAACTGTTAGAAGCAAAATACACTTTTAAATGCCTTTCAGCAGTAATATCCTGCAAAACAACTGTTAACTCCACTGTTGCTCCATGTAAAAAAAAAACAAAACAAACAAAAAACCCCCAAACAAATGTAACTCATATTACACAAGCCTCATTGCTAAATCATCTGTGAAGTCTGAACTGCCAACACTCCAAAAGAAGTATTGTATTGACAAATACAATTCTTATGTAATTAACAAGCTTCAAGTGATATTAAAATACAAGTATACTATACAAGTATATTTACATAGCTAGGTATATAAAATAGAAACAAAATAAGATGCATAATTGCTGTATCAATATTTTATTGCTAAAAGGTGTGAGGGGTTCTTCTTTCAGATGAATAAGACTATGATTCTCTGACCCAAAGTAACAAGAGTAATACAGGCTTAAGAGGCGGGAATAAAGTATTGACACCAAAGGTGTATAAAGTTAGAACACAAGATGCACGTCAAGTCAGAAAGCATTACAAAGAGAATCTAGCATTTGCTGATACCACTTTCAAGACGAATCCTTTACAGTCAGCAACATGCATAATTACATTGTTTTAAACAAAAAGTAAAGACAGAAGTTGTATTTTATTAGAGATTCCTAAATGGTTTCAAATATAAATATTATATAAAGAACAGTTATTCATCTGTCCTAAGAATCATGTATTTCTTGAAAGAAGATTCCTTGTACCATTAATTTAAAGGAGGAGCTGGAGTGTTCAATGCGCAAGACACCAAGATACTCCTATGCTTTCCACACATTCCTTAACATTTTTAACTGTACCATTTTCACTTTCCACTCTTTCATCAGGTTTCTATACCTACTTAATGGACCTTACTATTGCTATTCAAACAAATTATGTTTGTACAGAAGCCCGATTCTGAGACACACAGAAGTGCTGCTTCAATGAAAATTAATTTATAAGCATATTCCTAACAAATCATCTTAACGATAGAAATAACTTGCAACAGAATCTCAGAATAATATTTGTTTATTTTTACCTCTAATTTGCAGGAAAAGAACTCTTCTTCCTCATTTTCCAGTAAGCAGGAAGAAAAAAGAAGGAGCAAAGAATCGTATCTTCAGATGCATGGTACAGGAATGTTATTTTTAATGGAGGGAAAAAAGGAGCCATTCTTTGTATAACTGCAAACTGACAACTTTATTTTTCCTTGTACAGGATTATCTTTTGCCACTCATTTCACACAGGTACCGCTAAGGTTTTTCCCAACTGGCAACCACTTTAACTTTCAAACATTCTTAGACTGGTTTTCAAAAACATTGGTGAGACTGAGCTGTCAACTCTTAGTTGGGTCAGCAAAACACAAGCCATTCTGAGGACAAGTACTTCTTCCTCATGCTGCCTACATGTATGCACTCTTTCTTTGAGAAAACTGAATAATGGCTGATTTTCTCTGGAAAAGGGGAAAAAAAAAAAAAGAACTTGCCTTAAAAAGACTATATTGTAGCATAAGAGAAGAAGGCAATTTCCTTACCCAACTTCTATGCCAATTACCAAGCTGTGCAGCTTACAACTCTCACTTATTGGAAGCTAGCACCTGCCAACTGTCACTAGACCAATAGAGAAAAAAGAGACACAGTAATGTTTATGTACACTTCTGCAGTCAGAATTTACAAAAAAATCCCACTATTTGCAACTGTCTGTAAAACCATAAGAGAATATTTCTAAAAGTCTGCAACAAATATTTCTGCTTTTATATCACATTGAACTGAGAAAACATTTAAACCCAAAGCTCTGGATGAGCAATTTAAGAAACTGATCTATAAAGGATTCCTTCATTACTTTCAGCTGTCTTCTAAGGCAGCCTTCCAGGTTTGACTAACTGAAAAGCAAGAATACAGATGTTTCTACTTATCTACATGCAATAATGCAAAACTTTGCAACTAAAAAGCTCATCCTTGCAAGTGTCTCTATCTTCCTACAAACTAACTGAAATATAAATTAATTGACAGACTACAATTCCTCCCTCAGAAGTGGTCCACTTATATACAATAAGTCACAGATGCATGCAAAAATGCATGTAGTATGCCAAATAGGAAATATTATCTTTATTTGGAAACATTTATAATGTAGAAGTATAAGAACAGCAATAAAATTGTTTATAATATAACAGCAACAACTGAACTACAAATACTTAGAAAACAGGGCATTTTGTGCATGCAAAAGTGAAAGGTTTGAACAAAAAACATAGTCCATAGTTTCAGTATATTCAATGACCAAGCAGTTTCTTGAATTGTTTGGCTTGAATTAAAGTTTCAGATTTTTTTCTATTAAATTTTCACATAATTATTAACAATAATAATCCTGATATATTAATTTGCATCTTTGATTTGATTATATGCTCCTGTACTTAACAGAGGAAAATCTGTCCTTATCTGGTAACACAGTTGTCTTCATCTTTCTTTTTTTATTTTTTAGGTATTTTGAGAGACGGCAGGCTTACAGTTCAAATTATGAATTAGGTATCAGGTTTCCATATTATATCCTGGGATCTGTTGAAGCCCATAATCTTGGCCTGGCAAGCCTTCCGAGATGCTGCTATTCTGAAGTTACCATTCAATTAACAGCAAACGTTCACAGACCAAGTCAGGACCTCCAATTCTTGGGTGCCTTTCACAAGAACGAAGTCTGAAAGACAACTACCTCTAAGCAGAGAGATAATTTCACAGGTAATTATGTTCCAAATTGGAAGAATCTTGAAGGGCCTAACATGACAACTGCAGGAACATAAGAATTGGCTGCACTCCTACTACTTGTTGAAATCTGTCTCAGATGACTCTTTTTGAGCCACAGTCCATACATTTATAAGCAGTCCTAATCCAGACTAGGGCAAAATCAGACTATTTTAAATCATTGATACGAATTTAGGCTCATGCAGACACCTTTAGACTGAAGTACAGAACAGGCTAGGCAAATTAAGAAATGTGTGTTAGCACTCGTTATCTATCACCTCCTCTGACCCAGCTTCTCATCACTCCCTACTCGTAGGAGTGAGATCAAGTTTACCCAAGGGATTCTCACCAGGCCATCAAGAGAACTTCCAGGGAAGATGAGAACCACCAGGATGAAAGCCAGGTTTAATGGGCCATGAATTCAGAGACAAGGAGCAGCACAAACAATACTAATATATCCAGCAACAGAAAATTTTCCCATTTGCCAGGAAGACTAAATAACATTTTAACATATTACCCAAATGCACACATTGGCATTTTTTCACGTGTACTAAACAGATTCCCAGGGAAAGATCCCACAGAATGGGAATAATGAAGTCAGAATAAAAAAAAAAAAACAACCACAACTGTAGATTAACAGACATAAAGCCACAAACATAAATACGCTTTTTAGTAAGTGCTTAGCAATATCCTGAAGGACTGTTTAGAAGAAGCACAAGTGTCTATGTTCTGTGAGGTTACTCCAAACACCTAAATATTGTTATTCTATACTATGGTAAACATCTTCAGCCAGAGAGTGCTCAGTCCAGCCCAAAACTTGTGTCTGGATGATAAAGGTTAAAGGGCTAATGCTAACAGCTAATAAAAAGTCCTCCCAATTAAATCTGCCTATATTTAACTCTGAAAAGCCCTTACTGAATTTTGTAATCTGACAAAACTTTTAGATGAATAAGACAAAGTGACAAGCAAAATATTATTGGGAACATGTATTTAAGAACTGACTCTCCCAGAGCAGGCAAGAATTAGCCTCTGGACTCTCTGGAATGATGACCTGTTTTATGAAGCTGAACTGTAATTACCCTGCTGATAAACCAAAATTTCCAAAACATAGTTTATTAGATATACAGATAAACATATTTCCCTTTGAATTATTTTGTTATCTTAGATTACAATGTCTCCAAGTCAAACCGCCAAGTAACTGCTCTTTGCTTGCACACCCCATTAAATAGCACAGTATCTAGCTAGTACCCACACAATAAATGTTTTCCCCTTTTATAAAAAGAGATTTGGTATCTATAAAAAAATATTAATACCTCATTAACCATGAAAATCCTTGAAAAATAGGCCAAGAATATCCTAAATGTTTGGAGTGCTTTAGTTTAGACAGTCACAAACAAGTATCAAAGTAGTTCTACCTAGAAGTGTGCTGACCTGAGCAAGGGGCTGTCTAGAGACAGGTGCCAAACTGCTGAAATAAAAATTACATTTCAAGGTGCTCCATATCCTTCATTGTACTTATATTAATCCACCAGTTTTTCTTCAAGCTGGTCTGCAAAGAATGCCTGAAAGCTGAGTAGTTCTGTAACATAAAATACCGTAGGTACTTTGATAGTATTAAATAATAACACAACAGTAAATTGTGACCTGGTCTCATTGGTTTATGTGGTATATTAGAATTTTTTTGACACTGGCCAAAAAGGCATATATATTTTTTCCATACTTTCCTGTCTTCTCTTGTCACACCAGTACCAGTAAACATTAGCGTAGATGCAGAAAAAGAGTGCTTGGTGTTTAAAAAAAAAACAAACCAAACAAAAAACCACACACACGGGAAACCTTAGTAACTATTTGCAGGCTTTATCTAATCACTGTCAGTTTAAATACTGACAGTTAGCAACATTGCCAAGGACAAGATCAGCTAAAAAATATTCAGTAGGCCACAAAAGCTTGCTACATGAATGTAAATAAAACTGAGGCAATACGTAAGTATATGGTAATACACTAAAGTATGGTTCTTTCATAGTTGCCCTAGTTAAAAAACAACACACAAACAAACAATAAACAAAAAAAAACCCAAAAAACAAAACAGTCTAAACCTCTGTGCTTCCTTCCAGTATATGCATAGGCGAGGTCTGAATTATACGAAGCTGCTGTAACTTCAGATACAAATGTCACATTGGAGTGGAGTTAATCACTCTGAAGAAAAAAAAGTCTTTGTATCTTTTGAACGCTTCAAATAAGATCTCATAGAAATGAGACAAAACAGGTTTTATGGTTCAGCCACATTTAAGACTGGGTCAGCTGGTCTGTAGAGAACCCTCAGAATGTACCACAATAAAAGAATGTGAGCGGAAATGGGAACAGCTGTGCTTTATTACAAACCTGGGGCTGTTTTAACTACAAAACTTTCTTTATGCTTTTACGTTTCTGTAGGACTCTGCCATTCTGAGCAGCAGATTCAAAACTCCCATTTCCACAACAACAAAACACTTGGTTTTGTCAGTTTTATCTTTTTCTGTATCTCACCTATACAGCTAAGTGCAAATTAATCTTTCTTCTCAGACATACCACTTTCCTCCATGCCCCAAAATCAATTTTTGTAATCACACAGCCTAATAATAAATGAACCAGCAAATTGCTGGTAATGAAAACGCAATCAAGTCTTTTTCATTCAAAACCCTTTAGTCATCTCAAGTATTCTTAGCTAACAAAACACAGATCACCATCACATTAAAAACAAAAAGCTATTTAATATTTTAAAAACAATTATCCACTCCACTATCCCAGAGGGAGAGTTTACACTGTATTTGCTCCTGATTCATATTCAATATCATTTTTCTAAGAAGAAACAAGGAAAAATACTTCAGTTCAAGAAAACCCCTCATGTAATGACTCATTTTTTGCACATATTGGTGGAAGGTCCCCAGAAGAATAAAAAGCATCCATTAGCAAGTAAGTATACTTTATTTTTCTTGTTAATTTCATTAATACAATGCAAGTACCTCAAAGCACTTTTTACACTGACATTTTAATAATGCAATGAGTAACTTCTGAAATCATTTCTTAAATATCATCCTACTTGAGATTATCTGCTTCTCTTTCCTTTCATTATTTTTTGGGTAATTATTAGATAACTTTCTTCTCCAGTCTGCTTTCTTCAGACAAATAGAAGTGCATTGGGGGAAAAAAAAAAGACCATGCATATAGATACGTTTGTGTACGTATACAAACATATGTTAATGTAATGGATGAGGCCAGATCAATGTGTCAGATGAGACAGTTATGTATTTTTTCCATTATGCAATTTTTTAATAATTTTAATTAGGTTTTGTTGATGCTTTCCAGATTCTTATTTTGTAAATAACAGCTACTTAAAAGGAAATTAATTCTTCATCTAAACTGCTAATACTATGCTTACACAGATAAATTGTTTATAAAAAGACAAGAATTTTGAGATAAATTGATTGTGATAGGAATTATTCACCATATACTGTAATTTTTCAGTTAATGCATCAGTAAATTTTGCAAAACTCTACTTTTAAATCAGGCAGATCAACGTTAATAAATGAAAGAGGCAATGAACTGTGATGATGAGCCAAAGAACCGAGGATCTTATTCAGCATTCCCTCCATAACTCTGAGGATACGGCTTTTCTCCTACACTGACTTAAAAAAAACCAAAACAACAAAACCAAAACAAAACCAAAAAACCAAAACCAAAGTATCCATCTGACAAGACCTAATGCAAAACTGAAATGGAAGATATTTAAACAACAAAGTATAAATGAGCTATCACCCCAGTTGTTTAGAATAGAAGTCAGGACTGGCACTATTCCACTAGATATTCTTTAGTGGGGTTTTTTTGCAATAGCTGGCACAGTTATTATGTGTTATATAAAGAGTCAAGAAAGAAATGAAAGCAATCAAAAAAAAAACTCATACGTAATTTTTTAAGCTCAGATAATGCTGAACTTTCACATTAATCAGTCTTTAGTTTGTGACTTTCAAAAACATCCTATTACAGTCAAGCTGTAGACAAATTTTGCCATTGTGATGGCCTGATTATGCCTTTTCCAGGAATATCATCGCTACACGTAGTGTAAGTGGCAGAACTGGGTACTTTTTCAAAACATTAATATGTTAAAAAATTTTGAAAAATTACAGGGCCAGGAAGAGTCAGAGGGAGAAGATATAATAAAAATCAAGAGCAAAGAGAGTTCAGAAAGTGACAAGAAGGGGAAAAAGAAGCATTTCAGAATGCCTGGCTTCCCAAGATCTATTTCAACAGCAGCTGGTGTCCCTTGGAGCTCCTTTATAATGAAAATCTGAAGTGGAAACTGTTCAATATTCCAAAGTTCATTTTTATAAAAGAACTAAACTGTAGACAGCTGATGAGAGGGGAGCTGGGCTTCTGGCAATAGTACAAAAGAGTGATGGCCTTATTCTTCACAAGAAGAAATACAGAAAACAAAAAATGTGTATTTCTAGCTGCTCTCTCTCATTTATCTTAACCGTTATTATTTTCTTTTTGCTTTGCTCAAAAATGTTCATAGTGAAAAAATGCAATGCTTTAGCTAAAAGTAATACTAGCAACAGCAGTGAGTCTTCTAACTTCTAGAAACAGCAAGCCTTATCAACAGGTAGGTTATCCTACTGGGCACTTACAGAAATTCACTAATAATGGTTGGTAAAGGAAAATACAGGTTTGATCTTCAACACAAGAGACATTTAATTTCTTTTCAACTCTATTTTAGGTCTTACCAGTGAGTAGTTGGCAAGATGACTGACCTCCTTTATCAAAAAAAAGTCAGCTTTAATTTCAACTTTTGAAGAAAGCATACTAGTTGGAAATCCAGTTATCTAGAAGGAAATCTTCATTAAGAAGTATTTAGGGTATAAGGCTGCTTCTCTTTTCTCATGCAAGAAACAAAATCAATTATTTTATTTCTCCTAAACTGTGATTAGGCTTGAACACGAAAAGCCTGAAGAACAGACACAGTGAAAAACAAAACTATACATGAAAGGTGAATTTATGATATTCATAAAATCAAGACAGCTTTCCAAAAAATGATGTATTCATCACTGCATCACATATTACTTGAATTATGAGCAGGCACTCCAAAAAATCATTGGGTTTACAGAACACAGAAGTTTCAAATGACATGAACTTCTTTCCCAGTTGTGGTAGATCCAAAATTCCCCATCTCACTGCAGCTGATGTGTTAGAACCAGTCACTCTTCTGTTGTCCCATCCCTCTGCTTGAGACAGGGCACCTAGTTATCTCCCTCATTCAGCAAGCACCGATCATTCCCAGGAAGATTAGCACCTTACTAAGGTACAACATTGAGACAACATTAACAGCCTGTTCCACTAATCAACATCCAGTGTTTGTTTTAAATATTTACATTCAGATTAAGTGTATGAGATTGTGTTTGAAAAATATAAGTTTCATAATATAAAACAGCTGTATTAATAAAAGGGATCCTTTCTTCTGATGAAACTAAAGAAGTATAATTACTTAAGTACTACAACTCATTACAACATAACAACGTTAACTGACCAAGCTATCGAATCCTGTTGTTACCTCCCATAAAACAGACCTATAATATAACATCAAGCCTACCTAATGCACACAGAAAATCTAGAAGTGCATTTAAATACAATTACCAATGAAAACTAAAAAGGGAATTCAGTCTGTAACATTAAATATTTCATTCAGACATTAAACATTTTTCCTGTTGGCACACCTACCCTTCCCTTTTCAGAAAGTACTGCTCAGACTGTATATTGATGTTTCCCCCTTGCAGAGAATGACAGGATAACGTCACAGGATAATTCATGCTGTAAGGGACATCAGGAGGTTTCTAGCCAAACCTCCTGCAGGGTCAGCTAAGACATCAGATAAGGTTGCTGGGGGCTTTATCCATTGAGTCTTGAAAACTTCCAAGGAGCAGAACTGCACAACTTCTCTGAGTAATCTGTTCCTCTGCTTGACTGAATATATCAACATCTTTCCTTGATTTTTACAAACAAATTAAATTTAGCAGATGTTAAGCTGAAGTGTATTACTCAAATTTTATGGATAAGAAAAACAATTTCATGCGGAAACGAATACAGCCATAAATTCAAATACATGCCTAACAACTTTGAGTACTGGCTTGACCAGGAATCAACAGCAACTTACAGTTACACTTGTGTTCAACTATTTTGCTAAACTGGAGAAAATTTAATTGTCTATGGTAAAGCAGGATGTACCCAATAAAGCTATAAAAAGAACACCCATCTCATGACTAAATCATGATCTCTATGCTACAAACTAACTCCTTTGCATGGGAACAACACATAATCTGGCCACTATGTGTCAACTATAAAAGCATTACATAAATATAAGCAAAAAAACTTGTCAAATATGTATATTTATATTTCTTCATTTCAACACTGCACTGCTCGTTATGAGCTCTTAAGAAGATTCCACAGATAGGAAAGTGTTTTTACATATTGTCTCACATTAATGATAATATTCAGTCTGTGGTGCAAACCATAACTCATCCATGCCCCCCATTTCAGACATGAGAGCTACCAAGTTATTGCAAATAGTATTTTTATCACATCAAAAGGACTACCTTATGTAAACAAAATACTATGGTGCAGTGGTAACTCCACCAGTCACAGTTTTATTTAGATTTCAATTCAGCGAGAGGCTTACATCTTCTTTTTGTAAATATTTCTCCAAAGTAGCTGCAACAAAACCTTAACATAAAATGAAAAAAATAAGTATAAACCCAAACCAAACTCAAATCATCAGTTATTTTATTTGCCAGCCCAGAAACCCCCAAAACTTAGCAGAGTTAAGCAAAAATACAGTATATGCTCCAGTCAGAATTGCTGATGTCTCTTCATAATTAGGACTGTTTACTGTTTCTAATGTTTACTACTACTTACAACTTTGGCAAAGTAAGTGTCCTGTCTGTCCTTGCTTTCTGCCAATGCATATAAAGAAACACATACTTACATGCCTCATTGAAAAATTCGTTCAGGAGTTCAATTTTTAAAAAGAACAATGGAGGAAAAACACATCAATTCTCTTATTCTCTCTTTCAGCAAAAGTGTCTTTTACTTCAAAAAATGTTAGTGACTATGGTTTGAAGCCATCAACACAGGCAAGCTTTGAGTTAATGCTACCCTCTTTCCTGTATCTCTAAAAATGTACCAAAACCTAACCGACTTCTAAGAAGAAAGTACTGTGTTGTTTCAGTGCAGAAGAACAGAAGCCACCTTACGGTCTATGAAGAGAAGTAAAAATTGAGACCAATGTCTAGTAAAAGCACAGAAAAAGTGACTGCAAACTGAGAAGAGAAGGAAACTAGACAGGACTGATGTAGCAAATCAAGAAGAGGAAGCTCTGGGGAACAAAAAAAAAGTAAACAGAAGGAATGCTGACAGGCAAAAAGCAAGGGGAGACAGGACCGGCTCAGACAAGGAACTGAAGACAAATTTGGAATGGTCAAGACCAGGAATACCTAAAAAATGAAGACTGAGACTGGCTACAGGAGGATAAGGAGACTTTCATTAGGATACATGTATAAAGGATGAAGTGAAAAGGACTGTGCTTGCAGAAGACTGGCAAAAGAGCCCTCGTCCACCATGATACATGCTCTCTAAAGCCTAGAATAGAAAGGACTCCAGTCTTTCACCACATCTCCACTATTATAAGTACCTGTGCAAATGCACTACAAACTACGCCATTCTGCTTTATCACTGGTGTATATAAAAAGGACTGCACTCTCATAATGCTATCACTCATAATGCTAAAAGTTCAAGAGCTTTTGCAAAGGATTCAACTTTTCCAATCCTGCTGATAACCATTGTGGGTCCAATAAAGCAACACAAGAAGAAATGTACTTTGAGAGTTGAAAATTTTCTGCGTTTTCTTGGTTTGATGGGGTTTTTTTTTCATTCCCTTAAGTTTAATTTTCTAGGTTTTAAGAAAGTACATGGAACATGTATGCACATTTTACCTCACAAACAACATGAAAGAATATTATTAAGGTTACTAAATCAACCACTCAAAAGTTATAAAATGACAAACACTGTTGTCTGGGCAACTATAATTCACTTCCCTTGAGTGTGTACATTTTTCCAAGATATTTAAATAAACATGTACTGCTTCTTCAAAGTCACCTTGCTTCATTCAGTGCACAGGATGAACATGCACAGAAGATGATACAGAACCTAATGCAGGTAGGACTTTTGTCTTACCTACTGAAGAACAGGAATATGTGTAGTGAATGAGGCAGGGCTTGCAGAAAGAAAAAGGGACGGGATCTGTAATATGCTACAAAGGCTTTAACGATTAAAGTTCTCCCTTTTGTAGCTTCCCCCATTCCTCTTACTGTCATGCACACCATTTAACCCAAAATTTCCATACTTTGTAATTAACTGTGAATTCCTCTTTTTCCCATCCACTCTGCAGCTACATTCACAGATGTGTGGAGCACTCGGACTGTTACTAAAAGCAGTGGCAGTTGTAACTTGAGCAAACATATTTACAAGAATGGTAGAAATTTCAAATTGGACAGCAAAAATGAGTGAATACTTTTCACCTAAAACTCTCTGTGCCTCTGTTCACCATCTGTAAAAGTCTTGTCTCATCTCAGGTAGTGTTTGATAAACTAATAATTATTTGTGAGGCATTCTGATCACGTAACGATAAGCACTTTAGCAAAGCCCATACAGATGTTATCAGTTCTGTCTTCAAAGCAGAGTTGAGTAATGTGGAATAAATAAATCATGAGCTCACATGGTGATCAATGAAAAATACTGAATTGTGTTAAGTGAGCTCCATCCATCCCATGCACTCAATGAGACAGGGTTCCTGTAGAAAAAAGATAGTATGTGATCATGTAGTTAAGACTGTATCAGAAAGACATGCTCAAAAAGGCACTTACAAGCTCTTTGTTCCATAACTGTAACAATGTGGTCTTTCTTCTACAGAAGGTGTTTAAGATACTTGCTTTAAGGTTCTATGAAATCAAGTAAGTTCTCGCATTATCATACAGCTGTGTTGAGGCTGCATTACTTTTTGGTGTCTCTCAGAAGTAAAACTGGAAATCTTGTTGGTTTAGAACAGCATTGTAGATAATACAAACATGGACAAGGACAGAAGTATTTTGCTTAGCTTCTTATTTTTACTTTTTGCAAAATTTTGGGATAGATAAGGCATATTTGGATGCAATGTCAACTATCGCTAAAAACAAATACAAAAACTAAGCAACTGATGCTGATAATACACATTCAAAAGTAAACAAACAAGCAAAAGCTCCATACTACCAACAGGCTCTTGCAACATTAAGGAAAGTTCTCATTAAAGAAATTTTGGTCGATTATTATTATTTATACAACATGGGCCAAAGATTATCTTTCATAGGGATTTGTACAATATTTGCACTGCAAGAAAGACATTTAAAAGTTACTGATGGTAGAAGAGAAAAATTGAGAATTTTTATAACTTCAGGTTATTTCAGAGAGCTTTCCCCCACTCTTATGCAATTTCAAGTCCTGTGTTCATTATTTTTACTGGTTTACAAGTAATTATATAGAAAAGACTGATGTTAAGTAAAGTATATTTGTTAACAGCTCCTTTGATACAGGCACCTCTGCACAGGTGGCTGCATTTTTAGCCCATTTTTTGCCTAAGTTGTACACACCGGTCATTACATAATGGTTTATTTTTAAAACCTCAAAGAGCCCTTTAAATATTTTTTAATGTGCTTTAATATAATAAACATTGAAAACATTCTTAGCTCACAGGTCATAGTTTACTTTCATTACTAAATGGAGGATAGTTGATTAACTGCATAGATAATCTCCGGTAGGTTTTATAAGCAGAATTAAATAGCGCTTCATAGAGCAGATGGAATTCCTAAAGAGCCCCTCACTCACTCTGCAGCTCAGGCACAGCATCACAGGCATGCTCAGCCCCTTCAGGTGACTTTTAGCAGAGCTCAGCAATGGCAATGTCCGCAAGTGGTATTTCTGTTCTCACCAGCAGGTGTTACTACAGTCAGTCTGAATTACTGCCATTTACGGAAAAGTGACACAGAAAAGAAGCATAATTAGCATTTTAGAAGGGGAGAACAAAGTGAAACACTGTTATTTTTACTGCAGGAAGGTGCAATGAAAAAAATTCCTTTTTAGCCAATCACCATTACATACACCCAAAACGCTAACAAGGAGAGACGGAGCAAGGCTGCCTCTGGGCGTGCAGACTGCTCTGAAAGACAGCCCGCGCAGCAACAGCGGTGCTGAAATTATGCGCTGTAAGAACGCGGTAGCGATACATTTTTCCACAAGCTGCCAAAACCCATACGTGCGCCAGTAAGAAGCAGAGCCGAAACCAAGCATTAGGTTTTCCCCTTGGCACCCTCCCCCGGCCCCTCCAGCGAGCCGTGCGGCAGACGCAGCACGGATGCAGGGCAGCTCGCCTCTCCCCCCGCGAAGCCCGCGCTCGACAGGGGACAGCGTTCGCGAGAGGATTACCCAGGGAAGGCGTCCCACTTTCGGCAGCCCGGGGGTCCGAGTAATCCCGTCCCCAGCGCCCAGTCGCCCTGGGAGGGGGCGGTCCCCCCCCCCCCCCCGCTTCCCGCGCCATGTAACGACCGCCGCCCCCAGCCGCCTCACAGGAGCGGGCCCCGCCGCCCAGGCCCGGGCTCCGGTACTATCCGCGGGCCAACGCCGCGGCCGCGCACCGCGAGGGAGCTCGGGGCTGCCCCGCCGCCCAGCCGCGGGGCGAGGGGCCGCGGCCGCCCGCCACCCCACACCTGCCCCGGCTCCCCCGGCCGCACCGGGAAAGTTGACTCCCCGCCGCGGCAGGGCCCCCGCCCGCGCAAACCCACCCGCGGCGGCGCCCGGCCCCGCTGCCGGGGGCTGCCCTCTCCTCTCACGGGAGGCAGCGCCGCGGCGGCGGCTCTTACTCGCGTCTCTAAAGCGGGACCCCGCTGCGCAAAGCGGGCGGGGGACACCCCGCCGCACCCGCTACGCAGCGAGCCGTGCCCTACCTGTGCAGTGCTGCCGCACAGCCGGGCTGTCACCCCGCGGCGTCCCGCCTCGGCTGCGCACACCCGGCACGGCACGGCACGGCCCGCCGCCCGCCCGAGAGCCGCCCGCACGCCCCCCCCCCCCGCCGCGCGCGGGGCCGCCGGGGCCGAGCGGGGCGCGGGGAGTGGCGGCGGCTGATTGGACAGGGGTGATGTCACTCGTGCGCGCGCGCGAGCGCGCGCGAGCGCGGCGGTGAGGGGAGAGTGGGGAGAGCGGGGACGTGAGACGTGAGGGAGAGGTGAGGGGCGAGGGAGGGTGAGGAGGGGAGAGGAGTCGGGATAGGTGAGGGCAGAGTGCTGCGGAGAGAGCGAGGAGAGCCGTGGGGAGTGGGAGGTGAGGGGAGGACTGTGGCGAGAGCAGAGTGGGGAGAGCCGCGGGGAGGAGGTGAGGCTGGCGCGGTGAGGGGCGAAGGGGCGTACCAGCCGGCAGCCCTGGCTGCGGTGGGTGCACCGTCTCGGGGGGTGGGGGAGCGGGCTGAGGGACAGCGGGAGGGTCGCTCCGTCAGCCCAGGAGGGGCGAGGGTGAGCAGTGCCGGGGACGCGGAGGGTTTTCAGCATCCCTCCATCCACGCCTGTCGCGCTCGCTGTGACACACGACTGCAGGTGGAGCAGCACTCCGCGCTGTGCAGCGGGCATGTGCGGCACCGAGTGTCACACACACTCAGCAGGGGCAGGCGTGCGCTCTGCACCTGCCCAAAGGGAGGGTGAAGCCCAAATGAAGCTGCTGCCCATACCCGGGCCGTGTCCCTCAACTGCGCCCGCATCCACTGACAGCAGAAAAAGAGGCGGGAGACGAGATGGACCTCAAGGGTGCCGCTGGGCAAGAGGCGTGATGCTTGGGACCCTCGAGAGATGTGCCCAGTAACGCCAGGTCCAAACTTTAAATTAATACCCTCCTCCCAAGTTAGGAGAATAATTTTGAAATTACAGGACTTTTCTTAAGCCTCAATTTATTTTCTGGACTTTGAATCTTCTATGCAGGGTCATATTTCTTAATTCTTCTTCATGACCACAAAGGCTAGATACTTATTTTTAAAGCCTCTACTTCTCCCTTCAGCCCCAGTCCTGTGTTATTTTCCACTTTGTAAATTGCTGCAGAAACCAAAACTCCCAGAGGGAAAAAAAGACAAAAGGGCTGTGTGAATGCACAGGCAGGAAAGTGCCCTGTCCCAAAACAAGTATGGGGCTTGCTGCATACCTGCTTGGAGGAAAGCAGACAGGGCCAGAGTGGAGAAATGATCCACTGAGGAGTCACGAGCTGCCAAATTTGTGATGGCTGCTGCAGGAAGGACTCATGAGGGATGGAACATGGAACCTGCAAAACTCTGAGACATGAGTTCCCACTGTATATGAAACACAACTTTTGGGGGAGCAGGGGCTGCAACCATGACACTTTATATTTACAGAGAGTGACAGATAACTCACAGTCACTAGCTGGCAGAGCACAAATAACACTTGACTAGGTTATGCCACCTGCACGGCAAAAAGGACCAGGGAGTGGAAAACTTCAGCTAGTCCAATGCCCTCAGCCTGACAGCCTGCAGCCCCTTGTTGCTCCATGATCAATCCTTTATGTTGGGAGTAGCACCAAAGTGCATTCATTTCCCCTTATGAGAAATCAGGTCTCTGCAGTAGAGAGGCATCGGAAGTACCTTTTTTTAGCAACTTGAGGTAAGGAGGGGTAGAAGGAAGTAAGTCAGGACTGCCTCAGTTGTAGCCGTCATCTCAGGTAGTTCTTGCATGTCTGAAATGATTTGAACTCACTCCTCTAAAATACAAGATACTACTGATCTTACGGCTTTACAGTCTGCAGATTGCAGCAACTACAGTTATGTCAATTACAGTGAGATCATACTGTCACAACCATGCAGGTCAGAAGCTTGTTGTTCAAGGATAAAAAAGATAGTTCATAAAAAAACCCCTAATAGATTCTCATTTAATCATTCCAGAGTTGGAGATTTATGCTTGGGTCTTAAATTCCCGTGTCTTAATCCAATACTGAGCATTGTATGCATACACAGACATGCAGAAGAGGAGAAGAGCTGTCGCTGTGGGTGCGCTCTCAAAGCAACAGGGACGGAGGTTGCACTCCAGGAAGGAAACTGGGTGGTACCAAAGGTGCAGAAAAAGCGGGAAATAAAGACTGAATAGCAGAGCATATTACGGTAAACAGGTTAGATATTGGCAAACAGTATATAGTAACGGAACAGAAGGCACTTGAAATATTAGTGAGCTTTGAAACTCTGGCACAGACTTCATCTGAACTGCAGTTTTTAGACACCTTAACTGCTTTCTTACAGTGAGGGCCATAAAACCATTTCAGCCCCTAGCAGTCTTAGGACTGCTCTGAATGGCGTTCAGTTCCAAAACTGCCTCAGGCTGCATTTTGCAGCTAGAAGCACTAAAACACAAAAGTCAACTTTAGGATGATTTGCTGAAGGGAGTGCTAGGCTGTTCGGCGTGTCCCCTCAGATGTACAGCACAGGCAGCTATATACTGCCGCAGTGTATTTAACATTTAGGATACTCTCTGAAGGATGTTATTCCCTAACGTTCAGTAATTTCAGTTTCCAATTTCACTGCCAGAAGTTAAGATGGCTGGCATACGCATTTTGAGGCAGGGTAATTTTTTGCTTAAATATACCAGCGGGTGTCTCTGCACTGCACAGAACATCCGTGTCTCTCCCTTTGCTTGATTCAAACATCCTTCGCTAGAGCCAGGGAGTCAGCAAAGCAAAAGAGGAACAAAAAATCTGCAAAAAGCAGAAACAGAGTGCATTCAGCACCCTGTGCATTTGTAATCATCAGCTACCCATTATTCTGTAACACTCTTCCTATGGTCAGTTTCTATCTGTAGCTCATACACATACCTGCATCACTGGGTACTTGGTTCCTGTGAGGAATTTGCTCCCTGGAAAGAGGCACAAGTCATTTAGGATCCGACCATAAGGATGAAAGAGGCATAGCTGCAGCGTGCAGCACTCGTGGAGGAACAGCAGCCACTGACCTCACTTCGTATTTCCTACAACAAACACTCATAGCATCCACCATGGGAGGAAGGGGGGCCAGACCAATATGAAGCAGGGACAACAGCTTTCTGTTACTATAATAAAATGGAGACACAGGCCAGCATGAGCTTTACATACCCCTACCCAGTCTCAGCAATCTTTTAGAGGATTAGTAAGATTAGAAGCCCCTATTGTTTTGCTAATGGCTGTTTATTTGAAAAACGGCTTTTCTTGTAAACATACAGAAATGACCATATGTTACTCCATACTTCAGTGCTGCCTTGGACTACTACTAAAAGCAAAGAATGAAAATCACGTTCCAACTGCAAATTTTACAAAAAAGAAACAATTAATTTGCCCTTCAACTCTGCTGCTGTGGAGTCTTAGCTAGTGGAGGGTAATGCATTAAAATAGCTTAAGAGTACTCTTTCTTTGAAAAATCTTGCTGCAGCTTATGCTGCTGTAAGAATGCTAACAATGCTAACAATCCATTTAAAAATCCGTGGTTATTTGAATTCCAGATGTATATTTGGAGTGATAATTTGAACCCTGACTATATCCAAGCCTATCATCCGTGAAGCTGATGCATGCAAGTTCCTTTTCATTGCTCCCAAATGATGCAAAATATTTCCCATTATATTAAAAATTCTCAGATGAAAGTAAGAGTTTTAGAGTCAGACATCACCAAGCTGAACACTACTCTTGTTGAATTCCAAACTTTCCAAAGTGAATGAAACATGTCAGAAAGGTAATTTTAATTATAGGGCTTAAAATAGAGCATACGGCAAGACTTAAGGTTGAAATTAGCTTCTGTATCTTACAAGTCTATTTTCAATAGCTTGTAGTTTAATCATTGAGGCTATTATTTCCTATGCTTGATCTCTTTCATGACTCAAAGGTTTCTGGAAGATGATTCAGACATTTTTGAGGATGCAAAAGGACAACATTAGATACTTTTAATGAGAAACAACTTTTCTAACCATTCTTTTAATGGGAATACTGTCCCTATATCCCTCCACAGGAGTAGGAGGAGTAGCAACTTGAGATCTGGCAAAAAAAAGGTAGCTTGGAGCTCAGATTTTTCTGTACAAACAAAAATATTCATATCTGACAAAGAACCGGAGCAGGAGAGAAATTAAGAGGATGACATGAGAGTATGTTTACACTCTGTTGATCACTGACTGGTACTGTGAGCTTTAGATACCAGTCCAGAGCTTGTAACTTTGGACATTAGGTTACTCTTAAGTTACACTGGGGTTTGTTTAAGAAGCAGTCACATCAGATCATGGGTTGGGTGAATGTAAAATTAGCTGTTCCTCTCAGTAAGCAGATCTCAACTTTACCATGAATCTAGTCCCACAAATTAAAATGTTTAACTTTCCCACAAAATTGTTTTCTCTATAAGCTGTTACCAGGATATCAGGTTTGTACCACAAGACAGGTGACTTGAGTGTCACTTCAGAGAAGCCAAAGTTGCCCAGATTCTCTCCTGAGTCAAAAATACAATATCTCACCAGTCCAGTCCACAGTCCATGGATGCATATAGCCAGATGCATATAGCTGCTTAAACTCACATAGCCACAGCCTTCTCATAGCAAAACAAAGGAGAAAAACAAAATAAATAACATTTTTAGGAAGCAAATTGTGTGGTCCTATATTGGCTATTTCTCACACATGATAATACCTATCGATGCCCACAGTTACTCATTTGGCCCAAGTGAGGGGCGATCATGTCGTGAACACAAAATTCCTCAGTTTAGTGACATTTCTACACATTGGGAAGATGTTTCCGTTTTCCTTAAGTATATATGAAAATCTGCATAAACACTGTGCAAAAAAGGATACTAGTACTTATGCAGTTGCAAGTCTTTAAATTTAAGAATTATTGTGTTACCTTAATTTTGTCACCCTACTGTTATGCATTATGTGAACCTTTACACGAGCTCAGTGTTTTTTTCTATGAATTCCTGTCTCATTCAGTATAAAATGTGAATATGTATGATACAGCATCTCTGCACTATTTCTTTATATTCTTACCAATCAATCAATTCAGGTGTAATTTACAGCTAAATGGTGCTAAATAAAAACTCATGGTCTTTTTTCATTGTGCCAATGAGTGCAGTTCCTGAGGGTTCTCCAAGGTTCCTGGCTTTGAAACTTTTCTTCCAAAAACTCAGGTAGGGAAAGATTATAGTCTCTTCGTTTCAGTATATGCAACTGAGATACAAAATGATGTGGAAATTCCTAAATAAATTGCAAATATCTCAGCAACTAGATGTCCAACTCAAAATATTAATAGCCTACTTTTTCAGAAATGCTAAATATTTTCCACATTCTTTACAGGAAGTGTGAACATAGAAAAGATTCCCCAAAATCGGGCCTGAGGCTGGCACTTCAAGCTGGTTAAATGGAGAATAAAGAACACGTGTCTACTGTCTTTGAAAAAAAATGACTCAAGTGGCTTGCACAGTAACACATAGTCTGCAAAAGATATGGAGCTTAGTCCTCCTATCTTGCTAACTTGTTTTAAGCACTTTCTGCTATTTGAAATCATGCAGTGTAAGGCTCTCACAAGAAAATGCACAGATTTCAAAGAAAAATCACTTCATTCAAACCTTTAGTAATAATGCAGACATAATCTTTACTTTGGCCTTTGGATTTTACTGTTCTTTCAGCATCATTTTCGGAGGGAAATATATAATGTGTATTTGTATGTTACTTTTTTTATTTGCTTTTTAAAATAAAATATTCATCAAATAGATACAAAAAAGAAGTATTAATTTACTTCAAAGGAGAAGAATTGCTGTGCAGTAGGGTTCAGCATATCTGTAGAGGCTATAATATGCTCCAGATTTCTGAAGATTATTGAACTATTCTTTGATGATATTTTCAGAAACTCTTTTAGAAGGAGCATTTCTGATGGAAGACTCCCAGTCACAGTAGGTATTTGGGTATTAGGTACTTAGCATTAGCTGTTGGATTCTTTCCACTAAGGTGTGACAGATGCCTTGGGCTTTTAGCACATTTATTTTTACACTCACTAGCCTGCTAGTCATCACATATTAGCAATGTGGGATTTAACCTCTATTGTTTCCTAAATCTTATCTGAAATCAGCCTGACAGGGCAAGGTACAGAAGATGATACAGCCCCTGTCTGATTGTGGAAGGAAATGGGAGAAAGAGATTAGTGCTAAAAATTGTATGGCTACTGTTATCTGTGCTGTTGGTTGCCATCAAGGTCAGTAACGGGTGGTTTCCTTGTTACTGCTGTTGTCTTCAGCTGGGGAATATTGACATGTCTGTGCCGAGGCTGGAGTGCTGCAGTGCTTGCAAAGCCGCTGTGAGACTATCTCACCATTCAAACTTCTTAAACAAAACAGCCACAATATCAGCTTGGTGGTAAAGGCGAGGCCAAGTTTACTGCTTGCCAGCACAGCCCTAAACACATTTGCCTCATGATCATCAGTACAGGAGATAAGGTGTATCAGAATGATATACTGGTGGTAAGGAATTTGGAACAGCATCAAAAGACATCCCCAAAGACTACCATCATCATCACTTGGTTTTAATTCTTATTTCATGAGCCAGAACAACCCTGCTTGAGCATCACATTCTCTCTGTATCTTTGTTTTCTTAATATCCTGTCTTAGGTGGCCTAACCCCAGCTTTATCAGGTTCATCAGTTGTACTACATCTAGTACAGTTTTTCTTTCCTTCTGTCCTGATAAGATTGTGCATTGTGTGAGTGCCGTGGTGAGCTTTACTGTGAGCAATGTACATTCTCCAAAGCATGCTCGAGTCCTACAGCTACAACGTAAGTGACACGGGAATTTGTCACATATCTACTAGTGCTAATGACAAGGCTAAAACCCCGAAACCTCCATAGCTGAAATCTGTTCGCCTTGCCTTGGCTGTGTGTGCACATAGGTAGATATAGATACATACATGTATGCATGTCCCTACATACAAATGAATTCAGAACAGTTTTCATCAGGAAGAAAATAATGAAAAGGACTATGTCTTAATTTTCATCCAATACAGTATTTTCTTTTAGAGCTCCAAAAAGTCTTTAATCTTCTCAGCAATGTACGGTTAAACTTAATTTAAAGAATTCTCATGGGACTGACACAAATTGGTTGCTCAGCAGTCGAGATCATCTAATAAAAGGCTAATCTTTAAACTACAAAGACCAGGCACTTTCACTTTAAAAGATTATGCTTTTTTCACTCATGCCTTTTCAAGCAAGGTGTTTTCCTTCTAAAAGGACACAAAAGTAAAGAAATAAAGAAAGGGAGATGTAACAAAATGCATACTTTAAAAGGTTTATATATTTTAAAGTAATATTTTTAATACATTTTACAATTAATTTTGCCAAATTTATTTTAATGAGTGTTATCTGTGGATTAGAAGACATTACCAATGAGAAAGATACTGAAAAAAAAAATTCTTAAACCTTTGATTATATGAAAGTTTAATTGACATTCATAAAGTTCTTTCCAAAAGTACAGTCATAATTATTGTGGTGTATTTTGCATAATGTGTTCCAAATTTTCAAGTTTCACATGTTTTAATGTTAGGAAATGTGTTAAAATATTTTCCCATTTCCAGCGGTAGAAGATGAAGCTGTCAAGATTTCCACCAGGAAACCTGACGCAACTGTCAGCAGCCAGCAGTGCGCCCTTGCAGCAAAGAGGGCCAACAGCATCCGGGGCTGCATTAGGAAGAGCATTGCCAGCAGGTTGAGGGAGGTGATCCTTGCCCTCTCCTCAGCACTGGTGAGATACATCTGGAGTGCTGGGCCCAGTGCGGGGCTCTCCAGTACAAGAGGGACATGGACATACTGGAGCAAGCCTAGTGAAGGACCACAAAGATGATTAAGGGACCAAAGTATCTGATCTAAGAGAGGGCTCGCTCTCTCTAGCTCCAAGGGCTGGGATGTTTTAGCCTGGAGAAGAGAAGGCTCAGGCGACTGTTATAAATATGTATATATATCTGATGGGGGCTGAGTAAGGAAAACAGAGCCAGTGGTGCCCAGTGACAGGATGAGAAGCAACGGGCACACATTAGAATACAAGTAATTCCGTTTAAGCATTAGAAAACCTTTTTTACTGTGGGGGTGGTCAAACACTGGGACAGGTTGTCCAGAGAGGCTGTGGAGGCTCCATCCTTGGAGATACTTAAAAACTGCCAGGACATGTCCCTCAGCAACCTTCCCTAGCTGACCCTGCTTGAGCATGGCGGTTGGACCAGATGATTTCCAGACATCCTTTCCAACTTCATGGGTTCTGTGATTCCGTGATGCGAATATTGTCCTGTATGTGGTTTTATGCAGATAATTCCAACTTTTAAAATATAATGAATACAATTTTGCAGTCTCTACATATTCAGGACATGAGACTTTTCCACATAATTTCAAGATGTGGTTCATCTTTTTCAGTACATTCAATATAGATACACTGAAGAAGTTTTTCTTAACACAGTGACATTTTAAAATAAATATATGCATGTGTACACATATGTATATGTATAATATAATGAAACATCAAAGCCATTCCTTATTTTTCAAAAGGAACAAAGATTTGATATCGGTTAAATGTGTCCATAAGTATTTGCAGAACTGAGGATTTTAATTTCAGATTGCATTACTTAATCCTTCTCTGAAATACACCCTCTTTTCTGAGTGGAATATGTCATGACAAGCAACTCTAAGCTATAAAAACTGCACAATTAATTTCAGAAGCAAGCAGAAAAATAGCATATTTATGCACACAACCACACACACTATTTCAAGTGCCAGGCATTACTCATGTTCTTGATCTTCCCCTTTCTTTTTGCAGAGTACATGATGCTTGAATCTTTTCATCATTCACTGAATGTATATATTAGGAAATGTTTTGTGTTTTGCTGCATATGGTGGCATGATTGGATGCTATATGGACCATTTCAAAGTAGACATAACCTTTCTAGTTTTCTGCCAGTCAGAAGGAGAGGTGCTGATCCATGTGCTTTCTTACAGTCTTATGTTCCTTCTAGAAGTCTTTACTTTCTGCTGACATGGTATTTGCTAAATGTAAAAACTATCTGAGTCTCATCTTCTGAATAGAAGGTCATTAACATGGGTTAATGATCTCATAAAGTTAGGCAACATGGATCATAGGCACATCAAGTTCTCAGCGTGGTGGTTTCTTACCTCCACTCTTTAGGATTCAGAGCAAAAGTCAATATGTATTATTTTAGACTGGCAGAATTTCTTTCCTTAAGGTAAATCCTTCCAGGGGCTGTAGGAATGACAGTGTCTGCCTTGTTTATCTTCCCCTCAACTTTTTAATAATTTTTGAGAGAATTGATGTTTTATGCTTACACTGTACATGTTTCCATCACACTGTCCATATGACCATTTGAAGAGCTCTGAACCTGTTGGCCAAATTTGAAGTCAGAGCTAAGTTCTTACACATTTAGTGAAGGCAGGGCAGAGTAGAAATACTTTGTAAACGGCTTGATTTAAGGAAAAGCTGTATTCTTTTAAAGATCATAAAAACTGCATGAGACTGAGCGTCCCTATAGAGGTCCCAAATTCAACATAAACTGCTCTGAGGATAACCCATTAAACTTATCCACAAGAAAAATCTGTCTCCAGTGCTGTAGGATTAGTGCAGTACTAATTCAAAACTGAGATTTTTCGTAGAGTAAAACACAGGGAAACAGCCTAGTTTTAGATGGTCCAGCCTGCTTGGTACATAAACCATGCTGAATTAGTGTCTGAGATTTGCTCCACCGCTACCTTATTTTGTGCTTACATATTGGTGCTTGCATGCTTTTCTTCTTGATTAACAGTTAACTGTGACAGACAAAAGCCAATAAACACAAGAGAAATAAAAATTCTAAGAGAAATGCAGTATTATCCATATAACGTTTCATTTAATGTCAACAAGGCTATAAAAATAAGTGAAGTCAGAAATTACAGCTTCAGTGAGGTTAGTATTTGTTTCTTGGTGGTTTGGTGCTTTTTGTGTTTAGCAGATGCTATACCTCAGGGGGAAAAAAACCCCAACAATTACAGTTTACAATTAATGCCTCTGTAGTTCCTAGCATTTTAGTGACTAATCACAACAAGCTGCATCATTACACTGCAGTATGCACAATTCCTCTGTTAAAAGAGTGGTTTAGAAAGAGAAATTTTAGTTCAGCTTAATATCCATCTATTTTTTTAATCCAGTGACATTCTAATGGAAAATACAGAAACTGTTCTGAACAGCAACCAGAACTTGAAGGTCTCTGTCTTGGATGAATGACATACATAATTTCTTCTTCTTCATCTCTCTCCCATTAAATCTTAATTTATTTTCCACATAGCTTCAGCTAGAGACTCTTAATCCTGCTGGGATTTAAGAACTAAATGTTACCAGGGTGCAGACTGCATTTGGAAAAATACACATATCCTAGAAGAAACGTAAAAGGGAATTTAGATTATTAGTAGCTATGAGTTTTGAGGATATGGGTCTTAGATACCTGAAATGACAGTTAGGTGGCACTTAAGTCCTTTTGTTAACCTACCTGTCTGCTTCTCTGCAGATATGTCAAGACCAAATTGTATCAGACCACTCTAATCTCCTCATACAACAGCCTAACCAATCCTGTGGACAGGTAAAGGCAGTAGATGTCAAATACTAGGAATTTTTTAATGTTTCCCATAACAGACTGAGCAAATTGGAGAAGATGGTTTAGGTAAAAATGCTATTGCCTGTCTACAAAACCAGTTATAAAAGCATATTCAGGGTAATTAGCACTGACTCAGAGTCAAAATGGAGACATGTGCTGAGAGATGTTTGTCAAGGGCCTGTCCTGGCATGGTATTGTTTAATATTTGCATCGTTGAGAGGAGTGATAGAAGAGACTACATGGCTTACTAAATTCAAAGATGGTCTAGATGGAAGGAACCCAGCTTGCCAGAGGACAGGTTTGAGTTCAAAGTGGAGTCTTGACAAATAGAGATTCAATCTGAAGAAAGTAGTGCATGGTAGGAAAGGATCTGTGGATTATCTGAGATGATTCCCAAGCACAGGCAAACAGCATCATATTGCTGCAAGAAAATCAAACATCACACTGGGACTTATAAACAGCAACGTGAAGCTGCAGAACATGTGAGCTGGTCCTTCCACCTTACTCGGGTCTGGCAAGGCCTTATTACAGTACCATGTCCGGTTTTGGACGCAACAGCGAATGGATGTGGAGCAGTTGGACAGAACTGAGACATGCTGAGAAGAGTCACTGTGCTGTATGGAAAAATCAGACAAAATGAGATTTTTTAGCCTAGAGAACTAGGGGAACTAGGTAGTGACATGACAGCAGTCAAGTAAAAGGTGGAAAAGAAGGAGGTTCACCTGCTGTTCAAGCCCATAGTAGAGAAGACAAGAAGTGATGGCTGTAAATTACAACAAGAAAGCATCAACTTAGATACTAGTGGTTTGAAGTCTCTAACTTGGGACCTTTGTAAAAGCAAGCATAATCTCACTAAAGATGATCTTGCCTCAGGAATTTGGCTGCACTAGGTGATGTCTTTAAAGCTCCTTCAGCCCTATGATTGATTGTCTTATTGATGTCTAAATCTCAACTAGACTATTTTCCTGTAGCAAAAGCCTCAAGCAATAGCAAAACTGAGTCCTGAATATCTTCAATCGCTTTTTAGGTTATCCAGACCATAGCAATATTGTATTCTGAAGCTGTAAAAGATTACTTTGCCAGTATTACTCGCATGAACTGAATGCAGGGAGTACACCTGCTGCTTTTCATAAGAAGATGCTGCAACAAAGGCAGTGGTTACTTCATTTGTTGCCCTGCCTGGGACCTGCTCAGCCGTAGCGTCACCTGTCAATTACAAAACAGACAACTACTGAAAATGCCAAGGCAGTGGCCAGATTCATCTCACCTATCTTCCTATATCTACAGCATAAACATCTACGACTGCACCACTCATGCTAATCTCCATTCACGGTGAGCAGAGAAAACTAGGCAATTTTGGGATGCAATTCATTTGACTTATTTTAGATGTCTATAATAGGGTGAGATGAACAGAAGTGCTTATTTTTGTCCATTGACTAGATGCAGACTAGATGAATAGCTCAGATGGGGAAATCTGCATGGCAAGTATCCTCAGTTTCCAACATAAATTCTATCTGGTGTGTCGATTTCAGAGTCCAACAGTATCCACATAACAAAATTAGATACACAACAGTGCTGACTAGCAGCTGTTTGAAAGAGAAGGTAATAGAGAGAAGACCTCACTCCACCTCTCAATTAACTCCTACAGCTGTTAACAGAAGATAAAGCTAGGAGGTAGAGATTATAAATAAAGTTGAAATGACTGACCCCATAAGAAAGGAGTATGATCATGCAAATTATGTTAAAACCAGAGAATTAATATGTAAAATCAGGGCCAATATCTTTCAGCTGAAGAATCTATTGATTAAAACTGCTATGTACACGACTGCAGTGCACTGGTGTTTATTTTGAATTAGAACTACCATTTATATTGAAAAGCATAGTATGTCTTCCCTTGGGCACTCCAGACGAAGTATTAAGATCAGGTTCATGCTAAGTCTGGAGTTACATATTCATAATCAGATTATTGTATTTTCAATCATTAAAAAAATATTTATAAGGGAGGAGCACTTCACCTTACTTCTAGTCCTAAGAGTTTTGCTGGAAAATGGCAGCCTTTCCTATTTCAGTATTTTCAGTAAAACGTTATTTTATAATTGAGAAAAGAGCAGAATGCACTCTTTAGCCTCAGTCTTTGGGTCTTTAACCCTGCTTACCCTTACAAGCTCAGATAGTTTTCTTTTCCTCTGGACTCAACCACTGTGTTAAATAAAATAAAATTGAAATCTTACCAAATATACACGTTATTACGAGTGCCTCCCTTGAAAGGCCAGGCATCCTGACTGGTTCCATAATCCCTGGCTCTTCCATCTCGCCCTTCTCCCCTCCTCTCCTCCCTCTTCAGCATTTGCCCCCAATGTATTTCTCTCTCTTTATATTTACTATAGTGTTCTGTTCTGGGATTGTCTGTGACAGTCAGACCCCATGCTAATGGCCACAGTGTATGCACCCAATTAGCAGAAGCATTTAATTGTCAGGTTCCATTCTGAATATTGCTTTGCACAGTGCTAGAGTCACTCTCAGACAGTCACTTGCAGAAGAAAAATAGAAGAAAACTCTTAGCTCTGGGGCTGCTAGAGACAATGTTTTCTCAAGTGCATAGAGGATTAATTGTTGTTTGATTGCTTGAGGATCCAGAATATAGAAGCAGATCAAGACGGACAAAGACCATCCTCTGGACATGTTCCCCATGGACCCCTGAAAATATACACAGCATCAGACTGTTTTTCTTTAAGCCTTCTAAAAAAAAAATCCATCAAGTTCTGCAGGAAATAGTTTGCATGTAAAACAGAATAAGTGCCCTGATGAAGTAACTGATGAAGGGATTGCAAGAAGACTTCTGAGAATTCAATGTATATTACTCAGATACTTTGGAGCCCTGAAAAATGAAGCTGAAGAACCTTTCTCTGAACAACAGGGGGTTATGCAGCACTCCCTAGAGCTTCATTATGAACATGTTTTTAGATAAGTCCTTGGGACTGGTGTTGAGATGGAAAAAGACTGTGTGGAGAAAGAGTTATTAGTTAATTCCACTCCTTTGTAACAGCTACAAAACTTTCCTGTTCTTGACCATGAAATTTTGAACACTCAACAAAAGTTCCCATGGATTTTCCAAGGTAAAACCCCATCATCTTGCTCAAGGGGAAAAAAAAAACTAACTACTATGCCTTGTAAAAAATATTAAACATTTTTGCACTGTGGAGTATTTGTAAATATAGCATGCAACACTATTGCATTTTGACTCAACTCTTACATGCCTGTATTCACTAAACTTCAACAGCTTATTTTAAACAGCAATACATTGAATGTGGCTTTGCTGAAATGCATCACAAATAAAACTGTTATGTTTCCCTAGCATAACAGGGCTAAGCACTGAAATTCAGACATTCCTAGAGAAGTTTATTCATTTCTAAATCATTTTCATGTCACTGTCACCCACAAAGATTGAAAAAACCCTCACACACAAAGGCTGTCATTGCTGATGAGGTCAATGAAATTACCTACATGATGAAATTTGCTGGATCGAGCTCTTAATTTCTTGCTTAGCATTTTTAATACCATAGGAAAAAATATTCATCAATATTTTATGTGCATATTTACTTATTTTCCAGTGACCTCCAGATAGCTGGTATGTTCCAGGCTGCAGTCACTGATATTGCATTATAAATAAACAATATAGACATGAAAAGCCAAATACACAGGTGGGTAAATAAGCAGATTCCAGAATGCCACACGGTTATCGCTCTCTGGAGTTAACACTGAGAATGCCGATGCATCCCCTTACTATGATTTAAATTATCTTCTAAAAAGAAGCAGGTACTCCAAGCTGGAGAACCCAAGTACCTGTGAGATATTCCATAACGTAGTGGAAATGCAAACCAAACAAATAAAAGATCAGAGAATAGATTGAGTGCAAATCAGAAGGGAGTGCAAAAGGCACTGCTTATCCGCCCAGTGTCTGGCTTAGGTTAGAGCAACATGCAAATTGTTCCTGTGTGGGTAAGCAAGGACTGCCTGGGAAGCAGATGCTGAAGATCACTTCTGGCTGTGGCCAGGCTGCTCCTGGTCTGGCCTTTGGCAGCAGTACCAGTGGTGGAGAACTCTAACACACCGCGCAACTGGCCCCAGAGCAGCCATAGCTCAGGGCCACGGGTGACGAGTGAGATCACGTGTTATTTTTCCATCCAGTTTCTGTTTTCAAGCAGAATCTGAAAATCAGCTGTCCAGTAAAGTCCAACTGCCTTAAGGGCTTTTAAACGCATGAGGATAGGTTTCAGACATCAGCGGTGACACCATCATGCTGTTAAGTGATACTTTCTGACAGACCCAGTAATCTTTGCAAAATGCTGCAGCTGTACGCCAGAAAGGCTCCTTCCATGTGCAAACCTGACATCAGTAAAGCATAAAAGATGGAATTGCCAGTAATGACTGCATAGCAAATGAGAATTTTAATGCCATATATAAAGAAAGCAAACAGCCAAGACCAGAAAAAGCCACTGTTAGGTAATAAAAAATTAAAAAAATAAAAAAAATCCAACAAGCTAGCAGTCTGGCAGCAGTCTTTTTTGAGCTCTATACTGATTTTCAGCTCACAGCTGCTAAACCCCAGCTGCGCACACCTTATGTGGCAGCCCACATGCTATTCCTGCAGCTTTCCAAAGGCCACACTTGGTGAGCTGACCTTTAAGAGAGATACTGGGGAAGGACTGCAATGTTTCCTGCTTGACCAAGAGGAAGATAAAACTACTGAAAATTATTAAGGCTTTAATGTATCCCAAATAGAAATCACTAGCTGGCAGTCTGCTGGAGAGAACAGACGGTCTGATCATACCACAGGTTAAACATCGCTAAAGCTGATGAGCTCTCTACTGCTCTGCTGGTGGAACTAAGAAAAGTAAATCTAATCTCTGCAGCATTACTGCTCCTTAAGCAAAGGAGCTTTTTACAGGTGTCGCTAATGGAGTGACTTTATTATCAATGTTGCCTTATACTTTGTATTAGGAAATTTTGTTCAACTTGCATATAGTTTTTCCAAACTAGTTTTTTTCCAGGCATATTACTTGACATTTTCCGTGCCCAAATACCCAGAATATAGTCTTTAGGGAATTCCTAAGATGCTGATGTTTCTCTTTAGGAAACCCTAGGACTTTATCCTTTGGACAAGGACTTGTCATTTGACAGGGAGGTAGTTTTTGTACTGTTACTTCTGTAATTTTGTCTCAAACTCAGGCAAACTGACTGCCCAAGTGAGTAAAGACTGCTGCTGTTTTACAGGTTACAGGTGTAATGAGTCAGGATGCAATAAGCATGACTGAGACTCTCAGAGTATATTCAGGCGAAAAAACATTAAATGTGCCTGTTCTCTGGTACAGAGAACAGCTGGCCTGGCATTGCCCATTGCATCATTATATTCTCTTTCTCCGTACAGCAGGGGGGGCCTCATTGCCAGTGCCTGCTGGGAAAGGTCCCTGGCTGGGCTAACGTCCGAATGGTGCCAGTGAATTGTTTGTCAGAGTGCTTGTTGGCCCAGGTCAAAGCTGTGCCATCACCTAAGAGTACAGACAGGTGAGCGTCAGTGCCCTGAGACTGTTTAATTTACTAGTAAAGCTTTGACCTCAGAGCTCCCGATCCCATGTGTCATCCTCACATACAAACATGCTTCATACTCTCCCTGTTCCTAAACAAGCTTGAGTTGCATGAGCAACATACAGAGCATATATGTTGGCCCAGAATTACCGGTGGCAAGCCAAACTTTCCTTGAAACTTCTTCTTTTGCCTAACCTTAGGAAACCCTTCTCCTCACTTTGGGGTCCTGGCATTGTGCTAGAAGCAGCCTGACTCAATACCCGCTAGGTTTGGTGTGCTGAGCAAGGGGCTGTGCTGCCCAGACAGGGCAAAGGAAGACATTGGAGAACTACCACGTAGAGCTTCTGGAGAGACTGGGACTGCCTGGGCAGGGGAAACAGCACTAGGTGGACACAACTTGTTGAGGCCCTTGAGCAGCATTCCCTATTAAATAGTGCCAACCCATGCCCAGAGTAGCTCCGTGATGCCACTCTGCATGCTACTCAGCATATGCTCTCTGAGACACCAGCTTGGTGGAGAAAATAATCTGTGGTCATATTGTCAAAGATCATTATAGTCCATGCATAAAAAGCGAAAATTAAGCTTGAACAAAAAAAGTTTGATTTTACCACCTTGTAGCTTTTTAGTGTTTGTCTTTCCAACATTAATAATGTACTTTTAAAACAGGTTTTCTGGCTTATTTGTCATTTAAGATAAAATGCATGAATAGTATTTATTCTTTCTCTGTACAGGGATGCCATGAGCATCCTGGGTACTATGGCTAAGCCAAAACACTCTAGGAAATGCGATTTAGAAATCGAAAATTTAGCTAACAATATTTGCAGTTAAATAGTTTAAGCACTTTTGCTTGTTTGTTTCAGATAAAAGTGCCATAGACCATCCTTCAAGCAGAACTCTGTGAGGATGGCACTGCATTGTTTGTACATGCAAATGTTACCAACTTATAGCTGTTGTAATGAGCTGCTGAACAGTGTATTGCTTTAATATTGGAAAAATGAGTTTAGAAAAAAGACATGCTATAGTTAATAATATAGTTAAACATAACCATTGCTCAAATCTCAGAGCTCTCCAGTAGGAATCACAGAAGATATTCTATATTTGGTACCAGGTATAGTGGAGAAATTTGACGAACAGTCTGTCTGATGGTAAAATTAAGGACTCATTGGTTCTATGGGATGCTTCAAGTTGTAATGAATTGCCTTCAGATAGGTTACTTGAACTCTTGTGTTGGCTTATGTATCAGCATCTGTGCAAATTCAAGCCTGAGAAAGTTAGTGTTGGTTTTATCCACAAAGGAGACCATCCTCCAACAGCCATTCCTGCTTTTTTGGTAGGGAAGCTGTGTCAAGTTAGTTCAAAACTTCATGAAGTTTTAGATATGGAAATACAAGTGCTGACCTCTAATGTGCTCAGAAAATCCAAATGAGATTTGGACCTCTTTTAAATATTAATTAAATCAGATGTACTATAAACTAATTAATATAATCTAGCCTTTGCTTTGCAGTAGGAACACATGAGATATTCACAGATAATAGGTCAGACAAGGAGACTTAAAAGGAGACAACCTTTTAATACAGAGCTTATATTAAATTTGATTTATTCATCAGATCCCTTATTGCAGTTATGAGATTTGGAGGCACAATATGTACTCATTCTGTCACGACAATATAAAACCCCCTTATTCTTTGGCATCAGTTGTAAGTGTATATTAAATAAAAAGCTAACACAAGATTAAAAACGGGGTCAAAATCAGGTTGATTACATTTTTTTTCACATCTGCCATTCAGTAATTATTTCAGTGTCTTAAAATGCAAGCGACCAATTCCATAAGAAATGGATTATCCATGCACGTATCATGAGGCAAATCCAGATGCTTCCCTCGTAATAAAAACCGTTCCCTTATCTCCCAAGAACACACTGTAGATTCTCCACGACTCCACACACTCGTTGGCATATTTTAGAGTCAGATGCAGTGACGAAATGGCAGCGCCACTGTGAGGACGCAGGCTTACATCACTAGCCGACACGAGCACCCTCTCCTGACCTTTATTTTCCTTGAACCTTTTGGACATGTTGGTCAGTATGCGACTGAAAGAGTCAGCAGAGTGATCTGGGTTTGGCTGGCAGTCAAACAGCGTGTGATGCTTGGGTTCAGACACTGCAAGTACTGGGCTTGGGGGAGTACGCTTGTTTCAAGGGTGGGAAAAAATGGCCACAATTAAGATTAAAATTCAAAATGAACTGCGGCCACATGCTCATTAAGGGAGCAATTAGATAAACTGTGTGGTTTTGCATGACTGTTTATTTGTGAGAAATGCTCCCAGTAAATATCAGATATTAGTAATACAACTGATAACCATTCAAACAAATTATAGCTACATTAAAAAGGGATTTTTTTTCCAAAGTGTCTGTCCCACGTTAAAAACTGAGATTTTTTTTCTCTGAAGTGTCTGTCCTTTTTTTCAGGAGATGATTGATTTTTCAACTCCACAAGGCCCTTATCCACGTGCTGTTCACCACCTTCCTGTCCCAGCTCTCCATGTCCTCTTAGATGTGGCCTGCTCCATACATAGCTGTTACATGCATATGTGCATCACTAAGCACTTCAGCGCCTCTTAAAATCGGGGCCCTAAACTCTTATGTGTCTATTCATTTTACCAAAATGAATGTGGAAAGTCTCTGCGGGTGCAGATTGATGGGAGGTCAGAGGGTTAATACGCACTGCATGTTCTGGGTTGTATGAGGATGGGGAGAAACTGCATCTCTGATTTCAGGTTGCCTACAAGGACAAGCTGAGTGTGCACAAGGGCATCTTGGAGACAGTCCAGACTCCAGGCTCTCTCGGGCCCAGATAGTTCAGCTAAACATAGACAGGATGATGGGGTCACAGTAAATTCACAGCTTTTATGAAAGGGAACAGATATTCTCAGCAACAGGCCCCGTCTCTCACCATCTGCACCATTGTACAGTACTGCAATATTTTTAAGTCCAAAAAAGAGAATAATTTTAGGCTTTAGTTTTCTTTGTTTCCACACAAAGAGACAACAACAGAGAAATATCTGGAAATAGAGAGCTTCTAAACATTCTCCTTGGTTGCTTCTGAAGTTGCATAGGAAGGTCAGTAGCTATCAAGTATTCATGAACAGCTCTGCAGGTCAGTAAAGGGGAGACGAAACTGGCTCAAAAACAGGTCAAGAAAGGTGCCTGCACATAGAACTGAATCCAATGTAATGCAAGGATTTGAGTGTTTTTCCAGGTTTTCTTACGAGAGAAGCCTTCTATTAGAGTAATATTTTGTCCAGCACAACATATTCCCTTTATCTAGGGAGTTGGCGGGGGGAGAGGACAGAAACTCTTCAGGCTGTGGAAGTTGAATTTAATAGGATTCACAGAAGAGATTTAAGGAGCTAATCATCCTTATAGCTGCTCAAGTCCAATTTTTATCCCCCAAAGCTACTAAATTTTTTAAGCATGTATTTTTGGCAGCGCTCTCCAGCAAATATCTCCCCTTGGAGCACATTGAATTGTGTAGGCTGTATTACATAAATGAGCTTCTTTGCCATCTGTGTAACCCCTAAATGCTAGTGAGACGAATAACTAGGTATTCCCTTATCTCACCAGCCTGACGTAGTCTTAGCCTTCCACTTAACAAAGCCAGAAGAGGACAGACATTCAACATAGGGCTTGGGACACAGTGGCATGCAGCACTACAGTGCCTAGATGCCAGGATCCAGAGTCAGAACTGACTGTATTAGGTGCTCAAAAAGTCCTATCCAAATATGAGGGAGGCTCAGGTGTCTACACCAGGATTCAAAGCAATTGGCACTCTCATCCTCTGCCAACCAAAGGAAATACCATAGATGGCAGTATGTTTGATATTCCATACATATATCTATAAACATATATTTTTCTGTATAGAGGAAAAAGGGTGGGGAAATGCAACCCAAGCCAAAGATTCCCTTGCATATGTTTATCCCTCCCTGGGTTGCCCCTATGATGGGTTCAGCATCATAAACAGGTAGGAAAGTGAAATAACTGTGGGTTTTGAGGTTTTTATCAGCTCACTATAGATGGGAGAGATACACAGCTCTGCTTTCCTCCCAAAATTCCTCTTTTTAAAGAAACACCCATCTCATACAAGTCTGCTATCTCCATAGCACATCCTCCTTAAAACATGAGGGCATTATCTTAGCTTAATAAATGCAAAGACACCTGGTTTGATTACTGTCCTTTCTGAAAAACTGTGAATGTCTCACTTCACAGCAGTTCCCGTCAAAAGAAACGCGTGTCTTGCCCCTATATGGCAGAAGAGGTTCATTCATCCGTGGCTGGGCTCACAGCCCTGCACAGGGAGACGGCCAAGACCGGTCTGAGCCACACAGCCTTGCTGCTCAGGGAAGGCAGGCTCGTTGAGATTTTCTCATCATTTGACGTTTTCTGCAGCACACTGGAAAAAGAGTAGGGCTGAAATCAGCAGATCTGGAAGGGCTGAGCAGCCACCATCATTTTCACCAAGTCCAACAAAGCTGAGGGCAGCCCACACATGGATGTTTGATTCCTCCCATCTACTCTGCTTCCATCTCCAGGGATCCCAGAGGCAAAACTCCCTAGTGGCTCCTGGGCACAGGGGGGCACAACACACTCTGAAAACACTCAAGAGAAAAGTAAGCCCTTCTGCTAACCTCAAGTTCCAGTCTTAGCTGCATAAAAAAATAAATATCAGAGTTTTGACTACTTCAGTTTTCAGAATTAGTGCACAACCCATGCAACGAGCCTCCCAAAGAAGTGTCATGTTCCTCAGGCCTTCCTATGGGTCCTTACAATTTTCCAGCCACCAAGTACCTGGCAACACTTTGTCAAACATTTTCTGTATTTCCTGGCTGGAAGCAGTTTGACTCTTGTAAAGGACCGGGTCAAGGCTGTCAAGGTTGATAGGGACTGTGAAGACACAACAAAAAAGACCTGGAAAGTACTCAGATGTAATACAAGATTTTGAGTGATTATGGGAAGGCCAATGTTAAAGAGACATCTGGAGGAAGAGGAGACTTAACGAAGATGAGGAACCGTGGCTATGTGGGTCTTCCACCTACCCAATACCCTGCGTACAGTAACTGTGGCTGTGCTGAGCCAGGCAGCAAGAGCCAGAAATCCCATCAGGTGAATAAAGATTGTTAATTAAATACCACAGCGAGTACCTGGATCTTTTCAGATGTACTTTAATAATCTAATTAGTTCCAACACTGAAAAGTGCACAACCGTACTTCAGTTATTATGTCTTTTCTGCCTAGGTAGAGTAGTCACCCCTTCATCTCAAGAAAAGCAGGTCAGTGCCAGTGTGTATCGCTCACTACCTGAAAATAAGATCTATATTGTTTCTGGGGAATCTCTCGTCCTGAAACCTTTGTCCTTACACTTGAAGAGAAAGACATGTAAATTGAGATCTCCAAGGTTGTCAATGGACTTGGATGATAAATTTTTACTCATTCCTATAGAATTTAGGAAATGGGATATTTCATAGCAATTTTGAATGAGATTATTTTAAAGGTTTTTGATTTATTTTCTTTGCGGTGCCATGTTGATAACATGAAAGATATGCAATATCACATACAATAACAGCAGAAAAAATAATTGCACCAGTGGACTACTAAAGGCTTATTTCATCACATTTTTATAACATTAACGTGCTGGATTAGAATATCTGATGGTGTTTATCAGATGAATGCCAAAACCCAGTATCACACAGTCACTGGGAGCTACTTCTGCAGTCCCACAAAAGCCGCACTCATTTACTTTCGAACTTGTGGCTATGAGCCAGTGTAAATGGGCAGCCTAAAATTATTAAACAAGGAACTGCTTCTTCAGTTGTGAGAATCTCTCTGGCTACAGACCTTCGGTAGCTCCTGGTGCCATTAAATCAAAAGCCTGATCCAATTCCTAGCTTTGTGTGGGAACTTGCTCAGACTTGCTTCATTTCTCAGTTGACCAGGGCTGAGCTTTCAAACCTGCACAACTTCCACAGTGTTTGTAAACTGCTGATGGTACAGAACTGTATTCCTCAAACATTGTTTTGCATTCTGGTGAGCAAAATAATTAGCATAAACATATTTCTATAATTGCAGTAAAAACCTTTGCTTTCTCATGGTGCTAAACCATGTTTTTAATTGGATTCACAAACTGAATTCATTTTATATAATTGCCTTGGATTCTGTAGTTCAGCTGTTAAAAATCATTATCCCGGCTGGCCCCTAGCAGTCTTTCCCCACATCTGACCAAGCAGTCCTGAATACAGACACGCGTGAAAGGCTGCCTCGTGCTCCAGGGGATGATGGAAATACGGGAAGCTATCAATAGCCAGCTCAGGCTAATGAAAGCACATCTCTGCAGGGGCTGAGCAAGCTGATGATTGGTTGTTAATTATATGGGGCAAGTTCAATTGCATTTCCCTGCAATAGGTTATGTCTGTTTGACCATGATATCTACTCGGTTTATATACCCATTTAATTACACTGCAGCCTTCATACTTGCAAACTGCAGAAACTCTTATTAAGTGAATAATTCAGAAATACGTCGGTTATCTCATTTTTAAATGTTTTTTGCCAGTCTTATCATATAAACTCATAAAGAATTTTCATTGTATATGTATGCATTGTATATGTAAATACCATTTGGGTATCTAATTTCTCCGTTCCGAAAGAGCAGTTCTCAGCCTGCTCCCTGTATCTCCCCTTTTTATCCTCACCTTTATATTTCTACCAAATGAGCCGTCTACGGCTGCTGCGTAGAGCTCCTCTGCCCAGCTCTTTCCTTGCTTCCACTGGGTTTGATTCAGCCTCCCTTTTGAAACTTCCCTGCACAGAGATTTTACAGCAGTTTTGGAGGAAGAAATATTGTGTCATCCAACTCAATGTCTCTTCTGCTTTCAGCACAGCAGCCAACATATTTTTTCTTTATATCCCATCCTGTGTGAGTTTTTGTCTGACCCCTCTTTAAGATCTCCTTCTCCTTTGTGACTCATCCACCTTTCTCCTACACTTCAACTCTGTTTTCTTCCTGTGCCTACTTAGTTTATCTAGTTAGCCGGAGTCAGACTGAGCTTCCAGCCTGACTCCTTGCAGATCTAACGCTTTGCTTGTTGCCTCTCTCTGTGCAGACTTGTGTCTCAGCCTGTCTCTCTCCCTTGTCTGGGACAGAGTTCCAGCTACAGACCTTCCAGCATCTCTCTCATCTTTCCAAACTCTCCCCATGATCTCCTTTCCTTGGCACAATTCAGAACTTTACTGTACTGTCTCTCTCTTTTCCATTATTTGGCATCGTATTTGATCTTCCTTCATATTTTTTTTCTCTGTCCAAGTATCAGTAGTTCTTCTGTCAAATCTCTCTGTCTGTCTGTGTCTCTCTCTTTCTGTCTCTGAGGAAAGGAAAGTTATCTTTGTTACAGTAACTGGAGTTCTTTTGAAGTGTTTTGCCCATATATTTTCCACACTTAGTAATGTAGAGCCCATGAAATTGGAAAGGGACTATTTTGGACCAGTAAGGGCATTAAGGGATCCTTTGCCACTGCAGAGTCCAGATTTGTTCAGTTTCCAAAGCAGAGGAAAAGAGTGCCAGTCATGGAGTAAAGGATGTCTGCGCTAATACGTAAGCTTTGAAGTTAGAGCCACGGGAAGAACCTTTGCCCATGAGACATGGTCTGAACCCAGCCAATCCAGAAACAGTGATAAATGGTTCAGCTGCAGGTCCGTCTTCCTAGAAACCATTTTATATATTGCTGTGAAAACATTCCGGTTAAGCAGTCAGCTGTGTTATCATAGCACCAAGTTCTGACCCTTGGGGTTATGTAGGATCTGTTCAGAATTAGTCTCAATAACATTTTTTTCCTACTCTCCCCAGACTTTTATACAGCTTCCAAATCTGAATCACAGTAGCTGTATTCAGTGCCTGGAAAAACAGTTCCTATTCATTATCATCCCTCCTTGGTCTCTCCAGTACTCCTTAGGTTGCCAAATTGCCATCAGTGCTTTTACTCTTAGTTTGTATTTATCTTCGTGTCCCACTGGCTCAGTTTCTTTTTGTGTTCTGTGTTCTTTTAGGAATGATAACTAAAAAATGTATCATGCATTTGTTTGAAATAATACCTTTTTTAAGTGGCATGTCCAGCTGCAGGCTACAGTGCTTACTCACTTGTATTCTACAGCCATTCCTCAAAGTACAACACTACGAAATCGTATCACTAATAGCTATGGACCCAGTGTGGGAGAGGGCTATGGGACCTCACCTCTTCGGGGCGTCAATGCACAACAGAACTGGGCTCCGAGGGAGCCAAAGGGTCAGGATTCAGCTTTTTGTTCCACAATTGTGTAGGCAAAACTAGAAGTTTTATGAAATGTTATTTGTTGTCCGTAATTCATTGATTTTGGATGGGACGTAGAGGTTCACACTCGATAACTAAAATACTAGGTGATGGAATATCACTATCAATATAATCTTTAAAATTTTTGTATTATACCCAGGTGTGTTTGTAGCCATTTTATCTTCTTGGGCGTACTGTCAGGCTATTTTTCAGGTACCTGTCATGATTTATGCCCTTTCTCTTAGAGTGAAACTTATTTCACTGGAGTAATCACAGTTTCCAGTCTATCTTTTATCAATGACATCAACTCACTCACCAGCCTAATGCTCCATTATCCCAGGAACCTCACGTTGTTGTGGTATTACCTTTCCCTGGAGGAGGCTGAATTGCTTTTATTACTTCCTGCTTGAACAACTGCTAATCTCTTTTCTGGAGTTCTTCCAACAGGATGACTATACTTCTGACATGACTGATTCAAATTGCCCTTGCCAGGATTTAACAGACTGAAATATCTGTCTCTCTTCAAGGACAGAGATTTGATTTCCTATAGAATCTATGATTTAAAAACAAGTGTCGGGTTTTGTGCAGTTTCCCATTTATCTTCCTTTTTTGATGAACTTTCCCACATTCTGAGTTTCCTGATGCCAAATTGCTAATTATTGGTACCTACAGCCAGACTGTATGAGGGTTTACAACCTGTAAATCCCACTGATTTCTGTTCCTGTTCAAAATCTAAACTACCCAGAATTTGTTGTTAAATTCCTGTTTTCCTGCATTAATTTTCTGGGCTGTGACTTCTTAGTTTGCTAACCTGAGCTGCTAAATCATCTGCCTACTTTTAAATCTAATGTTCAGTATAGAATAAGTTTTGTTAAACCAGTTCCTGAACTTTATTGATGTACAAAGAAGTTAGATCTTCTAGGGCCAAGAGCTTAACAGCAGTCACAGGACAAATACATACTGTACCCAGTCTTCACCAAGGTAACACTGTGGCTGTAATGTTCAAATTATACTGAAGGGACGCTCCCATTTCTAAACTAACACATTAAATTCCCCTGAGATTAAGCAGTAAAATTGCAGCAATGAGCTAGTATTCAAAAAGCTTTCAGCTTTACCATTGAATACAAGGCCCACGACAGGGCTTGGGACTTCCTGGGCTTGGGGAAGGAGAAGAGGTCTGAGGATGGTGGCAGAAGAAGCAAACGAGAGCCTTTCCCATGACCACCAAAAGCCTCCCACGATCCCCCTTCTCCACCACCCTGCCACAGCCCCCCAGACAGGTCCTGCAGTGGTAGCTGTACTGCTATGTCAGCTTGCTCAGGGGTCTATAAACAGTATTACTGAAGCAAGTTGTGTACCTTAACTTCTGCTTTTAGCTGGAGGTGAGTATTTTTTATATAAAAGTCTGTCCCTTGAGCAACACCCTTTCAGTTCTTGGGGAAGTATAGAAAACAGTAAAGTCAGTTCCTCCTGCTGACAGGGGCTGATCAGAATAAACATCTCAGACAAGTAAGTGGATAGTTGCAAGTCACACAGGTCCCGCTGTCTCTCCATTTCCTCCCCTAGTCTGTAATGTGCCTTTTTACTCTTGGCAGAAGGATTTAAGAGATAGGCCTGAGTCTAATGGTTGGCTGCCACTCAAGAGAATTGACAAAAATAAGGGGAATGGCTTATCAGTGTCTCTTGTGAGAGGATAAACATGAACTTAAAGACAACACCTAAGTTCGTTTTTTAAGCAGCTTAAATTAGATGGGATGGGCCCTAGCTCATTTTTAGTATCTCTTAACACACTGGGACCTCCAAAAGCCTCCTTGTTCTGTTGTAACATAAATAACAACCACAACAACCGATTCCTTCTGGTGATGGATCTGATCTCACGGAAGAAAATCACAGATGTAAGAGTAGGAAAAAGAGACATACTTAATTATGTTGAGATCTCTTTTCCAAGTTGCCTGGAGTCTGACAGTCCAGGTTTCTCATTTTAACAAAGTGTTTAGACCTGGCTATTTCAAACCAGTTTTGTCCTACTCAGCTCAGTGGGACCAGGTTGACATGGACTAGCTGAAGATCAAGTCTGTTCTCTTTCACTGCTGGAAGGGCACCACAATAGAAAGCTGAACGCACTGGAAAAAAAATTAGCAAAATATATAGTAAGAACAGTGAAAATCTGATCTTCTTTCCATTAACTTCACTGCCACATAAATTTCAAATTTCCCGTAAGATTATTAACCACAGGAAGTTACTCGGTTTGAAGCTGATAGCACACATGTCTATAGTCTACCACCTGTAGTTTGACTATCCAAAACATAAGCAGAGTTTTCTCAGTTTCTTCAGTGCTTGGAGCTGGTTTCAGAGTGGTGTGGGCCCCCAAAGGGACTGTGCTTTTAATTGTGCCTGTGTCTGGATTTAGTGACAAAACTGTGCACTCAGATATTAGGTCCATTAACAATGACCGCATTTTTAAATGGAGAGTGTGACTTATTTGATTATCCATTTAGTCAGAACATGATTGCTGAATACCCTTTAGAATAAAGTATTTAAATCAACCCAATTCTCCCCGGATGTCTTATTAACTACTATTCAATAAAAGAGTGGCAATTACTTGGCTCTAAAATTGTTTTTTTCCCTCCAACAAAAACATTTTAAGGCATCACACAAGTGTACATGCGGCAGTGGGCAGGAAGTTTCCTTTTAGGTTTGGGCAATCAGCCATTCATCTCTGCTTTTTGTTTCCTCAAGGTTAATCCTTCTTTCATCATGTTTCAGTGGCAATGAAGTTTTTCTGGATGGATTTATTGTTGCCTATTCATAGAAACCCAGTGCGAAGATCTTACAGATTCATTTCTTTCAAAGCTTAAGAAGTAAATACATCTGTGGTAGAAAAGTCTTGTCTTGGTCATTTACCAAGTCCTTATCTCCACCTTTTTTCTCTGATCTGTTGCTTACCTATTTGCTCACTGTCCTCATTCCTCCTGTGCCCTCTTCTTTGACACTTACTCCTGAGTTCTGTTGAGGCGTTAGTGCTTGAATGAGTGTGTATGTGAAACGTACCTTACATCTGGTACGCCTACATCATATATACCAGTCACCCTATATGGGTATGATACATTCATGTCCTCTGACCTATGCGCTTTTTCCTGTTCATTGCCACTGTTAGTTCATGTCTTTAAAAATTAAAATATTTTGTTTACCTGGAATATCCATTCTCAGCATCATTGCACAGATGTTCATTATCTCTTTGAAAAACACACTTTAAATATACATATTTAATAGTGGCGATTTCTTGTGTCTCAAGCAAGTAAAGGAATTTAATTGCATAGTGTCTTAAGAAATAGATCATGCCATACAAGAGAGAGAGAAGAAAGCAGTCTCTGACAAGCTAACCTCAGGTAAAACTCATTTGTGATCACAAAAAGAGCAAAAGCTGAGCACAGCAGTAGGATGCACCAGCCACATGAGATCAATTAACACCATTAGGACCTCCCTGTATCCTGTCTTTAGCTGGGCAGAGTCTCTAACGCCTCAGAGAAAAGTGGAATATTCTCCCTGGTCACCACTTGTAATTTTTTCTCACGCTGGGATGAGCTCTGTGGGATCTCCCATCTCGCTTTCTGGTGGACATGGTCTCCACTCTGCTTGCAATAAGGAAGAAGCAGAGATGGATTTTCTAAACCAACTATTTTCTCAACGTGGCCAGGAAACATGATTGGGTCACTTTGGGCTATTTTATTTAAAGTAATTATTGTTTGAGGGGTCCCCTCTCTCTCTTCCCCCCTCCCTTTTCAGGGTGGCACAGTTGTCATAGACACTCAGTGAATGAGACCACGGCAGTGCAGCGATATGCGCGCCTCAAAGAAGGATGAGTTGGTGGCCCCAGGGCCCAGGAGCACAGACCTGTCTGTGGCCTCCCTGCGCAGACCCTGCTCTGCGCCCACCGAGGCTCAGCCTGACCCTTCTCCCTCCCCAGGTCTAAAGCTGAGGTACTGGTATGGGAGCCCGCTCTTCCTAGGGCACGAATGCGGTGCATCCCGGCCGTCTGGCATGAGAGCGTGCTGAGATGGCGCTGAAGGGAGCCAGAGCTCACGCGGCCCGTCCCCATTGCCTTTCGGGAGCGGGTACCTCCGAGGCCCTACAGAGCCCTCGCAAAGCCCTTCAAAACAGAGCCTGGTAACGAGCTAATGGCGATGCTGTGGGGCTGGGCAGGGCTCCAGCGGTGAGCCTGGCCCGGGGACGCCTCTGATTAACAGCAAAGACAAACCCGCTGAGGCCAGTGCAGAGTCAGCAACGCTCCAAATGCGTGTTTGCATTAGGACTCAACTTCAGTTGTTTGCCCAAATGCAGAATGAGGCAAACCAACACGTTCCAAAGTTACACTGAGCCTTAGACAGGAACCACGGAGGGGCTTCAGCACTTGTTTGAGCTTTCTGAGAAATTATGACTGAAAATATCTGGGTATATGTATATTTTAGCAGAAATACATATACATTCTGCATGTGGTTTGAGCACATCTGTTTAAAAGGTAGGGGTGCAATTGGTAATTACAATATCACATTACTATCACTTGGTCACATACAGCTAGGCTATGTGCCATTTATTTTAATCAGTTTATATTTCAATTTTATCTGTGGTTTTATTCCAGAACACAGCTCCTCAAATATGATTTGGGCTATCACTTCAAGGTTAGGCATGTGTGCAGCTTATTAGGATCTTAGAAGGTGAAAAAATCAGTAGTGCATAGATTAATGAAGTTGACAACCCTTCCTGCAAGGATGATGCATGGACCCGTACCAAAACTGAAGCAGAATGCCTGGGGCTATTCAGTCTGGACAGTAACCTTTCAATGAACATATTTACCCAGACAAACTATATAAAGACCATCTCAGTTTTAGAAGAGTTGCACCAATGCATTTTCAGTTTGTTACCTGTTGTTAGTAGGAGCAGTGAAACACGGAGATTTACAGATCACCCCTGAGCCGCACCGTGTGATTCACAGCACGCGGCTGTGGCCAACCTGCAGCATCGCAGGAATATACTCGTTTTGTATGACACAAGCTTTCTCAGGATTTAGCTCTATGAGTGTTTTATGCAGTGAGGACAAAATAATCCCACATGCTTTTTTGTTTCATATAACATAATGGTGTACTCATTTCTGAAGAGCGTTTTGCAGGTGAAGATATACTGTAATGTTAAGTTGCTTAAAAAATCCATGCTGATATCTAAATTCCTGCTCCTGCATATATGTCTCAAGTGTCTCGATCAGAATTTAAAAAGCCAAAAGTCAACAGAATAGTTCTGTTAGTGTGCTGTTGACCAGCATGTGAGGTAACAGCACAACAACGTAACATGCTGTAAAATGAGCTGTTTATCACGAGGTTAGTAACGAGTACGGATGGATGGTGGCACAATATATTCAGGGGTTCATTTGCAGTACTGTTTGATTGTCTGTGCTACCAACAGCTACCGTATCAAGCATTTAATACACACAACAATGTGAATTAACAGAAAAGCACAGTATCTAGTGGCTTGACTTCTACCTAAGTCACAGCTTATTTGAGGGGTCAACCACTATGGCAATGCAAAAGAGATCCCGAGAATGACACATGGCTCTACCCACCAGAGCATGCCCTGCCTAGGCAGCCATGGGGCCGTGGGTGTCCCTATCACCCTCTTTTGTCATTAGCACAGTTCACTTGTGATCAGTCATCCCAGGAAAAGAGTAATTCAGTAGGAATTTAGGCACATAGCTCTAGGTAAGTCCTGCTTTGGCCATCTCCTTTTTTGCCCTGGACCAGAGTGGCTGGATGCTTGCTGTAGTGAAAGCTTGATTGCCAGCGCCAGCATCACGCCAGCCCAGAAGGACCTGGACACTGGCTGCTGCTGGCTCCCTCTTTTTTCTGATCAGGCAGGCTCTTCCCATGCTGGCAAAGGAAACACATCAACTAATTCGTTGGAAATAAACGCAGCACTTCCTTTGAGTGTGCGAAAGTGGCTGTGCGGGGCCATTCCTGTGATGAGGAGCCTCGTGACAGTGGGCAGACTGCTCTCTCCTAACCTCGGTAAATATTCATGTCTGTGTTGATGGAAATCTCTGCCCTGTGTAGGGAAAGGGGGTGATCCTGCTGACTTAAGTGGGTGTCTTCACATGTCTTTGACCTGCTATCATGTAACACACTGGTCTATTTGTATTTGCTGGCCTGAGTAAAAGGTGCATGGAGCCTTGGTTTACTCTCCATTCCTTCACCTGTTTGTAGAAGTAACTCCAGATGAGTCAGTTCTTTATAAAGATATCTAATTTTTCAAAATGTGCAATTAAATATTTGTTAAGACAAAGGTAAATCAAGTGGCCGCAGTGGCCTTGTTTGTGGGAACCATTTCCAGTGGGTGCCTGGTTAGGGTGCGAGAGGTTCACCTAGCACTTTGAAGAGGTGGAAAACCAAATGTCCTTTAAGCACTAACCTTCCTTTAGTGACCTTTCCCCCCTGTAACTCTTCCTCTTTGGAGCGGTGGTGGGATTCGGTGCTGGGTGAGACCGTGCTGCTGCAGAGAGCCCTGCAGCGCTGGGGAGCGGAGCCGGCTCCTCAAGGCTGCACACGGAGAAGAGGAAACATAACCCTTGATGTGAGGCTGAGACATAAATTAATGACTAAATTTTTAGCAAGGCTATCATTTCTGCTGCTCTATGATTCACTTCACATTATCTTCACCAGAAGCCACCCCCACCCCCCCCGAAATTTACCATCTTTTAATTTGTCTTGAACTAGAGCGATGCATATGTTTCATACATTAGCTTTTATTTTGTCAACTGAAGTAGTTGAACTTTTCAGATTCAATATCTGTGTAATTTTGTATCAATTCAAGTCTCACATAGAAAGCTTATTTGAAATTAAAATCTAAGTTACAGGGAAAGACTATTGCTAAATGAAGGACTAGGCTGCATTGATTGTTGTATCTGATTTTTGACAGACGTAGTCTTGTGGTATACAGCAATTTTTCTCTGAACATCTCTGAAAACCTCATCATCCAGTGACGAATGGATGTAAATCACTCTCGAAACCTATCCTACTAGTTGTATTAAAAAAAATAAATGCCTGACAGGCAACCAAAACCAGAACCAAACCTGCAGACAAGCCTGAGAAGAGTGACAGGCACATTCATCTTGTTTCTTATCTTTTACATGAAACATCAAATTCCAGCCATTAAAACCAGAAAATTTTATCTACAATTAAGAAGGACATTGCAATGATTCTCCCCAAGCTTTTGTGTGCAGAATTAAAATGTGCACTTTGAGAGCGAGCTTCTTAAATACATGGACTATGCCTCTGCAATGGTCCTTTCACATTATTTTTATTATTACAAATGTTTAGTGGACAACTGATGAGCAATAATCTCACCAAAATTAGCTTCATAATTAAAGTGTTTTCTTTTTCAATGTTTGTAGTGGAATGTTTTTCAATTGCAGTTTGAAATACATGATTTAGAAAAGAAAGATTGCGGTTCTGCCATGTGGCTGTCTCCAGCACGTAAACTGGCTGTGGCTGTGATGTCCCCGCTGGAGGCTGCTGTCATTAGCGGGGAAACCCTGACACTCTATTAGACAGTTATTCACTAAAGAAATATTCATTATGCAAACCTCTGCCCGAAGACCTGCCTAAAATGCCACAAGCAGAAGTCTCAGCTGGTGTAAATGAGCGCAGCTTCCATGGTTTTGGCAGGGCGGTGACTGCCTGCTCCATCTGAAACATCTGTCCTGGGTTCCAGTTTTCAGCATCTCTCCTCTCATCACCAGCAAAATTATTTGCCAGATTTTCTTTGTTGTTAATCATTAACCTGTGGCTGCGTTCCCATCTCTAACCTCAAACATCTTGTACCTGTGTATTTGGTATGATGCTGATACATGATGAATTTTCCATCTTGTTTGATTGGGAGCTGTAAGTAGTGTTTTGAAAACTTTTATTATTTTCTTAACACCTTAGGTTTTCTTGTTTTATTCTACTGCCTTGATCCATGCAAGAAGTCTCCTGCTACAAAGCCGTGTGCACCCTGCAAATGTTTTCCCTTCTACCCCTTGTTGCTACCGCAGGGATGATGTGAGGCTAATCCTGAAGGGCAGAGCCTCTGTCCTCCTCACATGAACGGGCCCTGACGTGCTGAGATGGTTCCTGCAGGCAGAGTCTCTCTGAAGGTGATGCTGTCTGACAACGTGAATCAATCCAGTGTTTCTTACTCTCATTTCAGACCAATGGCGCTTCCAGTGATGTGATACTGCAAATGTGCTACGCGTTGCCTGTCCTGACCAAAAGGCTTAATAGCGGTCACTGTCCTGGACACACTTTAAAAGGAGCGACTTACGGAGCGGCAGAGCAGGGGTGCCGGCAGAGGAGGCACAGCGCTGAGCTGTGCTCCCGCTGCTGCGACACCCGCCCTGCCTGACCGCAATCTGCTGCCTGACAAGCTATTCCCATCTTCATGCGTCAAGACCTTAAGCCCTTCTTCTTTGACACAGAGATTAAGGGCAATCCTGCCAAATTCAAAACCAGATCAAGCACGATACTTCAGCGAGATGAACTACTGGCCTACAAACTACCCGGCACAGGCTGGACTCCTGGGCTGCTCACGGGAACCTGTCCCCTCCAGTTTTGCAGGTTCAGCCGTGGGCACCACATCACCCTTTTCTGAACCTATTCTGAGCCTTTACGTGAATCGCGAAAGCTGAGCTAATTCGCTACGCACCAACCAAATCAACACCATTTTTTTTTAACTTTTATTTTTTTTACAGGGGTCAAGCACAGGTACCTACAAACACTGATCTGGGAGCTGACAACCTAGCAAGGCATTTGGCTGGTTTCTGATTCTGCCTCCAAAAAGCGCCATTTCTGTGTGCCTTTGGGACAGGACTGGCTGCTGAATTTCAGACCAAGCATCCCTGTCCCATAGTTCTTAACAATTTACTTCTCAAACAGCAGTTCTGCCCAAAATGTCCCTGAAATTTATGATCGTGATGACAAATAGGTGAATTAGAATAAGGTCATTGATATTATTGCTTACACAAATAGCATTATTGCTTTTTGCAAAACAAGCAAATTATTATGAACTTGTGTCTTTTTCTTATTAGCCACTATTTTATATATACATTTTCATATATGTAAGAGTATATATAAAATATAAATATACATGCATTCACATGGGATGTGAACTTAGATGCATTGCTTTGGGTAGCAGTTTTCCCTAGGCTTCTGCTAACCAACAACTGTGACTTCCCCCTAGTGGTCAAGTATTATTTTTAAATGCTAATGATTAAAGTGTGGGCTGCCTCACATTAAAAAAAAAATTGGTTTGTTTTAGAAAAATATATATGAGCTTCCCTTTTGATAAAGTTTATGGTCATTGCCTAATTTTAATAGAACAGCAGAGAACTGTTGACTAGAAAACTGTTTAATAGAAAAAAAAACTGTTTAATAGAACTGCAAACTTATTGGCAATTTTCAATTAAGTTTGACAGAAGCCTCAAAGATTATTAAGTCCTGGTAAGTCTCTTGAAACAATAGTTGGATAAATAGAAAAAAACCCCAAAACATAAAATTCCCTGGAAGGAGAATGACGTACTATTACTCCATTATATGCTGTTTGTCAACAACAGATAGTCTGGTCGACACCGAGTGGGTTGTGCTGCTCTGGACTAGCAAGGGCTCCTGCTGCCTCTCCCATGTGGGTAAAGTAGCCTTTGGCTGCTCTCTGCCTTTCCCCTTCAGGCCAGCTATCTAAATAGCTATTTCTCAAATCTCGAAAGGAAGCCTCAAATATTATACTTTGTTCTTTCATTTCTCTGTCCCAACAGTTTCATTTTCACTTCCTCTTCTTCTTATGGTGCTGGACAGGCTAACTTTTCACGCTGGCATGCCTGTAAGGCCTCCCTCGCCACGGCACATATATTGCAGACCATCTACTTGGAATATATTCCGAATACTGCCATTACAAAACTTAATTTGTCCCCTTAGTCCTATGAAGTCTTGAAGTCCTTGAGATCTTTGCAAACACAAGGCAGAGCAATGTATGGAGTGGGCTGTCAGAGAAGATGCTGGGTTTCAAGATGAAAGCATCCCTCTTCAGAGGCCTGTGGACTGGGAAATAGGGCAGCACCCTCTGGAAGATACATATCAAATACAGTTTATTATCAGAGGTACATGTAGTTCATTCCTTAATGGAGCACGAGACCTAGCAATTTTTAAGAAGTTAGGCACTAGAATTAGACTGTTTAAACCTTCCCTGTTCCCTGGACACGTGTATTTGTACAACATGCCAGGCTGGGGACTGGGGCATTTTTCCTCCTCTTCACTTATATTAAAAATGTAATAAAAAGCAAGGCAGAATTAAATCCAATTTACAGTAGCGGCTTATATTTTGACATGATGCCATGGGTTTTTTTCAGCTGATAGGGGAAGCATGCTATCTTCTAAACTTCTTTATTTTACCTGACCACCTCAGGGTAAGGGAGAACAGGACAAAAGGCTGGCCGGGTCCCGGTGACAGGAGCCGGGTCCCGGTGACAGGGGCCATCTCCTGCCCTGCCTCACTCCCCAACTTGTAACATACACAAACCCGTTACTTGCAAGCTGGCTCCAATTTTATCCCATGGGGCTTCCTCGGGGGACAAAGCCAACGCTGCCAAATTCACACTTGGGCAAACTTCTCCAACCCCAAATGAAGGATCCATCTTTCAGTTATTAAACATGATCTGATTTTTTTATCTGCTCACCTACACATGAGCACAGTAAGGAACTTTGTGTGTATTTTTGTTGCCAAAAGTCATGAGATAACAAGGATCACAATGTTCCTCCTTGCTTATAGTCACGATGGATCACATCTGCTGTCTGTCAAAGTCCTGTTGACATGTATTTATCCTGACAGATTGGTCTAAAGTTTCCACTTCATGTGTACAAAGATCAGCAAGAGACCCCTTCAGATATTAAAAAAAGATGGCCTGTTGGATTTATTTGCAATCCAGGAGGCATCATTTGGGGGTAGATTCCTACAAGTAGCACCTTCAGTTATTTCCATCTTCCCATCATATCAGTCGCTCCTTCTGCCAGCTCTCTGAAAAATTCTTTCCTAAGGTAGTAGGAGGGGGAAGACAGAGAGGGAGGGAGACAGACAGAAACACACAACGGACAATTACTTTCCAGAAATTATTGAAATCTCTTCCTCTTCCTGCTTGTCTCCCTAATTCTTCTTTCAGAGAAGAAAACACTTCCATACTGCAGACAATATTTCTTTGTATATTATTTCTCTAGTTTCTGTCTTAAAATGGGCCAGACAGCATATAAAGAGAATTTGGTTCTCAAATCTTTTGCCACTTTGCCTCCGCTATGTGGAGCCACAAGGAAACTGTATTTTCCTAGGAACAATGCGAGAATAGAAGATTACAAGAAAAATTACTGTTGGGGTATCCTCTTTAATTCCCTCCAGATTTATACAATCACTTCAGTGAGAATAAAACCAAAAGCAAAAGTATACCACTAAAAGGAAAACGTAGCAACTATACGTATTAGTACACTTTGGGGAACATGCACAAAGAGCGTACGTGTGTCTCCAGAAATGGTTATCGTATGAAATCTTTTGTCCCAACAAAGCCTAGGGAACTCAGACCCCTCTTTTCAGGAATTATTCTTTAATCAAAACAGAAACAGCCGTATTTCACATCTCCCAGTCAATGCATATTGCTGGAAAAATCAACAGACGCCTGTACAGAAAAATAGCCAGCCCAATATCTGAAGGTGCCAGAACTGAGACTACGCACATGATAGAAGCTGGAATAGCCAGGGGTTTCCAATTACACATAGGTGGCTCAGAAGGCTGACAGAATGGCTTCCAATTCAGTGATAAAATCCCTCTTTCAAGCATCAACTTTCTGATGTATCTCCTGAAGCATCTGTATCTCTTGGAATCCGTGGCTCTCCTGCAGTCTTCTCTGCAGAGCAGCTGCCCTCCTGCCCAGTCTACTTCCATTCATACACAGAATAGACAAGATATGAAAAGAGCATTGCAATGGATTTTGTGTACTGTAAAAGATGTTATTTAAAATTCCCTCACTTCATGTACTGTTTAAAACAAGCGCCCAGAATTTTATATGTCAGGTAATTCCTTTAGGACACAAAATCCTAATTTGCGATCCTACCTGAGGGCTCTGAATTTCAAATAAACATTCTTATTTTCTCTTATTCACTCTTGCAGGTATGGAACATGACTGTTTCAGTTTTTTTCTTTGCAGAAATAAGACTAAATAAAGCATCCATGGAAGTAAAATGTAAATAGCAGGAGATTTCAATGGGAAATAGTCAGAGAAATTCACATTTTTTCAAATGGTAGCATGTAAAGATATGCAACTTTCCGTAAACAATTTGGCTGCGGTACATAAAGTCCTATAACATCATGGGAACAGCTTCTGCCAGAGTGGTTTCATGCCTTTTTCCACTTTGAATTCTTAATGACATGGTGAATCAGATGTGATTTTTAGTGCTAGTGTAAACAGAACAAACAGTGAAATTTTAAAACCACATTTATTTTTAATACAAAATCTGTTGCACTATTACAGAAGTGAGCCTGTATGTTTACCCTCACATGCACAGATAATTCAGCATCTACAATTAAATAAGAGTAAAATTATATTTCTCTTTGACCAAAAGCATTGTCAAATCTTATTAAGAAATGTTCTCTTTGTGCTTTGTAATCAATGTTTGTAGAATTCACTTCTTATTTTGGTTCCCATTAAGAAAACTGATCAATGGAAAGCTCAAAGGTGCGAAAGAAGCTTATTACAGCTAGCTTGCATTTGTGATTACTTCAGTTGTGCTTTACCTACAATATATACATGAAAGCTGCGAGGTGTACTATGGTCTAATGTAATGCACTGGCAAAAGCTCTGAATGGTTCAATTAGGAATCTGCAGTAAATAAGCAGAACAGTTCACTATTTCATTTTCACAGCAAAAAAAAATATATATTTAAGTAGATGCTTTAAAATACCATGCACACCATTGGCTATAGTACTTCTTACACAGTACAACATAAGCTTTCTTGTTTTATTTGTCTGTAACACCTAGAAGCATATAGCATCTACGCTTTAAGTGTATTTACAAATTCAACAAAATATCTACATATAAAAAGCTTACTTAAAATTAAACTTGATGCAAGTTATGAAAAACCAATTTATTGGCAAATGAAACTGAGCATTCCTTCAACCATAGGTTGTTATAAAAATTTATATTTGGAGGTAAACATTTGATTGATATAGTATGCAAGAAAATAATTTTGTAACTGATAATGGTAATCCTTTACCACTAAACCATATTAGCACTTGTCAGATTGAATTCTGTGGTTCCGAGCGGTAACCCCAACACTGCTTCAGGGTGTAGATAATTACAAAGCTGCCACACTGATCAGGCTGGGACACAGAGGGAAATGCACTCTCGCTGGTGTAGTCGGCTGGTTTGGTTTTTTGACAATTTATTTTACAAGAGCTTATACCTTGCTGTGTTAGTAAATAATTTAATTCTGGTTGTGTTTTGTTGTTTTTTTTTAAAATCTTCTGAGGCCATGAAAACATGTTGTGCTGTAACTGTCTTGAAAGCATTTATTTTATTTTTAAAGGAAAAAAAATCATACTCTTCTTTGTGTAACTTAAAATATTTAAAACTTTCCATTTTTAGCACAACAGTTTCATAACACTTTTTTTTTCGTCACATTTTTACTTTATTTGGCAATGATAGTAGTCCGCTAATCACAGTTTACTGCACCAACTGATTTAGTAGTACAGCACATCATGGAATGCATATTGTATAAAGGCACTGAATGTATTTTGCCCTGTGTTTTCTGGAATATTTTCTCTCATTTTAAAGTTTTTCTTTCAGTGACTGTACAAATTCCAAAATGCATTGCAATGCGTATCTTTTATGCCCTAAAATCAATCCAATGTGTTTTGATGTAAAAATAGAACACTGTACTGCTGTAATACTTGATAGATTAAAAAGGCTATAAAGTAATAGGAGCAAAGAGCAGATAATAGGGTCTCATTAAGCATCAGCAAATGCAAGTGTCATACTTAAATCATTTAGCAATTATATACTGTACATACTGTTCCTAACTGTCTTGCAAAAAGACATATGATAGCTAGACATTAAGTCACCAATTGCACAACAATGTCCACAAAGACATTGAAGTTCTATATAATACTACTATAACACTCTGACAATGAAAACGGAATTCATATCCAGGGATTCAGCTGAGGACTGCATAACAAATTGTCAAACCATGTTTTTATAGTGTACACGAGATTATCTGTGAATTGTGTAGCATTTTTTTTCCATGCATTATACTGTATTTTCAACAGGAAACAAAATTATAAGTAAATGTTATTGTTTGTGTCAGTTCCTTCTAAAAAAAGTAAAAATACCCAAATTTTGAACAAAATTTGAATTTCGTATTTTGATTCATACTAACCTACCACTTAACGTGTCATTATGCTGTGTAATTGTATTGACCTGCATATTCTCACAGCATAAACATCTTGTGGTGAGGAGCTCCGTTACCTGCGTGTTCATAGTATGAGAAGGAGGATGTACAAGTGCTTTAAACAAACTGAAGATGCAAGGGGATCAAGTTCTGTGGTTACACAAATGAATTCATGGCATTTACAGGAGAAGGAGCCTCAGAGCTTTCATTTCCTTCGGCAGGTTCTTTCTCTTTTTTACCACTATATTGTCCAATAAAGGAGCCATCCTCATTGAACTGACCATTTACACCTTCTCCATAGTCAACTAAACTATCATCACTGTCTTCTTTTTTCACAGTTCTGTCTGAAGGTGTCCGGCTTCCTTTTTTTAGAGGTTTATGGTCCTCTGCATCACTGGAGACACAAACAAACAAACAAAAGGAATTAACTGATGTATTATATATTAAGACAAAATCAGCCATGCATGCAATTTATCAAAAGCATGTGTGCAGCCCTATAATCCTTTAGTAAACCCACATCACATTGTAGAGACAGATCAATATGATGCAGTTGACATGAATACATGGTGTAGGAATGGTTTAAACAGAGAATGTCTTCAGTGGGGGGAGGGGGTTTTGTGGTTTCTTTTTTTCTTTTTCTTTTTTTTTTCCCCATCGTGCATGACTTTTCAATGATAAGACTTATGCCCTTGGCTTGGAAGCAATTTAGATGCAACTGCAAGCATTAAAAAGTGGGTTGTAAAGTTATAAAAAAAATAATTTATTTGTTCTCCAAAGTAACAAGCTTATGATGTGTCGTGAAGTTAGTCTGTTAAACTTCTTAATTTCTTTGACTCCTTGAACATGAATGAAGAATGAATTTGGTTAAATGAAATATACTGATTTTCTTTACTAGTATAAAGAAAATAAAAGTGCTGCATTTCAAATAATTTGTTACGTAATGCAGGCCAGACTTGCAATTTTCAACCTTACCTTTCAAGAGACCTACATATTCCATTAAAAGGGTGCAGAAGAAACAAATGAAAATAGCCTAAGAAGAAAAGCAAATCCACATCCTGATAGTGATCAGTATTTTATCAGTAATAATTTGCTCTTAAAATTGCTAAAACATTTACTGTATACAGGTAAAGCAACAATTTAGCTTTCAGCAGCTACAGTTGAGCAGTTAAGAGCATGCTTAGTTTTTTTCATTACTTATCAGATCAGCCTCCTTATCCTAATCCATAACTGATAACATGTTCTGAACAATGATGATGGTGATTTGGAGAAATCAAACAGAAAAAGGAACGAAAGGCAGGAAAGAGAGATCCCTGTAGCAAAGTACTGTGGTCTTTCCCTTATCAGTGGAAAAGCTGCAGCACCATCAGCATCCCCAAATAAATTTGCAGCTTATATTTCATGAAATAGATGTAGTTGGGTTCTTTTCAAAATCCTCTATGCTGCATTTCAGTTTCAAGATGAAGATTTCAGCAGCAGCTCTAAAGCATTTCCAATTAAAAACCACTATTGCCAGCTGTACTTTTGGATGCAATTATTTACCTTGTCTTAAACAGAACATGTGACTATTTGCAGAGTACAAAAAAGTAGGTGATATTTGTTTTTTTTATTTAAAGACTCCCAGCTTATCAAAAATATAAAGAAACATGTACAGAATATCAAGGAAATAAAAACATATTTACAATATCCACAATATTAGGCTGAATATATATTCAGCAAATTATTTTAATGGTGTAATTCCTAAAAACAAATACCTTAGTTTCTTCCAATAATTATATTTTCTATTTTTTTCTATTTAATATCTTTGAACACCAAGAGAAACCATATATATATATAGCATGTACAAGGTCACACAGATTATATTGTTAGCTAACAAATGCCCTGTTGAGAAACATTTCACTATTGCTAGAAAACTATTGCACCAATTTTCCATCAAGCCGCCTCTCCTCCTGTCATCACCTTTTTTGGAAGACTCCAAGTTATCACATTCTAAAAGAAGTACACCTCTAATATGCATATACTTACAGAAAAAGCATACCAGAGATTTTATTCTTCTATGCATACACTGGAAAGACATGGTAGGAATATCTATCTTATTACCATGTAAGAACACCTTCATGTTTAAAATACACAAAGGCAAAAACTCTAAACTTGACTGTATCAGTCTTGACTTTTAGTTATTGCTGTGTACATGGCATGAGGATAATATTGTATCGTTGATCTTCTGTGCTCACTGATATTGCAAACATATAGGCTAGCAACATTTAAAAGAATGCTACTCCAAAATGTCAAGCATCCAGCAGCAAAGTGCAAATGTTTATAACACTGCAAACACAAGCAGATCAGAGAGACCTTACTGAAGAGAGTCCATTCTGGAAGGACCCTATATTTAAAAGGTTGAAGACAGAATTGAGTATTTAAAAATCACACGCAATGCAGTTTCTCCATTGCCTTCATCAGAGGGCATTAGAGTCATCGTAACAGGTTATACAAACCAAATGAAGACCAGACCCTCACTTTGAAGTAGTACCAGGTCCTTCTCCCAAAGAAGAATGATCTGCAGTGTTCAATGCTTTCTGAGTAACAGAATTTAGTAAAGAACATTGCACATATGGTTTGCTGTTTAATTTTAGATGAGTAGCTTCATAATTGCTTGCACTGTAATATGTAGGAATGAAAATAAATTAAAATTGCATTTGTACCATATTCCAACTGGTCAGCAAAATCTGTGCAAATATTCTAAAGTGTGACCCTATCCAGTGTAATTCACTAGGCTGGAAGATACACTAAATAAATAATACACCATCACTGTATTAAAAATATCCACATTTTTGTGTTTAATCCAATATAAAGCTCGATTTTCATTTCAAACTTAGATAAATCTGGGTACAGGAACTTCTGCTCTTAGGGTTTTTGTGTTTGCATTTTTGAAAACAAAGTTTATTTATAAGCCAAACAATGAAGAAATACTTACACAGTTGGTTGCATTGTGTCTGTGATTTTTCTATATTTTAGTAAGGATGCAGATTCTACTGTCCGTATAATTAAAAACAAACAAACAAAACTGCAGATTTACCCAGGAGTGTACCTGCACAGAGGTGGGCACTGGTGTAAGAGCACGGTTACAGCAGACGCAAAAATCAAATCTGAATCTGGGGTTTCCCTCCCTTTTTGCACTATACAAGTCCAGAAAGAAGTTCTGCCAAGTCTCTGGCAGTGGAAAAAGATGTGGGATTATCCAGGGTGCTTTCCACTCCTTGTTCAGGAAATGGAAATATATGCCATGGTACCATTTACTCTTTATCAAACAGGATTATGACTCTTGTATTAGATGAATACAATGTTTTGGGTGGAAGGGAAAGAAACTTTGGGTGAAAGGGAGGAATAAAAAGAAAAACAACAAGCAGGAGAGAGAGAGAAAAAGTGAAGGCATCAATGTTTTGGACAGCACTTTTGTAACCCTGGGGGTGCAAAACAGAGAAGGGACCCTGGTGCTCTGGGGAAATGAATGTATTTTCTGTTTGCCACCAAGAAGCAAACTGCAAAAGCTGCTGAACTGCATTATGAATATCGATGCCCAAAGAGCTATAGAACACTTTAGGCTGTAGAATATATAATACTATATTGCAAAAACATGTTAAAGCCATAAATTTTGATACAGTATCTGCAAGATTTGCTAATCTTGCTTACAATTGTTCATAAAACTATTCCAAAATGCAACCAGGATAGATCATAATTTATTTTAGTTTTTGTCTGTGATTTTGCTTGCTGTCTTTTATAATAACCTATTGTAATACCTTGAAATGAAAAATAAAGTACAAATTGGGTTGACTAAAATTACAGTGGAAAACCGAAGAAGTTTTTGACATGTGTCATGTATGCAGTGCATAAAATTAATAGTAAGATGATAAGTACTGGGAGGGAACAAAACAGAGGTGAGAACGGGTATGAATTTTATATTTAGATCAGACAGCCATGAAAGTTAAGTTTAGGGATACTTCTACTATTTGTTGTCTTACAAATAAATTCCATACTACTAGTTTTTTAGGGATGAAAGTTGCTCAGTGAAGACTGATATGTACCAGTCATTTTGATAAGCACCACAGTACTGATATGTACCACAGACATTTCTTGCCCTTTTAGTAAGAACAGTGTTTAATATTAAAGCATATTCTAAAAGCATGATTTAAATATTTTTCATAAACAGTTGCTAGTATATGAATACATGCTTCTTTTTCTTCTTAGTTTAATGAAACACACAGCAAACTTGCAGCTAATGATTAAGAGATATTAAGAAGTATGGAGGTGACAATAACGCATAAGTGCAAAGTACAAACTTTTTTTTTTAAAAAGTACTTCCATTTCACAAGCTCGTCAGTTATTGAAAGAAATATGTACCTTGAAATCTCCTTTCTTCTTTCAACTTTTCAATTTTTCTTCCTTAGATATGGGTACATGCAGCAACCAGTCAGAATGGGGAAGACAGTTTTACGATGCCTCTGCAGTCCAGCAGGCAACTAGTTCCCACTAAACTTTGCCACATTCATGGACATGCAAAAAGACTCAATATATGGTTAGCAATATGCTACTTTTCCTTATAACACAACTGTCAGATGAAAGGCAACATAAAACAAACAAAATGGGTAAAGTATTTTGGGCTATTGGACGCAGAAAGAGGATGCAGAAGATGAAAACTGTTGGCAGTAAGTTCCTTTTTCTGTGCCCTCAGGTCAATAGCCCAGAAATGTTTAAGTATAAACGGTCACGCAAAGCCACAGAAGTACCTTACACTATGGCTTCCCTGCATGCTCCAGGAGAACCTCTGCCCCAATACCTAACAGATTTCTGCTCATGCTCCTAAATTGATAGGACTGTGCAGATGAAAAATGCTTTCCCTAGACACTTATGCACCTGTATCAATCCAGACTTCAAAACATTTTACTATTTCTAATCTAGCTAAGACATAAGTACATCTATATTAGTTTTCTGAGTAGTTTTTCTTTAGCATCTCTGTAATATTCAATCTTCAATCCTAGCAGAAGCTGGAAAAACTGAGAGATAAAGCTCTGGCTTTAAATGGCAATGGGTTGAAAAAACTGTTGTTAGTCAAAGAACCTGACTCACTCCTTGTGAAAATTTTAAAGAAAAATCTGCTTGAGAGAAACTCAACCAGCTTTCCACCTTTGCTATTTCTGGTGGAAAATTACACAAAGGGAAATCAAAGCACTGATTTAAAAAGTAGTGACACAGATGTTCAAGAATTAAAATAAGAACCATCAAAGAAAGCACGTGTGCGTAAATGAGGACACAATAAGACCACTGCCAAATCCAATCAGACTATTCAGAGACAAGAATTCTTCAGGCAGTCCATTGACATCATCTCTTGCACTAGAAGGAACCAAGCTTAGAATTACAGTGCTGAGGCACAAATCATTGCTAGGTCCCCCTGGAAACATACCTAATATTGAATAATATTCAATAAAACTTGAGTAACTACAAGAGAAAAAAATACTATTGTAGTTACAAAATATATTCTCATTGTTAATCAACTCAGAACAAGATGGAAGAGTAATATACTATCTAGCAATCAGAACTCTCCACCAACCATTTCCAGAAAGTCTCTCATAGCATATCCAAGAATTTCTAGGAAAAATATTGTGTGCGTCAAAATGTTGAAGAAAAGAGGCAAAATAATTCAACAAAATGTGCAAACATCCTGCATTACCCCATTAACAGTCCTACTACTACAGTTGCCTTGTCCTGTTTGATCTTCCTAAGAACATTCTGCAGACTGCAATGAGATGCTAGACTTTCATACTTCCCGTGAAGTTAACTAAGAAATGCATGCTTGCAGTCTCTCCCTGCCCATGAACCCACAGGTCTGTAGATGCCATAACTTCTTAATTTCTCTTGATTTAGGGCCCAGGATGGAAATTTAGGCTGATTTCTACACCTACATTGACCTGAAGAGGAGCTCTAGGTAGTCTTTAATTTTAATTTAAATAAACATACATTTGTGGTACTCCTTGTATTTCTTGCAGTTTCTTAGTGTAAGCATTGACTGTCCACAATTTACTATCTCAGTCTTCTACAACTGAGGAAATCACTGGGATTGTAGTGCAGTTTGCTACAGAGGCACGGTTTTCCGTTATTATGTAAAAGTGCAGGTATGCCTCCAGTCACAGTAACATAATGTACGCAGTCATTCTGTGGTTCCTGAAACACCTGCATTTCCTAAAGCATTATTTCCTTTGTTAGATCGATATGGCAGGAAAATCCGATGTTGGCTGGTTCTCCAGAAAGTATGCTCTTCGATGAAGTTGGAGAGTGCAAAACTTGCAAACAAGTCCAAGCCATCCCAAGAATACTGGGAAGCCTAGAAATTGAATGTGACAAAAACCTCCCCTAAAATTGACAGCTATGACTTCTCTAGAATATCTTAATTAGTCATTAAGTTCTAAGTAATTTAAGAATTTCAATCTTATTTTGAAATGACTAATTTTCTAAGCATTGGGCTTACTTGTCCAGAAATATTGCAGTCTATTCAGTATAAATTTCCAAGTCTTTCACTCTTCCCAGTTCCTGAGAAAGGAGGAAGCAAGTCTATGTTCTTAGAAAGTTCCTCTTGATGGTCTGGTGTCTCTCTGAAAGTGAGATGTCCTTTCATACTTGGCATGAAATGACTGTGAGACTTTATACTTTCCCTTCCCTCCTTTAAACTTTGGAGGAGAACGAAAGGAGCTCAGACGCTTGTGAGGATAAGAAAATGAAGAGCTTCCAACAGAGCTCTTTTTTTTCAGCTGACGTAAAGAGTGTTTGTGTTCTGAGAAATCCTTCATGATCTGGACCAAGGATTCACCAAATAGCTTGCCGCCTGTGTATGGTAAAGACAGCAGTTTACATTTTAGATCTAGCGATGAGGTCCAAGGACGTAGCCATATAGCTCTCCAGGCTACAGTGAGGCATGCCATATTTTTAACGGTGAGTCTAAGAGAATCCTCAGCTGCATCATGGATAAAATTAGCTGCAATTTTACATAGTCTGCGTTTCCTCTGCATGGCAACAGATGGGACCCATTTCTTTTTGAATCTGTCTCGTTCTTCCTCCAACCATATTAGTAACGCTCTAGAAGCGTAAGTGCAGTAGATAGATACTCCAAGCTGGGCTGCAACTAGCTTAAAAGATCTTTTAATTGCTTCCTCAACCTTTCTATCAGTAGGATCTTTAGGGAGAGCATCCATATTAGCAGGCACTGATAGTACAGAATCCCCAGTAACCAATGCTCTGTCTACCTGAGGCAAGGTCCCCCACAAAGCAGCTTTATCCACTGGAAAAGGATAGAGCTTACGTAGGACTGCTGGGGCTTCATGCTTTGCCTCAGGATTACCCCAAATCCTACAGACAAGATCTTCCACTGCTGAATGGATAGGAAGTGCATTATCTACCTTGCCTTCTTCAGAGCGGATAAGTAGTTCTTCTGAGGCACATTCAGATTTGGAAGATTTTAGCATTAACACTCTCTTTATGTGCTTGAACAGAAAATTCTGATTTTCCATGTCAAACTTACGTGGAGGATCTGGTCCTTCTTGGTCTTCTGTAGGGGACTCAGATGACACCTCCCCATCTTCAGGGGATGACTCAACCTCCAAGGCCTTGTCCACCTCAGACTTCTCCTTCCCAGAAGCTGTTTGATCTTTTAAACTGTCCACATGGTCAGACTCAAAAGTTTGGGAACTGCTCCCAGTTGCTTCTAGAGGAACCACTGGAACTTCTGTAATGGGATGCTTTACTGAATGGGACCTAGCCTGTGCCACAGAAGTTATACTTTGTCTGGCGGCTGTCAAAGCATCCTTTAAGACAGTAGCTAGCTCAGGCAAAATTACAGATTTCATTAATGAATTCTTTTCAGATTCAGAGAAGTGAGTAGTAGTAGAAGGTCTTACCTTCCTGTGGTAGGAGCTCTGAGTGTCTTCTGAATCTGAGCTGTAGTCTGGGGTCTGGCTGAACCAGTGCTGGAGAGAAGAACGCTGCCTTGCCAGTGAGCCACGAATTGAGTTGCAGCTGAGGGGTTGCTGGAAAGGGGATGGCTGTCCTGCCTGAGAATCTGAGCCCTCCTCCGACCCCATTATCTGTTGCTCAGAAGCATGATGTCTACAGCCATGCCTGTACTTCCATTCGTCTGACCTCTTTTCCTCTCGGCAGAGGGAAGCAGAGACAGAACTAACCCTTGTAAGCTCTGAAGACTGCCTAGCCCTCCTCCTGCTGTAGGAGGTCTCTGATCTGGTGCTGGAGTATTGATCCCCTGACCTTCTGAAGAAGTTGGATCTGTCAGATCTCACAGACTTTGCTTTGGTAAAGACAGGGTCTGCTTCAGGAGAATTGGCACAGCTACCTTTTCTTTTCTTTTCCTTGTCCAGTTTCTTTCCTGTCCAAGCAGACATGGACCTGAAGTGATGAAAAAAGTTCAAAATACTCGAATTCCTAGATCTTTCAAAAATTACTTTTTTTTCCAAGGGAAACCCTATACCCTTTTTCCTCAAAGAAGCACTGCATCATGACCAGTGCCATGTGAGGCAGACAAACTGGGAACTGAGTGACTGCAGTGATGCTGGGCTGCAGAGAGGGTGCCAAGATATCTTCTGTAATCTGACTGGTTGCTGCTGCTGCCCTGTCTCTAAGGAAAAAAGAGGAAAGCCCAATATAGACTAATTACACAGAAATGCATTTTAGAAAGGAGTTTTTGCATGGTAAATAGGATGAGCTCTTTCATGTGAACAAGTCTGAAAGCTTGGCATGCATCTGTCCATATTCATCAGACATGAGGTGGATAAATGCATTATAAAATAATTTAATAAAGCACTAGATGATTCTATAGATTAATTCAATCCACTTAAATATGGAGACATAAATTCAAATCTTGCTACAGGTCACACATGAAAGCAGACTTGAATAGTCTTATTCTAGGCCTAAGAAAACATGTATTGAGGTCATACCATTTGTACCATTCTGTATGAAGGTCAGTTTCTGCTGCTGAAAGTTCCAAGTATTGAAAAACAGAGGAGCAATAAAGGAGAATGCAAACTGGACTGCCTAGGAAAACTTAGAGAGTACTTATTTACCTCTGCTTCCAAACATTGCTTCACACTTCCCTTTTTATCAGATGAATGTAATTAATCCATATGCACTTAATGCTGTAATAAAATACTATTCTGAACTCATTAACCCAAGAACAGAGTATTGTATTTTTTTAAAATCAAGGAAGAATAAACAGAAACTGTGCTGTGGCATTCAGAACTGTAAATCTATTCCAGTCAGATCAAGATGCACATTTCCCTTATATGAAGAAGCTATGGCAACAGAGCAGATCCTTCTTGAAAAAATGGATTTTTCTATGTACATTTGTAAATGTCACATCTTCAAAATAATAAATGGCTTTTACAATGCCTTTGACACAGGAATGCACTATAAAATCTATTATAGCACCCATGTAAAATATAATGGTATTGACATATTTAGAAAATAATAACATTATTTCCTGTACTAATCAAAAAACAAATAAAATGCTGCTTATTTAATAAGCTAGACTCATAATTGTTATATCAACAGATTTGCCAAGGCATGCTTTTTGTGATGCCAGGAGATTCAGCTAGACTAGATTTACAATAAAGGAAGAGAGACAGGAATAATAGCTGTGTTGCATGCTTTGAAGCTGCTTGCTATGTATCTTGTACTGAAATACATGAAAGGGAGATTTTATTTTTCTCGTAGGACCTCTTCTTCATCTCTGTGTATAACATCACTTCCTTGTTATTGGATTAGGTGTTAGTACTGGCAGCCATTTTAAATGCATTTGTTTTCCAGTCAATGTAACACAAGATTGTCTTTATTAGGCTTCAATTAGAAATGTATTTTCAAAAAACACAATGCTAAATGTGCCCTAACTGAAAGGACACTGTATCTGGTATTTTAACTATGTGAAAGGTGCTTTTGTAAATAAAGATTCCTCAGTTTGAGACAATTGTGTTTGAATCTGGGTTTCACCTTGCATTAGTGAATGGCTTATTCTAGCTTGGATGTTTCATTTTTTTTTCTAATAGTGTGGTTGAAATGCTATCTATAGTTCTATACAATACTGGACACAGAATCTTTGTCAACATGGAAAGAAAGTTAGTTTTGAATGAATAAGTGTGATGTTATATATAGTACATGTGTGACATGAACAGTGAACATGACAAACCACATCAGTTGCTCACCTGTATTCACCAAATGTTCCATCATCTTCCTTCATAGGTTGTATTTCTGGATCAGCATGTGCATCCTCCTTTTCCTTCACTAAAATATTTGAAATAGTAATTTTTATCACAAAACTGCAAGACGAGAAACCTTAAGACCTTAATTTTTCAAACTGATCACATTTGGCAGAAACATGGTTTGAATAAAAATCATTTTTTTTGAACTGGGACCTTAGGGTGTTACCTTTTTTCTTTTGAAGGAAAAGATCTGTTAATTAGTTACAGAATTTTATTTTCATTCAAGTACAAAATACTGTATTAAGTACAGTCAAGTTTGTACAATTTTGTACATCAAGTACAAAATACTGCATTAGTAAAACTTTTTCTCCCTTTCATTTCCAGCACTAAAGTGAAAGTTTTGTTAAAAATCCTGCTAACATATTTTCTTTACTTATGTTATTAATAGAGCTATTGTTTACTGAAATCTGAATAATTTAGTTTTACTTATCCATGCTCTGTATTTCCTCTTGATATTCCTTTCATACTGATTGATAAAACTGAATCAGATTCACTTGTGTTCGCTGTCAGTTTGTACACTTTCTGCTTTCATTTCATGCACTAAGACTCCAGGGAATTTTAAATAGTATTTTAAGTATTATTAATATTGGAAAAAATAGGCTTGGTCTGTTAATTTCTTCTTTCCTATAACATGATCAAAAGCAAAGCAAAACTACCTACACTGGAACCTAAATTTAACACAGTTGTATCTCTTGCACATCCTTGTTATAGGTTTAGTCATCATTCACTGGTGGGAATAAATCCACGCATGTAACTTGTCCCTGTAAAAAAACCTATGTAGCACTGTGTCTTTTGACACAGAAACCTGCTAGCACCTGAGAAGACAGGTGTTTATAGAAGACATATATTCCTATAAGTTAAGATTGTTGACAGAGTAAAATAATACACTGACTTCTAGAATTATCTTTATGGTTCTTCCCTTTGCCTTTTCATTTCTGTTTTACTGGCTACTACTCAAATCTTTCCCTTGTTTAGCAGATACAGTCATATAATCCAATATACAATCTCTTATCTTTTAATTTCCACACTTAATTTGGTCTGGTAATTCCCACACGTAATTTGTACATGATTAGTTTATGCTGTTATTTAAGATGATATGAATCATTCTTGACAGTATTTTCTAAGTCTATAATTACAATAATGCTTAACACGTTGAAATGTATCTGGCTGCTATAATTTCATACTGAAATAATTTATTATTTTTTTCAAACCATAAGCAATCTCAAAATGACATGCTAAAATTATGACAAAAAAGAGTTAATAACTTTGTGCTTTGCATTTGTCATTATCTGTGGAACAGTACATTTGCAATGACACAAGAAATACAATTAGCTCTAGAGTCACTGCTATAAACAAGAGTACATACTGAATCTGGAATCTTATATAGAGTCAAGGTCTACCTTTATATATGTGTGTGTATATGCATACGTATGTGTGCATAAAATAATTAATACCTTACCTCTAGTAATTCTGCAGAAGCAGAGAAAAGAAGGGCATAGCAGGCATCTCCACAAAGTAATGACAACCTTAGCATCCAACTGCCTTCTAAGCTTTTACTCAAACTGTGTTTTACCCTCTTCTAGATGGTGGCTCACTCCAAGACCTCCCTAGTCTTTTCAATTTCATCACTTTACTTGTTTCATCTTCCTAATTTTCCTTCTCTTTTCTCAATTCTCTCCACTAAGAGTCACTTTTCTATACCATCTGTAATCTCATTTTCTCTTTAAAAAATCCAAATATTAGGAAAAAACCTAAGATGATGTCTTCAGGCTGTTGTTCAACTCTTATATAACACTGTATTCCTTAATAATCTGTCTTTTCTCCATGGGCATAGGTGGTTGGGACAGAAGCTTCTCTTACTTAATTTTTGCTGTCACTACAAATCTTTGCTCTCTCCATAAAACAATTAAACCATTAGATTGAGCAGAGTAGGATTCTTGTGCTTAATAAGGTGATTTTATTTTCTTATAAAAATAATCTGCTATGCTAAGTTTAGCTATAAAAGAGTTGCCTATGAAGGGGAAAAGTTTTAAGTGTTCACTGACACTAGTATTCAGAAGTGCACTGGTCAAAACAAGCAGGAGAAATTAAAACAGAGTATGGATTTTTTTTTTTTGTACTTTTGTAAGTGCAGCCATCTTTTTCACGTCCAAATTAACAATATGAACTTCAAGAAGTTTGAGTTGACTTTAAATAAGCATTCCAGAGACTGAATATTTATATAATTTCCAAACCTGTGGAGTCTGTAATATAGAACAAAATTTTTTCCTGAAATCGAGATTTTACTTGAAACTTAGCAATTCTACTTTCTATTGTAGGTAGGACAGGAAAAAGAAAAATCAAATTATCCTTTGATGCCCAGTTGAAGTCCATTCATATCCACTCATACTTCACGGCTGCTCTGAGACCCTATGAGGCAGGTTGTCTATGCACTATTCTATGCAAACTGGTTGTCACTATCCTTTTCAAGAGAGCTTTACCCTATGGATCTACTCTATAAACACAAATATAAGACTGGGGAAAGATATATATGACACATACGCATGCACACATACATACGTACACACATATATGCCTTTTATAAGATGTACACCCAGAGGAATCAGAGTTTTCATAGAAGATGTACATTGTATAGTTCCAATTTTAATTACAAATTATAAAATATACTTGGCCATTCCTAGGCCTAATACTAAAAAAAAAAAACCCTAAAAAGAAAAACTCTTATAAAGAAAAACTTACAGAAGAAAAACCAGGCTAACTGAAGGATGGTAACTTCAAATTTTGCTGCAAAAATGCAGAGGCTGAAGACAACACAGATTCTGAGGAGGAGATGCATTTGAAACAAATTTCAAATGTATTTGAAACAAAATAATGTATGAAGGGATTTGTCCTATGAAATGCATTCCCAGTACATTAAAGTAACATGGCAGCTATGATCTGGTATATGTTTCCACACTTTCTGACCAATTAAATTCTAATTTGGCTCATTTTAGTGGGTTAAACCCATCTGGATTAGACTTCAGAAAGTGGCGGGGGAGGACCAAGTATCTCAACCAAAGCTCAAACCTCTCTAGAGGTTTGACCCTCCAGGAATGAAGGAGATATTTTTCTTATGTTTAAGCAGATTGAGGTTTTCTACCAATAGGCAGATTGCTCCTGACAAGCCTATCAAATGATGACTGATTTACCATATACACAATGTAAATGTAAACCAGCAGCAAATGTAATTTCTCCATTAAATGTGAGATCTGTCTTAATGGATTACCAGTAGATGGATTTTTAATCTCATTGTTATATGTCATACCTGGATATTTGCCACCCTTATTCCTCCTTATGAAGCAAACAATCAGTAAAATCAAGATCAGAAGAGCAACAGCACACATAAGACCAATGAACCATCCTTGAGTAGCGATGTCTACCTGCCGACTTGCCATTGCTAGAGAATAAAAGAAGAAAAATGAGATGTTTTGCTGCAGTTAAATGCTGTGCTAATTAAAATAAATAATAGCCAGTATACATTGTTCATTAATTAAGGAATAACATTCACTGTGAAAATAAGTATTAAAAAAACAGTGATACTGTATTTTGTGAATATTTTCATTATTTAAAATGTTTCCAAGTACATATGCATAGAACTTACTTTTGAGTATACAAGAATTCTGCCAACATTTAAGCTTAGCAACTACTTTGCAAAACCTATACACATTCTACATTGCTTTCCACAAACCTCAAAACTATTCTCAACCATTTTACATTAATTAAACTACTGAAATGAAATTGCAAATTATAATTCACACAAACATGTCGATTGCATTCTCAAAATGAATAAAAAGCCAATACTCATTAGCTAAGGCACTCCCATTAGTCTGAAATGGGAAAACAGATGGGTCGTTCAAGACCCTAACATTCAATTTCAACTAAAAATCAACAATGAAGCATCCTTTAAAGCCTTATTAAGCATCACGTTTTCTTCCTCTCCTCAAACCCGTACCTCATCCTACAATTTATCATGATTGCCGTGATTTAGCATTAGTGAGGACTTAACACAATGCAATTGGGAAGCTTTTCCTTGGCACCGTTTCTCTCCAAATGCTGACTCTAACTGGAAGATAATGTAAATGATAAGCAAACTACATGGGAAACACTACCGTCACTAATAAGGACAGGAATTATCTGTATGGTCTGGGGGCCGGATCCCTCCTACTAGTCTCCAACACAGTAGGAGGATTTTCCTGGTGAAGCTTATTCTCTACTCCCCTGTTTGGAAACACACTATAGGCAACTGGCATTAGGATTTGCTGTTGGGAGAAAGTGGGAAGGGTGAGAGGAGTTAGGGATGCGTGCTACAGACGGAAGAAGACATGAAATGGAGGAAGATGGACATCCATCCAAACATATCTTGTTCATTCTTCACCTTTTCCTCCAGCCCCAAAACCCAAGAGTTTGAAACTCTATGAAGAGTTGCCCAATAGACCTCTCTCTATTTGGGAAATAGAGACAAAGATCACCTTCCCCCATGAATAAGGAAAGTGACATGTAAAACACTTCCTACACATAACTCATATGGCATTTTGGTTCAGCATTTGTTGTTTTTTCTGGCTTCATGAGATAAAGTATCAGATTATTCACAGCCAGTACATTACCAGGATTTTAGTAAGCATCAATAGTACTTCAGATCTCAGCTTAGCAGACACTTTGCACTAGGGCCAGATTATATTTGAGACCTTCAGTAGCCTTTTTGTTTGGATGCTGTGAGTACATCAGCTCTTACAGCACAATATGTTTCATCCATATCTGCTAGGGAAGGTCTGCAGACTTGCTTCCACTGAAGTGGAGGACACAATGCATGAATAGCTTTACACACAGAAATGTGAAAATCCCAGAGCCCCAAAAAGACTTCCACCTCTCCTTAGAGAAGATATGCTTTTAAGGAAAGGCTCATTAAAACACATCAGAGAGAGCCTATTTTCAATGCAGCATTAACTGTTTTCTAGCCACAATTCCAGGTGAACTCTTCTTACAAAACATGTTGGATGACAACTGGGAACACTCCTGTGCTGCTGCTGTCTCTTGAACAATACCTGAGCCTTGCTTGGCAGACAGCTAGCTGACAAGAGACTGCACTGGGCTGGCAAGCACACTAACAATAAAATGTAACAATATTCAATTATAGGCCAGAATTCAAGCCCATGTCTCAATGTTATTTATTAGTTAAGACAGAGGCTGAGACAGCTAGCTTGGAAACATCAACTCTCAATGGTCCCAAGATTCCTGAGGGTTTTCCATGGACTGCATGAAAACTCAAAGTACCTCTGATGTCTGGAGATGGTATCTATCCTCCATTCCATAGGGAAGACCAATGTGTATTCCACTTTAGAAGTACTAGGCTAAAATTAACTCTTTATTTTGTTGCCTCTTTTTGGTCTTACTGGGAAAAGTTATGACTTGATTTTCATTTAAGAAGATTAATGAATTAATGTGCCTGTTGTTGTGGAGTTACAATTAGGAGATTTCCCAGCTTTGTTTAAGAATATGCTTTCTGATGTTTTAGAAACTGACTCTTTCTTATATGCACAATAATTTAAACTATTTTTGCATAAAAATGTCTACATGTTATATAAATATACAGCTTATATACATATATATTTATACTTCACATACCGCATATAAATACATAAATATATAAATATAAATATATATAAGTGGCAGTCTTAAAAAACAAAATCACAAAGACAATCTTCCTCTGATTTATAAATCAAATTAAAATAAAATTTTGTTTCCACATTAAGGTTAAACTTATTTTGAGTTTTGCACATATGCATTCATAATAAGGCATTAAAGGTTGTATAGTACATACAGTGACAAAATGCAAAAGCACATTTAACATTCAAACATAGTAAGAAATAGCATCAAGCAAAACAACTCATGCACAAATATATGCAAGATAGATGGGAAAGAGTAAAGATGAAAACTTACTTATGCAGCTTCCTGTATTCTTTAACTTATTGCATATCCAGCAGGAAAGGGTTTCTAGATCTCAGTGTAACATTAAAAATGGCACAACATTTCCTGCTTATGCTAAGCAAATCATCTGCTTCAGGCAGAAAGACATTTACTCTTGGTGAACTGCTAATGCAGGAGTCAATGCAATACACTGTACTGGTATGCTTCAAAAGATAAACCCGCACACTATGAAGATACTCTATTAGAATACTCGTCAAAGAAAAAAATGTGGCAAAAGCCTCATATACCAAATATTGCAGTTTCATTCCTAATTAAGGACATACTCCATATTCCAATGTTTTCCTCTTTGTCCACTTCATTTTTTGCAGTGTTTAAAAGCTTTGATCTAGGCTGAATACAGTGTGACACATTTTTCTGTAAGAAATATGCTACGTATATAATTTAATGCTGGACACTGAACCTTTCCGTTACCAAAAAAGCAGAAAAGAGTGTCTTTAAATTCCCTTCCTCCTTAACTACTCAAGGATATGAGCCAAGGTGACTGGTTCATTCATGGATTCCTTATCTACTGGCTCAGTATTTTTTGTGCAGAAAGATGCTTTTGGGAAGGTTTCCATTCAGCTTGTTTTGAATTATACTATAGTCTTGATCCTTGCTTTACTGCTGCTTTAGGCTTTGGATGTGTATTTACATAAAATTTTACATATCTGCTTTTATACCACTAGCTGTCTCTGGCATAAATAACCTCTGTGTTTAGCCCATACATATTTGCTTGGCACTGTTATTCAGCACCGTGTTTTCAAAGCTTTCCTGCAACATGATAAACTGTGAACAGAAATGGAACAAAACAAAGCAAAAAATTATGATTTTAGAAAGTGCTCACTTTCAAACTGTCATACTCATTATTTACTTCGTTGTCTGATAATTATTACATATTGTTCAAGCATATTTTCATATTTAAACAACTTTCTTAAATCATAACGTTCTGGAGTTGGTGAGGCTACTGCTAAATAACTATGCACTGACCAAAATGCTTGGAATGAACAGAAGTGGCTAGCAAATACACAACAAATACTAACAGCTGACCAAGAACATGCTGTGATGTCAAGGACATATTCAGCGTAACATCAATAAACTTCCAATAAAGCCCTTTCTCTGAATTAAAGGAACAAGCATTACTGATTTGCTTATGAAGAAATATGACTGAAATATCTACATAAGGAACTTAAACAGCCTTAGTGATTCACAGGATATAGTTGAGACATCAAATCTATATAAAACCAGTATATGACAGGAAAACAAACATTTACAAGTAGGAATCTCTTGACACTGGTATAAACAGATTACATGAGGCATCACATTGAATCTGCACTTCTGATTATGCAAACATTTTAGCTCAGATTTTTTGTATTAAAATTGACCATATACAGATTGTTAGCTTAAAAAATACATACTTGGCTCTATTAAAGTACACTTTATTTAAATATAGCCATCTAATTATATTAATTAGAAATAAATGAAATAGGTCATCTTCGGTGCACAGCACACAGATGGAGTGTGAGCAGTGAGTATCTTGCCCCTAATATAAACAACAGACAAGTAGAGTGAATTGAAAGGATGAAAACATTCGTAATCTACATAATAAATATGCTGGAATTAATTTAGGACTTTATAAAATAATTCAACGTTGCTCTAAAAAAAGAACATGCAAAGATGCTAGCTACAACATCTCTTAGCAAGAAGCAGTTCAATGTTTCAGCACTTGGTCTACCACAATTCTGACTACGATACAGAATTGGTACGGTGTGCCTCACCTGGACCTGTCTCAAACACATCCTCTGAACTCCTAAAACCAGACAGGCCCTCAGCACCAACCCGGACTTTATATGCAGTTCCTGGTGTTAAACCCTTTAACACAAAGAAGCTTCGAGAACCATTTACAATTTCTTTTTTCCAATCTTCTTTGCCTACAAAAATTTTAGGAAAACAACATATTGGAATTTTAATTTTCTCTGTATTACTGAAAGTTTCTAGACAGAATACTATCAAGTTACTTGACTAAACTATAGATTGACTGAAAAAAGTAACTATTCTCTCAAAAAATAATAAAATCATATAAAATTATGACTTCAAATAATATATTGCATGCAATATATTGAAGAAGACGTACATTAATTATGAAACTATTTTAAACATTTGTTCCATTGTACGAGAGAAATACTGTTTTTGTTTATTTTTTAAAAGGCTTATTGAACTTGCAATTATAAAATACATTCAAATAGATTTTAATAATTTAATTAAATTACACTTCTGTAGTTTCAGTCAATATTTACTTTAGTTGAGAAGTTCTACTTCGAAATCTGAACCTGTCATATTTCCTGATCATTCTCTTACATCTTTTTCTAATACAGTCTCAGCTGCTTCTTTGACCAATATCCAGAAAAATGCATTTATATTCCAATTTTCAGATTGGTCATCTTTAGTCATAATTTTAGAAGGATAGAGTATTTGAATAGAAGTATCTTGGTTTTATTCCCTAACTGTGTTTTAATTATTACTGGTATTATCAAAGATTAAAACTTGTTTTTATGCCAATAAAAGTATTTAAGTTGGTTGATACCTTAATTTAAGGTTTAATTTAACAAAGAATATTGGTTTGATTGGCTCTCTTATTTAATTCTTTTTTTTTTCCTGAATTGGACATAATTTAGGAAAACTGTTATATCCTATTTTAATGCAAGTAATCATATTTTTACACATGTAATCACTGCATGATAAACAACTTCATGCAAACTACATTTTTAGAAGTTCACATTCAGAAGAATTTATCAAATAATACAAAGGAACAAAGGCTGATATTCTATCTAAGCATCAAAATGAAAATTATTAAAATTATTTCATTAAAATGAAAATTATTTGATCTTCCTGATCAAAGTAAAAAATAATTCTTCTAGACATTTAACAGCTATCATTAACACTGGGTCAATTTATGACCACATTTACTATAAAAATCTTTGAAAATATATCTGAACACTTTAGCAAAATTTAATGAAATGACTTCTTACTGCCTGCTACACCATATTCAACATAAAAGTTCGCATGATCTGGTCCCTCATACTCCCAACTGATATTGGCATAGGTCTCAGCAGCAGCTGTTGTAACATTTCTGATCCTTGGATAAAGTGGTTGCACTGAATACACAATAGAAAAACAAAGCAGAATACGAAATTGTGACTTCATACATTAAAAAAAAATTTAAGAAGTTACTATGTTAATTTAGACCATATACAGGGAAAGTATAGTACATTTGTCATTTTTTCCATTACTGGAAATTAGTGACTAAAGCAGTGTATTTGGTAATTGAATCCTAGGCAGTTACTACACTATCAAATTATAAAGTAAAATCTACGTACTCTACTGAGCATGCCCTGTATCATAAAAACTGACAAATACTTAAAAATACCTAATTGCCAAAATTCTGGAAAAATTATTTCTATTCACCTAGAAGTAAAATGCAGACAGCTGTAAAGTGAGAATATTGTCAGGGTAATGGGAAATGGTAGGAGAGAACAGAGTTATGAAGGTGGTACACACCTCCCTTTACGCCACGTGTCACTGAATGGACTGCAAATGCCTCAACTGCAAGCCCTTATAGGATTTTGTCTCTATTGCATTGATAATGATAAAAAAGGAAGACAATACCCTTATAGAATGTTGGACGGACAGTGTGCATGACTGGGGAGGTTGCAAAAAGGGTTTCTGAATATCCTTCACCATCAGAGATAGTAGGAAAGAAAAAATAAAGAGTAAAAACACTTTGCATCAAAAAGTAACATTTAAAAAATACAGTAAAACCTTACCTGTTAAATGAATAACACATGCACACTCTTAAGTTCATGCAGGATTCAATTAGTTTTACTTGTTAAAATAGGAAACAGCTAAGTGATACACATGTATTTGAAAACAAACTGAAGTATGTGTGTACTGACACCTTTACTTTCACACAATGTTTCTGAAATCAGCTTCATTAACGTTATGGATTCACGGCACCTTTAGACATTGGAACATTAGACATCAGTTACTGGAAAGCCAGTATCAAAATACTCTGGTATGAAGGACACAGATCACTGGAATGCAAGAAGCTGTTCATTTTAAGGTACTGTGTCTTACTGTTGATGTTCTCGTTGGACAACAGTGCTTTTCACAGAAAAGCATAATGCCCACTCCTATGAAAAGAAGTGCTTCTCTCTTCAGCATCCTGTAATTAGCCACTTCTTTGCTCATACCTTAATTCTTTGTTTTCCAATTACACTTGTTACAAATGGACATATATTTCAGTATTTTTGTTTGCCTAATATTAATGAAAAATAGATTTTAATAGTTATAATACTGTAATAGTGCAGATACAAAGAGGATGCTCCTCAAAGGCATGAAATTAGTTTTCAATGAAAATGCCTCACTCAGTTTGCCACTGACATTTCTATCCTGCTAAAAATATCTTTTCTGTTGGAAACAACATCAAAAATACTTCTCAAAGGACCATGAAACATCAGAGGTAAAAACCTAGTCTTGGTAAAGACAAATGGAATGATTCCAATGGCTTCACCTACATCAGAAAATAAAATGGGCAAAAGCCTGTTCTCAAGGCAAAAGGTGCTGCACAGATTTTATCTATGTACTTTAATTATTTTCTCCTTAAACCAGGATGGCCTTGTCCATATGGCTGACTGGAAGAAGTTCCAAATTAGATTCAAAGACAAAATGGCTTACTTTGGCATAGTAAAATAAATAAATCTGTGTACAATCCCGTAACACAGACTAAACAATAAGAGTACCATGTCTAGAAAAATATAGTTTCCGAGTCTTTTTACAAAATGATGCAAATTCCATCAATTCTCCTGAAAATGTATTCTCATGATTACAAATTTTCACACTATCAGACTTTTTATCCCCATACTTGCATGAAATTTTTCTTAACTCTATTCCAGTAGTACTCATTCAACTCTTCAATCTGTATTAACTAATTAGTCCCACATTTGGTGTCTTTGTAGGTAAGTTGTGCTTATATATATTTTATATATAATTTCTTTTGCTAACCAAAAATAGTAAGGAATATATTTAAATAATAAAGAATGTATTTATTTCTTGGCTAAAACCACCTGAACAAAATCAAATAGAAAGCACAAGATTTTTAAAAAGCCATCTAGGTTACTAAGTCAAAACCAAATACCCTAAGAAATACGAGAGCCAGGGCTGTCTATGGGAAATCTAGCATGTAACCATATACACTATGGTAATGCCAGGGGATTAGATTCTGCTTCTCTGTGCCACTTGAAGGTAGCAAGAGGAAAGAATATCAGGCTCTAAATTTAGAAAGGTGCAGAGTCTGAGATTGCAGACAGGATATATAAACTTCCTTCCTCATTTGCACATAGGAACAGGTGTTTGTTACAATCAGCATCTAAGCATTTGTTCTGTGCCAAGAAAACAACTGGTTTGTATTCTAAATGCGACTTTGTTTTGTTTCATTAAATTGTATTTTCTCAAACCTGTATTTTCCTGGATTTTGCTCTTCCACAAAAGATGTCTAATTAGCAGCACAACTGCATGACTGATATTTGTCACCAATGTTAAAGACAGAAGAGACTATTAGCAATAATATGTTTCAAACTCTTGCAAACAGATGCCACATAATTACACCTAATTTCTCCCTCCTCATGCCTGAGCACTTGGGGATGAAGGAAACTGTCTCATCTTGTGTGAAAGACTCCAGAAGACAGACAGCTTCTGAAACACTAAGCAAATTCGATAATCACCTTCCCTGTAAAACCTGCATCTCGTCTTGTGGTTTGTTGTTTTTTTTTTCCATCTCCAATTTCCAATTTCTACTCTGATTAAAGAGTTGCCTGCTAGATTGAAGACCTGGTATCTGATAAATGTCTTTCTGTTCATATGCTTGTATATAACAATTAAGTTGGCTCTGAAAACTACCTTAGTTTCCTTGGTGTCTTAGTTTCTAAATCCTCTCAAGTGACTGATTTATGCTTACATTTATCAGATGTACTCGTATCTGATTCTTACTGATAGCTGTTCTATAGGTTTATCCATGTGTAGTATTTGATCAGATTTAAGTTCTGTTTTTTCCCTATTGAATACAGTGCACCAAGAAATTTGTTCAGTAGCACATTTATTTAAAAAATAATTATTTTTTTAATTCTTCCTCTTTGTCACTACTGCTTGACCTAATTTTCTAGCAGGCCTGGAAAGTTTTAGTGAAGTTTGTTAAATGTGTCATATTTGCAACATGAATACAGACATAAGAAGATAAAAGATGGCTGATGGATCCTGAAGTGATGAAAGCCTTGAGTCAAAGTGGTTACAACATTTAAAGCTTGTCTCCAATCTACCCAGACTGTTTTCTTCTCAATCAGCACACCTCTAATTATAATTAACCTCTTAGTTCTTCAATATGTTTCCCAGCACTGTTCCGAAATACAGAATGTGTAATTTTCAGCTGGCAGAAACTCTCAGCGTGTGCAAGCGCCAGTTGGTAAAAAGGGGGGGCAGAAAGCTTTGTCTCGGGGAGCAGAGCTTTTTCAGTAGCAGAGCACTGTGCTCTCTTGATCTGTAATCATGCACGACGCTGTGCAGCAGTGTGGACAAAAGCGTTGCTCTACAGCTGATGGGAGTGGATTGTTAATAAGTTAGAGTTTTTATACAGACTGACTCTTATTCAGCTACCTCCAGTAAATCAAGCTCTTTTATCCATGCTACGATACAATGCAAAATTTAGCTGGCACTTCTGAGTATGGTTTCATTCCTGTAGTGAGATATGGTATAAAAGCATTTGCCAATTGTTGAGAAAGAGGCCTGGGCTCAAAGTGAAATTTTCCTTTCTTTTCAAATTAATTCCAGTGCATTTTTTAGTGGAGTTTTTTGTAGAGTTGTATTTAATCTTCAGCCTTTCAGGAACACAGTTGGCTCCAAATAACACAGTTACACTTGGGCTGCAGATTCAATAGAACTTAATAAGACATGGCATGAGATATGAATGGATTTTAACAACGGAATAGGTACTCTCTCTCAAGATTCAGTTTAGCAGAACAATAAATTAAATAATCCCCAAAGTGACTAAACTTTAGGAATTTTCATGGGATTCACCTATCTCCAGGAAAAAATGTCAGGTAAGTGACCAGAACACATTTGAAGATTGGTGTCCAATGGAAAAAAAAATGCAGAGCAATATATCATAGACAATTAGTTAAAATGCATATATAAAGAGAAAAAAAAATTCAAAGGAAAAAACCCCACACCCACACACAAGAAAAGATTAAGGAAAAAGGTAATAGATTCTGCCAGAGCCTGTAAGACACAGAGAAGGGTTTTGCTTTTGTTTGCTTTTTAACCTGCAACTTTTACAGTATGAAATTCAAGCCTTAGTATAACAGTAGGAGTGAATTCCATTTCTGGGAGTGAGAGATGGGCATTAGTCACTTCTAAGATTATTTAGGCCATTGCAAGAGCATTCCTGTAGTGCAATAAATACAGAAGACAAAAAAGAAATGCAAGAAATCATTTCACCGATAAGAATTTAGCGTGGCATGGATTTTGCATGACATTTACGAAGCAAAAGGTATTTGCAGGAATTTTTGCATTGCAATAATCATTATTTCCTCTAGTGTTGTATGCAAAGCATCATCATTGTTCCCAGTAGACTTTAAAGAGGACAAAACAGTGGTTCTGCATAACAGGTTGTACCGAAAGGATCGCATAGCTATATGATGGAGAAGTCCACAGGGAGAGAGTGGCTGAAGGAGGAGTACAAAAATACTATAATCAACTTGAAAAGAAAAAGCAGCTTGAACTTGTTAGCAAAAAAGATGGAGACATTATGTGAAATGATTCAAAGAGGGAAAGAAAACAGATGGTGGGCAGGGAAAATGATTTAAAGAACAGTATTTTGTACGGAACAAAGAAAATTGAGATGATCCTATCTTTTACGAAGAGATCAGAGATATGAACTCAGCTGAGAATGATTTGTAGCCTACACTGAAAAGCTACATATTGGAGATTCAGTCAGAAAAAAAGAACAGTTTCAAACCCAGAGGCTAGACTACTTGTTTTTTCTCCCTTACAACAGAAGTATTTCTGTCAATAATTCTTGAGATGTGAAGTTCACAGGAAGAAGGCAGACCAGACCGAGTACCACATTGACAGGAAACATTAGCTTCAATTAAAGGTAACTGTGATCTCACAACCTTATTTTAATTGCAGTTCAGGACTGCCATTTACCAGTGTCTCGTGCATGCAAACTACAAGACCTTGCTTTCAAATAAAAATGTTGACTAAATCAAAAAGAAATGGAAAAGTGAAACAAGAAGGCTTGTGAAATGTAGAGACTGACATGTCATGGCATGACTCCCTACACTTCAGCTTACCACAAACACAATAACGAGCCCCTCTGACTGTTTATTTTAATCAGCAACTTTATTTCTACCACTGGCTAAATTTGTATCCTATTCCTTCCTCTATAGTCCAGTTATTTAAAACTTCTAATGGAAAAGGATAGGAAAGACTTGACTCCAGTGATTGCCTGAGTCACTTTCCAGCTGCTACTATTATTATTTTATATGTAATCAGGTTATTCCCCAATTTTTCTCACACCTCTGTTACCTCACGCCTGTCGTTAGATGTCAATACATAAATGGCAATATCAATGCATACTGCTTATCTAATACTGGGTATAATACATTATGTTTTACATATGCAGTTTTCAGACACATTTAGAACACAGGTTACTAAGAAGAAAAACAATTATTTTTTCTTTGTAGTGCCATAATTTGATCCAATTTCATCATAGCATCACAGTATTAGAAAGGAAAAAACAGTGAAAGTCAAATAGGAGTATCAACTATAACAGGATAGCTTGCCCATCTAGTAAAATAATGTGTCTCATGATTTACTGATGTGGGCTTGTGAGAGAATGACATGGATCTCCTGTGTGAGGTTTCCCTTAGAGAAGAAAAAAACCTCAATTCTTGTAATTTGCCAAGATCCATTGCATTTCTGCTATTTGATGCAATGGCACTGTTTGTCCAAAGAACTTTTTTATTAGGATGGAGCCCATATTACAGGAAGACAAAAATCCCTTCTTTATATTGCCTCCCATTTGAATAGAGCTGCTAAATTTTATTCAAGCCTTTATCTAAATCCCTTAGCCTTGACCTCATATTTCATGTTTTTATCTAAAATTGTTATTTTACCTTATGGGAAAAATGCACAAAACTTGCTTCTCTGCTTATTGGTCTAGAAGATACTGAATATCTTTACTTAACACCAGTACAGTCATTATAATCAGACAAACTCTGTTGGGACAAATATTAAAAGTGTCTAGTGTAGCAGTAAGCAGACTGTGGTTACTTTCATTGTTCTTAAACTAATAAAAGACAATGAAGGGCCCACACCTGTCTAAAAAGATGGCAAAAGACACATGGTGCCAAGAGACAGGGAATGGATTTCAGGACTACAATAAAAATATTGAGACACTCTAAGATCCTTAGATTTACCGTAGCAGTATTTCCCTCTGCACTTTAATATATAGTTTTACTCTGAGAAGTGAAATATGTCCCAAGTGGCACAGCTCATCCAGGTTTAAATTATTTGAATTCCTCCAGGACCTTGTGTCTAATGTTTCTGACTGGCCAAGATGCAGGTCCTCAGGGGCAGCTAGCCAGTAGAAAACACCAAGTACAGAAATTTTAGTGCAATTTAGGCTGGCTGAATCTGGGACCTGTTGTCTTCTTAACTTCCAAGATGAATGTGCTCAAATTGAAAGAGAAAGGATAATTACATTCTTATAGTAAGTTCTGCCCTTTAAAATGAAAAACTGAGATGTTTTTGATAGATCACAAAAAGTCTGGGAATATCTAAATTTCACCTTCTCCTTGATTTGGCTCTGGGTCCACATTAGGAGGAACTGTATATACGTATAGGCCCTCCTGCACTTAAAGGAGGAGTAAAAATTCACTGCCGGGTATGGCTTCTTCTTGAGTGGGCTGAGTATTTCCATCTACCAAATCCACCTACTCATGAGACCAAATAATTTGGCACTTGATCTTGATAATATGATCCTCCTTTTCCTTCCTCATAGTCCCTGATCAGTAGCGAAACAGTTAACACGTTAATGTAAGTAACCACTGAGAACATTCATCTCAAACCTGCAGCAACTCAGATGTCCTAACAGATGTCACGGCTTTAGTTCCATCCTGTTTGCAGTTCCAAAGTTTTCTTTGCAATTGTAAGAGCTAGATGCTACAGGAATATGTGAAAACTTTGAAACCATAAACGGCATGGAACCAAAGGAAGACATCTGCTTAGTTTTCAGAGAATCTGAGATGACAGCTCTGAAATATGAGCTGGTCCAGCTGATCTTACAAATAAGACACTTTCTGCTAGCCACAGACTGTGATACAGCTATAATTAGACCTCAGTTTCACACAGAGAATCCATTTTTCCTTGCATGAGTTTTTATAGTCAGCTATAAATAATGAGAACTTAATTTACATTTCTGCTGTTAATGCCCAGGACTACAAGCCAGTTTGATTGTTCCAATCTGGTCTGACTTCTCAGCTACAACTAGACTAAAAAACAGTAAGAAAGACTTGTCATTAAAATAAATCCATAACTCCATACACTTACCAGAAATGCAACTGATATTAGAATATACTTATATATACACACAAATACATATATATATATTATATATGCACAAATGCATGCATACATATATATATATATATATATATATATATATATATATATAGTTTGATTTATACCAGTCTGAGTGAATGAAGTTCTTTTTTATGGCTATTATAATTCAAAAGACCTGATCGTCAAGTGGAAAGAAAATATATGTAAAACAATTTATGCTATCTCTTCCAAGTTTGTAAAAAATGTTGGGTATTTCATGCACAGAGTTTGATTTGGGATGTTTATGGTCTGAGAATCTGAAGCACAGATGTTCACTAGTGTTAATGACACCTCTGTGATACAATGACACATACGTATAGAGACACCTTTCTGACTTACAGCTACCTAACAGTCCTCAGGACAATCTTTGCTTCTGACAGTAAAGATATCAAAATTCATAAAAACTGCGTGCAAAAATGTGAAGAACACCTTGCTAGACAAAAGAACTGCATCATAAAGAACTAAATATTACTGAATTCAAGAATAAGGAAGATAATACCTTCCCCTCACTGAAATATCCCCTCTAGTGCTCACTCACAAGATCTGTGAACCTAAGACAGCAGGAAGCCATTTGCCTGTATATTCAATCTGATACTTGAACTGAGAGGTATACAGAGGGTATTGTCAGTCATCTGTCTCCTATGCACAGCTGGGCTTGTGAATGAAATAAATGTGATCAAATGGGTAGCATTAATTAGCAGTGAGAACAAGAACGCACCTACTTTTTTAAAACAAAAAATGCACATGGCACAGGCAGTAAAAAAATCTCCTTTGCAAAAGTGCTGTTTTTTCTACTACAGCTAATCAGTGCTAGTGCACCTGGATCCTGAATATTTATGACAGTGACATACATCTGTTAAATGTTCAGAAATAATTAGACTTTGCTGAAGCAAAGCTAATGAATTCCCCTGGAACTCTGTGGCAAAATAAACAGATGAAAGGTATTAATAAGCATTCTGGATTCCTTTTTTAAAAAAAGAACAAAACCAACAAAACCCACAAATGTTTTCTTCCAGCACTGATTAATACTTTGTATAGCAATGTGTAGTCCCACGATTTTCTGTCCTTACCACTGCAATTTCCCCATTTGCAACACTGCAAAATCCACACATTAACAAATCATGCAGTTTCATTTTACCTTTGCCTGCACCTACAGCAGGACGGAGAATACCAGCTTTAATGGAGGAAAACAAGAATAGGAACACTATATAATTAGATACAACACCAAAGGCAACATACATATATAATTTCATTATAAACCATGAAAGCATGCAGACTAGATAAAATGTATTAATTCAAATAAATTAGAAACAATTCACTTAGGCTGAACACTGACAGACTATTACAAGACAAAAATTAAAACACATGCATTTACAAAATGTTATTGCTCATGCTTGTTAAGATTCATGATTTAAAATAAATGTAGGTCATATGCAACCTTAATACACTATTAGAGAAACTGCATTGCATACCAACTCAACTATGGCAATTCCAATAAACTATAATTTTACTAAGCATAAAAATATGTGAAAAGATGGTATCAAAATAGACTTTTAATATTAAGATGTGCAAAATCATAAAAGGCATTCCCCCCAAATTTCCCCTTTGCTTTAAATCACTCTTATTTTATTAAGCTTTCATATTTAAATAAATAAGATCTTCAACAAAAGAACTGCCTAAATCATAGATCTAGAATGGCTATAAATATAAAAATCAATAGTGACAGGACTGAGCAATATACTTAAGACTATTTAAATATTATACAATGTCACCAGTTACTTGGGGCCACAGATGACAAATTTATTTCTGCAGCTTTTTTGAAGTTAGTTTTTGCCAGCTCTGTGAAAAAAGTTTAGACCTCACAGAAGCTGTTGCATACTTCAAAAGAGAAATACATCCTCTAGCCATAAAGCTGCACCATTTCAGTATTGTTCTCTGTGACCAGAGAAGGTCAATGAAGCAGAAGAGGTGAATGGAGGAAGACCACTTAAAATGTAAAGTTACATGAAATTTGGAAGCCCAGAAAAGCCAAGGTCTTAGATCTTGTAAGTCTGTATCAAAAAGAGGGGCTTTACACCTGTTTGGGGACTTCCACTACTGTAGAAAACCTTTGCACATCTTTTCTTAAAAACTATTTAAAATCTTTTATTAGTGTATAATACAGTTAAGAAAGCTCTAGAGGAAGTTTGACTAGGGGCTGTTTCCTTAATGGAAGGAAGGAGTAGTAATATTTTAAATAAAATTTGCAGTAGTTTTTAAATTCAGTGGGTTTTCTTTATACATACCCATCTTACCTTCATCCATAATTGTTACAGCTTCCTCAGTTATCTGATTTCCTGATCCAACTGAAGTTTGTGCGTTAAAGTAAAACTTGTACCGTGTGCTGTAATTTAAATTTTTTAGTATCAAGCTGCTCTCGTTGGCAGGAATTCTTATCTCTACCAAGGGACCTAATTCATGTGTGTTGTTAACTGTAGATACAAGAAAAAAGAAGGAGTTAGTTAGGAAAATTGCCTACATTATCATTGTGTTAAAACAGGCTTTTTCTGTTTGTATTTATTTGTTTTGTTTGTCTGCTGCATTGTTCATTTCAGATTATATGAATGATAATCTACAGTTTCAAAAGAAAGTCACCTTTGTGTAAAAAGGATCTATGCGAGGGTCTAAAATTCAACAGGGAGATAGGGAACACCTACAAGTTTAAGTTCAAGTTCCATTCTCTTAAGCATCTCAATCCAAGGCAAGTGAGTCCACATCAAATCATCTGAACTTACACACACATGAAACACTGTTCATTAAAAAATTCTGAAACTCTAAACTAGCTGCCTCATAATAAATTCAGTATGCTTAGGAAAAAAATACTGGAGTGACTTGTATTTAATGCCAAGGAACAGTGGAAGTTCCTTAAGGAAGAAAACAAACTTCCTTAACCTGTTCCATGTACACGAATCTCTTAATTTCCAGTGTCACTGCTGACAAATTTCTGGGCAAGTAAGCAGTGGCATGGGGATCCTAAGGAAGTGATTTATAGCTCTGATATGTAAATGGAACATTTATGAATTTTTCATTTTAAAACTAAAATACCATGAAAATTGAAGGCAGACAACAATATAATTGGATGTATTTTGATCTGCTTCTAATGATATTTTCTCTGCAGTTGGAATTTGTAAGTGGTAGTATCTTGCTTCTAACTTGTCTGTCAACTATACGTAGGACTTGACCTCCATTTTTCTGTGAAGCATGGTTTGAAGAAATGAAAGTAATGGAAAAATGCTGACCTTGTACTTGAGCAAGTGAAGTTTTCCAAAGAGAGTCATCTACATTGTCAAAATACATTAATCTTTTTCAAACTTGACATCTACAATGCAATCATATCTTTTGTACATTATAAACTTACAGAATTTTTTCTTCATAAATGGATTGCTCTTTGGTAGACATGTTGTCCAAGCTAGAGTTATATATTCATAATTAACTTACTTGGCTGAAACTTCAGTATATATGATGTCAAAACACCATTTGGATGGGTAGGTGAACCCCACTCCAGAGTCAGAGAGTCCAACGTTGGGTTAGTAATCTTCAAAAAGGAGGGTGAGCTAGGAACTTTTAAGAAGAATATACAGTAAATACAAAGTAGATTAACTTAAAACAGCTCATGAATTATTAATTCTTAAGAATATTACTGTATTGAGCCAGATTATTATTTTCTGATGTCCAAGATGCAAATTCAGCAATTACACCCTTCGTGTTCTGTTTCTGAATATACGACATTTAGTTTATTCTCTAGCTTTCTCATTTCTCATTTCATACCTCCTTCAGGGGTCTTAAATACTTTGTCTGGGCTTGCTGGTCCTTCTCCTTTACCATTAACAACTCTAACATTCAGCTTGTAAGAACTATAGGGCTCCAGCCCTGGCAACATTCCAAAAGTCTTGTTTCCCCTGAAAGTCAAGATCTTTTTTTCTACATGCCGCCTACTCCTTCTGGATAGACTCTGCACTTTCCAGTAGTAAACCTAAAGACAAAAGAAAATCTACAGTGAGTGTTTAGGTGTTCTGATTTTACAATCTCTTAAGCTTTTATATGAGTATCCATGAATTATAGGTAGGAATAACTGCAATTTTAATAAGCTCGGGTGAGACACAGCATAAAGCTTTCCTGCTCCAGAAATACACCTTGTCCAGAAACAGTCATATCTACACAACTGGGTGAAGACTATCACCTGCCAGTTCTGCTAATTCTCAAAGCCAGTTTGACACAAGTTCTGGTTTGCAACTACGTTAGTATTTGATGGTTCTCATGTTAGCAAGTCCATCTGAGAGGCAGGACTCATTCATACCATCCATTCTTGCAGTAAGATGTCTACACAGCTTCTAAAGCAGAACTGTACTTTGCCATCTTGTTATGTCACGCAGCTGACCATGTTATTCCTGTGATGTGGAAGCCAAGTAGATATTTTTAAATGGGAAAGAAACCAATAGATTTGTATGGGCTGGAAAAACACACAAGTTCTGAAAGGACTCTGAGGTTACAGTCATGGAATGATCTCCACCTAGGGACAGGAGGACTGTTCCTCCATTTACATGACAATTAGATTGGACCACAAAGCTGATTCTGGTGTCCATTTTTCTGATTGAGTTTCTAAGAAATACAGGTGAGCCTCAGAGTTAATTACCTTGACTGCAGTCTCTTTACTACACTGTCTCTCTACCATGATAACTGGAAAGATATTAACAGTTGCCCCTACAAAGACTTGGCTTACTCCTAGGATTGTCACCTTCAAATGCATCAATGTTCATTTTTCACAGCCTAATTTTCATGCACGTATGATCACACACTAAAACTGATAAAGCAATGTAAATGAGTAAAATTCTGGTTCCATTTAGGCCAACTGCAAAACACCTCTTTAATTAAGGAAGCTGGGATTTCACATATGAATTAAAAAAAGGGAACTGTTAAGACTTACAAAGCCCAACTAGATAGCTTATAAAGCAATGTTACACTAACATCAGCTTTCTATTGCTAACAACATATCATTTCACTTTAATCACTGTTAAGGGCCACGGTATTTTACATGGCTTGAGTTAATGTTTTTGAACACCACCAGCTGTCATCCTGTAGCTCTCATCCTACCAACTAGTGTAGAAAGCCATTTACAAGCTAACAAAAGCTTCAAGTGTTGGTACTATTAATATTGAAACTCCTCAGGTATAGTTAGAATTGTTAGTCAGTAACTTTTCACAAAGCACATTATTACAGTTGGATCATCACTTGTCACTAGCCAGGCTGAAATTAAAAGAGAGCTGTAATAAGCTGGGTTTGATAAGCAGTGATTTGGAAGAGGAATACGACAGTAAAAGAGACTGCATCACATTTTTCACATACTGTATTGAATAAACACTGAATTCATAAGAACAACAGGAAAAAATGGCAGCAATAACAGTGAAAAGAATGATTTTTAAAATTTCTTCTTAAGTTTGAAATGCTTTATAGTAAGGAAAGTGTGCAACCCATTAGCAAATACAGGACAGAAAATAACCCTCAGAGACTCCAAGTCTGAGGAAAAAGAAATCTCCATCTAAAACTGGGAGGGTGACAACTCACTGTAACCATGCCTTTGATGGGTGAGAACTTAACATGTGATATATGGGCAGACATTCGTGTCTATGGATTTTTTTGTATTATTAACGATCTTTAACAGAAATTTGGTGATTTGGATTATGAGCATTAGTGTTGCTCTAATTGGATTAATAATAAGCATTAGCTTCACTAAATTCTAACTCTTTAATCCTCACATAATGGATGTTTTGTCTTGGTTGCCCATTTGTGTGTGAAATACCACGTTGATATGAGACTGTCATCTAACAGATAAACATCTAACAGACTAGTAAATCCTGTTTCTCAGCCCAGTTTTTTATCTAGGGCAAAGCACCACACTAACTACAAATACTTACACTAGCTCATACAGAACTAGCTTAAGTCTCTCTGGACGGTGGTATTTTGTGCCAGGTAAGTGACATCCACTTACCAGGAACTCACATTCATGTGGTAACCATGCACTAAATTTTTGTTTCAATGCTCTTGAATGCTAGTCCTCCATTTTATAAGTATGATGTACATTTATTCTCCTCCGAATATTCTTTACTCTTTTCATTTTTCAAATATTTCTTTTTCCTCCTTTCATTTAAGCAGAAGTAGTTTAAATTAGTCTGTCTTAAGAAGTAAACTAGTTCAGGCTGTGTAACTAGTCTGTTTTGTTAGAACATATTTATTAGTATACTTGCAGAGGAGCAAAGAAGTAATAATTTTTTATTTTCTTCTATTGTTGCATGGGTAGTCAGTATATCCTCTCATTCCACTCTTCCCTCCACAACCAGTCTACCATGCTTCTGCAGTTTCCACTCTTGAGTTGCTTCTGATGGGCTTCTAGTGCAACCTCTGAAGCAACTTTTGCCATCAGATTTTCCCTGTCCCCCAGGGACACCAGTTCCCCCTGTTTCTAACCTTGAAGTCCTTCTGTCTCCCATTCTCTATTAAATGCAGTCTTTTGTCTCCAATACAGCCTTCTCAGTTATCATCAAAGCCAGCACATTATCTTACACTAAGCTTCCTTCAATTATATGCACAGTCCAAATCTTCTGCCACTTCCTGTCTCCTTAAATTGAGCTTTTAAACTGAGATTTTTCCTGGCCCCCAAAAAGACACAGCACCCAGCATAAGCTAGTAAGTGGCCAGTTACTCAGAATTAAAGATGTGATTAATCATATTATGGCAGATGATGAGTAATCTTAGCAGTAGACCTAGAAGAGACTCATACAGAAACTATTTCTCCTTATCCTCTAAATATGCTTTTGGAATAAGATCTGTAAAACTATTATCATTTTTTTAATCTATATAATGTGTGCAAACTTAATTGCAAACACATCCCATTTTTCTTCAAGGACAATGTCACAGGTGGCTAGTGCTACAAGGCTGGAACATTGCTGAACTTTAAATGAATTGTATCAGTGCTGTTGCTCCTGTCAGCAAAACTTGTGAGCTCACTGAAAAGCAGGAGTCCTCTTGTATGTCAGTTACTTCAATCTGGATACAGTCTCATATAGGAAGAATGATCTATTTTAATAAACGAGGAACAGAAAGCTTTTGATTGTACTTACTTTGTACCCTTGAAGGTGTCCTCGGACAGTTTTTAGTGGAACTGGGTCCCAATGCACCTTTGCTAATGTGCTGTTAATAACATGAACCTGCACATTGCCTGGAGCAACCATTGGCACTGTGTGGAAAGCATGCAACAAGTGCCTAGTTAGAATGAGACACCACACGAACATACTTTTTCAGAATGAGTCTCTGCATTGCACGCAAGGAGCAGGTTAAAATGTTCCTATGTTAAAAAGCTGACCTCAGGATTAATACTACAGAGTATTATGAAGCCTTATTATCTCCAAATTACTTCATTTTCATTAAAAAATAACTACTATCCCCTTTTTTCAATATTTTAGTATTTTAAATACCCATTTAGGTTACACATTTAGTTGCTTTTAGTACAGTTGAGTTAAACTACAAAACTTACAGTCTTCCCCTGAATGTCCAATCACCTCTGATGGCTCTGGTGCATATCCCAGGTCATTTAAAGCTTGTACTTTTATTTCATAGGGAACAAAAGTTGGTGTACCAGACACAATATATTTAGATACATTTGCAACTATAACAGATGTCCATTCATCATCAACATCCTTCTGACGCCAGCTGACTTTGTACTGAAGCCCTGGTCCATTAGACTGAAAACCTTTTAAAGACTGAAATAAAAAGAAATATTTTTTAAAACATTCTGAAGCATCTGAAAAATCCAAAATCACAAAGAAAATACACTGATTCTTCTTCAAAATTTTACTGAAAATTTACCACTGTAAATTTACCACTGTTCTGTGACAGAGACACACTGCTGAAATTTCCAAGCTATGCAATTTAGCTTTTACAGGAGGTCAGTTCAGTTGCTTTTCATTCATTAGTAAAAATCCCATTGAATGGTGATCCTGGCTAATTCTCATGCAACCATACATTGTGATTTCTGGAAAAGGGAAAAACAGACTTACACCAGCTCCCTATAAAAAGTGTTCCCTAAACAATGTTTCTTTCCTGGGATGGGAAATTGGTTTTACATGGCTCTCCTTAAGCTCCTGTCATAATGGTAAGGGCATGACAGAAAACTTTTGCACAAAAGTGGAATAGTGCACAATAATTTAGTTTATCACAAAAGTTGAGGGTAGAATTAAGATTCACATTAGAATTCCTTCTAAAAATAAGACTCTACTTGAGATAAACCACTATTTACATATTTAAGTTTTCCTAAATTGGCAGCAAAACATCCTATATTACTAAATTAATGGCTTATCTTCAAAATCACTCAAGGAAAATACGTCACCTTAATTTTTTTTTTTTTCGTAATGCATGAAGCTTATCCCTGAAAATGAAGATGGGGAAATGTCTGCATTTTACTCTTTTTCAAGAATGTTTTAAGCAAGCAACGCATGGAGTATTCTCATAGCATGTTCACAGTTAGATCATTATTATTTCTCTAAAAAAATGCTACTCACAGACCTGAAAACAAACAAATGAAACCTCCAAAAAACAAACTTACCTCCCATGTTATTACCAAATTATCAGGTTCTGAGCCTATTCCTTGTACATTAGAAGGATTTTCATCAGGGTCTAAAAATAAAATATTTACACGTGAAGAAGAATGGCTGCTGTTTGCATTCCCAGCAAATTCAATGCCATTCATAGTATAAATCAATCACTGGTAAGTGGGAATAGTTATTTACTTGCAGATTTTGTCAGGTACTGCTCAGATGGTTCACTCGGCTGACTTCTGCCAATCTCATTGACAGCTATCACACGGAATGAGTAGTTGACGTACGGAGACAACTTCAACTGTACTGTTGTCTGAGTTCCAGGAACTTCCGTCTGGTAATTCCATACCCCTGGTTCATGCAGCCCATCTTCATATTCAATCACAAAGTCTGTAAACAGAAATTGAATCCAACTTTATGTCGAAACTTGCAACACATTCCTAGATCAGTGTAGGCATTTCTAAATGAGCTGATCAGAAGGGAGTGATCCAATCAAAGTTTTTTAAAAGTCACTAAAATAGAAATATAAGTACATAAACCAGAACAAAAATCTATAATGTGGATTTCAAAAGTACTGCCTAGATAGAAATATAATAGAAACACTCTTACTTTTACTATTTGGTATTCTTACTAATGCAGCTACCTGTCAGGTAACACATTATTACAAGAGCTCTCTCTCAGGTACTGGCTTTTAATGGAACAGGAACCCTTGAAGTACCACAGCAAGAAAGTGGGACAAGATTGGGATTTTGATGTAAATGTAATATTTGTCTGACAAATATATTGGTCTTAGTTGTATCGAGCTGACAGTAAGTCGTACCTGTGCAATATTAAAACTCTCTGAGTATTCCATTTTCCACAGTGAGACTGGCTTAGTGAAGAACTATTTAAAGTCAAGGACCAGTACTTGAGGAAGGTTTTCGAGAGCACTTTTCAGTATCTTCAAATTAAGTCTAGGAATGTATGTTCAGAAGCTAAATTTATTGAGAGTTCTTTGTGTGAACATTACGATGATTACTGTTAAGACCCTACAGAGTATATAACCTCAGGGATAAACAGGTTTTTAGAATTCCAAAAAGAAAATTATATTCATTATCAAAGACAAAATGACTTTTTTTTTTAAGCTGTGAAACAGCCAAAGAAGCTTCCTGCTCTTAGGTATGAGATACAAATTTTGAAACACTTAAGAGGAATTGTTAGGATACAGTAAATAAATGGGAGAAGAATGTGTAGTCTGAGTATATTCCATGGAACCTTAAGTTTAGATATATGAAATTTACATGAACATCAAATGTTTGTGTGTTGTGTAAGAAAGATTTTGCCCTATCTCATCTATAGGTGGAGACAAGGTGGGGTATCATAATTAAAACCAGCATTAGTTAGTCAGAAGAGTTCAATTTCCAATATCAGAGTGCACACAGTATCTCACTTCTAGAAAAATTCTAACATGAGCCAACACCATCTAGTATCATTTCTTATGAAACAGTGTGATCTCATTCCTATAGAAAGGCAACACTTGTGTCTTTTGGTCTGGAAAAAATTGAAAATACTGATACAAGAGTATATGAATAAGCCATAACTTAAATACAATTCAACTGTTTACATTAAACTTATACATATTATATTTTTAAAAGTATATTACTAGTTGATATACATTAGACAAGTCTGAAAGTGTAAAACTTCAGCAAAATCCCTTGGTGTTTCACTAAAATGCAATCAAAATCTTTGATGTGTTCTGAAACTTGTGAAATTCTGTTTTTACAAAACTTCTTTTCCAGATGCCTGATCCTTACGGTTTGTGTTCAGTGTTGATACTGACCAGCATCAGACCCTGGAGAGCAACACTCAATAAGTCAGCCTAACTCATTCACTCCACATATAACATGTACACTGGTCTCAGTAACTTGTGGCAGCTATTACCTAAAAATACACTGCATATATAATTAAATAATTACATTAAGTTGCTCATAATGGAAAAGTTGCCCCAACAAATCTTTCTGATCCTATTATTTTTTGGAAAACAAACAGTAACATCCTTCTTCCTTCCTCCTAAATTCCCCCTCCATCCTCTCTGCTGAGTATAAGCAAGAGTCTCTTTCATCATGTTCTACTGGGAGGAATAATAGCATTTAAGATCAATTTCCTGTCTCAAAAGTTTATAGATATTTATTTTCTCTATCTTATGGACATGCTTTATTCCTTCAACTGTCTGGACTAGAAAAAACCAGAAAAACTATCTGCCTTATATTTTGATGAAGAATAAGCTTCTGTATCAGTAGTGAGGGATAATCCCTAAAGATATTGGTACTGATGCTATTTCAAATGCATGGGAATTACAAAAGAGTTAATGCAAGATGTTAGTAGCTCTCTCCTTCAGAAGCATACAACTAATGAACAAGTCTACTCCCTACATATTCATAAGACTGGGCCTTGTCAGACAGAGCTCATATCAGTATCCACTTCTGTGTTAACTAGGACAGGTTTTTGGATCAAAACCCCAGCTCTTTAGGGCAGTAAATAAGTCTTTCTGTTTGGCTGTACAGTAGAGGACATTCAGTGAATTTTTGTTATGTAAATTAATGCCAACTGTAGCAAATGAATTTACCATTCTTCCATGCTGCAGGCAAAATTTATCTCAGAAGTCTTTCGAATCTGAAAACAGTTAACGTAATGCTTCTAACATAATGCAATAGATACAAACAAACGTACTTGTAATGGGACTGTTATTTTCATCTCCTGGTATCCATGAGAGTTCAACACTTCTTTCCAGCTGACCTGTCAATTCCAAGTCAAAGGGTGGATTTGGCCGAGCTGTAAATCAAATGAACACAAAGTAAATAATCACAGCAGAATATGTAGTTTCATCTTTGAAAAAATCCTTACATTCCAATCAAAAGAATTCCACAAATACAGCAGGGCAGATCTACTCACTTACGTAAGCATGACTTAATGACCATTAGCATGCAATTGTTACAAAACAGAGATAAAATGGAGAACTGATGTATCTGGAAACTTCTATACATTAACAAGAATCTATATTTGATTTTATCTACGTCTGATTGCACTGTAATATAAAAATGTGATGAGATGCAAAGAATTATGAAATGCATGTTTAGTTTATCTTTGAGTGATTATGGGTGGTTATCTATTGTAACTAGAAATATTTAATAAAACATGGAAAATAAAGAAGCATTCACATCAAAGAAGTTTTTCTAGAATCACTACAAATATTTTGCATGTGAATTCGAAACAAGTGCAGTTCAAATAGAAACTAATTACAAGTTACTAAGTCATTCATTTATTTTTTGCTGTACTTTTAAAAAATCCTGAAATACCATGCAAGCTGTTAATATACATCCTTACAATGCATAAAGATGTAATTGTCCATTCCAAATTGCTGAAAATAATTCATTATATGATTTGTTACACAAAAATCAAGACTAATAAGTAGGTTCATTTAAGAATACATAAGCATTTTCACTGAATGTGATAGGATTTACATAAAAGTGCTTAAGATGCTCATACTTAAAAGTGTTTTAGGCATATTATATTGCATTTTAAAACCCAAACTCAGAAAAAATACTACCAAATTAAAGGCTGTATGAAATACGGTCAAATTTAAGACTGTACCTGACTGGCAGATTTTTTGGGGGAATTTCAGGTTTAATTTTAAAATCCTTATTAGCAATTTCATCAATCATACACCAAATGGTCAATATGGTCCTATCCATTTTATGAGTGAAGTAAAATTAAGACAAACTATGAAATAAAGTACACCAGGCCTACAAAGCTGTCATCAAAAGCAATGTAAAAACATACCATAATTTGGTTGGTGCAAGTTCTTTGATAGTGAATTAGCTTTCAGTGAACAGTTGGATTTACCTTTTAGATCTTTCATTTGTTATATAACCAATTTGCATTACAGTGTTCTCTATGAGAAAAACATTATCACACTGTAACCAACCTTAATTAAAAATAATTTATCTCCGAAAATCATTTATTCCCTAAAATACAAAGTAGCCTGCACTGTAAAATTCCAAAGTCCAGTACTCCAGTAACGAAGCAGTTGGTAAAATGGGATGAAACCACACGCACACACACACACACACAAACACAGGAAAAAGGGAAAAAAAGAAAATATGTTGCACTTTGCAACAGGCAAATGAGAAATATATCTGGCAGATGATGTAGAAAGAGAACTTCGTATTAGTTTACCGTAAATGATAGCTGGAGTTGGGGGAGCAGCTGAAAAGAACATTAATATAAAGGATTTAATCAGTTAGTAGCCAAAGAAACAGAATACCGTAGGTAGTTAAATACTATAATTATTAGAGACAAAGAAAAGTTAACTTATTTAGAATAAATGGTTGATTTTAAATAATACATTGATAATTTTTCACTGAAAAGTTATAAAAGTATTCTTGAATATTTTATCCACTTTTTAAATAAAGATAGACCAAGAAAACAAATAAAGTAAGCGATCTTATAAAAACTTTTAAATAAGTACTAGACATTTGGCATATGTCATTCCTGGATAGCCATAAGATCACAACACAATTTTAAGACAAGCATACTTGACTTTGAATCTCAGCTTGAACTCAGGTAAGAATCATTCAGAACATTTACTTAAAACTTTCTTACAAATTGCGAGAAGGGGCAAAGTAACGTATTTTACAACAATCTGCAATCATAGAAACTTAACAGAGTGAACTAATTTAAAAAGAAAATCCTTGAAAAGTCATATAACCAAGCACTCTCAGTCTTTCTGAAGCATAATTTGGCGGCAAAAGAGATTCCTGAGATAACATGTTTATGTTCAAATACTCTGCAATATGTAATCTACTGTGTTAGCTCAGAGGTGATCCAAATGAAAACCTATTCAGCATGAAACTGAATATGTCCTGTAGGTACAGGACCCTTTTGTAAGTTGCTGATTCAAAGGCAAACTTCAGGATAAAACTATATTTTTAAAAAACTGAAACACATTTACAAATAGGTGACATTTCCTTTGTCCTGTCCTATAAACGAAAACTATGTTTGTGCTTTTCATTTTAAATGTAATGCTGTTTTCATACTTAACAGTAATTAAACACAGTTCTGCTATCATAAAGTTTGAGAGTATTCTTACCAACAACAGTAAGCACAGCACTTGCTGAAACACTGTCCAGAGTAGTATTAACTATGCAAGTGTATGTTCCATCATCTTTATCAGTTACATTCATAATGGTCAAGTTGTCTTTACCAACTAGAAACCTGTAAATACAATAGATTCAGCCACTGATTTTTCCATAACTGGTACTGTTATAAGAAACTTGCATAAGACATTATCAAATCCCATATACTTGTGTATTTCAGGAAATACCTAGACAGCAATGTAAGCTATGGGACGATGTCAGCCTTTTCTACATTGCTCTTGACCATCTTCCCACAGTAACTGTCTATCCTAATGTGCTTTTATTTCCAAATATACTAAAACAACTTTTAATTATCTGTGATCTAGAGCAAAATAGTATTCCTTTATCCCTTTGGCTTCTTACGCCAATTATCTTCTCCTTACAATTGACATACATGGTCAATGGCACAATTAAAATTTTTACATCTCATTTTATTTGGAATTCTATCTTAACATTTTCACCACACTAGATAAGTCCTTTAGTCACCAAATATGGGATAGTGATGATATTTATCAGTCTTCTTTGGAAAATGTCAATAGGTCAATATGTTCCTTTCAAAGATCAGGAAAATGAGCAGACAAAAGAAACTAGAAAATTAAAAATAAAGGAAAATTATTTTGTCCTTACCTTTCATCATCTGGCAGTTCATCATTGTCCTTCAACCATATAACTGTTGGTAATAAGGTAGAATCATGTTTTATTATACACTCAAATGAAACTTGGCCATATCTCTGGATCACTTTGTATTCTGGCTGTTTAATTATCATTGTCGGATCTGAAATTTAAAATGACTATTAGATATTTAGAAAGTCTGAAATTCTATACTAACCTGTGATGAAAGAGTGATTCATTTCTTACCTTTAACTTCCAATTGCACCTCATTTTGTATCTTTCCTAATTCATTCCTTGCTACACATGTGTATGTACCAGTACTATCCTTTTGAGCCACTGGAATTTCCAAGGTTCCATTATCATGGAAAACGTATTCACTTCCACGCAAGATGCTACCTTTCACTCCCTTAAACCTTCATATAAAAAGTAATATCATTATCCAACATCATAGTTAAATTCTGTTGTATTTTATTACCAGAAAATGCAAACCTGGGACTGCCACAGTAGAAAATAAGGACAGAATCACATAATGAAACTTGACTCTATAGGGATAACTATTGCTACGCTAAGTATATGTAATATTGTATTAGTGTATTGTAATCAGCATATATTTTAAAATACCCTGGTTTTAAATTGTAAATAGAGTTAAAATAGTTTTAAAGCTTTAAATGTTTGCTTCCATAGATATAACTAGCTCTTTTTACATAACTTAAGCACAACAACTATAGCTTACCATTCAATTTCAGGCTTAGGTGAACCAAAATAAGCACAGTCTAGCAATGCAGGACTATCTGCGATGACTTGATACAGTTTATTAGCAGGAGTTAGAATTCTTGGTGGCTCAGCTGAAAAGACAAAGATATCTGGATATAGACACAAAGATGCAAATACAGAATGCTAAGACATCAAGAATGGCCTAAAGAATTGTAAGTTAACATCCTTCTCTGAAGTGATTGTTGGTCTCAGACTAGGTCCAAATATGTTCTACTGCCAGTAGGCTGAGGAAGCGTTAATGTAAGAGAATAATCTTGTGAAAAACAAATGCTTCTTTCGTGTTTACAGGTAATAGGGATGGGCACCAAAGGCAGTGATTTCATTTGGAAAATTTAAATCAGAATATACTTCAAGAGGAGAAACTCCTGGGAACAGACTAAACTACATAATTCCGAACAAACCTGCAGGCAGAAAGAAGCTAAGATGTATTTTTGGTGAAACACCTACATATTTTAAAGGAACCATGGAACCAAAGTGAATTCTTTCATTTAAAAGACAGTGTCTCTCAATCAAAAAATCCATCAGTTCCTGCAGAAGAGCCTTTAGAGGCCATTCTGCCTAGGATTTTGCTACTAGTTTTGTCAAATTCAGTGAGAAGAATTAGAGAGGCCACAATATCTACTAATCACAAACATATTCTTGGGAGGCCTTCAAGACAAATGCATAATCATGTCCCCTTGCAATAGCAATTTAGAGATCATCTATTTAACTGATCCAAAACACCCGCAATCAATGAATGTGTACTGAAATATACTAACTTAAGAAATATTAATTCCTCCCTTATTTGTTATGCTTTCATTTGCTTGATTTACATAAACAAACAAACAAAAGAGATAAAATTTCTTCCAAGTTTTCCCCAGCTTTCACAACTATCCTTCTTACTTAGGAATAGTGAAAGTGAAATTCAGGAATATCCTACAAAAAAATAAGGTATGTATACTCTTGCCTTTTACAGGGCTCAAGAAATACGTCCATTCCCACTGAAGACCTCAAGCAAGGCTTGAGCATGCAATCCGTGTAGTAGCAGGAGACAACTGAATATGCAAGAAAAATGAAAAATATAAAATCTGTTTCTTACCCAGAACATTCACAAATGCATTTGCTAGCAAATATCCATATTCATTAGAAGCATTGCACTGATAGACAGCACTTGACCTTTCTTGCACATGTGAGAAAATAATGGTATCGCCATCTACTTTTCTGCTAGGATCCTCTGGGGCAACTGTTGGTGTAAAGAAAAAAAAAATTGTTTTTCCTAATCTGCTGTCGGATTATATGTTTCACACTTCTGAAAAGAAGAAACAATTTGAAAGACCAATATGCCCTTTCTTCTATTTTCCTGGGTGACTATTCTCTGGTTAAGATGTGAATTTCAGGATGATTAAGGAAGTTCTTCCAATTCTATAAATATTTAACTCAGGACGGTAGAGTTCCCATTTTTTGAGGGTTTTTTGTTGTTGTTTGTTTTTCAAAGAAGTGAAGCTGAGATCATAGTTTGCGTGCATTACAGACGAAAAATACTGATATGACAAGATTCAGGCAAATACAGATAATATCTAGAAAAAATAAGGAAATATTTCTGAGTGTCAAAAGAAAATTATGTTAGAATTACATTGAACTTTACAATCCTCTGTGACTTAAAGGTTTCAGCTTTTCAAATCAGTTGTTGTATATAAAAATAGCCTTACTCACTCAGTTGAAAACTCTCTCAGAGTAAAACTTAAGTAATTCTTTCACACAAAATCAAGAGTCTTAACAAAATAGACTTACTCAGTTGAAAACTATCTCAGATTAAAACTTATGTAATTCTTTCACGCAAAATCAAGTCTTCACAAGAACAGTGATAGTAATTCAGTAGGTGGCACTCTTTCCCTTTTATAAGAACTATACAATGCCATTTCCTCAACTGTTCTGTAGTAGCCTGAGCTGTCAAACAGCTCTTGCATCCCAGAAGAATCGAGAATGTAACTGAAAATAAAATTCTGAGATATTACTGAAGAATAATAGCTGTCAGTTATGATACAACTGGATGGAGTTAGGTGTAACAGAGAAAAATGCACAAACTATAGTTTAATATTTTAAGTAAATATTAAATCAAAACACATCAATGTGTTATTAATATTGAAACTTAATGTTGACATTATTTATATATTAATCTTAAAAATAAATGCATATATGCATAAATAAATGCACCATAGTTTGGTTGCATCATCAAAATGGACACCCTAATATATTATTGGAACTTGAGTAAATAACTATATTTGTGGAAGACATCTTCATATAAAAGCACTTCTCATTTCACAGAAAAGATCAATTCACTAAATTAACATCAATTTTTTAAGCGGCAAAACCTCTTGATTCAGACAATATCTCAGTACTAATCTGTAAAGAAAAAGGAGAAATTTCTCCTACATTTTCTCAAATCTACCGAAGTACCTGTTACTGAATTGTCTAAGAGAGAAGAATGAAAGGGGACAGCTGAAGGGGACCACAGTTCTGTACTCCTGCTTAAGGGTATTTCCATCTTGGATGAACTCTAAGGCCATTTTGCATATAAAGTAATTACATCAATTTCCAAACAGATGCCTCAAGAGCAGTTATCGACTCAATTTTTAACTTTTATCTTCCATCACTCTGAGTTCAAATCAATATCACAAATTCAAACATTTCAGAAAGGAAGAAAAAGGTACTACTGGAATTTTAAATGCTTATTCTCTGGGCTTCTGGATTGCTGGCACTAATTTTTCTCCTCTTTTGCTTTACTTCCTATTGTGTTCCATGTTCCACATTGCTTCCTATTCTATGTAAATGCCATTTTCATTAAAAGATTCATGGGCTGAAAATAGATGGAGCAGGTGAGCAGCCCAGCAGGCAGGCCAGTCAGCTGTGAGAAGTGGTCTGTTTCTGCATACAAATCACTGTTAAATGGAAAATACGCACAACTGCCCTCCCAGGAGGTAGATCAGCCCACGGCTGTTCCAATCATGGCTACTTCCTGGCCAGGGCTCTGGGCTTCCCTTCACTCATGCCCTCTGAATCCTGCAGCATTTTCTGCACACAGATAGAGCTTTAATGGGTGCACAGACTCCCCCCCTCACACGCACTCTCATACATAATATCTTACAGGCTGATGGGAGGGCCCCTTCAGAGAGATGGAAGCCATTAGTTCAATCCTCTATGACTGAAGAAGGAACTGGATCTTAAAAGAATGATCTAACCATTAAATTATCATATAAAACAAAGGGTAGCATCTTCCCTTCCCACTGCTGTATTGAAGAAAAAAAAAAGAGATATGCCTCTTCAGTTATTTGAAGGAAAGGAGGTAGGTGCCTGTTCTCAGAAAAGGGCTTCAAGCTGTGGGTCCCAAGAGGAAAAAAAACAAACTGAGGAAAGTGTCAGGTTAGTCAGTGCTTCCTTTTGGCTGGTCTAGCCACTTGCATGCTGAAGGGCACCGATTTTAGAAAGCTCCCTGTTGAGACTGGCGTCTATTCAACAGTCTGTCTTCTGACATACCTCATCCTCCCACGCAGCACCAACAGAACCTACGTGTCTTTGCCCATGTACTACACTGTTTTGCAGGGCTGGGCCCTAAAAGTTAGATGCTGTTATCATTCAGCTGCTTTAATGATCTTAAGCACACACTGCTGCACTCACACACACAGAATGGTTGAGGCTGGAAGGGACCTCTGGAGGTCATTTGGTCCCACCCCCTGCTCAAGCAGGGCCACCTAGAGCCAGTTGCCCAGGACTGTGTCCAGATGGGGGAAGGATCACTTCCCTCGATCTGCTGGCAATACTGTTGTCTAATGTAGCCCAGGATAACATTAGCCTCTTTGCCACAAGGGCACATTGCTGCCTCATGGTCAACTTGGTGTCTCATGGTCAACTTGGTGTCCACCAGGACGCCCAAGCCTTTTTCTGCTGAGCTACTTTCCAGCTGGGTGGCCCCCCAGCATGTACTGGTGCATGGGGTTGTTCCTCCCCAGGTGCAGGACTTTGCACTTCCTCTTGTTGAACTTCACGGCGTTCTTGTCAGCCCATTTCTCCAGTCTGTCAAGATCCCTCTGGATGGTAGCATGACCCTCTCATGTCTCAGCCACTCCTCCCAGTTTTATGTCATCAGCAAACTCGCTGAGGGTACGCTCTGCCCCATCATCCAGATCATTAATGAAGATGTTAAACAGGACTGACCCCTGGGGTGCACCAGTAGTTACTGGCCTCCAACTAGACTTTGTGCCACTGTCTAGTTGTCTGTCTATCACCGCTGTCTGGGCCTGGCCATTCAGCCATTTTTCTATCCACCTCACCGTCTGCTTATCCAGCCCATAGATCAACAGCTTGTCTATGAGGATCTTATGGGAGACAGTGTCAAAGGCCTCACTGAGGTCCAGGTAGACAATATCCACTACTCTTCCCCTCATCTACCAGGCCAGTCATTTCATTATAGAAATGTATCAAGTTGGTCAAGCATGAATTCCTCTTGGTGAAGCCATGCTAACTACTCCTGATGGTTTTCTTGTCCTTAATGTGCCCGGAAATGGTTTCCAGAATTAGCTGCTCCATCACCTTCCCAGGGATCAAGGTGAAGCTGCCCAGCTTGTAGTTCCCTGGGTTCTCCTTCTTGCTCTTCTTGAAGATAGGAGTAACATTTGCTTTCCTCCAGTCTTCAGGCACTTCTCTCAGTTACCATGAGCAATCAAAGATTATTGAGAGTGGCCTTGCAATGACATCTGCCAGCTCCCTCAGCACTTGTGGGTGCATCCCATCAGGGCCCATGGACTTATGTATGTCCAGTTTGCTTAAATATGCCCTGACCTGATCCTCTTCCACCAAGGGTACATCTCTTTCCAGCCTTTCCCCTGGTCTCTGGGACCTGGGATTCCTGAAGGTCAGTCTTGCTAGTAAAGACTGAGGCAAAGAAGGCATGCAGTACTTCAGCCCTTTCCATGTCCTTTTTTTAATTTTTCTGGGGAAAGAGAGCAATGGCAGGGCCAGTCAAGCACTGCTTGCTTTTACAAGGATTCTAGTCACATTACAGGATAGCTACACGAAAAGGATAAAATGCTTTTGACATGCTTGACAAATCTGAATTTGGCACTGATAGCAAAATAGCAAAGAATTACATAATACTTAAAAAGGGTTTGTACAATCAGGATAATGAATGATGAGGACTTGCTATAGGAGTTCTGCTGCTGTATCAGACAGCTGAACATGTGCCCTGTAACAGCCAACCTTTACTCCCAATAACATCAAGTCTCAGCTTATGAACGTGTTTGTGTCCTTTCTGGACAAAGACCTGATTGCCTGGTTTCACCTAATTTTTCCATCACTTTGTATAACAAGACAGCTTCTTGACTCTATAGCCATGTACAACATATTCTTGTACAGAGAAGGTATAACCTCCATCAGATACTTTTGTCATAGTTAGTCATCAGCACCCTGAATATCTTCCTTTCATCTGAATGCATACTTCCATCTGTTTCATAAAGTTCAGACAGCCCAAGCAATTACTTTTGTTAGGATGTTTAAACAACCGCTATGGCACCATTATTACTTTTTTTGTGGAGAAAAAAGACAGAATGAAATGTGCTCTCTGAACAGAAGCAGTTAAAACACACTATTATGCTTAAAACTGGAAGGAAAAAATCCAGATTTTGTTGAGATGTTTTACCCTTTTCTGTTGAAGTATTTCATTTTCCTGATCAATTTTAATTGCTGGTCAATGTGCATTTATGCATATGCAGGAAGCTAAACACAATGAAGAACAGAACAACTGCCAACTGATGATGCAGTATAAAATATAATGTTATCAGTCCAAATAAATGATACAAACTTCATCCTGATCTATAAGAAAGATATGTATTTGGGGCAGAAAATTATTAAGACATTAAATTGGTCTACCAACTTCAAATTCTTTAGCTCAGATCTTTAAGCTCTGTGTAAAATTGGGAAAAAAACCCGTTGCTTGGAGTTGTGAGATTTTTAACTTAAACATAAAAAGAAAGTTTTTATTGTGAGGGTGGTCAGACCCTGAAACAGGATGCCCAAGGAGGTGATGGAGTCTCTGACCTTGGAGATAATCAAAATCTGTCTGGACACAGTCCTGACCAACCAGATAACACCCTGCTTCGAGGAGGCACGTTGGACTAGATGTTCCTTTCATGCTCAACTATGTTGTGATACTGTGGTTTTAAAATAACCTAACAAAAAATGAAGACTGAAAATAATTTACTGGGAAAGAGGTATATACCTTTGATTGTGATTCTGTAATTTGCTATTGTTTAAAAAAGCTAATAACGTGAAAATCATCATTCCTGAACTCAGAGTTTACTGAGTATATTATACTGTTACCCATTCTGAAATACAACAAAGTGAGAATGAGATCCAGCTGACATCAGAAGTTCTCAGCTCTGTTAACTTAGACTCCAGGTCCCAGAGGGCACTGAACCAGGGTGGTTTTTGTTGCCTGAGAAGTATGATGTAACCTAAGGTAGTATATATTTTTTTCCAGAAGCATGTTGTGGATTACTATCATAGTTTGTAGGATATGTGAGTACTAACTGTTTCTATTCTATAGTGAAAATGCTTATGTCATCCTCAGATGTTGTAGTACAGATTCCCTCTGGCTGAAAACAAGCTGGAAAAGAAAGGGATAAAATGACTTGACTGCTTTTCCCTGTATCAATGAGAACACGTACATCTTCAGCATGTGTAAGAGCTAATCTTACCTAGATCAGTAAAATGTCACAGAAAAGCACAGTGAAAGCAGAGAATAATTTCTCTTCAGAAAAGAGCAGAAATACTCATTACTGTCTTTAGATGCCTGCATCTTCTTTAGCAAATCAAAGTTATGAATCAAAAGTAATCAGTCCTGCTATGCATTCACCATGACTATATATGATTGTTGGAAAACAAATGTAATAACACAAAGTCTGTTGTTTAAGTGTTATAGTGCTTAGTCACTCATTTCTTTAGTAAAGCTGAGCTATCATTTTGTTTCAATAGCAGAATATTAGTTTCTCAGAGAAACTGAGACAATTATTTGATTTAGATTTTTATACTGAACATTTGTTGTTGTAGTTCTACTATTACTGTAATTCTGTCCTTAAGTTTATGCACAAATAATAGTGACTGTAAATGGGAGCATGAGATCAGCACTGGCTCTTAAGCCATGATTTTCAGCAACTCTAACTTCAGGGAGAGCTTTGAAGACCCTGTTATTGTGGAAATATATGAAGAAAGCAAAGACAGGTTAGGTGCTTTTTTTCTGATATGAATGTAGAAACATATGGTCCTTGTATAGTGATGCTCACGTATGCTTTTCGAGTTCTGACAGGATCACAGGATCATTTGTGTTATAGTAACTTTTGCTAGAAGTATTCTATCATTCTTCTTGATCTGCTTATTCTTCCAAAAACTCACATTCATGAGTAATTTATGAATACAGTAACCATTTTCAAAACTAGAAAAGTCTTTCTGTGGTTAAAACTAACTACAGTTGACTGACTGAAATAGGATTTTTTAAGAATTATTTGTATAATTTTGGACATCTGTTTTCAGATAGATTAGCTACAACAACAGGAGAATGTGATAGAACCAGGACTTCACATTATCAATCAACCAGCCAAGAAAACTGGGAGGAACATCCAGCATGTAGTCATCAAGGTGGCTTGATAGGAAGATATGTCCCTTATGGAGGGACCTCCTGATTTTCTGTAGATCATAAACCATACAGTCTATGAATGAGCATCCAGTTAACATTCCTCTAGCTGTAGCTGACTTTCCTTATAACATCTGAAAGTCCAAATCAGGGGCTATTATGCAAGACAGACCTGTTCTCTCATCTCTGATCATATTGCCTCAATACCATATTATGTATTTAGAGAATGTTGTGTGACTAGAATCCTTTTTTTCTTCTTTTATTTTGTGGGGGAGGGAGGCTGGAAGCTATGCTTTCAGAGTTGAACACAAAACTGGTAGTGAAATAGCAAGGGTGGGCAGTATAGTGCATCAGACACTTGAGAACCTATAGGGTCAAACCAAGACTGAACCTAAGCAAGAAAAACAAGAAAAAAGTAATCCAGTTTTGCCTTACTCTACCCCTTACAGTGAACTGACAAAGACTTAATTCTGGAAGAGATGGGACACAGAAGAAGATGCCCTTTTCCTTTTCTTACCAATCTCACTCGCTCCTCAGCAAAATATTTTCCTGTGATCACTGAAATCCTTGTTTCCAAATTTCTGATTCTGATAGTACTATTACCTCCAAAGGGACAGTAGGTTATTACCTGCACTAGCCACAATCGTCCTTTGACTATCTTGTGCAGAACAAAAAAACCTGATTATCAAAGGTTTTTACATCTGCTGCAGTTCCTAGGCCAGATGTACAGTTCCAACACAACGACAGCAGAAGCAGTGGATAAATGTCTGCCCTGGCAGTCCTCTCCTCTCCGAGACTGAACTCCTCGGGGCATCAGAGTCCAGCAGACTTCTCCCCACCCTCCCATGGCTGTGGTGAACAGCTTGTGTGTGTACTCACAGAGAACATGACAGATGACGAATCTCTGAGCCAGGGATTATCGAAGCCTTTCATGAAGGAAATCTAAGGTCTAATGTTTCTCCCTTAAATTCAATGTGATTACTAATGGAGACTAACTAAAACCTAAGATTCAATGTGAAATGTGATATAAACAAGTGAAGAACATGTTGAAAGAAGATAAATAGCGCCTTTCAGTGCACTACTTTGTATAAATCTAAGTGTGTGTATTTAATATTTAATAGCTCATCATTAACTATAAACTACTGAACCAATAAATTAGTCTTTTGTGCAGTATTTGCAATGCCTTTCTGAAGTCCAATTATGAAAGTGCTTCCCTTTCCCAATTAATCTGGGTTGTTACTTTCTTAAAAGTTGAGATACTTTATGCATGGTTTCCCTTTTGTAAAACCATGCTGAATATCTAAGCAGTAAAACACAACGGATTACGCAGCGGTATAAATAATGCAGAACTTGAGTGTTAATTGAAGCACAAGGCAAGGCAGAGTCATGGCCTGAACTTTCAGTTGCTACTTGCCAAAGTAATTCTAATTGACCTCAATGGGACTATGCATGTGAGTTCAAATTACTCCTGTGAGTAAACATGAGGAGGTGAGGTCCTTATCACTCCAGCATGTCTGAAGCAGCTTTCTTTTCAGACATGCTGGAGTTTTTCTTTTAAGCATTATTGTTGAAAAAAATTAATTAAAATATTTCAAAGAAACCTAAAATCCTCATTTAAAAATATCTTTTTACTCTGATTTATATCATCTGGAACAAAATTTACACCACTGCAATTTTTTTTCCATAGGTGCTTAAGACACACTACATTTTTGGTTTTTCTTCCCTTTTCCCTTTTGGTATTTAAGCCTCACTCTTTGACTGAGATATGGACGAATGGTTCTTTCTTCAACGCTCCCCCTTCCTTGTCTGACTCCATTATGGAAAAACAAAACCGGAAGAATTAAGCATCTCCCAGTTGTGCTTTCCAATAGAAAATTAAAGTATTGCAAATAGATTACTGGGCCACAGGAGGCACATTGTGGGATATATGATGACAGCAAGGCTTTGAAATTCAAATGTAGCTCTTTTTCTTTGAAATCCTGCCATGGGTGTAGCGCTCTCAGCACTGCCCTGAAGCTGAAACAGCTGCTTTAGTTTCCTTTTACAGTGCTTTACTAATCATTCAGTTGGAAGAGGAGGGGCTCAATTCTATAATTTAGTAACAAGTGAACAAAAAGGCACACTGTACTTGGTGGTTTCCAGACCAGCTTTTGGTAACTCAGAATAATACGAAATCACAAGAATCTTAAGAACTGCACTTTCTGTGATCACGATGCTTCTCTTTCTTAGATGCCCTGACAGACTCAGTGTATTGGAGCATCCAATCAACTTGCACTTAAATATTTAAGGTGGATAAAACTTCAGCTTTTCTCAGCAGTGAAAGTGACCTTTAACATAAGGGTGAGCTACCCAGTTATTTATTTCCTGTGTTCTTTTCTTTTTTTTTTCCCCCGACTGAGGTTGAGTGGGTAATTTAATTAAAGTCTCTTAATTTTTACTGAGTTCCCTTCAGTAAGACTCTGTGTACTGATTCCTCGAGGCCAGCCAGCCAATATATACTGCCTTCCTATTTGGGAAATTTGGTGGCATCCTGCAGTTGCTTCTGGAAACTCTCTTGTTTCTTAATGTTTTACTGCTATCCTGCAAGAATGCAGAACACATCATTGCTTTTCTGGAAAATGTTCTTGTCTGTTGTTTGAACAGCATGTCCTACAGCTTTGACAAGGAAGCAGTGCAAGGCAAAGGCGAATCTCATAACCAGGTGAAAAAGATTTTACTAGTCAGGAGGCCTGAAAAGAAGAGTTAAACTATCAGGACAGCAGGATAAAAATCTCCTCAAAACAAACCAAAAAAAGTTAATGGTAACTATATAGAAAATAGTAAGGAAGATGAGACCACTGAAAACCCAGAAAGAAAAGAGCAGGACAGGTACCAAACTTTGATTATAAGGCATGCATTATGATATATTTATGTCCAATATATACAATAAAATATTACATTGATATTTTCCTGTTTTCCTGTAATACCATTGTTTGATGAGGTGGTTAATGTCAGCTTACATAACTTATTTAACCAATGGAAACTCCTCATTTTAAATCTCAGGCTAGAGATCTCAACTTACATTTAATTAGGATTCCTGAAACAGGTTCTTTGCTAAATATTTCTGTTTGTTTCAATATATACCCTTACTCTTCCCCCCAAAGTTGCCTATTTTCCCCTCCAGTTCGGTTTAATCTCTCTTGTATCCCGAATATTTTGAATATATCTAATGAGGGTTCTCATTTACCTGTTGCTGTTTCCTAGATTCTCGCTGTAGAGAATCCTCCTCCACGTCCCAAACTCTGTGACCTGTACTTCATCAACAGACTTAAACATCTCCTGAAACTCCTGAAAGTTACACTGTCATACTTGCAATAGGTCAGCACAGACCAATATTTTAGAGCACATTATCTCTCACGAGTCAACAGCATAGATTGTCTGTTTTTATAAGATCGTTTTGTGAAAGAGGAAGGACAAGGGTAGGAGAACCAAGTGTGATTTTACGGTACAGCCTATGCCGAGTGCAAACCCAGCTGACAACACACTGCAGAGTCCTCCAGCAAGTTCTTCCCAAGTAAAGTTGTGCTATATATAGCAGCTATCTTGTGTCTGTCTAACAGTGTTGCCAGTCATTACCCTGCAACAATTAAGTGACTCAATCACCAACTCAGGGTTGCTTTTCTTTCCCATGCACACAGAAACAGCTGTTTCACTGCCTTAGGGGTTCCTTTTCTTTGACACCTACTTGGCACAAGCTGTTTGCCAGGCACTTGCTGACGCATTCAGTCAGTTTTGCTGCTGCTGCTTTTTAGTGCTGAAGCCTGCAAGGCTCAAACATACTCTAAGCTGCAAATCTTGCAAAAGTGCTCTGTACATCCACAGATGTGAGGACTTGACTTTTTATGTCACCTTTACGATTCCTAGACAAAATTAGTGTTGCAGTGGGGAGGCAAAGGAGACATCTAGCAAACATGACTGCCACGGCAACACAATGGTAAAAATTACACCCCAGCAATATCCCTGTAAAAGGGGCATAGCGCAGCTTTGTTACTACGGCCCCATCTCCACAAGGATGCTACCAGCAGAACACCAGGCAGAATAGCTAGGAGTACAGTCACAAATTTTAGTGCTCTCAAGCACATTAGGGGCATATTTTGTTGTTCCACTTTTATGAACCACAGTATTTTTATCACCTCATTTATAATTTAGTATTACCTGTCGGGCAAAAACTACTCAAATACATGCTCTTCATTTATATTTGAAAAAAACCACCCTGATATTCCTCATATTCTCTTACTCATCCTCCTGTAAGGTAATTAAGAATCTTACTTGCTATGGGAACACCATTTGCTAACCAGCTTATATTAGGCTTTGGGTTGCCGTTAGCTCTGCAGATCAATGTCCCATCTTCTCCAGGAGACAAGACCAAGTTTCTAGGTGCTGTTATCCAGTACGGGGCAGCTGGAATTAGGAAGAGAAACACAGCAATTGTTTTCCAAAATTATGTACAGAAAATCATAAGGCACAGTCATGGTAACCAGAAGATAATTCAAACAAGGTACGTATAGTTACAGACTTACACTTACGCTGTTGATTTTTTTTAATATAGATATATTTATATATATATGTGATACTCAATGATTAACCGGTAGATTATACTTTGGCTAAACTGAGCTATTGGCTACCCACTGCATTAAAATTCTGAGATAAGCAACAAGAGGCTATTTGTTTCATTTAGGGTTCCTTGCTTCGAATCTAATTTGCCTTTCCTAAAGAAAGTAAAATTTATCTGAGTATGGCATCTGCAGAGACTAGAGTGGTCTTTTGATTAATTTCAGAGATATCCATGCTCACAGGCTGTTAGAAATGAATTTAGGTTTGATTACATAAAATATTTCATGTCAAGGGTGACATTTAGAAATGGAAAAATCCTCAGTCTTGCTGAATTCAATGGGTGATTGCAGTGGGGCCAGATGTTTACTTCAGACAGCTGAAAACACACAGAGATCAACATGGATGGAACACTGTCCTTACCAAAAGATATTCATCTATGTCTCCATCTCTTTTACAATAAATAACCACAAATAGCATATGTTATCACATCTTGCAATTAGATTTCAGATTTTGGATTGATGGACAGATGCAAACAGAAAATTAAACTTCTGCTCTTAAAAAGGAGGTTGAATGTGATCATAAAATGACACTGGTCTACAATAAAATAAATGTCTATTTAGCATGCAAAGTAAGCACTGCAGTTGATTATTTCAATGATTAATTAGCTGTCATTCTGGGTTTTTTGTTTCATGGTATTCAAAACATGCTTACAATTCCTCAATTTGGACAAACATACTGTAACTGTTTTTAGAACTGGTACGACATCATCTTGGGTAAAAAACTTGAAGAAGACAGAAAACCAGAAATGTCAATTAGGAGAGAAAAAGGAAGAAAAATATAAGACCACAAGACAAATAGTAAAATAGAGAAGAGAAAGAATCTGGTCTATATGAATGGAGAAAATAAGGAGATGAAGAAGAGAGATGGGGAGGAAGATACAAAAACAAGGGAAAGAAGCAGTCTAATGACAGCTAATCAAAAGATCTAAAATAAATGTAGCACTGGTACAAGCTAAGAAATTATTTCACTACTGTTACAGTACAGTCTTAATTTAGCCTGTTGCTTTATAAAATAACATATTTTAAAAAGTGGTAGAATTCAGTCAGTTTAATGATTATTTCCTCAGGGGTTTTTTTACCATTATCATTCATCCTTTCAGCTATATTTTATCCTGGAAAGCTTACTTCAATCTTGCATGCTGGACACTGACAATATTACACTAAGGATTATTTTAGTATTACCTTTCACAGTTACTGAAATGACATGATGAGCAGAACCTAATATATTTCTTGCTATACATTTGTAGTTCCCAGAGTCCGCTTCAGAAACATCTATAATCTTGAGAGTTTTCTTAAAGTTTTCAAAAAATGTTCTGTTGGCTGGCAGTTCCCCACCCTCTTTAATCCAGTGGATTACCGGTGTGGGTCTGGAGAAGCAAAAGCACAGATCAAATTTAGGGACTGGAGAAAAGGAAGATGAGAGTTCAATACATTAATTTTTTGAACATACATTTTACAAATAATTATTTTAAGAGCCTTTACCCAGATTTTGGGGCATGTCCAGCAAATGTGCAAAATATGCCAGCATTTGTTTCTAGGAAATGACAAGCCTCACTAACACTGTCAATGGCCATCTGTTCGTAGGCTTAATAATTATAGAATACATTTGTCTGCTGATTAATCTAAAAACCCTGATGGTTAAGAAATGAGTACAAGTGTGTTTCAAATCTTATTGCACTTATACTATTAAATTGATGCTCATGGTGATTTTAAAGGTAGTTTCTAGATAATGACAAGTTATACAATTGTCCTTCATTTAAGCAATACTCTAATGCTTCATGAACGTCATAAATTTTACAGCAGAGCTGTAAGGAGACAGAAGTATTTCCTATGAGAAATGAAGAAAACCATGTCAGTGCTGAGTCAAGTATGGCTACTTGTCACTGCACCACGTCTAAATCTTGGCTATGCCCCTTGGTGTCCACTGAAGTTGAAAGTTGTCCAAACACATGGAGATATACTTTTAATATTACAAGAAATTACAAGGTGTGGCTTACTGAGTAGAATGTCCTGTCTCAAACAGTAATGATTCAAGGCAAATATTCCCTTAGCAGTCTAATATCACATATTTTATAACACGGACACCTAGCAAAGTTGACTTCTAATTATAGTATCAGTAATTAGGAATAGTTGTTTTAAACAAAATCTGAATCTGGCCCTTTGTGGACAACTATGTAAGCTTCCCTCATTGAATTATTTTTTTTTAAAATTACATGACGGCTAAAGACACAAAGCCATATAATGTATAATATTATATTTTTTTTATCCAGCCATTTTATTGGAGTTTGGATTGCTGAATATTTTTATTGCAGGGTTGTCAAAAAGCATGTAACTATATTGCAGGTGAAGATTACCTGAGCTGATGCTACTCCCACTCATAGGTGTGGTTTTGCTAGTGGTGCTGATGCAAAGGCACCTGAGCAGACCACAGCTGAGACAGAAATACTGCACTGATGCTTGTATCAAGCTGTGTCAAGCTGTGCATGAGCGTGCCCTATGGAGCTTATGCAAGTGAATACATGTGCATGATGCTGTGCTGCATCATTTGCAGTTATTTGCTTTCCTCATGGCTACCTCAGAGCACTCTGCATTATGTGCTTTTGTGCACTGTAAACATGTTTACAGTTCCTGAAATAGGTACTAGCACTTCTGCACTACCTAATCTATTCTCAGATTTCTACCTGAGAATGAAATTGATTTAAGATCAAACTAGTTCATGAAGTTAAATTGCTCTTTAGTCATTTTCTACTTGCACAATAACCAGCAGAAGCAAACTTGCATTACATCAAAGAAACAAGTACCAATTAAACTCAATTACAATGAGAAATTGGATGTAAGGAGCTGAAGGTATGTTCTAACAACTCCCACCTAGCTGATCTACTAAGTAATTATTAGCATATATGAGCAGCTTTTTCAGATTAGACCAGCAGATTCTTATCTATTTTTATATAATTTGAGAGCCTGATTGCAAATTTAGGAAAAAAACAGAGGCTTGATTCCTGAGTGCAATTCTGCAGATGTGTGTCCAAGGTTACCCTATTGGTGTTTCTTCCTTGTGTCGTTTAAAAAAACAATGGTACAACCTGAATGCTGTGCATAGGGTTTGGGGAGATCAGAAGGCAGAGGCCGTAATATTTATGTTCATGGTCAGTTTTAAAATCTGCTGATGCCCAAGTAAATGGTGGACTTCCTTAAAAGAGCATTTTACATTTCTGTTTCATTCCATTGTACATTTCTGTTTCGTTGAAATACCTAAGCTTATACAGTGGTAACATTTTAAGCACCTCTGAAATGTTTCCCTCTGTTTCTGTATTTTTATTTAGAAAAAACACTGTCTAAAAAGTAACTCACAATCCTGCTGCAATGCACTCCAACAAAAGCACATTTCCTCTGAGTTCCACTTTGGTACTTGTGCTACCTGTTGGTGTTAGAAGAATTGGTTGCCTCTCTGTAACTGGCTTGGCTGGAACAAGAAAAAAATAAAATAATTAATGTCTAAATTTTATTTTAATATTTATTTATTTATTTTAATATTGATCAAATGCGTACATCCATTCTCACATTTTGGACAGAGATTTTGCTCCACATTGGTCTTTTAATTAAAAATCATTGTGTTACACAACTACACAGTTCAACAAATCAGGTTTTTGACAGACATAACATATCTCAACCTGTTAAATGCTATAATTTTGAACACATACATGAAAAATGTTATTATTAAAGTCGGGAGCAATTGATACATAGTTTTTACATAAGCCACTATGCAGCCTGATGGATGGATGCTGAGCTTTAATCCTAAACAGCCCTTATTCACTTCAGCAGAACTATTACAGGGAGTAAGAGGTCACTGATGTGAGTCATAGTGCAACACTGAAAGTTACCAATTATTTCTAGTCTTCTATCAAAACACAAATAAAGCAAAGTTATTGTATTCAGAAACATAAACCAAGGGGATAAAAGGTACACTCCACTTTGCAATATGCTTTGTTTAATTTTCTAGACAATGTGAGGCATCTTTTCAGAAGTTAAGCCTTGTATTCTCCTCTTACTATATATTTAACTTTAATTCAAGCTGTTCCCCAGTCTGGTAATAAAGAATCATTGATTACCCTGCAAGAAATAACCACTGTAAACAGACAGGTATAAATATAAGACCCATTTCTGACATTATACTCTGTTGGCTTTTGAAGTATTATGGTAGTTCATATGCCTTCATTGAAGTCAGAATAAGAGTACTTTCTGTAATAACAGAGTGCTTTCTGTAAATACTCTAATGTTCTTTTATAGCAATTTTAAAATATAGGATTAAATTGCTCTAAAGTGCAGTAGCAGTCTGAACCATTACAGTAAATTATTGTATTTTTTCTAAATGTGAGCAGAAACATAATAAGCTCTTCTTTATTAGGGTACAGGATTTACTGATAGATTAACATAAATAGAACACTTAATTTTGATCAGTATGTGCTATGAATTCCTTAAAAACTAGTACGTAAACAACTTAAAGTTGGGAGAAAAGGGCCGTCTAGAGTGAGGAACACAGTTGATAGTCACAAGCAATAACTAATCTACCCAATTTCGGCCCTGCTAAGGACTGCTGACTCCTTTTGCAAGACTATGAAAATTCAGAATTACCTCTGGTATTTCTGAGTTGTGAGCCAACCGAATGGTGTTTTCCTCACTAATTGCAGCTAATATATAAGTCTGTGTTCAGATACATATTTCTTGTTTGTTCCTGAATGACATCTTATTTTTATGCAGAGAATTAAAATATTCCCTGCCCCTGTTTTATTTTAGATTCCCATAAGTTATGGTTTAATATGTACAAAGCCTCATTTGACAAGGAAAAAGACAAAACTAGAAGAAATATCATGTATTTTCTATCTATCTCACACAGCATCAAATGGAGAGTCTAGAACCTCAAGTGTTACAGTATCAATGTTGCTCCAAAGTCAGCCTTGCTAAACACACATACACCTGTTTGGGAGGATTTAATTCACAATATACAAAAGACCATTAAACACAGATTAATGTAAAGATCAGCTTAAACACCAGACAAACAAAACTCATCTTTCCCCTACAAAGTTATTTATACAGATAGTATTAAAGTGTTTAGATTTTACACTTATGAAATATGTTAAAAATGAATGGTACATTCAATAAACTATTAAATGTGAAGTGCATCTGTTAAATGCTTAATTGTTATTATGCAGCATGTGATATTGAATAGTCCTAGTGATAATGAACATATCAAACTACTAGTTAAATTGGAGGAAAAATATAAAAAAGCAACACAGTATAGAAGCAATCAAATAGACAGTTTTTAAAATCTGCCCCAGTGTGAAAGGACTTATTTATTATAAGAGTTTACGTTTTTTAGGAGCTATATGTTACAATAACATTGAAACATTAAATATTTGAAAGGATCACACTGTGCAGCTCCTTTCTAAACATGTATTATCACCAGCACTAATAGATACCTTTATTAGAAACCGAAAAGGGAACAAAAGGTTAAGTAGCCATGGAGGTGAAGTTAGTTAACTAAATGCTACTGTGAAACAGGGAATATCAGTGGGGACCAGTGTAACTCACCACCATAAATATCAGTGTCACTCAAATTAGCAGCTATAGTGTCATTCAATGAATCCACTGAAATAAACAGAATATAATGAAGAATGCATACAAGAGGGATAAATCAAAGTACTGGGAATCAAAAGGTGATGATATGGCCACGGTGAGTTAATCAAATGATTGATTAATTTGTTTCAACAGTTACAATAATCATAATAATTTTATATTCTTGGACATGAAAATCATCTGAAAACTATTACTTTTTACACTGTATTTTTCCAATATTTCAAATCTTACAAAACATTTTTTCAAATGACAAAACCTTATAAAGGGAAAAAATGACAGCTTTTAAAATGAATTGTATGTCAGGAAAACTGGAGATTACATTTTAAGTTTATACAGTAATGTAATTTCTTATTCAGAATTAAAATGACAAAATTCCCTAGCATAACACTACTTAACTTTGGAAAATAACTTGAGAATTCTGTATAGATACTATGTAAGTATGTAATTAGGTAATGCAATACCTACTTGAAAATACTTTTACCGAAATGGGTTGTTTCTGCTGTATAGTTTGCGTATGATTAAATCTTGCATAGCAGATATAGTCCTCCCGGGTGTCTTCTGGTTGTACATTAGAAAAATAAAGGTCTCCATTTAGACCTTGGGAAACTCTTTCACTTTGAGGCAGCCTTTGGAAAGCTAAGGAAAAACAAGAACACATTTATCTCAGTTATAATACACACTCCTTTATTATGATCTGCAGACTCCACATTCGCTTGAGTACGCTGTTTGTGGGTTTGTAAATATATAGACCTTTCTAAGTTTCCTCTTGAGCTCCCTTGTCTTCCCATTCTTCCCCAGTGTGTTAATCTACAACTTACATTAAGATCTCCAGCTGCTTTTGGCTTCATGCGTTTGGGCTGCATATCTGCTTGTTTCTTCATTTCTACAGAAATGGAAATTCTTTGAATTTTAACTTAGAGGGAAACTCCACCATCTGTGGTCTTGGTAAGCAATGATCAACTATGTAGAAAAACTGCAAAAAGTAAACTAATTCTGCATAAAAAACCAAACTCACCATTATCCATCCAAAATATTATAGGTGGTGGTAAGCCAACAGGAGGTCTGCAGTGTAGTACTAGTGAATCGCCTTCTCGAACCTGATTTGGTTCTAGTTTTTCTTTTGTCCATAAAGGGGATCCTATAGAAAGCAATTTTAATACACTTACAAACTATGGGTTGCCAAAAATTCCAGAATTTAAAGAAGAAATGCACATGCATCAGAATGTTATCAGAACATCAGAACTACATGCATCAGAATATTAAGTCCTATCATGTTTACTAAAGATTGAATTTTTGTTCTTTTTTATGTTTTCTTGGGAGAAAAGTAGGTTTTCTTTAAAACATTTTTTACAGCAATTATTTGTTGAAAGTATAACCAACTGATTCAAATTATTTTGGCTACTCATTAAAGGTTCTGTAACAGTCTTGGAAAGTTTTAACTATGATAATGCAAAAAAAAAAAAAAAAAGTGATGCACTAATTTAGACAAAAAGGTAGACTTTCCTGAAACAGTATGATACACACACAGTTTTATTAAAACATGTGAGAACAGCACATTTTAAGCTGAGAAGCGTGAAAAACTGATCTGAGATAAAAATCACATAAAAAGCTGTAGGAATAGCCTACCATTAATCAAAATTTTTTAGCTTTATCTTCTTTTTTGTCCCAATCTGTTCTGTATTAAAGCTATTATAAAAACTATGGAATACATGCATCAGAAAGAGAATAAAAATTGTCCTCATCAATGATGTGCATTAAGGATTTAAACATTTTATTTTAATTGTAGCGTCATATATACAACCCAATTTTAAACATCACAGTTCATCCAGACATACAAAAAAAATCAGGAGAGCATTTTAGTTATTAAGTTTTCCAAGGAACATAGGAGAGAACATGCATTACATTATTAAATCTGAATACCAGAAACTATACAATACCTTCTAACATGATCACTTTGATGATTAAATTTTTAAGACAGGAAAAAAAACCCCCGAAACATTCATAAGAAAATAAGCAAATTGAAGTGTTTCACATTTTATGAACATTAAGAGCTTCACTTACTAGAAGGCCTTATAACAATATTGTTGGAAATGGCTGCTCCTCGTTCATTCCTTGCTGTACACTGGTATACTCCTTCATACGCTTCTGCCTTCCCACCATTCATAATATTGATCACAAGGGTCCCTGAATTTGGTTTCATTGTTACCTGTGCATCTTTATCTATATCAAAATGAGTTCCATTGCGTGTCCAGGAGAAGCTAAAATAATAAAAACAAAAAGAAAAGTTTCTTCTTCATTTGCCTTTTGTAGATTGTACGGACAGAAAGAAGAAAAAAGTAATTTTCAATAATACACGGTATTTTTTCTTTAGCAGATAAGTAAGACTTGTTTCCAAACTAAATTAACTAATAAAGTAATAGAGCACTTTTAATATAAGAAATCTGGCAATATTTTAAGATAAAAGGCTTGGCTGAACTTGTTAACAGGATCCATTTCAAAGGCAATATTTAAAAAAAAAAAATTACATTAAAAGATTCTGAAGTTAATCGTTTATGGAAAAGAACTGATTTTCTTTCTACTAAAGATGATACAGTAACATCTGTGAGAACTGATATTGCTAAAGCTGCATTAGCATTTCCATTATAAAACCTATTGTTGAAAGGGTTTATAAACCTGCCTTTAAAAACTTGCTCTGGGCTGAAATGTGTCATCTCAGGTCCCAGCAGGAGACCATTTCTTTTAATTGGTTTGGCCATTTTAAAGTAATGCGAGTGAATTAAAGACTGTATGGTTAGTTTGATTTATTTTCACTACTCTAACACAAACAACCATGATTCTTTAAATGAAATTTTGCAGTCTGATAGCCCATAATTAATCTAGTAAATTTATACTGGTGTTACTCAAAGCAAGAGATGTTTTGAAAAGTAGTCACTAAAAATTAAGACTATTAGAACTCATTAAAAAAAAAAAAAAGCAGAGATTCAGTCTGCAACTTATACTACCATAAACACCAATTTCTTACATGTGCTTTGTTAATGGCTAAAAGTATAGTTACAGAGAACAAGACCAACGCCCGTGAAGTGCTGAGCACTCACAGGTTCAAATGTTGTGAACAGCAGTTTTCCTACTTGTTACACTTCTGCTTCATAACCTTAAACACAAACACTATATATACTTACTGTTTGAATGCTTCCTAAAAGTATAAACATATACAGTACTAGAAAAGCTCAAATTTTAAGTGACTCAAATTGTGTGCTGACCTTCTGCAGTAGGAGGGCAAGACTGGGCATGCTATTTGCATTTTGTGGTGGGGAAGAGCAGAAGAACTGGACCTGACCAGCAGCACTGCACCACACTGCAGTGCTTTTGGGAGGACTAGTGCGCATACTGAACCAATAGTGAACCTGTTTCTTACGACTTTGCGGGTGAAGCTGCAGAACGTGGGGTTCCTGTAATCCTTTGCCACCAATAACACTGAAGGATACAGGGAACTGTAATGTAGTTTCAAATGAGAGGTGACAAATGTGGTACGAAACCCTGAATTTGAGATACATGAAAGTCAGAATCTTTGCTGCTCAAGCTATAGGTATCCATAAACCTTTATGCCAGCTGCTCTCCCCAATAAGAAGTTACCCTGTTTTAACAAACAATTCACACTCCGGGCTGGGAAAGTTCATCTTCAACTTCAGAGCTTTGAAGCAGCTCAAGTTCCAATATGCATTTTCACATCATCAAGACTGACGGACCAGACTAATTATTGAAATAAATTATTTGGATGTCATATCTTTAAAAATAAGCAAAACTAAGCACAAGCTTATAAAACTCATTAGAAAATTCTGCACTTAAATCCTGTCACTTCCTCTGTAGCAGGGGAACAAAGCAAGATACAGGTTTGATGGAAAGGTGAGGCTGTACAACAGAGAGCCCTGGCACGTGACTCAGATATGTCAGTGTCACGGACAGTGCTCTTAGTCTCTCAGGTAAATCCAACACAAAAAAGGCCTTCAAGAGAAACATCTGCAGAAGCACTACAGTTGTCCCAAAGCGCACAATAATAATCTGATCCTCCAGGTCAACACCCAGACTCTTAAGAATGGCATTGTGCCTGCTAAATAAAAATGCTGGTAAACATAGCAGCTTTATGGCACTCCTACCATTAACAGAACACTAGAAAAGTTGACAGTATCCCAGATAATCTCCATCTTCTCCATTCTGCTGCCCAGAATGATCTCAAGGCATGGTCATAATGATCATGATCCCAAGGCAACCAGAAGTAATAATGTAGAAAAAACCCTGGTTATTCAGAGGAAGTACATTTAATGAGCTCTGTGTGCGTCTGAATGAGCAATTATAGACTGACCGTGTAAGTAAGCTGAAACATAACACTACCAAGCACAGAGAGATGCACATTTCTCTTTATAGTCTCTGAAGTCAGAAGCAGTTACTAGCAATGCCAGAATGCATCACGGCTCCTGCTGTTTCCAGTCCAGGTACTCAGTATTTGGAATAAGTAGTTTTCAAATATTTCAAGATACTGAAATAGGGCCTTAAAATGGAAGACGATCAGGAATCTGATCTATACACATGGTTACCATTTCTGCCAAAACCAAAACTTGAGGCTATTAAATACACTTGGTAAATCAAGGCTACTGATCATTAAAACTGATACACATTACATAACTTCCAAAAAAATGCTTATGTATTTCAAGATGAGCCTCGTAAACTGGAATGTTTTACAAAACATTAAATTTGAATTTATTAGTGTTACTCTGAATTTATTCAACGTCCATTCTTCTTAGACACTATGCCTAAATCTGGAATATGATCCAGTTCATAGTATGGCAGGCCTCTTAGTGCATTCCATGGGCATTTACCTATCTGCTCTTGTAATAGTCGAGTATTATTTTATTGTTAGAGCTTTGAGGAGAAAAAAAATACCACAGTTGTGTGATGATTATAGAAAAGCTTAAATGTCAAGTATGAGAAGAGTCAAGTTTATGCCACTATCTGGTAGCTGTTTAAATTACAAAGGTAGGAGTGCGTGCATGTTTCTGCATGTGCAAGCACATACATATGCATATACTTGTTAGTTTACAAAAGTTACATTATGTTCTCCTAGTTTTCCTATGCTGTTAGGCCAACAAAAGCAAAACAAAATGCTACTAACCTAGGAGGTGGCTTTCCTTTTGCTTCACACTGTATTACAATATTCTCTCGAGGGTCAACAATGTAATCTTTTGGAGATTGCTGAGTTATCGTAGGAGGTTGCGACACTTCATTATGGAATATAAGAAACAGAGAGGAATTTAACAATATTTTCAAAGTATCAGCAAGATAGTTTTGTAAGCAGAGAAAGCAGAATTGCAATTAGCAATCAAATCATTGACAGAAAAGTGGGATTAAAGTATCCTTTCTATTAGGAGGCTGAAGCCCTCTACTCTTGTAAATCAGTGTAGCTATACTAACTTCCAACTGAGCTATGCTGATTTACAGCACATGAAGATCTTGGCCAAAAAGTCGAATGAATGTCATTTCTATGTGTCAGATTTCAAGATTTTCAAAAAACCAAAGGACAGTTGAATTCTAAGTCCAACATACCCTGAATGAAGACTTGTGAGACATATACCCACACAAAATGTTTTTTACCACACAGAAGAAAGAAAAGTACATTGCTTTGTATTTCTAAACATTCTATGTATTTCCAAATTCTCTACGGGTGTAAACTTTTCACACATTTATTGTGCTCAACATATTGAATTAATATAAAGAGCATGCTTTTTGGAACTACTTTTCAGGAGTAAAAGATGTGTTACAACTAAAACACTGTAAAAAAAAGACAAAAATAGTAACTAGTTTCCAAAAAGAGTAGACATGTAGGAAAAGTCTAGTACTGGTTCTCCTTAAAAAACCCAACAAAAATATAGTCAATCTTGTGAATTGCCCCAGGAGAAACAAACATTTAACATTTATGATTTATCAAGTACTCGAGAAAGAGTAACACAAAACTGAATTTATTCACCTGACAAAGTGGTTGGTGCCTACCTATTTAAAGTAATTTATAATCTGTTACATTATCTATGCCAATTTTTGCATTAAAAAAATATCCTGTTTATGATATTAAGATAGTGAGAAAGGTGTCTTCCTCAACATTATTCATCTGTTTATAGTTCAGTGTCATCTAAAGGAACCAGTTTAATAACATGCCCGTGAACATCCCTGTCTAATGTTGTAAATTGTCTGTCCAGCAATACACTTTGCTAGTACTCTGGGGTCATTTCTAGCCACTTTAGCAAAATATTTCAATCATTAGAGTTAACTGTGTTCTCATGCCTCACTCTAGCCAGTTAAAATTGTAAAACTGGGATTTTTATTTTAAGTCTTCCCTACCATTATACATTAAAGTACTCTGTTGCACAGAAAGAGGTAGCTGTCTGTAAAGCCCTACGCACAAGAAATAGCCAGGAAAAAAAAATCAGATAATGGAATCATAACGAGATATAGCAGCTACGCAGAACAGAACAGGCCATGCAGAGCTGGGTTTTGCTCCTCTTCCTCGCTGCAGAGAGGAGAGTGCTTAAAAGAGGATGGTGACATTTTTTACATGATGACGACTTTTTGTGTATTTCTTTAGAGAGGCACTTTGAAGCCGGTCCTTTTCCCTCTCAGAGGCATTTCTCTGGGTCAGTACACGTCAGATGCTTACTTGGGAAAAGCAAGCACACTCTGAAAGGGGACATGACATGAACACTGCCCAACATACAGCATATTCCATCTGATGCACATCAAAGACCTGAAGTCTCCACCCCTATGCTATGCATTGCACTTAAAACTTACTAAATTAACCATGACAGTAGAGCTGAGTTAGGAGATCCCATAAAAGATAAGGTCTACTTAAAGAACTGTATCCACTGTATCCACTTAAAGAACCATCCACTTAAGGATATAAAACTATCTCCAACTAGGACATGTAAAATAGTATATAAGTACATATATTCCAATGAATTTATTTTTTATCAAATATATTTACTCCTGAAAGTAGTAATAAAACATTGCTCATGCTGATATTGAGTAAAGATTTTAATGTTCAGATAGCACACAATCAAAAATCACACAATTAATTTGTTCAAAATATCAGAACACTGATTTATGTACAGTAGTATTTTCTGAACACTGCATGCACAAAACATTTAGCTACAGCAAACCAAATTATCAACTAAATGTCAGAATCACACATTTTTGGACTGCAAATTCAATTTGCAACACAACCAGTATTAATTTTCAGCAGCACACAGCCTAGTTTTTGTGGACAGGAACTTACATTCTTCTAGAAGTTTTGCTTTTATTCCCCCATCAGAATCAGCAGTTGAATGGACAAATGGAGATTAAAGAGAAACATTTGTTAGTTAAAAGAAAATTAGCATTTTGAGAGGGAAGATAAGTATCTCTGACAAGTACATTGGTCACCATTAAAAAGAAAACATTTAAAACATTTAGCACTGTAACCCATGCAGTGATGCCTGAAATTCCAGTCATGGTTTCCATTGTGTCAGATATTACTACATTTATCTCAAAGCTCATGGTATGAGAAACTTTTCTGAAGTGTTGACTTTTTAAGGGCAACCATGGTATGTGATTTTGGACTTGCAAGGACACAAAACACTGATAGTGAGGAGACAGCAAATCAGAATTAATGGAGTGCACTGCCCTCATGCTGCAGTCAAAATCAATCCACCCATATGAGCATATGGAAGAACCAAAGGAATGCTTCAGGCTAAAATTACTCTTACAAAGACGAAAGCACCTAATTCTACTCAATAGACATGCAATCCCTTTTGATTTGAAAAATAACTGAAAAAAAAAATCATCTTACTTGTCACATCTTTATCGTTTACTTCAAATATTTTGCATATATATCTCCTCATCAATAATGTTTCAGAGCAAATCAAACTGCTTTTGGTCAGATATATTGTCAGTCATCCTTACCTACTTTGAGACACTGACAAGCATAGGAACTGCTAACCTGGATGAAACCTAAAGGTTCAACTAATCAAGTATGTTCTCACCACCAGGTCTCTGTGGTGGGTATGTAGGGAAGACCCACAGAAAAGGTAAGTCCTTCCCTTGTGGTGCTCTCCCAGAGCCCATTCTAATCATTACTTATGAAAGCAATAACATCATTATAGATGTAATTTTGGTTAATATGATTTTTGGCTAAAAATTCAAGTATGTGACTTTATCAGACCTAAGAAAGTTATTATATATTATGTAGTAGGGAACAAGTTAATTGAAAGTTAACGTGATACATCTAAAAGGGCTACTCATTTTTGTTTATTGATGCATTTCTTGTTAATTTAACCTGAGGTGTTGCTCTATACAAACGATATTAGAGTGGTGCACAATTTACATTAGTTCCTAGACTACGAGATGGGTTTAAAACACTATTTCTAGCCTGCAAAAATATTCAGGGAGAAAAATTAAGCTTAGAAAATAAGACATTCATTCATCAAACTTTTAAAGCCCTTTTTAAGCCACAGTTTATTGCTCCAAAGGCATTCACAGCACAAGTCTGATGTGATTCAGATATATTGATCTTGTTACAGAAATACAGGTCATTGGTTTGAGAGGCTTGTAAATATGCATGGGGTAAAAACCACCAAAGCAGTTGCAATTTATGTCAATGATTATTAAAGAAAAACATGCATTTGTGGAAGGTAAGGACCAAAAACATGGGAGTAAAGAAAGCCATGCCGATTAGAATCATAGGCAAATTTACTGACGTATTAATCCATCAATTTAACACCAGCCCTATGTTCTCTTCTCTGGTAACTGTTTAACAAATGAATAGTCACTGTGAGGTGCAGCATGGTTCACTGAATTCTGAAAATGTGATCATGCTTATCTTAAGAAGAAAATAACAACCTGAAGCATGAATAATTTCATAAAATTAGCTATTAGGGCTATAAAACGCAGCAGCTACCATTGCTTCCTGCTACCTTCAAGGTTCCCCACTAACACAGTCTTATATTAGACAAGAATTTCAGATCTTGGGATTTCCTCTCTTCTAGATGTTTCCTCACTGGTTAATGCCTGAGTTCCCTGCTCAGCACACATGCTTTTAACTTAAAGTTAGGCATTTAACTGTTTTCAGGCACTGCCTAGGAAATCTAAGAGCCTAAATTACTCTTCTGGATTAAAAAGTAAGATGCTTCCAGTGTCTGAATTTTAGGTATTTGAATCTTTTACTAGATCTCATATCAGCTCCTGGAAACCTCTTATATGAAGATAAGGGTGATTGTTACAGCAACTAGGAATTGTCCTGGGGCTTTCAGCAAATTGTCAATATGATCTTAATTTCACAAATAATTAGCATTCAACTGGGCTTCTCTGCCCTTCTTCATTTTAATCTAATAAAGTGTTCAATAAAGGCACCCTGAAGCGTGAGTATTCATGAGAATCCTATGTTAACCCTTCTCAAGTGAACAATGTAAGTCATTTTATATGCACAGTTTTTGAAAATCTTCAGTAAATTAGTGTAAATATTCATAATCATAATGTCCTGACTGAAGCAAGCAAACACACTCCATGTTTAGCTCCATGTTGGAGTTATCTTCATCTTCTTATACAGAAATTATTTAACTAATCTTCCATTATTCTGCACTTATTTAGCAGGTTAATACTTACAGTCAAGAGGTACATCCAATGCAGAAATCATTTGGCACAGAAAGAGGACCAAGGAAGCTTTGCTTGCAGATGTGCTGCTCTTTTTCATCATGATTTTAGGCTGTATGGAGTAAATCACACTTGAAGAATGAAGTACAACTTCATCAGACTAGGTAGCTTGGAATAGTTATGTAAATATAGACAAGAAACCTGGTAAATAAAAACAAGAGAATAACACTATGTAGATACTATGGGGAGTTGAATGATCACATCTTAATAATATTATGAAATACAAGCAGTCTACATACTATATCCAGGGATAATAGTTACACCATGTGGTCTAATGAAATCCAAGCAGAGATCCAGAAGTTCTTAGGACACCTAGATGATAACCCTTTCTCAAGGAAGCTAGTGAACAACTCCTATAACCTTGTTGAATGGAAATACAAATGCATCTCCTAAGAAGGATAAAGCATCAGTCCAGCTAGTTAAAAAACAGTATATACTAAAGATAATAGCCCTCTGATGTAGATTTAGGAGACTAAAGCTGTGAATGCCCACCTAGTCTCTCTTTCAAACACCCTGAACAATTCTTGGAAAGAGTTATTTTAGGCATCCACTCCAATGAAAACATGTCTGGCCACAAATTTGCTAAGTAAACTGTGGCATCTTCCTGCAGCTTTGAGTTAGGTATCTTAGCTTCTCCCTGCTTTGGAACTCTTCCTAATAGACAGCTGTAGACTGAATACAGAAGACTTCATGGATTGCCATGCTGAGGTGCTAGCTTATATACTGTATAGGAACCTAGGCTCCTATTCCTGGATTTCTCATTCCACACAAAATACATAACATTGAAATACTTAGTCATTTCTAGCCTGAAACCAAAATCTAATTAACTGGCAGCACACTATCAAACTCTCTTCTCCTCCTTTCCTATGTGAAGAGGTGTCAGAAATGAAACTTAAGGGAAATCAGTTCTTTGAAATGTGCTAGATTTTCCCCCTCAACCGAGCATGAGAGATCATGTTAGCCACGGCAGAATGATTCTGGCTCCCTCCTTATTTTTACTGCATTCAGGACCAAGCTCTAACTTAGAAGAATGCTGAAAGAGTAAAAACTAGCTGCCTGCAAGCCCCATCATCATCACCAGTGACCTACAAAGAGCTATAAGAATACAGCCTTAGAAATCCAAATGGTGCTTACACAATGCATTCTCAGTAAATGGACATCATCTGAGAAAGTACCTCCCAGATGCCAGACTGATCAGAAAGTTCGCAGTGACCAGCATTAATTTACCTTGAAGACAGCACTTCCTCAGCTATGCCTACAGATTTGAAACACAGTAATATCAAGTACACAAAGAGTTTAAGTTGCAAAGAAGCAGCTGCCTTACAAATGTTAAATAAAGAGTTATTTGTGCTTCTGGAAGTTACTTAAATCAGTCTATGCTAAGAATTTCCCTCAATCTTCAGGTTACAGAAGAAATTATGTCTCTTAATTGCTGCTGTAAATGGTCTTTCTCTTTGTATAGTCTTCTGAGCAGAGACTGGAACTGGAAACCAGAACTGAGGTGTAGAGCTCAACCTCTCATCCTAACTTAGCACATCAAACTCCCTGGGTCTTCCTGTCACTATCTATAACACAAAGGTTTTTTTCAAAATCCAAATATCCCAGCAGGTTAAACTCCTAGAGACGTAGTGCTCCCTGGAGCTCTTGGAAACTGCTGACTGGGGCACCACGTGAGAGGGCAAACTGCTTATTCACATTCAAAACTATCTACAGTAGTGCAAACCATAACAAAATAACTATTTGTCACGGCAGATTAGAATTATTACAAAACTCATCAGAAGAGAGAACACCTGAGTTCTAGCCTTTGCATAATTATTTATACAAACTGGAACTGCAGAAGCAGACAAGGTGGCAAGCCTAACTCCAAAATACCCAGAAAGTGGTTAAGGCATACAGCAGGGAACCATGACAAGTACTCAAGACTTTCCTAGAAAAATAAAATGAACATTTCTACATTTTAAATGAGCACCCTAAAGCGCTGGAGGTTTAGCTGGGGAAGGGGAGAAGTGTTTCTTCCATCCCACTTTCGGCACATACAGTTTCCTATGCTCCTGCTGCAGTGAGTAAGGGGAAGGAGAAAGGCTTCTCTTGAGAGTGCCTGAGAGCACTCCAGCGTGTTTCCCGCGATGAAGTGCTCTCCAGAAGGCTGATTTTGTTCCATTGACTACAGCTGTCTGCTCTTCGCCAGTTAAACTAGGTTCTCACACACTGTTCTCCTGATCTTTATGTCATATCCTCATTACAGCATCACTGCAATTAACAAGGTGCCCTCCCTGTACAATGTGTTTGACTCAGGATTTACAGGATACTCTTTGAAGTATTCTACAAGTGAACCTTGACTTTTACTGTTTCTTCTCCAAGCAAAATTTCAGTTATCCTTACAAAACTCTGAGAATCTGATTATCCACTTTATTGTCTTGTTCTTTCACCATGTAAAATGAGTATTGCAGTGATTTGAGAGTATTTTAAAATTAAATTGCATTCCCTTTGAACAAGTACAAATGAATACGCAAGCAGTGGTGAATCAGGCATGTACAATTAAAATGATTGTGAAAGTAATACCCTTGAGAAAATGCCTCACATTGTCTACGTCTGCTACCACAATGTTCCAGTAGGATACTTACTGAGTCTACTGCTGGGATGTTCAGATATAATATGGGAATTCAACAGGCAGTGGGAATTATAAAGCTGAGCTTGCACACTGACTTTGTCATCCTTCAAAGAGGCAATGTGCCCAAACGGCTTGTGATAGAACATATGTAACTGAAAAGGATTTTAGGTTTGTCAGCACAACTGGGTGCTCTCATTGAATATATTCAAGATTAAATCTGACATAATTTAGTAAAAATACAACAGCTGCTGAGTAGAACTAAACATTCCTTTGATATAATATTATCTACTACAAAATAAGGCCAGGCCTCTAAGTGCAGATCAATGTAAAGGCTTCAATTTCAAAACTTGAAATATTTATACAGCAGATTGCCTTTTCCTCCAGATAATTTATTTAAGATCTCTCATAACTCAGACATTTTGTCCTACCCCTTTCATAGGAAAACACATATATTTTGACAGCTCATTCAGAAGTCTATTCACTGATTTCTACAAAATAAGTTTCTCTATACCTACATACCTCTTATGTACATAACAAAATATCTCTCGTTATATCTTCTGTGCTTCTTGCTGAGATGCTGATTGCGAGTAAAAACATGGACTAAAGGTTGAAGCTATGGTGTAGCAAACAGGAGTCAAGGTAAATATGAATGCATAAGCAAAGTATAATAGTATTTTATCACAAAATTTTATCACATTTTATCAGATTTCAAAGGGAGAGCTTTTATGTATGACAAAAGAACAAGGATCAAGTGAGAGACATCCACTTTTTTTTCCCCTTTTTTTTTTTAAAGATATTACTACCTTTTACAGCTGAGCTACAGAAAGACATGTGTGGAAGAATGAAAGCACCAGTGAGTCTGAGGCAGAATATCTGGCAGGAGCATGAAACACAGTTTGGTGCCAGTGATCTCTTCACTGTGACTCACATGTCTGGACACTTTTGGCCATAAACAACAAAAACGTACATTGAAAACACTGAAGGAGCTAGGAAAAACAGCATGCATATGGAAGGGATCCTTTGGGAGGCAGAATCCAAGATTCCTTTTCATAATATAAATCAAATGGGACAGGGACCTTCTCCTTGATTTTAAGAGCTTAAGAGCAAATGAATCATAGAATCATAGAATCATTTAGGTTGGAAAAGACCTTCAAGATCATCAAGTCCAACTGTAAACCTAGCACTGCCAAGTCCACCACTAAACCATGTCCCTAAGTGCCACATCTACACGTCTTTTAAATACCCCCAGGGATGGTGACTCAACCACTTCCCTGGGCAGCCTGTTCCAGTGCTTGATAACACTTTCAGTGAAGACATTTTTCCTAATATCCATCTAAACCTCCCCTGACACAACTTGAGGCTGTTACCTCTCATCCTATCACTTGCTATGTGGGAGAAGAAACTGACACATCACGGCTTACATCCCTTCTCTCTGAAGGAAGTCTCCATACTACCTATGCACTGTGCTACTCCCTGAATGATGTCCAGGCATCCTCTGGGAGAATTATGGTTGGCTCAGGTCAAAATCTGCCAGGGAGAGTGTTAACAACTGAACAGCATACATGATTGCAGAACACACAGAGTATGGTATATTCTACTATACTATATTAGTACTAAGTTCTAGTAATTCCTAATTGGGATATTAATACAGACAGACACACTCTCAATGGACGTTTCAAAGTTTAATCAATTAAGGCTCTAGTTGACAGAGGGAACACGCTTTTCCTCTAACTATCTTCAACGTAAGCTTTGATTTCCTTGTAAGTGCAGCTGCAATATTTTTTTAATAGGATGTAAGAAGTGTAAGGGAGTGTATTTACTGAAATTCAGCCTAGTGCAAAGTTAAAGTATTTTCTAAACGTAATATTGTTCCACAGAGTTTTGATGCATCAACCGATTATGCATTTCTACTCAATTACATTATTTTAAGACAAAAAGGTCTCTATGAACATGAATTGAAATCATGGTCACTGTTAGAAATGTGAAAGGGTTATAAAACTGCAAGAAAGAACAACTGGAATACTTCATGCACATTAGGGAAAAAAGCATTCTATTCTATATTGTCATGATTAAATTAATGGGGACCAAGTTAGACACTGCAAATGAGAGGAAAATTACTACTGAGCAAAATACTTCCTCTGCTTCATTTGTCTAATACCTGTATTTTTTCTCACAGAAATATATGTTTTTATTTCAGGGAATAATATAATTCCCTGAAATAAAATAGGGAAATAAATAATTTAAATTATTTATTTAAATTAATAAACAGTTTTCAAGGAAATCTGTTTCAAAGCAACCTATATAAAACTCCACAGAAACATGAAAAGCAATTTCAAATGAGGTAAATGGATTTAATGACTTGTACATAAAAAAGTGTTGATAATACACACATTTTATTTTAAACAGATAAAAAGCACAAAATGCTTGCTTTTGAGGACAACTGCAATACCCTTATCACTTAATGACAGATCTTTATAGGGCTTATGTATTTTATACAACTATGCTAACTATGCAAGTATCAATAAGATGATTTAAAATACTTTTGCACAACTGGTTTCAATTTTCACACTTCTTTTTTAGCTTATCTAGCATTTCCAGCAATAGGTAACATTAAAAACTCTGATTGGAAACAATTATTTCATTTAAAATCTTTCAAATAGAAACAGGTAACAATGCACTTAGTGTTATACTACCTAAGTGGCATGGACATAGTACTAACAGAAACAATAATGCTATTTAGATATCGGCTTTATTCTAGCTATTTTTATGGAGGTAGCATGTCTTAATAGACCAAACACCCATGTACATGTCGACAGACCTATTCTGAGTCCTACTCAAAATTCTGCTCTTGAATAACCATGTAGTCAATTCAGCCCCCACTGGTTTGCTTTCCCCATCTACCTCTTACCTATTAGATGTAAATTGTCCAAGGTATGGTCTATTTACAGGTAGGTGGTCTTCATCTACTTACCACAGGACGCATAGCTCTGGGGTGGCTGAATACAGGCCATCTGACACCCACCCAGCTGATGCAGCCTTGCATGAGGTTGACTCCTCTGGCCCAGCCAGGACTGAGCAGGGTCGTACAAGGGCATGAATGCTCAGGGTCTACCTAAGCACAGTCAACACCAGATCAGTCCTTTAACAGTGTTTTATTAGGGCAGGTAGGGGTGAAGATATGAAGATATGTCTGTTCGGGCAATTCTGTAAGGTGTACATAAAAAGAAATTATTTTTAAAACTTCCCAAAATACACCGAATTAGAACTATTTCTAATCCTCTAGAACTCTGGATAGTACCACACTGCTTTCCTCCAAATTATCCATTTGTCACAGTCTACTATAGATACATAATTTAAAGTCATCAGGGAATACTAAATAGTCTTCTCTGACCTCCTGTTTATGAAGCTTAAGCCCATTGCTTTGTTTTTGGCTACATTGTATGTGCTACGGGGACACCCATGTGAAGAAGACTGGATCAAGAATAAACTCTGCAGAGAGAACTCCTGAGTTCAACAAAGAACTCCTCAGCACTAATTCGGATGCTGCAGGTACTTATTAGTGTTAGATGGTTATATGTACTTTAGCCATTTTTAAGCTTTTTTGACAAAGGCAGATGGCAAAGCTGTGTGCCGCACTCTAAACGTTTTCAGCAGTTCTATATACAGCGAAAAATCATCAGCCTGGTCACGCTCCTGAGCTCCCCCTACACACCATTACTTTTTTGGCTCTGAGACCGTACTTCAGCATTCAGACTGGTCTCCTTCCTTCCCACAACCAAGACACAATTTCCAGTTACTCTACTCTTATCCTCTATTTTCCACTATGGGAAAACCACTTAGTCCTTGAAACTCCTTTACTGACAATCCTATATTAAGACCTGCTAGCTGGTTTGTTATTCATTAAAGTCTGGTCTGTTTCATTATATAGTTCAATTTATGTTTTTTTTAATCGGTTTCACATGGCAATAAGTCAAATGCTTTTCAAAGTCTATTACATCGACAGCATAATCTTATCAAACTCGTAATTTTATCAAATATTAAAAGATTAAAATCAAGTTTTTGGTCAATCATTTGTTTTACAAGCCCTACTTTCCATAAAACTATGTTGAGTAGAATTAATTTTACTCATGGTCTTTAATTCCCTATCAGCTGAATCCCCAATCAGCTTTTTCCATATGTTCACTGTGATTTATATCAAGCTATATTTACCCTGCTCAATCTGCTTGTCTACTCTGAATCTGGGCAGAACACCAGCTTTCTTCCAGTCTTAAGGAACGTATTAAAAATGAAAACCTGTGAACCAGAAATCTCCCCCACCAGCTCCTCTAGAACTCACAGGTAGACCCATCGCACTTAGACCTGCTGACTAAAAATATGTATCTTCAGCACATATTATTTAATATTTATTAATGGTTACTATGACTAAAAAAGCTCTCCATCCTAACATGACGCATCATACTTTTTCTTCCAATTCATCATGTTCCTTGCAATAAAAAATCAACAGCAAGAGAAGAAAATGATTGTGAAGCAGCTCGCAAAACAGTGCTAATCCTGTTTCTGTTCTTAAGACTTGGTCCTGTAAAAACAAACCAACTATTTCTCTGCTTGTCCCCTCCATGGCAATGGCCAACACACCTGCCATGAGAACAGAAGCTCTTTCACACAAGTGTCAGTACTGACTGCGCATCTGCACAGCCCCAGCACAATGCGACCCAATCGCTTCTAGGGTAACTTCAGAATCAACTACGGAACTAGCAATGTAGAACAGCTTCATTATCCACCCATTTTGCATCATTACTGAACTGCACTTGTACCAGGCCATCTGACACCCACCCAGCTGATGCAGCCTTGCATGAGGTTGACTCCTCTGGCCCAGCCAGGACTGAGCAGGGTCGTACAAGGGCATGAATGCTCAGGGTCTACCTAAGCACAGTCAACACCAGATCAGTCCTTTAACAGTGTTTTATTAGGGCAGGTGGGGGTGAAGATATGAAGATATGTCTGTTCGGGCAATTCTGTAAGACATCCTCCCTCCAACAGCCACTTGCCCATTGAATGGGAGACAGGAGGAAACCCCTGGGTTCCAGGTCAGCTTTGATCTTTTCCACATTGTTAAGGCATAGGCAATCTGGATCTTGACTCATTTACTTGTTTCTGGTTTTTTGCAAAAAATTTCTTCTCTCCAAATATTTTTCCCTTTTTCTTTTGTGAGTCTTTAGTGTTGTTCTTCCCTGAACACTATAAAATTTTATAGCTGCTAACTGCGGCTCATTGGTAAATCACTATGAGCACTGGGATACAGCTAAAAAAGCAAGGATATACGTTCTTAAAAATGCCACTCAGCAAAGTCTTATTTCAACCGTCTGCTCTAGAAGTACAAATGCCACATCCTAGTAGTGCCCAAAAATGCAGGGTAAAAAGAAAAAACTAAGCACGAAGTTTAAATGTCTAATGAAGCGCTGCAGGTAAGCCCATAAACTCAGTCATCATCCATAGATTCAAACCTTCTCTAGGGAGCAGACACTTAGACTTGATTTTTAAAAGACTAGAGCAGCGCTGATCTGTCCTTTTACAGTTGTCTTACATATTCCCTGAGGACCTATACTGGATTTGGCCCTTCTGAGGATTTAAACAGAGGAGCACTTACTTTCTAGATCCTGCTCAGATTAAATTATAAACTGCTTTGGCTGGGGTGATTACATACATGGCAGAGCAAAGCTGTGGATAGCCCTCAAACAGGGAGGTAAGCCTAGTAAGCCTGGCAAGTTTAGATGCCTCCAGAGTCAAATCAGCAGCTGAACAGCATTTTTGGATTGCAAATTTAAACTCAGACGTCTCAATCTTGCTTGGGTGCTTTCTGGTGTCCTAAATTCTTGGCTGGATCCAGTCTCTTTCACCTCTTTTACCTCCTCACAACAGAAGATGGAACGGAGCACAAAAATAATGGTTTAGTGCCATTTATTTTAGTAGTCCTTTAGAGTCATTACAGCCTGAACAAATATGCTTCATGTCTTATGTATGTATGCATACTTTGCTGTCTTTCAAAGACTTGGTTGAAGTGCTTGAATTGAGCGCAACTTTGCAAATCTACTGAAGACTATGAGTTTACACAGGAGGGAGTAAAAATATAACTTGCATAGGTTTAGAGAGATATAGTTTGGCTTGAAGCGCATCACTAAATATGATCAAGGAGACTAAAGAATTCAGCTTGATTATTAAATTCTCAGTGAGTTAGAAATCATTCAGGGTGAGTGAGAGAAAACAAATTAAGAAAACACATTTTTACAGCCCCTGGATGTTAAAAACAGGTACCTACATGATGGTATCGTTAGGATAGCTCTTCAGGCTATGCTCTGAGATTTTTAGAAGCATGCAAATGATCTAGTCGCTCATTAAGTCCACTTTCAGAAGATCTAATTCAGACTGAACTTCAACAAGACAAAGGTTTTCAAGTAGCCCATCTCTTTCCCTCTGAAAGGTTTTGCAATAGAGCAAAACAGTGCTTATGAGAAAAATATCTGTGAATCATCAGACTGCTATGACAGCCATACCGTACTGTGCAAACAGAACCAGAAGGAAAAACTGCAGAGTGGGCAGAAGGAAAATGCACCATCATCCTGAGTGAAGAATCCCAATTCAATGATTACAGTTAGTTCCTTGTAAATATGCAAAAGGGATGCTCAGCTGAAATGCTCCCTGAAACGTTAATTTCTTTACCCGGGAGATATGATGAAAGGGATTTTTTTCCTTTTTTTCCTTATTTTTATTTTTTTTAACCCACCAGAATTCAGAGCAGGTGCCTCAGAGAGCTCACTTAGGAGAAGGTAATACATTCTGTATTACTCTGGTTAATTACCTTCTTTGCATCCCTCCAGCTAACCCCAAAAGCACTATCTGTCTAGAAGTATTCCTGCAATCCTGGAGATATTCTTGTGAAAAGCATACTGTGCAAAAGAGCAGAATCTAATTCAAAGACAGGGAAGCTCCTCCCTTTGGGAAGTAGAGCAGAAACCACTAATATTAGCATGAAATGCCAGAATAGTTATGCTAGGGAGGAGGTCACTCAGAATAGGGACAGTGCCAGAAACTGAGGACTAAGGCATTCTGTCAGATATAAAACCCTAACAAATACATGAACAAAGGAGGGTAAACAGTGCTGAGGGAACAAACTGTACAAACTCCAGCTAGCTGCCTTGGGTAGATATTTTGGAGATGGGGGTTGGGGACTGGCCACCTATGTGTAACATCTATTTAAGAGGCAAAAGTTAGCATGTTTGCTGGTTTAATTTTAATTAATTCTGTTAAAGGAGTTACAATTACATCTGTTAGCTTGGAATCTCTGCCCACCATTAAAAACTGAAATGAACCGAAAGCTCAGATATAAACACTTCTACACTTTAGAAATATCCCTGCCTTTCTCTCTAAAAGTGCTGATAATGTTCACGATGATTATAGCTGTGCAAATCAGGTCTGTCCCTGCTTTAAACAACACTAATTCATGCTGCCACTGTTCCCAACAGAATGATGTGAGACTTAAGCAAATGAACCAACTCCTTAAAATTTGTTTGTGAATATCACCAGTGCTGTGCTACATTTCATAAGCAGGTTACCATGCGCAGGTACGCTACTGAGGATGAGGGATGCAGGGATGAGTAGTGCTCTAACAACGGTCAGAAAGAATTTGCCAATTTTTAAGATTTTCTGACTTTATCACTTCTCTATATGAGTATCTCTAGTTCCCCCTCACTCTCAAATAATTCATAATACGCAAAGTGCTAAGTAGCTTTGTCACCTTCATAAAACCTGCCTGCTGCAGCTGGCCACCTCAACTCTATAGATAAAGGAGGGAAGGTTGGCATTCAAGCCTCCTTTTTTTTCCTGCTGTCTTTGCTTTGCTTTTTATTTCTTTTTTTTCTTCTTTTTTTAATATTAACTTGTAGAGCTTCCAGCTCCCTGAATACATAGGCTCTTGTGGACATTGTGGAAGCTTTAAGTGGGAGTACAACAGGGCAAGGCCTGACAGGCCATGCACTGCATCTGTGCAACACCATGCTGTGAACAATGACACAACCTCCCTGCCTGTCACCATCACCAAGAGCTGACTTAGGCGGTTGGCACTTGAGAAAGCAAAGGAGGCTTGGTGTCTGCCCTCAAGAGCTCACACAGGGAGCTCACCACCACAACACGGGTAAAGTCTGCCAGGGTTTCTTCCGTTGTCAATGAGTAGGGCACAGAGCCGTCTGGATGCACTGTCTTCTGCCCACGAATATTAACAATAACGTCAGTCCTCCATTAGGTGGCAGATTGACCCAGAGAGAGGCCAGGGCAGGCGCTTCTCTGAGCTTGGAGCTGAGGGGAGATGAGGGTGAAGGAGTGGGGCAGGCAACTTGCAGCAAAGCACTGCGACGACATTGAGAACATGCCAAATAAACAGTAGCTTTCGGGGTTTGTTACATGGAGGGGAAAGGCAAGAAGGAAAGAAAGTGTGAACATATTTAAAGGCATTAAGGTTGGAATTACATGTTAAAATTTTATATACATAAAGTCAGATGTAGAGAAATTGAAGGTATTCAACATGATATTAACATGAAAACAGAAAAATAATTTTCCAGCAGTGTTGAAAGCCACAATCTGGAAGATGATGGGGCAACTGCCCCCCCCGTAACAGCCTAGTAGTTTGCACATGAATATTTGCTGCAGCTCTGCCCCCTTCTACAGTGAATTCACAGTGACGGATTATTTCAGCATAGGTTTCACCTTTAAACAAGGGCTACAAGGGCATTACAGATATTTCACAGGAAGAAACAAGGGAAAGGTGAAAAAACAATGGTGCTGTAATTAGGGAATATTTAAAAGCACTAAGGCCTGAAGGCTTCTGACACATTGTGGATCCACTAAGGATCCATCGTAAAGCAAACTCCAGAAAATCTGAAGCATACAGAGAGATTACAGCACAGACCGCTGTGACCCTGTCACCACCCCGACCTCTGACTCTGAAGTACAAATAATGGGTATCGTCCTCCTTATACAGCTTTTACATTAGCCAATTCTATTGCCAGCCGGACATAGAAGTGAAGGTTTTGAGTTCAGAGCAGGAAAAGCACCTTGGGTGAAACCAGCGGAACCAAAGATGACATTTGGGATGGACCAGCATTTCACCTGTTATTACTCCCCCCTGGAGTCCACTGTTACCCACAACTACCATGTTCATTCCATTTATTAGTATTTTTTCCTTCTTTTTTTAAACAAACTATGTGATTTTAGCCAGTTTTACTGCCATTGACTGTTAAACCTCATCTGTGTAAATGCACAAATGTACAGACCCAATGTTGTTACGTTATTTCAGTGGGACAACTTCAAATAACAGATAAAATGTACTAAAATTCATATTTTTAGGATTAATCCCTCATTTTGCTGGTGTTATTCAACCAAATCTGGCACTGGCTTCATCTGAACTTGGCTTGATTAAAACTCTTAAGATTTATTCTATAATCTTTATTGCAGCTGATTCTGTTAAATCTCTGTTCCCCAGCCATTTCCTTGTATCTGCATTATCAAAGACCAAAAAAAAAGTAATTAAAAATATAAATGAAGGGCTTATTTTTATGCATTTCATGTTTATGTAAATGTGGAAAATTTCTCTGCTATTATGATGTTAAAGGATTAATATGGCTTTTTAATTGAATGTATTTTTTATTTTAATGTATCAAAAATAAAACCCTGCAGCTTAATTCTCACAATAAATCTTGCACTTGTAATAGCATTTTAAAACATCGTTATCAAACTGAAACCTTCTAAATGAGATGTGCTAACCTACATTTCCATGCTGTTGCTCCTTCATTTGAAATATATTTTATATGTTAAAAATATTTTCAATTTTCTGTTTAAAAGAATGAGAGAAGGCACTTAACACCACTAAAATAACATAATTTTAGGAGCAATTTAGGCAAGCAGCAATAGGACAAAGCCAATAACTAGAGCCTGAGTGAGCTTTTTTACACAAATCATTAATTCAAACCTTTAGGGTAAAAAAAGCTCATTTATTCATCAAGACGTTCATCCAGTTTGTTCCCTAACTGCGAAATAGCTTTCCCTGCGTTTTTAGTGTGTGTACGCTATTCATTAATGAAATAAAAAATCTTACCCAGGACTTCATATCTATTATGCAAGTAAACATTACACTTTGATGTAAAAATTTACATTGTTCACAGATTCATTTGAATTTCACATTCACATTACCACCACGGAGATAAAAGAAATTTCTTTCATACTGCCATGTTTACTACTGTTTTCTTTGGCTTGTTACAACTAATTTATCCTTTAAATCAAGATCTCAAATGCAAACAGCACACACTGCAAGAATAGCAATTTTTTTTGCTGTTTAAATTAAGCTCAGTGCAGTTCTGCACAGTTGCAGCAATGGATGAGGAAAAACTTTTTTCCATTCAACGTACTCTTTCAAATAGTCTGTTTTCTCATTATATGAATACTATTCTAAGCACATATGATATCCTCCCACAAAATCAATAATAAATATTGAATTAAAGAAAGATTCTTCAAGGTAAAGGAAAAAATAACATTGCAAGAGGAAAACGTATTACAAAATAACATTGCAAGAGGAAAACGTATTACAAAATCCCAAAATAACTACAAAAAAACTTTCTGAAATTCTGCTGATAGTACTGCAAAAGTACTTTACTACATAACTTGTAATCCAGAGTGTATGTTGGTACTAGCAGACTGATAAGTATATTATTTTATCCACACTGGAGAATGACTACATTTAATCACTCAAAAATAAAAATAGCTTATTAATATATATACATATATAATATTTGTATCACACAATGAGGCATCCAAAGAAACATCTGCTTTTTATGACAATACATCTAGGCGCAGAAACAAGGCAGCATGATTTCACCCCACAACTGAATTCTTATTCTCAGGAAAAGACACTGTTTCATAATTATGCATCCATTTTATTTCCAAACTACCATTTTTTTTTCTTAAGCCAGGTTATTTGCTAAATTTCTAGACATGCACAAAAAATGAAGAACAAATTTCTCTCCAATGATATGGGTACACTCATCAGTAATTTCTAGCAGCACAATTATTAAAAATTATTTCAGTAAATTCTGCCAGTTCTAATTTTTGCATAGCTGTAACATCTAATGCGTATTTTTCATGCAAATGCAGTACAAAATATGAACATTTGAGAAGGAAAAACTTCAAGAAACTATAAAAAGGAAGGCAAGACATTTAAAAAGTGAAAATAAATAATACTCCTAATTAGCTTTGATTACTTCAAACACTTGGCTATGCTTTATCGTTTTTATAAATTATCTTACTCTTTGAGGCAATTTTCAGTCAATCCAGTCATAGTTAGAATAACAGTGTATCAAGGCAGCTTGTCAGTCAGACCCCTCTCCTTTGCACATCTTGAAATATTGATCCTTCAAAGAAAATACAAAGGACTGCTCACTCGACTCTCAAGCAACACCTGCAGGTGATACAGCCATATTAGCATAATACTGTTCTGGATTTCAACATGTAAAGAATGCAAAATTGCTATAAATCAACATTAAAGGCTAAAATGATTTTCTCAGCCATGCTAATTTGAATTGAGAGAGGTGCTGTTGTCCAAGGATTTTTAATTTTACATTAAATTGCCCTACTGCTTATACACCAGAGAAACTGTAATATAACTAAGACCAGAAAGTACTCTTTAATCTTTAATATAAAATTAAATTTTGCTGGTTTTTCAATTTATCCAGAGACTTAGTACCACTTAAAACTGCGCTTTGTTGTATTCATTTTAATCAAATGTTATTTTAATTGGGTCTGTAAGGACATGTTGAAACTACTGCACCATTGGGAAGAAACTAATTTTTGATCTCCTGTTCTTACATCTCTGAAACCAGCCTGGTTTTCAGTCTCACCTTTAACTTCCTTTCAGGAATTATTCCCTAGGGTTCCACAGCTTCAATTCCCAATTCAGATTTGTTCAGAAGAATAATGTGTCTCAAAGCAGTACTTCTGGAAAGAAAGACTTGTGGAAATGGGGACATCTTACCAAACTTTCCATATGGTCTATGGGAAGAAGTTGAAGCCTAAAGTAGGACTGCTGGGAAACATTTCACCGGGCACATGGACAGAGCAAAAGGAAAAGGCAATTCTACCCAGTATATAGTTTCACGACGTTTACGAGGGTTGCCACTGTGCGCGTACACTACAAAATCAGAGTGCCTCCTTACAAAAAGGAGCAAGAAATCAAGGCAGGACCTTAGACAACCAGTTGTGTATGTACTACATCTCTCCCTCTCCCACCCTGATCTCTCCTAAGTATCCTTCCTTCTCAAAGACAAACAGATGCTGCCTTTTCTTCCTTCCTAAAAGCTGTAAGCTAGCCAGGCACCACCAGACTGGCGGAAGAGCTGTTCTCCATACTGCTGAGCAAGTAGCCATCTATGAAAGAAGGGTGATGGGAAATAAAGTCCACCAAGGAAAAAAAAAAAAATCAGACTTTGAATAAGAACAATCTACCTCATACTGAGGTAGAGGCTTTGAGATAGGCTCTGAGAGGCTTTTCTTACCATCAGAACAATAAAATACTAAATTAATAATAAAATACCCTCTCACAGTTGCAATAGCTGAGATCAGCTGATAATACCAGGTGGCAAAATTAGGGCAGCCCTCTCCCAGCCCTGATTCCTTCCTTCCTTAGCAGGAACTTGACTCAACCTGTTTCACTGCAAAGATTTGGTAGGTAGTTCACCATTTTCTATCCTAAACTACAAGTTAAATTCATAACTATATTCCACAATTAACTTAGGTTCAATTTGTCCAGACAACCTTTAAACTGAAATAGCTTCACTCCCTGTCAGAGTAAAATTTAAAGTAGCAAATGAACTTTCATCTCTTAAGTCCACGAAAACAATGTTTTTCATATCAAGACAGATATTAAAAGTCTCAAAGATGGGGGGGGGGGGTTTAGTTTTTGTGGGTTTGTTTTTGGTTTTTTTGTCATTAGAGATCCTGGAGCAAACTTTTTGCACTGTATTTTAGATGGAATTGGATCAGGTTCGTGAAAGAGGTTATGTCACGTTGGTTGCCTGTGCAGCAGTGCCTCATAGGCATCTCCAAATTCACACTCATGTCTTGGTTTTAACTTCATAATTCATTCTTTAACAGGAGCTGGTTGCTGTAAAAAGGAGTCACCTGGAAGCGTTCTCCATGAAACCATGGAGGAGGTAAAGATGAAGTAAGACCTTTTCTCACTCTTCTTTAATCTTCATAGTGGTTTCCCAGCATTAGGCTGGGTCCAACAAATTACATGCATTTTGACATATAATGCTTGCTGCGGGGTAGTTGGCAGGTAAGATAATAAAATTTCTGCTTAATTAAACCACGTTCCTTTATTCCACAACAGCTGACAATCTTGGCTATTTTTAACATCGCAAGATATATTCACATCAGTATATGCTGGGAAAAGTGTGATATAACTTTTGTTTAATATAAAAAACCAGAATTTCCAGACATAAAGCCAACAGCAAGCATGATTGAGACGCTCTGAACTTCACATATGCTTTCTCACATGTTTAATCAAAGAAAGTTTACCTAAGTCACTGCACTGGTTTAGCAGAGATATTGAATGTCATGGGGAAAACAGAAAGAGGAAGGAAAGACTCAAAGATTTAAAAAGGACAGGAGGATAGTTAAAATATTGTTTTCAACAAAATGAACCACTTCTAATGTATTTGGGTCAAGTCACCTGCACCAAAAAAAGCAGCCAGTGAAATCTGAGTTGAGAAAACAAATACAATTAAACCTGAACTAACTTGATGGCTGAGTAAAAATGAAGTTAGCCATAAAATTGCCTTTGCTACTACAAAAGCATTAAGGGCCAGGTTGAAAAGTAGTTTCCTCTTTTTTGTAGTTTTGCCAGCAATCAATGTAGTCTTTTGATCATCAAAGTACTTTATTGGAAGGTACATTTCAGTACTTAATCTTTCATATATCCTAAACAACTGCAGGTATTGAAAAGCAGGTTCGTGGAGACCAGAACAACCTCTTTTCTTCTTTGGTTTACTGGGTAGAGTCACAGAATTATGCAGCTAACTAATTTCTACAAATTAAAATAGAACCTGGCTGAGGCAGGGCGAGGGGGTGGAATTAGGGCTATCCATTCACTGGCCATACTCCCTTTTTTGCAAGAGTGGTCCTTACAGTTCTCTCCAACATTACCTTTCACTTGAGTGAAAAAGTTGGTACTTTATTTAGGGGTGGATTTTCAAACTAGGCTTGCTCTGATCTAATGACAAATAGCTGTCAAGAAGATATGGAGAGGTCCTGAGCTCTTCTTCTGTTCTTCACTGCAAGTTCCTGCCCTCTCCCCTTGTATTTAAGAATTGTAGTACCCCCAGTGAGCTACATCAGTTCATTGATCCAAGAGAAACAAACGTATGCAAGAAAAGATTAGGTTCTGACATGACAGAGATTTCCCAAAAGGAACTATCTCTTTTGGATGACAGCATGAAATTAAACAAAGTGAAGCATCATATGAAACTATACCCCCAGCCTATGTCTTCATGGATCTGAGCTGAGTCAATGCCATACTGAAGTATTCCCATCACTCTAAGTTGACTCTGTTCCTCCCTACTGAAGCACTGGTGAGGAATACTCTGCAAAGCCAAGGAAAATGACTTCAGAGCAAACATCTGAAAACGTGTATTTATGCACAGTTGTTTTTCTTCTAAAAATAATTTTTTAAAAATCAAAGAAATATCCTAATATCTCTGATTTACTCCATTTGAGTCAATGAATGAGAAGTCAACAACATCCATCATGATTTTTCAAATCTCTGTGAAGTCCATAAAGGTTAAAATACACATTATTCAAAGACAGCATCCCAAATAGGCTTTCTCTTCACCTACTTTGCTATGGGAAAGAATTAACTTCTCAGAGTTGCAGACTTACTGCATTTCCCAAGGAATTCTGTCCTGCTGCTGGCACAGTCTTCAAATTTCATTTATATTTGGTTCTTTCATTCAGATTAATCACTTCCTCAATATGACCATTCCTTTGCGTGGCCTTCAGCTAGGACCCAATTTCTTCATGTCCCTGTGATTCACATCCATACTTTCTTTTTAAACTGCTTTTTACTTTAGCATTCCATTTGCTGACTTTAACAGAATCTTATATCATTCAATCATTTAATGCTTATAGTTTTGGAAAAACAAGAGATGCATTTTATTTGAAGTAACTTGTTGGAATCCTTGTCTCGTGTTCAGCAACTTTAAAATACACACAGAGCATAAACAGTCTTTAATGTTTTTTCACATGTTCAGGACAAGGTGTTGGATAAAACATGACACAGGGATAGACTGTAAGCAGCAGGCTACCAATAGATTAACTTCACAATGGGAAGGGATGCTAAACTTCTCCTTACCTACTGGACATTTAATTAGGTCCAGAATAGGCTTTGATAGCTTCAGATCATGTAAGTAATAATTCAGAATTGATCTACTTCATCTTAAACCTCATCTCGTCTTTGAATTCCTCTTGCCTTCTTTCATGAACAGCAATGGAGACGTGTATTAACATTCAAAGGCTTTGGGACTGTTCCCCCCTTTCCTTCTTAAAGGGAAGCTCTTCAGACATATCCCATTTCCTTCTGGATGGTAAAACTTTCAGGTTTAAATACATTCAACTGCAGGATGCAGTAAGCAAACAATCATATAGTCCTCCTACCATTAAAAATCCTACACTAAAATTTCCAACTCATAGAAAAATGATTGCAGATGTAATGATCTGGCTAACAAGAACTAACTAATAAGAACACTAACTTGAACCGAGTTCTACTTTATTTACATCACTTCATATGCATAGAACTGCACTAATCTCAGTGGAATTATTCCTGATGCACATGGGGAAGAAGAGAACAGAACTGGTTCTCTTGCCCTCATACACTTTCCTGTGACATGTCTGTATCGCAATAGCACAGCAGCCTGTAAAGCCCATATTGACTCTTCTTTCACCATGTCTCAGACACATTTCACAAGATGACAGATACATTCATATATTTCACTGAACATTTCCATCAAAAAAACTAGCATTGACATTTCATTTTTAGTATCTTTATGATTCAGAACATGTCCTTGTATTTCTTCCTAATGAGTTGCAGCATTGTTCCTAGTGCAGTCTGTTAAGATGTGTGAATTTTTAATTCTGAAGAGAAGTGCTATACTCTGCAAACTCCGTAAGTCATGTAAAAAGGAATGTCAAACCTTTATTGGAGTTCCCTGACTGAGTTTTATATCCACCAATTTTACACTAATTTATTCAAATAACATTTATTTGGTTTATCAGGAATAAAATAGTTCAAAAAAGTGTAGGCAACTATCATACATCAATGTACGCAGTCTCCTGCAAAATAGTTCTAACGTAGTACCATCCTTCACGTATATTTACCAGGATGCATTTTATAAATAGCGTAAATGCTGTATTTGAAGGCTTTTATTTCTAAAGATAGGAAAATAAGTTGTATACATAAGTCATACAATTACTTAAATTATATAGTTATATAATTAGCAATATATGTGTGTGTGTGTATATACACACACGCACACACATATGAAAACAATATTTAGTCTGCCCTGTGACAAATAACAACTGTATTTCTCATCTTAGTCAGAACTTATTGCTTTTATGAGTATTCACCTTTAAAAAAGCATCCTGACTGTGCAGTTCCTGTGCTCACTTGCATCTCAAATACATGTCTGGCACAACAGAGCTTTTCTGTTTGCACATCAGTTTGCAAATGATATAGAAATCATTAAGTTATCTAAAAGTCAAAGCAGTTATTAAAAAGGAAACTGAAAAGTCATATTTAAGGTATTTATGGAAAAGGGGTGCAAAGACAGGTACTTGACAGAACATTGGTTAGGTTAACGTAATACTCTGGAATGTGACACAGAGGGAGAATTAACCCAAGATTCTCCATCAAAACTCACTGAGCTATCAGAACTTTAAATCTATTTTTGCTAAATAATCAGTTAAACTGTGTGCCATGTTAAAGAAAAGCTCATATGGGAATGAAGATTTGCAAGAGGTTCTGGCTACTAATTTCATTTCAACTGTTGGTATACTTTTAGGATGAAAAAAAAATTTTTTCAAAGTACTATCAGTGTAGTAAAATAAGAGAAATGTTGCTTTTGACATGAATGCTGACCAAGAGGCATCTCGGTGTGTAGGTTATTCCAAAAAGGATATTTTAAAAACGCATTTCATTCATCTATGAGAGTCTAACATGACGTTCTTTCAAAAATAAATCAGATGTTCTTTTTGTGCTCAAAGCTTCATAGCCTTTTCAGGCAGCACCCTGACCAAGCAGCTTACTGCCTCCGCTTCTGCCCAGGCCACACACTGACACTTTTTAGGCTGTGTCAAAGCTTCTCCCTCCCTTTCAGCATGTTGTTGTCTTCAACGAATTTCATTCTTACCTGTGTGAGTGAGCACACACATGCAAACTATCCTTTTTTCAAATCTGTAGGAATCTTTTTTTTTTTTTTTGGGGGGGGGGGGGGGTTCTGAGTGGAAAGATGTTTTTGAGTGGACAGGCATTTAGGCCTGTTTAGCTTTGTCACAACAAACAGCAGTAGCTAAGTCTATCAGCATCAAGAAGCTTTATCTGATGGCAATCAATAAACATTTATTTTGTATTCTAAAGGTAGTCAGGTACTTTAAACACGAAAGAAGTACCAAGTACGTTACTAACAATTGTAGAAGGATGTCGATAGGCACAGGAACTTTCGCAGAAACTTCTCTACGAAACTAGTTGTAAAGATGCTCTACTCTGAAATTTGTAATTAATTTACACACAATCTTATTGAATACAGAATGCAATGAAAAACACAATAACCTTTCTTGATGAAAGAAAGTATACTTTTTGAACAGAGGTGAATGCACTCCTCTGGTAGTGAGAGTAGGAAGTGCCTTTCCTTTTGCCACTTGACTGAGATCGAGTGCTGCAGCAGGTAGACACAAAAGGGACTTTCTACTGTTCCCAGAGAGTCCATCCATCCTTTTTCTAGGCTGTCATGACTTGCTTTAAAGGAATTACAAAACAAGGCAGGGATAAAAGCATTTTGTGAATAATCCACAGATTCAATTTTTATTGTATTTTGCCAGGCCGAATATTTAATTTCTTCTGTCATTTTGCCACTAGATTAGGTCAGTAATTTACTTACAAAACTCTAGTATAAATTTTAACATGAGAAGGATATATCCTCTTTCAAAACAACTTTTTCCTTTTTAATTCATGGCTGCTTTGATGGCATTTCAAAAACTAATGAATATACTGACAGATGACTGGATGACAGGTTTCAAAGAAATGTTTTTGCTTTCTGTGGCTAAACATTTGACAGTTTTCTTGCAGAAATGTGTTTCCTGAATAACACTTTATAGAAATTCAACAAAAAGGATTTATACTCCAAAGTTGTAAAAGCCAAAACCACATGAACTGTAATTATTTTAGAAACTAAGTGGCCATCAATGTTTGTATATCCAGTTTTTGTTGTTTTGTTCTAGCACTGTACACTGTCATTATCTGTTCTTTCAGCAGTATTAAAAGGCTTTACAAACCGCTGATACTCAGTCATTTACTCTTTAGTGAAGCCAGAGAGCTTTACAACATTACCGGACCACGTCACATATCAAAAGACACTTAGCTACTGCAAAAGAGGGCTCCTCATGCCAGACAGATGACATTATCGCGCTATTACAGTACTCACATCTGCTAATTTTTAGAAGACCCATGAGAGTTCATGAATCCCAAAATAAAACCAAAACCCTCTGTGGAATAAATATGAGATTAGTATTCTTCAGCATGCATTATTTAACATAAGTTAACAAAGTTTCTGCTTTGGATTCCACAAATCCTATATAGATTAATCATTTAATAAAAGCTTGAAAATGTTGATGGTCCATAGATGCTTTTCCAAATGTAATAAGTTTTTCTATTTCACAAAGGACTTACAAGGGTTACAAAAAAGGCATAACTGGAGAATTTTCATATCACAAATTTTAGATTTCACCTTTTGCAACAGAGATAATGCAATCCCTGATGTTTAATTAGAAATCTGAAATCACCTGCTGCATTTGACTATTCTAATACTGATCCCAACTGAATGCAAAGTGATACGGTAAGCATTTGTTTCCCTCTGATGATAGTGCCCACACAGCCCAATCTAGTACTTTACTGATCATGTTATATGGTCAGTGAGATTTTAGCTCAGCTCTGTTCAAAACTGAGGTTATTCTTCTGGCCTCTGCCTAATAAGTTTAGGACCAAAAGTTTTAGATCTCTATCCTTAGACTTATACATGCTAGACTAGGTTCCACAAATCCACCTCACAAAACCAGAGCCACTATCCCTAACTCATCATCAAGTTATACTGGCTTCTGGTCCACCACTACAGGTCTGTGCCCAATTTAATTTCATCGCTAGCATACTATGGGTTCTGTAAGGTTAAGAACAGATGTCCTCTTCCAGCTGGCTCAATTAACAAAGGAATTAACAACATTTAAACAGGTAAAATATCAAATGAATGATTAAGCTGGCTCTCATAGGAAGGCAATAGCCATCAGCAGGGAGAAAGTCAGGCAGGCTGATAGGCTGTAAGCTCTTTGCTGGCTCAGCTCTTTGAAGAACACCCATCTGTCTACGGGCTAAGTTGAGAGGTCACCATGTTAGAAAGCAAATTACATCGACACAGGATGGTGTGCTCCTTCAGCCATTTCCTATTGTGAATAAATGGTTTCTTCCTAATGTGAAGAATTATGGTTTCATAAAAAGCAATGTCTTCGTAACTGCTGTTTAGTGATAATGTCCAAATAAGGGCCAAGCATATTTGCTGTATGAAATGTCACATACTGTGTCACAGAAAGCTTTTCATATCCTGTCATGGCCACTCTTCTTTCAAATTAATTAAGCTGAAAAAAGCACAGACATCTTTGTATGGATCTTCCTACCTGTGTAGACTAGTACAGATGAAAAGGGCTTCACAAAAATCAACTAGAAAAGTACATTAAATAATCTGAACCTAATTCTATCAGTTTTCATATACCACTACTAATGCAATCTCATCACAGACACCCAATGATAATGAATGATATCCTAACCTGGTAATGTCAATAGGAATTCTGCTGCTAAGTTCAATTAGACACGATTGCATCCAAACATGTTCCTCAAATCAAATAAGGTTATTATCTGGTTGAGTACAAGTACCAAAGGAGCTACACACCCTGGTACAAAGTGGGTGCCTCCTGGAAACAAAATGGAGGTGTGCTGGTTTGGGCTGGGATAGAGTTAAATTTTCTTCACAGTAGCTAGTATGGGACTATGTTTTGGATTTGTGCTGGAAACAGTGTTGGTAATACAGGCATGTTTTCATTACTGCTGAGCAGTGCTTACACAGAGTCAAGGCCTTTTTTGCATCTCACAGCACCCCACCAGCAAGGAGGCTGGGGGTGCACAAGAAGGTGGGAGGAGACACAGCCGGGACAGCTGACCCCAACTGACCAAAGGGCTATTCCACACCATATGACATCATGCCCAGTATGTAAAGCTGGGGGAAGAAGGAGGAAGGTGGGGATGTTTGGAGTGATGGCGTTTGTCTTCCCAAGTAACCGATACACGTGATGGAGCCCTGCTTTCCTGGAGATGGCTGAACACCTGCCTGCCCGTTGGAAGAAGCGAATGAATTCCTTGTTTTGCTTTGCTTGTGCGCACACCTTTCGCTTTCCCTATTAAACTGTCTTTATCTCAACCCATGAGTTTTTTCACTTTTAGCCTTCCGATTCTCTCCCCCGTCCCAGCTGGGCGAGCGGCTGTGTGGTGCTTAGTTGCTAGCTTGGGTTAAACCACAACAAGAAGGTTACACTGAACTAATGTGTTTAAATTCAGGAGAAGAGTATGGGTCAAGTAATCTGTTTTCCTGAGGTCTGTGAGAAGACAGCAGGGTACAACAGAGTGCCTGAGAGCAAAGGTGCTGTGCAAAACACATCTCACAGGCTCCACAGAGAAGCTACTGTCAGACACAACATGTCACAGGCAGTTATGGTACTAAACAGATAAGGAAGGTAACTGCATGCATAACAGAGATAAGTGCTGACATCTGTCAAGGTACGAATGCACATACCACATACTGCCCTTACAGTCTGTTTGTGTCCTAAGCCTGTCTTCTCTATAACCTTTCTCTCATATGCTCACTTCTCTGTGCAACATCTCTTCTTGAAGGTTCCCTGCAGCCCGAAGGCAAGATCTACAGCCTACAGCAGATACCTCCACTGAACAACAAGTGCAGGAGAAGAGCTGAAGCTTTGTAAGAGGAGAAGATGTTGTGCTGCAGCTGCAAGAAGAATCATGGGTACAGAAACATTTGTTGTTACAATCTGCAACTCGGTGTGTGTAGTATTTGTTTATTTGTATTTTTCCAGGGAAGAAAACCTTGTTCTTGACTGGTTAGGTCATTCATTGCTGGATGCCATGCAACTCAGGGATATTCAACAGCTCAACAATGAACAACCTGAGAATATCAAATATCGTATGTGCAAGCCACAAGAGCCTGCTTGAACACCTTGGACCAAACCCACAAACAACAGACACAGTCTTCCCAGCACTAAACACCATAAGGACATAGCACCTAGCTCCAGAGAAGAATTCACATTGTTGGTTTGGGCATCCACATTCCTTATTACATTGTACACAAGAGAGACAGATGTTTGTGCACAGTATTCACAACAATTAACAGTCTCAGTGAGGAAATGCCTATCACTACAGAAAAATTTCAAATTCTGTCTTTCTCCTGAGAGTTCAGAGTACTGTTATATCAGCATGAAACCAGAAATCCAAGCTGAAAACCTGTTGCGCAGTCATGAGACCATACCAGGACTTTGAGTATGGAAGAAGGATGCAGCAACACTTTGCACAGTAGTGCGGTAATGCAACTATGGAGTAGGAGGAAACGTGTATGCTATGCTTTTTCCAGTTCAGGTCTAAGCTGGCAAAAGGCCATAACTGCAAGACTGTCAGGAATTTATATTTCTCCTGAAGCTGGGCCATTGTGCAGTCAAGAAAACGTAAGTAACTGCTTCTGTGGAGTATATACAACAAAGAAGTAATAGCAGCACGCTATCTTCCAAAATCTAGGTATCTTCTTGTATAGGGCTGCCCTCTAATAGGAACCCAATACTCTGATATGCTAGTTGCTGTTCTGTGGAAGCTATGTCTGGTCCTTAAGAGTCCTCAGTCCCACTTCGTAACGAGTAGACCCTGCTACAGCATGTTTGTGAAAATAAAAAAAACTAAGCATCCTCCTTGGACCTTTAAGTAAAACAAACAGCTACATCAATGAAAACTATCTTTATTCAGTTTGATATGGCACAATAAACATTCAGAGGTTTAAGGAAGCTTTTTTGTGGCTCTTCCCCTTTTAGGTACTGAAGTAAAGCTCTTCATATCAAAATGCAATTACTTAAATCCTCTCCAACTTCACCATTCCTCCCAGCTCCTCCAAAGATACAGCTTTAAATTAATAAATGGATCTCATTTCAGTTTCAAAATGCATTATCTAAGAGTTGTGGTAATACTGGGAAAACACAAGGATGGTGATTACTGTTTCAGTCAGTATAATACGTTTGTTTGTGGTAAGCCTTTAATATGATTGTTTCAATAGAACATATGGGCCAAACACCCTTCCCAGTTTTACTTCCTACTTATCAGTACTCCTGCAACTTCACACAGGCTACCCACATGATTTTTGCGACAGCAGTATGAAGAATCAAGCTCTCAAAATCCTTTTCATAACTTAGTTTTGGGACATCAATGAACAAGCGTCAAACACCTTGGAAGGACTACTTTGGTTGTAAAAAGAACAGGTGTGGATCCAGTTTCCTTATAGTTTAAGCATGAGTTACTAATCCCTTTTCTGCATCAGTGCCAAAAAATGAGTCAAAACAAAATGCCCCATCAGCTTTTCTAAACTTGTGTTAATTTTCAACTGACTAAACAAAGCATACTTCTGTAGTGAGCAAACTGATTTTACAAAAACTTCAGCTTAAAAAGCTTACTTATAAAGTAAGTTAAAAACTGATAGCAGCATACATGTGAAAATGTTGAGAATCACAATTGTATTTCACACCAGATACTGTTTGGGGGGAACTGTGTAAGGAAAGAGACAAGATTCAATTGTTAACGTAGAAAAATAACTCTTATGGTTCCCATTAAATCCCACAACCACTTTTAACATCTGCAGGCTGCAGGAAAATTTTGTGTCTTTCCAGCGTTTTATATCAACTAATTTAATTCATCAACATTTCACTAATCAAAGTGCTGTATCTAAACGCTTATACTTTTCCACATTCCTCAACCATCTCATTGTTCTGGTAAATATCCCAAAGTCCCAAAAAGAACAAAATACTGTCTTTACTCTTTCAACAGAAAATACTGTGCTAGCTGAATCAATGAGACATGAAGTAGTATAGTGGAAAAAATGTTAAAATATACTGTTAGAAACTTAATCCATTTAGTTTGCATGATCTGAAGTTGTCTGACTCTCCAGGGCTCTGCAAACAGTCCAAGGCAAGTAATACTGTCCTTTAAATAGATGACTAATTTGGAAGAATGGTTGCTTTATGTTATTCTATATCACCATTCAAGATATGGCTCTATCTCATGAGTTTTAGAACTACTTGAAAGACATTAATGGGTGGAAGCTCGCTGTCCTTCTGCAGTCTGCTGTTCTAGATGTGAAGGAGCTTTGATACCTTCAAAGCCTGCATGGCCTGAGAGCTACCACTTCATGCAGAGGATTGGAGAAACTTGTCTGAACAAACTTAAACTAGTAGGAAGATATGACAGTTGGTGGTAGGTTATTTAAAAATACCTACAGGGTTTAAATCATCCTTGCAACATTCTTCTCTTTTCTCTGGCTGGAAAACATCCATTCCTGCCAGCCAAACATCCACTTTCCTTTGAAGTACTTCCTGAGAATTTAATTGCCAAGTAAATTGCCAACAGAACTTCCAAGTTGTAGACCAGCCCTGAGACTCCAGAGGGAACAGCCTGTAATACTTAATTCATCTTTCCACAGTCAGTGAGGAGGGCAGAGTTGCTCTACAAGCCTACAGCCATAAAAATAAATTTTTGACTGGACAAAGTTCACTGAGCTAAATACAGCCACATACAGGAGGCAGCAGTTCTCACCAAACACAATCAGAAGTTACATTGGAGCAACACTTTTGAGAACTGGGATATTTATTCAGATAATTAGTGGATCTAGCTACATAAGCACTACAACTCAAATTTGAAAATGTTTCATATTTGAAAACGTGTTTCTTAGACAATTTAAACTTCCACAGTTATTTAGCCTCTCTTACACAGTTCTTTCATTCTTGGCAGGTCCTCCAAATTGACTACTTACCATGTATTTCAAATTGGCAAGGTTCAAATGATGACACAACATAAGAAATACAGTGGAGAGGGCCTTAAGTCACTAAAATATTTTTAGTAACTTAAACAATTTTAGATTCTCAGTTTCAAACCTTCTCAAAATAAATAATTTCCCATAATAAAGCAAAAACACTCAAAATTATTGCAACAGGAAATACAAAGATTAAAACGGAGTAATTTCTTTTTAAAGAAAATGCCAAATAACTGTAGTAAAAATCCTAAGAGTGCTGACAACATTTCACAATACTGTAAACTATGTACCTCATGGAGTTCTGGAAAATCTGTTATCTGTCAGGAAAACATACATTGAGGTAACACTAAATTGCAGTAATGCCTAGCATGGTATGAATAATCTATTTATTTTTTGTTGTTTGGAAAAAACTGTTCTGCAAAAAAAAGTTTATGCTAGAATACAGGCTGTTAATCACTCATGACACATTTTATTGTGAATATTTTAGTGAATACTTTTTAAATTGACAATTTAGAAAAATAAAGATTTGTAAACACTAGATACTCAGGCCTGTTAAGGGTGTTGCAATACATTATCATGAAGGTCTAACCTTAACTGCGTTATTTCATTTTTAATTAAAGGTAAGCTTTTTGCATGCAAATTCATACTAAAGATATTACTTCAATAGCTCAACTATCATTTTTTGTGTTTTGTTTCAGGATCTTCATACAATTTATTTTCTACTGCTTTTCCCACTTCACTGAGAAGCTTCTCCCATTCAGTGCTTTGTAACCTTTCCATCTACTTGAGCATGTTCTAGCAACACAGCAGCTAGAAAAGCACAGAAAAAAATAGAGCAGCAGATGAGCAGCAGACATTAAAAGATTTGTAAAGAGTGTAAATTATTTAGGAAAAACAATGGAAATGAAAAATATTCTGGAAGCTTCAATCTGTGTACGTCTATATTCCCCAGATCTTTGTACTTGAATTCTCTATCATTTTTTAAAATACTGAAATGTGTGTACACTTATAGGATAAAGAAGGAGAACAGAGATCAAGAAGGGTCTCTTAAGTCACAGCCTGAAAAAAAGTGTCATTGACCTCAAAACTATTGACATTATTGAAAGCTGCTTTTCAAAAAAAACCCAAAAACAACACCACCACAAAACAAACAAACAAACAACAAAAAAACCCACCAAAAAAAACACCACCACCAAAAAACCGCCCTGGATTTAATTGTATTTTAACTTCAATACAAAAGTTCAAATTGTTACCAAATTCTCACTTAGTCTTCCACCCAGAAGAGGACTCACACTAATGTAATAGTTACACAACCTGATGGCCCATTAGGACACATCCACTTTTAATCCTGGGATTCTGGTACAGTGTCTGCTTGGGTTTCCGAGAGTAAAACTAAGCAGTGCAACTTAAGTTTGCAAGTCATGTTTTTTAATTATCCTCCAAGAAGTATTAATTTAAAGAATCAGTTTTCTTATATGTTTCTATATTTTAACCTCAGTTAATATCTCTAAAAAAAACCCCAAACCCAAAAAATTCTTTGTGCAGAAAAAATATAGTCCCTTCCTTCATTACCATCTTCAGACTTTCTTGTCTTCTCTAAATTTATCTCTGTACCTCTCTCACAATAATTTCCTAACACAGCATGTACCTTTTTTTTTTTTTTTAAAGGCAGTACCCAGGTATTTTCTGGTCACCATGAATACCTCAATGCCAGAGTCACCGTATTGCCTACAAAGCTGGCAAGATCTCTTGTGTCCTGTTGAATGAACCTGAAACAAACTCTTGAATAAACCAGATACAGGGGTGAGAGGGTGGAAGCTTTGATGATGTGAAATCAATGAGATTTGGAAGTATATCTCCAAGGTCAAACAGGATTAAAAAATGGCTCAGAAATGGGCTCATTTCAGGAACACGACAGGCTGATATCCGCTGAGAGTTATCAAACACATACAACATGCGTTGACCCGAAGGACACTTCGTAGGCCTACAAAAGCAAGAAGCACCTCTTATGTCTGGTAAAGACACTCAGGAAGGAAGAGAGACACAGAAAGAACATGAAAGTCAGGGAGATCCTCTGATCCATTACTGATTGGGTTTTCAATCCTTCACTGGTACCGAGAAGGGAGAAACTATCTTATCACAGAAATCTTGTGGTTTCAAGATTACATCTCTCTCTCACGCACACATGCACAGTGAAATGTGTGCTGTTCACAGCAAAGAGATTTAATACACTGCAACTTTTCTTGCTGGAAAAACCTTTGGCATCTATCCCTCCCTTGCAGGCATAAGGTTTATTAAGAAGAATCGCTCTGTTAGATTTGTTTTGAATGGAAAGCAAAACCATGTACATTGAACAACTTACCACTTCTTTGTCTGAAATCTACAGGTCTACATACTACACCAGAACTCATATGAAATATAGCATGGGTCAGAAATGAAAGACATTGCATTTCTTGAAATATAAAATGAGATTCCTAAAATACACTTTTTAAAATATTCAAAGAACTAAGAATGAGTATTTTATTAAAAAAAAAAACAAAAGATGAATTAAAAAACTGGCACCTGTATGTTAGAAAAATGTCTGTGGTCTTCTGCTGGACTTATTTTTAATCTTAATCTTCAATTGGTAAGCATGTCAGACTAGTTTCCTTTCCTACATATCCTCAAGTCAGATTCTTGTATTATCATATGCAGCACCATGGGGTAGCAAGAGATAAAAAGCCCCAAGAATGTCTTGGGCCAGGCTTCAAATGAGGGAAAGCAAGCTATCTACTGCAAATAATGCAGACATCTGAGACCCCATACAAGGAAAGAGAGAAAGGAACCCTTGCTAGTAAAAAATGAAATTAAAATCTGGAAATAGAAAAATCAGCTTTCCACCAGAAGAAGAGACCAAGGAAAGGCTCAGGATTACAGGTCAAAAGACATGAAAATACAAAACTATCTGAACAGCTCCTATACCTTTTGCCTGCAGCAAAAAGCTGAACATTAGTTATCTGTCCAACCTTCCATCCACAGACAATATCTGTGTTGCTGGGACTAAATTTCCCATTTTGTTTTGCAAATCTTATTTCAGAAAGTAGACTAAGTTATGAGAACCCTAGTGAAGCTAAATTGTTATGTTAAAAGTCTGATCTGACCTGCTTGTAGAGGCACATGTGATACAGGCAGCAGAGAAGTAGTTGGTGTACACCAACAGCACTCCCTCTTATCACAAAAAGGAGCAAGAGATAGTAAAGCTGCTTCTCCTGTGTCCCTACTGAGCCTCTTACCTGCAAACAGGCCATATTCCTTACTGAAGAAGAAAAGAGCCTCATAGACCACTATCCCGAGATCAGGCACCAGCCTCATCCTCCTCTGAAGACAAAAGGGCTAGGCGAGGAATTAACTCTGGGTGATGTACACACAGCATCATGTTGGGAGTGGTGCAGGGCACCAGAAATAAATACAGCTTCCACCCTGTTACTCTTAACACTTCTGTAAGTTTCAGAAGTTTATCTTCAGTTTACTCAGGAGCACCTGAGGCTCAGAAAACATAAGCAATTCAGATCCTAGTAAATGGACTGATAGATAGCACAACAAAATATTGTTCAGGATTTGAAGACTGTAGCAAAGTCATGATCAAAGTCCATTCAGTGGAGCAATTACTACCTATTACTCAGCAGTAAGTGACCTTCTATCCATTCTGTGCCTTCCCCTGGTGTTACTATATGCTTCTGATGCAGGTGAACTAACTGACAGATATTTCTGGCGAGAAAAAGAGAAGGGGGAAGTTAGTTACAACCCACTATTTGCCTTTATTATTTTTATCTTAAAGCACAGATCTAGATCTGTTAGCCCATTATACCCCCAGCTTCTTAGAAATAAATCCATGCATTCCGGATACCTCTTCATGTACTACCAATTTGTTACACTGATAACATGAACATCTTGTTTCAGATATGAACATGTAGCTCAATCAATAATGCAAAAATTACTCTGCAGTCTTAAAGCTTTTAGAATATTATTTCCTTGAAATAAACAGTACAAAATTAGAATGAAATGTTACACTGCATCAGTCATTTAAATATTCATATGCATTTAGACATAATACAACCCTGTTGCAAAACACTAGAAAAATATTCAGATAATTAAGGGTTATCTATACTCCTCTGCAAAAGGACATCGGCCTTCAACAAAGGCTGAAGCCCTCCAGATATTAAAGTGCACCACATTCGCTGCCTTTATTACATCCATTACATTTTATTGATGCATAAATCTGTCCAGATCATCCAGTAATACTATGTCTGTCCATTACATTTACTAACTCTTCTACAAATTTATAATAAAACCAAGAAACTGCATCTTCTTTTCTTCTACTATTATAGACAGTAATAAAAAAATAGTGACTTAAAAAGCAATTTATCCTTCTCCACGGTGAACTGCTATCCTTTGTACTTTATATCCTGCTGTAATCCCTTCCAGTGGTCTTTTCCTTACAGATTTTGTAAGCTCATCTTTTGTGTCATACAGTATCACAAGTTCTTCTGAAATCTCGATTATGTCCTTTGTTTCAGTTTCTTTGTTTATTACTACACACTCCTGAAAATGTGAGCATGAACTTACATGCTGGCAAATCATTCCATAAAACAACTCAGCATTTCCAAACCTTCCACTTGACAGACCCAGGGAAAAAAGATGTATTCTGGGATTTCGTTATGAAAGGTCTTGGTACGATGCTGCAGTCTTTTTCAGTACTACGTTTATTTGCCCATTTCTCATGTTAACGTGCTCCATAAAATATTTTAGTAAAATTAGACTTTAAACAAGTAAGTCTAATGCTTCCCAACAGTATCTTAGTAATTTATAAAGTATTAAGTCAGGGTGGTGCTAAGGCTCTTGTACATTCCCAATACCAATCCCTAAAGTCACAGTGGAAGGGGGGTTGCAGAAAACACACAGCCAGACTTCTTCAAGGTGCATTACAAAAAGCCAAGAGGCAGTAGTCACAAGTTACAGCAAGGACAAGTTCAATCAGACTTAAATAAAAAATTCTCCAAGGAGAGCAGTTAAGGACATCCTAAGTTGTCTGAGGAGGCTGTAGAATCTCCACAATTGGAGATTTTTAAAACTGAATGGGACAAAGCCCTGAACAATCTGCTCTGACTCTAAAGTTTGCCTTGCTTTGAACAGGAGGTTGGACTGGATGACTTCCAGGCCCACCAGAAGACTTCAAAAACTAAATTATTTTCTTATTCTACTAATTGCATAAATTGAAGAGTCTTTAAAGATCAAATGATATATATTTGCCATACAGAGTAGCTGCAATAAGTAAAAGCATGTGTGTAAATTTAATCTAAGCTTCCACTGAGGCATCATTATTTTATGGGGGGAAAAGTTATTAAAAAAACTATATAAACCTCACCGTCTTCCAAACTTCAGGAGGACTTAAGTCACAACTGAAAGTTATATGTACTCATGTAAAAAAATTCTTCAGTTGGAGCTTAAAAATTGTGTTTATTATTGGTCAGCTTAAGCATTTGCTTTATTCTGTTGGATTTGTAAAAAGTTTATGGTAACCTTTACTGTTTCATTACCTCTCCCCTATCCCCCCTACATGCTTCTTTATAAAACAAACATATGCACAAGCTGGTGTTAATGTATTAACTGAAAGAAAACTAAAAGGAATCTAGTAGTTGTTCTGTAATTAAAGCAGGATCAGCTACAGGGAGTATTGTAAACCATTGGGAAACTTTCAACTAAAAAAAGAAAATAGCATTTGTTTTTAAGAGTGTCTTGGCTTTTGGTTCTATTTCTATCTAGTGACATAGTCATAACAGAAGATGTTTGCTTGTATCAATTTAGACGTATGTAACTGACTTCACCAACATTTAAAATAGTTTAAATCGCTCCTCTTACTGATCCAGAAAAAAGAGTACTTCCCAAGTTGTGAATAAGTTTCAAGTAGTGAAGTGTTTCCAAGCTCAGGAAGGCTTTCTTACTACTGGAACTGGCCCGAGTATTCAATATTTATGTTCTTCAATAATATTTTAAAATAAAACTCTTGAACTACAAGCACTCCTAAAAGCTAGCTTTGAAAGACAGAAAAGGTACAGTCGTGGATCTCTGGAAAGCAAAGCTTTGAGATCATTTGGGCATACTGAGATCACTTGGGCACAAAAAACTGAAATACAGGAGGTTCCCTCTAAACGTCAGGAAACACTGTTTTACTGTGAGGGTGACTAAGCACTGGCACAGGTTGCCCAGAGAGGTTGTGGAGTCTCCATCCTTGGAGATATTCAAAAGCCGTCTGGACATGGCCCTGGGCAACCACCTCTAGGTGGCCCTGCCTGAGCAGGGAGGTTGGACCAGATGATCTCCAGAGGTCCGTTCCAACCTCAACCATTCCATGATCCTGTAACCATGCATTTTGTTACAAGAGTCAAAACATTTGGAAATAAATATAGCTAACTGGAAAGCTATTTTAATGGTGCATATAAATACTTTATTCTGATAAAGAATCCTGTATAGTAACAGCAAGGTATGTTAACTTGACTTTCAAAAAATCTTTACTGAAAGTTTTAGCTTTTTTCAATAGTTTCAATATCAGGAAGCAACAGTAACAAAATTTTTCTCCTAAAGCGGCCCACTTTATACTAGCAACACTATATTTAAAAATGGACAAAAATAGTGAGAATGGGTGCAACAACATTTTCAAAGGAGGACTAATAATTCTAACTTAAGAGAATTGGAAAAAAAGAATAGCTGAAAGAAGCAGTGAAATTCATAGGCTGAAGTTCCACAAACAAATGTTTCTGCAGCAGCCCACTGACCTCCTGTTCTCCCTCATGCCTACTTACTACCACCTTCTCTGCTCCTTGTTAGCTCTTATGCACCAACTCTTTTTCATGCTTGCACACGTTTGAGGGGACATACAAAATAGGCAGATAAGAAATTAAAAAGAGAGTTAAAATTGCCTATCAAAAATTGTGTTCCTCTTTAATTGGATCAATTCCCATTGATTAAACAACTATGCTGTTAATCAAACTGAGGTATCCAAGCACCTAAAATGAGGTAGAATAAATCCATGTCTTAATTTTTGTGGTTCCTGCCTTCTGTGTTTCACAGTCAGTCTTAATGGGGTATTAGTGAATGCATAAACAGCAAGGAACAAAAATATGGCACACATATATTCTGAAGATCTTTCACTATTGCTTCTCTTGCAGGAAGTTGAAAGCTCAGAAAGCTTTCAAATACACAGAAAAAAATAGAAAACTGGTTTAATGTTTTTTCCTTTCTTTACCTCCCCTCCTCTTTTAACATTATGTTAAAAAAAAGTTACAAAATGTTTATTTATGGCATCTGTGGTTGTAGTCATGATTACCACATGAACCAACTCAAATCTGCAATAATGCATGTAGCATAAGTGACACTCCTAAGTCATCACCAAAAGTTCTTGTGAAAAGACTCTACGCATCAGTAACTGAGCAACTGAGGATTATATATTTTCCTTACATGCTGTCCTTTTTTAGCATATTGAAAACACATGTTGCAAGAGAGCTAAAAAAGGAACATCTGAAGAAAGAGGTCCATTGCAATCCCAGGAAATCAGAGACTGTAAAGTGAGGAAAAAAAGCTGGGCAAAACCTAACATTTTATACTAACACTACAATTATCCTAGAAACCATACACTTAGACATTTGGGCAGGCTTTAGTAGAACTAGAGTGGCTGTGATCCCTAAATAAGTTACAACTACTTCTGTTTAAAACTCGGTTTAGCTATAAATGAATTTATGAAACCCATCAGTTTATTATGACTAAATAAAAGCTTAGGGAGGTATTTTTAACATAAATAAATTCATGCTTTTCCAAAAAAGAAACTAGCAGTGTTCCCTTTCTACAGCCTTCCATTTTCCAATCCATTAAAAATGCCTCTGATTTCTACAGGGAATTTCTGTCACTTAAAAATACTTACATTTACATTCTTGAATAAGAACACCTTTTCATCCTCTCTTTGCTGATGTTAAGAAACTATACATTACTGAAATATTCTTCTCTTTTCCAGATAATTTCTCCTATCAAGTTTCCTAAATTTGACTAGATGATATGCCAATCCTGTTAGAATGAGGACATTTTTCACAATAAAAGTTTTACAAGGAATAATGTACATTTGAAAAATTGTACTTCTGTTATTCCTATTATTATAAATAATTCCTCTGACTCCTACCAACTAAAAGTTTCCTTTCTTCAGTCTGTTTATCTTATAGCAAACAGCTGTAAGACACTGTGTCAAACTTTTTTTTGTCTTTTGTCTCTGTCAGTAGGTCTTTTTATTAGAAAGGACAGCAAGATAGGAACATGAACAGTTGCTATATAAACAGTGTTGACAATAGCTATGTTGCTGACTTCATACCACTTAGAATACCTTCAAACTTGACAACGTTTAAATGACTACTCTTCACACTTTTAAGTACGTATCATTTAAGAAAAGCATTATTTTAGAAACACACATGCAAGTCGGCCAAAGCAAAACTGACAATATTGTTTTAAACAAACCTTGAACTGGGGAGACACTGATTTCATGGAGCAACCCTGCCAGCAGCACCTGCTGAGACTGAGACACTCTGAGCAGAACAGACCAGCTAATGGCTGGCTCAGTGGATGACAGGAGAGCAGCAGGTGTTGTTTATCTTGACTTTTGCAAGGCTTTTGACACCATCTCCCATAAAATCCCCGTAGACAAACTGATGGAGTACAGACCAGACAAACTGACAGTGAGATGGGCTGAAATCTGGCTGAACCGCCGGGCTCAAAGGGTTGTGATTAGCATGAAGTTCAGCTAGAGGAAAGTCACTGCTGGTGTACCCCAGGGATCAATACTAGGGCCAGTACCATTTAATCACTTCATTAATGACCTGGATGATGGGACAGAGTGCACCCTCAGCAAGTTTGCTGATGACGCAAACTGGGAGGAGTAGCTGGTACACCAGCTGTTTGCACTGGCATTCAGAGGGACCTTGAAAAGCTGAGTAATAAACCAACAAGAATCTCACGAAGTTCAACAAAAGGAAATGCAAAGTCCTGCACCTAGGGAGGAATAACGCCAGGCACCAGTACAGGATGGGGGATGACCAGCTGGAAAGCAGCTCTGCAGAAAAGCACCTGGGGGTCCTGCTGGACTCCAAGTAGACCATGAGCCAGCAGTGCACCCTTGCAGCAAGTAAGGCCAATAGCATCTTGGGCTGCATTAGGAAAAATGTTGCCAGCAGGTCAAGGGAGGTGATCCTTCCCCCCTGCTCAGCACTGGTGAGACACATCTGGAGTGCTGTGTCCACTCGTGGGCTCCCCAGTACAAGCAAAACATAAGCATCCTAGAGTGAGTCCAGTGAAGGACTGCAAAGACGATTAAGGGATTGGAGCATCTGACATATGTGACAAGACTAAAAGAGCTGGGACTCTAGCCTGGAGAAGAGAAGGCTCAGGAAGATCTTATCAATGTGTATAAATATCTGATGGGGGCAGGGGTAAACAACACTTCTTAGTGGTGCCTCGCAACAGGGCAAGAGGCAATGGGCACAAATTACCACAGATAAAATTCCATCTGAACAAAAGAAAGCACTTTTCTACTGTAAGGGTGGTCAAGCACTTGAACCAGCTGTCCAAACAGCAATCTGCTCTAGGTGACCCTGCTTTGAGCAGAGGGAGTATTGGACTAGATGACCTCCAGACACCCTTTCCAACCCCAGGTATTCTATGGTTTTTTGAGGAAGAGACAAAAGGAGAGCAACTACATCTGAGTAATATGGACTATGGACTTAATGTCAGTTGTTTTCTCTGCACAGACCAAGCCTTCAATAAGATAAAACAGTTCCCTTGCACATCAGTTGCCTATATCTGACTGCATTCTATGAAGGCAAGTTGTTTATTAGGCTTAGGAAAAGCCTCATTGTCCAGATACAACAAAACAAGTTCTTTTTCTCTCCCATACGTTTCCTGATGCCCAAGCCTCTAGGTCTAACCACTATGAGAACTACCTGACATAGAGATTAAGACAACATATTTTTTTTCCACCAGTCAAATAAATCAGTTTATTGTCTATTACAATGTCCATTTGTATCAGCAAACATCCATCACTTTAATGGATTTCTTTGCCTCCCCTCCAGCCAGTACTGAAGCGGTCAAGCTAGTTTAACCAAAACAGGCTAATGGGAAATCATCCTTTTCCTTTTGTAATGCCTGTTCTCTCGTATCAACATATTGACAGTTTTGTTTTACAGCTGTAGGAAAAATGAGAGGAACCAAGAGAACGTCACAGAGAAAAGCTAGAACATCTCACTCATGAGGAGCAGGCACCTGTGCACTGACCCAATTAGACATTCAAACACTTGTCATTTTGGAGCTGGCTGGTTGTCACTCATCCAAGTAGCCCCAGGGGACCTATTGTATGGTGGCATTCCCTGACAGGAGAACTGGAGCTATGGAGGCAATGAGGGCACAGTGATAGGGTGCCAGGATCCTGGTGAGCAAGAGCAGCGAGCAGCAACGCCAAAGAACTTCAGAGCTTCCTTAACTTGGTTACCATCCAAAAAGCCTTTCAGAGTCTTCAATAGTTATCTTTTTTTCAGAGCAGTCTAGTTTAAAAACCTTACAGTAACAGTCCTCTTTATCCAAAGCTACATTTAACTCTTGAGTGACTAACACAAGAACTATTTCAGAAGAGATCCTTGAAACATTAAAAAAAATCTTTGTTACAGGGAGAGGATGCACTAAATGTTACTTTTAGTAACACTGCCACCACATAATTCACAAGTCAAAACATTTCTGTGCCCATCTCCTCCCTTCTCTGTTTTAAATGTATTATTGATGCTTTCAGATGCTCTGTCTGCTTGAACACATAAACGAGGGATAAAACACAGTGCAGCTATCCATGCCTACGCACTACAAAAGATAGAAAAGGTCTGTTCTAGTAGACTGTAAACAATACTGTATTCAAGACCCTCAAATCAGATTTTTCATTCAAAAAAATCAGATATTAAAACACAGATGACTATTCAGCAGCTACTACTGACTTCAAGTAAGGCTATCTCTGTTCTTATGCTGAAAGATTTATGCAATCCAAATACAAAAGCAGGGAGGGGTTGGAGGAGGACTGAAAAAAGAAAAATCAAAGCTTAGTTCAAAACTTCTAAACCAGGCATTTTAACCTTAGGACCTAAACCATGACAATGAAGAATTCAGAATGTCCCCATCACCAAATCTGTGATCTATGCTAGAGGAAAAAAAACTTATAGTTTTTTGGTACAAAAATATCTCAAGTTACTTCTAAGTCCATTTTTCCAGACTCACTTTTTTACTAGTTGACTTGCCCTGACACCTGCTCTCTCCAGCAAGGAACATCAGAGATGATTAAGCCTACCTTCAATTATGTGAAGCTATGAAACACTTTTAACTGCTTTTTAGTTAACATTTGATATGAGCCCTTCAGTTAAAAGCGGAGCTGACATTTTAAAAATTATATTAATCACAAACTGTTAACTCAAACAAACATGGAAATGCAGGTAAACGCAGAACACATATGACTACTCTGATAGTACTTAAGAGAAACTGAATAGAAAGATAGAAACTTAACAGATAGAAATGTAGCTTTTTTCCCCAGTTAGCATAGGAAATTAAAATTTAGAGGGAATAAAATTATCTTACCTTCATACAAATAGCTTCAGAGCAAGATGGTCTATCTCTTTACTTTTCCTTCTTTCTTATCCTCTGTATGACAGGTCTTTATGTTACTGCCTTGCCTGAAAAAATAATATACAACCTGAAATATTTATAGAGGCTACTAATTACATTCACTGTTAAACTACAACAAATACATCAGATATGTCTTGATATAGCTGCAGTGATAAATCCAGTTAAGTCAAGTGGAATAGTATTTTAATAAGAATTTATATATGTTGGGTTGAAGAAAAAATAAGAAGCGTTAGGAACAAAAGAAACTCCCTAGGTTTCAAAATCATGTTTTGCACTTAGCTCTCCAAATTAATATCGCTGGTCACATCAGATCAGACCAGACCACCCATATAGTTACACAGGTTTGTTGCATCATCAGTGAAAAACAGTCAGTGCTTCACAAAGCTTGAACAAGCCAATAGGGAAGCCTAACCACATCTTTCTGATGTTCGTTAACCTAACTTAAGGCCCACCGGGTACCTCCATCTCCTCAAATCCAAACACTTCAGTGCTCTTTAGGATATAGATGCCCAAGCTTCTAAAAAGACATCTGCTGGAAGAGGTCACAGCAGCTGACAGCAAGCCTTTGCTGCAGGAAAAGCCTTTGGTCACAGCACTTGCCCAGAAAGAGAAAGACCTGGGCTTATAGTCAATTTGTAAACTGTCTGATCTCCCACTTTCTAGGAGAATATCCTAAATTCTAGTTGAGGGATAGGACAGACACACACACACACACACACACACACACACCCCAACCACCCCAAATTGAAAGCACAATACAAAGAGGAAACAGCAGGAGAGGTTTTGTTTTGAATTCAGCTGCTACCTTCTTCATTTATTCACAAGAATTATGCACCCAGTTCCTCTCTTCTTACTCCTTGTTACTTGAACCCCCCCATTTTAAACAGATTTGAGGTTTTGTTGAGGACGTTGCTTATTTTTCCATGTTGATGCATGTGTGGAGTTGAACTTTCAAGCGAGCAAGGTTCAAGTAGGATCATGAATTTTGAAAGTGAGCTTCAAAAAATTTCTAACTGAGGATTCCCCTTACAGTCTTTTAATTTTACAGTACATGTTGCTCATCTGGAAACTCAGCTATGCTTGCCACTACAAGTAGTCCTTATTTCAGTGAACTGGTGATGAAGTGAAGCTAATAGCAACAGATTAGCATCACTGCAGCACCTGTTATTTTATATACTGTACATAAAAGTATACATTTTATCTGTAGGAAAGTAAAGTTAATCGTTTTCTTGTAACTGCAGATTAGCACTATTTTGAAAGGTAAAACAGGAGAGGCTGCAAAAATCTCAATTTACAGCAGTGATACAGTAAGATCAGTTTAATTTCCCCATCAAATTGATAACACAATCATACAATTTCTTTCAGTATACTTTCAAAAGCCTTCTTATTGTTAAATTGGTCTGTCAATTGGCAAAACCCTAACTGTTGACCAGAACTCTCTTGTAGCTGTTTCTTCCAGTAACAAACAGTGCTTCTCATAAATTGCTCTTTATGATGCTCTTTCAAATCAACTTGTTGCGTTTGCATAATAAAGCACTGGAAATAATACATTATCATTGTAACTTTGTGAGTTTGGCATATATAATTTATTTAATTTATTATATTTTTAGTATAATAATTTATTTCACTGGGGTGAAATTCACATCATTGCCATCATCTTTATTCAGACACTCAAATCCCTTCCTACCCCCTGCCTCCATATTCAGCTGGAACAGCTGCCTGCAAACCGATAGGACCTTGATGAGCCAAAGTCAAAACAAATTTGCATTCAGAACTGCTACATGCATGCAACTCCTAATTGACCAAAACACTCAAGTACGACAATGATCACACATATTCTATTATATAAAGGTAATGGCTACAACTACCCTGCCATTCACGCTGCTTCCTGTCTGGTTTGGTCCCCCAACTCACTGTCTCCAAGACAAAATCAGAGCACACTTTAGGGAACACTCCAGCCCAAGGGACCCTTCCAAAGGGCAGTATGGGTTCATATGGGAGTATGCCTAAATTTTGATTCTCCACTCTAGACAGCAATTCCCTCATGCAAGGCACAGCATCCTCAGTTGCACACTCTACCTGCCTCCATGTTACACTCTGGAGCACATGCCAAGGACTTACAGTATTAGGCTGCAAAATCATAACTTTGATGGGCTGCAATACAGCTCTCACTATTTTGGATACTCTGAACTAAAAACACTAGCTGCGTATTAGACCTGCAGGAACACGACAGTACTCAAATGAAACTCAGATTATGACCAGTCTATTTTATGAGACTAATTTTCTAAAATATTAAAATGTAGAGGCAGACCAGCCCTTGCCAACTAGCCTACCTTGATGACAGGAATTTGTCCCTGTCTTGCTGTTATTACCAGTAAAGAACAGCTGTAGTCTCAAGGGCGACTCTTCAAAGTTTGGCATGATCTTAAACCCAGGGATGGCTTGTGTAAGACCTCACATACAGAAGAAAACCATAGCTCTGTTGACACTGCAGGTAATCTTTTCCAGACTTCTAACACTCATTAAAAGAAGGGAAGAAACCTCATCACTCTGGTCCCCTTACTCTTTTGAAGTAAATACAGTCATGTAATGGTATATATGGTTTGGGACATACTATAATGAATTACAAGTTTCAGTGATTTATTGGGAGAAAAGAAGCTGCACTACAGTCAAACTGTTTTCAATTGCTGGGTAAGAAGTGGTCAGATATCAGTCTCTTTGGATGTCTGGACTACACACAAGCTGCTCCAAAACCAAATATTTGCTATAGTTCTTCTTGACATCTGCAGCTTTAACCTATTTACAGTCCATGATCAGATTCTTTTGCTGTGACGTTATTTATTTTCTCTGATAGTCACTTAGGAGGGAGCTTAACAAAAGCTTGAAACTCCAAGGAAATCATACCCATAAGGAGTTCTGTAAAACATGTACAGAAGAGCACCTGAACATCCAAAAATCAACTCCAATGGAATGAAGAAGTAGAGAAGCAATCTCAGATCTTTTTTTTTTTTTCCCTGACAGCTGACGTAAAAGTTTGCATTCTTATTCACAAAGCTAGGTGCATGAAGAGGATACTTTGAATGGCTTGTTGGCATGATCTTACAGAAGTCAACAGGTAAAGTCCCATATATTTCATTCTAGCCAGGAACCCCTCATGTCCAAACATGTAAATTAACAACCAGATGTCTGGTTTCCAAAGCGAGAGGAACATTTGTACCTTTACAGGAAAATCATGGTCAGTCAGATAGCATGAATTAAAACCCAAACCAAAAACAAACAAAAAAAGAAGAATAAAAAAATCAAGGAGGGCAAAAAAGATGGTTTAAAAAAGTCTATAGATTAAATGAAACATGTTTTAAAATTTATTACATATATTTGGGACCATGTAATTTGCTTGGCCACTAGCATATTGTGGAAATGTAAAGCACACTTTTTGCTTTTCCACATCTGACATTATGCTTACTGTGTACTTATTAATTTAAAAATTTGTGAAAGAACTAAAATTTACATAGTATTATCACCTTACAAACTTTTCTACTAATAGTGTTGATAGACCTCAGGGAAGTAAAATTTAGAATGAAAAAATACATAGATTGTAATACATAACTATGCAAAACATTCAAATGTAAAAAATTCAAAATATAAAAATTCCATTTTTATTTTATAATCTGATTGGCCAAATGGATTTATATAAAATGTATTCAAAATATTCATTAAAAGGTTAAGAGACTTTAATATTCTTAATGTAACCTTAAAAACCAATAGAATGAGACAACACACAGCTTTCTCCTAAAATTAATAATATATCTATATATGCACATATATATAGTTCTGTTTCCTTTTACTTTACGATACTGCAGAAAGTTATTTAATACAAAATATTTTCAGGGGACCCAGAAAAATTTGCTTTGTGACATATAAAATTTATTTAGTGTATTTAAGCACAGTTTTATGCAATCTAGTACTGCAGAGCTCCATTATTCACCCTCATGTCATTCCTTCTTTCAGAACTAAGGACTGATGAGGAACTCTCAGAAAAGGAAAAACTACCCTGTTGGTTGATGAGGGCAGTGATCAATCTTTCTGCTATATCCATCTTATTTCTGGTAGTGCTGAACCCCAGATGATTGTGACAAAGTAATAATGGAAAAAAATATCCTGGAAATACAAAATAACTGTTCGGTTTTTCATTTCTCATACACACATCCTCATGAAGACATTTCCTAGGGCAAGTAGTCCAGCCTACATTGTATTAACATCCGTAAGAACAATGCCTTAATTTTACACATATTATAATAATCAAAACAGAATATAAATTTCATCTGATCTTTAACATGTTGCGAAGTCATGCCCTTCCTCCATGGATACAAATTATACCTGCATTGATTTCAATTCCTACACTGTTAACCAAAGTCAAATATTTCAGTAAGTTACATAGAATAAGTTTATTCGCCTCTTCAGAGGTATAAACTGCCATTTCCTCATGTGACTTCATTCCAATAAAGCAAACTAACTAATACTAAGGTACACAAATCTCAACTATGTAAGTGATTGAGAAGAATCAGAATAGAAAAGGGAAACAGGCCATTACCTTATGTATATAGCTATATAGTCCTCTTGGTCCTCTGCCCTTTTTGATGGCTTTTTTTTTTTTTCCTCCTTTCTTTTTGTCAGTGAGAGGTCAGAATTTGTACCATGCTCCCCTTCATGTTGTAATCTTGACAAAACTCTGCTGTTAAGCCCTGCTGTTGCTGGACTGTGTGCAGGAGCACGTACAAGAGGAGCCCTTTCCAGCAGCCCGTCGCTTTGTCCTCGAGCCCTCCCAAGCTTCTGTGTGATCAGCACAGGCTTTGTGGCCATACAATAGGGGTTAAACATTTCCCTGTATTTATTTAAAAGCAGAGCTGAATCTGCTTAGCTGCATGAACCTTTTAGTAAAATGATGCTCACTCTATTAGGGTATCTTTCCATCTGTTTGTTTAAGAGTAATTGGCTTCTATCAACAAAAAGAAAAAAAAATATATATAGTTCCTTTTCACTATACACAGTGCATAAACAATGCAGCCAGTAAAATCAACAAAGATTTTTACACAGATCTTACCATATCCACAATTTCCCCCAAGCAACTACCTGTGGCTTGCCTCTTAACTTAGAGCTCTAGTTCCATTTTTCTTTTATGTTAATTCTACTTGATGACTTGCCAGTGGGGCAATCCTCCGGTCTCCATCGACAGTGTCTGAGAAGCACATCGTTGCAAAAGCTACTATTTGTGCCGAGTGGTGAAATTCCAGTACAAGAAAGAAAATTTAAACGTACTGAGAAATAAATGAAAACATTTTAGAAGAGTTGAATGTGCTTGCCCACAATATTAAAGCCACCAATTTCACATACCACATGAACCTCTAGACCACCTTTGCTTTCCAAGGAACTACCTTGAAGCAACACTGGTACAGAACAGTGGGGTTTTTTCAACTCCTAAAGAAAGAAACCCTATTTAAAACTTTTCATTTCTGTTCTGCCACAAATCCAGATTTTTTTAATTGTTTTCTATTCATTTTTTTAAGTCCAGTTAAAACATTTCTAACTTTAAGGGGTTTGCATCTTTTTACAGGTAGCAGTAAGAATTCTGTCAGCATTTATTAGCACCAGCATTAGTTCAGAACAATAACTTCATCTGCTCCTTTGAAACCTATTCTGTTCTCAAGGCTTATTAGAACAATGCTTTTCTTCACAAAAGCACAATCTCTACTTCAAAGCAGATTGCCAGTGAGGTTCAGTAATGACTGCATCCACCTGACCTCTTAAACTTGCCGAAATAGAACCAGAGTGTCTTAATTGAGCTCCCACTTCACATATGCACCACACTTCTAGAGCTGCAAAGGACTTAGCTGAGAAGGCTAAAAATCTTAGAAAAATAGAAGTTAAAATTACAGGTGATTTATTTTTGATGTGAAGATTTATCATCAAATAATATAGTGTTGATTAGGCAAAGCCTCTGCCATTCAAAGTTATTGCTCTTTAATTGCACATTTACAACTTTATATTCTGACAACAGCTGACATGAAACTGTAAATAAGAAACTACTTACCATGCCACAAACGTGGCACAATATTAATCTATTATTTGTATTTAGTAACATTTAATTCTTGTAAAAGCTCAATTCTCAAAATCACTATTTTCATGCTTTCAATCATTCCTTCCAAAATGAAGTCCCAGATGAAAAAGGCAATTTTGCTAATACAGTAGCTTAACTATTTGCTCCCCTCTGCCTTTAACAGCATATTATATCAAGAAATTAGCTAAAATATAACTGATTGAACAGATTTTTTGAGTTTAACTGGGTTTAAGCAGAAATTGTTCTCTGAATTTTAGAGCTGAATGGTGGAGGGGCAGTGCTCATTTTTTCATCCGATTGACCAAGCCTAATCAGAATTATTTCTGCACACTGCTTCACTACAGCTGTAGATCCATTAAACACTAAATGCTCCAGAGGCCCGTTCCCCTTCAGCTTCCCACTGTGACTCCTACTTTTCAGCCGGTAGCTACTCAGTGGGCTACTCAAAACATTCAAAAACATGGAGATGCAATATTTAATGGACAGCTCAAAACCCATAGCAAAATCTGTCACTTGACTGTCAGGATGGCAGCTATCATAATAAAACAGACTCTTTGTGATGGAGACTTAAAAAGAAGCCTTTGAACTGGTTCTCTTACCTCCCAACACATTTTTATTAGGATAAGGTTTTCAGTCATAGCAGCTATTTTTTCTTCAACAGAAATAATCATGTCTGCCTCTGAAAACGTTCACTGAGATATGCACATTTTGTTGTAATCATAATATTACCCGTGGCATCTTGTTTTACATCTTATTACCATTTTAGCCTCAGGAAGCCTTTAAACTAATATAACCATTAGGAGTGTCTTACTGCACAATTTACATATTAACAAAACTACTTTTTAACCTATTGAACTGTTTAAGCTGAAAATAACTGTGACGTGCACATATAGCGCACAATTCCTTACTTTGAGATCTGCTTGTTAGAAAAGATGAAAAACATATTCTGAAAAATATCTAGCAATTGCTTGATGATACTGATTATTCATACATCTCTTTTTTCATGCATTTTTGGCTTTCCTTTCCAAACGTCCCCAAGTCTTTCCAGACATATGATAATACTCAGGAAAAGCCACAAATCATTTATGCTTTCTAAGGTCAAAGTCATACTCCCATCAAAATTTAGCTAGTGTAATACTCAGCTGAGATCTTCAAGCAGCTCAACAGCTAACCTCGTCGTAGAGTCTAACCCCAGATACTGGCCTCAGACTATGGCAGGCTGGACTGGGCAAACAGGTAAGGGGTCTGTAACTCTAGAAAGACAGTGTGGTTCACAATTACCCAGGGAGGGGGCAGAGAAAGACCCAACATAAAAGATGCCTGTGCAGTTAGGTCAGTGCAGTGAAGACAACAGAAAGCTCACAATCATAGTACTATAATAAAACGGGCTGTTATTTCAGATACACAATGTTTTAAAAGCTTCTGTATGCCTAACAATTACAACTGAAGTCATGTAAATATTATTCTTTTTAGAGTAAAGACTTATGTATTGAAAGGTATACATGGGTATATCATTACCTCCATTAAGTCTTCTGGCATGTCCACCTGACTAGGACAGTATTTCATTTTGATGATCACACAAGGACCAAGAGTAGGCATGCTGGAGGGTTTTTTATTATTACTACTACTGGTTTTTTGTTTGAAAAGCGAGAGGGAAAATGCTTCCATTTCCTACATGGGACTTCAGGGAATGCATAGCCTTGATTTAGCTTTGTTCCTTGCACATGTTTTGATAGAGTCATCTATCATTATTTTTCACATTTTTGCATATGCAAACTGAATTTTTTCTTTTTCATTTTCTAGCTTCAATTTCCTTTACTTCACCAGTAAAGTTTTCTGCGATGATAATTTTGTGTGCAAAAGTAAAATCCATATAGTTTCCAGTTTCTTTATGAAAAATGTCTTTAGGATTAAGGAGTCTGAAAAGACTTTAAACTGCAGATGACATTCAAAAAACATAGTTTCACAGGCATATCAAGATATATAAGATGACTATTCACTGTCACCTGTGTATCCTCCTCCCAAAAAGCCATTCCAAACATTTGGGTTGGGAAGTGAATTTTAAAGAGTAAATTAAGCGCTATTATGAAGTGAAAATCGTGAAGATCAGGATCCTCTGAGGATTTTAAAATGTATTTATTTACTTTAAAACATCATCATAACCACTTCTACTGGTTTTAGCTGTTACCACTGAAATTTCATAGACTTACTTGAATTAAACCCATTGCTGTCGCTTCCTCAGTAATAATTTATTCCTTTTGTTTTTTTCCTACAAACATACATAATAAGAATGTTCTATACCAGAACATAACCAGTTATTCCTTACTAGTCACCAACAGTTTATGGTAGGCAAAACAGGTCAAGTAACTTTAAACTATACCTGAATAGCCTATTATTTTTGTTCCCAGATCATTGTAGCATGTGTGTCCTGATTATCATTCTTAGACTTCTCTGTCTCCTTTCTACATTTTCTTGATGTTCATTGTACCAGCCAAAGCTGGCTATTTGCCAGCTACAGAAAATCTCTTCTCGAACACTTTGGGGATGCAGACTCATACTGGTTCAATTTCTCTGAATCTCTTACAGGGAGAGACTTTGTTCCCACACATAAGGCGTATAAGCTGTTTATCACACAGAGAAGTTGTCAAGGAGAGTGAGGTTTCCCAGAAGTGACTCCAGCACAGCAGACTGAGAAGAGTCCTTTTCAAATAACTCAAGGTTCATTCACTTTATTATTTTACCAGCTATAGCACATACAGCTTAGTATTGCCATAGATTCAAGTACATGGGCTCTCTTTCTGCTTTCATGTTACTTTTTGATGAGGATGTTCTATAATAAGATTCAAAGCATTAACTTTAATTATACTAACATTTTCTCTAGTGCTGTTCTCCATCCTTTTTCATAAAGGAACAAATGCTTTGCCCTTCCTCTTTGTGCACAATGAGTGTCCTTGACTGCTGGATGCCTAAAGCAGTTTAAATACATGGGTCACAGAGACGCGGTGTAAGTGTAGACAAATGTACACTTCCTAACCTCAGGATAAGGAGATTTATCAGCAGCTAGGAAACCAATTGCAGCTTCAGGAACAAAACAGATTGCTGATGCTGCAATGCTTGCAGATCACTAGGGAAGAAGTTACTGAAACTAAAACCCTCCTAAACACATCTAGTGCATAGCCTAAGTGAATTTACATCAACTACGCAAAAAAATGAACAGAATCAAGCCTGAGGGAGAAAGGGAAGAGCATAAAAGGAAGAAGATGACAGCTACAAAGGGAGGTTAGAATATTGATTCTGGTAAAAAACCAGCCAACCAAACAGGAAAGCAAAACCAAAAAAACCCAACCATCCAAACAAGCAAACAAAAAAATCCAAAATACACAGAATAAAGATTCTGGCATATGCAGTTTTCTATCCATTCTCAAGGGGAGGAGAAAAAAGAAAAAAATTACAGTGAGTCTTCTTTGGATGCAGAAGTCCTTTCTGGGACGCTTCAACTACCCAAGAGTTTTCTTTTTCTTGGTAAGGCACATGTTGTTTGAACTTCTGCCTGTCATATGCGCACTATACCTGAGGCTGCACTACCCAAAAAGGATCTGGCTGGAACGGGGCCTAATTCCACTCCTAATGTTCCTCTGTCCAGCCTCATCTGCCATCACACCTAGAAGCACCCACATTCATCAGTGTCTTAAACTTTACTTAAAGGCTCTCTAGCTATCTACCATTCTTTCTCTGTAACAGTTTGAAAGCATTTAGCAGCTCTCTGCTTGAATTGTGCCAGTATCTTGACTGGCAACTTGAAACTAAGTTTAGCCACCTGAAACTGCTAAAGGGCTGTTTTCAGCAGGTACACACAGAGCATGCCTAACACGCAAAAGGACCAGGCTGCCCAAAGCACTGTCACAGCTGTGATTTTCTTTAAAACGACAGCCAGAGAAAGTGCTGTATGGCAGCGCTTTCTCCTTTACACAGAGGAGGACTGGCTGTGGCTCATAGAGTCTTCAGCATTTTGCCCTCAGTGGTGCTGCTTCTGTAGAGAGACAAGAGAAGATACTCTCTTCCCTCTGCAGATCACATCTGAGGAACATATTCAAGTAAAAAAAAAACCTCTTTTCTGCCCCTTTGTCCTTGCTGTCCAAAGATACTAAAACATGATGAACAGCGATTTTCCTCAGAGATAAAAGATGTGGGCTTCAATCTACTTTGAAAAAGGATATATTTTATCTGAAGTCTCTCTTCCAGCAAGTATTGCAATGTCATGGCTGTTTGTCAGAAAAGGCACGAATCTGTAATAATCCTCCCAATAAGATTCAAACTTAAGAGCTTCACGTGAAAAAACAGCACCCAGCAGCAAAGCAGAATCTGAATAGAAAAATGGATGGAGACACCTCCTCATTCTGTCTCAGTCCTCCTATGGCCCAGCTCTTCACAGCTACATGCTGTTGTCCCCAGAGTTGGACCCTCAAGGCACCACCTACATTAGCAACTTGTGCAGTACCAAGTGGGAAAAGGGGGTGTTCTAAACTGAGCAGCTCTACATGATACCTGTGTGCACACATGCACAACCACACTTGGCAGAGTTGCTGTGATGTAGAAAACCCTCATTTTGCTGTTTTGATGTATTTACCCATTTTTAAAGGGAAAAGTTGCACGTTGTACATAAATGCATTTCTGGGCATCATTTTCCCCGAACTTTCACTTGAAACCTCATTTCTATTTCTGAGGCTAAAGCATGAATATCTATGCTCATCACACATGAAACTGCCTTCAGGTTTAAGTTCTTAAAGCATTGCAAGTTTTCCACTACGGCAGAGCCCTTTCATACTGTACTATTAAGACTTTAAGGTCTCAATTTTACAAAGTCTTTTTGGCAATCATCTGATAGGTAAATTAATTTTGATGACTACTGATCTGGAAGGAATTTCAGCTGTTGACCTGGAGATGAAAAAAATTCAAACACTAAATCATTCATTCCTGCAGTCTAGTCAGAACTGCATTTGATTTTAAATATGTTTGAATAATTTGGTATTACTTATGGAAAGAGGGCATTTTATATTTTTCTTTGTAATTATACTCCCGATTTCAAAGTATGGTCTCTCAATGTCCCAGTCACATCTGCACAAAGACTACATGTTATTAATATTTTGTAAGTTGTCAAATGTAGTGTAGCAACTAACTTCTCTGAACTTGTGTTGCATGAATAGAGTAAATGTTTCATTTTTAGGATAGCCACTGAAAAAGTGTTAAGCAGTAGCCACGCAAGCATAATGGCTTCTTCACCTCTGCAACAACAGAAAATTGAACTATTTGTATTTTCTTTAAAGACAGTAAAACTATATGGCAATAGAGGTGAACTGAACAATAAAATCACACACTCAAAAGATAGTTTCAGCAAGAAAATACAGTATGCAAATACTATCAGTGGAGGAAAAAAAGCAGTAGGATGTGTAAGGTATACAAAAAGACAGAAAAGGAGAGTATGATTCATGTAGAGATAAAGTCATTATTAAAATATTTAATATGGAATTTTTATTAAAATAATTAACATCAGATTAGCCAAATTCCCACACATCCAAACTCACAGCAGGCTCAGTTTTTGATTTGCATGTGCTGCATGATTTTGTGTTCTGTACAGTAAGAGATGAAATATTCACACACATACAAAAATGGGTTTTATCACTGCTTAAAAACCCCAGACAAGTTGTGCCCTTTATAGTTTTTTCCTTACTTCACGCATTTGTCAAATGATTTCCTACAGGCTTTAAAAAAAAAAAAAGCCTAGAAGTCTCCATAAGAACCTGACCTTTGCAGAAGCCTGTTTTGCTGGTATCAAACAGCCTGATGAGCACCAGATCCAGATGCACTCCTTTTCTTTCCTAGCAGCTTGAGAAGAAAGGTGTTTGCATTCATTTCTGCACCTAGGAGGCTGGTGTTGCCAACTGTCCAGTTCAGTTTTTTACTGTTTGCCTTCTGCACAGCAAATCTGGTTTGGATCAGCCTCAGCTAGAACTGCTGCAGAGACAGAGCTGGAACAGCTGGAAAAATAGCACAGCAGTAACTCTATGACACCAACAGGTACAGCTTGTTGGATTAACTCCTGAGGCCAGGTAGTCCCTCTGCAATAACATGGTCTCCTCCTTTCATTAGAAGCGTATGACACGAGTGCAAAGTTGTTATTGTGGGAGACTCAAATTATTTTACTTTTCAATTGGAGGAGTAGGAATACAGTTTACATATAATTTCTATATTTAAATATAATCCATTTTAATCACTTTTTGCTTACCAAATTGTATGCCATACATAGAATTGTAAGACAGCTACCTGTTTTACAAACTCGGTGGAGATGTCCATCCCTGGGATGCGTTTTACTTGTACAAGAGTCTGGTGCGCTGGATTCCAAATGGCTATAGTCAGGAAATCGATGGTTTCCAGCAGGTGGCTGAGGTAACAGAAATGTACTGTGTTCCCCTCCAAAAGGGCAGATAACACATGCACGTAACAAATGCAGCCTCAGGGCTCAAAGTTCCAGGAGTTTACACTATATATGGTAATCAAATGTGATCTTAGAAAGTGAGGGGTTTGCCTTAGAGGGACTTCCAAAAGACATGACTAAAATTTATGTTATTTTATTCAATATACTACTATCAGTCACTGTTTTGACACACAAAGAAAATCATGGTATAGAAGGGATCTGTGAATATCCCATTAAAGCTTTAACATCCACTCATCACATGGTCCCCTAATTTATTTTTCCATCTGTACTGAACACCTCTCCATATTAATAAACCCCCCAGTTTCAATAAGTTACACTTGCCCTTCTTCCCAACAACTTTCACATCTGTCTCTAACTTCATTATTTACTGGAAAAGTCAGTCTTGGAAATTTAATCAAAGCTATTTATTTTAGTTATACTATTATGGTCAGTGGATATCAATGTATATAATTAATCTTTCCTGAAAGCATATCCTGATGTTACCCCATTATCAGACGAGGAATATTTTGGTTCAGGAGCTGTGATGGATGGGTGAAATGCCAAGTTATGACAATCCCAAGTCTTACTAGAATTCTGCAAAATGTATTTGGAAACTACCGCAACAAATATAGCCTATTACAAATAATGAATTAGCCTCAAAAACCAAAAATATTTCTTTTTGATCTTAAATAAGACATTACTCAAGTAGGCCACCTCTTGACTTGGTAAATAAGCTTTTAGTAATTCTTTTCTACAAATACAGAAATAAAGATCTGTTTTCAGTTTGCTAAGCTTTAGGGGTTCTTTTGTTTGAAAATATACTTAAATCTAAAACTAACCAGTTTAAATATTAATTATTTTAGCTACTATTTAATTTTTCTTTAAAGAACAGTAAAGTTTATTATGAAGAACATAAATGCAACAAATACCTAAAGGAGATTATATAAAAGCAAAGATTTGGGACTTGAAGACATACTATAGTAATCCAGTAAATAAAAATCAAAAGTATATTTCATTCCAATGTTGCTGTGGAACTGTTTTCCAAGTGCAAATCACATTTTTTTTTCTGCTGTTGCCACAGTGTTGTAGTCTGTCTAGGATAATCCATCAGCACAGACAGCGTTGGTATGCGTGCACAGGTCTTGCTTAACAGAAAAATTATACTTGGGCAAGGACCACAAGTAGCAAACAATTTTAAAAACATGCTTTTACTCTCAAAAATGCTACAAACAGCAAGAGATGAAGTGTACACTATTGACAAAGCCAAATCCAATACAGGAACTGGCACTCAAACAGTTTAAAGGAAGAAGAAAAAAAAATAGCCACTGTAGGTTCCTTAAAAGGATTTATAGGCATGTATCAATTGAGGTTAACACCGAGTGCTACCAACTCACTTTTAAGTACTGAGATAGGCATTATTAATGTTTAATGTTATTTTGACTTTAAACACTGACAAGATATCTATTTTATCAAAATAAAAAAATCCATTAAAGAACGTCTGAACTTTTTTGAGATAGAGATTCAAGTTTAAAGCATGCAGTGCAAAACTTTCAGCTTCCAGTTCCTGAGGACATTTGAAGAATTGTGCCTTCAAGAGAGTTACAGCACTACCAACTCAATGAAGACATCTGCATTAAAAAAAAATGGTTTGATTTTGACTTACACATTTCATGAAAACAATCTTGAGAAAATAATGACAGCTTTTGATAATTTAAGAATGTCATTCTGGTTTTATGTTCAAACTGAAGGAGAATTAATGCACTGAAACCTCATGCTGAGGGCAGCTCTGTTAAAACAGCTCATACTGTTCTGCCAACCTTACAAAGGTCTGACCTCCTTAACGTAACCAGGTAAGTGATGCTGAACTTGGATTAACTTAGGTGACATCAAAAAGTAAAGTAACAGTATGTCTGTTGAAGAAAGTATATGTTCCCTCATCCCTCCTGTGCTAATATGCAAGTTAATAAAATTCAGATGCGCACATATAAGTGAAGTCCAAGTACCTTCATTTATTTGGAAAATGAAAATTTAAAAAAATCTTTTTAATATAGATTTAAATATAAGACTATTTCACAGAGTATTCAACAAGCTTCAAACCACCACCTAACATGGCACAGTCAAATAGCTGCTCTTATTTTACACATCCTGTTGAGAGCTGAAATGACTTAGGGCTACAGAGCAGCAGCAGATGATATACTCCAGTATGACAATCATGCAAGCCTCTAAAGACAAAAAACTTAGGTGATGACAAGATCATGGTAACAGATACTAGTCCTTCACTCTGTTCTGCATGGTCCTGCCAGGCTTATCTGGTTCTGCTTTCTGTCGCCCTCTCACTCTGCAACTACCAGGACCCTGCACCCTGTCCCCAGCCTGATTCTTCTGACCCCAGTTCCCAATCCACTGTTCAAACCGTGCAGTTATTTTAAAATACCAGCAGTGGCCAGAATCTCCATGTATAAGCCATGCCCCTTTTTTAGCAAGCACTGCAATGTACCTGTGTTAGGAATGCTTTCTGCTCAACGTTATCTGACAGTCTAAATCAGCCTCCCATTCAAATAAACTCTGCTGCATTCTCCAAAATCATTGTGGAGTACATCCTTTCCCTTTTTACATATTGGAGGCAAGCAACAAATGCATCTGAATTTATGCAGCTACTTCAGGCACCTGGGTATTGAAACACTGGAAACACAGATAGACTGACTAACTGATAACACCACAGTCTGCTGTACTGTCTGTGTAAAATGACAGTAAGATAATGACAGCAAGATATTTTCATTTTGCATCAAGTACCTATATTGATAACACCTGTCAAAGCTACAGGGCATCAAGTTAATTTTCACCACCTGTTGAGAAAGTGAGCAATCCACAGAAACCACCTGGCTTCTCCAATAAGCAGCAAAACATAAGGTACTGAAGAAAATAAAACCCGTATTTCTTCCCTCACGATGCCTAGGGATTGCTTTTGCCCCAAGAGGAGGGGCGAGGAACGCTAACAAAACCAAACTCCCACTAGAGATGATTTTGATCTTGGCTACAAGGTTGGAAAACCCAATGTGTTTTTGTGAGCTGGCAGGTAATTAAAGTTGCCAAGCTCTGTGCTCTCCCGAAGGGCAGCGGGAACAGGGGTTTTGTGTGCTGCAAACCCCCACTGACTGGCAGGAAAAGAGCTGACAGAGCATCCGCCAGCGCCACAGTGACGGAACTGTCACTAAGCCTGAAAGCTGGGGGTTCAACAATGCTGCAAACACTAACTCCGGGAGACGAGAGTGAGAAAAAAGACCCATAAGACTATCAGTAGACCCATAAGACTATCAGTGAAAATAGAAAAGTCAAGACATCCACGCTAGAAGCAATAGAGAATTCAGTCCTAGGGAACGGGGGAGTTTCTGCAAAGTGTTTCTCCAGAAGATTTTCATATTTAACACCTTGGGAGTGCCTCGATTCCTTCGATGTGCACTTCCCCCACCATCCAATTCCATAAACAATTTCATAAACAGCATATGGCAGGATGAACTGTTATCTTTAAGCTGATCTCTATACCCATATCAATAATTAAATCAAATTTTCCAGCAGCTATTTCATCCCTGTCCCTTATATAAGCAGATGATTTATTACATCAACTTCAGCATGCCTTATCATGTAACGATTATAATGCACATGTATTATGAGACTAAAGCTCTATCACACTTGCAAATTTACTCTAATGTTTCTATTGAGTGCTTGATTTTGGAGGTTTACTGATTTCTTTCAACAAAACCTTCACACCAGATTTTCAGAGAAATTTTTGGAGATAGAAATTCTGTCAGATGGCATCATTATAAATAATGACATAGCTCAAAAGCAGAGTTGGGAACTTTAGGTCTGTTACAAGTGACCTAAACACTGACTTTACCTCTGCACAAGTGATCTAAAGAGAAGAAACATCAAAAAGTGAATTTCTCTTTGCAAAACACCACCAGTGGAAGAGACAACTTATGCCTTTGCAGTGGATTACACAGCAGTAGAAAGATGACCCCAAAATTTTGGAGTCACCTTTGAAGCTGTGTAATGGATACTGTTCAGAAGCATATTTCAGCCTAGGTGAACTTTTTGTACGTGTCCCAACTCTTCTTATACTGCTACTCCTTAAACTTGTCTCATGCTCTCTGCTAATCAAACTTCAGCCTTTCCAGTTACTTAGGGTTTCTCCTGGTATCTCCTCTCTTCCCAGCTCATACTCTTACCTACTCCACTGATCCTTTCCATCCTCCAAATCCATGTGCATAAACAAGCTTCCAGACCTTTAGGCCAATCCTTTTCTCCCCATCCCCCAACTTCACAGGCCTAATCTCTGCCAAATTGGTCATGTCGAACACATGCATACTGCTCACTAAAACGGTATGTGCAGGAGCTTAAGCACTGAGCTGCTCAACCATCCATACTGTTTGGTCCCTTCAGCTAGCTTTCTAAAGTATTACCTCACTTGGGGGCTGTTGGCAATGGACAGCATTCATAAGACAGCTTTACTTCTATTTCATTCAATAGCGCTCCAACACCATCCTAGGCAGCTCCTGTCACACGTGCTCTTATGTTCCCCAGGACACACAACATACATAACCAAGTCCATACTATAAAAGAACATCCTGCTGAGCTGCAGCAGAGTACCAGACACTTTGAACTGAACCTTCCAAAACCATCAATTGATTTAAGGCACAGGTTTACCATGTAGGACTTGGAGGAGACCCAGCACAAAATGCCACACGGTGTGGAAGCGGCCAGGCTACAAGAGGATGCAGCCCTTACCCATGTTGAGTCAGCCACTTTACCCTGATTGCCTGCCAGGCAAGGATCCCCTTCTTGTCTAGCAATTCCCAGTCTCAGTTTCATCAGCTCCACAGCTCCTCACAGACTCTGGGCCTTTCAATTCACCCTCTTGCTGACTTTCCTTGCTCCTCCACATTACCAGCTATTCATCCCTCTAAATTACTGACAAGCAACATTATTAACCAAAGAGAAAACTTCCTTCCCCCCCTCCAAACCACCACTTCTTTCGCCAAGCCCCACACTTGGCCAGCCCCCAATAGCTTATTACTATAATTACAAAGAAAGCCTTTTCGGACACCTGCAGGTATGATCTGAGAGATGCACTCAGCGTACACACAGTGTTTGTTACAGCTTATGCATTGCTACTGAAAATGGACAAGCTGAAATTTATTGAAGGTTAACTCAGCCAGTAATAAGTGAATGTCAACAGATATGGCAAAACACAGATCTTTGACAGAAAGGGGAAACGTTTCTAAATAAAAGCTTTTTTTTTTTTTTCAAATAACTTCCATTCTGTCATCATCTTCAGAAGTGAATGAATTACTCTGGCTGAAGTTTTTCAAAGAAATTTAGCCTGCAGCAAACACTAGTGTCAAACAGCTTTAAAAACAGATAACGCTAACAATCCCTCCCTTAATAATAAAGGGTGAGACATGATCAACTGTTAGAAGTTATATTCATTTCATGCAATTTGATAACACTGCGCCCATATGAATTAAAATAACTCAAAATAGGAACGAACACATAACGAAAACTAATCTCCAGGTTTGAACAGAGCTCTAATTTTAGCTCAGCATTGTGTAACAGTTTCATCAGGTATAATTTGCTTCAAGGCGTTTAAGTATTAAAGTTGTTCTCAACTACTTTTAAAAGCCACTGGAGGAAAGGCTCCATCCCGAACTGGTGCAGCACAAAGCTTACTCAGATGGCTCACCAGCGTCTACTCTGCTCAGAGCAATACTTGACTTTCGACTCAGTGTTCCCACATTCTTAGGAGCCTACTTTGGATTCAGGACTGCAGCAAGCATAAGCATCAAGCAGCAGATTATCCTTTACTATATACATCCGTGTCATTCACTAAAACGACTGGGGAAGCAGCTGGGATCCTTAGAGCCTGAACTTAGAAGCTGCTAACAGCACCCCCAGGTCTGGGCAGCCTGCACTGCAAGGCACAGACCCTTGCAAGAAGCCCAGCACCAAGGAGCAACCCTGAGCAGCTGAAGATCTCTTTTCCTGTCTGTAACACAACAGTGCCAGTAAGAACAGCTTTGAATTCAAAAGCAGCACACTGGAAGTAAAATTAGCTCAAAGAGCTGGATCGTGACTTGGCATCTAATCACTGCACCATCCTACATGATTCACCAAATTGAGAACTCCCAAGTGGCTGACCTTAACAAAAGCAAACCTCCACCATATACCTGCAGTATGATATTTTTAAGGATAAGGAACTCTGCAATACACGCTGTTCAGCACAACCATACAAGTCACTGTTGTGCACATGCTGTTTGCACCCATTTTACATTAAATGAAATAGATCAATAATTAGAAACAAAAGTATACAATTGTTTCAATTATGCAATAAGCCTCTAAAAAAGGCATTTGAATATTGATGGTTTAAGCATGGTGGGTGGAGATTTGTATTTTAAAGAAATGTTGCTAAATTCCCCCCGCTCAACAGGAAACTCCCAGTGCAGGGGCTAAGAAACCACTCTAGATAAAGAAACACCTCAATCCAAACAATTTTTCCATTTTAAAACATTAACCCCCTAAAAGAGAACACTAAGTGACCAGGTGCTTTAAAACTGATGCTTCAGCTTTCCTATAGAGCATACAGAAGGTTTTTCACATTAAGAAGCCAAAGACCTAAAATTAAAAAACCTCAGTGCAAGGACAAGACACATTGACTGTTGATTCAAGTCATCTCATTTAGATGCATAAGAGTTTTAAAAGTCACATGTCCAGTCCTACACAGACCCTCCTGTTTTCTTGTTTTGCTTTCTAATCCTTCTGCCAGCTTGCCTTCTCTGTACCTGTTCATGGACCACCCTGTCACCAGCTTCTTGTGTAAAGGGCTGGATTCAAACCAAGTGACTGTGGGAAGGTCTTCCAGGGATTTTGCGTGGACAGTTTCCTCTGTCAATCACCTGCAGATTACACACTGGGATTGAGACTACATGACAGAGTGTGAGTAATTCATACAAAGTGAATTGCTGCATATGCAAATATATTCCACATAATGCATTCTTATAATGAATTGTTTAATCAATGTAATAAGCACACAGGATTAAAATACTCTTAATGCTAACCTTTTTAAAAGGCCTGTATATACACCATTTTCACCAAGTATAGAGTTGAGTTTAAGTCATTTTTTCTAGTCATTTTTCAAATTGAAGTCATTTCAAATCTAGTCGTTTCAAATTAAGTCATTTTTCAAATATCACTGACAGATGCTAAACTTGTAAATGCACAAACCATATATTACAGTAAGCATTTGATCATATTTATTTCTGAAGCTGGCAATAATTGTCTTTCCACTCCACGAAGAGATATTATGAAGATTTCTAGTGCATTAAAAAAAAAAATTAGTGAACTCTTTTTGATTAGTTTATGGTGATGAAAGTCACACTGTTGACATCTCAAAAATAATAAGGAAGAGACTCCTCAAAATTAATTGAATTAACAGAATAAAGCTATATAGGTCTCAAATCCAATCATTAGACAGATACTCTGAGGAAGTATCTTAAAATATTTATTAAATACTGAAATCAGTCAAGGTTTTGGCAGTTGTTATGGCCTATTTAAAAACTACTGTTAGGTGAATACTTACATCGAATTACTCATCATCCTATCCGGTATCACAAATTATCTGCTGACAAAGATATTTACTTTAAGAATGTTAAATAATTAGAAACTGCAAAACTATTTATTTATTGACATTTAAACAACCAAACTGAAAAGCAATACAGAAATGTGGAGAACAGACAACAGTAATCTGCTTTCCTTTAGAATCTGCACTTTTAGAAATGTAACTAAATATTGTATTTCCCATTATGTTAATTTGAGAAAAAGCTTCTTAGTCAAGTATCCGCGGTTTGAACAGGAAGATGGCCTTTAAGTTAAAAAAAAAAAAATCCTTACTATATCACTTCTTGCATTTTTCACTTTTCTGTATTATCATTTTCTAGTGACATCTGAAGAATATTAGTACCACCCAGTGTAAAGTCATCCTAAGAAAAATGTGAAAAAGCAAAATATTTTCTCCAGTAAAAACTCTACAAGTATTCTGTGTAAAAAAGAAACTGGATATGCTTCTCCTTACACATTGACTGAATTCTTCTTTTCACTCTGCTCAAAAAATAATGTATGGGTCCAGTGCTAGAAGGCAACACAGCTTCAAAGCTCCTTGAGAGGTCATCTGGGGAAATTTACTTAAGTTTCTCAAACAACATCTGACAATTGACTAGATATCAGTGATTGCTAGAAAGTATAATAAACTGAATTACAATCCTGTTGCAGGCAGAAAGAATATAATTGAAGATACAGACAGCTAATGAGGAAAAAGAGGCCTTCCAAAACAAGCCATGCTAGCAGGGCATAGAGAGATCAAGTCAAATTTAACAGCTGTTAAACCAATAGAAAATGATGTCAGGAAAGCACAGAATTTTTAATACAGCATATTCTCACAAATAATGATTAACCGGGAATCATTATCTGAACTGGACATTACTGTTATCACTCTCCTTCACACTAAAAAATGCTGAAACCAGCACTCAGGTGCCATGGGTACTTTTCTTCCCTGCCTTGGAAAAAAAAAAAAAAGTACAGCATTTGACATTACATCACTCAAGAATACTGCAAGAAAAAAAAATATACTTAGGCTTCAACAGTGATGCAAGCTGACTGAAATCCTGCCAGTTAAAAATATCAACCTTTATGTTCAGGTTTCACTGAGAAAGACACCGACGATGTTCCCAAGGCTGTATTTATGCCTTGCATCATCTGTCTGGCGGCACACAAAAGTCTTTCCAAGGTTTTTATTGTTAGAGCCAGGAAGTTAAATGAGGCAATACACTTCCCAAGAGAAAGGAAAGCACAGACAAACTCAAGAACTGTCTCAAGCTGGTTTAATACTTTAAATGGAACATACAATAACAAATATTTCACGTATTCTCACAACAGTGTTTGTACTTGCAGAAAATGTTTCTCTGCGTTCTGAAATTAAACTTAGAAAAGCCTCACTTGAAATCGTCCCATTTCAGTCCTCTATGAATCACCCCATATGCACTCTTGCTCTTTACAGCCCACTCACTGCCATACTGCACTGACGTGCCATCCTTAGAATTACAAAAGATGCTCCAACAAAGAGGGATGACCCCACTGTTTTCTATAAACCATCTTGAACCTCATTGATTATTTTAACAAAGATAGTTCAGATACACGTGCATCTTTGGCGATCTTGCACAAAGAGGAAGAATCTGAAACAATGACAATATTACGCCCTAGAATTCAATACAGGACAATAATGACAATTTCTTGTAATAGGCTGAAAATGACAAAATTATTTAGCTTTCCCTAACAAGTAGCATATAAAATGCAGCAGAGAATAAAAAGGATATTTTTTAGTTGCTCATGATTATTTACTGAAGAAGTCAGAATGCCTATCAAGCACACTAATCATGGCCCAAAATACTGACATTATATAGAACATAACAAGATATTTCTCTTGATTTAGGAGAGATTAAGCAGGTGGGAAACATGAAAGGAAGTAATAAGAATGCCTGCTGAGCCTGACACCCAAGTTCTGCTTTCCATGTCTTTCCATACTTCAATAAACATGAAATCAAAGTTTTAAATTTATGTAAGGCAAAAAAACTCACCCTGAAACACCACACCTTTTTCGCTAATTTAAAAATATTCCACTGTTCAACCTTCAACTACAAATGCATATTTTGACGTTTTCTACCACACGTTCCAACCGCTTTTCTCCATCTAAAGCAAACCTTTCCTTCTTGGAGCTTTTAGTTTCTTAGACCTGGTAGCTTGAACAAAACAACATTATATTGCAACTACTGCCCTTAAAGCTAAGTAGAATGGGTAATCTAGACAAACTTATCCTTTGGTTTGAACTGCAAAAATCAACTGGGTTTTCTCTCTCTCTCCCTATTTCATCTAGGCCTACATTTAACCAAGCATTTAACCAGGACTTCTAACTTGACTGAAATTTAAAACCCTAAATTCTGAAAAGCAGTCCAGAGAAAAAGCTCCTGTCCTAGGTTTCAGGTAACTGCTTTCCTAGGAGGGGAAGAGTCTTCCTACTTCACATGACCAGTGGGGTTATTTTAGTTTGAGTTGGCATTGGACAATGGGATGGCAGGTAGTCATTTCGGATCCAAACATTTGGATGAGACTGCAATTATCTTATGCATATTAACACCACCACATTCCTGGTTCAACACCCACTCCTCCCTAACAGAGCTTAACCCATCCTGTTCCCATACCCAGAGCACTGGTCTAAGCCATAGGAAGCCACTACTCAGAGTACTTTCAATTACTCTTGCTGTAGCTGGGTCACTGCATACTTCTAGCACACAAACATTTATTACTACAGAAGGTGTCAGATACTCCTCCTTAGGGCATTCAGCAAGTCCAGAAGGTGTCATTTATTCCTGCCTAGGACATTGAGCTGGGCTAAGATATTTGTCTTGGAGGATGGACCACACAGTTCAGCCTCCGAGTCATTTCTATCGAACTACTATCAACAGGAAAGACACAGAAACAGTCCAGGGTTCACAACCAGGAAACCTGAATACTCCCATCTTCTCCTCCCTCACTAGAGAAATTTATTTCTCTCATAAGCAAAGATGCACTTTTGACACACTTTTTTCTGTTTTCTTATCTCTTAACCCCCACCCCCATTCATTACAAGCTATCTGTACTCACTTTTATTCTTAATATTAAAACTGAGGCAGTGTTCAGCCTCAGACTGCCTCAAACAACTGCTTTATCTCTGACCATGTGTCTCCAAAGACAGCATGGCACAGCGTAGCTGTGCCTGAAGAAGCTCTTGTGCTAGAAACCTCCATCTCCCGGGCAGCATGGGACCAGGCATTGACTCCCACAGTGACAACAGAGATAAGCTGGCTTCTTCCGAGGTCTGTGCTGCTGCTCCTGGTATTAGAGGCAGCATAGTACAGGTGTGCTCAGCATCATTACAGCCATGTAAAGCAGCTCCGTATGAAAATTTGTGTATAACCAGCCTTTCAGATACCCTGTGAGGAGCAGCATGCCTGCTCAGGTTCTCTGTGCTGGCCTTGGGCTAGTAAATCCCGCCAGGCCTGGGGAGGCTGTGAGCAGTCAGACTAGGTCTCTGAACCTCATGCTAGGATCTCAGGGTGCTTACTGGAAAGAGTTTAGATGCACCCAGCACCCTGAACTCCAAGAGAGCTTGTTAGCTTGCACATTTAATGCACGAATGCATAAGGCTGGCTTGGATCTAGTAGTGAACCTAAGCCAAACTCCTCCTGGCACCTGCTGAGGATTGCAGAACAGAAAACCCATTTGGAGACAGCAAGAGACAGCTCGAGTCCAGACAGGGCCAGTGCTGAACCCTGAGCAGGAACCCTTTGTGCCGCCGCAGCCTCTCTGACCTAGCTCGTCTGGCCTTCCACCTCAGACAGGCATTTCAGCCTCTCTGCTGTCCAGGCTAAGGGAGAGCGACTGCACCAGCACACAGTAGTAGTGAGAGTAGATTAAATTTGATGGCACAGAGGCTGGCATGATCAGAAGGGAGGGCCTGTGAAGAGCCAGAGCACACTACCATCAGAGCCACAGGTTCTTCTGGGGGCACAGAGGGGGAGGTAGGGTTGAACAAAATCACAGGATCTGTGCCAATCATCCCCCAAATTGAAGTATGGTTTTCAATACCTGAAAGTATTGCTTTCAATACCTTGGACCTAGTGTAAAAAGTCTTTTGTGGCTGGAGGACTTCACAGTAACTGGGACTGATTTCAAATGCTTACATGCATGCAGTCAGCTAATTGGGCATGTACAGACAAGAAAAACACCTGTCCACTCTAAAAGCAGTTTGCTGTGATCTTACAGACAAAAATGCCAAGGTGTGAAAGGTTTTCAGGCAGTAGCAAACTCTGGTCATTATGGGGTGTTAAGATTTTACCATACAAGAATAGACAGATAATTTAGTTTTACATTGTGAATGACAGAGAGCAGGTTTTTCCAGTAAAATACTAGGAGCAGTAAAATTATTTCCCAGTGATTAGCACCTTCCTAGATAAAAACTTTTACTTTTTTCCTAGATTAATGATTAATTAAATAAAAAGCTTAAAAATAACCATTTAGTTTTATTTTGAAACACAGTATAAAAAGAGCAAAATTGAGTCTCACTAAAATTAAGCCTCATTTAATAATCCACAAAAGCTTATGGCACTATGTTTGTAAGTCACTGAACTACTTTCTTACTCCCAAATCACCACCACCATTGGGGGATAGTAGATTTCTGTGTGAAACGTCAAGCCAGAACAAAATTGGGAGTGTATGTTTTCAGTACCAAACTGAAATAAATTTTCTGGTGAAGTAAATGGTGAGTAAATTCCCCCTCAGTGTGGATAACAGTATGAAATCTAACACACGCCCATCCATAAATCTAAGAGCAAGTTCTCAGAGTTTCAGAATCCAGTGGATCACAGGCAGGTATAGATCTCAGACAGTATAACTGTCAGTTATCTTTATTCCAGCCAAACTGCCTTTTTTTGTAGATTAATATCATCTTCTTCTCAAAAACCAAATAAAACTCAAATTACTAACTTAATGTTAAGTTCATCTTCATGAAGAGCATAACAACGGAATTCTATGAACTTACTATTGTTCTTGGCATTTCAACTGTGACTGTTGACTCTGTGGAAGCAGGAATTTCATAACAAACATTAAGATTGGTAATGGACTGAGTATGAATGGAAGTGTCTTTACATGCGACCTAGGGACATACACAAAAATCTTGGGGCTGGTGAGTATGTCCATATGGAGAGAGCAAGTGACTGAAATCTGAGGGAATTAGTGAGAATGACTAGAATCAGGTTAAAATAAGTATCACCTTCCCCTTCTGTGAGCTCCACCAAGCTTTGCCAAATTCCCATGTAAACATTTCTGTGCATTCAGGCTTCCATTTTCAGTACCAAGAATAAAGCCTCTAACTGCCTTCAGAGTTCAGAGACATGCATTTAGTTCTTACTACAGTTAAAAGAACAAATACAAAAAGCACAAATAAATAACATGCCTTTCTAAAAAGAAATTACCAGTAAATCTAGAAGGAATTAGCAAGTAGGCAGAGAAAGAGACAAAGCCACTACTCAAACTTCAAAAGTTTTCAATCATATTGCCAAAACCCTTTAAAAGAAAAACCCTAAATAATCAATAAATAAAAGGAAAGGCAAATAGCTGGGTAAGAGATTGGAGGGAAAACCCAAAAAAATAAAGACTAAAACCAACCAGTTAATTTCATACTGGGAAAGGTCAAAAGAGTCCATGCCAGACCTGCCAGAGGTAAAGATGCTTGGACATCACCTGAAACAAGGAGGACGAGGTAGGTGCAGGGTGAGACATAGGGCTGAGGATACTGCTTGGAGCCACAGGGACAAGGGCCAACTGTGGAGAACTGCAGGCCAGCTGTAAGACTGACCATCAGGGTGACAGGACAGCAAATGAAATTCAGTATAGGAAGACCACAGTAATGCACACTGGGACATACCCCATGAACAGATTCAGTAACAAGTTCCAGGGGAACTGTTACCAAAAGATGATTTTGGCAGTGTAACAGTTAGCTCTTCAACAATGTCAGTTCAACCCCCAAGCAATCAAAGAAACCAAGCCAGCAGCTGGGAATTGGTAGGAATTAGAAGGGGGGTAATTCCTTCATTACCCAACAGTATATTCCAGAGTATCCCTGTATCCCGAGTGACACACACCATTCCCACCTGCCCAGCTCAGAACAAGGTAACTGTTTGAACTGGTTTAGAAGCGATCAGCAGGGATGGTTATGACCACTAAATGATTTCTGAAAAGAAAATAGCCATTTGCACTTAATCATCAGGCCATCAAAAAGGTGGCTAGAGTAGTAGAGACTAGAAGAGGTAAGATAATAGATGGCATAAAATGATTGAGTAAGAATTGACTTTGTAATTTTTTTTTTTTAGTACAGGATATAGTGAACATTAAATGGAAGTTATGCACTAGACTTAGATACAAAATCTGCAACAAAGCCTACAAACGATAAGTGATTCATTACATAATGTGTAAGTAAGCCAGGACACAGGATGCTGTGAACAACAGAAGTCTGCATAGGTTCAGAAAATAGTAAGACAAATTAAGTAAAGAAAGGTATTGAAGGATATTAAAAACAAACAAACAAACAAAACACCCCCAAAAAAAACAACAACCAACCAAACAAAACCAACTCCAATTCAGAAAGCTACCAAGATTAAAAACTGCTAGAGTGCATCATATTCTTGCTGGCTCAGACACTGTGGTAGTGGGACCTTTGGTCTGATCCAGTATGTTGGCTCTTACCTCACCAAGAAAAGTAGGACTAAGTTCTGGGTGTAGGTATCTGCACTACTGCAGAAAACCTTTGGCAGAGAAGTTTACCACCATGCTCTTCACACCTATACTGAAGTTAATTAGTACTAACTAGACACTACCAGAGAAGTGCTTGGTCTAAAAAAGCTCACTTTAACTAAAAACTAATAGTCCATTCAACAGATATCAATGAAGACAGGTAGGTATCTCACCAGAAAAGGAAGGGAGAAGGGGTGTTTGCTTGCTAGCCTCATGGTGTTAACTATTAGATCTACACAAGAACAGTGGTTAAGGTTCTCTGACTGGAGTCTGGGTGGCCCACTGCCCATCATACACACTCACATGGGCTCTGCTGCCCTATGCCACAGGCCAAGTCACACCTGAGCAGGTCAACCAGAGGGAATATGGCCCTGCACAGTCACAGAACAAGCGAGAAGTTGAGGATGTTTTATTCTAGCTTGTGTCTTTCACAGTAGGCCCAACAACTGCTCACAGATGGTGAATTAGAGCTCTGTCTGATAAAATATATCTTGTCTGACCTAAATCTGTGATGTAACACAAGATGTAGGTGAGAACCCATAGAGCGTAGGAAAGCGGTAAAGGGGAAGGGCGACAAGCCTGTTTTCTAGGGCAGAACCAAAAGAAAACATCATTTCCTCATACCTGAACTTGTGCATCTCCAGGCAGGACAGCCTCAGTTCCTCTCTGTTCACAGATGCTTCCTAGAGAGAGTTCCACACTCATCCTTATCTTACGCATTTATGATTTTTTAGGAGCTAACCAGTATGATAAATTAACCAGTTTCAATGAATGCATAAGCCCATTTCAGTCAATCAACAGAAAAATTTACTATCATTGCAAAAGTGTAAGACAGACCTTAAAGATGAACTGCAGATTCAACATTATTTCTAACTGCACCCAAGACATCTCAGTTCAGATGAACATTACACACAGTCTGAATTTAAAAAAAAAAATGTAAAAAATTCCAGCTCTAACAGACATAAATCAACTACAAAATTTAAGATTTTTAAATCTCCCAAAACATAAGACTTTTTAAAAATCTATTTTAAGAAATCAAGATTTAGTTAGAACAGATAATTACTCTCAAATACAAATGAAATGTAAATTATAATGATCAAGTAACACCTAGGGGTAACATGAATTTAATAGTTCATCTTCTAATCAAGTTTGTCTTATAAGTTTTGTTGTATTTCATTTTAATCATATTTTAATGAGATTTGCAATACAGCCCAGTAAGACTGAAATAGGTTACTGTGCTGAGATGAACTGCCTCAGGGAAAGTAGGAAAAAAGACCCGGGACAGACTCCTCTTCAGCAGTGCATCACGCTGGCTTCATCTGTCAGCTCTATTCTCTACCAGCATGTCTGTGATCACAGAGACAGTGCTACAGCAGCCTGTTACACATCTAATGAATCCAGCCCAGAAGAACACGGGAGGACTTTCTTTTTTGTTTTAATTGCATATTTCTTTGATAAGAAAAAGACTGAGGGAAAACCTCTCATACATGAGGCTATTGCCCTAGAGACAGCATGGAATCTTTACATTTCCTTTCAGAGTATATAAATATGAGCCTGAGAGCAACATTGCAACAGGGAGTGGAAGATGACATAGAAGCAACACTAGACAATTTCAAAGCAAATTAATATACAAATGTATATTAAACAGATCATTCTTCATCCACAGTAACTCATATTTTCCTCCCAGCTTCACTGTAAAACAGCTTTGTACAAACCTCCTGTTGATATTAACTAGAATAAAAATCAGAAAACACAGCAATAATAGGCATGTTTTCTATATTTATAAGGGGATGGTTGACTAATTTAAAAGCTGTCCCACCACTAAGTAATGCAATGAAAAGATATTACTGGTGCTAGCTTCATAACAATGGAAAAAGGAGCTGAACAAATGGGTCTGATACAGATAGAAGAGACGAGATAGCAGGAACCAACAGATAAACCATTAGCACTGTTAATTTGCAGGAAAAAAAAAATGTATACAGCTTTCTCCTCTACCTTCATCCATAAAGGCAATTTTAATCTCAATTAGCTCTATTAAAGCAAGGACCAATGCTTTCCTACAAACTATGCATGAACAATGTGATCCCAAGCTCTGTCAGATGACAGCGACTCAGGAAGGCCATGCCCACACCAGGGATTTTAAGCACAGATTGAAGTCTTTGACTTAACAGGGACAATTAATTTTAGGAGCAGCTGAGGGTACCCAGCTTGGCTTCTTCTTCCCTGACCCGGCTGGAGAACTGAACTCATGCTCACCCAACTCCACAAAGTAACTGTGGGGGGTCAGTGAGATCCCTGAGGCCACCATTTCCTCTGCAGTTGACAATGGTGGCTCAGCTCTCAAGTGTGTCTAGAGCACTAATGCTCTCAGTAAAAGTGTTGGCTGCCCTGGTTAATAAGGGAATTACAGTAACAGAGGGCTGAGAACAAGCAGGGCATCTGTTGCTAAGAGTAGATTAATTGAGATACAGTATTATAGAAAGCCTTAGAGGAAACAAGTGAGGAAAAAAAGGAAAGCTGTATCTACAAAAAGTCTTTTCAGACAAAACATGCTATCCAAACCAATATCCAATCTCTTAACCTTATCCACTATCTTCAACACCATTTCTCAGCCATATGAACTCTCTCTGAAAACCTGCCTAACCCCAGTACTCACACTTCCCCAGCCTTTTTCCAGAGGATGCTGACAAGGTCATTTTAATCCAAGCTTTGGGCAATATTTAAGCATATTTTCATGTCATTCAGATGTCTAAATGCACTAAATCAACTGCTTCATATTCTATTGGCCACCTCTTCTTAAATACAAGCTACACTTTGCCTTTCCAATCTTAACTCCAGATATAGCAAAACTGAAACTCCCTCCACCTACTACACTTTGATTAGGTTATGGCTTTGTTTCTCCTTATACTTTCAGATATATGTTAATCTGTAATAACAAAGGAAAGAATTGAAACTGCCATTTCATCCTTTCTATAGAGAAAGAATTTGCACATTCAAGAGTCCACTCAAATGAGGAGTAACACAGTTACACACAACATGCTCTGTTCCCAAAGTTGATGTTCAATCCCATGATCACTTACGTGAAAGTCTATGTTATCATATAAATATATTGAAAACTTACAATACAAAGGTATTTTCTTGTTCTCATTTTAAATTTTGTCCTTAAGACAACCCAATTCTCTCCATGTAGTTTTCCTCTCATTTTTTCCAGTTTTCTAGTCTGCAGATTGTTTCTTCTCTCAGTACAGCTGAAAACATTCTTAGTTCTCTGCTTCTTCCACACAACTCTTTGAAAGAAATCTTTTGTTATCTTGCCATTACGAGTCACTTACCATCTCCTGAGAGCTCTGAGGTTTCATTTCTGATCGCCTCCAACTGTCTGTTCTTTCTTACTGCCCTGACCAGTGAAACCCTTACACTTACATTGACTAACGAAAGGAGGGGAGAAATAAAGAACAAAGATGCCTATTTGCAATTTACTGGAAACTTGAATCATAAGAGAAAAATTACAAACCCATAAGACTACATTATAGCAAAGAATTACTGCCAGTCCAACTCAGCACATAACCACCAACGCACTGCAAAACCGGAAGAGCCTCTACACATGCAACTATTTAAAAAGAAGTCTGAATCAGTCAGCTTTCTCAACATGACTACACAGAAAGGCAATGTAGTCAGGCTGCCCTGAAGTTACAGCTATTTTGATACAATAAAAGGTTGGAAATGCATTTAAAAGTCAAGCGTGTTCATTGAGAACACTGAGTTAATCCTCTTCCTGGTGGGAGGCTCTGCCCCCCAGCCTGAGCTGCCACTTTCCCCACCTCCACAGCCTGGTTTTGGGACCTGGTAGCTGCTTACACACCCAAAACAATACACCATCACTCCACAGACAGCTTGCCATTTTGCAAGTTTGGCACATTTTAGTTGTTCTGCTTTTATGATGCAAAGGTAAGTAACATTTGATAAAACAATGGGTACAGAGTGACCTCATCTTCAACTATCAGCATATACTAAATCAAACTACTGAAGTGGAACAAGTGTCTGTATAAAAAAAATATACAAAAATGTGACTATCATTAAATGATTACATCCCTGGGGGGAGAGAAATCACATGCTTTTGAATCATGCATTTATGCCATCAGTAATTAAAACAATAACTAAGTCAGTCCGAGTACACATTTCCATGTTATAACAAGGTTGTTTTAAAACATGAATCAAGCATTAAAGATGCTTTGCTATCAAAGAAGATGGAAAAATCAGCTATCAGACTTTCAATTACTTTATTAAAAAATAATTTTAAAATCCTAATATATAATATAGTATTAGACCTCGAAAAAAGACATTGATTTGTACACAGCTATGAATTTCCTCCAACTATTTCCAGCAAGCTACTACATAGAAAAGATCTCATCCGTGTCATTCCTTACACACTCTTCTCCCTGTTCCCCGTTCCAAGTTTCAGTAGCTTAGAGTTATTGGTGTCTAACTGCTTTAGTCTGTATTTTAGGACACCAAAGCAAGTTAAAACCACAGCAACCAGGAGACAGAGAAAGTATCCAACAGCAGTTATTGCTACTGAGCACTGGTTGCTAAATGCAGACTAGACATTAAGTAATGGAGAGGAAAAAGTACAAGGCTGGAGCCTTCATTACTTATTCTGCTTATTATGAAAGGTGTAGCTTTAAAATTCTAACTAGGTAGTCATGTCATAAAGGGAAGGGAGGCTATCCCAAGTCCTGCAGGGATCCATGCAGAGGCTTATGCTGTTCAATGTATTCAGAAATTACCTGGAAAAGGAGCAAGATCCGAGCCTCCTAGTGTTCCCAAATCATTCTGACTGTAAAGACAAGGACTGAATGCAAGTAATTGAAGAAGGGCCTTGCAGTATGAAGTCAGCAGACAATAAAATAGCATAAGTCAAACAAAAAGTTAGCTATACAATGAATTCTGAATTCATTGTTTAAAAAAAAAAAAATCAGGAATGAAATACTGGGTTTATGATTAGTGTTTCTAAGAAAGGTCAGTGCAACCCTCATTACTGGGTGAAAAAAAACCCAACCAAGTATTGGGAAAGCAAGAGAGAAACACAACATGATTTTTTATGTATACTGTATATACATATCTGATATTTATAATATAAGTCCATGATACAGCTGCATCTGCATTTGGTGTGTAGATTTTGCCCTCCCTCAAGTCTCAGAAAAAAACCTACAGTCACACTGGAGAACATTTTTGAAAACAATCTTCCAGTCTTGTCTTTTCTCTCATGTATAGAAATTGTTATTTCTCTATTAGAAATAACACAGTATAATCTTAATAGATGACTTTTTTAATAGACAAACAGAGGTCTGTAAAACTGGCTTTAGGATACAGATACCTTCTCACTAAGACTCACCAAAAAACATGATGAACTAATAGAGTCCAACTTCTGTTTTCTCAAAATGATTATGGAAGAGATCATATTAAAGACACCACTTGCCGCTGTGGGGAAAAAAAAAAATCTGCTAAATATTCCCTCTCTTGCAACACATTTAGCACTTCTGCTATGCAGAGATACTAGTTTTTCCTCACATCTCTGACAAAGGGACTGGAGTAAGCAGGGATCTGCAAATTAATTTATAGTAGCTTGTTACTGACCATTAACAAGCTCGGACATAAAGACAGCTAAACATGCTTGTGCAGAGACTTCCTAAATGCAAGAGAGATCAACATCAGCTAGATGTACACTTACCATTTCAGGCTGACCGTGGCAGTAGCTCTGCTAATCACAGAGATGAAAGGATATGCAGTCTGTCAGAAAAGGGAACAAAGACCTGTGGCTACAGGAGAAAAGCTCGCTGCTCACTGGGTTAGGATGCTTCATTTGCATTATTTGAAGCAAAACGGCTCTTGTCAGGAGGTTTTTGACCACCCATTCTCTTTCATTTCACAGTGGAATTAGGTGATATTATCTATAGCTAATTGTTTGAATTCTTAGAACAGGCTGAGTAAGCAGTAACGTAGGCTGGGCCACACTGGTTTAATACAGCTTTGGAAAACAGAAGCCTAGATCATCACCATACTCACATCCGCAGTGTAAAACAAACCCGTGACCTTTTGGTCAGAGAGCCGTGTCAGCCTCTTCAAGGAAAGACTGCATCCAGAAAGATTAAACTCAGCGTTAGGACTTAACCTTTCTAGAGCTACCAGACCAGCGGTTCTACCCTCCCTGGTTAGACAGGCACCCTTCTGCTCTCAGAGGAAGAAACAGCTTCAATTTACACGCTGGTTTGAGATGGAGGTAGTAATGAACTTGCTAGACATTTGCCGTATTTACCTCAGCTCTACTACTCACTGCTAAACAACTCACTGCCAATTTCTGGCTCATTTGTACCAATGAGAAGAGCTGTCACGTGCCTCAAGCTTCACAGAGGCACCATTTCTCTCCCTTGTTTAAATGAGCTTATGGGGTAAAGACATGGTGGAAGCTAACAGGTGTCACTCTCCAGTTGTATCTATTACACATCTTTATGTTTACCTCCTCCCTGTATCAGTCCAAAGAAAATGAAATAATTTCTGACTTGAGGAAGTCAAACCTCCCCCTTGCTTCATGCTAGGCATACCTGCAGCACATACACTCTGCAGATTGCTCCACTGGACCGAAAGGCAGCACAGAGGGTTACAAGGAGTCATACAAAAGAACAAGACCAAAGCCAACACCTGTAGCTTACTAAGTGTGCAGGCAGTAGAGAAAGGGGTAATTTCTTCCAGCAGCACTCTCACCCCAGGAAGTGATCACCGCTTTCCTTCTACATTCCATTGCGGCACTGTTTCACACCCGTTCACCTTGTACACATTTCAGGGTACATACTGGAAAAGCCAAGAAACACCAATGGTAGTCAAGTGCTACGTAATCTCAGATCCTTGGTTTCATCAAGGTGTTTTGCACTTGGAGGCAAGAAGGGGAGAGACATGCTTAGTTTTGGAGAAGGAAGTACTCATGAAAAGTTTTGGACTGTGTTATGCCAATAGACTGTTTATTATGAGAACCAGACAGTCCCATTCATTCATCAAGATTACCCAGACACTAACACCGACAAGATTTCTTAAAAAAAAAAAAGTTATATTTTATGAATGATACAGGGGAAAAATGTTTAAAAATCAATTCTAAAGATAAATTAATTTACTAATAAATGCCAAATTTAACAATGGATGAAAGCACTGAAAACCAAGACACGTCAAGCCATATGTGCAAATACTAAATATATCTTTACATGCCAACTATTGTAGTCTTCACTACAAGAGCTAGAAAAACCTCTTTATGCAAAAGACTCTTCATTTGTATCCCATATGTCACAGGAAAAATGTATGCATATACATGATTAATAGAAACATTTTTATAGTTAGTTCATTGAGAAACAGATTACAAACCACAAGAATATCAGCTTCTTATATCAAACTATAGAATGGGCTATTTCAGAATCAAGGTAAATGGCATTTTTAGCTAGCCTTATACTAAGGCCTAAAATAACACCAGACATTTACGAACTACATTTCCTAATTTAAAAGACTGATGTTGAACTAAAGTTTTACTTCAGCTGCAGTGAAAATGTTATTTCTGAATAGATGCATATCCAAGGGCAAGATTCATAGACCTCACTCTGAAAATGAAAATTCAAAGGAAGTATCACAGGAGAGTTTAGTTCGGTGTTCTAAACATGATTCATTGCTAGACATACCTTTAGTAGAAAATGAGAAGTCAGCTTTCATAAGATGAGAAAGTGGCAGGTTTTACTGCCTCTCACCCTACTATAATTTTTTATATCTGTATTAAAAAAACATAGGTTTTAAATAATTCTCTGCAACTCAAGGCCAGGGTAGATACCCAAGTTTTGTGTGTGAAATGAAGTGATAAACATTTCCATGTCCACAAGCATTCAACACAGATCATTTCACCTTTCACAAATTGAGTAGGTTCAGCACAGAAAACATGTGGCAATGGTCTGCATAAACCATTTCAGAAAGATAATTTTTTCTTCCTCCTCCTGCCCATTCAGAGCCAGCTGAGGAGGCAGTGGGGAGAGGGGAAGAACACAGAGAAAGAGTTGTATTGTATGTATGTCCTCCCACTTCACCTTCTCCCATGAGTTATTTACCACAGGAGGCAACTTCATTCACGAAGTTTAACAAGTGCACCGATACTAATCCAGCAAAGAGGAGAAGTTAATGTCCATATCACAAAGCTACTCTATTACTAATATTCTCTCCCAGTTTCAGTTTATTTTATAATATTTTATAAAGCTTGCTTAAGCATCTTAACCTGCATTATTTAGGCCTGTATAAGAAAAGTGAACAGCTCGGTCTTAGGAACTCATGGTCCCTAAGTCTAGTACAGCAAACAAACAGACACGGAGCTTGGTTAGTCTATATTGCATGTGTGTCTCAAAACTGTCACTTTGAAATACAATTTTAAACACTTATTTTAATAGCATTTGTCACATAACCTAATAGGATAATTTTATTTACTCAAATATGTTTAAAAGAGTGCATGGAAAAGGTCTGGGGTTAGCATGGGAGCATAGGAAAGGTAAGGGGCGGGGGGAACAAACCACAAACAGTTTATTTTTGTTTGAGAGGACTTAGTTACCGAAATATGTTCAGCCACCACTGAATAATCCTGTTTCAATGGGAATACCAACACTTCATTTTCACCTAAGGAAATGACTGCATCACTGCTGCCTGGAGCAAGCTGCCAAATGACTTTATAGAGGTTTGATTCTCCCCTTCCAAACACTGTCCGTTTCTCTGTTTCAGCACTTTCAGCACTTCAGAAGGCAGACCACGAGCACAAGAAAGCGTTACCCCCCTTAGTCCCATATATTCAAGAGCAGAGATCTGAAAGCCATGCAAATCACAGGTATGTCCTTGATCAGACTGTCATTTAAGAGCTGAGCGCACCGTGTCTCCAGGACTAATTCCTGCCTACTTGAAACTGAAGGGTACAGGCAGAGCTGAGCTTAGCAGGAAGCCATGGGCTTTCTCAGCTGCTTCCTTGGTATTTAAGGAACATCAAACTTCATACCCCATTGTATTTTTATCTCTTTGAACATAAATTGTATGCAATCACTTAAAAGGAGCTTTACCTAAGGTGCCTTCTAGCCAATTTTACCAGAAATTATCACCATCAAAAAATCCTGAAAGTCAGCATCCCACTTCTCAGGTCTCTCAGAAATAATCATCATCCCTCTACGGAGCACATCAGTATCCATCTGAATACTACCTAGAAATGGCAGATTGAGAATACCACATGAATTTATCTTCTAAAGGGATAGTCTCTGATTATCTCCGTAACATTCAAACTCCTTATGGCCTGTAGCATTTGGGAGCTATATTTTGGTACTCATAGAACAGAGTTCTGCAGAAATTAAAACTAAGCCGATGGAAAAACTATCTAGTTGTAATAAGAGATATGAACACAAGTCACAGAATACAAGAAAACCTTTATTCTTTAAAATAGAAGGAAGAAACTATCTACATGCAAGCTATAGGTTGGGGTTGGGGTTTTTTTGCATGCTTTTTTTGTCAAAAAAATCATGCTTCCAGTTAAGTCTGTTAATAGGGAACCTTGGCTGCTGAGTACATAAAACATTTTAGCTTTCCAAAAAGAAACATCACCTTTGTAAGAGACTTTTTTTTCATGTCTGTCTAATAGGGAGTGGCACATTTCAGGCATTCAGAGCATAAAGCAACGACAACAATGCAGAGTCACACGAAGCTGTTCTGTGCCAGCTGTGTAAGCTTCCTGAAATTTCATTCACTAAAAGGTCAAGAACTGATGGTACTGTACATACGAGGCCTTTTAGAAATTATTTGGAGTTCAACTGCCTGTAAGATTTTCCTTGTGGTTCAGTACAAAACTAACATTTCACTGATTTGCTTGGCAATGTGACGTGTCATCTACATACGTTCTGCGTGCAGCAAATGCATTTGGTCTTTTGTGCTGTTTTTGGAACCCAAGTAGCTCTCTGCCTTAGGAAGAAAGTTATAGTGGGTATGATGGACAACAGCAATTTCCGATTTTACCTACGCAAATCAGATTATTTGTAATGATCCTAAACAAAGAAGCTATCCACCTTGAAAGCTATTAAAAAATAATCACAATTCAGATTTTAAGTTCATAATTTTAAATTAAAAAAAGGAAGTCATCTAACTTGAAAATACCAAGGATTTGGAAAATGGTATTCTGCTGAGACTAATCCTAATGTGCTTGGTTATAAACAACCATACATAACCCAGCAAAATGTAGCCCCTGGCTTAAACACAATCCTGTATTAAAGCCATAGGTAATCTGTCTTACATAATGCTATTTGCATTTTATAATCCTGTTAAAAATACTTGTGACATCAAATCAATGTCTTCTATTCACAAATGCAACATCCAAACCAGGAGTTGCACTCATGTAGTAGAACTGCTTTGGGGCTGCTGCTTTATTATATGAGTAGTCCTGTTGTAGCATTTGTGGTATGCATAAACAGCAGAGTGGTATGAACTGAAGTTTAGTGTTTTAGTACAAATATAAATTAAATTAGAGAACTATCACCACTTGTCCTAGGAAATTAAACTAGAGCCTGATGTTCCAGTTTGGTGAATTATTCACATCCGTGGGGGATGGGATGGTAACACAAAGTTTCACTATTAATAAAGCAGATTATAACTTTAGGGTGGGAATTTAATATTAAACCTTATGCTAACTCACCTTATCCCACTTAAATTCTGAACAGCAATTCAGTTTGTAGCATCAGAATGTCCCAGGATGTAGGCAGATACCCAGATACACTACACAAGTCCCAGTTCAGCCTTCAAATTTCCTAGTGAGTTGACTTCATTCATCCCCCCTGTGCAAATAAGCACATATTCTAGGTGGATAAACACTTATCTTCTGTGTAACACTCTACAGCTCTTTAAGTAGATGTGATGAAGCACCTGAAGTCTACAAGACTTCTCTAGGAGAACTGGAAAAGTCACATGTGATGAGGATCACAACTACTTCTGAGAAGCAGAAACAGTGACACTCCTGCCCACTTTCTCCTCAGCCACTTTCTCCTCAGCCAGAGCACACACCTAAGGATGGGAGATCCAACTTCAAGCCCCACACAGAAGAGCTGGTCAAGCAGGGCTGATGCTGTTTCATTACAGAATGCAGGCTCATCAGAAAGTGTGAGCTGGCATACCAGGTCTCCCAGCTGTTCCCTGTTGCACAGGGGCTAAGAGCAGACAAACTTTCACATAGCATACCCCGGGGCCTGGCAGTTAGGACACAGAACAGAAGTGACTCAGACCCCATGAAGGCCAGCAAAAACACAGAATCAAGATCTCCTGCTTCTTCTGTGCCCTGATCAATGGAAAAAGAGTGTTCTTCCTTCCAATACTTCTGAAGTGTCCACCTGCAGAAGAACTATAGACAGACTGGTTCTGAAACGGAGAGTACTTAAGGTTGGAGGGGACTTCTGGAAGTCACCTGGTTTAAACACTTGCCTCCCACCCTGTTCAGCACAGGAACAAATTCAAAGTTAGATACAATATCCTAATGATTCCTTAATGCTTTTAATGAAAGACAGACAAGCACTTCATTGGACTGGTCTTCAGAGAGTTTTTATTTCTTATCATGAAGCAAAATGCTAAAAACAAAGTTGTACTGGGCAGGCTGGCTCGCTACCCTATACCAAATAGTTCAAATTCTGGTACAGCCGAGTTTAAGTTAGGAGGATAGGATTTCACTCTTAGTATGCACAAACACACACAGAGAGCTACGTTTACAGATAGGTTCAATTATTACACTAACATTTCTCAGAAAGATATCCTAGAGAGTCCAGTAGGTTTCCAAGCCCTGAGCTGGTTTAGTTTTAAGTCTGATGTGCTCTTTAAATTTGCAAATACAAGTGCTGCATGTCCTACCCAGTCTGGCATTCACTTAGCATAATAACAAAGATCCATCTAGCCCAAGGTCTCATCTCTGACAGCAGCTAAAAGCAGATGCCCAAGGGAGAAGGATACGTTTGTAGCAATTCTCTCCCACTCTTCATCAACTGAAAGCTCAGAGGCTTGCTGCAGTCTCCCATTGCTCAACTCTACCGCTACGCTGTCTTGATGAAGTACTAACATTTTTACACCATTGCTGTCATCAAAATAAAGACTTCCAGTTTCAGAAGCTATAGTACGCTATTTGAAACATTACATGCTGTTAGTGGCAATGGCTGTAAAATCAGAAATAAACACTAGTATAGAAACTACACTTAAGACATACTGTGCTTCTGTAAAAAAGGCAAAATATAATACAATTTTTCCAGAAGCTTTTTCAAGTGCATACCAGTTCCTTTATCTTGATTCTACTATCAAATTGTGGTCTAAAACAATATACTCTAGATTGTAGCAAGGTCTACAGGATTTATAATTGTGGAGAAAAAAAAAGAAAAGAATTAAATTCAAGTGCATCCTATAGTTAGAGTTCTAGGTACCAGGACTGTGTCTGTGTGCATACCCAGCACACTTATTCACCAGCTCCCAGCACGGTCCAGGAACTGTTCAGCTGAAATCTCTCAAATCAGTACCTTGTGCCCCCTGCGCAGGATGGTGACTGACTGAACTCCCACCTGCCTTTACAACAAGGCAGCTGGTAAACAGGACCTCTCCAGTTGGGAACTGTGGACAGTCCCTGAAGTTTCCCCAGGCAGCTCCTGCTGTGCATAGGCCAACTCATAGGAGTTGCTTGTATGCTTAAACGTACAAATAGCATCCCCAGTCAAGAATCCAACGTTCCCAGAGACTCCACGAGGCAGCCGAAGCTGTTCCTGGTTACATAGCAGTCTCCTGTATATGCAAGACAGCCAGGAAATGTTTTGTACAGAGCTTAACATAACCAACAGATTGTACATAAATAGCAGAAAATATTTTGTGGAGTCTTATCTAATGCAGCTGAAGAGACTCCCATCACCATCCAGTAATGGACCATCAGACCTTATCTGAGCGATTAGATTCTCCAGATGAGCACTACCCTATGCAACAGAAACCAGTCAATTACTTTTCCCATCCACCCTTTAAACAAACAGCTGTCTGACTGTGCAACAATATCGGGAAAGTTATTTGGAGACAAAGGATTACATTGTCTTTTTCAAGGAAAACACTACGGTCACTTCCCAACATTTGCCATCACATTAAGCCTACTTCATCTGCATCTGCGTTACTTCCTTAATGGTTTCCAGATTAAAGTTTTTGGCATAATACCTAGAAATACTTGTTTTATCAAAGTTGCACTGAACTAAATGACGGAAAGTGATCAAAAGCCCAATTCAAGCTTTAGATTAATCCTAGAGGCATTACTCCCGTTTTACATAGATGGCAGACTAGAAAAAGCCCTGAAGACTGAGACATTTTCATGTAATCTTAAAGCAATGACACCAGATGGAAAAATAAAACCCCACACATTTCTCACATATTTTTCTCAAATACTTGAAGTAAATTCACTGTATCACCAATGTTCCTGCAAGTACTTTAAAATACTACCCCGACAGGATTAGAATAGTGTTTCCTGAGTGAAGGTTGCATCCACCACTTACAAGTTCTCCGATCAGTCCAAGTGTAATCAGCTTCTCAAAAAACCCAACCACAACGCTCAAGTTTGCTTTTATTTTTTTTTCTTTATATACACCATTAAGTGATTCCAACAGTTTTCCTTAGATAGGACCTTTATACCACGACTGTCTTGAATTGATAGTGATGGGTGGCATTATATCTTACACACAGGTTACACCTTCAGACCAGCTGGGAACTGCTGCTGATATACAGTTATCACCTCATAAGGTATCATTCCCACCTTCATTTCCTGCCCCCCAACCTTAAACAGCACAGTTAATTTTCAATTATCCAAGGCAGTAAAGGGGTCAAATAATCAAGAAAAAACACCCACAGGGATAATACATGTGTACATGTAGTAAGTTACAGAAGTATGCTCAACAGTATAACTGATGCCAAAAGAGGTCAGTTATACTGTTGACTATGAATGGACACAAATCTCTTGACTAATACTGACCTCAGATCAGACAGCACTGCATAAAAGTAACTCTCCTGCTCTCTGACCTAACGTTGCCCACAGGAAGCCAATTTGGGAACTTCTACCTTTATAGTACAGGTAATACATAACCTGAAAAATAAATACAAATAAATTGACCTTAGCAGAAACCACAGCTTGGAGAATAAACAGAAATACACATAATGGAAAGGTTTTTATTTAAAGCTACTGTATTATGATACTTCTAATGATTACAAATTGCCAGTGTAATATTAAATCCATTATCAATTCTCAGGACAGTTGGCTGCATGTGTAAGGGAAGTTCCACCACCCCCATCCCCCCCACTTCAAAATATAATGAAATAAAGTCTCAAAATTCATCACCTTTGTCATCAAGTTCTGTATTTGTTAATCTAACTAATATTTTGATTACAACAGAGTATCACCCACTCATGCTGAAGATCAAGTCAGTGAGGATATTCTGGCCATGCTGGTTCTCCAAACTCTGTAATGGTGGGATCTCCCTTCAGCCATCTGCAGGATATTGTATTTTCTTTACAATATAGTTGTTAGCCTTCCAGTACTGAAGCACTATTCAGAATTAAACTAGCTGGATATAAATCCAAGTTTTCCTTTCCACATCCTCAGTAAGACTAACGACCTCAAAACCAGCTTCATTAATAGCAAAGAAAACTTTTGACGAGTGAGGTACGCTACATGAAATGCTTCTGAAAGTGGAATACTTACACTAAACATGTCTTTTCACACACTGTTTTTAAGCTGTGGTACTGAACTGGTTTTTAAGCTGTGGTATTGTTGTAAAACAACAATATTTTTCTGATGAATGTGAATATATTTAGTGGAGCAAGCTTTAATATTCTTTAAAAACATAAGTAAGTCCTAAAAAAACTGTACTGCATAGTACCCATTAATTGTGTCTAGGAGCTGTTATCATAAATTGCAATCTCATTAGGACTGGTAGAGTATGGACAGATAGCCACAGCCTCAAAGAACACACAGAAATTTGCAAAATAATTTTATATGAAAACTTAGAAGTCATTATACAACAAACAAAGGTTTTAAGATACTTACTGCAAAGTCCGACTGCCTAATTATATTTAAGTATGTAAGCCTTCATAAAAAGAACCTTTAAGTTTTGTTTTACAGTTCTGTCCTACTATTACACAAGTACACTCAAAGTAAGATTTACATACTAATTACTTGCCTGTGCCTGAATAGCAGGTATTTAAAAATCTATCATAGCATGGCAGAAACAGCAATGAAGGGATAAAGATGACAAGGGAACTAAAAATGTTGCTCTTCTGAGTCCTACTTACAGACTTGCAAGTGTTTCATTTTGGACTCTGTGCAAGTCTTTGTTTGAGGATTAGTGTTCAGAAATTGAATTACATTACCAAGGTTGAGTTACATTTTGTGTTCTACCAGAAAAGTGATGGCTTGTGTTTTCCAGCAATATGTAGTGTTAAAAATTACCAATAGCTCTATTTTTGATAGGTAATATTTAATGTTGAATGGCAATATATTTAAAAGTACATAAAATGTTTTAAATTCCAAGTCATATTTCAAGTCAGTCAATACAATATCAATTTAGTTCTTTTTTTGTTAATTATAAAACTAAATTAATATTGAAACTGGGGGAAAATTGATCTAATTATAATCAAATAATTCAGCATGAAGTGTAAATTCATAATTCCACTAATCTGAATTGACTAATATTTGATATTTTTCAAAAATAGAAAGTAGTGCGTTAGCTCACCACAGTGAATTATAAATTATTTCCCACAACTGCAGATAAAACCTCCCACTAATGAAAGCAAATATTAAACTATTCTTATAGACATGCTTTTAGAAACAGATGTCTCACTCCATCCTTTACCATCCAGGTTAAGGCAGGCACTCAACATTAGGGATCAGCATTATTCTGCATCTTCAGAGAAATATGTGCTTGTACTAACTTGTACTAACTTGCAATTTCATTTCAGCATTCTGTCACATTTCAGATCTTTATATATATATATATTTATTTATTTATATTCTAGTGTGTAGAATAATCACTGGAGCTGAGATCAAGACACCATCAGTGAAAGATCATTTTTCCGCTTGCAAGACAAGGAACAGATGTGCCATCTTTATGAGAAGCATCTTACAACTTATTCTTTTTTGCACTATTTATTTTTTTTTAACTTAGTTCTTTGCCAATTCAGATAATACTTCATAGTTATGAGCATCATTCACTAAAACAACAGCTTGCAGTTTTGTTTTAGTAAACAAGAAATCGTAGCTCTATTCTGTTAGTAGCTATTTGCATGTAATTAAATAGACCTCTTTGCTCTGTCTCCCCTCACTTTGTTATCTTCACACTTCCTTCTGGTTTCAGCACTTTCTTATTCTTATCTCTTCCATTCCAATTAATATGTCTTTTTATTAGCAGTCAAACCAGGAAGCTACATATTAGTTTGTAATTTGAACTTTCCCATCTATAATAATAAAAAACAATGGCATTTATTTATTTTAGCTTGCTCTGTGAAACTTCGTCATGAGTATGGTTAGTAATTGTTAGCATGTCTTTCAATATAATCTCAGTTAAACTAAGCGGGGGGTGAAAACTCAGAAATCTTTGACTCTTTTAGGACAGCTTTACATCAGAAGAGAAAAGAAAACACACATAAGTGTCTATATAACATAATGAACATAAAGACTAATCTTCCTACTAATGCTAACTTTTGCATTAGCCCTGGCACCCATTTAACTTCCAACAGATTACAGCTATTGCGCATGTTCTCAGCAATAGTGTTTCTGTCATTGTATTTAAGGGATGGAATTCAGCCCTTGTAGAGTTGTCAAGTCTCATAACTTTAACTGAATTTTTCAAAAACTCAGATGCAAAAATCAATTGATTATTAAGACCAACTCAGGTTTATTTTTAGATGTTTTTAGGCTTCTAGACATAGAGGGAAAAAAAAAAGAAGCTAGGACACATTAGCCAAGTGAACTACGAAGATACAAATCTTAATAAATCATTAATTCCTATGATACTCTTGAGTGTCTAATGCTGTCAATTCTGCTAGTACATTTCCCTGGATGCAATGAGAAATGTACTCCCATATTTCTATGCCAAGGGGGTCGGAAGGTTATGAAGTAGTACATAAAAGTTTAGAACTCTGACAAATTCCTCCAGATAAAGTTCCAAGGATGATATCTGCAAACCATCTTACAGAGGACCTCTCCAGAAATCCTGCTGTTAAGGGAACTGTGCCTGCTGGAAATTACAGTAGGGAAACTAGAAATCTGGGGCAGCATTTAAGGCTATTTTGATGATGCTTCATTCCAGCACAGCTAGTAGAATTGAGACATTCCCCCCCCCCCCCGAGAGCAACCAAAGCTCTTAAGACTTTCTTCTAAAGACTACTGTGACTTTGAAACAACAGGATAAAGACTTTGCTGTCATTACAAAAACTGTCTAGGTTTTAGAGGAAAATAATTCAAAGAAAAGACACTACCACTGTAACTTGAGATTGTGCACGAGCAGTAAAAGCCAACACATGAAATGCTTTAATTGAGCACCCACATTCCTAGCAAGAAAGCTAAATAAAAATTACTGATCATCTCTCACTAAAAACTACAGTACAGCATTCCTAAAAAAGGCTACTTTATTGAAGTATTTAATTTTAGGCCCATAGTGTTAAATATCTTCAGTGATACTCTGAAGAACAAAATTACACGCTTTAAAGGACATAATTGTTATTACTAATAAAAAGGAAAAGAAGAATATGCAAATGCTAGAGGATCTTTGTGAAAACATGAACTTTAATTCAGACAGAATTAAATTATTCTTTAACTACATGAGAGAAACTATTAAGAAAGGAGTCTATTTTTCATTTTCAAATGAATATGGACATGGTCTTGGAAAACATGCTTGAATTAAAATTACTGGACTGAATATAAAAGTAAATGGGTTAAGTTTAACAACTCATTATTTACAGGTCAAACTACACGATCTGATGAACTGTTCTGACTTCCATTATAGGAATACAAAACCACAGGCGAGTTCTAAGTAGATGTATTTACTTTCATCTTACACTGAAAAAATATAATACTATTTAATATTTACAAAATTCTGTGCATCTATACTGTGTTATTTATTCAGTCATTATCTCACTGTACTTTACAGGCATCAGCAGTCTCCTTTCTAAGGATTTTGGTTTGGAGTCATTAAACGATGTCTGCCCTCTGGTGGTCACATTCACCTTTATATGTTCCCACATTTTTATATTTAAGTTAAAAAAGCACTTTATACAACTACCGCCTACAAGGTCTAACAGATAATTTAGCTTTTAGTCACCCTGGGCTGGCTTGCTTTCCAGTTATGTAATTGCTTATATTTCAACTTTATCATGCAGAAATAGCCCGCACATAATTTAAGATGTTCCTGGTTTTGTCCATATCTAGAACAGAGTTTAGGCACCAATTTTTAAAGCACTCAAACTACAGCAAAGCAGAAAACTTGCAAATATTCCTCAGAATAACAAGCAAAGTTTCAATTTATATTGAGATTATATGTTTGGTATTGTCTGGGAGAAGATGTTACACCTTGTAATACATTGAAATGTTGGCTACTTGACTCCAAGGTCCATAAATACATGAAATGCTTCTGAGGGAAAGATGGATATTTAAAAGACTATTTGCATATTAAAGGTGTCAGATCTGTACTATATAGAAACTTCTATGACTTTGTATATCATGCAAGATCAATATGGACAAAAATATTCAATAAGGAAGGACCAGTGTCTGTACTCCAGTTACTAGCACTGCTCCTCTGACAGCCACGTGTTAGTTCACGTGACAGGGGAGCGGTCCTGCAGCCTCCTTACTTACTTTGTATTATATATCCAGGAAAAAGTTAGAGAAAACTGTTTCCCAGCTCTACGCCTTCATTGTCAAGGAAGCAGTAGGTGGAATCCTCCCTCCCTCATTATTTGATTTTTTTAAAGACATTAGATGATGTAAAAACCACACAGACAAACTTCAGGAGGATTTAAAATACACTTGGTATGTAGAACACTGACATCAGGTTTACGGGTTGTTTTAGATGTCTAACCAAAAACCAGATCATGAGTAGACAAAAGCAAGCCAAACAATACATAAGGTACATACAGCTCCAATATGAAGGGTGGGTTGCTTCACACCCCCACAGATGTCCCAAACACTCTTGTAGTATTACTTGGACGGGGTTGCAGTAATACTGATAGTAGTTCTCATCTGCCCCTATGTCCTAATCAAACTTATGCCTAGGGAAGAATAATGAAACCTGCAATGGAAAGAAGACCTCAGAAGACTGTGAATTCTCTGCAACAGCCTCAAGAACATATGCTCCCCCTTCCACCTTCATTGCCAAGATATTCCCTATCTTTGGGTGTCTCTGAACTTCACTATAAATAATAAACAAACATGGTGGTAAATGGAAGTAGGAATCTTTTACATCTGGTGAAAAGACCATATCCTGTCTGACATCTCTGGTGGCAAGATGTCTGAAGACATCTCTTGTCTTCATGACTTACAGACTTGATCACTGCAATACTGAAATGATTTCCCCACACTCCAGAGAAAGCAACAACTTCCTCAAAATGTGACAGGACTCTGCAACACGCAGACTCTGGCTTTCAGTATATACTCAGAACTCAATTCACGATGTGGAGAATGGGTTGCCATTATGTCCTGAACCAATTTAACAACAACAAAATCTAATCACACTGGAACGATTAAATTGCTCATAACTGAAAATGCTCACCATCCATGGAGAACACATCTCTTCACAGCAGCTGGACCCAGAACACAAAATTTACTGCTCCAAGACTGAAAAATTACTAGAGGCCTCAGTTTATCCAACATTACATGCACAAACTCCATTTCTGTTCTTTTTCCTTTTAATGCAGAGCTCCCCTGTTGTAAACTTACTCAAGTCCTGTACGATTTTGAAAGGATGGGAAAGGAAAAGGAATATATCTCCCTTTTCTGAGCTTCAGCAAGAAATACCTAGTCAGAACAGATTAAAAAACAGTAAAATGGCTAGCATGGCCTATTAATATCCCATGTCACCCAAAGCAAGAACCAGATTTTGATTGTATGTGGCTACATAACAACTGCAACAAAATTACCAAATTCATGTGCGCTGACAATCAAAAAATACCTTCCATTTTCAAGAAGATAGCAGCAATTCAAGGGGGTTAAACTTCCTGTTGTATACTTAGTTTGTTCGGACACCACAGCATTGGTCTACAGGTGGGGGGGCTTAGTGGAGGGACCCACAGATTCCAGCTTACTTGAAGTGGCAGTAACCAAGTCACTAAATCTGTTTATCCCACCCAAAGAATAGCCATGGCCAAGCTTACCTCTTCCTGATATCACTGGAAAATTGTAATGAGGAAGGCACATCAAGCACCTCCTGCATTTTGATTCCCCTAGAGATATGAACAGCAGCAGTCCTTCTAAACACTAGGGAAATAGTGAAGAGGACTATCTATCCTGTTACAAAGGGTAACCTGAGGTGTACAAGCCTACTGATGAACAACACTGAATTCTTAAATATTCTTGAAAAGCCCTTTAAATGACAGGGAATATACATGAAGATAACAGGGGTATGTAATGTTTTCCTTCAAATTGCTTGGTTTGATAATTCCTAGCACAAAAAAAAAAAACAAAAAAACCCACCCAAACAAAAAACAACAGCCCTTCACCAACAGCAAGACATATTCTTGTTTTTCTTCTGCTCCCCTTCAAGTAACTCATTTCCCTGCTTTTATTGTGCTCTTCAAAATTCTTCCCTCCCTCAGGACTGGTTGCACTTCCCACCTCACATCAAGGAGCTATCCCCTGCTTCATCCCACACACTTTTATACATGAGTTGTACATGCATTCCCTCTCAATCTAGTCTACTCAGAGATCCCAAGGCTGTTGCCTTTTCCCTTTAAGATTTCCAGTGAATTTCATTCCCAACTCCCTCACTTCTTTCTAATGTAAAAGTCAGTAATACATTTTGTTCTTCACCCTTCTCCTCATACAGTAGTCCTCCTTATGGATTCTCCCCCCCCCCCAGCTTCATTATCTTCAGCCTCTTTCTTTGAATTGTGTTCATTTCTACTACCCTGCGCATGCTGCAATATTCAGCAGGAAGACTTCCCTTGGCCAGTGCCTATGCACTGGTTGGTTAACTCCACGGTATTGCTCTCCATCAGCAGAACTGTTCCCTGACTCCAAAACTTGTACAACAGCTGGCTTTTGCACTAATTGATTATATACAATGCCTTTGCATACACACAGACACACACGGAGCCCTACAGTGTTGTGACCTTGTAAAGGCAACTCCTTTAGATGAACCCTCAGAATCAAGTTGGACAAACACAGCAACACTGAAAAAACTGAAAAAGGGAAGTGAGAAGTGAGAGGCACAGTTCAGAATGACAAAGAAAATCTGTACTCATATATAAACACTGTCAGCTCCTCACTTAGGTAACAGTCTAAAGGAAAACAGTATGTTCATATTTTGGGTGGCTGTCCAGGAAAGCCTAATTAGTGGCCAAAGACTAACTCATACAACCAGGAAGTTATGGATCAACTATTGTTTTCCTCAAACAAGCTGTTAAACAGTAACAATTACATACTTTAAACCAGAGGAAATTAAAAGGTCATATATACCTAATGGTGCAGACAAAGTATTAGGGCAACTGTATTCCCACTGGGATGCATCCAAATTCAGCCATCTTACATGAGTATTTACAGAATTTAGAGAGACTACCTTCACACTGATTCTGTCTGATTTAATTGACAATTTAGACAGCTAGTTCCTTTCCAATGCGGCTGTTTTTTAAAGTTATCACGTCCTCATAAGTTGAACTGGCCTTTTTTCCCCTCGCTTGGCTATTTTTGTGCATACGAGATGCTCTGCATGAAATGCTGCTTTTTATATAAAGTTTGGTTGCTTAAAGTAGAATGGGGGTACTGTGAGCTCTTACAGAAACATTTTATAATTCAAGCTGTTATGCTTCCATACTAAAAAGTTAACAAGGGGAAAGCTGTAATCACATTATGAATTGAGCCATTTCAAAACCGAAACAGTGTAGGAAAACAGTGTATTCACAAGATGAATACTAAGATACATTTATCCTGATTCATACAGCAAAACAGAAAAAATTGAAAGCTTCTTACAACAGTTAATAGAGGATCCAGATGAACATTTCTGTACTTATTCAACATTTACTAGGAGGGAGAAGCTAAAGAGCAATCCAGAGGAGTATTTGCAATGCAATTAGGCTAGACAAGTAAGTCTGAATGTATGCCAGCTGCAGGGGCCTGCCCTTAATTCACACAATCAAATGTCTAGTGTGTCGCACAGTGTCTAGCATCAGTATCTCCAGTATTAAAAGTCTCATCAGATATGTACTTGTTTACTGAGCATCTTAATCGGGGTCTGAACACATATCTAGCTGTACCTTCTAGCAGTCTATATGCCAGTCCATCACCATCTGCCAGTTAAAGCTTCCACAGATAGAAAAAAAATCAATTCAAACAAATACGTTCGGCACTCAAACTAAGCTATCATTCACATTTCAATATAAGACTTGAATTCCTTTTCAGTGTTCTTCAACTTTGACCCAGCTCTACCCCCTCCTTCACTGAAAAGGGCAAAGACAACAGCCCAGCAAGTGGGACAGGCAAAACAGACCTCCTTTGTTCACTTTTTCCCTTTCAGTTTTCTATTGAGGTAAATAACTGAAAGCTCAGCCAGCCTCCAGTAGCCCAGAAGAAAGCAATATAGCTAGCTTGCAATGATCCTTTCCTGGTTAACAAACAGTAGGACAAAAACTTATGGTGCATCGTGTTAATCTTATTATTGGAGATGAACTCTTTACAAATTCCCTTAATGTTATATTTACAAGACAATATTCATAAATGCATAAGTTACAATATCATTAATACTAAACTGAATAGGCAATACACATACTTACCAGTTTAAAATGCAACAAATTATCACTGCAGAGAACATATAACTGAATTTTTTGAATACTATCAGCCCACTCAGGAAGGCAAAAATCAAATTCATTGCATATTGCCCAGCAGACAGCCTCCTACATTATTCCCTCAGCTTACATTACCAAGATGTACTTTCTCTGTATGGCTTCCCATTTTACCAACTCTGTTCATAAAACATAACAAAATGAACATATCCAGTGAAAACTGAATAGCACAGTTTTACTGTACTATTCCAATATAATGGAAGGTAAGTAAGTAATTGCAATTCAAGGTGATTTGGGACAACTGAATAAAACTACAGACTAACAGCAATTCCACAGCCGCAGGCAAAACAGATTTATTTTTTAGGCTGATTGAGCTATTTGAGCTGTGCAATAATCTATTAACAGAAACCCAAACCCTTAGTGTATTCAGTATGTTTTATTGTCCAGATACCATGGAGAGTCATTTCCCTACAGCAGGAAGAATGGGGAGACTAGCAATACCTTCTCCCGACTTTAAATCGGAATCCTCAAACCAATAAAATCTGTCAATTAGAGAAACATCTCATTAACCCCAAGAAACTCTTAACTTGGTTACTAAAGCTTCTGCCATCACCTTTTGGAGCACCAGAGAGAAACAGCAAAGCACAACAAGCTAACAGGAGGTATCAGGAAGCATCCACTGGATTTGTTATTTTGTTTCACTTCATGAAAATAAAGACCATTTTAAAAAGCCGGATTTTCTTATTACAAGCTTATGAAACAAGCTGTGGTATATGTGACAAATATTATGCTTTCTGCAAGAAGGTAAGGAATGATAACTAAGGCTCAGATTCTGGTCATCTCATTCACCTTGAACATTATTACTTTTGAGTATTTTTCCTGTGCTAGTAAGACTAATTACAGAACCAAGAAACAGTACGAGTATGATTAATCGTGGATTTATTCTGTGAGTTGTGAAGAGGGTTTTAGCTCCATCATTACCAGCTGGTACACACTACCCCATCATCTGATGTGGTCACACAGCTGTACAGTTTTCCTTTAGCTACATCACCTTTGCACAATCCAGAATGCAAATTCATTCAATGGATCCTGAGTTCTGTCAACATCAAGTAGCTTTCTGGTGTTGCTTCTTTACATTCAGTATTCTCAGAATACAACACTTTCCCAATTCTGTACTGATATAGTCTCTCAGCTAATTTTAGACACCCAAGAGAATTATTTCGCAGTACTTCCAAATTCAAATAAGTAACTTTCACAGACTTCAGTATCAAACTCTTTAGCAAGAGTCCCTTGCTTTGCAATTTCTATTCAAAACTAAGGACAATCATCAACTAAACAAATGCCTGAGGTATATTCATACAAATGGTAATATCAAACAGATTAGATGAATATTAAAAATATGCTGCACCTGCAAGTCAGTTTTCTGACTTCTAGGTCCTTTGAGCTAGTATGTAACGCTATAGTATCCTTCTCTTTCCAGCTAATATCCTTTGCCAAAGAATACCAGCAAGATGCATCTCTTGGCATATACTCTGCTCTCAAACTCAAAATGAAGTCCAGATGCCTTCTGATGTTGTACAGTGACCTATTTTATGCACAGCCCTATATAATTACTACCCATAAATTATCACATCGATTATGTTAAATTATGGAAGAAGCTGAAACGATTAATAGTGCACCTGTTAGATGCAATAAAGTTTTCAGGTTTCATCAACCTTTTCCATAATATACTTAATGAAGAATCAAAATGTATTTTAATACTCAGAAACAGAGAAAGAAATACACAAACACAGGGAACGTCAGAAAAAAGAAACCCAGGTGGTTAATACTGGCTTCTTGACTTGGTAGAAGGTTGTTTTGAATTAACAGTGAAAAGCTGGACCCTTATGGACAAAAGAATGTCTTAAATGATCTATAGGTTCCACTGTAGAGTTATATGTAACATTTTCCATTGTTTTATCTAACTATACGTACAGACAGCTAAGAAATAGTATTCCTTTCACAGAGTACTTGTCAATATGGAACAGCCTTATTGACTGGGCTGAAGCACACTGGGATCTTAAATATTAAAGAGCTTGGCATTATTAATCATGTACTGTTTACACTTAGACTCTGAAGCTTTGGTTTAAACACATTTCAGACTTCAGAACTAACACATCTACGCTGAAGAGTTCAGTAGTAGCTGAAGGTTTAGTTAATTATTACTTTTTAACCAAAGTGCAAGTGTATTTGCTGCTCAGACTTCGCTGAAATTTTCTGCATTAATTGCGATCAAGGGAGAGGAAGCAAAACAAGGGCAAATAGGAACAGCTCAGGATCCAGACACATTTTAGCTGTTTTACACCTAAATAAAATTGGCGTTGCTACTCGCTGCAAGAAGCAAAGCGCGGAAGGAGGGGGGGGGGGGGGAAGCTGATAAATAAACGTGTAAAAGCTGAAACCCGGATCCCGGCACTTCAGCACAGACAGCTCCTTCCCCCGCACACACCGCCCGCCACCGCCCCCGCTGGGCCCTCGCCCCCGCCGGCCAGCGCACGAAATGGCGACCTACCCGCCGAGGGATGTGGGCGCGTCGCAGCCGCGGAGCGTCTCTGGCCGGGCCGGGCGGAGACGCTCCGCGGCTGCGACGCGCCGGGGCCAGCTCGCCCGCCCCCGGGAGGTCCCCACCGGCCGCCGTAACAAAGCCCCCGCAGCGGCCGCCGCGGCACCGGGCGGGCTCACCAGGTGCCTCCTCACAGACGCTGCCGGCGTCGCCTGCACAAGGTCTCCGCGTCCCGGGGCACCTGCGCCGCGCCCCGCTCGCCCGTCCCCTCAGAGCAGCCCCGGTGCCTCCCTGGGTGGCTCCTCGCCGTCGGGGCGGCCGCCCGGCGGAGCGACGGCAACGGCACAGGCTGCCGGTGCGACGGCGGGCGCGGCACCTCACACAGCCTGAAGCGCGGCGCGGTGACAGGGACGGCCAGGCCGGTACTCACGGGAAGCTGCAGCCCCTCTGCCCGGGGAGAGGGTCGAGGGGGACCCGCGGCCGCGCTGCTGCTGCTGCTCCTCCTCCTCCTCCTGCCCGCTCGGCAGCCCGGCGAGAAGAGCCGAGGCAGGCGCGCTCCCGCGCCTATCACCTCCCCGGTACCCCCGCCCCCGCCGTACCGCGGGGCGCGCTCCCGCGGGGGGAGGGGAACGCGCGCGTCTGCGCGAGCTGCGCCGGGGCGCGCGCGGCAGGGGGGGCGGGCTGGGGCGGGGCGGGGCGAGGCGGCGCTGGCGGCGGCGCGGGTCCCTCGCACCTGAGGTGGCGCGGGGCGGCGGCCTCCATCTTGGGCATCGCCCCGCGGCCGCCGCCGGGGGAAGGGAGCGAGCCTCAGCCGTCGTCCGCCTGGGGGCGGCTGCCGACCCCCTTCCCTCCCTCCGCCACCCGGGTAAAAATCACAGTAAAATCGTCATGGTGCTCTGCGAGCAGACCTGCCTGCGGACCTGCAGGCGGCGCCGGGTCTCGGCCTCCTCAGCCCCCCGCCCCGCCTAACCGCCGCCCCGCCCGGGGCATCTGGAAGATAATCGACCCGGCCCCGCGGGAGCGTCCTCAGCGGCTGTGTCGGGCAACGGCGGGCCGCTCGCCTGCCCTCCCCCGGCCGGGGAAAGCCGAACACTCGTCGGGGCACCCCCACACCCACCCCCCCTCAGCGGTGCGGGCCCTGGCAAAGGCGGCGTTTTAAATAGACGCATTATTTTAGCCCGGCAGTGCCCCTCTAAATAGATGGTTTCAGCTAGTTCTCAAACTGGAGACAAGGATATTATTTTACACTCGAGAATAGTCCTATTGAACTTGGTAGCGCTGCTCACATGTGTGTAGTTAAACACGGGTGTTTGCAGGATTGGAGCCAATAATTTCGGCCGTTGTGGGTACAACAATACAGTAAATTAAACTGACCTCGGAAAGACAGAGGCTTGCATTGCCGGCTTCTTCTGGGGGGCGGTGGAATCCTCCGTGGCATGCCGGTTGTCCTGGGGACTGCCGCAAATAGCGGAGCCAGTGGCCTGCCCACAGCTCGTACCAGCGCGTTCTTCACCAGTCAGAGCAAAATTGAATTAGGTTAAATTTCCAGTTCACAAGTTGAGGAAGTCAGACGCTTCGATGCGATCACTTACAGAGAAGCTATGGATGAGACCATTTGGAGAACAGTCTCGGATGAGGGTTATTTCAAACAAACTTTTCTACTGAGCATGCCTCTCAATCGAGAAGCACCCACAGTGCTCACCTTCCCTTTCACATCTTGCAGTTCATTTAATGCACAATGTCAGAAAGCATTTTAATATCATTTTGAGACTTCTATGGGCTATGCTCAATATTGCTTAAAGTTATTCCAAGTCTACGTTTAACGTAGTAAATGTGATTATCTGCCGCTGCTGAACTTGCTTTTGGATCAGCCATTTTAGGAACAGCCTTTTGTGCATTGCAAGGTAGCAACTTTTATAGTGGTTAGCTCTTTATTATACATTTCAGGAAACAGCTTTCAGGGTGAACTCTATGGTGATAACGTAATAGTGCAAAACACAATGCCCAAGATGAGCAAAAAGCCCTTACCCTGCCTCTCTGCAGAAACCCCATTACGACTCTGGCAAGTTAAATCTGAACAGCTGACCTACTGAAAAACAACACTCTAGATGAATAACAGATTCTATAAATGTTATAGCATATGCATATAAATATCCAAGGGTTAAACAATAAGTCAGACACTACTGCTTCAGACTTGGGAGATATTCAAGCTCCTATCAATCTGAGGCCAGAATATTATTGTTTGAGACCTGAATATGCAAAGAAGATTAGATGGATGTGAAGAAAATCCTTTCTCTAAAGAGAGGGAAGTAAGTGCTTGAATGTATTGTGTACCCCTAAATCTTCTTTACTTTTGTTTGTTTGCTTACATTTTTTCTTGCTATACAACTCCCATGTTCCCAACTAATTTATTTAATCTTAAATACAAAAACATTACAGTCTAAGTAAACATTCATCAACGTCTTAAGAGGGAGCTTAAAACATTGCCTGACTTTGCTTCCAAGATACTGTGTTCCATAAGGAGAATATGTAGCCACTCCTGGCTTTGAGAAAATATGGGTATAAAATGTTGAGAGAAGCATGATTTCTCAGCTATCTTTTTGCATCCTCGCCAGATTCCCAGGGGAACATGGTGAGCCAAACCGTCAGGAGGTGGACTGAAGAACTTCAGCACACTTCAGGGGAAAGACTTGAGTTGAAAGTTTAACTTTCTTAAAATGTAGGAGCAAAGATCTGGTTAGTATTTCGATGGCAAATGTACCACATTTTCTAAGCACAAACCAATGGGCTGTGGCAATCCACAAGTTAGACCACAGGAACCAAATAAATGAAGAGATTTCACTGTTTCAGGGAGGGTGTAATAAACAACTCTATATTGATGTATGATTAGGCTGAAATGTTGCAGCTGGTACAATTATACGCTTATGATTCCCCTAAGAATTTAAACTCCGTATTTTTAATATCACTGAGATAAACAAATACACATGTTCAATAGCACAAAGCAGAACTTTCCAAATGGTGGTATACATATACTTATCAGTAAAAAAGTAAATTCAAAGGCTTATACAGCCTATTACAGAGCTAGGAGCTACTTCTGCTGGTGATGGCATCCACTGTTGTGGACGAGTGCCATCCATAGTGGCAGTAGGATAGTGGCACCAAGCAAAAAGAAACAGGTGGGCTTGTTGGCATAAACAACAACAGCCATTATGATAAGCAGAAGTTGTGTGGCTGAAGGAATATTGGCTTTCAGAGTTCTTCTCTGCTGCCTTGCATCTTTTCTGTAGTCGTCATATTACTTTTTGTAGCATTTCTCCTCACTTTGCCTGTTGCAATTATTTCCATGGATGGGCAGTTCCAAACAGAGTGGTTTAGTCTTCATGTTGCTTTAATATCAACCTTGATTCACTTAGCTCTCTACCACCTTCTTCTATATTAATCTGTTAGGTTTTGTTGTAGTCTTTGTTTAGGGAAGCATTGATCAGGTACATGACACATTCATTTACGTGATACACAAAATTGATACACATACACATAAATGCAGTATTGTGACACAGGAAAAGCTATCAAAAACTTGTCTGTGGTGGGTATCAATCATGATCTGAACATTTGCAAAGTGTTTTTAGGAAGAGGTTACCAAATAAAATATTCAGGGGGCTGATACATTGGAAGAGGCTTGTGTTAGCTGAAAAGAATTCTTTGACATTTTGTTCCTAGACCAGACATTTTTAAGGGATATGGAAAGACATCTTGGGTTGTTCATCTCACCTAACTTTAGATGTCTACTATGCGAACGTCTGCATCTGAGCTAGGCACTCTCTCCACTGAGTATAAAGAGAACCAGAAATAGGCACTTTTAGTGTATGATTCATCTAACCTATTTTAGATGTCTACGTTAGGATAAGCTGACTTGCATCCTAGAAATGCCTGTTTCTCTCCATTGACTGTAACAGGACCAGCGGGTGTCTTGTTCAGCTGTAAATGTCTACATTGTACAAGTCTGCATTTACTCAGCTGAATGCCACCCATGTGATTTTAACATGAGTTATCCCACTGTCCCACTTGTTTTGAGGTCTTACAGTGGTGAATGGAGCACGGTGTAGTACACAAAGTACTTTGCACAAAGTAAAACGGTGAGGAATACCCCATTGAATATATTGAAAGTCAATAAAATTTAGACTAATTGTATTCAGTAGATTATGGGGCCCCCCCAATCAAAAAATGCACAACTTTTGAGATTAATTTTAATCTAATTTATTTATGGGCATTTCAAAATTCTTTTGGAGGATCTTCTGATACCATAATAGTAAAGTCAATGCACTTACTGCTGGACTAACACTTTTTGGAAGGTAGTGTTTATTTACTGTAGCAGCATACAATGTGAATATTTCTAAGCAGAAAAGAGACCAAAGACAAGACCAAAAGCTTAAGCGATAATGTCTAATGTTAAAAGCTGCACTACTTGGTATAGAGTAACAGAATCAGCTTTCACAGAGAACCAGGCAGAGGATGTGTTTTGATGTAAAATATGTTGAGAGCTAGGCTAGCAAGAGAATCATACAGGAACGACACTGCACAGAAGTGTTCTGATGTGCTGTCAAGAATTGAAAAATAATACTTAAGGCTTCAGAACTATTTTCTCAAAAGACAATTTGTGACTACAGTTAGGTACTGCCATGCCTGATATATAAGCTATCACCTAGGCTTCCCTTACAGGGTTCTTCTAGCACCTAAGAAGGCTAGCAGGGTAAGCAAAAAGCCAGTTAGTGACAGCCACACAGAAGTGCTGTGGTTTTAATCTTGTCTTTTTAGGACTTTAGATATTCCAGCCTGCTGGGAGACACTGCCAGAGATTCACAAAGCTGAAACTTCCTTCAGGAATTAGATGCTTGAATGCAAAATGGAAGGAGAGGATCCTGTTCTTCAAGGAGCAGATGGAGAGGAGGAGCCGCCGGTGCTGTCACCTGTCTCATCTTCCATTAGCTTGATCATTAGAGTGCTGAGAAAGGAAGTAGGAGGTCTGGGTTCAGTTGTTTCCTTTGCTTAATGAACTTCAACTTCTCAAGGCACAAACCTTACAACAGCATCTAGGAGAATCTGAGGATGAAGACAGAGTTTTCAATCCACCCTATTGACGCTCTTCCACCTTGTACAGGATAGTTAAACACTGAGAGTCAGATTACACACATAAAATACAACTCACACAAGCACACAGAAACTCTGTAATTGATATATTTGCCTATGTATGGGGAAAGTTGAGTTCTAACCCTATACCTGCACATATTTCACTACTTTTTTGTCTTTTTTTTTTTAATTAGATTTGTAACTGGCCTCACTTGTCCCCAATAGCTTGACTATCTAGACTAATGATTAGAGCATTCTCTCTTGTGCCTATCAGTATTTAATAATTCCATGCAAAGTGAAATGCCTTCAGAAGGAGATGACAGCACTGTTTTATTTTGGAATACTCCATTTCTTAGCTGCTAGGTAGCAAAGGCTGAAAAAGGAGTTAAACATACATCTCACATACCTTGGACAATTCTAGTCACACGAAGATATTACCATCAGCTTGGTTTTGTGTCAAGCTTAATCAATCAGATGGATGTGCCCTGAGAACGCTTAAGAGATCAAGTTTTTCAGGTAAAAGAGAGAGGTGAACTTTTTAAAACAGCCGCAGATACCAAAGTATGCAGACCACAGTACTTTTGGCCATGCTCAGAAGGTAATCTCGGAACGTAAAGGACCATTGGAACTTGTCAGAAACTTGAGAGAGAAAGGATTATATAAAATATGTATTTAATGTGGTCCGTGGCATATTACAGAAACTACATCCACTTTTTACAGCTGTATTCAACATGGTGAAATGGCTCAAGTCAATGGAAATTTGATATTGATTTCAGCAGGACCAATGTTTTATCTGCTATATAAATAAAGGAAGGAAGTCCTTCACACACAGCAGATTAAACTGTCTGCAAACACCAAAGACGGTTTATGTGCATGATTAAAGTTCACATTTTTCCATTAGAAGAGAGTGGCTGAGACAGTTAAAAATCTCTTACAAGTGTAATTCATGGTTCAAGGTTCTTGAAAAACTGCTCCACGAAGATCAAAAGTCTACAGACATGAGGCAGTTTATCCAAGGGCTCCATTTTCAAAATTGGAGCTTAAAGTCAAGCTTGACCTTACGATTTAACCTGTTACATCTTTCAGCTAAGTGTCTCACAGGTTAAGAGAGTTTGTCTTCAGTGGGGGGTTGTCCATTATGGAAATGAGCTAGGAAGCAACTCCAACATTCTGGAAAATGCCTAATAATAGCTATTAGAGCTATAACTCTTGCTTTAGTGAAACTTTATTCCAATCCACCAAATGTTTGTGCACTTGTTTATTGTGCATATACATAATTTGAGTGAACTTAATGATTCACATACAAAAAAATTAAGCATGTACTTGTCTTTTCAGATGACAGAGAAAAAGAGCAAAGTTGGTGAAAGAGTAAGGTCTGCTCCCTTTCCCAACACATGAATATGAATTTTGATCACATATAGTAAGGCTTAGAATGAAGGAAAGGTTTTGCCTGGGAAACTGAAGAGGAGGAGAGGAAAACTTTGGTGAAAAACTATATCAATTAAGGCCTTTTGAAGTTGTCCTTTGGTCTTGAACTAGAAAAATGCCCAAAGGGCTTTTCTAGTCTGCTTGCTTAAGATACACCTTGTTCTCTAAGTCTGTTGGACCTTCTAAGGATGAGATTAGTTTTACATTACAAACACATGATTGCCCTAATGGCTTATGTTTGCATTTCTTGAAGCAGTTTAAGTGAGAAAATCTCTGGATAAATTGACTGGCTCTACTAGGTTCCCAGAGGAGAGACATGGTCCTTGTAGCTTTCTGAAGCAGACGACAGTGAACAATCAGCTTTATTTTTTTCTGCACAACGAAACATATTTCCAAGATTCTCTTGCATTGGTCACCACATCAGGATAATTAAGTATTTTTAAAGTCCAGAAAACTATAATTACTTCAAGTGAAAGGTTTCGCTCTTCACATTTTTTCTTAAGTTAGTCCAAAATACCAAAGAAAAAATTACTTCTGACCCTGAAAATGTACAGTTCACACAGGCAAAACACCCGGGATAGGAGGAAAAGCAATACCTGCACAGCCCATCACCTCAATAACAGTGCATGCTGTAATACGGTATGTGAGTATTCTCAGCTTTATCTGGCAGTGAGGTTAGTTAATAATTCATAAGGTCTGTCATAGTCCAAGCACCAAATGGTGTTTAGAAGATGTGATTGATGATCACTGCAATAGCTAATCACTAGCCCTTGGGCAAGCCTGGAAGAGGAGCTGAGATCCCCTGGGAATGTTCTAGTTGTGATGACCTCTAGGTACGAATTGGGAATTTAGAAGAGTTAAGAAATCTGCCCCAGAAAATCAAATACTTCGAAGGACTCAGAAGAAAATTTACTGAAAACATTTAATGTGGAACACAACAAATGAATTAAAAACAATGCATTTGTGCATCACAAGAAATGTAATATATACACATTTAACAAGAGAAAGGAATTTTAAAATGAAAAGATGCTGAGATGTTCCAAATGCTGACAGGTGACAGCCTGTTGGAAATAATTTTCCCCATGCTTTTGAGATTAAATTGAGGTGCAGAGAATTTGCAAAGGTCCTGTTGCATGTGCGGGTGCAAGCCTCAGCATAAACAGAAGGAAAACCTTTCTTTTATCCTCTCATTCCTAATAGAAACTTCCACTGATACATAAGGAGCAAGCAGATCTATTTAGCTTTACCATTCTTTCTCTAGCAGATGAGCTTCTGTCTGTGTTTTTGTATTTTGTTTGATCATTTTCAATTCATGGTATACTGGCATAGCACTTCTCAGTAAAGCAACCGAATGCTTCACTATGTCCTCTTCTGCTTGATCCCCCCTAACCCCCTGCCCTTTGCTGCATAGTCCCTGAGCTTTGTTATTTTTCCATTCTTTTCTGGCAAGAGCATATAATTTTCCTTTCACAAACTGAAGGAAAGTGGCACAATTTCTGAGAAGAATACTGGAAATGAGTCTTCTCTGTCTCACTTTTTACACTTTGCTGGAAGAGCTAGTATCACATAGAGCAATTATCATGAAGTTTGGGTATCTTCCATCTATGTGCTGTATCTCACTAAAATAAATGAAAAACCTTAGTTAATGATGTGTTCACACTTTCTTCTCACTGGAAGTGAGCCCTTTTCCAGTTCGCGTTTAAGACTGTCAGTCTTTCGTTCCATACCTACACTTCCTCCTTCCAAAGTGCTCAGGCAGGGCTTACATTTAAAGGATAATCACTCACCTCCTGCAGTGCTGGAACCCACTTCCCTGCTTGCTGTGATGCTGACTGCTACAAGAGTCCAGCAGTTTCCTCAGCTCAGGAGTTCCCTTGAATATTTTGAAAACTTGCAGAAGCAAATTAATACAGTTACCAGCTATATGCCCTCAAATCGGATGGCTGAAGTGACAGAGCACAGACTGCAATATTTCATCACCAACAGTGGTGCAAAGTTTTCCTGGTTTACTCAAACTGACTAATACCAACTGAAATTTTAATTTCTTTAATAATAAACGCAGAGTGCAAGCAAGCCTAAAAAGGTAAAGCTTGTAGTTTTGTTGCTCCTTGGTGCTGTCAATCCCAACTGGTGACAAGCAATGTTGTCCGTAGGCTGGCGCTAGCCCTCACAGGTACAGCTGGCAGGCTCTGATGCTCACAGCTGGAGGCAAGGTGGGTCAACCAACCCTAGGAGAGGCGGTGGAAACCTCTGGATCTATGGGACTGATTCCCTGACTTTTTAATCTAACACAGTCCCTAAAATGGAGCCAGGAGAATGTCTGTACTCCTTACAGGGAACTTTTAACTGGGTGTGGATACATCCAGGTTTTTTTCTGTATGTGTGTGTGCACCTGTTCACTATTTTCCACTACCATGGATCACAGAAACAGCTTTAAGTCTGAGTTCCCTCACATATTTAAATATGCTAAATAACCATTTTGTTTAGCACATTCACTAATAATTTGCATATTTGGTATATGAATATCTGTACTCAATACACAAATGAAGTTGTGGCTTACTGTTTCAGTCTGTGCCTTCAAGCCAAATAGATTCATTTGTCATCTAGATTTCTCTTCAAAAACATGGTATATATATTACCTTTGACATCAAACTTTTTTTTTCTGCTAACTTCCACTTATTTCCTGAACTTATTTTTTGTTGTTGTGATTAGGGAGGAACCTTCTACCATACCCAGAATCAATCCCTTGGCACCATCTATGATCGTCTGTTATTTTAGCTGTGTAATAATGATTTTCTCATTTCTCCCATCATCTTTTATTCTGAGATACATTTGTGCTCTGCTCAAAGGTTTAGAAATGCTCTAACACTGACATTTTTGAGCAGGAGAGACAAGGCTATTGCCTTTTTTTTGCTGTAACACTCTTATCATTCTTTGTTCTATGGCACAAATTCAAGAAGTAACATGAAGAGAGCTATCTTAGGCAAGTACACTCTTGTCCAGAAATAAACAGAAAAATAGATGAGCACAAAGACTGTTCTATAAGCCATTTAACAATTGTTTATTACAGCAGCATTAGGTTTCAAAATTAGGCATGTGATCATTAAAGACAGTACTTTAAAACACAGCATTAGAGGTACCGGGGTGGCAGAGGTCAAACCAGACATAGACAAGGCCACAGGGCAGAGCTAAAAAAAAATAAGAGTTCTTCAGAATGTGGAACAATGACATAGGAAAAAATCTATCTTTTCTGGGAAAGACAAAGGGAAGATCTTGAAGCAGTACTCAGGTAGGAACTCGTATAGAAATGCTCTCATACCTTTTGTCCCTAGGAAAGTAAGCCTAGACCTTGATTCACAACAGCTATTGTTCTAGACCTTGAAAGCAAGAGGAGAATAAGGCAAGATGACTTGTCTGAGCAAAACTATGAAATCCTAGACAGCTTCGCAGAGTTGTGGAAGAGAAGATGCAGCTGAGTGCACAGCTGACTACTTGCCACCATCTACTGTGACATCTTGTTTTAGTAACGATAGAGACATATGTGTAGAGATTAGAGACACACAGCTCTGATGCATATACCTGAATAAAAGCTGAAAGATGTAAGATACTAACATTGAGCCTTCTGTGATCTGATTTGTTGACCTTCACAGTAGGTGACTGCAGACAGGCTAACACTACAATACAGACTAGCTGTAGCACGTATTGTTTAATTCAAGCTAAATGAAGGCTGCAGTGCTATATCTCTGTAAAGCTATTTGAGTATGTCTGCATCAGATTAGAAAATCAGCTACATTCAATCATTTTCTAATCTGCTGTTTACTGCTGTGGAGAAGGGGTTTATGGGATGCAATGTGCTTGTTTTTACAAAAACAGCCTGACAGGGTGACTTACCTTCTGAAGAAACTCTTTATTCTTGTTTCTTTTTAGGTAACTAGGGAAGAAAAGCTGTCCAGAAACTGTCATGATAAACAAAGCACATACTTCTGAGCACCTAATTAGAAGTTCTGCTTGCGACTTTGTACAGGCTTTGGGTCTGCTTTGCGCCGTTTCAGATTCCTTCGTTGTCTTCCCTTAGCATGCCTCTGGCAGCACCCATAATGCTTTGGGGCTCTGGAGAAAGACCCAGCTGATGTCTGGAGGCCATGTTCCTCAAGGAACAGGACTCTTACACTACCGTTCAGATCACCTCCTCATGTGGTCTGCAGTGAGACTGCCAGCACATATTCTATGCCACCTCCATGGTGCATGCTTTTGCCCACATAGATAGCACATCTCTGCAAAAGCATGGCAGCACAGGCACGTATTGGGACCAATTATGTTTTCCCACCATCATCAGGAGAGTGCCCCCCCACATGATAGAAAACTTGACATTTGGAATAGCAGCCTGCCTATCCCCATGTCACCCCATGATGACAACCAAAAGTCATCCAAGTGGCTTGTAGGGTTAGCAAAGCAGCACTCATGCTTATCCTTTGGCTTGCTCAGAAACATGCTGCCTTCCTCACACACCTGAAAACCTGCTCTAACACCCCTCAGCCCAACACTGAATCTAGCTTGGGAACTTTGTTGTCTCATTGTACAGTAGATTTCTCCAGGACAGAAGCTTGGCATGGGAGTCTTCTTTCGAGGAACTCTCCCGGGCAGAAAGGAGAAGTCTTGGCACCAGCTCCCTGCTAAGAATAACTCTCTGCCCATTTCCCAGACATCTCTATATGTCAGTTGGGCACTTGATACCAGGTCTGTCAGGGATGCGCTTGATAGAAAAGGTTACCAGAACAAGGTACCTACTGTCAGCTGGAGTTTATTTATTCTGGGGACTCCACACCTCTGAAGTGCTTTTGCAATGAGGAACTTACCATGGGGACCTTCTGCAGAGGGACCTCTTGACACTGCCAGTCTTTCACAATGCCTTTAGGGTTTGGCAGTCTAAGCCCAACTGGAAATCAGACATTTCAAAGTATTTTGAGGACCTGAGAAATAGTCCTTTCCAGTGTTTTTAGTGACTTTGAGCTGACTGTGGGCTATTGTGACCATGGAGTATTGTTTTCTGAGGCCTGGCTGCAAGAGCTACTTCTTTGCAAGTAGCTATTGTGAGGGAGGAAAGCAAAGGCATTGTGTCCCGGAGAGTAATAATGATCTAAGTCTTCTTCCTCATTATCTCCAGAAGGAAAGAGAAGTATCTTTTTCTGTGTGGTTTGATTTTGTAAAGGCCTGACTGGTCAGAGTGACTACTAATATGAAGTAGCTACAACTCTAATGTGAAGAAAGAGAATATCCGCTGAATAACCAATTGCTGCCCACGTACGGCTGCCACAGTCTCCCATGCCAGTAGGGGCCATTTGCAGAGTGACCAAGTGACCATGCAGCAGAAACTGCATGGAAGCAATGCTACTTTCTGGGTGTGCCACAGCAACAGTACCTTCCAACCAACTCATACCACCACTCGCTGATAAAAGATGGTAGCAACCCCTCAGTTTTGATCTAACACATGCTGGATAGATTCGGTTCTGGAAATGAGTCTCTTTTTTGATAGTATTTGTTTTAATATTATATGCCTGCTGTAAATGTATTGGTTTGAAAAGACATGATGTTTACCTGAGAGGCTGCAGTGTGCTGAGCCCTCCGTGACAGATGAGAAAAAGCTTTCCTTTTCTCAAAGACAGTCTGAAGTGAATGCACTCTACAGGCCAGACATAAAATACATAGGAACAGTATCATGCTGGAAATATTTTGTCTTGTTTTTTTCTTTACTATCTCTAATATATACAACCATTTAGATATATATATATATATATGAACCCATGCAATAAACAGCTGTCCAGAGCACACTTGCTTCCTGACAATCTTATCTAAGCTTTCCTTACTGATCTGTAGCTCTTCCCAACGATTTATGACATATCTAGTGCAAATTATTTAAAACTCAGTCTGCTATAGAAATATTACTGTCTTTCGTGCTGTATTCATACCCAGATTTGTCTAAGTATTGTTCAGACCTGCTTGGTGATGGTTTTAAATCTAATATTTAGCAACAAATAAACCAGCTAGAATGGACACAGTGCTCAAGTTCTGAAGTTATGACATGCTTATGTCTTAGTAGACTCTGTAAAGTAATGCTTTGAAGTCAGATTTAGTAGTGCCAATGGTTTTGTCCTTTGACTCCACATTTTAAGCAGTACCTGAGATATCTGCCTTTCCTTGTAGGATAGAAATATTCCCTACTTGTCTTTTAAACTCTCAAACATTTCTGCTTTTATTCTCTACAATATATGTCTCGTTGTGTCATTGTTAGAAGCGTTCCATGACTGCCTGACTTGCCTGCCTGAAAATGTATTCTAATGAGGTGTACAAAAAGACAGGACAGGACAGGACCATATTTCTGATTTCTAGAGAGCAGCCAGCGAGGAAGCATGGAACAGAGTTTTGCTGAAATTATGCCCAAAAGTGGACACAGACCAGGTTTTTAAGAAATGATTTCTGGGAGTTTGCTATCAAACTTTTGAGACATTCTGGAAGGCTGTTTCCCTGTAATACTTACTGTGATGATTATTATCTCATTCAATTATAAAATAATGGTGTGAGCACAAAAATCTGTTCCTTTTCCAGCTTACAAGGTTTTGAAAATGAAAAAAAGTTTTAAATGCTAAAATCGTAAGTTTGCTGAACTCAGCATTGCACTTTAATGGTCTTAGTAATCTGTCCAGGTTCTCTCTGTAGTTTTACATGAAAATACTATATTACAGCTCCTTCCTGAAAGGTAAAGATTTCAAAATGCTACTGTGTATTTTTTTATTCTATTGCAACTATATGGTAAAATAGCCATTGATTATATTGTTATGAGAAACCAATAAATTAAATGAAATCGTAAATAAAAAGCAAACTGGGATAGCTACTAAAGATTAAACATGCATTACCAGGGATATAAGTACTGGAGTGTTTCAGTACTTGTTTCATTTTTATATTATGCTGAAAATTGCTGATGGTTCCCCCTTACTGAAGTCTGACAGTTTTATTAAAATAAATAATAGAATTGTCCTTGTTAAATCTTGAAGAAAGAACAATTAAAAAAAAAAAAAATTGTTTTTGTTATATAAGTAGCTGCAAACAGTGAAGGACATCAGCAAAGTATTGAACCAGGTGGCACACTGGAATTAACTGGTACATACCAGGAGCATACATGACTGCAGGTATGGAAATGAGGCCAGGAGTGAGGAGGTTGAGCAGCAAACAGGGGAATCAGGGGGCAGCAGCCCCTTGAGTTCACACCTCAGTGATGTGGGGCTGGAGCAAGGAAAGAGCCTACTCATCTTGTTCCTACAGAGTTTGAGGAAGAGGGATTTGGCATGCTTATTTTTCTTTGTAAATGAATATGATTACACGAAGAATATACCTTACTTTTAGCACTGAACTGTCTCTCAAATGGAACAGTTCTGCAAGTTCTGAAAATTTTACTCACTTTTTAGGTGACAGTGCAAAAAAAAAAAAGTGGTTTTGCCTTCTTGCCTTGTGTAGTTGAGTGCAGAGGACTACAGGTTTATACCACAGCTGTGTCTGGGAGTGCAGTCCTTAAGCAGAAACAGGAAGCCTTAACACAGCTTCTCCTGCAAAAGATTATGTCTGTATTTAATACTTGTAATTTTGAGAACGGTCTTTTAATGGAAGAAAATCAGCACTATTTGTTGACCCAGCAGCATGTAAGTATTTTAATCTCTGATGAAAAATTAATGGTGCCAATGGGTAGTAAGCACACGCCAGATTTTTCCTTCACCTGTCATGTGTCTTGTATTACTTCAGCCTCTTGTCAGCTCCCTTTACCAGCCAGGCAAGGAAAGCAAAAGAAATGAAGTGCTTTGTAAGTGATGGATCAAAGACAAGATATAATCCTTATCTATTAGACTTAATGAGAAGGAGCTGTTAGAAGCTTCCATAAGCCTATGGATTCTGTTATGTATAAGGGGTTAATGAGTTCTTACCTGCCACGTAGGTTAGAAGGGGGATTCAGTTGACCATGGAGACTGTAGCCATTCTCATAGTGCATTATAGAACCCATTCATGAGCTCAAAACTTGACGAAAATAATTTTGCTCTGTTAATTCTCTGTATAGCTTTCAGTAACCTAGCTCCTTGGGGCTTTAGCACCTTTTTACTTTCTGGCTAATTTATTTCTGGTCAGTTTGAGCACCTTTGGTTTTATGCAGGTGTTGTCCTTTAGCTTACTATCTTTTCCTGCTTAAAGTATTTTTAAACAGCAGCATGTACCCTCCTTCCAGCCCTTGTTTTGTTAGATGAAACAAACCATGCTCTCTTAAATCTTCCCTTTGGCAGCCCTTCTTTGCATCTGTTTTAGTCTGAATATCTCTTTCTCTAATAGCAGTGACCAAAACTATAATTATATTCAACTGCTGCTGCCTGCGCCTTGTGCAATAGAATCAGTATCTTCATATCACTGCTGGAATGGACACTGACAGGAAATACCCTAAAATCAGTGATCACGCTTCAGCATTTAAAAGTTTTATTTTCTTTCCTTTGGTAATGAAACCTCCTTCAGTTAAGATCACCTTCTGCATAGATAATTAGAAACTAAGAGATGACCTAGAGACTTTTTCTGTTTCTGACTTTGCATAAAGGGAGATTATTTTATGTCTATACCTTTTAATTCCCTGGTCTGGACTCCTTCTTTCTGCCTTTCAAAAATCAGAGAAAGGACATTATGTCAATTTTGCAAAGATTTGACATCACTGTATTGGGTCTGGCTGAGATGGAGTTAATTTTCCCCACAGCAGCCCTCATAGTGCTGTGCTTTGATTAGTAGCTAGAAAGGTATTGATAACACACCAGTGTTTTGGCTGCTGCTGAGCAGTGCTCGCACAGCATCAAGGCTGTCTCTCCACCATTCCCCCCTCACCAGTAGGCTGGGGGTGGGCAAGATCTTGGGAGGGGACATAGCCAGGACAGCTGACCCAAACTGACCAAAGGCATATTTCATACCAGCAATAAAAGCTGAGAGAAAGGAAGAGAAGGGGGAGAATTCATTATTACGACGTTTGTCTTCCGGAGCAACCGCTACACGTACTGAAGCCCTACTTCCCAGGAAGTGGCTGGATATCACCTGCTCATGGGAAGTAGAGAATAAATCTTTTGTTTTCCTTTGCTTCCACATGCAGCCTTTGCTTTTGCTTTATTAAACTGCCTTTATCTTGACAGACGAGTTTTTTTCCATCTTATTTTCTCCCCCTGCTGTCCTGCTGAGGAGGGGACGGAGAGAGCGGCTTGGTGGGCACCTGGTGTCCAGCCAGGGTCAACCCACCACAATCACTTTCTAAACTAAAGCATGAACTTCCTGGTTTTCTTTCCAGGATGCAAACCTGGCACATTTCAAATGGGAACACTCATCTGGGCAGATAAACCTTGTTGTCTCCTCTGACTTCATGAGTAACCTGGAATGGTTATCTACTACCTTCTTGTTCTAGTATTTCTTATTCTAGATACAAAATTCACATTGATATCTCATTTTTTCAGGTTTGTTCACATTTTCCTGGCCAAGGAATTCTCTGGTGCATTGATACACATCCTTATTTTTGCAGTGGTGACTGCTGACTCAATTTCAGTTTGTTAATTGGATAACCGTACAGCATTCCCAAGGGTACTTCTTCAAAGCAGGATTCCTTTAATGTGATGTCCTGCATTAGATTATTCCTTCTCCCATTGTAAATTTTACATTTTCATTCTTCAGAGGCACTTTTTTCATTCTAGCCTATTTTATTCTCAAAGCCATGCTGCACTGAAATCCTATTGTTCAAAATGTTCATGATCCCTCCTAGATTCACCTGTGAAGAGAATTATCATGTTCTCCAGTCCATCCAAATGGTTAGTTAAAATATGCTAGTACTTGACCCAGCACTAATCCCTCTGCTCCCTCTCAATAAATCCACTTAATTTAAAATTCTTTTCCTTATTTAGCCAGTCCTGATTCCTCTACAGTTCTCCTTATTCCATTATCTTCTATTAAAGTATCGTGTGGGATTCCACATCTAATGCCTCAATCAACTTCCCAAAAATAGTTTTACTTTATACACAGTGCTGTAGGAACACATCCACGATAGCTGGGATTCCTTGCAAACTGCTTTTTTTTTTGAAGTAACTAAAAACTAATTACAGCTAGAGTGAAAAAACTGTTGCACCTGCACATTTTAAAGTGGTTTACAGGGGAGAGCAAACTCCTAATTAGTACCTGATAGACAATGCAGCACTTGCAACACTGAGGATCAGAGTGCCATTTGAAAGGCTTCAATACGTGCATCTTGTGAATTTATACACACAGCAGCCTAAACCAGTCTGAATTAATTACTCAACAGCTAAGCTCAATTCCATGTCTACTTTTAAAAGCCACAAGTAAGAAAAAATATTGTTAAAGCAATAAAGAAGAAAAAGGGTGAATGAATATAAGATAGTAGCTTCCAGCAAAACCAGTGTAATCACAAATCCAGATCTTGCCCTAACTGAAATAAACTCCTCCTTCCCTCTCAAGACAGCAATATATAAAAAATTAGCAATACATTTAAACTGAATCAGAATCTTTTCATAGAATGAACTGATTTAAATACAGCCTTTTCTTCTTGCTCTTTATATGTAGCCTTGACTTCATTGGTTTAAGAGCTATGATTTTTTTACCCTCTATAGTCACAAGAGTGAACCGGTGTTTCACAAAAGATTTACCTAGTGTTGTTGCTATCACTTATCTTTACATGCACGTACTCTATCTCAAATATTACTATTTATGCAACTCAGAACCAGACTTCCTTTAGTGCAAACCAAAGATTAAAATCAAGCTTTACAGACGTCTAACATGAAGCCCATGCACTTCTCATGTCCAAGTTTGTGGGCTGAAGCAACACACACTGGGATTTTGCAAAGAGAAAGCAACCAGCTGCAAGTACCATTTTGCAAGTACCCTTTTGAAGGTAAAACAGTACTTGCCTTCACTCCTGTGAGATGATTAAATGCATTTATGTATATCCACTCGGAAAGGCCACCTCAAGTAACACGGCGACAACGCAGATGTCTTTGCAAGTATTTTGTAATTTCTTAGATACAGGATATAAAAAGTCAGCCAAAATAGCTGCACTCATCAGCCTAGAATATGTTGAATGTAGTCTTCTGGAAGGCAGATTAGAAAAGCCAAGGCTCTATTCAAAATGACTGTTTTTTCAACAGAGCTGTAGTGGAAGGTTTGGAGGCAGCTCATGAAGAACTAGGGAAAAAAACCTGATATTTAAATGAAGCTAATCTGAGATATTCTGACTCATTCAAAAGACAGGTAGCTTTCCTGGTTTACATTCTCTAATCAACTCCTAGTATAATGTTAAATTTATCCATGAGAAGAGTACAGAGTACTTGGAGAACTTCTCAATGAAGAAAAATTCTTGCATTATGGCAAACAGAAACGACATTCCACCTGCAACACTGAGTTCAGTATATGCACTTACCCCACAGTCTGAATATTAGCAACTCAGGGGTTTTATTTGTATAAAAAATAAGTGGAAATGTTATCACTTTGTTCACTACAGGTAAGCTTTGTCTTAAATAAATGCTTATCCCAAAAAGCTATGACTGGAAACTTACGAATTCAGAGTAATGCCTTTGACAGCCTTACAGATGATGCCATGACTTTGCTCTTTACCAGGGGAACAAGTGTACTATGTATGTTGGTACATGAGACTATCCTATATTGTCTACTTTGATTTAGGATGCTGGCAACACAGCTTAACTCTATACAAGGTACCTTGATCAGAATAATGTTGACATTTCTTTTTTATATGCTTAAACTATCTCACACCAATGGGAAAAGCTTGATCTCGTTATTCTTTTACTCAGTTCTTAGTAATTGGAATGAAGAAGGGAAGTTGTATAAAGTACAGTTGCACCAAGATCATAAGACTTTCCTTTTTAGTATTTTTATTTCCCTATTCAAGGAACTACTTTTGGTGTTCATAGTTTAAAAAAAGGGGGGGGGGGGGGGGGGGGGCAGAATGAACAACATACATTCTTTCACTTCTTATCTTTAAATTGCTGTAGCTTTTTAACTTTTCCTTCTCTCTGTTTCTCCTCACATACTGAATGAATTTAGTCCTTATGCACCTAGAATTTGTCTGCGTTGGGAACAATTTAAAAACTGTGAAGGCTACAGCTTATGCACTAATGACACTTATTAGCTTCACTGGCAAAAACAAGCCAGAGAACTGAGGGAGCACCAGAGAAGTATGGATATCTGAGTAAAATGACACAGGTAAAAATTAAAAATACATCAGATTAAAAAAAGAGCAGCCCAAATCAAATGTTTTCTTGCACAGTCACAGAATGCTATGTAGCAACTCCTAAGATAATGAAGGATCTCAGCTGTCTTCCTCAAAGTTCCTTTCCTAAAGGCAGCCTAATAACATTTTCCATGTTTTAAGATGCCAAGTACAGAAGGTGACTATCGAAGTAAATGTTATTTTTAGTAGATAATGCAATGGCAGGTGATTAGTCCCAAAAGGCAAAGTGACAAATGCACTGTTTTTTGGTGAAACCGGACATTTTATCTACTGCATAAAACATACATTTTATCTAGTAAATATTTTCATGTACTGTAGCTGTCTACTAAGAGGTAAAAGCTCACCCAGAAACCTGTCAAGCAATCTTATTAATGGGTATATGCCCAATGTGTGACAGCAGCTGTGTCTAACTCAAATTTCACTACAGTCACACTGTTTCAAAGAACTCGTGTACCTTCCTATTGTTGAAAATGTTGTTTCATTCACGTACTATATCGTCATAGCTTACCACACCACCCTTCTTGACATAAGCAAAGTTGCAAAGGAATGAGCAGTAAGATCACAGTAAGCTCTAAATGTTAACTTCACAACTCTAAGGTAATTTCAAGAGGATGCATGTATGAAACTGAGGAGACAAAAGGAAATACATAATTTATTATTTCATGTATCAACTGCTCATTTTCTTCTTAACTAGAGACACCTGAAGTTTGGCATCGAAAACTGAAGCTTCTGTAGTAAGTTTCTCACTCACATGAACTATTTCAAGATTTTATCTCCTTTATTCCCTGACACAAATAGCTGCTCAAGTGAAGTTTTCGGGCTTCGGATTATTTTCAAATAATGAATGAACCAATCTGAAGTTATCCCAGTAAAAACAATAAGCAGCAAGTCCTAAAAATATCAGTTAATTTTGATAATTTAATATGCCATTTATAGTCATCCAAACATCTTACTCAATACTGTTATGTACAAAAACCACTGAAAATAAAAAAAGAATTTAAATGTTATCTTTCAAATGTAAAAGTGCAATTAACACAGGCAAAGTTTTTGTAAGAATGTTACATTTCTATTAATTTCACTGGCTACATAAGAGCCTAACAGGTATACTGCCTACACTAAAGTGAACAAGGATTTTATTTTTTGTTAATTTTGAATAAGCCTGGTAATTGATAAATAAAGTTTTACTGCCACCATAATTATGGTACATACATCCGAAAATGCATAGCACAATTGTTTTCATAATTTTCAGTTTTACAGACTTTAAGAAACTTAAATAGAGGAACAGTAAGAACTGTAAAGTTCAAAAAATAATTAACACCATAAAACCTTGTATCAAGTGAGTGTGCACAAAACAGCCATCCTGAATTGCTCTCTCCAGAATTCTGATAGCTTTCCAAAGATGTTATTTACCCCCAATAAACATTCTTCCTTTACAGTACTGAATGGATTTTCTGGAACAAAATTTACATTTATGATCTTTCATGCATTACACATTCACAATTTGGAAAGAAATGGAAGGCCTTCATACATGTCAGCCTTTAATCTTATCCAGTCCTGAAGTCTCTGCAAAGTTGTTTTTTCTTGTGTCAATATTTTTGCAGCTTTTCTCAGTTTTTCTTCATTTCGTTCTAAATAACGGATTCCATCTGTCTGCAGCTGATTGAGTTTCTCTTTACGACTTTCATCCAGAGGTATGTCTTCATTCATGAGAGGGTTGAATCTGAAGTAAGTATCTGGAGGTAACAGTGCATCCAGCATGGTGTGAACTTCTGTATTGACAACAAATGAAGAAAACAGTTATATTTACATGAGACAGACAAATAGTCCTACAGTCTCTGAACAACAAGTGCTCTGGAGTGACACAGTAAGTGTAAATATGTGCTGCTTTGCTGAGTAAATGTTTTTCCACCATTGCCTTATCAAAACCCCTTTCTCTTTAGAAAGTTTGCAAATGACCCTGTAGCTCTGTTTACTCTGGAAAAGCTTAATCTTCTATTCTAAGACAACTTCACTGGTATGACAATTAAGAAGGCTTTGCAGCTATCCAGATTTTCAATTACATGTACATTCCATTCCTTTACAAGTGAGAGTGCATTCTGAAGAGCAGCAATGTAACTTATATATTCCCATTCAGGATACCCATGATTTGTTACGCTCAGCACTAACGGAAGTAGGTATTACAAAAACGACAGCTATATGTTCTCTAATCTCAAAGACGGCAGTAAAAAATATGTAGGTTTAAAGCCTTCTTTTGCTTGCAACTAATTCATTTTTAAAAATATATTACTACAGATTTTGGATTTGAATTTAATATTCATTTAATTTAAAATGTTCAAGTTAAATTGTAACAGTTAACTAGTACAATAATAAACTGGCTATGTAATGTATTTGTATGTTCCTCTCTTCCTTTTCCCCTCCCTTTTATAACCGATTTTCTCTCCCCTTTTAGATCTCTCTTCTCTTCATTGGCTCCCTTAAAATTCCATTTCCATTACGTCCTTCATATTTCATTCTCTTTTATTTCCATCTCCTTTGCATTCTTGCCACGCTCCTCCATTCTTTTAAACATCTACTGTTATATAAAAATTTTAAAGTGAAAAAAATATCATGGGTAAGACTACAGCAAAAGATTCTTGTTAACTGGAAATCTCTGCTTGGTCCCTCCTCCCATAAATTACTCACCTGTGTCTCTGTTCTTGTCTCACCACATCCACTCTTTCTTGCCCTATTTAATACTCTCCCCTTCTTCCTTCATAATATAACTTCCCATTTGCTCAAATCTACTCTCCCCTCTTTCTATTTCCTCTCCTTTGGTCTCCACTATACTTCCCTTCCTCCTCTTCCCCATCAAATTTCTTGCCCAATTTTTCAGATGCCATGAAATTTTTTCTTCCTTTGATAAAAACTGGACAGCATGTCTCTCCTTCCCACAATTCCCACTGCCTTTCCACGATTGTGCAAAAAACAAAGGTGGCCCAAAATCTAGCTGTTTCTTACTAATGACAGTCAGTTGACAGAGATCATGCAGCAAGGGATCCAGACCGTAAGAGTATTTCTTGTTCCCCAGCTTTTTACAGTATCAGTTTCCTTTGTAAGAGGGGGAGGGGGGAAGTATCTGCATATCAATATTTCCTGTTTATAAAAACAAAACAGATGTAAACTGCTAGTGATAGAGCTCCAGTGTACTCCCATGCTAGGAACAGAGTTTATTTTGGAAAACAGATGCTTGGCTCCTCCTGACAGCAATGGAAGTCATGACCAGTGGCAGATACAGTGTAGCCCTTGGAAAAGCACATGTATAGAAGCACATACAGAAAAGAACAGAACTAACATACTTTTTCTGAAGCTGCTGAAAACCAATTAGTGTTCTATATTAACTATTAAGAATTTCTGTTTATGGGAAAAACAAACCAAATATAAGAAAATATGATTTTTCTACTGAAATGAATTCTTGAGTATGCCTTTATCCTGAAGCAAAAGTAAAAACATATCACTTTGTATAAATCCTGTTGGATTATCATTGTCATTCTGATAAATTTTGAGGTATCTTTTATCTTTAGTATACCTATGTCACCAACCTCATATTAACAGTTGAGAACTCATAAACTAAAAGAGCTTAGCAACAACATAGTGGAGATGAAGATTCACAGAGATAAGGCTAAGAAACGCATTCGTATTATCATCTCCAGAAAACCTGTAATACTGGTACTAAAACACCAACTCTACAGAACGAGTTACAGAGAAACGTGTTTCAAGTAGTTTCAATGGGGTGGGTAGAGAAGAGAAGGGGAAAGACAAAAGGTTGCAGATTGCTCTCTGAATTGGAACTATAATTCTAAGAAACATAAAAACTGAAAACAGTCACAATATAAATGTATCTTAAGACACCAACCTTCTGTATCAGTTGCACTGCTGATAACATTTGTGAGTTTGGCTTTCAAACTGGTGTAGGTGACATTGGTCCTTCCCTCGCTTTCGTATCGACCAGTGCCCAGTGATATCAGACACTGCAATGGAACATTTGGCCAAAGACACTTGCACTCATGAACTGCCAGTGCAGAAGGATTATTTAGAAGCAGACCTCCATCCTGCAAAATTAAAAATAAATACAAATGTTAGTACTATACATAACATATGGTCATAAAAGAAACTACAACTCTAAACTAAACTAGCATAGCAGTAATATACAAAATCAATTAAATCAAACAACCATTCATTTCCATCTTTTGTGCAACTGTTCTGTTTGTGCAATGCAGCAGCTGCGTAGCTAGGCTTCCTGGGCTTATGGACGCTGTCAGTGCAGCTCCTGCATCTGTGATCAGTTCTGCTGTTATAAGTATTGTATAGAAGAGGTAGGCTGAAACAGCAGCATTCACTGGACTATGTGAAGAAGTTATGACTTAATCTTCTGAAGACCTTTTAGGAAAGACAGATATGCATATTGACAATTTCTTAAACAATCAAAAAGTCTGCATCTCAAAATGTTTATTACTGGTATTACAAGGATATATTCTGTAACAAAATCCAAATCACTACCTGCAGATTCTAAAAATAATAATAATAAAAAAAATTTGCAAGAGCGAAGCTTGGCCAAAGCTACTTTATAACCACAGTCGTTACACAGGATGCTATAACCTGGATTTAAGACTTGGAAAATCACAGAGTCATTTAGGTTGGAAGGGACCTATTGATCTCATCTGGTCCAACCCCCCTGCTCAAGCAGGGTCAGCTAGAGCATGTTGCCCAAGGCCATGTCCAGTCAGGTTTTGAGTATCTCCACAAATGGAGTCTCTACTACCTCTCTGGGCAACCTGTTCCAGTGTTTGACCATCCTAACAGTAAAAAATTTTCTGGTGTTCAGATGGAACTTCATGTATTTTCATTTGTGCCACTGTCTTTTGTCCTGTCAGTGGGCTCTACTGGAAAGAGTACGGCTCCCTGATCTTCATTCCCTCCCATCCTTTATTTGTACACATTGATAAGATCCCCCCTGAGCCTTCCCTTCTCTAGGCTGAACAGTCCCAGCTCTCTCAGCCTCTCGTCATATGAGAGATGCTCCAGTCCCTTAATCATCTTTGTGGCCCTGCACTGGACTCACTCCAGTATGCTCATGTCTCTCTCGTACTGGGGAACTGGACACAGTACTCCAGGTGCGGCCTCAGCAGTGCAGAGAGGAAGGATCATCTCCCTTGACCTGCTGGCAACACTGTTCTTAACGCAGCCCAGGATGCTGTTGGCCTTTTTTGCCACAAGGGTGCATTGCTGGCTCGTGTTCAGCTTGCTGTCCACCAGGACCCCAAGATCCTTCTCTGCCAAGCTGCTTTACAACCAGTCAGTCCCCAGTGTGGGTTGGTGCATGGGGTTATTCCTCCCAAGATGCAGGACTCTGCCTTTCCCATTGTTGAACTTCACGAGAATGCTCCAGCCTGCTGAGGACCCTCTGAGTGGTGGCCCGACCATCTGGTGTACCACCCATTCCTCCCAGGTTTGTACCATCTGTGAACTGCCTGCAGGTGCACTCTGTCCCATGATCCAGGTCCTTAATGAAGATGTGAAATAGTACTGGCCCCAGTATTGACCCCTGGGGTACACCTCTAGTGACTTGCTTCCAACTGGACTTTGTGACACTGATCCCAACTCTCAGGGCCTGGCCATTCAGCTAGTTTGCAATCCACCTCACTGTCTACTTACCTAACCCACACTTTGTCAGCTTGTCTATGATGTTACAGGTGGTGTCATAAGCTTTACTAAAGTTGAGGTAAACAACATCTACGGCTTTCCACTTGTCCACCAAGCTAGTCACCTCATTGCAGAAGGCTACCAGGTTGGTCAATCATGAGTTCCCCTTTGTAAATCCATGCTGACTACTCATGAACACCTTCCTGTCCTTCATGACTTTGGAAATCCTTTCCAGAAGGATTTCCTCCATCACCTCCCGAGGGATTGGGCTGAGGCCAACTAGCCTGTAGTTCCCCAGAGCTTTCTTCTTGCCCTTCCTGAAGACAGGAATGATATTTGCTCTCCCAATCACCACGATCATTTAAAGATAATCAAGAATCACCTTGCAATGGCATCAGCCAGCTCCATCAGCACTCATGGGTGAAACCCATCAGGCCCTATGAATTTATGTATGCCCAGTTTATCTGCTCCCTAACCTGGTTCTCCTCCACCAAGTATAAGTCCTCCTTGCACCAGACCTTCCCACTAGCTTCAGGGGCCTGGGATTCCTGAAAGCCATTTTTACTGGTAAAGACTGAGACAAAGACAGCATTAAGCACCTTGGCCTTTTCCATGTCATTTGTTGCCAGCTCCCCTGACCCATTCAGTAGCGGGCCCATGTTTTTCCCTAGTCTTCCTTTTGCTGTTTATGTACTTGTAGAATCCTTTGTTGTTGCCCTTCACATACCTCTCCAGATTCAACTCCAGGCCAGCTTTTGCTTTCCTAACCCCATCTCTGCAAGACTGGATAGGAGCTCTATACTCCTCCTGGATCACCTGCCCCTGCTTCCACCTTTTGTACACTTCCTTTTTATGTCTGAGTTCAGTTAGGACCTCCTTGCTCATCCATGCCTGCCACCTTCGCTTGATTTCCTACTTGTTGGGATGGTCCTTTCTTGAGCTTGGAGGAAGTGATCACTGAGTATCAGCCAGCTCTCCTGGACCCCTCCTCTCTTCAGGGCCATAGTCCATGGGATTCTTCCAAGCAGAGATCTGAAGAGGATGAAGTCTGCTCTCCTGAAATCCAGGGCCGTGGTCCTTCTTTTTTCCCTGCTCCCTTAAGATCTTGAACTCCATCATCTCATAGTCACTGTAGCCAAGGCTTTCTTTAACTTTCATGTCCCTGACCAGTTCTTTATTCTTCATAAGCATCAGGTCCAGCAAAGCACCCTTCTTTGTTGGCTCCTCTATCAACTATGCCAGGAAGTTGTCATCTATGCACTTGAGAAATCTCCTAGGTTGCTTGAGCTCTTCTGTATTGTCCTTTCATCAGGTATCAGGAGGATTCAAGTCCCCCCTGAGGGCCAGGCCTTGGGAATGTGAGGCTTAATTTGTCTGAAGATCAGAAATCAGCCCATGACTAATAGGAACAAAGGGTACTCTTGTAGGTCTGGAACTGAGGAGAGACATCTTTTGCTAGCAACGTGTCAAAAACGTAGGCGATGAGGCTAGGATAAAATACTTGAGGACTAATAAGAATCAGTATGACTGACAATAAGTCTGAGAAGCATTCAGACAAGGAAATTTTGATCCAGCAAATCTCAAAAATTATGTTCAGCACTTCTTGGAAGTAAAATGCTCTTCAGTCCAACTAAGAAATGGATTACTTTGGACTTTGAATTCAACAGGACTTTCTATATTGGGAATGCCTTAAAAAAAGCAGTTATAAAGGCAAAATTTAAGCTGAAAACATTATCAATAGCAGAGACAAATATCTTTATAGCCATTCAAAATCTATACAAAGAAAACATGTAAAATATAAAAGAAACATACTATTGACTACAATAAGCATTATGCAAAAGCTCCCTATATCCTAAAGCTCACTGAACTCCCTATATCCCATACCTGACCATCACATTACAAGAACAATAAAAAAAGGCAACTCTACTCAGGAATAGGTTAGAATAAAAAATATTTTGGACTTGATAAACATTTTACAGAAACTCCTTTTAACTACAGCTGTGCTAGATAAATAAGTAAAAACAGGATTACTGAGCTGAGTTTTTTGAGTTTTTTTTTTTTTAATTAAGCTTTCATTTCAACCTACAAAAAGCTCTTTGAACTCCTTCTGGATACTGTCCGCTTTGCTCAAAACACTGCTAAAATGAATGGTCTCTTCCGTGCCTATTATCCTTTGCTTATGTTTAAATTAGCTTCTACACAGAAAACTAAATACAAGGATGTTTTTGTCCTTGATATAATTCCCCATGAATCTTAATCTCAAATGTTCATAGTTATCTTTGTGGTGCTTACTTTTTTCTTTAAATCCTAGATTAAAAACATGCTTACCAAATAATTTCCACTGATCTTGCCAATATAATTTAATTAAACATGATTGCTTTGCCATGGGAAAATTAGTGTTATCAAAAGTTAGGGGGTATATAATACTAGAATACTAAAATATTTATTTACCCTAATATTTAGCTTCCAGCATTTATATAGATACATGTCATTTTTTGAAAGTTAGAAGTAGGCCTCAATAAGGCAGGAAACTGATTCTTTTCTTCCCCTCCAAACAGATTGTGGTTGATAATGACCACATCCCAATCAATTGTGCTTCAAAGCAGCTTACTCTGTTAAAGATGTTCATCATACTGCTCTTTTGCTTACAATTATCAACTACTGAAGCAGTAAATAACATTATTAGTTAAATCGGACTATTAAGGACTCAATGAAGGAAATGCTCCAATAATTTATTTAATTCTGCAGCTCCAGAAACCTTAGAGCTCATTACGTCAAAGGCTGAAATTCTTGTGGAAAAATATTTCACAAGTTTTAAAATTAGCTGGAATGATTTCACATGTATGTGAATTCGAAGAAAACTGTAAACCACAAAGAATTTTCCAGTTCTAAGATTAAAAAATAGAAACTAACCTTTCTGATTCTGAATAATTCCTCTACTTCATAAAACTAGACAAAAAGTCCTTCCTGAGAAATACATTAAACTAGCAATACAGAAATATGAAAGCCAGATCTAAATTTTTAGAAAAGTAATTTTAAGAAACCATGACATGTCCTTGAGACACTGGAATACAATTCCAAGTGATCGACTGCAGTTTTGCACATAAGATATACTGAGATCACAAGAATCTTCACTGATCCTTGCTCTGAATGCCTATATATTTAGTCTGTCAATTTGTGTTGGAGAACTGCTAAATTCGGTATCTTAATTTTCTTTTCTGATTCTGATGAAGTTATGTAGTTATATAATATTATAAAAACTAATCTAAATTATTTATAACTTATTTTAACCAATTAAATATTTTTATTGTAAGCACTCAGCTTTTAAAAGATGTTTATAAAAATACATTAACCAAAATGCAATATAACCAAAAGACTGAATGACTGCTAGTAGTATGGAATGTCTTGATGACTAACACAATAGCTTCCTCTTCCATATTAGTTTCTATGAGCTTTCTTGCCACCTTAAAGTTTCATGCAGTTAAACAACTGGTAGAAAACAAGGCCAATTTATCTGATCTATGGGTACAGAGATGCCTGTTGGACAAAATCTGAATTCTTGTTTGTCTCTTTTCAGAAGGAAGTCATCTGTTGTATGAGTCCATTCAATTTCAAATGTTCTGTTTTCTCGGTACAATCTCTTGTCTTTCATCCACCTATCTCTCAATCTTAAATTTAAATTTTTCAGTTAGCATGATGGTAGAATTAGGATCTTCCCAGCATGCTTCTGCAGGAGACAAGAATTACAAACCAAGAATAGGAATCCAGAAGCAAAAAGTTTAACCCAAACAATTAAATTTATTGATTCAGGCCATTGACTGAAAGACAGTCATGGCTGGGGAACAAACAAAAGCAAACACTAGTAAAATACTTTTTAGAAATACAGCTAAGTGAATAGTTGCGATGTGCTATGGGGAAAAATATGACAATCACTGAAAAGATTAGGGAAACTAGGTATACTAGTGACAAGCTGCACTGCATACTCTATGGAATGACTGTGGGAAAGTTTCACGTGTTGGACTTTCCATGAATAGAATTGTATTCACACAATAATGCATTTTAGCATGATTGTAAGTATAGTCATCAGCAAATGCCAACATTAGCAAAATGTGCAAAATGCATTGACAGAATGCAACCTTCAAAGTGTATGAATACTGCATTGCATTCTTTGTGCCCATTATCTATTTTATGGAATATATTATCAGAACATAATTTATAATTAAAAAGCATATATTTCGTGGACCCATACTAGCATGGAACAATGCTGGTTTCCTAAAGCCTTCATATAAACAAAATAATGCAAACAAAAAAGGATCTTTATACCACATACAATGGTGTAAAAATCTTGTTGCTATAAAGTGATATTTTAAATTATACTATAAGCTTCAGATGCAATTCAAATTCTACAAAGCAATGCTGATTTTATGCATGGCCCTAAACCTTTTCAGTTCCTAATAAATTTATCAGTTCCTTTTTGACAGACTGGAATGTCTTCAAATGTCCCTCCTTTCATGTATATTATTAGATATATTGCTATGGTATGGTACTGTCTGTGTGCACAGACAGAAAAAGAGAGGCAATACAAACAGTTTATTAGATAAACTACTCTATTATCAACATACACTTGGGCTAAAAGCAAAACCAGTAGGTCAAGTGAAGTGATTATCCCCTTTTATTCAGTACTCATGAGGTCAAACTGGGAATACTGTGTACAGCTTTGGACACCCAGTTACAAGGCACTGAGAAACCAGAATACGTACAGAACCATTACGATGGTGTGGGGGCTGAAGCACATAACATAGGAGAAGAGATGCAGGGAATGGGGTTTGCTTAACCTGTAAAAAGAGAAAGCCAAGGAGAAATCTAATCACAGCCTTCCACTACCTAAAGGGGGAGAAGACACAGCCAGACTCTTTCAAAAAGTGCAGAATAAAAGCCAGAGAAGCTGTGGAATCTCCATCCTTGGATATTTTCAAAACTCAACTGGGCAAGGCCTTGAGCAACGTGACCTAACTTTGAGGTTTATCCTGCTTTGAATGGGAGGCTGGACCAGATGACCCTCCAAGGCCCTGTCCTCCCCCAATTCTGCTAAGGTTCTACTCTATTTAAAGAAATATTATATGAATTATAGATGCACGTTATTTTAGCTCTAAAATGAAATTACATTTTAAAAGGCATTCTTACTACAAATTGAACTTTGTCAGTCCAGTCTAAGTCCTGTGGGAAATGCAAGTTTGCATTTTCCACATGCAACTCATACCTTGGAATCTGTAACTGAGAGGGTAACTTACAGGAACTCTTCAAATGACTAACTGCTGACCAACATCCACAAAAATGTGCAATTGTCCCGAGTTCTGAATCAGGACTCAGTGTTGGGCAAACAGCCAGAACAGACCCCTCATTCCCTCTGTTCTCCCGTTCTTAGATTGTCTGGCCTTCCCTACATTTCACCATCTCTTCTCAATTAGCTAGTTCTCAATCCAATTGCAAACTCTCTTTTTCACTTCCCAAACATACATGGGTCACCCTTTCCCTTTTGTGTTCTTCTGTGCTGCTACAGTCAGCGCAGTGCCAAGTACTAGACGTTTCTTCATACGCTCAACTTTGCAAAACCACTCCACACTGGAGTCAATTTGCTGGCAGTACACCGAACACGAAGTGCCATAGTAGGAATGTTAATGCAATTAAGTGCTGAAAAAGGGTGTATAACTTTCCTAATGTCATCGTGCAAGTAAACAGTAGGGAAGAAGGCTTTTTTAAAGTTTCTAATAAAAAATAATGGAAGTAATCAAATTAATCTTAAAATGGAACTTAATATATATAAAACCAAGCTTGTTAGTGATAGCAAAGCAGTGAATTCAGGGACTGGGACATTACTTTCAGTGTTTTGCCAAAGGCTTTCCAAGTGGTAAACATTCAATTGTTATGTTTTGTTTAATATTTTATCAGCTAATTCCCAAGTGAACTCAATGAAATTTTTTTCATACAGATTTTTCCAAAAACTTCCCTATGCAATTGTAACCATATTTTTAGGGCTTGCTTGTCATTAGCCAGAAGTCTAAAACTGTACCTCATATTTTCTGTAAGTTTTTTGATAGTTGCAAAATAGTCAGGGACGACTCCCTCGTGATTTGACTACCAGATCATCAATTATTTAAAGCAGGAAAAATGCACTTTTTGTACGCATGTGCTCCAATGAAAATTCTCTGGTGAAGATACCCTGCTTGCCCAGTTCTAGGGATAAAGAAAGGCCTCGTTAAACATTATGAAAAATATGGGGGCAAATTCTACAATCAGAAAGAAAATACACTGGGAAGTCTCAAAGAAAGTGCTCCAGACCGTTTGGGAGCCTGGTAGCACAGGACCTTCTGAAAATCTTGTCCCATTAAACAATTATGGTGAAACGTGCATAAAGTCACCACTCACAGATTTTAAGTCAATACTTTGGAAACGGTTATTTAAAATTAAGATATTAAAATAAAAAAATCAGTTTGAGCCATACTTTACCATGGGCAGTTGTTTCTAACAAGTTCATTCTGTACATTCATAGGCTATCATTGCATTTCCTAATTTTGTCAGACTCAAGCTGTGCCTTGTAACTGTTCTGTGTAACTGTGTGCTGCATAGTTTCACTTAAATGATGCTAAACTTTGTGAAGAAAGTGATCTAGCACTGGACGAAGGATATATAACTTAAGAAAGCCAAGTCTGATATTTGGAAGCTGAGTTTGTTGGCTCCATAGTAACCACTTCACCTCACTGCCTATGCAGACATGCTTTGCATTTTAGTTCACTTTTACAGACTTGCTCTGTTGTTTACTTTCATTGTCTTTGTGAAAAAGTGGAGACAGAATTAGTACAAAGCTATCACAGGCTAGGACAAGACAGGCTAAGATTCTGAATGGACTTTTGAAAAGTATTTTTTAAATTCTATGTTTAATGTCAACATAAATATAATAAATATGCAGATGAAGGATAAGGCTTATTGCTTCACATGAGGAGTCTGAAGAGTTCCTGCATTATAACAAGGGGTTACTTATTACAAAAATTAAAATAACTACTCTAAATACATTTACTGTCGTTTCCATAAGTAAAATGGGTATGCCTTACTGAATCATTCTGTAAAATCAGCTCAGTAATTTACATAAGTAGCAGCAAATGCCCTGTCGTGGTTTAGCCCCAGCCAGGAACTAAGCACCACGCAGCCGCTCGCCTACTCCCCCCCGGTGGGATGGGGGAGAGAATTGGAAAAGCAAAAGTAAGAAAACTCGAGGGCTGAGATAAAGACAGTTTAATAGGGAAAGCAAAAGCCGCACTCACAAGCAAAGCAAAGCAAGCAATTCCTTCACCACTTCCTATAGGCAGGCAGGTGTTCAGCCATCTCCAGGAAAGCAGGGCTCCATCATGCGTAATGGTTACTTGGGAAGACAAACGCCATCACTCCAAATGTCCCCCCCTTCCTTCTTCCCCAGCTTTATATACTGACCGTGATGTCATGTGGTATGGAATAGCCCTTTGGTCAGTTTGGATCAACTATCCTGGCTGTGTCCCCTCCCAGCTTCTTCTGCACCTGGCAGAGCAGGGGAAGCTGAAAAGTCCTTGACTAGTGCAGCAACAACTAAAACATCTCTGTATTATCAACACTGTTTTCAGCACAAATCCAAAACATAGCCCCATACCAGTCACTGTAAAGAAAATTAACTCTATCTCAGCTGAAACCAGGACATGCCCTCAGAATAGAAGACAGGAATGAGAAACAGAAGAGTTATTTTACTACCTGTAAGATGTACTCATACAGATTAACTTCAAGATTCACATCCTGACCTGGTCCTCTCATTGCACTGTGCACCCAGTGCCATTATGAGAATGTTAGTATATTCACATATAAAGCTTTAAGGTTTGCTCAAACATCACTGGGCTACCAAATTACAGCTCTTAATATATGCTCTGTGAAAAAGGAATCTATACATTCAAATTTAACTAAGCAATAACCTAGCCCTTATAGTGTTCAGCTCAGATATACTCTCCTCAATACAAAGGTTACATGATCTCCCTGTTCTGTTAAATATATAAAAAAATGTTTGAAATATTACATTAATTATGGCTCTCCTCTCGTGAGCAATCAGTCAGTCTGATCGCAGTACCACTGAGGATGAAACTGTTGAAAGAGGAGCTCCCAGCATGTAAAGGAAATCTTTATGTCCTTGCACAAACTATTTTGACCCCATGAAATAGAAAATGTTATATAAATATGAAACGGTACACAAGTAGAATTGTTTCCTCTTTATCTTGGTGGCAAGCAATGGATAGCGGTGCCAACATTTCTAACAAACCTGTCTAAAATGTATAGTGCACTAGAACAATTTGTTTTAGCTTCATTCTAATGGTGGGTCTGATCCACTTTGCTTCAACAGAGATGAGTGAGAAAAGATTTTTTAATAAATTAGGTAATTTTCTATAAAGCATACAATGACCTACAGTTATCTCTTTGTATAAAGATTTCATGCAATTTATTTAGAAAGATTCAGCCTTGCTTCATAATCATGCTAATAGGCATGCTATTTGGTCAATGACATACAATTTGATGTATTCTGCACTACGCTGATTCTCAAGAGAGGCCTTAATTGGTGACAGATATTAATGCAGTCCTCCTATACACCAAGTTTATAACAATTTCAGAACAAACCGATTCCGTTACTTAAGGAGAGGCAGAGATGCTCCTCTAAATTCCCAAAATAAATGTCTTGTGCTCATTACTTTGTAAGGCTATCTCAAAATTACAATTTCTCTTCAGACACTAGAAAAACAAACACTAGAACTCTGACAAGTAACTGCTGAAGTGTGCACTGAAAAAGGGATTCCCCTTCAACTGGCTAATGGAAAAATTCCTTAGAAAATGTGCAGAAAATTAAAATTAAATGCATTTGTATTTATATTATTGAATGACTCTAATATTAAAATTTCTATTACTGCTGTCTGATAGTTTAAAAAAAAAAATCAGAAGGTACATTAGCTACATTTGAAAAGATACATACTGAAAAGCTTCCTTTTCGCTACAACTGTTCTCCCATACAGTATTTATCATTTTTTCCTAAAAATTAGCAACACCATAATACACTGTTTGCATAGACACAAATGTTATGCTAAATGCTTCTGAGAGCTATCAATACTATTGCTATTATAAGCTAAACATTTAATAATATATTTTACCCTACATTAGCCATGTTTGTTCTTGACATTTCTTTAGAACGAATGGTCAGCTGAAGTAGACTGCTAGGCGATTATCTTAAATTATTAAGTCATCCCAGCAAGTAATTAATTCACAGAAAATGACCAGCTGCTCTGAAAACATTACTGAATTCATGTTTTATATCAGATATGGAAAATGTACTCTTGCATTGTACTGATGAAGATTTGCTAAATATTAGCAGACATCATGAAAGAAAGAACTACTGGGCAATAAAATATATTGTCATTAAAAGCACAAGCTGTGCACTGCAGATTTAATTATGTGAATTCTGCAATGAACAACAGGGCACATCACCAAAATAGTATTTTAATTGTGGTTCCCAAATGATGAATTGCCTGTAATATTACAAGTGAGGATCATAGTGTGCAACCTAAGAGAAAAAGCTGGCCTGTGGTTGAATCTATACTGGCCCCAAACACAGGCCTGAGCTTGAGTTCTCTGTATGATGTTTGTGAAGCACAGGGAAGGTTCAAGAGTACAACAAAAAAAAACCCCACCCACCCACCAAAAAAACCCCATGGTCATGAATAAAATCCTTCTGGAGTCAGATAACACTAGTGGGCTCAAGTCTATAAGGTTTGTCCTTTCTGACAACATTTAACATAGGAAGCATATAAAAACTCTATTTGCTGTGACAGGGTGTATCATACTAAGAAGAAAGCTCTAGTAGTTACACAAAAGAATCACATTACTATAAAACCTCCACAAGTGAGCAATCCCAGATCCAGAGATATCTTAATCCTTGTGAAAGCTGACCATGTTAGATTTTCAACATTTCAAAATTCTTTAAATTTCATTTCCCAAGCTAACAAAGTAAATATTCTTAAGACTCAATATAAATATATATCAATAACCTGATTGTTATTAATCTTACTTACTGATATTAGTTTTGCTAACTAATTGGTCTATGCTTTTAGCTATCAGTTTACTAAGGAATAGTAAAATGACAGGAAATTCAAAATGCTTTGAGAAAAAAATACAGGAGTGTATGAAGACTAGTAGTGATCCATAGGGAATGCAGGTGACTCGTTATTGGATATATCACCAATAAATGCTACTAAAAACCTGCTGGTCATTCATCTGTTTAAAATGGTACAATAATCAGTATGTTGTAAGCTAACTCTACAGCCAACTTCTAAACCTAAATATATTACACACTCCACAAATTTCTTTTTATTTTTCATATTGTAATTTCAAGCGGAAATTGGATTTCCCTTAAAACCTCTTTTTTATAAAACTATGTAAGCTATTTAAATTTCTTAATACAATTTTATTCTTTATTTGTTGACTGAAACATTAGATTTCATTTCCTTGCAACTGCAACAAGGCAGGTTCATAACTAAAGGATTTGATCTTACAATGGATAAAATTTAAGAAAGTGAACTAATTATTGGAGATAATTGATGTGAAGGGTTCAGGATTTGAATATGAACTACCTAGTATTTATATCCACAGTGGGGGGTGGGGGAAGGGGGAGAAAGAACTGAAGGAAAAGTTCTGCATTTTCATGAGTCCTCTAAATTAATAAGTACATGTCTAGATGGCAAAATACAAGATGGGTTTATCAAAGGCAGACAGAAATTGAAACAGAAATTTTTAGATTAAGAACATCTGGATTTATAAGGCACCTTACATACCAGACCACTGGAAGTGATGAAAGAGACTACAGTGGAGAAAGAACTGGCTGATCAGATGGGACAACAGTCTATACTGAATGGGGAACTCTTTGGCTGGGACTGTTTTCTATCAGCATTCCTCAATGGCTGGTTTGGGGCTCATCCTCTTTATTATTAATTTCTCAAAAGCATGCAACTGCTAATGAAATCTGTTACTATAAAGATAGAGGCTTTGCAAATACAAAAACCTTACTGTAAAAAGAGAACGACTCTAAGGTCTAAGGAAAGCCAAAGGAGATGACATACAGCCAAGCAAAGTGCTCATAAACACAAAGCTCTGCTCTTCAGAACTAAGTTAGAATCAGACCAACCATGAGAAAGATCCGAGTAGAGCACTATCGCAGAATGTTTTAACCGCCTGTATATGAAGTAGCTGTTGAAAGGCAACTGTAATTCTAAGTTGTACCTTCCTCTGAAATAGGAAATACATGACACAGTTAAGACATCATCTAGAATACAGTGTTCCAGCCAGATCAAATTACCTCCTCTGAATTTTGCTTTTAATTTAGAAATGCTTATTTTTGAATCTGGTGTATCATTCAACTTCGCACAGTGTGTCTTGGGTCATGCCAAAACACGCTGAATAGTCCAGTTTCAAGAAAGATTACTGAAACTGCAGCAGGTGCAATGAAGGACCATTGGGATGATCAAGAGAACACAGAGCCTACTTTGCAAGATTGAGACAGACTGGCATATTTAGACTAACAAAATAAAAAAGGGTATGAGTGCTTTCTATAGACACATCAGAAGGGTAAATACTACAAGAAGAAAAGTTCATTAAACTAGAGAACATTACTGGCACAAGGACAATTTGTATCTATTAGCTACAAATAGACTTAAGAGTGAAAATCAGAAATTTTCTAGCTATGAGAAAAATGAAGAAATATCTTCTTGAAATAACCTTCCACAAGGGTAGCAACAGCAAAGACAGCTTTACATGTTTATGAACTACAGTCTATGATGCAGTTGGCAACCATGACAGAGGACTGAATTTGACCTGAGGAAAACTGTTTCGTTCTATACTCCCTTATCTTTTTTCCCTACGGAAATGCCAGCTGAAATAATTCTAAATTTTGTAGTAAAAAATCTATAATATATCTGCTACTAAAAACAGCAGTATAAAAATACTGCCAGTAAAAGAAACATTGCAAGGTAAAGAATCTTTGAAGAGATTGCCAACTGATTTGGGATCTGCAAAATTAACACTACAGATTGATCCTTGTATTGGAAGAGAAGCTCAGTACAAGAAATAGGGGTTAGACACTGTGCCCTATTTGACTAATGGGAATGCACTGGGTATTGAACTAATTGACTTTATGCACATTTTGCATACATGGTGAAAATTATTCCTACCACAGTACTAAGACCTGTATCCACAACAAGAAGAGGGCAGTTTCCTAAAGTACAATACAGAAGGCAAATTAGAGGCTGGATGGCAGCTGACAAAGCATGAAGTGATTGTTTGCATTAAGCACCAGACCACTATATATCATAAACAAGCTTTCCTTAAGGGAAGAGGTAACAGTGTATCAATAGTCCCATTACATTCTTAGGCTTTTATGTGTAATGAATATCACAAGGCTATTTCATATGGAAATATGGCTCCATTCAGTCAGTATTATGGCCCCCAAGTCAGCATTAGACAGATATACAACCTGGGAAAATAAAAATTACAAGCTATCAAGAATTGTCAGTAAATTGTTCTTTTTGATCTAAGAAACAGTGGCTGGTAACATCAGAACTTAAGAGCAGCGACCTAGATTGTTTGTACAGAGATTACTGAATTCACTCAGTTCTTAGTTTTTCACTATACCAGCCTCTGATTTTACAGGATTTGTTTTATAGCAAATATTAGCTGGTAAACAATGTCACTAAAGATATATGGACTCAGAAGTCTAAGCAGAAAAATAGTTAAATGTAATAAAGCTCATTTGGGAGCGAGGTTTGTTTTTTTTTTTAAATAAGCACTCTGAAAATTACATTATCAAAGCATCACTCAATCATTGGAGATAAAAATTATAACGCATCCAAGTTAAATGCCTAAACAAAATACACTCCAAATTTCATGTCACTAAACAAATCTTCCAATAACACCTCACTTAGCAAGTCCCAGCAGGGAATCTTGCAAGCAGTCTGCTCTGCAAAATACTTCTGGTGCAGTAACCACAGCAATTTCACAACGGCTGGTAAACTGTGTCATGCGTGTCCACCTTAAGAGCTGCTAACCAAACCTCTAGAATCTGTAAGAGAAAAATAAATGCACATATCCATGTAGCTAACACATTCCAGTGAATTCCCTCTTCCTTAAACAGTAGGCAACATTGCCTCCAAGGCTGTAGGAAAATGTGTATGGCAACAAGTACACAGAGAAACAAAGAAATATTTGTTTCTATCATTGTGAGAACAAGATACACCTATTAAACTGCAGTCTGTATAAGCTCTGGTGCATACTGATCACCGTGGCATATCCTAAGAATGAAAAGAACTTCAATGTGACCTATATTCTATGTCTTCTTAGAGCCTGGGAAGCACCCTTGAATCTAATTTTAAAAGCTACCGTGTAAAACCAATTAGGGTAGGATCGACTAAGCGAATCACTTTTGAAGGCCTCTCCTGTAACAAGCTACAAAGATGAAATGGCTTTACAGATTTACTGCTTAATAAAAGGAAGGGAAAAGTTTGAAAAATATAAGGAAATTGTGTATTATCTTTTTTTAATGAAGGTGAGACTTGACATTTTACTTACATCACATTATTGGACTACACAGATTTTTTATTTCTAGGTTGTATTCTCACGACACATCCTGGTAGACCTGCATTATTAAAACTCCACTAACAGATGAGCTGCCAATTTAACCGCTTTAGTATCTGATCTTGTTCAAAGAAAATATGATTATCTGAACACTACTGTAAGTCAACACCAGCATTTTAATAAATGGAATTGTAATGCAGCAATGAAATCATGGGAAGCTATCAAGAAAAAGGCGATCAAGTCCTTTGTACTAAATTAAGCATGTCTTATTTTAAGAAAAATCTGTGGCTTTGTTAAACTCACCACCACCACACACACACAACCCCTGCTGCCCTTTTAATTAATCCTGTGGGACAAATTTAGTTTTTACTGTAAAACCTAGTAAATGAAGTGTGTATAATGATTTTGTTAAATCTTAAATTGCTCTTTTAATTAATTGGCAATTTCCTCAGCATACTGTACTGTCTACTGAAGTGACACTGAGTACCCCAAATGCTTTCCACACTACAGAAAAAGAAAAAAAAAAAAAAAAAAGAGGAGTACATGTAAGAAAACACCCCTCTGTGGGAAGTACCGGGGGGGGGGAAGTAGTAGGAAAAAAAAACCCACTGGTTGTAACAGGACTGGGGAGACATTAAGAGACCCTCTGTGCTTCATAAATAGATTTTAATATAAAAAAGCTGACATATGTGGCAATACAGCTTCTATATTGTAACATCATGACTTCGTCTCTCTTGACTTGCACAGTTCCTGGAGAAGCATGTTACAGGGATTAAATCCCTTTGAATGTTAATGTGTTCCTCTTTTGAACCACAAAGAATATTAATCCTCCTCCCCTCATCTACCAACAGCTGCACTGTTTTTTCCTACTTGACAGAGTGGAACCAGATAGCATGGCATGATTGACCTGAATGTAAATATTGCTATTTGGTTTTCAACTGCTTGCTTTTTGCAGAAATTTAACAAACCTGGCATCAGCTTATCTGCAGCACAAATAAGAATAAGTGTTCAGGCACCTAGAAATCTCTTTCTAAACAATTATGTCAGAAGAATTTTAAAAATCATTTATTACCTTATTAATAAACAAACACGTTTTACAATCCCCTTGAACATTTACAGTGACTAGTACAGGAAGTCAGACTGGAATGCTCCCAGAGAAAGGGCATGCATGTGTACACCAAAACACATGCATATATAAAGATATATATTCTGGAAAAGTGAGGGTTAAAGCGAACAGCTACCATTCAGTTCAGGCATGATTCCAGCATATACATCTAGAGTCGTACATAAAATCTTTACAAACTAATCTCAACCCTACGAATAATTCTCATTCAACTAGTTCATACAATTTGTGAAAGGACTCCAATTTCAACTTATCTAGTAACGTAAGACAAGCATATGCAGGTTGACCATAAAACAAATCCACTGAATTTCCATTATCAAAATAAGTATTTTCACACATTTGAAGAGTCCTAAGTCCGATCAACTGCCAGAGTGGTTTCCATTTAGATTTAAATGTAGAAGTGACTGATAAGCCAATACAAAACCTGGTCTCCATATATAATCTTCTAGAGTCCCAAGCTTCAAAGCCAGGAAACAAATCCCATTATATTTACTATTCTGAATTTTCACAGACATTTTACAATTATTTTCACATTTTGGCCATCTCTATTCTTTGAATTATTTAGAAATATAATCTGCTTCCACAGTGTTGATATACAAGTTAATAAGAAACTAGCATGGTTTACATTCAGAAAAGAGATTGTGTTGATTAATTAATGTAAGTTTCCAATCCATTAAAAAAATCCTCAAAAGACCATCATCCTTCTGACACTGTACTACAATACTGAAGCCTTTGGCATAAATTATTATTTACAATTAATGTGTACTGTGCTGATACACTTTACAAAAATCACGGTACTATTGAGACTGTCGAACAACATTATGCTTCATTTATTTCTGTAGTTCAAAAGCAGCCCAACCTGTTAGACAGTGTACAAGCTTAAAGTGATAAGACAAAAAAGAGCAAGTACTTCCATATAACACTACAAATGTTAGTATCATATAAGACCTGGTCGATGAACTTAACATGACAATTGCAGTGCACTTTTAGAATAAAGGCTTAACAAAAATCTACTATCTCATAGTTATAGCTCATTTCATAAATAAGGACTAAGAGTTATTAACATACTTCAAAAATAATCACAAAGCTATTTTAAAACAGGAATATGACCGCATTTAGGATTCTATTTAAAAACATATTTACGCATACATGTTCTTTTCAATTCATCTTGGATACTTTAATAGAGATAAAACTCTTGATTACCTTGCATTTTCCGCTGAGGTACCATTACACCCAAGAACACAAGGGTAACAGTCTGCTACATGCATATAGGCTCTTACCCCAGGGTTAAGACAAGGTAATTCAAGGCAGCTTGAGTGTGCAGTGGTGGATTTATAATCTGAGATAGAAATCTGCATGAAGACAGTTATGTAGCATTTGCCATGTAGCACCTTGCTACCTGGCTGTCCATAAAAAAACCAAGCACATCCCACAGAAAGTAGATAATACGGAAACAGAGATGTGGTAAGAAAAGTGTGATCTGGGGAAAGAAAAGCATGAAAGACATGAAAGATGACAACCTTTGGATTCTAAAAGAATTCAAAAGTGTTTAAATATCATGCCTGGGTAGAAGAGAAATTTTCAGATGATGTGAAAGTTTAAGTCAGAAAATTTAGCATCTACTTTACTACAATAAATGGGCTTAGTACTGAAAACATACTTAGTTCTTTACAGCTTACAAAGGTGAACCACATACTAAGTCCTTGCTTTCCAGTAATTAAAATACGTCAAATAGAAAAGAATGGCGAGTTTGTGAGACAGTGTTGGTAAGATCATATGGAAGGGCTTTGTCCAAAGAGTCTGGAGTAAGGAAAAATGAACTAGACTTCATTCTAGCTCTGCGTGTCTGAGAATACTGTATCTGATCTCTATTAACACTAATCATACATTCTCTAGTCTGGTAAATTGGTCTTAAAAGTGAATATAGATTAAATTAATAGCGACCTTACTGCATTTCACACAAGTCTGGCAATTCAGAAATGATGTTAGACAAGTAATTGTCTAAGCACTACGCAAAACTTAAAAATCACGTTGTTTATTTAGCTATGCGTCATACAGAAGCACAGACAGACTTTGATGTACTCTCAATTCAAGGAAAGAGGGGGTGGAAAGGTGAGAAGAGGAAGAAAAGTGCTTCACATAGCTTAACACTGACCCGTTCAAGCAGTTAAGAAGCAGCTTGGAACAGCTCCAAAGGCTAAAGCAGCTCCCTTTCCAGTTTTCCTTGGCCAGATAGAAGATGACCACATTTCAGGGTTTCAAGCGGTGCTTAAGCTTGGAATATCTGATGTGTTATTCCATTTTTAGCTTTAAAAAAAAAAACCCAAAACCTTACTTGCTTATTTTAGGTAGTATTTGATTAAAATGTTCTGGGGATAACCAGATGTACCATACTGGGGAGGTTGTGGGGTGGAAGGGAGGGGGAAAAAAAAAAAGATCCTAACAAAAAGGGGAAACAGAATAAAATGGAAAAACTCTCAGAATCTGGTTGATGTAGTAGCACCATCCTGCCTTCCATGGGAACCCTTCCCCTTCACCCCCCAACTTATGTAGAGCTTTTATATAGCTGAATATAATTATTCCATCTCCTTATAAACATTAATTCAAAATATGGAAGTATGCTGGGTTTTTTTCCCAATTAAATTCTAGCTGTTTCTCTGTATCAATGCTTCTGTTTGTTATCTCTTAATCTAATGAATGTTTCACTACTTCATTTTATATTCTTTATTGATCTGTTAATTCATTAAACTTCAGTATTACTTATGCACATTACAATGCTAATGAGATTACACAGCCTTTTAATGGACACCATGAAAAATTCTGTATGTGATCCAGGTACATCTTATTACCCAAAATATGCTATTATTGCTTTCTTATTTTTAAGGCTAATGCTACCATGTGAATTAATATGACGGAAATGTAATAGATGCTTTCTTTAAATTTAAGTGATAGAATCCTATGCTGTCTTTGTTGAAGGTCTCTGGTTCAGTCACCCTTGGTAGTACTCTCTGCCACAGATCTGCAACAGATCTTTTTAAAAATAAATACTAATAGTTTTAAATTAACAGGTACTGTAAAAAGGATTCTTCTAAAACTCAGATAACTGCAGAACAATAAAGGGGCACTGGAGGACAAGAACACAATGGTTAAAAAACTACTGAAGAAATTAATTTGCCTTGCTCTTTACTAACCAGGGTCACCAACAGAAGCTATAATACAATAAAGTAGCATACACTGTTGATAGGAGACACTACTTTATCCTCAAGGGAATTTCTTTTGCAGTTGTCCTCTGAGTTTAATCTTACTGCCGTGGCATCTCTTATTCTTTTTACTAGCTCAGAACCAGGGTAGAGCTTAACAAGCCATCAATGGAAAGAATTAAAAGTAGACCGTAAACTGGAATTATGCACTAATAAAAGGAACATTGAAATGCATAACTTGATTTTTTCACACTTTACAGTATTGTTAGATTTTAAGTCATACCATCTGTTTAGTGAAATAATGCTCAATGAAATACCAGTTGTAAGCAGGAAGTCAGAAGCAATTTACAACTCATATAAGGTTTCCTTCCAGGCAGAGAAGAAAGGAATAGCAGAAGAGCTTAAGTTTGTATTGAGAAGACTAAGATTTTTAAGCCTATACCCTTTCTAGTTCTCTAAGGGCTATACAAGATAAAAATTTCCTTTCTTACCCCTCCCTATCCATCCTAGATTTCCTTTCTGCTACCAATTTATTTGCTTAGTTTTGATTCAGAAATTCAGACAACTTTTTTCTCAGGTATAGTATTGGAAAATATTTACTAAAGGAAAATATTTCAACTTACCTGATGAAGATCATTGCCCAAAACATATTCCTGAAAGTAACCTGGTGCAGCAGATGATGCTCTAATGGCCTGCCACAGTTTATACTGGCAACCTCCAATATAATGAGACTTAACACCAGGGAAGTGATTGTAGTTTCTAAAAACAAATGCTTTCAGTGGTGTTCCTCTGTTTACAATGGTGCTTACTGCAGCTACCTAGTGAGTTAGGAGGAACAAAAGTAGTTATACATAATAAAAATAGTGACAACTTCCCACAATATGAAATTCAATTTATACATTAAATACACCCCTGGAATCCTACTTGGTTCATTATTTATTTACTTTTTAAATAATGCCTATCTAAACTTTAAAAAGCAAAAGTAAAAAAAAACAAATCAAAAAACAAACTCCCTAAAGAAAATGCTATTTTTAACCTGAACTTAATTGTTTTCACTGGCTATTCTGTTTCTACAAATATCTATCCATCGATATTTAAACAAAAAGCTGGTGTCATCTGTATTATTTGAAAATGTTTTGCCTTTATGAGTAGTTTATTCTCTAAAGTCCATAACCAGCAATGCAACAATGCCATTAAATACAAACATTAGAAATGTCAACCAAATTCTTTCTCCAAGAAAATGATTACTTAATATTGCAACTTCAGTTAAAGGAGCAGGAAGAATCTCCCCCAAAGAAAAAACCAAAAGAATCAAACATAAATCTTTCAAGGTTTTTTGTAAGGACACTGAAATGTCGTTAACAAAAAGTCACATATGTAAATCTAAGAGAAAAGTCAAAATGGTATTTCCATAAAACAAAATCTATGACTGCAAAAAAATCACATCTTACAGATATCATCACACAAGGTGAGAGTACCTACAGTTATGGGTGAGTGTTAGAATGTGCAAGACCTTTTAGTGATGATGCACCTAGCCTGGCTGGCACTGTTCAGAACAATACTCTTTAGCAGACAAGTGGGTGTTCAATTCTATTTTGTTTACTATTTTACAAGGCAGAGTGTTTTTGGGAAACATTACTCAACAGCACTAGTAGCTGACACTGTGATATCACTGTATTCATTTCCATTCTTCAGCTACATAAGTTAAATCATTTAATTCACAGTAAGTCCATCCTTATACAAAAACCAATAAAAGTCAAGAAAAGTATAACTTCACTATGACAATGCAGAAGCAAAACACATGCATGATTCGTAGTCCATCATTTGATGGAGGGAAAGTTTCCTGGTTTTGTGAAAAGGAAGACTTGGTTCTAAAGCACTACTAGAAGCAGTACAAAAAAACACTTTGGAAAATTTAATAGAAAACTTATCGAACTGATGCTTGAATTTATTTTTGGTAATGCCCATATACCCTTCCACTTCATGATGCAGTCTAAGTTGTAAAGTGCTGAGCACCTTCCAGAAAAATCCATCTCGCCATGAATTTAACAGCAGCAAAGCACACAACTGCGTGTTTTATTTTGATTTTGCTGTGCCTTGTAAAGAGTGACACTACTGCCAGCACTACAAAGCTATTACTGGGAATAGCTAGTTTCAACTCTATTTATATTCACATTTTATTACTGAAGAACATGGAAGGAAGCCAAAGATCCTGGTTCAAAGATAACTTTCAAGTCAATGTAGGATAGCTTCTCTCTCAGAAAGCAACATACCACTCCAGCCTTTTCATGTCCTTGTTTTAGACATGGACTAGGAACGCAGTCAGTCAAGCACATGTTTCTATGTTTAGAAAAATGTTAATATCTTCCATTTAACAGTAAAGCATTGAATATAGTGCTATGACACCAAAACACCTGTTAATTACAGATTGTTCTGAAATATGTGCTATTATATTTCTCTTCTTTCTTCACACTCTATCCTTCACCAAAAATAAAATACCCATGCTTTCTCATCTTTCACTCTTGTGCTGCTGCTGTATATAATACCCCTCCAATTAATTGGTGCCCTTTAGATCATACAGGAAGAGTAGAGATATCGGGGCCTATGAGCATGACTGGAGAAAACCTGGTAATACAGATAAAGTGAGGATAAACACTGTTCTCTCACTACACAATAACACAGATCACAGCTGACATGACAGGATCTCCAGATACTAGAATTCTCTTATATGAAAAAATAAACTTTGCACAACTTCAATAAGTTGACCTAGTATTTCTCTGCTTATAAGCATTTTAATATCTCTGAAACATACTCTAACTTAAAGTATTGAATAAAAATATGAGAAATTGCTGCAGAAATTTAAGAACCTAATGAATTTTTATCCTTTAAAAGCATGGGTTACCTCATATGGAAGCTTGGAGAGCGTATCAACACTCATGCTGCTTATCCAATATTCTTCTAGGGATAGTGCTCTTACTCAGAACTCTTAAAGTACTTGTGGAACACATAATTAGTATTTAGCTTAGAAAACTGTACTTACCTTTGGACATTTGGAATTTCTTGCAGTTTCAATCATAAGATTTGAGCCCATTTTTTCTCTACAAGTAAGTGTAAAAATTTGAAAATGCTCCATCAGTTTAGCATGAACAAAAGACATACATTTTTATCATTCTTACTTCTGAGAATTTTGCATTTAAAAGAAGCAGTGCTTGGATTTCACTTTAATAATCCAATATCTACAGTTGACTTCAATGGACCAATATTTCAAACCTTCTAGGCTGTTGGAAGTAAGTCTGAAGAGTGATTGAGGTCTTGATTCAGTTACTCACTTCACCACATACTTAACCATAAATCATCAGGATTACTCAACTACTTTGTGAGAGGAAAACAAAGTACTTTGCTACATTTAAGAATCAAAAAATCAACATCTTTATAAAGCAGTTTTATAGTAATGAAAATTACTTTCCTGAACTGTTATGAAAACAAAAACTAAGGAAAGAAAGACAACATTCTACGTGACTTAGAAGAAAGTTAAAACATCTACATGTAATCTTCCATAACAATAATTCAATATGCATTTAACATCCATTTTTCAGGTGGAATTTTTTCATATGCATACATTTTTATAAATCTGTCAGTGAAATCATACGAATGGTCAGCATTGTAATTTATCATCACATCAGCATTAGGGTCAGTGTTCTAATTGCTAACTAGAAGGTAGCCCTCCTGCATATAGCAGGAGACTGGAGGATACCAGCATACTAGCCAATAATCTCATATCAGCATCTATTTCAACTTCAATTTGCTTACAGTAAAGGTATAAAACTCTACAGAGTGGGTGCTCATCCATAATGATTCCAAACAGGCTTTCATTTAAATCAGCAAGTTTTCTTCCTCCCCTTGAACAGAGCCCACACAAACACAGGTGGTGCATCTACTCTATTCTGCAAAAATGGCTTTCAGTATTGCCACACTTTTTAAGTGAGGTGATTCCACATGTTGTTGTTAAGAGATCATCCGTCTATAGCTCGCACTACTGTGACAGTAGGTAGTAGCACTTCCACTGTTAAAAACAACACCTTTATCAACCTAGTCAGGTCAGAAGATAAAAGAAGCTTTAAATGCTACAGCAGCAGTAGTCATCAATGTAGACAGTAAACTGTATTTGAAGGTAGGACAATTTACTGTTCCACTAGTGGATATCTGTGCTTGAAGGATGGCTGTGTACATATCCTTGAGAGGGAGGAAGGAAGGGGAACAGCTTCTAGTCCTATGATCGAAGACTGCTGGTGACACAATTCTTACATCAATAGCGCTTTTTTATTTTATTTTTTCCAATAAATGCATTAATTCAAGTCTCACAGTCACCAACCAGAATGGGAAGAGTGTCATCTGCATTCCCTAATTGATTACAGAAGGAGAAGGCAGCACACAGAACCATGAAGTAGGAATATTCAGAAGTAAAAGATGAGATTGACAGAGGTGAGATATGAAAGACATCTACTGATTTGCATCACTTTCATCTACTTGTTCCTAAGTATCTGTGTTAGATATTTTTTCCCAAACCCTCAATGCAAAGATTAAAAAACTGCATAAGCAATATCCACTGCTTAATTACAGGAACTGTCAAACTGAATAACAATTTTCTCCCATCTTGTTTCTTATGAAGGCCAGGAACTGATGCTTCAGAGTAGGTACAAGAAATCCCTTAAACTACTATGCAACTTTAGACATTAAGGTCTAAAGATAAAAGTTTAATATCACCTCCAAATTTATTTTAGTTTTGTTGCTAGCATTAATACTGTAATTGTGTATTATATAAATGTCTTTGTCAAGCCTCACTGTTCAATTATTTTCTTTACTGAAGTCACAACACAATTAATTCCAGTTTATTCACATACTGTGTTAAAAGAGAAAGTCTCCTAATTTTAATTTTATTGAACAGTCCCTTGTTCTTGAAGAAAAGATGAGAACAGTAATTCTCAAGATATCTTACTATCTCAAATTACCGTTTTAACTTTTTTGCTTTTTTTAACAATAAAGAGTCCTAATTCCTTTGTGTGAATTGTCTTTAGGTCACTGGCTACTTTTTACCAATCTTGCAACAGAAACATTCTCTAAAATGGGGTAACCAGGACTGTAAATAGTATTTTCAATGAAACTGTATTATGGATTAATATAATGGCATTATGGTATTTTCCGTATTTTCAATCCCAGCCATCACACACTGAATCATCTTGTTTGACCACAAGCATACAGATGTTTCATTAAACTGTCCATAACAACACCCAAATCACTTTTGATATTAAAGTTAGTTTAAATCCTGTAAGCATTTTACATTTTTCCACTCGTGTTATTACTTTACACATAATTTTATTTGCCATCCTATTTTTCCATTTATCTGCTTTGTGTCTGTCTGTGACCTATGTCCTCTAGACATGACCTACCTAAACAACAACTCTCCTTTACAAATGTTGCTCTTTCATTGCTTTGAGTCACTAATATTGCAACACTTATTTCAATAATGCTATGAAGAACATATTGCCAGCCATATGCTTAAAGAAACATTCTAATCCGGTACAGCCAGGGTACAAAAATAGCCTGGGAGAAAGAGCATTCAATTCAAAAGGCAAAATTGCAACTTTTACCCATTTCTAACAACAACAACAAAAGTACCAGGAAACTATGACATCTTTACTAAACCTACAGGAGAAACTTTTATTGCGTGTTCCATAAGTTACAGAACACGTCACCGATAATGCTGCAAAATCTGTTAAGTACGTCTGGAGTGACTAACTGGTACAGAATGTGTTGCCCCTCTAGTCACTGGAGAGCAGTCTCAATTTATTCTTCAATTTGCATAACAAATACTGGTTTGAAGTATTACAACCTGTAATCCCAAACACATGCATTATCCATTTTCCTACCAACAGAGAACGTGTAACTTTTACCCTACCCTCTATACAGTGCTTCATTGCTTCTCAAGATTACAAATTCCCAGTATGGGATTTTAGTTAGCTTGTGAAAACCCCTAGCGGCTCACCAAATTCTCCAGTAGTTTCTCAAGACAGTATGAAAGAGGAAAATTGTATATGTAAACAACAGTCAAAAGAAAACAGAAAAAACTTGGAACTATAAGCCAGGTTCTTCTTACAAATGTGATTCAATATAGTATTACATAGACTAATGTACAGTAAGTATAATTTTCTGCACAAAGTAATAAAAGTAACTGATTAAAACCAGTCCTCAAACTGCAATTCAAGGAATATATAAGAAGAGTTAAAATAAACATATATGTAAGACATAAAATCAATTCCCTACAGCACTCAGAATAAAAAGTTAGTTAACCAAAATTAGTTGTCATTTTCTGAAATAGAATTTGTAATATGCCTTATGAATGCATGCAACATTAGCTTAATTATTTTCAGCAAGAATACTTTCTGACAGAAAATAATACCATCAATATTGTGGCAGGGCTAAATGTATATTGCATGCCTCTGTATTGTAAATGGATACTCTCTATTTCAAGCAAGGCTGACAAGTCTACTACCATTTAAACAACAAAAACCCACACAGCACAGGTAAGGCTTTCAAATTTAAAACAAAACATGAAGCGGTTTTCCCATACAGTGACTGAAAGTTAGACCTGACCTTCGTAATGCCATAAAGAGATGCTATATAACCTTTCAATTCCCTTCTTAGTTCTAGGCTTCCACACCACAAGGAAGCCTGCAGGAATCCCCAGTGTTTCAATAAAATGTAGTGCAGGCATAGCATCTCCCTTCAACATTTCAGAATTAGGTCAACAAAGAGTCATTCGCTGATCAGTAAATTTAATTTTTAATTTAATCTATGGATAATATAATAATTGCCTGGCTTCTGTCCACTGCACAGGAGCAGAGTGCTTTACCTCCCTCATGTGTTACATGTAGCTGCAAGTTATAATAACATTTTAATTAAAGGCATGTAAAATACTTTCACATGAGGTAATTCTGATTTTCACAAGACTTCTTTTAGTTGGGCAGGGGAAGAAAAGAGGGAAAGCAGAGAAAAATCTCTTTTCTAAAAAAAAAGAGGAACTCCAGATATCTGAGAAGAAAAACTCATGATATCCATTTGGTAATTTATTCCTAAAAATATGCAAAAGCACAGAGAAATGCCTGGAAGCCTCTCTCTCCACTTCAGCAAAGAAGTAAGGTGCTTAAAACTCTGGCACCACAGGTATTCCCACTAGAATGCCTAGAAAAAACTTTCAATCCCATAAAACACATTAATCATGTTCCCAAAGGAACTTGTCATTATTTATCCAAAGCAGCTTTTTACCATTTTACATCTGCTCTCAGAGAAGGTTGTTTCAGTTCCTTCAGTAGCAGTGCCAGCTTACACTGTTTGGGAAACTATGACATTAGTTTGCTAAAATTATAAACAATGGAACTATCAATACAAATACAGATGAATAAAACTAAGTAATAAAACTTGTAATAAATATTAATAATTTCTTCCAGTGACTTTTCCTGAATAGCCATTAATGCATTTGTATACATATCTATGAACAAATACCATTTCACTGGCAACTCTGACACAGCAGATATTTTTTCATTGCAATCCTTACAGCTCATTTCCCTTTTCAAAGAAAGGGGCAATGGGCAAAACCCATCAATATGGCAGCTAAGATTAAAAATCCTCACTACAGCACATTATTTCATTTCTCACAATGTCTCCTATAAGAAAAAAGGCACAGCAGGTGGCTAGTAAAATTTGTAGCAGATCTATAATGAGTCAGATCAAGCAGAGCTGGCAAGCATACAGGAATATAATCAGAAATCAGTGCACTAAAGCTTACTTTACTCCCCAGAAATCATTACATTAAAGGCTTTCAATGTTTTGTTAAATATGAAAACAGCTCTTTCAAAAGAATGAGAATATATGCTAATCCTTTCTAGTTGTTTTAAGAATTTGCTTACCAGTGAAACAATAACAAAACCAAAGGTTCTCAGACATTATACTAATTATTTTTTCACCTGATCATTTTTTACTTACTTGAGCATTTTTTCCCAGATATCACTGTCATAAAAGGCATGGCTCCAACCCATTTTGACAGTTCCAACAATGACATTCTGCTTAAAAACATCTGATCCTAACTTGCGATACAGTTCTTCACAATCATCCAGAGGGATATGGAACAACCCCAACATAAAAGCTAATATAGCTCCTGAAAAAGAAATATTTGGAAATGTAAAATACAGCCTAGAGTAAGATTATAAAGATGGATTACTATGTAATGTAGTTCATAGGTTAGCAGAATATCTATCTTGAAAAGGGAAGATCAATTGACATTTGTATCACTAAATTCCTGTTCAAAGACCATAAACTATGTTTTAAAGGACAAGATAGGAAGAGTCTACTTTCAAAAACAGAACTATGAGAAGTTGACAAATGGCATTATTTCATTTTGCAGATTCCATCCCTGCAAACATGTATATGGAAGAAAGCAAATTAAATCCACTGCTTTATTTGGAAAGAGGAATGAGTAAGAGAAATCTACGCTGTGGTATTAAAAATATATCTGGAGCATTACTTGCTATCTGGCAAACTCTGAGTCAGTAAAGAAAAATTCTAGGAAAATTCTGTAAAAAGAGGGGAGTTTTAACTAGTTTGGAACACATTTGGTTGCAACCATTTATAATTAGTCATTCATACACACTGCCATCTAGTGCATGCCTAAAAATTATGAGCTACCATTGCAGGAACAAAACCACGGTATCCAAAAAGTATGATTGCAGAATACCATTAAAAAGACTGTGGAAAAATACAATTACTGCATCATTACAATTCTTAGATATATTAAACTGAAAGGGACATATACAACCTTTAAATCTAATTGTGCAATATTGTGAGGACATGTAATTAAGCATTAGAAATAATCAGGACACATGGTTTTTCCAATGTGGAAATGAATGTAATAGGTTTGAGTAAAATTAATTTTAAAAGGAGTAATAGAAATAGAGCAAGAATAGAACACATATGCAGAAAGAACTGCATAAAGAAAGTTACAGAAGGCTTTAAAGGAAATATGACTTCCAAGCTTCTTTTGCTCTCACAAATCCCACCACCATGATAGCTGAGTGTCAGTGGATTGATAGTCTCAATTTTTCAAAATGTAGCACACATGCTTAATATAACCCGGGCCTACCTGACACATCAAAGTTTCATGAAGAGAAACTTACTCAACTGCCAAATCACCAAATGCCTGTATTCAACACAGACTAAACATCTGGCAGCAGAGAAACACCATTTTCCTGAATCATGCAAATCCTCTGTTGCCTTCTTTTCCTCTTAACTCTCTAGCACCAATTCTATAACAGCATGCATTTGCTATTTTGGTGAACAGCTTCAAAGCCAAAGAGCCAAAATTCATACCAAATGCAAACCCATTTTCACTTCACCTCCTTAGAAACAGCATCAAAAACTGCAGTCTGCATCAGCACACAAGTGGCAGTAGATAATATCAGAGTCAAGGTACACATTAAAGGACTTTGCTGAAACCTGCTGGATGGTAACAAGACACAGGAGAGTAAGTTCAAAATCAAAGATACAGTGCAGGCTCTATCAGATGGGCCAGTGAAACAAGTTTCTGATGCTTCCATCATATCCTGCTCTGTATCACAGACTCCTACACTCCAGCCACCATCTCAGCCTTGACAGCTAACAGTTCAGGGGGAAAAAAATACCTAAATAACACCTGAGAGGCTAAGGAGCATGTCTTGAAGAACACAGGGATACAGTTGGCTAAGATGACACAAGATAGGCAAGAATATAACCTGAAAGGCAAAAGTATTCCTTCCTCATTCAGTACTAGTAAGACTTCAGCTGAAGTGCTGTATCCGGATCTGAATGACATTCTTCAAAAAAAGATGTAGACCAATTGAAAAAAAGAAAAACCACACAAAAAAGTCCCCCAAAACAATCACATGTCAAGGAAATCAGTCTGTAAGGAAAGCCTGAGTAAACAGGCTATAAAAAAAGCCTTTAAATGCACAGAAGGCTGCTGCAAAGAGAAAAGAAAGAATCTGTAATCCATGTTCCCAGGGAGTCAGGACAAGAGGAAACAAATTTGAACTGCAACAAGAAGATCCACATTAGACATTTGGATATTTTTTTCCTGAATGTAAAGACAGTGGAGCACAGATTTTCTGAAGAGGTCTGACATGATTCAAAATCTTAGAAAATTGTCAACAGTGAAACACACACAGCGGACCAGTTCCTTGGGAAATGAGATAACCTCCTAAGGACACTTCCACCTCTATAATACTGTGACTTGACTTATTCATGAGTTCTCCTGAAAAAAATACTTCTTCTGTCAGAAAGGTTTTAAAAATGCATTTCAAAACTGCAAAGCCATCATGGGCAAAAAAAAAAACAAACCATGAACACAAAGAGATGCCAGCTTTGTTTAAGGAGGCTCCTCATCTGCAAATCACTGAAGGCTGGGAGAATACATGGGGGCACTAGCCCTATGCTGTTCTTAAACTGGGAGGAATATTTTGGGAGAATATCCTTATGTGAAGTCCTTATGCAAACTTCACATACATCCAAAACTGATGATCAAAGAGACCAGTACAATTCAGACGTGTTTGTAGTAAAATGCACTGGAAAACAATATGCTTAGAGAACCTTTGATCACAGTATGTCAATGATCAAAGCCTTCATACGATGCATCTGAATGCCACTAATTATTAGGTCAATATAGAAGTTTAGGAAAAAAGTGTCTTTTTAAAATTCTGGGAGCAGGCCAGCACATTTGAAAGTGTGATAGTGTGCACTTTGCCTGATCACATACTCTTGATGTTATAAACCGCTCCCTGTGACTGAACTGTAAGTGCACTACTATTGAGAAGTATCTTTGATATATTGGGAGACCGCAGGAGCAGTGAACAGAACATACAAGCCACATCCACAGCATACCTGCAGATAAGTTGTCCTCAATGGGTTAAGTGCTCTGTGCATCTATAAAAGCATGTCATACTCTAGAGAACAGTAATAATCACCCTCACGTACAGAATTCCCAGCAGCTCAGTTCATGGGGCAATGGCACTTCCTCCTCTCAACTGCCTTTTCATCTCTAGATTTTTGCACAGAACAGGCACAAACTCGGTACACAATTTACATTAACTTGGTTCCCCATAAAAAAAATTCAGTGGCTGCCACTGCATTGCATGTGCTTGCAGATTTTCTGGTGCTTCCATGCCCAGATACCGTGCTCAGCAATAGGCAGGTAACGTAGGTATGCCGGGCCCATTACAGCATCATTACAGTGATCTTTCTCTGTGACTGCCTGCATTTACACCCTATGTCCGCCAGTGAAGTAGAGGGAAGCTAACTAGAAAGACAGACTCTGTGATGCTGAATTCACAGCAAACTGATTATTTCTAAACATCAAAGGCAAAACAGCTAAATGATATTAAGAGATATGAAAAGCACAGCAGAAAGAAGAGAGTGTAACACACAAGAGGTATCCTTCCTATCATTTAATACATCACTCTTGTAAACCGCAATTAATCCAGCTACAAGCTTCTGCAAATCCTATTGGCATATGTACCATCAACACAAACTGAAATGGTAAAGTACACTGCTAGCACATGCTGACAGTCAGGTACAACCTCTCCCAGCCATGTCTTGTCACCTATTATTGCAAGCTGGACTACTGCAGAGAAAAGCTTGATAGCGTAAAGAAAGCTTAAAAGAACACGTTAAGTACCTACTAGCAGTTACAAAACCAAAACCTGGTGAAGAATAAAGTTAGTTCTAATCAGAGTAGTGGAATCGAATTAAGAACACCAGGCCTCTCTATCCAAGATAAAATGTCTTTATTATAATTGAAGGAGATATTAGAAAAGTGTTTTGTAGTGAAACTATCTTCCAAAGAAACAACCACTTACTGCTAAATAAACTAACAAAGGATTTTTTTCAAAGACTATTAAAAATGTAAAGCAGGGAACTATATTGTGCCTACAAACAAATTCTGTCTAGTAGACCGAAACATTCTCCTCTTCTCTACTATTTTGAGCCTATTAAGCAAATCTCTGGAAACACGAACATTATATTTATTAATGGTGATCTGCATTTAATGTTATTTCTGAATTAAACTCTATGGAAGATAAGTATAGCGCAAAAAAATTGAAGTATGTGGGCTTCTAAAGGGAACTGAGCTATTCAACTACAGCATACCTCTTATGTTAGAAATCAGCATTATTCTGCTACTGGTCTAGCATCATTTCTGAAAGACATGACTGTCTTTTTATTAAAAGAAACTTATACTTTAGAGTTTCCTACTTCCCAGGGAGAAGCAACTTATCGTTGAGTCACAAGAGTAATTAAGGCTGGGAGGGACCTCTAGAGGTCATCTAGTCCAACCTGTTCAAAAAGGTTCAATTAGAACAGGTTACTCAGGACTCGTTCAGCTGAGTTTTGAGTATCTTCAAGGACGAAGATTCCACAGCCTGTGCAGGCAACTCCTACCAGTGTCTGACCATCCTTGCAAGGAAAACATGAATCCTTATACCTAATTGTAACTTCCCATATTCCAAGTTGTCTGTTGGCTTTTCTCCTATCACTGTGCACCTTCAAGAAAAGTCTAGCTCCATCTTCTCTGTATTTTCCCATTAGCTGAAACAGCAATAAGGCCTCCCCTTATCCTTCTCTTCTTAAGGCTGAATAAACCCAATTCTTGAACTCTCTCCCTGTATGTCACGACCTCCAGTTCCCTGACCATCTACTTGGCCCTCTGCCAGACTCACTCAGTACGTAAAAGAAGGTACCCAACACATTAAGGGTTTACTGAGGAGCTCAAAACTAGACATACAGTGGCCAGAGACCCTTAATCTGTTGGGTATGTTCTTGTGCATACAAGCCAATATGTGGTCAGCTTTCTTTGCTGCAAGGGTACACTGATGATTCATGTTCAACTTGTTCCAACAAGACCGGGTCTTTTTCTGAAAAGCTGGTTTCTAGCCGGTCAGCCCACCTGAGATGGAGGGCTTGGTACCTGGTTTTATTGAACCTTAGGTGGTTCCTGTCAAGCCATTTCTCCAACCTGTACAGGCCAATCTGAACAGAAGATATCACTGTACTGACCACTTCCTCTAATTTAGTATCATCCAAGATCTTGCTACAGACACACTCTGTCCCGCTGTGCAGGTCATTAATAAAGACAGGAAACACTACTGGCCCAGTATCAGTCCCTGAGGGATGTTACCTTAGTTGTCTGTAAAGCTCCATAAACATCTAAGATATTTGTATCTGTGCACAAAATGAAGGTTTCGCATTTGTTGAAAAAATGAGAAATCAGTTTGAAGTTACAAGTGTATCATGAATCACCCAGAGTTCCTATGCAGGAGAAAAAAAAGACTTCAGAAATCACACCTGTACTTTCCCAACTTACACTCAAAGTCAGAAACCGGCAAGTTCTTCAAAATCTACATTTATTCTCAGATGTTCTTTTACTATATTCATAGCAAAATTCCAACTTGTGGCTTAACAATTACCTGTGCTTACACCACAAATGTAGTCAAAAAGTTGATGAACCGGCTTTCCAGTTAGTTCTTCTAGTTTCCGTAGAGTCTGAAGGGCAACTAAACCCCTGAAACACAAAAAAACCCCTTCACATACAATGGTAGTTTTATCTTGCATAGCTCTAATTAAGCCCACCTTTGCTTAATTATAACTAATTATAACTCAGTAACTACAACAGTAAGAATCCTGAATATTTCAGGGAAAGAGTAGCACAACACAATTAAAATGGAATGATGAATACTAAATACAAATGACATACTCAGGCATACCAAAAATAGTACTCAACAGCTACCGCCATATTGTTTTGTAGCAAAGGCTCAGGGATGATCATGTTCTGTGGATGTAGACTCAGGATAGATCTCAGCTGCATTCACAACACACAGCACTTAAAGTTTGGTCTTAACAGGGCTATATAATGCCCCTTGGGACACAGTATTTTTCCGTCTGTTTTTTTTGCCTCAATTCAATGTGTCAGAAATAACAGGAGAGATGCATTCCAGACCATCAGACTTGAGCTTCTATAGCACGAAGCATAGTATCTGGCATGCAAAGGTGCTAACTCTGCTGGGCTAGAGCTAGAGAACTGCGTATGGCAAAAGGAGCACCAAACCAAGTACCATCTTGCCAACACATCCTGCTGAGAATGGCAACTCCTGCATGCTGCCCCCACATCTGTCCTGGCTTGTGCTGAAGAGTGCTAGTCAACCCAGTTCAAAACTATAACCAGCTGAACACCACCAATTAAGTGGCACAACAGCCAGTAGTCAGTACTCAGGCTCACTCTCTAAACTTGTTTCACAGAATCACAGAATCGTATAGGTTGGAAAAGGCCTTTAAGATCATCAAGTCCAACTGCAAACCTAACACTACCAAGTCTACCACTATACCATGTCCCTAAGCACCACATCCAAACGTCTTTTAAATACTTCCAGGGATGGCGACTCAACCACTTCCCTGGGCAGCCTGTTCCAATGCTTGATAACCGTTTCAGTGAAGTAAAATTTCCTAATATCCTGTCTAAACCTCCCCTGGCGCAACTTGAGGCCATTTCCTCTCATCCTATCACTTGTTACCTGGGAGAAGAGACCAACCCCCACCTCTCTACAACCTCCTTTCAGGTAGTTACAGAGAGCGATAAGGTCTCCCCTGAGCCTCCTTTTCTCCAGGCTAAACAACCCCAGTTCCCTCAGCCACTCCTCATCAGACTTGTGCTCTAGACCCTTCACCAGCTTCGTTGCCCTTCTCTGGACATGCTCCAGCACCTCAGTGTCTCTCTTGTAGCGAGGGGCCCAAAACTGAACACAGTATTCGAGGTGCGGCCTCACCAGTGCAGACTACAGGGGCACGATCACTTCCCTAGTCCTGCTGGCCACACTATTTTTGATACAAGCCAGGATGCCAGTTTCATTTAGTGTTATAGATGTAGATACCACTTTTTAAAGATACAATGTCTTCTAATGTCACTCCTCTAGAAATCTAACAGAAAAATTAACACACTTTATTTATTCACATAGCAGCCTTCTTTCTACTTTGAAAAATCTTTATGGTTTACAATGAACTTTTGGAAACAAATGTTGAAGTTCCGTCATATGCTTACTCCTTACTGAAGACAATTGATTTTGATGCACGTAAAGAAATACTATGGGGAAACAAAAAGTTTGTGAAACTGTACTTCTGCAATGACTTCATACTTCACTTTCTACCAATAGAGATTTGTGAATCAGTAAGTATTTGCCAACAAGACTTCTTCAAATATGCCTGAAAACACAGCTTTTAGTAAACATCAGACTTCAAATTTAATGAATGTGCTTCTGCTACTACTTTTTACAAATTGTGGTAGATGCATAAATTCATGCAGAACTCGAGCACACGTAACTAAGGACATGTGGTGCATAAATCAAAAAAAAAAAAAGTGTTTGTTGCAGAAGAAATATAAATCAACAGCATGGCCAGAGTAGCTTTCACTGCTAGCCTACTCATTCTTTCATACGAGACCAGTCCTGCTAAGGCAGGTCACCCTCCAGACAAGTACAAGAACATTTTTTGTATTACTAAGTCAACACAATCATAAGAGTATAAACTAATTCTAGCACTTCACACCAATTTTGTATTTCTGAGATTAGACTTGTGAGCAGACTAACTCACATAACCATTTAATTTACTTCCAGAAGGAGTGTGTAGCCAACTTTAAACGGGTAATTTCAGTGTCATAGGACTACTAATGCATGGAAATTTAAGCACAAATACATACAAAAATAATACCCATCATTTGGATAGTCAAATGTAACAGAACTGTAAATCATAAATTGCATCTTTGGACACAAACTTATAAAAAAAACCCTGAAATTTTATTTCCAGTTACAGTATGAAAAAGGCTACAAGTATATAGAAAAAAACAGAGGTTTTACCTTGTTCCTCCTCCATCAATAGCAAGGACTCGAATTCCCCAACCTTTCACAGGGTCTGTATATCCAATTATAGCTAAAGTCTCTCTAACAGCAGCCTGAAGACTTTCGTCATTTGCCTGTCTCAGTCGCAGTAGGCATGGGATTAATTTTTCCTATTGATAAATACAAAGATATTTCGTTCTAACTATATGTTTATACCAAAAGAATCCATGCTTAAATTTACCAGTTTGGCATTTAAGTATAAAAGTAATATATTAGTTAAACTCAGAAGAAAACTTCTTCAAATCTGTATTTACCCATCTCTCTTTCTAACAAGGGAAAGAAAGGACTCCAATATTATGTCGTACATGCCTCACTGTTTAATTCTGATAGGTAGTTACTTTAGCAATCAAGGTGAAATGTAAATCTTTCAAATAGCTAGAAAAGCTGTATTTACCAGTAGTTTAATTGACTTTAATGTCACATTGGCCAAATATAAACTCAACTATGGCGCACAGCAAGTATAGCTAAAAGCCCAGTATTGCTAAGTATCACACTGCTTCAAAACAGGAGATGCCTTCTAAGTACACTAATATTAAAACAAAACAAAAATTTAAAATTCTTCCTCACACCGAGTAATTTTTACATGTACAATTATTATCACAAAGATATAGAGCATTATAATCGAAATGGGAGTAGTGAATGTACTGTTTCATAATAAAGTAATTCACATCTATTCATGCGGATGCCCGACCTGTACCCTGCCCAGATGATTCATCTGGCCTGCCCTCCATTCCCAAAGATCTCTTTTCCAGCAATTCTACAACCTATGTCACACATCTGTCACATCTGTGGAACAAGGCACGAGACTGACAAATGCTGTGATTTCGCTAGTACTGCTAGAATAGTCTTCCACCCACCTCCTGTCCTCTCACTGCAGGAAAGAGAATGAGTAGGACTAGAGTACATGAACTTATTTGATGGTTATACTCCGCTCTTCTCATCTCTCTTCGAAGGAAGCATGCAAACAAGCATAAAAACTGTTGTGCATACGCAGATCAACTGTACCGTACATTCCTGTCTGGTCAACTGCAACAGAGGACATAGTGTACGGCCTTCATCTACCACTAGAATAAGCTATACTATCTATCCACATGACAGTGCTGTACGCTTCTAAATTAAACACTGCAATCTTAAGAGCCTTTAGCTAAACTACTGATAGTTTGCATATGAATCTGCTTGAACCAGCTAAAAAAATAGCTATAAAAAGAGACATTCGCCTCGTAATCTTTACAAATAGAAAATATGACTAGCCCACAAAAGCACAGAAGAAAGTTTTATGTTATTCTAAGTCAACTGTCTGTCAGATATTTATTTTTTGTCTAAGCATAAAGACGATTTGCACCTTAATTGCAACTCCTCTGCTCTCTGGAAATTCTAGAAGATGATAGGTCAGTTCTTCAACCCTGCTGACACAGACTCTTCGATTAGAGGATCTTCGTAGGGCTTGAACTAAAGCTCGAGTCCTGTTATCAATACTCACTCTTGCAATAATCTAAAAAAAGATAAAGTTATACAAATAACATAAAACTACTCTAAGAAATGTGTAAAATTTGTCAAGACTAATTCCAAACTGTTATTTTAAGATTTCTCAGAAGTAATGGACAGCATGTTGTACTCGAGATCTGCTACAGGCTCCTAGTAAGCATTGCTTAAATGTAAACAGGCAATCTTTTGATTCGTTTACTAGGAAGATAAATAAAGGCAGCTCACAGCAACAATACACCAAACAAATGTGTCAGCATGTACTCAGATGTGTTTTCAGGGCAACTCTGAAATCATAGTATTTGGACCATGAAGGAGTGTAAGATTACTAAACTACAACAAAAAAACCCCCAACTAGATCCATCTATATTTATGTACTCTCTCTCTACATATATATGAACTAAATATATGTATCTACTATACACACATGTATGTGTATATACATAGATACACTTTATATATAAACTTACATATACATATATGTACTTATATAAAAATTATAAACACATTTATATATGTATAGATACTTATTTGTAAGTACATATGTACTTATATGTACATACACATAAATAAAAGTATGCGTACATATATACGTACTTATATGTAAGTACATACATAGGTATATACTTACCTGTGTAAGTATGTATGTGTGTATATATCCATATGTAAGTTCACATGTAAGTATATACACACGTGTGTACAGTGTATATATACATTTGTATAAAATATACATAAATATATAAAGAAGTAACACTGAGAGACTTGCCTTTTCTCTCTGAAGAGACAGATGCTTTTCCCTCTCTTCTGCAGTCTTAGCCTCTTTTGCTTTGTCCTCCTCATCTTGCTCAGACACTTCTTGTTCTGGCTGTTTACTCTTTTCTTGTGAAACAACTTTTGCATCGGATCTTAACTTGGGAACCAACCCACCAATGTAACTGTCTACAAAAGCTTGTACACTGTTACTGGGATAGGAAAGAAAGTTTGCAATACTTTTTTTAGTGGAAACTGGAAGAGCAGTATTTGTCTTTTCAGCACCCAGAGTCTCTGCTTCAGGAGCTAAGGTAGCTGCTGAATCCACTGTCTTTTCTTCAGTCATTACAGTATTTTCTGATGAATCAAGCTTAATCCTCTCTTCACTTTTAGAGTCCTGTAATAAAGCATTCATTTTCTTCCCTTGATCCATAACGGAATTATTATTAAAGTACCAGTTGATATGATCAGCTACGAAGTTGTAAGTCTCTCCAAAATTTGTAGAAAAGTAGCTTATATGAAAAAGGTGGTTTTTTGTAGACACTGAATCTTCTGGAGTATCTTGGTAAGTGCCACTTGAACTTACTAACACGGACTCCAATTTTTCATTTCCACAAGTGGATTTCTTTGCAGCTGGGCCTCTGTTGCAATCCTCCTGAGTTCTGGCATCTGTCACTTGTTTATCATTTTCTAGATTTGCATTGATGTTATTTGCATCTACATTACTTTTATTTGCTTTTCCCAGGGTACCTGAGTGTGACTTTAATCGAGCTATCCGTGAAACCAGTTCACTGTGAGTGCCAGACACTGCCTTTGAAACAGATTCTATAGTATTCTTAATTCGTGACATGCGATTGTTCACTTTTGTAAGTCCTTTGGAAGAAGAAGTTAAAAGTTTAGAAACTTTGTAGTATAAAAACTCATGGCTGTAAATGTATTTGTTATACCAAAATGTTCTGCTTCTGGCCCATTTACACTGAGGCTCACTTGTATGAAAAACTCTCAGGTGAATGGCATGATTTATCCTCCAGAAGACTTTAGGTCTATACAAATACAGGTATTTGTTTCTTTGCTTCCACCAAAGACTTTTTGGGTTAATCACAAAGAACAAATATGCGTCTAAAGATAAATGAACTGTCATTACTTATAAATAATTACACCTGTTCTATGTTGCTTGCCTACTTCATTCCAGAAAATATTTTTCAATAAATAAGTCTTGTATCACGGTGTTATCTGAAAAAGAAAAAAAACAACAATGGAAACCCCAACCCAGTAACAATTTAAACTAAAATCACAGAATTGCTTAAAGCAGATGCAGCTTATTTATTATTTCAGTAAAGACAGATAAACATTCAAATCAAATGATCTCATGGGGATATCTACTGCTCAGGGCAGTTGGTAGTGTCATCCCAACATTTTAATTTCAACACATTATTCCTTAAAGGCCAATTTAAGTCCATCTTGAGCAACATACAACACTCAGCGAAAGTATCTAGTGACACAGAAAACTGCTTGCAGGTCTTTCTAATAAAGGAAAATCTGTATGTCTCTAGCAAATTATCTTGTGCAGAGACCAAACTTCAAATGAAACTGTCATTATATTACCACCCCTTTGCAGAATTCCTCCCAGGGGAGAAAGGAACCAGTTCTTTGAGTAAAGCTTCAGTATAGAGTCACAAGTTCAACGAAACATGCCTATCCTAAGAACTAAGGACAGTATATAATCCTTATTCTACAAGGAAAACATAGACGTTTCTGAGGCGGATCAGAGTTTTACACAATATACAAGAACTGTGCTGAACCGCAGAAGCAAATCAATTATTTGCCTAAACGGCAAGCTCAGACTTCTCCAGCTCCCGCGACAAGCGCCAGAGGAGGTCAGGCAGGCCAGCACCTGCGCAGGCCGACGCCAAGGGAACAGCAGAGGCGACACGGCCGCAGGCAGGAGCGTCGTTACTTACAGCTTCCTCAGCGGCCGCCTGAACCTACGCGGTGCCCGTCCCACACCTGCCAGTCCTCCTGCTCGGTCACCGACGCCACCGTGCAGCCAGCCGGGCTCCAGGCCACGGCGGCGGGCGGGGCGATATATAGGCACCAGGGGGCCTCCTGCCCCGGGAGGGGGAGCAGGTCTTGCTCCTGCCTTGCGCCATTTCGCAGAAACGATTTCCAGAGCGGCCGCGTAAACAAGCGGCGAGTCCCGTCCCGTCACCCCCCCCGCCCCTGGCCCTGCTCGGCGGCGGCGGCCCCACGTCACGCGTCCACACCCACCCCTGCGTCACGCACGCGAGTCCCGCGTGCTCGGCACGCGCTCACCGCCCCCTCTGACGCCCCCCGGGGCGACGCGGCCCACCTCGGCGGCGGCAGGTACCTGATGGGCAACGGCTCCCGCCTCCCCCCGCTCCCCAGGCCGCCGCCGAGCGCCAGGCAGGGCGGCCGCAGGGGCCGCGGCCCGCGCGCTGTCACCCCGGCAGAGCGGGCAGGGGGCGGCGGCAGCGACAACAACGGCAGCGCCGCGGAGCAGCCAGGGGGGCCGCGCTACTGCGCCTGCGCCGCGCCCAGCACGCCGGAAGCATCTGAGACACGCGCCGTCTCTCCGGCCGCGCGGGGAGGGTGGGCGGTGTGACGCAGGGGCTGGCGCGCCCCGCGGGGCGGAGCTAGGCGGGGCAAGGTCATGGCCGTGGCGGCGGCTACTGCGCCTGCGCGCGAGCTGCGGCCGGCGGGGGCGGGGCGGGGCGGCGACGTGCGGAGCGGCACGCGGGGGCGGGGCAGGCCCGCCTCGCCTCAGCGCGGCCCGAGGGCGGGGGGCTGAGCTGCGTCAGCGCGATCGGTGACGGCGGAGCTGGCCCTGCCGGCGGCGCCGGGCTCTTGGTGGCGTCCCCCCGGCGCTCTGGGAGTGAGGGGGCCGTGAGAGGAGGAGGGCCCCTACACGGCCTAGCTCCTCTCCGGCCGCTCGGTGCAGGCGCCCCGGGCGTATCCCCACGCATTTCCCGCTTAATTCTTGGAGAAGTGTAGCCAATTAAAATTCAATATTATACAGCTATGTGGGAAGATTCAGATGTGAGAATTACACTAGAGCTGGTGGAAGGCCGAGGCATACATAAAGCTTATAAGGGGGATTCATACTGGAATGTGGAACGTCTAATCAAGAATTATGGGAGTGAAACGCAGCCTGAAAAAAATAAGTGAGCTGAGTGAAACATTGTTACAACAATCCGAGTTCATTAGTAGAAGTGTGATAAGAAGCACCCTTACGCAAACTATCCTCATTATAATACTAAAAATCACACCTCTTGAGCCAGAGACCCCAGCCCAAGTAGAGACCCCTCACCTCTGAGCATGGGTAGAACATTAAAGTAGTACTGTGGCTTTAAGAGTGAGGTACGGAAACGTAGACCAGTAAGAAACTGTTTTATGTAATCGCTTATGCATATGTATAACTAAACTGTATAAATATTGTACCTATTCGAGCAATCAGTGTGCTAGCTTTGTGGAGTTATCACCTAGCACCCGGTGACACGCAAAACTTGGAATAAACCGATATCTCGGCTCTCTGATGGATGCGGATGCTGCACACCAGGTAACAAACTCCCTTTGTGAGACAACAGAAGCATCACAAATACTGTGTTTTTCATAGGTCTGACAGGTTTAGGGGGCACCTTGGTATTACCCAGCCAGACCTGGGAGAAGCAGCAGACCTGTGAGCTTCCTGCCTACGCGGCCTCTCCGAAATACAGCTCTCATGAAGTTGCCTAAATGTGGGGTGATGGCAAAGGATGGTGAATGCACCGCATGCCTCAGTAGACTGATAACGCCTTGCCTTGAATGTTAGGAGGATAATGTTTCACTTATAGCTTCAGATTCCAGTCATCTGCTTCTGTTCTTTCTCACAAATTAAAAAGTAAAATTAATTTTCTTACCTGGTATTTTCTTCCCCAAAGGAAAATTTAGATCCATGGCATGTGGTAATTATTATCACGGGTTTTTTATAAATTGAACAGATTGAACTTTCTACAGCTCCCAATGCAAGCCATTCTCCAGCTCTTGAATATTTTATGAATATTAACTGAGTAATTTGTAGTTCCTTTTTTGCCACCTGTCAGTGTGGTGGGTTGACCCTGGCTGGTTGCCAGGTGCCCACCAAGCTGCTCTTCATCAATGTCACTCCCTCTCCATCAATAGGACAGGCTTGAGAAAATACAATGAAAAGCTCATGGATCGAGATAAGGACAGGGAGATCACTTACCAGTTACCATCACAGGCAAAACAGACTTGACTTGGGGAAATTAAAATTTATTGCCAATTAATAACAGAGTAAGATAGTGAGAAATAAAACCAAATCTTAAAACACCTTCACCCCCACCCCTCCCTTCTTCCCAGGCTTAACTTCACTCCCAATTTCTCTACCTCCTCCCCCCGAGCGGCGCAGGGGGACAGGGAATGGGGGTTGTGGTCAGTTCATCACACGTTGTCTCTGCCTCTCCTTCCTCCTCAGGGGAAGGACTCCTCACACTCCTCCCCTGCTCCAGCATGGGGCCCCTCCCATGGGGCACAGTCCTCCACAAACTTTCCCAACAGGAGACCTTCCCATGGGCTGCAGTTCACAAACTGTTCCAGCACAGGTCCCCCATGGGGTCACAAGTCCTGCCAGCAAACCTGCTCCAGCGTGGGCTCCGTTCTCCATGGGTCCACAGGTCCTGCCAGGAGCCTGCTCCAGCATGGGCTTCCCACAGGGTCACAGCCTCCTCTGGGTGCATCCCTCTGCTCTGCTGTGGGGTCCTCCATGGGCTGCAGGTGGATATCTGCTCCACCATTAACCTCCCTGGGCTGCAGGGGGACAGCCTGCCTCACCATGGTCTTCACCATGGGCTGCAGGGGAATCTCTGCTCTGGTGCCTGGAGCACCTCCTCTGCCTCCTTCTTCACTGGCTTTGGTGTCTGCAGAGCTGTTCCTCTCACATATCCTCACTGTTCTCTCCCAGCTGCTGTTGTGCAGCAGTTTTTATCCTTTCTTAGGTATGTTATCACAGGGGTGCTACCAATGTCACTGATGGGCTCAGCTTTGGCCAGCAGCGGGACCATCTTGGAGCTGGCTGGCATTGGCTCTGTCCGATATGGGGGCAGCTTCTGGTGCCTTCTCACAGAAGCCACCTCTGCAGCCTCCTTGCTACCTAAACCTTGTCACGTAAACCCAGTACAATCAAATTTTTGCACTCTTGACAAGAGTATCGAGGCAAGACTTAAAGGCAGTATTCCATACTGGAATACTTTCTTTTACTTCACTTTCTCAGTGAAGTACTCAGTGGCCACAAATAGCTCATGAGCCACATATTACCTAGGATCCTTTTGGCACGGGACAGTGGTGTTCCACACCCAGGTGCTCATCTTTTCCCTCCTAAATGCTTTCAGAGTTGCTGCTTTCTGGATTACAGTGGCCTGTTCTCCAGGTATGGTCTGCTTGCCTTGTCTGTAGATGACTACACATCTGGTTGTATTATCTAGTGATTGTTTACTCCTGGCAACTGTTTTTAAGACTTGTGTGCTATTCTTTAATTTATCGTGGGTTTTCATTATATATGGCTAAGTTCATTTTTAAACCAAATCACTGAAACAGTAGTGGCATCTGCCTTAAGTGCCATATGTAGCTAAGCAGGGAGGTTTTGCTGCCTGTTGTTTTATGACTTTCTTTAGGTAAAGGCCACTTACTGTTATGAGAGCAACATAGTACTGATACGTTTTAGACTGTGGTAGCAGTGTTAGCATAAGCAGCTTCCCCAGCTGTGTCTGCCCTTGTGCAAGCCCCAGGACTCTTGTTTGCTTGCCAGCATGGCAAACTGAATTGGATCTTGTAAGATGGCTTAAGAAACAGTGGCCCATCTGAAGCCACAGCCTGAGCTGGCTTTGAACAGGCTAACTTGCATTCTTATGACAACAAAGGGTTAGGAAAAACAAGACCTACAACTTGAGTAAGAAGGAAGTTTGGCCACGTGAAGCCTTATGCTGCCAGCGCACGTCCTGCCTCTCTTTGACTGGCAAATAAAGGACTGGAGGCAGGTGGCAGCTGATCCCTTTTACCTGCACATAGCTCCTTCCTAAACAGTCACACTTTCTCCCATAATCTCATGGTAAAATTCTCTTCAGTGCCTGCTTAGGCATTCGTCTCACCACTGGGATATGTAGAACTGGTATGTCAATTCACACCTTTGCTAAGGAAAGGATTCAGGTATTTCACATTTTAGGTCTAATCGCAAACCCACGCATTCTTGCCACACAGCTCTCCCCGAGGATGAACAGGCCTGTCTGATCTGACACATTCAGAGGGCCCAGGATTCATCAGCTTCTCAAAACAACCACTCTCCAAAAGAACTAAAATCACTGGACGAAAAAAAGAGAATGTATGTATTCCCAGGCACAAATTCTGCATCCACACCTTTTCAAACATTTTGCCAATTTAGCCTTCTCTTTACTGTGGTCATGATATTAAGAAGAAATGATCTCAAATTTATTTATTTAAAAGACAGACACTTAACTAAGCTAATTTTATAAGCTCTCTTAATAGTCAAAGGTGAGTTGGTTCATCCCATTTGACTGAACACCTCCTTTTCAGATGAGAGAGATGAATCCATCTGCAGTATTCAGAGGGTAGCTAACTCCAATTACAGTAGTTTTCACATAGTATGGAAATGATCCCATTTATCACATTTTACAATATATTTTAATAGGAGTACATTAACTGTTTTAAAAATACTTTCATTTCAATACTTTCCATGGAAAGTCTCAAACAAGAATTTAATGTGATGACTGATGGTTTTTTTCTGATCTCTATTAGGTTGCATACCCAGCACTCAAGCTCTGTTAGAGTGGTCCCTTAAAACGTGGTAGTTTCCAGTTTAGGACTACACTGAAAGTAGTTTGATTTTAATGAGTGCTATCCCTGTAACTTAGTTAAAAAAATCAAAGGCTTTCAAAATGTTTTCTCAACGTACATGTTCATACATATTTTTGTAGGTAAGATGCAAACTTTTGTAAATCCAGTTACAGCTCAAAAATTGTGGTAAATCTTCCTACTTTAATGAAAGAGAGTTCTTCTCTGGTGTACGTGGTTTTTGTCATATTATAGCCAAAGTATAGTGGTGTCCATACTACAAATGAGTTAACTGTGTAACATATATGTATGCTATACTTTTAAATGTCATTAATTATTTCTAACATTCCCATTTGTATGTTTGTCTTGGACTGCTACTTGGGGAGAAAGTCATAATGCGTTATGAGGCAGTTTGATAAAAATTGGATATTTACTAGAAGTAATTGTTCAAAAATTTGTCTTTCTAGGGTTCTCTCTCCCAAGCTATGAAATATGAAAGTTTTCTATTTTCTTACAGTCTCCTTCACTATAAAAAGTGGCGCAAATACACTGAAATTAACTAATTCTGGAACTCCTTACAAAATTAAATCTTACTTTTTATTGTTCCCTAACTTCAGCTTAGATGATTTAACCTGAATAGAACGACTTCCAGGGGTGAGATATTCCTTCTGAGAAAATATTTTTGCATATACTTTCACTATACATTTGATACAGAGGTATTATAAGTATATATAACATTTCAGTGTATACAAGGCAGGGTTGTTTTTATTTGCCATATTGATTATGGATGGTATCCTGGAAACACAGCACTGTCACCTAAGAGACTCAACCAAATTAAAAATGCCCCAAGTATTTGAAAGCACTATGACATATTAACATAAGTTGGTAGGGTAGTATTCTGCTAATAATAGTAGCTGAGATAATTACTTAAATCTAACACCTTCAATTAAGCCTTAGGGAAAATGCTGTTTTCTGTTTTCATCAACGTGGCGTGACATAGGCAGAAGCTGTGTAGCGCTCCCAAGTATTTTAAGCTTCGTAAATGCAGAACAGAGGTGTTCTGCCTCTTAACACTAGATGGCAGACAAAAATGGGAAAACATTTCCTTGTTTTCAGAGGAAGAATATTGAAAAATTAATTTGCAACTTGAATGAACATTCACTGAAAGTTCTCAGAATAATAAGAATGAAGACCATTGGACACAGACACAAAATATCGTGCTTATGATAGCGTGGATACTTTCTGCAGCCTTTCATTTGGCTGCGGTTTTTGGCACAAATACTGCAAATAATCAAGTGGAACATTTCTACATTATTTTCTTATTGCTTTTTTTATCTCCGTTACTTCCCTTCAATATTTTGCTCTTGTCAAAGAAGAACTAAAAAATCTTGAAGCCTTAGAAAGGCTTAAACAACTCAAATAGAAGAGAAATTTTCAGAGAAATCCGTCCTTGCCAGGTAGTCGCATGGTTGTGAAATTGCCTTCTGTAAATCCAAAAAGCAGGCAATAGAAGACTTATATTGCAACTGCTTAGTATCTTTGTCTTACATCAGTTATCTGAAGTAGTTAGGCTGCTTTGCTCCTTATTGTCCTTGAATCTTAGAAAATAATATGGAAGTAACACATTTGTTAAGGTGGCAACTCATTTTCATACAATATTATAAATTGTTGTACTACTAAATATTATGTAATGAGTTCACCTAGCAGCCCGTGAATATTTTGGGTTGTTACCCCATTCCTCTCCCAGATAAGCCTTCCAAAAGAAGCGTAACAGGAGGCTCGGAGTCCCCAAGGGTACATCCACACTGAATCACACATTAAAATGTGAGTTCATCTGGCTGTAGCACCACACTGATGTGACTGCTTGCAGGATTTGAGCTTCTGTCTGCACCGTGGATGAGGCAGTTGCTCTCTGTGCATGCACAAGGTGCTGTTAGTTAAAAGACAGTCTGGGATTGCTGTACAAAATACTGCTTTGCATTGTCTATTATGTATACATGTGTCGTGCATTTATGGGACTGATAACCAGCACAGACTTCATTGCTATTAAACTGTGATGTGTCTATACCGTACTAGAACGGTAACAGGTTGCACTAAATCCCACCTGATCTTTCCCTCTCTGTGCTGCTACTGTGGCTGCACAGGCTCCAAGCCATCCTGGCTGTCTTCAATGCTGCATTGGGCAGTGTGGGCAGCCTTATGAACTATAGTCAGAAAGGCCCAAGTTATTCCCATGGTGTCTTTCCATTTGTTCCAAATGGGAAAAGTCAGTGTACTGGAACAGAAGGGTAAGTGCAAAAGTAAATATGACTTTTCTGCCTTATGGGTAGGAAGTAATCTACAAGGATGGCCATAGCTTCTGGTCTTGGTTCCTCAGATTGTTCTCATTATGCAATAGCTTTTGGTATAAAATGCATATATAGGAGCAAACACCAGACTGTGGCATTACCCTGCCCATGGGAGTGCTTTAGTCACAAGGATAAAACATGATGTCCCTTTTTCCAGGGTTTCTTCTTGGTTCCATAAATCTTCCATTCTTTTCTGCATAGTCACCTAGTTTCAACAAGAGGAGAAATCATTTTCCGTTCTGCCTTGCCAATAAATTGGAGAACAGGAAATTCTCTTAGGGAATCAGAAATGTGTATTTAAACCTTCTCAGGCTGAAAATAGCACTGAACCTATTTTCTTTCATCACCTGGGCGAATACTCTCTTCAGAATGGTGTTATACTATATATTGTCAATGATCTTCTCTCTGTTCCTCTTCCCTCCTATTCCTGCTGTTCCTCCTCTCCCTCCCCAGACATCTGCATTTTCTCACCCCATTTGGAAGAACTGGACAAGTCCCAGCCTGTTCCTTGAAGGAATGGTTGTAAGGCACCTTTAGAGTTGCAGGCTCTGCATTTTGAAAGGGTAAAGGTACCTGGCTCTCATTCGGAGTTAAGACTCTAGATTAGAAGCTGGATCTGGGATTTAGCTACGCCCCGCTCTGTTCATTTTCCTGCTTTGCTATGTCCAAGCAGTTTCCTGCTTCCCACACAATGTAAAAGAGCTTGGATCCCTAAATCAGGGTTCTGGATTCTGCTTGGGGGAACTGGTACCTGAAGTCCTTTACACAGCTAGCCTTGATTTCCTGTGCCTCCACAGCTGATAGTCAATGGTCTCTGGCCTTGATCAGCACTTTTGTGCATCTAGAAATCTAGCTGCTAAAAACAAAGAGTGTACTAATCAAATAATTATATAGTAATTATGAATAATGCAGTTGATTACTTAGAATTTGTAATTCAAACTCACGCTAGAGGTTATATTACTATTCATTTTCAGCCCCCTGTGATTACTTTAATAGTCATTCTGTTGTCGTTCAGCACTCAAGAACTGATAGATGTGAATTTTGTTACTGCAGCATCTGGTTGGGAGTATGATTGTGTAAGTGCAAAAGTTCTTGGCATGAATGGAAGGAGGTCAAAACGCAGTCTCTTTAGGTCCACTGGAATTAATTCACTGTCCTCATTGTTTGAAATTGCTTATTCGATATTGTCAGAGAAACTGAGTCATTGCTATTTACTTTGTCTTTTAATTAAAATGTTGAAATATGTCTGACCTTTGCACGAGACCTTGAGGTATTATACTAGGTTCCATCTTAGTGTTTTTCCCTTTATTAAAAAACTCTGTTTATAACTTCTCATCTGTGGAAAAAGTACTTTGTCATTCTTCTTCAAAACCAGTCCATCATAGTTCCTTCTCCTGAAGTTACGCATTATTTCTCCATTTTTGTTTGCTCTGACCAGCCTCAGTGAGGCTCCTTATCTGTCAGTGGTTTCCCATGGCCCTGGTGGCAGGTGAGCTGGCAGGCCATTTAGTGTCCTAATAGAGAATCCAGACTGGAATGCTGCAAATGAAAAAGATACTTTTTGGCAGAAGCCTACGTACCTGATTTATAATTGAGATTTATTTCTATCTCAACTTAAAGTAGCCTGATGAAAGTTGTAGAAGTACCAGTAAAAGCTCAGTACAACACAGGTAAACACTATTTATTAAAGTTGCACAAAATTTTACAGCAGCAATGGGAAAAAGGTGTTACTTAGAGAATGATTTACAAGCTGTGGAAGATAATTCTACCACCATAATTCAAGTACATGAATTAAGCAAACCAGTTCCAGGCTTTGGGCCGAGTGGGACTCTCAGTCACTGCTGTCAGTAATATCTCTGAAATGAGAAACATGCCCAAAGACTGAGGTCAGCACTGGTGAGTAATAAAGCTTTTACTGAAACAGGTTAAAAAGTTATTCTTTCAGACATAATCTCCTTAGGGATTAAAAAGAGGCGCGTAGTAATGTACGTAGTTAGTGGTACTGTTTTATGATGAGTACCTGTGACATGCCTAGTTACGAGTCACTGGGGGCCCATACCCGTTGTTTTTTCTCTGGCTTTAATGCCTGTGGCTAATTCCTACTGAAGGATGCACTTAATTTAGGAGAGTCTTGTTCCAAAATATTGCCTAACAGTAATTATAGTAGTTTGATGTCTTGCAGTCCTACATTTTAAGGATATAAAGCTGGATTTGTTGTTACGTAGCTTTTAATCTTACTAAAGTAACTTCACCTTCCTTTAAATACACAGTTAACCTACTCATCTGGGAAGTGAACGTAGTTTCATGGAAAGTGAAAGGCATCCAGGTCGTGTGCGTGTGTGTGTAGGGGAGCAGCTTTTGCGTACACACACACAAAACATAGGCATGTGCACAACTAAGAGTTAGATCCGCTTTGAAGGGTTTAAATTCCACTTTTGGTATATAAACAGGATTAGCAGGACAGAACGCTGTCCTGTGTTCATTATAATGTTAATTTGAAAAGTTAAGGGTAGTTTGTAGTGTGTCTGGACTGGAAATTAATGAGATTTTGGGTTGTCCTGCCATTTTCTAATAGTCTTTTGGCTTCCCTAAAAGTTCTCCTTCCTGCCCAAAAGGGTTTTTGTCCAAACTAAAGCTTAACTCTTTCTGAGGAATGGAGTTACTGACACTATTCATCATTTTGTGTCTTCTTGGGTTGTGACAGCAGCATTAGTAGCTGCCTGCATTGCATGATTGTATGTATGCTGTCTGCAATACTGTCTGCAATACATTTTTTCTATCTTTTGTTGGCACATTGGCTTTAGCTGTTGCATTTGAGGCTGCTTTAGTTCCATAGACCCTCTCTAATAACTTTCTAACTGTATAGGGTTGGAGTGAATCATGAAGCCTGGTCCAAAGAACCTTGTATGTTAATATAGCTATTGAATTAATGGTGGGATTTTTTTTTTTTTTAAGAAACTAGGACTGTAGGAGGTTGTACGAGTACAGCAGCAAAAAGCTATACATAATTTTAGTCCAGTAAAGATGGCTTACAGTGAAGTAGTTTATCCACCACATTCTGGAAATATCCAATATTTTAATACTGAAAAATATGAATCTACCTTGCCATAAATGCATCCATGCTACAGGCTAAATCCTTGAACAGTACTCCTGTAACTTTCACTAATCTCCTATATGAAATAATCCATTTATTAGCCATTATACTACTTCCAAAAGGAGTTCTTGGTCTATTTCATGCTACTGGTATGTATTTAGATTACTTAATACATCTCCTTGAATGTATTCTCTATCACTAGGGCAATTTCAATGCAATGCTGTGTTAACTCTTTTTATCTACCCTAGGATATATTACTAAGTAAATGTTTTATATAAAAATATATTAAGAAGTAAATGTTTCTACCATCTTCTTGATAACTGAATCTTTTACTGCACACTCTAGTCCTTTCCACCCTATAAGGTCTATGGTAGCTAACTTTTATGTTTTAATGTTTGAAAAGAAATAGAATCACATGAGCACTAAGGAAATAATTTTTGATTTCTCTAAAATCCTCTAGAGATGTAGCCAATCATGCAAAAATTTGCTTTTCTTAATTAATTGGTTTTCATTACTTGACAAGTGCAGTAGCAATAATCTACTAGCTCTTCAGATCTACAGAATCTTACAGAGAAAAGAGGCAGACCTGTGTTTCTTAAATCAAAAGCAGACAGAAGTATTTTCCACTTGATCTTTTCTTAAATAGGAATTTTTTAGAACTTGTTTATGCATTCCATAGTAAAAAAGTGCAAATCTATTATCTTCACAAATTGTACTAAATAAATAATGTCTGTCATGAGATGAAACAGTTGCTGGTTTTTAGAAGTTGGTGGCGGGGTTTTAACACTAAAATGCACCTATTTCTGCTTCAGCATATATTCCTTGCCTGGCTTGGCAAAAAGCATCTGCAATGCACTGAAATTCATGCAGTTTTTGGAAGACAAAGATTGTTTAGTCTGGCAAAGATTTGGTTAAGGAGTAATCTAAGACCAGCCTATAAGGACTTTAAGGGCAGCTACGGAGTTAATGGAACCAAATTCTTCTCAGTGGTGGCAGGTGATCTAATAGGGGACAATGGCCACTGTGGCAGGTTCTGAAGAAGCATTAGGAAGTAATACTTCACCAAGAGCACTGGAACAGGCTGCCCAGAGAGGTGGAATTTCCATACTTGAAGGATTTCAAGACCTAGCTGGACCATGCTCTGTCTGACCTGAGGTAGTGATGGTGATAGTCCCACTTCAATAGGCAGTTATGCTCAAGATGTTCATTCCAACCAATATTTCTATGATTCTGTGATTCTATGATTAAGATACTCAGGCTAGTATAGTCAGTATTGTTGCTGCAGGAGAAATTGTGACTGAGATTTGCCTAAATCCTAGCTTTGAAAATATCTCCTTGAAAAACAAAGTGACTTGAAATGATTATCTGGCTACAGGTACAGAAAAAATGCCTGCCTGATTTACATCTTGTATAGCCTCAATAAATGCAGATGGATTACTTGACAGTACCACAGATTTAAAGTATCAAATGCCAGAGGAAGGATGAAGGAATTATTATTTGGCTAATGTTGGAATTTTGTAAATCACAATAACAACCAACTAGGCAATATCTCATCTTCCAAGACATATTTAAAAAATAATACACTGAGGAAGCTACATGGAAAGATTTTAGAAAGTTAAGTTGTTCCACAATCCTAACACGATAGGGTAAAACCTATGCTAAATGAGTCTTGGGCCACCTCAGTATACCCTGGGGCAACTCAAACAGTACTCAGTACGTACATTTAGGCACTGAACTGAAGCCTTGATTTCCTTTGGATATGATGGAACTTGGGACACACAGCTCACATGTAATCTGTAGGAAGAGGAAAGTGGTTATTCCCCTCTACTCAGCACTCCTTATACCACGTCTGTAACACTGCCTTCGGCTGTGGAGCCCCTGCACAGGAAAGGTGTGATGAGCTTGAGTGAGCTCAGCATAGGGCCGTGAAGGTGATCGGAGGGCTGGAAGACGTAATCTGTTGGGGGAGGCTGAGTGAGCTGGGCTTGTGCTCTGCATCAGGGGGTGCAACGATAAAGGGTGTGGTAAAATAGCTGTTTTCGTAAGGTAGGATCAAACCAGGAATATAGATAGCGAGGAAATCTTAGGTCCATTCTGATGCTGGGAACCCCACTTTTGTGCAGCATTGGACAGACACCAGATGGATCTTCTCCCAGCACGCTGCACAGATGCTGTCTGTGGAGGGCACACCGTGGAGCCTTTTATTTTGTGTAGCAAAGAGTCATATATCTTCTTCTGACAGGCTGGGACATCATCTGTGTCACACCATTCACCAGCGTACAGCACAGGCTTTAAGTACCAGGCCCAGCAGAGCAGACGTGTCCTGTTCAAGATCGCTAACTCCTCGAATACAACGTCTTCCACAAGGCTCCCAATACAGCTTGTTCAGCCTGGAGGAGAGGTGGCTTCAGGGCACCTAACAGTGTTCCCTGGTGCCTACGGGGAGGCTGGCAAGAGGTCTGAGCAAGGCTTTTACTGAGGTCATGGTAGAAGAACGAGAGATGGTGGTCAGAATCAGGGGAGGGTCTGGTGGCATATAAGGAAGCTTTTCCACAATTAAAATAATTAAGCGTTTGCAACTGGTTACCCAGGGAGGCTGTGGAGTCTCTGCTTTTGGAGGTTTTCAAGACCTGACTGGACAAACTCTAAGTAAACTGGCCTGAATTCAGTGTTGTCCCTGCTTTGAGCAGCTGTGTGATTCTGTAATTCTAAGCAGACACCTAAATTTAAGTCTTAATCTGTGAGCTGAATCCCCCCCTACTAGCTAACCAACAAACATTAGATGAGAGCCCACACTGAGAAATTCAGCGGAAGTTAATTAAAATGTGCCTTCCCACACTACTGAAAGTAAATAATTTAGGAAAATAATTTAACTTGGACAGATATGGTTTGGAGTGAAGCAAAGCTGGGCAACAGGAGGAGGACACTATTGGAGTAAAAGAACAGCTAAGACTACTTAAACATTTTCATCTGTTATCCTGTTTTTCTTTTCTCAGTGAGTTATATTCCCAGAGTGGATTCAATTTCAATATAACATTATCCTGAATGTCTGCTAGCGTGGATGAAAGAGATGGAAAGGGCACAATTATAAAGTTATGAAACCATTAACATATATTGAGCTGATTACATGCAAGATGGAGTAGAGTCTTACATCACTAGGACAACTTGCACAAGGAGGGCCACCTCCCTTTTTATAAACATGGAAAAGGCTCCTTGTTGCACAGTGTGCTTGCCCTTTAACCCATGTCCACATGCTGGGTCTGACACCTATTATAGCACGTCTGCTGCCCAGACAGTGGGTGCTGTGGACGTGTGTATGCCTAGGAAGACTTGCCTGTTCCCAGGGATCTTGTTGAACTATTCTAGGTATAGGTGATAAAACACATTTGCCTGAAATATATGTCTACCCATACATTATGCATTGTGAAAATCATACAAATATATGCTTCTGGTACTATATTCTGGTTAGTCTTCCAATAGTGTCCCAGAAGTGACTTGTGTTGCATATTCTGGTCTTTTTACATATAATTCCTTGATCATCTTTCAGATCATGAAATGTAAATTTATCTTCCGTGACTGACCCTGGGCTTAGTTTTCTATTCAGCATATTCCTGTTTCAACCCACTTAGTCCTAGCTCTGCCTAGATGGAGATGGCTACCCAGTATTCTGCTAGGAGAATAAAGTTCCCACCTGGCTTTTTGTTCACTCGTGAAGTGAGGATGGTCAAAGTAAATGATTTTGGAGCACACACCTGAAATTTTGTCTCCAACTGAAGGCAGAACTGGAGATCAGCCAGCCTGCTCTGCAGCACAGTGTTTGCCATCAGCAGAATTGCCAAGGATTCGTGGTCTGTGGCCAATTCAGTTATTCTTCTGGAAGTTGCTGGGTGAAGGGAGGGCAAGGGTGAAGGCAAAGCCATTTGTTCCCTTATGGTCTTGCCGTGCTGTTTCCCACTAAACAGGATAGATTCCAAACTGGGGGGAGGACTAAAAGGAAACAACCTCAGGAATCCAAGTTTCCTGCAAATAGGCTTCCATTTAGGAAAAAATTATCAGGTATATTAGATTAAGTTGTTGTGATTCATACTCTTTGCAACATGGTCATAGAGAAAAGCTGTTGTAGACTCAGGCAGCTGCAGCAGTCTTCAGCCAAATATGGATTATGGATACTTACAGCTGCTGTTGGTGGCAAAGTTTCCCGAGGTTGTGCAGCTTGTCTGTTGTTTGTTCTCATAGTCTTACCCTTGCTTGAGATATTAACATCAGTCCCATGGTGGGATGGAAGGGGGAAAGAGGGAGAGAAAAGAGATCACGCTGTTTTTATAAACAGTTGTAGTCTTTCTCAGCATCCTGTTTATGAATTTTGCCCTTCCCCTGTCTGTTGATACATAAAAACATTTAGTGCCAAAGAGATGGTAGTCTGTTTGCAAGATTCCTCAGCTGGTTTTATAACATATTCATGATTACAGTGATTAATCAGTGTAGGTGCAGTATTATGTACTATACATGCAGCATGGACATACTTTCAACTTTATCAGTTTCCTCTTCAGAAAGACTTCAAATTACCAGTGTCCCGACTGTAACCAAAAGGATATGAATGCTCTAGCTTCAGACAAGATTGCGTACAAATATGTGTTATCTTTCATATTAAATGAATTCATTTCATTAAATCCATCTTTTGTGATTAAGAGGACAGACTGAGAGAGAAAAAATAAAATTAAATCAAAATTGCTCTTCTTATCTGCCACTGACAATATGCAAGAGTCATACTGGAATATCGAAGAACAATGAAATCCTTGTGGTCATGATACAACTTACTCCACAAAAATAAGAAGGATTAGGTACTGAAAAACGACCTCCCAGCCTTTAGCACTATAGTAGAGTAGAGACCCTTGGAAATTGTTTCACTGTAGAGATCTTTTCCTCAGTTGGATTTCCCACTGAATTTTCACTTATTTTTCTATTAAATTCTCATTAGACTCACAGTCCCATTAAAAGTAATTTATTTCACATGTGTTATTTTTCATTTTGCTGAGAAAAAACCCTCTAAGTCTTGACCCTGTCTTGAAATAAAAAGATCATTTTTAGGGCAGTTAAAGTCTTTTTCTTTTTTTTTTTTTTCAGAATCAGGTGATGCCAAAAAAGAGAAGGGGGAAAAAAAAGCAATGGAAAAATGCATTTCTTTGTCTCTGCTGCATTTAGGATGTGGTCGTGCCCCAGGAGCCTAGAGAATTGCAGTTACAACGTGCCTGAGCTCAGGGGCCCAACTTTCCGTCTACGTATAAACATTCTTCCCGCTTCAGCCGAAGCATTCACTTCGGGTTTGCGTAAAAAAATATTTGCAAGAACTCTCCCGAGTAAGATCATTTAAGTATGATTTTGGCCACAGCTATTTACAAGTTCGGGCTTTGACTGAAGTGAGTAATTGAATTACGTTGAGCCTCTGAAGTTTGCCTTTTATTTATATATTTCCCCCAATTGTGTGGCTCGGTCTGCCATTGGCTGCGGTCCCTGCAGCCTACCCGAGGGCTCTGCAGTTACATAAGGCTCTGCTGGGAGCCTATATAAAGCCTTTTTGCACGCCAGCAAGAGACAGAATTTTATCAAGATCCAGGTCCCACTGCTTTAGTTCGCACAAGCAGGAGGAGATTTGCTTGAAGATACACCGAAACCTGAGCCCAGGCTGGTTTGTTTGCTAGCCAATACTTCACAGCTGTCAACCTGAGTCGCAAGTAGCAGCTACTCTAAGTAGCTTCTGTGCACTATGAAGAATTTTTCATTTCCTATGCAGGATAACACACATCAGACCGAGAGTCCTTCTCCTCACAGATTCCTGAGTTTGACAAATCAGTCAGATCCTGTTGGAAGACCAGAAAGAGATGAGCAATTAGCTCAAGTAGAGATTGCTGTTCTGGGGGTCATATTTCTGACAGCATCTGTGGGCAATTTTATTCTCATACTGGTGCTGTGGCGAAGAAGAAAGAAGCTCTCTAGGATGTATGTATTCATGCTTCACCTCAGCATCGCTGACTTAGTGGTAGCCTTTTTTCAAGTGCTGCCTCAACTTATATGGGATATTACAGATGTTTTCATAGGGCCAGATTTCTTGTGCAGAATTATCAAATATCTACAATTGCTGGGCATGTTTGCCTCTACTTATATGATAGTGGTCATGACAGTGGACAGATATCAAGCAGTTTGCTACCCTATGGTCACTTTCCAAAAGAAGAGAGCTCTCTGGAACATCCCCATTTGCACCAGCTGGTCTATATCACTGATTCTTAGCCTACCACAGGTATTTATCTTTTCTAAGACTGAAATATCTCCAGGTATCTTTGAATGTTGGGGTGAATTTATTCAGCCATGGGGCCCAAGGGCATATGTGACTTGGATTTTTGTAGTTATATTCTTCATTCCCTCAGCCATCCTTATCACATGCCAGGTTAAGATTTGCAAAATAATCAAAAGAAATATATATGTGAAAAAACAGAATGACTATGAAGTAACAAATCAGAAGCAAGTCCTGCCATCCCGAGCAAGCAGTGTGAACTGTATTTCAAAGGCTATGATCAAGACTGTAAAAATGACCGTGGTGACAGTTGTTGCGTATGTTCTCTGTTGGTCACCTTTCTTTATTGCACAGCTGTGGTCTGTGTGGTTCCCCAGTGTCGTGACCGAAGGTAAGATACTCTCCATCCTCATTCATAACTTCATAGCAGGCTAGCACATTTCTGTATTGCTTTGTATTTGCACTTTGCTTTTGTGTAAAAGTTACATGTGATCATTTCAATATGATTAAAAAGAAAATCCTGGGTTGATTATCTACTGTATTTAATTAGGTACAGAGAACTTCATGTGTTCTGTGATCTAAACATTATATAAGTTTGTATTTTGTGTATGTGTGTATGTTTTGAGTGACTAATGATTTAAAGATTAATAAACAGCACAGGGAAGAGTATCATCTGCTCCGGCAAGGGTTCAGACTTTTAGAGGTTTTAGATATTATAGCAGCAGTATTTTGGGTTCTTGAGGTGAAAAGGAGTAATTAACTATTCAAAGTAATAAAATAAAGGTTTCTTATTTACTGGATAGAACAGTGATGTTATAAGACATCTGATTTTTTTTTTTTAATATTGAAATCGTATTGATGAAATCTCTGTAGTACACTATGAAACAATTAGAAGTTGTGAAACAGCTGGTTTTCAAGCAAAAAAAAGCAAGCCCGAGAGAGATATCAAAGAACATCATGTTGTAAACAAGATTAATCTTGTCAAACCTATACTGTTGCCTCTTTGTGAAAGGCAGACTCTGTATGTGACTTTATTTAAGTTCACCTATTCTAAACTCAAAGATATAAACCAAAGGAGAAAAAAAATCATAGCTCTGCCTGATGAAAAAAACCCTTTTGATCTTTGTTTTAAGAATTCTGTCAGTGTAAATTTGAGTCTTACTGTACATATATTTATATCAATATCTGTGTTTATCCATATCTGTATAGCAGGTTAGTAATTGCTTTTAAATTTAATGCAGCTACATCAAAAAAGAGCTATATGGAACTGTTCAATTGTGAAATGCATAGAATACAGTGTGCTTCATACCTTCAACAATTACAAATTGCATGGAATAAATGGGAATTTCCCATTATTAGATTAACTTTAATATATGAGCAGGTACACCAGAAAGCAGCAGACTGTGAAAATGTTACTTATTTGTACAAGCACTTTATTTACTCTGTTATTCCTTTAACTATTTCATTCTAGGTTCGGCGTTCACCATTATCATGCTCCTTGGCAATTTAAATAGTTGCACCAACCCATGGATTTACATGTATTTTTGTGGCCACATTCCATATTGCACAAATAAGCAGCTGGAGAACACCTCGGCTCAAGAGGAATCGGTGATCACGGGGAGCATTAATTTGGTAGACAGAGACCCTGAGGAAAACAGTACTTCTGCATAAATGTTGAATGCTTTTTGTTGTTTTGTTACATTTGCTATGTTTGCAAGACATACTGGTATTTTACCTCTGTCCCTTGTTTTGTGGATAAGGAAGCTGGAAAAGTGTCTTTTGTTGTGTAAATATATTTCTCTGCAGTCTGTAGCACATACAGGAAGTTTCTGTGTTGTGCAAGCCTGACTCAGTACTTCCATCACCACTGCGTTATCAGAATGAGTTCTTGTAAAGACTGACAGGGATACTTAAAAGTATCTTAGAAATTTTCTGTCCTAAAGTACTTTCTCTTCTGTGATTCTGGATTTCTAAGTAGTAAAATTTTACAACTAATTGGTACCACAAATGGAAACATAATTGGAAAGGAATCTGACATAATTAGACTTGAATATGTGTTCAGATTGAATTGTTCATCGTTCTGGTGTGATTGGGGCACAGTTTGACAAATCTTGAGAAGGCAGCAGAAAGTCAGAAAAATCCATTGCCAGCTATTATTAACGCCTGTTTTAAATTAACTCCTTATATACTTTTATAACATGCCTAGAAGCTTAATATTTTTCGAAAAAATAATTCAGTGTCCTTGTGACACTGAACACCTACTTCAGTTTCAAATGCCACTGTGGATTGCAGGAGGTCAGCAGAGCATAGTAGCAGTCCAGGTTTGTGGCTTCACACCACGGGATTTCATCTTCTCTGCATTCCCTGACGTGCAAGCAGTTAACTGAAACTCCCCACACATACACACACATATACATACTTTAAATAAAAATGGTGCTAGGAATGTAAACTTTCATTTGGTATTCAGACCTATTTTTTCTGGCATGCAATTTATTGACAGAGTGTGCTTAGCACCCTTCAGGCTCAAATTCAATTATTTCCCCTTTGTGGTAAAAATAATTCTGAATATCTTTATCTCAAAATGCCATTTGCTTGCTAGTTTGTGGATGTTTTATGCAGGTAGCTATTTATTCCCCTTCCAGTGTCTGCAATCTAATCAGAGGAGTATGGAAGGAATATCAGCAAGGCTCTTTCAGGTGAGAACAGAGCTGGATTCACAGAGATTCTTGGTGATACTTGCATATCATCTGCCTACATTATACTATGTTTCATCAGTGTTATTCACATTTCATTTTTATGAGTGCTAGCAATCTCAAATTTCAATGGAAAAGCTATAAAAGTGTGTGTGGGGTTTAATAGTCTAAATTGTACTCAAAGAAATTGAACTGTGCGAAGTGCTGCTGTACAATGAATAGTTACGCTTCAGGTTAATGTGTGCTGATACGACTGAATATTCTATCATTTCTATTCCTTGTATAGTTAGACCAGATAGGGGTACAAACCAATATTGCTGTTCTTTATGATGGGAAAAGCTAGTGTCCCAGTCCAGTTGGCAAGAAGAGCAGGTCTCCAGCAAGTAGGAGGAGGAAGAAGGTGGATGAAGATAGTACCAGAGCCACACAGGAATGGGAAGAGTCTGTATGAAGTCTCTTATTATAATTGCAGTTGATACTTTTTTCTTGCTGGATTTTTTTCCCTCTCTTTAATCAATAGTTGTTAATTCTACCCTACAACATGTCCCCAGTTAGAGCAATTCTGTAACTCAAATGACTGTCCTTATCTGGGGTATGAACATCCAAGATACAATCCATACTATTGATAGGACATTTGTTGTATTCAGCCACTGACTTTCTAAGACTTTCAGTCAAATTAGCTCTCAGTTAGGTGCTCCCTTATGACCTAATCCAATGGTTAATGGTGGGGTTTTTTTTGTTTTTCTGTTTCCTTCGATTGCAGTTAGTTACATAGTAAAATATGCAGTGTTGAAGGGAACTGTAAATAGGAACACTTCAAGGAATTACCTGTGTCATTGTACTACTGGATTTGCAGCAAAACACATTGAAAGCCTCAAAAAGTACAACTGCAAGGGAAACAGGCATTCAAATTGCATGCAAATAGTCATCCAGATCCAGAACTGACGTAAGTCACAGTACTGCTCGGAGACCGCAGTGGAGCTGTGCCATTTTACACCACCTGATCTGCCCTCTGATATTTAAAAAGTATAACTTCTGCTACTTATATTTCTGCATTGCTCATATATTTGTTACTGGCTCTATTAATAATTTGGTAGAGCTTGATTTCTCAAATAACAGTAGCTCAATGTTTTCTATATAAGTCTGAGAGCAATATTAACTGTCCATATTTCAGATATTTTGATCATGTAATGAATGAAATGCCAGAACTTCTGAACTTCACTAATGAATGCTCACTGTCTGTAATGTTCAAAACAATGATATTTTAGTCTCTCAAGTGCTTTCTTTCTGATTTTTTCATTTTCTTTCCCCTGAGGTCAGTCCTGCTATTGAGAAGAAAAATAAAGGTTACTGTGCTACAGTGTCAAACTACAGGCTATGGACACTTTTAGTTTCAGTCTATCAGGAGGTATTTGAACGCTGGTATTCCTGCTTTTTTTCGTAGCAAAGTGGATTGGGCTGCATTTTCCAGATGTCAGTCATTATCCCGCATGGCCTGCCCTGCCTGCCCCATGGACAGCTCTGACCCCTGACACACACATTCAATTAATTTTGATAATTCTTTTTTTTCTAATAAAGTGTCCTTTACAGGGCTTTTCTTATTTCTTAAAGAAAAAGACATTTAAAAATATAATGAAATTTTTCTCTCTGTAAATTTGGCTATCAGTTTTCTTGGGAGTTGTAGTTTGAACATCTTGTGCCCTTGTTTTCCTCTCTATTTTCATTCTTCAGCTGGACTATATCTTTTCCAGTTCACTGTCACTTAGATTTCCAATAGGCATTACATTGTCTTATAAGATGGATGACTGTGAGACATCACCGTAGTCTGGCTAGGGTGTTTAATCCATATGGGAAAATCAGAAACTCGAACGTACATGTCCCTGGAGGCACTGTGGAAGCACATGCAAATGAAAAAATCCAATTATCAGGTGAAAGCCTTCCTCATCAATTCCTAGATTCTGATTTCTCACACAAATCACTGAGCAGAAAAATACATAGCGTACAAGTTCACACTCTTGAAGTGAATGGGTATGTTGTTGATACAGGCACTGCAGTATAGTTTCTGGTTATCTGTTGGGGGTTTTTTTGTTGGTTTTTTTTTTTACTTTCCAGGATTTTGTTACCACTTGAGAAAGGCATAGTTCAGTAAAAGGAATTAGGTTCTTTTTAAAAAATTAGTAGTTTATATTTTGCAGTACAGGTAAGAAGAATCAAAGACAATGTAATCTATCAATTCTGTATAGATCTATTACAGAAAAAAAAAACCAACTAGTAGAATGAAAGGAAAATCCCAACATGTGTTTTGCATTCTTTACAGTATATTTTGATAATTCTGTTATTCTACAGAACTGCTGCTGTATTTTCATAGCCAGTCCCAGGTCAGATACTTGTAAATGGTGAATACTGAAGCCAGAGGTGTCGGGTGATAATACTTCTCTTTAATCTTTCAATGAAATGATGCTGACAAATTGTAAAGATGGTGCCAAAATAATGTCCTGCCAATGTTACTTTGATCACTTAGTTCTGACAATGGTAACCGGTTATTGGGTCAAATAAACTGCTCCTGTCTCTGTGTTGTTGGGGGAAGACTGGCAGTGTAATGTGGAGACCCAAGTTGGAACTGGCAGAGTTTATTATGTGAGGCAGACATGGCATGCAGACATGGCTGTATTGTCTAGTTCCCAAACACATGGCCAGGATAAAAGTATCCTCAAGAGCTTGAGAATGTTAGCTATTCTTGGCTGAAGAGTATCGTGAGCAGACAAAGGCAAAGCAAGATGATCCAGCTACTAAGTTCTTTCAGTCAAAACCAATTTGGGTTGGATTCCTAAAAGAAAACAAACAAAAAAACCCACCCCAAACCAAGCAGGCCACTTTCTGTTGTCTTCACAAGGTAGGGATTTGGCCCTGAATGCCCTGGGTATCTACAGGAAACATCCATGATTGTGAACCAGTTGATTCATACATGCAGCAAAACAGGACTGCAAAGGAAAACAAACCAAATGGGAATTGTATTAGAGTAAGGCAGTCACAAATAATTTATTTACTACTGTATTAGCTGATCCATATAGATTTGAATTGAAACGAAATAGCACTCTTAGAAAATCAGAAATAAAACCTGATGTAATTTATGTTACCACATCAAAACTCCAACTGCCATCCCAAACCCCACCTCTTCAGTCCTATGTGTGCCAACCCCAGGCCTCTCTATGCTCTCATGGTCACAGGTAGGGCCTCATGATCTGCAATGCAGTTCCCAGACTCTACCCGCCCTAATCTCTTGCAGAGGTACCCCAGGTTGTCTTCACTTTGCCTCTCTGAAACAAAAGGATAGAAGCTGTGTCTTTTTCTTGGGCTTATATGATGCTCCTGCTATTGCCACTTGAGGACATTCTGAGGGTCATCTCATTAAGAAGGCAAATTCTGGGCATCTTTAAAAGCCCAATTTCCATTACTTTGCACTTCATTTTTTCAGGAATGAAAGAAAGAATAGGCTTTGAGTGAAACTAAGTAGGCCACACCCACTCCCTCTTGCTTTCTTTTCTTGCCAACACAGCAGACAAAAGCATACGCTTTCCAGCAGTAGGTCATAGCAACTAATTTAACTGACCTATTCTATCGTCCAGCTCCATAATGAACTTTGGAGGTAATGAAACTCTAACCAAAGGCTTCTTGAATTTCCATCCAAATGTTGCCCTAGAGGTGCAATGCAAACATATTCAAGTGCTATTGTATTCATCAAATGCTTTTTTATATCATGACTGACACTCTGAAACACCTTCAGAATGGTGGATTTATGTTTCTTGCATCCATTTCAGTATACTTGCCAAAAATTGTTAAAATTATATATTACCCAAATTTTAGCAGCAAATCTCCTGAATTCTGAATTAACAACACAGGAATCAGTAGGACCTTGTGGAGGAAACATTTCAATACCTTCTGGGAAAGAAGTTTGAAAAAATGCCAAACAAAAACATTTGACCTTGAAAATCTATGGAAATTGTGGCTGGGGAGTTGGATACAACTAGAGACAGATAGCATGTTACATCCCAGTAACCACTTTTCAAGAGAATTGATGCAGTAACAGATATCAAAACCAGATACAAGAAAGACTTCATATTATTGTGATCCTCATTGTCATTGTCATCGTCATCATCATCATTATTTACAAGAAATCAGCATATAACCTACAGTAACTTTTAAAACAAAACAAACTTGGCACAGTGCAACATATGTAGACCAGTTCTGAAACTGAAATAATACAAAAGGCATGATTTCAATAAAAAATGCAGCTTTTATCTCTGATGTTGCTATTTTATTTAGCTAAAAAGGTAGAGATATGTTCTTTGTTTCCAAGACTATTGTTCTGTGCACTGAATTCCATGAAGCTACCCAAAGACAAATTTTGGTACAAAACATTCAAAATTTGTTTCATGTTTATATGTTTAGTCGTGTATATACTAAACCAAAATTGTTGCTTTAAGATGCTGGTCTTGTATTCCTTAGCTTGTTCTTGAGTTCAGTTATTATCTATACCACCACCTTTGAAGACATACTTGGAATAAATTATCTGCTAGCTATCACAGTATATTGGAATTGTTTGTCCATGTCTCTAAATGTATTAATAGATGTCTGGCCTCAAATGATTTAATGCTGAGTGGCTCCAGCTTTTGACTTACTGATGGGACAAATTGTACTTCATCATAGAGAATACAAGCCTTCTGGCAAGCACAGTCATGATGTGAACACACTGCTTATTGATACATTTAATACAAATTCCAGTCTGCTGGCGATGTGATTCATATTCCTGATCCTCTGTTGACAAGACTGATGCAATCTCATGTTCTGAGATGGTATGTGTTCAGCTGTAACTATCTGTTCACAAAAAATATGTGAGCAAAACCTCATGAAAGAAATCCTTATTTTCTCCTCAGCACCTGGGTGTCTTGGAGTTTTTCTGTGAAAGAAGGGATTAAAACCTCCACCACTGTAGCATTTGGGCTTGATTTGTGTGAATGGGCTCCATTCACACAGAGGAGCAATACTGGATTGTAGGACACTTACATGTAGACTGTATTAAAGGAATGATATGATGGAAAATCAAACACTTACAGCACCAGAAGTACCTCAGTGTCAGTATGCATGTGCTTAATACACTAGTTAATGACATGGAGCTGCCATAGGGCTGCCCTGCTGCTGTTCCTGCAGATCCTGGATGGAGCATGCCCAGCGTATACACAGTCTTTGGGAAATTTCCCCGCCAAAGTCTCTCTGATGTGGATGTGGAAGATCAAATAGGAGTAAGATGTCATATAAAAGCTCCCTCAGAGTGCACTAAAAGTGCACATGCACTAAAGGTGCATACTGGATGGCTAAAGCATATTGTGTTTATTTAGATTGCTAACAGTGATGATCAGAACTGGACCACATATATTATTAACAAGGCTGTCTGCCCATGGACATATGCACACAAACAGGCAAACTGATCACGAAGTACCTCAGGTGATGTCCATATTGGAGGCACTAGCACAGGCATATCCTTAGCTACTTCTTGCACTTTTTTTGTAATGAAACAGTGCACTGAATATCCAACTGGGCATGAACAAAACAAAGCGAGCGACTAGCGCATTGGAAGTTGACATAATTGCATAGTGCATACAGATGACTGTGCAGGCAAGTCCTACCAGGGTGCCACTGGCTATTTTGGGAGCCCAGAGGGCAGAAGCGCTCTGCCCAACACTCCCTCCACCTCCACCTCTTCCTCATTCCATGGGACTAAAAGGAGGAGATGACATGTGGTTGCATCTCTGCAACATAATAAGCATATAGATGTGTAAGCGTCTTTGTCTTTTGACTCTTTTTCCCCACAATGTCACCTTAGTCTGGTAGTGTTCGTAGAAACTCCTAATGATTCTGCAAGAGAAGGACATTACCCTATGATAGAGGATTTGTTCTGCTGAGAATGAGACAGTTAAGCTCATCTTACTTGCAATTTAAGCAAGGACTGTCTCTAAGGTGTGAAGTGTTGAATTTTGTTTTTAATTACCCAGGGACACTATAAAAAAATACATTTTCAGTCACTGAAATGGAGGAACCAGACTGACTGAATACCTGACTTATGTATTAATTCAGTAGGTTCAGGTTTTCCTTTAATAAAGATTCTTTCCTATAAATCAAAAAAGATGAGAGGAATATCATAAATATAAAATTAGGCTAATCCTATTGAATTTTAAGCTGTGTTGAGGCTGTAAGATAGAACTAATACATTGATAAAAGACAAAGAGTTAACTTGATACTTTGATCAAAAGAAATACAGTATTTTATGTGCATTATCTGTAAAATATCTGGAGGCACAAAAGGACTGTTCTTAGAATGCTATCAAATGCTGTTGTATAAGTCAATTTCTAAGGTAAGTCCATCATTGTGTAATAAAAACATCCACGTCAGAAATAGAAGTGTTTATATGTTAAAATTTAATCTTGTAATTTGATACAAACTGCATAAGTTGTAATACTGTTTTTTTTCTATACTGCTCTCCAAAGCTGAAACATGTTCTCTGCCTTCAGGATAAGAAATCAACCAATTACAAGTTTATACATGCATTTGTGTCCTGGAGGGAAATGTAGAGTTGATTCAGCCAAAATCTCAGAACTGAACTGCATTCAAATTATTCATCATCCTCCTGCATCTCTAAGAGAAAGAAATTATGCAAACAGCATTATTTTTCACAGAAATTTCAACATTTCTGTTAACACTGAACATTATGAAAATATATTGTGGTATGCTATGTAGCTAGAAAATGTCACAATATCCATAACTTTCCAAGTTAATATTTCAGCATTGTATAATTTCACATTGTTATCAAATAATGATTTACCTTGTAATAATGAGAATGGGGAAATAGGAATGGAAATACTTCTTCAAATTCTACTCCGAAAATTCTTTTAAACTTCTGCTTTTTACACCCCTCTGGTGTAAAAAGTAATGCAAATGATTTAGATGAGTCTCCATTAGTGGCACAAACTTTTACACTTCATTGTGCTCCCCAAGGCGTGCTGCATGCTCAGAATGTGAATAATCACCCAGAGATGAAAGTGCTTAATGTATCACATGTGACGGACAAGATAAATCAGAAAACTGCCTTGGTTCAAAAAGACATCCTACCTGAACCAAGGTTTGAAACCAAGTACGTACACACCTTCAGACATACAAACAAATTTTGCATTTAACGTAAAAGCAAGTTGGAGGAGCAGGTACTCAAAAAGCTTCTTCATGTCCTAGGCTATTTAGGACTAGAGCACTTACTACAAGACTCAAAACCCAGTAAAGTGCAAGCACAATTATTGCCCAATCCCTATCAACAACAAGTTTATCCCATCTATCTGGATTAAAGCGAGGTTTGGCAAAAGGCTGCATCATGTGAAAACCTGTGGTTTCCTTTGTGGTCTGTGGAGAAAATGAGGCTATTTCTCCCTGGGTAGGCTTTAAAATGATATCGTCAAACACCTTAATGTGTCACATACAGAACTATGTTTAGGAACCATTTCCATGCTATGCAATGTTAACCCAATGGTCATGTGTGCTGCCAGTTGTTTGGTTGCTGTGTGATTGAGTGGCACATTTGCAGCCTGAGTACCAAGCAAATACATGTAAGGAAGCATAGACTGTAGAAAACAGTCAGTTACTAAGCAAGCTTTCTGCAGCACATATGCTACGGAACAGCAAATTGTAACAGAGAGATGAAAATATAGGTTTGAGGGTCTGTGAACAATGCCAATTGGTATGACACAATTACAGAAGCATTTGTGCTAATTTTTTCCTACCCCCCTGAGAACATCTACAGACTACGTAATAACAATCAAAGTTTGCAGTTTGTTCCTTGGCAGATGAACAGTTCAAATTTTAAGCTGCTTATATGACTTTTTTTTTTTAATGTCTGCAGTTTGAAATTGATTGCTGCTTGAACAATCTGGCACCTCTTTCTTACCAAGCCTTGGTTTTTTTCTGAAGTTTGAGAGTGTTCTGTTGGAAATTAAAGTTGTTATGACTGAATCACTCTCAAAGCCAGTGAGTATCTAGTGGGTGACAACAACCTGCCACCTTTTGGGGCTCCTAATCTTAGGTCTGGCTGAAGAGATCAGGATTCAAGGTAATGTACGGGTCTGGAAGAATCCCTGTGAACTGTCCTCAGGGGCTGCCCCAGTCCCTGGCATGCTCTACATGATATCTGGAGGAAGGGGTGATATACATCTTATTCTTATGCAGGGGGTATGCGGCCATATAAGTGGATTTCTGGCCCTTACTGATTTGTTTGTCAGACAGGAAGAGAATATTACATAAACCAGTTATTCTCTTCATTATCCTCTTATCATCTACATTACAAAAAAGACCTTTAAAACAGCCCTTTAAAGATTATTATACTGAGTGCTATATAAACAGATAGGAAAAAACTATTCCTTCCATAACATACTCACTTTTTATTTAAGACTAAATGCAACATTGTCAAGCAACCAAAGATAGAAATTATGAATCCTTTTCAGTCGGACAGTAATCTGAAAGTGTGAATATTTTCCTAACATAGTTTGTTTTATTTTCACTCGATACATCAGCTGTTGAACACAGAGGCTTCCAGGCTGTCCCATCCTTCAACAGTCTAAGCCCAAATACCAAAACATGGCTCCCAAAGAGCAACACTGCACTGAGAATTAACACTTGCAAATAAATAAGAGTGCATCTCTTTCTGCCTTCATCAGCTACCGATGGTACAAATACCACTGTGAAGGTTTCCTGTATCTTAAAGTCACAGTGCAGTATGATATACAATGTGTATTTTAGATACCCATAATTGTGTGGTTAAAGAAAGAGGCCAAGATATGTGCAATCTTAGCAAAAAGCAGTCTTTGAAGTGTAAGCCTTTAAAAGAACAGCTTGTTTATTGAAGAGCAAAGATTAATTACAGGTATAATTTTAAATACAAATCAGTTATACTATATTCTCATTATTAGAGCTACTTGTGTTTGTCCTCCTGAATATGAAAATAATGGGACTGAAATGGGTAAGAAAAGAAAAAAATGAGACAGGGGAAAAGGAGTGAGAGCCTTAAAAGTTTGCTTTAAATAAAGACAGGAATACAATGATCATGGAGAATAAAAAGAAATGGTACCAAGGATACCGGTGACTGCACTTACTCAGAAGTTCAACCTAGCTTAACAGCTTCAGATATAAGCTTTCTTGTAAATCTCATGATTTTTGTATATGTCTATTTGGAAAAGCATGTTGGTGGTTTATTCTGAGAAATTTGTCATATGGCTACAACATTAATTCTCTTATAAAGTGTTCTTAAATGGGAACTACAGCAAGTTTTAAGAGTGTGAAGCTTGTAAGGTTGTCTCAGTTCTAATTTTAATATCCTAACAAGCCAGCCTACATCAAAGTAACTGGGTGTTAAATAAAAGTGCCAATATATCCCTTTTTTCATTAAGCATGCCATACTTGTCTTATTCAATGTCAATTAAATGAACAGAGGCTTCTCAAACCAGTAAGGAACCAATTACACATTAAGGGCTTGTCTCTGACCTTTGTTTAAAGAAAGTGAATGGTGAAATGTAGTTTTATCCCTGAATTTGATTGTGGATGTGCTAGATTGCTTTTAGTAAAAATGTGGTAGATTGCTAGTGACATTCACCCCAGTTCAACCGCCAAGGAGAGCTCCAAATGGGAAGAAGAAGGCAGCTCAGGCACTAGGCACTGTGGAGGTAGAGATGCTGGGCAGAGGCTGCTGGAATCCTGGGAGCCGTCTGATGGGCAGGCAGTGGAGCTGGGAAGGAGCGTCCTACTTGCAAAGAACCAGTGAGAGCTGCAACGTGTGTTTCTAGGGCTTGGCTGCAGACGAAGTCAGGACGATGGGTCCAAACAAGACCTGCAGCAGGACTGAATATTTGCTGTGGGTTTGTGGCCAAGCGTGTGATTACTTGAGGAAAATGGGTAGGCTTGAGTAAGCGTTTGCGAAGCCAGAGCAGATGTCTTCCATCCTGGGCTATTCCTCAGATTTGAGATAAGAATTGCTTTTAACTTTCCTTTAACATTGCCAGAGAAATGTGTATAAAGTATTTCAATTTATTATTGTTTGTAGCTATCATAATAAAGGAATTTATGGAAGTTCCTGGGAATCCCTCATTTGACACTCTAGAGGAGGGTGTGTATGGGCGAGGGCTGTTGGGTTTGTCTGAGAGAATCAAATCCATCAGAGAACTTGGTTCAAGTTGGGTGAAAGGTTTCAGCTAAAAAAGTGTAAGAAAAAAAATGCAAAATGTCAAAATGATCAGTTTTTCATTTAAAGATTATCAGTTTATGAAAAAGTAAATAGGGATTCATCTGCAAAATGAAACAAGATGATTTCTTTTCAATTTTCTGTTTCAATAAATTAGAAGAATCTCTCAATTTTGAATTGATCTCAATGTCCTAGCTTAAAAAATATGCATTATTTAAACAGCTCTGCTTCTGGGAGAAGTTGGCCCAATGTGCTACCAAATACGAAAGGACTGGGTATGCCACACATTTCGGAAGAATGCTCTGAGATCACTGTCTGGGTAGTCACCGCTCAGCCTTCATACCATCTCCTGAAATGACCATGAGTGGGGACTCAGTAAATATAGATAGCGTTCTAACCCCTCTTTAACCATATGTCTATGTAATTTTTGTGTCTCCTTTATGATATTACAGGCAACTGAGCTGCTGAAGTATATTTCTGCTAGATACATTGTTCTTCTAAATAGCTATTAAAACCTGCATTATGTGGAAAAGAACTATGGGCTAAAACTTCTTGGATTCAGATGCAAATGAACAGGGAGGTAATAACCAGGCAACATGATTGTTGAATCATAAATCTCTCATGGAATAATAATATAAAAAATGTCCATGTATAAATAATGCCTTTATGTTTTGAAATTTGTCATACCAAGTGGCACACCAGCAATATGAACTGAGGGTTTCAGCAATTTTTAGCACACGGATACTTCACAGAATAATAAAGAAAATGACCTGATATTCTTCCTACAGGAAATGCATCCTACAGGAGACAGCATAGTTAATTGAAAAGGCACCTCACTGAGAGGTAAGTCCTATACTGCAACATGCAATCATTTTCTCCAGAAATTTGTTCAAGTATTGCATTTGACGCTGTTCCTTTATGAGGAACATGCCCATCAAAAATTGGGAATTTTTACTAACTTTTAGTGGGATTAACTTTAAATGAAAAAGGTTTAGATATTGTATCATAGTATCATACAATTATTTAGGTTAGAAAAGACCTCTGGAGGAGATGGAGTCCAACCCCCTGCCCAAAACAGGTCTAATTACTTCAGGTTGATCGGGGGCTTGTCCAGCAGAGAGTGCTGCATAGATTATAAACTTCATCAATTCTATTTTTGGCTCAAAGCCCTGTGTTTGTAACTAGGCAATCCCAATAACTGGGGATTTTAAGGAAGCTCATTTATTCTATTTTTCATGGTCAATTTTCCAAGACCATATACTTTTATATTATATTTCCCAAGCATACTTCAGTTATGCCAATATACAAATAGCCAAGAAGTTGGCTCCTATTCTGGATTTCATCATGGCTTAATCTTTACTTTTGCATCAGAACTAGAGTTATGTGACATATTTTTGGAATACTGCAAAGTTCTGACAATGTAGTGGAAAACCTTTTATGGATCCTTCAGACACATTGATTTTTTTATTGTTGTTCTCAGATTGCAATTTATGCTATTTCTATTTATTTCTAATTTTTGGCAGCAAGGATTTTAACAGGGTGGTAGGGTTAGTCTGTATGCGTTCTCAGAGCTAGTTCATCATTAGTGCTGACCTGCCACTAGCACACTGCTAGAACAGAGGTTTAGTGAATAAAGTGAAAACGATCACTCAACTCTCTGGAGTCACCCTTTGTGCCTTATTGTCTGAACCTGGCCCAAACAAGTTCGTGCTGCCTTGTTCTTGGTATGTATTTTGGAAGCTAGCATCTAATTGAGGCCACAGCTCTGCTCTTGAACCTGGAACTGTTTGATTTTGGTTTCACTCTTTGGTTCAGGTACGAGCTTAGCCACATCTGAATGTGGCAGTGGGAGGACGACACCATACTCTCCTCACCCTTCCTGCCTCCACACTAGTGTCCTTGCATCCGCAAATAAGAGAAGTGACCATGCTGCCCTCCAATGCTTTCCCAGCTTGGATGGCTGGAGAATCAGGCTGGTAAGGGTGCACCAGCCCTGCAGCGGAGATGGCACAGGAACCCCAGCTGGGAGGTTTCATATGTAGTTGGCGGGAGGATGGAGAGCAGATCAGAGTAGGACCCTCTCTTGAATTTTTGGAGATCATCTCTAGAGAAATCACTCTTCATTTAACTATTCAGACAGCCTATGCAGGTTACCTGGCCAATATAGTTATCTAAAGTTTACTTACTTTAGTAACCTGTATTACTTCTGTGCTCCACACATACAGAGGGATATAATTCTTTGAAAAGGGGTCTCAAAAATGTCCAAAACGACAGCAAGATGGGTAAGAGAGAGCAGGCATGGCACCTTGAGTGGTCCACATAAGCGCTGAGTGGGAAAAGTTAATACTGTGAGTGATAAAACTGAGCTTTAGGTAGTAGGACCTTCTTGTTTGGATAAGACTAAATGTTCAGTGAGAAAGGTCATGACAGGGTAGATAGACAGAACATTTGTTTTTCTTTAATGTGGGGAAGACAGCATTAGAAGCTGATTCATTTCTCACTAAATGTCTGACAAGTAGGCTAGGTTTTTACAAATGGAGTAAGATGGCTAACATCCTTGTGACAACCAAGTGGCAGATTATTTCTTGTCCTTGTCCTTGTTTCTTTGAGATAGATTTGTGAACAAAGGAAGTGTGATAAATATTTTAAACCTTTATTTCATTTAAACATGAAATATTAATGGGTTGGTGATTTATATGTTAAGACCTTACCATTTTAAACCATTTCCTTTTTCTAGTACTTTGAGGAAATGAAAAGAAGATTATAACTTTATGGACTCTTTAGATAAAAAATACTCAGGGAACTTTTAGAACTTCTTATTTTGACGGTAATGCACCAATAATCATTTTGAAATACCCCTCCATTTATTTATGGTATTTCTACTGTACCTGCTACATAAAGCACCAAAGACTGATTGCAATGAAGTCTGGCAATAAAATAGCTTTCTGATGTATTTGAAATAAACAGCTCAACAAACTTGACAACTGACCTTTGCACGTATCTTAATAATGGGCAAGCAGAAACCAGTGGGTTTCTTTTGCATTTATTGCTTGAAGAAGCTGTTGGAAGTAGCTCTGCAGCTGTAGCTGGTGGCTCTGGCTTAGAGTCGTGTCTCTGGGGATCCGTGTGACAAAAGGTTCAACCAGGCATCCTGGGGACGATCCCAGTACCCTGATTTTTGGACTAAGGTTGTGGAGCGCTGCTTTGCCTGCATCCTGGGCTCAGGTGCCACAGGGAATGTGAAGTATCTTCCCACAGATTTTACTGGCATCTTCACAGAAGTTTCCCTGTTGCTGATTATGAGGCTGTCATATGCTCATCGAGTATGACCTGGCAGCTCAGGCCCTGTGTCAGCAGTACTTGCAGGGGTGCCTGCACAGCCCACCCTTGGCAGGATGGCCCGAATAACAACTGCTGTTGGGTGGGAGTGTGAGTGTCCACAGGGTGTGCGAATAAGATACCCCAAACCGTATGAGATGGTGTCTGCCCAACTGACAGTGCTAAAGAGGAGGATAACTGTTGGCCAGATTAAACATGAACCAGGGAATTATAAAGAGACTTTTGAGACACAGGGCTCAGCTTGGGAAGCAGTATAAGCATGAAAATTTGTAACAGTGGGGAGAGACCTTGGAGTGGGAATGGAGCAGTAATATAAATCTGGTTTGAGACTATCAGAAGCTGCCTCACCAGCACTGTGAGCTCTGCCTCTGCCTGATGGCACGTCTTCCCCTTTGGATGAGATGAGCAGCCTGCATCCAACAGCTGGAGTGACAGTGTTGGGTGCACCAAGTGGGGACCCACTCCTGGGGCATGCTTATATGACCCTGTAGGATGATCTCTCACCGGCTTTGAACTAGGGGGCTGTGGGGAGCAGCATGGGATTTGGAGCACCCACATCTGCAACAGGAGGAACCCTTGCTCCCAGGAGAGTCTGGTGCATGTAACCCACATGGGTGAGGGCACGTGGGATGTGTGTGCACCCAAGCGTGTTTGGCTGCTGGTATGTATCAGAGTGAGTATAACTTTTTAGTATTAGTCATAGAGAGATGTTTGGAAATGTGTACCTGTATGTTAACATTTTTAAAGTGTCTGGTATTGTGGTGTATCTGTTGTATTGCTGGTATTGATTCTAAGTGGTATTGGTCCTGAGCTCACTGACTGGCAATTAATTATGTGTAGCTTTGATCTTGATTTTATTTAAACTATGTGAATTGAACATCTTTTCCCCAGACAGGTGTCTGTCAAGACATAGCACAGTCACTGTATAATAGTTGAGCAGTGTTCAGAGGTGATGTGATTTCCTTAGGGATCCTCCAGAAAATTGAGGGTGTCTGCTTTCACCTACTGCTGTATTAATCGTGCCTCCTTGGTGAGGCTGGGGAGGGAAGACTATGTGATGGCTACCTGAGGGCTGCGATATCCACCTTGGGGGCCTCCCCCTCAGTCAGCTGATGTTTCTTTAGGAGAACGAGGCTGCTCTGCTTCTTGTTTTCCCTTGTTCCTTCCACCCACAGTTTCTTCAATTTATTAGCTTAAGGTCAACCTCGTTACAATCAGCTTCTTGTGTCTGTCTTTGTTTTTGACTTTTACCATATTCTTGTCTTCCTTCTAATTCCCACTCTGAATCTTACCTGCTAAGCCCAAAACATCTCCAGAAAGCTCTTCTGTCTTTCAGATCTCTTTTCTCACTCTGTCTCCTTCCTTTCTTCTCTCAACTCATATACAGCACATATCAGGAAGATGTATACTTCATTTCACTGCCAATGTTACATGAAATCTTCACCGGCATTTGTGTGGACACAAATGTGGGTCATACTCCAAGCAGAAATGTCCTTTATGGATTGCAGGCTTGACTGAGAGGAACAGGTGAAACTGGGTGATCGGACAGCCAAAACAAGTGGCAAACTTTCTAGCGATTTCAAGTCTATTACATGTGTGTCTACTTTAAGTCTCCTATATTTACATATATGTGTGAGGGACAGTCTGGCTGGCTGGGGGCAGCTTTGGCATCCAGTATTTCTGGGATGGCCAGAGAAGAGGCTGGAGTAGCCAAGCATGTGGCTAGCGGGAGACTGTGTATTCTGGAGTCTGCCTATGCCTGCCTGCAATTTGGACAATGACAATACCCTGCAAAGAGAGAACTTTTTAGGGACCACTGGCACTGAAAGCAGCATGGAAGATTTGCCCCTGGTGTCCTACAAATCCAAAACAGCTGACCATGACATTTAGAAAATTCAGTCACTAGAGCAAGCTGAGCAGTTTACAGGGCCCATGTGTGGGTAAGCATATAAGAATAAACTGTTCAGCCTGTATATTACCCAAAACATTTACACACTGTCCTGTAAATGGATTATGTGATATTCTACAGAGCAGTACAAATAAATCCAACTCAGGCAAAGATATGCTGAGTTGGCTGCTTGTTGAAAGCCAGAGAGTGCACAAACATATACAGACATCAGCATATACGCATATGCTACTTCAAACGCTTATAAAAAAGAAGATACATTAAATTCCGGGGAGGCTTTTCGGAATCCATTCAGGGTAGGATTTACGAAGCTTTTTCATGTCTTTGAATACTCAGCTCCTATTAAAATGGATTGGAACTGAGCATCCACACCCCTCAGGAAGTTAAAAAAAAAAATCATTAGTCACTTGGTGCCTCAGTTTCCCTTTTGTGAATGAGGAATAATAATTTTCCTTTCTTTCACCTCTCATCTCTCATAGCTATTTTGAAGCTGGATTTATCTCTTTAAATAGGTGTGACATCTAGCACAGTGTGGTCCTGATCTCAGACAGAGCTTAAGTAGGACAGTAAGGTAAATAATGAACAACAACAGTAAATATTTGAAGTAAAAAACATTTTAAATGGTTGATTATGTGCATAAATATACTCCTCCTGAAGTAGAGTTATTCCATATGGCCAGGGTTTTCTTAGAGTATGGTTGTCAAGTTAATCTAACAGGTTGCTGCTGTTGAGAAGAGCAGTTCCTTTCTGTAGCTGCTCATGATCTTACATCCCCAGCCTCTTCTTTGTGCTGACACTGACTCTGATGGGAGCTGGGTTGGGAAAATGAATTGAGAAAACTGGTCCATGACCTTTCACTCATTCCTAGCTGTCTGTGCCCTTCCCTGCCTTGTGTTGGTTCTAGCTTTCATGTTCAAAAACTGATCTAATTTAAAAAACCCACAGAACTTGGGGGTAATGGACACATTTTGGGGGTATGTGTTAGCTTTTTGTCAGATTAGCTCAATGATCTCATTAATCTCACTGTTGTAGGAAAGCAGGAGTAGCTTTAGTAGGATTCTAGGAAAGTAGCACTAGTGGTGGGAGGCTGGAGAAAGGGCAGTCTAAACATGACTTCAGTCAATAAGCTAAGACTAGTGGGGGAAAAAAAAAGAAAAAAGGAATTTCAATGTGCTCTTGACAACTCAGTAATATACAAACATCATAGTGATACAGCTAATACTTCAGTACAGGAAAAAATGTGAGTAGGCTACTGATCATTCAGCATAGCATTCAGACTAAAAACCAGAGACTGAAAACCTAATCTATTAAATAATACGGACAAGCTGTTGTATTATCTGATCAACACTCATTTGGCATCTAATAGCTGTCTAGAGCTGCCCATTAAGAAGCCTGCACTAAGCGTCCTTGAAAGTATGGTTTGTGCATTGTTTAATAAATCACTTCAGTGTTGTGCAGAATGAGTTCCATGCAGATTTGCTCTAGAATTGTCCTGGGGCTAAGGCTAGACTGACCAGCCTATAGTTCCCTAAATTCTCTTTGTTGCCATTTTTTGAAGATGGGTGTAGCACTTGCCTTTTTCTAGTCATCTGTCCAGTCATTATCTAGCTCAGTTAGGAATTTAGGAATTTCTTGTTTAGCCAAGCTGGCCTTCTGCTCTGCCTGCCTATTTTCTTGCAAACTGGGATGAATTGTTCTTACATGTCGTGGAGGTTGTCCTTGGAGATCAGCCAACTCCCCTGGGCACTTTTGCCTGTGAGAACAGCCTCCCAGGAGGACCAGTTTAACAATTCCTTGAACAAACCTAATTCCACTGTCCTAAAGTCCAGGGTCTTTTGTCGTAGTTTTTAGAACAATTTAGGTTGGAAGAGACCTCTGGAGGTCATCTGGTCCAGTCCCACACCCAAAGTAGGTCCGATCTAACTCAGGTTGCTCAGGACCAAGGACAGAGGTTCCACACGTTTCCTGCGCCATCTCTTCTGGTGTTTGATTACTTTCAGGGTTAAAAAACCTCAAACTTCTGCCTACCCAGAATTTGCCTTGTTTTAACCTGTGACCCTTATCTCTCGTCCTATCACTGAGCACCTTCAAGAAGAGTCTGGCTACATCTTCCCTATACCCTCACACTAGATACTCAGCTACTTACCTTTCTCACTTCCCTCAGGATCCACATTGTGGTCACTGCAGCCAAAGGTGCCCTTGACTGTCACATCCCCAACCAGTTCTTCCTTGGTTTTGAGTAGCAGATCAAGCAGAGTACCTTCCATGGACAGCACATGTGAAAAAATCCTCCTCAGAGCATTCCATTAATATCTCCGTTGCATAGGTGATGAATAGCTGAAAAAGTTCATTTCTTACGTTTAACTAGAAGCTGAACAGCTAAAGCTTGACTAAGTTCCTAGCTTGGCCAAAGCAATAACCACCCCAAAAGTACACTATTTATTCGCCTGTGACACTGATGTGAACAACATATATATGATATGTAATTTGTCAGAATTTAACAGCAATGTGCAGCTCCAGTCATAACCTGAAAATATTTCCTGTCTGATAGGTATTGACATGGAGAATACTAAAGTCTATTTGTATCAAGGATTAGGCATCCTTATTAAAAGGTTCTGATTAGAAACCATTGACAGTACAAGTAAGATACCATATGGCTAGATCTTTTTTACGTCATGACAGTTGGTCTCAAAAAGGGCAGAAAGGCCTACCTCAATAATCACAGTTCTGCAGTGAATAATTTAAAGCAATAACAATAATTTTATTACTGAGTATCATTATTATTATTAGATTGTCCTGCAGAATTTAAAATCATGATGAAAACCACCTATTGATCGTTTTAAGTGTTCACAAATATACCATTTTGTTTTAGATTATTTGCTGTTTAGCTGGTTAATTAGGATATAGGAAATCAGATGAAATGCAAGGCTTCAGCTCTTCATGTGACACATGAATATGCATCATTGTAGACTTATCTTGCTTTCTCACCAGTCCTTAGTGAGGCCATGTATGAGACTTATCTCTCATTAGAAGTTCTGCAGGAAAGCAGTGCCGTCAAATACAGATGTCTGGCAATCTTTCAATACTTATGTCTATTTTTAATAATTTCCCAACTAGAGCACTGTGGGAAACACAGGACAAAAGTATATTTGGATATATTTATCCAAGAGATTTACAACTGTTACGAATCTCCAAATAGTACACAATGTGACCCTGTGTTCCTCAGCAACACAGGCTACTGTGGGCACTTCTGATCTGCATTCAGCTCTTTACACTAGTTTGCCACAGCTGAGCTTGGGGTTTCAGTTCTTATATAATTACATTTGAAAGTCTAAGTCCAGATAATCTGAAATATCATCAAAAGCTCGAGGGTAAAATCATCTTCCCCTCCTTGTATGCTATGGCATAAAAAGGAGCGTGTTGTATGTTTTATAGGTACAAATTCCTGTATAAGGATAAATACTCTGAAAAATCAAGTGATGTGCCACTCAAACCAGGCTCTGAAAATTAGTGTCTATTTATAGCCTTGTCCTCCTTGTGCTTCAGCTCCACACCTGTAAAGTAGGGCTCATAACACCCACTGTCTCAACAGGATGCTGTGAAAATGCGTTTATATGTATGCAGTGCTCAGATATTGGAAAGACAAATAGTACAGAGGAAGTCCATGAGGAACTCCCATGTTCAATGCAAAGTTTGATTGGCATGCAACACCTAAAGCATTAAGCTGATCATCAAACAGTAAGAGAAAGTTTTTGAACTCTGTTTGTCTATGTACTGAATGACACAAAAGTGTCAGAAAAAATAGCAGCAATCAGGCATTAAATTTAATCCCTATTATAGGCACAGGGAAGATATGGGCTTCTACATTGTCTGCCAATACATGTGATGTGGTGTGCATTATGATTATCCAGATTAGCATATGGTTGATGCTAGTCCATTTAACCATTTGATTTTGAAGCCCAAACATTCTTGTAGTCTATTGTTCATGTCTCTGTGTATATGTGTATAGTGCAATAAAATTTAGGTCATTGTATGTAAGTGACTATATGTAGATGGGATGTTCTTTTGCATTTTTGCAGCTTGCCTCAAGATTATCCTCATCATTACCAGGGTCCTTGGCCAAATGTGGCTGTCTTCAAAGGACGATATTCTCAGCCTGATGATTTTCTGCCTCTAGTAATGTTTGGATTTTATCTAGTTTTTTATCTTTTCTGTTTTCAGCTATGGCTCTTTCATTTATGTTTAGTTCATTATGCATTATGTTTAGCAATTGTTATTGCTGTAGCAAAGATTTTCATAGGATATTTCCATCTCACTAGATTAAAAAATCGCCAGCTCATGAGTATTGAGATATTACCTATTGTAGCCTCTTTTGGAGATATTCTTTCTGGTCAAATATGGTAAATTCCAAGCCATTGAGATTGGAGTTGCCATTCTCACATGGCACAGGAGGATTTATCAGTAAAGTATGCACCGATACTGACAGGACACACATACCTGAACTTACATGCTCGTATTTGAAAATGTCCTCTATAGATGGGGGAAATGAAATGAATGAAACTGGAACTTAAGGTCTGTAACAAAGGGGCCAAATGCCTCTCTGTTTCGGTGTATTTTATCCTGAAAAGATGTATAAATCCTTTCACATTTATTCCTGTCAAGAATGGAGCAGCATTTTCTTGTTTTTCTGACATTGCATCTGCCAAAATCTCAGACGTTACTTTGCTTCTGTCACTGTGCTACTAATGCAATTATTTATCCATCTGGGTGTCAATGCATTGGGTGCTATTTGCTGGTGACCTTGAAAATGTAGAGTGGTATTATATTTTCTTTTTCAAGTATTTCAGGTGTACCATTTACAGGGATACAAATCAATACCATCTGTCTAAAACTACTACAATTACAACCCATATCTCCTACCATTTGTTTGTGGAGATAAAAGCTTAATTATATTCATATCTCTTAGTTGCACATTTGTTCTGGATCTGCTTCTGTTTATTTTTATGATATTTAAGGCATTGTTCATGGTCTCCCAGAAACAAAATAAATTGTGTGCTGCCCAGAACAGTCATTTTAGCCAGACATAAGAATTATTTTTGCTTGAAATCTCTCTGAAGGAAAGATCATGTCACAGCAACTCATTATTGAAGTAGTTCTTGTAACATTAATCCATTTAATTTGGTTTCTGCTTGACCCTAGCCCTGAATACAATATGATTTAAGAAGAGCCCTGTATTATTCCTCTCAGACATGAGTTTTGATAGCATTCGTCACTGCTTGAAGGCGAATGAGAAATTCGCTCTGACCTCCTTGGCAGTATTCTCCCTTTCTGGACCCAGTCGTGTGCAGTCAGGGAAGCCTGAGGTCTGTGTCTGGAGAGGGGATATGCTGGGGGCAAAACACGGCTACAGAGCAAAGTGAGAACTATGGTCCTTTGACAGAAACATGGTTGCCTGAAGCAGACAGTATGAACATGGCATATGGAAATTTGTAAGGCAGGAAAAATTTCAGGCTATATAAAAGCACATTTTTCTGTCAATGTTCTTAGCTTGTTTCCAAGGTGAAAAGCCTATGCATGACTTGCGGCTTGTTATTATTATGGCATGTTTAATGGAAGTGTAAGTTTTGTATAGGACAAGTTATAGCCTTTTACACAGAGCTTATTTTCTTATAAATAAAAGGGCCCCTAAGACTCAAGTCTAGTAATGCATTAGCATGGATGCATGCTGCTGCTAGCAGAGAGAGGAAGTGACCCCTTCTTCAGCGTTGCTGTTAGCTGCTTTCCTTTGTTGCTCTTTTACAGACTTCTACACCAGAACATTTTTTTTCTAGTGCATTTCACACAGCAAAAGCTTTTAGGCACTTTCAGTTTATAAAACTTCTACACATAAAATTTACTGTGTGGAGCAGTTTATGGAGGGGAATATTACCTCTGCTGCTTACCTTGTGGGAATTTCATCTGAGCACTCAGCAACTGCGTCTGTAACAAGAAGCAGTTCTGTAGGAAAGATGGAACATTTTTTTACATTTTTTTTACTGCCAGAGTAATTTTTCTTTTGAAAGCTTTGTCTGCAGACTCATTTTGACTGTATTTTAGTTGAACTTCTTGATATATTTTGCAGGACTTGACTAAAGATTCCCAGTACTGATTTCCCAAGTCACCAAAACCTGTCAGATCTCCGTGCAATGGTTTATTTAAAAAATGTCTTCTCTTTCTCAGTGTAGGAATACTGGAACTGTGGAGGAACATATATTACAAGACCTTCAGTAAATTGATACATTTTGCTTTCATATGCAAACTTGTCATTCTTATAACCCTAACTTGTTTTATTGCTAGTCTGAAATTTTCTGAAGATTCCCTTCATCCTTTGGCAGCTGCTGCTGAGATTCTTTATAAATATTAATGATTGCTTCTCATAGACACTATTTAATCTGCATCACTCCACAGATGTATGCCAGTCAGTTCATTTATTATTACTTTTTGCCTTTTTTTTTTTTTTTTTTACCATCAGAGAAGAAAAGACTTGGTTCAGGTCTGTTTGCTGACTTTACATTTGTATTCCAGGGCCGTGTTGATGCTGTTAGGTGAGACCTTCTCACAGAAGAAACTGAAAAGCAATCCTGTCTCTGCTAATCCTGTTCTGCTTTGATGATGGTCAGTATTACGGCGCTGTCGTACAGTGCCCTAGGTGCCTTCGTATCTCAGCCTTGCTGATGCAAGCTCTCCCCTGAGGTGCCATGCCATTGTTTCTCCAGGGTCACTGTGGCAGTATTTTCCCCATATGTTATTCTGGTGCCTTCGGTCTCATGACCTCGTGCCTGCAAACCTCTGTATTGTTGTTAGGGTGGGTTCTCATAGGAGGTGACTACCACCAGCCTGAGAATTGCACCCCTCTTTTCCCCCTCTTCCCTTCACCTCTTGTTTTGCAGATTTTAGTTTATAGGAGAGAAAAAACAAACACGGAGCACAGCAAAGGACCTAACAGTCATTTCAATACAGGATAAATATTACACAAAAATACTTGTGCACCAGAACTTAACAGCCAATGGATGTGCAGCACTTACACTTAATTAGCATATTCCAATCAGTGCTAACAGCGTTATAAACTGGAACAAGTACCAGGGGCTTTGACAAAATCACAATGAAAAGTACTGAGGAGAAAAGCATGGTGGAAATCATCCTCCTCGACATCTTCAGTGTTGCTACTTGCTGCACTGGAGAGAGCATCCAGAGGAAGGCTGTTGCTGCTCTTCCTGGCTGGCTACGGGAGACAGCTTACCTCCTTCTCCCTCTCCCTCTCTGTCTCCCTCTCTCCATCCCTTTATCTCTCCCCTTCCCTTTCTCTTTCTTTTAGTTTTTATTTTGTCTGAAAAGTAACTTGCACTCTTATAATTGGTGTATGCCACCAGCTATGGACCACCCTAATAAATCTTTGTGCATACGAAACTGTCTTGACATCATTTGTGCAATAGTGCCATTCAACGATAAGGTGCTCCTTACATGTGGATCTCCACAGTTTTAAGGCCCAATTTTATGTGCTTTACAACAGTGAAGGCGTGATCACTTTGGAAACAGCTGTGGGATTTGAAAATATTACATCTTTCTCCCAAACTCCAGCTGTTTATTACTGAGAGGTGCTGGGGAGAATGGCTATCTGGGGTGCTGCTCATCACATGCCCTACTGAGTGCAGTTCACACCTTCCAAGGGATGTGACAAGCCTGTGTGGCTGTCGAGCTTCACCTGCACCCTTTGTAGCAGCTTCTGGCTCCAGGAATAGCCTCTTTCAGCTGGAAAGTATTTCCCAACTTACACAAGACTTTATCAGAGACAACATCAACATACCTGATCTATTCCAGTGATGTTAAGTAACTGCTGAAGGTGATTCAAACTAAACGTGCACATTTCAGTGAGCGTGCACTAAAGTGGATCCACTCTCCATCCCAGTGCCCTCCTGTAGGGGCTGTAATCTCTAGTCCAAGGACAGAAATTAGTATCTGGGGACATCTACTTCTTAGACTGCTGTAATTTAATTGAAAGAGGTCCTGTGATCCCACCTGTAAATTCTTAGAAGTTAGTTGTGGCAGTTCCTACATGTGAGATGTTTGATCCTCCAGAGTGTAGTACAAAGCCCACTAATACCAAGGCCTTTACAGAGTCTTGAAAAACTAGCTGATTTGGGGAAGCAAACCAGAAAAACCAAGCATTGATCTGGGAACTGATACAGCCTGCTAATAAAAGTTGGTTAGACACAAGGTTACATCTGAAATGCTGCAACTCCTGGGAACATTCTTCCCCTCCTTCTAAAACTTGTTTACACTGTCCAGTGGGAGACCCAGTGTTATTGGAAGTACTATGTTTAAATAGTACTATTTCATTTTCTAAAAGATTGGTCCCTTTGGAGGACTTCTTTTGGGAAACTAATAGGATTTTGGTGGAGGTTATGTGCTTAGCTCCTCAACCAAAGCAGTTCTGGACATTTGCACAGGGCTGAACCTCAGCCACAGGCAACAAGGAAACATTTAGACAAAGACAATGCCAATCATCAAGAGTTCCATTTTAAGTATGGGGAGAGGGACACAGTCCTCTTTCTTGTGCTTAAGGCTGTGATATGTAGACTCCAATTTGGACATCTAAAAGTCAGAAGATATTGAACCAGATTCCCTTTAGTCTGTCTTCCAGTAAGTGGGCATCTCCAAAAGGCAGTTCATGTCATCATTAAGTACATGTCTATGATGGGTTATGCAAAACCCTCTTTGGAAGTCCCTGTTATTCTAAAGTGATTATAATGTGAGCCTGGGATGACTAGTTCAGACTTACGCATCTAAAGATGGGTTGAGATTAATCCCAGAGACCATCCTTTCTTATCCTTTCTTTTTTTTTTGCATGCAGCCTTCCCTTCTATTGTACCTGAAATCTGTCTTTGAATGTACTGCTAAGCAGATATTATAAGGTATGCCAGCATTGACCATAATTTGTGGAAAGCAGCAATCAAAGAAAATTAAATGCTAATGAGAGGTCGTTCTTCAGAGATTTGCACCTCACATCATCTTCAGCTAAATTATTGCCACAGTGCTCTGCACAGGTATAAGTGATTTTTGGGGGCACAGCCAATGGTGAACCATGCTGCTGTTAATTTACAGATTCAAAAGGAAAAAGAACCACTTTTATTTGCACCAACTGTTCCTGGGGCAAGCTCTGGGGCATTTTAGTTTTAGCTCCTGAAAATTAGACATAGAAAAGTTAACATTAAGATTTTAGCTACCCAAAGTTTAAGTGGTTTATGTAAGATTTTGGTTCTGGGCTACCACTTATTTACATTCTCATAAGCCTTTGATAAGTTCTTTCTATCACATTCCAAGTCCATACCATTATTTGAATGCCTCTCATGTTAATCTAATTTCTGTAAAGCAAAGAAACATTCAGGAAATATTAACAAATTATTTATTTGCAAATTCATATGTGATGATTGTAGTTGTTGAAAAGATTAGATGACTGGTTTATTTACAGCTTTGACAAGCTTGGTCTATTACCACTGATTGCCATGTTCTTCTAAAATTTGTTTCGTTATTGTGACAACTTAGATAAGGAATTAATTTATGATGAAATTTGTTGATTCGAAAGAAAAATAATTTAATCACTCAGTACAAGGGAATAATGACAAATATTTAGCCATCGAAGTTATTTTGAATGTACCTTTGTGGGCATGTAGTGCTGCTCAGTGCATGAAGTATATCTTTCACATATATGATTTCTTCTCCTTGGAGAGGATCATACCAGGCAACAACAACACCTTTTGAAGGAGTATTTTGCCCTATCATGTCATCTGGGTCATGACTACATTGTAAAATTGGAAGCATTGGTTTGGCTGCTTATTATTACAGTTTTGATTTGAGCAAAGGGACACTTACAATCAATAAGCCACAAATGCAGTCAGATGTGATAGATTAAACATTCCTGCTACAAGTAAAGCAATATCTTTCTGTAACAATAGCAGCATCAACGGGTCATGGGACAAAAGGTTTCCTGAGTATGTCAAATGCGTGTATAGATGGCATTCAGCTCCCTTTTCTCTTTTGTCACTCTACTTCTGCAATCCACCAAATGAGTTGGCAAACCTGTTTCTCTGAAAAAGCAATTTATTCAGCTGCAATACCTTGCCTGCTTGAGGCCATGGCAGCCCAAAGAACATATATATTCTTCTTCAGCACAGCTCCTAATCTGATGTTTGACTATTTCTGCTGGAATAAAGGAAGGAGACTCCAGTCTCTTGGTTTAGTTAGACTGAATCATGGTTGAATGAGACCTCACAGGTGACACCATCCTTTTTGTTGCATGTGTAAAAATACAGCTAAAGGCTGCAACTGATATCTGGTGTCTTCAGCCAAAGTAACAGGAGGAATTCTTATGTAAACTTATATTTTCCTAGAATCATAGAATCATAGGACAGCCCAGCTTGGAAGGGACCTTGAAAGATCATCTGGTCCAACCTTTCATTGGAAAGGGAGCCTAGATGAGATTATCTAGCATGCTGTCCAGTCACACCTTGGAAACCTCCAGTGATGGGGACTTTACCACATCCCTGGGGAGGTTATTCCAGTGAATGATGGTTCTCACTGTAAAAAATTTCTTTCTTATGTTGAGATGAAACCTCTCCTGGTGCAACTTGTACCTGTTGCACCTTGTCTTCTCCATGTGGCTCCTTGTGAAGAGAGATCCTCCATCCTCTTTGTAGCTGCCCTTTAAGTACTGGAATACTATGATGAGGTCCTCCCGAGCCTTCTCTTCTCCAGGGAGGAGACCTATCTCTTTCAGTCTTTCCTCATAAGGCAGGTTCTCTAGCCCTTTGATAATCTCTGTGGCCCTCCTTTGGACCCTCTCCAGTCTGTCTGGGTCTCTCTTGAATTGTGGGGACCAGAACTGGACACAGTACTCCAGGTGCAGCCTGACAGGCACTGACTAGAGTGGGATGATCACATCTCTGTCTCTGCTAGAAGGTTTGTTTAGAGTTACTGAAGTTGTTATTACTGAATTAATTACTATATCAGTTGTCCTGGAAGGAGATTTTGGCATGAGCACCTTGGAGAATACCTAGAAGAAATACAGTGTCTCATTTCTTTCCAGTGCTCTTGTTTCTGGCACCTCTGGTAATCACTATCTGGTAGGAGGGCTCTGCTTTTGTAGTAAAATACAGGGAGATTTCTAGCTCAGATAGCTGTATGAAGGGCAATTAGTTAACAAACAGAAGAGGCTTGGCTTAGTTAGGGATTATGCTGCTTTCTGCCTGGGAAGCATAGCTGTGGGGGAGTGTGAGCGTTGAGAAGCTGATGAGGTCTGTACTATGCTAAGAGTGAAGAGGTCACTGCATCGAGTTTTTTATATATTTTTCCTGGGAAGAGCTGTCTTTTCTGAGTAGAAACCCCAATTAATCCTGAACCCTTTCTGGTGTATATTCCATCCAGCCCCTATTAAAAGGAAGAAAACCCTAGTAAATCACATCAAAGGATTGTTCACCTCTTCAAATCTTGCAACACATTGGTTTCTTTTGTGGTATTTTTTTGTCCTCTCTCAGGTTTCCTGGTACTGTATGATCTCTCTCTTTCTTTCATAATTTTCCAGGGTAGGGCAGACAGTCTGCCAAGAGCTGGACAGTGCAATTTTTTAATTTGATTTTTTTTAAAATAAGGACTCAGTTTAACATTTTTAATGTGTTCTGAGGCTGTGGTTATCATTCTCGTCTTTAAAATGTCACACCATTTCATGTGACATTTTCAAAATGCCTCTTATTGTTTACTTCAGAGCAATAACTTTATTTAACACTGACATAATTTTGGAGGTCTTCCTGATCAGAGCATGTGAACTGTCTGTGGCTATCATGGAAATAACTTTTGGTTGGCCAAATCTGAAAGCAGGATAGGGTCTTCCATGTTTCATGAAAGTCAGTAGCTTGACAGAGGAGACCTGATGGATAGGCTGTGGAGAATCCATGCCTAAGAAAGATCACCCTTAAGATACAAATCTATAAGGAACCAGACTTCATTGATACCACCACTTGTGTATTTTTGGCTTCATTTTCTGATATTTTCCTCTTCTGGTTCAGCAGCTAGACCAAAATACCCATTATTTGCTCTAAATATATTATTCACAGTGACAGTGTAAGAAATAAATCCATCGCCACCCTGCATGTCCCTGGGCTTTGTGCAGGTGTCTTTTTGGAGTAGCTTGTTGCAGTGTTCCTCATCGTGACAGGGAAAATCTGCTCTTTTACTCGTACAGGACTGTAGGCCCCCATCCACTATCCACTTCGATCATCAAAGACTCAGTCCTCCAGCCCATAACAGCCAAGGCCTTGACTTTGTAAGGAATTAAGTGTATGCTCACTTCTACTCACTTCTACTTATGTGGAGCAATCTGGACAAGTGGGAACGTAAGGCTGCGCATAAGTTTCCAGTATAGCCTCTGCATTGACCTCCCTCAATAATCCCTCAAACTCATATCAGATCTCTTCTATGGTGTTTCTTTCCATCAGGGAGAGAAGAAACCAGATACAGAATTCTGAATGTATGGAAGCTTCCCCTTTTAAAATGTTTGAGACTTGCATCTCAGTCTGAAACAGGAGCAGCAGCTGCCTTTATTCTATTTATTGGAAATAACTGTCTTTTTGTAGTCTGAAAAAGGCCTGGTACCTAATTTTGCTGTTGTTGGCTATGTTTTTTCAATCTGTCTAGTCAGGCAACAACCATGAACTGCGTTTCATAAAAACAGTAATGAATTTAAAGAGCAGTGAGGGAGATTTAGGTTGGATATTGGGGAAATACCTTCTAGTGGGGATATTTAGGCATGGGATTAGGTTGCCTAGGAAGGTCAAAGAATCTCCATCACTAGAAATTTTCAGACTCTTGTTTGACAAATGTCTGCCAGGAGTTATTTAGTTGATCCTGCCTTATATAGACAGATGAGTAATATGACCTTTAAAGTCCTTTCCAGCTCTATTTCTTATGATTGCCAAGAAAGAAACAGCATATATGAATTAGGAAACAGGAGCACTCATGCCTCACCCCAGATTCTGTAACAATCTTAACAATAGGGCTGTGCAACAGAGAAAAAAACATTCATCTTCCTGAAGCCTCAAGGTGCTCTGCAATAATCATGTGCACTTTAGAATACAGAGGAAGTATCATCATTAAACACAGAAGTTAAATATATTTTTAGACATATAAAAGGACATGTTGTTAGTAGCCTAGCAACAGGCTCGTCATCCAACATTGTAGTGCATTTAGAGACACACAGATGTGCTTGAATGAATACTTTAAAGATAGAAGAAGTAAAAATAAGCTGGAAGATCTCCTGCTTACTCATCACCATCAGCATCAGCATCATCAATTGCAAAAAGTTTCTGTAGGGTGTGTTTTTCTTTTCGTCTCAGCCAGGGAGCCTCGCTGATTTCCAACAGTGTACTCAGATGCGGCAGGATAATGTCAATAATGAGGGTACTGTGGAGTAGCTGAGAAAATGAGTTCTGATAAATGAGATCCTGAAGCTAAAGCCCGCAAGGATTAATTTAGTCCCTTAATTGAGTAGCCTGGTTTTCCCAAGCGGTCAGCACAAAGCAACTACCATTTTTTTTGCATTTTTGAAAGTCTGATTGTTGATGTTCAAAGAAAGAGGGGGAAAAAAAGATAAAGAAAGAAAAGGTCACCCTTACACAGAATCTTGGCATGAATAAGCCATTTTTGTTGTTCATAAACAATGACATACAGTAAGGTTCAGATCATTCTCAGATAGCTGTGTCCAGTTTGCAGTAAATAAAAGCAGGAATAAGAATAAGCTTGTTTTGCTGTGGAGGACTATAACATTGTCTCTGGACAAAGCTTTGTAGCAGGACTGAGGATGGGGTGTATAATTTTTACATCATCCTTTGTGGAAAATAAATCATATTTTGGATGACTTAATGCTAAGGGTGAATGCGGGGAAAGAATGCAGCCTTTTGAGTTTGGAGGATTTCTAAAGGATTTTAAAAGGTTATGTCTAGAGGAGCTGGACCAAGAAAAAACTAACTACTTCCTTCTTTGCCTCTTATTCTAACATGCAATTAAGGAAAGTAAAAGAACATTGTTTAAGATATCTGTGACAAATGCAAGATAACCTCCCCTGAGATTAATGAAACTAAAACACAGGCAATCGTCAGATTAACAACCTTTCTAGCCTTAACCTTTCTAGCCAGAGAGAGGAGGGGGATACAGATGCTGAACAGAAGGCGTATTATTCCTCCCTTCAGTCACTGTGCAGTGTATGTCCATCCATAGTCAAGACGTGACTTGCTGCATTCACAAAGCAGGCTTAAAGAAGGGTGCCAGGAGGCAGGACTGGCAGGGAGCCACTGCAGTGTGCTTCAAACGGGGTTCCACCTTTAAGCACAGAGGAAAATGCTCCTTTAGGTTTTCTACTCATCTCATTTGACAACAGATCAACACATAGCTTGACTACAGTGTTAGCCAGAAGCTTTGTTAGCAACATTTTATTGTGTAATGGCAGTTGGTGATCCCAAGCTGGCAAAACTCTCCTTACAGCTTCAGTTTTGAAACTGTACTGAAATTAGTGCTAGAACCCTTCAAGGCAGAATTTATATATTTTGCATTTAGCTCTCCCTTGCTTGGGATAGCTGTCAGAGCCAATCTGATTGCTGTCCTAAGTGGACTGGGATTGCGGAAGCTGATCTTAAAAAGACAGTAGCCTGTCCCAGACATAGGAATTGGCTTATAAGAACATAGAAAATTGGAAATTTGTCCTTTGGGGAGAGACGGGGGACGACAATAATTACATTAGTTTAGGAACAGGTATAGTCAAAGTGATATATAAAACAATACAGTCAAGGATGTATGCCTTCAGGCCAGCTAAAGGTATACAAGGACAAAACTGCTTGCATGAAAAGAAGTAAACTATACCACAGCTTGATTTTTATTTCCGGCTCCTTTCTTCACAGCTTCTGCCATATATGTGTGTAAATGACACGTGGAAAAGCTGTCTGACAACAATAAAACTACGCTATACTACATATTCAATCTGGGTCAGGGTTATTTATAGGAAATTGTCCATGGGTCCAATAGGAGAATGTAGGACAAACCGACAACTCTTGCATGCCTTGGAGATAAGACATTGATTTCAGAATCTTGTTGTGACTTTCCACACTGGCCTGTTGAGCAGAGAGGGAGCAGTAGTTTGGCAAGCATAGGCAGCATAGACTTTCCAATTATACACATCAACTTTATAATGCGTGTGCAGAGAGTAGTGGAAATGAACTAAAATAGTCTCCCTTTTAACCCCTGGCACCATTTCGAATGTGACACATTTTATTTCTGAGGTATAACTTCCTTCCATTACATAGAACTAAAAAGTCATCTCTGTCCGTGCCATATATTTCATTAGAAGAGGAATTCTGCTTGTCATCACTAGCATACTCTTTTATTAGTTTATAGCTTTGTTTACCGGAAATTTAACCTACATATATCTCCTTTGCTGAGAAATCCCATGTGCAATCCTTGCAGAAATATTGAATCCTTCTAAAAGGGATGCAGTGGTATGATGATATTTTTACAAGACAGATGATATACAAAGATGTAAAGGTAGTCTTTCCCATTGGAATGATCTGGTTAGATTCATTAGGGACTTGCAGACTGAGGATAATGTGTACACTCAGCAGCACTCCTTGGGAGCTGACGTGTTTTCTTGTATTTCAGAAGAGGGTGACATCTGCCCCATCACCCTGCAGGTGAGTATGAGTATGCCTCTGGTCTCTCTTTGACTGCCAAAAAATGTGTTGAGAGGCAAGTTTGACTTGGGAACAAGCTCAAGCCAACTCTAGAAATGCAGTGGGGATCCTACCCTATGCTGAAGTGCACCCTAGGAACACTAATTCATCTGAATTTGTCTGTTCCTCTTGTTGCTCAGGATGGATAAAAAGATGTGACTTCATTCACAGGTACCAAAGGATTTGAACTGCACAACGTACATCATTTTGTTTTCACGTTTGCTTCAATTCTTTGTAAACTTTGGTGCCATTCTGACAACAACTGTGTCATAGTTAGGTCTTTTAGTATCCATTAGATGGCAAATGCTCTTATCTAAAAAGGTTTTCATCATCTAGACCAGATGGTATAATTCATTTCTGTTATGAATGCTTTTAAAAGTGGACAGTATAAAGACATGACAAATATACAGAAGGATGGCTGGAAGAAATTTTTTATAACTTAATAGTTCCAGGAAGATCAGAAATGTCATTTCTGTACTTTATGTCAGCAGGGATTACTGCAGTTTCATTGTCTAGTTGTTTTTTATGGCTGAATAAATGCACTAGAGTTAGTAAGCTGAATATACAAAAAGAGCACTCATTTTAACAAGTGGAGTTAGGAATTAAGAGCAAGATCCATCGAGGGACCTTGCAGACCTTGCCATGAACTAGGTGGTTGGAAGAAGCCTGGACGCTAGAGCACCGGTACGAGGTGCCTACGCATGCAGTAGACTGCAAAGGACAGGTGTCAAGGCCCACACAAGCCAACAAACACATACTCAGGAAAGAGGTAGACCTAAAATTCTTCTATTCTGTGATTTTGTCTCCAAAGCTGAGTCTTCTGTTGGAGATGGTTCTCTTCTTTTTTTTTTTTTTTTTCCTTTTTTTTCCTCCAGAGAACTGAACAGAGCCAATATTTAGTTTCTTTCCTTTTCAAATGTGCCAAAGGCTGGCTTATCTGGTGGGCCATTAGTAGTGTCTGGTTCTGAAATGGTAGTCTAATGGTGAGAATACTTGTTCAGGAAGGGGGACACTTAGGTTCAGCTTTCTGCTCCGATTGTGAGGCTTCAAACGCACAAATCACACAGCATTTAAGAGTGACCCTGTGCACAGTAGAGTCCATTTATTCCTGCTGGAAGTTTTAGTCCATTTACTCAAAATTCTCCTACAGTGTTCAGCAATGTAAGTAGCAGGTCCACAAAGGTCCTTTTCTAATGCATAAGTGTGTGTGCTGATATTATTTGAACAGGGAAATAAGACAGTAGAAATGTTGCTAGTTACTAGTACTATTACCAGCACTAGGTTTGTACAGGGAAAGAACTGCAGGTCATTCCACTCAAAGATACAAGAATTCTCCATTGCAGAAAAAATAAGGAATTACTCTGCAACTTAATGAGAACTTAACCTATTCATCTTGTCTTCTAACTCTACTTCAGGGCAAGTAGAATGAAACACAGCTCATGGGCTCCTTCTTTCAGCTTTACTCTGTGCTTTGTTGAGAACATCTCCATTGCTGCTGAAGAACTACTCTTTAACACACATCCTGAATCTTGTTCTATTTGGTCCCCTGCCTTATGTTTTTACTGAAATACTGCGTTTAACACAAATATTGATAGCATTACAACCCCCACCTCAGCCTACTCTAGGCCCAGACACTGTTATGGCATACAACACCACATGTGTCAAACTACTCAGATATAGGGGAATTAGTGTTTAGTTCCTTCTGTCTGGTTGAATGAAGAATGGCTAAAACTTCAGTGGCTTCTCAGGCATTTTTAATGTCTTTTTTTAAAATGTATATTGAAGGCCTCTTTAAATGTCTTCAGTATACCATAAAGCTTCACTTCTGCAGAGGCTTTACTTGTTCTAACCTTCCACTTAGGGAATTGTCTCCATTTTATTCCTGTTACATTATGTGCCTGAAACTCCTGATCATGGGTTCAGTGATCGCTAACAGCTAAAGGTTGAACAGAAGTGTAGTTCATTCAATGTCCTTAACTCACCTGAATACCTTCTACAAGAGTCTTTTAAAGGTACAGCTACCCATTGAGGTTATACTTAATTCACTTTCTGTATTTATTTGAAGGTGCCATTTCTCCACTTAATTGTAATTGGCTAATCTAAGACAACTGATTTATTGGGATGTCTTCCAAGTGAGACCAATTTAGTCTAGTGATAATGAACTATCCATAGCTGCCACTTAATCTTTAGAAATAATACATTTAACAATCATTCCCTTACTCTAGCCCAAGTTGTTGTCTTGGGCAATTTTAATAATCTGAAGAGAATGCAGTCAAGAGCAGTTTTATTAAATTTAGTTTCATATTTGTTTAGATATCTAAGACTTAATTCTGTTGGTTGGGCAGAACATTTAATAGGAGAGACAAGACACTTGCAAGGGTCTCAGTTTAGTGAGAACTTGCTGAAAAACTCCACCCAGAAAATGCACTAAAACTCCTCTCTGGTTAAGGAACAGCTTCCATAGTTCCTTTCTGGCTAGGCTTCAGGGTTTGTCTATCCCCCATTCAAAACCATAGTGAAAGGGTTGTCTGTGACTTAACGCAAACAGAAGATTAGGACTACTCAATCTAGAGGCATTTTCCCTGTCAACCCTAAGGAGGTAGATGCTTCAGGGATCCTGGGAAAGTCTGGCTAAGAAGATAAATAAACAGGCCTCCTTCCCAGCCAGCTTCCAGCATTCACTTCTTCCTCGTATCCTCATGACTGAGACCTTCAAAGCCAGGCTCAATGTGGTTGCACAGCTGCTTGCACACCCCATAACCATGTCCCAAAGTTATGATAAGACTGAAAGCCTTCCAGAATTTTCTTCATAAATAATGAGGAGCTAAATATCAGCGTTGATGTTTCTTTCTGCCCTTCTTTGCAAGCCTGAGGAGGGTGCTAGCTCTACTCAGGACTTATGGCCAGCTACAAAAATCCATACTGTGGTATACTGCTGAAGGGGGCTGCTTTAGTCATTTTTTTGCTACTGATTTATTTCACTGTTTGTAGAGGTGTAGTACTCATAATGCTGCCAGTTTAAAACATGAAGTGAATCACAGGTTCTTCTAAAGCAATGCAGCATGATTTTAAGCCAATGAACAAATATATATTGGGAGGTGGAGTTGTTTGGCTTTGTTTTAAATATTTAGTGCATGCTTGAGTAATTTTAGCATGCTTTTTGGTGAAAATATGGGAACTAGAAACTTACCTGAGGCTCTCATGCAATGTTTTAAATACAGCAGCCTGGGCTTTAATATGTTATTTATGCTAGACTTTCAAGAAAGTTGCAGAGGCTGGAAATAACATTTTGGTAGAGTTGTTTCTCTGTGTATGCTGAAATCAGGAAAAAAAAAAGAAGAATGGCAAAGGGAGGTTAGAATGTCACACTTCATATGTTAAAGTATGGAGTGAGTATCTGAAAATCCTGAAATGTGAATTTCAAGGTCAACTGTCCTAACATTCCTCCGCAGCTTCCTCACCTCCTCCTCAAAGCCTACCATCTTTAATCTGTTTCAAAAGCAAACAATATGCTCCTTGGAAGTATATTGACAGATTTAGGAATAAGACCTTTGTAGCAAAAATGCTTTTTTGCACATGTGAAATCAACAGCACTGACTATTCCTTGGTGAGTAGTTTGATGCCTGGAGCTCACACCTATAATTACCCTTCTTTTGTTTTCTTGCCTTGGCTATCGGAATAAAGATGAAAATGTCTTTTTTGTCTCCTAAAGAATATCTGAGGGGAAAAACCAGCATCCATATATATGTCACTTCTCTTATTTTTGTGAAGAGGCTTAAGTGAAGGGATTTTCTAAAGAAGCTTAATAACCACCATAGAAGCCCTACAGATACACTGCCAAATCAGAAGGGCAAACTAATGATATCAACAGAAGTAATCTGTAACAAAGGAAGAAAACACAGCTGATAGATATGTGTCTAAGCAGAGTGGAAAGAACTAAAACAGAAGGATGCGAGAGCAGGAAATATTTTTCTTCCAAAGCACAATGGATTTTATTTAGTTAAACAACTATTATAGCTTATTTAACTAAGCAATTATTTTTACTTTCTCTCTCTTGTTTGGCAAATCTAGCTTTCAGGATAGATATCCAAATGGGGGAAGTTGAACATTCATGGTAAGCAGTAACAGCTGGTAAGCTAATCAACTGAGTCAATGTTTCTGGTAAAGATGTCCCTACATATGCATTAGCTATCTATAAATATATATAACAGGAAACCAAGTTTCACTGTCTGGGAGAGGTAGCAAGTAAAAAGTAGAAGTGGTATTTCTAATCTATCATTTCCACCTAGGAAAAATATCCAAAGTAGCTTTAAAATAGTAGTCTGCAGCTGGGAAGGGATTCTTGTCCCATTAAAACCAATGGAAGAAATCAGGAGGAAGATTTTGCTTTTGCTCTTGGGAGCTTCCAGAAACATGGCACTGCTGTATCACTGATTAAGAAGGTGAATTATGCATGTTGTTTTTTTAAATCTAGGTCTCTCTGCTGGCTTGTGTTGATAGTCCCCCTTTCTAGAATACAGTACCCCACGAGCAATGGCTCAATGACATTCTTGTGCGTATTAACCGTCAGCGGTATTAAGGAAGGAGACAGGTGAATTGGTTCTGTTATGCATGTGTTCACTGGGTCACAAAAGAAGGGTGAAGAGACAATTTATATAGAAAATCTATTCCTGTCTTCTTACTTAAAGCTTGATCCAAATCCTACTAAGGCCAATGGAAATACTTCTGACTGGAGGACTTAGATGCAAGTATCTGTTGCATAACTGAGAAGATTGGCTTGGAAGAGAATATAGAAGTCAACTCTCATTCAGGAACAAGACCTGGGGTATATTTAAAAGTGCCTTTGTAAAAATCAAGATATTTTTCTATTACAGCCCTGTACAAAACTAGTAGGAGATGACAAAAAAAGGTGTAACACCTTGAAAGGTTGAAAGAAAATAAAGCTTTTAAAAAACAGATTGCTCTAATTGAACACTAAAAGGCCTTAATTACAATCAGAGCTACTGTGGGACAATATGTGTGTGTGAGTGAATATTTTTCCTGTATTTTAACAGCTTACTATAAACTTTACAGTTCCTGTTCGACAGTTTTTATCTGGGATTATAAGTATAGATTATATCTAAATGAATTATACCTGAATAATTGCAATGGGCAAATGTTTGCAAATAGAGAAGGTATGCACTGTTAGATTACATTGTGCATATTAATGCATATTAATTCAGAAGGGAAGCAAAGAGATAAATAGATTCCCAGTGCTCTAAAGGCACATTCTTGCCATCCTTCATGAGTTCATTTTAATGTGAATTGAAGTGGATTAGTTGTCATGGAAGTTTGTTTTTGTCAAAAGTTTCTACAAATTAGCATTTTTCAATATTAAAAAAATCTCCTAGAGAGCTTACAGTTGAAAGCATCTAAGCACAAGAGCTAAAAAAAAGGGCTGAAAACATGCACAAGCACTACGTTGCTCCTTCTCAGGTATTTTGAAATTCTAATAGCGTCAAATGCACATTCACCAGCCCCAGACAAGAGGATTCTGATTTCAAGCTGTTGTCTGCCTGCTACATGGCTTCCTGCACCTTCCTTTAAAAAAACTGATTGTGGCAGGTCTTCGAGATAGGCTGTTGATATGAGTGAGCTGACCTGCTTTCCACAAATAAGGCAGTGACTGTGTTTCAGGCTTAGCCGTGGGGTAAGCATCCTCACCCTTACTTTCCCTAGGCAGGAGGCACGGGAGATGTGCCATGCTTCACCCCTGGTGCTGTTCATGCCATTTGTGCCCCAGAGCCGCTATATGGGGTGACTTGGAGAAGCCTCATCTCTGCCTCTCTTTCCAGACCCACATGTCCAGGCAATGCCTCCACCTCTGGCAGTGGCTGGTGTCCTGAAAGCCGTACCAATCCAATAGGATTAAACTGAGGATCTGTCTTTTATAAGGAATTTGTCTAAGGCTGAAGGCATTATAGACTTTGTGCGTGTTAGTACATTAACAGGGCCGGGGCTGAGCTCTGGTATGTGCTCACCATCTGCTAAAACATTTGCACAGACTTTGGCCCAGTTCTGGCCTCAGGCAGCTAGTGCTTCCCAAGCAGTCCCTGGGCTTGGGGTGGTTAGCACAAGCCAGAGACCATTCCCAAACAGCCACATTAACATATTAAAATGTATGCATAATATTAATCTTATCACATTAATTTATCATCTAGAATATATTTAAATAAATAATATATATTTGTATAATGCATAAATATTAATGCATTTGTTTAATATAATAATAGACTAATATTATTAATTACTATGTAGATAATGTATTATATGTTCTATATAGATATATTATATAAAATGTAATAGTGTATCAATGTCTTAATATTAATTATAGATAATATGATAATATATTAATATTACTCTCTCTATAATGCTAGTATAACTGCTTTGTTTAAGAGGATCAGAGGGTTTAGCTGTATACCTGTGCTGTGCCGTACCGTTTGTCTCAGAACCAAGGAGCAGCTCCCACTCCATTTTACTTACCAGTATAGATGTGACCACAAAGTCCAGCAACTGGTCTGTAAGCAGAGCAGTGGTTTCTAAACTGCTGTGGGTTATATTAAGTTCTGAAGGCATCTGCCACAAACCAGATCCTGAAGCTAGAGATAACTGTGGTCAGTTTATGACAAAAAAATGAACTCTGCCATTACGCGCCCGTAGCCAGCGGCAGGTTTTGGGGTCAGTGGGGCATCTTCTTGCAGCCATGGGGGCCTGTGCTCACCTTGTTACTTCTTTTCTATTGGGATGCTTTTTCGGCTAGTTTATGCTTTGTTTATATTATCATTATACTTGATAGGAGTGCAAATAGGCAGCATTTCCATCCACAGAAAAGAAACATGCAGCCTCGTCAGCAACTCTGCAATGGTCAGAATCTGCAACAATGCTAAGAATCACTCCAAGGTCCTTCTCAGATTCATAATCCACAGGAAAACCAGGGCCAGAGACTGGCAAAACTATACTTGTTCTATCGGCTTTCCTAAACCACGCCTTAATCATTTGGCTTTATCAGGCCTATGCAGACCTCATTTGCTAGGAGAAATTAGCTGTAACTAATTTACAAGCAATGAGTAATAGGCAATTTATCTAGAAGCTTACAACTGTTGCCTGGATACAAATCTGATCAAATGCTTTTATATATAAAATGCTTTTAGGGTATTTGCAGCAATTTGTTTTGATGACAAATTGTCAAACAGAAATCCAGGGCACATGACATTACTACCTTAACCTCCTATGTGACTCAAAGTACTGTGCCTATGCTAGCACTGAATAGGTATAATAAGGAACAGTATCTTGTTGAGCCCTGTTTGGTGAGAGAATCCACATGGCCTCTGAATACGGTACTTGATTTGCCTCTAGAGGATTAGAGATCTGAGAGTGCAAAAAGCAGAATTTAATTTAATCAGCTGACTACATTTATTAGCAGCTGCTGTTATTTTGCAAGGTAAAACATTGGAGAAAACTATTATAAAAAACAAAAAAACCCCCATTGAAATATGCTGAGTTAATAAAGGGCACTCGCTATGTCTCTTAAAAGTTGAACTGTTAGAACCCATTTCCAGGATGTTAAAAATCTGTGAGTGGGAACAAAAAATTGCAAAACAGATTATTACACATTCTGGAGAGGTGTTTTGAACCAGCTTTTTTTCTTGTTCTAATATGTGTGTTTGCGTTGCCAAAATCAGCCTGTGTAGAGATATGTGCAAATCAAATACTGGAACTCCCAGGGTGAATGCTAAGCCGCATCCACATGTCCAGCCGCTGAACTGTGTCCCAGAAACACAAGACTCTGGTGGGAAACAAAGAAATCTCCTCTGCAGAGATTTGCTGCTCACTCCGATTAGACCCACATACTGCTTTTGGTAGAATGAATAGCTTGATATAACTGTAACATATCAGGTTATGAGCCAGAAGATCTATTCTCTTTTGGCAGAAAAAGAAAACAAAGTGGAAAACAAAAGAAAGAGGAAAGTAACGCAGACATGAGGACAGCTGTGAAGCTTCTGTGCATTTCCCCCCCTCGATTTATCCCCTATATTTTTGAGCTTCATCAAAGAAAGGACACCAGCATGTCCTTTAGGAGTCTACGACCCCTGGGTGAGGAACTTACTCTTGGTAATTTGCAATATTCCTCAGGTGCCCCTTCGCTGGCAGCTTCCCATGCAGACCGTGGGCAGACTGGATAGAACAAGCTGGTTCCCATGCCTAAAATCTGCACATTACTATAGCTAAAGATAACATGGCATTTTATCAAGATTTTTTAAAAAATTTTAGAAGTTTCTAACAATCAAGATTTTCCCTATTAAAAACCCTACTTAACATTTTTACAAACTTCAAGCAAGCAAGCAAGCAAATGCATAAGATAAAGTTGTTTTTACCCACTGTATTAGATTGCTTCCCTCTGTCGTCTTTGGCCCTTGTCTGCTTGGTATACATTTCATCTTAGGTCTAAAAGGTCCAGATGGTCACATTGTTAAGAGAATCGCTACCAAATCACTTTGGCCATAGCTAGGTAAAAATAGGAGAAATTAAAATGTAGGCCAGGCATATGTTGTGCTACAATTCTTGGAATTCTCATTTGAGTTTTGATATCTCATTTTCCTGTGTGTGTTCGCAGGTATATTATGTAGAATATTATCATCAGCGCATCAAGTTAATATGGCACTTCTGCATTGTTTTAAACATACTTTTATTCTGTTGGGGTGTTCTGTGGAGGAAAATGACTATGCTGTAAAAATCAATACAGCCGTGTAAAAACTCCCTCTCTGCTTCCTCACAGAGAAAATAAACTTTTTTGGTGATGTTTAGAAACATAGCCCCAGTGGTCTCTCTTCTTGCAAAATGCAGTCAGCTCTGCATGACTGATGAAAGCGCTGCCACTTGGAGCAAAATATTCAGGGCCTTGCTAGCAAGGTTTTCCTTGGAGGATAAATTCTTGGAAGATTCATGTATTTCTTCAGCACAACCCTCTTTATCTACAGAAATGCAGCCAGCAGTGTCTTTCCTCCAACGTAGATGGGAGGAGCAGCAAGAGGCCGTTTTCTGTGTTGTTGGTTTTTTTTTTTTCAATTGATCCCATAGAAACATCTTTACGCACTTGCTTCACCTTCTGTTTTGCCAAATAAAGCTAGTTTGTCAATCACTTGGGTGGTAGCTTCTACTGTTTAATTACTGAACAAAGAGTAACTTTCTCATTTTAACTTGAATAAGAAGTGGCTGCTGTGCCACCCTTTCAAGGATGGTAGATCGAAGGCAGCTCCTGTCATCACTTCAGAGCATCAAAGAAAGCGTTCATTGAAACGACAACCTTTGGCTGTATCTCTTTAAGATACGATATGGTTTCCACAGCTTGAAATGAAGACTCACCTCAAAGCTGAAAAATACTTATCCAGACTTCAAAACATGGGAACATAGGACATTTTATTAAAAGATTACATGTTATGGCCAAAGTAAATTATTGGAAAAATATTTCCAAGATCATTTTATGTTGCATAAACCAATGGCTAAAAATTCAAAGATGAGATATCAAGGTGCAAAGCAAAAGCCCAACCTTTCCTTGCAAATGGCAAAAACTGCTGGTGAGTGATCAGACAGGAAGAAATGAAGAGAATAAATCGAGAAAAAGCATTACGACTTTTACTTTTTTGCTTTGTTCCAATTTTGTACAGCCCTTTAAAAAGCTATATTTAAAGTAAAGAATGAAGAAAAGGAGTTTAACCAAGTATGGGAGAGACAGAAACTGCAGCTGAGAAACCCTGAGAGTGTGAATGCAGATGGCATGGAAAGTCTGCTGCCTTTGCACTGGGTTACCCGGAGCTATGCTCCCTCACCGTACCACGTCCTGCAGCTGATGGGCACACGAAGAGACCCACAGGCGTGAGAGAGCAGGGCCATTTGCATTTGCTGCTGAAAGGTGGTGAAAATTGTACTGAGATGATGAAGCTGTTCAGGAACAGAGAAGGGTCAGGAGGGAATCCGGCACGCTGCCAGTCGCCTTCATGCCCAGCATAGCTGGCTATGGTGGGAGGTGGGTGTTCGAGCAATGCTTGGTGGTGATGGTGCAAACTTTTCTGGTTGTTTTTTTGTGGTTTGGGGTTGGAAGGTAAAAGTAGGTGATGGTCCCGTTCTTATGAGAATCAATTCACTTTCTTTATGCCTGTAATTGATAGCTTCAAGATTACTGTCAGTATAAAATGAAGGTTAGGAAAAGGAATCAGCTAAAGCAGATATTAGGGGCTACCTTCTTCCCGAGAATGACTAATTCATGGTCTGTATTGGCACTGTTTTAGATTTGGGAAGAAAGAGCAACCTTTTGTCCTGGGGAGATTGAATTTTATCATAGAAATAGTTTTGATTAGCTAATAGTCTTTAATATCTTCCAGTCTCATGATAGACTGTATCAGCAAAGGGTAGTAAAAACACAGCTTGGAATTTACAAGTCACTATAGGAAACTTAAAATGATATTTTAGTTTACTGACTTTGTTCCCTGAAAGCAAAATATAAATGGAAAATTGACAAGAGTGTACCCTATGGGAGAGAGAAAATCTTAATCCTAGTGGATGCACATTTGTTAAAGTTACATGGGAAGTGCTGAAGCAGACTACATAGATATGAGCTTATTAATGTTCAATTTCATGGCATCAATTTTTTTCTTTGCCTGTAGTTTGATTCAAGTTTCAAGAGATATTTGTTTTGGCAGTTTGAGGAGACTTTATGACAATACAACGGGTTTAGTTCTGTGCACAAAGAACTCTCTTTTCCCATATTCTAAAGCATGTGAGATCAAGACTGAATTTTTATTTCTGCAGAAAAAAAAGCTATGTTTTATGGCTCCTTAACAAAGCAGCTTCAGAATTATTGCTATCACACAACACTTATCAAGCAAGGTTATTTTTTCTCATTAAAAAGCATGGAAGACATGGCAAATGCCCAAAAGTTTTGTCCTGCAAATATTCTTTCCACGTTTGTATGTATTGTCATGAATGGTCCCACTGAAGTCATTCTTAAATGTAATTAACAATGCATTATTAATAATTATTAGTATCAATGTATGCAAAGTCCTTTCAAATGCCTTATATTTGAATAATAATTTAAAAATTACCATAATTAGCATAAATTAATGTCAGAACATCAAATGATTGTAGCAGCTCAGGCCAAAAGGTCCATGACGCCTGGCATTCTGTCTCCGACAGTGGTCATAAGTGCAAGAGCATGGCAAATGTATATGACACTTCCCACCTACCCTCCTGGGTGTGTTTTGCTTACTCAGTGAGTCTAAGCAGTAGAAAGGTGCCCAGCAGGTGTCTTTCCAATTCATCATCAGTCTCCTCTTGAGCCAAGTAGACTAGTTGCACCCACAGTGTCCTCTGGCCAAGTTTCATGAAACTGCCTGTTCTGAAAAGGTTCCACCCATTGCAGGAAACACTACCTCTTTTTGGTTATTTCAGACATTTGTGAGATATGGAAGAGAATGCCTGCTCTACAGAAAATTTAATAAAAAATATCAGTAATCTCCTGTTTTCCTCTATAGTATGTGTCTATGTATTTGGTGGTTGTAATCTGCCTTGATGGCATGACACCTGTAAAATCAAAATGTACCATACGCTGCAGATTTGACAACCATTCCCCAGTATGGACTTCCATGGCCAGCATAATATCTGAGCATCTCCTACTTTTTAGAGGGAGAAACAAATGGGCCAGGTTAAACTCAAGAGCAAGGCTTGACCCATGTGAAAATAACCCATATGGCTTATTACACCACCAGGAGCAGGTCTCCATTGGCGGTCTTCTCCCTTCCATGTGCAGATGACAAGGGCTGGATCCCTCTTTGGGCTTCTGCCTTCCAGGTGCTGCTGCCCAGCGAGTGCTGTGGCTCTTCAGGGATGGAGAAAACTTGGGTGCTGGAATTAATAGAAAAACTTATAAAATGCTTCAAAACATCCTCTTTCCAGGTGGATAGCACTGAAGATCTACAAACTCTCATTTCTGAAAATTGTTATTTGTTGGCCACAAGATTCAGATGCAAGAGGAAGGACTCGGCAGCCCATGGAGCTGTACTGGGAAATTACAAAGCAAGCAGCAGACATCCTGGCACACTCATGTTCTTCTGAAGGTGGCAGCTGCTCTAGTCTGATTAGCAGCTGTGAAACTGTTTGGTTGTAAGCCAGACTGATAAACAAAGTAACTCTTTCAATACCAAATCTGCCTTTAGACGTTAGAATGAAAATACATTAAATAAACTGTTGTTTATTTTCTAGTCCTACAGCACGTGTGTTACCCTAAAACAAGCGTAAGGCCCCATAATGCTTAAAAGTGCTATCTGAATGTAGTGGATTTTTTTTTAGGAACTCTGAGACAAATAAGTAAATTAGTTCAGACTGTTGAATGAGATCAGAATGACCTCAGTCCAGTTAGTCAAAAGGGATCCTCATTTCCCCTTGGTTCTGAAAAATATTGCTGGCTGTCAGCAGTGTCCAAAACTGTTTTCATTTTAGCCTTTCCTGCTCAGCTGGGCTGCTGAACGGCATGTTTGATCCCCAGAGCAGAATTAACATGATCCTAGCTACAGTGGTTAGCTAGGACTATCTAGGTTGCCTATAGGAGCTGCAAAAGCTGACCACGCTAAAAAGTGGCTCCCCTAAGCTTTGGCACACAAAGGATTTTATGAAGGGATAACACTGACTTCAAAGATAAGCAAGTTGCTACAAAATTTAAATCCCATTGAGTATGACGACAGCTGGGGAATCAAATAAGAAGATTAGTTGGAAATGTAGTAGTCATAAGATTTAGCAAGTCGGCAACTCCTATTTGATCCTGGAAAGCATTTTTGAGATGGTGGAGAAAACAGCATCCCAAGGGTATTCCCTAGGTACCCTCCATCATGGTATAAACTTGATTTACACTTAAATATTGATGGCAAAGAATAGGGGAAGACACTAGAAAATAAGCGAAAGCTTACAGAAGGGGAAAAGGTATCTGCAAGGCAATTTGTTCTCAATGAAAACACAAACCAAAAGAGGTCATATAATTAGTGCCCACTGAAACACCATTTCCCGGGGGTTTGCAAATAGTCAAAAGCTAAACCCTAGCCACATCATCCCAGCCCAGATCCCTTAGTCTGCTGGAGGTGGTAAGCTCCTGTCTGCTCCTTGTGCTTGAGTATTACCATGTCTTGTTGATGAGCTTGGCAGCTGCTCACTTGGAAATCGTGTTGTGCTGCTGGTGGTGACGTCTGAGGGGAGCTGCTCAAGCAGAAAGGCTCTTTGTGTGGAAAACAGGGTCTATTTGCAGCCTAGCAGGCATCATAAGGGTAGCTCAGGCTGTCAAACAAGACAGCTTGCATATTATAACATCCATGCTGCTAAAATTGGCTATTTCCTTTAAAATCAAGTTTCAAAGTTATTAATAGCTGTGGGTGTGTGACCCAATGAAATAATTGGAATGGCATATGGGAAGTAAGAGGCTTTATCAATGACAAGATCTTTTTTCTTTTCATCATTTAAGTTCTCTAGTATGTTTCAGTCATTTCTGGGCAAAAACTGTGCTAATTAGTTTCAATTTCCCTGGGGAAAGGATCTGACCTTTTTATTTTTTCCCCCTGAGAACATGTTTTCACACTTTTAATCAGAATATGCTGAGACTGCCTTAAAACACAGGAGTATGTCAAAATACATAATGAAGTCTGGAAAGTGGTAGTGGCAGGTTGGCTTTTTGGTTTTATATTTCTTGGCATTTTTACTCTCGAGGAAACAAACTTCAACCTGTACATAAATATATATCCAGATATACTTACAAATCATTGGTGGAGATTTTGGTGATTGACTTCTGTGATTAAATTAGGAAATGGGCAGATAAAGGCAGGGTTTAGAGGCAGCCCTGGGGGATGCTATCAGAAGTAGGAATGACACCGTTTACTCCAAAGAATATAAACTGATATTCAGGCCCCTTTTTACTCTCCCATTGATATTTCTCTGTCAGGATCAGCAGCACAATCTGAAAACAAAGCAGGGCTTTGGGAGGATTACTCTGTTCCACTGCCACTGACTCAAATGGATGTTCCTAGTTTTACCTTAATCTTACTGGGATGTCTCTAATGCCATTGTAACTTCAAAGCCTGCAAGAGACTCTGCTGCCCCCTTGTCCTCCAGCCTTTCACCTACTTTTCATTCATTTTCTTGCTAAATATGGCAATGGGAAGATTTACAAAGGAATTGTAAAAAAATTATAAAGCAGTAACTATCTATGTGTTAGCAAAAATAAACTGCTAGTGCCAAAGTATTTGTACTAATTCTGAGAAGCTGGGTCAAAGAATAGAGCACATTTTCTCTTTGCATTTCCCCCTAACTGGAGCAGGTACAGGACAGTGTGTGGGAGCCTTTCCATTGATTCTGATGTGTTTTGCATCATTGTGATGCTCTCCTCACCCAGCAGAGGCAGAACTCTGCATGCCACCTTAAAATCAAAATGACTTTTTTTTGAAGCCTTAAAGTAGTAGAGCTGGGACACAGATGAAACCATTGTCATTCTTGTTCCATGTTATTTTCTTTTTCCTTGATGACAAATTCGCACCAGTAGCAAAACCAAAGGATATTTTTAAAAAAGTAATTTTAAAGTCTTCCACCAAAAAATAATGATTGCCTGGTCTATACACTCTTGTGTGAACACAAACATTCTTTTGTGCCAATATTATATTCAGAAATTATAACTAGGAACACCTGCCTTTTGTTTCATGCGGTGTTGGTCTGTGGAACAGAGAGAGTTTCGGTGTGGTACCGCGGGCCATGCCAGTACCCGGGGCCCCTGTCCTCTCTCTGCTCTTGGCGGGGAGCTGCCCAGCTTGGAGAGTCCCATTGCATCAGGTAGGAGAGGCAGAGCTTCTTTGAGAGGGAAGCCACATTAAGTGACCTCCAGAGGCCTGGTAGAACCAACTCTTCTGGGATTTTGTGGTTTTGTGATTTGTGGCTGAGATACTAGACTGGCATTTGGAAGCTCTGGAGTCTTTTCCCAACTTTCCCAAGGGGATCCACCTCCGTGCATGGCTCTAGATCTATAGAATAGGGATAGTAAAATAATCTTTCTTTTACTTGCTCGTTGATTCTTCTATTAGATTCATTAGTGGGTATGTTTGCAGGGCCCATCACCCCCAGAGACATATGTTCCCTTCGTAATAGTAATGAAAATTAAGCCAGTGGGTAGTTGTGCTGTGGTTGTGATGGGTCATGGGAGATGGAATTTGGATCAATGTTTGATATTTTGTGTTACTTTGGCTCTCTCTCTCTCTTAAACCACTTTTAAAGTATTTTTATGGCATGTTTTGTAGTCCCTTCAGGATCACGAGTTAGTTTGTCTTCTCTTACGTTTTTCAAATTAGGTTTGTGTGTTGGCTCAAGTCTTAAATAAATGTTTTCAGTTACAATGCTTTTCATCAGTTTTAAGAGTATTGTTTCCCTTTGCATCAAACATTTAGAACAGAAATGTGTTATGCATGAAATTAAATCATCTTAATATTTATTATTAATGATTACATGTAGAAGGAAAATATTACCTATTTAGGGGTTTTAAAAAAAGACTAAGGAAAAGTGAAATGCCAACACGCATGTTGTACATGGGGTTTTTGTGGAGCTGCTCTAAAAGTAAGCAGTTGGCAATAAAGGAATAATGTAGCTTGTAAATGGTGCAAAACTTGCGGGTTATCTTTGCCAGGATTCCTGTTCTGATAGAGATGCATTTTGCATATGGTATTTATGGTAGGTTACTGTTCTCACTTTTCAAATGAATAAAATGTTTTCGCTCTGGAAGGGAAGGTTTGCATTTCTTCCTTTAGGGGCTACTTTACAGCGACTTCTTTTCAGCAGCGGATGTGACACCAAACTTGTCAGAGTGCAAATATTCGTCCTTCGTTGGGGTTGCTCCGAAGCCCTTTGCAACAAGCATGGAAGGCAGTTGGCTGGGAGGCAGCTTCTGGGGCATAACGACTTCACTGGGAATTTTGTTTCATGGGGGAACGCAGTCTGTGCTATATTTGCAGGGAGAAGAGGGGGTAGCGTTTTTCAGAGGAAGCACTGAATGTAGAGGCCAGTTCCTTTGTTGTTTCAGATCTATGTAGGCCTTTCATGACCACAGCACTCAAGTGCTTTGATATTACATCGTGTCAGATGACAAAGGTACTAGCTCTCTCTTCTAGTGTTTGTAGCATCTTCCCAGCCCCGAGGCTGTATAAATTGTGTTACCTTTTCTTTGCAGGTATTGCTCTCCCTTCCGGGGGGCGGGGGGCAGGTTGCAGGGCCAGGCGTGCCTGGGGTGGCTGCTGTGGCTCCAGGCCACCGGCACAGACCACCAGCCTTGGCACACCACTCCCTGCCTCCGGCCAAGCATCCTGGATCCACTGGGAATAAAAAAGATTAGTGTCCAGATTTGAAAAAGCAGCATGACATATACCAACTAGATACCTTTAAGAATACAAACTTTAGTCTTTAGTTTCTTGAGAAATACAAATAGTTGAGGAAAGGGCAACAGTATGAAAAACTATATGTTTGGCATTACCTACACCTTACTCTGTGTGAGGGGGCTGGGGGAAAGGGCAGCGGAAATTTTTAGTCCTTATTTTACATAAGGGAGATGTTACAGGGCCATGCATTAGGAACAGCAGTGATAAGTTGCATACGTCCGATTAGGTCTCCGGTATATCTTCACGTTGTTTGTGGGATCCAACACAGCCTGCCTGAGCCTGGCTTGGGGAATTTCTTTCGTAACAGAAATGGACTTTTGCTGTAAAGGACAGGAAATGGTCTGTGTGGTGAACAAAGAATATCAGGATTGATTTAAACTTTAAAAATTCATTACTCTACTTTTGTTTATAGTCTTCACTCAGATCCCTTGAAAATCACAAATCTGCTGGGAAGAAAAGCAAAATGAACAGGCACTTAATGCTTTTAATGTCCCTGCAGTTCTTAAACATTATTGGCTTCTGCTTTTTCTCTAGAGAGCTGCAGAAACATGCACTGTTGCTGACAATTTCAAATTGGCCATTCACAGCTATAGCTTGTCTAAAAGATAACTTGTTTCTGTTTCAAAAGCCATCAATTTGCTCATTAGAATGCAGTAAAGGGAATTTCCCAGAAGGCTATTAATCCTGTCAAATTTTGAGGTAACATAAAAAAGTGATATCAAACATTGCATAGTGTTAGAGACAGTCCTGCAAGAAAAGGCAGGACACATTATTCTGTCATATAACATTTCATTACTGCTTCATGTTCCACTGTTAAAAATTGTTGTAGAAAGAATAAAATGCATTTTTACCATAAATGCTGGGAAGCAATAATATTTTGGGGTTTTATGCTCAGAGGGAAAAGGTAGTAATATATCTGGGACTTGTTCTAGCAACATTATTTCAAAATTTTCTTATTTTAAGGCAAGTACAGTATCTTGAGTGTTTTGTGGGTGTGCACATGTGTGAGAGAGAGTAAAAGTCCCCTGCCTCCCTATCAGTTCACATCAGTTCTGCATTGTGTTCATATCAATTAATGACACTCACTGCATCAGTTAATCTACAATGAAACTTATATTATACAGTCATATTTTTTATTGTTCTTAAACATGCTTATGTAACCCAAAGAAAAATTTTCATGGCTAGCTAAGACATCATTCAGGAAGCTCATCATATTTCTTTAACTGCCAAACTATTTTTTCCTGGAGTATGTAACTAGTACCTAGAAAATTAAACAAACCTGCAGGTGTTTAGAACAGGCAGTTCTCACAGTGACTCCCAAAAGCTTTCCAGCTTTTAGGTCTCTTATGCTGGGGACTAGACCAATGATTTCCACTATTATATTATTTCTACAGCTGTTGATGGAGAAGGGAAATGCGTCAATTTTCAAAATCTGTATTTGTCAAAGAAACAGATTAAATAAATAGAAAAGATCCATAGTTGTGTTTTTATTTTTTATTCTTTGCTTTTTATTCTGCCATTCCCATATATGATCTGCTATAAACAGTGGGGGAGCTGGAACTGCAGACCCCACAGTGGAGGATTATTATTAGCAAAACCCTTGCAGACATAATGAAGAGTTTATTTTAAATGAAGTAGGTTAAAAAGATATCCTGTTCATTACAAAAGACACCACCTAACATATTTACATTAGCTGGTGGAAGATAATTCACCTTACCAGCCAAGGTGCAGTCAAAGGAAGCTGAGGATTTCAGTGTAATAAGCCATGTGCATGTCCATACCCCATAATTTTAATGTGTGAGCTTGGGGTAAGACAAAGAGAGGTACGCTGAAAGCAATGCCTGTTACAAGCAGCAGGCACCTGGCAGTTTGGTGAGGGATTTTGCAATAGGAAGCTGTGTTCCCGAAGTCCTGAAATGAGATCAGTGTAAAAGGTGAACAAAAACAACAAATAAAGATAAGCAAAGAGTGGCTGCAATCCCTCAGTACGCACCAAAAACTGTGGATAAAGCTGTAAATTAATTTCAGATGTTAAATACAGAATAAAATATCTGAAGCTACGCAAATAAAAAAATGTATAAATGTTTTTATTGAAATCTCACAAAATGGATACTTGAAGAAGTAAATTGATGGTTTTAATGCGAAAGATGTAAAATACAATTTCATTTGGATTTATGACTGTGATCTCATTATGCTGAATTATATGTTTAAAAGTTGTGAAATTTCTCATCTCAAATACAACTGTGGCTGAACTCATGTTTCTGTAGCAGCTCCCAGATACGTGTCAGTCTCTAATATATTTTAAATTAAAAATCTAACTGGGACTTGTTATTACTTCTAATTAATCTCCATAAACGAAACGTAGTTTTGTGCTCATCATCTGCATCTTTTTCTTATTGCAGCATTTCCTACCCCAGTAAGTCTCAGGAGCTTGGTTTTTTGGTCCGTCTTTCACTACACTAAGGGGGAGGAAAACCAGGATAAAAGCCAACATCAGTCGACGTTTTGCTTCTTCGTCAAGTCCCTGCTGGAGGGCTGAGTGATGATTCAGTTCAAATCTGATGTCCTCTCTGCCAAACCATGAATATTTGCTCTCCCCACAGCGGGAAAATTCAGTCTTTCTGTACCAGGTGGGGTGCTGAGCCCGCTGGGGGCGAGTCCCCCCATTTTTAAGGGTCTACACAGATAACTGAGTTGTGGAGAGCTGCTGCTGCACTGGTAGTGAGGTGTGGGTGCCTTTCTGCAGATGTTGGTTGGGGCTCTGACTTGAAAAGAGAGCCTGCTGTTGTACTCGCCCTTACCTAGTGGCAGCAGAACACCCACTCTTTCCTGAAAATGCCTGGTCAGTCCGCTGGAACCAGGCCTGGGGAGGCTAATTCAGTGTTGTGAGCGTATTCATAGTCTGTCAGTAGGCACTGAGGCAATATGGGGTCACTGCTCCATAACTGCCCTCTAGCCAAAACCAGCTTTACATGGCACAGGATTGCTCACTGCATAAAACACTGAAAAAAGAGCTTTGATGTAAGTTTAATAACATCTGCTGGTAAGTATAAGCTCTAAAGGGCTTGATGTATTTTGCATGCTGTGAAACTCTCTCTCTCATGTCTTTATTATCCCCCATCTCCAAACAGTAGCTATTCTGGTCATTGAGAGCTCCTGAAGCCTATTCTTATGTGGTCTCATAGTCTATTGACTCAGACCGAAGGTCAGACTGCTGGTATTTATGATCTATAATGTGCTTACCTAAGCAGACATGGCTGAAAAAGACCTCTTCGTAGTGTTTGCCACCACTCCAGGGGGAAGCTATAGCAGCCACAAGGTTGTTTTCAGTCCCAAGGGGCTATAAGAGGGCAAGTGTGTCTGACTACTACCAATTTATGCTATTCATGAAGCAGTGCAGCGCTCTTAAGTCTGATGTGCACCTTGTGAGGATGTTCTGCAGCACAGAGAATTGTGCCTCGGATGTACTCTGCCTACGCCAGGCACCTGGTGAATCAGTTCTCCTATTGGTCCAAATTTCTCACAGAGATAGAAGTGCCTTTCAAAAATCTTCAGAAAAAAAGGCTCTAACTATAACAATGAAATATCTGAGCAGAATCCCCTCTAGAAGCTTTGAAAGATCTTCCTCTTGTCACTGGCTGTACAGGAAATTAAGGCACAATTTGGAAGGACGATGGTGCCAAGCTCCTTTATATTAGCATTTAGTCTTCCTAACTTATCCCTGTCTGAGAACTAGAAGTGATTTACCTTTTGAAACAGAAGGTGAGATTCAGTTTAGGTAACTTCAGGTATTTATAACATACTTATCTAAATCTGAAATATTTGTCTAGAACATCCCCCTGGCCATATTCAGTAGATAAACAGACTTTTCCTCAGTTCATTTCTTCTTCTTCATACCAAATGTTGCTTAGCTGAGGTGCACCTCATGATGGAGACATCCAGAGTGAGGTGAGATGACTTGTCCCCCACCAGCCGTGAGGCTAATTTATGCCTCTGAAGCCACCATTTACCTTGACATGGCTCTCTTCACCATCTGGCTTTGCCATGCCACTGTTACGCAGCCCTGTTCCATTCATTCAGAAAATCACATGGATACCTCTAACCTGTACTGTGATGCCCTATTATCCATTGTATTTTGAAAGTAACACTGGAATAAGCAAGAAGAAACTTGCTTGCATGTGCCGGACCAGCGTTCTCCTACTCCAATGTTGTTCGTATCAACTGAAGTTGTGTATTCTCAGAGCAAAGTCTGTCCCACGACATTTTTAGAGGGGATTATGCCACACATAAAGCTGTTGTGCACTTATCTTCCCAGTTTCAAAACCATGGCTGCAGTATGTGAGTAGTAGACCAGACACCCTTGATGAAGGGTGTGATTAAACACTCACACCATTATCCTGATAAATATGCAATTAAGCAATGCTAACCTGTTTATGGGATTCAAACTTTAATCACTGACCCACTTCAACAAATGAGGAATGCAATCATGCTCCACGTAAGGACAGCGAATACATCTTCTTTTGCCACTCACTTGAGCACAGGCTCTTGAATTTCATGTTTTATGCTCAGAATATAAATGAGTTTCTTCTTGTCTGAAGCTTTATTTCTGTAAGATTGAAGACAATTAGTCATACTGTTTTGTTCAGATACTACCCTTCTTTATTAAAGATACATTTGAAATATAAGGACTGCCACCCCCCCGCATAGTTAATCTGCTTGCAGAGGTTTCAACAACAGCAGAATAAAAATAAAAGGCACGTCTTTAGTCTGACTTCTACAGAGCGATCCAGTAGCACCACCTGCTGTTTTTAGGGAGCACTGCTGTTTTTAGAGATGTGCAATAGATAATATTTTTTTATATATATATTCCAAAAGCATCTATACAGCTTAACCTTTTTGAATGGATGAGACACAGGCTTCTAAATTGCTTTTATGTTTAAAAAATGCCATTCCAAGTGTCCTTTGCAGGAAAGGCAGATATTTAAACAGTGATAGACTTTCTGTAATGTACTCCATAATATTTAATAATGCCAAGAGGTATATTTACTGGAAAAAGCTGTTTAGAGGTATTATTATTTGTGGAAAATATTTTGGCAGAAACTCACATCTTCTCTGCAGCAGTAAACAGTCTGGTAAATTGAAAGCCGTTACACTGATTTCATTGAAGGAGAAAATAAACCAGTGATCCACCTGAGATTGCAGAAATGTAAACCAGCTTGTGTTAGTAAGTCATAAAATTCTTTAGCAAATGAGAAAAGAAAAAGCTACTTTTTGTCCAAATCTAAGTCCATTTGTTTAATTTGTCCTTTTCTCTTTCTCTGTTTCTCTTCTCTCTTGTCTTGGTGCTGGTAATTCATGCATTTCCATTGCATTACTGGGTTTTCCCTGTAGCTTCGAGCTGTGCCTGGCATGTGGGATCCCAAAGAAAGGGGCAGCACCTGCTGCAGCTGATGCTGCCTCGGCAGTGCCAAGAGATGCCCCACAGGAAGGCACTTTCTCCAGGCAACAACCCTAAACGCCAAAACTCACTCCTTCCTCCAACCCCACGCACGACCCTGAGCATCTCTCACAAGGCCCCAGTGTGCAGGTGCCACCGGGGAGATCCAGCCTTACGGCATGGCACGAGGCTTCTTGCTTGTGGAGTTTGCAGAAGGGGAACAGCCTGAGTCACTCAGCGCTAACCTACGCCTTAAGCCTTTTCTCGAGGCTGGGTGTGGACTTTTTCTAGTTGTGCCTGGGTAGTTAAAAAATTGTCAGCCTGCTGCTCACCAGTGTCTCCTGGGTTTGCCCAAAAAGCAGGTGAGCCTTTGCTGGTACCTCTCATTGGGCAGATACAACGTCTCACAAAAGCAGGCTCTCGGTTTCATTGCCCTATGGTCATGACAAAGTGCAAAACATCTGGAATTTCAGCACTTTCCTCAATGTGTTTAGAAATAATACATCCTGCCAAGCAGTCTACCACTGTCATTGACGCAATTAACTAATTGTGGATGTAGGAATCCACAGCGTGCAGGCAACCCCTGCTGGCATGAGCCCTCACCTGGCGATGTGATGGGGTCCCTGGGTGTTACACCATCTCACTGCGACATGGAAGGGCTGGGCTAGGCTGTGCCTAGGGCTTTGCTAAGGCAGCACTGGGTGCAGGATTTGCATGGCATTAGCCTGCAGTTAAGCAGCATCATCCAGTGAGGGGAGGCACCAAGTTGTACCCAAGGCAGTTTGGACCAAAGTGTGGTTAGGTCTGAAGGAAATTAATCTATTACAGAAGAAGTTGGGAGATGGAGGGAAGTGTAATTTTTAAAATGCGACATGTAGCTTCAAGTTTACTGATGAGAACGCAGCATCTAGCATGAATTTGTGAATGGTGTCATCAGAGCCCAGCCGCACTGCAGTCAGGTGGGGGATCCCTTCACAGGAGGGTGACTGTCCGTGGCCGAGGTGGGCACAGCTGGACCCCATGGCACCGGCCCAGAGCACCCGTCATCGTAGACTAGCAAAACAGAGCAAGGGCAAAACAGAAGAGGACAGAGAAAACGAATTATTACAAAGATGGCATTTTGAGTGAGCCCACGTCTGCTGCTGGTTTTTCTAATGTAGGAGCCAAGTCTCAGAGTTTAAGTGGAAAGGAAGAATAATTACAACTTCACTGCAGTAAAGGAGAGTAAAAAGATATCAAAGACATCTAATGAGAGATCTAGACAGACTTCTAACGAATGCTTGTGAAGCATGCAAGAGTGCAGTCAATATTTGTACCACTGATGCAGGATCATACAGAAGTCCCAGGTACTTGATGAGTCTTGGAGAAAGAAAAAGTCCCCTGTAGCTGGCACTGCATTCTGAATGAGCTAAATAAAACTTCACACTCCACCTTGTAAAGAAGATGGAAAACCAGGGGAAATGGGCACCAGTTTGTTCCAGATGCAACTACATTGCTTGTAGATAAGTTTAATAAAATTGGTGGAATTTAAATGAAGATCTAGAAGAAAGCCAAATGCCAAATTCCTACCGTAGCCAGTGGAAGAGAAATACAGCTTAGCATTTCTACAGGTGAATTAAGAAAACAGTCCACATCTGTTAAATCTGTAAAGTGTTGAAGTAATTAATTACATCAGTGGAAACAGGCAGTCAAAAGTTTTTTAAAAAAGTTGATGCAAATGCAAAATTATTGAAAAGACGAATAAGAACATTTAACTTTGATCAAGATAAGCCTAATACATTACAGAAGGAATGATGATTCAGTGTACTACTTTGATGCTGGGCTGCAACTGCACAAAAGCAGTTTCCACTGGATCTCAAGGAATAATATAGCACCTTTGAAAAATGAAATTTATTTAGTGAAATACAATTGTGTGCAAAGGCTGTACAGCTTTATGATTAGGAAACACTGAAAACAACATGTACATGTGGCATCTAATTCAATGGGGTGTAGCAATTTCCAACATGGTATTTTTCCTTCCTCATCATAATTAGCCCGAGTAATTCAGTGTCAGAATATCATTGAAGCAAAGGACCTAGCCATATTTTCCTGTAAGCAACAATATCTGGCTATAATATTAAATATTTTTAAATGAATACAAAAGTTCTCTGCCCAAATTAATTTATTGGAATAAGTTTGCAACAGTTACCTACAAAACACAGCATGGATTCTGGTCTACCTTCAAACTGCTTTTTGGAGTTTCAACCTCTTCATCGCTACAAGACTGGTCCTGAGAAATGCTACGTACAAGATCATTTTGTTTTCAGGCAATCTCTGGCTTTTTTTTTTTTTTTAAGTTGGTGATGCTGGCTGCTGCAGAAACCATGAACCTGGATGGAACAGACATACCGAGATGGGACGGACACACTATAATCTGACACACTGAGAGCAATCACATGTCAAATTTAGAATTAAGGAAAACTGGTAAACCTATACCTGAACTTGTAAAGCTCTACTTGAAAACACCAGGTTAATAAACTGTCATATTATTTAACGTCAATTGTTAGACACGTTTGCTTAACAGCTGTAATATCCTGCTTGATAAGAGAGCAGGTGTTACTTCAGGCAACAGTTAGGTAATAGGCCCAGGTGAGAGTGCTAATTGTAGGCCTTAATAATGACCTATTTGGCACAAAAAGCTGCATGTAAAGAAGAAAGGCAGAGGGCCTGTTATGTCCACCCTAGGCACATTGGACCAAATCACCCTATAGCAGGGAAATTTGTAGACTTGGTGATAGGATTGTAGAGTTACTGAGTTTTTCTGCTATAGTCCCAAGAAATACCATGAAAAAAGGAAAATTAAGCATTTGTTTTTTCCCAGGTTTAAAGAAATCTATGCCACAAATAACGTTCTCAATTTTAATACTGGGAACTGTTAGTAAAGGCAAAAATATATCAGAAATGTAAATACCGTGTTAAAAAAAACCCATTTTCTTCAGGAATAGAGCTTTGCTGAGACAACAGCTTAAAGTGTCGTAACTCTTTTGCCATGTCCGAGTTCTCATTGCCACTCAAGACCTACAGTGAACTTTTGAACTGGGTGGTAAGTCTTAAAATATACAGCGTTAGGAGAGGATTTTTAGTGACATTCATGAAATTTCTAAAACTGCCAAATCATTTAGCAATTTCATATAGCATTTTGTAAATGACTTTGAAAGATCTCTTTATTAAAAATTACAAAATGTGCAGTTCAGAGAGGCCACCTGGACAACGTTCACAAGATTGGACCATAGCAGCAATGTTTCTAGTGGCTACAGGACACCCTTTGTGATTTCAGAGCACACAAGGCAGAACAGGCATGTTCTTTTGTTACAGGGACAGCAGTCTCTAATAAGGGGGAAAAAAATGAATGTGTCACAGAGTCCCAGTAAATAATTCATCATATTATAACTTACGTTTATCTTCTTTAGGAAGTTTCCCAAGCATGTCCTGTGCTTAGAGCCTGCAAGAAGCTAACAAGTTGAAGGACCAAACAAGCCTATTACAGTGGTTACTGATACAGACTAACCTCTTACATCACTGTGCTTTAATAGACCAACTTCTAGGCAGCTGCTCCGAGTCTCAGAAATTTTCTGAAATTTGACTAGTTTGCAACTTGTTGGAGGCCAGCTTTGTAATTAGTGTTGCTTGATCCTCAATTCCTTATGAAAAGATTACCAGAACAGTTTAGAATGTGTCTGACAGAGAATACAGGTAACAGACTGCAAAGGAACCAATTTGCTCCAGTCCTAGACTGAACTGGTGGTGGTGACACACTTTTGAATATAGGAAAATACATCCAAGTCCCTCAAATAATTGTAGAATAGACTAGACTAGTTCAGTTGGAAGGGACTTACAATGATCATCTAGTCCAACTGCGATGTACAGTTGGGACTAGATGATCTAGTACTAGTTCGCTGTACTAGACTGTACAGTGAACTCTAGATCTAAGGGGTGGCAGGCAGACAGAATAAGCAGAAAGTATTTAAGCAAATTAATTTCCCTCAAAATGAACTGTCAGTATCTTTCTACTGTAGTTGTATCCTGTGCACTACAAACAGGTAACAAAATCAATACAGAGGAGCGGATTTTTAGTCTTGTAATTCCATTTATTGAAGAGTAAGATATAGAAAAATAATGAGCCAGATTCTGCTACTTTCACTAGCAATTTGCTTGGCAAAGGATTGTTTTCTTCAGTGTATTATTAAGGGTATATGCATTACCCAGCTATAGATTGTAAGAGGATCAATGCTGAGCAGATCACACTCACTGAATAGTTAGAGCTTTCCCTTTTACTAACCAGCAAAAATATCACTATTTACGATGGTTCTTTCCATTTCAGCTGAAGCATCCAAAAAAAAGAGATGGACCTGTTCACTGTAACAATATTCCTAAAGAATTTTTGTTTCTAGAACTAAATAAAAGGAAACACCTTTTATTGCAGAAACAATTTTAATAAGGTCAAAGTGTACAAAACACTATCAGAACAAATGTTAGATGAACAGAAGATTAAAGAATAATTGTGGCCTCACTGGACAATGTGTATTACATACCTCATTACTCATTTGAAAGAGCACTGGGATGCCTTTTTTTTTTTCCCAACAACAGTTTTATAATTGTCCATACTACATGCTTATTCTGTCCATTCTACTGCTGCCCCAAATGCAGGAGTTGCATGTTTCAGAGGAGCCTGCAGCTAGAAAGGTTTAACTTATCTTTATTGATTCAATTCATATATTTTTTAACAAAACTTTAACATATTTTTTTTTTTAAAGCTTACTTGCAAGTCATGTTTTATAGGCAATATTCTACCACCTAGCTTTGGTAGTGGCTGATGTAACATTTTAAAGAGTATTTGCTATTCACACAATTTGCATTAGATGTTTAAAATACCATGACTGAAACAAAAGTTAATTTGTCCAAAACAACAGTCAAAGAGGCTAAAAAGATATTTTAGAACAATCATCGAAAGCCTTTACTGTATCATAGTCACTTCAAGTGTTGTAAAGCAGTTTTCCACAATCTTCAGCTTTTCTTCAGAAAGCAGGTTTTCTTGCTTCAGTTGTCCAATAAGAGCTTCCAAGGACCTGAGTCTCTTCAAAGTTTTTATCTCCTGCATTTCAAGTAGAGTTATCTTAGAGTGGAGCTTTGAAATTTTTTGCCAAAGGTGATCTCTGTCTACGTCTTGTTTGCAGTATGAATGCTCAGTTTGTAACACTTCACTTCCACCATATGCATTCATATACACAGATTTAACTGTTTCTGTCTCCTCTGTGTCAAGAAACTCTTGCTTAATAGGCAGGAAAGAACTATTTACTATTTCAGGCTTTTCTGGACTCTCGGCTGGCACAATAACAGCAATGACAGATTCTTCACTCCCACTGAACTGTTCAATAGTTTGTGTGACTGTACTCAGTAAAACTGCATTTTCACTTGCTGGCTGTACTTCAACAGAGCAGCCTACAACATGAGAATTAGGATTTTCAATTGCATAGTCAGTAATTGAACCTAAAGCATTTTTCAGTTTCAGAGATGAATTCAAGTAGTCAGGGGCTGTAAATTGCAAGACTGTAGCTGTACAACCTACTGGATCCTCTACAGAGGTGTGAACACTGGTAGCTTTCATGCTCTGGACTGCTGCTGACATTAAAACAGGATTAGGTTGATGTATATGCTGCTTAGATGAATTATCAAGAATGACACTGTCTGCCTGAAAGTCTTCTCCGTTTTGAAGCTGCAGTTTTTGAATTTGTAAAGGTTTACTCAATGCAGTTGAGCAAACTACTTCTACTTTTTCATCTACATTTTCTGCAATTACAGGATTTTTCTTTGTTGTACAAGGTTCAAGTGATACAGATGCTTTCTCTGACACTACATTTGTATTTGTTTCTTCTGGGTCTTCTCTCTCTATCTCTTGTGGGCTGTTCTGAGAAGAACCTTTTTCCTGGAGGGAAAAAAAACAAAAACAACCACCTTGTAACTAGGAAATCACTTGAGTATTAAAAAATTCGGAAAATCTCATTCTATAGCATGGTACTGCATAAGGAGTAATTTAGATGAGCACTGTTTAAAAATTACACCAGAAACCTGAAAATTCATATAAGCATCTTCCATAACTTTGCTTCAGGTCCTAAATGTTAAAATACTATTTTAAAGCTCTAAAGGCATTTTTTTTTCTTTTTCAAACTCTAAGGAACTTTACTGATTTACACAAGTCATAATAACTTTAAAAGCACTGGAAGAGAAGTGGCTACACAAATCTGTCTGACAAAGACTTGCTAGTATCTCCTATTACCACCTGAAACATTGTATTAAATATATGCATATAAAATATACACAATACAAGATTTTTGCATTAAAGATGCAACACAGTCGTTTTAGAAAGATACAGCAAATTTTTAGTCATGCGGTCTACCCCAGAGAATTTAAGAACAACAAAAAAAGATTGTGAACACAGGCTCGCAGAATAGTGCAACATATTCATGCACAATCACATAGGCTGATTTTTAAATGAGCAAGTCAATTCTGACAACTAAACTTCGCAATTCATAAAAATGGAGAACTTTTTTTTGGATGGATAGAAATCTTAGCAGAAGGATACAATTTTAACAGGACTTAAAACAGAAGTTGTTACTGAAAGAGGGGCAGTTTCAAGCTTATCCTTTTTTAGCCACCTTCTTTTCCCCTCCTCCACATAAACTATATCACCACATGATTAGATTTAAGATCAGTATCCAAACAAGCTTTTTGGTATGGCAGTCAGTGAAACAAAAATACACTAACAGTGAGTGTCTTATTTTTTTCTAGTAGGCTTGATTATGAAGAGACCAAGCTGCTGAACTTGTACTCATGTTAGGCCTGTGGACTAAAAAACAAAACCAAAAATGCCCAGAAGAAACATACAGAACAAGAAGCAACTTTAACTTTGCTAACTAAATATAGGCCAGGCAAAAAAAAAGGGGGGGGCGGTGGCTGAAAAAACAGATTATGATGGAAAAGATAATTTCAAAGTGTATGTTCATAAAAGTATGTATGTAGTCTGAAGTATCCTAAATACATTAAACTTTGTAATTCGATTTTATATGAAACTTCAGTCTTAAAAGGACTGAAAAATGTATCCAAAAGCAGAATTCATTTGGTTACCTTTATCTTTTCAAAGGTGATACTTAACATCACATCAATCTTAGGGATTTTGACAGAATGAAGTATTTCCCTTTCTCTGTTCTACCAGCAGCTGAAAAAGGCCTTCTCAGACTAAATCTTTTAACTAGAAAAATCTCTTATGAAATAAATTAGGGACATGTCCCCCAAATCCTTGCCTATCAGAACTGCCATTAAGGCTGAAGGAAAGGCACCAAAACACCTCTTAGGACAGAGCTGCTTGAAGAAAGACCTTTACTTTCATTGAAAAGCTTCCTTGTCCATTGGTCCCTGCCCTCACACTCTTACTACAGTCTTCAAAATAAAAATCCTTGCAAACTAATGTAGAATGGTTACTGATATTGAAATGCAGGCAACTAACACTGCTCTTGAGACACAAACATTCTTTATTTAGAAGAACAAATAATATGAAATGTTTCCTGAAGAATCATTAAGCATTTCTGGGAAGATATCCGTCACTTGCTCCGTAATACATAAAGCAAGGTGGTGGTGAACAATACGCAAATATTGCAAGTCTTCGCTCTCAGTTTTCCAAACCAAGGGTTTATAGACAAGTACTGAAAGGCAGCTTGGGACCTTAGCTTCTTGTTCCTCTACATTAACTCAGGAACACACTAACAAGGGATTCTTCTTGGGAATAAGGAGAGCTCTTTCCCATGTCTTTGTGAATATTCGGTCTATGTAGAAAATTTGGGTTTGGGGCAACTACAGAACCAGTGGACAAGTCAATGGATATTGTCGATTTGCTGAGGTGGGCACTGACAGGATATGACTTGATGTTTAGAAAAGTGCAGTCAGAAGCACGAGATTAAATAAAATAATGCCAGAGAGAGAAGTGAGACCCCAGGAAAGCAACTTCACAGTATCATGGATATGAAGAACTGGCATCTCTTTTCTTTTGATAGCAGGGAAGTGATGGATACATTGAAAGGAAGCATAGAATATTCTTTTTCCAAACTGGATAAATCTGTCTGGGATTTCCCAGAAATACATTGCTGATGCAAAAATAATTTAGAAAAGCCATTGGTATGTTTGTTACCTTCATAACTCTACTGTCCATCTTTGTAGGTATACTATGACTGGTCTATGGTCACACGCAAAACAAGAGAGAATGAAGAGGTGGGGAAAAGCTGACTGTTCTTTAGGGGGAAATCACATAGTTTATCTGTAATTGCACAGAAGCACAGGACAGCAAGTCCAGTTCCAAAGCTAGGGCTTCCTGTTACAGTAACAGCACAGGGAAATGAGGGATATATTGAAGCGGGTGGGGGTGTTGGAAAGAAAGATATTTCAATTTAATATAAATTGAAAGATTTTCTATTTTTATATTTGAGAGATTTATCAAGATTGCTTTTCACTCTATAGAGTCAAAAGCAGTCTGGACAACACTTGCAGCTATCCAAGAAGACAGAGAACTTCATGACTAAAAATAAATTGTTTTGTAAAATTAATTAGCCACACATTTCAGTTTCAGCAATTTAGCCTTAATTCCAGTCCTTCCATTTCTCCCACCTCCAACATGATGATCCAGAGGAAGATAGTTATGTGCCAGAAGAGAATTAGCGTACTTTTGATCAAGATTAGGTGCCTGTGTAGCACAGTATTTTTATGTAAACAATAGTACAACTCTGTGAAAGACAAAATGGGATGGTCTTTGCGGGATATCTTTAGCAGCCTACACTCCTGAGTTCTTAGGTGTTAGAAAAGTTAGGGACAGGAAAGAGAAATGTGTAATTTGAAACTAATACATTCAAAAGCCAGTGTCTATGTACAGTTAATGAAAGGACATTAAAATATTAATTAAGAGTAATTGCACAGGAAAAAATATTTAGAATCATAATATTCTCATAGGAAATTTATTTTCCCATTGAAAATTTCCTATAGGAAATTCTTCTGTAATTTCAAGTTAAGAAAGATATTGAACCTCCAGTCAAAGCATGGGAAGTTGTTCTTCCTTTACACTATAGAATCACATGCTCATTTTGTGTCAGTCCTGTTGACAAAATATTTTGATGGATGAGAATTCTATTTTTAAAATAAAATATGAATATATTACAGATAATTAGAACATGTGTATTACATAAATAGTTGGTCAGCTTTACAATAAAAAAAGACAGGAATACATTACCTCATCACCTGGGGAAGAGAAAATTGTTGGTACAGCAGTATGTTTCAAGTATCGTATACCCCATCGCACATCAAGGGAATCGGGAGTAAAATGATCACTGCACAGAAGCTGGTGCTTACTTGGAGTCCATGCATCTCGTTTCATATTCCGCAGCCATTTCTCAAGTCTCTCTTTATCATGAAGTGGGAATCTTTTTTTAAAGCAGTTGAAAAAAACAAAAACACAAAAACCTTATTTTTTTCTTTCTTCTTTTCAAATAAAGAATATCTCATTGTTCCTTACAAGTTAGTCTTTCCTTACAAAAAGATTAAAATAATCCTTTTTAAAAAATTTTAAATATGAAATGCTAATCAGGATGTCACTTACATGGTAATCCAATAATTATCCGAATTATTTCTAGTTGAGTATTTGCTCCAGAGTTCAGCAGCAGAATTTCTGTTGATTTCTGCTGGCCAAGGGCTTCAGAACCCATGGCCAAGATATTTTAAAAGGCTTGATCCTGCAACACTTGCTCAGAAAGTAGTTCTGCTGAAGTCAGATGAAATACTCTGACTTAATTTTAAAAAAGTTAGGTCTGGTCCTCATTTTAGAAATTGTATTTGTGGAGCTTTTTTGTCTTACTAGACACAATGAGTAACAAAACCTTTTGTTACTATTTTTTGTTTAACAGAGTACCTCTTAATATATGTCATACTTTGGATTATCTGCTAACTTGGAAATGTGAATATTTCCAGTGCAGGATTTAAATGCTGTTCAAAAAGTAATACACACAAATGCAAAGCTTTTCTATATTTTGTGTTTCAGCAATTAAGCTTTCTTACAGCGTTGAGAGCCCACACAACATTATGTAATCCATAACTAACTTTTCAACTGTCTAACCTACTTGAAAAGGAAAATGAAGAGTGTACACGTTCATAGAAAAAAGATAAATCAATTTTGAAAATATATGCAAACGGTCAGACAAAATACATGGGAAAGAGAACTAAATTAAAAGAAAGTGGGCGAAGATATGTAATTTACTCAATGAATCGCGATACACAAATTAAAGGCTCATTATAATGCATGTACAGTCAAGCAATTACGGTAACGGCAACATGAACATTCAGACCACTCTCGGCTCTCATCTCTTACCAGACAGATATCAGGGTATTTGAAATGTGCTCACAGATTTCTCTGGTGCATACCAAGTTTCTTTTGACTATAGCATATAACCACACACAATACATAAACCATAACTTGAATTCTGAGCACTGTTAAATGACTACTGTTAAAGCAATATTCCTTAGAATCATGAGCAATAATAATTAAAAAAAAAAATCCCTGCTTTTGGGTATATGAAACTGCAAGAGATAGATTCAGGTGGTCATTAAACCTGACCTGATCATAACTGTAGAATGTAAAAACTATTAGATGTTGGCAGTATGATGGACAACAGAAACATCCAGATGTGAACAAGTGCCAATAGAGTCTTTACAAGAGACATTTTGTTTTAGTCCCTAAATAGAAATGGAGCATTCCTAACCCCATTTCTCTTCCTTTAGCTCTTTTTTCCTTTTAATTAACAATCAGTTCTTTTGGTATTGTTTATTACCATCTGTTAATGGAACTTCAATGCATAAAAAGTTTGCTTCTGCAGTGAGGTATTCCCACACAACAGAAGCTGGGGAGAGAACCTGGAGTGCCCAGTGTCACCTGAATGCTACAAAAGACACCAGTCAGTTGGGCTACTTCTTGGCAAACCCTAGATCCTACCCTCAAACTCCTGAAGGTGCAGGTTTCCCCCAAAAGCCATACATGGCAATGACTCGCTTATGCAGGCCCATGGTGTTCCAAAACTGCAAACTTAGCTGATTTTGAGAGAAAGATACCTGAGATTCACAGGATAAATGTGCATGTCTTCACCCCTTCCCCAATCTTTTGAATTTGTTGCCATTTAAGTTTTGAAGTTACCAAGGAAACAGAGCAAGCTTTTGATGCATCTGGCTCTGAGTGTCTGCAGGAATGCAAGGAGTAATGCTAGCAAGAACACAATAACCTCTCAAGGACAGGTTAGAGGTTCAGCCTTTTCAAATCCTGCGTACTTAGATTGTGTACACCCAATAGCAGCATTATATATACAGCATGCCCCAGGAGTAATAGAGCTTAGCCTGGGATGTTACTACATAGGTCCAAAGAAGGCTCTCAAGTAAGAGGATGGCTTCTTTCAATTGAAGGTCATGTCACCAATCACACCCTCTCCAAGAAGGGCTTGAGAACATTTGCTTCCACTGCCATTACCCTTGGAACACAGCACTCTCTGCCTTCCCCACAGTCAGCCTGCTTCAGATGGAAAACTAAATAATCTGTAGCAAAAGACAATGTCTGGCAGATAAATTTATTATTTTAGCTCAAGGGCAACTTTGCCAAAACCTGCTCCTGCTCTCAATACCCCCCTACTCATCATCAGAATCTGCTCTCTGGTGTAAACAAGACACAAAAAAAGGAAAATGGAAGAGGAAGTGAATAGAATTTATTCAGGAGCTGCCACCGCTGCACAAGTCAGAGATGTGAAGAAATAAAACAAAGAAGGGCAGTTAGGCCAGCTGAGATTAGGTGACAGTTAAAAAGTTCAGAAGGGGCTCAGACCCAAAATCACAGAGCAGCAGAGGACTTCTTTGGGGTGGTAAGAGGCAATGGATTAAAACCTGCAGTTCAAATCAGTAGTAGTTGCTAATGTAGGGCAAGAGATCTCTATAAATCAAATCTCAGCGCCCCTTCTAAAGGACCACAATACTCATAATGCAGCACAATTCAATGGCTAGATAAAACAGCTGTGTTTTTGCAATCATCTTTACACTGATGCCATACATTTGAATATAAATATGTATCAGCACTCAAACTTGTTTTGATCATCCATGTGGCACTCACATTCTCTAAAGCAATATAAATAATTTATTTCCCCTCATTTTCATGATTGTTTTATGATGAATCACATATTAAGAGACATGCTGGGAAAAAGAGCTTTCCTTCAATCTAAACTAAAATCCCTTTCAAAGCAGTCTTCCTGTGGGTCTTCCTACATAGCCTTCCTGATCTTGGAATGACTACTCAGCAACTGAAACAAACTGCCTACTTAGTTTGAGATATAAATTTTACCAAAACTGACTTTGAGGCTAGCTGTGACATTTATTCTTCAAGTTTTTCTTAAATGATACAAAATTCCTTCTGTTGACAAATGCCTATCATACTTTTATTCAACAAAAATACATTAATATTTAGTTACTTGCACTGTGCTCCTCTCAGGGTTGAGAAACACTGTTTTGAACTCACTGCAACAGTACAGACGTTACTGTGGGCCTGGGATGGTGACTAATCAATCAGGTGGCCAGATAGTACTATGCAGCCACCATGAACTGGTTTTTGGCAAGCGAGCTAGTTAGCTTCCAGCTAGCTCAGCTACCTCCAAACAAATCAGCAATGCCTCTGTTCACAGCGCAGGCAATACTGAATTTTAAAGAATCAATATATGCTTCCTTTCCTACCCTGTTAGGCCCTTCACTTAGCTTGCCAGCTGTCAGATACAGGAAACTCAGCTCCTTCACCATTAAGCCAATGCCTCCACTAATGCCTGCCCTGCTGAAACACCCCTTCCACAAAGGCAGCCACGCTTGAAAAAAACGGGGTAACCGGTGCCACTCGGCTCTAACAGCTGAACAGCCTCATGGTTACAAGCGCAAATTTTGGTTTTTAGTCGAATCTCTTTGGTTTTCACTTCATGAATCCTCTGTACCTACTGAAGAGCCCTTCGACGCTGCTGTACCTCTCCCCCCCCAGCAAGTACCGGCGTCTTCGCGGGGGGGTGTGATTAAATACTCAGCCTCTCGAGCCTTTTTCCCTACACCTTTCCTCCCCAGAGACGAGAGCGTTATTTCCCTCCAGCCACTGGGGACCAGGCAGGGTTCAAAGGCGACTGCCAGCCCCTAAAGTTAGCTTTTCGGCCATTTATCCCCCCGGCTCCTGAGGGGCTGCTGCGGGCCTCGCCTCACTCGGGGCTGGCCCCTCTGGCGTTCGCCATCCCCGGGGCCAGCCCTCACCCAGAGCCCATCCCTCCCCCCGGCCACTCACGGGTAGAAGCTCAGCTTGCGCTGGTCCCTGGCGCTCTGGCCCCCTCGGTTCTTGCAGCAGGACGCGGCGCAGTACCGCGGCATGGCGGAGCGGAGCGGCCCCGCCGCGGGGCGGAACCATCCGCGCGGCGGCAGCGGGACCCGGGGGGCGGGAGTCACGGAGACAACGGCCGCCGCCGCCTCCTCCCACCGCCCCTCGCGTCAGGGGAAGAAGCCCCGCCCAGCGGCGGCAGCTGCAGCGGTGGCCGTCCGCGTGCGCCGCGTCACGTGGGTCCGAGCGGCCAATGGCGCAGCGCTTCGTGTAGGAACCGCTGTCGGGGCGCGGGGGGAAGGTCTGCGCGAGCGCTGGCGGCGGTTGGGCGGGAGCGGCGCGCGGGGCGCTGAGGGGCAGCGGCCTCTGTGCTGGCGGCGGCGAGCGAGCGCTGAGGTAAGGGGCGCGGCGGGGACCCGGCCTTTCCCCGACGGGGAGAGGGGCGGCGGCGAAGGGCCTGGGCCGCTGGGGAAGGCAGAGGGGTGTTTAGGTAGCGGGAGGGAAGGCGGACGCGGAGGGGCCGGAGAGGTTAGGGCGCGCTGGGGCCGCTGGGGGAGGGGGACGGGGACGCTGGGGGATGTGGGAAAGTGGGGACACTGGGACTCGGTCTGGTGGATTTATTTGCCCTTTGGGCTCCTCTGGGCTCTCGCTTCTCGCTAGGCCCATCTGCTGTGGTCTTTACCAAGCCTGTCCGTCTTGGAGGTGGGACAGTGTCGCTTAGTGTCGCTGATATAATCTGCCGAGCTCTGGCTCGGCCTTGCTTTGTGGTACAGCTCTAGCGAGGTTCATTAGAGGTCTGGTTAGGGAGGATGATGCCAGGGGAGGCTCTGTCTCGTTTCCCTGTTCTCCAGAGCAAGATTCAGGAGCCTTTCCCTGGATTTGCTTTCCGGTCAGCGTAGGAGAGGCCAAGAAAAGTACAAGCCTCGGAGTTTGACAGACTTTCTTGTAGCAGGTTGTGGACTATGAGACTTGCTTACTCATCGGGTAGTCGTGATATGAGAACCAATGGCAAACTTTGGTAACTTTTTTACTAGTAATAAATCGCTTGCAAAAATAATTATATGACATCAGGATTCCACTGTATAGCGCATCACAATTCATGTAATCAGAGCAGTAGTGATGCTGTGGATTTTCTGAGTATGTGAGACTTCGTGAATATAAGCATTTATCTAAGATCTTTGCTAATTACTTTCAAAGAGGGATGGCATAGGGCATTTGCATTGCAAGATAGAAGCAGCTCCTTATTTTCTATATGACATATTTTGTTCCAAGTACGTTGTCCTTAAATACCACTTCATCATGCAGCTATTGATAAATGTTGATAAACTGACAGAGAAGCAATTGAGTGTTATCACCTCAATAATACTTTTGATAAACATTAGACAGTATACTTCTTATACCAAGCTTAATAGTAGTTGAGATCTGTAACTACTTATCCAATAGAGTTAGATAGTTAATCTGCATTAATAAAATCTCTAACTTTATTGCTAGATGTACTCAAATAAAATGTAGTTCTTCATAATTGTTAGGAGGGACTGTTTTGTGGTGTGAGCTTAATGTCAAGAAGTATACAGAACTTAATGAATTCTGGAATGAGTTTTAAGCAACTACTGTGCATAGCGTAGAAAGTGAAACTTATCTGTCCCTTTTTGATTGAGAAACAGAAGGAGAAGAGACATAAGCAGAATAAGTGTTTAAAAGAAACTTTATTTTGAAAGGGATTGTAAAAATAGTTGGGGTGGCTGGGTGGAGGTCAGGCATTTAACATCTTAGTTAACAGTGGCAACACTAAGATGCTGACAGCATATAAAATAGGTGTTTTCTAAAAAGTAAATTCGATAATTGATGATTGTGTCTAAATATAAGACTTACTATGTCTTTGTGATAATTTTATAAGTTTAAAATGCTCCTTATTGGAGTTTCATTTGTATTTGATTTTCATTTAAATTTTGTTTTATTCTTATATTTGAGTTTCATTGAGTTGTTCGAGGGCAGCATTAAATCTGTCTACATTATTTAAAAAATAGTGAAACTTAAGTACTGATTTTTTTAATATGCTTTAGAAATTCAGATAAAACTTAAGGGCAGTATAGCATAGAACTGCATTACAGAAATCCTAATGTAAAACTGTAGAAAAAGGAAAACTTAGGTGTAATTCATTATCAAGAATAATAGAAGTTGAGATAGGCAGAGCAGAAGACTTTAAAGGAGTGACTTGATGTTCTCAGGCTGTGATGAGCTTGGGAGTTATAAAAGAGGATTTGGCTCTTAATGAAGGTATAAACTGCTCTTTTTAGCTCTTTTCAGTGTTTAATAGCAGAAGCAGGGAGGTTAGCCTAAAGAGAGTGCAGCAGGTGATTATACAAGCATGATGCAGGTGTGGGGAAATGAAGTAAAATAAAATCAATCTCACATGTGAGATGAGATGTAAATCCGTATCTATAAAGCACAAACAGGAAGAAAGCCCCAAAAGTGTGGAAGGATGTACATGTGTGTAGTTCTTAGTGCAAAGTGTCAAAGTTTCAGGTTCGTGAAGTTGTGAGAGAAAATATGTGGAAAAGCCTTGGAAGGGCTTGTACTAAAAATTTGTCTGGTATCATGCATAAAGAATACTGAAGAGAACTGTCTGTTTGGTATCTAAGTACACTGATCAAAATACAGTTTGTTTCAACTGCTGCTCCTTAACACTTGATATCATGCAGGCTGCTAGCCAAATAAATGCTTAAGAGGGCATGGGTACGTTAATCTTACGAGCTTTCTGCTCTTGCCTCACAACATTCATTTTAGCCCCCTGACTTACCTATTAAAAATGGTATTTTTTTCCATTTTTGGTGCTTGGGTGTTAATTTTCTTTAGAGGGTATGGACTTTCTATTAAAGGCTTAATTCTCTTATGTACTTGATATGCAAAGGTTTTGAACTCTGCATGACAAATGTTTGGACCACATACCATCTGAAAGTATTCTAACTTTAATGGTATTCGCACTGCAAGGTTAGTTTATTCAACTTTCAGGAAAGTAATACCATTCATCTCTTTGAGTTGTACTTACAGTACACTCAAATCAGTGTAATCTGGTGAATGGGGACATGTCAATTCTGGCATGTTCAGAGCCTTGTCGTACATCCTGCTGGTTAGGTGACAGCCGGCATTCTGCCTTTGAACATTCATGTTTCTATACTCTGTGTTTTAAATATAATATGCACAGGCCTTGGAAAATCATTTGAGCTCTTCTTCTGGTAGGAGGAGTTCACCCTGTCTTTCATAAAAATCATGAAAGATCATGTGGCTACGTCGAAGTGATTTTTCTTATGACTTGCTTATGCCACAGCTTTTTCCCTGAGTTCTAGCATCAGTTTGTTTTAATATGTAACTTTTTGACAAGTATGTTTCTGAAAGAAATAGTTAAAACTTTTAATTATTGTTGAAGCTGCTTGTCTTGTATAGAAGACTTCTTTTTTGAGTTCAGTTCAGACATTGAAAGTTTCATAGGTAAACCTTTATATGCAGTGGTATTTGTCAGATGAATTCTTTGATATCAAAAATATGGTAGGTGTTTTTCTTTATAGTACAATCTAATATGAAAGTAAGTTAAGCCCAGCCCATTGTAAAGTAAAGGAAAATGTGCCCTACTTGACTGAACTCTGTACTGTAAATGAGTGTTTTACTCTTTATCATGTTCTCCTTAAGTCAGTTAAATGACCTTCTGAAGCTGAGCATGAGCGTACAACAGTCTTGTCTTCCTGCACCTCACAGTTGATCTCTAGGCTAGTTGTGTTTTCAGGCTCTTGTTGCACAAGCTAATCAGTGAATTGGTCTTCCAGTACTGAGTGGGTTTTTGCAACCTGCACTTAATTTAGAGCTGCTGTGTTTATGGTCCCAGAACTCAACGATTAGTTTCAAGCGAGTTCAGGATGCCAGCATGAACTGTTTGATACAGTGAAACATATGGTATATTTACTTCAACAGCTCTGTGGGAGAATGTCCAGATAAGCATAGGTGTAAAACAAAGATGAACACCAAAGCGTGCTTGTGATGCACATGAAATGTGAATTTGCAGTATTTTTCGTTTACATATTCTGTGATTATGAAACTAGGGGAATGGAGTTTGTTGACACGTATGAAACAAAGTGCTTACATGTCTGTCACTGAGTCCTGAAACACATACAAGTCTTCCTCTTTCAGCTTATAGTTGTACCTTTAAGTTGTTGTGGAATCTGAAATAGCGTGTTCTTCAAGTATATTTCTTTTTCTTTCCAGGAACCAGAGAAATGGCAACTACACAATCTGTCTTCACATTTGCTCTCTGCATTTTAATGATAACTGAATTAATACTGGCTACAGAGAGCTATTATGATATCTTAGGAGTTCCAAAAAATGCATCTGACCGCCAGATCAAGAAGGCATTTCACAAGCTGGCTATGAAGTACCACCCAGACAAAAATAAGAGTCCTGGTGCAGAAGCAAAATTTAGAGAAATTGCTGAAGGTAATACATGCTAACCTTAGCCTTAATAATTCGATACATGGCCTATATCTGTGAGCAAATGTGGTAACTTAAGTATACTTCTGTTTTTACTGAATAAGAGGTAAAAATATATTTTTTTTCTTAATTCTACTTCTATGGTGTCAAATGTCCAATATCAATATCGACTTGTTTCTGTGTCCTTGCACACAGGCAGGCTTTTTACACAGTTTATGCTTTCCCACTTATTAGGCTTTTTGGCTTATGCCTTTTGTCACAAAAAAATACTTGGCAGTCGGTCAACTTTAGCCCTAGGAAGTTAATTCTTATCTTTTGATCCATTTAGTAAGATCCAGCTCAGGATTACTAGGGCTTCAGGGGGACCTAACGGCAACCTTCCAGTAACTATGGGGAGTTTATCAAAAAAACCACTGCAAGGTGCTTCAGTGGTTCATGATGGGAGTACAAGAAACAGGTGCAAGAGGTTCATAGTGGTTGTAAGGAAAAACTTTTTCACCTTGAGGATAGGCCAGTGTTGGAACAGGTTGCTTAGAGAGGTTGGTATAATAATCTCCATCCTTGGAGACTTTTCAGGAATGAGTGGATAAAGCCCTGAGTAACCTAGTCTGATCTTATAACTGACCACTGCTGACCTAACTACTTTGAGCAGGAGGCTAGACTAGAGGTCTTCTGAGGTCACTTCCAACCTGAATTATCCTGTGATCCTAGGAATGCACCATTCATAAGTGTTTTGTGATAGAATACAATGGTGGAAGCGAATAATCTAGAATAGAAAAAGGCTTGCTGAAAAATAAGGTGTTCCCACTTCTGCTCCCTGTACACTCTGTTATGACATTTGTGTAGTTCTCCTAACTAAGCTAATAAGAGCTTTCTGGGTTTTACCTTGTCTGCAGGAAAGTTCTTTAATACAGTGAAAGGCAGGGGCAGTCTTGTTAGATACTTAACTGCAGTTGTTAGCACCTATTACAGAAGGAATTGGGAACTCTTAAGTAATAGTTGCAAGCCTTTGACAGATAAGAACATTAAGTAATTTAAACGCTTCCATTTTATCAGAATGGCTGTATTATCTGTCATAGTTTCTGCCTTGGAACACCAGTAGCTGTAGTTCTGGACTAAAGAGCGGATGGAAGCCTAATTCCATTTCAGGTATACCCAATCACAAAATCTAGGTTTATTGTTGGGACTTTTGAGAAACTGAGAATTTGGACATAGGGGAAATTAATTCCCTTTATTTTATCTCCTTGATGTTTATCTTGTTGCTTAGTTGTAACTGTGGTGTAGCTGAACTTGTTGGCTGGCTGGCAAGTAGTTTTGCAGACGTTGCACTGTGTTTCTGTGATAGGAATGCAGCAGGCAGTTCATTTTGTTAGGCAGAGCTCCTAACTCATCCTCTCTCCTTCAGTCTTTCTGATTGGCATGTGTCATTGCTACTTTCTTTCAAATACAAACAGTAATCTTTATTGCTAGTTAAACTAAGGTGTATTATGTGAATTTAAAATTTTTAGGATATAATCTATCCTCATAGTGTAGCTATATTTATTATTATAAATAGCTATTTATTTTGAAACAGCTTACTTTGTATTGGAGAGAGTTAAACAAATGTTGAACTTGATTGGGCTTGCATGTCAAATGAAAGTCTTGCTTGAAATTTGTCCTGTTGAGGCAGTGGGAGAAAGCTGTTCTTTGTGTATGTTTTTCTGTTTTCTTCTTTTTTTTAAATGGGAATGTAAATAAACTTTTTAAACTTTTTTTTAACGGAAATAGCATATGAAACATTATCAGATGAGAATAAACGAAGAGAATATGATCAGTTTGTGCATCATGGAGGACAAGGAAATAATGGAAGCCCGTTCCACCAGTCATTTAATTTCAACTTTGACGATCTGTTCAAAGACTTTGACCTCTTTAGTCAAAACTCACGGTCAAAAAAGCACTTTGAAAATCACTTCCGAAGTCATCGGGAAGCTCACAATCGGCAAAGACGTTCTTTCCAAGAGTTCTCCTTTGGAGGTGGACTGTTTGATGATGTGTTTGAAAATATGGAAAAAATGTTTTCGTTTAGTGACTTTGAAAATGCACACCGACATGCAGTGCGAACTGATACCAGGTTTCATGGATCCAGCAAGCACTGTAGGACTGTCACTCAGAGACGAGGAAACATGGTTACCACGTATACAGACTGTTCCGGACAATAATGTATCCTTTCTTTTCATCTCTTCTTCTTTCAACATCTTCATAATCTTTCTTGGTTTTGTGCTAACATGGAAAAAATTCTCTGAGCTGTTTGTTCTAAAAAACACTTAACTGCTATAAAGAAGTTTTAGATTAAACTAATCTTCAGAATAGAAACAACATGTATTTGGGAAGCAAATGTCTCGGTAACTACTTAGAATGGGAGAATAATAATCTCACGTGACAGAGAAAATTATATGTATTTCAATTTAGTGAACAATTTCCCTAAATTTGAACTTCAACACAAGATATATATTTTAATTTCAGAAATGTAATATAATTTTTTCATATATGTCAATTCAGGACTGTTTGAGTTACTGGTGCATGGATTGCAGCAGAGGAGATACTTTAATTTTGAAGTGCTGCTTTTTTTTTAATAATGTCTTTCCAAGTTTTCACTTGCGGTTTTTACCTGATACAGACTTAGTGTGCAAATTAGGTAATTTACACAAAATAGCAGCAGAAATGTCTTACCTGGGTCTTTGTTACTCTGTCCAGCATCGCAAATGTATTAATAAAAAAACACTTTTTGAAGTTGGAAAATAACAAGAGAGAATATGTTGAGATTGTGCTTCACCTAGGAGAGTGGTGTAGGAATTACTTTTATTTCCAAATAGCCTTTCATTGGTCTGAAAAGATTTTAGGATTTGAATAACCCTTGACTTATTTAAGGGCTATTCCTGGGTGCACACAAACTTACTTACATGGTCTTTTTTTTTTTTCTTCCAAAATAACAACTATCTCTTTTAACAAGGTTTGGAAGAGCATACCGAAAACACTCTTGTTTTATGCTTATTATATTACCATGTGTGCAATGTAGTTTCAGTAGTTCAGTTTACTAAACGTAAATACTCCTCTGTGCTCTTGTGAACTTAACAAGATAAGCTTGCTTACAGATTCCTAGTGTTTCTGGAAGGGTCTAAATAAAAAATAGATAGATTGTGTTTAGATTGACAGATTTATTACCTGTCAGCAGCAATTTTTCAGTGTTGTGATTTGAAAGGTAAATTCTTATCATAAACACAGAGTAAAACTGAAAATTACAATTGTTGTATTCATCTAATGCCTTGTGGTGCTGGACTCTGATGACAAGGACAGTGCTAATGGGTATCAATTTCAGCACCATGGAAATCCATAACCAGTCTAAACTATTTAAAACTAAAAAAAGAAAAAAAAACCCCATAATAAAACCCCTGAATATTCTAACTGATGTCAACCCAAAAGTTCTGGTTTATTTTTTAACTAGTAATACAGGTTTAGTATATTCAATTGGTTCCCCTTAATAAGAATTGCTGTCACCCACATATTGCTGTGCCTTTAGACCTGTGAGATAAAAATTTACCTTTCAGATTGATTGCATGAGCAAAATGAGCATTTTAAACAGCAGTGTTCTAAATAGGCTTTGAGTTCCTAAAATTGTTCTCAAGAGATTTAACCCTTCGCTTCTCAGATGGATATTGAAAGCTGCCTATTTGCTAAGTAACTTTAACCTTCCCCTCAAGGGTATGTATTATTGCTTGTTCAGTTTTCATTCACTAAATATTTGGAATGGATTGTTGCATTACATTAAGTGCTTTTCCTTTTCCATGTTCTTTATTTATTAATAGACTAATACCTCATATATGGTCTTTATAAAAAGCCAGTAATTTGTGCAACGTTATCGGAATGTGCAATATTATTATAGTAGGAAAAGTGCTGGAGTGAGTGTGTTTGTGTTATTTCCACCCTTTTTCTGTGTAAGTAGAGATTTTTAGTTTCTTCTGTGTAATTAATATATGATTCAACCAAAAGTTGTAATTCATGTAGATGTCTGCATTTTTTCTTTAATATACTCCATCAGTCCTGTGTATGAATCAAATTATCTGCCTCCTTCATATCATGTGGGCATCCAAGTGAACAAATTATTAACTTAAAATTCTGAATTACTTTCTCTCGCAAAAATCAAGTTTTTTAGAGGGCATTTCTGTATGCATTTGAGGAGAGTTGTTCACACTGATAAGACTTTGGAAGGTTGTGGCCTTTAGTATTAAATATAAGAGAGTATTAGTGAATGTCCTTTAGGGATGATGACTGCTGGAACTTAGAGGTGGGAGGCAACTTGAGAAGCAAGATGCAAAGGTAAAATGTTAATACCTTTCTTAGTCTAGTGAATATTTTCTTTGTTAAAAAAAAAACAACTTTGGAAACAGCAGAATGAGCAGTTCCTAAGCGTGGGAGAAGGAATAGTTAAAGTTCCTACTAGAACCAAATGATTGACTTCTCCAAAGGTAGTTTTCTCCAGTTATGAACTTCAGTCCATTCCCTAATACTGAATTAGAGGATTAAAAGCTCATATGAGCACTGTAAATTGTAGGAAACACAGCCACCCCCAAAATTTAAGTATATTTTAAGATACTGTATGCGTTCACCATCTTTCAGGATAAGCTTTTAGGTGAAAATCAAGGGTCCTTGTCTGCTTCTACGTTAGCTTCCCCTCTTTAAGGATGCTCCAGGCTTTTTTCATACAAAGTGTACTTGTTTTCCTTGACTCTTTGAAGTCCAAGTGTGAAACTGATAATAAAACGATAGGGTTGCTAGTTTTCTAGCTGATAGTACCTTAAAAAGACTTCTGCCTAGTCTATTTTTATCTGCTTCCATATTAGTTCTCTTAATTACTTGTCATAGGAAAACCAACAAATAATTGCTGTTATTCCTATGGCTTCTCAAAGTGACCTTTCTGCTTGTTTTGGTTGTTGATCCAAGGTAAAGTCCAAAGGAGAGCTTGTCACTAGTATTGCAGAGCCTAGAGTATTGCTATCTATATGACTTTCTATGACGGGTATGCTTTGAATAGACTTTAGCTGAAGAAATTCAGGCAGGCTTTCCTCAGCCAGCAGTCTTTGGTTCCATGGCTATCAGAACACAAGCTTGCAAAACATGTTGCACTTCTCGCTTATTCAGAGCTCTTGCACATTCTTTTCCTATTTATAGTGCTTGCTTCATGGCAGGCTCTCCAGCGGAAGTCCTGATATAACCTTATGACACCCCTGACTTCAGAAGTTTAAGTGCCATCTTTGATCTCCATATCTTGTGAAAAGATCCAGCAAAAACCTGTTTTTTTTGTTGTGTGAGGGTGAAAAATACAATTGTTAACAATTTTTTGAAAGGCATTTATGCATATGTAACTCCAAGTGGTTGAGTTCTAAAAAAAAGTGGGTTTTTTCATGTTTGTTTTTTCCCATTATACTTTTGAAACACAGTATCTAGTGGAGGTGAAAGTATTGTAAACTTAATTAGGGTGCCATTACATTAAATGTGTGAAAATTGTGTGTGTGTGAAGTCTTTATTTCTTTTTCCTTTTTTTCCCCCCTGTTCTTCAAGATGTAGATGGAGGCTGGATTCAAGTGGGTTGTGTGGCACTTGTTTTTTATGGAACATTTGGACTACTACATTTTCCATGAATGGGATGATGGGGTTGGCAGGGAGAAGGGAGTGGGGCTGAAAAAAATTAACTTAATTTTACCTGGTCTGTTTTTCTTAGAGATGTTGAGAATCATTTGGAGTTTAGGCACTATGCCTGTAAACCGAGACAAAAAACCTGTGCAAAAGGGCCTTTTTCTGAGAGGCAGAAAGCCTCTGCCTTGAGAACTATTGGGCCTCTACCTGCTGCCTGTGCTCTGACCACCCTGCTGAGATGTGGGAAAGCAGTATGACCAATGCTAATTGGCCTGGATTGCTACTGAACAGTGCAGATTCTGAAGCAAGGTTAGGATGTTGTGCTGATTTGAAAGTTGACCCCATGACTGTGCTTGCAAGTTCTTGTTTTCTGGGCCTCATCCTTAGAAGGTGGAGGGTATAAAAGTTTTGGGACTCAGTATGTCTCATGGGGCCATTTCTCATTAGAACCGTCTTCCCTGGAACCTAAGCAAATCTGCCATCTTAACAGTGCAAAACCAAATTTTGAGGATTAAATGTGTTGGAGACAATGGAAGACCTGTGTTACATTTTCATGCTGAGGGGTGTGGGGTTTTTTAAATTATTTGTAAATTGAAAACTCCCATCAGGAATGTCTGTTGGACTTGAAACAAAAACCTTGTGTAGAGTTCCTCGACTGTGTCGTGTATGGGACTCCTTTCAGAATAAAATGCTGTTCAGAGGATCATTTGGTGCTGGTGGCTGATGTGGTTGAGCCTGACAAGTCTGCCCTTGGGTAAGTGATTCATACAGCTATGCTGCTGACTTCTGTAGTGTGGACACCTGTTTCTTTAGGGACTGGACAGAGACCAGCTTTGTAGAGGCCACTTAGCAGTTGTGATATCAGTGGACTGCCAGTCACTCCTAGCATGAGTCTGAATCAATTCTGGGTTCAGGCTGTAACTCATCCTTGTGTGGCGGTGTGCTCCCCCCCCCCCAGCTCCCCAGCTCCCTGCACAAGCAGTAACCATCAGTGGGAGTCATCCTGATAGCTGCATCCAGTTATCCTGGACCTTGAGGACAAATGGCAACAAAGTAGCCATTGGCTGCTTTGAAGCAAGGATCTAAACCTCTTGCTGATATGCAAATATGACCATAAGTTAATCATCTTACTCCTTAAATAGTGGACAGCCCAGGGCCCTTTGAGCTCTCCTGCATGGCAGCGGGCTGCACGCCAGGATCTCCCCTTGAGCAGGGACGCCTCTCAAGGTTACTCCTCGAGGTTGAGAGATTCCTTGCCGCAACAGATCCTCGGTAAGTGACTAACAGCATGCTAAACTTTGAAATCTTAGCTAAGTGATATAAAGGATTGACTGCGCACATATAATCCTTTAGATATAAACCGTTGACCAAGTCTGGGACTAGGACTGGATCTAGCCGCACCTAGACTCCTCTCTGAGAAGGAGTTTAGAAAGCAAGGGGATACTTTCCGAACCTCATGACTCAACGGGAGGGTCTCCCTGACAGTTTTGTCTGACCCTGTCCTCTATGCAGTAAATAATCAAGTGTGCCTCGCCATCGAATCTTGTTAAAACACTGTCGCATTGAACTTTGTTAACTCCCTATTCTGTATCAATAAACTATATTTTTACTTCTCTCTTGCGAGTGAAGTGCACTCTCACTCCATCCGCGACACCTTGGTTCCAGTTTGTTTTTAAAAACAAAAAACAACAACAACAAAAAACAAAAAACCCCCCACCAAAACAAAAAACCAAAACCCCCAACAAACCTGCTTTGAAGTGAGGTGCTCCAAAGCTTAGGCACAGTGGAAGACAACATTTTATATGGGGCATGTTACCTATTAAGCAGTGGTGGTTGATCCAACAGCATTTATTTTAAGAACTACGGTAACACTGAAATGAACGTTACTGCTTGTGTCATTCCTGCTGTCGTTGCAGTCATGCCAAAAGGTGCTGTGGAGGAGCTCGGGTCACTAGAGATGGCTGCAGTATTCTACCAAGACTTTGAGACACTAACTGGAGGTGGTGGACCATCTTTTCCAAGCAGTTCTTCTGGGGCAGTCCACCAAGGAATGAATGTACACCTGGTATCAACATATACATGTGTTTTCTGGGGGAGAAGGGAAGGCTGTGGTTTTTATTTATTTATTTTGACTTGTGTTGCAGGTCGGTTGGGAGTCTGTGTTTCTCTGAGGTATCCCTGAGGAGAAAGAGGGAGATGCTTGACCCATCTTTGCTCAGCCTGACACCCATTCTCCAGCCCTAGGCAGCTACAAAGGGGTGCTGATCAGTAATCGTGATCAGTGGGTGCCGGTGTCTGGCCGCTATTGGGGTGCAAGCAGGACCTCAGAGCTGTCTACTCCAGTGGAGATGCATGGGGTGTGCCCATTGTATGGGTCTGATGCTTGGGCTTTGCAAATATTGCCCCAGGCTCTTTTGACTTGCAGATGCAAGTGAGACTAAGCTGAGGAATGTTTGTTTAGGGAAATGGATCATCTTGTGTTTTGTGGGGTGTGGTGTTTTGTTTTGTTTTTTTTTTAACTGCATGGAGTACTTTGACAAGGAAACCAGAGTGGAGAGAAGGGAATGAGGAAACCAGTAAACCAGCACTGAGTTAAGGTAGAGAGGACCTCTGTCAATAGCTCATTTCATGAGCGTGTTGTTTGTAGGGCTCTCATGTCCCATGTCCTAAGCTGAAGAATTGTGGCTAGCATACATCTGGAAGCTAGAAGCACAAGCAGGGACAGTTACAGGCTGGATGTAGAGGAACCGGAGGAAATAATGTTTGCAATGATTGCTCTGGTGTTATGGTTCACCCAAGCTCCTTATGCCTCACAGCACCCCTCACTGCATGAGCATGACATCCTCTAGCCTGGGACTTCTCCAGGAAGCAGTCAGGGTGAAAAGTGTTTCTGTTTAAATTGCTGGTCAGGACCTAGATGAAGTATTCATGCGGCCCTCTTTTTCTCCAGGTATGGCTGCCTGACTAGGGAGTGTGTGGTGGTGGTGGTGGTGGGGAGTTGGCCTGGCTCCAGAGAAAGACCAGGAATTGTGGAAGATCCAAGTGACAAGTACTGGTGGTGTAGCTTGTCTTCTGAAACATGAATCTCCTGCAATGCAAAATGGAGCATGGTTTTAATAATATGAACTGTGGGGCAGACAGTGTATGGAGATATGAGTCCTGGAGTGACTTCAGGGGTGTTACAGATGTGCTGCAGGATATAGATGAGCTGCAGGATGGTGTCCTCAGCCCAATCTGAGGTGTGGAGGGTAGGGTATTGTTTCAGCGTCCAGAACATCTGCTGCTCAAGGTGGATGAGGTCAACCTGCTCCACAAGGCAGAATATTGTGTAGTCCACATCAGCTGACCCTGGGGCTATACCTGTGTTGCTGTCTTCTGAAACTGTAGTTTCCAGTTTCACATCGAACCCTCCTGTTAGGCACCACTTGTTACTAGAATTTTACCTAGACATGAGAGAGAGAATACATTTTAGTTGGTTACTTGTTGATGATATTGCCATCATCTGTTCTTCATCTCCCACTGGCACAGAAGTGAATATGCTAAATGGGAAATAGGAAAGATGAAGTGAGCCTTGTCTGAGGGGTCCCACTTGACTTTAATCCATTTCACTTTAGCACCTGGCACTTGCAAGATTTTTAGCCTTGAATGTGCAGGATTTTGGGTAGTGATCTAATGAAAAGTTGTGTATTATACCCACAAGGCAGGAGTAACATACGTTTCTCTTCTGCCATGCAACAATAGGCACTTTAGAGAACTCAATTAAATTATAAATCGGAGCTGAAATGCCTGTCCTGGGGCAGTGATCTCCAGGCTCCACCTGCCTGATGTACGGGAACTCATTGAAATGCCATGATCATAATGCTGAGTGTGCAGAGCTCCAGCTGAGGAAGATAGACTCTCTTCCACCCAAATTCCTTAATGAATCCAAACAATGACTTTGATTCAGTCTTTCTGCTTTAATATGTAAATTGGTGACATGAAAGTTGTTTTAAAATAATGAGTCTTTGGCCTGTCAGGCAGCTAACCCATGCTTGGGTTGATGGTTTTGCTACCTCTTGGTAGCTCAAACTTGGAGACAGGTGGGGAGGCAGGGCAGAGGGAGTGCTGGGTGTGTTGCTGGGATCAGCATGCAGATGTTATCACTTGTGTACAAATAAATAATTACCTGTGCAGAGGGAGCATATATACAGCTTTCTTCTGCTAGAAGCTGAATGCAGAGCTCCTGGCTTGTTGGTAGAAATGTTATTAAAATCAAGAAACAGATTCTCTCTTCTTCTTACACTACCACCACCCCACCCCCCCTTTTATTTTTCTTCTTTTGGTGTCTTGGGCTCTACTCTACTCCAGCCCTGCTACTTTTCCCATTTGGCAATGGCTATAGTTATGTTTTCTACTTGCTTTGCAAGTCCCTATCAATTCATTTTAGTCTGTGCATACGAAACATGTTTTGCAACCCAATGGCATTTTGTGAAAGGGTACAAACCATTTCAGTGCAACCTAATTTCCTCCTGTCTGTCTTTCCCCATATCCTGTTGAGTTAGCTGAGTACCCAGCGTGGGGTTTTGTACTGGTCTTCTGCTTTTATTCTGTCTGTGGGAGGACAAATGATACCCAATCTTGCATAAAGCTAGACAGGTGCTGACAGATGATATCTTGCATAAAATCTGCTGATATAAATTTAACCTACAAATGTTTTTGGAAAAAAAAAATTACCTGGCAGAATGAATTTGTCTGATCAGCACTTTGCATATGATAACCTTGAAGTTTAAAAATAAATACAAATACCCAACTCCTCCCCTCCCCCCCCACCCACCCAAAACAAAAACACCCACCTTGGTGAGTGTGTAGACCAGCTTGAGCAGTGTAGCTGTTTTCTCTTATAAAATTCCTTCTGTATTGAGGGAAACAGAACTTTTAACACATGATAAATAAACAGGATTCTGTATGAGATACTGTAAGGAAGTGGCTGGAGCACTTAGACCTCCACAGTTAGCTTTACGCTTGCTTAAAAACATGATTTATTTCAACTTATGGGCACCTAACAAAAGCAACATATGACACTTCGTGAAGTTATCCCCTTGTCAGCTGAGCTTTGTTAACTGTTTCTAAGTACTGTCTTACGTCTGTGCAGATCCAAGGTATTTGGATCAACTTACATGTCCTTCACTGGCTAGGACAATGCAAGTAGTTACCGTGAGTTATCTCTGCTTAGACACACAGTAACTTATTAGATGCTCATAATTCAGTCATGCATTTGAGCCTTGGCCTGCTACCCATGGTTACATAAATAATCTGAGATAGAGCCACGAGGAGAGGTCAGGTTTCTTGGCTCCTGACCTTGTACCCTTACCATGAAGTCATTCTGGCTCTACTCAATCAGGTCCTGCCTGAATCAGAGTCAAATTAACATGTTGCATCAGGTAATGTGTTTTGGCTGTGTTACAAAGCATGTCCTGTGTATGCAGTGCTTCTATTGAAACATCTTTCTTCTGTTGTGATGAAGGTGGATCCAGAACTACCCCTGTTTTATGTTGATAGTAATATAATTTTTCATAGGTGGATCTTTAGTGGAGAAGACACATGTGGTTATTTTCACACCTGTGAATTTACCAGTAATTCAATCAGTCTGTATTAAAAAGGATGTGGGTGAGAAAAACTGCAAATGCAACAAGACTACATTTGAAAAAGGGTGGATCCTGCCATAAGGAATGGGTAAGCATGGAGCATGGACAATTTGTCATGGAGCATCACAGCTGCCCAATAAGCGGTCTCGATGTGTCAGAGAGAGTGCATTGCAAAGAGGGCATATGACTACATTATTGCATTTACATGCTGCAGGAATCATGTGGATACACATTATTTGTGCCTGTATGTACCATTTTCAGTAGGTGGCTGACTGTCACTTCACACTGACTTAAGTACTATAAAATAACAGCTGTCACACCTCATGAGAACCACAGTCTATTCTAACAATATCATAAATCTGTTTACTTGCTGTCCATGAAGCCGAAGGACCACAGAAATGCTACATCGCACAACAGTACTTCCCTATGAAATAAACAACAAGCCATCCTTTAGTGCATTTTTGTAAGCCATACAATTCTTTAAGGCTAATAAATACAACAACTAGGTTCCGAAAATGTATTAGTCACCGAACACATTCTAGAAATACAGGCTTGTTTCCTCTGAACGTGCTTGAAGGTTTTACTTCATTTCAAATCTCAAAAACCAGCAAGCAAATGTGTACCCAAAACGGTGACTGGGAGATTATTCTGCCTCGGAAAGGCGGTGGGTTTTTTTCAGAAATCCTTTGACATGCTGGTCTTTATGTAGAGATCGTGTTTCTTCTTGCTGTAACTGTTATAAAGAACTGTTGGGGGGGAGGGGGGGAAGCCTCCAAAATCTTGTTGCATTAAAAATGTGAAAGAACAGCTATAAGAGTAATCTCTTCACAGTTATTTCTTGTATAAATAAATTAGCAATATCAGTGAATATTGTAACTTCCTGTGAATATAGCGGTGTCCTGGGGAGCAAAACCTGTCATATTTGCTCAACTGATCTGTAGAGCTCTATGAAGCAAAAGTGGACATAAACCAATATTAAAATCTTGAAAGAGTAAAGAACCAAGATTTGCCATTTGAGGAATAGTTGTGGAAAATAATTGTGGAAAAGTTATTTGAGTTAGGTGTTTTCCCTGTACAGGGTTTTCAAGTGTATCTTTTATAATATACTGAAACTAATAACATCAGTGATGCTGTCAGATTTATCTTGTATTTATTACATGGCAAGTAATTCTGATGCTTCACTTCTTATGAGTGTTTTTGAGAAACTTTTGAGAAGCCTGGATAACTGAATAATAAAGTGGCAAATGGAAGTCAAAATAGATGAATGTAAAGTGATGTTTGTGGGGTAAAATGAAAAATAATGGGCCTAGCTTTGACCATTACCATTAACAATATCTTGTAGTTATTGTAGTTATAGGGAACAGGTCCAGGAAAACATCTGCTCTGTGCTTAGGAGCAATGAGCAAAGCAAAACAGATTTTGGAAGGGAGTAAACAACAAAGAGCACGTAGTTACATCACCATATAAATCCATGGTTTACCTACCCCTTGCCTACTGTGGTCAGTTCTGATCCTCTTGTCTTCAAGATGCTCTGTTACAACTGGAAGGGATTTGGAAAATGGCAGTAAGGATAATTAGATGGAGGGCTTCAATATGAGGATTGACTGAGCAGATTAGCATTCTTCAGCCTTGAGAAGAGGTGGCTATAGGGGATATGCAGAGGCCTACAGAATCATCAGTGGTAATGAGATAGTGGATAGGGATTGACTGTTTACTTTTTGGGCTACAAGGACCAGTCTGTTCCAGGAAAATAAAGAAAACAAGCAGTTCTTCATGCACGAGATAGATGTATAGAACTTGCAAAAAAAATAGGGTGGTGACAAGACTATGAGACATTCAAGGCGAAACTGGGCAAACCTTGGAAGGGTTTTCTGTTGGGGTTTAATAAACAGATAAACCTCTTCAAGCTCAGGAATTCCCTGAGCAGAAAACATTTGGAGATGGGGGGAGCAGAAGGGAAAAACACCAAATGTGCTTACCCTAGGCTAGCCTTCCTAGGTGTTCACTTATTGGAATGGTTGGAGACAGAGTACAAGACTTGAAGGACCTTTGGTTTGAGCTAGTGCAGCCCAATGGAGCTGATGTTTTAAGATTCTTAAAATCCCATACTATATTTAAGTTTGTTAATCATTCTGTTGCTTTTTGTGATCACCTTCTAGCTTGCTAGTATGTCTTCTAGCAAGTGTAGTCTTGCAGGTGCATTCCTGCTGAGCTTGATGCTCATCCTGCTGATGTTCTCTGTGCAGATACAGCTCTAACAGTCATTTCTTACAGCCTCATCATATGAATTCAGGTTTCAGTTCTGTTTTCTGTCACTCCTAACTGTCTTTCAGTACTGCAGTATTTCAGGGCAAATCCTGCCTGCACACTTAATGTTTTTTTTCATTAGAAGAAAGAACTTTAGTCTTGTTCTCTTTTTCACCCATATTGGTAATTTCTTATGACATAGATTACTATGCCTGCTCTTCTGAGAGCTAGATTCTAAAATCAATGGCTAACCATAAATTATACAATCTGAATTATACAGATGAGAATTAAAGAGAATTAAGGAATTGGATCAGGATAAAAGAAAGGCAGATACATTTAAAGGAAAAGCATAAGAAATTGAGTCTTATTTGCATTCCTCATCTTTTCTTGTGGAGTTAGATTGTCATTGAGAAGGTTTGGTCAATGGACTATTACTTACCTAAGACGACTTTAGCTAATTTGCAGAGGCCAGCAGTTAAGATGAACTGCAGCTTTCTCAGTTAGTTAAGGTATTAAATATTTCCAGAAGTCTTTATCATATGTATCTCTTAGAATTACATACCTATTACATTATCCCTGAAAAGCCAAATGTATGGATAAAAAAGCTTCTCAGAAAAGACACCCTGGCTTCAGATCCCCTTTTGTAAATCATCTCTTCTATTTGGTTAGGTTTATAAAGCCTGAGGATTGTTCAGGGACATCTGAGATTGTCCCCTCTTTTTTACTTGCCCTTATACAAACTCATATACAGACATGCATACACGTAGAGAGTGCCTTGTGCTGCTGCGTGGCTGCTGTCGGGCCTTCTAGTTGCTGTGCAACGCTCTGCTCTCTGAGTCTATACCTCTGTGATGCAGAACCGTAAGCACAGGTACGGCCATGGATAGCTGTGAGGTATGTGGAGTGCAGTCAGATCAAAGGCTGTCCTGTCTTCCTTGCTGTCCAGAATTAGTATTTGTTTTGGGAGAGCAGCAGAGCAATGGTGAACTGAGTTCCTAGAGACATGGATATGTCCTAACCTGGGAAAGCTGGAACGAGGGTGGAGAAATCTCAGCTCCCAGTTCAATGATGCTGTGTCAGGAAGGATTTCTGACAACAGAGTTTTTTTCCCCTTAAGTTTCAGTTATTTATCACAAGCTGCAATTCTAAGAAGTTAATCCTCTAGGCACAGGAGGGAAGTCAATGTTTACCAACCCTGTAGCTAATGATATACTGGAAGGGCTCAGAATATTTTTACTCAGCACAGAATAGCACAGTGACCACAGTACAGACCTGGAAGACAGACAGCAAACTTTGCTTTAGATATGCAGCCAGCTCCAAGGGAGGGATTCTTTGGAAGTTCATTCAGGGTTGCTATTGACTGCTCTTTACTGTCTTTTTAAGAGACTCAACCTCAAAGTCATCATCTGGACTAGGGGAGGAATCAAATATGGCTTCTAGAGGGGTTCCGTAGCAGGGGTTAAGAGGTTTGCTGGAAAGAGTGGTGGTCACCAGTTTCTGCATGCTGGGGGTAGGTATGTAAACTCTACTTATCCTTGAGTCTGGAGCTATTTACAAGAATGAGCAAGAGAGATGACTGAGAAACAAAACTAGGCAAGGATCCAGTGATTCGTGGTGACTGCTAGTTCTTCTGGTTACTCAGAACAAGACTGATAAAATTTAAGAAAAGCCCTGCAAGGTTTGTCATAGCACTATAAGTAACTGGGAGTCTGGAAACTCTTCAATCAGAGTGAAGAATTGGGTGATGGCTGCCTTGACTTGTTTTAGTTTAACAGACAGAGGAAGCTTTCAATGAAAAGACTTCTATGATCTAATTTTTCTTTCCTTGGACAAAGGGTACATGAATAATTCCATGTACTGGAGGATTTAAATACAATGAATGACTTAGATGAGAGTTTGGGCAGTTCAGGGCCTTTTCTCAAAGGCATTGTAAATTGTCCCGAATTACTCCTGTGTGAAGTATGGTGGAGAACTCTCAGGTCATTGCAGGCTGATGGGGCCAGAAGATTTGTAAGTCACAGGGAGCAAGGTTGGGAAATGATAAATCAGCTGAATATCATAGTCAGCTTCTGTCTCATCAACAGGAGTGTATACATCTATGAACACTGTAATTCTCTGGAAATGCAGGTAGGTGATTACAAGTATCTTCTTACAGTAAGGTTTTAGGAGAATGCATCTGTTAAAGAAGATGAAAAATGGAGGTGAGGGTGGCAGTAAATGTGATAAGGAGGGGCTAGAGCCTGATGTCACGTCCCCACTGAATACAAACTGTTCAGGAAGGAGTCTGCGTTCCACCTGTACTTGCTGGTAGCTCTCAGATTAATAATTAAACCACCTCCTTGGCACCATACTTTTCTCCTTGAATGGTAAGGAAAGTAATTTTGTCTCCTTTCTGATTGTTTTTTAACGAAATAATAAACATACTTTTTAGGCAGTACAGCTCATGTGGCGTCCACTTAAATAGCAGTAAAGAGCAGAAGCCCCTGTCTAGGGGTAGGTTTGCTCCAGTAGTGCTGTTGCTGGACTTCCAGAACTTCTCCTGAGCAGAGGAGACAGGTCTCAGGTGCCCTCATCTGGCTGTTTAAGGTGTGCAGATGTCCTTCAGCATCTACTGTCTTCCTCAAAGAGCCAGCAAAACCAGCCAATTCCAGCCTGAATGCTTTCCTTGACAATGGAGCCTCAGGGTGGGAGGTGTTGTATGTGGGTGTACAGCTGGCCAGGAAGAGATATGGAAAAGTCCCAGAAACTTGGAGAAAATTTTTTCAAAAGGTCATGTCTTTTCAAAGAACTGGATTATCTGTTTTAAAGAAATCTGTGTGAAATAAAAAGGAAGATTGTTTAATTCTTAGTTTTATTATAAACTAATGCTTTTCCTGAGGGAGGTACATTTCCTTCTATAAAAATCAATAGCCTTCCTTAGCACTTCAACAATAAAAGGAGAATTATCCTCAGTACTTCCAGATTTGCACTCTGGCCTATTGAGAGATTAAAACTAGATTCTCAGCATATTTTCATACATAACTTTGTGTGCGCCTAGTAGTTTGCCAATCCTGTTTGGTTTAGGACTATTTGAATGAATCAAGTTGTTTGCTAAGGCTGTAACCTAGGAACTGATCCAAAACAAGAAGGTGGTCCACACACTCCTGAACTTTCTGGCAATACTAATTTCAAAACTTTCTGGAATCAAGGGTATGACCTGGCAGCCGATGGGAATAGCAACTGAGCATTCAGCAGCAAACTTCAAACGTCTCAGGCACAGCTTTACTGCCAACTCTTTTTATCAACTTCAGAGCTATGATACCTTCAAAAAACAAGGGACCATACATGCATTTAAAATGCTGAAAGGTAACATTGAAAAAATTGATTTCTTCCCAATCCCATACTGCAGCTTCACGCACACACAGAACGTATGCATCTGCACAGGCTTCAGCAGCGTCCTCAGAATATAAAGACGCCCAGACTGAACTGAGCCAGCGCTGCCTTGAGGGTAGTCCAAGGAGATGGGTTAGAAATGGAGTTGCACTGTGTTTCTGCTCCTGGTTTCTGGACATCAGCCAGACCTTGTCATACTTGAAAGCAATTAGGGAAAACAAAACAAAACAAAAAGCAGGTCCTTGTAACATTGCGGAGAGCCTGGCACAGGCCATTTATTGCCTGAATTAACCTTTCACACCATTTTTTGGTAAAGTTGCTGTTGCCCAACTGAGACAGCATCATTTTTTTTCTTATCTGTGAGGAGAATCTGGGACCAAATGTTTGCTGAGGCCGGGCCAAAAACAAAGAGGGGGGACAACAAGACTGTATTCCTGGAGGGCAAGGTAAGAGTCAAGCTGGGGCATCCTGTCTCTGAAAGACTTAAAGCACAAGCTGCTGCAGTGAGGAATAAACCTGGCATGCGTTTGGGTACTGACAGCCGACTCTGCCTACGTTTTGTTCTTTTCTGTCCGTGGCAGCTAAAGTCAACATGGCATAAGAAAGGCAATGAAGCAGGAGCTAAACTAATTACTGAGTCTCTGCTGGCAAAGCCCCGTTAGTTCATCTAATCCCACACGCTCCGTAGTGGAGTTCTGCTGCTGCCACATCTGAAAAATGTGAACTGCCAGAAGCACTCTTCTCTTACATTAGCAAAGAGGAGGTTATTGATGTAGCTGTATTAAACTGGAGGGGGAACAGGAGAGGGACGTGGGTGAGACTCTGCTTTCTTGTCTCCAGACACAGTTATATTGGCAGAAGAATATCAGCTTCCAAAGTGAAAGTTGAAAACTGAAGGAGGATAAGAACTAAAACACACAGCATTTGCTGTTGAGATTTTTATGATAAAAAATACTGCATTTTGTTACAGATGGAATGGGCATTTTTAGGTCTCATATATGGTCTTTCAATGTCGTTATCCAGTTACTGGTACAATTTAAAATCAGGACATAATGTATTTCATGTTTTGCCAAAAGTCTGAAAAGCTGAAACTCCAGGAAAGCAGCATTTTTAACGTTTCACCACTGGATGGAGACAGCACTCTAAAACTTGTGAGTAATTACTAATGGGACTGTAGTGAAATCCCTTGCGATAAAGAGATTGAATATATTAGTAGACACTGCAGCAACAAACAATGGAACACCAGCTAGATTTATGGCAGAGAATGTATTGAAGGAACATCCTTTAGATTTGTGCTTGACCTATTTTTACGGTAAGAAAAGAAGAGATTTAGTTTAAAAAAATTAATTCCACTTCTCTCTACATACACACAAAGCTGCAATGACACAGACCAGGAAGAAACAAGGGAAGATAAAGTGAAGCTTTCTAGGATCCTCTTTATCTTTTCCCAGGTCACAGTATATTTTTCCTGACAGGAGGATCCTTCAGCTTTGTGGATCTGGCCTTGAGGGCTCGATGCTGCTGGTAGCAGCTGAGGTTGCTCCAGCAATGGTTGCAGTGGATGTTTTGTTTGCAGTGGAGATGCTTCCCTCACTCAAGTACAGCGAGGAGGAAGTCACTGGGTGGGAAGCAGCAGCAGAAGCAATTCCCACCAGCCTGCAGGTTGGTGGGAAGATCTTCAGAGATCACTGCGGTTCAGGGCTGAGAGTACAGATGGGGGAGACCCTGCCTTGTCAGGGTTCATTTCTCCCCTCGCATATGTTAAGGCATTTTTACACATTTTCTTCCCTCTTTGCATGTGTGTATGTGTACGTGCATGAGAGAGGGAAGGAGGGAAGGCCTGTGGTGGTGTTTAGCCCAGCCCCTTATATAATCACACTGTGCTTCTCTGTTGCTAGCAATAACTTTTGAATTTGTTGGATTAATTCAAAGATAATTATGTTCTTATAAATTTTGTGGAAATAGGCAGCCAGATAGATTGGAGGCTCTTGAAGTGCCCTGACTAAAGGAAAGGCTGAAGCGTGAGTTCATATATTAGAGAACCCACTCTGGAGAGAGCTCTTCTCAGTGCCCCTTCCCTGGGAGAAGCTTTAATCAGAGTTTGCAATCAACCACAAGACAAAAAACCATAGGCAACTAGACTTCATCCATTCAATAATCACTAGAACTTTTTCTTAAAAGCAACAAACAGAAAAGTTGACCTACTCCATTACCATCTCTCCTCTGCCTCCAGGTCACAGAGTCTGCACAGAGTTTAGATGCTGAGAATTTTCACAAATAAAAGCAGCAGCAACAACAACAAAATCCACTGGGGCTGATTTTTCGTGTATCTGCTTGTTATATTCAGGAAATGTAGTTTCAGACAGTTCTGACATTGCATAGTGGTTAGTGGAGTGAAGCTCTTTGGGGAAAGGGCATGGGGAAGGGAGGTTGAACGTAAGAGTGTGTGACAGCTGCTGATGTATGCCTGTCACTTTTGTTCCCCAAATACAATATATGTTGGATCAATTATATGCTGTTTTACAGGAAAATGTCTTCATTTTCTCTGAAATCAAGGTTTCAGGTGTAATTCCTTTGCCTGCAGCCAAGTTGGTGTCAGTCTTCAAGGCTGGATCCTTAAAGGTATTTAGGTGTCCTACTCCTGGGTGAAATTCTCTGCCTAACTTCACCATCCAGGATTCCCAGGGAGAAGTCTGGTGCTGAGATGAGAAAGTTGATCAGTTTGATGAGCAGAGTCCTAAACTACTACAGAGGAAGGCACAGGCAGTGTTTAGGCATTAAGGGGAGCTGACCTTCTGCAAGTACGATTTGTTTGCAGTGACAGACAGATGTTTGCAAGCATGTGCCTTGTTATTTACTTATTTGGCTACTCAGCTGTTGGTTATGTACCCACCTCCTCTGTTACTCATCTGGTATGCTGTTGTCTGCAGAAAGAGGTGAATAGAGAAAGTCTCGAAAACTAGCTTTCCCTCACTATGTTGTGGGAGCACTCTGACTTGCAGAAGGCTTAGATTAAAGGGAACTAGACTCAGTTTTCCTGCCCACCATCCTTTTTTTCTGTTTTTGAGGAAAGCCCTGGTGTGGGAGCTGGTCAGGGAGGGGGTATGCTGTTATATGGCCAGTCGGTGTGAAATTATGGACTGTGGCTTTGGTCAGGGGTAATAGACTTTGTTTCAGAGGAGAAGCCCTCTGAGGAAAGAAGTATGTCAAAAGCCAAAATCTGCTCAAGGTTCTTGACACGGGAGCAGGAAGATTTACTGGATAGAATTAAGAGGCTAGATTTAGACATGAGAAATGGAAGGAGAGGCAGGCCAGGAACATCAAGAGTACGTGCTTATAGTGGTGATGAGCGCAGATGTGCTGTAGATATATTAGAAAAATTATGTGCAGGATTGGTGGAGGTAATACCAAAGTCAGGGCTCTGAGCAGTGAACAGCAGCACAGGCTCAACTCGTGGTGATGGCAAGACATGACCTGCAAAATAGCTTAGGAGCTTGTGAGTGATGAGCCGTGACAATTAGCATGGATTTGAATGTTCGACATGTCTTATTTTCCTAATCCCTCCTTCCTGCTCCCATATTGCCTCTGTGGTTGTTTTATGGGTATGTGTGACTTGACCAACCAATATATCAGTGCCCTCTTGCACTCTGCTTCATGCGGCAACTTGCAGCTCCACAGGACCACACAGGGTGCCACAGAGTGGTCAAACACTCTGGTTTTGCTACGCAGGCTTTGAGGTGACTGTGGCACAATGTCCTGGCATATCTCTGGGTGTGCACTCCACCATTAGCCCCCAGGTGCCAAAGGCAGAGCTGAATGGTCTCTCAGTTCTCTGCTGTTAGATGTCCCTTCATGCCAGGCAAGCATCACAAACCTTCACTCTGACAACTGGTTTTGCAACTGGTTAGCCAGAGCCAAGTAATACTCTGGGCTAATCAATCTGTGTAGAGGAGAGCATGTACTTACGTACAGGTATGGTTTCTTTGCTGATCTATCCCTGTACTGTAGCACTGGTACAAATGCCACATATAGACTTATGAAAGTTTCCTTCCTCATAAGGAAGATCAGAGGCCATGTCTATAAAACAGTGGTAACTTGCCATTCGCTGCTTTTTCTCCTGATGTAGAAATGCTAGCAAATGCTTGAGGAGGAGGAGGAATTTGTCACTAGCATCATAATCTCCTAACCCGTATTGTGGGATTTCAAATCAATCATATGTGGTTCCTCCTCAGCTTGTGCTTCCTCCAGCCTGGCCCAGATCCATCAATCATGAAAAGCTTCCCAGTCTCACCAAATGACCACTCCACATGATTAATCACTCAGGCCACAGCCACGAAGAGATCTGCCAGATCTGTGGTTGTCCCATACCTTCCAAACAGTCTCAGCCAGGCAGCATCCCAGATTGATTAAGAGGCTTGCTATGTCAAACAGGAAAATCTCTGATAGGGGAAAAAAAACCCAAAAAAGGCACAACAAATTTTCACACAGAAAGCTAACCACAGGTTTTCTTAGAGCCTAGGATGTATTCACATGTATGGACAGCTAGAATATCATGAGTTTGCAGACAATGCTGTAGCATATGAACATTTTCCAGAGCAGTCATACCAATTACTCCCAACTGCCTTTTCTATTCTTATCCTCTGTTGGACCTAGCTACTTAAGCCCAGTTTTCCTCTCAGTAGTGGAAAGGGAGAGAGGGAGACCCAGTAATATCTAATAACTTACTGCTTAAAGCATTCCCAAACAGTAGGGTAGGTCCTACTGATGACATCCAGGGATTTTATCTTACTTAAAGGCCCTCCTGCTTTGCCTTGCACTGGATCTTCAAGTAATTTATTAAGCAATGTTATCACTTCAACAGTTTTCCTTACAATGAATGATGAAAACATAGGCCTCGCTGTGCCTAGTGGCCTGTGTGACATGGTAACAGCAGGACAAGGTTCTTGAGAACCTCCACGATGCAGCAATAGAGAATCTGGATGCCCAAAGAGTAAGGCACCTATGTGAATATCCCTGAGAATCCAGTTTTAGTACACAAGGGGTGAATATATGGTTTTGTTTCAATTTGAATCAGGAATATAGTTTTGATGCACTTGCCAAACTTACTCTCCTGACTGGGTTTTAGAGCCATCCCAAAGCTTAAGTAACACATTTTGGGTTGACCATGAACCTCCAAAGTGAGATAGTCATTGTCCCTTGAATTGGCCCTAGAAACTGGAGAGTCTCAAACTACCAAAATATTTTTCCTAAACCCACTTTTTCCTCTGACTTGGAAGCTTTGCAAGAAAATACAATTCAATTTTATTGGAATTTTGTGTGAAAAGTCTATCTTAAAAAAAGCTGATATCAAATTATGAACACAGCTACATTCTGGAAATTTTTTGTAAGGAAGCAAGTTGCAGGGTTGAAGGCATATAACCCAAAGCAGCAGGTGGGATTTTATTTTTTTTTTCCCTAGGGTGGTCACTTGCCTCCCTTAAAATAAAGGATTTAAAATTAAAAGAGAGATAAATCTTGAACTGTACCTAGAGAATAGTATATATAAAAAGAATCATAAATACTATTGTAAAGTGTTTCAGTCTGGCTCACAGCAAATTCCCATGCTTTTTTAATGAACCTATTAAATTATTTCATTTGTTAAATATGCTTCTACTTGTATATAAAATGCTAATCACATAGGGGTTTTCCTCTACTTTATCTAAAACTATGCAAAGTAAAAATGTAGGCACATTGTGTTGTGTGATGTAGGATTTCTACTGATGCCCTATTTGCTTGCTTTATGTTGTTACATTTCACTGGTTGTCATTGCCTCCTGCTGTGATATGGGAAATGCAAGGAAAAGAGCAGCCTGTGTGCAGGTCCAGTGCATGGGAACAGACCCATCCACAGAGCGGTTGCAAAGCATCTGGCCCTTTGATAATACTTATCTACTAGGAAGTATTCCTGTTCAGTGAAGCTGGGTGGTTAATAATATACTAAGGGAAGAGGTGAGAAGAGTATGGTGTGCTCAGCACACACACAGAGCTCTGGGACTGCCAGAAGAGAGATCAGACTGAGCAGGACCTTGGCTGCCTTAAAGACCCTCTTTGTGTAGGCTTTCTGCTAACAAGAGCTAATGACAGCTGATCCTGGGGTAAACGGCAAAGAGTACTTTAGGAATGCAACAGCTATTGAATGCTATTTTCTGATTAGTGCCATTAAATAACCCAGAGGGATTTGTAGCAGTAATATCGTTTCCACTTGTCACTCAAAATTATGGCGGTATTGTTGCAAAGGAGGAAAAGATCCTGCTGTATTAGCGACTCATATTTCTGCTGCAGGAAGAGGAATTAAACCACCAAGCTCACCAGTCATTTTGCCTCTGCCCAAGCATGTTGGTATTCAAAGAGTCCCAGGCTGATAAGAGGATCTTTTCAGATACGGTGACACCCTCTCCTTTCCTGACAGAGCCCACTCATCATGAAGCCCACTCAGAAATGAGTCATTGGTTAAAAACTGTTTTTAAGTAATTCTCAACTGACATACACAAAGTAAAGCACTCTATTCTGCTAATGTTACAATTAGCCAAAGCCAGGTAGATAATCAGTGGGGAGCTACATACAGAGAATACAAATACAGGGAAAACTTCCTGGTGTGCTATACTGACAACAGAAGTAGAACAGAATAGTGCCGTAGGGAATGCTGCTGCTTCTCATCTCACCCTGCTCTCTTTTGCTTTGTCTTTTCCATACATTATCTTGTGAAATGAATTCCTAAATAATGACAATAACACAGCCTTTAATTCAGTGATTCTTCTTTACAGAGCAGGAATTAAGATTCCAAACTGCAGGTGTTAGTGCTAATTTTGGAAAATGTAGGTACCTCGTTGAGGTTTGCAATAGAAATGGTACCAATACATTCCTATGGTCTCTCTGGTTCCAATTTAAAAGGTAAATAATTAAAATTTGCAAAACACTAGTTTTCCTACTGGGGGTATTGGGATCCCATTGTATAGTATATACTGTAAAATAATCATATGTCTTCATACATGTGAGTGTCTGAACTGTGTGCACATATATATATATGTGTGTGTGTGTGTGCATGTGTATATACACATCTGTCATGCATATATAGCAGCTTCATCTCCAGGGCTATAGTTTAATGGGTCACAGACACACAGAATGTAATAATTAGGCATGGAAAAAACAATTAGAGAGAGTTCATTCCCTTTGCAACAGGAGGTTATAATCCTCAGTGGAGAACGTGTGTGCTATTAAGCTGATACCTTAGAATACACCGGAATGGTTTCCCATGTGAAGATGCTGACAGGATTATTTGGTTTTATCATTCCTGTGCAGGATCTAATAATGCAGGGTGGAAGAGCTGTCTGGAAAGAAAGTCACAGTTCAGCACAGTTTACTTCTTTTCTTTATACTAATTATGTCTATTTTATTTTTGCCTTGTCTTACCCCCTTTCTTCTATTCGCTTCTTTCTATTACATACTAAGAACAGAGCAAGATGTCCCTTTTTAAACCTCTGTAGAGGGCCTGCTACCATGGAGCTGACATTAGAGCTTTTACGTTAAGGTTAACCTATGTCTTTTCAACAATTTAAGAGTGGGGCAAGGTGACATGATCAGCACCAGAGTAGCATTGGCTTTAGAGTGAGCCTGACTCAAGGGGCAGCTGAGATCACTCAATTGCACACCTTGTCCTGAAAAGCACAAGTGAGACCTCAAGGGGGTAATTGCCGCCCCCACTGGTAAGCCACACATGGAATTTCCCTCATCACAGTTCTCCAGTGTGTATGATGTTTGCCATACAAAAATTTTGGTATGTCAAAATGGCCTGGTTGGGGCCAAGATGGATGGGCACTCCTGCTCTCAGGTGGAAAGTGGAGAGCTACAGTGGGCTGTGCTACGAGGCAGAGACTGTGCCCCGTGCCTCCTGGGGGGTGAATTCCCAGGCGCCCAACTCAACAAGAGCTTCTGCTAAAAGCTCCAACTTGTGGGGGGCCCCTTAGCTTGCAGGGACTCGAGAGAAGCTGACAGAAGCACAGAAGCAAATGGCACCAAGAGGGAAATAAGTGGTATTTTGCCTCTGATTGTATTGCTAGTGGAACCAAAGCCCCCCTTTTTCCTCCTGATACTGTGGTACTGCATACAAATATCAATTTCTACTTCAACAGTCCAGTGATTTCTTTGCAAAATGAGTTACTTCTAAAGTCGTTTGTATCCATTATTCATGTATGCATTGCATTTTCCATTAATTTCTTCTCCAAAAATTGTTTGAGAAACCATACCAGGTATCGAGTATAATCTAGGAACAATGTTTTACCTAATTTAATATTTACATAGGAAAATTTTTGAAGGTTTCAAGATTTCCATATAAAGGCTATATTATATGTTGTATTATAAATTAAGCCACAGGGAAGCTATTGTATGTGATAGTATGCACACGATTAATAAAGGCTACTTTTGACAACTGTCTAAAAACCACTCTTAGGAGCAACAATGTTTGAAATCATACAGATTTAATCTTACATGAGCCAAGCCCCCCAAATACTGAAAGAAAAATTACACAGATCAAAATCTGATGAATAGGAGGTGTTGTGGTTTAACTCTAGCTGGCAACTAAGCACCACACAGCTGCTCGCTCACATTCTCCCACCCCCCAGTGGGACGGAGGAGAGAATCAGAAAGGTGAAAGTAAGAAAACTCATGGGTTGAGATAAAGACAGTTTAATCAGTAAAGCAAAAGCCGCATGTGCAAGCAAAGCAAAGCAAGGAGTTCATTCACTACTTCCCATGGGCAGGCAGGTGTTCAGCCATCTCCAGGAAAGCAGGGCTCCATCACACATAACAGTTACTTGGGAAGACAAACGCCATCATTCCAAACATCCCCCGCTTCCTTCTTCTTCCCCCAGCTTTACGTACTGGGCATGACGTCATATGGTGTGGGATATCCCTTTGGTCAGTTGGGGTCAGCTGTCCCAGCTGTGTCCCCTCCCAAGTCCTTATGCACCCCCAGCCTACTCGCTGGTGGGGTGGGGTGAGAAGCAGAAAAGGCCTTGACTGTGTGTAAGCACTGCTTAGCAGTAACTAAAACATCCCTGTATTACCAACACTGTTTTCTGCACAAATCCAAAACATAGCCCCATACCAGCTACTATGAAGAAAATTAACTCTATCCCAGCCAAAACCAACACATTCTCCACCCCTTATTTCACACCATTTACATCATGCTCAAGTCCCCCACTATCCAATACTTCCTCATTAACCACCACCGCCCTTCCCATCCTCTGGTATAGTACACAGATATAATTTCCTTAGACTATCGACCACCCCATAAAATGTCCAGAAATATCCACAAAATTTCCATTGATTTCATTTAGTCCATGACTTTGGGCTCCATCTGTTATGGTAGTCACTCAGGACAGGAGAGGTGGTGTGTTGCATGGACTTACTGGGCACCAAAGCCAGCTCAGGCTGGGTCACTGCTGCACTCGCACTGCTTCTTGTAAGGCTTGTCCTCCATTAGTTTAGGTGGTTCCTGCTGGAGTAATTCCTATAGCATGAAACTCAAATTGTGGGTTACAACAATTTAAAGGTATTTCCATTACAATCTCCACCCCTGGTCCCTTTGGGCCAGGTTATAGGGTTTAACATTGCAATGAACTCCTCCCCTTGCCCCTGCTCCAGCTTGGATTTATCCACAGACTGCAGTCCCTCCAGGGGTGTACCTGCTCTGTCATGGGCTTATCCATGGCCACACGCTTTGAGGTGCTCCAGAATGACCTCATGCACGGCCACTGATGCTTCAAGGTGTACCTGCTGCAGCATGGACTTATCCACAGCCACAGATGCTTTGAGGTATACACTCTCCAGCCTGGACTTATCCTTGGGCCACAATCCCTTCAGAGGTATACCTGCTGTGGCACAGACATAACCACAGCCACAGACACTTTGAGATGTACCTGGTGTGGACTTATTCATGGCCACAGATGCTTTGGGGTGTCCTGCTCCCACGTGGACTCATCCACGCGTCACAGTCCCTTTGACTTGAGTTCACACTGGAGTTCCAGCCTGTCCAGTACAGCAGCACAGAAACAGCATGATGCCCTGGCCATCTGCCAGCCCAGGCAAATGGCCATTGCTGTTATCAAAATATTCCCAGGCACCGCAGAGTAAGATGATCAGCAGTACAGCAGCACGGCAAGCAATGAAAGCAAAAAGCAGCCACTAATGAGCACTAGGCTCTAATACACAGTAAGGCAAGCAAACCCCATGGCAAGCACAGAAGCTTATCAATTAATAGCTAAACAGCAATAACCACTATAAATTCTTTCTAGCATATTCCAATCAAATCTGTCATCATCTTGAACCCTTCTTTTTCTATGCTTAAATGGAATGTCCTGTATTTCACTTTGTGCCTATTGCCTCTCATCCTGTCATTGGGCACCACTGTGGAGGATCTGGGTTCCATCTTCTTTGCTACCCTCATCAGGTATTTATATACATGGATAGGATCTCCCTGAGCCTTCTTCAGGCTGAACAGTCCCAGCTCTGTCAGCCTCTTGTGTATGTCAGATGCTCTAAGCCCTTTATCATCTCCTTGGCCCTTTGCGGGACTTGCTCCAGTATGTCCATGTCTCTCTTGCACTGGGGAGCCCCGAGTTGGACCCAGTACTCCAGATGTGTCTCACCAGTGCTGAGCAGAGGGGAAGGATCACTTCCCTCACTCTTCTGGCAATGCTTCTCCTAATGCAGCCCCAGTTGCCGTTGGCTTTCTTTGCCGCAAGGCTACAGTGCTGGTTGATGTTCAACTTTGTGCCCGCTAGGACTCCCAGGTCCTTTTCTGCAAAGCTGCTTTCCAGTTGGTCCCCAGCCTGTACTGGTGTCTGGGGTTGTTTATGCCCTGGTACAGGACTTTGCACTTCCTTTTGTTGAACGTCGTGAGATTCCTGTTTGCCCACTTCAAAGGTAAATGTTCAACCTTCACCCTCCTTTCAAGTGGTAAAAATGACAATCAAGGAAAAAAACCCCAAACACCTGAACATTTGCGGTTCCTGCCAAAGGAGGATTAAAAAACAAACAAGGAAATGCAACTCATCTCTTTAGCTATAATAGGATTTACCACATGTACTTTCCTTCCTAGTGTTAGACTTCGTTGAAGTAAATCCCATTATATTTAATAACAGTGCAGATTAGAGAGCCTTCTAAAAGGGAGTGATCAGTATTAAATAGCACAATTTGCATACCTTACGTGTATGCTGAATCTGAAAATTGAATAAATAATATGCAATCTTTAAAAGGATTTTTCTCTGATCAGCACTGACCTCGGTGTCTCTTGTTAAAAAAAATACCATTTTTTTCAGTGGAAGAGAAGTGGAAAGAAGGTTACTGCCTACATTATTTCAAGACCTGGAAAAGAAGGCTGAATAAATAATCCCTGTGGAGAATCAACTAAGAAGATTATTTTGCTGTATGAAAATCTGGGTTATTATAATTTGCACAATGTCTTAAGACAAAGAGTTAGAAAAGCAGGATAAAGTTGTTAGGTTGAATCACAGGAGACCTCTGATAAGATAAGGTTGGAATCAGTGTAGAGGACACACAAGTAAAAGTAGCTTGAATGTGTATTTTCATGTAATAAATACTGGCAGTGCAGCCTATGTAATACATTGCTGCTGACTTGCACTTCTCTTAGTAGCACCCCTACAACTCCAATGGCTTCAATAACACTTTCAATACCATTTCAGAAACATCAAACCCTTCATCTTTTTGTTTAGCTTTTTCAATTTGACATAGCCTCTTTTTTGTAACCTGTCCTGAGGCTGTAAATCTTTTTTTTGGTGTACTGATCCAACCTCACTGAAGAGAACTGATAGCAGAATTTGGCCCTAGGTATTTTGTATGTTTACTCTCATTTTCCGTGTTTCATTTGTAGCTACTACTTATAGAATTTTCCTTGGTATAATGCTGGTTTATTTCAAGTGAAAATCTTACAGCTAAAATCTAAAGGAAAAATGTGTGGAGAGGATGCCTTTATCAGGAACCATTGCTTGTCAAAAATTAAACAAAAAGAAGTGAAATAGAATTACAACAGTGTCCTATCCTGCAACATCATCTTTTATTCAGGCGCTAGTGGACACTAAAGAGATTGCTGGGTAAAGAACGCATTATGCCTTAAAATCCTTATGTCTGACTGCCTGCAAATTGGATAGCGACGTAGGAAGAGAACGTGAACTGGTGTAAATTGATTTAGCACTGTGGAAGCCAGTAAGAAATATAACAAATTGAGCATCAGCACCCCCCCCCCCCACCTCTCAACAGTGTGGCTTTCTGTTCAGGAAAATGAATTTAACAGTTCAAGTGACTGCTGTATTAAAGTAGACATGCCACTCATTTTGCATAAGCAAAATTCTATATTTCTATATGAGTCTGTGTTCTGTTATTTATAGCAAATACAAAAATCTTATTGGGCTGACATATCTTTAAAGTTTATGGTAACTGCCACCTTCAATTTAAAATGTAATTTTTATGAATTTACAGAATAGTTTTCTCATTCAGGGACTTTTAGAGAGCTAGAACAGACCAACGAGTGCATGGTGTAGATGCTGGTATCCAGGCCAGGGCAATGCAAAAATGTAATAAAAATAGAGAAGCTAATATATTGAAAAACTGTACAGAAGGCTTTATTGATGCACATGCTTAATACTGAGTCTCTAGGAAAAGCAGGCATAGAAATCGCAGCACATAATTAAAATTATTACTTAATTGGCATAGCAGAGGCTTTAGGGAATAACTCACATGACTGCAATATTGATATACAGGGGTAGAGCTGGCTCAAGAAGTTTGGGCTGATAAAAGGAGGAAAATATATTGCCTTACAGTTAAGAATATATAAAGAGCAGATGGAGACATAAACACCAGTGAAAGTCTCTGCTAACAATAGAAGTAGAATAAGACAACAGTCCTTACAAGGGTCAGCTGTGATGATCATTTTAAAGAGGTAAAGCAGTTGGTCCTTTTTTTCTAAAAATAACGTTTCTCCAAGAAGTAAAAGTTGCACATGTCTTGGTGAAGGAGCTCACTGGATATGCAGTTTGCTTCTACTCTGCTAGACAGGAGAGACTTCCAGATTGGCTGAGAGGCCAAATTTCTTTTAAAGTGGGCAGCTTTGAGATGGTACAGCCCAGAACAGCAGACTGGTGAAACAATATGTTTGAATGTTTGGATAGGTTAGTGTCTTCACACTGAATGGACTTGAAACTTCTTCAAGAGTTCTTCAAGAACAAACAGAAACAATGTCAGAGCCATTAACTATTATTCTGTAAACTTATTCAGAAAGGATGACATTCCAGAAAGGGCAAACATATTACCTGTCTTTAAACATAGTGAAAAAGAAAAGGAAATTACAGACCAGTCAGCTCAACTTTAATGTCTAGAATGGCTACAGAAGAAATAATCAAAAAGCTTGGAAAATAGCTAAATTACAAATAACAGCCAAAATAGATTTGGAAAAAAAATAATGTCACATCAACTAAATTTCTTTCTATGAAGGCAGAGATAGAGAAAAAAACAACTGACTTTAGTAAGCTGGTTGGGTCTCTGTCATATCCTGTTCTTCTAAAAAACCCTAGGCAAAACCTGTCTTGATAAAATTACCGTGACATGAAAAAAGGGACTGGGGAACTGTGCTCACAAAATACATCCAAAAGTTCCTGGTCAAAGTGACAAAATATTTCAAATTTTTCAGTGTCAGTCACTACTTCCATCAATGACATTATTAAAGAGTATATTTATTTCATATGCAGAAGGTAAACTGGAAGCAGCTGGAAGAAGCGTGGTGGACAGTATTTAGAATTCAGAATAACTGGCAAATTGGCTACATTGCCTGAAAAATACCCAAGGTGTGACTTGATGTGGATAAAATAAGTCAAGGATAGAGCAATAAGAACAGAAAATGTGGGGCAGTTCCCCTCACAGGGAACTATTCCCATGAGGGAAGAGTTAAGAAAGCTGAGAAGAGATTGTGACATGGTAACACTCCTCAAATATGCAAAGGAAACTACAAAGAAAAAAGGAATTAACAGTCTCCATGTATGTTAGTATGAAGAGGAGAAGTGGTGGTTTTTAAATGATAGGAAGGGGGTTTCTGGCTGTACATCAGGAAAAAAAATCTCTAATTAGCCTTGTTAAGCAGTGGACCTTAGAAGAAGGTATTGGACACCACAACCTTTTGATGCAAACAGGGGTTAGAAACATTGAGTATTGTTAATCTTGCCTGGACATGCACTAGACAACCTCTGGAGGTCTCTTCCACATCTGTTTTGCATTAGAGAGCAATCATTAACTATTACTGAGTTGTAATTTCATTATATTTGAGGGCCAATAAAACTTTTGTAAGACATGTAAGTGTTCAGTTTGTTTTAAAAAATGTGCAGTATTCTTTTCTGCATCTTTTCTTCCATTACTTTAGCTAACTCAATTCCTCTGATTTTACCTGTAGAAAATGAACAAGAGCAAAATAAAACCTGACAGGTATTTAAAATATCTCTAAAAATATTTAAATAACTTTTCATGTATTGATGCTTACTCACTTCACCCAGGAAAACAAATGCTGTAGGTTGTACTGAAAGGGGAACTGCATTTTTGGTGGTGTAAAACTCCTGTATCAACATGTGTGTAATGTACTGAACATGAATCCTCGCAGTTGGGGCAGCATGTTTGTTCTATGATCTAAAGCTAGTGGATGGAGAAATGTGTAGATTGACTTGGAAAAGGCAGCTACTCCGCTCAGCTGGTGAGAATATGGGGGAAGAGCGTGCGTGTGGGCAGAAGGTGAAGGACACAAGGGACTGTGCATCACCTCTCAGGGTGTGATGGTATCAAACTGCAGAGCCCCGTGGCAGAGATCTGTCTCATTTTCATTTTTACTATACCTCCAAGTGGGGCTTATAGGCTCATAGGTATGGCGAGGGACATGTGCTGCCCCTTCCCACGGTCGCGGTGCTGTGGGGTTGCAGAGAGTGCCATTGAAGTCGTGCATGAAGGAAGAAGTCAGGCGACAGCTAGGATGGCTGCAGCACTGCCAGGGAAGGTACCTGGGTTAGATAACAAGCTGTTAGTGAGGATGATGTAGGGAGAAGTTTAGAATGCAGAGGATAGGCTGAATGGCTCAAGCTGTCTTTTCTGACATGATCTTCTGTAATATACTTAGTAGCAATAAAAATAACCAACCAGCGAAACTTTGCAATTACTGTTTGTGGTCAGGTTCTCCTTTGAGGTCTGCGTAGCCAATTTTGACTGACTCTGTTCCTCCTGAATATGCTGAACTCCCAGCAGCGTTCACTTGTTCTGGGTAGATCAGATAGTGGAATTTGCTGTAAGTGATTTTATAGTAGGAAAAGCAACTAAAAGCAAAAGATGACAATTTCTGGTTTCCTTTAGGTCAATAGATTTAGTTTTTTCCAGAGCTGAATTTTCTCAATGTAAAGTACTAAAAGACCCCTTCAGAGGATAAAAAAAGAAATATACAAATGCTCCAATTTTATTTACCATTGAACTAATTTATACATGTCTTACCTATAATTTTAAGTATCATAGCACTAAGGATAATAGATATGCTTGCTATGTTTTGGTGGCTGCACCACAATATAATGAATAGGGTCATCTCTGGAGTCAAACTGCTCCTATTTCCACTAATATCATAAGACTATTACTTTGATAAGTAATGTCTGAACAAAAATCTTGTCCTTGTCTTTGTTCTTTATGAATATTTTTGTAGTTGTATACTAAAGTGAGCAAATAGTTTCAGAAAGAAATATTCTCCTCTATTCTAGTGACTAGGATAAAGGAGAAAAAATGAGACTGAGATAAGTGGAGGTAAAATGCAGGGGTGGCAGTCATGTCTCACTAGTCAAGAGAGAATGATTTAGTTACTCTGTTCCTTTGGACCTTTTGACTCTTGTTATTTAGATACATTTTACCACCTTTAGCTGCCATTGCAAACAGTAGGCTTCTGTGATGAGCTTCTGTGATAAACATCTTTGCTTGAATCTCTGCATCAGAACACCTGAACATCTGCTGTAGATGATGAAATAAAATTAACTCAAATTCCATTTCATTTCCTGCTTTGTAGGCTGCCCTGTCCAACTCAACAGCTTTGCCAGAGCCAAGGCATAGCAACATTCAGAGCAGCTGAGCATATTATTTCAGACCCCCGTCATCTGTCACTCTACTCATATATTCTGTGCCTTTATTTAATTTCAAAGACCTTCAATCTCACTGATTTTTTTGGGCGCAAAATTAAAAACATGGGTAAAGAAGTATTTTACACATTCTGCCTGAAAAGAAACATTTTGCTTGGTACTGTGATCTGGTTTAGTCAGCTGCATTAGGAGGTGCGGGAGGGTTAAATGTCCTAAGTGGCCAGCAGGCAGAAGATAAAATTAAAACTCTGCTTGAGGTCTCTTACTATCATGTCAAGGATGAAATGAAGTGCCTATTAAGCTCAAGAGAGTGTCAGAAGATTGCAGCTGGCAGGCTCTGGGGCTGCTTGGTAAGCACGCTCTCCCTGCGCATAGGAAGGAAAGAGAGCGGTGCCATGTTAGCTGTGCGAGCCTTGCATCTCTCTGCTCGTTACTGTACACGCTGACCGCTGGCTCAGAAACACCGGTGAAGACAAGCCTGCAGCAGCCAGCAGGGCAGCAGTCAGCTGGTCACCAACCACAGACTTGTTTCTGTCAGCCCTGACTGCAGAGTCATGGCTGATGTTGCGTTAGTTAACATATCCCCTCCAGTCTTGTTCTCATACAGCTCATTAGGCACTCTCCAGCTTTTTATATTGACTGAAGTTCATGCTGCCAAATGCATCTGCCGTTTGTAACGTGCTCATTTTTTTGCAGGTCAGCTGTGTAAAAGGTTTTTATGCCATTTCACTGGCTTGTGCAGATATCTTAAAATTACACTAGTACACAACTTGTGAGCTATTCCTCCACAGTGTGATACAAGTTCATAAAATGGCCAAGACCAGAAGTAGAACTGCTTGGAGTATTTAATCCAAAGAAATTTCAAACCTTTTTAAAAAAAGAAAGATCACTCCACAAGCTGAGTATTTGTCACTTCTTGCTTGGAAAGTATTTGTCTGGAAAGCTGCAAGAGCTTCTGGTAGAAGCTGACATTTTGCAAGGCAAGCAGCCACACCCTCACTCTTTTTTTGAAAGAATTTATTTAGTAAAAAAATGCAATTTTCCTTTAAAATAGTCAGGATAGAAAATTTTCCACTAGTGCAACAGAGAAGAAAAAATTGTTACTGAATTCCTTGACAGATTGCTTCAAGATAAGAGGCTACTCTCAAGTCGGTATAAGGTGAAATAATTACAAGTATCCAGCCTGGTAAGGAATTAAATGCCTGCAGAGCTCATTTGCATCCTGAAACTATGGCTTCAGAAAATATTTTTGATAGCAAATGCCTCTTCTTTCCCTTTTGTTGAAGAAACAGTCTATAAATCCTGTTTTGATCCTGCAATGGCTTTAAAATGATAGAAGTCTACAGGTCCTCATTGTGTTGTTTTCTAGTCAGTATGGTAGAGGCCAATTTCCTCATCTGGAAAAATTAGACAAACATTTGGGCACACTTCAGGTCTGAAAGCAAAGCAGACGACTTCAAAACCAAACACAATTTGAGAACACCTATTTGGAGTTCAGTTAGTTTATGTAGCAGGTAGACCATCTTGGAAAAAAAGGGTAAAAGGAGAAAGGCGATAAGATATTTATATCTTTGAAAGAGAGAAAGACAGTTATCAGGCTGTTGATTGTATTACTGGAGGGAGGGATCCTATTTTGTGCGGTACAACTGCTAGCTCTGCTGAGTCCGTGTTTTTTGTATCCAGTAGGGTTATGAATTTTAGCTCCCATGCTCATTTTTGGAAGGTATTTTGTGGGTTTTCCCTAAGCTACAGGGCTGAGGATTAGAGATAGAATGATTATTCTGTGAGAAATGTTCATCCACTGGCAACTGCCTAATCCTTTATAGATTGCCTGGGTGAGTTCATTGGGCTGTGAAGTGTTTGCTTAGTTTCACTGACATAATTACCCTGAGAGCATCTGATGTGCTGGCTGAAGAGTATAACATGCCTGGATGTGCAAGAGCAAGTCTGGCAGGATATTTAGGGTGGTACTTTGGGTTTGCTCGTGGAAATCAGAATCGAGGTGCAGGCATACGGCGGTTGTACGTCCACTGTCCTGCAGCCTCTGCCAGCAACGGGAATGACTTAAAAGCTGTGATGGTGGCAGTAGCCTCTCTGTGCAAAAGGAGTATGAACTTTTCACGAGGCTTAAGGAAGCCATTGTGCTGAGTTTGCACACTGAGAGCTGCAGGGCTGAAGTTTGGCCCTCATGGTTTAACAGGATGGCGTTTCACCAGGATGCCTGGGGTCAGACAGGGGATCTTTGTGCCTGCCAACTTGCCTTTGCAGGCAGGATGTGTGGGACTCTCTTCCAAGCATGAAGTTGATTCTTCTCCAGGAAACTCAATGTCAATCAATCAGAAAATAGGAACAGGCCATAGCCCCTGGTTGCCATGATGTTTTGATCTGTCACTTTTTTTCCAAAGGACAGCCAAGGAGAACGATAAAGAGGTGAGGTGGTTCTGGCAAAATATGACACCCATAGTGATAGGGCAGGGCCTGCCTGTAACTCCAAGATATTTTTATATTTAATATTAATGAAGAATGATCCATCAGCAGATGGATCTATAACTAATAGCTGCTTTGCTGTTTGAGTTAATTATTTCAAGCTGACACATTTGTGACCATGCTAGGCAGTTTTTATTTAGAGTGTATTTTGGCTAGAATTAGATATTAGTTGCCACAAAGATGTGAGGAATTAGAAACAAAGTTTATGGGGATTAATTAAGTTTAAATTTATCATAGACCTAAGCTCTTGAAGAGGTCTTTGGCACCTGTTAAGTCATTTGATCTCAGAGGGCTGTGGGTGCCCTCAGAGTGCTCTGATTACATGCACGTAGCATGGCCCATGAGATGCCTTGGCCATGCTAAGACTTCTGAGGCCCCTTGACTGCTTCTAAACATTAAACTGTGCCCAGCTTACTTGCATCATGCCTGCTCCCCTCCACTGTCCTAAAGCAGGGGCAATTATCTATCAGCTCCTCTTTTTCCAGGGAACTGCTGTGGGAGGATAAGCAGAGGAGAGGAAGAAGGTTTAAAGCTATGGCACTGTGAAATATGAACTACCACATTTCTCCACTGCTTGTGCAGCAGCCCCCTCTTCCTCCACAAGGCAAAGTAAAACATGCTGGGAAACATCTGCCCCTATCAGCTTGGCACTTCAGTATCTGAATGGAGCATACCAACAGCCATGGATATGGCACTGGCTGGCTTGGATATTGATCCTTAATTTTGCGGGGGTAGATGAATTTGAATCTGTTATTTCCTGAGAATGTAGCACATCAGACACCACAGACTTCATTCTGGCAATTTGCCCCAGTCATTACTTTCCTCCTTTCCCAGAGGACTTTCCTCCTCTCACTCAGAGACCATGATCAAAGAAAAGTCCCTCACAGGACACCTCCCTGGCTCTTTCTGAGACATGTGGATACAAAACACAGTGGGCACTTAATCTGTCAGCCCCAGACTCTCTCTATGGACTGAAATGTCTACAGGCAGAACGGATGTGTCCCCCAAGTCCCCCTTGTGGCAGCTGGTACCTCTGACAATCCCCTTCTGTGGGAGAAATTCCCTTGAAAATCCCAGAACAGTAAACTTGTAAATGGACCTTCTCTTTGCTCTAGTGTGACGTCTCCAGTGACTGGGAGTCTGAGGTGTCCTGGAAATGATGAATTTGGAGCTGGACTCACAAACTGTAGCTTTGAGAGGTGGCCTAGTGATCTCTTGAAGAAGGAGTAAAAGGACAAACAAGGGATTGGGATCTGTGGATGAAGAAAAGGTGTGACAAAACCAGCTACAAGAAAATCTTCCATTCATTCATTAAAGTCTGTTCTCTATGTTTATAGCTTTTCCAAATGTGTGTGGACTCTAGGGAAAGTGTGGACTCTAGGAAGTTTAAGCAGAAATGGGTTTTGGCATACCACGCAAGAACCAGGGTGTCAAGCATGTTTGCATTGAAACTTTGGTACAAGGTGGAGTCCCTCGCTGTCTCTAAGCGTAGCAGGGCCGTGTATGATTTCACATATGCCTGCCACATTGTCTCAGCTGGGATGTGATTCATGGACAAGGACTGGAAACAGGCTGATGAAGCTAGTAGTACTCTATAGGGGTGGATGACAATAGGAAAGTTATGGATTCAGCTATTGAAGGGCTGAGCTGACCCAGCACCAGGAAGAGCAATTATCAGGCAGACCAAGAAGCATTTTCAGAGTGATGCCAGTGGCCTGTGGACATCTGCCTCATTAGCTCAAGATGCCTATGAGCTTCAATAGTTTTTCAGTGGGAAAACATGGCATGAAAAAGGGTATAAGTTGCATGGGTACACTGGGCTTGGTTTTTGATCTCCAGTAGTGCAGTAAAGGTCCTATGTGGGATTATATGTAGGATATACATAAAAAAATAAAGGCAATGTGAATGGAGTAGACATATCACAGTTCTGTTCACAATTAGGAGCTGCAGTGAGCTCTGACTTCTCACACTTCCACATGGATGTGCTTTCCATAGAGGAAATACCATGAGGTGATACTGCTCTGCATTAGAGGTGATGGCACTCTATAGGAGTACTTGGTACTAGTGCAATAGCTCGAACTGTTCAACAAATGGAGGGGCTGAACTGAGGCCCAAAGTTTTTGACAGAGTAGTGTTCATGAATGCCCTGTATTGTGACTAAAGGCTTCAACAATGAAAAGGATTCATTGATGCTTTATAGGATAGGCAACATAAAAAAAAATCAAAACAAAACAGCAGCAGCTGTAGGTGTTCCTGGGTGTAGGGACATTCAGACTGTTTGATAAGATGTTCTAGGTTGTCCTATGTGAAGCATTTACATGGTTTTCCCTTGGCATACTATGTTCTCTCACATGACACCTGCAACATGGTTCAAGACCAAGAGTATGTCAACGTCTACAGAGTTTGATTTTTGGACATGCTTAAAGGGGGGTTCTTTCAAGACAGAATATTTCAGTCTTCCGTAGTCCTGGCATGCAGTAGAATGAATTAGTTCATCCTGACATCAATTCTTACACTGTGGATGAGATTATTTTTACCTAGAATTGTTTGGGCTTTATTACTTCAGTAGTGTTTTAGAACTCTGTTTAAGAAACAAACAAAGGCCTTGAAGTAAAAAGTTACTCCAGAGATTAGAAAACTCAAACAGAAATCATTAGAATGAATTTGTAGGACTAATATCCTAGTTTCTTTGCAGAAATCACTTGGCCAAATAAATACATATTCAACATCGAAGGAAAAATTTCCAATTTTTTTTTTTTTTTTTAAAATAATCATCTACTGTTATTTTTATGACCCTTTAAAGTTTCTGGCAACCTTCATATGCAGCCCTGAGTTTTCTTGAGTGCTTTGCCTAATTAGTTTGCAGAGGACTGACAGCTGACATGACTTCCATTAATCAGTTCTGATACTCTACATTAAATTTTCTTTTACCTTGTGTATTAACTCAGTGCTGAGGGGCTGTCAGGAAGTGGTTGAGAATCCCTCTGGGATTGTACATTTGCTTGAAACTGAAGTGTAGGAAGATAATAAATCATGTGAATTTCTGGCACTTCTCCCCCTTTGTCATTAGACTTTTGGAGCAATTAAAGACTGACAGTTCAGCCACACTGATTCACTTATTTTGCTTAAAAATGAAATGCAAGGATTGGCTTTTATCAAACAGAATCTTTGTTTTTCTGGGTTTTCAGCTGCATTTGTAAATAGCTCATTCCCCTGCTTCATCAATTGTTTTCTATATCATTGTCGTGGTTTAACCCCAGTTGGCAACCAAGCACCACACAACCGCTTGCTCTCCCTCCCCCTCGGTGGGATGAGTGAGAGAATCTAAAGAGCAACAGTAAGAAAACTCGTGGGTTGAGATAAGAACAGTTTAATAACTGAAATATAACAATAATAATAACAATAACAATAACAATAATAAAAATTTGTAATGAAAAGGAAAACAACAAGAGAGAGCGAGAGGAACAAAACCCAGGAAAAACAAGTGATGCAACCGTTCACCACCTGCTGACCGATGCCCAGCCAGTTCCTGAGCAGTGATCACTGCCCCCTGGCCAAATCCCCCCAGTTTATATACTGAGCATGACGTCATATGGTATGGAATAGCCCTTTGGCCAGTTTGGGTCAGCTGTCCTGGCTGTGACCCCTCCCAGCTTCTTGTGCACCTCCTTGCTGGCAGAGTGTGCAAAGCTGAAAAGTCCTTGACTTAGTATAAACACTCCTTAGCAACAACTAAAACATCAGTGTATTATCACATTATTCTCATGCTAAATCCAAAACACAGCACCATACCAGCTGCTAGGAAGAAAATTAACTCTATCCTAGCCGAAACCAGGACAGTATCCACCCCTTATTCTATACCATCTACGTCATGCCCAGGTCCCATACTTTCCAATACATTTAAATTAATCACCACTGCTTTTCCTATTTTTTAATATATACACACAGATATAATTCCCTTAGTCTATGGGCCATCCCTCTAAAATGTCCAGGTAGAATGAACTGTTGGCTTCATTTAGTCCATGACTTTGGGTTCCATCTGTCATAACAGCCTTTCAGGGCAGGAGAGATGGTGTGTGGTGTTGGATTGTTGCATGCTGAAGTCAGTTCTGGTTCCATCACTGCTGCACTTTGCTTGGTTTCATCGAAGTTCATTCTTCATTAATCTGCGTGACTCTCACTGAAATTCCATTGATATGGCATATAGCAACTATAGTAGTTATGACATACAGTATTATATAGCAATTAACATTATACCATTCAGTTCATTGGCTATTCTCACCCAAAATCAAATCCCTTTGAGGTACACAGCAGACTTCCCCATCCTTCTGCATTACCCACCAAGTGCACCCAGGTTCTTGAGCAACAGCAATCCCATGAATGGGTTTGCCTTTGCCTGAGGTGGGAGTAACCCAGACTGTCTTCCCCAGCATGTTTTTTTATGTGCACTACAGGCACTTTATCCCCCTCTATAGTTTGTAAAAGTTTTGATTGGGCAGGGCCAGCTCGATTGACAGATCCCCTAGCGCTGACTAACCAGGTGGCCTTTGCTAAATGTGTATCCCAATGTTTGAATGTCCCGTCACCCATTGCTCTCAGTGTAGTCTTTAACAGTCCATTGTAGCGTTCGATTTTCCCGAAGGCTGGTGCATGATAGGGGATGTGATATACCCACTCAATGCCATGCTCTTTGGCCCAGGTGTCTATGAGGTTGTTTTGAAAATGAGTCCCATTGTCTGACTCAATTCTCTCTGGGGTGCCATGTTGCCATAGGACTTGCTTTTCAAGGCCCAGGATAGTGTTCTGGGTGGTGGCATGGGGCACAGGATATGTTTCCAGCCATCGAGTGGTTGCTTCCACCATTGTAAGCACATGGTGCTTGCCTTGGCAGGTTTGTGGGAGTGTGATATAATCGATCTGCCAGGCCTCCCCATATTTATATTTCAGCCATCGTCCTCCATACCACAGAGGCTTTAACAGCTTGGCTTGCTTGATTGCAGCGCACGTTTCACATTCATGGATAACCTGTGCAACAGTGTCCATGGTCAAGTCCACCCCTCGATCACAAGCCCATCTATACGTTGCATCTCGTCCTTGATGGCCTGAGGTGTCATGGGCCCAATGAGCTATAAATAATTCACCCTTATGTTGCCAGTCCAGATCCACCTGAGCCACTTCAATCTGAGCAGCCTGATGCACCTGCTGGTTGTTTAGATGTTCTTCAGTGGCCTGACTCTTGGGTACGTGAGCATCTGCGTGACGTACTTTTACAACCAGGTTCTCTACCCGGGCAATGTTTTGCCACAATGCTGCAGCCCACATGGGTTTGCCTCTGCACTGCCAATTGTTCTGCTTCCACTGCTGCAACCACCCCCACAGGGCATTTGCTACCATCCATGAATCAGTATAGAGATAGAGCACTGGCCACTTTTCTCATTCAGCAATGTCTAAAGCCAACTGGATGGCCTTTACTTCTGCAAATTGGCTTGATTCACCTTCTCCTTCAGCAGTTTCTACAACTTGTCGTATAGGACTCCATACAGCAGCCTTCCATCTCTGATGCTTTCCTACAATATGACAGGACCTGTAAGTGAACAGGGCATATTGCTTCTCATTTTCTGGCAGTTTATTATACAGGGGCCTCCTCAGCACGTGTCACCTCCTCCTCTGGTGATATTTCAAAATCTTTGCCTTCTGGCCACTCCATGATCACTTCCAAGATCCTTGGGCAATTGGGGTTTCCTATTTGAGCCCGTTGTGTGATCAGTGCAACCCACTTTTACTCCACGTAGCATCAGTTGCATGATGTGTAGAGGGGACCCTCCCTTTGAACATCCAGCCCAGCACCGGCAGCCAGGGCGCCAGGAGGAGCTGTGCTTCAGTACCAACCACTTCTGAAGCAGCTTGAACCGCTTCATATGCTGCCAATATCGCTTTTTTCAGTTGGAGTATAGCGGGCCTCGGATCCTCTGTATCCCTGACTCCAAAACCCTAGGGGTTGACCTCGAGTCTCCCCTGGTGCTTTCTGCCAGAGGCTCTAGGTAGGGCCATTCTCCCCGGCTGTGGTGTAGAGCACATTTTTTACATCTTGCCCTGCCCAGACTGGCCCAAGGGCTACTGCATGAACTATCTCCCATTTAATTTGTTCAAAGGCTTGTCATTGCTCAGGGCCCCATTTGAAATCGTTCTTCTTCTGGGTCACTTGATACAAAGGGCTTACAATCAGACTGTAATTTGGAATAGGCATTCTCCAAAAACCCACAACACCTAAGAAAGCCTGTGTTTCCTTTTTGCTAGTTGGTGGAGACACGGCCGTTATTTTCTTGATCACATCCATTAGGATCTGATGACGTCTGTCTTGCCATTTTATTCCTAAAAACTGGATCTCCTGTGCAGGTCCCTTGACCTTACTTTGTTTTATGGCAAAACTGGCTTTCAGGAGGATTTGGACTATTTTCTTCCCTTTCTCAAAAACTTCTTCTGCTATGTTGCCCCACACAACAATGTCATCAATGTATTGCAGATGTTCCAGAGCTTCACCCTGTTCCAATGCCATCTGGATCAGTCCATGGCAAATGGTAGGGCTGTGTTTCCACCCCTGAGGCAATTGATTCCAAGTGTACTGAACGCCCCTCCAAGTGAAAGCAAACACTGGTGGCCTGCACTCTGCTGCCAAAGGGATTGAGAAAAATGCATTAGCAATATCAGTTGTGGCATACTACTTGGCAGCCTTTGACTCCAGCTCGTACTAAAGTTCTAGCATGTCCGGCACAGCAGCACTCAGTGGGGATGTGACTTCATTCAGGCCACGATCATCTACTGTTAGTCTCCACTCTCCATTAGACTTTTGCACTGGGCATATGGGACTGTTAAAGGGTGAACGAGTCTTACTGATCACTCCTTGGCTCTCCAGTCGGCAAATCAGCTTATGGATGGGAATCAGGGAGTCTCGGTTGGTACGATATTGCTGCCAGTGCACCGTTGTGGTGGCGATCGGCTCCTGTTGTTCTTTGACCCTCAGCAACCCCACAACAGAAGGGTCCTCCAAGAGACCAGGCAAGGTGGACAGCTGTTTAATTTCCTTCATCTCCAAGGCAGCTATACCAAAAGCCCACCAGTCCCCTTTTGGGTCCTTGAAATACCCTCTCCTGATGTTGCCAAGGATGCACGGAGCCTCTGGGCCAGGCACAATGGGGTGCTTTTGCCACTCATTCCCAGTTAGGCTCACTTCAGTCTCCAATACAGTTAGATGCTGGGATCCCCCTGTCACTCCAGAAATACAAATGGGGTCTGCCCCTGTATAGCTTGATGGCATTAGGGTACACTGTGCACCAGTGTCTACTAGAGCCTTATACCCCTGTGGGTCTGATGTGCCAGGCCATTGAATCTACACAGTCCAGTAAACCTGGTTGTCCCTTTCGTCCACCTGGCTGGAAGCAGGGCCCCCCTAGTCCTGGTCATGGTATTCACTACTCACTTCTTGTAAATAGGAATCAGAAGTCCATTCATTAAGATTCGGAGTAAGATCAGCCCTTTTGCTCTGGGGAACTGTCCCCTGGAAACTGCAGCAGCAATTTTCCTGGAAGAACCCCCTTTGGTGATTGTTTTTCCTTGCAACTCACGTAGCCATGCATCTAGGGTTGAGGTAGATTTTCCATCCCACTTCCTCATGTCCTCTCTGTGGTCATGCAGGTAAAATGACAGGGTGGCCTGTGGTTTGTACCCCCTATATCCTCCCTCTTGAGCAGAGAGATGCTTACTCCTAATAGCTGAGATACTGGTCCATACAGGTGGGGAGTAGGATCTATCCTCTTTGAGTTGCTGGACCAATTTCTCCACAGCCGAGATGAGGGAGGAAGAGATACTTTATTTGTATTGCCGGAGTTGGCCAGCCAATTCATCCACCGTTTGTCCCTCTCCGTCTTTCCAGGTCAGTATTGCCAATGAGTTGGCATACAATGATGGTGAGCTGTGCACAAACTTCCGCCACATGCATCGTATGCAGCTGACTTCATCTGGATCTTTGGATAACTGCTCATTGTCCAGGTCATCATAAATTACCTCCAGCATGGCTAATTCCCTCAGGTACTGGATGCCTTTCTCCATGGTGGTCCACTTGCCTGGGTGATATACATCTTCCTTGAAGGGATAACTTTCCTTCATGCCTGACAGGAGTCAGCTCCAGAGGCTGAGGACTTGTGCCCCTTTTCCAATTACTTTGTCAGTGCTCCCTTCCCTAGAAAGGGAACCCAGCTGCTTGGCTTCCCTACCCTCTAATTCCAGACTACTCTCCCCATTATCCCAGCATTGGAGCAGCCAAGTGACAATGTGCTGGATGACAGCTGAAATATTTTTGTATATCTTGCAGCTCACTCAGGGATAGGGATTGGGTGATTACTGCCTCGTTTATGAGTTCTTCTTCTTCCTCCTCGCCGAGCAGCAGCTGCCTCTCTTCCTTCTCCTGTTCTCGTGATGGCCTTGGTTTGGAGTCATCTGCCTCATCCACTTCTTCCTCCTGCTCCCTCTTAGAAGAAGCTTCTTCATTCTTTACTAAATGATCTGACTTCCACTTCCAATATTTCTTCTTGTGTATAGGGGTGACTGATACCAGCCCGGGTTGGTTCTCTGGTTCAGCTGCAGTACCTGTTGTGGGGGTTGGAGTAGCTGCAGTGCTTGTCATTTTGTCGTCAAATCCAGAGACTTTCTTTTCCCCTTGAGGGTACTGAATAGTGTTGAAGAGGGCTCAGTAGGCATGGGCCAGGCCCCAGCACATTGCAGTGATTTCTGTCTCCCTAGAATTGCCAGGGTGAGAGCATACTTTTTCCAGATATTCAACTAATTTTTCAGGATTCTGCACCTGTTCAGGGGCGAAGTTCCAAAACTGGAGGTGCCCACCGTCCTAGGCATTTGCCCATGCTATCCCACACACCCTGCCACTCATAACTATCCAGCCTTGGGTCAGATCTCTGGGTGGTATTCTTAAATTGCTTATTATCCTTGGAGAAAACCAAAACAATATTCTCAAGACATGCCAATAGAAATAGCTTAACTACCCAAGGATGTTCAAGATACTAGAAAGTTATTGTAATGAAGGAAGAGACATCATAGAAGAAGGGAGCAAAGGTGCGATTCTGTATTTCCTCCCTAGAAAACCTCTCAGAGGAAGAAGTATAATTGCTAATTGTCTCCACGAGGTGGTACCCGAAGTACAGTAATGGCTTCAGTACAAAACTCAAATACCAGATTAAGCTCATGGCCAGAGTTTTAATAACAAACCTCCCAGGCGAAACATCACTAATCACTGCAGAGCACAGCAAACTGCAAAAACCAACACTGATCTTTAACGTATACAGCAAAAAAATGAGCATGGTGCAGATCAGATAAACTAATATTGAGAACACACGAATCAATATTGTGATCTGCAACTGTTAACAAATATAAATTCCTTAAAAAATGCAGCAAGTTTAACATTTAATATTAATTTAAGGACTCAATGAAAAGTCAGCTGCAATGGAATTTGAACCAAATATGGAAATTAGTTGCATTCAGCAGTTAGGAATGTGTCAGTTGCAGAAAGCTTTCATGAAGTATCAGTTGCATCTATAAATATTTTATATGCATCTGAACTGCTAACAATTTATGGACAAATAGGAATTAGTTTATACTTGTACAATGTATAAAAATGTCCTTATACAATAATATATAAATACAATGTAATGGAACAACACCTCTTTTGGATATATATAATCAGATAATGAACAGTGTTCTTGTAAAGCATAACAGATGATTAACAGCTAAGTTTATTAATTCAGTCAGATATAGGATAATGACTTGTTTATGTAGGCTCTGCTACTTTCCCAGGAGTAACTAGTTCACCACTACGTCAGTGATATATTTGCTCTGGGTTCATAGCATATTTGCATAAGTTTATAGCCATGGACAACTCTCTGGAAATTCTGCCATTGGCAGGGTTAAGTGTTAACCTGAGTAAGGCAGAGTCTTTCACAAAGTTAGATCTACAGCTTGGAAGAATGAAAATAAGAACTTTTTTGTATACAACATTACATTTGATTTGCATGCATCTTTGTATGCACAATGTTTTTGGCAGGAAACAATAGGAAACATGGAATTTTTTTTTTAAATTTCATATATTTTACCATTGTGATAAAGAAATGATAGGAGAACCCTCCTGTGGCTGCTTCAAAAGCCTCAAGTTCCTTGGCTGATTAGTGAAAATATGTAGCTTAGTAGATAAAGTTATTCTGTATCACCTGCAAAGCATCTTGACTATAAAAAAAAAAACCACAAAAAAACCAAAACAAAAAACCGTCAACGTGAATTGAAGAAATGGATGTTAAAAAAACCCTGAAACATCACTTAAGCAAACAACGAACAGCCATGTGGAAAATACTCACTTAGGTCCCAGTCTTATGATTCATACATAGAGCCGGTGTTATTGGAGCCCTATTGATCAGCTGTGTTTTATGCATGCCATGTTTCAGCCCTGCTCACACAAATTTGATTGGACTACATCACTAAATTTGATGGGAAAAGTGTTTGAACTTTTTCCCTACCACAGGTATTTTGTTGGCATTCATGATATTACTTAAATAATTAAGAGAGAATTAGTCAGGTGACTAAGAACTTGAAAAACTGGAGATCAATTGCTTCAGTTGAAAGGGAAAGATTAAGATTATAAATAAGGCCTACCAATTTACAGAATATGACATATTTGATAATAATTTAGAGAAGCTGAAGTTACTTAATATTTTGGATGGGAGTGTTAAATGCCAAAACCAGCTTATTAGGGCATGCTAATTTATGTGTAAAATGGAGACAAATATAACAATGGATACTACAGTCCAATTTCAAAGCTGTTTGTAAGGCTTAATTTACATTCACACTGGTTTGTGAAGGCAGGCAGACTACAGTTCATCTCCCTAAGAAGATACACCTGACAATAACATGCTAATAGAATAGATACCAGTTTTGGTAGCTAAGTTTTGAGATTTATCTTGAAACTAATTTTCAGCATTTGTTGCAAACTTACAGTCTCCAGTGACTCAAAAAGCTTTTGGTTCTCTCCTCAGGTTGAGACATTTCTAAAATCAGATAGCTAAAAGTGGAAGCATCTCCCACACATAGCCAGAGAGATCTTGCTGCAATAGGGAATCTGAGGATCTAAATTTATGTGCTTTTTGAAAATGCATATCTCAGTGCAAATAATTGGCAGTGGTATAGAGGTGAATTGATAGCATTGCAGGTGAGGGTGAACAAATGCAATTTGGACTTAGTACTGGTGATCTTTCTGTGGGGAGAGTAGGCCTGCAGTGGAAGCTTGGTTTGACAATATATCAATTTTTTGAAGAAAAAATCTGAACATTAAGTTGTCAATGTTTTTGATTAGATTAATAGATGTATTAAATATGTAATTGGAAAGTTTCAGCAACATTTGTTTCAGATATTTCTGGAGCCTTCAAAACAAAATTTCAGCTCATTAATAAATTGTTAGTAATAATTCCAACCACCACAGTCCTAAGAAGCTTTTTCCTTCAGATTAATGGAATTGCTTGGTATGCCTAGGCAGCCAAAAAGGTACTAACTCTTCAAGCTGATAACATAGAGCTCAGCTGTGGTGCCCAAGAAGAGCTCTGTTGACTTCAGTGGGGCTCTGGGCTTTCAGTGGTGGGATCTTAACTGTAGAATCAGGAGCTGATGAAGTGAAACAGCATCCCCAGGGATGCTAAAAACATCTAAGCCAACAAAAATTGAAATGTACAAATTCCCTCCATAAAGAAACAGTTATGGTGTTTATTTTCCCCTCAATGCCTGTTCTAATTTTTAGTCATGATCGGTTGTTATCTACCTTTTTTATTTTCCATTTTATGTCTTTGAATTGTAAATTCTAAATGTGACATTTTATTTAAATTTTAATTGTTTATAGAAACATTAAGTGATTTGATGATGTGTAGTGGCATTGAATTATGCCTGCAGATTTAGAAATGTAGATTATACACATATTTTCCTAAGTTAAAAAAGATTCCTAGAATTATTTTCCTTTTAAACATATACATTACTGACTGTGTTAATGTTCATTATTCCAGTTCTACTGTACTTAGGGAAATCTGGATCCTGGAAGAGAGATCCTTTGATCAAACCTGATTAAACCTTTCGGTCAGCTTTTTCAGCCTAGATAAGAGAATTCTGAATGCCTGGAGAGACTGAGCTTCTCTTCAAAAGCTTTTGGAGCATAATTTGATTCAGTCAGAGCCACCTCCATAATTCTCTACAAAAATAAGGAAAACTCGAAAGTGTTTGAAAAGGAGTGAAGTTTAACTTTGCTACAGAGTCAGCTGGGGAGACATAGGCAAGATGTACTTTCCAAAGAAGTATTGTAAAGAATAGAACGGTTAGTGTGCATAGTTTTTCCACAGAACTAAAATATCATTCTTTTGAAAAAGTCAGCGTAAAAGTTGAAATAGCAAAATGATTTCTGAAAGTATTTGTTTTTCCCATGTACACTCCAGAATTTCTGTATAACTGGTCATCTGGGATAGCTGTATAAGAAAAAAAGATTTTGAAAGAGTTTCTTAAACACTGGCTGTTTCTTAAATGCATGTATTCTCTGTAAGTTGCCAGACTGATGGTGCTTTTTCTATTAGTACTTTTATGTACTCAAAGGCGATCACTCCAGGGCAGAACCTAAACAAATAGTTGGGGGATGTGAACATACTTTTTGTTATGGTCATTTAACCTGTGACACCTCTGAAGACTGTTGGCAAGAGTGGTGTATGGAGGTTTGTATATAAGAGATACAGATAAGCACATGGAATATGTGCTGTGAGGAATCATCCCCTGGAACTTACAAATATTTTATCACCCTAAAATGGCCAGCAGGTTTATCTAGCTCTTAGGAAGTGGTAGATGAGAAAATGCTTACTGTGATGGGGGTAGGTAGCTGTTTTTCACAAGAGGGATGAACTTATCACAAACTTGGGTACAGTAACTAGTAACAATTACCAAATACATAGAGTTTATCTAAATTTGTTTGTGATTTACTGTGATAACCCAGCAGTCATCAAATTTCAGACTTTCAAAGTTTCTCCTTCTCACAAGCTGCTGAGTGTGGTTTATTGAGGCTCTTCAGCTCGGCTTCAAAAATGGGAGTAAAACAGGGATGGGGACTGGCTTTCTGCCAAGGATGAGGAATCACAGAATGCTTGAAGTTGGAAGTGACCTCTGGAGGTCACCTTGTCCAACCCCCCTGCTCAAGCAGGGCCACCTAGAACAGGTTGTCCAGGACCATGACCAGATGGGTTTTGAATATCTCCAAAGAAGGAGACTCCACAATCTCCCTGGGCAACCTGGGCCAGTGCTTGGTCACCTTCACAATGAAAAAGTGTTTCCTGATGTTTAGAAGGAAGCTCCTGTGTTTCAGTTTGTGCCCATTGCCTCTGGTCCTGTCACTGGGCAGCACTGAAAAGAGCCTGCTCCGTCCTCTTTACACACTCCCTTCAAGTATTTGTACACATTGATCAAATTCCCCCTGAGCCTTCTCTTCTCCAGGCTAAAAGGAAAGTGAAGGGAGGGCTGTGGTTATTCACAATACTGTGAAAACTCTTCCTCAGCAGAGGAAAACAAAGCATGCAGGTAGAAGAGGTTTCAGGATAGACTTTGGCTTACATTAGGGTCTGCTTGTACTTTGTGGCCGAGTAAAGGGAGTTCAAAAACCCCGTGAATTACATGTACAGCCACATTAAGGCTAATTTATGTTGCATCAGCAGTATAAAGGGGGTCAGAGGTTATAGTGATGTAATGAAAATGGATTAAGTTGCCACAGTATAAGAAGATACTACTCAATGTCTGAGCCACAGTAAGTGAACTGAGTGTGTGAGATCTTAACCCTCCACTGTCATGAAGAAGGCAACCTAGCTTACACCGCCTCTGGCTTGCAGCTTCTTTTCAATTCCAAAATCTCTGTTGTGTAGCCTCAGAGACAGAATAATTAGCTTGTCTGAGGAGATGGGGGAAAAATAGTTAAAAGAGGCCTGGCTTTGTTCTCTGCATCTGTAATTAACAATTTTGGAACGAAAAAAGAAGTCAGAAGTAGAAATAGTAAATGGACCTGTGCTGCACCAGGTGGGTGCAGAAAGGGAGAGAGATGGTGCAGGGTTTTGTCTGGATCTCAACAGGAAAGGCTCAGTAAAAAATGGCTTAATAAAATAACTGTTTAGACAGAATAAGAAGAGGAATATCGATTGTGAGTGTATCTTACATTCTTTCAGCTACTGGGAACCCCATGTTTGTGCAGCATTGGACTGACCCTGGATGGATATTCCCGCGGCACGCTGTGCAGATCCCATCCATGGAGGGAAGCCTCTCCTTTTTGGTTATTTCAGCTTTTAGAAAATTTTCTCACAAGAAAACAACTCTATTCACAAAGGATATTTCAATGAGAAATTCTTGCTGCGCTTTTAGATGAAGGCAAGGCCACACAGGTGGTGTAATCACTGGCAGAAAGTGGGAGCTGCCCACAGGTTCCTCTATTACAGTGAGCTGGTGGAGCTCATCCTGTGGGCAAGGATTTGTGCAGCACAACACAACCTGAAGGCCATGCTGGGCACAGCACAGTGTGGCACAGACCTGTGCCTACTCAGGTTAACTGTTATGTTGTCACGGATGGAGTGAGCGTGCACTTCACTCGCAAGAGAGAAGTAAAAATATAGTTTATTGATACAGAATAGGGAGTTAACAAAGATCAATACGACAGTGTTTTAACAAGATTCGATGGCGAGGCACACTTGATTATTTACTGCATAGACGACAGGGTCAGACAAAACTGTCAGGGAGACCCTCCCATTGAGTCATGAGGTTCGGAAAGGATCCCCTTGCTTTCTAAACTCCTTCTCAGAGAGGAGTCTAGGTGCGGCTAGATCCAGTCCTAGTCCCAGACTTGGTCAACGGTTTATGTCTGAAGGATTATATGTGCGCAATCAATCCTTTATATCACTTAGCTAAGATTTCAAAGTTTAGCATGCTATTAGTTACTTACCAAGGATCTGTTGCGGCAAGGAATCTCTCAGCCTCGAGGAGTAACCTCGAGAGGCGTCCCTACTCAAGGGGAGATCCTGGCGTGCAGCCCGCTGCCATGCAGGAGAGCTCAAAGGGCCCTGGGCTGTCCACTATTTAAGGAGTAAGATGATTAACTTATGGTCATATTTGCATATCAGCAAGACGTTTAGATCCCTGCTTCAGGCAGCCCTTGGCTACTTTGTCGCCATTCGTCCTCAAGGTCCAGCATAAGCTGGATGCAGCTATCAGGATGACTCCCACTGATGGTTACTGCTTGTGCAGGGAGCAGAGGGGGGAGCACACCACCACATATGTGGGTCACTAGGTCCTGGATGTACAGTGGTGTCCCAGTCTGGATCAACACAGGACCTTCCCTACTCTATCAGGACTCAGGAAGAAAATGAAAGAGAGATGGTATAGAAAATACTGTGTAGCATGAGCATGCGAGGCTGACTTAATGCCAGTGTAGGAAAGCTAATGAAAATTTGTAATCCAATTAAAAACATGACTTGTTTGCAAGAAGATATTAAAAGATTAATATTTATATATTATAAAAATTATATTATGTGCTCATTAGTCCTGTGTCTCTGTGTTCTCTGAAAAGGTGAGGCTGATGATAGACATAGTGGTGAGAAGAATAGCTGTAACTAGCTTGAAAGAAGACTAATACTAACAGCCCGTTTAAAAAAATTCCTTTCAGAAGCTGGTTTCCTCTGTAGTCTCCTTCAGTTAGCATGAAACCATCATGGAGATACAATTATACTTCATTAGGGATCCATGAATCCAGGAAATGAAACAATCCATTCTCTTTAGACTCTGCAGACAGCGACAAGAGATGTGCTTTGTGGATCTAATCTGTTTTTCTTATGTCCCTGCCATGGATTGCAGCAGTTGTTACAAAGCTTGTCTAATGGTTTGTTTTAGCCATATTTTCTACTTAAGTGGAAATGACTCCACCACTAAAAGTTTCTGGTGTTTTTGTGTTGTTTTTTTTTTTTTTTTTTTTTTTCTGAAAATGTAAGTATTTCATAGGAAGATGAGAAACAATTAGTGTTATAGGAATCAGCATGTTACAGTGGCAAAAGCCATCGATAAAATTGTTATTTATGAACTTCTCAGGATAAAAAGCAAAAGAGTTTAACTTATGCTTAGCTTTCAGCAGATTGAGAAAGCCACAGACTAACTGGCAGCAAGCAAAACTTGGAAGTAGCTCACAAAATTTGAACAGATTGTTCTAAACCTTTTGCTTTTCTGCATTCATGAAGGTCTAGTGCTTCTTTGTTTCAAAAGAAACAAATTTGTTCTCAGAAGTTGAGTCATTTAAATGAATTTTCATTGGCATATTCAGACACTAGCACTTCAGAATAATGTCCTTAATTAATGACTTCTGGAAGGAAGACAAAGCAGAATGAAATTAGAGACATTCAAGACTCTGACAGTAATAGTTTGCCTAACTTTGAAAGTCAACTGATACAGTGTTTCTAAATAGCTCATGGGAAAACAGAAGCTTCTGTAGAAAGTGTCACTTTTGAAGGATCTTGAACATTTCTGTGGAAAGTAAGATACATGTTTGCATGTGACTGTATAAAGAATTGACAGGTATGTTGTTTAGCCTGTGTCATATCCACATTTATGGAATTTATAGACACTGGTTGAATTTTCAAGCTGGAGATGTCAGGCAAGCAGTATGTATTTGGTGCAGTAGATATTGCTAATTGGGAGTTTTCAGGCAAAAATCAGGCAACAAAAGTCAAAGACAGAAACTTTTCGTTGTCATCATATGCAGATTTTGGAATGGATGGATAGGATTTCTGGTCACACCGAGGACTTGCATAACCAGTGTGGTCAGTAACACAATACCAGGGTGTGATATAAGAAACCAGGATACAAGGAAACAAATTCAGGCTGTTTTTTCTCATATTCAGACTGATTTCTCAAACTCGTGCATCCTAAGTGAGAGAGCTGACTGTGGCAATCCAGCTAGTATCTTGATCTCAGTATCACTGTCCATTTGTTGGCACTATTAATTAGGCCAACTAGAGACAGAGTAGCCACTCATCTAGCATTGATATTCCTGTCCTTGGTGTGGGCTACATCCTTGGAGCTCTGACTTGCATCTCAGTCTTCTCTGTTCCAGACAACTAGCCTGGCAAGCAGTTCTTCTGTGAGGAGCAGGCTGGTTTTTTGTCTCCCATTTCAAAAGGCTTTGGCTTTGTTAACTTCTAAAGATAACTTTTTTTAAAATCCTGAAATTCCTATTGAAAGAGAAACCACCTGCTCCCCAGGTGCAATGGTTGTATCTTGCCGAGAGACAGCTGCTACAGCTCTGGTTGAAAGCTGTGGGTAGGTTCTTAGCACATCCACAGAAGGAAAGGAGCTAGAAGAAAAAAATATATCTGATGAGAAATTTGATGTGGCACTGTGTTACAGAGATGAGAATTTATTTCATTGCTCTGCTGGGAAAAATTATGCTGTTTTTTTTCCACTGGAAAAAACTACAAGGAAAAACTTAGGACTTTTCTTTCACACTGATGTTACTATTCATGGACTTACGATCTCTCTCTCTTTTTGTCTCTCCTTCTTCCCTCCATCTCTCCCCCCGCTCCTTCCTGCATACAGCTTCAGCTCCAGAGAACACCTAAATGTGCATGTCTCTATTCAACAGGGCAGTTTAAGCTAATGTTTAGATCCCAAAGACTGTTGGACAACAGCATGCTTAAATAGGTAAAGCATGCTGAATAGCTATGCTGGGCTAAATTGGCCTTTTGATAAAGAGAAATGGTGGAGTCAATGTAGTAACACTGGTGTCAGTGAGATAAAAAACTGGAGAATAGGATTAAACTCTAACAAAAAATACACTCCATCATTTCCCTCGGACTGCTGTTTAAGCAGACTCACTCCAACCTTTTCCTCTTGATAGTTTTCTTTAGTTTTCATTAGTTTTTCATTAGTTTTCTTTCATAAAAGGGAAGCAGGTTGTTAACAAACATCTTAATGCTCCCTTGTTTCTACATGAGCTGAATTTTACAGCAGCAATGTATGTGTTTCAGTTCCCTCAAAAAAGGAAAAATAAAGAATTTATCAAGAAAGAAACTGAACCTGACATCTGCTTGACAGCAGAGCAACAACAGATCTGTTTTGTGTGGTATCTTTGCATTGTACTTCCACTGTGCAACAATACAATAACAAATTTAATAAAATGCAGTAGGGGGAAATATATTCTCAAATGAGGTGTGAAAACAGATGCATTCTTTAGTTCTAAAGAAAATGAGGGCATCACACTCAGTAATTTTGGACTACAATGACATACACTTTACCACTGCTTTTTAATGAAGTCCTTGTTGTTGTTCCATTGTTAAGATTGCAAGAGTATTCCCTTTTAAGTTCTATTTCATGTTACTTTCAAACTTAGATTTTGAAAATTAGCCAGAAAACATTTCCAGAATTACTCTCTGTGATGGATGCACTCGACCCCTTAACAAACACCACTAGTTTGGTACAGGCTCCAAAGGAGGTAAAAGCCTGAGCCGTGTCCGGGCCAAGAACTCCTCTGGTTCCGGTCTGTTCTCTAAAAACTCGCAAAGGAGCAGAGTGACACACTGAGCATCGCTGCATATGAGCTTGGAACACCGATCATGCGATTAACACATGAATAGCATGTGCCTTTTCCAAGACTCATCCGTCAAGGAACAAAGAAAGTTGTGGGTACAAGGAGTCTCATGCATACCTTTCCCATTGCATGTAATTTGACTACAGACCAACCACTTTATCCTATAAATATGACAGCCTAATTGATCCTTCTTTGAGCTCCCTCTGCTAGGCAACGTGGCTTCATGGTGGTGATCTCCCTTGAGCTGGGACATCTCTCAAGGTTGCTCCTCAAGGCAGACAGACCTTTTACCAATGACAGATCTTTGGTAAGTGACTGATAGCATGCTGAATTAATATAATGAAACATTACTAAGCCATGTAGCTATTAAATATTAATTACTATAAACTTTGTATAGGTAATTCCATTAGACATAAACTATTGTCCAAGTCTGAGACTAAGGTTGGACCATCTGGCCACAATTAAGCTCCATCAGGAGTTTAGAAAGCAAGGGGGTCCACTCTAAACCTCGTGACTCAACGGCGGGGTCTTCCTTACCCTTTTCGTCTCCAGTGTCTGTATGAATCATTCTAACTCAATTCTAACTCAATTTTGCTTTGTATGTTTCTTCCATGCAGTAATTAATAGAGTGAACCTTGCCATCAAACTTACTGAACTTTGGCAAACCACTGTTAAACGTTGTTAAAATCCTTCAAATTCATCGAACTCTGTCAAATTATTATTTTACCTCAATAAAACATATTGCTGCTTCTCTCTTTTGAGTGAGGTACATTCCACTGTTTCACAACACTCTGAAAGATGAATATTTTTCTGGGGGGAAAAAAAAGAGAGGAATTTAGTGTTATTACTATCTCTTTCAGATACATGTGAAAACCAGTACAAAGATGGCATCTGCCAAAATTATCTTAAAACCCTCTGTGGCAGTGCAGATCACCTATATAGGTCACTCAAACAAGTGGGATTGTTAAAAAAAAAAGTCAGGAGAAGGAAAGCTGGTGGGAGAGACAGTTCTGGATGGACATGAGCAGTCTGAGAAAAGGACCAGGTGATGGTCTTTACGCAACTGTTTGTCCTGTTGTAGTAGATTATCTAGGTCGTATTTATAAACCAAGAACAGTTTTGGGACGAGTTTTGCAGTCAACCTTTGAGTTTTGTGTCTTGACACACACACACCAGTAAAATAGTAAATGGCTTATGGGGAAAATGATGCTCAAGATATGTGGTGATTCATCTTCTTGAAATTCAGGGTTCATAAAGCTGAAGTCTGCATGTAAACATAGGAGGAAGCAGTGATGTTTCTTGTTCATGGTGGAGATCTGTCTGCCTTTAGGGTCCAGGGCTGGCTGTACTTTGAAGATATGTAGGACAGAACAGAAGTGAACAGGGGGGAGCAGGTACATTTACAGTTTGAACTCTGGGCAGAGATCTATGATTGCTTTGTGAGAGGACTTTTGGCTGGGGGCTTACAATTGTTTTGAATTGCACAGTGTGGTTTCCTTTCTTTCAAATATTATATGAGTTGTGAATATGTAAAATCTGTTTTCTCTGAACTGGTAATTTTCAGGTTTCTAATTGTTTGTGTTTGCTTGGGTTTTTTTGACTGCTGCATTATTTGGTAATCATTTCCACTTGGATATTAAGCTAGCCACTTTCACTGTAAAGATGGCTTTCAAAAGTGAATGTTGTTAAGTGGCATCCTTAGTAAAGGAAAGTAGTAAAGAAGCCTGAATGGAATACGCTTTGAAACTAATTAATCATTTTTAATGAAGGACTCTGTCAGGTGGCAAATTTCTGCATTTATCTCAGAATTCTTAAAAAGTTTTGTGTTTTACTCCTTACTAGTAGTACTAGCCTAACTTGGAAGAATCTGGTATGTGCATTTCATCACAAAGCAATAAAAATATTTAAAGGGAAGGTTTTGTATGGTGAAGCCATTCAGAATTTAGTCTGCTCAAGCGCACTGGTGAATATGTCTTGCTTACAGGAGAAAAAAGCATGAAGAGGCTTCTCAAAAATCAAAGGCAAACATTTCTAAGGGCTGACAGTATTTTTGAAAGGATAATGCGTATTCTTAATAATCTGTCAAACACACTGTTCAGGTTACATTTCGGAGTCAGACTGTAGCAAGATTTTTAGCTAATGAACCTCCCTCATGCTCTATATATCAATCAAAACCAAGTATACTTTGAGCTGATAGTGAGAAACAATCATAGGCATCTTAATTTTTTTCTGAGTTTAACCAGCAAAGAGGAATGTTGATCCATGTCTTTCTATCCACCACTTTGACAGCACAGCAATAAAAAGATCTGAATTTATTTAACTGACATCAAGACTTATTTTGCATTACCATAGAGAAATATAGATTCTCATGATGAGTGGATCAAAGGTAGAAGATGATGACTGAACAGTAGTACTCCAAAATGGAGCTGTTATAGACAAGTGAGTCTTCTTTACTGGAAGAACAGAAATAACCTACATAAAAAAAAATCTTGAAATCCTAAACAGTTAAAGTTTAACACTACTTTTGATTGTGCTAAATAGTATGACCTGTGCACTTTGACAGATGAAAATATTGCCCTTAATGCCAAACACTACACCTGAATCAACAAAATTTCAATAGGTTCTGTGACATGATTTTCAATAAGCAGAATACATGTAAAAATAAAGGCTTTTGAAAAAATATTGGAAAATCTTGAGGTGACAAAAGTGTTTATTGTGGAAAGAGCAGGAGGAATAGCATACTTTTACTCTAAAATAAATCATAACATACGGTTTCCCCAATCCTGAAAGTGAGGAAATTCTTTATGCTGTTACTCCTTTCTAGTTAACTTGTTTTCTTTTCATAGGAGGTAAATAATTTTGCATAAATTCTTTTGCTGTGTTTAAAATAGCTCCAGCTATGCCATTATTAGTTTTCCCTGTTTAGGATAGTCCAGTTCTAATATCTATGGGGTAGCACAAAGCAACCACAATGTCTGATGGGGATCTTCTTTGATAAATCTATTAATAAGGTAAACAAGACTGTCACTGGAAACAACAAAATGTTTCTAATTTTCTGATGTTTTATAATGCCACTATAGATTGCAGAGTAGGTAGTGGACTTGCCATATTTTTATATGCTTAAGGTGCATTTATGACAGTCAAACAGCTGGAACTTGTGTTACGTCGGCAGGGTGATTTCTAAAAGTTAAAGTAGACAGAAGTTAAAATAGAAATCAAGATAGATTAGGTAATGTGAATGTAGCCTTTGGCTCATTTGTGTGGCTTGGAAGTTAAAAGATTCATTCTGCCTCTGAAGACTGGGACAAGATGGAGATACCACTACAGTTCATTAATAAAATGATCCTATTTACAAATCAGCAAATGTTAAATGAAATGGTCCATTTGCCTCCCTAAAACACAGCAGTTTTAGAAGTTTAAGGGAAATGAAACCCCTAGATATAACATTGGGATTTTCTTTCACAAAAAGTCATATGTTCAACACCATTCTACTCACTACAGAAACTGGATAAATCAAAAATATTTATAATGGAGTACCACTCTGTTCAGATCCCAAACACAATGGCTAAGATAAAAATATAATCTGGTGAGAAATCGTTTCTTGTTTTGGCTTTGGAAAATAATATCTTAGCTGGAAAGGGTTTTTTTTAAGATGTATTCAAGCAGGATTTAATTTTATTTTTTACTCAGCTTACTAAGTAATAAAATACTGCCATATAAAACGTAAAGTGATAAATTCTTTAGGTAGAAAGCAAAGTGACATTTCTTATATTTTTCAGATATGCATGAAGTCACATTCTACATTTACAGAGTCAAAACCTATCCAGAAATTTATTAAACAAATTGTTAAAAGTAAAATAAACTGTTTCTGAACTCCACTGATTGTGGATTTTGGATTTTCTAATGTCTAATGTCAGTGAAGATGGAAATTCTTCTCTTTTGAACTTTAAAAATAATTCAAAATATTTCACTTGTTATCTCTGGGGAAAAAAGCTCCTTATTAAGCAAAATCTTTCTCTTCTGGATACTGCTAGACCTTAGTTCTGTGTTGTATTACATTGGTGAGATACAGGCAGGGTTAAGTGTGCGCGAGAAGGCTCATGATTTTCATGTTTAAAAAACAAATCTCAGTGAAGCAGGGGTATAGTCTGAAAAAGAGGTGAAGAAAGTGTTAATAAATACACATGTTATTACAACTGATGATAAGTACTTAGCAGTCTGTGAAAATATTGGCAGAGCCTATGTGACAGGAATGGAATTATCTTCCCAAAATAAAAAGAATGAAAGAATATGAGCTGGTAAACTAGATTGGAATCAGTGAACTGATAAAAAATATTCTATAACTATTAAAAGGCTTGAATGTCTCTGTCAAAATAAAGTTTTTTACAAGCAGTAAAGAAAGATAAATGTTGCACTGAACTGTTGCAAAAAACCTATTTGTGGGATGGTGATGAAAAATGCCTGAACATAACAGAGTCAGGCACCATAATTTTCTCCAAGTGAGTCAAATAGCAGCTTTATTAGTTAAACATATTTGTTTTGTTTTAAAAGACAGATGAAGAGAGCAGTCGTATTCTAATCCAGAATCATTCACAGTGAAAATTAATAGCCATAGCTACCCTAACCCTGACCTTGTACATTCACAATTGTCTGTCTTTCTTTTGTTTATTGTTCAGTAGCATTTTAGGATTCTTGGGAAATTTTGAGACAAGAAATTACTCTTGGTTTAACTGCAGGGGAATATCCCAATTATATTTGAAAGTTATGGACTATATTTACTAGTCTGTGTCATATGATTCTATGTCATATGCTTCAACTTCAAGGGCTGATTTATCATGACTTATTCTAGAACTGGTTTATCCTATAAATCCAATATTCAGGAAAATCAAGTTACCTCTGTTATAGGAGTAGTCAGTTAGTGTGAACACTTGATAGCATGTTTAGTGTTAAAACACTGGGAATCAAAACATGCAGTCCTTGCAGAGACAAACTGAAATGGTGATCTATGTTTCCTTAAGAATAAAAGAATGATGTGTGATTTTTAGAAAATGTTCTAAAGAAAACATAAAGTATCAAAAGGATAAATGCTATTCAGGCAAAGCAGTGATAAAGATTATTGTTTTAGAAAAGTTCCCCAGCTGTAAAAAACCAAACTACCCACAAAAAAGAAAACAACCTAGGATCCATGGAGGAACAGTATCTGACTATCTTTTCAGGCCTGGAATTCAAACATAAATTGATAGATTAAAAAAAATAAATAAATTACACAACAGTTCAGAAGGTTTGAGATTAACTGGATTTATGACAAGTCAGTAAAGCAGAACAAACTCTAAGATAAATATAACAAAGTACTCCAAAAGGCACCAAGGCAGATATGCCTCTAGCTGAAAAGCTTGAGAGAAAACAGGTATTTTAGCAACCCCACTAGTCAGGAATAGAAAATGACAAATGATAGCTAGTTCAGTAGAAATATGAGAGTTTCAGACAATTTTATAGAGCATTACATACTACACATAATAGACTTATTGAATAAGATCATGTGGGAAGGAGAAAATTCCTTTTCTTGGAAGGAAACAAAGGCTATTGTGCCTAAAGAGACTGAATGAACTGCTGATTATAGGGACTCATTACAGTGATAAGCATTGATGCAGAGGTCCTTACCAAAGTGCTGGTGGACTAGGGAGTCTATTTAGAGGAGAACATCCAAATTAATCAAGATTTATTCTAGGCTGACAAAGAAGATCCTAAGATCCGTGACACTCCTAAGGTATGCTTGTGGTCTAACAACCTTCTGATGTAGCCAGTGCCTAAAATAGAGTGAGGATTGATCAGAAACCTCTGGTAGAAGCTGAGCTGTTGCATTCCTACTCCTTACAAGGTGCTTTGGCTTTTGGCACACTGGAAAGGTGCTTTCCTGTGTTTCTGTAGTTTAGGGAGGGGATCCAGGGAGGGATATTCCTTGTTGCTGCCACTGCCATCTGCGGCCACGGCATCTCTGGCCACCCAGGAGCCCTCAAATTAAAAGAATAAAGGTCAGAGCAGGCACAGAACATTTGACAACTCTCTGATAAGCTGATTTTTGTACACTTTTTTGTACACACATATTGGCTTTGTACTGCCCTGGGAAACAAATAGCTAAATCTCAGTAGCTGGGAATCCCAATTTCTGAAAAAGTCTAGCTGGTCTATGAAACATGCTATTAGCTTAAATGTGTTAAAAGTGAAATAAATTATAAAAAAAAGGATATTTATCCCACAGAATAGAATGTTTTTTAAAGTAAATTATATATTAGTCTAGTGTAAAAACCCCAAAACTCTTAAAGTAGGCAGTACGGAGACTTTTAAGTGGGTAGAAAGGCTACTATTAAAATGTATGCAATCCCCAAATTTAATTGTCTGTCTCCATGTTCACATGCATTTTTATCACAGACAACACTACAAAGACTCATCACGGTGCTCCTCTGAAAACAGGATTTGCATATCAGTATTAAATAGGCTTTCCAAGATAGGTGGTCTTGCAACACAGTGGTGTATTATCATGCAATCTGGGTGAATGATATTATAAAACAGTGTGAAAGCTTATTCAGAACTGTGGATTAAAATGAGGAAATGGATTTCTCAAATGGCTTCTGAATAAGAGATAAATTCACACCAACAAATCGCTTTATTGGGGCTACCTTAAGATTCCTAGATACAAATGAAAAATTGCAACCCTCTCCTTATTTACCACTATAGTTAAAAATAAGGAATTCCTCCTTAAACACCCTCCAGTATTTATTTCTGATTGACTAACTGGGCAAACCACTCAATTCGATCAACTTTTTGGAGAGGAGAAGTATTTGCTATCTTACCAAGAAATTTGTACTACCTAATGTATTGTATGCATGATTTGAGAAAAACTAAAACGAACAGGGAATCATTTCAGCTGGAGGAGTGAAGTGATATATAGTACAAGGGTTTTTAATCTTCCAATTTTATCTTTAAGGAAAGATTTATCTTTTTTTTTTAATAGCCTCCTATATGGTAGCCCTTGCTACTGTGCTGTGGATCCAAATATACTAGGTGGGCGTGAGCACTACCATGTGTGGCAATGTCATAGAATCATAGAACCATAGAATGGTTTGGGTTGGAAGGGAGGTTTAAAGGTCATCTAGTCCAACACCCCTGCAATGAGCAGGGACATCTTCAACTAGATCAGGTTGCTCAGAGCCCCATCCAGCCTGACCTTGAATGCTTCCAGGGATGGGGCATCTACCACCTGTATGGGCAACCTGGTCCAGTGTTTCACCACACTCATCGTAAAATATTTCTTCCTTATATCTAGTCTAAATCTACCCTCTTTTAGTTTAAAACCATTACCCCTTGTCCTATCACAACAGGCCCTGCTAAAAAGTTTGTCCCCATCTTTCTCATAAACTCCCTTTAAGTACTGAAAGGCTGCAATAAGGTCTACTCCAAGCCTTCTCTTCTCCAGGCTGAACAACCCCAACTCTTTCAGCCTTACTTCATAGAAGAGGTGTTCCATCTCTCTGATAATTTTTGTGGCCCTGCTCTGGACCTGGTCCAACAGGTCCATGTCTTTCCTGTGCTGAGGACTCCAGAGCTGGATGCAGTACTCCAGGTGGGGACTCACCAGAGCAGAGCAGAGGGTCAGAATCACCTCCCTTGACCTGCTGGCCACGCTTCTTTTGATGCAGCCCAGGATACGGCTGGCCTTCTGGGCTGCGAGTGGACATTGCCAGCTCATGTCCAGCTTTTCATCCACCAGTACCCCCAAGTCCTTCTCCTCAGGGCTGCTTTCAATCCCTTCATCCCCCAGCCTGTATTGATACAGGGGGTTGCCCTGACCCAGGTGCAGGACCCTGCACTTGGCCTTGTTGAACCTCATGAGGTTCACATGGGCCCATTTCTCGAGTTTGTCCAGGTCCCTCTGGATGGCATCCCATCCCTCAGGTGTGTCAACTGCACCACTCAGCTTGGTGTCGTCTTCAAACTTGCTGAGGGTACACTCGATCCCACTGTCTATGTCATTGATGAAGATATTAAACGGTACTGGTCCCAGTACAGACCCCTGAGGGACACCACTCATCACTGATCTGCATCTGGACATTGAGCTGTTGACCACTACTCTTTGGAAGCAACCATCCAACCAGTTCCTCATCCACCGAACAGTCCACCCATCAAATCCATATCTCTCCTATTTAGAGAGAAGGATGTTTTGGGGGACCTTGTCAAATGCCTTACAGAAGTCCAGATAGATGACATCCATAGCTCTTCCCTTGTCCACTGATGTCACTCTATCACAGAAGGCCACTAGGTTGGTCAGGCAGGACTTGCCCTTGGTGAAGCCATGCTGGCTGTCTCGAATCACCTCCCTGTCCTCCATGTGCTCTAGCATAGCTTCTAGGAGGATCTGTTCCATGATCTTCCCAGGCACAGAGGTGAGGCTGACAGGTAGGTAGTTCCCAGGGTCCTCCTTTCTACCCTTTTTAAAAATGGGTCCAATGTTTCCCTTTTTCCAGTCACCAGGGACTCTGAAGTGCTCAAATATGAAAGGAACTATTTCCCCTTACACCCAATGTATTCTTCTCTGGAAGAGTATGTTATATTAAAACATAAGACATTTTGGTACAGAGAAGCAGTGGACACAGTAATTTAATTACCTAGAGTATTGAGTCCTGATTTATTAGGTGAGCAAAAGTTCAACACACAGTAACACTGAGACTCTAGGAGGTGTCTTTGGCTATTTTAATCAATAACCTTACACAACTTCAAGATTTGCCTTTAGAAAAGGACAGTGGATACCACTCCTGATAAACAGGTTTTTTTTTCCCACCTTAAAAATGTTGTAACTTCAGCCTTAAGGAGTGCCTATATCTTTCACATATGTCTTTTGATTGGTATTCACCTGCCGAGAGAAAAGAGTTCAGCTACCCAGCTGCCCTCACCTTTTCTAACTAGCCTTTGTGCAACGGTCTTCCCTATCAGTTTCTTTTCCCTGGATCATGGAAACACTCTTTCTGGATATGTCTTGGAATAAAATAAAATAAAAATTATTAGCTAAAATGCAATTTTCTGTAAAAAGCATCTTTCAAGAACATTTATAATTGGATTTCATTGATGTAAAGTACTAATGGTTTTAGGAATTTTCTTTATATGTTTTTCATTATAATTAACTTTTTTTTTGTTTCTTGATGTATAGTACTAAGTTTAACTGTGGGAATATGCAGACAATCATAAGCCATATAATTAAAAAGAGAATAGGAAAACTCTTTATAAACTTCATTTTGACTATTATCTAGTGAAGCATTAATATTTTGAAGAACATCTTATTTTTCTTAATAAAAATTAGAACAAAAAGAGAAAATGTCCTTATTAATCTTCTCAAGTGCCAATAACTGTAATTTCAGTAACAAAAACTGGCAGTGTGAGATGTTTCTGTGACATACAGTTTGCATAGTTGTATTAGATTTGTTACACACAGAAATCAGTTTGCAACCCTTGAAAGACTTTGTGAACTGTTTAGGTGCTCTCACTGCTACCTCTGTTTCACCAGAATCCTTCAGGAAAAGCCAAGTCAGTGGTCAGAGCTGACCACGAGCACTGACAGCTGAGTCTCTTGGAAGGGAGAAGTGGTTGCAGAGCCATTGGGTGCCCTCAGGGCCCTGACACCTTACCAGACCCTTCCAGCACTTACCGTATGCCTGAACTCACCTGCCCCCTCTGATCCTAGGCCAGCATCTATTCAAGGAGCCCAGTGGCCAGATACTGACCATGTGGCTTTTGGTATTGCCCACTGACCCTGCAGGCCTGTATAAGACACCTCACATTAACCAGGCTTGGTATATGTGAATGTCTACAGAGAGAACCAATCCCTTTCGTTCAAGGCTACATGGCTAGATCAGGCCTCAGAGCATCCCTCCACCATGTTCTTGGTGGTCAGTGAGAGCAGTCTGACCGTTCTCTCCCTGGAAGAATCCCATATGCCTGGACAAAAAGTATCCAGCTGAGTAGCACAGGCCAACGCTTCTGGAAGAGGACAAGAGGAGCTTTCCTGAGTTAAAGATTAATAGATTTAGGTAAGGCCATTCACTAGGACAGTCGGTCAGCAAGCAATAGACTAGCTATCATTCAATTTATTTTACCTTTACAAACCAATTGTCTTTGCTCTTCTCATTTGCAGAGCAAATTTGGCAAACAATTTAGGTCAACTAAAGACCCAACAACAGCACTCTCATGACCTCAGTGTCTTGTTGTTATCCAGAAGCTGTGCAAACCACTTCACAGAGAGCTATTTGGCTTTTTTATGCTCCTCAGTTTATTCACTGCAGGGAGAAAACAACAGTCACCTTGGACAAGTAGTGCTGAGCAGTTCTTGCCTCCTGGAAATGACTTTGGAGATTGTTTGTCCAAGGACATCTCTCAGAACTTCCTCAGTCCTCTCTCATTGGAAGCATTTGTCTGGAAGGCTCAAGGTGGTGGAATACACAGAAAATCCCCTCTCTCTTATTCTCACATGGCAACCCAGGTGATGGTGAAACCATGGAGTTGAAGAAGGGCAGGTTGAGAAAGGAGTCAGTGACACTGAATCTGGAAGATATCGTGGCTGTCATTTTAATAACAATAATATGTGCTGGTTTAGGCTGGGATAGACTTAATTTTCTTCATAGTAGCTAGTATGCAGCTACGTTTTGGATTTGTGCTGGAAACAGTGTTGATAATACAGGGATGTTTTCATTATTGCTGAGCAGTGCTTACACAGAGTCAAGGCCTTTTCTGCTCCTCACCCCACCCCACCAGCGAGTAGGCTGGGGGTGCACAAGAAGTTGGGAGGGGACACAGCTGGGACAGCTGACCCCAACTGACCAAAGGGATATTTCACACCATATGGCGTCATGCTCAGCATATAAAGCTGGGGGAAGAAGAAGGAAGGGGGACGTTCAGAGTGATGGCGTTTGTCTTCCCAAGAAGTCTTCCCGTTTGTCTTCATGTTTACCCTTCCGATTCTCTCCCCCATCCCACTGGGGGTAGTGTGTGGTGCTTATTTACCAGCTGGGGTTAAACCATGACATAATAACAAGGTGGCAAAGAGAGCTGAACCTGGGGGTTGTGCCTGAATCATGGTCAGCTGCATGCAAATCTAGTACTTTCTCAAGAAATCCTCCTTTGCTGGTTCTGAAACTTCCAGATGTAAATTGTGTTATAGACACTTTCTTCTATGAAATCTGGGATATTTTGGTAAAAAACAAGTTTGAGAATCTTTGTTTTCCACAAGACCACAGAGATAGACATTAATTGTGTCATCTTCCCTGAATGCAGTGTTGCTTGCATCCTTTGTTAGAAGTCATGACTGGCCATGAGGTGGGAAAATTTGGGGTTAATTTATTATCTGCCCTGTTTACTTTTCTGAAGTATCACTACAAAATTGACATTTTTATGTTTATAAGAACATTCTCAGTGTTAAAAGTGGTTTAAAAAATATCAGTAGAGATTCAGACAGCTTTTTGACCTGTTTTAATACCACTGATTTTTAGTTTAGCTGATCCTTCAGATTAACTACCTTTTAGTAGGTTTTTTTGTTAATGATAGCAAATTAGAATTTATTCATTCAATAACTGTAACTAGTGAGATAAAGATACTTCATTATTTCAAGGCTGCAAGGAAATATATAATTCTGCTTCTTTATATGGAATACCTATTAAATAATTTTTCCTTTTTTTGCTGCATCCAGATGATACCATCTGTACAGAGCATTGAATCTATATAATGTTTATTTTTTAATTTATTTTGGTAGATTATTTAAATTATTTGCTTATTATTTTAGTTTACATAAAGTTCAACTATATAATTGTAGGGTCCCTATTTTCCAGGATAGATTTCCAGGTTTATTTTAGTCTGAAAGTTGATTCACCAAATTTATTGAGGTGAATTCCATCTGAACTTGCATCTGTCCTGTGTTTTGTTCACTGCATTGGGGCAACTAATGAAGAGACATGAAATCCTGGAAAGGTAGTGAGGTATTATAGGCATCTACCCAAAGAAAACAATGAACTGTAGGGAAATCTTAGGGCAACTGAAAGAGGAAGAAAGGAATAAATGGACCTGGCTGTACAAAGACAATCCAGACACACATTTCTTGATTTCAAACCCACTGCAAAATTTCTTTAAGGAAAACTGGTTGTTTAGCCTCATGTTCTTCTTTTCTTTTTGATAGAAATTACTTCTGCACTCTTATAAACCCCCCTCCTTAATACTTTAACTAGTATTAAGTATTGTGAAAACTTTTTTTTCAATTTTTTTTGGACATCTTAACTTTCTAAGTTGAAATCTGCCTAAAACCGACCTGCAGGTTCAGTCATATTCCCAGCCAGTACCTTCAAATCTATCTTTGTATGGAATAAACTTCTTTTGAAAAGGCAATAGGGGAAAATAATAGCGCTCTCTCTGAAAAAGGATCATCAATGATTACCAGGAGATCTTTTAAATATAACTGAAGTAAGCCATTTCTCATAACAAGTAAAACTTTTAATGCATTGTTGAATCAGGATATATTATTGCCGTATATGTAGAGGAGGCAAGAACTGCATTTCCAAGAATTCCATCTCTGAGAACTAGAAGCAGTAAAGTACACTATTAATTACACTATTTTAATTGAAGTTTTCATATTAAGTAGTTGTCTTCTTTAATCATAATTCACCAACTGCACATTACAGTATTTTACAGAAATATATAGTGTCAGGCATAGATAAATTGGTTACAGAATGCTTCAGTGGTTTCCTAGCTTTGTCTTGGTTACGCAGTTGGGTAAGATGCAAAGAATGTGCTTTCTTTGGAATTACCTCATCTGAGGATTTTTATGGGACTTTTCGTGAGTCCTTCTGGAAATGATACTCCTCCCTCCTTTTTCATCCTGATATGAACTGGGAAGGAGACAGCCAGGTCTGCTCTGGCTCCCTTAGATCTCGGTTCTGTGACTATCCTGGCAGTGGATAAGAAAAAAATATTTCTGCGGTATTCATGGATATGAGGTGTTCATAGAATCTTGCAGGTGTAGCAACCCTGCTTGGCATCTTGTTTTGAGTTTAAACAACTATGCTTGAAATCTTCTTTAGTCATCTGGGTTTGTGCAGGCCCTAAATGAAGGTGAAGGTGACCCATGTGCTACTGTGGGGAAAAAACATCTCTGCTCTGCCTCTGCCACTGCTAATTAAAATGTGAGAATGGGTTTAGGCTACAGCAATAAGTTTCAGTTGCCTCACCTCAAGGTGTGGACTCTGACTTGTGTACCAGGGGTCTAGATGGTTGTTCAAGTTATGTCTTTCCCTCTCCTGCTCTGTTGGCCAGCCTTGAAAGGAGTTGCTCCTTTGTTTCAGAATGAATGAACTGAATCACCATCTGGATTCAATGAACAAGCCAAATGGACATACCTTCTGCGTTTCTATTTTTTGGTCAGGTGAAAACTTGCTATCAAGACATTAATGTTGTAGTCAAAATAACAGTGTTACTGCCTTAAGCTAATTGTGTTTCTCTGTTTCACATTTTAAAATTCCCTGAGTTTGTATAGAATAATAAAAATGAATATTTTAATTATTTTAAATATTTCAGTTACAGATTTCTGGGTAATCCAGAAAGAATGAAAGCATCTCTAAATTACATATCATTAAAAATAAAAAAAAAATTAAAATTTTTAAAAATTTTTATTAAATATCATTTAAATTCTAGCATTTGGCAGGTACTGCACTTTTAGCAAGTTTTTTCTGCCCAGCGTCATCTCCCAGAAACACTGTGGTCACTCCAGTGAGACATAGCTCAGAGAGCTCTGTTTCCTCCTTGTCTGGGTAGCTACCAGTTGACTCAGATCATTGCTGAAATATTAACACCTCGCTCTCATGGATGATTAGGACAGTGAAAGGTGGAGAGCCAGCGTTCCCTGGGGACACCAGGCCAGCCTTTAGAGGAACCCTGATGTGTGGTGGCACAGACACCTGAGCACTTAGCATGGCATGAGTGGTTATCTAGCATACATATTTCTGAGAGAAATCATGTGGATACATTGTGTTACCTTGAATTTTTCTTTGAATATCTCATGATGTGCTGGTTTTAGCTGGGATAGAGTTAATTTTCTTCATAGTAGCTAGTATCGGGCTATGTTTTGGATTTTTGCAGAAAACAGTGTTGATAATACAGGGATGTTTTAGTTATTGCTGAGCAGTGCTCACACAGAGTCAAAGCCTTTTCTGCTTCTCACCCCACCCCACCAGCAAGTAGGCTGGGGGTGCACAAGAAGGTGGGAGGGGACACAGCTGGGACAGCTGACCCCAACTGACCAAAGGGATATTTCACACCATATGGCATCATGCTCAGCATATAGAGCTGGGGGACGAAGAAGGAAGCGGGGGATGTTTGGAGTGATGGCTTTTTGTCTTCCCAAGTAACCGTTACGTGTGATGGAGCCCTGCTTTCCTGGAGATGGCTGAACACCTGCCTGCCCAAGGGAAGTAGTGAATTAATTCCTTGTTTTGCTTTTCTTGCGTGCACGGCTTTTGCTTTACCTATTAAACTGTCTTTATCTCAACCCACGAGTTCTCTCATGTTTACCCTTCTGATTCTCTCCCCCATCCCACCAGGGGGGAGTGAGTGAGCAGCTTTGTGGTGCTTAGTTGCCGGCTGGGGTTAAACCATGACACATGATCCTAGTCTTCTCTGTGGACTGGGCTCTCAGGACAACCTCTGTTGTCCATGATAGACAGTGATGTGGCAATTTCACTGCAGACTGAGGAAAATGCCAGTATGGTGTTATGTGTATAAATCTAAATGAGGATCTTTACTTTTATGGAAGAATGAAACAATGGCAAAGTTGAAATGCTATTCCCCCGAAGCACTACAGCAGATCAGAAAAGAGGTGATTAAGACAGAGGAAAGTTAAAATGCAACATTTTAATGCAACATGAGAATACTGTATTGATGCAAACCAAATTATATCACCAGGATTTCTCACACCGAGTATTGGATTCAGGCAGGAATAGGAAACCAATGAGAACATTCGAATTCAGTGGAAAATGTACTTTTAGTCAAAGAGTAATTTGGATGGAAATTTTCCATCAGAACTAGCTTTTAGTAGCTAAATTGCCACTGCTACCAATGTTTATAATTATTACTTCTAAATTTGCATGTATGTATTTGCATGTAAAAAATTAATTCCTAAAACTCTCCCCAAACAGTAACAGTGAGGCATACTACTTTAGAAATATCATAATTTTGGTGTTTATCTAAATGTTTAAGTTTTCAGCAGTGGAGCTATAGTCTGAATTTAGAGGACTAAGCACTTATCACTGTGCAAAATTGCTTTGACTGATCTATAAGTTCTTTTCCCATGCCAATATGATTGGCCTCATTAACATTACACTGTTCAATTCTTGTCATTGCACAGGTGTAGAGTTGAAAATCATGTTGAGTTTCAAAACACCTGCTGTGTGGGCTCATGAAGGCATGACAACGTGCTTTCTCTGCTCCTTGATGCTTTTACACTCATAGAAATCAATTTAGTTTGTGGCTATAGTTTTTACTTTGTTTCTGCATGAATGCAATTCTAGTCTTAAAAACAGAGATTTACAGGGACTGTATTCAAAATCCTTTATGTGCATTCTAAAGAATGCTTCAATTTAAGTTTACTGGCAGGTACATTCATAGGAATACCTGATTGCAAGTGACTCTTGCAGAATAGCAACAGAAGGTATATTTAAAAATTTCAGTTAGTAGTAGCATTTAAGGACTGTGACCTCAGTTTAGAAAACCATTAAGAAAAAATACTTAAATGTCATAAAAATGCTACAATACCACTAACATAATCTGGCTTTAAGAACAAACCTAACACTAAACATGCCAGAAGTGTTTTCATGAATATCAATGCACTGTTGAGCCAGCAGTTATATGAATGTACTTTTCTTTGCTTGAAAAACTTCAGAAGCTTAGGGATTTTTGACTACTGAAATGCTGAGAAGTGCTTTGTGGTAAAGTATAAGGACTAGAAATATTTTCGGAACTAGTGTGTGCATATAGGATACATTCTCAAGTCTACGTTGGTCTTTATAGCAACTAGGCATAGATTTAGAAGCATATCCATGAGATGTGGATAAAAGTTATATAAACAGTTTGGGAAATATCACTAGTATTTACTCAGAGGTGACAAAACCTCTGTTTTAAGAAGCTCTATCTTCTTTAGAAATAAAAATATGTTTAAATCTGGATTTTTGTCCATGGCTAAAACCAAATTTGATTTAGAGAGCTATCTTGTTTAGCTTGTTACAGAGTTTTGCAGTTGTGAAATTTCTTTTTCTTGACAGAAAGAAGAAAAGCAAGTGTCTATAAATTCTGTTGGTCTAAAAAAAAGGTTATAGATTTATGTTACGAGGCTTTGTTTTGGCTATAGTAGAGTTTTCCTTCCTGTCATACAATTGTAAATTAGATAGCAATTAGCTATTCCTTTTAGGCAAATCTGATAAGACTACATTTAACATATTAGTGTTCAGTTTTTCTGTAATAATGCTATTACCAAAATATCATGGTATTTAGCCAATATACATAAAACGAAAAAAAGCTGTCATTCTCTTAGTGGTTTGCAATTATGTATTATAAATAAGAAATCCCTACAGTTTGAGATAAAAACTTTTTTTGTTCTCTTGTGCCTAATCAATGCCATAATAGCTCCCTTACACAGTGGGATAGTGCCGTTTGTAAGCACATTATCCCACATAAAGAAAAACCACCTTCAATTTTATTCTGTCAGGCAAATCTCTACAAGTCTTACCATTTTGCTGAAGGTAGAAACAATTCTGTAGTTGCAGACATGCCTTGAGTAGATTAATCAGTGGAAAAGCCTAAGGGTGAATCCCTGTGGGAGCTTTTCAAAACTCAGGTGCCCTTTTTAGGTAGATCAAGGGGAGAACAACATACCCCTCTTTCCTCTGTAAAATGAGGATGCTGATAACAACTTCAGTGATTTTGTGAGAATTAATGTATTAATGCTTAGAGTCCGTGGATGTAAGATTCTGGAAAAGAATGAATCATTATTACCATTAGCTTTAAAAATAATTATGAGGAACTATGGCCAATTTCTTCCAGTTTCCATGTTAGTATTTTGGTGTATCTATCTCATTGATTTTGTTGTGACTCTTTATGGAGAAAGATATGGTGAGTAATACTGTAGTGCTGAAGAGGGGTGGATTAACATCTTTTTCCCCCTTTAATTTCTGGCATTTTTTGTGAACTAGTCTTTGTTAAAATAACCTTTTTTTTTTTCCACTTTCAGTTTGATCCTGTATCTCCTCAGGATTTTTCAACACATGTAAAAAGAAGGTGCCAAAAACCATAACGTTTAGATCTGAAGGATATGCTACTGTATATCCTTATGTATTGAAAGCGCTTCAGAATAATTCTTCAAGCTTGTGGCCCTTGAACAAAGGATTATGTATATTAGATATATATTTGTTCTCATGTGGATTGGCACGAGGAAATCCCATTAAAGCTAATGGGAGGTAGAAGAGCATATGTGAAGAAGGCAACATGCCTGAGGAGGTAATGAAGATGTTCCATTTTCTGCCTACATAAAATGTCAGAGCCATCTCAAACTAATCTTGCTTATTATTAAGAAAAAAAAAAGCTTGAAAAACTGCTGGAGAGTGAAAATGCAAGACCTCGTCTCTATGCTTAAGTGTAATTAGAGAACAAAAGTATAATTTAAATGTTATTTAATCCATGTTTGGTACATGCATATACAAAACTAAGATCATAAATGCCACAAACATACTGTCATGGAAAACTAGGCATTATGCAGAGTAGCGTGCTTGAGGAACAAGTGAAGCAATGCAGCTACTCCCATTAATCAAGGAAATCCATCTATGTTTCTACTCATTCCCACAGTATCAGCCACTCTGTTTTTTTTTATTCTGAACATGGGTATAAGATAGATGCTCATTTGATGACTATTTCATTATAAATGAGCAAACTTTTCAGCCTGGTCATAGGCACACAATGCTTCTGGATTATTCTGTGTGTCACTGACACTTTAATGCAGGGCTGAAAAGCTTTTATATTAGTCATGTTCCTTTCTTGGGAGATGGATCTGTAGTGGTAATGATATTTTATCTTTCATTCTTTCAGTAAAATAGCATGGGCGTCAGGCTGTCTCAACCAATTAAATATCAATTCATTTGAATCTTACACATGCCTAGAGATATCACTTTTAGACCAATGTAATTTTAATAGGTATCTTAGCAAAGACTCAGCAGAAACAGGAATGTATATTGAATGCCTTGAAATTGATTGTGCTGTTTCCCTGATGGGGAAACTGGCATTTTAACTTCTTGGATCTTAAATAAATGTCAGATCTTGCAAAATACAGTTTTTCTTTCTTCACTTCAGATAAGACTGTGGACATTCCCTATCTGTGCATGAACTGGAGGTAGAAGGGGAGAGGAAATGAAGAGCACCGTACACATTCTCTATCCCAGAGGCTGGTTAGGACTGCTGTTTGAGGAGGGACAAGGAATTACATTAGCTGTACTTTCCCTACCAGGAGCTTTGAAAAGGAGGCAAGAGGCACTCTGCCACACATAAACAAATTATTCCATCCCCTAAACTATCTTCAGACTACTAGTTACATGAAGTATGCGCAAACCATATTTCACCATTCAAGAGATGGTATCTTGTTTCTTAATTTTTCACCCTATTCAATAATGTTTATTTTTCTTTTGCAGCCACCCTCTGGAACAGTTTTAGTGAGGGTACATAACTGGTTGGCAGGTCCCGTGAAGAATTCTGCCCAAGAATGCACACCTGCTTTTCAGCATCCAGTTCTCTGAAGCTAATTTCATGTGGTTTTCCCTGCCTTCCTTTTTCTTTTCTTTCCAAAGCTTATATTAAGGTTAAAGTGCCACCTCTTCCCATTGACTTACATGTATTCTTTGTCAATTGACATCCCTGGTATACGTTGTCCTGTTATTAAACTAGTGATACATTTGGGCCTCAGCAATTGTCTGTGAATCTACTTTAGTGAATTTGTTTATTTTAAATTTGATTGCAAATATATTTGCACCTGCTGGATTCACATGGAAATTTTGAAAAATATTTCAGAAGTTATGTTTGAATCTGAGGCTAGCATGAGGTCAAGTGGGTGACATCATTCTATATGTCTTCTAGTTCCCTGACTTCCCAAGCTGACCATGTGTACTTATTAGTAAGTGAAAGCAACCTGGACCGATTTTTCTTATGTGGTAAATCATTCTCTTATTGCATCCTTTTCCTGACATGATTAGAAAAAAACAGCCTATGTTTTAATTTTTCAACTTTTCTTGCCATTGATGTCTTGTGGGGAATCCTGATACACAGCTGTGGTTCTAGAACCCTACTATACCTGGATGATCTGTTTAGTGTAACAACTGACTATTGCAGTGTTATTAATGTAATTCAAGAATTGCATTGATTATAAAACACTGAGGAGATACTGCATTTCAGCTTTAATATATGTCAAAGAAAAATGGGGCAATATTAGAATCATGACACATTATTTTTGACTCTTTAAATGTTCTGTTCCCTTCTTTTGCTTAAATCTTGCTGACCAAAAAAAAAAAAAAAAAAAAGACAATTCCTACTTTGGAATGTAACAAGAGAGAATTTATGTGATTTATTTTTACTTCAAATGAGAAGGGCAGTAACTTCTCCCAAATTTGACAAAATAGCAATATGAAATTTCCATAAGCAAGTCAGCCTCTTACCTTTTGAAGGTACACTTGCACATTAGAAATAAAAAACAAATAAGATTAACAGGTTTTATTGACAGAACAAAATCATCATTCTAATAAAATAACATCTCTAGCAGGTTGTTACAGTACTAACAGACTCTTTGGTCTTGTAGGAACAAAATAAATAATAATAGTTATGGATTTGAGAAAACAGCCCCAAGACAAAAACTCCCTTTACCTTCCTCATTCATCCAAGTTCTTCCATCACAAGCTCACATTTGCTTGTGAGCTATGTGCTGTTATGTGCCCCATAATCTATTTAGGATCCCTACTCGTGTTTGTTAATATCACATTTACATCACTTTAACATTAACAGGAGCTTTATGAGTGTTTAAAACTGCAAGCACCTTTTTTTTTTTTTAATGTCAGCAAAGCCAAGCTTCAAATTTATGTTTTGAGCACTTGAAGTGCTAAAAGAGCTCCATTATCTGTTCTTCATTTTAATCTAATGAATTAATGCATTGAAAGTTTTATTACTTCATTAACAAAATCATTTGACCTCTTCTATGTCAAAGGTAAACCATTGCACACTATCCTACTTTTATTTCTGTTATACAAATGGCAAACCTCTTCAACAACTCACTTTCTCTTTATGTTATTAGAAGTGTTAATGCAGGCAACAATGTTTTATTTAATCATCATTTCTTTGTATTTATACTATGAAAATGCCTATGAGGGGTAGTCAGAGCTCTTTTACCACATAGACATTGCCTTCTGTTTAACAATCTAATAGAGATTTGCAAACATATATTAATTAAACATCAGAAGGCCCCTTTGAGGGAGACATGGTAAGTAGCATTATCCTTGTTATACAAATAATAAAGAGGTTTCAACTTGCTGAAAGTCACACAGCAATTTAGTTCTAGACATGGAATTAGAAATTAATTGCCCTGTGTTTTAACGATTCTTTCACTATTCATTTTTTCAAGTATTATGGTGATAATAAATAACAAACTAAATACACAATGGATAGCGGAGATCATGGAACAATCTGATTGTTAGTATCTGTCCTTGGCTGCTTCATAGCAGAGAGGTTAATTCAAATGTGGTGCTTTGGGTAACAAATACCAATAAGGGATATGTTCTCTTCTCAGTATGTGTTTGTAAGTCTCATTAATGATAATGGAAGTTATGTGCCTGCAGGAGAATGAAAGGAGAATGCATCTATCATGTCAATGATCCATGAAGTCAGAAGAAATTATACAGCCTACTATAAAGGCGGTGAAGGAGTCATTATTGCCTATTAGGTAAATAATGTGTTTTTTAAAAGTCTCTACATAGAATATGCATGTAGCTAATAAACTATAAAGCTTGGATGGAGCCATTGTATTATTATTGAATTACTGTGCTTTAAGATAGCGATCTCCAGCTGAATATCCAGGTGACGTTTTCAGAAGGACGAACAGTTTACTGCAAATTCCTGATGGCTGTGCAACAGGCCTATACATTGGAGTGTGCCTGTAGCAATCTGCACAGGGACAGGTGACAGCAGCCATAAACCAACTTCTGGGTTTTGACTTACAGATCTTTTGACAGACCCAATAAGTGGCTTGATACAAAAATTCACATTCAAGAAGTCAATTAAGCTTTGAAAAGGGGATAAACATTTTGTTGAACCAATACAGTGTCAAGATCGTAAGCCACTCTCAGTTGCCAGCAGAGAAGCACCAGAAGTAGAGTATGGTACTTACGATGTAACTAAAGAAGAGATTTTGGGCACTTCTCTAAGGAGCCTGCAGCTTATGTTTTGCAACACTTAGCAGTGAGACACCTGGTCTCAGCAAGTTGATATAAAGCATAGAGGTTATGGTGTGTAGGTTCCCTAATGGAGAAAGCTAAATGTCTTTGAAGCCCTGTCTCTGAAGCCATTGCATGGCGCAGTAAGCTGCTTTATAGCTAGCCAAGAGGAAATAGGAAGTCTAGAAGTGTGACTAAACTTCCCTCGTCCAAGAGTTACAGCACTCTTCTGGGTACATGTATGGCAAAGGTGATTTTTCTTTCTAGCAACCCAGAATCTCAGCCCTTTAGAATATCTGCAAACCAGCCAAGACAGATGGGATGTGTCACAAGTTGTGAAGTAACTTGGCTGAAGTTAAGCAGCTGAGTAAAGAGCAGCAGAGCCAAGAATAAAATCCAGGTCTTTCATCATCTGGTTTGTTGCTCCATCCCATAGACCCCAGTGCTTTTTTAGTTCCTGAAAATTGTTCCTATGTCACATTATCTCCAATTGAAAACTATTCTTTTTTTACTGCACCTCATTTATTCTGTGTGTAAAATAGTACAGTAACCCCAGAAACATTACAGGGAAGAACTTTATCTGTGCCTTTTTAATATGCTAACTACTGCAAAAACGAGATGCTTACATCTTCTTTTAGATACATCATTGAGATTCAGCATAATTGTATCTGGGACAAGTCTTACCTCTAGGGGGAAAGGGTATGTATCTATTTAGATCTTCAAAAGCTAATGTCTTTGCAACACGAAAAAATGTGATAGTGGAAGTAGATTGTTTCTCACCAGTTGGCACAATAGTTGTGAATAACAACAAAAGAGCTGTTTCCCAGGTGTTGTCTATATCTCCAACTGAAAACAAAAAAAAAAAAAAAAGAAAAAAGGAGGGGAGGGAAAGAACTGTTTAGCAGCTCCCTGCTTATTTGGCATGGAAGTCATTGTTGGAAGTCAGTTGAAAAACCCATGTTAGTGACTGCTATTGAAGTACACTCTTTCCAGCATCTGGAAGTCCATGCTATTCATTATAGAAATACTTTTATTTCCATCATGTCTGGCTGCCAGTTTTCTTCTGTCAGCTGGTTGAAATTAAGTAAGTGTTGCTGTTTGCGCATTTGGAAACCGGGAGAAAATATGGAGGCAGTTACTTTTACAAAGTTGGGGTGCGGGCCACTTACATGTCTGATGTAGTTTGTGTAATGCCTAATTCTATTGTACGAAATTATTGATAAAATAAATGTGTAGGATTAACTTTTGTCAACACATGTGTGCCAGTATACTAAATGGTGGTCTAACACTGCTGTGCAATGAAAGCTTTATCAGTACTAAGCTGAAACCAAAGGTTTGCAGCCAAATATCTCACTTGGATTCATCTGCTCTGGCAAAATAGCTAATTGCTGCAATAAATTAAAAGAGATGCTGATTAATTCTGTCATCTATACTCTTCAACATTCGAAATTTGAAACCTATTCTTGTCTCATTAAATTTTGGAGAAGATTTGGCATTAACTTCAGCCAGAGAGGATCAAACATTTAGATAGTGTATTTCTGATTTGAGACTGGGAAGATATTATTCTGTTAATATAATAATTTCACTTTCTGAAATCTGCATTTCTTTTTCTTATTTCAGATGAGAATTAGGCAGTTTTGTCATATGAGGCTCAATCAGATCAATAATGGAACACATGGAAGCTGGGTAATGACATACCTAAATAGGTGTTACACCTTCATCATTTGGGGTTAATAGGTCTTCTATAACAAAGTGATTTCAGAAGCACCTGGAAATGTGATGTACTATCTGAGAAAAATTTTTAGATTCAAACTGACATGATGAGAAGAGAAATGGAGGGCAGGCAAAGAGAGTAGAACTATATCAGCATGGAGAAAGGAAGGGTAGGAGGAAGGTGATAAGGAGACAAAAGTAGATAGCCAAGGACATGAAAGAATTAATGAAGCTTGACAGGAAAGAGACTTAGATTGGAAGTATTGTATTAGTGGATAAGGACCTTGAGAATTTAATTGCATTTTCTGGTTCTTGTGTTTAGAAAAACGTACATTTAGGACCCTACCTGAGATCTGTAACAGCAACAGAGGCAGTGGCTGGAGATGAAGTTATAGCTGCTTTTATAAAGAGATTCTGGAGTCGTCTTTGCCCAATGTAAGGGTAACTTTAAGAACTCTTACACCTGACGAAAGACTGTGGATTAACTTTTAAGACGAATTTTTCAATTATTTGTGAAATAGCACTTAAAAACAATAGTTCCAAACTTGTTATGGAAGACTTCTGTTGGAGGGATATTACTATGTATATATTGTTTATGATTACTTGATATTAACAGATCTCCCCATTTAGGTGTTCATGCTGTGGCCAAGTGCAGAAATAGGGATTTGCATGTGCAGCCAGTAGCCAGTTTTAAAGGGAGTTATCAAGCTTTTGCAAAAAAACCCGGAGCTTTTGTGGGTCCATGACCTGTAAATCTTGAACTGACATACTTACAGAGTGGGACACTTATATGGGGGACACAGAGAATGTATTGTCCTAGTCTACAGGTTGCCATTAACTAGGACTGGAGCAGTTCTTGACCCATCAATGGTTAGTTTTCATCCAATCTATTTTATGAAGCTGGACCCTTACAGATGAAATTACATTGACATAATTTCAATGTAGAAGTTTAATAATGTTTAGATAAAATGCAATGCAAACAGAATGCTTGCCAGCTAGTCTTATTGGAATGCTTGTCATTGTGTCTTGATTAGTTTTTTTTTTTTCCAAGTACAGAAGAACCATTCATAAAACTTCATATTTCTAAAAGTAGAGATTAAAATGACAAGCAAAATATACCTGCCAATATTCTGCATAGAAATCAACTCAAGAACAAAAAGTAATGCATTTATGAATTTACATCTTCCTGACAGTCTTCAGCTGTATATCAGTCATGATAACACATGCCATATCTCCCTGAATCCCAATCATGCATTTGGAAATTGCTGTAATTTATCAAAGCTGCAACACAAGTCAAGTTTTGGCAATAAATGAGGTTTGAGGGGATCTGATCTCTATTCACAGCATGTTTCATTCAGCATCAACTGAAGACTATGATTTTTGCCTATTAATACTGTAGCTTTTGGAAGGCAAAGGAGAAATTAGGAGACTATAAATTGATAAATTTACCTATGGTTTGGTACTACATCAAATTTTTTTGCCTATCCTTCTCCTATCTGAAATGGCAGTGACCCAGTAGCCTATATTTCCTATCATAACACAAGACCTGCCCCAGTGAATCACTGCATATTTGAGAACAGACCACAAATACAGTTTCATTAAAATAATGCATACGCTCCCAAAACATCAGGTTTGAAAAAAACCTGATCTCTTCAATTTTCTGATCTAAATTTTTGGAAGTGGCCATATCTTTGGATGATGTTATTCTTTGCCTTGGTCATTCTTTTTTATTGCATCATTTAAAGAATAAATAAAAAAAAGCACTAAGTGTTAGTACAAAAGTAGCAGTTTCCTCAAGTGATCTATTTAGATTGCACAATGTGGATGGGAAAGAGTTACCTTATTTTGGAAAAGTTACATGAATGAGAAAGCATTCCTAGCTACCCTATCTTTAAAAAGGGTACCTGGACTAACCTAAAATCAACAAAAATTGCAGAGATAAGGAGTTGCTCGGACTATTGTAGGGGGTTTTTGCACATACAAAGACATATTTTATGCTTGGTTTTTTGCTTGCAGTCATATTTGCTAGTATAGTTTAAATATTTTGTTTCAACAATGTACTCCTTTTGTATTTTATTTTCTCTCAGGTCCAGTCCTGCACGTATAACCTTAACTTTTCTAAAGAAAGAGACTTGGTCAGTGATTGCTCTGATAGGTACAAAGTGAATCACACCGATAAATGTTACCAGGATCTATTCCATTTAGTTCCATACCACTGCAACCAGATGATGGATTTCCTTACAGTGTCCTTCACTACCACTACAGAGTAGTAACTAATTTAATCTGCCACTAGATGTCATTCCTTTTTCATGCAAACATGAAAAATGCAAATTTCTACTTAAAAATTTCAATTAAAAACATAGGTTTTAAAATCAAAGAATTAAATTGCTGTATTAATATCTAAAACAATGTTTTTCTCTTGTTTTCACCTATGAACGGGATATTGTAAACTTACTGGGGACTTTCAGCAGATCTGTCTGTGCTTAAAAGAAGATGTGAAAAGATTTCATATGCTCAAGCAGCATGTTGTTGCTCTGTTTTGATAATTAGTGATTCAGGGTGGTAGGGATTGATTCTGTTAGGTTAAATTCATGACAGTATCGGAGGTTCAATGACATCTATTTTTATATTTGTTCAGCCCCAAATCCTATTTCACTGAAACAGAGAACTGCTTTTGCTTAGTGTACGTCACCTGTCTGCTCAGAACTGGTTTCCTTGCTGTCTTTTCTCACAGCCTCTCTGATCTTTTCAGATTTCCTTTCATGGCTACCTAAACTTTGCAAAGCAAAAGCCAATGAAATTCTTCAACCTTTTTGTGCCTTGCAGGAGGCTTCATTCTGGATAGTGACAGGTGCCTGTAAAGACCTTTATTCTTTTGATTATCTGTGACCATTAAAAAGTGTAGCCATTTCTTTCTATTTTTTTAGACTAAGATTTCCAAAAAATCCTAACAGTCTATAGGAAAGACTCTGTTACATTTTGTCTTCAATACTTACAGATTCACTTTGTAAAATGTGATTTATATTTTTTGGGGAAAAAAAATATTTATGCAATGTTATTTTTATTTAATCATGTTTTAGCTGTGCTTAAACATTAAGTTGAATATACCCTACAATAATAATAGAAAAAAGTGTTGCAATCTTTATGCCAATAATTGGATAGCCTTTAGCATATATTTCACTGCTCTAGTCACAGCCTTTCATTAAGAGTTCTGGGCAAGGATGCAGCACCAATTTTTCAAGTATGCTCTGCAATCATTTAAATAACATTAAATGTAATAAAAATGTATTCAGTGAAACATGACAATCTACATCCTCTATTTTCTGTAATCTATGATCACAGCAGGGACAATGACTTTCTGATGCTCTGTGAAAGTAAGATGCATTTAAAATGAGAAATATAGTCCTTGTTTTAATATGTGCTAACATATTTTGAACTATCATAGCCTTTTAGACCACGGACAATTTATTGTTGATAATATTCTACTAAAATATTAAGATTCTATGTCGTTGGTATATTAAATTCCTAACACTTCTGTTTGGTATCAAATATTGATGTTTCCTTTAAATTTCACCTCACTTTCATTTACATCTACTTTATCAGGCTGCAGGTCTTTTTGTTGAAAAGTATAAAACTCTGACATACTTGTATACCATATTATTAGAAATGCCTTCTTTTTTTTTGGAGCCAGATTACTTAGTACAAGATCCACAATGCATCAAATTTATAATATCAAATAGTATAATATCAAAAAGTAGATAAATCTGTCATACGATACAAAGATTAAAATTTAAATATTGCAGACCCCTTATAGAAAATTTCTGCTGGCTGTATCTTGAAATATGATTGCTGTTTGTTTTTTTTTTTCCCCTAGCATGGAAGAATTGCTGTTTCATTGTTGGGAACCATCTGTAAGCAACAAAGAAATTGAGTTTCCTTAAGAAAAGAGAGATTCAATGAATCTCAGATTTGAGATTTGGGAAAATCTAGTTCCTCCATGGATTCCCTCCCTAAGCCCTAGACCTGTTATTTTGGACTCTACTCCTTGCAAAAAGACCCTCATGGGTCAGTGTTCTTGTGTTTCAGTTAGAAATATGTTCTGTTAGCACAGTACTGATATAAGGTGATCTGGGTCCCTGGCTGTGGTTTGGCTCCTCTTTCCCTATCAGGATGAACTCTCCCATTGAATTGTTTCACTGTAGTAGTAGAAAATAGTTAATAATCTGTAGAAGTGCCAAATAAATAATGCTAGTGTGGAAGAAGGTCTGGCATGATCAGAGGTGTGGCCTCTCACTGAAACATCCCGTTTTGATACAATTTCTTTTTTCTCTACACTAGAGCTGATAGATGTTATATGATTCACTCACCTATTTTCTAATTTGATTTGAGTACAGACTTTCTCATGAAAATTAGCTTGTGCTGTGTCAGCTAGATCAATAATCCATAAACATTCAAAACCCTTGGCTGGATTTGTCAATTATGTGGAGAAAGGGATCAGTCCTCTGATTACAGGTACCAGGTGCTTTTCCTTATTTCATCCCTGCTAGTTGCATTGCAGCACAGTTTTAAAGACTCTGGCCGTAAGACTCCTTCCTCTAGGTTCCAGGAGTACCAATATTACCACTTTCTTCCTCTTAAATATTAACACTGCCAGCATATGCCAAATGTAATCTCATTTCCTAAGATCAGGATATTGGCGTTTAAAATAGTTCTTGTTGTGTACCTTACTATTTAAAGAAATTGTCTCCATACTTCCTCAGCATGAGTTAGCTTTCAAATGCCTGCTCTGTGACCATGAATTAGCATTCTTTCTGTTTAGTAGTTAATGTCCTCTCGATTAATATGTGTCACATAGATGCATTTAATAACTCATTGTACTAGTCCCTGAATGTTTCAGGAAATTTTCTATTATCGTTTGGGGTAGCAGGAACTGACCTGAAATATTTTATATTTTATGCATGCAGTTAAAACAAAATATCTCCTACTGATTTATAGTTGTCGTGGTTTAACCCCAGCCAGCAACTAAGCACCACACAGCCACTTGCTCACTCCCCCTGCAGCAGGATGGGGGGAAGAGAATTGGAAGGATAAAAGTGAGAAAACTCGTGGGTTGAGATAAGAACAGTTTAATAATTGAAGTAATAGTAATAGTAGTAATAACAATAACAATAATAATAATAATAATAATAATAATAATAATAAAATGTAATGAAAAGGAAAATAACAAAGAGAGAGAAATAAAACCAAGAAAGACAAGTGATGCAAAAGAAAATAATTGCTCAACACCAACCAACCGATGCAAAGACAGTCCCCAAGCAGTAGCCCCTCTGCCAAACTTTCCCCTAGTTTTATTGTTGAGCATGACGCCATATGGAATGGGACATCCCCTAGGTCAGTTGGGGTCAGCTGTCCCAGCTGTGTCCCCTTCTCACTTTTTGTGCACCCCCAGCCCACTCGCTGGTGGGGTGGGGTGAGAAGCAGAAAAGGCCTTGACTCTGTGTAAGCACTGCTCAGCGATAACTAAAACATCCTTGTATTATCAACACTGTTTCTAGCACAAATCCAAAACATAGCCCGATACTAGCTACTATGAAGAAAATTAACTCTACCCCAGCCAAAACCAGCACAATAGTACAGAAGAGGTATTTCCCAGCATAGCTGAAGCAAAAGATGGAGCTGGGTAATTCCCTAAAACGCTGATCTAGTTCCTCAGCTGTGGCAAATTCATCTTTCCCTCTTACAACTAATTAATCTCATGTTGAAGTGGTAAGATTTCAATACGTTCAAATTTTAGGTTTAATTCTGTCATTGTATAAAAATATATTTCGTTCATGAGGAGGAAAAGACTAATACAGATAAACCACAATGATATTCAGTCCCTAAACACTTTTTCTTTTCCAATGGTTTCTCATTTCTTCTTGGAACTATGGTATAGTTGGATAAACTGCTCCTGCTGGTTTTGCTTTGGTTTTCCCAAGATTTTAGCCTTTTTACCAGTTTATTTTAATTCTAAATGAAAAAAAAAACCCCTGATATATGATTTTCAGACTGGCTAAGCAGAGTGAGAGATATAACCTTGTGTCCTGGTTTCAGCTGGGATAGAGTTAATTTTCTTCCTAGTAGCTGGTATAGTGCAGTGCTTTGGATTTTAGTATGAGAATGATATTGATAACACGCTGATGTTTTGGCTGTCGCTAAGCGGTATTTACATTGGTCAAGGACCTTTTTTTTTTTTTCCCTAGCTTCTCATGCTCTGCTAGGCGCCCAAGAAATGGGAGGGGGCACATCCAGGATAGTTGATCCAAACTGACCAAAGGGCTATTCCATACCATATGATGTCATGCCCAGTATATAAACTGGGGGAGTTGGCCGGGGGGTTGCGATCACCGCTCGGGGACTGGCTGGGCGTCGGTCGGCGGGTGGTGAGCGGTTGTATAATTTTATTTTATTTTATTATTTTTTTTTTCCCTTTCCCTTTTCTTTCCCTCCCTTGGGTTTTGTTCCTCTTTCTCTCTCATTGTATTCCTTCTCATTATAATTCATTATTATTATTATTATTATTATTATTATTATTATTATTATTATTTTGTTCCAATTATTAAACTGTTCTTGTCTCAACCCACGAGTTTTCTTACTTTTGCTCTTCCGATTCTCTCCCCCATCCCACCGGGGGGAAGTGAGAGAGCGGCTGTGTGGTGCTTAGTTGCCAGCTGGGGCTAAACCACGACAGTCCTTTTTGGAGCCAGGGGAGAGCGCGAACGCAGTCCCCCACTACCACAAATTATGCGGTGATCGCAACCCCCCGGCCAACTCCCCCAGTTTATATACTGGGCATGACATCATATGGTATGGAATAGCCCTTTGGTCAGTTTGGATCAACTATCCTGGATGTGCCCCCTCCCATTTCTTGGGCGCCTAGCAGAGCATGAGAAGCTAGGGAAAAAAAAAAAAAGGTCCTTGACCAATGTAAATACCGCTTAGCGACAGCCAAAACATCAGCGTGTTATCAATATCATTCTCATACTAAAATCCAAAGCACTGCACTATACCAGCTACTAGGAAGAAAATTAACTCTATCCCAGCCGAAACCAGGACACCTTGTCTTCGTGCTTTTGATCCCTGTAGATGCTGATTTTCATCTTTAGTCAACCACATTTCAGAAGAAGTTTATGGCCACATTCAGCCAATTGTTATCATGCTTGCTGAGGCATCTGTGTTTAAGAGAGCAGTGAGCGATTCAGGCTGTCTCCGGTTGAGTGGGACGCTGGTACTTAAAGGGGGCGGTAGGCGTGACACCAAAGCAAGGGACCCACTGGAGGTCTTCTGAATGTGATCTTTTTCCATTCAGAGCTGTTCATGGAAGGGAAACCCAGGATACAGACTGTGTTTCCCAGGAAATCCTAGTGGAGGCATTAAGGTTCAAGCCCCAGTGATTTCCATGGATTGCATATCATCTTTTTAACAGTAAAGTTATTGTATTCTAAAAAAAAATAAAATAACCTTCACTGAGCTACATGCTAGGTATTTTGTCTATCAATCAGCCTTATTCCTGCAGTCACTGAACAGGGGAACACAGAGCACTGCATGTGTTTTCTCCAAAAATGTTAGGAGGTGCATCATTTATAAAGGCACATGAGAAAAATGTGTAGAGGACCTGACAGACTGGCTAACAGGGCAATGTAAACTGCTAATCTCTGTTCTGAATGTGCACGCTATAGTAGGAGCCAGCATCCATCCTCGGGGCTGTGGTGGCTGGTCTGAATGCGACCTTTAGATACTGAGTGCTGAACTGTGTATCTCCATGGATGGCTGCAGACACTCCTGATTGCTGTGCTCTGAGCTGGCTGGATGCAAGCCAGGTCTGTGCAGAAACAGTATAGTTACATTAGTATAGTGCTGAGTTGGAACTAATAAGCCTTGGTAAATCTGAGTGCATTTCATACTCCTAAGTCCCTAATTCTTAAAAATAGGATTTTGACCCTGGATCAACATGCATGCTTAACAGTTATGAAGGCCATTTTGTGTTATGGTGATCCTTTCAAAATTATTTTTTAAAAAAGGACGGAAGAATAAATTGCTTACCATGGTATAACTAACTCTTGATCCTGAATAATCATGTGAGTTTGCAAAATAGCTCTGTAATTAACATTACCGGATTAATATTGTTGATTTAAGTTCTTAAAAATACTGAGCATCACATTCGTAATAAATTTAATAGTATTGGCTTCAGCCACATACATTACCCATGAAAAATACAGCTCTGAGATTTAAGAAAATTCATTCCTCTGCAGTTCTGAAATAGAACAGTGATTTTTCCTCCAATCAATAAATACAAATAACGGACATTATTAGCATTACTCTGAAACTGCACATTCTTTACTTCATTTTAACTGGAGGTCTTGCACAAGCTTGTTTTATTTAATAAAACCAGATTAGATTGTTTTTAACATCTAGACAAGCTAAACCTGATGTGAAATGACTTTCTCAGTTTGGCAGGTAGACTGTAAATTATGAAGGTGTGAGTTCACAAAAGAAGGCCTGTAGTTAATTTTAACAGTTTTTTAAAGCAAGTCAAGTTTTTTATAACACCAGGGAGATGAAAATGAATATTTCTTGAGCAGAATGCCATATCAGCATGCTTTTTATCTTTGATGTAGGCCATTGACTGTAAAATCATCAATCTCACATAGCATTTATAGTCAATATGTTGAAGAAATTAAAAACATTCCAGTTTAGAGAAGTAACATGTGTGGATTACCTGAACAGATGAAATGCTACAGTTGTGATTAATCTATATCTTTTACAGTTTCATTTCTACTTCTTGCAAGGTACTAAATATTGCTTCAAAGCATACTGCTATCATAAGCACAAATATTTTGTGGTCTGTAAAAGATCAGTTATTATGTTGTAACATGCTACAAATCAGCAGTTTTTATACATATTGCATACTATGCATTTGTTATCCATTCTTCACTGAATCAGATTTGTAGGGTTGTTTTAGCCAGTATCTTCACTAGTATGATCGTATTAAGTAATTTTTTTTTTTAATTTCAAAAGTTATCTGAAGCAAAAACCATCAACTCCTATAGTGATAGGTGACCCTTTATATTTTCCATATATAGAGAATTATTACAACACTTGTTGGGTTGCGAAGTCCTATCATATACAATAGCAATGCAAAGACAGGTTTGAACCAAATTCAGTTACAGTCTGCAAAAAGGTTTTCTGGGAGGGTTTAATTTCATCTGACTTTTGATGTGTATAGTGTGGATGTGTATATCCGAACTATTCATCCTAAGCTTCTTTTACAGTTGATGAAAAGAAAGAGGAATTTCCAGGTGTGATTCATATAACTGTTTTTAGATATCTACTTTGGCATGAGATAAACTGCCATCAGAGGGTCCATTTATGTTCATTAACTGCGAAGGCAGCAAAATCAGTAGCTCAGATGCAGACATTTACATTTGCTTTCCATGGCTCCAGTGGGCTTTGGATTAGGTCTTAAAAATGTGCCAGCTCTTTCCATAGTGCTCAAAACCAAAACTGCCTCAGCATACCGATACTAGAGACAGCAAGAACACTTAGTCACCCACAAGTTCTCCAGAAATTTCTGTGAGAAAAGCTACGTTTTGTTTGATGTCAAGTTAGATGATTATAATGTGTCTTTACATTAAGATTTGTAAATCTGAAAAGATCCCTTATAGACAGTTATGAAAACTTTCTAGGCTCCTTTGCATCAGCTTGTTGCAGAAATGGTCCTTTGTGAATCTGCCTCAGTTTTACATTTGGGAATTGTGTGGGGTGTTAGCAGCACTGCTGCAATCAGTAGGTCCCATGTAACGAGGCCTTTGTGTTCCTCTGACTGAATTCCTCTTTGTGTGGGAATGCCTTTTAGGAAAAGTTTTAATTTTGGTTTTAAGTGTCACTGAAGGACAAAGCTCAGTCCACAAGTGCATATCCTTTGCCTTAGCAGAGCATGGGTGCTTTCTTCCCCAACTGTAAATAGACTAAGAAGCTGGAAAACAAAAAGAGGAAAGGAAGGAAACTGATCATAAAGTTTCTTGTGCTTTCCACTTTGCAGAGCAGAGACAACCTTAGAGACTCAGTCAGTAAGAAGCATAGTGCATGTGCAATAACTGCTTTTTCACTCAGTCACTTAACTTTTTTTTTGCAATGGTTTAAACCTCAGCCATACCCTTCCATAACTGACAGAAGTTGTTAAAGGTTACCTCCCTGCCACTGAAGCCTGTAGTACAACCACTACAAATTAAAGGCACATAAGGCAGTGCAGTACTGAGCTCAGAAGGAAATCAAAGGAATTTGCTTCTTGAGCTTTTCTCTTTCAAGTCTGTTTAAAATAAGTCTTTGATATCTCCATATTTAGGTATACACAATTTTTTAATCAGATCATATCATTATTTTTCTAAGTAGTTAAGAATAGAAGCTATTATACTTCTATATAGAGAGAACATTTATTATGCAGTAACCATATGTAGGCTGTCTCTTTGAGAAAAGAGATTTTAGTCGACAAAACAATGTTTACTGCATTCAATTCCTAATCCCTTAACTTTTCTTTATTCTGATTGAAGTTGGCATGCAATATTTCTGTCTTAGTGTAGTAGTTTTTCATAGCATTTTTAATTATTATCATCATAACTAAATTCCACCCATCCACCTTGCAGGATAAAAGGAAGCGAATACAAGCTCTGGAGCTTTTTCTACATGACAGCTAAAGTACATGGTACATTGGTTATAATTCCAGTCTGGAAGAAATGTTAGGTGAAGAATTAGGGCCACATATCCCTAAAATGTAAGGCCTAGCAAATCAACAGATATTTCATCGGTATTGTTGAGAGTAGGTTTAACCATGACAATATCACATAGTAGTGCCAAAATTTTTCCTTCTTCTGTCAGTAGCTATCAATTAATATCTCATGATACTTGACAATATGTATTGTAAAGCACATACTATTCCATTATTATTCCATTATTATGCCATTCATACTATTATTCCATCCTTTCTTTACAGGATATGGAACTCTAAAATGTAAGAAAAAACCCAAAAGGTATGAAAATTTAAGAATTTGTGGAGGATTCAAATGCATTCTGAGATCAATAATTTTGTAAATAGTAATATAAGGGTCAGAAGAGCCAATAAACAATATTGCTTAAAAAGTACTGAGTTGACTCAGAGGTCCTAGCAATATACTGTACAACGTTTAACTTTTTCAGTGGTTTACAATAAGTCTGCAAAGTGAGTCACCAGGATCTGACATAAATAAAATGGATTAGATGCTGTTTCTTTGTGGCATGGGTCACAGACTTGTGTCATTGATAGCCTTATTCATGTTAGTGTGCTACCACGGTAAAAAAGAAAACAAGCATAGACCAAAAAGAATAGGAATAAAGAATGAACGTTCATTTTCTGAAGAAGTGGTGTTAATATTTCCAGATAATTTTGTTTAAAAAGAATAAATATAGGAAAAGGTAATAGGTACCAAGCCATTAACCTTTCATTTCAACAAGGACTTCTATTTAGTCCACAGGAAAGTTTTGTATATGCTCCCACTGACTTACCTGGCATAAAGAAATGTATAAAAAAAAGCGTGAAGTCATATTTTAGTTTATAGTGTAAGTCTTCTACATTCTCAGGTGACAAGGGAGCATGAAATATGTCAGCATAGTTCCAGAAGAATATACATTTCTGAATCCATTGGGAATTGTACCTCAAAATGTAGTCCTTTCAGATACCACAGAAAGAGAGATAACACCAAATTGACTACTATTTTCTCAACTTCCTATGACATTTAGGGTAATTCAAGTTGATGCTTAACTTTAATTTTCAGTTTCAGAAAATCAGGAAGATTTCTTCATCTGAGTATGAAAGCAGAATAAGAAATAGTTTCCATTATGGAAATCCTGCCTCCACAAACATTAAAAGTTGAAATGCAGCTGCTAAACTGGCTCTAGGCTAAACCTATGTAGGAAACCAGGGAAAGAAGTTTGTCAGAGTCACATTTTCTCCACAGTGATCCAGTTGCCACAGACCAACAGGAATTATTGATCTCACCTAACCTGAGCCATGTAAATGTTAGGCATACAGCACTTTTCCTGGCTTCCTCTATATTCTGAGAATAGATGCTGAGCCCTCAGGAGGACAGTCCATCCAATTCTGACTCAGATACCTGCTTGGGTGTCAGTATTCATGAATTCTTCCTCCTGAACTGTTGAGCTAGCTGTCACACAAGAAGGGCATCGCCTATTCTTCTCCAAGTACCTTTCAATAGGGAGAATGGCCAGACTTTCAGTGCAACTGATGAAATGGACTTTCTTAATGTTTTGAAAAAAAAAGGTGATTTTTTGAACTTACAGTACATCCTCTTCATCTTCACTAGGTAAAATCCAAATTCAGTTAAGATTGAAATGCAGGGAGCTAGGAGTGAAGTTGTCTAGTAAAGCCATACTAGGGAAAGCGAAAACCTACATAAAGAGAAAGTATGAAGTGTGAAACCTACAGTGAGATAAATTTTAGCTTCCTTATTTTCTAGCACTCGGCGTTCTACTTTTTATTGGACATAGGTAGAACATTCAAATTAAGTCAATTTTCTGTTTTTGAGGGCTAAGTGAATAAAAAGATGACATTGTAAAGTAGCACGTCTCTTTTTTTTACAAAGTTACACCCTAGTTTGTGTGAATGTTATACATTGGGACTAGTAATTTCTCCTTTTCCTCCACTCCAGCAACAATAGTGACAATAAAAATAGTCTTGAAAGTTTCAAAATCCCATTTATCCACTCTTGAAAATAAGTCTTAGGCTTTTGAATTACTTAGGCATATTTGAAAATATCAACCTTCCTTCTCACACTTTTTTATTCTTCTTTGGTTACCCAGAATCCTCTAATTGTTCAAAGAAAGCACATTTGTAGTATAGCGTATACAATTTTTTTACTCTCTTGTCTGTAATTCCCAGTTGTGGAATTGAGTTACATAAATGGATAAATATAGTGCATGGATATATACAGTGTATAGATACATATATACTCAGAAATTTAGTTACTGGAAGAAAAGTATTCAACCTAGTTCCAGTAGATATCGAAACAGTACGTATTTAAGGGGAGAGAAATTAAAATCTAAATTCACAGCTCAGCGGACACCATCCATGTGCACAACGGATAAATTTAGAGTACCCAATTAAGATTCCTAAACACTTTGTATTTACCCAAAATAACGGTCCTAGTGGGTCTAGGGCAGAGAGTTTCTTGTTACAAAAGGAGACACATCAGCAGGTATTGGGTAGCTGAAGTGGCACATTGGCACTAGCACAAAGACCTCACTTGTTTGATGGGTGGGTTCCATAGCGTATAAAGCCAGATTTTTCTGGTCTTAAAGATCCTCTTATGAATTGTCTGGCTGTTCTCTCAAGGTTAAAGAGAGATAGTACTTGCCAACTTGTGAATTACTTTGAGAGTGTACATAAGTTTATCCCCTGATAGCCACAAAAGAATCTTTAAGATGACACCATCATTAGAAAATAATAACCACAAATGCATATTTTATGTTAATGATTTGATATTCGACTGAAAGGCACTATAGCATTTACAATCTGTCCACAGTTACACAAAACCAGAGGATTTTATTGCTACTTTAGGACCTGGGAAGCTTCAGGCATAAACAACTCAAAAAAGGAGCCACAACAGTCCAAACAGATTTGTAACAAATTTGAGAGATGAAAATAAAATGTGTCCCCACAATACAATCATGTAGCTCATAGCTGATTTTAACATATGAAGTTATCTCACTGTATTTTGTCTTTTTTACAGTTCCAAAGGAAGGGGCTAGTGACTGTGGGGTGATGAGACGAGAAATGGTAAATCAGGATGACATAGTCTTTTTCGGACTTCTTCCATGAGGAGAGATACCCATCCAGTTTAGGGTATCTTTCTCAGCCTGTTGGTACAGCTGTGTTAACAACATGTGTGAAGAAGGCAACCGGTCATCCACCCACCTTCTTTTCCTCTCCCTTCCCACTTCCGCTAATCCTTCTAGCTGCACAGGCTTTCCACTTAGCACTAGTGCTTGCTTTAAGGCAACTAGCACAGGAATATAAAGAAGTCATTTGTGCCTACTGTTTTGTTGTTGTTTTTTATCTATTCCATCATCTTTAATTTATTTATTTATTTTTCTGGGAACAGAACAAATTAATCTGAAAGAAATGCCCCAGTAGAACTGGGCTAAGGAGAAGTATTATCCCCTAATGGTCCTTAATGTAGTATAGCTTAGTACTAATTACTCATTACTCAGGAATCTAGACTGTATTTAGTGCACACATTAATTCCCATTATTTGTGTGCTCTTAAGGCACACTACAGGCATTAAGATTTAAAGATTTTTTTTCTCTTCTTCTGTTTTGTCTTTTCATGGACTTATAAAAGGACCAATAGGTTTAATGAGTTACAAGCCATTGGAAACAATTACAGCATTTCTTCTGCACTTCCTCTCCTTCCGACTAAAGCTGATTTTGGAACACTAGCCACATGCATTAGAACCCAGGCATTACTTTATCTCATCATTTTATTCTACGAAATGATGAGTACACTTCAGATGTGACTGTGTTTCTGACTGACTCTTTAAGAATATGAATTTCTCATGGTCATTTTCTGACAAGTGTATAAAGAACCTTACTTTGAAGACTTTAATCTGTGTTAAATTGGGATTAAGTTGGACAATTAGTTTAGAAGTTACTAATAATTTACTAAGAAGTAAATGTGGCAGACCTGCAGATAAGGAAACTGCAGAAGCCTCCATTCCTTAAACATGGGATGATGAAACATTGTCAAATACACAGTTAATATTAAATACAGTATTGGCTTAATATAAAATCTAATGCTTGATTTACAGATTCATTGTATATTAAAGCTAAAAGAATGAAGGAATGAATTTATAAATATTCTTGACAAGGATCTGAAAGATTAGTTGGCAGTTTGGTGGTGCCGCTAAGTTATTAGGGTAACAAAACCGGAACCCAATTTTTGAGAGTTTTAGAAGGACTTCATGATAATGAGTAACTAGAGAATGAAAATGGTACATAGAATTTAGTGTAAATGAATACGAAAAACATGAAAAAGCTCTTAAATGTCTAGATACAATACTAGCCCATGAACTAAATATTTCAATTTAGGAAAAAGAACTAGAGTATTTCAAGGGAAACATACAATGCTGAGCAGGGGCCAGCAAAATAAACTGAATCCGAAAAAGTAGACAGAAAACAAACCAGAAAATGACATTCTACCACTGTAGAAAGAGAATGCCTGCATCTTAAGTACTGTTCACACTACTGCTTCTAGAGACAAGGATGGCAAGGGTGGTCAGACAGACAGACTGGCTTCAGTGGGAAGAGTGGCTAAGGGGATTGCAGCATTTAGCCTGGAAAAAAGGTTACAACGAGAATATGAGAAAAGTCTGTAGAATCCTGAAGAAGTTAAACAGAGATTTTTAACTATCTCTTCATAAACCAGAAGGAACCTATATGAAATTAAGCTGATTCAGGACAAGTTTGTAGAAAATATAGCTGTGAAACTTTTTGACGTACTACACCGTGCATGCTAGAAATTTTATGTCAATTATGAAAGTAGTGGAATGAATTAATAGAAGAAAAATTCCTCACCAGCTAATAAGGTAAAAAATGCCACCTCTAGGTTAGGATCCCTGAGCTTTAATTGCTAGAGGCTATATTGGGAAAGTATCACTACTGCTTGCCATGTTCTTATATCTGCCTCTGACATCTGCTGTTGTCTACTATCATAGACAGAGTTTATGGATAGGCTAACATTTTTTCTGATCCAGCCTGATCATTTTTGTGTTCTCTCATCTTCTTTTAAAAAAATCTGCTTTAACAGTCTGTCAGCTTAGTCCTTTTTAGTCTGTTGACATCTCTAGAGACAGCTTTTCTAATCCAAAAATTAGCAGCAAAAGTGTAACATTTAAACAAGTCTCTTCCCAGCACCACAAGAACAATTTTAACAATTACTTTGCTATACACCATAAATATTCATATATTAATAATCACATAGATCTCAACCAAGGTGGCCCCAATTCTAGCTGGCAAAAAGAAGGAGTGTATAATTTTGATCTGAAGATTTTGAAATATATGGATTCAATTCTTGGTTTCCTAGGGAGCCCAGTGGTATTTAGTGGTATTTAAGGGGCTGATGGGTTCTTTCCCCAGCTAACATTTGGCCTTTAACTGAGTATAGGAAGCTAATCTCTCTATGAACACTTTTGGGTTGATGAAATTATTTGTTAGGCAGAGCTTTAATTTACTTGCTCTTATAATGTGTCTAACCTATAGGGCAGGTGTACTGCATGGCATGCCCCATAGTCCTGCTTGCCAGATCATCCAGATAAGACAAGCTTCTGGAAAGTGTTTTTACTCCTGTCCTGGCTATCTACATTATTTTCTGCCATTGGAAATCAGTTGAAGTGGGGCCAGATGAGACATGAACACTCTGACCACAGTCTGGATGTATGTCAAAATGACACCTATATGCACACCCAAGTCAGGACCTCTAAGGCCCACCCATGTCCCATATGTGTATATATGTAGCCTGATTTAATCTGACTCCTGAAAGGCACTAAAGTTTTTTTGAGGGGCTATATTAAGTGGCCTTATAGCAGTATCCTAACTCTATCAGATAAGGTTGTTGTCCAAACAGATGTAGTATGATAATCTTCTTCCTAGAGTCTGATCCAAAGCCTACAAAAAAAAAGGGGGGGAAAAAAAAGGGGGGGGAAAAAGAAGGAGAGGAAAAAAATGGACATGAGGCCTGAAGAGAATTGGTTTTTTTTCAGGATTACTATGTTTTCCAGGCTGATAACTTGAAGGAAGAGGAAGATGGGGACAACATTCTTCATGGGTCAGAATGAACCATTACATACAAGCTGTTTTCTTTATGAAACTCTTCTCCAAATAGAGACAACTAAGTCAAATGTAACATTTCATTCACATTCTATGCAGAATCATCTTATTTCTTTCCTGTGGTGTTTTTCCTGAAACTAGGCAAAGAGTAGCTTACAGACCACAAGGTGATTTCAGACCCATAAAAAATTAAAGAGCAGGAACTTCAGAACACAGGAGATAATCCTTTGGTAAAGAAACTAGAAAACAGTCCCACCCACAACATCTCTTTATATTCAGAGAGATGTAATTTGTTCATGTATTTTGCAACAAATATAAAATTCCTTTTCTGTCCTGTTGACATTTCTATAAGCTCATTTCTGCATACTGTTTGTAAACAAAGTATTATTTTTTATATAAGAAGACATGCAGTAAATCTCTCCTTCACTTCAAAAGCCCTTTCACTTCATTGCATTTAGAAAACCTACACTGAGCTGTAACCGAAATCTATGGGAGCTTTACCATTTACTTAAAGGAAAGCAGGATTAGGTCCTTATTGATTCAGCGTGATTAATATGTATGATGCTTCTGGAGGTAGTGCAGCTTCTTCAGACTTGTTTTTATAGCTGACTGTAGGAATAGAACAACAAAGATCTGCATTTCTTTGCATACCACTCAACAAACATTATGTCCATCAAATTTTCCTTTTCTGTTGTCAGATCTAAACAGAGCTCTTTTGATATGAAATTACTGATGCTGACATTAGCTGATCATTTATAAAAACAACCTCAACATCTTGAATGTACCTTTAAAAAAAGAAAACAGTACATGGCTTCAATTCTGAATAGAAGAGTAATCATTCTGTTTTATCTGTATGCCAGAAAGCACAATTCCAACCTGCTTTCATGGAGGGGAATTTGGTGATATGTGTTACTGCCCTGAGGCTTATTTTCACATACTGTACAGCTCTGACTATGAAGTGTTGTACAAAAATATTTAGTTTTGCAGTGCCTTAGGGGACTTACTTTTAATGGAGTCAGTAGGGAATGCTCTGTATTTCTCCCTAAAAAAAGGCACAGTTTTTCTGAGTTTATAAATAGCTGTGGATCTCTTTTATTAAACATTATATTTACTATAGAAACATGAATTTCTATGGTTTGGTAATTGTTTCAGGTTTTGATACTCATGATGCATCCAGTCATATCTTATCTCTCTGTATCATTCTTTTGTGTGATTATTAATTATATTCCACCGTTATTGAAGTAGTATAGATGCAAGCATATTGTTTGATTCAGAATTATTAAAGATGATACTGATTTTAGAATTTCTAAACCAGCTAGCTTTTATTTGATTATTTCATGCATTTCGCCCTGAAAATGGAACTATCTTGGACCAAAAAAGTTTGTGAATAAGTACCCAGAATTTTAATCCTTGAACATACTTTTTAGCTCTTCTGGGATTGAACTGGAGAATTCTCAGGTGTGGTCTCCAAAACCACTCTGGTGCTTCATCCTTACAGGTTATAACGGAGTTCTTGCAAGAAAGGGTTTTGGTTCTATTTTGCTACTTCCAAATCTGATTTGATGAAGTTAAAGAAATACATGAGGTTTAAAGATAATTCGGCTAAAATCAGGTAAATACGGATTTTTATAGCATAAGTGGAAGTTGGTATGATCAGGGTGCTCAATACTATTATTTGTTACTATGGAAGACAAGCCTTCATTGTGTCATTCTTGTCTTTTACCAAAATAACTGCTGAAACCAACATAGACATGTTTCTTCAACTGTGATCTGGTAAAGTCATGTGGTAAAAGCGAATGCAGAGCCAGATCTAATTCTGCAATGAACTGCAGACCCACTGTATCCTGCCAGGCTTTTATCTCACATCGATTCTAATCTAATAGGTTTTGCAGATAAAGCAATGACCTCATTTGATTTCAGGTTGTGTTGTACTGGGGCCCTGACCCTGTACAGGGTTTGCCAGGCAGAATTTTGATTTTTGATTTACAGGTTTTGCCAGGCAGAAATTCCAGTATCACTGCATTAACCAACAGACCCTACAAGATGCCCACAAGCAAAGAGGGATTTGTTTCCTGATACTTTTCATTAAAATGTACTCTGATAATATTGACTATAGTTATTAGCTAGGCTTCTGGGTAGTGTGAACAGGTGGTGTCCTCAATCTGCTCCAAATATATTCTAACACACCATGGACCAGATTGCAATACTCTCACCCACACTGAGAGCACATGTTTTTTCTACACATGCTCTATGTCCACTGGACCTTCTTGTGGAGTAACATGCCATAGCATTTCATAGCCTGAGTGTAGAATGGCTTGGCCTACATGAGGTGCTGGTATTCGGCTTTTTGTCTAGCCCCATGAATAATGATACCTTTTCCTGCTGTATTCCTCTAAATTTGTCATTATCTCTTTTTCCCTCCCTCATTCTTAAAAGTGGATGAAACTAAGGAGCCTTAACAGGATTATAATGGCTGCTTATAGGCTGAGCAACCCTGCACACCTACCATTTAAGGGTTGATACATCTGCTACCCATTTATAGGTATATACCGCTTACCACTGTGGAGTGCTTCTAACTTTGTGTTCTTTTTTTTCCTTTTTTTTTGTTTTCTTTTGACTTATTTCCTTGAACTCTCTTCTGCCAGACAGTATTTGTGTAATTTTCAATTTCACTTTTGCAGTTTCTCAGGCTCACATTATGTATTTTCTTTTGATGTAAAGGAATAATAGTAGGTTGTTAGTAGAATATTGTTTCAGGCTTATTAATATGTATGATGCTTTTTCTTACCTCTCCTTTTCAGCTCCTTGAAATTTACTTTTGTAGTTACTTTTTGGCAGGCAAAGAAAGGGATGGCATGGTTACCAAATCTTTGGAGTAGAAGCAGAGAGTGGAGGAGAATGTTAATGTGGAAAATTCAAGTGTAGAATCACAGAATCTGAAAGAGAAAGGAGAAATGATATGGGAAAAAATATTAAATGTCTGTTGATCCTTGCTAGTGATACTGGAATAAAATGTGAAACATATAAGGGAATTTGAGGAACTGAGCTATGAAAGAAGGTATTAAATAACGGTTAGGGGAAAGTGTCTTGTAATTTTGAGACTGGAGAAAACTTCAGAATGCAGCATTATGAGATGGAGAACATAATACTGAAAGTACAGCTTTTCTCCTCTGAGAAAATAAAGATTAAGGAACTGACACAGGTAAGATGGGGAAGTGTGGTGAATCTGTCTCATCAACAGAAGGATTACGAGGGTAACAGGTAGACTTCATTTCCCATGACAGGGGATAGAACAACGGTATGGAATAACATATTCTGAGCTAAAGAAGATATATTACTGGGATAGGTAAAATTTAGACTGTGAACTTAACCTTACTTGCTGTGATTACAAAAACCTTCAAAGCATTTTATTCTCTACAGATAAGATGGATGTAAAGCAGGGACCTAAGCCTGAAAATTATGTGCTAGGATTACATACACTGAAATGGAACCATTAGATGAACAGAGCAAAACATTATAAAATTTATACTGGCTTTATAAGTTAAAATATAGACTGATTAATCTCCACTTGTGCCAAATAAATAAACTCTAGTGTTATTAGGAATCAGCTACTAAGTGGCTGTAAGGTTGCATTCCTGAATCTAAAAGTAAAGATTGACAAAGCATTAACTTCAGAAAATTTGAGGCATGGAAAAAAGTTAATAGTCTGAAGTATCCTATCAATAACCATGATGAAAATCTGGAGTAATCCAAATTAATGAACCTTTGTTAATATTATACTTCTACCAGAACTGTTAAAATCAAACACTACATCTCTAACCATGTTGCTGTTTTTGATCCAGCATTATTAATAAGGGTTTACTTGGATCATAGTCAAAACCACTGCTGATATAAGTGGAAAAGTATTAAATGATTTAAAAAAATTAATGCAATGATTTAGAGGTATTTATAACTAGTGCAGTCTATACTGTGACAATATTCTAGAAATAGAGAAATAATACATTTAGTTAAAAATTAAAGTTTTCCATAAAAGAGTAGGAGGTCTTTGTCGAGATCTTTGGAGTTAATTGCATATTCCTATTTGTATGTTGGTCATGAGGTTGGAAATGATTACTAATATCAGGGTAGATCTAAATGATGTACTGCATTCCCTGCCAGGATATGAGCTGGCATACTGACTTTGGTTATAACTGTCTGTGATGGGTTGACCCCAGCCAGCAGCTAAGCACCCACCGCCTGCTTGCTCAGTGCCTCCCCCCAGCAAGATGAGTGAGAATAAGAAGAGCAAACTTGAGAAAAACTCGTGGGTTGAGCTAAAGACAGTTTAATAACTGACGGAAAGAGAGGGGAAAAAAAAAGTGATGCAAAGGCAATCACTCATCACCTCCCAGAAGCAGATCAATACCCAGCCTGTCTCTGAGCAATGGCTAGTTTGGAAAAAACAAACTCCCAGTTTCTTTGTTGCTGAACATGATGTTATAAGGCTTGGAATATCCCTTTGGTCAATTTGGGTCAACTGTCCTGACTGTGTCCCCTCCTAGTTTCCGCCCAGCCCCAATCTACTTGCTGGTAGTGGGGCAGAGTGAGAAACAGAAAGCCTTGATGCAATTGCTCAGCAATAGCTAAAACATTCGTCTGTATCAACAGTATTTAGTCACAGATTCAAAACGGCATCTACAGGCTGCTGTGAAGAAAGTTAACCCCATCCCAGCCAGACCCACTCCACTCTCTTATCACAGGAACTATAGAATTTGAAATATGTAATGGTAGTGGTATTCGTCTGAGCCATAAAAGGCATGGGCACCAATGAAAGTTATTACCAGTGACAGTCATTACCATACAAAAGATGTTCTCGAAATACTTAATGCTAAATGGCAACTCTTAGGAGAACTGGATACTAAAAGAGCTATAAACATAGCCTTTGAGTGTTTTTCATATTCTGCTCAAATTTCATTTTGCCCCTTTCATCCTTTCTTCCTTGGAAGATATGTCTCACTGACATAAGTATTCTTACGTGCCACATACAGGAAGCTAAAGGATTAACATGGGAGACCTAGCCAATCTTCCTGAAATACCCATCGTTGACTGCCTGCTCCTTCCTCCTCCCGAGGAGGGGAGACAGAGCAAAGTGCCTGCTCGTGCCGTAGCTGTAAGGTGCAGAGTCTGTCATCTATCTTAAAACCATCTCTGTATGCCACCTAAGTTAAGCTGCAGAATGGTGTACAGACACACCTGAAGCACAAGCACAAAATCCTTCCAGCTGACTTTATTGCAGGGGGAGTAATTTCTGAGAGAAAGAGCCAGAGACTCCTTGGGCTGACTCCTTAAGTTTCACAAGTGCTTTTCTCTCTGTGCCCCTGGATAATACATTAGAGTAATCATTAAGTTACCCTCACTTTCTTAGTGATCAAAACAGTTTGGAAAGCATTATGGGCTGTTTAATACAGGGTGATTTTCAATGCTTATGACATTTATTAATTTTTAAAACAAATGATGCATCTCTTATAGCTTTGCATCTCTTCATTCATCAGCTGAATGACTAAAGTTTGTGTCAATTCTACTATGGTAAACAGGCAAATCAAATCTTTACCTATACTGTTACAAACAAGACAACTTTTGTCCTTGCCTGAAGGGACAATGTCATTGCCTTGAGCTTACATATATCATTACCATCAATTAATTAGAATGAAGAAAAGCTTTAAATGCCCTCACTCTGATTTATCATTCAGGACTTCTTCAAGCATTAATACAACTGTCAATCATTTAAATCCTTCAAAAATGTTTATAAAAACTGTTGTAAGTATTTTTTTTTTGTAGGGTTCAACAGCAGGAGGTAGTGAGTCCCTTCTGTGTTGACATTTGAGCTTTATCTCAAAAATGCTTTCTCAAGCTCCTTCTAATCTCATTTTCTCTGTCGAAATAATGTCATCTTTCTCTTGGAGAGGCAGCACTCTGCTACTTCAGTTACAGATATTCCTAAAAAAAATTCTGATAAACAAAGAAATAAAAGCATAACAATACTTTATATAAACCAATTGTTTTTGAAGTTTATTGATAAAACAGCTGTGTTATTTAATGTAATAAAGTATTTAATTTTTTATAGTATTTGTCAAAATAAACAGAATTCAAAGTTCTTGATCCTTAAAGTCTTAAAACCATGACTTTGGGTCAGTGAAGTCCAAAGAACAAAGGTGTGAGCTTTCTCCAATCACAGAGGAAAACAGCACACTTTCAGTGGCATTTTTTCACTGCCTTTGATTTGTTGTGGATAAATATTTTCTTTCTTTTGGGAAGTAAAAGAAGGCTGCTGAAAGAATAGTATGCAATGGGAAACTATGGGTGAGTGAAACAGCAACCAGCTGTGGAAATGCTAGCTGCTGGGAAAAGGCAGTTACCATACAAATTAATTCCCATTATACAAGGCCAAAAATCACCTCTGGAAATTATATCCTGTGTGTAAACTCTGTGGGTGTTCACATATAAACATAAAATTGAGCAAACAAGAGACTTGCTTACAAATGCCAAATCATCCTACTGTAACCTTAGTGGTTTATAAATAAATGCTTGATTATAATCCTGGAGTGGATTTCTAAGAGCAGAGAACACTGAAAGCTGTTTTGAGCAACCTTTAGCCTCTATTTGTAGTATTCCAAAAATGAAATGTCATGCACATCAACATCAAACACAGCACTTCAACAGGAACCCAGTTTGCCATAAAATCCACCATAACAATCTGATTTTTTTATATTTTATTTCCACTTTAAAAATGTGGAATAACTGCATTTTGCAATGGTGGTGTAACAATGATAAGTTTCAAGATATAGAGAAAGAAAGAGCTGTATAAAGTAGCAGTATCCTTTACTAGACCCATGGCTGTAGCTGGAAGAAAAAAGACAAGGTTTCAGGCACATAAGCCCTCCAGATGTAGGTCAGATGTAGAAGCAACATAGTTCAGACTAAGTATAGGCTGGGAATAATTACTCTCAGTTTAACTTCATTGTGTTAATAAGACAAACCAAGAAGAAAAGTAGGTGTTTGGTACCTATGAGACATAAGGGCATGACAGCAAAGGGAAGAAACAATGTTTGGATCACTGAGAGACAGAAGAACACATCATTACCTCCTGCAGCTGGAAGCAGCACAAATTCTAACATGCCATGAAACCAGTGTTTCTACTAAATCTATTATTTTTTGGTGTCCAGTGGAATAAAGAATTGTAGTTCCCAGCCTCTTCTTCTGAGGTTGAAGTTTTTTGGAGTTTATTGTTTTTCCTTGAAGATCAGGACTGAGAGGTCAGAAATGGTGTGGTTGTTCAGTGGAAAGTCTTCCCCCTATTGCTAACCAAATGCTTCTGTCCTTTATTGCCTATCTGTGATTTTATTCTGCTTTGCAGGAGTTGTTTGATTTCATCCACAAAAGACATTTGATGCATCAGATGAAATATTTCTAAAATGTGAACACAGAGACTCTGACCGCTCTTTTAGGGTTAGAGTGGACACCCTAGTGGTACTGGATATGTGTTGAGCTAAAATGAAACAAAGAATTTTAACTTGCCTTCTGTTTCTTCAGCCCACTGGTATGAAATTCAAAATAACATGTATACATTATCCTCGTTCCAGCATATCCCACTCTTTCCGGTAAGTAGAAGTACTTCACTCGTTATGTATTTCTGCAAAGAAGGGTGACAGGCTTTGTATACCTGTTTTCATTTGAGTTATGAGGTATTTTGCTTCTGGTGTAGTGTTGTATATTCAGCCCAAATTTGCTTTGACCATTTTCTCCATTAGTTGGTCTATAACATTAAATTTTAAGGAAAATTCTTGATATTTACTAAGCAGTAAAGCCAAAGGGAGACTGGTTTATGATCACTGATGTTAGGCTTAAAGTATTTCTATAAATGGGGTTATTCTTCATCCGGAATGCCACAACCAGCACTTTTTTCAAAAGATCAATTAGAATAAAAAATGTTATAATTCTACCATTTATAAATACTAAAAAATAAAGGGCTTGCTGCACATCAACTTTCTGATTGCTGTGCTAAGCCAAATAAGTGCCATTTTCTCTTTCAGAATCGTATTTCATGCTAACTATTGAACAGTCATATCAATACTTGAGAGGAAATAACATAGGTGTGTGAAGAATTATTTAAATGCATTGAAACAGGAGTTGTGCACTGAAGTAAATGAGAGAAAGCATGAAGGAGACATAATATTTCCTAAAAATACGTACTATCTAATCATATTTACCTAATAGTTAAGTCAATATAGCAATTGAGCTTCTTTTCAAGGATGAAAGAGGACACCTAAAAAAGTATTGCAAAGGAGAACCTTGGGAGATTTAGAACAGAACAGAACAGAACAGAACAGAATAGAATAGAATAGAATAGAATAGAATAGTTCTAGTTGGAAGGGACCTACCACGATCATCTAGTCCAACTGCCTGACCAATTCAGGGCTGACCAAAAGTTAAAACATATCATTAAGGGCATTGTCCAAATGCCTCTCAAACACTGACAGGTTTGGGGCATCGACCACCTCTCTAGGAAGCCTTTTCCAGTGTTAGACTATCCTCTTGGTAAAGAAATATTTTCTAATGTCCAGTCTGATCCTCCCTTGATGCAGCTTTGAACCATTCCGACATGTCCTATCACTGGATACCAGGGAGAAGAGATCAGCACCTCCCTCTCCACTTCCCCTCCTCAGGAAGCTGTAGAGAGCAATGAGGTCGCCCCTCAGCCTCCTTTTCTCCAAGCTAGAGAAACCCAAAGTCCTTAGCGGCTCCTCATAGGACATTCCTTGCAGACCTTTCATCAGCTTTGTTGCCCTCCTCTGGACACATTCAAGGACCTTCACATCCTTTTTTAAATTGTGGTGCCCAGAACTGCACACAGTACTCCACATGAGGCAGCACCAACACTGAATACAGCGGGATGATCACCTCTCTTGACCGTCTGGTTACACTGTGTTTGATGCACCCCAGGATGCGGTTTGCCCTCTTGGCTGCCAGGGCACACTGCTGACTCATATTGAGCTCGCTCTCGACCAGCACCCCCAGATCCCTTTCTGCAGGGCCGCTAGCCAGCCACTCCTCTCCCAACTTATACTTGTGTTCAGCATTACTCTGTCCCAGGCGCAGAATCTGGCATTTGGTCTTGTTAAATTTCACGCAGTTAACGACCTGCTCCACCACCTGGATACTCACAAGTCTATGGGGCCGGATGGGATCCACCCGAGAGTACTGAGGGAGCTGGCAGAGGAGCTTGCCAAGCCACTCTCCATCATTTATCAGCAGTCCTGGTTAACAGGGGAGGTCCCAGACCACTGGAGGCTTGCCAGTGTGACACCCATCTACAAGAAGGGCTGGAAGGAGGATCCAGGGAACTACAGGCCTGTCAGCCTGACCTCGGTACCAGGGAAAATTATGGAGCAGTTCATCATGAGTGCACTCAACAGGCATGTGCAGGCCAACCAGGGGATCAGGCCCAGCCAGCATGGGTTCATGAAAGGCAGGTCCTGCTTGACCAACCTGATCTCCTTCTACAACCAGGTGACCCACCTAGTGGATGAGAGAAAGGACATCTATGTTATCTACCTGGATGATAGTAAAGCCTTTGACACTGTCTCCCACAGCATTCTCCTGGAGAAGCTGGTGGCTCATGGCTTAGGTGGGTGTACTCTTTGCTGGGTAAAAAACTAGCTGCATGGCCAAGCCCAGAGAGTTGTGGTGAACTGAGTTTACTTCAGTTGGCGGCTGGTCACAAGTGGTGTTCCCCAGGGCTAAGTTTTGGGGCCAATCTTGTTTAATATCATTATTAATGATCTGGATGAGGGGATCGAGTGCGCCCTCAGTAAGGTTGCAGATGACACCAAGTTGGGTGGGAGTGTCGATCTGCTCAAGGGTAGGAAGGCTCTACAGAGGGATCTGGACAGGCTGGATCGATGGGCTGAGGCCAATTGTATGAGGTTCAACAAGGCCAAGTGCCGAGTCCTGCACTTGGGTCACAACAACCCCATGCAACGCTACAGGCTTGGGGAAGAGCGGCTGGAAAGCTGCCCAGGGGAAAAGGACCTGGGGGTGGTGGTTGACAGCCAGCTGAATATGAGCCAGCAGTGTGCCCAGGTGGCCAAGAAGGCCAACAGCATGGTGGTTTGTATCAGGAATAGTGTGGCCAGAAGGACTAGGGAAGTGATTGTGCTCGGGACTGGTGAGGCCGCACCTCGAATACTGTGTTCAGTTTTGGGCCCCTCACTACAAGAGAGACATTGAGGTCTTGGAGCATGTCCAGAGAAGGGCAACGAAGCTGGTGAAGGGTCTGTAGAACAAGTCTTATAAGGAGTGGCTGAGGGAACTGGGGTTGTTTAGTCTGGAGAAGCAGAAGCTGAAGGGAGACTTTATCGCTCTCTACAACTACCTGAAAGGAGGTTGTACTGAGGTGGGGGTCGGTCTCTTCTCCCAGGTAACAAGTGATAGGACGAGAGGAAATGGCCTCAAGTTGCGTCAGGAGAGGTTTAGATTGGATATTAGGAAAAATTTCTATACTGAAAGGGTGGTCAAGCATTGGAACAGGCTGCCCAGAGAGGTGGTGGAGTCATCATCCCTGGAGGAGTTCAAAAAATGTGTAGATGTGACACTTCAGGACATGGTTTAGTAGGCATGGAGGTGTTGGGCTGACAGTTGAACTGGATGATCCTAGAGGTCTTTTCCAACCTTAATGATTCTATGATTCTATGATTCTATGCCCTTGATGATTGCCCAATGCTTCAATATATCTAGATCCCTCTGCAAGGCCTTCTGTTCTTCAAGACAGTCAACAGCAGGTCCCAGTTTGTTATCATCAGCAAACATGCTAATGGTGCATTCAAGTCCTGCATCCAGATTGTTGACAAATATATTGAACAGAACTGGCCCTAGAACTGAACCCTGAGGAACACCGCTGGTGACCAGTCTGCAGCCAGATGCAGCCCCATTCGCTACAACCCTTTGAGCCCTGCCGTTCAGCCAGTTCTTCACCCAGTGCACTGTGTACCTGGTCAACTCACAGTTGGACAACTCGTCCAGAAGGATGTTGGGAGGAACAGTATCAAAAGTCTTGCTAAATCCAGAAAAACTACATCCACCGCCTCCCCTTCATCCACTAGGCAGGTGACCTTGTTGTAGAAGGATATCAAATTAGTCAGACAAGAGTTTCCCTTTGTGAACCCATTTTGACTCTGCCTGACAATTGCATTGTCCTTTAAATGCCTTTCAATAGCACCCAATATGATCTTCTCCATAATTTTTCCAGGAATTGAGGTTAGACTAACAGGTCTGTAGTTTCCTTGGTCTTCCCTCTTGCCCTTCTTGTAAACTGGGATAATATTGGCTTCCTTTCAGTCAGCAGGGACCTCCCCAGACTCCCAAGACCTTTGGCGGATGATTGAGAGGGGTTCCTGCTGTAACATCTGCAAGCTCCTTCAGTACTCAGCAATGAATCAGGCCCCGTGGACTTGAGAACATTCAGCTGATACAGCTGGTCCCTTACAATTTCAGTGTCTACAAATGGAAAGTCACTGTTCCTGCAGTCGTGGTCCTCCAACTCAGAGGACTGGACAGCCCAAGGTCTATCATTAATATTAAAGACTGAGGCAAAAAAAGCATTGAATGCCTCTGCTTTTTCTTAATCTCTATTTGTCAGGTGATGACCTTCATCAAATATCCATCCAATATTTTCCTTAGACCTTCTCTTATGTTAACATAGTTAAAAAAGAAAAAAATGAATCCCAGACAATTAATCTTTCTGGCCTAGAATTAGATCCTCTACTTCCATCTCTGGCAAAACTTCTCTAGAAAAGCTGTCAGACTTGGAAATAAGTTAGACCTTTCTTGACTGCCTTGCTTTGGATCCATTTTATCTGAGTTTTTTCTCAAGTGAATGCACAGAAGTATTTTCATGAGACAAGTTCTCAAGATGTTTGATGTAGTCAGTGCTCTCCTTGTTTGATGTAGTCAGTGCTCATCCTTGAGAAGGATGAATTACCTGGAGGCACAGCCTGATGCCTCATGCTGAACAGCATCTTGCTCCTCAATTGTTCCATTATACTAAGTGCTTGCATTCATAAAGTGAAGATCAATTTAAAATAAGTACAGTGACACAGTTTGGCCCTTAGTACTCATATTCCTTTATGGCCTTTATACTACTCAAATTCCTTTTCAGTAGCGCTCTGAAGTGTCAAACACCTCTGTTATAGCAGGGTGTTTATGTAGTATGTGGATTTCCTTAAATGATCCAAAATAAATTTTATAAACTATTAATTCGCTGTAAAAATAATTTGTAAACTTTCATGACATTTCTTGTTGAAAGTGTCATGCAGGTAAAGGTCAGCTTCCAAACATTGCCAATAAAAATCACTTCAGAAGATTAAGTTGAATAATTTACAACAAAATAACTGCAATTTTTATTATATCTTAAATGTCATGATGACACACAAAAAATCTGCCTTAGCAATTACATTGTGTAAATCAACTAATGCCTGCACTGTCTCTTATATTTTCATTATCAAATACAAATTTCACACAAGGAATAAATGTCGGCTAGTAAATTTTTGAATGTCATAAACATATTCATGAGTTCTACTCTAAATATTTTAGTACACCATAAAGGGAATAGATACACCTCTTATCCATAAAATACAGATTTATGTCACAGAAAACCCCCCAGTTTTATAACCCTACTAATAGTATTTTAAATCCAAGCTGGGCTATGATACATAATAAATTGTTAGTTGTGCCATTAGATCATGCCAGCTGCAACACAGTGTTAAGGCCCAGTAAGAGATGACTGTAATTAGTGTAATTTAAACACATTAGCTAAAAACTGCAATAAAAATATTTTAGAAGTTATGCACTTGACATTTTTAACTTAAATAGCACAAATACACCATTTAGATATGTGTATTTGTACTGCCTATTGTACATTATTTTAGATTTTAGATCTTTTCACTTTCCTAATAGTGCATGTAAGACAGTCATCAACCATTATTTTATAAAGTTAGCCCTGAACTTCAGTGATTAAATTAAATTCCCTGGGGAGACCCACCATACACATACCTTAAGTCTGATTTAAGGGCAGTCTGCAAATGCAGATAAGCAAATAAGTGTATACATCATTTCTGAAGAGGATTCATAGGATAGTCTTTAACAATTATGTGAGATGATTAACAGGCTACCAAGCATTCTGGACAGAATGTACTACATGAATATAGTCACTGGTGTCCTGCCAAAATTGCATGCACTAAAGGAAGTCCCATTAGCAGAGAGAAATGAAATAAAAACTGAACTTGTCCAGATGGTTAAAAAAGATCATATTTAATAAATTTAGAGACCAGCTGACTGGTCTAACTGTATAGCTACTGTTGTAAAACTAAATTGTCTTGAAGATTTAAATAAAATCATCAAACATGGTCTCAGTTAAAAGGTCACATCATGCTTCAGAATGCAGATTATCTTCAGCACTTTATAGGAATCAAGAGTTCTAGCAATCTCACTTCTGCGGAAAGAACCCAAAATACCTCATCTGCAGGGACACTAGTAAGATTCCAATTTTTTTAAATTTTATTTCTTTCTTTCTTTCTTTTATTTTTTAATTTAATTTAACTTCATTTAATCTCATCTCACTTGCATTTTATTTATTCTATTTCTATGTTGGTCATCTGGAGGGGATTAGGATTCTAACAGTTAATATCTACTGACAATAATGAGAAAACCACAGATTGTTATTACATTTATATCATTTGGAGACATTTCCCTCTGATGTGGGTACAAATGATTTATTTGGACAGTGACAGAGCTCTGTTAAGTTCAAGGACCAGTGCTTGGCCCTTGGTAAGGTGAAGCACTAATGTAAAGTTTCTGACCTTGTACACCAGGCAGTTGGAGGATGCACTGAAATTCCTCTCAGGGCAATATGTCTAATAAATGATTCAGCAATGGTCAAAGACTAAAAGGCTCATTGTGTTGCCTTTTAGCTTGCATCAAGTGGACAATTCTGGTTGGTTGTGGAGAGCTGTTGTAGGGATGACATGAAGTAACTCTGAAAGACATTGTGAGACCTACTAAATACCTCTGACTCAGAGAAGGATCGGATATCAAATCTGGACATTCTGTTCTAACTTCTCATAAATCTCAGAAAATCCCACAGGTATAAAAAGGTGAAGAGAGCTTCTTTTTATTTACAGGATACTCTAGATTTATGAGGTGGACCACAGCTACAAGATTCAATATCAGGAGCTCTCATTATTTAAGAAAAGAAAAATGTTTACTGTCAGTAACCTGGTTTCATATTTGTAGTGAATAAGTTTTTGGACAGTACCCATCCAAATATTACTGCTGTCTCTTCAATATGTAGAGACAAAATTTTATTAATTACCTGTGGCTTGTATGCGAAGGAGAGACATTGTAGTTTTAGCAGCATCCGGAGTAGGTCTGTGTGTATTAGACACATGAAAGAAATCAGCTTATTTTCTATATTCTGAATGAAAACTATCTAGACACAGAGTGACAGCAATTCCCCAGAACATTGAAAATCAGACGATCTTAGTAAAATCTTTCATTTGAATTGAGAAAAATCCTTACTTGATACTTAATAATTCATGCTGTAATATCCACATATTTTACTTTGGCTATTACAAGTCAACAAATTTACAGGAACAGGAGAACTGTGTAATGTTTGTAATTGTTCATGTGGTTAAATGTCCTGTCATTAAGAAGGAATCTTATTTCAGAAATATGCAGAAATATGTGGAGGCAGTTAAATTTTCATTACTTTTTTCTGATATATGCAATATTTTCAAGCATTTTTATTCTGTAAAGAATCAATTATCCATCAGAAATTTGTCATATAAATTCTTTCACTTGTGATATAACAAGGCCTGTCTTTTAAAATTAAACTTATTTTTAATGCGGCCATTAATATCTCTTTGATAAAAGGATTACCCAATAATTTTGCTGTTACCATGTAAATGATTACAGGTGCAACTTCAGTATTAAAAAGTCATATTGTCAAGTGGGTTTAAAAGTACTTATTCTCTAGTATTGTGATAATTCATACAAAATCAACTAAAATAATTCAAACGTGAAATTGCTGTCACTGTATACTTGGACAAAAGGAGTTACTGTGGTGCATCTTTAGATAGAGAGTTTATATTTCTGTATTTGGTCTGGTAGAAGAACAACTGGAAATATTAGTACTTCCAGCCATGACTGGAAATTTATTTTTGCATCCTTACCAATTTGGGCATGAGGAACAGGCAGGGTTTTGTAAATAAATATTCAAGCCTGAACCTTTACGAATGGCTTTGTGTTGAGTTGGATCTGCACCTAAAAGGGAACTTTTTTCCATTTCAGAAGCTGCTTAAACATTACCTCATTGAAAAAAGACTTTATTGGTGGGTGAAAGACAGCCACATATTCTGACCTTTAAACCAAGAACTGAATCATAAGACTGCTGAAGTTGGAGGACATGTTTTTTTCAGGTTATAATATGGCAGAAAGTCAATGTTTTATTTAAAGTCAAGAACACACATTTTATGGACATATATGTTGTCTTATATATGTTATCTCCTAGTTTAATCTGTTCTTTTCCTTGATTAAACAACTTGAGAGAAAGTGAGTGATCAGCACCAGTGGAGCAGAACCAGGTACCAGCAGGGAACAGACTGTTAGAGCTGTATGACAGAGGGAAAATGGGTTGTTAGCATCTGTGTCAGAGAGGTCAGTGGGGATTGAAGTCACTGTCATAAGTGCTCTCCTAGAACAAGACCATTAGCATCCATAAGTCTTACACAGATTTATCTCTAGGTATGATCTACTCCATCCACTATACTACATGCCCTCATAGAAAACGTGTATGAGATCATACAGCCTCTGTGCACCAGAAAGGATCTGACACACACAGTCAATAAAGGACAGGAGAATTATTTTTAAAAAATAACCACTAACCTATCAGTCCTGATCTTCAGGGAGTCTGCAAAAGACCTCCACAAGAAGAACCTGGGGACTAAAAATCATAACTTCAATGAGTACTAGAATGTATGAACTCAAGACATACACCAGTTTTACAGTATACTCTTTTTCTCCTTTCAACTCAGAGTCAGTTTGCTGCTCCTCATCATTACAGGCAAAATTTAAAGTTATCATCCCAACATGAGGACTGAGGTCCAGAGTAAATGGTTCTGCTCTGGCTGTGGGAAGAGAAGTGAATAGAAGTGCAAACCTGGGACAGAGAGTTAACATGCAATCAAAGAAGCATCTGCAAAGAAAGTCAGGTGTATCCTAGGATGTATCAGCAAGTGTAGCCAAGATGTCAAGAGAAGTGATTTTTTCCCTCTATCTGTCACTTGTGAGACTGCATCTGGAGTATTGTCTCTGGTTTTGCACTCCACAGTGCAAGAAAAGCACACTGCAGTGAGTCCTGTGGAGGGCCATCAACATCAGGGGATGGAGCACAGACGTAAAAAGAGAAGTTGGAAGAAATGAGTTTGTCCAGCTGAAAGAAAAGAAGGCTAAAAGGTAATCTTTCTGCTTCTTCAGCTACCTAATTGGACTCTTCTCAGAGTGAAAAAGTGAGAGACAATGGACACAAGTAGGAGCATGGGAAATTCTGACTAGAAATAAGGAAGAACTTTTTCACCATGAAGGTGGTCAAACACTGGAAGAGGATGCCCAGTGGTTGTGTATCTCCATACTTGGAGATAGTCAGCACAAGACTAGGCAACGCTCTGAGAAACCTTGTCTAGACTGGCCCTAAGCAGGACTGAATGACCTCCAGGGGTCTTTCCAACATAAATTATTCTGTTTCTATGATCCCTAGGAACTCAGGATGGTGTTCCTGCTGATAGGAAAGGGAAGCACTAAGGTCTCCCTTCACGACAGCAGTAGTAACCATTTTCCATCATTTTACCAAGTTCTGGTATAGGCAAAATAGAGCAGCTGGGTTTTAAATAGGTATCTTTTCTGTCTTCACAGTCTGCTATTCCAGCCAATGCCATTCCTATTAAACCTCTAAACCAAAACCAATGATCTCTTTTCACTGAGCTTTAAGTTTGCTGTTATGTCAAATGCCATGAAAAGACAGTATTTCTGAAAGCTTTTGTTCATTCTCAGCTAAGGTGCTCAAAACCTTGCATCTTTTGCTTTTTAGACCTTTATGATTTTAATAATGTTTCTGCTATTTCAAATAATAATAATTGAATCAGGGAATTATTATCTGCTCTGTTTTGCAAAAATATACAGTACGTGTAGGTACATATATACCTATTTGTAAAACATTTTCAAGGCTTGATATGGAAAGTTCTAAATAGATTTTAAGTATTTCAGCTATCGTTGAGTCAACGATACAATGTCTTTACAATAGTAATGACCAATCCATCCAAGATATTGTTATTAATATATTCAAATCTAAAATGAAATGAAACAGAAGCTTTGAGCTCAGCATAATAAGACATTCCACAGAGAGTGGATGAAAGAGACAAAATATTGCCAGAGACATAGCAGTAGAAACAGTAAGTTACTTTCTAAAATGACAAGCAGATAACACTTAGAGGAAATAGTTCCTGGTTATTCACAGGTTTCACAGCAAGTACTTGTTTCACAGTTTTTTTTATACCAGATCAGGATTTCACTATAATGTGTCTGGTGATGATGTTACTACTAGTCATGTTTGGATATTTTTGTATTAGTTTTTGAACATTTAGGCTGCTGAGTTTTGTGTGAAGTGCAACCTACATAGTGAACAGTCTGGGAGAGCTGCCAACAATAAATTGCAATAATCCAACCTTGTTGTTATAAAGGCATGAATCAAAAGCTCAACATCTTGCTGACACAGCAATCGTCTTAACCTTGTTATACTCCTGAGATGGTAATATGAAGTCTTACCGATATTGTTGATATGGCTCTCTGAGGAAAGCTGAGGGTCAAAAATGACTGGAATTTATCATAAAGAGCATTTCTTTGCAGGATGTCCAGCAGCAGAACTGTGATTTCATATTAAATTGTCACTGAAATGAGAGAGATATAGCTGCTTGCCTGTGGAAGCACAGCAGGATGCAGGCAGCAGCCAAAAATTTTTTATAAAACCCAGTGAAATGAAATAAAACCTGGTATTTACATTTTCACTGATGATTATCTGATTTTAAGGTTGCCTTGTAGTTCTTTACAGACCAAATAAAGTTTTTTAGTCTGCTCCACATTTTCTGAAATTAGAAGTTTCCAGAAAGCCCATATCTAGGTTTTTACAGTTAACTCACCGTAATGGTTGGGGGAGGAGGTTTTATTTGTTTCTTAAGGAACAGTGTGCAATAAAATCAAATCAGATGAACCTAGTCAATTTTCAGTAACAGACTCATATCCAGTTGAAGATTAGATGGTTCTTAATTTAACATTTTGTTTTCATTAGTATAGTAGTCTTTTTGTATTTACATATTGTAAGGCATAGCTACTGTGGCCCAGTAAATAGTATTTTTACAATATTATTAAAAGACTAACTTGACTTTATATTACCTCACCACTTGAGGCCTGGTGTGGGCTTATCTTATCAGGAACTGATTTTATGTTGTTTTCTCTGTGATAACAATTGTCTAGAGGTGATTGCTGACTACTTCCTTTTGGTTTAGCTCTCTGTGTATGGTAAAGATCTAAAAATCCTATATAGGCACTTAGAAACAAACATTAGGCCTTTAGGGCTGGTAGAGGCTATTGCATAACTTTAATAATGTACTGATATGATATGGAAAATTTAGCTGGGAAGCAGTGAATAAAGAGTAAGATGACTGTGTTACAGAAACCTAAAAGTAACCTCAAGACTACCTAAGGTTTGGAGCAGTGGAACTAAAAATAACTTTTTCATGCCAATTAGTATCATAGGTTTCTTGGTGAAGAACTAAGCATACTGATGACTTTTAATACCTACCCTTCCCCTCCTGCCATACAAATTCTTCCTGAGGAAGACTGAAGGTGTGAGCCTTAGGATGCAGAGGGATATTGGAAGGGTGAGCATAGCACTAGAGAAAATACTAGGAAGTTTAGTGTATTAGTTTTAACTGTATTACCAATGAAGTTTTTCTGTAATTTGATAATTAGAACTATGAGTGTTAGGATTGTTGTCACTGGACTAATAACTGTTTTATTTTGATTAGCCTAATAAGACTTCCATTAGCCTAATGATAAATTCTTAGATCATCATGTAAGGTATTCTTGTACTAGGATTTTCTAAGTAATATATACCAATATTGTAGTTCTGATTCAACAAAAATATTCTGACAGTTCTTTGTTTGATGTTTCTGGACTTCCTGATTTCTGATAAAGTTTATATTTATCTAGATGTCTCTGCATAAATTCAAGTAATTGATTCTATAGACAGAAGAATACAAAAAAAACCTGGAAAAAAGAGGAGAATCTGTTTCCAACTTTCCCAGTCAAGAAAATTGAAGATGGAAGATTGGTTTTAGGCAAACCTTTCCAAGTTTCTGTGACAGGCAGTGGGTTGGAGATACAGTATGATATGAGATGTATAAACACACACTTTTTCAGAAGGTAAATTTCATTGTAGATACTTTGAAAGCAAAATCTTCTTGACAATAGTTTTCTCCAACTGCCAGGGGAACAAAGCATTGATGAAGAAACCTTGCTGTATGATCAGAAGTTTATTTTTAAAAGGATAAAGTGTCATTGTTGCAACAGACCAAATGGGTCTGTGCTAAAACAGATCCAACTGCCAATGATTCACAAGGTGGGAGAGTAGAAGGACATGCTATTTTTTAGAAATAGCCTTACAGCTATGCATTTGCTGTTCACCTTTTTACATCCCCACAGTGTTGGGTAAGAACTCGAAGGCTAGGGACACTATCATCTTTGCTCAGGTTCCTCTTAATCTGTGTGGCAGCAGGAGCAAATAGGAGCCAACCAGTTCTTAACTCCATTTCTTCAGTCACTTCATTAAATCTTCCAAACTTTTTGATTCTCTGAGAGATGGCTGCCTTGAATCATAATGAACTATCTGGAGAGAATATTTATGTTTACAGGATCACAATCCCCTCCAGTGACCCCAGTTCTCTTGGGTTTCAAGACACAATAGAGCCAAAGCCTGGAAGCTCCCAGCAATGGCCATTCTGTGATAGAGTAGTTTCTGTGGGAGGTGAGACAGTAGGTGACATCTCTATTAGAAGGTGACTGGATATTTCTATTTAGGGAATGAGCAGCTGTTTAACCTGCTTTTCATTTTCTATAAAAACATTAGCATTGCAGGAGGTCTGATAGATATTCCTTTCTTTAAGAGCAGCCTAGTGTAGTCTTACCGGACTTGAAGAGACATGGTCCAGACAAGCCAGATTCATCCAGGTTCTGCAGCAGACAAGTAATGTGGAAACTAGTGAAGAAAAAATGATGCTGGCAAGAGACCAGACCCTGGCACTGACCTCGGCACAGACTTAGATAGCTCTTTCAACTTATACTGTAAAGACCTTCAGCCATGATCAGATAACAGATATGTTGATTGTAAACAGAAACCATTAGAGAATGACAGAACTTCTTTCAAGAAAAAGGTTCAAAAGTAATTTAGGATAACAGTAGAGCACATTATTTTAATGAAAAGGCCCAGTAGTAGCATCATGTTTTCCACATCAAATAGCCATATTCATGTTCCCCTAAGATCTGGTCTAAGGTTTTCAATATGAAGTTGAAAGTACTGTAAATTTTCCTCATATACAGAGGAACAAATTCTGCTCCTCCACAGTATGGGGATCGGAACTGTACAAAAAGGTGTTTGTTAAAATCTTTGTAACCACTGGCTACAATAATTATTGTTTTCAAAGGATACTCAGCTTGAACACTACTGACTGTCTTCCTGAGGTCTTCTCAGGATGGGAAAGATGTAGGAAGAATTTGGCTGGCTGAGAAGAATTTGCTTCATGACTAGTGCTCCCCACTTCTGGGCCATGTTATGAGAAAGCCACCAGATCTTTGTAACAGGGAAGGAAGTGACTTTGTATTTTGCAAAAAAGGCCTCCCTCAGGGCAGCTTTTCTTACTACAGATGTCCTTCACCTCTGCCCCACTGAACTAATTTAGTCCACAGATGGTAGAACTCCTTGCTAACAAGAGAGAGCTTTTCACTGGCAAAATAGTTCAAGTCAGAAACTGAGTTATAAAAGAAATGAACTAGAGTTCAGGCAGTAGAAACAAGATTTCAACTGCTGTTGGAAACCACACCATAGAGAGGTCTACATGAAACACTTCATCTATGTGGAAATAAAGTTCTTTTGGAGATTTCTTTTTTAAAAAAAGAACATAGTTTTGCACTGGATACAAAAGAGGTTATAAAGAATTTATTCAATATCACTTTCTAGGGAACCTGTGAAATATTCGTGTTTATCCTTTGATTTGAGTTGCAGTGGCATACTGGTTATAGATACATTTATATGACCATTTTTAAAGGAATAGTCTATCTGTAACCTTCTGTTCTTAATTAGGTACAGTTTTTCATGTCCTTGTGTATTTTGGGGAATAGAAACAGGCCTAAGCATGTGTTTAAGAACTTTGTTAAACTGTAAACTCACTCTATTTCTTGGTTACTTGTTGTTAAATAATATGGATAGTTTCTTGAACAAAGCCTAAAGGAAAAATGTTCACCTACATAAGCAAGCCAGAGTGAAGGATGAAATGACTCCTTTAATTATTTTCATCTTTTTGGAAAAAATTCACAACTGGATACAACTGGTAGGAAAAAAGAGCTGTAATCCATAGATCAGAAGGACCAAATAACATTTTTTATAAAAAAAACAAACAACTTTTACCCCAGGGACTATTGGACATGCACACAGAGGAAAAAATGGATCATCTCTCATCTTTGAAAAGGCAATTTGTTGAGCTAAGGTCAGTGGTTGGATAAAGTTGAGAATTCTACATTGCAGCTACTTACTTTGAATCCAGCCTACAGATACAAGTTTCAGCTCAGAACAAAGTCATTTTATCATTTTCTTAATAAGCATAAACACTTGTTCAAAAAAATACTTGCCTATTTTAATCAGTCCTCTCTAGGATCAATAAAACATAGGTATTGAACGCTTTAATACTTGCATTGGATTGTTTCATGTTGTATCTTTTGACTAATAGTGGTATAGAAGTAAATAGCAATTTTGCAGCCCAATATTTCTTTTAATTTGTCCTGGGAACTGGGAGAAGAGGGAGAATAGAATGGCAATGCAGAGCAACCTATGTTCTAAATATAGCTTTTTTTCATCACTATTATTAAGACATGTTTGCAACTTATAACTGATTTTGGATGAAAGGGGAGAGAATCTATGATCTGTTAGATTCTGTGATGTCAGTAAATAGCCTGCCAATTCCCACTCCCTGAATGTGTTATAGCAGCATAATGTCCCCAGACACTGGCTGGAAAGCCAAACTACAATTACTTACCAAGCAGAGAAACTACTGAGATACAGTGCAGCATTCTCTTTGATTTTTGTGGTAAATTACTGAAGACCGCAATAGAAGTAGAGCCCTGTTAATAACAAAGCTGTCCAAGGACTGCATATAATTCTTCCTGTCTCTCCTTCTGGAAGATGTTTTTCATATTTATTTTGACTTTTATAACATTACTTATAAAACAGTATCCCTTCTAAAATAGTATTCCAACAATCAATTATCTCTTTCCAGTAAAACCAGGCTTCCCTAAAGGTATTAGCAACTGTAAAGACTGTAAGCAGGAAGACTCTGCACACACTTGGATTGTATACTATCTTTGCTTTTATAGGGAACAAAAGACCTGGTAGTGAGTATTGACCTAATTAGGTCCCCAGGGTTTCCTGATACTGACTGAATAATGTCTCAGTATCTAGGGTCTCTTTCTCATCTGGAAACTATGGAACAACACAAGCACTGAAAATCATTGCTGGGTTTTCTTTAAATTTATTGATGGATTTAATAAGTCTGTGCTAAATTTTTAATTAAGCTGATATATATTTTTCAAATGTTTGTGCAGTATTTTTCTTTCCATGAAAATAGTCTGCAGTGACTCTCCATTTGAAAAAGATATTCACAGCAGGTTCACAGTATTGCAGTAGGATCAGATGGGATAATGAAGGGACTATGTACTCTTGGAAAGATCTGGTAACACTGTGTATTTTGGCAGGAAAAGGCAAAGCAATGTTATGTGAAACTCAGTGTAATTTACTTATTAGCACATAATTCACCTGAATAGCTCATTTAAAAGCCTGCAGAGTGCTTAGACACATTTGCTAAACACAACTTGATGCTTAAGACTTTTGTTCCTCCTGCTTTTGATCAAGTGCATTGGCCTCAAGAAGTAACTTGTGGGCTTTCTTCTCCAGTCTAATTTAATGAAGGGAGGACTCCCATTGTCCTTTTATTCTTAAATTGAAATCTGCATCTTTACTTTCCAGATGGTCTTGGGCTTTGGCACTTGGAAGATTTCAGTATCTCAGAAGACTTCTTATGAGACATGCTCTTGGCCCATTGAAAGCCCTCTCTACATTTTCCCACGTGCCCCTCACCAGGAGACTCCAGTGGTTCTTGTCCTGCCCAGCTCCTCCCTTCCCTCTTGCTGCACAGTGCAGGGAGGAGAGGGGGTATGTGAAACATGCCTTCCCCTCACTTGTTCATAACCTTCTTTTCAGTGTAGAAAAAAGCCCCTTTGCTACTAATTGTTTTGAGACCGCTGCAGGGAGAATCGAGGCTGATGACCTGTTTCCCTCACCTGTCGTGTGCTATCCTGTAGAATCTGCAAGCAACCTCTGCTCAGGCAAGGCAGCTTTACCTTCTGCAGACCTGCCTTTCAGATGATGTAAAGGTACATAGCTCCCTTAAATTAATTAAATTTAAATTGACTTACACAACCGAGAATTTGGCTGCCTGCTGAATTTGCAATGAGTCCCTCACTTTTGTGTGGCTCTAATGGATGCCCATGATCTAATAAGTGGCTGCTCTTTGCACAGCAATTTGGAGCGAAGAGCCTCTGCTGAAAGGCAGCTCCTGCTGTCAAGCTCCGGAGGCGACTACTGGCAGTGGAGCCAGCCCTCCCCATCATGCCTGCATGTCTCAGTCTCCCTCACAGCTCCTGTTGCTGGTTCAGCAGAGCCCTGGAGCTGCGCCAGCCTGCAAGGGGAGAAGAGAGCAGGAGATGGGCAGGAGGAGTCGTCAACCCTTCCCAGAGGGGACAGATAACACCAGTAATCAAAAGCACTAAGAGGTTATATGGGTAGGTGCCCCTTCTCCTTTTCTTCCAGGCAGCAATTAACTAGATATTTAGTTTTTCCCAGAATTACAGGGTTTCCTCTGTGGATTCAGGAAGCAGAAGATGGGAACCAATAGCTAGAAGATAGTTCTCATCCTACATAAAATAGAGCTGTATCTTTGTTAATTTTTAACAGTTTGCTGGTGTAGTAAATGTGTACTCAGTGCTGAAGATGGATTAGAATATGGGTCTGAAGGCAGAAATTGATTTGACGGCGCTCTGACTGATTTTTGGCAGTAGAGCCCTTGTTGCGTCATTGCCAATTTCTCTGTGTCGCTTCGCAGTAAGTGACACTTCCTCCAGCTCTTCTCTGGTTAAAATTCACAGATGCTTCCAGGAAAGCTTTCCAAAAAGCAGCGCTCCGCTTTGCGTTGTGGACTTCGTGAGAAACATCCCTGCGCAGGTCGGTGGAACCGCTGATCCCTCCATGGCAGAACATTTAAGCATGCAGTTATAGACATGTTTAAGTGTATTTCCAAATGCTTTGATGAATCTGGCCTGTTGTTTGATCCTAAGGGCTGCTGAAGGAAATAAGGGTCATCCAAGCCTGGGCTTTGGCTGGTGAAATTTTGGTGAAATTTTGTCTTCCTGAATAGATGTAGAAAGCTAGCAAAGCACTGGCATGGTCTGAGTATTCAGACCTTAGAGGGTAGGATTTGACCTGTAACATGCAGACTTGTAATTCTCTGTCATAAGAACCAAAGAAAATCCAGTTAGGGAGCTGTTGTTTTGGGAAGGTAAACAAGCTACATGGATTTGGGGAATACGGTGCATGCCTGTAAGTATATTTGTTTGTTTCCTGTTAAGAAAGGAGTATTCTGCCAACAATAAAGCTGTTAAGAATAAACTTTGATTCCTGCAGTTTTCCTTCACTGTACCCATACTGAGATATTAGGAAATGCTGGGGACCCTATGGAAATGGTCACGATTGTTTATTTTTACTTATTATTAATAAAAGTAGCTTTTACATCCAAATCTACTGCATGGTAGAGATTATTATAGCTTTTTGTATTCCTTCAAGAATCTCAGTCAGCAATCCAATCCCACTCCAACCTACCACAATACTGTTAATAAAGAATATACAAAAGGTCATTTCTACAATTCTTTTAATTTTCTTTCTCATTTCCATTTTCGAAGAGTCTAATGACAGCAGAAAGAAAGGGAGTAGGATTCAAATGACTGGTTTTTTTCCCTATTTTTTGTTTGTGATTTTTTTTTTGCTTTTTATGGTGGAGTAAGACTCATTCCATTATTCTGGCTTCACGTGGGGTTTCTGTGTGCTTAAAGTTCAGGATATACAGAAATATTATGCAAATTTAGGAAATTATTGTAGGACCCTATTATGCTCATAGGCATTCTTGAATTGTTTATTGTAAATTATTTATTTAAAGTCTTTTTCCCTGTTCACACCATATTCACTGACATTCAGAAAAATGAACAATCTCCTATCTCTGCAAATGAATAAAAATAACGATATTCCAAAAGGTAAAAGTTTCAGATCCTGGGAGAGAAACACTGGCTATTATACAGTGCCCACATTTCTCTGTTGTATTGTCTCTGGCTGGGAGCAAAGATGATAGGTAAACCTAATGTCAGCTCTACCCCACCCCTGGAATCCATATGTGTTTTGGATATTTTCTGTACCACTTCAGCTAGCAGCTAAATAAGTTGCTATACAATTGAGAATTAAACCATATACTTGCACACGAAAAAAACCCCAAGTACTTCTGCAACAAAGAATTGTGAACTTTCCTTTCTGAGCACTCTGAGCAGCTAAAGTAGGAATGATAGTTTATACTCTAGGCTTTGACACTAGAATATTTCATATTTAATTTCCTGAAACATGTATTCCTGCTCTTGGCTGCTCAGACTGACAACAAAATGAAGTACAAAGGCCTTGGATATAATATACTGCTCCCATAGTCCTGGAGTGGTCTCTGCAGGCTCCAGGTAAGTGCCAAAACCTGCCAGGATATCAGCTATACCACAATTAATTTATTTCATATTGCTCTCTTTAATGATCTTTCAGCAGTACCAAACTGATGTCATTTCTACAGCTACTGTTCTTCCCTATCTCGTCTTCATTCTCCCTCTCAGCTTGAATAAAATAACAGAGATGAGAGATTTATTTTTGATAGCTCATTGTTATAAAGGAGATAGCTCTGTGGCATTGTATAATATAAAAATCTTCATTACACAGATATGTTTGAGAGCATTCTTCTCGAAAGAAAGCCATGTAGTTGAATTAACTCTTAGTATACTCAACATATAAAACATCGTTTTGATTGTGGTACAGCTCAGTAAGCACTGCTGAACTGCAACAGGGAGGGAAAAGTTGCCAACACTTCCAAAAAGGTAGCAGAATATAAGCTTGCTTCCCATAGTTATCCCAACACACTGTAATAAAACTCAGCAATCCCAGTTCTGATTTATATTTGAGTGACCACACAGTTGTAAAAAGACATTTCAATATGCAATCACTTGACTGCACGTTGAATTCACATTGAGAATGCTTGTGTATTGTGTCCTACAGAGCTTTTGATTCAGAGGTGCCAGAAACTCACCGCTAGACCATTAAAGCTGCTGGATCTTTTCTGATGCCATCTTCAAAGAAAGACAAAGTGCTTTTGGAAAGCTGTAGGGAGTAATTGCTTTTTGGCATATTAGATGGATTGAGACAGCTAGGGAGTTGTATTTCTCTGGAGATAATTTTATGATTTAGTTGTGTATACTTCCAAACTCTAATTAATATTCTAATTCTGTACAACCAATAAGAAAAGCACCCTGTGTACATTCTGCTCCTTACACTGAATCACTAATGGCTTTGGGCTAACTTGCACACAGCAGAGGAGAGATATACATAAGGATGGGAGAACTCCAGGAAGCAAGAGTCAGGAACAGGCATAACTAAAAGTCACGCTTTGCCCCAGCTGCATGGATTGCTGTGAAGAGTGGCATTGCACTGACAGCAAAAGGTGGGAAATGGCTTATTCCTTTTCATATTGAGCAAAGGAGGTGGAAACACACACTGCATTCTCACTGCTGAAACAGTAGTCCTAATCCCCCATTTTGGTCTACAGGAGGCATTGTACCTGTGCTCTACCCCAGGTGCTCCTGGTGGGATAGCGTGGTCATATCATGTTTCCTACCCTGAAAGGTACTTCAAAACTCCCATATAATCCTCTAATTGGTTTTAATTGGAGTACAAACTTCATGAGCACTTGTTTCTTTTATTAAAATTATTTGTATTGTCCAAGTGCCCAGAAGCTCATTCAACGTCCTATGTAAGTAAAGGATATAAGGTTATAAACATAGATCTTATTTCAGATAGCTTGCAATTGAAATGCAACACAAGATTCAGCAGATGTGGATAGATGGGTGTGGGATGAAACAAAGAGCTGATCCCAGCTAGGCTGTTGCCCATTTTTATTTCTAAATAGTACAGTAAGAGAAAGTTTACGGAGAATTTGAGAAAAACAATGAAACATCTTCATGGATAGCTTTCCACATGTGAAGAGAAAGATGTAAAATCCCAAAAGTATCTGTTCCAAAATGTAATAAAACTGTCAGATGGGGGGGAGACAATGCTGTTATTTCAAACTAGAGTTGATAGGGTGAGTGTACAGCAAAAAGGGCTTTGACAGTGAGGACTATCAGCTTGTATTTGACATGAAGAAGAGGCAGCTAATAGCAGGACTCAAAGGGAGAGATGACTTTATTAATCATCTTTGGAGTAGCATTGCTCCACATACTGTTAAGAGAATATGGGCTGTATGACAAGGTGGGTGGCTGTGTAGAAAAGACTGATCTTAGAGATGAAAGAATATGTAAGGTTTATAGTCTGAAAGCTAGAACTGTCAGTGAAGCCTGAGTCAAAAGACTATAGACCTGCATGACAGGCAGAAGAACAGCCTTGTGCAACAGATCTGAAAAATTAAGATAGCAAAACTGAAGGAGGAGAAAATGAACTCATCTGATCTCAGAATTTCTGCCACAGATATTTCCTAATATAGGAGTAGGAATGGAAGAAATAATGTCAAAGGTGAGCCACATCTAAAACTACCAAAAGAAATATTGTAACAGGAAAGATAAGGAAAAGAGTAAAGGGGGAGACCTAAAGCACAAAGGGAATCAACAACTCCATCAGTGCAAGAGAGGAGAAGAGAGGAGAGGAGAGGAGAGGAGAGGAGAGGAGAGGAGAGGAGAGGAGAGGAGAGGAGAGGAGAGGAGAGGAGAGGAGAGGAGAGGAGAGGAGAGGAGAGGAGGGGAGGGGAGGGGAGGGGAGAGGAGAGGAGAGGAGAGGAGAGGAGAGGAGAGGAGGAGAGAGGAGGGGAGGGAGAGGAGAGGAGAGGAGAGGAGAGAGAGGAGAGGAGAGGAGAGGAGAAGAGAGGAGAGGAGAGGAGAGGAGAGGAGAGGAGAGGAGAGGAGAGGAGAGGAGAGGAGAGGAGGGGAGAGGAGAGGAGAGGAGAGGAGAGGTGGAAAATTTGAGATCAGGAAACATAATGTGGTAAGGCATGAAGGGGGGGCGGATGTCACAGTAAGAGAGTTGAAATCATCAACAACAAAAAAATTGTGCTTGGAGAAGACCAAGGGAAAAAGTCTTTGTGGTGAATAGGAGAGCTCCAGGCTGAATGATGGGGTTAGACTGAGGGAAATGGAGTTATGTGCTGAAATACTTTGTTGACTGAATTCACCAAGGGTAGTACTGAAGGAAGGTTTTGATTCATACCCCAAGGATGTTATTAAATTGTTTTTAATCCAAAACTGATTTAAGCATAAAATGCATATGCACTCCAGACATCTTTATCAGGAACTCAGTTTCTCAGTTTGACTTCAGTCATACTCTCCACTCCTTTTTCTCCTTCTGACCTCTTGCTTTTTGAAAATTTGAGTTTTAGCAAAAGGACTGAAGATGGTACTTATTCAGGCCAATTAGTTGAAAGCCCAGAATTCATTTCTCCATAGTCTGCTGCACCAGAGGTGTTGGCCTCTAATCCTGCCACAGTTCTTTTTAAAGCTTGCTAGGCAATTCAGTGATCCCACCCAGGCTTGGATCATATTTGAACTTTAGGTGTTAGTATTCCCAGAATAAATATTTCTTTACATGGGTATACAAATGAAGTTAGGCAAAGCCCAGCAAAGTTTGGAACTAAATAGAATGGTATCTAAATAACTTATCTGCCTGGAGAATGTGGCAGTCCCAGAAAGCAGGAAACTAGATAGATGACACAGATGGCTAAGACTGGATCCCATTCAAAATATCTGATGTGCAGTTCTGTCCATGTGCTTGTGATACTCAGTTATTCACCAGTGAGGCTATTTTACATGTGATCTCAGATTGTTTTGTATGACTCATCATTTTAAAAAGTTGTGAAGTGGGATTTTGAAAGTTTCTGATTCATATATTTTGATAGTTTTAATTATTTAAACAGAGGAAGAAAAGGATCACTGTCATCGAACTGCACAAGCTAAGGAAGTAGTACAATGTAATTAAACTTTATAGCTTATAATATAAGTAAATTGCTTGTGCAGAGCAGGAAGATTTTTCCCCTCTATAATTCTGAACATTAAATACTGGCTGCTGCCCAAGGAAAGATAATAAGCAAGATGGGACAGTGACTTTATCTGATATGTCAAATTCAGGTTTCCTTTGAAAGAGGGAGCCCTAATCTGTGTCTCACATCTCCAGTAAATGCAAGGAGCCATATATTTAAGCACTGAGCTGTTATTTTTCTCTCCTTGTGTCTACAGCATGGCATCCTTTTGACATTTTGTCTAAATACTTAAATCAAAATTGTTGTCATTACGTATCTGGTACACCCTGCAGCACAGAGGGAGGTGCATTTTTTTCAGATGTGATAAAGCTGTTAAAGAATCTCTTTTTAGTTTAAGTGTATTTAGCCATATGGTATATTAAATAAAGTTTTCAAAATGCCTTGAGTCTTTATCCAAGTGAACATAAAACAAGATACTCAGTAAACCGACAGCTCAGGTATATATATAAAAATAGATCAGATAAAACCATGGTAGGTAATTTTTTTCTGAAGACTATCTACATGAATGGGATTTTTGTCTCACTCCTGAGAATACTGAAGTAGCTAAGATGCTTTAATGCGTTCTTAAACCTCTCTCAGTTCATTTTTTAAACTGATATTGTGATTTTCCCTTTGCTACTTCATTTTTATTGTCTCTTACAGTTATCCACGTTATCTTTCCTGATAGTGACTATCAGTTCATATTCACTTATATTATGATCTTCATTGCTTCATGTTCTTTAGATTATAGCTACAAAGGAAAGTACCAATTTTTTTAACTTCCTTTTTTTTGGGGGGGGGTCATTTGTTCATCTCCTCTAAATTTTTTTAAACTCAGAGATATGAAAAAACATAGTCCTAACCTGGATTTAGATTATTGACATGCAATGTAATATTGCATACTTAGCAGTACTTAAATTTACATAGTTTAAAAGTATATATCAGATATAACTACTGCCTATAATAACTTTCCTTCTCCTTGCAAGCTCGTCTAATTACATTAGTCCCAAAACAAAGACTGACATATTCTTTAGTTCTCTTTAAAAATACAGTAAATTTGTAAGTAGAAATAGGATAATTTTTTTGCCCTAGTTTATTTGACCTTCGTCCTCCAGCTATTAGATCCTTCCTTACTTCCTTCCATAGGCTGCCTGCTCCATGGATAATTATTTTGAACAGGAGCACTCTCATAGAAGTTTCTGCTCCCATGGAGGTACTGTGTGGACTCTTAGAATCACCTCTCTTCCTACCTCCCCTCTCCAGTGCAATGGCAAATATCATTATTTTTAGCAAAAAGTAATAACTTGTGCCAAATGTAAAATGTCATAGATTTTTTTTTTCACAATGGACTAAAGGACAAGCTGGGGCTGCTCATAGACAAGTGAGTTGGATTGTGACAACTCCTAATCCCTATGCTGGAAGTTAATCAATCTAGTTACAAAACACCCTCAGAAGGGACCTCTGCAGAAATGGAAGAGGCTCTGCTGCTCATAGTACCTGGTCATTATGTCTTTGGATATCTGGAGTACAAGAAGTTTGGCCTGATTTATGTCCTGGGTAGTTTATCTTTTTCACCAAATGCTATAAAATAAATTTCCTGTGAAGTCTTAATATCAGCCACTTGAACTAGAGTGTTGCAAAATGGTCCGCTTTCACAGTACCAAAACATGTAATGCCAAAATAACTGACCTAGTTTACTGAAGTAGAAAAATAAATAAATCACCTTTTATTCTGAGATCACAGCTGAACATGAACCTATTTGTGAAACTGAGCCTACGTGTATTTATTTACTTGTTCCTGTGTAGAACTCAATTCTTGTTCTCAATTACAGCTTTCACTATTTGTTGAAGTAATAGTTATGAAGTTTATGTATCTGTTTATCTTTCAAGGCGGACAGCCCTTGTGGGGGAATGTAGATAACTATTGACAGAGGAAAAGGAAGAATTTCTAAACAAAGAAAAACAATGCCCCAGGCTTTATCATGCCATCCTGTCAAAATCTGTTACACTACAAAGACTTCAGATGTGTGTGATATTCCTGCCGACAGTGCTGAGTGTTTATACATGGGCAGATTACTCCCCAGTGTCCTCTGAAGACGATAGTGACAACATTGAAGGAACCAACTTTTTTCAGCATTTAAACCTCAGTCAAAGTTAAATTCTATCCTTTGAGTTCAATGAATCAAAACTGAATGCTAATAATTATTGTATTTGCAATCCCAGAGGCTTTACAACCCTTGAGACTGAGCAGTAGCATTCAATTAAAGAGGGATGAAACTCAGAGAGCTGCCTTGTTAATTGGCCCAAATATTATGCAGTTAATGAAGTGTTTTTAAGGTTTCTGTAAGCTCATGAAAGGTCTGAGCGATATCGTTGCTCTATTAAGAAGGGGAAAATAGTTATCAATAACAACAAAGGCAAATAGTTCAGGTGAAAAGGTTGACACACATTCCCAGCACAGAAATGAACATAGCCTTGATTCTCTATTTCTCTGTGTCTTCATAACTTTTTATATGACCTCTTCTTTGTAAACCTTTATAATGCAGTGGCAGTCAAACCTTCCCACGGTAGGGATGAACTAAATGCTTGCGGACCCTCTCACAGTTCCTTATACCCCAGCATCACATACAAAGACCATATATTGGTATCAATAACTGAAGAAGATTCTCCAACTTTGCTCTTTAAAAGACTGGCTGCAACAGCTCAGTGTCTTGAGGTGACCATTTGCTTTTGAAGAAGGGGAGGAGAGGAGATGGCAGATTTGCCAAGGGAGATACAGAAGGACCTGCTTTTAATGAACAGCAACGTGCACCTCATCAAGAGGAAGCTTAAACAGGTGACAAAGCTTGAAAAAGGTGGTGTGTTTTGTGCTCTTTTCTGCACAGTGTTTTTAGAAATGTCCAACAGTTTTTTAAAATGTCCAACAATACAAAAACAATCACACAACCCCTGGTGATAACCATCTAATATTATTTCTGGTTTTCTTTGCAAGGCACACTGTACAAGCACATTTGCTGATATTGAGAATATAACCATCAGTTTAAGAGCAATGGGAAGTATATTAAAAACAGGATTTTTTTTTTAACATCTGTTTAAGGATATATGATACAGTAGTAAGAAGTATGAGTTTTAGTTACTGAAGTGTACAGCCTCCCCCCCCCCAAAAAAAAAAATCTTCCCTTTCTTAACTGGATACAGCTGTTAGCATGTGTAAATACTGTTTTTAACCTCTGGTTTTCCTTGACTAAAGGATGTAATGTGGTCAAAACTTGAGAGTCTGTCATTACATTTGTAGTTTGTATCTGCCCTAGCTGTGTATTTCTGGTCACATCACCTTATTTTTGTGGGATTTGTATGTATGAAACAAAACTTATATGTGAAAGCAGTGTTGGTATAAACAAGCAAACCCATCAGACTGGTAGGGTATTCCTAAGCCTGTGGTGTCCGCCTAATTTTGCTCCCATGAAAATCAGTTGCAGAACTCTTACTGCCTTTGCTTGGGGGTAGAGCTAATCCATCACTAAACACTTTTGAAAATCCCATCTCTGGTTCCTTGAAATCTCGTTATACTAGTGAATGGCAGAAGTAATTGCGCATAGTATAAAGCAAAGTTAAAACTAAGCTGTAAGAAAATACGGAATTGCAAAAATGTGGAACATGGTCAAAACAATGTTTAGAAGAAAAGGTGGAACTACTTTATCAGTCAAGGATGCAACTTCCTGGTTTCTGAGTGAATCAACGGATTATGCCTGGAAAATGAATAATAATTAAAAAGACAAAACAAAACCCAAAACTAAAATACACGAAAGTCCACTAAAATCCAACTGTAAGTAATTAAAAGTTTTGCACATAGATTGATTTTTTAAAACAATGTTATTTTGAACTTTGGATCTCTGTGCTTGTGACAAGCATTCATCTGGAATAATGAAACACTTTGAAATGCAATTAAAATTGATGTCTTTCTTTGACACAAGCCTATTATATACATTGCTTTTGGTTTCTCTTAAAAACACGGTACTTTCTGAGGAGCCTCAAACTAGCATCTGCAGGCAATGAATGGTGTTTGAAATGTCTTGACAACAATAGCAGAATGACTGGCTTCCCTCCTCCAGGAGAAGATATTTGACCAATGTGTCAGTTTTTATCTTTTTTCATATTTTATTTTATTTCAAGTATTTTATTTTATTTTGCAGCTTACTTTATAGCTATTTATTGTCTGTTACAATCTAATTCACAAGCTGCCTAGCTGACAGCTCAGTGTAAGTTGTTATTCAATGTAAATAACAGTCGCACTTATTCCAAGAGAATAAGGCTCTATTGTATACGTATTTTTTAATTGAATGTGCTCTAACTTGTCCAGGCAGAGCAGCCATTTTTAGGTAGTACTTGTTATAGAGAGCAGTCATTATTTGAACTTGCAATAAAATGCAATTTTTAAATTTTATTGAAACATGTACATTCATAGATAGATACTTTTATATCTGCTCCAAATATGAAGAAAATTCAATGAAGAATGCAAGACTGTTTAGATTGAAGATAAACAGCACTTGGTAAAGTGACAATCATGTCCTGCCTCCCCCCCATACCATGTGGCAACCTCTAGTCCACATGGCAAAGACTAATCTAGATGGGCACAAACTGTGCAGTTGCTTAGCAGAAGAAAATGCTTACATTGCTTAGCTTTAGCATTTCAGTCAGGCAAACTGTCACCTCATCAAAGTCTTTTACAAAACTGTCAGCATAGCAGTCTGCTTGAATGTTAGTCTTCCAGCCATTTTGGGATCAAATGTGTCCTTCTTTATGCCACTTTGTGTATCGTTCCTTCACACTTCATGTTCCTATCCTGTTAGCACTTGTGATGGACTCTTGACATTTTTGGTTTGCCATGTGGTCTGAAAAGTCACTGTTCCCTTGTTTCCTGGGGGATGCTGAGACCTTCCTCCTGCAAATCTTTCTGTTTAATGCTTGAACTACATCCATTGAAAGAGAGAGACTAAGTTCCAGAGGTCCTTCATCCCTTGGCTTTGGAGGTCAATATTGTATGTATCAAAGGGGGGAGGAAGAAATCCCTGGGGACAAATACAGGTTCACCTTCTGCAGGAGGACTTTCTTCTTCCTATCCCATCTAATGCATACACTTAAAGATGAAATCTGTATCCCAGCTTTTTTTCTTTTTTTTTTTTTTTTAATGCTATCTATTGTAATTTGTGTAACCAGAGACTGGATATTCTTCTAATGCATCTAGGCTTTGAGTTATTTTAATCCCTTGGCCTCCTTTCTAGTTTGATATCTTATTCTGTTCTTTCAGAGATCTCATCATACAGCTTAATCATTTGTGCACCTGGGTATTTTAAATGTTTTACTCCACTGGTTTGCACAGAAGAACTGAATATCTAAGTTAGCATGAAATTAGTATTTGCAATAGGATCAGGTTGTTTTATTTATTGAAATTCACCAGAAAGTGAAATCTATTAGAAGAATCTTAACGTAACCATTATAACAAGCAGTCAGTAAATCAATAGGAATTTTGCCCTGGCAAGGAATGCTACTGTTTACCCAAGTATAATTTAGTCTGAAAATGCCAAAGTTTATTATCATTAAAGCAGTGAAATTTGACAGCCTCCTAAAAAGGGCAGTGGGGGCAATTTGCTTCCTCCTTCTCTTTCTCCTAGTCCTCTCTAGTTACATTTAGGGAGAAATTTCTAAGGTTTATCAGAGAGTTGTTTGTTAGGTGGGGGATTTTTTAGCTTTTCTTTCTAAGCAGGAGCTATTGAACTCACTGGGAATTAAAACTTTAAGAGGACTTTCGACCACTTACACAAAAAAGAGACCTTAGTTGAATAAGCTGGATCATCATACAAATCTAAGTGTTTCAACCCCAACAAAGAAAAAGTAAAATTTGTTCATATGTACAGGACATGTGATACTTGCTGAGATAAAGCAGAAGCTAGAAAAAAGGAGACAGGGAGAACCAGGTTGTGTTATTGTTGCTTGAGAAAAGACATCCTGATAAGCAGCATCTTAAGTAGTTGGAAGAATATCTACTAGTGATTGCAGACAGTTCAGAGACATTTCTTCAGAGAACAAGTGAAACACAAACTCCTTTCAGCAAAGGACAGATAGATGTTGCTGGGTCAGAAACTGGATTATTCAGTAAAAGAAGCAAAGCAACAACTGAAGTTAATATCACTGAAAAAAATGAAGAGGCAAATGCAGCAGCTCAGAGGGACCATACTGAAAAGATAGAGAACAGAAGGACAAAAAGTAAACCTGCCCCCTTCCCCTGTAAGGAAAGAAACTGAAAATTGAGTGGAAATGATAGAATCATAAGCGCAGCAAATATAGTAAAGGAAAAGAAAATGGAAGGCAGGAAGGAAGAGGTCTCCCAAACAAGAAGTAATACAGCAGAGACTTATCATGAGCTGACAGTCACATCTTTGGACAATGATAGCTGGAATCAATTTTAGTACATCTAAACATCTCCCTGTATGTGATCTTTCATTTTTGCTGTTCAGGATGCTAAGAAATGATATTGTGTGAGAGACTTCTCCTTGTTCACTTCTTAACAGCTCTTTTCTTACTCAGAATCCTTCTGGGAATTGACAGCCATTTCTGGCAGCAATTCAGCCTTTCCACTGCTGTGTACAGCAGGGGTAATGCACTTGTGTTCTGGGCTATTACACAAGCTCATGAATTAGTGGAGGGTGGCTGCTGTTTTGTGCGTGAATGTTTCACATCAGCTTCCTAGGTAATAATTTAATTTTGCTGATTTTAAAAAATGGAAATCAGTGATTTCTAATGGAAAATCTTTTCTGCCAATCCAATCAACTAAATTAAGGCACCCATTTAATTTAAAATTGCTTTTACAGAGTAGTACTTTTTTTGCCACCATGCCTATTTAAGTTTGCCATGGGCAAGAATCTTTGCTGTATTCTCAGCAAAATCTATGCAAAACTGTTAGAGTGCTTTTGGAATCTTTAACGCTTGCCTACTGAAATAGCAGATTTAGTGGGATGGCAGAGTAGGGGCTGGAAAGAAAAAGAGAGGAAGATCTGCACTCACACCTACAGGCTTATACATAACCCTACTTATATCTCCCCCATAGAAGTGTACTTGTCCTTTGCCTCACTGTTGTATAAAACTTCAAGTTTTCTCATCATAGAGATATTTTCTTGCTACTGTGGCGAAAAATTAAAAATGTATTCACATCAGCAGTTCACTCCAGTGATTTGACATGGAGGATATAGGTATCACGGTTTGCCATGCATCGATGCAGCTTGCATGATTTTTCTTTGCTGCCCCATGGCTGCCTTTTCAAAAGACAGCATGGCTTAGAGGGAGCTTGCAGAGAGTGAAGTGCTCTCAAAACCTCTGTGCTGCTCAGAGCTCTGCTTTGTAACTGTAGGGTGTGGGGAAGAATGAAAATTCAAGTCAGTTAGCAAGTTACGTGTTTTAATTATTTAGTTGATATCTTTGACATTCTTTTTTGGTCCAGAAGGGTTCTTGAAGGGCATCAAGGATTAATTGTTTACATGCATCCCTATTTAAATTGTGGGAAGCTATACCTGAGCTGTTGAATTGCCTTCCTACTCTTATGAAGCCTTCACTAATCTTCTCTGGTATGCTGAGGCTGCTTTGTTTAATTGGTAATTATTTTTGTTTCCCTGACTGAGCTGTTAGTACACTCTTTAACAGTTTTTGGCTGGTTACATAAATTACAGCATTTTCTTCCTTTTGTATCAGGAATCCTGACTTTTCAGCTGGTGCCGAATAAGTGTGTGCATCAGTGCAAAGCCTAGTTCACGCTCTGAGCAAAGGTGTTTACTTGGAAAATATAGTGTTAAACTGTTTTCATATTGCTAACAGGGTGCTGGGGTAAAGCAGGCTGCATCTGGCTGGATAACATCTCACTCCAGGGCAGTGTACAAAAGGTTGTGTACGCTTGCAATCACAGATACAGCCCAGCAATGCCTCTCCCTCCCTCTCTTCCTCATGCTTACCAGCCCCCTTCCGCATTCAGCTAACCTCCCCATTTTATAACTGAAGAGTTCTCCAGATCTGGCCACCTTGCCACCTTGCAGGGCTCCCAGCCATTGGCACTTAGCTCATCCACAACTCCTTCCTGTGGACTCTGTGGGAAGGCAGGTTTCCGAGAGGAAATTGTAGCATGAAGGTTAAAAAGTAGCAAGGCATGGCCTTGGAGGGAGGATGCTTTTATAATTTGTGTGTCGCAAACTGCACCTTATCTTGTGGTTCCGGACCTAAGAGAAATAACATGAACTTTTCTTCTGTGCAGACACACTGAGTCCCAGAGTGCCCCAGCCCCTGTGTGAAAGCCTCCAGCAATGGGCCAGGTGGAGACAGCAACTGCTCTGTAGGACATAAAACAGTTTCTACCAGACTTGTGGAAGTAGTGGGAGCAGGAAGAGTGGCTGGAGCCCCACACAGTCCATGGAAAGGGAAATGGGCAGCATCCTCTGAGGGATTGACTTGGCCCTAACTGCAGCCAGTAGCAGAGCTGTTGCTGTCTTTGAGCCACCTCTTAGAGCTGGTGTTGGACGCTGCTGAGCAAGGCTGTCTTGGGGTTAACGTGAGCTTCTGTGGAGGCTGGTAGGGAAAATGAGTAAGGAGGTTAATGTGGTCTCCAGGAAACAGCAAGTTTCCTCAGCACTAGGTGGGGAAATAGAAGTGAAGACTTTATCACTCATTCATGGGTAGATTTCTCATCTTCTTTTTTGCACAGAGTGAGTTTGATTCTATTTGGAGAACATGACTGGTCTCTGTTCTACACTCAACTCTCACTTTCACTGCTGAGCTTGTTCTTACCCAGCTCTCAAAAATTTTAGTTAAAGAAAATAATGACACTGTACAGTTTTATTTCAAGATAGTCTACCAAGCATAACTACAGGAAACAAAGGAAAGCAGAAAAACAAACAGGTCTGACAACAGGGACATATATTAATAAAAAAGAGTAAAGAGCACACCTGCTATTTAACAGGCTGAGTAACACAGGTACTGATAGGAAGTGGCTCACCTAAAAAACAATTAGTCACTGTCACTTACAATGATAAAGAAACAGGAATGGCTGGACAATTAGAAAAAACAAAGATGAAGCAGTGGTTACCTGGCCTTTCCTGCTCATTCTAATTTGAACTCTGGCACGTATGCGCAGTCTAACTGGTGAGTGACTGTTTCCCATGTGGAGTCAATGGAGCATCTCTTTGGTACGGCCTCAATGGGTGTCTATATGTTCTTAACACTGGATGTTCTTGGCTGTCCACCAAGGATTAAAAGCAGCTGAATTAGGCAACCTAGAAGCAGGAACATAAGAAAAAGGTAAATCTCAGGCTTTGGTAGATAGGTCACATCGGTTGTGTAGACTTTAAACTCTCAGTGGAGAGAAACAGGCACTTTAAGACATGTTTATTCTCTTAATATTGATGTGCAAAATAAGTTGTACAGGTTGTACTGTAGATAGGGCTGTTTTGTTATGTTAATTATAGAGGGACCCTAAGGGAAAGGTAGCTATTTGCACTGCAGATATATTAAATTAGGTGAATATAATCCTGTCCCTATCATCTTCAAGGAAAAGAAATGAGGGCCATTGGAAGATCTCACTTGGGTTAGCCTGGGTCAAGGGCTTGGGAGATCAGCTTGATTTGGCTTCTTAAGGCAATGTGTTCAGGAGGAAAACATGAAGAAGGCAGAAGGAAGAAGGCATGCCCTATGAGGAGCGGCTAAGGGCTTCGGGTTTGTCTAGTTTGGAGAAAAGGAGGTTGAGGAGTGACTTCATTGCTCTCTACCACTTCCTGAGGAGGGGAAGTGGGGAGGGAGGTGCTGATCTCTCTGGTATCCACTGACAGGACATGTCGGAATGGTTCAAAGCTGTGTCAAGGGAGGTTCATACTAGATATTAGGAAACGTTTATTTACCAAGAGGGTAGTTAAACACTGGAATAGGCCTTCTAGAGAGGTAGTTGATGTCCCAAACCTGTCAGTGTTTGAGACGCATTTGGACAATGCCCTTAATGATATGTTTTAACTTTTGGTAAGCCCTGAATTAGTCAGGCAGTTGGACTAGATGATGGTTGTAGGTCCTTTCCAACTAGAACTATTCTATTCTATTCTATTCTATTCTATTCTATTCTATTCTATTCTATTCTATTCTATTCTGTTCTGTTCTGTTCTGTTCTAAAATAGCAAGATACTTTGGGAAAGTGAATGATTTAAGTTCAGAGAATTATTTAAAAGACTGATTGATTGCTTTCCACATGCTAACAGACTTTATGTGCATGGTGCAACTCTTTGGGTTTCTGTTGTGGGAGACAAATGGGAAACCATCTGCAGACAAAGATGGCCCTAAATAGCCAGTCCCGACCACTTCATGGGAGGAATCAGAGGTGTCTAGATCCCAGACAGCAATAATGATCATCTTGATCATGGGGGTAGTGAACTTGCATATTGTAGGTTGGTGGTGTGAGGCAGACACCAGGTGCTATCACAGAGTGAGCTCTGTGCTCATCACTGACTGTGATGTGTGATGAATATTGTTACAGTCAGAGTTCCAGGGTAGGTCTCATTCCCTGGAACTTCTGCCCCATGGACAAGTGGGAAGGGAGAAGGAAAAGGACACAGCTGACCTTGTCTATGCTATGATTTTCATGACGAAGTGCAGACTCTCCCAGCCAGGAGAGTAGAGACTGGTGCCAAGCGTAGAGTATACGCCAAGGAAATGCTCAGCTCACTATCTCCTTTGCACCTCATCGTCACATAGTGTCTTGACAGGTCCTTGCTCCTGATTATGCCCGTGTCTGGTTTCCCAGCAGCGGAAGGAGGACTGCTTGTGCAGCACATGCGTTGTGTTGGGCAAGACGCTGACCTTAATAAGGCACTTGCTTTAGGGCATGCTTGATTCAGGGTGTCCATGGGACAGACAAGTCTGATGAAATGCTGTTGTGTTGGGGGGTGAAAACACGTGGGATAAAGAGGTGGTGAGTCTGAGTTCACTTCTGCCTAACTCAGAATACTGAAGAGAATATAGATACAGCTATAATCAGGATAAGGCTGTTCTGGAACTTTGGGATCTCAAAGCTGCTTAATTTGTTTCAAATACTCTTAGTCAGTGGAATAATATCAGATGCTTTAGGTTGCTTTGCTTCAAGGACTGCTTGTAATTTTTTTTAAATGTCCTCCTCTGTTTCAGTAGTTGTATGGACTATACATCAGCCCATTTAGAATAGTTTGTGCTTTTTCTTTAGCAGCAAATAAAACTAGTCATTGATTTAATAACTTTCTTCTAAAAATTGATTCTGAGATGCTGCAGAAACTTCATGAATGAGCATAGAAAGAAACAGGTTATAAAATTTGTTTCAGCTGAGCATGTTTACATCTCTGAGAATGGCTTCCTTGGCAGAATAAGCCTCTTTTCTTGATAAAACTGTTTAAAAAATTGTTCAAATAAAAATAAAAAAATCCTGGCAAGTGTTTTGGAAAAAAAAAATGAAAAGAAAGATACTGAAAGTGTGTAATCCCATTGGTTCCAGAAGCCCGGAGGCCTGGTAATGCTCCTTCTGTGAGCTAGGAAGTGAGCAGCTGCCTATGAGAGAGGCAACTGAACTGGGAATAGGACAAGTGAGGTAACTCACCTACAACTAAATGACACATCTTACCCTGTCTCACACTATAAATACCAGTGGTTGCTGAGTTGCATTCCCCAGAGCAGTTACTGCTCTAGTCCTGTCAAAATGTTATGGGTCATTCTGAATTGTGCTGTAAAAAAGTTATTTATACAAATCTGACCTCTTCGGTTGAGGAATCTAGTACTTTTTATGCAAATAAAGTGGTCTCCTTTCCCATTCAGTCTATACCTCATTTTGCTCTACTTTGCCCAAATTCACTGCGGGGGTTGGGGGTAAGGTGGGTGTAAAACATGTTCAAAGATTCTTACAAGTGTGTTGCAGTCCCTGAAGGAGATGTTTTGTAAACATAGTACAGAGATCTAGTACTGTCCATCATGACTTACTCCAGGTCTACTTCTAGCCTAATTTATACCCATGACACAGATGAAAACATCTCACAAATGACATCTACCTTGGGCTGAGTTAGATGCTGTGCTCTATTTAAGTCTTACAGTTGATGTTCAGAGCTACATTACTGTAGCCCTTGGTACCTGTGAGAAAAACAGCCTTTCCGTTGCTGTAGGTATGTTTTCCTCTATGTTCCTGTGCTCTTCTACTATATTTTCTTAGTACAGTAGGGAACACAGGAGACTTTGTAGTCCTCTAGAGCCCAGAGAGTTTCATGCAAGCAAGGAGCACATATACCAGTCACAAATATATGACATTAAAATTTGTATTCTTTTACCACTTGTAACAGAAAGAAACCATGTTAAATGCAGTGATATTTACACTTTCCTTCAATTGCTTGTAAGTTTGCCTAAGCAGTAAAAATGTAGTTGTAGACACATTTATTCATACATTAACAGCTATACCCTTGAGAATATTTCAAGCAAAACTGCATTTAAATAGGCTGTTTATTTGTTTTAAGGACTTTTAAAAAAAATCAACAATTAAATAGTCCATCTGTTCCCCAAACACTTCTAGTTAAACATTTGACTATACAGTTTTGAAGAGGCAATTTTGCTAAATTGAACATTCTGTGTTGCATGTGTATAAATCCTTGACTGCTACAGGGAAGCAACAGAGTAGACAAAAGCATGGATTTGCCAAATTAAAATATGGTGTAAAACAGTGGAGTTACACCCACTTAAAGTACATTAGGTTACTCTTTTCCTCTTTCTTCTTAGAAAAGTAGAAGTTAAAAATATTCCATTCTGGAAGCTGGGTTAATCTTACAATTAGAGATCACAATGAATGGATCTAAAATCCCTGGGAGTGTACCGTCAGCATGTATTTGTGGCAATCACTTTTCAAGGTGGGTTTATACCCCATAGATTTATTTTTCCCGCATTTTAGTGTTGGGCTAGAAACAGCTGATTCTCCTATTAAAATGAGGCTCCACTCTAAAATCAGGGCCAAAACTTGCTAATGTTATAAATGCATACAGACAAAAAAATGGGTGATTAAGGATAATTTATAGTCTTCATTAAATGAACCTACATTATTCTTGGAACAAAATGCTTTATTATTAATGGAAATTCATGATTGTTATTAATTACACATTTTTAAATGCTTTCATTTTAACCTGTCATCAATTTCCCATAGCAAAATGATGTGTTCCAACTTTGAATGTTCTGAACTTCACTTTGCTCTTAAATTTTGTCAAGATTTTCCTTTGGGCAATCAGGTTTTTGGCAAGCATTTCTTCCATTTAACACTAACCATCCCTTCAGTCTTCATCTTACTTCCTCAAACTACTAATTGTAACCTTGCTTTATCTTTTTCTAGGGTAGAAATACCTTGAGGATGCTGAAGCAAATTTTAAACTGTTGTTTCATTGCACCTATTATTATTGGGTGCTAATTTGTGCAATCAGGAATAGGAGATTAATTCAATATCCTCATATTTTTTGTTTGCATGCAAGTTAATTAATTAATTAAATAAATATTCCTTCAGGAATTTTTTTACATGGGCTGGCAACACTTCAATAAATAATTCCTTGAAATTATTGTATTGTATTTGACTCATCAGAATATATCTCCAGAAATCAAACTGTATATGCAAAACAGACATGGAGGCTGAACCACTTTGCAATCGCAGATGGCAGGACAGATGTTACAAATGTGCTACAGTTATAGAGAAACATCAGCACTCTGCGGAATGAATATATTATCTCCAACGTATCCTGAGGATGCCAAATAGAATTGCATGAGATAAGGCAAATTCTGCTTTACTGTTATTTTAGAGGTCTTTCATGGCCATGACTAGGAGTACTATTTGGCCTGATCTGTCTTTATATTCTAGTACAGAAATTAAAAAATACATGAGCCTGTTCAAAAACCAACCAACCAAACTAGGAATATTTACCTGGGAAAGAAACTAGATGGTCAAAGAATATAATAACAAAGAGTAATAGGAAGCAAACATTTAAACTGGCACAGCATCAATGTGTTTGTCTCATATCTTGCTTCTGTCTCACTGAAAATTGTCCAAATCTTAGCATACTTCTTCCCAAACTTCCCTAAATTCATCTTATTATTTTTCTTCTTGTATTTTTACCTTTCCTTTTTTGAACACACTCTCTTTTTCTGACATATTGCCTCTGACTTTTATTCAATGCATTTAGTAATTTCATCTGATTAGGACCTCAGCGTTTGTTTAACTTGTGCTAGGCTGGAATTCTCTTTGGAAACAAGTAGCTGAGCAATCTTCCTTCCTTCCTTTCTTTCTTCCTTCCTTCAGCCCTTCGGTCCTTCCATCCTTCTCTCTCTGATCTTATTGAATATTATATAATTTCCAATAGGTTTTGAACTCCAGGCATTCATCCAAAATCAACACCTTTCACTTCTGTCCCAGTTTAGCAATGATCCTTCTATTTCTGGACATCTTGCTTTTTTAGCTTTTGATGGTTTGGTGTCAGAGTAGGACCACTGGGTGGTGGATGGAGGTTGGTGATTGAAGGGTGACTGCAAAAAGACCAAGAGAAAGCAAATCTACTTAGTGCAAAAGAAAGGAGAGTCTGGTCCAAGGACTGGGGCTGGCATGTAACTGGCAAAGGGTTGTGTAGAAGACATAAAGGGAAACATAAGGAAAAAAGAAAGGAGTAGCCAGTCAGTTCTGAAAAGGAGAATAGAAGGGTCTGAAAGCTGAGAGGCTGTCAGAGGAAAAATTTGAAGAGACACACAGTGAGGTCAATGGGCTGGAATTTTAAATTGAACTGATGGGCAAAAGGGGATGGTATCATGGCCAACACTGCAGGGTAGAGCAATGGCTCAATGGCAGTAATGGGAGAGTTTGAATTGTAGACAAGATAATTTAGATTTAGCTGGAAGTCTAGGGAGGAAAACATGCAATTTAGCAGGGATATAAAGAAAGAAAAGGTGATCTAATTGCAGGTTGCAGGCTAGAGAAGGAGGACAGAAATGAGACCATGGGAAATCAGGAGACATTGCAAATTAAATTAATACTGTGGAACACAGAAACTGTACGAGGAAATATGATGTCTCATATACTGTGATGACTTCACCTGTTGTCACAGCACTGGATATAAGGATGAGTCACCAGGGATGAATATTACCTTATTAATTTGAAGAGGATAAAATGTTAATACTAATCTTGAATGGACAAACAAAACAAGTTAAAAAATTAGCTGCAAGTACTTTATAGATATTAAATTAAAGGATTTGCTGCTGTTGTGTCTTAGGAGAATTGCACAAAGGAAAACAGGGGGTGAATATGACTTTTTGGGGCTTTCTTTTCTCATTTTTGTCTGTGTGGATTATGATTGTTGTAGAATGCCGCTCTACTCTTTTTCCATTTTTTTTGCTTCTTTTGTAGCAATAGCAAAATGAAATGGACTGTTTTCCAAATAGAAAGAACCAGATAGCTTTGAAAAGTCAGTCTCCTGCTTCTTTTACTTTACCACAAGGACGATAACAGATTTGCGCCCAAACATCAACATCTAAACCCAAACTCACAGCAAAATACCTGACAACAGGCAAACTCTCCAGATAAAAATGAGGATACATTCTGATTCCTTGCATAACCTAAATTTATCTATCCATTATATTTTGTTGTTACATATGTTTTTATTACTATTTAAGGAGTTCCCAAAATTGCGTAAGTGCTTTATGGAACAGATGAAAAGTACAAAGTTCCTCTCCTGAGAAACTGTGGCTCAGATTCAGATGTGAAGCAGCAAGTAAAGAAGCAAGAAAAGGGGTGTGAGGAGGAGGAAGAGCTAACCAACAGAGTGGTCAGGTTGCTTGGCTGCATTTCACTTCTAGGGTCAGCTGGCTAAAGTCACATGAGAGAAGAAAGAGTTCACATCTGTCCTAGACTCAAACCTGAATCACACAGGGATAAACTGTGCATTTTATTTTCTTCCTCTCCTTGGATTTAGCATTTTTAAAGAATGTGCTGCGAGTGTGGTGGATGTTATATAAGCCTTCCAAAAAGTGCTAACTTGGCTGGCAGGGGTTAAAACTAATGTGTGAACATTTTACTGGCCAGTTCTGTTAAATAATGAATTGAGAAAAAATATTTTTCTCAGATAGCTATGTAATTAGTTATCCCTTGACATAGAGTAGCCACTCTCTCTAACTTACCCAGCAATTTACCTTCCTTTTTGCCATGGAGCCTCTGGACACCTGTCTTTTCGCACCATGCTTGAAAGTTATTCAGGCTATTTTGGAACAATGCAGGACAGAAGTTTCCAAGTTCTAAGCTACTGCTAGTACCCCCATGCTAACAGACCTCTTTTATCATGAAGGCAGTTTTGGTTTTCTAGAGTGAGGAAGAAGTCTTCTATCCAGTGGGCAGATTACAGGGTGTGTTAAGGTCTAAATGTAGTCCCCAACATTTAGAGAATTGTAGCTATGTCAGCTCTGATTTAGAGCTAAGAATGAAGGGAACAGTCATAAAAATACAATGTAACTGTGGGTTTAAAGATAAGGATTTCCTCAGGGCATTTAACAGTCAAAAAAGAGGAAGATGTTGGTCCTGATCACTATAAAGACCACAAGCTTTTAAATAAGAACAGATAAAAGCAAGTAAGAACTTTTAAAGTTTCTTTGTCTCAGCTGAGACAGTTAAATGGAATGGTACTGGATAAGTGCAGAAAAAAAGACATGAAATGAGTGTTTCGGAAAGACATTTCTGCTCAAAAAAAATATTCTGCCAAAGTGAGGTTGCCAATGCTGCATACAGACAAGCTTTATATTAATTATCTGTGTTCATAACGTAAGAATGATTACATCAATAAAGGGTGACTCATAGTTAAATGGTGCCTTTCAACCATACGACATCTATTGAGAACAAACACTGTGCTCCAGATTGAAGCCAACTAATGCACTAACAACATAATTACAAAGATTGCAGCTGTGACAAGGGGTATGAGTGGCTTTCAACCACAGCATATAACAGCTTACAAGAAATGTATTTCTGTTAGTTAAGTATGTTGCAGTTTTGGTTATGAGAGCAACCAGAATGGAATTAGACCTATTTGCTTAAACTAGACACTGCAGAAATTGATAAGAGTGGAAGCTATTAAGACTGTAAGAAAAAAAAATAATCTAAAACCAGGATAGAATTCTGCTATTATTTTTATGATATTGCTGTGCTGCCTGTGAGTGTTCATGTGCATACACATACCGAAAAAAGGATGGTTCGGATGCTCACCCATGAGAAAAGAGATGAAGGGATGGGATTCTTTTCACTGGACTTGTGAAAGCCTGAGCTAGTGACTCTGGGCTCCCTGTACAGTTACTTGAAATGAGCAGACCCTTTCAGAGTGTGATTCATTTTGCCATATTTTAAACTTCCATTTTCGGGTGGGATTATTTTTGAAGTAGCTGATTTGCTCCTCGGAGTAAAGGGAACTAGGATGACGTTCTCACATATGCACATACATATTGTAAAAGTCTTTATCAGGACCAGATGTATTATACCTTTGGATGAATACAGACAGACAGATGAAACAGTGCTAACATAAATAAGACCATGCATCCAAGGTAAGAATAGTCATAATACCCCAACATAGGGTACTCTATGGGTATCATAGCAAAAGTGAGCTTTGAGAAAGGCAAGACTGGTGAATATTTTTAGGACTACTCACCCCAGAAACAAGGCAACATGTGGGAAGAGGTGGAAAATAGTGTTTGCCTGAGGATTTAACAACAATGAATATTGCAAGTATCTTGTGAATGGAACTCTGTGTATGAGGTGGCAGTCTGTGAAGGACTTTCAAAGCAGAGGAAAATGTGGTGCTATGTGGGTTTGCAGAAAGACTGCTGGTCTGTCAATGCAAGAGGAAGGTTTATCCTAAAACCCAGCACCCTGAAGTATGTGACCACACAGGTCTTTGCAGTTTGACATGACCCACGCATAAGCCCCTACCTCTTCTAAATCCACCCAAGTCACAAATCCATGCTGCTGTCTCCGAAATCTATGTTTCTGAGGAGGCAGTTCATTCACAAGCTGACATCTTCATTCTACTCCATATACTGCAACATCACTGAGCAGGCTGAATGATAAAAAGGACAGCATTTATTAAGTAGAACTTTAGGTCTGATATTTTATTAAAGAGCTGGGAAAAGGTTGTATAAAGCAAAACATTCTCTTTTAGTAACATTCTGTTCAATTTTATTAAAAATCTGGGATCTTAGAGTTCCAAGAATACCCCTCTTCCCTGTGTCCTCCCAGCAGCTAACCCCATCAGACCCCAGTCTTTCACCCAGTTAAAGGGAGGTGGGAATATAGGCTCCCCATAGGCATGACTGGACTTGATGATCTTAAAGGTCTTTTCCAACCTAAATGATCCTGCAATTCTATGATCCTGTGCCCTTTCTGGTGATCCCCTCTAAATTATTTTTACACATTCTAGTTCAAGATAAATCTTCCTTCCTTTCCCTCTCCACCCTTTATTCTCACATCTGAGTGCAGTGCTGCTCAATCTAAACAGAGCACTGATAGCTTATCTAGCAGCAGAGGCAAAAATTAACTTTGCTATTTAAAGCACTTTCTGGGTTATTACAGTTGGAAGCCTTTTTCAATCTTCTGCAAATTACATATCATAACAAGTATTAGCTATACATATGTTCTATTAAATTAATAATCTTCATTGTGGCCTTAGCTTTTGGCAGGGACTACTCATCAAGCCATTATTACTTACTGACACAGCCTTGAGGAGTGTTTTGTCCAAACCATCTTCCTCCTTTACCCCATTCTGTTACTTTCAGATGTATCTAGCACCAAAAGAGGCAGATAAAAAAAGCTAAACAGAATTTTAGGTATTGTTTGGAAAAGAACAGAATAAATCAGAAAGCATCATTATGAGGCCGCATACATCCAGGATGACTCTACTGTTTAAGTGATATTTGCAGTTCCATCCATCATATCTCAAAGGGATAGAGTAGAAATAGAAAAAGTACTAACCAAGACAGCAAAATTCACCAAAAGCAAAAGCATGGAAAAACTTCCATACAGAAGCTGAGTAGAAAAAGCGTTTTGAGTTTGGGGAAAAAACATCCAAATACCAATAAAATTGAAATTTATATAAAAGTGGAGAATTTATTCAGTAATTACCATAGCGAAAGAAAAGCAGAGCACTGACTGAAATTATTAGGCAGCATCTTTAAAACAAACTGACAGTATAACTAGCAAAAGATTAAATTGAGATTAATTTCCACAAGATGTTGTGGTGTCCAAAGTATACACATATATAAAAAGATTAGGCAAATTCAAGAGAACAGACTTGTCCAGGCTTATTAGGTACCATGGTCCCAATGGTCTCCAGCGCAAGAATTCCCTGAATGATTGTTCTCCAGTAAATTGCAGGATTTGCTTTGGAAAGGAGGGGGTGGAATGACTTTTTGCATATCCCTGTCTACCAGCCCCCAGTTCATGCAGCAGGACTAAATCAGTTGGCTCACTTCACCTTCATCAGCAGTTTTAGGTGAGCCATCTGGCTTTGCCTTGAACTGAAAAAATTTTGCCTTGAATACTCAAGTCCATTTGGCCCAGCTGAGTTGATTCAAGCAGTTTGTAGATGACTCCATTTTAACCACTTTAGCTTTTTGTAGTAAGAATGTATAAGCTATACTACCTTGAATTAAAAGTTAGTTTAAGAATGTCCATAGAGTGATTTGACCAGTTTATAAAGTTTTTAAAACTCATTTTAGTAAGTAGACAAGGCCTGTGAAAATGTGACCTTGTTATAATTATTTTTTTTTTACAGGGTCACCTTTATGTCAAGTGCACTAATAAGCTGGAAAGGACATGATTAGAAAAAGCAGTACAGGCAGATTTTATTGGAGCATTCACAAGAATTAGAAAATCTTTCTCTTCCTGTATAACGTTTGCTGGTGGGGAAGCTTCGGAGCATAGAGTGAAGCATAGAAAAAACCTTTTCAAGAAAGTTTTTGTGTTCCTTAGGAATATAGTAAAACATAATTTTCCCTATAATTTAAACCCATGATCCAGAACTAAAAGAAACCTCGACACTTCATTAATAGCTACCCAAATATGACTATGCCACTAATGTTTTGAGGTCATGCTGATGATGAATGATTTTCCATGCTGTACTTTAATGGTACCTAGCTACATCAAAGTTTTGAGTTGGAGATACACATGGTTAAACTGAATTTGATAAATAGTTTACTTACCTTTGGGGTTGCTTGTAAGGAATTATTTTTGTGGGAGACAAGTTGACATTTTACTGCTTATGGAGTTTTCATGCTTCTATCTGAATTTATAAGCAGCATCTTGGCCAATAATATTGTAAATGTGATTTGTCTGTAATCTCTGCATGAAGTAGATCAGGTGCATGTGTGCCAGAAGAGAATTTAAACATCAGTTCCAATGGCAGTCATAATTTACAAAAGTGCAGGCATTTAACAGAGTTTAAAAACACGAAAATTCTGTGAGACATTGGTTATGTGGCTGTTGCTAATTTGCTGCTTTGGCGCTCAGAGTAGTCAAACTTGACCTCAGAGCTCGGATCATCTACAGTCAGGGTGAAATGCTCATCTTGTTAAAGCTAGTGGCAGAATAGTTTTCGCTGTCAGGAAAGCCAGCTTTTGGGGATAGTTTGCCATAGAAAGATGGATCATTCTGAAGTTATAGTAGTCTTGCTATTGCATACTTTTGTTATCCATAGAGTTCACATATTTAAAATTTATTTCAGCAGTACTTTGTATTTTATTTTTTCTTATTTTGACTTGTGCTTTATCCTTTTTTGAAACACTTACCTGTTGGGAAATAAATCACACTTTCATTTGAGGTCACACTTTCATTTGATATTGGTAAATGCAGGAATTGTTCCCATTCTTTTTCCTTGATGAATCTCTGTGCTTCTCCTTGTACCATTGCTCTTTAACTAAAAACAACTTGTGTAACAGCAATATGTTTAAAGACTGCACATTTCTGGGTAATTTTACTGGTATGTTTTACTATGGCCTGGCTTTTAGTTCATAAAACTATTAGCATTTATAAGGCACAGTACAAAAACACTGTTACTGAGGTAGAGTATGTGCATTATGTATTTTATCAGTATCTAATAGAGTTTTCTTACCGTATTTATTCCCTCCCCTCACGGCCTCTTCTGATTCTGGGCCTATACAGAGTGAAATTCCATGCAGTCCATCCCAAAGAAAACATACCTCAGATGTTTTATCTGAGTTTTTTTTTTAAATCACATAATTTTAAGAAACAGTAGAATTTATTCTGGATCCCCATTACGCATGTGGTTGTATTTGGACCTATGACCTGTATCAAAACAAAGCATGATATATCGAATGCCAGTGACCATGACTCACCATAGCCAGTATTAATTGAGGGATCAATTTGTTGATATTCCTGCTATGCAACAACAGCAACAAAAAATACATGGCTTGTTTCAGGTGAACCTCTGGAGGTTCAAAAGTTTCATTCAGATAAGCTTGGTGACATTTGGATCCCTATCTGAAGGTTATCCAATTACTTTTTAGATTTAATTATTTCTTAAAATGATGAACAAAAGTAAGGAAAAGTGAATACTTTCATATTCAGAAACTGCAGGAGCAGTTTCAGCTAGAGCAAGTTGCTGGGAGATGAAAAATGAGAAGTAATTCCTTTCTATTTAAGGACAGCTTTGTGATTTCTGAAGTATGTTCATTTTTTGTTATTAAAACTAGAAGGAGGCTCCAGCTGTCCTCAGAGCCCTTGTCCAATAGCAAGTGTTCTGATAATGTGGTTTTGCTGCACACTTATTATAAAAAATAACTGCAGTGTCTCTGATACAATTAACTTCATTGGAACAGCTGGCAAATTCTATTTTTTAAAAAGAGGAACCCTGTTGAGCATTCTAGTTGCAAAGAGGATTTAAATTATAATAAAAAAATCACAGCATATCGGAGACAAGACATATATGATCAATGGTGGCATACAAAGGACTAGGTCACACTTTTCACAGTACTTCATCAACGCTAATAAGTATATATTTGCATCTGTCTCCATTTAGGAAAGCTCTTAAGGATACACTTAAGCTTAAGCTGAAGTTAACATGCTAGCTTGCTGAGACCTCCTTGATTACATAAAAGTCATTTTTAGTATAAGATGGGAAGCATGGAACAGTGTTTTACTTTATTAACAGGTGTATTTGAAACCGAGATTCTGAGGAGAAATATATTTTTTAGAATTTGTTCTAGTCTATTTTCACAGAAAATGTCTTTGCTGTGTTAGGATAGAAATCAAGGCAGAATTCCCACTTCCCTCAGAGAAATAGGCCTAGATAGAAAGAGATACTGAGGAACAAGGAACCATGTGAAATTTGAAAAATGCAACACTTGCCCTGCTCCATTTTGAATTCTGCTCAGCTTTGACGAAAGTCTTGGATTCGATGCTCACCATGGCAGGGAACAGTCCGCAAGCAGTCACGTGTGAATAGAGGTCTGTTAACATTAGAGGAGCTTGGCGTCCTGGAAAGAAAGGCACAACCACAATCCCCAAAGTTCGTTCAGGGCCACAAACTGGAGGATGGCGGGGAACTGGGAATATTCGCTGCCACGCCTTTTCTCAGGGACCATTTTACTGGAGAAGAAACACTGTGGTATTCCAAAGGGACGATACTAATCCCAGGTGTCTTCTGACAAATAATCAATACTATAACATCACAAAGACCTTTCTAATGCTTATGCAGATCCAGCTAAGCAGCCCCAGCAACTGGTGGAGGTCCACAGATTGAACTCAGGTTCTGAGTTCATGATCCAAATGACAATGTTTCACGAGCTCCCCAAGAGCACTCCTGAATTTCTGTGGGATTCTGGAGGTTTTGGACTGGCACATATGAGCAGCTCTTTGCCACATACTGAAAGGAAATAGTAGCTGGGATGCTGAGGGTGGCACCAATCCACAGAGATGGCGATGTCAGTAATATGTGAGCATCAGTCTGGCTCAAAACGGAAAGGACATGGCATCAGCATTGTGACCATACTGTTTCCTCTTATTCTCCAGTCCATTTAGATCTGGATCTTGGGACCAAAGCACATGGGAAAAAGAGTTGGTGAGGCGCAGCAAGGGATAATTCTCAGCATAGGAAAATGGATTGGTTTTTCTCTGAGGGGTTGGGGGGGAAGGACCATGTCTAGGGAAAGTGTCCTTCTGGCTCCTGTCAATGTCCCTTTGTTGGACAACTGTTGGCACTTCGGATGAAGGTAAAAATTACATTGAGAATACACTTGGGAAACAGCATAGGTAGAAAATTTCTTTCTGACCATTTCAGGTCAGGAGCCAAGAGACCTGGGGCTTGGTTTGAACACTCTGTTAATGTACAGCTGCCAATATTAACAGCTTTCTGAGGCGATGCAGGGAATCTGGCTCTTTCTGTGGGCCAGGAAAGAAAAAGAAACATCTATATACACGTACACCCCATGGGGACCACTATGACGTGCCAAATGAATACCAGACACAGAGACTGAAAAAATATTAAAGGGTACAAGCACACCAAGCCCACTAGCTCTCCTGGTAAAGTTGTTACAATGTTAAATTGCCTCACATCTCTCAAACCATTTTTTGCTGCAAGACTGAAATTGCCTGGTTTTCAGCTGTATTCTGCTGGACTGTGTGCAGCTTTGTTAGCAAGGTGGAAAAAGATCCCATCCCTACAAGCCTTTCTGTATGCAAGTGCGGTCACCTAGTTGTGCCTTCACAGTCTCTTTGTTAAACTGGTTGAGTTCTTTAATCCTCACATTTCAAAGGTTGGTTTCCTGCTTGGGCCATTTTTATGTCTCTCTTTTGAAGTGTTGTTTGTATTTCTATGTCCTTATTCATTCATTGTGCAGACCAGCTGCCTCCTAGGCTGTGTATGGCACTAGATCACTTTTTAGTTTTCTGCAGTGCTCCTCAGGAGTGTGCTGGTGTTTCAGGATCATCATATTTGGGACACGGCCTGGGCAGGGTGCTGATAAAATGGATACCTTTTCTCCCCTCTGTCTCATATATATAGAAGTGGGAGTTTCCAGACAGGAATCTGAGCAAGTGCTTGTGCTTTCCTTGTGAAGAAAATTGAGGTATGTCAGAGGAAAAGTTTTCTGACAAGCCAAACAGGAGGATATGGCTCAGTTAGCTGTAGTGAGAGGAAGGAACAGTGACAGGCAGCCAGGTCTATGGCTGCAAGAACAGAGGTGGGAGGTGAGCATCCCAGAAACCCAGAACCCTGGGGCTGCTCTGCTGGATCAAGGCAAACATTAGAAAGCTGTGATTTCAACATCTAGTCAGGTGAACTGGACCACACCACCTCCAGCACAGTCCTGGATACGCTCCTTTTTTTTTAATCTGAAAGGCTTTCCTAGCTCTTTTTGATTACATTCAGATGTCACATTGAAGTGGTGATGTGATGTCTCTGAGTGTACTGTCACAACTTTCTAAAACTGTAGCAGCCTCTTACCTAGATACTTCTGCTCTTGATGCCAACTGTATTAAAACTTTCAGTGAGTTATAAGCATTCAACTAGAGAATACACTATTCTGAAGCAGTAGATTGGCTTCCTCGTTATTTACTGTTCCACTAAATTTTGTGTCATTTACAAAGTTTATCAGCAATGATTTTATGTCATCCTTTAAGTTTCGTATCTGCTGTATTTTATAGTACAACGCAATTATGAGGCAATATTCTGTTGTGGGCTGTATGAAGACATTTGTTTTGGTTACTTAAAATAAAATATCCAAATTGTCATGGGAGCTTTTACAAATAATGCAAAAGAAAGGACAAATAATACAATAAAAATACGAAACCTGAAATCTGCTCCAAACGGTGGCCAATCACTTCTACACTGCTGTAAAAGACAAGATACTACACAATTCTCTTTTGGCTCGTAACCTCCTCAAGAAACAAGAGAATATAGCTCTGAGAGTTATTCTGTCCTTCAGATTAGCCAGCACAGGGCTCTTTCAGATCAGCTGAGGGCAAAGTCCAAGACCGCTTTGCCACAAGGACTCATTAAAATAGGTAGCGTTTAGTCTGAGTGCTTCTGCCACTCTGTATGTGGCATGAACCAGCTCCCTCTCACTTTTCTGAGAAAGGCTCAAAGCCTGTGAGCACCAAGAAATGTCTCTGCAGCACACAGTCTAATGATGATTCCTAAAGAGAAGTTATCGTTTTCATGCAAAAGAAACTGTAGACAATTCAGGACTGCCGCAGTGTTTCCAGAGCAGCCCGTGTGTGGTGGCCCTGTGCTCCTCAGACCTTGATTAAGTAGCATTTGGGATGCTGTTATGATCGTAATTCCAGCTGCATTGTGACAGCAAGCAGGATTCCCTACGAAAGCAACCAAGGTTACAAGGTTACTTTGCATCTACGAGGGTTCTACTAGTTGAAATACAGCAGTTTTCTCATTCTGATGCTGAATAGCTCTCCTTCTTCAATATGTCCAAAGTGTACCCTTTCAAAAACTCTGCGTATTTTATGCTAGGATTTGTCTAAAATTCAGAACTTTTCTTACTTCCTGTATTATTAGTAATGACCACTTAAAAGTTATGCACCACCAGTTAAGCTATCAAAGGACAAACCTACTTAAGAGCCATTGCATACCTGGCTCAGTTTCCAGAAATTTTCAAGGATGTCAGTTGTGTAGATAGGTATATTGGAGAACTATTTTGATTTATAAAGTGTTTTATTTTAAACAGGTTTTACTTTTTGAAATATGCCTGGACTATGTAGGATTTTAAATAATTCAGCCACTGCTGTGTTGAAAAGTAATCCTTAAACATACGAGATAGATACATAAGAAATGCCATTTCAAGGCTGTTGATCAGTTAGCTAGACAGCTTACTATACTGGATAACCAGTCTTATCCCCCTGACATTATCCGCTAGTGCAGTTTACAGCGTGTTATATGTCCTTTATGACATTATTTATACAATGTTAAGCAATGACCTCTATTATATGGCTATACTCAATTGTTATGAGACTGAATGGGAACTGCAGTGGGTGTCATTTATTTCTGAATGTAAAGCGCAAAATTAGAGTTAAGTTAATGTTAAGTTGCCTATCACTTGGGTGCAATTAGCAAAATAGTTTATTTGAGTATGTTGCATTGAAGAAGTGTTTTATATGTTGAAAAAGCATTTTTCTCTGCAAGTCTGAGATTCTAACACAGAAATCATTCTGCTGCCCAATACTCAGATTGAGATGACTATGTAGTTCTTCCCTAGAAATCTTTTATTATAAGACCTTGTAGTTATGTATGGTCAGATTTCTTTATCTATGGGGAAGACCTGTGGCTCTGTGTGTCAAAAGCTTTGTTGGTGTGGATTCAGCTACAAGAATCAGTGCTTCCTAGAGGGCCACATTTCCAGATGGAATTGAGAGCCCAGTCGCCCAACTGTCAGCTGTGTGCTTGTTCCTCTTACTGCTCTAAAGGGAATCCTAGCATGATTAAGGATTAATCAACAGAATAAAAGTTTGCTGGGTCAGGTCCCAATTCTGGAATGTGATTAATTCATTGCTTGTAAAAACATGCTGCGATTTTCAATATTACAAAATATAGTAATAAATAAACAAGGCTGATGCGGCTCTGAGGTTGGTTGAGGATTAATCATGAATTCCAGTTTGTGAATTAGAATTGGCAGGCTGTGCAAGAGTTTCAAATCTAGTGCAATGGATCTCCTGGGAGCTATTTCAGCTTTTCTAGTTATGCAGCAGCACTGATGTTGATTGTATAAGAAGCCAACAGATTTAGGAGGAAAAGAACTGGGAGGACAGGTATAGTAAATCAGAAAGTTATTCCATGTTACAGAAAACATTTGGGGACATTGTTGGGTACTTCTAGTCTGTGAAAATGTAACCTTTAGTCAGCTAATGATTATAGTACCTGATTATCTCCTTTGAAGTAAAAAAAAATAAATAAAAAAGCTATTAAATATATTGGTTCACTCTCCTAACTGCCATGAATCTGATGACTTCTTGATCTTATATTAATTTTTATTTGTATAGCCTTTTCCCTTATATTTTTCTTCTCTTGAGACTGACTACATTTCTCCAACTAAATCTATTCCCTGCTGAAATCAACACATATTCCTTGATAATAGTTTGGGCTTCACATTCAAAATGACTTCAATTTTCTGAAGGGGTGAGCTGCTTAGAGATGCATGTGTTCATTAAAGTTTGGTTACTGAGAAAGCGTCACGAAGAGGTTTCACTCTGCTTGCTGAATCACTAGAGGGAGCTCCAGGTGCATGGGAAGGGAAGGCTTTGTTCTCAAACATCATACAAAACTCAAGGAAACAGGAAAAAATACCTTTCCCAATAGATAATGATTGCTAAATGTCTAAAAGAGAAAAAAAAGTCCTTTTTTTCTTCTTAATTAGAGTATTTTATATGCATTTGTTTGCCAATAATACAAGCCTCATAAGCTAACAACTACAGCGTTTAAAGGCTGGTAACAAATAGTGTCCACTTCAAACCTTTGCAAATAGGAAGCTTGAAAAATGCATAATACTAATGCCTGTGAGCCCTTTTAAGCAATAACAATCAAGATATGTGGCTCTTTCAAGTGGCTGGTTTGTCAAACCTGATGAGATAGATGTCCAGTAAGTTCGAACTAAACCTTTTCCTGTGATGCAATACAATGATTCTAAACCAGCATAACGTCTCTGTAAGTCCACTGATCTGATGTCTGATATTCACATTGAGCAACAGCTCTTATGGTCCTAAAAGAAGGATCATTTTTGATGGGCATAGGGACATTAATTTGGGCAAAACAGAAAGTGGAGGGACTACAAAATACAGTGAGCATCTCCAGTGTTTATTATTTGCAAAATTGCTTCCAAGGCCCTAAAAATAAGAAGGCATTTTGATCTGGCCTATATTTGAAATATTTTTTGTTTATTTTTCAGTGCTTTTAAGAAGATGCCTTATCTTTATATGACATGAGAAGCTGTCAAATGGTCTAATATCTGTTAATAGGTAGCATTGGTGTGTCTGTCACACAAATGAAGAAGTTGACTAACGTTAAGAGAGGATGAATAGATTCTTACAGCTCAATACTTCCATACTTCTCTGCAATGCCTTCTGTGTCTGTATTTAAAGCACAGACTATATTGTCACATATACTGAATCCACTGACATCTTGGGCAAACAGACTCCGACACTGACTGTGCCAGCTGCTGCTTGTTGCAGTGCCAGGGTATGGTAGGATTCTGAGACAAAGGGACTTTATTGTCTCAGGACACGTTTATGTTCATAGCTAGAGGATTTATGATACCTAATTGTTCAAAGAAGACATACCGATATGTCTTAACATTTGTACAATGAACTTCATTATACCAAGCCATTGTAGCCCAATTTGGAGAAAAACTCAGTTTACTCACTGAACCTGCAAATACACATATACATTCTTATTTTGTTCCCCAGAATAATTTGAATTAAGTCAGTGGAAGTTCTATAAATATACACACACAAGCATAAAGAGTGCTAGGATGGAGCTTATCTTTTGAGCTAAGTAGTGGTCACCGGGATCATTCCATTCTCAGCCAAACAATGTATAGAAGCAGCCTTTTAGTATCATCTATACATATCTGTTTTCCTAGTACAGTGGGTTTTTTTATATGTTAGACTTCTCTGGACATTTGTTCCCACAGATAAAGTAATCTTCTTTATAATACGTATATTGGAAATACTACCTTTTATGTTATGCTTTTATATAAATACCAAGAAATAACATACTGTGTCATCAGGATTTCTGAAATTTTATCAAATAAACTTGTTACACGTACATTATAATTGTATTATGTTTAGGGAAGATTGCAATACACTATTATTTCAGCATCACTCAGTGATTTGTACTGGGAGTGAAATTCATAAAAAGTTCCATTCAGCTCTGCTGTTTCTTCATATTGGAGGCCACATGCCAACAGTGCTGCAGAAAATAGAAAAAATAGCTGTGTATTTTCGTACAGTGATTGATGATACAGAAATGTATGGCTCATTAGAATAAACTAGACCATCTTAAAATTTATGGAAATGTTCGTCTTTGACTTCCACAATATTCATACAGTATTCACTGATACTATGAGGAAGAAGGAGAGCAGCTTTATTCTCGAGGCTGTTGTTATCTCATGAGCACTGCTATAAAGGTATATGTGTTGTTAGCTATGTATCACTGTTATATGATGGCCATTGTTTAGTGAGTGGCATTGTAAGCAGAGTGAAGCACTGTTCAGGTTTACAATCCCTCCTTGAACTACTTCCATGTGGTACAATTTTAGGATCTCACCATTTGCGAGATTTGGTTAAAGAAAACATACTTATACTTCAAGGTAATTTTAATCTAATAATGTTACATTTGGATATGAAATTGTAGGAAAAGAGAAAGAGGTTAAAAAGACGGTTTTTTCTTCCCTACAGTGTTTTTAATGGAACAGGAATATGAAATATTGCAAAACATTTCCTCTAAGAGTTTTGCATCCTGGTTTCAGAAGGATCTATTTAAAGCTACTCAACACATGTAAAAGCAGCAGGATCAGGCCAGTAGAGAGAATGAGATTAAATAAGTGAGAGAAAAATCTCACAAAATCTTCTTTTGTGTAGCATTAGGATGAATCTTCTATAATTTTGATTAAGGATAAAATTATCTTTTTTATCTGTTGTAGTCCAAATGTTTATCCACAGTAACATGATGAAACACAAATAAAACCCTCTAAGTGTATGGCCATATATGTTTTTCTTAACAAGAGAAAAATAGAAAAAAAAAGGTTGTGATGTCCATATTGTACAACACCAGAGAAGCTCAAAGAGGAATTAAACTCACATTATTCTGTGCTGTTCAGTTTCTTAAAAAAGATTGGTATTTTTAGTCCTGTTTCTGCTTACCACATCTTTCTGAAAGGTATATTATAGAGACAGGAGAATTTATATGATGCAGTTACTCCTCAGATTTTTCTCTCCCACCTGAAAATAAGCTGTTCAACAATTTAAGTAGTAAATTGTAACATAATTTTAGTCAGAATTTGGCGGGAAGCATCCGTGCTGAGTCCAGTCTCTGTCCCAGCACATGTTTTCAGTGCAGCTCATGCAATGATGGGAGGAGGATTCTTAGCTTTGCTATATAAGCCAAGTCACAACGTAGCTCATGGTGCTTTACATTTTCCAAGCACTGTGTAAATGTTAGCGGGTCTTCATGACACCTCAGTGAGGTAGGTAAGGATTAGTAACTTCGTTTTACAGGAGGGGAGACTTAACTAGGGAAGAAGTGAATTGTGTGAGCTCATATAGGGAAGCAGTGACAAAACTACTTTTAGAACTGAGAAGTCCCATTCCACTAAAACACAGTGTCTTGGGCTCAAAACCCACAAAAATCAAGCTGTACAATTATTACCATAGAAACAGTAGTAAACAGGATAATTAACACAGGTCTGGTGTGGAATGCCAAGACATAATGATGTTGTCATAAAGTATATTTTAAGACCTTGAAATACACAGAGAGTTCAAGAAATTGTAATTATCCTTCACTAATATTTTTGTGGGCATTTTGATCAATAGCACATCATAAAGTTGATTTGACAAGTTGGAGATATGTTTCGTTTTGTAGAAACAAATGTACTGAACTCATGGTTATGTGTGCACTGCGTCTAGACACCAGGGCAATTACAAGGAAAATTACATTTTCATTTCTATTGCAAACTGTCTTGTTAATCTGCTTAATATTTCCTTGCCTATTCATTTTGTCCAGCAGTTCTCTTCTTTAAAGAAGGTCAAACAAGCTCTTTTCAGTGTTACTGCCAGCTGTAGCTATAATATAGGTAATAATAATCATAGTTCATTACTATCATGCAAAATAAAACCCATCCTTTCTTTGTAGTGGATCTAACTGGCATTTTAGAATATACTGTTTTACTTTTAAAGTTTTAACCTTTTAGCTGGGATGCTGTCTTTTATCCTGGTTTTATTTCTAACATAAAAAGAATAAATGTATGAGGGAGCAGGATGTAGTGAGTTCCCCTTCCCTACAAAGTCATGTTGGCCTTTGTGCTCACTGCTTTTCTAGTATCCACAAGAACTGTAAAAGGCAACTAGCCATTTCCTCCTCCTTTCTGCTCCAGCTGTGGAGGAGATAAAGAAAAGAGAGAATTTTGCTTCCCTGAACCAAACGTAAGTTCCCATTGCCAATACAGTGTACCAGGCTCCTGATTTCAACATGGATATAAAGATAATGGCTTGGGAACTGGGTCTTTTAAGATACAGGGAGAGTGCTTTTGAATCTTCTCTGACTGGGGAAGCACTTGAACTCCGGGTGTCTTACCTCCTAGAAGGCGATGTAGGTCATATCATCGTTATGATGAAATCACCAACACAGTCATCTGGAAGAAGAAAAGAAAGTGTGCAATTGTCATTACCAAAACATGCTGTTTAAGAACCTAGGTATGGAAAATGGTTTCTTGTCCTGAGCACAGCTTTCAAGGACATGCTTCATTCTAGCTCCCAAACAAGTCACCAGGTCCAGGAGCAAGCCAGGGCTTCTTGTTGGACGGTTTAGGCATTTCCTGCTGGCTGTTTTATGTGTCCCTTTGTACAGCCAAATGTGAAGCCCTTTTGTAAATGCCTAAATCCCATGTGATAACAATGCACTTTGGCTTTATCACCACAGAAGGAACTGCTGCAGCACTTCTAGAGCTGAGTCCCTCTGCACACTGCAGTGCTGATCATCACAGCACTGGTGTGTCTCTGTGCATACAATGACTGAGCAGAAGTTCCAAGATTTTCCCACCCAAGCCTAATTATCTTTTACTTTGCATAAACTTGCAGAGTTAACATTATTTGTTCTAAATTCTTACAGCAACTCATAATAACCTTTTTAAAAAACTTAGTTGTGACTTATGAAATGAGAGGTTGCCTGTGAGTGAATAAAAATGAGGAAATGACCACTGCAGAAAATAGGAGAACAGTGGGTAGGGAATGATTCAGTGTGACAATTATGCAAACAAATAATAATGTAATCTACTCAGAAGGTATTTTAACACTGCAAATTGTTAGCATTGTCAACAGTTTCTTGAAATCACAAGCTGTTTGCTGAATTTCTGAATTGTTCCTACTAGTGTGCATATTTCTATGTAAATGAATGCCATTAAACAAATGCTTCTGCGGTGATGACACAAGTTCCTTTCCATATTATCACAAATTCTTCCCTTAGGCATACTGTAGGGAGAAAAAAATAAAAAGCCATTCAGATTATTCAATGTCCTATTTGTTTCTAAAATACAGCAAATTTCAAAAACCGTATATGTGTGTGTGTGTGCATATATAACTCTTCTGTAGGGCATGTGCCTTTTCTTAATTCTTAGAGAATCTGGGAAAGTGAAATACCCATGTCTATGTTGATTCTTGTCAACCCTGTCATGATAGTGCCTTGTGCTTGTTCTGTGTCATGCAACTCAGGGCCTCTGTTACCCCTCAAATCAACCTAAACCTGCAAACATGTGGTTCTGAATATTTCAGGACATTTTTTAAACCATGTTAGAAGTTAAACAGAGCTTAAACTTTCTCTTTAAGATTTTCCTATGCCATTTTAAACTCAACAGTCCTAGTTCAGCAATTCCTGAAACAGAGTTATAATAGAAAGGGTCAATAGCTTGGCTTATGCTGTTGGCCCATTGTGATTATGTCCTGTTCATGATCAAATACAATTAATCAAGTAAAAGAAATTTACTGTCTCCAGGAAACTCCTGATTTGCCTTTAGATAGCTGGGCTCAGGATTTTGAGGTGTTACATGCTGGCTCTTCCAAACATTTCTCAAACCTAGTAATCACATCATGAACTCATTCATTTTCAGCATGGTAGTCTTGAGCTTAGCAGAAAGTGACAGTAGGGATAGGCAGGAGGAAATGGGCTAACAGAAATGTTTCTGATGTTGTCGGTGAATACCTTATACCAAATAAACAATTAGTGATATCTACAGGAGAGAATACCCTGCCCACATTACCAGCCTGCTTGGCCCATATGGCTCACGTATTTTGCAAAAAAATGTGTCTGTTATACAGTCTTGCTTCCTTTTGACTGAAACAATCTCACAAATTTACAAAATGCCATGATTAAGTGAAACCTACATTTTTTACTAAAAAAAATTTCATGCTAAAAAATATCATTCATTCTAACTGAAAGAACAACTGTGAATGTTTTAGCTTAATCAGAATTAAGCAGAGAAACCTTGAGACTTGTTACGCTGTAATATTCAGCATATTACAGTATTACTTCTGCAAAGTTTCTGTTGGCTGAGGCGAATGCAAAGGCTATGATGATAATACAAAGAATAAAAAGATTTGATAGATAATAAAGAATTCTGCAATTTTCACAATGTAGCAGAAAATAGGCAGCAAATATGAAGTTTTCTGTTACATCTGATTGGCATTTGGTGAAAATATTGAAAGTGGAGAATAAAAGGATTTCAGTCAGGTATAGACCTTTGTTTCAACTGAAAAATTTCTTAAAGTGATTTTGATAACATGATAGTACAATTATTTTTAGGTATGTGTTAATTTTTTGAGATTTTTACTTTCAGACTGTTTTTAATGGGACAGCATAGGGTATGTGGAGGAAAGAATAAACCCTGTGTATTGTACTTTCTTGACTCTTTCCCTTTCTGCTTTGATTCCTAAATAAAAGCCTGTATTTTCAGCTTTACCAGCTACCTTTGATTGAATTCAGTAGGATTAGAAAAGTTCTGCAATTCTGCAAAAGGATGTGAAGTGGTCAGTCATAAAAGCAACCGATGTCCAAATGGCATGTGAATATTTATGGAGTTTTGTTCTTTATAGAAGATCATACTGTCCTAATCTCCAACTACAGAAATCTTAGATAATCTTTCACTCAGGTCCTTTTACATTAGAAAGTTAAATACAATTATAAAGTTTTTGTTTACCCAGTTGGAGGTTTGGTGTTTACCATGTAGAAGAGGTGCCAGGTGGTCTTCTGAGAACCTGCTGAACTCGGGTTGACACAGACTGAAATTACACCTTACCCTCTCCCGGCAAATGGGTGTTTGTCTCCTTCTAGGTACTTTTTATTTCTAGAAATCACTAAAGACATCAAGCAAGGAATATACCTTACTTTGGTATATTTTAAATGGAAAAGTTGAAAAAGTTTGCTTTTCTGTCTGTATCCTGTCCTTTCCACCACCTGTTATCCTGACAGAATCAATAAAGCTTTGTTTATTTTATATATAAATAGATATTTACAGTTGTATCTAGTGGTTTAAGAAAAAAATGAATAGTCATCCTCCATCATTTTGTACTCTAAAGGAATTTTATAGGCTACTCTTCCCAACTGTCCTGAAGTTTTTAGAGAAATTTCTCAGCAGGAGGTGTAGAGGTTTGAAAACTCAGTAGAAATGGCAATGGTGAATAGCAGTTTCTAGTGAAGATGTAAAGGCCACATGAATAAAAGAAACAGAGAAAGAACTGGAGAAAGAAATAGATCTGCTGCGAGAATGTTAGAATGTAATTCTGGCCTTCACTCAGGTAATGGTTTGCTGTCTCAGTTTTCCTTACATTTGTTCAGGATACATTAAGACTGAGCTACTTCTCTTGTAAAGAAAAAGTGTGCTTATGTAATTGTTTCCTTCAAGAATACAGACATGGTTTTACAAAAACTGAGGAGGTGAAGTAGATTCTAACTTTAAACACAAATAGACCTTTCCTCTTGTACTGCATCAACATTTGAAATTGGAAGTGCAACAAATTATTGTTTGTGCCCTGCTCTTTGTCTATGTGCCTTAAATTATTGTGCTATTTTTTCAGGTGAGATGTAATAAAATTTAGAAAAGCAAGGAAATGTGGAGATAAATAAAGGACTACCTAGATAATTATTTTCCTTTATTTTAGTTTACATTATTTAAGTTGTAGCTCATTCCTGATTTTGGCTTCACAACAAATGAAGTGTTCCCTGTTTAAGACCAAGAATCAAAGAGGCATTGTCAGTTTGAATTTGGCCCTAGATTTAAATTTAACAAAAAGGAAGATTTAATTAAATCTAACAGTCACAGGAAAGCTTTTGTAATTAAAAAGACTTGAACTGTCCCATGTTGGTAGACAAAGATTCTCTTGCAGTCTTTGAATCCCAAATGATACAACACCAAGAATATGACTAAAAGACAATTACTTTAAATCGAATTAAAACAAAAATAAATTGATTTTTGCTTTCCACTGCCTCAGTTGTAGAAAATTTAAATCCATGTTAAACAAAAAGTGAAAACAAAATAAAATTATTTTTCTCTGTCCTTAAAAATCAATGATCACAGGAGATATATAAATTGGTTTATAAAGTATTTAATTTAAGTAGCAGAAATTTTGGGTAATAAAGGTGAGGAAATGGTTCTCACCAAAGCTTATTGATCCAGATAAACATTACCATGGCTAATTGGCTAGTGCTTTTTACCAGAGACTTGTAGCCTTGTTTAAACATACTGCATAAAATGTACCTCTTCACTTGAAGTTACTGTTGCCTGCTGATAAAGTGTCATTTTCCTTCTCACATTCAGCATGTTTCTAGTTTAGCCTTCTTTTGTTATGCTTAGTTGTATAAACATTATAAAGACATTTTATTTACACTAATTTCCATTCTGTCTTCTTAGTAATTAAATACAGATTGGATAATTCTTCACTATTGTGATGTATTGGTACAAATAGGTACAAAACAGTTACAAAATGTAGCTGTCTAATACTTTGACGTTGCTGAGTCTTAGGCATCTTGAATGGAAAGAACAGTTTAGATAAAATGTAAGAAATAACTTAGGAAAACATGCATTGTTAACTAATATAATCTAATAAAGCTTTGTTTTAAAGTTTAAAACTGGCCTAACTTATCAGTCTTCTAGAAAGTCTAAACACAGTGGTCTCTAATTCCCTAAATTCCCCTCTAATTCTTGACCTCTAATTTCCTAAATTCCTCTAATTCCCTAAATTCCTCTAATTGCCTAAAGAGAATCTCCTAAATTCCCTAAATCCCTATATAGCTATGTCTACACACATATTAAGTTACACCCCATTCTGCCCAGAACATTCAGGAGGAAGATGCTACTCAGCAGGATGGAGGATCCCTTAATCAGTCTCTTGAGGCTGAAGAAGGAGCACCCTGTAAGGCTTGAGCAATGAATGGCTCTTTGGATTTTCATCACTTGGAGAACCAAGGACATAGAATCATAGAATTGTTTAGGCTGGAAAAGACCTTTAAGATCATAAAGTCCAACTGTTAACCTGGCACTGCCAAGTCCACCACTAAACCATGTCCCTAAGCACCACATCTACATGTCTTTTAAATACCTCCAGGGATGGTGACTCAACCACTTCCCTGGGCAGCCTGTTCCAATGCTTAACAACCCCTTCAGTGAAGAAATTTTTCCTAATATCCAGCCTAAACCTCCCCTGGTGCAACTTGAAGCTATTTTCTCTCGTCCTATCGCTACTTACTTGGGAGCAGAGACCGACACCCACCTCGCTAAAACCTCCTTTCAGGTAGTTGTAGAGACCAATGAAATCTCCCCTGAGACTCCTTTTCTCCAGGCTAAACAACCCCAGTTCCCTCAGCCGCTTCTCATAAGATTTGTGCTCTAGACCCTTCACCAGCTTCGTTGCCCTTCTCTGGACACGCTCCAGCACCTCAATGTCTCTCTTGTAGTGAGGGGCCCAAAACTGAACACAGTATTCGAGGTGCAGCCTCACCAGTGCTGAGTACAGGGGCACGATCACTTCCCTAGTTCTGCTGGCTACACTATTTCTGATACAAGCCAGGATGCCATTGGCTTTCTTGGCCACCTGGGCACACTGCTGACTCCTATTCAGCTGGCTGTCAACCAGCACCCCCACGTCTTTTTCCTCTGGGCAGCTTTCCAGCCACTCTTCCCCAAGCCTGTAGCGTTGCATGGGGTTGTTGTGACCCAAGTGCAGGACCCAGCACTTGGCCTTGTTGAACCCCATACAATTGACCTCAGCCCATCGACCCAGCCTGTCCAGATCCCTCTGCAGAGCCTTCCTACCCTCAACCAGATCAACACTCCCACCCAACTTTGTGTCATCTGCAAACTTACTGCGGGCGCACTCGATCCCCTCATCCAGATCATTGATAAAGATATTAAACAAGACTGGCCCCAAAACTGAGCCCTGGGGAACACTGCTTGTGACCGGCTGCCAACTGGATTTAACTCCATTCACCACCACTCTTTGGGCCCGGCCATCCAGCCAGATTTTTTACCCAGCAAAGAGTACACTCGTCCAAGTCATGAGCAGCCAGTTTCTTCAGGAGAATGCTGTGGGAAATGGTGTCAAAGGCTTTACTAAAGTCTAGGTAGACAACATCCACAGCCTTTCTCTCATACACTGTGTGGGTCACCTTGTCATAGAAGGAGATCAGGTTGGTCAAGCAGGACCTGCCTTTCATAAAGCCATGCTGACTGGGCCTGATCACCTGGTTGTCCTATGTGTGCTGCATGATGGCACTCAAGATGATCGACATTTTCCTCAGGAATGTGATATGGAAAGAGAATTTGAATTTTGCCCTTGCTTAGAAACATTAAGATATTCTTTCTTTTCATTGAGGAAATACACACTGAGTTAAAATAATTAACCTGGAACATCCACTGAGGAAATAAACCTCCCTCAAGAAAATCCACTCTCAGAATCAAAGGTGTCAAATGTGGGGTGCTGTTTTGATACTTCTCCCACCTTCTTCTCTACTTTCTCACAACTAATCTTTTTACTAATTCACTAGGAAAACAAATGAACACAAAATGATTAGAGAGAATGCTCTATGAACTTTAAATTGGAAGGAAAATTCCTGAAGCCAGCAAGTCTGAGCAACAATGTGTATGACAGTGTGAATATCACTAAAATATGAAACAGGAATTTTTGTGAAAGCCACATATAACAATGATTGTTGATAAATGATGTCTGATCTTTTTGCAGTGGCTGGGCCACTCATTTGCCTAGGAGATGCCTTAGGAATTCAGACTCTTCTAATAATGTGTATGTATTTCACATTGCTGTGATAATGGAGACAAGTAAAATTCTTCCTAAGTTTATAAGGCCAAAAGCACCATAATCATTGCTCTTCCAAGGAGTTCTCCAATTGCTAGTGTAGCCTGAAGCTCCCTCTGCTCCCCACCTGGGCCAGGGATCTCTCGTTGCTGACTGTCTGTGAACTGGTAGATGAGGCCCTTTTCTTGTGTCCAGGAGGTACGGGTTCAGTACCTCTTGCATGGAGGAGAATCTAAGCTCTAGTTTTCTGCTTCAAGGATGGAAACTGTGTTTGGCACTTTCAGTTCCATAATACATATTTATCAGGGTTTCATTCTGGAAAACCAGAGGTATAGATATGCTTAGGATCCTACTTACGCTTTTCTCCTAAAGTGAAGGTTTGGAGAAATGAGGCTGGTGCTGACTCATCTTTCATATTTGTCTTTCAGCCTAAGATATTAAAAGCATTTTATAAGTTTCTTTTAAAACTACTTCTAATAATTGACTTTAATATCTAATTAGTTCATAATTGCAGTACACATTTAGAAAAGTAAAATATACAACAGTAGAAGTTCTACCTGAGAATTATGAAGTAATAGGAACAAATAGAATTGATATATATTTTTAATTTGCTCATTGAAATTGAGGGGATGAAGGTCACAAGATTATTTTTTTTCTGAGTGATAATTCAGATCACAGCTCCAAAGTGGTTGGAAGCCTCAGCCCTAAATTATAATATTTTAAAGAATAAGAGGCAGAGGCGAGTCTCAAACTAAAAAATAACAGCAAACTTTGCTATAAATATTCCATCAACCCCACATGTAGGTGATGTCAAGTTAAATGAAGTCATAAGAGTCCTCACTGACTTAAACAGGTTCAGGATCAAGCCCTTTGTGAACCAAGTACTCTGTTCCATGTGCTGGAGATGTAATGGGAGAAAGAGACTCCTCAGTCCCAATCGATTCATAGCAGTACTGGAGCTGTTTCATTTTTAATAATATGTGTTCTGGGGAACGGGCTACAGATATTTCCAGTTCTCTAGGAGATTATTTTTTATATCCTATAGTCATTCTGCTTGTGCCTCCCACAATATGATTTTCCAAATTTCCAATGGCAGACAGCACCATTGTGGAAGGCACGTTGATGGCATACATTAGACAAAAGAAGTCCTTTTGTTTGGCTGCTCTTCATCTTCTTGGCACCATACTTCCATGTTTTGTCAAGGCATGGTATTCTCCCCTTCTGTTACAGCTCCTTCAGCTATGGATCAGGCTAAGGGGAGCAACTAAACTATCAGCAGATTCAAATTAGGTCTTAGTTTTGTTTTTCAGTGTGCTTTTTTTTCTCTCTCTGATTTGTATACAACAAAAATGTTTGGTCCCAAATGCTGAGGTACATGATAAAAGGAAAAAGACATTGTTTCTGTGCTGATGTCAATAGTAACATGACATCAAAAGACAAATTTACAGTGGGAATGACCATAAAGACAATAAATTTGTGTTATTTAATATAACTGTCAAATATATATCATATCTTTTGCCTCTTTGTTGCCTGTTCCTACATAATAAGGAGAGAAAGAAACAGAATTGTTGGGAGAAGGTTGTTTTATGAACATGCTTACTAAGTTTTTCCCTGGTACTGCAGTTATAATAACAATAACTGTCACCTAACAGCAACTAATGTTGGCTCCACAGTCATACACAGATATATGGGCTTGTGTTAGGGTTTCTGCTCTTTTAATATAATTTAATATTGATTATGATCTAGGCAACAATAACACTAAGTTACTGGCCAGGCTTGTGACTAAGTTTTTCATTAGAGAATATAAAAATTTAATGCTATAACGCATACCCATAAAAACCATGTTTTGATGTTTTGGAGGCTAAAGATCTTAGCTGTTTACAGTAATATTATAAGATTTTTTTGTAATCCATAAACTAGGAAGCTCATCTGAACGTGTGGGTCAAGGGTTATCCTGTCTTCCACTGGGGTGTAAATCTTTTTGTAATCCTTAGACATGTCCAGTTGGATTCAGAATTTAGGCAGTCTACATTGCTTTCTTGAGGTGCATAGTTATTTCCATTCATTATAGGAAGAGCTTAAAAGGACTAAATTCTTCTTTTTTTTTTTTCTTTTTTTTTGGCATAAAGCATTACCTTACATGAATTTCATTTTAGTCATATGCTACAAATTTATTCTGTTTTCTATTCTCTCTGGTTTATTTGACACAAGTCTAGCTTTTTGTGGGATCTTGGATGTTGTCTGTGTGGATGCCTCAAAAATCGAGCCCTTCAAGACTACGAATATTTTTCTCTAATGCAATTATCATCTTGCATGTTGTGAATGAATCTGCCTTCAAGCAAGATGGAAAATAGGCACCGCTAGCTGCATAGAATGATAACTCTTGCACAAGAGGGGATCGTGTAAAACTGTAGATAGACTAAGAAAACAAACACTTTCCCTGTCCATCTTTCAGATCATCTTCTCTTTCCCCACTTTTCGACTCATACTTATCCTAACCACAGCACATAGAACAGGTTGGAGCACCAAGTATAGGCAAAGGCTAAAGGCTCATGCTGTCAGACAACATTTGCAGTGTTGTGGTTTAGCCCCAGTTGGCAATTAAGCACCACACAGCTGCTCACTCACCCTCCCCCCCAGCAGGGATGGGGGAGAGAATCAGAAGAGCAAAAGTAAGAAAACTTGTGGGTTGAGATAAGATCAGTTTAATAATTGGAATGAAAATTAATAATAATAATAATAAATTGTAATGAGAAGGAAAACAACAAGAGAGCGAGAGAGGAACAAAACCTAGGAGAAAAAAAACAGTGACACAACAGCTCACCACCCACCGACTGACACCCAGCCAGTCCCCGAGCAGTGATTGCTGCCCCCCGGCCAACTCCCCCCAGTTTATATACTGAGCATGACATCATATGGTATGGAATAGCCCTTTGGCCAGTTTGGATCAACTATCCTGGCTGTTTCTTGTGTGCCTGGCAGAGCATGGGAAGCTGAAAAGTCCTTGACCAGTGTAAGCTCTACTTAGCAACAACTAAACCATCAGTATGTTGTCAACATTATTCTCATACTAAAATCCAAAACACAGCACTGTACCAGCTACTAGGAAGAAAATTAACTCTATCCCAGCCGAAACCAGGACATGCAGATACATAAAGAAAAAGATGAAAAGCAAGGATATTTTATCCTTATATTCTTCATCATAAACAAACTTTCTGAAGTAGAACAGGTACTATCTTACTTCTACAGAAGAGTGAGCATTGCCCCTCAAAGTAACAATAGCATGGATATGCTTGGGAAGAGAATTGTGCTCTGAGTCAGGATACCTCTTTGGCACTCTTCCCATCTAGAGTTCAAGATGGAAATTAAAGCTTCTTTCCTGACAGAACTAGAGTTAGTTTCTTTCTTCATGTGACAAGCCTTATTAGTGGAAAACAGTGCAGTTTTCACCTTGTGCCAGGAGGAGTGATTCTAGCACATAGAAGAAGTAACATTCCTTTCTCTAGACAGCTCATAAGCTGCCTTGTTTGGAACATTACGTGGTGATGCTCACATTCAAATAACAGCAAAGAAAGACAGACAAATGCAGTTATGGTAATGCTCATTTCTTTCTCATTATGCTCATATTTCTCATAATGCTCTTTCTTTATTTTGTGTTACAAAGGAGATAAAGGCAATCCTCTAGGACCTTTCAGAGGGACGACACATTTAAAATAATGCCTGTTCTGATGATTCCAAATTTCAGTTTGAACCACAACTGCAACAGCAGGAGTTTCTAAGTCAACAGGAGAAAAATGCAACCTGCAACAACTTTACAGAGATAAGATTAAAAAGCCTGTGTCATTCCATGAAAAAACTGAGGCAAGATTTCTATGAGTATAATTTAGATCAACGAGGCATGACAGATGTATGAAGACTTGCAGATAACTCTATTTTATATTATACAGATGCAATGATAAATAGTGATTAATCTTAATTTTTACATTAGCAACAACAGTTTTGTAAGTCATGTGAATGCAGCATGTTTATTTCAATGGATCATATTTTTTAATAATTTTCAAGAGCATATGGAAGATATGAAACAAGGAAAAATACAGGAATTGCCATTTTGATGCAGACCAATGCATCAATGATGATTTCTCCAGTCTAATCTGTCCGTCTCCAGCCTGTCTCTTGCAGTGAGTAGGACAACCTGCTTCAAAAGGATGTATGCACAATCCTGAAGAGGATGGTAGTTTAATACTCTATAGATTATTCTATCTGATGCTCTCAGAAAGTTTTGATTATTCCTAAAGCACATTCTTTAACATTTTTCCTGATACAATTTTGGATGTTTTCAATATATTTTACATATATATGCATAAGTATTTGTATGCAATCCTTTAAACTTGTTCCATCCTTGGACACCCTTTCAAGACTTTCAGCTGTTGGTTTTACAACCTAAACTACACTTTCCTCCTATTAATTTACTTATATTACTTTGCTGTTTATTTTATTTTCCTGTTCCTCTGTTTTATAAAATAAGTTTAAGGGCATTTATCTTCTCTAGATTATATTCATTATTCCTTATATCTTTGTTATACTCTTCTTTAGTCAATCTAAATCAGAACTCTTCACCTAAACTACACAATAGTCATGGGGCAACTTCTAAGTTAACTGTGATTTCTGTTTTCTGTATAGCAGTCAATTGTTTAGACTGCTTTTCCAAAAAGAAGGAAGTTGTTTTGATTTTAAGACCATGCTAGTCTTAGGTAGGCTGAGCCTTGTGTCCTGTCATTCTAAGTATATGGTCTACCTACTGGGCTTTAGAGTACTCTGGCAGGTGCACCTTTCATTTCCCTATTGAAACTGAGCTACATGCAGTCAAAGATAGAGGAGTTACAGGAACAGAAGAAGAGCAGACAAGACAGACCTTGACTTTACATTCAGTGTTTGAGACAATCAACCAGGAATGTGGAAGATGTGTACTTCTGATATGTGATCCCATAAATATTTCTAGGGTTTTATCCAGTTACTGCACAGAAGGTCTAACGTAACCTCCTCAGGCTCCAAAAACCAGAGTCTGGGATACCACTTACCCCTTCTTTTGCCTGAGAACATGGCTTCCTCCTGCCTAAGCATTCTTGGCTACACAGGACAGTCTTGGAGCGTGAGACATCTGCTGTGATGAAGGTCCAAGTCCCCTCAGACCGCAGATACACTTCTTACACCAGTTTTGCATAGGCTATAATACAAAATCTAGGGAATCATAGAATCATAGAACAGCCCAGGTTGGAAGGTACCTCAATAGATTATCGGGTCCAACATTTCACAGGAAAGGGAGCCTAGATGAGATTATCTATGGTCCTGCCCAATTGCATCTTGAAAACCTAGTGTTGAGAACTCTACCACATCTCTGGTGAGGTTGTTCCATTGAATGATTTTCTCACTGTAAAAAATTTCCCAGGTGCAGGACCTTGTGCTTGTCTTTATTCAACTTCATACAGTTCTTGTTTGCCCACTCTTTGAGTTTGTCCAGGTCTCTCTGTAAGATGGCTCTCCCTTCTGACATGTCCACCTCACCTCCCAGTTTAGTGTCATCTGCAAGCTCAGGAGGGTGCTTTCAATCCCATTGTTCAGATCATTTATGAAGATGTTGAACAGTGTGGGGACCCGTATCAATCCCTGGGGGACACCACTTGTGACAGACTGCCAGCCTGAGTAAAAACCATTGGTCACCACCTTCTGAGTGTGGCCTGTTAACCAATTTCCTACTCATCTCGCAGACCACCCACCCAACCTGTATCTTGCCAGTTTGTCCAGGAGAAGGCTTTGGGAAACAGTGTCAAAGGCTTTGCTGAAGTCCAGGTAAACAATATCCACTGCTCTCCCCATGTTGACAGAAGATGTTATTTTGTTGTAGAAGGTCACCAGGTTAGTCAAGCATGATTTGCCTTTGGTAAATCTGTGCTGTTTCTTTCCCAATCATCTGCTTCATTCAGCTTCTAATAGTTTCTAGGAGGACTTGTTCCATTGCTTTCCCAAGGATTGAAGTAAGAGAAGAACAGACATTATCACTACCATCAACTTTTTTTTTCTTTTTTTTTCAATTTGAGTGAAGTCTGCTCCATTATGTAGCTCTGCTCAAGAAAGAGGTGCCAGAAAAAATTCTTGGTGGATGAACTAAATATTCTCTACCAGTCCTTTATACACTCAATTCAGCAATAAATATCTAGACTCTGACTAAGTTATTCACTGGAGATCTTCAGTTTGTCTTTCTCTCTCATTCAGCTACACAGGGAACTTACATGTTTGCATAGGGAGGCCCTCAAGACTAGATACCTAAAATTTAGATGTTTTTCTCAGGGTCTTTACAATTCTTCATCTTTTCCTCCTATTTTATTATGTTTTTGTTGAGAAGACATGACCAGAACTAAATGCAGTATTCCAGATAAAATGATACTATGTGTCTATATTACTACGTGCTAATATTTTGAGGTTATTTTATCTTGCTCTGTATACCACTTAATATTTCTTTCTTTAGCCAAGGTGAGCATTGACTTGAAGTTTTCACTAAACTATTGATAGTGATGACTGGGTTCTCTTTCTGTATGCCTGCAGTTACATTAGAGCCCTATAATGTGTATGAACTCTTCATATTTTATCCCCTTCCAATGTGCATTACCTTGCATTTGTGAGTAATTGAAGCCCAGCTGGCAAACTTTTCTGTGTTGTCATGCTGTTAAATAGTATGAGCTGAATGTGTACATGAAAGACCAGCGCTCTGAAACTCAAAAGGTTTTTCTCTTCAGTTTCTATTCATTTGGAAGGGGAGATGTTGTGGCTCTGGACCTGGTATGTGTGAATAAAGACCACATTCTAGCTTTGGATGCACATAATCAGAGAGTAAATAAGTAATACTTTTTATAAATCATTACAAATATTACCTCTTTGTCAGGGATGTTCTTAAAGTGGTTGCAATAGATGCTACATCTCATGATCCCTAACTCCACGAAGCCCTGTTCATCTTGCTGGATTTTCATTCTGCTTACAGGTCTCAGTGCCCTGCTTGGAAATGGAAACACTGAGGAAATATTTTTTCCATTAAAACACACAAGTAAATAGTTTTAACCTTCTTTCATATATATAAATTTATATATATATATATGTAAAGACCATCTTGCACCTGGGGCCCAACATAAGCAAAACATTCTTGACCTCGCTTTATTCTAGCCTGGGGCATTTCAGCTCTTTCACCTGATACAAAATTATCAGGTTAGAAATTGTCAGATTTCTTCTTCTCAGAGTCAGGTTCTATGCGCTTACATAATAAGAGGTATATTTGTGCAGCTATTCCAGCTGCAGAACTTCTGTCCTTCCCACCTTTTCTGGAAGTGTAGTGGCAGGAGAGGGAGAGGGCTAGAACCAGAGCTATCCACCTGACCCACTGTCTGTGCAGTGGCCCTTTTCAGGTAGCCATGAAAATCAAGATTTGGAATGATGATTTAGATGTTTTGCTTCTGCATGTGTTGTCCTTAAAAACATGGACTCCTTACTTTGGAAACCTTAGAGACTGGATGACTCTATTCAGGGCAAGTCTCTGGAATGTCTTTCTCATCACAAATTCCCCTGGAGTCAATCGGCATAAGGACTTCCTGAGTGAGATATTATTGGCTCTAACTGCGTAATCATTTTCTAGAAAATCATGTTATTTCTAGTGCATTAATAAATCTCAGTACTTCCCAGAAGATTTATCTCTGTCAAATGAACTCTTCTTTTATTGCATATATGTTAATCTCTTAATTTTTAATGGTCTGTTGTATTTTTTCTTTTAAAAATAAGGAAGAGATTTTGCATGACTTTATCACTCTTTTGAAGACATACTAGAGAGTTTTATGAGTTATGCTTTAAAACTTATCAAATCATTTAAATGGTTGCAAATAAGTGTTTAAATTTGAGGTATATTGCCTTAGAAGTGATGATGACTTTAGCCCCCTCTTGGACTACTTAGGAGGATTTTGAGTTTTCTTTGCGAATTAATGAATCTATCAATTTTGTCCTCCCTGAAGCAATAGTTGATCTTTACGGCATAACCTGTCTAGCACCTTGGAACCACTAGAAAATTCAATTGATCTTGGGAGAGAAAAATATCACCTTCCTTTATTCTAATTCCTCCCAACACTCACTTTAATTTTCACCCAAGGGCAAACCATTTTTATTTAATTCCACTTGTCTTTTCTAATAAATGGGCACGTTAACAATGTCCACTAATAGAGATGATAATTTTTCCATTTTAATCTTGAAACTTTCTTGCCAATTCATGATTCAATCAGAGATACATTTACATAGGCCACATAGTAATTTCTTTGGAAGCTTGGTAGTTTCCTTTTACTTCAAAGCAATAAGTATTTTGTATTCTGTTATCAGGGATAAATAGTGAACCACAAACACTGTAGAAGTCAAGGTGAAACACACATTTTTAACGTCATAATTCCTGATAAGAATGGTGGTAGGTTTTACTTTTATTCCAAATAGTTTTAAAAGGTCCTTAATGATAATAATTTGTGCTTCTCCTTCCTAGCTCTCAGTGACAATGGAGCCATATTAGCAAGTAATGCACCTCTATAGGGGTGGATTAAAGCAGGCACTGCTGAGGTCTCTACCTTTACAGTGTGCGTATTTCGGAAGGTTTGTTTTGCACAGAGTTGGCTACGTGCATTGACTGCATGTTGTTACTCTATATGGCGTTCAAAGCTCCTTGAAGGAAAGCTGTCCACAAACATCTGCCTTCTGGAGTATGAGTTGCTCAGCTGGGAAGTACCCTGGAGATGATGGTCATGCGTCATTTTCCCAGCCCCATGGCTTCTATAAATCTTACATGTGGAAGCAAGCCTTACTTTTGTTTCTGCTCATTCTGTTGATCATTTCTTATTGGTGACTTCGTGGTGCCTGCTGCCCAAACCTCCACTGGCTGAACAAAGGCTCAGTATGAAGAAAATGGTGTGTTCTTAGTCCTTTGTGACAGCTACTCTGGGAGGATACTCTGAATGATCTGACTCCTGCCCTCCTGGACTTCTTTTTGCCTGACAAAAAATATGACTTCTGAGAAACTTCAGTGTTGTGACAGCTTTGCCTCTGGTGAGCCACAACTTCTGTGCCCAGAAGATCAGCTAAGGCTGGTGGGACAGCATCATGCTTGGGAAATGGAACAGCCAACAATGGACAATGAACTTTTGGAAGCAGAGAGTCACCAAGGCCCTCTGTTACCAACTGACACCATGACTTCCCAGACAAAATTTCAGGAGCCCATACTCATAAACCAGATAGTGACTAATGGCTTCTGGAACCTCATGATTTACCAGTGGCTAACTATTCCAGGACACGCAAAGTTGTGACTGAGGTTTCAAAGAATATCCACTGAACCCTCACTTTTGGATAGTACAGGCAGCAGATGCTGAAAAGCACATCTGGACCTTCATTCTCTGTGGCTTCTGCATTGTGGAGGCTCTTGTGGGATGCAGACTACAGTCTGATACCTGGTGGCAGGATAGTGACATCTGTGCAGGACACTGCATGGCAGCATTTTCAGTGTCCTCCAAAAGTCCTCATCTGCTGAAGACTTGACATGCTGAACATCCAAGAGCAGACCGAGACTGTTGTAGGTAAATGAAATGACACATTGATGACTTCTGCAGTGAGCCAAGTCTCATGTGATGATAAGTGATAGATTTCCAATACCAGCCTGTGTCATCTGTCTAATCCTCTCCCTGCATACACTCACTGACATTACACCTTTTGGGCAAGCATGATTACTCCAGCTATGTGTTGCCATGTCTTCTATGTTCTTTTTGACTCTTCCTGTATCAAGTAACTCCAGCTCCCATGTCAGCAGCCTTCAGGGAAACTCATGGGCCTAGGCCTCCATGCTTAGCTAGAGAAAAATGTAGCTGACAAATAATAGCTTCGTGTGGTTTGGGAGAAGGTGGGAAGAGGTAAAAGAGGGTTTGCTTGATCTCTGCTTTGCTGGATGGAAGAATGGATAGAAACATAATGTTTGTGTTAGCAGCTACTGTGGCTCAGGTGTAACCTTCCCTCACTGGTCACTTCATCTGGCATCTTTAGTTGGGCACAAAAAGACTGCGTAAGCAGGATACACACAACTTGTAAGCACAAAACAGTTATTAATTGTTTAGTAGATGCAGATGATAGCTAGGATTAATGAGGGTAAGGGTTTGCTTCTGCTGCTCCCTGGAACAGAGCCTTGATAACGCTGAGTTGCCATCTTCTGACTCTGCTCTTTTCCTTTCAGTATTTGTATGTTTCTACATTGCAGCTTCTCTTCCCACATCCTGGTTCTCCTAATGATCTCTGTCTTGACAATCTTGCCTCTGTCTGCAGTTTTACTTTTCTTATCTTGCCTGGCTGTACTCTACAGACTTTCTCACAGCTCCTTCTCAAAGGTTAGAAATTTCTTCAGAGACTTGGGCTGTGATTATGCCCCAGGTGCCCTCTTGCCAAGGAAAAATTCCCTGTTCTCTTCCCCAGTAAGACAGGAACTCCTGTCCCCTTTATCTCCATCTCCTTCCCCCTCCTCAACCCTGGGTCTTCTTTCTTTTCATCAGAGGCCAAAAATCCAAGTGAAAGGACCAATTGCAGCTAAACAAAAAACAGTCAGCAAAAGTGTTCAAGCAACAAAACTTCTTTCCCAGAGATGACCAATGTTTCTCAACACCTGTAGGGACATGAAAAGGGTTGGAATTTGAGCTAGTACTAATGAGGGAAGGGTGAGTGCCAGTATGACACAAATCTCAAACATACCCTTGTGTGCCAGCAAGGCCACTGAGGACCAGTGATGACCAAAGTTACAAATTTCATCTAACTTGAGGAGTTGGATGGTTCTTAACTCAGTCCACTCATTGTTCTTTGCTTATTTGTTTGCAATTCAACATGATAACTAGATTTACTGTATATGACATCTCTTTCTTAGGATGAATACGGGATCTTTGTTCTCTTTGTTATCCCTGAAGCAAGTTTTACCCCGCAACAATTTTCTGTTCCTTTAATGAACAATAAGAGACCACTTGAGCTTTCTACTTCTAGCCCTGTTATCGTTCTGTGCCTGTAGTTTGAAACCCACTTTCATATTCTTTTACCCATGCTTTTGGGACCTTCTCTAGCAATCACCTATTTTTCTTGCACAGACTTCAAGCTATGGTTTCCTCATACCATACATCCTTGTTTGAGGGTTATTAATACTTCATACTCTGAATACAGTGATGAGTTAGAAGGCCCACATGCATGCAGATAATGCTTTGGTAACCACTTGCTACTAGTATTTCCAATTATGACAACATTACTAGTACATTATTAAAATTGCCCCACAAGAGTATACTTCTGTCATGAATCCTGATTTAGGATCCTGTCAGCTATGGCAATTTGTTGCAAATGAGTGATTTAAATCGCTTAAAAAGTCACCTTCAAAGGCATGAGCAAAAGTAGTTTTAATATGATGGCGTAAAAGTGCAACTTAACAAAGTTCAATGGCAAGGTTCACTCTGTTAACTACTGCATGGAAGAAACATACAAAGGAAAATTGAGTCACAGTCGAGTTAAACTGATTCACAGAGAGACTGGAGACACAAAAGGGTACGGAGGAGCCTCCTGTTGAATCACGAGGTTCAGAGTTGACCCCCTTGCTTTCTGAACTCCTTCCTCAGAGAGGAGTCTAGGTGCAGCTAGGTGCAAACCTAGTCTCAGACTTGGTCAACAGTTTATGTCTAAGGGATTGCATATGCAAAGTTTATGTGATGTTTCATTAGGATCAATTCAGCATGCAATCAAAGTTACCAAGACAAAATCAAAGCGACCATACTACAAGGTTATGTGTGATATCTGTTGCTTACCAAGGATCTATCACTGGTAAAAGGTCTCTCTGCCTCGAGGAGCAACCTTGAGAGGTGTCCCAGCTCAAGGGGAGATCACCGCCATGCAGCCACGCTACCTAGCAGGGAGAGCTCAGAGAAGGCTCACTTAGGCTGTCATATTTATAGGATAAAGTGGTTGACTCATAGTCAAATTATATGCGATAGAAAAGGTATGCATGAGGCTTATTGTACCCACAACTTTCTTTGGTCCTTGACAAATGAGTCTTGGAAAAGCCACCTGTTATTCATATGTCAATCACATGATCGGTGTTCCAAGCTCATATGCATCGATGCTCACCATGCCACTTGGCTCCTTTGTGGGTTCTCAGAGAAAAGATTGGAACTAGAGGAGTTCTTGGCCCGGCCGCGGCTCAGGCTTTTACCTCCTTTGGAGCCTGTACCAAACTACTGACAGTTTGGTTAAGAGGTCGAGTGCATCTGTCACAACTTCTAATGAGGATAAACTGGTGAAGTGTCATTTGTCAATCCTGCCTGCTAAGAATCTACATGATTTAGATGTCAGCTGAGGTACTTCTTGAGTGCTAAAACAGAAAAAAATGTGGGTACCTGAGAAACTTTCATCCTGGAAACAGATTAGAAAGTGTATGGAAGGGAGGACATTGAGGGTGAAGTTTCTGTATTTAAACACTTAATCCTTGTCTATGTCCCTTTCTGGATCTGATTCCAGAAATATAGAAAAGCTACTGATAATCAAAACACTGAATTGATCTCTCCTGATACGTAGTTCTCTTCCTTAATAAGTGGCATACGTTCCTTCCTCACTAGAAGTATGGGATAATATGAGCACAAACTCTCCTAACAGCATGATAAGAAATACCAGACAGCTTCCTTCCACCCTCACACACTTCTCTATAGGCTGTCTGTCTGTCTTTACATACAGTGATAAAAAGTGGGATGTCATTACAAGCTGTGTGTGGGCCATGCTCTAGCTGTATTGAGCAGAAGTTGCTGTGTAGGCAACGGCTCTGAAAAAGGAAAGGCTTCTACATGTTGGATAAGATTTCCCAGATCTTGCTGAGCTCAGGGAAAAAAAGAAAAAAAAGAAAAAAAAGAAAAAAGAAAAAAAAGGAAAAAAATAAAAGAAGAAAAAAAGAAAAAACCCGAAGCTGTGACTCAGAGTTGCAGTGTACCAGAGACAGTACAGCAGTGATCAGGGTTATATTGCTGCTATGAAGACTGCTGCATTTGGAGACAGCTTAGTCTGTAGTGGTTGCAGGACCTTATCTAGGGAAGCAGATCTTGTTGAATTTCTGAAGGCATCTCCGCAGCTACTTTCCCCAGAAGTAGCTGTTTGCCTAGATAAAAGTAAATGATGGGAGGATGGCAAACCACTACACTGTTAGCAGGGCCTATCCATGAAAATCTTAGATAAACACCTCTACTAAGCATCTTTTCCTTTTCCACTCTGTGGGATGCTAGTGGTTCAGTTTCTCCTTCACTTCATGACTTATGTGTTCTCTCTGTTGTGCATCCATTTTTTCATGACCCCTGCTCTGTATTTACAGGCTTCTGGTGGAAAACAAAGTGAACAATTGCGAGACGTTATCAGACTTTAATGCAGATGTATGATTTCTGCAGGTGCACTCCATGGTTTTGGAGGAAAAAACTGTACAGGAGCCTTGCCAGCTCCTGAATGCACAGATGCAGAAGGCAGCACAGACCGCTTTTGTTTCCTATCAGTACGGCACATCCCTTTTACAGAATGTCCACCTTAAAAAAAAAAAGCGTAATCATATCAACAGTCTCTCAAAATGTTAAAGACTCTCAGCAAAGACAGACACGATAGGATTAGAGACAGACAGCAAAACATCACCTGCTTATAAGGCTATACAAAATTTCCCTTTTACTCGTGATCCGTTCAAGAACTGTAGGATATGTTCTCAAGCCTGCCAGTGCTTCTCTTCCCAGGAATTAATGAAGATGAGATAAAGCATCCATATCCCATTCTGCTTTGTAATGGAAAATAAACACATTCAGAATTAAACTCACTGACCCATTCTTTGTGATAACAGTGATTTGCAATAGTGAAACTACTCATTATATTTCAAGGTGTAGCTTTCTTTTCTGATGTGGTAAAAAGTATTGCAGTAATGCTAGACTATGAGACCCAACTCCACCTTTTCCGAGTTGATAGACAATAGGTTCTTAGTAATTTCTTTTCTGTAGGTATGAAAAGGCTTTTCAAAAACCATATTGCAATTGTCATTACCTATTGTTCTCTCTTATTTAGATATATTTCAAATGTTATTCTTTTTTCCCTGATTTTTTAACCAATTTATAGCCTCTACTTAATCACAAAGTTGTTCTCATAAGAAAAAATGTGTCAGACCCTTATATTTAGGTGAGTATTTTACCAATATTTTCGTGGGATAAGACTGTTTTTTGGTATGTCTTTTGGAACTTTTTGGCTCAAGCATAGCTTTGTTGTTTCTATTTTCTGTAGATAGATACATAGATGGAATTAAGTATATATTTATATACTGCATAAAGAACAAAAGTTTTTCAAAACAAGGATTGAAAATGAACAGAGGACCATTTGAGAGGTCTGAATCATTTGAGAGGACTGAATTCAAAAATAGAAAGAATAGATGGGACACTATTCAGTCACTTTTTTTCCTAGACATCCTATAACACAAAAAGGACTCATTCAACCAGACCAGAATGAATAGAAAACAGACATCCCTCTAATGGAAAAATCAGGAAAAAACAAACACGTAAAGATGCTTTTATACTGACAATCCATTTAATGTTGAATTGCTAGATAGAACAAATCCCTTAGAAAACTCCTGCAGAGCCTTCCTAAGTTACAGTACTGACTAGAGGTCCCTAATTTGAATATTTATGTATGAATGACACAAAATAGCAAAAGTTAGAGAAACCATTTAACAATCTTTGCTTTATAATGAAAAGAAAGGACAGATATTGGAAAGCCAAGAAGCATGCTGCTTAAAGCACACAGAGGGTAAAACATTACAGGATACTTGTCCTTTGTGTGAAATTGTGTATTTTATTAGTGGCAACTCTGTTTTTCAGTTTCTCTCTATATTTTAGCCCACAAGAGCATTCTCAAAATTCATCCCTGTTCTTAAGCAGTATCCATCCAGTCAATGGATTCACTTACCCCTGTAGACAACTCATCTTAATTTTACATTCCTTCAGTTTAATTTGCTGAGTTCATATAGTTTACATAGAAAATAATTAATTTAGAAATTAGCTAAAGCAGAGTTTATATGGAAAAGACTGAAATCTCTATGGCCTATGTGGAGGTCACATTCAGGTCTAAGCTCTGTACAGTGTCTGAGAGCTTAGGACTATATTTTAGTACTCTCCTTTTCTGCTTTCTAGCTGTCCATCAGCTTTACTGTAATGATGACAACAAATAGTCTTTCCACTCCATTTACTGTTTTCTGGGAATCTGTGAGAGTTTCTGAACTAAAATTCTGGTACATTCAGGATAAGAACAACATCAAGAGAAGATACAGCTTATTTCCCAAAGTACCATTCTTTTCTGACTAGGCATCTTTCCATGTAGACATCCAAGCAGTGACCTGAAGAGGCTCGTGTAGTTCTCCTTGTGGCTGTACCATTCTGTGTCTGGGGGAGTATCTTCTGGCTTGGTAGGGTCATCTTTACCTTACTCAGTTCTTCCTCCTTTAAAAAACATTCATATTACATTTGTTAAACACATCTGGTGCTCCTGGATGTTTGTAGCTGCTGAAACAAGGAGGGTGTTATCTGCCCAGGAGTTTGCCTGGGCTGCCACAAGAGACAAACCGGAATCTCTTCTTTGTAAGGATTTGCACATGCAGAACTTCAAACTTAAATCCATTTTGAATACTCCCTTCAACTGCCTAAGTACTTCTGGGTTACAGTAATGTACTGTAGCAGCACTGGATTGAGCAGATGTATATAGTTATCCAAACATAATGCAGTTCCATACAACTGAGTTGAGAAAGACCACCTCCAGAGACTCTAAAGGCTTCTTATTTCTTTATGCAATCACAGATAAGAATCTACTCCGTGAATGTGATTAAAAAAAATAATAATAAAAAATAAGCTTGCAGTTGCTAGGCTTTCTAGCAGTTGCTAGGAGATAGGTAGCAGAGGTGTGTGATTTTGGAAAATTAGGTCTCATATTAGGGGAACAAGGACTGATTTTCAAACTACTAGCAGGTTTGTTGTCCAGGTACTATATGAGCAGTGTACTTCCCTAATGAAGTATCTGTACACTTATATAATGACCATATTAAAACTTTTTTTTTTTTTTTTTTACAGCCTAGGCTTTTAGAAATATCAGAGTCAGAAACAGCAGGACCACCTAGAAGCATTAGAAACAGTGCATTTGACATGTATTTGACATTTCAGTTCAAGCAAGCCAGAATGGTTTTTTACATCATGTTGTATGCCTTTTCTCTTTGGCACATCCTTTCTCTTTAATTTCCTTTTAATTCCTCTGAGTTTTTCATTATCTCTCCAGTATGAAACATTAGACCACCACACTACATAACCGAAATGAAATATTTAAGGGATACAGAATAGGATGGTCTCACTTCAGATCAGAAAAAAACCTTTGTCGTAACTCTATCTGTAATGGTGATACATGCAAGTTCAACATCTTTGAAACTCACACTTCTGTTCGTATGGTGGCTGAGAGTAGCCATTATTTAGAACCATACTGGGTTCTAAATTAAATGTGTAGGATTAATGACTTGCTCAAGATTTGGTGAGAGTTTTCTATTACTCTGACTGGATTTTGAGTTTATCTAACTTAGTTTCTGCCTTCTTGGGGAAAAATATTAAATGAATCAAAAGGTCTTCTGAGGTGCACTTTGAACTGCAATGATCTAATTCCATTAATATATTGGATTTCTACAGCTTTCAGAACCTTTATCAAATTCCATTTATTCCAAGGAACATCAGATCCGGCTATGTGTCCATAATGCAGTTGACCAAAGAACACTGAGCATCAATTAAATGTTTTTCTTTTTTAATTGATTTAATGCTTTAGGTACAGGTTTTGAGAATAGGTTGTGGGTTTTTTTGTGGTAAAATAAGTTGAAAAAGAGTAGAAGAGAGTGCTAAATTCATTAACTCTGGAGGACTTATGGAGAACTGGAGGAGAGAGATAAATGACCCTAAGAGTCATGAAAGTACAAACACTGTCTGAAATCAGAAAGTTGCTTGCAAGTGCTTTGACAGTGTTTGGTTAACTTACATATATTTTATGCTAATTGAGAAAGGAGAAAAGAAAAACCAAAGAGAACATAATATGAACTTGTATCAGGCCATAGCAGACTGTTTTGATCAACTTGCAATTAAGTTTTAATTTAATTCACAAAGGCTGTGGATTTGTATTCCTGACCTTGGCCAAAACTCCTTCTTTCATAATCTGGAACAGAAAACAGTTTGGGGTCCTCCATCCATTGCCCTTCCTTATGAGAAAGGGGTTTGAGCTCTGGTTTTCCATCTGAAGACTTGGCACTTTGCAGCTGAAGGAAGGTGAATCCCCTACACTTCTGGGGATCTCTGACTATTGAATGAAGGGATTTTTTAAAAGAAATCAGTATTTTTACAGGAACTCATAATTCCCTGGAGTCTAGGATGCCGGAAATTTGTTATCAACCCTGAAATCACTCATAATGCTGGACAGTCTATAAGATCAAAGGAAACTTGAGTTTATTATACTGCAAACAATCATTTAAGAGGTGCAGAGAAAGAAAATAATAGTACTAATAACCCTAACTGAGTTTGACTTTAAGGTACTATTAGTGTATTATTCAGGTGTTAACTACACAGGCTCTGTAATCCCCCGGACAGTTCCTGTCACTGCCAAAGCTGGGATCCAGTTTTCACCTCAAGACTCTTCCCTACATGTTGCTTTTCATGAAAGGGAACTGGATTTGGATGAAAAAAACCTTTCTTACATTTCCGTTGTCACTTGTGTTTCTTCTGGCTGTAACTTCTGTCCTAGGTACCCCACTGTGATGTCTCTTTTACTCAGAGTATCATCTGGATCTCCTTTCTCACGGGCTGCCTCTGCCACCACCACAATCCCTGTCACAAGGGGAAACCTTTTATAGTGCAGCCTCACACTACTGAACCCAGACAAACTCATAAAACAGCTTGATTCTCCAAAAGTTCATTTGTACAATGTAGATATATTCTCTCCCAGAAGCCAGTAACTAAGGGAGGCTTACACCACCTTAATTTTACATATGCTCATACACATAGTTTCTGGTACACCCATGTGGAACTAATCCTTAACCAACATATTAGGGAGAGTAAAGAATGCAGCTCATTACTGGATCCTAATAGGGACTGGACATCATGGCATGTATACCATTTCTGGAAACAAAGTGTTTGAATTAGGGGAACCCTAGATGTGACTTGCTGGATTTGCAGTCTCTTCAGTCTCGTGTCCTGTCTTCATCTAGCCACTTTCACTCTGCAGCCTGCTTTTCTTTGGCATACATGCAGGCCACAGAGTCCTTTAAATACTAAACACACTATAAATATATGTAAATGATAGTGTAAATGACAATTGTGATAATAAATTACAGCTATGGTCATGATTCTGAAGGCAAACAAAAGTAGTGTATAAATGGCTCTTTTGGAGAATGAAGTCACAGACTAGGAATATTTTTACTTCATAAATGATCCATAGACACTGTTCATTGAAACAGAACATGTGTAACTAGTTAACCTCAATGAGATTTTTTTCTGAATTAAAAATCATGACATTTCTTCTGGGTGGGCAGATACATTTGAGTTTCATTGAATGTATTTTGTCCCAAACAATTTTCCAGAGTTTAGCACCTCAGTAAGATTAATTAAAATGATAAAATGCTTCTAAGATCCATCCTGTTAATTTTCTTCAAATCTTTCATTTTCCACACTGAATGCATGTGAAATCATAGCTCTTTAATCTGATTTCCAGTACTTATTGATTTCCTTTGTTGTTTCTGTGCTTTTGATTCTCGTGCACATCAGTTACTTTTCCCCCCCCTTACTTTTGGCAGCGTCAGACAGAGATTACAAAACGAAACTTAAAAATTCACAGCTGAAGCATAAGGCTAAGAAGTAAGGTTAAATATCTGCAAATTAGGAAATCCAGAACCGATTTTTTACAAAGTCAAAATGGTAATTCCCTAATTTAAAATTTTAGACTGATTTAAGGAGAAAAAGGTCTTCAATAAATTATACATCATGCAATCCTGTTTACAAAAGCAGCTCAGACCTTCAGTTAACTTAGTGAAAACCACTAGCTGTCCCAAGGCTGGATCCTCTAGTACAAATAAGAAAATCATGTCACAGATCTCATAGAATCATAGAATAGTTTGGGTTGGAAGGGACCTTTAAGAGTCATCTAGTCCAAGCCCCCTGCAATGAGCAGGAACATTTTCAGCTAGATCAGGTTGCTCAGAGCCACATCCAACCTGACCTTGAATGTTTCCAGGGATGGGGCATCTACCACCTCTCTGGACAACCTGTTCCAGTGTTTCATCACCCTCATTGTAAAAAATTCCTTCCTTATATCTAGTCTGAATGTGCCCTTATAGGCTGCGCAAAACTTTGTCCTGTTACCAGTGCTCTGACATGAAATACAATTTTCATTTTTACAGTCTGTTTTTATAGCACCTACCCTAATGGGAATCAAATCTCTTATCCAGATCCTCAAACATCAGTGAAGTGAATGAGGTGCATTGATTTACCTTGTTGGCAAGAAAAAGTTAAAGTGCTCTGTGCTGCATTATCAATCCCATGAGTTATCCAGTAACCTTGTGTATTTGAACCACAATATTTAGCTCCAGTATTTTGCACTGGGCTGTGTATTTGCAGAAAGGAGCATTCAGAGTTTCCCCATCTACTGAGTTGGTGGGTCATGTGACATAATCACTTAAACCCCATTGCTTCTGTATTTAAATATTACTGCTTTAGGTCGTTCATTTGGGAAACATTACATGGATTATTCACACACACAAAAAAACATTTACACTTTCATGAGCAGGAACAATCAAATATAATAAGATTGAGGTTATTTATGCTTCAATAAAAACCTTTACAAGATGGTTGATAGTTGCTTTGCCCTCCTAGCCAAAGGTATTACAATTAAGAATGATTTTTTCTCTATTGCCATTACAAGCAAATTGTAATGCTTGCCAAATTTGCAGAACACATCTATAGAACATTAATACTAACATGTAATGAACCACATTTGCATTTTTTTCATTAGCTACAGTTCCTGTATTTCTTCAGTGATATCTTAATAATTCTTGGAGGATAATGTCCTACTTCTATACAAACTCCAATGTGAGTTTGTAATTGGAGTGTTTTTTAAAGAAACTTGTATTTCTACATGTATTTTTGGAATTGTGCCCAGCCAGTTTCACTAGTTCTGTAGTTTTAAGGGAAGATATAGTTGGAAGATTTTAAATGCTTGACTGTATAATTTCTAATCAGACTGTTTGAAATCAGATTAGAACTAAAACCTGAAACCAAGTATAGGCAAAACTTAGTAGCTGTTTAAAACTGAAGCTCAGGATATGGCTCAGTTCCTTTAGTCTTTGTTTTCATATATTGCATGAAATTATCCATATGCTTATCAATTTCATAGGGCACTTCCTAATCAGGCATCATCCAACTCCTGCTTCCAAGCTCTCCCTCCAAGATTGTTCAGTCTCTCACTTGCAACTCAGGAGGAAGAAGCAAGGGCTAACAAAGTTCTCACCCAGTGCTTAAGAAGTGATGAGACTATCACCTCTGGTCCATCTAATCTGCCCATTCTGGTGCGGTAAGCATTTTTTCCTGCAAATATTCAACCTGTTCTGGATGGTTTTTTCTTTCTTTTTAGCAGGGAGGGGTGGGGGCAGTGGACTGACTAAATGTTAGTCCTTCATTCCTCCTCATGACTCAAAGTTGTATTTTCCTCAGCCTACAAATAATTTCAGTTTCCTGATCCTGCAGACAGGTGATGTTTCCCTCCTTACAGTACCACTCACCTCTGGTTTTCTTTGAAGGTCTTTATAGAGGAAGGAGATAGTTTTTCTGTGCTTACAACCCTTTCCCGAGGATGAGATGTGTACTTGGACCGGTACTGTTAGCCTAGTCTGAGCAGACTGCAATTTGCTGGCACCTGGGAAAATAGTCTAGGGAAGTACCACTTGTACTGTGCATGCCTTGTTTTCATATGGTTTCTGAGGCATTTGCTACTTTGTTGTCAGACACAAGATCCTGGTTCAGGTCGGTGTGTGGTCTCGGTGCTGTTGGTCTTTTGCAGTTACAACAGGAAGAGTCAGGGATTTATCACTAAAATATGGCATTAGGTTGATATACCTTTAGATTGCTCCTAGCCCTTATCTGTACATTGCAAAGGGGAAGGAAAAGAGCCCATTCTAAAAGACATTCTGGTGATGTGATTGGGGTAGGAGAGTGCACCTAAGAAATCCTTTTTCTCCACAGCGATGTAAGGAAGGGAGAGTTGGAAATACAAGGCAGAGAAAGAGGTTTGTGCAGGTTTTCATATATCTTAACCAGAAGATGAGGTTCCTCAGACACTTGCACTTCTCCCCTGTCTGTGAACAGTCTTTTGAAGTGGTCTTTTTTCTCTCCCACCTTGGATCCTGTCACTCTTTCCATCTCTGTGTCTTGTTTTACCTTAAACATGGGATTTTAAGTAGATAAAGCTCCTTCTTTAATGCTTTTGCCTCTCTGCCTGGAGGATCAGCTTGTACTATCTGACTGAGATGAATCTTTAAAAAGGGGTAGTTTACCTCCTCTAGCCATAAAGAAATTAAGCTCCTAGGACAGGTTTTCTTCAGTCACAGCACAAGGACACTTCTCCTCCTATACAGTTTCTGTTTTGCAATGAGAAGTGAAAAAAAAATGCTTCTGAAGTGAAAAGAAGCAAAGATAAGTATGTCCCATCAAATCTCAGAAATATCTGAGGAAATCATCAAGGTATTCCCCTCCTCAAAAGACAGCTGCAGATCTCTAGACTAGTGCTGTGTTCTGTATTCAGATTATGAGATTAGGAATCTGTATGTTTCTCCTCAATATATCCTATAAACAAGCTTTGAAGCCTCCAGGGTATTTCAGAAATGTTAAGGATAGAATTTTGTGAATGACTACAGGAGGCTGAGAAATGAAGAGGCTTTCTAGAGTCCATATATACATTTGGTATAGGAAAGATTCTTGCTTAGGATAGCTGCATTTTTTTATTCTTTTTCCTGGAATGTATCTTTCCCTCAAAGAGCATATCAAATATATGTAAAAAGAAATGAAACAAGCTAATCTAAAGGTGCTATGTCAGCATACAAGAAAGAATTGCTGAACTTTGCAGTTTTTTGAGGGTTTGCCTGTTAGCAAAGGAGAGAGGCTAACGACCCATGTTACTTAAAGATCCAGAACTGCTCAAGGTTCATGTAAAGATTCTTCAAGGCTAATCTGAGATATGGGATTTGTAGACATAGGTGTATCCTAAGGTGAACACTTTTAGGTTGAATTAATCTAAAAGGGCTATTTCACTGCATTCACATACAGGGAATCTAAACAGCCTGTACAGACATGGACACGTATTTTTGGTCAGATGAATCCCAACAGTGGTGTTCATGTACACCTTTGGTACCACAGCAGGATCTCCAGAACAAAGCATTCCCCCCCCCCCCCCCCGCCATTGTTCCATGTTCCAGGGAGCCTTCCAGGAGGATCATATTCTCTTCATCTCAGACACTAGCAGTTAAATACTGGTGTTTCATTTTTCTGCAGAAATCCTCCTATGACTAGGTGCTATGCTATTGCTTGTTATGGAAAGAAATTCTGATTCTACAGAAACCTTGCTAGAGCAGATTAAACTGGCTTTCTTCCTACAGCCCTACAGTGTTGTGATATAAAATATATACCATTTCTCAAACTGTTGGGTCATACGATTATCATAATAAACAGACAGGTATTTCAAGTAAACTTTGAGTTTAATCATTGAATTGTACCCTATTTTGATCAGGACTTAGGTTACAGGGAAATTTAAACAAATAAAAGTAACAATTGTGCAATGATGTAACATTTAAGTCTGAAATTGGTTTATCTTAAATCTACAAAGGGCACTGAATCTTATATGACATGAGTAATTTCAAAGCCACATTAACACAGATAAGAAACAAACTAGTCATGACAGGAATACAGCTCAAAACTTAGCTCACTGTTAACTTTACTATAATTTACTTTTAGTTTAATTCAAGGAAATGTGCCCTAGATTTTATAGCAGTACATGCTGTTGTACAGTGAAATTTGCTTTCCAATTGGTGTTTATAACTTATTTCTAATTGGTTTTGAAAAACAAGTAATGATAAAATAATTGTAGGATTCCTATCAGGTCTAGCTGATATGCTTTAGTCCCAGCATAAGAAGCATAGTGGAGATAGAAACTTAGACAGAAACTTCTTGTCAAAGTTGACAGGTTAAAGAGATAAGCTGGTGCAATTAAAGAGAAAGTAGATAAGATTTTATATTATAAGGTAATATCACAGCATGAACTAAGATTTTTCAAGTTTGTACTCAAGGATGAAAAGATAGAAGATGACATGCAGCTAAGGGACCTGCTCACACCTGAGTGTAATTGCAATTGGAACAAGATAAGCTATCACACAAACATAACAAACATCTGCTTTGCTGGTATTCTATAATTTGTATGACTTGCCAAATATTACACTGAAATCTCTTTTCTTTCATGATTTTTTTCACCAGTTATGCTTTTAAATATTTACTGGAGAGCAAATTAGACTGTCATAGTGACTGACTTCTTTCTACTTTGATTTCTATCTTGTTTCCTTTACAGGCCAGTATTTAATTTGGATCCAAGTAATGTGAAAATATATTTGTTTCCATTAGTTAGATAAACACCTCTACTTGCTTGTTAACAAGCACCAACCAGAGTTTAAATCACCAAGAACTACTTGGTATTATGCTGCTGTCCAGTTTGCTTGCATGCTGTCCCTACGGACTGGTGGGATTTGGTGGCCATATAGCGGCCCCAAGAACTAACATGAAAGACCGGGTTCTAAATATAGAAATGTTAGTGAGAGTAACATGAAGAAAATACCAAAGTGCTTTGAAAATGATATGCACAATATGAACGTTGCTCTCATTGCTACAGTCAGAAACATACCACCGTTGATTTACATCTCAACATCTAAATCACAGCTATAAGGGGGCAGCTAAACATCAGACACTAAAGAGATAGTCCAAACAGGTGTCAACTTCTTTCCCTTGCTTTGTTTTCAGGTAATATCACTTCACCTCAAAATGCAAGGAAAAATTATCTTCCCCTTATGTAGTATCCCAGAGCAGCATTACAAGCAAAATGCTGTAGCAAGTCTACATCTATACTTCAGGACTTTCTTATGAAGCCTTCAGCGTTATAATGCCAATTTGTAGTGCATAAGTAACATCCAGCCTTGGTGTTTTGGGTATTTAAACTGACTCTCCATGTTTTGGCATACTAAAATCTAAGCTGAGCTCCTTGGTTCAACTCCAAAGAACATGCAGCAGAGGAGCTGAACTCTGGCAGCTGTGTGAGCATGTAATGGGACCCACTCCCATGGTGCAACTGGGAATTGCTTCACGTTGCACAATGGACACATCATCCTCTTGTTGTGCATGGATTGCACAGTTGGGAAATAAGTAGTAGCAGTTCTATTTCAAGTTATTAATTCATAAAATCAAAGCCTTTTGAACTGTTCTCACACCATTTTCAGTTGTCTGCCTTGGACAAGCTATTTTGTCCACAGTAGGAAGCCAACACACTTCTTTCCTATGGAAGATCTGCATTAAAAAATAAAACTCTTTAGCAGATGCAGCTAAGACATAACAGAATAAAAGCAAATACCAGTGAAATGAGAGCAGGGGTGGACACAAGCTGCAACATTCAGATAGGAATTTTCCCAGTGTCTCAGAGATGGTATACCACTCAACAAAAATTTTGGATTTTAATCTATTTACATTTCAAGCTCACTGACAAAAATCACTACAGCTCTGAACTGCTTAAGTGAGCTAGGAAACAGAAGAGAAAATATTTAAAGATAACTTAGAGATAATCAGAGTGCCATTTTCAAGTCTGGAGTTGCCAGTATGCCAGAGAGTTGGCACATTTCTTTTCATAGCTATGTGTTTTCCCACTAGACAGGGTAAATCAGTCACTCAACAGCTTATTCACACTTGAGTGTTAGCTATTGTGGGTATAGCTTTATTTACTTAGAGAGGTTGAAAATATCTGTTCATGAATGTTATTAGTCACTCACAGCACTAGCTTACTGCACAATAATGTAAATTAGGATAAATTGGCAGTTTAGAAAAAAGAAATACTAAAAAAGCACTAAGCTTACATGAAATGAACCAACTGCTTTTTGTTTCTTTTCTTCTTTACCCTGTGCTTCCTCTCAGGCAGACACATACTCTGACTTTTGAACTAGCACATCTAATGGTTTGTTCTGTCTCTGTGTGGTGGTTTGGCCCCAGGCAGCAGACAAGCACCCACACAGCTGCTTACTCACTCACGCTCTCCCACCTGCAGCAGGACAGGAGAAAAAATAGGAAGAACAAGAGCAGGAAAATTCATGGGTGAAAATAAAGACAGTTTAATAGGTGAGGGAAAGAAAGAAAAGAAAGAAAAGAAAGAAAAGAAAGAAAAGAAAGAAAAGAAAGAAAAGAAAGAAAAGAAAGAAAAGAAAGAAAAGAAAGAAAAGAAAGAAAAGAAATCACTCACCTCCCCCCTCAGTCAGACAATCAGCCCCCAAACAAGAGTCATCTCAGAAGCCACTACCACCATCTTCTATCTCCCATTTTAATGCTGAGCATGACATTACACAGTATGGAACATCCCCCTGGCCAATTTGGATCAGCTGTATTGGCTGTGTCCCCTCCAAGCCTACTAATAGTTTCACAGGTGTACTGCTTCTGTCAAACTCTCCACCTGATGCTGTTTTATCCACAAGAAGAAATTAAGCTCCAACTTGGCTAGACCCAGTACACTCTAATATGAGTCTAAAGGGTCTGCATGGGGCTTTGACATCCTTTAATCACTAGCATTGCTGACATGTCAGTAAAGGCTACGAGCACGATAGGTGCAGCTCATCTAACCAAAAGCAGATGTCTCTGCGCTAGCTACATGTAACTGCCTATACAGGCAATGATGCCAAAAGAGAAGCCTACGGAGCACAATTCAGCTGTCTGACTTTATGGACTTCATTCACCTGCTTAAATAGAAGCAGTTCATACTGTCTGGGTCTGGAAAGTCAGACATGGGACCTATAAAGGTGCACGAGGTCTGAAGTATTAGACTGCTATTAGAGTCTATTGAACTCTGCAGCAGCTGTAACTTAAATGGGAACCCATTATAACTATCCCCTGTAAATAAAGAAGCTGCCCAAACAACCTGCCCTTTAACTTCTAATTTCTGCAGAGGTATATATCTGGAGTTTACTGCCATGCTAACAACCAGCTCCACAAGCTGTGAGCACGGGGAAGGAAACAGAATAAGGGAAAGATACCTCTGAATGTGAGCAAGTAGTAGGAAAAAAATTCATCCCCCTGACTACAGGTAACCAAGGCAGTAGGATGCCTTGGTGGGTGCCTGAGACCTTGCGATTCAGTGAGTGCTGCCTGGGGCTTATGTGTCCTCAGGCTGATTTATCAGCCACCGTCAGCAGCAGATGTCCTTTTAGGAGCCTGCAGAGACTGGAACACAGCTGTGAGTCCCTTTGGCCTTGAGAAAACTTGAAGGGCAGCAGAGGACGTGGCATAAACCTTGTGAGTGATGGATAACAGCTGGTTTGGGAACCAGTTATGAACCTCTACCAAACCAGATGGAAATCTCTCCAGGGCAACCTTGAGCCTGTGATTAGCCATCCTCTAGCTGGCTAAAAACATGTTTCCTCTTTATTTATTTATTTTTTTTACCCTGAGAACCAGGTATGTGATGTAAGGTACAGCACACAGGCTGGAAAGAATATAAGGGAGGAAGGAGAAATGAGTAAGCAGCAATGAAAAAAGAAAATGAGTTCAGAGATGTCTGAGGATTCAGTGGAGGCTGCCTGCCTGCCAGGCAGAGATGCTGTGATGTGATGGTGCTTGGGTTGAGAGTTCCCCCCCAAGTCCTGGACTCTGCTGCTCAAGAATACAATTGCTATTCCTTTATGATGAAATAGTTTCATTTATGGAATAATGGGGTTTTTTGCTGTTTATGGAGAATTCTAGATGTTACTTGAGGAAAATGGAAACCTTTCGATTTTAATTTTTCTTTCGTTTTATTTGCTCTACAGATAGCTGGGTACAAAGTTATCTATGGGAGGAATACAGCTGGTGTAGCAACTGGATAATAGAATTTTTTTTTCTGCCTTTTTAACTCTAAATACCAAAATGTTGGGTTTTTTAAATAAAAACAATGACATAAACAGTAAATTCAATAAGGGTATCCTAAATATATCCAAAACCACATAACAGGCAGAGAGACTTTCCATAATTTCTGAAAAAAATAGTAAAGCTTAGCATTACGAAGCAATATCTGACTTACTGTATTCAAAGCATGAACTGAATACAGCAAGTATTAAAAAATGTTAATTGTTCTACCACAGGAGAAGCTAATTTGTTTTAGAAATAAATGCTCCTTTTCCCCCTTGAGAAAATTCCTTATTAGAGTTTAAAATAGTAGTGGACCAGAGGGAGTGCAGAGTATATTTTAAGTAACAATTTCCATACAAATCAAGCTAAAGCCTATTTAGCTATGCATTTCTATGCATCTATCACCAATGTATCTGACTACTGTTGGTGGCCAACATTTCATTTTCATTGATTAGTGGAATTTAAAACAGATGTGTTCTAAACACACTAGTGGAATTATTTTCCACTTGAAGCATAAAAGTGTTGGAATACAAATTCAACACTTTTCAAACCATGCCTCAGATATGTAGTAAGTTACCTGTTCTTGCTGTATGAATGATATTGTCTTTCCCTCGAGACAATTAAAGACTTGCCTATCCAGCCTGTGTTGCTTGCATGGACTAATTGGGAATAGAGGTGATTCTGAGATCTGGCAAAGGTCTTCAGTTTTCCATAACAGTCCCAAAAAGATGAAAAGGGGATTCTGGTTATGGAGGGAACAGGAGTGACTGACAGATGAGATGCTAATGTAATTTCAGCTGAAGCATGCTGTGACTTTATGGACAGCTGATTGTGCCAATTTCAGAAGTGTCTCTAAAATTCAATGCTATTTTTATTTTAAGACGCTTAAATGCTAGCGTCACTTGGGAGAGAAGATATTCCAGGGGCAAAACTGTGTTTTGTAGGAATTTTAAAAATCAACCCACCCTCCCCTTAACAAAACCAAACCCTAATGCTGTTTTGGGCAATACAGAACCATTTAATCTTGAAGCTGAGCTAGAGATAGCTGATTAAATGGGCTTTCTTGAGATGTTTTCAGTTCCGTGTTTTGTTTTTGCTTTTTGTTTAGAAAACTAACTAATGTCCTAACATTTTCTGGGCTTAGTCCTTTTTGAACTGGATAACACAGACAGGGGTTTGAATAATTCAAATAATCAGTGTCTTCTTCTCTGACTGCGTTGTATGTGTGAATTTAGAGCTGAGTTTCCAGACTGACAGCCAGGCCGTTGCCAGTTCTGTAGGTATGATCTGGGAATAGAGAACTGCCATCTTCAGGGCTGTCAATTCAGCATTTGAAAAGAAACAGGACTCACACATTATTTAAAGGACTGTACTCTGCATAAATTTTGAATACACTTTACGATTACAGAGTCTAAAGGACAAGCTATCAATCATTTTAGCAGCTCTCACCCGGTGAGCTGGAGTCAGAGTCCGGGTTTCACAAGTGCTCTTTTCTTTCTCTGCGTTGCTCAGTGTCTGGATGGGAAGAAGTGCCAAGGGCAGATATCCTGGGTTGGCAAAGTTCAAGAACAAATTATTTTTATTATAAATAATCTTAGTACTTATTTGTAGCAATTATATTTTTTTACAGATATTTAGTATACTGCCCAATTAAGATATAAAACTTCTAGCAAACCTGTGCTCATCATCAAAGAAAACCTGATCTGCGCCACTTAAATTTTCTGTTAACTGGCAAAACTATAGTCTCATCCCAACTCAAAACTATGTTTTATGCATATTATTCCAATGTAACTCATATACATTTCTTGTCAAAGGGAAATATCAATCTGAAGTTAGAACATCTTTATAATTCCCAGTGCCAGTAGTGCGATTCAGTCAATAGAGACGAAACTTGTGCTAAGGTGTTCTCAAAGGTAATGGCAAATGATTATTTGGAACTTTCACAGCCAAGTACAGTCATCCTTTTGAAAGCATTGTGCATAACTCTCATCAAACCCATCAAGCAAATAAAGGCTGTGGTGCTTTTATTTTCTGCTTGACGTTTTAAACATGTATCTCATTATCTAAATGTCCATTAAAGTTGCCTCTTTTATTGCTCTGAAATAACGCAGTTGCAGCCAATATGTTAAAATAATATTAGAGATACAAATTAAAACCCAAACAAGGACATTTCTAGTGTAGGTTGTCACTTCGAGTGAGTGGAATGACAGTTTTAGCTAGAATTTCTTTGCTCGTGTCAGTTCTCGTTAGACCCTTAACATTAAATTAATGTACTGTGAAGTCATTTTTTTAACTTTCATTGCTTGAATAAAATATAACTAGAATGGCTACCATGAAAACTGAAATGAACAGAAAAGGGAATATAATTTTTGTAGTGACTTTTGCTCATAAAAAGGAGCAACTAAAGACTTAATATAATGCCTGTCCCTAGAGGCTATAGAATAAGTACCCCAACTGCTATGTCTTTTGTAGAAAACACATGAGTCTTCCATGTAAAATTACTTTGGACATCCCTGTTCTGTGCTTCTGTGGTAGCAGATTTTTCTGCTGAAACAGAGGCCAACAGTAATGTCATTTGTTGCAGATGGCTTCAAAGAACATAAACTAAAATAAGTTTAAAATGTATGTTAATGTGGTAAGCGCTGTGGTCACAGTTACTGTCAGCCAAGTTATTTGTCTTATTTAAGTAGAATTTGTGAAGAAAAAAATATATTTAATTATGTGATGAATTTGTAGTAACATTGCCCTGGAGAAGTGCTAGTTGGTGCTGTTCTTCGTATTACCTCTGACGAGAATGCAAAGCAGTTAGGAAGCATGTTGGAGAAATGCTTCATACTTAATGAGATGAAGCTAGCAGGAGACTTGAACATGTTATCAATACCACTGTTTTATTTTAAAGTCTGTACTCACTTCCTACAAGTTTTAAGTGTGTATTTAAATAACTTACTGCAGAATGTCAAAAACTTTCTTCATGGTTGAGAATAATAAAGGTAAGCTATCTTCCTTTTGTCATTCTGATAATGTCAGACAACCAAATTTGTTATTTCCTCTTTTAGTCTTTATCTCCTCCTACTCCACAGCTGAGATCCTCTTCTCATTTTCAAAGCCTTGCACAACCAGGGGGTTATCCTATAGTAGTCTTAAAGTCCATTCTTCTTACTCTGGCCTCTCTTTTCTTCTAAGAACTCTTTTTTCTATCTCCTCCTGATTATGAATTGTCTTTCATATTATCATGTATGCTTGGAACTGCCTCCATATTCTCACATGCAAACTAATTTTCTTTTCCTTTTTTGGTGTGACAAATTCATTTTTTTCACATTTTCTAGGTAGTAAATAACATTCCTGAAATTTAATCAGATACTCAACAAATGAGAGCATTAAAGCGTGTTATACATTGTTTGAATGCAAACTTGTCCAACATTTTTCCAGGATTGCTGTAGAAGTCACATTTAAAAAAAAAAAAATTACAGCCAGATGATATAATAGTAAAATCACACTTCACACAGTAGGATTGACTTATTAGCAGAGTTACTTATTTGTGTGAGCACATATTTGGGGATGGCAGAAGTAGCAAAGTATGCTGAGAATTATATGTCCATATTTTCTGTTTAAATAGGATAAACATTCTTATAACAGATATTGTAATTTCCATTGTGGTAACAAAGTTGGACAATGAAGATCTAGCTTAATTTGTGTCAAAATTTACAGTTAGTGGGAAGCTCCCAGAGAAGTGATTTTGCACAAATACAAGAAGATATTAAGAAAATGTAAAATAATTTAAGATTATGTGTTTTATTTTTGGTCAGTTATGGTAATAATTCTTTGTATTCATATACAGAGGAAATATAAACTTTCACTATGAGATCATTATAAGAATAAGATTAAATTCTAGTAATTAGACTGGGTAAGAAAAAAAAGGAGAAAATGACACTGTACTATTTTAATGATTATTTTGTAATCCTGAGGAGAAAAACAGTGGTGTCTCTATACTTTTTTTACTGACTTTATAGTCGGTAAAACAAATGAAGATAATTCATCATTTTCCATGTAGGAAAATCTATTTCATAAACTATAAGAGCTCCTGTACACTTTCAACTTCTTAGTATTTCATGTGTATACTTTCCTTAAAAATAAATGCCTTATTACCAGTCAAGTCAGAAGAGATACTTCTTTGGTCATTTTAGAAAATGGTACAGAAAGACCCCCAATACTGGCTACTTCTAAACTATTAATCCATATTTAAGGATATCAGTATCATCTTTTTCAGGTTTATGCAGAACAGCACATTTTCTTTGACTATTAAGTGTCGATATTCCACTAAGTTCAGCGGAGAGACCTTTGTCCCTCCGCTCAGGAAATGCAAGGCCCCTTTCTGATCCCTCTTTGTTCTGCACCTGCCAAGATTTTACCTGCAGTGAATGTATACCCATGCAGAGTTATTCAATCAACAGAATTATTTGTGTTGCACAGCAGTGTCTATGAGTTAAAGTCAAACCTTTAAGAAGCCTTTGCAGCATAGGTGAGGTTATCATTGTAAGGAGGCTTGTATTTTCAGGAATGATATCAAGAAGTCATAGATATGTATAATAATTAAGTAGGCTGGGGGACATTACACACTTCTTTTCAGTGAGGAGTGGGAGCATGTTTGTCCTGATGAGATTCCATTTTGGGTATCTGCATAAAGTTTTTCACAAATTCCTCTTGTCAGTTTGCATTATTGGGTATAAGGGTATAGTATTCACTATGTTTCCTAATTATTTGTCTAATGTTGCTATGCATGACTAAATGCTTTCCTCTTTCTAGAACAGAAGTGCTTGCATTTCAAGAGCATTAAAGTATATAAATGCTGCAGAATAAAATGGTCCCTTCATAATTCAAGGGTGGATTATTCAGAACTGATCTTTCAAGCCAAATAGCTTAATAGATTTGAGTAGTATTTAATATGAAAAATGAGCATGAGAAAATGTAACTCTGATACCATTTGAAATGACTGAAATCCTTAAAAAAGGCCATACAAAACCATATTTGCATGTAGCTGCGCTATCAGGTATGGTATAAGAGTGTGACTGAATTACGATCTGATGTTAAATCTAGATGACATTAAAGTTCATATTCTATTGAAGATTATGATTTTTATAGCACATGGTACAGTGATGTCTGGTCTCCAGAGAGAAAAGGACAAATGCACATATTTTGATTTCTTCAGCAAAATTTCATACTTGACATCAGTATAGCACAGATATCATGCCTGATCAACATCAAATGCTTGTTTCTGCTGCTATAAATCAATAGAAAGTTTTCGGTATATGCTGCTGCAGAGCAGAAGAAATCTGGTCAGAGTTTCTCTACACAGAAGAGAAACTGTTTCTCTACAGAGTTACTCCTTGCCAAATCAAGGATTAAGTTTTTTCTTTTTCTCTTCATGGTTGCACTTTGCAGCCTGCATATTGGAAAAAGATTGCTGTTGCTTCTGGAGAAATAATTTGCTTTGTGCTTGCCAGAGTACCTGAGGTCCTTTTAAACACAAACATGGTTAAAGAAGAAAATATTTTTATTCTAGCAAAATTCTTGACTATGAAATTGGAAATAAAGTTGCAAGACAAAAAACCCCAAAACAACCCAAACCAGCAAAGCACGCTTCTAGATCACTTGTAACAGCAACAATCTGCTTTAACTGCTCCAAGATAGGAACCTGGTTAAGAATGTAAAGGAAAAGAGACCAGCAATCAGCTCTCCTCCCCTTCTTTTCCCATGAGCTACCTTACGCTGGAGCACTTTCCAAGGCCACTCTGACTCCTTCAATTGTAAGGATATGATGACACTGTCATTTCAATGCCCATTATGTATTTCTGATACATTTCTCCTATACTCCAAATCCATATAGATATAAAAAAGGTAGAAGCAGGGAGCTGGTTCTGGGTTTCTTGATCCTCAGCCACCTAGTTTCAGTAAGGCATCATTCCTCTGTGATTCCTCATTTCCTATTTATAGTCCTGAAACATGGTTTCAAACTTTTCAGTCCTCATTTCCAGAGGATCTGGGGCTGTGAGCACAGTAAGAGGCAGAGCTAATGGCAATAACTTTCTGTTAGCAAACACTTCCCTTAAATAAGGATAATTCTTTTCTAGTTTCTCCACCTGATACAGAAGCAGTCGCACTGAAGCAACATTTTGTGATTTTTAGAGACTCCAATCAAGTGATTGTACTTTGTTTAACATTCCTGTGAGGCTGCTGATGTAAATACCTTTCATCATTTTCAGTAGTACCACATTTTTAGACAAAAAAATTAAGAGGCTAAGTTAATATAGCCATATGCATTCTTAATAACTGTATTCTGTCATTTACACTGCTGGTCGAATATAGAGGCTGATTTTTCCTGCTTAGTTTCTGCTACAGTACACAGATTTCCATGATGAGTTAAAGGGAATATTTTACAGTTAACTGGAAGAATTTATTTTTTTAAACGATTCTGGTACTGGTAGGTAATTATAATGTGTCTTCCCTAGCAGTAATGGGCACCACAGGAAATAAAACTGCAGTTCAGACTTAATCAAATCTGAATGACAAGGTCATTGGAAAGTTAAATTATTTTTTTTTCATAATGGCAATGTGTTCCATAAAAAGAATTACGTTCAAATGTAAGATAATGTGCCCAATCATTTACTCATAATTTCCATTTCATTAGCGGCATCTAATTACTTATTAATTACTTAAGAGCAGTAGCCATTCTAAAGTGTGCATTGCTGAGATCTCCGGTGTTTTTCAAAGTAAAACCCTGCAGTGTCTGTAGTTCAGTATCTGTTTATTTTCCATTTTTATCCATTCATGCCATACACACATTTAACATATGCAAGGGCCATCTTCAGTCACAACTGTTTCATTATTAAGGCCCCAAAATTTAAATAATTGACAAAATTTTCATCCTGTATGCCTTCAACTTGCCTCATATCTTCATTTTCTGCAAACAAAAAATGAAAGTAGTGCAGCTCAAAGTCCTGGAGTCTTTGTTTGAACTAAATGAATAAAAGAGAGAGCAACTTCATCAAAGGTCAGCTTTCCCCTCCTACCTTTTTGAGTTGGTCAAAAAGGTGGCTTGAAGGAAAATCTTTATTAGGTTGCTATGAACTGCTTTTGAAGGGAAGGTATTGCTTGAATCTATGGGCTGTCCCAAAAGACACCAGGATTGTATTTTTTTTGTCCTTCTGGCTGGAGTTATCTTTTACCTTGTTCTAAAGCCTTGAAGACGTATGTTGGAAAGAAAGAAAGAAAATAAAAGATTTTACCTTTTTCAGGAAGGCTGGGCCTGTCTGGGCAATATAACCTAGAAACAAATGTATTTCATTCCTTCTCTTTCTGTTACTCCAAAGGCATAGCATATTATGAGAGAGGGTCTTATAAACCACAATATTCCTGTCTATGAATCCCTGCTTTTTAACTAGGCATGTAAAATTGCTCTCACAGGCTCAGTGGTAGATGCTCATAAATATGTTCGGTCAGTAGAGGCTTAATTTAATGTCAGAATGTTCACAGACAGAGTTTTTGACTGACAGGTGACCCACCATTGGAATGAAAATCAGACCTGCTAACCTCCTTGAAGTCTGATTGAAAAGTTGCAACATGCCTGAAGTTTTTGTTTTGCTTTGCTTTGGATTTGGATTTTTTGTTTGTTTTCCTCGAGAAGTGTTGGGGGTTTTTTTGGTAACGCCAAATCAAATTGACCACAAAGCTTTCACTGAAAGAAAACAGCAGAGGATTAGGTTCTCAAATCTGGGAGTTAGGCTGTAGGAGTGACACCATATTATACAGACCAGAAGGTGACACATGCCATATATGTGCCTTTCTCCCCATTATGTAATAGGAAGAACGTGCACAGAGGAAATGTGGGATATTTTTCTTTGCATGAGCCACAGTTAAATTCTATGCTACTGGGAAAGACCCACTCTGGATTCATTTTCTGTGCATTTATTTCATCTTCTATGAACTATCTGTGTATTTCTTGATCATGGGAAAAAAAAAAAAGCAAGATAAGTGGCAGTTACTTGTGTTCAAATCCCCTTCCTGTCTGATTCAAAGCAAGCAGTACAACATGAGATCTTCTGGATGAGATCCTGGATCTTCTGGATGCCACTGGGTTTTAGCACAAATAGCTTACAAATTCTGTGAATAGCTGACATAGCATTGCACTATTTCTTCTTTGACATTAACAGTAAGAATCAGTTAATAATTCAAAAGTAGTCTTATGCATTTTACTTTTCTCCTTTGTTTTTATCTGATATGAGAAAACCAATCCATCATATGCTCTTAATACCTAGAATTTATGTGGCGCGACACCTAAAGAATATAAAAATTGTTGAAATTTTACCGACTGGAGTAAATTCCCAAACATTTGGAAGTAAGGTTGGGCTATTTTTTATATCTTTCTAATCTTAACTTTGTGGATGCTGAATAAATAGCAGATTCTGCTGTTTAGAATAAATAAATAACAATAAATAGCAGATTCTGTACTTCCACTATGTATTGTTTTCTTATATTTCTAATTGTTTTTCACTTATACGCTGGTAAAATTTGTTCAGCTATCTGCAAATCTGACAAAATGAGGCTTTCTGAGTGTTTTGGAAGGAAGAGTTGCTTCTTTTCACTTTGCAATTCAAGGCACTTCTGTGACAGAGTTATACATTAGTAACCAAGACATAACCTTTGGAAGGTATGCCTGCCATGGTAATGATCTCTTCCTATGTTCCACAGTGTCTTCTCCCTTCGTAGCATGTCTGAAGTGGATTGCTAGGGGACCTGTCTGAGCAGGGATACCTGATGCAGACAAAGCTAATGGAAAAAACATGCATAGCAAGAGACCCAGAGGCCTTTTTTTTGTTTGTCTTTTGCTCCTACTGAAAGCTACAAATAAAGTTAGAAAAAAAGATAATTTTCGGAAGATGTTATTTTTGCAGGAAGTTTCTTCCATCATCTAATATTTCTGGTACTATCAAGAACAAAACCTGTAGTTATATGGTAATGGTCTGAGGACACAAATAAAGACAGCTGATATGCAGGATCAACGCGTATATGGAACAGAGCAGACAAACTTTCTGTCATGCAAACCCTTTTTATGGCTTCTCATTTGTCCTGCATTTTTCTGGTGTTCTCAAATAATTCTCAATTCCTTGACCCATTTGCAAGAATACAGCATAGATCCCACTTCAAAAGATTTTATCTTCATTATTTCCTTCAGGTGGAGAATCACTTTCATCTCAAACACTAAAGCCTCGTATGACACAATTCTGTTGTCTCTTGGTAAAATAATGTGTATACATTTACCTTTATTCAAAGCTGTGAGTAATTGTAATGCAGTAAAAAATGTACAGATGAATATTATACTCAATTTTATTCAGAATTCTCATTAAGTAAAATTTTATCCCAACTTACAAAGGAAAAGAATTGTACATGAAAGTATGGTGTAGATGTCTCTCTGTCTTCCCTACTAGTCTTTGAACCTATTTGATAGCTTCAACCAACTTAGAATTTTAATGAGAATAGATTTACAGGTAAAGAAAAGATATCCTATTAACGTGAAAAGGTGGCTTGTGTGTTTAACCCTTATCAATTCACCAGAAAATCCACATGAAGGAGAACTGTGTTCCCCAAATGCAAGAAAGTTTCAGCTGGAGCTTGAATATTCTTAGAACCCAGAGAAAGAAATCTGTAGGAAAATGCTGTCCATTTTTTCAGACACTCACAGGGCTACTTGTTAATAGCAGTCATTAATTTGAATCAGGGTTGCTGTGCACTGTTTCTATCCTAATGCTAATAAATTTTCTGTGTAAAGAAGATATTCAAGATCAACAGTGCTGCGTTTCCACATCTTATGTTAGGCAGTATAAAGTGAGCTAATATTCTGACAAAAATCAGTAAGATCTGAAGGAAAACAAATAATGTATCACCTGTGACATCTGAGAAAGAAAATTTTAAAAATTTATTAGTTATGTATTACATGTTTATTTCTCTTTGCAATTTTAAAGGGTAAATATATCACTTGACTCTGAATGCAAAAAGGTTGGAAATAGGGAGAATACCAATGAAACATCAATAAATATTTTGTTCAGTATTACCATTTGGCACTATTTCAACTGATTATCAGTCCTTCTGATTTAAAAAAAAAATATTCCTAATCAAACTTTTAAAGTCTCAGCTAGCCTGTCACAGTCATCTTTGTTGCAATAACATGAGAAAAGATATCACATTTATGACAGTAAGGAGCTTAATGTCTCCTGGTGATGTTTTGACTGTTAACATCTCCACCTGTGTTTCCAGGTAGTATATTCCAGTTTTCCAGGTAGTGCATTTCATTTTTCTTATTGAATTGTGGTTATTTGTAAGCTGTTCCTCAGTACTGAAAAAAAATGGGCAGTTGGTTTTCATGCTAATTGAGACCTCTACCGCTTAAAATAAAAGTGCAACACAACAAAAGACATGTTAGAGGTCCAAGTGTGAACAGTTTGGCCTCAACCATATTAATATTTTTATTATAAGGGTTCTGATGATACACATTGTTTAAATATGCAGAGGCAGATGGTGACGTCTTGCATTAAGGGCTACTTCTGAGCTCTGCTTGATTTGCTCCCCAGGTGGGAATAGTCCAAACACGGGGAGGTCCATTAAAGTCTCAGGGTTCACAGTGAGATGTAGAGACGGACTGCAGGGTGCCACCTGTTTTAGCAGTGGTGGGACAGAGAATGGAGAAGGCTTAACAAGGCACAACCTGACTCCCCGATCTGCAAATGGAGAAACACAGCAGAGAAGTGGGTCATCCTGTACCATTGTTAGGAAGGTAACAGAGCATGATAATCTAAAATTAGCTGCCGCCAAGGCTGGAGTATGTATATCTCACATTATCGCTGTGAGCTATCTATCTGAACTAGTATATTGTGAGACACATCCTTAGGAGTGTTTTATCGGTAATTTAGTGAAAGAAGTGAGTTTTGGTTAGGAATGCCCATGGGAATAAGGGATAAAGGGGTCATATTCACAGGGTGTCAGCAAAGCTTTTTCTGTCATGCTTGTTTATTTGTTTGGGTAACACACCAGGACTTGTGAACACCAGTGCTCCAGGTGATAAGTCATTACTTCCTCACAGCTATCATAGCTGTAACACACTCATCAAGGAATGTCAGTTAAGTCTCACTTTTCCACACCCACAGAGAAAAGGGACGTATATCTCACATTGTGAATAGTGTAAAATAAGAATCAAAGCCAGGATGTATCAAACCCTGCTAGAAGAGGTTATAATCTTATATATATACATATATCATGCAAATAGGACCTAGGAGTTAAAATCAAGCTCTTATCAGCTCTCCTCTATGTGACATAGTTACCAGAAAAGATGTGTGAATGTCTAACTTTCCTTCTTAGTTACACTTGCATAGTGAATTAGAAAAAATCTTGTCAAAGGGAAGAGGAACTCTAAGTGGTTTCACCTGCTCTTGCAAAGTCCTTCACTTTCTTTTATGCACAGCATGTATGAAATCCAAAACAAGGGAAGCACCCAACAGTTTGTATCTTTGCTACAGACATGTCACTACATTTTTCTTTTGGTGCACTGGTTCTCCAGGCAGAGTGGAAGTGCTGAGGGGCCCAGTTCAAAGGTGGTGGTACAGGGAGCTCTCTGGCCCAGTTCAGCAACTTGCATGCAGGTTGGGAGTCCAGCTCTGCACAATCCAATGCAGGCTTGGGACATAAACGTGCTCTTTCGGGAAGTTGTGTGCACAACACTTGATGTTTTTACAGTACTTACAGTCAGCTTTCATAGTTCCATAATTTAGAATATATTTGGAGAGTGAAATTTATTTATCAACATTTACACTAACACTCTTGTAGGTTAATTTATTTATTTTTATTGGTTTTTTTACATTAAATTTGTATAGCTTGTAAAATGAGAAAAAATGAAAAAAATGAGAAAAGTGAACAAAAGCAGCCTGGCTGCCTTTTGAAAAAGTTATATGAAACAAGAAGTAAAGGCACATGACACAAAAGGATTTGTTAGTAGTAGTTTTTATGCTTTTAAAATTATATACCTGTACCTCTCTGCTCCATTTTTTTAATGTTTTTAATATTTATTTGCAAGAATATGCAAAGATGTTCTTTAAGAATAACCACGAAGCAAAGTAGATGAAATAGCATAACAAGTTGAATGGAGTATTTTGGACTACTTCTTTTTTCATATAAATTTAGATATGAATTCATGTGATGCTTTTGCTGGTGTCTGTTCTAGGGAAGGATGTTGCAAATAAAATACAATTTTAAAACTTTTTTCCAGTTGCATTAACAATTGCTGAAAGATAGCACATCTGAAGCTAGAGAGCAGAAATTTCAATTTGCCATTATGCATATGGAAATACCAGGAAGAAGGAAGAGAACCAAGCACTGTGGTAAATAATAAGCTAAACTAACTGGAATCTATCAGTATTAGAATCAGGAGAACATCAGAGAGATCTTCAAGTTTATAAGTCAGTAATACACGGGGAATCTGTAAATCTGTGGATCAGTTCTACAGATCTGCTAGTCAAGGAGCATATAATGATAAAAAGGAGATATAGCAGTAGCAAGCAAGCATGCAAGTATATATAAATGGTAGAAAAAGTAATGAAGGAAACAGCTAACATAGGCTACATGATACAACATCTGGGAGAATAATGAAGTAAACCAGTAGGATCACTGCAAGATGTATGGCCAACACAGATGAAGATAATAGAAAGGCTTAAAAAGGAAAAAAAAATAATCTTCTCAGTCATAGATGAATAAGAAGGATGAAACTGAGGCCTGCAGACAAGATGTGACTTCATTTCATACAAGCTGTAGCCTCAGGTTGCTGATATGATGGAAGTCTATGATTGGTGAATGGCGGGGGCATTGGAAATGATTACTCACTAGTTACTCCAACACATGCAGGCTGTGAGGCTCAGCCAATGCAAGTAGCAAGCAGAAGTTTTAGGGAGACCAAATGGAAATATTGTTTTCATATAAGTCATTATTACACTGTGGACCTCCTTACCTCAGTGTATTAAAAATGTCAAAGGTCTAAATGGCTTAAGAATGTAATAGATCATTTTTTGGAGTAAAGACCTATAGTTTGACTACTAACACTGACCCACTGATTGCTGGAAGCTTTCACCAGATGGAAGAACATTCTCTACTTGCCCTGTTTCTTACAGGTTTTTTTCTAAATATCTGCTATTGGCCTCTGTGGGATACTGTGCCAGACCAATCTTTGGCTTGACCCCTTATGGAAGTTCTTATGTCCTTTGCTCAGAAAGCTTTGGGTGCCCTCTGCAAGATTAATAGGTCTTGCTCCAGAGAAATGTCTGACTCTAGCTTCCATTTCTCCTACCAGCAATAAGCTTCTCCTCCTATTAGAAACTGTCCAGGAGACCAAGATTACTACCGAGGTAGCTGGATGTAAAGAAATGACAGTACAATACTCTCCAGAGAGGTACTGTCCTTTCTAAGGACTGCACCTTGACACAGATAGGGACATTTCTTCAACTGTTGGGAGAAACTTTAGAATGTTGTGAAGCAATTTGTGGGAGTCCAACTGTTTCAAGAAACCTTTATTCTAGCTAACTAGGGAGATGGTACATTCTAACTTGTGACAAGCTCAGAGAATGTCCTCTAAAGTCTTCTAACAATGCACATGCCACCTTCATTGTACGAGCTATCATTAGGCAAAGAGAGTTCTTGAATGTACAACACTGTGTAAGAATCTCCCATCAAACAGAGGGCAGATGGATAAGAGATGAGAAATCAATGTCCCTCCCTTCCTGATGATCCTTTCTGGATTAGTTCAGATTTTCAAAAAGTGCACAGCAACTTTGTGGGGAAAAAAAAAAAAAAAGAATGTAAACTAGCTGGCCAGGGAAGGGTGTCAGCCCATCTCCCAGTTTAGAAAATAAAATAATCAACAATTAGAGAACACAGCTCCAGTTAGGGATTCTTGTGATCAAGTGTTGTGGTTTAGCCCCAGATGGCAACCAAGCACCACACAGCTGCTTGCTCACCCTTCCCTCCCCCTGGTGGGATAGGGGAGAGAATGGGAAGAGCAAAAGTAAGAAAACTCATGGACTGAGACAAGAACAGTTTAATAATTGAAATATAATAATAATTATAATAATTTGTAATGAAAAGGAAAACAATGAGAAAGAGAAACAAAACCCAAGAAAAAAACAAGTGATGCAACTGCTTATCACCCACTGACCGATGCCCATCCCATCCCTGAGCAGCGATTGCTGCCCCCTGGCCAACTCCCCCCAGTTTATATACTGAGCATGACGTTATATGGTATGGAATAGCTCTTTGGCCAGTTTGGGTCAGCTGTCCTGGCTATGCTCCCTCCCAGCTTCTTGTGCACCTCCTCGCTGGCAGAGTATGCAAAGCTGAAAAGTCCTTGACTTAGTATAAATACTGCTTAGCAACAACTAAAACATCAGTGTGTTATCAACATTATTCTCATACTAAATCCAAACCACAGCATTATACCAGCTACTCTGAAGAAAATTAACTCTATTCTAGCTGAAACCAGGACAGTATCCACCCCTTATTCTATACCATCTACCTCATGCCCAGGTCCTACACTTTCCAATACATTTTAATTAATCACCACCACCACCTTTCCTGTCTTTTGATATATACACACAGATATAATTCCCTTAGTCTATGGGCCATCCCTCTAAAATGTCCGTTGGGTTCATTTAGTCCATAACTTTGGGTTCCATCTGTCATAATAGTCCTTCTGGGCAGGAGAGATGGTGTGTGGTGTTGGAATGTTGCATGCTGAAGTCAGTTCTTGTTCCATCACTGCTGCACTTTGCTTGGTTTCATCAAAGTTCATTCTTCATTAATCTGGGTGATTCTTACTGTAATACCATTGATATGGCATACAGCAACTATAGTAGTTATGACATACAGTATTATATAGCAATTAACATCATACAATTCAGTTCATTGGCTATTCTCACCCAAAATCAAATCCCCTTGAGGTACACAGCAGACTTCCCCATCCTTTTGCATTACTCACCAAGTGCACCCAGGTCCTTGAGCAAAAGCAATCCCATGAATGGGCTTGCCTTTGCCCTAGGCTGGAGTAACCCAGACTGTCTTCCCCAGCATGTTTTTTATGTGCACTACAGGGACTTTATCCCCCTCTATAGTTTGTAAAAGTTTTGATTGGGCAGGGCCAGCTCGATTGACAGATCCCCTAGTGTTGACTAACCAGGTGGCCTTTGCTAAATGTGTATCCCAATGTTTGAACATCCTGTCACCCATTGCTCTCAGTGTAGTCTTTAACAGTCCATTGTAGCGTTCGATTTTCCCGAAGGCTGGTGCATGATAGGGGATGTGATATACCCACTCAATGCCATGCTCTTTGGCCCAGGTGTCTATGAGGTTGTTTCGAAAATGAGTCCCATTGTCTGACTCAATTGTTTCTGTGGTTCCATGTCACCATAGGACTTGCTTTTCAAGGCCCAGGATAGTGTTCCGGGTGGTGGCATGGGGCACAGGATATGTTTCCAGCCATCCGGTAGTTGCTTCCACCATTGTGAGCACATAGCTCTTGCCTTGGCAGGTTTGTGGGAGTGTGATATAATCGATCTGCCAGGCCTCCCCATATTTATACTTCAGCCATCGTCCTCCATACCACAGAGGCCTTAACTGCTTGGCTTGCTTGATTGCAGTGCATGTTTCACATTCATGGATAACCTGTGCAACAGTGTCCATGGTCAAGTCCACCCCTCGATCACAAGCCCATCTATATGTTGCATCTCGTCCTTGATGGCCTGAGGTGTCATGGGCCCACCAAGCTATAAATAATTCACCCTTATGTTGCCAGTCCAGATCCACCTGAGCCACTTCAATCTGAGCAGCCTGATGCACCTGCTGGTTGTTTAGATGTTCTTCAGTGGCCTGACTCTTGGGTACGTGAGCATCTGCGTGACGTACTTTTACAACCAGGTTCTCTACCCGGGCAATGTTTTGCCACAATGCTGCAGCCCACATGGGTTTGCCTCTGCACTGCCAATTTTTCTGCTTCCATTGCTGTAACAACCCCCACAGGGCATTTGCTACCACCCATGAATCAGTATAGAGATAGAGCACTGGCCACTTTTCTCATTCAGCAATGTCTAAAGCCAACTGGATGGCCTTTACTTCTGCAAATTGGCTTGATTCACCTTCTCCTTCAGCAGTTTCTACAACTTGTCGTATAGGACTCCATAGAGCAGCCTTCCATCTCTGATGCTTTCCTACAATATGACAGGACCCGTAAGTGAACAGGGCATATTGCTTCTCATTTTCTGGCAGTTTATTATACAGGGGCCTCCTCAGCACGTGTCACCTCCTCCTCTGGTGATATTTCAAAATCTTTGCCTTCTGGCTACTCCCTGATCAATTCCAAGATTCCTGGGCAATTGGGGTTTCCTATTTGAGCCCGTTGTGTGATCAGTGCAACCCACTTTTACTCCACGTAGCATCAGTTGCATGATGTGTAGAGAGGACCCTCCCTTTGAACATCCAGCCCAGCACCGGCAGCCGGGGCGCCAGGAGGAGCTGTGCTTCAGTACCAACCACTTCCGAAGCAGCTTGAACCCCTTCATATGCTGCCAATATCGCTTTTTCACTTGGAGTATCGCTGGCCTCAGATCCTCTGTATCCCTGACTCCAAAACCCTAGGGGCTGACCTCGAGTCTCCCCTGGTGCTTTCTGCCAGAGGCTCTAGGTAGGGCCATTCTCCCCGGCTGTGGTGTAGAGCACATTTTTTACATCTTGCCCTGCCCAGACTGGCCCAAGGGCTACTGCACGAACTATCTCCCATTTAATTTGTTCAAAGGCTTGTCATTGCTCAGGGTCCCATTTGAAATCGTTCTTCTTCTGGGTCACTTGATACAAAGGGCTTACAATCAGACTGTAATTTGGAATAGGCATTCTCCAAAAACCCACAACGCCTAAGAAAGCCTGTGTTTCCTTTTTACTAGTTGGTGGAGACATGGCTGTTATTTTGTTGATCACATCCATTGGTATCTGACGACGTCCATCTTGCCATTTTATTCCTAAAAACTGGATGTCCTGTGCAGGTCCCTTGACCTTACTTTGTTTTATGGCAAAACTAGCTTTCAGGAGGATTTGGACTATTTTCTTCCCTTTCTCAAAAACTTCTTCTGCTATGTTGCCCCACACAACAATGTCATCAATGTATTGCAGATGTTCCAGAGCTTCACCCTGTTCTAGTGCTGTCTGGATCAGTCCATGGCAAATGGTAGGGCTGTGTTTCCACCCCTGGGGCAGCCCCTCCAAATGAAAGCAAACTGCGGCCTGCACTCTGCTGCCAAAGGGACTGAGAAAAACACATTAGCAATATCAGTAGTGGCACACCATTTGGCTGCTTTTGACTCCAGTTCGTACTGAAGTTCCAGCATGTCCGGCAGGGCAGCACTGAGTGGGGGTGTGACTTCATTCAGGCCACAATCATCTACTGTTAGTCTCTGCTCTCCATCAGACTTTTGCACTGCCCATATGGGACTGTTAAAAGGTGAATGAGTCTTGCTGATCACTCCTTGGGTCTCCAGTCGATGAGTCAGTTTATGGATGGGAATCAGGGAGTCTTGGTTGGTGCGATATTGCCTCCGGTGCCCTGCTGTGGTAGCAATTGGCACCTGTTGTTCTTTGACCCTCAGCAACCCCACAACAGAAGGGTCCTCCAAGAGACCAGGCAAGGTGGACAGCTGCCTAATTTTCTCTGTCTCCAAGGCAGCTATACCAAAAGCCCACCGGTCCCCTTTTTGGTCCTTGAAATACCCTCTCCTGACGTTGCCAAGGATGCACAGAGCTTCTGGGCCAGGCACAATGGGGTGCTTTTGCCACTCATTCCCAGTTAGGCTCACTTCAGCCTCCAATACAGTTAGCTGTTGGGATCCCCCTGTCACTCCAGAAATACAAATGGGGTCTGCCCCTGTATAGCTTGATGGCATTAGGGTACACTGTGCACCGGTGTCTACTAGAGCCTTATACCCCTGTGGGTCTGATGTGCCAGGCCATTGAATCCACACAGTCCAGTAAACCTGGTTGTCCCTTTCCTCCACCTGGCTGGAGGCAGGGCCCTTCTAGTCCTGGTCATAATATTCATTATTTACTTCTTGTAGATATGAGTCAGGAGTTCCTTCATTAAAATCAGGACTAAGATCAGCCCTTCTACTCTGTCTGGGGAACTGCTCACTGGAAACTGGAGAAGCAATTTTCCTGGAAGAACCCCCTTTTGTGATTGTTTCTCCTTGCAACTCATGTACCTGTGCCTCTAGGTTTGAGGTAGATTTTCCATCCCACTTCCTTATATCTTCTCCGTGATCATGCAGGTAAAACCATAGGGTGCCCCATGCTGTGTACCCTTTATATCCTCTCTCTTGACCAGAAGAATGCTGCTGGTCCATATAAGTGGAGAGTAGGACCTATCCTCTTTGAGTTGCTGGACCTTCCGGGACAGTTTCTCCACAGCTGAGATGAGGGAGGAAGATATACTTTTTTTTTATTCCTGGAGTCAGCTAGCTGCTTCATCCACTGTTGTTCCCTCTTCATCTTTCCAGGTCAGTATTGCCAATGAGTTGGCATATGACGATGGTGCGCTCCATACAAACTTCCACCACATGGGTCCTGTGCACCAGACTTCATCTGGATCATTAGATAGCTGCTTGTTGTCCAGGTTGCCATAAATCACCTCCAGCATGGTTAATTCCCTCAGGTACTGGATACCTCTCTCCATGGTGGTCCACTTGCCTGGGTGACATATAACATCTTCCTTGAACACCTTTCCTTCATGCCCGACAGTAGTCGCCTCCAGAGGCTGAGGACTTGTGCCCCTTTTCCAATTATTTTGTCAATGCCCCCTTCCCTAGAAAGGGATCCTAGCTGTTTGGCTTCCTTGCCCTCTAATTCCAGGCTACTGGCCCTGTTATTCCAGCATTGGAGCAGCCAGGTGAAAACGCAGCTCACCTGGATGAGGGCTGAAATCTTTTTGCATATCTCACAGCTCACTCAGGGATAGGGATTGGGTGGTTTCTGTCTCGTTTACAAGTTCTTCCTCTTCCTTCTCCTCTCCTCTTGATGGCCCTGCTTTTTCATTGTCCCTTGCTAAACAAGCTGAACTTGTTTCCAAGATTTCTTCTTGTGTATAGGGGTGACTGATACCAGTAAGGGTTGCTTCCCTGGTTCAGCCGCAGTGCCTCTTGTAGGGGTTGGAGTAGCCGCAGTGCCTGTCACAGGGTTTGGAGTAGCTACAGTGCCTCTTGTTTTGTCATCAGATCCAGAGACCTTCTCTTCCCCTTGAGGGTACTGAATAGCATTGAAGAGGGCTCAGTAGGCATGGGCTAGGCCCCAGCACATTCCAGTGATTTTTGTCTCCCTAGAATTGCCAGGGTGACAGCATACTTTTTCCAGATATTCAACTAATTTTTCAGGATTCTGCACTTGTTCAGGGGTGAAGTTCCGAAACACTGGAGGTACCCACTGTCCTAGGCATTTTCCCATGCTATCCCACACACCCTGCCACTCATAACTATCCAGCCTTGGGTCAGATCTCTGGGTGGTATTCTTAAATTGCTTATTATCCTTAGACAGAACCAAAACAGTATTCCCAAGCAATACCAATAGAGGTATCTTAACTACCCAAGGATGTTCAAGGTACTGAACAGTTATTGTAATGAAGGAGGAAACATCATAGAAGGAGGGAGCAAAGGTGCCATTCTGTATTTCCTCCCTAGAAAACCTCTCAGAGGAAGAAGTATAATTGCTAATTGTCTCCACGAGGTGGTACCCGAAGTACAGTAATGGCTTCAGTACAAAACTTAAATACCAGATTAAGCTCACGGACAGTGTTTTAATAACAAACCTCCCAGGCAAAACATCACTAATCACTGCAGAGAACAGCAAACTGCAAAAACCAACACTGATCTTTAACATGTACAGCAAAAAAATGAGCATGATGCAGATCAGATAAACTAATATCAAGAACAGATGAATCAATATCCTGAGCCACTACTGTTAACAGATATAAATTCCCTAATGCACTCTGGTTAATCTGTTATTGTGTCAAACCCTTCGTGCCCCACATTGGGTGCCTAAAAAGGACTGTTGTGGTTTAACTCCAGTTAGCAACCAAGCACCACACAGCCACTTGCCCCCGGGTGGGATGGGGGGCAGAATCTGAAGAGCAAAAGTAAGAAAACTCATGGGTTAAGATAAGAACAGTTTAATAATTGAAGTAAAATAAAATAAAATAAAAATAATAAATTGTAATGAAAAGGAAAACAACAAGAGAGAGAGAGAGAACAAAACCTAAGAATAAAACAAGTGATGCAACCGCTCACCACCCACCGACCGATGCCCAGACAGTCCCTGAGCAGTGGTCACTGCCCCCTGGCCAACTCCCACCAGTTTATGTACTGAGCATGATATCATATGGTATGGAATAGCCCTTTGGTCGGCTTGGCTGTGCCCCCTCCCAGCTTCTTGTGCATCTGACAGAGCATGGGAAGCTGAAAAGTCCTTGACTAGTGTAAGCATTACTTAGCAACAACTAAAACATCAGTGTGTTGTCAACATTACTTTCATGATAAATCCAAAACACAGCACTATACCAGCTACTAGGAAGAAAATTAACTCTATCCCAGCTGAGACCAGGACATCAAGGAAACTTTTCCGGCAAGAAAAAAAGAAAATGTAAACTGATTTCATCATCAGTCTAGTTTTTTCTCAGGGCAGAGATAACCCCTCAAAGTATAATTTTAAATAGAGGAAGCAGAGTTTCTTGTTTATTTATAAAACATAAAGTTAGGAATTTGTTATCAATGCATCAGTATTTGAGTAATAACAGAAAGGCTGACACTTTACATTTAAGCTATTTGTCTAACTAGTAGAAAGAAGAAACCTTTTTGTGTCATAGAGAAAAGCCAAGCCTGGTAAGCTGAAGTGTAGGAGCCAGATAATGGGCCCTCTGTTTATCCCTCCCTTAAGGTGGGTATAAGCAAAGTAGAGCAATGTGGGCATTCTTGAACAGCATGATAAAAGGGTAATGAGTCTTGTTCTTGTCAAAAGTGGTATTTGAGTATGTAAAAAGGCTTCAGACTCAACAATAATCTAAATCACTGTAAAGTTTCAGCCATTCTTCTCTAGGAGGTGAAAATACATTCAAATTACTAAGAAATAATACAGCATTTCTGAATAAATTACACTACCAAAAAACCAAGAAGTGCAGTCTTCTGAAATGAAAAATAGTGTTTATGCTCCAGGTTTAATTTTAACCAAATATTTGAACTTAATCTCTGAACAAATCAGCAATTCTATAAGGAAATCCAATTTTATTTCTATTCAGACAGCCAAATGAATAATGGAACAGAATAAAATCATTCTTCTCAAGACAAATGGCCTTCTAGATTGGGTAATAAAAAATACAGGTTAATTCCACTGTGTGTTTGGCCTATATATTTTTGACCTGTTTATTAATCTTGTTAAGTTAAAATAACTGAAAGTTTACATTACTGCATAAATGGTTGCTAAATAAGCTTAATTCTTTCCCATTTTGATCATTCATGTTATTAATATACTTGCTTAATGAATCCTGAGTCAAGAAGGCAAGTAATTTAGTTTTAGATTGCATTTTATTCAGCACTAAGGAGTCAAAACAAGCAACAAATCAAACTTCAAGCACTTGAGCCATTGAAAATAACAATCAAAACTGGCATCAAACTTTTAGTGATTAACTGGAGATTTCATAATGATTATAGGTGAATGGTGTTGTGGTACTTATGGTCACTAACAGTGAATACCTTTTATGAGCACCTATTTCTGTATTCAGGATACATCCATATGTTTATCTGCTGTCCTCAAGACCATCTTAAAGATGAGATGTTGCATCTCATGAGCATGTCATGGGAGCATAACTTAAGGTACAATAACTACTTGCAATCACATTCAGTCATGTAATGAAAAAGGTATGAGTTTGCCTGCACTGTGTGTGTAATTCAGTAGCAAGCTTACATAGCCTAGACTAGATCTCCTCTTGGGCTTTTAGTTTGTTCCCAATTAATGACTCCTTGCCTACCAATAAAGATAAATAATGTGATAGGTAACTGAAGTAATTTTCAGAGTCCAGCATTTTCCAGCTTTTCTAATCAAAGCTGTCTTACACAAAGACATTTCTGCTGTGCTTCGGTCATTGAACCTAGTAAAAGTTTATCTATACAATCTATACAGGTCTCAAATAAATAATTTTTTGACAAATACCCTCTATAGTGGCCTCAAATAGATATTTTTTTGACAAGTATCCCTGATATCCATTGAGGAGAAATACCCCACTAGGATGATGTAATACTATGTTTCTTATTTTCCCAGTAATTTCATACACATACGGGTGTGTATGTGCACGTGCATTTGTGTACATGTGTGTATGTATTTGGCCCCAACATACAGATATACATGCATATGTATATTTATGTATGTATATGTGCATATATATGTATACATGTATGTGCTACTGAAAGCAGTTGTTCAATGTCAGTTTGCTATCTAATTATGAAAACAAAACCATCCTTTGTAGTCATCTTGGTATTCACTGCAGACTATCAGGCTGATTGAAAGGGTACAGAGAGCAACCATCCTATAACCCTTGGAGGCAGTTCACGTAAATCTCAGCTGAGACATATTGGGTGAAATTTTACACTATGCACTGCAATTTCCCATTTTATGTTTGTTCGCTGAACAGCCTCCAAACTCCAGGACCATCGGACTAAAGTATTTCATGAACTAAATCCAAACTAGTAGCAGGGAATGGCAGCTTCATTGCTGAGTGTGAAATTATTTCCCATTCTAACACTGTAATTTAAAAGAAGCCTCACTTGCTTCTCATGACCATGACTTGCAGGCACTCCACAGATATATATTTTTCATAATTTTTGACATTTTGGGATATAGTATTGCCATGGTTTAACCCCAGTAGGCAGCTAAGCACTGCTTAGCTGCCTGCTCACTCCCCCCAGGTGGATTTGGGGAGAGAATCAGAAGGGTAAAAGTAACAAAACTCATGGGTTGAGATAAAGACAGTTTAATAGGGAAAGCAAAAGCCACGTGTACATGCAAAGCAAAATAAGGAATTCGTTCATTACTTCCCATGGGCAGGCAGGTGTTCAGCCATGTCTGGGAAAGCAGGGCTCCATCACGTGTAACAGTTACTTGGGAAGACAAAAGCTGTCACTCCGAACGTCCCCCCTTCCTCCTTCTTCCCCCAGCTTTTATTGCTGAGCATGACGTCATATGGTATGGAATATCCCTTTGGTCAGTTGGGGTCAGCTGTCCCAGCTGTGCCCCCTCCCAACTTCTTGTGCACCCCCAGCCTCCTCACTGGTGGGGTGGTGTGAGGAGCAGAAAAGGCCTTGACTCTGTGTAAGCACTGCTCAGCAATAGCTAAAACATCAGTGTGTTATCAACACTGTTTTCAGCACAGATCCAAAACATAGCCCCATACCAGCTACTATGAAGAAAACTAACTCTATCCCAGCCAAAATCAGTACATGTATTTCCACATATTTTGGTAAAACAAATTCTAAAGTACTTCCCAAAGAATCTGAAACTTCTGCAGATTCTCCCCAGTGAATATTAGGATAGATTAGGACCTTAATGAAATTATTTCTGAGTTTCATTTCTGTTAATATGTCCTCACCATTGCAAGAAGTTTACATGAAACTTTGCATAACTCAGAGTTGCTGAAAAGACTCAACTCTCTGCTTTCAGATTATCTGTTCATGACTGAGTGTCCCATTTATCATTTTGTAGGATCTTCTACTGCTGAGCTTTTCAGCTGTAGTGATGTCAAAATATAGTGTTTCCATAATTATTTTAACTCTTTTATCTTGTTTTCCTTCTTTCATTCTTGAGTTTTTAGTATTATAGGAGATAACACTAAGTCCATAAAGATTTTTTTCTTTAATTTCCCAGTGTGTATGTGAATATCTTTTCTTCAGATATCTTATATGTAAGCTAAATTTGCAATTGACTGCTGATGTATTGCATTATTAAAAACCAGGCTAAACATTTCTTTTATGAATACTGCATTGGAAAGAGTTTTGTCGCTATTTATAGATAACTTGACACAATTTCTTAAAAAGATATTCTAAAAAATTAAAGCTGGTATCCCTGCTATATGCAATTGTTTATTTCTAACTTCAGAAACCTTTGTCCCTTTTTCTGTGTCCCAGCTGTTAAGCATGGTAGATAATTTTTTATGGAATAAGTATCAAGGTGGCCCTTGATGCCTGTAGGCAAAGACCATTAGGATCAAAGGAAAACTGACTCTCTGGAACAAATATAAATGATCTAGTATAATGTTTGGCTAACTTTCAAGTATAAACAAAATTATACAGTTTTATGCTGTATTAGCCAATATAAAAAATCCAGAAAACATAGATGCCAGAAAGACACAGCTGTATGTTTGTCTCTGCTAATCCACCTGATTAAGATTCATGGCTACATACTGGGAAAAATTCTACTCCCATGATAACTAAGACATATCTGTAAATTCAAATGAGAAAATAATTTGGCTTGATTCATTATTTCTCTTTTGATAAATTTACTCCCTAATTGTTTGGTCTTGCTTTGCAATCAAACCCCCTCAAAACAGTCAGTTAGTTTTTTGGTTTTTTTTCCTCTAAACTTTTTGGTGCAACAAAACTTTCATCTGTTACTTGGGGTTGTTTTAATTATTCACTTGGTTAAGTAAATAAGCTTAGAGAAAAAGGAAAGATATTTTAATTTTAATAATGAATAATGGCAGAACAATAGGTGATCATTTCCAAGTCTGCTGTCACACTATCAAAAAATGAGAGAATAATGAGAGTAAAAAAAGAGGAGCATAATAGTAGGCTTCAGATTTGCAGACGTAGCCACAAAGTAGAAGATAATAAACTGTTTTCCACACTCAATTTGGTGAAAAAAAGAAATAATTGATTTAAGTTGCAAGATTAACAGTATGAGCAAGTGTTCTAAGTATACAGAACACGAGCGAACTTTTCCTAGGAATGTTATGGATGGCTCATCACTGAAACCTTTAAAAAAGATTAGACAAGCATCTGTCCTGAATTATATAATAAAAGTGGTCCTGGTTTTGCTGCAGGAAGATAGACCAGATATTTTGACATCCTGATCCAGTCTTATTTTCCATAATTCAATGAAAAGCAAATGCTTTTCACAGGGGCAGATTCAGCTTTTAATAGTGCCACAACATAATTGCTTTAAATGCTTTACTCATTTACTTCACTTTATATATGACAATACTTCATTAGACAGGTAATCTGTAGAAGGTTTTTTTAAAGGAATGATACTGATGAAAGGATGTATGGACTAACATATTTTGGAAAATCGATGAAAACATATAGGGCAACCAATCATAGAATCATAGAATCACAGAATCGTTTAGGTTGGAAAAGACCCTTAAGATCATCGAGTCCAACTGTAAACCTAACCCTGAACTACTTTTAGTAATGACTCACCACTGTAACCAAAACAGAGATTTGTGACACCTATAAGTACACTAAACAGGATATAATTAATAATGTCTTTCCTTAAACCCAGATATAACAGATACTATAACAGTGTAAACAACAACAGTATAAACATTATTTATGATGTCATAACAAGACAGAATATGTAAGTATTTTACCTAAGCATGTGAGCAATGTGACCACCAAAAGGGGGAACAAAAATGTGTGTAGTGGCACGTAGGAGGTATCCAAGTAACAAAAATTGCTGGACAGAGAGCAAGATGAGACCAAGAGACTATGGATCAAGTGGGATATCCTGCTCAGACAGGCAAGACAAAAAAAGGAAGATAAGCAGTATGGGAGCAAAGGAGACCCCTTTGGGGGAAGGGCACAATAGCATAAAACATCAAGCATGAAGAATGATGAAGAAGAATTTGCTTCAGTTCACACTTCTTTTGTTAAAGCACTCTCAAACCTGATCACCTTGATGTCCGTGACTAAGACCATCAAGGCCTGTGCTAAATATATGGTACCAGCTCTGTGGTATTGTATACTCACACCTACTTTAGTTAGCAGTGTTAAGAACTAGCGGTTTTGTACATGTAGTAAATATGCTTAATATTACACAAGAACTGACCACTATCATGATGTGTAAATGAATAAATTTAGTGAAGTTTAGCTCTCAAGTTTAAAACTGGTCTGATTTATGGGTCTTCTAAACATTCCTTTCACAGAGATCTCTATTTCTCCAATTAATTTGGACTCAATTGCAACACTAGTTAAGCTGCATTTTATCTATCTCCAAGTCTTTAGTTCTCCATGCTCTAACTTGAGTTTTAATTGTGAAATTTTTGTTAAATGCTATGAGAATCCTGCAGTTGTTTCTTTGGATAATCCTTTATTTTAAGCTAATTTAGACCTGTATTTAGAAAATAGAAACTGAAATTGCTCTGATAATGTTGACGTTTTCATACGCTAAGATTCTGGTCATGCAAAATACTTGGGAAAGTTAATAGTGCTCATGGTCTTATAGAAGGCATAAACCTTTGAAAGACCAGGTCCCTATCTAGATAGGGTTCTGATCCTTCATTCATTTCTTATGCAGGATTGTCAATGTTATCAAGAGAAGTCTTTGTACAGTAGAATAGCAGAAGTGGGCATTTAGCTAGAACAGTGAATCAGGAAACCTTAAATGAGATTGAGAATCTAAGCTTAGAATTGTTTTTTTTTTTTGCTTTTGTTTGCTTAGACTAACTTTTAATATGATAACTCCTTTATTTGTGTGTATTTTTGTGATGTTATATATGAAATGCCTATTTAATTAAAGCCCTATATTTTGCTAAATTGCTTGCAGTTATGAAAATTAAACACCAACATTGTGATTTATAGAAAAATTGGCAGGCTTAGTAAATTTTGAATCTGTAGAAAAATAATTATTTGTTTGAATACATTATCACAAACAGAATAAGGTAAGGTGATTAATATTTCAAAAAGAAAAAAAAATTAAACCAGGAAAAAATCCAGGAATGTCATGCTATTCACACACTCCTGATTCAAATAATTTCATTTCCATTCAAAACAGCCAGAAAGATATACTTTGCTGAAAATATAGTCCAGGATGTATTTTATGGAAAGATTTGTGATAAACAGAAGACATTAGCATCTCTTTATTTCAAAACGTGTGGAGAAACTCTAAATCTAGTGTGGTTTTCACACTTGTCTGATAAAGGCTTGTAATCTAAGATCCCGTCCTTCATATATTAAAAAGGAAAAAAAAAAAAAAAAAGAAGCTTAAAGAGCTTAAAATCCTTGATAACTGTATTAGAAGAGAAATTCAGAGCATAACTGGTGCTATATTTAATTACATGGAGTATGCAGGGTGAAGAAGATCAGTGCAAGCAAAGAATGAGTATAGGGGGTTAAGCTAAGGTCACTGGAGAAACTGTGGTTGCAGAGTGAGGAAAAAAAGGCGTAAAAATGTGCAGAATATAAATGGTGGAATAATTGTCTTTGTCTCCACAAAAACTTCGAAGACATGAGACATAAAATGGCAAAGGTATTTGCTGAAGCTGAGATATCAGTATGATATGGGCATCTTATAGTTGAACTTCTCAAAGTTGATCACAGGTCTGACTGATCCCAGTGGTTACAATTTCAACCAGACTCTGAAGAGAACAAACACAATTTCCTGACAGTACAGCTGGGTGAGGGGATTTAACAGATTTAACAAATCAGGAGTCCCAGATGTAATAACCACAAGCACTTTAGGTTTCCATTGGCAAAACAGATAAACTGTAGAACAATGCTTAATGATCAGCTATGTTAATAAAATACAGAACAATGCTGTATTCATTTTGCAGGTCTCCCATCTAAATCATGTCACTCGGATTTCTTGGAGAACAAGAGGGTTTTACATACTCTGGTAGTTTTCAGAAAATTGGGGAATGGAGAATATTAGAATAGATTAATATCACATAATAGACTTTTAATGGAGCACAGCGGTGGAAAACTGCAGCAAAAGAGCCAGTATTGAAGATAAATGTACTAGACTGTGAAGAAAGCTCCTTGAATATCTGGCAAGGGCTGAGATAATGCTAGATCTGCAAAGGAAAGACAATAGCATTATAGTTAGACTTTGATTTAGGACTCAAATAACAGCCTGAACTGAAGAGTCTTAATGAAGTCTATGAAGTAACCGCATGTGCTTTTAGCTGTTGCAAAGAGAATAAGAACCACAGCAGTTTACAGAGCTGAATGCATTTTGCTTCATTTCTGCAAAGGTCTCTGTTTAAATGCAAAGGGAACTGCTACAGCCCAGCTGACACACGCTGAAACACTGACACAGCAATGCATTGCGTTGCCTTTGCCATTACAAATACATTCTCCAGGAATTATGCTTAAAAACTTCTTAGTTGCCTTTGCAACTAATTAATGTTATTTTCTATTTCCATATTGTGGGACCTCTTCCATGTTGCATATGTGGAACTTCAGGTAATATTTCAGTATTGGTGCAAAAGTACCCTCAGAACACATAACAAGAAGTTATTGAAGGGACCCCTTTTCTGCCTTGAAAAAAAGAATGTTCAAACATACAGTCTTTAGAAAATGGCACAATTAAATATTACTGGAAAACAGAATTGAGTAACTACTTTGAAAGCAAACAACGTACTGTCGGTACAAAACCAGAGGACAAGCTGGGAATTAAAGCTAGGAATGGAGGTCAGGAGGTTTCATCCCTTGTTTTTGTTATGACAAAGCCCTACACGTGGACTTTGACAGGTGCCCTTTTTCCCAGCATTTCCCATATGCAAGTTATTCACATCCTGAAGATCTGTGAGGTTATTCCACACTTTCAAATTTGCAACAAGTTCATCAGCTAGGGTGAGCACCATGCAGTCATACCTAAAATATTGTCTAATATTATCTTGTTATTTTGGAACTGAAAACAGATAGCATGAAGTAATTCTGCAAAGCAAGATTTATGGGAAGAACAATCATTAGAGATTTTTGGCACAGCTTGCCCATGTAACATAAGCAAATCCTGTTTCACTGCTATCACTGAAAGTGGCATACACGTATACAAACACTAGAGCGGAGTCCAGCTTTTCATTTAAGCCCAGGGTTTTTCCTGTGCTACTAGAAATGCTGTAGAACAACTAAGGCTAATCATTCAGAGCAATACCAGAGGAGGCCTGCAGCACCTGAACAGCTGTAGGAAAGAAGATTAAATTTTTCTGTCACACACATATGCACATACACACTCTAACTGTAGTCTGTGGTGAAATTCTCTTGGGTTAGAAAATGGGTCAAGCTAGATGGTGTAAAAGCTTATCTACATAATGCTTCTGTTCTTGGGTCTTAGGTTTTCTGACAGGAATCAAAATCAAGAAAATTTTTCCTGCTGCTCAGGTGGAGCCAGTGTTCAAACTGCCTGTGAGGAGCCGGTCCCTCCTGCTGACCCGTTCACTAGGTGAACAAAGGCAGCGGCTCGCTATGCTTGCTTCATTACTTAAAATGAGACAGAACAGAGTCTTGCTTTCCCTCTTGGCAACAAGTATTCTTAACAAGTTGCTTCTTTACATCATCTCACAGTTTATTTCCTCTGAAGCTGAGGGTTTTTATTACAATTATAAACTCCAGTTTAAATTAATGCACATGAGTTTTGGCATGTAGATGTTAAAAAGCATTTTAAATGTCAACAGTAATATGAAATTTAGGGGATGCTTTTCACCTTCCCAGTGCTCTCTGGGACAATTTTCAAGGTTTTTATTCAAAAGTGCTTCAATGAAAATACTGAAAATATTTTCTTAAAGATTTTTTTCTCTGCTTTTGAAAATAAAGTGTGAAAGAAGCAACATGATGCCTCTTTCATTGTCACAGAGCTTGCACACTTTGCAGGATCAATGGTTCAACACAGCATCACAAAGCCATTAATACATGGCTGCCAAAATGGGCTTTGAAGCACAACCACCAACTCAGAAAGGCAGAAAAAGCCCACATACAGTGTTATGAAAGCCACATCTGTGTAAAAATCTCCTAACGTAGGCTAACCAATTGACAGCCTCCCCAGGTCAAGAGATGTTTTCATCTTTGTGGTCTTTTGTATTTGTATTGATGAGACAAACCTGTTTATATTGTAAACATGAACCCCTGAGTGCATCTATACTTCATTTCATGCATTCTGAGTAGACCACTCAAGTCAATAGGTGCTCATAGTGTGTCAAAATAAACCTATTCCATAAATCTTTGCAGTAGAGGTGCATGCACTAATCAGGCTTTGAGTTGTAACTCTTTCTCTATTAACAATGCTGATGTTGGAAAACATTTTGCAGAAATCCAGCTTTATTGATTTCAGTGCATATCAGCTAGAAGAAAAGGCTCAACTCACCTCTTAAAAAAAATAAATAAAAAGCCATCCAGACTTTGGAGAACTAAACGGTTATCTAAACTGTATGTCTCAGGTTTCTTAATGACTGCTAATGAAACATTACACGTTCCACACTTCTACAGCATGAACTGGGAGGGTTAAAGAAAACGTAAAAAATAATAAGATCTTGCATTTTCCTTTTTTTCCCTGCTACTGATTTGTGGTGTCCCATGATCATTTTAAAGGTGATCTGTGCAATCCTTATCTGTCATGGAAACAAATTCATTCACTGGGTGGCTGAATAACATGACGTGAAATAAATTTCTCAGAAGCCTATCCCTGGAAGGCTGCTATCCATTACTGTTACAAGTTTGGAATGGAAATGGCTTTACTGCTATGCAGAGAGTATGATAAAATTTAAAGCCCTGTGAAAGATACATTAGAACAATAAATAAAATTCAAGTAATATATTAGTGACAAAATATTGCTGGATATGATATGTTTATTTATTCTGACAATTTTTTGAGTTTATCAAAGTAAATGTAGAACTCCTTAAATCTGAAGTTAACCCAAGGAGTAATAAAAGTGAAAAATGATGCACAAATTGATGTCTTCACATAGCATGGGGATTAACACTTTCTCATTTTACCTATATACAGTACTGAGGTTTGAAGGCTCTCTGGCAGATGTGATCATCATAAATCAAAAGATTCATCATAGTCAGCTACCTGATTTCATCTTAACTCTTCCAGATGTTCACTTTCTATACTTTAAAAGCACATTACGGATCATTATCCTCTTTTCAACCAGGAGTATCAAAGCCTGTATATCTAGTGCAATTATAATTAAAGCCTGATCATGCAAGGCACTGAGTAGCCTCAGCATGCAAGCTTATTTACAACAAAGCACTTAATTATATGCCTAACTATAAAGATGTGCTAAAATACTATTGTTTTAAGTGGGACTTAAGTCCAAGCTTAAATGCAGGCATTGGCTTTAAACCTGTAATGAGCTGTGAGTTGATGGCAGTCACATTAGAAGTTTGTGCTTGTTATTCTCCGAGATAATTCCAGCTTTATAGTATTTGCCACTGACATTTTATATTTAAACAGACTGATTGAACACCAAATGTTTAATACAACAAATGCCCCAGTGAAGCAACAACTTACACTTTAAAATTTTGCCAGATTCTTTAAATTTTAATTCATCATTGATTTTTAAATATGAAAAGAAGGAAAAGTGTCACTTGGCTGAATAAGTAAAAATAATAATATTTCATCCATAAAAAAGCTTTTAGTCTTTCCCATTTTCAGCAAAAAGGAGGGGGGAAGGTACTTCGACACAGATTTAACCTAAATAATTAAAATCTCTGCATAAGAAATGGGTTCTTGCAAGGTAGCTTCTCTGGATATCAGTCCGTGTCTGAACAATGGACTGGGATCCATTACACAGCCTCAGGCTCTACAGACTTTTAGATTGTTTTGTTCCCACTTGGCAAGGACTCTGACTGCATGATCCACATCTCTCTTGCAAGGAAGCCAGATATTAGATATAACACGTTCCTAACATAACAAGGTCCACACAGTCTAGTTTTATGCTCTAGGGTGTGTTCCTGGGGTTCAGCCCAGCTGGTGAGTACTTTGTATATGCACACTGCCATCCAGCTGCTCTGTGTCGTGAGATCAATGTCTGAAACTTCTGATTGCCACAGTGTTGTGGTTTAACCCAAGTCGGCAACTAAGCACCACACAGCCGCTCGCTCACCCTCCCCCCTGCCCCGGTGGGATGGGGGAGAGAATCAGGGAAAAAAAAAGTAAAACCCTTGGGTGAGATAAAGACAGTTTAATAGGACAGCAGAGGAAGATAAAATAATAATGATGACAATAATGATAAAAGAATGTACAAAACAAGTGATGCACAATGCAATTGCTCACCACCCGCCGACCGATGCCCAGCCCGTTCCTGAGCCAACTCCCCCCAGTCTCTATACTGAGCATGATGTCATATGGTATGGAATAGCCCTTTGGCCAGTTTGGATCAACTATCTTGGCTGTGCCCCCTCCCAGCTTCTTGTGCATCTGGCAGAGCATGAGAAGCTGAAAAGTCCTTGACTAGTGTAAGCACTACTTAGCAACAAATAAAAGATCAGTGTGTTATCAACATTATTCTCATACTAAATCCAAAACACAGTATTATACTAGCTACTAGAAAGAAAATTAACTCTATTGCAGCTGAAATCAGGACACACGGTGACTTCCCCATTATGCTCCAGAAACGCCTGTTGGTTATCTGATCCTCTAGTTTAAACTCTCTAGTGACTATGCTTTGGGGAAAAAAAAAATAAGCCTAGCAAAGAATTTTCTTACAACCATCACTTTATGTTTTTAAGTCCTCAGAAATTATGACTTCACTACCAAATATCAGACTTTCTGTGGTGTATTTCTTGCCCATTCTGGTCCCACCTTTTGTGAGTTTGAGGACTCTCAACATGTCAGACTGGAGAGCTCATCCTGCCCTCATCCCTCTTGCATCATATGCTTATTTTGTTGTCTTCTGTGCTTATTCCCACCTCTCATGCTAGCAATATCCATTAAAATTGGTTTCCATGTTTTCATACACTTCTTTTGTATGGCAAGTTTTCCCTTTTCTCATCAAAGGCTCCTTGAACCAAAGATTCAGTGTTCCATGGAAATACCCCAGTAGCTAAAAGACAAACAGCCAGTTGTCCTTGACTGTAGCATTGACAATTTCTCAACAATAGTCTTTAGTGAAGTTTTAAACCCTTTTCTTGGTCAGAGTAGCTGTTTGAAGTGCAATTCAATAAGCTATCCACTGCAAATTAGACAGGTGTCAGGAAATTATACAAAATTGAGTTTCTACTACAGATACATCTTACAATTTAAAAAATGGCCAGCAGTCCTGTTTAACATTACAAGACATCAACAGTATTAATTGTGAGGGAGAACAGTGTCCACAGACAGCTCCGATTCTTTTTTCATGCCATTAGTAGTGAAACAGTGAAACAAGATAAGCCTGTATTTGTGTCTGATGCAAAGCCAGTGAAATACAGTCTCCTTGACTTCAGTGAGATGTGTGTACATCATACCCTTCAGCTTAACTCTGTGTGACCTTGAGAATAAAATATGTAGTTGCATTAGTGTTTATAAAGATAGGATATTATTTTCTAACTGGCTTATGTTCGTGTATTACTGGGAGAATGGCAGGGAATGACATGTTCGCAGGGAACTTTTTACTTTCTGAAATAACACAACTTTTGCACAGTAACTTTCTCAAAGTTAACATTCCACTCTAAGTTATGGCTGCACAGGCGAGAGTTTGGGCAGAACCACGTACTGTAGAGATAATAGGATGGAATCACAGTTCTGCTAACTCTCTGTTAAGGAATACACTTCTTTATGTTGATATTTGATTTTTCTAGCCTTGCCTGACCTCTCTTACACTTCTATTTGAGTCAATTGAATATTTTACCCTAACCTATCCTTTGGCTCCAATAAAAGAAAAATGAAACAATATTGGCATACATTGATCTTCTCTCTTTCCATAATCCCTTTGTCAATGTCAAAAGGAGTAAAAAGTTACAGTAGCCTTTTCATAGGATACCAGCATATCTCAGGTGAATGAAAGATAAAATAACTAAAAGCTTCCATCATGAATGAAAAGTAGACAGTGAGTACTTGCTAATGGTTAATTTTTAAATATTATCTACAATCCACCTTACAGGATTTAATTATAAGTTTACACCTAATTAGACTGGAAAGCCACTTCTGCCATTAAACAGTGCAGAATAACACATTTCAACTGTTTTTTCCCCTTGTTTATTAGACAAAAATGTCTAATAAAGTTGGTGCTTATCAGTTAATGTCGGTTTTACAAGTGGCACTAAACCCTTCTGAGAGGTACATAAAGGAAGACTTCCTTTTTCCTCTATAATGGCTAAATATTTTTTATCAAGAGGTCTAGAACAGTATGTAAGTCTTTTACACAATTGCAATTTACATAACCATGACTTAGCACCATGTCAGAATATCATGGTCATGTTAGAATTATTGAAGACAGCTGAAGAAATATAGAATTTTAAAGTGGGAGTGGTTGCAAAGATTATGTTGGGATAGTACTTATAATTGAATGTAGAAGCAGCTCAATATTTGTTGCATACCTTTTAATGAAGATTTTTCAATGCAATTTGAAAATAGCAATGAGGGAGTGATTTTTGTATAGAATTTTCCTCCCAGTAGGATACAAAAATATCTAATGTATGAGCAGGGCCATATGTTATGGTAACCTGCACACTTTAAAGCTTTACTTTAAGATGTTCTGTCTTGTAGGATATTGGTATCTAAATACCCCTGGGGATATGGACCCAAAATTATTTTTCATTGACTGGTTGGGTAAATTCATTACACTTTCCTTAAATCCTTTTATGCTGATGTATAAATGAGTCTTAGTATAAATGAGTGCAGTTCGTCAAGTATTTTTTTTTTACTTATTTATTTCCTAATATAAACTGAAATCAGTTCACCTTCTTGCAGGTTATTTAGCTTGATGCTACAGTTGAAAATGGTGTTCTGGATGAGTTCCATGGGCAGCTTAGGCACAGTCAGCTGGAGGATCAGCATCTTGTGTTGCACTCATAGATTCTTGTGTTTGGTGTAAACAAGGAATAAAGCATAATTGACAGTCAGAGGTTGCATAAACCCAAGTTTCAGTATATTGTCATACAAGGGTAGTATGGTGATTACAAAGCTTATTACGTGTGTCTATGTCCTGGTTTCGGCTGCAATACAGTTAATTTTCTTTCTAGTAGCTGGTATAGTGCTGTGTTTTTGATTTAGCATGAGAATAATGTTGGTAACACACTGATGTTTTAGTTGTTGCTAAGTAGTGCTTACACTGGTCAAGGACTTTTCAGCTTCCCATGCTCAGCCAGGTGCACAAGAAACTGGGAGGGAGTACAGCCAGGATAGTTGATCCAAACTGGCCAAAGGGCTATTCCATACCATATGATGTCATGCTCAGTATATAAACTGGGGGGAGTTGGTCAGGGGGCAGCGATCGCTGCTCGGGGACTGGCTGGGCGTCAGTCAGTAGGTGGTGAGCGGTTGCATCACTTGTTTTTTTCTTGGGTTTTGTTCCTTTCTCTCACTTATTGGTTTCCTTTTCATTACAATTTATTTTTATTATTATTATTTTATTTTAATTATTAAACTGTTCTTATCTTAACGCACAAGTTTTCTTACTTTTGCTCTTCTGATTCTCCCCCCCATCCCACCGGAGGGGAGTGTGAGCGACTGGCTGTGTGGTATTGGTTGCTGACTGAGCCTAAACTAGTCTAAAATAATCTCTCTTGTGAAATACTGCATGTAGGAAATAGAGAAAGTGCTCTAAAAATCACTGAGAAACTGATGTCAAAATTAAGTCTGACAAATACCTCAGAGTTACACTGATGCTACTGAGATAGACTTCTGATATTAAAAATATGTAGAATCCCGCTCTGACATAATTTCTATGCCCATTTTCCATTATAACATTGTATTATTACTCCCTCAATAATTTGCATTCAGAACTCTGAGCTATAAACTCTGACACAATCTGTCAGGTGTTTATAAAAAAGAGAAAATCAAACCTTTCATGGATTCTAGATCAGAAGAAAACAAAGACTGCTTTAAAAAACTGTTGTCATCTTTGTCTTTTTTCATCTCAGTAACAACTTATCTGTAGAACAAATACTTCTTACTTTCAAATATCCATGAAATTCCCAGCAGTTCCCAGATCATAATTTACTACATATTTCTACAGATTTAAGCACAATAAGACCTAGATAGGTCAAGTACTATCTCATAAATTGTTAAATAAACCTATTGGTTATTTCAGGATACTCATTTTAATCAAAACTGTATCCGAGGTAAAATGTAAGCCTTACTCAGAATAAACACAGAATAAAAAGGCCACAGATACCTTGTTTTTCACTTCCTCGTCTTGTCTTGAGTTTAGATACCCAAACCACTTCGATGGTTCTCCAATAATTTGGATGCATTTTCTTGAAATGTAACTCTCCTGAGTCAGACTATCAATTGACATATATATCTGTGGCTTTAAATGATTTAGAAATACTCTTCTTCACCCTGTGTGATCTGGTTTTCCTCTGTATGACAAGGCTGGCAAAGGCCTGCAAGGTACTGTCAAAATATGCCAAATCCAATACTTCCCCAGCCTACACACACCTTGCCTAGCCCATCACTCACTCACCATAACAGCTACTGTTCTTTTCAAATGGAATAGGATGCATAGATATTTGGTCTGTGTCTGCTGACTCTCATGTATTATGAGGTCCTAGAAAAAATTGCATGGACAGCAAGAAGTATCTCCCATAAGGGAATGCTGTAACTCAAGGCCTAACTGAGATCAAGGAGTCAAAGAGCGGTTTCTCTCCAGCTACCACTGTTATTCCAGGCCTGGTATTGAGAACAGTGATCACTTACCATCGGATGCCCTCCAGGACTGCACATCAACACTGCAATGGTGAATACTAACCACACAGCTGCCACTGTCACCCATTCCCTTCATAATTCTCCCCATTCTTTCTATCTCTTTCTTCTGCCAGTGTAGAGACAAAGCAAGGTTTGGAGCCATTTCAAAATGCTTTATATTTCCCATGCATACGTGGGACCCGAAGGCTTCAACAATCGCTGTAGGAGCAGGCTTTAGAGGAGGCATTGAGACTTGCCTTTGGTTAAACAGTAAGCTACTGGTCATGAGTGAAGTTCCTCAGGGGTGGATACTGGCTCCGATATTATTCAATATCTTCACAAACAATCTGCATGATGAAATTGAAGGCACACTCATCAAGTTTGCAGGTCATGCCATGCTGGGAGGAGAGGTCGAGACAATAGAAGGAAGGGCTACCATACGAATAGAACTCAGCAGGGTGAAAGGTTGGGCCAACGAGAATTATATAAAGTTTAACAAAGCGAAGTTTAAAGTACTGCACCTGGCACAGAATAATCCCAAATAACTGTACAGGCTGAGGTATGGCTGGCTAGGGAGAAGATCTGCTGAAGAAGACCTAGGACTACTGGTGGACAGCAAAATGAACGTAAGCCTGCACTGTGGCCTGTAGCAAAGAAAACAAACTGTCTTCTGGGAAGTGTCAGCAAGAATACAGCCAGCAGATCAAGGGAGGTGCTTATTCTTCTCTACTCAGTACGTGCTAGGCCACACCTGGAATACTGTGTCCAGCGTTGGTCCCAGTTCAAGAGAGACATAAAAAACTGGAGAATATTCAGCAGAGGGCTACCGAGATGATTAGAGATCTGGAGAACTTAACTTATATGTAGAAAGTTTGAAGGACCTGGGTTTGTGGATCCTAGACAAGAGGAGCATCATCAGGGATCTAATCACAGTCTTCCAGTATAAGGTAGCTGTAAAGAAAACAGAGGTACTCTCTTCCCAAGGAAGCACTGTGACAGGACAAGAAGCAATGGACACAAGTTGCTTCATAAGAAACTTTGTATGGATATAATAAAAACATTCTGCAGCCATAAAACACTTAAATATTTGAGTAGGCTGTCCAGAGGAGCTGTGGAATCTACTCTCTGGAAATACTCAAGATGTAGCTTGACAGGGCCCTGGATAACCTAATCTAATACCCTGCGTTCAACAGAAGGTTGGACAAGGTGATCTCCAGAGTTCCCTTCCAAACTGGACTTTCCTTTGACTCAATGATCTGAGAAACTAAACAGGCAGAGAAGAATCAGTTTTACAGACCTAAGTCCTCTTATTATACCTCCATGTTTGACTCAGAGGCATAAAAGAACTCCTGTGTTGCAATACAGATTTGGACCAATACAGCTGAGATTGTATAAATAAACATAAAGTGATAAGAGGAGGGAACCATGAAATGTTAAAGGACAAAAAGGTGGTGGAGGTACATGAGGTGTGTTGCAGAAGTAGTTTCCAAGCACAAAGAAGTGTCCAGGTATCAAATGGGTAGAAGGCTATTCCTGGATCTGAGGCCAGCTGCCGTTTCTGTCAGTGGCATTTGGCTACATGTCTCAGGAAGAGCTGATAAATTAAATAAGGGGAACAAACCACAGAGTTGTTTATCTTCTTTGTTCTAGGCAAGAGAATAATTTTTTTCAATGTACATAATCTCCCATTTTGGCCTGATTCTGACATTTTATACAATGAAAATCAGCTCAACTTTACAATTAATGTCAGATTGCATACTACCTCTATAGACCTCCCACCTACTCACGTGCACTGAGCACATTCATCCTGCTGCCAGTTGCTGAAAGAGGCCCTGGGGAGTGCTGTCTGTGTCCCACCCAGAAAGGACACCCAATGAAAGGTGACTACAAGCTACTTGTATGTGAAAGGCTCTGTGGAAGAGCAAACCTGATAGCAAGTATTTTTCCTTACCATTTTAATCTAGCACAGGGAACCTTCATCAGTGGCTACAACCTGGGTGTCAGCCCTTGGGACTGGCCGTTCTCTCCAAGAGCCCAATCCTATCAGTCAACAGCAAAGCCAGCACACCATTTCCCTTTCTCAAGCCCCTGCCTTCGCAGTACAGCAGCAAGCAGAAAAGGATGCTGAACAGGCTGAGCAACTCAACAGATAAAATGAGAGCTTTGCCAGCCTATTCAGCATCCCGAGATAACAGTAAGAGCTGGATGCAGGAGCCTGCCTTGCCTTAATCAAGTGGTTCTTTGGAGGGCCTGCAGGTTACCAAAACTCACCCAGGAGAACAGAAGATGAGCGGCTCCTAACTGCTACTAATAAGCTACTGTTCTGACTGGTCACAACAATGAATGAAATAAAGCTGTTCTGGCAGAAGGAGACTTGACTGCCTAAAACATCCAGGATAGATGAATCCTAGCCTGCATTTTTTTGCTGTATGTAAGTACTATCTCTCCTTGTGGGGGGAGGGAGGGGGTGAGTGGAAGAGTTTTGAAAAAAAAAAAATTGTTTATGTAATACTCAGTGCAGTGCAGCGGTCAGTGCAGTGATCTTTTAGGAAGGCTCTGGAGAAAACAACTAATCCTGCATTTAGAATAAAGCTTGAATAGGTTCCTTGAAATGAGATATGGTATCCTGCAATGAAAAAGGAGGGGGAAAAAAATGAGTAGCAGTCCATTCAGTAAGTGCTGTCCATTTTGTGCACTGAAAATGGAATAATTCCAAGGAAAATATGGTAAGGTAGGATAGGATAGATTTTCTGTACTTATTTACTGAAAAAAATTTCTCTGTTTTGGCAATATGAAGCTTTTGTAAAATTCAAAATACTATTTCATTTGGATATAAGTGACTTAGACTTGGTGAAGTAATTTTTAAGAGTTGTTAGGTTCTTGATATCTTTCACATTCGAATAAGCTCTGCTATGGAGGCAGGAAAAGTAGACAGCTGTTGTTGTAGTTTATGGGCAGGTTTCCATTTCTCCCCTTGCATGTCCTGACTCTATGCAGAGAAGCTGTGAGAATTTATTAGCTGTGTGGGGTGAATTGTTTACTTATAAATCAGTTAATGGTCTAAAACACAGCAAACAAGGCATTCTTAGATAAAAAGGAAAACTAAATATTTCATAATCACTGAAATTATAATGGAGAAATAAAGAACACATCTTTCTGGTGAATTTCTCCTAATAACTTAAATACTCTCTGGGAAGCAGAAGAACAGATTTTTAGTCCCTCCTGCCCTTAGGAAGGGATCCCTTACTGAGAGAGGCCTTGGACCATAAAAATTTCTTTCTGGTTTGGTGGAAGCTAGGCAAAGAATATAAGAATAATATAGCTAAAGTAAGAAGCTACAAAAAGACTGATTTTAGGCTACTGGTTAGTTTTCCTTACTAGCTAAAGGAAAACTTCACATGTCTCCAAGAGCTTTTTTCTTAATCCATTGCTTATTATAAAATAGAGATCCTTTCCAGCAGATCCAGCACACAACCTATGAGCAGACCTGTAGCCAAAACCAAAGGTATGTGTAGTTCAGTGGTCTGTCTTCAACGGTAATTAGTAGTGGATGCTTAATGTAGAGAAGATGTATTGTGGTATATCCCTTAAATATTGTCTCAGCCTCCAGCAATTTGCAATACAGGGCCTTTCTGATCCAGTGGTGATTTCTGTACATTTAGTAAGCCTCAGTACATTGTTTACATTGAACCATCCAACTTCCCCTTTAATTTATGGAAACTTTTGTCATCCAGAATGTTGTATGGCAAGGAGCTCTATAGTGTAACCATGCATCATGTGAACAGCCACTTCTTTTTGCTTTCTTTGAATCCAGGTCATCCACTTCCTGGGCGGGTCCTGTTATATGAAATTGCTGCTCATTCTCCTCCTCTAAGTTTTCAAAGAAAAAGTGGCCATAGCTGTTGTGTGCTGTTCTGAGCTCAGTGTTGTCTGCTTTTATCAGCCAAGCCCTTAGATATAGGCTCAACTACAGAAAGGTCTGAGCTCCCAGACTGCAGTAGACTATATGCTGGAGATAGGTTCAGTTTCTCCTAAGCACAGTGCTTTTGGGCAAACATTCTTTTCAGGCTGATCAGGGAGATTCAACTAGTCACAGTTTAGGTGATGTGGAGCCTGTGTAAGGCTCCAACTCTGTAGCCTTCCATACCAACAACTGAGCTTTTAATTTATATCCTGTGGGATGCTCCACTAGGATATTCTACTCTAAAACTGAGGTGCTGGTGACCAGGCAGGTTTCTGCAAACCCTGGAGCTGTATTGAATAGACTTTTATTTTCCAAAATAGAGAATCTCTGTGAAGACTGACAGATTCCGACAGTGTCTATTCATGAAAAGCACTATGACATGCATGTCAAACTGGTGATGGAATTTGTTAAAAGTTTGTGTGAGAATTGAAATGTTTTGTCATTTACTGTAACCTCCATTTTGGTGTAGTCTTTCTGATGCAAAGGATTGTACCTAGTTTTCTGTTCCTCTGGCTGATGCACAGCTTATTGAGAAAGCTTTAATAACAGCATTTAGCTTTTACAGCATTTTTTATCTGAAGCTTTAAAGTACTTTACAGGAGTGGGTACTATTATCACTATTTTTATAGGCAGAGGAACAGATTGGGTTACACAGTAAATACACAGAAGAATTATGAGTAGAGCTCAGGTTTCTTGATCTTTAGGCGAGTGTGCTAATCACCAGCCAAATTTATCCTCTGGAAAACAGTGGGAGATAGGAGGATCTAACAAAGTGGGGACATAATTTTTGAAGTTATCTTTCCAGTGGTAGAAGTCCTCCTGTTGCGATGCAATGATGAACTGTAGGCAAATAATAACTGATCTTTTTTTTAGCAAAGATCAGTGCAAATGAAAGTTCAGCATGATGCACTGAATTCTTCCTGCCCTAATGAGGAGTTCTGCACCACTGTTCCTAACGATGAGCAAGACAGAAGCTTAGTGAATGTTGAAAGGGTTGGTTACCCTTTCCAGCTACAGAAGGGAGATGGGCTTCAAAGAGCATAAAGCAGTACTTGAACAAAGCAAGAACAGCATTCTCAAACTCAAATTTACAGCATTTACAGCACTCAATGAAGCAGAAACTTGTTATTGTTAGATTAAGTCAGAGCAGATACTTATATCCAACAGGTGGAAGAAGAGCAATGAACTCATCAAGTATAGTTTCCTGCATAGGATCATGAGTGATGAAAAACTACAAGGTCTGCCATGTGATGTTCAGTAGTTGCACAAACGAAATTATAGTGTTCTATAATTGATAACTGTGTGTTTGGTCCTGACGAAAACAAACCCTGCTTTTAATAGTAAAATGAGGCAGAATAAATTAATTCTTGATGGCAAAAGACAAATGTTATGGTTAAATGTATTTATTTTCCTTCTTTTCATACTAATTTTCCATATCTTTTTGTACCTCTGGTCTACTAAGTGACTTTCATTTAGTGTTTTATTATCTATCTTTAGAATCACTTCTTTTCACACAAAAGCATTTCCTTTCAAACAAGTGGATAGCATGAAATGGGGTGCACTTTCCATTATATGTATTTTCCTAAAGAAGTCATCAACAGCCACAATAACAAGGGGTAAAATTTGTGGCTTAGAGTAGGGATCCCGTCTCCACTAAGGGAACATACAAATTAGAAAGAAAATTGAAAAGACACAATTTGTTTCAAACCCAAGAGGAATGTGCTATTGTTGGGTTAAAAACATGTTAAACCAAAAAGCAAAACATTCTACTTCATCCCCAAGAACACTTAGATTGTATTGAGATTATATTTGTATTATATTATATATGTGAACATGAGGACTGTTTATGTGTCGAAGTGAGTAAAATAGAAAAGAATGTTAACTGTGGTAAGTTAAATGTAAAATCATAACAAAACAGCCAGGAATATTTCTCAATACAACTTGCTACAGATGTTAAAACTAACCATAAGGCTTTTTATTTGAGCACAGCAGAAACAGAAGCAAGATGGAGGGTATGCAAGATTCATATCTAGCTGGGATGTCCCTGAGGAAGGACTCAGAGAAGATAAAGGTCCATTCACCACAGAGAATGACTGGGACTTTCCCACAGCAGAGCATTTCTTTTCTCTAGAAAAGTTGGAGGAACAGTCTCAAATAAAAGTGTCAGAAGAAAACATTTCTGATTAAGTCAATAAAATGAATAACAACAATTGCCAAAACCAGATTATAACAATGGCTGAAACCAGAGGATATTTACACAGGTTTTCTAGAGGAACTCAAATGGGAAATTACCAAAGTATTAACTGAGATATGTAACTTATTGCTTAATTTGCCAAAGGAATAGAAGGCAGTAACTGTTCCTGTATCTTTTCCCTAAGCCTCTGCTTCTGGCAGTTTTCAGAGATAAGATATTGGGCTATGCAGCTCTTTGGTTTCAACTGATATGGATATTCTCGTGTTCTTACACAATGCTGGTTATTTAGGAACTAGTGAATGAAACCGAAAGAACAGAAATGCCTGTCTTCTGTTCTTTATACATAACTTTCAAATATTACTGGCAATAAATGAGTTAGTCTTCCTCTTGATAAAGGATGGAAATCTAGGATCTAGAAGAAAAGTCCCAGCGGCAAAATGATTAAATTAAAATACTTGCATGCTTCAGGTCACTAAACCAAAGATTAAGATAGTCGGTTACCTTTACTTCACTTTTCACATTCCTGCTATCACAAACATTTCTCTTTAAAGTCCTTCTGCAATGCTACATTCTTGAAGAACTGTGTTTTTTTCTCAAACTAAGGATAATTTTTGAACAGGGAAGTACAGATTAATTTTGTGAATTGGTTTGATTTGAGTGACTCAGGAGAAATTTTAAGTGCTAGTTGATTACATATATTTTGGAGTTTTGAAAAATAAAACAAAACAAACAAATACTTAGCAGGAGCTAGACTTGGTGATTAAATTTTTCAGCTTTAACAGCAGAAACAAGACAAAATTAGCCAGAAGATAATTAAATAGAATTGCAGAGCATCTGTTCTCAGGGTAGGCTTGTGAGACTAAAATTTAAATTAATAGCTCTTTATTGCAAGAATTCCTTTGCTTGTCTAGATATAGAGGTTGTATGCATCTGACCAGCTGTAGCTCCTTATATTTGGCCAAACGAATCTTGTCCTGTAAACATAAATTTCTTTCCATTAATTGCAAGGAGTTACTTCCCTCCAGGAGCTATTTTTTAGCACAATGATCTTTATATCAGAAACATACCGCATAGCTTACAACATTTTCTGTAGCTGGACACATCTGCTTCCATGACTTAAGGTGAGAACAAGCCTCTAGCAATTTAACACAGCGAGCCTTGAATTGATAAAGCATAGGTTCATATTTTGTGTGAAAGTAATGAAAACCTAAAATTAGGGTAAAGATATCCAGTGTTTTTCCCTTCTGTTTTCAATTCAAATAAACAGATTTTGAGGAGTTTATCCAAGGATAAGTTATGGATAGTAAGACAGGAGTTTTGAAATTATCGGCTGATGATGTGGTCTACAGTCATTACACATAGCTCATTTATGACATGTAGCTATACAGAACATAGCTTTGTTCGCTCCATCTTTTCAAGCTGTAAGTAGTCTGATGTCAAGCGATACAGAAAATGCCAAAAACTTGCTGGCTCTGTTTTAGATTGATTTGCATGCTAATATCAGAAAATGCAGAAGTCATTGCATCTGGTGCTTTAAAACCTGTTGTTCATAAAGACTGTTATTACAGAATAATTAAAAGCTCAAATACACTGAGCTGGCAGTAGAAAAAGTCTTGTCAGCTAGAAATTACTGCATCCAGACTGCAGACTGAATCTAAGAATGAAGTAAATTACAATCGTTAACCTATTTGAGAGGGTCTTGCTAGTTTCATTTGTGACCAGTTAATTTTTTGTAACTAATACATATTTTAAAGTTTGACTAATTAGAAAGTCTGGCATTTTGATTATGGGAGATATTACATAGAAAGCAAGAGGGTAGTTGAGAAAACTGTAGAGGAGCTTCAGAGTTGCTCTAAAATATACAGGGCACCAGTAGAGAAAAAATTGACTACAATCAGATATTAAGAAAATCAATCCTTGATGAATTACACTGTTACAATCACAATGTCCTGCTGATCAACAAGTCAGTTCTGTTTGATCCATCTGAACGGTCCAGCTCTTTATCCCTTGTGTTTGGAAAGCTGAATTTCAGGCTTAGAGGAACCTGCAGTGAGAACTGCACAGGACGTATATTGATAAAAGTGTGGCAGAGTAAGGGGAAGAAGGGTGGCTTTCCATATTTTCTGCTCATGTATTCTTTCTCAACACGCCCTAATATTTTGGAATGACCAAAGATTGTGTCATACCAAATTCTGATACCAGTAATTTTCCAACCAGCAATTTTCTAACCAGTGCTTTTGGAATACAATAGAGGAAAATACAATAAATTTCAACTAGTCCAGATCCCTCCTTAAATAAAAGAACAGGATTCACAGGGAGAAAAAGTAGTGCTTTTTTTCTGTTATCTTCAGATATATTCTGATTTTTCTTATGTTATTCTTCCTGCTCTTTTGGATTGCCAATGTATTTTGGAAGCTTAATCCATATCATTAAAAACTGAATCACTGCACATTTCAGTTTCCATTTCTCTACTTTTTTTTAGTTCTCTTGTTTTATCTGATAATTTCAGCATCTTTTTTTCAACATTATGCATTTATATTTGCATCTATTTTTTCTATCTCTTAGAATACATTGAGTCATTAGGGTACACATTAATGTAGTATTAATTTCCTCTAAGTAAAACAGGTAGCTAAATATTACTTTGAGTACTAATTTGTGTGTTCAGGTTAATATTTCCACTTTGCAAAAACATAAAAATGTGAAGTCAAATTAGCATTATAAACTAATCCAATGACAATGTGGAGAGCACATTTTCTATTATATCCTGGAGTGCCATCTATATTTATGAGTTGTAGAAAACAAGAGCTTTTGACTTGATTGGCAATTTGTAGTGATATACAAGCCTAATTTTCTCAAACCACTATTACAGGATCATTGTCTTATCTCAAACTGTAAATATGCAAACTTCCAAAATAATGTTGAGAACCCATTAAGATGTGATATTAACAGAGCAATAAAAGTAGATCCATTAATGAGAATTGTACATGTCAAAACACATGAAGTATTACTCTTCATACTGTTGAATTATTATTAGCTTTTGTCATTTTTCTTGTTGCACCAAGATGATGTGGACCTGGAGTCTTGAAATGAAGAATTTTGTGGGCTTTTTGGAAACAAAATTTCCAGTCAGTCCAATTTCTCGGCCTTCTGAAACAAGCTGACTGTGGACTGAGTGGGCTTTCAGTATTCCTTAGCTTTGTTCATTGCAGCTACACACAGGAAACTCTGAGATGTAAAAAGAAATCCCTGATCCCATTCCTTTTTTGCACTTGTAGATATGATGTAGAAAGCTTGTTACGGTTGGAAGGGGAAAAAAGAAAAGGATTCTTACTGCCTTTCTCCTTTTGTATTTGGGGCTTCTCTAAGAGCCTATAGACTACAACGTCCCTGTTTCATTTTCAGCTCTGCTCTGACCTCTTTCCTGCACTAGATCTTGCAAAAGTATTACAAACCATGGTGACAAGATGCTGTGCTTTTGTAATTCTCACCTTGCTGTGTAATAGCAGCTGTCTAGTACCAGGTGGAGGAAAGGATTATTCTGAAGTTGTTCCAGGCATGGGGAATATTTAAAATAATTGATTCTGGTGGTAGATACAAGACTGAAATCATAAGTGTGAAATATTTTGCCATTAATGCTTGAACATAAGTAATATCATGACAAAAAGAGAGCTGTGATACATTTTTTCTGTGATAGGTTAGGGCATATGATCAGGAAAACTTCTCATTTAAACTCACCTTCATCAGAATGATAGCCAGCCATGAAAGATTTCTGCATACATGTTTATAAAGACTCCATGTGATGGTCTGAATTCCCTCGTTGTTATCAATACCCCATACTATGTGTCACCTTATGCTTTATACAAAGATAATTCCAGTTGATAATAATGTCTCCATATTTAATTGGTATGGACAAATACCAGTAGCTAAATGGCTAAACTGACCTTTTTTCTCCCTGGTCATCTTTCTTCCTCTGCTGTTGCCTTCCCTCTCTCTGCTGCTCCTGGAGGCTACTGTTTTCAAGCATACGTTTTGAAGTAAGGTTCCTGGAAGCCAGGCATACTAGGAGAAAACTGCACAGTGAGTGAAATCAAATGAATCCTAAAAGATGTGTGTGTCCTTGGTTTGGCTACTGCTTGTCTGTGTTATCAAGCTCTTCTCTGAGCAGCTCAGCCATGGAGAAAGTAGGAGGTTTGGCCTTGTTGCTCTTTACCACCTCTATGGAATCCCAGACCTGATTATTGCAACACAGCCTTCATTTGAAGACAGCTGTGACTTATAAAGGAGTGGTTGTACGTAAACAATGTCGGTGCTTTGGACCTATGCATTTCTTTAGGTAAGACGTACAGTTAAAATTGGGTTTTGTGACAGAAGGTATCTGTTTTATTTGTTTGTTAGTTTGCATATCTCCTTCCTGGATCAGCTGGAGCATGTGGGGGCCTCCTTTGCTTGTGAAATGGACCCAGCCTAAGGGAAAGGTCCTAGGCATATGAGGTAGCAAAGGCAAGCGGAGAGTGAGAGCAAGAGCAATGAGATGGGAGCCCGCAGATCAGGCTTGCCCTGTGAGACTGTGAAAAGGAGCAGAGAGTAGAGAACCTGGCCTTATGTGGGAGAAGAAACCTTTCCAGGGACTGGAAAAAAGGGGACTGGAAACCTTTCCAGGGACTGGCAAAACAGCGCAGGGAAGGGAGAAGGAAAAAAAAAAAAAGGCACGGAGAGAGAGGGCTACCGCAGCCATGCCCCTGCCCCTGAGCAGGAAGGAGGGAGCTCCTGATGAGGGCCCAGCTCTGACTCGGCATGGGCGGGGACAAGAGTGACGGCGGCAATTCCCTTCCCTTCCCGTACAAGAGCAGCCCCCAGGGAGCGTGAGTGACCCAGAGTGCAGCGAACAGGACGGGTAAACAGGGCGTGGCACGTTGGAAGGGCGTGGCGCGTCAGTTTGCGCAGGCAGGGCGTGTAGGGAAGGCGAAGGCACCCTACTAGCTCAAGAGGAACTGTGAAAAGTGAGTAGTTCGGTAGTCCCCATCCTTTCAGAAGAAACTCAGCTATGGTCTTCACTCGTCAGAAAGCGATGCCCTCTATGCTTGCCAGAGTGGATGTGGCTACCCAGATGGAGCTCCCACAAAAACATGTGGCCACCCAGGTCTCAGGCTGCAGGGAGTGCCTGGGCCTCTCACTGTTCACACATGGCAGCTGTGCGGACAGCAGTGTGAGGTGTGACCAGGTGGATGATTTGCTCTGCATGGTGGCAGAGCTACGGGAGGAGGTAGAAAGGTTAAGGAGCATCAGGGAGGCTGAGAAAGAGATAGACTGGTGGTGCCATGCTCTGCCCTTCCAAGACAGGAACAGGAGCAGCAGCAGCCACCAGTAAGAACCCACGATCAAGGGGATCCTGTATCCCCCCCACACCGGGCTGAAGGCAGCAGCTCAAAGGAGGAGAGTGAATGGAGGCAAGTCCACGCTTGTGGTGGCAGGCGAAGGCCCTCCCTGCCCACCTCGCCTCCCCAGGTGCCTCTGTACAACAGGTATGAGGCCCTGGAGGTGGAAGGCCAGTCCATGGAGGATGGGGATGACAGTCCATCTACACCAGAGGTGTCGCCCAGGTCAGAAGAATGTACCTCTCGTATTAACACCACCTCCACAAGGAAGAAAAGATGGGTTATAGTTGTGGGTGACTCCCTTCTGAGGGGAACCGAGGGTCCAATATGCCGGACGGACCCTCCTCTTAGGGAAGTCTGCTGCCTCCCTGGGGCCTGGGTGAAGGATATCACTAGGATACTCCCTAGCCTGGTACGGCCCTCAGACTATTATTCCCTTACTGCTCTTCCATGTGGGGGGCGATGAAGCTGCAACACAAAGTCCTAGGGCAATCAAAAGAGACTTCAGGGCCTTGGGATGGCTAGTAAGGGACTCTGGAGCACAGGTTATTTTCTCCTCTCTCCTTCCAGTTGTGGGCAGTGACACTAGAAGGAACAGAGGCACCCAATCTATCAACTCATGGCTCCGTGGCTGGTTTCATCTCCATGGATTTGGGTTTTTTGACAACAGGATGGCCTACACAGCACCAGGTTTGCTGGCATCTGATGGGATTCATCTTTCTCAAAGGGGAAAGAGAATCTTTGCTCAGGAGCTTGCGGGGCTTATCGACAGAGCTTTAAACGAGACTTGAAGGGGGAGGGGGATAATATCAGGCTTGCCCAAGGGAAGCTGAGGGACGACGTGCCACGGTTAGAGGGAGTGGGTGCCAGTGAGGGCACTCAGCCAGTGTCTCTGAGATATGCAGGGTACACTGGGGCACAGCCGAAGTCGAACAGAGTTGAGCTAGGGGATACTGAGGCAATAGGAGCCAAGAGGGAAATGCCAGTGAAACAGCTCAAAGCACACAAGGGGTGTTCTTCTATGAAGGAGACACAGATGACAACCCAGCTAAAGTGCCTCTATACCAATGCACGCAGCATGGGCAACAAGCAGGAGGAGTTGGAAGCCATTGTACATCAGGAAAACTATGATATGGTTGCCATGACAGAAACATGGTGGGAGTGCGGCGATGGATGGCTGTAAACTCTTCAGGAGGGATAGGCGAGGCAGGAGAGGTGGTGGGGTAGCCCTATACGTTAGGGAGTGTCTGGATAGTTTAGAGCTTGATGATGGTGATGATAGGGTGCAGTGTCTATGGGTAAGAATCAGGGGGAGGGCCAACAAGGCAGATATTGTGGTGGGAGTCTGTTACAGACCACCCAACCAGGATGAGGAGACTGATGAACTATTCTATAAGCAGCTGGGAGAAGCATCAAGATCGCTAGCCCTTGTTCTTGTGGGAGACTTCAACCTACCGGATGTCTGCTGGAGATACAATACAGCAGAGAAGACACAGTCTAGGAGGTTCCTGGAGTGTGTGGCAGATAACTTCCTGACACAGCTGGTGAGTGAGCCAACTAGGGAAGGTGCCACGCTGGACCTCTTGTTCACGAACAGAGAAGGACTTGTGAGCCATGTGATGGTTGGAGGCCATCTTGGGCAGAGCGATCATGAAATGATAGTTTTTGATACATGGAGAAGTGAGGAGGGGAGTCAGCAGAACTGCCACCTTAGAATTCCGGAGGGCAGACTTCGGCCTGTTTAGGAGACTGGTCGAGAGAGTCCCCTGGGAGGCAGCCCTAAAGGACAAAGGAGTCCAGGAAGGCTGGACATTCTTTAAGGAGGAAGTCCTAAAGGCACAAGAGCAGGCTGTCCCCAGGTGCCGAAAGATGAGCCGGCGGGGAAGAAGACCGGCCTGGCTCAATAGAGAGCTCTGGCTCGAACTCAGGAAAAAGAGAAGAGTCTATGACCTCTGGAAGAAGGGGCAGGCAACTCAAGAGGACTACAAAGGTGTAGCAAAGCTGTGCAGGGAGAAAATTAGAAGGGCCAAGGCTGAGCTAGAGCTCAATCTGGCTGCTGCTGTAAAAGACAACAAAAAATACTTCTTCAAATACATTAGCAGCAAAAGGAGGGCTAAGGAGAATCTCCAGCCCCTAGTAGATGGGGGAGGGAACACAGTGACCAAGGATGAGGAAAAGGCTGAGGTACTTAATGCCTTCTTTGCCTCAGTCTTTAATAGTAGGGCCAATTGTTCTCTGGGTACCCAGCCCCCAGAGTTGGAAGATAGGGACGGGGACCAGAATGGAGCCCCCATAATCCAGGGGGAAATGGTTAGTGACCTGCTGCACCACTTAGACACTCACAAGTCTATGGGGCCTGATGAGATCCACCCGAGAGTACTGAAGGAACTGGCAGATGTGCTCACCAAGCCCCTTTCCATCATTTACCAGCAGTCCTGGCTAACTGGGGAGGTCCCAGTTGACTGGAGATTAGCAAATGTGACGCCCATCTTCAAGGAGGGCCGGAAGGAGGACCCGGGGAACTACAGGCCTGTCAGCCTGACCTCGGTACCGGGGAAGCTGATGGAGCAGATCATCCTGAGTGCCATCACACAGCATGTAGAGGATAACCAAGGGATCAAGCCCCGCCAGCATGGGTTCAGGAAAGGCAGGTCCTGCTTGACCAACCTGATCTCCTTCTACGACCAGGTGACCCACCTAGTGGATGAGGGAAAGGCTGTGGGTGTTGTCTATCTAGACTTCAGTAAAGCCTTTGACATGGTTTCCCACAGCATTCTCCTGGAGAAACTGGCTGCTCATGGCTTGGACAGGTGTACTCTTTGCTGGGTAAAGAACTGGCTGGATGGCTGGGCCCAAAGAGTGGTGGTGAATGGAGTTAAATCCAGTTGGCAGCCGGTCACAAGCGGTGTTCCCCAGGGCTCAGTTTTGGGGCCAGTGTTGTTTAATATCTTTATCAATTATGTGGACGACGGGATTTGCAGATGACACCAAGTTGTGCGGGAGTGTTGATCTGCTTGAGGGGAGGAAGGCTCTGCAGAGGGACCTGGACAGGCTGGATTGATGGGCCGAGGTCAATTGTATGGGGTTCAACAAGGCCACGTGCAAGGTTCTGCACTTGGGCCACAGCAACCCCATGCAATGCTACAGGCTTGGGGAAGAGTGGCTGGAAAGCTGCCTGGCAGAAAAGGACCTGGGTGTGTTGGTTGACAGCCAGCTGAATATGAGCCAGCAGTGTGCCCAGGTGGCCAAGAAAACCAATGGCATCCTGGCTTGTATCAAAAATAGTGTGGCCAGCAGGACTAGGGAAGTGATCGTGCCCCTGTACTTGGCACTGGTGAGGCTGCACCTTGAATACTGTGTTCAGTTTTGGGCCCCTCACTACAAGAGAGACATTGAGGTGCTGGAGCGTGTCCAGAGAAGGGCAACGAAGCTGGTGAAGGGTCTAGAGCAGAAGTCTTATGAGGAGCGGCTGAGGGAACTGGGGTTGTTTAGCCTGGAGGAAAGGAGGCTGAGGGGAGACCTTATTGCTGTCTACAACTACCTGAAAGGAGGTTGTAGAGAGGTGGGGGTCGGTCTCTTCTCCCAGGTAACAAGTGATAGGACAAGAGGAAATGGCCTCAAGTTGCACCAGGGGAGGTTTAGACTGGATATTAGGAATTTTTACTTCACTGAAAGGGTTATCAAGCATTGGAACAGGCTGGCCAGGGAAGTGGTAGAGTCGCCATCCCTGGAAGTATTTAAAAGACATTTGGATGAGGTGCTTAGGGACATGGTATAGTGGTGGTCTTGGTAGTGTTAGGTTTACGGTTGGACTCGATGATCTTAAAGGTCTTTTCCAACCTATACGATTCTGTGATTCTGTGATTCTGTGGAAATAGTGTGCATTGTTAGTGGTGACTCAGAGAGCCACTGAACTGACTGGAACAAGTCCTGTCAATCAAGCATCTTCCTGCAAGGAGAGAGAAAGCTGAAGGAGAGATATTCATATATCCTTCTTGAGGTCAATATTTTTTACCTAATTACTTTGAGACGTCTCTATTTAAAATATTAAATATTCTAGTTTCTATTCTAATACAACTTAGCTGTGTTGAACATAAAATCCCTGTGACCTTTTGAGAGATATTCTTAGAAGAAAAAAGTCTAGAAATGTTGATTTCAAAGCTCTGGCCACCCAGGGATGCTGCTGCAGTATATAACCCATAATCTAGTCAGAGTGCAAGCCCTTGGTTCATCCCTGAATGCTTGTCTTCTGGCTTGAGGAACTTCCGTAGTTTGTGCATTAATATGTGTGGTTGGCTGTTAGCTATATGCATCCATGCTCTAATACCTGGGTGAACAAGAAGTTGCCATTCTAGATCTATGGGGTAGCTTTCCTGGATAGTTATTGGAGAGGCTTTTGTCACAAATAATACCCAATGAAATGTTAAGACTGGTATGAATGTCAGGGCACTGAATGACAGAATGATAAATCTCTCCTTCTGTCAGAATGACAGTATGAATAGCAGAAGGGTTGTAAGAATAGCAGGTGTTGTTGACATCTAGATTAACAACAAATCTGCTTGCAGCTTTTCAGGGTATCCAAAACAAAAAGGCACCCTAAAACCAGGAATGCCCTTTGACCACCTCGACATACACATCTTTGTGTCTGAATTCGGGACAGATAACTTGGTGCTTGTGATTATGTGGACAAAATAGTGGGAATGAGGGACATAACATTTGTTTCAAAGAAAAACACCCTTTTTAAGGTCTCTCATTCCTTTTTTGCTACATTTTTGTTATCATTATTAGAAATGTCTTTATTGTTAGGCTTCTCAGAACTTTTATGCTCGTTTAACACAAAAGGATAATAATGCTTGTTTGGACTGAATGCTCTGGTCCTGATCCAACAAGGACCTTAGACACATGTTCAGAATAATTCCTTTTTTGTTTGTTTTGCTGAATGAAATGTGTTAATTGAAATATTGCAAACATTCTGGAAAAAATCTCCTATGCCATAACATGAAAACACAGGACTATTCCAGGAAAATTGTTACATAAAAGGCCTTTAGCACAGGGTCACCTCCATTAATGGAAAAATATTCAGTACTTATGGGCAAAGGGAGTATGACGTATAGCAAAAATTAATATAGGAGTCATTTGTCAACAAGAGCCTGAATTGGTGTTCGATCTGCATTTAAAATATGTGTCTGCGTGTGCTATATATATACATAACTACCTGTACACATACATATAATGTATAGCTATATAAAAATGTGAATTACTTTCCAAAGCTGGCACTACCTGTTTGGAAGGAGCTAAACTCAGAGGCAATATTTTTGGTTTCTTAATTCTGAAAAGACAGTTACTTGCTTCAGTTTTGGTCTTTTTTTTTCCTTTAAACTTCTCATCTTCTCAGTTTTTATAAATCTTCCCTTGGTTGTTAAGGGAAATTCTTACATTAATTTCCTACATTATTTACTTTTTCAGTGTACTCCCATTTCAGAACTTTCTGTTCTGTCTGTGACATAGTTTTGACTGTGATGAAAAAGATTAATTTCAGATTTTTACAGCGATAGCTGAGTTAGGCCCTTTGCAGAATTCTCAAATTGAATAGACTGTGTGATTTAAAAGAATAAGCACAAATCAGATGAGTCTATTTCAGCAAAATGATAAATATAATCCTTTGCTACACAGTCATTTACAATTTGTATCACATTCATAGTTCTAACTTTTCTTATTGCTACATATGTAATGAGGAAGCCTCTGTATAAAAGTATGGGAAATATATCCTGGGCTTCTGTTGAATGTCTTTCACTTCAAAAAAGACAAGCAGAGTGCACGTAAGTTTCATATGGAAGTCTGAGTAACTGCAAATCTTCCTGACATTAACTCCAACATCTAAGTACAACTAATACTAATGTTAGCAATGAAGCAGGGAATTTTAAATAGCCAGAGTGTTTCTTCTTGATGTCAAAGGTGGATTATCTGGTCAGTAATGCCATAACTGTTTTCAAAGGTTTTGCTGAAAGCATAAGCTGAAACAATGACTTTATATGCCTCTTCTCTAGTTGTTTCTTCTTTGAGCATCAGCTTTTCATGTTTTCCTGGCAGGTAAAATGTGCCTCAAATTTTGCCCTATAAGTTCATTCTTATTCTCTTCTTGAAAGATTTCATTTGACTAGTCTTCAGGCTGTGATAGGAAAGCTATCCAAAACTGTGATATACGTTAACCTCCAACAGCAGGTTATTTCCCATATTTTCTAAGAAATATTTTTTTAATATTACATCAGTTCTGAATAAAAGTGATAGAAAATAATTTAAAGTTAGAAATTTACTTTGAGATGAAGGAAGGCAAAGTGCAGTTAGTACAGACTGGTCCTTTTTCTAGAGTGCTTTTAATTGAAGATGCTGAAGGCATAAATAAATGTGCCATCCTGCAGCACTTGCATATCCATTTTTTGAGATGTCACATCTGATTGATTTGCTGTCCATCTATTCTAATATCCTGTATCTGGCGGTGACCAGTTCCAGACACATTTGACAAAGATGCAAGAAACAGCCCAAAGAACACAATAGGATAATTTGGGCACAGGAGAAATGCCTACATAAATACTGGTTAGTTATGAACTGATAACATTAAAAAATTACCTGAAATATAGATATCAGTATAGATATCTAACTTATTTTGGATCTTGTTAAGCTCTAGACATTAAAATTATCAGAAACCAGAGCTGTTTTATGAGTTGCTATGACAACTGCTGAACAGTTTTCCAGACATGGGGATGTCCCGGATTTATGCTACAGTGTAGTATAGGTTGGTTACTCTCTCCATGTCAGTCTTCTTTTCCCTCTTTGTACTATTTTTCTCCTTAAAGATTGCACCTAGTTAAGAACTTGTTATTAAGACTTAATGGGAAAGAAGTAGAAGACAATACAGAGAATATACATATGCTATTATATAAAATCCACGGTTTGCCTTCCCCTTGAGTATGGTATTTAGTTCTGGGTCCTCGGTCTCAAAAATGGTTCAGAGGGGGCAACATGGTTGATGAAAAACATACTGAACCACTGAGCAGCCTGGGACTCCTGTACATGAAATGACAAGACTTAAGGGGATCTGATTATTCACTATCTTTTCCAATATAGGAATTAGGGGCTATCAGATTAAGCCCTTAGAAGGCTCTAAAACAAAATAGGAGGTTGTTCATGTCATGAGCACTAATTTTGTGAAAATCCTTGTTAAAGGATGTTGTCTATGCTGAGAGTTTATTTGTGTTCAAGGGCAGATTTGACAAGCATTTGGAAGAGGCATCTTTTGGGAGTTACTAAATGGACAAGCAATCACACACTCAGGAAATCTCCTGAGCTTAAAATAGTAAAAATCAAGGAAAATTAGTATTTGTGTCTATATGTTTTTTCTGGTTTTCTTCTTCCCTAGGGTCCTCTTGCAGCCACTGTTGGAGACAGAATAATGAGCTGGATAGGTCCTTGATCTGAAGTAGTGTAGTCGGTCATGTATTTTTACCTACTCTCAGTTGCACCTAACAAATTTTTGTTTGATATCTGTCTTTCTGGTCCAGAAAAGAATGTGCCTACACATGAGAACACAGCATTACACTGCCTGAAGAGAAACTGAACTTTTAATTAAGATAGTACACATGTATTTCTGTTCTGGTAGGGGGGGAGCTAAGTCTCAAAAGTCAAACACAATATTCCACATGCCTTATTCTTAAAACTCCAGTCAGTAATGCAGGTATTGGCAGGGAGAGTATCCAATCTAAGGTTTATTGAGGAAGAAAAAAGATGAGTAGGAAAAGGAGAGCAGAAGTATGTCTTGAGCAATAAAAGGTAGACAGAATAAAAAAACATGCTGTTGCTAAGACTGTAGAATTCATCAAGCTGGCATCACACAAAGTCACTGTAGGAGGACTTCTACTATGAGATAGCTCTAAGCTGCTTGGGGAACTAGGACGTTTTGAGGAAGAAAGACAGTATTACTATTAACCATTCTACTAACGTAAGAACGATTGCACAGAGGAAGAGGAAAATGAGGAATAGAAATAAAAAAGCCATGCACAAATTGTCCCAGTGAGCCAACCACCTCCTTAAAATATGAAGACCAAGGTCATGCAATATGACCTACCCGCTTACTTGGGACAGGGAACTAATTAAAAAGAAATAGTCTTATGTATGACCCAGCTGACTTCATCTCATATATTCAAAGAAATACTTTCATAGGCATCAGAATTTTTGAAGCTTGATTTCTTGTGGCTGCACCTCTGGCATCTATGAGGTGTGTGGAGCACTCAAAGGAAAACTCCAGGGCCAGCCTCTTAAATAGACTTTCTGGTTACTAGTACTATAGTTATGTTCACAGTGAAGTACATTCTTCAGCTGTGGGGATTAATTTTTGCTTCTCTCTTTTACCCTGTTTCTGAAATATGTAGTATATATATTTTGTCACATTTAGTTAAAATTGGACAACAATTTGAGGGAATTGGTATGTCAGACATGCACAGATAATGCCATCAGTGAAGTAATAGTGAAACCAGGCTAAACCATGAGACCAAAGCTCATTTCCTGAGATATCTCCTGTGAGGAGAACAAGAGATACAGGGCAATACCTGAATTAAAAGGAGGATTGGGTCATGGATTACTGAGAACTCAACCATAAAAGTCCATAGGCCCAACCAGGCTGGATCCAAGTGTACTGAGAGGACTGATGTCCATGCAAGGATGCTTTCTCTCATCTTTTAAAAATCATGGAGGTCACAGGAAATCCTTGATGACTAGAGAAAAACAGATGTTGTATCAGAAACATGCAAGAAAGGCCTGAAGAACTAATCAGGGAACTACAGGTTGATCAATCTCACTTTAGACCCTGGGAAAGTCATGGAACAAGTCGTCTTGGAGTACATTTTTGGGCACATGAGAAGGAGGTGATAGGGATCAGTCAGCATGGCTTTACCAAGGGTAAATAATGCATTACCAACCTGACTATCTTCTATGATAAAAGTAACAGGTTTTTAGAAGAAGCAAGAACAGCTGATGTCATTTGCCTTGACTTTCAACACTATCTGCCACAATATTATTGCATTGCATTCTGATGTTACAGTCTGAATGGTTAGACAACCAAGTGGATGAAAAAATATTAGGATAATTTGGCTTAGAGGGTAGTGATTAATGTGTTATTGTCTATCCAGAGGCCAGTAATATCTTTATCAATGATGTGAAAGAGAACAAGTCATGCACTCTCATCAAGTTTACAGATGACAGAAAATTGGGGAGAACCAGTTGATATGCTTGACAGCAGGCTGGAGGAATGCACAACAGGAATCTAATGAAATTCAGCAAGGACAAATACGAAGTTCTGCATCTGGGATGGACTAAACTCTTCCATTGTAGAAACTAAACACTAACTGCTGGGGAGCAGGTCTGAGGAAAATGGCATGAGGGTCCTGTCAGACAGCAAGCTGAGCATGTTTGGTTGTGTTGACAGATCATGTATTCTAGGAATGTTGTGTGGTGACAGACTCTGATGTTCTGAACTGCACAAAAAGAAAAAAAAAAGAAAAAAAAAGAAAGAAATTGGTTGTAGAAAACCTGGAAACAGGTGATCTAGAACTGGAGACTGAGTCACATTTTTCAACAGGAGCCCATTGTTGCAACTGAATATATGTGTCAGATAGGTAGAGGTTGCGATGGGAATGTTTAGAAAACCCATAAAACAGATAAGTTTTAAATTTCAAAACTAAATTTTGCTAAATTAATTCATTAATGACACACTTCATTCTCATTGTTAGTTGTTATGAAATATGATTACATCATCACTACATATATGAAACTGTTAGTCTTTAAGATTTATATCCCAAATTAGCCATGGAGTTGATGCCATACAGTTAGCACTGAAGGCTGCTGCCCTTGATGGGCTTAGTCAGGGGTGATAAGGGCTGAGACAGCTTTGCCTGCCTCCCAAAAAAGGGAGTCTCCTCTGCTCTTGATAATATTAATCTTGTTATTTGTCTTTGGGATTTTCTTTTTGGCTTTTTTTTTTTTTTTTTTAATCTTGCGTCATCCTTGTGCACTCAGGAGGATATCTTGCCTACCTGGAGTCGGTCATGCTTATCTTGCTCTTGGCCTGGTACCTTTCTCTTATTTGGGTGTCTCCTACATATTTCTTTCTTTGCCATTTTGGTGGTTACACTGCTCAAATACGTAAGTAAAATAATATAACCTAAGTATATATTGTATTTTACTATGATGTCACTGTGTTAATAAATTCTTTTGTGCTGTTGTTTATTTCACAATTTTTGTATGCTTATGTTTGGATTCAAAGAAAGTTAATATTAATTATATTCTGAGTAGTGCACTTGTAATTTATAGGTGTCATAGGCTTCTGTACTGGCTATACCAATGTATTACAGATTCACTTGTGAATTTAGGCAATCTGCTTCATTATTGTATATATATATAGCCAAAAGACTACCACAATAATCAAAATTTTAATTAAATCAGTTTAACCTAACTAATCCCTCTCATCTACTGCTGACAATGGGAGCATGTGAGGACTAGGACAGCAGAACCGTATGTGACACCAGCTGCTCTTTAAAGAAACCTTAATGCAGCTTTATGATTCCCTGTGTTCTTGCCAGAGATTTCCTGCACAGAGGACTTCCTGTGCTTATAGTAGCAGTTGTGGTGTTTGTATCGATCTGGTTAGTTTTCTGTGAGTGCTTCTCACATGAAAAACTGGGAATGTGCCACTCAAACTGGGAAGCTAAAATACGTCTGGCTTTCTTCCTTTCTCCTCCTCTCTTCTCCTTTTCACATTAGAGCTATTTTCAACAATTCACAAAGAGGAAGATTAAATTTATTTTGGTTTACACATGGCATTGTGAATTGATTTTACAAATATATGATTGAGTAATTATTGAGACCATGAATATTCTAGAATAGAGATTTTCATGGCAATACCTTCAGCTTTTTTCATCTCCCTTACATTCTCATTTCTTGTAGTCCCAGAAATATCTCCATAAACTTCTCTTGATGTAAAAGTGTCCCTTCTTTTCCTGCCTTTCCCCTTCCTCTCTGCATTTTGTTGCATATGTTCTTCCTTTCTTTATTCCTGTCCTCATTCAGTACATTCAGAAAATGCTGCATTAACTTTCTCCTACAATTTTTCTGCTCCCTCCCCCATGACTTTTCTATTTCTTTCCAAATTAATTTGCCCTGCCACCTGGTCTCCTTGGAATTTAGCAATTATTCAGTATATAAAGCCTGGCTCCTAACAGATGGGGCTTCCAGAATACACACGTCAACAATGTACATCCTAGGGCCAGAAGATTGTGAGTTATCTGCAGTTTCATTATGACTTCAATTTTCTAATGGTTGTGAACATTTTCAAAAAACATTAACGTTGTTTGTGATACCATGTCTTCTAAATAGTGGAGTTTAGACCAAACCCTGTTTCTTTGATTTAGAACGTGTTTGTTTTTCAATTTCATGGTACTGATGGCACATATTTTATAGCTACAGGGATGGGAACCAAAATATAGTAATTACCTATGTTTACTTTCACCTGTGCTTTGCAGAAGGCATTTTAGAGTTTGCATCCAATTAGCTAGATCAGCATTTGTCATTTTCTAAAACTTTCTATGTCTTCATAGTTCACTTCTGCACTAGTATTTCTGTATTTTAAATATAAGAGATTTAGGCATGTTGTTTTTCAGGTATATCAGGCTATATAAGGAATATGGCAAGAAACTTTTTCTGAGATGGAAATTTTTTTAAATGCTCAAAATTCTCATGATCTGCATTTGCACAGATCAGAAACTTTTGGGGCAGCTATATAATTTGGGGAGAAGAAAGAAGATGGACTAGGGAGAAGGGGGCATTAATATTCAGAGAGGGGGGGGATTCAAAATATCCAGGATTTTTCAAGTGTTCTTGTTTGACCTTTTCCATTTTGTATAAATAATTGAGATCCTGAGACAGAGACTTATTCTCTTTTGTCCTAGGTGTGGGCAGTAACCACAAGGTTAGATTTAGTATTTGTTGCCTTCTTGATTTATCCTGCTTAAATTGTTCTATTTGTATGAATAACAAATAACCCTGAGGAAGCAGATGCTAACTCTGCATCCAGAGGCAGTTTTACAGAATGGAGATATGTGAGGTAGAGCAGGAGTGATTTGAAACTGGGCTCTCTGTGTATCACAGGGCATTATGATAAGTACTGTAAAGACCAAACTGTTCTGGGGTCTGGAGTTTTGAGTTGGAATTTGATCAGAAATTTATCCAGAAAAGTCTCTATGCTAGGGGATCTCCTACTCTAGGAATCCTGTCTCTTGCTGACAGTCCATATCCCAAACAGGTAACCTTAGTTATAAAAGCCAAAGCACTAACTACAGCAACAGTTATGCAGCCAGCCGCTAACTTGCAGAACACATCAGCTCCTACCCAAACTCTTCCCAGACACCTGTACAATTGAGGAGAACAGCACTTGGACTTCCATGTCTTCCACTTTGGCCACAGAACTCTGCAGTCCCTTGTTGATTTGTTCCATGTCTCCCTTCGTAGTGTCATTGGTGACCACATGGATGAACAGTGAGACAGAACAATTTGAGGTGTGAAAGACTGTTTTAAGTCTCTCTGCAGTATCCTTGATCCAGGCTGCCAGCAAGCGATAAGAATCCCATGACAGCAACTCTGATCAGCACCTCCCTGCCCTGCAGAAGGGAACCTCCATCACTTGGCCTGTCTTCTTGGTGTTAATGTGTGATTCAGGCTCAGCTGGCTTTGAATTCTCCCCAAGGAACTTGTTCCGCTTCCTTGGCTACTAGGGCACTGTACTGATTCTGTAAATTCAGATCTGAGGGCAGAGAAGGACTCTTCTTCCTGATGAAAGAAGTAACAAGCTTTCAGCATCTTGGGAGTCTCCATCCATGACTAGACTGTCCCTGCCCCTCCTCCCTTGCACCATGTAGCTCTGCAATGTCACTGTGACAATCCTCTTGTCACCTCTTCATCCTTCCTGATGCTATTCAGTCTGCTCATCTCCTCCCACAGCTCCTGTGCCTGGTCACTTAGTGCCTCAGCCACAGCACAGCTCCCGCAGGTGAGGCCACCAGCAGGTGAGCAGCACCAGGCACTCCCTGTGGCCCCTGTCCTGCGTGGCAGCCTCCCTCTTCTGGAGGGCACCAGGGCCAAGGACTTCGACTTCCTGGGGAAGCTTCTTCCAGCCGGTCATGGGGACACTGCCCTGTAGCATGTCACCACCACAGTCGAACAGTCCCATGCTGCATGGAGCAGAGCTTCTGTGTCTCTTTCATGTCCCCAGCTGAGCTAACTGCCCTGCTAACTGCCAAAGTACCTGTTAGCTGCCTCTGCTGTATGCCTGCTTGCCAGCTAAATAGGTGTTCTCTGCTGCAGATGAACAGCAGATTATTCTCTAATTGGCAGATGGTTGCTGAACATTTTCCAGACAGCTTTGGTGATAAATGCTTTCTTGTTGCTGTATGTGGTGAAATGGCTTTTTGCATCATGCATGTGTTGTAAAAACTTGGTTATATTCCCATGATACCTTTTTAACAATCACTGTGAAAGGGAGAACTGTCTGCCAAGACTTTGTGCTAATTGCCCTACATAACCAAGAAGAGATAAAAATGAACTAATGTTCTTTTTGTAATCAGAAGCTATCCTACAGGATCAATTTTTAAATGCGTTATCAAGCATTTAACTAGGCAAGAGGCTTAAACACAACAGAGAGATTCATTCCAGGAAATGACTTCTTTCAGTGGATGAATATTATCAATTTTCAGGGCTTAGAACACTAGCATTATTTGGATGTGATCCATGAGGAAGATGGGCTGCTGAAAGCTCACCTCTGTTATAAAGGTATTGTAATCTAACTAGTGATTTAAACCCTATTGTAATTCCACCTTTTTCAAATTGTGCATTTTTCTTTGTGGCGGAGAATGAATTGTTAATGGAAGCCACGGCAGAGGGAAAAGTATAGTTTAAATGATCAAGCCTGTGCACTTATGGTATCAGAACACTTTTTAATTTTATATTTCCATGAACGGTATGTGAGTTTACAGTATTACAATGAAGCAACTTCAGCTATCATATTTGCATAGTCAATGCAGTAGATATGTAAGTAGAGGCAAAGTTTAATAGCACAGTCAGTTCTTCTGCCTGAATAGGAAGGTCTGTACACTTTCAGCAGCAGCTTTGGAGAAACAAAAGATGAAAAAAATTTAAGATCATAGATGTGCCAAACTGGAACTTTTGTTTGAGTTTGGACATCCCAGAGATGTTGATCAGGTCACAGTTGTAAACCTCTGACTGCAAAAGACTCTATTCAGTTTGTGGTATCTGAAGTGATAAATTGCAAACCTGTAAGAATGTGAATGCTGCTGGGGATGTGTTCACATTAATAATTTCCTTGTGATTTATATCAGGCTAAAATGTCACTGTCAAAATGTCTTTGATTTTTGCCTTTACATTGAAAGTAAGTAATTACTGTAAGGCTATTCTTTTCCATTTTTGTGTTATGTCGTTCTAGAACCTTTCTTTGAACACCTTCCAGTCATCACCCTTCCACTCCAGGTATGAATAAATGTGATGAAGTTTAAGAGATGAGTTAATTGCTATTTAGTGCAGGTGGAAATTTCCAAAATTCTTTAGCGAGGCATGATCACATGTCCCAGGGACCTCTAATGATTATCTTCTGTGAATGAGGCGTTTTGCATCCTACATGAACAAGTGGAGGTTCAGCTGCAATGGTCTACATCATAAGCGTCTGTCCATTCAGTCAGTTTCTAGGTGTTTTTGATGCTCCACACATTCTGTAACCTGGGATAAAATGGTGTGCATTTTTAAAATAGCACTCTAAGCTAAACAAAGATTATTCGTCATATGGAGTGTGTCATCATGGAAGTCAGTTACAGTTACTTGTTGCTGCCACCTTTCTGAAACATTTGCTTTTTCTAGGCCTCAGATTAGAATGAAAGTCACACTTTCAAGATAAAATTACTGACCTGTATGTTACAGATGCACCGTACACATTAGATGTAAATTCAAAGACTTTATACGACGAGATCTTCATGCTCAAGTCTTGCTTTGCCCTGATGAGTGTCCTGGCTCTTAAAGGTAGTGTTGTGCACACACAGCAGTTGGTGCTCAGTGCACGCATATATAAGCCTAACTTTCAGATCCCTTTTTGAAAATGTTGGTCTTCCCTGATGGGTAAGAGTATGTATTTTGTCTTGTTTTTTGTTTCTCTCCCAGTCATGTCAGTTTAAATGACGAAGCTCTCTGATAATAAGTCTTTCAGTCATGGTGGAAGCTGAACTGGCTTACACACTTTTCAGTTTAAGACTGTCCTTAGATTCCTGCTAACTACTTATTGGTAGTTTTGTATGGGTACTGAAAGTAGGAATGAAACATAAATAGAAACAAATATGTAAAATATATATATAATTTAAATAGTTCTTATAAGCATATTCCAGATTCTTGGTTTTAATAACACAGATTAAAATCTTCCAGAAGACTTTGAAAAATGTAAAGGATGAGGTGATAGAATATTTTAAAGTAGTTTAATTATTCCATTTAGGATGGTGTTGTTGCTAAATTTTACTTATATCCCAAAGCAACCAGACTGTGTAACTAAAGTCTGGAAAGGATTATTAAGAATGAAGATACCATCTCTCGCTTAAGTTATCAATAAATTTCAAATTACTGGAGGGTGGGAGAGTGTTAGAGAATTAATATGTATTGCTTGACCTGTTCTCATACAATCCCTAAACATGCTACAGGGCTTGGCCAGAGACAGGACAGAGGCCTAGATGAACCTTTGGTTTAGTTTAGTATTAAATATGTTTTTATTAATTTCTAAGTTATATCACTGAATTTGGAAAAAAATTTGTATTTCAGAAGGCTCGTAACAATTTCAGGTCAGCTTGGCTATTTCTGAAGGGATCAATAAAGAAAAAACAAGGTGAGGATTTCAGGTGTAACTTTGTCAGAGAATGAATATGCTCATTTTTTTGCTGTTGCCAATTGGAGTGCAGAGGAGTTGGAGTTTGAAATGATCAAGCTCTAACACTGTAACATCACAGTTCACCATGTGAACAGTGCCATTTGTATTTGCACTGCCTTTAAAGTAAAACTCACCCTAGTTTATTTGTTTGCAAATCACTCATCGGTGCTATACTCCGATATAAACCTGATCTCTGGATTATAGCCCCTGACTTACACAGCAGCTGTATGAATTTTTAAAGCTTTCACATATAGTAAATGAAACAATAAACAAATTCCATTTACATTCCAAATTCTGAAGTGAAATAAGTGGTATAAAACACTGGTAATTAGGAAACTTACCTGGGAAAGAAACTCCCCTGTAACAAAAAACACTTGCTTTTTTGAAAAGTTCTGTTAATATTTTTATGGAATTGAAGATTACCTTCTCTTTGGGAGTTCTGTTTGAGAACTGAAAATCTAAGTCTAGTGTAAGGTTTATCTAGCAAGAATATTGGGAAGGAACGAACTTTCATGAATGTAGTAGCCTTTATATATAGTAGAAAGAAAGAGTAATTTTTGTTTCTTTTTTAAAGACTTTTAAAGATATACTTCACTTCCTTGTGTGAGAGTTATTTGCATTGTGTTGGAGGCATCACCACTGAAAAAAATAAAGTGAAAGCAACCCACAATTGCCCACTATCCTTTGGAGATTTTATTATCATGTGTATTGTAATTACTTGTCTTTAGTGGGTATCATCATTGATTTTCAAATGGGAAACACTAACTGAGATTCTTTCAAGACGGTATACATAGTGCTCTGCAGAACAGGAACTTTGCATTGCCTGATGAAAATACGGAAAAGCACAGTTTTGCCTTTTATAGAAAGAAATAATTCACAGAAGGACATTATACAGATGCTAAGAATTAAATACATTGTGCTTGTCACTAGGCCCACCAAATTCTGGGTAATCAAACCAAAGCAGAATTGATCCTAAAGGCTAGTAGAATCCAAAATCTCTGTAGGTAGAAAAATACTAAGATTTCTTTCAATAGAACATTTTCAGCATCAGTCCTCAGGATAATTAGGTAGACATGAAATAATAAAGGTAAGATTTCAACCAGATCTGAACTTTGTACCCATTTTTAGGGGCAGTAAACTGAACTAATAAAACAATTCTGTGCCTTTTCGCCCTGTTTTTTTACTGGAGACTTTCCTTTTGGGAGAAACAGAAGATGAATTTGGCTATTGCTTTATGCAGTCCTTATTTTCAAACCTATGCAATCTCCTCATTTGTCAACAGCAAAGTTTGATAACTTTCTTTGATATCCTGGACCTCCTATTTTAACTGTCAGCACTCAGCCTAGAAAGCTCCCCTGTGTTTAACAACTGTGATGAGAATTTTTCTATAATGTCTCTAACCATCTCCTCAAACACACATAACCTCATCAAAAGAGTATAACTAAAAATTTTTTACCTTCCTAGGGCAAGTGACAGACTGTTCTTTGTGTTTTGGGGAATGATTCCCATGATTTCAGTTATTTCTTCCGAAAAGCAGAACAATCACACTTCTGCAGGTTGAAAATGGCTGGTGTGCCCAGCTTTGGTGGAGCATTACCATTCCTCAGTGTAACAGGAAAAGTACAAAACATTTTAAAGCGGTAATACGCATCATTAAACAGTTAAAAACCTGATTCTATTGAGAAGCAAAAATAGCTCAGAAAATGACAGCTGGAGTTTAATTTATTCAAGAAAATGACTAGCCACACATTAAAAGTTTTGATATAAAGTAGTTTTAACTAAAGGAAGAATGGGAAGACTGTTACTGTGACTGTGTAAACTGTAATTAGAAGTTGCGTTAGTAAGACAGGTTTCCAGATAAATTGTGCAGTTCTCCTGAAAGTATGAAGAGAAAATCCACACTAGCCCAATCCACCATGTTTATTAATTTTTTCTTCTGAGACAAATACATGCTCCTCTGTACTGTTCACTTGTCCAACCTGACTACAAAAACTAGCCACCATATTCCATGTGCATATGACTAATGAAGTACCTGTGCTGATCCGTTAGACTGTCAGTTTCCTTCTGTAGAACTAGATTGGGAATTCTGTTTGAAAAGAGCCACCTCCAATGCAAACTACTCTGTTGTCTCTCCGTTGTACTAAATGCCTTATAGGTTACATGGGTACGTGGCTGGAAAAAGAGCTTAGAAGTTGAGGTGGAAGATCTTGTCATACATTTTATTTATGACCTTTAAGTGATTGAATGATTCAGGCTTAACTTTCCAAAAAGACGCCCTAAGATAGGGACCCATTTCAGTCCAGAGCAAGCTAAAAAAAAAGTCCAGGTTCTCCAAAGTAACATGGTGTCTATGGGATCATGTTTATTAATAGCAATTTTTTTAATGCTAGATGGCAAGCTTTCTCTTGGATAAAATTTGTATATCCTGTACTTGTGCTTTGACTCCGAGTCCAAATTAAGGAATGTTAGGTTTGTTTTTTTGTTTTTAATCTGTTTTCTCTTATGTCCCAAAATAATGTATTTGTTTCCTTCATCACTCTATGATTTTGATACTAATAAATATCACTTGTAGATTATTTTTCAGGTTATTTAAGCAGCAAGCAAATCCCCAGTGCTGTGCTGAGATAATCAGGCTATCAGATTGCCAGTACAAATTTTGCTGCATACTGCAATTACTTGAGGGTTCAATCACAGATAGTGTTTACTGTGATGTGATCACACTCTATGAATATGTTACTTCCCCCTTGATTGTCACCTGCTATTTCATTACTGAAGGTAACAAAGAAGAGTCAAACAGAATCTTTGATAAACTGAGTATTTAAACTTGTCAGACTCCCAATATCAACATAAACTTTACTCCCCTCCACCAATGATAAGGCCAAAGTGCTATATCCGGACAGGTACTTGGATGTTGCAAAGCAGAGCATTTCCACAGTTCAGTGTCAGGTATATGAACATGAGTGGAGTCTGAAACACAATGTTACGTGCCTAGGAACCTCACCAGAGCATAGAGAGGCATGCTGGAGGGGGCTTCCAAGCAGCAGTGAGTTGACTTAGGATTAGTTGATAGGCTACACCAAGCACAGGAATATGTGTAACCCACTCTCCAACCCCTCTACTGAAGCTATTTCACTGTATCTGAAAGTTCATGAGTATCTTGGGTAAGAAGAAAAAGTAAATATGAGCATAACACTCATATCACAAGCATCTGGATAGTTAGGATGTCTTGGGTTCAGCTCTCCTCTGAGACAGTCACATGCTTTAACACTTCTGCAGGGAGTTAAAAAGATACATGTCTGAATTTCCTTAGGCTAAGAAGCTTTCAGACAGGTTTTGTGTTCTGAAGGAGAGGCAGGCGGAGTCTGTGCTTACTGGGGTGGGCAATGGAGAGTCCATTTGGTTGTCAGACTGGAAGCTTGTGAGTTCTGGCAACAGCAGGAAAGCTCCTTCTCCTCCACCTGCAGATTTGCAACTATAGAATAGATTCAGTGCCCCAGTGGAAGATGAGGAGCTGGGAAGTACATCCAATGAGAACCAGAGCTGGCTGAAACTGAACTGTGCAGCAGCAACAAGGTGAAGTGGTGAGTGATAGCAGTGGGATATTCCCTGCCATAGGGGATGGAGGCACCCATCTGCTCACCTGAGGATCAAGGACTGCTAGGAAGAGATGGGATCCATCTGACCAGGTGGGGCAAAACCATCTTTGCCAACAGGTTGGCCAACCTGGTGAAGAGAGCTTTAAACTAGGAACAATAAGGGAGGAACAACAACATTGAGGAAATGGTGTACTGGGTTGGTAAGCAAAGGAAACATCAATGGAGATCTTGACTATATTCAGATATCTGTAGACTGAAGTTTCTTCAGGTGAATGTGTACATCTTTCAGATGATGCCAAACCTTTCCTAGAGGAAACATTTCTGAAATGGGGTCTTATAGCTGAAAATGCCTTTTCATTAATTAGCTGGGACTTCAGCTCTGGCAATAGTCCACTGGTGGCAGATGACATCTATTACACCAGAAACCACTTTGACTTTTCAAGGGACATTTCAGATTTAATTTTTTTGATATTTAAAATACAAATAAACCCCACAGTACCCTAGTTATGGTTAAATTTGCATGGAGGAATTGTAACTGTTTGCCTAAGGCAGTCCAGTCAGTGACAAAGTCACTGTATTCTCGGTTGTCCTCCTAATTTTAATGTATTTTGGAGGTTTTCAATAATTGTAGGAGCAGCAGAAACCTTGGAGTACCACTGAAATACCCTACTAATGAGCAGGTAGCAGCATTATTCCTGAGCTGAAACTTTTTTAATTGACTGGGGAGAATCCTAGTAAAGCAGCTGTGAATCATTGGAATGACAGTCATGGATCACTATGCTGAGGTCCATTTCGGAAGTATGGCTGGATACAAATGGTGATTATATATTTCTCTATCACCTGAGCCTTAAAAGGCATTGTCTGTCTTGATGATAACTACAGACCATGAGCAGAAGCCATAATTAGGAGAAGGAGAATTGCTGCACCTGTCGGTGCTTCATGCTGTCTTCACCACAAATCAGTTCAGTCTTGCCATGTTGACTCTGAAGCTAATTAGCATTTCCAGACATTTGTAAAGCAAGGAAATATCTGCATCTGAGTTTGAGAGAAAGAAAAGCTGCGTGTCACCATGAAGAGAGGAGTCCTAGCCTTTGAATATGCACCTGCAGGTGTGACATATACTACATACAGACAGGCTGCAACCAGGTTCAGCAGCTTTCTACCTGGCTTTCAGGGTCATAAGCAGATATGAGCTTAAACCTACATGTGATTCCAACTATCACCAATTTTAATGGAAGCTGGGAAATGGGATCTGACCATTACTGGTTACTTTGACTGTGATAAATGTTGTTATCCTCAAGCCTGTTAGTATTGACACTGAGCCTAGAAACTTATCACAACCAATGAAGCCATTCAGCACTCAAGCTAGGTGTTTTCTGAAGAGGAACCTGCCTGACAGATTTATGCCTTTTAAGTTTAGAGTTTACCTGACTGCTGTTCATCTTCAGCATGGGAAGTCATCCAATACCTGAAGCAGTTCTCCCAGCAATTCTCCCTGGTTTCCTACACCCTCTTCCTCTGTTAGTACTACACCCTCTTCTTCTGTCAGTACATGCACTCAGGAATAGTGTACACTGATTCCTCTGTGCTCTGCTGATCTAAATGCATTTGATTTAAATCATTCCTCTAAAGGCCAAATTGGTCTCTTGTGTATTACAGATCATTTTCCATCAGCTGATTTTCAGAGTTAAGTGTTTCTGTGCTCAGCAAGATTGCCACTGAAGAAAGAAAATTTAACAAATTTTAACTTCTTAATTTATCTGCTACAAAATATTAATTTTACCCTATGTATCCCTACTCTTTCGCAAGGCCATTTTCACCTATCACAAGAAAATGACACTATCAGTGGAAACACTGCTGCTGGAGGGTATTTCAATAATTGATATTTAAGCAGGAAGTTCCAAGCCAAAAAAAGAGTGGTTGGCAAGATTTAGGTAATGTGAGACCAGCCGTCAGGATCCAACCCTTTTTGTTATCTATCAATGCTGAAGTCTGCTCTACATCATTAGGAGAGAGAAGAGCAACTTCCACTAGATTCAGGAAAGAAACCATCTGACTCCAAATATGACTTTAAAGATGATCTGGCAACTGATGCTTGAAAGGAAGGGAATTCTGTTTTGTGGTCTCAGGAGTGATCACATCACTGCTATTCTTGTAGTGTAAGAAACTGCAAAAGGCCAGTTTTTCGCAACTGACTAATTCATGAATCATTCTTCATGTTGCCTTAATATGCTTCCCCATGCTGTTGATGTCAAATGATATATTTATTCATTCTGCTGAGGTTTTAATCTATGCAAAAATTAAGTGAATGCAAATAAGAATGAACAAACTTGAAAAGACACTTTGAGGCATGTTTGATTGTGGAATGAATATGAAAAATGAGCTCTTCATCACTGTGCCATCCTTACAGCATCACTGACTTACACGTTGCTGACCTAAACACCCAATTTCTGAAAAGTAACTAAATGGTACATGTTAACTAATTGTTATTAACCAGTGTAAATAGTAAAATTAAATAGTAAAATTATGACCTGATTGTGAACAGATAAAGCACATTCCTTTAGAGTGTATTAGTAACAGGCTTTAAAAACAGAGAAAGAGAGCACATGTTCAGCAGGGGAAAAAAGGAGGAAAATAATGAGAAAATAATCTTCTAACATAACTTAATAAAGGAACTTACATAGTAATTATCTTTAGCTCAAAGAAAAGACACAAGTAATTTGACATGAAAATATCAGCTTCCAAGTGTTACTGAAGAACCAGTTCTTGACTTCTGACATCCACCTGAAGTCAGTTGGAGTCGTGCATGTAGATACTTCTATTTTTATTGCTGAGTTAAAACCAGAGATTCCTACTTGCTTCATAAGCTGTCTGTGCTCAGCCCATTATGGGTCATGATTACAGGCAAAATAAAAAAAACAAACAGAATTTGCCCTAAAGTGTCAGGGTCCTGAGGGTATTCAGAGGCTTTCCTGGTCATGCCTATTCTCTCCCAGGGCCTTCCCCCACCTCTGCCCATGGCTCAGGACCCCATTTCAGCTCAGCCCACAGCCATCAGTTCCTTGCCTGGCAACAGCCCAGTGTGCAGCCCAGAGTTCATGCTTCAGCTCACCAGCCAAGGTGAAATGCAAAAAATGTAACCTCTTTTGGTATAGGCAATGTATTACGTGAGTAAAGTGACTACTTACGTAAGATTTCACCTGCTGACTATATAATACAAGCTAAGGAGGTAAAAATCACTGAGTTTAAGCAATTATGCCTCACACAGCTCTTCAGAGACATGTAAAAGCCAGGTAAATTAAGTTTCCAAATTTAAGATATTTTTCCCTTTTAATTATGTGTATTTTATCATGATGAGACCAGAATTTCAAGGAATTTTGAGTTACTGTGGATGATCTTCCCAGACTTTAAATCAGTTGCATGCAGAAAGAGAAATGAGAATGTCTTCTGTAAACAGCACGGATTTATTCAGAATTCAAATTAAATTGGTTATGAAAGTCAGAAATACATTAATGAAGATTAACAATAGAATCCAAGGATACTGAATAACTGAATTGGAAAGATGAGAGTGATTGATGCAGCAATGGTAACAAAAGCCCTTCTGAGAGAAGAAAACTCCCAGTGTTATTATGGAGAACGAGAAGGGCAGTGAACCACATATTCTGTAATAGTGACTTGGATGCAATTCTTTTTTGGGAACCTTTCAAAAAATGGATTTTCATAATTTCAGAAGTGTATTTTTCCATAATAACATGAGTACAAGCAAGCAAAAGGAAAGAACTAAACAAAGCATACAGTCAATAAGGAAATAACCCACACTTTTCTATTACAGATAAGTAAATTTTCTGTACTGCGGCATTCTGGAAAACAGTCTTAGCAGAATCCAGAAAACTGGATTTGATTCTAGTCCCTTTTGAAATGAGGAGCTAAGTACATCTTTCAGTATAATTTTTGTGCCTAGGAGGAGAGATTAATATTCAGAACTCAAGAATATAAACCATGAAATTCAAAACTGAAGTCCTTTCTCAGATACCCAAGCTTGGCTAAGATGCCATTGCTCTTGGGAAGTGTTTTGCCTCTCTGTGTTGGTTTCCCTTTCATGCAAAATGGTCATAATCTCTCTTGTGTCCAAAGATGTTTACAAAAAATGGCTTAGTTCCTACACTGAAGCCTTCCTTTTCTGCCATGAAAAATGAGACAATTTATATTTGCAGAGTACCACACACTTGATAAGTTGTCTGCAATTCCTATTGAGCTATTGCTATTGAGCTATTCAACTAACCCGGATTTGCACATTACCGAAGGAGCTACAAGACAAACTCTCCAGAAACAGTTTCACAATGACTATATTTTCAAAAATCTTTTTATGTTTTAACAGGAAGACGATAGCTCTCCTAGTTAAAATGAAGGTCATACTACAACATAGAAAATGAGTGATAGAAATATCCCCATTTCACAGAATCACAGAATCGTATAGGTTGGAAAAGACCTTTAAGATCATCGAGTCCAACCGTAAACCTAACACTACCAAGACCACCACTATACCATGTCCCTAAGCACCTCATCCAAATGTCTTTTAAATACTTCCAGGGATGGCGACTCAACCACTTCCCTGGCCAGCCTGTTCTGGTGCTTGACAACCCTGTCGGTGAAGTAAAAATTCCTAATATCCAGTCTAAACCTCCCCTGGTGCAACTTGAGGCCATTTCCTCTCATCCTATCACTTGTTACCTGGGAGAAGAGACTGACCCCCACCTCTCTACAACCTCCTTTCAGGTAGTTGTAGACAGCAATAAGGTCTCCCCTCAGCCTCCTTTTCTCCAGGCTAAACAACTGCAGTTCCCTCAGCCGCTCCTTATAAGACTTCTGCTCTAGACCCTTCACCAGCTTCGTTGCCCTTCTCTGGACACGCTCCAGCACCTCAATGTCTCTCTTGTAGTGAGGGGCCCAAAACTGAACACAGTATTTGAGGTGCGGCCTCACCAGTGCCGAGTACAGGGGCACGATCACTTCCCTAGTCCTGCTGGCCATGCTATTTTTGATACAAGCCAGGATGCCATTGGCTTTCTTGGCCACCTGGGCACACTGCTGGCTCATATTCAGCTGGCTGTCAACCAACACACCCAGGTCCTTTTCTGCCAGGCAGCTTTCCAGCCACTCTTCCCCAAGCCTGTAGAGTTGCATGGGCTTGTTGTGGCCCAAGTGCAGGACCTTGCACTTAGCCTTGTTGAACTTCATACAATTGGCCTCGGCCCATCGATCCAGCCTGTCCAGGTCCCTCTGCAGAGCCTTCCTACCCTCAACCAGATCAACACTCCTGCACAACTTGGTGTCATCTGCAAACTTACTGAGGGTGCACTCGATCCCTTCGTCCAGATCATTGATAAAGATATTAAATGTGCAAATGTGCAATAAAGATATTAAATGTGCAAATGTGATAAAGATATTAAATGTGCAAAACCCTCCCCAAACCAAAGCCCAACCCCAACCCCCACACCAACCTGAAGCAGCTATATTTTGTTTAGAGAAATAAAGTACAGACTTTAAAATTATATGACAAGTTTTTATAATTTTTCTGGCACCAGGAAAAATCAAAGACATTTAATATTTTGAAATAAACATAGCTGACTATGGGCAGAAGATATTTTCTATTAAATACTTATATTTCTCTTCAAAGGAATTTTATGCACTAAAATAAATTTAGCACTTCATTAGCAACATTATGCACAGAAATGACACTTTTCTTTTTGTTTGCTTTGAACTACTGTCACAGAACCCCTGGCAGTATGAGGCAGCGTCAAGTAGAACATGTTTCTTCTGATGTTAAAGGCCACCAAGGTTTATTCCTTCTCCAGCAGTTATTTCTTTGATTCTATTTTGATAAGAAGTTTCCATATTCATAAAGTCCGTATGTTTTCTGTTTAAAAAGTATTTTAAAGAATTTGAATAACTTTGGGAGTGATTGTGGGAGAAACAGCAACATTTTTCTGAGTGCTTAAGGCATTTATAATTACTCTGACGGATATTGGACTCTTCAGACATGCATAATAAAGGATCACAGACATAGATGGAAGAGGAATATTAGCTCCAAATAATCTTACATCTGTTAAACTTGCTGTATTTTATGAATACTATATGCCACCTTCTTCATTTTACATTTCACACCTGAGCCCAATTTCAAGCACACTGGTACCAGACAATATTTCAGGTAGAAAACTAGTTTGAAGCATCATCAATATTTTCCCTTCATTTTGAATTTCATTTCCATCAGAACTGAAAGCACAAATCAAGCCATAGTGTAACCCTGAAATGAAATGAACTGCTGTGGCAATGATAAAAAAGAATGAAATGGAACCAACAGTTTCTGTCAAGAGGTTGGATCTTCACAGGAAGCAACCAAACAAATGAACAAAAATAGAGACCAAGAAGACATACAGTTGGATTGCTTTGAGAGGTTAGGTTATATGAAGGTTATATGAAGGTTATATGAAGTTAATCATGACACTGGCCTCTTCCTAGTATCTTAATACAGCCATTTTGAAGACATCAGAAATAACAAATCAGGTCTTCTGAAACTAGATATTTCAAAATATTGAGATACTAAAAATAACATTTTGACTTTTAAATTTTTGCCTCTAAAACTCTACTTCTGAATGCTTAGGGTATCCTCTGCCTACATATTCAAGCCTCCCGCCTCCACACCTGAGAATTAGGAGCATTCTAAAAGCTAAAGCAGAGGTGTGTCTGATTCAAAAAGTGCAATTCCTTGCATGACTAAATAAAACCAGAGTAGACATCACTGGATGGCACTGAACATAGGTATTGGGACAGAAAACCTGACTGCAGCAAGAGTTAAAACTGTATGATTCAGGGTAAAGAAATAGTTCTTGATTATTATTCTTCAAAGTTTGCCCCATAAGCTAAATATTGCTCTCTGGAAGCTTTCTGGAAAGACAACCTACTTCTTTTTCTCATTAGATTCTTGTCTATCATTTATATAAATTATACCCAAATATTCATGTTAAATACTATGTTCCTTCAGCAGTTATTATTCCAATAGGCGATGGCCATGCAGCCATACGGTTCAGTTACACAGATGTTCACTTGATTTGTTCTGTGAGTTTATAACTTGTTGTACTCCTGTAGAAATGCATAATTATTTCACTGCTTCCTGTTACCATGTAGATATTTAATGTTCATCTATCTCATTGACCAGCATTTATTATTCTGGTTCCTTTACCCTTAGATCTGCCTCATCACTATTGATTTTCATGTCAGAATATGTATCTATCTGGTTTATTTTTCCTTCATGTATATTTTATTATTTTCTGTCCTGTTGTTTGCAACCCTTTAGTCTCTTGTTGTAAGGAGTACCAATAACTAGGCTTCATTCTAGAATTTTTCTTAAAAAAAGCAACAAGAAAAACCCCACATGTATCTCTGTCTTGAGCCCCTGTGTAGAACCTCTGGGACCTTTAAAGTCTTCTCTGGCCAATCCAAACTCCAAGGATACATGTGAAACAAAAAAGTTTTCTTCAGCAAGAAAACACTGCACCAGCAGATGAATATGAAAAGCACCCATCATAGTGATTTACCCATGCTTATCTCACCCTCTCTTCAGTAGTGTAAACATTCAAAGGACTTTTGTCTCATAATTCTCCTTTTCCCGTCTAGTAATACCCACCTAGCAATTCGTATTCATGAACCTTATAATAATCCTACAGGTGTGATAAGCAACGAAGCAGGCCTAGCACTTATTCCTGGTGAAGATCTGCCTGGTCATGTCCTATCATCATGTAATACAGCTGTAATAATATCATTTATTTAAGTAATGAGGAGATTTCACCAATAGCCTTTCTGCTCATTGTCTGCTAAAGCACTGAGTTGTGGTCTGAGAACTGCGTCACCCACAACTGAAGTCTTTTCAGCAGCCCAGGATCAACAGGAGAGAGATGATCTTTTACAAGGTCTTTATCAAGATTTAAAACACCTCATGTCATATTCCTTCTCCAGTTCAGTTTCCATAATGAGCTGACTCTATGTTCATGATGACTCCCAAATATTCCCTAAGTACAAAAACACACACATGTCCTACTGTTTACTGTCTGGCAGAGAACTCATGCCTTTCTCATTAGAATTCCAGTAAATAATTAGGTATATAGTCCCCATTTGTGAAGCAATTCTGTGGCCATTTCCCTCTCTGTGTACCTGTGCACAGGAAAAGGTTGTTAGCTCCTGGAGCTTCAAGCTGCAAGGCTTGTATTTCTAGACTCTCTAGTCCCAGTTTTTTTTTTAAAAAGCATGAACAGGAAATTAACATGAACAATGGAAAAACCATGAGCAAGGCTTGAGAGATGACCTATTCAGGAAAGTTAAGCGGCTGAAGGCAAGGTACACCAGAGCAGAGAGACAGAATGGAAAATGGAGGGGTCTTTGGCTGAACTACAGAATTTTCAACTGGGGCAAAATGTGTGTGAGAGCCACCAGAAGGCAATGAAGAAAGTGCATAACTGAAGCTGATTTTTGGAGTCCACAAACTCTTTTCCTTGCATTAACTAACCAAAATCTCATTAGATCATGATTTAGAAAACTGTATAACTTTACAGAACTTGGTGTTAGAACTTGAGTAAGAAAGGCAGAGGATTCTAAAAAGCTTCTATTGCTAAAAGGGAATAAATATAAATCATAAGCATAGGTAGTATAGATATTTTCAAAATGTAAATCTCTCAGGGCTGATGCAAAAGTTTTTCTACAGACATACATGTATTGAAAGTACATAAGCAAATTATGTGATAGATACATAGGTGTAATATGTTTATCTATTTTCCTACGCGGATTTCTGTATTCTTCAGCCATTCTCTACATGCAGATCTTTCCATAGATGTTACTATATAAGAGGCTCCTGAAAACGCAAGAAGACAGAACTGGTCATTCAGTCAGGCTGGGTGATGAATGAAGAACAATGTCATATAGGGTGTATACATAATTTAAAATATAGCAGCATTGTGGCTTACATTATGTTATTTTCTATCATTTGAAAGTTATATAGATAGCTCACCTTCAGGCTCAACCTTAGATTTGAAGACACAAGCAAACTGCAGCAGACCTATTTCAAAGCTATGGGAAAATGAGTATTATTACTGTATAATGTATTATTTAATAGCTGTCCAGTAATGATCCAGTAACATTCTGAAGATTGGTGCAGCTATTTTCATATTTATGGAATTCATCTGGAAGAACAGTTTCTGAATTATTCTGAATTCATGGAAGAGGGTTCCCAGGTTCAGAAATGGGATTTCATTGACCTGCAGATTCTGAGTGAGACGAAGGTTTTCATCCCAAATGAGCATCAGTATGTCAGTTCCTGAGCAAAGTAAATGATATTAGTTGACTCTTCTTATTTCATTTTTATTCATAAGCTGTGTATTCTGATATCTTGTAAAATAGCTTATTTCTGCTCTACTGAAGAAGAAAGTTCTGGAGAAACTGAGAACCAAGAAGATCTTCTCCCTTTCTTCTGTATATGCAGCAGCCTAGAGGGTGAGGGTTGGAAAAGCAAGGCAGAGCACATAGAATTAATTGTCCAAACTTCTCTTTTTTGAATTATCTTCTTTACTGGTAATAGAGTGCATCACCTTCTTCTTTTTTTTTTTCAGATGCAGTGGCAATATTCCATATCAAGAGAATTAAGAGTTTTCTAGCCTATTTGGATTAGCATTGCAAAGAGACTCACACACGTCTTGCTGCAAAAGGATATCATTGAAATGTGCACCTTTAACTTAAAACAAAAATTTCTGGACTGAATTAATGGCAGGTACAATATAGAAGTCTAACATCCCAAATATTTTCATATCTAAACCAGCTACTTTAAGACAAGATTTAATGAAAAAAATAATTGTGTCAATACTGTAATTAGGTTAAAATATTATTAACAAAAATATTTAGCAATGATAAACAATGTAACGATAACAAAATATTATTTCCTTTTCCTCCTCACTTATTACTCTGTCTCATGCATGTAGTCAGAGATCTGAGTGCTTCATGAGATTGTGCCATATCACCACCTCTCACCTATCCATTGGCAGAAACAGAGTGTACATTCAAGAGTACAGCATTTGGGTGACATTGACCAAAGAATTTTTGCTGCCTAAAGTGGGGCTATGAAATTTTTCATAATTTATGAAGCATGCCCTAAAAATGAAGACACAATACTCTGTCTATTGATAATCCAAAAGTGAAAGCAGCAAACAATACAGTTTAAAGCTTTGTAATTATCTGCCTTGATCTTATTAGGCTGTTCTATGGTAAGTGCCATATCTGATCTTAAAGAAATCAGAGAAAGTAATTAATCTCTTAATTTTATCAGTAGATCATGTGTCTATCCAGTATAAAGACATAATTATACTCGAGAGAGAGAGAGAGAAATAAAATGAACATGGCCTGTGAAATGATTAATTTTGTGTCCTGGAGTCAATTAAGCATAGGATAACTCCAATTCTCTGAAATTACATTTAATGCCATAATGCACTGTAACAAAGGAGCTGGTGGGAGTACAAAAAGAGTACTGCACATGAAAAATTGGTAAAATGTGTACTTCACCATTAAAGAGCTTAAACAAAGCATTGAATAACCTTTGACTTTATAATTAATAACAGTGCTTAGATGGTGTTGTTTCTCTGCTGATCTCAGAGTAAAATACAAAATAAGGGTAAATGATTCAAGGTCAAATGTGTCAAATACATAACACAAGTGAGAAATCTGGGCTCCTAGATTCTCTAGTTAATGTTCAGTGAACTAAATCACAAGAGTCCCATTGTGCTATACAAGAATTTGGTGGTACTTCTGACTTGTAAGATGATGAGAAGCCAACTGACTGCTTACAAAGATTAGATCAAGTAGGTTGAGACATACATAATGTCCTCTTCAGTATCCACACCTACCCTCAAAATATGGTTCTGAAAGGGTAGACATCAAATCTGGCTAAGTCAGGCAGGTGTGCTACTGTGGAAGTGTTAATGCCAATGCCAATGCCAATAGTGAGTATACCCTGCATCTAAATATTCACTAGATATCTCCAGAAGCCTGAGCATACTGACTGTGCTGATTGCACTATAATTAATATAATTGATCACCAGCCTTTTCTCCCTCTATAAAGCTGTCTCCCAAGGTCTTATTCAACATAACACATTGAATGAACACACAGAGAAGTAATTTACTTGAGACAAGTAGGTGAGAGAATAGAAATGGGGGAGAATAAAAGTAAGAATAAAAGTAGCAGAATAATAATGATGAAAAATAGTATAAACTAGTTTGTCACAACTTACTAATTTTACAGTGTGCTCCATTGTTGTCCTCTAATGCATGACCTAGTCAGCTAGAAGGGGTTGAAGAACAGATGAATAACAAGACAGCTCTTACTGCACTCGCATGGATGTATGGACTTGGGTTGATAGTTAAGAGTTCCTTTGACCCAGGATGAATGAGAGTAGAGCTGGTAGGAAAAACACTCATTTGCAGAATGTTTGTCTGTCTATATAAGCTTTTCCTGGAAATAGACCACTTCATGAAAATCAACACCTCATGGAAGAAGGTTCTTTGGTTTACCTAGCCTTTGAAAAGCAGGGGTTGCTTTGCATACTACCATCGAGCCCAGGAGTGGAATTTACCTGTGAATGTTCATGAGGCTTGTGGCTAAGTTTTGCTGACCACCAGAGTCTGACTTTGAACACCATTAATGACAGTGCTACCAAGGAGGCCGATATAAAATGAAGTCACAGTGTTTAGAAAAGACAGCTGACATTTTCTGCTAATAACTGAACTCTAGTTTGAGAAACAACTCTGCAAGAATTTGCTGGACACTGAAGAGTGCCCAGGGGAAAATGGAACTTTGTAGTAATCAGCTCCCTTTATCGGCCAGGTCATACCTATTCAACTAACTAAAGAAAATGCTGTTATAGGTAACTGGAAAGTCAAAATCATTGAATGAGCCACCCAGATTCATAGTACTTTGAAGTAAAGGAAAGAAAAACAGAAGAGTTCACCATGGCAGAGCTTTTTTTTAAAAAAATCAAGTATAAACACAGGAAAGTTGAATGTACTATAAGTACAGATTTTGTCATCCTTAATTAGGAGAAGACTTTGGTTTCAAGCTCATTCCAGATTGCTACCTTTTAATTGATACACAGTGATCTAGATATACTATTAATAGCTATAATGTTGTAGCAGACACAACACATACCTATTATTGCGGAACCATGCAAGGTTTTTATTCTCTGCCATGATCCATGCTTGCTTTATGGAAGCTATATATTTTATAACTCATGTGATTAATCTTACACATTATGATTTGTTATCCATATCTGATTTTGCAATTTCATATTTTACAAAACATACTTTTTATGTTTTCTGTTTTCAGTACAGAATACCTATATCAGTGGTATTTGTATAAACTGAGGATCAGATACCAATATATATACAATAGGCAATGAATATTTAAGTTTCTACAAATTGTCCCATTGTTTTAATTGCTCTTGTTGAAAGATAAAGCATATGAAATACAATCTCTCTTTGATACTAAAAGGTGTTTCTTCCAAGGGACCCCAAAATGCCCAAGATTCATAACCACTTCTGCTGCCTATCTCCTAGTTGGTGTGATTTATGGCAAGCATATTCCTACACTAGAAATGGTTCATCCCTTGCTAGTCACAGCTTCACATTCTACTAGGAAATGAGATTCATGCTGATTCCATATTGGGCCTGACTGAGCGACCTGATGCACATTAGCCAAGTATCAACTCTCTACAGCTCTTACAGATTTCTTAAGCGGCTAATGGAGTTTACAAGGGAAGGTTTGAGGAAAGTTTCACCACCACACTAAAAAGCTAGCAACCAAATAAGCATGAGTGGCACTGACTGAAAATCAGTATATAAAAATATTAAGTGAATTGGTATCTACTGTCATGTAAATGGAGGACAGATAAGCAGGGCATAGACGTACAATTTGGCTGGTGACCCAGGCACTGAGTGGAAAAAATAATAGTGAGGAGGGTTTCATTACAAGCTTTCAGGAACTTTGCTTACTTAAACCCTGGTTTTCTTGTCTGTTTAGATCTGATTACAAATATTGCAATAATATTGCAAATTTTGGTTTTTTCTTTGCCTGAGTCCCAATACAATGCACAATAAGAGCTTTTTTTCCCCTAATGATTTATCTGGTTTGATACTAACATTAGAGCAATCCAGACTATAATATTATGGAACTGGAAAGTCCTGAATATTTCAGGTACCTTGTATGAGCAAGTGAAATATTGCTACTTTACTAAATCCATTTTTAATTAACTTATATTAAAATATAACCAATTGTTGTAACTTATTTAATGGAAAGAAACACTGGCAGAACTGTTAATAATATGAAAATATGTTCTCTATAGTCACATCTGAAACCATTCTTATTACTTTGTAAAAGAAAGTGTTCTGTACCATTTCCCTAGGAATACATGCGTTCTTTTTGAGATCAAGAGTAGAATATGTAGTCTGGCTAAGACTACAGCATTCCTGCTGGTGATTATTTAGATGCTTTTGTGTCTTTTGGCTGTATTTTTGTGGATATGGAGGAATTTTGTGTTTCAGTATTATTAGTAATGTATGCATAAGTATGAAAGATCCATCTTGCAGAGTTGTGAAAACATCCTTCAATCTGCTATACTATTAGAAGAAGAAAGGTGAGAAGAGTTATTGCCCAGCAATGACATTTTAATAGACATTTAATTGCAAAACAGGCTTGGGTCACCAGAGGATATAATTTGGGATTTCAAAGGCAAAGTGTAGTAAATCCACCTCCAAGATAAAGTGTGAGTATAAAGTGGATGAAACAACTTTTTGATATTTTTTTGTGATCCCCCCTCCCCCCCCCCCCCCTTTTCTTCTCCTAGTATAATGGCTTCACAAAAATCCTTTTTTTCATTTGGGTCAGTGTGGAATATACAGTATTGTACTAGTTTTGGCTGGGATAATTAATTTTATGGTATAGTTAATTTTCTTCATAGTGGCTAGTATGGGGCTATGTTTTGGATTTGTGACCAAAACCATGTTGATAACACAGGGAGGTTCTAGCTATTGCTGAGCAGTGCTTACACAGAGTCAAGGTCTTTTCTGCTTCTCACACCACCCCACCAGCAAGTAGGCTGGGGGTGGGCAAGAAGTTGGAGGGGACACAGCCAGGACAGCTGACCCCAGCTGTCCATATGATGCCATGCTCAGCAATAAAAACTGGGGAAGAAGGAGGAAGCAGGGACATTTGGAGGTATGGCATTTGTCTTCCCAAGTAACCATTATGCGTGATGAAACCGTACTTTCCTGGAAATAGCTAAACATCAGCCTGCTCATAAGAAGTAGTGAATGAATTCCTTATTTTGCTTTGCTTGAGCATACAGCTTTTGCTTTACCTAATAAATTGTCTTTATATCAAACCATGAGTTGGCACACTTTCATCCTTCTGATTCTCTCCCCATCCCAGCTGTGGGGAGTGAATGAGCAGCCATGTGGTGCTTAGCTGTCTACCAGGGTTAACCCATAACAAATATGCTCCACATATTACTTCTTTTCAGCATTAAGGGTTTTTTTTCTCATTGCTGATTTACAAAAAATAAATTTGTTTAAATTCTCACATCGATGATTTGTGAATTACTTGTTATGAGAACATCTTGACATGGTTGTGGGCAAGATACTGTCATTGGCTGTCTTTTTTAATGTTTAATCACTTAATTTTTAATGTCTGGTGATAAATTGATTTTGCTTTGGTTTTTACAAATGAAATAAAAGTACATTAGTAAATTTCATTTAACAGCATGACTTTTCTGATGAGACACAATTAACTAATTATTGTTTAATAATGCACTAGTGCTGCTCTATTAATAGAACAAGTCTAGTTTACTGAAAAGCAAAAATTCAGAAAATTCATTTCAAGTTGTTGAAATGTGTGCAAACAAATATGAATATGAAAACTTTCCATCCTGTCTTCCAAGTTAATGTCTACCATTAGTGTTAAAATCATATTCAACAGGACAAAGAAGGTCTGTTTAGTCTTTTCCCTGAAATAAAAGGGCAAACTGATGTTTCAAGTAAAACATTTTTTCTGAGGTGTCACTGTTGATAACTTTTTTAGCAGGTGTTTTTGAATGAGTCACTATTGTAAATAAATTAAACAATTCTCACTATGCTAGTGAGACTATTTCTGCTTGCTTTTTTCAGAGTCTTTGTTAATGGAATTATTCCCAAGCCTCTGATAAATTCAAATAAAATGCTGTTCCTGCTGGCAAAGAGATAGTTACAGATAAAAGACTACCCATATTGCCTGTAAACTGGTGGATAGGCCAATTTCCTGACTACCCTAATTAGCTTTGCGTAATTTGGCACATTGCTTCCTGAAATAATGATTTAATCTAATTAAGATTCTTTCGCAAGATATCTTTTAAATGATTTAATTAAGGACTTTATCTCTGAAGCCCAGAAATTAATATCATCAAGAATAATATTGGCATCTTATGCTAGAGTATCATTTTAGTTTCCCCATAAACTGACTGCTTCTAACTTATGCATAGTTAAGTGATTAGGTGAAAAACATCCCCTGATTTCCCACCTTCCTTCCTGGTAAGCTCCCCTAGGCAAGGTTTGCAGTAGAACAACTTGTGTAGCTCTCCACTGTGAAAATGGGCTGTAGTCTTCCCTGTCTTATAAGGTACCATGAACACTAAGGACATCTATGTGCAAATGAGAGAATAAATGAATATTTGATATTGCTGATGAAATGTAGCTCTTTGTGGGGGAAAAAAAATTATAAATTACTACTACTGATCTATAATGATGTGGTACTGGCTTGGCTAGATTGTGCATTTTTGTTGTTGCTTTGTTCATTTCTTTGTTTCCAATAGAGCCATTAAGTGGCTATTTCTGCCTATTAAAGGGAAGCTCACCAGCAGAATGAAGAATGATACCTTGATGAAGTTACTGGACAGTATGCATTCAGTAAATGCTACCTGTTGTTCAAGAAAACATTCATTGACATATTGAGGTCAAATTCATCTGACTGGATGAAGAACTGAAGAGTTCGTGGCTTTTAAAAATTATTATACTAGGTGTAAAGTCTCTCTTACTTAAATCTTCAGTCTCAGGTGAAAGTTGAAGGTACTTGCCCGTATAAAAAGACTCTATTCCAGGTGCAAAGGTCAGTGGATTCAATGGAGGAAAAACTTAATTTCAACAAACTTTGAATTATGATAAGGAATAGAGGGAGAATGATGTTTAGAAGTTCAGACAGTATTATTTTAGCCAGGGAACTGAATAGGTTAAATCTCCTGAGCAAAATGCCTTCTTCTGTAAATTAAGGAAAATATACTCTGTTTCAAAAATGAATTTTTGGGTCTAACTGATTATTATAGGATCCTTGAATTGAAGACATTATACAAAGAAGAAACATTATGAACGTGACTTATAAAAAAGATTGTAGATTCCATCTGTAATGCAGAAAACTGTCTTATATGAGTAGTTTCAGGAAGTGCAGAGGTTGTGTCTCCAGAGAAGACTTAAGGTGAGTGATAAACTGTCAACAAGTGTAGGACAATAGAACACTTACAGTATTTGTAAAGTCAGAGTTTCAGTACCTGCATTGGTGAGACTAAAGTGTTTGTATCAGAACAGATAACTGACAACAGCTGACATCCCTGGAGATGCAGATGAAAATCAGGACACCATTTTCATTTGTGATTATTCTGTTTGCTTTGAACTGTCCGAAGGCCCAGTTACAGCCATACAGTCTGCAATACTGTACCATTGTACAAGAATGTCGTGTTCAATTGCAGTAAATACTACACCAAGCTCTAATAATGTCAAAACCTATGGTAATTTATTAATCTGAATGGTCAAATAAGCTCTGAGTTAGACAGTAAGACTGTCTGTATTGTGTCTATGCTGATGTGAGGACTGGGATTTATCTGGAAAATTATTGTATAATTGTTTCTTCAAATCGTGCTGCCAGTTGTATTTTTCAGTGATTTTTCAGTCAGTACTCTGAAAAAGATTATTTGCATTTAACTGTCTTCTATTTCTAAATATTCACTATAAACATTATTTTTAAAATGGATGTTATTACATATGAGATTACAGTCTCTGAGACAATGATTAGACTTACATAATATGTGAATTTAAATTAATAGAAAAATAACTATTTTCATTAACATAACATAGCTATATAACCATTAACAGATTTTCAGATTCTACCCTGATAGTAGGATATAATCCACTCACGGCCAATATTAATTAATATATTTTTGTTGGAGCTAATTTACACCATCAAATGATGAACTGGTTCCTGCAAAAGTGCTGACACCAAAAGCATCTAGTTAAGTACAGTGGAACAAAACTGAGACAGAGTCTGTAGTAGCTACATTAGTGTAATGAACATATAGTGGTAGGATAGTACGACCAGAGAAAAGATTCTTTAATCAAGCAGAAAACTGAAAAGCCCCCTTTACACACTGAATCACACTACTGGTCCATCCTTGGTGACATGCTGTGCTGAGTGTGCACTTGCAGCTTTTTTTTGGTACTGCAATTTGAGCTAAAGATGGCTTTGTTAGTGACAGTGAAGCCTAGTATTGCAAAAAAATGCCACACCTCCTTTACTGTTCCTACCCAATTTATATTGTAAATCTTACTTTCCTGATAAACTAGAGTAATGTTAATGACACATAACTCTACAGAAAGCCATATGCAGTATCTAGCTGTGATAAAAATAACAAAAAAAAAAACCCCAAAAACCATTGACTGCTAATGAAACTATATCTTCCCTAAGCTGAGATTTTCAGCACAAACACAGAGAACTTGCTGTGTGAGAAGTACTAACCAGAGGGCAGAAAAGACTGAATTTTCCCCCTCACATCTCGTGGACCCTAATTTCCTGGGTATTATCATACATTTCCTCCACTACCCTATCGGTGGGAGCCTCTGTAAATTCATGGATTGTCCTCCAGCAGCATATTTCTTGTCTCAGTCAAATCCATTTCCATGAAAAGTCCCTGAAGGGAAATTTCATTTCAATCTGGAAAAGGTTCAGAGATGCCGCAGTGAGACCAGTCTGACCTAGAGGGTGATGCCTGGGAGCAGAGCCTTCTGCCTGCATAGAGCTCCACTGTGATCGGCATGCTGGAAGGTGCTTGTCCATTTGCAATCCCACGGACCTGACTGAGAATCCAGAAGGATTTGGAGTTTTACTTCCATATATAACACTGTGGTTTTAATCACTGAAAAACAGTCTGAAATCTTGCAGCATAGTATCTAGTAGCTACTTCTGTTAAGAGACAGTGAGCAGTAGCAAAATTGTTCTCAGGAAAAATCTACTGTCGAAATGCTTGTATTAAGTTTATCCTTTTTATCACACAAATCTGCCACATATTTGAATAAATTGATTTTCCTGCTCCTTGCTGGCTTTGCCGAAGATTCATGCTAGTTGCTTTTCAGTGGAAATAATTGTTTTAAATTAACTTTGCTTTTTCTTTTTCAAATCAGTAAGTAGAGAAAATTAATCTGCAGAAAACATATACCTTTGCTATAGATCAGTTGATTCTACCTCATTTATATTCCCTCATTTAAAGAGACCATATATAAGTATGTAAATAAATTTCCATGGTTACTGAACACCTGTGAGAAGGCATTCATACACTTTCATATTAACAGATATTTGAATTTCAGGGAATATAATCTGAACATCTCCATGAGAAACTAATTATTTCAGAAAAAGTATTTAGTAAGAAAAATGACTGGATTTTTTCTTAACAGTACATACTGATTTCTGTAACTAAACCTAATGGAAACTGTTGTTTTCAGATCCTGTGTCATCTTTCCTTAATGAAAAGTTATATTATTAATTTTATCTTTTTTTAAAGATACTCAATCAATTTTTCTTGCCTTACTTTGAAATGTGACAGTTTTTTGGTAGTTTTGTACGGGATTTGGAAACTGCTTTGATATTTTGTAAACATTGCTAATCATACAAATTATTTACACAGGTACATTTTTTTTTAAAGTAGAATTCTAAATTTAGATTTTTAATCTCCATATTAACACTTAAATATTGATTCAGTGACTCAGTATTAAGATCTAATTCCTGAAAAGCTTCAAGCAGTAAGTACAGCTTATCACTGCTTTGCCTGCTTCATCACGCACTCACAGAAGTCCAAAGTCCTGCAAGTCCTTTTCTGAGGGGAAATAATAATTTTTCTTGCATTATTTTATTCTTTTACTACACCAATCTATTATCTCTTTATGAACTCACACAAGCTTGCCTTTCCTAAAAGCTTAGATGCCTCAATTGCTGGAAATATTATAATTTAACCGTTTGCTAAATTTTATATTTGTGACTAAATGTCTTAGGTGTACAAAGCCAATAATCCTGTTATTCAGCATCAAATTATTTTATTTAAGAAGTTGTGTTGAGTTTGCATGGCAAGGTTTTGGTAGCCAGGGGGCTACAGGGGTGGCTTCTGTGAAAAGCTGCTAGAAGCTTCCCCTATGTCCGATAGAGCCAATGCCAGCTGGCTCCAAGAGGGACCTGCCGCTGGCCAAGGCTGAGCCCGTCATCAACGGTGGTAGCGCCTCTGTGATAACATATTTAAGAAGGGGAAAAAAAAACCCTGCAGAACAGAAACTGCAGCCAGAGAGAGCAGTGATAATATGTGAGAGGAACAGCTCTGCAGACACCAAGGTCAGTGAAGAAGGAGGGGGAGGAGGTGCTCCAGGCACCAGAGCAGAGATTCCCCTGCAGCCTGTGGTGAAGACCATGGTGAGGCAGGCTATCCCCCTGCAGCCCATGGAGGTTAATGGTGGAGCAGATATCCACCTGCAACTCATGGAGGACCCCACACCAGAGCAGGTGGATGCATCTAAAGGAGGCTATGACCCCATGGGAAGCCTGAGCTGGAGCAGGCTCCTGGCAAGACCTGTGGACCCATGGAGAGAGGAGCCCACACTGGAGCAGGTTTGCTGGCAGGACTTGTGACCCCATGGGGGACCCACGCTGGAGCAGTCTGTTCCTGAAGGACTGCACCCCATGGAAAGGACCCACGCTGGAGCAGTTCATGAAGAACTGCAGCCCGTGGGAAGGACCCATGTTGGAGAAGTTTGTGGAGGACTGTGTCCCATGGGAGGGACCCCATGCTGGAGCAGGGGAGGAGTGTGAGGAGTCCTTCCCCTGAGGAGGAAGGAGAGGCAGAGACAACGTGTGATGAACTGACCGCAACCCCCATTCCCCGTCCCCCTGCGCCGCTCGGGAGGGAGGAGGTAGAGAAATTGGGGGTGAAGTTAAGCATGGGAAGAAGGGAGGAGTGGGGAGAAGGTCTTTTCAGATTTAGGTTGAATTTTCTCATTACCTTACTCTGATTTGATTGGTAATAAATTAAACTAATTTCCCCAAGTCCAGTCTGGTTTGCCTGTGATGGTAATTGGTGAATGATCTCTCCCCATCCTTATCTCGACCCATGAGCCTTTCATTATATTTTTCTCTCCCCTGTCCAGCTGAGGAGAGGAATGATAGAGTGGCTTTGGTGGGCACCTGGTGTCCAGCCAGGGTCAACCCACCACAGATGTGTCTGAGAAAGACAGTCCCAGCACAGGATGAACGTGCTGAGCAATTGTTAGTCTGTAACTTTGACCTCTGTTTTCAGAAAAGTCTGTTTATTTGGGGAATGGCACCTGAAATGTATATGGCTGTTTTAATGGGTATATATTGGTTGGTATATTTTTGATATGTACCATATTGTTATTTTCTCCTTTTTCATATGTGTTCTCTTAATTTCTGATACCACTAAAAATTTCTCATAAGAAGGAATACAGAGAGAATTAGCTTGGTCTGAGCCTTAATGACTGTATAAAACAAGCCAAATTGTAGATGAAAAGAAGAAAAGAGTGGTTTTTATAGTAGCAGTATTTTAGGAACTGCATACAGTTGAAAACAAATTCTGAGTGCCTAGATACCTTAATAAGTTTAATAGCTAATCTTTTTCTTTGGAATGTTTTATTGTTTGAGGTACATATTTCAAATTTTATGTTTTATTTAAACTTTATATGACACAAAGATTTTAAACATATTTTGAATATATGTTATGAAGACAAACACAGGAGGTTCCATCTGAACATCAGGAAACACTTTTTTACTGTGAACTGGCACAGGTTGCCCAGGGAGGCTGTGGAGGGTCCATCCTTGGAGATACTCAAAAGCCATCTGGACATGGTCCTGGGCAACCAGCTTTAGCTGGCCAAGCATGAGCAGGATGTTGGACCAGATGACCTCTGGAGGTCCCTTTCAACCTCAACCATTCTGTGATTCTGTTACAGAAAGTCTTATGAATTTGTTTCAAAAATTAGCTTTATGAAGAGTTCCAACCATCTGAAGTTAAGACAGTCATAAATGTATCGATTCTAATTAGAAAGTAGACTGAATTTTATTCATGGTGAATAATAGTGGCAAGGTGATTTCTTGTGAAGATATAATACATCTGAAAGAACAGTTCATACACTGAAAGCATCTGTCTGTAACAATAGTGGTGCTTTTGTGTACACTAACAATGTAACTATATAGCACTGTAGTGACAGACCAAGCTAAGAAAAAAACATTTATTCTATTTCCCTGTTACTGTCCATTAAAAATAAGCCATATTTTCAGTTGCCTTCAAATATCTTGCAAGACAATCTACGTTACATTTTATGTTGTGTCCCATTGCTGTTATAGTGTGTAATCCTATACGTTAATGATCACGTAGGTGAAGATCAAGGAAGAAATATTTTGCTTGAGAGCTGATATTAAAGCCTTAGCAAGAACAGAAATTGGCTCAATGCTGCAACACAATAACCAGTAAGACTCTTCTTGCAGAGTTAAAAGGAACCTTCTTGACCTCCTTTGATTACTGAAATTGAAGCAAACCTCATGGCATTTTCTTTTCTGTGAATCATGGGATTTTTGTCAGGGAGTTTAACTTTCTAAATTGCTTTGCAGAGGAAAGAATCTTGAGTTGTGCTCACAGGAACGTGAAACTGAGCTAACAAATAGTGCAATAAACAAAAACCCAAAACAACTCCAAAAAACGCTGCAGACCTGGAAACAGATAGGAACAAGAGAAATGTTGTTGAATATAATCTTGATATCTTCTTGTAATGTGACAGAGCATCATGGACAAACTGAGGTGATTGAATATCCAATTTCCGTGTCAGAATACCTTTAAACTAATCAATGACAAAGACAGCAGCTGTTTCACAGTAACCTATTTTCAGCAGAAAGCCACTGGAATAACAGTATTTAAAAACAAAACAAATAACCAAAAATACTTTCTTTTAGCCACCACAGGGAAAAAAAGTAGAGACGGAACCAAGAATTTGACCTCTCAATTTTATTGTAATTGTTGTTTGTGTACGTGGGGGATAAGAGCTTACACCACTGCTTCGTGATTTATGGAGCACATCCTCTCCTTCCCTTTGATCTTCTGTATATAAGGCCAATAGTGAATCAAAAGGGTGTCACAATTTTCAGAAAACTGACTAAGAAAGAGAAAATGGTGGCCTCTCCTGAAAGAGAGGTGACTCAGGCTGAAAAGCCAAGCTGATAGCTACAGGATGGGACATTCAGTTGTTCAGAGACCATGCTGAGGACAAAAAGGCTTTGTAAGCTTAGAATAAAACCCCTTATATAAGTAGAGTTAGTTATTTTCCTCTGAGATTTCTTTGCTGACTTCAGATAAACTTTCTAAGGTCACAAATTTGTGTGTCTGGCTTTCCCAAGATTTTTAAGGTTTTGTCTAGGTAAGCAAAGAGTGAACAGGTGATAATGCCACACGTAATGCCTCGTGTTTGCAGTTTTCCACTTGCGTTTGAAGAAGATTATTTTGGCCTTACTTTTCTGTTATGACTTCCTATCAGCCTTTACAGATTTATTAGAGAGTGTATTGTTGTTTCTCTCTCATATTCTGTTTTTTGAATCACAGAATCGTATAGGTTGGAAAATACCTTTAAGATCATTGAGTCCAACCATAAACCTAGCACTACCAAGGCCACCACTATACCATGTCCCTAAGCACCTCATCCAAACGTCTTTTAAATGCTTCCAGGGATGGCGACTCTACCACTTCCCTGGGCAGCCTGTTCCAATGCTTGAGATGGTCATACCAATAGTCATACCAAGGACTTTTCTGGGTTAACACTGATTATTGGAAGGAATCTCTTCCCTCAGTCCCCTTCTTCAGCCAGCTCTTACACTGTCCTGGGCAGGTGCCTCTGGACAGCTTCTGGAGCTATATTTACATGGAGATGTGGAAATGGTCATAGTTTTAGGGATCACCAGCATACTGAGCATCTCTCTGTATCTGCACTCTCTATCTGTATCTGCCTGTCCTGAGCTTAGATCAAAGAGGATGCTCTCACTCTACATGTTCCAGCTGACATGCCTGGGATCCAGCTCTTCTGTAAGCCTAAGACCTCAGGCTTACAAAACCAGTACACTGTCACAAAAGATCATGTTTATTTAGGCAGTCACTGTTTCTCACTCTTTCTTTTACACACTACTTGACATTCAGCTGAAATTCATATCCCTTCCTTTCACCCCCCTCTCATATTTAAAAGTTTCTTTCGTTTGTTAGGAGATAGTTTTTATTCCTCCACAGGTTGTTGATGGGAAATAATTTTAACTTTTCTCTCACTGATTTTTGCCTGACTTAATAAAATTACTAACAGTTTTTTCATGTTAAATGTTTTTCTTTCTTCCTGTCAGGATGATACTGGAATGTCTATGCATGCATTTTTGTTTTCATGCACTGAGCCTTACCTTTCATATAAACATATAGCTAAACAACTCCATTATATAAAATAAAACAAATAGCATTATTCATTCAACTTATTGCTAACTTTTGACTAGAACAACATCATAACTGGTTCCTAGTTTTGAAATTATTGACCTCTAACACCATTCAAGGGCACTGGGGTGCTAGCTTTAGCTATCTGGGTTGTAACAGTACAGAAAAACAAATTGAGTGTGTAAAGCAGATGGGTTGTGCATGTCCAGGCAAGAGTGGATTTAATCCTTTTCATCAGGCAAAAAGCCCCATCATACCAGTCAGTTCTGCCATAGGCTGGAGCTGTCTGAAAACTCAGATCTTTCTAATCTACTGAGAAGATCAATAAAATGGCAAGCACTGAAGTCTCAGTCGAAAAAAAAAAAACCAACCTCTTCATCTTATCACAAAGATCAGTAATCGAAGTGAGAAATTCAAAGTTATATTCTAGATGATAAACAGATTTTCCTTTTCTGCCTGGGAACTAAACCTTCAGAAAACATGCTTCCCTTGCATGTGAGGTTTGGCTTGAAAAGTTTGCTGTTCTGACCACCAGTGTTTGATGTAAATATAAAATGATAGCTAATGGAGGTTTTCTGCTGATGCTTCTGCAAATATATCAAAGTTCTTGGAGGACTGCGGACTAAAAGATCCTTAGGATAGTGGAGAAGCCAGAAAAATTGGGGAGAAAAATTAATTTTTAGAGGAACTAATATGAACATGTACCTATGTGTATACATACCTCTGTATGTATGTATATAATTTTTCAATGAAGAAAAAGATTAAAATATTTGTTGTTCTATTCTACTATCTTGGAATGCTAAAAAGGCAGGACATTTGCTTTAACCCCATACTTCCTCATAATCACTACTGCACTGTCAGAATCATGTATTTATTTCTTGTGCGACATTAACTTTAGGGGCAAAAAAGATGGTTACAATATTGTGATTTCAGCTTACACCTATGAATTACAATTTTGTTGGTGTTACAAAATAATATCTATTGTAAAACTTTTTTCCAGTTGTCAGATTTTATTCCACAAGTAACAGAAGACTGAAACCACTATTGTTCCTGTATTGTTTTACAGAAGTAATGCTTGCCTATATTGAGGATCCAGCAAGATGTTGCATCAGTCAGTACACATAAATCACTTGCAGAACCTTTAATCAAATGAGCTATATTAGTGCAAAGCATTATTAATTAGTGTGCCTCATATTGATAGATTGTGAACAATGCAGACAAAGCCATAGCCGTTTTACCAAGTGTTCTCTCCTCCTTCCTCCTGGCTACATTGTTCTGGATAAGCTGGGAAGCTGCGGTTGGCCTAAATATTGGCCAGGGTAGAAACCAGACTTCAGTCAAGGGACTTTTAGGACGGAAAGGAAATTTCTCCAACAGGAGAATTGCCCTCACTTGCCAGCTAGACACTTGTGAATGGTCTAGACACTTGTGAATGGTCAGAGGTACAACTGCCTCTGCTGGGATCCAGAGACCATTTCCAGAAATTCTCATTGCTGTAACCAAGCTCTGGGATCAGATCTGTACCTGGAACAAACAGGGGTTGCGTCAAATTCCCCTGCAGGATTGTTAACAGCATAGCTATATACAGTTATATATAATATCGGTAATGATATAGTTGCAGTGTTAAACTGGGGTATTAGACAGGGCTCCGATGAAAGACTTTTGTAAAAATTTCAGGTCTGCCCTCTTCAGGGTTCAAGCAATACTGTTTGTATCTCTCCAGCCTTTTGGTGGGGTCAGGAAACAAGAAGTCATGATGACCCTTAAAAGACTTTCTTTTCCTGCATCAGTCCAGGCAAAGGCTCCTTCATCCTGGGGTGAAATTCTGTTTACATTCCATGTTATAAAATTTCAGGTCATATACATGCTATCCATAGCATGTCAAAGGGTCATAGGAAATAAAATACAACGGTAAGAATATAGTTGCATATAATTTCTGTAGAGATAATATAAAATATTTCCAGGGGTGATCTAGGTCCTCTTTAAAAGGTGTTATTCAAGCATGTTGAAAGAAATTGGTTTCTGCCTCGGACAGTTAAAAAAATAAATGGAAGTAAGTAAATTCGTACCTTATAACTGTCAAGAATTTTAATGCTTTTCTAATACAAAATAAACATCATATGGAAGTAAATCTAGATATAGCTGTAGAACAACTGACAGCCAGCTAACCATTTCACAATTACAGCTAGGGTATTTTAAAGCTGTCGTGGTTTTCAAGACTGGTACTGACAGTAACCGTGTCAGTTATGTTGAGAAAGACTCCTAATTCATGGTTGTGAGGCTTGATCTTCCCTTGAAAAATCACTCTTCTTGAATACTAATACCTGCAGTTGAAAGGATGTAATTACAATGCCCTTTCCCTATTTTATAGTTCTTTAAGTGGTTAGTCTATATAAGTAATCAATCATAACTTCAAGCCACTGTTCACATGGACAATTAAAACCTAAAGAAAATGAAAGGAAGTGAAAGTATAATTTCAAATCAGTTCTGATAAATATATCGTAAGTGGATTTAAATTCTAGTAGCAGTCTCTGAGGGTGAAATTTTATGCTTCAATTAATGCACCCACTTCCATATAAACCAGAGCAAATTTTTGCATATAAAGTGGATAATAGTTAATGGAAATGGATATGTAAGCATATGTTCCCTTCCACATATAGATATCCAGTTTTCTTTACAAGATATATGCTATGTCCACAAAAAAAAAAAAAAAGACACATCACTTCGTATGCATTCCTTTGTATTACTGTAAGGCTTAGTAACTTCTGTGATGGAACTTTATGAACAACTGATCAATAAAATTATTTATTAAAAAAGGAACTTTTAAATACAAGAATAACAGAGTTTAAAGTGTGCACCAAAGTGCATTGTCAAATGGATATAGTTCTGTTCACTGGAAGGGTACAAAAGATGTTATGCAAAACTGGTGGGCTTCATGTAACCTCAGACACTTTAAAGACTTAGACAAGCTTATAATAAAGTTAGACAATTTTATGCTACCTTTGTTGTCAATTGAAATAGGCAGCTTTAGGATTTTGTCTCACCCTGATGTAGACTCTAGAATAAATCAATAGACTCATTCTTTTGAAGTACCTATGCTTCTTCATCAACTAGAAAGGAAGGCTAACAATGTCTGCTCAGATGTTGATGGCTATGACGCCATGATAAATCTCACTTCAGGATTCTGTGGTGGAAATGTAGGATGATCAAGACAAGTGACAATGTGCCGCAGAACAAGCGTCGACTCAAAATACATGTTTTGTTTTTTAAGTCATTAAATCAAACAACATGCCTTTGCTCTCCATTTGTTTGTTTGACATCATACGGTGTATCATCACTTCTGCCATCCATTTAGTTCTCTGTCATCATAAGAATTCATCTCTTATACTTATTTCTTTGCAGAAACCATCCTGTTCAACAACAACAAACATAAAACAAAAGAGAAAAAACAAAATAAAGAGTTGGCTTAAAAAGCTAGTCCTTGATATTCTTACTATGCATGCTAAGTCTTTAGGATTTACTTTTTGTGCTTTACTTGTACCTTTTCTTCCTTCCAGATGTTTTTGAATAGCCCTATACATTGCCTGATAAAAAAATCACCTCCAATGAGCTAGTGTAGTGGTAACATCATCATTCTTGCTTTTTTCTTCCACAGGTAATATAGCTCTTTTTGAGTGTCTTTCAGCAAGATGTCTCTGTTGCTGTCCTTGCTGAGAAGGGTCTGTAGTCCTGATTCCATCTTTAAACTGGATGATTGTCTAGAGCATATATTCAGTCCAGTTCCTAGTGATGTCCTTCCTTCAAAGAACACAGAATAGCCTGTTCTTTGTGATGTACAATGTAGGTTGATTTTTTGTTCTGATCACTTTTATAACTCTGGATTAATAACTTGGCCCAATAACTGTCAAAACTATTTTGAGTTATTAGGATGCTCACAGGAGCATCTTGACACTGGAGCAATGTACATGCTGTATTCTATATATTAGTTTCTTACCTTTGTGCTTCTATTGACTAAGGAGAGATAAATAGGATTTCCTAACTGAATTTTTACTTCGAAGTACATCTGACATTTAGGGCTCACTTTATAGTTCTGCTTGTGTCAGTTCTCAGCTCTGGCCCACCTTCTTCCCACTGCTGAGTTATCCTTCCCCTAGTCAACTTCTTGCCTGGTGGGTTTTCATGCTGAAGCTGAGTGATCTTCACACTTCTGACACACTTGCTTCACATGCTTCAGCTGGACTGAACTGATATTTTTAGATCTGGACTCAGGCTTCCTTCCTTCTCCTCTAAGCTCTGTATAAATCCTCTACATTTGTTACAGGTTCAGACATGAGGCTGACCGCTGCTGAAAGCCTTCTCTATTTCAGTGTGAAATCCAGTGAAAATAGTAAGCTCACTTGGGGCCTGCTCTTCTAATAGGATCAGAGTGTAGCTCCAGGCAAGAAGAAGAGTATAGCTTTTCCTACAGATTAAGAGAAAGAAATGCATAGAGAAAGATCATTTTTAAATAATATGGGAGGTTGGGTTTGGTGGTTGGTTTTTTTTTTCAGGTTTCCAGAACCAATATTCTGGGTTTGTGTGCTGCAAAATTACTAAAATTCAATGCAGAGACAGTTCACTCAGTGGAGAGCTTGATGAATAGATAATGTTAGGATGTTTAAATGTAAATAGCATAATCTCAGTATGAGCAGAATGTAAGATGCTTTTCAAAGAGCAGTTTGGGGTGCTGTGTGCTGATGGCTTTTTAAAATATGAGCTGGGCAATAAAAATGTAATGAAAATATGTAATAGTTTGAATGACATATCTTTAGTCATTGGACTTGTAAAAATGCATTATCAGAAATCTCCTTTGTAACATTAATTATGTAAGTTACCAACTGATGCACAATTATATGTATTTTAATTCATCAAGATTTGGAATTCCAATTAACTAACTGGAATTTTTAAAGAAGGTGAATAAAGCGCCCAATTCTATTGAATTTCAATGGGACTTGTTCACCTGATTTCCTTTGGATATTGCTTATTGCTTAAAATCACAAAATTTTTTAAAAGTCATTAAACCTTGTGAACTTTACGAACACTTCTTTTGTTTCTGAATATTTCAACACCATTGAAATATTGTGAGAGAGGAATGAAGGGAAGAGAGAATAAAGAAGGAGAAAAGGATGTGGGGATAAACGGCAATGGGAAAAAGTACATAGGAGCAAACTTAAATATTTGCCCATGATAAATACTATTCTGCTAAAAAAGGAACAACCAACACTGCTGAGGTCAATGATCTAGCACTAGAAGTAACCTTGGTAACATCAAATTGTATGTGTGGGAATCGTAATGAACAGTTTCTCTTATTCTAATGTAAAATATGAATAGAACATCAGGGACTTGAACCAACTTGAACTTTAACCATTAAGAAGGAGATTGAATCATACTAAAATGAACATCTTTAACAATTCTCTTTTAAAATGTCATAGACTTAATAAATTCTATTAAGGATGTTTTATAAGTAAAAAGTTTCAATTAAATGTGAAAGTCTGTTAAAATCTAAAAATTAGGAATTGCTATAATTGTTGAAGTGAATTATGTTTGACACCAACCCTTCTGATGTGGGATGCGGAAGGATTTATGCACATAGTTTTCCATGTGAACGTATTTTCAGTGCTTCTGGTGGTTCAACCTCTTAGGAAGCCTTCTAGTAAAATTTCTATTTCTTCAATCTGAAAGACTCTTTCTATCTTTTTGTCTCTTTTTCTTGTTCTTGTTTTGACTCTGAAGAGACTGATGGGGGAGGAAAAAAACCTTTATCCCTTAAGATTTGCAGATAACGATATAAAAGTCTTTGTTTTGGTCCCAAAACAGCCTCGCAATATCATCCACACATGCCCATATTTAGTATTGCTTTCTTTAGCATCTCAAGCTTCATCTTAAAATAAAAGTAAATTAAAATGGAAAAATACTTTCCATAAAGTTGCAAGCATTTATAAAATGGTTATAGTTTCAAGAAGCTTATTTCTGGATGAAGAATATGTCTTCCATTTTTGTGCCAAAATGGAGTATCAAGAAAATAAATTTGTTTCTGGTCAACCTAAAGCATACATTAGTTTGAAGTCATACTGAAATGTTTTATAGAAATAAAATATTAATTTTATTTTTTAGCCATTTCAGAAATCTTCTTTCTTTTAAATTGTACCTGTTTATAAGTAAAAAGCACAATTCCAAAATTTAAATTCCAGAAGACAAAAAATTCACTTTTAAATAAAATATTCCAATACATAGAACATTAGTTTAAAAAATACTAAACTAGTCCTTTTCAAAATCTTTCCTTAAAATTTTCATAGCCAAAAAAGAGTTTAGCAAATGTAATTTGATTAAGTGATTTAGTTCACTATGAAACACCATTTGGAGGACTTTGCTTTTTGTTGAGGATGTTCACTCAGCTTTCTTCATAATGTCAGCTAAATGAAAATCAATGTTTACCAAATCAAAAATTTCAAAGATTCTGTACAATGAAGAGTACTTTGATCCCTACACTTTATCTTTCTCCCACTGCTTTGCCTTTGGAGGTGGAGAAAAAATAAAAAAGACAAAAATGTTTTAACTTTCTAAATAAAACTTAGTTGGAAAAGTTAAATGTAAGAGTGAAAATATTATGAAGGATGAAGGGAAGGGGTGAGGATGAAGAGGGTTACAAACATTCTCACTATAACATTACTCTGTCTGCTTCAAAAATTTCTCCTGAAAGTTTACCTCTAGTGTATCATTTTCCAGAGAAATAGGAGGTGATGACAGAATGTCATTACTAATACAAGAACTGCATTCATTTATTGTGAGGTATGTTTGTGTTGTATGTCTAGTCTTGTATATGCCGTTTCATTATGATAAGAAATGTCATACTTTTCTCCAGGCTGAACACACACACATACACACACACACAAAACAACAACCCCCCCACAAAAAAACTTCCTAACAAACAAATTAAAACTGATGTAATAGCGAAAAGAACCCAAACCCAACCCACCCCCCTCCCCCAAGATAAAATGGATCCTGAAAGTAAGCAAGCCTAAACTAAGATTAAAAGAGAAAGAGCATAAAGAAATGGAATTAGTTTATTGAGATGAATATGCAGTGTAAGACACTAAAATGCAAAAAATGAAAACAAAGGTTAACAATACATCCTTGAACTTTTCTGACTTTTCTTAACTGGCAAAGATGCTGTATATCAATAAGGTTTTAAACAGTCAATAGCTACATAGTCTCCCACTTTCTATGATAGCTTCCAAGATTTGTAATAGGAGGTTAAAATGTATGTTTGCTATTTGAGATATGCTGTGTTAGATTTCTCTGGTGCAATTTGTAATACTTTATTAAAATCTGTCTAGCAGCAATAGACAGTCAATTTAAAAAGTGATGATATTTTTAATGTTCCTCTTTAACAAAATAACATGATATTAAGTAATAAGAATGAATCTAATGTGAGTAAACGAGAAAAATCTCTAAAGATGTTTTCTTTCTGATGGATCTCGGATAAGGCATGCAGGAGAGTGGGGGCAACGGTGTATGGGGAAAAAATATTACATAATGTTATCAGGGCTGCATTTTGATAAATGAGTAGGAACCATATGAACAACTTTATTCCTCACAAGATTCACAGAAATTTGTTTCAGTAATTGCCCATTGTCTTGAAAAGCCTCACAAGAAATATCCAAAGATCATTTTAAAATGCATTTGAGATTGTTTTGGAAGGCTGCCAGTACTCTGGCATGCTGAAACTCAGCCTTTTATTGTCCCAGCAGCCAGACAGTGCTTCAACACAGATGTCATGGCGAAGAAAGAAGCATTTGAATGTAACGAAACTGGCTCAGATTCTGCACAGGCAAAGAAGAGAGGAACAGTAGATGGAAAATGTTCAGGTTAACAATGCCTTGATGAGGCGTTAGTAAAGTGGAGGGGAGACCGGATTGGAGGATATGCCACAGGCTGAGATATTTCTGTCATTAGGAGAACTTCCTTGAATCTGGGACATAAAGCAAAAGGACTACGTCTATGAATTTATTAGAGTGAAGAAAGGAAAGGATACATGGCAATATAGTAGAGAGAGTTAAGGGAAAGAATGGGACCAAATGACAGGATACAATTGCAGTATCCAATTACATGATCCTTTGGCATCAAAGACTGCAGCTTTCATTGGTCCCAAATGCACACACTTCAGCTTCTATCTGCTGTTAAGTTGTATGTGAAAGGGGAAGGCGTCTTAGATCTTAATCAGTGTTAGCAGCAGTATGACAGGCTCTTTTTTTGCTTGACACTTCCGCTAATTCCTAGACTTGATAATAGCTTTCTTCCCCTATGACACAGAATACTTTTAAAATGATTGACACTAAATGTTATTATATTGTTAGTGGACTCAGAATTAATTTTAATCAAATGCTGTAGAAATGCTTTAGTTGTGTTTCCAATATGTTGTTACAGATTTCAGTGATATACCAAACTGGTGATTTATAATTTACTGCATATGCCAATTGACACATTAATATTCGATATCTTTATGGCAAATGTAAAATTAATATCAGATCTGAAACAATACTTCTTACAAATGTTAAATAAAGTATTTTAGGACTAAAATATCCCATCTTTGATAGGAAATATTCTACAAGTCAAAAAGTGATCTGCCTCAGAGAGTGAAATAATGACTAAATCTCTTCTGGATCCACTGGGACGGATTTTTCATTCTAGTTAAATCATGTTTAGTACAGGTTCAGTCAGCAACAGAAGCCAGTTGCTTTATTTTTTCTTTTGTTCGGAATCAGCTGGGATATGGACCGATCTTTCATGAAGCTGTCCTAGTGGTGGGAGATCAGCAGAATGATTCACATGTGGCTTATTTTGGCTACATCTACTGTACAGATGCAGCAGAGAACACAGCAAATGATTTCCCTATGCTGTCTTCATACACCAGTTATCCTTACAAGAACCCTGTAGGGAAGGTAATTATGATTCTCTTAATGAGTAACTTCTTTCTTTTCCTTTTCTTCTTTATATTTGATACAGATCTGTGATCTAGGGATTCAAAAATCTCCCCTGATTCCTTCCATTTAATTTGTCTGCCTTTCCTCTCTCTGCAAGAGGTTGGTTAAGATGACAGGGAGTGGAAGAAACAGTGAGACTTCATTTCCTACATGTGCTTATTGAAACTATTGCTACATTTGGGAGAAGAAGAGCTTTACTTGGTGTAGTTTCTCTGTTGTATAAACAGACAGGAACTTGCCCTACAGCCTTTGACTGTGCTACAGAGGGCTCTATTTTACCAAAAGTAGTGAAACTTGTAGAAACATAACATTTTTTGAAACCTCTGTTCCTCTGTTGAGCTAGACGGGGACTGGCACAGTTTCTAAAGAAATCAAGAGGAAAATGCAGGTGGAAAGACAGAACTTGGTCACCTAAACTGCTTGTCCCTAGAGAAAATGAGCTGAAACACAACTACCCACCACTTATTTTCACCATGGTTTAGGGCTTACAAATATTAATTAAATTCCTCTCTTACTCTCAAATACTTGCTACATTTCAAGGCTTTTTTTAAATTTTCCAAGTTCTCACCTGAAAGTAGAGTTTTCCCTAATATGAAAAATCAGTCATGATTTTGGGAGTCTGACTAACTTTTCGGGGACAACCTTGACTCACTTTACTGTGGCTTTGACACAGTGCCAACTGGAAATATTGAGGATACTTCAGTGAAAGTGATGTTAAAATAAATGGCATAGGGAAATTTTAAATTATATAACATTATTTTGCATTGGTCTGAAATTTGAATTCCACAATTTATCTATCTACGTCCTAAAAGCTTTCACTGTAGTAGTTAAACAGAGGGCACAAGTCGACTTAAATCTTACTATAAAAGTATAATAAAGTCTCCAAAAGGAATATATATAATTTCTGTATTTTTGTACTGGTACAAATTTGCATCCTAACATGCAAATTCTCAGCAGAGAGCTCAAAGGCCTTTGGGACTATGGAATTTGTGAAAGTAGTATTTCAAAAGAAAATTTTCTGACAAAGGCAAGAAAAAGTAGCATTTAACTAGTAGTTTGGGGTGGTGTACACTGTGTACAAAAAAGATCAGCATTTGAGAATGAGGCCAGGTAGAAACATCTCTCATTCTCTAGACAGGACTTAAAGATGCTGTTCCTTTGAAGACAGGCATACTGTCCCATCTCACACTGCCTTCAAGTTCTAGGATGTTTATTAAGAATTTACTTGAAATCATAGTTTTCTGGCATGTGAGGAGTAAATTTTGACAGAAAAGAAGATAATGACTCTCAAAATATTTACCTCTGGCCATTGAATTTGGAACGGCTTGATTGATGAGTTCCTGATGACCATCTGACTTTATAACAGTAATGCTTTTTCAAGAATGTAGCTTAATGTATACAATTTCTGAGGGTGGGATTTTTAAACTAAATTAAAAAAATATATGTATTTGGCATCATAATGATTCCTTACACAGTTCAATGACAGGGATAAACTATGTAGAGCTAATCTCTTTACTGGTTTGCTACCTCCCATGGAGACCAGCCAGCAGAAGGGAACGGTGGAATAAAGAGTGTCAGTAGTGTTTACTGACAGCAGGATACTGCTGGATTGCAGGAATTCTAGGTTCTTGAACATATTTGAAGAAAAATAAAAATCCAAAAGGTAATAGACTGAACTCTCACAGGCTGTCCAGCTTGTGCTCACTTCTCCCAGCACATCATCTTAACCTTTCCTCAGTTTTTCCACTCCAGCCTCCTTTGCTTGTTGACGGAAGGAAGTCTGTCCAGCATGTTGTCTTGCAGTCATTTGTCTGATACCGCAAGGAACTGTTGGAAAGATCTTGGTCCCTAATCTTCCCTCTTAATGCATTGAAGGGCAAAGAGAGTTAAGGTTGCCTTCAATATGTACAGGCAAGGATTCAGTCATAACATTCTCCACTTTTATCTGATATCCTTTATATAAATGACACATTTTGGAGCTCATTTCCCTAAAACTATTCACCTGGGCTTTCATTCAATTGGATGATGTGAGTCTTCTAAACCGCACAATTTAGAAGAACCTTGAGTCTTCAAAAGGTAGACGTTGGAAAAATAGCTCTAGAGTCACAGAAGCTGCAGTAAATCTCTCTTGTTCAGTGGTTCCACATATAAGAATTTGCCATTAGGTGGAATTGTTTTTCTAAATGGCTAGAAGCAAGCTCAACTGTTCCTAAATGTGCAGAGATTCAAATACAGATTTGAATTACTTTTGTTTGGATGTGAATTTGTTAAGGAGGCTTAATACCATATGGTTAGACTAAAATACGATTTCTAATTTTATCTGTTAAGGATTATTATCTGGAAATTATTTTCTCAAAATGTTCTGTCCTGCTAAATATAGTAATATTGTCTTCCTACCTATTGACAGTCACTTACTTTACCCTATCAAGTGTATTTGAAAATTAGTCATATTAACTATAATTAAAACAAAGGTTGCAATATAAAGTTGTTGGGGGTTTTTTTTGTTTGTTTCTGACATTAGAGAATCCTTCTCCAATAACATTTCTCTTTAAAGAGAAATCTCAGTAGACATTTTGAAATAGAACTGAAAGACAAACATAATGTTTGTTCATTTTATTTAAATAAAATATTTTCTGGTGGGAAAGTATCTGAGCAAAAAGTCTGAAAGTTAATTAAGCAATTCTGTGGCAAAACATTTGGAGAATCTTAAAAAAAATTTCCCTCTCTGGCATTTAGAAGACTGAATAAGAGCAGAGGGAATTTGTGGATTGTTGTCAAACTTTCAAAGTAGCATATTAGAACATTTAAAAGTCTTCTGACATTTGAAACTTTTAAGACCTATCCACCAGGGTTACTTGCTGTGGTAAGGAATACATTAACCAGAATAATCCTTAAAATAAATTATGATAGTCAGTTGAATTTGATTATAGTGACTGAATTAAAATAATTAATTCAAAGAAAATTTGCACTCCAGGATACCAAGAGAAAACTCAGAATCGCTATATTTCATGCAATAAAACTGAGTTTGCATAAATATAGTCCAATTTTACATAAGTAGAATGTGAGGAAGAATGCAGGGAGAAAAACTGTGGTTTAAAATACATTTTAAAATGCCTGCTTAGTTGATGGATCAAAGAACAGATGATGTTTAGGTCATCTGAGAGGCTGTGGGCTTATCAGTGATTACCCGGATACTGAAATGCTAAACGTGAGGACATTTATATGATTCACACCCCCAAATGAGCTGAATATTTGCCTAGATTCTAACATAAGTATTAGCAACGAAGTATGCTATCCTGATCACTTTCAGCCACTTTGCCCTGCATTTCATGTGCCCGCATTTTAGATTGTAATCATCTTGGGAAAGGAACTGTCTAAACTGAATTGAATTGATATAGACCATTTCTGACAATGAAACAGGGTAGATCTTCTGAAACTCAGGGAGTGAGTGATTCACTAAAGAGTAGAGTATTATTCAGGAAATATCAGAAATAAAGTGTTAAGGCTAACCCATATTTTCACACACAGAATCCATCCATCATGTAGCCTCACCCCCTTTACAAGTAGTGGTCTTTGAAAAGAGCACTGATGAACCATATTCTTAAATACCCACACTGAGTGAAAAAGTGTCCATTGCCATTAGCTTCACTTGTGCTGCAGAGAGACAAGGGACTCTGCTCTGTGCCAGGCAAGGAGAGAGGAATGAACTCTGCTTTATGTCAGGGAAAATGCTCTGTTCAATAAAATTTGCCTTATATTACCCATCCATATGTATAACCTTCAATACTGCCGAATTAAAATTTTTTTGACAGCTAACCTGTAGGTTAGTCACATGCAAGTATGGCACTTACAAGAATTACTCACTTTGCAAATATAAAACTTCTTAATAGAATCCAGTTACAGCTGTGACTTTTTAGTACTCTGCAAGTTCATACAGTAACACTTCAGTTCTCAGGAGCCTACGAAAAAAAAGCTAAGAAACTTTAATATTGCAATGTCATCTTATGAGATTAATATTGTATGAATTTTGGAGCACTTTCTGCTTCAGATTGGCTGGAAATTCACAGAGGCTTCAAACCTGACTGCATGCTATTGCTAAACTTGGCTTGAGGCATGGGGGCACACATTAAATTAGAAAGCAGGGACAAAAAGACACTCACTTTGTGTGGTTTTGAACCAGAAGAAAGGTTTTAGTCAAGTAACCTGCTGTTACACCTAAAGTAAACTCTGGGAAGTTAATAGTTCAGGGGGCTTATGATATTTGTGGAGGCAAAAATTTCTAGGCCCGTATGGTTCCATATTTGGCTGATCTTTAAGAATGAATTTACTGGCTAGTTTTCTTGGATTTCTTCTGTAGTCAGAGGAAGGAGTCTTATTTAGGAAGTAATTAAAAGGGTAATTCCTGTTTTGTCATTATAAATCAATGAATGGCACAGCCCACGAATGGGGGAATAGCAAGCTAAGATTTTGTAAAGGTGGATACCAAAAACTTAAAAAAAAATCTCCCTGTAATATTTAATGGTAGGGAGCAAAGTTAAGGTAGCAGGCTGAGGGATGTGAAGATCCTGTTCTGAGGATCATAGCTTGGGTGCTTAACCACGCAGAGGTGGTCAGAATTCCTGCCGCCTTCAGATAGCAAGAGAGGTTGTTTGTACTCAAATTCCTCTTACATGAAAATTCTCATGGGAAAAACAACCCCTCTTGACTGTTCTCCCTACATGACCAGTTGCACAGTTGGGACGAGCCTTAGATTCTTCTCTGGTCATACCAGAGGAACATTCATCATATTCAGGTCACGCGTGAGTTCATGAGCAATACCACAGGTAGGGTGATGTGGTTTGAATGGTAATGTAGTCTGACAACACATTATAAATCAAACTTTATTAAGACAGTAAGAAAGATGAGCAACAATGCACCCACACCGTGACTCACCTGATCACTGATAGCAAATACAGGATTGTAAGTGATGCCATGGCTCTGGTGGACTGTCAGGGACACTTAATGTCTGGGTCATCTGACAGCCACAGCCAATCACGCAAATGTCTTTTCAATGCAGGTAGGAGTTGTGCCACCCCTTGGCTCCACCAATGGTAGTGTGATGTGAGAGAATCATACCTTACACGGCAGTGGCTTGCCCTACACTTCATTTTGGATGACGGGGGCGGCATCCTTCCTACATGTCAATGTTGGTCAAGGGGAAGGGAGTCAAGGGGCAGGGTGTCAATATTTTAAACATATGTAATTGTTTAAAATAATATAATTTCAGGTGGTGTTGGCCTACAGCACCAGAGGTGCAGAACTCCTTAAATCTAGCTCCTAGCTGTCAGCCCCTTGTAGATGTTCCGCATGTACCCAATGGCTCTAGTCATCTGCATTAATACAAATGGATCTTATCCCTTAACTCCATCTCCTAAGAAACTAGACAGTATGTCTTTAGAGAACTGAACTCTTATGGCCATAAAGGAACAGAAAAGCTAATTAAAGGCTTAGCCTGCATTCTGTTCATCTTTCTGTACATAAATCAGTGCTTGTTTGTACACAGTCATGGATATGAGCATTACACAGTCTTGTGTTTCTCTTAGAACATCAACTATGAAACTAGAAAATGGAACCTAGGATTCAGAGTCCCTGAAATGTCTTTCCAGACATCTTTGTCTAATGTGGTGGTAACAAATTTTCATTTCTTTAATTTATACCTGAAATACATAAATCTATCCCAAATAAAGCATTGCCTTTTTATTTCCAGATCTCATTAAAAAACCCCCAAATTTTAATTTGCTCAGCCTTCAGCAGCAAAGAGGCAGACTTGGCAGTCATTAAAGAAAAAGAAAGATTTACAGGTTTTTTGAAGGCTTTCAAGTTGTTATATAAAGTGCTTGGTAGATTAAATAGCTTTCTTGATTCATATGCTGAGAGTAAGAGACTTCTTGCACAACTGCTGTGCTATCAACTGGTCTGACCCAGCTGTACTGCCAAATTCTCCTACAGTTCAGAGCTTGCACTTTGTCTCTTCCTTATGGACTGAACCTCGGCAAAACTCACCCAAAACTGTAGGCAGTTTTCAGATAGTGACCCTTTACTGGTGATTCTGTCTATTCACAACTTTCAACCTTGAAAAGCAAATGAGCTCTTGTGTTAACTCCCAAAATACACTGTCTACATTAGCCATGTCTTGCAGAATTGAAGGTAACTCTCTTGAGTATCATGGTTATGAATGCAGTGTTTGAATGACTTTAACTATCTCTGCTACTGGGATGACTGTAAAATCAATGGACTTACACTGGAACTCTGTCTATTGCAACTTTATCTATAGGAAAAAAAGCAAAAGGCAACCATCTGATCATTTAAATAATTGTGTGATGGTGAATGCTATTGAATAGGTGGTGCTAAGGGACAGCAGAGAGGCAGTAGGGAACAGAGGGATTAGGGGCACATGACCCGTCAGCTTCTCTTTTACAAACTTCTTTTTTTTCTGTGAATGTCTCCAGAGTTTCTTTCAGAAAGAATTCAGGAGAAGAGAGGGATAGTTCAGTCTTTGACCATAAACATGGCACTGTGTAGGTTTCCCCTGAGGCTCACACTCTCAGCTTGGACATGTGGTAGCTACATCCCCCTCTTACCCTTTGCTGAGAGGTGGAGAACAACAGTATAAATGTCTTCACTTTCCTATTTTAAGTATCAGTGAGGGCTCCTCAGAGAGACAGGAATGTCATCAAGGCCTCCCTGGACTTAAAAACTATTACTTAAATAAAGTCAAGTGGATCTGAAGCACTGTTCTCTTTCAGACACTCTTCCATAGTCGGGCATGTGTTGCTACTGTGACACTGAGGAACCTCTCAAAGCTTTGAACCTTTGCAGTGGCACCTTATGAGAAACAGCCGGTGCTGCTGATAACTCTCAGCAGTAATTATACTGTCTGCAAATTCAGACAGATTGTGCTGCACAAGATACAGTTGGGTTGAATTTTCATACTTTATTTCAAAATCTGTAAAGCAATAATTTTTCTTTTAAAATAAAGGTTTGAGCTCTTACTATAATATACCAGGAGCCCTAGGTATGGATGTATCTTGCCTATACCTTTACCCGGTCACTTTTGGGTGGGCTTTTCCTTCAACTGGAAAGGAATAGTGACATCAGAATTGTCAAAGACCAGAATACTCCGGGGTTGGATGATGCTGCAAGCCTATTGATGGCCTAAAATGCTCACAAAACACCACATACTTCATATCCTGCTCCTCGTCTCTGATACTGCTAGCTGAAAACAGCATCAAAATTTCTGCCAAGTGTTTGTATATGCCTTACCCTTTTTTAAGACTGTCGAGCACATTCCACCCACAAGTAGTATAGTCTGCTCCAATGTCTTTGCATCCAAATCTGCTAGATTTTCTTGAAGTATTTTGTAATTAATAAATTTCTAAATCCATCTGGGATAACTGTTTATATCACAGAAACCATCTTAAAATATATACATAAAGTTGAACTGTCAGCATATATTGTGTTACAGAATGAAACGTTATTTACCATTGCCCTATTCTTCTTTTCATAATTCTGCTTCCTGCTGGTTTTCAAATAGCTTTTACATCCTTGCAATTGCCAACTGCAAATTGAAAATACGTGCATATTGATATCACAGAAATAAGAACACAATTACACTAAAACCCAAGCTATTTTTATTGCCTTTTGCTTTATTTTCCTGGTGTATTGCTTAAAAAGAAATATTTATGCTTTAGGCATATTTAGGCATAAATAAACATGTTTATACATGTGTAAACATATGTGTCCTCTTGCAATAACTATAAGTAGCATTACAAGACTGCAAGCTTTGGGAAAAGAAGGAATCTCAGCAAGAAAATATGCATAAATAGCACTTATTTTTGTTTCTGAGAAATTCACACAGTCTTGCAAAAGGAATGGGATAACTAAAGTGCTTTGTTTTCTGATTTTTTTATGGCCTTTTTCCTTGAATAAAAAAATGGGTCACATTCATTATTTGGTGATTGCATAAAAATTCCTAGTGTTTTTTTTTCTTCTTCACTGAATTATTAACTGAGGCATATTATGGAACTGACAGGAACACCACTTGCAACATAATGGTAATGAAAGTGAAATAAAGCTGTTATTACTGCCTTCTCTTTTGTTCTTTTTCTCTCATCAGAAACAAGCAATATTATTTAGAGCACTAGTGAGCTGTTTGCACAGCTCTAGAAAAACCTTTTGGCTTGCATGACACACCATAGTTTTATTTCTCCTTTCACTTATTAGAATCACCTCTTCCATAGCTCATTTTATTTGCTTGTTACTTAGCAATAAATCTAGTCCCAACCCAATGTTAAGCCCAGGTTTCCAGTCTCAAAGCATACAAAAAGTGCTTATTCTTTCTGAAGGAGGATTCTGAAGCTAAAGAAAAATTATTGGAGTGTTAGCCTCACTCCTGTGCCTGATCTCACATTGAACATTGCCAGTCCTCCTTTACAGCAACTTCTAACGTAAAGCAAAAGCCTGCTTACTGGATGTCTGTATTCACTACATCTGTACAAGGGAGTATTTTTGTTCCCAAATCAGGAAGTTATCTGTCCTAAAACTGCATAGAAGGGTAAGAATAAATATGGGTAAATGAGGCATTGGTTAATTTATCCTGCATAGTAGCCACTAGTAGGGATTAATCAAGTGTTCTGGATGGAATCAAAGTTGCTGTTTCCTAGAATAATACTTTAAAGAGACTGGAGATAGAACGCTGCTTACTGTCAGTCAAGGATTCATTCCAGATGAACTTTATTGGCAGAGAAAGATAAAATTTTATCTTCATGCATGGTAAACTTAAATTGAGGTGCCTAAAACCACAAAATGAATTACACATCTAGGCATCACCTCAGTGCCAATTTAAGCAGCTAAGCTCAGTAATGACACTGTAAATGCATCATCTTCAGAGCAATCTAATTCATATATTCCCTTTCCAGCCATTTATTATGGTGTTCATGCATTTTACATTTCTGTATATTCTGTTCAAACCATAATATTTTCCTTCTAGTCTTTCAAAGGACATTTTAGACTTGTGTTGCAGTTGTGGTTTATATTCTTGCTTCGGTCCCTTAAGTTTAAATGCTTCTCTTGTGTGTTGAACAGGGTATTACAAACCTAGACAGTAAAATGCAAACCACAAACACTGTAAAATTCAACTAGTTTTAATACTTAACTCTTTTCCTCCATAAAAAACTGTTTTGTTGACTATAACAAACTTTTCCATTCTTACTAGCTCTGTTTAAATTCTTAAGCCAAATTATTTGGAAGGCAGGTGTTCTGATGCATGAAAGAAATGACACTTTTCTAACTCATGCAATGGAAGAAGTCATTTAGTGTTCAAATGCATCTAAGGTAGAAACTTCATGCCTACATTTCAATAGTACTACTGGATCTGCTGGGCTGAAACACTGCACTCTTTTTCATTGGAAATGGTGTCTTTAATGACTAGGCTGAAGACTTAATGTTCGTCGTAAATGCTCAGTAAACGTTAATTGTTTTATATGATTTGGAACATGCTTAGTACATAATTTTCATCCTTGCCATTTTAGACATTTCTTTTCATTCTCCTACTCTCTCTACTAATGTAATTAACATTAAGAAGATGTTTGTCAAGGATACAATTTTAAGGACAACTTCTGCTGAAGAGGCCTCATTAAGAGCTTTTGAAATATAGAATACTAATGAAAGCCTCTTGTGGCAAGACATTTAGTTAAGGACCCATGCAGCTTAGGGTGTCTCAGTTTAAGATATTACTGCTAACGATGCAGACAGTCTCATTTAAGGAAGTATCAGTTCAGTGTGTTCTGGTGAACTCAATTATGGTAATAAAGATGAGACCCAATAAAATCACTCATTCACAGGAAAAAAGTACCTCAAAATAGCATAACAGGAACATTTCTTCATTACTTTTTTTCAATAAATGAATTACGGACAAAATAAAGTAATAACATTCATACACTGGGAAAGCATGCAAATTTACAGTATCTGGTTTGAATTCCTATTTACTCTGCTTTCAAGCAAATGCAGATCGGTTTAACGGAGTAACATTTCATGGTCATAAGACTAGTATGTCAGCACTGCCTGTAGCATTTCAAGCCTAAATGGCCCATGCCTCCTCATGACAGAGCAGTGCCTCAATGGGACACACGTGGTATGTGTTTCTGGAAACTGTGTTCTTGATACAGTCCTATTGGTTGTACATCTATAACTGGTCACTAGAACCACTGAAGAGTAGGGCTGTATGTCTACAGGGTTAAGCAAAAGGTAAATGAGGATTTTGATGATACTAGTGCTGCATAAATACAAGATAGCTGTGCCTGGGTGCTGTCTAATGTATTTCAGCCTTCCTTATCCTCCTCTGGCCAGCTCTCCAGCACCTCCGTGACCACTGTCACTGTATCAAATCCCGTGTCATTGCACGCTTATCCTTTCTTTAACCTCTTTTCCAGGTGTTGACTGTCAGAGGTAGGGCACTGTCAGAGGCAGGCAAATAAACAGATGGATCCTTCATCTGAGGGCACGAGTAGCTCATGTTATTTTCTTATGCCGGTACTCTTTTCTCCCTGTGCAACTCATGCTGTTACAGCCATAGCCTCTTTTTATATAATGACTTCTGTTAAAGAGGCAGTGACTACAGATAGTTACCTCAGATGGGGTCATACTTTACACACAGAGAATAAATGGACAGTGTTAAATACCATTTTGTTGTACCTATTGTTTAATGCTTATGAGTGGTGAGCTTAAACAAACACCCTTCTTTTTTTGGAACATTTATTTCCTTTATATAAGAACTCAAGAACATTCCTCATTATACCTCAATGTTCTTTCAAAGATTTTTTAATTTATCAACCAATCTAGTATCTACGTGCTGGACAAACGATTCAGAGTCTTCAAAAAATACACTCACCCTGCTTAAAAGGGAAACACTTGCTATGGACTGAAATCGAAGAGAGCATAAGCAGAATGTTTTACTCTGGCATCGCTAATAGACAGGAAATACTTTGCAAAAAACAGTGGTTTCTGAGAGGCTTGTCTAAACATATATCTCATCATTGTACCTAATGGTGCCGCTCAGTTTCATAGGCATTTTTTTAACTGCTTTTTGTGCTGTCAGATAACAAGCATCAGTTGTTCCACAGTCATATTTAAGATATTTTTCTCTTTTTTAATGAGGCCAAAGCCAGGTCTGCTCTGTACTAACAGAAAATCAATCCAGTATTTACATATACTTTCTTCAATCATAAAGTGTTCTCACCGGTGATGAAATACCCTGTGATATTTTGACTCTGTTTCTGGGCATTCTGCCTCATCTGGCCTGCTATCTGTCCTTTGCCTCTTTCAAGTTCTTCTCATTCCAACTAAAAATGAATTCTAGTAAAGAGATGTTTGAGCAATTGAGGGAAAGGGAACAGAGGAAGCCTGAGAGATGGGTGTGCACTGGAAGTCCATGCACAGCTGTTAATGCTTGCATGACTGTCTTTCTAAAATATAACAATCCCTTACTACAAACATATTTCTGACTCTGTAATGTATAGTTATTTGTGGAGGCAGGAGTTCTCTGCCATTCTTGATCAGCCAGCAGGGGTCAAATTGAAGCTAACATATGCTGGGATTGAATGGTCATGCCTCAGTAGTGTCTCTCACTTTTTTCCCAGAAGGGCAGAAAGTTCAGGAGAAGTCAGAAATGCTAATGCTCCTTGCTGCCCCAAAACAGCCAAAATACAGTCCTCTTGCTTGTTAGCAGAAAATTCAGATGGATTCCCAGGTTAACTCAAGGCAATAAACATGCATATTAAGACTTAGACCTATGGGAGTTTTTAAAAACAGGTTTGGCTTCTAGTTCTGCAAACAGGCATCTGAAACATTTGGGGTTCTGTCATCCCCAACATTCACAGAGAATTTCTGAATTAGGCATGTTTATCATTGTTCAGTTATGATATTATGTACAGGGCAGTTTTATTCAACTTCAGGAAATTAGGTGACCATGTAGAGCTGAATATGTTAGTCTATTTTATCATTTTAATAAATACAGAAAGCCATTATCTACTGATTTATCATGGTGCTCAGAGTTGTTCTATAGTTTATGACAATTTACTTACCAAATAAAGCATGCATATTGTTTTCAATTTCTTTGTGCTCCCAGGAGAGTAGTAAAACTATTTTGGGTAATAGGCTAGTAACAATAAGAGAGTTAAAGCTGGAGGGTTTCTTGAGTTTCCAGAGAGATGTATTTCAGCTTGAACCACAACAATCACCTGTAGCATAAATGTACTAATGTGACATTTACAGACTGTGTGGGTCATTTAAAAATTCTCCAAACCACCAAAGCACTGATATTTGAATAAACTGAAAAAAAGCACACAAAAAGATACAAACTTTTGCATTTAAATGTCAACTTTCCTGAATGATTAATTTTTTAGTTTAATTACTACCTTTCTGTAGACATCTTTTAATCAGTGCTTTTCCCTTCATTTTGAAAAGTGTGTTTCTGTAGCACTGTCGCTTCCATGCTTTCTGAACAGCTAGACCATTGGTTGTAACCATGCTTTCCTAGGAGCAACACAGTCTCATTGTGACTTGAGCCAAGCCGTACACTTTGGGGAAGGGTTATGTAGTGATTTATTTGTCTAAATTTACCTTTCTCTCCTCAACTCTCTTACTGTGTTTTTTTTTGTGGTGGGAAAGGGGATTTCTTCCTACTTAATGCCACCAGCTCCTTTCCTATAGCTACCAGCTTTAATCAGATCTGCTCACTTTCCTCATGGACTCAAGCTCACAGGGAACATGCATTGGCTGAAACTCTTTCCTTAACTGACTTACAATACAGCCATCCTTTCCTGGACCAATGCTCTGCCCTCTCTCACCTGCTGCTATCCACAAGGCATAATAAGAGATATGCTTGACATAAACAAACTACTGCAGGGAGTTTCATCTCCCATCCTAGCTATACTGCAGGTGGGCACAATCTGAAAGATACAAAAATAAATGGCGCTATTTTGCAGCAGCTCTTTGGTGTTTCTGTGTGAGTGGTTCTGGCTGTATTAAAGTTCACTGGATTTTGCAAACACAATCAAGCCTTGTTTCCCTAGACATTGCTGCTGTGCAGCAATTGTAAGCTATATCACATCACTCATTTGTCATTTACTGCCTGTACATGCCTAGGGAGCAGTAGATCTACTTGATCTTTTGTGGAAAGATGTACCTAGATGGCCAGGTATGAGTCAGCTATGCAGTTGTGCAGGAACTCAGTTGACAGGTCATGAATCAGAAGCCATGCAGCTGCATTACTGTGTGATTGTGTCTGACTTAGCATGGCCACAAACACAACTGCTTCTAGCTGATGGCTTATAGCTGGTTTGCATCCTCTCATCCAGACATACTGGAAAAACAATGAAGACTCAGTCTGAAAAGCCTCAAATAAAGGTAATGCATAGTCATATAGACATATTTTAAAGATTTGTATTATGTGTGTACCTACTAGGAACAAGTGGAAAATGTACATTCTGGAGATCTTGAGGTTCCAGAGTTAAAAGCTCTTGCTAACTGAAGCCAGAAATGGCTGGACAAGAGGTAACCTGTGGCAACAGGCTCTTTAGAGAGAAGAAATACATTTAGTTTATTTTCCAGATCATTATTTATCTTCTTTTTTTTACTCTGCTACTAGTCATTTCTAGCCATATCAGTGGGCAAGGCATTTTGTATTTAGCGTAATTTTTTCTATTCACAAAAATCAATTTTGCTATTCACAAAAATCAATTTGAAAAATCAATGGCTATGTCATGTTTGTTATGTAAGAATGGAGTCTCACTGGTTGCTGTTTGCCTGTCAGTTCCAGCATCACATACTGGTGGCATAAATAGATCATTTTTTCAACCACAACAAATATTTGCTTTAATTTCCATTCTATAACAAATGTGATTCTAGCTTATTTAAATAAGAATTAGCTGAGATCAATTTAGAAATAGAAATAAATGAAATTTGTTGTTCATGTTTTTAATTTTCAAATGTTTTCCTTGTTAATATATTCCTATTGTTTATGAACAGCAACAGAACTTATACCTGCATTACTGGGCAGTGAGGTTGCACTTTGTTATTTATATGGAAAATAACAACTTTAGTCAGACTTCCTTTGAAAAAGAATGAGGATGGCTTTATCATATAAAAGTAGAAATAGAAAAGTAGAAACTTAAAGCCCAAGTAAAATCTATTAGACAAGGCTATGACAATGGCTGGTTAAAAGTGACTGAATCACAGAATCATAGACTTGCTGAGGCTGGAAGGCACCTCTGGAGATCACCTAGTCCAACTCCCCTGCTCACAGCGGGGCCAGCTAGAGCAGATTGCTAAGGGAGGTGTCCAGTGGGATTTTGAATATCTCCAAGGCTGGAGACTCCACAGCCTCTCTGGGCAATCTGTGCCAGTGTTTGACCGCCATCACTGTAAAAAAAAACAAAAAGGTTTTTCTGATGTTTAAGTGGTATTTCCTCTGTTTCAGTTTGTGCCTGTTGCCTCACTGGGCACCACTGAGAGGAGTCTGTCTCTATTTTCTTTAGTCCCCCACCAGGTATTACTATACATGGATAAGATCTCCCTGAGCATTCACTTCTCCAGGCTGAACAATGCAAACTCTCTCAGCTGCCCTTATATGTCAGATGCTCCAAGCCCCTAATTGTTGCAAAACTTGTTCCAGTATGTCCATGACTCTTGTACTGGGTTCCCCAGAGTTGGACCCAGAACTGCAGATATGTCGTACTGGTGCTGAGGGGAACGATCACCTCCCTCAACCTACTGGTGACACTCTTCCTAATGCAGCCCAGGAGGCCTTATTTTCTGTGAGGGCACATTGCTGGCTTCTGGCCAGCTTGCTGTCCACAAGGACTCCCAGGTTTTTTTCTGTAAAGCTGCTTTCCAGTTGGTTGGCCTCTACTGTGTGTACTGATGCACAAGGCTATTCCTACTCAGGTGCAGGACTTGGCCTTTGGTTTGTTGACCTTCATCAGATTCCTGTCAGCCCATCTCTCCAGCCTGTTGAAGTCCCTCTGAATGGCAGCAAGACCATCTGGTCTATAAGCCACTCTTCCCAAGTTTGTATCATCACACTTGCTGAGAGTGCAGTCTGTCTCATTGTCCAGGTCATTAATGAAGAGGTTAAACAGTACTTGCCCTGGCATGAGCCCCTGGGGTACACGAGCAGTGACCGACCCATCAGGTTGGTCAGGCCTGACTTCCCAGTCCATCCATGCTGACTACTCACAGTCATCTTCTTGGTGACTTGGTGACCAAACCTTCTTAACAGCTTTGGAAATGGCTTCCAGGATTATTTGCCCTGTCACTTTCCAAGGGATCAAGGTGAGGCTGATCAGCCTGTAGTTTCCTGGATCCTCTTTCTTGTCCCTCTTGAATATAGAAGTCTTCAAGTCCTCAGGAACCTCCTTCAAATCCCATGAACTTTCAAAGATAATTGAGAGTGGCCTAGCAATGACGTTGGCCAGATCCCTCAGCACTCGTCATGGATGCATCCTATCAAGATAAATGATACATTCAGACTGTAAAGAAGGAACAACTTTCTGACAGTATATAAAGCAGTCTCTGTTAGAAAAAAATCTGGCAATCAAAACAAAATGTGTTTTGAAAGGAGGGGTTTAATTCAATCACAGCTATTAATGTTAAAATAGGAGTTACTATGGCACAGTGTTTTATAAAAATCACGTTTTCCCTTAAAATTTAAAATTTATTCATACCTTATACAGAAATAAATTTTGTTTATACCACAAAGACTGAGATTGTTTGGAATTTCAGGTTAGGGCAGAGTGAATCTGGCTTCTTGGTGAGAGGTCTCTGACACTGATAGCACTGATATTGCAAGCAGTGTGTGAACTTCTGATAACTTTTCCAACAGAATATAACACTTGGCTTTTGACCCAGAAGTGCCAAAGTGATTTTGATTTCCTAAAAGAAATTCTTTCTTCACAGACTGTACTGCCATAATTCAGATCACTGACAGTTTTCAAGTAGAAGCATTTGAAAAGAAGTGACTGGGGAAAAGAAGAGACCAAAATGGTAGTTGATACTGGTTTGTTACTTTCAAGTGGAGTAAGGACATGTCTGTGAACTCCATATCTGTATCTCTGACTGCTGCAGGTGTCCTGAACTTCCTGCAACTATATAGGAGATACAAATTCTTTTATTCCCTACATGAACTGCTACCCAGAATCTGTACCTGAAATAGAATGAACCACCTTGGCATTGGTAGATTGATTCTAATATTGTTCTAGTCAATCTACTGTCTCTCACTGTCATTGGCCATTGTCTACTTTTCCCAGTAAAATGGGAGTCTTAATATCTTGGGTTACAATGGACTGAAATATATAATTACCATAATTTATATTTGTTTGGCATCTTACAAGCACAGGGAATGCAAAGCTTTCTGCTACCTGGGATGATGGGAGTCAGTAATCTAGCACACAGGATGCTTTGCAGCTCTTGGAGAGGGCAGGTCCAGTTCCGTGATACATAAAGGACTTCATGGGCTTTTTAGCACCTGTACATGGTCAATAGGATCTAATGTAGAAAATCAGAAAAAAAGTATTGTCCCTGAATTACCTTAGTAGTTTAAAACATTTAGAATAATTACTGTCTCAAATATTGTCCTAAAACTTCTTTCATCCAGCTGGGAGTAATTCTCTTCCTTGCGGTACCACACTCCAAGTCAGAAATACTGCCACTTGAACTTGGCAATTTTATGCTAGAGTAAAAGTGGCATAATAAATACAAAAATCTTCCCAGAATGATATTGGTTTTGAACCAGTCCAATGAAGGGACTGTTGGGTTCCTTAAAGAAATGTGTGGATTATCTATATATCCAGCAGCTTGGATATTTTCTTATGAATGATTTTCTGTGGAATCAAATGGTATCAGTTATCCTAGGACTGAAATGACCCTGTAGAAATGGCCTTGAGAAAGCCTTAATAAATGAAGAGTTGTACACTGACATTATGGCAGCCAAGGAAAGAAAAAATGTTCTTCTCAGTATGTGGCAGCTACTCTCCTTACTGCTGGGCAAAGATAACTTTCACCAAATTGCTCTACTCAGCCTTCCTTTCACTTTGATGCAAAGTGTGGCTGTTGGTTGCTTTTGTTTCTTTCTACCATGTGGAGAGATAATAAACTGCACTTTCTTGATCTTCTTTCTGCTTAAGATCTCAAACCCTCAGCCTATCTACAAATCATTCTCCTCCAGCATCCCAAGGAAAGAATTAAATCTGCTTGCTGCCAAGATCTGTTTAAGTGATATACACCTTTTGAAAACAACGGCAATGCTTCGTAAAATGATTGCTTTTAAGAATATGACAATAGCCAGCATTTAGAGTTTTGCCTACAGGTAAGAACGACACCATAACATCCACCTGTAGGCATAAGACTTGCCTACAGGTAAGAATGACACCATAACATCCACAACATTGGAAATTTGATGACTGACATGACCCCTCAGCAGTTCATAGATAGTGGAAAGACACTAGCCTAGCTGATCAAAAAATGCTGTACAGTTCTATATATCAGTTTGAAATATGGCACTGCCTCTACACACAATGTGTTGTGGTTTGTTTACAGAATAATTATTCTGGTCTCATAAACTACATGCAACTGTCATTTATTAATATCAGATCATCTTATATTCCATGACAATTGCTTTTGACTTAGTGTCTTGTTCTTTGCTGAATGCCATCTCATTTAATGAGACAGTATCACCCTATTAGAATGCACCTAGGAAAGTGTCACTGTGGCCAGGGCACTTCTAAAATAGTTGAGACAAATTAATATTGTCAAACCCAAGAGAGAGATTATAAATTCCCCTTTAAGCTGCCTTTTTGTCATTCAAGGACAATTTACCCCCTGCAGATACAGCTGATGCTTTAAGTACCTCACACTGTCATTCTGTAAAGTGTTTTAAAATGCTTTTTAAACTCAGATTTTTTTTTCTGCTTACTATTTTTTTATATCTAAAAGAAAAAATAATGTAACTGCAAGTTTTAAGTTATTGTTATACATAATAAATACAGATGTAAACAGCATTGTAAGGGAAGAAAATAATTTTAAGTCATTTTAAAGTATAATAGTTACATTTAGCTGATACATCTAGAAAACAGATCAGTTGAATTAGTCACCATTCAGGTTCAGTTTCATTGCCAATAATTTGTTGTAACAACAGACCTATAATATTGAATACTTATTTCATTTCAGACTGAATTATTTCCAGATTCAACATATAAAACTCTAAAAGAATGCTCATTTCAAGTTCAAGGCAGCTTTAAGGATTCATGCATAAGAAATTCATAATGGATATAAACTACAATGTCCAAACACACTGCCTGCAGTGACACAACTCAAAAAATTTCAGCTTCTTTACCTCAAGTAGGTCCAAACTCAAATGACCTTAAACACTTTCAGAACTCACCTTTCCTCTTGCAGCTTCCCAAAGTGAGGGTTCTGCAGATTAGATTAACAAGGTGTGCTGGTTTTGGCTGAGATAGAGTTAATTTTCTTCATAGTAGCTAGTATGGGGCTATGTTTTAGATTTGTGCTGAAAATACTGTTGATAATACAGGGATGTTTTAGTTGTTGCTAAGTATTGCTTATACTAGTCAAGGACTTTTCAGCTTCCCATGCTCTGCCAGGTGCACAAGAAGTTGGGAGGGGGCACAGCTGGGACAGCTGACCCCAACTGACCAAAGGGCTATTCCATACCATATGACGTCATGCTCAGCATATAAAGCTGGGGGAAGAAGGAGGAAGGGGGGGACATTCGGAGTGATGATGTTTGTCTTCCCAAGTAACTGCTTTCTTGGAGATTGCTGAGCACTTGGAGATGGCATGATGGAGCCCTGCTTTCTTGGAGATGGCTGAACACCTGCCTGCCCATGGGAAGTAGTGAATGAATTCCTTGTTTTGCTTTGCTTGCGTGCATGGCTTTTGCTTTCCCTATTAAACTGTCTTTATCTCAACCCACGAGTTTTCTCACTTTTACCCTTCTGATTCTCTCCCCTATCCCACCAGGGGGAGTGAGCAAGTGGCTATGTGGTGCTTAGTTGCTAGCTGGGGTTAAACCACGACAGTCCTTTTTTTATATGTTGAGCATGACCTTATATGGTCTGGAATATCCCCTTGGTCAGTTGGGGTCAGCTGTCCCAGCTGTGTCCCCTCCCAGCTTCTTGTGCACCCCCAGCCTACTCGCTGGTGGGGTGGGGTGAGGAGCAGAAAAGGCCTTGACTCTGTGCAAGCACTGCTCAGCAATAACTAAAATATCACCGTATTATCAACACTGTTTTATGCACAAATCCAAAAATACCCCCGTACTAGCTACTATGAAGAAAATTAACTCTTTCCCAGCCAAAACCAGCTCAGTTTCTGACTCCATAAAAAGCCGGCCCACAAAAATGCAATTATTTGAAAACAGATGAGGCTTAAAAAGGTCCAGATCATTAATGAGACTGTTATATTTGTCTTCTGGATTTTTGGCCTTTAGTGTGAAATTTGATCACACTAGTAACATTCATTTCACAACAGTAAGAATTTGAAGTTTTTCTCTTCCATAGCTCAATTTTGCATCTGATTACAATAGTTTAAGAACTGGGGCTTGAAAAAGACACTAAATATTTAAAGACTTACTATAAATGTTTCAGGCCAAATATGTGGAACAAGTTCATAAAAATCAAAACATTACATAGGAATATGACAACTCAGTAGAAATTCTACTGAGGAACAAATTCTGTTCTTCAATTTTTTTTTCCTTCAAAACAACTATTCCTCTCCATATTTAATATATCATTATGAAAATTTTTAAATTTGAAACCAAATATTTCTGTTGATCTGAATGATTTCTTTTAAAAAATATTTAGAGAGGAATTTCAAATATTTCAGAGAGTGTACAAATGTATGCTAATTTGGGCCATATTATATTTCAAAATACCAATGGAACAAAAATTCTGAATTTTGAGAGAACCATACCATGGCAATATTTGGCAACATTTCTTTTCTTTCTCCTTTTCTGTAACAAATTTAACACTAGCTAAAGGGAATAAAACAAGATTCGAGCAAGCAAGGAGGCAAAAAACCTTACCTGAATCAGGTAGTCAAACTTACTCTGATTACAATTGGTACAGGTACCATATTTCATTTCCCCCAAATACTTGCCTTGATCCAATATCTGTTACACCAGCACATAATTTCAGTGCAGACTCAGAGGTCCAGAAGCTGACCAAAAGAAGAATGCTCTGAATTATAATATGCAATAGAAAATTCTATAGGGAGAGATCACAAGATCTAGGTATAGTGCAACTTCTTCTTTGAGCTATATTCTTTGCATTTCAAATAATATTTATTTATTGAGGTGACAGGTTCAATAATGTTTATGGGTCCTGGTCTTCATCATGCTCCCATTTTACTGATGGTCATACTTCCATTTACATATTTCTTCAATGTTTTACCTTTGTCAGCCTCTTACTCCTTTGTTATTTGAGCTGTGAAACAGTCAGTCTTAAAAATATGCACCATTACTATTAAGACTATTTCAAAATATTTTGGTTAGTATTTACCTATGCCTCAAAGGAGACTTTCAACTAATTTTAGTGTCAGCCTAATCTTGAAGTACAGCAGCTGTAATGTACTTTGTATTAATGTGTTTAAAACCAAAATGAAGGCAAACAGACAAGCTCAGTCAAAAATAAAACTGTCTTTAGCCTCCAGAACATTTCTTCTGTAGTGGAGGATTCTATATTGTTTAGATACAAATACTATCAATGTTAGTGTTTGTTTAAAAAACCTGTCATTTTATAAGTAGTTTTAAAAATAATATGGTATAAGGGAACACAGATAAAATACTTTAAAAGTCCTGTTTGGGCTAGCCAAGAGTTTTGTACTTCACAAAAGTTCATTGCTGACATATAAACTTTATGTTGTGCAATGTGCTTGTAGTTGGGGAAAAAATGGTCTTGTAGATGGGATGGGCCAGGGGAAATAAAGGCAAGGGATAAGAATACTTTGAAAATAGCTGATCCTTGCTTTTTTCTCCATCCCCAGTTTACTATTTGCAATAAACCTACCTATTAATTTCTATAACTTCATGATCATTAAGTTTTCTGATGAAAGTAACTATTGTACCTAACGATTCAATATAATATCCAATCTCAGACTAGGCAACCCAGGAACCGGCTGTTTTACAATAATAGGTGTATTTAGCCCAGTCTTGTCAGGATATTTTTGAAGTCCAGAATGAATTAAGGAAAGCAAGGAAACATAACTTAAAAACCTTTGTCTTAAATCCATGACTCTTCAGACCAATGAAGCAGACTTCTTCAGTGGCTGTAGACTTGTGTCCTAGGCAATCTAAAGAGGTAGTTTTTAGACAGAAGGAAATTAATTTGTATATAAAAGACAAATAAAAATATGCCTTGTGTTATGCCTGGTTACCCAAAGGAAACAGCCTATCATCTTGTCAAACCAATGAGTGATATGTAGGAAATAAAAGAGAGGTTTCCTAACACTTTATTTACAAGAGACAGTAGTTTCCTTTCTAAATGAAAGAAATCAGTCATACTATAAATTGAATAGTATGCTGTTTGAGAAAACATTGCACTACATTCTTTCTTTTCCTCATCCACTGCACTAGTAAAGATAATTTTAAGTGGATTTCAGTTTCATAGTGCTAAAAATATATTAACACATGCTGTGTTAGAGTAAAATTGCTTTGTAATATTCAAAATCAAATAATAATGGATCATGAACTCAACCTTTTTTCCTTAAATTTCCAGAATTTTTCTACCTACACTGTCATATCTGTGTTACTTATATCATCTTTCTCAGAGAGCAAAAAGAAAGATATTTTTGACAAAAGGACAGTTACCTAAGAGTCATCAGAGTGGACCACGAGTATTTGGTCTTTTAATGGCTCTGTGAAATTGGGTGAATCTTTTATGACTAAGTCTAAAAATCAAATTTTATTTTGAACTGATTAGCTACAAAGAGAAGAAAGAAGGGATTCCTAGCCCTGTGTTAAGTTCACAAAATCAAGCATACTGGCTCAAGGATCATTTATGATGATGAGGACAGGGGAATAAATCTTTCACTTCCCTACAGCTTAAGTACCAGCCCACCTTCAAGATTCTAGGTCTAAACACAAATTTGTAATTAAATACCTAATGTCATTTCTTTCAGTCCAGGGAGACCCATGTTAAATGTTTCATCCCTCCAAGCAGATTGGAAGCCATATCTCCCAAAAGAGTATTTTAATCATTAGGCTCCATCAGGAAGATGAACTCAGGGACCCTCAATTTGTCTTCTTGATATTGTTCCACTTTGGATAAGAAAATAAGTATCTTCCAAAGAGATTGATTTTATTGCTCATATTAGAGCACTCATCCTCGAGGAAAGAATCAGGGTTCCAGTTCCTTCTTCCCCTAATATTTTGCTAATTTATGTTGGAAATGGAAAGCTACGTTTCCCTCCACCTCTGCGTGTGAACTGACCAGTTATATATTATCAGTTTCTCATGGTCTTTGACTGAGTCAATATTTAATTACTCTGTGTAAGTGGAATAACTCCAACAGAAAAAGAAAAATGGGAGCACCCAAGTTATTAGCAGTTACTAACAGCTACAAGTACTTAGTATGTGGGGTTTCTCAAATAAAAATCAAGTCTAAGGCTCCACAGATGGAGAATGGAAAAGAACAAGGTCTTTTGTGTCCTGAAAACAGTCTGTTTACTTGTTAGCTGAAAGACTTTCCAGGCACTATCATCAGTTGTTTAATTTTGCTCTCTATGTGACCTAATCTGCAAAGTGTTCTTGGTGAATGCTTTGCTTAAGCTCTGTAGGTAAGTGCTTAGCATACTTTTCTTGCCAAAGTACTCAAGGCGGACAGGTCTGAAACAGTTTTAGACGTGATCAGAAGGTCTCTAGGCACCTAAGGAAATTTAGTGCTGGAAATTTGTATCCCAATGGACTTTAGTTACCTTAAGCCTTAGCATGAGGTTTTGGGATACAATTAGGAATTTAAATGCCTGAAGTTATAGTACTTAACTTTATGATCTAGTACTTATATTTTCTATAAAATGCTTCCATCCTAAGCTGTTCTATAAAAAGGACAAAACAGAATTTCTCCAATGTATTGTGCAACCAAATGTATTAAATCTCCCAATATTTAATGATCACCTATGAGGCAATGGAGCAAAATGCCAACTCATATAGATAATTAACAAAAGACACCTGCTACTATGATATAGCAGAATTTATTCAGTCGCATTACAGAATGTTTTACCTTTGCCAGCAAAAAAGCCCTGCAATGATAACACTGTTACAGTAATAGCTAGAGATTTTTCCTCATATTCATGGCCATTAACTAATCTTTAATCAACTATGGCATAATATAATATGACCATGTAGGAAATGGGATAAACTTTGGAAATAGAAGTTGCAGTCAGATTTTCCTTTTTGAAGTGACTCAGTAGTAATGCTTTGTTTCAGAGTAATGTGAAAATATTTCCAAGATGGTAGGATGCATAAATTTAGAGTAGTCACTCGGTCCCACAAAAAATCAAGTGATATTCAGTTTGTTCTGAAAGAAAAACAGCAAAATGCAGCTTGTCTGCATTAGTAAAGGGCATACTGGCAATGAGAAGATGATACTAGAAATAGAAACCAGAACCTTTGCTTCAAATTCAAAGTTAGGAATGGAGTAGACCTATGTCCCAAGAGGAGGTGGCTGTCAGAGGGTGGAGATGGGCATGGGAGTTCTGCTCTAGATTTCAGCTGTGCCAGAAAACTGCACCTTTGTTTGCTCATCTTTGCAAGTGAGCCTTAATCTCAGCTGACAGAAAACGTCTTGACCAGATGAAGGACATTCATCTTAACTACCCTCAGTGTTGATGTCTTGCACCACCATGAATACAGGCAATAGCTAATAAGGAAAATGACTAGTAGGTGACCGTTGAAGCAAAATGAGCTTATTACCTGACACTTCGCCATCTTCATTAGAGAAGATTTATGCTAACTATAGAGTCAACATCACTAGATTTATAGACCTAAAGTAATAAAAGGCAAAGTTTCTCTTTACTCAACAAAAGCACCATTGTGGAGATTTATATCAGAAAGCCATTTCATCAGCTTCTGATTAATAATTTATTAACAGCATGGACTCATTCAATTATTTCTTTCTAATATTTTCCCCCTTTTTCTTTCTCCACCAAAAATACAATTCATTATAAAATGCTGTCAAAGGTGACTGATGCAATTGAAGATGAACCTCTTAAAAAGAAATATAAAATTCTTGTTTAGAAAAAAGATGTCAACTTTCATACCCGTAAACTAATGACTGATAATGACCTACACAATGACTAATAATTATAATCTTAAAACAGTATTTGACCATCCATTATTGCTTCCTGAAGACAAATATTGGGAATACATTTTTACAGGGATGAATAATTTTATTACTGGCAATATAATCTGTAGTTATAGAATTTGAACTCTTAATAGGAGTAACAGGATGAAACTAAGGATAAGAAAATTTTGTCTAAATATTGAGACAAACTTCTTAATAGTGAAATCTATTATACTGTGCAGTCATTTCTAGGAGCACATTATTTTGATATTTATTTTACTCTCACTGCCCCACAAGTCATGCTGATTTCAAGACCGAAGCACTTCATGGAGTTTGACTTTAAACACAGATGATTGAAAAAGAAAACCACATACATTTCAAGCTAACCTTTCTGTGATTGCTTCTATTTTCTTCTTTTTGTACAACACCCACTTACCAGGAATTGTAAAGCTCTGAATAAGAAGTATGTCTGCCTGCTGTGGAAACAAATTACTCTTATTTTTTAACTCAATTTGCAAAACATTCTTCCAGATGTTATAGTATTGTCAGATATAAGACAGCATGCCACTTTTACTGTCTCTTTTCAAAACAGATTTTGGCATAAGAAAGGGATTTCTCTATATACTCTACATTCTGCCATTTCATTAATTCATTTTTAAAAAAATCTTAAGCACACTTGTGAAGGGAGGAAGTCAGATAATAATACTGTAATACCAGTTGTTCACATATTTTTTCCCTGATAGTTTGGAACTGGTGACACAGTGCATTACAGAGTCTTTCCCGATCCCAGGAATCATCTTTCTTGAACCAATTAAGAGGAAAATGTCAGAAAAAAAAAGGTTTATTGTTTGATTTGGGGAGGGAAGCTTCACCAATGATGATCAGTGGTGATTTCTTGGATTTGTTGCCTACATGAGGCAAGGTATTTGCATATTATATGTACCTATAACTGAACTTATAAGAAAAGCTGCACTAAATTTCTTACCATTTTGCTCTTACTTTTGCTCTTACTGGTCAACCCTCAGCCTGGCAGATGGTGGTGAGCAAGCAATCCAGGAGCATCTCTAGTCATTATGAGCAATACCAATCTTGTTAATTAATTTCACACAAAGCTGTGTGTGACCAGTAATAACTCTTTACACCCGTCTGTTCTTGCTGGGTAGGATTAGATTATGTTGAGGTGGACTGTCTTTATGATATACCCAATACTTTATTTCATCCAGTCACTGTGAGGGAGATTGGTATGAATAGGACATAATTAATGATGAATTTGCAGTAAATAATGTTACATATTTATTCTTCAGAGATTCATCAGAGGAAAACTAGACATTTTTAAATTCATAGAAGTATTGGTTATAAAGGGTTTTGTACATAAAATGTTAACAGGGACCTGAGGATAATAGTAAAAAAATTTTATTGGAGGATTCACTACAGATGCAGGATTAGAGTTATATGATACATTGCTTCTCTTTCCATGTTATTCCTCCACAGCTGAGACTCATAACTTAGAGGTTATATTCATGCTGTGATTTTTAATACACAATATACTGATGCTTGTATGTCTTTAAATGAGCATCTGTAGAAGAGTGGACATATGGGTCAGATGGTCAACCCCAGCCTCCGATTGCTTACAGTGGCCAGCAGGAAATGCTCAGAGAAGGTCAGAAGGCAAAGAGTAATTTTTCCCCCAGAATTTTCTCTGAGACTTCTGTGATGTGTGGCTCAGAAAGCCCTTGGGCCAGAAATGAAAGGGACAGCGATTTTATTGATCTCTGTCATACCTTCTTTCCATCACCTTCATTTTAGGCTGAACAATCTCAGTCATTCCTTCTACAGAGGCGACACACCTATCAATAAAATGCGGAATTCCTATAAGTATATTTTGGCTTGTGATGATTGCTTCATCCTTTTATGTCTTTGCTGTATTGCTTTCAAGCCCCTTATTAAAATTTCTCTTTTTATAGTGCAAAGTTTTGTTTGAGTGAAGAGAAACACACAAGATCTGCCTTTGGTTAAATGAGAAAGAGAACTCTCAAACCATGATCTTTAGTAGTATGTACTATGTTTAGTTCATATTCTCTTCTTTTTTAGACATAAGTTCTGTAAAGTCCTTGGATTATAAATTACTTAGTCAGTAGTTGTCAGCACTCAACAATTACCTCTAGAATAATCTATAAGAATAAACTAATAATCTTTTTGATCTATAAGTCCTTAGACAATCATAGTATATTGCCTACTACTTTATCATGCTAATTACAAATGCAAAGCAAAAATCTAGCACATATATTAGTATGTTATTTTTCGCGCTTAGAAACATAGAAGTGACATGTATTGGAAAATCATTAGGAATGATTTATCTTCAAAGCTAACTTGTTATTACATGATAATGGTTTTGGTATTTTCAACCCTAATAAGGGATGTGATATAATTTATCCAGCTAAACATTCCCAAAGCACTGCTGGAGAAAGCAGCTATGGGCGGTATATTTTCTGATTTTTGAACGACGAAATTATCTTAGCCAATAATATATTAAAAGTCTTTTATTATGAGTTGTTCCTGTGACTCTTAATTGACCTATTATTCAATTTTGACTGCTTGTGAACTAAAGATTGAGAGGCTTAAAATACTAAATCTCCAACATGTGTACTTTCTAAGAAGCTAGTTGCACATTGGGTATGCCAATAAGAAGCTTCCATTTAAACTAATGCCCATATTCACTCTGGTGTGAAAAAACAGACCTAGATTTAATTCAGTGAAAACATAAAACATAAACATTTTTTATTCCCCAAATATGGAACTATAGCATGGGTAAGGTGCTAAGGGATCCCCCTGTGCCTTCACTTCTGTGAGAATGAATAACATTCAGCATCATACTCTTCTCCTTATCCAAAACTGTATATGTTTTAAATAAAGGTTTGTTAAAATACGAGCCACCTTTTTCACATAGAAATTTTTGTTAGCTCAGGATTTCTTCTTACCATATCACTAGTTTCTCAGGATTTTCAGGCTCCTGCTGAGACTAAAAAGGTACCTTTTGGTGACCATTTAGAAAGGATATACGCAAGAAAGCCGAGTCTAGACAAATGACTGAAGTTTAATACAGAATATAGCCTGTTGGCCAGAAGGGGCTCTGGGAAAAGAGAGTGCTTACAAGTGAGGTGTCATACCCAGCAAAGTTTTGCTGCTGCTCTATATGTGAAGGAAGAGGATTAATATTTCTAAGGAAAATAGAAAAATTTTTCCTGTAGATGTTATATTTATGTAGAATTAGATGCCTGTCAGTTAAAGTAAAAACTTTTTTTTTTTTTTGATAGTTGGAATATAACTGTACCTAACTGTGAATTCTCTCTTTGTATTGTATCTTCTGCCTTGGATTGTATCCTCCATTAAAATCATCTTGTAGTATGATCTCCACTTTAGATTATGCTAGAGAGATAAGCGATATCTTGGATAAGAAGAAATTGATTATGTTAAAAATCACACTGGAGAAGAATTATGGATGTTCTACTTCAAAATTGCTGAAATCTGTAACAGACTTGTTATATGCAATGTATTTAGTATAGATAAAAATCTTTTAAATATTACTGAAACCAAATATTCCTGGGAATAGTGGGAATTCGTGATCTATCTTAACTTTCCAAATACCTGTGAAGCTGAAGATGCAATATTATCTGGAATCTACACCTAGACCCGAGTGGGGAGGTGACAAAAATCACACAGAAGCATTCTGGTGATTATTCCTGTTAAAATGGTGTTAGCATTAAGCAATACACCAAAAAAGAATGTGAAAAATACTCTGTTCAACAAAGAAAATAATGTTTTAAAGGTCAGAAAGTATTTAAATAAGGTAAGAATTGCCGGAAGTCAAGCAGAGCTAGATCCAGCAAAGGAAATTATCCAAGAACAGATCAGGGTGAACACAGTAGTTGAGCTTTCCACTTTCCATACTTTTAAAAAGTAGATTTCTGCAGCAAATAACTGTCATTTACAATTTGATAGATTCCAAAGTGTACAGGGAAATTTTTGTTTGGGGGATTTGGGATTTTTTTTCAGGTTTCTTGATGATATGTTCCTCCTTCTCCTCTCTCTGGGTTATAAGTGCTTGGGTGGAAATGGCATGTAAGAAGAAAAAATAAATGCCTCAGCTTCCAGGAGTAAGGCTTTGAGGCTAGGATTTTGATATCTGTGAAGTAATGTGTGTATATACAATGCCCTAAAAGGGAGCTATGGTAGTCAGGACTTTGGGCACATTGGCCTATCCTAAGGGATATGTTCTGCCTGCTAATCCCCTTTCTCCTCAGTTCCTATCTCCTACAGACAGAATTGATGTGGTGGTGGATATTAGTACAGTTTTCCTCTTGAACCAGGCCTTCCTTTCCAATGCTTTGGAGATTCAAGCATGGCATGCCAATGTAGGGGCTGCCAGGAGCTGGGTGGCAAATGCCTGCCCCATGCCAGAGAGCCCTGTCCCTTACATACCTGAATATTTTTGTTTGAAGTTCTCCCATTCTCCCTGTTATTCCCTGTTCAACCTTTCTATTATGAAATTTGGAAGGTAACATAACATGACTTAAAAGGTGAAATTGGGAGTGATAGATCACCATAAAATGTTATCTGAAAACCAAGAAATGAAATGGTCTTCTGCAAAATCAACATTATGGAAACAATGGCTTTCAGTATATAAAGAAGTCTTTTTTTAAGAGCTATAAAATATCAGACTTTCACATCTTGTCAAACCTCACAGCTCTGGTGTTGGTTCAAAGCTCCATTTAGCTGCCATGTATTTTTCCCTTTTATTTCCGTTTCCATCATTTTTGATTACCAAGATTTGATGAATTGTTATCACAAAAACATAAGAACTGGCCACTTGAATCAACTTGCTTTTCTGTCAAGAATGTCTCAGCAGTAGCTTTCATTCCTTCTTTGAAAGATTTCTCTTCAAGTCAGATGGAAAGCATTATTTTATAAAGAAGTACCTTAATGCTTTATAGCTCAATTTTCCAATGCTTCTGGAGAGAGACAGAAAGACTTAGGAGTTGAAGGCACTTGGCACCCTCCAGGAGGCACTCTGCATAGCAGAGGATTGAATCATTAGATACGGTACTTTTTATAGTGCACATACAAAGAATATTGGCTTTGAGCTCTGTTTTGTGCATCTGTACAATGTTCCACTTTCTGGTAATACTTTTACAATTGCTGTACTTGCTATACTGTAATCGAGGGTTGTTGGGTTGATTTTTAACCTGCTTCTCTAAATATCATAGAAGACCTATCATTGCAAAATATGATATTAAATATGGCGTCTTTAGGTGGTTTCACAGAGATAAAATTTATTCTTTTTTCTGTTGAGGAGCCTCTATTTGAGGTAGAGTGAATATTGCTTATTGTTTATGTGTTTTCCAACACATCTGTAAAGTTTGTTACATTATTATTATTATTAGAATGTGGATCAGCAGGACAAGTAGCAAAGGGGAGCAGAAATGCTGCGCACTCAGGCCAGCTGCAATCCTGGCATATATGTAAAGTAACATGGCAAAGTGAGGTGAAATTAAAGAGGATGGTGAATGATGTGTGAACAGGTGGGAAAGTTATATCAAGACCAGCTGAGGTGCTAGGAATGGAAATTAGTGAAATGAGAGTTTCAAAGGCTAAGAACAAAGAGGAAAGAGGTGCTTCTAAGGAGAGCAATTACAGAAACCCTGCTGGGTGCATTACACAGCCTTAGGTAGACTGCAATAGATAATGGCTGAAGATAAAAGGAGAGAAGTGAGAGCCTAGGGAGCAGTGGACCAGAAAGCCTCAAACATGGGAGCAGGGAGAACCTGGGGAGGGAAGGAAAGGATGCCTCAAAACAGGGAAATCCACAAAAAGGCTCAGGCACTTTTCCTGCAATGCTTACCTGCTACCAGGCAACCCCCATATACTTCGTCTAACTGTTCAGGAACTTGGTGCCCATAAGCATCACAGTTTTGCTTGCAGCATCCTTTACTTGCCAATTGACATTTCCCAGGCACATGCAGAATTGGTGCCTATGGGCCACTGGCAGTTTTATTCTCTGATATGGAACCTAAATTTGTCATGTTGGGAACCTTAATTTTTAGTATCGTGATGCTATTGGATGGGAAGGGAAGAAGAATTGTCATAAGTGAGAACATGGTCAGGGAGATTTGAAATGTGTAGAAGAGAAGACACAGAAAATAATCTACTGAAAGAAATTGAAATAAAAGAAACAACTAGAAATAAAACCAGGAAAGTATAAAAGGGATTGAATAAACCAGTGAATTAAATTACGCAGCCAAAATACTACCAAAAAGACCACATGGTTTTATATACCAGATAAGCTAGTTCAAATTCAGAAGTTTTCTTAAATTAAAAATGTTAGAGTATTTTTTTAATACCAATTTGTAATAAAAAGTAGAAATTTTGAACTATCATATAGGAGAGGTATTTAAAAATGTATTTTGGGGGATAAAATCTAAACTTTTTTGTAGAAAAGTGGAACATTTAATGTTGATTTAAGAAACGCTTTCAAAATATATTTTTGAAATGACTGTATTTAAAACCACTGCAGCTTCATTTTAATTTCTTCAAAATAATGCTTTTAAAATAACTCTATCTTAATTCAGTTTTGTTTCCTTTTCATATTTATCTTGTTTCAAAACCCAAGATATTTGCATTGTTTCTATTTTATTTTTCATTTTGCAGGGGTTAAAACTGTTTTTTGTTCTAGACATCAGCTTTTTTAATATTCTGTTTATCTTAGTTTCTTTTGAAAGTGTCTCCTGCTTGATATTACAATGAAATATACTGAAGAATAAAATTAGACAAGCTCTCAGGATCTTTATAAAAACAACAAAGCTTACATTCATTTTAAATTATTAAAATAAAGTGAGATAGGCAGGGAATTTAGGCTTCTTTTTTGTTATTTCTTTTCTTCAGTTTCCCGTTTCCTGGGGGAACATGTGAAGATGCCACACAATGGTTGAGACAAACTGGATGCGGCTGAGAAGTGGAGATATTTGAGTAAACAGTGCAAGACCAGCTATTTTAGTATGTCAGGTACAATAACAGCCTAAGTTCAGAGTGTAAAGGAAATTGCTTCACCTTGCTTAGAGCAAGTGTGTGCTGATACACCTCTGGGTGTGTCTGGAAGTTGTTGAATATGTCATACTTGGTAATATATTTTGTGGAAACCAAAAGACATCCAGTCAAGGAAGCTATGGTGCAGAATCTCTATTACTGTGTTCCTTAGCTGCTGACTGCCAGAGGTTTTTAAAACTTTTCTTTTTTCTATTTCATTATATCATGCATTGTTCTCATGAAGGTTTCATGGGCTGGAAGCTGTAGAAATCCATTTCTTCTTCAATAAATCCCATAAATAATATTGGGTCAGAATATCACACTATAAATCAAGAGAGATTTCTTAAGTTGAAAATAGTATAAAGGGCTTTAAATTTTTACCATCCCAGTTATTTCATCATTTATTCATATTACATCAAATTACAGCTGCAATCGTGCATTATACAAAAGCACTAGGACCATTTGGGAGAACAAAAATAAACACAAAATACGATTGGAATAGACCTACTGAATAGCTTCACTTTAGGTGAGCAAAAATCAGAAAGGAAAGTTTCCATGCTTCAGCAATAATTCTTCATTCTCAACAATTACCTGGGACTCTGTAAACACTGGATAAAAAAATTGTGAAGATAATTCAGTCTTCTTTCACCCTTTGATTTTTTTTTTCTTCTTTTACTGTGCTCCAATTCATGAGTGAAGAATTCAGTGTAATAAATTAAACAGAAGCCCATATTCAAACATATAAGTTCTTTTTAAAACAAATGAGGTAATTCAATTGGGTTAATTTGTTTGATAAATTCGATTATTTTTGGCAATATAGCAAAATATATGAAACACTGCATTCATTTGGATTATGCTCCATTAGGTCAATTATGTGAATATAACTCAATAATAACATGACAGAATAAAGACAAATATTGAAAAGTGATGAGCTTTTACTTTGCCAATTTCATGAAGAGGTGAAAATTCATATGACAAAGAACATAGTTTGTATTAGGCAAAATTGCCTTTTTTGAATAGTCAGTTTAATATAGGGAGGTAAAGACATTTAAAGATATCTTTTATATGAGTCTTACGGATTGATTTGAGCTGGAGAGAGCAATAAAAAGGAATGTATCATTATATGATGTCCCACAGGCATATATATAGTGCCATAATCTCACTATATCTGTTAATGGTCAAAATCCTAATGGCACTAACGTGAATATTGTCCGTTTCTTAAAGAATTACTTTTAGCAGAATAATTGCTCCTCTCTGTTGTCCTGTATCTACAAGTTCAGGAGCTTCATTTTGACAAATATATGAACTTACTCTCCTAGCTTTATACTGGAACACCATGGAGATGACAGGACTCTTGAACCTGAATGTCAATATTCTCACAGCATTGCTTTGGTTTTTCAGACCTTCCTGATTTTCCAGAGTCACTTCACCTCTCAGAATCTTTAGTCTGTAATACTGGGGTGAAAATCTCTAAGAAATAGTTTTGTTGTTTTTTTCCATTTCAGTTCCTGGCACTATCACTTCTTTTCACAGACAACATTGAAGCATATTTTTCAAAACTATTCTTAGCGTTTCTTATTTCTGGAAATTAAGCTGAAAAAGCTGGAGTCAAACACTTCTGAACTTTCACAAAAAACCTGAAGTTTTTACTTCAGTATTAGAATTGGTTAAATGTTTGATTTTTTTTTTCCTATACACCCATGAAATTACTACTTTTTAAAGGTGCTTATGAACAATACCTATTAATAGAGACTACCCACATCTCCTCTACAAACCAAACAGGGCTGGTTGCTATCAGTTTGCACAAATTATTTGGTCTAAGCTATGTAACTCTCTAATCATTGACAAGTTATCTATGGAACTTTAATTATAAATCATACCTCACCAAGTGGGGAACATATTTTTTTCAGAAAGTAAATATATATTTTTTTGGCTGGTAAGCTGGTGATTCAGAAAGCTGACAAGGAAATATGAATTCCAGATTAACCATACAATGACAAAACACCAGAGTTCACACATCACCATAACATGTGAATGTAAGTGCCTGCATCTTTTTGTTTCAGTTCCATCATCTTAAATGCTTATTTTTGTATTCTTTTCAACTCCATAGATCAGAATATCAAAGACTGAAATTTTCAAACTTGCATTTGACATTTCCCACTGGGCGGAGTTTATTCCTTCTATTTACTGGTGTCAACCAGGTTTCAGTCTCATGCTGAGCAGATGCTTTACTAATGCTTTTCACAGTGGTTAATCAAATATTTATGCAGCACATGAAGGAAATATACTTACATTTCACTGCGGACGATTGAATAAGTTCTATACCATTTCCCCAGTGAACAGAGTCACTTCCAAACACTTTCAATTATTCATGTCCTAATTTGCAAATATTGCAAGGAGTTCTTATCTGGAAATGCATGCTAATCCTGTAGCTGAGGAGAAAAAATGAAATAATTCCTTCCATGCATAGCAGATATATGGTAAAGAATGATTCTTTTCTCTCAATATCGCATGTTCAGTGCCAGGTCCTGACTAATTTAGAAATCAATGCTAATCTATAAATTTAGATAATTTTTATTTCCTTCGTTACAGCTGAAACATCCTGATACTTTGTACGTTCTTGTGTTTAGAAATACATAGGTGGTTTAATCCTAAATAATATGGAAAAATCTTGGGAAAGTAATATATCAAAAAAGCAATGTATGCAATATCTTGCCTCTGCCCTCTAAAATGTGGATAAAAGCATTTTGAGGAATTTGAAATTGACAGATAGGAAAACCAAGGTCCTGATTTGGCAGACTCTTTGTTTAGGTAGTCCTTACTCATACAAACAATTTCATTTAAATTTTGCTGGATTAGGCACTAATGCATAATGTACACTTTATTACTTTTCAGTTGCATTCTTTTTGTTGTGACAGTCAAGAATGCTTGATTTGATTCCTAGGTAATGCATTAAACATTAATTGGAATTCTATACATAATTAAGATAAATGTGCAGTTAACTGATACAGAGTATTATGTGTATAGGCAAAATATAGATAAAAATAAAAAGGAAGAAGCTATTATTCTTAAATCTGAGCTGGCATCAAGCTGGGAGGAACTACAAACATGCTTGAGGAGAGAATTAAAAGACAAAACGATCTTGAGAAACTGGAGAAGTTATTAGGAAAAAAAATGCAATTCACTAAGGAGAAACACCTGGCTTTTACATACAGGTAGGGACAATCAGGTCCAAATATACAGAATGGAAAGTATACATCTGGGCAACCAAACTCCAAAAGCAGGTCTGGAGATGAAAATGGATCCAAACTGGTCATGACTGGGTAGCATCACACTGTGGTAAATGGGCATAGGGGTATTGTCAATGTGTCAAGCAGTCTTTCTGCTCAAGCCATTATTGATAAGGCTTCAGTTAGAATACTTTGTTCAGATTTTGGTGCTGTGCTCTAAGTAAGAAATGGGCCACTGAGAGAGCCTTGAGAAGACAAGAAGAACGAACACTGGTCTGACCTATAAGACAGACTGAAGAAGTTGTAATTTAGGGAGGAGAGCCTGGTGACTACATTTTCAACTATGTAAAAAAGAGCTGTGTGGGGAAAAGGAAAATCCAGCTATGAAAGTAAAGGTCTTCATCTATAGCATGTGAGGTTTATAGCAGACATCAGGAAGACTTTGTGGAATGGAATATTATGAATGTTAGGAAATGTGGAAACAAACTTTTTTAGGAACAACTTTGATTAACTCCTGTCAGAAATGGCTTATGGAGCTCTGATCCCACCTTTGGCTAGAAGATGAATCACATCTGCCCAGAGGTCCTCCCAGCCTCTCTGTGATTGTATCCAATAGTCTTACCTTACTGAGCATCTCCTTTTTCTTTTCTTTTCTTTTCTTTTCTTTTCTTTTCTTTTCTTTTCTTTTCTTTTCTTTTCTTTTCTTTTCTTTTCTTTTCTTTTCTTTTCTTTTCTTTTCTTTTCTTTTCTTTTCTTTTCTTTTCTTTTCTTTTCTTTTCTTTCCTTTCCTTTCCTTTCCTTTCCTTTCCTTTCCTTTCCTTTCCTTTCCTTTCCTTTCCTTTCCTTTCCTTTCCTTTCCTTTCCTTTCCTTTCCTTTCCTTTCCTTTCCTTTCCTTTCCTTTCCTTTCCTTTCCTTTCCTTTCCTTTCCTCTTTTCTTTTCTTTTCTTTTCTTTTCTTTCCTCTTTTCTTTTCTTTTCTTTTCTTTTCTTTTCTTTTCTTTTCTTTTCTTTTCTTTTCTTTTCTTTTCTTTTCTTTTCTTTTCTTTTCTTTTCTTTTCTTTTCTTTTCTTTTCTTTTCTTTTCTTTCCTTTCTTCTTTCCTTTCCTTTCCTTTCCTTTCCTTTCCTTTCCTTTCCTTTCCTTTCCTTTCCTTTCCTTTCCTTTCCTTTCCTTTCCTTTCCTTTCCTTTCCTTTCCTTTCCTTTCCTTTCCTTTCCTTTTCTTTTCTTTTCTTTCTTTTTTTTCTTTTCTTTTCTTTTCTTTTCTTTTCCTTTTCTTTTTTCTTTTCTTTCTTTTCCTTTTCTTTTCTTTTTTTCTTTTTTTCTCCTTTCCTTTCCTTTCCTTTCCTTTCCTTTCCTTTCCTTTCCTTTCCTTTCCTTTCCTTTCCTTTCCTTTCCTTTCCTTTCCTTTCCTTTCCTCTCTTTCCTCTCCTTTCCTTTCCTTTCCCTTTCCTTTCCTTTCCTTTCCCTTTCCTTTCCTTTCCTTTCCTTTCCTTTCCTTTCCTTTCCTTTCCTTTCCTTTCCTTTCCTTTCCTTTCCTTTCCTTTCCTTTCCTTTCCTTTCCTTTCCTTTCCTTTCCTTTCCTTTCCTTTCCTTTCCTTTCCTTTCCTTTCCTTTCCTTTCCTTTCCTTTTCCCTCCTCCAAATTGTATTTCTACAGCTGGCGGATTCCTAGGCACAAAGATCAACAGTGGAGACTCCTGGGACTTTGATTTTCAAAACAACATGATGAATTCTCAGCCCCATGAAGTGGTTTATAATTCAAAATATTTTTTTTTTAGTTAAAATATAGGCTTTTAGATAGCTTAAAGATGAAAATAATTAATACCTTAAAAGCTGAAGGAATGGGGGAAAAGAGTGCCTAACTGGATCTCTGCTTTAGCAACATGCATGATCAAAGTTTCAGAATAGAAAATATTCAGAAAAATCTTATGAAGTGTTTTGATACAATTAGGTATAATCACTATCTGTAGCAATGACGATGCTACAATATACAGAAAGAAATTTATAATACAATAATTAATGAGTCTACAGACTTAAATTACTTATACATTATCACTTATCTGTGCATTCCTTCACAGAAGATACAATTATATTTATTGCATGAAAATTTAAAAAACACCTGTTGCTATGCCTGAGACTTCATCTTGCATTTCAAAATTTATCATTATACGCATTTTTTACCACTTTACACAAATGAGGTGAATCAAACTGGAAGTAGTGGCTCATCGGCTTCAAACTAACTATAATAGTCACTATATTTTCTCCCTGTTCTGAAAAGATGGGAAAATTTTAAAGTAGTTTTATTACAACTGGCATATTTGCTGTAGAATATAACATGCATTTCCAATAGCAATCCTCATCAAGACTAGCTTGCTTTTAGTTATATGTCAAACTTTTGATACAAATAATTTAATATAGAAAATTGTGGAACAGTATGAAAACTTCTGTGTGAAAATGTCTTCATTTAAGACGGTTTGGCCAGGCATGGGTACTCACAGTATATTAATTGTAATGTGTCCCTTCTTGGTTGATGAACGGTCTTGCTTGCTAGTAGTTTTCTTAATGTGTCGTTTCTAGCATTTATGAACATAAGCAAAGGACAACATAAAAAAAAAAAGCCCACCTAATTTTTCCTCTGCAGTTACATTACTGTATTTCCATGTACTTCATTATTTGACAGAGAGGAGAATGGATTAATCTTATACTGTCCTAGCCATACATTCTGAAACAAAATCTCAAGCTGTTTCATTGCTTCTGAGTAGAAACGCTTTGGAATTTTTTTCTCCGTAGGAAATTTTGGAAGTTCACTCAGAAAAGATGGTGGATATCAAGACTTCGCACTTAACAGAAATTCCATTTTCTCATCTTCTATCACAAAAGATTAATTGCTTTAAAGTGTAGGCAATGTTCTTTATATTATATTTACAACAGTTAAAACATGGCCTAAGAAAAAAAAGAAAGAAAACTAGCAACATCACATATGAGTTATTTTTCTGTCAAAAGATATTTCCTATTGTAAAAAGCCTTGTACCTTAGGAATCTTGTCTTGCATAGTGAGGTCTTTTCTCTTTTTACAATTTATTTTCTTAGCTATTCTACCTAAATAAAACTATTACTGTGATAAAGAAAGTGTAAAAAGAACTGAGAAAATGGAAACAAAGATAGACAAAGGGTTTGCAAGAGAAAAAGACATTGGTGTAAAAAATTAAGATTTCTCTGAAATTAATTTTTTCCAATTGAAAACCTACGCTCGAATTTACAACAGTCTTGATCCATATTAAGTGAGTGAATGTGACTTCAGGACATACAGGGGACAATAACTCCAGGAATGGAGTTTTCGCTCCAGGGGAGAGAATCCTTTTATCCAATGAAACAGTGATCAAGATGGTTTTACTAGAAAGCAGAGGAAGCTGAAGCTGGGTGGGAAATCCAGTTGCTATGCCACAAAGTTTTAAAAAAGAATTTACATGGGAAAGAAAGTAAAGACAAAATCATAAAGATTAAAAGTACTGCATAAAATTAAGAACTATGTTGCATATAAAATATAGCATCAATAAATGTTCATGAAAGTAGGTATAAAACACATCTGTGGCAGTAAACTACATCCAATGCCAAAAGAGCCTTTAGATTATAATTAACAATTAGAACATTATTTTAATTAATACATATTAAACTACCATATCATTAATATGTCAATTAAAAAGTCACATTTCATAGAATGGGTGACTTTAGTGATCCACCCAGAGGACAATAAGTGATGGACTAAAGCTATTGTGGAGTTTGCAATAAACAGGCAGGCTTAGCAACCTGCTTCAAAGACTTGTATTCATTAAACATACATTATCATATAGAAGGGTTTAAATCATACATTTTTCATTTTTTTTTAAAAAGATTAATTCTCTTCAGACATAGCTACTGTTAGAACTTAAGAAAAAGAATAACATTTTTGATTCATTAAGGTTTATATGAAAATGTTGTCTATTCTGATTGGGATGGCTTTGTATTCAGAAATGATACTTTTCTGAAGCTTTTGAGACAACCACTTTTTACTCCTTTTTGATGAGGGGAATTATTTCATGCAAAACCACTATCAATTATTACAATTTTCCTTGACAATATTATGAGGAATTTTTCAGGAAAATATTGAGAACTGCAAAAGACATTCCACGTCTTCAATTCAATCCAATAACTGCATTTGCTCAGTGCAGAACAAATGTTAGAGGTCCTTCCACGCAGTGCACCAGTGTTACAAGGACCTGAGTAGCCAAGGGACTCATATATGCTCTGTTGCTTTTATTTCGATTTGTGCCCTTCCTTGGTCTTTGTGATTGCTGTTCTTTTCCTATTGTGGTGTGAAATTTTGGTTCAAATGAAGTTTACTGTGTAACTCCTATTATTCTCAATAGAGAAGAAATTTTTCTGACTCAAAATGTGTTCTATCCTCTTGCTTTCACTTTTCTTTTCCATTTGCTCCATTGGTGTTTTTCTGTTGCCTTATTGAGGTTGCTGCTATTAACCAACTCCTGGCTTCACTGCTCCCCTGAGTACCATGTTCCACTGCACACTGATGGTTGAATTCTCTATATACTTACTCTACAAATTATTTTAGCATATGCTTAGTAGTTCCTGAAAAAGGTAAATTTGAGGCCTTATTTCCATACCAAACTCTTCTTACCTTCCTCTTCATCTTCACTTCAGTTAGTCCTTACTATGGAGCTGAAGTGTCCCCAGACTATAGGATAATTATTTTGAAAGTTAGAGCTAAACCAGGCAAGTTAACTCTGACATTATTACAAGACATTGGAGACTACTATAATTTTTTCTTACGTATTCTCACTGGCCAGTTTAGCTTACTTGTTTAATAAATGGCATAAATCCAGAAAAAAGCCAGGTATGAAAATTAAGCCTACAATGAATTGACAATTTCCAAGAGATTTTGTTCCCTCTTCCCCCTGCCCCAGCATTTAAGAATTCAATACCTAAGGACATCCTGCTGCAGTACAAGAATATGACAAGTCAAACATTTCAGTTTCTAGGAATTTCCAGCTATAAGAATGACTTTAGAAAAGCCAGAGCTATGTTCTTTAGAAGTCTCTCTAAATTAGCCATTCTTGAGAAATCTCTAGTTGTTTAGAAAGACTAAAAGTGGACACACTAGTTAGAAGAACTTGTGTTAGTGTCAACAGGGCCAGATTCTTGTGGAGTTTTGAAGTGCCATAGAGTAGAGAGCTGCAAGGTGAGAAGCTTATAGAATAAGCATGATGTTAAACCACTTAAAGAACAGTGTAGCTAACCACCAGGTTGCTGAAAAAATGGTACAGATGTTTCCCGTTCCTACTTCAAGTTCTGTGAAGAAGTCTTTAACAATTTCTTTTGATCAAGTGTTATAACAGGGATTTGTGGCTGATGGGAGGCAAACACTGATCCCAGGACATTTTATACTTGGTATTCAAAAAGAAGGATGCTTTCTGGCACATGGATCATCACATTTTATCCTGGAAACGAATATTCCTTTGCTGTCTGACTTCTTCAGCCTCATGTTGTACATACCACAGGAGGCCATAGACTCTATATACGGTTGCCTCCCAGTGCACAAATAAATGATTTGGGCTTTGTTTATTCTGCTTGTGATGATGCTAAAGCAGTTTAGTGGGTAAACAGTTCAAATTTTTGTCCTGACTTTTGGGCCTAATCATTTAAACCTGGCAAATATATCCAAGCATCCTTTTTTGAGAGATTTATATATGTTTAAGAAAATCATTTTAGGAATCAACCCAGCCACACCATCACAAGACTAATAGATTTTATTTCTATATACTGATTGAAGTGTGGCTTTATCCCAAGCTGGAGGACACATACTGTCTTAAAAACAACTGCATTAGCTGATGAGTTTCCTGGATGCAGCTGCTCATTGCTTACTGGTCCCAGAATGCTGTTTGCATTCAAGATATCCTGAGATTAGGTGAGATATTATATTTCAGTCTTTTAATATAACCTGATTAATTTTTATGGGAGTGGATTAGGGAGAGATTTCACAAGTATTCTGCCATTAGCAGAGATGAGAAGGTGTTGTTGAGAGACAGAGTGGAGATGGATCAGGAACCTCTTCAACCAGGTAGCTGGAACTGGTAAACAAGGTGGTGTCACAGCCTCAGCTCTTTCAGGTGTACAGCAAGACAAGCCTTCTTGCACTGTGAGTAATGAGTCTGTTAGTCGTTCAAAATGGAGGAGCAACACTTGTGAAAACTACAGGCCTTTTTAAATAATTAAATGTACTGCAGTGAAATATGCCAAGATTCTAGCAACAGAGTCCAAATAATTTGTAGGTAAATTAATGCATGAGGACTGACTGGAATTCATGAGGCATAGATTAACTTCAGACTCTATAATGAAAGGTTTTGTTTGAATTCAAATTGCCAGTGATATAGAGGCCCAAGTGTTTGCAAATTTTTTCAAGACAAAAAGTGTTTAACAAAACTGGACAGAATAATGAAATAAGTGTTGAACCTTTGTGAGGTTTAGGTAAGTTTTTGAAAAATTTTCTTTCTTCTGCCTCCAAAAGCAGCAACTAGTATCTGCGAGGAGGTACTATGCAGTTTCTCCTGGTTAGTATTTATCAATGTGTATGTGCAAAATGGGGACGTTTCCTTCCTTTCTTTTACAATTGTAAATGTAGACGTTTCCTTGCATATTGTGTGGCATTCCTTGCAGCGAATTGAGAACGCTCCTAACATCGACAGGCTTACTGCACATTTTGCTGATATTCAACAAAAAATATTATATTAATTCTGAGCTATGTTGCTAGTTTGGAAACTGACCACAAGTATCTCATTCAATGCATCTTTATGGAAAGATAAGTTTTGGGTTACACAACTGCAAGTATTAATTAGAAATTTTCAGTTTGATTGGTCTTGTATCAATGGTAGATAATGGTATTGCCTACTAGACCTAAATATCTGTACTGCAAGCACAGACAAAATAAATAAATAAATAGATAAATAGATAAACAAATCTTCCTATGACTTTCCTGTGGTAGTGGACATATATTAAAACCACCCTTTGAAACTTTTTGTTTTCACTTTGAACAATGACATATGCACAAACACTTCTGTCAGCACAGCTAGTAATAATGCATAATTAAAATAAAATCCTCTGGGCTTTGTATGTAACTCTGTTACTCATGCCTTTTTCTCTCTTCAGTTCCAGTGTCATATAATGTATACAATCCCCCGACACTACCCTTGACCTATGAACCCTCTTCAGGAAACACAAGTGTTGATATAATGAGCCCTTCATGTTGCTATTCTCTTTCCATAGAATTTCTGTTTGACAAATAGAAAGATTTTTTTTGGTCACAATTTTGAAAACCATATTTTTAGTGGAATATAGTTAATTTATACTGCTTGTTTCTTTTGTAAGTTTTCTGATTAGCTGTTAGTGTTGTGTTTGGCAAATGCATGTGCTTATGAGACAGAAGCTCTCTTAGGCTCTCAGCCTACAACATTGTAGACCCTTACTCATATCAGGGCCAAACGCTATTTGGATAGACCTTCCCATTATGCCTCAGCAGTGTAAAGAAAGCTTTTTAAAGGATTAAGGGATCATATATGATTTGACCAGTGTATGGAATCCCCGTGTGGTATGTTAGCCCATCCATGATCTCTCTAACCAATGATTCAGTATTCTTCAATCAAATGTCACTATTTCCTTGATTTATTCTGACCTTTTGACTTATTTTTTTCCAATCCTTTCAGTTGTACCTATGCAGATCCTGGCATGCAAAGCCCCACAAGCCCATATTAATTTTCCTTGCTATCTGTTAGCTGCCTGCTCTGATTTCTGCCACAGCCAGCTAAGTTGTCTAAAGAGATGTGTTCTCACAGTTGTGCCATCCAGGATGGGGCCAGTTTTGTTTTCCTCACTAATAGCTTTTCTGTCCCTGACTGCTATCATTATGGACTCGGGAACCTGGGAGCCTTTTACGGTACCACTTCTGTATGTCCTAGCTATGTTCTGGCTTCAGTCTTGGGGCAAGACTGAGCAGTGCAGCAGTCTCACTCCTCCTATTCCCAGCAAACTTCCTCGGTGAACAAGTTTCCATGAATATTAAATCTGGCATGAGGGACAGCTGGCGTTTTCCAAAAAGGACCGTATTTACATAAGAAAAGGACTGGGATCCTGGTGCATGCAGCCCAGCAGGTAAGAAGAAGTTGTGTGGTACTTAACATATTCATGATAGAAGTTCATCACAACTTTAAAGTATTTATTTGGAATTAATGCAGCCTTTACCTGATTTCTTACTTTGCATCCATCCCTGCAAAGGTCTGATTTCTTCCTGAATAATGCTAGTGACAACACTTACACTGAAACAGGCAATGAAAACAAGCTTCTCTCTCATTTTAATTTTTAAATAATTGTATTGTTCTGATCCAGAGATCTTTCTGCAGCAACTTCTCACAACTTTGCAATTTTCTCAGCAATGCAAGCCAAAGTTATACAAATGAGCCATACCAATTTGGGCTTTGAACGTGTGGTTCCAGGCAGCTAAACCTCTGTGGAAGGTGAAAGGTTACAGGGAGAAGGGGTTACAGTAAGCTTCTAGCCTCTTACATAACAAAGTAAGATCGTCTATGAATTTGGAATCAAAACCCACTAAAGAGGGCTCCGCTTTGGTCTGTGAAATAATAAATTGGAAGCATGGTGAATAAGATATGCCTGTCTTTTTTAGATTCTCTTCTTCCTGGGGAAAGTCTTGGCCTATTAGCACTAATAAACTCATTTTGGTCTTCTGAATAGTCTCTTAGTTATTTGAGGTATTTTACAATGAAGGACTGAAGTTGTCTGAAATGTCACTTATCTGAAATGTGGTTGACTGCTGTCCAGGAAAATAGAATTTCTTGTTTAGTACTGTGGAAGTTAACCTGGTTTCTTATAGCAGTGGAGTTCTCCTGTGTAACTACCCACATAAAAGCAAATATTGCTCATGATTCTTGTTTGGCTTTGCAATCAAATGATCTGACAGTTTTCTGGAGGAAGATTAAAATCCAAGTTACTGACCCTTGTTGTCTGCCTGCCCCTCCGAAAGAGGCCGCAGGGACTTCTGATCCTCCTGTGTGCCAGTTCCTTTCAGCCTGGTTCACAATTGGATTAAATACCTCTCCCAGGAGTGGACGGGGGAAGCTGGCCTCTATCAGAGGGGCTGGGGGTGGCAAGAGTACCACCATTCAATTTTAAATTGCCTCCGCAAATCTGGCAGATGCCTGATTTAAATTCTTTTTCCCATACTCCTCCAGCCTCTCTTGCATCAGAGGATTAATGTGGTAGGCCTCTGAAAGCTATTCATTAATGATTGAAAAGTCTCTAGAGGCCAGAAGTTGAAAGGCTGAATTTTTTACGTGTATAGGGAAGAAGACAAGGTAAATAATACATATTTTTAGAGACTATTATACATTTACCATTAGATTTTATTCACTTTGGAAAGCAAATGCCTTTCTTCTAAGTACATAAAAAATTATAGTAGGGAAATATTAGTTGTTATTCTTTCTGAACTTTGAGGTATGGTTTCTCTTTTTGTCTGAAAAACATTCTTCAATTCATTGCAAAATATTTTTCAAACATCAAAAGCTTTTTATTAAACAAAAATAGTGAGGGTTTGATTGAGGAAGAGGAGCAGAGAGATGTAATCTGTAGCACAGCACAGATCTCATTCTCTGAATGTTGGCAAAGCATTGCTGCTCTGTGTGTGTGTGCGCGTGCACGCAGGCACGTGCGTAAATCATTTGCTCAGGTGAAAAGCTTACATTAGGAGCAGTTGTGCTGACTCACTTAGCCAGGAAAATCAGAGGCTGACACAAAATGGCAAATATATTGCAGCATAAAAGGTCACTTCGAAAATTTCTGACAGTCTGGAACATTAGAAGGTCAAAAATCAACAGCACATTGTCCTGTTTGGTTAGACTCTGCTACTACACTCTCTCTATGGACTCTTACTATCTAAAATAATTGCATGCTCTTTTGAAATCAGACAGCCATTCAAAGACCATATTTCCCATTTTAGTAAGAAATGAATCAAGTGTAGCGAACAGCTTATTTTATTCCAGCAGTTCTTTTAACATGCAAGTAGTAGAGTCTTTCAATGAACACACTTCGGTTTATGCCATTAAAGATAATGTAGGAACAATTGATAATTGTCCAGTTTAGGAACTGTGTACCTAAAGCTTGCCTGTATTTTCACCTATGTAATAATAAAAGATCTAATAAAAGACTTTTTTTCTAACTTTCCTCATATTTCTTCCCTGTCTCTAAAACAGTGACAGAATCTCTGCTCATTACTGATGTATCAGTCTCCCTATCCTATCATTTATGAATTTCAGCCACACAAAACTGCATGTTTTTAGCTAATTGTCTTGCTTTGGAAAGACTTAAAATATTTTATGAGAAAAGGCACTGAAGAACAGATAGAAAGATATAGAATATCTTTCCCCAGCTCACCCCAATACTTTATAAACAAAATAAAAACTCTTCCACAAAACATAGAGATTCCTAGAAAACATTTTCATTTTCACTCCCAATTTCAAAAGCTGCTCTTGACAACTCTTTAAAGTAAAGATTTCTTGGAATCTATTTTCTCATCCTTATGTTACCAGCCCATCCCTATTTCACAACACGCAGACTCTGCACCTCACAGACGCCTCTCTGAATGCACCCTACTGTCTCCACAAAGATGCTGTGGGATCCATGTTCAAAAGGTTGTCAATGTCAAAAGACCCACAAGTCATGATCTTGGCCAAACCTTAAAAGAGGTTTTATCAGCATCATGACATCACAGAGTACATACATGGAATTATATTAGTGAGGATTATGAAAGCTTTGTCATGATATTAGCTGTATTTCTTAACATTTGAGAAACATGTGCATCTGGAATAGAATTGCAAAACATATCGAGGATAAATGGAGAAGGAATACGTTCTGCAAAAGGGACATGAATGCTACTCCAAACATTTAAAAGCAAAATGTATTGAATGTGTGAACAGTTTTCCTTTGTAGGGCATATCATAATAGAACATTAGTCAGCTCTGAATAGCTTTATGAAGATATCTTAAAGTAACCTGTACGTATAGTAACTGCAGCAATTTACAGTTATTGTGAGTTACATTTTGGATTCAGAGACTGGACATATTTCAGTGCATTTCATCAGCTAACATCATTTTTATTAGAGCTAAAGAGGAAATATTTGACGTCTTTTTTGCAAGCAGGACTGTTTAGAAAACAGAAACATATTCTTAAGCTGTAAAACCAATGAGACCTTTAAAGACATTTAGCTGTGGAAACTCTGATACAGTCACTGGGAGTCGGAATATCGCAGCTTGATTCTCTGATACTAAGTCATCTTACTTTAGAGCTAACCACAAAAAGATTTTTTTAAAAGTTGGTGGAATTTTTTTAATAAAACTTTTAATGTAACATTGGTTATTGACATTCCCTTCTTAAAAAATGGAATTTAGATTTACAGAAAATGAAAGGTAGAGGAGAAGCCTTTGCCACCCTAGTAGGCTAGGTATGGTAACTGACTACTGTATATTCTACTCCTAATCTGTAACCATGCCATCTAAAAAGTAATCTGCTGGGAGGTAAACCCCTCCGTGGTCTGGATCCTGTTCCAAACCTCCCAGTGTTTGTTTTTGTCTTAAAAGACAAGGATGCAGTCACTGAGTCTAACATTGCACTTGAGGCAGTAGTAGAAAGTTGTCTCAGATTCAGGTCATTGTTATAGACAAGCTTTGAATACAATAAACAGATCCCTGGTTTTATAAAAGGAGATTTTATTCTTGCAGAATAAGCCAGTGTTCTTAACTGTTTTGCTTTGCGATTTGTTCTTTCTGAGGAGAATTAATTAAAATGTTGAAATAAATAAATCCTAGGTCTTCTCTTGAGGCTTTCTTTTTTTTCTGTTTGAATCACTAACCTCTCTGTTGCTACAGACTTAAAATAAAACCCAAACCTTTTATTTCAGAAGAGAAAGTTTATGCAGAAAACTAATTCTAACCTTCTATTCTGACTCCTGTGACAATAGTCCCGTCTCTATGCAAGCAGAACTGTCTGCCAGGAAATTTCTCAGATGTTAAGAGTCAAAGTATAAATATTAGTGAATGTGAGTTTTCTGTAGACAAGAGAGCTCAGAATAATGTTGTGACCTTTCAATTAAGTCATGCATAATATATTTGTTGGCTCTTATCCTTAGTTTCTTTTTTGGCTTCTGTGTGTAAGCCAAAAACTTGGAATGCATCTAGCTGAGGAAAAGATAATATGAAGGATAATGTAAAAATTGGCTTTATGCTACTTTGTAGAACTAAAAAGCACTATGACTTATGGCTGTGGCTTATATCTACAAGCAGTCTCTCACCTTTTTGAATATACTAGCTAGCATCTACCAGGCATTTTTAAAGGCTTTTGCTCTTTGCTGCTGATGGGAAAAGGCCTGTCATGTTCTTTTGTTAAAAGTAACGATAGACTTGTTCTTTGCTAAGAGGTATACATAAAATATGTACAGTAATAAAAAAAAAATCCCTTAGGTAGTATTCTGTAATATTCTGTAAGATTACCATTTCCTATAAATAAAGACTGTAATAAATTGGACACCAGAGGTAGGATACATTGTACCTAACTTTAGAGGTCTACAATGCAGAGTTTTATAACCAAGCTGAGCTCCTTTCATAGTTGGTAGAGAGGACTGAGCATTTTTGAAGGGTGATTCATCAGACCTCTTTTAGACATCCACCTTAGGGTGAGAGTCATTGTGCCCTGAAAGTGGCTATTTCTCTCTAGCTATGAAGGGACTATAGGATGACTCTTTCAGTGTAGACAGTTACCAGCAATAGGTGCCTGCATTTCTCAGATGATTCCCATATATGACTGTATGGGATCCCATATGTCCATTTACTGAAAGGCTTTGGCTAAGGTCAGGGTGCACAGTGCTTTCCTAGGTATAAGACCACCTACAGATAGCTGTAGCTTAGTACCAAGAAACTGTGCACCTCAATATATTTTAGTCTCTGACTACACAGATGTCAAGCAATAAGGCACTGGAGCTGGATCACATCCAGACTGTTTCTTAACCTTGGTCCCCACACCTACATTTCCTGCTGGAGGATGGATGTAGCAGCAGTCCATATCATTAGGCAGCCAGATGAAATTCAGTTACCTACAATTCAAATTACCTTAGCAATACAATTATCAGGACAGATCTGGTAACCACATGATGTTACTGCAAAGGCAGCTGATCCCACGAGATGGCTGCGCCAGGAACAGTGTGCCCCTCACCTAAAAAGGGCAGTTTTCACCCTGGCTGAGAGTCCCGCACACCCAGTTCTTCTCTGACTGTCATCTCAGGCTGGATCCTTAATGTTGACTTGCACCCACACAGGGTGCTTGCAAGCAAAGTATTTACAATGAAGTACATACTCAGATCTATCATCAGAATGATGATGCTTTCAATCTACTTGGCCTAGAGTCAAAAGGAGTGGCAAGACCCTTCCAATTTTAATCCCTTTTACTGCTGTTATTCTTGCATAGCCTACAGCCTTTAGAAACTATATATTTCAAAGCATCTTCTTAACAGTCCTTTTAATAGCTTTAAGATAGATTCAATTTTTCCTCAAATCCTCACATATTGCCTATATGAGAACAAACGTATAACTTAGCTCAGGTCACTTCAGTAAAAGTAATAACTTTTTTTATGCAAAATGTGTAATCCCTTTTTCACCTCAGTTGGTTTTCAGTTATTACTGCTCATTAGTATTTTAAAATGCTAATCATTATGCACTTCTATTCTTCTATTACTCAGAAAAATCGGAATTAATTTTCTGAAACTTTTTTCAAAAAATGTACCCCTAAAATGAGGCAAAGTTTAGGAAGTTTCAGACCCAAAGTTAATTTCATAAGCTTAATAGAATACAAAAAGAGAAGTTATAATGAAAATTTTAACTATATTTTTAGTGCTAAGAAAAAAACTATAATAAAAATGAAGACTACATGCACATAACTTTACTTGTCACCTTACTTGTCAGTGAAATAAATCAGTGCTTAGATGTCAGAAAAAAGGTATTCAAGAAACACCACATCATGGGAGCTCAGTGAATGAAGCTTATTGACCATTCATTACACAGAGATCTACTAGTGTTTAACTGTTGTTCTAAGTGCTATAATTCAAACCAAATCTTTGTATGCTACTAAACATGGGTTAATTTTCACCAGTGGAAAGAATTTTATTCTTTTATAAACATGAAAAATTCCTGCTGGCTTCAGTGAGAGTTGGGCAAAATTACAGGGTTTAGCCTTTTTGCTCATTTTAGAAAGGAAGCATAAAGCAAATCACAGAAATGTTTTCCCAATGCTAGCAATTTAAAGGTACTTCCTATTTAATCATGGGATACTACTAAGGCTACATTGCCATCTTTACATTCAAATTAATTAGCAGCTGAGGAGACAATGCTCTGAATGTTCAACCTGATGATCATATTCTAAGTGTTTGAGATTTCACTTCCAGGTGAGAAAAATGTTTCTCACCAGAATTCCTGAGACTCCTTTGACATAATGAAATCGTTGATTTGAGATTTCAAACATTTGAAGATACTGAGTAAACATACATTTTTGGGAGGGTGAATAAAGAAAATTACTTTTTTTTTTTTCATGGTAATGTACAAGAGCATGGCATCCTTTATCTCTGAATTACCTGTCTTGTCTGTCAGACTATTTCCTCCTATTTTCACCAGTGTTTGTAAATCCAACCATAGGGTGGCTCCAAAAGAAAATTAGACTCTCAGTTTCTTATACATATTGATATGGATTCTTATATGTATAGATCTTTCCAGATATTTTCTGAGGAGCAACATTCTGATACACCATGAACCAGGACACTCTGAGAGGAAAACCTAGAACTCTGAAGAAACACAACAGGTTGTCATTGCAGGAGGCATTGTCACTGCCCCAACCTGACCTTTATCTCCTATAACCGTGCTCAAGCAATAACCACCAGTGACGGTCATAATGGATGCGTCTGTTCGTGATGGCTGCATCTGGCTCAAAGTGGATTTGGGAGACCAATAACAACACAATAGCCAAGGGCTATTGTGCGATGCACCCACCTAACCACAGTGAAGAAACTAAAATCTGTGGTCGGTATGCAATATGACTATGAGTCAACCATCTTACCCCCATAAATAGTGAACAGCTCAAGAGCCCTTTGAGCTCTCCTGCACGGCAGCGGGCTGTGTGCCAGGATCTCCCCTTGAGCAGGGACGCCTCTCAAGGTTACTCCTCGAGGTTGAGAGATTCCTTGCCGCAACAGATCCTTGGTAAGTGACTAAGCATATTAAACTTTGAAATTTTAGCTAAGTGATATAAAGGATTGATTGTGCATATATAATCTTTTAGACATAAACCATTGACCAAGTCTGGGAATGGGATTGGATCCAGCCGCACTTAGACTCCTCTCTGAGAAGGAGTTTAGAAAGCAAGGGGGTCCTTTCTGAATCTCATGCCTCAATGGGAGGGTCTCCCTGACAGTTTTGTCCTGTCCTCTATGCAGTAAATAATCAAGTGTATCTTGCCATTGAATCTTGTTAAACCACTGTTGCATTTACCATTGATATCAATAAAGTATATTTTTGCTTCTCTCTTACGAATGAAGTGCATCACTCCATCCACAACAGTGTGTAATTCAAGGTGATGTTCCTTGTATTCCTGATGGGCCAATGTCCAATCAGTCTGTCAGTGATGTTGGCTGTTACAATGTCAGCCTTTTGAATTTCCTGTGGGAAATAACATAGGGAGATAAAGTTTCCAAACGAATTTCCCAAAGAAAAACAGAAGATCTTTTCATGTCAGTTTTAGTCATTTAGATACGTGAGGTAACTGCAACCAGAATTTCCCCATTTACCTGAAAGATGTTAGGGATTTCATGCCAGGGGTTCTTTCCTTATCCATTACTGTACAATTAGACAATATGTGACAGAATCAGATGAAAATTAGCTATTACCTTCAATTGTTCCACATTCAGTCCTTCAACATCTTGTCTATTTAGCCAGAAATTCTCAAGTGACATAAATTCAGCATGAACACTGTTTCCCAAGATGTTGTGAGAAAATGAAATCCTGCAGGGATTTTCTGGTAAGTCAGTGTAACATTTTGAAAATCTCCGAAGGAAACACAAAATGGGATTAAAGACAAGATAAAAATAGAGAAAGGCAAGGACAAAAAAGAAGGCTAAGGAAATGTAGGACATGAACAAAAGACTAGATTGAGATATAGTACAGCAGAACTACAGACAAGCAAAGATTAAGCAAACTACAGACAGAAAGCAGAGGATGTCCCGTCATTATGGGATTATAGAAAAGCAAGAATTGCACAAAAGGAGCACCAGAAGCTGAAAATAAGGATGATGTTCTGATTAATTTGAGATCACTGTCAAAACTTCAGTTGATGGCAGAATTAGGCTATAAATACACAGAAAAAAAGTATACATATATATATAAACATATATATGTTAAACACACACATGTATAGATGTATATGTGTATCCACATGTTTATATTCATATGTGGCAGGGAAAGCTGGAAAATAATTACATATAATCTTGCATCACAGTTATAAAACTGATGTAATTATAATGGAGACACACCTGAATGTACTGAAAGATAACTTAGTTGGGTACTGATAGCAATCTGGCAAGAAGAGCATATGTGGATTTACCTTTGTCATCCAGAAGCAGTGTGGAAAAATGTCTGAAAAGACCTTGAGTAGAGACAATATTCTATATTTTTAGAATCAGTATTCTAGTTTTAAAACATGATTCAGCACCTTTAAAGTAAATAAAACACACTTTATGATTAACAGTCCTATACCCACAGATTTCTCTTGGTCTGGACACTGATGTGCTAAATTTTCAAGTTTGAATAAAGCTTCACTTGCTTTTGCATGGAGGTTTTATCAAACGAAGATAAGCAGAGTTAAGTTTCGGTCAAGAGTTTGTGTATTAGTCAGATGACCTTCCCCAAAATGGAGACACAAAAATCCCATTGTTTGTAGAAAACCTGTTTGGGAGGGCATGGTCTTTGAAACTTGCAAGGTCTTCTTAACAAGATGAGAGGGATTTGTGTGTCAGTGTGAGTGTCTGACAAACTGATTATCATAAACTTGACTCTCCTGTAGTCCTGGAGCGCCGCCTTGCAGAGCTTGTCTGTGGGAGGCTGTCAGGCACCTTTGCAGGGCTTTCAGCCTTTGTTCACCTCATGGGTGACAAAGCAGCCTCCTTCTGTGGCCTTCCCTTCAGCTCTGCACACCCATGCTCTGTCTGCAGGGCAAAAATTTGGCTGTGGAGAGATACGCAGCCTTTCCAAGAACATCTCTTAAAAATAAATGACTCCACATTACACTTAACAGTGAAATAAAAAATCCTCTCAAACAGGATTCCGTTTAGTTAGAACAGCCTCTACAGGCAGTCTCTCCCTCGGGATGTAGTTCTGCTAGAAGATTATGCACTGTACATGTACATGATGAAGCACTTGTTCAGAGATGGTTCATATTCAAAAGACACCAGGAGAGAGCTCTGGTCAACACTGTCATATCATTGTGCTGCAAAGCAATTGTACAAGGAACGAAAAAGAAGTGTCATTCTGGCAGTACAAACAATTACTTTGGTGTGTTTTGCAGCAAGTCATTCAGGAATAACAGTGTTTGAAATCTACAAAAAAATAACCTTATACAAACATTGATACACAGAGTTTGTTGAAAAGCAATGATTGCAAACAAAAACAAAAACAAAAAAAGAATCCAAAAGCAAACCAATTTGATCTAGTCACATAAGTTATTGCAGACTGCTGATTTTGTTTTCCTTTATTGTAGTTCCCCATGTTTTTCTGTCCTACTGAGATGGCTGTTATGTGTGTACACTTCAGAGAGAAATGATAAAAGAGATTTTTTTTTCTGTTTGAGAAATAAAGCTTTGTTGGTTTTATGTGCTGCATTACTGGGTAAGAGTAGAAACAGACAGCAAAACAAATGTATCCTATGTATAGCCAGACTGAAACGTACTGCAGCAGGATTGAGCCTAGACCAATATGTTATACTATCTGCAAGGGAAAACAAAAACACTGAAGACATCAGGCTAGATTTAAAAAAACCCCAACTTTTAAAAGTTTCCACTTACTGTTTATCCTTAATATTCTTACTATTTGAAGTTCACCTGAAATAGCTTTAACAATTGTGTTACATCCTTGCTTTTTGTACATACAACACACAGGTTTTTTGCACGCAATGCACACAACATATCCTTACCTGAAAGTTCCATTTTCTGTCAAGGGAGTGAAAATAGCAGTTAAAGACGAAAGCATATACACTCATAATCACCCTTGGAAATCTTGCTCCAGCCAAAATTGTGTTTTGATAATTGAAATATTGGTATCTTATTGACAAGTTTATTTCAATGCATGTTTAGTATGTGTATTCCTGTTTACTTTCCACTTGTTTGCATGGAACCTTCCACTTGCAAAAATATTTCATAATCAACACACTTCCCTTTAATATTCCAGGGTGAAATCAAATATCTATACAACATGTCTCTTAAATGAAAGCAAACAAGTTAAAAAAATAAATAAAAGTAAAAGAAAAAGAAATTGAAACAGCTTGAAAAGACTGGTGATGCTAACAATTCAGGTGCTTGAGCTCTTTATTTCAAGCAATTTAACCAATGATACATTTTCTTCTGACAACAACCTGTTCACAAACTAAACATGATTTTTAAAAATGTGCATTTATTTTCAAATTCAAAAGATAGGTGTTACCAGAATATTTGTGCGATAGTTGAAGTGCCTGCTTATTAACTGTAATCACAGACAAAGGATAAGGGATGCTTTGTCCTTGGTTCTGAATATTCATGCACATGTGGCACCAGACAAATTTTCTAAAAACTTCTGCACTCTTTTTGTATTTTGCCTGAAAAAAATTGTGGCCACAGATAGTTTGGGGTACTGTTTTGTTTCTGCACCTGTTTGAGGGAAATTAACTGGTTATTTGAGTACTTAAGTGTCTGGTTGGTGTCTAAAACTGAAATTAAAATGAGAGTGATTGCATATGTAGTTTACCAAGCAGAAGAAGGCGGGTAGCTGAAGCTGTTCCCACAGTTGTGATAATTGGTATTTGTATCTGTTTGAATCGTAGAATACCATAATAAATTCTACCTTCTGGCTACTAAAGGGCATACAGTACAAAGATAATGGAGTTGGCAATGGACTTAGGAGCATCAAATGGAAGCTGTCATATGGAAAAGATCAACTAAACATAGTATTATTTTGAATTTTCAACACCAGTAAAATGTAACCACATGGAAAAACAGTCTACTTTGTTATACTACATTTTTTCTACTTCTCGCAGGTGAGAGAAAAGAAAAACAAAACAAGCCCAGGATGGGGCAAAAAAGTGGATTTGGTTGTTCATCTGCTGTAGCAACCAGAATAAGAAGTATCAGTGGCTTCAAATTAATGAGAACAATTTTTGCTCGGAATAAAACTGATAGCTTCTTAAAAACAGGACTTCTTTTTGTTTAGCATTGAACAGTGATGGGACTGAGCCAGCTGGAGTGCACACAGCTGACATTTGTGTGTTGATTTAGCTGATCAGAATAAGCAGAAAGCAATCTGAAGAAAGAAACAAGTATACTACAAAATGTAAAAAAGTGTAAACAGCTGGGGCTCAGCAACCACCATCATTTAGAGTACAGCCCATAGCAACTTTCACCCAGGATGTAAGCCCTTTTCAAACACACAAGGCAAAAATATACTTCCTAAAAAGCTTTGTTGATCAAAGCAATGTCTTCAAAGGCCTCACAGGCACCTTGGTAAAAGTATGTCTGATTTCACTTGAAGTGTCCACAAGTCTCTCTCTCATAGCCACTAAAAAATTTTCATTTGAAATTAAAGCTATTTGAGTAATAATTAAAGAATAATGTCAATATAGTTCATAATATATTTTTCCCTTATAAATTATTCAGAGTGATGGGCTTTGGTGTTTTGTTTTGTTTCGTTTGTTTGTTTGTTTTTTTAAATCATTCCGTACTGCATTTTTTTTACTTGTTGGAATACCTAAAAATACAGTAAAGTAAAACAAAACTATTGGTTATAAATTTTTCCTTCCTGGACTCACCCAGCTGCTATACCAGTAAAAGTGTGGCTTTGTGAGGACAGAAGGACAGAAGCCCTGATTAGCTCCTCTTGCTCATTCAGGCCTGTCAAGAAATTGTAGCACCTTACATTGTATAGCTAAATGAAAAACAGGGAATTGTTTTCTGTCTTATGACAGAAAGCAGCACTATATAGCAGCATTTTGTATCAGCTAAATGCTTGTAAGGTCTCCTTTACCAGGCTAACAGCAGGGCATGTTATGAAATCTGAGTTTTTCCCCTGGCTTTTAAAAGACATGGATACAAATCAGAATATCAAAAAAGTAATACTACAGACAGCAGCAGTTAAGTGCTGGAGTGGATTGCATAAATAAAAACATAAATATTCTTAGTTAATAATGAGCTTGCACTTCAGTGTTTTGTTGGATCAAAGACCTCATGAACGATGAGATTCTGGACAGTGATCAGTAAAAGCCTAGTCAGTTGAGCTTGAAAACCATACTTCTTGTCTACAGAAGAGTAAAACAGCACAAGTGAAAAAAAACAGGCTGTGATTATTCTGAAGGCCTTGAAAATTTTGTAATTGGTGCTCAGGGAAATCAGGAAAGGGCTATTATTAAGTCAGTGTAAAAATCTGAAGAAACCAGCTGTGCCAGAATGGTTGTGTTTACTTTTACTTAACTTTCTTGGGACAAAGATGATGAGAAATGCCTTGATCTGCAATAAACTGAGGAGAAAGTGGGATTTGTAGTAAACTAGTTAAGTATATCTTAAAGTCTTCACGTAAAAAATTTCATTCAGGAAGCACAGAGAAGAGATATCTTGCAACAGAATGTGAGCTTATGACTATGTGTGCCTGTGTAAGCCTTAACTAGGTTAGAAAAAAATGAATTAAATATTCATTCAACTGAATGATACTTCTGACATTTTTCTGCACTACTATTAATTATTACTGTGACTTTGGAACTGTGTATACAGTATGATACTCAATATTCAAAATTTAAGTTATTAAGTAGACTTTGCTTCACCTTTGATCCCTATCAAAACCAAAAGTTTTAGTATTCTGTTAGGATATTTTATAAAACTAAAAAGATAAATGACTGCAGGAAGGAAGATAAAAATATTAGCATAGAATGTTAACTGGTATTTCTGGACAATGTACTGACTCATATGAAAAGCCAAAGTAATGTGGGAATTAAAAAAATCGAATGTTGCTTTGATTCCCTGAAGAACATTGTAATATTACAAGAGAAATCCTGAGACCTTTGTTCTCAAAAAAAAAAAAAAAAAAATTACTTAAAATGAGTCTAATGATATGGAAAACTATAAGATGTTAAAGAAGTAGTAAAAATCTTGAATAGATGACTAGTATTGTTTGTTTATGAACTCTTGCCCTAGTCTACCTAACCCTACCCCTGGAGTTATATAGCCTTCTTGCACAATGACTGACAGTTGTTTTGAAATTTTTCAAGTTTTGTGATTATTGTTATGGTTCATAGTGTGATTTTTTTCCTCACATGCAACACAGTGAGTTATACTGCCTGTCACTTGCTGTCTGTGTTTATTCCCTACGTACTAATATTATTATCTTAACCATTTTCACACAGCTGTGCAGCAGACAGAAACTGCCTCAGAACTACTGTTAATGTCTTCAAGGTTAGTGGCTTCACATCATCTATACCTTTGACTAAGCTATCATCTTATACCCACTACCCTATCTAACTGTATTTAAACATTAAAAAATGTTAGCCATGAATCGCAAACTCTAAAGCGTATAAGTGCTTGTTCATCTTTACTGCTAATAAAATATTACCATAAGGATTATTCAGTATTATGGACAGAAATCGCTAATTTATAATTTAAAAATATGTTAAATTATACTGACAATTTACAAGGGAAAGCTCAATAAATTCTACATCTTTGTGAGGGGCAACTATGTAGAAGAGTCAAATAACCTCTAAAAGTAATTTAAAAATATATGTGGACAAGAGATCAACTGGTATTTGGATTACTTCGGTGATTATCAACAGTCTGTTTACTACTTTGGAAAAAAAAGACTGTTCTTGCCCCAAGGAACTGACAGCCAAATTCAAATTGAACAGCTGATACACACCTAGCTATGTGTGCCAAAATGAGCTGTATATAAAATCTAAACATTTCCCAGAATACAGTTTGAAATTAATAAATGGCTCTAGTCACTTAACTCATTGAGTCAAGCGAAGCAAGTTTAGATTTCTGTTTAGATCTTGTAAAATATTTTTGAACAATGAAAACTTGTGTTTAAATCATTAGATAAGTTAAATATTCAAAATGTATTTACATATGCTGTGAAAGAATGTAAACATTCATACAACTGGTATAGTAAGCTAATAATAAAATAGCATAAATTGAGGTCTTTGAATCACAGTGAAACTAAAGATGCCTTTGGAGGCATTAAACACATTTTATTAAAGTATCAGAATAAACAGAGAAGAATCAATACCATATATTGTGTGATATTTAGGTTGCCAGTCACAGATCAAAGGATTAAACTTATTATGGATATATGCAGACTTCTGTATATATATATCTCCTGCCTATATCCGTATATACAAATATTTATATGGTATATGCACAAAAATGAATTTAAAAAAAAGCCAAATCCATCCCCAAACCCAAATGACTGCCAGTGATAACAAAAAAATCCTCAATATAAACTGGAATAAATGGTTGTCAAATACTGACAAATTTGATCATAAAAAGATGATTCATATATTTTCACTGGCAAATGTATAAATAATTGGTAATTTCTTATGAACTGATGAGTACCAAATTATGTAAGCTATTCATTTAATATGGTCTAACATGATCTATTGCATTTTAATATTCTATTGAGCATAATCTTTTAACTGATATTCATCAAACAGCAAACTTTTAAAAAGTATAATCTAGCTAAAGCTATTTTCTTTTCAAGTAACAGATTTTCCCAGTAACTAGCTAAATAAGATGATAATCTTTTTAAATTTATGATCTGACTCATAGGTACTCATCTTCTTAACACATTTGTGCTGTCTTACCCAAAGCACATTAGACTATGTTTAAAAAAAAAGGGAAATTTAATCACATTTGATATTCTGTAGTCAATGCAGTGTCTAAATATTCATTAAGGAAAAAAAAAAAACACGTAAAAAGGAAAATTAAAACTGAATGTAAGGTCAGATTTAAGATCTCTACACATAATAGAAATTCTAAGTTACAGCAAATGAGCTCTATGATTATTAGAAAACACTGATATGAGCCTGGAAACCATCTTGACTATCAAGGGATATGTGTTTCATTTTCAATGTGTGATTTTTAATATAAATATTTAATGAAAATATTATGAAAATATTCAGTTAATGAAATAAACTGATGGAAGTACCACCAAAAGCAGCTTACTTAATATTCACTAAATGAAATAGAAACATTTATCTTGGATATTATATCAGTCCTTAGAGAGGTTTCATATTTTACACTTTTTAGAACTATTTACAGCATGATTATTATGAGTTCTCATGACTTTTTTGCTAAATAGAATGATAGAATTACGGGGGGAAGAAAACACAATGTATACCTAGGAAAAGAAAAGCCTGATTTCTCTTTATTCAGACTCACCAGTACCTACTATAAATGTTAACTTTTCCAGTATTTAGAAGAACTTAAACAGTGTTTGCAGCCATAATAGAAGACTGAGCAGTCATACTTTCTAAAGGCCATCATGTTGTGACCTAGAATAAAGGGAGAGAAAAGTAAGACCACAGGTGATCACTTAGTCCAGATTCCTTCCTAGCTTTGCCTAGATCATTCATGCCTGATCTTTGTCTAAAGAAGTGTTTTAGCAGAGTGTGATGACAGAGATATAGAAGGAAAACTAGAAAAAGGAAGTTTATCATCCGTCACTAGAGATGAATATTTTAAAAGCTCAGTGCTGAGTAAGCTGTTCTTAAAACTGACAGAGGAGGGATCGCATAACATCTCTCTCCCAACATCTATTGAACCTTTGCTTAAAAGATTTCTTTTAACATCTGATTTAAAACCTAGCAGCAAATTAACCTTATCTTCTCCATATTCTTCCCCATGTTGGCAAAGTGGACAACCTTTAAGATAGCGTTCTTGTTGCTGACTTCAAGATTCCTTCCATTTGTTCTTCATCTTCTTTAAAGGACAGTTGTGAATCCAGGATGCCAGCTCAGGTTGTTTCACTACCAAGCAGAAATATCTGTATTTCACATTCAACACCCTGGCATTATAATGTGGAAGGACACTTGTCTTTTTTTTATTGTGTCCTATTCACTTCATGATCCGCTCTAGTGTCAGATTCTTTCCTGCCATACCAGCCATACCTGCTACCCAGCTAGTAATCTTCCATTTGTGTCAGTTAGTAGATTTCTCTTTCCTAAATCTACATTTTTCTTTTATTCTATATAATTTTAGTGATTTTTGGACTGTGCCCGCTTTTGAAGCCATTTTCAGTTCTGTGCAGGTCTTCAGCAGTGCTTGGAGTGTGGCTAAATATCTAGCAGTTTCTCCTGAAACAAAATGCAAATAGGACTGCTAATTAATCTCATCCCCAATGGCCATTACCTTACCTGAAGAGCATTAATGTAACTGCATTACACAGAGGTCATTGACCAATTTAGAAGAGCTCCACTTTGGCAGATTCAGCTCTTCTTCTGGGCTGTGCAGTCATCTCCACTGAAGTACAGGTTTGGTGCTGGGCAGAAAAGCCCCCAGTGAAGTACTTAACTTAGTTTACTCTTCATCATCACATATGCATCTCTACATCACCTCCATTTCAATTCTACTTCCATAATAACTCAGCTCTTTTCCTTTCCTTTTGTTTTACTCCTTCACCTCACTATTGCAAAGTCCAATTACAATTCCCCTGGCACATTTAACATAATTCCCTTCCAGTTATTATCATGCATAGCATGTAACAATAGCATAGCACTGCCAAACTTGTCAGAAAAAGAGAACTTTTAAAAAATGTCCCAGAGTGCTTCCTGGCTGTGACATCTGGCTTATTCTGCTTGCCATCCTTGCTCAGCAGTAGGTGCTGGCTGAGGAGTGCCTGGTCCCTGGGGCTCCAGGCAGGGCCACTTTCCAAGGCAGTGCTGGGCTGCTCTTTCTGTTCACTGACAGCAGTTACCAGGGAAATTCATGCTCTTTCAGGTTTTCAGCCACAAGTTACAAGAAACTTGCTTGTGCATTGCCCACATTCTTACTGAGTTGAGAGAATACCCAGAACCAAGCCTAAGACATGTGCTTTGGATCTTCAGTTTAAATATCCCTGCAGGCAGATAGTAAGGCATAGTTAGCTAGTGTTGGAAAGCAATCTTTCAAGTAATACATTCCCATTTTACCATGCATTCATCTAAACTACATTTTCCTAGTCACATGCTATGATAATGTCAGGGTATTCAAGGGACTTCCTGAAATGAAAATGCAGCTTTAATCCTTATCTGCTGTATGAGCTGTTTTAGGAAAAAGTGGTAGTCTGCTTTAGCAGGAGGTTTCTTGACCAATCTAAATTAGTTGTCTTTTTAATTACCTTACAATCTTCTGGATGCTCGTAAATTGATTGTTTAATAAGTTTTTTCCTCAAAATGTCCAGTGAGATCAAAGCTACCCAGCTGACATTACTCCTTCAAAAGCCTCCTTTCTTCCACTAAAGAGATGGATAGTATGCTTCCCCTTCTTCAGTCCTCTGGGATCTTCTTTGTCATCTTTGAAATCTCAAAGATAATTGTTAATGGTTTTTTCCTTGGCTAGTTCTTTAAGCGTCCCAAGATTAATTTCATCAGACCCTACTGACTTCAGTATATCTGTCTTATCTAAATATTGTTTAACCTACCTAATCCTGTTCTACTCTGGTATATATGCCTATCCTCCTCGCTGAAGTTAACATTTATATACCTGTTCATTGTTAACTCTTTGTGAAAACAGAAGAAGATACTTCAACCTTCATCTTACCACTGATTATTTTTCTCTCCTTAAAGCATTGGATCTATACTTCGTTTTCCTTCTGCTTGTAACACATCTCTAGAAACTTTTCTTGCTGTCTTTTATGTATCTTGTGTTTTCAAAATATTTGAAAAATTCTATATTTATTTTTTTAAAGAAAAATCCACTTCCTTCTGGGTAGGTAAGTATCTTTTGAAGATTTCAGATGAAAGCTATTACATGCAGCAAAATTTAGGTTTGAGAGATTACATCTTGACGGTCATATCTGGGAGATTTCCTACACCCTGAATGAGGACTGGCTGCATCCAAATTCATGTGAGGATCAGGTACTGATGTCTACCATTTCCCACCACTGCAGTGTAGGAAATGTAATGATCTCCAACTGGGATGGTCAACTAGTGAACCAGGACTGTGGGACATACCATGAAATCTTCGACAAAAACAGTGCAAACATTTGGGGATCATTTCCTCTGGGAAATAATTTTGGAAAAATTGTCAAGTGACTTTAAAATATAAGACCTGTTTGAAGAAATCATTTCTATACATACAGTTAATTCTGAATCAAGGACATTTGTGATGTTAAATTTAATTGAATTCCAAAAATACTAAGTTATTCTTTGTACCTTTGGCGTGGGGGGTGTGTGGTTTTTTTCTTCATGTGGGTGAAGCCTCATGTATTTAGCATGAGTCTGTAGCAGCATTGCTTACGGTAGTGCCATTCTGCTTACCACAATAATGTCCTGCTAATGAAGAAGTTTCATCTCCTTTATATGAAGTAGGTCCAGTAGAACAGAAATAGTCACACAGCAGTATAACATCTTCTAAACAGATGCCTATAGATGCAAAATTAACATTTGTGTTACACCACCTTATAGAAATGTAAGCAAATTGACAGTAGATTCATTTGATTATCTTTCAGGACTTCCTTAGAATAAGTCCACAGACACCCAGTGATCTGTAGACCAGTTTAGTGTTTATGTCTCTATTGTCTTATTCATACATTACAGGTATGAATGGTATTCATCTCAACTAGCTTTACTTATCTAAAATGCAGGTTTCTGAACTGGTCATCTAGGGTCTCCCTACTGAAGAGGAAGAGATATAGACATCTCCAGTAAGAATTTCATCAGCTTTACCCAACTTTGTTCCACAAATTATTTTCGTACCTTGTAGAACTAGATAGAATGAATGGCCCTAGGGAATTTTCTCTTTCTCATTGACTGTAGGGAAGATTGATGATGATTGTCTTAGATTATTTGCTTAAATTATATCTGAGATATATGCTTAGTTTACATTTAGGCAGCTAAAGTCAGTTAGGTTAGTCCTGCCCCTAAGTGTAAGCATATTAGTTGGGCACAAAGTGATTTTTCCACCTCCCACAGTTGTGCAGGTGAGCCATCCTGATATAGCAAATATGGTATATGATATCTCAAAAATTATTACTCTTTTCAGCCAATGTGCCACAGAATAGGCAAGAAGGAAATTATGTCAGAGAGTAATATCCGGTCAAAATGCTTCCTTTTATTTCACTGTTGAAAATCTGAATGGCAGCAGCATTGGGGAAAAGTGTAGGCATTTCTAATTGAATCGGTATGATGTATTTATATAACTGTGGTGTCTTGGTGTCTGCTGCTGAGAGCACTCCTGGAATTCCAGGGCTTAGGAGTGCTCTGGGAGGACAGACCTGTATGATGCTGCTGACCTCTGTTAGACATTTTTTCATCAGGTAATAAATAATATTTGGGTTTGATTAATCCTTTTCTCTCATTGTCACAATGATAAGATCCATGACAATGTCTGAATCAAAATTAAAAGGAGGAATTGCCATCTCATGTTTAATTTGGGTTCTGTGATGAACCCCACATTCTTTCTGCCTGTGCTGCTGTCAAGCTAGTCATTCTCTGCCTCTTATCTGTGAAGCTGATTAATCCTTCTTGCTTTGCACTTGTCCTCTTTAAACTGCATTATCTTTTTTTATTAATCTTATCCAAAATTAAAGGATATAAACTATTGTATCTTCTCACGGCCTATTTAGGGAAAATACTGAAATGGTGGAAGACAACTAACATGTCAGATCACATACAAACACTTCTTCTGAATAAGCCATTTGTCAAGTTCTTAAATCACTATGGCTATTTTCCATCTGTTTATATATTTAAAGCCCAATGACACCTTTCCAACAAAAACTGCATGACTAATTCATAAATACCAGACCAGTAATCTGTTTTAGGGATTTGTTTAAATCTCAGTGGTAGAAGTTTATCCAAATTAGCATGTTCTCCCCAACCCAAACTGGAAACAAATGTTTGTGACAAATACATCTGAACCGCAGCAACATACTATGCAAAGTCCGAGTATGTTTTGCTAAACACATTACCCAACTATATCATCTATTATTGACACATTTTGACTTTGAAATGAGCAATCATGTATTTTGAACACAAAAACAGAAGTCATTTGTATGACTAAGGACTTTCTGAAAAAAATCCATAATTAAATTGAGATGATGAATGCATACTGATTGCCAGAGATGAATCCTGCCCATTTTGTTGAGAAATCACTTACTTTTCTTTTCCAGTCGGTGCTGTTACTATGGATCCAGTTCCTCATATATTCCATTTCTTCTTTCTAAAATTATAGAACACCAGTGTTATAATTAGCCTGCCCGATAACAAAGCATTATTTTAAAAATAGGAAACCAGAATGAAATGCAATGTTAACTACCAGCCCACAATGAATATTTTGTTACTATGACTAGGTATATAGAAATCTGACATTTATTAGTGCCTTTCGTTCCAGACTCTCACAGTGCTTTACAAATACGGCACAACTTCGCCAGTGTGACACCACTGAAGCACAGCCACCCCAGAGTGGAGTGTAGCAGCTATTTTGCTCCCACTTGACAGCTGTTAGTTATTATGACCTGCTTCTTTTCTACAGTTATTTTTCTGGAAAGTATATGAGGGAGAAATCCATCCAGCAGGAGATAGGCAGAGACCATCTGCCATGACTAATTTCACATTTATTCCAGGCAGCAGTTGTACCAAAATCCCAGCAATGAAAACCCAGTTGCTGTTATAACTTGAGCCAGTTGATGTAAAATGAAGCAATATGTTCAGTATCTTTCCATGATATTATCCATGAATACAGATCTACATTAAAATCATAAAGATTTTTGCATGCCTTTCCAAATTCAAGCTCAAGTCCTTTGAAACATTTAGATTTTTTTAGTCACATAACACGAGGTCCTACTTCCTGGACAAGTTAAGTGTACTTAAGCTTAGAAACCTGATTAGGGAGATCTCTGTAGTACCCTAACACAGACAAAGTGAACTGGGAACATGTGATCTGTGGTCAGAAAGTGTAGATTATTTTATTGTTACATACCTAACTGAAGTACCTATCTTATATTTATAAAACAGTTACATTCAATTTCTGCTGTAGTCAATGGAAAGAGATAGATACTCCGCAGCAAAAAATATTAATTATTCTCTGAAGATATGTCTCTCTGTCCCTTTCTTACTTTACTGATCACAGAAGCAGCATAGTATGACTATGTTCTTAACCTACATTTTAGCTGATATATGTGCCTATGATCTAAGCCTGTGGAGAGCCAGACTGCTTAGCTCAGTGCTCTGCGCTGACCTGAATGGGTTTACATGGGTCTGCCTATCTGGATGAAGATCCTGTGACCCTCTGGATGAAATCTTCTTCTTTGGAAGAGAGTGGGACTTCTTCCATTAACTTTCTAGACTCAGAATTTTATGGTTTTTCTATAAAAACAGATGGGGAATAGTTCTTGGGTATACTTAAAATAACTGTTCCACTCAGAAATGCACTTTTGCTGCTGTTTGTTGCATAAAGTCGTAGTTTCCTTCTTACTTGTGCTAGTTTACCCATCCCTACTTACCATCAAGCTGTAAGAAATTTAAAAAATTTCCATGTTGATCTCATTAATTTCCTTATTGATGTCAATTTTTTAAAGTTTCTCTGCTTTGAGGCAGTACATGTGTCTGTATATGTATGTAAGAGAAAGTATTTTGAAGACGTGATCTGAATCTTACACAGCAAATTGAAAATTGATCTATCTATCTGTTATCCAACACATTTTACATGAAGTAAATCAATTAGAGCCAAACCATAATGCATTCTAAATGCAGTAACTCAGCAGCTCAGATAATACATGACCAAATCAATAAGAACAAGACAAAAATCTAAGTCGGGTTGAAAGGTTCAGAAAAAAATTGATTAGAGAATGATAGTGTTAAGAAAGGAATGAAAGAAAGGAACAACCTTTACCATACTTTTCCAGCTATAGACCTTCTATTTCAGTAAAAATCAGGATAGCAGGAGAAAAAAAACAGTTAATAGAATTAGTGCTTTTTTTAAGCTAACTGGGCCAACCTTTTCTAAGCTACATCTAAAGTTCAGGCTTGGAATTCCATTGCCTTAATGCCTCTCCCCAAACCACAAAATTCACTCAGCAACTGGAAAGCAACAGGAAACAAGGGCAAATTATATGGAGAGTGGATTAGGATCAAGTAGGCTTACATTCACATCTCAAGCTAGGCTTTAAATCATTCACCCATGCATTATACAGGTCTTAAAGATAAGAAGACAGCAGCACCTGTCACTAAATATTTTGGCTTCCTGCCCTTCTACAGCCAATTTTTATGTAGTCCTATAGTTAGAGTTGAGCCTGGAAGGCACAAGAAGATTGATTCCTACTTGATAAAGCAGCAGCAGGTTTTAGGTACAAATTCTAAGTTAAGATACTTCTGGAAAAGGACTTTTCAAGTGATTTGAGAAGGGTGAGGCTTAGGTTCATCTGGGTTACCAGCACAATTAGAAAACACTACATGATCTTAATTCCTGCAACCAGTACCTGGTATGGCAGAGGAAAGGAATCTTGACGTTTGTACGTATTTTGTGCCTTCAGTTTGCTTTGCTGACCAGTGGAAACAAATCTGACTCATATCCTAGCTCTTTAATTTGGCTGCCCTTAGAGTGGCCTTTGGTTTTGTTCAAGAGCACAACTACTTAAGAGAATTCTATGAGAAAGAGAAAGCTTTTCCAAGAGAAAACTAGCAACACCTCATCAAAGAGCTACTCAATTTAAATGTTTAGAATGTGCCACTGAAAAGTAATGGAAGTGAAGTTAGACAATATTGCCTTGTATGAATGAAAATTATGTTAAATATTTATTTCCAGTATCCCAAATGTCTAAATTATTAATAATAACCTCTTGAAATTAACAACAATAACCACCACCCTAACTTAGGTCTTTGTTTGCCATAAATTGAAAAAATCTATTAATTGCAGTGAAGCAAAAAATTTTCAAGAGGTTACTAAGCTGATGTCCTGATCATGACATTTTAATAGCTCTGAGAACAAGGTCTTTTTTCTGCATAGGTCTTGACTGATCACACTTTCAAACTGCTGGTAGCTTGCCTCAATTTTAATGGGAGCATTAACAGGTCTTAGTATTCACAGCAATGTCTGCCTTTTCTGACAGAGGACTGGGAGATCGTTTCTAGATAGAGTAAGATGAGTCTCCCTGATAGCAGCAGTTCTCTTGAAACCAAGACAAAGAATTTAAAATGAGCAAACTTACTTATGAGGTGATATGCATGTTGACTTTAGAGCTAGAGAGGTGCAGTTTATATCAAGCAGTTTATATCAAGAGGAAGTTTATATCAAGCTTTATGTGATATCTGACAGTGAATCTCTTTTATACATGTGAAAAGTGCGTGGGTCCTAAAAGGATTTTATTAATATTAACCCTCAAAGTCTGTTGATAGACTAATAGAAGGAAGCAGTCTTATGGACCCCATAAGCATGAGAAAGAAGATATGGTTGACAGAGGAGGTAGAACTTGCAAGCTAAAGCAAATTGTAGCTCCCAAGGACACATTAAATCAAGGTCATTAGACCTAAGAATATTTCTTAATCATCCATTAACTTTCACATTATTCTTCTTCACTATAAGAAAGTACTGAGCTGACTAATTGTGCATGCAAGGTGAGCAATAGTACTCAGAGATATTCCAAACACTTTCTGGAGGCATAATTTAAAGAAGGAAAAATTCCCACATAAAATACTTAGAAGGAATTGATCCTAGTCTGAGTTCAACTGCGGTGCAAAGATTACAGGTTTGAACCTGCAATGAATGTGGAAAATATGGAGATAAACCACAAATCATTCTTAATAATGTTAATATGTATCTAACACTACTAATAAACTCCATATTGGGGGGGGGGGGGGGGCAAAATTCTTCTTTCAGACCAAGTTTCCTTTTAATGCTACAAACAGGAAAACCTGAAAGATGTAAGAAACTACAAAGAACGATAACATAGCAGGTCATTCAATATACGATTGCAGGAAACAACATCAGAAAATCACTGTAATAAAATATAACATTCTATCTTAAACTAGCCAGATCGTCAAGAGAATTACTCCTCAGAGGAATCTAGTCCAGGACCTTGCTTCCCTGATGCTTAAAAAACTTTCTGTTGCTGGCCAGCATATATCCATTTTATTCAAATGCTTTTTTCTCCTCTCTTTGATTCTTTCCTACTTTTTCTAGTTATATCCTTAGGACTTTAGTTTGTTTAGTGCAGAAAAACTTTTAAAGTCTTCTCTCAATGCCTCTACATTACCTGGATTATCTGCCTCTTTTATTTTGCAACTCTTTCACTTTCAGCTCATTTTTTTTAACACAGGTGACCAAGACTGTACAAGATATTGTAGGCAAAACTCTCTAAACAGTGTTTTGTCCAATAGCACACAGTTTCCCACATAAAACACCTAAAATCACATGTACTTTTTCATAAGCCCATCATATTGTTAGTTTTTAATAACACAGGAATCTGCTACTATGTCAGACTTTTCTATTTCTAAGTAATTTCCAATTAATAAATCTCTGGTTAATGGTGGAAAATCTTATTATTAATCTCTCCTCACAGGGCTTCATGTTTCAGTTAAATTCCATGCCATTTCTGTTACTGTAGTCCTCAGGATCATCATATACTTTCTGCATGATATGCCAATTCTCCTTTATATTTACTTGCCTCTTAACTTTGTGTCATAAGCAATTTTCATCAAGGCTTTATTTTTGTGCCAAATTCATTAATGAAAACAATAAAGATCTGTTGCTGGACTAGTCCTTGAGGAACTCTGCTACTAATCTTCTTCTAGTCTGATAGTTTCCTTTTTAACACTGTTTTAGCGATTTTTCTTTCTCTCTGCATGTCTTTTACTAAGTCTTACGCGCTCCAGCCTAAAAAATCATTTCTCACAGAGAATGATGTCACTTGTTCTTTTTAAGTCCAGACAAATTTACAATATTTATTTTTTTCTATAAATCCTATCATTTTAACAAATAAAACTGTAAGATTAGTCTACCATGACATACCGTCACTAATCCATTGTTGGTTTCGTTTACCTGTATGCATTTAATCAGGTTTTCCTTTAAAATAATCTTTTAAATCTTTAATTCTATTGGTGAAAAATGGGTCAGTTTGATAGTTGCCTGGATCACTTTTTCTCTTCTTGTTTCATAGAGGTACTCTGCTAAATATTGTCTAATGGTGTAATATCATTGCAGTAGACAAAGGAAAATAGTCATGCCAAACTTTCAGGTTGAATGACTTCAGAGACTGTGGTTACCTAGTATCTAGCTAGAGTATATAAAGTACCTGAAGTTTTAATTTCACTTTGGCTTGAGCAGTCTAACAACTGCTGTCATGTGTTTACCCCCATACTCAACCTCCTTTCCTAAAACAGAGACAAAGGATTTGTCCAGTATTAGTCACATTTAGATTATCTTTAGTCATGATCCCATATTCACCATGCCATCCTTATCTTCTTTCCTTTTGTTCTTTATGTAAGAGTGAGGAAACTTTGAGATTTAATTTTCTCAAATGGTCTACCATAGATTTACAGCTAACATTTCTGACCTCTTTTCCATGCTTCCTGATATAGATGTCTTTTTTCAATGCCCAGTTCTTTAAAACACTCTTTACCTCCTACAGCTTTTGCAAGTACTCTTTTATTTCTCAAGAGGTTTATAGACTCTTCTTTCTGTAGCCTTCTATGCATTTTCTCCCCCTACCGGTATACACGTATCTTTCACACACAAAACAGACAGAAAATAGGTCTCCACCTGGGCTCTTAGGTCCAGTTGACTTTAGTAACTAGATCCCTTAATTTTTTTGAGACACAAATTCTTAATTTCAGAATGAGTTTTTGCTTTTATTTCTAAGTTAAACCATGATGATTGGATGCAAATTTGACTTTCTATAGCCATATCTTATATAATGCTTACTATTTACCAAATATAACATGGAAAATAGCATTGCATCTTACAGATACCAGAAGTATGTGGGGCACATCTTTATCCATCATATTTTGTCTTCAAAGTACATGCAGTAAATTTATCTGTATAACTATTTTACTATACTATATTATTACTGTTATGTTCAGAATCTTGTTTATGGACAATGAGGAAACAGGAATTATTGTCAGTATTACTGAAATCTTAACAGTCTAATTAATGAATTCTTATTAGAGAAAAAGAAAGAATATGTCTATGCAGAACAGTTTCAATAATAAAAAATAATAACAATAATAACAACATGGTTAAAATTGTTATGCACACTTAATTTCTACCCCTTTTTCTGATGTTATGTGCACCCTTCCCCTGCTCTCCTGGGGTTACTATCCTCCTATGGTTACTAGGTTATATTGGAGTCTTAAAACCATGGTGGTACTATATATAGGAAAAGAAAAAGAAAACAACAGCCATAGCCACCTGCCAACTAGAAAAGTAGCTGCCAAAGCTAAACCAAGTAAAGTAAATCTGTAAGCAGGTCAAGAGCAGTTCAGAGGGAGCAAACCCGACGAGCCTTGGTCCCGAGGCCTTGCAAACCCAGTATTTAGACTGTGGAGGCCTGTTACTAGTCATGGCCATACAGCACTACAGCCTACAAGGTTACATTATGTTTATGATAACTACTGTAATTAACTAGAGTGTAAAAAAAATAACTAGGACTCCTCGCTTCCTTGTCTCAGTTTAACTATTTAAAGAGTATGGAATGAATCCAGGTCTTCGTGCCGATCTGCATTGCTCAAAGAGCTGGCCACTCACCTTCTGTTTGATTTTTTTTCCCCTGATACCACCCCCTAGGTATATTGCGAGAACAAATTAATAAAAAATAGACAAAATTTGACAGACTATGATAATGGCAGCATCCTGAATCACCAAAAAAAAAATTATTTAGGATACAAATCTCTGTCTTAAATTGAAGACTGTGATTCGGTTTTCATTTTCTTCTATGGGGTTTGAAAGAGAAAAGGTAATTTGGAACTCGTCTTTCAATCTGAGATCTTAAGTTACTGTATTTTATTAACGGCTACAGTGTTGAATGTAAGTTAATTTAATCAATTAATCATGTCTAAACATACCCAACTTAGTAAAACACTTTTGATAGAGTTATGATCTATTTAAATAGCACCATCTAAATTTAATTAAATTTTTAACCCTCATTAATTTCTAATTTTCAGGGTTTGGATGCTTTTTCACAGTGCTGACATTTTAGAATTGTACTTATCATCACATGCTTCCTATACAGGCACACAATACAAACCAAATATATCCTTGTTTTCATGTTGTGCGATATAGATTTTCTGTTTGGTTGAGATAATTTTTAGGGCAACATATCTGAATTTTTGCATATTTATTTTCAATGTTTATTTTGCACACAAACATCCTCATATTCAAATGTTTGAACATAATAAACATTACAGGAAAACACAGACAGTTTTGCAGAAAGAGTGAAAGTATGAAGTATTAAAATTAGTTTTCCTGAAAACAAGAGTGTATGTGTAAACAAACATTTTAGCATCTCCACATCTGCCAGCCTCTTAAACGGTCTGGTTCTTTAGGAGCTGAACAAATCTTTAACAGATACAGTATACTGGGGGAAAGAAATGTGTGAACAGACAAACTTGGAATGGATAAGAGGCAGCTTCTATGTGACTCATTCAAGTAAATCTTTTATACATACTGTAGGACGGCTGATAAGTGTGGAACAGTTGCATATTTTTTGTGGTTCTTCTTACAGTCTTGTTTGCTTTTTCAGTTGTTTTAGATTTAGCAGTTATGTATTTTCCTATCTATGTAACGCTTGGAATTTTTTTTTTTTTTCAGAATTTGTAATATGAAGGAATATATTAACAGTTACATTCAAAGCCTTGTTTATGGGCAAAGAGGAAGCACACTTTATATATAAGTAAAACCAAGAATTTATTGTTAATATAACTGAAATCTTAATATCTAATAATTATTAGTTCAGATCTAATTGTTACAAAAAAAGAAGAAGAATGCAGTTAAAATTCTTTTACACACATGTAGTTGCTAGCCCTTTTCCCAGTGTTATGCTCAACCTTTCCAGGCTGCCCTGGCTCCTAAGGTCTCTGGCTTCATGGCCAGTGGCTGTGGTGACAGGCATGTCAGCACTTGGCATACCTCATTGGGAGGAATATGATGTTGATTCTTCCTCACTCTACGATCCACTTGGTGTCATTTTTCCATGCTTGCTAGCACCCTTTTACACCTTTGCTCTTTCTTCACCAATCTGCAGCTCCAGGTAACATCCTAATTTGCTGTATATGTTACCTTTTACTTGTGTGAGATATTATTTCTTTCCTTTCTTTGCTACCCCTAAAATCACTTTTGTCCAGCTGCAGGTCGGCATTTCTCTAACTGACTGCAGGTGAGTTGTTTATAGCTATGGGGTCTGCAGTGCACAGCTGGGACCCCATCACTTTTCGCCCCATACCTGTAGTCCTCTGCACCGCATCCTACGTCTCTGCTTCTCAAGGCCTCTGCTGTCCTACCAGGCCTGTATTTCTCTACACTGTCATTGTGTTAAGAGACATAAATACCTCATTCTGCCTATAATAACTGCTAGTTCCTGTTAGATATCTAAAACTAGCATTGTTCCACACAGAGCTAAACAAAAGTAAAACAAAAATTATCCATAGACACCTGACCGATTAGAGAAGTTACTGTCACAGCTAAACCAAGTTACAGGTCAAGAAAATTTCAGGCAGAGCAAGCCTAACAAACCTCAGTCCTGAGGCCTTCCCAACTTCGTACGGCGCTGATGGCCTGTTACTAACAATGGCAATACTGTGTTTGGGGCTAGACAGTTACATCGCATTTCAGTAAGGTATTCATTAAAGGTACTTAAAGTCTTTTAACATCCTCAGAAAGCTGAACCTAACTATGTGCACTTCCCCCTTCCATTTCATTATGAAACCATTTAAATCAACATAAAATCATATTAGATGCAAATCCTAGGATGCTGGCACAAGCCAGTCGAAGTATTAAAAAATAATTCTAATCACATTGACAGATGGCAGCACTTCCCATGCACCTTAGTGGACAGAAGTGAAACAGAAAAAATGAATTTGGCACCCAGACCTTACGTATCTACCTATTTAGCATATTACCTTTAACATTTCCCAGTGTGTTTCCTCGATCTGATCAATAGGTGGTCATCAAAATGTATCTGGTACAACACACGTCTGCAAGGTTCCCATCAGACTCTGGCTCACCACAGAGATGACTCTCCCTGACCTGTATCTGCACTTCTTGGCTTTTCAGCTGCACTCCCTCTCCAAATTGTTCCACTTCATGGATGAAGATGATACTCTGCACTTGCTGCAGATGGGCTGGGACATATCTGGGTCCATTGGTGGGTAAATAGCTCTCCTATATTAAGAACAATTCCTGTTTCACCTTCCTAAGGAATAATTCTTGTTTCAGACTCCTGTTGAAGATTGTTTGGGTTTTTTTTTCCAAAAGCATTTGAATACCATTAACTGTAAGCTAAAAAATTCTGCCTTAACCATATGAGTTCACAGAATTAAATATTGCTTAAAAACTCTCATGTAATCAAACCAACATTTGGATGTCAGTAGTAGAAACAAAAATGTGAGCAATAAGCACGTGGATTTTTCTCTCTCAAGTGCCAAATATTCCCTCCCTTCCTCTGTCTGTCTTTTGTTTATCATCTGTTTGGTGTTTCAGGTTCAGTTTGGTTGTACTGGAATACAGCCCATTGTTCAAGGCTCCACAAGAGGACTTTACAAAATGTTATGGGAGTTAGGAGCATCTGGCTGGTTTGGCTGAAACTCCCTAACAAGCTTAGTTACTGTGGGAGCTAAAATAAAATGAGAAGCTGAAGCAAAAGATAATGTTAATGAGAAAAGTTCTTGGCTTTTGCATAAGCAAAACAAAAATACAGCCAATTTCATACCTTTGAAAGTTTACCAAACAAAATGCTAAAATGTCTCAGCAAATAAGAAACAGTTACTGTATATATCACCAAAGTCACTGAGAACTACCAACAAAAATATACTTTTTTTAAAACCTAGGATTTGCTTGCAATAGTGCAAAGCCATCCTTGGTTTACCCTTTCATTATATAAAATATAAAATTTTCTATCTTATAAGTATTTTTACCTTAATTTTAGGTTTTCAGATTCTAAACTTTTAAGTGAGAAGCCTATAAATAAATAGCCGTGGTATTGGTAGGTATTGGTAGGTGGCTCCATTTCAACCCCAAAGTGGACTTTTTGCTGCACTGTGGTGATCTCTGTGTATATTTACACATCGATATTATCAGTCTGACTGGGGGAAGGCAGATAATGGTGCCAGAAACTTTCTGCTGTTGTAACACTCTAGGCAAAATGTGTCTCTGCTGAGAGGACTCCTTCCTTCTTTCTGTCCTTTCATCTGTGTCCTGAAGTGCAGTCCTGTGTGCCTACAGTAAGCCAGGTTACCTCTGAGGTTTGCAAATGTGGAATTAGTCTGTGATGTAGACCTGAGAGACACAGTCTGTCCTGATTCTTAGTGGAGAAACAAATAGAATTCATATCGGTCATTGGTGTGACGATACCATCCAGCTTACAAATCAAAATGAGTTACAGTCCCAAGGAAACAGGTTAATTAAGATTTTTATTCAAACTTTCTTGTAACAAAAATGAATTGTGATGGGAAATTCTGGCAATTTTAATGACAGGTTTGTTGGAAATTTTAGAAGATGAAATTTTCACACAATATCTACAATATTTGTCACCCATGAGTATGACTATGTGCCTTGACTTTGCTCAGTTGTAAAAAATCACCTTGATTCCAGGAATCTGGATGTTTTTTACTCATTATTTCAGGGATTTCCATCTCCCTGAAATACCTTATTGGTAAAGAAGAATGAAGATAAGTAATACAAAAGACAAAAATATAGCAGTGTTACTTGAAATCAGATTTTAATTCGCATTAGTCCTGTAACCTGTCAGCACTAAGAACAACAGCATAAACCTGTATCTGGCAGGATCAACGATAGCATAAGTGTTCAAATAAGAAAGAAGATTGCTGCACCGTATGTGCATCTACCCATAGGTTTCATCCGGGTACTCTACAGATCCTGATTTACACCTTAAGCCATTAATTTTAATATATCCCTTCCATAAGATTTATTATTATTAATGGCAACTTTAAACACTGATTTTATCTGATCTCCTTTGAATCTAAACTCTTGATCTCAGCCACTCTATATAACAATACATTTCACTGTTCAGTTAAATGGTGTGAGGTGTTTGACTTGTTCAATAAAGCTGTGAAGAGAAAAATTGAAATTGCCTTGTTCTTAAGGTATGTGAATCATGGAGCCTCACCTGGAATAGCCTCTAGGACATGGCAGGACAAGGGACATGGGCATGGGTAGCAGAGAGAAGAAAGACAGAGCTTTCTTCAGGAAATGCAAGAACTGATGCTTCTGAGCTAACCAGTCCATATGTTATTATAGTATTTATTATAGTGTTTAAACCACTTTTCATGCATTCTTTTACTTGTCTCTTTTCTAAAGGAAAAAAAAAAGCCAGACTTGCTATAGCCACTTACAGGATAGTTTTTTCATGGCCTTGTCACCCTTCTCAGAACCATTTATTTCATACAGACATATTTCTGATGAGTACTCAGTGCACAATTGCAATGCAAATGAGGCAGTGCTGTTGATTTCTGATAGCATGATAATACTTCATTCTTAACACAACTTTGTTTGCATTTTTCCTACCAGTTGCATATTGAGCAGAAGCAAGACTTCTGCATTTTCCCAGATCCTTTTTGAAAAGTGACAGATAATATCACTTTCTAAAGCATAAAAGCCCTTTATTTTTTCCCCTGCAGTGAGAGATACTTAGAATTCATTGATACTAAATCTCATTGTTATCCTGTTATCTTTGCACATCTCTTAGGTAGATCTCTAAAATTCCCCAGTTGTCCCTGGTTCCAGACTAATCCAAGTCACATTCATTGCCCTGCAAGTGTCTCTGCTTCTCTAATCACTTCCCTTTTAAGATATTTAATAAATATACAAAACAAGAAGTCCCTTATTGAAGAACTTACGAACATACTTCTGGTAGCTTTTTGCCTTGATGAAAATCAAACATTAACCCAACTTATTGTTTTCTGCCTCTTAGGCAAGTTTGCTTCCTTCTTTATTACATCTTACAGGGTGCAGGGAGGGTGCAGGAGGTTAGAAGTCTACAAAACTATCAGCTGGTTCTCCATTATTCTGGACTTTTTAGTGCAAGAGATTTGTAAGATGCTTTTACCTACAGAGCTGCAAACAGCCTACATTTTGCTACAGAAATATGTAAGTGTCACCAGTGGGTGAGCCCCAGCCCTAGTTTGACTGGCGTTTCTGGGAGCAGAGGGACCAACTCTGTAATCAGCCATCTTCCACATGAATGCGAGTAAGAACCACTGATGTAGGTCACACACAAAAGGCCAAACTTAATCACGTCTCTGCCTTGGAAACACAGTTTAACTCTCAGCAGTAACTTTATGGGCACTTAAAACTATCTCTAAGAAGAAATGTCAAACACTTTAATTAGAATTTTCTTCAGCCAGGCTAACACCTCCTTAGATCTCTGCTCTTTTCCAGCTTTTCTCAGAGTTTGCATACTTTTCTGAAGGAAGTGAAGCTGTGACTTAACTAGATCGCGACAACTTTAACTCTGGTCTGTTGCCTACAGCATAAGACCTTTGCTATGACTTCTGTAACTAAAAATTGTGGGGAGGTGGGGGTGAATCCAGCCTCTGTTCAATACGTGGCTCTTGTAGCAACAAAGGAATATGAAAGGCCCCTAAAACTGTCAAGTAATAAACACCAAAAGTGGCTTTAAACATGGAGACATCTTACCAAATGATTTCACTTTTAGACTAATTTCATGGAACAGTTGCTGTAAGAAGGAATAATATGAGCTTAGTCTAGTCAAAACTTTAACTGATGCAATTTATAGTCATAGCCCTTCTGACAGAGTAAGTGAAGAGAAAGGAAAACTCAGAAGTGAGGAGTGCTTTATGCAGTCTTTTCTGAGTGCTCTGTACATCCAAGAATCAGTCCTCTGATCTCACCAGCAACCAGATGATGAAACTGGACTGCCTGAATAGGATCACAAGCCATTGAAAAATTCCTGTTGTCACATATCACAATGAAATTAAAAGGCAGTTTTCATGGTGATTTTTTAACTAAAGTGTTCCTTTACTGTCAGTTGGAAGGAGTCTGTATTCACACAGAGTATATATGTATTCTACTCCTAATTCTGCATTTGCATCTTGTCCCTTTGCCTCCACCCCACCATCAACACCATCTACGTTTGGGCACATTTGGATTTTGCATTGGTGCTTTCCAGCTGTCTTCCTGAATGAGGAAACTCACATGTATTGAAGAGACTAATAACACTCCAGTTCTACACCTGCATGGATAATATGTAGGTGTAGTATAACCTGTATAAAGGTTGGCAATATGGATATAACTCTGCCAGACCTCACTCTATTTTATTTGCCTGGAGTCTTTCAAAGCTATCTAGCAAACTATGCACTTTCTTCAGCAGTCATGTCATGCTCAGTACTGGCAGGTTACTGTGAAAGGCCATGGCTGGTGATCTGTGAAGCAGCCTTCTCATTCCCTGGTTAAATCCACACCTGTTGTAACAGGTTTTTTAGATGCTCATACATATATAGTTACCTATGTAGCCAATCTGAGATAACTCATGTCCTTTTGAACGTTTGCAAAGAACACACAAATTGTTATTTAGTATTCAGGAAACTTTCTGTGCGTTCGCTGTCCAGGAAACATACGTAAGAGGTGTCATTCTAACTGTAAACTAGTATTGATTCAAATGAAAAAAGCTGAAGGTGGTTTATTGCAGGCCTTGGATCAGAAATTACTTTTGTCACTTCCCTGTATTGCTGGGATCTTGATGGCCAGGCAGTCTCTAAAAGTCCATGGCTGAGGGTAAGCAGGGCCCACTAAAGCCCAGACCACACGGTCCCTGGTTTGTCATATACACCAGGCAGCCACATTGTCTTCGTCTCCCTGCGAGCTCTAGAGGCAACACTGAGACTTTCTGCCCAGGTGCTGTCTACAGCACATGAGTGAGGGCTGTTGTGGATGGTTATCTGACAGACTATCAAATAGATACTTGTGTTGCTGGAAACAGTAAAGGGAAAGACTGACAGCTCAAATGCCACACGTCTTCTAAACACATAAGCCTGTTTAAAACTTATCTAGAACAGTGGACAGTCTCTGCCAGCATACAAGGGTTAAGAGTGAAAAGAATACTCCAGAAACACCTCTTATCCTGTCCTTCCTTTCAACACAGTCATCCACCCCATCCTTAGCAGAAAGAAGGGGTTGCCAAGCTTTCAAACATGGCAAACGTGCTTTATTTGATAGACATTTGTCCAGCCAGGCATTTCTTGTAGAGCAATGAGGGACTGAAAAAACTGGGTCGCTACTGGCACCACTATAAGGTTGTGGCATCCACCATAACCTCACTGCACCATACTTTCCATGTGACCTAGACATCCATAACCTTCCACATATGACTCATGATCCCCACTCTTCTGCCACAGCACTTAGAGCAGGTGGCTCAATAGCAGCATCTAGATATGCTCTGAATTCAGATGCGCTGTGGAACTCTGTGAACAATAATTTTGGCAGAACTGCATTCATTGTGCTTATGTGGTCTGATCCTGGTGAGACAAGCCTGCTCTTATTCTCTGCAAGAAGAATCCCCTCTGCTGACTCTTATCTGCAGCCTTCTCAAGCCATAGGCTCACAAGAGCTCATGGTAGCACTGCAGTCACCCACTTCCAGGAAATGCACTCAACAGTTATCACCAATTTCTGACAAGTTCTTTGGTTCACAAATCATGCCTCCAGTTTGTCAGTGGTCACTCTAACTGCAGATAAAACAGGAAAAGAAGGATCCCAACCAGGGACAGAATAATGAAACAAAACTTAATTGTTTTTTCATGCAAGGCAGGCTCCAGATACTGACCAAGGCAGAGGACAGTAGCACAATAGTCTTGCATTTACCCTCTGGCACTAAGCACCTTTCTGTCTCACATGAACCTACTCTTTCCCTCTCCTAGTACAGCTCCACCTCTTGCTTGTCCCTGCACCACTCTCAGCAACATGCCCCTCTTTTCAACATCAACAGTATACTTCTCCCAGCAAAGATATTTGTATGCTGTAATTCATACCTCACCTTTCCCTACAGTAGGGAACATGATCTTGGGAGAACAACTTTAGGACTCAAAGGAGCAGTGAAAGAGTGAGATTTGTGCATATTGGTTTTTATCATTATAGGGAATGAGTTGTAATAATCGGATTAATTTGGATTATGAGTGTTGTTATCAGTGAAACCATGCTAATAATAATAATTCATTGATCAGACCATCAAGATCTTAACTGGACTAACAATAAATTCTTGGCTTCATGTATAAGGTGTGTTTCTGTAGTCCAGCTGAATTGCATGCCATGTTTGCTCTGAAATCTATCCCCGTGGTCTGGCTGATAAAATATATATTCAACAACTCGTGGAGAATACAGGTAGCCTAGGCTGTAATCTGCAGGGCAACAACTAGCTCCTTGTCATCTGCAGCTTGCCCCAAGTATATCTACACTGTGTAATGCACAGAGTATTGTGAAACGTCCTCACCATACCCTTGGCAAGGTCCTTCTAGGACATCCCCACACTTTATCCCCATCCGTTGAACCACTCCATTACCTAACACAGAAACTCTCATTAATCTGTTACATTCAGTACACAGAGTTGAACTTGTTGCACCAGCAACTGAAACAGGGTGAATGCTGCCAGGCTGAAAGAAGAGAAGGCAGAGTAGACACAAACACTCTGTATCATCAGAAGGGTATGCATTGTTTTCACGTTCGGCTTTGAAAACAGTGTTTTGCAGTAATCCAGCTAAACACATTCCCCTAGTCCCAGCATAAAGCACAATAAACAATTGCTTTCAAAGGAATTCAAGTTTCAAAAGTGAGAGGAGAAAGAGATTCTACATCATCTACTAATGACTATTGTTATGGATTTTACTTTACTCAGACAATTGGCTGATGGATGGCATTATACAGCTCTTACAATTCTAAAGGGGACTGCAGCAGAGGGCTATTTCTTAGAATAGCAGTTTATTGTGGATAAAAAGTCCTGAAAATGGAGACAAAAGGGAGACTTTTAATCAGAGCACTAATGTGGGCTGTCTGTGATGAGGCTCTTATCATTCCACCACAAGCAGTGTATGGCACTCAAAGGCAGATTCTGTACAATGGTAATAGAGGCTTTTAAATTATTATTTGCACTTTAAACATTGGGAGATATTTGATTGCTTCACAAAACATTACTCAGAAAGGAAAATAACTAGGAAGATGAGTTATGACTTTTTTTTTTTTTTTCCTGGACACTGGAGCCTGTGGTTATTTCTTACTAAAAGCAAATCCAGTAGTTCTGGCCCAGTTAAATTAAGTTCTGTCTGCAAGAAGGCTTCTAATTAGTGACAGTTGTATTGTTCCAATGGCATGGATATATCTCTGTAATGGAAAATAATAACATGAAAGGAAAGTGGCTGATCTGGTAGGTGGGCTAATCCAATAATGGACTTTGAATATCAAGACAAAAAAATGCAGATAAACAGGGGTCAGCTAAAGGGAAGCATAACTGCCTAACGGTGATACTCAAAGATGAAGAAATACCTAACAGCTCTGCCTGAAGCATAGGGCTATAAGGCTTTCACTGACAGCTTCTGAATTAGATTCATCACATTAAGAAAGAGACTATGCAGAATGCAGAATGAAATAATTTGTAGCTATTAAAACAAGATGACAGAAAATTGTGTTTTGCCATAGCAGGTACTTCAGCTACTGCAGTCTTCTGGTCACTTTCAGATGGAGGGAAATCTTTTATTGTCATGGCCTTTTTGGTACTCCAAAACACTATGTAAGTCCGAAGTCCAAAACACAAGGGATTCCAAGTTGGAGTTCACATAATTTGATAGTTGGTGACCTTCACTGAAAGTCATGTTACAGAGTAAGTATTTAAGCTGCTGCTTCATTTTTAATTATTATCACATTAGGGCTTCAAGCTACTATACACACAGGTGCTGATTTTGGCTAGGCAGCGGAAAAACTGAATGATGCTTTGGGTTTATTTATTTATTTATTCATTCATTCATTTTGTTTCAGCAGAATAGAAAAGAAATGCAATATTTGTGATTAACTGAAGAATCCTGGTTATATTGTTCTGACAGCTTGCAAAGCAATTTTGTACAGCTCTTGAATAACATGGAATAATACTGAATCCAGTTGAACTCCAAGGGTGACATTGGCAATTCTGTGCAAAACTGAAAAGGCATCCAAGTATATTGCATGTAGTAACGTGCCAGTCAGGACTGTTATTTCACGCAAAGGGAAGTGCATGGGGTCAATGAAAGTAACACCTAAGGCACTGATGTATAAAAAAATTAATTACCCCCACAAAATATCCCAAATAATATAGACTTACATACAGTAAAGAAAAATATAATTTAATAGGCTTATTTGTCTTGCACTAAGAAAGCTGTTACTTTTAGTAACAGTGTTTAATTTCTTCTAAAAAGAAAGAAACATGAAAATTAGGATTTAGTTGCATAACTGCAAGCTTCCTGATTATTGCAAGCAGAATGTATCACTGTAAAAATATCGTTTTTGTCCATACCAAAAATTGAAAAAAAATGCATGAGATGAGATAAAATTGGGGAATCTGAACTTGAATTCTTTTCAAAATCATTAATTTTCTTTAAAGAATAATAAATTACATTGTTTTGTATGAAATTGCAAAACAATTAGTTTCTAATGCTGGTATCTTGAGACCTTTTGCAAATAGTAAATACTCTTAAATGCATCAAAGATATTAGAAGTGTTCAGAAAGGCAGAGCTTTTGCACAACATTCATATCCTCTGTATTCACTGTCATAACAATGAAAATGAAACTACTCGAAAACATTGCCACAATATAAGAAATATTCAAATGCTCACATAGAATGTTTCCATTCAGTCTAAACTTGTTTTTAATATTACTCTATTTCAAGAACCAGAGAAAGTCGTTTGAATTTTAATGCAAACAGAACCAATCTATGAGTATATCTAGACTCTCTTTGCCTTTAATTTTTATTTCAGGTTTTATGCTTTGAATGATTACTTTGTCTTACATGTGAAGTGGAAACTGAGATATATTTTTTCTGTTTAAATGTTACTTTAAGTGCCATTCCCTCCTGCTAAGATAATAAATCATTTGAGAAGGTGAAGAGCATAATTACAACAGTTCTGTGTCATCATATAAATATTCCAAGAAGCAGTGCTGCATATTTATATCAGTATTTAATAGCAAGATCACATGACAAGGATGTGCTCACTAGAAAATGAAGTAGAACAGAGAGGTATAGAGTAGTCCATATACAAATCACATACATTTGAATGGTGCTAGCTCTAAGTTCCTAGTGTAGTAGATCTGATTAATCATCTTTCCTAGTCATATATAATCACAGGGTTTCTGTCTCTGAGGCTCACTAGTTTCTTCAGGATCTCCAAGAGGTAGGAGATCCTGGGAAATATTGCCTTTTGAGTATGAAGGACAACAAAATAATTTTGTTGGGTAAAAGATAAAGACTGAACACAGGCAAATATTGATCACTGATACCAAAACATACCGTAATTCTCCCTCCTCACCTTTCAAGTGCCCTACTCACTGCACTACCACCCTCCATTCCCATCCCTGATGATTTGTGCTCTTTGCTGATGACCATCCAAAACATACCGCTTCCCTTTTACTTCCATCATTCATTCTGGTTGGCCCAATTGTTTACTTTCCACGTTCACCTACAGTGTCATACTCTTGTTTTTCTCTGCTGAGATCGCAGTTACATTTCTCTCCTGCCTACCAGGCAGCATCCAGCATTCCTCCTGTGCCTCCTCCTCTCCCTGCCTTGGTGCTGCCAGCAGTCCTGCCTCACTTTGCTTCCCTGCCCATCTCACCTTCTCAGTACCTTGTTCCCTCCACTGCTAGAACTCTTTTCCCCCTACATTGAGCTAATTTTTTGTCTGTATTCTCAAGACCTCAGTCTCTAATCTCATTAGTCTTTCTTTTCTTGTTTTTTCTCTTGCTCTAATTCTGCTTTTTTATTCCATAAGAGTTTATATTTTTTCTAGTAATTAGGCTGATTTCCTTTTAATTCGATGTATTCTCCACTTTTAGTGAAATCTTATTTTCTTGGCAGCCTTGCTCGTTCTCCCCACACATATTATGTTCCAAATCCCACTGTATTTTTCCTCGCTGGGTTTTCATTTCTCTGGTCTGTATTAACAGCCTCAAAAAATGGGTTAAATTCCCTTCGGGCATTCTTATCTATCTTACACTCAGACTTTAACTTGGCTCCAAAAGTGGTTTGAGACTGCAGAGGTTTTGGTAAACAATTCTATTAGTTATCTTACTGGTTATGCTGGACTACTAGATTGGAAGAGCAGGTCTTTTTTTCCCAGTCTATAACTCAATATTTCCCTACACAGGTGCATTACATTCCTTGAAGTTAATATGTAATAATAATAAAATCAACTTTGTGCTGAGACAATATATCCAAAATTTCTATTAGTGAATTTTTTTTTTTGTCATGGAGAATTAACAGTATGTGAATGCAAGGAGATATAATGTACCATTTTATCACTTTAAGACTTTGATTAAATAAAGAGGAAGAAAAGTTAATTATGTGAAAGGATATATTTCCATTGGTGGTGAGGATAAAACTAGAAAGTAATAGGATAAAATTAAGTCAAAGTGGACTATTAAGGACATGTTTCATTGTGCTATTTGCAAGCAAACATTGCAAGCTTGCATTCAACAAATAAAGCTTGCTTTGCACTGGGACAGGAGATTACTTAATTAACAAAGCAATGAGTGATTGATATGAACTGCAGAAATCTCCACCATCTTCCACCATAAAAGATAATAATTCATCTCTGCAAAAATACCCTACGTAATAACAACTACTTCACAAATACAAAGTAAGGGTAGCATTTCCGAATACAATGACCTTCCTGTTTATGGAATTACTACCCTAAAACTATGGACAAGGTTTTAAAAAAAATTCACTAATTTATGTGGACACTAGTCCCCCTAAGTAAAAAGCAGGAGACACCTGACTTCAGTTGTTTAAACTTAGATTGGACAAAGTCATGGTACATACTGTCAAAAAAAATAGCAAGAGAAATGACTAAATGTGTGTGTTTGTGTGTATTTATATGTATGTATGTAGGTATGTATGGATGCATGCATGCATGAATGCAAGTATATATGTCCTATTATAAGTATTTCCATTCATATATATATAAATATTTCCCATTTATAATTTCTATGCTATTTCTAAAGCTCTTCAAAATAGATAAAGTCCCAGATCAATTTTTTTGTTGTTGTGAGATGGTAAAATGTAATACAGTTTAACATAACCCTGCTAGCATACAGAAAATTATCAAAACTTTTTGACTTCTGTCGTTTAGTCACAGTAGGGATTTTTATTATAGAATATTTCAGAATAACAGGAGGAATAAAGATATGACAACAGCCTGAGAGGCACTAAAGAAAATGAACTAATTAAAAGTTCTGCAAAGAAATGAAAACAATTATTATCCCAAATTCATTGCTCTTTGTAATTTGTTCACTTTTTTAATCATCTGGATCTTAAAATGTATTTTCTTCCTTTGTTGTTTTTTTGGGAGGGGTTGTTTGTTTGTTTTGGTATTGTTGGGGTTTTTTTTAATTATCATTTATCACTGTCTGCAACAGTGGCTTGTGCATTAGGCACTTACTACATTTTAAATTCCACCCACATGCTCTTGCATTTCTAAGTACATGAGTCAGATGATTCTGCCACTGGGAAATGTTTAGTTTCATTTTAAAAAAAAAATCAATTAGTTGAGTCTTGTACTTAAGGGGAACTTCTGTCAGATCCTTTGACTTGGAGGAACTGGATTGCAAAATGCCTTCCAGCTTTTTATATGACACCTTGACTGGGCTTTTATTCTACCATCTCTCACTAATAATCAACTCAATTTATACTTAATGAGTATAAATAGCGTATTTTATACTTTTATCACATCTGGCAGCATGTAGGACAGCTACTGCATCAATTTGATTGAGAAAAAGACAGATAAACTGAAAAAGTCTTCCGTTTTGGGGACGTCTTCAAGATCTCATGCAGTGCTTGAAGGTCTTTATTATAGATTTATCATTAGTGGCTCTTCTCTTCTTTGAAAGACACTTAGAATACATACAAGCTATCAAAAACCATCTCTTCTTCCTGCACACTACTACTTTTAACATTCTGATGTCTTACCATCTGACTGTGCTGTGATCATACATCTTATGTGGTGTAACCTTTTATTTACTGGCATTACTTAAGTTTCCATCATACTTTTCTGGATCTTCTAACATGCAGTTTAAAATATTATCTTAAACCATCTGTCCACATTACTTTTTTAATCAAATCCCCCTATGCAGTCTTGCTTCCTTAGAAACTCCATTTTAGCCAAAGGAGCCAGTAGAGACCTGTCATCATCTGCAATTTTTATTATACTGCCTAGATGTACATTCACCCATCCCCACTTTTCAGAAAGAGTAGTTTCACAAACTTGATAGTGTAATAGCCAGCTTTCCTTTTCATTAACTTTCATTTACAGTGATTATTACAAACAGCAATCCATGTTGCATATCTCCTCCCTAACATTGAATTTAGAGAACAAAATGAGACCAACAAAGGCAAAGGAAATACAAACTTTGTGTGTTCTGTCTCTCACCGGACCTTTTGTATTTTCTGAGTTTGTTTCTTGGTTGTCTTTCTATTAATGTACTGTACAGTGAGAATACAATACCAGCATTTAACCATGAATTCTGGGCATGCTTACCTATGCTGTGGGCTTTGGAAACGTGATGTTCTTCTAGCTAGACTTTCCTGAGCTTTTTTGGAAGGGAAGAGACAGGACAAGTAGCATTAAAATTTTTCTTAGGGTATTTATTATTCTATATTTATATACTACACTATCTACTGTTTGGGTTTCTTTATTTTCTTTTCTAAAAGAAAGCAAAATATTAATAATTGACAACAGCATTTGAATTGGCCACTGGGATGCTTTCTGTCTCCCAGATAGAATGAAATAGGGAAATCACAGTAATAATATATTATTTTATGATACTCTTATCTCCACTAATTCTGCCATAGCAGATAGAATTACGCCCCTACCCATCAAGAATTATGGAATTAAAAATACATATGTATCAAGTATAAATAATGCCTCTTCTCACTAGTTAGGTAAAAGACTGCACAGTCAGTATGGCAAGGCTATTAGAAACTTGAAGGGATGTATGGTCCTCCATATATTCCTGCAGGCATGAGGACATAATAAAATTGTTACCTGTTTATTGTGGCTCAAGTTAAGTGACCCAGCATCTAACATTCAGCACCATTAAGGGTAGTTGTACTTTACATAGTGATATTCCCTGCTGAAATGCTCCTCTAATAGTAGGCATGCTACCTAACAGGGTATAACTTCCCTGTGTAGCTAATAAAAAGGTGAGAGTTAAGGACAACAACAAAAGGTTTTGCTATGAACTGTTTTGTCTTTGTTGTACATGTCTCTTTTCTAATCTTGTGGAAGGAGACACTAAAATGAAAAAAAGATGATTATTTTGAAGTTGGGCTTCAGCGTACTGTGTCTAGAGTTTAATGAAAAAAGGTCTCATTCATGTTCCCTCCTCCCCCTTTACAAAGTGATATGAAAAATCATTTTACATAACTTACTTACCCATTAAGATTTCAGCTTTACTGAACTGTAACAGAGCTTAACAGAGGCATGGGATTTTATTGCATCTGGACAGAAACAACTGTTTGTCTATCTCCAAAGAGTAAGAGAGAGTTGAGAGAGTTGCAGTTGTTTTGAGAGAGCTGGGGTTGTTCAGCCTGGAGAAGAGAAGGCTCCTGGGAGATCTTATTGCGGCCTTTCAATACTTAAAGGGGGTTGTAAGAAAGATGGGGACAGACTTTTTAATAGGAACTGTAGTGATAGGACAAAGGGTAATGGTTTTAAACTAAAAGAGAGTAGATTCAAACTAGATATAAGGAAGAAATTTTTTACAATGAGGGTGGTGAAACACTGGAACAGGTTGCCCAGAGAGGTTGTAGATGCCCCATCCCTGGAAACATTCAAGGTCAGGTTCAATGGGGCTCTGAGCAACCTGATCGAGTTGAAGATGTTCCTCATCTTCATTGCAGGGGGGGGTGGACTAGTTGACCTTTAAACGTCCCTTCCAACCCAAGCCATTCTATGATTCTATGATTCTATGATTCTATGATTCTATGATTCTATGATACTATGATTCTATGATCCTGTGATTCTATGATTCTGTGATTCTAAGAGTAAAACCTAGTTACTTCAAATTTATGAGCTCCTGAGGTAGCTTTGTACTGAAGTGAGTCATACAGGGGCTACCTGAGACCTCTCCAGCAAGGGCAACCTCTCAGCAGTCCCACATCCGAGACTGTCACCAAGCCTGGATGTTATGGGCTTTTACACTACAACCCTGACTAAGGAGGGGAAAATGCTATTCACCCTGGGCAGAAGAAAGATAATAGATTACCTGTTTTAGCTGTGGCTGTCTTGAAGAGAAGGGGTGTGTTCTTTATTTGCCCATATTAGAAGCCTGGCGAAAAACAGGGATTAAATCTGAAACCTACCACATATAACTAATGTAGAGCATGATTCAGGTGGATAAACATAGGCATCTGGGATCACTTGAGATGCCCTGTGGTTTCCTGCCTGGCATCTACCTGATGTCTGTGTTCAAGCAGCACAGACAGATATGGAGAAAGGCATGGGTAATATAATCTATATCTACTGCTATCTTTGAGTTACATGGAACAAGGTAACAGAAAATCTGAAAAAAGAAGAGTAGAAAATAAAAGACCATGTTCCTCCTGTTGTTTGGAGCTTCTGGGATCTCTTCCCACCACCCCCACTTTGTTCAGATTAGAGCCATTTCTGCTATTCCCAAAAAAGCAATTCTGGATGGAATGACTAAAACATAATATCAAAATATATATCAGCTTTTATACTATTTAAAATATAAAAAATACAATATTATATTCTATGCGGTAAAATACAATGGGAAGATCAGAAAAACACAAGCATGACCATGAGTCAGTTGCAGACAGAGCATGTCACAGGTTGCTGAGTTGCACTGTGAAGATACTACCATACTGACTCTTATGAACTTCCTTCAAGATATCTTGAGTTCAAGGACCATTCATCATTGGGGATGTGGGCTTCATGAAGATTCCTCTGCCTCTCGCTTTCCTCTTGTGGAATGTATATCTTTAAATCATAAAATGTTATTTCATTATCTGTGGTTCCTACCAACATACTTAGTATTCCTCATGACACATACACAAACAAACCCAGAAACTCAGCTTTTGTTATTTCCATTCTACATTTGTATTGACTTACTCAAAACCAACACAAATACAGCAGGTATATAAGAAATAATTAAATGGCAGAGCCCTAGCTGGACTTCAGTCCCAAGGGCTTGGTCCAGTGTCTGAAAATATTTTATTCCACTCCAAACAAGAACTACTGTGCTAATCCCCCTGGAATGGAACGTTTATTACTTACCTGGCAGGTGTGAAGTGTTGCATGCTAAACGGATTATCTCCCCCTCCTCTCCACCTCCCGCTTTGTTCAGGCAAAGCAGAAGAGGAGAGGGAGGAGATAATCCTCTTCAAATGGAGCATTTATTACCTTAGATGCGGGCATGAAGTGCCGCTTGCCGAGGGGAGTTAGCACGGGAGAGTCTGCTTATAAAAGTGTTAAACCCCATTGTAAACAGACTAAAGCTTCATACTAATCTGACCGCTGCTTTCTTGAGAAAGTTCAGGACTTTTTACTGTTCTGTCGAATAGTTAGAATTCCCAATATTCAAGCCACATCCTTATTACTGGATTATTGGTATTGGGACTTTTGGATAACAGATATGATCAGTTACAGTGGTTGTAAAGCAAAATTGTGAGGGTATTTTTGTTATTTTTTGTTTGGGATATTTTTGCATTTCCTTACTCTTTTTTTTCTTTTTTATTTTTAACTTTCAGATTTAGATCTGCCAAAAAGATCTGTCTAACTGTTGGTAGAGATTTGGGTTGGATGGATTTGCTCATTTCAAGAGCATCAATTCTTCTTTCTGTTTCACAGACAACTACCTTTGTAAGCAATTCTCCATGTTGTGTTTGTGACATTTCTGAGCATATTCCCAACACTTATCAAGTCCATTTGTTTAGAAGAGCAGGATGAAAAACAGATTTGGCCCTAAAGATACAAAGTAAAACCTTAAGAAAAAAAAAAAAGAGTGTTTTGTCTCTCTAAAAGAGAATTTTCTGCAGGGGCCTTATGATTTAGTAGTTTTATAATATACTGCACAACCACATAACAACTGCATTCTAGGCACACAGAGTGAACCTCACACTTTTGGTTCTCAGAGCGTGGCCAAGTCACCAAATCATACATTCAGACAGGCTTCATCAAATTCAGGGCATGCACTAACCAATAAAAATTTGTGGCCTTCATGGCTGTTTAGAAAATGACAGAATTTCCCAACTTGTTCTGTTTTCTACAGCATATCAGAGTTTTGGCTTATTTCATCCAAAGCAGAGAAGAAATGAAAGAGAGAATGAGCCAGGAAGTAAATAATGAAGCCTAAGTCTGTCAAGAGATGTGCTCTTCTAGAAAAGCTTAACTCTTACAGCTGTTTTTCACTCTCCCGCTTTAGGTGAATTTAAATAATATATAGCTACCCTTTTCTGGCTACAGCTTCTTTAGCAGTTTATTACACCCAATGCAGGTGCAGCTGATTGCTACAGATCTGCTGGAGGATTTTCTCCTGTGGTGAGTCCCTCCTTCATTTCAGTCAAAGTCAGGTGAGTCAGTGCTGGGCCATGGCAGTCTGAGTCATCCTAAATCAGCCTTGCTTATGCCCCTACTCTGGATCCCACCATGCAGTTCTCTCCACCCTGGTGTCAGCACTGGTGCTACTCTGTGCTCATTCTGAACCAGTTTGGTTTGACAAAACTTAAAAATGTAGGAAAATGATATCACACAAGGGTGAGCACCAACACAAAGGACAGAGAACACCCATGTGGCCACAGGACAAGAGATAGAAAGGGACCCTAGTGGCTCCAATTTAAGTTGGTCTTCTTTTGTATTTGACTTAAGCCCATTTTGCTGGAACGGGTCAGGGAGCAATCAGTGGAATCTTAGTCAACAGATTAGCAAGCAGTTCAGTAATTTCCTGCAGAAACAGAGCACTAAAGCAGTGAGGGAAGTGGTTACTGGCTGTAGACACAGTAACCTCTGGAACTGGGAGAGAAGTGCAGCAAGCCTGCCCACATTCTTGGAGCAGACAGAATAACAATTATGACAACACCAAAGGCTGTGGTTTGCAATTATAATATTTATATCTAGACATGGGGAATATAGAGAAAAGTGATTGGTACAAGTAGGTAAGAAAGTATTCTAATAAAAATTGTTCCTTGAAGCAAAGAGGTTGATAATTCTGTGGAAGCAACTTTGGGGAACATAACTCTGGCTGTTTCTTTGTAGCCTCATTTCATTGAGTCCTAAAATTTCCTACAAGGTATTCGGTGTGTCTGTATTTCCATAAGAATTCTTCAAGGAAAAATATATCATTCTACATGTTCTTATGCAAATTGAGCTGTAGGAGCAGGTTTGCCAATTAGGAAATCAGAACAGAGTCTGATATATACTTAACCTAGACTTCATTACAGAAAGCTTTAAGGACAAAGTCTCAACATGTCTACTCCTATTTTTAACTGTCATTCAGATGTATAAAATGCAAACAGCACAGTGGGTGTTTCCAAAGTAAGAAGAAATAAAGAAAAAGAAAATTGTCGCACAGACAATATTTTCTTGTACTTATGCCAGCTGGCAATGTAGATGATTGGTTAGACTGACATTGATCAAGTCACTCTCTTGTGCAGAACCTCTGATATTCTGTACTTTCCATATCTCTCTTAACTGTGTGAAAACTTTTGTGTGTGACTTGCTTCTATTATTCTTTCTTTTGAGAGAATTTCTAATTCATTTGCAGCACTACCAGCTTTTCGTTCAGTAACTATGCTTGCCTTTATTTTCAGCCATTGACAATGTGCTACAGAAGAGAATTGAGGATAAATAGCATACCTAGTATTGAAGTGCCTAAAACACCCACTTTGTTCCCGGAATGCTGTTACTCTTTCTCAGTGAACTCTTTTTATTCAATTCTGAGGAAAACCTCCAAGCTAATTTAATGTTTGCACCTATTTGTTTTATACAATACAGAATACTGTCAAGGAAAATATTTATCCAAAGTGTGCCTCTTTGAAGAACCAGAACATTCAAGAAGCTAGCATGGTTAATGCAAAAATGGGTTAGGATATATGCACTTGCATTCATAATGTGAATACACATCTAGATTTTCTGTATAGGGCATTAAATTCTGTATTTTGCTGACTCATAAGATCTGCTTAAATGACAAGGTGATTCAGTGATGAGAGGATACTGTTTGAATTCTGTTTTGTTGTTGTTTTTTTTTTATTCAAAGGACTAGGTATTGTACTTGTGAATACTGGGTAACTGAATAGCTAAGGCTTTTTATGATTTCAGTAAATATTTTGTCAATCCAGATATTTCATTAGTGTATTATATGTTATTTTTTCTCTCACTATTCTCCTGCTAATAAATTTGTCAGGCGGTAAAGGAACAGAAATACCATAAGATCAGTTGAACTGAACAGCCAGTGTAAACAATCTGTCATCTCTGTATAACACATCCAGAACATTCAGAAAACGCTTATGAATTCTAAGTATGTTCAGAGCCAATCTGCATGCCTCATAAATGTTTCTCAAATTAATGAAAAACCAACATTTGTCAAATTTATCTTTGATTAATATTATTCAGTTTGTATTTGTTTCTTCTCCAGCCTGTAATTTTTTTCTTGCCTGTCAAGAGAAAAAGAAATTGCAATAGGATCTGAAACAAATAACTGAACATGCAAGAAGAATCTTGTTATATAACTGTATTTAACAACAGTGTTGGTAGGTCATTTTGTATTCATTTGCAGGTGACACATGATGTCTCTATGGACCAAAATAACTTTTATTTGGTGTTTTAACAATTTGGCATACCAAGTACCTTCTGAAAAGCAGAGTGACTTACACTGTTGTTATGCAGACTTTAGTGACTCCTAGGCATACAAGATTTTTTAAGAAATCCAGTATAGTTATCAGATTGCTGGTGTGTAGTTTGCACGGAGCTCATTTACTTCTAAATAACCTGTCTTTTGTGTTTTTCTGACAAAAAAATTGCCTTAGATAGCAACAAGATAAGTTGTCTCTGAGCCTTCCTAATGAGATCACCAAGCCAACTTTAGCACGCTGGACATTATTACTTCTCTGTTACAGTCAGCTTCCAGTACTGTGGGATCCACCATAGTTTGCAGAAGATTCTGGTAAAGGAAAGACTTAGGTGTGATTGACTGTATGACGTGGTCAGTATATGCTATGGGAAATGGGTGTGAAATGCATGATGAGAATGCAAAGATCTGAACTGAAGAGTTCTTTTTTTTTCCTCCTTTCTACCTATTTTCCTGGCTTATTGGTACCTATTATCTGTTGAAAAAGAAAAATATGAAGGTGAGAGATGGGCAAATAACCTTCATCTATTACCAGAGTGAAGATTATTTCCTTCTGTCCAGTTTAAAAGACTAGCCTGTAATTTGTTTGTGTAGGTGTATTACAAAAGACTGGCCGATAGAATTTTTTCACCCAAAATACATTAAAAAGCAAATATTCTATAGTATTTTTCAGAAGATTTCCACAGAAAAAAAGTGGTTTAGGAAACCAGTGTGTTTGGCTTGATTTCTCAGCACCTGACACATTTCTCATACAAAATATTAAATCAATAATCATCTAGCATGCATTTGGTGCTCATTCTATATAGTTGTTCTTTATTATTATTTCAGTACAGAAAAAGCTCCCTCTGTGTTTCGTGGCAGAGAGTTTTATTCTGTTTCTAAGTACATTTATGCATGCTGAAAGTTAGCTAGCAGAAAAGCAAATCCTTAGTCATTCTGGTGCCACAGCAGCATCAGCAATGAAAATGAATGGGCTGCAACTGGACTGCTGCAGTAGAAAGCAGCTGAACAGAATTAGACTGGACACTTTATGGAGGCTGGAGCTTTCATATATTCATCCATAAAAGTATCACAGTACAAAATGCACCTAGAGAGATGTAAAATAAAAAAAAGTATCTGTTCATGCCCTCAATGACCCATTGGGCAATATGGTTTCTTTACCTCTTTCAGTATATGAAAGCACAGTAATTTTTAGTACAGCCATACTCAGCTATCCATCACATTCATGACAAGTGTGACAGTTAGCAATTCAACAACAGCAAAGCAATTTTTCCTGTAAGAATCAACATAACAAGGTGGGGGGAGGGGGAAGGCGGAGGGAGGGGGGATTTTTTGAAGAGAGCTGAGAAATACACCCAATCTAAATACACAAGCACAGTTTATATGGTTTAAAGAAAAGAGAGGCAGGAACAGGGTTATCAGGATCATCAGACAGAGGAGATGTTGGCCTTTTGGCATCTGGCTTTTTGACACAGACCACTGTTAGAAGGATCTCAGCTGCTTTGTCTATAAAAACTGAACACTCCATGTAAATTTTTTTTACTTACGCATTCTTACGGCCTCTCTCTGCACTGTCATCACCTTCTTCAGATAAATCAAAGCCAATCAAATCAACTAAGGGTGAAGGACAGAAAAATGGGGTAAGGATGGTTATCAGAGATGAGTGTTTAACTGTCGGCAATGGAACTCAAATGTGATACCTAGAAAAGCAACACAATTGCTAAACTGAATTATGTTGTGATCTGAAACTGATAAAGGCAAGTGACTGAAGTTAACTTAGACTATTTCTTGGCAAGAATTGTCTGATTTTTATAGTACTTATTAAAGAAAATAGCAGCAGTTGTTTTTCAGCCCTGGAATTAGCAGCAGTTGTTTTCAGCTTGGAATGATAGACTTGTGTACCAGGAGAACTGTATGCAAAAGTGAAATATATCAAATGTTTCTTATTAAGAAAATAGTTATGTAAGGAGCATGTCCTTCAAACATCTTCATAACCAGAATTCATGAACTATCCCTTTATATCAAAGCCTTTTTCCAAAATGAGAAGAAAGGAATGTGTAATATGAAGAACAATCCAGAATGGTCCAAATAAAGAGCTGAAAAATGGAAATAAAAGCAGGAAATCCAACTCTATATACCTGTTGACATTTTGCAAGCCAACTCTTGACCATAGAATGATTTATTGTGGCCTACTGCACTTGCACCAGAAGACCCACTCTTATATCCATGTAAGAGGGGTAGTAGGAACAGGAGACATTTTCCTGCAGCACCTGGAACAGTTATTTATACTTATTAGCCAGTGGTACCACCCTTGAGAATGGTTCTGACCTTGACAGCCAGTATTTGCTACTAAGAAGGCTGCCCCACTTTACATCAAACTGTACAAGCTTACATAGGGAAAAAGTTTTTATAGGAAGACTAATTTCAAAGGATTAACAATTAAGAAAACTTCATAATTACCATACTTTCAGTGTATACAGAAAATTGAATCTTTATAGTGGTTCCAGTGCTTTTCTCTTTTTTCTTGGTCAGTTCTAGCAAAGTAAGAAGTACTTGGATTAATACTGACATTCCCAGACCAAGATTTACCTGAGAGTGGAAATATAGCTACCTGTTATCTGTGTGATATTTTCCTTCTGCCTAGCATGTTTAGCTAATCCTAAGTGTAAATTCTTTCGAGAAAAGTACTGTGTACATTGGCTAATATAAAGTTATTTACTGAGAGATGAATCTCTGGACATAGTGTTTTAATTTTATAACCAAGAAATGAATACCACCTAGCCCATACACAGGAAAAAATCCTTTGAATAGCTGTATATTGTTACAATGTACTAGTAGACCCCACATGTATAAATAATCCCACCAGTGACTTCGTCGTTTCCCAACTAATTGCAGAGAGTTAAGTCAACTCCTTCTTCAGGAAAATCACACTTAGAAATTGTTTACAAATAAGCGGCTGGTTTGGACCCAGCCATTTCCTGTCCTTTCTCCAGCTGCTGGTGTTAGTTTTTTATCTGCTGCTGGCAAGGAGGCTTATGCAAAACTCTTTTTAGGAAGTGGTGCGAGAATGGACGGGACAGAGAGCACAGGAGAAACCTGAGCACCTTGCAGATGCCTATTCACAGCCATACAGGTACATGCATATGCACGTCTTCAGGTTCACACTGATAAGATCAGGACAGCACTGCATGCATTGTTCTTCTATAGCAGGGCCTATACTGACAGGACAAGGGGCAAAGATTTTAAAATAAAAGAAGGTAGATTCAAACTAGATATAAGGAAGAAATTTTTTACAATGAGGGTGGTGAAACACTGGAACAGATTGCCCAGAGGGGTTGCAGATGCCCCATCCCTGGAAACATTCAAGGTCAGGTTGGACAGGGCTTTGAGCAACCTGATCCAGTTGATCCTGTTCATTGCAGGGGGGTTTGTCTAGATGACCTTTAAAGGTCCCTTCCAACCCAAACCGTTCTATGATTCTATAATTCTGTGCAAGGAACAGCTGTACGACACAGTGGGGACTATCTGACCAGGTGAGTCACAAGCCTCTCACAGAGTCATGGTCCACAGACAACACTGGTTAACCACTGTTCTGGATGGTGCTATTTACCACTACACCTGCCATATGTAAGGACAACAGAGTAACATCAACTTCATCAGGAAATTCATTCAGTCTGCCAGGGGAAGTTGTGGGTAGAGCTCCATCTGTCCAGAGAGCAACTGCTCTCAAGTCTGTTCAGAGCTCCCTTTAACATAATGTTTACATGCAAGATTTCTTTAGACTTTTAGAGAAGTGATGGAAATAATGCTTGGTTGACTCTTCTGTGTGTCTCCCACAAATTTATGAATGCTGGTTTAATTGTGGTTAATTTCATCTCTTTACATAATAGCTAGCCAGGAAGATAAAGTAGTTCTTTATTACATGAAAGTAGGGAGTCTTCTATGTCTGCCTTATGTTTAAGTTGATCACACTTCTGAAGAGGAACATAAGGCCTGAAGATTTAGGCTTTGGCCATGCTATTTATCTAAACAGCCATACCTGCCTGAGAGTGACCCATAATCAGTGTGTGAACTTTCTTATATCGTCAAAACTGAAGTGGGAAGTGAACAGCCTTCCTTAATTTTTAATGCTTTTGATCCCTCTTACATTCTTTATAGTATGACTGATTTAAGTAGGTAACAGTGGCCAGCATAATAATTAATTAGCTTAGAGGAAATGATGAGCAGCTTTTTCAGCTTCTGGCTTTCCCTTTTCCTTTTTTGGTTATGAGACAACCCTTCTTTCTGTATCCCTGAATCAGCATTGTTCAAAAAGAAAAAAAAAGGAAAAAAGTTATTTATTTCTACTTTTAAGAGATTAAAATGTTTAAGCATTTTGTGAAAACACTTGAACGTAGAACTGTAACCCTCTGTTGAACCTCATACAGGATAATTGTAGAGAGGGAGTATTTATCTGATTACATGAACTGAATAATTTAGAGGTTTTCTTATTTATTATTTCCCTTCCTCTTTTGCAAAAACACATTTTGATGGAAATCAGAAGTAGCTCTGCAAAAGAAAAGAAGTGACAAATTACATGTCAGTCATTAGTGAAAAGAATACCAAGCCCATAAATTTTGTACACTTATGTATATAAAGTTAGCTGAAGATATGTGCTATGAAAATGGCTAAGAAAATAATCCATATCTCAGGTTCTACAATAATAAAGAAATTAAGGTGAGTAAGTTTTCTCATAACAATTTCTGCAGTTCCAAGTGATTATCCAAAATGCTTTGGATTAAGAAGTAAAGAACTGGATTTTTCTGAATTTCTCAAGAAAAAACCAAAGGTCCAAGATTCCCAGTTATCTCCCTTTTCATAAAGAAAATGAAAAACAAATGAAAAGGAAAAAAAAAACAATAAATCCCCAAATTAAAATTTAAAGTGCATACAGAAAGATATGATAAATGTAGTTGAAGTGAACATAGGACTTCCAAGAGAAGAGAGGGTAAAAATTAAATGCCTCCATCAAAAAACTGTAGCATAGGCAAAGTTAGGTGTTCCTCAGCTTAGAAGGTTCTGGCTTCAGGTCTCATTAAAATGCTCTCCAGTGAGAGGTCAGAGGTAACCTTAAGTAGTTGATATGAGTGACTATCCCTCCTGCCCACAAGCCAAAGAAATGAAAGTAGAACAAACCGATGAGCAAAGAGGTGAATGCCCTGTAATAATTACATATGAGTTTTCATTTACAAATATCTGATTAACTAAGATACAAAAGGAAAAGTTTATTTTAATGAGTTTGAATGGGAGTTTTGATGAAAACTGGTAACAGCTATTAAGTGGCATCACTGAACATGATAAAGAAACAAACAATATCTCTACCATATAAAGCTGCATTTGAGAAGTTGGCCAGGGCATTGAAATTCAGCATTCCTGATGTTATCAAAAGTTTCTTTAGAACTTCAAATCAATACATTTTGTCAAAATATAAGAGACTGATTAAGCTTGTCCTACTGTATCTAAAATACACTAAATGAACCCCATGCTAAAAGTATTTATTTTTCCCTATTGTCTATTAAGGGAGCCTCTGGTGATTTACTGATCCTGATACATCTGTACCATAGATGTTAAAGCAGGTGAGATGAATGTCACCCTTACTGTGTAATTGCATCCCAGGTACAATGTAGAACCCCAGAGAACAAGTGGTTTGATTTAATCCTATGTCAGAAAAAGAAAGTCACCTACTGAATTATAAACAGTACTTCCCTGAAACATCTACATGTTCTTTCAAGGACTCTCATTCAAATACTGGCCAGGTCTGACCTTTGCCCATTTATAAAATCTGACAGATTTATTGCAATTTCAAAGATATTTCCCTTTCCCCTATATTCACATTTAGATTTGTCTGGAGAAAAATTTCTACAGCTTAAAGGTTTGTACAAGATAGTTTATACTACTGTTTAGTGCTGTTTCACAAGAGCCACTGTAGAAGTTTCCAAAATATTATATAATATATATTATATAATATAGTTTCCAAAAATTCCTCCAAAATATCCCTTATGATTTTAAAAAGTTGTGATTTTCATTTGACTTGAGACTTCTTGCATTTTCTTTAAATGTTGTAGGGGATCCAGTCAATGTGAAATCTTCAGCTATATTGTCAGTCAAAATTCAAACCAAGCTATTTCCTAAGCCAGGAAGAAAAGGCAAAACTTGTTTCAAAACAGGCCTTCGAAGATCCGTATGAAACTCTGTGCAGAAATGAGACAACCTCAGGCAGCAAGGCAATTAGATACAAACAGAATTTTTCAATATTACTGTGCTGCTTACAGAGACTATGAAAACTAATGTTCAGTAGCTATTATTTTTCTGGTTTAGTTGCAGTTTCTATCTCTTTCCTAACATAAAGAGCATAGGTGAGGACCACTAATGGGGCAGCACAGAAATGGCTTTGAACCAGTTTAGTCTCCATCTTGCTGTGGCCTCTGTTTTTTTGGCAGAATAGGCCAGAGTAATACCAAGTAATTCCATTAGCCACCCCCTTTAAATTTAATAAAATAAAATTATCACAAGAAGTTGAAATATCACCCTGTTCAAAAATACACATAGTGTTATTATCAGAGGTATATCAGATGTATTATCAGAGCCCAAAACAAAATCATACAACCATATAAAGGAAAGCCCCTAGGTGGTTTTACAGCAGCTTTTGTCTGGTTCTCTAGAAGGCAAAAAAGTAATATATTGCCACAAATTTCAGCAGTTGTTTTTACTGGTTCAGTTAACTGCTGAAATAAGAGAAAGGTCAAAGACTCCAAGAAAAATCTGAATTTTTTACTAATTTACTGTTAAACCACCATGTAGTCAGATGAATTGACTTTGCATGACTACATTATGTCCAAAAGAAAGCCCGTAGTCATACCCCTCTTCGTATAAACTAGTAAATAGTTCTATCTGTTCTGCAGAGCACTTTGTTCTTATCCCTGCTGTGCCCATGAAATACTAACCAGCCCTTTGTGAATAGCTCATGTTAAAGATAAAGGTGATTAACAAAGTGTGATACATGTACTAAGGGGTGCCTAAATTAGTTGAAAATTAGTAAAATTAATGAGGTTTTCTGGAACCCACCACTGTACCATGCACGCATTTGAGACTTTTACTGAGTGGTAGATTTTATACTGAATCTACATTATTCTTGTGCTTATCAGCATATCTTTGTCCGTACACAGAGTTGATACACACACTTTAATTGTTCATCGTTCCACAGATTGTTACCTAGTTGTTATCTAATGCCATAATGATTGCTGTGGATATCTTGGATCACCTCTGTATTCTTTGTTCATTGGCAAAATAAACTAAATGTGCATCTTTTGTTCATTCTTCACATTTGATATTGTGGCAGCTGCAGCCTCTGTGTTGAGTGGCTCTGTCAATTTTCAGACAGATATAATAAGAACCTGACTGGATAAATAAAGACATACATTTCATCTGGAGCTAGTCTCTGATCAGGGAATATGCTATGAAAATACTTGAAAATCTCCATCTTCTGAAGAAGAAATCAAATGCAGCTTTCAAAGCTGGTGGGATAAAAAAGCCAGGATCAGGAAAACAACAGGCAGAAGATGGAATTTATGAAAACTTAATGAGTATATTTATTTCAAATGATAATGACTATGGGGAATAAAATTTGGGCTAATAATAATATATCTAGCAGCCTTGGAGCAGTGCTTCATAAATACAAACATTTTCATAATTTCTGAACATTTTCAGAAAATTGCAGAAGAATTATTTTTAAAACAGTTACATAGCCCACAACCAGGACACATACATACATGCATGTCTATTTGCTTTTGACGTTAGTGGGTCTACACAGTGGGGAACACTGATTAATTCTATACAAGTTAACTCAGTTTGCATCTTATAGTACAAACTCCAGGTTATAGACAGCTGTTGTCACTCTCACTCGGTCGTATTCACTAAACAGAGAAAGCTATAGGTGCCATATTTATAGTGGGGTTAAACTGTGTTGTAAGTTGCATATCATTAAATTGGTAAGAAAGCACGTCTCTAACACACTGGACAGAATGGTTACATCACAATATTAAGAAGTGTAAGCATCTGTACTGCCTGATGCTTACCTTAATGTTGCCCTAAATCCAAACTCATAAGCTTTAACTGAACCAATGGAAGGGGCCTTAACACTTACAACTTTTAACTGATATTTTAACATACAGAAGATTGAGTGATACTGGTGAACTTTGAACTCTAAAGAGAAGTACATAGCTCATGGAGCTTGAATAATTAATTTAGGCCATCTTTTGAAAAACTATTCAAAAGACTAACTTTTATTAATTGTGCCTTACTAGTAATGCTTAGTATATTTGTGATTTTCTGAATGCTGCTATAGTGTACAGCAATAATCCATACATACAGAAACAGGATGCTCCTTGAATTATCTGTGATTCTGGTATTTTGCCTTCTTTTGTTTTCTAGGCTTTTGGTTATATCCAACTATGTGTACTTTTTTCACAGCCAGGGCTCACCCATCTGCTCAGCCTATCACAAACAGGTCCAGATTCTGAAATGGCCCCAGAAATGTGGTTCAGACCACTCCTGTGCCTGGGATACCTTTAATCTTCCCAAGATAGGAGTTAGACTTATGAATCAGCTCTTAGCCCTTTTTTATAGGCACTGCAATAAAGACAGTTGATTACAGTGCTGTGCACTGTTTCTGCAGGGTGTTACAGGTGGACATTTTGCTCACCTTTTTCTGGCCTATTGGAAAATTAGGTTTTGAATCTTCCTAGTAGATGATCTGCAAGAGGTCTGCTTGTCCACCAGGAGAAGTGATATGTTCCTCTAATTCTGGAGGTATATCATGATGTTGCAGTTCCTCTATTTAAATCCTACTTTTGACCTTTGGAAAGATAGTTGCATTTTGCTAGTATACTTCTCAAATTTTCAAATTTTCTGTTTGGTTACTAATAAAAATAAAGTTAAAGGGTTAGGAAAGCAATTTCTGTCATTTTACTATAAAATTACTACTCAATTATCTGAGGAATCTGTAAAGGTCTTACAGGGAAAATTACATTTATGACTTCACAGGGACTGTTGCTGAGTTCTGAGAAATAGAATAGCAATATATCTACACTAATAGATGTGCAAGTGAAAACATTACCTAAGCTGTTCCCCTTTAATATCTTGACATTATAAAGCTACTCTGCATTGCTGTTCCCTCACAGTACCACTGTGGTAAACAGAGAGAACAATATTGATTAGACTGAGTATACAGGGAAGACTAAAAAGAGGAAATGTACCCATCAAATTTTCTATAACTCCTTGGGAAAGTAGATGACCTTCATAACCTTGAATGTACCCATTTTCTTTCTAGCCATTATTCTGTGCCTTTGCAGAACTAGACTTTGTAATTGGTAGAACCATCTTTTTAAAGATGCAACTTTCATGTTTAGACAAACTGCTGCCATATTGCAACTCAATAAACCTACGATCTTGATTGTCTATCTGGTATAACCATGGAAGCAAATGAAGAAAAATCACCAGGGCAAAACATTTCATGGAAAAGAGAGATGAATTCTGTGTTTTCAATTCATCTGTAAAAGCTATTTTAAGGAATTGAGAAACAAAAAACCAACAACACTGAGAAAATTTCTCACAGAAAATTTTTAATCTGTATTTAATGTAATCATACTGTAATCAGCTGACATTCCTGCTCCTAATGGGGGTACGAATATTCTTCCTTTTGTCACCGAAATCGGGAATCAAACTCCTTAACACCAATGTAGCATTAAGAAGCAGGCATTCTTTATTACGGCGCCGGATGCATGGGGGATCGCTCCACCAAGTGTGCATACTGCAGATTACATCAACCAAAGCTTATATTGTCCAATTACATACATATGCATCAAATTTCCCGGAATTATCATGCATATTCATTCTATTTCCCAGAACTAATTATCATATTTACATGGTCATTACACATGCATCCTTGAACTCCGAGGGGCTTCCGTGGGGGTCTCTGGTGGTCCTGGGTGGTTGTACAGGTGTGTCCTTTAGTTGACCCCTTCTTATGGGCATGCGCAATAGCATCTTGCTCATGTAACTTGCTTCCCTTCTTCATGGTGCATGGTCCCTAACAATGATTGGCACCCTTATTCCTATTCTAACACAAACCAATTATTCTAACTGCCCCTCCACTCATTGTCAAGATGGGCTGGGGCTGTACTGGGAGCATGGCAGCATGTCCGTACTAGTCCTCGTCCAATTGTCTTTGGGCATAGCAGCACATCCATAGCCATAGATGTACAAACACAACATTAAAGTATTGTCTACCCCGCTCCTATCTCTATGTTGCTTAGTTACAAAAGAAAAAACTAATCACTTTGGTTACATCTGGTTACACTCTTAGTATTTCTATTGAAGTCTTCCCTGAAGTGATTGTATTGAAGTCAACTGCAAGCTGACTCAACTAGAAGCACCGAGAGAGTCACAAAACATCTGATCAGAAAGGCAGGATCTAGGGAACACAAGTCTTTGCTTTGATATCCCTAATTTGGCTGAGATGTAATAACTAATCAATAAACTTCTGCAAGGATGAAAGAAATGCTTTTGCAGTAAATTATCTTCCTTTTTATTTAATCTAATTTTCTTAAATATTTTTCAGTTGGGTTAGATTAAATTGAGTGTTTTGGTTAAATATCAGATAGACATACATAATGCTCTGCTTAGAGTTAGCATGCCACTGAATGAGTCATTGAGCAAACACACAGGTTTACAGTGCACTCTCAATTTAGGTAAATAAGAAATCACTGAAGGAAATGAAGATTGTGAGGAGTGTTATATACAGTGAAATATAAACATAAGTTTTATTTCCTTGTGATTTTCTTTAGACATGTAAACATAGCTGGGGAAGGTACATAAGTAGGTATGTAACCTTAAGCTTATGAGTGACCTCTTCTATTTCAACTGGGATTTCTCTTCTGTAATCATGTAAATGCCATTTTCTCAACTTACCTTCCAGCCTAACCATTAAAAAATATACAGATGTGATAGAAGACTGGGGTATTCCAAGGCATTGAAAAGAGAAAGTGTTTACTTTCTGTGTTAACTTGGACAATGCATGTTCATTGAAAAAGGCAAAAGACAACATTCAACACTTGTAGGAAAAATAGACAAAGAGGTTTGTTAAGGCTAGACAAGTGCCGAGAAGAAAAGAAAGTCTGGTGAAGATGTCATAACAAGACTGTTTCATATGTACATAGCAAACTCCTATGGGAGTCTAATATTTGAGGACCCAATTTCAAAGCCTTTAAGTGGAATGACTGAGGGATAATATGATGAGTAACTGATTCATGGGAACTAAAACATATCAGGTTATTATATATGGTTTGACTTGTTTCCATAACCACATACAGAACGCACCCTTTTGTTTGTGTACTCCATAAAGTCTTGTTCATGCACACGGTGAGACCATGGATTTGCAAATTGGCCAATACTGAAAAAGAGACATTATGAGAAACAAATGTCAAACTATGTAGATTAGAGAACATAAAGAAATCCTTTCATATGCATGGGATGCCCTTGTAAATCTAGCAAATATATACCACCAGCTAGTCCTGCAATTTCCATGTTTTCAACCTTAATGTGTAATTAGCATCATTTCAAACTATGTGCAGGTTCCTCTAGAATAAATATGGGATACTTTTTTAAAAAAGGAAACTTTGGTTTATTTTCATATACCAAGCAACTTTTATGCATATGGATCACATTTCTCTACTGCTTTGCTCCTGGAAATGTGCAAATTTCCTTTGCACATGGAAATTTTCACAGTAGCAGCTTTCTGTAGTTGCTGACTTTGGCTCCAGCATGGAAAGCACTAAAATACAGGCCTAGCTAGCACTACGAAGATACCAAGTATCTGAATTCAAAAATGGAATCAAACAGGAAAGCAAGTAATCCTTTTATTAATCTCCTAGATATTCAATGACTGTAACATACATTTAATGACTGTAAGCATTTAATTTACATGACCTTCAAAATAAAGTACACTTCTTGCTTCAGAAATGCTACATTTTCATTTTTAGAGGTTGACAGGTCCCAGGACAGGTAGCATTTATGTTTGGAATTGTCGTCTTATAAGTCTACAATCAACTTCACAAAATAGCCATGCAGGAATTAGAAATCTGAGCTCTGGTTTTCAGTGATTATAAACATATTCTTAAACACATGGTTTGCTACAGGCTCCAAAGAATGTTCCATGATTTTGTTTTCTAAAGAGATTCTTCAATAGACTAGCAAGACTTTAAAAGAAATATTAATCTGTAGAACCTGTGAAATTCAAAGATTAAGAATGTGACTTAATCTTAAAATAAATTCTGTATTCACCCATGCCTTATCTCTGTAGCCAGAAGACCTCTATACCACAGTTTACCAATGAACATTTTTACCGAAGGAATGACATGTTTTAAGTAGTTCTGAAACTCAAATAGTAAGTCATATTCCTCATTAGCTGGCAAACACCCTTTAAATTGGATTTTTATGGCCCACACACCAAATTTATAGCTGGACACTGTAGAAAATGCTATGTCATTTCTAACTTAGTTATTAGTTTATACAAAGTATGTATATCATTATTTTAAAACAGGAGAAAATGTGATCTTCAAAAAGCTGAAAAAGATAGATGTGTGTCGTGGTTTAACTGCAGCAGGCAGCTAAGCACCACACAGCTGCTCACTCACTCCCCCTGGCTGGGAGGGGGGACACAATCAGAACAGTAAAAGTGAGAAAACTCATGGGTTGAGATAAAGACAGTTTAATAGGGAAAGCAAAAGCCACACACACAAGCTAAGCAAAACAAGGAATTCATTCACTACTTCCCATGGGCAGGCAGGTGTTCAGCCATCTCCAGGAAAGCAGGGCTCCACCATGTGTAAGAGTTACTTGGGAAGACAAATGCCATCATTCCAAACATCCCCCCTTCCTTCTTCTTCCCCCAGCTTTATATGCTGAGCATGAGATCATATGGTCTAGAATATCCCTTTGGTCAGTTGGGGTCAGCTGTCCCAGCTGTGTCCCCTCCCAACTTCTTGTGCACCCCCAGCCTACTCGCTGGTGGGGTGGGGTGAGGAGCAGAAAAGGCCTTGACTCTGTGTAAGCACTGCTCAGCAATAACTAAAACTTCCCTGTGTTATCAGCACTGTTTCCAGCACAAATCCAAAACATAGCCCCATATTAGCTACTATGAAGAAAATTAACTCTATCCCAGTCAAAACCAGCACAATGTGCCATGAATTTGTATTTATGTATGTGTGTTTTGAAAAAGAATGCATTTATATTTTGACAAATAATGTTATATACTTACAGGAAGAATGTGTGAGATGTACAAATTGAAGATTTCTAAAACAATGTCTCAGTTCTCCATTTTTCAGGATCTTGAGATCTGATGGAAATTATGAATATGTATAAACTCATATTTACCTTTAGCAGTTTATAAGAAACTCACAACTTAATTGCCAGCTTTTGCTTAAAGAAGACTGTGCTAAATAGGTAAATGTTATAGTCAGTAATTATTGTGTAAACAAAGAAATGCCATTTCTCGACTGGTTACAGTAGTTATTTACTTACATTGCCATTGTCTTTCTTACTTAAAAAAACTATATTTGCAGGTAACCACAGGCATTTGCACAACCCATGTAACTTCTGTTTCTATCAGAGATCTGTGTGAATGAAAGACATCTCAAAGTCTTTTTAGGAAAAAAACCCTATATTTAAATATAGTTAAAAGGTTCCTCTGTGGTATCTCCAGAGTACTGGGGGAGAAAATGTAAAATTGTTTTCCAGTCACTCTGGTTTTGTCTTTACCAGGACTATTTATCCTGGGGCAAAATCGCTGCTTTGCCTATAACAGCTTATATAACACCTATAAGAGAGACCAGCTTTCCCTGTTGTGACCACCAGGGACTGAAGATGTTGGTGTGTTTAGGCTACAGGTAGACAGCATGGTGGAGCACAGCCGTGCTGCTGGGTTAAGGCACAAGATGTGCCTCCCCATCTGTATGCCTCCAACACCATCCCCTGTCAGATAAAAAGCCTGGGAGCCTGCAAATCTCATAATACCTTTCTGCAAACTACACTGGGTCCCTCTGGGAAGAAACCCAGGTGGACTCATCTACCATAAAAGAGTTAAGTAAGTGATGGGGTTTTGACAGCCAGCACAGAATCACAGAATCATAGAATCATTTAGGTTGGAAAAGACCTTTAAGATCATCAAGTTCAACTGTTAACCTAGCACTTCCAAGTCCACCACTAAACCATGTCCCTAAGCACCACATCTACATGTCTTTCAAATACCTCCAGGGACGGTGACTCAATCACTTCCCTGGGCAGCATGTTGCAGTGCTTGACAACCCTGTCGGTGAAGAAATTTTTCCTAACATCCGATCTAAACCTCCCCTGGTGCAACTTGAGGATGTTTCCTCTTGTCCTATCATTTGTTACCTGTGAGAAGAAACCAACACCCACCTTGCTAAAACCTCCTTTCAGGTAGTTGTAGAGGGTGATAAGGTCTCCCCCGAGCCTCTGCTTTTCCAAGCTAAACAAACCCAGTTCCCTCAGCCGCTCCTCATAAGACTCGTGCCCTAGACCCTTCACCAGCTTCATTGCCCTTCTCTGGACACGCTCCAGCAACTCAATGTCTCTCTTGTAGTGAGAGGCCCAAAACTGAACACAGTATTTGAGGTGCAACCTCACCAGTGCCGAGTACAGGGGGACAATCACTTCCCTAGTCCCACTGGCCACACTATTTCTGATACAAGCCACCATGCTGTTGGCCTTGGCCACCTGGGCACACTGCTGGCTCATGTTCAGCCAGCTGTCAACCACCACCCCCAGGTCCTTTTCTGCTGGGCAGCTTTCCAGCCACTCTTCCCCAAGCCTGTAGAGTTGCATGGGCTTGTTGTGGCCCAAGTGCAGGACCTTGCACTTAGCCTTGTTGAACCTCATACAATTGGCCTGGGCCCATTGATCCAGCCTGTCCAGATCCCTCTGCACAGGATTCCTCCCCTCAAGCAGATCAACACTCCCACCCAACTTGGTGTCATCTGCAAACTTACTGAGGGTGCACTTGATCCCCTTGTCCAGATCATTGATAAAGATATTAAACAGGACTGGCCCCAACACAGAGCTCTGGTGGACACCACTTGTGACCAGCCGCCAACTGGATTTAACGCCATTTGCCACAACTCTTTGGGCCCGCCCATCCAGCCAGATTTTTTACCCAGAGAAGAGTATGCCTGTCCAAGCCATGAGCAGCCAGTTTCTCCAGGAGAATGCTGTGGGAAATGGTGTCAAAGGCTTTACTAAAGTCTAGGTAGACAACATCCACAGCCTTTCCCTCATCCACTAAGTGGGTCACTTTGTCATAGAAGGAGATCAGGTTGGTCAAGCAGGACCTGCCTTTCATAAACACATGCTGACTGGGCCTGATCACCTGGTTGTCCTGTATGTGCTGCGTGATGGCACTCAGGATGATCTGTTCCATAACCTTCCCCAGCACCGAGGTCAGACTGTCAGGCCTATAGTTCTCCAGATCCTCCTTCCGGCCCTTCTTGTAGATGGGCATCACATTTGTTAACTGCTAGTCAACTGGGACCTCTCTGGTTAGCCAGGACTGCTGATAAATGATTGAAAGTAGCTTGGTGAGCACATCTGCCAGCTCCCTCAGTACCCTTGGGTGGATCCCATCTGGCTCCATAGACTTGTGTGTGTCTAAGTGGTGTAGCAGGTCGCTAACCATTTCCCTTTGAATTATGAGGGCTTCTTTCTGCTCACGGTCCCTGTCTTCCAGCTTAGGGGGCTGGGTACCTGGAGAACAACTGGTCTGACTATTAAAGACTGAGGCAAAGAAGGCATTAAGTACTTCAGCCTTTTCCTCATCCTTTGTCACTATGTTTCCCCCTGCAACCAATAAAGCCTGGAGATTCTCTTTAGCCTTCCTTTTGTTGCTAATGTATTTATAGAAACATTTTTTGTTGTCGTCTACTGCAGTAGCCAGATTAAGTTCTAGTTGGGCTTTGGCCCTTCTAATTTTCTCCCTGCATAACCTCACGATATCCTTGTAGTCCTCCTGAGTTGCCTGCCCCTTCTTCCAAAGATCATAAATTCTTTTTTTTTTTTTTCCTGAGTTCCAGCCAAAGCTCTCTGTTCAGCCATGCCAGTCTTCTTCCTCACTGACTCATCTTTTGGCCCATGGGGACGGCCTGCTTCTGTGCCTTTAAGATTTGCTTCTTGAAGAATGTCCAGCCTTCCTGGACTCCTTTGCCCTTCAGGACTGCCTCCCAAGGGACTCTGTCAACCAGTCTCCTAAACAGGCCAAAGTCTGCCCTCTGGAAGTCCAAGGTGGCAGTTCTGCTGACCCCCTTCCTTACTTCTCCAAGGATTGAAAACTCTATCATTTCATGATCGCTATGCCCAAGATGGCTTCCAGCCATCACATTACCCACAAGTCCTTCTCTGTTCACAAACAACAGGTCCAGTGGGGAGACTTCCCTGGTTAGCTCACTCGCCAGCTGTGTCAGGAATTTATCTTCCACATGCTCCAGGAACCTCCTAGACTGTTTCCTCTCTGCTGTATTGTATCTCCAGCAGACATCCAGTAAGTTGAAGTCACCCAGGAGAACAAGGGCTAGCGATTGTGAGACTTCTCCCAGCTGCTTATAGAATATTTCGTCTACCTCTTCATCCTGGTTGGGTAGTCTATAACAGAATCCCACCATGATATCTGTCTTGTTGACCTTCCCCCTGATCCTTACCCATAAACAACCCTATCGTCACCATCATTAAGCTCTAGACAGTCAAAACACTCCCTAACATACAGGGCTACCCCACCGCCTCTCCTTCCTCGCCTATGCCTTCTGAAGAGTTTACAGCCATCCATTGCAACACTCCAGTTGTCCGAGTCATCCCACCATGTTTCCGTGATGGCAACTATATCATAGTTTTCCTGCTGCACAATGGCTTCCAGCTCCTCCTGTTTGTTGCCCATGCTGGGCTATTAATCCTGACACCTTTTTGGGGGAAGAAGCCCTAATTCCTACGTGACCATTCTCAGGCACTTCCGTGGTTTCTAACACATCAATAACCCTTGTGTCTTTGCTGCTGCGTCGATCTCCATTCCCTACCTCCACTGAGACGGCAGACCAAAGGACCTTGCTAGCACGCTGTCCCTCAAGCATTGGCATGCTGCCCCCAGGCTTATCTCTATCGAGCCTGGTTTTATCTGTTCCCCCTTCAAATCTAGTTTAAAGCTCTTTCAATGAGCCCTGCTAACTCCTGTGCAAAGATCCTTTTCCCCTTTTAAGACAGATGGACTCTCTTTGTTGCCAGCAGGCCTGGTGTCGTGTAAACCAACCCATGATCAAAAAACCCAAAATTCTGCCTGTGACACCAGGCTCGGAGCCAGGTATTGATCTGCTGGCTCTTCCCTCATCATTCCCTGCAACTGGAAGGATAGAGGAGAACACTGCTTGTGCTCCTGATCCCTTAACCAGTCATGCCAAGTCCCTGAAGTCTCTCTTGATTATCCTTGGACTTCTTGTTGCAACTTCATCACTACTTACCTGAAAAATCAATAATGGATAATAATCTGAGGGCCGGACCAGGGTAGGAAGCTTTCTCTTCACATCTTCAAGCGGGGCCCCAGGGAGACAGCAGACTTCCCTAAGAAGTGGGTCCGGTCTGCATATTGGGCCTTCTGTTCCCTTCAGAAGGGAGTATCCTATGACAATGACCGGTCTTTTTTTCTTTATGGAAGCAGTTTTGACGCAGGGTGTAGGCTGACTTAACCTTGGCGACACCTCCAAGCTAGATAAACCATTGTCCTCGTCATTGTTTGGTTCCACTTGCGGAGCCTCATATCTGTTATGCAAGGGCACCTGGGAAAGTGGGGTAGTCACAGAGGAGACACACCTGCTGCACCGGGCAGGAACTTGTTGCCATTACCCTCTATCTCTTAAGTCACCGCCTTCAACCAGGTGGAGAGAGGACAGGGAATCCGTATCATGCGTCCTGTCAGCCTGTTGTGCCTGTCTCAGGGAAGGTAGGGTACGATTCCAGTAGTCGATCTCTCTCTCGCACTCCCTGATACTCCTCAATCTACTGACCTCCTTCTGGACCTCTGTCACTAAGCGGAGGAGTTCCTCTACCCGGGCGCACCTCCCGCAGGTGCGCTCACTGCTGCCGTCTGATACTGCCATAAGAGCAGGGCACACCCTGCAGCCTGGCACCTGGCTGACAGCGTGTTCCCACCGGAGCTCTGTCTGGGAACCTGCATCAGACGTGGCGGGTGCAGAGCTTAGAGAGGCCATTGCTTTCTGTCAGGCGGATACCATTGCTCCCTGGTCGAGCTGGCCGAGCTTCAGTGCCCTTCCTGCATGCTCTTCCATGCAAACTGCCATGCAAACTGCTGTGCCACGCCCTCACTGCTGTGTCACGCCCTGTTTGCCTGCCCTGTTGGCAGCGATCCTGGCCACTAGCGCTTGCTAAGCTTTCCTTTGGCGGGGCTTGGCTGTCGTTGCTCCTGGCACTGCCCAGGTCTCGTCAGCTGCTGTCACGCGAGCTGTGGTCTCCTGGCGGGTCTTTCGACTCCTCCTGAGGTTCCCCCCCCTGCGCACCACGCTAGAGCTCTCCGCTGTGGATCGTGCCGACACCGGAGCTGCTCGCCTCGGTGAGCTGGGCTTTGGGCTGTGTGTGTTCAAGGACTCCTTTGCTTAGGCTTGCTTAGAGCCTGGCACAAAGCATGGGGTTGGATACAAAGCAAGCAGATAGTTTTCAGCTCAGCTGCATTTTAGATCATATTTCTAGTAGATAGACTAGCCTTAGACATTTCATTTTCATCCATTTTCTGCTAGTGCAGAAATGATTCAGAAGCCACAGTAATGACAATGGCAATGCAGTATCTCCGAATAGCAAGCACATTCAGGCTGCTGGTTAAACTGGTATTAATGGCCCTCTGTTTTGTGAAGTCATGCAAAGCAGCCAGTATATTCATGGTTTTGAACTTACTAAAATTAAGACTAGGATAGGATTTAAGAACTCTTTCCTCAGGCAGGTTCAACTGTGTACTTAGATATGCTTCATCTGGAGCCACATATACTTTGTCTATTTAGAGACATTACAGCTACTATTCAAGAACTGTAATTTATTGACAAAGTGTGCTGATCCACAAATTGAATTTTACAATGATAAAATGTTTGTCTTGAGATACAACAAAGAAAGTACTTACAAACTTCTAGCCTGTAACCAGTTCTCTAGGTTTTCCTATGAATGTTTTTGACAAGTACAATATTGAGCCTGTAGTGATATAATTTTGTCAAGAAGTGCATAATGTTTTAGACAGTGCAAATGTTTTTTCATTCTCTACCCATCTTATAAAGAGAATTCTTGTTTAGAAACCCATAACTCAGTATGTTCAATTAAAATAACACAGAAAAATTATTTTATTGGGTTGATACATTGACATGCTGTACTCCTTAGTTATTTAAAGCTTGGTAACAAGTTAGAAGATTCAATAACACAAAGACAAGCATTGACAAGTAAAACAAATGCTTTCCTCACTGCCACCCTTTCAGAACTCTGAAATGCCCACAGGAGCTCCTTTATCCCCCATTTATTCAAGGACTCACACATTTCTGTATCATGCTGTAAATACCATGGTAAATGAGACACGCTGACGGTCAGAAAGAACTTAGTTCCAGGTCTAAGCTTTACTAATGCAATCATGTAGATCTGACTGATATTTTTACAGGAAACACTGTTGTCAAGTCTGTCAGCATTTCACAGGAATAAAAATGACAACATACTTTTTCTGTGATATGTTCCATGTATTAGGTGGTATTAGTTGTATTGGGACAGCCTCTTTTTCTTTTTCTTTTTCTTTTTCTTTTTCTTTTTCTTTTTCTTTTTCTTTTTCTTTTTCTTTTTCTTTTTCTTTTTCTTTTTCTTTTTCTTTTTCTTTTTCTTTTTTTTTTCTTTTTCTTTTTCTTTTTCTTTCTTTCTTTTTCTTTTTCTTTTTTTCCTTTTTCTTCTTTTTCTTCTTCTTTTTGTTCTTTTTCTTTTGTTTTTTTTCTCTTTCTTTCTCTTTCTCTTTCTCTTTCTCTTTCTCTTTCTCTTTCTCTTTCTCTTTCTCTTTCTCTTTCTCTTTCTCTTTCTCTTTCTCTCTCTTTCTCTTTCTCTTTTTATCTTGTTATATCCAGAGCTTTCTGTTTCTAGACAGATCTCCCATAATGCCACAAATATCTTTCAGGGAGCATGACATCAGGTTTTACTTGATCTCCATTTTCTTGTCTGATATTTTATGTCATTGGCAAGACTATCGCTATCCCAGTTTATTTCCACTATTAAGGTGCTCAGGCCTAAACCTTGTCAGCTGAGTTCTTATCTGATTATCAAGGCTTGAGGGGTTTTTTTGAATGTTAGTAATTTATCTCACTGGAGACAGAGCTTCCAAACTGTGAATCTTTGTATAAATTCGAGTCTTACTGAGTTATCTCCAGCTTTGCTGACTGTCAAACTGAGAAAATATTTAGTAAGCGTGAGAGAAAACAGACCCTTTTCTTCAGGATGTTAACCTGTTTTCCATGACTCTTACCACTAATTGATCTTGTCATGTAAGTATTATGGTATTATATTTTCTACAGTGTAATTGTGCGAAGGAACTAGGAGATATTTTTAATGATTTTGAAGAGGAAGCTGCTGATTTCCACCAACTCTTTTGGCCAGTTCAGAAACTTATTTCTATTATACATTTTATTCCTTTTTTACTACCTGTCATTTCAAATTCTACCTGTTGTCTACTGCTCTATTGTAATAAGCTGTTGCTTCATTTAATACACACATTTTTATTAATGCCTGTAAACTGCAAATATGAAATGAAAGTTGTAAAAGATGTAGTAAAAAATTTGTTTTAGGCAGAGTACTAGAGCTATCAGTGCAGGTACGGGAAAACTCAATTACTGAAAATATCTGAGTCAGAATATTTGACAAACAAATATTTTATCCTGTACAGAAGTAGCTGAGTGTAAATAAAAAAAAAACCATGCCACAAAGTTCATAAATACTTCATTTAAATACATCTTTACTCCTCTCTTTCCTTATTATCAAAAAAGCAGTAACAGTAACTTTTATACTACATTGTGTTTAGATCACTTCCAGTAGGTCAAAGTCCTTTTCACGCATGATTTTATTTATTTGAAGGTTGTTCTGCACCAGGGAGGGGGCTGAGTAAGGGAGAGAGAGAGATGGTGAAGGGTTCTTTCTGGATCTGAATAAGAAAAGCCCAACAAATGGCTTAATGAAATAGCTGTTGTAATAAGGTAGAATAAAAGAGTAATACAGATAACAAGTAAAGCTCACATCCTTTCAGATGCCAGGAACCCTGCTTTCATGCAGCATAGAACAGACCCCGGATGGACCTTCCCATGGCAAACCTATCCATGGAGGAAAGTTCCTCCTTTTTGGTTATTTGAACTATTACATCATTTTCTTACAAGAAAACAACTGTAGTAATAATTTCTACTGTCAAACAAAAACCATGTTCACATGAGAACTTCTTGCTGCACTGTTACTAAGGCAAGGCCACACAGGTGGCATAAATGCCAGTACCAAGTGGGAGCTGCTTTTGGGCTCCTCCGTTGCAGTGCACTGGCTGAGCTCATCCTGAACCCAAGGATTTGTGCAGCACAAGGCAGCCTGAAGCCAACGCTGGACACAGCACAACACAGCACAATGTACAGTTGTGTCCTGTTCAGAATCACTGCATCCCACCCCTTCATCCATATACAATTTACCTTTCCAAAGATATTATAATTCCAGATTATGTAAATAACAGACTGTGCTGGTTTTAGCTGGGATAGTTAATTTTATTCATAGCAGCTAATATGGGGCTATGTTTTGGATTCGTGCTGGAAACAGTGTTCATAACACAGGAGGTTTTAATTATTGCTGAGCAGTGCTTACACAGAGTTAAGGCCTTTTCTGCTCCTCACCCCACCCCACCAGCGAGTAGGCTGGGGGTGCACAAGAAGTTGGGAGGGGACACAGCTGGGACAGCTGACCCCAACTGACCAAAGGGATATTCCATACCTTATGATGTCATGCTCAGCAATAAAAAAGCTGGGGGAAGAAGAAGGATGGGGGGGATGTTCAGAGTGATGGCGTTTGTCTTTCCAAGTAGCCGTTATGTGTGATGGAGCCCTGCTTTCCTGGAGATGGCTGAACACCTGCCTGCCCATGGGAAGCAGTGAATGAATTCCTTGTTTTGCTTTGCTTGCGTGCGTGGCTTTTGCTTTCCCTATTAAAATGTCTTTATCTCAACCCACGATTTTACTCTTCTGATTGTCTCCCCCATCCCACTGTGGGGGGGGAGTGAGTGAGCAGCTGTGTGGCGCTTAGCTCTCAGCTGCAGTTAAACCACCACAGTCCTTTTTGGCACCCAGTGTGGGGCTCAAAGGGTTCGAGATAACGAGAGATTTAATTGGAATGTGCTAGATAGGATTTATAGCTGTTATTGCTGTTTAGCTATTAATTGGCAGGCTCCTGTGCTTGCCATGCGCCTTGCTTGCCTTACTGTATATTAGAGTCTAGTGCTTGTTAATGGCTGCTTTTTGCTTTCATTGCTTGCCGTGCTGCTGTACTGATGATCATCTTACTCTGCGGTGCCTGGGAATATTTTGATAACAGCAATGGCCATTTGCCTGGGCTGGAAGATGGCCAGGGCATCATGCTGTTTCTGTGCTGCTGTACTGGACAGGCTGGAACTCCAGTGTGAACTCGAGTCAAAGGGACTGTGACGTGTGGATAAGTCCATGTGGGAGCAGGACACCCCAAAGCATCTGTGGCCATGAATAAGTCCACACCAGGTACATCTCAAAGTGTCTGTGGCTGTGGTTATGTCTGTGCCACAGCAGGTATACCTCTGAAGGGATTGTGGCCCAAGGATAAGTCCAGGCTGGAGAGTGTATACCTCAAAGCATCTGTGGCTGTGGGTAAGTCCATGCTGCAGCAGGTACACCTTGAAGCATCAGTGGCTGTGCATGAGGTCATTCTGGAGCACCTCAAAGCATGTGGCCATGGATAAGCCCATGACAGAGCAGGTACACCCCTGGAGGGACTGCAGCCATGGGTAAGGCCATGTTGGACCAGGTTTACTTCTGAAGAGACTGTGGCTGTGGGTAAGGCCACGCTGGAACAGGTATATCTCTGAAGGCATTGTGGCCCATGGATAAGGCCATGCTGGAACAGGTGCCCCTCAAAGTGACCTTGGCTGTTGGTAAGTCTATGCTGCAGCAGGTATACCCCTAAAAAGACTGTGGCTCATAGATAAGGCTCCACTTGGAGCAGGTACTCCCCTAAGAGACTGCAGTCTATAGATAAGTCCGAGCAGGGGCAAGGGGGAGGAGTTAATTGCAATGTTAAACCCTATAACCTGGCCCAAAGGGACCAGGGGCAGAGATTATAATGGATCTACCTTTAAATTGTTGTAACCCATTATTTGAGTTGCACTTTATAGGAATTACTATAGCAGGAACCACCCTAACCAATGGAGGACAAGCCTTACAAGAAGCAGTGCGAGTGCAGCAGTGACCTGACCTGAGCTGGCTTTGGTGCCCAGTAACTCCACCCAACACACCACTTCTCCACACCACAGATGGAGCCTAAAGTCATGGATTAAATGAACTCATTGGGCATTTTGTGGACATATTGGACATTTTACAGACGTTTCACAGGGGTGGTCCATAGACTAAGGGAATGATATCTGTGTATTATATCAAAGGATGGGAAGGGGGCGTGTGGTTAATGAGGATGTATTGGATAGTGTGGGACCTGTTTATGACATAAATGGTATGGAATAAGGGGTTTCTCAAGCCCTGTGTACAAGATTCAATAGAGCGCATGTGGCCTGTTCAAGGTCACTAACTCCTTAAATACAAGGTCTTCTGCAAGGCTCCCAGTAACCTTTGTCTACGTTTTTTATCTCAGGCCAGCACGAAAAAAAAAAGAAAACAAATTACACTGGTTTTACTAATTATTTATATGTTACAGGACAAGAGCCAAATTCTTACTATAGATTTACTGTAAATAGAATGAATTTTATGACAAATAAGAGCTGATTTAATTATAATTCTACTAAGGTCAGAGGCTCAATGTTGCAGTTCTTTGTCAGACAACTTCTTACTGAAATTAGTGGTACAAATGAAACTGGAGAACATTCATTAGAAGTGATTCAGCATCTTAAAAGGAATACTTCAAGTTTATACTCAAACATAAATCTGAAATTAAAATATTTATGGCATTGACTTTTGTTATGGGACTACAGACCACCAAATTTTGTTCATGCTCTGTTATTTCATTTTATTTTGTCCTTCTTCTTGTAAGTTACTTCCAATCTTTTGACTTATTCTCTGTACAGCTATTTTCATGATCTCTTCCATACCTTGTAAACAGGATCCTCTGCTCAAGATACAACTTTGCAATGTTTGCTTTCCTCTACAAGATTTAGCAGCTTTGAACCAGTCCACTAAATACACACATTTGAGTGACACCAGCACAAAAATGTTATATAAGTTTGCTTATAGTGGGTGAAATCAACTGCAGTGTACAACGTTGTGGTGCTGTAAAATCACCAAGCTGTGTAATGGTTGGCTGTTGGTAAGCCAACCAGACAGTATTGTCTGATGTATGCAAAAAAAGTCCATGTGGAAGCGAATTGGCAAGATAGGGGAAGAGTAATTAAAAACAAAAGACTAAGCTTCCAGATACCTTCTTTTCTAAATAAGTAAGTCAAGCAAGAAATCTAGAGAAATGATGGTTATAACATTAATGATTAAGAGCATCAATAGCTGCCATAGAAGTCACCTCCCTCTGCTCCTTCTTCAGTGGCAGAAGCATATGGAGCAGCGAGTTGTGCAAGCAGATAATGGAAATTGTCTACCTAGACTGTGCCTAGTATTGAAGTAACCAATGACAAAGTGAGCACTGACAAGGTGGGGTATTTACCTCCTTGGCTTTTAGTAATGTGGGAGAAAAAATTTCATTCTGATGGAAAAAATAGAGTAATCTCAAAATACTGAAATCAATCAAGGAAACTGCGATGCTACAAGAAATTATAACTTGTAAGTCTAGCTTATCTTCTTAGTTTCAATCATGTGAATTTGGAGTATCTCCTTCAAGGATAGCGGAATAACAGTCACTGTGACTGGGAAAGAAATCTGAATCCCTATTCTAGGCCCCAGACTTTGTAAAATCAAAATGCTCAAAAAGCTAGAATGTAGGGTGGAAAAGTCACACAGAATATTAGTAGTTACATGCCTTCTGAAATATTCCTTCAAAGATATCCAGTAATGTATTAATTGCTTTCCTAGGCAAACCTGTAATTCTATCTTTTCTATGTTTTAAATATCAAAGTGTAAAACCAGTACTTAAAAGCATTCTACTCTCACTCTTCAATTATTTCTTGAACTAAATATATCCAATTGACAAATCTAATTTTTTACTCTAGAAACCATAGATTACATTTATATTAAAAACTTGATATAGAAAGTGAACTGCTGGACTCAATATAAATGGTGTATTTTAAAATCCAAATTCCAGTGATATAAAACTCTTAATGATACGATACAGGAATTCTGATGAAGGTAGTGTATGCAGATACTTATAGAAGTAAGGAAAGTGTGTGTGGGAGGAATGGAAAATGTTCTTGAGAACTTAAAAAAAAATCAACTGACCATTCAGTCTCCAAAACTGGCTAATTTCACAGAATATATAAGGAACACCAGGTGTGTAAAGCACATTATGGTTTTGGCACTGTAAAAATTTAAATTTAGCAAATGTTAGCCTGTCTTTTTACAGTTAGTGTTTTGATATGCTTCAATGATCCACTGTGTATCCTCTAATAATATTATAAAGTATACCGACAAATTAATAAAGGAAAAAGAGAAAGAAAAAAAATAGGAAAATAGATAAGAAAGTTAAAATAGCAGTTGATGAAGAAGTGATAAGAGATTACTTTGGATAAATAAATATAAGGAAGTTACATTAGCAAGAGACAGATAGGAAGTAGTAAATGCAAAACATCAAGATATATACACAGGTTTCAATTACATTTGATTATTTTTAAGTCAAATGACTTTCTCCTCCCAAGTCTAGGGGAAGTTTTTGACACCAGAAGAGAAGCAAATGCAGTAGAGAGGCAGCTGTAACTCTGTGACTACATTTATGCCTGTAAACTAAGGAGTGCCAGGGTCCATCCTTTTATTCTGAAGCCAACTGTCATAGTCTTGTCAAGTCTATCTTACTAAACTCCCTTATTCCCTGGAAAAGGCTGGTTGACTGGGGAATAGTCACTGATTCATGATAAGCCCCAGATGATGCCTCAACATTTTTTGGGAAAATATTCCTTGGCCCAGGCCAAAACCAGGACATAGTACTTAATCCACAGTATAACAAGATGGCCCGCTGAGCTGTAGGGCCTGGGCCTGGGCCCTAGCCCTTTTTAACTTGCTTGTATAGATGTAGCTCCTGTCTTTAATCGTGAAATCCTCTGCAAAATACACTTTACCATACTTGAACCTTATTTAGCCTGTGGCTGATTTTCATTTTAGAATAATTTCTTTAAGTTCTGCCTTGTTATAGTGTTCCTGAAAAGTTGCTCGATAGCTGGAATTAACCACATACATATATGACATGTTTGATACCCTAAAATCCAGACTCATGCCTCAGTTTTATATTTTTATTGGCATATGCTAAGAAGACAGAAAATAATTTATAAATAATAGGGGAACCATGAAGAATAACATTAACTGTGAAAACAGTTGTAACAAACCTGTAGTGAAAAAGGAGTGAGAAAAGGCTAAAAGTGACTTTAAAATCTAAACATATTTAAACATGGATAATATTTTAGCAAAGGTACAAGTTAAAATCCTGACAATGCAGATAATTGACTACATGCTTCTTTCTTATATGTAATCTGCAGATGCTTTCTCTAGAAAACTTGTATTCTCTTGAACTTCTTTTTTTTTGTTTTGAAGTCACCAACCAAAATATATTTAGACTTCATACATAAATTGTTATCAATATCAGAAACAGACACTGAACAAAAGGTCATTAAGGTCCAGCATACAGCTTTCAGCAAGATTGTTTTTACTCTTGGTGTGTTTTGATATTTATCTTCAGATACCAACCAGACTTTTTGTTTAACTGAAAACACACCACTAAAATTGAAACCACCAATATGCTTAATTTCTCATGTTGCACAAACTACTAATAATACAGAAAGCCACAGCAAGTCATTATTATAATTGTTCTTGGTTTTATTATTGATAATGTGGCTTGGTATATCAGTAAGTGTGAGGGAATCTCCAATAATCAATAAATTATTTAATACCTTGACTACTGAAAAGTTGTTTGGGAACAAATTCCTGAAGATGAATTGTGTATGAGCTCTATATTCTCCATACACAGGCTGTGATCCCAGGGCCACAATAAAATATACTTCTGTGAGCAGCCCACAGAAGTGAATGAGACTCTGAGTGTTGCAAAGTTCTAACTAGGGTGATTTTGAGTAGCAGGATTTGACCTGCTGTTGGGCAGGCGGGAAAACAGACTGATGCTGTTTTAACAGCAGGTCTTTCTGAGTCTCATAATCTTGAAAGTGGTAAGGGAAAGTAGAGCCAGGACAAGAGGTACTAACAGTGTCCATCTTTGCTACCAGGCTCTCACTATTAACACACAAACACACATTACACACATTACACTAAACGTTTTTTGAAAATCAAGGGACTTCCAATTTCTTGAGGAAATAATTCATAATAAGACATTTTAAAAGAAGGAGTGGGAAGTTCTAAAAGGAGTATAACGAAAATGAAGACTCATGCAGTTACTTCTAATTTTGATTACGATATAAGGAAGGCTCAAAGAAAAAACTTTTTTTTTTAAATGGAAATCCTTTTGCTGTCATGCAGGCTTCACAATTATCTTTTCATTATATCAGAGGAAAGTGAGACTGGACTGAGATTTTGGGGCACAATGGGGAAGATGTGCATCATTTGTGCAATGTCTGCTGCTGGAGGTTGTATGTAAACTTGATCAGTCTATCTGACTAACCTCCTCTGTGCATGTTTCTCAGTTCTCTGGCATTTTCTCCAATGGGGTCTCCTTGCTTCTCCTCCCTCTTTCTCCTCTGGATGATACAGCATACTGAATATTTGCAGCTACTTTATGAATAAGATTAAAACATCCATAGGTTTGGTTTAATCACTTAATAAGGATCTTTCTAAACCTTAAAATTTAACTGAATGCCAATGCTACCATACAAAACACAAGGCTGTCCATGGAGCTGGATAACTGCCCACTGCAATAAACAGCACGAAGTCCATAAGCAAGTATTTTTCACCATTTCAGTTTTTCATCACAGTTGATCATTGCCCATGCACTGTTTCCTCTATAATACCCACCTCCTCTGCAAAGTAAGTCTGCAACACTAGTTAACTTACTGTACGTAAGGTTATATAGAGGACAAATAGAGCTATAGCAGCTCATAGGCTGTGGCAGCGTCAGTAATGGTTGTTAGATGTCCGCAAAACAGGTGCAAATTCCTTCATCCAACCTGTATACGATTTCTTTTAGAAGTCCTCTTATGTAAAGCCTTGCTTTTGTAGAAGATAAGCAGCATTACTCCCTTAGTCATTCAGAGTGTTATTTCTTCTAAGAAATTTTCACCTAAAGAAAGTTGCGGAAGGGCAACTAGAACTATTTCAAGTAGTTTTTTGTTATTTAAAATACGAATTTCCATTAGTAAGTCTGTGTTTGTATTTAACAGACATTTCCATTGTGAGCAAGAGTTTATATATAGTAGAAATAGGGTTGGCATATTTTAATGATTGTATTTATTTCAGTATGACACTATTATGCAACGTACCAATATAAATCTCTCTCCTATATGTATGTTAGAATTCAGACAATTTCACACCTGTGCTTTAATGAAAAATAATATCTTATTTTTACATCCTAAGCATTTCAAAATGGCAATGTGACCTTTCCCGCAATGCAATTTCAGTAAAACAATCACTTTTTAAAGCACCTTGTTATCGAATCCTTAGAGAAAGTAACTCCATCTAAATGATAGTAAAAGAAGACTATATTTTCTTTGCCAAGACATTTGGTATCTAGGAATAATGTTAATTTCATTGTAAACCAAGAAAACATTCAATTAAAGCACTACTAAATAAATGAGATTAAAACCAAGTAATAGCTATTAGATGTTTTTCAAGGTTATAAGTTACAGAGGATTTCTATTAAAATTGATATTGGACTAAAGGTATACTTCACACCATGCTAAGGTTTTTAACATGTTTTTAACCACAACGACACTAATAATTTCTTCAAGAGATTGAAGGAAATAGAGAAATGGGCTTTTATAATGAAAATGAAAAATACCATTTATCGACATCTTAGTGCTAAATTCAAATTACTTGAAGTACTTATTCAGTGTATTGAAACATTTATTCCATGAATATGTAAATTTAAGAAAAAAATATTAATCCCTTTCAGACTTGAGCTTTTGTGGAATCACAAAATACTGTATTGTCCTTATCTATAAACCCTTTTCCTCAGTGCCCAACCTGAATCTTTGTCAATTATTTCACTCTCTGAATGTTAATCTTAGATGGACATCACATCTTTAAAATTTCACATTTTTTCCCCCACCACCTATTTTCCTCCAGCTTTAGAAGAACATGTAAAATAATGATTTGAACAGATTATTTTGATGTGAATTTTAAAAATGAGTACATATTATTCAATTTCTGTTGTAGTTAGTATATTAAAACAACACAGCACATTAAGAGGTATGTTGTTTTCGTGCTATAATCAAATCCCAAAGGTTTTGTGAGGCAAAAAGCACAGCTGTTATGCAAGAAGGGGAAAAAGGGAAAACCCAACAACTTCTCAACATTCAATTATTACCTAAGGACTCTAACATGGAGGAAATGAGACAATAATGTTTATTCCTGTGTTCTGGAAATAATAAATTTGAATATTTAGAATAGGTGTTAATTAATATTCTAAGACGAGCTGTGAAATTTGCATGCATTTATCTGAGAAACCAATGAGAAGTCATTTTCATCTCAAGCAGTTGTAGACATTGACTGAATGGCACTGTTAAAATGCTAAAAAATAAGATCAACATCACACATAGGATTTCTTGCAGTTTTAGCTTTGTAGTTCTAAAAATGACTCACATAATAAAGTTGTGGTCATTTTTGATGCTAATATTCACTGTGTTATTAATCTTGTTTCTGAAAAGTCTATGTGCTCAGTTAGTGATAAAAATTCCCTCGACTCTTGGGGAGGAAATATCTATTCAAATTTGGCTGAACTCACATTAACATTACTGTTCTTCTATGGCAAGCATGATTTTTCAGTATGTTTCTGTGCAAGGAAAAGCTGTCTTTCAATTCCCTATTTAGGGATTTGGATTTGCTATTAATATAGCTAAAACCAGAGTTTGACACCATGCATCTGTGACTATGACTGAATACAAGAAATTCACACAATGGGATCACTCCTTACCCTTTGCTCTCTGCCTCCCGACAAGCAGACTCATAAGGGTTATTCTTTGGGACACCATTCATCTCCACAAGGTTTCTTAATAATATTCTTCCTGAACAGTCACCTTTCCATTCTTACACTGTTACCTGGACTGATTCATTAAGATCTGAAGGAAACTAGTGATACACTGGGTCAAATAAAAGAGAAAAGTGAGATTTTCCATTATTGCCCAACAATAGCCACTGCTGGGCCTGGGACCAGAGCACAATGTCATCTACTGATTTCTTTCTGAAGTCTGTGTAACCTTAAAGGATGTCACATATTTCTTGCAGTGCTCCCCATTTTAGATACCGGGAATTATCTCACTACATGGCAAAAGCTGTTATAGAAAGCCTTTAAGTTACACTGATCAGAAACCTTATTTGTTTCAGGCCTGCTAGAAGATAGATCAGCATTTGTTATAACCCTCCCCCACAGAAATTAATAGATTAGGCAGAACTGGGTTTAGCCCTAGAAATCTCATTTGCTTCCTTGTTGTTTCTGTCAAGATTTCCCTCTTCAGTGGGTGGGAAGGGGAGGTAAGCAATACACTGTAGTTTACAGAAAATTTTCACTGTGAATCTGATTCAGCAGCAATCCTCCCGTCATGATCCTTACTTCAGAGAGCTGGATTGCACTTTCAGACTTCTGTCTGCCTCTTGCTAAGCAGATAGAGATCTTTTAAACTTATTTGGGACTCTGTTCTTTTTGATAAGGTGCTGTAGGATTAACTTTCCTGAACTTTCCACTACCTTGCTGTGGCAACCTCACATGGAGCATACAAAACTGCAAAATGCAATGCTCCTTTTGGAGTATTTTTTAAAAAATATTTTTAATATTTTTTGTTTGGAGACCAATACAAGCAAGGTCTTTGAAGATATAGTATATTGAGCCCTGTGGCATCTCCTTAGCCACACAATGAGTAAGAGGCCTTATATATGGAGCAGGGAGAGATGTGAACTCTGCTGCTGCAACAGGCAATAGGTTAACTCTGACAAAAATATGCACAAACTGCCCCTCTTGGGTCCTTTTGCCTCTGACACAAAGACAAAAACCACAGCCCAGCTTCTAAATCTTACTGGGGAAAAATATGATACATTCTGGAAAGTATTGCTTTTGGAATAAGAAGGGAGGGACTCAGGATTTCTTAACTTGTATTTCTTGTTCTACATTGTAACCTATATACATTTTTTGGTATAAATAATTAAATTAGTGCAGTGTAACCCTTTGTATTCTGAGAAATAATAGCTACGGTCTAATGACCTGACTGCCAGAGAGTTGTATTATGGTGTTCTTCAAAAAAGGAGAGAGACAATAATTACCTTGAAGAAGTCCAGGATAGCTAGTAAAGGAGTTGGCTTGATAATTAGTGTTATTGTGCCTATGTTAGAACAGGACTGTCCTTTCTCTACAGCTTTTAGATATAATGATATTGTGACATATTTATTATATGTTATTTCTATGATGAATATTTTCCTGCTGTAAAAGGTACACTGGAGACAGTTAATTGTGTTACCAATTACACATTTTGTGCAATGTGAGGGAGGAACTGAAGGCTGTTTATCCATGTCTCTGAACTGAATGGTAAACAGCTGCCTTGGTTGTACAATTTGTTCAGTGTGGGAGATACTGTCTCTTTGGGAACTCAGTAAGACTTGCTGGGCTTCTCCTCCAGAAAACTTTTTACAGGGTTATGGTATAATGAAATGGATGCAAGTTTCATACTTAAAGAAGGTTTCACCATATAGTCAGAATGGCAATGGAATAATAGGCAATGTCCATTTACCTCAAGGTTATTTCGGATTAATGAGACATCTATCTTTTAATACAATTGAGCAAAATCAGCAAAACAAAAGCATTTAACCCAGAGTCTCTGAATGGAAGTAGGCATGTGAGTTCTCTATATAGTAAAGAAGGAGATCACATGCATGTCTTAAGGAATGAGGGGAAGGAGGATGTCTGAGCCAAACTCACAAATCGGGATTATCTGAAACCTAGCCTTTCTCATCAATGTAGTCACTTCACTTTTTAACTAAAACCTGTGTGAAACTGCTTCACAGCCTACAGTTTCTTCTCAGACTTTGATACCAAACTAAGTCCTGTGGATGAAGACATCAGTGAAGGGTAGTAACCACCTTTTGCATAATAACCTGGTGTTTGTAGGCCTGGCCCAAGAGGTAGGTCCTGGTCAAGAGATCATTTATGCCATCTATGTTCATATCACTGTAAGGCAGTCAGTTCAGTAGCCTCTGGAGCCTTTGACTCCTCTTCTTCCAGCTATCTATCTCACTATGCTGGGTTTGGGGTGTTTGTTTTGTTTTGTTTTGTTTTATTTTCTCTGGACATCTGCATGCACTTCTGGGAATTCACAGTACCAAGGCTGAAGGCACTAAGCATGGTGAAAAATGTAGATGCTATCATTACAGATGCACGAAACCAGGCAGGGAGCAGCTTTCTGAACTGCTTTGTTAAGAACCGGGTACCTGTGTCTCACCTGCTAAGAAGTTTATGCTTCAGCATCCTTGTCACAGTATTTCCCAAATTTCAGCTAGCTTTTATTCATGTACTCTGAATAACTCTTACTCCAAACGACTGTAACACCTAGTTTCTACTGAAGGCTAGTTCTGCCTTATTTGCATTGCTGTTACGTTTGCATAAAGGCAAATATTGTTCTGTGATTGCATAAGATATGAATTTCAGTGTATAACATATCACTTATGTCACTCCAGAAAATAGCTACTGTCTTCCTAGTATGCAAAGAGAACTTTATTCATTGTAGATGAATAGTTTGTTTCCAGCCCTAGTCAAATAATGAGTCTGTTAGCATGTTTCAATCCTATTCAGCAAGTGATTTGTTAGTAGTCAAGCAGCTATTAGTCCTAGCTGAGTCCACACAACAGCTATGACTGTTTCAGGTACAGCTGTATATAACAGACATTGAAGCTGTGGCAAACAGTACAGAAGTTCCGAATTGAGCTGAATGAGCAGAATAATTTCTTAGGTTGGAAAGTAGCAGAAAGCTCCTAAGGGCGTGTTTTTCCATGACAGAAATTGAGAGAAGGGCAGGTAAGTTATGATTCTGTTTATGGAAAGCCAAGTTAAAGAATGGCTCTTGTCTGAAGGCTGTAATTGAGACTGCAGGTTATGTCAATCATCCTGGGAATTAGCTGATTTTGAGTTTGCTACCAGAATGAAACTGCCTACCTTCAATTCAATTGAGAGTAGGTGTAGCTATAAGGTGCATAATTGTTTATTTTTTAAAAATTCTTTCCTTTTCCTAAAGGTCTATTTTGAGCATAAAAAGGTCATTTTACTTTTATCCTGGAGTTTTTCTAGGAACTAAAAATTATTTCAGGTTGTCCGCATTTCCTTAGGGATACGATTTCTCAGGCAATGATGAATTCCTTAAGGGAGTATGTCTCTCTCTGAGCTAAACATTCAACAGAAAGTGAGGATCCTCAGTGGGGTCACCTGCCCACAGAGCTGGAGAGGCCTTTCTGGGGCTAATAACATGACTAGAAAGGGAATGCTTCCATTAGCAGGTAGCTGTTTGGTTCAGATCCAGCAAGAAAGTGTAAGACCTGAAGGGTTTCCTCAGAGCTGTGGTATTCTCTTTATTAACTTGGACCTTACTTCACAAATGCAGTCTAAAAACTGTAAATCAGGATTCTGGATATGTATTTTCTTGTTTTAGTATGTTTCATATTTGAATTGTTCACTTTGTAGTGTGTTTGATTTGCATATTTTATTTTCACTAACAAAAACCCTCTTTTACTTGGAATAGAATCATTTACATTACTTGATTTCACCTGATTTTATTTCTTTTATTTTCTAACATATTATAATTATCTAAAATGAAGTTTATTGTTTATTTTACATTGTTTGTCTAGAATAAAGGATGATAGTTAATGCTTACACTATCTGCTTATCAAAGCTAGTATAACTGTAATGGATTTCTACGGTGCTATACCAGTTTATGTGGGCTGAGGATCTGGCCCCTTTTTTACCATGTTCTTGTTGACAGTAATTAAGCTGTGAGCCAAAATACTGATCCTAGCACAACTGGGAAAGCCTCTGGACAGTGATTCCAGAAATATGCCAATCTCCATGTGGTCATATAAAATCACTTATATATGTGTACTGGTTTGGGCTGGGATACAGTTAATTTTCTTCGTCGTCGCTTGTATGGTGCTATATTTTGGATTTGTGATGAAAACAGTGTTGATAACACAGGGATATTTTAGTTACTGCTAAACAGAGCGTACGCAGCACCAAAGTCTTTTCTGCTTCTCATGCTGTCCCACCGGTGAGTAGGCTGGGAGTGCACAAGAGGTTTGGAGGGGACACAGCTGGGACAGATGACCCCAACTGACCAAAGAAATATCCCAGGCTATATGACATCATGCTCAGCAATAAAAGCTGTGGGGAAGAAGAAGGAAGGGGGGGATGTGCAGAGTGATGGTGTTTGTCTTTCCAAGTAACCTTTATGCGTGATGGAGCCCTGCCTTCCTGGAGATGGCTGAACAACTGCCTGCCCATGGGAAGCAGTGAATGAATTCCTTGTTTTGCTTGGCTTATGTGCATGGCTTTTGCTTTCCCTATTAAACTGTCTTTATCTCAACCCATGAATTTTCTCCCTTTTATCCTTCTGATTCTCTCCCCCATCCCACTGGGGGCAGTGAGCGAGCAGCTGTGTGGTGCTTAGCTGCCTACTGGGGTTAAACCACAACAATATGTGGACATCGTTTTGAGTGTATCATGCTCTGACTCATGTTTTGTTTATGTAGACTTTGCAGAAATCTAGAAGCTTACCCAACACAGCAGGAAAAATGAATAAAAGGTTTTCCAAACAATATGAGAGGAAGCAAAGTATTTCTAAAAAGTGAAATACAAGTTTGTGTAGAGATAGCTTTGAATTAAGTTACAGTGTTAACTGAATGAAGTAGCAAAACCACTTTTTGCAATGTTCTGCCGTGGCTTATTTATCCTACTTTTTTACAAGTTCAATAAGTAATATGACTCTGCCATTTTAAAGCAAGTATGTTCAAAGCTAGTTTGAGTCTAGCGATGCAGTCTTGCATCATATCAGCCCCCAAAGGCTTGCAAAGGCACTTGTCCATGGCAGTTATTTGTGAATGAAGCAAGTAATGTAACATGAGGGAAATTAATATACATAGTCTCAAGCCTCAATTGACTTTTTTCACTAGGGAAGTTAGTGCTTAGGAATGTTAAACTGTTGTGATTTTTCTAAATGGTGGTACTGCTGCAAATTAGGAATAAAGTCTTGTAACAAGATGATGTGCTTTTGGTGAATTTCTTTTCCATAATCAGGGGATGAGGTAGTAGCGATATTTAAGGCTGGGGAGAGGACATTTACTGCTATACTCAGAAGTATATTTACAGTGATATCTTTTTAACGTTTCTTAGTTATAATCCCTGATAGAATGATGTTACATTGCATAACAATGTATATGCTATGTAAATTCAATTTCTCCACCGTCTTTCTTATTCTCCTTTGAAATGCTGCTACATAGCTCTTTGTGCATGGTATCCCCAGTGTTACTGTAATTACTTTTCATGTTGTCAGCAAGATGAGCAGATCAGAGTCAATGTTTTCACTTTCTGTCTTCCTCATATTGGACACCGGTGTTCCTTTTTGGGCTCAGGTGGAAAACATACTGCACCAAATGTAGAGCTACCATGAGAAAATTGCTTTTTTTTTCCACTTCATTGGTATTTGTCTACCCTCACAATTTAGGAACAGAAAAGAATTGTGATTCTGAGCTACGTTTTTTCCTTCTTTGATGATACCCCTCACTGTGGCTTTGGCTAAATGACAATATATAGCCCACAGTATATTGACATATTAGCTAGGATTCCCTTAATTTTATTTTTAATCAAGCAACATATATTTCTGTCTTCTTCTGACCTACTTTCTATCAGTTACTGCAGTTGTATCAAAGAAGTCACCTTTCTCTTTCTCTATATTGTCCTGGTAAAAATAATGTTTTTCTTCTTTATTGTGAATGTGGATAGAATATAACTGATCCTGTTTCCTTGCTCTTGGATAAATATTGACTTCATTTTGGTCTTCATGTCATTTACTGGCCGGTAATATTGAAACAAACCACCTAAGTAAAGAATCCCCAACAGACTGACTTCAGAAGGATATCTACAAGAACAAAGATGAAAGATTGATTCCGAATATAGATATATTAAAAGCAGAATCATGCCCCCTTCTGCCTCCAAAAAATGAACCAAAAGAAGCAAACAAAGCCCTAAATGAAACCCCATTTCTTATTGTGTGGACTAAAGTTTTATTAGCAATACTATTTTGAAGGATCATCAGCAGAATTTCTTAAAAGCTTTTTTTACAATAAGCAGAGATGACAACTGGAAAGATGATAATCAGAGTCGGAAGGACCACACACCTGTAAGGCAGTCGTGCCCTGTCCTGACCTGACTTAATCTAAAACCACAACAACTTTTGTTTGCTCCAAACATTGCTGCACTAAGGTTCACAGAACATGAACAGCAACTGCGTAACTTGTAAATCAGATAGATAGACAAGATGAAAGGGATCTTTGCAATACAAAAGGTTAAAATAATCTGCAGTCCAATATTTATTTCCCGGTTCAATAAAATTCAGCTTAGAATTCTACTTCTGTTCTCAGCGTTAAGCATAAGAATTAAAAGTAGTGTTCACCTTGAACTTCCATATTAAAATTTCATATCATAAAATAGATGCAAACAGAATGTGTAGAGTTTCAGATATATTTGGTTACAAGTCTTTCCTTCTCAGGTCCTTTTCCAGAACTTTGTAATAATTTGTTTTCTTCTGCCCTGTCTGGCCTTGTGAATAGATAAGTGAATAAATTAGAGAGAACAGAAAAATAGGCACACTGACTGTGAAAATATCTTAGAAGTTTGCAAAGAAAGTTAGGAAAAAAAGAAAACGTAGTGTTGAGTGAGCTACTAACAAATATGGGATATAGAGATTAGTACATATAGCCTCAAATTTGACAAATTTTTTCAGATACTATGAATGAATCTTGGCATTCTTTTCATGCTATAATACTGACAGACTATTTAATTTCTAATGATATTGCAGTAATATTGCAGTCTGTTATGAACTGCTCACTTGTCTTTACATCTTCTAACTTGATAAATACTAGAAAACAGGAAAGGCTCAGTTTTGGCTTCCTTATTCTTCATTTTAATCAGAGAAACTGTTGGTAGAACAAGCTCCTAGTAAATTTGAACAAAAGACCCTACCTGCAACATCAATATTGTATTGATCTCTGTCACACATATGAAAAACATGACTGTTACTATTATTGTTTTTCTCTATTTTTCTTTATTGTTTGATAGCAAGATATTACGTTTTTGAAGACGGAACAGAGCTTTAAAGGTCATATGTACACCTACATTTTATCAAAGTACAGAAATACTTGAAAACTATTTGAATTCTGTGTTCTTTCTTAAAATAATCCAATATAATTTGTGTTTAAAATTTTTTTTCAGTATTTTTTATATCTTTTCACATGTTAAAATGATACCAACCAGATAAAGTTTCAGTGGATATTGAAAGGTGGTTAAGTGGTACAAATGAGAAGGAGGCAACAGAAAAAACAACAAAGACCAACAGAAAAATGCAAAATTTCCCTGACTTTTTGTATATGAGATAACAAATATTTTGATTGCTATTATTGGACATCTATGACTGTCATTCCCATTTACAGCCCAGACAAAACAGGGGGAATCAATAAAGCCATTGTGTATGATTGTGCTGTGCTAAGATTTTGTACTCCGTGGTTTTCCCTACAAAGAAAATGTATGCCCAGACCCTACTTAAGTTGTGTAGGTCTCATCTTGACACAAAGAACAATCATAAAATTGTATGCTTCTTTTCCCAGATTAAAATAGGGAGTATAATTTACACTAGCTAATGAAAGTTTGCTTCTAGATTCATTTGAGTTTACATCAGCCAAATAAAATTCTGACACTTAATTTTAAGCTACACATGCAGATCTTTTCTATAGTCATCAAAAAGAGATGCGAATCTTCGGGCAACTATCCATACCATCATAAGGCAGATGTCACACGGAGATGTCCTTCTAGTAACTTTGGAATGTATAGTTTAGATTAGATACTTGCTTTTTAGAAGAATAGATTAGGTGAGACAAATGCTAACCATCAAAAGCTTCATTCAGCAAATCTCTTACTTTTATATTTAATTACACATTTAAGGATTTCATTACATAAGAAACAAGGTAAAAAAAAATAGAGCAATGGAAGCCAGGAAAATGACATCATCTTTGTACTTGCATTATTCGCAACTTATTTGGCACAGTACTTACTTACTTGCAGCTCCTATTAACATATGAACCACTTTGGTATCCTGGTGAGGATGGAGAAATATGTGAGACTTGTGGAACAGACTAATGAGGAATCTCAAAAGCATGAATGACTTGTACTTATTTCTCCTAGCTGCCATCCAATTATCTCCATCTCTTTACCATTATTTCTACAACACCTTTATTGACACTGGAAGTAGTTTTAGACACTAAAGAAAACATGCAAAACTTTTACTTGTTATTCAAAATATTCAATGAATTAAAAATAGCCACCTTTTTAAACTTGTTGAAAGAGTAAAACATACTCCTGTGAATAGCAAAATAAATGAAGATGTGTTTCCTATGGTTTTGCAACTTGAGAATAGATTATTTCTAATAAAGTAAAAACTCTGACTAATGCTCTTCTTGCATTTGGAGTTTTATACCTAATGACAAAGAGAAATACACTGAGCTTTTCCATCTGGAGGTCATGAGTAATTTCTCTTGACTTTTATCAGAACATTTGTTTTCACATAGTTTGTATTACCACGCAGTGTCTTTGGGATAACAACCCTATGGCAAAGCATGAAAAAATTGCCTACGGACTAGATAACAATAGACTGAAACAGTTAAATGGACTCCATTGTTAAATGGAATCCTGTTAAAATTGCTTTGACTGTGTCAGGGCTAAGCGTTCACAGCTATGGACCTTCATGCAATCATTCACTATGGCTGAATATTGATTTTAGAGACAACTACCTTCAAAAATTCAAGGAAAATGCACACAATTTGATATAACATCAAGGTGGGAGACTAAAGTAGGAAAAAAGAAAACATTCCCATATTAGTTGTGGGTATGGCTACATCGTAAATCAGGGTGCAGAAAAAGAGGGTCAATGCAGCTGCAACTACATCATAGTTTATCTAAGGCATAGTATCCACTGCATTGTTTCAGCTCTTTTATGTCCTCTGACCCCTTTAGATCCATTTGCTCATACTGCCCATCCACCTGCATGAATGTTATTGTGGAGCAAACCTCAAAGCACATCCTAACAGAAACTGGTTCACTCAGAAGTCACATTTCCAATAGTCACACCACAATGTTGTAAAGAATGTCAAAGCTAGGATGCAGCAGCCCTTGACAATTTTCCAGAACATTTGCTAGGCCTACTGCACTCCATGATTGACAAGAAGGCTGCAGCCAAAAAACCCAAAAAGATTAATAATAGAAAATGCACCAGAATCAAATGAGTGACATTAATTATTAAAAGAAAATGTTAGTGAAGTCCTTACACCATGACAAATTCTGAAACTTGACTATAAGTTAATTAAAGCATCATCACTTTTTCTGAACATTGAAAAATGTGCTTGTTAGAAAAGAGACTAAAAGTAGACACATCATCAGAAGAATGAGATTTTTTTTCGTGTGGGGTGCAATTTTAGGCATATGATTTGCATCTTCACTAAATAGTTACATCTTATTACATGGTCTAATTATGTTCTGTTTTCTCTTAAGTAGTTATCTTTGTACTACTCTTACTGTAGATGTCCTGCCAGTATATATTACTTTGTAAGCATTTCTTTTAAATTGGAACAAAGCTGAATCTGAAGAATTCCTCTCTAGAAAGATAATTGTACTGTATGGAAAGAAGTGGAGGAGGAAAAGGAGGACAAATAAAATGGCATGTCCTGATCTTTGTTTATGAGAACATTTTCCCATCAGCTGTCTGTGGAAATATAATTTCCATTTTGCCTTAAAAATCAGTCAGACAACATTGCTTAACACATATTCTTCCTTGTCAAACATTTCACTGATGCTTCATTCTGTAGACAGCTTAATAAAAGGTATTTCACCCTTAGCATGTTGCTGAAGTTGTGTGTCATTTTCTTTCCATTTCAGATGACATTTGTGGAAGCAAGAGGCCCACATACCTTATAAGTAGCATTACTATTAGAATTGTTAACTCCTTTCTTGCTGCCTACCTTACAGCACAGAGAAAAAGGAAATTGTGCACAATGTTTTCTTCTTGTTGTGAAGATCATTTGTGATAGCTGAACAGGTCTTAACATTCAGTGATATTTAAAAGATATGAAAGTTGCAGATTTTCCTCCCCCATCTAAGGGTAGCTCAAAGGGCCCCAAGACTCCAATACACAGGAAGAACTTATTAACAAGAGTTGTCATATTCCTTTACATATGGTTTTTTTCAACTACCATATATAAAGCAAACTGTATATACATAGTGTTTTATATGCAATTTTGATAAACTACATATTTCCAGTCACCTTTTAAAACTAATTGTAAGAGTGTTTGGAAGCTCAGAGGAAGATGCTTCATTAAGGTTATCCAAGGAAGGGTCTTTTCACTGCAAAGGGGATAATAAATAAAGGGGGAAGCAAAAAAAAACCCAAACCAGACAGACAGACACAAACCTGGTAGATGAGGGATAATGGAGACAATGCCAAAGACACCCCACCTGCTCCAGTCACTAGTTGAGGAGACATTAAGAAACTCCAGGTACAGCTCTGGAGAAGGTCAACCTGGACATTATAACTGATAAGAAGGGGGAAACAGGAAGAAGATGAGAACTTGGAATATTGAAGGTGTGGGCTCCCTGGGCCTATGGTGTCAACAGTTGGAGGGAGCGGGGTCTCAGTGCTAGACACTGGAGCAGGTGAAGGTCTTGACCCAGACACTGGGGTGGGAATAGGGTATGTTCAAAGTGTCAGCTGCTGGGAGAAACAGGGCTGATTGAGGTGAGTGAGGTAAGTGAGGGGCTCTATGCTGGTGGCTGGAGAGGGACAATGGGTCACAGCCTGTGTGCTGGATGCTGGCAGGGGTGTGAGTGTCTGTATCCTCCCCAAACCTGGTGTGCATCAGGGTGTGTGTGTAGTTCACTCAAAAACCTCAAGCTGGACCAGGGACAAGTAGGATGCTCTGGGTCTAGCGGGGATATCAGGCAGGCAGAGGTCTGTGCTGGTATTTGAGGGAGATCTGTGATTATGGGCTGCCCATGAGATGAGTGTGAGCGTGTGTGTGTTTGCTAGCAAGCATCAAGCTGGACCAGCTGGTGAGTAGGGGACCCATGGGGCAGGTAAGAGACCCAGGATCTGGGTAGGTATGTTGGATGGGCAGAAGGGCCATGCCAGTACTTGGAAGATCCATGAATGGGTTTGTGAATCTAGAGAGTGTCATGTGTGTGCCTTCACTAGTGACCGTCAGTCTGGACCAGCCGAAGAGGAGGAGGAGCTGTCTGTGCTTATGTTTTATGCCAGTCCTGTATGTGGGTGCTGTTGAAGGCAGCACTTTGTCTGTGGCTGGCTGTGTAGCTGGCACTGACTTATGACTGCCAACACTTATATCTTTCAATTTTGGGCTCCTCTTCTAACTTAAGCATAAATGATTATTCTCTTCCTCCCAAGATCTTGCCTTAATTTCCGTGAAACATTATTTTCCTGATTCTCCTCCTAATGTTTTAACAGTTAATTAGGAAGGTATATAGTGGGCCTCTTCCTTGACAAATATTTGCAAATATCTCTAGATGTTTTAGAAAACATTAACTACTCCAATCAAATCTTTTTCTTTGCCCTTTCTCTTTCCCCTGGGATCCTTATAGAAATTGTGTTAAACAGAGTTTTTTGCAGTGCAGCTCCATTAAGTATGTGGAGGAGACCTCCATGTATGCTTGAAAGCCTGCGGCTCATGCCTCTGGAAGTAAATCCAGCTCCCTGCTAAAGAATGATGATGCAGAAATTCACTGAAGAAGAATTTATAACCATTTCCTCCCTTCAAGGTCTGACCACAAGTGAGAATGAGTTGGACCAATTACAGTAGTGTAATAATAGCAATCTAATTCTCTGTGTTTCAAACAATTTACAAAACCAGAAAGGCTTAGAAAGTTGAAAGAAGATGAAAATTGTTATTTGTCCGATATGATAACTAACTGAACAGTAGTTGTTTTTGAGAAAATATTCCCTATAACTGTTGCTTACAACAAATTTATACTTTTATCTATAAATGAATGGGCATAACATAACAGTTAATGGAAAGTACCATTAGGTGGATCTCATTTAAATGGAAAGTGAATTATTCTGTGTAATACATGTACTATAACTCTCTATATGTATAGGAAATTATTCAGATACATAAAATAGCAAGAACCAGGCAGTAATGGATATAGCATAAAATGAAAATGCATAGGTTGCAGAATGCACAAGGAGGGAAGCAATAGGTTTAGATTTACAAGACTTTTTAAACAGCAAATAAAAAGAAGATATGAAAATACCATGAAAAAATATTCAGTAACACTGACAAAGTCCCTGGGTTTTGTAGAAATTACTCTTTAAAGCCTTTGAAAAGTCAGGGTTAAAAACAAAATGGAATCCTTCCTACTCCTATGACAAAAACCTCATAGATGTTGACAAGTGTAATCATAACACGGAAGTCTGATTCTTATTTCTGGGGTTTTTTTCCAAATTCCATACCAGTCTCCTTACAACTTTATTGATTTACAATAAAAAGACTGCATTCAAAAAACATATTTGAACCGCAGTTTGGGTATTTTCATATGTGGCCATAGCATTTGTGTTATTATCTGCTTGATTTGATTTCATGAGTGTCATTTTCCGTTTGAAAAATTTGCTAAACTCTCAGCAGCATCCTTTGAAAAACAAAAGCAAGGAAGTGACAAAAAGGAGCTAATGATAGGAATGATGTGGCATTTTACAGGAAAGGCTCAGTCAAACTGTCATATTTTCATTATCATTTTTTGTTTACATGTCAGTAGTGTTCAGAGCTCTCAACCTATATCAAAATCCAGCAGTGCCAAGGATACTGCAGTACAGCCTTTTCTCACAAGAACTTAACATTGGAATAGTCAAAAGACAGGATAAAGAGAGAGCAGATTCATTCACAAAGGTCTGAATCTGAAAATTAAAAGGTAGGTTTTCTTACCATGCAAATATAGTCATCTTGGATGACACAAACACCTCTAAATGTAGTACATTGCCCCTACACTCATACAGGGAATGAGTCCTGGCCCCCAGGCCAAGTAATGTAGTGTGACCTGGGACCGCACTGCTTGGAGCTGCCTCTGCCTCAAGTGGAGTGGTGCATTAATAATACAAGGCACCTGTCTCAGGTCTTCTCTAGCTCCCATGTGGTGCTCTGTGGCTCACACACAAAATAACTATTATTGTGCGCTTTTTCTAGTTCAAAGTGTTATAATAATACATTATGAATTTGCTGAATCCAATTACAGAATGGGTTGCCTCAATTCCAACCAGTCTGTTACATTCAGACACTTGTTATGGCCAAATGGACCACATTGTGCATGCAAAGGAGGAATTTATTGTTAGTCTAAGTAAAGTCTTAATAATCTAATCAAATAATTGTTGTTAGGCCAGTTATCATTATGATAACACTTATATTTTATACAGGTAAGGTGATATATCTGCTCAAGATTTCTAGAATTCATCCTGCTATTACAGTCACCTTTCCACTACCCCCCTGGCACTTAAGATCAATGGTATCAGTCTGGGAGGGAGGGCTATGGCAAACTTTTGGCATCTTAGGTCCTTCACGGGGATGAGGATGATGTTGTTTCTTTCTCCCCACTCCAGGATCTGCCTTGCATCATTTTTGCTGACATGCTCTGCACTTTATTGGCTTGCAAGTCCCCAGTACATGCAAATTCACATCCACATTCACTATATATAATGTTTTACACATGCTGTATACTTGTTCTTTGTTCTCTGTTACCTCCAAAACTGGTTTTACGCAGCTCCCAATGTTACACTCTTTTTGTGACTGGTTAATTGGACATTGGTGAGTAGTTCATAGCCCGGAAGCCACCTGATTTCAGTGGAATTACATAGGGTTATTTTTGTTCCTATTTTTATTTTATACATTCGTCTGTGTTCAATTTTTCTCTTTTAATAGACTACTTTAAAAAATGCTTATCAGAGAATGTAGAAGTGTGCAGAGTAACATTTAAATGACTTGACCCATTTCCTTTTCAGTAGCCTTGATTTTTGAGTGAAGTCCATCTCAAAATTAAAAGTGTTCAATGGCAACCCTCAGTTGTCTGAAAGCTGTATTAACTCATTGGAGCAACCTATTTTGGCAGATGTGCTCATCCAGAAAATAGAAAACATAAAATTCAATGATGTTTTCCCACAACATCAGACAAATTTTAGCCACTCATGACATCAATTTACAGAGAAGTGGCAGTCTTATAAATTACTTTAGCTTTATAGGTAACATGAAGCAAACATATGATGGAAGGTATTTGGAAATGCATTTATGAGTCCTGTAAAAATGCTATAATAAAGTTCTAAACAGTTTACTCTAGGGTACTTTGTCAATGCTGATAAGTGTTCCTAATTCTTGGGTCAACTTTCAAACACCATTCACTAGTATCAATGGATTCTCAGCTTTCTGGACTGTTTATGTGCAGTCTTAATTTTTTTTTAGCTGATATGCAATTTTTTATTTAATTTGTCATTTTAAAAATCAAGTTAAGATGACTCTGTTATTAGCTACAGCAAAACTTTAAAAAATCATATTCTTAAAAATCCATGAATTGACTATGTAAAAAGCTTTACATTTTATAGGCTGTTTGCTACAGAATTAGACGAAATAATAATTAGTGCATATCCAGAACAGTAAATACATTGTCGAAAATAAATATGAGCAAAAAAACCCATCAACCCATTTTTTTTGGTGACAGATCTTTCCCTCTAACCATTGACGTTGTAGTCTGTTGCTCTATTCTGCGAGCACTGCATGGGTCCTCGCTTTGCAGATCTGCTGTTCACCCTTCACTGTAGCCATACCTTCACTGTTTAATCTTCAGCCTCACTCAAGAATGCAACTCAGTTTTTCAGAGTTGTCACGTAAGCTTCTTGCTTCAGGAAAATACAGTAAATGACAATCATAATACTGTGTATGAGACAACAAACAGAACTCAGGAGGTCTTACGTGTCAGTTCCAATTATAATTAAAGTATTGCAGGATTCCGTAGCGTTGCATTAGCCTTCGTCCTTTCTCATGAAGTGACAGATTAGGTGAGGATTCTTGGTATTGACATGTGCTAAGGGATACATATTTTGTTTTTTAGTATCCTCTTACCTAAATATAACTACTAATGATAATACATTCCTAAACACCAACTCGTAAAAGGATTGTTTTGATAATCTATAAAAGTATTCTATAAAAAACAAGACAGAAAGTTTTGATGATAATTTTTTTACTGAAGCCCATAACTACTATAGAGCTATAGAATATCCTCGTGAATGCCTTGATTTAACAACATTTGTTGAAAATATATTGCATAGCTAGATAACTTAGTATAATCTTCACTGATTGAAATATGCATTTCATTTAGAAAATCTTGCCCATCTCTGGATGTTTGTTTCTGTTCTTGTACTGCTGTTTTGGTTGATGAAAGAGTCTGTGGGGATGTACTGTAACGTACTGAAGCAACCTGGTTTCTTTGGTGTTAGTTCACTAGTAGTGTATAGCCATTCTATTTAATTTATTTCAGAGTTAGATAAATAAACTTTCCATGATATGGTTTATTTATGAACACCAGCGCTCTGAATCTCTCCTTATGTCCCATTTTGAACTGTGAGTCTAAGTCATGTTGAAAGTTGATGGGACAAAAGAATTTTTCCATTCCACAAATTCAAAAGTAAAACCACATACTGTAACAACCACCACTGTTTAAATAGAAGCTTATGAAGATTAGTGAAGTCTTTCCATTATTCTTTCAATTTTAAGCTGATTTCAGTCACAATCTCCACATCAGCGTAAACTCTAGTGTATTGTATGTTACAATAACAATTGTTTCCAAAGAACTTTGCAGAAATACAGTTTAACAATATGGCATTTCAGTACAGATCAAAAAGTAAAGGCAGAAAAAGCTTATCTCATGATAGGAATGTACGAACATCAATAACAATATGAGAGCAAAGATCTGTCTGCTTGATATTCTGTCTGTGCTGTAAGCAAATGTCAAGGGAAGAATGTGAACAGGGTCAGGGTATGTGATACTTCTAATACTCTTCCAGGCTCCACTGTATTTGCCATAGGATTCCTGAGGTAGATATGTTTTGTGTAATGTATGTTTCACTTTTTAAAGAAGCAAATACTTTTTGTTGAACTTCACAGAATCAGTTGAAGGATTTGGCCAGATCACCACCATTGCTGTTGTGTGAATGGAGGGATAATAGTTGATTTCACTTCTCAGCTTTTGAAAATCTCTACTTATGAGTTTTAATTTCCTGTAGAACTTTAATTTGAAAATTGCCTCCAAACAAGATGTTTTCTATATTTTCTGTCTGAGGCTTATCTGATAAAAACCTGAAATATTTAATGAATGATTAGTAATGCTTTTATAAATAAAGCCTACAATATTTGGTCTGTATTTTATGAATGGGAATGGTGAAGACAGGGTGGAATAGTAAAAATTCACCTCTGTATTCAGTTGGTACTCTCTGCAAATGTTAGGTGGTAGCTTATAGTAATTGCAGTAAAGTAAATAAGAAAATCAATTTAGGTTCAGTTGAAATACTTAATTAGCTCACCTGTATCCCTTTGGCCTACTTTTGATAAATCCCGTCCTAACTGTTTTTGTTCCTTCCTCCTCAAAAGCTTTGTCAAAGTCTTGGGCTCTAAAAGAACCTTGCTCTTACCAAATGCTAAGTTGTCACCCTTTATATTGATTTAGCTTGGTTTTTTAAAATTTCATTTGTGTTTCCAGGCTCCCTTACAAATGCCTTGTGCTTTACCAAATTCAGTGCATATATCAAAGAGGTGGTAGTATTGTGGAAGTAGATGGGGATTTAAAGCATGAAAGTGTCTGTAATTGTACAGGCTTAAAAAAAGAAAAACAGAGTATCTGAATTCTGCAACTCAGAAGTGCAGAAGAACTTCCTGAAAGAGTGGTGGTAATGTGTCCATAACACATGAGCAGGCTGAGGACCTAGCTGGGTCAAGGAGATCAATGCTGGACAGCTGTCGTTCACTCTAATGGCTCAAAATTACTATATTAGAGGTTAAGGTCTCTTCTCATTTTAGTTATGCAGTTCCATAAGTCTAAACACTTCTCAATCTGATCTGACCTACCCTACCCAAGTCTACCTTACCAGTTTAGCAGAAACTGTGCAGAAAATGCCAGCTATCCGTGGTCTTTATGATGGCAATACTCCTAAGGGTATTACCAGCTTGTCCGTTCTCTGAAGTCCTGTTGTGAAAAAGACTCATATTGAGAATCGAGGCTGCAATTCCTTTAGCAGGACATGTGAAGCAGGGTAAGATTTGTAAGGCATCTCTGAATAAAACTTCTTCACCTTTTGGAATAAAACACAGAGATATGAAAGGAAAGATGAATAATTTAAGGCAGATACATCTTAAAGATGGAATGTCTTGCCTTAAAAGCCTCTTTGGGTTATTACAGCTGGAAGTCTCATCAATCATCAAAACGAAGAGTGAGGCTGTAAAAGTAAGTAACCAAATCCAAGGAAAGAGAAGAAATGCTTCTCAATGGAGACGTGGGTTTTTAAGAGTGTACAAAAATTCATGACAGAAACTGTTCTGGTTTTACCTCTGTTGAACAGCTTTTGCACCATCCTCTCTTTTTACTTTGATCAACAAGATTTACTCTTCTTCAGTGATGCATTTGAAGAGTGCAACATAGTAAAAATTGCCATAATAGTTTGATGTCCAAAACTATCATGTCCAAAACTATCATGTCCAAAACATGTGGCCTCTAAACACTTACTATGAAATGAATTTACTTAATAGTCTCTATTTTTTGAACAATTTTAGAGAAATATAAACTTCTTTTTAGTTGTTTAAATATGAGTACTACTTAAGTGATACGGAAAAAAACAGACTTATTTGAAAGATAGCAAAGGAAGCAATATTGACCGTACTGAATTAGAAGTATTTATAGTATAAATACTGTCTATTGTAGGTCTGTACTGTGGACATAAAGCTGCCTGTTGTAGATAGCTGTGCACTGTTGACAGAAAATTAATATCTTCATTGTAGTTCCATAAAAAAGCTATTTGTATAATTTTACTCTTTATTTACCATCTTTAAAATGTTCCCTCTCTGGAAAAGTCAGTCCTCAATTACATTAAAAATAGTAAAGTAGGAGTCTCTGTGTACCTACTGACATAAAAGTAAGAGGATATAAATTTTTCTAGTGAATATATTAAGACTGTGGAGTTCATTGTCCAGGATAGTGTTGGGAGGTATGAAATGAGAAAGATTAAAAGGGATATTAAAAGCTTATAATGATACCAAGACTTTCCAGAGTTATAACACATAATATCATACCTGTTTCAGACTTTAAATTAAACCCAAGTTGGATGAGGACAAAAATTCATAGGGACATATTTTGCCATACTGCCCTAATGGTTTTGGGTGGTGATGGGGGAGGATGCTTCTCTGAACATTTTCTATTGCCCCTCGAAGGAGACAAGATTTTGAATTAAACAGAGAATAGGTAATCCAGCACTAAATCATTTATTGAAGGTGGCTTAAATTTGAAATTAATAAACTATGTTAGATGGTGAAGAGTTCTGCACAATGACACACTCTCAGGTGATGCTAGTAACCTAGAGTGAAGTTCCACCAGATCTCAGCTGATGTAGATGTTCCCACAGGTCTTCCCAGCTATAGGAACTTGTGTTGGGGAACAGACTCATATCGCTGAGCTCTGTACAAAAAAAAAAAAAAAAAAAAAAAAAAAAAAGTGTTTCTTCCTTTCATGGCTCCAGAGAGATAAATAAAAACATAAAATTTCCTGGCATGTGTTGTATTGCAGAGAGAAAACCTGAAATATGCTCGCAACTCTTTTGTATGTGAGAAGTATTGCTAGATCACTCCACCAATTAAATCCCATAAAAAATTATTCATATTTAACAGTTCTGTTCATAAAGTCCATTAACATTATAAGACAAGAATAGACACACATCCAGCCAGGTCTCACAGCCACTAATGTTTCATTACGTGTTTATTAGATAATCCATCTTTTATGGGATGTTCCCAATATTTAGATTTGACAGGCTATTATTCTAATGGTTAGTAGATTACTTTGGCTATTAAATTGTTTTAGAATTAAATTTAGGATCTATCACTAATGGGTTTATATGACAAAGGGGGCAAGATATGCATGTTTAAAGACTATTAAGCTAGAATGAAAATTTTCTCATTGCTTGCAATACACTTTGAATCAGAACTTTGAAAAACAAGTTTATGTTGGTTTCTATAAGCATGTGATAAAATAGGAAATCAAGTATATCATGTTTGATGTTTTTGACATTCCTGAGATATTTTATCAGAAAATTTATTATAATCTTACTATGTAGGGTATTGTTCTATTGATGGAATTAACATCACTTTTCAGAAAAGGAAAAAGAAATAAAAAGGGATTTAGGCAATATTTCAAGGTGTGTCAGTTCAAGAAATCAGATGCCAGACCTCCTAACTGTTAGTTTCCTTCTCTTCCCACTACACTGCAGTGCATCCTGTTGTGTGTTACTATGAAAAGTGTTAATCACCACATACATTTTGCAGTAGAGATGAGAATAACCTGTCACTGTCATATGATGTGACATCTAATAATATGCCCAAATATGACTTTATTAACAAAAAAATGATATATTTTAACAAAGGGAAGAAAATGTCTGTGTAGCCCAATGGATGAGCAGGATGGAAACATGTCCATTTCTGTTGTTAATGGAAAATAAAAGAGTGTTTTGGGCTACCACTTCTGGCTACTTTTGGCCACCTGTGATTCCCATGCTACAGTCATGCAAAACTATAAATCAAGGACAGCCTTCAGGTGGTTACAACATGATGGAAGTCAGATCATCTGGGTCAGATCATCTGCTGGCAAAGTTTCTTTAATTAATGTATTACTGCTCATGTTGCAATAAATAAACCAAAGAACGAGTACATCTAATTTAAAAAGCATATTAAAGAATGGCTCTGGTTTTCCAGTCCACAAGCAAAGCAGCTACATCCTAATAAAAGATCGAATGAAACTTAAAATATCTTTTCTGCATGTTATTGAAACAAATTTCCTCCTGTTTCTTGAGACTGTTACCCATTCTTTTTCCTAGCTCTGTGTCTCCTAAGCTAAATGAAAGTCACAATAACCCAATTAGCGATTAACAAGACCAGTATTGTAAGTGACTGCATTTTGTAGTCAACTAGTTATGACAATGTTAAGCATCACAAAAAAAAGAACACATTAACATTGTCCTTGGAAATGGGAAAAAAAGGCAAAACATGGAATTCATTATCTTTCTCCTGGGACAAGCAATGTTAATGTATCTGTCAATCATTTTAAAACTATGACCACTGTACAGTCTCCCTAGGCAAATTTTTAATTTATATGCAATTATATTACAGATGTACTTTCCATATCTTACATAAATAAGTTGCTAATATCTCCCAAGATTTTTAACAAATTGCAGAAAGAATCTTTTATTAATAATTCTGTTATAATTTAATGGTTCTGCTTGTCATCAGGTCATAGTTTTTGCTGTATTCCCTTAGGGAACCAATGCTGTACAAATTCTAAGTAAATTAGTTTAAATTAAAACAAATTAACAGTGAATCATGCAAATTGACCTTTACCTGTTAGTTGTAATGCAAGATAGCTAGCTGTAAGTCAGTAAATACTGCAGGATAAATGATTAATTTAAGCTTTATTCACATTAATATGAAGTAAATTTTAATTCAGCAACAAAATATTCTGAGTGGATCTCCTTGTATGAATGTTATGAGTGGAAAGGAGACATATGGAAGTCAAGGAGTGGAGGAGGAGGTGTACTACAACGGGTGGAAGAGATATATGGCAGAACAAAACTGTCATATGCAAGTTCACATAGGTATATATGATCTTTAGGGGACATGAATATACACGTCTATTCATAGACAGTGATTCTGTTACAATAACAACGTACTGGATTAGCTAGCTACTACTACCATCGGGCACTTTGTGACTACTCTGTCAAAGATGGCATACCCTAAAAATCACAGGCATTTCTGACTTTGAAATAGGCCCCTAGAAGCTGCGGGTCCTAGATGTGGGAGACAGACAATGTAGCCAAGTGCTTTGTTGGTTAACTGCCATGCAGTGAATTGTGCCTCTGGATGGCAATAACAGTTATCAGTGGTACATGAAAAATACAGGAAGATTTTAGATACTGCATATATGTATGTTTGAAAAGAAAATAGCTATGTTGTGTGAAGATGGCAAGCATGTTTATAATAGATATGGAGAAATGAAAGGCACAGAGACATTTAAATAATAAAAAAGTAAGCCATGTTCACTACAGCTTATCAATGTTTTATATCAATGATGTTATGAGATTCCTGGTGTGGAAGACATGAGTCTGGACTGCAGCAAGTGGGATGAGCTGGGGTTTGGCTGGAAAGCAGGGCTGAAGCTCAGCAGTTTTGGATAGAATTTTTTGGTGCAGCTAAACAAGTGGGGCCATCTTTTCCTGTCCTGTCTTACTGTGCAGAGAGGACTCTTTCTGCTTAGATGAGTTAGAAAAAACTACTAGTTCTATGAAACATTAGCTTTTGATGTTTTGTGCTTGCATAGTGCTCTGCAAGTCAGAGACCTGATTGTGAAGAAGGTCCATAGGTGCTATGATAAATAATAAACAAATAGTAATAGCAGAAAGAATGATGATAATATAATATCAAAAAGGTATTTTCTTCCAGGATTTAGAATAGAGTGTAACTTCATATCTGTCAGTAGAGAAGACTGTTTTTCATAATAAATAACTCTGTTGTAATGAAAATTTGCCTTTGTGCCAGGTAAATTTTCTTCTGTGCTACCTGATGTGCTGTTGTAATCTATTAGGCTGGCAATTCTGAGTAAATTTATGATGTTCCTGAGAGAACTGATTTGTTATTGAAACACACTTAAGACTTCCTTTTCTGTGATTTTAGGATTACAGGGTGTTTGCCAAAATGTGATAGGGCATAGTTCCAAAAAAAAAAAGGCAAAGAAAGAAGATATTTATTTCATTTTTCTAGCCTATGCATTTCTTCTGCCAGTATAGTCAGGATAAGTTTTTCTTAGTCTAAATGTCCATACTACTGACATTTTCACTGTTTTTTTTCTAGGGGGACTTCTGTGACATTTTTCATCTTCACCTGATGATGACTTTTCTATTTTTCATCTGGTACTGCCTTTTTTACATTTGATTCATACTCATAACCTCCAAAGATCTTTTAAGTAAGTAAGATCTCTTGCTCATTACAATATACAGCTTTCAACAGAGCGCACATCATTGTGCTGTTCCCCCACAATTGGTGCTGATTAACCCAGCCATATTTGCATGTCTAACTATTTCTCCCTGTATAATTCTAACTATAGTTTTTCAGAGTCACTGAGAAAACTTGCCTTTCATTTCCTCTACAGTACTTAGCACATCAGACTCAAGGTCCAAAGAAAGCCATTTACCTGATTAGACCAAAAGAGAGTGGCTATTTAAATCATCTTCTGCTTAATAATTGAAAAGTTTTGAGCTCGTCCCATCCCAAGACATGAGCATACTTCCCTATGTGCTCTTGTAGTCAATGACAATGGATAGGCGTTTCAATGTCAGAAGCTTTAGAAATGTCTTGTGTATGTCCAGACCACAACTGTGGCTATGCAGCCTTTTCAGCTATGCTTCTTTGGACAAAGTACACTATATATTCTTTATGCACGTTCATCCACACAGATATGTACATGACATCTACACAGTGTATGTAAAAAGGGTACCTTATAAAAACATGGGCTTAGAAAAGTACGTCTGAACGGCAGGCATTTAGTCATGATAAGATTGAAAGCTGACCTCTCAAACACAGCAAGTACCTGGGCCTGTATTGTCCATTATTAAGTTTGTGCTGAGAATAATTTGGACAGTCTGACAGTTGCCTATTCTTAGTCCTTCTAGGGTTTATTTATCAGTCAGCATTTGTAATGGAAGACACAGGTCCGGGAATTTGCTGATTGCCTTGTCAGCTGTCACCCCTCACATATTATTGGTCACTTACACTCACTAGATTTCAGCTGCTCTGATGAAAAAACAGAGATATGAAGGTCTTTCATAGTTTTGCCCGTGCTTTATTTAACTTTACAAAGTCACAGGACTAAATAATTGAAAGTTTGCTCTCTCGTACTTTTTATGTGTTTCAAGTAAGTGGAAAACATAATTTCACAGTTCCTGAGACCCCATAAAAAGCAAACAGAAAAGATTTCCTCCAAACACCTGAATATTTTCATCTTAGGCAAATCAAGTCACCACCTGATTTTATATCAGCCTAAGACACTGCAGCATGGTATTTTCCAAGATGATTTAGCAAACTATGAAAGATAACACTCACTTTTTCCTCATCTGATCGTTGTCCCCAAGACATTTTCATAAGATGGACTGTATTAACTTTTGTGCTAATGTTTTCTTGCTTCTAACAACTCTAACCTCAATGCTACTGCTCCTGGGTTGTATAATGTCAAACAAGTCTAACACAAATAAAAATCCATCATTAGCAATTCATCTTTACCAACATACTTAGAACTGGTCTAAAGTAATGCTAGATGACAGCAAGAAGATGCTGAGAGTAAAATTAAAAATAATTGGGGTATACAGCTGGTGTTCAAAGTTTTGAAATTAGAGAATGTGATTTTATCCCACTCCTTATTCCCTTTCCTTGCTAAGAAAGAAATTATTCCTCTCAGAAAATGATGAACTGTATCTACAGCATTGCTATTTCTCCAAACGATGAAGTCTATACTTGTGTGAGTTAAATTGATTATCGTTAAGCTAAATGCCCTGGCTTTCTAAACTCCTTATTTTCCAACTGGCATGCCCATATATTCCCTTAAAATCTATTTATTGTTATTGTTGAAGCCTAAATACAGTCTGAACAAATAATTGAATATCTGTCCCAGTTTTTCAGATAACCTGCCAGACTAAAGTTTAATTAATTTCATGTGATTCACAGCAGCCTTTTTCCACTTGAATTCCTAAGCTGGCAAGACAGCTCTCTCAAATACTAGCAGTGTGTATCAGAGTGCAGGGACGGCTGGTGGATCCCCACGGGCTGGGTTGTGGGAGTTGCAGGAGCTGCCCGTGGGGCAGGCGGGGACTGATGGCCCCAGACTGAGTCAAAATGGGTTCCTGGGCTATGGGCAGGAGTGGAAGAAGGCTCCAGGAAGGCTCTAGGGGAGGCTGGACCACAAAGGCCTAAACAAAAGGTCTGATTTACTCATCTACTGTTGTTCCACAGTGGCTAGAACACTCACCCCAAAAATGAAAGAATTAATGTCACTCTCATTTCTGGCAGCAGAGATTTTAGGCTCATTTCCTGAAAGTACTAGACTGCCTTGTGCTTTCAAGTGCAGATTCTCTTAAATGCCATCCATAGTACCAACTGCCATGGATGACCTCTTCTGCCAATGGTTCCTTTCAGTATAGTGATTTTTCCCCTTGTCAGAGGTATACAATGAATTCATCCCAAATTTGTTAATAGTTCTGGGAAAAAAAACAGTAATTTTCATGGATTCAGTTTTTCCTTAGGAAGTCCATCAAATCTTAATTCTATTCTTTTGTTTCTTAGAAATGGCATACAATAGAGATGTATCTTGTATTCAGGTGTCATAATTAAGTTTCAGTACATTTGACTTGAGAAGGCTCAGAAATCTCTAGTAACTATTTTTAGATTCTCACTGCAAATGAATGGAAGGCAGTGGAAGTAACCCTATGGACAGCAATGATCCATTAATCCACTTCTAGAAGGAAAGATAAGGTTTTATTTTTCTTCTCATTTTTTCTTAGACACATAAATAGGTTAAGCATATTTGAATTATTCATAGATTAATGAGTAAACGATCAAATTATATAAAGGGATAAATAATGGAATGAAATTTTTCTGAATGTTTATATGGCTGATACGTATATGATGAGTAACTTTCTTAGAAAAAAAATCAAGAGGAAATTTGAGCAATTTTCGAAGCTTATTAAAGCACTATATAACTAGCCTAAATCTCCACTATTTTCTGTTAATTCTTTCTTTGTTTTCTTTATTTGTTACAGACAACTTCACTTAGAGACTGAAAACAGTAAAAGAAACATGCCCAAAGTAAAGAAAAATGTTATAGTTAATTTCTTTTAAGATAGTATAATTTTCATGTTAACACTACGAAGTTATACAGGAAAATAACTATTGTCTCAATCTGGATTCATACCTACTGGTATAAAACTGCATTAGTACTCTTTTCTGTAATGATTACATTGACTCTGGGTGGGGAGAAAGTAGTTTTTTTCTATTTTTGTCTATCTAAAGCTTTCATGGGTTTATGTCAGAAGAATGTAAATGAATGTCAGACAATGAGGGGTTGTGGAAAATAAAAAGACAGTTTTATGGCAGCTTTCATTTTCTTTCAACCTTTCATTATATTTCTGTGTCTCTCTTATTTTATAGAATCATAGTATCATAGAATGGTTTGGGTTGGAAAAGACCTTAAATATCATCTAGTTCCAACACCGCTGCTGTGGACAGAGACATCTTTCACTAGATCGGGTTGTTCAAAGCCCCATCTAACCTGACCTTGAACACTTCCAGAAATGAGGCATCCACAGTTTATCTGGGCAACTTGTTCCAGTGTCTCACCACCCTCATCATAAAAAATTTCTTCCTTATTTCTAGTCTGAATCTACCCTCCTTTACTTTAAAACCATTACCCCTTGTCCTATCATAACAAGCACTGGTAAAAAAAGTTTATCTCCATCTTTCTTATAACCCCCTTTAAGTATTGAAAAGCCACCATAAGGTCCCTCCAGAGCCTTCTCTTCTCCAGGCTGAACAATCCCAACTCTCCACAGGAGAGGTGTTCCATCCCTCTGACCATTTTTGTGGCCCTCCTCTGGGCCTGCTCCAACAGGTCCATGTCTTTCTTGTGATGGGGGCCCCAGAGCTGGATGTAGCTTTTGATGTAGCCCAAGATATGATTGGCTTTCTGGGCTGTAAAAGCACATTGCTGGCTCATATCTAATTTTTTCATCTACCAATATCCCCAAGTTCTTCTCTGCAGTGCTGCTCTCAATCCACTCATCACCCAGTCCATACTGATACTGGTGATTGCCCTGACCCAAGTGCAGAACCTTGCACTTGGCCTTGTTGAACTTCATGAGGTTCACATGGGTCCACTCCTTAAGCCTGTCAAGGTCCCCCTGGATGACATCCTTTCCCTCTAGCAAATCAACTGCACTACTTAGCTTGGTGTCATCCACAAACTTGCTGAGGGTGCAGTCTCTATGTCATTAATAAAGATATTGAACAGTACAGGTCCTAATATGGACTCCTGAGGGACACCATGTGTTACTGATCTCCATTTGGACATTGAGCCGTTGACTGCAACTGTCTGGATGCAGCCATCCAGTCAATTCCTTATCCATCAAATAGGCCATTCATCAGATCTATATCTCTCCAATTTAGAGACAAAGATGTTGTGTAGGACTGTGTCAAAGGCATTACATAAGTCAAGGCAGATGACATCAGTTGCTACTCCCTTACCCACTAATGCAATCACTCCATCATAGAAAGCCACCAGATTATTCAGGCACAATTTGCCCTTAGTGAAGTCATGTTGGTTGTCTCTAATCACCTCCCTGTCATCCATATGCCTTGACATAGCTTCCAGGAGGATCTGTTCCATGATTTTACCAGGCAAAGAGGTGAGGCTGACTGGTTGGTAAGTCCCGGGGTCCTCCTTTTTACCCTATTTAAAAACAGGCTTGATGTTTCCCTTTTTCCAGTCACTGGGGACTTTGACTGACTGCCATGACTTTTAAAATATGATAGGAAGCAGCTTAGTGACTACATCTGACAGTTCCCTCAGGACTTTGGGATCCCTCTCATCAGGTCCCATGGACTTGTGTATATTCAGGTTCCTCAGACGGTCTCGATCTTCTCCTGTGATGGCTGGGACTTCATTCCCCCAGTCTCTGCCTTGAGATTCAGGGACTCAAGAGATGTGGGAAGAGCAGTTGCCAGTGAAACCTAAGGCAAAAAAGTTGTTGAGTACCTTAGCCTTCTCCATGTCAGTTGTCACCAGATCCCTTGTCACTAAGTCAGACAATCTGCCAGAGAAGGTTATCCTTCCTCTTCTAGACAGGTGGATCCCACCTCTCCCCAATAATCTGTATTCATTGAAGAATGTCCCACGACCATAAAAGCCAAAGCCCTGGTGATGACAACAGCCACAAAGCCAGGTGTTGATCTGCATGATGCGTTGACTTCTGCCCACACCTCTGGCTCTGACTGGCAAGACAGAAGAGAAGATAACTTAGGCCCCTGTCTCCTTCATTTGTGCCCCCAGGGCACTGAGTCCTGCTTGATACCGCCCACGTTATGCTGTACTATGTTATTGGTGCCCACATGGAGAAGAAGTAGGGGATAGTAGTCTGTGCTTTTTGCCAGTTATGGCAGTCTCTCTGTGACATCCCAGATTTTGGCTCCTGACAAGCAGCAAACTTCCCTTGACTCTATATCAGGCTGGCAGAAGGGTGCCTTGGTGCCTCTCAGCAGAGAGTCACCCACTACTAGTACTCGCTGCTTCCTTTGTACCTTTGGTTTCCTCCCTGTGAGTCTTCCTCATTGGCTTAATCCACTGCCAAGACTTCATATCTATTACTGGTTGGTACATAGTGGGGTGAAGTGACATCCTGGTGCCATGAGTTACTGGTGACCATGGCGCCTCATTCTCCAAGGTGCTGTCTGTTCGCTGTTGACACTCTTTGTCTGGTAGTCCTTGGAGGTCAGTGCCACGGCACCCTAATATTTCTTCTTGCAATTACTTGAATACTCTAATTCTTTTTCCCTCTCCCTAATACAGCATAAACTGCTGAATTCCTCCTGCAGCTCCTCCACTCCCTGCCTGAGTGACTCCACCACAGCACACCGTGCACAGGTGGAGCTTCCACCCTCCTTCACCCAAGAGTGTGGGGCACGGATTTTACAGCCCTCCACCAGGACAGCAGGTTCCCTGATAGGAAGCTCTCTCTGGGTGGCCACCTACACTTGTCTCAGGCTAGCCTGGCTAGGTAGATGGTTCCTGGCTGCTGCAGAACACAGCCCTCACCTGGTCTCTGCCACCGTGCTTTTGACGATCTCAAAGCACTGCCTAATAAGCCCTACTAATTCCTTGGAGACTTCAAGCTGCTGGGTAGGTTTGCACAGCCAACAGCTAGCTGGGGTGACCACTGGGGCAGTAGCCTAAGCCTGCGGGTGAGCAGAGCAGGCAGCAGCCCAAAAACTGGCAGAGGGCACTGCCCTTCTTGCACCCTCCCGTACAAACTGCCGTGCCGCTCCCCTCAGGCTCTGCTCCCTGTTTGCTCTCCCTCGTCACAGGTCTCCCTAGGAGCTAGCTTCCCACAGCTTAAAGTGGCCACGGAGACTGCTGGTACCACCCAACTGTCCCCTGCCCCTCTCATGAGACCCATTGCCTGCTATCTGGTCCCTCCTTACACACAGCCCAAGCGTGCTGGGGAGCCAGAAACCCCCTCCGACACTCCCCAGGGACTCTTCTTCCCCACACGATAACCTGTGTATTTAACAGGTTATTAACATTAATGCATCTGATAGGCTGCCTATGCTGAAATTAACTTGTTTTATTTTGACATCAATTGTTAGGGATGCTTGAAAATGTCTATTATGACCTGCCTCTGACCTTACAGTAGTCTCTCACTTGCTGGAAGCCTGAAGTCATGTTGATTCTTACGAGTCTCTGTCCCAGATACTGAGTCACGAATGGAAAGGGGATTCTTTTCACCATTTAAAAATAATTGATATATTTTAATCGACATTTTTTCCCCAGTAACATGTAGGGACACTAAACCATGAACTGTGTTGAACTAGACTGAGTAAGCACAGAAAAGAAAGACAATTCATAACCAAACATGTGAATAGGTTGAATCTGTAGTGTCTGAAATTGGAGTATATTTTTACACAACTCTCAGGGCTGAGCGTAATACCTTTTAAAGTGGTTCATTTGTATGTGATGGAGACTTGACCCTGATCTGTGCCCCCAGGGCAACCATTAGGCAGACAGTAAATCCCGGCCAACATAAGTTTGGCTGCTTTTGCTCTGCAGCTTGGTTTTCTATGTTTTAGTATTAATTCATTTCTTGGATTAAGTTATTTTCAAATGAAGGTTGGAGAGGGAGTGCTAATGTGGATTTTGTATGTACTGAAGCATCTGAATCAACATTAAAACAAGATCACATCTGGGTTGTCACACAAATAATGAGGTTTGTCTTATTTGACAGTCTTTCTGGCTCTTCTCCATGTTCTGGACGTATTATGAAATGTGTCATATTTTGTGACTGCATTTTTTAACAAAAGCAGGTGCAAAGTGTATGAATCTGCTTGATAGATAAAATTTTACCATTTCTGACCAACAGATGGAAGCTGTTGATTAAAATGGAATTACTTTTCAATGTTAATTGGACTGAGATCGCGTTGTATAATAGACTTCAGCTTTAAAAAGGCTTCATACTGAAGTACATTTTGGACACTGCATTTTTCATTACTGTATAATTGAACTTATAAATTACTGCCTCAAAATGCACAACAGTTCCCAAAAGAGCATCATAAATTTAGTATCTTATACTCAAAACTTGTGAGGATGAAAGAGGTGCTTGTCACATTTTTCTAAAACTTTATTTGGTTCCTTTCTCATTTTCCTCATGGAGGAATGAGGAGATGGAGTCAGCAGACAATATTTAGTTTGTATGTACTTTCGTATCCCACCACTGTGCACATCTGTCTGAGTTTTCATTCGGTTAAGATATACTTATCCTCACCTCTTTAGGAAAATGTTCTGAAGAACCACTTTTAATGAAAAATTATTGATTGTGGAAATACTAAACCACGAACTAAGGTTATGAAAAAATATGTCCATGATACTATAATTTAAACATGTCAAAGGTCTCTGTATCTGAGAAGAAGAATTTTTGAGGTGCAGAGGGAGCTACAGAATCCAACTACTAACCTGTTGCTTCTTTTTTTTTCTGAAAGGAAATCTTGCATCCTATCTTCGTAGCATAGAAAATTATGCTCAGGTTTAAGGTTTAAGGAAGTTTAAATGCTGGAAATGAAAAATTAACATATGTTGCTAGTTCTGCATGGAAAAATTCTCTAAGTGAACTTCATTATACCTTCTTCCCTTTCAGATGATACCATCCTTAGCAGATGCAAAGGACTGAACATCAGCTTGTGGCCTAGCATAATTTTATTAAGGAATATTGTTATGAAATTCTGTCCTCAACTAACCTGGAATTAGGGGTTTTTTTTCTATTTTTGCTGTAATTACACGTTCACTTTCTTTCCATTGACACCTATGAGATAGGAGGAATTATTTTCTTAAGGTGGCTACCTTGACCATCTGGACAAATGAATGACTTGACCTACAAAACCTGTTACACATGAAAAGTGATCTAAAAGGCCCTCTCATAGATGTTGGGCCATAACCCTACTTCTAGATATTTAACTGTGAAACACAGAGGGAATCTTAGGGAAAATTTATAATGAGGATGCCTGAAAACTTAAATGAAACTCCTTGCTTACAGCATATTAGTCAGAACTTCAACTAATATAATTGGTTTAATTCTACCGTCCTTAATGGACCCATGTGGATTTATACCATCTCCGAAGAACAAAGTCTTGAGAAACTAAGAGATTTATTCTGAATGTGAGGGTTGATAAAGTAGCTGAAATGTTCTACCATGACAAATACCTTTAGTACCCAAAAAGAAAGAATTATAAATTAAAAATGCTTCAGCTACAATTCTAAAAAAACTATCCAACCATGAATCGCACCTTAATTGGTTCTATTTTTTTTCCTAATCCATACCATGAAAATAAGCAAATTTGAGTATAAAGGAAAAAAGAAAAAAAAAAAAGTTTATTTCACTGTACAGAATAAGTAATCATAACTATTATTAAATAGTAATTGATTATTTCAATCAGAGAAATGTGAATAATTTTTCTATTTTAACTTAGCTGTAAATATTTACAAATTGCAATTTGGTGAAAAATTACCATGACATTTTTCTCATACACAGTACTGGGCTTCATGTCATATCAAAACATCTTTAATTATATTTTACTGATATCCCAGAGAAATGAAAAAAAAAAAAAATCTGGCAATGGAATTACCATAGTAATCTTTCAATAATTTTTATGTAGAGCTTCTTATCTGAAAAAGAATGTCGTCGAGAGAGCAAGTTAACTGAGAGAACTGCAAAGCTGAATGGTTCCAAGGTGAAACCAAAAATGAGATGAGGTACTTATTGGTTAAAAGACACCTACATTTCTGCTTATAAATGTATTGCACATCATTTCAAGTATAAATTTATGAAATAAGAATTTAGGGCCTGATTTTCAACAGCGATCAATCTTTTTGTAGACATGCTGTGCAAAGGCACTTTGGCATCACACAAAACCTTTAAACGTTTGCACAGAAGTGCAGGAAAATTCCCATGTCACAATTTTTAGCTCACCTGAGAGATGAGCAACCAGGATTCAGAAACCTTTTCTAATTAATTTTTATGTATATAAAGAACAGTTTGATGTGGAGAAACACAGCCAGTGGAATAACTAATGATACGATAAGCTCACTCAAATGGATTGTGGAATATGGAGATTCTGAATTAGAGAGTACAAAACCTTGTTCTTTGTTCTTATGCATTCTGGAAGAATATCAGAACCATTGTCTTGTCCACTTTTTACCAAATTCTAGCCTGAAAACTTATCCATAGGTTTATTTATCTGTATGTATACTTTTATATGTATATGTAAAAATACTTCCACACAAATATGCTTTTGTTCAATCAAAAAAAAAAAGGTTCCATGAATCCTGCCCTATTTTCTGTGCTAAAATCACCATTAAATCTAGAAAATTTTCTGAAGAAGAAATAAATAAAGGAACGGATGTTGAATCTTTGGACATATTCATCCTTCCATCCTTCTTGTTTCTTGCCCTAGGCTCTTTGTAACTTGAACAATACCCACAGGGTACATGCTTGCTTCCAGGCAGTTTACACTGATTAAGGTTTGAATATGTTAAGCAACTTCTTCCACCAGTACTCTTGAGACCTAAATTGTTAATGCGGAAAAAAATCAATAATGAAAGTAGTCTGAAATAAGCAGCATAATTGTATTTCATATGAAATTTGATTTACATCTTTGATGAAATAAGAATTTGAGAGGTTTAAATTAGTCATAGATTTTTGTGTGTGTTGAAAATTACATCAAATATTTAAATTGACTGGAACACCTGGGGCTAAATCTGCAGAAGGACAGAAGTGTCATGGTACTTAGCAATGCAGCAAGTATTTAAGCTAGATAGAGAGCACTTTACAACATGTTTGGGGGCAGTCACATAAAAGGACTAACAGCAAACATAGTATCGAATGAGTAACCACTAACATAGATTATAAAAAATGCCAAGTGGAGGACTGTGGCTCAGCCTCTGACACTCTTGTGGATGTAGATGACTCGATCTACAGAGCAGAGAGGGAAACATAATCTTGAAGCGACAAGTGAAGTTTGCAGTTAAAGGGAGAGATCACCAGCACAACAGGTCAATGCACTAGACTTACTGCAGATGTGCTGCTCAGTTACACTGCATGCTCAGAACAGTCTCACTTAATCGCATGCCCTGAGTGCACCAGGGAGTTATGTCTTCAGATGTAGAGTTCCCCTGCAAATAACTTAAGTTGGATTGAGGAGAAACAGTTGTCTAATCAAGATACAAAAGTCCAAACTCTCTTCTTTCTCTAATCATGTGTATTTCAAGAGCTTCATGTTAAGGAGCAAGGCAAGGAGAGAGAGGAGAAATGGGGATAACTGTCTCTTCTGGCTGCAAAGATTTGAAATCACATCTTTTCTGTGAATACTTTTATTACTGCACTCTAAGTTATTCTGAATATGTTCCTGAAGACAGCTACACATTACATGCAATAGTTCGGCACTCATTGGACCAGAGAATATTAACATGACTTTAGACTACATTTAAGAAAATCACTTGGGAATACTCTGGTTCTACATCTGGCCCCTGCTCCATTAAATACTTCAGATAAAAATACAGGCCTTGGGGATTCAGTTTTACCTCTCTTAGGCAAGTGCTCTGTTGGCTAGTCTAAAACAGTGCATGCTCATTCTTTGGCCTGTTGAATAAATATACATATACTACCCTGGTTTATCTAAAAAGAGTAAGCTTAAATTGATTCAGGTGGAGTAAGGAACTGAAAGGAGGTGCCCTACATCCTAAATCAGTGTCCTAGCCCTTGAGGTGCTGGTTAGTTAAACTCCCTAAAAAATTACTACCCCTTCTTTGATTTTGAATAAAAAAGGAATCGTTTAAACCTAACAGAAAGACACTAAAAGGGGTATGAAAACACATTTTTTTTTTAGTCTTTCTTAGTTCCTAGCTTAACGTACTGAGCTGTGCAATAGCTTTTGTGGCTCCCAATCCTAAAACTCTTTGTTTATTTCATAAAGAAGCTACTGCTCAATCTGGCTGTTGTAAAACTTAGGTGCTGCAGAACTTTGTGATGTGATGTCTCCATTCCCTTTATAGACCTACAAGTAAAATGGAATGACATGTAGGCAATGCAAGTATCCTAACGCAGATGGATCTAAAGGGTGACTGAACCAGATGGGAGACATTCTCCAGTTCCTCTCAGAGAGGAAATTAATTCCAGGCTCCCACATCCTACATGAATGTTTATCTACTTGGGTTTTGGGTTATATGGGACTTTTCCGCCTTTTGCTGTTGTGCTCTGTTGAAGATCTATTTCATTTCTTATCTGAATCTATGCACACTTAAAAATTAACCCCACAGTTTTTTACAGTGATTAAGGTTTAATGATAAAGTTATGGAAAAGCAAAGTAGACAAATTTTCACATATTTGTGTTCAATATAAATAAATTACTAAACTAGCCACAAAATAGACAGTTGTGATCTAATTGCCTACTGATTCAGTTAAATAAAAAGTATAAAGTACCATCAGAATAATTTAAAAAATAATTGTGTCACATATATTTGTAATTCTAACCTTTTTAAATTGTAAAAAATTTTGTGCAGAAAAACTGAAAGTATGGGAAAGCTGAAAATAAACGGGAATATTTAGTGCCTGAAGGAAATCTTTAAACTGGGTTAAAAGTTGACAGAAGTGAAGAGAGCATGACTCTATAAAATACTAGGGCTTCTTGTGTATTTCATTATGGAGCTGAGCAGGCAGAAGTGGATCAATTATTTCAATAGACTTTAGATGAGGGCATAGATAATTTTAAAATAAATTATTTGAATGAATTAGTCCTGAAATATTTATTTATCTATCATTTATTCCTTTCCTGAAATGGGCAAGAGAACTTAATATGTATGGTTTCTTTAAAGTTTTGGGATAATATATTCTTGAATAATTTTTCCATTATTCACATTCCTCTACCAGTACAGCTTGAAATTTATCACACTGACTGCATAAAGTACTTCTGCACAACTTGTCTGACTTCAAGAGTTAGTAAATGAATGACTTAGACTTCTTTGGAAAAAAATAATCGTGAAGTACACTGGATTTCTACTATGCTTCTGAAAGGAAAAAAAAATGAAATTTTTTTTTCATGAGGGAAAATGACAGCATATGGGAGAGTAAGATTTTACAGAGCAACAATGAAGAAAATATCCTACAGAATACTTTTTAAAAGGAAAATAATATAAAATAAGGCTTTTTCAACTTATGGATCCCATTATTCTACTATAATAAAGTATATCTATGGAAAGAAATGGAAGAGCATGTGGGCTATGGGTCCAGACGGGCTCTGTGCAAGAGAAACTGGCTATACCCCTAAGCTAAGCTGAATGAAGGCTAGAACTATATCAACAGAAAATATTTTGAAAAATTTTTTGTTTTAATAAGCAAGACTGTGAACTGAATATGAGTTGAAATACCCAGAATGATTCTTTCTGTTTCTCTTCTTTTTTTTTTTTAATTCTAAACTAAGTTAATTTTCTTCCTAGTAGCTGGTATAGTGCTGCGTTTTGGATTTAGCATGAGAATAATGTTGATAACACACTGATGTTTTAGTTGTTGCTAAGTAGTTCTTACACTAGTCAAGGACTTTTCAGCTTCTCATGCCTTGCCAGCGAGAAGCTGGGAGGGGACACAGCCAGGACAGCTGACCCCAACTGGCCAAAGGGCTATTCCATACCATATGATGTCATGCTCAGTATATAAACTGGGGGAGGTTGGCTGGGGGGTGACGACTGCTGCTCGGGGACTGGCTGGGCATCAGTTGGCAGGCGGTGAGCAATTGCATTTTGCATCACTTATTTTGTATATTCTTTTATCATTATTATTATTTTCCCTTCCTTTTCTTTCCTATTAAACTTTCTTTATCTCAACCCACAAATTTTACTTTTTGTTTCCTGATTCTCTCCCCCATCCCACTGGGGCGGGGGGGGGGGGGGGGGGGCAAAAGGCTGTGTGGTGTTTAGCTGCCTGCTGGGTTAAACCACATAGCTCTTTTTTTTTTTTTTTTAAGTCTAAGCTTTTCAAACTGATCAAGCAACTGGGTTGTTTGATTACAGAAAAATTATTAGCAACCACATAAAGCTCATACACCCAGATCAATGAGTCTGTGAGGATCTTTCAGTTACCATAAACAAAGATACTGAAAGCTTACAGTATTTCAAGTCTGGAGAAAAAGTGCAATTCATTGGACTGAAATAGTTTCTGATAATAGTTTCAAACATGTATTCTTAATAAATAGTCCACAAAATAATAACAAGAGAAATGCAGAAATGAGGTAGTTAATTTTGTTTTTTGTCTGCATAAGGGTCTGTCACTTGATATGATACAACTTTTGCACTATCTGTTTTTTCAGTCACCACAAGGTATGATAATAAAATCATACTCCTGGTGTAATCAGGACTTGCCTATTGCTCTCCTTAACAAAGTATTAGAACTTTTTGCAGAAGATAGTACCCTGACCTGTCAAGTCTCGTGCTGTAAGTAGGAAAATCACACATTTGTCTATTTGCTCCATATTTTTCTTTAGACAGTTCTACAGTGTCTCTCATACTTAAGGCTGCTGCTTCTTGGCATAAATCCCTAGCTATGGAGGGGTTGCAGTGTTGCCCATCAGTGGCATTGGGCATGTCACTGAGCATTCAATGTGAAACTCTACATTCAAAGGAGAAGCTAGACAGCATATTTCCTGCCAGCAATTTACCATCCTAACACAGTCTGCTATATGACCTAGCACACTTAAGCACATATTGATCCTGTGACCCCTGTTTGCACACACTGTACTGCAGTTCTTTCCCCTCCCTTTGGCCTTATTAGGTGAATGATGTGTGGAATGCTGTACACTGATATTCTCATGGTTTTAGCGGTCTATGCATAAACAACACTCTATTGCACTATGTTTGTGCTCCTGCATGCTGCTGGAAATTAACAATGAGGTTCCTTCTACTAATTTCTTACATTCAGGATTGCACCTATAAATGTTTTGGCCATCTTTCTGCATGTTCTGATAAGGTTTGAATCCTGTCCTTTTTCTCCTTTGCAGGTTCTGGTTTGGGGCATGATACATGACTTTTCTAGCCAGTCACTTTCCATTTATGCTTTATCTCCTCACACTATGCCAATATGCTGCACCAAGGTGTCATGTTGGGGTGTGTTATCATATATGTGTAACCAAATGTGACATAATGCAATGCTAAAGGGCAGCTAGAATTACTCCCATTTCCAGACCAGGAAATTGTTGTCACTGTGAATATCCATTCATGGAGTATGCTTCTGACCTGCAATAAATGCCCACTCTCATGTTTATTCCTGTCTTACATAAGGATAAAGAACCCAGAGAAAAATGGAGTAACATAAGTATCAACCTCAGATGATTATTCTCCTCTTTATGGTTCCAAATGCTACTACTCTTTCTACACTTTATATTGATCAGAATCTTCCAGCTTAGAAGGAAGTGAACCAAAATTGTATGACTGCTGTTTTGCAAATTCCCAAGTGTAAACAGTTACAATTAAGCACAAAGAAGGAGTAACTGATCCAGAAGTTTGGACCCAAAAGACTTCAGTCGTGATCCACTGAAGACATCCTGTGGAATTTTAAGGAAGTTACATGGTATGGACTTCATTTTACCTAAACAATGTGTCTGCCTCAATCCCTTCTACTTTCAGAGGAGAGACATATGCTTTTGGTGCTTATTGTCCTTATAACCTCTGGAAGTATCTCGTTTCTCTCTGCTTAGCATAGAGAAAACCTAGATGACGTGCTGAGAATATGCGCCTCAGATTCAGTTGTTTCATTTCAGCTGCCTTAATGTGAAGAAACTACTTTGTGTCTTTATGCCTCAGTTACCCATCTTTCAAATGGGTATAGTAGTTATTTGTGACTCCAGAGGGGTGTTATCAGAGCATAACTCTGGCATTCTAAATTTCAAAGGTAATGAGATAATTATCTGTAGCAGATAAACAATAAGCATGTTAGCATGAAAAAAACCAGGAGTTCTGAGATATTTTCTAGATGGGTTAGGAGTTGTAAGAAAACAGATCTTTTTAGTCAGAAGGAGGTATAAGAATGCATGTAGGTGCTTTTTCATTCTGCTCATCAATAAGATTGTTAGGGGATTAATTACAATAATTAAACCAGGTTTCTTTTTGTTTTATCAAATTGAACAGGGATATTTTTAACTGTACACACCCAGAGAGTACTCTGACAGTTGCCTGGCAAAAAAAGAAGAAGAGAAATATCCGTTGCCATTCACCTGGCAGAGACATGAGAGACTACTCTCTGGTCTTTCTTTCTGAGCATGCACAAAGAACAATCTTTCTTCCTACCACAAAAATTCCTACGTAAATTCACATCTTTGCATGGGGTGGTAGTAACAGAGAGCATCCTCCCTGCTGGCTGTCAGCATGTGCATTTGAACTCCTCCTCCAAGTGGTTAGGTGATACATGGGCAGGAACTGTCAATTTGATGAACACTCATTATTCCACTACAGTTTGTAGGAATAAAACACTGCAAAGAATTGGTTGAAGGCACTCCTACAATTCTTGTTATATGTAGAATCATATGGACCAGGCAGCATGAACGTGTCTTTCCAAAATAGAGCTGGAAAGCACGTACTGCTGTTATCTGTGTGTTACCTACATTGTGGATAAATGATGGATGAGATACTTTCATAGTGCATTTTACAGTGCTTACATAAGCAGTAAGTTCACTAAAAAAGTGTATTCTCTGAATCACAAGCAGAGGAATAAGAGCATATGTAGCAGACGCCATGATTTCTAAAAAGCCAGCATTATTTTATGGCTGTCTGATGAAAACACTGCTGTAAAATAATCTCTTTCCCAGTTTGTCAGCACATTTATTTGAATAATGGAATCATTCGAGTGAAGTGTAATTTATTGTCTGAGATATGCTTAAATGCATAATGTAATCTTTTGTGTTTTAACAGGAATATCTGTATATATGCTAAAAGGAAGCCATATTGGGTTTGATAACATTATCTTCTACCTTTCTAAGACAAAACTTTATTAAAAATAGTATTGAAAGGAGTTTCTCTTTTCCTGTAACATTGTAAACGAAAGTCACACATACTCCTGTCTGGGACTATGTCAGATTGCTCCAAAAGTTCTACTGTGAAACCTCAAGGCAAACAAACTCCTAACTGAAAAGCTTGGCATTATTCAAAGAGACACTTAGGGCATTCTTACTCACAATGTTAAAGCATCTGTCAGGAAAGGCGCTGTCATTTGCCACCTGATCTAATTCTTTCTGACAACATATGTGAGCTAACTACAAAAACTCAACATCTTTAATACACTGATCAAATTTCATTAACAAAGCATGAATACTAACAAGATTATAAAATGTGGTGCAGTTTATGCTCAACTATAAGTAAAAGTGTGATTACATTTAATAGGTGAAAGGGCAGGTTAATTGGAGATAAGTTACATTGCTGCTTATCAGTGTATTTGAAGTTTAATTACCATGAATGCATGACACCAACTGTTTATTAACAGTCCATAGTTGCATAGCAGCTATGTTATTTAGTACTCCTAAAATAATAAAAAAACCCTGCACTGGAAGGACTATCCAGATCAATTTTCTTTTCTGTTTCTGCAGATGAATTCAAATTTGAATTTAGAATACAGATCAAAAAGCGCTTTACTATAGGGTTTGTAGAATGTTTCCTAAGGACACAGAATCTCAGACAGGCAAAACTGAGATTTTCTTCTAAACTGTTCCAGACTATAACACTAGGGTTAGTTGAGGAAAAAGAATTAATGCCCAGAAATGCAAAAATGTTTATACTTTACCTATCCATAGTATGCTTATCTCTATTTTATTATATCAAGCCTTCACTTTTCCAAGCACTAACATGCACTACCCCTTCAGTTTAAAAAATAAATAATACAACTGTCTTTGTAAAGCCTTAAAATTACAACACTGAGAAAATGTTTTTGCAGTAGACATATTTGATATATAGCCAAGGTAAATTATTTATTGACATCACCACTAACTGATAAAATGTAATATATGCTTTTGGTTTTAGGCAAAATTCTATGAAAAATCTCACATTACATGCATCCTTTATAAAAATATTAAATGATTTTTTTTTTGTTCCAAGTGTTTGACTGTAGTTTAAATGCTGAAGAATGAAATCCTTTTTAAGAAAAGAACCAGTACTTTTCACTCAGTCATTAAAATGTTACTATGGGGTATAAAGTGATTCATTATACTTTTAAAACAGTTTTATGATATATGCTTCAATATTTCTATACCTTCGAACTTAATTATCATGTACAATATACACAATTACAACTTTCATTATAAATTTCCTTAACTGTTAACACTGTAATAAATACTGTAGATTAACTTGTGTCAACTTTTGCAATATTCTCAAAGTTATGTCGATCAGTTATGCACAGAGCTGGTCTATACCTGATTAATTGCATTAAATTAATGTATCCACCAAAACTGTGTCTACAAAAATTAACTCTCTTTGAGAGTATAATGATGGTTTTGTGAGAACAATTGCATATATAATACTCACATTGGTCCAAAACCTAAACAAAATACCTACTGTGTCATTTTTCAAATTGCCCTAAAGGAACTGCATCCAGAAAGTGCTGAGTACCAAAGTGTGGGAATCTGGCAGGCCCTCTAGAGTATCTTAAGGTTTTCTAATGATAATAAAAATAATGTGCCTCCTTAACATTATAAGTAAGGCTTGTTTGGTCCCCTTTGCTTCATGCTTCTCTTCCTTAAAACTTTTTAAAATAAAGCCTGAATACTTAGTGGGAAAGTACAAGCACAATCCACAATGGAATCAATGTTTTAGAGTATATGTGGTCATTAAAGCATCTTATTTGTGCTGCATAAATTGTAGGCATAAATGATAACCAAACAAATGTATCTGCTCAGCTGTGAATACATAACTTCAAAATCCGATCCCAATCATTCTTTAGCAAAAGTGATGATTTCTCACAACTTCCTAGTCAGGAAATTGAAAGAACACAAGTTGCAACAAATAAAAAGAATTATGACAGCTGCAGAAGCCTGTTCTGTATCAAGATTGCCTCTGGCAGTCTTCCAGTCAAATGTAAAATATTTTATCACTGTTTTGGTGGAATTAATTTAGAGAAGTATTTTTCTTAATTCTGTGTTAATCTCTCTGATGAATACAGTGATAATTTATTACTGAGAAATATGAGTTAAAAGTGATAATTTAACTTCCTTGGATTTCGTGACACTGTAAAACATGACTAATAAATTTTCTAAATAAAGCCATTAAGGATATGATACAAAACAATACAGTATGAGAATAAGCAAGTACTTTTGAGGATACCAGCTATGAAGGTCAACAATGGAGTCTAAGTGACCAGTTCTGTCCAACGGCCATGCAACAAAGGTACAACATCTGGGATAAGTCTACCCTAACCTTGGTAGAGCAAATACAACAGCTACTTGAAAATTTCATGTCTCTAAAGTCTACTTTGTCTTGTTGGTTTTTTTTTCTATCCAGTTATTATACCGTTTAGTGACAAAGTACACTGGTACTAAAGGAAATGTTTACCTTACAAAGCTTGAATGAATATGGAAGCTACAGTACAGCTGTTTTCCATCAATTTATCCTTGAATGTGGAATACCAATATCAACAACGGTAATCCCAACCTCAATCTCAATGCAGTGTTGAAGTGAAACTGTCAATATCATATCTGTCTTCAGAAAGAAAAAGGTGTCAGATCTCAGTATCAAACAAGATACCTCATTCTTTTTTCTTAAGAGAAATTATAACATATTCCTTATTTATTTGTATCCGATTAAAAGATTGAACTCTTAGCCTGATTTTTAATACTCTTATTTTACTACAGTTGTCATTACAGTTTGATTTCCTGCTTACCCGCTCTCGTTTGATTTCAGGCCACACAACCATCAGATCTTCCTTTCTAATAAAATAGAAATCCTGTCCTGTATATGCACTGAATGAGACTCACCCTTTCTTAAGGATGGGACTCCCACTACTCTTAAATCTTTATTTGCAGCCTTCTCTACTTCAGCTCTAATCTTACCTTTGTCCTCTTGTTCTTCGTCATGTGTTCACAGGAATAGCATGCCACCTAACCATCTCTTCTTTGCTACAGGCAGGAATCAGCATCTTGTGGTGAGAAGAGCAGCCGTAAGAGAAGCTGGAATTCTTACTCTCAGTGATCAGTTCAGAGCAAGGAACGGGGGATAAATTAATCCATTTCCTATGTTCAGCTATCTGCTTGCTACTTTTAAAAACCAAAGTTAAAGTACAAGAACACCTATCCCTTCGGCAAAGCCACCTAAATTAACTTCCATTTCCTAAATTAATGAGTAACAATATATACTATCCTTGAAAATTAATCTAGTTGCGAAGGATTGAAAGAGCTGCTGCTTGTTCCTGTAGATTTTCTGGAAGTGTCTCTTCAACAGCACCTCATTTTTTCAATCATGCAGTCCACAGCAAATCACTGAGGGAGTTTACCAGCATTGTTACGAAATGTCAGGTTTTTTATACATAGATGTTTTGTCTTTGGTCTTCATATAACACTTGGATTTCCTTCATGGCTTTTTTCTGCCATTCTCTTTTCTCCTATAGTTTTTAAATGTGATTTAATACTTTCCCTGAGGTATGTAAAAAGTGTACCATGTTCCTAAAATTGTGTAGACCTTAAACAGGTCTTCATTGTTCTTCAATATCCTTCCTTCTTTTTGCCTAAGTACACTCAATCTGTCAACCTCTATTTCTGGGTGTGAAGTCCAATGTCAGGTGAATTGTTTTCTGGTCAGCCTGGGAAAGTGTTTCAGTTCTTTAAAAGTCCAGTCTAATATTAGCTACAGGTAACACATGACAGGAAGGGCATGTTTAGAGGAGTTTGCTTGCACTGACCTTAGAAATCAGAAGTTCAAGGAGCCTTTTAAATTTTCTAAATATACTTGGGTTTGTTTACATTTCTCTATTTCTTACTGAACTAAAGTACTAAGGTAATAGCATTTTCTTAAAAGGGAAGAGTTCAGTGACTTCCTCTTGTGTTAAATACAGACCTTTCACTCTCACAATCTGGTCCTCACTGGCAGGTACAGAAGCTCATATGTCTCATCCAAACTGCATGCAGATATAATTTGAAAAGTTCTTAACTATTTTTGTTAGAGAGAGTCTCAGTTGAGTCTCCATAGAGTTTAAAATCGTCCAGATAGAGGTATCTCAAAAGAACAGTTTGCACAGTGAAGCTGAGACTTTTTTTCTTCAAAGGATGACTAATGCTGAGTCACAAATGATTAAAAGTAGACAGGAAAAAGAGCTCTTTTGGAACATTTGTTGATAGTTAAAAACAGTACCCTGGCTTGAAAAATAATGATATCTGAATAGTGAGATCTCTCTTCTACATAGTCACAAAGGTATTTATAAAATGATTTGCCTTGCAATTTCTTGTTGTTCCTTATTCCCTCTGTATTAATATGAAAATGGAATCAGACCAAAGGTCATCTTGTAGTTTATGCACATTGTTATAAACTGTCTTTTTTTTTTCAGGAATGAATAGTTGATATAATATACTTGTCAATCAGTCATAGGATTTTTCATTTCTTTTTTTCAGCACATCAAATATCCATGCATTGTTGGTCATAGATCTCATCTGACTGAAGCAAGCTGTTTCCATATCCTTGGGACATTTGTAGTAGGTTGGCAAATTAATAACAAGTTGAGTGTCCATTCACTCTTCTGTTCTGCTGTGCATATGCAGCAGTAAGTTCTCTTTGTAAAATTGTCTGAAAATGTTTTTCTAGGCACTAGCACGGAAAATATTCAAACTAAAACCAGTGGAATATACTTATGCTTGATGCTAGCAAGATTTTTGTTTTCTTGAAAGTGCTTTTGACCTCCTTCATTATAAACTTTTCTGCTATTGAATATGATGTACAACATAAGCATCTTTAGTGGCTCCTCATTGTAGCTGTGGTCAACTGGTGTATCTGTTTCTATTGATATTCCAGAGATGTCTTGAAATGACAATCTTTGATTAAAAATTAAGTGGGGTTTTCTGTTTGCCTTCCATTATCAGACCTCTTCATTTGCATTAGTTAGCTATTTGCTTGTGTCGGTGATGTCATCCAGTGGTAATCGGTGTGGAGGTTGATTGGCTTCCTTTGCGTTTTGCATTCTTATTATTTATAATTATTAATATTTATTATTCTTGATATTAATCATAATGTTTTCAAAACATTGGCCAGTTGGATCAGGCTAGTGAAACTATGAATATCACATAACTAACAACAGCAAAGTGCTTTAGTGAAGAGATTATGAGTAAGTCAAATGTGAAACAAAAAGTTATTCTAATCATCTTGGCAAATAGTTGTAACCAATAAATACACCTTGTGTAAATCAATCTTTACACAAAAAAGGAAAAACATAATGCAGAGAGGAACTGAGCTTGTGATGTGGAGAAACTGTGACAGCTAGGACAGCAAATCCCTCAGCTTAATAAAGCTCACTTTTCATAAGTGTTTCTTGACATTCATCCTAAACTTTACCTCTTCTGAATGGTTCTGGTTTCATTTAGCTATATCACACTTTACTATACTGAATAATTCCTCTTCTTGAGGAGAAATAATTGCCTCTGCAGGCATTTATTGCCTCCAAGTATAGGACAGGCCTTGCAAAGAGCAGCTTGATTCCAGGATGAATTCCTCTGCTCAGTACCAGTGACAATTCAGGCAGTGAAGGGCCACTAGCAACTCTTACATTAATCCTTTGGTGGACAGAGACATGGGTTGTAGACAGGGAACATTACACCCTCTCAGTTCTCTTGTGTTGGTGTGGTCTCCAAAGTTTAAGGGTATTCTGTATTTTACAACTAAGTGGTGTGGGGTAAGGTGGCTGATTTAAGATGATGGGAACATTCCACACAAAGGGAAAGACTGGTGTTTGGGGAACAACTAAGTCTGCTTAGATTCTAGATCATTGTGTGCTCCTCTACTAGCTGTATCTCTTAATATTTCTTCCCCTAAATTTTGTGTTAAGGGTCATGTTTTATATTCTTTGTACATTCATAAAATACTATATCTGGATGTATAAATAGAATAAAAACTATCCTAACAAAAAAAATTGTTTTAAAAATAATTATTAAGCTAATGAAATGCTAATGCTAATGAAAGCTAAAATTTAGTCATGCATATATGAGGAACACCTTTACCTTGCCATGAACAGAAAACATCAAAAAAAGTTACAAGAACCATCCTGGAAAGGCATAATCTGTCTCATGTTTCTTTCTTTAGCTGTTTTTTTTGTTTTGTTTTATTTTGTTTCATAAGAAGACAGCTGTATTTTCATAATAAATCAAATTTTTGTTGCCTTTTTGAAAAGGAAGAGGGAGGGATGGTGACGGATGATTTTCTCCTAAAACCATGGTTTTTCTTATTAAATTTGTAAACAGTTCACAAAACATCTGGAATTTTTTCAGAGACATTCTAGTATAGCAGGTTTTCCTAAGTCTTTTTACTTACCTGTGATTTTTATAGTGTTTTACACTATTTCTATACAAAACAGCTTTTTGCTTCTGGCTGAGAATCCATGATTTAACTGGGCATCAGTAGGATAAATATGGGATATATCAGGCTGTTCTACTAAACACTGTCCTTGAGGAATATGTCTTCTGTTGGACAGAAGAAAATGGAAAGAAAATCTGACCATTTTATATGGTGGTCAGTAAATATTTTATGAAAATGATGCAAGATGAAAGGAATTTTTTTTTTAAATCATGATAATTCTAAAGATTTCATCCCTAATGACCTTAAGAAAAATAGCACACACAAGCAAGTACAAGATTATGTAAAAAATAAAGTTAGAACTGATGAAAATGTACAAACTAGGGTCGGTTACCTAAACATACTGAGAAAATAAATGTTTTATTTTTACTTGTAAGAATTTTTCTTAAATTTAAAAATAAAATCATATTTACATTTCAGAAATAACTTTAATAAAGTAGGGCTGTAATAAAGTGGGAAGTGTCTTTGCAAATGTAATGTTTATTCTTAACCTTCAAATATGTTTCTTTTTTATTTATCATTACATACACAGAGCTACAAGGAAATAATATCTTTATGCACTACATCTATATTAAAAAATACAGTGCTACCAATTATGGGAACCAAATTATTTATGTTTTTTCAGTGGTTAAATATGAATCTGGACATTTTCTAACACAAAAAATTATATGGCTATATTTAACTTCTGTGTTTCCTCTAATAAAAAATGTGGAATTATTTCATAACAGCTGCAGCACTCACTTAAAAAAGTAAACACTAGCACATTTGCCATCTGGTTTAGTGACTTTTTAGGATAGTTAAGAGCTGTCATTCTCTGGTAACTCCAGATTTACCGTCTGAAGTTGACGTTACAACTCTGATTAGCTTAACACTTGTTATCTATGCTGTAGAATAAGCTGGCCAACATTTCAAAGAAAGTCAGTACTGCAGCAGTTATCAAGAAAGAGCTAAAATTAGAGTATGCTCCTGGGCTTGGCAATACACTTTTTGTCTCCTCTTCCTGTGCCTCATTGCTGTAATCCAGATATGTACCACTATAGATAAGAAAAGCATTACTACATATATTATCAAAATAATATTAAGCACTGGCCTTAGCAGGCCTTGAAGCTAATTTCACCTCAATATGAGAAAGGTTTGCCATCACATTTGCCCAGCTGGAGGACAATGAGGCTGGGGAAGAGGCTTGCACCCCTGCATGCATGGGAGTCCTCAAACTGGCAACCTGATGTCGCTCTGTAAGGCTGGCCTAATGGCCATGCTTTACACTATTAAACTGAGGATTTCTGAAATTAATGCGAATGCATGCCTATCTGAAATATTGTTTGCTGTTCATATTGAAGATATATATTCACTGAGTTCAATGCTATTAATTTCATAGAGTCCCTGCCTTTCCATTCCCTAAGCATCTTTCATATTTGCTGCTGTGCTCACGGTGTGCCCTACACTTTTATTTTATACAGTGACTCCATTTCCCAGTATATACTGTAGCTTCTGGGAAACCATTCATAATTAGAACATTTTAATACCCATAATAAATATTGTTAGTAGAAATTATTTGATGTATAATCCTGTTCATTATAAAATTATTTTCTTCATGCATTTATGACTAGCTTTAGTGACAGTTAGAAACACCAAAATATTCATGAAATACAGTATGCTATAAAACAGCATGTTACACTGAAATGTACATTTCTTAGAGATATGACTGTGGGCAACTGGCTTTAGGTGACCCTGCTTGAGCAGGGGATTTGGACCAGATGACCTCCAGTGGTCCCTTTCAATCCCAAACATTCTGTGATTCCGTGAATTAAACATTATAATGAATAGTCTAAGTAAAATAACTTTCTGTTCATTTGTTGACTGAATTCCTCAACCAGTACATAAAAGAGAAAAATAACTACATAGTGATATAATTACAAGAAACAGTGTTTCAAAGAAAAATATGAAATTATTATATGCAGTAAATGAGACAGGTTTTGCTTCTACCAGAGATACATTATTTTCACTCATAATCAAAGTTGCTTTATTAAGCAAGATTTTTCTAGCCACAAAAAGGACCACAATATTGCAACCTATTTTTGTGTTGGTATTGTGTCCATACTAATTATTCATATACTTTGAGTCTTTCATATATTGGATATTTGTGAAATGGCCTATGCTTAAGTACCTGACTAACCACCACCAATTTGCACTATTAATTTTTCTTGCTTCTTTTAACTTCCTTCTAAAACATACTGTCTGTTTTATTTTGTTTTGGTTTGTTTCTTTTAGTGGAATATTCCATTTTGGTATCTAATTCAAAATAGTGACATTGTTATTTCTGTTCTTATTGCTTCTTCCTGATGGAGTACTTCATACAATATTATTTTACGTTTCAAATATATATTCATGATCATTAGTTGCCTTGGTGATGAATGTGTTGTGTACCTGAGGGACAATTGTGTGCATTTTGCTTATGTATTGATGTAGATTATGATCTGTCAGGAACATTCTATATATCAGACCTTTACTGGAATAAAATGCCAATAATGAACATTATGAGAACAGTAAATAAAAAAAAAAAAAAAAATTCTTTGATGTTTCTATTACACATGCATTTTTTCAAGACAAGTTCATTAAAAGGTCCACAACAATTTTGCAATAGAAGTTTGCATCTTTGTGTCATCTTAAAGTTTCTTTAACACACCTTAGCAAGAGAAGCTCACTGTGAAGATGAAGGCACAAATACATTGATCACAGCAAACAACACTGAGATTTACTGCAGAGGTCACAGAGGATGAAAACTCAAATAGTTAGCTATGATGCTAAAACAGTGTTACAGCTCCTCAGTTAGGAACTGTGGGAAAGGCAGCTAACTCATCCATCATTTATATTTCAAAGGAAAAGTGCCTAGCCATTTTCAGGTCTCCGACAGATAGTCCAGACCTCTGAGATCCCATTTCAAAGTGGAGTTAAAATAATCAGGTGGCTAAGATTGACGAAAGAATTTCAGGCACACCCTTCTGCATAGCATTTCCGTCTAGATTGGCTGCTCAACATATGTTTTTAAGTGACTTTTCTGAACTGCTAATCTCTTTCTGTCTGCCGAACAGAAAGACTAGGGACCTAACTTTCTGCTCTGCATTCTACGGCACGACCAAGGTAGTTGAAACATTGTACTAAACGTGCATAATTTTTACTGTCATAAAATTTATAATTTTTATTATCATAAATATTTTCTCAGATCTCAGCTGCTATTTAAAGAATTCAATAGTAGCACCCCATAGAGACACCCCCCTATTTCTTTAAGGGCCATATAGTGACCTCCATATTCGTATCAGGAAGTAGTTATTTTCATGAGCAGTCTCCACGCAATTTAAGTGCTTACAGTCTGGCCCTGAAAGATGAGTACAATAACTAAGTCCTAGACTTCTCAACTAGAAGGCAGTTTAGCTGCCTTTAAAGGAATTGTCTTGTGACATACTTCTACATTACAGACACTTTGTTCTCAAGAATCTTAGATTTTATAGTGCTGTCTCTGATAAACTAAAACAAATACAAGAGATGAAGATAGTCAGTAAGAAGTATGAACAGGAAAGCATCGTGAAAAACTGCACTCTCGGTAACTGGCATGAGATGTCTATTGCATGAGCTGATGGAGCCACTGAGCAGAGCTCTCACCTGAGCTCACCTTTGATTGTGCAATCAGATAGGTCAGGTCAAGTGTGCTCACCACAGCATGACTCTGCATGTTTTGTGGCCCTGTTCTGGAAATCCCTCTAATGTCATATCCAACCAATTTTATCAATTTCTTAAATAATTCACAAAGTTCTGCTGCATTTTCTTTGAACTCTCATCTCTTGCCCACTGACAGCATGCTCAACCTTTTAATTCTTTTTGTAACTTAGGTCTTAGGTAAGCAGCTCGTATTCTAACCCTTTAACAGCCAGGAGAGTGGCACACCTTAGCAATTTCTTACAATAAACTTAAGACTAATCAGTACCACAGAACTAGCAACATCAGTACTGTCATTCTCTCAGCCTTGTACTTTCTCAGGCAGTGAGGGTTGCAGCTATTTCTGCCAATTTGTGGAGCACTTCTGTATTGTGACAGCATTTTTTTCTTTGTTTACACAAAAACTATTTTATTACCTTTTTATTTTCCTTGTCTTGTAACATTTCGTCCTCGCATCTTGCTGAATATTAGTTTATCCTGAATAGCTGAGCAGCTGATATGCAAATTAAACTGTAATGCTCTTCCTTCAGAAACCCATGCTAGGGGGAACCACAGTCTGCTAATGAGCACTGAGGGACCATTTGTAGGCTCCCAAGAAATTCAGGGCACTCTACTGTTTAAACTTGTGAGTATAATCTTCATAAAGCGTTATGAGCTGTTGCATGTATTGGGGCAAATTAAACCTCAAAATAACCCTTTTAAAATCACTGGAATTACTCTAGGGATGCATGTAGTCTATTGTGTATGATTTAGGTGATTTCCCGCTTAAAAGAAAACTTTTACTGTAATTCGTTTAAATTTAATTGAATTCACAGCACAGATATGCAAAGATGAAGGGATCTAAGGTTTTTGTTCCTCTTTTTCTCCTTAGCATGTGATTTAGTATATAGATCCCTGAAAGAGTTTGTAACATATTTATATAGTTATTTATATTTTTGGGTTTATATAACATTTTTACAATGGGAAAGTTCTATTCTCAACAATCTTTTTGTATTTTGAATGGGAAAGAAACTGATTTTGTCAAAACTTCACTAAAGAAATCCACTTTTGGATGCAGGATCCACTTTTGTTGAAGAAAAATGGATACTGGGGCATCTGTTGGAAACACAAGAGAGGAAAGCCAGTTTTTCCTGCCATATTATAAGATGTGGTCTTCTTCAGTAAGTGGCTACTGTGAATGTCTCTCTTTCAGTCTCACTAACTGGAACTTTCATTTACAAAAAATCTTGAATTACTTTCAGGCCACAGAGAGACCTTATAACCAGGAAACCTATAACCAAGAAAAACAGAAGTTCAAGTTCTTTCTTAACCTACTACAGCACTACCATTTTGCCTTCTTGGATATATTCAGTCAGCCTAGCCATGTGTAAAAGACCTCTGAGCAAAGTAATGCTTTGAGCTGGAACTGCTTGACCTGATCCTTAAAATGAACACCATAAACCCCACCAAAATAGCCTATAAAGGCTCCATTCAGTTTCCTAAATAGGGGCATCTAGTGCTATTTGAGATTCCCCAGGGACCTGAGACATCTACAAAGTGCCATAGAAAATATAAAACATTTACTGGCTTTCACAGACAACATAGATCTAAAATTTAAGAAGCTGTTAGCCTAAGCATTAGTGTGTTCACTTCGGCTAAGGCATCTGAAGGGTCTTTGTTGGCCAGGCAGCCATCTGTCAGGAGAGCCTCCACTGCTCCCTGGGACAGATCCGCAGTGCTGCTGAGTTGCTATTTTTCACCAGCTCTCTTGACAGTGGTGGCTTGACACAGTGATTTCCAACTAGGCTGAATATCCCTCCTGTTTCGTTTTTCCTTTAGGCATTTATACCTTTGTATGTTACATAAGGTTACATAGTTTGTTTTTAAATAAATTATATGAGGTATCAGGAATGAACCACTTGATTGTACAAAAAGACTGGGAATATCAGCAGATAGCCTGATTGGCCAAACAAGGAGTTTCTTGAACTGAAGCACAAAAAGGGAGCATACAAAAGGTAGAATCAAGAACAGGTACAGAAGGGGGAGGAGCATGAGATTATTGCTTGGGTATTTAGGGACAAAATCAGTACCAAATTCAGCTGAAGCTAAGATGATTAAAGGACAAGAAGGGTAAAAAGAAGAGTTTCTATGTGTTTGCTAGTTGCAAAAAGTAGTCCAGGAAAAGGAAACAACCTAATGAAAGACAATATAGAAAAGGCTCAAATATTTGAAAAGGCTGAAATATTTGACCGCTTTTGTGCTTGGTTTTCACAAGTTGTAATCTCTAGTTACACTTTTATTTCACAGCAATTAAACAACTGCCTGGAGCACAGTTTCTGGGTCCCTTTCATGTCCTTATCTGAGCAAACTGCCCCTCTGTCTATTAAATGCCTTTGCTGGCCATGCTCCCACTTACCAGCTAAAGAGGTGACCAGACAGACATTGCGAACAGACAGAAGGCTGGTACTCGCTAACCAGCAGTCAGTGAAAGACCAAGTGTGCAGACCCTTTTTAAACAAGAACCTGCCCATGAGGAAAGAGCTAACAAAAACTGTTAGTTGTGGCAGCCCCTAAAAGCTGTAAAAAGTAACTGAAAACTCATTTTTTTAATAAAAGCAAAAACCAGGAAAAAAAATGCCAGACAAATAAGTGAACGAGTTCCACAGAAACTTCAAGGTGCAGTATGGGGGGGGGGGGGGGGAGAAAAGCTGTGGAAAAACAAACAAACAGAAAACCCACCCCACAAGAAAACATCACCTAAATAAGTAAATACATTAATAAAACACAAAGAAACTGCTGAACACCATCAGGAAAAAAATATCCCCACTCACTCCCCACTGCATCATCTACTGAAGAGCAGGGGAATAAAAAACAGAAAAAGCTGCCCAAAACCCCAGTAACAACCTCTCCTGCCACCAAAAACCTTTGGTCATTTTGCATAGCTTAAGACAAAAATTGATTTCTTTTTACAACATTTCAAACTACTTCTTTTACCAGGATAGCCCCTATAACATTTCACTGTAAAGAAGAACTGATACCATCTTTGTGCATTGCTTCAAAGGGTATCTCAGCTGTACATCATAAGCAGAGTATCTTTGTATAGCTGGCATTTCATTGTTGTACGAAGCACTTATTCTTTTCACTTTTATGTCTGGTAAATAATTGTTCAAGACTGCTATTGACCTTCTGACATTGGTTATGCTTCTTCTAAAATACAAAACCTGCTTCTGAATTCAGTCTCAGTCATTCCAGACCAACTGCCTACAAGAGTGGTGCTGACACAGCAAGCTGTCATCTTACACCGTTGGTCAACACTGAACAAAGAATCACACTGGGGTTTGCACATACACAAACAACATAAGCCAAAGTGTCAATGGTGAATGGAGTGAGGGTAGGTCATGTAGGCAAACTGTCCCTGGGGCTTCCTTATATTTCACATTAAAGGGCTGCCTAGGCTCTTCAAACGAAGCCTGTGATGGATCTTAAGTTGAACTTTGGGTCAGCTGTTTCATTGAAGATCTGCAACTTTACGTACAGAAGTTTTGGAGATAGATTTGAAGTTGAAACACCCAATGACTCTGCAGTCATACATAAGTAAAACTTACACTCAAAACTCAACTTTCATAGATACACATACAGGTATATAAGTATGTATATGTAGATGTGTATATACACGTATGTATTTGTAACTGTATATAAAAATATGCATATTCATATATAGTTATATATACATCATCTTTATCTTTCAAACATTGCAATCATAGCAGCATTAGGGACAGTCCTGGTGGTATCTGGGAAGATAATCATGGTTGTGGGTTTAGTCCCATTAGCATGCTGTTATTTAGAAAATAATAATTGTTACTTATGCTTCAAAATTTTCTGAAAAATGTGTTCTCTGAATGATTTATATTCACTCTTCAGAGTCTTTACTAGAAAACCTGCTTTGTTTTTGTTTACATTTATAGTTGCTTGTGCTAAATTTTTCTTTCCTGTAGCACAGCATTATTAACTAGATTGTTGACCAAATTGTTTATGAAAAACGTTAGCTTGGGACTGGGTGTCTGATGCTCAGTGGTAATTTAATGTAAAGAACAAACAACAATAAGAAATTTAAAGAGAAAAGGCTAAAATAGATATTGAAGTCTTCCCACTCTTTTTTGGGTAGTTGAAGAAATCTTGTTAAGGATAAGAATTTTCTACACCTTTATATACTCTAAAATTGCTTATACTCAATGAGAAATATATGTGCACGGTACACAGATGTATTATTAATATTATCTTTTTTTTTTAACATTTATATCTCAAAATGCCTTTTCTACTATGTTGTAGTAATTTCAAATTTTCTCTGACTAAGGCTCTGTTCAGCAAGGTTTTAACCCAGAATAAATGCTGGCTGCCACACTGTAATCTTTTTATTTTATAAAATACAAATATTGACAGTCACATCAGTAGACTTGGAACTTTGTATACATGAATGTACTCTATAGCTTCATCCTCTGTCTTTACCAATGTATTCATATATGTTGCTATGTGTGCTGTTAGCCCTGTCTTTAATTCCATTCACTATTTAGATGAAGATAAAATGCATTTCAGGAATACATAACCGTATCCATTTTCCTTTTGAAAAATTATTTAGCTTATGTTGCACATATTAAAGAAATAGTAATCATTGCCCATCAGCACCTTTTGTGTTTTTGCGGCACTTAGAGCTGGGACACGTCATTGCAGAAAACACTACAACAATGTTTATGTTTTGTACTGTCAATGTCCTTGGTGAGGAAAATTCTGCTAAAACTGCACATTCATAATGACTAGAGTGTAAAGCAGGAAATAAAAAGTCATTTTATATAAGCTATTTTTTTATTTAATTCACCAGTGCAATTCTCAATTATCTCATGATCTTTTTAACTAACCTGCTTGCAAGAGTCAGCTGCTTGTGCAGTGAGTGTTTCTGTGAAAGCAAGAGACCTATCTGGTAATAGAGTTCAGCAAATAACATTCCCACGATCCACATTTCTTATTCTGAAAAAAAGTCTAAAAATGAGAAAACTTACCCCCAAATCAGACTGCCTTTGAGATGTACCTCACAGGGACATTGCACGTTCTGCTCAGGGGAGAGCAGAGCGGACACAGCGTATGACACCCATAATCCAGACAGTGCAGGACTAACATCTAGGGGAATACGTATTGCTCTCACTGTGGAACCATGCCTTCACCAGGACCTCTCCTTTTACTTGGTATTCATTCAGGGCTGCCTCCATACCAGCGCAGCGGCTTTGCTGCAATGCTGCTGCCACCGCCTGCCACGTTGAGACTCCTGACTCAGGTGCCACAGCACACACAAGCTCTTCATTTATTCTGTGGATTGGATACACAATCTGTTGTCTTGAAAACCGGAGTGGAAAGTAACAAGTGGGCTGGCTTTCTCCTTTTCTAAATCAGATCATCTTATTTATGTGTATTTGCACAGAAGAAAAGGGAAGGCAGAAAATTAGGACAGACTTTCCCTTCAACATAATGTGTAAGTGTATTTCACTGATTTCCTCCTTTTCCATTGTTTTCCTATCAGTTAGGAAAATTGGATGAAGCATTATGGTCCTATGTGTGCTGAGGAGAAAAATTAGTTTTCTGTTACTTCCTGTTAGATGTACTGACCCTCATTTTATGGAAGTACAAAGTGAAACTTTCATTTCACTTGGAAGGAGGTGCTGGTGGAAGCCAGCCATACCAACATCACAGCTGTACACTTTCTTCCATGGATACATACCCAAAGCCATCAAAGCTCTTTTTAATTGTTGGCCAGCCAGGATAGCTCTAGAGGAACTGAAGGGTCGATGCAGATTAGGCTTAGTACTGAGAAAGATTTGCCCCCTTATACATTTTGCAAATTTACTCCGAAAAGGGAGAGAATAGGCAATGATGCACATAATGATGCAACATGCTCCTAAGGCTATAGCTCTTTAACAAAAATTGCATGTATTTCTGTTTATGTATCATGAACAACTTGAATAATTTAATTTCCTTACCAGAACCTCAACTGTTCTGGTAATTAACCTCATTCTTAACTGGGGTTAGCAAGATTATCCAGTGAAGTTTTCACACTCCCTTTGCTACTCGTGTTTACACTAGTCAAGAATATCACCCAACAGTTTATGTAATTATATCTTTCAGTGTTTCACTGATCATTTTGCATTCTGGATTTTTAGTAAAGAGAATGGAAATTAATTGCTTTAGGAATTTTAATTAAAATATTCTATTTAACTTGTGAAGTGTTAAATGGTAAAGAAAATCTTATTACAAATTATTTTAACAAGTAAGTATTACTTTTGCAGCTAAATAGAATTGTTAGTCCAAGGTCCAAATAAATTCAATAGGATTCTTTCAATTATATTCCTCTGATTTCAGATCATCTGCCAAACCTGATCCTACAGATGGATCCCCAAGTTCAGAGCCTACTTTAGGTTGCCTGTCTGCTCCATGAGCTAAACTGGAAACTGACCTGGATACTCCATTATAATGCATTGGGTTTAGCTCTGTTCCAGGAACAGTGGTAACATGTTTAAGAAGTTTTATAGATAAACAAAGCAGACCACTTTTTTTTCTATGTAAATAATTTTTTATTCATAACTGAAAGGAATAAGAAAATATGCAATGATCAAAATCCCACACTTTGCATAAGAATATTTTATGGGTTTTTTTGTAAAAAACAACTAAACATTCAGTAAAAATAATTCAAGTCTATCTGAAAATTAGTATTTAAAAGCTTTTCATCATAAAAACAAGATTTAAATTATAATGCAGCTTTACCTTTATTTCGTATTAGTGCTTTCTGAGTACCTTACTGCCCTCTAGGTGATTTTCTTTTTGAAATATAGCTTAAGACCTTCAATATTAAGGCTGATGACAGTCCTGCAAAAATCCTGCGATGGTTGTTTTGTACCATTTGTTTTTTCCTCATTACTGTGAGCTACAACTATAGAGAAAATAAACAGTTCTTCAAGCTCTACAGTGGCAAAATACTACAAAGGGAGAGAAGACCTGCTCTAGTACAGACTTTTTGAAGTGTTTCAGAGAATCATGAGAAAATACATTATATTTTAGCTCTGTTAAGTAAAAACATATTGCATTTTCATTTACTTAACAAAGCTAAAATGCATTCATATGTTCTTTCATTATAACTAGCATGCCCAGCTTTGCAGTGCAAAGTTTAAGTTATACTGATTCCTAAAGTATCTTCTAGCTCAGTCTGCACCCACACTATACAACCCACACAGATATGAAATAAAATCAATGTTCATGAGAATTTCTTTAGTCAAATATTTTTAATTAAATAAGAGTAAAATATTCACCATCATTTTTTTGAAATATTTTTTGTAGTTTTTCAAAGATGATTTTTTTCTGTTTTCTTTCTGAAGACATTAGAGCAAATAGAAATAATAATGTATATTATAAGTTGACATATAGTATTAATTTTTGTTTATTTTTACTAGAAAGAAGATATTAAGTTGATTTAAAATTTTCACTTTGAGATTAATTTTGCAAACATTTTTATTCCTATTAGCAGTTTCCCATGAAAATATCCGTTTTGACAAGAAATATTTCTATGCAAAAAATTTCCAGTAAGATCTCTGTAATTCTTTACTGAAAAGCATGGGTAAGCAGCTTATTGTGGTTCACTAGGGTCTTTTTGCCACTTTCGCTCTTTTAAGCAGCAAAAAGGAAACTGCAGACTAAACGATACCAACTTTTTAATTCTTGCTTATGAGACATTTTTCAATCTCTGCAAAGATGTTTTGTTCCATATAAAGTAAGTAAAACTGGAAGAGTTAAATTCCACAGTATTGAGAGACTTTAATTGTATTAGCTGGTGACAGGAGGATAATATTTTAAAGTAACATAAAATCAGCTCACTGATTGACAGAGCACACATACAATAAAGTAAATTAAGAAAAATCCAAAGTGGAGGAAGTCATAATATTCAAGCAAGCTAAGAGGAATTTTTTTCTGAATAATCATCAAAAATGCAGGCAACTAGAAGGCTAAAAAGAAAACATATAGCAAATAAAGTACTATGGAACATATTTTAATGGGATTTTTTTTTCATCTCTTCATTCTTTTCATTTACAGAAGCAGAGTTATCCCTAAGACTTTCTCTGCCAGGAGAAACGGAACAGAAGTATTTTAGTTTATGTCAGTTTGTCTCGCTTTGTCCTCACAGGAGGTAACGGGTGCTACATTGCCAATAACTTGTAATCTTTGTTTCAGAAACAGATTTAGTTTCAATATAGTCCTGAAATATGTGCCCTGTGCTCAGAAGCATATCAGACCCCCAAAAGTATGAGGCTACCTTGAAATCATATAGTGCAGGAATAACTTTGCTGTTCTTATTTGCCTTCTCTTTTTTCAGCCTCTAAAACTCTGAAATCTGGAAAGATATTTGCAAATGAAAGCAAAACTAAAACGTCTTTATGATCACAAATTCATAGGTCATAAATAAAATGCCAGGTGTCACCAGACTAATGAAAACTGCAAGAGTTGAAAGATCTGATTTAAAGCACTCAAGGAACATATTTTGTCATTTTTAATCAAGAAAAGCTGCCTCCTTGAACCGGATGCTTAAGAAGGTTCCCTCCAGTCATTATTATACACTAATCCAAAGGCTATTTACAGCCTACCTCTGCTCAATAAAATGCTGAAGTTGCATTTTCTATGCATAGCACCGAAGTTTACATTCAGGATGATCAGCTCAGCAGGCTGAGAGTGGTGCAGGCTGCAACATCTTAGGAATGGCAATATCCATGCTTTTCCTTAGTTTATCCTGCTTTCTGTATGCACTTCAGCACACAGACCAGGGCTGAATTCATACAAATGGACTTGTGCAGGTAATTTCCCAAGCAGTGGAAGAATAGGGTTTTGTTAGGGGAACACTTTCATTTACTGAGGATAATATGATTTGTGTATCTCCTTTGTCTATCTTTTGGCCTCATTTAATATAACAGACAATGTTATACATTGACATAGTAAAATGGGATATGGAGGTTATATTCATGACCAAGAGCTTAACAGTTTGGTGCAGAGAAATGACGTTGTACAGTACTGTGAGGAGATACTGACTCTGGCCATGAACGCTGTGTGGCTGGATGACTACAGAAGCCCATGCCAACTCATGGGATTTAATGTAGCTTTTCAGCTTCCAGTTTTGAAGCCAGCTAAAATAAGCCCACAGACCAGTAGAGACAAAAGGGAAGAGAATAGCCTTAAACCAGGGAGAGTATTTTCAGTATTTTCATAATAACTAGCTGAACAGAAGATAGTCAGTACAAGCTAGCAGTTGTTTTTTGTGCAATGCAGATGATTCCTTGACCAAGAAAAAGGAGAATTCTTTACCCCTAGTGTCTGAGGGATTCTGACCCTGAGGAAGTCAATGAAACTTGAAATTTCTAGAGACTAGTCTGTTTATGTAACTCCTACTTTTACTTGTCCTGGCTTGGATAAATCATACTTCTACCAGTTCAGTTGCATTTGGAAAGGGCAAGAATGACTAGGAACTGTAGAAAATGCCTATCCCATTCTCATAAATCAATATAAACAATTTGGTAAAGAGCAGGGATTGGTAGTTTACATTAGGTCACTGGAACCTTGCTGACCTTTTTGGAATTCTAGCAGTTTCAAGAAAACTGTTGGTTAAAATAAAGCAGTATTATAGATCTTGCTTGTGTGACACTTCATGGCCATGAATGGAGAACTGGGATTAAAATGGCTTCCATACTGAGTCAGCCTTAAAATAAATGGGAACATTTCAACAAATTGATTTGGGAGTGCCAATAATTCTCTGTAGTCTATTCTATTTTTGCAGCTATATGTGTTTGAATAAGACCTTTTCCAGCATAGATTTTGTTTTGACTTTATCCTCCTTGATCCTTCCACACACTATATTGATTAGCATGGCTTTTTCAGCCTCTGCTTTGCACTGCTGTTTTTGTGCATCTTGTTACCTTAGCATATACTTTCAACAGTACTTCAAATTAGTTTATATCTCCTGCATTTTACCTTGTATCCAAAAAGTTATCATTTACCTTATGATTAGTTTTGGACACACTGTTCATAGGAAAACTGCGCTGGTTTTGGCTGGGATAGAGTTATTTTCTTCATAGTAGCTAATATGGGACTATGTTTTGGATTTGTGCAGAAAATAGTGTTGGTAATACAGAGATGCTTTCGTTATTGCTGAGCAGTGCTTACACAGAGTCAAGGCCTTTTCTGCTTCTCACCCCACCCCGCCAGCAAGGAGGCTAGGGGTGCACAAGAAGCTGGGAGGGGACACAACTGGGACAGCTGACCCCAGCTGACCAAAGGGATATTCCATACCATATGGCGTCATGTCAGTATATAAAGCTGGGGAAAGAAGGAAGGGGGGGACCTTCGGAGTGAGGGCGTTTGTCTTCCCACGTAACCGTTACACGTGATGGAGCCCTGGTTTCCTGCATGTCGTTGTTTAACCCCAGCTGTCAACTGAGCACCATGCAGCTGCTTGCTCACCCTCCTCCCTGGTGGGATGGGGGAGAGAATCTGAAGAGCAAAAGTAAGAAAAGTCGTGGGTTGAGATACGAACAGTTTAATAACTGAAATAAAATATAATAATAATAATCATAATAATAATAACAATAATAACAATAATAATTTTTAAAAATGTAATGAAAAGGAAAACAGAGAGAGAGAGAAAAACAAAACCCAGGGGAAAAAAAAAGTGATGCAACCGCTTACCACCTGCTGACTGACACCCAGCCAGACCCTGAGCAGCAGTCACTGCTCCCCAGTCAACTCCCCCCAGTTTATATACTGAGCATGACGTCATATGGTATGGAATAGCTCTTTGGCCAGTTTGGGTCAGCTGTCCTGGCTATGCTCCCTCCCAGCTTCTTGTGCACCTCCTCGCTGGCAGAGTATGGGAAGCTGAAAAGTTCTTGACTTAGTATAAATACTGCTTAGCAACAACTAAAACATCAGTGTGTTATCACATTATTCTCATGCTAAATGCAAAACACAGCACTATACCAGCTACTAGGAAGAAAATTAACTCTATCCCAGCCGAAACCAGGACATTGGAGGTGGCTGAACACCTGCCTGCCCACGGGAAGTAGTGAATGAATTCCTTGTTTTGCTTTGCTTGTGTGCGTGGTTTTTGCTTTACTTATTAAACTGTCTTTATCTCAACCCAAGAGTTTTCTCACTTTTACCCTTCCGATTCTCTCCCCCATCTCATGGGGTGGGGGGGGGGGGGAAGTGAGCAAGCGGTTGTGTGGTGCTTAGTTGCCAGCTGGGGTTAAACCACAACAAATACATTGACTCAAAATAAATAACTGACATTTTTGTTTCTTACTAATCCACATTTCCTTATTTAACATGTTATTTTAAGGTATTTTCAGAAGCTAGTGATTTTTTCATATATTCTCTTGGTTCACAGTGCCTAGCATTTGGCACAACTGGATGTAAAAGGAAAGCTATTTGACTTCTTAAGTTTCCAAACAGAATTGTACATGACTTGTTACTCTATGTAAGGATAGTTTACAAATGTCTGGGGAAATATTTTTTGGGTGTGTCTCTTGAAAATTCTTGCTATCTTGATTGTGATTTGTCATATAAGATCTTACTGTTTCTGCTTTCTTAACCATCTTTGACTTCCTTGCTTGGCTGGAAGATGCTTGACAACTTTACTTCAAGTTGTGGATATACTTGGTGGGTGCCACTCCCAGGCAGTCAGGGAAGACAATGTCGCTGTGCTAAAGTATCTCCTATTGACTGCAGATATGAGCTCTCAAACAAAAAGTTCAAAGAACTTAAATTAACAAGACTTTCACAGTTACAGAGAAAAAGAATTTTACTTATAATTTTAAATGCATAATGCAAAGAGGAAATGAAGAACAGTTAAGTGCAGCTAAGACATGAAGAGTGAGAATCAGTTTCAGATTAAGGTACCCATATTTATCATGTATGTGTTGACATGTGAACAGGGCATCTAATGCTACCATGTACTATCTTGACCATTTGTGCTATGGCAAAAGAGAACATTGTATGAGACAGCCAAAAGTCACCTGGGGGGGTGGGGGGAGGGTGGGGAGAAGGAAGAAAAAAAAAAGAAAATTTTAAAGTGATTTAATAGAGTATTTGCAAAGATGAATGAAGTCTGTTTTCTCAGGGTGGCATATGAGTGTATTAACCAAGAAACAACCCCTTTTGCTCCTGCAGTTTGCTATCTCTTTCATTTACTCATATGCCTCTGCTTCTGCTCCAAATGAAGCACCAGTCCAATAGATTCCTTCCCTTTGCAATCCTGATTCAGCCGCAGGATAAATTGGGAGATTGCTGGACATAGTGGGACAATTAAATAATGAACTTAATATAAAGCACATTCATACAGAGTACTAGAAGGAAGAGATGAGAAAGAGGGGGATTAAGATTGTATGTATAACGTTAATACTGGTATTTTGTACATGCTGTATCCTCACTAGTGTTTTTAACTTAGTTTGGCTGGTTGCAGCTAATCAGTGAAAAAAATACACTGTGAAACAATACCCTGTAATATTTAAGTGGCAGCAAAATATCCACACGTGGTTAGCAGAAGATCCCTTTCCAGATCCCTGCCACTTCAATTAAATGAGTAGTAACAGCAGCAGAATGTCACCTACTACACCAGTCATGCTTTCCTTGGGCTCTACAGGTGGTCGTTACTAGTGGAAGAAGTAAAAAAAGGCAGAAATCATTGCTTTTATTCCAGACTCTTGAATGAATGTGATTTTGTGGACAAAGAGCCTTCTGCCTATTCTCTTCAAGCTTGATCCTTTTGTTGCGCATGCCTTTTACTTGTCTAGATACCACCAGGTCTTTCCTATATCATGACTCCTTGGGTGTTTCCCTAGCTTCTTTTCCAGTTATTACATACCCATCTCTCATTTTTTTTTTCATTTTTCTCCCCAGTCCTTTTACTTCTGGTTCTATTGGTGCCTTCATTTTGCCATTTCCTTTTCTCCTGGCTGTCTATCCTAGTTTATTTGCTCTCAGGCTCATTCTACCCCTGCAATTTGATTTGTCTTCAGAGCTGTCTTTGCATCTCCATATTTTCCCTGCTCTACTGCATTCTGGTCCATTCTCAAATCTTGGTCAGTTCTCATCACTCCCACCTGATTATTGTCAGTCACTGCTCAAACTGAGGTTCATATTCCCCATTTACTTTATTGTGTATAAGGTCCTTGGGGTCACAAAGGCCCAGTTTCCACTTCCTTACCCATTCTCTTTTCTACATAGCCATTTGCCCCATCTCCAAGTACTTTTATTATAGCATACCTCTGGTCTTCTCAAGTGTCTTTTCCAACTGCCATTTTGTCATTGTCTCTCTGACCTTCAGGTACGGTCTTGTCCCCTCTGTTCTGATTTCCACTTAATAACAGAGTTTATTTTTTGTTATTTGAGCAAAGCAAATCAGTGCTACTTTGCTCCAAATAATAACAGTACTGGAAGACCCCAGAAAAAATCACTTCCATATTGCTGTAAGAATAAATCAACATATTTTGCTAAGCCTCATTCTTTGGAATAGTTGTTTCAGCTGAAACTTTCAGACAGAGATAATTTTCAGAGAAAAATTGAAGACAAAAATCACACATGTTTGGCAAAGCTATAAGCAAACCGATCTTTTTTTTTTTTTTTAACTAGGTAAAGCAGACTTACATGGAGAAGTTATAATTTCTTCCCTACCTGCTCAGTCATAGATTTCCCAGGGGTTCTTTACCCCCACAGTGTGGGGCTCCTGACCCCAGCTCCATCATCACAACACTGAGAAGTAATGTCCCAGCAGGACACTGTAAGGTCTCTTGTGTTCCACAGCGCATCATGACAGATGTGGGAATCTGGAGAAGAAACCGCAGTAACATGGAAAGGGAGACATTGTAGTAACAGTGTGGTTATGCCTGCGCTTGAAGTAGTGGCAGAAAAAAGAGGATAGCTCTGGATATGATAAAGTATGAGTGTTAACAGTAAATAGCAAATATGAAGGGAATATTTATTTTATTCATTGATTAATTTTTCTCATTTTAGAGAAGGTTGTTTTACTAACGTCACTGTATCATTTCCCATGGAATCTGTACATAGTGTGATTCTTGGATATAAGTCTTTGGTTAAGTTTGTTTTGCAGTACTTGATTTTATTTTATTTCAGAGGTTTTATTTGAATATGTTCGTTTGTTAGCACCTTATACTACACTAACAGAGGTTATGAGACATTGTTTTTCACAAACATCTCTTTCATTAGAGAAAAGCAGACTGTTCTTTGTTTCTGCAATTTCATTTAATCTTGTACAGCTTCTGTGAATAAACTGCTAATATAGTAATATCTGTGTATGAATGCTATACAAGCAACAGTTTCTCTCTCCAGAATCCTCATCTGTTACCCATTTTCTTTTTGCAACTGAATGCTTCACTGCTTTTAGGTGGGCCACCTTCTCTGCATCTCTGGTGGACTGGACAAACCTTCTACTCCTTTTAGCTTAATTTTCCCTTTCTTTTTCAAATATAAATTGGAAATAAACTTTTGTTCTTTCCTATACTTATATTTTCATTCCCCTAATCCTGACACTGGACACTGTCATTCTCTTATTACCTCAAGGAAGTTGTATGTTTTTTTGTTTTTTTGGGTTTTGGGTTGGGTTGGGGTTTTTTTTGGTCAGGTTTTTTCTATGAAACACAAAGAATGAAAATAAATGGTTACTGTAATAACAATATTAAAATTTTAAATCCAATGATCAGAGACTTTTCTTAACAGATGTGCTACTACAGCTGGGATTTTGATTAACTGCTCTGTTTTTTTAATTCATCTGCCTCCATATTTCAGAAAAATAATTTGAAAGGTTCTGTGGAGTCTTCCCACAGTGTCCATGAACACTCTGTCCATGAGAAAATTATTCTCTGCTTGATTTCAGCTCTGTTTTTGTTTATCCCTCAGAAGCAAGCTTCATACACAACAGAATGGCAGATAGAGCATGTGGCAGACAGCTAATGACTCATAATGACAGACTCATAAACAAGCTAATGCATGCTAGGGAGGGGTTTCTTTCTTCCAGAACACCTTACCAGAGGCATGCCCTTCCCTGTCCTTTTTGCTTTGTTGGGGTTATGTGTAGAAAGTAGAGGAAAGATACTTTCACAGTTACTTGGTTTTTGAACCATGTCCTTCAATTTTAAATGAACATGATACCTGGCATATTTGATCAAGGAAACAAAACTGTGCTTTTGAGGTGTGAAGCCTCCCCTCCATCTGGAGTTTTGGTTGGTGGTGGAATAAACCAGCAGGAGAAATGGATCTCAGCCCTGCACAGACAGATCTGCGACAACCACAGACTCCCTTTGACTCTCTTTTGGAAGGAAAAGCATAGCTGCAAGAACACCTCACAGCTGTTGCACAAATATACATTATAGAACAATCTGCAGATAACCAGTCCCAGTAATTTGCAGACCTATAGATGCACTGAACCAGGACTGCTCTGCATAGTGGATGGAAGAACTGTTGAATATGTTTGTATTCCATGTACTGACTATATTATTGTGTATCATGCAGCATTAAATAGTTTGTGGCTGAGTACCAGACAGGAAGGCTGCCTATTTGCTTTGTTGTGCCTGCTGCAATCTGGAGCCCTCAGGAGGAAGGAAGAATTGCACCTCCCTAGGGTGTGATCACTTGGTACAAGCTGAACAGGCACTGGAAAGCAGCACCAGAGGAAAAAGTGTGCCCAGCACAGGTAGTCATTAGCAAGAGAGATTTGATTTCTTTTATTTCAATGTCTCCTCAGCAGAATTTATTATTCTGTCTTTAAAAACTTACTTTATTCTTTTGTGTTTGTGTTCTAGTAAAACATAAGGTTAGATATTGAGAACACAATTTTGTTAGTGTGTTGACTTTAATGAAAAGCTGCAGGTGTATGCACTTCAAAGCTTTGGCTCATTCAGGGTCCTCTCAAAGAAAGTTGTCTGGGTACCGAGAGCAGGGAAGCTTTTAATCAGTGATACAGGGACTTGTTTTTTCTGATAAAGAAAAGTGTTAGATGCTGATAACTGGATCGATAGGCTTTCTTGGCATGTTGTTTCCTTCAGAGGAGCTACTATCAGTAGCTGTCATTCAGAGGAACAGATGGAAGTTTGAAGATGACTTTTGCAAATAAAACCCTCACTAAATTAATAACACTGAGACTTAACATCAAGTAACATAAATTCATGAGATTTGAGGTGAAAACATCCATGATCATACAAAAATATAATGTAATAAAGAGAGCTAAATGGCACAAAGGATTACTATAACTGTGTCCAAATACCTTTTTATCTCTTTGAACAAGAGGTATTATACAGTACATAGCCAGCTTTCCAATTCTTTATCTGTGGAGTATACAAGGGAGAGCCAGATGCTTTATCATGTTCTTTTGCTAAGAGCCAAAGCTTTATAGAATTAAGCATTCAATGTCATGAAAATAACCTTTGAGCTACTCTTTTTTTTTTTTCTGAATGAGGCAGTTGATCCTGCCTAAATAGTATCAGTTCTGTCTTCCTTCGTTGGTGTTCTGACTGCAAATAAAAGATGGTGAACTTCCTAGCAAAAGCCTTGAAGATGAAAATGTGCTAAGCTAGTGAAAAAAACAATTTGGAAGAATAAGAAAATTGAACCAGGGCTACAGACAAGGAGAAAGAAAGGATGTGGTTTCTGGCTAAGCACGCAGGGAAGTCAAGTTCATTGGAGATGAATGTGAATGTAGAGGAAGAGGGAGGAGCTGTATGGGGGACAGAGGATTGTAATAGAAAATGGGAAAGGAAATAACTGCACAGTGCTGTTCAGCAAAGAAGGAACGTGTGGGCAGAAATTAAAAGTGGAAAAAACAGCAGAAACAGGAGACAAATATCCTAAAACCTACATCCAAACTTATGAACCAGGTGTAGAGCATGAGAAAAAGAGCAGGGTCAGTAAACAAAGCAGCTGAAGAGGCAAGCAAAAGTTCCAAAATATTTGGAGGCCACAAGATGGGAGGGAGCAAGACAAAATGTGGTGGTGTTGAGCATGTGATGGCCATTTTTAGAGACATCAAGAAAGAAGAAGGAGAGGAAAGACAGAGACACGGGGATGAGGTTCTGAGTGGTGATGGGAGGGAGGTGGTAATAAGATCTGTGTAGAAAATACACAGGATGGGGAAAGAAGGGAGCATCACAGTTGTGACAGATGTCATCAGAAGTATGAAAAGGATGTCAGACTTGTTTATGGAAGTGGAAATGTGTGTGCATGGGGTGGGGAGAAAGGGGATAGACCTGGGAAAGGAAGAAAGCAAAGCTGGAAACAGTCTAACATGGAAGAAGAAAACAGTCAAGTTAGGCAGTAAGAAGGAAGGAAGTATAAGGATACAATACAGAAAAGGGTTGCGGTGAGTGGCAGGTGATATGGGATGGAAAACCAGAGGAAGTATGGGAAAAGTGCTGTGAAAATACAGCTGTAGCAGTTTATGACACAAGCTTGCACTATCTCAACCTGCCACGGATAGGGAAAAAGATGAGAAGTTAAGTTGGAGAACAGGAACATGTGCAGGGAGTGTCCTGCTGCTCTTTGGGTTACCACTGTCTGGATCCACACAACTCAGGATACAAACAAATCCCATTCCACCATCACTGCTACCAATATCCTTACTCTCAGAGGACATTTCATGGTTGAATGGCTTTATTTGCCTCAGAAAAGCCGATATAGAAGTCAATAAGTATGGTAAGACTTTTTCTGCCAGTGACGGACAGATTTTTTCTTAGTGTCAGTTTGCATTTATGAAAGAATAGGAGACATTAAGCCTCTGTCTACTTGTTTTTCTGTAAAGAGTAAAATGATGTGCTTGAAAAGGACATCTTAGAACACCACACATTTGAACTCCCATCTGTGTTTTGAAGTAAGTATTTGCAACCCTCACTCTTCTACCTTCCCTACCTCTGTCGCTTTCTGCTCCATCATATTAGCATTTTAACAATGTACATTGACATTTTAAAAAAATGCAGCTTTCATGCTGCTCTGTAATTTACACAGAGCAGACAGGGACAGGCATTAAACTGCAGTATGCATTCTCACACAGTCTTCTTTCCTATGAAACAGCCTATGCTTGCATGGAAACAATACAAATCAAACCCCCAATAAACCAGAAAACCATCCTTGGAGTTGGTAGTGGTATTCTCTCCCAGGGCTCACTTGATTAGAGCCAATGTCTGGGTATGTCTGGGTGTACTTATTTAAAAGCCTATATATCATAGCCTCTATGATATTTTTTTAAGAGACAATTAGCATAGCTCTGGCCTAATATTGTTTACAAATCAGCACACTGTGAGACTAAATATCATCTTATATTATCTTGATTACTCTGTAGGATCTAAAGTCAGAAAAATAAGCACCAAATAACATGCTTAAAGGTGAAATATTATTGCTTTATCCTCACTTTATTTAAAACTCCTTTTGCACAGCGGCTCAGGTGAAACACAGTGTAAAGTCAGATCCAGATAGCACATGTTCAGCATGTAGAAGGATCAGAGCCACCCACATTACCCTACTGAAATCCTGAATAAAAATGTTTTGCACCATTAAGCTAAACACATAGTATTAAATAAATATAAAGACAGAAGAAAAAATTAGACCTGTATAGCTATTCAAATTCTGCCTGCTATTACACTGAAAATCTTAATACTGTCTCTTAGGAAACAGTCCCAGAGTTTTCCATTTATGAGCATAAAACTGCTTTAACGAATTGGTTGCTTATTCAGAATTTGAGGCTGCTGAGGCAGCAGGGGCTTGTGCACCCGGGGAGGGAGTTCTGTGGGATATTAGTCAAGTCTGTTACTACCTGTGACAATAGCACTATGTGGAGTGAGGCAGGGAGACTGCCTTTTCTATACTTTTGGTGTATGCATCCATACCTCTAGCAAACAGAGATGAGAGGAACCTGCTTTCTCCCACAGAACAATAGGACTTGAAAAACATTCAGAACAAAAGCTTCTAAGGAACGGCAAACTCAGGCTTTGTAGTACTGGTTTCCTTGTGAACATGCATATGCTGGCACTCTCTACTTGTATGTATGGGTATCTGACTCTTTCAGATATGGAAACAACTGGGTTTCCTTAGTTCAGTCTAAGCATGCATTAGCAAGTCCTAAAGCAAATCACGTGTGAGTTTGAGCACAGTCACTCTGTAAGTATTATTAATGCTATTATCACTACGTTATACAACCAAAGATTTAAAAAGACACACACACACACACACAAGAACAAACTCAAGCCCTTCAGTGGATTTAGATTATCTCCTCAGAAACAATTAAAGTCTTTGAATTAAGTCTCAGGAACTGAAGCCTGACACTCCTACACCATTTGGGGCAAAACTTCGTCTAGTTCGAGGACAAAAGAGCTCATCAGAACACATGGAAGTTTTCCATTGGTTTTAATTGGCTTTCAACTGGGGACAAGGAATTAATTTTGTTGTCCTGGAATTGATGTGCAGCTGTTCACAAATGCTAAATTCAGTTTAAAAAGCTATGCCTAAACAAGGATATTGTGGAATCCAGCTGGAAGCCAGGCGTGAACCAATTCCTTTTTCTGTTTTTCTCTCCATATCTGCCACTGGTCATGGTGTCTTAGCTGCTACTCTTTTTCACATCTTACTGACTCTATGAGTGTAGCAGGGCTCAAGCAAAACAAGAGGTTTCAGCATTTGTTTTCATTCTGCACTGGAGTGAAAGACTTCTGGACCTTTTAAATTTTTCATGGGAAGGGGGATCAAGTCTATCTCAGAGTAGCTAATAACTTCATAGCTGTGGAATCACTTGTCTTGCTGACTCACAGCTTTCTCTGATACTGAACAGAGATCTAAACTTTCATTTTCTGTAAAACACTCATCAAATGGTTATTTTCAGTAGATTTTATTCTTGACCAGAACTCTCATCTTTGACTTCAGGAGCCTGATGAAAGAATCTATCAACAACACCAACAGTTTTCCAAGAAATGTTCCTATTTCAATCAACTGTAATTTCCAGTTTCGTTTAGTATGGGGAAGAAATAAATGAGTTTTCCCACAAGACACGATGCAGAAGTAAAGGCGGCTTTGCTAGGGGTAAAAAGTAAGAAGTATGGCATTAGATAGGTTTTTATTTGCATTCTTGAAGTCCAAGATCTGACTAGTAAAACTCAAGATTTTAATGGTACTCCATAATTCAAGACACTGAGACTTTGAAAGAATATAAAAAGTTACTTTATATTCTTCATTTTTCTAATAAAATCTATAGTTGCATAGCAAGACATTTCAGCTTCAAAATACTTGTCTGAATTTTTCATGAACTTTTCTACTGATGCAACCTCAACAGCAACTTTCTTGTCTTATTGCTTTGCTTTCAGCAGCCTCCTTTCCAGTTTATATTTGCCTTTCTCTAGTTGAGCCCTACACCCCTTGCCCACATGTTTGGTTGTTCTTAAATACACCTCCATTGCTTTTAAACTGTTTTCCCAAAAGGATAAATTTCAGGTTCTGAATATTTCCTTTTTGTATATGAACTTGTTAGATAACTCTAATCTTTTCACAGCTTTCATCTCTAACCGTGTTTGTTCCTTCTCTTTCTGCTTGTCTATTTTATCGCTACCTTTTCACTGTGAAGAGCTGTCGCTCTATACAGTATTCCAGGGGTGCCTTAGCAGTGCCAAAACCAGATGGCTTCAAACATATCTAATCTCACATTCAGTACTATTCTTTACATTATTCTTCTTGTCATCACTATATGCTAAACCCCAAAGGACCAAATCCTTAGCTGGTGCAAAGTGGACATTGAAGTGAATGTAGCTTTACGAATTACACTAGCTGTAGTACCTGCTCTGTGTCATTGCCATTTTGCTGAATAGAGTTAAAAGCCCAATATTCATAACTAATGGAAAATGGTATCTAAGCATATGAGCTCAGTTAATGCAGAACAGTGCCATCAATAATTTTTATCTTCTGAGAGACTGACCCTCAGCTAACAGAAAGTGTGCAATGTGGAGAATTTAGGGCTTTCACATGATTGTTCATTGAAAACTTATTCCTGTGAAGTGTCCTGAATGAAGGGGACACACGTTGATGGAGCATGTTGAGATGCTGATCAGTAACTCTGCTGTATGAAGGTAAATGAAGAAGCTACAAATCTTCAGAGCTTTGAGAATCAAGATAGATAGGATTACAACTCAAAGGCACATTCTGCTCAGTAGGAAGATGACAAAAGAAAGAAGTAAAGATTTTTTTGCAGCTTTTGTGCTAGAAACAGGCTACAAAGTGACTGAATTTCCAGAAATTTAAAGCTGCTCCAGAATAAACTCTATTTTGTGCTGAGCAAGTCTTTCACTCTCTACATATTGCAACCTTTCAAAGGGCAGAAGCTAAAAGGAACAAAATTTGAGAACATCTATTTTTCTCATTACAGCTGCAGCACTATCACAAGGCATATTGTGGGTGATACAGACAAGAAATTAATAGCGTGTTTGTACAGCATGGACTTTCACACTCCTGCACTCAGTCTCTCTCTGTCTCTCTTACGCCTGATGAGAAAAATCTCTTCAATACATCAGCTATTAAACTTCATAACCATGCAGAAATTGATAATAAAAATGTCAACAGCATTTTCTTTGGGTACTCTAAAACCAAAGGGAAAATGGGGAAGAAAATACTCCATGCTTTCTTTGAATTGTTGACATAGTGTAACAAAGAACATTCAAGCGGTGCAGCCAAATGCTTGATACTGAGAAAAATAAAGCAAGAGTGAGCCTAGGTACCGACTGGATTTTGCATCTTATGACTGACAGCTTTCCTATAATATTAATCACTCAGCTTGTTGCCTCTTGTATTTGAATAAGTCACTGGTAATGTTCTGAAAGAAATGTTCAAGTAATACCTTGCAAATGTTCCCATCAAAAGTGTCCAAACTTTTTCAACAGTGAATGCAATGGTTAGAAATAAACTGAATGTTAGAAACTCATAAACTCCAAAAGCTGTAATTCAATGTAAAAGTGAGAATAAACTGAGTTCACTCAGTGTGGAATTGTTATCAATATTGTTTTCCTTTCTAGAGGATTTTTATTTTCTTTAAGGCTTTTTAACTATCAAAGAACTAAAAGCTTCAAGTTGGAAATTTGGTTATCCTTGAATGCACATCGTTGGATCTAAAGATACCTTTCCAACAAAATCCACACAAACACCCCCGGGCCACTTGAAGTAGTCATATTCTGCATCTTTAGAACTCAGTATTCTTGGAATTCTCCTGAATCCTCATAAAAAATGGAATATGGTGGGAAAATACAAGCTGTAGGAGCACAGCTACTAGAACTACCACATCACTGTTCTACAAAACTTTAGTCTCAGGCTGCCACAACACTTTAAGACTTTTAGAACCTCTGGGTTTTATTAGCAGTAGTGGAGTGTCTGTCCTTCCGTTTCCCACAGATTCTTCCAAGATGTGCCTGAGTGACTAGGCATCCTGGAGAAAAGAAAGAGGATCAAGAAAAGAAAATTTGGCCTCCAGAAGAAGGTGCAATGTAGGATCCATGGCATTATGGATCTGTGGCACGAAGCATGAAGGAACCTGAGGAACAGAGATGATTCAAGGGAGACATAACAGAACTAATGGGCTTGCAGGACATGAATTAGTTTTGAACTCATGTAATACTTTACACCTAAAGAAATGACAGTGTTCGGAAACATCCATACCTGTCTACACATAGAAACCTGTTAATAAGTTATCTGAGAAATAATTTGATCTGAGCAGGACACAACTAAAATCACACATTTATCTTAGAAACAAGTATCTTAAAATCTTTTAATCCTTAAGGTATTCTTGTTCCCAGTATCCTTTCCCCAAGGGACAGGCAATGTTTCATACCTGGTTTTGTAAAGTAAATGAGAGAGGGGGAGATTATAACCTAAAACAAGCTTGCTGTTAACCTAAAGTTAACATCTGAGCATAAACATTGCATAGGATTTTGTGTGGGGTTTTTTTAAAGAAAAAAGAACGACCAAACATAAAAAGACAGAGCTGTACTCCCCAGGATCTGAAGCTTTTCTAGTTTTTGCAGTACCTTAAGAGGAAGGATCCTTAGGAGGGATCCATTCTTTGAAATTCCTAACAAAGTGTGATGGTAACCCTCTGTGCTGGTTTTGGCTGGGATAGAGTTAATTTTCTTCATAGCAGCTAGTATGGGGCTACGTTTTGGATTTGTGCTGGAAACAGTGTTGATAATACAGGGATGTTTTAATTATTGCTGAGCAGTGCTTACACAGAGTCAAGGCCTTTTCTGCTCCTCACCCCACCCCACCAGTGAGTAGGCTGGGGGTGCACAAGAAGGTGGGAGGGGACACAGCTGGGACAGCTGACCCCAACTGACCAAGGGGATATTCCAGACCATATAATGTCAATGTCATGCTCAGCGTATAAAGCTGGGGGAAGAAGGAAGCGGGGGACTCTGGAGTGATGGCGTTTTTCTTCCCAAGTAACTCTTACACATGGTGGAGCCCTGCTTTCCTGGAGATGGCTGAACACCTGCCTGCCCATGGGAAGTGGTGAATGAATTCCTTGTTTTGCTTTGCTTGCGTGCGTGGCTTTTGCTTTCCCTATTAAACTGTCTTAATCTCAACCCACAACTTTTCTCACTTTTACTTTTTCGATTCTCTCCCTCATCCCACCGGGGGCAAGCGAGCGAGCGGCTGTGTGGTGCTTAGTTGCCGGCTGGGGTTAAACCATGACACCTTCCCAAAGCCTTTGTAGAGTAGAGAATTTATGTTATATTTTGCACTGCAAAGCTGAGAGAGACCACACACTGTATACTATAGCTTTCTCTGTGATTGTGTCATATATTTTTAGTCTCATGTAACCATACTGTTCATTATGCATTTGCTATACCTGTGGAAAAACATTTTTAAAAAAGTTATTGTGGGCCAATTTACTTCATGGGAATATAATTGAGATAACTCATGCACATGCAAGTCCCTTTCTTTTGCGGTGTAGTACATTGACTCTAAGGATTTGTACAAATCTCCACTGGAGAGAAACCTTCACCACAAACTTAACAACTAGAACAAGGACATGTATTCTAGATAATTAAACAGAGCATTCTGTACGTTTTTGAGATATGTTATCTTTCTATGCAAAAATGAAAAACAAGAAAGCTTTGTTTGTTTTGCTGGCTGGTTTAAATATTTATTTTTTTACATATCAATTACTTCTTTTTCTCTCTACTTGTACCTAAAAAATATGGAAACATATTTTTCCGTACCTTTTGGCAATAAATTTCTTGCATATACTATGTGCTTAAACCCAATCAAACAGATTATTTTTCCAGAATGGTCCATTTTTAAGCTTATATTAAATTAATCTTCAAAAGCAAATAAATAATTTTTGTCAGACACAAGATCTTTAATTATGAAACTCAGAATGTGCTATAACTGCTAAATTAATTTAAAGCAGAAAGAGTTATGCTGTTTCAGCTATAACTATTGGAGTCTTTCCTGCCGTACAGCAATTAACAATTGACAATTTTTTCCTGAAGAAAGTTAAATGTCTTTATTTCTATGTTAGAGTTGAGGAGAAATGCAAAGATGCACAGCAATTTTTGCACCGTGAGGAAAAGTACTAAAATATTATGGTGCCATGTCCTGGTTTTAATCACTAGACTCTCCCTAAAAAGGAAACAATTATAAGCAGTGACAACAATTCTTCCTCTTGACATACTCTGAAGATGGAAAAAGAGGCCAGATCTAGAATGCAGGTGCAAAGGAGGCATTATGCAAAGGACAGTGGGTCACGGGCTCAAGATTCCCCTGGAGAGAGTGATTCTATGCAGTAGATGAGTGTCCAGCTGGCTCTGTCTGTGCTCCTGAGCTCAGATGTGCCAGAACTGATTGGGTTTACTTGCAACACAGCTCATTCTCATCCTGTGGTAGCTGAAATTTTTAAGAGACAAATGTGCTTTCAGCATCCTCAGTTCTAATCCAAAGAGGTTGTCATGAATTTTTCACTATAGTTTGCAAACTCCAGGGAGGTGGTGGGGAGGTGTTAGGAGTTCTTGGAACTCAGATATTATTGATCCTCAGATATTCAGCATGTGTCTATAACTCTCACTTAGTATTTGTACATTCATTTTTTTAAGTACATTTGCCTTAGAGGTAAACAAGAGAATTCTAAAATACAACATCTGTCTAAAAGGTCAGTTTAACCCTTTTGCCCCTGCTTAGACTTCAACTTTATGATGAATGAGCCTACCTGTAATGTGACAGTTCAATGAAATTTATTGAAAAACAAGTCTTTATCAAAACCTACCATGTGATCACCCCAGTGGATTTGAGTACTAATTGGATAAACCCCTTTGCAACTCAATCTGTTAGCATTACCTGATTGGTTTGATCCCTCTCATCACCAACACTGGGCCTGACTCTCCCTCACAGCTGAGGTAAACCAGAAACATCTGTGTTTACATCAAAGTAATTAAACATGAACCCATGCCAATGGAATGAAACAGGCTTTCTTTTTTTTTCAAAGGCCTTTGAGCTTTTAAAAAAAAACCCTTTTGCTTTCAAAATCATTTGTTTTACTCATTGATCCATAGAATTTTCTTCACATCTTAGAATCGATTCCAGCACCACTGCAGGATACATTGTGAATGAGCAGTGGTGGATATATATGTCTCAAATGAGTCATCTGTCTTCTTTGCCTCACACTGGCAGAAGGCTGTTCTTTCTTGACTTACTCTGTACTAGGGCTTACTCTTTCCCTTGATGCCTCAGTAAGAAAAGATGCATGGTAAGAGTGAATCAGACCTACAAAGTCATGTCATCTCGTAGACAGACAATCAGTTTTAGTGGGGTTTTGTGCTGCTTCTGCCCTGGTAGCTGTATCTATATGGTTTTCATTTGATATAGATATACTAGGAAAAAAACCTTCTGGAATTCACTGGATCTTTCTCATTTCTCTCTTTTCAGAGAAAACCTGAATGTCTAAAATAACCCCATAATCTTTTAGTTCCAGGGAAAACCAAACCTCTGTCTTACACTGACAGCATTCATCAGGAGAAAACCATTACATCTGTTGTGCTGCAAATGACTTTTCACTGTCTCCTTCTTAAGGATCCTGGTTGTGATCTTTTCTTTCCTCATTAAAATGATACCATCTCCTTTCCTAAATGTGACCTGTTTCAATCTTGCAAATGTTGCTAGTATTGATCTATTTCTGTCTTGGAGATAATAATGCTTTTGCAGCCAATCCTGTGAGATTCTGAAAGCATCCTGCAAAGTTTGATCTTCAGCTGGAGTTGAGTGAGTTCTTTCTGCCTACTGCTGTTTCTCCCAAGTGTTTTTGTCAATTGCTGCTTTCAGACATTTTCAGTGCTTTTAAAAAGTGTCTTAGTTTATTGGTACTTTATTCCTAATTATATGACCAAGCTGTATACCTTTGCTTTTAAAGCACATATATTGGCATCCTGTCAGGCAGCACATTGATATTTATACTTAAAATGTTTGGTTTAATGTATGACTTGGCCTTTGCTCTTGTTATCTAGAAGAAATATTGATTCCTTCTGAACCCCATTTTACTCTGCAGCCTTCAGATACAAGCTTGTTAACTGCCCCATATCTTAGATCAACAACTTCGACAGAGTTTGCCTTAGGGGAAAAAGGAGGGTGTTACAATCCCCATGTCTTGAATTTTGTGCCTTTGTAGGTTACAGAAGCCTTGGTGGTAGTACTAGCTGTTTCTAAATTGCTGTAAAGATAGCTTGGTTCAATGACTTATACTGAGTTGTATTAAGAAAAAAACAAAGCAAATCTCTGCATTACCTTGGATAATTGTAGTATGTTTTCTCTTATTGTTACTGCATTACTAATTGAGGATCATGCTTATAATCAAACAATACCAGAACAAGTACTTCAGTCTGAATCAATCAAAGTTATTTCAAGTTTTGCACTAGAGAGTCATTCTTTCAGCTCTGATGGTTCCCCCAGTAGGATCTGTAAGGGTATGCAGAACCTGTAAAGGATGTAGAAGGTGAGAGTGTCTGCTTTGCTAAGATTATCTGATTGAGGACCTTTTCAATGCAAATGTGGATAATAATTAAAGGGTGGAAGCAACAAAAAAACCACACAGACACATAGACCTGACAGACAAACATAACCAAGACAAGGACAAGATCAAAACCTCATCAGTCACACTAATTGATGGGCTATCAAGAAGGCAAACTGAGGATTTGTGACCAATAAAGTTGCAAAGTTGAGGGGGACTGGGATATTGGAAGGTGGAGGGTGGTGTTCAGTGGGACTATGCAAACTGATGAAGGAAGGTGCAGGGGAAGGTAATTGAGGAGGAACAAAGGAGGAATAGACAGAAAGGAGTTTTTAAAAGGGCCCACTGCGTGGAAAATGGGACCAGTCAGCATGCTTGTCTGACCAAGCCCTACACCTGATCACCGTAGTCTGACCTATTTTACTAAATTTTTTAACTCTCTGTGTAATCTCAGTCTCTGTTCCATGTCTGTGAGTGCTGCAAGGACTAGTGCCAGCTGCTGCGGGGACTGATGTGAGTGAACTGTGTGCCAGCAACTTGACTCAGACCAGGGGTGCGGGCACCCCTGGCCTATGGTGTCAGCTACTGGAGAGAGTGGAGTCTTGGTGTCAGCTACAGGAGTGTGCGGGGATCTTGGCTCCAGACACTGAAACAGGACTGGTGTGAAAACCACAATGGGAGAATGAGGCTAATGAGGGGCTCAGCACCGGTGGCTGGAGCAGGACCACGTGTCACAGCCCATGCGCCTGGTGGCAGCTGTGGGGGAGGAAGTGTCTATATCTTCCCCAAACCATGTGTGCGTGGGGGTGTGTGTGTCATTCACCAACAAACTTCAGGCTGGACTAGCTGGTGAGTAGGTGACCGATGGTGCAGGTAAGAAAGCCCAGGACCCATGCAGGGATGTCCAACTGAGGGGACTTGCCGGTACTCAGGGGACCACAAATATGCATGGAATCATAGAATCATTTAGGTTGGAAAAAACTTTCAAGATCAAGTCCAACCGTTAACCTGACACTGCCAAGTCCACCACTAAACCATGTCCCTAAGCACCACATCTACATGTCTTTTAAATACTTCCAGGGATGGTGACTCAACCACTTCCCTGGGCAGCCTGTTCCAGTGCTTGACAACCCTTTTGGTAAAGAAATTTTTCCTAATATCCAATCTAAACCTCCCCTGGTGCAACTTGAGGCTGTTTCCTCTTGTCTTATCGCTTGTTACTTGGGAGAAGAGGCCGACACCCGCCTCGCTACAACCTCCTTTCAGGTAGTTGTAGAGAGCAATAAGGTCTCCCCTCAGCTTCCTTTTCTCCAGGCTAAACAACCCCAGTTCCCTCAGCCGCTCCTCATAAGCCTTGTACTCTAAACCCTTCACCAGCTTCGTTACCCTTCTTTGGACATGCTCCAGCACCTCAATGTCTCTCTTGTAGTGAGGGGCCCAAAAGTGAACACACTATTCAAGGTGCAGCCTCACCAGTGCTGAGTACAGGCATGTGAACCTAGAGACTGTCATGTGTGTGTGCCTTCACTAGTGAACGTCGGTCCTGATCAGCTGAACAGGAGGAGAGAACTTGGCTGTCTATGTTTTAGTCCTGTACATATGTGCTGTTGAAAGCATCTCTGTGTCTATGTTTATGTTTTATGTGAGTCATGTATGTAGGTGCTGTTGAAAGCAGCGCTGTGTCTGTGGCCATCTGTTTAGCTGGCGCATTATTGTCCTCTGTGTGTGTGTGTGTGTGTGTCTGGGACATGTGCTTAGCCGCATTACCGGTTCAACCTGCAAATGGGAAAGCAGCAGCCAGATCCCTCAGCATAGGCAGAGACATCATGGCCCTGGCTGCCCCAGACTGGGCTCCAATGTCTGGTCAGGAGTAGCCCCCGGCCCCAGAGCTGCTGGAATTGGCAGCCCATCCCTTAACGGGAACTGTACAAGAACAGGATCCTATCCTTGTGTATTTGTTTAGTAATGAAAAAACTCTCCAACCATTGCTAATGCTACTGTTAGCAATGAACTGCAGAACTTTCTGAATTTGTGGACTTGTTTTGCTTGTTTGAATTCCCTGTTTTAGTGTCATTTTAATATTATATAAAAAATAGAGCCTGTATGATATACAGAGCCTGTATGATATACAAATAGAGCCTGTATGATATATTTTATTATATAAAAAATAGAGCCTGATGATATACAAGGTCCTGTAAGTGTACATGCATATTTACATTATTCTGAACAGGTCCATGAATATATATTACACTGTCACAAACTACAAGATATTAGCCAAAGATTGATTATTTTCCATGTTTCCACTCCTGTGATTTTTGGCAGATCCACCTTCTGACTGAATGGGATTGTTGAATGTCAAAGTTGTTAAACCAGTAGCACTAGAACATTGTCAGACTCTTAGCTGTGCTTTAAAAATATACATATGTTACATACTCACATTCAAGAGAACCTCACTCACATGCATAGAGGTCTTGATTTTTAAGGGGTTTCTCTTGAGTCATCATTATTTTAATGTTTTCTTGGATATGGCAATTTATTTTTAATACATTGATCCTAGCAAAGTATGCTAAGTTCTCTGTAGTTGCCAGATGATTGTAATTTCAGAGACGGAGGGAAAAGAATAATAGGCAAATTTTCTCTAAAAATGCCACTTAACAGGAAGATATTGTCTTTGTGTAAAAAGATATCTGTACAGGAGAGGATAAGCATGAAGGTAAGGGACAACTGGAAATCCTTGGCAGTTATTTCTTTGCTGTCCATCACCTGTTTTTACTCTGTCTTGTTTGCTCTTTGCAAGTATTAAATACCACTTATTATCTTCGAGTTTCTTTTCCTCGACGAGGATTTTCTACTTAATTAAAGCTTAATTAAAAGGTTATTAAAATGAAATGAATGTATGAAGATCAGATTCTGGACATACATGGCCAGTGATATGTGTACTGTAAAGCACATTTCCAATACAAAAACAACGAACAAGGGTGAACCATTTCATTAACCAGCATGAGAACACCAAACCAATATTTTAATTATACTTATTATACTGTTCTGTTTTAGAAAAAAATAGATAGTTGCTACTAGAGCACAGGATAAACAATTAACACTGAAGCACCCTTATTAAAAGTAATGTTCATTTAGTATTCATTTAGTATCACAAGTAATGTTCATAAAATTCATTCAAAAACGAATTTTACTTGTGAATTAAAAATTGACATTTCAAAGCTTAATCTTTATGACTTTTTAAAGGTTAAATATTAAGGCTGGGGTTTGGGACAGTCTAGTTTGTGAAAAATAACCACTGAAGTTTCTATGTGTAGTTAATAGAGAAAAACAATATATGTTATAAATACAGTCCTGACCATGGATAATTTGGAGGGGATTCTCTGGGGACTTGGGAAAAGTCAGGATTTTCTCTGTCTACACCTGAATTGCAAGACTCATGGGAAGAGGTTGGGATCAGAAGGAAAATAGTCTCCCCCATTCTGAAAATATGTGGGAAATTTTAAGTTCTGGCAGACCCAGAACTGTCTAGATAGCAAAGTTAGGCACTTGTAGAGGCAGGCAATCCTGGAGAGCCAGCAGATTGTTTGATAGGGTTGTCAAAGCTCCAGGTTAAGTAAGACTTAGATTTCCTGGATCCTGTCCCAGTTTCCATCACCTTTTTTGCCTTTTTATTTTGTAGTTGAATTTCATAGATGGTCTTTAGAAGTCCTGTTCTGCATTCAAACATGTAGACGCAACATCAACAGAATTTTGAACATATTTAAATAAAAATATACACTTGTTAGATGTCTTCAAGTGCCATGTGCCATGTCAGTGTGATAATAGTCTGATATAGTATTGAAAATTGGGAATATATGTTAGAATTTGAAGCAGATAAAGAGTCAGAACATGATAGCAAGGCAGCAAATATATTCCAAATGCTGGCTGGGAAGATTAAGAAGGAAGATTGGGGAAATGAACAGGACTGGATAAAATAGTATGCTTCTAGATGTGAGAAAAATACTTATGGTGGCAACCTGGTATGTGAGAGTACAAGAGAAGCTATTTCTGAAATACCTCTGGGATTACGGACAAAGGGAGCATTAGCTGAGAAATATCCTAGCATTATGTTATGATGAAATACAATGTTTAAGAGAGGTAAACTAATTAGGCTCACATAGCTAAGGTTAGAATAGAGCTTCCACTTTTCCTTTTGGCAAGAAAATCTCAAGAAAATGACTGCTGCTTCATTTCACACAGTTCTGTAATACCTCTACCTTTACTTTTTATCTCAGGTTGCCAAAATTGTTATTGTTACAAGGAAACCTTCCAAAAGAGTTTGCATATACTTTATTTCAAAGCCTATCTTTGTATTATGGGATGACTTTTATTTGGAAAATAGAATCACTGAGCTTGAAGAACTAGAGCACTTTGGCAGAATACTCTACAAAATCTAAGTGTGGGTTCAGTAGGTGAGCCAAGCATAATGGAGCCTTCCCCATTTCTACATTCTGCACAACACACTTGATTCTGGGACACGTGGTGAGACTGCAGTCATGTACTAAGAGAACTGAGTGTATGATTGTGTAAAATTACACTTATTTTCACAACAAGATTTCCATCAGTGAAAGCTATCCTTAGTAGAAACTTTTGTCATAAGGACTAGATTTCAACCATCAGGCTGTGCAAGGACCTTGATTGCTTATTAGTTCTGTAAGTGGAAGGAGAAACCTTGTAGAGAGAACTTTAAAATAGCTATGTCTGTCACTAGGCCTACTAACTATGCTGTTAATATTGGGTCTGTAGTAACAAAATTCTTTCTTCCTTTCTTTAAACCTTGATGGTGGTAGAATGGAAACTGGAAGACTGGCATCATGATTCTGAAAATGAGAATATCAAAAAAATTCATGGTTCTACATGTCCAAGAAGTCATGGGCTCTTCCTCCAATGCACTGCACAGCTGAGTCTGTGAACTGGTAACTAGGTATTGGCATAGAAGAAAGACTTTCCCACAACAGGCATTAGAAAGAAGCCAAAGCAGTGAAGGCAATGCCTTTCATAGCGATAAATGCATGAATTTATGACATTCAGATTGCAAACTTTATGCAGTTGACATACATGCTTAGTATTTTTACCTGTTTCTAGGAGTTTAGGTTATTCATATCTGCTAGCTAAAGGAAGAACATGTGCATTGACATTTAAAAAAAGATGTCAGATCTTAGTGTTCTTATTATTCATATTTATTGTTAAAAAATATATTTTCTGTTTTTTTGAAGGAGCCTGAAATATCCCTTATTGAGTTAACTTGTTAACTTGTGTGAACTGGGTACAGAAAAAGATGCCTGTAAAAATAAGGAAGGGTGGCAGTTCTCTTCTGAATAAATAAATTCTTGTTTGTAAACCAGAAATGAAGCATTGTTTGCTGCCCAAAGGAAAGTTTGTAATACTACAGAGATTAGAAATACCAGATTATGCACTTCTTGAAATATCTGTGAAGAAGCAACTAAGCTGACTTTTTGTACCACAAAAACTTGATGAAAATTTGCTGTGAGAAGATGAGGCCTAAACGTCAAATTAAAAATTTGGTTTATAGTTTTCATATCTCTCTCCTATTTTGTAGCATAAACCTGTGGCTTGATCTTTGTTATTCCAGCAAACCTAATTTAAAATGATCTTGTTTGAAAAAGAAATTCAGGGTACTGATTTGATTTTGAATACATGTTTTAATAAAATACAAAGTGAGCAGAAGTGAGACATTAGTTCTAAGGGCAAATTCTGTTAGAGTAAAAGTAATAACCGTATTCCTATTGACTTTAGTGATGTAGAATCAACTACAGTTGACTAAACTCATATTGCTTTTTTTTATTTTTCAGCTATTTGTAGATTTAAAACAATCTTTTCAATCTGTAACTGGAAATAAAAGAAGCATTAGTGGCAAACTGCATACAGAATGAGGTGTTAGTCTATAGAAGAAAGCTTGTCAACACTGTCTATGAAAGCAACATAGGTCAAGTCATTCCCTCCCCTCTTTTCTTCCACAGGGAGGTACATAACACTTTTACACAGGAAAATGTTTCTGACTCACTTTGTTTACATTGCAGATAAAGCGGGAAAATATTAGGAAAGAAGTTGAAGAATTGACTTTATTTGGAAAACATAATAAAAAGGGAGTTTGAGGGAAGAAGACATAATCTTGTGAAGACCAAAGGGATACAGTGTCCTCCATGATGCATCAAAGATTTATTGCTATAGCTGCAGGGTAAGCAAAAAGACCTTTGATGGAATGGGAGCACAATGGTATCTGCAAGAATGAACCATCTTGCTAAGATGATCGGAGCTGGTAACTGCAGGTGATTTTCTGGTCTCAGTCAAAAAACTACTGATTCAGTTAAGGCAGAATTTCAGCCAGTGGTATTCCACTCAAGTATTTGCAAATTTTCTTCTCAAACTGTCTCTCAGGCAGAGATACAATCTCAAACCTCTAGACTGAGTGATTATTTTGGGATGAGGACTGCTCTATCCTGAGGCTATGAAAATGGGGAAAGATATAACTGTCACTAGGTAATTACCAGTACAGCTACAGACTTTCTGTCACTGCAGACTCTAGGCTAGGTAGGACAGAAAGGTTTCAATCCCCTTTAAGTTCCTTCTCAGCCCAGCAATTTTTCATGTACAGAGGTCATGTAGGTGTGTTGTAGCCTCATATAATAAGGCATATTAGAGTTTTGTATATCTTAACTAAAAAGAAAACTGCTAGATATTCTTGTCAACACTTTTCCGCTGAGATTTAGAAGAATCTTTTTGCCACTGTGTTACCAGCTACTGAAATGAGTAGATAAAATTGCTATGAGTTGTTCAAATACTTAAATTTAATTGACAAGTCAGATTATCAGTGAGAGGAATTATCGTAAATACATAGAAATAGAATGAATTTTTTATTACTTAACCATGCACAGTCATTTATTTGAGGCATAAAAATGTTTGTAGGACATGTAATGACAATAGCATTTTGAAGCAAGGCATTTTCAAGAGGAGAGAAAATAAAAGGTGTCATCAAAAAAAGAGAAAGAAAACAATGACACTGTATAAAATGTGGTAAGAAAGTTTTGAGAAATTAACAATAAGAAATAAATTGAGAAATATAATAAAGAGAGGAGATAAAGTGTAGGACCACTCTGTATTTCACATTTACTGATTGCTTATATGTCAATAAAAGATAGGGTCTAAGTTTCACATTTGGATTCCAGGTGATACTATTTTCCCCCAACCCACAGCTGATCTATAGCATCATATGGCTCATCTGATGTCTTTAAATGACATTAAAAAATAATTTTTTGATAGTCATCTTAATTTTTTCCCATAGTCTCAGCCTCTTGATCATTCTTTTCAGAGTTTGATTAATTTAATTCAAGCCAACCATTAAAAGAATGATAGTGTTACTGCCTTTAGCTGAGCATCTTTCATCGCAAATTACATTGAAGTACTCTCCAAACTGTGTTTACAGGTTTGCAATTACAGTACAGTTCAACCTTCTGGACTTGATTATGGGAATTTCCTCAATGGTTTGAGGAAAGAGGAATACTGCATTTCCCTTGCAATCAGGTATCCTCACCATTTGCTTACCTTTTCACTAATAGGCAATTTGGACCTGTGCCAGTCAGGGTGCAATGGCATGTAGGAAGCCTTCCTGAAAATCATCTCTCAAGCCCTACAGGATGAGCAGGGTAACTCTGCTAAGACATTCTAGCTTCTGTGGGCAGAAGTCTTTATTGTGCTCAGAAATGATGCTTAGTGCAGCTGATGTCCAGGCTAGCTGAATGACCAGGTGCTTCTTTGTACCTTGCTCAGTCATGAGGGCTTTGATTTTGAAGTTAAGGTGGAAGATTGAGTTTGTGCTTCTGATACCACAAAACATGAGAAGAGAGGAAAAGTATAACTCCTGAAACATGTTAGCTACTGTGTTACAACACAGCCTGGGACATGAAGAAACTGCCCAAATATATCCTAACTCCTCCCTCTTTTTTTTCACCAAGGTATTTATAGCTGACCTGCAAAACAATTAAAATGTGAGCTGACAATATCTGCTGATGACACTAAGCTATTCAGTGTAGTATAAATGAGGGGTCACTGTAAAGAGTTGTGGAAAGTTTGCCCAAGCAATAAAATGACAAGTACAATTCAATATAAATAAATGTGATATATGTGAAAAAAATGCTAACTTTACTGCTATTATGTACACAATGATGGGCAAGTCAAATGCTAGGAATTATTAGAAAAGGAAGAGGAAACAAGACAAAACAATCACTATGTCTCTGTATAAATTCATTGAGGGATTGTACCTTGAACCCTCTGTCTAAAACAAAAAGGACATAGGGAAAATAGAGAAGGTACAGAGAAGAGCAGCAAGGACAACTGTAATTAGGGATCACCGGTCTTCAGTCTGCAGAAGAGAAAATGGAGAGTACTGTTGGTAGCAGAATTTAGAAACAGAAGGTGTTTGACGCAATCAGCTTCAGCTGTTTATTGTCTCGTGCAGTACAGAATAAGGAGCTCCAGTGAAACTAGCAGGTCATAGACAAAACACAAACTTCTTTCTATGTAGCTAAGTTGGAATTTCTTTGCCACAGGATGCTGCAGAGGCCAAACGATTACATGAGTTCAAAAAGAACTAGGTAAACTCATGTAAGAAAAACCCTACTGACAGTTATTAAATACCACCAAGCCCTGTGTGGCCCTAAGAGCTGCTGAACATTAAATCATGGGAAGTGAAGTGAGTGTTTTGGGGACATACGACTATAGTGTTGCATTGTTCATATTTGCTTTTCTAAGTATTTGTTACTAGCAAATGTTGGAATAGGTTGACCTTTGATTTGACCCACTGTGGTCCTTATTAAATTCTTATGTTCAAGCTATTACTTTTATCAACTGGAGATCAAGGTCTTTCCACAATCATAGAGAAACAGTAAGGAGCTGGTCAGTAAGGACAGCTCAGGCTGTGTTGTGGTGACAAACTGAAATCACATCAGAAGAAACTAAAGCACTTTTTCCTATTTGAGTTTACAAATATATCCAGTTCTTAAGCATAAGTCTCTTATACTCTGGATAGCTGAGGTCTAATTTAATTGGAAAAGTTTTCTGCAAGTACTCCTCCTGAATTTCTGCAGTAGTTAAAACTTGCATAGGTTGACATTCAAAAACCAGAGTCTACATGTCAGTATGCCTTTAAAATCCTTTATCTCATGGATAGTTTAATAGTCAGAAATATAGGAAGAATTGAATACATCATGATACAATGAACTAAACATTAAGAAGACAAAGGGCAAATACTTTCTCAGACCAATACAGATTTGGGTAATGTCCATTTTATGGTGCTGCACTGTAGTTCATCAAATTCTTCACAAACAAAACTTGCAGTTCCTGCCTAGTGAAAAATTGCTAGAACATACTAATCAACTAACACTCATCTCTTAAACTACAGTTTAGGATTTTTCCCTCCAAAACTGGATAGACTGTTGTAACAGTAATGTACATCTTTCAGATTTACAAATTATCATCAAATACAAAACCAAAATGTTAATAAAGATGCTGTAAACACCTACAAAACCTGTCAAAACTCATTTAAACTTTCATAAATGTTTTGGTGCTCCCTTGAAATGTATGACCCTGAGTTAGTTGTAGCAATAAATAACAAAGCACTGAATCAACTTCCACCTCAAAAGATGTTCAGAAGATACTTCCAGATTATATTTTTCATTAGGTTCATAAATATGCGGTGCATATGTGGCTAATTATGAATTAAAAATGAGTATTTCTACACCAGCAATACTGAAATCATGTATAAGAGAAAAAGAGAAGAAAAATGTCTTCAACTGAGGAAATGCAGGCACCTTCAATTATTAATTCAGTCCAGATTTTGGCCAGGGTATTGTATGATTAGCAACTTTACGATTCTATTATGACTTCTCATAACACCTAGCTACCAAAAAAAAGGTGTTATTTAGATTTCACTTAGATTTTAGACTAAACATATTTAGTCTATTGAATATTAGCCATCATTCCCCAAGGGTTTCTACTTAATGGTCACTCTTCTGTCAAATTGACTTTGCAAAGACTGAAATGTTAAATTCTTTTGAATAGTACTTGCTTTGAAGTCAAATAGATGATTTGCCTGACTGCAGTATTTGCTTATTTGTTTTAAAAGGTGGAATAAATGTGGATATTCACCCTAAGCAACTATTTCCATAAGATTTTTTTAAAAAAAGAACAACAAATGCATTACTGAAAACATGTAAAGATTTTATTTCTTTTGACCACAGTTCAGATAAAACTGGGGAAGTTAAAAAGTGAAATAATATGTCTGGTACATCTTTATATTTTTACTTCATTTCACAGGTAGATACATGTTTCTATAAAGGTTTATTGGGTTTATATGGTGAGGTGCTGGCAGCGGGGCTACAGGGCGGCCTCTGTGAGGAGAGGCCGGGGCTGCCCCATTCAGGACACAGCCGGTTCCAGCCAGCTCCAACCGACCCACCGCAGGGCACGGCTGAGCCCCTCGGCCACCATGGTGGCTCCTCAGGGAAAACAGACTTAAGTAATGGCAAAAATGCCTGACAGAGAGGAGGAGGGAACAAAAAGGAGTGAGAAACAGCCCTGCAGACACCCAGGTCAGTGAAGAAGGAGGGGGAGGAGATGCTCCAGGTGCCAGAGCAGAGATTCCCCTGCAGATCACGGTGAAGCCAGTTGTCCCTCTGCAGCCCACAGAGGACCATGCAGGAGCAGGCTCCTGGCAGGAACTGTGGCCTGTGAGGGATCCACGCCGGAGCAGTCTGTTCCTGAAGGACTGCACGCCATGGGAGGGACCCCATGCTGGCGCAGGGGAACAGCGTGAGGAGGAAGGAGTGGCAGAGACAAAGGGTTATGGGTTGACCGCCATCCCCATTCCCCATCCCTCTGCACCGCTCGGGGTGGGAGAAGGTGGAGGAGCCAGGAATGAAGGAGTGAAGTTGAGCCTGGGAAGAAGGGGGCAGTGGGGGAAAGGTTTTTTGTATTGTTTTGTTTTCTTCTAGTTTTAGGTTGGTCATCATCCTACTCTATTTTTAATTGGCAATAAATAAATTTTTCACAAGTCGAGTCTGTCTTACCCATGACAGTAATTGGTGAGTAATCTCCCTGTCTTCATCTTGACCCACATGCTTTTCCATTTTATTTTCTCCCCCATCCTGTCGAGGAGGGGGAGTGAGAGAGTGGCTGGATGAGGGTCTGGCAGCCAGCCAAGGCCAACCCACCACAAAAGTGTAACCATAAAGTGGAAATTTTAGCCTTTATTCGCCATGAAGATATGATTTGCAGCAGATTTCTTTATATCTAGAGGAAATTTATACAGATGTTGGAGCAAATATAGTGTGATTTTCATTTCACTTTTCATGGACTCATACTGAGTTTTTGCAAGAAAGCTCTAGTAAAATATTTGGAGTACTGAGAATGTGTAGGAGTGAAATATCATTCTGGAAATAAGTGTGAGAATGCCAAGCTTTCCTGTATTCCCATTGTGTAAGGTGCCCAAGTGGGTTTTTCATTTAATTCTTGCTATCCTGTGAAGATAGCCAAGAAGCATGTGAGTGTGTGGGTGCGTACTGTATCATAACAGGCCTGATTTATCTAAAACACTCAAGGGAGAGTTATGAGCTTTTGCTCTGCACCTTTTCAAAGAGATTTAATTAAAATGAAATACTACATGGATGCTGAGGCAGGAGCTGGACTTGTCAAGTACACAGTGCTGCACATTCAGCAATTAAATGTAGGCAAAGGGAACTTTTCTATTACTGATTACATATACATGTATGATTTTTACTGTACTGTTTTAAGCACAGTGAGATATTATAATATGTCCCATTGTACCTAATACATTATTCTTTCTATAGGAGTTATCTTGATTAAATAAGTGACTGGAAATAGGAAATGCATCCAACACTATCTTAAAATGTTCCTTACTGACAGCCATGCAAGATGACCTATGCTTTAATACCATACCATTCAGCCGTCATGAAATGGTTGAGTGCAAAGTAGCAGTGCTTCAAATAGTAGCAAAATCTATAAATGTAAGGATGAGTTTAAAATTAGGCCAAGGAAAAGACTGCTCTGAGAGGTTAGAAAAGAATGATAGATTTTCCAGTACTAGTGTTTTAAAATCTGATATTTTATTGAATGGTGCCACTTGCCCTAGTCAAAATGGTGCTCATTTTAGATGTAAGTAATACTAACTCATTGGGCAGGCCCTCTGTATATGGACAAAATTTACATAGCATTGTCAAACCTGTCAAATGCAATGATGTTTTTTCCTAGAGCTATAAGAAAATGTGTGTTGACAAAACTCATATCTCAGAATTAGGAACATACCGACCTTTGTTCATAATCTTAAGAAAGGAATTTAAGCCTGAACAGGAACAGAGCCATTATTTATCCAAAATGTGATATATTAATCTGAGAATGCTTTGGCTCTGTCAGTGTCTCTGTATATTAAAGGGAAGGTATGGGTGTGGCACCTGGAATTGCATACTCCAAGTTGCTTTAGCTAGCAACTACAGCAGTTCAGGACATGGCATCAAAGAATTCAGCAGATTAAAGCAACGCAGTACTGTGAATATCTTCTCTGATTATTAGCACAAAGTGAAGGCTGTGATGCTGCACCTTCACTGCATTTACTGTTTGTGACACTATGTTAAAGATGTGCCAAACTACAGGAGGCACCAAACAAGTACAAAAATATTTGTATAAAAAGAAATCCAATTTGTGAAATGTTTCCCTTGTTTACAGGATGACCAAGAACCGTAGAGCATTGCATTTTTATTCTAAAATGTCAAGTTAAATGTCTATACCTTTAAGCAATTAAATTCTTCAGAGGTAATTAAAAGACTACATTAGCGTAAAACATTCAGTACTAAGGTTTCTTCTACAAAGGTATAAATATGCAAAATTTCTACTCTTGTGGCAAGTGACCGGCTTTACAACATCACAATGGCACTTACAAAATCCCTTTATAAATCAGTGAATCAAACCTCCAGTCTTTATCAGACAGTGTAAATATTTGATGTTCATAGAAATTTTGTTTGATTAAGTAACATAGGATTGGACCGCATTTCATTGACTGTTTCATGCAAAGAGAATTTCAAGAGATTTTAAACACTGATGCAAGCTGAAATCACTGAAGACATGACTCTGCAACTGACTGAAGAAATTAATCTATGTAATGTTAAGTGCAGATCAGCCATTTAATGAATTTAATAGTAATATTAAATTAACAATACACAAACCAAATTCAACACTAGTTTGCTGATAACCATGATTCATTTTCATGTATATTGAATCACATCTTCCATATTATTTGTTGAACTTATTCAATATATTGTTTTATTGCAGAAAGAATTTTTAATAGAGACTTTTTCTGATCTACCACTAGCAGATTAATTTATTCACAGTACAGCACCCAGTTTGTCAATCTTTGTTTTTGTTTCTAGTGATAAATTATTTAGTTCAAGCAAATCATTGACACCATTCATGCTTGAAATCAGGGCATAAACTACATCTAGAGATCTTAGAGAACAATAATAAATCACTATATTATCTGTATAAATTTCCACTAATGATCTGATATGTAGCAATGGCAGGTCATTCATACAGATTAGAAATAAAAACTGAGTCCAGTCAAGGACTAATAAAATCCATAATCATTATTTAGAGCATCAAAGTCATTATAGATTATAGTATTTCATCTACACATATTTAAATTACAGCATCACTGTCTAAAATATAATAGTCAAAATAGAAGTAACTTCATATACAATGAGCTCATATCAGCCTTTTTGACTCTTTATTATTCAAATTTATTATTCTTTATTTCTCTGATTAGAAAGAAAATATTAAATGAATTGTTTAACAATGTACTTGTTTGGAAGTTGTTATACCTCTGGACAGGAGTGACTAAAATTGCTGTAAACGATATCTATAAGAACCGATAAGAAAATGGAAAGCACTGCAAAGCACAAGGCATGGACAAGGAATTGGGAGGAAAATCAATGGATCAGTATCTGCTCTGATTTATAACCTTTGCAAACACATGATGTTGGATTTCAGTGCTTATAAATCATTATCTCTCTACTGGAACTAATGGAACGATTTGTGTTTAGGCTATTGGAAGCTCTGTCCAACATCTAGAAGTAGAGACTGAATAGAAGAAGAGAAGAGAAGAAGTGAGAGAGAAGTAGAGAACTAGCAGACAGGGACCGATTTGGCCCTGTCTGTTTTATTGAAGGCCTTGGACATTAATGAAAGTACTGCCTGAAAAAAAATGCCCATGTTTATTTTTATTCCTTTTCATTGATGACCATCAGTGGATGTAAATGAGAGGCCTGTCTTTTTTCTCCCAGTCATTTAATATTACCTTGTTTGTAAACTCTAGTATAGTTACTTAAAGTAGAAATATAAATTAATTGCTTAATACCATTTGCTCACAGACTATGCCAATTCTGCTCTGTCAGCAGTCTCCTTCATTCGATATGTACCTGCCAATACATAATGTCACCCCCTTTCTTAAAAACTGGAAGGATTAAAAACAAAAGAGGAAAATAAGAAGTTATCACTACGGGGTGGCAGTTCAGAGCCATCCCCATCAATAAAAGACATTGTCTCTTAGGTTCATTGAAGTTTTACATCTTTTCTGTTACTTTGCAGCACAAACACCTCTCCCACCATAAAGGTTAGAAAGGTTTCTTTTCTTCTTTCTACATCTCTATGGTGAAAATAGGGAAGATAGCATGTTTCCAGATTCTGACTGAATTGCAATTTGTTCTGGAGAACTGTGATCAAGTTACAAACCAAAGTGAGGGCAGGGTTTTCTTTGCAGGATGTGGTAGTCCACGTAAAGAATGCTGATGCTTTAGCACAGTGGCACCCTAAGGGAAGAGACCTGTATGCGAGGTCTGAAGGAGAACCTGTGATTTATAAGGCAATTCAAATCCAGGGTTCAGAGGTGACTCTAGGAGCAGTAGACACTGAGACTTTTCAGGCTACGTGCAGCAAAAAAAGAAGTTCATACCCTCAGGGGAAGATACTGAGCTGATCAGGGGGTAGTGTAAAAATCCTCATCTGAAGATTCCTGGCTTCATTTAGTTTCCTTCTTGTAAAACTTGATCAAAAGCCAGTAGGTAACATTTTTTGTGACAATAGTGTTGTATGTTCTGGTTCCCCCTCCTAGGGACCAGTATTTTATCTAGGGTAGATTAAAGGCTGAATAAACAAGCAGTGTTTATGGGCTGCTCCTTGTTTTGGAGTATTCAGACAAAAGATCTACCCTGAACTACACTAAGAAGGGAACAGCAAGAGAAAATACAGGTGTTACAGACAGCAAAGAAGTAGTAATGTAAATGCAGCTGGCCAACCCTGACGTGGCTAAACTAAGATGACAGGAACATGAGAAATGGCAGAAAAGAAAAACTATGTATAAAGAGAGGCATTACCTTACAGAACTGCTGACCAAGGTGGAATTTTCCAGGGCAACCACATCATGAATAACAAGTGTAAAAAGTCAGCAAAACTGAGACCCCTGGGGAAAGAGTAAAAAGAACTATCTGGCTTCTTTTGGAGGGGATGATGGTGGTAAAGATGAAGAAACTGGACCGTGAAAAGAGCTGTAGAAGGGGTAGTAAATAATGTGATTGGGGCTGATCAGGAATACATCACCCATGTCGCCTACTCCACAGTTTGAAGCAGGACACTGGAACCATTCTTTCCAGTCTACTCATGTCTGACCTACCTCCATGACCAGAAGGGACACGTGGGTGATTTTCCCTATCATCAGTGAGGGAATATCAGGAGATCTCTTCCTAACATCAACAAGGGGATGCCTGGAGAGTACCACTTACCAAGGCTTTTTCCTCTCCTTAGCACTCTTAACTGACTGTCCCATTACAATGCCTTTTTTTTTTTTTTTTAATGACTCAATGGCTTAAATTATAGAGGTGAAGAATCCCCCTTCCTCCACCATTCTCATGCTGCCTTTACTCTGGGAAGGGTGTTCATCCTCAATACAAGAACAGTAATTTGAACCTTTTAATATGGAGAAAACTAACTGCTAGGTTACAAGGTTTCTTTTCCAAAAGTCTCTATGTATTTTGCAATGAAAATGGCAGTGATCAATGAGTTGTGTACTCCATTTAAAGCCCACCTTGATAATTTCTAAATCATGATATAGATATGTGAAATACATTGTATTGTCTTGTCCTCTAATGTAGACTATGTTTACATTTGTTTTTAATAAAGGTATTATTTATTCTCAGCAATAGGAGAGGATCAAACTCACTCTTTTTGTTTTTGCAGATAAAACCCTATGGTTCAAGCAGAGGAGTTGAAGAGAAAATTCTGGGGGAAAAATAAAGCAAACTGCATTTTTAAATGTGGTAATGATGTAGCAAAGGGAATTTAAGTGGTTGAATCCAACAGTTTAGCTTGGAATGTGTAAGGCCAATAGTTGAATTTTATTTTTTTAACCTGTCATTTTAAAATATGCTTGTTCGCACTCTGACATATTGTAGCATCTAAAAAAAGCTGGGTATATTTTAGATTAACAGCATGCATCTTTAATTATGCTCTCTTTAGTTAATAGTTTTGAGAATTTTGCTGTATTAAAGAGCTTTAGCCCATCAAAAAGGTTTTCCTGAGCTTCTCTGACTCTACATCATAGCAGACACCAATGTCACACCAGTCCCTAGGGGACTGTCAGATGCATGTACCCTAAACTTCCTCCCACAGAGATTCAAAGAATTACTGCTTAGTACTTACATTCAGGCTTTGTTCTCCATGTTAAATATTCCGCTCTGTACTACTCTGTGTGGCTGTACATCAGTTGATAGCCAGCAGGGCTAGGTTTTCAGATTAAATAGTATTAGCTCTGATTAAAAGAAGCAGTATCCAAGAGAATCACTTGCTATCAAAATTGAGCTTCAAATAAACTTCTCTGTTCATACCATGATGATCATGCTTTATTGCTAGTTCTCCGTTATCAAGTGGTAATAAACTCAAAATCTATCTATATATATATATATAAAGAGATTATTCCTTGTTGCACATCAGACAACAGAGAGACTCATTTATATTTTCCTGACAGTGCTAGGCACAATAAGGGTCAGAAATTGCATACAACATGTTTATTCAGATCTGCCGTTCTCACCATTTCTTGATATACCCACATACATTCAGTGACTTTAAGAATAAGCTATTTCCTCACCAGGTTCACACATGGAGGCATGGCCAAAAATCACAAGTACCAGGCGGTAGACCGAGTTTGCTAATTGTAGTTGGATTTTGGGATCTCAGCCTTCAAGAATGACGTTGGCAAGCCAGAACAGATAGGGGATAGGGGATTAGGTTTGTTGTATGATTTGGGGTGAAATGGATTCTAAGGTCCTCCAATTCAAACACCTGCTGAAAGCAGGCCTAACTCTGGAGCTAGATCAGACTGCTCAGGGAATGTCTTGCTGAGTTTTTAAAAGCTCCAATGATGCAGATTCTGTAATTTTCATGGGCATGTTTTTTCAATGCTTCTAGTCCTTATAATGATTAACACTTTTTTTTTTTTCCTAATATCTTGCCAGAAATTCTGTTGCAGCACTTTGTGACTGTTCCTCTCATCCTTTCAACATGCAGCTGTGATAACAGTCTGGCTCCATATTCTTTACAGATCCTCTTAAGTCATTGACGACAGCAATAAAACCCTCTCTATTCCTTCTCTTCTCCAGGAGAACAAACCCAGTTTCCTCAGCTTTTCCTTGTATGTTGGCTTTTGAGGGACACCACTTTTACCAGGCTGCCAGTTAGACTTACAACTGTGACTTCATTCACAGGTCAAGCCAGATTTTCAGTCACCTTTAAGACTGTCCATTCAATCCATATCTTCCTAATTCAGCTACAAGGATGCCATGGGAGTTCAAGTATTCTACACTCACCCAAAGATCCAGTCATCATGAAAGGCACTCATGCTACTTAGGCACAATTTTACCCTTGGCACCTCTGTGCTGGCTGTTCCCTGTCACCTTCTTGTGCTTTAGGCATCTGGACATGCCTTCCAAGAGGATTCAATTCATAGACTTCCCTGGTACTAGGGTGAGGCTGACCTACCTGCAGTTCCCCCAGCCTTCCTTCTTGCCCTTTGAAGATGGAAATATTTAGCTTTTCCGATCAGCAGGGACCTCTTCATCAGGGACCTTCCCAATTACTATCACTTTTCAAAGGTGATAGAGTGGTGCTGCAATGACATTGGCTATCCTGGATATTAACCGGCCTTGCCTTGCCTTGCCTTCCTTCCTCTCCCCTTCCCTCCCCTCCCCTCCCCTCCCTTCCCCTCCCCTCCCCTCCCCTCCCCTCCCCTCCCCTCTCCTCTCCTCTCCTCTCCTCTCCTCTCCTCTCCTCTCCTCTCCTCTCCTCTCCTCTCCTCTCCTCTCCTCTCCTCTCCTCTCCTCTCCTCTCCTCTCCTCTCCTCTCCTCTCCTCTCCTCTCCTCTCCTCTCTCCTCTCCTCTCCTCTCCTCTCCTCTCCTCTCCTCTCCTCTCCTCTCCTCTCCTCTCCTCTCCTCTCCTCTCCTCTCCTCTCCTTTCCATTTCTGGAGTCTTCTAAAACAGTGAAGAGGACATTCAGTTTTATGCTTAAAAAGATGGAAAGAAGCCATAGAATTTGCCAGCCTAGTTGCTGAAATACAGATTTTCTATTATTACCACAGATGTTAGATAAAGTTTTCCACAACTGACCTCTTTGAACTCTATGCAATAAAGATGGAAAACTCAAAGGTCGGCTACTTAGAAAATAAAGGCATTTGTTCACTTGTACAAGGTATCTTTGCAGTCTATGTCATCATTAATTGTACCACTATTACCCTAAACAGATGTCTATTTTTATGTGCATATGTTTGAAGACCATAGAAACTATTCTTTCTAAAACATTGACCACTGATATAATGATTCACTTCTGTCCAAAAATGTGTGCACTATAACAAGCTGCAGAACCAAGGCATGCAGTAGACCTGCATAATTGGATTTCATCTTGATAATTTGGCATACAATGCTGTGACAAAAAATGTGATCATAATTGTCTGGTTAACGGACATGCTGGACAGCTGGTGAAATGGATGGGTACTTGTGCTAGAATAAATTTGTACATATCATAGTGTGAAAAAAATAAGTGATGAGATTTTTATTTTATCATACAGTAGCAGTTTCATGCTGTAATAATTCTAGTGTACCGCATACTGTACTGCATTGCATTTATCTGAAAAAAAACAGCCCCAAATTGTTCTAGGCTGTTCTAATTGTTCTGCCGTTAAATTATACCAGGACAATGGAAAGCAAGATTCAAAACCAGTGTGCAATGTGATGTATGCTGTCATCCACATATGAAATCTTTCAATAGATTACAGTTGACATAGGTAAAAAAATAATTTCTCTATTCATATTCTTCATATTCAATTCAAGCAGCTATATTTTTTAACTTGTCTTGTAAATTAATAAGCTAACATGAGAAAGAGCAATCCTGCCTCTGTTGATGTCAATGGAAAAAATTCACTTGGCTTCATTGCCAATTATTGTATTTTACATGTATCCTAATATGAAATAAATCAGCTGCACACTAGCTTGATAAACTAGAGAAGTATGACCAAAAACAATGAACAGAGGCCACAAGCTCCATGTTCTGAAGCTTGTACTTGACATTTTCCACAAGCTGGCAAACACAGGGTTACGTTTTTTGTGGGGGATATATATTCATCAAAAAGATTATAATTCTCTCAGTGAAAAACAGTACAAATTTTGTATAATGCAGTATTTCATTTTCTGAGAACAGAAAACAAATGTAAGTGAGTCCCAACATGAGGGGCTTAAGTTGAGCCGGCAGGGAAGAAGACCGGCCTGGCTGAATAGAGAGCTCTGGCTCAAGCTCAGGAAAAAGAGGAGAGTCTATGACCTCTGGAAGAAGGGGCAGGCAACTCAGGAGGACTACAAAGGTGTAGCAAAGCTGTGCAGGGAGAAAATTAGAAGGGCCAAGGCTGAGCTAGAGCTCAATCTGGCTGCTCCTGTAAAAGACAACAAAAAATACTTCTTCAAATACATTAGCGGCAAAAGGAGAGCTAAGGAGAATCTCCAGCCCCTAGTAGATGGAGGAGGGAACACAGTGACCAAGGATGAGGAAAAGGCTGAGGTACTTAATGCCTTCTTTGCCTCAGTCTTTAATAGCAGGGCCAATTGTTCTCTGGGTACCCAGCCCCCAGAGTTGGAAGATAGGGACAGGGACCAGAATGGAGCCCCCATAATCCAGGGGGAAATGGTTAGTGACCTGCTGCACCACTTAGACACTCACAAGTCTATGGGGCCTGATGAGATCCACCCGAGAGTACTGAAGGAACTGGCAGATGTGCTCACCAAGCCCCTTTCCATCATTTACCAGCAGTCCTGGCTAACTGGGGAAGTCCCAGCTGACTGGAGATGAGCAAATGTGACACCCATCTTCAAGAAGGGCCAGAAGGAGGACCTGGGGAACTACAGGCCTGCCAGCCTGACCTCGGTACCGGGGAATCTGATGGAGCAGATCATCCTGAGTGCCATCACACGGCATGTAGAGGATAACCAAGGGATCAAGCCCCGCCAGCATGGGTTCAGGAAAGGCAGGTCCTGCTTGACCAACCTGATCTCCTTCTACGACCAGGTGACCCACCTAGTAGATGAGGGAAAGGCTGTGGGTGTTGTCTATCTAGACTTCAGTAAAGCCTTTGACACGGTTTCCCACAGCATTCTCCTGGAGAAACTGGCTGCTCATGACTTGGATGGGTGTGCTCTTCGCTGGGTAAAGAACTGGCTGGATGGCCGGGCCCAAAGAGTGGTGGTGAATGGAGTTAAATCCAGTTGGCGGCCGGTCACAAGCGGTGTTCCCCAGGGCTCTGTGTTGGGGCCAGTTCTGTTTAATATCTTTATCAATGATCTGGACGAAGGGATCGAGTGCACCCTCAGTAAGTTTGCAGATGACACCAAGTTGGGCGGGAGTGTCAATCTGCTTGAGGGTAGGAAGGCTCTGCAGAGGGACCTGGACAGGCTGGATCGATGGGCCAAGGTCAATTGTATGGGGTTCAACAAGGCCAAGTGCAAGGTCCTGCACTTGGGCCACAGCAAGCCCATGCAGCGCTACAGGCTTGGGGAAGAGTGGCTGGAAAGCTGCCTGGCAGAAAAGGACCTGGGGGTGTTGGTTGACAGCCAGCTGAATATGAGCCAGCAGTGTGCCCAGGTGGCCAAGAAAGCCAATGGCATCCTGGCTTGTATCAAAAATAGTGTGGCCAGCAGGACTAGGGAAGTGATCGTGCCCCTGTACTCAGCACTGGTGAGGCCACATCTCGAATACTGTGTTCGGTTTTGGGCCCCTCACTACAAGAGAGACATTGAGGTGCTGGAGCATGTCCAGAGAAGGGCAACGAAGCTGGTGAAGGGTCTAGAGCAGAAGTCTTATGAGGAGCGGCTGAGGGAACTGGGGTTGTTTAGCCTGGAGAAAAGGAGGCTGAGGGGAGACCTTATTGCTGTCTACAACTGCCTGAAAGGAGGTTGTAGAGAGGTGGGGGTCGGTCTCTTCTCCCAGGTAACAAGTGATAGGACAAGAGGAAATGGCCTCAAGTTGCACCAGGGGAGGTTTAGACTGGATATTAGGAAATTTTATTTCACTGAAAGGGTTATCAAGCATTGGAACAGGCTGCCCAGGGAAGTGGTTGAGTCGCTATCCCTGGAGGTATTTAAAGGACATTTGGATGAGGTGCTTAGGGACATGGTATAGTGGTGGTCTTGATAGTGTTAGGTTTACGGTTGGACTCAATGATCTTAAAGGTCTTTTCCAACCTATATGATTCTGTGATTCTGTGAAAATCACAGTTATTAGTTAAACTCTTGAAAAGTCCTCTGCATGTTGCAAATTCTAAGCTTTTTCTCAATAAGGTATGAATCAGTTAGAAGGAAGACATATCCTGCACAGTTTTCTGTCTTTGAGAAATCAAATCTGCAAACATGAATGGTTTGGTAAACTTAACTTTAACCAGAAAGTAGCTGGTTTATGGCTGGACCATAACGTAGAGACACTGCAGAAGTATGGGATTCCCAAGTGAACATGAGTGGAGGATGCATGCTTACAGCCTGCCTGCCTGTATTCTCTGAAGGATGACCAAGCTGGTGTAAGTGAAATCAGGTGCTTTGGACCAAATTTGTAGTTTACAGAGCAGGAAAGCCAGTAATTTACTCAGGAGTGAATTGTAAGACATGATGCTCCCTCCCTTTCATGACTCACATGAGTCTGATGGACCAGGTTGCTGACAAGGAAGAATATAGGGTTGATTGCATATCTGTTGCGCTTGCTGGCAAGGTGTACTAAGCCCAGATTCAGTGCTTTGTTATCATGCCTCTGTTGAGAGCAACACATAATTTGGGCAATGTTTACTGAGATGAAATTTAGTAAGTCCAAATATTGGATTCTGCACCTAGGATGGAGTAATGCTGGGTACAAGTATAAATTGGGAGAGGAGTGACTGCAGAGCAGCCCTGCAGAAAGGGATCTGGGGGTGCTGGTCGACAGCAGGCTCAGTATGAGTCAGCAGTGTGCCCTGGCAGCCAAGAGGACAAACCGCATCCTGGGGTGCATCAAACACAGTGTAACCAGATGGTCAAGAGAGGTGATCATCCCACTGTATTCAGTGTTGGTGCGGCCTCACCTTGAATACTGCGTTCTGGGCTCCACAATTTACGAAGGATATGAAGGTACTCTAATGCGTCCAGAGGAGGGCAACAAAGCTGGTGAAAGGTCTGCAAGGAATGTCCTATGAGGAGTGGCTAAGGATTTTGGCTTTGTCTAGTTTGGAGAAAAGGAGGCTGAGGGGCGACGTCATTGCTCACTACAGCTTCGTGAGGAGGGGAAGTGCAGAAGGAGGTCCTGATCTCTTGTCCCTGGTATCCTATGACAGGACATATGGGAATGATTCAAAGCTGCATCAGGGGAGGTTTAGACTGGACCTTAGGAAGCATTTCTTTACTGACACAGTGGTCAAGCACTGGAACAGGCTTCCTAGAGAGGTGGTCAATGCCCCAAGCCTGTCAGCATTTGAGAGGCATTTGGACAACGCCCTTAACAACATGCTTTAACTTTTAGTCAGCCCTGAAGTGGTCAGTTGGACTAGATGATCATTGTAGGTCCCTTCCAACTGTAAATTATTCTATTCTATTCTATTCTATTCTATTCTATTCTATTCTATTCTATTCTATTCTATTCTAGTCCATTCCAGTCCATTCCAGTCCATTCCAGTCCATTCCATAATATTCTATTCTATTCCATTCTATAATATTCTATTCTATAATTACATATATGAAAACAAAAATGCAAGTGAGTTGTGTCTGCTTTGGCAATGTCATCCTGTCATCCTGTTGGATCTCAGGAAAGAAGTAACACTGACTTCAAGCTCAGTAATGTCTTCCATAACAGGAAAGCAACGAAGATTTTCTCTGGACTCAGGGAAGTGCTGCATGTGCCATCAGGGGTGCTAAAACAGTCTTTCTGACTATTTTCTGTTAGTGAAGCACCACACTATTAAGCAGAATATATATAATTGCTTCTACAAATCATTATCATAAGTCAGTATTTTTAGTGTATACTAAATAAAGCTGAATTGATGACATAAATACTTGCAGAACCTTGCTTTATTTGTATGAATAGACTATCACTGTTTGCAAAATACTGCCCAGCTCATTCAGCATAACTAACTGAACAATACCCGTCTCTGTCTAGAGGAGCTATAGTCAGTTTAAGACTTGGATATTACCTAGCACTGAGAAGACGAGGGAACTTTGTGGTGATGCTAACACTAATCCCAATTCTTAGTAGGTTTGTGCATGGTAAGAAGATATGATAAAATTATATGTGAAACCAATGGAAGCTTGTTACTGAATTTGGTGCAGGCAGGATTTCACCCTGATGTTTTAGATCTTTTAAACAAGTACACAAAATAAACTGCAGTAACTCTTCCATCTGTTCAATGATGAGCAGCTAATCAGCTTTTAGATTTGAACAGATATTGCTAACTAACATATTTTTTAAAATCTGATATTTACATCACTAACCAAACTTATTCAGAAAAGCCAAAGAGTTCTAATGGCACTTTGTGCACTTTCTTAATAAATAAATAAATAAATAAATAAATAAATAAATAAAATCTGTCCCTAGAAAAAAGTCTTTATCCAAATCCTGCTTCAGTCTTTCATTTTCATTTTTAGCTTCTACTACATAAACTTCATCCCACTTGCTCCAGACTCGCTGGGAATACCAGTGAGATAAACTGTGGGGTTTTGCGTTTATGTCTACTTTACCACCTCTAATGTGCTGCTCTTCTGTAATGTACAACAGGCTTCTCTCACCTAACATTTTCAAAGTGCTGTGAATACAGTAAGGGGTAGACTAGTGCCTCCTGTTCTGGTTGTGTAGTGTTACTCAGATGATGGAAATTCTTTCCTAAGTGATATCTTTGGACATGTAGAAGATGTGAACAGATCTACAGCTGATATAAAACTCAAGTGTAAACAATTTCTATCCCAAAGGGCATTTCTAAATAACCCCCAGTACAGAGGATTCCGACATGGGATACAGTCCTTTGTGGACACAGTGAGCTTATTTTGCAGAATAGAGCTCAACATATTTTGCAAGGTTGGTTAAGAGCTATTTTGTTATCAGCATATTATTCTGCTGATACCGCAGGTTACTCAACAAAGGGAGACTATCATGCTCCAGTGAAGCCAAAGGCTACTTCTTAGGACACAGGTCTACCTCTACGGAATAACCAGCAGAATGAAAGCTTTAGACCTTATTCCTGAATAAATTGGCAACTGCTAGGAGAATTCTCCCTACAGAGTGAATCTGTACCTTTGTTCTGTCTCATTCCTCACTGATCATAAAGACGAATATATTCTTACACAGCAACGATGTGAGTTTTGCCTGCTCAAGAATGACCTCATAAAAAATAAAGAGGAATCCTTTCTATTATGGAAATTTTTAGGATAATACTACCTCTTTTAATAGACCACATAAATATCTCTTAGGTCTACAATTTCACTTCCTTTAAATATAAAATTCTGATGTCATAAATTTTAGTGTATTGTTTAAAAAGGTAATAATTTATAATGAATTTCCATAAATTTTTTGTTTTAAAATTAATTATTAAAATTTTTAAAGATAAAATTGGAATTAACTTTAATTTGAAGATTATACTTGACATCAGTAAGTAGCAGGTTTCTCTAATCTGTCCAAATCTATTTACACACAAAACCCCCATTATTTTCTCTGCTGCTTCTGATATGGGAACAAGCATTATAAATTCTACAACTTTTAAGAAATTTAGACAACTAAGATTTCAAGATATATTTTTAGACCTAATACAAGACTTCTGAAGTGTGTGTGTACATTCTGTTAAATTTTTGCGTACACAATGCTTCAGTTAAGAATTTATACTTCATCTGTTTTCATTTTCAGAAATGCTTGCCATTTCCCTTTTTTGGACAACCTAACTCAGTAAGTTAAGTTGCTTCGGTTAGCTGACATTAAAATATAAAATCAAGCATTTGAAATCTAATGCATTTCACAGAATGAAATTCCTTTTTGCTTATTCTGCTTGCCATGATGCAATATTATGACCAAGAATTGTAGCAAATTCTTCTTTGTATATTAACATGCACTAATGCACCATCACAACATGCAAAATCAGATAGCTGTAAACAAAAGACTATATAATGAAAAACTATTTGCATTTGTGAAAAAGTATTAGTATTTCATCTTTATGAGGATGACTCCAACATTCCTAACTTCATCATGCTTATCACAAAAACAGTAATTATGCAATTCCTATTAATGTAACTAAAAGTAATTTCTATAGCTAAATAATATTTTAAAATCCTTTATTGAGTTAGCTATCTTATGGGGGCATGCCTGACCATTTCCCTGTGTTCATATCTAACAAATGAAATACGTACTTTAATTCTAAAACTTTTTTGGCAAATAATAATAATGATCAGTGACTTGTGTCTGCAAGATTAAATTATGGCTCACCTAAAGCTTACTTTTCAGTATTATGCAGCATATGAACTGGATAATTAACTGGAAATGTATTTATTCTTATTTCCCATTAATTTGTGGATAGAATTGTGTCTCCTAAGTTTAGCAGTAGAGTTATTATCCACAAATAATAACACTTTGTCATTGTTTAAATCATTTGACTGTAGTATACTTTCTATATTTTCAGAGTTCCAGTGCTGCTTCATTACTGCCTTGAAAATCATCAAGCAAAGAATGAACTATTACATTTCCAAGTGGGTGGTGATTAAGAAACTTGGAAACATTTTTATATTTGCATGTATTTAAGGCATCAGTGACTACTGAGAAAATTATGTCCTTTTCATCTAAGACTCAGTCTAAAAAGATGACCATTTCAACTAAGAGTTTATACATTGTTGGCAATCCAGGATACTCTAGTCCTGTCAGGATGTATCATTTCAGCAACGGGTAAATCTTGGAACATAAGATCACTGTTGAGTGATCCATGTGAATGTCTATGGGTGACATTGCAGTACGCTGTTGCTCCTTTCACTGGCAACACTTTCGCTTTTTTTGTATTTTGGTGATTGTTTAGAAATACAAAATGTTTTAGTAATTTTGTTCTCAGAAGCTATGCTAGAATTATTTTAATAGTCCTATCCATTCACATGCTGTCTTACATCTGACAGTCCATTATAAGTAGCTGAGAAACTTCTACTTCATAAACTACAGCTCATGATACTTACTTCTATCGTTACTGACCCATGCAAAATCACTTCTCTACTTATTCTAGGAAGTTCCTCCTCCTTTAGCAACACTGCCATCACAGTCACTGTCAGGGGCACAGCCTACGTGGGATGCAATCAACCAACTAAAAGCACACAAATGATATTATATGCAACCCTTGATCGGAATCCTTTTCCTGCTTCCCATTCTGTGTTTATTGTGTTGAAAGGCTATAGTCAGTGTACCTCTTTTAGTCTCTCATTAGTATACTGTAAAAATAATCTCTGAATATTGAAGGAGTGATCATAAAAATGAACTTAGCTCAAATTCTTTACACCAAGTTGGAGCTGTTCTGGAAACATATTTCAAAGTTGTATGTTTACTTCAATGATAGTTAAATTTTTTCTATGTGAAATTTTAGAGATTTTTGATATATGTCAGTTCTATATTTTTATTTTTAAATGATTTTTCTTGAAACTGAGTGTACAGGACTTGATCAAGAAACTGGTAAGTGGGAAATAGGAGCCTGCAGCAAAGAGACCACTGATTTATATGAGAGGATTTGGGGTTTCTGTCTCAGTCATTCCCAGTTCTTTGCTTGACTAACAAGTTTTCATGCAGAAGTCTCAGTGTATGATTTGATAAGTTTTGGAGGAATTTAAGGTTTTATTCATTTCAGATCTCTGTTGAAATTCTCATCAAGTTGCAGTACTAAACTCAGTACTATGAAGTCCACCTTCCATAATCCCACAGGAGTACAAAATGCACCTGTTGCACAGTATAATGGAAGTCTGTGAGAAGTGCAGCTCTCGTCCATACATGTGTTGCTGCATCTGGATGAATAGTTCTGGAGAACTGTGCTAAGTCCTTTCCACCCTGTGTCTAAAGAAGCTGATGAGATACTATTACTTAAAGCCCAACCCTACAGATGTATTTAACAAGTCTTTCCAATAAAACATATTAGTGTTCATAAAGGCTAAGCTTTTATTATTCACATTAATGTGCCTTTCCAGCTGGAGATTGCTATAATAATTATTATAGTCTACTATTCTTATCTAGCTTTACAGTACAAAACGAGAGGTCTGGTACAATATAGGATTTTAACAGACAAACTCTCAACCACAAAGCTGCATCAATGGTTTTTATTTCAGATATGCTATGCAGGACAGCTAGGACAACATGAAGAGTGATTTTTTTCTGAACTTTATGATTAGTTTTTATCTAAAGATTAAGACTTGTATTACAAGATCTGTACCATTATGAAATGAAATAATCTAAACTTCAACATTCTTGCCCTCAGTTAATGAGTCTTTCACAAAGATTATCATGTTCAATGTAGAAAGTTTTGGTAAGAGTTGATAATTTTTTTCTCTTCTAAATTTTACAAGCCTTTTCAAATTCAACAGAGAGAAGCTATTTCACTCATCTCAATTTGGTAATCTTCGGCAGCCAATGTGGCAAAATCTAGATGTTTTAGTTAAAATGTTGCTCTTTATTTTGACAGCTTCTGAAAAGCATAAAAATATTGTTTCCAGGTAACGGAGCAGCATGCTGGGATGTTCGGTATAAGCAGGTAAGATTATAGGTTGCAATAGAAACAAAAATAAAACAAAAGAAAACTTTTCCTGCAGGCCGTGAAGTGTTAAGTAGAGCTTCTGTATCATCACCCCTTCAGCAGCAGCTATTTTTCCTCTGTACAAAACAGATAACGGCTTTTACAGTGACATTTATTTCTCTGCCACTTTTTCCCTGAATATTTCTATCCATTTTTTTTCTCATCTTAAGAAGCCCCATGTTGTCATGCTCTATTGTCATTGGGGACTGAACTGGCTGTGCAGGTCCAGTTAATCTCCACCACTGTTGGATGACACCAGTTTCATCACATTTATGGCGTTTCATTCACACAGGTCAGCTTTGGCTTTTGGTTGATGACGCTTCTTAAATTCCATAAGGATTTTCATGGCCTACTGAAATACTGACTCTGGAAAAGGAGAAAAAAAAAGGTGCTGGTTGTTTCCGAACATTTTTCATTCATTGATTGCTATGCCAAAATGCTTGTAAGATTGCAGTCTCTGTAGAAAACCTGTGATTAAAGGACAAATCAACAATAATTTCTCAAGAAGCTGAAACCTTTAATCTTCAAATGGCTACTTCTAGAGTCTTGCCAAGAATAATCTGGAAAGGATAAAACTCAAAATATAATTACAGGAAAAACCAATCTTAGGGCTGTTTTACTGCTAATAGAGAAGATGATGTTAAGCTGTGTTACCAATCAGACTGAATACATGGCAGCTTGGGGATCAGCTGGTTTAACAAATGGGGAAAATTGTTTATCTCAAAGAACAAGATTAAAGAATGTGAGTTTTGAAGTTGTCATCAAAGTCTCAAACTCAAGTCCTTAACAGTATTTATATGCAGTAATAAAAGGTACATAAAGTGGCTCTCAATCTACAGTCTGGTGACTAACTACTTGGCAGGTACTAGTAATAGCTTAGTGGTGAGCCAGTATTCTGCACCCAAAATATGGCCTTCTTTGGGTCATTGGAGTAGGTGTCTTATATCTTTTAATGTAGAAATGAATGGTCACATGTGGGAATTGTATCCCTGGTGTGAAAACACTGGACTAGAAAATAGTCCCATACTTCTTAGTTAGGAAAATGCTCATAGAACAAGATTGATTTGGTGTAACTGGAGCTTAGATATGTCAGAGAGAACAAAAGTAAAAAAGAATGTTAGATCAGAGGAATATTCATACCATTTCAAGAAGTTACTGCCCCACACTTGAAAATTGCTGACCCTCATCTGAGCTGCAGTAACCCCTCCTGTGCACATCTTAGCTTGCTGCAAATGCAAAGCAAAATGGAGTTGTTTAAAAACCAATTGTTTCCCTTCATATATGAAGGTGCCAATACAGTGTCTCTTACTGTGGCTCAGCTAAGGGCTGAAGCTTCTAGTAAAAGAGCTATAACCTCTTAAGGACACCTTAACCTGAACAACCCCTACCTTGTGATCATGCTTATCTGCTAAAAAATTTGGCAATTTGAGCTTTGAAGCTTCACTTGAGAACTGTTTTTTGTTCCTAGAAATCTCAAGATAGGCAGCACTGTGAGTAAATGTCCTTCCATGACAGGAAAGTGTATTAATAAAATAAGCAAGATATAACCATAACAAGAAGCAGTTTGGATAAGTGATCTTAACTGCTTTTCAGCACTCACATCTGTGATGATTAGTATAGTGAGAAGACAAATATACTAAAACAAAGGCAAAGAGTGAGTCTTCAAAACGGAGCCAGGCCTGTTTGCAAAGAGCATTAAAACTGGAACAAATTACTAATCTGGGAGGGCTGAAGGGAAGGGGGACAATGTCCTGAAAAGAATGGGTTAACTTCTGTAGGCAGTCTGTTAAAAAAACTAATTTGTTTTCTTGGGTGTAATTGTTATATCTGTTACTGTTAGAAGATCTGTTAATGAGATTGGAGAAAAAGCCATTTACTTCACTGATTATAGTTATCTGCATATGATTTCTAGAAAACATAGATATTTCAAATGAGGCCTAGAACGTCTGAGTTAAATACAAATGATCATAGCATGTATTTTGGAAAGGAAAGCTGCTTTAACTCCTGCAGGCACAAACACCATTGAAAACATTAAAGAAAGACATCTTCCTATTTTCACTTCAGTGACTCCAAATTTAAAAGGAAAAAAAATGAGACTTGTGTTTATATTCATCCAATACATTAATAGAAACACACAAATAATAATAAAATATTGCAACCAGAAATGGAACTGGCAATGTTTAATAGCACTATGCATTCTTAAATTTTGTTCATGGCTCAAAACCCCAATTATTTACATGCATGATCTATTTAGACATAAAATGATTTTCTGAAAAACTAAAATGATTATTTCAGGTAAAATAAAATATTGTTCACCAATCATGTATAATCTGAATAAAAACAAAAATAAATTAAAAAAACCCAAATCATTCAGTTCAACTCAATCTGAAACAAAAAATGTCCTTGGTTTCTGTTCAAGTTCTTTCTTCTCCCCTTCCTTCAGCTCCCATACATGCTTCTCTCAGCTCTGATGTGGTGATTTCCTCAACAGCAGCCATTTGGAAAATGGAGAAAAAGCAAAAAAGAAGTAAGCATCAGTTTGAACAGTGGAAAATTAAAGTCTGGGAAAAAGGAAAAGCGAAGACAGGGACAACAGAGAATCTTGAAAGTAACCTCTTTTGAAGCTAGAATGCCGTTCAAAAATATTTGACATTATTTTGATGACTATTTTGCAAGTCATATCAGCAGTGACAAAATTGCATTTGATTTTAATATGAATGAACTGCATTCATTAGCAAGAGGCCGGAATCTTGCTTAAAAAGACAGCTCATGAAATTACAGTGTTTCAGTTCTGCTTTAGTCTGATCAAGGACCGCATTTGGACTCTTCAGTTATTTTAAAAATGCACCCGTTATTATTGACAGAAGGGATTTACGAACACAGGTTCTATAAATCTTACATGCAAAGATGATAAAATAAGGAAGTGTTTGAATATGAAGATAATTACTATTTTACCATTTTTAATATTGTAACTATGTGCATATACCTTACCTGACTTTTGTTATGATTTTTAAAATTAATACACACTACAAAGCCAAATAATAAGCGGTTCTAGAAATTGCTGAAGAAAAAAATATACAAAGCAGCTCATTTTAGCATTATTCCTTTTTGTGAATAATAAGGACCATGATGTTGCAAAGATATCTGTTCAGTTAAAATCCTTCAGTTGTATAAAATACCAATCATGACCATGACCAGGCCTCACCACCTGATGAAATATATATTTGGAAAACTTTATATGACATAAAAAAATGAAATTTGTATGGTTTATTTCTTATTTTCTAATGTTTTATAAGTTTAAAAATATAGTCTTATAATTTTATACTATTTTAAATGTTGTAATTCATATTTCATCTTGCCCTTGGAGTAACATGGGCTTACTGATACTGATCCAGCAGACAGATAAACCAAAAAAACCTGTTCTGGAGATTGAAATGGTACTATTTTTCAGGTCTGTTGACTGTGTTTCTCAAACTTATAAAAGCTACTTACATACCATGTAACAATATGTATTGTTATGGTGAACGCAGCTACTATTGTAAATGTTAAGTGTTTCTTTCAAATCCCCAACTTTCATGTCATTATAAAAACACATGCAAATATTTTTCATCTCTCTTCAAAGGTAGGAATCATGGCAGGATCACTAGTTGATGCATTTAGGCATTGTCTGACCTCTTCTTTTTTAGGGCTGAGGAGATTTTTAGTTCAAGAGTTTCATCTACTGATAAGAGCATGGAAGAGAAATTGCGAGCAACAACAAGTCTTAGAATCTTGAAGCAGAACTGCTTCCTGGAAGCTCTACACCTGGCTCAGATTTCTGCTTATAACAAACTCTGTTCCACAGTTATATGTGGAACAAGCTGTGCTGATTTATTTTCCCAAGGGAGGCAGCTATAACAAGTCATGGACTCTGCTCTGAGAACAAGACTTTGTAGAGCCGTACCACTCCCCCACCATTTTACTGTGTGCTGTACCTACTGTCCACGTATACTCAGAAGACATTGTAAGATCAGTTTTTCTCATAAACTGATTTTCTTAGTGAATTTTGGCCAGTGACCTCTGATATTTTCATGCATTGCTACCTCCATCTCCTTTTCCTTCTACATCCATTGAAAAACAACCATGGTCAAACAGGTTTTACATTATTTGCATTTCTATTCTTTCAAAATGCATTATTTTAACAGGAAGGAATAATACCATCTTGGGGCAACTGACACTGAAAAAATTATACAATCATTCTTCATTTTACAAAGAGCCTATTTTATTTAAAAAATCATTATATCAATAAGCTGTGTATTCATGGGTTAGCATATATTTTGTTTCCACTAAAATATCTGATTAGAGAAATTAACTAGTGTTGGATGGAATGACCAGTTTTACATAATAATAATAAATAGAGCTTAGTGAAATAGCCCTCTACAAAGGAATGGGCTACATAGGACTGTGAGTCCAAAACCCCATTCTGCTGAAGTACAATATTTTCTTGTTCTGATCAGTATAAACTAGCATGTTGTTTAACTGGCTTATTTTATAGTCATCTTAGACAGATTCTTGTACCTGAACCACATAACTGTCAATGAACTGACGGAATGATTGTCAAGGTCTGTATTTGTAAGACATGAACTTCATAAAAGTACAATCAAAGCAGTTTTAGCTTAAGAATAATCTTACTATAATGCGGTAATTTGTCCTCCACTGCACCAGCCCAGAGAAGGATCTTCACTTCTTCTAGCTGTGACAGCTCCCAGTTGCAAACATCTGCTCTGAAAAGCTGCAGCACAAAGAGAATAGTGACAGCAGATGAAGAGATTGTAGGCTTATTTGAAAGGCTTCAGAGGCACTAAAAGAAATGGCAGAGAGAGCCACAGAGCATGTAAAACCACCTATATTGGTTTAGGTCAAAGATACAAGTAGCTTGTCTGTATTAGCAGCTAAAAAATGACAAAGATAGGAGGGTAGATTCAGGATGTACAGTAGTTTTTATGCATAGTCATTCCACAACCATTTGTGTCTTGGAGGCTTTCTGAGCCATACATAATTTCTGTGTATCATTGGAGTTCTCTTCCTTAAACACATCTAGTCCATCCTTGAACTAATTTAAACTCTTGGCTTTCCAGAGTGGCAAAGCTCTTTGAATCATTACTGCATGTTGTAGGAAGAATCATTACTTTTTATTTTTTATTTTTAATAATTTCTGATAACGTCATTTGATGCCCTTACTTTTTTGCAGTTTGTTCACTCTTCTACAACCCCCTTGACTTTGTAGACCTGTATCATCTCTCCCTTCATTGCTTTTTTTTCAGACTGAGTAGTCCTAGTTTATTTAGTTGTTTCTTGGATGGAAGAAGTTCCATCCTTGTGATCAATGTAGAGACCTTCTTGAACCTTATCTTTCAACCTGCCGCTATATCCCTGAGATAGGGAACCAGTATTTAAGTAGCAGGTGAACCATTAATTTATTCAATGACATAGTAATTTTCTATGTTTTGTACTTCATTTCTCTCCTAATAATACCTGACATACAATTTACATTTTTGTTTTACTCAATTTGCTTTCTCTAGGACCACTTGGAGAAAGGTTGACAAAGAATAAAGTTACTGAAAAGATATGGAAGAGAAGAGAATGAGGTCTTTGTTGCCTAACAAAGGTGTCTTTGGCTGGAAGACAGTGAGATGTATAAACCTGGAACTTTTAGGTTTCCTGGCAGAAAAGGAACTGGTGGTTCTGAAGACATCAGATCATATTTGAACTTCCAGATTATGGGTTGTAACTATGTTTCATATTGTTGTAGAAATGACGAGTTGCTGCAGCATTTGAATGCAGAAACAAAAAGACTGCTATATCTGGCCTGACCATGACAGTCCCATGTTGTAGATCAGGACCCTTAATGTTTACTTACTATATGCTGGTATTGCTTCAGAAGCTATCCCACACTAACAAATTATAAAGTAGTCTAGACACAATATTGAAAAGCTATTGCATTCTAAGGAGTTCAAGCCTGTTGACAACCTGATATTATCCAAACAACATCAGAGCTGAATCAGTAGTAATCCACTTTCTTAGAAAGGGTGCTGCAGTATTGATACCAGGTGTTTTGAAAACTGCCCCAACAACTCATTATAGTGATTAAACTTCAACCGATATTTACAGGTGGTTTCTTCCTCTCTCCAGTAAAGAGGGTGCATGACTTAATCTTTTGATGAATAGATTATAAATGCTCCTATCTTGCCCTAAAATTGTTCAGCACTGTAAGCAAAATTTAAAATAGTGTCCCTGAACACAGTGTTTTTAACACTGTTATCTTGGAACAGTTGTCTGAAGCTTGCTGTATAGAGCTCTCTCCGCTTGTATTGTTCCTAAGGTAAGTTTCAGTAGCTGTCCAAAAAGATATCTGAAAAATGCATGGATTGAGAAATGCAATGCATAAGACTATGCTAAAACAAGAGTTTAACTAGTTTACCATGCTGGTTCTGCTACCATAGCTTCTGCAGATTTGAAAACTCAACTTAAAATATGATCTGGTAGTAACTAATAACTTAGCCCTGACTGCTGGGGAACTGGTATTATTTAAGGTCTTCTGGTCTTCTTGTCAGTGTATTACACATCTGTAGACCCAACAGGACTTGATTATAAGAATTGCCTATACAAAGCTGACTGTAGAAGTGGAACTTTAAGTGGTACTTAGAAACTCATTCCCTGGGTTTCTGTAGGTACTTAACACCCAATGACTGTTTGGGTCAAATGATATGTACACTGCTTTGAAACTCCTCTAATGCAGTCCTTTATGGCCTGAGTGCCTTTGTACACTTGCAATTATCTATTACAATGGTATGTAGACAGTTAAAAAAAAATCTCTGAAGGGATGTTTGCATACTTCAAAGAAGTACTAGAAGATTTTAATCTTCTAAAGATTTAAAGTGTTATTGTTTCTTAAATTATTGCAAACAAATATGATCACAGATATACTCATCAAAACATTTTGTTATGGCTTCTGCTTAAGTAAACTTTTTGGTATATATTTCCTTCATGCTGCTTTTTGAGGTGGATATTAGTCTCAGAATATTCAGCTGGAGTTGGATAGGTCATGATAGTTACCTAGTCCTAAATTAGGAATTGTATTCTGGGTACTTGGAATTCTTGCAAGGTCAGGCAGAAGGCAATGTGTGACATAAGCCTGCCTAAAGGACTGTCTTCCATGAGGGCACCAGCTGTTGGGATTTGAGCTGATGACAAAATCATGTGAATGAGCGACAGTAAATGGATATGCCACTGGCTCTCCTTATGAGCAATCTGACTTGATTAGCTGGAATACTGAACACAGAAGTCTCTGCTTCTTTCAGAGCCATGTGTGATAGACTACTCCCAGGTCAATCAGAAGGGCCCTGAGCCTAGTGGGGAGCTTTCAGAAGAGTCATCTTTCTACATGGTAAATTGCTTTTTTGAGGGAAGTAATTAATAGCAATCACTTCCACAACATTGGAAAATGACTTTTTAAAGCTTGATTTGGTTAGAATTATGTTTTATTTAGCCTTAAGGGATTGGAAAGCCATCTATAATTTGATATAAAAATCAGGGTTCTTCTTTGGGGAGAGGGAGAAATAATGATTTTTTCAGACTACAACTTAGCATTTAGCTCCTGCTGCTGCTTTGTATCTTGTTAGGCTCTCCGGGAAACTGATGTATGAGAAAATACTTTAGCATTTCACGTTTAAACAAACATTATCTGACAGAACATTCAGGCATTATGCATCTGTAGGTAGTTTCCCCCTTCCTTATTTCTCAGTCTGCCCCGGGAGAAGATATCAGTGTCTGTTAATAAAATAACCATGCTAAGTAGCACACACAGTTGACACTGGCATCAGATTGGGTTTTTTATTGGCATTACAAAGGTATTCTAGTATAACAGAAATATCTTAGAAATATCTTATAATAATAAGGGTTATATTGCTGAAGTGGTCTAGTTTTCTTTTATCCTAGAGACAATTTATTCAGTGTTCTTTGTGAATGTAGAAGCAATTGTTTATTCAGAGTCTCATAAACTACATATTGCTGATCCAAACTAAGTAATTTGTGAGTTGGCTTTCTACAGGGAATTGTTCAGGAGCTTCACTGCCCCTGCCACTTCATTTTGAGGTATGAAATAAGGGTTGTGTACACAGTATCTAATACATACTCCTTATCTGGATCCGTATACTGAAGATTTTGAGGAAGTGTCTAACTCTACAGATTGACCTGTGTTAGTAATCACAGCAACTTTTGGTATAATCTCTTTACTATTATTTTCACCGTTATCTTCTAAACCAGCTCAAAAGATTCAGAACAATGTAATTCAAGCCCTTTAGCTAAGAAGAAGCGAGCTCATCATGGAATTATTTGGGATTAATACACCTTCCTAATTAGCTCAGCAGAGGATCTATGTTAAACTAGCACACTTCATCAAAAGAAAAGACAAGCTTGGTGGTTATGGTATTATAAACAGTGTACAGTCTTTAGCTGAGCCTGTTAGTGGCATGAAACAAAACTTCTGCTTTGCAAAAATATTAACCAACTAAGCCTCACAACCCTGTTATTTGACTTTGTTGGGAAAAACTATAAATTAATACAGTCATTAATCTAGAACAATTAAAATGATTTCTCTTAAAAGCCACTGCCACAACTTATACTATTTTGAAATAAGCTATGAGATGGAAGTTGTGTGTGATGCTTTGCATAGTTTTGATTATATTCCATTAAGATACTGGAATCAACAGCTACCAGTATTTGCTGTAAAGTACAACACTTTGTGAGAGACATTTATTCCTATAGTAGAAGAAGGTTCAACACTGTGTAGCTCTGCAGTAACTGTGCTGTTCCCATTGCTGTTAATGGACCACAACCTTGTACTAGCTTAGCTATATAAGGCCTAAGGACTTGCCTGGCCTTGTCCAGATTTGCCTGGTCTTATTTCAGCTGTTCTTAGCTGAAGCAGAAAATTGTGCAATAGTTAGATGACTAGAGTTTAACTTGCTTTAACTAGCTTTCTTTTAGCTTTATACAACTAGATAGTTTTAGCCTGAAGAAATTATACCATATACTGCAAATGTCTAAAAAACCCAAAGTTTCGAGTCTAACAACTGTTAGACACAACCCTCAGAATAGCCATCACAATTGTCCTCTGAGCAGATGCCTTCAAGTCAACGAATATTTCTCCTGTTCACAGGAATAACTTTGGTTTACAGGACAGTTTGCTAGGAAAGGTGCACAGCTAAAGCTGTTGTGATGGCTGAATTTTGCCAGAGCACCTGAGTTCACCAGACATGGCTGATAATGCTTTAAACCATGACTGTTGCTGAATTGAAATTGCAAAACTGCACAGCTGCTGACATATCCTGCCAAAAATACTACAGAGTGGGAACAGTGGGTCTTCTGGGCAGGTCTTCTGACTTTTTCTGATCCAATCCCTCCTCTTCCTCACCTGACCTTTGAGGGACTTTTTCCCTGTGTTCCTGAGGCAGTTGCAAGTGGCTAAACATATTGGAATTCCCTGATACTGAAGACAGAAATAGAAGACAGGGTTCCTGTGGGAGAAGGGCAGGTGGCAATGGGCAAAGCTAGCGTTTACTTTAATAGATTTTCACAGCCATGAAGGACTGAGCTGGAGAGAAGGAAATAATTGCCTTTGCTCTGAGCAGATGGGTTAAATCACATTGCCTTGCTCCCATATTTCTCAGCTAGGAAAATAAAATCCTGGACAGCACTGAAAGCCTTGTAGTGCCAACCCTAGCCAAAACACACGCTAAGGGATATTTGCTGCATGCATGGGAGCGCACTGTGCTCAAAGCAAAATATGTGCATCCCCCCTGCCCCAGGCACACACACCAATGAGTCTCTTCTGGTGAGATCTAGGAGGAAAGACTGGTGATGTAGGACATCTGAGGCAGATTAAATAGCAGAGCAAGAAGGAGCTTATAGGTATATTCTGGCCTCCTTTCTTACAGATTTTAAAAAAATACTTCTTTTGAACATGGTTATTTCAGATTTCATGAGATTTCCCTACTCAGCTCTCCCTAAAGCACTGTATGCCAGCAAGTAATCCAGGACTGACACAGATGTGTCGGCAAACAACCTGAGCTGGTAGACCAGAGGTTCTCATGCAGGCTCCTTCCTCTACCCTGGGACAGCTGTTACCCACACCAGGCAATCCTGTACCACTGCTGCAGCCTGAAAAGTGAACACCTGCCTGCTCTCTCACCACAGAGGACTTGGGAACAGCCATCTGTTCCCTTTAGCTATCATTAATTCTTGGTTCTTAAGAAATTGATGTGTAAATAAAACAGGTGTACAGGCTGTCCACCAAGTGGTTGGTTTTTCAGTGTCTGAGAACTTCACCTGCAGAGGAAGCTCCTCTATCTTTCAGTCTTCAGAGAGACAAATGCACTTTACATGCTTCATTCATTTTCTTCCTGACTTTATTCCTTTAAGTGGTGTACATCACACCCCTCATTTGGGACAGGTTACCTACATCTCTCTGTAGCACAAGGATACAGAGTACTTGGACCCCATCATACCCATAGCAGGGCTTTAAGGATGTGCAGTATATCACAAAGTATATCCCAGGCCAGGTCTTCAAATCTGCAGAAACCATCTCCTTTGGCAGGAACCAATTATCTCAAATTATATTTCTGGCCGTAATAATGGAGAACCCTATATCCCATGATACGGTGATGGGGTCTTGTTTTGCAGAGAAGTGTTTTCTTAGATTTTTCTTCATTTTAAGAACGGATATTAATCAGTATTTGCTGTTAATCACTAACATATGAACCCCTTCCTATTTCCTTCTATGTCTTGCCTTCTAAAAAAAAAAAAAAAATCTTGCAGTAAAAATTTTTAGCATTTACCTTAATCTTTTCCTTCTGTCTTTGTAATGTAATGGACAGCACAGGAACTCTGGCACTGGCAGAGAAGTGGCTCGAACCTAAGCTGGTAGTTTGGGTATGGTCGTACTTGAGGATGTCCTCTTTATGGAATTCTTTAAAAATAATGCTGTTTTCATGATCTCAAGCCTTGCTATTCTCATCTGTAAATTTTTTTGTGATGCCAAAAACACATCCCAGTAACTTTAGTTTCAACAAATCATTCCGGTCTTTTGTTTCCTGAGAACAGGGATGAAAGGACTCCTATAGGAATCACAGTTTTAGGATGGTGAATATGATCATCTATACATGGTCCCAAAGTATGGACCATGGTTTTGAACTTATTTGTGGTATAGAAAGAAGACCTTTCAAAACCACTGAAACTACTTTTGAAAATGCAGCATGGTTATGATAGCAACTGGAAAACTCTTAAACTATCAAAGTTGGTTTTTTTCTGTGATAAGAAATGCATAGAGGTACGCTGGACACGCTTTGAATTTGATTTGAGTAAAGAGTAACAAAGGCATTCCTTTCTCCTCTGGGAAGGAAACAAACTATGTCTATCATCTGCCACAGAAGTAACATAGCATTGACCTGTGATTTTGGCTTCTTCTTTCAACAGCTGAGTCTCTTCTCCTGTTGTTAGAGTTGTTTCTTGTCTCCTTTCCCACATATCAGTTATAATAACTTCCTGCAGTCCAACATGTTGTCAAATTGCCTAATGCTTTTCTGGGTAGCTGCCCAGCAGGGATACCTGTTTTGAACATCTTAGATCCTAAAGTTCTCTGAGTCACTCTCAAAATACAGCTGGAGTTGGTAGCCATGCTATTGTCCTAAATAAAGACATTGAAATAGAGTGCAATCTGAAATATATGTGAGTGAACAAAATAAGAGAAGGTTAAATTCTCCAGATACTCATACTGCACAGGCTGTATTATATTACAGGTATGGTGTGAATTACAATATTTATGTGGGTATTGCACTAAATTTTAATGTTCAGCCTTCATAATTTTAAGTGTTTGTTTCTGCCATGCAGAAAACCTGTAAAGATAAATATGAAAACACTTTAGTTTTATTTAAAAGTGTCATCTTCCTCTTGCTGTGTATCTGGCAATAAACCAGAACTTATTCTGATGGCATTATCAGCCATAAGCATTACAAATTGACACATTTCCTAGTACGCTTGGCATTATAATGAACTTTAACATACTGCACATTGACATTCAACCACTATAAAAATACTTTCATTACAGGACATTTTGTTGTGCCTTCAGTTATGTAGAAATCTGACAAAGAACAATCTAGACACTTAAGTTTTATTTTGAAATGTCAATTTCTATTCATAAACATCAATAAAAGGTATTTGTCCTAATAGCATTTGGAGGCAACAAAAAATATACCAATCTGTGCTTCAGGATGTTATCACCAAGAAATGATCACTTAAAGAACACACTGAACACACTATATACTGTAGGTTTGCTCCTTATTTTAAGAGATGCTTAGTGTACTTTGAGCCCAACCTTTGCTGTTTCCAAGACTTATAAAAATTGTTCATATACAAAAAATGTATTGCATTATTTAGGTTAATTGATATAGCAAGGCTCCAAGCAGACCTCATAGTCTTGGTCTTCTCTCCCCTCATCTAATAAAGAGTTCTGTTTCATCTTTCCTGGTGGCATGGTAAGTTCAGTTTTTATAAACTTTATGGTAGAATAAGAGTTTTGAAATGAAACAGAGATTTCTTTGTTCAGTCTAAATGTTGGGTTTTATTCTACAGACAGATGTCTTGAACTGGTGTAGTAACAAGCTGAGCTTTGTAGGGAGTTTACAGCCTAACCACAAGACTTTTTGAAACAATGGGCTGATGACTAGTCTAAATTTGACACCTACTAAAGTAATACCTGTTGTTAAATTGAAAGGCATACTTTTTATTTATTTATTTATTAGTTCATCCTCTAACATAAGCTTGAAGTTTAAGCAAGAAAAGGTAAGAGTAACCATTTTACATTGCCTTCTTCTTGAGAACACTGACAAGTATAATCAAATTCCCTGAAATAGAAGGGTTTTGCTTTTAAAAAATATTTTAATTACTACTTACAAACAAACACTCATTTCACAGGCATTGAGGGTTATTTCAAGAATATAGAACATGAAATTATTGTACTAACATAATGTACAGTGAGAAACTGAACAAGATGTTAACCAGAAGACTGTCCTGTAATGAATCTGTGTAAAGAACCAGGTTCCTGTGGAAGGAATGGGCATGAAAGTAAGAACTGGGACAGCAGTTCAGCTGGGTAGGCCAGAAAGAACTGTGCTGGGAGTGGGGATGCAGAGGACAGAAACAAAGAAGAATGGGCTTATCACTATTTCTTCTTCTCTGAATCTTTATTCTTTTACTGTCAACAGTTTCTTTCTAAGCACCTCATTTTATCATGCTGCTGCTTCAAAGGGAGATGCTAACCAGCTATTTCTGTCACCTCTTTCTGTAGTTCAGACAGCAGAGATCCCTGCAATAGGTCAGAAGCAGGGAGAATTTTTAGCTATAATGAGTGCCTCATAGGGGCCTAACCCCTGCAGCATCTAAATGTATAATTAGAACAAGAAGCAGAGCCCCTGACTTCCAGTAGGCTGTCTTCACTACAGACACTCATACTTTTGCTTGCTTGTCTAGCCTTAGTAGATTTGTAAATGCTTCTCTTGAGACATTGAGTAGAACATACGATGATAACTTCATGATGAAGATATTCTGCTGGCTTGGGAGACATACAAGTTTGAAATCCCACAAGATAAAGAAGGCCAAGAGCTGAAGTCTGCCTGTATGCCAAGTTCCTTTATAAATAATAGATAGCACCATTGTCTTTATCACTATTTTCACCACAAAGGATTTGGTGATGCTCAAATCCATCCAAGAATATTAGCCTTTCCCTGCCTTCAGGACATAATGCAGAGGAACTTTGATAGACTGATAGATCTCCCTCTCATTCCTGCTGTAGGCAGGAAGAAAACTGGAAGTTAAGCCAGACCACCATATTAAGGCTTTTTTGCTTTTTTTTTTATTGTTACCTTTTATGATCATGGGAGTTTTAGTATTTGTTTTCTGAGATGTTTAGTTCTCTATCCATTGTGGGGGAATTCCAGGTTTTGAACCCTGAGTCTAGATTCATGTGTAAAGTCCCTGCTGCGTTCTTTCAACTGAAGTGTTGCACTGCCTTAATTAGTGCTAAATGCCCAGCAAAGCACCTAAATAGATCACTTTTGAAAAATATTAGAATTGAACAACTTTGCATGCTAAAAAGAGCTACAGAAATCTACCATAATAATGTTTAACTTCAGAAAGAAAAACTACATATATATTAATAAAATAATTACAATGAAAGTCAGAAAGAAACTGAGAAAGTTAATATGTCTAAGTTCTCTCAGGCAGGCAGTACAGAAAATTAAAAACGATATGTGAGGGAAAGTTTCTATAGAATACCTATCTAAAAGGCTAAAAAGAGCTAGTAAACAACCGAGTATAGGGTTGTTATAAATTAGGGTTGATTGTTATAAATTTAAAAAAAAAGTCATTCAAAAGAGAAAAGTTGTGTCCAAATGAAGAAAGTAGGAGAAAAGAGTATATATGCTGGTGAACTAAATATTGCAGGTTTGCAAGAGTGTTTAGGAGTGACTTACTAATAACATTAAAACTTCTAATAGAGTTTTTTAAAGCAATGAAGTCGAGAAGACTGCCAAAGAATTGATGAGGTCCAAAGATGATGCAGGTGCTAAAGAAACACTTAAGGAAGAAATGACCATGGTAGAAGAGCTAAAAATGTATTGTATTTGTGTTCTCCTAATGTGTCTTCATAATGGTTTTCATTTTTTTTATGAGGGAACAGTCTAAGGAACTGTCTCAAATTGAAGTGTCAGTAAATGGCTATTAAGATACACCAATAAAGAGATTAATAAGAAATTGACATGAAGAGATTATATTTGGACAGGAACTCTAAAGGTAATCAAATATGAAATTGCTAACTACCAGCTAAAGTCAGAAGGATGTAAAGGATCAAATAGGACATCAATTTTAAAATAGTCCAGGAGAGAACTAGAAAATGAACTGGTAAATCTGATTTAACTTCAGGCAAACTGTAAAGATTGGAACTGGCAGGGGGAAAAGAAAAGAGAGAGACAGAGATGGGAAAGGAGGAAGAATCAATGCAGATTCTATAGAGAGCAGTCTTTCCATCCAAAATCAATACAGTACTGTAAAAAAATCAATGGCTACTTTGGGAACATTCCCAGAAAGTGGAACTTGATTCTATTTACCAATAAACTGTTAGAATACTCTATGGCAAGCTTTTGACTCATGCCAACTATCACTGTCCTGCTTATAATTTAGGAGCTAATGCAATCCAGAGACCATTCTCGACATGCAGCCATCTCTTTGTTTTGGAGAATATGAAACATAGACTGGGCCCTGCCGGTGAATTCAAGTGCTAGAGAACAGTTGTAAGCACATTGAATGTGTTGGTATTAATGTATCCTTTGAGTTTGAGGATAATGAAGATCCAGTCACTGGAATGTACATGCATTTCTAGGGTTTTAATAAGATCTGTCATCAAAGGTCCCTAAAGAAATGGAGCCAACTTAGGGGAATCCAAAAATGAAACTCTGTACATGGAGAGGGTAGAAAGGACGGGAGAAGGCTACTGCTCCTAACTGTACATACATGATGACTGAATTTAATTTCACTGCAACTGATGTAGGAAATATTTGTTGTTGTTGGGGATAGTTTAATGGGAGAAAAAAAATCCCTAGTCCCTGGGAGCTGCCAAGAAGGAAGGAAAACTGGTGTTACTGTAAATCATAGAATCATAGAATCATTTAGGTTGGGAAATACCTTTAAGATAATCAAGTCCAACCGTAAACCTAACACTGTCAAGTCCACCACTAAACCATGTCCCTAAGTGCTGCATCTACATGTCTTTTAAATACCTCCAGGGATGGTGGCTCAACCACTTCCCTGGCCAGCCTGTTCCGGTGCTTGACAACCCTGTCGGTGAAGAAATTTTTCCTAATATCCAATCTAAACCTCCCCTGGTGCAACTTGAGGCCATTTCCTCTCGTCCTATCACTTGTTACCTGAGAGAAGAGACCAACACCCACCTTGCTAAAACCTCCTTTCAGGTAGTTATAGAGAGCGATAAGGTGTCCCCTGAGCCTCCTTCTCTCCAGACTAAACAACCCCAGTTCCCTCAGCTGCTCCTCTTAAGACTTGTGCTCTAGACCCTTCACCAGCTTCGTTGCCCTTCTCTGGACACGCTCCAGCACCTCAATGTCTTTCTTGTAGTGAGAGGCCCAAAGCTGAACACAGTATTTGAGGTGCGGCCTCACCAGTGCCAAGTACAGGGGGACAATCACTTCCCTGCTGGCCACACTATTTCTGATACAAGCCACCATGCTGTTGGCCTTCTTGGCCACCTGGGCACACTGCTGGCTCATATTCAGCTGGCTGTTGACCAACACCCCCAGGTCCTTTTCTGCCAGGCAGCTTTCCAGCCACTCTTCCCCAAGCCTGTAGCGTTGCATGGGGTTGTTGTGACCCAAGTGCAGGACCTTGTACTTGGCCTTGTTGAACCTCATACAATTGGCCTCGTCCCATTGATTCAGCCTGTCCAGATCCCTCTGCAGAGCCTTCCTCCCCTCAAGCAGATCAACACTCCTGCCCACCTTGGTGTCATCTGCAAACTTACTGAGGGTGCACTCAATCTCCTCATCCAGATCATTAATAAAGATATTAAACAGAACTGGCCCCAACACTGAGCCCTGGGGAACACTACTTGTCACTGACTGCGAGCTGGATTTAACTCCATTCACCACAACTCTTTGGGCTGGCCATCCAGTCAGCTTTTTACCCAGACAAAATATAGAAGAATAGTTGTAAATGTATAAATCTGTATAAATCTTATGTTTTTCCTGAATCCTGAGAAAGAGATGTGGTTTTCATCTGACCACCTCAAAAAGGATAAAGTATAATTAGAAAAGGACAAGATGGATTGGTGTTTTCAGCCTGAAGAGGAGAAAACTGGCAAAGGGGAACAACAGAGACATAATGAAATGAGTGGAATACAGAAGGAATACCATTTCTTAGAACACAAGAACCTAATAATATAAACATCAGGCAAAAGGTTTAATTTGCAGAAAAGGAATTGCTTTCTCACAAATCAGAATTAAACTGTGGAAATTCTTCACACAGAAAAATACCTAGAACAAATTTATAAAATAAAAAAGAGTTGACACAAATTAGGATCATCAATGTGTATTAGAAGGGTTTTTGTCCAGGTGCAACCTCAAAGCAATCCCTAAAGTGGTGGCTACCAAAAACTAGGAAGCAAAATTGTCTTACACATGACCTTTTCCCCATGCTCTTACCCCTGGCATGGAACTGTGTTTGGAAGAAAAATACCAAAGGAGACAGAGCTTTTTTCTGGGCCAGCAGGGTCTTTGCTAATTGTGTAACAGTCTGGCCCCAAAGGAAAAAAAATCCAGGAATTTTATGCAAGTATTTTATTATAGTAACACTAGTATATTTGCCAAGTCAGGTGTGGAGAAGTTAGGAAATAACAGATGTGAAACTAGAATATTTGATCGTATGTTGAAAATCACTGTCAAATTACGTATACAGGAGGGATTGAAAGAATATTACACAGTCTTTTTAATTCTAGGAGATCTTAATGTTTTCATGCTTGACTTCACATTATGAACTATTTTCTACTATTTTCTACTATAGTTTTTAGATGAGATATTAGATGCATTTTAGCTTTGATTTTTATTTCTAGAATGTTAAAATATTTATTCATTTTTTAATAGCAAATTTTACTTGTTTATTAAAAGATCTTTACTACTGCATATGATCGCAAAATTTAAGAGTGAATGTGAAGTTTTCTTGTACTATTTTGTGCATCACTGTTCCTCCTCAATTTTAGTTCAATATCATGTTGCACAATTCAGCTGTACTTCAAGTATTGATGCATAATATTCTTTCAGTTTCCATTATTCTGAGGCTTTAATAGCAAGTATGTAACCATCTGTGCTTGAAGTTGAAGTGATGCTACCTCATTAATGTTTATTGAAGATGTCATACTGAAAACAGCAAATATAATTTTCTTCTTGATGATCTTTGTAAGTAAAGTTAATGATAAAGGCCCATTGGCCTAATAACCTTGTTATGTGCATCAATGGCATAAGGTTTATTTGGAGAAACACATTTCTCATCCAGAAATGTTGAATGCTCTTTTACATGTGATTATTAATTTTTTCTCAGAGGATTAACTCCTCTTACAGATTGCAGTCAATTATATGAGGAGAGCAGAGCAAAACTTAAACCTGCTCTTCCACTTCTGTTGACCAAAACCAGTGTGTCATTGACATGTTTTTGGGCATGGCAGATAATGGTTAGTAGTAGTTGGTACCATAGGTTTAGTTTAACCAAGATCATATAACATGCTATGGTAGGACACTCTCATGAAAGTGTCTTTAGAGGTCCCTTTCAGGACCTTTTAAAATCACTTTGCATTTCTGTGAGTAGATGGTAAAGGTAATAGTTTGATCTCCACATGCACATACAGAAAACCAGCATATTAGTTAGTTATATGTTTGTACGAAAAGTGGTTACGAGTCCTCAGCATTGGTTCCAGGGACTGAAATGTGTCATCAGATCTCCATGCCAGCTAAACAGAACAGACACTAAATCTTTTGAATGACCCTGGTCAAAAGCATTGAATAAGAACTATTCTCTCAGTATTCTATGATTAATTTGTAATAAATGTATTGAAACCCCAACAACCTTCAAATAAAAAACTTGCAAACAAAAAATTGATTCGACATGTTATTCACAGTAAAAATGTCTTTGCACTGATCTATTTTTCGGTGGTTGTATTTTACAAGCTACTAGAAACTATTTTATAGATATGCCAAGATAATTCAGAATGAAATTAATTTAGTGATGCCCTGAATATTCTTTTACCCCATGATAGTAACAAGAGAAATGAGGTAAAATTAATAAGTTTTCACAATCACTGCCAGCAGGACTAGGGAAGTGATTGTTCCCCTGTACTCGGCACTGGTGAGGCTGCACCTCGAATACTGTGTTCAGCTTTGGGCCACTCACTACAAGAGAGACATTGAGGTGCTGGAGCATGTCCAAAGAAGGGCAACGAAGCTGGTGAAGGGTCTGGAGAAGAAGTCTTATGAGGAGCAGCTGAGGGAACTGGGGTTGTTTAGTCTGGAGAAAAGGAGACTCAGGGGAGACCTTATCGCTCTCTACAGCTACGTGAAAGGAGGTTTTAGTGAGGTGGGGGTCGGTCTCTTCTCTCAGGTAACAAGTGATAGGACAAGAGGAAATGCCCTCAAGTTGCACCAGGAGAGGTTTAGACTGGATATTAGGAAAAATTTCTTCACCGACAGGGTTGTCAAGCACCGGAACAGGCTGGCCAGGGAAGTGGTTGAGTCACCATCCCTGGAGGTATTTAAAAGACATGTAGATGCAGCACTTAGTGACATGGTTTAGTGGTGGACATGGCAGTGTTACGTTTGTGGTTGGACTTGATTATCTTAAAGGTATTTTCCAACCTAAATGATTCTATAATTCTATGATTCTATAATTGTTTTTCTGTAACAATAGTAATAGGTATACAAAATATGCCTACTTTCTTTTCAAAAGTTACAAATGTATCTTGTACTGACTGAATTAAAAGCACAAGCACTAGTTAATTGTTTATTTTGTTGATTTTTAAAATAATAGATTTAGCGTCCAACCCATGCAGCTAGTTACATTCCCATACTTTCTTGATCTATCAGCCACTTTTTGTGTAGGTACATAGGAATATTTTAATCTCTTTTATCATTTCTGTCACCCTGCAGATGATTACTGAAGTGTCACAGACAGTCAATGCTGGAGGTTTATAACCCCAGGATAGAAAAAAATTCATTTGCCAGACTTACACAAGTTATATTTTGTTTTCCTATTTCCTTTTATCACTTTTCTGAATGCAAGGGCAATTTCTTTTACTTCCTTCCTTGTGTTTTCATTGTACTGCAACAATGACTTTCTTGCTTCACTATGATATCTTTAACTGATAGGAGCACGGTGAATCTGTAATCCAACTCAATAGTGAGTCTTGATCTCAGAAATATTTTATTAGCAGCAGACCTTGCATTATTTTGTCTAATTAGTTGATGGTGGCATTCCTCCTCCAGCACATAAATTGCCTTCACTTCATCCTCCTGGAAGCAGCTTCTGATTTCTTTTATCCAGTATGCCACTGACATAAAGGAAGAGTGGTTTCCAAAATCCCAGGCAGAAGTGAGAAACATGGAAACTAAACTGGCTAAATGGTAATCTCTCTCAGCCATGAAAGACAATGCAAGACTTTGACGTCAAAAGGCGTATTTCACATCATTACCCTCATCTCACCATATCCATCACATGTTCCTTAAGAATTAGCTTTAAAGCTTTCAGATATTAACAATTCAACTTGGTCTTTAATGATATGCATTGAAATTGCCTGAAACTATTTCACAGCTAAGAAACTTTGGGCCGATATCCTCTCTACTAATAACTTGTGCCTTCTGAAGACATTGCATAAAGACCATATTTGGCCCATTCTAGTTTTCTTCTCCTGGAGATGACACCTATAATTTTACTAGAATTCAATGAATGAAGCTAAGGCACCTACAAACCGCCTTGTAACAACAGCTCTTATAATGAGAATAGGAGCATATTTTGCAGTGATAAAAAATGACAGACCAATTACAGTAAGCCTTAACTGTTATAAGTAAATTACACACAACAGATTTTATTAAGTTCTAAACTAATGATTGTTATCACCCTGTCCTTTTATTATCTCATGTCTGCTAAACTAGCATTCTTCAGTTGATTAATACTTCCCAACTTTCATAGACAACTATAATATAAAACATAACAGCAATAACAGCAATTGTACTATAAATGCAAATCTAGTACTAATACAAGATGCTAAATTCATTAGTTATACAATGTTCAGTGTTAAAAAGAGAGAATCAGAGACTCACTCCATGGTATAACAAATTACTAGAGCAAATGTTATTTTATTGCTGATGTAATAATAAATTAAGCTTAGAAAGTATTCCACAGGTCACAAAGTCCAACCTCTGCCAATGAAAGATTGTTCTCTACAGGAAACTGTGTATTTTTTCCTGTTCAATTTAAATGATTTAAGTTTTTGAAAGATTTCCTTAATTCCCACAGAAACAGTTCCTAAACATAGATGCCTGATCAACCAGCAAGGTAAAGAGCAGCAAGCATTCCCTAACGAAGTGTAGTTCACCCGGCAATAAGAAAATGTTCATTCTCCATTAAGGCTCCATTTGGCTCAGTTAAAAAAGTCCACTGTTAAGTACCTAAATAACAGGACCACAGAATCAAAGAATAGTTGAGGTTGGAAGGGACCTCTGGGCACCATGGAGTCCAACTCCCTTGCTCAGAGCAGGATCAACTAGAGCAGGTTGTGCAGGTCTGTGTCCTCTCAGGTTTTGAATATCTTGAGAGATGCAAACTCCACAACCTCTCTGGGCAACCTCTTCCAGTGTTTGGCTGGTTTATTCTTATGTTCATATGAAATTTTCTGTTTTTCAATTTGTGTCCATTGCCTCTTGTCCTGTTAGTGGGCATCACTGAGAAGAATCTGGCTCCCACTTCTTCATTCCCTCCCATCAGATATTGATAAACATTGCTAAGATCTGCACCCCCCTGGTAGGCCTTGAACCTTCTGTTCTCCAGGCTGAACTGTCCCAGCTCTCTCAGACTCTCCTTGTATGAAAGGTGGTCCAGTCCCTTAATCATCTTTGTGGTCCTACACTGAACTCTCTCCAGTATGTTCATGACTCTCTTCTGCTGGAGAGCCCAGAACTGGACATGCTCACTAGTGCTGAGCAGAGGAGAAGAATCACCTCCCTCAACCTGCTGGCAATGCTTTTCCTACTGCTTCCCAGAATGCTGTTGCCCTTCTTTGCCGTGGTGATACACTTCTGGTTCATGGTCAAATTGTTGTCCACCAGGACCACTACGTCCTTTTTTGCAAAGCTGCTTTGCAGATGGTAAGCCTCCAGCATTTACTGGTGTGTGGATTTATTCCTCTCCAGGTACAGGACTTCACATTTCCCTTTATTCAACTTCGTGAGGTTCGTCTTGGCCCATTTCTTCAGCCTGTTGAGGTCCTTCTGAATGGCAGCGCAACCCTTTGGTCTTTCAGCCACTCCTTGCCATTTTGTATCATCTGCAAACTTGCTGAAGGTGAATAAAAAGGTATATTTTCAAGTATGAGGAACACTTAGTGATGTATCAATGGCCTGCTGAAAGTTTAGACCCTTTTTGATTTGAGCAAATCTGTTCCTGGGGGCTTAGATGCTTGGATAACTGTAATCTAAGTGATCCACTGCTTACCAAAGATCAGAACATAACTTTAGAATCCTACCAATACAACTTCATGTACACAGAGAAATTTCTCTCTCAAGTCCTAAAAGTAGGATTCAGTTTCCTGGACAAATATTCATTGCCCATTTTCAGACATCCAGTTGTCCACCATGTTCTCATAGGGTTGGCAGATATGATACACAATATCAGCTACAAGAGATCAGCATGCTTCTAGAAAGGCAAACAGAAATCAATTGGGACAATCTAGCATATCTAAATTGGCACTAAATACAAATACACAGGCAATTAAATCCCATTTCAAGCACCCAAAGTATCTCAGACTCCATGGTAGGTTAGCTGGTGTTTTCTCAAATCAGTCTTGAACAAGGCTCTTAAGCTCTGCCTAACTGATTTGATGAATGCTGGTCTTGTATTTTGGAATGGAATCTAAAGCCCCTAAGTTTCCTGTAGAAAAGATAAAATATATTTAGGAATCTCAACATGGTGTTTTATGAAGCACTTCAAAGAATATATAATCTTCGTCTTGGAAAAAGGGCTCTGAGTTCTAATCTCCAAATGTCTTTAGGTAAGATGGAGTATACAGAAACTAGTTGAGTTCTTCAGTTATTGGGTTATAGAGGCATGTTCCCTTTTGTGATTTGTCTCTTACTCAGTGAATCCCAAATTCTGTTCTGGGACCCTGGTGTAAGAGGAAAGTGATAAAATAGGTAAGTATTGAGTACTCTGAATCAAATTTGTTTATATGGTTGTACACAAGACTTTCTTCTAGAAAGTTAAACGTTAAACTGAACCTCCTTTATGGTAAGAAGGGCATTAAAGCCAAGTCTGCTTCACTCTCTGGATAAGTGTTTGTAACTAGAAATGCAAGGACTAGGGCTTTCTGAAGGAGAGTGAGAGCTTCTCTTTGTGTGGTAGGTTGTTTGTTCTTGGCTGGCCACCAGGTGCCCACCAAACCGCTCTATCACTCCTTCTCCATCAACAGGACAGGGGGAGAAAATACAATTATAAGCTCATGGGTTGAGATACCAATTACTGTAATGGGCAAAACAGATGGGCAAAACAAACTTGACTTGGGAAAATGAATTTAATTTATTGCCAATTATTTGTAAACAGAGTAGGATAGTGAGAAATAAGAACAAAACTAAAAATACCTTCCCACCACCCCCCCTTCTTCCCAAGCTTCAACTTCATTCCTAACTCTTCTACCTCCTCCCCCTGAGCAACACAGGGGGATGGGGAACAGGGGTTGCAATCAGTTCATAACACTTTGACTCTTCTGCTCCTTCCTCCTCATTCTTTTCCCTGGCTCCAGCATGGGGTCTCTCCCATGGGATGCAGTCCTTCATGAACTGCTCCAGCATTGGTTCTTCTTCAAGAACTGCTCCAGCATGGTGCCTTTGCATGGGGTACAGCCCTTCAGCAACAGGCTGCTCCAGTGTGGGTTCCCCCACAGGCCACAGATCCTGCCAGATAACCTGCTCCTGCATGGGCTCCTCTCCACGGGCCACAGTTCCTGCCAGGAGCCTCTGGCATGGGCTCTTCACGGGGTCATAGCCTCCTTCAGGCATATCCACCTGCTCTGGCATGGGGTCCTCCACGGGCTGCAGGTGGATATCTGTTCCACCATTAACCTCCATGGGCTGCAGGTGAATATCTGCTCCACCGTTAACCTGAATGGGCTGCAGGTGGATATCTGCTCCACCGTTAACCTCCATGGGCTGCAGGGGGACAGCCTGCCTCACCATGGTCTTCACCATGGGCTGCAGTGGAATCTCTGCTCTGGCACCTGGAGCACCTCCTCCTCCTCCTCCTCCTCCTCCTCCTCCTCCTCCTCCTCCTCCTCCTCCTCCTCCTCCTCCTTCTTCACTGACCTTGGTGTCTGCAGAGCTGTTTCTTTCACGTATTCTGACTCCTCTCTCCCAGCTGCTGTGCAACGTATTTTAGCCCTTCTTAAATGTGTTATCACAGAGGCACTACCAATGTTGCCGATGGCCTCAGCTTTGGCCAGCAGTGGGTCCATCTTGGAGCTGGCTGGAACTGCCTCTGTCCAACACGAGGGCAGCTTCTGCTGTCTTCTCACAGAAGCCACCCCTGCAACCTGTCCTGCTACCAAAACTTTCTCACATAAACCCAATACACTTTGTTTATTCAAGTCCATATGTAGAAGTGGGTGCCTGCTTGTATATTAAGGAACTTCAGTTAAGAGAAGAATATTAATTTTCATAGTATTAATTTCATAGATTAAATACTATTTCATAGTATTTCATACATTTAGCCTAACCTACACCTTCCTCTAATGCCCTTGTAGGAACAGAAATTCAGCTTTTGACATAATGTAGGCCACGAATGTATCTGATCTTACCAAAGTAATAGAATTTTGTTAGCATTGGCAAAGAAACAAATCAAGTGAGATGAGTCCTATGATACAAGCTTGGACATTGTTCATAAATGAATACTTGCCCCTATGGCAAATTATCTATTGATTGTCACAGGGAAACAAGCCATATTTGAAGACAAATGAGCCCCAGTGTTCTAGTCTTATACAGGCTATCTCCTCTGTTCATACAGAGCCTGTTCTTCCTCATACCTTGCAGGCTGCAGGATGTGGTCTGTCATATTTATTACACACCTCAACAATAAAAATGTTTGTTATTAAAGCAAACCATAAAGCAGATGTATGAAGCCTAGAGAGAGAGCAAGCACATTTTATGGTATTACTTTGAACACATTCTCTGCAAATGAATCAAGTTGGAAAGCCATTTGAATACTGTTCATACTAAGTCTCTAAACCAGCATCATGAAAATGCATCTTATTTTCATTTCAGTTGTAATAGCTTCAGTGTAATTCTGTTAACCTTGCTGTATTTCAGGATAACTAAATTAGAAGTTCGTTTACATACATAATTAATTTGTTTATATTTGAATACTGGTCTTGTCACATTATATATTAATGAAATAGTAAGCTAAGGAGCAGCTTAAGGACTTTGCCTACTGTATACATTTCTTTCAGAGCAAAATAATCACCTTATTAATACTGTGTGTGTATCAGGGCCATACATATACTTTGGTTTGAAATTCAGCCCTGCTAGTCTCCAAATCTTGAGGGAAACCGTGTTTGAGTGGTAACTATAAGCAAAGTGTCAGGACAATTGCAAATGCAAGTGCAGCTGCAAATATGTCTAGTTAAAATGTCTGAAGTTCTAATGTGTTTTTGCTTACGTGAAACATGTCTTCTAGCTATACACCTTAATAGAATATTTCTGAATTTTACTTGCATGAGGTCAATTGAACAAATAAATTTCTGTCCTTGAGTTCAAAGTGAATGGGATTTTAAATCTGAATACGGGAGTAGAGGGACCAGCAGTATAAAACATTGGGGATAGAACACATTTTGCCCCAGAAAGGGACATTAAATCCTCTGGCCATTTACCAGTGTCTGGGCTCAGAGATAAACAAGGAAGAAAGGTGAACAGAACAGATCCAGCTAACACCAGCTGTGCAGTTACTTTGTCAGTGATGTGATGATGACAAAGATATTACACAGAAGTAAATTAAATAGAATTGGTCGCTTCTTGGACAATGCCACTGCTTGTGAAAGTAGTCAGGTGTGATTAGTGAGGTCATCAAAGAGGCAATTAAATGAGCCAAATAGAGACTTGACTGATCATTTACAATCAGGACACCTTCAATCATATTAAAACCCGCCCAAATAAAAACCCTAATAAAATCAGAACCCAAATTATGCAACCAGAGAAGATATAAAGCAAGAGATTTGATCAAAGCCATTTGCCTTATGTATGGTGATGGAAGTATTAAATGTACTTGGAGAGTTCACTCAGAATGGAAATTAACTGAGGCAGAGGAGGAAGAGGAAAAATTAATGCTCGTATTTACAGCCCTTTAGAGCTAAAAAGAGCACTGCTTCTGCTTTTGTCGTCTCTTGTGGGCTGAAGAACGCCTCTCAAACCTGGGTCAGAGGGTCTCTTTAACAATATACACAATTTTTCCTTTAACGATTCCAAGCAATATTGAAGGCAGAATCTTCATTGATAAGCTGTATCAACATTAATTATCACACTACTAAGAATTTTTGTCTTATTTAAAGTTGAATTTTCTAAAATCCCTTTCCAACTACTGACTTTTTATTCCTTTCTCAGTAATGTTGAAAGCCTTCCTCTTTCCATCTCAACTTTTGCTCCATATTTAAGCACCCACAGTCTTTGATCCAGTCAACTTCTTCAACATTTTTTCTCATAAATTACTGTATTAGCTTATTAAGCTATGCAGCCAAAGTCTTTCTCGCAGCTCTCTGGATCATTTTAGAACTACTTTGAATTTTTGCTAATGATTTGTTGAGGAGTGGATAGCGTAAGAGTACATGGTATTCCACCAAAAGACTTACTGACACAGTGGAGCAAGATAATTTCACCTTTGTAGAATTTTCTGTGGCAAATTTTACCAAGCATTGCACTAAGATTACATAATGAGACAATCATCTAGCATAATCACTAAATCCTTCTTTGACTCACTCCTTTTCAAGGCTAAATGTCCAGTTGTGTAAATATAGACTCTTTTATTTGCTCCCAGATACAACCTAACAGGGCACTTCTAATAGAAAGGGAAGAGCTTTATTTTCATTTATTCAAGAGCTTTAAGCACTTTTGTAGCTGTGTTGCACCTCATTATTTATTGAACCTGCAATCTATTATCTATACATTTGACCATAATGGTTTCAGTATAATTGTCTAGATTATTTATAAAAAAGATTTATTGAATATAGTAGAGGGCACTTAACTGGAAGTACTTATGAATAGCTCCCTTGTAACACCTACAGCTTCAGATCCTTCAGTAAGTCATTTTAAAGGTATATTATGTATACCCTCCTAATTTCAAATACTGTAAGTTTAAATCAAGTGCCATTTTGTGCTAGGTCAGATACCCTAGAGATGCTGAAATATTCTACACCACAATATTAGCCTTTATTAACCAGACCTATATTGCTTAGAAAATGGACAGCAAATATCTTGGATGATATTTAAACCTTCCAGAACTGGCACAGTAGGTGGTAATTTTAGTCTCTAAATATTTTCTGGCAGAGCCCTAGATTAATCATATAATGAAATTCCTTGGGCTTGACATCAGGCTATCCCCACTCTTTAATTAATGTTGTTTCCAATATTTTTTCAGTACTGGAAAAACTTACTAGTGCCCTAATCCTTTGAAATTCTCAATTTTTTTAAAGACTCATTAAAAGCAATAAAAATTATTTTAATAATTTCCAGAGTAAAGCTTTTGCGAGTACATTTTCTGGGATCACTACATTTTAAAATTATTGTAATGTGGTTGTGTTCCCTCAGACTCTTTTTTTCAAGGTACAATACTTTGAGACAGGCTTCTGCAGTCCAGGAAGGAAAAGTTCAATATTTTCTAAAGAACCATGTCTTGATTATTTGATCCTCTATGATTTACACCTGGAAAAAAACTTGAAAAATCCAATGGTGTTGATAATCAAACATTAATTAATGTGGAACAGTATGGATTCCAGATGTGATGAACTCAGAGAAAAAACAAACAAAATACCTCAAACTCACCACAGAATGTTCTCATTGTGGGAGACCTGTTCTCCAAAATCACCTTTCATTAAAGAATATGTTTTCTTCTCATGCTAGAGCATTATGAATTATTGGGTTTGAGCTCTGGATTTTTTGGGTCCTTTTTCCAAAAGGCCCAAACGGAAGACTATCTCTTGAAATTATGTCTTGTTTGAATTCAGAGTCCTCTTCTGCCATGATTCTTGTCATGGGGAAAAGTAGGACAAGGGAAGGAAGAAGGGAATCAGTGTGGTGATCAGCTTCATGGATTTGTCTTTTCAAATTAGCTGTTGCCTTAAGCAGCATAACTACAGACTGCACTTCCAGCTCCCTGATTTTTTGTTACAAGCTCATGTGCATTTCTGACCCCTGCCTGTTTTCCAGAGGAAAGAATGTACTGTAATCCAGTTGCTTTTCTCTTGTGAGAGAAGATACAGGGAGAGACAGGGAGAAAAGTTACTACAGGCGTATCACTTCAAGGTACAGAGAGGCAAAACCAAAAGCAAGTGCCCAGCTGCTGCAAGTATGTTTCTTGCTCTGGTAACTTCATGTGTGAGCAAACAATTCAAACAAGTCACTACACTGTAATGAATTGTATGAGCTGCAGTAGTCATCCATGCATGCTCCTATCTTATCCTACTTGTGAAATAAAATGTATGAGCTTAGGCTACCCTCACCATCTTTCAAAAGTTGTTAAAGGCTGAAGTTAACTTATGCGCTATAGTTTATCAGGCCAGGAATATATGCATGATCAACGGATTGAGAACAACTCAGCATTTGGACCATGTGACCATACTTTTCAAAAAAATAACATATTTAAACAGTAGGGAAACATTTCACTACTTCAGAAGCATCTACTCTGTGGATACCTCCATACTTTACCTCATGTGAAGACTTCAGATTTGCTGTGAATAAGACAGTGTTGTATACATTTGGCATCCATTATATCTTTTGTCTGCAACCTAAGCTAAGGCTGCCAGAAATCCCTTTTGCCCTTAAGACAGAAAACATTCTGAGTCCTCTTAGGAAGAACCTGAGGGCATCTTCAAGGCATAATCTCCAGACTATTTTCTTTTTTCCCTACTTGATGTCACTGAAATGGCAAATAGAATAGCTGAAGGCTACCTACAAATGTTGTTGCCTATGGATTGGGTACATCGCAAATTCCCATTACCATCCAGGAATACCAGCAGGTTTGGCCCAGAGCTAGCCTTTGGGGTGATTCAACAAGCAAACAAGGTAGATGGGCAGCTCTGCTGGCCTTGAGGCTACCCTGAGGGCTGCTCTACATAGTAACATAGACGCAGCATCTGGGACTCTGCATGCAATCACTGAAGCAGCCTGTACTTTCAGAGCTGATGCTTCAGGCTCTTGGCACGCTTCTTATGTCTTGCTAAACAGTCAGTTCACACTTTCAAAGTCTTCAGAAACAGTATTCCAACAAGGCTGTTCAGCTATGAGCTACAATGGAGATGTGAACATGTTGGGTGCAAGTGGGATAGGATTGATGAGTATTTTAAAGAGGAAAAAAATAACTAATACATTGACAGCATTTGGGAGACTTTGCCACAAAGTATAAGGCTGAATGAGAAAGGGTCTGATCCCCTTGTCTTGTGGTATGTATGCCTGGCATTGTCTTTGATTTTGACTTGTACTTTCATTCTTTTACTTCCTAACCATTAGAAAATGATCTCCAGTTTATTCAAGTCTTAAATAGCACAACTAATGTCTCAATATTTTTGTTAGATATATAACTTTAAGAAGATATGGAAGTGAAAAAAAAAAATTATAGTTTTGTCCTGGTAGATATCACTGTTTAACAGAATCTTCTCTAGTTGGTCTTATTTGCATGCAATATATGTAGAAGAAAAGTATGTAATGGAATTAATTGATTTTTTCTTACTGGATATACTAGTTTATGGACTTATAGCATCAGTTGTTGGATAGTGCTGGAGAGCAAGTTTATCAGCTCATTAAAATCTTGCCAATATAAACTGCAGTTAGTGAAAGAAAAGGCATTGTGTTATACACCTTGTCATTCAGCTAAAGGTTTTTACCCATTGGCAATAATTTAAAATGCCACATTGCAGGAGTGTAATTAGTTTAATTGTAGTTCTTGGTGTTCTAGATGAGTTCAGGCTTGGATAGTATTCTGAATACTTAAAATTCTCCTGGAGTTTGTCTCATCACAAGTTGGATGGCATCAAGTTGCTGCTGGAAAGCAAGAAGCAGTAACAATGTTATACAGTGGCACATGATGGGGGATTTAAGCAATCAGAGAAAAGTAACACCCACACACTTTAAATTAAAAATCCACGTTTGGCAAATGTCAAAGCAGGCTCTCCTGAAGAGCATCTCCCATTAATCCATTATGAAGAGCCATAGAAGTGTATTAGGCTAAATAATTTCCCATATAATTATCCTGTTTAAACAAGACTATTGCTTAAAATCCTTGGCAGGTATATAATATTATAAATACAAACCCTCTTTGAATTCTGTGTTAGGGTTTATGAATTCATGAAGTAAAGAAATTAAATTCTCAGGGCCTATTAGGCCACACAGAACCATGAAACATAAATGAAGGGACAACTGGAAAGCATCAGACCACAACTTTTAAATATCTAACTTAATAGGAATGAACATTACCTCCCCTTGCCTGACTTCATAATACCATATCTATACAAGATGTCACATAGCCTTATTCCAAATAGCTACTATTAATGGATGGTTCCTTTCAATCTAAACACTGGATTCTGTTTGCTTGTGAATTCTAATCTTTCTCACCTGTGAAGAAAAATAAGTGTACATAGGAACTCACAATTCGTGAAGCCTGAAAGTCTTCTTTTCCTCTTGCAGATTCGTTTACCACTGAATCTTGATCCTAGTTACACTAAAGAGCTAGACATAGCGAGTGATTCTTTTTTCAATTTGTATCCAATTAAAAACTTATGTTTGACTTCTATTTAACTACCCAATTGCCATGCTTGTTACAATGTGCACCCATGAGAATATGGGCAAATTTACAGGACACATATGACCTGTATTCAGAATACAAATTACACCATTGGCAAAAGACAGATTTTAACTAGCAACTTCAAGGCATTATTCTCATGCAGGCTTGGCTGTGTTTTAGCATACATTTGTTAGGAGTTTCTGGTTTTAGCACTTAGAGATCACAATGTTCCTTCACTGTTTACCTAAAATGATGTGAATAGATCAAGCATGTTTTCAGCAATGCTCGTATGAAGCTGTAACCCACAAAAATTGATGTCCTTTTGTACCACTAATGTTTTCTGAGAGTAAATGCATTTTCTTTCAATCCGAAATATTTCAATCAAGGTTTCACTCAAATCAAGTATTCAGAGAGGGAAGGTTTCAAGGTTTAAATGGATTTGTTTAAGCTGTGTTCTCACCTCCGTTCATTCATTTTTTATGGATATCCTGTCAGCTGAGTACACTACTAGAAGTGTTTGCTGAAGAAAAAAAAAATAATTCTGCAAACATTAAAGAAAACACATAGAAGGTGATTTCAAAATTAATAGTGGCAAATACATGTACAGTAATTTGTGTTCATTGAGTCAGAAAGAGAAACATATCAAACACAAGCTTCTTGTCCAACTAAAGCAGTTTGAACTTCAGCTGGAAAATACTTTCAGTAACTTAGTTATGTATAATGGATGTATAGAATTATGTTTAGGTCACTGAATTGTTTGGTGAAAGCTGTAGACTTAATGCCCGATTCACTATATGCTCTCATTTAATCCGATTTCATCATTTTTCCTCAGTCTCATCAAGTCACTTGATTTCTCCTTCTTGTCTCACTTTACCACACCAGAAAACAGAGTAATGCTTACTTTCTCATTTAACTAAAGCTGAGGTTTAAATGACTTCAGACAGAATCTTCTTTTGCTGTTGTTGCAGAAGAGTAATGTTTGACTGAGAGCTCTTTAAGACTTGAACTGACTTTCACTATTTGCTTATATAGCTCCTCACAGTCTGGTGCCCTAAATCTGATGTGGAAAATGGAAAAGCCAATACATTTTCTTGTTTAATTTTTATGCTTATTGTATGATAAGATGAAAACCTACATATGTCATTTTTTTCTTGGGAAGTTGAAAAACTTGACTCACTCTTGAGGAACTGAACCAAAATGTCACAGATTAGCACTGTGATAACATGTGGGGCAAATTACTCCTGCTCCTCACCCAGGTGGTCCTGGTTTCTAATGAAAGTTTCATTTCAACCAAAGTGATACTTTTCCAGTGGAAAACTAACTTTTTTTTTCTTTTTTTTTTTTTAAAGAAAGTTCCATGCAAGTGCTCCCTTATGGGACTATTGAAATACAAGTTACAACAATTAAGAGATGATTTGGAATTTCTTATGGTGAGTAATTTCAAATATCAGATGCATTCAAACAGGTTTATGATCTGTGAGGAGATCATAGAAAGCAACATGTTGTCAGTTAGGTTGCTATATTTAGCTGTAATTAGTAAAACCTTTTCCTCCAGAACAAAAAAAACAACTGGTATCCTACAGAAAACTAAGGACATATTTCCTTTTCCTAGGAGTCTTTTATTCAATTTAAGAGCAAGCTGACTTTTTTAGTACTACAATACCTAGAAAATTCTATTGCTATCAACTTTCAAGTTGATGTTGCCTACAGTTCAAGTGAGTCTAGTCTTTATTCTGAGAAAAATGCTTGGAGTTACATGTCAGGTTTTTAAGTTCATATGAAATAGACATTTGTCTCTTCTCACTGTCTGCAATAAAGTAGTATAAATTAATGTATTTCTAACCGATGAATGTGTTTCATTTTTTAATATCTTTGACTCGTGTCAAGATCTTTCTTCAAAAGGCTGATATCTGTCTTTTTGTAACAAAGTGAATATCAAAATGAGAAACAGAAGGAAATTGAAAAGCAGAGGTGAAAGAGACAGTTACATTTTTGAATAAGGAGGTAGATCTTTAAACTATCAGTGCTGTAAGTTCAGACAAAAGTGGTGAGTGGGTAGAAGAGACTTATATGGACTTTTTAGTGCAGTTTGACAGGAAATTAAGCACCTTTATATCTGCTCATCTATCATGCGTTCACCTTTATCTCATGACGTGTCCTTAGTAAATGGTGACATTTGGAAATGGTTCAATTAAAGTCACAGTGTTCTGGGTAATGCTGTAATCTCTGTATATGAAATAAATAACAATTACATTACATTGCATGAATATCACTTCTTCTCAGACAGCAAGTAGTATCATAACAATGTATATATATAACAAAGTTGAATGAATACTGATTAGTGATTTATTTTATGATTTTTCTATGGTCAAAGGTCACTGAAATCTTACAATTCAAGACTCAAAAAATATGTCTGTGTTAGAAAGAAGACTGGAAAGATTAAACTTTTCTGTTAGCTGAAATGTGTTGAGAGCTAAAAGAACAAAATAAATACGTGCTGTTCTCATAGCTTAATCTCATAGTTAAAGGCAGAATTTTCCTTTCTTTATTTTAGGGTTAATTTTTTTGAGGGTAAAGTCTTTACTAGTGGAAAGTGTTCTATTCCCTTTTCCTCCTTTTTCCAAAACTGACCTGTGAAATATAATTAGAGCAATGTTGGGGGAGGAGGGAATTTTTAGATATTAGTATTAGCATGTACATTCTACTCCACCAGATTTCCTTTCCTTTGATATAGGTAAGGTCTTGGCACCTGTTACACTCAATGCAGAGAAAACACAGAATAGCATTATAGACAGTAGTCTGAATTAGGGAAGTAAATGGAAATTAAAACATGAGACACATCAAACTAAAAGTTCGAGGAGACACAGCTATGGAATTTCTAGATCAAAGTATTTTAGTTTTCAGTTCTTCATAAAAGACTTGGAAACCCTTCCCTGAGGGGGGGGGGGGGGGAGAGAGAGAAAGTTTCTTTAAGATATTAAACAGTGGGAAGTGACATTTTCTAACTGGCTTACACTTTAAGAGTGTATGCAAATACATGAACAAGACTTTTTTTGCTTTTTAATGTTCTTCAGGGGGCATATATCAAAATATTTTAGTAAAAGAGGAGTCCATACTATAGGATTGCTGGTGTAATTACAGGAACTTTATAACTTTCTCTGACATGCTTGATTCTTGAAGAAGCTTCTGGACAGATCAAGAACACTAAAGTAAGAGAGATTTTGAACTGAGCTATGTATTCAATGAGGAAACAATACTGAAAATATGATTTCTTATCATAGTCTGTAAAACTTTTCAAAGAATTTCCAGTTTTACAAGTGTCACAGCTTTCTTATTTTCAGCTACAGCCAACTGTTCTCCATTTGTGCAGAAAATATAAATCTGGGTTTTTGGATATAAAGGTGATATTGCAGATTGGTATGTCATGTATATATGGTCAGTCTTTTGGCTATCCAGTCTTCCCAGTACTTGATACAGATAAGCGCAGTAAGACTAATGGCATGCCAAGTGTCACATACTAAATGTAAGACTCAAAACACTGGCTCATGACTCACACTACCTTTCACAACAAAGGATATACCTTACACATTAATGCAGTTGTGCAGCACTCCTACACCTTCTTTCCTGATGGGAATTTGATTGAGCTGACAGTGATGGTCCCCTGGCTTGTCAGAGTGAATGCAGGCACAGAAATGTACATCTACCAGCACAGAGCATCTACCAGGGCCACAAGCTGGTCGGGTCCTGCTTATCAGCAGATGTCCCAACATCAGCTTTGCACCTGCCTGTCCCTACTCATGTGACATAGTGCCATCTAAAGTAGGAAGTAAATAGAAATTTGAGATATCTTCAGTTAGAGCTAGAACTGATCTCTGTGGGGCTCTGCAGCAATAAGAAGTATCTCTTCCAGAGCCCTTGGTTTGGTTAGCAGAGGAGGATCCTGCATAAGCTATCTTCCATTTTGCTCTGTTGTTGCACACTGTAAGGACCACTTATATTAAAAAGTGTTTGCTGGAATGAATTCTTATTACCAGCCAAGAGTCAAAAGAGGAGTAAGAGCAGCTGACGAGGTATAAAGATCAACACAAATGTGATGTTAAAGCCTGGGAGCTCTAACGTGAGTGAAATCAATAGTGAGTAGGTCCATGCCGACTGTGCATGTGTTGAGTGGAGATTACAAATTGAAGTGAGTACCAATCATTGCACAGTGGTATAACATTTTAACGGTAGAAAAAATACTCACTAGAGCATAGGTACTTCCATTGTTTCAATTACTTCAACATGGTACCACATTGCTCCATATTATTATTCATAACTTTATGCAAATATACTACAAAGTCTGTAACTCTATTGTGCATTAGAAATAATGCTTATACCAATAATTAAAGCATACTTCTACCCCATGAAACATAAGACTTATACCTGATTGGTATGAACAAATGAAAACTGCAGATCTCTGAAGAAAGCAAATAACCGGATATGTAGACCAAGACACAATAAAGTAGACAAATCTCTGCTGAGGAGAGAGTGAGAGTGAGTGAGCTGACCATCAGGGTCACATCTCCTCCACTACAAAAAACAAGAGCTGTCCAGTGACATGTACTGACTTCATCCATTCAGCAACTGAGTGCATTGAATGCTGAGTGTAAGGGATTACACTCACAAAATCTTGCTATGTTTTCTACGTATTTGTAATAGGTTTAGTAAAAAGTCCGTGTCCTAGTACTTTGTGGCCAGCTTTTGCTCTGGTAGTATGAGGATGCCCATTGTAACAGTTCTTATCAGTGCAGTAAATTATAGAAAATATTAATTAGAAAAAAGACAGCCTGAATCTTTATGGTTTTGTGTATGTTTCCAGTATGGGTTTCTTATTAAGCTGGTTTTGCCATTTGTTAAGGAAAATTCAGTCTAAGATAAACAGTGAGTATTTTTCCCTGTATGGCATGTTCCTTCCTTTTTATGTCTCTGTATACACACCTCAGATTTTTTTCAAGTGACTGTTTTTGTGGATATATAAGTAAGGACTGATAGGTTGTTGATTTGGAAAACTGCCCAAAAGGGCCAGAAATGCCAGTTTGGGATGCCACAAAAACACGGATGAAGATAACATAGAGGGCAGTTTTTAAACCTTCAGCTTAGAGGAAAATACATGGAAAATAAATTACAACAAAAATTGTGAGCAGATTTCTTACAGGAAAATTACAAACTATGGGTCTTTTTATTTTTTAATATTAGTGTAATATTTTTCCTCCCTTACTCCTTCTCCCCTTATTCAGTTCTCATAACTTGCAGTGAGCTTAAAATTAGACTATCTTCTGAAGTCAGAGAAAGTGTCATTGCATTTGATCTACAAAGCATCCAGCATGTTTCAGAGTGTTGTATAAATAACACGGAGGTCTAATTCTGTGCTCAACCTCTTGAGAGGTGTCAGAAGGAGCAGAAAGATGATTTTAAAGTTATTTTTATGCTGCTCAGATTTTGCTTTGACTGAGAACAGATGATGTGTTTTAACTATTTTTTTCTAATAAGCTACAAGTTTGAAAGTTTACAGTAAATCTCTTTGCTATACTCTACATGAAGGTATGCTATAGAAAGAACTGTGCAAGTACAGTGTAGTTTCTGCACTAGGTGAATCCTCTGCTGGGGTGTTAAAACATCTGTACTCCACTGGAATGATTTACATGGGGAAGACTATAAGAGGCCAGGTAGTCCTTTAAAGACCCAGAAGGGCAGCCAGCCCTGTTTGCCAAGACAAATAGGTGTCGGAGATGGGAAACCACACGGGAGCCTGTTTTCCAGCTGGCAGATTTAAAAGGCTTCCAGCTCAGAAAGAGGATTCATGCAGAGAGTAGCTTATTAGCTAGAGGACTGAAAAGACTAGCTGCCTGATTTGAAAGATTCTAGAAATTGTTTTCTTTTTCCCTTCTCTAGAGTGGATGGAATTGCTCTCTTTGTTAGCTTGATGGCTAATGGAAGTCATGTGTGAATTCTGTAGCTGAATTGCTCTGTTACTCATATCAGACTTTGGCCAGTGAACAAACGCTGCACCACAAAGTTTTAAATCAATATGTTTTAACTCAAAGGAGATTAGTCACAGAGGCTGGTTTTCTTGGTTTGCTACTCTCACTGAGTTTTCTTTACAGTCAACAGAGAAACAAAGCTTCTTCCAGGCAGGGCTTAGAATAACAAAGTTAGGCTGGTGTAGCCACCCCTGAAGGACTTTCTTTTCTTTCTAAAGGAGGTAATTAGATTACTTGTCACCTTCAGGAGAAGTATGTCCTTTTGGATACCTTTCTCTGTGTAAGCTGCTCTAATAGATGTGATGCTAAATATTATGTCAATATTAAAAGGATCATTGAAGCAAAATTCTGTGTGCTAAGCTTAACCCTTCCAAACTGCTGTCTGTATCTTTGTGTCCAAATTAATAGAAAATCTTCAATTTTGTCTAAATAAAAATAGAATTTAGACAAATCAACAGCATCCAGTGTAGGATTATGAATATGGAAAGGAGTATCTACAGTCTATTTTAATATTCCATATAGTCCACAAAAGAATTGTGTTGTGGGTTTTTTTAGAGTGGGAGGAGTAGTACTAAAACTGTTGGTTTTTATTTCAGTGTCCCAGTGATCATAGAAAACATCAAAACACTTATGTTTTAAAAGAAACATATTTTGTTAAATGTCTTGTGTCTTTGTTGGTTCAATCATCTGGATAGATTCAACTGTATAAGGCTGTTAAATCTGAAAATGAAAGATGAGGTGTGTTTCTTTCAGCTTACAAACATTTGTTATGACCCTTTTTGTAGCCAACATTTCAAAGAAGAAAATACGTTGTCCTCTCCTTTGTTTTATGTGGCGACTTGAATAAATCTGTTACTTTCTTTAGTAAAAAGGTCTATACTGGGAATACAGCTATTTGCCATGCTGGATTGGACTAGTGGCTCATTACTCTTACCATGTTTACCCCCAACAGTAGATGATACTTAAAGGTTATGAGAAGTATGAAGAAAGCAAAAGGACCTGGGGAATCAGCAACAGATTCTACTTGACTACATTCAATTTAACATAATTTCTTAGTTTAGAACTCTTCTCATCTATGAACAACCCACAGTCCCAAAGCCAGGTGCTATGACATTTGTCTCTCTTTCTTTGTCTTTTGATAAGTTCCTGTTCTGTGGATGCCACACAATATTCCTATCATAAAGCCCTTCTTGTGACACTAGTTCTTGTGTGCATGAATTGCTATTAATCCACTGTGACTTCATCAGGCTTTTCCAGAGACCCGTAAAAGTCAATGCATGACCATCTGAACTTCTGCATATTTTTTGTATGTTTGTATAATTGGTTTCAGTGGAATTCATTGCACCCGACCACTAAAAATCTATGGTGTAAGCCTCTATGCGTACTCCCCTCTTACTAAACTTCTCGATTAAAGAACTGTATTTGAACACATGAACTTCACTCTTTTCACCCATTTCAACAGGAATCTGCCAGAGGTGTTAGTTCTGATGTGAAGTATGTCATTAGCATTGTCTTCTAGCATTTGAACCAAAGTTTTGTAAGAGGGAATACTGTCTGGGAGCCATTTTGTTCTGACTGAACTGTTCTCTTCTCAGATACCATCTGACAGACAGCAAAACCCTTCTGTTCCCTGAATTTGCTTTGGCAATATGCCTTTTGATTTTCTTCCTTCATGGTCACATATGTCTGCTGCTTCCTATCTGTGTTGAGCTCAATTATCTCTCATCTCTTTCTCATTCTGTCTGCAAATGATTCTGTCTTTTGATCCTTCCTCCCTATGCTCTGATTCCTTGTTGTCTCCATTACCTCTTTTCTCTACTGAGCTTTTGTTGTCTTTTCTTTTCTTTTCTTTTCTTTTCTTTTCTTTTCTTTTCTTTTCTTTTCTTTTCTTTTCTTTTCTTTTCTTTTCTTTTCTTTTCTTTTCTTTTCTTTTCTTTTCTTTTCTTTTCTTTTCTTTTCTTTTTTCTTTTCTTTTCTTTTCTTTTTCTTTTTCTTTTTCTTTTTCCTTTTCTTTTTCCTTTTCTTTTTCCTTTTCTTTTTCCTTTTCTTTTTCCTTTTCTTTTTCTTTTTCTTTTTCTTTTTCTTTTTCTTTTTCTTTTTCTTTTTCTTTTTCCTTTTCTTTTTCTTTTTCTTTTTTCTTCTAGTCCTATCACTTCCGTCCAGCAAATTGGCTCTTGAACTGTTAGTCTTGTAACTATCTCTTCCTCTGCCATACATTCATGGTCAATATCTAAGTCCAAAAGTCTGTGCTTTAGATATTTTTCTGCAGCCTCCTCTGTATATCTTTAAATGTCAGTGAGTTCCACAATCATTTTTAGCATCATCTTTACTTCCTGAATCTTTGCTAAGCTCTGTCAGATGATACTAAAAATACAAGAAGCTTGTATGTTGTTTCTGCATAGAAACTCTCATATCGTGCTGATTTTTTTACATCAATTTATTTCTGTTGCTTTTTCTCCCTCCTTAGGTCACTGCCAGTGTTGTTGTGGACATCATCACCTTCACTTTCTGGTAGATATCTTTGAAGAGGAAAGATACCAATTTGAAGAATGATCCTCTAACTCCCTGGTTTAGGTACTTTTTTCACCACTTCACATACCTGTATAACTGCACTGTTGTATTAAAGCAGAAATTCTCTTCTTAATTTGGCTGGTAGTCATTTGATGGTCGAAATTCTGAGCCAAATTCTTATTATGTGAACAATTTTAATTGCTTGCATTCATATTATTCATCAAAGTGACTAGTAACAGCAGCCAGACATATATTCAAACTTCCTTAATGGAGCTGGTCAAGGAATCAATAAACGTGTTTAGAGTGAGTTTGGAAATTAAAGTCACTCAGCAGTTTACCCAAACTTTTCTGATTGAAATATTTATGCAAATTCAAAGTAACTTAAAAAAAAAAAAATCCTGAGGATTTCACTATTCTTCACCTAAAGAGTTCTAATCCAGTAATTTTGACATATAATTTGAGGTCAACGAGGCGCAGTCACTGGAAGAGGTTTCACACACCAACTTTCAGGACTGCGTTCTCATTTTTCTATGTATCCAACTTAGTTTAAACAACTTAGCAAAGCTTACTTGAACATCAGAGCTTCAGCCATCATTTTTTTCATTTGATTTTCCTTCAAACATGGCAGATATCTCTCAAAATAAATGAGTCCAGCAACCATCAGTTTTTATCCACAATGCTAACTAATACATAGTCTGGTGGTGGAAAAGCTGGCATTCTCCACTGTGTTATTTAAGACAGTTCTGTTTGTGTTGGCGGTGCTAATTAAAGAGCAAACTTTTAACAAGGGTACACAAAGCATCATAAAATGAAGTTCAATGCAAATGAAATCATTGTACATATATAAATACGTGTATGTATACATGCCTATGTATATTTATATATATGTAAGAGGCATTTGTTTCTCTGTGGTGGGTTTTGGTCAACTAAATTTCACAGACTTTAAATAACAATCAGGATCCATTAAAAGACTAATCTCCTTAATGTAAAGCATAAAAGAGGGGGAAAATGAAATCACTGAAAATATTACACTTACTGGGAATATTTATACATTGGGTTTATACATGTCTTTCCTCTCTTTCAAAAAAATCTATGTCTGGGAGGTCATCCTTTTCAAAGAGGAGGAGTAGACTAATTGGGTGATAAAACCAGCTGTGTACAAAGGGCCAGATCCCAAACCTGCCAAAATCAAAGTATATATTTCCATTGATCTTTCAGTTGCTGCAGTGTTACCAGATATCCACAGTACAGGAAGTAAGATAGCAAAATAAAAACAGAGAATGCTTTCTTTTTTTCTGTTATTTAACTGCAACATGTGACATTTACAGGTATAAAGCTTTTCTGGGGAGAGGAAGATAGTACTTAAGTTGTCAGAGGCACTTTAATCTCAGCTACTCCTCTGTCTTTTCTCTTACTATAGTTCTAAAGATATTAATAAAATCTGAGAAAAATGTCATACATTTACAAAAAGAAAATAGTTCTCAGTGAAGACTATTTTCAGTAGGAATATAGTTATGAGGGATTAGACTTTGCAATAACTCTCAGAAGCATTGCAACTCAAGCATGACTTAGTTCAGGTAAATTCTGCTTTTGAAAAGCTAATTTTGAAGCAAGTATCCTATATATTACTAACGCAATAAATTCAGGTACAATCAGTGGAGGAAGACTACTTCGTATAATTAATTTGTTTTTACCTTTTCATTCCTTTTTATTCTGATGGAAAGTAAACAGAAATAGAAATCTGATTAACAGATTGTATATATAGAACTATGTTTTACATTTGATCTAATGCCTGTGAAGACCTATTAATTTCAGAAGCATTATACAAGGCTGTAACTCACCTCAGGATTTGATTCATACCTCCTCTACCCATCAGTGTATATCTTGCCTGCTGGTTAGAAACAAGGTAGAAATGTTTGGAACTGAAGTCTTTTTGACGATTAGAAGAACTCATTCTTAATAAATGTGCTTAGCAGAATCAGTAAGCAGCTTTCTGTTAGATGTTTAGTTGGAAATGATTCCTTCACACCAGAAGAACATGTTAAGTGAGTAAGAAACCCTATTTCAGACAGTCTTTTTGCCAGTGACACTGAATTCACATGAAGGGAGATTTCTTTTGGCATGAAAAGCTGCAACAGTACCTCTCCTCCCAAACACACACTCTTATCTCCTTTGTAATTACAGTGAGCTTGGCCTGTTTGTTCAGTAACAAGAGAGTCTCTTAGCTCATGCTGAAGTGAAAGAGGACTGACATCACAGGAAAGATATATATTGACGTTATAGAGGGATATAGTAGTCTCTGTCAGTATGCCAAAGATCAGTGATATTCAAGTGCTAGTAGTCATTTGAGTTGTTAATTGGAGTTGCTAAAGTAAGTTGTTAAATCTTCAAATCTAGAAAAATTAAAAATCCCCAAATTAGTTAAAATTATGAGAAATAACAGCACTTCTTACTGAGATTCATCGTGCCACTTTGCACAAACAGAATGTTTAGGGTTTTTATTTGTCTGTGCAACTCCTCTGGCAGCATATTTTTTCCAAAACTTTCATGTCCATTGGTCTGGTCTGTTCTAAGAGCACATTCATACCAGCACAGAACAAAGTTGAGGACAAAAAGACACACCATAACACCAATTCAAATGTCTTGACTACAACCAGGCAGTTTAGTACCTGTAATAAGAGCCTGACAACACAGCTTTTGAGCATGGAAATAGAGCAAAGAATTTTATTACTATTTTACAGGCATGTTGTCAAGCAAAAAAAGATTTTTAAAATTCTTGCCCTTGTATCTAATTCAGCTGGAGACCCTCATCTGAGTTTCATTAACTGTCCTAGACAGTCATCCCAAAAAGTCAAAGCTCCAACTTTCTGCCTGATTTGGAGCTAAAAAACCACCCATATTTTCACGTGGTATTTGCTTAACATTTTTTCAAATGTTCTTTCTTCCACTGAGAGAGAAGGTCAGAGCTGAAACGTTGAGATGGATTTGTTAAAACTTTCATGGAGGAAACCTTGGTCTTATGCAAGGTCAGAATCAGACTTTCATTTGCAAAATCCTAATGAACCTAGGCAAAACTGTGGGTTTTGAAGGGAGGTCTATGAAAGGTCTTATTGTTGAGGTACAACAGAACTTTAATCCTGTTTGATTTGGACAATGAGTTTATTGGCCTGATATTAACTTTATAAACTATCAAATGAAAAAATTCCAGTGTTATAATTAAGGAAACAGCACTGTAGCCCTACTAGCCTCACTATAGAAGCGAAGCAAGATTTGTAGGCAAACTGACAAAAGATTAGTCCGAACAATGAAAACAGAATACTAAAATCTCAAACTACATAACAGGTCTTTAAATACAACTGCAGGAAATGTCACTTCTTTATCATAGACTTCACTATAGGGCAAGTCACATCTTCATCTAAAACTATGACATGCTTGGAAAAACGCAGTCTTTTCTGTGGTATAAGAAAACAATTCCATGGGATTAAATATGATTAAGAAGCATATCAGTAAATCTGACTCAATCTTCAGTTTAATAGCATATTTAAAGTGTTTACTGGGAGAAGCCCAGGAGAGAAAATTAGGAAAAAAGAAAAAAGTTTAAACTTTTTAAATTTTGAAGTAGTAATTAAGTCAGTTTCCTATAGATCAGAGTATCATGAACCTGATTCTCACAGGACACCTCAGTCAATTTAAAAATTTGTTTGCTGTATCATCTCACAGGAACCATGATCCTCCTGTCAGCATCTTGTTTTCATATCAGTGTCTGTGAAAAATAATGAATTATTATTTTCTTAATGAAGATTCCACACCACCTAATTGTAGGCTTTTACATTGTAGAGTAACTGTGGACTAATGTCCCTAAGTTCCTATTAAAAAAGGGAATCCTGCTGCAAAGGACTATTGTGAGGTCATAAATTCTGTTCCTCTGGGAGATATTCTTTTATTTTGTTAACACTATAAGGCAATAAACCTAGGCTAAGACATGCTGTACCTAGTGGTAGGCAGTATAAATACCTCTCCTAACACTACATGTACGTAAAACCAGAACTGCCATAGGTCCTCCTGGGCTGTCGAGTCCAGCTCTTTTCCATCAGATGCAACCATACCATGCAATGCTTTTGAGATAATGAACAGCTCTGTTTTGTAACTAATTTGTATTTTGACTCTGTTACTTATAGAACCTCACTACTAAAATTGTAAGGAACCTTTTTTCTTACTTCCCATACAAGTTTATGGTGGTGAAAATATGGAAAAAGTGACTGGTATACAGTAAAAGAAAAATATACCTCAGTTAAAATATTTGTGGAGAGAGTGTTGAGACATGTTGAAAGTAGAATACTAAAGTTGTAGGGAAAGGTTCTCCTTCATGTAATAAACTGTTGACAGGAGGTAACATTTATTAAGCAATCTGAGAGAGCATTCTCCTTACTGGGATAGGACCTTTTTCAGCTAACTTTAGTTACCTAAAAATTGGACATTCAGTCTAAGCTAGTCAGTATGTTCCTTGAGTGGCTACAAAAGTTAGCAACCACAGAGTGCGGTTGCATTTTTGTCTGTCTTTTAAACATCTCCCGTAGAATAGGCTTATATGGGAAGTCTCCCTCTTTATAAAAGAACATTGATGCCCCATCCCTGGAAACATTCAAGGTCAGGTTGGATGGGGCTCTGAGCAACCTGATCTAGTTGAAGAGCTCATTGCAGGGGAGGTTGGACTAGATGACCTTTAAAGGTCCCTTCCAACCCAAACTATTCTATAATTCTATGATATATCCCTCTATATAACAAATATACAGAGAGCCTAGTAAGCTCTCTAAGACTAGAAACCTACTTTCAAACAGTTATAGGTAGACAAAATGAATCCCATCATCATATCAAGGTGGCTTGTGGTGGAGGGAGGAGAGCCAAATGTAACACATCTATGAGTGGTAAAGAGATTTCTCAGCATGTACCACAACTGCTATCTTTTGTTACATAGGTTCCCACAGAAAGCAGAAATTTGTTCCTAGCTTCTGGAGGTGAATTAATTACTCCATGAGACATTTTCAATTAATTCCAATGTTTCCTTAGATGTCAAAACCACTAAAAGCTTATCAGCGAGTGTTGATATATATAACTCAGTATTGCTCCAGTATACCAGAGCCGAAACTCCCCTCTTTAGATGTATATGCCGCTAATATGTGAGAGAAATGTTTTATATACATTAAGGTATGAGGTGTCAGGGCCCTAAGAGCATCAAGAGGCCCCAGTGGCCCTGACCAGCCTCCCCACCCACACTCATTCCCAGTGGGGGCTGCCAGCTCCCAGCTCACCTGCCCACAAGGAGCAGACCCTGTGCCCTGCCCCTGGGATCCTAAAATTTTGATTTCTGTTGCTTGTTTCTCTGAAATATTTGGGTAAAACACTTTAAATTGATAAGTTCTGTGGCCAGACTATGTTTATTTATATGATGTTTATTTTCTTAGTCTACAGTAAAATGCAGCATTCCTGTAGTCACCAAGATGCTGTGAGATTTAAAACCCCTACAAGCGTCACTCTACTCCAAACTCTGTTCTGCACCTGAATCCCTAGGACAGTAACATAACATTTCAGAGAAATGTTTTATTTATTTGCTCCTTAATATAGAAGTACTTAGTAATATAGGTAGATATAAATGTCTTTGTGATGAAAAGTCACTAAAATGTCCCTGCCTGGTTAATAATGATTACAGTTGAAAAAAGAGGCTAAATTTGGGATAGTGTGGCAGGTGGCAAGGGCCTCAGGAGCTTCACCTTGCATCTGGCTACCATTTTCATTCTGCAAGGGCATATGAGTGAGAGTGTGTGCTCCAGGGAACCCTCTGTAATGAAATAATCCTCTACAGAAATGAATGGAGTGTAATGAGGCTAGCCACTGGGAGCTAAAATACCAGTGGCTGTCTGATAGTCTGCGAGCTCACTTGCCAAGAGCATTCACCAATTTTGGACCTCCATGATGCCCAGTAAGTGGGGTTATGGAAGAACTCCCTTCTGTATTGCATTTCCTTGCCTAAAGGCATTCCTGCCTCAGGATACACAGATCTCTGCTTGCTTGTCAGTCCCTGCTGACTTCACTGAAGCCACATAAAAACAGTACATAGTGAAGCAGCATCAGACTCTGCGTAAGCAGAAATGAGTAAATGGTTTAGCTGGTGTCAGGCCATATGCACCTTGGTTTAAGATACATTAGTGACCACAAACAGTCCTGAAGGCTACATCTATGTTAGTGAATAAATATGACGATTCTTTGACACTAGAACAAGGAGCAGCACACGGCCCATTTCTGTATCATTAAAATCTCATAACCTATAGCACAGAACAGTCACATGCAAAATTGCCTGATCAGCAGTAATTCCTGAACAGTGCTGAGGAATTGTTCAGAAACACACAAGTTGGCCTGAATCAAAGCTATGCTAGGGATCATCCTAAGAAAATCAAAGTAGCCAATAAGCAGCCTGCCGGAAGAGGTGCTCCTAGTCAGGAACAACATGTTAAAGTGGCTCTGTCAGCTGCATCTTTCATTTGCTGTAGAAAGTGAGAGTGAGCTAGTGGGCGGGTGTGGATTAAAAGGAAGAGGGAAGAAGACCCTCTGAAATGGCAGGTATCAACACATCCTAATTCATGGTCATGTCCTGGAAAAGCAGTTCTGCAGTCGTTCCTGTCCAATGACCCATGAGTATATGCTCATTTCTTAAGGTGAACCATTGCACCAGTGCATGCATGAAGTCTGTTTGCTGGCACAGGTACTGCCAGTGTAACTGAGACTCTTGTGACAGCTGCCAAATATCAAGAAGTAACATACACACCACTACTGTGAGCTCAGGATGTGCTATTATACCTATTGATGGGGTCAGTTAAATGGCAAAATGGCAAGTTTCCATGGGTTTTCCAGTTTATGAAGCAAATTGTGAATAAAGTTCCCCTCAGTTTTGTGCAGTGACCATTAAAATCCCATTTTTCATGAAGTGCAGAATAAATATTTTCAAAACTGTTTATAAATATATGTATAAAATGCTTTAATTCTTATTTTTTCCATGTACACGTAAGTTTTTGACTTCTCATTTAAATTATTCAGAAAAAGTCTTAATGATATTTAAATATGTTCCTTGAATTTTCTGACTTCTTAAACTCTGGGGTTTTTTTCAATTAGCAGGATTCAACTGTCCACTTGAAGTGGAACACTTCTCACCTTTCTCTCCAGTGAGGGTAAATAATACACCAAGTAATTAAAACTGCTGTCTACTGTATACTGTCCTTTGTAAATTCAGTATGTGGGTTACTTCTACCCAGCAACTGAGAAGGGATAAAGTTTTGATTTTATGGAGGAAGTTAAAAATCCCAGAATTTATGTTGGGAAATTGCAATTACTTCAAAAGAAATGGAGATTAACTTCCTTATCTTTAAGAATGTGTAATAGACTATTTACTAGAATCCATTCTTCATGTACATGGGTCTTCACTCATTACATTATCTCCAATGAAAATATGAATCACTTACTATATATAGTTTTCAGATACTGAAGAGTACTGGAATTTTAAACAAGAAATAAAAATACACTATTTACACCCTTAGAAGAGAAAATTGAAACTAGTGTGTCATCCCCTTAATTTACAAATTGTACACCTGACTTCTAGCAAGACTCTTCAACTGCTTCTAATTTATTGTAAACATTACTTCTGAACTGATTATATACTAGTTACTACACAAATATAAGTTAGGTTTAATTAAAAACAAAAGCAAATTCTATATGGAATTTGGTTCATTTTCAACAAATGTCATTTTTTGCTGTCATTGAAGCAATAGTTCTCTTACACTAATATTTCATAAGTGGAATTTAGACTTAATAAGATGTTAACATAAGGTTTTGTCCCCCACCCTGCTGAAATTAGTTACAAGGTTTCCAATGAATCCTAGGGCTTATGCTTCAGGCCTAAGTCTCATACAAGCATAAAATTGGTTTATCTTGTGGGATATGACCCCTGAATCTCTCCGTTTTCTTTCAATACAACAAGGAGGACAACCCTATCTCTTTGGTAAGATCGATCAATTGATAGATAGATCTATCTATCTATCTATGTATCAATCTATCTATAACCTTCCTAAATCTTATCCATATTCTTTCTTTGAGATCAACTATAATCAAATAAACCTTGAGCATAGAGTCACCTTTATGCCATTCTGAAAACACTGACTATATTCAAAGCTGCTTCTTGTGTTTTTCATGAATGGCTAGCTTGTCCTCCACCAGCTCCCTGTGTAATACTCAGAGGAATGCACAGCCTGAGAAATAGGAAAGTAATTTGGATTGTGCTTGTGAACCAGACAATTGCAGTGCTGTGGTATAAATATCAATCATGTTTTCTATTTTGGGATCTCAGTATAAATTAATTTAATATTATTAAACAACAAAACATGGGTTATGTTCAAAATTCTTCTCTATTCCACACTGTGCAAGGTGCTGTGCAAGCACAGATGCAGACATAATTCCTGATCTGGAGATCATGTTTCACTGAAAGAGACTTTTAAATCTATTTTTGTATAATTATGTAAATTCCATTACAGACAAATCAAGTTATTCCATCAATTGGCAGTACATTTTTTGTGAAGTAGCAAATTGTCTTCTATTTGCTGCTGGTTTTCCTGGATATTTTTATATGTTTTGGTCAGCACAAAATGGAAAGGCACTTTCTTTGTACAAAACAGGTTCCTCAAAACTATGCCTATGTTCCGCTGTACCCTTTGGAGCTTCTGAACACCTTCACTGACTAAACTCAGTATGTGCACAGAATTTTGGTAAGAAATTCTAAGAATCATGAAGTATAGTTTAAAGCTGACTAGAAACTTTCTGCCAAAACACAAATTTTCAAAAAATACTCATTAACCTTAAAATATATAAAGCTCACAAGAGTGAGCTTGGCAGAGGCCTGAAGGAACCAGTCTAGACTCTGTCCTGGACCTGAGCAACTTAAAATCAGCAGGGAAGCCTTGGGCCAAGAGTAAATCAGGTTGACAACATGAAAGCCGAGAAGTATCCAGCCCCAGGAGAGACCAGACCAGTGGCTCTTGGAGGACTTGGGGATCCTGGAAGCTGTGACTCCATGGGCTTGACAGCCAGCCGTTCTGCAGCCACCAGTGACATTCAGAAGTTCACAGGGAAATTAAAGAAAAATATCTGTTTGGTTGATCAAGTTTGGTTAAAGTCAACAACTGGAGGAGATAAATTTTTTTAATCTATTTTTTCATGTTTCAATGTTATCTATACATCATTTAACGTTACAACAAAAGGTCTACTTCATGGTAATGTTTTAACTTGTATGATGATACCTCCTAGAAATGCTAACAAAAAATTAGTTCTCACTGTGCTGTTTTGCACAAACACAGGACACAGCTCATGCTCTTCGCAACAGACAGGCATAGTGGTCTGGAGGACAAAACACTCTAGGAAGTTATCCTACACTCACACTTTAGTAAGTAATTGTGTGGAGTTAAGCTGAGCTAACAAAGTTATGCACAAGTCAACGATTGACAGTTCACAATCCTTTTTATATTATCATGTACAGCAGCATGTGCGAGACTATTAGAAGTTTCTTACACTTCCTTGAGATATATCATGACTGCACTGAATTTCGATAGTAAGTACTAGCAAATGTGCTCGCAAAAATCCTGAGAATCAACATATAGGGTTTTACAAGACTAGTGTGCTTACTTCTTAGTTTTTGAATTTGTGAATAGCTTCACATCAACTTCTAGCAGGCATTTCTTGCTATGCAATAGTGACAAAAGCAGCTGCCAGACATAATGTGTGATCTTTAACTTGTAGTTAAGGAATACAAAATTGTTATAGAAGTATATCTGATAAAGCTGAATGGATAATTTGAGTCTATTTCTAGTTCTTAGTAGGCTAATAATTCTAATGAAGTACAAAAGCATGTCAAAGCATAGTTACTGTGTTCCTCCCATGAAAATTATTTTCAGAGGTGGAATTTTGACATCTAGTCTCTGACTACCAACTTTGTTTCTAGATTCGTATAGTTATTTTTGAATTGGATTACTCTTTTTTTTATGATCTGGTTCCTTACAATCTCTTATTCAGTCAGGAATTCAAATCAGGAAAATGCAAAATAAGATGAAAATGCAAAATAAGATAAAAAATAAAAAAAATTTTAAAAGGTAAATGAGAACTATTTATTAGTAAAGTGTATGTAAAGGAGTCTGTCATGTAACCTTTCAGTTGAATTTCAGTCTTGTGCTGTTTTATTCATATCATTGTTATTTATGTAAGACCATTAGGTTGCAGTATGTGATACAAGTGCAGCAGTAAGAATATTTTGGAGTCCTCCACTTCCTCAAAACTGCTGACTGAACAGTGTGTGTGGTTTCTTGTGGAAACATCAGTAAAAGCAGTTTTAGTAAAAACTGATGAAATCAAGTGAAGAAAAAGTAAACCATACTAACAAGTCATCTGTTCAACATCAGAGTTTTGCATTCACTGTAACAGTTTTGCTCAGTACAAAAGCAATCACAGAGGTCAACTGGAATATGAGAAGGAAAACTGGGAATTCAAGAAGCTGCACAAAAAGAGAAACACTAAGAAAAATGCAATCATTCATTTTAGAAGTGTTTTCTGATTTTATGCTCAAGGGCAGTTGCTTTTTATGTGTGTGCGTGTGTGTCTGCACTTGTGTGTTTGTGTCTGTGTGTGAGGATACTGGATCAGATAATCTGTCCCATTGTACTCATGTGTTAGGACAAAGTGATAAAGAAGCTATCACTTGAACATGTTCACAGCTGTTTTTCTTTGGCCTCTGTTCCCATCAACTCTGCAAGCTAAACACAGTCAGGAATTACTTGCCTCTGAGTGGAAAACTGTGAAGGAAAGCACTGGGGAGTTCTCCTACTTGAAGACACTGGTTCCTGATCCAGGCAGACTCCTGCTTGTCATGCTGTTCTGTTTCTTAGCTTTTCCCGCACACTGTATTGGGAACTTAGGCATCTAATGCAGCGTATGCATTCCCATCCAGGTGATGACCACCTAAAGTTAGGTGTTACAATGCTAAATTTTAACGAGCCCAAGTTCTGTACTGAAGCAGGTCCCAACGGATCTTTTGTTTGTTTGAAATTAAAAATGTTAAAAAAACTAACATACAGTAATTCTTTTGTCTCCACATGCACTTATAGCAACTGTTTTTGCATTATCTTTGTTAGTTAACAGAACTATTTAACTGGTATAAACTCCAATCTGCAGATCAAAATATAGCATAAGGCAGTCATTTAATATTTATAGTCCTATCTATATGTAAATTCCAAATAACACTGAAATTAGAAAAATGTTAGGAGGCTCTTAATTTAAGTATACCCCCTTTTAAAGGGTGTTCTACATTTCCTCCAAGTTAAATATCTATTTTCCTTTTAAAAATTCCCCCAAATGACTTTCCTTGGTTCAGTGTAGTTAGGAGATGCATAATACAAACAAAATAAATATAGATATAATTTATTTTTCTTTTTATAGTATCAATATGCTTTGGATTGATGGCTTGAGGAAAGTTTAGGAAGATGGAGGAAAAAATTCTAACTCAATTAACTTATTTATGCAGGCTATTATGATTCAGTCTTAAGTTTATACTTAACTTTCCTTAATCACTTTCTCAAATTCTGAGCTTTCTAAAAGGTGACACAAACTTCTTCCCCCACCTCCATCTCTGTCAAAAATTCATTTGATTGTTACACTACTTTTGTGCATATCTAAACCCAATGATTGTTCTAAATTATATCCTGCTATACTCTTTCTGCTTGCCTGCCTTTGTGCTGTACTGAAGGAAGTTTTGTCTGTGACTGTCAGTTTTGTTGATGAATTATTCTTATAGATTTTAGCTCCAAGGGGTAAAACGAACTAAAACAGCTCAGGTATCACCATGGTCACTGTGATAAAGAATACCTTGAAACACCAAATTCTGGAAATACCTTGAAACACCAAAGATGTGTCATTCAGACTTTTTTCCTAACATTATAAAGAAAATGTAGAACAAGAAGCTTTTTCAAATTTTTTATTGTTGTATTTATAACAACCTACATATGAATCTTCCCATTTCTTGATGAGCATTCTGATAATTCAGGGAACTAAATTCTATGCACTTTATTGCTCTATTAATAAGCAGCCTACAAATAAATTCATTGTTCCAGTCACAATTATACTAGACCATTTAGAAGGAATTATTGCCTTTTTTTTCTGTACAATAATGCAACCACGTACGGAACTTAATATTGTATTGTGGGTTTTATTGTTGTTCTTGACATTTTACAGTAAAAATGAAAGTTTAATTTAATGTAAATTTAACTACTACTGACAGGAATGATTTCCACGTTTCCCTTTCTCACTGAAAATATCTCTCTAATTAGTTTTTTTTTCTTGTGTCAGCTTTTGCTTTTTCTGAAGTCAGTCTTTCCTGTCTGATTTATGATCATGTTTTCAATATGTTTTGCTCACTTTTTACGCTCATGTTCATTGTTAGATCTCGCACTGTAATGTTGTTTAAGCTTATGTGCTGTAGGGTGTATACTCCTTACTTAAAATTAGAAAAAAAAAAAAGTGAAATTATACTGGATAGATGTGGAGACATGGAATGGACCATACTTCCCACCTGGCCTCTCCTTTGATTCCAGTGCATGTATTAATTAATAAGGTGCAGAGATACTCCCTATATTGCAGCCTATACCATTCCTCCTGCGTTAGTGCATAGTGGACCATCTTTTGTAATATTCTCTCTGTTGCTATAAAAAAAAAGTTCTTCCTCATTTGCAGGAGCAAATATTATCTTAAACCACAGCTCATCATGAAGTGGGAAGTAGCTCTTTTGCTTTAACGAATATCACTGAAGTCCACAAAGAAGAAAATAATTTCTATCTTTGGAGACAGAACAAGAATATACATACAATGTTTGGCAACTCTAAGAGTGGGACATCTTAACCAGGACATTACAGAGCCCAAATTGCCACATAGATCTTCTAAGTTCATATTTCTTCACTGGTTGTTATGTACACCCAGCTCTGCAGTAGACTTGCATTATACTTGAAAATTGAATGCTTCTACTAACAAAAAAAGGATATATCTGAACCTGAAGATATCAAACTTTACTGTTTTGCAACCAACCTGCTCCTTAATGTTCATTTGTGCTCAGAGGGACTCTACTTTAAACGTATGAAAGATATGTGTGTATGAACATACTTATTTTTGCATGTCCAGTTTGTGAGATCATGTGTGTTGACAGGTGTATAAAGATGCAATAATAAGTTTCTGAGCTACTGTGTGGGAATGGAAAAGGAAATTATCAGTGAAACGTTGTCCTCTTTGGCCTCCCACTCAAATTTGTATTTCTGTATCACTTATAATTTAATGTTAGTTACTATATCACTGTTTCTATCTTTGAGTTAAAAGGATTTTCCTAAATGGAGTGTACTAAATGGACTCTCAAAAGTCCTGAACAATTACAGTTAAAAAAACCAACAAACCAATACCTCTTCAACATCTGCCTTTTTTTTCTGCTGTGACAGATGGTTCACATTTCTGTTTGGACCAGAAAAAAGTCATGTTAAGGAGCATTTCCATGTAACTTTTATTTATGTTATTTGGAAGCAAGCCCCAACTGACCTGATCAGAAGATTTGTACTGAAAAAGCATTACTCCCAACATTTACCAGTGCACAGGGCTGGGAAGAAAAGAATACGTTGGAATGATTATATGTGAAGAGTAAGTGTTCGAAGAACACTCTACAACCTTTCCCAGTCTCCTACCCCAAACCTTGCTAATTCAAAACCCTTAATTTTTTTGCCAAATACAAGTGTCAACAAAGAGCCTAATAACAGATAGAGTAAAGTCCTTCTTTTAAGGAACACTTTTAAGACAAATCAGTCTTTATCAGATACTGCATGATGTGGGTCAGCTGTGAGCATGCTGAACTGCAGTCCAAAACCACTCACAGCACTCTGCTGATTTCTGTTGTATGCTACACTGCAAACATCTGAGGATGGCAAACGAAGTGTGTTCAAATAAACCAGAAGGAATGTCTCAAAAACTGGCATGCATGTTAAACCAAAACAGCTGGCTGTCCAAATTATTGCTAATTCACTTTTCATAATCGCTCTCTTTTTTTGTCTACTGAAACATTCTTTATAATGCTTGTATAGAACCACAGGGGAGATACAGGAATTGTATATTGGGGAAAATTCTATTGCTATATCCAGTCCACCTCTATTATACTGTTCCCTCTAGGAAAACTACAAAATATTTTCCTGTTTTATAATTTTATTCTCTTTTACAGTAAGAATTAGATGCTTATCTGGAGAAAAAGATTATAGTGTAAGTTTCATATTTTTAAAAAAACATGTCTAAATCCTTCTGGTGACAAATGCTCTGCTATTCTGGAGGAAGGAAATCAGTGTGAAAGCATTATCATCCAGTTTTCGACTACTTGACTATCAGAGGTGATGCTCTTGTCATCTATAATCTTTATTTTGAAAGCACCAGTAAGTGAGCTGGTTGAATACAAACAGATAGAATGGCACCTGCCTGTCAGGTAAGGATGAAAGGTAAGCTTGGCTACCACAGGGCATGCAGGGTGCTTTGTTGCACCCAGCTTTGTTGCCTGTGTGTTAATGCAAAGACCAGTGACAAATGTCTGAGGCTAAATAGCCTTTCCACAAAGCCATGTGGGGGACTGTGTTTAGGGAAGATATCATCTCCAGTATGACTGAAGACTGTTATTCCTGCAAATATTCTGTCCATGCCTCCCCCATTTTGTTAACATAGCTGTTTAAGATTGCATACCTAGAAGACCTCTATTCTTTGGGACATCACTCTCAGAAGGGGGAGCAGTACACAGCAAGGAAGCTTATTCCAAACCAATCCAGTCTTCTTTCTTCTTCCTTCCAGAAGGACAACTAGGTACATGTACTCTGGAGTGCACCATTTTTTAAAAACAATCTTTCTCAGAAAAAAGAACAACAGAATAATGGAAGAGAAACAGTACATCACTGGTGATGCCACTTCCAAATTAGTAAAATATATAAGCATGTGCTTGGTATCATCTCTGTTCAGAAATTTGCCCTTACCTACGTGCTTCCCCTGAAAGAAATGTGCTTCTGTTTAATCATTCATCTGTGTTTTTTCCTAGTTAAGGATGAATCACTGAACTGGTGTTTCACAGACAACAGTATAAAGGGAGATGATTATCTGGAGAAAAAATGAGGACTTTAAGGAGAGAAACTATTCAAACATCTCTACATAATGTCAGAACATTACTGGGAAAATTCCTTATGCTGGCCAAGACTCAATTCAGCATGACAAGCAATAAACCCTATATAATATTTGAGTTGTAACCTTCTGCTAAAGCCCCCCTCTAATTACCTAGATATGTCAGGTGGTAAGTCTTGCCACTCTGAATAAATCTGACATCAACAGATTTCTCCTCCTAATTTTTATTTTAATAAGTAAGCCATACAGCAGCTGTGAAGTTACTGATAATGAATGTTAGGAAATAGGATTACTCAAGTGAGTTAAATCCTTCTGCCTTTTCATTATACACTATATAATACTTGAAATACATGTCCTGAATAGACAGAGAACAAGGAACTGGAACTTACATATTTGATCCCTATGCCTCTAGCTGAGTCACTAAACAATTCTCAGGCAGTATGTGCTTTCCAAAGGCTGTGTTCATGAGAAAACCTGGGATGACAACAGTATCTAACTGTGCTTATCTGCATTGCTGTGTTCAGAAACTCTCCAGCAGGTTGTGGGTGTTTGTGTGTGTGCATATTTGTGTGTGTAAGATTACTTTATTAAGAGTAGGCTGATCTTGTTTTGACTTGATGTAGGCTATTTTTTAGCATCTAGTCACCAATAGTTTGGCATCTAAAAATCCATGAGACATTTTTGGTTACAGTCCTGCAGAATTTCCATGGAGCCACTTCATACACTTTCTGAACTGTCAAGCTGGCTTACCTGTCGCTCTGGCATGTTTTCTCCTGTTAAAGAAATGCTGCTATTGGCCTTTTCTTCCCAAGCCTGCTTAATAATGGCACTGGACTGGATCCACTATAACTTCACTTCAAGTTTGACTACATAGATAAATGAATTTACAGGGTAGCAGGGAGTCTCATTCCAATAAAATCAGTGACCTCTTTTCCCTGTAAAGTTCTGCTGGGTTAAGTTATCTTTTTATCAACAAAGAGATCAGAGAAATATGATGCAAAGTTTGCAGTCTTATCAGTAACTAAAAGTAGAGCAGACATACAAGAAATTATACTGGATTCAGTTTCATAACAATTCCTATATTCTTTATTTATTTATTATCAAGAATGCAGCTCATTCTGGTAAAAATTTCTGCCTTGATAAAGTGATCTTTGGTTTAGTATCACACTATGTCTTGATTAAAAACTTGTAGAAAATTAACATAGCACATATTAAATGGCTTAAAACCAGCTTATAGACTGACCATACAGGGTATTTTTAAGTCGATAGAGATCAGTAAGTGGGGCTGTTTCTACTGGGCTTCCACACATAGAACATTTTTATTAAGTGTCTACATTAGACAATGCTTTGAACCCTATGCTAGATATATTTGGGAGTGGAATTGTAACTAATGAGGAGGACAAGTGATTGGTTATCTGGGTCACTTTGAAACAAATGGTCACAACCTACCAAAATGTATTTTAACACACTTCAGTAAGGGTAGTACCAAAGGGAACAAAGAACTAGATCTATACCTACAGAGGAGGGGACTACCTCAGAAAGCAGTGATTCAGAAAATGACTTGAAATAATCACAGAACCTCCTTAATGTAACCTTTCAGTCTCATACTGGAGCAAAAGGGCTAATACTGCCCATGAATGCATAAAAGAAGACTGTCAAGTTAAGTAGGGAAATGGTTTTGACTTAGTGTGTGAGAAACAGAAAGACCTCTGCAAGGGTGTGTCTACTTCCAGTGTCCACCTCCAGACAAATATGGAAATCCTGAAGAGAGTTCAAAGAAGAGACATAAAAATGCTCTGGGAGCCAGAAAACCCGTCTTATTATTTGAGGCTTAAAGAGCTCAATCAACTCAGCATATCTGCAGAAAAGGTTAAAAGGTGATTTAATCAGAATACATGTGCTCATTCAAGTAAAAGAGATGTGATAGTGGGGTTGCTCAGTCTTGCAAAGACATAAAAAGCTCCAATACTTGGAAGCTGAACTTGGATTAATTCAAGCTTGGAAAATAAATTAATTTTAAAGCAGTAAGAGTAATTACTGTAAAAATAGATGTGAGTGAGAGACACACCAACACAAGGACATTTTGAGGTACAGTCTAAAGGTTGTGCTTAAATCCATTCAGCTTCTAGGAAAACTCAGCAAGAGAACTGACTCATGAGAGTGTTTTCCTTTCTGGGCTCAAATCTAAGATATTTCATTATTACTTCAGGAAAGGGAAGGAAGTCTGTATTTTGTAAGAGATAGGTCAAAAAATGCAGCACTTTGGAAACTGGTTTCTTCAAAATAGACCTAATTTTACCAAAAAAAAAAAAAAATCTTTCCAATATTGATGCTGAGTCAAGGGAAAATACAGGTTGTTTGAAGTAAGAATATTCTCCTTGTACTTCAGTCACAGATCTCAGGAAGAAGAGGAAGTGGCTATCCACTGCCTCCAGTGCATTTTATCAACATCTAGAAATGTCAAGCTTACATTTAAGAATCTAGTTCACTGTTTCTTTTCAATTCCACATTCCAGCCCTTGGAATTGTGAAGGCAACCTCCTAAACATGAAGTGAGTATGAACTGATGCTGTGTTCAGTCTGTGCAAAGCAACCAGGCAGCAGTAAGAGATGAAAGATCATGCTGGGGTGTTAACTCTTGAAAGGTTTTCACTGGAAGACAACTTAAATATCACTGCTTTGCTTCAGAGGATGGTTTATATATCATTGTTACCAACAGAGTGTTTTCCATGCAGAGCTTTATGTGGGAGAAGCAGACAGTCTTCCGTCTGGCAGATTTGTAACTTTCCTTAAGCTTCATCTTTACTGGAATTTTTAGCGCTGCTTTGATTTATTTTATTTGCTGTTTGACTCAAAAGAACTGATGTGAGTGTGCCTACTTTGTTAGTAGGCTTAGTTCACTTAAGATTTGGATGAATTCTCACAAGGAAGCAGTGATGCAATTGACAGAAATATAGGTTAGCAGAATTTATGTAACTTGAGCATTGATCCATCTCCTGTATGTACAAAACAGATGAGTTTATCTGTTTTACTTTATTTGCATTACACCCCATTTTTATGATATGGGACAAATGGTTTTGTTGTACAAACCAAATATGGGCACAGGTCATTAGACTTTCCTTAGATATCTACAAATTCTCTCAATATAAAGAAGTAATATCCAGAAATGAATAATGGAAGGACAGAAGAAAGGGAAAAAGTAAAGTCTGGAAAAAGAAGATTGTTCTTGGTGAAAAAAAAAGACCCATAGGGAGAAAAAGTAGTTCCTGAGACTATTGGACTTCTCTGCAACTTTTAGTAGGAGTAGTTCCTATATTCCTATATGTCATTGTAGGAGAAGATGAACAGAAGGCCAACTCTAGTCTCTCCAGTTTCTCAGGCAGAACTCAGCTTGAAAAAAATAATTGTTCCACTTCTCTGACATCCCATCTCTGCAGACTCCTGAAGGCATTTAAACAGATGTGCTTTCTTGGAGAGTTTCTCACTTATGTGAAACACCATGTGTGAATACCATGTACTTAGGTGAACCCTGCTATGTATCTAATTCTCATCTGATAAATCACTACTACTACCACAGTAAAACCATTACAGTAAAGCCATAGACATTTGGTTGTCAGACTGGTAAAAGAAGCTTCAAGACAACCTACCTAGCTACGCTGACTATCATCAATCTCCAGAAAGACCTGTTTTGGTGAAGCATATTTGGAAACTTTGTTTGTTCTTCCTGGACAGAAGCTAAGCCAGAATCTTTTTTCATTTACATCTTTTCTGTGGAAAAACTGAGCAATTGTTGTGTTGTGTTTTTTTTTCATTTTAGGGTATAAAACAGCAGAGGCAAGGTAACAACAATCACAGATGACCACTACAGATGATGAAAATGCCCCCCTAACTCAAAAAAAGAGTGAAAAATTTAAACACAACAGCACATGATAAAACTAAAAAATACAATAAAATAAATGATCTCCTGATTTCCAAGAAGTTTGATTTCCAGCGCTGCTGTGGCTTATGATTGACTGGCACAGGCTGGTAGCTAAGATGGGAGCTTTTCTCATTGCTGAAGAATCTATCCTCTGTCATGCTGAAGATGGTACAAAATCTTCCTGTGACCTTTCAATCAGTCAGGGCTGCTGTTCTCTATCCCTCCATTCAGTTTGATTGAAATTTTCAAAAGTTTTCAATGGTTATTGTTGAAGGTTAGGACACATTAAAAGGGATGGTAAGAGAAAGAATTGGAATACAACAATATTTTCTTTTTTTTTGAGACAATGCTGACAGCAATCTAGGAAAAGTTTTTTGCTTCCCCCTCTCCTTCCCCAAACTGATAGTATTAGAAACTCTGTGAAGTATATTAGTGACTTTGCTGTTGATTTAATTTGTGAAATGTGAGAGTGATGGGAAGCTTTATAAAAGGCTAAGAAAGACATAATTGCTACCTTTCTTTTGTTCTTAAAAGTTGACATATTCTCTGAGCAAACAAATTTGCTTTACAGGGAATCATTTTCCCTTTCCCCCAGCCACATTTACCAAAGTCTTTATTATATCTTCAATTTATGGATGCTTTACTCATCTAGCAAAATTACAGATTTGGAGCTTACACTAAAATTGTCCTCAGTTTTATTGCTGTGCTGACTGTGTATTTCAGCTATGTCAACTCCAGTAGGTTGAATAATTATTGAAGAACTACTTACCTTATTTAGTTATGATAAACATCAGGTCTTTGTTGAATGTCTGCAACAGAGAAGATACTAGCAAGAAAAGTAAGTTTACAGCTACACTGTTATTGACACTAACTATTGCTCATCTGAAAATTAGTGGCCTTTTCCAGCAACTGAGGATTATCTAAATAATCTTGCTCTTAATATTTATTGATTCAAATTGAACCCAACACTAACAGTTAGATAGAAATTAAAGTTGGCTTCTCTATGCAACAGCAGACATCTCACCTATTGTATGCTTAAAGTATTACAATTGCAATTTTGGAATTCTTCCAAAAGATAGTTAATTAACATTACTTCCATTTGCGTAATGTTGCTTTCTGTCATTGCTTGCTTACAGTGCTCTGCTCTAACTGCAAAAGTCTATTCTAACTGAACATATTCAGCTTCTTCATTTTATCATGAGTTCTTGCCAACTGTTTGCTTCAGCCATTTACTGCTCATTTTTTATATGGTGTGGCTAGTCATGTGGGTCACATGATATTGTTTCTGCTTTGTAACTCAGTGAATTTTTCAGAACAGTGAACGATGGATTTTTACTATGGGAGTTTCATAAGAAAAGTTACCGTATTTTCCAAAATAATGAATATTTTCAGAATCACCTGGCTAGGTATCCAAGGAATTAGAGAACATGCCTAACAATATAATATATGCTAAGTTTATAATATAATACAAGCTAAGTTTTAATTCACAGATACATATGTATACTGTGATTAACTTATTCATACATCTTAAGCTTAGTAAATTCAACAATTTATTTGTCAGTAAAAGATTAACCTAAGCTTTTTAAATTCACACAGCGCTAGGCAAAATCCTTTATGCTTTGCCTAGAAACAAGATTGGGGAAACACCTAGCTGAGATCCTTTTGTTTTGCTTTGCAGGGGCAAGAAGGTGTTAAAGACTGAATGACATTCTTCTTTTTGTACTGCACGTGCCGTTCATTTATTTTCTCTTAACCATGAAAAGCAACTATGAGTTCCAAGTATTAAAACTATGCAGATCTACAGTAATCACTGTCAGTGGGTCTAAGTTCTTTAGAAAGATCAGAGTGACAATATGCAGTTTCTTGATTAAAAAAAATCATTTCTGCTTCCAGTGAAAATAAGCATTGTGCTAGTGCCAACTGTATATTGAAATAATATTCATAAAGGAAGCATTTTAAAAAAGCTCAGACTCAGTGAAGACAGCATTTTTCCTGGAAATTCAAAGCCAATCACACACAAAGGAATGAGAAAGAATATAATACACTTTTAGCTTCATGCTTTTTTTTACCTTGACATTGTGTACACTAGAAATTATAATAGTGTGTTATGAAATACGTGCATACTTCTCCCCTTAAAAACATTGATTTTTCTCCAATGTACCTTCAAACAAATCCTTGGGAATTGAAATTGGCCCAATAGATGACTGAGCCTTTAAAAAATAATTGTAAAGTAAAGGTGTTTCAAAACATGTTAACATGTTTTACTCCTGTTCTCAAATATTCAACAGGTTGATGCAAACTATTGTTGCAAGACAAATTTTTATATATATAGATATGGATAGCTTTTTTCAACAAATATGAGACAAGATAAAGATTCATCTCTATCTGTGCAGCTATATAATTGTGAAAAATAAGAGCAAAATTAGTGTCCAGTACTAAGATTCTGATTTGCTGGCATTTTACATCAGTTTTATATAGGTCTAAAAAATTATGTCATAGTCAAAGGATTTTGGACCCAATGCCAAATTCAGTAGGTACATTTACATTTTTAATGTAGGTATTCTGGAAGAATTAAGTGTATTCATAAACAAAACTGGGTGCTGAGCAGCTAAACGTAGCCTCTAGAGAAGTGGAGGAAGGAAAAGAAGTTTCCTTAGAAATATGAGCTGTTCCAATATAGAATAAGGTTTAAAAAGGTTATCTACTGTTACATTTCCTATATTTTTTTAAAAAGTGTGACTTTGTAATGATTAGTTTTAGAATCTAAAGAAAATAAGGTTTATACATCCATAATTATTATGTATTGGAACACAAAGATGCATTCCTATCTGTTTGCTCCCTTCCTTTTCTCCCCTTCAGATTTTGTAATGCTTTTCCCAGATTTGTCAGAGGAGTACATCTGAAAAATATTAAATTTCCACAGAAAGCCTGTGCAGGGCCACAGTTATTGGTTTGACATACCAGCAGCTGAGAGGTGAAGTGTTTTGTAGAGTTTACACAGAGGCCAAGAGCAGAGGTCAGACAGGCAATCAGCACTTCTTATTAACTGGCCAAATTAGTATGTGCAAAACTGGCAGAATCCCAGAAACGAGTGCAGAAGAAAGCTTAAAATGGTGTAATGGGAAAATATAGGAAACTTGACACAGGAGAATGTAACATTGCAGTTCAGATACGAAATGCACAGCCAAATGAAGCCATGCTTCATTATTGCTTCTATTAAAGAAGTTTCTTGTTCAGTTTACAAGGCCTTTTTTCACCCTGAAATACAGGAAAGTTACATATGAGAAGCTTTTCTGTCAGCATTCAGTGTTCAGAAAAAAGAGGTATCTTTCTGGATCTGTATAACATTGCTTATTCCTAAAACCATAATAACCTGTTTAACAGTTGGTTGTAACTTAATATTTGTAAATAAATGTTTATATGAGACTTGTTTAAAGTAGAATTTTAGCCATATAGAAAGACAGGAAAGTATCAGGCAGCTAATACAGAAGAATATGAATGTAACTTGCGTAGATTCTGTCCAATGCTGAAATACTTTTCCATAACAGCTGAAGAGCCTTCCTTGGAACTACCCAGTAGCACAGAGAGTTAATAATTGGAAAGAATCAGGTTTGAGAGGAAAGATAATATTTTGATAAGAAAGTTCAGTGAAATCTTCCTGCCTTAAGGAAGATTTCCTGGTGATTTATCACCATATATTTTACTTTTCCACTTAGTGTCCTATCATCAGAAGAACATTCTGTAGAGGAGCAAGTGCAGCTCTGTGTTTGATGAATGTGTTTGTAGAGTAATTTTTCTAATCAAGAGATTACTTGCTCTCTCCTATCCTGCTTGCCCATGCTCAAAAAAGCAGAAGAGCAATACGATTAATTAGGATTTAAATGTTGTCAAAAAAAAAAAAAAAGCAGATTCTTTTTTCAGCATTTGGAATATGAAAAAGGCAAGACAACACTGAGCATATTGACTTCTTTCTGTATGACAGTAGAGTTCAGTTACTGTATTTAAGAGAAATATCTTTTTCAAAAGCAACTCATAGCCTTGTGTAGTCATTCTACTAACCTTGGTTTAGCCTGAAGGTTTAGGTATTTGAGACCCATATTCTATTTAGTAATATAATGAATAGCATGAGAGATATAGATGACCATTGAAAGAAGAAAATTTTTTTCAGACTTGATGAAAGAGGGCCTAGATTTCATCACATAAGACGGCCACGCTGAGTGTAGGTCTTTTAGGTTTGAAGAAAAGATCACCCACGGTTAAAAAAAAAAGCAATTATCTTTATTTCAGAAGGTTCTTACCTGTAGATATTAAGAGATCTGATGTGGTGAACCAGCTGTTAGAACATCAGACAGTTGCATTCTGAATATTATTTTATGAAAGCAACCTGATTTATAATCCCTTTTCATGTAAACCTGAAGCTTACTCTACAAATCAGGAAAAGGAGCTGATGTTTGGGCAAGGGCAATCTTTATTTGCTACTGTCTATTCCTTTGAGTAGCAATTTTGGTCCCAAAATATTTTGTGTAATTTTATATGATTTGTTCTCAATTGATAAATCTGATGATAAAACAAAGCCTGGACTTTAAGAAAAACAATCCTGAACTAACTGAAATCCAAAGCAAAACAACTTTGACCTCAAGAAGGGGGAATCAATTCCTATGGGTGACATGATATTGAGGTGTTTATGTGAGGATGTCTGCACATGTGATCAGTGTTCAAACTCTCTTTACATTAGGTAGAGACCTAGGAATTTAATTTGCCTAAACATCGTTATCTAAATGTATGTGAAATGCCCTAGGATATCTGAGATATTTGCACAGGACTGGTGGGAGAAGGACAAGACCTACAGCAGGCCCACACCTTTATGGAAAGACAGTTACAGGCCAGGCCTATGTGGAGGCAAAAGATTTGAGTCTACATCTCCATTTACTGAAATGGGAACTTTGACAGATTGCCCTGTAGGGTGAGCCAAATTTAGGGATTTAATCTGGGGCTGAATCCTACTCTGCCTGTTTGCAGCAGCAGGAGTTGCTCCGTCTCAAACGAGATACGTAAGTATTCAAATTTGGCTTCTCTTGAGTTAAGAAAAAAGGAGTCACATACAAAACAGGTAAACACCAGCAAGACAAAGGTAAACTGAGGGAAGTTTGATTGTTCTGATTTCAATGTGACAAAGCTGTGTCAGTGTGCTTTCCCTGGTGTCCCATCCCCACCCCTGCCCCCCAAACTTTTATCTCCCATAACCCTGCTCAGGCAATAACCACCAGTGACGGTCATAATGGACGCATCTGGTCACAATGTCTGCATCCACTCATAGTGTATTCGGGAGAGAGATAACAACACAATAGCCAAGGGTTATTGTGCAATGTGCCCACCTAACCACAGTGAAGAAACTAAAATCCATGGTTGGTATGCAAATATGACTATGAATCAACCATCTTACCCCCATAAATAGTGAACAGCCCAAGAGCTCTTTGAGCTCTTCTGCACGGCAGCAGGCTGCACGCCAGGATCTCCCCTTGAGTAGGGAAGCCTCTCAAGGTTACTCCTCGAGACTGAGAGATTCCTTGCCGCAACAGATCCTTGGTAAGTAACTAAGCATACTAAACTTTGAAATTTTAGCTAAGTGTTATAAAGGGTTGATTGCTCATACATAATCCTTTAGATTTAAATGATTGACCAAGTCTGGGAATGGGATTGGATCCAGCCGCACCTAGACTCCTCTCTGAGAAGGAGTTTAGAAAGCAAGGGGGTCCTTTCTGAATCTCATGACTCAACGGGAGGGTCTCCCTGACAGTTTTGTTCTGTCCTCTATGCAGTAAATAATCAAGCGTACCTTGCCATTGAATCTTGTTCAGCCCCTGTCACATCTACCATTGAACTTTGTTAACTCATTGTTTTATAGTAATAAAGTATATTTTTTTTGCTTCTCTCTTATGAATGAAGTGCACTCTCACTCCTTGCATGACAAAAGCCAGCACTGGATTTTCATTAAAATTTACAAAAGAATGGCAAAGGTTACAAACAGTTCAGAGCAATAATACACCCTCATTACCAAATTTCTTTTATATGTTTAACCATATTCATTTAGCATTCAGTTAAAAAGAACAGCAGGGTTCTCTTGAACCTGTCACTAGTGATTTATTATGTTCATTTTATATTCATTTGTTTATAGATCAAACATGGGGAAGAAAGGCTCAACAGTATTGAACACATTTAACAAAATAAAAAAAAGAAGGACTGTGTATTTAACTTTGCATCATGCTAGGTTACACTTTTTAGGAGGAAGACAATAATTAAATTTAAGCAACAGGTTTGATCAAGGATAAATGCTCTCTGCCTCTTAAATGCTTCTGAAATCAATATGCCTATTTAGAGCGAGATAATAGTTCCTGAAAAAAACATGGCATCATCTTGGTGGTGGACTGAAGTTTCACTATGTGTGTGGTTTGAATAGTGAAAAGTTGAAATCCGTTCTGTTAAAAACTGATTTCCTACATGCAGGTAACACACATTGGTGAATCAGACGTTGTGCATGCTGGAATCATCCCTTGGCTAAAGAAACACAAATCAGTGTCTAGAAATGTTGAGTCTCACAACTACTACCAAAGCACTTCTGTCTCTTACCAGAATTATTCTTCACTTCAGAGCAGCAGCTGGAAAAACTGCTAAACTATAATTTAAATACCAACAGCAAAATTTATGAAAATTCATGAAAAGATGTTCTTAATTTTAGAAGGATTTGGATGGTAATGAAAAATCATTTCTTGAAGAATTTAAAATTTTCATTACTATTAAAATATTTTCAGCTTAAAAAAAAGTATAATTTTTTATTTGAAGTGTCATAAAATGAGGACATTGTATAAACTTCTTGTAAGAAAAAATATTTAAGATTTTTTTTTTATTTCCTCATATGCTCAGTTCCTTAGTGCTGCATATGATAGTGACTCCTGGAGGGAAAATGAACTTGCAGCTACAAAGAACCAACTCCTCCAGCAGGAGAAGTTGATGATGTGGGCACACCATTACAGAAACACGTCTGCAAACATTTCAATTTATCAATTGGATACTAACACACTGTATTTCTTTTGCTATTCATGGGTAGCTTTTATTTCTTTGGTTTGATCTTGGATATACATTTCCTGGTTAAACTGGGACAATAGCAACAATGGGACATCAGAGCAGGTGTTGGCATTATGAGATTGTCTTGCCTGTTTGGGCTACATGTACAGTTTTCACATGATGTTTCCTCTGAGACGTTATGGAAATGCAATCCTCTCAGCAATGACTGAACAACACTTTAAAACAAATACTATTTATAAGCTAAATATTTTTAATACATTGCCTTTATTATTGTTCCATCTTTACTATTGCATAGAATTAATCGTGCATTCAATTAGAAAATAAGTAGGTATTCTGGTATGAATACATGGATATTATAAGACTAGTATAATAACAGATCATTAAAGATACCCTTCATAATAGGCTGAATTAAAACTTGAGCATGTGGGAATCTTGTTAAAAAAAACCTATGTTTGGCTGGAGGCAAGATTTGACATGGGGACAAAAACTTCCTGGTTAGCAAAAGTGGTCTTTAGACTATATGTTGGAAACTAGAAATATGGTTACAAATTCATGCTATTAAGGAAACAAAATCTTTGAACTATCTGGAAAGAAAACACTGCATTAATTTTGCAATAGATGTTGGTATATAGCTAGACTTTTCTCCTGCAGCATGTAATATAACAGAGAAGGAGCAAAATTACTCTGGAGTCAGTCTCTAAAAGAAATTCCAGATCACTCGTACACAATCACCTAGTGTCTCCTCATGACAATTTGGATATGATTGCTAACCCACCAACACACGTCTCCTCTATCCCTTCTGAAATATCCCCCTCCCATTATATCAATATTGAGATTAATGTTAAATACCTAACCTTGCTATTTTTTTCTCTCTCTCCATCATCTTGCATGTGAGAAAAGCAAAAAAAAAAAAAGTCAGTTCTGGCTTCCACAATTCTGGGCAACAATTTTCAGCAGCACATGCTTGGGAGTGTGGCTTTATTTTAAAGAACAACGTGAGTCATCATGTTATTATCTCAAATACATTTTAAGTCGTTTTTAGAATTATTTAGATATGTCCTTGTTTGAATGTATACCTGTGGCTTTTATCTCTGTATTTCAGTGGGATTCATAGCTCACAGTACAGTCATATGTAGTGTAATGCTTTATTAGTGTCATAAATTTTACAAACAGGGAAAAATGCTTCAAAGAGCAACTGCTAACAGCACAGAAGTATAAAAAAAATTATGTGCTCTTGCTGTTTATCTCGGTTTGAATTGCACTGTGACAGAAAAGAACACTCAGTGATTAATTTGAAAAGAATGAGACCTCCTGGGGAAATTATATTTTTACTCACCCAATGGCAAAATGTACAAAAAAAAAAAAAGAATGTGAAAGTAAATAAAAATGTAAAATTTATGCTTTTCAAAATATTCAAAATATAAAAAAATACAGTGTGCAATGTTGTGAAAGCATAAAAGTATTTTTAAAAAGAGATCATAAGAATAAGTGCTTGCTTACTTCATGAAAAATGAACAAGGGATGCATAATTTCATAACAGCACATTCAAATAAAGGCTCAAGTTAAACAGAGAGAGTAGAGAATATGCTGTTATTACAGACTTTATTAAATTCAGTCATTAGAAATAACACGAGCATCAACACATTATAAACTCAAACCCAAAAAGGAGTAGTCACATAAGAAACTAGGTAAGATTAGGTAAAAATTTAAAATATAAAGAAATATGAGATTCACATCTGGTGTCTGAATGAAATGAGTAGCATGGTTACAGCTTCTCAGACTGTCACATATAAAAGATGTATAGAACTTGAAAGGTTAGAAAATCTTTTGTAATTTGTAAGGATACTGATGAAGTCAGTCAAATGATGTGTTTACCAGGTTCTGATAAGGAAGATTAAAAGTTTCAGGGTAACAGCATTGGCCTTCACAACTCTGGCTGATGTTGTGCCAGTGGTGGAACACCTTCATATTCGGCAAGTTTTGTTTGACTTCTCACAGTACTTTTAGCAAAGTTCCTTTCACTTGAGGAGTTAAGAGTCTTGGTTAATACTTCAGCAGTTTCTGACCACACAGTCATAAATAATTATCTTTGAAATATGACTTAACTCCCATAATGATATTTCCCATAGTGCACTGTCCCCTTCTCTATTTGCTAAATTGTCAATGGATAGTTAGTAAAATTTGGGGTTGCATTAATTTGTCGACTTCTTTTCAATAACTAAGCATTAATGATGGGGTAATCCTGAGAGATATTTTGGCTAAAATCTTCAAGACTATACTTGGTTTATAATAATTTTCTTCACCCAAGGAATTCTCTGTGTCTTTGACTGTGTTATTGTGTATTTTGGGAAGTTGTGTCCATACAAATTAAATTGTTATCTCAGAAATAATTAAGACAGTTAAAAATGGGAATCCAGAACTCTGCTAAGTTTCAAGCTTGCATTTATCCAGTAGGATTTAGCCTGAACAGTTTAGCATCTGTTAATGATTTTTTGTTAATGATTTTATGTTATCTACACTCAACTTCCTTGCATAGGTAGTCTGGGTCATTGACACTTGACACTGAAATGCAGAATAGTGTAGCTCCTGATCAAGCATTCCTGCAAGAAACCATGTTATTAGGCTGTCAGTAATTATGCACTCTCAATGTCCATTTTTCACTTGTGCTGAGGTGCTCTTCATTGCCATCATTGTGTGAACAAGTTTAGCAGTCCATCAGCTCTTGGGTGAATTTACCTTTGTCTTTATATTAAAAAAATTAAATTCTAGACCAAATTAAACAGTTTATAGATGTGAAACAATATACCCAGCATGTTAATCTTGTTTGAACTTGAAATAAAACCAAAAATAGATCCAGGGGCTTTAAAAAAACCCAACAAATCAACCAACAAACAAACAACAAAAAAACCCTCAAACCATTTGGGCTCTGTGCTAGCTGAAAGCTTGATTTAACTATACATTGAAAGGTAACTTCTGTTCAAAATATTGGCTAATTCACACTGTCTTCAAAATTACTACCCCAGTCTAGATACTCTCTCTGTCCTCACATCTCTGCACAAATAAAGGAATGAGATCCTGACATTTTGTAGGGGCAGAAGAAAATAGCTGGTTCTTCTCATTCCCGGTTTTCCTTATTTTTTTTTCTCAAGAAAGAAAATTTCAGAAACCCAGCAAAGACAAACTCAACTCTTTTGCTTTCTTAATTGGGCATAACTGAGGTAGGACAGCATATGGACTGTAGTACATAAAAAATGAACAGTATTAAAATTATGTCGCCTGCTGCTAACCTGATGCCATTAGTGGCCAAGCACTCTCTGCTTAATGAACACATTTATTTGGAATTCATGCCTGTAGCATTAGGAAACCTTGATTCCTTTTTCCAAAGCATTAACCAAGATAACAAGGACATAAGTAGTACAGAATGTCATTAAAAAGAAGCATGGACATAGATGAATAGGTGATGACTTACATGGAACCTAATCCGCTGATTTTCTAAATGACATTTGGAATCTGTCACCCATTTCTTGGGTTACTTTTAGCTTGTGTACAAAACTGTTTTTCAATTATAAAATCACAGAGTCGTTCTGGTTGGAAGGCAACACAGGAGGTCTCTAGTATAACCTGATCAAAGCAGGATCAACACTGGGTTTAGAAGAGATTGCTTAGGACTTTCTCTAGTGAGGTTTTGAAAACCTCCAAGGACAGATACCCCACAATCTCCCAGGGCACTCTGTCACAATGCTTAATTGTCCTCATAGTGATTTTCTTTTTTTTTTTTTTTTTTTTTAATATCCAGTTGCACCTTTGCTGTTGTAATTTATGACCAGTGTCTTGTTTCCCTGCTTCAGTAGGTCCGTGGTGTCTGGTCCTGTCTTCTTAATAACCTCCCCATACATACTGGAAGACTGCTGTTATGTATCCCTGAAGCTGCCTCTTTCCATGCTGAACAGGACTACAATCTCAGCCTCTCCTCTCAGGGCGAGTCCTCCAGCTCCCAAACAGCTTGGGGCCCTCCACTGAAATTGCTCTAGTTTATTGGTATCCTTCTTGAATTGTGGGGCCCAAAACTGGACACAGTGTTCCACATGCAAGTGTCAAGTAAAGTGACAAGTGATTAATGTCAAACTGATCCTGCTTCCACCTCCTCTATACTGCCTCTTTGCATCAGACTTTGGTCACTTGTTTTCCTGAGTATCAGGGTGGACAGTATCTGTGCTTGGACGAGGTTGCTCTTTAAGATCTGTCTCTTGTGTTGAGCTCTTTTGTCCCTCAGAGCTGCCACCACATGACCACACCTGTCAGTTCCTTGAGAAAACTGATGTCTGATGCTGTCCTGGCAAGTAGAAAATGCTCTCCAATTTACCCAATCTACGGTTTGGGGGATCTGTTAAATACTTATGTCAAAAAAGTGAGAGAATTCCTCTGTGAAAGTATTTTAAATATTTATTGGCTTTAAAGAACTCTTGAGTCATGAGGCATTTAAATGGTGAGGTTTATCCTTCTGATCATCTAAGCTACTCATAGCTGCATATGCAGGAATGTGTATGCAACTGAGACTGATCTCCTCAGGCAACCCAAGATAGTGTGGAGTTCATGACCGGCACAGCAAGATTCTCCTCCCAACTGCAGTATGAAAATCAAACTCCATTCATGGGTCATTTAATATCTGTGTGCACAGATAAATATATTTTAAGCATCACTGAGCCAAAATCTTAAGTAACAAAATTTCCTTTCCATTTCAGACAGCCTCAATCTCTTGAAACTTGCATTATGCACATTTTATTCTGGTTAATAACTGCAGCTGCAGGTCACAAACAATTAAAATAAGCCTCAGTAACTTCCAGTTCATTAAGGCAACCAAAGTACCAGAAAAATATTTGGCTTCTTCACAAGGCTGAGACACTCCTAAAATACATTTTTTGGCTTTGAACTCCAGTTAGTATTAAGAAACTGTAAAGCAACCCTGTTAATTTTTCATCGTTGTGTTTTAAATAATAAAATATGCATATATGTGCTGATATATACACATACATGCAGACACACACACACACATTTATCTTGGTAAGCCTCTTTTTAATTGAACAGCTGGTCAATTGGAAGACAGGTTTCCTTGCAATTTCTCATTTGAATTTGGCTCAAAGCTTGAATTAGGCTTTAAATTCTCTGATGTTATCTATGCTATCATCAGGTACCTAAACTCACAGAATATTCTATTGCAAAGGAGAGGAAACAGGAAGTAGAAATATAAAACTGAAAATCAAAGAGGTTTGCCTACATAAAAATTATTACAGTTAGACCATATAGTTATTTAATATTGGTTAAAAAATCCTCAAAAGCTATATCTGGCTAGAGTTAAAATGGTAAGGGTTTGTAGAACCTTTTCATTCAGAGAGAGTAAACCATCTTTTTTTCAGAAGTGTGAGCTGAGCTTTGAAATAGATGTAACATGCAGGTAAGCACAGAGCAATCCTTATGCTCTAAAGTCATTTTTGCAAGGAAAGGGAAACTTGCTAAGTTCTTTTCTAAATGTTCTTTTCTTGCTATCACGTGATTACAAACTTCCCCCTCTGTCACTCCTGGCTTCCTCATTTAAATAGCTTTTGCTTATAGGTGTGTCCTGGTTTCAGCTGGGATAGAGTTAATTTTTTTCCTAGTAGCTGGTATAGTGCTGTGTTTTGCATTTTAGTATGAGAATAATATTGATAATATACTGATCTTTTAGTTGTTGCTAAGTAGTGCTTACACTAGTCAAGGACTTTTCAGCTTCCCACGCTCTGCCAGGCGCACAAGAAGCTGGGAGGGGGGAACAGCCAGGACAGCTGACCCCAACTGGCCAAAGGGCTATTCTATACCATATGACGTCACGCTCAGTATAGAAACTGGGGGGAGTTGGCCGGGGGGCAGCGATTGCTGCTCGGGGACTGGCTGGGTGTTGATCGGCAGGTGGTGAGCAGTTGCATCACTTGGTTTTTTTTCCCCTGGGTTTTGTTCCTCTCTCTCTTTTGTTGTTTTCCTTTTCATTACAAGGTTTGGGTTTTTTTTCTTTTCCCAATTACTAAACTGTTCTTATCTCTATTTATCTTATCTCTTATTTCTTACTTTTGCTCTTCCGATTCTCTCCCCCATCCCTGCAGGGGGGGAGGGTGAGCAAGCAGCTGTGTGGTGCTTAATTGCCGACTGATGCTAAACTACAACAGTCCTTTTTGGTGCCCAACGTGGGGCACAAAGGGTTTGAGATAATAACAGATTAACCAAAGCGTATTAAGGAATTTACATCTGTTAATAGTTGCAGGCCATGATATTGATCCATCTGTTCTCGATATTGGTTTATCTGATCTGCACCATGCTCATTTTTTTGCTGTATACGTTAAAGATCAGTGTTGGTTTTTGTAGTTTGCTGTTCTCTGCAGTGATTAGTGATTTTTCACCTGGGAGATTTGTTATTAAAACACTGGCCTTGAGCTTAATCTGATATCTAAGTGCCATACTGAAACCATTACTGTACTTTGGGTACCACCTCATGGAGACAATTAGCAATTATACTTCTTCCTCTGAGAGTTTTTTTATGGAGGAAATACAAAATGGCACCTTCACTACCTCGTTCTACAATGTTTCCTCCTTCGTTACAATAACTTTTCAGTACCTTGAACATCCTTGGGTAGTTAAGATACACCTATCGGTATTGCTTGGGAATGTTGTTTCAGTTTTGTCTAAGGTTAGTAAGCAATTTAAGAATATCATCCACAGATCTGCCCCAAGGCTGGATAGCTATGAGTGGCAGGGTGTGTGGGATAGCATGGGCAAATGCCTAGGACGGTGGGCACCTCTAGTGTTTTGGAATTTCACCCCTGAACAAGTGCAGAATCCTGAAAAATTAGTAGAATATTTGGAAAAAGTATGTTGTCACCCTGACAATTCTAAGGAGATACAAATCACTGCAATGTGCTGGGGCCTGGCCCATGCCTACCGAGCCCTGTTCAACACTATTCAGAACTCTCAAGGATCTGGTGACAAAACGACAGACACCACGGCTACTCCAGCCCCCTTTGCGACAGACACCATGGCTACTCCAGCCCCCCCTGCGACAGGCACTGTGGTCACTCCAGTCCCCCTGCGATGGATAATGCTGTTGAACCAGGGAACCAACCCGTGTCAGTATCAGTCGCGCCCATACACAAGAAGAAATCTTGGAAGCGAAAGTCAGGTCCTTTAGAAAGGGAAGATGAAAGAGCAGGGCCATCACAAGGAGAGGAAGAGAAAGAAGTTGAGGATGAGATGGAAACCACCTGATCCCTCTCCCTGAGTGCGCTGCGAGATATGCGAAAAGATTTCAGCCATCGTCCAGGCAAGCACGTTGTCACCTGGCTGCTCCAATGCTGGGATAACAGGGCCAGTAGCCTGGAATTAGAGGATAAGGAAGCCAAACAGCTGGGATCCCTTTCTAGGGAAGGGGGCATTGACAAAGCGATTGGAAAAGGGGCACAAGTCCTCAGCCTCTGGAGGCGACTCCTGTCAGCTATGAAGGAAAGATATCCCTTCAAGGAAGATGTATATCACCCAGGCAAATGGACCACCATGAAGAAAGGTATCCAGTACCTGAGGGAATTAGCTGTGCTGAAGGTGATTTATGGTAATCTGGATGATGAGCGGTTACCCAAAGATCCAGATGAAGTCCAGTGCACACGACCCACGTGGTGGAAGCTGGTACAGAACGCACCATCATCGTGTCCCAACTCATTGGCAATACTGAACTGGAAAGACAGAGAGGGTCCAACAGTGGATGAAGCAGCTAGCCAGTTCCGGGAATATGAAGAAAGTATCTCTACCTCCCTTGTCTCGGCTGTGGAGAAACTGTCCTGGAAGGTCCAGCAACTCGAAGAGGATAGGTCCTACTTTCCCCCTTTACAGACCAGTATCTCAGCTATTAGGAGTCAGCGTTCCTCCGCTCAAGAGAGAGGATATAGAGGGTACACACCATGGGGCACCCTATGGTTTTACCTGCATGATCACGGAGAGGACATGAGGAAGTGGGATGGAAAACCTACCTTGACCCTAGAGGCGTGGGTATGTGAGTTGCAAGGAAAAACAATCACATAAGGGGGTTCTTCCAGAAAAATTGCTGTTCCAGTTTCCAGTGAGCAGTTCCCCAGACAGAGTAGAAGGGCTGATCTTACTCCTGATTTTAATGAAGGAGCTCCTGACTCATATCTACAAGAAGTAAATAATGAATATTATGACCAGGACTAGAGGGGCCCTGCCTCCAGCCAGGTGGAGGAAAGGGACAACCGAGTTTATTGGACTGTGTGGATTCAATGGCCTGGCACATCAGACCCACAGGGGTATAAGGCTCTAGTAGACACCAGTGCACAGCGTACCCTAATGCCATCAAGCTATACAGGGGCAGACCCCATCTATATTTCTGGAGTGACAGGGGGATCCCAACAGCTAACTGTATTGGAGGCTGAAGTGAGCCTAACTGGGAATGAGTGGCAAAAGCATCCCATTGTGCCTGGCCCAGAGGCTCCGTGCATCCTTGGCAACATCAGGAGAGGGTATTTCAACGACCAAAAAGGGGACTGGTGGGCTTTTGGTATAGCTGCCTTGGAGATAGAGGAAATTAGACAGCTGTCCACCTTGCCTGGTCTCTTGGAGGACCCTTCTGTTGTGGGATTGCTGAGGGTCAAAGAACAACAGGTGCCAATTGCTACCACAGCAGGGCACCGGAGGCAATATCGCACCAACTGAGACTCCCTGATTCCCATCCATAAACTGATTTGTTGACTGCAGCGTCAAGGAATGATCAGCAAGACTCATTCACCTTTTAACAGTCCCATATGGGCAGTGCAAAAGTCTAATGGAGCGTGGAGACTAACAGTAGATGATCGTGGCCTGAATGAAGTCACACCCCCACTCAGTGCTGCCGTGCCGGACATGCTAGGACTTCAATACAAACTGCAGTCAAAAGCAGCTAAATGGTGTGCTACAATTGATATCGCTAATATGTTTTTCTCAATCCATTTAGCAGCAGAGTGCAGGCCAGTTTGCTTTCACTTGGAGGAGCATTCAGTACACTTGGAATCAACTGCCCCAGGGGTGGAAACACAGCCCTACCATTTGCCATGGACTGATCCAGACAGCACTGGAACAGGGTGAAGCTCCGGAACACCTGCAATACATTGATGACATTATCATGTGGGGCAATACAGCAGAAGAAGTTTTTGAGAAAGGAAAGAAAATAGTCCAAATCCTCCTGAAAGCCAGTTTTGCCATAAAACAAAGTAAGGTCAAGGGACTGGCACAGGAGATCCAGTTTTTAGGAATAAAATGGCAAGATGGATGTCATCAGATCCCAATGGATGTGATCAACAAAATAACAGCCATGTCTCCACCAACTAGCAAAAAGGAAACACAAGCTTTCTTAGGCGTTGTGGGTGTTTGGAGAATGCCTATTCCAAATTACAGTCTGATTGTAAGCCCTCTCTATCAAGTGACCTGGAAGAACAATTTCAAATGGGGCCCTGAGCAACGACAAGCCTTTGAACAAATTAAACGGGAGATAGTTCATGCAGTAGCCCTTGGGCCAGTCTGGGCAGGGCAAGATGTAAAAAATGTGCTCTACACCGCAGCCGGGGAGAATGGCCCTACCTGGAGCCTCTGGCAGAAAGCACCAGGGGAGACTCAAGGTTGACCCCTAGGGTTTTGGAGTCGGGGATACAGACGATCTGAGGCCAGCGATACTCCAAGTGAAAAAGAGATATTGGCAGCATATGAAGGGGTTCAAGCTGCTTCGGAAGTGGTTGGTACTGAAGCACAGCTCCTCCTGGCGCCCCGGCTGCCGGTGCTGGGCTGGATGTTCAAAGGGAGGGTCCCCTCTACACATCATGCAACTGATGCTACGTGGAGTAAAAGTGGGTTGCACTGATCACACAACGGGCTCAAATAGGAAACCCCAATTGCCCAGGAATCTTGGAATTGATCATGGAGTGGCCAGAAGGCAAAGATTTTGAAATATCACCAGAAGAGGAGGTGACACGTGCTGAGGAGGCCCCTGTATAATAAACTGCCAGAAAATGAGAAGCAATATGCCCTGTTCTCTGATGGATCCTGTTGTATTGTACGAAAGCATCAGAGATGGAAGGCTGCTGTATGGAGTCCTATACGACAAGTTGTAGAAACTGCTGAAGGAGAAGGTGAATCGAGACAATTTGCAGAAGTAAAGGCCATCCAGTTGGCTTTAGACATTGCTGAACGAGAAAAGTGGCCAGTGCTCTATCTGTACACTGATTCATGCGTGGTGGCAAATGCCCTGTGGGGGTGGTTGCAGCAGTGGAAGCAGAACAATTGGCAGCGCAGAGGTAAACCCATCTGGGCTGCGGCATTGTGGCAAAACATTGCTGCCTGGGTAGAGAACCTGGTTGTAAAAGTACGTCACGCAGATGCTCACGTACCCAAGAGTCAGGCCACTGAAGAACATCTAAACAACCAGCAGGTGGATCAGGCTGCTCAGATTGAAGTGGCTCAGGTGGATCTGGACTGGCAACATAAGGGTGAATTATTTATAGCTTGGTGGGCCCATGACACCTCAGGCCATCAAGGACGAGATGCAACATATAGATGGGCTTGTGATCGAGGGGTGGACTTGACCATGGACACTGTTGCACAGGTTATCCATGAATGTGAAACATGCACTGCAATCAAGCAAGCCAAGTGGTTAAGGCCTCTGTGGTATGGAGGACGATGGCTGAAATATAAATATGGGGAGGCCTGGCAGATCGATTATATCACACTCCCACAAACCCGCCAAGGCAAGCACCATGTGCTTACAATGGTGGAAGCAACCACCGGATGGCTGGAAACATAACCTGTGCCCCATGCCACCACCCAGAACACTATCCTGGGCCTTGAAAAGCAAGTCCTATGGTGACATGGAACCCCAGGGAGAATTGAGTCAGGCAACGGGACTCATTTTCGAAACAACCTCATAGACACCTGGGCCAAAGAGCATGGCATTGAGTGGGTATATCACATCCCCCATCATGCACCAGCCTTCGGGAAAATCAAACGCTACAATGGACTTTTAAAGACTACACTGAGAGCAATGGGTGCCGGGACATTCAAACATTGGGATACACATTTAGCAAAGGCCACCTGGTTAGTCAGCGCTAGGGGATCTGTCAATCGAGCTGGCCCTGCTCAATCAAAACTTCTACGTACTATAGAAGGAGATAAAGTGCCTGTAGTGCACATAAAAAACATGCTGGGGAAGACAGTCTGGGTTACTCCTGCCTAGGGCAAAGGCAAGCCCATTCATGGGATTGCTTTTGCTCAAGGACCTGGGTGCACTTGGTGGGTAATGCAAAAGGATGGGGAAGTCTGCTGTGTACCTCAAGGGGATTTGATTTTGGGTGAGAATAGCCAATGAACTAAATGGTATGACATTAATTGCTATATAATACTGTATGTCATCACTTTTATGGTTGCTACATGCCATATCAATGGAATTTCAGTGGGAGTCACACAGATTAATGAAGAATGAACTTTGATGAAACCAAGCAAAGTGCAGCAGTGGTGGAACAAGAACTGGTTTCAGCATGCAACAATCCAACACCACACACCATCTCTCCTGCCCAGAAGGACTATTATGACAGATGGAACCCAAAGTAATGGACTAAATCAACTCAACAGACATTTTAGAGGGATGGCCCATAGACCAAGGGAATGATATCTGTGTGTCTACATCAAAAGGCAGGGAAAGTGGCGGTGATTAATTGGAGTGTATTATAAAGGGTAGAATCTGGGCATGACGTAGATGGTATAGCATAAGGGGTGGGTACTGTCCTGGTTTCAGCTGGGATAGAGTTAATTTTCTTCCTAGTACCTGGTATAGTGCTGTGTTTTGCATTTTAGTATGAGAATAATATTGATAACACGCTGATGTTTTGGCTGTTGCTAAATGTTTTTTACACTGGTCAAGGACTTTTCAGCTTCCCACGCTTTGCTGGGTGCACAAGAAACTATGAGGGGGCACAGCCAGGATAGTTGATCCAAACTGGCCAAAGGGCTATTCCATACCATATGACATCATGCTCAGTATATAAACTGGGTGGAGTTGGCTGGAGGGGTAGTGATTGCTGCTCGGGGACTGGTTGTGCGTTGGTCGGCGGGTGGTGAGCGGTTGTATCACTTGGGTTTTTTTCCTGGGTTTTGTTCCTCTCTCACTCTCTTGTTGTTTTCCTTCTCATTATAAATTATTATTATTATTGTTGTTGTTGTTGTTGTTGTTCCAATTATTAAACTGTTCTTATCTCAACCCACGAGTTTTCTTACTTTTGCTCCTCCGATTCTGTCACCCATCCCACTGAGGGGGAGGGTGAGCACGCGGCTGTGTGGTACTTAATTGCCGAGTGGGGCTAAACCACATATAGTCACATACTGCAAAAAAACCCTAATCCTGAAAAGTAGCTTTTTATCCGCTGTTTGTCCATTCACAAACATTTCATTTGAATGTAAATCATGTCATAAAGTCATATTTTCAACATATATATTTAAATAAAATCAGTATTTTTATATCAGTGGTCTGTAATTCATTACCTCCATACCTGAGAAGAATTTAAGTAAAAGTGGCTATTCTATAGCAGGATGTTTCTGCTGGTCTGTGTAAATCTATATAGTAGAATATGGTTGTTTTTCTGAGAAAACACAGTGAAGTTTAACAAATGCCCAGGACAACTATAGAGTGCTGTGGTAATTTCAAATAAACACCGCAGTATCTAAATGGCTAATGGAAATAACAAGACACATTTTCAAATAATCATCTAATGTAAAAGAATAAACAATTAATTTTATAAGAGGCCACTAAATCACAAGGTCTTGAGAAATAACCCTTGAATTTGTTGTCATATATTACATCATCTTTTCTTCTTTGCAGAAGAAGGGATCTCTTTTCAGCATTTAAGTAATCAAACAGTGCTGTAGGAAAAAAGGCAATAATATAATATTGTATGCTGTATTTTGCTGTACTGCTAATTAATGCTGATCAGTATCCTTCATTAAGAAGTTTGCAACCTGTAATGGAAAGAACATAAACTGTTCTGAAATACTCATAGTAGTGCTAGAACTTGCAGCACTATGAAAATTAAGGTGATAGAACAAGCAACGCTTTCTTTCTATGTCCCATCAAAGATGAGTTTTCAAATTTAGAGATTATCAGATTACCATCAGACAGTCCTGGTACACCCAAGAAAACTGCTTTTTGGTTTTTGTACCGTAATGAAATATAAACCACTGATTTCAAGTTATGTTTTTCACTAGACTTTTAAAATATTAGAAGAATATATAGCATTCAATGCATTATTCTTTTCATTCTTATAATGAATTTAAAGTTGCTTCAGTTACATGTTGTTCACTAGTCTCTTCATTGAACACATGGCTGTGCGAGTAGCTAGGTGCATCCACACTACAGTAAAGCCTCCTTTAGGTGTAACTTTAGGCTTCCTAGGGTATTCCTAAGATAGATGTGTGAAGAAAGCAAGCAGAACAATATTTTATTTCTCCGTTTAACTTCCTCTTTCATATTATAGATCTTATCACCTATTTTCTCACTTCTTTATTTATTGTCTTAAAAAATTTTCAGAAGTTTACAAGCCAAGTCTCTCTCTCTCCCCTTCTCTTTTTTAAAGAAATATTATGTAGCAACAGAAGCCTAAAAAAGGTAACAGAGTGTTTCTATACAACTGAATGACAAAGTACATGTCTTCCCACCAGACAGGATGTTCAGCTTTGAGTGAATTTATTAAGTTAAATGCAATTTCTAGCTCTACTAACATTTATCAAACCAGGCATGTTTATCAAATCTGGATCTCCTAAGTAACTGGACAGCTGCACTAAGTGCTTTGTCTGAATCAGACCTGGATCTGGTAGTTGAGGGAAGGGCTAGGAGGGCTTTACCCTTCCCCATGCACCACCATCTGCTGCTTCCCTGCTGCAGTACTGTGAACTCATGGATTCTCCATATAGCATGTGGCTGCTAGCCAACTCCTTAGCACTGTCTGCCATTGACAGAGAAAGAGAAAAGATGTGGCACAGTGCAGCATACACTTCATCCCGTTTGTAGCTCTGTCAGACAGTGGGATGGTTCAGCTCTTTCATTCTGCTACATCCAGCCAGCCTTGGTATTGAACACCTGGCAACTGGAACACCTAACTACCTTTTTGTCCTTGGTCTGTTTTGCTGTGTCTTTAAAGCACTCATTTTTAGTAATGACTTTGTGCATTTTTTTAATAGTTCTTTTTACTTTCAGAACTATTTTCCTTTTTCCAAGACCCTCTTTTTATCTCTAGATGAGAAATTAATTCTTCATCTTTTCTGGCTTTAATTTCTCCTTCAGGAAAATTAAAGAAGATTGCTAATAACATTTAATAATAAATAACCAAGAACTAATAATACTTGATTTGAAATAATAACATAATATCTTCCAGTAACTTAAAATGTCTAGTTTATCCAATGCATATTTTTCTTTAGTTGTGTTATGGAGAGAGGTTTCTGGTATTCTTCTCTGTTTCCAACACAGGTCATTGTGAGCTACATGCATTGGTGTGTATATTCTTGTCCTAAATGACCACCAAACTTCTCATCCTGTAAGCTGCAGTTCTCATGCTTATCTTCTCTGTTCCCCACCACCTCTGCCCTTACTACTCATGGTAGTGGTGTTGGGGAAGGCAGTAGTAGCTGACACTCCCAGATAGGCAGAATCCTACAGTTTGTGAGACCCTCTATTAGGGACCCTGTAATTTGATGGCAATTGTATCATGGCTGGTAGGCTAATTAAACTTGTTTTACTAGTTTGATCAGAGAAATTTTATTCTTTCATTTTTTCAGAAGTGGCTGATGCTAAACTATTTGTTTTAACTGTAAGAGGAAACATGTGATCTCCTCTCTCTTGCCTTCAGTTTTGTCACACATTAAATAGGCTTCTAAACTCCTCCAATTTGAATTTTCAATCTGCCTATAAAAATAGGATAAAAAATGTAAAATAGTACTCAGTAAAGTAGTGTTAATTGTTATGGAATTAATGGTTCATCTGGTAAAAGGTTCAAAGCAGTGGGTTACATTTCCAAGAAAAATCTAAATTTTCATGAAGGAAAAACATCTCTTCTTAATGCAGAAAATAGGTTTTCAGTTATGGATGTTTCATTTTTGCAGCACTTTTAATATACAGTGAGGTTTGACAAAATAGTAAGATTAATAAAGCACCCTGCAATGTCTCTCAAGCTTTTCCTATTCTAAAGTAAAACAATTTCCTCAGAACTGTCATTGAACAGGAACAAGCTATGCTGCATGTCAAATGGAGTAAAAGTGTTTGTTCTAATGTCATCCAGTAGAAACTGTGGTCCATATGTTTTCATTTGAACACACTGTGAATTAAATTTTGCACATGGCAGTAAGCATGTATAGCAACCATCGTTAACGGTTCCTATGTGATTGTAAAATATTGTAAATTGTATATGTAAATAGTAGTAAATTGTATATGTAAATTGTATTTACTCTTGGAAGTAAACTACCATGATATTTTTCTGTACACTATATGGCATGTATTCTAGGTTTAATACTCACCTTATGCTACTGTATACCATGGCAACATTATTTTAGGAGAGATTTCTGACTTAATGTGACCTTGAGCTTAGATCAGAGGAAAATTAGAACGAGCATAAATACTATACATCTGTTTTATCAATTTACTGGACAGAAAGAAAACAGATATTTACAAATTGAGTACTTCTGAGGTCAAACAATGCCTTAATAAATCAATTAAGTCATTGCAACTTACTTTTTTCTTACAAATTTTCTTCCCAAGCTTAGTCCAATATTCTTTTAGATTTCTAAACCAGTCCTGTATCCATTAGTCTTTTTTTCCTTACTAATGGTTGACAGATTTAATGATTTAGTACTGCTATTGTTTTTTATCACAGATTGCTGTGCAATGACAAGCATCAGTTTAGAGCGCAGCATAAAGGTTCATATTTTTACTTTTTTTAGAAACAAAGTGGGGGAAGAAAATTAGAGTTGCTTTTTGTCAGTAAAATCTGTTTATAGTTTGAACTTTGTACAGTCATCATGAACCTTAGCTTAATAAATTATTCTGCCTGTTGTCTCTTTCTCCAGATAAAACAAGATTATAAAATCTTAAATTTGGCTTTCTAATAGTAATTTACCTAAGAACAAAAAAACCCCTTAATTTTAACCTTCACCCAAAATTCTGAACAGGCCCAAGTTCAGTGTTCATTTCAGCTACACTGTAATTTCTTTTTATCTGCTGTAAAATCTGAAAATATAAATATTGTCTGTCTCTTGCAGCAAAGAATCTGGATAAACTAATGCCTAACATATCCTAGAAATGTAATCCATACTTCATTTCTGTGGTGACATTTATGATGCTAGTTTTGATTTCACTGCAGTACACCTCATATTAAAAAAAACAAAAAAAAAATCAACCCCCCAAAATGACCCATTAAAACAAAGGAGCAAAGCACTTAATGCATTAACTCAATTACATACAGAAGTAAGTTAAAAATACTTGAACACGCTTCTTCAACAGGACCTGGAGCACTGCACAAACAAGTCACAAGTAGGAGTAAATCTAACCTTATTTTAGAATTTACTGCATTTTTGAGAGATTTACTTACAGCTTCCCCTGGGGCCTCCCTCCACCCTTGCCCATGGCCCAAAACCCCATTTCAGCCCAGCCTGGGGCCATCACTCCCTGGTTGGGGGTGGACAGGGCAGGTCCTCCCCACCCCACCATCCCCCGGACCCAGACAAGGAGAACCTGCCTTGCACACCCCATGGGCAGCCCCCACCCTGAGAATTCACTCATTATTTCATGAGTATCTTTAAATATTGAAGACATTCAGATTTCATTAAAGATTTAATGTCCACATACCAGAAGTATTCAGCATGTGTATTTCTGCCTGAAATACCAATACAATTAAACTGGGGACTTCTGACAGAAGCACGGTTGTAGGAGTTACATCATGAGTCAGCAATGAGATGAAAAAGGGAGCGTTGAGCCTTCTTGTTAAAAGATTTGACCTTCTAATTGTGCAGTCCTTTTGTCTTAAGGGCTAGACTTAGCAGTGCCCAAGGCTATCTAGGCAGGAAGGTCTTGTAAGTTTTCCAGCATAAAATTCCCTAAGGGTAGAAAGATAATATACATAATGTTATGTTGTAAAACAAGCAATGTGTTCTTTATGGCAAGCAGAATAGCCAGGAGGTTTCTATATGCTGCCTACTGCCACTGCGTCCAGGCTATTTTCTCTGGTTTGTTCTGAGGTTGTTTAACCTGTAGCACAGTGCTGGAGGTACTATTCTATCAAATTAAATACAGAAAGGAAGAGAAGAGGGTAAAGATACTGTCACCTTCCTTTAGACTTGCACCAGCTAGATAAAAATCCAGAAATTATTTATATTCTTTCTCTTAATCTCTTTTCATTGCAAAGGTGTTCTTAGATGCATGCATCAGGAATGACCCTCAAGAAATATGCATCAGGATTAATGTGAGATTTGAGATGAACACCTATGTACATGAAGCTTAACATCTGTATCCAGGGTATTCAGAAATTTCCTCATTAGGTAAATGAGACGGGTAGGCAAGAATGCTTCTTTCTCCAAATCTTGAGCCTGATTTACAGGTGCAAGAAGGAAAAAAAAAAAAAAACAAACAACAAAAAAAGACCACAACTAGCACTTTAAGTACTTCACCTCACTGTAGATGAACCTGTGCATTAGTGATGAAAGGGTCTCCCTCTTTAATATGTAACACACACTTTCCAGCCTGCAAGTTTATTCTCTCTACATCCCTCCCCATAACCCTTGGTAAGAGGAAAACAAATGAAAAGTTGACAAAGGCCAAGCTGCTGCTGCGCGCCCAATGACTGTTTTCTGTGCTCGCCTCATTACATGCTAGGAAGGGCTGTTTGGGCCCACCCCAAAAATATGTGTTTGAAATAGGTGAAGACCAGAAATATAGCACACAGTTTTCACACCATATTCCTAAGTGAAAGGGGAGATAAGTATAAATAAGAACATGAATAAGCCCAAACCTTAAGAGGAAGCAAACAATTCAAAACTGAAATCCTGAACTATATTCAGAACTGGGAAGCTGTCTCCAGGTTTAATTAGGGATTAATCAAAGAAGAATCTGAACGCTTGCATGGCTGTTCAAAATCCAGGTCCAAATGCCATGATCAGACCCAGCTGATTATTATATATGGTGGCTGGACAGCCCAGCTTCCTGCAAACTTTATGAGCTAAAATATTGGCCAGGACCATAGTCATTGCCAACCCCGTCGCATGAAAATACCAAGAGCATAAATATCTTTATGGCCTTTTATTTGCAGTCTATAAAACCAAAAGAGCTTTACAACACAAATGAAAATTAATTGCACAATTACCTTTCTCCTGGGTAGGTTCCAAAATAAAAATCCCAACAAAAAAGATAAAACAATAACAACAACAAAACCCTAATGCCATTTAAAAGCTTTTCTCTCATGTTCTGTATTGCCTTTCTGCTTGCTTCATAGCCAAGTAGGACAAAACCAAAAGATTAAGCAAAACCTTTTCTTTCCAATTCATGTTGCCAGTTATCCCTTCTGAATCTCACCACTGAGATTTCTCAGCCAACTTTATTTTTCTTGTGACAAAATTTACCTGAAGTCTTCAGCAAACAAGACTAGTAATAAAGGCGTGGTCTAAAGACTTCAGTTTATTCTTTTAAAAGTCATAAGCTTTAAAGGCTTGTATTAGCTGTGGTTCTTTCTTTCACCTTGAAAAAGTCAGTATGTCCTCAAAATTCTTTTGTTTTTACCTATCAAATAAAAATAATAATTAAAAAATCATATTTCAGTGATATTGTGTCAGGGACCAGCAAGGGAAAGCTGCTCTTTACAGCCCTCCTCTGAGAGCAAGGCTGGCAGGGGCAGTGCCTGCACCGACAGGGTGCAGTCGCACAGCACAGAGCAGCAGAGCACAGCCAGCCCGGGGATCTTCTGGCAGGTCGGGGGTCACGCTGGGAAGTCAAGTCCACAGGTCAAGTCCAGATCAGCAGGTACATGGCTAGGCACATGCACAGCTATATCACAGCTGACACAAGGAGCAGGATTCAAGGCAGCTCCTGAGCAAAGGTAGGGAGCCTGTGCCTCCTGCAGCTCTTCTCACAAGAGTGTGATCCAAGACCATACAGCTGCATCATTTGTTTATCTATGACTTTGTTGTTCCAAGTCTGTCTTTTTCAAAATCTCCACCTTTTGTAAATGTACTCAACAGAAGTAGAAGTTCATGCATATTGAATATTTCCAGTACCATAAATCATCATATGTCCACTTATTTTCACTGGTTTCTCTAAGTATGTTTGTTTTGGGGGAGACAGAGCTTACTTTGGAACCATGTGTATCATTAGGTTCTGTATTATACTGGAAAAGTTGCTGAAAGATCTAGAAAGATTACACTGCATATCTGTTACTTGTTCTGACCTAACAGATTACATCTGAAATATAAACTGAATAATCTATTAATATATTGACATTTGCATGACCAATTTTATGCAAAGAAAGTCACACAGCACTGCAATAGTTTTACCTCATACTAAAGGAATTATGTGCTTATTTTTCTTAGAAGTGTGCATGTTTACTTGTTCTCTGTGGCTTTGTGTAACATTTAAAAACAACAGCAAAATTATAAAACAAACCCAGATGATTCTTACGGTTTAAAAACACCCAGTAATAATCTTATCAAAGATTAATGCCATTAACATAGTGACTGGAATTCCTGGAAACTGATATATACCAGAGCTAGTCTTAAGTTGGGGTCTTAAGGTTTAGCTTTACTGCTAATATCAACAGCAACAGTACATTCATTAAACCTTTATATAGTTATTCTTAGGTGCAGTGTAAACATCCTCCACTCAGCTGTGGCCAAAAGAGGAACAAGAATTTAGAGTAAGTAACAAATGGGATGGAAAATAATATGGACAATATTTAACAACAATCAGTATGACATTTTTATATGTATGAAATATGTAAAATATTTTATGATATATGTAACTTGAAATTCTCCATGAATACTGGAGAAACTGCTGGGGAGAGAAACTGAACTTTAAAAAAATTGAGGAAGAGTCATGTTAAAATTATACAAAATAATTATATGGAGAAGAAAAAAATCTTGCTGTTCATCCCAGCTGCTTCAAACAGAAACATAGATAGGAAAATTAGAAGTATGTATTAATAAAGCACTTTTCCACATAGTAGGTAACATTCATTTGTCTCATGGAGATGTTATGCCATTTAAAATGGCCGAGCACATTCTCCCTGATCTCTAGCTGTTTCTCCAGAAGAGTGCACCCCTTTTGTGGATCCCAGTCCCAAATGTATGTCTTCAGTATACTGGGGTGTTAGAAATGGTGTTAAACACCTGAGACCCATGGGTCACAGGTCACAGAAAGTGGTAACCAGGGGAAAGTCTAAAAAAAAGTATTGAAAGAACTGAAATCTTTTTTGCTTGTATCAAAAAAAGCGTGGCCAGCAGGACTAGGGAAGTGATCGTGCCCCTGTGCTCGGCACTTGTGAGGCCGCACCTCGAATACTGTGTTCAGTTTTGGGCCCCTCACTACAAGAGAGACATTGAGGTGCTGGAGCGTGTCCAGAGAAGGGCAACGAAGCTGGTGAAGGGTCTAGAGCACAAGTCTTATGAGGAGCGGCTGAGGGAACTGGGGTTGTTTAGTCTGGAGGAAAGGAGGCTGAGGGGAGACCTTATTGCTGTCTACAACTACCTGAAAGGAGGTTGTAGAGAGGTGGGGGTCGGTCTCTCCTCCCAGGTAACAAGTGATAGGACAAGAGGAAATGGCCTCAAGTTGCACCAGGGGAGGTTTAGACTGGACATTAGGAATTTTTATTTCACTGAAAGGGTTATCAAGCATTGGAACAGGCTGCCCAGGGAAGTGGTTGAGTCGCCATCCCTGGAAGTATTTAAAAGACGTTTGGATGAGGTGCTTAGGGACATGGTATAGTGGTGGTCTTGGTAGTGTTAGGTTTACCGTTGGACTCGATGATCTTAAAGGTCTTTTCCAACCTATACGATTCTGTGATTCTGTGATCCTGTGAAAATAGTGAAAGAAAGCCAACTAAACTTCCTATTTAGTATTCAATCCAATTTCTTCTTTTTAGATACAAGCTTATCACTCAGAATTGTAGTCAATTTTTACTTATAAAAGTGCTGCTTTTTTTAATACCTTCCCCTGAGGTCTTCAGTTTTTGTCTGCTCATGTGTTGGAACACACAGCTAGATGGAGCTCAGATCAGATCTAGTGCAAACATTTCCATATTCAGGTCCTGTTTTCTGTTTCCACTCCTTGAGATGCATTTTCTAATTCCTTAGGCTATGATTGCAAGTAAAAGATCTTATTTGCCATCAGGGAGGGAGTTAACAGAAGTAGTTCTTCATCTTTCCAGATGACAGCAGAGAAGACTGGAGAAAAATTCTATGTGTGGGCTTGGAATCTGATACAGGCAGTATACCCCTACGCTGAGTATACAGCTGAACAGTGACATTAATCATGTGCAGTCTTATCTAAACTCAGCAAAATCTCTGGAAAGTCTCTCATGGATGTCAGTAGCTAAAACAAGATTTACTCCAGTGGGAACAAAAAGATGTATAGAATGACTTGGGAAAAATAATTTTTTTCAGCTTCTTTGTGTGTTACAATCGGTCACATGTTTTGAAATGATATACCAGCATAAACTTTGTTATGTCTGTTGGGGAAAAGCAGAGGTAGATAAAGAATATAATCAATCATTTTCAAATGCCATATTATGTTGCTCTAAGAATACCCTTTGTGTTGAAATGTTGTCAATTCCAAGCACAAAATACCCTGGAATTTGCATCAGAATGATGGTTTAAGATATTTTCTAGTTCATTGCCCTGCAATGTGGATAAATTGATGTCTCTAAGACTAAATCATGAGATGCCTTAGGATATTCTGCACCCTTATTTCCTCCAGCAACCTAGGAAGTGATAATCCCATTGGACCTCAAGTAGACTTATGCCCCACAGGTCTCATTCAATGATTTTTCTGTTATGCTATATTCAGATGCTGCTGAATTTGTTTTCCAAGAGGCAGGGTTTCAGGTGCTAACTTACTGGCTGTTTTCATTTACAGAAATCATTCGATTAGCAATATGGTGTCTCTACATGATCTACTGTAATGCTCTGTAGATAATCAGAACGTGAGGGGTTTTTTTGTTATGTAACTTCTATTAGTTTCTTCCCATAAATATATCGCATGAATAGTGGAAGGGGTCTAATGTGTGCACATTTAAAGAAAACACATTTTCTGTAATTCTCAAGTCTCCTTATTTTTTATTCTATACAATTCCATGAATGGTAACTGTACTCCTAAGAAACTATATATATATTCCATCTTTCAGGATCATCCATGAGAACACCCTTTAGTGTATTGAAGTACAAGAAATTAGCAAACCCTTGCTTTCAGAGCATGTCTTAATAGTAACATGAAGCATGAAAAAAAAATTTTAGTTACGCAGTGTCCTATTTTTATATTGGGAGCTTGATAAAATCGGCTACTATTTTTTTCAGTTCTGTTTTACTGTTTTGGAGTTTACAATCTGTAGTGACATTCTTATTCTGGTTCTCTCACCATTTATAAACAATTTCTGTATTTGACTCTTCCAAGCTGTGATGTGTAAAGTCTATCTGGATTCCACTGAAAGAAAGCAACCAGGTATTCGTTGGCTTTCCTTGAACATAAGTTTGTGTGTTCAAACACTAGTATGAAAGAGCACACAGTGTCAAGGTAAATTACGTCAAAATAATTTAAAGTTTATTTATGTGAAACCAACATTTAGATGTGTAGATACTGGCATGAAATATTTTAGTTGTCATAGAGATATGAAATATTTTAGCTATCATAGAGATGTTGACTTTCACTTTAGGGTACTATCAAACAGGAATGGTATTGTTGCATTATTTAACAAGTAACTATTCAATAGCAGAAACTGAAGTTGCAACTTCAGAGTTATTAAATAGCCTTTAGTGAGTAGGATTGCATAGGTGGAATCCACTGGAACACATGTGTACATGGGAATATACATGAGTAATACCAGTATCTTCGTCTGAACTAGTCACTGAAGTGAACTTTAGAAGTATCAGAGAGGTATGAATGGTTACTGGGTACAATACATCTCATTATAAAACTGCAATTTAAAACTCGGCAGATGAATTGCCAATACATTTTTGTACTTCTTCAGAGACTATAAAAGATGAGTAGCTCAAATGCAGGTAACTACTGCAGGTCAGCAGTTGGTGAAAGGAATTGCAGTCATGCTGGTTTACTGTTTTGGGGCCCTTCTGGCAGCTACAGATATTGGCATGCAAAAATTAGGTGAAATTAACCCAAAACCCACCCCACATGCTTGATTTTCCATATAAGTGCAGTCAGTTGGAGTTAGTAAGATCACTCGTGCATAAAATTAGGGAGATGTTAGGGAGTAGTAGCCCAGTAGTGTACAACGTAACATAAGATTCTTAAATAAAAGAGGGAAAGTATTGACTTTGTTATATCAGGGTAAACAGTGTAAGTTTATTCCTAGCCAAATTTCTAGTCACAAAAAGATTGCTAGTCACAAAAAGATGTCCTAGATATTTTGTTTTTGGGTTTTTTTTCTGGTTTTATGCACTGCATCACAAAGAACATGAGTTAGATACTGTTATGACAAAAGGTTCAGTACCTTTTTGCACCTCTCCCTATACAGGTCATCCGTTCTTAACTCATTATTAATTCTGTCTTAAAACACATTAGATAAAGTGCATTTTCCATCACATAGTATTAAATTCACAGGTGTTCAAATCCACAACAGACTCTGAAATCTAAAAATATTATGCATACAGTTTAAAAATCTGGTTTCCAGAATCTGAGAAAGTGATGTGTGGTGGGATTCAGTTTAAGATTCTGACACCTAAACTTTCACATCTACATTTGAGTGTCTAGGGGTAAGTTGGATGACATCACAGTCTCGGGGCTTCCATAATAGTGGAGATACACTCAGTACTGTCAGTGAAGTGTAGAGAGATGCTGAGTGGACTGGTCACCAGATATTTTCTTTAGGATGCAGCAAATCTTCTTAGCTGAATTGATTGCATTGAGTAAGAAGCAATTTGGTTGCCTAAGATAGATGTCTAGCAATATTTAAGATGACATGATGTATTCTTCCCAGCCTTCAGCTACTGTATCAGAAAACCACAAGACTCCTTTTAGTCCTGTTTCTTATCTGCCAGCTCCATGCAGATATCTCTGGAGGCCTATATTCATGAAATCAAGAAATGTTCTAGATCTCCACTGACCACAAAGGGAATTTAGACACTACCTCATATGTTGAAACCTACCACATAAGCGGCTAGATATAGGTAATTAACATTAACACATCTTCAGATATCTGAGACATCTAACTATGGCTGGCAGATATGACAAAAGACCTACAAAGACCTGTACTCTTCTGTAGTGGTTGATAGAGGCCACATATGATGCCCTGAAAATTCTCAAGTGGCACTTTGTCATGTTCTCAATTTTAGATGTCTTAAATTTGTATCTCACTGTATCTGTATCTCATTGTATCTGTAGAGCAACTGTATTTCACCTGCAATGTCCAGTAAAGTCAGTCAGTCATTTCAAGATTGAGATGACATAAGATGGTACAAATTAAAACAGCATTGTTTCAGTTATGAATCACACAAGTCTGGATAATATAGTAAGAGAAAGGAGGGAACACACTGCCCAAACAGTTGTGTCCTGCCCAAAGATAAACTATAGTTGAAAACACAACTTCAAATTTTGGAGGTTCACCAAGCACAAATACGACCAGCAAAATATATAGGATCTGTAGTAATAGGATGAGACCTTCTCCACCATTTTGTTATATCCTTAGCTTAACAGATGTCAGCTGTCATTCCAGCCTGAGAGTCCTGTATGTCCACAAGCAAATGTAATACCACTTATTAGAAAATGAGATATCATATCAAGAATGATAGGATTGCCATGATGGTTGGATATGAAAAAATGGTTAATGAGGCATATAACTGGGCAAACTAAGGCATCTTAGGATGGGGACATGGAAAAAGAAGGAAAGATAGATGGAAAAGAAGAGGACCTACAATAATCTGAGACTACCACTTACTCCATTCTGATACCATGGGCACCAGCTGAAACAGCAAAGATATAAGTCTGGCTAGCTTTGTAGTAATTATCTGTTCACATTATTCCACCCCATCACCTGTTTACAACAAAGCACACTAACCTAGAATAGCTATATGCTATAATATTTTCCTCTGCCAAAAAACAAGGAATCAAGTTTTCTGAAAGTCAAGGCCACAAAAGAGTCTGAGAGAGTACCAAGAAACATGCTACATCTTTGAGCATTTGCCCAAACAAGTTCACCCAACACAAACCTCTCCAAAAAACAGGGCTGAACTTTGTGTTTTTACTGATTTATGATTCAGAATTCTGAAGTGAAACAGAAAACACCATAGCATCTTAGGGGTGTGTGTATTTACAAGTAAGCTAGTATGTAGGTGGTTGCATAGCTTGCTTACTTTACTGCATAAGAGCTCAGCTGGTAAAATTCCCACAAGCAATAGATTTCAGTAATACCAAAAACTTCACAGGAAAAAGCAATGCGGCTTCTCAGGGAGTTACCTTCAAGTTACAGTACAAATTGACTGCTTGGTTACTCATACCCCTGGAAATTATAAAGTCAAACGAGAAATTGACACAGATGCAGAGCTAACAGTTGGTCGAGAAACAATATATTAGAAGACTAAAGTTAATTCTCTTTAGAATTCAAGCAGGATAATTTGAAGCTTTTGCAGAATACATTAAAGGTAGATGAACTGCTTGTAAATGCCTTTAAAGCAAAGGAGATTTTTTAAATAAAATAAGATGCATATGTTGTATAAAAACTATGCCAAACATTCTTGGTTATTCTGGCAATGAAGAGCTAGCCTTTATCCCTAGGGTGGAAGTCATTAGCTCACAGAAAAATCAAAGATTTTGTTCCAAAAAATCTTCAAGAATTTATAGAGAAGAGATGAGGGAATACAAACAATAGCCAGATGCCAAGCCATATGCCAGACATACTCCCTGGAAGATCTCAATCCCATATATCCAGAATATGTGAAAAGTATAACTGATCTGGAAGATATAGAACTGATACTGTTACATAAAAGAGGAAAAGATGGTCTTCAGTGATGTTCTTAATATTGATTAACATTGCACAAAAATTATATACACAGAAAATCATGCTATTCCTAATATAATGATATAATTTATTTCCCAAGTGTACTCCCTACTGTACTGGTTAATTGATACATTTAACTTATGTTACCTCCTAATTAAAATACAACATCTGTTATTTGGTTCTGACAATCAGAAATTACTGACTCTGTTCAGGTTTGCAACTCAAGAGCAGAATGCAGTCCATTGTTGTGATGCTGCTGACAATGAAGGTAATGGTAATTACCTTAACTGGTAATGAAAACTATTCCTGATTTTTTTATAATCTCAAAATATGTTAGGAAAAAAAATATTATATAGCAAGATAATACTCTTTTTACTGTTTTAGGACTACGTATTTGAAGAGTATTATGTCTATTATACATTTGTAACTTTATACTAACCAATTCAAAACCACTTAGGCAAAATTCACACTGACTTATAATATTTAATTTGTATTTTTGTTGTTCCTGTCAGTGCAGCTCAGCTCCTCTCAGGTTTAAAGGCATAAGCATTACAGTTGTAATCATGGGAAGAAGCAATTTTTGTTAAATAATCTAGCTTATGGTTAGTAGTGCATTCACTGAAATTGCAGTTTTAGTCTATTCAAAATAATTTGCAAATGTGAAAATATTTTAGCTAAAAAAGACAATTAAAATTCTGTAGTAAGTAGCTTATATTTTCCCTTCCTCTGCCCCTCCCCCCCTTTTTTTTTCTTCCTTTTTTTTTTTTTCTCACCTCTGGAATCAAGAGAAACTGAGAAAATGAGAAGAGATAGTGCTTCTGCACCACACAGGTTACAGCATAAGCCACACTTAAACAGCATGTGAGAGGCTAAAGGTCAAACCCCTTATGTTGTTAGGGAATAACTAATTACCTCACTTCCCAAGAGAATTTCTTATGCTTCAGGGTACGTAGAGGTGGTTTTCTTTCCTATCACAGTTGTTGGCTTCTGTTTAAAATAATTAAATATTTTGTGGAGAAAGGATGGGAATCAAAATATGCCATTTATCAGTAGATTGCCATAACCACCTCGTTATGGAAGAATTACCTTTTCTTCTTTCCATTCTGGTAAAGATGAAGGTATTCTGAATTATTTAGTAGTACTTATTTAGTATTTACTTAGCAAGGATTTCCCCCCCCCCTTGTATTTATTTAGTAAGCAAGTAATAAACTATTTCAACAGCTCTGACTGGTAATTCTCATCCCAGAATGTTAGTCTTTGGCTTGTATACTTCCGTGGCAAAAGACAATTCAATTCTATTTCTGCCCTAACTGATGGAAAATAGAGGGTCTTGACCCTGAATTTTTCTAAGAGCTTGTTTCAGTTCAGTTGTTCCCACTGCAAGGGAAACAGCTTTGTTTTTCATTTGAGGAAGCCAGCAGGAAAAAATCAGTTCTCTGTGCCAGTTCATTTCAAAGCAGAAGAAAGAGAGAGGCATTTACAACCTGCCCATCAATGTTAATTTCTATACAAGGTATTAGTGTCTTGCAAATCTTACAGAACATTTTACTAAATGCCTGACTGACAGATGAATGTGGAATCCATTGAAAATTGTTGGGATTCATGCTCCAAGCCTTAATGCAACCACGTTTGTATAGCATCTCTAGACTGCAAGATTTTATCCACATATTAAAGGTAAGTTCCAAACAAGAGCTCAAGGATTTATAAATTATTTTGAGGAAGCTACATTCTCAAAGATACAACCTAAAATGTTTTAAAAAGTCCTGATTTTCGATAAATGGTGAGAATTTTCTTCAACACTCATCTGTTTGAGCACAAAAAATCTCAGGCTGGCTCTTAGGTTTTTCACACACAGTACAGAAAACACAAGTAAACTGCTTATAAGAGATTAAGTTTTCAGCATTTTTTAAAATTACAGATGATACTATACTTGTCCAAAAATGCTACAAGGAACACAGGACTGGACAGGATCTTCGGGGCCAGCCAGTCTCTTGCTCTTACATGAAGTTATATCATTTTAATCCCCTACATCATTTTGTTACAATCCACTTAAAAATCATCTAGTTTCCTCACTTAAACTTTTTGGTTGAAAGGCTATTCCAGTATTTCATGCTCTGACAGCTGTTAGTTTTCATCTAAAGATACTTGCTTTGCCACAGATGAAGAGGGGACTATTAGTAAAAAGCACTGGGTATTGTGAATTGCAAGAAAGCAACCCTCATTTGTCTGCTGCTTTTCTTATCAGGTATGACAACTTTCAGCTTGTCTTACCTTAAAAGTTTCTTTTATTGTATCCTTTCAAAAGACCTAGAAATCTCATGGATTTCTTTCTATGAACATCTGCAAGCAAAAGAAGATAAATTGGGTAATGAAGCATTTTCATAAAACTTATTGGGGGGAGGGGTTGTTGCTATTTTTGATAATATCTAATGTCATAATATTTGATTAAGAAAATGGATGACATTTTTATGTTAAGACATTGAAAAGCATTTTAAGTTAAAACTTTTGTGTTTTCTGGAGAGAAGCTTGTGAAGGTTCTTTTCCTGTTATTACTCTTATATTTAGATCTCTGTCCTTGACAACAAAATAAGATTATTCCTTGGTGCTTCAGAAAACAAACACACAAAAAAAGCGCTGTAGAATCTGAGTCCAATAAAAATGCAGGGCAGGAACAACTTACAGTATGGACCAAGAAACAAATCCCTTAAAATAACTTGCTTGGAGTTAAAGACTGAGAACTATAGAAAGATTTTTCTGTAATAAATTATGTAAATTCAAGTTCAATTGTGTTAAGCCTGGACAAATGGAACATTCATATGATATTAATCTTTTGAGAAAGAGTTATCTTTTACTCTGACATCAGTGAAAATGAGAAATTCACTAAGGCAAATGAGAGTATACACCTCTACTGCTGGTTTTACCAGGCAGAGTGACCCTGTCATTGCTCTTCTTCGAGGTGAGTTGCTTTGGCAGATGGCAGCCCAGTGAGACAGGGAAGATTACATCGTGGTAGATCATGCCACAGGTTCTCAGGCCTGTTGTACTCAGATTTGGCTGCTGAACCATAACAGCATGCAGAGACACCATAGAATGAAGTCTGTGACCAACAGTATTCCATAATTTACCAATTTTTAAAAGTTTATAAATGTAAAAAACTGTTCTATACTTTCATTTTATGCCATTGAGAACTAGAGATTGGATTTGCTGTGTTACAGGCTTGAGAAATTACAGAAATAAAAATGACAAAATAAAAATAGTTTTAGCTTAGTTTTCAGAACAGCTATACCAGAGCTGGTGATGTAACAAGGGAATGCCTACTCTAACATACACATAAGACATAATATATACTTCATTTGCTGTAATGTTATTGTGATGTACTCATCTTATATTCATTAGGGCTAGAAAAGATATATTATGTTGTTATCGTACATGCTGCCTGAGAAGCTGCAAAAGGAAAATATGCCTTTTAATTTCCATAATGGCAGTATAATATTGTCAGCATTGTTTTCTGTTCATTTCCCTATAAAACCTGCTATTGCCTTTCTTCTTTTTGACTGACACTGTGCATTAAGCAGACATTTTCACTGTGCTAACTAAATGACACTATTTTTTTTTTCCTCAGAGGTTACGATGCATTTATTTCAGCATTTATTCTATTTATATATGGTCAGAATTTTTCTGATGAAACCACATATCAGCAAATGCCAATTAATTCAGCCAAATTTTAAGCACAAACACTGTCACTGAGGTCCACAGGAGTTAAGTAAATGCTTAATAAAAATATTATTATCTATATATTTAAGTCCCTGCCAAAATAGGACTTCTCTAATGCTTTTTCTTTAAAATTCATATTCCTATATTTATTAATTAAAAAATGCAAAGGATCATCATATTAGAACTTCCAATTAAATATGCAGTCAAAGAAGTTATCTAGTTTCCCTTGGTCATTTTTATTCTACTTAGATTTTGGGTTTGTTTCATACCTGAATCTTTCACATATGTGTGTGTGTGTCTGTATGTATCTATGTATATCTGTGTCTATATCTGTAATAGTTGTTCTCTTCTGACGACAGCTAAATTTATTAAATTCTATTAAGTCCAGTTGACCCACCTCCTACAGTCCTGAGTAGGAATATCACAATTATGTCTTTGAAAGCAGATTTATTCTTATACTTCTGTGTTTTCTTTTTCCTCTTTTTGCATAGTACATAATTTATGTTCCTTTCTTTTTTTTTTTCACAAGGTTCGGGTTTTTGTTTCCTGACAAATACTTCTTTGGCATGTTGCACTACACCTCTTGCAGTTCACAGACTCTGAAAGTGCATCAGAAGAGTGAAGAAATTATTTATAATCGAATCAAAATTATTATTAGTCCAATTAAACTGATGCTAATACTGATAGTCCAAATTATACATTTATTACAGCTAATTCGCATTAATAATACAGTTTATTATTATAATTTATTTTATTCTCACCCTTCCTGTGTGCTGATAAAGCCAGACACCAGTGTCCCAAGTCCAAAAAGAGTATGGTGGTAATGGTAGATTTGGATTCCTCCTTGCTTTTGGATCTACATGCAACTATTTTTATATGCTTGCCAAAACCATCAGCTTACTTGCTTTTTCTTGACTTGTCCTCAATTATATTATGTAATTATTATTTATTATATGTTGGATATTTCTTCTTTGTTGTCTTTGATCCCCTAAAGCTGGTTCTACCAGCTGCTAAGTGACAAGCAGTTGACTGTGAGTAGTGTCTATAGTCAAGGGCCTGGGCCTGCACTTTGAAGGCCCCTGTGGTTACCCCATGTCTCATTCCTCTATGCTACAATCCTTTTCTAGTGTCATAGATAGCTCTTTCTGCTGCACACTACAGCTACCAGTTGTTTTTAGCTACGTACTGGTTTTGATTGGGACAGAGTTAATTTTCTTCGTAGTAGCTAGTATGGGGCTATGCTTTGGATTTGTGCTGGAAACAGTCTTGATAATACAGGGACTTTTTTGTTACTGCTGAGCAGTGCTTACACAGAGTCAAGGCCTTCTCTGCTCCTCACACCACCCCACCAGTGAGGAGGCTGGGGGTGCACAAGTTGGGAGGGGACACAGCTGGGACAGCAGGCCCCAGCTGACCAAAGGGATACTCCATGCCATATGACGTCATGCTCAGCATATAAAGCTGGGGGACGAAGAAGGAAGCGGGGGACATTCGGAGTGATGACGTTTGTCTTCCCAAGTACCTGTTAAGCGTGATGGAGCCCTGCTTTCCTAGAGATGGCTGAACACCTGCCTGCCCATGGGAAGTAGTGAATGAATTCCTTGTTTTGCTTTGCTTGCGTGTGTGGCTTTTGCTTTCCCTATTAAACTGGCTTTATCTCAACCCACGAGTTTTCTCACTTTTACCCTTCTGATTCTCTTCCCCATCCCACCGGGGGGGAGTGAGCGAGCAGCTGTGGGGGGCTGAGCTGCCTACACGGGTTAATCCACGACAAGCCATTATTTACATAAATATATCAACACTATGGTAACAGTAGGCATCACCCCACACCATTGGTAAAGGCGATCTAAACCTAAACTAAATATCTAATGACCATCTTGTCATTCTCCAAGTGGATCAAGGAAGTGCACAGAAAGCCTAATAGGTCCTGAGGCTTTCGCTGTTCATACAAAGACTGTGGCCTGTTACTAGCAGTTGCAAGGCCATATTTACTGGGTTATGGGGCTACAAATGCTTCTAGAGCTTTGTGAGGATATTATTAATTTCAAAGTTCCTTTTTCATTGAGGCTGGGATGTCTTATGGGAATATGTTATGACATTTAGTTCAATTAGTAATCTCCTGATTATATCAATTTTTATTTTAGGATATTATAAAATAATTTTCTCAGATTTTTCTTCCAGTTTCTAGAACCTTCATACATAATTGGCCATAGTCCCTGAGCAGCTAATGCAGTTCCTATAAAACTCACATTTAATTTTTGTTTGTACTTGGATTTAATAGTAAACCCATTACCAGTTCTAAGGCTCTTAAATATTATGCTGATTGCTGCCAATTGTAGTCCTAGGGACATATTTACATAGCAGGTGGAGAGATGCCTGGGCTTATTTTGTGTACTATGGCCAAAAGCAAATTCAAGCTGACTCTTTAGGCTGTGAAAGCAATGCAAAAGGTCTTATGTCTTCCTTGGACATGATTACACTGTTGAAAGGTTTAAAGACCTCTCAGATAAAAGAGAAATTTGAAATAGGCCCAAGAGATGCATGGAATCAGAATAAGCTTAGTACAATATGTAACTATAAAATGCATTGAAAAAAAAAGAAAGTATTGTTGAGTTTAGGAAAAGATTTTGAAACAAGTTCCTGAAGAAATATAAAATAAAAATATGTTTCGAATAAGTCTGTAAGACAGTATATTTCAGTTTTACAAAAGATTACAAAGCAAAAAATCAGAAAATTTTACTGGAAGCGTATCCTTCTATGAAAACATAACGATGCAGGTCTTTTTATTACCCAGTATCGTTTGGCACATCAGAAACACCAGATTGTCTTATTAGGCATTTACTAATGTGTCAACTTACACAATTTCATCTTTTGAATACACGAAAAATGTGATAGGAAGAGGACAAAGGAGTTCTTAAAATAGCTAAACATTGCTAAAAGGATCAGAAGCATTTTCATATAAGCAATGATGATAAAATACTGTATTGCCCTTCAAACAAAAAAGTGCAGTGACATGCAACTTTTGACCACTCTGTCATCTTGAATACATTGGTTATAAACACGGTACTTAGTGGAACCTCTTCCTGTTAAACGTTATTTGTGGTTAATTTTGTTGATGTTACCATTAGTGTGTAATGGATCAACAATCCATTAATAGGAACCATGGCAGGCGTTACACATCTTTGGCTGTACTAGATGATCAATATTAATTAACACTGGAAAACATTTCCTTGGTGGATATGATGAAAAACAATAGGAAATTTAACAGTCAAATGTCAAGATCAGCAAAATTCCACAAAAGAAACACGGGAAAATAAAAACATGGTAGAAACTGTTGTTAAAGATCTGCTGTCTGTGCTCAAGAGAACCTCTTCAATTCCAGGTTTGAATAATCTAAATTGAGCTGGTTGCAGTTCTAAGGAGAGAGAGCCAAATAGGTAAGCAGAGGATAAGAGGCTTTAGAGGCCCCAAAAGATCTAATAAAACTCTGAATAGTTCTCAGATCAATAATAATGCTCCAGAGGTATATTGGGAAATTTTTTATTTTTCTTTTTTATTTGGATCTATAAGTCTCTATTTTTTCCTATGAATAAAGAGTTTTAATTTATGAATTTACTTTCCTGTATGTAGACATTCCTTAACACACTTGCCATGAGAAACAGAACTTGAAGGTTTGGTAGCCAAAAAGGTGGAATGATGGCAACACAAGTTCTGTAGCTCTCAGTGGTGCTTTTGAAAACACAGTTCACATGTTCATGCTCTTGGGCCTCAGGATATTATTTCATAAAAGGGTTGGTATGCAAGGAGTAGGATTTATGCTTAATGTCAGAGGTCCAAAACATAGGTATGGAAGCCTAAGCTAATTGCTTCCACCTCCTACTCTAACCAGTCAACAAAAGTAGACATCTCTAGAGAGAGATTCATCAAAATTAGACAAATATCTCAGAAGTTAAATGGGTCACATTTGTAGGTGTTTCTTTCTCTCTATTTAGAAAAGGGAATCTGGGGATTTTTAGTTGCTTAAAAATAGACAAGTAAATGAATTCTATCAAAAGACTCTTCTTTCTGAAAGGCCAAATTCTAGATCTGATTTCTCTTGCATTTCAGTTTCAGTTGCACATCTTCAGTGTTTATCTCCAAACACAAGACGCTTTCCTGAGTCACTGCTAATGACTAGTCTGTTTCCAGCTCCACACAGGAACACAAAAGCATTTTTCTGCTAGCCTTTAGCTATACCAAAACTTAACATTGCTGCAGCCCTTTGTATGGCCTGGAAGATTTGGGGACTCTCTGGCCACAGCCATACAGCTGAATTATCTTATCCTCCAAAAAAGGGTGGCCTACATCCAGGTTGCCTATTGAAATGAACCCAGTCATAGTCACTCCCAAGCCACATCTGGGAATTTTCTGGATGGAGCATGTCCCCAGTCAACCATGCCAGGAAGCTTCTTTACAAGTCAGCAGGAGGCCTCTCTCTGGCATTGTATCTTCCTTGGATGTCAGATATTGTAGCCTTGTCTCTGGTCTTGTCTCAGGCATCATCTCCTTTCTGCTCCTCTGTGGAGTCCCTGGGCTCCATTACTGCCACAGGGTTCATACCCTGTGGGACTGTGCCTTTTGATGAAGGCACCACCTATGCTGGGTTCACCCTTGATTTGTGGCTTGTCGCCGTGGGTGGAGCAACCCTGTTCTTGCTGCTGCCTGACATTGGGTATCTGTATCAACCTGAATACTGTGAAAATTGATTAAATAGATTAACTGGGAATGATCCTGAAGTGATGAACTAGTACTTTTAAAGAACAAGACTTCTCAGAAGTAAAATCTAGGATTTATTACTTCTCTCTAGATAGTAATTCTCATGTGTGCCTACAGTGATAATTTTAATGTTTTCTTTGCCCACACAACAAGAGTAGAAGACTCAAAGAGTATGAATGATTTGATGAGTATGTAAACTGGTCAGGTTATGGGAATATAGAGCTGTTTTCCTTTTGCATCAAGTGAATTCTTTCATAGATAACTGGGCTGCTTTAGAGCGAACATAAACGACTGAGCAAATTTATATCCTTGAAGCTTCCTTACCTTTTCTGCTAAAATTGGTTCCAAAGTAAAAATTAGTCTAGTTTTGCATTCCCATATACTTCTTATGATCACAGAAGGATGCACTGCTTTAAGTCAGAAAAATGTTGGTGCCAGCAGTGTCTCAAACATAAGGACTGCCCTACATTCAAAGTTCCACAGATAATACTGATGCTTGCAGGGGAGGTAGTCTCAAGTGTTCTGTCTACAATCATCTGTTATGGTGAAAAGCTTTCTTTTATTATGGCAAGTTGTCGTGGTTTAACCCTGGCTGGCAACTAAGCACCACACAGCTGCTTGCTCACTCCCACCCGGTGGGATGGGGAAGAGAATCAGAAGGGTAAAAGTGAGAAAACTCATGTGTTGAGATAAAGCCAGTTTAATAGGGAAAGCAAGCGCCACGCATGCAAGCAAAGCAAAAGAAGGAATTCACTCACTACTTCCCATGGGCAGGCAGGTGTTGAGCCATCTCCAGGAAATCAGGGCTCCATCACGCGTAATGGTTACTTGGGAAGACAAATGCCATCACTCCGAACGTCCCCCTCTTCCTTCTTCGTCCCCCAGCTTTATATGCTGAGCATGACATCATAAGGTATGGAATAGCCCTTTGGTCAGTTGGGGTCAGCTGTCCCGGCTGTGTCCCCTCCCACCTTCTTGTGCACCCCCAGCCTACTTGCTGGCAGGGCGGTGTGAGGAGCAGAGAAGGCCTTGACTCTGTGTAAGCACTGCTCAGCAGTAACAAAAAAATCCCTGAATTATCAGCACTGTTTCCAGCACAAATCCAAAACATAGCCCCATACTAGCTACTATGAAGAAAATTAACTCTGTCCCAGCCAAAACCAGCACACAAGTTCTCATCTTGTTTCAACAAGACATATATATGAAAAGGGAACATGAATACGATGGTAACTTCATGGTCTCTTCAAAGAGATGTTCAGCCCAAAGACTGGAAGCAAAACTGTTAGATGTAAATTAAAGAAACATAAAAGGGAAGCCCTCTTATACTTATATCATAATGAAACCTTACCCATATGAGGTTTTCTTCCTTTGGCACTGTCACTGATAGACATTTCTAAAGATAGAACATTTCTAAAGATCATGTTAATCAGACCAGAGAGTTTGTGGATGCCTTTAATCCTAATCCATCAATTTGACTGCATTTAGCATGTCTGTCAATCACATTTATTCTGCAAAAGTCAGAATACAATGTTCAAGGGAAAAAAAAAGTAGTATAAAGAGCAATTTGACTATTAAAGTGTATAGGAAGCTCTGGCTCACCTGAACAATTTATATGTATATATATTTATATATGTTTTTGTATTGATTAAGGGGGAACTTATTTGAATGTTATTTTTTTAAACATTTGTGATAGATCATTTTATGTTATCTGAATATTTTAAAAGTTAACTTCCTAAAGAACAATCATACTTACCTACCTGAATTATAAGACTGGATTTCCAATACTGCCCAGTGCTTTCATATGTAAATATCACCAAAAGACAAACAACTTCTCTCTTGCAAAAGTCTGCAAATACCAGAGTTTGTGTTAAAATGTAAGGTAAAAACTTACAGATGTAAGATGTAAAATGTAAGGTAAAAACAGACACGATACCTCGCCGTGTGTCAGCATCTCCATTTAAAAGAGGAAGACATGCAGAAAGTTTACCTTCCACAAGGCTTCTTTGGCTTCCAAAGAAGTGCACACGCTTTAGTCTGTTGTTCTACTCAAACAATACTATTTCATTTTTAGGGGATACACAAAACCCTTATGTCCATAGGCTTTGAAACTGTGCTTGCTGTTCTGCAGTTGGGAGAGTTGTACAATAGTCCCAAATAATGAAGGTTGCATTTATATTAAGAGTTTATTTCTGATTCGTAAGTTTCTGTTGCAGGGCTTCTTTTACTAGTGGTTTTGTATTTTTAAAGTTGGGTTTATATATAAGTCTGGTGCCATTGGTTATTTTTCTAATTTTGGCTATGCCGTTATTCAAATTAGAAGAAATAAAGGAAAAATGAGACAACAATTTTACATTATCTTGAGGGAGGGTTTTGTGAAAGCATCCTTATTGTGAGTGTGAGATAGGAAAATGTGTAAGATTCTAACAGACACAGAATACAACATTTGAAAAACTCTTATCTAAAAAGTGCCTCTGTTTTATGAAATGTTCCCAACCTAAATAAAATAGTGTCATAACATGATTTGATTTAGCTATTGATTTGTGTTCCCGTTTCTGAGAAAAATGAGGGCTTTTTGTTTTCTGTTTTGTTTTCTGTTGCATTTGGATGCAAAAAAGTAACATAGTCTTGAGACTAACAACAAATTATTTTTGCACTCATACTTGAAAGACATGCTGATACTGTGAATATAATATTATTAAGATTCATTATGAAATTACCATGACAATTAAAGTCAGCTGTGAAACACCAGTTCAGGAGTAACTCTCTCATTTTAAAATAATATCATTAGTCCTTGTCATGCAGAGAAATTTAATTAATGTAAATTTGATTTGCATATTCCCTGCTTCATTTCTTTTTTTCTTTAATCTTGTAATCACTGCAAGTAATTTTTCAAAAAGGTGACCTTAATAAGTGATTAACAATTTTCTTAAACTCAACCTAACAATTGTTAGTTTATTACTATTAGTGTTACTGTAGACAAACAAAAACTCTGTTCTAAAAAGAGATGCTGAAAAAGCAGAGAACCTTAAGATAATGGAAAAAGGTGCATTATTTCATTTAGAAGGGTTGAGATAATAATAAACACATTAAAATATACATATGCAAATACAGCCACACAGTTCACACCTACTGTGAATCTCCTTAAATGGTTCTTATTGACCAACAATTACTATCATGCTGCCTTAGATATTTTTTCTGATCAGGCAGAAAACTCTGAGTCTGGGATTAATTATTTGTAATAGACATATGGGCTAATTTATCTTCCTTCTTCTGTATGAATTATTCACAATCATATTTCTCAAATATAGTAATTATTCAAAGACTATTTTCTGCAGACACTGGTGAATAGCATGTTCACAAATTATTTATTGTGAGTGTATTTTAAAGATAAAATCATAATTCTGTTCTAATTCCCATTGGTACAAATCCACAGAAATAAATCTTCTTATATCAGTGAGTAGAAGACCAAGGCTAGACATACTAGGAATTCTCTGAAACACAAAGAATTTCCAGGACCAGAGAAGCCCAGAATTGAAAGTATAAATATTTAAGTTGCTGAATTCATTATTCATTTTATTTGAATATTCTGTGATTGCTATAGAAAATTATTCTCATTAGCACATCTTCCTTCCAACAACTCATTTGCTGGAATATTCACAAAAAGGTGAACATAAAGCAGTGAGTACAAGTGAAAGGATTCATTTAAAAGTGAATATGCACAGGAAATTATTTGCCCAGATGGTAGAAATAACTGTGGTAGCTAGAAGTAATTACTGCGTATCTGAACTACATAGTTTTAGCCAAGACACAAAAGCTTTTCTGTGCAAAAGGGAATCATGGAGCTTGGGATATTTTAAATGAGCTTTTGATATTTCTTCAGTCATAGTTCCATGTGACATGTGGCTCCATTGCTAAATTAAAAGAAAAATTCACTGTCTGGATCTGATTCTGCTCTGAGATACATGAATGTTGAGTTTATCAATGTAGTAGGGTATAATCACAAGTAGCTGCTAATGTTGACATCACTACCAGGTGTTGTATTTCTATGAGAATTGAGCTCTTATTAATAAGCCTGAGAGATTTGAAACCAAATGCTGCAGTCATAAATTTATACTTCAGTGATAACTTTTTAAACTTGTGATGTGATACATAATGGCAATAATTCACTAATAAGAAGTTAGGTTTAACAGCAAGCTTCATCATATTCATAGTCAGCATGTCAGATGTTATTTTTTACTTTCCAAAGTGTCATAAAAATTTTCTTGTTTGGTTACTTTTTTCCCCAAAAAGTTCTAGGATGTTTCTTGTGATCTTTCATGCTGTGGATTTGGAGTTTAACATTCTAATGTTATATGATCCTCTTACAACATTCCTCCCAAATTGTGTGACTATTCTGAGGTTGTTTTAACTTGTTCAAGCAGATTTCAATAATAAGACTTATAATTATTCAGTATCAACATGTATTCTGCAACAGCATTAGGCTATTTCTTAATGCAATTAGTTGGAGTGTTAACAAAAAAGATAACTGAGAAAAAGGTTTTGAATGGGTTTGCTCAAATTACTGTAATGGAAAAGTAATATGCAACTGCTTCCAATGTTTTAGAATGAGACTTTAGAATCCTGATATTACATCCAGCACATGAAATCGAGAAATGTAAGGTTTTCCTTTGTCTCATGTTCCTGTCTTTCAAAATGTAATTCTGTAATCATGTCAACAACATTTTACCATTTTATAGAACCTGTCTATCTACATAAAAATTGGTTTTTATCAGCCAGTATTACTGGTAGCTCATGCTTAAAAAAAAACAACACCAAAAAAAAAATTAATTGGAGTAACATGACTTGTTTAAATTGATACTGAATTGCAGAAAACTCTCCCACAGTTCCTGTGGCTAAGTGTACAGATGTCACTAAATTACCTCCAAATCAAACAGGTAAAGACCCACTGAATTGCCCAGCATCTAGACACTTCTGGTACCACCTTCAGTGTTTCTCACCTTCTCTGAATTTTTAAATCAGGACTTGATATCTTCTAGAAGATAGTCTTTAAACTAATGAAACTCCAAAGGGAACAATTGTGGCATTAGGGCATATGGCCTGTGTTATTCAAGAAATCATAGTCTAGAGAAACAAACCAGTTATATTTAGTCATAGACTAGATAAGTAAAATATTTCTTTCTGAACTTGAAATATGTTGACCTGAAATTCTTTCAAAATGCTGAGGTATTCCATTTTCAATCCACCAACAGTGTTTCACAGTTATAACAAAATGCATTGTTTACTAAAAATACTTGACACAGCTACCAAGGGCTCTGTATACACATTTTCTTCTTCCTATTTAAATGCAGTCCTGTGCCTTTTGCATTCGATGTAGCCCATGGGTACAATGTGTCATAAGTAATTTTGCAATAACGTCTGTAATAAGAACTAGTTCTGTAACATGCTCATTGGCAATATCTTGATCAGGCATCTCTGTGGGAAATAAAAAGGAAAGGCAATGTTCATGGTTGTCACCAGTTATGTTATGTGTTTCTAGACAAACGTCTAACAGTGAGAAAGAGGGAAGTGAAGGTCAGATAGTGGGAAGAAGAGGGTGATCTAACTCTTCTCTAACTTTCGCTTTTGTACAGAATTCTGTTTTACTGACATGGACAGAAAAAGAAGGAAAGAAATCAGTTTGAAAAGCCTGAGTAGTTCAGACTAGCAAGAGTTTATCAGTTCTTTTCTTTATTAATATTTTTATTTTGAAATCTTGTCTACAGAGGAATCTTGTCATCCAGATGACATTGGTTAATTGTTATTTCCAATATTTATGTAATGACATTGCTGGATGTCATACACAAAGGCTTCTACAGGCATTTGAGAAATACAGTTTCTGGTAAGTGTATTATCAGAAAGAGAGAGATGAATTATCTTAACCAAGGTGAGTGCTAGAGAGATGTAAGCTACTGCATGCTCACTACCTTAATGCTCTGGCTGATGCAAAGCTGCCTACTATGGAAATGAAGTTTCCCTTGAAATTGGAAATGTCGTGACATGCTGTTAACCAAAATAAATTAGATATAAGAAGCTCTGTGTGATGTCTCTCATGAGGTGGGGGGAAACAGCCCAGACAATTTCTAACTATGAATGCTGTGAAATTTGCAATTTCTTGGTGTGATTCCACACTGTGGAGCTGGGCTTTAAAGTTCTAATTCTATATTATAATCTTATTTTTGCTCTCTGTCCCCCTGTAATTAAATGGCCCACTGGCCAGCTCATGACTTAAATACAGAACCTGTGACAGAGGTTCATTCACAGCTAAGGAAGAAGAGTCATAACATAAATTGTTATTAACACATCAGGTACTCTACTGTGCTCACCCCAGAATTCACAAAGGAATTATTTCTCTCCAGTTTAACCAGCAGCAGGATCAGTCCCCAGTCTCTGTGAAATATGTTTGAGCATTTACTACACAACCTTACTGTTTATTAGAAGGTAGGCTTCTGCCTCAAAGCATTTTTTTTAAGAATTGGAACTGCAAAATATGAGAATTTCCCTGATATATATTTTAGTGATATTCACAATTAAAGGACTAATTTATAAACCTATTGAGCAAAATTTTTATTGCCTTGACTAAGCACTGGCTCTACAGAGAACACACAGTGTCAGGTTTTATGTGGAAAACCTTAAAAAAATCTATTTTACTTTCAACAAATTCAGCATGGTTAATGATTACTAGCTGTGAACAATGTAAACTTTTCATTATGTTTAAGTACACAAGCACATTAAGCATTTCAGAAAATTATTCTTTACTCTTTTAAAAGAATAGAAGTTCTTAACATTTTCATGCTACACCGTATAAGCTTTATTACAAAGTGTCACTGAAAAATTATTTCTTCTGCAATGATCAGGTATTTCAGGTACAGATGCAGCCATATGTTCACTAACGAAACAGTTAACTAATCACAATTTGACATGAATATGAGAAGTTCTGGCCTGATAAAAAATGTTTGGGAGAGAAAAGGGAAGGGAAGGGAAGGGAAGGGAAAGGAAAAGGAAAAGGAAAAGGAAAAGGAAAAGGAAAAGGAAAAGGAAAAGGAAAAGGAAAAGGAAAAGGAAAAGGAAAAGGAAAAGGAAAAGGAAAAGGAAAAGGAAAAGGAAAAGGAAAAAAAGGGAAAAAAAGCTATTTAGGTCATCCTGAATCCCCTTAATATGAAGTATTTCATATACTTTGACTAACTTGATTCAGTTCTTATTCTCTTGAACTCCTGATAGTTGAAGTCAAAGTGTCAAAATAATGACAAATCCAGTTCTTGCACAACTGATAATCTACTTTTGCAGCTTCATGTAAAAATAATAAGTTTTTGCATACTTACCAGCCCTACTGCTTTTGGCTGTAGGCTATGGCTTTTAGGATTGAAGTGTTGTTCTATTAATTTTTCAAATATTCATTTGATTTTCTGAAGATTAATTTGGCAGTTGGGATACCAAAATCGCATGTTACTCACTCCCAGGCTTCCCCTCACCTCTACCTCTGTATGTCCCATCCACTTCTTATTGTACATTTTGGTGCTTTTAAAGGGCCTTGCCCCTGCTTTGTGAAAAGCCAGACTGAAGTCAGAGAGACACCACAATCATGCTGTGCAAATACCATTTTACCTCATAATCACTATCACTCCTTAGGCTCTGCCAGAACAGACTTGTCTTCAGTGGCCCCAGATAATCATTTACATTGCACTACAGCTATCAAACATAGGTTGTTAGGGTCCTGTCACATTTTAGGATCGGTTGTCTGAGTTCCCAGGCAAATCAGGAGTCTTTTCTCAGGCACGTATTTAAACCAGGAGTTACAAAAGGAACAGTAATAGTAATACAGTACATAAGACCCCAAACCATTCCACTCATACAGGATATATTGATTTATTGCTAAACTAAAAAAAACACAGTAACAAAACTATATCCTTCAGCGATAGAATGAGTAGGTTCTTGTCCATCACTTCACTGGCCAGGTTTCCTGCTGCAAGGCCGGGGGCTTCTGTAGTTTACAAAAGAGTCTAGTTCCCACTTTGCCTGCCCTGCACCTCTGTTTTATGTATCCGTATTACTCTACCATTTATACAAAACTGACTGTGTTTAAATGTTCTGTCATACAATAACCTGGATAAACCTAGTACCTGTTTACTTTTTAACTTATCACCCAAGAAATTTTGCATGTGCCATGCCTTTGCCTTATTTTTCATAGCATCAGTCATGCCTTTGCCTTACACTGTCTCACACCAATTGGCGTACAGTATCGCATCCACGGTGATCAAGCATCTGAGCTTGATCTGAGCAATACATCTCTTTGTATTGCTACTGCAAAGTGAGAAAGAAAGACAGAAAGTGCATGCAAGACATTTCCTAGTCATTTAAGCAAAAAACATACATAAACAACATTATTTCAGCCATAGTCTAGCCTGAAGAAATTAGTTTCCTTACAGTTGTAGAAAGCAGGTTTATAGATACATGTCAAATCTCATACTCATTTTCAAATGTTAGCAGATAGAAGTTTGAAGCTGAGGATTCTTGACTGAAAATTCAGGGATTCCATCATCACTAGTTATAGAGAGATAAATATTATTCTTTCTGTCTCTCCCTTGGAACAAGGTCTGTTGATGTAGATACAGGTAAACTATTTTGTCTCCTACATATTATGTATGCAGTGATTTGTCTCTCCTGATAGTTCATTTTATGGAAATTTTAGCAGATTCAGTATAAAAAAAATATTTCCAAGAAACTCAGACATGATGTAGAAGAACATTTGTATAAAAAGCTAGAGGGAGCTGAGTTTACAAAATGTGTATTAAGGTATCATTCATCACTTCCCTTGTTCTTCATTTTATATTATATCTGCTATGCTACAGCTATATTACTATTCCAGGCTGTGGCCATGTTCGTGCATTCTTAATGGTATATCAACATTTGTTTGCATTTTCAGGCAGTTATTTCTGGGTGATTAATTTGGGTGTCACAAACCAAAGTACTGTCTTACAGATACTATTCTGATCAGATTAACTGTGTCATTATCCACAGGTATGAGGTATTTCAATTCTAGCCCATTGCTCAGTCTAGATAATTAAGTTGTCACTCCTTTAAGCAATTTATTACAATATAGTATGCAATTGTTTTATTATACATGAAAGCCTGTAATGGGCAGGTTCCCATCACTGGTTTGCAACTTGATTATGTGCATGACTGTCAAAAAAATAAAATAAAATGCATGTCACTAGGAAAAAGAATGGAAATAAAAAGTTAGAAAACAATGATTTATAGCATTTCTGGTTATTTTTTTGATGTTTTCTCAGAATTACAACATCTTCAGCTAATCTAATTTACAGAGATTTGTTAATTCCCCTCTGAGCAGGTAATTCTACATGATAATTGTGAACTTAATAAGTTAACATATATTAATTAAATAAACAACAAATAATATAATATTCAAAAACACATCCATTTGTCTTCAGTGAGACCTCCTTCCTTCAGCTAATGGTTCATGAGAGAAGAAAGAGACAAAAAGAAGGAAAAGGTTTTCATGACAGAAACCATTGTCTGAACATGCTGAATTCAAGAATTTAAGATTGCCTTTTTCAGCAAGAATGCAGGCAAAGAAAACTTTGGATCCTATCAGTGGTCCAAGTGCACATTCAATTGCATTTGAATGTCATCTTCCTCAACTTCTTTGGCCGGTGGTATTTTAGTATAATCAGAGCATTTTTCCAGCTGACTTTCTAGAAGATCATTTTATAGCTGCCTACTTCAGAATTTTCTTTCCTTCAGAGCAGATGCATGTTGTCACTGCTACAGTCAAAATGTTAGCCACTTCAATACTAACCTCTTTACTTTCTAAACTTATGTTAAAGTGTTTTTTTGGTTGGGTAGGTGGGTGAGTGGGTGGGTAGGTTATTTTGTGCAAGACTGCCAGTCATTTTTTATTCCAAGAAACATTAAAGAATATTTTATTATGCCTAGGAATTCAAAGAAAATCACAGTTTAATGTGATTTAATCAAATCCTATCAAAAATACATATTTGTGTATGTTAGGTTGTTTCCTCTGTTTTCTGGCATTATCACTCACATAATGGGTGACATTCATTTATATCACTTCAGAGGTTGATCCGTATCCTACATAAAGGCCTTGTGCTGGTTTTGGCTGTGATAGAGTTAATTTTCTTCATAGTAGCTAGTATGGGGCTATGTTTTGGATTTGTGCTGGAAACAGTGCTGATAACACAGGGATGTTTTCGTTACTGCTGAGCAGTGCTTACAGAGAGTCAAAGGCCTTTTCTGCTCCTCACCCCACCCCACCAGTGAGTAGGCTGGGGGTGCACAAGAAGGTGGGAGGGGACACAGCCGGGACAGCTGACCCCAGCTGACCAAAGGGATATTCCACACCGTATGACGTCATGCTCAGCATATAAAGCTGAGGGAAGAAGAAGGAAGGGAGGGGGACATTCGGAGTGATGGCATTTGTCTTCCCAAGTAACTGTTATGCATGGTGGAGCCCTGCTTTCCTAGAGATGGCTGAACACCTGCCTGCCCATGGGAAGTAGTGAATGAATTCCTTGTTTTGCTTTGCTTGCATGCATGGCTTTTGCTTTCCCTATTAAACTGTCTTTATCTTAACCCACAAGTTTTCTCACTTTTACTCTTCTGATTCTCTCCGTTGTCCCACTGGGGGGGGAGTGATTGTGGGGCTTAGTTGCTAGCTGGAGTTAAACCGCAACGGTCTCCAACACCTGCACAGCTTTTCAATAGGAGAGAACATCAAGAACGAAGTACTTAAAATGTGCACTACTTCAGTGACCTAAGTACTCCATTGCATCTACTGGGAACATATATGTATGTTTTGAATATTTATTTGGTACAAAAATATAAATCTGTGTACATATGCCACTGTGTATAGATGTATGATATAGATAAACACACACAATATTTGTCATAGCACCCACCTAGAACTGTGCCCTTTGGATGACCTCCAGAGTCTCGAAAGGCTTTTAAATCAGTAAAGAGTCATATAAAAGTGGAGAGAAGTAGCAAATGCATTAGAAGAGAGTGTAGTCTGAAAAGACAAAATCAAAAGAGTCCAGGAATGAAAACAAGTTAACACTACCATGACACCAAACAAAGCAACAAAGTTAATTCCACATCCACATTAGAACTAAGATGAAGACTAAGACAGCTTAGTGCTATTATTTGTTAGAGGGAAAAGTAAACATAATGGATGGTGCAGGGAAAGCTGAAGTAGTTAATGCTGTCTCACTTCAATCTTCCAAAAAAGAAAAAAAAAAAGAAAAAAAAAGATTCATTGTGACCAGACTCCAAGGAAAATTAATTTTAACATGAAGACAGGCATAGGCAGAATGTGTAAAAAAATAGCTTTAAAAGTGTACATAGATCAGATGCATTCAAATCCACAGGCTCAGATAAAATTATCCCCAAAGTACTTAAGGAACTAGCTAATACAATCTTGTAATCATTAGTCATTCTCTTTGACAAACTACTGAGTATGGGGAAAGTCCCAAGGTATTGAAGAAGGCCAAACATAGTATTTATTCTTAAAAGGGGGCTGAAAGAAGAACCAGGAAGTTATAGATATCAGTCTGATTTTAGTACCTGGAAAGAGTCTGAATTTTTTTTAAACCAAATATTTTGTAAGCTCCTAGGAGATAATAAGATCTGAAACAAACAGCCAGCATAGTTATGTCAATATAATATAATTTCATTCTTTATCAGAATGGCTGCTCTGGTGGACAATGGGAAATAGTACATTATTTATTGTATTTTTTCTGTATAGATCATAGGATATTATCATAAGAAAATGAGGAAAATACAGTTCAAATGAAAATAAACCATTTGTGAAAAAAAGCAGGGCTTTTTCTCAGTTCTTTACTAAAAGCAGGTTAATCCAAAAGGAATCTTACATGGGGCTGTTTCAGTGTGGTTTTATTCCATACTTACACTAACTTAGATAAAGGAATAAAGAGTATGTGCATGAAAATTGTGAGTCACCCCAAAATAGGAGAAATCAAAAATACTCTTGGGGTAAGGATCAGACTTCAGGATGATCTTGAAAATTGGAGCTAAGCAAAAATCATCAGGAGGCAATTCAGTCAAGAAAAGTGCAAAGTACCATTCACAGGAAGAAAAATATTGAAGTCATCAATGCAGCATAGAGACAAACTGGCTATAGGCAGTCGTATGGCAGGCAAAGGTCCTGTAGGACAAAACTAATTGGAGTCAAGGCTATCATACAATTTCACAATTATTCTCTGAGAAGTATTCTGTATAAAACTCAATAAATTATTTCCCTCAGTAATGCAAAAGCTTCATCTGCAGTAATATATCCAATTTGGGGAATGACACTGATGCAGACAGACCAAAGACAGTATAAAGCAGAAAAAGATATTTAGAAGATATGATCTAAGATTTGTTTTGTCCAGATTTTTAAATTCTAAAATAGGAGACTGTGTAGAAAACTTGGTAATTGCCTTTTGTTGTGTTATAAGTTATAAACAAGATTATGATCAAGGGTTTTCCATGTCTACTTGGGCAAGGACAAAAGTATAATCTCTTTGATTAACAGTAAAAAGATATCGCTGGATGTCACAAAAAACTTTCTAATACTGTGACAAGCACAGAAATTGTCCAACTATGGGAAATTTTGGAAATTGACTTCCTTGGAGATTTTTAGCAGATGTTTAAGGGATATAAGAGCATAAGAATGGCTGAAACAGGTTACTCCACAGCTACCGCTATCTGGGACTTCAGAGGAGACAGCATGACCAGTTAGATGGTTTTCCTGGGGTGAGTGGGGCAATGTTTTCATACTGTCCTGGAGGGGTGGGGGGAAGTGAGTGTGTGGCAGTGGATATAAGTGTCTCCCCTAGAATACACACTAAGCCTCCAGTAATTTTTGACTCAAGGAATCATAAACTAGGACCATTTTTCTTGTGTCTAATAGTCTTGGATGGATTTTTCTTCTCTGGGTTTTTCTCGTGAACCCATTTAAAGTTTTTAGCTTGCACAACATCCAGTGCAAACACTTTTCACAGCTCTATGTGAACTATCTCCTAATGATCGTTTTAAGCCTTCCACCTGGCACCTCCATTTAATGCTTATAGGTACTTCTGAAAAAGGCAGTGAACTATGTTTCCCTATTCACCATCCTAGTGCCACTCTCAATCCTCTCTAACATCTTCTCTCAGTCATCTCTATAGCCTGAAAAGTCCAAACATATTGGATAAATGTTTGTTAGGGATAGCCTAAGTTACAGTGAAACCTCTCATGGGGCAGAGGGTTAGAATAGATGGATGAACTGCTTGAAACCCTTCTAAACATCATGAAACAGAGTGATGACCTGTATGATTCTTCCTATTGTTGAAATTTCATGCATGTTCTCCTTACTGTAATCCAACCAATCACTTAACTGGGATGTAAATAATCTATTTACCAGGATGTGATTAAGAAAACTAGAGAGTTCCAGAGCAGCAAAATGGTGTAAATGGCACACAAATGCCTATATTTTAATAAAAAGCATAAAATATAACTAAAAAATAGATTTTTTGACAATCATGCAGTTTTCCATTCTGCAGAAAATAACCTCAGTTTGAAATATGATTTTATAAGTTGTCAAAAAATAACATATCATTTCAAAAAGAATTTTTTTGACATATATTAGATTTCCTTCTAATTTTTCCATCAATATTTTGTTAAAAAAATTCTTTATCCTAAAAAGCACTGAACTTCAGATAAAGCTTCTATTTCATCAAGAAAAAAAGAGTTATTACCAAGTTTCAAGAAGTCCTTTAAATTGCCACCTACAAGCTGAATAGAAGCAAAAGATCGGTTTCACATACAAAAATAACATTCAGCCTGTATTTCCTGCATGTGGGTTTGCAATAGCAATTGTTATGCACCTGAGGTTGCATATTCTTAATTGCTTAACAAGATATATGACACTAGAACCCTCTTTTTCTCCTTTTTCCATGTTCTTTTAGTGCTAAGCTGCAGGTTTTACACACAATACATGTAACGAATTCTGACATATGTCATTATAATAACCTTTATTCAATTATATTAATGAATTTTGAACAGACTATTGGCAATAGTAGAATGATCATGCTACTTTTTTTTGTCACAGGAAGTGCAGAAAAAATGAAAACATTAAAGTATGTGGCTGAGCAAGAAAAACCCTCTAGTAATAAATTATCCAGGAAAGAATTGGTCTTAGCTGGCATAATGTAGATTTGACAATAACATTTAGAGTGTCCCGTTAGTCTTAAAAAAACCCAATACATAACATGTTTTTCTCTTGAAGAAAATAATGTCAATCGTGGATCAGCCCCAGAGAGTCTTTTCCATGCTCTGTGAATCTTGTCATTCCAGAAAACATAATGTCATCTTGTTAGAGGCCTTTGGTTGACAGACATGGAGAGAGGTACAGAAGCAAAGCCTGTTAGTGCTACGTAATCAAAACTGGGCTGTAGTTTTTTTCATAGGAGCTTTGAAGCCTTATGAGTATCTCTTTAAGCTGTACTTAAAGAGAATGCTAAAGACAAAGTGTTTTGATTATCATAGAGGCCATTGGGGAGGTTAAGGCAACTTTGCAGATCAGGCCATTCATGCTTCCACACAGAAACAGAAAAAATGAAATAAATGTTCCCCAATACAGAGATTGTAAAATAGTCACTATCTTCTTAAAAAGCAAAGCCTAATTTCTGTAAAAAAAAAATAAATCTTTAAATACTCTTTAAAAATTTTACAGGTCCTTTACGTCCCTAGAGGTAAAACATCACAACTTCTCTCATTAACTCTTCAGCAGGTCTAGAGTATTGCTGTAATGACACTGATGTCTCATTTATTTGTCAAATTTACTGCATGTTTTATTGTGCGTATATCAGACACATTGTAAGGCTTACACACAGGGATTAAACTTTGTTGGTGACAGTCTGACTTTGTTTTTACTAGGCCTATCCTTTTATACTTTTGCTTTAGTAGCATCTTGATAATCTTCTAATAAACAGATTATTTAAAAAATCCTTTAAAAGTATTCACGGCTAAGCACCTCATACTCATTAGATTTTTAGTAACACACCTATTTTCTAGCATATCAAATTATAATAAAAGTTAGTTTACATGAATCTGCAATAAGAATTATTTTTAAAACCCTGTTAGGAAAATGTGTGCAATAATTTTAATTCCTTTCATTGCTTTCATTATTTAAATTACACATATAAATGTTTGTTTTTATTGGAAAACTGTATTCCTGCAAACTGAGAATCCAATTTTAAACACTTTTTCTCTCTCACTATTTCTCTTAAGAAATTCAGCTGGTTTGCCATTTATATTTTCATTTAAGAAATTCTGTTCTCATTTATTTTGTGTGAAATCTCAGCTTTGAAACAATGTAAATGAGATCAGAATGTGACCCAGTGAAAACGGTTTGCCATCAAAGGATTCACACTTCAAGCTGTGTTATGTAGCTTTCCAAAAGTGACATCTGGCCTCTTGGCAGGTTCCTCAGGCAGCTGTGCTGGTGGCTCAGAAATTGCTGATAGGTCTGCCATATGCAGTACCTGCAGTTTGGCTGCTTCAGGCTTGCTCCAATTCATTGCCCTACTGAATAAAATTTGCTTTGAATTATCTTCTGTCTGAAAGTATTGGCATACTAGTTTTTTGTTGGTTTTTTTTTTTAATTTAATCAGATATATGGTCAGAAAGGAGGGTTCCAACTTCTGCTACATTGGCTTAGCTAGAGAAAACAACTCTGTGATCTAAGAAAATCCCCATGCTGCCAGCTGCTATTAAACAGATCTCTAGAACCTGACCAACAGGTCTGTATAACTCACCTAGTCCTTTTGACTGTCCGGATAAATCTGTTTCTCTGTACAGCCTGTATTACTCTGAAGTGGCCTGGAATCAGCTAATTTTGTTTACTATGATAGACTTTGGTGTACCTATTCATTATTTCATGAAACTTTGAAAGTGATGAAACGTCAATAACACTGCCAGTATTTATAAACACGGGTTGCATTCAGGGAATATTTGTCTGTTTGGTATGTTAATAAGATGAAAAATGGGACAAAAGTTCCAAAGACTGACAGGCATGAGATCACAGAAAGAGCTTTATGTTCCTTAACAGGATGCTTTAATCAAACTGTTTTTCTTTGCCTGCACATCTGTACACAAAAACATTATTTAACAGTTGTATTGCTTTAGCACCTAGAGACCCATACTTATAATAAGGTATCAGTTGTGATAAACTCTGTACACTCATAGAAATTAATAATAACAGCAGTGCCTGGCAACAGTTTGCCGTATGTTAAGATCCTCTCCCCTCCTGCTCCACTTTAAGAACTAGATACCATGCCCAGATTAGTATGGCAGAGGTGCAGGAAGCAATACACAACTGCTTTGCAAGTGTTCTCAAAGTCAATAGTATAAACTCTGAAATAATCTTTCTAATCATTACATTCTTGAAATATTTTAATCATTATTACGTATCCAGCAGTAAATGTATTAAACACAAAACCACAGAGAGACATTGCTTTCAAAAATTATTTTAAAGTCAGCATGTACTCAGATACACACTTTTTATAAATATCCCTAAAGCAGAGTAGCTAAGCACACATTAGCCAGGAAATAGCAAAATTTAGGTCTTATACAAAATATAAGCTCTGCCATTCTGAGTGAGGATGACAGTACAGGCTATTACAAGTAAGCCATGCAACATAATGCTTCCTGTGCATCCTGTGTGATGGATGGAGTGTGGTGGGTTGACCCTGGCTGGTAGCTAAGCCCCGACTCAGTCACTCTCTCTCCCCTAGTGGGATGGGGGAAGAATTGGAAAGACAAAAGCAAGAAAAACTCATGGGTTGAGATAAAAACAGTTTAATAAGTAAAGGGGAAAAAAAGAAAACAAGAAATACAAAGACAATCACTCAACACCTCCCACCAGCAGACTGATGCCCACCCAGTCCCTGAGCAATGGCTACTTTGGAAACGTTAGCACAGATTTCCAATAGGCAAATCATGCCTGACCAAAGCCTGATTGCCTTGATTGGATTTGAGGATTGGGAAAGGCAGAGGATATTTGACTCTCTTGATTTGAGCAAGGCTTTTGACACTACCTACTTATATTCTTGCATTCAAGTTGGACTGTTACAGTATAGAGGGGTGGACAAGTAGACGGGTGAAAAAGGTGAAAAACTGGTTAGGTGCTTGAGCTCAGAAGTTACTGATTAATGAAGTCTACTCATTACCCAGACCATCTACTCAGAGACAAGCAGTGTACCGCAAGAGTCTATCTTGTTTAATAATCCTGTTTTACATCCTGTTTCATCATCTTTGTCAATGATCTGGAGAAGGTAAGAGAATGCACACTCATCAGGTCTGCAGATGACAAAAAATTGTAGAGTGCAGTTAATATGCTTGAGGGCAGGGCTGATATTCAGAGCTGGAGGAATTATCCAACAGAGACCCATTTTGAAAATCAACAAAGACAAATGCGAAGTCCTACATCCAATATGGACTAATCCCCCACAACAGTACAGGATGGGGACTGACAGATTGAGGAGCATCTCTTCTGAAAAGGACCTGGGGATCCTGGTGGATTGTGTGACAGGGATGCTTCACCCTCCCCCTCCGATAAGGACCGGGGCTTTTGGCACGGGGACCACCGCCTTTTCGCGCCTCATTTTGGCGCCTTTTGTGCTGTGCCCTGCCGCAGGCACGCACACACCTCAGCAGGGCAAGGAGGAGAGGCGGGACCCCATGGTCGCCAGACGGGGTCCACAGCCGGTGAGGCGCCTGGGCTCGGAGAAGCTTCTAGATCATGACCAGTTATGACCACAGCTCAGATCCAACCCAGGGTATAAATGGGGCGCCACCGGGGACCCCCTTTGAGCGTGGTCTTCTCGGAGCAGCGGGCCGCTGTTCGGGACCTCTCCCCTCGGGCTGGGATGCGACCTGAGGAAATTTCCCGGGATTGAGTGCCCTGACCTCCTGTGGTGAGTGACTTCTTCTGGACAGATCCTTGAGTGAGCCCTCACCCTACCCCTCCCTCCAGGATGAGCGATTGTATCTTCTGGGTACCTATGAGGGAGAGAGCGTTCCCCCTTTGTGAGTGAGTGTGTGTGCGCACTTTGCATCATCGTTCTTGTGTGTATTGCCGGGTAGTAACAATACCCCGACACCTCGAACCTGTTATGTGTTAAATGCTACCGGAGTGTTGATTGATTTTGGTTTATCCCTGTTTCTCATTGGTTTCTGTCATGTGGTTTTGTCTGTTTTGTGAAATAAAGTTTTTCGAGCTTGTCCCTCATTTGAGTTAGTTTTAGTGTACCTCTGTGACAGGCAGGAAACTGAACATGAGTCAGCAGTGTGCCCTGGCAGCAGAGAAGGCCAACAGCCTCCTGGGCTGTGTGAAGGGGAGCAGAGCCAGTAGTCTGGGGGAGATGATTATCCCCTTTTGCTCAGCACTTGTTAAACTGCGTCTAGAGTTCTATGCCCAGTTTTGTCTCCCCCAGTACAAGAAAGACATTGATAAGCTACAGTGAGTTCAGCAGAGGGCCTCGAAGCTGGTTGGGGCTGGAGCACTTGCCCGTTGAGGAGATGCTGAGGGAGCTGGGCTTGTTCAGCTTGGAAAAGAGGTGGCTTTGGGGGGTGACGTAGCAGCTGCCTCCCCAGTACCTATGGGGAGGTTAGCAAGAAGACAGGGGTTTGGTGCATGGAGGGATGATGAAAGGTATGGGACATATTTTGAAATGAGACATTTAGACTGCATGTAAGGAGAAACAGTTTCCCCATGAGGACAGTAAGGCAGTGGAACAGGCTGCCTAGAGAGGTTATGCAGTCTCTGTCCTTGGAGATTGCCAAGACCTGACTGGATAAAACTCTGAACAACCTGGTAACTAACCCTGTTCTGAGCAGGAAGTTGGACTTGAGACCTCCTGAGGCCCTTTCCAGCCTGAATTATCTGGTGAACTTGTTATTCTGTAGAGACTGTCACAACTCACGGAGCCATTGAAAGTTGCTGTGCAGAAAAGCAAAATGACCAACAACAGCTCAGTGGATTGGAAGGGAGAACCTCTTCTTTTAACCTCTCTTGCTTACTAAACCTGAGTTTTCTCTTTAAAGACTTTTTTTCCTCTAGTTTATGTTACAGTAAAATTTACCATTAGAGACTACACACCCTTTTGATGGTTTTGGTGTGGTCATTTCAAGAAATCACAGGTAGTAGATCCACCTCAAGGAACTGAATGTCACCAGGCTCTACAACATCTTAACAGAGGTATAATGACTTACAATATTTTTCACTCCTCTATATTCATAAGGGTCAACTACAGGGGTCTTGAGTCCTCCTTTCTGCTCCTGGAATTGTGTGAGGGAATTATTACCATAAAATGTTCCTTTAGAAAACAGGTGTGAGATTGCCTATGCCAGGAGTATAGTTAGAGGGGAGAACATGCTGTTTTCCTGAGGCTGAGAGTGAAAGGCAGAAGTTTTCTTTTAGTGTCACTGCTTCAATACACATGCGCATTAGCTTACTAGTCTTGCCAAGAATGAAACTGTGCATCAGAGCTTGTTATTTTCCTTCACGTACCCAAAAAGACCATTTGCCTTACCTTTCACTTTTTGTGTAAGGTCTTCTGAGTATTTAAATTAACTTTTTCTATCTGCAGCGATGTAATCCATTTTCTTTTATTGATAATGCAGCTTTCTTTTAGTACAATACAGGAGATGAAGAGAAGCTTAATACATCTATCAGTGGGACTATATAACCTGATTGCTTGTGATGACAGGGAACTGGACCTAATGAATCTGACCAACCCTGGCAGCATTATGGTCTGTGTTCTTCTTCCTCACCTCAATGACATATACACTGCTTGCATGCCTAAAACATAGTCTTCCTTCCTTAAGTCAGAGGCAGCCTATAGGACAAAGCTTTCTGCTGGATAAGGTATGTATTGGGTCCGGCTGAGGTGGAGTTAATTTTCCCCACAGCAGCCCTCAGAGTGCTGTGCTTTGTATTAGTAGCTAGAAAGGTATTGATAACACACCAGTGTTTTGGCTACTGCTGAGCAGTGCTTGCACAGCATCAAGGCTGTCTCTCCACCATTCCCCCCTCACCAGTAGGCTGGGGGTGGGCAAGATCTTGGGAGCGGACATAGCCAGGACAGCTGACCCAAACTGACCAAAGGGACATTCCATACCATATGATCTCTGCTCAGCAATAAAAGCTAAGAGAAAGGAGAAGGGGAGGCATTCATTATTACATTTGTCTTTCAGAGCAACCGCTATGCGTATTGAAGCCCTACTTCCTGGGAAGTGGCTGGACAAGACCTGCTGATGGGAAGTAGAGAATAAAGCTTTTGTTTTCCTTTGCTTTGGTGCATGGCCTTTGCTTTATTAAACTGTCTTTATCTTGACCCACAAATTTTTTCCATCTTATTTTCTGTCCCCTCCAACCTGCTGAGGAGGGGACTGATAGAGCCGCTTGGTGGGCACCTGGTGTCCAGCCAAGGTCAACCCACCACAAGGTAATAATATATTTTATTTATCTACAAAACTCACTATTTTATTTTATGGTACTCAGAGTTAAAATACAACTTACATGTTGTTGGTAAAATATATCCATTTTAAATATGTGTAGGTAAAATGCACATGTGGATTTTACCTACCACCAAAAACGTGGATAAACTTTCATATGACCTTTCCTGTATGCTGTTTGCTCTGATATCATGCAGCAGTATTCAGCATCTGAATATGTTATGCTTTTATCTAATGATCTGGAAAAATGATGAGATAATATATTATTTTGAATTATTTATTAGTAATAATGGTTATGCAAAAATTTGAATCTAAATATGTATGCTCATTATTAATACATAGCACATGTAAGAGATTTTTCCCCTGTGTTTAACTGACTCTTGCCCTGTTCAAGATAATAGGTTTAGGTTTTGCTGGAGTTAATCTTCTATAACCTCAGTTATGTAATTAGGCATCTAGTCTAAGTAGTCAAAAAGGCTCAATATGCAGTAACTGGAGAGCAGGAGATAGGAAGAAAATAAATTGTTAATTAATTTAATTATTTATCAGTTTATATGATGCATAAGATATATAACAAATAAAAAAATACAACATGCTATGTTTTATATATTCTGTATCTTACATTGTATATAATGTGTATATATAGTTGCATATGTATGTCTGGATATGCAGGAATATGAACAGGAAAAGATAGTGTGCCCTATGGGGCACCCTCACGTTAACTCTGTCTGGGACACCCTCACGTTAAGTCCCTCTCTGCAGAGAAGATGGTTTGCCTCCTCAAGGAGACTGTCTCACTGGGCATTGTCTCATTGACTATAGAGAAAGCCTGTATGCCTAACTGGTACAAGATGAATCTCAACATTAGTTTTCTGCTTATTCACATGCAACATCTGTTTTCTAGGAGGCCTGCCTTAAAAGAATGGAAATTCATACTTCTGATACAAGTGATCATTTGCTCTGCCCCTAACCTGGTGCCAATGTAGAGGCACAATTGATTGTCTCAGTGTGAACTATAACATATGATGGATATACAGAACTGTTCTTTCTTTAAATGATAAATTTCTAGTTTGCAAACAACATCTCAGAAGCAAACATGACAGATGGTAATAAATGTAAGTAGCCACTCTGAACCTGGAGTCTCATTATTTTTAAACTAATCTAGCAATGGCATACTGAGAAGCTGTTTTAAGGCAGCTCTTGCAATATAGGAATATAGGAGAAAAACAAGTTTTTAAGACAGAAGAATTCTTTCTTAACTAAGAACCTTGCCTTTGTTACTGAGGTTTTTTAGTTTTCTTTCCTATCTGACGAAGCTAGTTCCTCACTGAGGAACAACTGTCTGTCAACAGAATTACGCCAATTTGAACTGTCCAACAATCCTTCTGGATGCTACTAAGCGTCTATGTTTCAGGAAGAGTTTTCAATCACAGTAAACACATAGCTCTTCGGCCCCAGAAGATTATTGCCAAAATTAAACAGTTTTCATGGACAATTATCAAACATTTTACAAAAAGCACAGTGGTTTTTATTATTTTATTTGGTTCCATGGATCAGTTGCAGACCTCTTACCATAACCCTGACTACTCAATAGTCTTTTCTTTCTCTCTATAATGTCTCAGAAGGAAACACACATATCAAGTTAATATAACTGGTAAATATTGACAGCAAATAGAAAGCTGATTTGAGGTCATATTTTATCAACCGTGACCTAACCAACACATCCTAACTGTAGCTATACCCCTATTAGTAATAAACAAAACTTTTCTCTGGGACAGTGTTATCATTAACTGAGTACTCTGAGGATAAAAACGTTAATGAATAATCCTATATTGGCTTTTTACAGACTAGGCCAAAGACACAGCTATGAAAATACTGAAGATGTAAAATAATGGAATACCACTATAGGTCCACAACCCTGCCCATGAATACCACCCCTCATTAATTTTTACTTTCTTGTGAGGTTGGTTCAAGTCTTATAATAGACTTTTAAGTTCTTACTTGAAAAAAGACAGGATAAAGAAAGCTTCTCAGAACTGCCAAGAAAGCTACTCTGCTCTCCTGAGGCAACTCTGCAAGAAAACTTCCAGTTCAAGAGATTAAATGGGAGGATGGGAAGAGAAAGAGGGGCCTGGGCTTTAGCCAGTAAGTTGTACCCTCTTACTCAGCCTAGGGAGAAACATTTCATACCAGACCCAGTGTCTAAATCCTTCCTAGAAAAGGTCCTGCTTGTCATCTTAGATGGCTTTGTCTGACCAAGAGCTGCACTGCCATTCCCATATTAGGCAATCATATGCATAATACATTCAATCGTTACAAAACAGCTGAACAATATTGCACCTCTTTGCAAACCTCCCATCTGGGATGTCTGAAATAGTGACAAGGCTAGCAATTTTCTCTAACCTTACTTTAAAAGATCAGGCTTTTTTCCTTCAGTGTACTTGTACAGCTGTTGCCAATGCAACGGAGAAGTTATATTCTAGCTACAGAGATCTGTGATACCAAAAGCCTACTGTAATCTAGTGGGAATGGGACAGATAAAACCTTTACAGTATTTAATGTGTACCATCCATGTATACTATTTGTCACTGCTGTTTGTCCTCAATATCTCCTCATTTGTTACTATTGCATTTATATTTCCTTCCAGTATAATTGTACATTGGGTTCACATTTTTCCCTGTTAAGAAAACATGTAAAAATTTCAACTCCACACTCTGTACTAGCACAGTTAAACCATGTGATACTTTTCTGATAAAAACCTCTACATTGGATCTTCAGCCAGTGTAATTCAGTATAACTATAAAATTGAAGAGAGCTGCAGTGATTGAGACATCTTGAAAACCTGGCCAGGTATTGACCTTTTCAGACTTTTCTCTGAGAACATGCAATATTGAATGCTGATATTCTTTTGGCTATAAAGAATCTCAGAAATATTTCAGTTATAATATATTTCATCTAAAATGTAAAATTATTGTATCATAAGTTACTGGATATATTAAAGTTTCAGATTCTAATATAATTCTTTATCATGAGGCAAGGAAAATTGGAAAAATATATTTTCTATTTTAACTTTCGTGTGTATACTTTTTTTTACATGTTCACAAACTATTAGAAACATTTTCTAAAAAGGGGTAGTTGTCTCAATATAGACTTACATGGATTGTTGTCAACTGCTGTATAGCTGCAAATTTTAAAATACAAGTTTTCGTAAAACTTATTTGCCATTTCCCTTCTCCTTAAAAAAAATTTGCAGTGTTCTTTATTTATACATGATTCACAGTATCAGAGTGCTTTTAGAATGTTTAAAAATGCAAAATATTTAAAATAACACTCTTTTCACAAATCAGAAAAGAAGCATAGCAATATCTTATTCCTTCCTACAGAAAATAAATGTAAATGAATTAGTCTGACGTGGGAAAGTATGAGCTATTTTTGTTATACAACCGAATGTAAATCGAGGTGTGATTGAATAAGGAATATTAAGCAAATACTGGAAATCTTATGATCTAGGTATCAGATAACATACAATTAATGAATGAGTAATATGAACAAAATGGAAAAAAGAGACTGGGAATGGCTAGTAAGAATGAGAAATTAAAAAACAAGACAAAACAAAACAAAGAATTACAAAAAGCCCAAAGCCTGACTTAATTATTATGAGGAAGTGCTGGATAGGTGCTGATACCATCAGGCCTACAAGATGGTGACACCAGGGCGCTCAGTCCACCAGTTCAGGATCCCACCATTGCACCACTCCTGTCGCCTTGACTACAGAAGTGAGTTCATCCCGTGGCATGGTCAGAACAAAAGGCTGGTTTTTGCCCTGGTTTAGGCTTCAGTGATCAAGGGCAGGGCTGACCAGCAGGTCCCCCAAAGAGCACCAGTCACATGATTTAGACACCTTACTATCTCTTTTACAGTTTCTTGACCCTGCTTTTCACCCTTCCTTTCTTCTCCCCATTGGTTCCCATTTTTACATCTGTTCCAAAATTTGGTATTTCTGTTCCTTTTACCCTCTGTAATGTGAGATAATACCACTGATACCGTTGGCTAGGTTGAGTTGGTCTTGCAAGATTTTACTCTTCAAAAAGCACCCGGTATTCCCCTCCAATCACCCATGAAGTTCAGCCATTTGTCATATAACTTCCTCTTAATCATCCCAGTAGTTTTTCACGTCCTTTTCAGTTAGCTTAACCTCAGGCCAGATCCTAGTCATTGGCCTGGACATTTTCTTGCAGCCCTGACAGTTACTAGGAGAACAGAAAATATCTTTCAATAGACCTTGAGGATGTTTAAATTCAGCTATGACACTGCAATTAACTTCAACAAGTTATGATGTTTCTTCCATACAGAGTCATCCTGGAAGAAACCAGCAGTGGGTGGGTAACAGTCATCAAGCCTGGACATGGAAGAGAAGTAGTATGAATAGTACTCAGATACTGAGTCTGATATTATATATCATAAGTCACACCCAGAGCTGAAGAGGCATTGATTCTTCAGATAAAGCCTTGCCTTTCCTAGGACTACCTTAAATGAGAAAAAGAGACCATATGATCCAGAAACTGTAAACTATGAATTCTTGGAGCGTATGGATGTGGCAAGCCCACTTTTCTAAATATCTCCCGTTCTTATCACTAACACACCCGTTATCCAAAGTAAATCTTAGTCAGGGTGTGCATGCCCACATACTGAGTTTAATTTCTATAGTAACTGAGTGCCCCTTTTCAGCCCAATTTCAGGAATAGAAAAATACTGCAAAGTTTAGGCTCAGTGGAAAGTAGATAATAAACTAATGACACATTAGATCAAAAAGGATGTTTCTAATTTCTATGAATGGATATAGAGAGAGGCCCAAGGAGACAGTGATACCATGAGAAAGATTAATTTCTATAGCTTCCAATAACTTCTGAGAAATTAACATTCCTAAATATAGAAACATGAACATCAAAGAAGAATCTTTCATGCTTTCAACTATGAGAAAAAAAAAGAAGTAAAAATAGACATCTGAGTGCCAGGAAAAAAAAAAAATTAAAAATCAAATAGTTACAGTGTATGTACCCCCCTCCGTGTTTGATATACAAGTGCTTTCAGGTAGGAGTAAAATTCTATTTCTAATAAAGATGTTCGTAATTGCATTAATTGGGAGATTTACTTTCCAAGAGTTATAAAGCTATTGCAACAACAATCTACTAGCTGAGCGCTGTTTGAAAACGTTGTGGCAGCCCCTTTTAGCTTGATTTAAAGCTCTTTAATACAGGACTAGTTGTAGTATCTTGTATGGAACTGAACAAATATTCTTACACAAGTAGTCTAGTCACTGAAAAACTTCAAATTCCTAATCCTAGCAAGAACTAGAACACACAATTTACTATACGTATGATGAAAAAATAATTATACGCATGTGAACATCTGAAATCTCGGTTGGCAGCCAAAAAAAGGCAGTAATTGAGCTCTGTTGAGCACTTACTGCAGACTGCACAGAAATACACAGCAGCAAAGTATCAGTGCCAGATCACTTATTTTGCTTACCCAGTGGCTGTTCCAGTTGCTACAACCAGGAGACAGAGGGGATGCTCAAGCTGTGCAGTAGGCATGTCTCCCTCAGGAACAGTAAATGGGATCTACCCCTACAATCTTGCCCTCACAGCTGCATCACCAGAAAGCCTTTGTCTCTGAAAGGGTCTTCCAGATCTTCCCCCACCTCATGCCTCTTTCCTTCTCCTTTTCTTCTCACTGCCCCAACAGGAGGAAGATTTAGTTCCTGTGGGTGAGTCTGGGTCCAGGTTGGCAAATGAGTTTGCTGACCTGGAGAAGATGAGAGGAAGGAGGCACCCAAGAAAGTTGTCAGAAAGTTGTCACTGTCTTTCCCCTGATTGCTGAATGCTCTGACCACAAGCCAGCAGACAAAACCCTCCATGGATTTCAGTCTCCATTCTGGAGAAGCATTTGAGTTCAAATCTCATCTTCTAGGCAGGTGCAACAATCATGACTTTTTGCTCAGAAAGGAGTAACAGCAAAACCACTTCTTTTTCTTCTTCTAGACAGTGGGACACTCTATACTAGCTATCACCTCTAAGGTGATTGACTCCTTGCTGTTATTCTTCATAGACGGGATTTCTAATGTGTAGTCCTGAATCAGGCATGTCAGTCCCAGAGCAGGATGCTACAGTTCTCTCTCTCTCATTCTCAAAGCACATCTCAGAAGATGTGTCTTTTCTGGATTGCTCTTCGGAGGCACCTTTCTCTCTGCATTTACTGCAGTCAGATGTATTTAAAATATTTGTATATTTTCAGCCTTTAGCATGCTTTTCTCCAAATCTTTTTTTTTTTTCTTCTGGATTTATACTAGTTTTATTATTACCTTGCCAGAATACCTGCTGTATCGTGTTTTCTTCATTTGAGCACAACTTCCATTTGCTGAAGGATGTCTTTTTTCCTCTCTTAACCTCTTTTACTGAGACATTTAATCATTCTGACTGTTTCTTTGTCCCTTTTGGAGCCTTTTTCACTTGATGATTTCTGTTTGCTAATATTACTGTTATTTTAAACAGTTTCCAGTGCACATGTGTTGTTAATTCAACTTACCCTTTACATTTCCTTTTAACTAGCATCCTTATTTTTTTGTAGTTCACATTTTCTGCAGTTCAAAGATAAAACAGGGGTTGTTACCTCCTATAAGGATTTTGAGATTGAATACATCTGCATTAGGACCAACGCCATGGCTGATTCTTTTGGTTCTCTGAAATGTTCAGTGTGGAAATATACTGTATTGGAGAAATGTATGTAAATGATTCAAAGCTTTTTAAAATGCATGGTTTTAGCAACAAGCCTTTTCATATTAACTTAGACATTATTGTTCCATTCTTCCTGTTTAAACGCAGGCATTTTACTGTGGTGCCTAGAGTACAGTATGGTCTCCTCTGCAAGCCACAGTTTCCTCTGTGATCAAGAGAGACCAAGTGCCAACTTCTAAGGAAATTAACATCTTAAGTGGGCTGAATACTCTTCTGAAGGTGGTAAGCCTTTTTTGCTGACTGTGTAAGGACACCAGAAAATGTTCTCAACTGAGTCACTATGGTTAAGAATGTATGCATATGTGGCATGAATCCAGGCCTAAGACCACAGATTTTAGACAGATAAAAGCAAATACAGATAGTGACTCCAGCTGCCAAAAGTATTTTATTCATCTTAGCCATTTTAAAGTATTAGTTTGAACATATAAACTACCCAAAATACAAATAAGCTAGAATTATATGTAAACTAGATTTCTGTACCATTGACGTTAGTACTTCTACAGTCAGATAGCCAGTGTTTAGATTATACATATGAAATTTATCTAGTTACATTTAACATCACTATCCTTTGTTGTATTTATTTAGGATATACCATGACATAGTTCAAGTAAGGTTCAAAATATGGCAAGAATAACATCTTCTGAATCAACCCTGTGTACAGCTTGACTAGATTTGTGGAACACTTTGCTCAGAAAAAAACTGTTTTACATTAAACGATATTGAATTAGTCAGGCATAAAATATTACTAAAAATGTAGCAGTTGTGATGCAACAGCAGAATGAACAATTAAGAATTTTCATACACAAGGAAAGTTGCTGAAGGAAGTACATCCTGTTGCACAAGCCCTACCTGTCTGTAATTATTACATTTATTGTATTATTACTTGTAGTCCATTTGGAATCAGTAACGCAATATTTCCAGAAAACTAGGTTTTCTTTAGATTTATTTTCATACCTCTTTAGAGAAGCACAGGTAGAAAAGAGATGCTAAAAATTTGCTATGGAAAGTCTAGCTCACTAAACATTTTGACACAAGACAAAACACTTCAGGATGTTCAGATCCTATTTTGCAAAAAGTGAAGAAAGATTATGTTCAGGTTGGCTTGATGTTGCAAAAGATAGATGGAGAGCAAGCTGGATGAATTTTCACTAAAAGGACAGCTAACTAGAAGACTGCAATCTGTTTTAAACCATTTTGAACTTTTACAGGACGTTTATGGTTTGTCCTGATCAATCCAGAATGGAATAGCAGTGCACCTACAGGGTCACCACTGGTGCTCTCAAAATGTGTTCACTCGTGGCAGGTCCATGGTGGAAGTTACACACTGAGAAGCCACCAAGACAGCCCCAGACACAGCCCCTGTGTCAGGCTGTCAGCAGTTACCCCCTAGTGCATGTGCAGTGAATGCTTAGTGCCAGCAACAGATGTGAGCTTGCTTGCTAGCAAATATGCAGTGTACACCTACAGTCCTGAGACCACTCAGGAGCACAGAAATTAAACCCCAGTTCTTCTTTACAACCAGACTGATCACCAGCACAGATGTATGCACTGAGTCAACTGCAAGACTTTCTTCTTGTTGCACTGCGGTGAAGCATAAATACTAATGGTCTAAGAATTTATTGTTAATTTTTCAGATAGGGATATATGCCTAATTTAATGTTAACGTCTTTGTCTTAATATTTAACACTGGTTTCTCTATCTTTTAACATTTTCTTTTTCTTTCATTCTTGGAGCAAGTGGAGATCTCCAAAAAGAAAAAGAAGGGTTTTTTATTTAGTCCTCAGTAGTTCACATTTCGTTCTTCCAGAATAGTCACTTTATAATAGACTAATCACAGTGTAAATGTCAACAGAGAGACTCTTTAAACATTTAAAGATGGAGGACACATTTCAAGTTGGAGGACAAGAGCAAAGATGTACAATTACACAAAGATTTGCAAAGGTTCAACAAAAAATCCATCACAGTTTAAAAAATAGAGTAAAACATGCAAATACCTTTAAAAAAAAAAAAAACTTGAAAAACCTTTTCTTATTCAAATGAGAAAAATAGAAATTGCTGTGCAAACTAGGGTAAATTAAATACTAAAGCATGTCAAAAATTCTTTGAGAAGCAACTAAAAGCAAAAGGCTAACCAGTACACTTTTAAAATAAAATACACTTTTAAGACAAAATGATTAAGGGGTAAAAGGAGATCCTAAAGAAAAGTCATCTACATGTCCTCTATTTCTTCTTTTCCTGTCTGAAGTATTTGTAAATGGCCATTGTTGTGTACATAAAAATCAGACTAAATGGACCTTTAGCCAGGCCCATTGTGGTAGTTTTTGAATCTTAGAGCTGAATTATGTCACTGTGGGACAAAGTTCTTAACACAGCCTGAAAAATATGCACCAGAAGAAAAGCTACATCTCTATTTCTCATTTGAATCAAGAAAAACAAAGCAAGCAGACAGAAACCTCAGAATAGAGTATCTCAATATTAATAAGCTTAGTTAAAAAAATAAAAGAAAGATATGCTAATCAGAGTGAGAAACAGCCAAATTGGAAGGCTGTGCATCCCAGCACCAGTTTAAGCATCCAGCAAACCATAGGACCCTAACTCAGAGCAGTAGCTCTGGCCCTGTAACATCTTAATAATTTTACTGAGAGCACAACAAATTGCATTTATAGCACAGCAGAGCCAGCAAAACATTTTCTGGAATTCCTGAGTGAGGAACCAGCCTTTATCATCACACCGTTGTTAGATCAATCTCCAAGTCAAAAAGTGCATTTGCTTAAGAAATCAGTTTGCCTGCATTATCATAAAAACAATGCCTCTGCTCCTAGAATATGTTCATTTTGACTGAGTAGTTGAATGACTCAGAGGGTTTTGAATACTTAATTGAATGAATATTTCATACAAATTCTCTGTGGTACAATAATTTTCCCTGATAGCTACCAAATCTCCAAAACAAATGCTCTGTTTTTACAGATGTGCAGAGCAGGTAAAATATGCTATTGACATGTTTTAAAAAATATTTAACTAATGCCTCTTTCAGGACTTCTCTTAATTATTTTTTCATGTAAAATGCTATTCATAGAAATAATATAATTAAACATAATGCTTTGCATATTGAGCATTTTTTCTGCTAAAACATATATTTTCGTGTAAGAATTCTGTTTTAAAACTTTACACCTATTGGAATTGTTCAGATAGTCAATCCATTAAGTTCCCCACAGTTCTTATGGTAATCAATTTGGTTTTTTAAGGAAGCAGTGAGTATAGTACAGTTTGGACATTATGTACATTAAATTGGTAAAGAGTGCTGAGATGAGTTCCTTATCTTATGTTGCAGAAAACATGATCTTCTATCCCTTTTGGTCCGATTTTTGCTGCAATGACTAGCAGACTGTGTGTTTGACATTGCTCCTTTAAGCAAAAGTATATTTTTGAGTTTTATTTTAGGTCCTTCATGCTCACATATGTACATGTATGCACGTTTGTATGTTCACTGATGCTATCACTTAGCTCTTCTTCCACCAAATAGGGGTAATATGGAACATCTTTGGTAAAACAGCATCATTTTCTTGATATGCTGTAACACCCACTGCTCTGTTTCAGACTGTTCCTGTGAAAAGTTAAATGCCACATTTCAATTTTGTTCCTTAATCAGTTCTGGAAACAGCTAATGGCAGCACAATTCATTGCTACAAATAATGTATTCACATTTACACTAACAGAGACAAAATTGCTGAGGTTTACTTATGTCACATGAAGATATCAGTATCCAGCTTATGTTCAGAAATGTTTTTCATGTGGATGTTGTGTTCCCAAAAGCTCAGATGTTAGAAAGGTGTAGTAGAAGCTAAGTTCGGAAACTCAGATACAAATTAGGTGCTACCTAGTTATGTTTTTCATATCTTATTTTCAGTGAAATTGATTGGGGTTGTACAGTATTTGTAAGGACAGTGCTGGTTCTTGCAGCTGACATAGATACCAAAAGCTTTGATCACAACACATGCCTGTAGTACAGTTAGTGCAACCAAAGGAAAACCATAAAATGACATAGGGAATGTGGTTTTAGGAGACCAAGACCAAGAACCTTCCAGCACCAGCTCTTTGACATCCTTGGCTCTTCTGTTTGAAGCAATTGAATGCTGTATGCCAACTATTTTCTTCATCAGGAGGTTTCTGTCTACCAGAGAGGAAAATATGTCTGAGATTTAAACAAATCTGTGCTGTAACAATTCAGATAAGATGTGCAAGCATGCTTCTCTGTCTTTTAAATACTAGTGAATTCAAGCCCCCACCCAAGTAATAGAGTATGAATGCACAGAAATTTACATCTGTATTTTCACTGTATTTTCCACCATATACAAGAAATTCTGGGAAAAGTGGGGAGACAGATGAAATCAATGTATGTATTTGCATGTTTGTATATCTGTATATATAAGTGTGTTTGTGTAAGTAATTTGCTTATACAAATCAAAGTTACCTTTTTTCTCACTTGAACATGACCTTCTTTTAAAGGGTATTCTATCTTTAAACATACAAATGTTCTTAAATGCTATTACGACACTTGAGTCATAAAACCCCCAGAAATTAAAGTAATTGTCATTTTCATGTATCAGATAGCTTTAATCTGCTGGTTTAAGCTTTAAAATTTAAAAGAAGTACAAAATAAAACTTCTGATCTAGTCAGAGTGTTTGACAGGGAATGCAATACACTTAAACTAAAGATGTAAGTTGAAGCAAGATCCAAAGCAACCACTTTCAATTAGGAAGCTGAAGAAGTGGAAGGGTATATAAAAGAGCTAAACACCTGAAAAAGGAATTGAAATCTGCAGTCCAGCCAACAACTGAGTTCAAACTGTTGATGACATTATGTAAAGGCTTAAAATAGTGACAATTCTGTAGAGCCTTCCCTGAATTCTTGTCACAAAAGGATTGCCTGATAAGGCTGGAGCAGGGAGATAAGTGCATAAAGCTGCATAAGACATGGTAGTGACTGAAAAGCAGAAACTAGAACTTAATAGTTAATGCCTGAGGGACAGTACAATGCTTATTTGGAAGATTAATTATCTGAAAAGAAAGACTGAGTGAGTATGCAGACACCTCAAAGCAAGCAGTAACAAAAAAGAAAGCAAGAGAAGGTAGTGACGCACTGGCCAGCTTTGTAGAAGAAGGTTTTCTGTGTAATCAAGTTTCAAGACAGTAAATAAATTTAATGTGTATGAAATACTGCTGTGCACTTTTTTCTCCCCCTCCTCATGACTGTTTTACAGAATCCCATTTAAGTGCCCAGCAAAGATTTTTTTCAGTGCATTCATTGTGCAGTACTAAGCCATTCCTTGTGCGGTACTAAGTGGCAGTAGGTATCACCACAAACCTCTATGTGGCAGAAGCAAGCAGCTGGGTGTTAACAGCATCATATCAGCAGCTGATCTGTAATGAGAAGTTCCCTAGGGTACCCACTTCCCAGCACTGTAAATGCAGCAATTTGCATGTTGCTCAATTAATATGTCATTCCTTATTTATGTTTGCAGTCTTTACATATTTTACATCCATGACTGATGATGTAGATACAACAGTACAATAAACACATTAGAACTACCAGATGGGTGGGTGGGTGAGATTAGATTATCGTTGCTGTCATCGCCATCACAGATCAACCAGATACAGTCTGATCAAACAAGAAATCCACTTCCACTTAATTAGCATATCCTCACTGTACTATAGTTTATTGGGAGGTACTGTCCCCTGGCACAATTTATTAAGATGAAATGCTATGATGAAACGCTATGAGTGCAGGCTTCATCTGCTCTTCTCTTAGTATGCTTCCTAGGACAGTCAGCCAGACAACATTAGTATTTTTTGTTTGTCCCCATACAGTCTGTGTCTGAATCAAAATCCATCAAACTCTTGATCTGCCTCAGTGATAGCTTCCGTCAATGCAAACCTCCTCCCAAAACAACCCCAAACCCCCACCAATCCAAACACTAAATAGGCAAACAAACTCTAGCTTCATCTAAGACACTCAGAGATATGAAAGACCTCTCTTGGCCCATTAGAAGGAAGACTTCAACATTTAAGTTGTATAGTGTCTTTCTGGCACTGATAATGACTCAAGCCTTGCACAATTATGCTAGGTAGCATGTTAAATCTTTTTTTGGGTCCTACAAAGAAGCCAGTAGTTTCAGTACCTGTGCTTCTTGTTATAAAGTAACTGTCTTCTGCTAGCTTCCTGCTAGATGACTAAACAGATCAAAGGAGAGCATGGTATCAACATGCAAAGCTGTGCATAAAAGACTTAATAAAATTATATCAGGTTCTAGCACTAGGGTATGCCATACTTGCTAATCTCAATCTTGGCAAGTGTTCTAAAAAAGTGGCCATAATATACAATAATTTCTCAGGTTATGTTATAACTTTTTCCCTATGCAACCTATTTTTTTTAACTCTATGGCTAGTGGTATAAGCTAGGCATAGAGATTTCTTTAATAGAGATTTATGTGGTTTCTCTAATGCTTTAATCTTTGCTTGCATGGTTTCCTCTCTATCACATCTTCCTGTTAGAAACCTGTCAACCCATCTCATTTATTTCATTCTCACATTCCCTATGACGTGCTATGATCCTATGTATGTTTAATAAATTGGATGTATGGGAGTGAGATATCTCCTCAGAAGGAGTTGAAGAGAGCTTTTATATCAGGCAGAAGATTATTTCTGTCTGTCTCTGTGGTTACAAATACCCTCCATTTTCCACTAATACATCTAGGTAATGTATCTGGTTGGTACTAAATGATGCAGTAATTTTTTCTCAAATATTCTGGGAAACTTTCCACTTTTACCCCTTTCCCACTGTGGTAACTTTTCCACTGTGCACACAACTGTCCATAGACTTAAAGAGATAGATGTATAACTACCATGTGTTAAAGCTGCTAGAGGTGGGCATTAATAAACTAAATATCAGCTCCTACAAAGAAAGGTAGGTTCCTGCTGTAGTTACAATACAAAAGGATACTTATACTTACTGAGTAAAGGTACTTCTTCAGCAGTTCAGCATAATATGCCTTGGCTTTGCTAAGTACAGAAGCCTCCTAAAGCTGCTGAGTGGAGCAATATGACACTCCTTAGTACTGCTGAAAGGGAACCCATGGGGTAATTAGCAGTTCCACCTACACATTACGTTGATGGCCCTTGCCTAGTCCAGGATACATGTTTATTCCCCTAACTGGATGCCCAAATATCAAAAACTAGGTGTAATGAGATCTGATTTTTCTTCCCATGAAATTCAAATACCTGAGGGTTTGGGAAAAAGATGAGGATGAGAGCTAGAAAACTCAGTCTTCTATTTTTCCCTAATGCATTTTCAGTCATACTCAGGTATCCAGTCCTCTTTCTACTCATAGCAATTGGTAACTGTTGGATAGCAATTGGATACTGCTCATATTTTAGCTAAGTTAGTAGGAGAGCCTCACAATTTTTCAATATAAATATTGATTAGAAGCCGAGATAACCACATACGATAAGCTTTGGAGCCTTTCTATAACCTCTTCATTACAGAAAAAAAAAAGTTATAGTACCAACTACCACTCGAGACAATAAATTATAGCTTTTCTGTGCCTCTGCCTTTCCAAGCTAATCATTCTGCTTTCATCACATCTTTTGGTCAGTTGTGCAAATCCTTCTTTTTCTTAGATGTTTCCATGGTGGTTTTTATGATAAATAAGTGAAACTACCACAGTGAAGTCACTTTTTTCCTCTCTGTCTTTTCACAGATACCTTTTTGTTCCTCCCACAAAGCAGACAATATACAGAGGAAAACTAATGCACTGACTTTGTTGTCTCTCTTTTCTCATTCAAAAATTCAAAATGTACGGAATAGCATTAGACTATGAATTCTCCTCCTTTTATGCTCTTTTTCAGTTACATATCTCCTTCAGATAAATCCTTTTCTTCAAGTCAACTATAAGCATGTGTATGAATTTTTTAACAGATTTGATCATGACCTTAATTTCAATAAAATAAATAAATATATTAATGATAAGGCACCAGATACTGCCCTACCACTTGCTAAGTCAGCATAGAAAAATGTAATCATAGATAAGAAACCAAAATTTATCCTATCTGCAACAGCACACTACACAAATGCTCATTAAATAAATAAACAAATAATCCCTCTAACAAATAAGAATAGAAATAAGTTATCTGAACTCAAAAAATGGGTTTTTTTTCTGGAGTTATTAGAAGGTAATATATGGTGCATGCAGACAGTGCACATATCTCACTGTCTTCCCAAACTCCTGCTTTTTGAGTAAATCCTTCAACTAGATGATACAAGCTTGGCTTCAAACAGGAGACTCATAGGTTTTGCTGGGAATAAAATCTACTAATTTTGAACATAAGATGATGAGAGCAATATGTCTAATTGCATTCACTTTGAACATTATAAATGGGCTGTTAGAACAGTACTGAAGTTTAAATCCAGCAATTTGTCATAAGCTTTACTGAGAATGGTTATGGGGTTTATATTGCCTTTTTTTATACACACTGTCCTGAACTGTAGTGTGTATTAAATTAATTTCTTTAGTTGTACCTCCCTCATCCTCATTTCAGGCTGGATTTATATGCTTTTACCTTACAAAAAGGTGAATAGCTAACAGTTCCTGCCCTTATTTGTTAATTGCAGTCCAGAAAGATCCAAAACATTTTGAATTCTTATACTTTATTTTGAGATAAGTGTCTTTAAACCATCTTCAACGTCACAACAAAAGAACAGTGTAAGGAAATACATCAGAGCACTTCTACTGCACTTTGTTCCCAGTTCCTAGTGGTAGTGCACTAAGTCACTAGGCAGAGAACGGGGCTGTTCAACATGGATAATGGCATTGGACCCAGGCTATGATTTTCTATCCTGACCCCCAGCATAAGTAAGTGATCACGGAACACAATTAGAAGTGGCAGGATTAGGCTTTTAATGTCCGTAAAGCTCTTTGAAGATAAGTGTTCACCATGGCTGTGTTCTACTGATTGCAAGAGTCCTATTAAAGTACAACCAGAGATTGAAAACAATTTGAGTGTTATTGCCCCTGGTCAAATAGTGCCATAATGCTGAGAAGATAAATGTCTAATGTCTTTCAAATATTAGCCTGAAAGTAATAGCACTTCTTTTAACGTTATTCATTTTTACTCGTTAAGTGTGGGCTTTCCCCAACTCAGCACAACAGATTTTTTGCACAGTGTTTAAAATAAAGATCTGCCTGCAACTCCTCATGTAAACAATTGATTTTTCAAGTTGGAATTCTCTCCAATACTCTGTAACCATATTCTTCTCATCCTCCCACTTTCCCAGTTTTTTCATCTGTAGGTAGAAGTCCATGATTCCCAGCAGCAGCACTTGGACAGCAAGCTGATTTAACAGCTTGCCACTACTGAAACCAGGAAATTTTACTCCTTCTCCTCCCTTTTCTCCTCCCTTTTCTTCTCTCTGTCCCACATTCCTGCTCTTATTTTATGAGTCTGTTGCTTGTTGGACTCCCCTAAGAGCTAATCTAGTGAAAAAGGGAAGAAGGGGAGTGGCCGGAGATGAATAAGGTCATGGAGGTTTCTAATACTTTTCAAAGCTGATTTCAGTGACCTGACAGGTCCCTTGGGAATGTTTGGGTGCAGGAAGGTAAGGCTTGTGAAGGGAGAAGATGCAAAATCTTCCTTCTTTGGTGGCAGAGTCATTAGGTCGTTTTGGCTGCTCATGAAAACACAGCTTTTGATTTCCATGACCTATTTCTGTGACCTGCTACGATCCTCTTCCTGTGAATGGGGAAATTTCTAAATCTCTCTAAAACAGGCATGCATTTAGCCAGACTCTGAACTACAGTAAAAGTATGCTTATTCCAGCTTTCTAAATATGACAGAATAAACATATCGTCTTTCATAGAAACATACAGGCACCTATGTCTACATTATTTTATGCTAATACAAACACTTTGGCAGTCCACAGTTCTGGCTCTCAGGACCAAAAAAAGAAAAATTCTTCTTTTACCATATAATTAGTTGTCTTTTGGAAAGTACATGTAATTGAAGTCAATGATAAGACTAAATTAAATTCATCTCCTCCATTTGGGAGTCTAGACATAGATGTGTCATGACAGCTAGGTCATTTATTGTCCCTCTGTATTCAATGGGAAGAATTGCCTTCAGACTATGATTTGTTCTCCTTGTCTTTGGGAAAAAGTGCTCTCTGAAAAAGCTCGTCACTTCCCAATCAACACAGAAGAATTCCACATGGTATGCTCAGGTGAAATGCCTAGTTTTTACAAAAATAAGGTTATTATATATGGCTTCTTCAGCTTCTTCCTGTCTGTCTCAGATTCTGCATGTGACTTTCAGTTGACTTCAATACCTTCAGAAATTTCATAACATCAACTGGAATCCATAAGCAGAAAACTGACAGTTCCTCAGATTTCCAAACCTCACCCCAATTCTCCAAACTGTCACACTCTCACTAACCACTATAGACTTTGGATCAGGCCCAGAAAATAAGACATGATTGGAGTAAACATGAATGAGTTTCTAATGATGAAAGATAAAAATCTCTTACTTGGAAAAGACCTGTACTAAAGGTTTATGCATGTGCCAATAATGTCAATAACTATTATTTTATTTTATTTAAATTATTTTCCATTCCTTGAATTTGTTTTGTTTCAGAAACTATACAAAAATAAATCTGTTCGCATCCAAGTGTCTTCATTGTGTGTGTGTCCTTTCTTTCGGTTTAAGAACTATATGGCAATGTGACTGTTCACATTAAAAGAGTATGTCTCATAAACCTCAAATACTACCGCATATCAATTCATACTAAACACACATGTTCAAAAATAGTTTGAATAATATGGTCAAAGTTTTCAGCTGAAACATGGGCTAGAGGTCATATTTAAAGAATACAAGGTGTTGACAAATATAGTGGAAACCTGGAAGTTCCCAGTGATTACAGACTGAAGCAAAGCTTTTTAGCATGCACTTTAGGACAATTAACATTACGCAGCAGTAGAAACAAATATAACTGAAACATTAAAATAAAAGTAAGTTATTCTCTAAGAGGCATTTGAAAGTCATTTACACATGTTTTCTCGACTCTTTCTGTATTTCTGAAAAGGTAAATAACTAATTAAACATACTGATAAACAAGACCAATAACTGGCATTATTATGTAGTGGTTAGTAAGGTGATTAAAAATCTAGACTCCAAGCTTCAGTTCCTGGCTAGGTCACTGACTTTGTATCAGATGTTGTATGCTTTAGTTCAGCTTCTCTACCCCTAACGCATTACAATAATAGTTCCCAGGGCATAGTGCTTCAGAGCATAGTTTGGGGAATTAACTAATTGACGTGTGTGTAGTGTGTTACAATCCTTGAAAGTGTACAATATACTGTTAATGTGAAATATTATTATTACACTGAGGGATTGCATTGAGTGATGGCACAGGCATGGAGAGCTCTTCAAATCAATGTCTCCCCTGAGCAATTACGTGGCAGCAGTGATCATAAATATCTTTTTTTTATCTCTGCTTGGCAAAATAATTATGCATTTTCATTTCACATGTAGATCCAGCCATTATGATTGAGAACTTTATTATTTCTAGAGTGAATGGCTCCAATACTCATTGACTTAGGCTGACACACAACAGTCAAAAGCATGGTATAATAGGCAAAGCCATCACTGTAGTGTCCAGCACACAGGAGAGCAGCAACTGGTTATGGGAAGGTTCACTTTCTCCCCTGAGCTACAGTCAAGAATATTAAGATCAAGTCAAAAAATGTAGATACAAGAAGAGGTGAAAACTTTGGAAGTACTCCTGATTTCTCTTTGCTTGGAACAGTGGTAGTTTCCTAGTGCAGCTTTTTATACAGCAAATTCTGCCTACTTGACATTTTGTAAAAGATGGCTGTTGACAGGCCTTTTTCAAAGCCACATACTGATCTTTTGGCCAATGAATGCTGTAACACTCAAATAAGAACACTCCAAACAAGCATCTTTAAAAAAACCAGTATATTTGGAATGTATCTGAACTGCACAGTGCAAGGGAGTGTTGAAATACCCCAGAGGTTACCAGGTGCTTTTACTCTGGTATAGAATTAGCTCCAGACAGACTTATTTGTGGAACAGAGACTTCTTTGAAGCTAAAATTCCACAAATAGCTCCTTATTGAGGGATTCTGATACTTAAGTTGTCTTTAATGAGGGAGTTTAGGTGGCTCCATGAGGTAGCAATATGTGGTATTGATAAGCTTCTGGATGAAACCAATATTTGAGGTTTTATATTTTAGAAGTGTATCAGGATGTATGATCTAGTAACATGTACATAGATATTACAATACCTACATATCTACATATTGTGATATGAAGTTGACTGCATTTTCACACAGTGTCCCTAATTGAAATTTTAGGCATGTAGACAGTCTGCTACTTTCAAATGTGCTTAATACTGTGGTATAATGCCTATTAATACAATACTAATATTACCACTCTATAGCTGTTTGCTTATAATTTTCAACTGTGATGTTATGCTAAATGTAGCCCATTATACTCTAATCAGGTAGATCACCTAATTTTTCAACACAGGTGCCCTTTTATTAATTCATCTCTTATTTCACTTAAAGAGGAGAAATAAAAAAGGGGCCACAATCTCTATTATTCATTTTCTATGCAATCACAGCTTTGCACAGGCCAGTCCGAAGCCACATTGGTCAGATCCAAAAGAAAAAGATTTGGGATAAAGATGGGACTCCTACAAAACCCAAATAACTCCATTCACGCTATGAGCCTGAGAACATCCCAGCTGCTGTGTGCCTCCATATTCTGTTGTATTACATCCCGAGGGGACTCAGTCATGATCTTCTCTTTACAGTTACTGGTCCACCTTCCAGACTGTAGGCTATTTTTCCTGTCCTTCCAGTGCCATGTTGTTCGAAAGTGTTCAAGACTACCAGAGAATAAAATGTTTTTCTAAAGTAGCAAGTAATGGAGTCAGGTTTGCTACCTGCACGCATTCTGTCGTCTTTGCCCAAGGGGATACAGACTACTTTCAGCACACCAGCTAGAGCAGGAAGAACAAAGGGTGCTCCTCACCTTGTCCAGAAAAGCCTGGAAGAAAAGGCATGGCAGAACTGATCTGCAGATGTGTAGAAGTGTGGGTGCCAGAAGGGGTTAGTAGCTGAGCGCTCCTCAACCGGTGACTGCCGCACCAATGGGTGCACAATGAATCTAAGCATTTCAAGGAGAGTTATAGAGAGGGTGCGTGCTTCATTCCTTTACATTACAGCAAGTGTGCAGAGGCTGAGAAAAGGATGTTTGGTCCTTTCAAAAGGCAAGGATTGGTGACGATTTTATGCATTCATAATTATTGTACCTCTAGGAGAAAGATATAGAAAAAAATGAAAACTTAAGTTTTCCCATTACACTTGAAATTTATCTCATTCAGGACAAGAGCCAATGTCATGCATACTTGTTACTTCTTCTGTATCATTGTTGCAGTTACTTTACTTACAGGATTTTACTGCAATAGGAGTTAACGTGCAGAGAATATATCAGCAGAGTGTGAGATGAGGTCCACAGACTAAATTAAGATATTTTTTCTGAAAGAAACCACTTCCCTGTCAACAAGGCTTTTATGGTTGCTTTGTAGTAGGGGGAGAGGGGGAGAGGGGGAACAGAAAGTATTTGAAAATTAGTTTTAAAAAAGACATATTTATACACAGGAAAAAAGATTTGGCATTAAGTTTTATCCCAAAATCTATGAAATTGGCAGGGATTTTCTCATTGATTTCCCTGGTCATTGGTTCAGGCCCTGGATAAACAAATAACAGAATTAAAAAAATAGAGAGGAATCAATCTAAATGACAAGACACAGACTTACAGTTCTAACAGTGTAATGTGGCTACTGTTTCTTACAATCCTATGTTTATCTGTAACACTGGTGTGAAATACAATTAAAAGAATGCTTTGATCTGTAAAGAAAAACAAAAATCAGCTTACCACTTATTCAACTACTTACTAAAAATATGAGAAAGAAGGGTTTTTAGACAATTCATCACTAGAAAATTGGCTGTCAGTGAAAACAATAATCTCTCTCAACAAGAACAATGTACTTATTAAGAAGTGTAAATTGCTTCTACATCACACAATTTTATCCATATTGGTTTGAAAATACTAATCTTTCATGGGCACTTTTCTAACAATTACAAAATTACCTTTAGATAATATATCCAAGACTAAAAAGACTTTTAAAAGAAACATTCAAAAATTTGTTTTTAATTGAAAATATATATTGAACTTATAGAAGACAGTATGTCCTCCAAGATGTAGAACTCACAACATGCATTAATCCTTTCTGTCTGTGGTTCCTGCCTTCTGAATTGCAAGATATTTATTTAATTATTCAAAATCTATATTAAAGCAATGAACGTGGCCTGTATAAATTGGTAATCTCTTCCAGTGTAAATTCACTCCCGGGAGGAAAACAAGATTCCTCTTCAAAAGGCAGAAAGATGCAAAATGATAATAATTCCCCCTTCACATTTTCCCTCAGCCACATGGGGTGGGAGAGGCAGAAGCCAGCACAGGTTAAGCCAGCACTTAGGAGTTGGAGAGAGTCTCCAACAGTAGCTGAGACTAGCAGGAGCACCAGGGACAGTCCAGGCCCATCTGGGATCCTACACGCCCTCCACACCTGCCACCCACAAATGAAAGCAGTAGCTTGCTGTTGGCAACTGAATCTGCAAATTAGTTTCCTTCCACCGCTTTCTTACCATGTACTACTTCCTCCTTCACCTCCTCGATTAGTTTCTCCCTTCCTTAGGATGGCCTTTATGTTGCTCCCTACTGCATGCATAGTTAGTTGTGATTCACGAAGCATTCATAAGATACTTCACCCTTACCCAAGAGATAAAACCACTTCTGAACTAGAACTACAGTCTGGTCATGTATCTCTTTGTAAAGAAAAAAATAGCATTTAATTGCAGCTGTAGTTAAGACTGATTGTGTTTATAGCCCTTGGACCTGTTTGGGACTTTAATGCAGAGATCTGCGATGGTGCTGAGCTGCTCACTCCATAGCATGTCTGCTCTTTGGGGAAGTCTACTCTTTCCAGTCGTGGTGTATCTGGTAAAACTGTACTAGTTATAGCTCTTCACAGTACCTATTCCAAGGTAGATCTGCACTTCCCTGAGCAGACTAACTACTATGTGTCCTTGCAATTTCTGTTCTGGTCAGTGAAACTCCTTGTACCCACACACATAAGTTAAGGTCTGGTCACTATTCATACATTATCTTGTCTTCCATCTTTTGGCTTCTTTCTTTACATGCTAAATTTGAACTTTTTAGTATTATGTTTATGTGCTCAATAGCCAGCACAATAGGTGACATTTCTAAGCACTACCAGAATAAAAATGAAAGTGAAAGGAATATTCTGCAATCCTGTACAGAAACCTTTAAGTTCTTTAAGATTCATCACCATTCGAAACTAGATGTCTGGTTCCCTTAAGGCACATCTGGAAATCCTTGTCTTAAAGTATTTCTGGATCAAAGGACCTTGCTTGGCAAACAGCTAAATGTATACCTTGAGCAGGCTGTTTATAAGAAACTGGTAATTAAACAGTACAGGTGAAACAAAATGATTATGTAAAACATTTAGTGGTTCATCAGACATTCAAACTAATGTGTATAATTTGCATTAAACCCCACACTTCTAATAGTTTTAGCTTTAAGTTCCAAGATCATTTCACCTTAAAAGATTTGTTGGCAATATTCCCACTTTGGTTTTAAGTTAATGTGCTTGGGTCAAAGGAATAAAAAAAAAAAGAGGAGGCAATTTGACAGGGCTTTACAGACTAGTTTTACACAGGAACTTAGCAAAGGACTGGATCATGGTGTTCCTTCCTTAGAATTGCTAAGTAATTCCTCTTTCGGGGAGTATTTTTGTGTGATGGCTGAGATAATGCAATAATTTTAATGGAAAAGATGCTCGAACATCTCAGTCCTTGTGTTGGCTGCTTCCCAGCAGGATTCATTCAGACACTGTTGTAGTAATTTCTTGATGATGTCTGAAGCTCTTTGTGACTTAAATCTTAAATTTTGCATCTAAGTTACAGGAGCATTTTAGACTGAGGAAGTCTCCTGTTGCTCTTTGCTGAACATATGTCTGTGATGAAAAAGTTGATCTTTTAGAGAAAAAAGGCTGGAACCCCTTCTTTCGTTAAGGTTATTGGTATACAAACCATGGTGAATAGTATAGTAACATTAAATGAAAGAAGCAGATATAATCTGCTTCACGAGGAAAGGACTGAAGTGTATCTAAAATCTATAATTAGAGAAGAGAAAGTAAAGAAAAATATTGCTACTCTTTCTCAGGGTCCTGCCCAAAGCTATGGAAAGGTTGGAGTCATAATTTGGTTTTGTTTCAAAGCCTATGAACAGTCAGTGTCAACTCCATGACAACAACTCCATGACAGAGTGCAAAATTGACACTTCTGTTTGTAGTACTATTTTTCTACAGGGTTGAACTCAAACCAGGTTCTGCTACTGCAAACACCATGACAGGGAGGAGTGTTCCAGAAGAATTTTTCTACATCAGCTCCTTGAGCTGTATGAAAGACGTTGCACAGAGCCCGTATTGCCATTTTGCTTCTTTGCACATCCAAATGGCCTAAAAAAAGGTGAGAAGAGGGACTGGGCTAACTAGTTAGATGCACAGAGATCAAATCTTGCAGTCAGTTGCCCATTTTTTCCCTCTAGCACTACCAGAGGATTTAGAGAGGTAGTGTTTGGAGGGAGTCTGGAGTGTCCCTCTTTTTGCATTCCTTTCTTATGTCTGTTCTGCGATCCCACGGCTACCCCTGTGTGCCAGCTAAGGGATATCAGCTGCCCCAGTGAAAGCTATGTAAAATTCTGGTCAACCAGAAAGAGAAATCCAAACTGGAACAGACATAAAGTAGAGTTATTAGGATGATCAAAGGACCAAAAAGCCCTCTGAAGAAAGACAAAATAATAGGTTTGTTTAACTTAGCCAAATATGGAGAGACTTAAAGTATGTTATGTACATTACAGTGCAATCACCATGTAAATTAAACAACAGTGTGGAAAGCAGGGAACAGAATGACCATCTGCAATTTAAAAGAAAAGTTCTAAACCTCAGAGGAAAGAGGCTTTCTTCTGAAAAAAACAGACAGTAGCAGCAATGGGAACAAAAAAAAAAAGCCTGCTGGATTTTAAGGTGGAGTTTATGACTAGGTCATTAAAATGCCTCTGATACTAGAAGACTGCTTTTGGCAATCTTAATCTAATCCTCTGCCTCATGTTCCATTGACCCAAAGGAAAAGGTGTTTTGCAGAGACTGGAAGAGGCCACGGTGTGAACAGCTGCTCTTACTGTAGTCAGAAAGCCTACCTGGCACCGTGACTGCTATGGAGAAGAAAACTACTGGTGGCACTGGAGGACTGCTCAGCCACCAGGTTAGGTGGCTCAGTAATAATTATCTGAGCTGAGGTGGCTCAGCTCAGATAATCAGTAATAATGGACATGGCTAAAGTGCCTCTCCCCCTCCCTCAGAGTAAATCTCTGCCTGGCAGCTTATAGGCTTCATGGCATTTTTGAGAAGCAACAAGCAATTCCAGTTACTTAACATTTTATCAAATGAAGAGAGACTTTTTTTAAGAGATATACTTTAAGTGCTGGCTGTGTATAATTGTCCATACCTCAGAGGTAGCAACTTGTTACCACAGCCAATGACAGACTAATCATTTTCCAGTAGCGAGGAAAAGCAAAAGCCCTTCAAACAGACTTTTCATGAGAAAACTTAATACAGCAATCAATAAAGGCAGAGGAAAATACAGCAAAACAGACAATAACTTTTAAGTGTAAGCATGTGCAAACTGGAAGTCTTTTGCTTTGCTCTAAAAATCTCCGAGCAAATGTACATTTCTACTGGCTAGGAGGGATGAGTCTTAAGGGATAATCAGGCTTATATGAGATCCAGATTCCCAGTAAAGTAGGCAATAGTGATTTCTGGTTATTGCAAAGCAGAAAGGTACAAGGGAAAGATTCTTTTTTTAGAAAACGTGTATCTTAGTGTCTCTTCATAATCTTTCATTACTACTCACTCTGAGCATTAGGTAATTAGGCAAGGTGGAACCAGTCTCACCTCCCAGGTGGAGGCAATTCCAGCTTCTAAATCAACATATGCCTAGATTTCCCAGTCTTTACTCATTGTTCCCTATTGCTCTCTGTTTTATACTGATAATCCTTTTTTGAAACTTATCTTTGTCCGCATTTAATGTGCCTACACTGCAGGGAGTACTTATCATATTTATCATACAATTGGAATCAAAGATTATAAGGATAAATGCCTGTAAGGGACATGCTAGGATGTAAATGTTGACTGTCCTGTTATTTCATGCCAAGCTTAGGAGCATTGTGTGCTGCCTAGCTTAGGTCCCTTAATGATCACTGTTCTAACAATGTGAAACTGCCTTCTAAGTAGGCATAAAATGTTTCCACTTAGAGGCCTCTCTTTACAATCATTCAAATCAGTGCCAAAGTCTAATAGATTCAGTGGAATACAAATACATCCCTGAAATTTTTGTGGAGACTGAAACTGAAAATAAAAAATATCCGGTGGATGCAAACGTGTATTAATTAAAACAGAAGAAAATATTTGCAGTTCTCAGAAAGATAACAGAAGCCTCGACTTGTGTTAGGGGCTAGGAAAGACTGCACAGCTTTAGACCTTGTCCTACAGCTGGGAGATATAAGCCATCCTTTGACTAAGTCTGATGACTCTGACTGGTTCATGTGGAATAAATTTCAATTAAGATTTTTCATCCTCATCCTACTGGGGCCACTTACCCTACTACGTGCTTTTACTGAAATATGAAAACAAACATTTGTTTTGAAAAATAATGTAACCTTTTGCAAAATTACTTTTTCTGAATAGAAAGCGAGATGAATTCAATGTTTCTAAAAACATATTCAGACATGATACAATCAAAGCAAGCCATTCAGAGTAAGAGTGGGAACTGGGACTGAAGGGTGGCCCATGACATACTGTACAAAAAATGAAACACAAAACTTTTTCAAGATTCCATTTTCCTCACAATGCAACATAATTAAGTCCTGCAAGACTTTCTAGGCTGTAGTCTACTGGGTGTTGCCATCTGCCACTTGCTGAAGTATTTCAATAGAAGTACTTCAGGAAATCTTTTTCAATACGTATTTCATTAAATTGTAACATGAAGGCACCTGGACATATTTCCATCAGAAAAACTTTTTTTTAGTTTATTAAAAAATATAATGGGTTGCACACAATAACAAATTTCAGTGATGCCTTTAATTTTGGACTTTGCTGTTATGGACTCTCATGCTTCCATGGTGCTTCACTGAAAATAATGTAAGGTCTAGTTTTTGTCTGAGAGATGCAGCAGTAGCTGAAATCTGACATTCATAAGTCAGACCACCAGAAAAACATTGGAAACATTGCTGATTTTCTTTGTTAAAAAATGCAAACCAGACCAAAATGAAATTATAAAAATGCATTACCAACCATACTGTTTTTCTTAAAAAATAGATTTCTTGCCTCTGTCTCAGATTTAAAAAAAAATGTTAGAGTGAAGCTTTGTTCTTCTAAAAGTGAAAAAATCTATCTGAAGTTTGCAGGAAGGACACCTAAAGGAACACATGAAAAAGAAATATTTTGCTGCTGAAAAATGACAATCAGTAATTTTTTCTATATGTGCAATAGGCTCCGCATGTTTGATTTGTTGTCCTGCACTGCCAGTGCACACATTTGCACCTGCTCAAGGAGGATGTTAGACCATAACCTTGCACAGCAGAGAATTTCTACAGAGTAGATACTTGGCAATATCAGGAAAATGTCCTCTTAGCCTTTCTCACATTGTGGACAGCATTTCCATCTCCTTTTGGGTTCCAAACTGTGCCAATCCTTTGGGCACTGTCCCTTGCTCCAGCAATCATCAACTCCTTCCTCCTTCTGCTAACCCCACCACTTCTGCTGGCAGATCGTCGCAGTTAGCAGAAATCCAGCCGATTTCCAGACATCTAGGAAACCCAGGCAAATGGCCAGGACACACATTCCTGCCAATGTTGGCATCTGTACATACCCTTTCCCTGGATTCCCCAGGCTCCCAAGGACTGGAGTCCTAAAGATTTTGCTGCTATGAGAAAGCCATTCCTTCCTTTTAGGCATGAGACCACATCTTCTTTTATTTTTATGGACTTTTTAACTTTTTCTGTGTTCCCCTCTCTTCCTGCTGCCACCTCCCCAGGCACATTGGGAATTAATAATGTGAACTGGAGGTGTTCCCACCTTCAGTTTTCATTCTCCTTGCATTCTGAGCATAACTGATCAGGGAGCAGAAATGCTGATGCAGCCTATGCTCACTTGGAAAGGGAGAAAGCAGCCAGGTGTTTCAGTCCATATTAGTGCTAAGAGGCACTGGAGCTACTCAGCAGCCAAAATTTGACGGAACAGCTAGCCACGAGGGGAAAAACAAATTAACCAAGCACATGTCATGGGTACCCACATGAACCCCCAAAAAAAGAAAAAGAAAGAAAAGGTCTCTCTGATGGCAGACTAGAGACATTGCACACTCAGTCCTCCAAGCTACACATTTCTCTAGCTATTCAGAATTACAAAGCAACTCTAGGAAAACAGCAGATAATTTCTTCTTCTTTCAACAAAAAGGCCCTCTTTTATTTTTTTCTTTACCTTTATTCTCTTTGTTAACCGGCAACTGTATCTTTGCAGTCTGTTCCATTCTTCTTTTCTATCCCTTCATTTTGTGTCCTGACAATCCCAGATGTCCAAAGAGATGTCAGTGCTGTAATGCTCAGTATCCAGCCCCTAAGCTTTAGGTACCCAATGCTGCAGTGGAGCATACATGGTCCATATATGAGTTGTGTATCTGAGAAGAGGGTTAAAAAAGACCTTGAATCTTTGGATCTTGGATCCAGATCTTGGATACAGAGAGGCCTAAATTAACATATCACATCTCTAAAGCTTAGGTAGTGAAAGACATTTCCCTTCCCCTCAATATTTTCCATCCCAAAGCCTCTAGAAAAGAAGGCTCTGCTCCACATGACCCCATTTTTTCAAAACATGAGCAGATCTTGCTTCTGACTTTCAAAAGGATAGAAAAGATGTCCCTGGTGCCTGATGCACTATTTTAAGTAATTGGTCTGAGTTTAGAGCAGTCCTTCAGGAAAATCTCATTTCTGCTTTCTTTCAGGACTGAAGGTATTTCAGTCTTCAGCATTTCCATGTAAATACTTATAAGTGTGCTTGGGGTTTTCTCAGTCACCACTGCTGAACGTGGTTAGTCCTGTTGGTGCAAGTAGGGGAAACATAAGGGAGAGGAGAATAGAAGATGGGTATATATATATATATATATATGTATGTGTATATATATATATATGTAGGGGAGAAAGGATATTGTTTCAGGTGCAGAACAGCTTTTCCGCAACCCTGCTGCCAAGGCAAAATATCCATTGAAGCAAGACTATTTCCTGGTGGTTAGGACAGTTACTTTGGGGTAGATAAACCTGTAGTCTAGTCTCAATTCAATGATTCAACGATGATGTCTGCATTTCATGTGAATTAGATAAAATGCAAGATTAAGCATCATGGACATTAGAGGCAGAGGAGAATATACATTACAAAATTCTTATGTGTTGTGGGATAAAGGTGACATTTCTCTGTTTGGGTGGTTTTGAGCAAACCAAATACATATCTTCAGGTAAAAATGGGTTTCTATGGAATTTAGATTCTTTGGGGAATATATGGCAACTGTGCAGACTTTTTGAGAATCATGTTTTCAAATTAGATACCTATTGCAGAAGTTAGGTAGAGCCTAACTTAGTCTCCATGCATGGATCACACCTTTTCTCATCCTTTCTCTTTGGCACAGCTGTTTTTTCCTTTCTCCCATGGCTATTTCTGCAGGAGCTGATTTAGAAGGAGAAACGAGATAGTGGCTCCACTCCGACCAGAAACTGCTGAGAATGGCTGCTGTGAGAACACTGACTAGGGCTGTTCCATCCTTATTGTTGATGCTTATGAAAGATTCTTATTATCCGTAGATATCCTGGTTTCCTGTCAAGAAACCATGAAACAAGGATTATTCAGCATGACATGAGCAATTAGGCTTTCTCCCACTGTATGACAGGAATCTCTGTTCTAAACCTAGATCTCTTACAATGTGTATGAGAAATCATAATTATCTCACTAAGCCAATCTTCCATTTAAAAAAAATAACCTTGACCATTCTATAGTAGTAAATTACATTCCTGAAAAAAAAAAAAAGGTTATCTGAAATGAAGCTGAACAAAAATAAAACTATTAATACGTAATGTGTGCAGGGAGGTGCAAGAAATAAATGTTATATCACTTCATTTGTGATAGGCAAACAAAACTAAGGTTAAATCAAACTGTCAAGAATTAAAATTAACCCTCCTAAAGGATGCTTGTATGCGTCCTTTATACTGTCAACATCTAAGCGGGATTTCACCTCTTCTGTGTAAGAAGAAAAAGAGAGGAACTAAACCAGCAAACCACGGATTTAACGATTGCTTTTATGTAAATATATCAGCATGTGCACTCATGCACAAGAACATACACACACTGAGTGATAACAGCATCTATGCCTGTCACATAGAGAAAGATGGTGTCATTATTATCCATCTGCACTTAAAATGCATTTTCCATTGATACGTAGAAGCTCCCCCAGGACTGACAGTTACAGTACAGCCCTTCCAACAACACTATTTTTTTCCAAAGCTTTGTAAGAAGCCAGGCCTTGCAGGGAATTGTGTTCATAACTTCTGAATTCTTCCTATACTTAAGTCTACCTTGTGAACTTAAAAGAGGTAAAGATGTGTTTGGTTAAAGTAGTATTATTTACACTCTTGTGTAAGTTTTATTTCTGAGTATCACCTTGTATAGATCTGATAGGATTCTTTTTTTTAACCTTCGATGGTGTTAGGGAGTTTAATGAGGATTCAAGAAAAGATTGTCTAAATCCCAATGAATTTGGCAGTAGCAAGCTGTGACATCCTACTGCTTCTCGATATTCATCACTTTGCCTTTCTATATTTCAAACCAACAGTTGTAGGTGGCAAAAAAGAATTGTGAACCAAAGGCAGGAGAGTTATTGTAAACATAAATGTTATACCATATTATGTCAATTTGCATGGCAAAAAGGCATACAGGAACTATCACAAAGTCAGGAGTAGGGCTCATTAAGTATTGCAAAATGTTATATCTGAATATTAATTGATTTTTAAAATTAATCCACATAGTTTCATATCCTTTTCAAGTATGCTTCCCATTAATATTCTATCAATGAAGTTTGCTGCAGGTTAGAAACTCTGTAGATCTATGTTTGTTTCCTATTCAAGGTCTGAGTAAATAAATTGTACTGGGTGAAATATTCATGGGAAGACTTTCAGGATTCTATTACAAAAATTGGAGTTTGTAATTCTGAACACTCATAGAGGAAATATAGATCTCAGTCTTTTATTGTTATGCCAATCACTCTATACCATTCAACCTATACAAATGTAGTGAACAGGCGGTGCTGAAGTGCAAAAGCATAACATCCAGGAAAGTCATTAATGATGCATCCGCCCACAGATTTTTTTTTTTATCTGGCTGAGGAACTGCCGCCATCATACAGGCTCTGAGTGAACATCCATGACAGTACCCAAAAACCTACCCACCTGGACAAAGGAGACCTCACTGCATGTCCCCAGCTGGAACTGACTACCTGAATCCATTAGGAGCTAGATAATAAGGTAACACCTAATTCAGAAAGCAATAAATAGCCCCCCTCAGGAGGAACATGGTGTTCAGGCCTCCAACACCTTGTAGAAGCTGCAGTCTGAGGAGAGGAATTGCCACGTGTAGGATCTGAGCTGTCAGCCACGGTCACAGTGAGCCTCCCATTTCCAGTGGTCATCTAGATTAGCTGGTGTAAACTGCACAAGCAGGGCTGAGCTGTGATTTCTATGAGGACTGTGTTTGCAGGGCAGGCATCACTGTCCACCTGCTGTATTTGTCCTGCCAGGCAAATCAACTTTAGGTTGTATGTCAGTGACTGCTGTGATTCTGCTTGAGCAGACACCATGCCATTCTCTCCATGATATCCAGAAAAGTATTTCACAGCTGAAGAGCAGGTAAAATGCAGATGAGATCTGCAAAGTCTGGAGTCAGTGATTCAGTCCACAAAAAAATTAGGAGAGCTTTTTTACACCTGAGCCAACAGAGACCCAGAGCCAAGACACTGGAAGAAAATCCCAGCCTATTGCTGATAGGAGACTGAAACCAAGACTAAGGAGTCATGGGGGGCCTAATCCAACACTACAATGGATTACATGTTGCTTAACTGACAGCATCTCCCTTAATTATTGTAGAAAATATGTAGCCTCAAACTTGCCATTTAGCACAAGGACTTAGGAAATCCAGTCTTAAAACCTTGCTCAACTACATGCTCTGCAAAGCTTCAGGCATTTCAGTTGAGGTAAATTCACAAAACAATGCAGGTTCCCAAACCCTGCCTGTCTTCCTCTGTAGGCCCATCAGTTCAAACCTTGATATGCTTAACAGCTCAGCTTAATTGGTGTGGACTTTGTCAGACTACACCTGGGTATTTACGTAGTAGTTGTCACATCTGAGCTAGTCATTCTCAGGCCCCTTTACAATCACTGGAGAGAAACAGAGTGAAGTAGACATCTTCTTCTGGTCCACTGAAATATGTTTTGGAAGTGTCTATTTCCCTCCAGTGACTATCATAGGATTTCTAACTAACTAGGGTCAATAAGCCCTGGTAAATAGCTAAGTTACAAGCACTAAAATCTCTTAATGTTTTTACTGGCCACTTTAAGTGGCTTTCTATTCAACATGCATCTGTTGAAGGCATTATTCTTTAGTGCCAAGCTAACTGCAAAGACAGGCAACAAAGATACTGAACATAGGACTGAAGATGACAAATTAGCTCTGTATCATAAAGGCAGGTGCTAAAACATTGCTGCTAAAATGCTTAGATCTGCCTCTTTGTCTCCCTACTCCTCAGTTCTTGATCTGTAAAATTGTGACAATGCACTTCTCCACCTTTCAGGAAACTTGTGAGTATAAATATTGTAAAGAGAGCAAAAGCAAATATTGTAAACAGAGCAAAAAAGCAAGAAAAACTCCACTGCTAAGTAGAGACAGAGAGATAGTAACAAGCCATTCTCTATTGATAAGTCTGTCTGCTTTTCCTAAATGAAAATTAAAAGCCCTTTCAATCTTCAGTAATTAGAATGGTCTTTAAGAGGATGACAAAACAAGTAATTTTCTTTTTTGCTATATTTTCATTATAGTAAGAGTTCAGTCTGAAAAAGCATTCAAGCCCAGCTCCTCAGAGGTATTGAGATGGATAATTCATCCTGAAATCAGCCAGAGCTTCCTTTGTATGTGCAGGTCCAAAGCATTTTTTAGACGTGTTCAGCAGAAAAGCAACTTAATAATTAGTAATGCCTTACTTATCTAACTGAAATGCATTGAAAACAAGAAAATGTTAGCCATTTCGCAGTTTACCATTTTCCTGTGCACGATTAGATTCACTGATATGTTTGCATTAAATGATGCAAAGTATTCATATTTACCAAGTCCAAGTATAGCCATGCTTTCAAGTGTTGCTGCAACATCAGTCATGTAATGCTCCTAATACCTTCTCCATCTCCTGTAATGGAGACGGAGAGACTGAGTGATCTGCCCAGGGTCACAGCACATCTGTTCTACTTTGAGTTCTTACACAACCAGATTTTTTCAAAAGGCAGAATAGCACAGTTTTCTTGAAATACACTTTATTTTCCCAATTTGGTAGCAATGTGTCAGAAATCACTATCAAATTAACTAATTTTGCCTAATTTAAAAAAATGGCTAAAGAAAGCAAAGGTGAAATGCTGCCCAGGAACTGAGTAGCTGCATGGCACTGTGGACACAGGAAGGGAGAAGACTCCCAGGCCACAGAGATCAGGCCAGTAGCTACCGCCAGGGAGAGAGAAGGGGAGAACTTAGGAGAAGGGCAAGAGCATACTCCCACCAAAGAAGATTGCATCTCAGGCAACAGGAGGATAAGACCTACATCAGTATATGAGTCTAATCTTAATGGAAAGAATAACAGGTTACGATCTGTTTTTTCCCCACTTAAATTTCCACTCCCTTTCAGCAAAAGCATCCTAGATCTACAGGTTTTTGAGATGTTGTATTCCTTCCTACTCTCAGTTGACCTGTCTGTTAATTTCAAGTTCTAGGGGTGATTTCATCGTCTGGCATTTATGTTTCCTTTTCAGAAGACTTCTGGAATATTTCCTCTCCTCTGGAGCTGCCAGCGCAGCAGGCTTCAAGGGAAAAGGTCAGTGCCTCTGACCCTCTCCAGAATAAGATCAAACACAGCTTGTCTAAGAAAAAAGCAAAGAGAAAACGTCAAGAGAGAAAGAAGCAAGGCAAAATAAATTCATAAAAATATTTACATATTTTACAAAACTTCACAAATCATTCGGAAATTTCTACAGTCGCAAGGAGCTCTGATTCATCTGAAGCATTTCAGCAAGTCCTCTTAAATTTATGGGTTTTAATTTTGCACCAATTTTCTCCAGGATTCTGGTAAATTTACTGCCTTACAGATTTAAAAAACAAAAAGAGCTTTTTGTCCTTTTGAGGCCTTTCTCTCTTCTGTGTCTCAAAGAGAATCAGGAGTACCAATATTTTTCAAGTTTTTCTCAGAGGTTTCCTTGTCTTGACAGGGATAATAGATTGGCCTCACAGGTCAACTTCATTCTCACCCACAGTTTAGGAACCCTGAAGACTGAAGATAATAAGAAAAAGAAAAACAGCACTCTTTAATCCTGTGGTACCACACAGAAATCACAGTTTCATGTTCAGACGTAACTAGGTCATTTTCTTCCAGAAGAAAGATAGGTTTAGCATACTGTACTTTCCAAAATAAGTCCACTGCTTTATTCACCAGTAACTGCCCTTTTTGTTTTATTATTGGCAGTTGCAAGGCCAGATTATTTCAAAAGCAACCAAGCACTGATGTGTTAGGAGAAAAGACAGGATGGCCTCTTCATCTGGTCCAAATGCAAAAGGTCTGCTTTGAAATGGCATTACTTTACAACTTCTTCAATAAAGGAAATTGAAACCAGCTTGTAATGTATCCATTACATTTACCAGCAATTCCTGTCCTAAATTACTTCCTTTCAATCTCAGTGAAGTCAGTTAAATTCTAACTCACAACATTAAGTCAGTTATAATGCTAACCTGAGACTTTTGCTTTCAATAGTGCAATTGATTCTGCAAAGTACTGGTAAGCTCTCCAAAAACTCCTAAGATCCTTTCTGGCAGCTGTATCTACTGCAGCAAATGACTCTTGACCCTTTTATACATACATTCTGTGTGTGTGTTGTAAATTCCCCTTTTCCTGATAGGGAAATGCGTTGGGGGGAGATACAGATCACAATAATATTTATTGGAATATATTGTATTAGGCTGTCATTATTAAGGGAATCAAGCCAGCGTTATTAAAAGCAGATAATTGTTCGCATGGTACATTTGCTTATTCCCTCCCACTGCTCTCACACCCCCAGGTACACACTATCACACAGACACTGCCACACACGCAGTCACTCACAGTCACAGCTGGGTGGAGGCCAGCCCAGCTGTTTACTCGCAGGGGAAAGCTGCACTGGCGTGACAGTGGCTTCTGGGCAGGTGTGCAGAGAGTCCCTCACGGGGTCCCCTGTTTCCTCAGCAGCACATGCAGTCCTGGTGCCTCTGACGGTGCACAGCTGCCACTGCCACCTCAGATGTGGTCTGAGTTGCATGGCCCTTCGTTGGTGCTACCATGGCCTCGTGGCCTTTTACATGCTCGACAGACTCTGGGTCTTCTCTCATTTCTTGAAGATGCAACAGGATGACAAATCTCCAGAGCTTGTCAGCATTTGGCAGACTTTCACACATTTCCTCTCAGCACACGCTATTCCTCTATTCAGCTTGTTCTATTCTCGCCCATGGGTGTAGGTAGGACCTATTCACACCTGCTTGTGCAGAAGAGGCCTTTATGGTACATGAATGTGTGTTTGAGTCCTGGCTTCAATCTACTCTCCTCCCTCTAGCAGAACAATCCCATAAAAGAAGCTGTGTCTCTGGTGGACCCTGTTAATATATTGAAACAGATAGCACACCTAACAGGGATTAAGCATACTTGGGGGGGGCAGGAGGTTGCGACTGCCAGACTCCTTACTTTACACTTACTCACATCTGAAAGAAGTGTCAGTAAATAAAACAAAATTTTGGTGAGAAGCATTGTACTGTAATAGACACAAAAATGTCTCTTGTGTTACATAACAGAGCCAATTGCACTGTTTATAATTAAAAAAACCTGAGTCCAAGCCCTAGCTGGTGTTTGACACAGTTGCCAAAGTGGAGTATCTGGCCCATTGAAAGATAAATATTGCTGATAGGTCCCCATACAGTAATCTGAAATTATTGCCCTGAAAACTGTGAGTTGATAATGTGAAATGAGCAAAAAATGCTTGGCTGAAACCAAAGTACAGTGGACTTTCTTGGGAGAGGATGTGAGAAAGGGGGCCACAGCTCTGTTCGTTAATCTGGCTGCACTTAGCTACTTGGTACAGTCACAGCCAAGCTGGGTCCTCAGTCTTTTCCTTCTCTCTTCCCTTCCCATCCACGTAACTTGTAGAGTTTCATATCCAGAGAAGCGGATTGGAGAATGAGCAATGAAATGAGTAATGTAATTTGGTGCTTATTGTCACAGAATAGACAGCATGGTGTTGGCTTCTTCCATGTCGACAGCAAACAAAATTCAATTACTGTTTGGATATGATCAATTATTGCCAAACTACCTGCCAAGTCTATTTGCTCTGTTGGCATGAAAAGAGCAACTCATCCAGAAAGGATGTCAAGTATTCCCGTGGTAAAGAATGAAGGCAGGGAGAGGAGAAACAGCACATTAAGAAGAGGTACTGAATGACAATAAGACCATTTTGGGCCATAGTTTTGCTGTGTAAAGCCCCTAAAGTGTGACAAGGAAAGTAGTGTCAGAGCAGATCCCAGATGGAGCTGGAAAGGCTATCAGCTGTGCTTTGCAGGAGCTACATGGTGCCCAGAGAAAAAAATGCCTTGCAGCTGGTCAGTGGAAAAATCACTGCGATGCCCAGCGTAAAAATGTCACTGATACTCTATCACTACCACAATTTATACACACAACAAACTTTGAGCCTAAACCAGAGAAGAAAAGCCAACTGCCTGTGGAAAAAGGCATTCATGTGTACTGATGCTTTTTAGAATCTATTTCCTCTATTCAGTAGCACAGGACTGTGAGCTTACTCTACTTACCTATGCAAATATCTTTAATCTTTATTTGTTAATTGACATAAAGTAGCAAATACCCAGTAGAGATACAGTTATATATGGTTATATTTTAGTAATCTTGCAAGTGGTGATTGACATGTAGCTTCTGAACTCTGGAAGTCTGAGGTAATGATTTTGTTATGGGAATGATGAATCAAGAAAATAGTGAGAGTCCAGACAAATAGGGGAAATACAGGTGCTTGTCACTTTCTTACTTTAAGAACAGGGAAGGGATTGGATTGTAGATTATTTTAAGGTCATAAAACCTGGAATACATAGGCAAATCTGTACTTAGGCATGCCATTATATGCAAGCGCATCGTACTAGAAGGTCCTAATTTTGACAACTTTTTTTGAAAGCTATTGCAGTTGATAGTCACCTGTGTTTTCTGTGTGCATACTGAGGATGGGCACATATGAAAATTGTAGGTATATGAGCATACTACTTTATCTGACTTCAACCTATAGGACATGTGAATTTTAGAAAGTGACAAGGTTTATAACTTAGAACCCAGAAAAAATATTATTTACTGTAATGAAATCTGCAGAGAGCAATGCTAGAAAAATGAGCTGAAGGCATCATTAAGCAAGTGGTAAATAAAAAGGCAATTTAGCAAGATCATTTATTTAGCAAGTGGAAGTAGACCTACTGTTGCCTCCACTTCCTACTTCCCACCGGCCTCAAAGAGGTTTTTCCTGAATACTTAACCAATTACTTCTATTAGGCAATTATTGGGAAGATACTGATGCCACCAGACCTCGAACAGGCACTGATGCAGTAATATCAGGCCACCTGATCCATCAAGTCCAGGTTTTCTCCTGCAAGCCAGGGACACCCTTCCCATCATCCTGACTGCAGAAACGGGTTTGACACTCATGGTGTAGCCATAACAGCAGGTTGATTTATTTTCCTAATTTAGGCTGTAATGGTCAATTGCAGGGCTACTCAGCAAGTACCCTCAAACAGCACCAATTGTGTGATGTGCAATCCTTATTCTCTCTTTTCCTGTCTTTTGACACTCCTTTTCACCACTTTTGTACTTCCCTTTTTCCATCCCCAGTCCCAAAGAAACAACCCGCTGATGATTAGTTTATCCCCATTGCTCCCTGTTTCAGTATGCCTGTTACCTAGGCAATCTCTGCCTTATGTGTTATCAGTGAGACCTTTACACTAGGCGCTGCTGGCCTTTGAGGATTTTAATCCCCAAAAGATCACTGGACCTCCATTATCTGCAAACTTTGGCCGTCTCTCCCATAACTCCCCCTTAAACACCTGTGGACAGAGACAGCCTCATGGCACTACCTGTACTTTTTCAGCTCTTCACCGTGCTACTGCCACATCCAGCAGTTTCTCACATTGTGTCCAGTGATTCTCTACATCCCATTCAGTTACCTCAGCCATTAGGCCCAGTCAGTGGCCTATTCAGTTATTTGCAGCCCTAATGTCTTCAAGCAGTAGGTACAGAATTACCTGTGAACAATATATAGTCTATATTGTGTTGTATATATATACTGCATAATGCATTTCTGTCTGCAGAGGATCTCAAATTCCTCCACTGTGTGAGGCAATGAACTCCAGTTTGTATTCCTGTTTTTTGCTTTATTGCCATTAAACTTCTATGTTGGGCTTGACATCAGCTAAAAGAAAATACAGGAGAAATCTGAATATAGGAGCTACTGAGAGTTTATTCAATTGTACTGAAGTATATCTTTGTCTACTGATGCTACTATTACTATGGTACACAAGTTAATTGCATTCATATAAGGTAATAAAGAAAACAAGCTAATGTTCTAACAAAGCAATCACTTTTAAGGAAACATGCTTCAGAGAACCAGACTCCACTGTAAATCTTGTAAGAGTGAAATAATTCCATTTCTACTGCCTTGCCTTGCAAAAGAAAATGACAGTATACAACAATGTAATGCACTTACCAGAACAGCCATGCTGGGCCAGACTAAAAATCTGTTCAGCCCAGTTCTTTAATAGTAGACAAATGATGGCTGCTTTTCCAAATAAGTATGAAAACAGCACAAACAAATGACAGTTCCAGTGCACTGTCCTCATTTTCAGCAATTTAAAGCTTAGGGACTTCCTGGGTCCAAGCTCGTATCTTTGTTGCTGTGTATGTTTATATCAACAGGCATTGATGGATTTTTTTTTTCCCCATGAACTAGCTCTTTAGGGGGTGGAATCAAATACTATCACCATTCCAGCCTATGCATAATATGATAATGTCATGTTTCCAAACTTCTGCAGCGAGTAAAGTGATCCTGAAATGATGATACTTAGTAAATGAATCAAGGGAAAAATGGTAAGAATCTTCTGCATATAGTAAGACATTTTAAAAGAAAAAGGCCTTAGAGCAATACCACCAGGAAAGGGGACTTTTTTTCAATTGCCTTTTTTTATTCTGTGTTTGCTGAATTTTTAGTTGTATAACTGATTATGTCAGACTACAATTACACACAATGTAACCTACCATTTTATGCTACTTACACAATATAACATAGCTCTTTTTCATTGTCTTTATTAATACAACATATTGTGACAGGAGGAAAAAAATTGATTCATTTGAAGTTATTTTTAAAATTCTTACAGTGATGGTAGTAATTTCTCCCCCCAAACCCAAGAATGTATTGAGCATAATCACAAAATGAAAAATTCTTATCTCAGAGATTTTAGATTCTAAAATAAATATGCACATAAATAACAAAGAAGAAGAAAACAGATCCTTGGATAGCATGGAAAAGAGGAACAGAAAATAAATGAAGTGAACAGTAGATATTGGGCCCCACCTTGATGCCAGAGTTAAAATGCTACAACTTATGGGTCAAAAGTCATTATATACACTCACCCCCCCATCCCATCCACACACACACACAAGGATACAGAGAGAGAAGGATGCTGAAATAATGTTATTAAGTATACAAAGGCAAACATTCAAATATTAAGATATTTAGAATGCTATGGTGAGTTTTACTTTACTTGCACATCTTGTTTTTCTAACAGAATAGAAAAAAATATCTGGAGATGAATTAGAGCTAAACAGGGAGATAAACGTGTATTTGTAGGATCCTTGCCTGTTTATCACAAAATGATAACTGTGCAGTTAGAGAGGCACAATCCTGTAGTGAGAGGAAGGATATCTCCACAATTAGGGCAGCTGAATAGTTCTTGCTAAACTTTTAACAGGTGGATAGTAATTATCAAGTCCTCTTTTCTGGAGGTTTGACTTGAAAATCGAATCCAAAGTGCTCAGCTCTCACAACTATGACAAAGTCAAAGGCAACCCTGCTTTGTGTGAAGAGCTCTGACGAGTCAGGTCCAATTTGGTATCTGAGATGACTTGCTTAGAGAAGAGCTTGATGTTGCCCTGTGCGCAATAGCAAAGCTGGTTAATTGAGGTGCCTGACCTACCCTGTCTCTGACTGTTTGAAACCTCCCCCATAACACATTTTACTACCCACTCAGTTAAGCTGATTCAACTGTGTATGTGGATCCATGCTGTGAGCCAGACCAATGAAATCATCACTATTAAAAAATAATAATACCTTCTTGGCGGGTATTCAGCATTTTCTGTTTGTTTTTCAGCCTCCTAATTCCCATCAGCTGGCTTACAGCACAGGTTCACAAGCAGCTGAGGGTGTGACAAATTCAGTCGGGGCCTGGGAACGACTGATTGCATCGAGAAGGGAGGCAAACCGGTGTAATAGTTCAGCCACTAGAAAAACCACACAGTGCGGTGACACCTCACAGCCTGGCTCTGGCAGGGCTGATATTGACACTGAAGCAAATTAGCCCTGCTGGGCTCTGAGCAGTCAGATGTGGAGCCGGGTCAGCCGCTTCTCCATCGCACCCACCGGTGCTCCCACTTCCAAGGAAACAGTGCAGAGGCACCTGTCCTGAGAGCCCGCATCATTAGCGCGCGTACTGTGGGGTTGGCTTTCACGGCTTTCACTGTCTGCAAGAGCAGCTATGCTGCTGAGCCTGAGCTAGCCTTGGAGTCAGTACCGGCTGCAGGGTGTTCTGCCTGCCCCAAAGTCCAGCTGGATGCATGCTGGCTCTGCACAGGGTCAGCTTACGCGTCTGTACATCCACGCCATGCTTAATCTGCAACCCAGATAATCTATCTGTGGAGAACTGAGAGCTAACAGTTACCTAGTTTTGTTTTTTGAAGCATTTAGTAAGATTGTACAGATGGATGCCATGAAAAACTCAAGAGGAAATTGATGGTTCTGTCTTCAGACCATAATTTGTAAGTTTTGCTGTAAATAAGATGTCCAAATGTGTAGACAAAAACACAGTTGTGGGTGCTTGCTTTTTTAGTTAGTACTCCATCCCGTACCCTGAATGAGGCAGGGGTCCTATAGAAAAAAAAAAAAAAAAACCCAAACCAAAACCATTTATTTAAGATTATTAACTTTTCCGTGGCATGGGAACAAAACAAAGCAAGTGAATATTTGCAGGCAACCTTAATGGCAGCATCCTCTAACTTTTAAGGCATCACCATGGCAACCATGATGAAGTTCTTTATATATGCTGCTTCCTGTTTTTTATAAGTTTGTATAGACAACCTCGGATTCTGTCATAATCCTGTCATTATGTGTGCAGCTACCTGGCTAAGAGTGTATTATCGAGAAGAATTTTGAAGTATGGAGGATTGTGGTCTGCCAAACTAGAAGTAAATTAAATTTAAGAAAGAGTTTCAAAAACAATATGGAAGAGAAAACAGAAATCTTCATTTACAATGTGCGTGAAGAGAATGTTAGGGTTAGCATTACCAGGAGATATGTTATTCTTGCCCTTAAGTATCCCTTCAACCAACCAATGTAAAACACATAACCAGTGGCACCAAGGGATATCTTGCCAGTTATCAGTAGGTTTTTGCTTACAATCGTGTGTATTCATGGCCAACACCATGTGATTCCATTTGTTAATAATCTGGGATTTTTTTTTTTTAATATCTGTTTTAAATCTGCTTGAAGTTAATTTAGTATTTTGCTTTGAAAAAAGATGCAAGTTACTGAATGTGAAAATGGGATTAAATGGTACTGTCTCATGAAATAATGAAGTATTGTACTAAGTACCTCAGAAAGGCCCCATGATATATTCTAGTCCCATGTACATTCACCCTACCATCACTGGCACAAAAAGTCATCATATATGATGAGTCATTATAGCTCTATGATCACAGAGAACATTTTCTACAGTTATTCAATAACCTTCCAAATTACATATTTCACAGAAGTAGGTCAAATTAAGCAGTGATTGAAGAGTAACATTTCTGCAAGTACTCAGCTATTCAGATTTTATCAAGATAATACTGAAGAGAAGTGCTCTGCATATTAAGAATGGGTTATCGTTTTGTAATAGAGATCTAAAACTGCTATGGGTAATGCAAAGGTCTTTTCTTTTGTGACCTCTTTTTAAGCTTCCGCTCTTGCTCTCTTCAGGTGCTATTAACTCATGTTGTACAAGATCAGGGTAAGATCTGAGTCACTGAAGATGTTCATCAGTTCTGCATTAGGGTGAGAGGAAAACAGCGGGGGGACTGAACACAGAGATTCCTGTGCATGTGGAATCCTCTGCACATGTCACAGAAACGCACTGACATTACGCAGCTAGGCTGTATCAAAGGGTCTATTAGTACATGTCTTTGGATAGCAGATTGGCATCTATTCTTTATTTCTTAGTTCTCTTAAGGGACTTAATTTTCAGCCTTTTTTACCCAGTGCACGAAATCGTAAGAATATATACTGTAGATTTGTGTCTACCTTTAATATTGCCCTTTACATTATTTGTTGGCCATTTCATTCCCCACTCGCATTTCCTTCTAGAGCTAAACCAGTCAATAGTTACCACCTGGACCACAGTGCTTATGCCAGTAGAAGCCTGTAGAGTAAATACAGTTAACAATAGACTTCGACTGGATGCACCTGCCTTGGGAAGATGATGCTCCTGGCTCCAAAGAGATGTCACTGACCAGCAGTGACATCACATGTCAGAAAAAGAATTTGGCGTCCCAAGAAGGTACAGCTGCAGCCGCCATTACTTGACTCAGACACAGTAACTGCAGATGAAGGCTCCAGTGTGGAAGGCTATATACCAAAAAAACAAACAAAAATCCCTATGAACTTTCTGTACGAATGCAATACAAGGAGAAAGAGAAGGCTTAAAATAGTACAGCAGAATGATCACAAGGTAACAATATGGCACTGCTGCTCAGCAAAAGAAGTCGAAATTACAGAACATTAGCCACTGAACCATTACCAGATTTTTGTAGGCATATTAGAGGTGGTCAAAAAGAGAATTCCCATTCTGTAGGAAATTCTGTCATTTTGGAATCTGTTCTTATTCTGATTAAAATGAAAAATCCAAATGTCAACGTTTTCTAAGATACAGTTCTAGGGAAATATTTCTTTGGAAATGTCAGAATTACAGCACAAGTTTCTTGTTAACAATGTTGAATCATTAAACTACAAGAGATTATATGTATGTAGATATATCTGCTATTACTTACAATACATGAAATAGTAAAACATCATTCAGAACAGTCAAAATGAAACTATGATTCACAGTATAAATGAAAGATGATGAAATCGTAATGAAATAGTCTTATCATACTGAAGTGAGAAGTCTTCCTGTGACAGTACTTCAGCTAGTTTCAGTAATTATGTAGGAATAATATTATGTTGAATTATATTGTCATATCAGTATGATGGTGAAAATTTGTAAGTCCATTTTATACAAACAAGGCCACAAGCACAGTGATTGCCTGATGTTATTTATTTATTGTTAACTCTAAGGCATTCAGATATTTTCATAGTCAGTGTTTCATAAGGCACCCAGATATGTTTTACGTTACGAAAGCCAGCAATTTGTCTATTGGCAGGTGCAATGAAAATAAGTTTTGATTCCAGTACAATAACCTTAGAACTTAAATGGAATTACTGTTAAATTAGCTAAAATTTTATTACAAAAGTGAATAAATTCTTGCTTCTATATGTCCTTGCATTTGTATTTTCACAGTGGTGCTTATGGGAATTTAGCTATACAACTCCCATAACTGCACTGAAAATTGATCCCTTGGTGTATTATTTTGTAGTCTTCAATAAATAGCAATCTTGAAGTTTATGAGCTAAGTATACTATTTTTTTTGTCTGCTATGTATCTAGGTTTTTTTGGCTGCTGGGAATTAATTTATAAAAGAAACCCTTGATAGACAATACTTCTTGTGCCCTGTAGCATGCTTAGATGAGTAAAAGAGTCTTTTACTGTGGATTTCATTGCTTCAGTGGGTTTTAAAAAGCATTTATTAAATGTAGTGTTTCGTTGAAGGAAAATCACAAGATACAAGAGACAGAAGTCTCACTCTCCTAAAAGCTTAAGCAGTACAGTTTGTCAAGGTCCCCCAGTGCCCTCACCAGAGCTTATCCCTGATCTGATAAAGTGGTGAGGATCCATCAGACTCCCAGAGGAATTGGTTTAGGGCAGTGTGTGTGCATGTGCGCGCACATGCATGCGCATGCAAGAGGGGGTTATCTGTTGCTGGGTGCTGGGCAGTGCCCTCGTTGGGTCTGTACATGGCCAGCATCCCACAGGCGAGCCTTCATGAGGTCTGTGAGACCTGAATGTAAGGTCTCAGACACAATCTTTGGATATTATTGCCCCATGTGGACAGTTTGCAGTTTGTTCAAAAAAGATAAAATTATACTCAAGGACTCAGTTAAACTAGATATGGAAATTAATAAAATCACCAACACAGCAGCCTCCACACTATTTGTTTTGTTAATAAATTCAATTTATTTTCTTCTATTCATCTCATTTTTAGCTATGGTATAGAACTGAATGCCATTTGTTAGGTCACACTTGTGACCTCACCTATTTAATTTCCTGAATAAGCCACCAAATGAGACACCTCAGGCTGCTCACCCCATCAGAGCTGTTTTTACCAGCCTGTCTAGAGATGCACATGTGCACACATACACACAGAAAGCACTTCCCAAGTTATGTTCCAGTGGCAATTCCAGAAATTTTTTCTGATCCATAAAGACCATATGTGTAATTCAATTTTAAAAAGACTTCTGAACACCGATCTTGTTATGAGCATCCAAGATGCAGGCAAGCGTCTGTTGTAACTACACCTTGAACTAGGTCTGCTTCCTTCATACCTGTCTCACCTGCTTTTTGCTTGTAGTACCTCTTTGGATCTCTGAAGAGGGACTCTGCTGTAAATCTGTCACCGAATCCCCCTCCTCCTCTCCATGCTGAACAATGGGGAGAAGCAGTCAGGCCATGCCTGCATCTGCTTACGGCCTTTTCTCTCTCCCCTCTCTGCTCTGACCTCTTGGCCACCTCCATGTACTTCAGCACTAGCAGTCTCATTTACATGCATGTTTCACAGCAGCTCGGTATGACCCCTGTGTTTCCCGTGGTTCCAGGGCTCTAATATGCACTTCCTTCAAGAGCAAAGCACAAACATTTACATCCAGGTTCTTGTCCTTCACGCAGGTTCAGGTATTCCTCGTTAGAGACAGGCAGATAATAACGCTCCCTCTGGTTCCCCATCTTGCACAAATACATTCTACCTTGTTACTGTCATATGCCAGCTGATGCAGTAAATTTTCTCCACAGTTCTCTTGAAAACATATTTCCATTGATTTATTTTAGTCAGTTATCTGACACATTTTTACAGATTTTCTCAACCAAGGCTTACCTGTGTGTGGAAATCCCGTCCTGACTGTTTCTACTACTAGTCCTGGGTGTTTTATGATAAATTAACAACATAGTACCAAATTAATCTTTCAGGTCAGTGTCTCCATTTTCCTTAAATCCTACTCAGTGCAGCCTGGATAATAGAATCAGTTTATGCTACTGCACAATTCAGAACTGCAACATTTAATAAGCCCAAATATTAATTGACTATTATAATACTAGATATCAGCATCCTAAGTAATTACACCTGAATTTTTAAAGTATTATTTTTTCAGACAACATAATTATTTGCAGGTTATTACATAGCACAGAGGATTTGTCTTTGTCAAATACATTTTTTAATTGTTAGCTTTAACCAGTCTCAATAGATCTGATTGCTACCATGCAGAAAAGTAGAAAAAGGTAGATAAGTGAATGAATTTCCATTTCATCCTAATCTTGAAAATTCTTCAGGCAAAGCTATTCAAAGTACAGATAAATTAAAATGTAATTTACTCTTTTCTTCCACTTCAGAAATTAATGCCTGTATTCTTTGTTTAGCCACTATTATTCATATAATGGCAAGTTCTAGGTCACTGCGTGCAGGCAGCTGATATTTAGCAACTGATCTTAGTGGGGCTTAATTGGTTGTCTTCTGAAAATTGTACGTTTCCTAAATAAAGATGAAAATGCATTCCTACTAGCAAATCCTTGTTTTCCAGAAAAACATCTATGAGGGAGCGCTTCAACAAACAAATACAATGAACACTGGTATTATTTCTCGGTTTAATTTTTCTTCAGACATAATCCAATTTTTATTAAAATTTATGGAGATGGCTTCCATGGACTTCAGGGATAAGTGCATAAAATCTTGTTCCTTTATTTGGAATTTATTTGTCAGAATTCTTTTTACAGAGTTTAGGTCCTCTATTGTAATACGATCACTTGAAGACTCCAGTCTAAAACTGGTATGACCAAAAAAACCCCAAAATTCTATGCAAAACATAGGGGTGATTTAATTGCAAAAAGTCAGCATAAAAATCTTTAAACACTCTGTCAGGATAGATTGTTCATCTACCCTGACACCATCTTCTGGAATGCGTCTGGATAGTGGCTCCATGAGGTAGCCTTTTTGCTGGGGGCATAGGGGTATTATTCATTTCTCCACCTTCTCTTTTTTGTCCAAACCAAAATATTAGAGACTTCTCCAACTTTATTTTAGAAATGTCTAATCATTATAGCTAAATTAACTTATTTCGTTTCTATTGAAAAACATTTCTTGCTAGGTCTTTTATTGAGAACTGCAGGTCAGGATCCTCACCCTGTATATCATCTTCGGCTAAAACCATTCTCTCATTCTATATAAAGGATTTTCTTAAGACCTGCAGCCTGAGTGACAGATCTAAGAGACAGCCCGTCCTGTCCATTCACAAAGATAAAACTCTCACTATCTTGCATCCCAACATCTGAAAGGATTTTTTTTTAATTCCAGATTAGAAAAGACAGTCCTCCCTACTAATAACCACAGAGATGCTGCTACACAGATTTTGTTTCTGCTCCATCAAATTTTAACCATTATCCATCTCTTTCTCTGTCTTCCCCTTCTGTACTGCGTTAAATATATTTCCCTTCTCTGTATCCAGTCTGTATCCAGTCTTGCCAGTAGTTTTTCCTTGACTGGACCACAATTATATTCTCTGTCACCCACTTGGGAAAATTTTCAAGCAAACACCTCTGTGCTTGACACTCCCCTTTGCCACTTGGGAGAAGCTACTTGTACACAATTATATTTGTCTTTATCCTTTTTTAGTAAACCCCTTTTTTATTAAATTGCCTGTGAAAAAAAGAAATTGGCAAAAGTCAGGCAACAGATATGGTAGCAGGACTGCCTATCATATTGATGTGCACGGTCTTTTTCTGGTGCTTGTACCTATCTGATGTTTCATCCCTTGCATTTAGAATACCGATTCTTTGCAGAAAAGACCTTTTCTTATTTTTGTTAGTAGTTTCTAATACAGTGGCATGCTAGCCTGTGAGCAGAACTGATGCTAATATAGGTAATGACAATAGCAACATCAGCAACTTACTCTGGGAAATTATCATGCACAGAATGCTCTTATGACTGGAGAACTGCAAAAATGAACTTTTTGCTCTCTTTTCCTTTACAGTGAACTCTGACCTGTCCCCAGTTTGCAACATATGCACCGCAAAATTAGTTAAGATTCTGGTCCAGTGCAAGGTATTACATGTTGCCTACAGTTACTTTATGAAAAATTTATCATTTAACTTTCTGCCATTTACATTAAAGCAATTAAAGCAGTATGAGTTACATACAGTCTTCAGGCAGTCTCTTCTGCATCACACTGATCTTGTGTGTACAGGAATGAGACACTGCAACCAGTCACTTGTGCTGTGACTGAATGATGAGCTGGAGAGCCTCTACACTATGGAGCAAACTAGAGCAAAGAATACATAGCTCCAGCAGATCAGTATGCCAGATGAACTCTTTCAGTGTATATCTGGAATTATTTCAGACGACTCTAAAGTCATGTGAAGTGTGTCAATTGCCACATAACAAGGTGCAAGCATTACAGTGAAGTGTTTCTTTACAATGTGTTACCGCTTTTACTTATTTCTTTGGCATTGGTGCATCTGACTGTGAAAGAAGTAATAAGAATGAAGAAAATCCGCAGTCTTATGTTGCTTTCTGGGATTGTTAAACCCAGGACAGGAAGAAGGCACTAGATTCACAAGGCAGACTAAAAGCATACAAACTTGAGGAAAATGTGGTAACTTAAGCACCAAGGTGCTTGAGGCAGGCAAAGATTTAGATATATAGGTGTTATCTAACTTCTAGAAATATAAAGGGTGTTTTACCACCTAAAGCCCCCTTTGAATATAGGCAACATTCAAATTTTTAAAATGCTAATTTTAACCAGGAAGATCACCTTTAAGAAGCTACTCTTATTTCATGTTTAACCTATGTTGAAGAACGCAAGCAGTGTGATAAACAGGCCATTTAAGGACTAGGTTTTACTTTCAGTGAAATTTGCAACATATGTTTTCCTACATGTCCAATAGAATATGCTTCAATTCTTTCTCTCAATATAATGAGGAAAGTGAAACTTAAATCAAGGTATGGGAAGACTTCCAAAACCCATTTTCTTACAGTGTCAGAGGTCTCCATTGCTTAGTATAAGGTTTCTCAGGAGCAATTCCCCTATAGTCCTTAAAGGCAAGCTATAAAAAAGTATTCCAATATCTACAATATGTTTTAAGTAGAATTTAGAAATCTAAATCCCAAAGAAAGTTCTGTAAGAACACTGATTAACCTAAGAACTGCTTAAATGTCCAGGAGCCTATATGGGATTCATGATCTAGATACCTAGATATCTACAGTGTCCGTAAGGGTTTCCTCTCACATAATTTGGATCTACATGTGTCAGCATTTAAGTCTGAGCTGGTCATTCAAACTTTATAATGAATGATCAAAAATCCATAAGGTACAATGCTGTTCTATTTTAGGCATTAACATTAGGATGAGATCTATTATGCCATAGAAGTACCCATTTCACTGCCCATAAGAAGATTCTACTTTGTATGCACACATATTTGCTCAAATGACTCAAACTCTGATGGGTCTACATTTTTATTAGGAAACTTAATTCGATGCCTATTGCATGTGCCCAGATTCACCTTCATGGAATGGTTCAGCAGCTTTTGAGTGCCTCACCTGTGCATAAGGCTGTTTCTAATTCAGCACTAGACCTAGATCTCCTGAGGTGAGGAATCTAGTAGGCACAATCTCAAACCATCTATGCTAGAGTGACAACAAAGAGCAGATTGCTGAGGATAGAAATCTGTGTTGGATCATGCAAATTCCAAGGCATGAATGAGGTACATGAGAAAACTGTTTTAGACTCTGAAGTTTTGTCAAACCTAAGAAAATAATTTCCTGCTGGATCAGTGGATTGCTTCTTCAGCATGAGGATGGGCGTAAACACCCTCTAGACCATTACATTTGTTCTGGGTAATCACATATTTCATGCTGACTTGTGACTTCCATACCCAGAGCCTGGCATGAAGGAATGGTAATACGCAATATCTGTTGTGAAATTTACTGCTTAAGTCTCAGTGCTTAATGTTTGGTGAAGGGAGGGTTCATCTACTACAAACCAACCCGTTCATGTTCAGGATTACAGAACAGATGAAATTCTTCAAGAGAGGAGAAAGACCCTCATGTGAAACTAACATAAGGCAGTACACTTTTTGGACCTATTAGGAAAAGAAAAATCTGTGGTGCCATGTGCCCATATGCCTATAAATATATGTTACATCTGTGTAGAGTTATCTTTATTTTGAAAGTGATTATCTGACAGAATGGTTCCTATTCCAGTAGGCCCACCTTCTCTCTATGGAGTCCCATAGTTGTAGTACTTGTCTGGCATAATGTTTTGAAACTACAGATGCTCTAATAGCAAAAATGTACTTCTGGGACACCAGAAAGTGGATACAAAGCCAAACATGAAGGGATACATTTCCTTTTTAAAACTGAAATTGTCTCCTGTGAAAATTACAAGAATTTTTTTTTTTCATATCTCAACAATCAAGACATAGTAGGACAGACACTACAATCATAAAGCAAACAGTGTGTATCTTATCTCTAGAAGTGCAAATATATGTAGTATTTACATTCACACTTTCTGAGGCAGCTTTTGCCTGAGGGAGGCTCTCAATTATTACAGCTGTACCAGCTCCAAGGATCTAAACTAAAGCTAGACATGAGGGTAGCATGAGAAAGAAGTATGGACTGCTTCTTCCTGTGCCCAACAATGGTAGTATGGTAATACTGGTAATATTGTTGAATCTAAACTTGATTGGCAAAACTATCTGGTTTACTATGAAATGACCATGTAGTAGAAAGATGCATTTCCCTTTATCATCACATTTCATCAGCACAAAGCAATATCAACAGATCATTCTGCCTAGGAAAATACTCCATTGTTATCACTTACTCGCTTGAATTTATTTTTGCATTTAGAAGAATGGGAAATAACCTGCTCATGCTCAGTTTTAAAAAAACTGGGTCAAACATTTGGAGATGTATAGAGCATGTTGTTCACAGAAATAATACACTATATTTCATCTGTTGTTTTAGGATCCGATCATTCCTCTAGTGAATTAGTTACTTTACAGAGGGGAATCTCAAAGATAACATTCAGTATTTCCCTGGGAAACACCTACTCTAAGAATGATACTTTCTCCTGTGCAGTTGAAATAAAAATTCCAGTGGGAAAGGGGCATCACAAATGAAGCCTCTTCATTACTCATCCAAAATATCAGATTGCTGTTAAGCTATAGGGGAAAAGAACCCTGAAAAAAAGACTTTGTAATCAAAAGTAAAGAATGGAGACTAGGGACAAGGGCTGACCAAATTATCTAAGACACTGCTTCCTTCACTGTGCTTTGCAGACAGAAAGTGGTCCATGAGGTACAAGTGTACTCATGAAGTTGCTCGGGAAATGTTTAGGTTTGATAGTAGTCCACAGTCCAAAATTCCTGAGGAGGATATTCCATGCTGTGGAGGTTTTGGATCATGCTATGAAAGTAAAATAGGAAAAAAAAAAAAAACCAACAGACAAGGAGAAATATAAAATTGAGCAGAAGATTGACTGCGGAGATGTGATGATTTGAGAGGAAGTGAAAATTAAAAAAATTGCTAGATATTCCCCACTACAGCAAACTTGCAAATATCCTCCATCTACTACAAAATTCCTGAGAAAAACATCTTGTTATAGCATGTACTCATTGAGCTTCCCCTGCACATGGGTTTATCAGACTAAACCAGACCAACTTAGTGGCACAGTGAACTGGCTAATGAAGGATGAATCTCATTAATCACTAGGGAAATAGTCTTCAGGAAGGTGATTTTCTAAATCATTCATTTAGATGAAAGTACTGAAAGCTTTAGATTGAAAGCCTGTCAAGGCACAATCATGGTTTATCTGTGAATCTCACTAAAAAGTTGTCTACAAAAACTATGTGTGTGTGGGACGAGGGGGAGTTAACTGGATTTGTGCCTCCTTTCATTTCTGTGGGATATTCAATAGAACTTAATGTTTATTAATTTTATTGTCTCAGAATGGTCTGCATTAAGGATTTTGGTCTTCTCTGGTTTTGCCAGAGAAGACATTGATGCTCATGTCTCTGATCCTTGCCATTTGTTCTCACAGCCAGAACAGCTATTTTCTGACTGGATTTTTTCACATTTTTTTTAAATCACTTGGCACTTGCATATATATGGTCTCTGACATGGAGGTGGGCTACGTGGTCCCTGTCATTAGTTTTCAACAGAAAGAAACAAATGAACTAGAGCAATGAATTCTGTAATAGGCTCCCTGACAGCTATAATTTAATTTCAGAAGCTCATAGCCTTTGCATTTTACTCACAAGGTCCTATTTGAATTCGCTAGTGAACAGTCATGCATTCAAGCATAATTTGTTGTCTAAGGCATATAATTTCTTTAAGCTCCTACTGAGATCATTTTCTATTCCGGTAGACCTCAGAGGGTATAACCTCTGGATGGGAAGCTTGCCTTTAAGAATGACATTGTGCTTATGACCACAGGAAACAAATATTGCAAGTTGTTCTCTGAACTGAATAGCTAGGTTACAGTCCTGGTTTTCACTACAAAATCCTGATGTTTAATGTTTAAAAATTTCTATTTTCTATGCATCTGTTCACTATATGTGAAGATTCAGCCATAGAGTCATCCTGTCCTTCAATAGTCATTTTCAAAAAAGCTCAGCAACAACAACAGGCAGGAAACATTTGAAAAACTTTATTCTCTTAAAAAGACTGAAATTATTTCAGCTAGGAAGAGCAGGGTGATGCACAGTTTCAAATGTTTAACATCCTGAATCCTATAATAAATTTTGCATTTTATATGTGCCTGGAGTATATATGAATATGAACCTCTTGGATCATTCAGTCCAGTAATGTACTACTGCAGGCAATTATGTCATGCCATACACTATAGTTATCTAAATGCAACATGACATTTCTGCATCCATTAGGGATGCAAAATCCAAGGGTTATTTTAGATTTGCCCATTAGGAAGTTATCCTAGAACGGTAAATTGCAGCTCCACTGTCCTCTGCTCAGAGGCCACTCGAAGCTGATCCACTGATGCCCTGCAGTAAATGAGAGGCAGCTAACCCCTCTTCCACTAAATGAAAAGCTGCCTCGCTTTGTCTTGATTCTGCCGAGAGAGTGAGCCCACATGGGGGCAGACACTGTGAGTGAGTGAGTGAGTGAGTGACCCCTTATATATGTGGGGTGATAAAAGCCCAGTTACCTTCCGTGGAAGTAGAGCAAGTTAGCTTACATTTACTACTGGAAAGAAGAAGCTTCTTATCACAGTGAGAGTATCCATGCTTTTATACCTCATTAACTTGGGATGATTCAAAGTAGCTTATTCTGAACTTGTTTAAAATACTTTTACTAACCTGACCTTGCGAATTTTAGATTCAGGTCTTTTTTGGTTGGGTTAAACACAATGACCTGACATCTACCTTGAAATAATGACTTGTGTTCCTTTATAGGAAAGTCTTCAGAAACCAACTTTCTGATCGTTAGACATTTGTTTTTGAATTTCCACTTAAATTTATTCATGATGAGTTATACTTGTTTGTTCTTAGGCTAACATTTCCCTTCAGTTTACGTAACATTTATTCCCCAGTGCACTTACAAGTAGCAGTCTTGTCCCTTCACAGCTTCTGTTTTGCTAGACAAGATGAAACTCATTTATCTCACCCTGTGTGTTAGATTCCCTTCTCTGATACAGCTAGTAGCCTTTCTTCACATCTGCATTCCTAATTCATCTGCCTTGCACATGTGTACAACGTGTACATTATTACCAGTGAAGTTTCAATAGGGTCTTTTAAAAAGGAATTATGATCCTCATGTGTATTAGAATATCCTTCCTAAAGCAACTTCAGATAAATTAACTTTTTCGGTATCACAGTGTATTAGTTGTTCATAAGTATCTTGTGACTATCTAATATACTTAGGTGACTGTCTCCCTGTGTTGCTTCTGCTTACTGATCTCACAGCTAAATGCAAAAAGTCATGGGTTTTAATTTTTCTTGTTGAATTTCTGCTCATTTCTATTAGCTCAAGAACATCTAACTTTTCTCATACAATACCCCAGTCCTTCTATATTGACAATGTCCTTGAACTTGTGTCATTGTCAAATGCCAGTAACAAAAAACAGATTTCATGCCAACTTCATGAGCTGAGGAATGCTCTACTCACATCTCCTCACTTTACATCCTCTTTTCATCACAACCAGCTACCTTCTTGTCTTTAACAATTTCATACTAATTCAGCAATTTTTCTGTCAACCACTATCATCCTTAATTTAACTGCTTTTCCACAACACTGTACATTTTTTTTTTTTAAATCCTACAAGACCAGATGCTTTATCAAAGAAATATAGAAGAGTAGGTTGGCACTCCTACACTGGGAATATAATTGCTCTTAACCCATCTTCCATTATGCAGTGGCTTTAGTAAATTCCTCCTTCCATACCTGTTCTGCAGCCTGGCATACTATGACATCAAACTAATGAATCCATGCTCTTCATGGACATATCTGGTGGTTTGGTTTTTTTTTCCCTGAAGACATAATTCCTGCTTTTTTTCCTATTTATAAATTATAAGAAAGTAGAGTTTGGTGTTCCTTGGCTTTGCAAGAATACCGTATTAAACATCTCAAAAATGTTTAGGTTACTGGTTAGCTGAAGAGGCTCCATGTTGACATTTTGACAAAGATTTTATGTCAGACAAGGGTGTGTGGAGTACTAGAACTAAATAGATGTTAACTAAACTCCAAACAGTTTAGTCAATATGACTTTTCCTTTCTCATTCATGCAGGACCCTTCTGTCTTGTGATTAGAAAGATAACTCCAAGACTTTCAAGATCTGAACATATAACAAGAAAAGATCCAATAAAATTGACTACATTTGGCCTATAGACCCATATAGTGCACCAAAAAAATCAACTCTTTCTTTTTCATATCACCTGTAGTAATAAATCTGAACAATACATAATGAAATAATATTAGGTATCAACAAAAAGATTCCCTTGTAAATGCCCTGTATGATCAGGCAACACTGTGACAACATTTCATCCAAATACTCTTAAGAGTCACTAGGTCTTTTAAACTTTGGAGATGCATTTGGGTTAACAGGTATATTTTAAATTAATAAAGTGTATTTTTAAAGTGAGGTAAAGAATTGCAAAGAGCTTGGATGGCCTGACTTCTTGTCTAACAGAAACCAGATGTTGTCAGTGGTCTAACTCCATTAGGTTATACTTGGTTTCTGTACTCACACGCAGAATAAAAATCAGACTCATGCAAGGCCACTCCATCAGTGCTGAATGGCCCAGCTGGTTTTAAAGATAAAATGAAATCACAAGAGGTCAAGCAATCACTCAGTGAAAAGAAAAATGTAGAAAAGCCTGGAAAAAAGCTAAAGATGAGGATCTGCATTTTATCTTTTTACTGATTGGACACATTAAACATGAACTTAGTGTCTATAATGAAAGCTATGGTAATATCACTGGTAGACACAGAAAAGGCAATTTTAAAGAGTGTTTTGAAAGAATAGGCTGAGTTTACACTGTGTTACAATTCAAAGAAATGAAGTCACTTTGCATCTAGTATAGAAAACCCTTTAATGGGGTCACTGCAACAAAACCGTCATTTCTTTCATCATATGAACCCCGCAGAGTGTCACAAGAGATATTGGCCCCAATCATCCTCTTCATTTAACTTGGTTTACATCGGGTCAGTAAAGCAAAGCATTCTAGTGCTAACCTGCTCAGCACAATCTATTCAGCTGCAAGTGGAAGCTGTTTATTGCCTGTACACAGCTATTTTAGTATTACTGACACAGAGAATATAAACAGGAAGGAAGATGTGCCAGGAAAGCTTCTGTACGCTTCACTTGTCCCCCAAAAATGGAGCAATGTTTTAGTGTCAGTCAGAGATGCCCTATAAAGTGCAGAGCAGCCATGATCTTCCTCAATCTACATTAGCAGGATGATGTGCTGTCTTTGCTCCATCTTCCCATGTGGCATGTCCTGGTTTCACTCTGTGTCCCTTGGCTACACCATGTCAGAGAAAATCTTTGGGGCAGATTCATACATCAAGCAAAAGGATATTTATGAACTTCTGTTAGGTCATTTCCCTTTTATGTATAAATGTTCATGACGTTTTATAGGCCAAATAGCATATTTTATACGGTTGTCAACAACATTCCAGAAAAAGCTTTTGTCAGTTAAAGGAGTTTATTTTCAAAGTACCCAGTACAGATAAATATATACTTCAATTTCTTGAAAGTTATGTATCAAAAAATATTTTCCAGAAGAATAAAAACATCATTCTCAAGGCAGATAGAAAAGAAATAAGATAATTTCCTTTCCATCAAATAATAAGTGTATAAAAATGCATTAAAGTATTTATGTCTGGAAAGACATTTCAATATAAAAAATCTAACCATTTTGCAAAATCTATAGGCGTGGAATATATGAAACAGGAAAGAATTACACTGTCTTGAACATCGAATTTAACTTTCCATTAGCTTATGTTGATGATTAAATTATGCTGATGTGAGGGATATTGTGCCCTTGAGCCAAAGTTTAACAGTCCACTTACAGTCTAGTAATAGAGATTTTAAGGAATGATGATTCTGTCATACTGCTGGTATTATAACAGATATATTTGGATGGCTGTTCACATACAAATGTATTTAAATGAAATGAGCATCATATCGATCATGATCTGCAACACATCTTGGATTTTTTCTGTCACTTTATCTATTTAAATTACATCTAAATTATAAATACTGTGAATATCAGCAGTTAAAGTAATATTAGCCTAACAACAAAGGAGATAGATAGCAGAAATATTTTGTTACTTCACTGTGACCTACAACATCATTGCATTTTGTGATATTTTTGCCAGAACTTGGCTCGCCATTTTCACTTTGTAGAGATTTTTGCATCATTCTTAAAATTCATTCTACTGCAGAAGCACAGACATTTGTTGAGAGGCAACATATCATGTGCCACAAAATGTGTACTTACTGACTGCATGGTCTATAAGGCTCTGAAATAAGGTGCCCAATGTTAATAACTGCCATACAATAATAATTCAACTTTAACATTACAAGGTTTTTTAAAGTTTTTTTTAACATCATAGATGCGAGGCATTTCATTCACTTCACTTGGTTTGACACCTTACCTGCTTGTATCCTACCCTAGCGATGTTTTCTTAAAAAATTTTTCTGAGGAAAAGTAACAATGACTAAACTTCAAAACTATATGCAGTAGCAGGTATATGCCTTGAAATAAAATATCCTCTTTTCCTAAGGACATTTTCTGCTTTTTCCCATTTCCAAAATTATGAAAAGGAAAAAAAAAAAAGGTCAATCAAATCACAGACTTTATTAGCAAAAGCTGTAGATAAGTAAAAATGATTCATTATCTAGGCTTCTGGAAAATCTTTCAGAGTAAATATAAGTGTTTCTGCATAAGAAAAATCACTAAGTTTTTGGAGTAAACCAAGCTGTTCCTCTTTTTAAGTGTAACACGACCTGTGCAACTCAGCAGGGAGAAAAGGGCCAATTGCATAGTTTAGATGTGCTGAACGGCAAAGAATACACATGGAAAAACAGTATATGCAGATCTCACTTGAACACCTCCCTGATCTGAGAATAAATAAATGTATGGAAGAGTAGCTGTGGGTCCCAAAGCCCTGCAATTAGTTAAAACAATCATAGGAGCACAAGAGCAAAATATCAGTCTGTCTCAATGTTCTCCCTCTGCCAGTGGCTAAAAGAGGATTCCTGGGGAAGAGTACAGGAAGCATGACCTGTACAAAGTGATCATTTCTAGAAAAGAGTAATTTAGTACCTTGGGCCAGAGGTTGCAGTTGAACCATAATGTTAAATGGTCTCCAATGAAGCCCAACTTTATGAATTTCTTTTTGAACCCATTTATACTTTGACCTCCACGAGACCTGTGGCAATGAGATCCACAGTTTAATAATGGAGAAATAGTGACAAACTGTTCCCAGTTTACCTTCTCCACACAATATATGCTTTTATGAACTTCCATCGTCTTTCCCTTCAGCTGTCTCTTTCCAATCTGAAGACTCATAGACTGCTTTGTCTGTCTTTACACTTCTGCTTTTACAGCACCCTGTGGCAATGAGTTCCACAGTTAAATAAATGAGGAAACAAAATAAAATTATTCCCATCTTTCTTCTCCACGCTATTTACAATGGTACAAACCCTTATGTTATCTTTCTTGAAATTGTCTTTTCTAATCTGAAGAGTACTGGTCCATTTTATAGGTAAGCTTCACTTTTTAATAGGAGGTTGCTTCAAACCTTTAATCATCTTTGCTACACTTCTCTGTGCCTTTCTTAGTTCTTAGTTTCTTTTTGATAAAGGAAGACTAGAACTTGCAGAAGTTTTTAAGTTAAAGGCACGCCATGCATTCTTAGTGGCATAATAATTGCTCTATTTGCTTTTCATTCCTTTTCAAATAATCCTAAACAGTCTATTTGCTTTTCTGACCGTTGTGGAGCATGTGATGAGCTTTTCAGAGAACTACCTAATAAGATCTTTTTTTTTCTGAGTGATTTTAAGTAATTTAAAGTCTATCATTATGCATATATTTTTCCCCATGTGCATTGCTTCTTACTTACCCACACTGAATTTAATTTACCTTTTTTTCACCTAATCATTCCGTATTGTAAGACTGTCCTGTCTCTCTAGGCAACCAGCTGTAGTTTCTACTATAAGAATATTGTTTCAGAGGCAGATAACAAGGGTCAATCATGCAGACCTGTTGTCATATGAGAGAAGCTAGTTATTGTCTTTCCTGACCTGTATTCAAGAACCAATGATAAGGTACATATATTTATCCACTTTACATCTTTATATGCATCTTTATGGCCAGACTGATATAAAATACAGATTGATATAAAACATACATTTTTATTTGAATTACACTTTATAATGAAATGTACGCAATGAGTTAACAAAGCTGGGGTGAGGAGGGAGGATTTACTTCTTGCTAAGGCAAAACCTGTTTATTAGCTAGCAAAGTAGACAAAATGACATCTGATTTAACAAAGACACATTAGCATTTCCAAGGATGTGGATTAATCCACTTCTTTGGATTAAGAGACATGACAAGCTGTCTGTCTCTTGCAGAAGGAAGACATAAAAAAAGTTTTGGGGAAAGAGATTATATGTCTGGAACCTTGGAGGATTTCAAAGGAGAGATTGGCTGTAAAAGCTAACACGTGTCACCAAGACAGGGTACTCTTTCATAATGCAACATGAGGAGCATGATAAGCAAAAATAGAAAACCCCTGACAATCACTTTGTCTGGACAACTTATCACGAATCACCTAAATATGAGAAAAAGGAAGAAAAAATCCATTTCTCACCTTAACATTAAAGGAAGCAGGTTAAGCATAGTTTTTCTTTCTTTCCACCCCACCCCCTTTTGTAAACGTTTGTAGCTGTTTTGCCTCTTTCGTATGTTGCAAACAAAATAATTTATTCAGCATTTTACTTACCATGGTTTGAGTTAAATGCATGGCAGAGTGAAATACAACTGGTAAGTGAGTAACAATAAGGCATTCCTCACACAAAAGTGAAATAAATCTATTAAACAAGATTCCTAAGATGCCTATGACAAAACTCAGACTCCCAGAATATTATTCTGAGTATCCAAAGCATAAAAGGGTGTGCCCATTTTCATCTCCTTAAAGCAGAGAGAGGAGTGGCAACTGGTGTGGGGTGAGGACGTCAAGAGAATGGTTGGTGTTTCCTGTAACTATTTGGAATCAGGATGGTTTTCTGTACCAGGGACTCTGACTGAACCCTATAAATGCCTTGTAAGTTTTCTTCAGCTGCTTTTTATGATTGAGTATGAGAATTTTTCACTTCATTATTGTTCACCCTTGTGACTTTATTTAATGAGGTACTGAACAGCAGAGATCTAAGCACAAAGTCTTGGGTATAACTTTTTTACCACTAAGAAAACTGTTCACCTATCCCCACTTTATGTTTCTTACTATTCAGTAATCTTCTAATACTTACAAGAGGACCTTCCTTTCTTCTTATGCTTTTTGAGGTTTGTTTAAACCCTAGTTGAGTATCTCACATGCATCAATTACCCACACACTCAGTGATTCCTTCTGATACACCTGTGTAATGCATCTTAATTCCAAGTCACCTGTTCCATGGTGTGGAACATTTTTCCATGTATTTATACATCCTATTCTTTATTATAGTTTTTAACAAGCTGCCTGATATGGAAATCTGGTCTATAATCCTAAATTAATTCTCCAAACACTTTTCAAGTTTTAAATCCTCTTTTCCTCCCTCCATTCCTTGAATCAGGTTTGCTATAAGCAGTAGATTATACCCCAATTAGAAATTTATCCGTTTCATTTTTGAGTCTCATGAACTTTTGGGTAAATGTCATTAATTCAATCTTTCTCTATTTTTGTTTTCAGCAAGTTCATAGAGTCTTAAATATCCAAGATAACAGTCACAATTCTGGTCGGACTAGAGATCTAATGACCCTTCCTTTTGACCACATATTTCGGGGTAGTTCCTGACTAGATACATTCAGTGACCAGAATATTTCTGTGCTGAACTATAATATTTTATATTATACACCACTTCATCTGAATAAACCAAAAATCTTTTCAAGTGAATTAAAATGCTATCTTAATATAAATTAGAGGAACCTCCTTTACAAGCTAAGTGGAGAGTTGTTGTGGTTTAGCCCCAGTCAGCAATTAAGCACCACACAGCTGCTCACTCACCCTCCCTGCCCTGGTGGGATGGGGGAGAGAATCGGAGGAGCATCTTATCTCATGGGTTGAGATAAGAACAGTTTAATAATTGGAATATAATAATAATAATAATAATAATAATAATAATAATAATAATGAAAACAACAAGAGAGAGAGAGGAACAAAACCCAAGGGAAAAAAAAGAAAAACAGTAATACAACTGCTCACCACCCGCCAAACAATGCCCAGCCAGTCCCCGAGCAGGGACTGCTGCCCCGCGGCCAACTCCCCCCAGTTTCTATACTGAGCATGACGTCATACGGTATAGAATAGCCCTTTGGCCAGTTTGGATCAACTACCCTGGCTATGCCCCTTCTTAGTTTCTTGTGCACCTGGCAAAGCAGGGGAAGCTGAAAAGTCCTTGACCAGTGTAAACACCACTTAGCAACAGCCAAAATATCAGTGTGTTATCAATATTATTCTCATACTAAAATCCAAAACACAGCACTATACCAGCTACTAGGAAGAAAATTAACTCTATCCCAGCCGAAACTAGGACAGGAGTAAAAAGTAAAGCTAAAATATCATGATCAATGAACAGAGATTAATTAAATTCTTCACTGTTTCTATATATGCCTCATTCAAAGTCTTTGAATCAACCACCAACCACCTCAGCAAAAAGCCTAGAGTGCCATTCTCTTTCATGTTCTAAAGCATCACCAAAAGATGATCAGTCAAAAATCTGAATTCACAAAAATATCAGCCTTCATTATGAAAGCCTAGCAAGTTCTGTCTTTTGCTACAGAAAGATATAGATGCTTCTGTATGATGAGTCATTCTTTTTCTACTGTAGTAGGACTGTTTCCTGTGAGAGGATATAGTCCTCTAATTTCTGCATCTTTTTATTGCCATCCTGAGGTGAGACAGTGGGGTTGTTTAGGAAATTCAGGGAAGGGGTTAATTTTGTTCCAACCCTGAACACTCAAGAATATTTTTGTTTCACCATGTCTCAGTCTTCCTACACAGCAGAGAAGACTTTGAAATTTTTTTACTTTAGTCAGAATGACACAGGTACCAAAAAATAATGTGGTTTGGAGATGAGCATATAAGGGTGAGTCACCTTTCCTAAAATGGATGTCTCTGATGAATCAGGCTTTGGAGGTCTATATCTCTCCAGTGAGAGCTTCATTCTCTTGAAGAAGTCCTCAACTGGCTTTGTCTAGTCACTGAACTTCCCACTAAAGTGAGAAGAATGGAGTTCTACTCACACAGTGCTGATTGATAGATAAAATGACCACTTTTTCACTTTAACTTGTCTAAAGTATGCAGCAAGAGCATTTTCTTCTGGCCATACTTCTCTTAACACCAAAAAAATAATTTAAAGCCAGATGAGGTGAACTGTAGATTGCATAGATGTCTCTCTATTGACTCATAGGAAAAAAAAAGCTTAACATATTCATGAAGATTTGATGACATTTTTACAAAATTAATTCAAACAATAATCCTTTCACTGATTGCTAACCATGGATAGTGGCATAAACTGAAAGAGATTTTAGAATTAGTATAAAGAGAACACTTGTATATCAGCTTCTTTCCAGGTAAATGGGGAGAAGTAAAATGGCACGGCGAATTGGCAGAGAAACAGCCAGATTAACTATGAAAATTAAAGCTTTGTAGAACAGTCCTTAGAAGAGAAGTTATTTCATCTTTTTTTATTAAAAATTTTAATGAATTTCTAAGCATTTGAGTAAAATACAAATATAATGATTAAACATACAAAGCAACCCCTCAGATTAAAAGCGTTTTAGCAGCCAGCTGAGACAGCTATAAACAGAGGCATTATAACCACGGATGTACTGAAGAAAAAGTATTTAGTTTCCGCTTTTGAGAAGGTTATATAATGGCATACAAAACTGATTGATGTGGTGCACAGGAAGCAACATATCATCCTTCTAAGCAGAAGGATTTTTAAGCATGTTCATGTGTTATTTTACAACAACAATCCATCTAGAGCCATTGCAATATTCAGTACTGTATGAATTTTTACTGTAAGACCTCATAGAATTTTCTGGAAATCCAAAATTATCTAAATAAATTATTTCTAGCTGATCTTTCTCTCATCTCAAAATTCAAAGTGCAATCACTATATAAGTGGTATCTTTTTTTCTTATGAGAAATAGCTAAAATAGAACATATAGGAACTAATATAGATATGAGGTAGGATTCATTGCTCTAATGTCTGTATGGAAGGATACAACTGGATCCAAGCTAGTAACATGTGGTCAAGGAGAGAAACAGGAATTATCAGGGAGCAATTCTCTTGGCTGCGGTGGGTATCTTTAGAGAGGGGAAGTATACAGCTCAATCTCACTTTGTGGTATCCATTTCTCTCCAACAATTATACTGGTAGCCTAAGGAAATTACCTGCATCTAGCTTTTAGATACCTGAATTTAGGTGAGATGAAGCATGTCTTTATTGACTGTTACACAGAGACATTGTAGTTAAATGAAGCGAACAGATGAAAGTGGGTCAATGGGGACAGAGAAGATAACAAGAGTCTCTAATTCTTTCTAAGGACATTTTACAAATAAAAGCAAACAAAAAAAAAAGCCCCAATGACTACACTGCTGTCATGAGACCACGTTACCCTCTACACATTTTGCACTTACACGATCCCTGGTCTGCTGTGGTTTTACTGGTGATGCACTACTACAAAGGTGTGCTGCCCCTCTCTTTTCCCCATCAGCAGGTCAGCAGTAATCCTCTTCATGCAGAGATTATGTATTGCGTGTATTGTACTGGGTATGTGTTGTTAGTATGGGCCCACTGACTCTGCTTCCAGGTCACAAGCAGGCAAGTAACAGTGCTTGCCTAAGGCAAAATGACTTCACTGCTTTGCTTCTTGGGGGAGAAAGCTATTTATCATTGCATCCTCAGAACAAATTTCTCTAACATGGGGAATATTACAAAGCAATTTCTTTATAAAATAACCTTCCTGTTTGTTCTCATGTAATTGCATACTTCCCCTCTCTAAGAAAGAAATTGTATATAAATAGATTCTACTGGTTTAGCCACTGATCTTCATTTTATCCAACACTGTGCAAATCTCATTCTTCCAGCTGTAAAGCTACCCTTTTCTTTTGATCTTTGCACTTTGTCTTTGGTCACTTATCTCCAGAACCTTGCCCCCTCTGCCCTCCCAGGTTCCCTCAATCTCTTACCATTACAGATACAAAGAGATGGAGACTGCAGCTGGAGAGGGTATAAGAACACAGATTTATACTAAACGTTGAATACAACTGGTATTTAGACAAAGAATTTGCCTGCAGCCAGTAGGAGAATGAAGTAGATTAAATTGGTTTGATGTTGTAAAGAAGTGAGTGACATTTTTATATTTTAATTAAGTGAGAGTAGCAACTAGGAGAGGATAGGAATGCAAGAGCAGGGAGGAGAGAGAAAAAAAAAGGAAACAAAACAGCAGCTTGCAAGAAAATATGAATAAATAAGATTACTTTTTAGATTCTGTATTGTAAATCAGGGGATTATAACAGGATGAATACAAGATTTCGAAGCTAACAGGAAACATAAGCAGGATTTCAATTATAATATGTTCGAAATGACCCTTTTATCCTAGAGTCTGCAACAGAAAATAATCCGTCCATCAACAAAGCTAATTTTAAAAGGACATTCTGGGTATTACTGTTATTTAATGTACCTGTTTTAATATCCTGGTTTTTCATCAGAATTGATATATCATGGGTCAGATTCCATTTCACTGCACATGCTGAGTAGTCATTCCATACTTATTGAGCAGTCACACTGATTTCAAGGAGACAACTTAGCAAGTAAGATGCTACTCAGTAAAGCTCAGACCTGACCAAATGTTTTTGTCTGTCTATCCAGTCAAGGTGCTAAATGTAATACAGGAAAATATTTATGAATTATGCCCCCAAACCTTCCAATACTCTATTTGGCTGTTTTATACAAAGAAGTACTGGTGTACTTCGATGTTAAATCATGGAGATCATGGACCAGATTACTTCTGTCCAAATTTAGGCTTGTACAGGAGATCATTGAGCAAAAAAACCTAACCAACCAGAGCTTCTACATTACTCATGGAGGGATGAAGGTTTCAAAAGGGGCTGACTCAGATCCAGTGTAGTTGGACCTCTCCATTTTTTCAGCATGGTAGTAAAAGTTCCCAACTATGCCAAATGGTGTCTGTTAAATGTCCACAAAGGTACATTTTTTCTTCTTAGTATATTATGGTTCTGTGTGGTTTTTAACATAAACTTTTCTCAAATAACTTTGACATTTTTAATATCATAAGCTAATGCTAAACTTTATCCGTTAAGTATCCATAATATGAATGCCAAAATATTCTAGTTGCCTAACTAGTTTCTTATAAAAAGATCCACTACCTTTAATTAATGTTATCAGAATATTATCCACCCAGAAAGTATGAAAGAAAAAATTGCCCTCTAGAGGTGCCTATCACTCTCACTACCTGAAGAATAAACTTAGATGACCCATTTAAATTAAGCACCTAACCTGCTGACGTTCACGTGTGTGTTGAGTCTTGCATTATGAGGGTTTTGAAGCATCCAACTTTGACAGCCATACAGAAGAAGCAACGGTATATAGTATTTAATAGTATCTGACAGATTTGTCAATGGACTTTCCTATGACACAGAAGCTTTGGAACTTGTGTAATTGTGGAATGCACTTTTTGCAAGAATGGCCAACTTCTACTCTTCATTTCATCCCTTATTATCACTGTCAATGCAAAGACAAATTCATTGATCAGCACTCTGACCAAAGAGGTACTGAAAGTGCCAACCTTGCACTTTAATTGATCTGGCTTTTGTCACTCCTTCCTCTTTTCTAAAATGTATTTACATTCTGTAATTCTTATTGCAAGTCATATCTCCAAATGATTTCTTGTGGTTGAAATCTTAAATTCAGACATTATGCTTTAGTCAGAAGTATTAACTTTGACTCAAGTTAAAGTGAAATTATCATCATGTTTTCGATGTAAGCGCCACTAACTACACTGTAAACACCACAAACTTCTTTGTACCGTTATATATGTTAGGTGCAGAGACAGAAAGTAATCTTTATTTTGCAATACCCAGATGTTTCAGGGACTTTTTATCATAATACTTTCTGCAGCCAGAATAGGCATTCTTATTAACAAGATTATCAGTCTTCCTTTTTCAAATGATCTTTAATATTAGTGTCTGGAGGTAAAAGGAACGGCAAATATGCAGATGCAACTATTTATCATGCCCTATCATTACGTGTTTGAAAATTTCTCAGCTAGCAAATCAACATAGATTAAACTATATAAAGCAAAGTGTATTTATGAAGCAGATTTGACCTTGACACATTGATTCCAGAGTTTCCTAAGGCAGTGAAACATAATACGGTTTTAATGGACTTAAATAAAAACATATGGTGGAGGTCAATATGTATAAAAGAATTTGTAACAACAGACTAATGTTGGCAATGTTTTTCAAGCTAACATTGTTTATTTCCCCAGCTGGTGTATTTTTATCCTTGTAATCTCCACAGTCACGCATTGTATCTGTGTGCCTGGCTTGTCCTCACAAGAAGATTTCTGTAGAAATCAGACAGTGTGAAATGCTAATGGCTTTCCAATTGACTAGACTTGTTTGAAACTAACTTTTGAAGTAATATTGGAATCCAAAGTTCTTCCACCTCTGTAAGGTAGCATTAGTACTTTTTTCTGGGTCACAAGCATGCGATTATCTGAATATTTTTCAGTTAATTTGTAAGCTCTTTGTGGCAGAATTGTCCTCTTTTGTGCATATCTGCACAAACAAGCAAATCATCGTAGCCATTTGTTATGGAGGGGTTTTTTCCCCACATTCTTTTCTAATTACAAAGTGATGGCAATTGGTTTTGATGTGGTGAAAGGTATTAGTTCAAGTAGCAGCAATAACAAAGGTGTTAAAAGTATTCTTCTGTAGGCTCAAATGGGGGGAAAGGCATAATGTTTTACTACTCTGTAGGGAGTTATAACAAGCATTTTAAATGTAAAGCTGCAGCGAGCAGTTTAGCAACTATCTGAACTCTGGAGAACAATAAAGTGCTTGTAAACTCACTTGAATAAGTTCACAACCTAAAGGGAAATAGCGAAAGTGAGAAAAAATTTTGAAACATCACTCCAATTACTACAATTCCTAAATACTCACAGATGTTACTTGTGTTTAGAAAGTCAGTTCACCTTACCCATGCCACCTAATATACTTTCTAGTCCTTTCCTTTTAGAATCGAATAAATGCAGACAAATGTTTGCAAACACTTGCACAATTTGAAATGTAATTTGATACATCATGTTATAATCCTCTGGCAGAATTCAGTGATAGAAAAGTCCTACTACAGTGCATAATCTGACTGTTTTTCCCCTTTTGATCAATGTGTTTCCACCTGCATTCACATATAGGACAAGAAATAATTATGTTGCACAGGCACGCAGAGTTTGTTAAAAGCTAAAAAACTAATTGTTGTGGGTTAATTCCAGTGGGCAACTAAACACTACAGTCTGCCTTTGTCTTTCTTGAATTGTGGGGACCAGAACTGGACACAGTACTTCAGGTGTGGCCTGACAAGTGGTGAGTAGAGTGGGATGATCACATGTCTTTCTGCTAGTAATGCCCCTGGGGATGCAGCCAGGATCCAATTTGCCTTCGTTGCTGTAGCAGCGCACTGCTGACTCATGTTCAGCTTGTTCTCCACCAGGACCCCCAGGTCTCTTTCAGCAAGGCTGCTCCCCAGTCACACAGATCCCAGCCTGTACTGGGCTCTTTGCTTACGTTGTCCCAGGTGCAGGACCTTGCACTTGTCTTTGCTGAACTTCATACAGTTCTTCCTTGCCCACTTTTCCCACCTATCCAGGTCTCTCTGTATGATGACTCTCCCTTCTGACATGTCCACCTCACCTCCCCGTTTAGTGTCATCAGCAAACTTGGTGAGGGTGCTTTCAATCCCATTGTGCAGATCATTTATGAAGATGTTGAACAGTGTAGGACCCAGTATCAATCCCTGGGGGACACCACTTGTGTCAGACTGCCAGCCGGAGTAAAAACCATTGGTAACCACCCTCTGAGTGTGGCCTGTTAGCCAGTTTCCTACCCATCTCTTTCATGGGTTCATGAAAGGCAGGTCCTACTTGACCAACCTGATCTCCTTCTATGACCAGGTGACCCACCTAGTGGATGAGGGAAAGGCCGTATATGTTATCTACCTGGACTGTAGTAAAGCCTTTGACACTGTCTCCCACAGCATTCTCCTGGAGAAGCTGGTGGCTCATGGCTTAGGTGGGTGTACTCTTCGCTGGGTAAAAAACTGGCTGGATAGCCGAGTCCAGAGGGTTGTGGTGAATGGAGTTAAATCCAGTTAGTGGCCGGTCACAAGCAGTGTTCCCCAGGGCTCAGTTTTGGGTCCAGTCTTGTTTAATATTTTTATCAATGACCTGGACAAGGGGATCGAGTGCACCCTCAGTAAGTTTGCAGATGACACCAAACTGGGCAGGAGCGTTGATCTGCTTGAGGGTAGAAAGGCTCTGCAGAGGGATCTGGATAGGCTGGATCGATGGGCCAAGGCCAATTGTACGAGGTTTAACAAGGCTAAGTACTGAGTCCTGCAGCTGGGTCACAACAACCCCATGCAACGCTACAGGCTTGGGGAAGAGTGGCTGGAAAGCTGCCTGGCAGAAAAGGACCTGGGGGTGCTGGTTGACAGACAGCTGAACATGAACCTGCAGTGTGCCCAGGTGGCCAAGAAGGCCAACAGCATCCTGGCTTGTATCAGGAATAGTGTGGCCAGCAGGACTAGGGAAGTGATTGTCCCCCTGTACTCGGCACTGGTGAGGCCGCACCTCGAATACTGTGTTCAGTTTTGGGCCACTCACTACAAAAAGGACATTGAGGTGCTGGAGCGTGTCCAGAGAAGGGGAACGAAGCTGGTGAAGGGTCTGGATAAGAAGTCTTATAAGGAGCGTCTAAGGGAACTGGGATTGTTTAGCCTGGAGAAAAGGAGGCTGAGAGGAGACCTTATTGCTCTCCACAACTACCTGAAAGGAGGTTTTAGTGAGGTGGGGGTCGGTGTCTTCTCTCAGGTAAGAAGTGATAGGAGGAGAGGAAATGGCCTCAAGTTGCATCAGGGGAGGTTTAGATTGGATATTAGGAAAAATTTCTTTACTGAAAGGGTTATCAATCATTGGAACAGGCTGCCCAGAGAGGTGGTGGAGTCACCATCCCTGAAGGAGTTCAGAAAAAACGTGTAGACATGGCACTTCGGGACACGGTTTAGTTGGCATGGAGGTGTTGGGTTGACAGTTGGACTAGATGGTCTTAGAGGTCTTTTCCTTTGCCAGCCCATTTCTCCAGCCTATATAACATTGTCAACACATAGTAGACCTGCCCTCCAGTGGTATCATCTACAAACTTGTTAATATCCCACACCATTGTCCAGGCCACTAACAAACATACTAAATATCATCACAGTATCAATCACTGAGGGATGCCACTCATCGTGACAGATGGCAGCTGGACTTTGGATTGCCTATTTCAATATTTTGATCCCAGAAGTCCAACCAGTTTTCCACCCAGTTATTCAGTCAATATTTAATCAATATGGGTATGGGAGAACATGCTGAATGTCTTGCTAAAAGCAAGGTAAACAGTATTCACTGCTTTCCTCATGTCCACAAAGTCACCTATCTCATTACAGAAAGCTGTCCACTTCATCAGGCTTGTTCTGTCCCTTGAAAAGCCACAAAGCCACAAAGAAGTCTTTTGTTTATATCTTAGAACTCATTTTTCAGTGTTCTCCAAAATGATAGGCAAAATTTGATGAAAAGAAAGCACTAATTTCCTTCAGTTTCCAATCACTTTGTTTTAGTTAATTGCCTTTTTATGCATAGGCTCCTACTATGATATTGGCAATTATGTCATTAAAAAGATATAAGTAAATTATAATATATGAACTATTTATTTAAAGCTCCTAATTGAAAAATATTACAATTTTTTCTACTAACTATAAAACATGCAATTAGTCCTGTAAAACTGATTAGTAATATGCCAAGAAAGATTAATGAGTTTCAATATCTTGCAGTATTGAAAGAGATGTGACATTACTATATTCAGCAAATTTAGTTAAATACTTGCTACCATCTTGGAAATAGTTCACACCAACCATTATTGTGTTATCACATTTTAATGAATAAAACAACTTTAGTTTTTCTGCCTCTGTATGTGCAATAGCATATTCTCATCCTTTTGTTAAGTTTTTAATCAATAGTATAAAGCTAGTTTTGGAAGTCTGGACTACTATTCACCCAACAGGATTAAAATTCAAAAGCTTCCACTGTATCTCCATTAAGAGATGAAGGTTTGTCTAAATAGTTACCTTGCTAAAATTTTGTGTTATCTTGGACAGCCCAATGTCTTATCATTTACATTGTCTAGTGTAAGAACTAATGTGTAGGTGTGTCTTGGAAAGACAGCCAACTAGCCAGCTGACATAGTCAGTGAATAATGATGGCTGAGCTGAATTCATAGATCTTTAAAATTTGGCTTTTGATAATTATTCAAAGCAGCTGTAACCCTAAAGGTCTAAGTTTCAAATGTGGAAACAGAAGCCCTTCACTGTATAAGAGTAACTGTAAGAAAACTGTTTGGGCTAGGATAGAGAAGGCTCTTTCGAAAAAATGATAAGCTAGTGTTCTTCAGCTTAACCAACATGCTACCAAAGGTGAAGATTAAGAAAATCTGAATGAGGAGGACATATTGGTGCTTTTGGTTATAATGAAAAATATTAACTACTTCTACAATGAAAGTTATGAAATAATAGATTCAAACTACTGTTTTGTATGGACATTTTGCTACTAAACATTTCATGTGGAAATTTCCTCATACCCAGATACTATTTTGACACAAACTGAAATAGATAGATGCTGACATATCCTTGATAAATATCTTGTATTTAAACTTGTAATGGCTTGGTTTGTTTTGCAATAAAGAGCACTTTTTCTGTCATCCAGTCAACTTCTAAATGGTAGAAAATTTTAACAAATGGCCAATGGCCGTCTTTGTTAATTTCCCGTAATTTGTTTGAATATCTGCAGCAGTGTTGTCTGATAACTTCAGTAATGCCACAGGCCACAGTAACAGTTTTCCTTACATATATTTTATATAGCATACATTAAAAAATCTAAATATCAGTTATTTGAAACTCTGAAGATACATTCAACAACTACTGTTTTTATTTTCCATTAACTTGGAAAGTTAACTTCCATTAACTTTCCATTAACTTCCATAGGTATTTGTCCAGTTTTTCTGTTTCATAAATCACATCCAATGTACAAAATTTCTGTTTCATACGACAACCCTAAAACCTATAATTTTTTTTTATTGGAAACTTTGCCACTTTCTGAAAATTAGATTTTGGTAACAGCTCACTGTAGTGTGCAAATGCTTAACACATTTACTGTAGAGTTGTAGAATTTCTTTCACAGTAGACAAATTTGCTGTTACTGTTCTTTCCCTCCTTCACAGAATGAAAGTTATATTCATTTGCAGCCATACAGAATTCCATATCTTTATATACAGGACACCTGTTCTTTGCTTTAGAAGTTCATTTTCGTCTCACAGCTACTTCTTTAATCTGCTGCACTTTACAGAGCTCTTTAAAAATGTGTTTCCAACTCATGTTATACATTTTCAGGTGAAATTATTTTTCACCTACCAGCTATGTGAATTCATAAAAGAGAGAGGGCTTCCTAATGCCGTAAATACATAAATGCATGTACATGATTTAGCTGTTCAGATTGCTTGAAAGGAACAGGCAAAAGCTATTGTTTGCTGGGCAAAGGTTGAAGAGGTTAAAGTACATCATGTTTCAGTGAGGAACCAGATGTGCTTGCAAACACATTTACACTAATGATGCAACAAGGTTTTGAGAATTTTTGTGTACACTTGAACTTTATGAGCTTGAGATTTCCTAAAGGAATTGAACTACAAAGGCCTGAAATAAATATATTAAAAGCAGTTTCCTTTTAGCTCTGTGGTGGTAATCAGTGAACACGAGGGGTAGGAGAGCAAGGGCAAAAAAGGGAAAACTTCTAAACAAAGTAAATTTCTGTTCTTACATATTTGTTCAAAATAATGCTATAGATTTGTATGGAATCTGTTTTATGAAGTGGATACTTGTAAGCTCTTTTAAAAATTTCCTCCCCTTTCAGAATATTTTTCATAATATTTCTGCCTCCAAATTTTGTATAAATAGTTAAAAGTGAAAATATGCACACTCACTCTTTCTCTATAAATGCACACACAGACACACATACTCACTCACAAACAGATAAAATATATACACACACACACACGTGTGTGTGTGCAGACAGGCAATCAGGGAGAGTCAGAAAAAAATTACATTGAATTATAAGTAGAGTTACTAAAACCACCTGTTATCAGAATTGCTGAGCTTTCTGCAATATGATCTGAAACCAATACACAGCTTTTAGAAGAGCCAAAATTTAACCCTCAAGGTGAATTTTTACAATGTGTCAGGGATTTTGCTTTTTTTTTTTTATTTTACTTTTGATCATGAAACTGGACTTTTCAAAGAATCTAGGGAAAATATGCATTTTTATACTGTAAAAATGCTTGAGAGTTTTACTCTAAACATTATTTTCTACCCTGTTTGAAGCAACATCTTGAAGGTGAAAGGATAGTTTTGTTATTAGAGATGTTGTGTCTTTTGTTTATTCCATGAAAATTTTCCCCAAACTGGTTAAACATTAGGACTTTACTATATACTACATGACCATTCAAGCCAGAAATCGAGTTTGGAAAAGTAAGGTAGCCTTCCTTGATCTTTCTTTGTTTATTTGAAGGAAAAAAATCTAAAATGTTTACAGAATATTCTGACCACTATTTATTGTCCATCATCCCACAGATCCAACTGTCTGTGACTTCAAAGTATCCATATTGTTAAAGAAAAGGCACCAAACATACATGATTTTGTAGCATCAGAAGGAATGATGACAGCATCCTCTGAGATACCAAGTTAATAATCCTCTTAGATAGAATGATTTATGTTCCAAGAACTTGTATCTTTAGCTCCAAAACAGTTCCACTTTCTTCCCAGGTGGCAGGATTATCTGCTATGGGAAACTATAAAATTTACCCTTTATTCCTCCTTCCTGATGATTTTATTTCAGGAAAAAGAATTGAAAAAAAAAGAAGGAAAAAAAAAAGAAAAAAATACAAAGAACAACTATTAATGAACATTGCATGTCAAAGACTGAGAAGTTTAAATCAGTTTTGGACAGGACAGTATCTCACACTGAGACATAAACCACTTTAAAAAGTGTTTTTCGGAAATACATGTCAATACACATCAATAATCTTTCTTTATTAATTATATTTCTTTAAGGATTATTATTATTGCCACTTTCCATTTCCACCAAAACAAGTATTTGTAATGGATGGTTCCCAACAAAATACACCTATTTGGAATCACCTGTACTTCTTACAAAAAAAATTACTAAGTAATGAAGAAAATATTCTCCCTGAGCAAATAAATTCAAAAGTCTACTGGTAAATGCTCATCATGTACCTCCTTTCCCAGATGGACTCTCCAGTTCTTTCTCTCTTTCCAATAGCAGATTTCTATGGCTTTAACTGTACTTTATTTTTACAGTCTTCTAAGAAATAGGATAGCTTGACAACATTCAGTTTGCCACTGTGGGGAACAGGAAGAGGGTGGATTCAGAATAGGAGATCTAAATTTAGATATCTTTGTTGGATGTCCTATAGAGACAACAGAGGTTTAATACCCCATTATAATCAGTGATGATGTAGTCAATATATTTAGTACAGCCTAGAGGTAGATTCAGTTCCTGCTAAGGTGTCTAGAGGTGTGAAAAAATGAAGGCATGTAGTGCTGTCTGAGGTGTCCTAACATAACTGAGGCACCTACATGATTCTGCCAGTTATGGCAAAGGCTCTACAAGATATCTACACCCTTCTGGCACAGCAGCTGGCAGGCAAGCAGGGTGCACTGAGCCATCACGAAGGAAGCCAGAGACCCGCATTTAGTCAGTTGAACCCAATCTCACTGGCTGATAGGATCTATCCATTTTCTAGAACCACTATTCAGTGGCCTAAACATAGGCTGTAGTGTCATTTGAATCACTGCTGGCTATCTACGAATGCTGCTATATAACAAAGCAGCTTTCACAGAATCACAGAACATTTGAGGTTGGAAGGAACCACTTGAGATGATCTAGTCCAACTCCCTGTTCAAGCAGAGTCAGCTAAAGCAGGCTACCCAGGACCACATCCAGTTGGGTTTTGAATATCTCCACAGTTGGAGACTCCACAACCTTTTCAGGAAATCTCTTCCAGTGTTTGACCACTCCCAAAGGAAAAAAAGTGTTTTCTTGTTTTCAGGCAGAATTTAATGTTTTTCAGTTTATGCCATTACCTCTTGTCCTGTTGGTGGACACTACTGAGGTGAGCCTGGGTCCTTCTTCTTCATTCCCTCCCATCACATATTTATAGACTTTGACAAGATCCTTTCCCCCTCCCTGAGCCTTCTGTTCCCAGGCTGAACAGTCCCAGCTCTCTCAGCATCTCCTTGCACGAAAGGTGCTCCAGTCCCTTAATCATCTTCTTGGCCCTTTGCTAGACTTGCTTCAGCAAGTCCATATATTTCTTTTATTGGGGAGCCCAGAACTGGACACAGCACTCCAGATGTGGCCAGTGTAGAGACATTTCAGAGAGGCACCCAAGTGTGCTGATTCCCCAGAACAGACTTGAAAGTTTTCCCCATAAGGTTTCCCATAAGCCTTTGGGTCATTTCTGCCAGCCCATCCAGATATCCTGGATACCTTAGGACGTAGAATCATAGAATTATTTAGGTTGGAAAAGACCTTTAAGATCATCAAGTCCAACCGTAAACCTAACACTGCCAACTCCACCACTATACCATGTCCCTAAGCACCTCATCCACACGTCTTTCAAATACCTCCAGGGATGGCGACTCAACCACTTCCCTGGCCAGCCTGTTCCAATGCTTGATAACCCTTTCAGTGAAGTAAAAATTCCTAATATCCAGTCTAAACCTCCCCTGGCGCGACTTGAGGCCATTTCCTCTCGTCCTATCACTTGTTACCTGGGAGAAGAGACCGACCCCCACCTCACTACAACCTCCTTTCAGGTAGTTATAGAGAGCAATAAGGTGTCCCCTGAGCCTCCTTTTCTCCAGGCTAAACAACCCCAGTTCCCTCAGCCGTTCCTCATAAGACTTGTTCTCCAGACCCTTCACCAGCTTCGTTGCTCTTCTTTGGACACGCTCCAGCACCTCAATGTCTTTTTCGTAGTGAGGCCCAAAACTGAACACAGTATTCGAGGTGCGGCCTCACCAGTGCTGAGTACAGGGCGACAGTCAATTCTCTACTCCTGCTGGCCGCAGTCTTTCTGATACAAGCCAGGATGCTATTGGCGTTCTTGGCTACCTGGGCACACTGTGAGCTCATATTCAGCCTGCTGTCGACCAACACACCCAGGCCCTTTTCCACTGGGCAGCTTTCCAGCCACTCTTTCCCAAGCCTATAGCGCTGCATGGGGTTGTTAGCCTTGTTGAACTTCATACAATTGGCCTCAGCCCATCGATCCAGCCTATCCAGATCCCTCTGCAGAGCCTTCCTACCCTCAAGCAGATCAACACTCCTGCCCACCTTGGTGTCATCTGCAAACTTACTGAGGGTGCACTCAATCCCCTCATCCAGATAATTGATAAAGATATTAAACAGAACTGGACCTAGTACTGTGCAATAATAGGCAAGCCACAGGTCTGTACTTCCCCACTGAGAAAACAATATCAAATGCATACAGTTTATGCTATGAGTTTCCGTAAAGTACCTTGAAGTTTTTTCATGAAAGACAGTAAAAATGCAATAACCATATTATCTATAATCTCAAATAACACTAAACGCTTATGCCTAAGCAACAACTTCAGATCTCTGCTCACTAACATTGGAGGTGAGACAGCTGAGGTAGGATTCAGTTCTCTAAACACACAGCCATGTTGGTTTCCCTAGGATATCCTACCTGGCTTACAGTTGTGTCTCTAGAAGCACTGTGTGTCACCCATAAATCCATTATTGTATCTGCCAACCCAATGCAGTTCTTTCAGTTAACATGGGATCTCAAAAATGTCTCTGCTTAGCCAAACGAATTTTGTCTCCCAGCTTGTATGTAGACCCCTTATTTCTTAATTTCCCTCTATGTTTAGTTTAGAAGTCACCCTCACATAGGCATCTAGAGCCATTATGTTATTATAAGAAATCTACATGGAGCTTACAGGACACCTGTCCCAGTATGGACAGTAGCTAAAGGCCAGGTAAAATTTTCTAGAATACCAAAAATGGCACTAAATTCGCATCTGTGAGCAAATGAATTTTGCCCATGGGGATTATACCCCAGAAGATAATTCATCTCACCTACATTAGTCTCCTGCTCTGAATACTCCCCTGACAAAGCATGGAACTTCAATGACTATATGTGTCCTCCACCGACCACTGGGAAACCTAAAGTTTTTTAGGTGGCTCTAAATAGATGATGCAGACAGTGTGAATCCATCCTCAATAAATAGAATGCATATTTTGGGCCGGCAACTATGTCATGCTAGGGCTTCACTGTATCACACTGGGGTTCAGAATAGTTCTCCAGTAGCAACTACAGAGTTTCTTGTAGTTCTGTGTGTGGAAAACATGGTCATAGCACTGATATTGTGGGCTGATTTCTAAGTAACCATTACCAAACGTACAGGAGAAATACCCTGGAGGTACTAGTCCCATCCTCATTACTGTCTGTTTTGGTGATGTAGAAAGATATACAGCTAAGTTAAAACTCTTTTTATCTACCATAATTTGTCTCCCTCAATAATCAACAGCAGCAAATAAGCTCAGAAAACCCAAAATGATACATCTTTTATATTAACTAACCAATGTTTTAAATCAGTCATACCACTTCTCACTCTTGCTATAACTGAGATAATAGTCAGGGGTCTACTTCATATCAAGTTACATAGTATTTGATATCTAGAATCATATGATAATCAATAAGCATATATCAGCTATGGCTGCTGCAAGATTTTATCATCTGGATTTTTTGTTTCTATATTTTGTTTCTTCTTGCTATATTCCATCTTTTTCTCTATGATAATATATGGTTTGTTGAGCTGATAGTGTTGATGCTTTGCTGCAAACCACAATAATCAATAAAAAGATATAAGGAAACAACTGAGACTTTGCTAAAGTCAGAAAATCTGGAGGGCAAAATAAGTATTATACAGAAAAGATAAATTATTTGAAGTTGTTGTACATATACACGTATTGGAGTTTTGTACATGAAAGATAACACTGCAAAGAAAAGTGAAATTATACTAACGACATAGCTTTAAGGTAAGCTAAGAGTTATTTGGGAAAGAAAGAGGCCATAAAAATATTGATTAATTTTCTAAGCATATTTTGATATGGATCCTCTTCAGTCTGCTTTATATTCAGTTATAGCACTTTGGAAAGATGGGAAGATACATGAAGAAATGCAATGCCATTGAAACTGAGCATCAGCAGAGTTAGAACACTGATTGGGGACTTAAGCTATCATCTATGGGATTGATTGAGTCACTAATTGTAGTATCATTAAGTGTAGGATGTGCTTCTAGAAGCAGTGAAAATCCCCTCGTGCTGGCTGTTGAAGAGACTTAGAAGTCTAGCAGTGACCCTTGGCAATGCAATCTAAACATAAATTGATGGACAAAAAGAAAGGTATCATTTTGAAAGTGTGAAATGCAATATACTACTAGCTATAATGCACTAGCAGGCACATCTGTGTGAGTTTTGTGGTGCTCCTGAGATGTAGACTAAAAATGCATCTAAAGAATGTATTAAGTATGTAGAAAAAATATTAAAGGAACATTACTTAATTTCTACTCAAGGTCATTCAAGGTATATGCTGCAATACTAAACTGTGTCAAAGACTTCTTTGAACCCAGACCTTTGATTATGCTATTAACACTTCTTTTACTATCAAAGTTATGTTAGAAAGTAGAAAATCTAATGAAGAAATTTGTTTCTTCATTTAGAATACTCTTCCTAGAGGGTCTGAGATTAAAGACAAATTGTGTACTCTTTTGTCTCTATAATACACTGTCCACAAAAACAATACGTGCAATACATGCTTCAGTATCATTTGTAGGGTGTTTATGTGTAATATATTATATTGTTGCCAAATAATGCCTTAACATCTGAAAAGAGTAAGTGTTTTTCAAGTTCTTTGAGCTGCTGAATGTGTCTGAAGGACTGATTGGGAAAATAGTCCCTCCTTCTCATGCCATGCACTAATAAAATTCATTGGAGGAAAACAAACACATTGATGTTCTAATGAAATGAGAATGCTGTGTGATCCACATGAGGAAGCAGTCTTGAAAATACATTCTGAATTATCCTATGTAGCACTCATACAGTTGCATAGTCCATCATCAGACTTTATCTGGGAAAGACAGGAGCTGAAGATATTAAAATTTAAAAGGCACATTTGCAGAGAATATGTAATGAGTTCAAGAAAGATGATTGCAGTCAACTATTGTACAGAACATGTGTAATGGAAAAATCAGAACATATTTCAGGAAGAGATAGAAAGAGTAAAATCTTTATTAATATTCATAAAATCTAAGTGTCAGAAAGCAGCATAGAAATCAATGAGATTAAGCAAAAGTCAAAAGGCATGTGTCAGGGATTTCAAATGCAGATACGATAGCATAAATGGAAGAATGTGCAGATTTTTAGAGCAAGCAGAGCAAGTGAAGCAAAAAGGTGTATAGTGCAAATAGTTGGCAGTTGTAAGTTCACAAGGATAGGGAGAACAGAACTAAATACTGTTCTTCCCACGCATAAACTAAATAAGAACTTCTTATATGGATTAACTTTCGATAAGGGGTAGGGAGAACATGGAGGTAATTAATAAAAAGACATATTTAAATAGAAAAAAAAGATTAAATTAATTTCTAAAATGAGGAGCAAATTTCTACTGTAGACTGAATGTATTCAGCTAGACCTTTAGTATGTCAATGTAGTTCCATTACCTACATTGGACCTAGGCCCTGACATGGAAACAATGTGGCTGGAGAAAAAAAAGCAGTTCTTTCCACACCATGTGATGTACATGACCTGCCATCCTGGCAGTACAGGTATAGAATGACAGCGCCCTTTGCTTCTCTTGTAAGTTCATATCTGTAAAGATATATTGCTTATATCCAAGGTTCTATTCAAAAAAGCTGCATGTATCTTGAAAATAATGTGGTAGCATTAAAAGGAAGATCATTTCCTTTGCATATGCAAAAAGATTTTGGGCAGAACATTTAAAAAAACCTCAATAAAAAATGATCAAGATGGTAACGTCAGGGAAAACAAATTCTTCCTTGTCCAGAATTGGCAAGAACAGACTAAACAACATCACCTTTAAGTTTCTTTACCTGATGTAAAGCATAGAGACACAGAGAATTTTCCCCCCAAAGAACAAAGACTTGACAATTGGAAGAATTTTAGAGGGCCAATGTTAATATATGTAAATATAAACTTATTATAAAGAATAATATATTAAAAAAGAAAACAGCAAATTCATGAAAAGAATAAATAAAATGTTACAAAGCAATATCAGTGAATAATACTGCTTTTGACCAGGAAAATATCCTAAGGGCTACTTTCATTTTTGCATGGGACTTGATATGGCAGAATGAGTGCATTGGCTGCATGCTGTTCAGCAGTCACAACATAGGCAATCCATAATATTCATCCAGAGGACCTCGCAGACCATATACACAAGGGTAGATTTTAAATATGGACAGGCAAGCTGGGCCCTCCATTTTACTATGGATATCTGTGCAAGTGATAGACCGGGTCAGACCCTGTTCCAAATGAAATCAAAGGATAAAAGTCCCTAGTGTTTAATAGACATGAGATCAGGTTTTCTGATCAGAAGAGGTACAAAGATCAGCATATGAGTCTTTTCTGTAGAAACTATTGATAGACAGGTGCTGTTTCCTGCCCTGCTGGAAAATGGCGTCACACAAAGTTCTCCAGTTCACAGCTTCATCACCAAAGACTGTTTTATGTCTATTTTATATTGGAGATATGATGCCAAAGAATGAAGGACACGATTCCTTCTTTTGAAAACATATTTCCAAAAATATCAAGATAAATGGGTAAAGATGGCCTTCAGATTTGCTTAGAAAGGGCACTGGAAGGTGAAGATCAGCTTGAATTTAATCCAGTATCGTATTGGCAGCATTATAGGGAATGCTATTCAGTAGATAGGCATAAATGATATCTACTGCAAGGATGTGTAAGCAGTAAATTCACACTTGTAAATCACTTCAGGATCTAACATTGTAAGACCAAGTGATAAAGTAAAATGTCGAATTTCACTAAGTTCAGAGCTGCAGAAGAGGGAAGTTAAAAAAGGTGTGCTCTGACCTAAACGGTATTTTGATTTTAACATATTCTGAGTTTCTTGTTTCAGTGGGAGGTGAGCTCCCTAATATCATAAGAAACTGAGATCTTGGGAAACAAGTTGAACACACGACTTGACTTGGTTTGAATGAAATACAATTCATTTAGCCATTTTTCGAGAATAAAAGACTCATTTCCAAAATCTTGGTCCATGGAGATAATCTTTAATAGAATGGAATTCTATTAGCTCTGAAACGTCTGCTCACTTTAGTAACAGCCTGTCATCAGCTTTCTCTTGGAGATTAAAATCAATGGAAAAAGCTCAGGCTTTGGTGCATGGCCTGTAGGGGTAAAGGTTGCAGGCCTTCTCCACTTTTTTTTTTGGTGAATTTAATTTGTAATTGGAAGATACATTCACTGATATGTTTTGGTTCTTTCATGTTTCTGCAGTGACACAAAACAACTTAGAAACCATCTGCAGTGACACAAAACAACTTTGAAACCATCTGCATTGACAAACAGCCATAAACTTAGTTTAAGTAAGTGGCAAGTTGTAGCAGGCTGGCAGCTGCTTTTGTTCTGCTGAAGGACAGTGATAAACCTGACCTTGTGTTTCTAGTCATTGTGTCAGCCCCAGGAATTGTATAACAAAGGCTGAAGAGTATATATTCAACTATACCACAACCTATGAGATTGTGGTAAATCTCAGAAATAAGAGAATCTGAAAGAAAAAAAAATCATTTAATCAAGTGTTTCTGTAAAGCATAAAGAAATATTCTGTCCAGTTATTATGAAACATACATAGGCTTTCCTCCTTTCTTCTCCAGTTTCATCAGCACAGCTACCTGATGAGTTTCTGTTTCTTCAGAAGAATGTAAGCTAAGTGATACAAAAATATGCCCCATGAAACTGCCTATGGAGGTGATTCTTATCTCGATGTCTTTGGCAGGAAAACTTATTGAGAACTTTAGAAAATTTTTCTATGAATCAATGCTACTTCCTCAATAAATGGAGAAGGCGCTGCTCAATAGCAATTTCTAAAGTACCTTTTTCATTATGATTCCTTAAACTAAGATAACATTTATAAGCATTGTATTAATAATGATTCCTAGAAGTAGGCTTCTGAATAAATTATCTCTATTATAACATGTTGCAGAGAAAATGACTCTGAAATACTCAGTAAGTTATTTAGTGGCAATCTTTAACGATGTGGTCAAAGTGATGACTTTTAAACAGATTTCAATCAGGAAAATTTCCTTTGCAAGAGGAAATGCCATCTTTTGCAAAGATCCAGCCTTTGCGCATAGGTTTATGATGTATATTGTGCGTGTGCACAACTAACATTTGCATACACTCAAAGCTGGGAAAAAAGTGATCTACCCAGGATAGCATGGCACCATGCCTGTACCAGCTGAGACCAGATGCAGTACCACACTACTGCTGTATGAACAAGTTTTTTCAACCCCAAATGTTGTCAGGTCGAACTAATATGTGTCTGCTATATAGAGCAAAAATATGCTTTTTGTTAGACAGAAACCATATCAGATATGCTGCTACATATCTCTACTACATTTTTTTAAATTTAAAAGCATACCCATTAATTAGCTTATGATTTAAAATCAGTTAAAAACTTGGGGCCTTTTAAGAATTTTGGCATCTGTGTCAGTCTTTATTTTGTCCTAAATGGTCATAGAAATGGAATAAAACAGATGTTTAGACTTTTTGTCATTAGCATTCATTGAAATTTTGTGCATAAACTATATTTGAGGAAATTAGGTTGTAATTTAGCTTCTCTCTAATTGTTATGATTACATAAACTATAGACAGGTCAGGCTAACAGCACATGTAACTCATCAGTGTAACTACTGTGACAATAGAGGTAGTAGCTAGTCACCCCTACTCTCTTTTAAAACTAATTTGCATGCAGCAATTCAATCTGCTTCAATGAATGACTGTTATTAATGTGCCAAGAATTCTGATTTGTAGGTTTTTCATTCAACTGTTGCTGCTTTTTAAAGGTTCTGTGGCCAATTGCTTTTTGGGCACTTGGGCATGAATAACACTTTACAGTACTGCTGCCTTGTCAATACTGCTTAAATTATTCAATATCAGGGAAGGAACTGAAACAGGAGCACAGGGGAAATCCTTCGATGCAAGAGACAATAAAGCTGTCTGCAGAGACATTAGAACTGTCTTTGCCCTCTCTTTAGACTACAGACTACCCTAAAAGCCTGGAGAAATAATATGAGGACAATAAAAATGAAAAATCAGATTAATCCCACTTGGGACTACAAACAGTAAAATAAATTGGTGGCCTTTTTTGCCAGTACAGCAGAAATTAGTTAAGTGAGCACTTCCAGGTTATAACATGCTTGATTTCCTCTAAAGGTCATTAGGTTTGGCATAATCATAACAGCTCCCCATTAAATTAATGATGAGCATTTCCATTCTAAACCAAATTTTCATTAAGTTTTGTTTATTGAATGATATAGAGTAACATAGTATATTAGATACATCGTTACATGATTTCATATTATTTTGTGTTTTTCCCTAAATATTTATGTATAGACTTTTATATTATGCACATGTGAATCCATATACAATATTTATATACTAGGTGAATTCAAGCTGCAACCAAAGGAATAGTTTAAGATTTTTCTTCTCTTCAGTATATATATTTTCTTTGAGGAAATTTTTACATTTAATTACATTTTGAAAACTTAGAGTTAATGAAACAGCTATCTGGGAGACTCAGATGAAAAGGCTGATGATTATATAGTTGTTACTGCTTGATAGTCCACATGGTACTATTAATTATTATTAATCATCTATATAGTACTATGAACATAAGTGCCATTGTATGAAAGATAAATTATCTGTGCTGTGGAGATCATAATAGCAAGCCATAGAAAAGAAACAAAGACAAAGCATGGGATACATGGGAAACTGTAGAGAAAGAATAGTGATAAGAGGAGTAATATAGGGAAGGTTGCCTAAAAAAATGAGTTCTCCAAAAGGGTTTGAAGGAAGAGATGAAGGTATAAGGTCCGTTCACAGGGCTGCCAGAGGCCTCTTGGGTCAGCTCCCTGCAGACAAATAAAACATGAATTCACTTTCATAAACTCTCCAGGTTCTATCTTTAAAGCATTTGGGGGTGAATTGCCCTCAGTACTTGTGCCTGGAAGACTGACCCAGAACTGTGCACTGAGAGTTAGAACCCATCTTCTTATTCCAGCTTCAGCTTCCTCATAGCCAGTTGATAGCCACCTGTTCCCATGCCAGCCTGACATTTTATCTTAAAAAACAGTTCCCTCGCACATGCTTGCCCCACATACTCATATACAGTAACAATATCTTCCCTCATATTTCATTTTGCTGGATTAATCTCTTTTCCCGAGAGATATGCTCTTCATTCCCCTGAAAAACCCTACATCCCTTCTCTGCAGCTGTTGTGATTTCAGTTCATCTTTCCTTAATATGTTGACAAAAATGGAACATGATATTAGAGTTGAGATCTCACCAGGGCCTTTAAAATGACAGAGAGGTTTCACCCTGTCAGTTCAGCTCCTGGGAGCACCTCTCCAGATATACGATAGAATCACCACTGGATTTTCATGGTCATTTATCTGGTAAGAGATAGCCATTCTGTAATCCTCTCACTAGCTAGTACAACCAATCATTTTCCAGAGGAAGTATCTCCTGGAAGAAATTCTTCCTGTTACTCCATACATTAGGATGCTTCAGCAAGTGGACAAAATCTGCCTACAAGAATGCTGTCAGATGCCAGTGATGCTACAGTCCCCAAAAAAGCCCTAAGATCTGCCTGACTCCTCTACATACTGCACACAACTGCAAGAAGGTGGATGATTGTGTTACCTCATCCAAAAGCATCATCATCAAAGGGCGGTAGGAACGCAGAATTAAATAGAAGAATCATCATATGCAAATTTCTGTTAGCACGATACCATACTGATCTCGTTTTCCTGACTTTTTAGTGTTGAGATTTCATTGTTTGCTAGAGTCCAAGTATTGCTTTCACAAACGTGAATCCTTCCTTTCCATTGCAGGACTCTCTGTTTCCTCTCTTCTTTCTTAAGGAAATGTTTATTTCCACCCTTGGGTCTACATCCCTTCTTGACAAAGTTGTTACTCCTATTCCTTAAAGAAACAGGCTTTCACGTCCCTTATCCAGTTCACTTAAATAACCAGTTTCCCTCAGTGTATCTAATCATCTCAGTTTAATATTGAGTCTTAGTTACTGGCATGCTCCTCTGAGTCTTTCATTTGATTTGCACTCAAATCCAAATCTCATTGTAGGTGCTTTTAGCAGTCACAGCTTTATCACAGTAAAACTTCTATTAGATTTTTACACTGGTTCTTTCCACTGTTGGTTTCTCAGATTTTAAGCCTGTTACCTAAATCAGCTCTGCTGCCTCATTCGAGGGTAGCAATTAACTGCTTCCTGCACTCCCTCACACACTTAACTGCTTCTCCGCTAGTCACCGCACGGGATCCCTAACAGTCTCTACAAGCTGTGAACTACAGCCATGCTATCCTTACTAAACACAACCAAGTCTTTGGGTCTCACCCTTACAATGGAAGACACAGGAAGAGACTGGACACAGAGAGCAAAGGAGTGTACAACGTTCACCATAGTTCCATGTCCATGACGTAGTCACCTATAAGAAATAAAGAAATGAAGAAGATTGGGAGGGCAAATTCTGTGTGGCTACAGAAGACATATCTAAGACAACACCTATAGAAATGAAATTGGAAACAATTTGAAGATCCCACACCGAATGTGGTCCTTTCACACAAAAGTAAAATTAAAATTGTCATAAGACGTAAAATGATATGGAGTATGTCTGTTTATGACTATCAGTGACCTCGAGTTTACCACCTTGTTTAGGCTGTCATTACACACATATTTAAGAGTTGCTTACATGTGCAAATAAGGAATCCCTCCGTAAATAAATTGATAACCCTCTAATGAGGTCTTGATTTAGGCAGAACATTCCAGGAATTCGTTCCAACCAACCTCAGAGTTGTAAGTCACATTTACACTTATTCATACAGCTGCATCTCTGGTGTATGAGAACATTTCTCAAACATTAATGAACTAACCTATTGCTACTTCATTGTAAAGACTCTCAGGTCTCAGCACAGTGCCTTAACCACAAAGCCTTCCATAAGTCAGGTTGGATTATGAAGAGCTCTCTCAAGCCTTTGATTACAATTCAAACTAAATGGGTCATTTAAAAAGCATTAAAAATATCAGTTAATTTAAATGTTTGATTCTTTGCTTTCTTGTTTCAGTTAAGGTCAAAACCAAAAGCACCAAATTCCTGAAAGAAACATTGTGATTTTATTCACCATTTGATTAAATAAGTTCCTGACATCCTACTTATACAGTGTTCAGTGTTTCCTATTAGAAACAAGTTAGTGGTGTATGTACATACTGTTACTGACTTTAAGGGTTAGCCCTTGCCATTAGATTTATCTGTGACTTCCACTGTGCCATACAAGGGTTATAGCTATATCTTTCAGAGATTTCTAACAGCTGTCTTTGAGGCCTGTGCAGTAGGATGCACTAAATTTCTGCTTTACAAACAGAACAGTACTAAATATTGGCTCAAAAAAACTGATTTTGTTTTAAAAGTTTGAAACTTATATGGAAGAGTATTTCTTTTCCTTACCAAGCATAAATGTATGTGTGTATGTATATCTCCGTACACCTACTTTCGTATCTAGATCATACTGCCACCACTCTAGATGGTAGAGAAATTCAATTAGGCTTCCCTCTAAGGACCATTCAAGGGATACTACTAGGGAACCTGCTCCCTGAAGAATGCCTTAGTCTATCAGTTCTTGGTTGTCTTTAAGGGAAGAGATTTGTTCTTCCAGGGGATTTGGGAAGAAGACAAGCTGATGGTTTAGGGCACTGCATAGAGAAATTTGGTCTGCTTTTCATTTGTTTGTTTATTTTACCTTGTCATGGGTACTTCTTGAATAAGTAGCTTGTGTTTGATCCATACAAAGACAAGCAGTGGCTAAAATACAACCACTTCTATGAGGATTATGCTTTCATTCATTTATGAAGATCAGCCTTTGTTTGATTCTATATTCATGGTACTAAGACAAATGTAGAGATTATGTTGTTTCTGCTTCCTTCCTGGAGTAAAATGTCAGGTGTTAGGATGGATCACTGGCAGTAGTCCTTCTGTACCTAATATTAGCTGTTATGCAGAGTAGTCCCAGGAAGTAGCAATACAACTATTAAAGTAAATCAACATGCTTTTAGTTTTATGGCCCAGTAATTTACAAACTTCTAATTTTTTTGTGTGTTTTAGCATTTGTGAAAATGTTACTGAAATTTTCCTGGGTGGTTTGCCATGGAAGAGAAATATCATAGACAGTACAGTTAAAATATCACCAATAATGACCTAAGAGCTTGGTACAGCATGGTCCTTATGTTTGAGGGCCTTCCTGGTCTAGCAGCTAGTGACGTGTGTTTTCCATAGAAAGAAGAGGAAATGTTGCTACTGTGAATAACATGGCTGTGAATAAATGCCAGTAAAACCTTTATCACATCAGCTTGTATTTTCTTTCTCTTTGTTTTGAAATACTTAATTACATTTGGGTGGGTGCATACAGTCATGCAATTTTAAAACCTTATGAGAAATGTTTACACTCTCAATAAAGGCAAAAAGTGTGATATTAATTAAATTTCTTGTTGCTATGTGACAAAAACATGACTGACTTTTTATCATGGTGCTAATATATTGTGTTGTGGCATTACAATGGCTTGCATATAGTTATCAGGTATTAATTGCCATCTGTGAAAAAGTAATTTTATTTTGTAGAAAAAAACAGTCAGTGTATCATGTCACATTCTGTTTTCATTTCTGAAGTACCAACTTCCAAGCTGAAGTAGAAGTTCAGTAGGAATTTTCTGTACCTCAAAAGAATTGATGACCTTGCATTATTCAACGTCAAGTTATTAGGATTCAGATATCCAGATGAACTGGAGATTTCAGCTTGGAGACATGTTCAGGAGTAGTCATACAAAATATATTGGTATTACAAGAAACTAATATCAGTATGACTTTGTAACTCAAAAATGAGTGCACAGTACATGAACTTCACAGCCAGGCAAGGTGTTATATGATCATAATAAAAAAGTAATTACTTCTTCTAGAAATGGTGTGCTGCTATACATTTTTATAGTAGGATTTTAAGGAAAAAAATACTGGATCTATTATATAGTACCATTCAGTATAAAAATGACTCTCAAAATTTATAGTCATATTTTATCATCAATAGTTAAACATGAAACAAATGAATACATTTTTTCTCTGTAGAAATAGAACACCGTGTTTTCCTCCACTTACTCTTTCCTCACCATCATTTTTCACATAAGAGCTGCCATTTTTAAATCAAGCTCCGTAATAGCGTGGCTTTACATTTGACATAAAACTGATTTTCCCCTGTTTTACACTGTTTTTTTTGAGAAAAGGACAAAGCAGGTTAAAGCTCAACTGTCATGAATTAATTTTGTCATTGTAACTTAAGCAAAAAAAAAATCTTCAGATGTTATCAAAATAGTACAGGTAAAATTTTGCATTCCAGTACTGTGTTCTTCATACATTCATGGACATAATAATTAAACAAGGTTTTAAAGATACCTGGACTTCACCTTGAAGTCTGTGTTTGCCCAAAGCACTATATTACCCAAGGATGCTACCCAAAGTTTTCAGTAACTCCAGTTAAAGCAGCTGTGTATGAAGTGTCAAATTGCTTCTTGCATGCACAGATTAACAGCACATGTATGATTCATCTGTGTGTGGGCAGTAACCCTTTGTGGTGGGGTGACACCAGGTGCCCACCAAGCCTCTCTATCACTCCCGTCCTCAGCTGGACAGGGGAGAGAAAATGTAATGAAAGGCTCGTGGGTTGAGATAAGGATGGGGAGAGATCAGTCACCAATTACCATCACAGGCAAAACACACTTGACTTGGGAAAAAAAATTAATTTAATTTATTGCCAATCAAATCAGAGATGGGTAATGAGAAATAAAAACTAAATCTGAAAAACACCTTCTCCCCACCCCTCCCTTCTTCCTGTGCTTAACTTTATTCACAAATTCTCTACCTCCTCCCCCCGAGTGGCTCAGGGGGACAGGGAATGGGAGTTGTGGTCAGTTCATCACATGTTGTTTCTGACGCTCCTTCCTCCTCAGGGGGAGAACTCCTCACACTCTTCCCCTGCTCCAGCATGGGGTCCCTCCCATCAGAGTCAGTTCTCCATGAACTTCTCCTATATGAGTGCTTCCCATGGGCTATAGTTCTTCACAAATTCTCCAGCATGGGTCCCTTCTACAGGGTGCAGTCCTTTATGAAAAGACTGCTCCAGCATGGGTCCCCCACAGGGTCACAAGTCCTGCCAGCAAACCTGCTCCAGCATGGGCTTCTCTCTCCACAGGTCCTTCCAGGAGCCTGCTCCAGCACAGGCTTCCCACAGGGTCACAGCCTCCTCTGGGCATCCACCTGCTCCAGCGTGGAGTCCTCCACAGGCTGCAGGTGGATATCTGCTCCACCATTAACCTCCATGGGCTGCAGGTGGATATCTGCTCCACCATTAACCTCCATGGGCTGCAGGTGGATATCTGCTCCACCGTTAACCTCCATGGGCTGCAGGGGGACAGCCTACCTCACCATGGTACCCCACCATGGGCTGCAGGGGAATCTCTGCTCCGGTGCATGGAGCACCTCCTCTGCCTCCTTCTTCACTGACCTTGGTGTCTGCAGAGCAGTTTCTCTCATATAGTCTCACTTCTCTCTCCAGATTCAGTTGCTGCTGTGCAGCAACTTTTTCCCCTTCTTAAATATGTTATCACAGAGGCACTACCACCATCACTGATGAGCTCAGCCTTGGCAAGTGGCGGGACCATCTTGGAGTCAGCTGGCATTGGCTCTATCGGACATAGGGGAAGCTTCTAGCAGCTTCTCACAGAAGACACCCTTGTAGTCCCCTGCTACCAAAACCTTGCAATGCAAACCCAATACACCCTTCTTAGTGTATTTTTCATGTTAGACAAAGGCCCCAGATTTAGCTATATAGGACAGGAAATACCATACCATTCAGGGTATTTAGCAATCATAGCATCAGCTGGGAATCTTGGGGATCTAGAACATCAAATTTGACCTCTAAGTAGAAAGTATCGTACTCAGTACCATAAAATGTCATGCTGAAATTCAGGTTCTTTCATTCAACTTAAGCCATTTCCTTTTCTCAAATTTCTCCCTCCCTCAATGCATTTTTCAAATTTTGATGTAAGAACTTTACTGGGGGGAAAAAAGTGGCAAAGATGAAGCTGTGAGACAAATTAGCAGGTTCTATAACTCGCTGATCTAAAAAACAATTTTTATTTTTGATCATACACTTGCACTTTGGTGAGGTTCCTTGACATTATGCCCTAAGTATGGAAATTCAGTTTTTATGGGTTAAATTTCTGACTTTTTTGCAGGCTTCTTGTGCAAAACATTGAATTTGAGTCATCTTCTGCCAAATCTTTAATATATGTATTTGAAAGTTGGGACATTAAGGTTTGTATGTTTTTACACAGGCAGATACTCAGTATTGCAGATATGAATGTAGAAACCTAATATAAAACTAACATTTTATGCTTCTTGCTACTTTATATTAGCTGTGATTGATAGTTATTTTTCAGTAAAGAAATGTGTTGATTCAAAATTCCCATCTTTCTCTAAATCATTTTTCTTCTAAAGGAGATGCCCGTTTTGAGTCACATCCTTCCATCATTCCTCACTTCCCTGTTACTGTAAAACAAATATAATACAAGTCTGGGGAACAAACCAACCAAGAATCCTTTGCACTACAGCCCTTCCAAGGGAAACTGGAGACAGACCAAAGAAATTTTGACAAGATTGTGTTACAGGCTGCTTGATCCCCCAATTCAAGCAAACAAAAATATGGGCCATTTCCAAACAAGACATAGCTCATTTTTTTTCACCTCCATTTAGGACTGCACTGTGGACCTATTTGTATGGAGGGGTGCAGCCTGATTGAAGATAACCCGGTAAACTGCCCATGAAACTGCTGCGTGGAAAGGTCCATGTTTGCTGGACATGAGCCAGCTCAGGTTCATGGTAGTGCAGCTACATGAGGTATGCCACAGCCAATAAGCTCTCCTCAGAATAGTGCTTTCCTCATTCACTTAGGGGCCTTCTCAAGAAGAACAGATCTTTCTCAATCCTCCCAATAACCATGTGTGTTCAAATTCATTTTTGGAGTAATATTTTTACTTTTGAAATTCCATTTTACAATAATGTCATTACTGATGCAGTTTCCAAGTTGGCAAGAACAGAAAACATTCCTTCCCTAGGAATTATTGCTCAGCTGATGTAAATGGTATTACTTCACTGATTCAAAGAAACTGCATGAGTTTACAACAGTAATGTTATACCTGGTATGGTCAGCCACTTCTGTCCATTTCATTTCTACTTTATTTGCATGCTTCTAATTGCAACTAATCAATGTGTCTTCATTATTTCTCCAGGTAGTTCAAACTGTTAATTTCACTGGTCCCAAAGCCTTTCTTTTAACTACAACTTGGCTGTATTCCTCTTTATTTTTAACCTATGCCTTTCAGTCTGATCATAATAATTCTTAAACTTAAATTTAAGATTTTTATACCATGATGTTTTGTATAACTTTTTGGTTCAGTCTGCCCTAGATACAACAAACATAGTTTCCAGCCAATGAAAAAATATTTTTGCTGGCATTCCTTGTGTTGAATTATTTAATAAATATGAAGTTTTTAATATAATCTTGTGAGAATTATTCCCTTCGTTTGTTGTGTCCCTGCAAGAGTTTGTACAAACCAGACCCTGTATAGTTTGTAACATTATTTGGAGTGGACAATGGCTAACATCTGCATTTTTACCTCATTTCCACTGAGAAATATCTTTAATCACTCAGAAACAAATTGTAGATCATTAACCATAAAACTGACTCTTCAGAAAAGACCTGCACTTTCAAAGTCAAGCTGTTAAATGTTTTATCAGACAATATGACTCCTGTCCAACCAGTCTGAGTAATAATTATGCTAAGTACTTTGCTGCTCCTCCTCCACAAGGCTTCAAAGCCTACTTCCATGAACCCCATGGGGGCAGTCTGGATGTTTTTCCAGTGGGTACCAAAGAACAAGGCCCTGGTGCTAATTCCTTGTGGGACAGAACCAGAACATTTTAATTCCTCAATTCTTTAGAAACAAATTTATTACAAAGGGAACTGAACAAATCAAGGGACACCACGCTATCTAAAAATCCAATGAATTTTAATGTGGTCTGAGCTTTCCCCCAAAATGCCCTGATGCTCCTAGAGCTCAATGATGGGTACAGCCTACCTCCCTAAACAATATAAACTTTCCATTCCCACTATCTCTTGCAAACAAAAGCAGCTTGCAATACAATTAGAAAGATGAAGCCCATTATATAAGATAGCAAAGCTGGACAAATTTATCAAATTGACACTATTTCTACTTAGTTTCAGTACAACAGTCCTGCATCTGTTCATTGCTTGTGTGATGAAAAAATGACTATGTTTTCTTGAATGCTTTTCTCTAAAGAGATCTGTAATGCTCAGACTGCACTTTTGTTTGGAGTAGTTTCCATCAAATCAATTCCATCTTCATCGTTAGTGATTTTCTTGTTGCATCTTCAGATCCAATTAAACCAATCATGCCTTTTCAATTAACTACAATTACCTTAATTAGATGAGAATAACAACAAGAAAAAAAGGAAAACAACTTCCAAAGTTAATCAAGTTAGTGTATCCTTATTTGCAGACTGCAATCAAGCTTCTGCATGTTTCAGTCCAGTTTCCAAATTCAGCACAAACCAACCTCAAAGAGCTTTAAAAGAACAGTAGCAATATACAGTCAGCTCAATTCAGAGAGGGAAATCACGTGGGTTCTATTAAACTTAGAAATGAAACAGGGTTCCCTGACAGGTAGATGTAAAGCAAGTAACTTTCCCTACCAAGCCAGTGGCAAGAAGCCAACCTCAGAACTATGGTCTAGTCCCTGGAATCTGCTATTCATCCCTTTGGCAAAGATGAATGGCATATCCAGGAGGGTGCCTCGTTCCATTTTAGGCTCAGGTTAAAGTTATTTAAATTCTTTGCAACTATGAGAAAACAACTTATTTTAAATGAAAGCCAAGAGGTCAGTCATACTCAAACCCTCTCAAATCTTGGCTGTTTACTCCAAGATTATAGCTTGCATCATGCAACTCTTCTGTCAAACCTGCTCTGTGAACCTGCCAGTTCTTCCACTTTTTTATTTTCTTTCTACAGCATGCATGACTCTCTCATTCATATCCCAGTATTCTTTCATGTAAACTACTGAGATCTTTTCAGCTGTCTTTTCTTTCTGCTTTCTAAACACCTAAAGCACTGTTTTGGCTTCTCTTGATACTAGCTTCCCATGGAATATATAATCTATCTTTTACTGAATTGCCTTGATCAAGTTCCCTGGAGCAAAAATTACTTCCTAAGCCTCTTTCAGGAATGCTATTGATGACTCCTGTGTTTTGCCACAATATAAAATTTTAACACAGAGAAAATTTGCCACAGTAGAAGACAGAATTTTTCTTGGGGATCAATTAAAAAACTGTAGAATATGGTCCAAAATTAACCCATTATCCAAAACTCTATTTTTCTTCCCATGGTAAGGGTTCTTTCTTCACATCAGATCAAAATAAGAACAAGGTAATTTGAGTAAAAAAAAGGGCAAATGAAATTTTAATATAACAGCTTTTCCCTGAAAAAAGGGGGGGGGAGGGGGAAAGACCCATGCTAACCAATGGTAATTACCAAAGATAATCACAAAATATACTATGGTCATATAGACAGTACATAAATTCATACAAGATTAAAAAAATGCAGGATTTCTAGCCCCTCTCTTAGTAGATCTGTGTAGAAACTCAGAGATGTCAAGACAAAATTCTGTATGTGAACTCTTACCACTAAGAAGACACGTCTCTGCAGTTTGAGATAGCAGTAAGATGGGTGTAAATTTATATGAAAATTGAAAAGTTCTTTGATGCTGATGAAAATGATTCATAAGAAAGAAACTGAGCAGTTACTCAGCAATTACTGCTGAGCAGTGCTTACACAGACTCAAGGCTTTTCCTGCTTCTAACAACACTCCAGCTGTGAGTAGGCTGGGGGTGCACAAGAAGTTGGGAGGGGACACAGCTGGGACAGCTGACCCCAACTGACCAAAGGGATATTCCATACCATATGATGTCATGCTCAGCATATAAAGCCCATGAAAGAAGAAGGAAGGGGGGGACGTTCGGAGTGATGGTGTTTGTCTTCCCAAGTAACCATTATGCCTGATGGAGCCCCCCTTTCCTGGACATGGCTGAACACTTGCCTGCTGATGGGAAGTAGTGAATGAATTCCTTGGTTTGCTTTGCTTGTGCGTGCAGCTTTTGCTTTACTTACTAAACTGTCTTTATCTCAATCCACGAGTTTTCTCATTCTTACCCTTCTTACCCATCCCACCAGGGGGAGTGAGTGAGCAGCTGTGTGGAGCTGAGCTGCCTGCTGGGGTTAAACCACCACACAAGGTGACAAAAATTATGACATACATGCAGTGGGGATGTTCACTTAATGAGACCAATCTAAACCTAAGCTGGAGCACAACCCCCAAATCATATATGAAGCAGATGTAAGAGGTGGGTCTCAACACCAACAAATTCAATACATGGATCCAGTGAACTGCACTGGATCACTAGCTAATGGAGACATAGCCCAAGTTTTGGAGTATTTGGACTGATGAACTGGATATGGGATTGTCTCTTTCCCACAATAAACTGAATAAAGAATGAGAAGTAATGTGAAATGTAATCCAAACTAATACACTAAACCTGTAATGCATATTGCTGTGACAACGATGAGGCATACTGACATTTGTGTGTATCCATCTTCTTTTAGACTATCCATTTCTCATGTATGGCCTTTGTCTCCTTTCTTTCCTGGAGAACGTAAGCAATTTCTTTTGCCGGCACTGAAGCTGTCTGAAGTCAAACTGACAAACAATGTTTCCCCACATCTTTTCACCCAGGATCATGTCCTTACAGCATGTTCCATTAGCCAGTATTGGGCAGATTTTATAGCACAGTTGGTAGGATGATAAAACTGCAGAATTTTCAAAAGATTAATTTGTTACAGTTGATATTAAAACAATTAGCTTCATACTACTACTGGCCCAACTAGTATGTTGCAAGCATGTAATTTCCCTCCATCAAACATAATTCTTGACAAAAAAGTGGATGCAAGATTGAAAATATATGGATGCCTTTATGAACACTAATAAGTGGGGAGAAAGCCTGTGAAAAATGCATTCTGTATTCCTGAAATAGTTCCTTCATTAACATGTGTACAGAAGTTTTGCCTACCTTTCATTTTAAACATTTATAGCTCACTACCAATTTATAGTAATTTATAGCCCAATACCAAGTACCAATTTTTTTAATAACTCAAATTAAATACAGTTATGTTCAGGAATTACTTCCATATTAGTGTATGCTTTACTTGTAGGCATTGCTTGTAGAATGGGAGGAGGAGGATGAAAATCAGTCCCTAGCCTGATTTGAAGCAATTTGAAGCAATTTCAAGAAGCCTGTTCTTTGTAACTTTCTTAAAGCTAGCTTATTGGAATTACTTTTATGCACTTATAATTCATTGAAGGAAGAAACTTTATTAACTTTCAGCCAATTTTTACTTTCCTGTGTAGCTAGGACTCCTTACAAGAATGGCTAGGAACTGATTTAGCAACTCAGTATTCCCACAAAGTGGAATAGGTAAAAAGAAGATCTGAGGGAAAAAAATTGAAAAATTGATTTACATACCTGTATGCTACTGAAGGGAAGGAAAGGATTTCTAGATACTTTCTGACCTACAAGTGTGGATGCTAAAAACAATTGATTTTGCAAATGTTATTTTTTATTAGTTTTTCCTCAGCTCAGGTTATTCTGTTAAACATGACAATGAAGAATTAATAGCATTAGCTAAAGTCACTGTAAAATTTATGCCCAAATTTCTGCCATCAGCATTCAACACTGAATTGTTCTTCATTTTTATTTTAGTTCTTGGCTTCATCTAAGCAAGGTGAGTAAACTCTGCCAAATTTTATGTTGATATTGGATGGAAGGCAGACATTCATGGGAAACTAAGCTGAGATTTACAGATTTGTTTCAATGGAGAATAAATTTCATTTTCATTGTTTCCCCAAAGCAATGGTGCACTGCAAGAGTTCAACCTATAATGTTTCCATTTCTGTTTTGTAAAATATAGCTCTTGATGGTAATACTTTAATATAGAAGTGTAAAATATACCTTAGTGATGACTTGCACCATCAAAAACTGAGTAAAGAAATTTGGACTAAGATACATATCAAGTATGTATGCATGTTTATCTGACAGCATAGCTTATCACAAAGCTGTAGAAGTGAACTTGCTTTTCCAAGTTTCTTTACAGCCTCTGAGAAAAGAGAATGTACCACGTTTGGTTGGTTGGTTGGTTGCTTGCTTGCTTTTCTCCAAATACCCTGCTTCCACAGATCTATTTTGTGATACTGCATGCATTGCGCTGCATTAGTGGAACCTATTTTAAATCTACTGAAGGAGCTCAGAATCAAACTTTCTCTTCTGTTACACAATAAGCAAAGTATAAAATCCTCTGACCTATGAATGCTACTTCCATAGCATCTATCTAAATTCTCAGACTATCAGGCACCATAAAACAAATTCTCACTCCCCAAGTGCCCAATCAGCCCAAGCTGATTCCAAACGTAGAGGTCAAAAAACTTTTTTTTTTTTTTTTTTTGTCTATCAAAGTAGAGGAACCCACATGCTGAGGCAAGCATTCGAGCAAAACAAACAAGGAAAAATAGTTAAAGAAACCCAAGGCCATGCAAAAGACTTATCTAAAAGGTTTGTGTACTTTAGCTATTATTATTATATTAGCTATTATATAGCTATATTAGCTATTATATAGCTATTATTATACTAAACTTTGTGTAGTTTTACATTTCCACATCCATTTAAGCTGACAGGAACAGACAGCTCAAAAAAGAGGGAGGCACTATGATTTCAGATTAGAACATACATACATAAATGCAAACACACATCTCTCAAAGCTAATTAGCAGTGTGACTTTTGATCAGCATCACAGACATCACAGGAGTACTTCCCTAATGTGTATGTGCTTTAAAAGGCAACAAAACCTCCCAGGTGCATAGGAGAGTCTAGACAGAAAGAATCCGTAACTCAGAGATTTGGCAGAATTAGCTCCTCGAATCTGTAAAGCAATGAGTTATTGATCACTCAAAATTCATACCCTCCTTTCTACTCCTCCTTAGTTACATCTGAAACAAAGAAGTCCAGTAAGTAACTTAGTGAAAGAAAAGGGCCAATCAGATCACTAATTCTAGTTTTTGGCTCAGTCAGACATGCTCTCTAAAACATGTCCCTGCCTCTAGGTAGGTTTAATAATTCTAACATCTACGTTTTTCTTTCTCTTTTCTTTCCCTGTGTAGATGAAATGCATGGACTGTTTTCCCTCAAGGACATGCACATCATAGTTTCCATGGCACTGTTTGTTTAAAGTACAAAATGCATTTGGCCACACTTCAAACAGCATGTCATGTATTTCATCTTTCAGCCATTCTGAAAAATGAAGTGCATGAGGTCTGGTAATGATGAGGATGTTTTTGTATATCACTCATTCAGGTGAAAACTGAAAAGGTGAAATCAAGTGTATAGCAACTAGGAAATGCTGCGGTGAGTAGATGTAATCAGGCTGACAAAATGTCACACCTCAGACCTGTTTTTGGGTCATTTAGAGATCAAAGAATGGCCCAGTGCAAGACACGACAGATAATAAACTAAAGCACTTTGACTAGCTTTGACTGGCTTGCAATAGCTAAAGATTAGAAATCCATTTTTCATTGTATTCTCTTTTCTTTTGATTCCAATATTTTTTTTCTCAGCGTCTGCCGTTTAATGCAGGCTGTGTGCCAAAACAGTCTTAGAAAGTCTGCTATGCCAGATGTCACCCTTTTGCCCTTTGCTCTGCCTGCAGATTTTCTTTTAACAGCATTTGAAACTAAGTTAGCGAGCATACATTTTCCAGTAAAAGAGGCATTATGAATAACACCTTTTGTGTTTCTGAATAACACTCACAAAGTGCAGAACACATTATACATCAACTACATCAACTATATCTTTAAAAAAGGTTATTCTTAACTCTTAGCTATGTGAAGTATATCTTAATGATGTCATTCTTTTAAATACATATAACAGCTATGATGGAAGCTAATAAGAAGGGTTAATAAAACCCCACAGAGATGGATTTTATAACATTAATTTGACCTGTGCAGGGTAAAGATGAGTTATTTCATTTTACATATTTCTTGGAAGTTTTTGAGCTTCTTGTATGCAAGAGGTCTAGTCTATTATTTCCAAATAAAACTGTTCTTGTTTGAATTTCTTGTGTAGGAATAGGACAGATTTTCTAAGGTTTTGTTCTTTAAACTGTGAATTTCTAGCAAGCAGAAGTGTCCACTGCTTCTCAAGTTATAGGCATGAATAAAAACTTTTTATTTTCATTAAAAGAAAATGAGTCATATATAAACTCTAATTTTCTCAGGCCTCCCATTCTTCAAGTACCAGGCACTAATCAAACAGTTAAAGGCTGTTTTAAAATGGTGTGTGGGTGGGGGGGTGTGTGTGTGTTCTGTCTTTGTAGAAGAGAGAATTTTAAAACTTTGTTTGAATTTTAAAAAAATCTCTAAGTATTACTGTGTATCTCGTTACAGCGTAAACTCAGACTCACTTGGTCTCGCCACTGTAGATGACCGTTATGTGTTGCCATGAGGAAATGTGTGGTGTGTTTTTGTTGTTTGGGCTTTTTTGTCAGTAAAGGTTGGGCAGAGGTTGACTGCTGTGGGTCATTCCTCCTTTAGGATTAACCATGCAACAAAACAAAATGAAACAAACAAAAAGCAAAAGCAAAAAAACCCCACAGGCTGGTTGACTAAGATGAAGGGACTGTAATTTAAATAAAATATCCTGGTTATACATACAAATTGGTGGACAAGAGGCTGGAGAGCAGCACTGCAGGAAGAGATCTGGGGGTTTGGCTTGATGGCAAGTTGAACATGAGTCAACACCGTGCCCTTTCTGACAAAAGGGCCAACCGTGTCCAGGGGTGCATCAAGCATAGCATAGCTGGCCAGTCGAGGGAGGCGATTGTCCCACTCCACACTGCACTGGTGCGGTCCCCCTCGAGTACTGTGTGCAATTTTGGGTGCCTCAATATAAGAAGGACATCAAATTATTAGAGTGTGTCCAGAGGAGGGTGATCAAGATGGTGAAATGCCTCGAGGGGAAGACTTACAAGGAGCGGCTGAGGTCACTTGTTTTGTTCAGCCTGAAGAAGAGAAGGCTGAGGGGTGACCTCACCGCCGTCTACAACTTCCTCAAGGGGGGCAGTGGAGGGGGAGGTGCCTATCTCCTCTTTCTGGTGACCAGCGATAGGACACAAGGAAATGGAATGAAGTTGCGTCAGGGGAAGTTCAGATTGGACATTAGGAGAAGGTGCTTCACTGAGAGAGTGGCTGGTCACTGGAACAGGCTCCCCAGGGAAGTGGTCATGGCACCAAGCCTGTCAGAGTTCAAGGAACGTCTGGGTAATGCTGTTAGACGTATGATTTAGTTTTAGGTAGCCCTGCGAGGAGCAGGGATTTGGACTCGATAATCCTTATGGGTTCCTTCAACTGGAGATATTCTATGATTTTATGAAAATATTGAAACACTCAGATAAATTAAAGCCACTGAACTGTAACTATGATATTGTTCATAGCAGGTTGTGGAACCAGCGGGCTGAGCTAGTTGTCCAGATTCCCTTTACACTCAGTGGGGAGAAATAGGCACTTTAAGGGCATGCTTTATCTTAGCTTAAAATCTTGTTACAAAACAGAGCAGAAAAATTATTCGTACATCTGTTTATTGACTAAAATGAAACCTACATTGACTAGTTCAGATGTAGCCATCTACACAGTAAGGTCCAAAGCTATGTATGAAGACATTCATTCCTGCCTTGGGGATCCCACAAGCAAAGGAGCACAAGTCAGCACCACTGGTGACACATTCACCAATATCAGGAGCACAAGTCAGCACCACTGGTGACACATTTACCAATATCAGAATTGAGGTGCTAGGGAAACTTGACTGCCACACATATATGGACCTGGGGAATTTAGGACACCACAGGGTTAAGAGTGGTTTTGCACATGTAAATTTCTGAGTAAGTGCTGAAAAAAACAAACCACCATCTCTTGCTCTTTATGGAAGCAATATCTATTACCCTCCACTGACATAAATAGGTGACTTTACACTGACTAATTTCAGATAGAAACATCTATACTGCAGGTGTCTGTAGACGAAATGAATCTAACTCTTGATGTTCGAGTTAAAAACAATGAACTACCTCAGGAAATCTTTCTGTATTGTCAAAAGCAGGAACCTTATTTTACTGAACAAAAAAATGTATGCTGTTCAACCTCTGTTAATGAAACAAGAACTGGTGCAGAACGATGTCCAACATAAGGCCATACAGAGTGTACCTGTAAGGGTTCCATACAACCATGTGCAACTCTCATCTTGTTATTTCTGTTACTTTGATTTTTTATTTTTTTTATGTTACATTTTGGTGGATTTAAGAGAGCAGTGACATATAGAATAGATATGAAAAAATATGTAATTTACACAATGTTTGAAGACTGAGCCTACTTCAGGGAAATAAAGCCAAATTTAAGTTCTAAATACATAGAATGCCAATATTTTTATATTAAGTAAAAGGACATTTTATTAATGAAATTATCTGTAAAACAATCTCCTTTCTATAACTATCTATGATAAAAATTATCCTCAGTAAACGTGTAGAATCACTGGCTTATGTAAATTTGTATTTATCTATATATCGGCTCTCTTTTTTCATAGCCACATGCACCCTTCCTCATCTTGAAATTGTTCAAAAATGTTTGTGACAAGCTTTTGAAAGTTTTCAGTGAACTCTGCTTTGAAAATAGATGTGATAATTAGCTCTTGAAATTCATGTTTTGAACCATGAAAAGCAGTTTAATAGAGCAACAAGTAGTTGAAAATATTTTTTGAAAGGTCAGATGACTTCTGTGTCTGCTTCGTCTTTCTTTTTGTAAGGATACTCTAAAAAATGAAAGACATTAGAACACTATTTACCTTGCTAAGAATAAATGTCAAAGTCATATCTACAGGAAGAACACTAAACTTTTTACTGAAGGCCAGCTGCCAAAATGCAAATTAACACCTACAAAGAAATACTGGACAATTCCCTTTAATAGTAACAAGACAAATATGAACTTAAAGGTTGATGTTACATGGAATGTTCATTAGTATAAGCTGATACATGTTACATGGTAGGGCACATGATTTTGATCTTCATGAATGGGAAAATTGTCCCTTTTCAACTTTTAGTGTTATTCATTTCTTTTAATACTTTGCTAGGCTTTAACAGCAGTGCTTTTTTTTCTGTAAACCTGTCATATTCTGGACATCTAATACTGGCCAGCTACCAGAGTGCAAATTAACACCTACAAAGAAATATTGGACAATTTCTCCTTCTCTTGTAATTTTGCATTATCACTATTGAACAATGTTGAATTTTCGTCTGTCCATTACATTTCAGGTCATTATTCTAAAAAAAGATTGTTTTCGACATAGTCCTTCCCACACCATCTTCTCCTTCAGGATTTTCTTCTGCATCAACTGTAAGTGAAAACATATTCTTATGTCAGTTTAAGGATTAAGATTATACATTTCACACATGTGAAATTATACATTTCACACATGTATAAAAATCTTGTTGCCTTACAAACTCAGTAACAGATTAATCAGTATTACCCTTTAATTATAACTAAAAATAATTAAATCTGAACCCAATAATCTTTGTTGAAAAATGTAGTAATTTCCAAAGTTCAGACTTCCTCCAGCAGGATAATTTAAAAATTTCTCTCTGGTTTACAACCATAGTAGTTGAATTTGTGGTTTCTTGTATGAAATAACAGCTAGTGAAGGAGGCTATCTGTAAAATGCTATCAAATTTCATGGTTCCAGTGTGTGCTTGTGTGACATGCTCTACTGCAGAATGGAAGATGGTTCCCTTTGATAACCAAATCTCTTAATTCAGTATATTATTGCATTACCAGAAAGCTAGCCAAAAGAGAAAAGCATGAAGACTAACATTCGATTGCAGTTTAGCAGAGACATACTCATGTGAAGTCATGCAGCTAATCATTCCACATGTTACTGGGATGTGTCTGAAAACAAATTCAGTGATTATTTCATGGGATAATTTAATTGTTTTGACACTTTTTTCTTTTCAGTCACTAAAATTTAACTGCAAGCATTGAATTAACTAAACTTGTATTTTTGTCCTATAATAAGTAAATCTAGCATAGTTTTTCATTTTGTTTTTTTCTTCGTTGTTTTAAAGCACCTGTGATATGAAATTCCTGGTAATAGGGAAGATCACACTAAACTTCCAAATACAGAGTAGCATTCTCATGAGGCCTACTTCATATCTTTTTAAAATTACTATTAGTCTCAGTCAATAATCCAGAATTTGGCAGTCAGTTAGAAGTTCTTTCTATCCAGTTCATACAAAATAAAAAAAGTCTGAGTATTTCCATCTTTTTTTTTTTTTTCTTTTTTTTGGGGGGGGATTGATGCTACATTTTCTAAATTCATTATTTTAGTTACTAAAAAGCTTTAATTTTGAATTATTCTTTTAGAACCCTAAAGTCTAGATGTATTTCAAGGAAGCAGGTGTCAGAATTTGGTTCACCTAAGACTCTATTTCAGGAACATGCTCTTATTGTACCTACCAAAATAAAGGTGTATTTTCACTCTGTTCTTTATTTATCATTATACTATCACCTTTGTTTATAACATTAATTGTTCCAAATTGTTCCAATTTTGGCAAACCATAGTTGAAGTTTAGTTAAGTTTTTGCCTCCCCTATAGCAAGACACAAATAGAAAATAAAACACACATGAAAAAAAACCTCTACAGCAGTTGTGAAGAAGAGAAGTGAGTGCCTTGGGAGATTTGGAGGAAAAGAAACTTATTCAGCTATTTGACTAGTTGATTACTTATTTAATATCCAGCTCCAGTACATTAAATTTATAGGGTTATGTTTCACAGTATGATGTGTTCAGTTACACACAATTTAAAAAAACCCAACCAAACAACAAACAACTCTCTAAATTGACTAAAGGCAGTAGGATTAATTAGAAAACCAGAAATGGCTAGTGTGTAATGTAATCAAGCATTGGTTTACCAGGGAAACGTAAAGGGGTTACTTTAACACTACACGTATACACAAACACATATTCAAACACACACAGTTGAAAGATACCAAAAATGCTTTTCTCCAAATAAAAATAACAGTTGAAATTAAGGAAGTTGCATCATACGGTATTGGGGTTTTTTTGCCAAAGCTACACATGTAGCATTTAGGCTGAAGCTTGTCAGTGATCAACCTTCAGTATATGAGTTTTTTAAGCTTAAGCCGTATGAGATGTCATACAGTGTTGCAGAAGCAATCTAAATTACAATACAAGCCATCAGTACATTGACTGATTGGCAGTCTACAAGTATGATAATCTCACTCCATAAGAAAAAGTTCTAAAGCTTCAATAATGTTAGTAAAAATTTAGCACTATGAAACAGCATTCAAAGACAACTGCATTTCTTTTGCATTTAGAGACACAATTTGTTCTGTACATCCTTTTGTTTTCCTTATGGCTTTCTTTTTCTCTTTTTCCTTTTTTCTTTCCTTTATAGCAAAAACTAGTAAAATGCCAGGCATCTAATTGGACAGTAAATACAAATAGTAAGAAGATATCTCTTCTAGAGTATCAATTAATATGTAGAAGCTAGGTTTAATCATATTTCCTAAAATTCTTTCAGATGCAATGACTAGCAGAATGCTAAAAATGAGATGAATTATTTAACAACTCAGTGGGAGTTCTTCATTAATTAACTTCAGGACTTCTACCAAAGTCTTCCTTTTCAACCTATACTCCCATAATACATATGTTTATTTGCATAAAATACTGCAAAGAAACAAAAGGTACCTCAAATAATAACCTTGCATTTGTTATTCATATTGTTATTGATGAAATCATGTTATGGAAAATTATAATCACATCAGTGACTTTTGTCATCAGTAATATTCTCAAACTGCCTGCCTAATTTTGTAGATACCTACTCTTCCATTTGAAAATTCCCACAGAACTTATAGGTCTCACAAATGAACTCTATACCATCGTCCCAACAGCACTCACCTGCTCAGCACTTGTCTTCTGCCTAACCTTGTATAGCATAACAAAGGGCTTCATTTATTCGTATCACCTGCTGGTAGAAATCACTAGAAAACATAGCTGGAAAAGGTGGAGTTGGCAGTGGTGCTTATGATGCTCCAGCCTCACTTAATCCATGAATTTAAAGGTTATAGAATTCTTCAGGAATGTGTCCAAATCACCCCTGTCAAAAGCAGTTTGAACTCCCACTCCAGGAAATGGCCTCATCAGGAACCATGTGACCTGCATAAGCAGGACTCTGTCTGTCCTTCCTGGTGTGGGTGTTCCACTTTACAAGGTGGATACATCAAAATACAAGGAGAGATCATGAAAGAATGATTTCATAGCCTGGTGGTAACAGCTTTGCTGGGAAGAGCAGACCTACGCCAAAGTCACTGCTTTGGTGAATGTGGGGTAGCGTGTGGTGTAGCCCAGCTGCCTGCATTTCCCTATGCACTAAAAGTATCTCAGCTTGAGTCACATCATTTTCCTTGTCACTTCCAACCAGTTAATTCCTGTCAACATAACAGTTGTTGAGAATTTTCTACACTCACTGTAGACCCAAGGACCTAAACACCTAAATTTTCTATGCTCACTGTAAAGGAAACCCAAATTCTTAACATTGATGTTTTGGAAAGATCCATAGCAACCATGTTTAGCAGTATGAATGTCAACATTGCTGACCTAATCTCCACTTAGTGAATCAGTCCTCAACAGATTAGTGAGACAAAAATCAGGGCTGAGATGCATCATAGCAGGCCCAGAGGGTGCTGCCTCTTTACGTCTTTGATAATGACCCTGGAGATAACAGCAGTGGTGCAAAGCTGCACAGACTTCAGGGAAATGTTGGAGGCTTTAAAGGACAAAAGAGCCCAAACTGTAGTAAATAAAATCATCAAATGTATCTCACTGTTAAGCTGAATGCAAGCTGTGGCTGTTGTTCTTCTCCTACCGTGAGTACCCATTCCATCCAAGAAAATATCTACTTTGTATTTCTAATGCTTTTTCTTCTCCATGGCAGTTTTACGGGGAAACTGGGGTGATCCTGGAATCTGACTTTTGAAGTCTGACAGTCGTCATGGACAAACTTCCACCACATGGGCATGCTCCTCTCCTATTCTTCCTTTGCAAGTTTTATTGGGCCTCATGAAACTATTCAAGGCAAAATGTTCCATAGATCTAGAAACATTAAAAAATTTGCAATATGATTTTTCAGTATCTGTTTAGAATACATTGAAAACTGGAAAATATTGTATACAATTCTTCAAATTCCATAGTAGAATATAATGAACTTCTTAAAATTTTCACCGACAGCCTCCCTGAAACCCCAGGAATTGAAGAAAACCAGGAATTAAAGCCTTATCCTCTTAATTTTAAATTCTGCAACAGCCAATTTTTTTCTCAAGACAGTCTTTTATTTTGAGCCAATTTTCTCTTCCAAAATGAATTTAAAAATGTTTAAAAAGCAATTTCCAAAAAAGTACATTTTAACACAGCACTTCTTTTGTTTGGCACTTTGAACATTATAATATTCAAATGTAATGTTTTGATAGAGAATTTTCAAAATAATACTTGTATGGGATAAAAACAGTTAAATGAATTAAAAATATTTTCATTCATAAATTTTTATATTGGTTAAACACGCCACACTAAATGAAATGAGTTTTACCTAACAAAATTTCTAAATAACATACTGAAATGTTCTATTTATAGTACAAAGATAAATATTTATGATACATTTAGACTTTTAAAAATATTTTAACTTCTACAATTTATGTTCAATATAACTAATGTGATAGAGGTTTACATTGCTTATTACAGTCATTCATATAGTCCTTTGGCAAATATCAACAATAGTTATGGGAGATATTAACAGAAATTTGAAGACATACTACAATATTTATTGTATGTCTACCAGTCAATAAATCTATCTGTCCCACTCTGAGCTCTGGGAAGGCTACCCTGCCATATATCCTGCCATAGCACTGCCCAGGGCACCAAGCTGTGTGCTAGAGCTGATATCTGGCTGGCAGCTCCTTGGGAGGAGCGCAGGCTGCGAGTAAGAGGTTTCTTATTAAACTCCAGAGACAATGAAAGTTTCTATGTTATAGACTAGCCAGGTTTTTGTGATAAATAATTGAAAAAAAAATAGATTTAGCCATAGAAAAATATTTCCAACTAAGAAGGATCACTAAAGCATCCAGTGGCAAAAGCAAAGCCACCAATACTGTACAGTGTGCTTCAGCTCATCCTAGATCAAACCAAGGAGCACAATAAATGACAGACAATACAGAATGACATTTCAGTGTGGGTACACTAGAAAACAACTTTGGCTATCTCTTCATAATAAACATGGATCTATACAATCACAATGTTCTTGTCAGTAATCTGAACTCAGACCGAGTTTGGGCTGCCTGAAAGTCCCATATAGAAACTAATGTCAGGGCATTTTTTAGGAAGGAGCTAATAAAGTTGGGAACCCTCTGAAAGAGTTACAGCTGGCTTTTCTGCCTGACTTTGACTTTGCCATTTTGTTAAATGAGCTTCACAGAAGCAGCTAAGCCAGGCTCAAAGTCATCGATGCAATCTTCAAGTGCAGATTACATGTCATGCCAGAAATTGTCTCTCCTCTCCTCTGGCATTACCAGTGAATTCACCTCCAGACCAACACTGAAGGTTTTCCAACATGGTGCACAGCTGGATTAATTTATCACTGAACATCGTCTGAAAACAATTCTTGTGCTATGTTATAGCTAAAAGATGAAAAAGCAACGGTATCTGTTATCACTGGAGATGCAGAGGTTTTCGAGAAGTGAATGTCAGGAATGAGTTAAGAAAATCCAAGATTTCCCATGAGATACACTGCAGAAGACTGCAAGCTATTCAACTATAACTGTAATACAAGATCAAAGGTGAATTGGACTCTAGCTACGATGTATTTTCCATGACTTACTAACAGTAACCAAGGAAATCGGACCAAATTTATTCAGAGCAAATACATTAATGACTTCAGATGCCACAAATGTGCTAAATGGCAGTCAGATAAATTTGTGGCCAAAAATGGGGCTGTTGTAACCGACAGTAAGGATCTCCCAGGAATTAAAATTGCTGATGGCATTTTTGTTGTAATAGAAATATAGGTCAAGGAAGAAGCAATCCAAAACCACAATAACAAACTGAAATGACTACTAAGCATGTTTCAGTAACAGCCTGCATGCTGACAAAGTGAAACTGAGGATACCTGAACTCTTCTGTTTTGGTTATATTGGCACCTAGAAAAACTGAAAGACTGAAAGCTGAGACACATCATAAGAGATAAATAAAATTCAATAACTTATGGGAATGGTAAATTCTTTTTCCACAGTTTATCCATCCATCATATTAAAAAGCATCAGGCAATAGCCACTGCTGAATTCTCTAATTCAGCCTACAATGATACAATGAAAAGGTAAGGCAAAGAAAAGTGCTGTGAGCAGACAGCACGTTGCAGACCAAAACATAGACGCTTTCCAGACAGCAGTTCTGTAGCACGGGAGAGAAGCTTTATCCACATGGTACAGCTGCTGTGCATCTCTCCAGAAGGCCCCAAACAACCCAAAAGGACTTTGATGTGAAGCTGCTCCATCCATTAAAACAATGCAAACTCTAGAATTTAGGATCCAACGCTAAAGGCAGTTATCACCTACGGCCAGCTTATTTGTCAATGAGCTGTGAATGCAAAATAGCCCTAACCAGTAATGTAGGAGCTGACACTGAGACAAGCAAACATTTCATACTTAACGTAAAACAATACGCACGGAGCAAGCCAAAAGTCATGACTACAGGCCATGAATTTGTTGAACATGTATATTGAACAGCATGAAATGCACAACTGTTCAGACATCATAAAACTCTCCAACCTCATTAAATCACAACTTGGTGCTGAAATGACTAAGGCAGACATAATTTTTACAGGCAGGAGTTCCACTCTATGCTTAGTAAACACTCTCATTCCTGAAAGGTTCTTGTGGACTCAGAGTTGGGAACTGATTGAGAAACTTCAGGGCACATTTTTCAAGTGCTTGGCATAGACATCAACAACAGAAGAAAACAGAAATTTGTAACCGCTGTGTGTGCTTCAAGATAGCTACACAAGCACTGCCCCAAAAAAATGATGAAAGATTAATCCTGCACATATAATATAAGTAGAACTCAGGGCAGCAGAAATTAAATCAAGTATGTCTGCAGAGCAAAGACAGGTCAAAAGCCAGAGTGAAGTCAGTGGTTATAACTCAAACAGTAAGTTTCAGGAAATAACAGTAAGTTATTCAGTAAATACGAAGAACTGGTGGGCATGCCAAAATGGGCTGCTGATAAAGGCCATGTCGATATGATACCATATTTACTAATCACTTCTTGCCCCATCAAGTCAGGCAACTCTCACAGAAGATACAAGATAACTACAGACATTGCTAAAATAAGGAGTAGGTAACTGAATGTAACTTGGAAGAAGGAATTCAGGATGAAAGGCAGCACCAAGAGGTGAGCCTTGTATGCACATAGCCTGAGTGCTAGCTGCAGTTTTCACCTCTCTGTAGAAGATTCTTTTCTAAAAAGCATATCCAATGCTAAAAATAGTGTAGAAACATGAGGCAGGACACAGGCTAGTACTGGCTGTCTGTTAAAAAGTAAACAAACAAACAAATAAAAATAAACCCCAAACCTTAAATGAATTCTGAATGTTTTACTATCAATGATATGAATGTAAACACAACATGAAGCAAGCTTAACTCAGTTTGTAGGTAAGCTATTATTGCAGCATAATAATCGCTGCTATTTATTATTATACCACAAAGATACTTACTGGTTCCTGTGGAGATCAAAGAAAGGAACAGCATCATTCCCAGAACGTTGAAATTTACACGGTCTAACAGCAAGGTATTTTAACATGCATTTTAGGTAAAGCCAGGAAACAATCCCCCCTTTTATATTTCTATATTAGGAACAGTCATAGGGGACAATTACATCATCTGTGACCGAAACTGTTACTGTAATCAATGAGCATTTGGATATTCCCTGGCACCTGCAGTGTGCAAGTCTCAAGACACTCCAATTTGTTTAAGATAATGTGTGAAATTACAGTGACGAGATAGTCATGCTTAAATCTTCCTTTTTAAGCAAGGTTCATTAGGACTGGGTAGAAGAATATGAAAGTATAAACTTGTGGGTGTTAGACAATAAAAATCATTTGCAGGCTCTCAGCAGCAGCTTGGAAATAACAATTTCTGCAATACCAAGTCATGTCAAATAATCTACCATCCATAAAAGACACAGCACTGAATGCAAGCTAATGAGGAATGCTGAATCTGGGAACAATTAAACCTGTCAACTAAATCTCACACTGCAGACATGAAAGGTACAATGCTCTCCAACACAGAGCAAATGCTCTAGCTTTTAATGTGCTCCCTCCAGATGGATTTGGTCAATTAAGTAGAAAGAATTGTCAAAGGCTTTCACAAATTTGGTTGGTTCTTGGATTGCAGCCTCCCCAGTGGAAAGTTCAAATAGTCACTGTTTGCTACTTGTTCATCAGATAACCAAGCTCTATAAAAGGGCCTCTGTCAATAAAACGTACTTAAAGCTGTCAGCAGTCCCTGGGTCTAGGAAATGGAAGTGAAGAAAAAGCCAGTTCTGGGTGACCGTTTCTAGAAGCCATGCCTCAGGATGTGGAGGGGATGACCACTAAAAGGACAGGAAAGGTTCACAAGGATTTAGCAAGCCTTGGTTAAAACCTTATGTAAGGTCTTGATGAATCTCCTGTAGATTTCCATAACTGCACAGTAAAAAAACAGTTCTTTTTGAAGGTGTTATTTTCACTGTTACCAGGCTAAATGGACAGCTTATCAGCTCTAATCTGCTTTTTGACAAGTAAAAATGTTTACAAAGTTGTAAACTACAAAGAAAGTTTCTATTGGAAAGAATGCTTCTGAAATGGTGTACCCGTAGCTTATGAAAATAATATGTTCCCTGCTAGTTTTTAATAGCAGAAGTCTAGAAATGACAACCCAGAGGAAACATCCCAAGCCTAAAGTCTGATTTCATGTTTTGCCTGACCCTGCACAATGCTCCCCATGGGAACAAATGTGATTTGAAGACACAGAGGCTGGCTGAGAGCTGGGAAAGAAGTTATTCTCTCTGGCTTTGTCTCTTTACAAGAAGAATTCATTCCTAAAGAAGAATTGTATGAGGGAGTATCAAATCATGCCCTGCATTTTCAGAATAAGCCATAGCACAGTTTGAAATGTATAAAGTGGAAAAAACACAAGCAGCCTAACCTACCTTGGGGATGCTTCCTTCCTAAAAAAATCCTACATGCATGAAAATGGGAGATTTTTGGAAAATTGTCATCTGCTCCTCCTTTGCCTTGGCAAGAATAATCAAAGCCTGTCCTTGTCTAAGCCTATGAGTGTCATTGTGAATGGGTACAACTTGAGCCTTTCTAACTACATTAGGCAGAAGAGCAACCTGAGGCAAGCAGATATGGCTCTCCCAGGTTGTGCTGAGGAGAAGCTGCAACACTGAAGAAGCCAGATATACCAGCGGAAAGATGTGACCTTATTGGAATGGAGCTTGGTTGGTTGTCCCTGTTAAGCCTGTTCAGAGCCATTTCCAATTACAATGTTTTAACAACTTTGCATAATGAAGGAAATAACAAACATTTCTGTCTAGTCCCTGGATTGAATCAAGCCGTTCTTCTGTGAGTCATTCAGATCTACAGAACTTCATCTCATACACAAGAATATTATTAAAATTGCTTTCACATAGCCTTTTCATTTCTGGGAGTGGAGAATAGGATAGGAAAACACTATGAGAAAGGCTGTGTGTAAGGTCTGTCTTTTTGACCTTACCAGAGGAAGGAAGTATTCAAAAACAGGCAAAACCAGATCTCTTTTGAGTTTTCCCTGTTTTGTAGGACCACTTAACTCAGATTATCGTGTCCCGTGATGCAAAAGATACAGAATGTAATGAAATAAGCATGAAAGGGATTAACTAGTTTGAATCTCACATACATATACTGTGATGATTTCTGCCTACTGAACTTCCAAGTTGAGGAACAGTCAGCTGTCTGATGCCCTCAAGCAGGCTTGGCAGTCATGGATCATACATTAGGCTATGTTCTGTATGAGAGTGGCAGGTTTAAAAGAAATGTCTGTGTGCTTAACTGCTACTCAGACTAGCATGAAATGCTTGCAATACAAATGAAGTCACTAAACCTTTTGGGTTCCTTAAGGAAGGGCATGACCTGTAGAAAACTTATTTATTGTTTATAGTTTTGAGAGAACTTAGAACAATTAATTTTCCTTCTTTGACAGCATTTGATATTTGTAGTTTCACACCATTCTGTTATGAAGCTGGATAGTACCTGACTGAGGTGATGTTCAAAATTTTCCTTCCATTTAAATAAGAGCACCTAAAGGACGTGAACTGATATGGGAGAATATTAATACCAGGAAATAGTAATATAAACCCTTGGGAGGCAAAACTGCTGACTGTCTCCCAGCTCAACACCTTGACCAGCCTGAAATGATGCTTTGAATTTAACGCATCAGTTATGTTAAGATTTAGTCCGTTTTATGAAATTCAAGCTTTCTTTATTCCACAAGAATAAGTTCACTTTGCTCAATATTTTAGATACAGACTTATTATACAAGCTCTAAAACTTCATTCCTATTTAGGAGAACCATGATAGCATTAAACATGGCATGAAAACATAATTTATGGCAGACTAAAAGGTATTAGATTACAGATGTGCTAGTGCCAATGAAACAACATAATAGAGCTTGGCAAAATGAACACAGTCATAACACACATCTTCCACAACAGTTTCCAGGTAGCAGAGAAAATAAATCTACTTTAGGGGCCTTACTAAAGACTTATAATAAATAGGTAAATAAAATATGCAAGAGTAAATTTTTTCTGGAGGCAATCTCTCCTTGTATTCAAAGGGGACACTGCATAGGATGCTACAGTGAAGAAAGAGAAATACAACAGCTGGGGAAAAGTCCTGAGAACCTCACATTATTAACATTTATGGCTAGGAAAAACATTTCTAAAAGACAGCTTTACTTATCAGCTACCTGTGTATCTTTTCATGCTGCACATAACATTTCCATCAGAAAGATGCATCAGTACAAGTCAGGAAAACATCCCGAGAGTTCTCACAGATAACATTTCCTGACCAGCTCTAATCCTTTTAGTTCTATGCAGAATGAGTTCTCAGCACCCTTAGGACCACTGCGAACATTATACTGGGTACAATGGAAAGAGGCAATATGCAAGGGATCTATTTCAATTAGATCACAATTATTACAGTCTAAGTACTATCAGGAATAATTCTTTATTTAAATTATTCTCTTATTTGCATCTATCTGATCTCTTGTTGATGTTGTCTCAACACTTTCATACATTTACTTTATCCAAAGTATCCGTGACTATCCTGTGAAAAGGGGAACCCTGCAAAGTGGTCTTATTAATGCTGTATGTTTAAATTTATTATTTCTATTACTCAAACAAACTCTAATAGTCTTTCAGTTTCAACAGAGACCTAAGTCAAGGCTGTACTCATGTTCACCAGCCCCCACTCTAATTGCTGGGTTTTAATCCAAATTTCCCATTTATTAGCAATTTTTAATCCATAGGTATATTTTGCAATTTCTAAGCATAATAGAAGATCAGAGGGCTGGAGAACCTGGCCTATGAAGAAATATTGAAGGAGTTAGGTCTCTTCTCCCTGGAGAAGAGAAGGCTCAGGGGGACCTCCTCACAGCATTCCAGTATTTAAAGAGGACAGCTGGAAAAAGGACAGAGGCTCTCTCTTCACAAGACCTACATGGAGAAGAGAAGGGGTGATGGGTAAAACTTGTACCAGGAGAGGTTTCATCTTGATATAAGAAAGACATTTTTTATAGTGAGAACAATCATTCCCAGGAACAGCCTCCCCAGGGACATGGTGGAGTTCCCATCACTGGAGGTTTTCAAGTTGCGATTGGACAGGGTGCTACATAATCTTATCTAGGCTCCCTTTCCCACGAAAGCTTGGACCAGATGATCTTTTGAGGTCCTTTCCAACCTGGGCTTTTCTATGATCCTGTGATTCTATGATCTTCAATACAGGTTTAAAATTGAATGAGTTTTTGAAAACACAGTAAGAGTAACAGACACATTATACTAATATCACAAGCAAAATTATTGCTTTAGCCTTCTTAGGTTTAAAAAAAAAGCCACATAATTTTTTTTGTGGTGTGGGAGGTCCCTTTCCTTTCATTAGTGTTTCACCACTAAATAATAGTATTAAGGATGCCATTATGTGGCACTGAATCACTTCAGAAAAAAACTCACAAGTATGGTAATTCCCAAATGTAACAGAAGTAACAGAATATTTCGAGCAGTTCCACGAGGATCAGAATTTAATCCATCATCTTCTTAGATGACAATAAGTGGCAATTAATGCCATAATTTTTACCAACTAGTTTTAAACGTATGCATAGACATTTTATTGCAAATTTAGAAAAAGCAGCTTCACAGTTCACCCAACATTTTCTGCCTGCTCCTCAAGAAAATTAATGTAATTTTCTTACATTTTGTAACTTGTAAAATGCGTGTGATGGCCTTCCAGAAGTTTCCATCTGTTAGTGATGGGAAGGTTTTTCATATGTATCTGAATATATATACATTATTCAGCAGATAATTTAATACATAATTATATTAAATTTAAAGAGGAATAAGCTCAACAAGAACAAGAAAATAGATTTTGTCACACACTGTTATAAATGTCTGTAAGTCTACACTATAGGATAAACTGTAGAGGAGATCAGCTTCACCCAAAATAGGTGCACTACTGTAGGATTTGTAAGTGACAAAGAGTGATGACATATAACACTTTTTCCCTAAAAGCACCTTATAAAAGATAAAAACATCTTCTGACTTTTGCAATTTAGGTTGCATTTTTTATAATTCTGATGAGTTATTTCAATGTGTTTGTATGACTCACCCTACAGTTGATGGAGTTCACATATAATTTAAAAAAAAAGAAGCACTCATAAGACATTGGAGAAAATGAACTACAAAGGACATTTTGATAAGAACTTTGGGAGTTATTGCCTTTGGGACAGAATAAAAGAAGTGCCTGGGGATATTAACATTGGAATTGACAGCATCATTCAGCAATATGGAAGCTATTAAGCAATCTTTCGAAAGCTTGTTTTTTTTTCACTGGAAGCTGCATGAAAATCCACAAACTAAGCTTAGCAAAGAGCAAGAAGAGAATAAAATCTAATTTGAGTGGTTAGATCTCAATGAAAGCTGAAAGAAATCAGCATGGATTAGATGACTGTTAACACTGAATATTAAAGTCACCTTGATTTTCAAAAGGAACATGACATAAACAACTTTGGGATAGTTTAGAATACTCACAAGGTATTTTCTTTATATTCTTGTGTTTCTAAACCTTCTATAATACTACATACTTTAATAAGGGGAAAAACACAACCAAAATATAAGACAATCTGATTCTAGGGAGAGACTAGACTGAGTGTATGTCATTTCTATAAAATAGTATCCCACTGGATCATCAAAATGTTTCAGGAGGTCTAATTTACACGACACAACTGGTTTCACTTCAGCAAATAAAATATCAAGTAAAAACAAAAAGTTAAATCTATTGCTAACATAATTCATATGTAAAATTTGTAAGAGTAGAGTAATGAACATTGTTGAAACTATATAAACAGGACATCTTGAACAACAATTTATGAGCATTTTTTCACTAACCTAAACAGTAACAACAGCCTCAGACAATGTGTTTTAACAGACTTAGTACTCAGGAAATGTCACCAGTTTCAAAAGTTAGCCAGAAAGAAGTAAAGATAAAAAGAGGGAAGCAATCTAATGCACACCGAATTTTAGACATTATAAATCATAGCAAATGGGGTTCTCTTTGTTCCTCGCTTATCAGATGTCAGTCGACTACCAGGTCAGACTGTGTAAATGTGTACAGAATGATAAGAATAAGGCTAGAAGTTCTCTTCTTCAAATAAGGTAGCTATTGCAAGAAAGGGACAATGTGCATCTTATGATATCATATTCAATTACACCTGTGAACTCAGAAAGGACTGCAAAAACTGTATTTCTTTAAGAATCTGGTCCCATGGACTTGTGCATGTCCAGTTTCTTTAAATGTTCCAGAGCCTGAGCCTTCCTCTACCATGGGTAAGGCTTCCTTTCTCCAGACTTTGAAAACAAATCATGCTAGTAAAGACTGAGTAGAAGAAAGCACTGAGTACCTCAGCCTTTTCCATGTCTTTTGTTACCGGATCCTATTCAGCACTGTGCTCGCATTTCCCCTAGTCTTCATTTTCTGCTTGTACACCTGGAAAAGCCCTTCTTATTTCTCTTCATGTCCCTCACTATATTCAACTCTAGATGAGCCTTGGCTTTCCTAACTCCATCCCTTCTCTCTTGGACAGTATCTCTGTACATGTGGGTTACCTGACCCTACTTCCACTTCTTGTATGCTGCTAGTTGATAGTAGGAGATGTCAAGGAAAAAGCTGGGTCTAGGATTTCTAACTCCAAGGCAAAGATTAAAATATTCCCTCTAGTAAGGATTCACAACCCTGAGTCAGGAATCAAATGGGATGCTTATTCCATGAAATAAAATATGGTGTAAAGGCCCTTGAGCTAGTTCTAGTCAGGCTGGCAGGAATATATGGTGGAGTGCAATGCCATGCAGAGATAACAGCTTGAGTCCCCAGAGTATCATAAATAACTAAAGCAGCAACAAATGAAAGCTTGAAAACCCTGCTTCTAAATACAATTAAGTAGCTCAGGTGCCACGTTGCTTTCATATGCATATATTGTTTCAACTTTGGGAGTTAGCTCCATTGGCACTAGCTTTGCACATATGCTATGTTTTGGTATAAATATAGTACAAGGCAATTACTTTTGGGTTTTTTTCCTTGCACAAAACAAAAGCAGAAGAAAGACAAATTTTCATACATATACATCCATTTACCCAATGCTTAGAGAAGTCCTTTGGGAAAAACTCAAGCTCAAAACCTCTGACTTAAGTGATTTGGAATGAGAATTTGATCCCACATCCTTTTAGCATGCTCTAAATGCTAGATTAAAATAGACAACAGGGTTGGGTTTTTTCTAAGTTTTTCAGGTATTGCTATGTCAGAAAAAAAGGAAGTAACTCAAGCATGATTTTGAGGGTCTTGTAATAGCACATCAGATCACTTTAACCAGCTGCTGGTTAAATCTGGCTGCTGAAAAAGTGGTCCCATCCTAAAAATCCATGTTAAATTCTCTTTCCTGATGCCTCTGTTCTCATGCTACTTGTTGCCACACCACTGTGTGAGTGTCTGACCAAGGAAAAAGTAGAATATTGCTTTTAGGGACAGCCAGTTCCTTCATTAAGCTCAATGTCTAGGCATAGTTACAGTCACTGTAATCTGGCATAAATTCATCCTTCTGCCAAGTATAGACATACCCACAATGGTCTAATGTAGCTGTTGCAGCCAAGATAAGGAGGAACTAACCAATGCTATCTAGGTGAGAAGTGCTGGTGGGCTGAACATCTTCCAGGGAGACACCATGGTATGTATATTTCCTTATCTTCCACGGGATATTCAGACTTTCAGCTGACTATCAGGAGTATCCAGAAAGAGGACTACAGACTAGAACATATCCTGCCTCACAGTGAATGGAAAAGAAAACTACAGTTTCACCCATGGGAAGGGAATAGGAACTCAGGGAAACCAAAATGGGCAGCTGCTCCTTAACTCACAGCAAGTTAGATTCACATAGAAAACTCACAAGCCTAAGCACTTCTTATTGTGCCTAAGACCAATATTCAAGGCCTCAGCAAAACATCCTTTGCATATAATAATTTGATGGTTGCCCACATTCCTCTGTTGTATTTATGTCAAGCCTATATGTCATTTCTGCTGCTGCCCATTCACTTATATATCATTAACCAGCTAGACACCTAGCTTACTTGAAATGTCCATCCATGGGCTAGGACTTTTTTCTCCCTTCCTCTTTTAAGTCTGTAGGATCTGATCTGGTAACTCCACAAAATATGTTATGGGGGGAGGAAAACTCATTCATATGCAAAGTAAACACCATTGAGGGATTCAGCTGAAAGAGAAAGGCTTCCAACCTGTTCCAAAAGATATTTAATACTCACATGTGAAGCAGAACTTCAACAAAGATTCTTATGAATATGCTTCATCTACACAATACTGACTAGTTAGATGGAAAAGCTGGAGTCTAACCATTGCTACAAATCAAACAGAGCAGGGAGTTGCACTGAATCTTCTGCATTTCATAGAACTCTAACTACAAGGAAGAAAATATGCTTTACAAATATATGCAGCTGCTAGTACTGTGTGTGAAAGATAAAATATAGCTTTTAAAAATAGTTTTGTAAGCAATTCTAATGCAAACACTCTCACTGGAATTTTTTACTGCTTTGCTCTCTGCGAACATTTGTTGGAGCACACATTTACCTCCCTAAATGATTGCAAATAAAAGTGGTGGTGAACACCACCTCCAGCAAAGCAAATTACCAGCTTGCATGTGGAAGAATCACTCTGCTGTTGCATTTCCCAGCCCTCTTCCACTTCTGCTTTTAAAGACATCACTGTTCTCACTCTTCTAGTAATAAGAAATTATTATAGACTGCACACCATGGTGCAGGAGGACTGATTGAGTAGAACTGCTGGAGAGCAGAAGTTATCAACAGGCAGCTGTGACTGTGCCATTTACCTGTCCGCTTTTGAAGTCTGTTAATCTTTTCATGTAATGGGAAAAATGTTAGCAAAGTACTGCTAGTGCATATACACAATTTCCTTCTCTTTCTCAGTCTCAGTCAGTCACATACACATGCGCACACGCACGCACACACACGGAGCATTTCTTTCTTTGTTCAACTTTGATTATGACAGTTCTCAGCTGAAATTTTCCACAGTATTTTTCCAGTTAAAGGCTTTTCAGGACGAATTTCATTAGTACAGGCTGAAAACTGGCAGAAACTGTTGTCAGTTGACATCCACAGAATTTCCTGATCTTATATTATCCATTTTTAAATCATTATTGTGAAACCAGTTAAAGGCCTTTGAAATGGAAAATCCTAGTCTTTACAGTTCTTCACTGCTTTTTATCTAGTCATTGGTCTCATTGGCATTTTCTACTTAGAAATAAATGCTTTCATTAAGAGGGAATAGATTTTTTTAGCTGACTAGAATCTTTCAGAAGGTAATTTTAATGTACACCTTTATTCTAAGAAGTGAGTTTCTTAACATCTATTTGCTCTCTTGAAAGCATGCTAACAGTCTTATACAACACACTTCATTAGCATGGAAATGGATTTTTTGTGTGTAATTTACTTTTCTGCCACTGTATTACATTATAGCTGCAGTTATCAAAAAGAGACTGGAAAACTCTTGTTGTACTTTAAAGTGTGTAATATTCCAGCTGTTTTTTTATTGTACTTCTAATGTGTGTTCTGACTAACAACATACTTTGTAATAAATATAAGTGTATATGTATATCAATACACAAATATATTTAAAGTTTTCACATTTTTGAAACATTTTAAGAAATAAAAAGTCAAAATTTTGCAGGAAGCATGTGAATATATGAGCATATCTGACAGATTCATTAGCATAACATGTAAACATTAAGAATTAATATTCCAGGAATGATGATAGAGTAAAACAAGAGTAGGTAGGAATGAGAATATTATTGTGTTCACCTGGAGCTATTTATTGCTAATATGAATCTTTAAAACTATACATCATGGGAAACAATTGTCAGTAAGTATATAGCTACATGACCAAAGGAGGTTATTTCTTCAGTGAGATTGCTGAAAATAATTCCTAATGCAAATGTAACTTCATATAACACAATACTTGGTTCTAACCTTAGCAAAGAATCACACTAAACTGGAAAAATACAAAAACGTTGAGGAAAAAAGTACTGAGCAACTGCACTTTTGTAGCATTGATCGTTGATACTATGATAAAATCCTGAATGCTAAAGTTGACTCAGAGGCAGTTTTGGACACTCTAGAGCTTTCAGAACACAACAGTATGCCAATTCAGTCCTTTTTGTGGCTATTTTTTGTGTCACAGACATCAGATAAGTCTACCATGGCTTGATGACATCAAAGGAATTCCTGCTTACCAAGTTATTCCTTTTCAACGCTAATACAATAATCAACTTTGCCGGGATCTTATTAAGGCCCAGAAGTCATAGAGATAAACTGGACATATTCAGGAAGCCAGCCAGATAATGAATTTGTATGCAGAACATTCACTATACCTCTAAACAAAACAAAACATGTTGTTCCACTACTATAAAAAAAAATAAAAAGGATGATTTTTTTTCCCCACAATTCTGGTTGAATCAGCTCAGTACTCTCTGCGCATGAATTAGGCTAATGGCACCAGGCCCTCAATAGACAAAACGTGTGACTATACCAGGGTTCATGAGCAAAAAGCACCTGGGTTTCAGCTCTCCCATGATGGCAGCACATCCAGGTGCTGGAAGTTGCAAATGATGTTCAGTCACTTGCTTCCCAGTCTATACCACCACATGGTGCAGGCTCTGCTCCAGGTGCCAAGTTCTGCATTTCTCCCTGCTGACTTTCCCGATGCTACTGTCAGCTGTCCTCAGGTTTATAGAGGCACGTCCAAACTGGAGCTATTCTCTATGTGAATGACTCGCTCTAGTTTAGAACCACCTACAAATTTGCTGATTTTGCACTCTTTGTCATCAATCTGGTCATCAATGAAGATGTTGAACAGTATAGGGCCCAGTACTGACCTCAAGGTACAATGCTCATTCACAGCTATCAGGTGGTTGATTGGATCTTCTGAGCCCTTTTGAGCCTGTGTACAATTTTCAAGCCACTTAATAGTTTATTCTTCTACTCCAGTACATTGTTTCCAGCTTAGCCATTGCAGCCCAGTTTCCATGCCATCCTTATATTGCTCTGTCAGATTTAGGCATAAAAATTGCACACCTACGAGTATAATCATTATTTTAAATTTTACTACCTGAGTCAACTTGCTGTTTAGGACTTTCAGATTCCTATGCCGCTTCTGTCTGACTCATAGTCATCTCTGATCCTTAAATTTGTGACAGAAAACTGAGGTTATGGCATTTCCATGTGAAATAATGTTGAAATACCTGTAGAAAAAAAGATTTTATCCGTATTCCAAGAGATTACCCTCACTGAAGAGCTCTGGGTATAAATAGTTCACCGCTTTAACCTGCCTTGTACTGAGGGGGGGGCATACCTACCACATTTCATGCAGCAATTATGATAAATGATATTGCTTCTGAATTTTCCAGTAGCTAAGGCATTAGTTAGACATATGAGGATTAAAGTTTATGAGATACAGCTACTACCTGCAGATGTGTGAAATAAATAAATACTTAAGATAGAAAAGACTTCCAAATACCTGGTCTAACTGAAAACAAACATTTCAGTGTTGAAGTTTCTTACAGTAGGCGAAGCTTCAAGAGTTTCCCCACTCTTCACCTTTAAGGACGACAAGCTACTGTATAACGTCTGCCCAGAGCTTTGCATAGGATTTAATAAAAGCAGAGTCAGGCTCCATCTGTATGAAATGTTCAGCAGCTGGTAGGAGGAAAGTGTTCCAGAATGGTCTGCTTTTGTTGACATTCCTGATATTTCTATTTCTGATACATATAAAGTTGCTGTGTATACATCGTGTTCGTGCCACAAGCAGTCTTAGGAGATGGAGCCAGAAGCACACTCTCAAGCTTCATATGCCAAGGTGAGAAAAATCAACTCAATTCCCAACACCTTGTAAAGCTGCCAAGGTCAGGAAGACCTCGAGTTCTATGCTGCTGTGACAGTTGCATACGTTAAAGGTGTTTGTTATGGCAATACATATTTTTCATTTTCTGTTCATAGAGAATAGATTGCTCATATAAACAGAAGGTGAAAAAAATATTAGGTTAGCATTCCTACTGATCAATATTTTTCTTTGCTCGTCCTGCACCTTTAAAATTTAATTACCCTTGAGCTTGTTCACTTTCAACCATATGCAAATTAATGAGACAAAGGCAAATGTAACAATTGTTTGTTGTTCTCTAACCAGTGCAGATTTCTGTACAAGCCATGGCACACCTTTTCAGTTCAATTCTCTATGCAGCTGCAGACTCCTCAGTGCAATGTGTTTTGAGACTTAGAAGCAGAATAAATATTAGTTTCAGTAGAGCATCCCCTTTAGCAACTTAGGAGGGTGGGAACTGTGTTACAAAGGAGAATGTGAGTTTTGTTCTGACACAGACAGAGCAGGAACATCATCAGAGGAAAAATCAGAAGTGGAGGCTTGGGTGGGGTGGAGTCATCTTTATCAGAAAAAAAGAATACTGAGAATGTCTCAAGCTTCTCCGGATCCAATTGTCTCATCCCCGTTTCCTCTCCTTCCGGCTCCAAGATGGCTAGCTCTTCCCCTGCGTCTCTACCACTGTTGATACAGCCTGGAAGGGCTCAGTAGCTTGGGTTCAGCTTTTCACGCGTGCTGCTTTCTCTCACTACATTGGGACCCTCTGTTCTAGGCACCAGCGATTCACCCCCAGAGATACCTACTGCTGCCCCACCAGCACAGTCTCAGTCAGGATCCAGAGCAGACCCATGCCTGTGCCTCCACACAGGAATGGGTTCATGAGTGAGAAGCTCAGTAGGAGCCCTGGGAAGAGCCATCCCTTGTCCACCCCTTTTCTCTAGAGGCCAGACACTGGAGCGAAGAGCACATGCAAGAGGAATTAAAAAACAATCTTTTGATTGCAGAATCAAAAGGCAGAACCTCTTTAGCCTTTTGGCATACTCTCCACACCATGTCCTAAAGATGAAGCTGCACAACCTGTTAGAAAAAGGCTGCAAGCAGCCCCATAAAGTTGAGGCACTTCACAACCCAACCCAAAGATACTGAGTCTTTTCTTGAATATAACCTTACAGGCTAACTAACACTGCCTTAGGCAGTCTGCAGTGATTAAAACACCTCTTTACTGCTTCAGTGTAGGGTACTGTAGTAGTCTGAAAATTCTAATATGGCTTCAAAGATTTTTTTTTTGTCATGTACTCCATTGACTGTGAGTCCTGTGCTACGCCTAACAAATGCAAAAGGCTTCACCTTGCAGTTTGTGCCAGACCTGGGTTTATGTTTAGAGCATAGTCTTGCCCAGGGACTAAGGAGCCAAGCAGTGTTGATAGCAGCCCTCTGGCAATGGCAGAAAGTGTTCACAGGAAGCAATGGAAGAAACCTCCAGCCTGGAAGTTGGTGACCTTAGCAGTGTTGTAGTGGTGACGGTCAGAGAAGGTGCGGAGGCTCACACTTTGGAAGTGCTACTGTAGAAAGACATATAACAAAGAGAGAAAAACTAATTTATAACATAAGGACTTCATAAGTAGATGAAGACAATATCAGCAAAATGAGCTCATTCAATTGTGAAAGGCTTGAGGGCCAGGTCTCTTGCTTCTTTAAATCAGCATATCTACATAGATTTCAATAAAACTACATTGATTTACCTCTGTTGCATACCTAGTTATTTCTACAGTAGAAGAAAGGTTTAATAAATATTACAGATTGTATTCTCACCCTGTATAAATTGTTACAGTTCCCTTGATATCAGTGGAACTACACTAGATTACAGCAGACAAAGGTCAGGCTCAACTATACCAAAGAGCACTCACTGAGTGCTTACTGAGCTTTTGTGGCTCAGTTTCCCTGCATAGGCACCCTCACTGTGTAAACTGCTTTGAGGAGCCAGGCTCCCTACGTGAAAAGGTGCTAAGGTAGTCTGCAAAAACCATTTTAGGATCTTTATGGAAGTTTGGTGCAGAATAGGTGTTGTTATTTACTCATGCAAATGTAAATGTAGAATGTAAATGTCCATGTAGAACACCCTGATGACTGAAGAAGATATTATTGGCATTTAGTTCATTGTGCCAGATGTAGAATTAAAGGAAAGAAACAAGGTAATAGCCAGTTTGTCAAACTGAAATTTGGTTATGGCTGTCAAAGTTTGTAAGGCACATCAGCTGCTCAGTTTGAAAAAACAGCAAAAGGCTATTTGGAGACGTGCCTGTGCTCAAATGTTCATCTCTTGTGACCTTATGTGAGCCTGAACTGTACTGACACAATCACATTTCTCCATCTCACTTCACAGATACATCTGCAAGAGTTAGGATCATTTCTGTAAACTTACTAAAATTGTGTGTTCCGCCTTGAGATATTACTTGAAGAAGTCACTCATATATCGATTCCTGATGTTGCTGGTTTTAGCAAGATAAGACTTCTAATCCATCTGCTGAATATTACTCTGCCAAAGATTAAACAGCTTTTATGCCCACCCCTCCCCAAATTAAAATAGAGTAAAAAAAAAGAAAAGATTAGTGTGTTGATGGATTAAGGACATTCTATTTTCAGAAATAAGCAAAAGGCAACAAGACATGCTGTTTTGTGTCAGCGCCAACTTCTGAAGCTTTAAAGACCACTTCTCTCTACAAAGAACAGAGTGGAAAAACCCCAAGTCTATGGCATCATTACCTATAAAACCAGAAAAATTTCACTCAAATCAAATGAAGGGCTTTACACACCCTGCTCAGAGGTGCAGACTGTTAGCCTACTACCCTTATCCCCCTCTGTTCTGAAAACAAGAATGCTACTGTGAATTTGAAAGTCCAGTTTGCTCTAACAATTGTGAAAATCCAGAATACTCTCTGATAATAGTGAGGTTGTGTCAGCAGGAAACTAGTATAAGTAAACACAGTTTTGTTGTTCTTTCAAAAGGCACTGAAGAAAGGAAGGTATTTTAGAAGGGACAGTGGAATCTCAGGAGAGAGAAGGAAGAGAGAAAAGTGTTATCTGGGAGCCTGGGAAGAGTAAGAAAACATCCTCAGCAAGGAATGTGAGAAATTTTAAGTATCCAAGGTAGGGAAGAATGCTCATTATCTTTGTCATATTTGTTAGTTTCCCCAGTGATTATTGAATGGAAAGTAATGTTATCAGATTTTCCATCTAATGAAATAAGCAGCTGAAATGACCTTGCATGATGACTTTGCAGTAAATTATATTTATATACATAATACACTAATATGTGGTTTATGCACATATATTTCTTGTTTGCTGACACTAGTTGGACAGAAGTGAAATAAAAACTTTGCATGATTGGTGAAAATGAGAATTATACACAATATATAAAATACAGAATTACAAAATAGCTGGAGTTTCACATCTGTTCTAAAACGTTAAAGACCTTTATCCTCCTTGGTCACAATATTAACTTGTAACTGTTAATATTTAAAGAAATAAACTTTGCCATTTAAATACAATTGGCATCATTTATAACAAAAGTATATATGTGCAGAAATACACACATGCACACATACACACATTCATGCACACACAAACACAAGCACACTAACAAATCAGGGCACTAAAAATGAAAAAAAAAACCCAAAACATACCCCTGAGAATATTGCCTTTAGTCATTGGTGATAAAGGCTGCATACATGTGGAAACAGGAGAATGACCAGACAAGTTGATCAGACCAATATATATTAAATGAGTAGAAGAGTTCCTATTGACTGCAAAGGTGTGGGATGGATCCATACTGTGTGTGCATGAGAAGCCTAGCAAGGTCTTCCAAAACTTAAAATTGGGTATTACTAACCCATTCTAGCCTTTCCCTGGCTTTGATTTTTGATTTGTAAGAGATTCATTTTTCAGTGTATCCATGTCAGGACACAGCATTTTTGAAAGAAACTGGTCTTTTCTTCATATCAAAGTCTGATCCATCATAGAAAATCTGATCTAAACAAAGATACTACTGTGGATTCAGAGGAAGGACCAGCATGTCTGCTGTTTCTGAGTACCTCTCAATTATGAACGGGCTTTGACATCCATATTTTACCCTGGAGCAGTAAGGAAATATTTCACAAAGATTGATACTGAGACAGTAAACTGAGCAGCTTGTTCAAAAAAATGTCTGAGTAAAGTGAATACAAGCATCCTGATTATCTGTCCAATGTCCAGTGCATTATCTGGGTGCTATATCCTAGATTTCAGAACTAGATTTTGCATCTGAATACTGACCAAAACTTAAGGAATTTCAGACTGAGATGGAGCTTTGATTGTTTTTTAAGACTGCAGCCCAAGAAATAGCAGCTTTAGGCTGTGGGATCAGACACTGAAGACTGGAAAAGAAATGCATTTATTATGTCTATGCTTTATTTCAAAGATATATGTTCCATTTTCTACAAGTTCTTCTGGGTATAAGAGAAATAGTAGTTAATGGGATATGTAAGCATAAGTAACTATGCGATTATACATTAATGCTTTAGAAAGACTGTATGTGAAGTCATTGCATTAATAGCATCACTTAACCTGAACATGTTTCATTCTCCTACTTTAACCTTCAGATGTGTAGATTTCATATATCCAACTTTTTCAACTATACCTGAGGTCCTACTATAGGTTTCTTGTAGACACTGGGGAAACTGTTATGACCCCTTTAAGTCACAAGGTAATTTTCTTCAGACCAGATTATGCTGAACAAATTATTCTATGTTTTAACATGAATAAGTTTAATAATTTCAGTGGTACTGCACTGAAACTACAGTGTAGCTTTTATAATTCAAACGACAATGATAATTTCTTTAATATAAACTGAGATAAAAATCCAAGCAAAGGTGAAATCTTTACGTCTTTTGATTTTTACATTTTTTTCCCTGTTGGTTCAAGCCTAGGGGAACACTTCAGACTGTAATTATTTTGTAGGGCACTTGAACATTTCTATTGCTTGAAAAGACAGCAACTCATCTTTCCTAACTATAGAAAGCAATGCTGCAGTTTGCATTAATTAAAGTCTGCTGTAGTTATGCATTTTATAATTAGTCTTATTATGGTTCATAGAGTTTAAATTTCCAGGTTTTGTTCTGCATCCAAAAGTAAAAAGCTCCCAAATAACACAATACTCTGGTAAATTCTCTTTAGATACTAGCACCCACTTACTAAAGTTCACTAATGTGAATTCTGCTTCAGGACTAAATCTGGCCTTTCCCACATTCATATTCAAAGCAAGTAGGCAATAAACAAACAACAGACGACAAACCCTCTGGAGTAGTCAAGAATGATCCAGGAAACACTTGTGATGAACATCCCATTTCATACTATTACAGGGGAAACAAACTTTCCCTTGTCATCAGCATATGAAAATCTGCACCAGCCTTCCAAAGTTCACTCATGGATTCTAGGATAAGAGTGAGTCCAGCTGTAAGGCACAGTAGCCTGTGGATGTGTCACAGGCAAAACCTGGGACAGCCTGAAGGCATGTGTGAAATGTATGCTTTCTGATCTTATTTTTTTATTGTGTTCTTATTTTCTTCTGCTCCACACTGAAGATTTTTCAGCTTAGTGTATGAGCAGCAATATGTATGTCCCTCAAGGTCATTAGAATTACAGAAATTGTTGCCATCAAAGGTTGTCTTGAGATACAAGCTTACTTTACATGCTTTAAGATTAGCTTTGGGATCATCTTCCTAATGTTTCATCCACCTAGCTCTGCACCTTTGTCTTTCTATCAAAAAAATTGGATGCTTCCCTCAGGCACATGAACTATATGACTTTGCTGTCTCATCTAAGATATGATAATTACAGTGTCAATGTCAGTGATTTTACCGACCTGCAAAGCTTCAGTACTAGTTATCATATTTTGCCACTTGACACTACGTATTTGCTGAAAACAGCATAGGTGGAAATGAACAAGGCATTTACATAGCAATCTGTCCAAATCTTGAAGCCATAAAAGTATGACAACAGCAGCATAATATTCCCATTCAAGAACTAATTTTGAGTTCAGTCAGTGGCTGGCACCATAATTTACCAAAGTATTGCTAGCCATGCTGATAGACTTTGTGATATCATCAGCAATCACTGCATTTCATTACCAAGATAACAAAAATTGTTGGCAGCCTGAGTCACACATTATCAGTGGACGCTATGAAGACTGTTACAAAGCTACCCTGTCCTGTGGGAAGCATAAATTCTGGGCCTTGGGGTTTTTTGATAGACTGTGAGATCACTGTGCTTTGTACCAAAGCAATCAGTGGTCAATAGGATATCTGCAGGATGTGAGCCCTTTTTTTTGCATTTACAGGTTTCAAGAATATGCTGATAGCTGTCCTTAAATTTGTCCATCAACACTGCACCACACACAGTGCCAATATGAAGTCAATTTAACTTATTTGAAAAAGAAATAAAGATTTCAGAAAACATCTTTGCTTAATAAGATGAAACCTTCTGTCTCATATAATGGAACCAGATACTGCTGATCTGCTAATTAGGGCAGCCAAATGGACTGTCCACAAATCAGAGCAATTCATAGCATCAAAGGCTTTAGAACGATTATGAAAATCACTTAAAAGTTTTGGTTTTCCTCAAGGTACTTCATTTGAAAGAACCATGTAACAAAAAAAGTCTGTCATGGCACTGTCAGAATGGAATCCATGCTGACTTCTACATGTCTTTCTAATTCTCTACAAATTCACTAGGCAAACAATTTAACAGAATTGGCATGCATCATTCCAGCAGCTGCTGAATTCTACCACTCGTCTGAGACTGATAATCTCCCTCTTTCATAAGCCAACCAGCTGGACAGACCCTTTTTTGGAAAAGGTCAAGGAAGGGACAGAGTGGGCATCTGCTTGTTCATTCTAAGCTAGTCCAGTCTAATTTCTGTCAAAACAGTGACTTTATTTTGCTACCAGTGTTCCAAAATATGTCATGAGCTGGTGTATATAGAGCGCCTAGATCCTTTGTTTAGAGTCACACTGTCCTTAGCCTTGAGTCATCTATTCTGTAGTGTGAGATGCCATTAATCTATCATATTTGCATATGGCATAAAAATGAATACAGGTATAGATCAAAAGCTACAAGATCAATATGTTCAGATCCCCTCTAAAGTAAAGGGATATTTGCAAAGGCTATTGTTTGCAAGCCTTCTATCTAATTAATAGATTTGGGATCAGAAAATGAAGTAGACACTGAGCCTACAGAGTCATCTGACCTGGTGGAAATCTGTCCAGGTTGGGCTGTCTTCTAGTGAATTGTAAGCAAGCCATTACTTTATGACCACTTGCAGGGCACTGATTAACAAGACTCTTGTGGGAAGCCAACTATATATACTCAGTATTGATGCTCAGAACTACTATTTCTATAAAGAATGGGGAGAAGACAGGATCCCAGGTTGGTGTTTATAACAGCTAGATTACTTAGTGGGAAACACACAAGAACGTAAATAGAAACCCCAGATCTTTTGTGCAGAACTTTGGCGCTCAGGCTTTTACTTCTAAATTGTGTAAAACTGGGGTACAGAGTCTGATACTCTCTTCATGGCTAAGGTAAGGAAGAAAGCATGAGAGAAGAACTTTGATTAATTTTACAGAATTTTACATCAAATGTTCACTAGATATAAATCTGAAATAATTTACAGAGCAAATCACTAGCATTCATGTTTTGGAACTGAGTCTTCTGCAGGCAGTCTGCAAAGTTTGTCTTCCTCTTGGTCCTGTCCAGAATTCTGACCCCATGAATTTTGTGTTCTTGGCTGAACACTAGGCTAAAGAGAAGGATTGTGCTCTCACTTCTAATATCTTATAGTCTAGTAGCAACACAATAGTCTGATGCAGAAAGAAGTCAGGTCACCCACTGCCATTTCCACTGAGCTTTCCGAGCTTTTCAGCTTTCCGAGCCAGGAGTTATGTTTGTTATAATAAGTAGCACAGGTTTAGGTACCTAGGAAAATCATTAAGCAGTGAAGGTGTTTCAAACACCTAGGCGTTTTAGCCATGGTTTTCCTGCATTCCTCTCTTGAACTTAGTTTCACAATTTACATCTAAATGTCAACTCCAAGATCCTTGGCATTTTTTTGAGTAAGTCTCCTAAGCTCCCTATTATCATGCTTATAAAAGATATCAGTAAGCATTGTTAAACGATAGCTAAGCTTATGGTGATTGTATTTATCTAGAAATTAAGATATAAGTATCTTAAAATTAAAAGTTGAATGATCTGCTCACTGGAAATACAAGACTTATCTAAAAAGTCTCTGCAGCCTCATTTGAAAAGCTTGTAAATTCAGTCATATTAACTTCTTAAGCTCAGTATGGAAAATAAACTTGAGAATTTAAGATTTGTTTAGCATACAGAAGAGAAGGCTCTGGGGAGACCTTATTGCTTAAGACCTTTCAATACTTAAAGAGGGCTTATAAGAAAGATGGAGAGAGACTTTTTACCAGAGCCTGTAGCGGTAAGACAAAGGGTAATAGTTTTAAACTAAAAAAGAGTAGATTTAGCTTACATATAAGGAAGACATTCTTCACTGTGAGGGTGGTTAGACACTGAAACAGGTTGCCCAGAGAAGTTGTAGATGCTCCATCATTGGAAGTGTTCAAGGTCAGTTGGATGATGTTTTGAGCAGTCTGATCTAGTGGAATATGTCCCTGCCCATGGCAGGGAGTTTGGACTACATGATCTTTAAAGGTCCCTTCCAACCCAACCATTCTATGATTCTATGATTCAGCTTTATCCTGTAGGATTCAAGCACTAGAACTAAAGGAATGATTTCCTGTTCTGCTGAAATAGGATAAAATTATATTCATAGGGAGATCACTGTGACTTAATCACATTCTGAACATGATGTTTTTTCTCCCTATGCATGAATGTCAATGGGAGTGTGGGCTTATAGTTTCTTGTGTTCTAAGTAAAACTTCATTGTATAATGGAGTGCTTTCAGAAAGTTACTTAATTAAAAAAAATACATTTCACTTTAAAATAAATATGTCACTAATAACCTTTTTTGCCTTTTAATCTCACAGTGAAGCAAACATTTTAACACAATTAATGTAAAAATGTGGAAATTACAGGCTCACAGTTCTGTTTCTAAAAGCAGTGCCGTAGGGCAGTGACACTTCAATTTAAAGAGACAACTATAGTGACACACTGTAGGAGGAAACAGGAGCTCTAGCACACTTACTTGATGGCAAAATTTATATTTATATTTATCATTTCACTTTTATCTGACCAATGATAGGCAAAGCGCTCTAGGGCAAGAGAGGTTCAGTAAACTAAAACCAGTAATAGACAAGCGCTTTGCTTATTTTTCTTAATCTTCCTTACATTTTATATTTAATTGTGCTTGTCTGTTCTTATATTAACTCACCATCCAACTCTGTAAATCCCAGATAAGTACTAGTAGCAGATGTTCAACATCTTGCAGGTCAAATTCCCAATACAGGAATAAATATTGACAGGGTTTCAGTATTTTTTCATGTGTAACCCTTTTATACAAGTCCTGGAACAGAGGTGGAAAGAAACAGCACTCAAGTAATCCTCTTTCACAAATCAAAGCAAAACACTTCTAGCTGACTTGGCCTCTACGGATAAATTATGACTTGGGAACAGACTCTAGCTAGCAATCAAAGCACAGTGCAAACTTTTACACTGATCACACAGTTTCCTCCATTCAGAAATTTGTATAATTCTACTAACAAGAACACAGCTTGTCTATAAAGGGTAAAGAGTGGTTACATACCTACAAATACCAACTCACACTCCATCTTGTAATGTCTCCCAGAACATATATTTTCACAGTGTTTCCTAAGAATGAATTGGGTGAAGTGCAATTTCTTGGGAAAATAAATATGGATATACATTCTGAATATATCTGTTACTCCCTTCTGAGTTGTAATACAAGTACCCTGACAAAATTTGAATACGGACATTTAGCTGGTAGTAGCAAAATGAGCTCTGGAATAAAAGGATTTACAGATGTTTGCAAATAGTTTGGTTATTTTGCCTTATTGCTCTGTATCTGAGCTATTAGACTTCATACAGTCTAAATGGAATAAAAACTTCCTGAAACATTGCAAGGGAAAAGAGCCATGCATGTTTTATGTACTAGTATCCTTCCAGATAAACCTAAATATGAGCAGTCCCTTTAGTCATACTAATAAAAGAATCATTTAAGCAAATACTGGTTAGTAGAGTCTGACTGAGTGAGAAAATATGTATTGATAAAAATGTATTTCCACATGCAGTTAATCAAGAGGTACATCCATTTGTTTATGTAGATATATTGCCTGTTCATTAACCTGCAGCTTCACTTCTCTGAACTTTAGCCTGCAGGGTCTCCACGTAGAAATCATTGTCGACGTTGTGTTTGTGAGAAGTTCCTGTATAGAGTGGCCTCTTGGGCGTAACTCTGCTTATGCACTGTTTACCTGCAAATATTTGCACATCCCTAACTTACTAGGCTTTTTTTTTTCCTGAATGCTGATTTCAAGGACATGATCATGAGTAATAAGATAATTCTTTTTCTTATTTCAATAATTATTTTTCATTAGAATTCTTAACCCATGAAATGGTTATTCCATATGTGAAGAGTTCCTTTATTATTGCTTTCTTTAAATACACTAATACATACAGGAACATAATTGTTCAATATACCAGATATCATTTCTCCAAAGGGAGATTTTTAAACTAAATACGTAGGTTTTCAGTTATTCATTTTGACAATCCAGTGACATTTCAGTGACAAAGGAAGTTAACATAATGAATATTTTTTGTATGCCTCACAATATTGTCCACCATCTGTAACAGAGCACTGAGAATTGATTTTGAGCACTTGTAGCCCAGGGATACATATTTTTCAAAGAAACTACTTGGTCATGTTAAATAATTTCCATTCTACCTACAGTATCTGATTTGCTTTAGAGGCACTTACAGCTCTGTCAGTAAAACTGAGAATGATTAGGACCACAACATGTAATATACTAAGTCTTAACTTAGTATGAAAACATGTAATATACTAAGTCTTAACCCTTTTATCCTTTAGCTTGTTTTCTTCCACTTCTTTTCATCTAGATAAAAATCAAACCAATCCACACAAAAACTCTTTTAACCCCGAAGTCTCATTCTGCCCTCCAGTTAATTCCTTCTTCAACAATTTATCCAGCTGACTCTTCAGTTAATTTAAACTTCATGTTAGAGTTCAAATCTTTGATATACCCCATGTTTCAACAATGTGTTTATAGACTGACTTACAGGTCAATGTTCTATTTAACCACATTTGACCTTTTGGTTCTGACCTAGTCACTTATTCAGACTCTGCTTTTCTGACCAGTCTGTTCTCTTACTCTCAGAATTTAAACCACTATATGACATTCCAATTAGCCACTGTTTAATTCCAACCATTAAGGCAAAATCTTTCATACAAGATAATTTACCTTTAAAAAAACCCCAAACCTGCTGCAGTTTTTGCACTTTTCTTGAATCATTTTGACAAGGTAAGGGCAAAAAATTGTGTCTTTTTTAAAAACAAAGATTCTTAAGTACAAAGAGTAGATACACTTAAAGACACAGTTTACCTTGTTTATGTAAGGTATTCATTGATGGATTTTTCCTCCCCCCATCGTGTTCCAACTGTGCTCTAAATCTCAGCTTGCTTTGCTGCAAGTATCACATGGCTTACAACTTTGCAGCATTTGACTTTATGATACAGTAATACTGAGATGAACGACATCAGGTTAGGTCCATCATGTAACTAGATAATTATGTTTTCTTACATGGATACACAAGAATTAAATTTTAAAATGCAGTAATATCCAAAGGTACCAACATTGTGAAGGAAAAGAAAAGAAAACAGTGGTTTATATTTTGATTTTGTTAAGGATGTCTATTATTATTTTCAAAAAGTTGAATTGCATAATAACATTCTTGGAAAACTCAAAAAAATGTTTTGAAGACTATGAAGAAAACAATGGAAAAGGAAAAGGAAATGGAAAAGGAAATAATCTGGGTGAGTAGCTAAACAACAGAGTGAAAACTAGGAACAATGAGAATAAAATCTGAAAAAAGAGAGAGAGGATTTTTCACCAGTGCCAGTGAGAGGAAAAGTTTATCGTGATCAAACTGATCAATAGGGTGAAAATAAGAATTATGGCCTGTGACTAATAAAGAAAACTAGCAGAAAGATTACTAAAATAAAACGACTAGAAGCTAAATATGGGTGTAAGGAATTCAAAATCTTTAAGTTGTTGAAAAGCATTTGCCGATTGAATTGCAGTATCATTTTGTTTCCAAATAGGTGATTGAATTAATTAAAATATGTATTCCAAATAATCATAGATGAACCAGTCATAACAAAAGTAACTCTCATGACACTCGTGCTTTTTGGCACACTTCCTTACCAATTTTCACAATACAAACTTATTCCATCTGAAGAAAAATTAAGTGTTCCCATCTGAATTGAGAACCACTTCCAACCCTAACTGTGCCTCAGCTCTGGTTCCCCAAGCTTAGTGAAGTTGCCAGGTACTATTACCAGTTTAAATTTGCTTTGTGCAGTGTCAGCCTTGCTCATTTGCATTTTTGGTTTCCATTCTGCAGGGAACCACAGCTCTCCAATAACCTGTCCTCAGTCAAGTGTGCAGACAGTTGAGCAAGAGTAGCTGAAGTCCAGCTTGGCTGAAGAGTTAGCTTCTGACTGAGCCCAAAGGCAAAAAGAAAGTATAGATAAAATAGAAGTGGGGCTAGGCTATCCAGAAAAATATAAATGATTCTCCCTCTTCTTCCATGACTTTGGTGGGGATTTTTTGGTCCTCCTACTTGTTACTTGCATCAGTATTCATTAACTGTGGTCTTCAGAGATTTCCCCATTCATGATTTATATGGGGGTTGCATAGTGCGGCCTTCCTTTTTTCCTTTGCCTGGATAATCTTATACACAAATGAGTATTCACTACAGTCTCTAAAAAGACAATTCACAGGCCTACCTCTGTAGCCCAGATCTGTCTGCTTCTGTCCATATTAGATTTCTGTTCTCTTCTTCTAGTTTTCTTTTCTAAAATGGGCATAATCAAAATACAATGTTTAGCTGTTTTCCCTCCAAGATAACCCTGTGATCTGCCTTCATATGGACAATGGCAGCATCCTTTGTCTACATTCTGAAATCCAGGTTATCTTTAAGTCTTTTTTTTAATTTTTCAAATGTCAAACCACTCTCTACTGGACCCTGAACTGGATAGTATGTCTTTACCAGTCTAGTTTAAATCAAATTTTGTTAAATGCAAACGGGACATATACTCAGTTAAACACAATTTCTCACATGAAATAATTAATTAACTCTTCTAATAATTGTTAACTAGAATTTTACCTGAAGTTAGCAAAAGATGTTTCCCTGCGAATTGTCAGCATGATAATCTTTGGAAAATCAGAGAACTGATTCAGAGAAAATTCCATCAAATTCAGAAAATTCAGAGAAATTCCATCAAAACTAATTAACTTATTTAAATAAAAATTAAATATCCATTTATGCCATTTTCTTTTTTTTTTTTAATGATCCAAATTTCAACATTTTAAAACCTGTGTTTTCACTTAAAAAAATATTTTTGTCTGAAGTCCTCAATGAAAAAATAACGCCAGAATGGTTTTTCTATCAACTGCTTTAGTGTCTGGGTTTGTTTAACCTGAGCAGAGGAAAGGCTTACGTAGATATTAACCTAATCTTACTGATTCCATTCACAAGAAAAGGTACTTCAGAATTGAAGGCCAAATACAAAAATCTTACATATTAATTTAGTAGCTGCTCTGCACTGTAAGGTACCCTACATTTAGCATTACAGTCATGCATACTAGTGATAAAACTTGTTCATGAGATTTATCTAAATACTCTTCTCTCAGATTCTATTTCGGTATCCAGAATTTGTTTTTCCTTTACAAGACAATCTTCTTGAAATGTCACATATCATAATGTAAAATTCAGCTTAAATTCAAGCAAGATAAGCTGAATATAAAGAAAATAATCTTAAAAACAACAGCAACATTGCCTAACACACTTAGTCAAGATCAATACTGTAATACTCTGCCTGCTATTACAGAAAGACAATAATTTAGCTTTATGTAATCCACTCTCTATATTCTTCCCTTTTTTTTTTTTTTGTAAGCTATTAGCATGGCAAAATTCCAGCAAGTCCATTTCTTGTTCCAGATGCTTCGTGTCACTTTCTCTTCATATTTGATTTACATTTACAATACCTTCATCTGCTGTACAGGTTTCTCTGTTACTATCGTGAGTTACTATACCCACTGCTATTTCTTTCTATTACAACAGAGTTATCAAGATAGAATTCCATGTGAAATAAATGTTCCTCTCCAACATTCCTCAGTAATATTCTCCTGGCTCATCACTTCCTAAAACTAGCCTTTAATATACATGGAATATTTTGTCTCTTTCAAGTTAATCTGTCCAGGCTTTTACCTTTGTCAAGATTATAAAGTTTTCTGAGGTCCACTGGAACAGGAGATACTTTCACTCCTGAACTGTTATACAATATGCTGAAATGAAAAGGAGATAAGAAATCTGGATATCTCTTCATTACTCTCTCTTTTTTTTCCTGCTGATTTCTCACATACTTCTTTTTCACAGTGGTGGGATTTAAAATTGCTTTTCTTTTATACATATATGCTTCTGTCTTGAAGAGTGACGGCCACAGTAGGGATATGAAAAATATGAAGAATGACGTGAAGGACAAGGAACCTAATACCAAACAACGTATTTGATATGTCGATATACCAGAGTCCACTATGTAACAAAGACAGAGACAGCATAGTAGAAAGTTAATGAGCTAGCAAGTGCATCTTGTATTGGCATCTCAAACAAAAGTATTAGACTGAATCATACTTTTCTCCTAAGGTTTTAAGCAAATAAATTTTAAATGCAGTTTTCTGTGAGAGCATTAATTCTTCCAGAGTGAACTATCTTTTTTCCACTGGTTTCAGCAAGGGCTAGGATCTGGCCAATGAAATATTAACATACCTTATAAAAAGACGGTTTTACAAGTAATTAAAACTAATACTTACATATAATTCCTCAAATATACTTGCTAGTGGTGAAAACTGACAGCACATATCCAGTCTAAAAATGCAGGAAACAGCTCAGTTGAAAAACTTGGTATGAAAAATCAGAAACAACAGCTATCAAATGTTGACTGAATGCTACAGACTCGGACGTTAGTGTTTCACAGTCTTCTGAACTTTTCTTTCCCACTAGGCACCCTGCAGATCAGATTGAAGATGATCTCTTCATTTCGAATTTGTAATCTTTCCTCTCCATATTTTTAATTGGAATAAAACACTGCAATCTTTTGCAGAAGAATAAACTTCAAGTATTTGTATATGATTATAGGTATTTGTTAGAATTGTGTGTCTACTGTATTAATTATGTGACTAAAAAAGGTTTCAGTGGATAAAAAGAAACACTATTTTTTAAATGACCCCCATCATTTTCTCAGCTAAATAATACACATACAAATTAGGGGTTTTGTAACATTTCATTTATTCAGACTCTCACAGCTCATTCTAAACAGATTTTTACTAAATACATAGTTCTATATATTCCAGAACAAATCCTTGGGGAAAATTTAATTGCTCAAAGTCATTAAGGATTTGAAAATCTTACTCAAATTAAGTAATAAACAAGAACAAACTAAACAGAGGACAAACTTTTCATAAGAAATACATGTCTATAGTTTTCAGAAAATTCATATTTAAAATGCACTTTGCCAGGTAATATCCCAATGCCATCCTGAGCAAGGGAAGTTTTTATATATAAATCTTGTTATGTTAGACTTATGAGCTATGTGGCTGTCAGCACGTTTACATAATTGATCACGTGAGCTGTGCTTGGGTTCCCAGTGAATATCTGCTAAGTCTTTTCCTTCAACACTGATGTGGAGAAAGTTAAAAACGACAGCAGACAACACAGTTGCTTTAGGGTGAAAGATTTGAGAAGTAACAGGATAAATATTTCTTGAAGTTAGAGATAAGCATATAGAAGACTATTTTTTCTTACATTAACATTTGACTATATAATTTTCATTTCACTGATCACATATAGAAACAATGAAATAATATGTCAATAGAGTTAAAATGTTTGCATTTGAGTTTGGAAAACAGCTTGTATTTTTCAAAATATACTTTAAAATATTTCATTACAATTGCAAAGCTACAATTCAAACTGCTTATCAGTTATTTCATGGGAGCACACTGGGGTAACATTATTTAACTGGTTTGTGTTGGTTGTTTCTTTGGCTGGAATGACGAGATCAGGGCAGTGGGAAATATTATCATCCACCCTATTGCACAACTCTTTCAGTTGCTATTGCATTGAAATTGGGACTCTCTTGCCACCAAGGCTGCAATATCCAAATTTAAAATCATACCTAATGCAGATTGTGAGGTTGTTTTTGCAAATGTAAATGTGTATTCAACCAAGGTGGGACTAAGATAATGATGTGATTTTTCCTGTCATTCACAAAGTATCATGGCAAAGTTTGAATCAAGATTAAGCGCTGATTTTAGGCTTTCTGTGCCCAGTGAACCCCTGTGAGCACATAGGTTTGGTAGTGAAGGCAGTAGCCAACACAAAAATTGCAAAATCACTGTTAAATACAAAAAGGAATAGTTGGAGGGAGCACATGAAAAAAGCATAAAATTTTAACACTTTGCCTCTAGTTTTCATGCTAGATATAGCTAATTATTGCCAGAGGTTACAGACTGGTAAAATTACAGAAGAGATATGGTAAATGGAAAAGACAAAATGAGAAGCTGTATGTGGGTAATGAAGAGACAGTGGTAAGCCAAGGCAAGGGATGAGGCAGTGCAACAACTCCCCTCCTAGACACGGCCTTCATCTACTCTGGGAGCAGAAGCTGTTCTGCTTCTGATGTATTATTGTTTTTGCCAACAAATAAAATAAACTTTCTGTGTACATCAACCCTCCAAGTGCGTCACATGTTGCTCTTACATTGCTGGGGATGCTGCTGGGTGAGGACAGGGGCATAGGGCCTCGGGGGCTGCAGCTGGCCAGGCAGTCACTCACCACCTGCGGGCCATGAACAAGCTTCAAGCAGAAGCAGCAAGGATTTTTATTTATTTATGGATTTTTGCAAGCAGCCATAGCTCTACTTAAGATTCCAGGAAGTTTAGAAGGTTTTTACATTTTCAAGGTATTTCCATCAGACAAGGTGCACTATTCCATCAGAAAAGGTGCACCCTCAGTAAGTTTGCAGATGACACCAAGTTGGGTGGGGGTGTTGATCTGCTTGAGGGGAGGAAGGCTCTACAGAGGGATCTGGACAGGCTGGATCGATGGGCCGAGGCCAATTGCATGAGGTTCAACAAGGCTAAATAGTGGGTCCTGCACTTGGGTCACAACAACCCCATGCAATGCTATAGGCTTGGGGAAGAGTGGCTGGAAAGCTGCCCAGCAGAGAAGGACCTGGGGGTGTTCGTCGACAGCCAGCAGAACATGAGCCGGCAGTGTGCCCAGGTGGCCAAGAAGGCCAATAGCATCCTGGCTTGTATCAGAAATAGTGTGGCCAGCAGAAGTAGGGAAGTGATCGTCCCCCTGTACTCAGCACTGGTGAGGCCGCATCTTGAATACGTGTTCAGTTTTGTGCTCCTCACTACAAGAAAGACATTGAGGTGCTGAAGCGTGTCCAAAGAGCAACGAAGCTGGTGAAGGGTCTAGAGCATGAGTCTTATGAGGAGCGGCTGAGGGAACTGGGGTTGTTTAGCCTGGAGAAAAGGAGGCTCAGGGGACACCTTATCACTCTCTAGAACTACCCAAAAGAGTGTTGTAGTAAGGTGGGTGTTGTCTCCCAAGTAACAAGTGATAGGATGAGAGGAAATGGCCTCAAGTTGCACCAGGGGAGGTTTAGACTGGATATTAGGAAAAATGTCTTCACTGGCAGGGTTATCAAGTATTGGAACAGGCTGCCCAGGGAAGTGGTTGAGTCACCATCCCTGAAGGTATTTAAAAGACGTGTAGATGTAGTGCTTAGGGACCTGATTTAGTGGTGGACTTGGCAGTGCTAGATTAACATTGGACTTGATGACCTTAAAGGTCTTTTCTAACCTAAAGGATTCTATGATTCTATAATTCTATGATTCACCAGCTCATACTTCCAATACTGCAGGTATCCTGCCCTGAAACATTTCAACATAACAGGACAAGGCAGTCATCATGTTCAGTAAATAAGTAGCAAGTATTTAGATGGTTTACCTAAATATTACTGCATTTATAGCACCATTCTTTATGATAATATTAAACATGATCTAAATATATGAATTTTCTATTATGTATCTCCCTGGGGGACATAGACATAGGAGTTTCTAAATGAAACTGAGAAAAAGCATGAATTATTAGCTGTTTTATATTTTGTAGCTAAGAAATATGATTTCTTGAATACGCGTAACAGAATTACTAACAATTCTGTAACACTGGAATCTTCTAAAACTAAATACTGAAAGTAGGTCAAAAGACAAGTCTATGACTTGTCATAAATATCTATATTTTCCTTATGTCAGGAAAAGAAAGCTTCTCTTTTCTATCATTGCAGCTTTTTCTCTCTAAATAGAATACTATCTGCATTAATTAAGAGAATTATCCTGTTCCTGTTCAAGCATTGGCAGCTCTTGTAATATGCTAAACCTTCGATGAGGTCCATCAATTCTGATTGCAATGTAACAGCATAGATTTTCCCTTGGTAACTAATTAGTTTTATTCATATAGACACCTTTCATCTATGCAGATAGAAATGAGTAAAACGTGTATTTGAACCCATTTGTAGGCTTAAGGGCAGATTATTGTAAATAAACACTGCTCATCAGTTCAGTTTCTTCGATTTCCTTAATTGGCTGATGTTTAAAGAGCTGGAGCAGCATCAGTGTTGAACATGTGCTTTCTTAATTAATTACCTATAATTTTAAACTTTGCAGTGTATAATTAAAGAGTTTGAATCTATATGCTAATTTAAATTACATGTATTTTTATATTTCCATTCTGAAAGGATGTGTTTATTTTTCAGACATCAACTAGGCAACACATGATACGTTTTAAAAAATGTTTTATAAAAAACTAGAAATTCCAAGACACTGACATGTTTCATATTGCATTTACTTCAAGGAGATGCCCCCAACAACCACGGCAAGCCCTCCACCACATAGCACTGAGGGAGAAAGAAGGACCCTGATCTGTTACTCAGGTACAGGCAATTCACCAATCTATGGGACAAACATGTGTTGTGTTTCACCAGTATCTGCTGGAAAAATGCAGAACTGCTCCCTTGGCCAAGGCTCTCTTCCCTCTCTACCTTGTATGAGTGCATGATGTGATAAAAAGTGTATCTTTCTCCAATATATTTACTCATTTTTTAAAGCAATATTGCAAAGGCTTCCACGCCATTACAGCTTTTACTTCAAGGCTGTTGCTGGCACTGCTGATGAGGGAAACTGCAGAGACACTCACTGTTCATGGGAATGGGCAGTGGAGGTCAGAGAACCTGAGGCAGCAGTGGCCAGAGGCTGCCTTTTATTAAAAACACTTGCATTCCTCCCCTGTGAAGATACATTCAGACTAGAACGGTGTGTTTGGGGGTTTTTTGGGGGGAGGGGTTTGTTTGTTGTTTTGTTTTGCTCTGTTTTGTTTTGTTTTTTTCCCAAAGAAAGAGAAAAATAACCCCAAACGAGAGAGGGTAAGACTCTCGGTGCAGGTTAGCAAAACCTGCAAATGCATAGATCAGACAGTAGAAATGGCTTTGTCTTTCTAAACCTGAGGAGGGACTTCTTGAAAGGAAGTTGTGAAGGAAAAGTAAGAACAATGTCATTGAACCTCTGAGGAAATACTAATGGGAAAATATTCCATATTGATTATTAAAAGTGCAGAGATTAAGACAATTCTCATAAAAAAAAAAAAAAAAAAAAGATACTTTTACTAAATAACATTTCAGAGCAGCAAGACATTTCAAGGACAAGAAAAGGTGGTACAAAGACGGATCAAATGCATAGATCATCTAGACCAAGATCCAAGAGCCCTGTGAAAGCCATGAACAAAGTTTTCGCTAAAGTATCTGGATGATACTGATTCACATCTTTCCTGTGGAGTAGATACTGGCTTTTCTGCAAACTGGACAAATAGTCTAAGAAAGGAAAACTGGAGTATGAGTAGGAAGCATGGAAAATAGCTGTGTTTAGCAACTAATTCCAGTAGATGGTGCAAAGAATATCCATATAGGTAAATGAAGTGTGTCTAGGCCCATTCATTCTCTAGCGTTGATACCAATGGCCTACATTCAGACTATTAAGTAAGTTATTATTCTCCAAAATAGGGTCACTATATTCAAACTGTCTATAAGAATGGTCGCAGGTCCATGTAAACTCCTGAACTCTGGGTATTGCTTGAATAAGTACTAATTTTCCTGAGACAAAACTATGCCGGAGACTCTTCCTAGGCACTTTTAATTTACTAGGATTGATGCAGTCTTAAAGACTAACTTTCCTGCCTTTGGACAATTTGGACATTTCCTTGTTCAGTGCACTTCAGAAATCTCAGTCTTCCATAGTCAATTCTTCTTCCCTTATTTGTTGTATAGGGAGCCTGGGTATTTAGATTGAATATGTTAATTCACTAAAGTAGTGTAGCACCTGAAACCTTTTGTGAATGTACCTTTTCGTACCTTAGATACCTACAGGATTAAGTAACATCTCTGTGTGTGTGTGTGTATCTGTGTGTGTGAGAAAGAGAAAGAGAGAGAAAGAGAATGAAATAATATGAAGCAGGGATTAGACACACTGTGCCTAAATGATAGGCTAAAGAACTTGTGCTGACTGCTAGATGCCCAAATCGCTTTTTGGATTTATCCCAAAATGATTTAGAGTAAAAAGTTCCATTACCTTTCAATCAAGGTAATGCATTTACTTGTGCATTTAAGTATTTTTAGAAAATCCCATCAGAAGTTTTCAATGTTTTTTTAAAAACTTTCATCTGCCTGTCTCTGAGAAGGGTTTGTTTCAAATACAACTTATTAATAGAGAAAAGGTAGAGGAAATAATTTTCTTTTTTTTATCCTGTTAGAAAAAGAGCAAATGTGTTCAAACTTAGTATCACACCATTGCAGTGATTTTCAATAGTGGCTAGTGATTTGGCAAGTCAAGCATATCATTTCAGATGCCTTAAAAGGAGAAAGTCCTGATTTTCAAAGAGTATTAAGAAGTCAGCCCCTGAAGAACAGGCCCGTTCATGCTTGGCACCCAGTTATTGAGGACTCAGTGTCAGATTTGGAATTGTTCCATAAGGCAATCCAAATAAGTTTAACCAACTGTAGAGAGAGAACAGAAACTCTTATTTTTGTTAAACTTGCTAGGTACTACTGTGTTTAGCATGAATTAAAAAAGACTTAATTTACTTACATAATTCATTTTGGATTTAGTTGCTAAGACCTAGAACAAATCTTTTGAATTTTTTTCTGTGAACATTTAAGAAATTAGAAAAGTACATATTGTTCCATTTGCTCACATAAAACTCCTACTGATTTCAAGAATAGGCAACATGAATGGGATCTCTTAATGGTAAGCTAACAGTAATCCACAATAGAGTTAACACAAAGCACAAGTTGCCTGGACTGTGAACTATTACACTCACCTGTAGAATGATGCTATTCACATGTTTTCCTTGTGTAAAATGTGATGTAATTAACAGAATTCTGTATAATCTGGCTGATATATGTGAGTTAAAGCAAAATGTCTAAATCTTCTTTTCACCATTTCTGTGCAAAAATAAACATTAGGTTTGGTGGAAATTATTTAAAATCTTAAAATCATTGTCAGCTTGAGTACTCTTCAACTGTGAACAATCTATCAAGAAAGAAGTCAACATGTGGGGAAACCTTCAGCTACATAATTTTGTGGGATCAAAGGGAAGTTCAAGATTAATCTGTGTAATAAAATTCAAGCAGAACTAGGAGACAATTCAGCCTTGATTTTGACTTATCTAAGTTTTCTGATGGCAATTTGCTGTGCAAAGTACTAAAAAAGTATGTAAGAAAATACAGTATAAAAAAATCAAGCCTCAGATTCATGAAAGTTAATTGAGGCAACCATAGGCTCTTTTACAGTCACTGAAAAGAGACTGGCATCTTCAGAGAGTGACTCAATCCACAGAAATCCTGCAGCATGCTCTGAAGGGACCTGTCTTCAAAAATCAATTAAGTAGGGCGCTGTGTATGAGTAGACCCTCAGTTAAATGGTTGAAGTTTGGTAAGTGAATCTGAGCTTAAAAGTTCTATGGAGGACTTGATATTCCTTCTTGTCCTGGTTTTGGCTGGGATGGAGTTAATTTTCTTTCTAGTAGCTGGTATAGTGTTGTGTTTTGGATTTAGGAAGAGAATAATATTGATAACACGCTGATGTTTTAGTTGTTGCTAAGCAGTCAAGGACTTCTCAGCTTCTCATACTGGCCTGCCAACGAGAAGACTGGAGGTGCATAAGAAACTGGGAGGGGACACAGCCAGGACAGCTGACCCAAACTGGCCAAAGGGCTATTCTATACCATATGACAGCATGCTCAGCATATAAAATGGGGGGAGTTGCCTGGGCCATGGCTGCTGCTTGGGGAGTGGTTGGGTGTCGGTCAGTTGGTGGTGAGTAATTGTTTTTCATTTGCATCGCTTGTCTTTCTTGGGTTTTATTTCTCTCTCTTTTTGTTATTTTCATTTTCATTACTATTACTACTATTATTATTATTATTATTATTATTATTATTATTATTATTATATTCCAATTATTAAACTGTTCTTCTCAGCCCACAAGTTTTCTCACTTTTACTCTTCAGATTCTCTCCCCCATCCCACTGGGGATGGGGGGATGAGCAAGCGGCTGTGTGGTGCTTAGTTGCCAGCTGGGGCTAAACCAGGATACTTCTTCATGAAGTAGCCCTAAAAAATCCATTTAGATTCTGGATCCTACTGTAAGAGCTGACGTCTTTTCTGCTCGTAGGCCATAGGGCAGAACCATCTCCAAGGGACAACTATTGTTATCTTTCAGGAGAGAAAACACACCGTTTTATAGTCCGAGAGTGTTAGTCTGTTGTTTACTCAATGCTTTATGTCAGCTAACACCTGATATGGATGATTAAAAACAGCAAAGAAAAAAATGAGATGTGAGAAATGAATTTTATCCCAACTGTTCTCCAAACTTCAGGCACAGAAGATATCTTTTTTATTATTATTATAACAGTGTGAGAAGATATTACCCTTAACACACATGGTTTTCATGAAGTACTTGAAAGATTTACCCTCTGTCACTCTAGACCTCTAGCAGTATGAAAAAACATCTTGATAATTGCTGAAATAAAGTCCAAGGAATTTTGTTTAAAGCCTAAAAGTGGAGGTTTCCATCTTAGTCATAATTTTTGTCAGTATTTGTGAGCTTCTCTATTTCAAGCTTCACCTTGCTTCTATTTTTAGACATAATTGTTCTTTCCCTTTGGAGACTTAACAACCTTCTTTTCACTGAAAATAAAGCCTTAAGAATCGGCTGACCTCACTACCAGGTGTTAGGTAATGCTATTATAGATTCTTCCAGGCATTTACAGAAATTTATTTTCCATTGTGGATATTCTTTAAAAAGGTTTGTATCTTATCTTGGTCGCAAGTTAAAAGATTCTGTAGTTGAGAGCTCTGTGGCAAAAGATATTTCAGCTTTCCTCTAGCACTTTGTTCCTCACAGTTTTATGTATTTCCCTGAATATTATTTCTATGTACAATATCCACTGCTCTCCCCTCATCTACCAAATCAGTCATTTCTTTGTAGCAGGTTATCTGGTTGGTGTCAGCTTTTCAGGCTGAGGAAAGCCTTGAGCCTGAATGTTGTTATTTTGTGGGAGAATATACTAACCATTCAGCTGTCATGTAGAAGATAGTCTCAGCACCTTTCTCTCAAGATGTGTTTTAAAATAAAACACGCCCCTGGGACCAGGATATGGTCCCAGGCAATGGATTCCAGTAAGCAGTGCGTCCTGGGATTGTTGTAGCCCCACAGAAGGTTGCAGGTCTGGTTTCAGTTTTGCGTCCATCAGCTTAAGCACAGTGATTAAATATTGCCCTTCTTAGCCTGCCTGTTTTGACTCTGGCACTCCAGAGCACGAGTCTTCCTGTGCACCCTTCAGGGAAACTGGGTGGCATAGATGACGGAGTCTATTTCAGGGCCCAAGCAACCTGAACATTAGGGCTTCAAGTATGTTGGCAATAGTCACTAACTTTGCACGCATATAGTAATCTGCCACCTGAATCTTTGTGATCTTTAACAGTGACACTCATAAAGTGTAAAACGTCATGATAATAATCATTAACATTGATATCAGTCTTAATAGGTACTTCTCAAAATGTTTTATGACGGTAATGTTTTTTCCTCCTTAGACTAAGAGAACTGAAAGAAAAACATTTCCATTTACTAGATTTTTCAGACAGATACTGTGGGCCAAGCAACCCACAGACAGAAGCAGCCAACAAAGAAATAATTGCTCCCAACTTAACGTAAGGGATAGCACAAGTAAACAGAAGTTAAGGCTAAAAATTTCAGACTCTACTCAGCTGTTTGCTATTTACAAACTGAGACTTTTCAGATGTTGCTGTTGAAGTGAGCATTAAACATTTGTATAGAAAATGAGAACATTCAGTTACATTAGAAAGGACGTAAGATAAGTAAGGAATTTAAACTTTCATGCCTCAGGGCGTAACACTAACATTAACTGCCTGGGGTTGGAAAGTAATTTCCCTTATGGCAGGTTATTCCAAACTCTTCATTATAGGAAGTATAACTTAGTGACCCTTGTCAGGAACAGGTTATTGGACAAATGGACTACTCATCTGAACCCTTAAGATATTTCATGTCAGATTCAGAAACCATCCATCCATAATGAGGGAAGAATGCAGGAGAATAAAGGAAATGCATTTCTTTAATTACAGACTCATCAAAAGCAGGTTAAAAAGTTAAGTACTATAGCCTCATCTTAGATCCTGAGGCATCACAGTCCTGCAGAAAACTCAGGACCATTTGTGTGATAAGCCTTGTAATCAAACGGATGAAAGTATAGGGAGTGCTAAAAAAATGCTGTTATATGTTTCATTTATTAATTGAAATTGTGTATAAGAAAAAATATGAGGGTGGTACATTTTAGCTCCCAAAGGATGTAAAATTCAATTTTGACATTTAATAGAAGGATATGAGAAAAGGTTAGATGTTAAATAAAATGCTGAGACATTTGTGAGTGGGATGAGGCAGATAGTACATGATGTGGTGGGTTAATATAGTTACAACAAGTTATCACAAATTAAATGTTTTTTTATTTTAAAGTTTTTGTCATTGTATGATCAGGATAACCTGATATTCAGATACAGCTGCTGCATTTTTAAAACATTCTACACCTTCAGGTTTTTAGTTACTAAATCATCCAAAGGTGAGACACTCAAGACATTCATCCAATAACACTCTCAATAAATTCCAATCAAGAAGATATTTGGATGGTGACATAGTTTGAGTATTGGCAATATTTTCTGTGTAATGTCTGCTTAAAAGTCTCTTGAAGTGCAGTTACATAAACCAGCTTCTGGCTTATCTTTTATTTCACAAATTAAAAAATAAACACATAAATCCACAGCATTCAGGGGCATAACAGATAATGCTAGAACTTCCACAACAGGCTACACAATATTTTTTTTAATTAAAAAAACACTGGAAAACACTAGATGAAATTAAGTTTGTAGTTGTGGCACCAGATTTAATAATCTGTGCATTTACTTCACACAAAGGAATTACTGAAAAGCGGTATAGATGCAGGGATGAGGACTTCAGCTCTGCTATCTCTGGGGTTCCTGGTCTATCCTCTAAGACACCACCATGTGTTAGCCTTTGTCCTCCAGTTTTCTTCAAGAACTATAATTTATTTCTGCACAAAAGCACAGCTTCAATAGGATGGTTAGAAAGTGCTGCTACATGTTATTTACACAAATCCAGTCTCTTTGGGTGAAATTGGATATTTATGGAAGAAGGACTTTTTCTACAGTATTTTCCATTAGTATGGCCTCATTACATTTTATACGAGCCTATATTGCCACAGGAAATCTTAGCTCTAAAAAGACTCATCTTTCTCTCTCACCATACTGTGGTAGAGGGCTAAGCTCTCTACTTGGAGTTATGGTTTTCATTGATCTTTTTCTTTGATTTAGATCTGTATTTTATTTGCAAATGGTACATTTGTGCATTAATTGTGCACGACAATGAATGACAGTGAATTACAGACAGTCTTGCCACTAAGAAGGTAGACTGTGGTATAAGAAATCCTGTTTTTTTTCCAAACCTATCATGATTATCTTATATAACCTTGGACAAAATGCTTAATAGACCACGATAAGAAGAACAGACCATGGAGAGGGGAGGACCATGGGTGTGGGGACAAAGAAAGTAATAATTTTCTTGATCATAATAGTAATGATAGTAAAATACTCCAAAGAGAGAGGATTATTCCATATTATAGCAAAATACCAAAGGATCACCAAAGTTGCACAAGAGCATGCAGGTTCATCAGCTGCTAGACTCCTGAGCAATACACGAACAGAACGATGCCTCTGACAGCTATTTTAGTTGTAATATGCTGGAAGCGTTCAGAGCTCTCTCTGATTTTAGTGTGGCAAACAATTCTAAATGAATGAAAAAGATTTGTGAAAACCAAAATTCTGCATAGCAAGAGCTGATATCTGTCACCACTTGACTTTACTATGTTATTTTGAGTTTGTATGTCTTAGATGTGATGTTTGATGTCTGATAAGTGTGTTATTTCATTAGTGTTAATACTTGAGGAGCCAGGCAGTGTAAACTGTTTGTTTACTAAAGCACAATCTATTGTCTAGGCTTTGCCTTCTTTTCCTTGGATAGTTCTGCCATTTTGTAATGGCTTCAGACCTGAACAGCTAGTGCTTGTGCATGCCATGACAGATTGCTAGTCTTCATGTTGCATTATCTAGGTATGTTACCTTAAAGGATGAATAGATGGAAGAAACAAAACTCATCCCATCTTCTGCTACGGTGAGTGTTTCTTTGTCACAGGGAATCCTGAACACCTAACTGAGAAGTCTCATATGCATTAGACGATCATTCATTCCTTGTACCAGCTTTCGACTTTCTCAGTTGGTGTTTTGGTTTTCTATATGAAGCTGTGATGCTTAGACATTGCTGAGGTACATAGCTTTGCCCTGTCACTCTCTCAGATGCAGTTGCTCATGTTTGCCAAGAGTACCAATTCCTGATCAGCTTGTAACATCTCTCTTTGTTCTACAAGTGCAGTCTGGCATCCAGAGGCAGTTGCAATTCTATGTCTTGGGCCATAAGAAGGGTATTTATATGATTCCTCATACATAAAAAAATACTGTCATCCTTTCATTTCTTAATGTCCTACTTCTCACTTGTGCTCATTCTTATTTAACCCCCATGAAACCAATTCCCTATTGCACTGCAGATGTGAGCCAGCGCCAAAACACCAGAAGGCCTGTGGTTGAAGAGGAAGATGCTGACTTAGAAAGCTAATCATGATGGCTTGACTCCATGAGAATTTTGTCACTGATTTCATTACTGCCAGAACAGGCTTCTCATTATGTGTTTCACGTCTGAAGGTTGAAAATAAAATATATTATTATATCAATAAAATAATAACACATTTAAATATGTGGCCTTGTGTTATTGCCGCTGCTTGGTCCTTTCTGCTTCAGCAATATGGGTCTGCTCTTCATGCTCTGGATACTGAATGATCTGTTATGTTCTCTTACTCAAATGCTTATGATTTCATTGAGCTATTTTCATTCACTAAGCTATGTGATGATGTAAAATGTCATGCACATTAATCTGATGCCAATATGTAGCAAAATAGCTTCTTTTATAGGAATCAGGTTCCTTAGATGCTTATTACAAGAAAGTGGTACATGAGGCTACTGTAATAATGTTAGGCTTGCATATAATTAATCTTATAAGTCTAAAGGAAGTAGATATTGATGTAACAGCCTGCATGCCCAGCATCAAAAGCACCACCAAATTTACCTATCATAGAATACCTAATCAGAGAATGTATAAAATAGCTGATGTGGATCTCAAGGTCTACTTAACCCATTCTCCTGTCTCAGAGTACAAACAGTCTTGATAAAAAAATTTAAAACCTTGCAATGAAAAATAATCTATTCCAATGTTTTATTATTTTTAAAATTCAAATATTTCTTTCTCCATGTCTAACCTAAAAGTCTTATTGTTGCATTGTAAGTCTGTTAGTTCTCCTCCTGTACATGATGGACTTGGAGAACTAATGATTCTCTTCCACTTTGCAGCAACCTTTCATGATTTTGAAGACTGCCTCAGACTCTCCAGACTAAATGATAAACCCAAGTTCTTCCAACATTTTGCATAGGTCATATTTTTCTGGTTTCTCTTAATTTTTGTTGTTTCTCTCTAAAGACTCCCATTGTCCCTCATTTTTTTCTGAATCTGGTGCCTAAAATCATACTGTAGATGAATGAAGCAGAAATATTGTTTCCTGTGTTTACAGTTTGTACTGCTGTTTACAAAGTGTGGTATTTTCCTTATTCACAACAGCATATTGTCAATTCATGCTCAACTGCAATCCACTATAATCTCCAAATTTTCTTTTAACTTAATCCAGCATGCGTACAGGTAATTATTCCACCAGACTCTCTTCTCATCATTACTGAATTTAGATCACTCCAGTCTAATACTGTTCTCCAAAATGATAGCAGATTTTACAACCATTATAACATCTTCAAACTTAATACGCATATTCTCTATTCCATCATTCCATCATGTATATTCTATATATCCATATAAATTCATAAATATTTATAAATATATGTATGCAAATATAGACAAATAAATATTCCTTGAGGCATGTCACAGTTGAATACTTGGGATATTTAAACTTTCATAGCTTGTATAAGGTTATGTGATAAAGAGCTGGTCTCCACACAGACAAAGGAGCCCAGAGGAGCAATGGCAGCTGGGGGAAGCCAAATAATACCATGACTTAGCTCCTCTGTAGATATTACAGAGCCATCAGACTGTGAAAGTCTCATCCTCACAGCCGTGAAGGAGCACAGAAGCATGATGGTGGGGGGATAACCCAGTCAGAGGCATGAGCCCTTTCACTAGCCCCATGGGGGACAGTCAACACCGGGAGTTGGTGGGGAGGCTCTCTGAGTTGCCCCACAGATTGGTGACACTGCCCAGGGGCATGGGTTTTGCTGTGGGGTGCAGGGAAGAACATTTCAGTACTGCACAAGACTGTGGGATATTTAGGGGACCAAAGTCAGGGAAATGAGGGTGGTTTGGGGAGGATCAAAGTGTGGAAAAATAGAGAGAGAAGGATATGAAAGGAGCCAATCTAACATAAACAGGTGCTCGTCTGTTGACGCCTGAGCCTGATCAGTGCAGTCTGTCTCATCTTCTCATTAAACTCCATTTCTAGCAATTTTCCTCGGTGTGGAGCTCCCTGGGCCATATGCATGTGTGAGGAGGGTCTGAGTGCCAGTTGTTGGGGTGGACCAGGGGTGAGAGGCCCACATGCCTGTGGTGCCAGTATGGGGTGCGATGAGGGTGTGCTGTCAGTGAATGACACTGGCCAGCACCAAGCCGGACCAGCTGGCAAGTGGGGCACATGGCCTGGAGGGTGGGGCGTGGGTGTCCCTGGATGTGAGACCACAGATGGCTTTGGCTAACAGAGGCACCATGGGGTCCCAGCCGGCCGCCAAGACTGTGGTTCAGTTGGGAGACCCATTTGTGCGTGCACATGTGTGCATGGGGAGAGGAAGGATCCAGGTCCAGCTACTAGATGGACCTGGATGGACTGGGTGTCTAAGCCCAGTTACTGGAGGGATCCATCGGAGGGTGTCTGGGGGCTTGTTTGTCCAGGTGCCAGCAAATGGGGAGACTAGGATCCTGTATACTGGGAAAAATGGTCATCTGATGTTGGAGGCGTCCACACTGTATATATTTGTATACATTTCCCACTTACGCATTTTTATCCTGATCAGCGAGCAAGAAGAACAGGATGAGGTCACTGGTGCCATTAGCGTTTATGTGAGTAGCGAGTGGATTTGTCTATGTTGATATGTGTGGCCAGTCACGTGTGTATAGACGTAACATACTGTGTGTGCGTGTGTGCCCAGGGGGAATGCATGCTTGGCCTTGCTGCTGGATGAACCTGGGGACGTGCAGCTGGAGCAGCCTTGCCTCTGTTGGGCTGCAAGATCTGGCACCCCCTAAGAGCTTGCATGCAGCCCTTGGTTCTACCTCATCTGCAAGTTTATTCTCACATGTCTCTGGATCCTTCTTCTCCATTGGAAAATAAGGTCTGCAATCCTAAGGAACTTCACATAATCTTTTTGGAAATGTAGCTTATGCAGACACACTTGGCTGTATCTTTAGATGACATGAACAGAAAAATATAATTAAGATAATAACTGAGGAACAAATGCCTTTGCTTTTGTTGATAACTCTCTGGCATTGGTTTTGCAGAATATGCACCAGTGAATCAGAACAGCCAACCAAATTTTCCAGCTTGTCAATATATGTAAGAACTTCTGCCCAGTTGATACTGAAGAGGGGGAGGAGGGAGGGACTGAACTAGTGGAAAGAAGGGAAATGAAGACCTGAACAACCAAGAGGAATAAAGCTCATCTAATCTGGTTTTGTTCCGCTTCTTTTTATGTTTGTCTCTTTCTTTCTCCTCTCATGGATGTGTGTTTGTATCTTTGTCACCAAAATTAATTATGACTGCAGTAAATTTCTTGAACTCATTTCAGTTTTTAATTTGAAAAAAAAAAATTGCAAACTACTGTTTTCAATCACCCTATACTAATCAAAATAATTGTGAATTTACTGCAATTAACACCCAAACAAACTGCATTAGTTTTAACTAAGATGAGTTCAGAGACCTATGGAACAGCTTTTTGGAACACATAAAGATCATGGCACATGTAGACAGTAGAGTGTACAGAGAGTCTACAGAGCTGGAGCATTTAAGAAGAAGGTTAGACAGTAGTAGAGAGTTTTCACAGTGATTGAACCTATCATCTAACCGATACACAGATGTGTGTCTTCAAAGAGCTATACACTTATTTTCATCTTGTCTGAAGTTCTGATAATTGTATAATTTTAGCTGAAATGTTTAAAGATCTTTTGTGTGATTTGTTAAATTTTTTAAGTACTATCCTATCTGAAATAAAAATCAACAAATATGAAAATAAGCTGGCTCATATTAATCTGCAGCTGAAAATGTGTCATTTTTCAAGTTCTTTTCACTTATAATGTGTGCAGAAGCTTTACTGCATATTCACAGAGTGTATTTATAATATTAATTATATATTTATAGCATTAATTGTACAGTATTTATAACCTAATTACATAGTTTCAAAGAAATGTGGCAATCAATACTAACAATGATTTACTATACTTGAGAAATGAATGAAACATTCATTCATTCATGAAACATTCAGATACTGCAATATAATTTGTACATTTTGACTGAATATCTACTTACAAGATATACACTATATCTACTACAAGATATACACGGAATGTTTATATAAAAGACTCCTGAAACAGAAATTAAAAATAAGTAATATGTACTCAGTTTAATAATAAACACATGCTGCATTAAAAGAAAAAAATGTCATTAGCTTTTTGAAAAAAATTTATGACATATATGATTAACTTTTCAGCTACAGAAGTACCAGTTCTTCAGTATTAGAAATTATAGGACAATCCAAAGCATATTATATGTTTGGGTTTTTTTTCATACGCAGTCTATGACAATAATAAAAGTTCCATTCAGTTACTAAAGAAACAAGCTGAATGTAAAAGATTAAAATATTTTATTGAAGGTTTTAATAATTTCTTATCCAGGGAAGCACAGGTACAGACATAACAATTCAAGCATTTTACTGCTCCCAGAAAAATTGAACATTCAAACCTTCTACAACCAATTATTTCAAACCAAAATAATGCACAACGCACTACTGATTGAGATTTTAAAAAAACACCAAACAACAAAACAAACCACAAAACCAAAAATCCTTTACACGTAAAGTGGCATTTTAACATGAAGATGTTGCATGTATTTGCTTATGTGGTACCTGATGTTAAAGCACACTTGGCAAAACTCTTACGGGTGATGGTATAACCACTGCAACTCTTCCTGGTTAAACTTTAGTGTTTTTCCATCTGAACATTTAGATCACTCTTGCTCTCTGTGGAGTGGTTTGCGCTCCGGAGGTAGCATTGGCTGTAACTTCTGCCAGCGTTGTGGAGGCCAGAGGATATGAGTAGCTCGAGCGTGTAGAAGTCCAAGAGAAACCTGTAACCAAAATATAAACCAGAGATATTATTAAGTACTGCAAATGAAATAAAACATGGAAAATACAAAGAACATGATGATTTGTTAGAGCAATGAGAGAATACAAAGCAGATAACTTTGCATGCATGAGGAGTGTCTCATGCATGTAATGAGAGCAAAAGAAAAACTGCTTCAGTGACAATTTCTTTTTTTTTTTTTGATAAAACATTTTGTGGAACTCAAAACAGCTTGCTGAAATGCACTGGCTGTAACAAACATGAACTAGGAATGTTTTTTCAGGTTCAAGAAAAACAGCTGGTCAAAACAGGTGAAGCATTCTATAATCCACTGAAAGCTTTTGGATATCCATTACTCTGGGTACAGCAGAGCCAGGTTCAAGTATCTATTCTGAATAAGTTAAACAGAACCTGTGTCTCGGATTTGAGCTATGTACAATAACCACACCAGGATAGTGGCTTTTCTAAACGTGCTGTGCTTTCTGTTTATCACTGTCCTTCAAAACTCTATTTTGTCTCCCAGCAAAAATGGAAAATACTGTGAATCATAAATATTTCCCCAAATATGAAGATGTATTTCTGATAGAATTATTTGAAACACATCTACAGATCAAATATTTTTTAAGTTCTAGGACTACTTACACTTAATTCATATGTTTTGTAAACATCTTCGACCATCTTATTATTTATTGTTGTTTTACTTCAATAATTTTACTTTACTAATGTTTTACTTCAATAAATCAAAATAAAAGTCAATACTGATATTGCTTACAAATGAATCACTTGTAGGTGGCATAGTTTAGAAAATCGAATTGCTTAAGAAAACCTTAAGAAAATTACAAACGAGGCTCTTTTCAAATTTGGTATGAAATGGCTAGACTAAGAATAACTGAGACTAGAACAGTCACATTTTCAGATTGAGATAATAAGACAGGCCTTCAATGTCTGTACTTAACATTGAAATTAAGTAATTTGGTATGGAGTTAATCTCACTTAATTTGAAAAGCCTGTAAGATAGATTTCTGCATCTTAAATTATTTGTTTAGACTTGTTCTGGAGACAATAGCTAGTAATAAGCTTCCCACCAACTATAAAGTATCCAGTGCCATAGAAAAGTTCCAAACAGGACAAAAACATGGTTAGAAATACTGGAATGTCTCTATATGTGAAAAGATTAAATAATTCAGACTCCTAAAGAGTCTATGGGTCAGAAGGGTCAGACGTCTATAAAATTATGAATGGCATGGATAAAGAATGCATAGGCTTTATTTGCTTATTATGTCATAATTTCTCATAAGAATGAGGAAACATCAGATGACATTATCTTAAAGAATTTTTAAAGCCAACAAAAAGGAAATTCAGAGTGTGCACGATTACATCATACTTGCATATGGATGCATATGCATACTTGCATACTTACACAGGATACTGAAGACACCAGAAAAGAATAACAAACTGGTTCAGAAAATAATAATGGAAGCAACGTCCATCACACATAATTGAATATAAACAAAGTAACAGTGTAGTCTCTATACTCCACATTAGGAAACACTGAGGGAAAAATTATATACTTGTTTTGTTCTTATGCTCTAATGATCTGGTATTGGCTGTTGTCAGAGCCAGGAGTTAAATGGATTTCTGGTTTGAACCCGTACATTCCTGCTTAAATTTTTATGTAAACTCAGTTCTTCAGTTCCATTCCATTACTCATCACAAAAAAAAGTTATTTCAGTAAGCAGGTAATTCAGCATTTTATGCAAATAGACACCAAATGGGCCCCTAGGAATATCTTCAGCTAATTTTCTTGATTTAATTTCATAGCATTAATGTATATTCACCAGTCTCTCTCTACTACATAATCAAATCAGTGAAGCTGAAGTGGTCTATATCTAATTCCATATTCTGTAGCTTGATGAGGCAGGTGCTGAATTACTTGAATATAATTTGGTTACTTAATAACCCACAATATCTAAAAGAATCTGAAGTAGATCACTGAAATTGCAGTCTAGCGTCATATTTCACTTGCTTGATCCCTTGCAGGGATCACTTGTTTCCCTGATCCATTGCAGCTTTTTCCCCACGTTTAAACAAAGGACAGGCTGTTTTGATTGGATTTAGCTACATTTTTTTTAAGTCTTGACATACTTCTGTGTAGTTTGTTGGATATTTATGGAATTCACAATATCCTTTATCTTAATTATCCCATAAAGTGGTCTGCAAATGTAATATTGCCATGGGGATTTGTTCCCTGAGTATACAGCATGATGGCACGCACATTACAGGCCAGTGCCAAAGCATAAAACCACAGCAAACCCCACCACTGCATATAAAATGTGACAGCATTAGTACAGAGAATAATGTTAAAATACTCTTCTCAAACACAAATAACATCCTATTTTCAAAGCTCTGTTTTTCTCAGTGCATTGCTTGTTACTGATGTCAGTAGGAGGTCTGCACACAGACTGAGAATATAATAAATGAATCTAAACTTGTTTGAAGCTGAGGCTGGGAATAATTTTGCCCAGAGGATTACTTCTACTGACCATCATCTGACTTAAAACTAATAAAGAAATATCCTTCCTATAAACCTGATTTAGAGGACAACATGACTAGTGTTAAAAAGGAAGAACAGGTATTGTTGGGTGATGGAAGTCTTTACTAAATAACAAATGACACTGATGCTATAGGGCTTCTTTCATAATAACTTAAAGGCTCACTTTAAAAGCACCTTGATGTTTGACTTCTGCAAACAACCTTAATAACTTTTGTCCATTGCCTATTATTATTCTGTAGTTACCGCAGCAGTCATGAATTTCACTGAGGAAGAACAGAATTGTTCACAGAGAATAACCTGCCCTTGTTAATGGGTTTACCCTCATCAAGGTTAGATACGGACAAAGGGTGAACTGAGAGGTTACATTTCTGTTGCAACAGTGAAATGCTGAAATAATCTATTAAAAAAGAGACTAAACAATTCCCTTACAGACATTATTTACTCTTTTTACTTAAGAAAATAAGTTTACCCCCTTGAAACACTGTCTTAACTACAGGAAAAATCAGTACTTTAAAGGCACAAATTCTTTGAGGAACATATTACATTTACAGATATGAGTAAGAGATGCCAGCAATCTAAATAGTTGATTTTTATTTCTACATGATCTATTTATTATTCTTGCTGTGGCAACAACAGATGCTATGTTGAATTGAATCCATATTATTTTCCCTAACCTGAGCTGTTTAGGCATTAATTCTATTTTTTTTTAATTTTTGAATATTTAATTGAACAACTGAGAAGTCATACTGTTAACATAGCAATTTTATCTGCAAAATAAGTTATGAATGAATAACACTGATGCTGTTACTGTAATAAAAGCATATTTCCTCAGACTCTGCTCATTGTTAGTATGTTAGTTGTATGGAGACTGAGTAGTTTTGGCACTGCATTAGGGAAAGATAAACCTAAGCTCAATAGTGCTATCTGCAGTGGTATTTAGAACTATCTTGCTCATTCTGTCCTAACAGGTTGGAATAAATGCACCTTTATTAGTATAGAGACTTATATTACTATCACTTGTCCTGGTTCCAAAATAGGTCATTTAAAAATACTCATTGATTTACAGGCTGTACTCTCCACCTCTTCTTGTCTGTTTGCCATTTGACACCTTCACTGCCTCTTACCATGATGCCTTTTCTAATCCTGAATCACAGTGGTAAAAGCAGCATTTAGACTGTGCAAGAATCCTGTATAGAGGTAGCATCCAGTGGCGCACACCAAAATTTCTATGGAAATCCAGGTGTTCAGTTTGGATTTCAAGAAAAGGAAAAATCCAGATAAGGATGCAACCCTAACAAGGCTATTCTCAACTTTCTCAGGATATGCAAAGTCTACCCAACCTGCTAAATTCAGGTACTACCGCTCCTAGTTGTGAGTTCACTTTACATTAGTGCATTCCCCACAGATTTCTCTTTGCTTCTTTTTTCCTTGAACCTTTGGTGATTTTGCTCTAGCTTAAACAGCCAAGATTTCAAATTCCTAACAACATTAAAACAAGAAAGTACAGCACCACTGAATATAACCTGAAAAACAGCAATGCAGAACCAAAAAACCCAGGCCTTTACAACCTTTGCTAAAGCTAGACTTCCCAACTAGTCAATTTGCTAATTAGAAGTAATAATAAGACAAAGAGACAAACCCCAATGCAATAATGTTTGTTCAGCTGTTATTGTAGCCCAGTAAGCCAGTATTGTCATTGCTAGTAACAAGCTGTAGACCTTGTATCAACTCTGCAAGGCCTCGAGATTAATTTCTCAGCCTTTGTCTGACCTTTCCTTGACTGCCTGGAATGTTGATTTAGCTTCTTTAGCTGCAACAATTTTTCTACTAAACAGGTGACTACTGCCTAATTTGTTACAGTTTTCCTTATATCCCTTGTATTTGTTTATATTTGCATAATCTTGTGGTATAATCAAAGTTTTTACATATTACAGTAAAAAGTAATTATTCTGTGTAGAATGAAATATTTATGACTTTAAAATAATAATGCAGTTTACAAGGCTATAGAAATTTGATAATAAAGACTGCAGGCCTATAAGCAACTTGGCAATGGTCATTAAAAAAAAACTGGCTGGGGAGTTGGACAAAAAGATTTTAAGGTTAACAGAGAAAAAAAAGTTTAGAAAAACAAGGAATGTACTAAAATATGTAAACCAAAATATATAATAAATACAGATAAAAAGTGATGTTGCGAATCAATGAACAAAGAATAAGGCAAAAAATCATGTTAGAAAATGTATGAAATTAGCCCCAAGTGGAACCGAGAGTGAGGAAGAAGAAACCATCAACGTCACAGTCCTCCTAGTGAAGAATTCAGGATGTCAACAACTCACTAAACTACGCTTTTCCCTTCTTCTTGAGGAGGACGGGTGCTGCCAACCTTAGGACCTAAAGGGGCAGCATAAACACTGAGAAAAGGGTAGATACTTGAAAGTGTTTGTGTGACATTTTTAAGATATACTTTTACTGAGACTTGTTGTGCATTAATTTGATAACTTGGAGTGTGAATGGTAATATCGTTGTAACTGGACTAACCATATTAACAATCTAAGTAAAACAGAGTAAAGAGTTATGATTTTAACGCAACTAACCGTGGATTGGTGGCTTTCTGTATCAGGTGCGTTTGCCTTTTTGCTCATAATAAAGTTTTGACTGTAACATTACGTTACTGTTGGTTTTCTAATTGAGACTACAGAAACTCTCATTAAGTGGTGCAAAATAGAGAAAGATTATCATTTTTTTTCCTCACTCAGTGTTTCTTTTCTTATTTTTCCTAAACAAAAATGGTGATTTTGGTGAAATCTTGATAAACACATTTTGGGTTCACTGTTTATTCTGCTTCCAAAAAAATACATTCAAAATCAGAAAAAAAGAAAATTAAATAGATTATTTTATTATTTTCTTACAATGTATGTTGACTTGGGGGGGTTGTGACTGAAATTTAACTTAGTTATTTCCATAAAAACATGAAACATACATGAAACATTTACATCTTTGTGACAGGACGTCCTGTAATAATCATATTGCAAAGTATAAAATAACATAAGAAATCTGAAAATATCTAGATCAGTCACAGAATATAATAATAAGCAAAGGTAATAGGAAGATAATAACAAAGCACAGCAGTAATCCTTAACATTGGATCAACACAACGATCCTCTCTGAAAGTGTACTTGAATAAGTACTTGAATACAAATATACTTCTTCTGAAGAAAAAATACTAAAAAATGCTATCTAAAAAATTATCTTATTTCATCATGTTTAAGCCTAGAAAAATTTCAACATTAATTTGTATTTTGTCTCCTGGTCTCATTAATAAATGTTTAAATTGTATAAATCCTCTAAAATACCACTGGAAGAGAACAATAATAGCTACGTAACAAACTAGAAACAGAACTAAATTACAAGTGCCACAGATTATAACCTGTGTACTTGAGAAATTTCATCAAGAGCCAGAAAATCACAATTTTAAAGGCATATATTAGCCTCTGGTTTTGAAGAGTCACTTCTGCTTTAGTCTCTTAAGCTGAGTTATATTCTAGCAATATCGCACAGGCCTTCCAAATGCCATGGCCAATAATAAATATGCAAACACACACACAAAAAATACTTTCAAACCAAAAAGAGATAAAACAATACAAACAATCACCGTGTTTCAAATTATAATTTCTATTCTCTAAAGTAAAATATTCTTGTTACATTTTTTTTGTTCATATGCACATTAATATAGAAGCTTTATATACCTTTCACATGTGCAGCACTATGGAATATCAGCTGTATTCAACATTTTCTTCTCAAATTTTCTGTTTCATAACACAAAGTCATTGGGGATTGCGGGGAGTAATTCTGTAGCCGTAGAGGTCTACTCAGACTGTATTTTGCCAGCTGGATACTTGCTACTCCCCACAGAGGTTCTGAAAGGTGCCAATACTTTAGGTGAAAAATCCTCTGCTATGGAGTAATCCTGGGTGATTTATAGATGGCACCATTTGAGCAGACATATAGCTTTAATGAATTTTTCCAGATCTAGTAGTTCCTAGCCCTGCTACTTGTATCCTATTAGCTAATTAGCTGTAGTTTAACTATACTGAAATTTTGGAAGATTGGTAATGCCAAATTTGTGTGGAGGTTGAAAACTGTGTGTAAAGGGACCAGGCTAATGAGAAAGGAGAGAAAAAAGTTCTAGAAAATTTCAGCCCCCAAAATCTCAAAGAAAACCTCAGGATAGAAACACTTAGGCAACTATGTAGTGTTTCAGCTATAACACTAACAAAAATATATAGTGTGGGATAGCTATCTGTGTCAAATTAGATTGCTTGTCTTTAAGAAAGGTTGTTGCACTGGGTTTTGATATTAGATTGTAGGTGTAAAACGGTCTCACAGAGAACTCTCCCAGTAAATTAGTCTCTTCAAAAAATCCATACTTTAATAGAAAGTAAACATGATTGCTATTACATTTCATTTTCTGTACATGGTTGAACTTTGAAACAACTACTATCAAGTGCAGTAGCAGGAAAAAGGCTCAATAAAAATAAAATCCTGTGGATTACAGTAAAATCCCAGAGAAACCACTTCCTCTAGTAGAAGTATCTGGGATAATGAACAATGGTAGAAGAAACAAATATCCTTGACCTCCTTCTTTTATGAATGTAAGAATAACACAAAGATGAGAATCAATAAATTATTCTGTAAATAAAACCATACCACAACAGATGTTCTTTAACTTATATCAGCTCACTGAAGGTTGGCATAAGATGCTAACTTGCTCATGAATACAAAAAAAGTGATAGATTCCTTTCAACTACATAGCAAACTACTAGCGTCTTCATCATTCTTTCCTCTCGCCCCTGAACAAATCAGACCTAATGGAGCCATACAGATCTAGTGACAAAGAAAAGAATGCAGCCCATTAATTTTGTTAGTAAGTGTTCCATTACGGTTCCATTAGCTTGATAGCTGAAGCAGCAGCTCCAGCTACAGATAAGACATCCCATATGTGGGTTTTTTGCACAGAGCTACTGTATAATCAGTAAAGGTCCTTATTAAATTTATCAAATTCAGAAGTGTTCATTTAGATAGAAAATATATTATAAAAAAATCTGAAAATATATAAATGAAAATTATTTTAAGAAAGATTTAAACAGTGAAAATAGACACTCAAAAGGGATGCACGTATACTACACATATATGCACAGCCATAATCACAAAATAAGATGTACAGAGAAATATATTTCAAATGCAATGGATGATTCCCAGAGTGAATAAAAATTGCATGTTAGCACAGAGTAGCTGTCTGAAATTAGTATAACAATTGTGACTGCTCCATTCCAACGCGGTTTTGCAATTATTTAAGCTATTCATATCAGACGAGGTAAGCACAGTCACTGCATTGTAATAAAAGCTCAGGTTATTGACCGAACTGAAAAAATGTAATGTAATAAATACCAAAATAACTCATTTGTTCTATCATGTCTACATGCCTATGTTAAACCTAAAGTTACAACAGAGGTAAAGGAAGGAAATGGTCACTGAAAATAGAATATATTTCATGTATGAGATTTTTCTACACTTAGATGTGCAGACAGAGATTAGTTAACATTGAACCATAATTTACATTCATAAAAGTAGTGCAGATTTAAATCAATTCAGTGTAAAGTAGTGTATTTTTTATTCAGTTCATGAAGAAATCAGCTATCATTGCCATTGACTAAATTAAACACAGTAATAGGCTTGATACAAGTATTCTATGAGCTGAATTCTATCTCAATGCATTTTCTTGGAATTGTCAAGGATATATTATTGAAAGGAACACTATAGTTAATTAACTTCTTCAGACCTTCCCAGTTTCTTCTTCTGTGTTTTCTGAAGACATCTTTTTAAAATAGATGTTAGCATATAAAACAGCACTACTACTCTTTTATCTTCAGTAAGTATAGCATTCTTAGAAATTATTCTTTCTTGCTTATGATTAACAGAACCATTATGCTAAATAGGTCTACAAAAAGATTTACAAAACAATCTATTATTTATTTTAGATTTCTAGTAATAAAAATGGTGAAAGAATTTTCTTAGTGCACAGTATGATGTGCTTGACATGCTGCATATGCGTAAATATCATTTAATAGTTAAAAGCCTGTTAATATTTCACTGAGTGATGCACAAAATTCCTAGACTAAATAGGATTGTCACCAAGTCATGTAACTCAACAGAAGAACAAAATGTACTAACAGTTTTCATGGAAGACACCTACATCAAAAAGCAGTAATATATTTGCAATTCAATATTTTAAGAATTGATAAATCAAGTGGCAGGAAACAATCATTAAAACACATTCATTATCTTCACCTAGAAAGCATTAGCTATATCCCAAATCTATGCATATTAATTATTCAGGAATACATAAAAACCTTCAATGTGAATTCCTGTTCAGCAGCATATAATGTCAGTGCCAAGAGAGTGAGAAGAATGTCAGGTTTAGTGACATTTTTCAGCTTACTACACTGATATTGATTATGTGCATTGTCTTCCTTGGCTGAATACTTAGGACAATGTGCAGAAATGCTGTACGTTACAAATTAAGTTGATTTCCATTTTTGTTCCATTGTGTGTCATTAATTTAGGGTTTCATTCTAAAACTTTGGCAAATGCAGCAGTACAGTGCAATGAGTGCAAGGGAAGGAGTCACAGAGTAGCTCCGAGAGCTCACACACTACCCAGGGATTGCACTCGTCCTCTCACTACACTGCTCCTCTGCAGACCCAATTCATCCCCGCGGGCTGGTGCTCGAGCAGATGGAACCATGCCCTCTGCTCCGTCACCCCTTCTCTGCGGTGCTCTGTGCTTCCAGGAGAGCTGGACAGAGGCGTCCCAGCACCGCTCTGGCCATGGAGATTTACTGTGACGCTCTGTGCAATACGGGGGAGAGCCCTGGAGTATTCCTGCTCTACTTCCACCGCGCACACACAGATAAAGCTGGCCCTCATGTTGAGTGGCTAGTATTTCAAAGCTGAGCAAACAAGCTAAGAAGACAGATCAAATTTCACCAAATTTCCAGAAGTATGACTGTGCCAGGGATCTTATGCATGCAAGCTGGGAGAGATGACATTTCAGACTCATTCAGGATAAATAAAAGGAAGGAAAGGAGTCCTACTGTCAGAAGGAAACAGTAGACTTCGATATCTAATACACTCAAATTCTTCTTCAAGAGAAGTGATGTGGAAAAAAACCCCACATACTAGTTACCCCTTGCATCTAATTTATATTCTTCATACTCTTTCCAAAAGCTCAGAAAAGTACCTGATCTCATAGGTCAAAAATTAGGGCTATTTTTGAACTTAGAGAAGTACCGACGCTAAGGGATGTCATGGACAACATCCCATCCTGCTGCTGCCTCGTCTGCTCTGTTAGGAGCGGCTCCAGCCTGAGTGGCTCCATCAGTGAGCACTGTGATGGGACAGAATTGGGAGCAGCAGACCCCAGACGTTTGGGAAAATTCATTAACTTAAATTTTACTTGGTAGATACCTGGCAGCCAGGAAAGATCACGTTACAGTAATTATCAAATGCTGAGGTAAGAAAAAAAACCCAACAAAGAAGGCTAGCAGTAGCCAGAAAAGTTAATTCAAGGGAATAGGTGAGAAAATACTTCTTAATTAAAACAAAATGGTACAACACCTTACAATATTACAACTGTTATTGGGCAAAGCAAGCCTTTTCTAAAGCTAGAACTGTTCAGAAATTTTCAGTTACAATAGCTTGTATGTTCAGCAAATAGATCTTTCAACCTACTTACAGCTTCTCCTTTTTTTTATCACACATTTCAATAGTTTTGGTCGGACACAAATGAGGTTGTTGCAATACTGTTAATAAAATAATTTTTATTTTCTCTTACCTTAAAAAAGACAACTGTTCAATAGACTATTCCACTTAACTAAATATTTAAAAAAATCCTACTGTGAGGCTTGCTTATATTTTCTTCTAAAATGGCATACAGAAACAGTTTGACTTACAGAAAACATGCTGTTGGCAATATGAGCTATGAAAAGCAATGGGGAGTAAATATTCAATGAGCAGCTAGGATATCAAAATATCATTAAATAGCTGCATGATATGTTATTAAAATTATAAAAGACTTTTCAATAGAGGTCTTTGTGTGAGGATGGCTAGAGCTCATCTAAAATGGTAAATTTCATCAAGATAATTGTGTATATATAATCTCCCCAAGCTGATTTACCAGATAAAAACACAGAAATACTTTAAATATATACAAAGATTTTTCGCCCCCTTATAGCTATAATAACAGCTATAAATTTAAGAATGCTTAAATATTTCCTCTCTTGTCTTTATCTGATTTATCCTGTATTTTTGTTAAAACTATGGAGAAGAGATTAAATGAACTAAACCCAGCGTTTACTTTGCTTGGAAAAAACTATCTCCAAAACATTATTTTTTTCCCTAGTCAATCTTACTATTATTTAGCATTCTGTGTTTTTATGATACTGTGACATTTGTCAAAATACAAGGCTTGTTGGCATAATTCAAATCATATAGCATCCTTTCACTTCGTAAAAAAATAGGAAGGACAGGAGGAGCCCACATACGAGCTTCCTGACTATTACATTAGATGTCCAGTTAATTGGCCTAACCTTCTGCCATTTGAGATGTCCCAGGAAACCTCTACTGGCCACTATGCCTCCTGATTCAGAAGGGCACAGGCTTCTTCAAAGTCATTCAAAAAGCACATAAATGTCTCAGATTCACTAGGACACAGGAAAAACAGTTTTTAGACAACTGGTTCTCCCATTGCTCTCTTCAAGACCTTTGTTATTCTTCTTGGTATATACTCACCATTTTTTTGTTTTCCCCTTGCTCTCTAGCCTTCTTTAATGTATCCTTACATCATGAGACAGGATACTATAAACCAAATAACTGAGTCACAGACTGCATACTTTCAAAATAAAAAGTTACCTTCCTCATTAGCCAAATACAGTAACCAGATTTAATCCACTGCTTTACCATCAAGAACTATATTTATCTCAAGGAGATATTAAGACTTGCTCTGAAGCTATACAGCATGAGCAAGAAAGTAGTGGAAGACTAATGAATTCAGTTGCCTGCATATTTAATAAAATATTATCTCATAGTTGTAATCAAGCCATAGTTCAGCAAAGCATGTGCTGAACTTTAAATATTCAAGTAAAACACTTGAGCACATCATTAAAATTAAGTAAAATAAAATAAAATGAATACAATTTTCAGTGAGCTGATGATCCAGATTTATTAACTCTTTAAATTACTCGATTTTTCAGATTATATGTAGCTATTAGGCTATTTTAGCAAGATATAACCACACAGGACTGTCAGGTCATCAGTACAGGAAAAGGATTAGCACATTTAGGATGTGAAAGATCTAAATGTTAAAACTTAACACCACTAAAACTAATTCATTACATGGAGCTTTTTCACTTCTAGTAAGAAAATCAATGAAAGCAAAATTCCTTTTAAGTGCTCACCCTCATAACACAATCTCATTCAAAATACGCTGCAAATCCAACATTTATTTTGTACCTCAGTGTTTTGGGGGACAGAAATCACATTTTTGGTCAGCAGCATACTGCGTATCCATCACCATTGCTACAATGCCTGGAGATCCAAGTACTGTCTCTGAAATTAGCTGAAGAGACAGCAGCAGTGACATGTGCAGACAGCACAATCTGATACATTTTCATCAGTCTGCTCTGGAGAAAATATAGTTCTGTATGTTTACTGAGTTGTTTTTTCTGCTTCAGGATTTTAGCACTCAAAGCAGATGAAAAAAGTGATCCATATTTTAATGAGACCGTTATGAATAGTTCATCTTCTAGCTTGCTGTAGAGCACTAAATTTCTGTCAGCTATAGGTAAAGGCTATAGAAAGATGGCCGTTGCAATTGCTTTGCAATGGAGGTCTGGCAATCTACCTGTAGCATCTTTGTTCTCCCACTACTGCACAGCTTAAGCAACCCAGTCTGAGCCTGGTAAGGACTATACATTCTTGTTTCCAAAATGATATTTTGTGTACTTTCTTGTTCAATGATTATTGCTTATTATTCTTGAATAGACAAAAGCCACCCCCAAACCTGCAAAGAAAGGCTTCCACACTTTGCTCCAAATTTCCCACAGTAACCTAAGTCCCCATGCTGTCTGCAGTCACATACAGCCAGAAGTGAATCTGAAGCTGCCTTGTCCTCAAAGTCTCATCACCTAGTGGTATGCACCATTTACCCATTTGAAGAGCAAATCAATTTCAAACTGGAGGCTGTCACACCATATGTTTGTAGGCATGAGGATGTGATTTTAACCACGAGTCAAATACATATCATGAGTCAAAATCATGATACTCTAAATGCAGCAAATAAGAAGATGGAAGTTAGTATCTAATGATAAGGAAAAGTGTGGTTCTTATGAAAAGTGAACAAATGCAGGGCCAGATTCTGAAGAGAATTGGGGAAAAAAAAAAAAGGAAGATGTACACCAAAACTTTGGATGGGCGTTTAGAGTTGCTTGAACAACCTGCATCCTGAAATTAGAAGAAAGATTTCCTCCCCAAACTTCAGTAAAGATATAAATTCAGTGAGCATTAGCTGCAACTGGAAAACACTCCCAATTAGTACTAATACATTAAGTAAGAGGGCAAGAGCTTCAAGCTTCTACTGAGAAAGAACAACCTTTAGCCTCCATTGCAACATTGCTATGTTCTCCAGCAAGGCAACTCCTTCTGCAATCTCAGAATACTTTAAAATCACCTTTCTTCATAGTCTCTGCCAGATCTGTGTAGAAATTAATTCACAGCTACTGCATAGCTCTCTAGTACACATTTGTGTAAGGAACTTTCTATATACAGATCGTATCTGGCTAGGATCCTGATGCTTTCCTCCCTGGTAAGTCTGGCTACAACTCCTGAGTGACTTCTCCTCTGATGCTGTTTTGGCAGTCCTGTTACCCTTCCCATGTGTGCGCCAAGAAATGGGGTAACTTCCAGCTAGCCTCAATTATTCATCTTCAGGGCTTCCTAGTTGCTGGCTGGTAGCATTTCCCAGGCAGAAGAGCCCACCAACCTTCCTCTACTGCTGGGCAGAGCAGCACCCAGCTCTGGTTCCCAGACTCTCTGCTGCCTAGCTCCGTTATACAGTGGGAGGGGGACCCACTATAAATCCCCAAACACTCTTTTATGAGGAAGACTGGAGAGCAAGGCATAATCACAAGCAGAATCTGGATGACAAGGGATACAGAAATAATTTCCAAGACAGATTAATTTCCAAGCTCAGACAAAAGGTGAATTCTCTAACTAAAAAGCTAAATTCTGTGGCATCTGAACAAATATTTAATTCTCTGGCCACGGAACACCACCCTAGATTAGACCTTGATTGAGATTAATGGGACATGTCCTATCTCCCTTGTTACTTTTTTAAACCTCATCTAGATTCAGGAAAGCCATCTCACCTGTCTGATTGAAATTAAAGCAGATTGCTATGGTCATCTTTTCAATCATAAAGAGTAAACCTTTTTAAAGATAACTTGACATTATCCTCAAAAGAGAGATGAAATAAACATGAAATTTGTAGAATATATATTGTATACACTATAGCACCTATTCAGAAAATATATCAGAAAGTAAAAAATAATAAAAGTGTTTTATTCTTGGGGATAATATTTCAGCTGGCCTCAGTTATTCGCTTTAGTGTTTAAAGAAGCTTTAACGCTTCTTTAGTTTTCAAGTGTTGAGGCTATAATACATTCAATTTCTGTTAAGTAAAACTTACTCTTGCCTTGCCCCTATAACTCTGTGTTTATCTAAAGTTCTTACTACCTTGGCATTACTATCAACACTTCTTCATCAGTAATATTCATTTCTGAAAATGCTAAACTGAGCCCTTGACCTGATGAAAATGCTAGACAGGGTGTCCATCGAAATATACGTACACAGAAATTGAGACTTTCTTTTCAAAGTAAACATCTTCTCAAAGCTATGACTATCAAAAAAAAGTTCAGTCTCCACTTATCATTCTTTAGTACATTATACATACTCATTTACATGAGTACAAAACACATGTAAAATGTTCCTTTTGTTGAGCATCATAGACATGAAGCTACTAAGAAAGAGATATCAGAATCTCTATTATGTCGAAGTGCATCTTATTTTAACTAAATTTATTGCTGCTACACAAACAAGGTTGAGCCGATTTGATGATTATCATTTGAGATTTCTTACTTAGAACCATGTCAAAATTAATGAGGTTTTTTGAAAGGGGTTTAAAATATCAAAATTCTAAAACATGCTCATTAGAACTATTTGTAAATAGTCAAAAACGATACCTTATAAATAAGTTGTGATTGGATCCTAAAGCCATGTCAGAAATAGTGCTCAGATGACAGCTTGTCAGATAATTTTATGCTTGACACATGGGCCCTGTTGATCACTAAATAGTGACATTTTTATTATTCTCTTGAAAAAAGGAAAGTTAAAATTTCTGCCATCACAAGTACTTTTTCCTTCCTTTTCTCTCCTAGATCATGACACATTGACATCATCCACCTGAACACTAGGAAATCATTAATTACTCAGTTTGTGTCTCCCAACTTCTTCATTATCAAATGTCACTGTTACAATGTGAGAGAGCCATAAATTGAACAGAAAAGGTAACCAACATTCTCATGAAGCCTTAATTTTTCTCTTTTTGACAGAGACATTAACATGATGAGCTATGGCATTTCTGTGTAAAATTCTTTTTGGATTTGGAGTGTGTCACATTGTATCAGTCAGGAGTCAACAAGTTTCTCGTGACATCTCACCCATAGGGAAAGCTTGGGTGTTAGTTTTTGTTTTGCTTTGCTATTTTAAGAGTATGACAAGGATTCCAGTAAAGGTACTAAAAACTCCTCAGCCTTCAAAATGTAGTATAAAAACTGTCTTTAAAATAGATATTCAGAAATATGAAGTGCCCTTTATTTTTCATAAATCAACCACTTGAAGCACAGTGTTTAAAAATGTGCTTGCTAACAAAAACATCAAAATTATTTTTGTTAGTAATATTTATTAGTTATTCTACAGAAAGTCAGTTAGATGACAATAAAACAAATTAATATCAAATGTCAAAATAAAAATAAGACAATCTTTGTTAAACAAACCAGAGACAGTGACAGAAAAATAAAAATTAAAACTTGGTAATTTTTTCATAATTTCTTTATTATGATTATAATGTTTAAGGCTTTTAAAGAGACTAATTCTTGCCATTGGTGTTTCCTAGAGAAAACAAATCTACCCAGAGCCGATAACATATATCTCTGTTCTTTTAAAATAATGATACATGTTGCATATAAAAAGCCACGCTGAGCTGTGAATTTCTTAATGTCTTAGTTTCAGATGTAATTTGAACATTCACTGGCATCTGGAACCTTTCCTCAAACTGAGTAGTAACTTATTTGAAAGCTAGTTGCAGTAAATTTGAGAGGACTGTTCCTGTAAACCAGTGCTATGCCTCATGTATAAGGATACCTGAATCTGACCCTAAGATTTATTTCATTTCCTCTGTAAAATGAGAGATTTAAAAAAAAACAGATTTATGGAAGATTGTGAAATATGTATATGACAAACTTCACCTCTTGAATCTTACTGGTTTCAACTATTAATTTATAGAGCAGTGTGAGCAGCAAGGCTTAACAGTATTATTACTCTGACATAAGTAGATGACAGTCTAGTATTGCACTGCATTTTGCTTTTGATAAGGACTATTATTTCCAATAGGCATAATATGTAACAATACCACAGCCTGTCATGACTTATCTGAGAAACATCAGAGCTTGCAGCAAATACATGAGATTTATGAATGTCACTAGTACACAGGCGCTGTTTTTCATGGTACTTACTGAAGTGCTAGGTAAACATACTCTTAGTTACAGGAAAAAAAATAGGAGGAAAATATTTAGTGGAATTCTAGGTTTTCCAAGGGGGAAAAAAAAAAAAAAAACAACAAAAAACCCCTCAAATATTTTGATTTCTATTACAGAAATGTGAATGCTACTAAAAATTCTTTTCAGCATTAAAAAGTGTTGATGACTTGAGGGACTTGTTTAGAGAACTTGTTTACTACCAGAACAAAGCCTTATGCAAACAAGGAGGAATATTCGTTCCCTCTGAAATTTCTGAATCTCCTGTCCATTTATATAAGACAAGACATGAGTAGTGAGCAGCCAATTGCCTCACAGGCATTGGACTCAGACAGCTATTAGAATATAGTGCAGACTACTGTAAAATTTACAAGCCTGACACAGAGCGTATTAGATTTAAGGGATATAATTTCATTTGTTTCAATGGACACTGGATTTAACCCTATTGGTATGATTCAATGTCTACTGAAGCATACGGAAAAATACTCACAAAAGGAATCATATGTAGGCCCTATTCAGAGCTCCTTGGGTAGATGGAGAGAGATTCAAAGATTTTTATTACTATTATCCTTGGCTTATACTGTTGTATGTTTTCCTAATTCAAGGATACTTGGTTTTACACAGAAGAAGTTCCCTGGCAATCATCAGAGAACATTTTTAAGTAATTTTTCTGTATTTGGAACACATGCTGCAATCTTGCCTTCTTTAGAGAGACTGCCTACATGAACATCTCTCTGACCCAAAAAAGAGGTGCTTGCATGCTGGAGGAATAATAAATCAAATACCTTAGGGTTTTTGATAACACCAAATTAACATAATTCAAGTCCTCAAGTGAGACATAAGAAAAAGACTGATTTAACTTGGCAATTAATACTTTGTGCTGAAGTGCTTTAATGTCCAAGACACAAATGTGACAGAGCAGTGATTACTGATCAAGGTATTAACATTATTTGGAGAAGTTTAAAATACATATTAAATTTAGGAAATTAAAGTTAGAAAATTGAGTTTGAGAAAATATCTAGATATAAGACTTGGGGTTACATGAAAACTGATTGAATTGTTTGTTTACTAGAGCCTCTCTCAGCATACTCTTGAAATCCTGTGAGAAATTCAGCAAGCTTGGATTCTCCCACCTAACTCAATAGCCTAAACTGAAAACCATGCTAAGCTCTGTAGACAACTGGTGCAAAGAGAGGACCTTCACAGAGTGATACAGACCTGTAGTAAGCTGTATCAGTCTTTCCCATTTCTCTCCATTGACTGGAGAGGGAGGCTAGGCAACTGTGCTATTAATTTGGGTGTCTCTGTTCAAAGCTTACAATTAGATTAAAAGAATCTGGGCTTTTATATTCACTTAAAAATCATGTAATGTCCTCCATTAAAATCCATCTGTTCAAAAGATATGCTCAAAATAAATGCAAGACATCATCTGACATTAAATTAGCTTCCTAAATGACTTGATAGTAAATTTAGAGAGGACAATAGCAAAGCTCCCTTTGGACTTCACTGGCCCAGGACCAGTCTACAATAACTGATACTGCTTTTTCCAGTTTCATGAATAATTTGTGGGGCTTTTTCTCAGAAAATTCTCAGAAGTCCTTCTTTTTATACTGCAATGCTAAAGGAGAGCAATAATAACTGCAGGTGGATTACTGAGCATAGGTTACAGGGTTTGAAATCTTAGTGACCTTGAGTAGAATCAGTTTCCAAATGCAATTCGTTAAATACCATTATATTACATGACAGCTCTGGGATTGAGGGAATATGAGAATAGTAAAACCAAAGTCCCTTGGGGTAGTCAGATAAAAACTAGCAGAACCTGTCCAAATAACACATTTTTTATATCTAGTTTTGTTGCTTTAAAATGCTTTGCTCAGGAAGCTGCTAAGCTCAGTGGAAGAAATCACCTCATCTCAACCATCACAAAGGCATTGTTGTATACTGCCTCTGTTCCAACCATGGCAACATACTGCCACCAAAAAATAAATTAAAAAAAAATAAAAATCAGTGATGCAAAGCTAGATTAAAAAAATTAATTTCAGAATTAAAACATAACACATTAAAAACAAAGACTTCTTGGCTATCATTAAATCACCCATTTTTCTCTTTTTTAAAAACTGTCAATTTAACTTCAGTTCCCAGGTTTTCTTCTTTAGATTCCACTTCCAGTGCAGTAGATATGCCATGTTTTCTCTATGGGACCACATCTGAAATGAGACAGTCACTCTATACTACTCACAGTCAAAAGAACTTCATCTAAAAGTACTTTAAGATTGGATCTTTTGTGTGAAGCCCGAGCAATCTGCAGCCAGTGAAGAATAAAAATATATTGAGGATTCACTGCCAGAGATGCAATCGTGAGATGCAGAAATAATAGCTGGAAAATATCAGAAGCTGCTGTGCCAGGGAAAGTTTGGGTTTTGTCTGCTTTTAGAGGATTCTGTGTGTCCAGCCTACATACTAATTTTATATGCCAGGGTACACAGATAGTAGAAAAGTATCATACACAAAATTCATCAAGAACTGTTCCAACATAAGAAATGGCTGTTTTTTAATGAAAAAAGCATGGCTAATAAAGTTATATTTTTATTTCATTTTTAGATACTTGAAAAAGCCACTGTTAACTTCCTAGTTGACAATGGAGCCTAGTGGTACTCCAGGTTAATTAACATGTAATGCTTGTACTCATTTATAGTTATAATTGTTGTGTATGGTTCTATTAAGCTAATAGGGACTATAAGTTCCATATTTCACAATATTTGTTAGCTTTAAGTAAACTAGATGTTTCTATTTTCAGCTTGAAATAAAAAAAAAAAAGAAAAACTGAGAAAAAAAAAAGTGGTTATACTTAAAGATTTATGCTGGAACTCTGTTTCTGGAGGTAGTGCATGCATATTTTCTCTGAAATTAAGTGTCCTTGATATACTCTTCTTGCACTTTATACTGTTCTGTGAATTATAGAAGAATCCACATGGGCTGTGTATGTTATTTTGGAAGAGTCACTACTCTCAGAAGCAGACTGAAGTAAGGAAAACTGAATCATCCGATCAGTAGTCACTTGGTACCATCATAGACTTGCCCAAGGGAAAAATGAAAGTTCAACTTGAAAATTGTCTTGAGAAATAAGCCTTCAGAAAGACATGTTAAGCCAGGTTAAAAAGGATCAGGACACTATTTCTATGAAAATAACAATGATCAAGCAGATCAACAACTGAGACTTTTAAAGCTAATTGGAACAAACCACAAAGATACAGTTCCTACATACTGTAGCCTTTCCAACTGAAGATCAAAGAAAGACATGTACCAGCATGTACTAAAAGTAGCTTCAGATTTTCAGGTGATTTACTATTTTTTAGTAAGTCATCAACATACCCTAAAATTCACCCCACCCACCCCCCAAAAAAAAAAATAATTCATCTAATAGGTCACTAACCTTGATATCTACAGAAGTCGTAACATTTTTAAAAGAGCAATAAGAGCTAAGACATTAAAGACTGTAGAGAGGCTTGCACTGTCCAGAGGATCCAGTGCAGATCCTCAGAGTTCCTCAGCTGGGGAAGCCTCAACTTTCTGCAAAAAATAGACTGTACAGCAAGGCAACTGTCACATCTCATGCATCAGGGAGTTCTCTGTTTAACACTGCTACTCATCTCTTCAAGGAGGCCCTAATTTTAGGATAATTTGGAAATGCTGTTCCATCTGCAAATTAAATTGCACTTCCTATTTCACAAATACTAAGTAGAAGTCACCTTCACTTTTTCTCTTTCTATTTAACGTTACTTTTGCTGCAAAAGGCATGTAATCCACAGCTTTCTTGTTGTGCCTGACTTTTTATTTTTTATCCTTTTTAATACACTGTAATAATCAGTCTATAAAGACCAATTTCTTAGAGTAAAGATGACTGGCATCTCTAGACTCAACGAACCTCAGCCTAACAAATTGCATGACTGCAAACTCTCGTTTCCTATGTACCTCCATGTCACCCACTTTTGTGTTGTCCCAGATTGTATCTCCATTGGGAACACAGCTTTGCTCTTATACAGAGGAAAATGTAACAATAAATTCAGGAGCACATGAATGCATGAATCTTTGCATCCATAGCAAAACAGAACTGAATGTAATCTGCTGTCCAGGGAGAAATATGATTAAATACCTTTAGGTATCATTTCTCCAAGGACAATCTTGGAAACTTTTGTGTCTCTCTGGACTAAACAAACCTTCAGTTTCACAGAAATTCTGAATGTCCCTGAAGACCCTAATAAAATTATGATTTCTTTTAAACAAAGACAAGGCTTAAGTGATACCATTCCTTAAGATATATAAAAAAGCTAGGATTAAAAAACAAAATGACTGGATTCTCCTTTTATCTAATATATTGGTTTTATCTGAGTCATTGAACTATGCACCCTTCCAAATAAATTTTAAGTTTTATAAATAAAGCACTGTTTCAGTAGATTTGCTAGATTCAGATTCAACACTCTTATGGTAAGGTGATGAAGAAGGTCTATGTGTAAAAAGAGGTTCCGTTAGAAATGTTTTCTTACAAACATTTAGAACATTACATCTCGCATGTCTATACCTAGAGGCAAGAAACAGTAGCTATTACACTGGCTAAGTAATAAAGTATTATGAAATGCACTATATTAAGAACTATAGCAAACATTAATATTTTCTTTTATATTTTAAACTGTCATGCAAAGTTAGAAGCTCTTTTTTTTCCTAAATTGCAAGAGAGAATCCTTTCCCTTGTCAAAGCAAAGCTCCTTTAAATAGCAATGTAATATTGAAATCCTAATGCCAGTGCTGCTAGTTTATATGCAACTGATGGCCATCTGACTGCTGATATGAAGCTGGTTGCAATATGCCTAATAAGGACTTATCAAAGTTTACTACAGTTTCCTGAATTATTTTTATAGAAACTGCAGAAAAAAAAGTATTAAAGATAAATTTCCAGAATATCTGCAAACAATAATAATATGTTTAGAAAAAAAAAACCAACAAAACATAAAGCCATGCACTAGGTCCAGTACATCCAGCGCTCTCTCATTTCACGTTTAGAGCAGAGAGAGATCCAATCAAACTTGGTTGTCAGGGAGTGGATTTTGCAACCATGTGGCCATGATGGAATCATATGACTCTCAAGTGGCTACCATAACAGCTGCTAATTGCCAATGTGGGATTTAATTAAATAACTCAGGATTTTTTTACAGGCAGAAGCAAGCCAGTATAAATCAATATCAGATAAAGTCAGCAAGACAATGAGAAACTGATATTGTGCCCATTTAGTGGCCTCTAATATGTCTTGAAGTTTCTATTCTCTACTAGAATAAGCATAACATCTTTTTCTTTCCCTGAAACACTGAAAATAACAAACTAGAGCAAGCAAAAAAAGAGCATGAAATAAAGAGAATACAGCAATCTATAAAGAAGCTAATTTCTCAAGTAACAGTATGCAATCTTGTGCCTTTGACAACTCAAATCATTTTGAACAATGAGTAATTTATGGCCATGAAAGGGCAAGCACTTTCCATCATTCATTTATTTGTTTTATTCCCCGTAGGATACAGGAAATAAATAAAATTACTTCTAAAAAGCCATTTTCCATTGTTATTATTTACACCTTGAGGAAAAGAATCTTAAAATCCTTTAACTTATGAGCAAACCTACTTACTGTCATACATTCCTCCCTTTTCTCATTCTTCATAATAAATTCAACAAATTTTTGTCATGTCACAGGTGTTCTAAAGAAAAGTAGTATTAACAGGCTTATTGTGACACAGTTTATATTTTTAAGATTCTTTAATTCATTAAAGCTGAGGCATTTGCACAGCAATACAATAATTATTTCTCCTAGTTGGAGACTTTCTTGTCTGTCTGGTTCAATTTGGAAATAAGTCCTGTATATCCTGAAAAGCAGGATCAATTTAAAAGCATTAAAAAAAAAATCTTGAAAGTTATTTAAAATGTAAACAATTAGCAACTTGTATATAATTCAAATTATATAAGGTTAATCATCAGAATCCAAACGTAGAGCTATTTCCACAGTGACTCACTGAATATTAATTAACAAGGTTGAATATTTGGTATTTTATTTTAGCAGCATCACAAGAAAGCATAAGCAGTGCAACCTGGCACAACAGTCTAAATCCAATTAAAGCATTCAGGAATATATTTTCATAGTTTGGCAGAAATAAATACAAGAAAGAATGTATGTGTTGTAGCTAACTCTAGGCACTATCCACTTAGTCTTGACTCCCGTTACTCTTAACGGCAGCAGAGGTTAGGACCCTGCTGAATCACTGTCTACAGAATCTCTTTATCTTTCGTTTTTTTCCATTGACCATAGATGCACCCTAAAGAGATTATCCTAAAGTTAGCCTTTGGGAATATCCGCCAATGCCTTTTTTAGCCAATTTTGCAAGCAGGTGATTACAGGCAGAGGTTCAGGTGTTCCTATACATTGCTATGCAAATGTAGAAAAGATAAAAATATATATTGTTGAAAGACAAGGTAGATAACTGCCTAAAAATATATATTATTCCTAAACATTGGCTGTGGTCATAAGGGACTAGATATCCAGTAGTACGTAAATTGGACCTGCTGGTTTTGGAACAAATGATGCTACTGCTTGATGAATGCAGGTATTCAGGAATGAAATTGTTGATCTTCATTTACTTATGGTTAATACACATCCCCACAAACCCTCTGTGCAGGTTCTGTTACATTCAGTAGTTCTTCTGTGTCAGTTTTCCCTAAAGCTGATTATTTTCCAAGTATTGTTCACCTACTCTTCTATATCAGCCTATTATAATTTACCATGTGTAGGCCAGTTCTTGAAGATCATACAGAAGCTAAAATGTGCAGAAACCATACATGATCCTTATACATAGCAGTAGATTAATCTGAAGTAAGTACATGCTATTTTCATTCTGTATTGTCCTTGGGATCCTGTTTATCTATCAGTGCAGTTAAAATTGTGGGTTAGCATTCATAAACCTAGAAATGATCTTGGGATGCAGCAATTTTAGCTGCCGCCTCTCCCTACACTTCTCACAACTGCTGCAATTCATTGATGATTTTGCCATCTGTTTCAAAAGCTAAAATACTTGGTTTAAATATATAAAAGCCAGACAGGCAACTCCATTATTACATGCAAAGGCATCTCTAGCACCATAAACACGAGCTTAAAACTTCCCACCACCTTTGCATTTCTGCCTGCGTTAACAATCTTGAGACTAGAATGGGTTTGGCACCAGAATGCCTTAATTTAGGCTTTGTCATGGCAGTGCAAATTACTATAAAACGACTCGTGGATTATGTTAAGGTTCTTTACAAACAAGCTCCCTTACTGGTTGGTACATCCCCTTGAGACATTTCAAAGAAAAGCTGGGAATTAAATCATCAGTTGCTATCCATTTTACTGTTGAATAATCTTTGGCTGAAATAAAAAAAGATTCTGTATATGTGAACCCCTTTGCTGCTGTCCCATCTATGTAGGGATTTGTCTTGTTAATGCAGTCCTGTAGGTCTGTTAAATTAAACAAATCTTTATCATTACATTCTTATTCCTATTTGTTGTAGACAAGATCTGGTCGATGCAATATCTGACAGCTGATCTATATACTGAATTTCATTCCTTTTGGATACTTGGAATAAAGTTGGTTTCTTCTTTTTTCTTCCTTCTTTTCTTTTTTGATGGTGTAACATACCATTTCATTTTCTGCTATAACATCCTTCATTGCCAAATTTTACCCCTAATTCCTTTTATTCAGTTAGTTATAAATATTAAGTAATAGGTGTATTTGAATTTGATTATATTAGCACATTTTACTGTGTTGTGTGGTCTGTGTTACTATGATATATTTAATTATTTTCTATTATCTAAAATATTATCATCATGCTTTAAGTCAGGTAAGTATAATCAGAAAAGAAATCAAAGGAACGTGCTAAGCTGCAAGACCCCTGAAGTGTCATTTCTCTTAACAACTCTTTTTTGTACAAATTTGCAGTGTAACACTGGGTATTAAAGCATACATAACTTTTATACATCATATTACCACATGATGGGCAGTTGTGATATAGTGTGCCAAAAAAAGAGGGATAACACTGTGTGGAAAATATCTATAGCATTTTTTAGCGATCTTGTTCTAGCAGCACAGAAATGCAATCTAAACTCCTACATCACAACTTGACAAAAATACATTCAATTCAATTTTAGAATAAATTGTTTCTGGAATAAGATTATCTGCCACATTTCAGCTCAGAAACATTTCTTGACATCCAAATTCCATCTTTTCACAAACAGGCATTCTGAGCAAGTTTGGCAGGCACAGATATGCCTCTAAAATAAAAGTTTTCAGTATTCAAACTTTGCAGGGACCACTTCATTTAAGACTGAGAGTGATATCAAATCTGAAATGACAGTTATGATTTTCAGGCATATTTCCCTCTATAACACATGCATTCTTCACACTTTGAAAAAATGAAGTCACAGTTACAGCTGCTGCTTACTGATCTGTGTGCATTGAGCAGCACATCAACATATTCAGCTTATCGGAACCATTTGCAAGAGCATGTTTGTCAAGCAAAACTATCTCAGAGCATTAGGGAACTGACGTCTCAGTTGGATTACTTCACTAACTCTTCTATAATAGCATAGAAGGGTTATTTTAACTGAGACTATGCAAACAAAACAAAACAAAATCTCACAGACTGTTAAGTGACTCAGAAACCTCAATAGTGTGAAACCTAAAATCGTTTCAGTCTTGAGGTTCAATATGCAAATAAAATCTAGAGCTAGTCAGAATACAACAGCAGGAAAAAAATTATAAGCTTTGATACTGGCCTGTTTCCAAAGTACAGGCCTTATCTCAAACTACAAATGGGCATTTTAATGCAGAATAAATACAATAAATTGGTAATAATTCCTATGTTTTTATAGTGATATTCCTCAGTGAATCACAGTGAACTTCATAAGATGGTATCATTTTGCTCATGTTGTAGGTGTGGAAATGGGCACAACAGGGCTCTCCTGAGCTTTAAGTGAATACATCTAATAATTAGAAAACACTGATTGTCATGTAGAGACCAGGTCTGTTCATTTGTCACACTAGCTTGGCTCCAGACAAAATTGTCTCCTCATATATGACTTTCAGCTTGAGGGCAGCTGGAGAACAAATTCATTATAACAATGATCTCTCTGTTGGTCAACCTTTTAGACCTCTGATGCCTGAACCTAAAATCCAGTGTGCTAAGGGCTGTGCTTGCCTAAGGAAGACAGCTTTTCCTGAATTGCTTTGAAATGTCATATAAGCACGGGCAAAACCAATAGATTGGTAATTTCTCTGTTTGCTATGCAATGTTAAAAGGATTTACAGCATTCCCATGATCTGTACAAGAACAGAACAAGTGACATATCTATGAAATATTTTATATTGGGCTTGTCCAGCCCTTCCTGACTAAGCTTTGCCTAGCAGACCAGCTCCTTTGCTCAAATTCAGTAGTCAAGCAAGATTAAGAGACCTTGAGGAAACAAGATAAGATATTCTGAAAAATTAAAATAGATTATTGGAAGTAGAGGATCTAATACTCTTAGCAATTATACGATTATAAAATTCATCTTTGTACACTATAATATTCCTAGAACATTACAATGCTTTATAAATGTATTTGTATACAATGCATTATATTTGTATATTTATATATAAATATATATAAGTAATATAAAATCAGATCTTTATCATAGAGCAAACCAATGACAGAGAGCTTCTCATAATGCTTTATTAAAAGAACAAAAGGGTAAATCCTTTTTCCAGTGGTGTCTGTGGAAAAGCTGAGCAATTTCAGTAAGGCCAGAGTTTTGCCAAGGTTCAAAGGAGGCAATTATTTTGACTGGACTGTGACCAAGTAAAGAGTCTTGCTAACTTTTATGGCACCAGGCCGGTTTACAAGGGGTAAAGCAATTGACATTACCCATTTAAGGAATATAAAATGTGAGGACAAGGACCCATATGAGTTCACCTTTTTCCATGGCTTCCAAGTTATTCTGATCAAAAAGTGTCTCAGCAAAAGCTTCTGCACTTTCTTAAGTATTTGAGGCCCCTCAGCTGTGGCTTTGGTTGGCCTTTACTTAGCACAAATTACTCCAACTGTTGTCCTGCCATGTAGAAAAGATTGGCTCCAAATTAGTCTCTTCTGATATGAGATACCAGCAAAATCGATTGCTCAGTGCATTCATAATGACCTCCCACTCCTTTGAGCTTTAAAATTCCAAAACTGCCATGAATACCTGAAGGGTTTTTACATACATAAGGAATGCATTCAACTACCCTATCACACACATACATAATTCCCAGTCGAATTGCAGGATTGTATCATGCATGTTATTAAGAAAATAACCTCATGAAAATTTCAAAGGGCTAGATTCCCTTCTCAGAGTAGGCAGCAAATAAAGGTAGGCAACAGAAAATGTTAAACCTAGGAGCCTCTGTAGTAATTAGAAACCTACATATATGGGGAGAAACTCTGTATATAGGGAGTTGATGTCATAGATAAAGATACCTAGAAAGAGATGAAGAGAGCCGAATAGACATGCCTTGTACATAACCCCTGTATGTCATGAGAGCACTAGCCTGGGAAGCAAGATGCCTGCACACACTCAGAGGAAATTCAAACTGCGTCAAGCACTTCTGGAGGCATTCCTTCTCCAAAGAGCTACAACTGCACTGTGCTAACCCACTGAAAGTGAGCATCACTGTAGAAAGACACAAAGATTCCCATGGCTACAGGAAGAAGGTCCTGTGAACCTGCCTCTGAAGAAGAGACATTAAAATGAAGAATGGCTACAGAAAGCAGAAATATTGCAGAAAGCAGGGAGCAGCAGCCAGGATTATGCAACACCCCTGTGGGAGCTCTGATGGTTATGTACAGGCGTGCAGATGGGAATATCCACATGTCCCACCACCAGAAGTTTTTGGAAGAAATCTGCTACAGCAAGTAGCCAGTAGTTTGTATATTAAAATTTGAGCTTTAGATGCCTGAAGGTCGTTTAATTTCCACCTTAGGGATCCTTTTCAGGATCTGTCCCACAATGAGTAAATATATTTTGTGCTTGTTATGAATCTGATAAATACACAGTAATTTCATTTTCCTGATAAAATTATTGGGGGGAGAGGGAGAAATAATTTATGATTTTTTTTTTAACTAAAACCAGGACACACAACAGTGTTATTTGTGCAGATCCCCACCAATTAGGTGGGAAAGTACCGAAGTACTTAGGTGGGAAAGTTACTCTGCCGCTTCCCATAGTGGCAGAGTATATCACAGGGCCAAGATCTAACAGTTTAAACAGCTTCACTGATTACAGACCCATTGCAAGCATAAGCACAAACAAAAAAGTGGGAGAAAACAAGCTACCTATTTTTTTCCTGCTAATCTTAAGCACAGACTAAGACTAGCATTTTCAGGGAGAGATTTCATTTCCAGACTATAGTGAGCTATCAATGACATTTCCATCATGACTTTAAGCAGCTCTTTTCCAATATACATCATATTATAATGTAGACAATAAATGCTTTTATTAACAAGCAGATGAGCCTGTCATTCCTATGCCAAGTAAGGATTGTCTCATAATTAGAAATTGCACATACCCTAGAAGCAAAACTCTTACAAGTACAGGGCTGCAGGGAGCCTCTGTTGCGGCTGCACCTTGCTTCCCCCAGAAGAGGTCCCTGTGGTGTGGAAATTATTTCCAACAGTGTTATAAATGCAGAGTAGATTTTAAATATATTTCTGGCTTTTATTTTGGAACAAGTTATGTACTGAGAGTGCAGTTACAAACAGATTCCACCCATCGCTTCCTCTTTGGCCCTAAGTTTACCAGCAGTATGTGCAACTGAAACTTAAAGGGGCAATTGATGGAAAACAACAAAAAAACCCATAAAACAATGAAAACATGTTTGCATTAAAGTGGATGCAAAGCACTTTCAAGGACAAGGATAAGTTTTTTAAAAGATATCTCAGCATACAGCAATGGCATTATAACTAATGGAAGGACCTCAGGCAAAAGCAACCCTCCCTTCAGAAAGGTTCTCCTGAACCTTCTGTCCTCCCATTCTACCAAACCTAGCAATAACTCTCTCATAATGTCTGCTTAAACAAATTCACTCATATCTATCTTATCTAACAAGAGCTACAACAGCATCTTTTCTTTTTTCTTTCTTTTTTTAATAAAAATTTGCTACCAAGCTGGTATGCGAAGGGGACTTAATAGTCCACAACCATTGCAACAACTTTTGGGGCAAATGATCTACCTAAACTCCTCTAATACCCTTCAGTCCAGACAGACCACCCTGGCTTTTAGCTAGAGATTTCTGCTTTTTGCACCCTATCGTGTTTGCAGCTCTCCAACACCTTATCCAACTCCTACTCAGCCAAGTGGCAACAAAACACTCAATGTTGAGACAATCTGGAGATTTTCCCTTGCTTGTCACAAAGTTTGTTGAATTTTAAAGTGTAAATCCTTCTTTTCAAACACTTGGGAAACTCATCGGATTTGCTGCCCACTAGGGTCTCTCTCATTATATACAAATGTCTATTTCTAGAATCTAATGTGAGCACATTTGCTAGGTAACGTGAATCACACAGAATCTACAGCTATATTTCTCTATTCACAATGCTGTCAACTTGAATTTTATATCAAGGAAGCATGCTGTGAATATGATCAAGAAGGTCATCTGAGGGCTGTTCTAACATTTATTTTAAGGCTATCTGAATTTGGGGTAGTGCGCAAAGAAAAAGACAAACTAGTAGCCTAAAACTAGTAGTTTATTTACGTAAATATTTAGCTCCCACGTGCTGTTTTCAGTGTGCAAAGCATTGATTCATAACCTATGTTAAAGATAGCTTGGTCTTCTATATTACCTTCTCCAGAACCTGTCACTCTGAATAGCAGAGTAATCCCTTTAGTATCAGTAGACCAGGGTAGGCAAATGAAAAATTCTAAACTATCATGTACTCAATATCATCTCAAAAATTGCTCAGCTTTTTACATCCAAACCAATTTTTCTGTAACAAGTAATGCTGGCCCAAACACCAAGGTTATCATCTGCCTTCTGAATCTGTCATGGCAACAATAATTTCTACTTGTACTGTCATCAGTGACTGCAAAAGAAAGTTTCTCACGTGAGCCTTCAGAAATGCTCCTTTAGAGTTCAATTAGATAAAGGAAATACTTTCTTCTGAAAATGCTGAGACACAATCCTCAATTTTTTTGCAGGCACAGATGGTCAGTGAAGAGAAATATCTGGGTGAAATATTACTATATTTTACTCTAATATTTAAAGTAGAGGTGTAGTTCTAAACACTAATAATATCTCTATTTTTTACTGAATATCATAATGTATACCTACGATCAAATTACACCTACAAAGGTAGTTTATTAATATTATTTCTATTGACTAAGTTAAGATATCTGATTAAAATCTATAATTTTATTCAAATAGGTTATAGAGACTGCTTCTCTAAAACTCTTTATAGAAACAAACAAAAAAATCAGTTAACTCATAGCATCCCACACTTTTGCAGACTCCAGTGGGTACACTTCTATTTTCAGTGCAGACAGCTACATATTCAGGAGTGAGAATGAAAATTTAAGAAATGACTGAAAATTAAAACCTCTCTTTTTCAGTAGTATTAGAAAACAAACTACTGTCAAGGAAGGAAATTTGATTTACAGATAGAGCACAATCAAGCACATGGCAGTTATAGGTTTTTACTCTATTCAAACAAAAGGCTGAAAAGCTGTCCATAACATAATTAATGGAGCTTAGCAGCAAGTGAGAATTCTGGCCTCCCTTTTGTGTTTATTGGTATGCTTGTCAGCATGTTAGTTAGATATATACAGTCTTGTTGTGATATGCTGACAGATTTGGACTGTATGTATTGCTCCCAGTGGTTGTGGGCTCAGTTTGCAGAACATATGCCTTCACAAACTGGGTTTCCTCTAAGGAATAAATGAAGGGCATCCAGTATACACTATTGCCACTATTTGATTACTTTTCCTGTAGTCCTAGTACTCATAACAGTTGCTGAAACATTATTACTGTAAACACCTAAAGCAAAAGATGGAGGATTCCTGGCAAAAGGGATTCTTTATTTTTCAGGACATATGAAGGATTCAAGTAGTAAGTATTCAATCAATAACAGATTCAATTATAAGGACCCTCTACATATATCCATCATCATTCTAGCAATCTTATATCATGTCTTTCTTTTGGTTTCTATCAAGGACAGCCATGTGTCCTTCTCTTAGTGACAATTCTGCACTTTCTGACCTGCAGCATGGGCATGGAACATTTCCCGACTTTGCATTCTTTTGGAGGGCTCACAACAGCTGACCCACAGTCTTGAGAAGTCTAGGATATACCAACATTACATGAAAGGTGAAAAGAATTCTAAGAAACTACCAGAAATATTCAAAAGCATTTAATCTTGATTTATGTAGCAAGTTCAATTCAGTCTTTCAAGACTCTTTGTTTATCTTGCCTGTCTTTTATTCTGAGAGGCAGTCAAAGCAAGGAATATTTTATAGCCTGATTCAACAAGATATTTAAGAATATAAATTGTCACACTTGTATGAGGGGTGTTTTTCCATGGTTTAATACTTCCATGGTTTAATCACAGTATATTTAAGTGTCTTCTACAGTGCTCAGAAAGACATTAGAGTTTTCTGCAATAATAATAATGATTCAACATGATAAGATATCAGTCCTATAGAACTGGGCATAGATTTCTAACATAGTGTCCATGCAAATATATACTTAAGACCACTATGTAGTACTAAAAAAATTATTAAAAATTACATACTGTCAAAATGAATTACCAATTAAACTGAATGAAGCATTCTGAAAAGTGTATTTAAAAATACACAAAATACATATCAGATTTTGTAAGTAAAATAATTCTGAAAAGGAATTTTTTTTCTCCTATCTCAAATATGAAGCAAAATCCCTTTGAGTCTCCCTCAGGTCCATTTGCCATGATGTTATACAATGGTAGTAGAAACATACCTTTAAATATAGTCTAGTAGTCAGACTGCTATCAATCTGTGTTGGATTGTTATTTATTTAAGTACTCAATTAAGATTTTTTCATTGTAAATCCAAGTAAAAGGTATGTCTTTCCTACAATAAAGAACAATGCAAGAGAAGGAATCGAAAGCAGAAAATTTGAACAATTATGTGATCAAAGATTATTTCTTTTATTAGCTAAATCGTGTTTGATTTTCTTCTATTTTTCCCTTTCAATTATTGGATATGAAGATTTTTGCAACTATTTTAATCAACACTCTTATCCTACTTGATTGTATGCAATGGAGCAACCATCCTGTGTGTATGGTAATATTGCCATGGTAACAGATTATAAAACATAAGCACAGGATTGTGATCACTATTTAGAAAAGAAGGTGGTTGAACATGAGGAAATTACACTCCCAAGTCATTTCATTTCCTTGAGATTTCAGCAACAACATTTAAGGACTGGAATGCACTGTCAATCCCCAAGTTTCAATTAAAAAAATATTAATTAGGCAATTTATATAAATTTATACTATAGAAATAAACCAGAAAATAAATTAATATCTTGTTTTATCATATTCTTTATTCTGTCTTTAAAGTAAGAACAACCTTACTTGTGGTTCACTGTGAGCAAAATCATGCAAATAATTTAATATTCCCATTGAAGTCAACTTGTCTGTGGGACCATTTAAGCTCCTAAGGGGAAGCACCTATTTCACAGGATGTATGCCTTTAAAGTGTGCTGCATATTGTATTTTTGATCTAAAGTATAGTCACACAAAAGAAAGCAGCAGAGGTACCTGAATCCACTTAGTTTTTTGAGAATGCATGAGCAAGGAAAAGGATCTGATCAGACATTTCCTTAGTTACAGTTACAGGCTATTAATAGGAGGACACCAAGCACAATATGACTTCAGCGGAGTTTTAGGAAAATTGCCTTTATGTATGTTACTTAGCTCTTTGGAGCATATTTAAACAGGAAGAAAGAAAGGTGTCAAAGCTTTCTCTTCAATTCATTGTCTCTCATCTTCTCCTGTGAGGAAAGGACCTACCATCTTTTCCTAACTCTGCACTAAAAAAACTGCTGATGTTTTGTTCGGTGATATCTAGTCCCCTTGATCCTGCAGAGGCACAGATTACAAGAATTACAAAAGGAATTATTTAGATGAGTTTGCAGGAGGAACATATGCATTACGCCAATTCAGTTGACTTTTAGGAAAAATGTATTTAGATATATTATTTACATTGAATTAAACAGTCTGAGTGAGAAGTTTAGACTAAATACCTAACTTCTAGGTGCATACAGCCAGATGAGAGACTGTGTCATCAGAAGTCAATTCATACCATTCTAGGATGTGTCCAAGGTAAGGAGGATGATTTACCTTCAGGAGCGACTATTTTCTCCACTGGCAGTAGAGGGAGCCGACATAACCAGCTCATTTTACAAAGCTTCGAATTACATGACATAAATTCCAACCCCAATTGCACTCCAGTGTTTTCTTTATTTACAAATAAAAGGGACTAGCTTGCAGAAGATGCATTCGTCTCTTGGCACTCTGTGACTGAACGAGTTTGTGTCTAAATATCTGCTATTTTGTTCCTGCTCTATCTGTTTCCCCACAGACCCAGAAGTATATGATCATTGACCAAAGAGCAGACAGCCTACCTACATTATATTTTTCTTGCTGTAGCCTGCTTGAATTAGAAGCAGTTTGAAAGATGCATGGTTTCAAATGGTAGTTTATTTGCATTACTCGTGAAAGTCCTCCAGCTAAATTTCCACACAGCACGCTGATTATGTCCATGCAAGTGTGTCTGTGGAGCTTTTAAGCTTATTGAGACAAATAGTGAAAGTAACAGACAGCGAGAGCTTCCTGTACTGTGTATAACTAGATTTCCATCTTGGCTTATTCTGAGCTCCTTCAGTGAATGATCCTTTTAGCCATTTTCATATCACCCTAAACTCCATGTGTCAAAGATTGAATGGCATTACTGCACTGATTTAAAATCTCTAGTTACCAAAAAATACCTAATCTTTTAATTAAATTTCTTGTAAAATTATAAGTATATTATCAGTTGTAATCTTAGAATGAGGAATGCTTTGGGTTCAACAAACAGTAGAAACGTTACCACAGACTGCATTGTGTACATGTTGCATTTTCCGTATAATGAAATAACTTTGCTTCTCTCTAAAAAGCATTTCTGATCTAGGAAATAACCTGTCTGAAAACAAAAAGATCCTTGGGCAAAATTATATGGACTTCATTATTCTAGAGATCAGGCTAAATGATCCAATGACCCCTTCCAGCCTCCATGGAACTTACAGAAACTACATGACCTTAATGAGTTAAAGTGTACATATTTAATACTCTTTAATAGATTCACAGATTTTAAAGATCATTATGATCACCTGCTATGACCTTCTACAGTAACCACTTATCAAAACTTAACTTAATGAGGTATAGAAAAATTCCTTACTAAGAGACATTGATTTTAAGACTGCAAGTGATAAGAATCCAGTACCATCAGACAAGCTGTCCTGGAGGTTACTGCCCTTCATCATTATTAATTTGCTTTATTTTTTATTTTAATTTGCCCAAATTCAGCTTCCAATTACTTGATCTCATTAAGCCATGTATGTTAAACCCTCCCTTCTATCAAAAACCTGTAAATAAAAATCTATTGCAAATAAAAACCTACCACATTTATACTGTTCAATGAGATCACACACTAATCTTTTGTTATTAGACAGTAATTCCTCAATCTCCCACTACAAAGGAAACCCAAGTCATGCCTAGTGTTTTTCTGAAAAAATCCAAGTTAACATCATTCTTCTTAAAAACAAAGTTAAAAATTCAACTTACTGTTCACCAGATAGTTCTCTAGTGTTTCTATTTGCAATAGCTCATTCATATTGGCAGGTTTTCTTTTACTTTGTTTTATACACTGTGAACATGCATACATACATATATTTGTGTATATTCTGCTTGCAGAGTCTCTGCACCCATTTAAAGATGTCCAAATAACCCAAAAAGGGGCCATACAATTACTTTCAGATGAAACTAAACTGCAAGATGTATCTAAAGTTCTCCAGCTGCAAATGGTCTGTGGGATCAGACTAGAGATAATTCCAAGATAAAAAACACTGCAGTGTGTATCATGTGAGTAACAGGCCATTTACGGCTTTCCGTATCACTGTTCAGATCAGCTCCTGTTGGTCCACGCTACTTTCTAAAGTAGACATAGTCACTAATTCCACCGTAATCAACATTGTTTGTAAACCTCTCAAAATCTACCTGAAGACTCTGGTTTCCAAAATTATATGCATTGTTTTTTCAGACATGCTGGGAGGCTTATTATGTTCAGCTGTCTTATTATGTTGGCTGTTTTACAGAGGAAAATCTCTTACAGAGGAAAATTACCTTTGAAATTGTACTGATATTCTATGGATCTAACCTGTATTTCTTTTTGCAAGATCCATTAAAATACATTTCGTTAATATTAGCCCATATTGCAACTTAATCCAATCTTTTCATCCTTTGCCTCCACCACTAAGATTACACTTTCACGGGTGAAGTGACAGAAAGAGCAGAAAGACCTCAGCAATTCAGCGTGGTTCTTGTACTATGTAAGATTTTGAAGCTGTAACAAAAAGTTCTTTCACTTTCAGGTTTTGTACAGCTGAGTATACATAAAAGCATACTTTTCCTGGAGGCTGTTGGTTGTTTTAAATATTTCAAAGGCCTTTACTTTTGTATTTTATCATTCACAACAGAAAACTATCCCGCTTGTTTGACACGTTATGTCAATTACTACCAAAAGGTGAGCTATGGCTCAAATTTGGTAATGAGCGGTACAAATATGGAAAGGTCACCACATTACTGGCCATGAAGAAACTAAAACTGTTGTTTCTCTGCTAGGTTTTGAGGTCTGAAGTGACAGCAGTTTAAATTCAGGCGTACTTGTAAGGAAGCTTTATTTTGGTTTTCCTCTTTATTTATCTTTCTTTTTATAACAACTACTTCCCACCTTTACATTATTATCAAAGTTGCCCACACTTAAGGAAACTCAATGTCTGTCTGTCTTCAAATTCAAACATCCATCTAGACTGAACAATGCTCTGTTACAAGAATCTGGCATTGCTTCCTTACTTTTTTTGCTTTGTTTTTAAAGAAAAAGCTTGATAGAATTGAAGTTTTCAAAGCTGGGTGATATACTTTTTAAGTAAAACTTTATGCTTTGCTTTTGAAGCAAAAGCTATGCAGACTCCTAAGTGCAGAGGATCACATCACTAAAAAGTCTCATTGCACTGTCACCATCCGCAGCCATACAAGAAAAAGGTGATGCATCTGATTGGCAAAAAGAGACAAAGAAGAAAAAGAGACTAATAATTAAGAGAAAAGAAGTGTTGATAAAATAAGAGGTTTTTACTATTGGGAAGGTGGGAATCCTTATTAGCTGTATTCATTTTCAAAGATGGTATTTGTAACTGCAGATAAAGCTTCTGGCCACTGCTAATTAGCAAAGAGAAGAAACAAAATGTAATTTGCATCTGTAAACACAGGAACATAGAAATTGCCATGCTAAGTCAGCCTTGAGGTCTGTTTAGGTTCAACTGTCTGTGAGGGTGTCTTAGATACTTCAAAGGAGGAGGATGCTTATTGTGTACTGATCGGTATCTGTACTGACTGTGGGCCTCTGAGACCAGCTATGGATGAAGAAAAATCTATAATGAGTATCTTTGTGTAGGTAGCTGCAATACAGGGAATCAAACCCTTTATAATGTGGCCTCACTTCCTAGCAGAAACGTTGGGCACATACTTTTCCGTCACATCTGAGTGCAGAAGTTAACATGAGTTAGGCCTGGTTAGCATAGCTGTTAGCAAAACCCTGTGAACTTTAGCCAGCTTTTAGTTTCAATAAAAGTATAAAGATTTAGGAAACATTTTGTGTAAGTACAAGCAGACAAAATATGATCAATTACCTGTCCCAAACAACAGCCTGCACCTTGAATAGTTTTTGTGTACTCAAGTAAGTAGATAGCCAAACTATGCCAACAATCTGACGACCATCAAGAAGTGCAAAAGCACTAAAGAAATGTCCAGACTGTGAACACCACTAGCAGTGACAGCAAATCAGAAAACAACAGCACAATTTGAACAGATAAATCACCAATAAGTTATTCTCTACTCAGTCCTATAACTAAGAACACTTAGTTGGGGAACGTTGAGGTTAGACAAGAGTTTCTCAAAAGACTCCAGGGAGAGAAATCTCCTGACCTTGGACCAGCATTTGGGACCACCAGGGAACAAGGAAGAGCCCAGCGGACCCCACAGCCAGGCCCCAGGACCGTGCACAGCCTAAATGGCACTACTCACACACCTGACTGCTCTGCAGGACTGCAGCATGTCTCCTGTGGAACAGGGAAGTCATGTACAAAACCACTACACAAACCTGGCCAACTTCTCTGCCTCACAGCACTACCTCCCTCATGGCACAGGGAAGTTGTGCAATTTGTAAAATGGCATATCTCTGTGATTAAAGTGCTGTGGTATCCAAATTCATTTAGCTTCCACATTTTCATTTGGTCTTCAACTATGATGGCAGATCAAAACATTTTCCTCCTAAACCTCAAAAACTCTTGTTTATTTTTCATAATTCTAGTAATAATATATTAACAGGTGCACATTGCTTTGACTTTCAAAGGCATGCGTGCTCCTATATCACACATGTCTCAAGACCTTGTTATCATACACATAAATATATATATATATACACATACACATTGATGAGAACCAGTGTTATATTTTCTGCTTTCCCTAATACTTCACGGGAGAGCACCTGCATTTATGTAAATTCATTACTGAATGAACAAATTCCTTCAAGTGCAATATGTCCCTCAAAGTAGTGCCACTTATTACTGCATATGCAAATACTCCTATGAATGTTAATGTCATTAGGGATAATTAGGGGTTGTTTGTAATTGAAAACAACAGTGATAAAATATTTAACAGGTGAATTAAGTTAATAATTTTTTCAAAAACAATCTTGTGCTATCATAATACTCTGCTGCTTACACAATAGAGATAATCAAAATTCCAAGTGGACTGCATTAAAAAAGGGAGAGAAAACTTACTACCCAGTCTTGTCTAAAAATTGGCAATACTTATTATTTTATGTTAGATAGGCAACCAAAGTTTTCCAATTTGCATAATCTTTTGAAAAATCCAGCTGTAATCAACTCGATCAACCTTTCACATCAATAAAAAAACTAATGAAATATTCAGTAAAACCAACTTCTCTCAATTTCAGATAAATAGGTATACCTCTCTGTATGCATCTACCTATGTAGAATAAGCTTGATTTCCATCAAGTGAAATCAACACTGTCTTGAAACAACCAATTAATTTTTAAGTCAGGTGATTTAGGCTATGTCTGGTACTGGACCCAAAGATGCATCCCAGTTTCATTTCAGGTCCAGATGTACACCTGGTCATCTGCTGACTTCTTTGTAAGGTAAGATCTAACCAACCATCAATCTTCCCCCAGCCCTGGGAGAACTTGCCAAGGTAATATTGGTGCAGGAGGAAATGGTTCTGAAAGTTTCTGATTGTACATATGTATAATTTTAGAGTATACTCAGCTCCAATATTAATATCTATAGCTAAAATGTTTCAATAGTTTTGTGTGTTTGTTTGTCTTTTTTCCTGAAGAATTACTTTCAGCACATTGGGCTGAGATTTCTTCATTGATCAATCAGAATGGCTAAGAACCAGGACCCACACTGCTGGAGGGCAACATAACAGTGATTCACAACACCTCACTGACCTCAGCCAAGAAAAAGTTGTCTGGGGGCACAGGATGATAGAGGGTATTCTGAACATGGGGAGCTAACCCACAGCACTGCAACACTTCCTTAAAATATGTGCTTGGGGGCTTTGTATGTCCCAAATGAAAAGCTTGGTTTCCTATCAAATTATATGTTTCATGTTGTCCTAAAGTACGTTTCAGTATTTTTAGTATAGTAAACACAAATATAAAAAATTAAATTAGATTCCCTTTTCCTACATAACTTTTTGGTTCATCACCTGAACTAAAAATCAGTTATTCATACCGTCCTACTTGCAAGTTCATTAAAATATTGGATTCCATAAAATCGATTATATTTTGTATAATCCCCAGCTGACTGGCATTATTTCAGGCAGACTAGTTTACGTCTTTATCAAGCTTTGAACAGCTGTTTCATTATTTTGACTGGGTTCAAAGTTAGGCTGATGTGACTAAGTTTAATGGAAGTAGCAAGGTACACTGAGTAGTGCTGTATTTGTTTTTTTAATCGTTTAGTTTTTACTTCATTTGATGCTAAAATAAATAATGATAGAATAATATAGCATTTTTCAGTGAAACTGAGGATAAAATTATAGACAATTCAGAAATATTGGGAATAAAAAGGACAAAATTTCTATGCAAGATTTGGTAGCCTACCATTGGGAATTTGGTAAAACTGTTAGCAAATCTGAGGATTTTATCAAACTGAGTAGGAAGCTTAGAGTTATGCTTAATGATTCTATTAATCCAACCTACATTTTAGTGTTTAAAAGTTGGACTTAAAGGACTGAGACACATATTCCTGGCTTCCTTTCTAGTTACTCAGCCCAACCAAAAGTTCTTTTATCCTGAGATATGTCATTTCACTCCCAATATGAATTTTCATGTGCAATGTCTCTCTTCCTCACTGATTATACAGCCTTGAGTCACTAATTCAGACATACATGTCTAATTTTTAGATAAGATGAAACCTAACCTAGGAGCTTACTTTTTCTTTTTTTTTCCTAAAGTAATTTATAACTTTAATTATTCAGGTCTAAAGAAAAAGAAGTACATTCAGGCCAGGATGCCTACAGTGGCCACACATGATGAAGGTGTCCAAAATTTTATCAGTTTACATATAATACTATTTTGCAATAATGTTTTGTAAATACAGATTCCAAATACAATCTTTTAGTTATTGTTTGCAGTTTTGCATCTCTTTATGGACAACTGCAGACAATTTTATGTAAATGTATCATCTGTAACATTAATAAGAATAAACCAGAAAGGCTTTGATTTTTCCACAGAAATTTCATTTTATATTCCTAAGCCATTCAAGGAATATATTTACTAACTTGACAGTTGAAGAAAAAAAATCATGCATCCCTTTTTCTAAGAGCATAGAACTTCTATATTTATTTGGCATTATCAATGTGGGTGAAAATTCTTTGCATACTCTTATATATATTTCTTCAATGTTTAAGTATTATTAAATTGTAAATGTACAATATGTTCCTTACCAGGTCTTTCAAAAAATAGAAAAGCTTACTCACTACATCAGACTACAAATTCTGAATATATTCATATTGATTTTTACCTTTGAGACATGTTTGAAAATAACAAAAAGAAGTGCAAAACAAATTCAGTAAGGGTATGTGTATTAAAGGTAGTTTATATGTAATATACTGCTCTTTCAAAGGGAACTTCTTGCAAACATCCTACTTATACATATTTATTTCATGAAAACTCTGGCCTTTTTAAAGGAAAAGTGAAAAAAGTAGTTGGCAGAGCAGATTGATTTGCTATATTGCAAATCAGGGTTCAAAACTGATTTGACAGTATATAAGACTATTTTTTTTCTTAATAATGTATGCTTAAAATAAAGTAAAAAGGAGAAGACTTACAACAGTGGCTTTTACTTCAAGAGCTATACTGTGGTATGTGTTACACAATCAAATCATGGGAGCAAAGGGAAGTAACAACACTCCTTACACCACTCAGAAGTTCATTGAACCTTGTATACAGGCAGAGAGGTGTGTGTAATCAGCATCCTCGGAGGCTCATTTTCACATTAATGACAAGTAATAACAGGAAGTTTGTAGCTGTGTAATTGCAATCTCACAACAATGAACTGTGGAGGCAAAGCTGAATGCTGCCAGTAAACACACCTCTCTGTGGGGCAGGTAAAAACTGGTCAATACGTACTGATAATCCAGTTTCCATAAGAATAATTCTTTTACATTTAATTCAAATGCTGCTTTCAGTTCTTCCATCTTTTTCTTTCTTTGCTTCTTTTTCTCCTCCTGGCATTTTTTTCCTAAAATTGTTCTGTTTCTATATTCCACCTTCCTTTCATCAGACCTCTGCTTCTTTGTGTCTCAAATAAACAAAACAGAAGATCAAAGAAATCAACAAAATTCTTAGAGAACCTGGAAAAATTAATTTATAAGAGAGAGATTCAGTTTAAATAGCATACAACTAGCAGGATGAGGAAATAAGAGTTAACAGTGTATGAATTTTTAATCAGGAAACAGTAAGGAATTAAGGAGTAAGACCCAGCAAGCAAATGGATATGTCAAGCATGACTACAGCTAGCACAGAGCTTAGGAAGACAATCTTTTTGGAGAACAGAATAAAGGGGATCTGGAAATTCAAAGCCTGTTGCATGGGAAGCATGTTGGATTCAGACTGCTGAGCACGCACCAGAAGCAAGCACGTGCAGGTGTTTTAGGCATCCATATGTGTTCTTGTATCCTGTAGAACAGAGTAATATCTCTATATCCCACAATTTGATTAGAACAAAAGTAAATTGCACAACTCTATGGCAATTTTTCGTAAATTTACTACTTTAAATTATGACACAAGACAGTTCACCAAGTACCTTTTATTTTATACACCTTTGACCACCATTTTTTCTTAGCTACTTTTCATAGCTACTGAATATTGTTATTTAGCTTTTCAATTATTTTTCCTTTAAACTTTTTATCATGCTATTTATTCTAGTCTAGCTGTTCCTCCTCTTCCACTCACACTGTTCCAGTTCTTAACTGCGCTTACTTCATGCTTTCATTCAGGCCAGACTGTGTGAGCTACTGTTCCATCTTTCTGTCAGTTTACTATCTGTTGACAGCAGGAATATCTCTGCCATCCCTTCCACCTAAGGCTGACTTCTTCTCTCTCAGACTGAAGAGAATAGAGGACGTAGTTCTGAGCAAAATTCAGGAAAGCTTTGGCATCACTGTCTTTTTTGGATGTAGTGCAAAAAGGATGGCATGTATAAGGGAAAAAAAATGAGGCATAATAATGGAAAATTCTTTATGACAGTGAAAGGGTTGGATCTGTAAAGGTTTCAAAAAGAGATCATAGATGACTGAATCAAACTATTTCACAGGTTTCCTACTTGAAAAAAAACATGTCAAATCATTTTCAAAGTATATAGCTTAAGTATCAGTAAAAAGACAGTAGGAGTCAGCCTACATTCATAAACATGACAATGATTTTAGGTGCTTCAGTTCTGAACTGCTCAACAATATACCCTAAAGGGAACCGCATTCAAGTAAACACGAAACATCCAGCCATTGAGCTACAATTATTTTATATTCTTCACTTGGGTTTTCAAAAACAGAAATAGCAAAACTCGGTTACTTCCTGGAGTGCAGTCTAAAGTTTAATGTAAAAATATAAGATCTAATGTCCTATATGCATATATGAGCTTTACTTGTCAAAATTTATTACTTCATTACTATTATATGTCAATATAACTCTTCTGAAAACAACTATTAAATAAATAAAGCATGTAATCAATTTTTCTTAAACTTTGTTAGGTTGCTTAGTGTATTTAACAATAAAGTTGATGAGTTATAATGAAACTGTTGGGTTGTTTTTAGTTCAACGTTAATTGCCTGATATGTATCTTGTAAGTTAAATTAGATCTTAATATTGGCTGCTAATGAAAAAATTGATCACAATAATAATAACAGGAAAGTCATTATGATAAAATTAATTATTATAATAAGCGTGTCTGTCAGTATTAAAATCATGCAATGGTATTAAAGTGCTACCATATTAAGGTCAGCTTTATTCTCTTGTAGAAGTCTTTGTAACATGAAATTTAAAGCAGCAGAAAGAAAGAAACAGCAAATGAGCATGTCTCATGCACATAAAATGTTTTTCAACTAACAGGTAGCTGGAGATGAAAAAGTGACTGATACATCTTTCCTGAGCATTTTAACACTTATTTAATTACTCTACAAAAGAAAATGTAAGAGAGAAATTCTTCCAAGCTGCAGTTGTCCTGTCCAGAGTCTCTGAGCTGCTCAGACTAATTTAAGTCTCATTATGCAACATATTTGTTTAGGAAATAAGAGTACTAAGGTGCTCTTTAAACTAATTGCTTTTACAGAACACAGAAATTTTCTCTGAGTAACATAATGAAATTTTATGAGGTAAATCAGACTGAGACAGCAACAGAGGAAAAAAAAATCTAGTTACAAGAAATGTCAAAGGGAACTGGTTGAAGTAGGCATGATCTAAACTACTCCATATGGAAATGTTGCAGCACTACCCGAATGTCTAGAACAGGATAAACAGAGGAGAGCTGATAACTTGACTCTCACTATGGCTTTTGAGCCAAACTACCTTCTACCTGTTGATACTATTTCTTTTCTTAAATAAGTCTCCAACAGGTCAATTTTATCTCAAGCAAATCTATAGAGAGCACAAAAACAAGTAGGAGTCCAACCTGGAACTAAAATTTCTTCCTTTTTGGATGCTGGGTGCCATCTCAGAGTCAGTATCAGAATTCTTTCAAATCCTGGGCCCTTAGTTTTGTAGGCAATGGAATCCATGCATTCCTCAAGTTTATTAGACCCATAGGTGACAGAGATATAATATTGGTATGGGTCTTTTTCCGTTCAATATTAACCGAAGGAGCTGATGGGTGCAAAGCAGAGAGCACACTTTGTCCTTCCTGGGGCTCCTCAAATACAACTGCAATGTGGAGCCCCTGTTGAGTATATTTAGAGTAAAAGTGTGATTCATTGTTTGAAAGATAATTTTTTTAAAAAAGGGGGTTTTTTGCCACAACACCATCCAGTAACCATTAGATACCCATACTGCAATACTGAATTCAACTTTTACCATCATAATTACCATTTATGCAATATTATGAAAAACAACTACATAGTGTACAAGTAAGGTATGTACATTTTCACATTTCGCATAGGTTAACAGTACAATAAAAGCAAAGTGATTGTAAAATAATACTACAAATTAGCAAGCTGTGAAGATCTATCCTTTAAACCTCAGCTTAAAGAAACAGAAGATATTGCTTTCTTATTTCAGTAAAAAAGGACACAGTATTGCTGCAAGATCTTTTGTTCTGAAATTATTCTGGTCCTTTATTGCTTTTAGTTAAACTCAGTGTTAAGTGCAATTTAAATATATGATGTTCCATGGTACTTGCATTACAGTATGCAAATATAAATAAAATTACCGCAAATTGGTGGACAATTAATGAGATTCATTTCAGGGACATTTCATCACTAAATGCTGTCTTCCTGCCAACCCAGACATGAAGTGTTTAATTGTAGATGACACCACCTGCTCCTACCTATAAGTGAAATGAAAAAGCTGCCAAGGAGCATGTTGGGAATTAACTTGCAGCCTTTCCTTTAATCAGGCATTCCTCCATAACGTTGGAAGCCAGCAATCTCATGGAATGAAAAATACCATTGTAGTATATGTCTGCAATTCAATTTCGAACCCTCATTGTGATGTCTGACTTAACACATTTTTTCTTTGCTATTTTTCTTTAGCTGCCAGGTGGGTCACCAACTACTTGAAGCAAAGACATACTAGATAAATGCCAACACCCCATTCTGACAAGGACAGTACAGTTAAACAAACATTTATAAATGAAGGCTTCTCTGATTTTAGCTGGTTTTAATTTCAAGGCCTATACTCAAACTTTCACTTTCAGAAATATGAGACTGCAAGGACATCAATGAAAGAGGAAAGACATTTTAAGAGTAAAAAACCCCATACAGTTCAAAAAACACATAGGAACTTGCTCATACAAATGACTTCTGCTTTGTACAGGAAATGTAGCTTTGGGCAACAATGTGCAAGGCTGGTTTTGGAGGACACTTTTGTTATCCTTGTGCTTGGATGTTCCCTTTTCCCCTAACAAACTACTAATAAAAAGGTAAAATCCAGTACATTGTCGTACATTTCATTCTATGCCCTTAATGTCCCATGCGATAGTTAGTCAGACTAAGTTTTATCATCACATCTATAACTGCCTTAGCAAAAGAAACAGTCATCCTACAAGCATCTTACGTGATAGAAAATAACAAGATAACAACCCTTTCACCTTATGATTACTGGCAAGGAAAGCCATAGTGATGTTTTGCAACAAGCCTTCAAAGCCTGTTTATATCTGGCTCTCCTTGCGGAAGTGGCTACGAATACTTTAACAGCTACAACAAAGTCATTTGCACTGCTAAAGTTCCTCATCCAAACAACTGCAACAAGTTTAGCAGGTGTGCTGCATGTTTAAACAGCACGTGTCCTAGGTTTTATGCCCAATATTTGTTCGTGTACACAGTATGTGTTTCTGATAAACTCATAGACCTTTGTGTCATAAACATCACGCTGTTCTGCACTGAAGTGAAAGGGAAGAAAAGCAAAAAGTATCACCCACTGAGGAATTAGAAGAACAGGAATACAACCTTCCTCTTTTTCTGAAACAAATTACAGTCTCCTCTGCGAAGGTTGGGTTCGCTCCCTACACATGCTGTGTTTTCAAATTCCTGCCATTAAAAGTGTGATCTGCTAGCTCAGCACAGTCTCCTGATAAAATATTTGCTTAAGTCAATGGCTGTTTTCCCCAAGAGAATTAGTACTAGACAAAGTAAAGGAATCTTAAACCTCATTTAGATGCTGCGCAATCTTAACCTATGTGAATATTTCCATAGTTAGACAGACTGCTCAGTTGGGTATATAGCAATGATCCTTTCTTTTGCTGCTGTGTAACCGAAAACTAAAGACCAAATTCTGGATATCTCAGTGCTTATTCAGAAAATGTTACTCATAATAAAGTAATAGCAAAAGTGGGACAAACAATTTCACTTAGCAACTCCACTCCAAAACCACAGGATTTTTTTTTAATGTATATGCAGGCATTCATAAATATGACTTATTAAAAGTGCGATGCATAGGGCTCTCCCAGCAGAATTCACAGTACTAATTCACTCTCTCACCTAAAGTCCTTCCAAAAGGTACAGAAGAGAGCTGGGTTCCTAGACTGTGATTCCCAAGGGTCAACATGCTGAGCACAGAAAGTCTAAATCACAAGCAAGAAAAGGAAAAGAAGGTATGGTGGGAGTTCTGCCTCCTGCATGAAATAGGGCATCCATTCCATGGTCGCACATCTAAGACTCCACACCTGAATTCTTCTGTTTTAAAGCTGAATTTTAACCTGCTTCCCATACTTTAATGCCAACTTTAACTTTTCTGGCTGTGCAGAGGCCCAGATTCAACAGGAGGGACAGGCAGTGGGTGCCTTTGCCCATAGTAGCTCATAGCTCCGCAATTTAGACACTCACAGATGTGGAAGCAAAGTATTCAAATCTACTCAGGCTGAAGAGAGCCTTGAAACCATTGATAAGTGTTTATCTTAAGTTAGACATGCTCTGAGCATTTGGAATACCAGGAAAATCAGAAATTCTTGAAGCCCTAGATGAAGGGAGCACAGCTCTATGTATCCAAGGAAGCTTTTGCATGAAAAAACAGGCACCAGTAGTGTCTTAGGCATACAAGCAGTTTAAAGAGGAGTCTCTTAAATCTTTCTCCCCCACTCTTATGGCATCTAAACACATTGAATATATGGTGGTGGCCAGAAAATACCCTCAGGAAAAGCCCAATGTTCACTATTGTGCCACACAAACTGTAAATGATTTTAGCATTCAGCTTGATGCTGCCATAAACAAATAAGCACTTGAAGTGCTACCAAACTTGTAGAACATTTGGGATTAGGAATAATTCAGGAATTTGTACCAGTAAAGACATTTTATCATTAAGCAGAAGTTGCATTGTCTCTTGAGATGGTTCATATGCACTGACTGTATCTCTCCCTTAACAATCACTGACAAAGCATTCCAGTGCTGATGTATTACATAGAGTTCATCTACACTTGCACGAGGCAAAAAAGCTCAGCGAAGTCAGATACTGAAATCACAGCAAAATGGTATTAGGTTTGAAGAGGTGGGGGAGTTGAAACTGATAGCTCATAATTCAGGGTCAGGCATTTCTTAATTTTAACGTACAGGCTGAAATTCTACTTTATGTCATGGAAAAGATGAACAGTTCCTTCAGGGGGTACCTAAAAATTGTTTACTGTTCTCATCACTTTGCCACAGTTAATACTCACAGCACATAATATATTACCTAGCAGTCTAGAATTATTGCTTTGCGGCAATTTTGTAGTGCTTACTTCAAAAGAAAACATGATACATGCCACATAGAGGATGAATGATGACAATGACAAATAAAAGATACATTAGTGGTATTTTGAATTACAAAAAGTTGCAGTCTACTCTCTTTTGTCCTGCACTTGTCAATAATATATTAAGGCCTTTTTAGTAATTGCTGTTTCTAACTATAGAAGGTATTTAAATGGACCCCTCACCATACTTTAAGGCATTTCAATAATTTAAATATACTTATGCTGAAGACATATGAAAAATGGACATACAGACCTATGAACTGACCTTCTGAAGGTCAAATAGAAAATGTATAACAGACCAGGACACTGAGTGCAGCTTTTCCAACTCCTCTTTTGGAGCTTTCTTTCATCTACCTTTACTGTTTGTTACTTGTCTCATTTTCCCACTTCTTGCCTTTCAGCTTAGAATTTACCTTTCTCTGAAAGCAATTATAAAAAGATACAATTATATGAAATGATTGCAACCAGCTTCACAACTTAGAAATTCAAATTCTGAAGTTCTTCTCCCAGTGGATTTCACATATTAAGAGGTACCTCCAAGACTTAAGACTAAAACTCTGTTTAAAAGAGCTGAAGTCTTTTAACTCTCTAAACTCTTTTTTTAAAAGAGCAGTCAAAAAACAGCCAAAATTCAATGTCTTACCTAATTTGAATCTTCATCAACGTCATATGGCATGCTTTGTGCAAAATAACACTGCATGGAAAGAATTTCATGTTGATATTAAGAAAAGAAAAGCAATTAATCATCTCCTGTATGAAATGTTCTGCAGTCACTGTCATATGCAATTTTGTCAGCTGTACTGAAGCCAAAGTACATTCTGCATTTCACACTTCAGGGCAGGAAATGGAGAACCGAATCCTGTCTGGATTACGATGAGCTGTATTCTGATCCTTTGTGTTCCAGTAAAGGTTTTAAAACTAATACATTAATATAATCCAATCATTCCTGATTCATATCAGTTTCATAGTTTATTGCCATTTCAAACATGCGTGTTGATAAAGCACTGGAAAATCTGGGAGGGGATTTTCTGATGGCAAGTATACTCAGATTTCCTACTTTTCTGATACCTCTGGTTTATAGGCTCAATTTCCATCAGGAACAGCATCTAGAAACTGCAAATAAGTATGGTAGGATATTTTCAGACTTGACAGAAAAATACATATAATGTCAGATAAACTATAGTCTGTGTTAACCAATATCTCTGATCACCACTGTTTACATATCTTCCGTCTTATGTGTGTTATATAAGAATAGGCCTAAATAACATTTGAACAAGTAAAAAACCACACTGATAAGTATAGCTAAAGCACATGTTCAGATGTCCTGTTAAGACTCATTTTTTCTAGGTAGAAGAACAGTTCATTGTATTAACTCTTTTTTTTTTTCCTGAAAGACATATACAGACCTATGAACAGAAATGGCCAGCTTTTTAAAATATCTATCGATTCATGAGCCTAAATGAAACATCAGCAACTAAGGTAACTGCATTGCTATGAGTATATTAAGTTCATTAACTAAGTCACAGTTAGTAAACTCTAGTAGAAAGCTGTGCTTGAAAATTGAGGGTTTAGAATTTACAGAAAAATTATTGATTTTTTAGAAATGAAAGGCTTAATTTAGGAATACAATATTCAGGCAAGTAAGGAGTCAAACCTTACCTTCATTCAAGTAATTTACACAAACTTAAAGTACTACACTGCCTGTCCTAAAGGAGTATTGAAAACATACTATCCAGCCACGAGAAGTAGGCAAAATACCCCTGAAACAGAGGTCATGTAGCTGAGAGTGAGAGGAGACGTACTGGTTTAACAGCACCAAAAGGAGATTTTTTTTACTAGAGCTGTGATAAGACAGACAGGCAGGAGAGACACCACAAGTGGGACAGGTCTCCCAGGACTGTAATTACATCAAGGACCTCAAAGTAACTTGGGACTGTGGAATATGAAATGTCTTAGAACTTGTAATTTCCTAAAGCCTTGTATTTTGTGTTGTGTCTTCTAGTTCTGCAGTACAAATTTCTACCTGCCTGTTTCATGCAGGCAATTATACTGTATATGAAGAAATAATTTTTTTCTCCAGAGATGCACAATCCATATGCATGTATTTCACAGAGACAACTTTAACCAAATACCTGATTATGAACTAAAAGTCTTTTTGAAGTATGCTGGGAAGATATGCATATCTAGACTGCATTCACAGTGAGAGGTTTTTCCCCAAAATATTGTTGGTCCTTGTTAACTACTTTGCTGTTGCTTTCCTAGTAGCCACAGCGCAACCACTGGTCCTTACAAAACACTAAAGACTCTTCATGAATGTGGGCATTGTGGACAGTTGGAAGTCCCAGGTTTTACAGTGGCAGAGCAGATCAGGGGACTGGACTTGGAGAAGACCATGACTTCTTTCTAGCCCACTTGCCACACTTTTTGTCAACAGAGGTAGGAGGGCTGAGGGTGATGTACATGCAGGTCTCATCCAAACATCCTGTTGGGATGTGGCTGGGCATGTACCCAACCCTATGATCTGGAAACAGCTGGCATCCCACATTCATTAAGTGACTGCCAGCATTGAGCCCTTCTGTTGTCTAAAACTGTCCAGATTATATCTGTCTCACATGGTGCTTAAAATGCCAGTGGCATCAGGAGTGAGGTTATGCTGGTGCTAATTCTAGTGAGCTGCTTCAGAACTATTGACAATATAAAACTGATAATGACTAGAAAAAAAAATAATTAAAAAATTCAGAGGAACCTAATAAAGGTAGGTGAACAAGAAGCATGACGACAGATAAAATTCAATTTTGACACAGGCACAATATTGCCCATTAGAAGGAACAATGTAAACTACTTATATATAGTGCCTAGTTCTAACAATTGTAATTACTCACAGAAAAGACAATACAATTGTAATGTAATGAAAAAAGTAAAAAAATTGGCCTGTTGAACTCAGTACTGACAAGGACATAGAAGCAAACAAGCTGGAATGTCCTCAGAGAATAGTTTAAGTCACTGTACTAAGAAGTGAACTATGTTTTTAATGTACTAGGTGAATGTATTTGATTTCAAAATCACTATACAGCAACAAGTACAAAAAGACACAATTTAACAGGTCTATATCTACACCACAACAAAATCTGTCCTTAGCTCAAGTATTAGCTAATCAATTTTGAAATGTTACTGGTGTAGGGTATAAAAATAATTGCATTATGAAAGGGTGAATCCTGCCTTATTTAGAATGGTGTCATCTCCTGTCTGGTCTCCATACCAAGTAGCTACCATTTCCATTTAAGTACAATGATGTTATGAAAGACTTGGAAAGGGCCTATTGATTTCCAAAAAAATAGCATAGTGATAATCTACTGGGAGATCTGTGGTTTTATTTGGTAATTCAAGTTAAAATGAAGATAGATACCTAATAACATACCTGCTGAGAATGAAAAATTGCTCATAGGATTAACAAAATCACCTGTCAATTGTAAAGAAGAAAAAAAAAAAGAAAAAAAAAAGAAACCAGTAGCGTACCATTTTCATAATGCCTTCAAAATGCATTTCCTTTGTCTCACAGCTACTTCTGACTATGTTTTAAAAAAAGTCTTCATGACTTAAGCAAAACATTCTGAATACACATTACATGTTTTGTGTGTGTATTCTTATCTTATCTAAGCACCTTTTCTGCCTCTGGGCTAAGTCTGAAATAAAGAAATGTTAAAGGACCTTTTTCTTATATAGTGTTTTCAATTTGCTGTATTTTTTTTTGTTTTCTAATGGAGAAAAAAATATTCTTAAAGTCCACAGTACACTTCCCAAATCCAACCTACTACATTCCCAAATCCCCAGTGAAATTATATGGCTTCTGTGGATTGTAGAGCAAGACATATCTTTCATCTAACAAATGTAAGCTTGCCAAATGTGCAGTCATCAAATTTGAAGACGTGCAGAGTTTCTGTGCACTACCATAGACTACCTATAAATTTCGTTTTTTTTTCAAGCTTAACCACACTTCTAGGCTTGTGACTCAGTTTATGCATTTTTTCAAACTTTATTTTCCTTTTAATCTCTTTAACTGGGACAATATTTGATTATTTCATACTCTTCCATATAGCTAACTAGTACTCATCCAGGCAAAAATATTTCCTCTACTTATTTCCCATGAGCTATTATAGGAGCATAAGATGCCATGTCACTGTAACTGCTATTAAAACATAGAGTTTGTTTTTAGTTACCTATCAAGTAGAGTGCACTCTAATAGAAAACAATGACAACAACAATAACAATAACAACAAAGGTTTATTAACTTAAGCACAACTTATCGCTCAATATTGCAGGAGCATCTGTGTGTAGTGTTTTCCGGCAGCCATATAAATACAGGCAACGAATCCTCAGTTGTGCCTGGACAACATAACTATGGCAGAAAAATCTATTCCACTGTGTTTAGCAGGGTGTATTATAAGAAACAATTTGAGATAAGCAAATTTCCAATTTTAGAGATTTGGATTGTCTCAGATGTGTATACAAGTTCAGTGCTTCCCCGAGACTTAACTAAAGAAATGAGTCTACAGAATCTAATTCTGGAGTGGAAATCTAACAAGGATACATAGCTTTTCAAAGCTGTATGAGTTGGCTTGCAGTATAGCCATAAAAGCTGAGAACAGCCTCTCCAGCAGGACTCTTTAGAACTTTTGGTACTAGTTAGAACTGAGACTGTGAATCAGAAAATGTAAAAAAATAACATGAATGCATATGAACTGTTTTGGACTACACAGAATATTCCTTGCAATTCTGTTTTGCATCTGGGGAAAGTTTCATGTAGTTCCTGTTCTCACCATATTGGTATATACTTACAGAACTAAATTTCAGTTTTGAATAAATTCTGACAAACAAACCTGAGTTTGTAGATCTATTGTACATTAGTAGTAGTGGTTAATAAACATTTTTCATTTATTCAACAATTAGTCTAAAAACCAAATCTCTTTCTATCTTGGTGATTTCTAACTCTCACTTAATGCAAAAATAATTCTATATTGATGAGAATATGAAATGCCCTTGTGAAATTGAAAGATTACAGCAAGTCCAGTCTGAGTATGACAGTATTGCCAAAATTATGCCCAAAACTCATGATTCATATCCTGAAAATCAATTATTAGTTCTTATATAACATAGTACTTTGTATTTGCCTTCTGGCTTTTGAACTGTATTTCCAACTCCTTCACTGTAATTATGAGTGCTATAGCTTTCCTCTTGATAAATTTTATTGCAGATCTGTGAATCCCCTCTTATTTCTCAATATCTCACTAGTAATATATAGACTGAAGTAAAGAAAATAGTACTAAAGTAATATAGATTAGGTTCTATGATGTTGCATATAGTATATATAGCCTCAAAATGAAAATTAGTCTGTGGTCATAAATTGGATACTATATTCAAACAAACATGCAGACCTATTTTGTTTATCAGCTTTACTTCTAATTCTTTTCCTATAACTCCTATTTGACATATTTCTCTCCAGCAATGTATATTTACTGAATGGTTATATATCCTCTTTGTCTTCCATTTTAAAGCTGAGTTTAATTTTTTATTTTCTTACTATTCTTCACCTACCTTTGCAGTTTGTCTTTGGTGATGCAACTTTGGGGAATCAAGTATCATCTGCAGTGTAATTGATATAGTCTGTAATTTCTGTCTCATACAATTAACGAAGAAAACAGAAATAGTCTGTGGGGTGGGTTTTTTTCAAGTCTTGTTTTCTTCAAAGTCTTGTTACGTTTTAGAAATGCAATAAAGAAATATGTGACAGCATCAAAAACAGTTTTTAAATGAAAAATTTGATAAAATTATGTATCTGGTACTTCTCCTCTTGACATATATATATAATATATACTATTTCCTTCCTTCTTAAGTGAATCTGAATGTGAATCAACATCAGTCGTAACCAGGATTTACCAAAACACTTCTCCACGGTGAACATTAACAGAGTTGCATTTATGGGCAGATAATGGAAGTAACACACTCATGATTGAGACCTTACTTATCATTATCTTTATATAAGCACATTTGAATTATTTGCAAATGAAACCAAATTCATGGAAGCTTATTTTTCCCTTTCAATTTCTATTTAATCCTTTACCATTCACTTAGTAGTCTTATGTGGATTCTACATAGTACAGTGGTATCAGCAATGCAGACCACTTCAATGAATCTTTCTAAATGCCCTGTAACCATGGACTGTTTCCAGTTTTAAATTGCAATGCATTCTCAGCATGTTCATGTTATTATATTCAAGTACAGGTCTCTTTAGCAACCACTTCAAAGGTCAGTTCTCATGCCCATGGAACAAATTAAATGAAAATGTTAAAATTAATTAGCATTTATTAATTTTAATGTATAAGCCTACTCTTAAAAATCAGAATTGTTACATTGCTCATGCTTTTTGAAAGTTATTATCTGTGAATCATATTTCTTTATGGAATTTCCTTTTATGACACTGATACTTTTTTTCCATTTGTTGATATAATTCACTATTTTCTGTCAGCTAATACTTTGAGGTAACTATCAAAAATTGATGGGAATAAAAGATCTGGAACGTGAGAAGATGTGTCACAGCGGGATTCATTGACTCAGCAATGAAGCTTGTAAGAGAATGGGAGCACAGTATTCTTAATAGTTGCTCTGTGTTTCTGAACTTCACTCTCCCTAGATATTTAATTAGGAATTAACCTGCCCAACGTTAGAAACATGTGAATGGTCCATATGCTGATTCAGATCTCACTTGAACAAGGAAATCCAGGATCACAACTAGTCATATACTAAAGCTTGTCTCATAGGCATGGACAGTAGGAAAGTTGTAGATTTTGCTCCCAGAACCGAAGAAATGTTTCAAATTATTGTAAAAATTGAGTTATAAGGAATGAAACAGAAGTAATGGGCCCAGCAAACCGAAGTCTGACATTTGGATGATTGTACAGCACAACACTATCCCTCTGTCTCAGCCTGCTAATATTACTTATACAGTTTAACAGTTTAACATACAAATACCTTGAATACCTTGGCTTGCAGACAGACAAAAGAAATACAGAGTAGAAACAGATAGCATCCCAGAGGGTGGAAAATAGATATCGGAAAATGACTCATTGAAGGATGTCTGAACCAACCTTTTTTTCACATACACAGGGAAAAATAATAGTCAGTTCCTTGGTCTGTGCTAAGGGTGGAGAAGATGGCAACTTCACGAATCACACGATTACAAAAATCAACTCTGACTATACCATAAATAATACTGGTGGATTAAAAATATTAACTCAGGACCATTAGTAAATTTTTGTGTCAAGACTGCAATTAATGAAGTATACACTAATTACCCACCAAAGCAAAGTGATATAAATTTTGTTTAAAAATAGCCACTTTTTTCACTGAGAATATCTTGCACAATTTGCATCTTGGGAAACTTCTATTGCTACCCTTGGACAGACGTTTTCTTTAAAATGTATGCATTTTTCTCTTCTGGGCATAAACAGAACTATCATTATCAGGCTAAAACATCTATCACCAGGTCAGGTGGGATGTAGAACAGTTTCACTGAACTGAAATGTTTAAGACAACTTGAATTTTTAATTTCCTAATACGTCCTTAGAATAAGTAGATGTTTTTTCTTTTAAAATTCTTTCAATTTTTGGTAGACTAATACCAATGACAAAATGAAAGCAGAACAATGGGGAAAACAAAAGCTTAAGAACACGAAGGGTAAATAAGGACTTCATGCTACCATCATCATCCTCTGGAAGGACATAAGAGGGGAGGTGGCTACATATTTTGAACCCAACAGTACTGAGAGAATGAAAAGCAGTAACGAAGAGGGGACAATGATCCAGGCTACACCATGAGAAAGAATCACAGTTAGCCTAGATTAATATAGCATTCTTTCTTGTGAAAGAAATGTGCCAATGTCAATCCCCAGTGGATGACTAAGAATATCCTAGATTAAAGAATATCCTTCCTGGACAATGGGACTAAAAAAAAAAAACAAAACAAACATTAAAAGACAAGATGGAACAGATCTAGGAAATTACCCCAGACCCTCTTTAGAATACAAGATTCAGTAGTCTTTTTTTGTGGTAAATGAGTTTCGTCATTTACCAACATAGACACTCTTGGCTCTATATGAAATTACTTTGCCAATAACAAATCACAGATTATGGCTAACATTTGAATAGAAATGTTCTGGGTTGCTGTGTACTCTTCAGTAATGCAGACTGAAAAGTATAAAATATCTTTGATATGCCATATTAGTTGTCTTAATAAGTCCCTACCTACAGGGAGTAGATGATGGATTGCCCCCTTGCAAGTTTATGAGATGTATTTGCAGGACCTACAATGTGGAGTTCTGCAAAAGCACTAGGAGTACAACACAGGTTAGACACCTGACACTTTCAAGATGTATGTATGTGGCTGCACATCATCTTGAATTAGACTATCCTCCTGGCATCTGCAGCTAATTCAGGCATTCTGGGCTTGTTTCAGAAACATCTATAAAAAGCATCCTTACTGATGTGGTGGTTGAGAAGATAATCTCTTTCAGTGTCCTAACTGGGATGGATATATTGGGATCAAGTCCTCACACAGAAGAGATGCTATAGGAAGCACACAGATTTCAAACACATTTGTTTGCATATCAGACAAAGCCAATAGTCCCAGGTGCATTTATCTCACTCTGGTAGCATCTGATCTTGGGTCACTTGCCAAAAACTGGAGAGAAGCTGTTTCTTAGTAGGCAGGCTCCTGCCAGCAGGCTATTGATCATACATCCAGTTAAGAATCTGCCATGCTGGGGGAACTATTTTATGTAGTTCATGTATGTCTTTGTAATTGTCACTGAGATAATAGAAAGAATGCAATGTGAAGCTATCTCAGTCTTCTTCCAAGACCTACATCTGATGCAGGTAGACATCGATTCCTTCATTCATCGAAAGTGGTGACAAAACTGCCATGCCACCATCCACAGGTATCCATCAGCTGGCTGCTTCTGTAAGTTGGATGAATAACTTTAGGGTAGAATGCAAGTCCTGCAACTCAGGAGCCATAAAACTCTTGAGAAGATTGTTGACAGATGCAACATTGAAGAAAATCGCCATCATTTTGTATCTGAAACAGATCTTTATTAAGACTCTTTCAGGGCTCCCTTTTTTTTAAGAATACAGAAACTGCTGAGAATAAAGAAACCTTTTCCCATGAAGTTTAATAAAATCTCTTCTATCAAACCTAAAGTAAAAACAACATTCACGTCCTTAAAAGGCTTTCATGAAAACAAAGATGATGTTAGATGTTGTGAGATAAAAAGTATAGCTGGGTTGCTACCATACATAACTTTGGCTATTCCATCTAAGCACTGATTGAAATGTACTCAGCTCTTTTGACCCTATTTCATTTCCTCAGTAAAGCCTCTTAAGCTCTACTTTGCTCAAGAAAAGGTGTTATAAGCTTCAATATGATGAAGGTCTGGAGGACTGGCCCATTGCTAGATGGATAGAGCTTAAAACATGCAGAGCACAGCAGTAAGATCCATATTGAAAGGGGACTTTTAACTAAACGCATTCATTTCAAAGAGCTGGAACATTTGATTGTGACTGACATACAAAAAAGGAGTTGTGATCTTTTTTTCTTTGATGCATTACGGCTAAGCTTGAATGAACATTCTCAACATGCGCAGGGCAATTAACATTACACTGCCACATACACAAATAAGAAACTAATGTTTCCATTACTTTATTGATAAATGGATCCAGTTTTAGAAGATCTTAACACCAGCTCTCAGACCAAGTTAAAACTTTAGTTTTCTTGAAATCAAAATAATTTTAATGAGACTTCTTTTGAAGTTTTTACTTTTCAAGAAAAGTTGCAGGATCTGACCATAAAATTACACTGCAATAAATCCTGGAAGAAACACATGACACATTTTAAAACATTCAAAAGAAGCACAACTACTAGATATTTAACTATATTCCCACTGATTATTTTAACAGAAGCACCTATTCTATATGTAAGATTTGTTAACAAACAAATCTGTGCTACCCATAGCTGTCTAAAAGTCTAATTTTCAATTTGTCATTTGATAAGATGCAGTTGTACATTTTCACTTTAACAATTTACAACCTTTTGGAGGTTAAAGCAAAGGCAGTATAAAATGTTCTATTTCAGTTAAATATCAAGTAATACTATGCTCATTCAATTAGTATGATATTCAGCAGAGCTTTCTATTTGTCTGTATCTTCAGTATGCTGCACTGCAATGATGCAGATTCAAAGGGTCTTCATAAATTCAGGTGAAACTGGGCATGTCACATAGAGGGGATGATGGAAAGGGAATCCTGCTCTATATTACTCAGTATGTCTGTCTTAAAAGTGTTAACTTGTTGCAATTTTGAATAGACACAGGAATCTCTTCCTTGGGAGAGAAAGCAAATAAGGTGTATTGATATTCTGAAACGGTTTGTGACATCGAGCCTATTCAGACACCTTAGAAGATCAGGTTCACACTGGAAATGCTCTCAGTCTTCAGGAAACCAGTCACTCCAGTACAGTTCTTGTTCCTCTCAAAAGCAGTAAATGCATGTGCTTTTATATTAGTAAAGTTATACTGCAGTAAATGATGTCTTTCAAAACTATTGGCTTTTACCTTAAAGGTTATGTTCACCTGTTTGCTTGATATCTTTTATATGAATAGTTCCACGCAGTCAGCACAGGATAGCTGAAATCCCAATAAACAAGGGTGGTGACCTTTCATTACTTGTAAACATAAGGCAAACTCTATCAAATATTCAACAAATTCTCTTACAATAGCACCTGTGTTCTAAGCCCAAGAGGGAATTTGAGAGCAAGCAGATGGACGAGGTACTCATATCAAAATACAGTCCCAAGAAAGAGATCAGTGCAGAAATGCCAACTGAGATTTTATTTACTGTTCACTCAGTGAGATGCACAGAGAATAGGAAATTGGAACTACAGATGTGATGGGAATTATACATGAAAGCACCCAATAAAATGCAATATGCGATGTACTCAATTCCACTTCTGTGTATGCTTATAATATACTGAGGTATTCAGCAACCTCAGCTTTCTTCAGACACTCTGCCTATCAAGGATAGCTTATACATCGGTTTCATCATCATCAGACCTCCTCTTTGAAAATGTCTCCTTTCCAACAAAACAAGGTAGAATTGATATAGCTACATCGGCAACAAATAGCATTTTCGTTCTCTTTTGGCCTCTTGTCATTCTAAACCATTCTAAATTGAGAGAAGTAAGAAACTTCCTCCAAGGTTCATTTTGAAGTTCCTGAATTTCACTGGGGACCTTCTGAACTAAAATGGGTATGGTTGCTTTTGGGTAGAATATTTATAGCCCTTTATCAAGACCAGAATTAAGAAAAAGCAACCTTTTAAAATACACTGTTTTACTGGAAAATCTCCTCTGCCTTTGCACTTCAAGTCTTGCTCTAGATAGCTCTTACATGGTAGATATCTTAGGGTTTTTTCACAGATAGTTGCAGAACACTGTGAATCCAGCAGCCACTGGTGGATGAGGCTAAGAACAGCCTCATCAAATTCGATATCAATCAGAGTTTGTGCATGCAGGTATTAACATTCAGATTTTGTCCTCAGACTTTAACTACATTAAAAATATGTACTTTGTGCTAAGGAAAAAAAACCAACAACTTTCCATCTAATAATTATACTTCAGTCCATGTCTGCTAATCAGTGTCTTCAAAGAACAAGGGCAGACACAAAAGGTTTTATAAGAAACCTCATTCAAGAAAAAAGAAGTTTGCAAACATAAATTTCAAAACATTAGAATAGCAGCTCAAATTTTCTTATATCAATTAAAAAATAATTTCATTTTCTTCTGAAGCATTATGGGCAAACTCACTTTTAGAACTTAAAGCTCAAGAGACTACATGTGTTCCTGGCCTAACTCCAGTGATTATGAGGAAACTTGTAACAGGAAAAAATTTTACATGAGTAATTTTTGCTTTTGCATTTCTCTAGATCCTCCTTAGAATATATTTTGATGAACTAGGATGCTTCTCTTATATGAACATAAATGAAAGGTTGAAGCCTTGTGGGTAAAAGCTCATCATAATTTATAGAGTGCATATAAATAAATACTTTCTTAAAACAGGATCAAGAAGATCATGCAATGTTCTATTTTGTTCACTTAATGTGATGAGGAGCCTCTCTGAAGTGGCAATTCTTAATTAACAGCTCATTCCTGAAGATATTTTCTACTTTGAGAACCCTCACTAAAGACAGTGGAAACATCTGAGATAATTTCAATACTTGTTCCGTAGATTAATACTTGTGGCGAAAAAAGAAAAACAACCAAAAAACCCCCAAAAAGTGCTTTCTCACAACAACTCTACGTTTCTGATAAATCTTGCTTATAATACTCCATTAGCATTAGCATAGCATAAAGTGAAATACATTGATAATATTTGGGGCTGATAGACACTCTTCAGTACTTTTGTAATGTGTAACTGATCTTTCAATTATTAGCAGCGATGCACTCAAGAAGGCAGAAGATTAAGAAAGGATTAAAGCCAGCACAGCACTTACATTCTTGAGCTGTTTCACTTAAATAAAGTGCAAATTTTATAATTTCTGCTTTTCTTAGCACTTCTCAAACCCTAAACCATTACAAAAAAAGAAAAAATATAAATACATAGATACATTGGATTTACTGCTGAAGAGCAAACGTAAAGGTGGTGTCATTGCAGCTGCAGTACAGATGCTTTTTCTTATACTATCCCAATGAATATTAAACAGATATTCAAAATGTTTGAAAGCACAGTAAACAAACAACTGAGTCTAAAAGCCCTCTGCATTTATCACATAGACACATCGAGAATATCTGGATTGTTACCAGATTTTAGAAGATGAAAAAACAATAAAGCTATACGGAGGAAAACACTGAAAATAATGATTTTGAAATTACACATAATTACATATTTACATTCTTACTATGATTAATAAAAAAGACAAGAGTCTGATGGAAACCACTGGGGGAGAAAAATGGAAAGAACACAATCACTTGTGTGTACTAATAAAAGGATTTCCTAGACTGTGCAGAACCAAATGAAACAGGGATCCTACCTTTAAAAATGTGCAAGACTTGTATTTACTAATAGGTCAGAAAGAAAAGAACTTACATTGAAATTCACGCTAGAATGAACAGATTTAACTTTTGTGAATAGTAGTGATGAGCTAGGACTGTGGTATCTCCTCCCTCCAGTTAGCATGAACTTTCCAAAACAGAAGTGGAATGTTTGCAATTGAAGTGGCCTATCATCTGGACAACAGGCGTTGCATCAGACTTACTCAGTTACAGACATTTAACATGGTATGATACTGTGGCACAAAGGCAGCACATGGAGGCATCCGAAGGTGCAATGGGGTGACACCTGTTCTTTTGACTTCTCATGACCTTTTAAAGCTTTTAAAGTACAATGACATCAAGTTATAAGTATTCACTTATAACAAAAACCTGATCCAAAGCCCACTCGGCCCACTGTGGCTGTCAGAAAGAATGGACTATGGAACCACAAGTTACTCAAAATTTCTCGTTCGAACTCAGCACATATGACATGACAGAAACTCAGCAACAAAGTGTGTACAAACAAATGTGGTTCTATCCTTCTGGCATACGAGTATCTACAACATTACACATAGTAGCTCAGGCACAACCATTAGTAACCTTGAAATGCTTTTCAACATTTCAAATTTAATTATTTCTTGAACTTTACTTTTCAATGTTCAGAAGCAATCAAATCATATAGTATGTTACCAAACGTAAATGATTTCTCTTGAAGGAAAAAATATTTTCTTAATAAGTAAGTGGATTGTTAGTTATTGCTGTAAATAGTTTTGTTTTTCCTTAATGCTACCTTGATATAATTTCTTCAAGTAATACTTGTAATTACCATATTTTTGAACAATCTTCTGATGTATTCTTCCTTCTTTTGCTAGAGAAATTATGTATCTTATGCAGAGGGATTATCTTAAAATATTTAGAGTCTTTTAGCCACTGAGGTAAGGAAGCTTTAATTTCTTTTGGGATGCTAACTCTCACAAGGAGTTAGAACTCCAGAGCAGGTTGAATGGGTATAATTTATTGTCAGGGGAATTAATGACCATCCCATTCTTGAATAGTGCTGGTATTTTGCTGGTGCTTTGATAGAAGACAGATTGCTTTTTGCTGCTCCTTGTTCTTAAAGGCTTTGCACAGCTAACAGCCTTTCACTCACAGCCAATGTTTGGGGCACAGGAAAGTCTGAAGGTTATTAACACATGCCTGTTCCATATTATGTAAATGACTGTTAGAAAACACACAGTGCCCCTGCTGTCTTCTTAAAAATACAGCTTTGAGCCTGCAGAGCAGGGCAGAAGATTTTTCCATGGGTATAAATTTACAAGGAAAAGAAAAATGTAAAATTTGTCAGTTAAACTTGTAAATCATTTTCTGTTCTGAAAAATGTTTATTTTGAGCCATATTAATAAAATACAGAAGAATCTAAGGACAAGGAGGCAGCCTAAGTAGAAATGAAAAGCCTTGAGTAAAAGGGAGTGCGCAGCCACTCTGTCCCAGAGCAGATTAGGAATCAAACATTGAAAAAGGGAAACCCTTTAACGCCCCTTACCTGCTGCATCAAGGCAGATTTAGCCTACCTCAACCCTATAATAAACAGAATTTATTTCCCTCTCTGTTCTACCATGGTTATGCCTGCAGTTGCCCTGAACAAGGCCAAACCAGGTTCACATGTGCTCTACACATCTGCGCAAGAAGGTTACCTGATACCAGAGGGACTCCTGAACTACCACAGACTATGAATGAAGCATCCTGTACAGCAAAGTTAAAAGGCCCTAATCAACACTGACTTTCCTGTACAGGCAGAAAATGGCCTTCAAATGTACCCAAGGTCATGGGTGATGTTGCAGCGGCCTTTCTGTCTGAAACTTCTTTCCAAAAGCAGTGTTCTGGCAGATCTCAGGTGTGCTCATGAAATATATTCCATCTGATAATAATACATGTAGCCCTTTTTAGTCTTATTACTTCCATTCATACTGTATAAATAACTCGGAAATATGCTCTAGGAAACAATTGTGTAATAAAAAGAGAAAGAGTATCTGCAGTTGTTCTTTCTCCAGTCCCTAAATTATTTTAAATTATCAAGACCTTTACATTCTATCTATATATTTCACTTTCATATTTCTGTTCAAACAATCCTTTTTTTTTCTTGAACATGGAACATCCTTATATACCGTTAACAACTAGGAACAGGGAAAAATGAGCTTCACAGCATGACACAATAACTAAATTTATTCACTTCAGATATGTGAATTGCACTTTCTAAAATACAGAGGAAAATACTAGAAATTCTTCCTGGACTTTCTACAAGTGCAGTAACGCTCTATAAATACTAATTGTCATTTTGCAAATATTGCTATGGCTTTAATGGCTAATAAAGAAAGTGTCACAGAAACACCTGGAACTTGAATCTACACGGTGTTATTGCAAAGTATTATTTTTTGTGAGAAATGTAATATATTCATATTATATATGAAGGTATAGAGGGTAATATATTCATAAATTAAACTAAGAGGTAACAAATTATAAGAAACAGCTTTTTGCAATTTCAGCAGAGTCCTGGCATGAATAGAAAGTTTTAAGCAGAGTTTTCACTGTTTACTACAACACTTGACCTTGTTTGCTTACTTCTGTACAACTGCAATCTATGTAGTTTTCTATTTGCTGTGGTATTTTTACTTGCTTTTACTACTTTTAAAAATTTAGAAGAATACAATTTACATATAAGCCACTTGAGCATTCTAACATGATTTGTGAGTAGTCCTAGCATTAACATTACTTTGAAGCCCTACAAAGTGGTTGAAGGGTGTAAATGGTCCTTCACAAACTCAGACTCAAAACAAAGTTGAAGAATTTTTTTACATTACCCTTTATTTACAAAAAGAAATCTTCAAACACAGAAGAATTTCATTCATCATCTCATAGGAGAAGTTGTTATTTAAAGACAGAAAGAAGCTACAAAAGTTATAGCATTAAAAACTAACCTGTATATTTATTTTTTTTCATTATTTCATTTTTTAGAATAATTAAGGATACTTTAAGCAAAGCCCATATAATAATTAAATTAAGAACCTCAAAAAGCCTTTTCTCCTCCCTAAAGATCCATGAAAATATAAAGAAGCACAATAAGTAGGTTGTATCCTTGATTGATAGTTATTATGAGTTGCATTACACTAGTCTGGCTTGGAGGCACCCACACTGAGCAATCATTTCCTCTCTATGCCCAAAACACAAGTGAAACCTGCAAGTTACCCCTGAGGTAAGACCAGTTGGGGTAGAGACAGACTTATGCAGAAGCTGAGCAGCTTCTGAAAAATGAGTCCTTGACAAAGTTATCAGGACTGTCTGCATTGCATTAGCAATTCACATGTCTACCTGTACAGATAAGCTGTGGCCTGCCATAGGCTACTCCAATCATCCAGATCATGCAATTACCTCTTGGAGAGGAGCACAAATCCCATTTTATGTGTATGCTTTAGGTTTTTTTCTACAGAAGACATGGGGGGAAGGAATCTGAACCTCACTTTAATATAATTACAAGGTACAGCCAAGGTATACTCCTTTACCTGAGAACTGGAAAGTAGTCCAGGGCTCCATCATTTACCATGACTGAAATAATTCTTCAGGACTTCATGTCATCAACTTTCAAATAATAGGTAAAGGCTACAGCAATGTCATTATCACCTTGTATAAAATCTCAGCCTCTGAAGTCTTTTAGAGTATCAGGGTTGAATGCATTTGCAGTTGCCATTGTTTCTCATAAAAAGCACTAGTAAATGGAAGTCCTAGCTGTTTTGAAATAGCTTGTCTTGAACTCTACATCCACACACTTTTAAAGCCCATCAGGTTTGCATATATTGCTAGGGAAGAAAAGGAAGGAAAGTTCAATGGTCAGAAGTGATTTATTTTATATAATACTGAAAGAAGAACATCTACAGGATAAACATGAAGTCCAGCATCAACCATGGTACAGGAGTAAGTTATCAATTAGAATATTCTGTTCCCTTTCAATTTTGATCACTAACTAAAATTCAATATAATGATATTTCTTGTGAATTCCTTCTGAGATAGTTTTCTGGTTAAACTATAGGACTGGATTTCCTAAAATCTAAGTAGTAGTCAGAAAAAACCCATATGTAGGTCACAGCATCTCCAAGTTTCAAAATAAGATGAGGGTAACAAAGCTTTCCTGTTCTAAAACACGACTGTGAATGTACATCCTTGTTTTGAAATTCATGGTAAAGAAGATAATGCCCTATGAGTATTTATAATAAATTACTAAATATATCATCAATTATTTTTCCTTCCAATGGCAGTTACTTTATAAATGCATACATAAGAAGCCTAGTACTCCCTGGAATTTTAGAAAGTTACAAATTGTGAGTTGTTTCTACAACTGGAAAAGATCATTTAAAGAATTCTAGTTAAAAATTTTAGTGCACATGTCTGTACTCTCTGACTATTGTGTGAACTCTGGCAAACATTTCCTCTTGTAGTTTAAAAAAGCAAGCCACTGAGAGAAAGTTTTGGCTTTATTTTTACACACAAAGAATCAAACTCAATCCAACAAGATTTAAGAAAGACAAGCCTGATAACCGAGAAGCTTCTGATGCAGCCCAGCATCGTCATTCTTCCAGTCACCACCACAACTGATTGTTTCTCTTTGGCCACTAGATTAATTCATTTGTTCAAATATTATCAATTAGCTTTACGTCATTCTTCATTACTTATCTTTCCCTCCCTTGTTCACCTATTTTGTCTTCTTGCCTGTGCCTTGCTTTTCAGGTGCCCAGTAGTACTCAACACTCTTCTCTGTTATCTGTTTTCCTCCTTCCGACATCCCACATTTCTTTTTTCTATCTTGAATTTCCACTTCAAAAATGTACCCACATAGTACGAAGGACCTGAAAACAGGATACAAGCTATATTTTTACAGGCAGACTTTAAAAAAATAGAATGATTATACAAGTTGAGATAGCCAAACCATGTAATTGCAAGGCACTACTGTTGCATATTGCATTCTCCTATCCACCCTGCATGAACTTATGTTGTCACAAGAAAAATCAAACTTTTAGCTGTCCATTTTTTGTCTCAGAAGTGCCCAGTGACTGTATCTAGTGCTGTATAAATGCAAAGAATTAAAAAGATACGATTTCTGCCTTGAAGATTATACAGTGAGGAATAGAAAAGAACAGAAATGAAAGCAAGATGAGGGGAAGAGAAGGCAAAACAAGCATTAAACACAGAGGGAAAATATGAGCCATGTTTTAGTGGCAGCTGAATAGTACTGATAGTACTTTGAAACAAGAACAAATGGGGGAGTAAATAAGACTGAGCTGGAAGTCTGCACTGGAAAGAGAGAGAAGGAAGTGGATTTTGCAGGAAGAGATTGATGATGTTCTAAGTGTTTTATGAGTATGGACTATGAAGTTTAAAGAGGATTTTCTACAATAACATAACTCCCATCTGGGCCAATTTTCTAAATTCATTAAGGACATTCCTGTCAGTTTGACTGTGTTGGTCTCGATGAAAGCTTTGTTCATCAAAGCATCCCCCAATTTATTGCCCCCCCTACCACAAACTATGACCACTAAAAAAAGGCTATGAATATTTCAAAGAACTAAATGGCATGGACGGATTAATATTTTAATTCAAGTTATGCTCGCCTTTTATCAAGATGTAACTTTGAACATAATAAATTCTGTTTAAAGAACCAAAGGCTTTCATAGTCTATATTTTGCATCCTTTTTAATTATTTATTTTAAGTTCTTTCTAAACACTGGAATATTTATGGACATAGCCAATGGCATGCCAAAAGCAGAGAATAAAACTAAGATTGTATCCAGCCTACTCCTCTGATAAATTTTCAATCTAAAACAAAGAAGAAATCTGTTTTCCATTGCCTACTGTAAATATTTGTGCCATAACTTTCTTTACTTCAATTGACAGATCCATAAAAAGAGCACTGTACAGTATTTACCACAAAAAATGTGAAGAAATATTTTCTGAGACTGGCTGCAGGCGACAGCTGAATTATAGCAGTCTGGCCAGTGAATGCTACTGGGAGTGTTCACAAGACTAGAATTCAACAGGACTGAGTGATTCACTCACCTCCTTCTGTGACATGATCACATTTATTTCAAGGAATTCATTGATAATAAAGTGCAGGCATGTCATCATATAATAACAAAACAAATTGAAAAGGCTACCGGCCAACAAAGACTTTGCACTTCAAATCAATTTGGACACACAGCTAAAATCTCCTAAACTTAACAAAGGCAAAATTGAACTATAGGGGCATGAATTTTGCATTTCTCTCATGGAAAGTTAATATTTCTGATAATAACCTTCAGAGAATTTCTCAATACTTTTTTCACTTAGTAACTCTTTCAGTTTTTATTGGGTTCACTTCATTACATCATATTGTGTTCAGGTCATTCAATTCATTCATTGGTAACCTGGGCTGCATTAGACAAAGTATTGCCAGCATGTCAAGGGAGATGATCCTCTCCCTCTACTCAGCACTGATGAGACATGTCTGGAGTGCTGGGCTCCTCAGTACAAGATACATGGACATATTGGAGAGAGTCCAATGAAGCACCACAAGGATGATTAAGGGACTGGAGCATCTCTCCTATGAGGAAAGGCTGAGAGAGCTGGGACTGTTTCACCTTGAAAAGAGAAGGCTCAGGGAGATCTCATCAATGTATATAAATACCTGAAGGGAGGGTGCAAAGAGGACAGAGCCAGGCTCTTTTCAGTGGTACCCAGGGACAGGACCAGAGGCAATGGGCACAAAATGAAACACAGGAAGTTCCCTCTGAACATCAGGAAACACTTTTTCACTGTGAGGGTGACTGAGCACTGGCATAGGTTGCCCAGGAGACTGTAGAGTCTTCATCCTCGGAGATATTCAAAAGTCATCTGGACACAGTCCTGGGAAGCTGGCTGTAGGTGGCCCTGCTTGTTGGACCAGATGACCTCCAGAGGTTTCTTCTGACCTCAACCATTCTGTGATTCTGGGATTACTTCCTTTACCAGCGGTATGAACCTAATCCCATTTATCCCAAAAACATTTGGTATTTCCTATATTTTCCCACCTATGCCTCTCTATCCTGCTCTACAAGGCTACACACACTCTTATATCAAATGCCCTCTTATAAGGCAACGCCCATGATGTAATATCTACAGAAAACTGAGGGTTAGCATTCAGCAGTTAACAAAGGTTAGTGCTCAAGCAGGCAAAGACTTTATCTTTCGTTTCTTCAAGGACAAAAAAAAAATTAATTCTTCACCTTTTATTTTTCTTGTACTATCTACCTGTGAGCCCCTCAAGGTACAGAGAATGTACCTTGAGGGTACATCTCTATTTGATTTGAGCAATAGTATCTTGTCAGCCTCCCATAATTTAGACACTACTGTGTCAAGGAGTTTACAATGAGGAAAATTTAAGAATACGCTAAAGAAAAGCTATCAGCAGACATGTTAGGGGTTTTTTTTCTTTTTTTTTTTTAAATCACATTATGCTAGCAATATGAAATACCTATTGTCTCATGCTAATGAGAGCTATGGTGAAATTGAGGCCTTGCTGGTTAAAACTTGGAAAGTAGAGCAAAGCAAAATGGTTCAGCTAACAATAGAATCTGTCCCAAACTCTTGGCCTATCTTTGAAGCTGAAACAATAATAAGCTTATAATAAAACAGCAACACTCTTGCAGTATTCAGGATTGCTATTGAGGCAGGATATTCTAAAGTGGCTACGGTAAATATTGCATCTCTGACAGCCATTGATGGTCCAAAGATTTTCCCTTTGAAGATCACAGAATCACAGAATGGCTGAGGTTGGAAGGGACCTCTGGAGGTCACCTGGTCCAATCCCCCTGCTCAACCAGGGCCACCTAGAGCTGGTTGACCAGGACTGTGTCTAGTTGGTTTTTTGATATCTCCAGGGATGGAGACTCCCTGGGCAACCTCTTGCTCCCTTTGGAAGCACACCACGAAACTTAGTAAATTCCAAGACTTAGTTTCCTCTCTCCCATGTTATATACTTTCCTCCTTTCACTAAGTTGCAATATTCTATAAAAACTGGATATTTTTCTGTCTTTCAATCCAAATTCTTACTTCAGGTAGAGGTAATGACAAGATAAATGTGAAGCGGCACAGACCTCAATAGGGCTGTGGAGATTTGTCAGCAAAAAAGTTTCTGATTGAACTTTTGAGGCCAAGTATTATATTATCATTACATTGTATTTTATCTCCTCCTCAACCTTTTTTAACTGTGAAGTCTGTGCTAGAGATACTATTTTTGGGGTTTTTTTAAAAATATATTTCCAAGCTAATTTGATATATAAAACCTCCTGTATTAAAGAACATATAGCACTGACTTCTTGTTTTCAACAGTGAATAATAGATATTCTTGCAGCAAAAAGTACTTTCAGAATAAAAAGAGAAAAAAAAATATAACCTATTTTATCTTACAATGGTAGATTTACAAACAGTCATATATGCCTGTACACACTTAGAAACCTAAATTGTAATTGGTTCATGAATCCTTTGTCTTTTCATACTTCTTTGCATAGCAACAGAAACTCACAGATATTCTGGGTTTCCTAGTTGTGACTGTTCTGTTCCACAAAGTATAAAAAATGTCATTTAAGACACCACTGTGGTTTGGCAGTCTGAAAACTGAGTGTTGGAACTTACTACATGGTACAAATTAGTGCAGTAAGGTGGGTCACAATTTGGTTATGGTTTCTTCTGTCTTGTTTTTGTTTTGCTCAGGCCTCACAAGTCATCAGACTCACAGAATAAGATGCCTTGCATATATGGACCCATGACAGTCATATCTGCTCATCGGCATGTGCAGCAATATGCCCCAGTTATGCCAAACTGTATGACAGAAGAGGGTTTATGGCATTTGAGGCTGTCAGGGAACATACTATCACAAGACATATTCCCCAGCTTCAGTGTATCATTGCTGCCTTCTTTCTACTCTGGCGTAGTCCTCCGGAGAAAACTACAGGTAGGTCCTACAGTGGGACAAAAAGTATGCATCTCATACTTCAGTTGGCTTTGGAAATCAGGAAGACCTTAAGAACCTCATTTTGTTTTGCTGGAATTTGTTATTTAGAAGTAGAAGCAGTACGTTATTTAGAAGTAGAAGCAGTACTTTCTCCTGTTAGACTTTATTCAAGCTGATTGTAAATTCCACTGTCATCCAGTGTCATACAAAGTTGCAATATAACCATTAATATCTGTTATTTGTGTGGAATACCTTGCAACTGGACTGTTCACAAAGTACAGGGCTGACTACCTCTTCTATTAGAGCTCTTAATCATAAACTATTGTCTGAAGGTCAGACTACAAAAAATACAGTTATGTTCTCACGGCTACTCATTCTGTTATAGTTCTTCCTGCACTAATCAGATATTTACTTTGCTGCTGAACACTGAAAGGTCATTTAGAATTAGTACCATACTTTGAAGTAGCTCCTCAGCCACTTCAGCTTATGCAGAATTGGGCACGGTCTCAGGCAGTCATGACCAGACTCCTGCCAGCCCCGTTTTCTCCCCCATCAAGATCCCAATGCAAAGGACCCTCCCACATCCTTCGATGTGGAAATACTGCGTGACTATTGTTTAGATCCCAAAAGAAGGAAAGTGGAAAGGTTGGCTTAAATATCAGTTGGTCACAGCTGTGATCTGTTTATTTCAACAATCTTAATTAAATAATTCATATTGTTTACTACTTGTATACAAATCTTTCTCATCACATTTATAACGAACACAGGGTACATTAGCTTCTCCACGGTCATCTGAAAAGAGGTGAGCAATAACTGCACATGAAAGCGTTCTGACAGTGGAAACAAGTTTGGAAAGCACAAGGTTTAACACTAGGTTATCAGGTTTATCTTAAATAAACAGTTAAACTGTGTTTAAAATTAACTACAAAATGTACAGAACATTTCAGTTTTTCTTGTGTTTTGTTAATTTAGAATAAATAAATGAATACAATAGATTTCTAATATAATTGGAGTGCAACCCTCTCATTCATATTTCAGATGTAGCACATGAAACTATCAGGTAAAATGGGAAAACCCTGTATTTTCATCTGCATTACAAGTATTTCCTCCATATTTACCAGAAACCTTTCCTGCATAGTCTGAACTTAAATGATAGACAAGTCTTTCATGTCAATGGGACATGTACATTAAAGTTGACTATGCAAGAGAAAATCATTAAAATCCCCAGGAAAGGGTCTGAGGGTGGCAGTCAATGACAAGTTAACACTTGCAAAACAGCAAATCTCATTCTTTGTTTTAAAAATGGAATTGTGTGTGACACACAGAAGCTAGTAATTGTTTTCTGTGCAGCATTCATGAGGCTTCCCCTGGAGAAGTGTGCACAGTTACGCACTAAGAAAGAAGTACATCGGTTGGGAAGGAAGTATAGAGTAGATGACCACAAATGACAATTTCTTCAGGACTTATGAGAAAGTCTTGAAGGAATTGTGTTTGTTTAATCTAGAAAAAAGAAATCTGGGGGAAATATAGCAACTGTCTTTTAGTAAGTAAAATCACCCACAAAAAGGCAATGATTAACTGTCCTCCATCTCCACTAGAGGAAGGACTAGAAGAAATTAGATGACTGCAACAAAAAAGATCTTGGTTCGTGAAGAAAACAAATTCTAAAAATAGTGAAGGACTTGAAAAGGCAAGGAAATTGCTAGATCTCCTTCACAGAACAGGTTAGACACGCGTTCAAGGAGGTCTAGGTATACTTGGTCCTGTCTTCGTGCAGGCAGTGGCCTAGGTTGTCACTGAGCTTTCAAACAGCCTGCATTTCTGTGCTTCTTTGATATCAAAAATTCAAAGCAGAAATATATACCTACATTTCAACTTTTTAAAGAGACCTACATATTGGTTGGTGGAAAAAAAAGGAACTTATCACATACAAAATAGTATAAATGGTAACACAAACAGTAACTTCAGCTCAAAGAAATAATAAACTTTGACTCACAAATATAAATTCTGTTTTGCAGTATGCAAATTTATCTGTGGTATTTTCTAAAAGAACACATTATCCTTGTGTAGTTTGCTTTGAAAAGAAAGAAAAATAAAAATTTATAGACCAAATAAGCATTTGCGTAGAGTATTTACAAAACGAGCAAATGAACTGTTTTGCCTGGGAAACTCACTGTGAAACCTCACAACCAAAACTGAAACTCTACAGCTACAGAACTATGTTAAAGCACTTGCTGTGAAATCCCCTGTAAACAAACTATACCCAAGATATCACAAGTACTTGCTCATCTATAATCCCAAAAGGATTGTAATTCAGGACATATGGAGAAATCGGTTATGCTGTATGTGCTAGTCTTTTCAATGCTTTTCAAACGGCTCTTTATGCACATCGTCCTATATCTTTGAATCAATTGAATAGGGACTTGCTGGAGAAAGCATTTCCACAATTAATTTCTTGTTTGTTTGGGTATAATAGCATGTCATGAAACACTCACTGAACATAATTAGCTCCTTTACACTACTAATCCAAACCTTTTTGGATGAAAATATTGGCTTGCCAGATGGTGAAAAACAGCATGATACCACACCAACTGGGAAATCTGAGTTCAGGTTCACAGGCCACAGGACAGCGATGGCTGTATATGATGGAAAGGATACAGGAAGCCCCGAAGGGTAGGGAGTGAAGACTGCCAGTTAGATGGCTTTTGCTAAACAAGACACACAGTTCCTGCCTCTCTCACAGTAAAGAGTTGTAACAACATGAGGAATGCAGCTGGGTAGGAGGCAAAAGCAAAGGTGTCCAGTAAAAGAAGAGGGTCAGGTTAGACTGTACTCAGCTCACAGAGGTGGTCATTAGGAGACTATCACAGGTTGCTTATTCTTCTCTTTTCCTTTTCCCCAGTCTTTCTTCTCTTCCTTTGCTCCCCTCCCTGTCCTCTGCCCAGTCTACCTCTCTGGTGCTACTATGGACAACCAAGAGAAGAACCACTACATAAAGAACTGTTCACTTAGATGTACAGAAAACAAAACAAACCACAAAAAAATGGAAAGACACACAAAATTTCTGCTGGAGTAAACTGGCAGAAAACAATAGAAGATAATACGTTTCACTGCATATTTGTTCATTTTCAGTTTTGTACTATGCTTTTTAAACAAAGGAAAAATCTTTCTGAGAGCCATTTGTTTGTCATGCAGCCTCATAGCTGAGGTCCTGTGCAGTGCTTAAGGGAAGGCAGATTTAACTGGGCTGGGTGGGAGAACAAAACTATAACTGAAAATTGTTATGTTTGTCCTGCAGACTAAAACTCCTAGCCAAAGCAGGACACTGAGTTTATGATGTCTTAACCAGATTCTGCAGCCAGAAATTAGAAAATCTAAATCAGGAGGGCTGAGTCAGATTGAACCTTTCTCTGAAAATCCTTCTATCAATATTTTCTGTTTCTGTAAGTTGCATGTTATTTTTTAAGGCAGGTAGGAATAAAACTGCTTCTTTAAGAAAGATAAGACAGCTCCGTGAGGGAACGGAGAGGCCTGCTGCTTCCAAACGCCAGGCAAGCTGGAAGCCAAGGAAGGCAGCACCGTGGGCAGGGGGTCCTGGTGAGGGTGCTCCGGGCCAGCAAGTGCACTTCGGGAACTGGCAAACGCAGAAATATAAAAGCCAGCATAAGACCTACATATGCCGCCTCATTTAAACATAACTTTAATCACAGATGGAAACCAGCAAACATATTGTTCCAAGTCATTGTGAGTCCTTTAAGACAACTAGAAAAGGGTTTCTTTTTATCAATATAATCTAAAAAAATAAGTTCAGAAAAACATGCGGTGCAATGAGCTGCCAAAATTCTGAACAGAAAGTCAGTGTGGCTCCTGGCCCAGGCCTAATTCTGGTGTCCCCTACGAGCCGATGAAGTCCAGGTCTGCACTGCAGTCTATACAGACACACTTTTGCATCCTTGCCTACGGCTCCGCTGCCCACCATTATAATGGTGAGGCACCTGTCATAAACCTGAAACAAATCATGGCTTTACTGTGAAGGGCTTATTACACCTGTGGTGCTATAATCATAAGAAAAATAACAACAACAACAACAACAACAACAACAACAACAACAACAACAACAATAATAATAATAATAATAATAAAATAGTTTTGGACAAGGCCAATCTTCATTTTATCTATCATAAAACTCCAAAACTCTTACTAGACCATTACATTTTGCTTGTAGACAGCAGTATTTCATCTGTTTTCCACACAGTGACACCATTTAACTCATTTCCACATTTAATCCTTTATCTTTTCCTACTATTTTGTATTCTATCACTGAAAATGGTTTTTCTCCAGCAAACCTGTGGTGAAGAAGAATGTAAATTCTGCAGCAGCAGTCGCAGCAGCAAGTAAATTAAAACATGGAAAGTTTTATGAAATAAATATGAAACTGGCTAATGCAATCAGTTCTGTACTATGTACATTATTTATTTTATTAAATTAATTTGACTCTAGCTCAGTTTCCAGGGTGCTAAGGTTTTCATATCAAACACACAGCAGGGCACTGTAAGAGAAATGGAAGAGAAGCTGATGGCTTTGGAGCTGAGCAGAGTGCATTTTGGGATCTGAGAAAGGAGACTGCTTGGGATTTTGCTATACACACATTTTGGAAATTTTGTCTACTTTCATAAGCAGGGTGATAGCTTACAGTGTTGACATTTAATCTGTGAGCATTGGGCTACAAAACTAACACCTCAGAGAAGAGGAGGAGCAATTCACAATTTCTCATGTCATGATTTCAGTCTTTCTGTGAACTAAGACATCACTGCAATGGTCACATAGCACTTCCATTTTGAAATCTCCTTTTGATGCATTATCCCCAAGGGATACTGTAACAGATGGCTATTCAACAAATATGCAGTCTTCCAACCCATGCGCCTTTATCCCCAGCTATACTTCAGAAACCAGTAAGGGAAAGTGTAAAAAATTACTGTCAGTCCTACACCAGCAAGGGTTGTAAAATTCTGCTTCTAAAATAATACAAATCCCTCCAAATTATTTTTTAAAAGCATTCTACTCAGTAAATACTCACCACTTTTTCAAGATCATCTTGCAGCTGATATTTTTCTGTTCTTTGGAGATTGGCTGTTTCTAAAAAAGCTACTTATACAATTAATCTGCTGACTGCCTATTCATCCTCCTCCCCCAAACATAAACTTTTCAATATGTATTATAAAGAAAATATGAAAGTCCCATTTCCTGTTAAATAATTGTTGCTAATATGTTCCTCATATTTCTTACAAGGACTAATGGGACTATCACAGCATTTTTACTTCCAAACAGAGAGGTCAGCTTCTTTAAGAAATTTTCAAGGAATTGTAATCAGGATAGAAGGTTTCCCAGCAGGAAACAGACTGGCACAGACATATTTTTTAAAAAGTCCGCTGTGGGGAATAGAAGCTAAAGAATAGATGGCCACAAGTTACTACATTTTTAATGTGTAATACATATGAATGTACTTATTTCTAAAGAATAAGGAACATTTTCAGTGACCACAGCATGTGGAGTATTTGAACACTCTTCAGAGGAATGCATCAATGATGTAAATTTTCTGGGATTCTGGATAGCTATTTACCGAGATTTGGATAAATTTATCCCGAGACATGATAAAAAAGTGTATTTCTTTTATGATCAATTAAACAGAAATTTCTTGAAGAGGACAATAATTTTCTTTATATTTTTACAGCACGTAGTACAGTAATGACATAAATGTACTTTGCTCAATCTCACAGAATTATAAGTGGGTGGATAAAGGGAAAGAGCTAACTGTAAGATGTTTGTAAAGCATGAGAACAGCATCACACTAAAACTATTTCCGATTGTCTTGAAAACATGACTTGAAAGCTGTCTGAAAAATCACAAACTGTATTATTGGATGGCAGCATGTCCCAGTAGGGGAGGGTACTAATGGAGCCAGGAGAGGCTTCTGTGGGATGGTCCTTCGGCTCCTGCTGCTGGGAACTTTCATGAAATTCTTGTGGAGAACAGAGGACCTCTGCCTTGTACAAACATTGACTGCCATTCTATTTACATTTACAATACTTCATTTGTAATAACATCATCTGTAATTGCATGTTTGTATATCATTTCTGTACTTTCATAATAATTCCTTAATAAATAATGATTACAGTAATTATCCAGCAAAAATAAATCATGTCCTAGATTAGAACATTCCTCCAAAATAATAGCTAAGATTCTAACCAAGGAGCCCCTCAGCCGACTGCTGAGAATATGGAAAATTATCAAACCTGAGATCAAAGGACATTTGATCTTTTAAAAGGTCTGCCCTTCAAAGGGAAAAGGGGAAGCTGTCAGCTGCAACTGGCAGGCACAGGCTGAAAAAGCATCTGCATACAGTGGAGAAATGGAGAGCACTTAAACATTACTGAGAAATCCTAAGCACAGTTACAGCAGGATTCATGCATGTCTCCATGTTTTGGCTGCTGTGGCACTAATAGTAAAAACTGACAAATTGTTACTAACAAATCCTAGTTAGTTAAGAAGAAGCTGTTTCTGTGTCCCCACACTACTATCAATCCCATGCCAAATGACAGGGGTGAACTCAAGGGACTGAAAGATAATTTTGAATCAATGTCTCAGCTGGGAGATCTGGGCACTTTCCAACCTACTGTTTCAAGGCAAGTCTAAGGCAGGCCCATTCTTATGGCCATGGGTATACAGAACTCAAGGAAACTGCAACACTTCCCACACTGGATGATCAGGAGACCAGGAGTATTGGGATGCCCCACATTCCAGCTGCAACCTCAGGTCACAGCACATCTAAAAGCCTGAAGAGTCATGATTAAAATCAGCTCTCAAACTACTTTGTACTTTATTGATTATAAAGAAATCCTAAGTGGGGTCGCTGCTTGTAAAAGATGGCAGAGGCCTTGAATCAAACTACACATTGGTATTAGAATTCATGCCTAATATCAGTTATTATAAGGTCTATAAAGCATAGATGTGTAGAGTTTATAAAAAATGCTATGATCTTAAATTTTTGTTTTCTATTTCATTTTTTCCTAGTTAAAAGAACAGATGCTGGTTTTGTAAGGCTGAGCATAAAATAACATAATTTGATTAGGAAACTGAACAGACAAGGTAAAGATTTTGCCAGAGTGAAAAGAGATCCCAAGGCAGAAAAGAAGGCATAGCAGTACAGAGGAAGGAATGAAATCAAACACTGGAGGTGCACAACTGTGAAAAGCAGAGATAACTAGAGCTCAGCAGCATTCAGCATGCAGCAAGAGCAGAGATGGTACAGAGAGTTTTGCACTGAAAGATGAGGAGCTCTGACTTAGCAAAGGGAAAAAACACAGACAATTGGAGAGCAAGAGTATTGATTCCATATGATGCAGATGTCAGTTATTATTTTATAGTATTTGTTAAACCACAGCAGTATATTCTTTACCAGACTCAGGATAAGATTCCTGGCCTTTGACACTTACAATTATAGAAAAGGTTAACCATGACTGATAGTGCAAACAATATTGACTGAATGAGTTCGGTTAAGTTTTGCAAGGGCAAACGGATAGTTCAGAGCCCTGCATAATCTAGGAAAATGGGCCAAATACAGGAAAATGTGAATCCAGCCTTAAAATTGCATCACATTTCCTCTGAAAAACAGAAATGAATGTTTCCTGAGAATAACCAGGAAAGTGGTAATATGGTAAGGAATCTAGAACTTGTTTCTGCTGGAAAATTATATTGAGTTTACCTGAAATGCAACAATGCCGATACAATTTTGCATTTTTTGGTGTACATAAATATCCACCCTTGCAGCACTTAACAAGGAAGGATCTTCCCTACTTAGCTTTAGTTTAAGAACTGCTAGAAAACTGGCTGCACATGTAAGCAGCTTGCCAGTGGAAAGGCTGACAGTGCCATAGAGATGGGATTCCTCTCATCTGATGGGAGCTGTCTAACCTATATTAGTCACTTAGTGTCCTGTATTGTTTATGGCACTTCTGGAGGATGATTCACCCATCCATCAAAAATCCCTGTTTTTTGATGGGATGAATCACCTTCTAGAGGTGCCGTAGGTGAAAAGGGGATCCTAGATGACTAGCTGAACTTAGTGCTCAACTTCTAAACAGCCAAAGTAATGTAATGTAGCCAAAGCAGAAGCCCATGACACCTATAAATTATAAATTATAAAAAATAAATCGCGATATAATTAATATCCTTTGCCTTGAACTCAAAAGTAATCCAACTAAAATAGTGTAACCAGCAACAGTATATAAGTCTTTTGTGACTCTCTGAATGCATAGCCAGACACAATGTGCATGCATTTTATATAAGTATGTGAGAAATGTGAGTAGCAAAGAGGCAAACATTGGACGTAGGACATAGGAGAAACCCAAGTGATGCTAGACAGAACAAAATAAGAGCAAAGAACTGCAAATAGGCATCCTGCTGAATACACAAGAAAGATGAATGGCAAATCAAAAATAAGACAAGCATGATGGAATCTCCCTTTTGGGAGCAGGATGAATAGCATAAAAACATCAAGCACAAGGAGAAAAGATGGAGAAGAAGGAAGACAAGCCCACTAAGTAAGTGTAAATATAAATAATAACAGTTTTGTATACTTAGTGCTGATGATTAATAATGTGTAAAAATGAACCATTAGCATGAAGCGTGTTGTTAATGAATGAGTTTAGTAAAGTTTTGTTTTAAAGTTTAAAACTAGCCTGATGTGTCAGTCTTAAAAATACATTCCAGCAATCTCTAATTCCCTGAAGAATATAGACATACATATCTATATTTGAATCTGGATACATATTCAGTTGCAGCAGTAATATGCATTATGATAGATGACTAACTAAACTAAGCACTCAAGTTCTTAACAGCAAAAGTTGCATACAGGCTTATCTTACTGAGGGACTTGACATTTTTTAAAATATCAATATATCTCTATAAGTATTCAAAACACTCTCAAACTCACAGTCTGGGACATCACACCTTCATTACCCTTGTAATGTTTATACAGTAGGAGTGGTAGCAGTCAGATTAGATGTGTACAAAATTTCAGTCTATGCCAAAAGTAACCACAGAATCATAGAACATCCTCAGTTGGAAGGGACCCACGAGGATCATCGAGTCCAACTCCTGACTCCACACAGGCCAACCTCAAAGTTAAACCATATATCTAAGAGCATTGCCCAAACACTTCTTGAACACCGACAGGACTGGGGACCATGGCCACTTTGTTTGGGAGAGTGTTCCAGTGCTTGACCACCCTCCTAGTGAAGAACTTTTTCCTGATACCCAATCTGAACTTCACCTGATGCAGCTTTAAGCCATTCCCTCACGTTCCTATCACTGACCATAAGAGAGAAGAGATCACCACCTCCCTCTGCTCCCCCTTATGAGGAAGCTGTAGGCAGCAATGAGGTCACCCTTCAGTCTCCTCTAAGCTGAACAAACCAAGTATCCTCAGCTGCTCCTCATAAGTCATGTCCTCTAGTCCTTTCACCATCTTCTTTGTTGCCTTCCTTTGGACACATTCTAATATTTTTATATCCTTCATATATTGTGGAGCCCAAAACTGCATATAGTACTCAAGGTGATACTGTACCAATGCTGCGTAAAGTAACATTGATGTGAATTTGCAAATATAAGAAAATGTTAAGGTTTGAAAAACATAACTAAAAATTATTCCTAAAGGTAGATAATTTTTACAAGACTGTATCTCCCATAGCCACTTTTTCCATTGTAAGCTATTGAGTCTTTTTATTTGTGTAAGAAAGAGGACAAATGTTTGGAAGCTTGCTAAAAGAATGGATAAAATGATTGTAAGGTATAGTTCTCCTGGGAAAACTCATCTTACTCAAAAGTGTAAGCAAATCTGGACAAAATTGGTTATCTGCAAACTTAATTGAGTTCAGAGAAATCTCAAAAAAAATATCAGAAGGGATTCACACAGTCCTAGATAAAATGTCTTTTCTATCAGAACTTACTTATTCTGATATTTATAGCTAAAATAAATGTAAATTAACAATATTGTAATAACATTTAAAACACTGTTATAAGGTCTCTCTTTTAAAACTTTTAGAAGATGAACAAAAAGCAAAAAGTTGGAAATTTAACGTGACATTTTACTAAAATATTACTACTACATATTTCCAAATAACAGAATTTTTGCAAAGCTTCTTAGTATTTATATCAAGCAACATTGCTTTTCATGTTTTCATTCTGCTAGGAAACATACTTTTTAATTCTAAACTGAATTTAAATAGGAAACATTTTCCAATATATGCAAATCCAGCATTATCACACTGTGCGTTGTTAAATAATGTTTCAGTAGATCTTGTAAAAATGTAGCAATGGTAGCATAAACCTCTTCTATACAACTGAGATAAATAAATCTCTGGAGAAGGCAGAATATTCTTTTCTATTGCTGTAAATATGGAAGTGTATTAAACTTATGAACTGAGATTTGGTTTAGGAAAATGCTAAGTGCCTACTTTCACTATCAGCTAAGATAAAGGTTTAGTATGAATCATGTGCACTTTAAACAGTACTGACAAGAACAATGTATTATTAAGCATTGAACTCTGCCACGGCAAATAATATTTATCTGACAAAATATAACTAGTGACTGACATTTTCTATATTAATGTCATGTTTCATCATTTTAGAAAATGTATTTTCTTAATTCCTACAGAGTGCCCAAGGTGTATGAAGCTTTAGCAGATGTGTGAACACACACTCTCTGTTCTAAATATCTCACAGACTGACTCACATTGGAGAATATAGCACTCAGGGAGTCAAATGTAAGTGATACAAAAAGGGAAATTAAAAAGCAGTATAAATATCTGTAATGGAAAGTCATGATGTAAAGCCAAAAAGGTGACTCTTCAGAGAGAACTCAGTGGAACAATCTGAGAACCACAGGCAATATTTGAAAGTCAGCTGACAAGCCCCCTGAACCTCTAACAGCCCAGACTGAATTCCTAATCTCAAGGTCTGAGAACTGCTACTTCCATTAGAAAGAATAAGTGTTCCTCAAGGGACAGTCAGACAACAGAGTTTTCTTTCTTCCTGTGGTTCAAGACACGTGACTGAAAACCGGCTGTGCCTCCACTTCAGCAACTGAAAGCACGGAAAAGTAAAAAGATTCAGAAAGCTGCTTACTAATAAAAAAGTCAACTAATGCAATTCATGTGATTTAACAGAGAACCTGAGATCGATCTCTGTTAAAAAGACAAGAAATACATGAAGTTCATTGTAAAAAATGTATTTTCTTTTGTTCCTGGAAAAAAAGGAAGGGAGAAAAAAGTGAAGGAAAAAAGACAGAAACACAGGGAAAAAAGTAAAAAGTGGGTTAGGGTTTTTTATAAATGCAGGACTTAAGAGTGGGTCTTAGGTTCAGAGTTCACTAGACTTCAATAAATGTCCTGATTTTCTTTGGAGAATTCATGAATGGAAAGAATCAGGTATGCAGCATTACTGAAAGTTAGACCTCTTATTAAGTGCCTTCTTACAAGTAGAGATTTAAATGCACACCTTACCTTACCTTTCCATTATTTATAAAATCCTTTTGCACAATATTTTTCTGAAATGGCATGTTTGAGCTTTTGGGTAAGCATTCTCAAGCACTTTTCGTTTATCAAGATTTCCATCCCTGCTACAAAAATTGTACATATATATTTCAGATGAACTGCTGACCACAATGCTTGCCTTGGGACAGTCTATTAGCCTGCACTTGAAAGCAAACACTAGGAATTTGACAAACATGTCAGAAAAAACAAGAGTGAAATCATTAAATATATAGTTATCTATATATTTAATGCAAGATTAATGCAGAGAAAAGGTGCTAATTTGACAGTTGTCAAGTGTCAGCTCCACAAAAAGGTAGAGAACACACATTAGCAATGTCAAATCTATATGGCGTTTATACTTTCTAGAGCACAGAGAAATTGCCACATTCAGTTATGGAAAAGAATTCAATATCCACAGTGCTTTACTTCTTTGTCTTCTCTGTTGAGGTGGCTAAGAGTGTAACACAATGCTAGTTTTATATTTTCGGTGATCTTGAAAGTTTTATATGAACTAGGTTGAGAGAGCAGGGGTTATTTAAACAAGAAATTATCTTCAGCATGAAACATCTTGCAATCATATAATCTTTTACATCTTTTATACATGAGGAAAATGTTTTAAAACATGCTATGCGTCTCACATAGTTTTTGATGGTTTTGTCTGTTTGCTTGTTTTCCCACAGTGAAATCCCTTGCACACATTTTCACAATCCTTTCAACATACCTCCTATCATTATACTAGCTGAAATGTCTGTATTTGTGCTGTTACTAAATATGCAGTCCTGAAGGGCTGCTGCAAGTGCCTACTCATACACACTGCAGTAACACTGAACTCAGTCAGGATGTTTTTTCAAGTGCTTTGAAATGCCTTGAAATAGAGAAGGTATTATAGAAAAGCAAATTCTTTTCTATTTCATCCATGTAAACAGAAATCTATAGTGTCTTCTGCTGTGAACTAACAAAGGCTGCTGGGTGTGACAGATGAAATGCCTTTCAGGAGACCCATCATGAGAGCGAACCCTTTCAAATGCATCTAGGGATGCTCAGATGCTCATGAAAAAAAGTGGCCATGAGTATTCCTACAGCTTATTTCAAAAAAAGAAGAAAGTTAGGATGAGTAAGACATCAAACTAGATGAGATTGCACATGGCCTGAAAGACACTTTTGTACTTAATATCAAACAATTCTGTAATCCTTTTCTCAGTCTGTGACTAAGTGTGAAAGAGTGTATACTGATAGGACTGAATTAGGAGTGAAAATATAACAAAAAGCCACAATCAAACTGCAAAAATTGATATTGGATTTTTTTTAATAATGACAAATAAACTTTTGAAAATAAATTTAAAAATAGAGAAAAGCCTTTATCCTAAGAGGCTCTCTGTGAGTTTTGTTCAAGCAGCCTAATATAAGTCATTATTATTAGCAAACATTTTTTTCTTTTATATAACTGAATTAGCAATGCCACACTAAGTGTATTTCTGGTTAATTACCAAGAACCCTAAGGGACTTTTGGTTTACTGTTTCATGCTTGATATTGTACGTATAATCAACTAAAACAACTGCAAATGTATTTGCAATTTGCCAGCTGTTTTCATTTTTAGCTTGTGATGCACAGAGGCTGTGAATTATAACGAACAGTTCAGAAACTATGAGCATTTGTGACGTACACAACTGAAAGGATGGTAGGGAATGTATTCCACTTGTGGTATGTAATCCTTTTTCTTACTGTAAAAACATGTGCAATCAATTGTGAATTTAGAATTAGCCCTAAGTACTGCGAGATGTTCCTCGTTGGCAAAGTGCTACCTCTGACTATGGTGGTTCGAAGGCCAGGCTCTTACTATACAAACAGGAACATTAGTTCTTCATCTATGTATTTAGCATTTATGTGCCACTAATCAACACCAGAATAACAGACAAAACCTTTAAATATCAAGCAAGAACAAGAATCTTCTGCTGTGTGATTGTGTGACAAAGATATGATCTCTTTCTCTGAAGGCTCTGCCAGCCCTGGGCAGATGGAGCGTGGCGCGGCAGGGCGAGCTGTGTGCCACCCCTTGCTGGGGAGAGCCTGTGGTGCTGTAAGCCTGCAGCATAGCGTCAGCAGGAAAAACCTGCTGGGGGATGAAGTCCTGACCTCACTGAACTCTCTGGCAAAACGCCCAGAGTTTTGTCGCACAGTCCCACTCTTAGTCCCACAGAGACAAGATTTTTCCCAAGTTTTTACTACTTTAACGTACTGCACAAACCAGACACAAGATCAACCCATTCTAGCTTACAAAAGGATTTTTTTTTCCTGACTTAGGTAATAAAGCTATTGTAAATGTCCCAGACCTCAACAGAAGTAATAAATTATTTTTAAAAGTGGAATATAACTTCATATCTATATAGGATGGAAAAATGCAATGCAAGATTCTCTAAGAGTTTGCTCAATGTGATTAGTACACTGTCACTGAAAGTCCACTTAATGCTGGAGCTTAATTTGTACTTTTACTGAAATTTCAAGACAATGAGAATACTGTGAAAAACAGGTATCTTTTGTCCAGTTCCAAATTTAATGGAAAACAAATCCTGAGTTTTCTTTTGGTTGCAGATAAGACATGAAATCTAAAGCTACCAGTCATTAATGCTATGTAAAACTTATTCTATGAAAAGTTTAAATTAGTCTCCAGAAAGCTGGCACCATTCCTTTTTAAAGACATCATTTAATTTTTTATTTCAAAACCTATAAGCAGCATCTGTGTATTCTTTTTTCATATGAAACTTTGATAGTTTTAGCCCCTTATGAATCTCATTTTAAAATACATGCATTTAAATGCCGATTGGCACTTTCGCTAGAGAGCTAGGAAGAAAGGGTTTGAAGTGGAATTCTGACAGAAGAATAAACTTAATTTTTTTTATTCCCAAGATAACTGAATCTTTTCCAGATATCGCTGGTATCTGCTACTGTCTGTACTGGTAGACAGAACTATTTCTCCTTAGATTACACAGTTTTCTTTTCAGAAAAAAGCACCTAGCTGTTCTGACAAAAAAGTCTCTGAAGACTATTCAAAACCCATTGTTATTAAATGTATCAATGCTTTGTTTCACCTAAAGGTGTTACACTATTTTTGGTTTTGTATCATTAGTGTTTATTTCTGCAGCAAGACACTATCGAGAGCACAAGATTATAATGATCAATAATGAAACCATCATGTGCTACAGAAGGCAGCACATTATTAAGTCCTATTGAAAAAGGAATATCATTTGAATTGCATACAGATTTATAAAGTTGATGTTTACTAAGTTTATTCTACTTAGATATTTGTCATTGAGTTGGAAGAATTTGTTCACTGGTTTTTTTAGATGGTAAGTGTACTAGTTCTTTAATTATGCATAACAAAGTCAAGTTAGATTTTCAACAGATCAATCATTCCTTTCAAGTCTTGTATTCTGTTAAAATACTATGTCTGCTATGACCTCACATATTTTGACAAGAAAGGCAAAAATTCAGATTTGCAAAACTAGAAGAGATTGTACTTCTTTCTTTCTGACTTTACAAACAAGAGATACTTTATAATTGGACCTACCTGGGAGTAACAGTATGCAAGGTACATTTGCTATTTGTTTAACAATTACTTTATAACTTATCATCTGTCTAGCTTATCTCAACTTTTCTGTCTCTGTAGAACTTATCACAGGAGAAGATTCAAAATTCCAAATATTTTCTGGGTTTTTTTGTTTAGATTTTAATTCTTTTTTCTTTTATCAAAATCTTTGTGCAAAAACTCATTGAATAGGTAAGTGGATGTGCTCCTGTGTAACCCTGTTAATATGTTAGGTTTCTTCAGAGTATCAGGAAGACATCCTCTTACAAAACACAGATTTATGCTAGTAGGATAAAAGCTAGCTGTAGAGGTTAAGTTCGTTTTCACAGGATTTGTCTCAGGTTATAATTTCAAAGGCCCAGTATGGTGTTTGGGCCAGTGCTCTTTTTGATGGATAAAACCCTAATAACTTGAGACATAGCAGCAAGGCTAAAGCTGAGGCTATTGTCCTGTTCTAGTTCAGGTACTGTGAGATTCACTAAAAAATCTGCAAGTCAGGGAGAATATGAAGGCTCAGCTGCCAGTCAATAATTTCTTATTTTTTTCTCTGTGAAGTCTGCAGCTTTTTTCTATATATAAGCAATCCATTGCAATGTGATGAAGAACTAAGATTTCACACACTTAAAGACAAGTGATAAATTGAAATTACATGGTTCTGTTGCTAGTTTACTGCTGAAGTAATCCAAATACCTTTTCAGTTTTTGTTACTGTCAAATTAATTTGTGTAAAATGTGCCAGGAGAGAACTCTGAAAGCAAACCAGGGAAGATAGATATCCTATTATATTTTTCTTCTTTTTTAGTGCATTACTTCAAGCTGCTGCATTTCCTGAAACTTCAAACTAAAACACAGATGTGAAATAAGGCCTTTCATACAACCCACACTGCATGTAAATGCAAATATAAATGATCAAGACAATATCTTTAGTATTTTATTTTTTAAAGATATAGTTCAAACATGAGATGAATGCTACAACAGAAATGTAAGGTTTGCTTCTGCTATTATGCAAACCTTACCTTATTCTCCTTGATGAATTTATCTTAAAAATAATTTTTGATTTGGCATAAAGAATGTTATAATCTTTATTGAAATTAATGCCTAGTTTTCTTAGCCACAGCTATCCTTTCCTATCAACATGAATAAAACCTTTCTTTGGTACAACTAGGAACGGAATTCTAATTACTTCTGTATTTATGGGTATGTGAGAACTTCAGTTTATCAGTTCAGTACCATCCTGGATGACTTCTTTGTCCTAACTCAAACAGAAGAAAACAGAGAACAACACTGTGATAAAGAACGATCCAAGAGAGTGAACATAACCTCAAATGCTTAGTAAAGATGTCTAGGGTACCAAAGGAACATTGTCCAGGTGCTAGTTTTCCCCCCCAAAAACAGCCTTAGAGGTCATAAGGCCTGCACAGAGTTAAAGATACTCCCTGGAGGAGGATACATAGAAATTCACAGGTAGGCCATTGGCAGCAGCATCTGTGAAAGAGAAAGGTGGCCTAAAAGCATACTAATACAGCACAGTCTGCTTTCGCCTATGCGCAGTGGAAAGTAGACAAAGTTTACTTTTGAACAAATTTTCATGGCAAGACTGAATATTAGATAAGGAAATAGATACAAACTTTATGGCACAAACTTCAAAAATTCTCTCTGATAATACAAACATTTTGATAGCTATCAATAACTAAGAAGAGTAGACGTACTCTCTACATGACTCCATTCACTAAGTATAATCAGATCTTATGTTAATTAGGGAGTGTTTTGAGTTGTGAACTTATGCCTTCACTGAAACAAGTAAAATTGTGAGGGCCTCCAAAATTACTCTGACAATAAGTAACAGCTGAAAATGTGTAAGAGCATATACAGCATATCTGAGTACAGATCTCATGTGTATACGAAGCAGTTTCTCAAGTCCTGTATTACAGGACTTATCAGAAAACAATATATATCTAAGTGAAAACAATATACTGAGCTTGGCAAAGGGGAGTGGTTTATCTGTTTGCAGCATGAGGATACAAAGAACACAGCGGCTGCAGCAATATCAGGAACCTTTTGGGGAGCATGTATACTTTCACTCCAAAGTGCATGTCCATTTTGGTACGGTTCAGTCTGGAAGAGTAATGCGGGCATTTCTGTTTTATTCTGTATGTGGAAACCTACATTAGCAACATTTTGAAGAATGGATTGAATTAGTGGCCCATGGTTGTGACACCATTATAAGAGTCTAAAAAAAAAAAAGGGATTCTGGAATGCCTCTATCTAATCACTAAAATTGTAAAAACCATCCTCTGGTGTGTTCTTTCTTCCTGCCAAAGTCTCTGAAATGTGAAGGTAGCTATTACAATAGGTGGAGCCATAACCTGCCAAGGAGCAGTCATGGAGAATTTTGTAGGCTGTTACTTCTTCTGATCCCTCTCCTTTTTCAGTGTATTACACCTTGTCTTGGTCATAGGCTTCCCCTGGCTTTCATTAGATATAGCGTGTATACGCCAAATTTCAATGTTGGATACCAGTTTCACATCTGTTACGGAGTAGTCCAAGAGTCTGTTATTTTGGCATCTAAATTATACAAATCCTGGTTTTTAATAAGTTGCAAATTAAACCTGAATTTTAATTTGTATACTAGGAAAATATGTGAACATGATCAGGCATAATACAGAATTAAAAATATTAAACTGGTAGCAAGTTAGGATTTTTTTACTTTCTGTTATTTCTTTTGTGCATTTTTAGTGGGAGGAAGCTGAGCTTTTGGCTTTAAAACTTCTGACTGGTTTAACCACAAAAAGACCTGAGTCCCACTAAGGTGATCCAAAAGTAAAATTGGGAAGGCTGGTAGCTCTTCAGTTTCCTCTCTTGGCTGTGTACCAAGTGAAAGCTATATTCTACAAACAATAACTCTGGCAACACTGACTAAATGTTATTGCTGTTTCATTGCTACTAATACCAGTTTTCATATTGTATACAACTCTTTTCTAAATCTCAAGATTTACAAAAGAAGAATTAAAACAATTGTACTGGTTCCTGGATCTGACATTGAGTTGCAGTAGCTCTTAATTGAAACCTGCATAAAATTTCAAACCCTAATAAAAGCTAATCTGCAGTGCCCAAAGCCTCAGAGCAAGTAAATTAAAATAACTCTACCCAACTTTAATTAAGTGACATTGTCTCAAATAACAATCAAAGGAAAGGGAATATATTTTACAATTTGTTTTGTAAACATATTTACTCCTCTGTTAGTTGGCATTATTCCTCTCAGCAAATGTAACATTCTATGGGATTTACCTCTCAATAATTATTCTTATTTGTCTCTCCTGCAGTGAAAGGGAGAACAAATAACTTTAAAATTCTGCTATCAATCTGAAAGTTCCTTTGGCAACACCATGATTATGTTAATCAGAAAACTATTTCTATACTTTTATAGTTTGAATTCTTTAAAAAATCATAAATAAATCTGTCCATTCCATGCTATTTTTATAAAAAAACATACAGTTCGGGAAATGCTTTGATGGCTTTGATAACAATCAGGAATACAATTATTTAAAAAAAAGTTATGACTATTTAAAAATTTAAGATATTACTGAAATAGCTGTCATCCTAATGAATGATTCCGTTTAAAGTGGGGTGCTTTATTCATCAAGTCTTTCAAAATAAGAGAAAGAGAAGAAACAAAGTAAACAAAAAGGAGAAGTCTGAATCATGCAGTCCCTTGACTTTACTAAGAAGTACTTGTAGACATAAAACTATATATATGTAGCTGTTCGCAAGATCAGGATCTTAGTAATTGAGCTCTAATTAAATATTTCTATTTGTTCCATAACACACTTATAGAATTTGAAGTGCTGCTTCAAAAAAAAAGTGTGTGCTATTAATATATTATTATATTATTTGAGGAAAAATCTTTCTTCTCTGCCCAGGCTGAACTTTAAACATGGCCAAGTTAGGAAGATTCATGCTACCTAGTATACTTTCCAAACTCTTCCTTTTAGAACAGAGGTAATACAGATAAAGGTTTGCAAAAAAACACTTGCACAATCTGAAATGAAATTTGATACACTTTGTAATCCTCTTAGAGAATGTAACAATAGAAAAGTAGTACTATAGTAGATAAATTTACCATTTTTCCACTCTTGATAAATGTGGCTCCATCAGTGTTAATACATAGCACAGTAAACTGACAAAAGTTTGCTGTCTTATGTCCTAAATAGGGTAGATTACTGACAAAATAAAAATTGCTTTCACAGATGCACAGAATCATATAGGTAGGAAGGGACATCTGGAGGTCATCCGGTCCAACCTCCTCCTCGGAGCAGAGCCAACTCAGGTTGCTCAGGGCCTTGTCCAGTTAGATTTTTATACTATCTCCAAGAATGGATATCTTACAAACTTTCTGGGTAATCAATGCATGACTTCCCCCCATAAGGAAAAAAAAAAAAGAAAATATCCTAGTATCCAGAATTTCCCATGTTGTGACCTGTGCCTATTAGCTCTTGTTATGCTACTCTGCATCTCTGAGAAGAATCTGGTCCAGCCTTTCCTGTACGCTGTACTGTATCTGAGGACAGCCGTGAGCTCGCCTTGCAGCCTTCTCTGCTCAAGGCTGAACCAGCCCCATTCTCAAAGCCTCTCCTCTACACCATGTGCTACAGCTCCATCGTGGGGGCCTTTCACGGGTCTGATTTCCCTATGTCACTGCAACTCTTGTGCAGGGAAGCCCCAAAGCACAGTACTCCTGACCACACAGGCACCAAGTAGATGGAAAAAATCACTTCCTTCAAACAATTTATAGAAGCATTGGTAGTTCTATTAATATTATTCATCATATTTCAATAATGTTTTGCTCCTAAAATAAATAAACATACACTTGTAAATAAATAAATATGCATTGGTTTGCACATTCACTGACATATAAATATACATTTCTAACCTCTCAATACGATGCAGAATTGTGTAAACAAGTTGCTACAGTTAAATAGTCTTATTTTAGGATTGGGAGATTTAATGAGACGAGTACTTATTATACCAAAGCATTTATCTTATCCAAAAATGGAATCAGGTAGATAATAATTTCCTATAATACTGCAAACTAAAATTTAGAACTTTATTTTAGTAATCGGTGACTGAGCTTTGACAACGTTCCATGTCCAAGGAAGTAAAAATAGAAAGAAACAAAAACATTCAATGGATTTTTAAATGATGTCCTGGCAAATCTTAATATGAATGATACCATGAATCAAAATGTCCTATACAGTTAAGCCATAGAAAAGTCAGCAAAGATTCTTTTGTGCCTCATTTCCATTAAAACAAGTAATTTATGAGATCCTATATAAAGAATATAATGCTATAAATTCTGCAGAGTGGTTATCGAATATAAGGGTATTTCAAGCTGTAACTTTGAGAGAAATAGAATTGTAAGGAAACTGATGAAGAGGTATACAGGGTTCAGCAAATGATTATATTTGAATATGGAGCTCTTCAAATTAGTTAATTACAAATGATGGTATGAATCTGACAGCTCTCTGATCTCTTCTAATATTTCATTAAATCAATCTAAAATTGTTTCAACATTTCTTTTCCTGGTTTATTTCAATGTAAGTGATGTCAAAACCAGGTGTAGGCTGTTCAGCCTACCATTCTTTCCAATGTGGTTGGAAAATCCTTTAAAGGTACTTGCATTCAGAAATATTCACCAAATATTTGGATTAATAATTCATTGTTCTTGGGGTTATTACATAAATCTTATTCCATAAGCAAGATGACTCAAGCTTTTTGAATAGTACAATGTTAAATAACAGTAACAATTCCAAGTACAATAATAAAGAAAATTAGCTAGAATGCGTAAAATGTTTAAGATTTGACATGACTAAGACAAAAAAACCCAAACTGTCTGTTGGGTTTTTTACAAGTCCTCATGAGCATTCCATTGCTAAGAAACAGAGTAGACTTAATTGAGAGCTTTTAATCACAAATATTCAAAAAACTTTCTATTCTGGATGTGCTTAGAGAATATATCATATTTAGCATCTTATTTACATTAATTGAATAACAAAAAGAAGGAAAAACTTTCTGAGCATATTGTCAGGAATGCTTCAGGTAGGTAGATATGGTACAAAGAGAAAGTCCTGTCTGGATTGCTGATAGACAAGCTGCTTGAAAGATTAATTTTTATGCATTGGTTTATACTACAATCAGGCTAAATACTTTACTTTCCAAGAGAATTAGGACAGCCATAGAGGACTTTTTTATTCCCTGTACTGCAAATTTAGTTAGTCATGATAATCTAATGGACAGTGAGGCCACACAATCTTAATATCAAGGCTCCCCTTCAGCAGCTCTTGGAGTGAATTGTCATTCTCAATAGACAAGCCACCGTCCAAATTTGCATCTCACATATAATATTATCTCAAAAGGGACAAGCATATTTACCCTTTGAGGTTTATTTATCATCAGTCATAACACATAATGTCCTATCCGTTTTATTCATCATATACTTTTTACAAGTTCAAGCTGTGCATGCATGCTATTTACTACTGATAACTTCATGCTCCACAGGCAAAGTCTTTTTTCTGCTTGTAAACAATTTTACCTATTTCATTTTTGCCAGTGGCCGGCAATAAATATTATGGAATGTCATTGATTGCATATTTGCATTACACGTCCTGTTTAGACAGAGTTTCACTTCTTTAATACCCAAGAGAAAAAGCAGAAACATTACAGATCCCGTAAGAGTCACGCTACTTTCCAAGGCTACATTTATACAGTGAAGTGAAGGTGCAAGTACTGAGAGAAGGTGCAAGGTCAGAGCAGTAACAAAAAGACAGCAGAAGAAGCTGCAACACCAGCTAGCAAATAGATGCAGACAAGTCCCCAGTAGGTCATTCCCAGCCTTCACTGTTATCCTCACCTACATTAACTTTATGAGTGTAAGCACAGGTAGGTGTTTTCTTGCTAAAATCACACTTTTGTTTTGCAATGCTTGACCATCTCCTCTTGACTTCGGTCTAAACTAAGAAAAATAGGGTTTAGGACCATGCTATTGAAACTACTTGTTTTAAGCCTCTCCGAATGGCTGGTTGGAGTATGGGCACATAAAAGGGGTCACCGGGTATTTCGAGATCTGGCAGAATTCTCTGTGGGAAGAGTGTGTACTGCCTACCTACATACCTTACTGTGCAATTTTAACGCAGTTCTGTTCAGTGCTGTTAAACTCTTCCCACCTTTTGCCTTAGAGGCTGCTCCATTTCAGGGGGATATGTGATTCTTGCACTAGTTTATAGCTCATAAATGAAAGCTTCAGCAGATGGCAAGATCATCACCAAGATGATGTGCACTTTTAGGACACGTGGCATTCTTTGTTTGCTATTATGTAAGTAATCCAGAACTGTGGTAAATTATCTGCTTCTTCCTTCAACTGTCCTCTGAACCTCTCTTAGAAGACAGAGCAACTTTCATAGGCTGCAGACCTCTTGGTTCAAATATTTCCTTTACCAGCAGTCACGTACTGCACTTCACTAGAAGTGTCTTATTTCAGTTTACCTTACTGTCTAAAGAACTTGTCATATTTTCTGGTTTTAACTACTTGTATTCACTAACAGTAGTTACAGAAAGAAATACTGGGTTGGTTTAAGAAAATAATTATAACAGGCCACACTCCATTACTGTTATTAATTGAATTTGCCCATTGAGGGTTAACAGTTAAACCATTTCTGTCTTATATCTGAAAGAGATGATGATAGCCTTTGAAAAGCAAATTCAAATAACTAATAAATTCAGCATATTCATTTATTTTTAATGTAATTCTAGTTTATAGAGTTTTCTAGTCATAGTCTACAGGTTTGTGCTGCTGAAAGAAAAAATAGTTAAACAGACAAGAATGTTTTTCATATAGTTTATTGCATGAACTTACAGTACAGAATTGCTTATATGGACAATCATAAATACAGCCTCTACAGTAGTGCTGACTAAAAGCAATTTACTCATTTGAAGCTTATGAATGTAAAGCTTCTGTTAAACAAAAAGCCAGGCTCAGGTTCAATGGGATTTAGTTTTGAGAGTAAACACATTAAAAGATAGATGTATTTCTAGTAAGAGAACTAGGATAAAGACCTGGCTGAGCCAAAAAGATGTTTTATGACAAGGTATTCAACCTACCTGTGCCTCAGGTTTCCCAGGAAGATAAGGAGGATAATAGCCTTTTTGCCCTTACACTGGATTGTGAAGCTTAATTCATAAAGAGTCTTATCCAAAGCCATTAAAGCCAGTAGAAATCTCTCATTGACTTTAATGAGCTTTTGTTCAGGTCCTTTACAAGACAGCTGAAAGACTGCCATTGACTTCAAGCCCTAATTTTATAAAGCTCCTTCATATTCTCAGCTTGGAGGCATTTGGAAACATAGCAATGTAGTAATAAGACTGTTACATTTACCGAACAAATCCCCATAAGATAAAATTGAATTTTATTTTTTTTTTAATTCTGAGAGTGCTATTCGCTGCGTATGTGTACATCCAGGAATACATATATATATATCAGTTATTATATGTACTTATTAATAACTATTTCTCAGATACCCTTACATGTTGGTTGCAAATCATCTCTGCACTGCTGGATGCCAACTCTACACATTTGATCTGGACAAAGTACAGTTTATAATGACTTTTCCCTTGATTTAGCCAGAGTGTCAGATCCAGAATATAAATTGTCACTTTGTCTTTATGTTGGTATTATCCTGGCTGTGCAAGCAAAGACAATAACTGATCTGGTATAAAGTTAACCCTTTAAAATCTTTAAGAAATTTGAAGCAGCAGAGGAGCTTAATACTTGATCGATTCTTTATAACGTGTCTCCTGTATTTCTGATCTAAGAAAGCAGAAGCATTGCCAGGAACAGTAATGTTAGATTTCCTATGCAGTCGAACTACAACCTCATAGTAAAAAGGCCCTGCAAAATAGGAAAATTACCAGAATTGAAAACAAAAAGGAGAAAGTTTAAAAAGTGGTATCTTAATTATATAAGCTATTCATTATTACCTTCCTGTAATATACCAATTAAGGAATGATAAGCTAATATCCTAAAAGCTTGACTTCATTCTATAAGAATTTGAAAACAGTAACAGCTAATTGAGTAGAAATCACTATTCTAGTCCAGGTAATTGAAATAAATTTCCAGCGATATGTAATTTTTTATCCCCTTAAATAATAGTAAAAAGATGCAAGTTCTCTGAATATTTATTGGCTTCTATTCAAAACAGCTATTTTCAGCATTATGAATGGCTGACATGACATGTTTCCAAACCTGAGACACAGCAGTATCAAAGCAATAGTATTATATAACACCTGCCATTCTGTTTTGCACAGAGCATTTTTTTAAAGACAAAGTACAATAGCCATGCACTACTTAATTGAGTCCAATATTCTGAAAAGGTAATTAATATTTAAGTTTTGATCATATAGAGAGTTTCTAATTCAGCACTACCCATAGATGTACTGTTATTTTTGTAATATCAGTTAAGTTATTAATTTTATTCGAAGACATGACTAAGCAGAAAGGAAATATTAAACCTTTACAAATCTTAGTTAAAACATTTTCATTTTATTTACACACATCAGGAAAATGTCTCTCTATGCCTTAACATTCCAATTTTAGTCCTATAAAAACCATGCACTAACAAGAGATAATATAATTTATTTTACAATATTTTTATGAACTAAGTAAAGATAATTTAATCTGCCAAGGTTTTACATTTTAGAAATTCATATCTCTCCAAAGGTGCATCTAATTTAGAACTTGATTGGTATCAGGGTTTTCGCTTTATCAAACTAACCCATTAGGCCATTACACATATTGTTATTCTCCAAGAGAAAAAATGATTCTAACATCTGTTTTCAATCTGTTTTTCCCTAATTTCCTTTTATGCCCCATGTAACTCATTAAGCTCATCTACAAAACATTACTGTGTCTGTCTACGCTATATATGCCTTTCTACCATAAGATTGCATGAAATCTGAAAAAATGGTAGCCTACAACATAATCCACTTTAAAAATACACTATTTTTACTGAATCTTTTGATCCAAGAAAATATATCTGCTTTTGCAAGTTAGAATTGTGACACATGCAGCATTTAACCTAATCTCTTAAGTGACCTATATTATAACAAAATGAGAAAAATGGGTTCATGTCTTACCAGTGTGCAGTCTGTTCCTTACAACTGTTGCAGTCTTATGAGAGAAAAAGTGTTTAAGCTGAGAAGAATATACCTTCTGAATGGCTTGAAGAAAGCGATTTTAATATTTTAATTCACTTGTACAAGTGATCTCAAGAGTATAGCAGACAGAAGGGTAGAAAATGTTCCAGTAACCTAAAATCTAACATGTGTGCAGAATGGAAAAGAACCTGGAGTCCAGCATGTCCTTCTAAATACACTTTCCATTTTCTCCTACAGATTAAAATTTTCAATATTTTATTATTCTCAAGCTAGTTTCCAGCCCTGTGATGTCTTCTGCCCCTTTTTGCCTGTATTCAACGATTGCTGCTCTAATTTAATTTCAGAGGAAAATATCTATTTACAGCTGACTTGCCCATAATGTATTCATCAACACAATACAAAGGTCATTCTTCCTGCAGAAAGCTAAAGAATTCACTGTCAAAAACTGTCTTACTAGCTCTCGAAATGTGCCACTGCTGTAAGAAAAGTGACATACTATCCGATGTTAGCTAGCAGCTGATGACTAATCTGAGGTCAAAGCCTAGTGAAGGCGATTTTCTAATATTTATAAACATCAGTGAAACGAGTAAAAATCTGAAGGTATTTAGATTTACCCCAACATGCTATCTTGTGTGAAAGCTGCATGGTGCCTATTTATCTTGAGGATTTTACCTTGTATTAATTTCTGTGTGAACTGCTGTAAATCTGAAACCAATGCCCAACTGCTAAAGTTTCCTTATGCTCTGAGTCTACATTGGCAATACATTTGTAAGTGAAAAGAAGATTAGTGGCTTTATGACTAAGATTCATCTTGGGAACAGAGAGTGAGACAGAAAAGGAAGAGCCTACTAAGGGAGGAAAGAGATACCTGCACAGGATAGACTGAATTAAATCCTGCAGGAAACAACCTCTAAAACTAGATGTTAGAAATTTTAGAAAATAGTAGCAGGAAAATAATAATGAAAAATAGCAAGAAATACAAGCACAAAAAAGTGAGACAAACCAAAAGAGAGGCAATGGCATCACATACTCCAAACCAGACAGTAGGCCTTTTTTGCACTTTTTTCTGAGAACAAATTATTTCAAGTTAATAATTGGGCTAAACTTCCAGAGGCCAGACAAAATTGTAAGGTCCTTGCTGTCGTTAATTCAATTAGAGTCAGTGGGGTGACTTCTGTATGAAATAGGTATGAAATGCATAAGGGTGGAAAAATCCAGCCTTGACAACTTCCCCATGACAGCTGGTGTTTTTTTTATAATATTAGAAGAGTATTCTCTCTTAAAGACGCATGTCAAAAACTTGCATATGGAATAGGGCAAAAAGGATTTGTACTTCCACAGCAGGATGCACAGCTTATGCAACTATTTCCTGCATGCTAGATTAAGTTAAAACAAGAACAGGAATCTCCACAAAGTGTAACAAAACCAAAACCAAACCAAAACTGGAGTGCAGAGAAAGCATTTACTGTCTTCCTGATGAACAGATGCACACTTTTACCAGACAAGAAACAGATTTTTCAGGTTACGTTTTGTCTTCATTCAATATGAAAATGGCCCTATACAAAGAAAACTTAAATATTTATTTTGGGGAAAGTTTTGAAATATCTCTACCACCGTCCACAGACCAATTTAACAGTTAACACTTACTAAGCACAGTTACGGTTTCCTAATTCTTTATCCCAGCACTGGCGCTAAACCAAGACCAAGCTCCCGGGAGGGAACCATTCCAAATTACATCAGCTGGCAACATGTCCTCAGGGAGCATCTGTCAGCTACAGGGAGCTGGCTCGCCCTCTGGCTACTCCTCCAGTACGTCTCTCCAAATTTAAAATCTCCACCACTTCTCCTTCCATGTGGGGGAATTAAAAAGGGTATTTATTCTTCTTATAATAGTTAAGAGCAAACTCATTCTCCATTGACCAAGATATTTTATAAAATCTAATAATTCTCACAAAAACAATGTGAATACAATCACGATCAATTCATACTTGCTGTGTTGCACAAATGACCCAGGAGACATGCGCTGCTTTTCAGTTGCAAAGTGTAAATGATATAGATGAATTGACTTACCGGCCCAAAAGCATTGCTGTCAAAGCTGTGTCCATGGTGATCACCTTCCACCCATATATGCCCGTGTGGAACTTTCACATACTTCTTTTTGTATCCGATGGTTCTAAAAAGAATTACAAAAAATGGCTAGTCAGTTAAAAAAAAATTGTAATATTTTGTTAGGAAAATTCACATATTTATTGTCTTGGAATTTGACCTTGCATACCATCCAACACTTGCTTAAAAAAAACCCAACATGCTGAAGTCCTTTAGACTTCAAGAGTGCTACTCAAGTGAAAATATACATAACAATTTTGTATGAGCTAGTTGCACTACCAGGGCCTTTTTACTACGTTGTTTTGGCAGAAATCACATCACAACAGGGAACAAGAGACTTTTCAGCTAAATATAATTAAGGGATTCTTATTTCCATCTCTGTAGTAACAATTCTTTGAACCATCAGATTTTATCTCAGGTAAATGCCAGTGGACACGTTGCAGTCACATAAAGATATTGTATTGAGAATGCTTTTCTTCTGGGGTAGCGTTAGGTACTCATCAAAAATAGTCTGGCACATCTGAACTGACCTCGGATTCAGAGCTTGGATTCCTGTAATGCTTATGTCCTGGGGGTAGGATTTCTTCAGCTGTAACAAGCTAAACAGGATAAACTTAAAGGAAACCCCTAGGAGAAGGCCAAGTGCTGCATAAAATGACATTGATGATTCAAACATTCTCCACAGAAATTCATACTGAAGCAGTGCCTCAGCATGCCCTGATATTACAAAAATGACAAACTACAGATGAGTCCTAAAGCTGAGGTGCAGAGTATACAAAATTCCTGTATTTAGTTCCCGAGCAGCTGTCATTTTCACAATTCCAGTCTGCCTTCTACCATACATTTTTGCTTTCTTTTAGATGGGATCTCTTATTCTGCAATCATTCATGCAGGGAGGTGATTTTATCATGCACACCAAATTATTACCATGATGAAGCATTTACAAACAGGACTACAGATAGTGATACCTCTTGTTTTGGATAACCAAGTCTGTTCATAGACAGAAACAGACTTTTGATCTAGCCCAACAGGCTACACCTCCAGCTGCTCATCACTTTTCACCGTCTGGAAGATATGCCCCCAAAGCAGGAGGCAGAAGGAGCACACTCTAAAACTAAATAAAATCAACTGAAGAGAGAAAATCACCTTCACCAGGAGATTCAGCTGAACTGTGCAACAGCACTTATCAGGGATGTTCACAAGTCAAAATGGGAAAACTGTTTTTGGTGAGGTTTGTTTGGTTTGGTCAGGGGTGAGAATGTTACATGGACAAGCTAATTAATAACCTAGAGACCACAAAATATTAGATGAATAAGGAATCATCAAAAGTGCAATTTATTAACTTATTTGACTTTATTAGTCAAATAAAAATAATAATTATTTACTTTGCACGTCACAAAATCCAACCAGTGCTTTTTTGAACAGCTTTTTCTGGCAGCTAAAAGGATGAGTGTGCCAGAACTATATTCTAATGGAAGTTCTACCTATGCTTTCATTGGAAGCTGAAAAAATAATTGCCTATTTGCAGAAAAAACAGACTCTGATTTTCATCTTTTTTTAGAACAGTTTCATATTACACAGTATTCAAGACTGAGTTCCTAAACCATTCAAAACAAAAATGCAAAACTGTCCTGAGTTGGCAAATATATGATTTCTTAAACACAAAGTGTAGTTCTGTAATAATTTAACTATACTAAAAGAGCAATTTATTACTATGCAATTCCTTCCTCTTTTTTTTTTTCTTTTTTTTTTTTTTTTGTAAGAAATATGGCATACAGTCTGGACAATAAAATTATTTCTGTTTTGACATTCCATAATGCTTTGTCTCACTGATAATTTATTTTATAAAGTACCATATCAGACTATATTTTACTAGAAACATGTTTTAAGATATAGGTTGAGAGGAGTTAGCCATTAATTCTGTTCTGTCTGATTAGACACTCTGAAAATTATTAAATTAATATCTTCCATCAGTGATAAAGGCAAACAATAGCCCCAAAAATATTTAATTTTCTCTTCCATTAATCTTCCTGAATATAGAAGAGTAGATTGTGATAAAGTTTTGTACCTTTACAGACTTCATGCACAAGACTGAATTTCACCCAGAAGGGTGAAAGGATTTGAAAATTAATTCTGCTGACATGTTTACCTCATAAATGTCAGGAAAATAATACGGCAAATGCCAGTCAGTGACTTCATCTCAGACCGGACACAATCACCTATCCCCAAATAATCTCCTCCTTTATTATGATTAGGAAATCACTAACAGGAAGGGAAAAAAAAAGGAAAAAAAAAAAAAAGCTTTTGCAATAAGTACTTGGAAACAAAAATGGGAAGAATTTGGTCTGCATGGATAGGTCCTGAAGAGATTGGCAGAGACCCTGTGAAAATAGAAAGGCTTAACAGAGGTGTACAGTGTGTTCTTTAAGGCCTAAGGCAAAAGAAAAAGATTCCAGAGTGCAGTAATTATCATTGGTTGTTTTTATTATTTCTACAACATAGGAAACTACATATTTCTTTTCTACTTTTGAAATAACCATCATAAACCAGAAAAAAATTGCTAAATTTATGCAAAAAAAAAGTCTCTTGCAGTGATTAAAGAGGAATTATGTACAAATTCTCATATTGAAAAAACCAGATGATTGTACACAAGAAGTTTTGACTTAGAGGAAACAGAATTAAAATTGATGATATTAATAAAGGTATTAAGGGAATAGGGGAGAGAAAAAAGAAATGGAAAAGAAACAGAAGCAGCAGTTCTAATTGTCTACTTTAGTAAATAAGACTGCTACTGCATGGATAAATCCCTCTGTAAGCTCAGCAGATAAATGTAAAAGCTTCTGCCATTTCATGTATGGGGTATATAATTCATCAGATTTTTCCCACATGTAGGTCCAATAGAAAAAAATTCGAGATATATCATAAACAATAAGTACCTGTATACCTGTGAACAAGAGAGAGGCAAGAAAATCTATTTTCCTAAGACAATTCCTTCAAACTGTTAGTGTAGGGCAGTTATCTAGGGACTTTGCATCCACTTCAGCAATTCTCCTGCAAAAACTGTCTTGTGGAATGCAGGTTGAAATTTGAAAACAAAGTTTTACTTGAGCTTTTCACTGCATGAATTAGTAACGAACTGCAGCAATAAGCTCATGTTACAGTAAATTGGATCATCCATTACTTAATATTGGTTTTAATTTTCAAGATAATTTCATTGTTGAATTACTCCACAACAGATCAATAAACCGTTCATGGAAGCAAACCAGGCTACAGGCTTCAGAAAGCCATATTCAGTTAATGACAGTAGGTTATTTTTAATTACTGTTGCAAAGACTATGTTGACTTTTTTTAAGAACAAAAAGCCCCAAACTTATTGTTCCCTCTCCTATGAAAAGAGCATAAATTGTTTCATAATCAAAATTAGTCAATTAGTAACACTGCCCCTCTCTCACATGAATCTTGCAGAAATTAAACACTTTCATCTCTGGCCTAAATCGCAAGGAGGAGACCAAGTGTGTGTGCTACATTGGCAATATGGCTCTTGCTCTAAATGTACAAACTACCATTCATTCATTTCACTAGCTAACCATTTTAGCTAGACATGCTGAGAGAAAACTACTACCGACCTTTTTGTGCAATCCTACAAGGACAAATTACTAACACAAATTGTACAACATAATTTCTGAGAAGGAGAAGTGTTGACTCAACCCCTTTTCTTAAGGATAGCTTTGCAGGCAACTGGCATCCACTTTTCAGAGTCAGGCCCATGTAGATAAATAACAAGTATAATGATCAATACTTCTGTGAAAAATTAATACAATATAAAGTGAAAAATTACTTTGGAATGCTTCTAGCACTCTTCAACAACAACAAAACCTGAAATCCTCAAGCCAAATATCAATTAAAAGCACAATTAGCTCATGAGGAATTTTACATCAAGTCCTTGTGAGAGGCCTTTGCTACAAAGGAAATGCCGTCAATAATGTACTGTGTATTTTGAAAGTAATGTAAAAACCTATTTTTTCTTTCTTCATTGAGTATTCTTAGACTCATTTCTCTGAGTTTGCCTGTAATCTTGACCTCTGTTAGCTCTCACACATGAAGTTTTTAATTAAATTTAGAAGATGTCTGAATGAATTCTTAGGAGAATAATTGCTGTAAGTAATAATTAACTTAGCATTTGTTAATTTCGTATCTAGTTCGTTAGCATGAGTTATAATTACTGAACAATCTTTTAAATTTCAGAAAGCCTCTACTAATAAAGAGTAGTCTTTCACTTTCTGAAACGTACTGTCTTTGAAGTAAAAATATAAAAGACTGTTTAACACCTCTTACCCTTCCCATTCTAAAGGTTCACTTTAGGAATAGCACAAGCAAAGATATTAAAATACTCAGATTTTGATACATAGTATTCATGCATCTGTTAAAAACCATACTGGTGTGTGCAAAAAAAATTCAGGTTTTACACTCAAACTGTAGTTAAACTCTCACTGGCTTAAGAACAGAGTCTACAAGAGTTGCAGTAATTTTCTTGATCAGAATGTAATGAAATTACATTTATCTTTTCAGTCATTTTTACAGCAATTGGCCTGAAATTCTGGGGGTTTTTTTCCTTACATCTGAGGTACATTTTGAACCTTTGCAAAGGTTTTTTTCTCCATGATTTAATAGTTAACAGATGTACTTATATCTATCCTTGGCTGAGAAATAATTTCAATCCTGACAGTCAAAAATGAGCTCTATATGGTATTCTAACCACCTGCCCACAAGCAAGAAAAATCTGCTTTTTTAGGATGTGGTACCAGTGCCAAAGAAAGCAACTTGGCTCAGCTAAGTTGGATGAGGAATGATTGCCTTCAGTTTGATTTGACCTTGAGAAATCAGAAGGTCTCAGCAACCTGCATACCTCTGGGTGTCATCAGGGAAGAGACACCGTAGATAATTTCCTCTGTTTGCACAGGAGTTAATAAACAAATACAAACTCTTTTGTAAAATAGGTAGTCTCTATCATACTTAAGAGCAACTTTTTCCAAACAACATCATAAATTGCTTTACATGGAATTTTTCCACATACATCCATCTTCATCAAATTCACAGAATGAAAAAACGGTAAGATATTCTATTTCAGGGGACACCCAGATCCCAAGACATGAACCTTATTGTAATATATCATGTAAATTGTATTAGTATCACCACAAGAAATTTTCCACATGACACTAAACACGTTCCAGCCCCTGAGAAATCCCCTTTTTCTCTTCTAACACACACGTACAGCTATCTGTGTCTTTTTACTTTAACCCTTCCCTTATATATACTATATTCCTTTGATCACAAGCTGTTATTTAAATCAGCTGCTTTTACAAAACAGGGTTACGTATGTGAAGCAACTAAATATTTTTTTTCTGAAGGCCAGGTTAACAGACTATGTATGAGAGTATGTCAATAGGTTAGGGAATATTCTCTGGTTGTGTGCAGCTATTAACTTTTGCCTCAGAGCTGAAATGTGTTTTCCTTAAAAGCTGCAGATCTGTCAATTATTGAGAGGTCTGACTTTAAAACATGCATCCAAACTGAGAACTGGGAAAGCGCTGGAGGAGACCTCATGCTTGGGATACTGGTTCTGGAACATTGCCAGATCTGATATATTGAGAAGCGAACCCCCAAAAGAAGACACGCCAGAATGACAGAAACGGCAGAATCTGCAACAAGAGACTCCGATTCAGTGAGATTAGGAGCAACCATTAAGGAGGCAGAGATTTCCTTTGCCTATACTTGGGCAAATTTTTTCGTGTCTAAACCCTGTAGGTTTCACCTGTTGCAATGAAAGATTAGGAAGTTTCAGGAAAAAAAAATACTAATTTACTGGTTTCCTCATTCAGAACAGAAATATGATAAAAACACAGACTTTGGTAATAAATAAGCTAAGCAGCTAAAGCAAGCATGATGCTGAATTGCAAATGGTATCTTTTTCCCAGCTAAAGCATTCCAACCAAAGTGATGCACCAGTGCAGGTACCTATGACTCAGCAGTGCTAAGAATAAGTAGAAATCTGGTATGGAAAGTACGGGACATATTTGTAGCTCTGTTTTATTAATTAGATAATTTCTCACAAAGCATGTCATTCTAAACAAAATAATTATTTAGCCATTACTTGCTCCACCAGCTTCTTCAAAATAGCAGTTAATCACTTTTAAAACATACAGTATTCAGGAAATTATCCAGTACCTGCTTTGTAAAAGTTAGTTAAATTTTCAAATGCATGCATCATGTATTGCATCAGATTGCTTTTAAACTATATTTCTACCAGATGGCTATACCACACTGAGTGAGGTATGCAAACACGATTATATCACTATTTTGCAGGACAAGGCAATGCAGCCAATTACAGCATAACATTTTGAAACCAGAAGAAACATAGTCATGCAAAATTTTGCATTACTAATGCAGCTGTCCTTTATATGGGTTAATAGAACCTAGATCTCATTTTCACTAGGGCTTTCTTCATACTACATTGGCAGAGCAATGAGAACTGGGAATATTAATTCTAAGGCCAGAAGATACCAATGTGATGACCCAGTTTGAAATATGGATAAGTACCACCCTCAGAATTTCAGGCAGTAATTCGTGCAGTGATTATTAAATAATTCACTATTAATTGATATCTCAAGCATGCACTGTTAAGTGAATTTAAAATGTCCATTATTTTATGTCAAGATGTGCTTTATAAATGATACTTGCATTACAAAATATTTGATATTTTTATTATGTATCATAATTAGTACATATTGCCAGTTTCACAGACATATGACTAGATTAAAAGAACTTCATCTGAGTAAACATATAAACCTAAATTAAGTGTTCTAAAACTCTGCCATCCAAAAAGCACACTGTTTTTATAAAAATGGGAATGAAGAAAACGTCAATGCACACATGTCAGTGATAGGGAGAAATTATTTTTTGTGCCACATTACAAACAGGTACGGTCAAAGTTTAGCATAATTTATCTTGGCAAAGCCTTATCTCCCCCCCCCACCAAAAGGGAAAGTTAGGAAAATATGAAAATATATTCTGTACATCCACTCGTATATTAATAACTTTTTTGTTTTACATATGACCTGATGAACCACTTATTCTCTGCAAGCTTTATTCTGACCTACCTATTTTTTCACCTATCTATTTCATATATACAGTTAAATAGATATATGAAAATACACATGACCCACATCACATATACATCAAAATAAAATCAGATTTCTTAGGCCACATGACTTTAACTTCTGACCCCTGATCCCATATATTCTTCCTCAATGCACTCCTCTGCTACCTTTAAAATCTGTCTGATTATGATGAACACTAGTTTGGTCATCTCATTTCTTCTTAAGGCACACAAAACTACCATCCAATTAAACTACAACAAATAGATTAAACATGTTTGTCTGAATACCAACTAGCTATAGAAACAAAAATTGAATTAGAAAAACTTTTAAACACTTTATACAATATAGTTGATAGTTCATGTAACAATATTTTTAAGTCAACACTATTCACAGTTAATCAAGATCAAACAACATCATATTATTTATACTTGTTTCTTTTCTCAATATATGGCAGCGTTGTTGTTACCATATTTGAATGAAAGTACTGCAAATAGTAAGATGAGTATACAAGATTGCCTACCAAGCCTTCCATTTTATTAAAGAGATTTGTCAGATTTTGCCCTCAAGTCTTTCTGTAACAGAGTTTTTTTTCTTTTGTAAAATAACCAGTCTTTAGTTACTCCTAAATATGTAAATTAAAATATGCCAACAATGTTAAAGGCCTTTCTACAAAATTTCTTCCACTTATTCTAGCAGTCTAATGAAATAAATGTACTATTGTGCATATTTACCTAAAATGATAAAATGATTGAAAGGACAAAGAACAAGCCAGCTCATTCACTAGAGATATTAGCCTCATTTCAAGTCTGAAGTTTGCTTGATAACACCGCATTTTGTACCAGACAGGGCACTGTAACAGAGAATAGACCAGAAATAATTATAAGAGAGAAAAGATGAGAGATCATTCCTTATGAGAATCACAGAATTTATGGGATCATTGCTATAAGCAAAAGTATCCTTGACAGATCAGTTTCCCAGCAAAGGATGGTAATCATACCTCTGAATCCCAGATATATTTGACCAAAACATACCAAAGCCTTAGACTGCAAAAGAAGGAGGAATTATTGCCTCTAACTGTCTTAATATCACATAACTTCCCAGATAATTGCTCAAATTTCTGTTCAGGGCTAATTTCAACACAATTCATTTTTCTGTTCTGTTTCTTTCTTCCTTTCTTTCCTGAATCTCAAAATATCCTCAAAATACTCTTAAGCTTTTTAACAAGTAAGCAGTTATGGCGCTGCTGTTGCTCTATATGATCAATGTACATGATACAATATACCCTCTATCTCAGTGCCCTTCTCCTTCATATATCACTTTCTGGAGAAGTTTTTCATGATTTCTGCGATTCACTAAGAGTTTTTCCCAAAACTATAATTTCATTTAATCTTTGACAATAATTATATGGGGTGATAAAATTTGTAGATTGCATTTTATGTTCCTTACATACTCTATGCTTTAAAGACATGTTGTATATCTAGGGCCTAGGTTTCGCCCCTCATGATACTTTTATCCATATGTATGTATCCGCATGACAAAGGATTTTTACACAGGTGCTGGCAAGCACTCAGGGAGTTGAGTTAAAAAAGCTACAGCTACCAGAAGTTATTTTCTAGGTCTTGTGAACAGTAGAGCTGCAGCAGCAGTATCAACCAGCAATGCCAGGGGATCCAGATTTTACGGAAATAATTTCTCTTCGTGTAAAATTTCTTTGTATTCATTTGCAGTCACTTTTTATGATTCCTGTTTCCAGCCTCACATTGCCTTTCTGTATTTTTTACAACTCATCCTACCTTCCTTCAGAAACTACGTAAAAGACCACTGCAGATCACCATGCACATAACACTTAGCAGCACAGGAATTTCCCTCTGTTCCTGAGAGTTTTGCCAACATAGTCAGGAGGCATGTGGCTACCTCAAGCATTTAATATTGCTTGTCCCTGCAAAGCAGAACTCATTTTTCTCCTGCTGCTAAGAATTATCAACTAACAGCAGCTTCCTTCCCACAGATGACTTTACCCCTTTTTCCTGTAACATCTGTGTGTGGTTTCATTCTTAGGTCTTCTACGCTATTCCCTTCATATCATGTGCCACTTTCTTTTCCCTGTGTGTTTCATCTGTTCTAGCACTGGCAGCATTCTCATTTTGTGATCCTTTCCATGGCAGCTCTCCTCTACCCTTTTAGGAAAATGTAATTTTGGTGATTTTTTAAATGAAATTATGGATGATTTCTGCTAACCTGCATTTGAAATCACAGATAACTTCAGAATCTGGTCTTTCTTTTTTTTTCCTAAATTTATTAAACCTATAGCAAAATACCACTGAGGTGATACTGTGAAATACCTGTTCAAGGACCATATTCCTTTCAACATTCATATATAACTTGCATTACTGCCTCTAACTGTATTGAGAGTATTTTTATTTAAAACACGTATTAGAAAATTCTAAATCTGATATCTATATGTATTGTGCAATTTGTTCAAATTCGATACTATCTAAAGATAACTGCATATACTATATGTATGCGAATATAAATATTCCTACACACTTTTACACAAATCTGTCACTCCCATTTGAGTTACTGAAACTACTTCATTATTTTGCTCAGCACATTCTCTTAATCAGAAGAACCATAATTATTTTCAGGATAAATTGAGACAAAAAAACCCAAACCAGTAATTTTGTGTTGAAAAAAAAAGCCATATTTCATCTGTTGCATCCACTTCATTTAAATGGCTAACCAGCTTACTGATTCAGCAAAAAGAAAACATACAACATCTCATTTTTCTCTACTATCGTCTTTCACTTGCGAATCTGCCTGATTCCAACTGCCAACACTGTGCCCTTTCAAGTTAAGATTATGAAAATTACTCAGTTTGCCTCTTTTGATAAAAGTCGCATTAACCAAATGACTACTTCATTTCATTACCTTCTCACATTACTAAATTATATTGATAATTAACATGACAGGTTTTTGCTGATATCATTAACAGCTATTAACAATATCACATTATATCATATATTAGATGGGAATTATTTGTTAGATTCATTATCATTAGCTTCATAATTTTACCAAGGTAAAAACTTACTAATTATTCTAGGTCATCTAACTAAAACTATCCAACCATCGTTGTCAAATTGGAAATTTTATACCTGTAAGAACAGGAGGATAAATAGAGACCAAAAAGGTATTGCTATCAAAAAGATTAATTCTTGCACTCCACACCCTCTTTTTATTAATATTGAATCAACTGGGAGAATCACTGGATAAAATTTTAGCTTTAGACACGTTTGAAGGAACTGAAGGCAATTGTTTTGAAGTGAACAGTTAAGATTTATAGTAGTGTAAACAAGGCCAAGATTTCACCTGATACATACTTAATGGTTTGGGCTTAATGACATACTGCAGCAATACTTTCCTTTTTCCCTCTTTCAGTAACAGATGTAGAAATTTTCCTCTCAGTAATGTCTATGCCAACCTAAGAAAAGAGACGGTCCAACTTTTTTCAAGATTAAAAGTTGTGTAACTTAAAAGTTGACTCAGCAGTTAATCTCCAGCCTGCAGAATCTGCAGCTATTAAGTAAAGGTCTCTATAAAGCTCTTCTTGCTTCAACTCACTTTTTCTCCTCATCCAACTCCTCTCCCTGAGCAGTTCTTCTGCCATTTCTTCTGCCACAGAAACTGTCAAGGGAGAGGCTGTAGCCTGACCTTTGGATACCTACCCTGTGTGTTTTCTCAGCCTCTGGATGGAGGTCACTGGCCATGCCAGCCTTCCAACAAAGATTCTCTGTGTGTGTAAATGTGAGAGGAGGAGGAGGGGAGGAGAGAAAAAACTTTCAAAATTCTTTGTATCCCAGAGGGGAAAATCATGGCATCTACTGCCATGGAGAAACTCGTTGGCCTGTTCCTCTTCTGAGGAAATGGTGAATGGAGAATAGCTCTCTTTTTCAAGAAGTGGTGATAGAGGCAGTCACAGCAGCAGTGCCTCTTCATCGCTGCTAGAGGTCACTGGGCTAGAGGTTAAAGCTCCTGTATTCTGATTTCTGGATTCTCAGCTTAAGGCTGGTTGAAGCCCAGATACTAGGCATAAGCAGAGGATGAAGAGAAATGTCAAGCCCAACTGCTGAGGCCAGATCATTGTGCAGCCAGGGAAAACTATGTAATCAAGGAGGAAAAGGCTTGCATAGAGCTGTCGTTCCAGACTTCTGATGTAGCTATCCATTTTATAATATGATATTACTGCGTTAAAACACAGACAAACCCTTCTGGATAATCACAAATCAGGCCTTTTCTCCTCCCAGGAAGGGTGCGCTAACTGGACTGGAACGAGTCTCTCTTTGTTGCCTGCTCTCTTTCTGAATCTCTTCCAATTAAATTTCAACCAGCTCTTTCAATCCTCAACTCACCTCCTGGAGGAATGGCGGGGCAAAGTCACCATGAACATGTTTACAGCTTGGTAATTATGGCATTCTCCAGCAATAAGAAAGAGGGGGATCAAACCCGACTCAGAGTTTACAAGATGTTAGTTGTGCTCTTGATTGCATCTAATTTGGTGTCTAGGCATTGTCTGCTAAACTACCTGGCGCTTCTGTCCACGTGTAGCTGCTTATAATAAAGTACCAAGGAACTACCAGACCTCTGCCTGGGACAAAAGTGGGACTGATGGCAACGAGTCTGCGTTTAGCTGAGATTCAGATGGTCTGGATTGTACTGAGCCCATGGAGCCTGAAACAAGGCACTGTGCTATACAAATGAAAGTACTTTTGAAGCACCTTCTATAGAGAGAGCAACGTTCAGCACGCTCTAACCAGTCCTGCCAAGACTGACAACATACTGGCTTGCTGATGTAAAAAGGCCTTTCAAAATATTTTTTTGAAGTTATCTACTCTGCAAAGACTCCAGAACAACTTAGTCAGGACTGAGAGAAAGTAAGATCCATGACTCTGTAGAGCTTATTTAATAAATAGTGACGATTCTGCAGAGTTTCTCATGTCAGAATGGCATTTGCAACTGCTAAAAGCAGTTTTAACACATCACAAAGAACAATACCCCATCTTTTTTTTTTGGAACCTGGTAAGAAGATCAGCATTGTGAATAGCTGTCTCAGTTAAAATCAGATTCTTGCAGACCTGTGACTGCTAAAAGAGTCTGGCAATACCTCTGCTAGCTCCAACTGTAAGAAATAATTCCCCACCCACACACCTTTCACACAGAAGCTAATTGTTATACTTTCTTTATTGCTTAGCACTAACTAAAGATATTAAAATCTCCTAATCTGCTTTAGGCAGCATATCCAAAATGTGGAACCTTAACTTAATAAGTGCTTTCAAGGTGTGGGTTTTATTTTTTAATTTATGGAAAGGGGAGAGTTGTTAGTCTCTGTGCAATTCTCTGTGCAAAGCCTGAAACTTCACATGTTTCCTTCTATTAATGTTTGTTAGGAAAAAATATGAAAAGATGCTTTTTATGCTTTTCCTTTAAAAGTGTATTTTCTCTTTTAAAGGACAGTACTATCAAAAAGATAATTGAGAAACTTGCAAGTAAGCCATTAAAAAAAATAACTCTGTATTATTAAATAAATGTATATTTTTGGTACAAGTTATGATTATGAGTTTTAAAACTCCCAAATATTTCAATTGTTTTATCTCAAATATGTAAGAAAACTTATTTATTAGTAATGAAGAAGTGTTAGAAATCAGAATGATACTTTCTGCTGTGAAAAAATCGGAAATAACTGATGTAAAATCAAAGTAAAAGAGTTACACAGTCAGAATAGATTTTATAAATGTAATGTGACACCTGTCAAAATTTGGAAAATACAATGGAAACTAAGAACAATATGAAATTTCACATAACATTCATCACAAGCTTTCCTGAAATTTCAAAAATAGACTAAATGCAAGAAAGAAGTGGGTTTATTTATTTATTTATTTATTTATTTTCAATCTTTGTCTCCTGCAACAACAGCTGTTGTTATAAAAGCTTGGTTTGGATTTAGACTTGCCTGATTTTAACCTGAAAAACTTGTTCCAAAAAAATCTAGAAAACAACAGGTTTCATATGGTTTCTGTTAAAAGATATGAGCACATATATGTGGATCAGACTGCAGAAGACACGTACTTTTGAATTGGTGATGCTCTTTCAGAGTGCACCTTCAAATTACAGTTTTGCAAGACTCTTCATCCTTTGAGGCTTCTCATCTCTTGTATAGATACAATGAAATTCATCCTTGCTTTAAAGGTTACTTATATTCATGGAAAGTTGAAGTGACCTATACTACAATTTGCAATTGCCAAGAAATATTTTTTAAAAGAAATTTCCAGGTGTTAATTTTTTTCAGCATTATCAGTGTGTAACATAGTATAAATTACTACTACTGAAATGCCTTGAATCATGGTGAAAGCAGTGCCAATCAATATGCAAATAAAAAACCAAAATATAATAAAACAGTTGTAATACAGACTTATCTGAAGCAGCATTTAAATAATTCCAAAACAAATTTTCAAGGGAAAAAATATGTGACTTTCAGGAGCCTTTATGATGAAACTTTTTTCAAAAATTGCATTTTGGCTTGTAAAATATTTCAGTTATTTTTTTTCCTGACCAGCCCTATAAAATCATGTGATTGGAGAGAGGCTTCATTTTTATTTTTATTGGGAAACCTCCAGTGAAAGTTATAGAATACCTTTATAAAATATTAAAATATTATAAAATATAAAGAGTGTTTAGCATTTTCTCCGTCGCAGCTACGTTAACTGAATTTAATAAAAAAAAACTGAACTGCATGTTATGAGAAAATTTAAGTAACCAGGAATGGGTTACTGCCTGTCCATAATAAACATGCGCTGATAATGTGTAATTGTTACTGGACTAAATATTATAAAGCAACATGCTTAATTCTAATTCACTGGCTAGCTCCATCCTGTCTTCAGCTGACCATGCTATCCGGCATGAATCCCTGTGTCCCTATGGACACCTGATGGTGCCTCAGGTTCTCACTGAAAATGCCCGTAGAGCACATGGCAGACTAACCTCGATTGCCTGGACATCTTACCTGCCCTTGGCTAGGGAGCTTCCAAATCTCCCAAGAAGGATCCCACTACTACATGTCAATAAGCCAAAGTTAGATAATAACAACTATCTGGGTCCTTATATGCCCATCTTGCTCACAGTGCATGCAGATGTGTACCTTGGTCCACCTGGGGAGCAGTGAGGCACTGTATTTTCTTTCCCTATTGTCCCCAAACCTCACTGCAGTGTCACACCCCAGGTAATCTTGGTCTAGAATAAAAACCTATGACCTTCCACAAATTGAAGCGTTGAAGGATTCATGTATTCAAGAATTATCCAAGTTGAATTCAAAGTGTGTCTATTCAAGACACTTTGTTCAAAACTTCAAGCAAGGCAAGGTGGATAAAAGAGAAGTTTTGCTTGAAATGAAAGGCTGTCAATTTATTTGTGACTGATACACACTGCTCCAAAGAGACCCTTGAAATAATTTCAAGTAGTAGACATAAATTACTGAATAAAAAGACTGAAATAATACCATTAATTTAGTTTTCAAATTTTAAAAAGAGGTATCTCTAAGCACTTTTTTAATAATTAAAGTCACAGGTGCCTAATTCCATGATTTCTTCACAATTCTAATTAAACTCATTAATTAAATAATGTTGGTGCCTTCATGCCTGACAGTTAGTACAAGCAAAGAATGTAGAGATCACAGCACACAACAGCTGGTTTTAATTTCTAGCCAACTGTCTAAACATTAATGCAAAATTCAGGTTCTTCCTCCTATTTTTAATCTTAGCTGAAACAGAAAAATGAGAGAGAAAAAACTCTCTTTTTCATATTTCAAGATATTATAACTTAAATTACAGGTGTGTGCATGAACATCTGAACATACACATGTTTATTCAGAGGGCTAGCATAGCCACCTTAAGCAATCTATGTGCTGGATAATTTTTCTAATATTTCCTTCCACTGAAGAAATTTTTTGTCTTGCACTACAATCCTGTAGAGCATTGAGCAAGTGAGTAGTCAGCCAGAGTGACTGGTGATTTCTGTCCCTTACTGCAACTCTATGATTACTTTAAGGGGAAAAAAGTGATAAGCATGAATGAAACAAATACTCAAGTATTTTTATTCTTAAAAGGAGACATTCTCTACGAGGTTTCTACAAAGAATTATTATTACTGAAATAAACAATTATAATTTGAAGTAAGCATCATGCAAACTCTTTTCTTGATATTAGATTCATATCTAAACATAGATACTAATATTTCTTGGTGTTTAAGTTTAAGATAACATTACAGTATATCAAAAAGCATACTCATCATTAATCTTTCATGAAGAGTATAAGAAATGCCTTATTTCTGGGTCTGAGCAGCAGTCCATGTAGCCCTATAGTCTGTCTCCAAATAACTGCAAAAGCAGACAGTGCCCAGGAAAAGCATGTTAGCCTGACGACTCTCCATGAGCATAGAGATTTACTGTATCAGAGGTATTTGATTGTACATCGTTGTCTACTTCTTTTAGTATCCATTTATTGATCTGTTATCCATGAATTTGTCTAACCCATTTTTGAACCTGCTAATACTGTCTGTCTCCACAGTCTCCTGGGGCAACAAATTCCAGTTGACTATCTGCTGTGTAAAGAAGTACTTTATTTTGTCTGTTATAGACCAATCTCCCACCAGTCTCGTCAAATGCCCCCAGCTTTTGTCTTGTGGGATTTGGTGAACAATTCAGCTCATGCACTGCCTTCACAATTTTGTAAACCTTAGGTATTTCTCCCCTCAGCCTCTGCAAACTGAAGCTTTCTCATGTTTTCAGTTGCCAATGTCAGGCAACTGAACCATCAACATTGTTTTTGTTGTTTTTCTCTTTAACCTCTCTCTACGTCCGTCTTTAAAATCATGTCTCAAGAAGCAAGAATTGAAAGTATCCTTTAGGGGTTTTATATTCCTAGCCTGTTAAGGCAGACCTGTATCTGCTGAATATTTTGATACTTTGTCAGTGTCGGTATTACAATTTAGATCAACAGTGGAAACCTAATAAACAGAAATGCTTAATTTAGGAATAGTCTAATACTTTTCAGAGCAGCCTACTATTTGCCACATGAGCCCGTCTTTAAACGTTTTTTTCTGAAAGAGCTCAGTTACACACAGTCCAGTATTGGACAATAGTAAAGAAGTGCTTCATGTAGCCTAAAAAGATTTAGAAAGCTGATCTTTGCTCTTAGGAGTAGACATTAATAATAGTTTCTTTTTTTCTCACAACACTGGAATTTCATGTTGCTTTGTTAACAGGAAAACCCTGCAAAGCAGTAAAAATTTCAAACCAAAGATCCTCAAAGAAATAATCTGAATCATCTACAAAAGGAAAGGGCATTGTCCTCATTAAGACTTCCACAGCATTCGGTGACCTCACCGCAATGAGTCAATTGATGTCTCATTAAACTGGTGTATTTCTCCCATTCTCCTTCTCCCCACATATGTTTTTGCATTTAATGTTACTAAACCAAGAAAATGTTCCTTCAATATTAATTCTTGAAAAAGCCTTCAGAATTATTCTTTGACCATTTTAAATACCAACAGAGAACCTAATCCTGTGTCTGGTCATAGCAGCAACTTGCTTGTCATCATTGCCTTGTATGTTAGCAGGAACACAAGTATGCTGAATGCTTTATTGAGTCTTGTATTGTTAAGAAATACTTGGAAGTAGGGGAATTTTGGGGGGTTTTTTTGAGCCACGAAGTACTACACAGGAAGTATTTCTGATTTTGCTTTACATAATCTTGCAATATGAGTAGGAAAAAATAGAGATATTTTTGTATAACAACGGAGAATCCCAGCATGCTGGTATTTCTGGAAAGAAAAGTGCTATCAGGATGATCAGATGGTTCTAAAGAAGTGAGAGTACAGTGACAGGATGCCACAGAAAAGACTTCTAATCATAATAGCCTGGGACAGACACAAAACTCCAAATTCTTATTTACAAACAACAGAAAAGAAGAAAAAAAACCCAGTCAAAATCAAAACTTTCTACTTATGATGGTCAGAAGAGATGCATAATTTAGAATCAAAACACAACAAAGTATATGTTCCTAAACATATTTTGAAATGATGGATATCAGGCTCTGCCTGCTTTAGCAAAGTATAAACAGTCAGTCATCACCAAAAGCTGAATCTGAGGTACATGCAAGAAGAAAAAAGGATCAACATGGAATGTATCAGTCCTTGAACATTACTTTGAATGTTGACATTACCTTTTGTCAATATACTTTTAAAACTGAAATTTTATAGGCATCCTGCAAAGCAAAAGGATCAAGAATAAGACTTCTAGTCTAATGACTTGTATAATTAACCTATTTAAAGATTACAAACTTCAATTTTAGTTTATTAACATCAGATTCCATAGGTTGCTGACTCAACACAGTGGAAAATGTTTTCATGTCCCCACAGGAAGTCTACTATTTCAGTTGCCTTCCCATTTGCATAAGGATGAAACAGATGTCTTTCGCCACTCTGAGAGAGAAGAATGTTAGCCATGAATAACATCCATAATTAAAATTTCACCAAAACCAATATATATTTTTAACAGCAAATCATGTAGGAACTCTGCATTTTCTTATTTTAAAAAAATTTAAAAATCAAAAAATGGCCCCATTACTTCCAGTGATTTCAGAGGGGGAAAAAAATGGAGACCCATTCAGTCTGAATAGGTTGACACTTTAAATGGATCTTTTGTTGAATAAAAAAATTGTCTGGGACAAGAAAAAATATTTCCCCCAATAGGTTCTAGGATCATTCAGGGAGAGACTTTGAACCCCTTATTTTGGGCTAGCACTGTGCCAGTCAACTACGATTGAGTAGAAAAAAGTGACATTACAAAAAGGACTCAAGTGACCTGAACCAGTTCTTGGGTTCAGAGAAAATGTCCATCAGTCACAAACACCTACCAGGTTAAGGTGATAGACAAGAATAAACATATTAGTTATAAAGGCAGATGGCTAAAACTAGTACTGATAAAGCAGTGAGTTCAGTAAGTCGCAGCTGCCCAGTATACTATGGTATGTATTTTCCCTGGCACTTTTCTTGGGAAGCATTTCAAAGGGCTTTGATGTGAAATGGGAAAATCACTTGAAGTTTGGGTTATTCATTTTGTTCCACATGTGGCAAGAATGGTAGCACTTGTTCACTTTACAGAGTTATGCGGTCCTAACCAAAATGAGGGTCCTCATATGCTTGTCATTTTGTTCTGGAAACAATATAATTAACTATAATATAACTTCTGCATAGAAGACTTTGCTATCCGTATAGAGAAACTGGCAAAAGTTAGGGAAGAATGAGCACTATTATCCACATTTAATAGACTGATCTGAAACAAAGAATGATTGGTTTGTGCAAGGCTGTTCAACAAAACTCAGATTTCCTAAGTGCCAGACAAGACTATATCTTCCATATTTGACCATTTGTATGGCTTTATTTATAAAGATAATTTTAACTGTAATTTTTCTCGAGTTTTTCCATCAGTAGCTGTTACTATAATACATTAAGAGAAAATAATTTGTATACACTGTTCTAATAACTTAGCTGTACAATAACTTAGCTGTACAGTCCCATCTGTTCATGTTTGTGCTTCAACACTGGAAAAAATCAGTTTTGTCAGAACCAGGGGCAATGGACCATGAACAGAAAAACAGAAATACTAATATTATTATTAATATTAACATTACTTCCACAGGCTTCTTTCTTCAAGGCCATAGACTAGTTTATTTGCAGGGGTTTCTCGCACAGGAACGAAGGTACATCACAACAGAACAGGAGGTAGGAGAATAATAATGTGGTTTTGGTGCCACACACACTGAGCTAGTCAAAAGTATCAGCAGCAAGAGCTTCTATCTTGGATTTTGGTCCTTGCTCACCTCTTCATTGCCCAGACAGAGATGCATTATGGCCACTGGGAATGTATCTGCATTAAGGACAAAGTACTGGCATATACCAGAGGAGCAATCAAGGGTCTGCATATGTTGCTGGAGGGTAGGGCTGGGATGGGGAGACTCCTATCCCAGTTGCGATTTAAAAAGCACATACCTCTAATCCCCAACAGTGCAAGGGGAGACAAGGGACCCAACCTTCCCTGCCTTTCTTTCAGATGAGCTGCTCCAGCACAACTTCCCATCAGTCATAATCTGTCACTTCCTCTGAGCATTAAGACTGTAATTAATTCCTCATGCCTAGCTATGCAAGGAAGTGGCACTGTATAATCCCCAGCGAGTCGTTCTCCCTGTCATAGCAGAGGATCTTTACAAGAGAAAGAGAAATAATCTGACAGACATGTGACAGCTCAAAAAACCCTGTAAACATCTGCTTCAAAGCAGAAAAATGCACATGTGAATTTCTTTAGAGGACAGCTTAAGAGCTCTATTATATTGCATTGGCCTTTGAGACAGAGCAAGTAGGGAAGTGTTGCACAGGAAAGTGAAACAGATTTGCCGCCAGGTAATTGCCAGCTCTTCCTCCTATTCAATGAATTAGTTAATATCTATTTTAGGACAGGGACAATCATACTTTGCTATCTCCTACTGGGAAAATTCCTAAGACATAAAAGCACATTATGTGTTTTTCTCCTGCAGTACATACCCAGTTCATTCTTCAGCTTCTCACCTGATGAGTTGCAACAAGCACCTCACCATGGAAAGTCAGTAGAAAGCAATAACCAGCAATACAGCTGGTATGTCTGAAATGATCCTCATATCTAAAAAGCTACCTGCTATATCGCTGTGGAAATACTACAGCACTTGCTGTACTGAGAAAAAGCAAAGTATTAGCAACATCAAAAGTATCTAACAGCAGAATTACTGAGGAGGAAGAAGGAAGCAGGATTTCTACCCCAGCCTGCACTGCTAGAGCAAAGGAACTTCTCAGTTATACCAATAACAGCTTAAAAACAGATGTTCGGAAACCTGGAAATACAACTGATTAAGTTCACAGCAGTCAAACCAGTCATTTCTATTTCAGACTTTTGTTGCTTTTCAGGAATGCTTTAGTTCTTTCTTCTTTTTTTTTCTTTTTTTCTTATTTTCCTCCAGGCCTTTATACTTCCTTTCATACGCTTCTCCCCTTCCTTTATACTTCCTTAAGGGAAAGGCTAATAAATGTTAGACCTGTTCCCCAATGGCTTTTAGGTTTCTCAACAACCCTAAGAAATACTTTTAGAGACAGCATGCACCTAATAAGGGTTGAGTGGGGTCAGTACAATAAATTCTTAGTGCTCATTGAGATCAAACACACCACAAAACCTTGAGCACTCTTTCACTGTGATATAGCCCTTCCATTGAACCATACTCTTAAGCTCCATGTCATCTGTTCTCTCTTCATAGAATGCCATTTACTCGTGACAGCCAGCAAAAGATTCCTCCATACTTCAGCGATGCAGCCATTCCATACATTGGGTTACAAAGATTTGCTTTGTGAAAAGCACATTAAAGCATGTTCTTTATCTGTAAATTCCTCTGCCAGCACAGCTCTCTGTTGCTGTGCATATCTACTTCTCTGGAATGACAGCCTTGCAGATAATAAATATAGTGGCTCTGAGAGGACAGTAGTAGAGGCACCAACAGCTAAAAGATAGGTGATAAGCCATTAAATTGGCAAGAGCATTGGATTTTTCAGGCTGAAGATATTAGAAAAATGAAATATTGGGGGGAGCAGGAAGGTATAACTTCAGACTTGCTTGATATTTCTGTGGTCAGAGACTATTAGGAGACAATACATTCACAATGCATAATACACATACCATAAGTAGACTTAAAGTGCAAAGAAATGGATGGTAGCTTTTGAACACAGTGAAAAAAAACATGAAAACACTATTCATGTCTGGAATGGGTAATTCATAGCATAAGCTACGAGTAAGGGAACATTTCCTGGGTCCATAACAGTAGCATTTATTACCACTACTATATCATAAAAAAAAAAGAAAGTACAAAACATAAGGAAGACAGACAGCACCAAGGAAAATGAAATACTTCAGAGTGAACTTTCTAGATCTAGATTAATAGTAAGAAACATGATATTTTATAGACTGGTCAGTAATAGGAATGGACAAATACATAATGTTCTGATGTATAGAACATTTGTATTCAGTTGATACTTAGATGATACACAAGGTACAATTACAGTTCCTAGTTTTCTGTAGATTTCCATGAGATCAAGTTTTCTTAATATAACAAATCACTTCAGTCTCATATTTCAATGTAAAGCATTTATGGCAGTTATGAAACTCAACACTCGGTCTGTGAGTCTGACTGCTGTAGGTTCTGAAGATGGATCACATAAAAGTCTTCAGTCCCTATTCAGGAAATACAACATATGGAATGAAGACTATACATTGCTTTAGCTTTGCAAAAAATATGGAATTAAAAGAACAGGAAAATAATTTGCTCCATAACAACCAGGAAGCATTTAGGAACTATTTACCTCCATTCCTTACAAGCCAGCAAGCAAACAAGCAAACTATGCCCTGCTGTATACTGCTGCTACAGGAGTCCCAATAGGTGCATCCCTATGAACCATGTTGTTATTACAGCTATCCCTCTATGAACAAATTGGGAGTTCAAGAATACTGAATCCAGTGAGAAGTTTTCCTCTCTTATCAAATGTCTAGCAAATCACAGTGTTTCCTGTACATTTTTGGAAGTCCAGAGAAGGGTTCTTGAGGACTTGGTTGGACCTACTAACCTGCTAGAAGCAGGAGTGGCAGAGCTAAAGAAGAATTTCTCTAGTCCTTGCATGTTTTCTGCACAGATAATACTCCACTAAAAAAACATCAGGCAAATACTTGACTAGTCTGATTATTAATAGCTAATACATCTTCAGTGAGAAAACCTCAAGAAAAGTCTGATTTTCATATTTCATCACCTCTCATATCAGCTCTACATTTTTATGCCTGTTTAATGCATATTATTAATCAAAGAGTTAAAGGAGAGAAATGACAGAAAAACGTAAAAAGATAAACTGAAGAAACACCAAGAATATAAACAGGACACTCACTTGTTCAACTACATATTATATTTATTTTCAGTATTGTCTGTACATGCTTAGCAATGTACAAATATGAAGACAGTATCTTTACCGCAAAGGGCTTAAATCTTATACACTAACATAACTTTCTTGCAAAGTTGGATGGCTCAGAATAGAGAATCTTCTAATTTCTAAATCACTGGTTCATATTCCTCCTGACTTTACAGATTTAAATCTGGCCTACTATCTGGTCAGAAAATATTTTTGGATATTTTTTTCTGCTCAAAAAAGTCACTACCATGAGATGCACTCTTTTCAAAAGTCTTATCAGCTACCAAAACCTGAATAAGCATAAAGCCTAAAACATTCTTCAGATTATTGTCTTATCTTCAGGGCACTAATGGTCATGAGATATGGGATATAAAAAGTAAACTAGATAGTGTCTATTCAACCTTAAGAAAAATGTTTAAAAAATACTTAAGGATTTAAATACACGAAAATAAAGAAATTCAAAGTTATAGACCACATAGCTCCTTCTTCTCATACATTACATATTCAATACTTTTTTACTACATTACATGCTTTTAAAGGACTCACACCTTATTAGAAATGTGCAATATGGCACAGTTATTGTTGCTATGGGAACTATAATACTAAACTTTCTGATTTATGTACACACATTCTCTGATATAATGCTTCTTCCATGTAATATTTTGTAACAAATTTTCTCTTTCCCCACCAGTCTTCTATGGACTACTTTGTCACAAGAGGTAAATTGCTCTCCCTGGGTGAACCTTTGCCCTTTTTTAAGTCAATGGGAGTTCTACTGTCAGCTTCAGTGGGGGCCATCATTTCATCCCAGACCGCTGCACCAAATACAGTTGCTTAGGAATATGCCCTGAAGATCTGATTCTGATCTCACTTATGCTGAACAGAAAAGTGGAGAGAGAGAGAAACAGAAAAAGCATGAATGCAAGAAAGCAAGACAAAGCAAGAAAGCAAGAAACCAAGCAAGTCTTCTGTTCCATTTCAGATTTATATGCTTTATATGATTTCTTTGGTGATTTTCCCATCATTCAGCTTAATAATATAAATCCAAATTTAATATAATCAGGATAGTTCCTTATGTCTCAAGAACTAACTGGTCTGGTTTCTGTCAATGATCCCTTGTCTGTTCTTTTTAAAAACGAAGTCAGACATTTATTAAAGCTCTAAATATAAGTTCAGATGTGATGTGATAGCTGGGCATATCTAGAGGAAATAGTGTCCAAAGAGAGAGCATTAATGGCAAATGTTTTGACATCAAAATTTATGGGCCTGTCTGTTTTACTTTGCCATTTACAGACTCTGACATGGAATTTCTCTACTTCAGTTGAGCATTTTAAGGGGCTTAGTCACCTTCCAATTATCTGTGAGTGCTGTACAAATGGACATGCACTCAAGCTTCATGGAGGCCTGCTCAGATCTGATAGGAATTCTCCATCTAGCCCTATAAATGTGTATGTGTGTGTGTACCTATATTCCTATATATACACTCCTGTGTGATGCATAAGAATTACGTATTCCCTGGCTATCCCAGTCCCAAATAAGGCCAACTAACAGACAGTTCCCTACACAGTAAGTAAGGAGATAGAGGTCTCAGAATTTGGTACAATTTTTAAAAAACAGTGAGTTTTTTTAACATGAATGAGTAAGAATATTTGATTTGTAAACTCCTGCGAGTGATTCTTGGAAGACTTGACTATGCACACTTCACAATCAGCAAGAGCTCTGGATATTTATCACCTTTGAAAATTGAAGACTACGTCAATCTCCAAATGTCAGGCTTCTTTTTAATTTATTTGGTTTTTATATCTTTTAAGAGGAGGAAGATGAATGTTGGGGTGAAAGTGATGGATAAATGAGAATTATAAAACTACTCTCTCAGCCTTATCTGACATACATAAGAAATAGCCTTTCAGTAAACACCCTCCTGGAAGACTGGCGTGCCTGCAAAACACACAGTAGAGCAGAGGACCTTATGTGGTAAACTCTTTGGTGAACTCTCCAACATATAATTGAACAGTATCTGGCAAAAGAGATATTTAATATTCCTGGAACAATCAGTGAAATGCATACAGTAAAGGAATATACTAGAATGGTTTCAAGGAAATAAGTTTAAACACGAAATGGATTTTATTCTTACATAATCTTTACAATACATAAAGCCTTTAGAAAACAAAAAGGAGATTAGAAATACTGAAAAGTTAAAAATTAACCCTGTTGTAAAATCCATAAGGAAAGCTAACTTTTTTTTAACTTTGTGCCTCCTGACAATAATACAAATCTTTCAACCTTCAAATATCTACTCCTTTTACACATAACTCACTAACATTTAAACGGCTTGAAAAGAACAGATAAAGACATCAAAGGATCAAAAAGCTGACAAGACTACATTATCTAATGTATGTCATACTTACTGGTATTTTAAAATCTCAGCATCTGTAGTTTTCTATTGTACACTCAATAAACTGGTCGAACACAGTTCTTAGCACAGTTCCAATTGACTGTTTTGTTAGATCATGCTGCTTTTCCTCTCTAGATAAACCCAGATGATTCTTTATTAAAATTCTTTAAAACTTACTTTTAAAACTTAAGTATTTTAGCTGCCTTTTTTCTGTTATTCACTTAAACATTTACTCCTGATGTACGGTAACAGACTCTTTCTTCATTTGCCTGATGTCTCACACAAACTGACTTTTGTGCCCGCTGTCTGAAGTTAATGTCCATATTATATGGTTTTCTTTCATTATATGCATATGATATTTAACGCAGCTCTACGTCAACATTCTAAGAACTAATTAAGATATAGTATACAAAAGTGAGATACACTTACATGTAAGCAATTTACAGCATACCAACACCTCACTGTCCTGATGTTATGCCCTGATACATTAAATTCATTGTCACCATTACTGTTCATAACCATTAAATGTCAGATTTTTCTTTCCTTTTTTTGTGTATGAGTTTGGGCCCATGCCTTGTCTCATCACTGTTACACATACATATACAACTTCCTCAGACCCAAACTCCACCTTGTTACACAATCTGCGCTTATCCATCCATACCACCAAAGTCCTTGTATTGTATGCATCAGCAAAGCAAATGCTGAGCTGCCTTACGCCAGCCAGCATCACAGAGCCTGTGCTGAACCTCTTTGCTGAGCTTTGACGTTGCACTTATTTTGTTCCTCATCCTCTGGGCTCAAAGACCTCCTGCCAGATAGTAAGACAAAAGGGAGCAGACAAAAGATTTTTAACGGTAAAAATCATGGGCTTCCTGAGTCACTTCAGCCACCCAGATCACACTGTGTACTCCAAATTCTTGTTGAGGATAATCTGGGCTTCTCCTCCCTTTGCTGGAAGGGAGGCTGGGTTCTAGAGCAGGGAGAACTGGGTTGGTTCTTAAACCCAGTTTATGAGTCACTGGTTTGAGGCCCATAGTACAGCTTTCAGTAAAAATATATTTGTGCATAATTTGTGTCTGAATTAGAAAGTTTTAACAATTAGAAAGTCAATGTTTAATTGTGTAACACTGTTTAGGGATTTGTATACAACCCTTAGAAATTCTGCAGGTATCCAGACTACTATTTTCTGCATACCACTAAAGTTTGCTGTAAGAAAGTGCACTGGTGATATCTGTCTCCATTCAAGGTTTTTCAAAATAATGACCTCCTCTGAATTTATATTTTGTCTTGGAAAACTGGGAGATAAGTGGTGCAGGCTGGCTGCAGATGTACATCTCCACTGATACAATTTATTCTATTACAGTCAAACTCATCTTGTCACATTGCACCAATATCTCTGATTTTTGCAGCACATGCCTGGCTCTTTCTCAGACATTATCGCACTTCATATGCCAGCAAATTTTGTAGCAACTGACTGAAAGGTGAATAGTATATATTTGGCATATACAAAATACATAATACATTTACTTTTCATTACACCACAGTGCTTGACATGCATTTTATTCAATCAAAATCCATAATCATTATTTTTTAAAAATTTGTTCAGTATTTTGTCAGGGTTATTTCCTTCATTATGTTCATAGTATTAGTAGTAGCATCAATTGCTAGCCAGCAGATCAAATACTACCAGAATCTTTTCCCATTGCTGTATATTTGATAAAGATTACAGTCTTGTAATAAATACATTTTTAAACTTTAATTTTTTTTTAAAAGGCTTATATAAATATTCTCCCCCCAAAACCTTTATTATTGCAAAGATTATTATTAGGTAACATCTTACAGGAAGGGTCATCACCCTCACAATTACTGGATTCCACTGTGATTAGTTTAAACTTATTGTACTATGAAATTAAATAAGGCTATATTTTAAATAGCTGTATGAAAGAGGAATTTTCCTTCTAACATTATAAATGGTGATATCTTTTACCAATTATCTGCTCAGACCCACAGTCGATGACCCTTAAACCCAAGATTTTCTATCCACTGTATGTTAAAATAAAATTTATGCATTTTACAGTTCTTGTTCTCTAAGATTTTAAAAGCAGCAATCAAGACTGGAGTCCCATTGTTAGATACTGTATAAGCCCATTAACTAGGATTCCACTTAGCTAAGTTTAAAGGTTACAAACCTATTCTAAACTCATTACTATCAAGGAGACACATTCAGATGAATTATCATTCATTGCATCTATCTTAGCAACCTATTTTATGCAATATCATTTTACAAATCAAAAGTAGGAGGTAGACTTGTGATTTTTGGAAGCAACTCTCAATAGGAAGGGTAATTGGAATGAGAAATTTTAACTCCTCCATCAATGGTTGTGACAGGAATAGGGTATCTATCTCACACACATTCTACTAAAGTGTCAGAATATATTTTTTGTTGCATAGAAGAAATTAGGAAGGGAGCACAACACTGTGCATTTAATTCTGCCTTGTAAGGAACAACTCATGGTAAAATTGAAAAAAAATGTGTCTCTATGAAAGCAATCAAAAAACAACAGAACACGCTTTAAAGATGGGGGAAAGCATCACTTTTTTACAGTGGAAGCAAAGGTGTAGAAAAAAGAATAATTACAAAGGAATAGCACAAATTTGTAGGCTTAAAATCAGTAAGGGTAAAGAATGAAATGAGTTGAAAGAAGAAAGGACCTTAAAAGGCAAAACCAAACAGTTCAATTAAAAAAAATGGGAAAAGAAAGCAAAGGAAAGTGTACTTCAGTTACTTAACAGTCATTATACTTACATAGAACAAAAAACTGTGATTTTTGTCATAGGGCAGAGAGAACGCTGAAGGGCTCAATACCTTATTTGCATCAGCCTTCACAAAAAATAATTCATGACCAAACGCTTAAAGGAATTTTAATGATAGCCTAGGATGGCAAACCAGAATACAGAGAGAACATGTTGTATAAGGTATAGACTCTGGATATGTGCAAGAAGGTAATTTAGAATGAAGTTCCCTTAGACTAACTACAACAGTCCATGAAACAATAGTGATTATCTTAATGAACTCATGCAGGGCAGAAGATATCTCAGAAGCCCAGGAAAAGTAAGCACAACACCTATGTTTATATCAGATAAAAAGGAGGATCCAGTGATTATTGAGAACTTGGTCTAATTTCCGCAGCGAAAACAATGTTAGAGGAAATTATGATAGATTCAGTTTGAAACCATCTATACAACGATGAAACAATAAACATCCAGCTGGGATTTTAAAGAGTAAATTGTGTTAAACTGATCCTTTTTTTTTTTTTTTTGACAAAACACCTGACCTACCAGATATGGGAAAAGCAATAGAAGTGTTATATCTTAATTTTACTGAGGCTTTTGATGTACTTCCAAAAACAGTCTCATAACGCTGAACTAGGAAACACATTCTATATCAATGATGTCTGATTGGCATCCCATGAGTCAGATGCATTTCCCAAAGCAATGTATCCATTCATCAGCAGGGTTTCTAAGGAACGTGTGACTTTTGGGTTTTGGGGCGGGTTTTTTTGCAGACATGGGAATAAATCTGCCACATGTACAGCAGAAATGCAGCAACGCTGACTGTAAAGCACCAAGTTAAGAAGGGGAGGGATAGGTCACAGGTTATTACAGCATGCCATATCATGCCATACCCTTTTCTAGATTCTGTGAGGGGCAAGAAAAATGGGGCTGCGTTGGGATTACTAACCCTTCCAGAGCACCAAAGAGCACGTTTATATTCTCTGGCATGGCTCTGCAGAAATTAGCCTCCACTGGAGAAGCTTAGTGCCAACTGGATGATCACTAAATTGTAGGCAGACCCAGAGATATTGTGCAGTCGAATAAAGCTCCCTAATGCATTCCATAGTATCTGGATTATCTGTTTTTGCAGTATCTTTAATATTTCAGCTAATGAAAAGTACTCTTTAGAGTTATGCTTACCCCACAGAAAAACTGGATGGGTATAAGACTCTTAAGAGTGGGCTTAGTTCTTAGCATTTTTACTATGGAAACAGGAGACGGCATTCGCTGAGGAAACAAAATTGTGATGGGTTGTAAACACTCTGAAGAGAAGTATCAGAATTTTAAATTATTCTATTCCATTTTAAAGATGGTCTAAAAAGCACCACCATGAGATTGACTGAAGATGTGTCTTTAGGAAGGAGTAACTGGATAATATTTCTGCATCCATTTTGCAGTAAAGATTTTGGTCATTATAGCCGATCACAAACAAAATAAGAGATAATGTTGATGGAAAAGACAAGTATATTTGAGAGATGTAATACAGAGGTGTATTAAGAGATGTGTTGCATATAAAACATGAAGGAAATGGACAATTCATTTGTTCTTCTATCAGTTGCTGAGGTCCCAGCTGGAGTACCACATCGAAATTAAGAAAAAGAGAAATCTATTGCAGAGAATCCAGGAAAGAACAAACAAGTGATAATAGGTTTCAAAAACAGATGTAGATTTCAGTGCAGGTAAAGCAATGTTTCTGAGAGAGGAGAAAAAAAACCACCTGCCCTAATTGTATGTACACGAGGATGGGCTCTGATCTAACTGTTACCATAAAGTAAAGGTATAATTGGGAAAATTATTGGTAGTTTGGACAAAGGTCAGCTCAATGTCTATTAGCAGTCAAATCCAATGTCACTCATTGTAAGGAACAGAGGATAAAAAACAGAAATAGTAATTCTGTTATTATATAAAACTGTGGTGTATCTCCTCTTGAATACTGTGTGCAGTTTTAATATAGACACCTAATACAACAGATCTTGATAGAGATTGAAAATGGTAGAGTAAAACTGACAAAGGTTTAGAGAAAGCAATACATTTGTTAAGCAGACTTGGATTATTCAGTCTGGGAAAGAGATAATTGGGCAGAAGAGAGTGATGAAGAACTAAAAAAATTGTGAACAGAACAGAGAAGATAAATAGGGAACTACTTTTCCAATCGACAATGTAAGGAACATCAAATAATAAGTGATTGGTAAATTCAAAACTGACTGGTTCTTTAAACAGTGCAGAGGGAAGCTTCAGAACTGCTTGCACAGGGTGTTGTGGATGCTACAAGTTTTAAAGTGTTTGAAAAGTGGTCAAATTTATGGAATAAAAGTCTAGTGAAAAGTTTATTCAAAGACATCATCAACCTCAAGACGTTTCTCAAAGCTAGGAGAATATTCTGGAGAAGTGTCCCTATGCATCTGCCTTCTCTTCAGATTCCCCTCTGATGTGGTAGGGTAATCCTGTGATAAATAAGATTTGTCAGGAAAAATAAAAGGCCCTTAGCTTTTTTAGTCTGGAAAAATTAGACTAAGTGCAAGAAGCAGCACATAAAAACTGCAGTGCCATATGAAGTTCTTTAGAAGGAACAATGATCAATTTTTTCAATAACTTTAAAAGCAAAAGAAAATAATTGCTTAATTCTCACTAACTTAATTTACTATTATGAATTATTATGAAAAATATTCTGGCTGCATAGATAGAAAAGCACTGGAATAGTCTTTCTAGGGAGGTTGTAGGATAGCTTTCAGCAAGGTTTAGAAGAATAAGAGAGACAAACATTTGTTAGAATATAGTTGAACTTTTTTCTTTGCAGAAAAACTGATTAGACCATTCTCCCAGCTTCATTTCTATTTTATGACTACAATTTCCACCACAGTAGATTAAAAAAATTAAAGATATATTTCAATAAAAGGTGCCCCCTTAACTAAATAACACTTCAAAGTTAATTAAATTACTTAAGTAAAGGTTTGAGACAACACATATGGTGCTTCATTCTTTCAAAGGATGTGATGAACAGAACTGAAGCTTTTATAAGAAAAATGTTCTGGCATTTTTTTATCATTTAAAATCTATTAGATAGAAAGAGAAAGGAAGCCTGAGTGATGGAAAATTAAATATGAGTATAGAACTGAGCCTCAGTGGATGAGTATTAGCAGAAGGTCACCTCTCAAATAGAGAATGAGCCCATATATAAACTCCTGTTATCTTGTACAAAGTCAGTTTTGTGGATAAATATAGCATAATTCAGACTCCAGAACTACCCAGGCAGTGCTTTTCAGTTGAAAAGAACTCCAGAGAACACAAAAAAATTAAATGAGAAGGCATTTTTCAGCATTAATCACATCTAAATTTTTAATGAGAGAAAACAAAGAAATATCAGTTTTGTTCATCAAGATGCTAAGTTCAAAACCTTCAATTTTGTTTAGAATAAAGCTTCAAAACACAAGGCAATGTGAGGTCTCTCCAGAAGCAGCATTGTGCTCTTTTCAGAGTGGGAATAGATGCACTTCCAACAACTTCCTCCTGTCACCCGATTGTTATCAGGTTTGTCCATTAACTTAATCCCTCTTTATTTTCCCTCTTAATCTCATTTTGTCTTCTCTGTATGGAGTGGGATGAGAGATAAGGATCTGACTTCCTCTGGTGACTGCTGCTGTAGCAGACTAGTGAAGCATGATACCAGGATATGTTAAATCACTACTTTTAACCTGTTTATCCTTGGATAACTGTTTTCAAAAAGGATGCAGTGCAAAGGAAAAAAATGTACAAAATTAACTTTCACAAAGAGTAATTCTCTTTCTCATCATCACTGGGTCGGTCTTAGAGTTTCCAAATCACTAAAGAGTAGAAACTGGTGAGAGAGAAAACACATACATACACAAAGAGATAACTGAGTTGATTAACCTGTACACCCAATGAAATCTAGGTCAGGCTTAATAACCTTCAAATTGCAGCTGACACAATGAATATTAAGCTAGTCAACCCTGAGAGATGCCTTCATGAAGCCAAACCAATTTAGTTTTTTTAGAAAAAAATTCATTACAACATACTGATGTTTATTGTGAATTTTTCCTGTACAACTGTTTTACCATTTCTAGCAAACTCGTCACAGATAATTAACAGTGGATCTTTAGCAGCAATATTTGTAAATACTAAAATAATCTACCAAGAAGGCCTAATTTAGGTATTTTTTCTAGCACAAATGTTTACCAAAAGATGGGGAAAGGAGGACTGAAAGGAAGGAAGGTAATTGCTTTCCCTCTAAAATGTAATTGGAAGAAGACTGCTAGTAAATTGAGAGTTAAAGAGAATTATCTTCTGAAAGTACTATTAAGTAAAATTTTCCACAGAAAACAGTAATCAAAAAAAGGTCTTGGTTAACCATTTTCTAAATTCAATACATTTTAACCATGTTTTCTTTATCCTGTGAAGACAATATATTTATTTTCTGGAAAAAATATATATATATATGTATACAATACTCCATTAAAAAAAAAAAAAAAAGTAAAATGTAGCACTAAGCAGAACTTATTCTGGGAGGAGAACTGGCATGATAATCTGTGGTTTACACAGTTCAGTCATACCCATGTCATGAAATTTGTTGGAATAGGACACAGAAAGATGATGACTAGTCTTCTCTGTGCCGGCGCTTTGTATAATACAATAAATATTCAACAAATATAATACCTGATAAAAAGTTAACATTGCTTCAAACAATAATTACTTAAGCTCAGATACCTGAGCGTTATGGTGGGGACAGCCCCCCTCCCCCGCCCCCAACACATCCCACTCTAGGATTTGTACTTCAGATTTCGTGCCCCTATGGACTGTGCCCAGTCCTTGCACCTGATAATTTTTGTAGAGATTTCATAGAATTGTTCATCCTCACAGGATACCATGGCTGCTCCACAAATACTTCTCTGCTTATGGGGATGGGCAACCTGCTGTAGTCAACCCTGCTTGGGCAGGGAAGTTGGACTAGATGATCTCCAGGGGTCCCTTCTAACCTCGCCCATTATTGTGATTCTGTGATAATCCAGTTCTATGAGCTCATGAATGGGCTCAGAAAAGATTTATTAAAAATACTGAGATTTGAAAAAATGTCCCAATTTCTGCTTCCCTTAAAGACCAGATAGAAGACATGCTATTGTTCTAACCATATTCCTTCTCCTCCCCTAGGAATTTTAGGAAAAGGAAATTATATTAACCAAAACAAAAAGAACAAAAAATCCACTGTTCAAAATGGATTAAAGCCTCATTAAGTAGCAATCGGGACTGATGTTTTCAGTCAGTATGATTTATGAATTTTGTTTGCTTTGTGCTGTACACCAGCAAACAAAAGAACTGCTCTGGAACCATTCCCTGGGGGAAAAAATGTATGCAGAACAAGTTCAATTTTAAGACTCTCAGGCTGCATTTAACAACAAAACTATGTAAAAATATTAGTTAATTTTCATTGCATCTTAATCGAAATAGTATGATGTAATTATTCATACTTACTGACGTGTATGTTCTGCCTAACCTTATCTTCACTAGTTTTTGTGTTTCACCAGACTGATAAATTTGAAAGCAAAGAATTTTCAGAAAGCTTGTTAACTAAGCAAGTGGTTTCATAAAAAAGTCTGGGTTTTACATACAGGAAACTGCATCAGATCTATCTGGTGTCTAGTATTCCAGCACTGCCTGTGAATTGATAAAGGTAATGCTAGCACTTTAAATATTTTTACGCTTTTTATATAGAAGGTGTTCTTATATCATCCATAGACCAACTTTAAAATCAAAATATTGTCCTCAGCTTCTCTCCTAAATGTAATGCTAAAATAAACACAATGTTAAATGACGACTTGTCTTCATTTTAAAACAATGAAAATACCACCTACAAGGAATCAATGCTACGTATCTTAACAGAAGTAATTCACACATGTGCGTATGCAGTATCTTAAAATTGTATACTTTGACTTGAACACCACAAGTATCTTCTGTTAATGTGAACATAAGCAAGTAGGCAGTATTCTCTTTCAGAAGACTGATCAAAGAAATGGCTATAAAAAGGGATATTTGCTACTTAGAATCCAATTTATCTGGCCATTAATATACCAAAATTCTGCTTTAAAAAAATCCCTGAAGCTACCTTTAATTCTGATTGTTCTGACAACTCTGATATTCTTTACCAGAAATATGGTCCTCATGTCTTATAAGCAAACAATTAAACACAAAAAGAATTATATTGTTATCATCTCATGCAAAATGTATCTAGTCATTTGAAAAAGGTCTAAGAAACTGGTGACATGATTCATATACATATGCTGGTGACATGATTCATCTCATTCTACCTTTTGCAATTAGGCTGGATCTACATTATTTCTGAGAGATAATTGTCTATCCCCTTTCTTAAAAACCTCGAAGTATTCCTATTACTGGGAGTTTAAGCTTCTTTCTGTAAAGAATTACCTTAAAGGTTGTATGAGGTTGGAACCAGGTTTAAGCAGGTAGCTGAAAGACTATAAACAGACTAACTAGGTAGCTGCTAGACATTATACAAGGAAACACAGTTTGGATTCTGTAGTTTATAGTGAGGAAAACTTTTTTTTTGTTAAGAAATGCTGCAGTAATAAACAGATCTTCTGTACAGCATTTGATGGACAGCTTTTCTGTGAAGTAGAAGAATGCACCTTAAATTAATACAAAGATTTTATATTTTGCATATGTAAACAACACGATTATTTGTCTAATTAGGCATGCAACCATGCTTTTAAACTATAACAGGTGATACCTAACAGCAAGAGAATAGTTGCATAATAACAGCCTAGAGAGAACTGGATGAGCCAGAGGCACCGGCATCTATTTAAATATGCTGTGCCATTTTCAACATAATTAGTTATCTAATTGCAAACCTAAACTTAGTCAATGCATTTGCACATGTAATTAATTACAGTTTGTTTAAAAGCACTTCATTTGTAGTGCTTTATTCTTCATTTCCTGCAAATCACGTTACCAAAGGATAGATTTGATTTTCAAAAACAAGAGAGACGAATACATAACATGAAGAAATGCATTAAATAAAAGAAAGCACTATAGGGTAATATACCATTAGTGCTATCTAGAATTTCAGAAACACACCTTTTTTTTTTTCTGAAACTATTTTAACTATTTCAAGCTGCAATATATCTAAATTCTAACAGTTATGTGTTAAAAGACTCTTTAAGCTTTCTGTATAAACAAAGCATCAGTTTTATAGGTGAGATTCACATTGTAAACCGCATGCAGGCAGGTAATTATGACCAAATAAAGCCCTTATATATTGGTATTTATTATTTGTGTCATACTAGCATCTAGAATCTCTGCCAACGGATCTGGAATTACTATGACAGCTTTTCTATCATTATGTCCCAAGAGGTTTACAATCAAAGTATAAAAGTTGCGCTGGATGCAAATCAGGATACAGGCATACAAAGAAACAAGCAGATCACTACAAAGAGCAATACAAAAGCATCTTCTGTAAAGTTGTAAATATTGTAAAGATTGTCACAAGTGGCTAAGCAAATGGATTTACAGAAGTTTACCTTTTTTCTTTTTTTTTTTTGGGGGGGGAACCTTCCAAGAAACTAAACAGTATTTATTTGAACTACTAAATTAGTGGTCAGAGGAAGTTTTTCCTCAGGCTGAGAAGAGGCAGAAGCCAAGTTCTGTGTACTACAAGACAACGAAGAAAATAATAAAGGACTGAAAACAAAGAAAGAACTGAGTCCTGAGAATGATGATTTGCAACTTGTGCATGACGAGATGATTTATGGGTGGACCCAAAGAAACAGAGGTGATAAAATAAATCTATGAGCAAGAAGAGTCCCAAAGTCCCCTCTCTAACACCCCTGACACCCAATAAAAATAGTGTATTTGCATTTGTAAAGACCAGAGAAGTCAGAGCTACAGTAATCAAGTCTGAAGACACTCAGTCTTTACTAGACTTTTACTTCTGAAGAGATACACAACCCCCCACACACACATTTCAGAGCTATGAAATATTCTTTATGATGAGATCCTAGAAGGCATAATTGCAGCCTGAAATGAGGACTGACAAAATCATGCAGTGGATTTTGGCACGTTGCCCCAGGTGAGATGAGACACAAGCAGAGACAGCGTGACACACACTGAGAAAGGAAACAGCGAGACCAGCCTGGATGTAAGGAGAATAAGAGCCCTGGAATAGATGTTGAATGGGAGTTGCTGATTGCACATCCACAAGAAGGTGTCAGTGAGGCAGAACAAGATTTTACTTTGGACAGCTGGAAGCAGATCTGGAGTAGAGATAACTGTCTTGCAGTTACACGAATGACCTTACCTAAGGTAAACTTAATGATGGTGACAGCACAACAAATATCCAGAACCCTGGATATATGTTCAAGAAAATAACTTATGCCCAGTATTGGGTCACAACTTAAAACTGATTCAGTGATGGGGAAAAAAAATAACAAAAACCAAGAAACCCTTGGATTTTACACTAGACATAAGCTTTGAAGGCAAGGAAGAAAATAAACTGTAGCTGATAGATCAAGGAATATAAGAACAGAATAACTTGAAAATTTGGCTAGGAAGACTTTGGTGAGAAAAAATTTAGGTGAATGGGCAAATCAAACCGAAGAGTGCCTATGACAGAAGAGTAGGCCAGGAACGTGAGATACTGATCATAAAAAAAACACAAACACAAACACTCAGTTATTTTATAGATGGAAAAAGAGATTAAGTGAAATGAGACACGTGATAAAAAGACAATTGGGATCAAGGACAAGTTTCTTTAAGATAGACAAGAATAATGAGTCAGAGTGAGGGTAAAGAGCCACATAAACAGGATTAAAAATTCAGAAGATTAAATGAAACAGGATAAAGAATAAAAATTCATGAAAGAGCAGAGAGGACAGAGAAATAAAGTTGACAAAAAACTGTTGCATCTGTGACTAGAGGAAGAAGGAGATAAAGTTGTAGGAGAATAGGAGGCAATAAGAGGGAAAAGGAGGGAACCAGGAATCACCTTTATCCTATGGAAATCTCTGTATTTGCATAAAAACTAATAGAGTTGAGAGAGGAATCATATACATGTACACAATTTATGGAAATGTTTATATTTTATTTGGTGAAATCTTTAATGACAGAAAAGTCTTGAAATGCAGTTGCCTTCTGATGGTTTATCTTTATCTCTTTTAAAAGTGGTGTAGAGATTGGGGGGAGTGTAGGGCTGCTAGGAGTTACTAACAGCATGAAAGAAGGGATGTTACTAGACAGACAGATGTGATGCAATTGCATGCTCAATTAGGCCTTCTGTTCAATGCACAATGTGCCCTTTCCCATTAACACTAGTACTTATTACAATGATTATTGTCCAGAAGGAATTTTCCCTGGGGTCCTCCTCCAACAGCATCCAGGACAAAGGAAGAAAAGGGGCAGTGCCTGAGGAAAAAATTGGCATGCAAAACCTCTAGGGAAACAGAGGGAAAGCATGAGATAAGCAGGTTCAGGAAATGTTCAAATAGCTGAAATTTTTCTCTTCTCTCTCTTGCCTGGAGAAGTGCTTTTCATGTATGCATGTAAAAGCACTGAAACTCTTCTAAATAGCTGTGCTCCCTCCTCCTCCCAGGTAGGAAGAGAAAATGAAATTTATTGGCTGCAGCAGACTTTAATTCATTTCTGTCTCATCATTTTGCTGTAGTAGTTGCTGCAGCTTTGTCTCCAATGAGACTGGACTCCTTTTGAACTCTCCTTAAAATGGTAGTGATGGCAGTAGAAGGCCCTGCTCTTCCAGCCATGGGTACCACCAGGCAACTGTGAACACAATTTTAGGTACATATATATACACATATATATAAAATTATATATATGTAATTATACACATATAAAATCATATCTAATAATAAAATATATATTATATTTGTTATACTTACTGAATATATGTCTCTGTGTATATACGTATACTTTTATGCAACAAAATCTCCATAAGTTTTGAAGGCAAAATAAATAAGGGGAATTGGAATTTAAGTTAGTAACTTGCTTCCCAAGATTACATCTAGACCCTCTTCAAATGGCTATCTCTGCATTGCCAACTGCAATCACTGAAAACTGATGAAAATTACTTGAAAACCATGACATTTTGAAAGGCTGTGATTGTGGAAAGAAATTACTTTATACTTGAGCCTTCTGTTTTCACTTTAATACCTTACCATGGGAGCTAATAACTGATGCAGCTCTGTATCTCCAAGTTTCAGTTTCCTCTGTGGTACATAGTATTTTAAATTCTGGGCTTCTAACTAGCCCATTAATCTATTAAAATTAAGAGATTCGGGCTATTGCCAAACTGTAGGTCTCAGGAACTCTTCCTGGCTTCCAGATCACCCCTGGTCCATCCTAGTCCTATGTGAGTACAAGACCCACAAGTAAATCCTATCCTCTCCTTCCCTTCTTGTCTTGGAAAGGAAAACCAAGTATTCATAGGCTAGAAAGGAGGCACAGCACGAGCTACACAGAAGCAAAGACAAGTACATACATGCTATGTAGATTAGACACCATTTCTTTTCTAACTCTACTCTGTATACATTTCCAGAGCTATGATGATTTTAATGGAGTCATGAGTTCCTCCTAGAGAATAATTTTTAGGTCAAATGATCTTGAAAATACAGTTAAAAGCAACACATCCAGATTTTGTTTTCTCACCCAAAACCAACATAGGATGGGACTAATCTCTCCACATTAAAAACCTATGCTATGGGCATTTGCATTTAATCTAACAAACAAAAGTCTAATGAAATTTAACCATCTCTTCAAAAGTTTATTTAACCTGTTGTTACAACCTTCCAGTGGCAGAGATACCACAACTTTCTCACATAAAACAATATGTAGTACATAACAATCCTTTAGTTATCAAATTATTCCTAATATTTAATGCATAACTTTTAACAGTTTCATCCAATGACTTCTTCTAATCTCATGTCTTCTAAAGCTATGGGGAGTAGTTAATCACACCAATCATGTAGCAAACTTTTACATATTGAAAATTGTTATCAGATCTCCTCTATCAATCTTATATTTTCTTAATGTTCCTGTTCCTTCAGACTTCCCTCATCTATCCACTTTGTGTGCACCTTTTAGGTGCACTCAAAAATCAACCTGCTGTTCTTGCTGAGGCTTCTCCATTTCTGTACTGAACAGAATAATGATCTACTATGTCCTAAAATTATGTTTCTGTTAAGTAATTAAATTTAGTTTCTGCAAAACTATCATATTCCTGCTTGCTATTCATTTTATGTTGCACAAATTCCCCCCACTCCAATCTCTTTTCTTTTGTAACAACTCGTAGCCAATTATCTTATACCTTGCAATTTTCATGACAAATGTGATGACAAGAACCTCTCTGTGAAGTAAAAAGCACATGACAAATTACCTTATCATCTCTGACAGCCTACCTATATTGATGCATCAGTACAGGAAAGACATAGCCTACTCTGAATTTTTATTTCTTTATTTATTTGTTTTAAGAGAAGCTGGATTCTTTGATGAGATTTTTTTTTTAAGGAGGTTCCTTGGAGAAAAGATTTGCCCTATTCCATACTACCGACTGGGAGAAAAAATTATGTTCCTACTTTTTGTATTGTGAGATACTATTATACTTTGTTTTGTTTTGAATACCAACTCATTGGGATTATATTGAATTTAGCATCTCCAATGCCAAGAGGATTACTGATAACACATATGCACTGCAAGGAAAAAAAGCTCTAGCTTATACAGAAGTCAGTGCCATACATGCATCAGTTTACTGACAAGAAGTCTCCTAGTTTGGGGATCAAATACACTTAATGTTCCCAGTGCAAAATCTTGCATCTGGATCTTTCATTTAGACAAAAAATGTATGAAATCACATACAGATTGGTAATTCCCTATTGAACTTACATCTGGGAAGACTGATTTACATTGATTATACCAACAAATATATGGAATATATGAGAGTCATACAAAGTAAGACTGATTATCTTGTTCTTAACAGGATACAGGTGGTTGAGAGATGTGTGGAACTAAAAACTTCTCCAGTACATTTGGTCAAATATGTTCTTATACTTATTGTAATAGGCTAGCACATATTAGACATTAATAACAACATTAATTCACTTCTAGAAGTCAGTAGATGCTGGTGGAAGAGCAATCTCAGACAGATATTCCTACTAGCCTCTTAAACATATGTTTTATCTCCCAGTACAATGCAGCATAAATCTCATAAAAAAACATAGCTCTAAATGAAGTGAAATAAACATAAACTAACTACTTAACATATACTTCCCCGAGGGCAGAAACTCTAGAACTCTTTGGTTTAATTTATTTTTGTGCAGTTCCACTGTAATAAAATAGACATGTAAAAAAATTACTTAACTTGACTATTATATTGGAAAAGTCACTGATGTATTTGCAGATTTGCTACCAGCGTTTTCAAGATTACTACTCAACATTTTTTTAAAGCAATGACCACAGAAAATAGAAGGTATTAGGAGACCAACTATCAATTATTTACATCCATATTAACTGTATATTATACAATCATATAATCAGTAACATATCAAAATCCTGAAACTACCGTTTCATAATATTTATATAAATCAAAGTGTGTTGTCAAGACTCAACAGAAAATTGTATTTGCTATTGCTTCTGCTACAGGCATTGCCCAAAAGACGTAATACAGTGGTTGTGGAGATGGTCCACACTGTGACAAATCTCCATACCCTCTACCAAAGAAGAGCAGAAAAATGACATTTTTAGTGAGTTGTGGAAATGTGTCAGGTTTTCATTCCCTCATACTGTCATTGTCGTTGAGCTTTTCCATTTTCACAAGGACAAAATTATAAGTACTGTTCCTGGGAGCAGAGAAGAAACTGTGTTTGCAACAGGACTGAGACAACAGTGTGATTGTTACTGTTAAAAAAGCTTGGAGAAAATTACAAAACACGAGGTTATTAATTCGGGGACTTAATAAGAGCTTTCCTAATTTTCTATCAGACAATGTTCTCAGGAATTCTCATTAGCTTTAATGCACATTAAATATTGCAACTTAACAATAATTTCCTGGTATTTATGTCTATGTACATTTGGTGTTCTTTAATTTTTGGTGATGGGCCCCCTTCTTCCTTTTGACAGTCTGAATGTCTGGGTTACAGCACATCAGACTGAGCTTCATGATAATGCAGTTCTTAATCGGATTTTGTGTTTCTGAAATCAGCTGGTTTTAAACTTACCCAGAGCCTTAATCTGCTGTAGCCAATAATGTGGTACTAAAGGCATTCTGATATTATGCTGATGTGAGTGTGGTTTGGTAACTCATGTAGTCAAGACTTAAAGAAACTTCTAAAACAACATTAAAAGTAACTGATGGTGATTTGGTCAGAAATTTAAACTCATTTTAAATATCCAAAGATGAGTATAATCAGAACATGGTTGAGATGGAGCAGAGATACATCTGTGCGAAACTGGAACTCTGTTTTGCAATCATGATTTATTTTGTGAAGCTCCATTTTGAACCACAGGTTTTATTTTGGAATTTGAGATTCACGCATCTTCCATTGGGGACTACAGACTCCATTCGGTAATAAGATCTTTATACCTAACTTAATTACAGTATCTGAAAAGTTGACAGGGAATAAACATGACTAATGATTCTGATTATCTCTCAACTGCTGACTTATCCAACAATCTCTCTGCACAGAACCTTGCAGGGTGATCACAATTGATGATGTTTACATGTCTGACATTAGAAATAACTATTGTAGCAAATCACACTTGTATCTGTGCAATACTTTAAAATTGAGGTAAAAACTGAAAATAAAATAGCTATGCTCAATTTAATCTGAATTTCAGGGGAAATTTGTGACAAATTTCTCATTTTCAGAACAAGTGAAACATTTCATTCTTTCTGCAGATCTACAGGGATGCAATTCCTGTTTTCAGAGATGTCCTGTTCATGACAATATCTTTGTTGTATAACTTTACCAAACAAAGCCCAACAAGAGGGAAAACAAAACAATTTAAGTTGTTCAACTTAATTTGTTTTCAAATTTGCATTTATTGCCAGCCATCGTGACTGTCAGATGGGGATTTTCAGGTACCTCAGAACACCAACTTAGCAATCTTTCCTTGTTTTAAGAGACATCAACTTTATTCCTCCAATCTGGTTCTATTTAATCTAAACAGAATTTGTCTCCAGTGAGTAACGGATGTTTTGAATTTCTTGTAATTAAAGTCAGTGTGTTTAATCATATATTATACATTTAATTTATATTTAGACTGAAAGCTTTAGTTGCCTGTAAAGTGACAACACAGAATCTAGGTCTGAATAGCTGAATCATGATTCATTTCAATCTATTTTTCAGTTCTGTTCCCAGCAGACCTATTTTATACCTCTTGATTCTTGACAGATTTGGCAGGGTTTATTTCTCATCCATGTATACATCACTTATACATATATATTAAAATACATTTATATGAGTAGATATATGTATATATATGTATTCTACATCCAGATTGAAAATCCATGTACACTATATAAAATATTTAGAAGGGCTTATAAATTCAGCAAAAACAGAGCCTTGTCACTTTCCGTCTTTACTGTAGACTGTCACAGCCAGTGCTCTATACAAATTTGTCCTCCAGAACAAAGCAGCTCTCCCAGCATCATATGTTAAATAATGTCTACAAGACAATTACACTGGAAGCTGGTCACATACCTTAACATCAGGGATACTCTTGTATTATTGACCTTTCTTCAAATATCAACCAGTGAGGATACTTGGGAGACGAGGAATGGTTCAAATAAATACAAATAGTTTTCACTCGTTGCTGTTAAAGGTATACTCCTTACACTCCAAAGATGTACATCATCCTTAAGCTAACTTCACATACTTATAAGAAAATTCAAAGAACAATTTCTATACAGTAAATTACTCAAAGATTTAAGCCCCAAAATCTTCCTGGCTGTTTGCCAAAACTTCAAGATGATATTTTTAATCGCTTCTCATGAACCATCTAATTTGTTACGAAAAGTGACTCATGTGCCTACACAGAAGTGATTGGTGCTATTTTAGATAGTCTACTGAGATATCCTCATGACAAGGGCAGCTATAACACAATGTTCAAGAGAACTGTGCCTTTCTGAAACTGTAGCTTATAAGACCAGACAGGGTAACCAGGACATCTAAACTGCCACTAGACAGGTATGTTTAAGCAACTGAATCCCACCTATAAAGCCTGTAAAACTTACAGTTTTCCTTTGGAAATTAAAGGTTGTACAGAAAGACTCTTTTAATTCATCACTCAACTTTCAATAGTTTATTAAAGAAGACCTTGGATTCAAAAATTTCAAATATGAATTACATGATTTTCTTTCAGCACTGAATATACAACATGGAAAGTGGTCATAGCAGGAAACACTTTATTTCAACCCCTAAAGAAGTAGGCACTAAGAGAAGAAGAAAAAGACATCCTTCAGCAACATATGCTAATCTTTTGCCCTTGTCCTGGCAACAAGTCAGCATTTAACAGTTGAGTACAGCAGAACAGAATCGAGCAGCTAAAAGATGAAACTTGCCAGAAACTTTTTAAACTCTGGTAAAAGACAACTGTGGGCCAAAATGTAGATGTCCAGCATATCTTGGCATGTTCAAAATGATCTTCACATGCCTCTGTATGAAGGAATAGTGTATACAGATCTGTAAATATTTCTAAAAGACTCCTCAAAATCTGTTATATACACCAAAGGATACACAGGAACAGACCACAATTACCTATGTAGAGGCTCTTACAGACTGACTTTAGCACTGGTACAAAGATGTATAGAGGATACATGAGCACGGGGGGCGAGGGGAGGGGGGAGAACAGAAACATAATTTCCTGAAACATTTCCTAAAAATTCAAAGAAAAGAAGGGGGTTATAGGATGAGTTACACTATGCTGCACTACACTAGCTGATTAACTGTTGATGCAGGTATTTCTACCGTAAATAGTTACAGTGAATAGTAAATAGTAAATTTACTGTAAACAGTAAATTACAGTAAACTATAAATAATTACAGTTACATTTAGTTCTGTCCATGCAGAATTTTTAAGTCTTCACATTAAACAAGAAGTCTCAAATTACCTACGAAATGGTCTGGCTTTTCTTTTTCATTATCATCGTAAAAATTCACATTATCCACAGAGAAATGAAAGGTACAGATGTTACCCTGTGCTTTAAGGTTTGTAACGTTAGGGGCTTTCCCTTTACAGCCCTGTAACCTTTCACTTGTAGAATCAAAGTCTGCTTTTGACTTTGTAGTCTTTCACTGACATACCCCAAGGCTGCTGTGGCAATACTTTTACCTTGTACTCCCACATGCTCTTGTCCTCATGGCCTTGTGTCATCGAATTGCAAGACTTTGATATGTCTCTGATGTTGGGTTTCTCATCAGAACGGATTATGACTGATGTTTAAGTCACCCTTTCTCCTCCCGCCCCTCTTTCACCTCTCACTTCGTAGCATTTGGTTTATAACTTTATGGTCGGGAATATGTAGAGCTTAGTAGATAACATTACTAGGTAATTGTTATTTAAATAGCCCAGAAGCAATAGCCAGAAATAAACATGCACAGAACTTCACAACCCGTTAAATGAGGGCAACATTTGCACCTGATCAATGTGCTGCAGTCAGCACCATCGGCGCTAACGTGTAAAAGAAACCAGCAGGGAGACCGAGTTGGTCCTGCTGTAACTGTACAGTCACTATGGGAAGTGTTCCGGGGAATATCTCTGGCACTGGAGAAAATGACGGGAAAAGGAGTATTGCCTGGAGGTAACCCAGTCTCTTCCTTTCCATCTGGCCAGTGGTGTAGCTTTCTAGTCTCTTTCTTTGTCTCACTCTCTTTTTTTAGTTTAATTTTTTTTTAAATTTTCAAAGAAAGTTATTTTTTTTCATTAAGAGTATGCATACTATCAGCTATGGACCTCACATGTAAGCCTGTCTGCTTGGCCTTTGAGCAAAACAGAGAATACTCCACATTTTAAGAAGCCTTCTACAAAAATCAGTAGACATGTCTGTAGCATTCCTGATATACCTGCTATTTTTGCCCATGTTTGAGTAATCTCAAGCATGAATGATGGAAAGAAGATTAAGGATGCTACTAATTATAACAGTGAAACAGTTTAAGTCTATGTGGCCCAGCCAGAAGGAAAGTAATTACGAAAAATTCAATATTATTTATACTTTTATATTCTCCGAAAAAAAAGGAGTATTTGAATTGACAGAGGGAAACAGTTTGGTTAAAAAGCCCTCAGGCATTTGGTATTACTTCAAAAATTGACCCAAATTTTCAGATTCTATGTAGTAGAGATCCCAAAAGAACATACCTAAAGCTGATCTAACTGAACCTGTTCAAACATCATCAATATTTCCCAGCAGAACAAGAATTAGGGATTTCTCGGTAATCTGTCAGGAAACTAAAGCTTTCTTTAGAGAAATACAGAAACTCAACCAAAGAAGCAACATCCTAACAGGTTTATCACATCTCTCAAATAATGCAAAATATTCAAGATTTTTTAGATAAATAGTTTGAGGAAACAGAAGCGCAAACAAACACTGCAGCCAAACATCAGTAAGTGCTTTCAACTTAACTATCTAAATCTGACAATGTAGTTGAATTTTGTCTTCATATGGAAGGAAATATAGCAGTTCACTAATTCCCTTAATTGCCTTCCATACATATGACAAAATTTAGTGCTTTTCTATCCCATGGGAGAGAGCTTGTCATAGAGGCCAGCAAGCGCTCCATATTAACCTCTGTCTTCTTGCAAAGAAATTAGAATTAATATCAGCTGAATAAAACTTAGAGAAATGAAAAATATTCTGGTACCTAAAAATTCCTTACGTCATTTTTGGCCTTTTCTTTTCATAAATTGGGCTCAAAGAGTTAATTGTGCTGAAATAAACATTAGCATAATGCCTAAGGATACATTTTTTTACCTGGCTATGGAGTGTTGGCAGCATAGATGCTGAACCTAAACTGTAGAATAACTCATTAGGAAATATGCAATAGCTGTGGCAAGATTTACTACAAATATGCTTGAAGTGTTTTTAAAAATTAATATTATGCTGCTATGCTTGGCTTAATTAGCTTTCTTCTTCATTTACAAAGCATATCTGTCTGGTTTATGAACTTAGTCTCTATTCCCCATTCTTGAAAACCTGTTTAATTAAAGTTTTAACTACTGCATAAGCTTTAAAAACAGTAGAATGACTTTTATTACTAGAAATCTAAATCCTTCTTTTAAATATGATCATACCTACATATACTATATTGGAAATATGACAAGACATGCTCCATAATACTCCTGAATAGACACATGATACTGCTACTTTTAATTATACATGCCATCCATTTCCACTATGTTGCATGTAGGCAATTTTGGATAGTTGCACTAACAGTGGAACTGTGATTAATTTAGCCAATCACCAAGTCAGTCCCCTGAAATCCATTAAAGGTCACCTTTCTTTTTTAGGTACATACCTATTTCTAATCTGTTCATTGATTTCCTCATCCATTATTCTATTCTATCTCTTTTAGAGGTCCATCACTTATTAGACTCCCATCTCTACTAGTAGGGCACTATGCTTTGGTTTTCAATTATAGCAAATCCTATCACTATCTTTTTCAGCATTTATCACTTGCTTCCCTTCATGCTATAATAAATGATTAAATCATAGAATCATAGAATGGTTTGGGTTGGAGGGGACCTTAAAGATTGTCTAGTTCTAACCCCCCTGCCATGGGCAGGGACACCTTCCACTAGACCAGGTTGCTCAAAGCCCCATCCAACATGGCCTTGAATATCTTAAATACTAATTTATTTTTGCTATATATACAAAATTGAAACCTAGTCATTAGAAATGCTATCTGCGATATACCTGACATTCTAGAAATACATGACATACAGTTTATCATAATATATTTTTGGCTGCATATTAAAAAGCTTGTGGCATAATGGTCAGCAAGCAGAAATTATTTGTGCAATCACTGCCAACAGACTACAGTAAAGCAGAAAATATTTTTGCTCCCCTATGCACAGATGCTGGAGACCCCGCTTAATGACTTGTTACCCATTATACCCAAAATACACTACAGTTTCATCACACAATTTACTTCACAGAAGCAGAATGTCAACAATAGTCCATTCTATAATAATGAAAAAAGATAATAGTCATTTTCCCTCCTATTCTCATTTGAATCTCATAACCACTGGGGTGATCAATTTCAAAACCTTATTAGTTCTGCTACTGTGAACTATTCAGGCCCTCATTTCAAGATCAGTTTGCAGTGCAAAAGTATGGAGGCAATCTTTTTAAATGAACAATTTACAATTAATATTTCTGCCAACATATATTTGCAAGCTTTACATAATAGCAAACACAATACTTTCAAAATTTTCAAATTAAAACATGGGCAGTTATTGCTTATGGCTGACAAACAGTGCTATAAAATATGCACTGGCACTAAAGAACTTTGTCAGGCTGTAAATCTAATGAAGAAAAGAAGCAAATATAGGAAACTTTACAATATTTTTCTAAATTAAAAAAAAAAAAGAGAGATAAAGTATCATCAGTTCATCCTGTGTAGAATTCTGTATCCATTACTCCACTCAATGGAAAAATATGAAATGTATAAAATCAACTATAAATCTTTGAAGAGGTGACATTTTTCATATTCTTTACATATGTTCTTATCCCAAAAAGTGTTTTAACCAGATTTGTATTTAGACTAAATTGGCCTATTTCCCTTAACATTAACAGACCTAAGATGGTTCATACCAGCTGAGACTCTGATCTGATAAGAGCATGTTCAGATGATCATAAATGGCAGTGTCAGTGCATTTTAAGAAGTTACTGTGCTTCAGCTGGAGTTAGTAAGCAGACATGTGGTCCCTGTCAGCTCATTGCAATGCCAAGTACATGGTGTTCATTTAAGCTGCCTTCAGCAGTTCCAAAAGGGAGCCCAGGTGAAAGCATTGTGAAGATGAGTGTTTAGGAAGAACACTTTGGAGGCAAGCTATGCTTTTTTTCATACACAGCATCAAAAGTGATGCAACTACTGTTGTTTCCCTATACATGAGTGCAGGTGGAAATTAATCATCTTCATTAGACTGGAGTAGTATCATGCACATGGTCAGCTTAAATGAATCACATGAGGGAGCAGTATCTCCAGCTGTGGGGGAGGGAAGGAAGGAGGGAAGAGTGTGTGTGTGTGTGTAGAAATGGAAGGAGAGCAGAGAAAAGCAATACCTTTAAAAAACACCAACTCAGTCACTTGCAGTTACCTGACCATTACTTGATTTGAAATAAAAAGGAAGTCTGCTTAATTCTTCATTCAAAGGAGACAAAGGAATTCAGTAAAAAGAAAAAAAAAAAAGACAGAAAAGTCATCATTTGGGACTCTGAAGCCAGGATAATGATGCAGATAATGAAACAACCCCATACTGAGTCTAGTTTGGAATATAGTTTTCTACTCATTATTGATAGGTGGATACAACTCTTTCACCATGTCACTGTCTGAGTTCAGCACCCTAAATATACTCAAGACAGAGAGAGGACTTTTGCACTGCTGTAAAATGAAATAACCAGTAAAATTTATTTACATTATTCAGAGTAGACTCTTCTGTTTCAGCATGCTTTCCTTCCATTTGTAAACATAACGATATCCCTGATCCTAATAGTGCTCAAGCTAATAAAAATTGTCCTTTCTATTTACAGGAGAAAAGTGCACAGAATTACCAGGTTCTGAACCTTGTTTGCCTTCCAGTACATCTAGAAAAATCTGCTGCTGCACATGAACTTATTGTTCATTTTGTGAGATGAGGAACCCAGGGATTTCTGTTAATGGCTGTCCTACACACTTCTTATATGAGCATAAGCCTACAAAACCGTCTTTCATCCTGACTTCCTCTTCTATGAAATGGGTTTAATACTACTTCCTTCCTCCTACCCCCATCCTTGTTCTTGTCATACCAAGCTTTTAATGCAATACACATAGATGAGCATCAGAGTTGACATGGAGCTCAACTTCTATCCAGAAACTACTTAAGCAGCCGTTGAGAAGATGAAGTCCTAAACTGCTCAGGACAAAGACCATTTTTACTAAACACATCCTTTATTCTGATTCCGAAGTATGGATTTCAGTGCCAAATTTCAGACCGCTGATGACATTTGTATCTGCAGCTTAGAAAGCAAAAAGGAAGTAATTTGTGAAAATTAAAATACATGAAAGTATTTTATTAACTATTGGATTTTTTAAATGTTAGTGCATTTTATTCACTTGCTACTCACTTTTCTTAAAATCTTCATAAAGACAACCTATTGAGCTTCCCATTGAGATTATTATACTTGTATGCATGTCTTTTCTAACTGTCTGATGTCTTGGCAGCAAATCAACTTTTAGTGAAACAGAAATCAAATGTGTGTTTCTTTAAAGAAAAATGCCTACTAAAGATATTCTCTCTTAAATTACAGGAATACACTGCATTTGTTTAAGCTTCTAACAAAGATAACATTCCTCTAAATGTGGCATAACACATTTGAAAATTAGTATCAGATATCATAGAATCATAGGATAGTTCAGATTGGAAGGGCCCTCAGAAGGTCTCTAGTCCAGCCTCCTGCTCAAACCAGGATTAGCTACATGATCAAGTGAGGTTGTTGAGGGCTTTATCCAGTCAGGTCTTGAACACTTCCACGGATGGAGACCACAGCTTCTCTGGCAACTGCTCCACAGCCTGACCATCCTCATGAAGAACATTCTTCTTCTATCCAGTCTGAACCTCTCTTGTTTCAAGTTATGCCCACTGCACCACTATGCCTGGCTCCACCTTCTTGCTAACCTCCCCATGGTTACTGGGGGCTTGCTGTTAGGTGACCTCAAAGCCTCCTCTTTGGGCTGAACAAGTCCCATTTCCCCAGCCTCTCCTGACAGGGCAAGTGCTGCAGCCCCTGACCAGCTTGAGGGCTTGGGGCCCTCTGCTGCACTTGTTCCAGATTATTGATGTCTTTCCTGCCCAAAACTGGACACAGAAGTCTATGTGTGGTCTATGACACAATGGTATTTTTCTTTTCCTAAAACAGCATTTGTGCATATCACAGTCCTGTTCATAATGTTTGTGTTTAAAACCTATCAAAAGGCCTCAACATACTAGAAAATAATTTCATAGAAAATAAAGACCTGCCTATTAGTAGTATTATCCATTCTTACATTGGTCTTTACTCAGTGTCCTGCACATGGAAGCCAGTCAGGAGAAGTGAACTGGTGACCATAACTCTGGTGGATATTTGCATTGCAGAAAACTTCACAATTGACCAACAGTGGGATAAACCAGCCAAAGTTACATGCTCTCAGGTGCTGGTGTAAGCACAGTCCAGACAGGCCATGATACTTCAACAGTACTTTTCCCAACTCCTCTCCCAGATTTCTGTTCTCCATCCTTGTAGTTTTCAATGATAAAGACATAAAGTGCTTGTCTGCCTCTTTTCTCTTAATTCTATAATATATATTAGCACAAGATAGAATGCTACTTCACACAGTTACAGCTAACGCTGGCAGCAAGTGTCTGCAGATACACTTCCTACATATACTGGAGTATACTTTATAATAACCATGGGCTGCATAACTACAGGGATTTATTGAAAGTCATGAGAAATGTTACTCCAAGGTGCCTACAGAGCATTTAAAAAACTTCCCCACAGTTTATTACTCTGGCAGATTAAAATAGTCTTTGAACACTACTGAGACTCGTTATGTACAGTGTTCACAGATATGCCATCTTAAAAGAGATGCTGCTTTTTGCATTTTAGAGTACTGCTTCTCTAATTAAACAAAAAAAAAAGAAAAAGAAGAAGAAAAGAAGGAAGAAATAATAAAAAAAACCCTTCTCCCTCCTGTAGATGCAGCTGTCATTTGTGCCTTGGTTCAGACGCACACTAATAGAGTGGCTGAGTACATATTGCAATCGCAATTGCATACTCAATTTTTAGTACTTTTGGTTTTAGTTTGAATAATAACTCTGTGAAAACTAGTGTTATTGATGGTATCTCTTTTATTGTCTCTTAGTGTTGTCCAAATCAAACCTACTCACTTCAGAGGTAATATGTTGTTTCTTTTGTCTATAAGCTAACACTGCAAATTCTGTACAATCTCAGAGAATCATTTTATACTGTCTTTTTTCCTGTAATACTTAGAGTTCCAGAGGTCACACTGGGTCTACATTGTAACTCCATTGTTTTCAGTGAATTTTGACAAATGAAACCAACTGAAATATCAGAGAAATGGTATTGATGATACACACGATCTTTTAGCAACCTTACTGCTGCTATGGGTACTCTTAAGAAGAAAATATGTCTTTAAAATGTAATGGATATTAAAGGAATGAAGACTTTACTGCATGGAGCAATGAGTAAATACTGCTATAATATTAACACTCACACTTTCCAATGTGGAAAAAAAAGTAAAAAATTAGTCTGGAAAATGACATCTTTTCATTTTTTGCATTTTCATATTTTTTGCCTTTCTAAATAATTATTTTATCCTGTATTTTCTGAAAAAAAAAATAGCATATTTGTACATTTTTTTCTTGAAATTCAACTTCCTATTCTTATTCTTTCTGTCTCTTCATGCACCTTCCTCAAATATTAGGCAACTGAAATCTAATGCAAAGCAAAAACATTTCTCCATATTTTATAAAGAGTATGAAGAATGCCAAATTTTAGAAATCCAGCTTTGCAGACCTTCATTACTGGGCCTAAAGGTCTATAGAATCTTAGAAATTCATTATGGATACAGAAAATCTTCATCCCGGGTTTGTCAGATTGTTTTTATAGCTTAAAGATGCTGCACCAATATACATTCCCATCATTTGCATTTACAGAAATGGAGTCCAGTCATGCAAGGACTCTGCATATGGAAATGCTTTCAAAATCAATGGAAACTCTATTTAGGAGACTTGCAAGGGTACGATCAATGCTGAAGAGTCATGACAGAGCAGTAGAGCTGGAACCTAAGAAAAGCTTTCATTGGCTTAAAAAAATCCCATCAGTACCTAACAATAAGTAGTGCAAAATAAACTGCATAAATCCCATGAGGTATGCATTCTGTGCACATGGCCACAAAATAAAAATATTTCTAAGATGAAGAGTTTTTTATCTAAGGGGTAGTTTGACTGCTACTACATTCTTTAGATACATGAAGTGTAAAGACAGAACAATCTGAAGACTGCAATTAGTTAGTCAAAAGGAAAGATGTTCCAAAATTTGTAATCTCTGAGGACAGTGCTGTGTCTCTGTAGAGTAGAATCAGTTCTCATTTCTGTCAATCCCACAAATCCCACTCCTGTTAATGTGGATCCCCACACTCACAGATCTATACTTACAACCCAAAGACAATGGACTTTGAGGAAGAAGGGAATAGGATACAGCCATAAATATAGCCTGTGTATCACGATCAACTGTGATTGCTAGTCTTTTGGTGTCTTTTACTGATATTCCATTTTCCTATTCTAAGCTTGAGCCATTGCAAGCAGTACTTTACCACATTACCAGTACCTCGGAACAGTTACCAGAGGTCTTTGTGTGTATGTCGGGGTGGGGGTAGATGAGGGAACAAGAAGACTCTTCCTACAGCACTAGTGAACACAAAATTATTTCTGTATCATTAAACGGCAAAGGTCTGGATGCAATTCCTGCCAGGTGGTTGCCCTGAAGATGTTACGTATAGAGACATTCTTGTGCCACAACACTGGCAAAGTCTGAGTTTTTCTGAAGGCTATTCTGCTTCCTAGAGGCAGGCAGTAATTTTGTGCTATAATCTAACACAAGTTGCTATCAAGCAGTAGAGTCTCTGCATGAAGACAGCTGTTTTGTTGGACAACCATCCTTGGTCCTCAGTGAAAACAAATAGCAGCACAACTATCTGATGAAACTGAGCTAGTTCAGTAAAAAAACAGTAAGAAAACTTGCTGATTGTCTTTTTCATACTGAAGGGATACTGGATGCCACCTGCTTTCTGAGAAAAAAAAAGCAACCAAACACCTGCATGGAGTAGTGAACAGTTTGAAGCTGAAAGGGTTCTCCAACAAGTGGACAGAATGACCAGATTTTGGTTATATTTTAAGGCAGTATGGGATCTTTGACTGGAAGAAATATAACAACCTGCATGAACTTGACAACAGGAGTACAGGAAGTTATTCTGTGATTGCTGCATTTAATAGCTGCTGATGGGCTTTATTTCTATTAATTCTCTACTCCTTTTTCAAACCCCTTTATATCTCTGTCCTTCCTAACATTCTGTGTCAATAGTTTCTGCAATTTAATGATGGACCTTGTAGTAAAAGTTGAAAAGTTACTGAAGTTTGGTTTAGACTTACAGCCTAATAATATAATGATCTCTCTCTGCATTGCCATGCTTTGAGAAACAAGGAGTATTTCCTTATTCACATCTTCAGAGCAGTTTTGCAAGATGCAACACTTAAATGCAACATCATTTTGCTGAACCATTTGGTCCTCAGAACACTCCTAAATAGCCTAACAAAATCCCCTGGAAAAAACTTTTAAAATTACTCTTCCTAGGGGCTCACAAATCATTCTTAAATCAGGTACTGTATTAAGAAGCAAACAATTATATGAAAGAAACAGAACTGGCACACCAAGCTCCTGCAGACCTGTGCAACTGTGACAGACAGAAGGAAAACAAATTAGTTCAGCAAGTTACTGAACAGACTTAATTTTAAATGTTACTAGTTTAATCCCAATTTTGGTTTACTTCGCATAAGCCTTTATTTGTGTTATTGAAAACATACCATAACTCATCTATGATAGATTACTATAGATTTTTTAATTTCCACTAGTGCATTTAAGATAAATGAGTTTTAATAAGTTTAATTTCAAGTTATTCAAAGTATTTTATAATACCAACATTAATTTTTAACAAATTAGATTATATTGACTTTTAAAAGAAGGCCTCCTTTGGAAGAATTATCATTTAAACAGTCTTCAGGAACCATTGTAATGATTTCCTATTTAAAGTTAATTCTCCTGTGAATCCATGGAAGACAAAACAAAACCTGAGCTATGGGAGCTACACTTTGCAATATTGTCTATATACAAGCTGACCTACAGATTCATCTCAAAGGCTAAATGGTGATTTTCTGTCTATTCTTTAAATTCTTTTGAGGAGGAAGTTCTACTAGCTTATCCAAATTAAATTATCTGTTATAGGTTTGTGGCATGTATTACACACTTCTGGGGACTTACAAGACACTACTAAACTCACTTCACCTGGACTACCAACTAGAATGGAAACAATAACAGAAAATTGAAATGCCAGAATTTTTATTCAGTGAGTTTGTAGCATTTTTCAATCCCTCAAAGCATATTTCAAAAGGTGAAGTACTATGTAGTCCATAATGTCTGACTACCTGAAAAATACAAAATGAAAGGTTGAAATGGACCCATTATAGATCTCTCACCTACGTTCCTTTTCAAAAACTAGAAGTCAGTCATTATTATTTTCAAAATGTCACAATTTTTATCTTATTTAATGCTTTTAGAAATGAAGGACTGAAAGCCAAGATTTTTCTGCTGTGGAGTCATAACACCTGAACTCGAGTCAAAATATAAGGAACCTTTCCTATGGTACTAATGGCTCTGCCTATTTCATCTTTCATTACTTTCAGTAATTAACAAATAGTAAAATGCTAACTAACTTAATTGATAACATGAGAAAACACAACATTCTTGTGACAAATTATCCCTAATCATGTACCAAATAGATCAAATAAAAATTCATTCATCTATGAAAGCATAACTACAGACTCACAGACCATATTTGTCTATCACCTATCTCATGGAGCACTAAATGAAAATACCTTCCAACTCACAATTATTTGCAAACCTTTCTTCAGAATGGAAGACTGGAAGACTAACCATTGAAAGTGTGTATTAATTAATTCTGTCACATGACACCAAGCAAAATTTGCAGAGCAACAGACAGACTTTTTACATTGCACTGACCTTCCAGATAAAATGTCTAAAACAATGCAACTCTCTATATAACCACCACCTCTCCGCAAAACCATTGTACCCACAAACAGCCCTAGAAGTGCTAGAACCCCACCATATCTAACTGATGATTCCTACTTCTCTGTACCCTGGAAATGAAATAACTGCTCTGCAGTGAGACTGGATGTTTTCTCAGCAAGAAGGAATTCTGATTCATCAATGAAGCTCCAAAAGGCTTAAAGAAGTGTTTTTTTTTAACATACAGGCATATATACTACACTTCAAAGACCTAATATTAAGAATGAGGATGTTCAAATGTTTCTCTAAGTTCAGTACATATTAGTTTTGCATCACCTTTCACCGATACCAAAAAAGAGTCAGAACAATAGCAGAGTCCCATACTTTCAGATATATTTTTGTACATGACCCATGTTACTTTCAATTTCATTCAGAGCATCATTGTATGCTGATCAGGAATAATTCAATATATAAAAATATATAGACATAAAATCTTAAGATATCAAAACCAATTCTTTTTGGTTTGTAATAAAGACTGTCTTCAGACATCAAATAAGAGTCAAAATCTTCTATTTATGTTTTCTATACATGCTTTCAGTTACCAGTTTTCTGTTTCAATCACAAATATCCTAGTCACATACCTGCTTGTAGTATCATTACAAAAATAATATATTATAGAAAAATCTTGCCACCTTTGCTGTTTTATCTTATTATCTAAGCTTTTGCTTTACCCTAGTGCTATGAAAAGTGGCAGCTATTACTTATGTTTCCTACACGTACACCATTAAGGGACAACAATATGTAATAAAAACCTAACAAGTTATAATAGTCCAATAATTTATTCTTTATCTAAAAAGTAGTTTCTACAGTTAAAGCAAAAGGCTCTGGGACAATTTTCATGTGTTCAAATAGAAAAAATGCACATCTGAATTACTGAGATTAATATTTCTATCAATAAATTAATCTAACGTGTTTTATCAAAGACAAATGAGGATCATTGTACAGTCTTCTGTACCCATGAGTGATTCACTAACCTACAGGTTTATCAGTATTCTGCACACGCTCTCACAGCTATTATGCCCCACACCTTTGTCCATTTGGCCAAGAACACCAACAGAATTTAATGAAAAGTTCAGTCTTAAGGCATTTGAATGTACAGCATAATTAATTTTCTACAGCTGGAATTTCAGTTATTAAATGTCTTTTGTATTATCAAAAACTACATTCAGTTTCAAAAATTCAGACAAATATGTTAATAATATAGAACAGTGAAAAGTAACACTTGAAGTTGCCTTATATTGCTATCCCTTTCCGACATTGCTACAGAAATGAATGAGGAATACTGAATCATGAACACCAGTCTTATCACTTATATGAATTACAGCACTAATATCAACTACATCAAGGAATAAGTACCTTCTTAAGGACATAGATCTATAAAAGGTATCACTCAGTAGCACACACTACTCCTGTGCTTTTAGTTCTTTAAAGTGATAGCTAGTTTTAGCTGTAGATGTTCATAGATTTTGGACATCAATTTTCTTCTTAGTGTCTGTTATTTCAGATATTTTGCTTCAACAGAAATGTCAGAATTTAATTTTATTTCTCAAACTGAGATGATTTGGAATTTTTCAATTAAACAGAAATTATATCAACTGCAAGAAGGAAAAAAAAAAAAGACACAGACATATTCCATAGTTCCCAAAAGCCCACCAGTGCTGTTATTAACTGAGGCTCATTGAGACCACACTCAAATCCTTAATTTGAATTGCAGCTGCCAAGTACTTCTTAAGTATTCACTACAGCAGAGCAAGAATCATCATCTAAATGAATTGAGTCTCAGTCTGCCATATTGTCTGCGAGCTCCCAGGGTCATTCATATCTTAGTGTGGGAAACCAGGGATTTACCCTCCCAGCTCTATGCCAATTCTATTCTGTACCTGGGAAAAAGAAACCCTTTCAAACAAGTGTTTTCATCAAAATAATACTGTTCCCACAAAAACTTTTGATTTACATCTACTATAAATTTATTTCCAACCAGCCCCAGTAGGAAGGTCTATCTGTCAGAGTAAACCAAGTCTTGAAGTACTCTAGAGTCTACTCTTGCTACAGTTTTTTTTCTGATAGAATAATTTACTCCAAATCAGTTCCACCATATTCTCTACAGATTCCTATACACTGCAGTGAAGGCAGTCACCTATGAGGGTCCTTTGTCTCAAAAATAAAATAATATAAATTTAAAAACCCCTAAAATCTGAAACAAATAAAAAAAACCCCAACCCCTAAAACCACCCTATTTTTATTTGCCAATCAGAGTATGAAACAGCAGCTGGACCCTCTACATGAAAAATCACAGCCCTATAATCTTATGGAAAAAATGCTCTACAATTACCTGCCTTGATACATGACAGAGATATTCTAAGAAACAAGCATTATTTGCACCCATGTACCTTTCAGGAGAGAGTGAGCAGTTTTGTGTAGCATTTCTCCTCTCATTAAAAAAGAGAGAGGTACAATGCTGACATCTCTGTTAAGAATAGATAGAAAGAAAATACTAGAAAGTTCTCGTTGTCTAGGATACTGATATAAAATCCACTGAAAAGCTGCACTATTCCTATAAAGACTCAGAGACTAAGGCTTAAAATACTTACTTGATAATGTCTCCTTCAAGAGCAATCACTCGTTTAATGATCTTCTGTTCAGGGTTTCTAGGAGACCTGAGACAGGGGATAAGGTTATACAATCAGTAATGTTCCTGTTGTTTTAAGAAAATGAAAAGAAATTCCACAAAGAAATAGACACTATTCAAGTCATTAGGAGATTCCATGTTCTCCTTGATATAGCATCAGTCATGATATTCCACCCTGATATGAAGCTACTGTAATCATTCTCATTGCAAACCATCGTTGAAAAGCAGATGCTGAAAAATGACCTGCATACAAACACCACAACAATCAGCATGCCTTTTATCATGAAAAATACACTCCACAACATTCAAAGTAGAATGTCCCACTACCAATGAAGAGGGTGCATTTGCAAATAGATTACTGTATTAAAACCTGAATTACCCATCAAACTTTAATATTATATTGTGTTTAAACATTCATGTCATTCACTCACTTTGGGAAAAAAAATCTCCCTATGTTATTTTAATATCTATCACTAATTTAGGTAAACTTGCTTAGGGAATTGTGGAAGTTTAAAAAAAGTTGTAAAATTTTCTGAAAGTTTCAGCTTTATCCACAGCTTCTTAATGCAATACCATGTTTTCACTTCAAGTTATTTTCCTATAAGCATGTTTTACTGAGTGGATTCTGATCATGCATTACACCATAGTGTTATGAGAAAGCAAAGCTGAACTTGTATGCCCAGCCTGAATACTTCAACTTCCTGGATGCATATTAATTAATAGCACTATAAGAAGTGTTATTTACCAAAGTTTTGACAGGTTAATGTAGACATATGTACACCATAAAATTTCTTTCTTTTCTGTATACTTTATATATTTTTTTTCATTCTTTGCTTTTAATTATCTAACTATGCAAACTTAGTAGAGTGTTTTCATGTTATTTAAAAAATTCTTTTTATTTGCTGTTTGTATATAGGAATTTCAGTGAAGGAACAAATGGTTTTGATTTTCTGCTGATGCTTGAGTTCATATTAGACTTCAAGTACAGCCTGCTATACATGCAAGCGCAAGAGCTTTGTATTACAGTTTTCATGCCTAAAACCATTGGCCATGCCATCCTCACAACAGACCAGTACCTTTGAGCTCATTTCTGGTGAGCTGGTAGCACACTAAGATTACATTTCCTTAAAAACCAAAGCTGAGATGAGCCTGGACGAAAAACTTGTTGCACTGCTGCATGACTAAAGGCAGTTCACTTTCAGTTCCAAAAGTTAAAAAGAAAAATAGTTTCAGGCTTATTCAATTTTTTTTTAATATGAAGCCAAAAAAGTGTTCCAAACATTTTAAAAGTGGTTTTGGTTTTTTTGTCTGTGTCAATATATTTTAAAAATGTTTATATTTCGATGTAATAAAACAAAATTCAAGAAGCATAATTTTGAATTTCAAAATATCAAATAGTTTCACTTTACAGTTTACCAAGCCTGAAAATCCTATTTTCACAAAGCAGTGTGGAGCAGTCAACATGAATAAGGACCATACTTTGATTCCCTAGTCATCACTGGAATTTTCAAATCATGATATCATTTACAGTAATATTTTATTTAGCATTAATTTTACCTGAAGAGTTGTATATTCCAGTTTAGTCTTGTCTTTCATGTTCTCTATCAGGCTGAGAATACACATTTTAATAATATTCTACATTTCAGTCTTGGGAGGAATTAATCAAGTTTTAGATGCTCATCTGATTCAAATATCTGAATTATCCACAGTACTTTCTGATGCTGCTCCCTAGCAGGCTTCAATGCACACTCATTCAAGCATTGACCACCTCTCTTTCTCAGTCAGAGCACAACCTAAGAAAAACAACATACCTTTATTATTACAAGCTATTATAAATTAAAAATATTTGCAAAAATTACTGTACTGCTAACTGATTTCATTTTTAATTCATTGAGGCTCAGATTGTAATATTTTCATTAAAAAATTAATGGAAATAATAATATGTAATGTATGTGATGAACTGTGCATTTCTCAAACACTGAATGAAAACAAATTTTAAGTTTACTCTTTCAAAATTGTGTTCTGATTTAACACCTTACTTCCAAAGGTTCTTTGAAATTCCCCATGTAAGCATTTTCACTTGATTAGTATGTATACATTGTAATGTAATTACTGACCTCTCCCTTAATTTGCCTTCCTTGTGGAAAAAATTGTAATGACCTTGAATAAACATCACTCTAAATCTGAGATATGAGTATTTGTTCTAAGAGTGGTTACTTTTCTTCTAGTAATGACATATTTAAACAAAACACATAATTTATCAGAAAGACTTCAAGGAATTCCTTGTAGATAGTTATTATAAATCAGGAATATTTTTAATATTTGAAGCCAGAATAGTTTAAAAATAAACTTTTTACTAATTTTCTGATTATAGTTCATGAAAATGGCAAAGGACTAGTAAGGAGGGAGCAGCAGGTTCAAACTGGCCAATAACACAGGCACTTTTAAAACAAGGATTTTCAAGAGGCAATCAGAATGTTTTGTTCAAGAGCCACAGTGATTGAACAGGAGATAAGAGACTAGTTCTGAAGTGATGGATATTGATGCCTTCCTGAAAGGTTTTTAGCTTAACACTGGGATTTCATTGATTGTGGAAATCACAACACCATGCAGATATAGGCAATTTCTGTCTGAAATTTTGCAGCAGGTATAGAGCAAATTAAACAATGAAGGAGAGAAAAACCCCAAAACATTGTAACCAGTAATTGTTTAGTACTTCTCTCTAACTGATATCAGTGAGGTAACAAACAATAATCCTTGAAAATGGGATTTGTTTAAAACAGAAGGAAATAGAAAAACAAAAGAAAATGTTGATTTAACTGTTTGCACCTCTCCTAAATTACACCGTGTTTTTTTCTTTCTCCTTATATGAAAGGTCATATTCAGGCATGTTCCTTTTAAGTTATATTGTGTGGGAAAATATGAGATTACTTACACACAATTAATATATTTTGTGTCCCAAACATGTCATTCAGAAAATATAAAGATCATTAGTATGAATTAATAACAACCATACATACTTTTACCAGCCAGATCCATATCTGATGTTTCACAGAGCAGTCACCATTCCTTGACGATTTTCTAAATCAGCCTCTCAAAAAGTTAAGTTTACTTTTTTCTCAGTAAAAATATTTCCTCATCTACGTATAACCATTTTTCACTATGCATGAATTAGAGACATCAGTGCAAGTAGAAACAGTCAGAATGACTATGGAAATCTCAAGCACATTACAAATATTAATGCACAAGCAGCAGCTAGCAGCACATCAGGAATGCACTAGGAAAAACATCTCTGGAAAATAAATCCACTTCTTAAATGCAGATTGAATTATACTCCACTCATAGTCACTTTTCCTTCCATGAAGAAAAGGGCAAAACAGGCAAGTCTAGCAGTTTGTCCCTCAAGCCATCAAGTTTGAGCATAACTCATTGTTATCAATTTCTCTTTAAACAGCATTATTCTTTGTTCAAGCACCTCAAGAGAATGACCACTGTATAATACAAAAAGAAAGCAATGGCCTGTGTAGCATCCAAGACTGATAAATATTTTTTATTTTATCTGTCAAAACAATTCTTTAAACTTCACCTACAGATCACCTGATGGCTGGCTGCAAATAATAGAACAAAAGAGCAACATCCTCTCTGTCTGAAATACCTTCTGATAATGGGACATTTCTCTCTGCTTTAGCAAAAATTTCTAATTTGGTCCAAACTTTAAGTTTATGCACAGTGCAATGCAGAAATCCCAGCCTCATGCACAAAGACATGAATCATGACATTAAAATCCAGATTCAGAGTTTTAAGATAAACAATTTACCAAGGGAAAATTAGACATTTGGCATGTATTTGTTTCTGGTTTTCCAGATGCAACCTTAACAACTCAGAGTAAGCAACCTGCCACAATTAGCTTCTGGTAATAATCCTAGCTTCTTCTCCTAAATCTATATGTTTGTCTTATTCTGTATTGACTTTCAGCTCTATGGTCCTTATCCACACCCAGCTTTCATTAAAAACTAATGAGCAATTCCACCACAGTAAAAGAAGAAAACCAAGTGCCCGTGTCATCAGGACATCATTAACTTTGGATTAAAACCTCTCACATTTGGTCATTTGTTTGAAAAGGAATTGAGAGAGTTAGGTTAAGTAGAGGTGAAAGGAGATCACCGCAGTGATTAGGGCAGATTCAAATTCCTTATTCATCCCCAGCAATTACTTCAAGGTACAATATTCTAACCTCCAGCTTACGCACTATTCTGGGGCAGGTCTCCCTTTATGTATCCAATTGATACTGCTGAAAAAAAAACCAAAACTGTAGACTACATAGGAAACCTCCTCTCTCTACACACACATTTAGTTCTAAAGTTAAAAGCTATGCTTTAGCAGAAGAGCTGCAAAGAGTTCAATTTCCTTTTTCTTAAAAAAAAAAAAAAAAAAAGCTTTTCAGAGCTGAAGAGACACTGCATGTTGTCACGGAGAGAAAATATTGAGAGGAAGGAGACTGGTCAGACAGCTTTAGCTGGGTTTTATCAGTGATGCATCCCCAAAACCACAGTCCGAAATAAACTAATAATTGACAAGTTGATAAGAAGTTAGTTTCTTGAGGTGGGATAGAATAATAGTTGAATTTCTATTAGAAAGTGACACTTTGCTCTATTTCAGGAAAGCACTCACAACCTTTTCTAGTTATTACCTCAATATCACTTCTCTAATAAAAATGAAACATTTATTTATGTTTTTATTTTTAATAATATGCTCTTACAAAACCCATACATATATATGTACACACACACATATTTATACACACACACATAAATTTATACAAGAATCCATTCTTCTGTGTTTAACCCTGTATTAACAGTATGGGATTGCAGCACTACAAAACATGTTTGCCAGGAAAGACAGGAGGAATGATACAGCCAGCAGAAAAATCCACTGTTTAGCAAGCGATTGTTAGACAAAAATGCTGACAATTCTCTGAAGGCTTTCTCCTTTCCTGATTGAGCAAATGAGTACTTCAGTCACAATATTGTTCCTAAACTCTTCCTTCCCATAATTTTGATTATTTATTTACTCTAATGGATATTGCTTAGCACAATTTTAAATAACTGCTCCATAAGCTAACTAACATTTGATCAATCATGAAATTTTCATATTATTTCCACTCTTTGTATGTGTTATTTGACCCTTCTTTCATTCTTTGAGTTGTCTGACTGTATTCTTCTCAAGAGTGCCCACAGCAAATCATGCTTAAGAACTTGAAACTGAAGTTTCTACAGGCTTTTGTAGAGAGAGAGTGCTTTTTAGACTATATCCTAAGATCCCAGCAAGATAAGTGAAGGAAGACAGTTGATTCATTTCTATTCTCCAAAGGGATATTCACATGTATCCCCAAATGCTATGTGATATCATTCCCTGCTGAGCATGCAGTCTCTGTAATAAATAAAAAAAGTAACCTACTGATCCTAGATAATGATCAAACAAAATGTTCAATGCTCAGACACACAGCATACATACCAAAAGCAATTATATTTTTCAACAGATATTATCACAATAGCTATCATGAAAAGAAGAAAGAAATTAGACCTGAATAACAGTAAAGTCCAACTAAATAAATGCTACAACATATGATAATTTTTATTTTCTTTTTCATTGAATGAACACTCAGATTTTCTGGGTGCATGCATTAGAAAAAGAAGATAAGACCTTATACTGTGAACTCATAATGAATGAGCAGCTAATATGTTTCAAACAGATAGCTTGAATTAGATACTTTGATGATCTTCATACACTTAATGTTACCCATCCATTATCCTAGTCAACCTGCATGGGTTTTGTGCTCACTATTGAAAATTACTGGAATTTTGATACTAACTGAGCATTTTCCAGAACAGGACAAAACCAGGTATTTATTAAAAAGTTGCAGTGAAAAGTGCCTGAAGTTTACACTGTTTATGTGTGTCTATCTATGTATATATATATGTATATTACTGTTAGCACATGGCTTCACTTTTTATGAGATAGAAGCAAGATGTTTAGGCAGCAGCTGGAAGTTTCCCTTCAGATTATTCACAGTTTACTTCAGATTGGGATTTATGTGATTTGATGGTCACCTACAAGGAGGTAACTGACACAATGAACACTGTGTTGTTATAGCATGAACAGACTGAAATAATGAAGGCCATCTTCTTCACAAACATTATTTCTGCTTTTATTTATGTTGTTAATGCCAGATACTGAGAAGGATTTCACTCCACAAAACAAGATAAGGGGGAGCTTTTGAGATCTTAGTCTAATACTGGGATCCAAAGCTATTCACTCAGTGATCTCTTCATTTCCCAAAACTAATTCCTCTCTGACCAAAAATTCCAATGTAGTTACAGTTTACACTTCTGGGAGTTTCCAGAATTGCTGCAGGATGAAAAATTAGTTGTTTATCTCCTTCTCGAGCCTTTTGGGGATCCAGAAAATAGCCATATTAGTAACTAAAATGTAGATGGAGCCCAGAATAAATGGCATTAATATACCTACAGAATTGTGAACCTCAAAGTACAGTTTTGGTGGCTTTGCTTTTAAAACATGTTTGGAGGAAGAGGAAATAGAGAGGCAGTGGAACTATCATCTCATCCTTATTTTCTGGCTTTGCGTAATAAGATAAACAGGGAGTTTTACATGGCTGCATCATACACTAGATAAAGACATTGACCCTCAAAAATGTTTTGTGCCCTTGGTCTATGATGAACAAGCTTCCTGTTGCCAGCATAGTAGTTGATGCACAAACTTTGTACAGTAGGAAATATGTAGCAATATCCATTCTTTCATCCCTCCCAGTACTATAGCTATGATAAAACAGATCCAACATATCCAACTCTAAATGTTGTATAAGAATGCAAATTTACTTAATATATGCACATATTTTCTAAACAAAAACATTTTAAATCTGTTCATTTCACTTTTTTCCCAGTCCATAACTTTTATCTAAATTCCATACTTCCTTATACAGATAATGAATCTCATAATAATCATAATATTTAACTAATCACATCATAGGTTCTGAGACAATATCTATATTGTGGAAAATAACACACAATATAATAGTGGAGGAAAAAAAATGACCACACTTATTTTATTCTTTTTTGCTGTCATTCCTGTTGTAAATTTCTATTATATAGAATTTCTGCATTAAATGTATCCAGTAACCAGGTCCAATATCTGTGTTAAGTTGGGACCCACCAGTACAAGAAAGATACTGACAACTGGAAAAAGTGATGGACCACCAAAATAATAGTAACAGAAGAGTAATGTAACAGCAGTGGCTAAGGAAATTGGGTTTGTGCAGATCAGAGATAAGACAAATGGTTTAATTGCTGTTGTATTCTATCTAACTGGTGATTAGGGATTCAGACTTTTCAGAGAGGTGCACAGCAGAAGGAGGGAAGGAAACAGCATGAGTTGCAGTAAGGGAAATTCCAGTTGGATACCAGAAAAATTTTCAAACTCCACGAGGTTAAGCAGTGGTGCAGGTTGCCCAGAGAGGCTGGGAATCACAGATACTCAGAGCTCGACTGGATAAGGCTCTGAGCAGCCTGACCCAACTTCAGAGTTGACCCTGCCTTGAGTGGTTGGTAGGACTAGATAATCATTAGACGTGCCTTACAACATAAATTATTTTTCACTTCTAACTATGTACAGCCTTTAGTCTTATTCAAATGTATGAAGAATCATGATGTTGATACCTTAAAAAACAACATATTTCATCTGGGATGGAGGCTCTGATGCCAGAAGAGACCGTACTGATCACCTTAATTAACTGCTGTAGCCCGCAGACTTTTTTTCTTTTCTGTCTTTTTGGATAGTACCTAATTCTATTATAAAGCATTTTTAGAGAAGGTTATGATATCTTGTCTCAAACATTCTGAGTGACGATGAGTCTAACATCCAGAGAAATTACTCCAAAGTTTAATTATCCTTGCTATTAGGAAATTGCATCTGCATTCAAAATTGAATTTAACCAACTTCAATTTCATGCCTTCTCCTCCAAGGCAGAAAAACCCTCAACATCTTATTTCTTCTTCATGCAAAAAGATTTAGGCACAACAGTTCTTCTTAAAGTTCTCTTGGAATCATCACCTAGAACTCCTTAACCTTCTCAGTACACAGTTTTCCAATTCCAGGACCACTTTTGTGACCATACTTCAAACTTCCTCCAGCATTTCCATTTTCTTGGCACACAGACATGAGAACCTAGTATTATTTAGCTTGGATTATTATTATACTTAATAATAAATTAAGTAGAGTAACCTGGTATTATTATGCTGGCTCAATGCAAAATCTCTTTCCTATTTCCCAATATTCCATTTATTTTGTATATTCCGGCAAAAAGCTCATCTTTTTCATCCTAGGAACTGATGTCGAAAGGATACAAAAAGTGACATCTAAATCCTTCTCTGAGTAAACTGCTTGCTAAAACAGTTAACCAATAAAGTTTTGATTACTACTTGCACTTCACATTCTGTAAAGCATGTTTTTGGACAGTAACTGTGATTCAGGTCATGCTGTAAGGACATGGTTGCCTGATTATTTATTGCCCTGTCTATCTCTGTATTGTTTGCAAGCTTAACCAGTGATTATGAAGACAATTGACAAAACCAACCTAGCTTTGGATCACAAAGCAATCTGCTCGAAGTCTTACCATTCACAGATGTCTCCAACCATATCTACATCTTCACAGTTGAACTGAACCTGTTTATAATCTGTCTAATGTGGCCCACATTAATTCCATAAAAGGCAAGTTTCTAGATCAGGATATTATGTGGTAGCAAAAAGAATTCTTGAAGAAACCAAATATACTATATTATGGCCTTTATTAAAATTATATTTATCTAGTTGTTTTGCAATTTTATTGATAAAACATACCAGGTTTGCCTGACAAAGCCTATTTCTGAATCGATTGACCTTAACCATATTTTAGCTTCTACTGATAGAATGAGAAATAAACCATGTGATCATTTTGCTCAGATAAGACGTTCCTAAGGCCTTTCTCTTTGTTTTAAATACTGGAAATTTATTGCAAGTCTTGAAGTCATTTGCATTTTCTTCTTTGTCTTTCTTCCCCTTCAACTGCTAAAGAGGCATTTTCCAAACGGTATTCCATACTACAAAAACTGTTTGAGTCCATGCTCACCTGTCAGTAGCAATGTTTGACCCAGTTTTGACCTTAAAGAGTGTTACAACTTTAAAGGAAGTGACATACATCAGCAATTTTGTCAAACAGAAATATTATGCAGAAATCGTACATAATTTTGACAATGTTAGCAGATAACAAGAGCAACGGAAAACATTCTTCAATTGCTCCTCTGGGCTAAGTTTGAGGAAGCAGGCCCCAGCTCTAATAAATACTGGTTTAGTGAACCATTTTGAACATTCACCATTTTTCATCCATAATTTACAAAATAAGTACTTCAAGACAGCAGTTGCACCAACTGGTTCGGCATAAGTTCCAGTGATGCTTGATTTGCTCAGCAGCTCCAGTGGAAAATATGTACAAAGATATAATTAAAAATATGAGGAAAACTGTACTTCTAATAACATCCTGTAATTCTTAATTTAACTTCACATTACATTAGCATTTCTTAGTCAAACCTCTGTTAAAAAGCAAAATCACTCACTGCCAACAAACTATTTTGTTTTTACTGAAAGTAGTGTTTTATAATAATTACAGATTGCAAGCACACAGTTGGAAAGGTAGTATTTTATTTTTATTAAATTTTAAACTGTTTGCACATAACCTAAAACAATGCTTCCCTGAAACTTCCTGGGGAATTCTGAAAAATCTCTAAACAAAAATAACAATCTGAATATATCACCTGCATAAAGCCTCAGTAAAGGAGTCTTACACTTTGCCATATAGACATGGAATAATTAGAACGCGTAAACAATTCTCTCAAGCTCAGCAATTCTTGGATATCTGCGCTTGTTCCTTTCTCACAGGCCCCCATTCCTTAGCTCTTCTGATTTAGTCGAGTTTTCAAACAGAGCAGGAATGTATCTCTCCAAGGATAATACAGTCAGAACAAAACTAGCTTCCATGGTAAATATCCTTCTGTAATGTATCTCCTGGTACCAGACGTTATTTAGCAGAGATCACCTACACTAAGATGAAGAGGAAGTTGGAGGGAAAAGAATAAAGATCAGCATACTTTCAAAGCAACTGAGCTTTCCCTACAGCATGCTATACAGTTGCACCTTCATAGTTAGATGAGACATCAGTAGTAGCAGATTTTCAGCATTTTTCATAGATGTTGAAAGGTTATTGCAAATAATTTGGATCTTTGTCAGTGGGTAACTATGGACTCTACCCAGTGTAAACTAGAGGTATAATTCCTACGTGACAAAATTAAGCAAGCCTTCCTACATTTTGGATCCAGCAATCAAAATTGTGCATCTGAAAAACTTTCAGAATTACATACAAGACAAAGTCAAGAAAAAGACAGAAAGAAAAAAATCAAATACATCTCCATTAGAAATTACCATTTAAAAATTTCAGCCAGTTTGCTAAAGTGAGGCAAAAAAACCCCTAAAATTGAAAAAAAAAAAAAGAGGAAAATTGAAAACTCAAAATGTTTCACTGCAATAAAACTAACTGGTACTGCAAAACTATATGACAAGTCACTCTGAGAAACCTCAAAATACTATAGTAACTCAGAAGCATAGCTACAATTTTGAAGTAAAATCTCATTTAATTGCTTCTCAGACTTCCAATCTGACCACTTTGAGGTTAAACGACTCAGCCGCTTGTAATGCAGACTGTGTAATCACGATAGTTATGTGCACTTGACCTTCCTCTTGTTAACAGAGAGACTCAATTAATTACTTGCTGTTTTAACCAGCCATTTCACCTTATCTTCACCTTTTCCAAAAGGGCTGAAAAACTCTACACCTTAACCTTTGACTTTGAAAGCATACATAGAAATATTTATCCACCAAATAGGAAGCTAGCACAATCTAGGAATGAGAGTATCTGGGCTTCTATGCTTAAGTCAACAACAGTAGTATATTCACTGTTTCATTAACCATTATGCTGTAGTGTAGGAACCATATTTCATCTTTACTATAGCTGGCCAAATATTCTACTTTGTAAAGGAAATAAAATATGACTGACTTCTGTTGCAACAGACAACATAGGGAAAGGCACAGAAAACTGCAAAATGTAATCAAATGCTTGAAAAATCATTCTCAGGTTGCCATATGAGATACTAGATAGAAATAATCTTTTTAATCTATACCTAATCTATTAGTATGATTTTTTAAATTATGCTTATTTTTAAAGAATCTTACATGCTGCAAGATGCACTTCTATACCTTCTTTGATTCTGGGATTAGACCTGTGTTCATAGAATCATAGAATCATTTAGGTTGGAAAAAACCTTGAAGATCATCAAGTCCAACCGTAAACTTAACACTGCCAAGTCCACCACTAAACCATGTCCCTAAGCACCACATCTACACGTCTTTTAAATACCCCCAGGGATGGTGACTCAACCACTTCCCTGGGCAGCCTGTTCCAATGCTTGACAACCCTTTTGGTGAAGAAATTTTTCCCAATACCCAATCTAAACCTCCCCTGGTGCAACTTGAGGCCATTGCCTCTTGTCCTATTGCTTGTTACTTGGGAGAAGAGACCGACACCCATCCTGCTACAGCCTCCTTTCAGTGCAATTCTTCTAAGCGTATAAAATTAAATAATCCGTTGCTGTCCTAAGATGCTATTGTGACTACACACTACACATTTTGTAGCAATTTTCAATCATTATTCCTTTCTGATGGGGTTCCAGAAAACTTTTGCAGTTATATAACACCACCACAATTATTGAAAAAGTACTGGATGCATATTTAGATGTTAAAAATATCAGTGAGTCAGGAAACAAAATATTATCTCAAAAGAAATTTAGAAGTTAAGAAGCCTGGGTCTCACATTGTCTCTACTGGAGACCAAGTTTAGCATCTCAGATAGGATTAACACAATATTTAGGAAACAAAATTATGATTCTGAAGACTCTGAAGTTTTTGTCTATCTTTGAAATCACCTAAACTCCATAGGCACACTGGTTTTTCATTTTTTCTAAATGCTACTTCAAGCACCTGTTGAGAAAATCTCTTTCTTGATATTTCTGAGTAGCTTGATACTTTCGCAAATTTAACCTCTACTACGGTCAAGAAACTAAGCCTTCCAGATGAGTTAAGTCTGTTATAGTCAGTGCATAGAAGGTAACAGAAAATTGAAGTGGGATGAATCACGCTTTGGAGGAGAATTTCTCTCCTCATTGACTACAAAGGAAGCCAGACGTCAGCTTAGTCTAGCCATCTTAATATTAAATGATTAAAGACAAACTGCTTAAAAATATTGTTTCATCTATCTTATAAGTATCTGTAGCAGATTTTTTTTAAATAACACAGCAAAGCAAATAAAGTACTAATGGTGAGGTAAAGGGAAGAGCAATAACAACACAATGCATACTTTTAAAATAGTTGTAATACACTTTTTTAGTAAAAAATAATTTCTTTTAAGAGTAGAGACATTATGTCAATGTAAATTCACAGAAACAAAAACAAAAACAACCAAACCAACCAACAATTTAAAAGATCTCTACAGAGGTCAACAGAAGTCTAGACTTTGGAATTATTTGTAATTATTTTTGTAAAATAATGCCACATGCAATATAAGTACTTTTTCTATATTTATGACATAGAAAATGAAAATCAATTATCTTCCAACTAATAAAAGGTAAAGACAGAGGCTTAACTAAGAAATAATTTTGAATCTCTATTCATGGCTATTAAAAAAGCTGTTCATAGGACATAATCCTAAAGATCTCTATGGGCTCAGTAAGCACACAAAGAAATAAATTATTCCTAGACTATATAACAGTAAATTCACTGGAATTTGTATACAGTTATATGATAAAATAACATTTTAGAAACAGAGAGTGATGCTGAGGATAACTTATTTATGTAGTTGAAAACTTAGTATTTGTTATAATAGAGTACAGAAAAAATTAAGAACTAACACTAGCAAAACAAAAAATGGGAAAGCTATCTACATATTTTAAACCAACAGTTACAAAATGCCATTTTCAAAAGTTACAAGATATGCTTAAAAAAAAGAACACTAATAAGACAATTGGACACGGCTAAAAACTCTCACAATGAAAATAAACTTACTTAAGTTGTTTTTTTTTCTTCACAGCTTCTGCTTTTAGCTGAGATAGCATTTGGGGAAAAATGCCCACAATTAACTGCAGGTGTCCATCCTGCAGATGAAGTCAGGCTGAATTAACCATAGATTGGCTACTGTGACAGAAATCCTTGTAATAATAGGAGTTATGACCTGCTTATGAGGATTTGGCAAAGAGCAGCAATGGGAAATTTAATAGGGAGTATTTTTCCACATGATATTCTTTCTCAAAACCCGATCTTCTGTGTCAGCAGGTCATCATGCATTGTGCTCCACTTGATACTAATTGCATTATCCTCTACTTGTGTGCTTTCACAGATAGCAGAAGGCACCCTGCACAATAACTGAGGATATTTTTCTAAGAGACTTTGATCACTTAAGCAGGCATGAAAGAACTTTGAGGAGTTTGTCAAGAATAAAACAGTGTCCCGTGTTGGTTTTTGCTATGAGATTTTTAAGATTCTGAGCTGCAAGACACTTCCTCTCTTGTATGATAACAAACATATTTATTTAAAAAAATAAAAAGGGAGGATGAAATAAACCAGAAGTGTCACCAACAGTGAACAGCACAAATGAGTAAAATATCTATACTTACAGATTATTTTCCCTTTACACAAAGCAGCTTAGAATCTTTTTAGATAGTGTTCCCCTTCTCTGTGAAGGCCAATCTGCTCTCCCTCTCTTCCCCAACTGTACACACAGCCCCAGGGTTTGGTCTGCACACTTGCTTCCCAGCTCTTCCCACGCTACAGTCCGCTCTGGTTATTCCACCCAAAATGACTTCTTCACTCTCAGGCAGCAGCAAAACCAGCACCAGCCCCATCCAGCCTGTCAAACCCCATCCTGTGTGACAGTTTCCCCCAGAAGGTCCCTGTCACCTCTTTCTCCAAGTAAATGATATGCTGCTTAGAATATTGCTAGAAAAGGCAGAGATTGGCAGAAGAGGAGAAAAGGGAGGGGGAAAGGATGAATTAAACTTTACAGACACTTTTCACACACTCTGATGATGCATTCCTCACTCTCCTCCCTCTATCCATGAGGCAAAAGTTCAAACAAGTTATTTATCATTTTTGCATCTTTATTAGTTTTTTTCAGAGTGGATCCATGTCAGAATTCTAGTTTTACTAAATCTCAAAATGTTTGTGCCAGTCTTATGTTTCTTTTAACCCATCGACCCATTGTTTTATTTTTAAAAAGCTGTCTTTTTTCTCAAATTTTTCTGGAAAAAAAAAGAAGAAAGTCCTCTCACAGAAAACTGTCAGAAGGACAGCAAAAAGAAAATGCAAGCCAGAAGGATTGATGATACAGGCTTATGTCAGAAACTAATATGAAAGAAAGCAATTCTTTATTTTTTAGTGGCTGGAAATGTTTGCAGTATTAGCAGCGCGAAAACCTCAAAGAAATGCAAGATATTTGTGGGATTAACAAAACTATTTAGAAATTCTACTGGTTCTACTATCGAATCTTTTAAATATGCGGTTCACATTATTCTGTATATTTTGGACAGTACTGACAAATTCTGAAATGTGTTGACACTGACTATATATCAGGCCTTGTTGACACAGAACATCAATTAGAAGCACAGAAAGATTAACTCAGCTAATTCAAACTTGGCATTATTAGAATGGCAATGTCTTTGCCATTCTAAACTTAAGCCTTTATATTTTCATGAGAAGTGCATATCCAAAACAGGTTTGAAACACAAACTTTAATGCAGCTGGGTTTGAGAGAAACCCTTTCACACCCTTACCTTAAGAAAGCAAGAATAACACTGCAAATTACTGGGGTTATGAAGAGATGAATATCAAGAGCAAAAATTGTGGGAAATCATACACCACTTTGCAACACCACAGGCACAGGCAGTGTGGTGCCTACTGCATCACAAATTTAATCATTTAGAACAATCTAACCTTTTCATTTTGATTCTCTTAGCAATATTCTACTACCCTTTTATGATAGGTATTTGTTGCAGACAAAGATCATGAAATATATACTAGAATATATTTAAACTGTAAGGCATAGTGTTTTGAGATACTAACTGTATACTTCCAGCTCAAAATCTAAAGATAGCTTTTGTATATATGTTCCAAATGACGCATCACTACAGAAATGATTACTAACACAGTTCCTTAAAACTCAAGCTGGCAATATGTTTAGTAAGTGGTATAGTAGTAGGGCTGTTGGAGCCATGGTGGTGCAAGTATAATCTTACTTCTCAGAAGGAAACTGTACAAGAGTATAAAAAGGTGTCTACGGGTTTTGGTTAAAGCATTGTATAATTCAGAAACTTCAGGATTAGGCTATGTTTCTTTTTAACTGAGAAAGAGCAATACTAAGACTTAGCACTTACGTAACTCTCTGTACATTCAAAGCACTGACAACACTACTAACATTCATGATTTATAGTGGTTGATAAAAAGCTACCAGTGCACTTGTCTCTTCTATTCAAGTCTGCTGTGCAGACAGTATGCAACAGGACTGGTCTTTACAAATGGATAATTGGAACATAATCAAAATGTTATTTTAAAATAATAGTTGTCACATCTGGAACAGAAGATATTTCCCTGCTTTAAATTGTGGTCAGTTCAAGTTGGCAAGATGACTCACCAGCAGCAAAACAACTAGCGACAGGCAAGGACTGCTCATCAGACAAGGATGTTTGTGATATAAATCTGTCATCTAGGAACAAAGGGGGAATCCCTCAAATTCCTGCCTGTTTATCAGCTCCTAAGAGGCAAAACCAAAACCTGTTCTTCCTTTAGATTTTCCCAAGCGTTTTCTTTGATAGGATTAGGCAGTATTAACCCTTTGAATGCAGTGAATAGCAAGTACCCCTGACCCCACCCCCACCAAGAGGCATCCCAATTATTCACAGGGGCAAGGAAGGTCTGGTACACTCACAGATGTCTCTCCACAAAGGGCAATGCCTGCTACCTCCACAGTTGGGTTAGTCCAGCCAACACATTCACTGTCTGAAATAATAAAAAGTTTTTTGAACTTTCTTTTTTATACTTTTATTTCATAAAGAAAGTATGGGGAATTATACATAAAAGGAATAGTTGAAATACCTCCCCAATATCATTATATGTTGTCTTAATTTGAGAGACAACATTTTATACAGACCTCTTTAACCCATTGATAATCAGTTTATACATCAACTGTGACTGCAACAAAATCACCGCTGGTTGAAAAACCTTGGAGAATGCTGTGGCTAATTTGTGCTCTTTTTCAGTTGCTACATTTTATAAAGAGAACTCTGCATCATTTCAGGAAGGATTTTCTTCATGTGGTCTCTACCATGAAAAAAATATAGCCTGCATACCTGTCCTGAATCTGAAGGCAAGAATCTAAAGTAGATACAAGGCTAGGCATCTCAGAGAAACTTGACACAGTCTGAACTGAACTTCTGTAATGCAAGCAAGTTTTTAGTGGTTAAATTTCATACATGTTTATGAAAATACGTATGCCATTGTCTTGGCACAACTAGGTGAATTCATAGCGTATTCACCAGAGTTTGTTCTTCATTTATTTGTTTGATATACTTTAGGCTCAATGAGGAAGGGAAATAATCTTGAGCCTGACTTCTTACACATGGCAGGGTTTGTATATACATGCTAGCAATGCCATAGTCACCAGAAATTTCTCCTTACAGCTCTACAAAACTGCAAGATATGTCAGCTGATTGATGGTAATTATCCTCATGATTGTTACTAGTCAGCACCAAATATAAGACAATTAAAGTTATTCTAACTTACAGTGAAAGAAGATTTTTTCTCTGTCAGGAGCTAAAAAGGAAAACATGGTCAGCTGCCATGAAACAGCTATGTCGATAATGCACCAGTAGGCCTGAGAGTTCAGGTCATAACATTTCACTCATTTAACTTGATATTGAGCCTACTAACTTGTGTTTTATTAAAACACAACTTGGCATCCTACCTTCATTTGAAGATTCTAATGTTGCATTTTTTCCCACTGATTAATCACAATTACCCTTAAAGTGTGAATATTATTTTCACATTTGAAGTTGTCCAACAGCCTTTAAATTTTTCCTCAAGACCAACTTTGATGTACAGAATAGGGCCAAATGGGAAAACTTCTACTGCCCATGTTTACGCAGGACAAATTGTGGGTATAACCGTGGAAGAGTTTCCCTCTCTCAGGACGTGGTTGACACACTTAAATTCATTTTACATCCTGAGAGTTGTTAGCCAACCCAAAGACACATGCAAGATCTTTTTTCTTTTATACACTTACATACTGCTGTCACCATGACTACTTTCTGAATAATCTACTGCTGTCTGTTAGAAAAAAAATTAAACGGGAAAAAAAACTTGCACTCCCCTCACATCATCACCAGTAGTCATTCTCCATTTCTTTAAACTTTCTCACCTCTTCTGCTCCACTAGCTTACATTTGCTGGCCTAAACCTTGGATGAACTGGAAGAAGTGGTTGTTTTAGCCAGAGGAAAACCTGACTTAGAAAAAAACAAAAATAAATGTGTAAAAACAAAATCACAGTGTATCCTAAAGAAGTGGTGTAACTATTGTTTGTGTTAGTGAGAGTATGAAATTAGGAAATTAATAACACATTTCTCTCTTACTGACTTTCTTGTTTTGGTTCATTGAAATGTTTAACTTGTTTGAATTTATAACACAGAAGTCTAAGTAGAAAATTTTAAAAAGGTCGGATAGACCAGCAGGAAGTCTGTTTAAGAGCATATGACCCAAATAAACAATAAAGCTTACAAAGTAAAAAAGCATAAACCAAGAACTATGAATTCATTTGAACAGTCACAAGAAAGAAAAGGCATAAAAAAAGTTTTCAGATCCCTAATGGCTCAGCACCGGTCCATCCAACTGACAGTTGGCTGAGTAAATAAATTTCTCCAACAACCTTGGTTGGCAGATCTCAGATCACATTTGTTCTTTTAAATATATTCTCAACTTTGACAAGATGGTCTGTAGTCTGGTCTTGCAAAAGTCAATAGAGTTGTAACTATACTCATGAAACTAAAAATATTTCACAGCTTATGGAAAATCCCAACCTACCTTCATAAAATGCTAATATAAATAAGTAGAAAGTATATGGATTACATTTAACAGTACTTGCAACTGTGTTCACTCAAGAACAATTTTGTAAGCTACAGTAACAGCTCATAATCATATTACAACCACAAATGTGTTTTTTCTTTCCCTAAAATATTAATGACATCAAGAGATTGGTTTTGGAGACAGGGTGGAAAGAGAGGAAAAAAACCTTGTATAAACTAGAATTTTTACTGCCAAGTTCATTCGTGAATAAATGAGTTTTAGATTGCTGGCAGCAGTTCAATGAGACATCACGTACCTTCCAGAAAAATTTTAGACTGTAAGTATCTCAATGAGACAGATGCAGTCTTCACCACAACTGCTGAATCACAATTTCATCATTCATGTAGTGGAGCAGAAAATGTAAGAATGAAATTAGAAAGACCTTCTCCATTTCAATACAACATGCCCTAAAAAGAGTAATAAATTTTGAAAAGAAAATTAGCTATATAAACACTAGTGCATACAGTGTATTTAATGTTTTTTATTATGTGTGGAAATGCAGCCCTGTACTCAACTGACCAGTTTATAATCATACATCATTTAGAAAGTAATAACATAGTTCAAATGACATTTTATAAAATGAGCAGGGGCACTGGATGCCCAACTTAAGACACCTGAGGGCCTCATTATTTCCTTGGTTAAGAGCTCCTTTTCTACTTAGTTCAAAGTGGGTACAAAAGTCATTAGGTATATGGAAAAAAATTGAGCTTGTCAACTGATATCTAACTGAAGGACCCTTAACAGTGAGTGATATATAAGATGTAGGTGCTTAGAATCATAGAATTGTTTAGGTTGGAAAAAACCTTTAAGATCATCAAGTCCAACCGTTAATCTAGCACTGCCAAGTCCACCTCTAAACCATGTCCCTAAGCACCACATCTACACGTCTTTTAAATATCCCTAGGGATGGTGACTCAACCACTTCCCTGGGCATCCTGTTCCAATGCTTGACAACCCTTTCAGTGAAGTAAAAATTCCTAATATCCAATCTAAACCTCCCCTGGCACAACTTGAGGCCATTTCCTCTTGTCCTATCGCTTGTTACTTGGGAGAAGAGACCGACCCCCACCTCTCTACAACCTCCTTTCGGGTAGTTGTAGAGAGCGATAAGGTCTCCCCTCAGCCTCCTTTTCTCCAGGCTAAACAACCCCAGTTCTCTCAGACTCTCCTCATAAGACTTGCGCTCTAGACCCTTCACCAGCTTCATTGCCCTTCTCTGGACATGCTCCAGCACCTCAACATCTTTCTTGTAGTGAGGAGCACAAAACTGAACACAGTATTCAAGCTGCAGCCTCATCAGTGCCAAGTACAGAGGAACAATCACTTCCCTAGTCCTGCTGACCACACTCTTTCTGATACAAGCCACCATGCTGTTGGCCTTCTTGGCCACCTGGGCACACTGCAGGTTCATGTTCAGCTGGCTGTTGACCAGCACCCCCAGGTCCTTCTCTGCCAGGCAGCTTTCCAGCCACTCCTCCCCAAGCCTGTAGCATTGCATGGGGTAGTTGTGACCGAAGTGCAGGACCCGGTACTTAGCCTTGTTGAACCTCATACAATTGGCCCCAGCCCATCGATCCAGCCTGTCCAGGTCCCTCTGTAGGGCCTTCCTACCCTCAAGCAGATCAACACTCCTGCCCACCTTGGTGTCATCTGCAAACTTACTGAGGGCGCACTCAATCTCCTCATCCAGATCACTGATAAAGTTATTAAACAGAACTGTCCCCAATACCAAGCCCTGGGGAACACCACTTGTGACAGGCCGCCAACTGCACTTAACTGCATTCACCAGAACTCTTTGGGCCCAGCCATTCAGCCAGTTTTTTACCCAGTGAAGAGTACGCCTGTCCAAGCCATGAGCAGCCAGTTTCTCCAGAAGAATGCTGTGGGAAATGGTGTCAAAGGCTTTACTAAAGTCTAGGTAGACTAGACCCACAGCCTTTCCCTCATCCACTAAGCGGGTCACCTTGTCATAGAAGAAGATCAGGTTAGTCAAGCAGGACCTGCCTTTCATAAAGCCATGCTGACTGAGCCTGATTACCTGGTTGTCCTGTACATGCTGCATGATGGCACTCAAGATGCTCAGGATGATCTGCTCCATAACCTTCCCTGGCACCGAGGTCAGACTGTCAGGCCTGTAGTTCCCCGGATCCTCCTTCCAGCCCTTCTTGTAGATGGGCATCACATTTACTAATCTCCAGTCAACTGGGACCTCCCCGGTTAGCCAGAACTGCTGATAAATGATTGAAAGTGGCTTGGTGAGCACTTCTGCCAGCTCCCTCAATACCCTTGGGCGGACCCCATCCGGCTCCATAGACTTGTGTGTGTCTAAGTGGTGGAGCAGGTCACTAACCATTTCCCCGTGGATTATGGGGGCTTCATTCTGCTCCCTGTCCCTGTCTTCCAGCTCAGGGGGCTGGGTACCTGGAGAACAACTGGTCTGACTATTAAAGACTGAGGCAAAGAAGGCATTAAGTACTTCAGCCTTTTCCTCATCCTTTGTCACTTTGTTTCCCCCTGCATCTAATAAAGGATGGAGATTCTCCTTAGCCCTCCTTTTGTTGCTAATGTATTTATAGAAATATTTTTAATTGTCTTTTGTGTCAGTAGCCAGATTAAGTTCTAGTTGGGCTTTGGCCCTTCTAATTTTCTCCCTGCCTAACGCCATGACATCCTTGTAGTCCTCCTGAGTTGCCTGCCCCTTCTTCCAAAGGTCACAAACTCTCCTTTTTTTTCCTGAGTTCCAGCTAAAGCTCTCTTCAGCCAGGCTTATATCACTCAGTCTTGCATTTGTGAATTGGCATGATCTGTGAATGTGTACATTCAGCAGCAAGTACAAGGATGAGATAATTATTAGATCTCTAATTAGCCAGAGATATTGTCTCCTTTGCCCTCAAGAAATGCTATAGGACCTTTTTGGAATGCTTTACAGGCAAATACATTATTTTCTTTCTTACAGGATGTGACTCCCTGACTTGACCTTGTATCTGCCTCACCCCTGGAGACTTGTCTGGCAAGCTGGACTCTCAGCTGCCCCAAACACATCCCTGGCCTGGTCCCACAGTGCTTTTCATAGAATCATAGAATATCTTGACTTGAAGAAACCTATAAGGATCATCGAGTCCAACTCCCTGCTCCTCGCAGGACTACCTAAAACTAAATCATATGTCTAAGAGCATCAACCAGACGTTCCTTGAACTCTGACAGGCTTGGTGCCATGACCACTTCCCTGGGGACCCTGTTCCAGTGACCAGCCACTCTCTCAGTGAAGAAGCTTTTCCTAATGTCCAATCTGAACTTCCCCTGACGCAGCTTCATTCCATTTCCTCGTGTCCTGTCACTGGTCACCAGAAAGAGGAGATCAGCACCTCCTCCTCTGCTGCCCCCCTTGAGGAAGTTGTAGACTGCGATGAGGTCACCCCTCAGGATTCTCTTCTCCAAGCTGAACAAGCCAAGTGACCTCAGCCACTCCTTGCCTTCGAGACCTTTCACCATGTTGGTCACCCTCCTCTGGACACACTCTAATAGTTTGATGTCCTTCTTATATTGAGGCACCCAAAACTGCACACAGTACTCGAGGTGAGGTCACACCAGTGCAGTGCAGAGTGGGAGAATCACCTCCCTCAATCGGCCAGCTATGCTGTGCTTGATGCACCCCAGGACACAGTTGGCCCTTTTGGCTACCAGGGTACACTGTTGACTCATGTTCAACTTGCCATCAACCCAAACCCCCAGATCTCTTTCCACGGGGCTGCTCTCCAGCCTCTCATCCCCCAATTTGTACGTATAACCATGATTACCCTGTCCCAGGCAGAGAATCTGGCACTTGCTCTTGTTAAATTTCATATGGTTGGTGATTGCCCAGCTCTCTAGTCTATCCAGATCTCTCTACCCTTGAGGTAGTCCACCACTCCTCCATGTTGCAGCACTACATATTCCCATACAAGAAACACATACATTTGAGGGGACAGAGCAGGGCCTCATGTATGCTTTTAAGAGGACTCTTTATGACACAAAATATTTTTTTCCAGGGACTGCAGGCCTGTCCCGCAGGGGGGAAGGGACTGCCCTGCCACCCCCCTGTCCCCAGCTCCCTGTGCCCCTTCTCTTCTCACCTGCTTCTGTTACTCCCTGAGGGTTTTCAGTTAGGACTCTTTATGCAGTCAGGCCACCCACTAAGCCAGAATGCCTTTGTCTTAATTCATATAGCACTAAAGCACTACAAGGACCTGATTAGCATTGACAAAGTGGCTTCAACATAACTAAAATAAATTTTTAATTACTTTAATTAAACAAATGCAAATTCCCCAATGTAGATGAGTTTAAACCAGTTTAACAAAGCTCTAGTTCATTTCCATGCATGTTCTTGATTCTTCTCTGTGTCACAGAAACAGTTATCCCTTGAGGACGGCAAATAAATGAAAGCTTCTGGATGTTGAGTAAAACAATTGCATCTGCCAGCTGGTAAGATCATTCCAAAAACTAGATGAGCAGCTCAGGGCAAGAAAGGAAATTGCTGCTTTGAGCAGGAAAGAGGAAGCTTCAGAGGTTTTGACACCTGTGCCAGACAATGAGCAACCACATGCTAAAAGCTGTACAATCTAGCCCATCAGTGGGCAGGAGACTAAGCTTCAATAAACTGTGGGATGGAATGGATGGATGAACAGAAGGACTGAAGGACAGAAATAATTTTATCTTGCAGAACCTGGCAATGCTGGCGTGGCTGGATGATTACAAATGGAGTGGTTTAAGACGTCACCAAACTTCAGGAAGAATCTACCAGCTTTGGTTCGAAGTCAGTAATTAATGTAATTCACAAACCTAGTCACAAAAATGTTGGTGGGGTTTTTTTGTTTTGTTTTGGGCTTTTTTTTTTAATTACCACTGAGAGCAGCAACTTCTGTAGAGTGATAGTAACTTTTTAATTGCTCTCAGTTCCTTGTAACTTCTTGATTGCAGTCAGACAAACACAGACCTTGGTTAAAACGGTTTAAGCAAATTTGAGGTTTGTTTTACTCTAGTAGGTGTGCAAAGTTAAAAGTGAACAACTTTACTAAAAAAACAGAGCCAAGTGTAGTTTGCTATTTGGCCATCATGAGGCATGATGATTGTGGTAACAGCAGGGGAAGGAATGGGTCCTGATAGCCTCCTGCATCAATGCCTCTGTGTTCATCATCATTTGTGTAGAGCTTAATAACACACTGTCTCAGATCACCTACCCACTCACTCACCCAGCTACATCCCTGCTATTTTCAAGTACTCTGCTTCATTAAACCTTAAAAGGACTCCGATGGCAGGCCACAGTTGGAAAGTGGTTATGCACTTTTTTCCTCTCTGTAATTAATATAAGGAAGTCTTTAGAGTGTTACTCTCACACTTCCAAAGTAGTTTCATTTCAGTTTACTTTTTTCTGTGAGGAAGGGCAATTCTTGCTTTCTCTAACTTTGGTAGAGATTATGTATGAGAGTTCTCTCTGCCCTTAAATGTGGGAATGGGGATATTTTTACACTATTTACTGTAGCAATAAATGGCCACAGGTGATTTAGCAGATTACACAAGGCAATGAGACAGTTCTAAATAGATTTTCTCACTTTGAATAATACTTGCTGAAGTCAAATCCTGTAGGAATAAACAGATTTGACAGATAATGTATATACAATATCCTACTGCACAAACCCATTCTTTACACACATAACTGCATATTGATTTTTTGACAGTTGAAAAATCGCATAAAGATATTTACTGTTTTCAAGTTCTTGTAAAATAGAGAATATCAAACTACATTTAAATATTTAAATAAAGAAATCACATCATTAAAATTTTTTAATAAATCTTCTAGTAAAAGTGAGGGTCAGCATAACAGTAGGTTATATATAAATATACAGTATTTATATATAAGCTCACTTGTCAAAGTGACTCGCTAGGTATTACAGACCAAGTACATTTTTCACAATGTATTCAACTGTGCAAGTGCTAATAACTCTGTCTCTCTTCCAGTAAAGGTACAATCAAATAAATAGGTCCACTGACATCTAGGGCTGAGGAATGACCTCCATATTTAAGAACAAATTATCTGCCCAGCCCCATTCCCCTTGCACAACAGGCAGCAGAAATGATTCTGTCCTGCCAGCTGTCTTTCCAGGAATTTCCTGCGTGACCCTCAAAGTAAGCATAAAGCTGGAGTACCAGCACACCAACCCACTCCTCCTCTAGAGTGAGGAAAAGAGCTCAAATGCAGTATGTTCTGCTTCTCCTCAGGTGGAAGGCAATCCCTATAGGCCTTCTATCCATTAGTATACACATACCGTCTCCAAAGATGGGCAAAAAGTAGGGAGGATGTTAGCGGGAGTTATATCTTCTCTTCATCAAGTAGAAGCTCATGTACATGGAATATGACCAAGTATTTTATTTCTAAAATAAAAACAGTGGAAGAAGGTTTCTGTTCTCTCTCGTTCTTATTTTATTCCTTACAAAAGATATTCAAAACCTATCTACTTATTACCCACAGTTTTCTGACACTAATATCTGCTAACTACCTCCCAAAAAACTCAATTGTGATTCCTTTCAGAAGCCTCTGTCTGCTACTTCCTGCATCATCTTCTCCAGGACTCCAAGCTATTTGGTAATATTTGATATCAAGTATTTTAGCAAGAGCTCCACAAAAATTAATTGCAACTGAAAATGGGCATGTGATTTCTAACTAAAATTCTTGTTAAATAATAACAGCTTGACTGCATTTAGTAAAGGGATTGAGCATGTGAAAATACTGAATGCTAACCAAGTAAGTCTTTAAAGTGAAACGGTGAAATAATGTCTCAAAAGAAGTCATACTACCTAACCTTGCTTGAATCATTTAAGACTGTCCTTTCTCACTGGGGTTTATTACAAGGCTTCTGATGAAAATATTTTCTTTTGCAATGTAATTTTTGTTCCTTAGTTTCACTGTAGTAAATATCTTTTTTTCCACATACCAGCAACTGCCTATACTTCTCCTTCTTCCAAAGATGCTACTTATTGAGGACTTGCATTCAAATAATCTTGTTTCTAATTTTGAGGTACAGTGGGATTCTGCCAGGTAGAATGTGAAACAAAAGGACATGCTAGAAACTGACAGATGCAAAAAAAAATATTTTGTAATACTGAAAATATTTGAAAATTGAATTTGCAACTTGAAAAGATTTTCAACAACATATGAGATCACCAGAATGCACAGAAAAATCTAATTAGCAATGATACAAAGAAAAATTAACAAGTCTTTTGTTTTGTTAATTATAAAGGGATCGAGAAGACTGACAATAGGAATTATGCCTCTATTCCTGAGAAATTAGCTGCTCTTTAAGAAATAAAAATCAAACAACATGAAATTACACAGGCCCATTACCCATGTGAATTTTGGCTCCTCAACTCCAAATAAGCAGGTTTCTACTGTCAATGCTAAAAGTCAAGGTCAATTTGCTCGGTTCTACAAAAAATCAAACTAATATGGTATTCTTTTCTAGGATATATCAAGCTAATACAAACTAAGTTACAGTATTCCGTCTAGCTCCCCTAGAAATAAATGGTGGAAAATCTTCCCTGATGAAGCTAAGCCAAGACCAAGCCTGTAATTATCGTTTGAAATCCTTGTGACTAGAACAAGGAAACCTTTAAATAACTATTGAACTATAACCTATAACCTTGTCTTCAAATGCAGCTCGAGATTTAAAGTTTAACCAACCACCTCATTAATTTTAAAGAGTATGGTATAGGTTAGTTTTTTTTTCCTACGATGTTTACCTTTGCCTTCAGAAACTGAAAGGCGATTTTCAAGACAAACTTCGACAAAAATAAATAATATGAGTCCTGAAGCAGACTGCTTTGAAAGGAAATAAAGATACTTTTAATTGCTGCCTTTTCCAAAGAAGAGAGTTTTAGACCTCCTGGGAATCTACCTGAACAATCCACAGACAAGCAAATGACACTTGCTTAATTTTGGCAACAGAATGGGAATACAGCAATATGTTAGAGCATTTGAAACCACAGACTTGCAAGTTAGTAATAAGAAGGGGAATTATTCCTTCACTATTATTTTAAGTATGACACAGCTGTTTTATTGTCATCCAACAACATATCACAGTAAAGAATCTTTAAGGCAACCAGACACCACCAGTGCCTTTAAGAATGAAATTTGAATAAAACAAATATATAATTTTTCTGTGAAAATAACTTCTGTCATTACACCTTTCTTTAGTTAATTGCATTTCTGAATGTCTTGGCAAGAATTTCATAGTATAGAGCAGATTCATTAGGCAGCTTTAATAAGATCATTCAAGCATTTGTTCATATAAAAAGTTCATCCAAAAGCATCAAAATTCTAAGCCAATATCAAGATACTTATGATTAAGGCATACATTCAGGCATACTACTACTTTTTATATTTATTCAGATTGCCGACTTCACAGAGAATATATTAGTGTTGTCCTTGTATGTCACTTGCATTCAGTCCCTGGAGTTAAAATAATTTGGCTAACATCCAGCTACAAATCACTTAGTTAAAATTATCATTCCTTGGTGAATATTCATTGGATCAGAAAGGAAATATAAAATGAAAGATGATTATAAGCAACTTGTCGCTATTTGAGCTTTAACCTAACCTTGTTGTTATCCACAAACGACTGGTTATTTTCCATTTGTGGCCAATAATCTCTGCACTATTAGTAATTAATATATAAATAAACATTCTACATAAACCAAATGACTACTGAATGACACTTTGCAGGGCACACCCACTAATAGCTGTGAGTGAATTTTCAGAATTAATTCAGTGAAAATTCATTGAATGAATTTTAAAAATAATCAAAAAAATAGATGAAGACACTGTGACTAGCAAGAAGAAAGTAAGGAGGAAGTAACAGTCTCTTGTAAAACTCTCAAGGGAAAAAAAAAGCTTTTAGCAAATACTTTGTCAATTAAATGTGTAATCTATGTAATAGCAAGTGAAGAAAAAAATAGTAAACTCTGTTAGCCTACGCTGTCTTAATTCAAATTGTTGAAGTGTCTTCATATCTGAACTTACTAAATCATATCTTCTATTTTGCTCAAAAAGGACAAATATTAGTGACATTCAGGCAGTGGAGCACAGGAAACTTAGCTTCATATTTGTCCTTTGGATGCCCCTGAGAGTGGGTACATTGCAGAGGCAATGTGCTAGAATTCTGAATACAAGAATGTCAAGTATACTGTCTATTTCAGATGAAATTCCATGAATGGGTGGGATGGAATACCACCACCACCACTCATAAGACATTTGATTCTTGCAATGTTTTAATGTGAGGCTTCTTCAGATCCAGGCCCAAAACCATCTCCTAGGCAATATATCCCTGTCCTGGTTTCGGCTGGGATAGAGTTAATTTTCTTCCTAGCAGCTAATATAGTGCTGTGTTTTGGATTTTAGTATGAGAATAATGTTGATAACACACTGATGTTTTAGTTGTTGCTACATAATGTTTACACTAGGCAAGGACTTTTCAGCTTCTTATGCTCTGACAGGTGCACAAGAAGCTGGAAGAGGGCACAGCCAAGATAGTTGATCCAAACTGGCCAAAGGGCTGTTCCATACCATATGACGTCATGCTCAGTATAGAAACTGGGGGGAGTTGGCCGGGGGGGCAGCGATCGCTGCTCGGGGACTGGCTGGGTGTTGATCAGCAGGTGATGAGCGGTTGCATCACTTGGTTTTTTCCCCCTGGGTTTTGTTCCTCTCTCTCTTTTGTTGTTTTCCTTTTCATTACAAGGTTTTTTGTTTTTTTTTCTTTTCCCAATTACTAAACTGTTCTTATCTCAACCCACGAGTTTTCTTACTTTTGCTCTTCCAATTCTCTCCCCCATCCCTGCAGGGGGGGAGGGTGACCAAGCAGCTGTGTGGTGCTTAGTTACCGACTGATGCTAAACCACAACAGTCCTTTTTGGTGCCCAACGTGGGGCTCGAAGGGTTTGAGATAATAACAGATTAACCAGAGCGTATTAGGGAATTTACATCTGTTAATAGTTGCGGGTCACGATATTGATTCATCTGTTCTCGATATTGGTTTCTCTGATCTGCACCATGCTCATTTTTTTGCTGTATACGTTAAAGATCACTGTTGGTTTTTGCAGTTTGCTGTGCTCTGCAGTGATTAGTGATGTTTTGCCTGGGAGATTTGTTATTAAAACTCTGGCCTTGAGCTTAATTTGTTATCTAAGTTTTGTACTGAAGCCATTACTGTACTTTGGGTACCACCTCGTGGAGACAATTAGCAATTATACTTCTTCCTCTGAGAGGTTTTCTAGGGAGGAAATACAGAATGGCACCTTCACTACCTTCTTCTAGGATGTCTCCTCCTATGTTACAATAACTGTGCAGTACCTTGAACATACTTGGGTAGTTAAGATACTTCTACTGGTATTGCTTGGGAATATTCTTTTGGGTTTGTCTAACGTTAGTAAGCAATTTAAGAATATCATCCACAGATCTGCCCCAAGGCTGGATAGCTATGAGTGGCAGGGTGTGTGGGATAGCATGGGCAAATGCCTAGGATGGTGGGCACCTCTAGTGTTTTGGAATTTCACTCCTGAACAAGTGCAGAATCCTGAAAAATTAGTAGAATATTTGGAAAAAGTATGTTGTCACCCTGGCAATTCTAGGCAGACAAAAAACACTGCAATGTGCTGGGGCCTGGCCCATGCCTTACCGAGCCCTGTTCAACACTATTCAGTACCCTCAAGAGGAAGAGAAGGTCTCTGGATCTGGCAACAAAACAACAGGCACCGTGGCCAATCCAGCCCCCACTGTGACAGGCATCACGGCCACTCCAGCCCCTGCTATGACAGGCACTGCGGCTATTCAAGCCCTGGCAACAGATAATGCGGTTGAACCAGGGAACCAACCCATGTCGGTATCAGTCGCCCCTATACACAAGAAGAAATCTTGGAAGTGAAAGTCAGCACGTTTAGAAAGGGAAGATGAAAAAGCAGGGCCATCACAAAGAGAGGAAGAGGAAGAACTCGTGGATGAGGTGGAAACCACCCGATCCCTATCCCTCAGTGCGCTGTGAGTTATGCGAAAAGATTTCAGCCGTCGTCCAGGCGAGCACGTTGTCACCTGGCTGCTCGAATGCTGGGATAATGGGGCCAGCAGCCTGGAATTAGAGGGTAAGGAAGCCAAACAGTTGGGATCCCTTTCTAGGGAAGGGGACATTGGCAAAGCAATTGGAAAAGGGGCACAAGTCCTCAGCCTCTGGAGGCGACTCCTGTCAGGCATGAAGGAAAGTTATCCCTTCAAGGAAGATGTTGTATATCACCCCAGGAAATGGACCACCATGGAGAAAGGTATCCAGTACCTGAGGGAATTAGCCATGCTGGAGGTAATTTATGATGACCTGGACAATGAGCAGTTATCCAAAGATTCAGATGAAGTCAGCTGCATACGATGCATGTGGCGGAAGTTTGTGCACAGCTCACCATCATTGTATGCCAACTCATTGGCAATACTGACCTGGAAAGACGGAGAGGGACAAACGGTGGATGAATTGGCTGGTCAACTCTGGCAATACAAATAAAGTATCTCTTCCTCCCTCATCTCGGCTGTGGAGAAATTGGTCCAGCAACTCAAAGAGGATAGATCCTACTCCCCACCTGTATGGACCAGTATCTCAGCTATTAGGAGTAAGCATCTCTCTGCTCAAGAGGGAGGATATAGGGGGTACAAACCACAGGCCACCCTGTCATTTTACCTGCATGACCATGGAGAGGACATGAGGAAGTGGGATGGAAAATCTACCTCAAACCTAGAGGTGCAGGTATGTGAGTTGCAAGGAAAAACAGTCACAAAAGGGGGTTCTTCCAGGAAAATTGCTGCTCCAGTTTCCAGTGAGCAGTTCCCCAGACAGAGTAAAAGGGCTGATCTTACTCCTGATTTTAATGAAGGAGCTCCTGACTCATGTACAAGAAGTGGGTAATGAATACCATGACCAGGACTAGGGGGGCCCTGCCTCCAGCCAGGTGGAGGAAAGGGACAACCAGGTTTACTGGAATGTGTAGATTTGATGGGCTGGCATATCAGACCCACAGGGGTATAAGGCTCTAGTAGACACCGGTGCACAGCATACCCTAATGCCATCAAGCTATATAGGGGCAGACCCCATCTGTATTTCTGGAGTGACAGGGGGATCCCAACAGCTAACTGTATTGGAGGCTGAAGTGAGCCTAACTGGGAATGAGTGGCAAAAGCACCCCATTGTGCCTGGCCCAGAGGCTCCGTGCATCCTTGGCAACCTCAGGAGAGGGTATTTCAAGGACCTAAAAGGGGACTGGTGGGCTTTTGGTATAGCTGCCTTGGAGACGGAGGAAATTAAACAGCTGTCCACCTTGCCTGGTCTCTTGGAGGACCCTTCTGTTGTGGGGTTGCTGAGGGTCAAAGAACAACAGGTGCCAATTGCTACCACAGCAGGGCACCGGAGGCAATATCGTACCAACCAAGACTCCCTGATTCCCATCCATAAACTGACTCATCGACTGCAGCATCAAGGAGTGATCAGCAAGACTCATTCAGTGGAGCGGTTGGTGAGCAGTTGCATCACTTGTTTTTTTTCCCCTGGGTTTTGTTCCTCTCTCTCTCTTTCATTGTTTTACTTTTCATTATAATTTCATTTTCCCCAATTATTAAACTGTTCTTATCTCAACCCACAAATTTTCTTACTTTTGCTCTTCTGATTCTCTCCCCCATCCCAATGAGGGGGAGGGTGAGTGACCGGCTGTGTGGTGCTTAGTTGCTGACTGAAGCTAAACCACGACAAACCCGATGAAGGAGACTGTTATCAATTTTTTTATAATTTTAGCTATATTTAAACTTCTTAAACAAAGGGTTCAGAAACAATTTTTATCCTGACAGAAATCTGGTTACTTTTATATGCAGCATTATTCTGGTGAAAGACATTTAAGGACTGCTATGAATAATAGCCATAACTAAGAAACAGTGCCGTGTGGTGGTGTACATTTCACCAACTTTAAGAGATCATCTTTAGCACACGAAAACTCTACAGATATTCCTTTATTGGTTATAGGTACTATTTGTGGGTTGTTGGTTGTGTTGGGTTTTTTTTACATTTTATTATTTTAATAACAGTGTATATTTCTGAAGGATTGAGGAAAATATATGACTTATCTTTTCTGATGTAGGTCAGAATTTTCTGAATGTAATGTAGGTCTCTGTACTGATCATACTGGCGATTTTGGATTAAAGACTTCAAGGTAACAAATAAAAAAACTTCTAAATCTTTCACCACAGGGTGGATAATATTTCTGCATAAGTTTTCAAAGGCTTGTATTTGTTTGTATAGTGAAAATAAGTGAAAAAATGAAATGGCAGTGTCTACGCACAGCACCAACATCTTCATCAAAACAAGCCAGTGATGACTCAAGGATTAACTCCCACACAATTTAAATTAATTTTATCAAGTAATTACATCTAGATACTATTATTCCCTTTCTCTTTCTCAGCATCTCCATCTCTTTTCCTTGCAAAAGAAGAGGAAAAGCTTAAGTCTTAAATAATCTCCTAAATAGGATTTACGGAGTCCTCCAGCTCTGTAAGTGTTGTGAGCTATCTAAAAAGGTTAGCAAAACATGTGGAAAACAATTAGCATGACAGTGAATTGAGATCTTTGCCAAAGGAAGGTATTATATGGGTTACAAAGGTGATAAGGATAAAACAAGCCTGTCAAAATTAACAAAGCTAAAATTCTATGGCTCTTGCAGAATCTGGTTAATACATAGATTAAATCTTACAGGTTTGAATTTTTCTGCCCTTCTTGCAAGCCATTATTGGATACAGATATTGTGGATGGGACATTATTAAGTGCTACATCAGTAAATGCTTGCAAGCAGAAACATGATATATACTGAAAAATTTCCAAAAAGCATTAGATTTGTCAGTTCAAAACACTAATATTTTAATTAGAAAATCAGACAGCCCATACTTGTAATATTGTGGTGTTCAAGGGAACAAAGATGTTGTCCAAACTTGTTCTGTTATAAGCATCTCTAACAATAAAAATCTACTTGGCTTGAGACTCAGCGTTTATCATTATTATAGTTTTGTAAAGGAAGAATTACAGTGACTCTTTTCATCTTGCTTTCCTCATTTATTATTTTTTCTTCCATTTGTGATTCTTTAGTGATTTTCATCATTAATACCATCCCTCCATATTAGCTATTATAATGTCATTTATTACCTGAACTGCTCACCACAATAAGTAAATACATCATTTCGCAATGGCAGTATTTACCTACTCCAATTCTGATACAGGCTTATCATTTAATACTACACATTTCATACGATAGAACTGTCAAATCACAGGGCACTCAGAAGTGGAAATCACACAGTTTATGAAGTGATTCTAGCAGTACTATTTAGGCAGTAGCCTTCATAAGGAGAGTACAAATGGACTAATATCTATTTATAACAAATTTTTGTTTTTAAAATTTGCTAAGTATAACTCTGACTGTCATTTAGAGATGATTACAGGTTTAAATATATTTTTGTTAATTTTTCTGATGGTTAATTAAAGAAATGGAGTTGGTCACATCTCATTTAGGTTTAATCAGTTTGGCTTCACGTGTTACTGAGTCTTCAGTCTATTTATTTACATAGAAATTGCATTTTATTCCAAGATCTAAAATCTTCTTGTCTAACTCTTCCATTCTAACTTCTTATGTGAATGAAGAGGTATCTCATGTGGATACAGCCAACTGTCTTTTCCATGTCACCTGCAGGGCTAGGAGCTAGCCTGAGTGCCCAGTTGAATCTCTGTCAGAGGTGGGACAGAAGTTAGATTATACTGATTTATAACACAGAAAAATAACATTTGTTTACGTAGTTCAATGGAAATCCCACATTCTACTTAAATGCCTACCTTTCTGTTCTTCAGAATTAAATTATTCTGTTTGCACTGCTAACAAAATTATGATGGAGCAGAATCTTCCATCTTACTCTCCACCATACCCTGATTGCTACATATTTCTCAGGATATATATTTTTTAAAAGGATGAAAATTAAAAGATGGTGGCATTCATAAATATTTTGACACACAAACATGTTATAGGTCTTGTTCTTGCAGGGTTTTGCAAAGGTATCATGAATTAACACAAAAGAAGAACACTTAATACTGACTGAAGGCAAAAATGCAATTACACAACCAGGAATATTGCAATTAGGTTTGTTTAAAATGAAGCAAACACTATACTTTATTCTCAGTTTTGGAAAACTTTATTCAGAAGGATTTGACTTCTTAATGAATTTGCCCAAATTAGTTTGAATTATATCTACTATCTTTAGCAAAAACAACTTATTTCCAGGGCTCAAAATAAAGGCAGTGTCTATTGCATTTCAAGAGTTTTCTTAGGGCAGTGGAAAAAGCTGCCATAATTAAAACCAATCAATGCATAACTCTCAACTCACATGTTTTTCATACTTTACATTATTATCTTCAATCATGTATGAAAATGTGATGAAATATCACTGCTTTCTGGAAACTTCTAAATATCTACAGGTTTATTGGTAAACAACAGAAAATATAATCCCCAGCAATAGCACTCATCGCACTCCTTTGCTGAGGCTCACTTTGCTCTCACTTTCTCCTTTATGCTCTCCTTTCTCTCCACTCACCCCATTTCTCCCTAAAATACCTTCACATGGTCCACAGTTTCCACCACTTTTTCTAATCCTCTTCATCCTGATCTATTCTCTTAATGTTCTTTCAGAACACAGCTAGATCTCTTACTCTCCTTCAAACTCCAGTAATATCTCCTTCAAACATGTCTTTCTGCTCCAAAACTTTTCCTGATACCCTAAGTCTACTCTTGACAATACCTCTGCTCTCGTTGTGCCAGCTGACAGCTATCCAAAGCCTCTATATACCTCATTCTTTCCAAATTCTTGCCCATTCCAGAGACCTGGACATTTCAGTGCGATATAAGCTCTTTACTTGCCTTAACTTATAGAGGCCTATCTCCTGAAACAGACCACGAGGAAGATCTGTTGAGCTTCTCCTCCTCGAAATCAGCTCTTGCTTCCATTATCTCTTCTTCTGAAACTGCAGAGCAAACAGTGACTTCCCTTCTTTTCCTCTCTACCTATGTTCAACTGTTCACTACCAGCTCCCTCTTGTTTTCAATTCTTCTTTCTACATATTCTTCTTCTCATGTCTTTGCTTTAATTTCTATGTTAATGAATCATCCTCTCCCTAAACTTCTCATGAATTTGTCATTTCTTTACTGACCCACTTCAGCTCTTATCCAAATCCCCTACTTCCCTAGAAAAAGTTCAACAGACCTGATCTTCTCAAAACAGTGTTCCTTCTCCAGTTATTCTGTTGCTGTGCCCTGTTTGCTTGCTTCAACACAAGGCCGTACGGCCCTTACATTACCTCCATCACCCCCAAATAGGATAAAGTTTGGGTCTCTCTCTTCAAAAATCTTCTCCTGCTTTTAAGAGATTTTTTTCCCTCTTCTTTATTTCTGTTATCTCTGGAAATTCACACATTTAAAACTCCCAACTGCACACTCAGCATTGCATGTCTCATTTGTTGCAACATCAGTTTCTCTGCCCTTAGCAAATGCAATCTTGTTCCACTCATACCCACTCAGAATGCTGCTACAAAAATGATTCTAATTTGTCACTTAGATCATGTCAATACTGCCCCTGCTGTATCGCATCAAGCAAGCTATTACTCTACATTTTATAGGTCCTCAAAACAGATACAAGAACTATATGTTTTCAGTTTAGCATGTATGTACTATTAAATGGGTATGGCTGGACAGCAGGGGAAAAAACTGTTGGGGTTTGTGGTCCTGGTCGCTGCACGCTGACGCAGTTTGAACTCCCTGAAAGGAGAAGATTTTCCCTCCTTAAAAACAACTGGGTATGCCAGGAGAGAGAAACTTCTGGAGTGCTATATGGGGTCCTTCCTGCAGCAGGTCACTCTTACATGCAGACCTCAGATACAAAAAATAACAGATGAAACCTTTTAAAGATACAGACGGTACATGCAAGTCCTTTGTGAAACCTTGGGGCTTAGTTGGGGCAGCAACAGGGGTGGGGGAACAGATGGGGAGAGGGAGAGGAGCGCATGCTGCAGACTATTTCAAGGGGTCTCTTTGAAGTGACAGTGAAATGCAGGCCTATTTTCAATAGACCAGAAGCACTATTCCAGGGTCTACACTTCATCAGAAAATTGTAAAAGGCTTTTAAATTTTTAAAAAGCAGGAAATCACCGAGCTAACCAATTGCAAGATGAGCGTTATGGGTTCCAGGACACGTGTGACCAGGACACATCTCAGTGTCCTGGTTGTAGTTACTTAGGAGTCTAACAGGGTCCAAATGAATGTTAGAAAGTAAATAGCATTGTTCAGTGAAACTCAGGCAAACAGCAAATGTAACTTAAGGAAAATCTATTTTACATACATATAAGACTCTCAGTGCAAATTGAAAATGATGCGGTTTGTGAGCAATGCAACAGGCACTGAAGAGAAATTAAAAATAAGTCCTGAACTTTACTCGTGGACTGTGTCACTGCTTTAAGGCAACACGTATTTTTAAAAAATATTCTTTCACTTGCATAGGAAATTAAGAAATAAAATCTCTATATCATCATGCCCTTTATTAAACCACCCTAGCCATAGGCTGACTGGCAATTTACCTCTCATTGGACAGTTACAGATTTAACCATATCATCATGTCTCTAGCTTCTGTAGATGAGTATTCAAGACATTTTCCACAGATGTGAGTGGCAAAAAGAGAGAGGAACTGTATGTATTTTTGATGAAGGCTAGATTCAGCACAGCATAAAATATCTCAATTCATATAAAAACAAAAGCCTACCACAAAATCATACAATTACTGTTCCTTAGTTTATTAACAGTCTCTTTTAACAGAACAAAAAATCTTACAGGTGTGCTCTTAAGGATTTTTCAATAGAAAAATTTCTACTGTTAAAAGTCCACGCTGTTAAAAAAGATGCCCTTAATAATATTATACAAGTTATAAAAATTGTTGGTTTTAAAAACTCATCAGTAACCACCAGTTTGTCTGCACTTAAAGATGCACAGGCTTTTTTATTACAGTTTATAAATTACACACGTTTACAGTCTTATCCTACAAAACACAAGCAAAGAAACAGAATTCTTACTTTCACACCTATGCAGGATAAACATACATCCTAAAAGTACAAAACAGCAGAAGAATAAAATGTAGCATAATTGTCTGTCAAGGTGACTACAAGGCATCACCATAATGCAGCTGTGAAAGAGACCCGTGTAACCTATTTACAGTAAAGAACAGAAAGTATCATTTCGATACCACATACAGATCCAGCCATCCGTTCTGAGGCAATTCAGAACACACGACAAGGAGAGGTAATAGTGAGACCAAAAGTCACACTCTATTTCACAAAAACGACTAACGGAATTTGGTTTGTCTGACAAAGCAAAGACAGAAGACTATATGATATTTCTCTATACATACTAGGGGGCAGAAATTGGAGCAAAACGTGGAAAGAAGTTTTTATTGCTCTGTTTAAATACTGTGAAGATAGAAAATGTTGACACAGGACCGATGACTATAAAGCTACCATGAATAAACTTGACCATAAAGTTACCATGAATAAACCATGAATAGCCTGGGAGTAAACAAACATTATAATCATTCCCAAAGAAGAGCCCCCAAATATGGAAAGGCAAAAAAACACTAACCATTTACAGGACAAAACTTGAGACTTTTTTTAAGTATATGGTGTTGATGCAGGAGATAGCCGGAGACAGATTTTCATGAAGAAAAGAGTCTATTTTAGCCTCCTTTTCCCAAATGTGCGGGGAGATAACTTCATACTATTGCCCTAGAAATGCCAGTACATTACTGATCAACACACTTTGTGATAGTACCAAATTGCATTCATTCTCATCACTTCCTTGGAAATGCAGATACTACGTTATTTGATGAGCAAAATTTCAGCTTCCCTAAATGCTCCATTCAGACAGGAACTTAAGGAAGAATATCCAGTTATTTCATCAAATAGTAGTTCATCTGCTGGATTCTCAGATAAGTGAAAATCAGCTGAAATATTCTCCATTTTAAGAAGTGGAAGCAAGTTTTATACAGCTGGCATCTCACGCAACAAACACACAAATAATGAACTAGATGCAACTGTCACTCCTGAGTCACCACTGTACACTTCCCACATATTTTTAGACACTGCTGATTTACAATACAGTAGACTAACATACTGCAAGTTACAGAGGTAGTATCTTCCTGTAATCTAATCACATTGGCAAACTGCAAAACCTTTATCAATGTTGATGAGCAATTATACTTGTCTGCCCAGTGAAATCAATCTCCCCTGAGAATGAACACTCACCAGTAGTATAAGCACTATACAGCTGAACGTAGTCCTGCAACTGCAGTACTAATCTGTCATGTGCTTGTGAGCAAACAGCAATATAACGTAACTCTAATAATTTTCATCAAAGTTTTCATGATTTTTCCTCCTTTTTTTTTTTTTTTAAATTAACATCAACTAAAGAAAAAAGGAAAAACATATGGTGTGTGACAACAGTGGCGCTCTTCTGGTCCTGACTTTGAACTTAGACTTTGGGGAAAAAAAATATTATATAGTAATACATATTGTGAAAACAGATTGTTAACACACTACTTTCATTATTGAACATTTCCTCTCCCAAGCAGTCATTTTTAAATATGTGAGAGCACCCCTGGGAGTTTACCAAGGGAAGTCATGATTCCTACTTGTTTCTTGGCAAGTAAGCATTTATGATTAATATGGCCCTACTAAAGGAAACCAATAACATTGTTTAAAATAATGCTTTTTAGGAGCCTAACAGACCTAATTTCTACACAAAAATGACCTTGATGTTAAGAGTTTGTTTTTACTGATACTATCTTCAGTGTGATTTGACTGGACATTGAAGTTGTTACTTTTCAGTATTTATGCTGAAATGTCCATATTTCATCATCTGCCATTTCAGTTTTCAATCTGAAGGAAATAGACATGAATTATACAAATGCAATATATGCAGACATCAATCTCACAACACAGATTGTTTATTTTAATCATTGTCGGCTAGTGATATGCCCACACTTGTCAGTGTGGCTCTTTTTTACCAGCTTCAACCCTGTCCCAGCCACCTCTTGATTACACAGCCTTGCTCTTTTCCTACAGTATATACCCCGATTTACACCATTTTATTTACAAACATGTAGCATATATTGTATGGGGTCATGTATAAAAATAACTAGTGCTACAATGGGTCAGCTATTTCAATTCTGTCTATCACAAATGAATGTGACATGCAAGACTGACAGCAATTTTATTCCCTGACCACAGTCACACAAGGGTTACAAAAGTTTAAATCCCACAATGACAGTGGGATGACACACAAACACAATGTCTGCTATTACGGTCACTTTGGCAAGTTATTACTAACTGAACGATGTCTACTGATAGCATAAGGGAGTAAAGTTGGTATTTATGCATACGGTTCCTCTACAACAAGTTCATATAACAAAGCAGTATTTGGTGCTCTTTGCTCTATCAGAGAGGCTACCAATAAAGTACTTGCAAAAACTAAACCACCCTCAAGGATGAACCCAACTGATCAAGGCCAACATACACACAGTCCAGCATTAGTGATGCTGTGAATAGAGAAATACAGCCTCCAGTGATGTCAATATTCTTTTACAAATATTACATTTACATACACACAGAAATTATGAAAAAATGCATGTATAGTTAAAGTGCACAATCTGAGTTGCTCCTTTCAACTAGACTAATAAAACAAATTGAAAGGCTAGGAAACCTCAACATATGAAAGTGACTACAATTATTACAAGACTACTTTGCATCAGAATATAAAATAACAGACAACCTTTCCCACTTATAATTTGTTTTTACGCTTGTCAGATCCAAGTTTGATCAAAATTGCTGCAAACAAAAGACTAGTAAATCCATGGTCCATCAGTCAGTTATTGAAATGTCAATTTATTTCACGTGCTTAGTTCTATTAATTATATTCACAATACTAATGAGGAACACTAAGCTCTTTTCTTGGGATAACTCTTTAAGTATTTATAAGTGAATGCCTATGTAAGATAAAAATAAAATCACCTCATTTTAACTTATTTAAATTTTCCTAGATTTTAAAGAAAGGGCAATAAAAAACTTGACAGATACACATGTTAACTACTCTTCCTGAAGCTTTAGGAAACATGGATAAAGCATGTTATTACCCCATAGCATCATTATAGAACTATAATAATTCTAGTAGTTTGAAGTATTAAGGTAAAAATAACATATTCCAGTGGTGACAGCATTTGAGTTGTTTCCAGAATGATTCCTCTATTTATAAACAGATCCTGTAGAGGCTTTGCAGGACTTTTTATTTGACAGGATAGGCTCGATACCTAACTATACTTAAATCAATGGTTCTCTGTCACATTCCCCCTTTCTCTAAACATTCAGGAAGTCATGGATCCAGCTACCTCTCTGATATAAGAGGTCAATCTATCTGCTTTTATAACCTACAGAGATTTCTAACTAGGCCTTTAGATGCCAATTAGCAAAAAAAGCAGCATGCTGGTGCTCTCCGGGCAGCTGTTAACAGGCTTTCTTTGCTAAGGGAGAAATTATACTGGTCTCATCTCTCTGGAAAATATCTCTGGCCTAAGTGAATTCTGAGCTGCCCTCTTTGGGCAGCTTTAAGCTGCGCTGTGCAAAACCACAGAGTGAGCTGAGAGATAAACCCCACTATTACTAAAAATGTTCAATAAATGTGTGCATGCTGTATTACATTATATATATGTATACATTACATTAGTTTTAAGAAATATATAGAAACAGAGATAATGACTATTGCATTTCAGAGTTTCTGTGTGATTTCCTTGTGAGACGGCAAACTTGTATATGAAAGCAGAAGCTGCTCAGGCTTATGTAAAGCTCCTATTGAATCTTGAAGTCTAAACTGAATAGCTTGCATGTAAAAAAACCCCATAATACTCTAAGTTTAAAGATGCTTTAAGAGTCTTGCATGACAAGGAAAAGGAAATAAAGGGAAAGGGGAAGGGAGAGAAAAAAGAAAAAAGAAAAATGAAAAGAGAAAAAAGGAGAAATAAAAAAGAAAAAAGGAAAGAAAATTAGGAATTTGCTGCAGATATGTAAACTACCAGCTAAAAAGCTGATGATTCATGAAGACCAGCTCATGCAAGTGTTGAGCCAAACAAGAGATGACAACTAACTTCAAATGTCACAAGGCCAAAATTGGTGGGCTTTTTTCCTCTCATCTTAGTTATGAATAAGAGTAAAGTTTTAAAATCCTAATAATAATTTATGATAAAAGCATTATAGTTGGTGACTGAATGTTTTGCTCGACTTTAATTGCAGTGTTCCCAAGACATATAAAAGACTTCATAGGACTAAAATAGAAGAAATCTTATTCATCAAAGAGTTTGAAAATAAATTATTAAGATTTGGTTTCTATCACTTCTGTGGTTTATAATTTTGTTATCTTTAACATACCTATATATTTTTACTTCTTTAGTATTATTCTAAAGAGAAAATAATTTTACTCTCTTTACTCTGACACACCCTTTCTATATTTTCTCTGTTTGAATGACATACATCCAGTTAGCCACTCCTGTATTGCCTATGTAAAACAAAATTAGCCCCACAATCCATTTGTTTTGTATAATGTACAGTTAGTCCTTATTTGTAATTTTTGCCAATACTCTATAAACCATTCAACACAAAAAACAAAGGCTTTTCCTTGCTAGAAGGGCTTGTAGTCTCAGAAGAAGCTAGGATGATTTGACTATAAAGGCCATGATAGGAAGACGGAACAATGATTAATACCACCACCCCCCCAACACAGACACACACATACACACACATTTCTTGTGGACATTGCAAAAATAAATTTTTTTAGTGCCACTGAAGCAGAAAAAAGGACAGACTGTCTTTTATTTAAAGATACCACTGGGAAAATGCTCTCTGTCTCAGGTGGAGTAGCTATGCCTACTCCAATACAGGATTCCAGACAATGCTGGAAGAAGGAATGAAGGGGATCTTTGAACATATGAATCTGCTTTCTCTTTTCCTAAAATCAGGCAGGGAAACAATCTTCTCAGCCTACACTACAGATGTAGATCCATATGTATCTTTCTCCTCTTCAGTATTTGGAGAGGTTATTATTATCTAGTTTATTATCAGACACAGAGACAGGCATATTTGGCGTGCTCATTACACCTTCTGGTATTCTGATCAAGACTGACAGGTCTTGACTACCAGGTCTAGAGCAGGAGAGATGCCCTCTGCAATGGTCCTGAAGTTTTTGTCTCCTGATCGTGTACAGCTGGTGACATGCAAATGTCCCCTCTGGCACAGGCACCCAGGTTTCCTTTCCAGGAAAATTAGGACATGTCTAAAATAGAATGGGGATGTGGCTGGGGTGTGCGCCTGTGTTTCACAGTTGGAGATAGTCCCCATGACTCTACTTTAAGATTGGACTAAACAGCACAGTGCATTGAAAGTAGAACAGATTGTGACTATGCAAATAGGAAGCTGTTGAGTCTTCAGCAAGAAATCAATGTTGAAGGATGATTTTGGCCCTGAGAAAAATTGTGCTTATTGGCATTAAGAGTGGCATAGGACAGAAACTGTGGCAAATGAAAGGGTAAAAATATTTCACTAGGAAGAAGAAGAAAATATTTCCATGCGGTGAAGACTTCTAAAGTTAGTTTTATGGGTTTGCTTGCATTGTAACCTTCAAGGCACCAAATGCATTTATTTTAAGGCAGTAATGAAAACATTTATTTCAGTGCACTGAAAGAGCAATCTCATACTATTACTATACTGTAGTAAAGTTTAATCCATACCATCGGCAGCTATGGCAGTTCCGATAATACATAGAAGTATGTTATCAATGCCTGAAAAACAGCAGGGAAGCAGCTAGTCAAAATAAAGTATGTCAGTTCTGCAGTTTACATACAAATATGATTTAATTTATTTTCCTATGTTATTGTAACTGCTCTGCTACAGCAATTGCTCAGGTCTCATAATGACAACATGGACAAAAGAAATGAAAAGAAAATTAAATAAAAGCAGGATGACCTGGTAACAACATAAACCTCCTTCTCCCTGTGACTAAAGGATGATATTTAATCAACAACTGTGTGCTTTGAATTTGAGTGAAACTACCTCAAAAGGCCCTTGACCAAAGACAATTACAGTCAGTGAATGGCAGTTATTTTATACAGTTTAGTAGTTTCAAATTTGATTCACTCTCTTCTATTCACCCAGAGTCCAATAATTCTATATTAAAATAAAGTGCTAATAATATCATGCTAAGTACACTGGCTTAAGGTCAGAGAAGTTCAAGAGTAAGAAATGTTCCTGCTTCCTATTTACCTGGCACTTAAGTTTAATGCTCTGCATTGTGCATGCTATTCAGCTCAGATAACATATTACAACTGCACACTCAACTAACAGTTCTGTTTTGAATTTCTATTAAAATTCTCTACTACGAAGGGGTTCAAAATCCACCCATGACAATATATTCCTGGGAGGCATTGGGTCTCATCTCAAGAATGGGTATTTTGATTTTTTTGCAGGAAATATCTGAGGACAAATTAAAAAAGTAATATCTGAAAACACAGAGTGAACTAAGCATCGATTTGAAGAAGGTCGGTCTGACAAAGGAGCCCTCAGTGGGGTGCAGAACCTTCACTCACTCCAAGCAGTTGCTGGGAGGTGGCTGGAGTCCCTGACAGCAGCAGCAGCCTTGGCTCCTGCCCAGTGCAGTCACAGAGCCCCGATAACACGTCTGCATGGCAGTACAGATGGATCCCCTTCAAGCATATGTCCCTGATGTGAAAGGCTGCAGTCCTCTTATACTCTAACATAAGCTTTCCACATCCTGTTCCATTCTACAAAGGGAAACCAGATTTATTTTGCTTCCTTCTGCCATATGTGCTTCTGTAGAGAAAAGAGGATTTGTCCTAGTAAATGAGCACATCATACAAAAGGAAAAATATTAGCTTCATTTCTCTCTCTCTCATGCACAGACTTGACAGAGAAAAAAATCATTAAATACCAAGTGTTTAATGTGGAATCCTGCTTCTGATATTTCTTAATACATATGCATGCTTAAACTTTCCAAGCATTTAATATAATCAATAGAATTTTGTAATGTTTTTTGTCCATCTTCTAGCCATCTTAGGCAACATAGTGAAGGAAAAGCAAAATATTTGTGATCCATGTTCCAAAGCCATGTTCTTGCAGCTTTTTCTCCAAGGTACCATTTGAAGCCACGTTGCCATTTCTCTTTAAGGTTTATCAAGCATTGCAAGTCTCCCTTTGGAACCGAAACATTGTTGGATTACAAAAAATGGCTCCAAATGCTGCTATAATGAACAAAATTTTCCTAGTTAGAATAATGTTTTCAAGTTTGTATTGGTAAATAGTTGCATGTGAACTCCTGCTATAGTGACGCATCTTTGAGACAAGTGATTTTGGTAGATTCTCGTAACAATCCCACCACAATAATCTGTATGTAAACTCAGTTATTTCCTTACTTTCTTGTGGAAAGGGTAGGCTACAATGTGAGGAAACTGAAATGCACAAAATTATCTTTGCATTCTCTTCATCTGCCCATGCTTGAAGGCAGCTTTAATTTATTTTATATTACAAGACTACCCAAAGTCAAAATTGGTGTCAAAGAGCACTTTCTAGTCTTCTTCATGGCACTGCTTTCTCATTAAATTAAAAATAGTGACAACGTCAGGGCAACAGGTTGGCTTTATACCATGGGAAAATCACTTCTTGACCTAAAAGAAGTCTGCTTGGACTGATAAAACTAGCTTTAAGGCCAGATTGTACAGGTGTTTGGCACAAAATAGCTACTCCACAGGATCTAGCTAAGAATGCTTCTGAGGGAGAAAGAACAGAAGGTAGTTACCAGCTTGATGACAGAATAGAAAAATGTCTCCCATGGATAAAAGTCTAATGAAATTTTGGCTGTGCACTATTCAGAGAGGAGCGTGCATGTTTCTGCATTTGGAACGCCAAGCATCTATCCAGCCTCCAGAACTATCTTTTGTGCAGTCTCTCTGACTGCCATATCTGACACAATTTGTTTCACAAGTACAGGAGTTGGAATGTGAAACACCAATTACCAGAACAGGAAGATACCCTTGGGAGTAGTTATTAAATATGCATGTATATTCATGAATACTTCACACTTCTCCACTGACCACACTACATGAACATTCACTAAAATATGTAAGAGTTCATGAAAACTGCATGAATGACAATGAACCTCAAATGAAACATTTTGTATCACTTTTTGATATGTGACATCTAGACCTTCAGGGATACTATCTCACTGCCAGACTCTGCAATACCTAGCTTTAGAAGCTCTGAATTACCCTCTGCAGGAATCTGCATTGTGCCTTAACAGGCTGTATAGACAAGATGCAACACCTAAGTTACAAGCTTGTAATAGGTTAACATAAACATGCATGAATCTACATACACCAGCACAAGGTATCATCCTTGCAATCAACATTCAGGCAATCATTTCTCAAAAAATTTCCCATTCTTTCCTATGCTTTTTCATCAAAGAATTCTCTCAATATATTCTGGGCAAAACTCAACTTTCCCACTTTTCAAAATGTAAGTAAGGCTCCACTATTAGCAATAACATGGCATTGCCACCCTGTTATAGCATATATAAGAAGTATGTATGAATAACTCAGCCTCTTCCTTGCTGCTGACTTTGCAGACTGCTCTTGGAGTTCCTCTCTCAACCCAGTGCTCCCTCCTCTTAGGACACTGATAAGCACCAAATCCACTAACAGTTCTAAAAGACAGTTCTTAGACATGACCAATAAAACAACTTGAAGTGACACAATAAAATGTCTCTTTGCATGGTACCATCTGGAAATACGGGTCTCCTTAACTGGTCTACTTTTATGTCTATTCTGAGACCTGAAATTGTTTTCTTGTTACACTGATCTTTCCTCCTTCTACCCTCTCAAAATTATTTTTCAGGCCTTCTACACCCAATGCTCTTCCTAGAGGAATATAATTGACTTTTCCATAACTTCCCAACAGTACATACAAAATAGCATTGGAGTATCTATAAATAAATCCCAGAAATTAGGCAACTGACCACATTGTAAACTCATTTGCTACAGATCAGTTGCAATAGATTCAAATGTGTAGATGGAGAAACTTGCACTGATCTGACTAAACTGATTTAAATATCAATGTAATTTAGATCAGTGTCACTTATTTTTGAGGGAGGGCCTTAAACAGGCATTTCTTCCCGTTCAATGTAGGCATTCTCTGGGTGTAACATACGACTTTCCTGTTTGTAGCAGCACAAATATCCTTTACATAGGTTTGATTTAACTGCAGCGAAGTGGTTGAAAGCCCTCCACTGACTCTGAATAGCTTTGAATCAGTTCTGTGGTGGAAGAGATGCCTTTATGAGCTAAATACAAAAATATTACATTCCAAAGTTATTTATCTGTCTGACGTACAATATACTGTTCTTTGTCTCTCATCTCAGATAAATCCTAATTATCTTTCTTTCCTCTTCCTATACCTGTTTGAAGCAAACAATTTAAATCCTTTTTTTCATTGCATTTAAAAGCTTATTTTCTGCTCCCTACTCAGTTGTTGTGCCATGTCTAACACTGTATGCTATTAAAAAATAGCTGTATTTAATCCTCAAAACAAAGTTTCTTTTCTTCTCTATTATTACATAGGAAAGTAATGTTGACAGATGGATCAAACTGTTTGCCCTCAAATGCCATTATGAGTGGATAATGAAGAAAAAAATGTGCAACTTAGATTAGATTACTGGGCTGAAAGCAGGCTATTCTAGTAGCAATTACAGAAAACTTACTTATTTACATATAAATAGCTAGAAATTTCAACAGAAAATGTACCTTAAGACATAAAATAAGAAGTTCAGTAAAACAAGGCTTAGGTGCATCTCTGTGCTTGGTGAGGCGATTACAACAACCATGCATCTTACAAACAAAAGACAGATAGAAAGCCATTAGAAAGTTTTTATTGGAAGAGAAAGAACCATGGATTTTTTTAAAAAGTACTCCCACAACTATCAGAGCTCAAATATCATGAATGCCTGTCTTTCTATTCAACTATTTTTTGAAAGGTCTAGTTCTAATATCTGCCAATCATGCTTATATAGAGAACAATATTGAGAATATAGTCTGAACACATTGTATCTTTACTTCTTCCTAGGAATACCTTAATATAGCCCACGGCTCAGTCAGCTGGATACCTACAAGTTAAGTCAGTGGTCCTTAACATTTTGTAGATTTACTTGAGAAAGATGGCAATAATATGAATCTCCCCAAGTTCAGCTTCTTTGCTCTGTCTTGAGACTGATGCTGCTGCCGCCTCGGTTCCTGTTCACCCCAGCCTGAGGAGAACAGTGCACAGAGCCAGGGTAGATCCAGCAGTATTTATACATGTGGATTCCACACTGTTTTATGTATTTATTCCATGCCATTGAGTTGACCTCACCAATTATGAACTACTGAGCTAAGCTGTATGTACTGTATGTAAATGATAAACATATTTAACAATGCTATGCAAGGGAGGGCAAAGAGATGATATCTTGCTCTACATATGACAGATGATTCAAAGATACTCATCTCAATCAGAAATAAAACACTAATGCTGCCATTATGGTATTGCCTGTTTGACATTTCTCTTTTAATTTTATAAACTGGGCTAATTTTTCAAGGTAGAAATTGTGTTATGCTTTTTGTTTTGTTTACTACGTCCTGAGATTTGTGGTTTAAGAAATAATAATTCCTTCCTTTAAGAAATAGCCCCGAGACTAAGGAAAAAGCATTTTGGGCATATGTTCTGTGAACACCCGGATTGAACATTTCCCCTCAACGCCAGGAAGAAAGATATTTTCAAGGTGAGCGAATTTGGAGAAAACATGTCATATCCTGTTCTCCAGTTTCATACAGTTTGTAATTCTACCATGGCTTTCAGTGGAACAACATCACTCCATATTCTTCCTGAAGCCATTGTGGTAGAAATAGGAAAATACAAAAAATATTGAAAGGTTCTCTAACATCCCACTATATCTCGATGTCTTTAACCCACTTCCGGAATGCATAAAATAGCAACAACTCTTATGGACATGTTATTTTCAGTGACATCTTCCTAGCAAAGAAAATTAGTCCTATTAGCAATAGTGAATAATGTTGTCGATAATGCTACCATTTAGCAGCAAGGGCTTGATCAACAGTTGTCGCTGCTAAATCATTCCCTCACTCACTGATCAAGACCACTCAGTTGTCAGAGACGTAGGTGGGCTGTGCAGACAACCCAGACTGCAGACATGACCAGATGCCAACTCATATCTGTTGTTTCATTACTTTGAACAAGAATCTCTAAAAGGATGCTGAATTCTGTCATCAGGAACCAGGTGACCTGTCTTTGGAAGGCATAAATACACTGACAGTGACTTGATACAACAATTTGAAAATTAGTAACAACAGAAAAGTTCAAAAATATAAAGGAGCTGAATATAAGGAAGAAAAAGAAAGCCTGAGTCCCTTGAGAGGAAAGATTTCTGCAACTAAACTGCCTAAAAAGAAAGTCAGAAAGAAAAAGAAAAAGGTTTTCTACAAATGTAAGGTATTTTTATTCACTGCAACTAAACTCTAGGGAGATCTAGATGAGCTACGCAGAGTGTCAGGCTAGATACACTATGCAAAACATTTCTTTCCTTCTAATCTTGAGCAGCTTCTGTGCTGTTAATAAATCCTGTTTTTAATTCGACCACTTGAGTCTCAGAATTTTATAAGGAAAATTTCATACAGGTTGTCCCAGAGAGACAAAACTTTCAATCGCTAAAAAGTAGTGGAAGAAAGGTGGCCGACAGGGATTCCCAAAGAGGACAATTTTGCACTTCTTTTAGAGAGGTATATTACTAATGCAGGCCTAAGGTCATAGGGATTCTTCTTCCACTGACCAAGAACAAGAAGCAAATTCAAAAGAAACAGCTAAGAACAGAATATTTATGCCCTTTTTTCCTTTCTCAAACTTTAAATACCTAGGCAGATAAAAGGAATGGTAAGTACTTGCACTACTACCAAATGACAAAAACCCAAATACAAGACTGTAATTTCAGAGACTAGAATTGCGAAGATTTTAAATGCAACTTCTGATTTTATCAGCCTTATTTTTTTTGTCCCAATATGAAATGAATTAAAGGAATCAGCTTTTTTGAAAGCATTAAGAATGCTTATTTAGATTACATTAAGATTGACAGTGTCAGTTCAAATAACAAGCCTACAACAAATAGGAAAAGTACAGAGATCTGCAGTCAATAGAATGGCTAAAGACATCTGCTCTAATATTTAATGAAATTTAAAGCAAAAAAATTTGAAAGGTCAGGAATTTAAAAGCTTTGACAAAATGTGTGACAAGTAGCTAGAATGCTGATGAAAGTATTCTGTACAACCACTCTCGAATCTCCTATCATCGTCTTTCCTGCACAACTGTACAAACACTCCCAAAGGAAAAAGGAAAAGTTTAATACTGTTTGATAATAAATTACTGAATGTGACTCTTGAAGTACATCTTGTGAACACAAAAAGATACTTTGCCAGCTATAATATGTGTTATTACTACTATTATAATAGTTGCTTTCTAATCACTCCCTACTTTGCACACAGTTCTGAAATAACAAACACTAGCAGCGAGTAGTATTACAGCAAGCAAACTATCACAATATTTTTAGGACATATTTGGTCTGCAAATTTCACAAACTAGCTGTTGCAATCAGCATAGAGGCATTGCAGCTGCCACCACCTTTGAATCTGCTTAATAATTATCGTCTAAAGAATAAACAAATAAACCAACACCAGTAATTAACCATAAAATCCCCATGCAAAGAGAGCATTTCAAAATGCATCTACAGTATTCTGCAAGCATTGCTGTAACTACTGACTGAATAGAGGCTCTTCCAAAAGGAAAAAAGCATTAAATACTTTAAAAATATTATCTCAAATTTCCCACATGCGTCTCATTCTCTTAGGAAATCTTCCTCAGTTTTTTCCTTCTTAAAGATCATAAGATCATGTGTATCAGTAATATAATTCTTTCTTTTTCTCAATTTAGAATTTTTTTTTCTTTACTTTTGAACTGCACCTGTTATTTGACATGCTGCTGTGGCGAAAGCTGTGCAGAGAAAGGTTGTAAAAAGCATGCCCAACATGAAAGACAAAGAATGGTCTAAAATGGGAAGTCAATGACAATAGTCTGACTCAGTAAAAAATAACTTCGGGTTGAGGCAGGGAAGGATGGAGGAAAATAAAATCTTTTCATGTATTTTTCTCTTGACCTGAGAAAGAACAGGTGGACATTTAAAGAATCTTATTATAGCTAATGAAGACCTTCATGAAGACTCTCAGGTTCAACTGAAATAGCAATCTGCTTGAAAAAAAAAATTGTCCCCCTTTTTTCCACATTCTATACATACTCTGTGGATCTGAAGACTGTTTCTTCTGTACCTGATTAACCAGGAAAGAATTATATGTAAAATATATTCAGCAAGTGATAATGAAGAAACTAAAACCAAAAAGTAGGATATGATGTTACAGAGGTATCATATCACAACTTTAGATCAGGCAATGACTGAGGTCATGAACTAAAAGTCATTGACATACCCATGATATTTTGGCAAATTTCAACATCTCAAAGGGAATTACGTAGAAAAGTAAATTGTCTTACCTTAGAGTTTCAGGGTCTAGCCCAACTTTTTTTTTTTTTTAATTCAGTAACATATGTGAGAGAGAGTCCACGTGCAATGAATACATGGCTTGAAAAAACACTGACACAGTAAATGTTAATATTCAAATAATAATACCTCCAGCTACTCAGGCAATACACCTCTAAAATAGAAGTGTTAATCATATTGTGAAAACACCTAAATTCATGGGTAAGACTACTATTTTGAAGTTATGATTTTGCACCCATTTGCACATTGTTTCTCATGGAAATAAACCAGATTTCAGTGTCTTTATTTTCACTTTTGAACACCTATATTAGTTATGTTTTTTATATATTTGTCATGTATTTGATTTTTTTTTTATACCATGCGGCTTATCACACAGTATGATCCCACTAAAGACTTGCACTGTATTAAATCAGCTACTTCATTACTTTTAGAGACCAAAACCACTTTATTTTTCTATTTGTACTACAACATCAATCATTTAAAGTGTATTTTCAATTGTGTTTATATTATGAGACATACAAAGCACATGAGGAAATATATTGTAAATAAATTATTACATTAGTAGATAGCAATAAAGGTTGAAGGCAAGGAAGAAAAGAAACAAAGCACATTACTCTCTGATGGTGAGACTGCAGCAAACAGCAAACTGCTTAATCTATAGAGACAGGACAAAAGTCAAAGTAAATTCCTAGGCAGGACTATATAGCTCCAGGGAAAGATAATGGCATACTATGCTCTTCAGCTTCTAGGTCACAGCCTGGCACCAGCCTCAGATTATTCCTCTTTTATGCAATGATACACTCCTTGCATACGCAGACATCAGAGTTGTTGGTTAAAGGCACATGAGGAACGCTGGTAATAAAACTCACCACTTTCATTTCTCATAGCATTGTCAGTAACTCACAGCGCAAGCCAAATGGTTTCTATCATGTTTGAAAACCAACCACTAGCTAATGGTACAGGCACAAACTATAAATGTTTAAGCAGGTATGAAACCGCTACTGAAAAGAGGAATGTAGATTCACCCAGGACATCTGATGGCTGTCAAGTGGCCCATGTGAAATGAGCACTTGACACACTTTTTTGTTCAGATAAGAAGTAGTACCCATGGAAATCAGTAACCTTGGCAGTAAAGCCAAAAAGAATGAAAAATTCTGTCTTTCTCATAGCACCTAAGAGTTGAGACATGTTACTGGAATACAGAATAGAAACAAGCACTATTACCAAAGACAGCACTATTGCAATATCCCAACTTCAGTGTCAATCAGTGGATGCGATTACAGGCACGCTACCTTCACATTCATATTAGAAGTGGGGAAGCAGCTCATTTTCACTGCTGCTAGAGTACAGCTCAGTACGGAGAATTTTCACAAAAGTGTCTACTGATTTCAACACTAAAGTATGCTCCTGAGAGGCACTAGAAAGAAATGTTTATCTGCTAGTGAGACCTCTATAAAATCTGTTATATACGCCAAAGAAAATAACTTTTCCACAACTATCAAAATTCTTGAAAGAGCATTTCTGGCAGTTTCTAAACACAGTTATACTGGCCAGAGTTTCATAAAACGGGATTCATGATCCAGCACACACCTGACAGCTGTTGTTACCACCACTGCTGTTAAGGCTGTTAACTGCTGTCATTTTCAATGGCAGTAAATCCCTAATTAGGAGAATCCTTGATAGGAAACTGTATGGGCCTGCTCTCAGGATATACCAATACACTTTGAACAATACATGATAATAAAAATTAAAAAAAAGAAATGAACATAAGCACTGGTGTGATGAAGTAGATGAAGATTTTTGCCAGCTACCCAAACCAAGTAAAGCACAAGGTTTGGTGGAAAGACCATATGCTAACTAACTGGAAAGATGTTGGGAAAGGAATACAGGAAAAGGCATAATGGCCAGCAAAGTCTTCAAAATCATTGGTAGCTTTTAAAAAATACTATATATTTTTTAAAGATTACATAGTATCACATATATTTTGTATCTATAGTTAAATTAGAGCTAGAAAAATAAACTGGAAGAAGGGCTCCTCTAGACTGGATATTAACCCCAAGGAACAAGCTGGTTGAGAATGTGATAGCAGGTGAAAGGCAACTTGGGTGAGACTGATGATTGATTTACATAATTCACATTCCTTTAAAAGGGGAGAGATAAACAGCAAAATAAAACAATGAACTTCAAGAAGGCAAACAAATTTGGATTGATCAGTGGAAAGACAGAAAAAAGAAGTTAAGAGAAGAGGGTCAAAGAGTAATTTTTTCCAATGGAGAGAAAGGCTGGAATTCCACTAAATCAGAGCTTTCATTGATCTTAAACAAGAATAAAGTAGGACAAGTAGAAAAGAACATACAGTGACAAAATAAGAAAAGCCAACACACATTATGGAATACAAATAAGAAAAAGAAACAAGACTAACATGAAAAAAACCCTGTAAATACACTAGCAGTGAGAGAAAGACAAAGAAAATATTGACCTGCCATTCAATAGAGAGGAAAGGCTATTGACAGAGAGAGTGCTGAGAAAGGGCCAAAGTATTTAATAACCTTTTCCACCAGTTGTCACTAAAACAGTCAATCGCAAGCAAATGGCCAACTCTGGTTCTGTCAAAGACAAGAGAGAGCTCAACTTTTAACACTGGTCAAGTTGATCTGAAGATGTGGGCTAGAATCATGACTGTCTTGACAATCTTTGCAATCATTCAACCTCCTAAGAAAGGAAGGTTAGGGATATAAAGGCCATTGGTAAATTTGAAAGTGAGAATTGAGTGGGAAGTGGATTTGGGATTCAAGTGTGAATAGGGGAGACTTCTTTTTTTTGCTTTATGTAGTAGGGTACAAACAATCTTTATTAATAAGAGACCAGTGTCCAAATCGAGAATAAGGCAATGAAGAAGAGTTGAGCCATTCCAAAACTTCAGCGAGGACCACCGGTTCACAAGAAACATCTTTATTACAGAAGCTGTCAACTGAACTGAATCAGATTAATTTAATCTGTAATTTTAAAAAACATTTTTAAAATTGTTATGTTTCTTCTCATCAGAACCCAGTAGATGCTATAATGAAAGAAAAAAATATTATTTATTTCCCTCAAATCCATAGCGTAAGCAGAAAAATTCTTTATGGAGCAGTCATTCAGATTCACTATTCAATTTTTACCATCATTTCTCTTCCTTGTTTCTTCCCGGTTCTTTATTGCAGGTTGTCCATATACAAATTAGTGGTGATAACACAACTGATATAGTCAAGACACTGAATAAATAGTACTTCAAGTAGAGGTCTAAATCTCCACTTCTTTTTACTTTTCAGGGTAAAAAGTGAAAAAAAAAATTGCTGGGAGAAGATGTGAGACAAAAGACTTTAAAGGTAAATACACCCAACTAAGCACAAGAGTTCAGACCTGATTCTGAAATCTGACAGAACAATAAAGCTTAAGGACTCTAACTCCAAGACAACAAGAGCTCAGTCTCCTCAGGAAGGAGCTGCAAACATGAACACTGCACACATGAGATTTGCAGGGAATTCTTAAATATAACATGCCTTTATGTTACAATGTCATAATCAGAGATCTATCATGTTGGCAGCTGCAAACTTTTTGTTTGTTTAGTGAATTAAATTACACTATAAATATTGTCCCCCAATTTTTTTTAAATTATTAAAAGCAATAGATTTTAAATCATGAGAAACAGAATATTTTTTCATAAATTTTATAAAGAATAAAGATCAAAAAGAAACTCATGATTAATTTACAATCTATATAAATGAACAGCTGCATTATACATTACTTATATCACCCTCAAATAAGAAATACACTGTGTGGGTTTTGCAGTTAGAAAGAAACACCTATTTCTAAATTTCACTTGTATGATACAGTGTTTTGCGGTTAGACTAAGTAAAAGGGACCATTAATGAGTACTTACAGGTAGGAAGCAGATATTTAGCTTTCAGCTAATATCACTGTTGTCTAGGTTGAGTCAGACTGAAAATGATTTTTTTTTAACATTGGAAAATTTAATTAACATTTTGCAGTTATTACACTGTCCTACTGGAAGTTGATTTGCTTGATCAAGCTGTTAGTTCCTTTAAAAGACTAAGATATCCTCAACTACTACGCACAGCACAGAACATTAATCATATTCCTGACATTTTCAAATCTGGGTGGGTCTGTTTTGTTTTGTAAATATGTGCTGTATCAGATGCATGTGCTTTAGATTGATTTAGAATGTCACCAGAAGGATACTGAAAAGTCACAGAAGAAAGAAAAGGAAAACCGTATGAAATTGGAGAATCATAAGATGTAATTGAGGCCAGAAGCAGAAGCCATTAATTTCACAAGAGAGCTTTGGATGGTATAAAAACCCACTTCAGATGCATTAGTTGGATTTCATTTTCCGTTTCAGTAAGAGTAAGATCAAATCAAGGCAGCCTCATAGTAAAAGGAATCCTACAGTTACACTCTGCAAAGAGGGGTCATTTTAATTTCAGGGTCTTTTATTACCCAGCAAGATAACTGATTGAACTGTGAAATAACATTTACGGTATAAATAAATTCTGATTTCCTCTCTTTAATGCATTTAGAAACTACAGAAGTATTTTTGGTTTTGTGTTTGCAGGAATTATGATGATTCTTCAATTACTGTTGCATAACTTCAAAATATTTATATGAAGACTGTACTATTGCTAAATCTTCTGCCACTGCTAAATTTTGCACTAATTATCAAATTAACTTTTTTAAGGGCTGTGATGATTTAATAGTTTCAGGGGTTCAAAGCTCTTGACCAAGAATGAACTTGTTTGCCATAAACCCATTACTTTTTTCTTACCTCTGGAAGCCTTTTTCTAGAACAAAATATTGTTGTAATTCAAAGCAAGAAAGTGGAAAATCATGGGCATTTCTATTATAGTAAAAATTACTCAAAATAGGAAACTATACTTCTTACAGCCTTCAGAGGATCAACTGTCAACAGAAAGACAGCTTGATACCTGCAGAAGAGTAGTGTTTCCAAAAACCAGGCAAGTAGCTTCAACTTAACATGCAACTTGTACTAATACATCTACAAAGGCGGTTTCAGTAAGCACAGATGTTTTAGTGTTTATAATGTGCAAAGATTCTGAAGAGCTCAAAGATACTAAGCTGATCTGGTTTTTGAAGGCATATTCCTTTAACAGAAGACGGTGCTGCTTTGGTTTAATTTTCAGAGTTCCCTTTTTTGCCAAGGACATTAAATTAAACTAATAGACAGTAAATGTTTCAAGGGCAACAAGTACGTGTAGTATTTCTATTATGAATATACAAAAAAGCATTTTTGAAAATAACAAATGCAAGAGCCTGCTTAAACTGGTGAAGACAATACCACCAGGAAACATTCAGGCCTTAAATGACAAATAATCAGCATTGTCTGTGCTTTCTCCTCCTTATGGGCTAGTTGAAATCCTATTCCCCTCAGTTATAAACCCATTGGGTATTAGCTATCTGTCTGATTAACCAAGGCCTAAGTTTTTTTAAAAAATATTTTCATTCAATACATACCTTAAAAATAAAATTACAAACCAAGACTCATCTAGTGTAAATCTGAGCATCTCTGTCATGTAGCTGAATTACAAGGTCTGTACTAATCTGCATCATTGGAGATCTAGCTTAAATAGTATAATGTTACTAAAACAGTTTAATTTTATATATACTTTTTTTTTCTAAAATAGTATAATTTTATGCAGCTATATAAAGTGTTAACAAGGTTGGCTAATTTGTAAATTAACACACAGCTTGTAAATTAATTAAACTGTAAATTAACACACAGCTTCAGTTCAAGCAAACTAGCATTCATTCAGAGAAAATCTGAAGTGTGTGTTGATGATACTGTCATTCTGGCTAAATTGTGTATTACGTCCAGGCCTTTTAAAGAAATTTTTAGGAAGATGAAGTTATATTTATTCACACTCAAGGAAAGTGAAACTGAATCACTTTTATCCCAAGAGTCTCGAGTTCCTGCCTGTAAATTTGTAATTCACCTGAAGACAATACACAGCTTTTTGGAATGGAAAAACTCCCAAGTTTGTCTAATAATGATAATGATAGAAATCAGTGTGTACTGTAATGGCTTAGCATTAGCGAGGCTCCAACCCTCTTCAGCTACAACCCCGACTAGTCTGTGCCAGGATACTCACCCCAGATATTTTTGGCAGGTATTACACTTCTTAGAAACTTTGCTGAAAACCTCAATGCATAAAACATACTCTATTGTTTTTATTTTAAGGTCTTAGCCAAGTACACAAAAGATTATCTATGAATGCATGAATGTGCTGAGACACTACGCTGTATGCCAGCAGCTTAACAGTTCTGAATGTACTTAGCGAGAAACATCTTGACACTTTTATTTACATGCTACCAAAAATACCTTCAGGAAAATACATAAACATTAAATGAAATGTAAATTTGGCATCTGTCATTTCAAACTTACCCAGTGCAACTTTGAGTCACACAACTTGGTTGAACTGAATATCCTGAATCCAAGTAACCTCATCTTTAATCATAGACTCATTCACACCTCACCCTCAGTGCCAAACCACCACTGACTAAGGGACAGATTTGTCTACCAGAAGAATAGCAGGTTGTAGGAATGAGGTTAAATACATTTTGCTGTTACCGTTAAGTACTTACAACTAACAGAACACGGAATACATTTATTTTGAAGTTGAGAAGGAATATTTCTGGACTACAGCAGTCAGTTACTATCCAGGTGAGAGAAGTAAAAGTAAAATACTGTGAACACAAGAGTTAGTAGATATATTATTTTTAGTTTGGCAAAGAAGACCAAAGAGGCACTGCAAAACTTTTGGTGCAGGCATAACACTGCAGTATGTAGATCAGCTATTGTGTTTTAATCATAAGACTAGCATTAATGGTAAATATGTTTAGATTTTAATTAAACTTTCCATAGACTTGAGCATATATCACTAACAGTATTTAAATTTATTAAGTCCCATAATATTTATACATCTTCACCACTCTTCCTTTAAGCCATAAAGAACTATGCATAATCAGTGCTTTTCTCCCAAGGAAAGAACTATCTGTATTATAAAGAACTTTGATTATATTCCATATATAATTACCATCTACACTTCAAGATTATTGTGGCTAGTCTGGATCAAATTATTAGCATACTCTAGCTCTGAAGTCTTTATTATCTTCAAACATATTACTGAACTTTGAAACAGGAATTCCTGTTTCCTGCTTTAACGCAACTTGTTTTCTCCATGTGTCTGTATGCTTATATGTCTTCATTTGAAATAGTCCAATTATATTTTAATGTTACGCTAAAGACTCTTTAATCTTTTCAGTTCTCTATGTGATGATTAACTACTTCACTGGCTTATAATATTTTTCCAATGTTTTCACTGTAGATTTTTAAGTGAAAAGTCTACTCTAGTCCAGTTTTAATTTGCATGTAGAAATCTTTACTCCTTCAAAAACTCCCAAATATCAGAAAGAACTGTTTATATTTTTAAATTATATTCTTAATAGAATGCATCCATTATCTTTAAAATGTCCCTCTTATCAGAAGCATTACATTCTTCTTTTTTAATGTTTTGATTTCAGGATCAGCTAGCTATGCATGCCCAGAAATTAATCTTGATTTATGCTCTGGAATTCTCAAAGTCATTTCACTTGGCTATAGGAAAACACATGGCAATTCCCAGTAAAGTTTTCCCTGCTGCCCCTTTAAGCCTGGGGGGCAATCCAAAGGCAGCACGGGCAAAAATAGCCATGTGTGCTAATATGGAATTAATGCTAGTCAAATAAATTTTTGCATCAGGATAGCTGCATTTACAATTCTTAACATCCAAGGGCTCAAATGTGTTACCCACTTGTTAAACCACTTATGCTTAAGAGTAACATAATTAAGCCCAAATTAAAAAAAAAAGCGACTCATCAATGACAGAACAGTCACTAATCAGAAGAGAATATGATAATCTCCTCTGCTATTCTATTTATGCAGAAGAAGAAAGGATGAAACTCAGTGGAAACCTTTTTATTTGTAGTTCCTAGTATACTGTTAATTAGTACATCTGTTAATTAAGCTGTCGTAAGTGAGCAAAATAAAACAATTTTTTAGAAAACAGATAAATTCTTAAATTTAGAGACCCAGGTTTAACAGTGCCTTTGTGATTTCTCAAGGAAGATTTGATTAGATATTATTGCTGAATTAAGGAGGACCACCTGCCAAACTAACCCAATTTTTAGTAAGTGTTAGTTCTACATGAAAATCTGCAGTAGACACAGAATTAACTCTGTTGACCAGCTTAGAGAAATACCCTCTGAGGTTCAGAAGATGAACGTAACACAGTTACTCATATAGAATTCTATTAGGAGCAAAAGACATCTAAAATTTCCCAAAGTAATTCTTCTTCCATTTTCCAAGGCAGTTACTCACTGACCAGACATTCTAAAATACATCATGAAGCCATTCTCTACAGAGATTGAATTATTTGATCAAATGGCTAAACCAAATTATGTGGCAAACATAATTGGACTATACTTTTGTTGAAACTACCTGTACTCTGACTTGAAGCGTTATTTTTCCCTCTCACCTATAATGTACCAGGTAGCACAGCTGGATACTTAAGATCTAAAAAGAAAACCAAAAAGGCAAAGGTTGAACTGATTTGTCAGGGTAAATGCAACAAAGAGGAATACTGCTCCTACTGCAAATAACTATGAAGACAGTCTTCTGAAAAGGAGGAAAAGATGCCTGCTGCAAACACATTTTTGCACCCAAATATAAAGAAGGTATTGATTCTGTATTATGCTGTTAGGCAAATATCTTACTAGATCTCAACAATAGCTAGTGAGCCCCAATGTACCCAAATACTTGCCTTACATCAACTACTTATTGACCTACTGAAGTCCCTTAAAATTCTCATGTGCTTAAGGGTAGATAAATTGGTTTAATGTCTTACCAAATCATAACTTTAATTAAGATATTCTTTATACAATCCTCTTAGTGTCTTTTTTCATGTGCAGTCCCAGAGACTTCCATTAGCTCATGTTAAAATATCTGTATAAAAGACACATGAAAATTCTTCCTAAGGACCTAACTCCATTTAAAGCAAAGCAATGCATTCTGTACATAAATCATTTTTTCCTCTTCCCCGTCTTATAATCTTTGCCTTTGTATAGGGAAGCAACAGTGCTTTTCACTGTTGGGAAAGTACTAGCATACTGGGTGCATATTTGATTAACGCACATGAAATGAATGCTGTCTTTTTTCTACATTACTTTCTTTTCCCAGTACATCCTTTTAGAATACTGTCTATAGAACAGGCCTTTTTGAAAAGAGGTGCTTAAAATCTGAATAGAAAAAATAGAATCATATGTATTACAAATAAAAAATACCTCGTAGGCCTGTCTCTGCACTAGAGCAAGATTGTTCTCCATGGTACATTTTCTAGTATTTTACCAGTGAAGTTTTTAATGTGCTAAACAATAGGACGTTTACCATACCTCTCGGGAGATGATTTCCACTTAATATATATTCCTGAAGAAGCTTTTTCCAAGATTCTACCTACATTTACTGTCTTTTAATTTTACCATATAATGTCCTATATGGGAACACCTTACATATTCCTTCCTGTCTTTGGTCTTTATATACACAAAATATTTCACAGGTCATCTTCCTCAACCCTCTCCTAATCTCTTAGCTGATATATAAACATTTACTTTATTTAAAAAAATAGAGAGAGATCGTATATAAATATAATTTGAACATATGTATAATTTGAACACACATAATTTGAACATTATCTATACACACACACACATATATAAACACACACATAAACATGTATATGTTTATATATAATATAAACATGTATTTAATGTTTCCCTCTTAAAACAAGACTTCCGTCATCCTCACTTTTGTTCATCATAGAATCATCCTCAACAGCCTTTTGGGATATTTATTTACGTATGTTTGGATGCTGTTGCATCTACAGTCTGATACGAAATGTCTTGATTTCTACCACACAACAGTGAAAATTTGTGTCTAATAGATCTACATAACAATGCAGCATCTACAAAATACTAAATTATAAGCTATCTCCATCATATAGTAGTCTGGAATCATAACAGATTTTGCCACAAAAGACAACTTTTTCTTTTTTCTTTTATTCTCATTATGGAACGCGTGTAATCTCACTCTGAAATGTTAATAGCATCATTAAAAAAAAAGATAGCATCATTAAAAAAATAAAAAAATATTCCACAACTTAATGAATTTAGACTTTTGTTACTGACTCCTGTGCTATCACATAAGTTAATTCAAAAAATATAGTCTAGCTTAAACCACTCAGTAACTGAAAGCTATTAAGAGTGGATTAGGCAGAAAACTGTCAGATATAATTTAGATAAAGCTGATTCTACATTGATGAGAGGTAGCTATATTAGAAGCAACCTCAGCGGTCAGGTAGTCCTGTTTTCTATGGTTCGTTTAATGAAATTATAACAACTATAGCAATTAATCCTAAATCATTAAAAAGTTGATGACTTAGTCTCATTAAGTATCAGCAAGTATATACATGCTAATCTAAAGAATAAATACAAAATTACTAGGCATACAAACACAGAAATCAAATAAAAATCCATTTCCCATATCACATACAAAGTGATACCTGGTATTACACAGGAATATTTGCTTTGGAAATAATGGAAGGACAAACTTTTTATGCAGTTTCTATGTATTCTTACTACTTATCTTGGCCAAACCCAGACTATGTGAATTCATACAAAATAAGTAGGTAAGAGTTCTTAGAGACATCTAATAATTTAACCATTTTTTTCCTCTTCAAGAAGCATTTAATATTGATGGTTACGTTAGACCAAATTAGGGTATTTTTTTCTTTCCTTAAAAAAATATTCTATCAACCTTGTTTGTCAATCAAACTCTTTCAATTGCCATTTCATAGTTCTGTTTAATAGCTCAAGCCTGCCAGAAGTTAGTGTCACATACACTTCTGTGTAATCCTGTGTGGAATTCTGGAGATCTCTCATAGCAGGAGTAAAAAATGCACAACAGCAACTACCTGTGGAACAGATCCTGTACAGTATTAGCCTGATAGTAGACAAATTGCAAATTATCTGCTACAAAGCCAGGCCCAAACAACACAATCTTTAGCAGACAGAAAACACATCGTTTACTCAAATATGACAATTACCATACATTGATCCACTATATGGCTGATCTTATGTCCAGTTAAATATTTCTGGATTTCAAGCAATAAGGAAAGTGAATAATTACATTATCAGAATCTATAGAGGCTTAAAACATTTAAATTCTACTTTATAATGTCACATTTGGTATCCAAAACTTGAAGTCTTTACAGCTTCTGATGTAAAATGATCTAAAGGCATTTCAGTTTGAGAGTGAAATGAGATGTCATCTATGGATCTTTAGTATCAGCAAGAATCAATGAAGTGGCAATTTGCAGTAATAGGCAAAAACCTAAATATGGCACACCTGGGAAAGAAGCAGCTCCGAGGACTACAGCACACTCAGCCCAACTGTCTTTATTCCAACAACGGCTGCATTAAGTCAAGCTCTCTCACTCTGTTAAAGTTTTAACATGCAATAAAATTAACGTTCCTCTACATATTGATTTTTCACTTCATAAAAAAGTAACATTCTGCAAAACAAAATTTAATCTCACTGCAAGTTTTTGTATTTGTTTCTTTCTTTGGCCTAATTTCAACTGGCAGCCAAAGTGCCCCTTTCCCAAGGCTGTCCCAATGTCACTGATCCCTCTATCCAGATAAAGTAAGACATTGCAACTGCCATGTTATTGTCACATGCAAAATCCAACAGCAAAACTCCTACTTTTAGCGACATGAAGTCAGTCTGAATGCACGTTTAACAAAATACAATGGATAGTTTCACTGGGGTACAGTAAAACATCTTTAAGCCTGGGATTCCCCGCTCCAGTTTAACACCAATGAATTCCAATTACCTATTGAAAAGGAAGAAATCGTAACTTGCCCAGACAGAAGAGCTAGTTCTCGTCAGTTTTCTGCCTTTTGAACAATACTGAATTATTGTATGTGTTTTGGAGAATTTGGGAATGTAAAACAGGATAAGACAGTAAAAATAGGATATTAAGCCTGGAGTATCAGCAAAGAGATCAAATAACTATAATAAATTCAGAAATGCTGCCTTGAGATGAAAGACATCCCACCATTAAACATAAGTAGTGAGATCATTCTTAGAAAGATTCCTTCAATGGAGGGTACATCTAGGAATAAAATAAAACACAGTGACCTCTGCCTCTATTGTAAGAGACATGGAGGATTATCGACCCCACTTTGGTATATTCAAATACATGCTAACTAACAACTGCTGTGTAATGAAACTCAGGCACTACATAAAATGTAAAAAAATATATAGCTGGTTTGAATTTTATCATATTTAGCCAAAACTATTTGCCAAATTTGACCCAAAGGAAGCATTAAAAATTATTTCCTTTCTCTCTTATCTTTTATATAATTATTTTTTATGATATAAGTATTCTGTCTTAAGATATCCATAATATAATTTCTATTACCATCTTTGCAAAACTTCATTTTTTGAGAGTTTGCTTGGCTTCTACAGAGTTTCTGTGGCCTGGTTTTTCCATTTGAATCTTAGTGAAAGGTGCACCTTAGAACTAAATTGTTTACATTTCATATTTTCCTTCCTCTATATAATTATAATAGTTTATGACAATTCATGTAGCATTGATTTTAACAAAAGCTAGATCAGTAATAATATAATTAGGAATGCTTACAATTATACACATCTTATAAACCAATTTGCAGAGAAATAAAACTGAAAGAAAATATTATTTCTATGTTACAGATTAAAAATGTAAAGGTCGAAATTGATTAAGACATGAACAATAGCTGACACATCACACAGTGTGCATAAGGACATTTGACCAATGCTCTAAGTCTGCTGAGCATGGTAGCAATAACGCAGGTGGTCACTGAAGTCTTATTCCCAATGGCTCAGCCTCTGTTACTACCACTGCTGGAAATACAAAATCAAAATAGTAGGACAAGACCTTTAAACAAGTACACAAGGCTTTTCACTGCTACCATAAGGCAAAGGATGCTTCTCAGTGGTATACCTGTATTTGCCAGTGTTATCAACCTTAAGAATTTTTTTCAGTTACCACAGAACAAACTTTATTTTTTTATGGTCATGGTAATGTGGCACTGTGTTTTGCAATTCAATTACTTAGAACCATCTGAACTGAAATCTTTCTTTCTTCTTTAGTATAAAATTATTTTGTCAGAAGCCTCTTCTCATCAGCCTGTTGTTTAATTGCTTTTGTATTTAGCAACCACAGCATTCACTGGTTTTTAATTATTTATTTGGGTAGGCCCTAAATCACTGCAACAGACGTGGACAGGACAACCATCATTTCCTTCCATGGTAAAGAAGAACTGACTGTGGCTAAACACTGTCATCTGTAGAATTTACATAAACACATTAATTAGCCTTCCTTTGTTTCTCTCCAAAACCATATTAAAATACCAGACACAGCTGCCTCTATGAGAGATTAAATTCATGTCCTTCCTAATTCATGATGTCGCCCCAGTCACAAGCAATTTCCAGTAGTTTTACTTTCAAAAGAAAGACAACTAATGAAAACATCACTATAAAATTTTACATGTGTAAGTAAGTTGTGCAGACATTCTACAAAAAATTTAGTATCCATTTGAGACCCCTTCTCACACCGCTGGGCAAAGATATATAGGCCAGAATTCCTGAAGCTAAATCAAACTTCACTTCCAATAAAATAGGCAGCTATTATGACACAAGCTGAGAGCTTCAGCTTTTATTTCTATTAGAATATTGCTTTATCACATACACGTATCAAAATTATTTGACAGAGCGTAACACTTAAGGATAAGCCAAATCATTGGGGTTTTACTTTTTGTGATAGGGGTGATCAGTACTAGCAGAACACTTTATGGCAGTGTATCATATGCAAAGTACCATATGAATTTATGGAATAAAGTAAATGGGTTGATGTGATGGCCAAAAGGGCCTTCCTGGTGTTTTACAGGAGACTGAGAATGAAAAGTCCTCAGTCTGAAGAGCAACAGTAACATTAGAAGAGTAAAAATGAGTAAAATTATAAGACCTTATGCTAGGAAATATTGATACAAGGAAGACCAAGGACTGCAGCAGCAAGATCATGGAAAACTGTGAGTGTCTGGGAGCAGAATGAAAGGAGGAATCAGGAAAAGAGATTTACAGTAGTAAGCACCTCTGAAGACTGCCGTGTAATATACACAAATTGTGGCTCCTGCATGAGTCCCACTTTTTGACTCTCAAACATGTAGATTGGTTTTGTGAACTGTTTCTGACAAATAGGGACAAAATTCAATTTTTTTATTGTTACTGTTATGATTTCTGGCATATCACAGTCAATAAGCTTCTATCTACAGTACTTCAACAGATGAGGACTAAAGGAAAAGGACACAGACCACACAGAAAGTCCATCACCAAGAGACTGAACCCACATGTCCTAGTCAAGTCCATATCTATTAGATTGTCTTGAAATTAATATCTTTATTCCTTACCTAATGTTAATGAGAACATTGCAGGTAGAATTAAATGCCACTTACACATCGTACAGCATTCTTGACCAGAATTAGAAAACTTAAAAGGTAAGAAAGCCATACTGTTGTGAACACTCACTTTTTCACCTATTCCAGTATAATACTATTTTTTAAGAGAAACAAGCAAGAGAATGTTCACAAATGCAAAACAGAATTAAAGCAAATTACTATTAACAAACTCCTATTTAATCTGCATTTTTGGCATAACAGAGCTTTAGCTTTTTATTCTAATGAACCAAAATCTCTTTAACAATCAATAGTGACAGGCCCAGTACTGACAACACTTAACAAAACAAAGGATGAACACTACACAAATATTATTCAGATCAAATTTTTCCCAAGACCAGGCCTTAAGTCTCTGTCCACAGAGAGTTATATTTGCACTTCTGTACTCATAAACAAACCCTTAAAATACATACAAAGGGATTATTATACTATACACAAACATTATAGTCAATACTATCTTTCATTCCCACTACAGAATTGTGAGTTAGACCTCGCTCTGGAATGGACTCACCTCTCTCTCTAAACTCCAGACACAATATTGGCCAGCATTGATGTTTAATTAAACAATTAGCTCAGAGGTTTTGAATGCTTATCATAAACTAATGCTCATCATAAACTAAATTCACTGTGCTGCCAAAATAAATTTTAAATACAGAATGACAGCTCTAATAAAATACTAATTTTACAAATTTAAATGCACTATAGCAAGGGGAAAAAAAATTAAACAGCCTTGGTCACTCAGCCACATTATACCTACACATTTTAAAGATATTTTAAATTACTAGCTAGATGACTATTACTCTGTAACCATAGAGGTCCAAAATGAGGACTAGGGCCCCTGAACTAAACAGAGAAAGCATGCAGTGCTCTAAACAGCTTATGAGTTAAAGGAGCTGCTTTGTAAAAGACTCCTAACGGCATGCTACATTTGTAGCAGTAACTGCATTAAGCAAACCTATCAACTGCAGTGAAGGTAGATGAATGTTAGCAAGAGTAGACTATTGCTCATGACACGAAATGTTGGCAATCTGCTCTAACTGGCCATGCTTCAGCAAAGCATTTAAGTATGTGCTAAAGGGCTCTCTTGGCTAGGAATACTTTCTTGAATTGAGCCTAAGTGCTTTGTGGAGTTAGGGCCAGATAAAAGCATGCATTATTCCTTTTTGTGCACAAAAATGTTCAAATGCAGAGTGCTTAGAGAACTGATGCATTGAACTTCTCTATCATTTAAGAGAAAAAAGAACGTACTTAGTACAGGATGTACTTAGCAACTATAGGAATTCATGATTTTCATATGCATTGACAGTCACACCTGAAGTTGACTATGAACTTACTTGGTACAGGTTGTTCTCTGCAAGGGTGGACTGATGAAGATGCAATGATGCATGGTGGAATGAGTGTATATTTATTAAAATGATTGTGACAAGTGTATTTTTATTATAAATAAAACTTTACAATATGTACGGTTTGGTCGAAACTTTGAAATGCAGAAAACCATGCAAGGGCATCTTTGCATTTTTAAGGAAGTTTTTAGAGGAATTTATGTATTTCGTATATACATTCTTTATGCTGGTCTCTTCTCTGAAAGCAACAGTCCACATACCTATCTTAGGGAGGAATCCATTCAGCGGTCACTATTATCTCATCTTTCTTCTAATAGAAAAATGCCAACATCTCTACCACCAAGCAAAAATATTCTGTAATAAACCATAGAAAAGACTCATTTTTGTGTGTAGAGGTGTAATCAATTCAAAAAAGCAGAAGATATCAAAGGGAACATGCATTTCCATCTATCTTTTTAGTGTAACTGTTAATTGAAAACAGATATATTGTTTATCTTATCAGTTGTATAGATGCTATGAGCTACTGAACAAATTGAATCTTTTTGTTTACAGCCCTTAAAGAAGACTACATTTCTCATTATACATACCCTCATATAGCCTTACTTTTTGTGCTTTGAAGGCTTAAGAGAGGAATTACTGCAATATACAACTTTCACTCAGAAAATCTGTCTTTCATGTCTTAGGAAATAAACCTCATCCTCACTAAATATAATAATTAGAAGCAGTATAACCAATTGCTTTCCTCTAATGAGAGAGACATGTTCCTAGTTCCTCCCACTTTACCTCCACCCTCCAGCTTTTCTGGTACTGGGGGAAAAAAGATTAACATTTTTTAATTTAGAAAGAAAGAGCCTTTTGATTTCTAAGTCTAGTTTCCAGCTTTTACAATTATGTGTTTTATATATTCCATGTGACAAAATGGTCAAGTTGCTTCCTAGTACTAGGACAAAGAACCAACCCAGCACATTTACTGACTAATCTAGAATCTGACTCCCAGATGGTGATTGTCTCTCATTTCTACAAAATAAGTCATCACTGCCAGCATATACACATTTGTTCTTCTGCTAACATTGTTCTACAGCTTAAACAGACATTCTTGCTCTGCCAGTGCTTTTCTCTTTGAGGAGAATGAAAATACAGTACAATTCCTTTATTCTGCAAGGACAGATAATGAGAAATTTTTATAATACCTGTGTAAGACAGAGTCTTTATTTCCCCAAATTTAGCTACCCATCTTGCACCTCTTCCTTTTAGAATTCATGTTTCGATCATAAGTGACCAAAACTACAAACAGAATTCCAGATGAGATCCCACTAGTCCTGTGTACATTGCCTTTAATATTTTCTTTTCATTCCTAAAAATGCTGTAATACATCCTGATATACCTTTACGCTTGTCTTTTTTCATTGCCATGTCACATTTATGGCTTTAGTCACCCTGAGACTAATAAAGCCAGATCTCTCTCTTCCTCTGGCACTTTCAATTATAACTCCCAGCTTATAACAGAAAAATCTTATTAGTTCCTAATTAGACTTTGTACTACACAGTTTTGTTTCATTCACCCTTGCTTCTCTGACTTTCCTAATCTTACTTTCCCATGTTCTATCAGCCAGTTTCCCAGCCTTTATTTTTATACTCAGAGAAATATTTCCTATTGCCTCCAAGTTAAGCCACAGTTCAATACAAATTTCTTTCAGCAGTAGCACTGATCTGAAATAAACTAATCCAAAAGAGGAAAAAATACTTTTTTTTCAGCCATATCGGTTCCCCTATCCAGTTTATCATACAAGTTCTTCTGCCAACAGTCAACATCAGGGTGAAAACAAGCCCAGGAAAGGAGGATCTGTTTCTTTCAAAAGTGATGTAATCTGCAGACACGTCAGCCTGCTCTGGAGGCGTTACCCTGTAGTTCTTCACCAGCCTGAGCCTGTCTAACAGCTGTTTGCCACGATCTTCTCTTCACTATTAGCCTTTACGTTTTCCTGTCTCCAGCACTTGTTGGATCCATCACTCATTGCACTGCTTCAGGATGCTAGAAAGTAGACCACCATTCACCTGTTGCCAGTATCAAATATCAGCATTCTGACAGGGCTGAGCAAAGGGTTGTTGGAGGAGGAGAGCCCACGGAGGGGCTGGGGAATGCAGTTGCTGATGGCAGAAGGCTGGAATGACTGCAGCCAGCAGGTTAATCTGCAAAGGTTGTTTTACAGCCCACTACCAGACTGGTTAAGAGCTTGCTGCTCTCAGAGGACTAGATCTTTTTCTCCTTGTCCCTTTCTCTACTGTTACTGTTCCTGTTCCCCACTCTCAGCCATGCACTGCTACTCTGGCCATCGTTCAGACCCTTTGTGAACTGCTTGCACCCCCTTCAAAGCAAACAACTGCCTGAAACACACTGAGCAACTGTATGGATGTATGCTGTGTGACGGGAACACTCAGCAAGGAGGAGAGAGGCATGAAGGCAGAACCATGCAGCAATTCTCTTTTGCATCACTTCTCCTTTTCAGCTGTTTTATCTATAGACTTTTAATACAAACTAATAATTAATAGTATTAATAACGAATAACTAAGCAATGTATTTGAGTTGCTGACTATAAACCAAGTGGAATACTACTCAGTGTTAAAAACAATATGCCAATTTAAATGTTTGAAAGGTATTTAGAAGTTGGAAAGATTTAAATCATTAACTCAGCCAGATTCCATAATGTGAGTTCATGGTAATTTTGATTGCCCAGTGGGTCAATTAGAAAAGTTTGGGGAAAATGACAGCTTTTCTTCAGAAGAAACCTAAAAGAGAAGAAGAAATATACTGGGACACCACCCTGCAGCACTGAAATAGACATTCATCATCTTGTCGTATTAGAGTGTAGGCATACTTGCTGATATAGAAATAGATCATTAAATAAGGCATCTTGTCCAAATATTTATGACTTAATTACTTATTTGTATAAAGACAAACTTCTGCTTTAAAAAGTCATGAAACTTTAATGAGGACAGAAGGCAGCAGAGTGAGAAGACTTGTGAAATGAACTCTATGTTTATCTCCAGGGTAGCAGCTGAGGAAACGTCCCACAGTTATTACATGACTTGAGAATGGAGAACAGGTTCTGACACAATTAACCTTTTCGCCGTATAGAAATGTTATTAAAAAAAGTAAGTGGTGTTTTCTTGGAGGCCAGAATTTGCACACCTTGCAAACTCCACTCCAATCAGCACCTCTCCAAAACTGATAAATACACAAAGAAGAGTAGTTACAATTAACTTTTCTTTTCAAAATAAGTATTAGAAGTACCAAAACATATTCTTAGCCTGCACATAAATTTTCTTTATTTGGAAGACATGACAAGAACAGGCAATATGTGCCAAATACTAATACAGGAGCAGACAACAGATAAAACAGTAATAAGGGGGAAGGTAAGGGACGGAACTTTTAGAAGTAACAAAGTTAGTTTAGTCAACCTGGCAGATGCATTTTTTGTGCTCTTAACCAAGTCTTCTGTTACATGCAAAGTATTTTTGTGAATCTGTGAAATGGATTCCAGGATTAAGACTGAACAAATTTATCTCCTCCTGAGCCACCTAACATCCTTATGAAAAGATATATTTTTATCTCTATTTTAAGGGCAGCATTCTACCTTTGTGCAGCATACGCACTACAATTTCTGCTGCAGGTAATTATGCAAATAGCAATCACGGGAAGTTTTGCCAGTGAAAATGTTGTTGTTGTTCCACTGCAATTTAAAATATTTTCAGCTCTTTTGCTAATTTAAAACTCCAGTTAAGTACTGCAACCTTTCTTTTCTATTCTGAGGTGCTTTCTGCTCATGGTTACTTAATTGTTTAATGACAATAAACAAAATCATTTTATTCACCTCAAAAAGTAACTCATTATGGGGAGGACATCAAGCAAGCAAAGTTTCAGACATGAAGTTTAAGTGCCAACAACGCAGAAACACTAACTGAAAACAGAAGTCAATTAAAACAACCTAAAATTCTCAGCTAGGGTAACTTTATGTGCCTCAGCACACTTTTCATCTTTCACACTCCCTAACTACTCACCTGCTTTAGGTATTCTCAGAAGTGCTATCCATTGTTCATCTTAGTTGTGAACTCCAAGTAGGGTCAAAAGAAGAAAAGTTTTGCTATCCTATTGTTCTAGGAGAATAAGCACAAGGCTGTTCTCTAATATAACAGCACACTTTGAGCATTTGATTCTGTAAATTCCAAATTATTTGTCTACACTGAATGTGTTCCTTGTTTAGAAATCAGATTCTCTTTTATATATATATATATATCTTAGTCAATTAGCATTCTCAGCTCATACTGTAGCTCCATCTTTAATTTCTTTTTAAAATAAATTTTATAAGTTGCACAATAAGAATTCTGGAATAAACTCTAGCATCAGCTGGAAAATATATTGCATAATTTTGTTGCCTTTCTCCATCTTGCTATTTTTACTAGCTTTTTCACATTTTTATAAATAATTCAGACATCAGTATGCAACTTACCCCTTGGAACACTTTATCACAACCTATTATTTCAATGTAAATTAAATCTTTCTACAAAATCAATTTTTAAGGCATCAAAAATATAGTACTAAAACCAGTGCTGAAGGTCACATGTTTACATGTTAACCAAAAGACACTTCTAGGATTAGAAATAAAAATATATCAGGAATTAAATATCTGATATGCAGTGACTATTAGATAATTATAAAATATTGCAATTTTACATAAAAGATTGACTTTATCTGCTTCAAGATTTTGTGTAATATCCATCAGTATACAATAAACAACAGTATACAACCTACCGGAATACATTGCCCTGTAGCTGTACTTTGCATCTCTCACTTTTAACTGTATTAGTTTAACAAGAAGACATTCATTAGACATTCATCAAATTCTTGATTCTTCATGTAGCATTTACTTTTTGTGCACAAGGTATAGAGCAACAAAGAGAGATAGGGAAGTAAATTATGTAAATCTCTTTAAATCAAAGCAATGTGCATTGTAAGAAATCTTCAGAATAGTACTGGAACTAACATTTTCTACATATTGTCCTGGTTTCAGCTGAGATTGAGTTAATTTTCTTTAGAGTGGCTGGTATGGGGCTATGTTTTGGATTTGTGCTGAAAACAGTGTTGATAATACAGAGATGTTTTAGTTGTTGCTGCACTAGCCAAGGACTTTTCAGCTTCCCATGCTCTGCCAGGTGCAGAAGAAGCTGGGAGGGGACACAGCCAGGATAGTTGATCCAAACTGCCCAAAGGGCTATTCCATACCACATGACGTCATGCTCAGTATATAAAGCTGGGGAAGAAGAAGGAAGGGGCGGACATTTGGAGTGATGGCGTTTGTCTTCCCAAGTAACCATTACGCATGATGGAGCCCTGCTTTCCTGGAGATGGCTGAACACCTGCCTGCCCATGGGAAGTAGTAAAGGAATTCCTTGCTTTGCTTTGCTTGCGTGCGCGGCTTTTGCTTTCCCTATTAAACTGTCTTTATCTCAACCCTCGAGTTTTCTTACTTTTGCTCTTCCGATTCTCTCCCCCATCCCACCAGGGGGGAGTGAGCAAGCGGCTGCGTGGTGCTTAGTTGCTGGCTGGGGCTAAACCACGACAGTCCTTTTGGCGCCCAACGTGGGGCTCGAAGGGTTTGAGATAATGACGGATTTGATTGGAATGTGCTAGATAAAATTTATAGCTGTTATTGCTGTTAAGCTATTAATCGGCAGGCTTCTGTGCTTGCCATAGGGCTTGCCTGCCTTACTGTATGTTAGAGTCTAGGGCTTGGTAGTGGCTGCTTTTTGCTTTCACTGCTTGCCGTGCTGCTGTACTGCTGATCATCTTACTCTGCTGTGCCTGGGAACATTTTGATAACAGCAATAGCCTTGCGCCTGGGCTGGCAGATGGCCAGGACACATCACTGCTGTTTCTGTGCTGCTGTACTGGACAGGCTGGAACTCCGGTGTGAACTCGAGTCAAAGGGACTGTGACCTGTGGATGAATCCACGTGGGAGCAGGACACCCCAGAGCGTCTGTGCCCATGGATTAGTCCATGCCAGAGCAGGTATATCTTGAAACGTCTGTGGCCATGGTTATGTCTGTGCCACAGCAGGTATCCCTCTGAAGGGATTGTGGCCCAAGGATAAGTCCACGCTGGATAAGGTGCACCTCGAAGCATCTGTGGCTGTGGATGAAGTCCATGCTGCAGCAGGTACACCTCGAAGCATCTGTGGCTGTGGATAAAGTCCATGCTGCAGCAGGTACACCTCGAAGCATCTGTGGCTGTGGATGAAGTCCATGCTGCAGCAGGTACACCTTGAAGCATCTGTGGCTGTGCATAAGGCCATGTTGGAGCAAGTTTACTTCTGAAGGTACTACATTCTGTGGATAAGTCCAAGCTGGAGCAGGGGCAAGGGGAGGACTTCATTGCAATGTTAAACCTGATGGTCTGTCCAAAGGGACCAGAGGTGGAGATTGTAATGGAAATACCTTTAAATTGTTGTATCCCGGGATTTGAGTTGCATGTTGTGGGAATTACTATAGCAGGAACCCCTTGTTGCTAGCCAGGCTAGGAGCAAGCGGAGGAGTTCATTGCAATGTTAAACCCTATATCCTGGTCCAAAGGGACCAGGGGTGGAGATTGTAATGGATATACCTTTAAATTGTTGTAACCCATGATTTGAGTTGCATGTTATAGGAATTACTACAGCCGGAACCACCTGAACCAATGGAGGAGAAGCCTTACAAGAAGCAGTGCAAGTGCAGCAGTGACCTGACCTGAGCTGGCTTTGGTGCCCAATAACTCCAAGCAACACACCACCTCTCCTGTCCTGAGTAACAACCATAAGAGATGAAGCCCAAAGTCATGGACTAAATGAACTCAGTGGACATTTTGTGGACATTTTACAAATATTTTGTAGGGGTGGTCCATAGACTAAGCGAATGATATGTGTGTATTATATCAAAGGATGGGAAGGGTGACGGTGGGTAATGAGAATGTATTGGATAGTGTGAGACCTGAGCATGACGTAAATGGTATGGAATAAGGGGTGGATACTGTCCTGGTTTCAGCTGAGATTGAGTTAATTTTCTTTAGAGTGGCTGGTATGGGGCTATGTTTTGGATTTGTGCTGAAAACAGTGTTGATAATACAGAGATGTTTTAGTTGTTGCTGCACTAGCCAAGGACTTTTCAGCTTCCCATGCTCTGCCAGGTGCAGAAGAAGCTGGGAGGGGACACAGCCAGGATAGTTGATCCAAACTGCCCAAAGGGCTATTCCATACCACATGACGTCATGCTCAGTATATAAAGCTGGGGAAGAAGAAGGAAGGGGGGGACATTTGGAGTGATGGCGTTTGTCTTCCCAAGTAACCATTACGCATGATGGAGCCCTGCTTTCCTGGAGATGGCTGAACACCTGCCTGCCCATGGGAAGTAGTAAAGGAATTCCTTGCTTTGCTTTGCTTGCGTGCGCGGCTTTTGCTTTCCCTATTAAACTGTCTTTATCTCAACCCTCGAGTTTTCTTACTTTTGCTCTTCCGATTCTCTCCCCCATCCCACCAGGGGGGAGTGAGCGAGCGGCTGCGTGGTGCTTAGTTGCTGGCTGGGGCTAAACCACGACAATATGTTTAGCCACATTTATTTAATTGTTTGGACAAAGTTTTGTAATGCATATTTAAAAATACGGCTATGTTTCAAATAGATGAACAAAACAGAAAAGACACGAAAAGACTACTCTCATAATCCATCTCATAATCCAGAAAACTTAAGAGTCAGGTACAGGATAATATAGTATCAAATTTTACATAAGGAAATGAACTGCAATAGGAAACATAAGTGAAATGAGGACAGTTTCAAAACTGTCTACAATAGGTGAAGGTAGATTTTTCTTCACTGCACTAAAAATTACAGAAAGTTTTACCTGACCAGATTGGCAAAGAATGTTACCCCAAATCACCCTTTCTCCATAAATCTTCCAAGTCTGGAGAACAGAGTATAGCATCTCAGTGTTCTGACATAAAAGTAAGGTTAGAAATGGAAAGACAGCTAGAACATGTCTGCTCCAAATTCTTTCAAAAGGAATTTTGTATTTTGAAAGAAAATTCACAAAACAAAAGAAAAAAAATTTAATTGCTTGAAGAGATATGTTATAAACAGGGTGAAGGCTATGAAAAATTACATGAAATGAACTAAATATGGATTTTAAATACATAAGCAGGTTGATGCTAATGGTCATAAGCCTGATACTTAAGCTTATTTAGAAATCAGATTCTCTTTTATATATATATATATCTTAGTCAATTAGCATTCTCAGCTCATACTGTAGCTCCATCTTTAATTTCTTTTTAAAAGAAATTTTATAAGTTGCACAATAAGAATTCTGGAATAAACTCTAGCATCAACTGGAAAATATATTGCATAATTTTGTTGCCTTTCTCCATCTTGCAAAAGTTGGTTTTGTGCAAAGGTGGCATATTTGTGCTCTATTCATGGCATAGTATCTTTTGTTCTAGAATATATTTAAAAACAAATCTGAAAACATCATTATTATCCAACAATGTAAGCAGCACTACAGATGGACTGAAATCCTAAACTTAAAGCAAGTATTTAATCAGCCAATTTTTAAAATAAAAAGATTCAGAATCAAGAGAAATAATCATCCATCATGCAAAACAATATAATTTTCTTTCTTTTGCCATTAGGACAATGGCTCTTTTCATAATCTGATAAGTGAACAGGAACATGAAACAGCTGGAAAATTTGTGAGTTTATATGCCTAGGAAAAAGAAGTTCATATCACATTGGAGCTTAGTTTGAAAGCACCTTGTACAATGTAGAGAGCCACAATTGAAACTCAGAGTCATACTGCTGGATCAGTATGGTCTTCCTTTCAAGCTAACTAGAATTACGCTAATTAAGTGTTTTCAAAATCCTCTTTTGGATGTAAGGTTATACCTTCACATGGTGTTGCACTGTGTCATATGCATTTACCACTGCTTAGAAGCAACTTAGAGACCTGCCTTTTGGGGAATGAAGGCATGCTCTAATATGCATACATCTACAATTTACTTATATTAATTTATATATATATATGTATTATACTACATAAAATTTGTTTATATACATATATATAAAAGCATGAGGATGACTAACAAAGTCTAGTATCTGACTCAAATTCCCAAGTCACTGGAAACAAGCTTGTGTGATAACAAGGTACACCGTGGAAGCAGAAGACAGTAAATAACAGAATATCTTAGCCATAAGGAACTAAATTCTTAAGGTGGAATAAATGCAGATGGCAAAAGGATTTGAAACTAGAGTCAGGCCAAAGCTTTGTCTGATGTCTTTTGTCCAACACGGGCTAAAAGCAGATGGAAGATGGGATCATCCCATCTGAAGATACACTTGTGTTATCTAAAACCAAATTCACTAGAAATGGATATGCGCACACATACATGCATGTGCACACACAAAAAGCAGGACAGAGGGGCATGCAAAAACAGCGTTACGGCAAATTCCGTCCCAGAACATATACAGGAAATTAACTGTTAATGAGCTGCATATCTCAAAAATAACTTCTTTCCTCTCTTCCTCTTTCTGGAATACCTTTGTACTAATATTGCTAAAACCAAGATGTGACATTCTGATCACACTGAAATCAGTAATTCACAAAACTCTCTTCAACAAAACCAACACTTTACCCGGGTTTTCACTTATATATGTTGCTCACTATTACTTATTTTAGCTTATGGGTAATTTGCTTTCCATGTGTATAAAAGTAGAGTTTACAATAGGCCTTGAAAAAATGACCATGGCGTATGCACTAATTGCTACCATGAAAGCCACCACTTCACATTTTTCATGGCTTCAAGAAAACCAGTAGCAAATTTCTCTTTATAAAACTTCAATTCTGAACCCCATAATGTAAAACATTTTATTACATCTATCTCATTCCCTACAAGTATGTTTGGGAATGATTTGTCAATGAAAAGTGAGAATGATTCCATGCTTCCTTGAGATGTTACCAAATTAGCTACCAAATAAGCCCCATGTTGCTGTTGCTGAATGTTTCATTTCTACAAGCTCTTTAGAGAGCCAGTGCATTATCCCACTGAACTACTGAAATACAGAATTATGTGGTATTCAAGGTGAGGTATGTGTTTATAGAGCCTATTGAATGCTTTCAAAAATAAAGACCTATAGCCTTTCATTGTTTAAAAGCAGTTTCTCTCTTTCTTTAAACCCTTTAAAAAGCCTATGAAGATTTTAATATTCACAGGATTTACACACAGGTAAAATAATAGAAGTATGGTTCTCAGAACAAAAAGATTTGCCATGCATTATAGAGCTCTCTAATACTGGAGCTCTTGTGAAAGGGCTTGATTAATCATACTATTTAAAGGTTGTGACACATTTATGCTCAAACTAATACAGGCAAAGCTAGTAACTCATAGTTACAAACCTGTGCAAGAGACAGCTCGTGTGTTGGGACACTTGGTTTTAAATTCTGGACCTTTTTGGACCCTTCCTGTTGCTTTGTGTTGAAGCCAGTTAATTAGCACTTCTTAACTCTTTCGTGATTTGTATGTTAAGAAAAAAAAAAAAGGCTTAATTTGTTGTTATTTGGATTTGCACTGAGAAGACTTTGTCATTTAGGTTGACTCAGAAGAACCATAAAAACTGTAAAGAGTAAGGATAATAATTCATATTATACTTCTCCTTAGCCAAGATCATAAAATTTTAGACTCACTTTAAAAAAAAAAAAAAGGCAATCTGCAGAGCATTTATCTAAAGCACAAAAATAGGTGTTGACCATATATATACTGAAGATGTCAGCCTAATTTATAAATAAATATTTAAATGCATTTTAGTAAATTCTGAACATAGATCTTCAAGCTTTATAGAGCCAAAATTTATTCAAGGCAGAGCAGTATGAAAATTTGCATAGAGAGACACTGGATATTTGGTGCCATCAGCACCCTAGAACCCTTGGAGTACAGTTGTGGGCAAGGAAAAGGTCATACTGGCATATGCCAAGTAAAAGCTTTTCTCACCAGTTCATCCAAGCCAGAATACTGACCTTTCAATTTATTTGCCTTACAAGCTTTCAAAGCATTTACCCATGAAATATATATGCCTTGCTGCATCTCTTTCTACCCCTCCCTTCCACCAAAAAGAAGAAAAAAGGACTGCATCCATGATTTCACCTTCCTTCCCACAGCTTAAACTGAGAAATGGGGCTGCAACAGCTGACTCCAGGAGCATTGCAGTGAGAGCAGCAGACGTTGATCAGGCAACACTTACTCTATCCATAAGTGTTCCTCCTGCCTGCCCCATGCACAGTTTGTATTGGAAAGAAGGGAAATCCACATAAGCAGAGTCTATGAACCAGATCTTGGGCTGACAGCTGTGTCCTGTGGTCAGATTGGCCATGTGTTGAGCCCTACTAAAGCAGACCACTTCAGAGAGGTCTTTAAACCAAGAACACAGGAATCTTTCTGCAACAGCCAAAGGAAGGAATAGATCCCACACAAGCAGCGAGGGCCAGCCCTGCCTCTGACATCCCTGAAAGTGTCTGATGCATAAGACACCTTGAAGAGGAAGCAGAGGACTGAAATCTCCATCCCTCTGGAGAGAAGCTAGCAAGCACAAAGACCTGAGCAGTCAGCAGGGAAGACTTCCGAGAAAAGAAAGGTGCTTTTTTTCAAAATTAGGAGCAAAGTGGAAGAAAGCAATTGCATGTTCTTTGCACAGCCACAAAGAGGAGGGAAAGACTGGGCACAGGGAAGATGAATCAGTGGAAAGTGAGATTCAAAGCCTAAGGTAATTTATAGTTAGCTCAGTTAAGAATATTCAATTAAAGGCTTTGTAATGCAGTGTAGGCAGCAATGAAGAGTTTGGCTTCTCTCCAAAAGTAGCTGCACTCACACCCAGGACCGGGGCGGTCTCAGGAGGGGTTAGCGGAATTAATGGAATTACTAGAATCTCCTCTCCTGGTCAAAAGTTAGTGCTCCTGCCTGACATACCAAATTATTCACCCTTTAGGTTACTCTTGAGGCACATTTGTAAATGGCAATATTGAGTCTCCTTTATGTTCAGTTCAATATTCTCCATTTGACATAACAGCAGCCATGATAAAAATATGTGGCCTGAGAGTACAGTTAGGAAAATATGAGAATGAATCAGCAGTTTGATTTCTCCCTCTTCGACCCACACATTTTAACTTGTTGGGTTTCCAGTTTGAATGTTATTACTATTTCATTAAGGCCATAACTATCTGTGCTCTGGTTCCTGAAAGCCTATTTGGCATAACATTCGAATTAGCAGTAATGAGAAAAATACGCTCTTCCATCATCAAGTTTGTTACCTTGATGAATATCTCTCTGTAGGAAAATATGAAATGAGTTAATGTACCTGCCTATTAAAGCCACTTCAGGAGATGGCTGAACATATAGGTGGCCTATTAGCTAAAGAGAAATTCAACCTAAGGCCCAAGGAAGAAATACAGATATATCTAAAGAGTGGATTTATTACAGCTATTTCTTACAGCTACTCATAGAAAAAGTAGATGTCAGCAAAATTAAGAGTGCTAAAAGATCACACTAAAAAAAGTTAGGCAATTTTGGGGCATTTGGATTTTGCATATAAGATAATAGGGAGGCTTATATGCATTTTTTGTGCATATAAGGCTTTTTGTGACTTCCTTGTAGCTGGACTTAGATGATTATCTGTCACAGTAACCAAAAAAACCCCAGAGGAAGATACTGAAAACATTACCTGAACAACAGAGTGAGGTTTCTATTTAGTGATCAAAGTCGCAGATGGGAACAAAACTTTGGGTAAAATCTAAGGCCTTTGGATGACAATTTGTTTTAGAGAATGTTATCAAGGGGATTGCTGTTTCCAGAACTATCTAGAGAAGTGGAAATCAAAGACTATAATATGGATATTAGTTTCCTTTTTTCTTCTGAACTTTTTGCAGTGCCACTCAACTATTAGCATGTATAGATAGCTAAACCAGTATTTTATAATGGTGAGTAAATGTAAATTACTAAACTTATATTTGCTTTATTTATATTTGCTGGGGTAAATATTGAGATAAGCTGTTTTATTGCTGAAAAATCAGTATTTCCACCAGTTGGGGAGTTATAAATTCCCATGCTTGCAAATATTCAAGAGTATCAAAAATGGTTTAATAGAATTTAGAACATAGAGATGGGCACTGGATTTATACAGAAAACCGCTAAGTAGGATTTATCTTTGAGAAGCAAAAAAGGACTGGAAAGATCTTCCTAAAATGTTAAGTCTAGCTCCTTCTCCTGTCATGGCAGGCATGAAGTCAGCTATTTTTAAACAAACCTATTTTATAAATATACCAATCAGTATTTTTAAAGAGGTTGGGTTTGGGTTTGTTTGGGGTTTTTTTTTGTTAGTGGTTGGTTTCATCTGAGTTGTGTATTCCAGTATCTCCACTGGAAACTTGTCCCAGGATGTGACGACTGAGAGTCAAAAAAAACCCCAGTCACTTACACATTTTGTTCTTCTGCTAGCTTTACCTCATTGTGTACCAGCAGGATGTATTTATCAGCAGGAATCTTATTTTCTCCCCAACTCTCCTACATGCAAGGTTTTATAAATCCCTCTGTATTGTGGGCTCCGCTGTCATCTGAATAGTATTTAATTGCACGTGTTTCAGTTTGAGTTCACGTTTTTTTTCAAGCACAAAACCACGACTGAATGAATTATTCTAAATGAGATGTCCAAAGTGCTACTAATTTGTTACTGCTACTGCAATAACTTTCCTGGTGCATCCTAGGACCATATTTGCTTTTTTTCACAGCTGTGCCATGCTATCAGCTTATACTTCTTGATCAACCAGTAATACAGAAATACATTCTCCTCCTCAGTTATTTCTAAGTAATAAGCTCACAACTTACAGCAGAATTGCATGTTATTGGCTCCAAATGACCTTTCATCGTAGACTACTTAGAGTGTTATCCCATTTCTATTATTAAAGTTCAAACAGCCTTTCTGAATGATAACTCCTATGTTCCTCTGAGCTGCTTATCGTGGGAAAGCCTTCCTCCTTCTCCTGTTCTCCCTGTCCTTTGCCTCCTCCTCACAGTGATGTTGTCATAAAATTTAGTTGGCACTAAACTATTATTTATATTATCTACTGCATTTTATATTATATTTTTTTACCCAAATATTTAAATTAATTAAAAAATGTTGGTTTCTCTTCTCTGGTAAGCAAAGTTACAAATTCAATTATTAACTCTTAATTGTCTCTCGGTATCAAATGTTCCTGGTCCTCACCAGGTAAATTGACACTCTTGTAACAAAACAGATGTTAGCTTTTTCTGAGAGTACCTATCCCAGTCATTTTATAAATAAAATATTGATTTCATCTCTTTTGTGATAATACTGATGGGAGTTGGAGGCTGAATGCACTCTTTTGGAAACATACCAGTTACATCGTAAAGGAAATTGTCAGTATTACCAAACACTGAAGATCTTATTTCTTGCTGCAAGCATAAATTTAAGGATAATGAATAGCAATGCTTTTAGTGTACCTTGAGACATGTTGTGAATCCTTGCAATAAGACAGTAGAAAGCAAACATAACCAGTACAGGACCGAAAAACAAATACTCTGCAATATTAAAAATTGATATTTCTTAGCTGAGACAAATGAGTTCTGATATCTCTATGTAATCTAAAGACATTTATTTTATTTCACCCAAAAGTACCCAAGTAAGTCAATCCAAGGACGTCAGCTTTACCACAGCTGTCATTCTCCCTCTCATTTAACAGTCAAGGAGTAAAGAAGAAAATCTATATGGGTCTGGCTGCTCATTAATTGTGCACACAAACACATGCATAAATCCCTTCAAAGCATATCAGCTTTAAAAGTAACCTCTTGTCACCCAAAATGGCACATGAACTATGCAACATATATTAAGAGTAATTATTCATATCAGGTATCAACTGCTGATGACTTAAGGCTCTTCATTTCAAAATAAATTTGCATTAACACACACAAAATATAGAATGTATTTCTGTTTTCAAAGGAAATTAACTTTCTGTAGTACTGTTTTTGTTGTCACATGACCCTACAGAGTCATGGGATTTGTAGGCCTCAAAAACAGGAATTTCCATCTTTGTCTTCAGTTTTCTATCCTGTTTGACAGAAAAACTAACTGATAAACTAATTAATATATTGGACATGCTGAATAAGAACACTTATTGGCCACATACTTAATTTCCCTACAGCTCTTTGGCAATCTGTTAGATTTCTATATCTCTCTGACACATCCAGCTTATTTGTGAATGGTTCTGATCTTTAAGGAATAGTTTTAAATCAGTTCCAAGTTATTTAAATACTTATACTTTAAAAACATATCCCCTCAAACTAGATTCGTCTGGCAGTACTAAGGCAACCTTTTGTTTCTGAGCGTACCAGTTAAGTATACACAATTAGTAATAGAGGAGGTTTTAATTCAATTGTTAATAGTTAATATAAGTGTTTGGTCAGCAGAGAATACATGTGCTGTTCATGTGGGGAAAATGTGCTGGCCCGAATATAATGTAAGTATGTTTAGGTGTGTATTTGCAGTCATGTCTTAAACTTAAGCTAGGAATTTTGCCAAAACAGACTCGCTTTCCAAGCAAAGGTTTGGTCAACTGTTGAATACATAGCCATCCTCGCAGCCTTGTTTTAGCCATTATCATTGGATAGGCACTTCTTTCTACTTCAATCTAATAATGAAAATTAGAACTCATATTTGATACTATCTAAATGGTACACTGGATTTCTCAAGTGTCCTTACAATAGAGGCATGCAAAGTGCAGGACAAAACATCTGCTTTCCGTTTTACTTACTAATATTTTCATTTTGGTTTTAGTAGCAACAAAACAATCAAAATGCATATATGTACATCTCAAATATAAACAGATATATACACTTTCATAAGCATGTAATACAATACTCTTAGACTGTATTCCTTAAAGATGCAATGGTTTTAAGCCTCTTTTGTTTCCTTTGCCTTTTTCTCAGTGCTATAATGCAATCCTCAGTGCCTGAGCACCAGACTTCAAATGAGAGATCTATTCAAAACATGCACAGACAAAATAAGTGGTTTCCTTAGTAATGGGAACTATGTGAAAGCCTCTGAAACAGCTCCTCCTCCAGTAAGTCATTATGTACATGATCCTTTCTACCCCCAACTTACTAATGTAAAGATAACTTCACATTTAAAGAAAAATACTTAATGTGCACCCACAGTTTTTGGCAGTCAAATTACAGAAGAGAGGTGAAACATTTACTGCATTCCTAATTAAATAGTTTGGGTTTTAATCAGTAAGGATGTTGTATGTTCCAGTGAACTTTCAATTAATTTTCTAGATCTGCAAGTTGAAAAAAATGAAATTCTGTAACTAAACTACTAAGAACTTCAGTTTGGTACCCATTACACTCCAATAGTTTAGTGTATTTGATTTAAACTATCTTAGGTAACCATATTCTGAACACACTGAACATATCCGTGCTGTTTCTTGTCACCACCAAGACAGCTTCATAACAATTACCCATGACCACAGAGAATGCTATTGATGGCATGGGAAAATTACTATGACACTTTTCTTAATCTCAGAGTAAAAGTAAGTAAAAGCAAAATGATGTTCTAGTTCTAATATTTAGCTTAGTGACTCTCTTTGCACAGATTTCTAAATCAGCAATATAACTCTTGTGCAAATACTTATGAAAAGCAAATAATCTAGAATCACTGTTGTTGTCCATCCACTTTTAATATTAAACCACAACAAAATGTAACAAAATAGTTTTTGTTTAGTTTCATTAACAAAGGTAAGAAATTCAAGTCTGAAGTTCTGCCCTTGAGAAACACACTGAGGCTTGCCATATATACTTAAAAAAATAAATGTGACATTATCAGGGAAAGTGGCTAAATTAAAAAAATTGATTAGTGGGGGAAGGAGGGTCCCTCTCACTGATCATGTACTATTTGCCACACCACACAGTGTTAACAGAAAAAGGATAAATCTGCTTCAGATAAAAATTCAGTTAATTCTCCATAGAAATTCAGTTAATTCTCCACAAAAAAACCATATGAGCAAAGAAATTGAAAAAGTCCTCTCTATAAGGACAGAAAGTTCAAGATTTACCACCACCCATAAGAATTATAACAATTCATAATCAGGATGAAAATTCTAGGCCCTATATTCAAATTATTACTGCCACCATTTTCTTCATCAACCTCAGATACAGATTAACTCAAAGAGCCATGACACTAAAAGGTATATCCTATGCGCACAGCAGGTCCCATGAGCAACAAGCAGATCCTTATGAAATCAACAAGGGCATCTCAGTCTTAAAGATCTACCATTGAGAAGATCCCAGTAAATTATATCCAATTACTACAGGTTACAAAAACTGAGATGTCACCACAAGTAAGACATAAACATACTGAGATGAAATCAAGTTTAAAATGGAATACATTTACTGAGCTTGAAAACCTCTTTACAGGTCCCATATTTCCTCTACCTAACCCAGCTGCACATAAGGATTCTCTAGCTGTTTTTCACTACTCCGTCTTCATTAACTTTCCCACATGGCATAGAAAGGTTGTGGTTGCTATGTGTGACTCACTTCCAGCCTTCAGCAGATGCTGGTATGCCAGAGATTCTTGACTATTAAAATAGAGCCAGGGATGAAAACTAGAAGTACTTGGATATCACTCTGAGTTAGACCCAATAGGTATAAACCATGTTAAGATTTTTCAGACCTCAGGCCATTCCTGAGGAAGGCTGACTATAGCTCTGGGACCTATAAAGAGGAAAGAGGCTATAGCTCTTGCCTGGGAGCTTGTCCTTTCTGTTTCATAGAACACAGTTGCTACATGAATAGGTGAATTTGCTGGAATATGCAAAATCCCCTTGATCACCAAGATAAGCATCAGCTCATCACCACTGCTTTCATTCATCCCCATCACATGTGATTGAATTTGCCTGTACTATACGACTCCTTTTACTATGCAGTTCCAGATTCTCCTAAATCATATAGCACCTACTACCTACATAGCTTTTAATGATGTAACTGGTGCTTTGTGTAATGATGTAATGATGTGACTGGTGCTAAGGTGTTTTCCTTATGTGAAATTCTTTACAGGTTCATCGCCTAGATTTGTTTCCATCTGCTTTATCTCTGTCCTATCAACACTAACTCTGAGATCTGATAAAAGAAAGTTGGTAGCAGATTAAGTAATCTGAGCATAACACTATCCATTATGAAGTACAACTGTATTTAGAAACTTGAACTTGTTGGCAATAAGCCTTTCATCTTCAAAAAAGACAAAGAACTAGAGCTAGAAATGTTGCTTTTGCTTATCATTGAAAAAATTATTCCATTTCAGAGGGATACACATCAATAAAAGTTACTCCTTGTCTGTGCGGAAGCATAGCCCTTAGGAAAATGTCAATAGTTAGTTGCCATAACGTCTAAAAATATGCATGACAGTGTAGGTTGACAACATTGCACCGAACATGCCAGCAGAATGGCCAATGTTACGCGAAATGGTAGCACTTTTTTCTCTTTTCCAAGCAAATCACTCAATGATAACTGCCTATAATTAATAAGTCAGTTAATAACTGATGAAGCCACAAGACAGATTTCCTTGAATCTGAGCAATTCTGGACCTTCATTCAGAAAGGAATACCTCCCCACACCTCGCATGGAAGATACACTAAGGCTATGCTTTGCAGAACTGACGAGAATTAATCTGTCAAACACCAGCTCCTTTCTTTTTTACTCTAAGGGCTACAAGAAGAAAGCGTGAAGAGCCGCTACTCAGCCCTCTTCCTTGTAGCTACGGTGCCTCAGAAAGCAAGATAGGGGCACAGGTAGTCCTAAGTGATAAAGCTATTCAAAAAGCATCTGCTCTTTTACACTTTGACATAATGTGTATGGATACGCACTTAGAAATAATTTTTTTAATTGCCAATTTCTGATATCATGAAGTGTGTCATCTTAGAATTTAAATCAAATACTTGTGGGTTTTTTACTTCCACTGCATGGTATTTATTTCAGGTTTTAACTATACTTGCTGCATTCTAAACACAGCTGTGTTCTCAGAGCCTAAATGTACTGGAAATGGTCACCGTTAACTCCCTGAACCACAAAAAGCCTACAGGATATTAAAGCCCAAGGATGCTCCACCTTTCTATATAATGAAAAAAGGAAAAAGTTTTGAAACCCTCTTCCAATTTTGAGAAAAATGCAGGCACAGAACCACTGTATTTTAATAACTAAGGCTTTTACGCATGGTATTAATTGTCCATTACAAACAAATAGTTACTTGGTTTATTTTCATGTGCACTCAGTAATCAGATAAAATGCATGCTAAATAAATACCTGGAGTTAGCCTACATTACTTTCATCATCTCTCTATCAGTCTGACAGACTTTTTTTCTACCCTGTAACCTAATAAGCTATATATATAATTCTGGTGAAATAGATTACATTGCTATTTTAAAACCACCAAGCATCATAGTGAAATCAGCAGGAAAATAACTTAATGAAATTTAATCATCATAATTGTATTGGTTATAAAAGATATTTTTCTCCTGCAGATAGTTTGAAAAAAAATTTATTCTTTAGCATTAGCTAAATTAAAAAATTTAATTATTTCACTTTTTTATGAAACAGAATTTTATTATGATATAATAACATTTTAACTAATATGTAAATGTATGCCTATCAAGGAGGTATTTTAATTGCATATAAAGTCTATCATAAGAACTCACTTTCTTTATGCAAGTATACTTTAGCTGATTTAATTATTTAGCCCTCTAATTACACAGTCCATACCAATCAACCAAAACGAAGCAATTCTATAATCTTAATTTTACATGTCAAATCATTGAGTATGTTTTTGCATGATTCTCCTGTTAACTAGAAAGACAGATTTTGAATGAACCACAGTGAGTAAGTGAGGTTAGGGTCAAAACCCAAGAAAGCTTTCACACAGGGCAATGGTAGTCCCTACCTATACCCCAGATCTTCTGTTTCTCCATTGGCTGAGATAAGAGAAATAGCAGTATTTAGTTGGCTTTAACAGAATGTTTTTCTATTTTTAATTTTGCCCAAAGTTTTTGACATTTTCTTCTCTCTTACTCCACCCACCATCCCACCCCTGTAGCACAGGTTTACATCCTTTGTTTGGGATAGGTGTGACTAACCACATGGCTGGGATCAGGAAGGATTTCCATTTTTCCTGTGGGGGCTAGCATGGGAAGAAGTCTTACTTTTCTGGCTTTTGGTTGTTCTTCCTTAACATGTCCTGAGGACTGTCCCATCAGACATGGGCTGTTATGTTGGGCAGCAGGGAAGGCTCATAGGTTCACTTTGGGAAGGTTACAATGGTTCGTATTTGCAGCTCATGGTGGTGAACATTAAGTACTATCAGAGGCTCCAAGAGCCACCTCGTGCGGGCAAAGGAGAGACCAGGTTTCCCCAATGAGCCCTGAGGCTACAGAAAGATGACGTGACATGAGGTGTTCCCTGTCCCAACCCCAGGCCAGAAGACCTGAAAGGTAACCAAAGATGGGTCGGCCCCAACTGTTTTTGTTATACCTCTTTAACTCACATTAGAAAAAAATGTGATGCCCATAATAAGAGAATGGGAGAAAACGGAAGGGCCACTTGGCCTTCCTCCCACTCTAGAGTATTTCATGTATTTGCAGTCTGTCACTTAAATGCCCGTATTTCATATGAGGCAGTCCTACCCAGTTGCATGAAAACTGAACAGCAGACATCTTTAAAAAATTTAAAACGTTGCTCCCTGTACTTAGTTTAAATGCAGTATTCAAAAATTTGAGGCAGAAGGGAAAAAACCTGCTTTATTACAGCCACAACAATGTAAGTACCAATGAGTCAAACAGGACTGGTTTTGCAAAAATTGTCCTAACCAATTATAACAAACTGAAATTTATTCAAGAAGTTGGCATTACTTTAATTCACTTTTCATAATAAGTGATTTCATGAAGTGTAAAATCATTTTCTTACAAAATAAAAACAAAAATAATGCAGTCCACAATCTCAGACTCAAAGTGAATCAGAATTATATATAGTATTCATAAAATAGTAACCATTTTATAATAGAATTCTGGTGCTATTGCTGTTGCAAAAGTACATTGACTTACATTGTTTGCTAATCTTCAGAAATTTTTCATACTATTATTAGACAGGACTGTGAGCCTTTCTTCAAACAAAGCAGAAGAGTGTGAAATCAGAACCACGTTTCACTTAAATCCACTAGAGGGTGGCCTGCCTCAGTCAGGGCTGTAGTACTGAATTCATGCAAGATATCCAACATTTTCTTCCTTTTGACCTGTTGATAACCAACTCTTTTTTTGTATTTTGCTATTGTTCATCTTCTATTACAAAGTAATTTCCTTTATATAAAACAGTATCTACGATTAAAAAAACCCTTTTCCTAACAACATCTCTCTCATTTATTGTTTTGTATATCTAGGAGAAGGGTTGATATATTTCAGTGTATACTTCCCTTAAATTGAAAAAAAATTCGTGAATTATTCTTCAATTTTTAAAACCTTCGTAGTTTGTATGCCCTTTGTTAACAGATACAGAACAAATAGAAAAAAAAATAATCATTCACCAAAAAGTATGGCACAAAGGGAGAAGGGAGAAAGAAAGGAAGAAGGAAGGCAGGGAAGTAACAATCTGTGCAGCCTATTGTTTATATAATTAGATGGCCATAAAAGAGAGAGTCAAGTAGATAGAGATTGAAAGAAACTGAGTTTATTTACCCAACCCCTTCCTCAGTTTATTCTGAATTTTTATTTCTCAGAATGATGTTTTACTGCTCTTACTTTCTACTGATAAACATATGTAATAAAATTTAATATTTTATAACATTTGGAAAAGGACGAGTATGAAAAATCCTTTACTTTCTTAAACTAAAAAAAAGCAGCAAAACTGGGGGGAGGAGGGCATTTTTCTTGAATGATTTCAACATGCAGTATCCTCTGAACTACAGCAGCCTTTGCAGAACTTCAGTGATCTCTAATCAGTTGTTCTGAACACAGACAACATCCTTATATAGCTTTAAAAAAAAACGGGATTTAAACCTCCCGAGCTGTTCTGTACAAACACAAAGCATGCCCTGTAACTCCCACAAATCGGAAGAGATCTCTGGAAGCGTGCAAAGGCTTGTTTCGTGTATCCGTACCCGAAGCAGCAGTGTCACGTAACAGACAGCTTCCCACGGCCAACCAGGCTGGCGCAGCCACGCGTACTACGCGGCATCTGGGCACGACGAAGCATTGGCTCCTCTCTGGGGAGTGGAAGGGGCTCAGTTATTAATGACCGCTGAGCAGGCAGCACCATGTCAGTGTGACAACCGAGCGGGTGAACGATGCACCACTAACCACCATGGAAACAAGGAGAAATAAGAAGAGCTAGCGAGCATCTCTCTCTCCCCCCCCTCCCTCCACTGGATTGCGAGCCTCAGCCAGACAGGCAGCAACAGCGCTCTGGCAAACGTAAGGGATCTCAGCTGGCAGCACAGAGAGTCTCTCATGTTGTAGGATATCAATAGATACATCTTTGTATTATATACCGTTAGACACACGCACGCACACCGGCTCACATACATGTATGCACATCTATTCAGCCTCTGGCTTTAATACAAGTATGTGGCTACCTGAACTAAGGAATCAAAATTACCGAGATGCAAGAACTCCTCCAGCTCTGAAACTACTCTTATTATAGGGTAAGTTCCTCTTTATTTTCAATTTTATCCTGACTTTTATCTTAACATGTAAACTCTTTGCCCTTTCTTCTTTTCGTAAAGTTATTTTATTAGCGTATTTTCACATTTTACTTTCTGAATGGAAATGCAAATGCAATTTGCTTTTTGTGCCACAGATAATCTAAATATGTTTGCAAGTGTATCAGATTTGTGCATTTGTTAGCTTGAAAGAACATCAAAGGATAAAAAATTTTAAAGGGAGAACGTTTCCCCTGATGTTTCAGATGCAAAATCAAATTACACAGTTGCTCTGTGTTTTGAAACCAATAAAACAAGATACAGGACAGCCTCCTTTCTTCTCTCTAGTGCTAGGATTAAGGGAAATGCTGTTTATGTCAGGACCTAAAAACCACTGAGCAGCGAGGCTGAATGAGCATATCACAAACAGTTATTGAATTTCTGCCAGGCTACATCTTAAGGATTGTAGCAAATGACTTCGCTTAAAAACATCCCCTTTCCAGTCAGAAGGGACAGCGTGAATGTCTGATTACTGATGCAGCTGGAACGGACGCATTAGGTAAAAAGGATTGCATTAAGCAGAAGAGTTCTAATCTTTGGTAATTAACAGGATTGCAGCAGGGTGCCTCTAAAGTATATTTTCATGTAAGGAGACTGTTCAAATCTATCACTATAAAAGCTTTGCCTGTTTTAGTATAGGAAGGCTCAGAACTTTTTGTCTTGGCTTTCCATGTCTTTATTTTCACATGTCTAGTTGGAGTTTTTGCCCAGCACTGCTGTTCAGAAAGAGAAGAACCCAACACAGGGGGATGAAGGGGGCAGTAAATGCAGGGGGCTAGAAAAAAGACAGTGATTTTCTATTTAACCAATTTAATCTACATAAAACTCCATGCTAGCACTACTGTTGCCTACTGTGTTTGTGTTTATGCATGTGTATGTCATTTCTTTCACGCAGTGTAAGAGTACCTCAGTATCTCTTCAGATGAAAACACATTCAGTAAAGTCCATCAGCATGGATCTGTGATTCGTGCATCAGTGAAAGCCAGAGAGAGATTTTACTTTACACCATGAAAAAGACAGGTTAGCTATCTAATGCGTGCTTCAAAGTGAAAAAATACAACCTAAATCTTCCTGCATGTTTTTGTTTGCTATTTAGAATACTATGGCTGTATTAAAAACAGCTCAGTATTTAGATTATTTCTCCTATCCCTTTTTCTCCCCCGACCCCCTCACCCCTGTACACCTTGGAGAACATCATAAAGAACCTGTTCCTTTGCAGCAATGCAATTATTTGCTTGCAATTTTAGAGTTACTGTGTTTTGAGAAACAAACATTGTGAAACAACCATCAACAGATAGCCAATGGCTGTAAGCCTGCCACCTTTCCATAAATGTCAGGAAACGGGTAGCTTAACAATAGCTATGGGAAGAAGTCAATTAATTCAGGTGACCTTTGCAAATGGTGACAATAAAGCAGCTCTGACAATATGCCACAGCATTCGATATTTCCTCTGGAAAATGAATGAGCTTAAGAAGAGGTTTCCTTTTCAGAGTACAAAATGAAAGGTATTGAAGCATTAGCTCCTGCTATTGGCAAGCTTGCTTCCTCTATTTCAGACAGTCTATGAAATCTGGTTAAAGCAAGCTGGCTTATTTTATTATGTGAACTACAATCTCTCGTTCAATTAACTAAATATCCTGTTTTCACCCACATTGCATGTGCATTTTAGTTGTTAAAACAAGAATTTCAAGCTACTGGTTTGGATTTTTATAGAATGTGCTATACAATAAGGGGAGAAAACCTGATTCTGATCTCTTCATGCTGTATGCAAAGGACTACTCAGATGAAACTTTTTCTATTATATACCATGGTACATGCTCAGTTTTTCTGAATCGTTATCCTTACTCATTTTTAATGTAAAAATTAAGTAAATATGAGTAACTTTACACTAATGCATATTGGGTTTTCCCACATATACTCTAATGCGCTACTTTAAAATATTATGTAGATATGCCAAAGAGTTTCAGAAAAATGTGGTCATTCCAATCATACATGTACAGAGAAAATATGCTGTAGATGCATTGTCTGAGTACACAGCATAGACATTCTTAGCCAGCAAACCAGTCAAAACGTATGGTGACTGTATTTTGGTTAATACTCCCTCAAAGCTCCTGCAATAATGTTGTAGTGTCAGACAATGACTGGCTGATGTTGGTATGGCAACCCGAAGTACCGCCTTTCAGGGCGGTAGGGCTGAGCATGACATCACAGCGTGCCTGTTTGGAGTACCCAGAAGTAGGTGAGTATCCCTCTTTTGCACTAGAATTACACCAGCTCAACTAGGCAACGTTGCTACCTGTAATGCAGATCAAAAATATCATGTATAATCTTTGTTAACTGATCAAGAATGAGCAGCTTATGAAAATACTCATGGCCTGCAACTCACTTGTGATCACTTGTCCCTTGACACCAGAGGATAAAATTAAGTGTTTGCAAGTGAGAGCAAACCATTTAGCAATGTTTTGACTCTTACCCCTAATCTTTATTATATCAATGATTCTACAAGCAAACCAAAAGCTTTGCTGCTTGGCGACAACCAATCTAACTTTAAATGGCTGGTGTTCAATAGCCAAATTTTAGAGCATCTAAAGCAATAGAAGAAGATAAGCAGTAGAAAACAAAAAGTTTTTCAAGACAAGCTCTATCTTACTTCTGAAAGAAAAGTCACCACAGAGAAAAATGAAACCTTTTTTTGAACTATAGGTATATGTGTTCAGTGAGTTAAGGTACATCAACATTTTAGTTAATTCATATGTCCTTCCTTCAGATAGTACTATTAAAAGCTGAAGAAAAAGAAAACTCTTGAGAAAAACAGTCAGAAACTATCTTAGTAAACCCTTCCACTTTAAATTCCACAAACTCTACTTAATATCAGCTAGCAAAAACTGGCAATGAAAAGCTAACTTCACATGTAGCGCTCAAGGAACTATTTTCTGAAGACCAAAAAATGGACAGCTTCTAAAGCTTTTTTTATTTAACAGAATAAGTCTTCAAGCCCTCATAAGACTTCAAAAAGAATATTAATTCTCATTCTAACAATACAACAAGCAATTAAAATCTTTTACTTTACTGAAGAGAAAACGCCAGTAGAATTTGAGAAGAAACAGTAGTGACAGATGTCATTAGAAAGGTCATTAAACACATTAGTATTAAGAGAAAAATCAATACTTCTCATTAAAACTGTAATGTAACTGTAAAAATGAATTACTGTTCCTTTTACTTATTCAACTGACCAGTCCACAAACTGTTAAATGCCATTATTGTGAAACAATATTGTTCATTAAGAACTTTCCTTAATATCCTTGATGCCAAAAATGTTGTTTAAACAAACAGTATGATCTTCAATGTTAAACACAAAATCTATAAATGATGTCATCAATGTTTCCACAATAAATTCATATGCTAGCTGACCTGAACTGATAAAGTTTTATTAGCGCAACACATGGAGCTATACTCATCTGTGCCAGAGAAATATCCAATACGGATGTCAATCAGATTATTCCACTTTTGGTTCTTTGTGGAGTAGCTGAGTGTGGCACCTGCTGAGAAAGAGCATTTTCATGGGGGCAAAACACAAACTACTTTCACAACTTTGCTTGATTCAATTACCCTCTCCTGACAGGATTTCCTATTCTTTATACATGGAAGATGGTACTATATAGTAAATCAACCATAATAAAAAGAATAGCAAAGAAATAAAAAAAGATAGTCAACATGTGCACGTTTTCTTCTCTCAATATTTAAAGACATGTTCTAGTCATATGAGCCAAAGGAAATATCATTTGATAAATAGGCTTATATTTATCATGCTCATTTACTTCTATTTTATGATTTCTTAGCTTTAATTTACAAACTGCTTGGAAGAACAAGCTACAGATATGTTCTCACCCCTACCATTCCCAAACCTGCTTACTGGTTTTCTGCAAAGCACAAACAAATTCAAAGAAATTAAAATGAAGGGAAAGTTTAATTTCATAAACACAAATTTTTACGGCATATCCTTGAAATAATTATCCTTCCTTTAGAAATATTTCTTCTTCACAAAAGATTTATCTCAATAAAACTTTCAGCTTGCCTATTCGCTGTAACTGCTTGGCGACCAGCAGTAACGCTCTAATTCAAAGGAAATAAGAAATAAGATCTCTGTATTCTCATTATTTCTATTCAGCTGCGGTATTTCTGGAATTCATTAAAATATCTGCCCCAAATGTAATGGTAGCTTAACTCTACTGACCTCTGAATTAGAGCAGAAAATAATTTTTGCCTCTTCTCTGCTCTCAACTCCCACAATCTCAGTCAAACTGGGAAATGCTTTTTGACAACATTGGCACAAAATAAATCATTTAGCCATTCCCTTTCCTGCATAAGCATCTGTATTTAGAGGTAAACACTGCAAAGCTGAATAAAATGCTACAGGGAATATTTTTTTCAAAATATCTACTGATTATTAGTATTACCCCAAGAGTCTTTTCCTAGAGGGCTCTTGTCATGCAAATAACAACTACTTTGCCAGGAAATACTTTAAAGTCTCTAAATCATTTGGTATAAGTTTAGCTGTACCAAAAATTCCCTGGACATCCAGCTACCAGTATGAAAAAAAGAAAAGGAAAAAAAAAAAAAGATTGTTTATACAATTCTTTGTCTAGGGATCAGACAATTTCAGAAATTGCCTGTTGAATAAATTACAGAATAATAAACCAGAATACACATCAGGTAATAGAATACACAACGAAGAGCAAAGTTGTGCACTGAGACATTTTTAATATCACCATAGAATAGCCATCATCCTGGATGAGAGAAGATGACTCTCCTAATAGTCTTTACAAAGGCAGTGTGATGGTCAGACATTACTAGGGCTCTTCTACTGTGGTCTTGAGAGGTTAGAGGAAACCACGGCTGACCATCAGATTCGTTAGCTTTGTCATCATGGTGCTAAAACAAAAAGTCATCCTTATTCGAGACAGCACAAGAAATATATCCCTGACCTGGGAGGCACTTAAGTAACTGTAAATGTATAACCTGTTCCCTGAATAAGGATAAACACAAATGTCTCCTCTCTCTGCTTTACAATAGTGGCACATCTTTGCTGAAAATGCAGATATATACATGTCACTATTTGTATCGTATTTATGTGATTTATTCTGTACCTAAAGTCCTAATAAAATTGTTCATCTTGACAGGAATAATTTTTATGTGGAAAGAGAGACTTTTCTCAAAGATTTTAGCAAGTGTCACGGTGGCTGTAAATCGAAGGACCAGAGACATTCGTTTCCTCACCACAAGCTCATTCCTGTTGCCAAGTTCTCTCAAGTCCCTGAACTTCCTCTCCCCTCTGGAAAGCAGCTTTCTCTAGAGGTCATGTCAAGCATCAGGAATTTTTGCTGATGACACTTAACAGTGAGCTAATTCACAGTCTTTCTACCAAAGTGCAGAATTACCTGCTGAGTTCCCCACACCAGCTGGCTCCATGTTGCAGGCCACAGAAGGAGCAGACAGGCAGGAGAGCCCACTCCAGCGAAAGCTCACGTGGGGGCTAAGCCTTCCAGAAAAACCTCTTCCCTGTGCAACAACAGCTCCAAACCCACTGCACAACAGGAAACTGCTCTTTTTCATGTGTCCCATAGTGCAGTGCTTTAAAAATTCTTCCTCCCTCCCCACTGTGCAAATATGTTTCAGAAAAATACAATTAATTTATAAAGTACAATATTTTCTCTTATCAAATTCTAAACAAATTTAAAAAGCCTTTCGGTATGAAAAATAAAATTACAGTCAAGTGGTGCTTCATTACCACTGTAGCTTGAGGGACATTATCTGCACAACTCCCATTTAATACCAGTTTATAACAACACAGAGCTACGCAGGTTAAACACTGCAAGTTTATCCTATATCTATTCATTGTGTTACACCTTTTTGAATATATATTTCTTTTTACACAGGATGCACCATGTTAACTTTGAAAAAAGACAGCTGAGACTGTACAGCAGCTATTTCATGACAGTCCCAGAATACAGTAATTTCACTACTTACTTCATTTTAATTTGTTTGGCCAGTTACTTGCTGGTAAGCTCAAATACAAGGCTAAAACTCTACAGCACTTGAGAGAAATGGATTGATTAATGACCATTATACCAGTTTATAGAGGTATCCTTATGAGGTGAGAGAAGACAAAATGAGGTAATTGCAAATATAATGATCTGTAAAGATAGAAATGTTTATCTGAATAGCAATTTCACCCAGCATATATAATTCAGGTAAGATATTCTTCTGAATGGTGCTTTGATATAGATTATCCAGTCATCGATATTGTGTCAGACAAACACATTTTCGGTCATTTCATTTTTATTGTGCAACAAGAGACAAAAGGGATATTCAGCATATTACTCTAGAGTTAGACTTTAAACTCCAAAAACACATAAAGAAAAGTACTCTGCCCTCCAAGAGCAGCAGCTGAGCTCCTGAACTATATCTTTCCTGGGCAGAAAGAACAGCCAGTGAATCTGTGCAACTGCACAGCAATAATCCTACATTTTTCACTTCCACAGACCCAAGAATAATTTGCATGTTTGGACACACATCATACAAATCCTATACTCTCTCTGATAGGAAGCAATCCCCCTAGATATTAGTGCAGACAGTGATTTTAATATGATGAACTTAGCTCTATATTTCAGTGGTGTTATCTGTAAAAATAGTACATTTTCATTCCTAAACTTGCTACCAGGAACCCATGGTTCAGAACAAGTCCTAGCACACTTGGACCATATCCTCACCACTGCTCTATTTCAGCAGCAGTCAGGGGAGACAATGCATTTGTGTTCACACTGGTACAGATGCTTCCATGCCTTTAAAACATAATGAAAACCAAATACCAGTTTTCATTCCGTAACAAGTACACTTTTATTTTATAACACACATTCTGTTACTGCTAACCACAAAAAAAAAAAAGGTGCAAAGGGTATATTAAAACAACTTTAAGATGTAAACCAAAGAAAAACTGATTAACTACAACTCACACAATATCTATAATTTTGCCTCATTAGCCACAGACACTAAAGCATAAATTGCTCTCTCTTGTACCTCTAATGCTGGTGATTTCTGATGTGTTCAAATACCTCAGTAAAACTAGGTTGGATCAAAACCATTGTGGTGCCTCAACCGAAATTGTTATCTTCTATTCCTTCTCAGTTTTTTGCTAATTGTGTTTGTTTCCGCTTTCCCATTAACATTGTTTTAACAGAGTTCTGTGTAAAAGTAATTATAAGAGAATTATCTGCTAAAACCAAACGAATGAAACTATTACCGTTAAAATTTCCATACTAGATAGAACAATCCAGAAACCTTTCACAGATGGTCCTCAGAATTGCCATCTTTGAGTGTAATTTTACTTCCGTTTGTGGTAAATGGCAAAATTCCCATTGATGTCAACAGATGCAGTAGGGATTTGTAAATGCTTTTTCTCTTTGCTTTTTGGTGTTTTCATCATTTTTCTATCTAGAAATACAAAATTCATCATGTTACTTCATTTCCAGTCATGCCACAAAGTAAAAGACAAAAATAACTCCTTGAGAACTTTTCTTCTTGTTTAGAATAAACCTAATTATTATACATGTTATGGTACAGCCTCCTTATCTAAAACATCTAGATGGAGAGCCAAAACTTTCTGAAAAACAAGATTTCTGATAAAAGGAAATCTAACTAGCCAGTTACAAAAACACTTGAAATCACAGTCCATATTGCCTAGAAAAGTTGGCTAGGTAGTTTTTCAAGTACTACACTCTGAGAGGCACTGGAAACAAACCCAGTTTTCAACTTCTGGTCAAACAGAGTTTAATTAAACAGAATTATGCCAAACATTTGGCAACTACTGTGCATTCTGGTTTGCCTGTGCGAGGAAACAGTAATATTCAGAAACAATGAATAGCATATCATCAGTCTTGTTGAGGAGAAGCGAACCTCTTCAACATTTAATATGCACCTTACCTTGAAATATAACTCATAGACATTAAAATGGTGTTTCAAAATGGGAACGCATGGTCCTCACTGTAACTTTTTCCTTCTATTTATATTTCACTTGTCTGTAGTAAACATTTTTCCATGAAGGACATCAGTGTTTACATTGCCATTTTATTACCTGTGAGTAAATGGAGTAAGTTTATGTGTATTTTGTTTTTAAGAGTTGCCATAATTAACTTAGTAAAAAAACAACAGAAAAACCAAAAAACCCAACTAAATTTATATTGTATTTCTATGGCTACTTGAGAAATGAACGAGGAAAGTAAAATGCTTTTTTCAAACAGTATGGACATCAAAGATGTATTCTTATTCCTGTCATTAGTAGCAGTAAGAGTTTAACTTAATTCTCCCAAACATTCAGAGGAGGGACTTACCATAAAACTTGGGCTTTTTACTCTTTAGTCATAATGGTTAACTTGCAACTTAGAATTTATTGCAAAACTGTTCATGATTTGTGTCCTATTTTCTCCAGTTCTATTCTAGACGCATGTACCTTTCTCTTGTCCATTAATGAGTTATATCTCTTGTAAAAGAAAAGAATATACTGTGATCCTCTGATACTCAGATCTTCACATGTTTGCTGCATAAATTAATCCTCTCCAGCCTATCAAAAATATGTCTAACATTGGAGTTTGGCTATTCTTAAAGAATGCTCCATTCACCTATACTTAGCATGTCTCAATAATTCTGTTCTGTTCATGATCATTACTGTCACACTGGGGAATAAAAACAAAATAGAAAAAATAAAACAAAACAAAACAAAACAAAAAAACCAAACCAGAATTATTTCATTTCCATATTTTGACCTGTGCTCTCAAGCTACTAGCCCAGATGTCACTGGTGTTATGGAGAGAATATAGTATTTTTTTACTAAATTTTTAAAAAAGATATTTGAAAGAAAGAGACAAACTTTAATGTCTACATTAAAGGACATTAAGGACATTTTCAGTGTTAATTACAGTAGTGCTAGATTCTTTGTGGCTCCATTTTAATGATGGAAGTTACAGTACTTATTCCTATATGTCATTCTACGATTTGGTATAATTTCTAACTTTTATACCCATTACTAATCCTGTTCACAGGTACATTTAGAAGCTGCTCTAAAAAGGATTTTATTATTTATATGGTTCACCAATTAAAAATGTGTGATTTCATTGGAAAAGTATTGATTCAAATGGAACAGAATGCATTCTGTTGTAACTATGTATTTGCCTTAAGGGTTTTGAAAGTGGAAGGCAGAGAAAGGTTTTTCAATTTATATTTAGGTACTTACATGAAAGAACTTCCTCTAATAAAGTTTACATTTTAAAGTTGCTGATTGCCAGTGCTCCCATTGCCTTCAAAGGCTTCTCAATGCAATCCAGATCCAGGTGCCTTTTTTAGGCATTTAAGTATTGCCTTCAGTAGGTATCATTTAACAATAAACTATAACTAGAATAGAGAAGTAAAATTACATGCAATTTCAAAGATTTAATTGCTGAAATGTTAAATTACCGTACATTGTTCAAATTCTCAAGTACGTTTAGGGTCCTTAGTCACCATCTCAGCTGAAGTATATAGATCCATATGCTTGGAGTTGGCATACTTGGAGTTATGCTAACACAGGTCCTGGCCTTCTGTTCCAAACTGAAATAGCTTTTGCTCTTTTAAGAGTTGGAAAATCCATAAACTTTCTGGTTTTCAAGTGTTATTCTTCATCACTGCTCTGACAGGCTCTGAGCTTTATCAAAGGTTCACAGAAAGCAACAAAAAATCTTTCCATTTACCTCAAGTGAATGTGGATTAAGTCTTTTTAGTCTTTACTTTGTTTTAAATTTGTTTTATATATCAGTTCTTCAAACAATGTCTTGTGTTGGTATGTCATTATATCAGCCCTAGCAACAGCACAAAGACATAGAAAACATTACAAAAAAAATAAGACAAACTGATAAAAGGTTTATATAAACACACACCATACATGCCTGACACAAATATGGCAGGGAAACAATAATAGTTATGTTGAGATTGTAGACTATCTATCTACAACTACTCAGTGGTAAGCACATAAAAGTTGTGGTATAAATCCACTATACTGCTATTTAATCTCTCATGTAGAGGTTAGCCAAACTTTCAAAAAGTCTGAGTATATTTTGTGGAAGTAATCTACTCCATCATTAATTGAAACGTAGATATTTTAATAGAAGCGATAAAGAGTAATCAATATTCAGGGCTCAGGAAAATGTTCAATTCCATAAAAAATAAATTTGCATTAGCATTGCTTAAAAATAAATTTTGCTTGGCATGTCGAAGTACGGTATTGAATGCCCATGAACCAAAATCAACCATCACCTATGTGAAATGGGAAAGCCAAAGGACAAGATGAATAAATCCTGCATAACAACTCGTAAGAAACTCCAAAGCTCAATTTTACCTTCCATAAGCTGGTCTGACATAACAACTGACTTTGCTTTGAGCAGGAGGTTAGACTAGAGACTTCCTGAGGTCCCTTCCAATTTGGCTATCCCATGGTGCTATGATCCTCTCTGTAGAGGGGCTTGTTCCTTTGCCAGCTTTGTCTTAGGTAATGATCTACAGCACCACTGTCCTCATCAGAGCCTGCTTAGATGTCTTAGTATGACTGCATCGGATGAGAGCAATTAAGATGTTACCAGAGGTGAAAGGCAATCTGTCTTGCTACATGTTTTGAGTTTGGTCTCTGAGCCAGTGGTATGGAGTTGAAAATTCTGAGAAGGCAGACAGTCTGATAGACTGCTAGCAGCTATAAAGGAAATAAAACTCCATTTAGTCACGAGGCAATATTTGCTTTGTTGCTACCTAAAAAGAGAAGGGTAATTTGACCACATCCCAGCAGGATACTAAAAATTGTTTAAATGCCCTCCTATCTTGTTTAAAATTTTTAAAATAACACACTGTATTTATTCAGATAACAGAAAACAACGATTTTCTAGTAGGGGAGGAGAACAATTCCCTGAAACATTACCATCTTAATTTGTAATCTGTGTATTTCTGCTCAGCCAGGTGTTCAGCGTATTCCACAGATCTGAGGCTGAATATACTAGTTTTATATACACTCTTGAAAATACAGCATTAGCATTTGTGAATTAGAATTAGCATAATGACCACTTCATGTTAAGCTCTAAACTTTGGCTTTCACTTCCTAGAGTGGTATTTTATTTCATTTAGTGAATATACTTAAACTGATTCACTCATTACATGATATAAACCTGCAACGAGTTTCATGAGTAGTGATTCTGCTGAGAAATCTTGCCAGTTTGGAGCTATTATTTGTGCTGAGTTTCTCAGAGTTATCTCCAATATCAAGATTCATCCAGTAATTACTTCTACCAGAGTAATTTAAGAAACATGAACCGGTCAATTAGGGTTGCCTAAAATTTAGAGTACCCTTATATAGATGATTAAATGAACACCATTTTTAGTTCTAACCTTTGAAAAAAGACAGCAATGTGCACAGGATAACAAACTAGAACCATGATATAATACTATATGTAACTTCACTGAAGCCGTGGAGTGTAAATTAGGGCAGAAATAATCTGCAGCACTAAATTCCAGTGTTTGCTCTAATGTTATCAGTGGATAACATAAGACAGCCTTTTCAGTTCTAAGTTCTGGACGTGCATAAAATCATTGTCATGAGATTTACTTAGTACTAAGTTTAGGGGGAGGGTTGGAAAGCCTTTAAAGTATTTTTCTCATATTAGAAATCATCTTGGGCAGACAGTTTGCATTTCTGTTCTTTAGCATGAGTAAAAGCTATAATTTGGTAATGTTTTTTTAAGAACAATGTTTCTGAAAAACATAAATTATATTGCTGATATTAATCACTGGTATTCTATCAACTCTCTAAATCAATATTTCAACACAAGCTTTCTCTAAACTCAAAAGTATGAAGTACAAAGAAGTTTTAGAAGTACCAAACATTTCACCAAAATAATACCAACATAGTATTAGAGACTGTTTCTTAGCTATGATCTTTAAATTTGCCTGACGAAGTCTGCTTGTTGTCATTCTCTAGGGTTAAGTATTTGAATGTAATTAAAATCAAAACATTAATGATGATACCTAAAATTATTTCTTCTTATAACAAGGATGCATTTCTCATTATGCAACAGTTGCAAAATTTGTTACCAAACATTTTCCAAAACAAGCACAAAAAAAGTTTGCCTTAATAAGAACTCCTGTTCAGGCCCTAAATTGGACTCTTGTGTGAACAGCGAAATCTCGTCTTTCTAAATGCCTGCAGACAGTCATATTCAAGATAGATGTTTAATGGAATTTGACCAATTACAGGAAGTCATATTTAAGTGCACAAGACAACTTTTAAAATTCAGTTTCATTTCTGCTTACATGACCTGATAATCACACCCAGTGAACATGATCAGCACTTACAGCAACCACAGCTATATCTTATTGACAGTAAATATAGATAGTTTGACAGGGCAAAAAACAGTTTAAGCTTAGTAGCTGAATGCTTAAATGACTTCCTGAGCCATGCAAAATACAAGTGCATGGAGAGATGCAAGGTAAAAGCTGAAGTAGATCTAATTCATTGTTATGTAAATACTATAGAGGAAAACCATAAAAAACAAATTGAGAATATGAGACTGTATATGATACTGCTTTCCACACTGCCAATTTACATGTGTTTTATTCTTGGACTTTTTCTGCAAAATGCAAAAAATGGTTACCCTAGCAACTGCCACATGTTACTCAGTTTATTTCTGAGATACAGAGCAGCCTATAACAGAATAATACTGTGCACTTTTATCAGAATTTCTCAGCACCACAGAGAATTGGGAACTAAGTGTCACAACATGTACACGTATTTTCTCAAAGTTTTAAGAAGGCATATTAAAGAAACAGTAGTTGTATATATTTTGCATGTATCTTTTTGCAATCTCATTTTCTTTATTGCTTTATGTGTAAATTAAAAACAAAGATTAAGAGATGTATGGAGAAAAATGTATACTCTGTCCAACCTGACAGTTGCTTTCTGCATTCTCTTTTTATTATTCTAGTAGACTTCGATACCAAACAAGTAAAAATTTCAAAACTTCTTTAATGATGTAGGAAATATCATCTTCCAAAGCATAATCACAAGGTACATCTCCAATTCCCATCATCTGTCAAAGGTTAAGGTTTAGTTCAAAGTAAGAATTAAGGCATTTCACAGTTAATCATTAATTATCTGCCCTCCCTCCCCAAATGAAGTGAACTCTTTCTTACATGCCTAGGCCCTATATAATTTATGACGAGATGTCTTGCAATAGTAGCACAAAACAATCAGCATACTAAAAAGGGAGACGACTGAAGTTAGCCATTAATGAACACACCTTAATGAAAACTCTGTCATTCTTTTGCATTTTGAAGGCTGGAAAGAGGCCTCTCTGTCCACCTGAGATCCGCAGCCCAGGTCCTAGAGACAGACCTTTTTCCAAGCAGTCAGCACAGGAATCAAGCCAGGACTCATAATTTATAGTTCATAGGTCAAGCTAGGAATCTTGAGCTTTTTCTCCCCATCTCCAAGTGCATTTCTTTCTGGTTTTTACATGAAAATATTTTTGGATAGAATAGAGGAAAAGACTTGGTTAAATCCTGACTCCTTATTCCAAATACATGATTGTGCCCATTCAGATAATATAAATATTTCTAAATTTGTACTTGAAACAGAATAATCAAAATTAAATAGCATTTGTATGTTCGAATATTCTTCCCACTAGCTATTTTCACAAGCTCTAGCCAGTAAATGCTGCTCTGCCTATTTTACTCATCTCTGCTGATTTCTTCTATGTCATCATGTACCTCAGGAAAAAATACAAAAGCTGAGGAACAGCTCAACAGAAGAAAACAGAAGCCCAGATACATTTTTTCTGCAGTTATCAATGATGGAGATTTTGTAAAACTTAGGAAGAATGGCATTTGGCTAAAACTGCAAATAATAGTATTAGATTGACAAGAAAAACAGCAACACTTGTAGAAGTCCTGAACAGGTCAGAAGTTTTGACAAGTCTAGTAGCATAGGAACCTCTTGGATTGGGAGGGTAAACTAACAGAGGCTAATTCTGTATTTAGGCTTTGGGAAGAATTCAGGCTAAAAGTGCCTCAGACATTAATAAAGGCTTATGAGGTGTCTGTGAACTGGACTAAGAGTAACACATTAATTTCATATATACCACATATACCTATGTATGTTGGGCAGTCCAAATGCTATAAACATGCTTCCCTTTGGAAGCATATATACTTAAAAAAATTATTACAGATATATAAAAGTAAACACAATAAATTCAGGTGCAATTAGTCCAGAACACACACACACAAATAAGTGATTAGATTTTTACAATTTCAAATAATGTATCTTTAGTAATACATAAAATAAATTATTCATTTAATGCTTAGTTTAATCAAACTACAGAAACAGAATAGCAGGGAACATAAAAACAGACTTTTTTTTGCATTCCCTTGGGGTACAATATAGAGTAATCAATTGTAAATTAATTGGGGAAAATATGTTTTGCATAGCACAGAGAGGCAAAACATTAATTCAGAATCATTTGCTTAATGGCATTTCTAATATGTTATGCATGTATTCAGCCTAGTTTTTTATAGTGAGATGCAAAACAATTACAGGATGTAAATACCAATAAACCATAATCTTCATCTCTACTGAACAACTAAAACTAGAGTCAAAATACTAGATAATCTTTAATTTCTACCAAGTAATATTCAGAGTAGTTATTTGAGTCTATCAAATCCTTAATCAATTAATGAGAATTTATAATGATTTTACTACATTTAGGTGCACTCGGTACAGATATGCAAAGCCACTAATGACAGCACAGAGGTTGCATGATGTACAATCTATCTGTAAGTAAGCATTCAAGTCAGTGCTAGCTCTGCATATGTTACTTACTTTAGTTCTTATATAAACTTAATACCTGTTCTAAGTACACTTTCAATAGAAACCAATAGTGGTTTTTTTAACAGTATAAATATATATGTCTAGAAATTGTTCTCTTTCTTTTTAAACCAAAATCCTGCTTGTGGTTTGTCTTGTGCTGGTGTAGATAGATAAACAGATAAAATAAATATATTAAATATATGAGACAGAAAACCAGAGAGAAATACATTTTTTTAAAAGCCACTCTATGGTTAAAGTCCTCAAACACATGTCTTCAAGGGAAAGCATAAGCACATAAAGTAATAAAAGCAAAATCTGTGTAAAAATAACACGCATTTTGCATTTTACTGGCCTTAAGAAAACTAATTTTAATTGGTGACTTACTGAATATGAGATTGAATAAATGCCATTCTTGCTCTGATTAAATGTCAAGGCCATAGATGTGTTGTTTCAAAGTGAGTAACCAATAATTTGGTGTGTATAATGAACCTTCCAGATGATTTATCTGTGCAATACTTTTCTATTCTTATCAATGAAACTTCACGATCTGGTGTCTTAAGCTGTAGCTTCTTTATTGTCATATGTTTTGGTTTAATAAAATTTCATTTTTGTTTTTAACAATAGAAGCAAACTGATGCAAACCTAACCTGATTGTGACTAGAAGATCTCTGTCAGTAGGCAGAGAGGAAGGAGCAGTCAGAAATGTTATTGCTTATATGGAAAAGAGTGGCTTGTGATGATTTTTGCTTTTCATATCATAAATGAGATTTGAGAACCCCATATTCAAGTTCCTGTCCTCAAATCCACCATTTCCACAGCCACAGGCATTGTAGGTCAATGTGGTTATCTTAGAAAGATAAGGTTTTTTGTGACTCTGTACAAGTCTAAGCTCCAGAGGCACTCTAGGTCCATGTGGTTATCTTAGAAAATGAAGCTCATCACCATGCTATTCTATAATCTATACCTAACCAGACACAATTGAGCCCTTAGGAATTAATAGACTTTTCTAAGTGCCATAAAAAGCATCTCTCAGCAGAAAAAAAACACTGTGTGCTGGACCATTCTGTTCAAGTTCCTTGCATATAAAAATTCAGGAAATAGTTTACAAGAATTTCTAGAAATATTTCTATTATTTTTTGAACTTATGTCTATAACACAGGAAGATAAACCTGGGGAAAAAATGCAAAAAATATTTGCAAAGGTTACTGAGACAGTCTGAATGATATTGCAGGACAATATTTGCATCTTTTTTCTGCTTTTCAAATTTGTTTGTATGAATCTGTGTTCACACAAAAAGCTGCACAAAGTGAATTTTGGATCTATTACTTGAAATTGTTCAGCTGCAAAGCAAATTCTGGTTTGGATTCAACAAAGTTTCACAAGTTTATGAAAAGTGAGTCATTCACTTAGAAAGTAGCTCCAACAGAAAGTATTACACAGAGTAAACAATAAACTCAGAATATCAAAAAACAAATATGAATTATTGTATTTATTCAAATTGCTTAAATGCAAAAAAAAAAAAAGTATTAAAAAGAACATGCAGTTAAATTCAGTAATCCAGAACTGGTAAGTGAAATCTAATACATATGACAGCAAACTGCAGAAGGTAGGAAACACTGATAACCCAGAGAGACATGGAGCTTAGGCTAGTATTTGAGATCTTTCAGATTATGTGTGATAAAAGCTGAGCTCTTGTAGCAGGCTGATGGCACGGTAATTGCTGGTTTCACTTGTCTCTTTTGGGCCTGGAAAGGACTGAGAAGTCTAATTCTTACCACATGGGTCCCCAAACAGCCATTAGACAGATAGCCTTAGCCTGAGCAACAAAAAAGCCCTCAAAGGACAATGAAATTTCTTTTTTTTCTTTTCTGAGAAGTGCTGGAATTCACTGAGTAGAGCAGAAGTAGAATTAAGTTAACATCAATTCAGTTTTACTTCCAACTCAGTTAACATCCAAAGATGGTGAGCAAGAGAATGACAAAACAGAAAAAAAAAAGAAAAAAAAAAAATCCTTTCTCTTTCCCCTCATCTTACTCCCTCCTGTCTGCCTCTTGCAGACAAAAACTATTGTAACTGTTTGTACCTATAGCTTTCAGAAAAAAATCAACATTTTAATTTATTATAATGTTATCACTTTAAATTGTGCTTAGAATTCTAGCCATCAAGGAGGAAGTTAACAAATTCCTTATAATTCCACAGCTATTTTACAAAGCTAAGCTGCAACTGAGATGACCAAATTTAAAAAAAAAAAAAAAAAAGAAAAATCATCATCATGCTGAAGAGTTTGACAACTTTTCTTACCAAATACTTTTCTTTTAAACTCTGAAGCTGGCTAGCAGGAAGACTATGAATGCTACATATCAGCATCCCCCAAATCAGGACATGCAAGGCTGGGAGATATGGATGGAGCTACCTTAAGCTGATTTCCAGTCATTAAGTATTCTGAATATTTTCCAGTCACAAAATTAAATGAGACTACAATTAACCTCAGCGGGATCCTAACACATGTCCAAACTCCAGAATACTCTGTGACCTCCTTTCCTATGGCCAATCTCTGCAACTTTATTTTTAACTCTACTGACAATGTCTATTTTACGAAGAAATAGATGTGGTATTGCAGCAAGTGTCAGTGCCCCCATTAATATTGTCACATCAGACAGAAGTCACTGAAATCTGATTATAATCATTTTGAACATAAAAAAGTATATTTAATAAAGACTGTATTACAACAACTGTTGCTTTAAAATTATGTTGCCCGATAGAGCCAAATAATTATGTGCATTTCTCTGGTACCTATTTGTAAAATCCATCTAACCCTGCAACATTCTTTCTATAGCATGCAGAATGGAAGCCTAACACTTCTAAACATTAAAATATCAAACTAGTATGTGTAGCCTCTGGGATTAAGGATTTTTACCAGTGAAACCAATTCTGTTTCATGCTTCTTAGCTATTGTTATTTTTAAAAGAGCAGGCAATTAAAACCATGGTGAAAAATTCTTCGAGAGTGACTTTTGTAACAAAAATATGATAGAGTCAGTAGCAGTAAGATAGGAATTAGACTGTTCCAAAACAATCTGCCTAAACTAATTACCAAACTAATGAAGGCTAATCATTTCAAACCTTAATAACAGCTTGAAAAATATGCTATTTCACAATTAAGCAAATGAAGCAGAAAGATTTTTTTCATTAGAATGTGCAGATTTATCTTTCCATTAGATTTCAATGATAACATTTGTATATAAGCTCCTATTTTATCTATACAGTAAAGCAAAATAAATCAAAACAAACCTTTCCATCCACCAAAAATAGTTAGTGTGTTGTAAGGTTCTTTTTTGTTCTGTCACAAGTTCAGAGGAGAGAAATGTTGCCTCTCTCTCCTTAACAGTTCTAGAAATTGAGTCCATATATAGGGAAGAAGTATTTGGGGGCATCAATAGGAGCCTTTCTGCTTTAACAGAATGGAATTCTTACTTCTCTGACACAGTCACAAAGGGGAGGTCCTACAGCAATTCCTTAGAGAATTAAAACCCTGAAAATAGCTTCGAAGACCAGAAAGAGGAACAAATTAAACTCATCGAGACTCCTTCACCTTAACATTTCCTATGTTATCAGTTTGGCAGTTACACAGCGTTAAAATGGGATTATTCAGCCTAAGAAAAAACAACTATGAGTGCTTATCAGCTGAGCATAGTTAATAGTTAACATTTTGATCTGCAAACCTTAAGTGAGCATTGCCTATACCCAAAATATCCTTGGTACCGTCTTATTTATTAGATCATCATCCTGGATAGCCATGATAAGGAAAAGGATGCACAATCCTGCTGTAGATACATTCAAAAGATCTCTCTGTTAACTCTCAACAAAACAACAATCCATCTCAAAGGAGGAATTCCCTTCACAAAAAAGGGTTTGGTAATAGACCAAGCTACTAATAACACAACCTGCTCAACCTGTTGTGAAACCTTTTTGGACTGGCGCAGATCACTACATGACAATTTTCAAAGAAATACCAAGCTTTGCTTTACCTTCATCAATATGTAACTGCAGTCTGCCATTTTTCTTTCTTTCAAGGTAATGCTATGTTTTTGTAACTAAATATCTGTATCTCCACCCGCAGTAGATTCTCCAGTTTTCATTAAAACATTAGACTAATGAATATCGGTTTTCTGTGTCCATATGACTCTATAAACCACAAGGACATTAAAAGGGATTTAGACATCCTGACTGTAAAGAGAACTCATCTCAATAATTCTTCAGGGTTTTGTTCCAAGATAGGCTTTTATTAACTAACTAAAAATGTTTTAAATGTTTTAAAACTTGACCCTTGAAGAGTAATTATTTGTAAAAAAAAAAGAGCAACTAAACAGCAAGTTTATTTGTAACTTATCAATTATCATTCAATTCTAATGTTTAGCAGCAACATGGGAAATATAATAAAACTAAAACCCAATTTTCAAGTCAAACATTTTTATGGACTTTAGGTTATTTTCCGTACTGCTTGTAATGCAAGTCTTGATCAATCCTAAAAGCCTGCTCCTGAAGGACTGCCAAACAAAGCTATTTCACCTCATAACTGCTATAAGTTTCTACTCATTACTTCTATAACTTCCAAATGCTACTTCATCTTCCCTGGATGTGTCTCACATTCTCTCTCATGAATGACAGGAGACAGAAAAGAGCATTCTATGATCTTCAGGGAAATGTTTTCAGGACTTTTCAAGTTCTCAGCCATTCATTTAATTCCAGAATAATCTCAACCTTTAACCAACTGAAAGTTATTGGATGGCACTGGAGATTCAGAATTGGAATTTCAAGAATACATCATGATCGTTCTCCACAACCAGCAGTGGAAACTGAACCTGATCAGTCAGGGTTTGAAAATACAGGACTTAGAATGCTCACGCTGTTCTCTGCTGACTGTTCCAAATGGTAAATGCTAAATCTTGATTTACTTTCAAAATTTGCGTTTCCCACAGACAATAGGATACCATGATAAGGACAGTTTAAAGCATACTAACACAAGCTTAACAACAGGTATGGATTTTGAACTTCAAATGCTTTCCATGCTTTGTTTTCTTTGTGTTAAGAATGTTAAAGCAATTTAAGGTGACATTTCCATGCTCATTAAGAGAGGACACAGAGTCATTTGCAAGGAGACAGACAGGTGGTTTATAACTTCCATCATTATAATATTGAACAAGGTGACAACTATTGCCTGAAGGAAAGATAATTATACTACAAGAGAAAGACTACATATTAAGTTCACATTTATAAGAACTGCCAGAAAAAGCCACACACCAAAGCTAAATTATCCTCATTTACCTGTTTAAATTGTGGTTAACCTAATTAATCCCCAATGCGCATTTATTGGTATTGGTTTGTGTATTGCATCAGCTAACTCTATAAAGTGAATTGGTCTTCAAAGGTATCTGCACTACATATTACACACTACTGCAAGAAAGCAGACCTAGTTCCATTTTCAGAGAATCACCTTGTCACCTGAATCTCTTTTTTGAGATGGTGGATCAAATGCTCTTGAGACACTGTCTGCCTGGTTTTAACATACTGAGGAAGGACCAGTTAAGAGGTAAATCAACCCTTCCAAATGTCAGAGTTGATATGTGTCCTCTGCTTTAAACTCTTTCATGGTATATGTGTACTTTTTTTCTCTGAACTACAGCAACATGTATAACTTTAAATATTGCAAATTACATGGATGACTTTAAAGAAACTCAGGCAACTTTGGTATTCCATCTGCTTTTGTTTCTTGTGGAGAACAGTGGTAAATTCTAAAACCCCAAGAGCAATTTCTGAGAAGGTTATTGAAATATCCATATCCCTCTCAAATAAAGACATAATTCTACCCTTCTGTTTCTACTTTCTTTCATTACTTTGTGATGTACTCTAGAACTTACAGTATGTATCCAGAAATCTTATTTTCTTCAAATGCTTCATGAGTATTTACATAGGGCACAAAGTGTTCTTCCATTATGTTTGCCTGTTATGTTTTTTCCATACATACTCCTAGTTATTTTCCATACATGCTAGTATATACTTTCCATTACTTCTAGTTAGTTTCCCTACATACTCCTAGTTAAGTGGGGAGAACAGTTTATTAATTCAATGAAGACCAGCAGCAATATGATGGGACAATTTCTGAGAATATTTTTAGAACTGGAATAACGTTTGCAATTAAATCTTCATATGGCCCTTCTTAGTTGGCATATTTTCTTAGAATTATCATGTACATACATGGAGAGAAACAACTCCAGGTTTTTCAATATCTATAACTACTCCTCCTCTACCTGTAAACGATATATCATTGTACTTAATATTTGTACAAACAACTAACAGCTATTCCTCCTCTGTTGTCAACAAATCTAAAATTGTTTCACAGTGGAAGCAGCATTCTTTTTCCTAGTTTCCTTTCACAAAGATTTATTATCATTTTCATCATACTAACTGATTCCACCTAATTCCAATTTATTTTACTGAACCTGAGTGACCAGAACCATATACACTGTTTCACGAGAGTTCTTACTTGTAGCTGATAAATTAAACTAATGGGTTTTGGCATTCTAGTGCCAGTGGTCCTCCTATGAGTAAGCAAGCATACCATGTCTTTCTCCTTACTTCTGGTATTCCCCCTGATGTCTTCCAACTTTGAAGCAGAAATTACTACTAGACCCTGAAAGCATAATTTGTCATTTCATACTATTGAAATGTCACACTATTGAAATATCTTTCTTTACTTATTCAAGTTGTTTTACTGCTGGAAAAGAGAACCATGCCATTGTCTGAAACCAGAAAGGCTGAAGTCAGACTTAAAAATAAATGTCTTGTAATAAAAAAGCACGTTGCTTCGACTTAACATTATCATTATTACAAAATTATGCCTAATCCATCTTTGGAAGGACAAACTGGAAGGACAATTTGAAATGGTTCATCTGTCCCACTTCAACACCAATGATGAACAAAACTGTTCATTCTATCATTCATAATCACCACTAATAGGAACTTTTCAGTATCTTAATTCAAATTTATCTTTCGTTCAGTTTGAAGAGCCATTTTCCCATAGCAAGATGCATTTCATTGCACAAATACATCTGTGCATCTCTAACATTCTTTTCATAGTATGTGAGGTAGTGTTCCTACATGTCTTTACATATGCACCTATACCAGATATGTCTATGCCTATTCTTTGAATCATAAGTAGGAATCACAACAAAATGCAAGAGAAATTATGCTTGTCAAGGAAAATCTAGCATGAGTTTTGAGTATAGTGATAACAATCTGGTTGATTGACTTGAATACTTGAACAGTAAATACTAGTCAAAATTCTCTGTGAGATCAGAACATTAATTTTAACACTGCTGTCAGATTTGGCATCCAAAATGCAGAAAGGTAATGTAAAAGTATGATAGACGCTGGAGAGCTAAGAAAGAAATACAAAATCAAGATGTGGCTATATCACATAAGTTTCATAATCGAAATAATCCTATTCAGTGACATGCTAATGAGCCAAATCATCTAACATTAAGGGATTGAGTGAATTTTTCAGTTTAGACAAAATAAAAAAAAATCTTTTAAAATAATAGGAAACACTAGAAGGATTGTACATTGGGAAAAAATGGAGTGGGGAAGGTGGCTATGAATCTATACATGTTGGAGAGGTACAATGGTTTAAATAAATTTGCAATTCTGAAAGGAAAAGAAACACACTTGAAAGAGGATTCAGTTGCTGTTCCAGGAACTATATGATTATTTAATTGTAGTGCTGCACACAGTAGAAGGGATACTGTACCTAACTATAAGTGTTGCTATCTATTTATCTTGTATTTACCCTCTTTCTTCTGGTCTTATTTTAAAAAGCAAATCATAAAGAGAAAATAAGATCAGCATTTTAATGTATTCACTTCTGGGGAAATAAGAAATGAACCATGATAATCCTATAGCGTGGATTAGAGCTGACGGATGGGTCATAAAAGCACGAAGAGCAATATTTTCAGGTCTGAAAATAACATTAGTTTTGCAAATCGTATAAAAAACTTAACATGTAATGTTATTAATGAGATGCTCAGCTGAGCAAAAACTATAATTAAAACTAAATACAAATCAAAATACTTTCTGCAATCAGAAATGACAGTATCTTTATGAGCTGGTAATTTATGAGTCTGCATAAATCACTCCAACTGATACAAAACACAGCAGAAAACAGAACTTTTATTTCCTAATCTTTACAATAATATTGTTTTACGCATTGTCAGTTTTTGCATCCTGAAATTGTTTTTTCATCAATCCATTTCTCTATACTACCTCAAGCAAGATTAAAAAAAAATATTATCCATTTCTGTTGAACAATACATTGTGAACCTGATCCCCCAGGTGGCTCAGAATGAAAGTAATCACCCAATATATTCGCCACTATAAAGTTAAAGCAATTCAGCCTAATTTGGTAGGAAAATTCATGACATAGAAAATATTATCTCATCCATTACTGGCACCTCAAAAAGAAATTATTTCTGGTTTTTAGTAAGGAATTTCTGCTTACTATAATGACAAGCAATACATTTTTTCCCTTCATGGATCTCAAACCACATTCCATGTAGTAAGTGATAAGTATACATCAAGTACTAGCTAGGATTGTAGCAGGATGTTCCTGATATAACAGCATTCATGAAGCCCTTTTATATCTTTAGATTATTATAGTTGATAATCAATACAATACACACTGGAAATGCTATTTTTTAAAATTATTATAAGGGCATTTACTTTGACATGACCATTTCCCAAAACAAATCATAAATGTATCAAAAACTAAAAGGTGAATTCACTAAACATTAGGAGTCTGCCTTAAAAGACTGACAATTTAAATGAATTTAGGTCTTTCAAGCCTAAATCTTTGTTATTGAAAAATTATAGAATAGAAACTGTAACTCTTAAAATTATGTTTATTATTATGCTAATTTTATTACAGTGACCTTTTCCCATGATAAATAAAAAAAAGATAAATTAATAAATTACCAAGCAAAATATTATGTGCTAAGTACAGCCACCATCTGTCTTTATTACAACTACCTGAACACACCTATTTCTACATTTTAGGCATGTTTAATATTTACATTTCAAGAGCCACAAATTAAAAAAAAATCACAAAATGTGGATTTTGCCAATAGCTCTGCTGGATTTTGGCTAGGCTTCTTTACTAGTCAAATGTACTATAGACCCCCAGAATCAGTATGGTAGCTTTCTAGAAAATCAAGCCAAAACTGGTCTCACTCATCTTTAGTTCTAGCCATCTGCTTGAAGCATCTGGTAACTGGGTACATTCACCCACATCCAGAACGTGACTGCTCTCTTGCCAACTATGTGCCTAGGTAACTGCCGATATGTGCTTCTCCGCTACTAACATGACAACTGTCAAAAAGAAGTTGAACATGTACGAATAAATCTAAATTAAACTAACACATTACTTTCCCAAGTTACAGCAATAATTTGTTTTACATAATTGCTTGATAATGGCAATGATAAATAAGTCACACAGTGAAACCTTTCTAAGGCTAAGAACTATAACAAGGATACCAAAGATCTAAGCACTTTGAAAAGTTATTTTTAACATTTAATCCTTGCTATTTTCTCTAACAACTAGAAAATATGTGTGCAGTTATTATTTAAGAAAAAAATCAAAATAAGTAATACTAGCAATGAGTTAATTTTTTAGATAAAAACATCAGAATTATACATTCAATATCTGACATAAGAAGTAGAAATAAAATAAAGAAATCAGTTCAGATTCTTTTCAAAGTTTCTTTTACAATTAATCCAAGTATATAAAATTATTAGATGTAGTCTAACTGCCACACATTAAAAGTATTGCAAGAGGATGTGGAATGCCATATTAGAAATGAAAACATAAATGATAGGTTAGAACACAAACGGTAAAGAAATGTGCAACTTCCATTTAAATTCATCCTCTTGTCATGTAAATATAATTTTCTAACATCTCTTCTCACTCAAAAAGAATACCTAAAACTTATTTTGTGCACTTCATATTAGAAGTAAAAAAACTGAGGTAACTGTAATTACTGAAATGATTAATTCCTTTACCAAGTATCATCAAACAAACTTTTCATCTTCTTCTGCTATGACATTTGTGAAAAGGTCAGATGTATTCAATGGTAAGGGAGTGTGCGATTAAAAGTACATGAGAGAGAGATCTACAGACAGAAAATCTAGAATCAAAGCCTGGAAAAGTAATCCAGGATCATGATAGTAAACTACTAGACTACAGTTAGAGGAAAAGAATAAACCTGAGGATATTCAGAGATTGTCATAGTGGCGACCTTTTTTTTCTTGCCCTGTCTGAATCATCAGTTGTCCCTCTTCTTGTACCTAAATTTTAAGCTCCATGGAGTAAAGCTCACAGTTTTGTTTTGCAGCAAGTTAGTGCACAAGATGGCTTGGTCCTCATCCACCACTACGGCTCTAATGCACAATGCTGCTGCTGCTACCAAATTAATAATAGTAACAAAATTAGATTCTATTTCTATTAAGTGCTGTGATTATGATTGACAAACACCTTGCTTCACATGCAAGTGGTCCCACAGTTATCTGCCATTCCATGGTCTGTCATGGTTATCCAGTTTAAAATAGGTTAGGAAACAAGTGCTATATCTTTTCCATCCTCCCATTTTCAAAAGAAGGTTTTACCAAATGTTCATTAAGTCATTGAAAAGTGATTCTAAACTAGCATATGTAATAAATTATCACATACCATATGTAAATAGTCCTTTGGCTTCCATTTTACTTTTTTGTTTTCATCACATCTATTTTAAATACTGTATATTCAAAGCTTTATGATTTATTATATTGCAATGTTTTCCAAAAACTGTAATGTAATTTTCGATTGCTACAAGAAATAGAACTACAGTAAGTTCTTAATGAATTGTACATAGTGATAATTCCTCTGATATCCATTAAATTGCACGAAGATACAGTAAACAAGAGCACAAGGATAGTAGACCAGAGTCAGTTAGTGAAAGAGAAAGGGTAAATCTCATGTAAATCCAGCTGATCGTAATGTTTTTCTGAATGTAGTTTTATTTGTAAATTAAAGTAACCACAAAGCACATGATGTCCATGGATATAAAGAACTTCCAATGATGTATAAAACCTTGTCATTCTTATCTTGTAATGGTCTAAGGTGTGAGAATTTGTCCTGTTTTACAGTCATATTAAACATTTTAAGCTTGTGGCTTTCCCTCAGGCAAATTTATTCCAAGTAGGGAAAAGAAAGAAAAGGAGGTGTAACAAGTTCACAAAGTAAATGTAAACACATATGCTGAAATAATTATTCAGGCACTGCAAATTGCTTCTACAGTTAAATACAAGTTGCTTTGCCATTTCCTTCACATCTTGCACTTACTGCTACTCAGGGCCAGCCTGAAGTTCTAAAAATCAATCATTAGAAAAAAAGTAAAATAGATTTCCAAAATTAGTCAACATCCCAACAGGAAGCCCTAGACAAATTTTTCAAACATGTCCAGATATTTCAGGTACTCACTTTTGAGGTTTTCAACCTAAGACTCTTAAAATCCAACTGTCATCTGATACTGTCAACTGCCTAAGTTGAACACCTCAGAACTGAGATTGTCAGAAACATACTAATTTCCAAAAATCCTCATTCATGTTTTACTGTGAGACTATATGTTAGCTATACGTAAGAATATAAAACAGTAAAAGCATATTACAGTGAACTGTTAATTTGTATTTGTAAAGAGAAACAGGATTCTCTTTACAAATACAAATGAAACTCTTTGCTCCAGAGAGTAGAATGAAAGCAACAGTACATATGCTAGCAGAAATTCTTTCCATTTTTACAAAGCCTATATAATTTCCAGCAACTGTATCAGACCAGCTAGTAGAGCTTACTTCTAGAAATATTTTATTTCAAGACTGGTTCTGTTATGAAAATCTATTATATTATCTTTTTGTCCTTTAACCTAAACCTGTATTCCTGCCTCAGTCACAAACTTCCTGTACATATTTCAACAAAAACATCCTAGTTACATTTTTATAGAGAAAAAAACACAGATTTTTGTGCCAATTATTTACATATGTCAAATAAATAAGTTGTTGCATCTTTTTATCAATCGTGCTGTAATACAAAATTCTCCAAGGAAACAATTTTTTTAAATTTTAATGATTCAACAAGCAAGGAAGAATTGCCTTATAAAATTGCCAGAAAGATACTAAATGTTCAAACTTAAATCTGTATATTTCCATAACTAACACTTCAAAAAAACAAAAAAACCCCTAAGTGCTGTAACTACAATCAGGTGAGGTATGAAATGTCCCATGCCTCATTTTTGGTTAGTGACATTTCCAGATTTCTGTCCCTAGAACTGCTCAAAGTGGTTATAATGACAAGAATTGAGAAGTGGCTCTTTCATTTGATGTGTTTGAAAGGTAGCTTTGTATGAACAGCTGTGTTTTCAAAATGCTTGCCACCTCTAAATTGGTCCTTGTGAAGTGAACTGTTTGCCTTATTGCCAGCAGGGCACATTGCAGGGTGGCTGTTGCATTTTTAATTTTTATCACTGTCTCTCTAACTGCTGAAGTGGAAAAGAAAGATTGCCAAAACCTGACGTGTTTCTTTTCCTTTCTGCCCACTCTGACTTGGTTCTTAGCTGTCTGTTGCTCCAGTGATGAGAAACGTTGCTCAGTTTATTCATTCACTGAATGTCTTTTCCAGCTCAAATAATGGTGATATCCTCTTGTAAACCAAGGCTCCAGCTGTCAATAGCAGTAAATGAAACAAACCTAATTAAGACACCCAATCATTGTCTACACAAGAGATAATTAGGCTGCAAAAAGTCACACACATCAGGGTGCATTTTTCTAAAAGCAAGATATAATACCTTAAAAGCACGAGGCACACCATATTTAGTAAGACAGTAAGTATGGATTGCAATAGGGATGGACTTCCAGAAGAAATTAAATAATCTGTCCACGAAGATTTAAACAGTTTTAGGGCAGAAGTTCTAGTACAGGAAAACAATAATAAAAATACTGAATATCATTACCAATAAGCAATACTAACTTTTAAAATGCAGACTCTATTTAGACTTTTTAATTGCAGACATTAGGAAGCAAACCATACCATTTTATCTGGATGAGGAAATATATGTTCAATCAGAGTGCACATAAAGATTTATAAATGCAGCTGGGTAAAGAATTACATCAAAGACTCCAAAACTACGATGCACAGCTCATGCTGCTGCTTGTGTGAAAACACTTATCCCACAGCTCAGCTTACTGGTGATAATTTGCTGCTGAGCCTCATCTCTACAAGCTTTTCTGTTGTGCACCATAGTAGGCACAAGTTTTAAGAATCACTTGCATCACATCAAAAATCTTGAGAGGTCACCAAAACCCACTGACAAAAGAGCTATAATAAAAATAGTATTTTTGCTTAACAGATAATGCTGACATAATTGCATTATTTGAATTAACTTTCTTTTTTGTAAAGAAAATATCTACTTTTGCACAGAAACCTTTGTGTATGTAAATCTCAGATACTTTAAATACTACTCAGAGGAACAGGACAAATAACCTTCAGGTTCTCTTTGTCCTTCTTATTAGTACCTTTAAAACCGGATGTTTGAAACGCAAAATTTTCACATAGAACTCCAGATGGTACAAAGCACTTAGCTTTAAAGCACTGGAACCCATTAATAAAAATTCTGAAAATCACTATTAGTAAGTGTATTTCAATTTAATCTTTATTTAGTGTTATCAGTACAGTACATTAATGAAGAAAGGGAATCAATGCATTCCCAAAGTTCAAGGTACCACAAAGTCAAATGCTTATTCTCCAGTACAAACATTTATCTCTGTGACGCTATATTCTTCAAGGAAATTGAACTTCAGTTACAGTTTATAGTGTTGAGTGCAAGATATCAATTTACATGAGGTTTATTTTGTTACAGTAAACTGCAGCTCACTTCTCAGTTCAAAATGGTTTGTACACATCTCAAGGTTAGAAATTAATTACATACACACAGATGCACACACATAATCAATACATAAAGCATAAGCAAATTCATACTGCATAACTTGATTCTGGGTTTTCATTTCTTCAAGTGGGACCAGAAAACTTAACATCAGTAATCCTCATTTTATTACCTTCTGTGTCAACATTGTATATCAGCGTCACACAATAATATTATAAACAGAAAGACCGACAAAAATGTTTTGCCACTCAAACAATTCTATACAATTTTTGCTGTGCATTTCAGTACTCCACTTTTTTGTGTACTATGTCATATGATGTGTACTACAGTCATATGATTTAGTTTTAAGTTGTCCTGTGAGGAGCAGGGAGTTGGACTCCATGATCTTTATGGGTCCCTTCCAACTTGAGATATTCTATTCTATGATTCTATGATCTCATAAGCCACCATGGATGTCTCTGCTACTCCAGAAATATTATTTTATTCCACACCTTGAATGATAGTTAATACTAAATCATTTTCATGTAAAATAATACATAGATATGATACTATTTAAACCAAAAATCTTTCTGAAGTGAAACAATGCATTTTGGAATGATGACTGTGCAGGCTGGGAGAGAGTGTGAAAATTATTCTACAATCTGTTATTCAAGGCACTCAACCCCAGTGAATATTTTATACAAGGCACTTTAACTGGAGAAATAAGAAAGATTTATGCTAGAACACCATATGAGCTTGAGCTAGTGGCTTATTAGCTGGAGCGTTCACCAGAAAGAGAAAAGACATCAGAGTAAATCATAAAGAAGAATTCAGAACCTGGATCTCCAACCTCTTCTTTTTTGCTGCCTTTTGCGGAAAGCCCACTCTAATATATATGACATGAAAATGTCCACTGGTGCCCTTGTTTTTCACTTGAGAATCCCAGAGAAGCTGAAGTATAAACTCAGGAGGAGTATAAACTCAAATCCAGGAGGATGTTTGCTCTATGTACACGAAAATGTAGTAGTTTACATGCTTTAACTGCTACAGCCTCTCAGGTACCTGGGACACACATGAAAAGTCCATCTTGGTCCACATCCTATTTTTTGCAGTGGCCAATAGCAAATGTCCAGGGAGGAGGAGATAACCAGGTCAGCTATGTAGTTATACTTCCCCAGAATACTTTCACAGTACCTCTACTGAGCAGAAGTCCCTGACCATCATAGTGGGATCAAAATGCTGAGATTTGATAGCTGCAGTCGCAGTTTGTTGAATCTCCATTAATTTACTATTCAGGTAAGACTTCCAATGACCTTTAAATTATTAGAAGCTTACATTTTGTATTTGCCACACTTACAGATACATTTTTAATACACGATCCAAATAAAATTTGAGAATTCAATGCGACATGTGCTTTAGAAAGTGCATCAAGAACATGACTCAAAAAATGCCCCCCCACGGACATCCTCTCTTGTCCCTGCAAAGTAAATTACATCTATGCATTAGGCATAGAATGATTTCTACCAAGATCTTTAGGAAATGGGACAGTACTCCATACAGGTGTATCACCTTGCCTCCTGGTAGCAAAATTAAGAGCAAGTTATAGGCATTAACTGTCCAATGCAAACCTTTATTTTTCTGCAAGCCTCAAGTTCATCTAATTTCCCAGAACAAAGGAACAGATTACATTTTTACTATTTCAGTCAGCATGTCTTTGCATTTCAGTATAAACTGGGCCATTTGCATAAAAACATACTATTAATCCTCAAAACAGCAGAATGTTTTCTGTATGTTTATCTCACACATTGTCTGTTCACTTTATTAATACACTTACATGTTAAAATAAAATATTAAATGTCCTTAAATGTACATAACACAAACAGCAGCCTTGAAGACTTGCCAAATATACTTCAAATTGGCCAATGCTCATGTCACTCAACATGGTCCAACACCTTTCCTCTGAGCTGATATGGAATACCTACGTGGTCAATAAGCCAAATCCTCCTGGGCCTGGAAAGGAAACCTAAAATCCAAACCCCTGACACTTGACGTTTGTAATTCTGTCTATCTATACCAACAGCACCTCAAAAGTTATTTATCAATGACAATGAAGCATTGATCTTATCTTACAGTTTATAAACAATGTCACTGTGAATTTTAACACTAGAGGCAAGGGGAGAAAGGGCATAAATGTGTATCATCTGACAGTCTTCTGAGACAAAGTCCATTTAAAGTTAGTGCAGAGTCTATATTCTGAAGCAAATGAAGCAGTTAATGTGTACTACTTCATATATGAAAACACAGAAGCTTTTGAATTATATGGCTTGGAACACAAGGTACACTCATAGCAGGATTTTTTTTTCCTCAGAAAAAGCAAGTACATACCAAAAATCTGGAGAGGACACATTTGATGCTTCAAGATGCTAAGGCTTCAGTCTTTACTATAATTTGGGACATGAAGACAATCTGCAACTTCATAGCAAATTTCAGATTCTTGCAGAGCTACAAACCAGAGAAGCAATTGCTAGTGTAGATTTTTTTTTCCTTCTTATTGCTCTAAAGACACTTTTCTGTTATTATTATTCCTTACAACTGAAGTTATTGAAGCCAAAATGAGCAAGCCAGTAATTAGCTTCAATTTGCCAAGATGATGAGCTATTTATTATGAAGTACATATTTCTTTCTAATTATTGCTTTAAAGAAAAAAAAAAAAAAATTTCCTAAACAGCAACTACAAAAAGAATTAGAAAATTATAAAACCTGTGGATTATCAATTGTGTATATTTCTGTATAAATATCTCACAGGCTTGCCTAAGAATGTCATCATTAGGAATGTGTATTAATCCAACCATTCCTTTTTCCATCGATTACACATAAATTATGTTCTTTATATTCATAAACTTCATGTTCAAAAGTTAAATATTCATGCTCTGTAGGATTTTTGCTCAGTGTTTACATTTTCAAAGCCAACAGAACTCAGTCTGCTTCTAGTGATAACTGAAAGAAAAAAGAAAATATTTTAAAGGAGCATAAAATATGTAGAAAAATCTCACTGATATATTTTGCTTTATACTCTGTGGATCTTCATCTTTCTGTAGAGCAATGCTCCACTGGATGTATGACAAGCTACAAGTCTAAAGATATATTAGTATATTAACTTCATTTATGCTATCTGGATACCACTATAATACTCTAGGCACCACAGTCATTTTCTTTTCTTACTTGCAATAATTAACATTAGAGAGCAAAAGATGGCTAAATTAATTTATAACTTTATAGTTTCTTATACTAATTATTTCCTCTTCTTATATTTTAGGTCATCCTGTCATTCCTGCAAACACTAATCAATCATGGGATTTGAAGTTAATACTACTAAATAAATGAATTGCTTAATCTCCTATGACCATCTATACATACTTCATCTTCACAAAGCTTATCAATTTTATGTCATCAAGGACAGAGTGACCTTCATTTCCACAAAATGCCTCTTACTACTGGACAAGTTGGTTACAAATTTGTCACTTATCCTCAGGAAGAAAGTCCTTCACGATCATCATTTGACAAATGCAAGTGTGTGTATTATCAATTGACCAGGTCATACTGAATTCCAAAACCATAATTGTGGAATAATAAAGGGTCTGTTACTTTTCTGAACATTTGAGCTAAGATGAAGGACATGCAACTCAAAATTAATTTTCTACTTGGCCTAGTTATCACTGCACTAGTACAAGCTGTAGAAAAAAAAGCAGACTGCCCAGAGTCATGTACATGTGAGATCAGACCATGGTTCACCCCCAGGTCTGTGTATATGGAAGCTCCAACAGTGGACTGTAATGATTTAGGCCTTTTTAATTTTCCAGCCAGACTGCCTGCTGACACACAGGTTCTACTTCTACAGACTAATAATATTGCAAAAATAGAACATTCAGTAGACTTCCCAGTGAATTTAACTGGTCTAGATTTATCTCAGAACAATTTATCTTCTGTGACCAGTATTAATCTTAGAAAGATACCACAGTTGCTTTCGGTGTACCTTGAAGAAAACAAACTTACTGAACTCCCTGAAGAATGTCTCTCTGGACTCCACAATTTACAAGAGCTTTATATTAATCATAACCTGCTTTCTGTGATTGCACCGGGAGCTTTCATAGGCCTCAGTAATCTTCTCAGACTTCATCTCAATTCAAATGGTCTGCAAATGATCAACAGGAAGTGGTTTGAAGCTACTCCTAATCTTGAAATTCTCATGATTGGAGAAAACCCAATTATCAGAATCGAAGATATGAACTTTAAGCCTCTTATCAATCTCCGCAGTCTAGTTTTAGCAGGCATAAATCTCACTGAAATACCAGATAATGCTTTGGTTGGCCTTGACAATTTAGAAAGCATCTCCTTTTACGACAACAGATTTGTTAGAGTGCCCCACATTGCTCTTCAAAAGGTTACAAATCTTAAATTTCTGGATCTAAATAAGAATCCCATTAACAGAATACGACGAGGAGATTTTAGCAATATGCTGCACCTAAAAGAGTTAGGAATTAATAACATGCCTGAACTGATTTCTATAGATAGTCTTGCTGTTGATAATTTGCCAGATTTAAGAAAAATAGAAGCTACCAATAACCCCAGATTATCATACATTCATCCAAATGCATTCTACAGACTTCCCAAGCTGGAATCGCTCATGCTCAACAGCAACGCGCTCAGCGCCCTGTACCGCAGTACAATAGAATCCTTGCCTAACCTCAAAGAAGTTAGTATACACAGCAATCCCATTAGATGTGATTGTGTCATCCGCTGGATTAACATGAATAAAACAAACATTCGCTTCATGGAGCCGGAGTCCCTGTTTTGTGTAGACCCTCCTGAATTCCAAGGCCAGAATGTGAGACAGATACACTTCCGGGAAATGATGGAAATCTGTCTCCCCCTGATAGCTCCTGAAAGTTTTCCATCTACTCTGGATTTAAAAACTGGCAGCCATATTTCCTTACACTGCAGAGCAACAGCAGAACCAGAACCTGAAATCTACTGGATAACACCATCAGGACACAAACTTTTGCCTAACACTATTTCTAATAAATACTACATTCATTCAGAAGGAACATTAGACATAAGTGATGTAACACAAAAAGAAAGTGGCTTATACACATGTATAGCAACAAATTTAGTTGGGGCAGACCTAAAGTCAGTCATGATTAAAGTGGACGGCTCTTTCCCTCAGGACAGCAATGGATCTTTGAATATTAAAATAAAAGATATAAAATCTAATTCTGTTTTGGTTTCATGGAAAGCAAATTCTAAAATTCTGAAGTCCAGTGTTAGATGGACAGCCTTTCTGAAAGCTGAAAACTCTCAGGCTGCACAGAGCGCTCGAATACCATCTGATATAAAGGTATATAATCTTACACATCTAAATCCATCAACCGAATACAAAATTTGTATAGATATTCCCACTATCTATTCACAGAATAAGAAACAATGTGTCAACGTAACCACAAAAGGACTGGACTTGGCAATGAAAGGCTATGAAAAGAACAACATAATAGGATATCTTGCCTGCCTTGGTGCTCTTTTGGGAATCATCTCTGTGATATATCTCTACAGCTGCATCTCACAAGAGATGAACTATGACGTTGGACACAGCTATCTAAAGAATTACCTGAAGAAACAATCCTTTTCACTCAATGAGCTTTATCCTCCTTTAATCAGTCTTTGGGACATGGGCAAAGAAAAAAGCACAGCAATGGAAGTAAAAGCAACTGTAATAGGTGTACCAACCAATATGTCATAAATATGTCAGTATATCACTTAATTTCTGAAATAAAAAGCACATGACTGCATTTGTGCTGAATAAAAAGGCAACAAGAAAAAGTATTTCTTTTAGGAACTAGACGCCTGGACTTTCCTGCTGCCGACAAATGGGAATATGTACTGACTCAGCATAAGAGAAGAATTTTAACTAACTGGCTTCTAAGGGTATTCTACCAACCAAATACAAATAACTTCATTTTCTAGAACTTTCATGGGACTTTTAAGTCTGGAATACAGTGGAAGTAGCCAAGAACATTTTCTGTATTTTTTTTTAATTATTATATAAAAGTAGTGGAACTGAGCAATACCTCCTCCTGTGCTGTATTACACACACTAGCCACGAGTTTTTGCAGTGAACAGATATACTAGGATTGACACATGGTGTAATGAAATGGACAAATTCTGTAGAGTAGACACAGTGAGTATGTGAATTTTTTTTATGAGGAAAATACATTTTTGATTAAAATCAAAATAGTTTTTGGCTTGTTTGTTTCTAAAAAAAAAACTTTCTGGGAGCTCTTGACTGACAATAAACAAACTCATTTTAATGTCTGATAAAATATCTCCTTACATATTCTCCTGTTAAATGTTGATCTGAGCACATAGGCTATTTTTGCTGGTTTTAGGCTATATAATTGCAATAAACCACACAATAAATATTTTTATGAAGTACTTTCCCATAATAATAACCATACTTTACACATTGCTTATTGTGGGAGGAAGAAGAGAGAAGAAGGGCGGGAAGGAGACATAAGACTGATAGGGAAATAGATTGTTAGCTACTAATAACAGCAAGTTTTGAGCTGCTTTGGTATTTTCCCAGAAGCCTGAAAACTGAATGCAATGTTTAGACTCAGATAATATAAATCCAATATTTTGTCTTCAGTCAAAAGGGTAATTCAGTTATTAGTAATGTCTAAACTTTAACCCGGCCATACAAGGAACTCAGATAGCTTGAACACTTTAAATGATATTAAGGTTTACTTTCTGGACCTGCACACTTCTGTTCAGCAATTACAACTGACTAGTTTATAAACCTCCCCAGCTTTCACAATGTAACAAGCAATAAATGACTGACAGAAACATTACTAGTAGAAACGAATTGAAACAAAATGAAAAGAGAACAAGAAATACCTGACTACTCATATTGAAGCTAAAGTTCTCACGGGAGTAGGACTGGGCCCATAGGCAGCAAATGTGCACAGAAGCTGCTGATCAGAATGTTGATTACAAGCTAAACCCAATTCTGTTAGGATAGAAAAAGTGACTAATCCTAAGCCCAGCAGAGAAAAGACATCAGACCATTAAGATTCCTGATGAAAAGATGTAGTACCTCCTGACAAAGAACGCAACAGCAAAATTTTTTATGTTATTTTGGTTCATATATATGAAAATAAATAGGAAGAATAAAGAAAAAAAAATTGTTATCTCCGAATATTGTTTAAAGAAGCAAATATTCACAGAATGAAGTAAAAGAAGTAAATATTCACATAGGTAGCTTGAATTACAAAGTAAAAGCAGGAGTAACAAACATTCCTTCTAAGTCTTTAGTAGACTTTAACATTTTTTAAAATCTATAATAATATATATTTTATCTTTCTAGACTTGACTGAAGTAAACATTTCTGTGGAATCACTGACAATTTTTGTAGGTAGAAGAAGAAGAGTTACTTCTTGTATTTAGAAATTAACTTTGCCACTTATTTATGGTTTGCCGCATACTTTCAAAATATTAATGGTCTATAAACACGTATAACATGGAAAAATAATTTCACTTTATCTAGTACTAATGAATAACGTGTTTTCATGTTAAAGTGTCCTTTTTCTAATTAAATCCCAGGATTTTTAAATTACATAAAGGTAATTTTCGAAGTTGTTAAAGGCAGAAAGAACCACCTGATACTAATTTTAAACTACCCAAACTTAGGATATTCATAAAGTCGATATGTTTCATTGAAGAAGGAAGTTTACAAACCTGATGAATTGCTATCACACATAAAGGCATGTTGACATGGATCAGAGAAACGCTGCGACGGCATGACAGGTTTCAGCACCAATGACAGAGCTGCCGGAGTGGAGCTCTTCCTCGAGAAATGGTAGCTCAAATGGGACCCATCACCAAGCAGATATTGGACTTGTCAGCAAGTACTTGTAGGTATATCTTGTATGTTTACCTTTGGAATCAAGCTGCATTTAGAACTTACAACTCTTAGAGATTAGAAATGAGAATCTACTTTTTTCAGCCAAAAACATCTCTGCACAATGGTATAAAACAGCGCGCGAATACAAGTCTAATGGAGGGGATTGGTTAGACTTTTTCCCCTCACAGAATAAGTACAGGCTTTATTTACTTTATTTAAATACCTCTTTAAAAGGTTTTGTTGACAGATAAAATGCATTTTTATATAGAAGAATTCTCATACTAAACTGAGAGCTGAAATATAACTAGATATATCTCACAAATATTTGCATCATTCTATACTTGGGCTGATATCAGATGAAAATATACCTTACATTTTAAGAAGAAATGAATCATCCTGTTGCTAATTGTTAAGATGTAAATTATTTCCTTTATATCCCAAAAAAGAGAAATATAATTGCATTTTCTTAAAGTAGCTTTGCAATCCTCCTCTCACATGACCTTGATTAAGCCATTTTACAACTTTATACCTTCCTTTCTCTGAAAGTATCTTTGAAAGAACATGCTGAGCTTCTGTTTTCAGCATACCAACAAGATGCATCTTCTGTAACTAATCATCGAGTAATATTCTTTATTTGTACAGATCTGTGTTCACTGCTATCACTCAAAAGTGAAACTTTAAGAAATACTAGGAAAATGTCCATAAGAATATGGTCAGCAGTGTCTCTACAATAGGTTAGGAGATCATAGACTTTTTAGTGACTCATAGAATAAAGCATTAGTGATTTGGTAGGGGTGTTTAACTGATGGGGTACAAAGAAGGAATACAATTGCAATAATGAGAACAAAGATATCCCGTCAAAGAGTTCTCACTATTACCAAAAGATCTGCAGAAATAAATGTTTGCAGATTTAGATTAAAAGTTTAAAAATACATACTTACTAGCACATTCAAGTTCATATCAACATCCATTCATTCATGAACTTATATGTCAACAGCATTACAATTCTTCAGTATTCTACTCAGATTTTGAATACCTTTACATTGAAATTTTACATGTTTCTAACAGAAATGTAAGTTTGATGATATTTTTTGATCAAATTCTATTTACTGTAAGAACATGTTAAAGGCCAAAAGCATGCTGGAGGTGAGGCCATTTAAACCCACTTAAATTAGACTTCAACATGTATACTGTTCAATGAACTGTTGTTTGATCCTTTTATTATATAGACTTTTGTGTGTATGTGTGAAGTACTTCTGTTCTATTAGCAACATGGTAGCCTGTCTGCAGACCTTTATTTCATTATATCTGTATTGCATTATTTTATCTACTATACAGAAGTAGTATCTTGTAGAACACATGGCAATGCTTTCAATGGCAGTACTGTGAACCACCTACTATCCATATAAACATAACATCTTTAATATCTACACAGAAACATCTCCATGATATTAGCCTAACAAATCTCTAAAAATATTAATTATTTCTCCATGACCAAAGACATTCTTCATGTTAAAATCCCCACAGAAGCTACAGGTGAGCAGTGGGATTCTTGTGTAGCTGTGTGTAAAAATGGATAGCTGCTTCTTCCACAGATATAAACCTGAGAGTCCTTAGGAAGTAATAAATCCACCTTTTAGCTTTAATAGCTTAGTGTATATTTAACTTACATCACTTCACAGACATATGTCCAAAAAATCTAACAATTTTTTCAGCAAAGTAGAATCTGTTAAAAAAGTATAGGAAGAACTTCCTAATAGTGGTATAGTATACTTTTTAATAATCTCTTCATTTACAGGAAGGTTGTTTTTTTCACACAAGGCACAGGGCTAAATTTTTTGTCTTTTATTAATTGGGATGTTTACTCTCTTTAATGGAGGTAGGAACTGGCAACAACCTATATTTAATTTCCTCAGAAACAGAGAAAAGCATTGTTACACACCTATGTTTCCATTTATTTAATAGTTTTCTCTCAGGAATCCAATGCATTAAAAGCAGTACTTACTGATTATTCAAACCAGAAAATAGTAGCTCAGAAATAGATTAACTTTATCTTGGCATTTGACAGCAAACCTCATTCTAAAACACGCTACTAATGAAAGAGAGAAGGCAAACATGAGTGTTTGAAATGTCTGGCTAGGCAATACCCAAAACATAAGACTGAAAAGACTTTTTAATTCAATTTTTTAATTCAGTTACCTTACTTCTTTCTATCGGCTACTAGACTGGAAAGTTGTGTTCCATTCATAAAAAGATTAAGCATTTCCTTCTTGGTAAAATATTTACAAAAATCATTTCCAATATTCCATCAGCTAACACAGCCAAATGGTAACTTACGTATGTACATTTAAGTTTCTGTTTTAGCTAAAATGATGTGAAATCATAACCCCAAATAGTAGCTAAAAAACTTAGATAAAAGATCACAGATGATCACACAAAATCAACAAATGTTGATTTACATCTTAAAAGGAAATTTCCATTTCCAAAATTCACTAATAAAATTCATTCTGCTTCTGTAACCTTAAGCAGTGACCTCAAGATAACTTAAAAAAGAAATGGAGATTCTTCTCTCAATCTTGTGCTGGCCAGTAACAGAAGAGACACCATGATTAAAAATAATCTTATAAAATATTCTTTGTTATCTGAAACCGGAAGAGACATTTCAGAAAAAGGTGCCTATATAGTCTAGAAAATAAGTTCACATACTAGACAGTACCAAAAGAATTGACGTTTTAGAGAGAAAAAAATGAAAAGTGTCACTCTATCAGACTTAAGGAAGAAAACAGTTCTTATTAATGAACTGAATGGAGTAAAACCAGAGTGGAGGTGTGGCACCGACAAGACAAGAAACTTTACATAGCAGAAAGTGTACAGTAAGTACGAAAAGTTCAGTATGAAAACTACAGAAGACATTTTGAAGAATATAGTTAAATGGAATGGAGAAGATAGCCATTGAACACAAACCACTAGAAACAAACCAAGACTAACACTTCACCTCATGCTAAAGATGAGAAATGTGCTTGGTAACACATTAACAATTGCATGCAGCTTTTGTAGAGGTAAGAAACAAGATGACTAGAAACATATGCAGAGTAAAAAATTACTGGTGTTGTCTACTGCAGATCTTGAGACTTCATCACAACATAGCTTACAGAAAGACATCTTGAATAAAATTGTTGGGGAAGCAATAGATACAAGTGATCTTTTTAGAACACCTTTGGGTCCCATGAGCAACAGTAGAAAGATGTTGGAATAAACTGCTAGGTAGGAAAAAAAAATGCATCTTTCTGGAAATATTTGTTGACCTTCCAAACCAATTGTTTTGGTCAGTCAGTTGGTTAACATACTAAATGTGTAATTTGAATAGCTTACAGTTTAATACCATTGGAAATAATTGAAACCAATCTTCTCAGGAAAAGGCTAAATAGGTACTCAGGGAAAATGCTAAGCTACAACAGAAAAAGAAAAACATTATCTAAATATTCAGTAAACATAAAATCAAGACAATGAGAACAAAAATTAACTTAGATGCCAAAGTCTGTGAAGATAAAAGAAAACAACCTAACTTCACTTACCCATATGACAACTGTAGAAGTTGGATATTAAGCAAGAGAAATGCAATTACACATGTATATGGATAAATTCAATTTGAGTTGGTACTGAAACTTGGCCAGATTTGCATGATTGGAATGTTAAAATACATGACCATAACCCATCCAGTGAGAACTGTGCTTTGAAACTGAGAACAGAGCTATTCACTTCAGGTTCGATAAAAATTCTGAAGGAGTTGAGTCCTCTTCAATGTTTTTATTACAGGACAGTGTGAAAATAATATAATGTATCAGACTAAATTCTGTCCATGATTAGTTGCACTTCAGTATTCTGAGATAAAATGTACAAGCATCATTTGTAAATAGCATAAGCATACAGTAGAACTAGTAATGAATAATGAAAACTGACCCTATGGTACATGACTGACTATTGTTATGTTATTGTTCTGGTTATATTAAGTAGTGTTTCATTTCTATAGCCAGGGTTTTCAAAAAGAGATATAAGGTTAAGCCAATTGGACAACATGTTTAAAAGACTTGGTATTTTGAACACTCAAGAAAAAGTTTAAATAAAAGTAGTGTACATCTACCTACTTGACTACAGTATTCTCAGAGAGATATAAAGCTGTAGTTATATTGAAGTACCTTCCCATTTTCAATTTTAAAAAATGAAGTAGACTGATCTTTAAAGAAGCCAACTGTAAAAGAAAGACTGCAAATGACCATAAGTCTGGACTGTTTTTTTCAAATAGACAAATCACTTTTGTCTTTGGCTGCTTAAGAAATTATGATCAATTGTCAGAGCTACCAAACATGAATGAAACCAAAAATATGACTGTGTAATTTCTATTTCTAGGAATTACAGCTACAAAAATTAATTTTTACATTTAATTAATGCCAAGAAAATAATATCAATATATTTTTTCATAAAAAAGGAAAGTATATTCACCTGCAAAAAGTCTATACACTTTAGAGATAGTTATAATATTTATTATTTGGCTAACCATTTAAATAACCTGTAAACTGTGAGGATTAATGACATAAACAAAGCTATAACAAGACACAAATATACAGTTTCATTTTGAAAGCTTTTTGGTGCATCCTTCCTGACTTTCAGTTGTTGCTCCAAAGGACACATGTCCTCCTATCTCTCGTAGGTCTTGTCAACCCTGTATGTGTATCTCTGGTGTCCCAGGTCATCAAAAAAGAACTCCAGATGCTTATGTTTAGGAACATAACTATGAACGAACAATCACATACAAAAAGAAATTCCATTATATTCCAAAGAAAATTAGATGTTTGATGGAAATTGATTTTTATCTAAAATGTTATTTTACAGTTAATGACTCTCATTCCTATTCAGACAAAAAAGGGTCAGGGGGAGGGGGAGAAAGTTCCAATGTTCTCGGAACATTAAAATGGTTTTATATGATTTCTTTGGAAATTTAGGAAGAAAACCTTTCATTTTCATTTGCCAAATTACTATGACAGAACAAATACAAGTATTTACACAACATGAATTAATAAAAAACCTGAAATGAAATGCTGATATGAAATGTTGACATTCTTGTAGAACATTTGATATTAATTGAACCAACAATTTCAGATTTTAAAAAGTTCCATTGGAAAACATTTAATTCTTTCTAAAGCTTATCCCACAAAGGCATTCAAGATTATAAATCAACAGTCTTCAAAGCAACTGAATCTTTTATTAAGTCATTCCTCCCTTCAGACAAAGCTGAAAACTACAAATGAAATTCCTCTGGCAGCTAAAAAATGCTTTTTACAAATCTCTCTCACTTGTTCTTTTTTTTTGTCTCTCAGCTTCAATTATTTGTAGACTTTTTTCCCCAAAGTCCTTTTCTTTGCCTTGATGCAAATGCTCTGTTCCTCTCCCTTCCATGATCCCTGTGGGTCCTTTGCTTATTTCCTGCTACTACTGTTGCCAGACTGTCACATCATTTCCAACACTGCCAGTAAGGACAGATGTTGTCTGACTTAATAAAAAAATTATCAAGCAAACATCATATTTGGAGGAAAATATTTGAATAGCAAAATACAAATATTAAAGAAAGACCTGGAATTCTTAAAGAAAATGCTGGTGTAAAACTAACCAGCTCATGAGATGAAGTATCTTTCAAGGAAACAAAGCATAAAAATGTAATGACATTCAGATTAAAATAATAATAATATGGGAGAAAGATAAAACTGAAAGGGAGGGCAATTTGGGCAGATGGCCTATTCCTGATCCTAAAATAGCTGATGTTCTTTTTACCATTACAGTTTAGAAGAGTGGAAAACAACTCCATCTGCCTTACCCTTACGTAGTTATTGTTTGTTATTCGTGTTGATGACAATTTCCTGCTGTGCTCCAAATAGCCATAATGCTTTTGGGAATCACAATGCTACATGCTGCATGTATTCAGGTGTGGAGAGCAATTTAGAATAAATGGCCAAAAGAACAAGATATTAAATATCATAATAATTGTAGCTTCTTGATCCAACACCATTTACATTCACATTTCTACAAAATATACCCCCCTAATATGGGAATTTGGGATTTCCCTCACAAGTTGAATCTACTGATCCTTTCCCACCCATTCAAAGTAAACAGTCATGTAACACCTGAATCATAGAACAGTATTTCCTTTAGTAGGAATTCTCTACTAAAATAGAGAAAGGAAAGTAAGGAAAGTATATGGAATACTGAAATAACTTCTTAGAAGAATGTAACAGCCATGGTAAATAATCATATTCTTCCTTCCAAGAATTATCCATTAAAGAGACTACCAAGATCTACAGATTATTGAGTTCTAAGCACTACTCTGAATACAGGACTGTTCTCATCGTGTGTCCTGGCTAGAGCGCAAGTGAAAACAGAAGTGCGGAGGACAGCTCTGCATACAGGAGATAGTCTTCCATAGCTCAGTGCTAAATTAAGGGCCAAGGAAGTCTATAGCTCCTGTCCTAGATACTGCTTTCTGCTTCAAAATGTCTACACAAGAGACCATCATTCCAAGCCACCATCATGAAATATACAGGTTGATTCCTTTTTGACAGGACTGTGGTATTAAACTCAACTTTACTTTTTATCTCCATATGTCATGCAGACTTACACTCTTTCCCAGGACCAATGCAAGGAAAGGATCCCTCCATGACATTTGGCGTCATGTATCACCCTGAGACTGCCTGAGACTGCCTGCCTGTACTTGCACAGTGTGGATTTGATCAGACAATATTGTTGCTAGCCAGATAGACAGCTCTCAGGTTCACACAGATAAGGAAGCAAACATGAAGAGTCCCATGTTAATAACAAGGTATTCATAGGTGATCCCTTCAGTTCAGACTATTGCTGCAGATGAATAAGCAAATAAAAATTGGACTCCTACGGAAGCATGTACTTATTTCACTCTCCAGCACTTAAGATGACCTGAGAGCTAGGTGCCAGAACAAGGGCCAGTAGGGCAATAAGAGTCTCTTCTATCAGTAGGAGACAGAAGACAAGGAAGAAATCAAGATGCAAAAATGAACTTATTTATGGTTTTTTTTAAGGACTAAACTCACTAAATATGGTTTCTAGTAACATCAACATAGTGAAAGAATTACCCTGTTCATCTTAAGCCTAGCTATTACACCATCTGGATCACTGGACCTTGAAGGATAGATAAATAAATGGGAAGATTATCTCTGCAAGACAAAAAAAGGAGTGAGGCATGCCTAAACTGAGGTGTGCAACAGCATGGACAACACAAAACTGAGTAGAAAATGAATGCTGCTCTTCAAGCTAACTGAATAATTAGGAAACACAAAAACAAATCTCAAAGCTTTCCTGATAGTTAATTAACTGTGCTTCAGAACCTCAACAGAGAAGAAGGAACATGCTCCTTTTAAAAGCAGAATAAACATGGGTTTTGCACTGGTCAAAGAGAGACAAACCTCAAAGAGAAATATTTAATACTAATTTCAAAAAAAGCAGTGATGATAGTCTTCATCTATACATTTTTCTTCCAGTCCAGACCTAGATTCTATAAAGAAAGCATTTTAGCATTCATATACTACACATTACAGGTCAAAGGGTTTACAGTTTTGTCATTTAGCATGTAAGCACAAGTCAGATTCCTTGAGATGGCTGTTGGGAATAACATTTGAGGGCAGAATCTTGTCAGAAATTTTTATTTTTTTGTATGAAATTGTACTCTGTGCTGCTAACATTTATAACATCTTTTTGGTTTTGTCTCTAGCATGAATTTCAGCTAAACTTAAAAACATACAGCTGAATACTTTATAGCACCAAAGAAACTGGGTTACTGTCTGAAGACTACTAAAGACAGCTAAAAGACAATGCTTTGACATAATGGTGGAATGATTTTATAGGACACAGAACCATATGATGAAAATCATCTGTTCCTATATATTCTCACATTTAAATGGAAGATAAAACAACTAGAAATAGAGCTAGAATTATCACTTTTAAATTAAGTGCAAAGTGTCCAATAACTATGCAAAATAAAAACCAACCGTTTAAAGTTAGTCTCACTATAGTAAAGCAACTATCATGATTAAACTACAGGTAATCAGAGATGTCTTTCTTTACATATCAGGTAAAAAAAGGATTAAATTAAATCAAACTGTTACTATCAATTATACTCTCTTAGATTAATTTAATCTTACCTTAACATTTACTATAAAATGGGATAGGTAAATATATATTGCTTAAGGTAGCTATTTAAAAAATGCATTTTTGTCTAGTTAGGCAGACTGTTGTGTAAAAGGCAATACAATGATAGCTTCTGAGAAAAATTTAAGTTATATAAATCCATTTTATATTACTTTGACTTGACGTGCTAAAATGCGGTCATATGCATTTTACCAATTCACTACTGGTGTTGCGCTTTACAAAAATTAAAGTGTTTACCAATCTTAAGCGTTAAAGTCTTACCTAATTTATTTCATAAATGCTCTGCAGGTATTTATGAGAAGTACATGCCCATTTTTAGTAAACTAAGTGCTGTATTGAATATTCATGTGCCACACAACATGTTCCAAAATATGAAACAATGCCTTCTCCTAAAATACCTGCTTGTACAAGTTCTCCTATCTATACCAAAATTATATAAACTATGCACACCACTCTCTCAATTCCATTTCTTCTACAGCCATTGAAGACGATTTCAGTACTCAAGCTAGGATGTATCCCCATGACTGTATCCCCATGACTTCCACACTCCTAGTTTGACAAGTCCAGAATAGCACTGTTCACTGCCACAACCCTTATAAATGTATTATGGACATTATCATGTCCAAAATCACCCTGTTGCCTTTCAGGCTGTTAGAGTCCAATTCAAAATTACTTCCTTTTCTTTCTTCAAGGAACTTCAACCTCTCTCTCACCCTTCATATTTCTTCCATTCACTGAGCATTAATCTACTGTTTGCTCTTACACAAAATCACATCAGTATGGGCATGCAGCCCTCCTTTTCAACTACTTTCTACTTCGTTAACGCTTCATCTTTTTCCCAGTCTCCTATGAAATGTATTTCCAGAGTATCCTTCTCTATGCTATTTGTCATCATTTTATAATTCTCAATTACATGAAAAAAAGAACAGAAAAAAGCTGAATTGTTCTGTGCATTTGAGTGCAAATTTGAAGTGTAGCCAGAGGAAAATTGCAACCCTGAAAACTCTGCAGTCTGTTCCCCCACCTACTTCAGCAGTCAACTCTTCTCAAATGACATTATGTTAACCGAAGCTCACTTTCTCTCCCCTGGTCTTAGAAAAGCTGATTAAAATGGAGGATGTCCACTGCAGCTAGAGTTATTTTAAGTTATTATTTCTAGCTTGTGTAATGTCTCGATTATTAGAAAGAGAAAACAGAAAGAGAATAATTGTATTATTCATGCAGCCTTTTAAAAGCTTATTACAATTTATAAGCATACACCAATAAACATATTACACCAAAGCACACACACCAAAGAGAAAAGCCTCCTGCTGCCCTGAACATCGGTTAACTAAATAGTTTCAAATAAAAGAAACAAAAAAGATATTGTCAAAGTGGTGGTGTTTTTTCCCTACCACATCAAGAGGTAGGTAAGTGCCCACTAGTACTTCCTCATACAGCAATAGCATTTAGGTGCGTAACTTCCACTGAATTTAACAGGTACTACACTCTGACCTGTTTGGGTGTTTTAGACATTACTAAGCATGTACCTAAATCATCAAAAGCCTGGCCCCATGAACCTAACTATCTGACTCACAGCCCTCAAAACTCTTCATATGCATAGCTCTACTAAAGACAGTATAAAAGCAATGTACATCATTCATTTAATTGAAAACATTACATATATTTTTAATTAAGACAAAATGGGAAAAGAACAATATTATTTATTTAAAATTCTTAGAATAGAATACTTTGTGGAGAGCATCTGTTTCAGGATTAAATAATTTAATATCCATCAAAGAAATATTTGATAGTCTAGAATTTTAAGTACCAGCAAAGGAATGTTCTGTATGTTCAGATATTATCTAATTAGAAACAAAAGTAATATGCCATGCAATATATTCTAAATGACTTTATTTTAAGATACCACAAATAACATAGGTTTAGGTCAGGAGGTTTCTTACTCCTCCTGACCTAAAGAGTTTGCAAGAGCCTGCTCCCTCCTATTCATCTTTAACTATCAATTATCTTCCTACAGGATTTCTTAGGCTTCAGCTTGTCTTCCACCTCCTTTTGTCTCCTTCATTCGAAAATTTCTTTTTGCTTCAATTATCTTACACGTGAGAGTTCCCTGTCTTTGTATGTCATGCAACATCATTCTCCCACTATCAGCATCTCCTCTTTTGTTTAACATTCTGGCACAGAACTCTACTTTTCCCTTCCCAAAATTAATATTCCATCACACTGGATGTGTATAAAATAATCTAAACTCTTCTTGCTAGAACCCTTACATTAAATATGCCAAATTGTATGTAGAATGAGATGACTTTTCAGTGAGTACAGTTACTTTAATCAAGACTGTGGAAACTATCTCATAAATATTCAGACAATAGAGAGAAAGTCTAAGGAAAGAAAAAATATTTAAAACAAAAAATGGTAGATTACAAACCTTATCATAAGTTTCTACCAAATCAAGTGCAGAACATATAAGTATTACAAATCAAAGTGAGGAAAAAACAGAAACTGTAGACACTCAATGGTAGGTAAGTCAATGGTAAAAAACGAATTGTAACATAGGATGACGGAAATATTTTAGAACAAACTAGAAAAGAAGAGAGCTGGAAAAATGTGGCTATAGAGGACAAAAATTGCTAAAAAAATCAAGTTTGCAACAGCATCAAATCAATAAATACGAGAACAAAATAAGTTGAATAAACAAAGAGGTGCTACAAGTAGTTTTAATGATAGTGAAGGAGAACAGTAGGGTAGAGGAAAGGTATAGGAAAGGTTGTTGAAGAGGAACAAGTGAAGACACTGGGTCTAACAGCCCATTCTGGTAACACAATAATTAAAGGTAACAAGAGATGAGTCAGTAGTTGGAAGCAAATTTTGGACAGGAGGAAGTGACAGTATTATCAAAAACTGAGAAAAATTAATGATAAAGAGATGAAGGAACAGCCAGGGAAAACAAGTGAGCTTGAAGATACCATGAAATATACATATCCAGAACTTTCAAATGAAGACAAGACTTAACAAGAATGTGAGAGAAGGACAAGACAGCAGGAGTATGTGCTTTGATTTGGCCGAAATATTTAATAGAGAAAAAAGCTGTAAGAAGCCTGAACTTATGAGTATTCTGAAATCAACAGGAAACAATCATGCTTAGGAGACAAATTATAATTTCCATACCTTATGAGTCATAATTCACCAAGTGTCAAGGAAAAAGTTACAATACTAATTGTAAAACAAGGAGTACACAAATATTTCTTAGAAAGTGAAAAGAAGTAAATGCTTAAGCAATGAAGAAGAGCATGCTTGGAAATTCTGGCTAAAATGAGGAAGGCAGAAACAACAGGTAGTGTCATTTAGGAGGTTTCATCCAGAAGACAACTGAAAGCTGATAACCCTGTGTTATTAAGGAAAACATTTTCATAAAGAAATCTCAGAGGGAAGGAGACACTACTGTCTCTAATTAAAGACAGAGCTCAAGGTCCAGGAGCTGCTTAACAGTATCAATTATAATGCCACTAATAAGCAATTAAAGGTTTGTGACTTTTCTAAACATTACCAGAGCTACAGCAATTTTTATTGTTGCTTTTAAGAAGCCTCAAAATTATTTTAAAATAATTAATTCTAAAGGATTAACTAAAAAAATCCATTTAAAGGCAATAACAGAAGACACTGGAATGTATTCAAGTTTGTTCTAAATCACATCCAAACCAAGTGTATGCCACTAAAAAAGAAGCCAATCACTGTCACACAGAATAAAAGCTTGAAGAAAAAGAAAAGGGAAGAGCAGGAGTAGAGGTGAGAAAAAAGAAAACAAAAACAATAACATTAAGGAGAGGAAAGATAGAAGACAAGAATTATTCCATTTAATATTAGGTTATACAAGTTAAGTTAATATATTTAAGTTATATATGAAAATACTGATGCAAAAGAGGCAGACAATAAAGTAAGACAAACTTTTTTTTAAAAAAGGGATTTTTTTTAACCCATTTTAAAATTGTTAGTAAACTAACTGAAAACTCAGTGAAAACTTGGAAGTAAGAGAGACTGAATAAGCCAACTAGGTGTCTGTATGTAAAAACAGAGCTGATCTGTTGAGTCTCTGAGGATATATCTACACTTAAAGATACCTTTCAGATGCAATTTGGAGAGATCTGAATTAGTAAGTCCATAAAGTGCTGTGCAGCACTTCAAGGCTTTTACTAGCTTGGGTCCAAGTGCATTTGAACATTATTTGTCTGACAGAAAGGCACATTAGCTTAATATCACTCCCACCAGCCCTGATTAGCTTGAAAAGACCCCACATTCATATACCTAGATTGTAGACACAAAGGTGCTAAAATACACAGTACTAGCCATGGTAGTTTGGACAACACCACTCCACACTCAAAGAGTAGTGGTTAATGTTTTGTACTTTTTAGAGACCAGTCACAAGTGTTGTTCTTCAGTGGTATATTCTGGCATTTACACTGCTTAGCATCTTTATCAATGACCTGGAGAAGGAGGCAAAATCCTTATCAATCTGACAACACTAATGGGAAGGATGCAGTCAATATATTTGAGAACAGGGCTGCCATTTAGAGGGACCTAGAAAGGCTGGAGAATTAGGCCAACAGGCTGTCATGAAATCCAGCAAGCAGACATGTAAAGTCCTGCACCTAGGATGGACTAACCCCTGAATGAGTACAAACATGGGAGTGGCTCACTGAGGAGCAGCTCTGCTGAAAAGACCCAGGGGTCCTAAGGACACTAGGTTAAATGTGCCTGGTAGGGATGTAGGTGAACAGTATACTGGGCTGTATTCACATGAGAGTAGCCAGTAGATTGAGGAAAACAATTATTCCCCTTTACTCAGCACTTGTTAGACCACCTCTGTAATACTGTGTCCAATTTTGGATCCCCAGCCCCCTGTACAAGAAAGACATTTATCAACTGGAGCAAGTTCAGCAGGATGCTCCCAGGCTGTGTTAGGGGTCGGAGCACTCGGACAAAAATTTTGGACAATTTTTAAGTGAAAAGTAAAAATCTGGTGTGTGGATGTAGCCCCTGAGATTTGACAAAGTTGAAAGTGTCCTGCTGTGTCTAACCACGTATTACCTACATATCGTTCATTAATTCCAAAAAGTGGTTTTTATCTCAGTGGAAAAGCTGTATCTGGACCAATTTCTGCAAGCATAATAGAAACTCTCAGTGCCACACGTAGCGGGAAAGTCTGCTCACTATACACCCCATAAGAGGGAAGTAAGAAGAAGTCTGAGGCAGCTGGGCTTGTTCAGCCTGGAAAAAAGGATTGGGAGGAATAAGTAGCAGCCTTTCAGTGTCTAAGAAGTGGCTACTAAGAAGACGGATCCAGGCACGATACTGAGGTGCACAGCAGAAAAATGAGTGACAACAACCACAAATTGAAATTGGGGGGGAGGTGCTTTAACTAGATATAAGAAAAATAATTAATTATGAGGAAAATAATCTTGGGAACAAGTAATGCGGACACCTTATGAAATTTCCATTCTTGGAGGTTTTCAAGACCCAGCTGGACAAAATCAGAAGCAACATGATCTGATTCATAGTTCACCCTGTTTTGAGCAAGAGGTTGAATTAGATGACTTATCTTCCAACCTGAATAATTCTGCAGAGGAATTATATCCCCAGAGATTATACCTGCAATGTAACCTGCTCAGAGAAGCAGAAATATTTTAGCTGAAATTACTCCAAAGTTTTGATCAGGAACACCCTCTTATTCCTTTTTAAATGATTCAAAGAGTTCTTCTTGCAGAGACGCTATAGTTTGGGTAGGTTGTTAGGCCTTTTAAATTCCTAAATTTTAAAACTGTATTCATAATGCAGACAGCTATTTCCATACTTTTTCAATATGTGGCCATACTTTATTTCAAATATACTTAGTATATTTTTTTGGACTAAATTCTTAGGAATTTCTTAGATGCCTTTTCTCATATTCTACCATCTTCATTATGATGCTTCTACATATCTAAATGGCATGATTTTGCATAAATGTAGAGCAACAGACTGTGAAACTGAATATAAGAATGTTTCCTTCTTTTTTCCAATGCAGACATGAGTAACTAGCTATAACTAGCATCCATTTTTCTGGAATATAAAAAATTTAAAATAAATCCATCAACATGAAAAAAATATTCAAATTACGTTCATCCTTCCAAAAAAAGTATGAAACTTTGATGATCCAGAAAATCTTTCCTCTTGTACTGCTAATTATTTCAAAATTTCATCTTTGGGGCATGGTTTTGTTCCATACCTTCAGTCCTTCCTTCTTAACATTTCATTCTGTCTTCAAGCTTGAAGTTTCAGTTTGATCAAGGATAATTCTCTTATAAGTAAGGTAATGTCCCAGACTATATGCCTAAACATGCAGTTTCACCACTATGATGATAGTGCCATGACATTTAAGAACTTGGAAAAGCACAGACTACTTTACAACATAAAAATATTTCCAAAGTGGTCCAGAGGAAAAATTCAGCCCAAACAATACCTTGCTCAGAGCTTTAGAGAGTCCACTGGAAATGTGGTAATTAATAACAGTAAAATGGACAAGTGGAAAGAGTAGGTGGAAAAAGGAAAAAATAAAAAAAGGATACAAACAAGAACAAAAAATGGAAACAGAATCTGCCTACTCCTTCAGGAAAACTGACAAAAACATACATGGAAAATGCAGCAGAAATCAAGATATTCAGTCACAAAGGAGAAAGCTCATAATAAGTAGGGCTTACAAATGGTATGAGATAATACCATTGGCTATTGGGAATAAGGAATACATTAGAAAATAGATTTTCTGGTGAGCTAAGCTACAGATATATTAAGTTCTGATTATTAAGCAATCAATTAACAATCAAGTATATACGTAGGAATACAATGATAGTTATATTCAAATCACAAGCTTGGCCTAGCTTGGTATCCTGTCTCTGACAACATTCAACAGAAGATGCCTAGTGAAGAGCACAGGACCAGGGTGACTTTCCATAACACTTTCCCATAATACACCCTGCCATCTCCTCAAATTCCCAGCCCTCAGGGACTTCGTCACCCAGGAGAACTTTCATGTACCTTCATGTTTAACAGCCTTTCACAGACTCTTCTCTCATGAATTCATCTGAGCAGTTTTTTAATCTATGTAAGCGTTTAGCATTCAAAGCATCCTCCTGATGTGACAATGAGTTCTAATGATGTTTTAACAACATGCTAAGGAGATATGTGAATTTTCGGCAGCCAGATGCAATTACAGAGGCTTTTATTTTTCAGTAAATGCAGAGGGGTCAAAACATTTTTTCTTTTAACTAAAGAGTCAACTTTATCAAATATTTGGTAAAACTTATGTTAGAATTCTAATGTAGCCAACATCCTAATAGGGATAGGTAGAGGAAACCTAATAGACTAATCAGTGAAAACAAAGTGTGCTAAATGAACACTCTTGAGACCATTGCAAAATGATTAGACAGATAGATTGTTGTCCCTGGTTTGAAACCCACCAAGATGACTCAAGGAAAGAAAATGTCTCCCCAAACACTTTGCAATCTAAAGGTGATTATTACCTAAAGAGGTGTTAAGATTTATTCTGGGACAGAGAGAAAAAAGAATTTGGGGATTGTGTAAAATTTATTATGGGATGCTTTAAGCAGAAGGAGGAGAGACAGGAGGAAAGAATCAAGGTGGATTTGGTAGGATTTAAAGGCTGAAAAATTGAACATGAACCAGCAATGTGTGCTCACAGCCCAGAAAGCCAACTGTATCCTGGGCTGCATCAAAAGAAGCATGGACAGCAGGTCAAGGGAGGTGATTCGGCCCCTCTACTCTGCTCTGCTGAGACTCCACCTGGAGTACTGCATCCAGATCTGGGGCCCCCAGCACAAAACAGACATGGACCTGCTTGAGCAGGTCTAGAGAAGGGTCGTGAAAATGATCAGAGGGGTGGAACATCTCTCCTATGAAGAAAGGCTGAGAGAGTTGGGGTTGTTCAGCCTGGAGAAGCAAAGGTTCTGGGGACACCTTATTGCAGCCTTTCAATATATAAAGGGGGCTTATAACAAAGATGGAGATAAACTTTTTACCAGGGCCTGTAGTGACAACTAAAAGAGGGTAGCTTCAGGCTAGATATAAGGAAGAAATTCTTTACAATGAGGGTGATGAGACACTGGAACAGGTTGCCCAGATAAGTTCTGGATTCCCCATCCCTGGAAACATTCAAGGTCAAGTTGCACGGGGCTTTGGGCAACCTAATCTAGTGAAAGATGTCCCTGCCCATGGTAGGTGGGTTGGATGAGGTGATCTTTAAAGGTCCTTTCTGACCCAAACCATTCTATGATTCTAAGTAAGGAAAACATAAGGAAAAAAGGGGCCACTTGCATCTAAGCCAGTGGCTGGTCAGTACATTTGTCTGGCCAAGTGTTGCACCTGATCACCACAGTCTGTCCTATCTCATTAAACTCTAGTCCTCACTATTTTCTACGTAAGCATGCTTTCCAGTCTGCATGTGTATGTGCATGATCTGCTAGAGAACATCAGGCTGAGCTGCAACCTCTGTCGGATGAGATTTCTCAGTGCCAATCACTTAAGAGGGACTGCAGGTCTGGTGGCCCCATAGCTCTGGGTGCCAGTAACTGTACGAAACCGGGGCCTGGGGCACAGTTCTAGGTGAAACAATTGCATGTCTAAACCCCATGTATTGTGGATGGGTTTGGATGTGAGCAATAGCAAACTCCAATCCTGATCCGCTGGACAGGGGGAACAAGATCAGGCTATCCATGCTGTTCATGTTTGTGTGTTTATGCTGGTGCTGGTAAAGAAACTGTTTTCTGCTTCTGTTGATCTGTGTGGCCAGCCAAGTGTGTGTACTGCACGGTGTGTACATCTGCCTATGCAGGATACGTGCTTAGCTTCGCCACTGGCTGGACCCCTGGGACACAAAACCACAGCAACCTCACATTTATCGCACCATGACTGGAGGCCCCCCTGGGTCTTACAATGCACCAAAGTTGGCTCTAGCAGACTAAAATAAAAAAACTTCCCTGCATGCTGAATTTCATAGGATCCAGTATCTCTAACATAATTTCTAAGGTTATCCTATCAATAAAAATATTTATCACAAGTAATAATAGCTGAGGTGATGACTGGTTTAATCTCACAATCACTATATATGTAAATAAGTGTGCTTTTCTAGTTTAAAAAATAGCTTCTAGTTTAAAAACATTTCATTACAAAACTTTCCCAAACTATTTTCACATTTTCTTTCCCCTTTACAGCACAAAATAAACTCTCACTGCAACATCACCACCACAGGCAATAAGAATTGATCACGGATAGGCTTATTGGTTCTGACGTATGCTGACAAACACTTTGACTAGTTTTCTCTAAGACTTCAAACACACTACACCACTGAAATAATTTGCTTTTTGTCCACAGGCAAAAGAACTGTCTGTTACTAAAGCGAACAACCTTTGCTTCTACCTTTGAGATCCTAATAACTAACCATTCAAATTGACAGCACCAACCAGGGTCAAAATCTTATTGTGTCCTGAGAAACACATTTAGGAGAGCCACACCTTAATTAGTCATGCTACCTTTGGTGAGAGAACATTAAAAAAAAAAGCAACGGCTTTCATTTTACCTTCCGATATTATTGTGCTCTTTCATTTAAAAAAATAATTAATTACATCAAATTGAGTTTGGTGTCCTTCTCTCACAAAAAGCCAGTTTAGTAATAGTTTGACTACTAGCTCTTACTTCTGTGTTACGGCTGATGCCTGCGATCGTAACGTTCTCCCCTAAGCACTTGCCAAATTTTAACCCAGTTACAGACAGTCTAAGCTCTACCTTTATCCCTGTCCCTGATATTTTCTTAGCTTCCCTCAGAAACTCAATGGAAAATACTAGATGTAGGGACTTAATTTGTATTTAGAGCACCTGCTTCTTAAAGTCTTGAGTCATATAGGAGTCCATTAATCCTTGTTCCTCAAACTAACAAGTCAATCATGCTACAGCAGCAATAATTCCTTTCTTTTATCAAGATGCTAATGATGGAAGAACTCGTAATATTTAAGTCCATGTTTGTTCAAAATTTTCTACTTGTGTAGTCTCCTCCACAGAATCTACTTTTTAATTCCATACTAAACGATCAGATAGGTAAGTGACAAGGAAATCTCCATTCTCTTTGCAGCCTCAGGTTCTTCTCACTCCATGCTAGTCAGACCAGCAAATGCAACTTATTTAATGTAATTTCCTACTAATCCTGCATTTAACTGCATCATTACCTTGATCAAAATTTCACATTCATCTCAACTAGCAAACAAGCCACCATTTCTTCTTTTGAGAGCAGCCCTGAGGAGAAGGACTTGGGGGTACTGGTGGATGAAAAGCTGGACATGAGCCGGCAATGTGTGCTCACAGCCCAGAAGGCCAACCGCATCCTGGGCTGGATCAAAAGAAGCGTGGCCAGCAGGTCGAGGGAGGTGATTCAGCCCCTCTACTCTGCTCTGCTGAGACCCCACCTGGAGTACTGCATCCAGCTCTGGAGTCCTCAGCACAGGAAAGACATGGACTTGTTGGAGCAGGTTCAGAGGAGGGCCACAAAAATGCTCAGAGGGATGGAACACCTCTCCTATAAGGAAAGGCTGAGAGAGTTGGGGTTGTTCAGCCTGGAGAAGAGAAGGCTCTGGGAAGACCTTATTGCGGCCTTTCAGTACTTAAAGGGGGCTTATAAGAAAGATGGGGAGAGACTTTTTAGCAGGTCCCGTTGTGATAGGACATGGGGTAATGGTTTTAAACTAAAAGAGGGTAGATTTAGGCTAGATATAAGGAAAAAAATTTTTACAATGAGGGTGGTGAAACACTGGATCAGGTTGCCCATACAGGTGGTAGATGCGCCATCCCTGGAAACATTCAAGGTCAGGTTGGATGGGGCTCTGAGCAACCTGATCTAGTTGAAGATGTCTATGCTCATTGCAGGGGGGTTGGACTAGATGACCTGTAAAGGTCTCTTCCAACCCAAACTATTCTATGATTCTATGATTTTTTTTTAATACTGTGAAAGCTTGAGACTTTGACATTATAGCCAAAATAATATCTATAAAAAGTACTGACTAAATACTTCACATTACTCTAGGGAATATCAAAGCTCTTCAAGATTTTTCATAGTTCTTAACAATTTATTTAAACACAGTAAGGCAAAATATTTAGTAATTTCTAATATTTTATTCTATTTACTTCACCTTTATAGAGATTTCACACTTCAATTGATTTGGAGATACTGGTAAAAATATCCTCTTCTGCAGTTAAGATGGGGAAGTTTCACTGTTAAAATATTTTCCTGTTAAAACAGCCACTTTAATGTGAACTTTATATATAAATTTTAATAGCGTACACTGCAATGAATGCACAAGTTTCCAACCCAGTCTACAATACTGTAAAATCAATTGTTCTCTGAATGACTCTCATATCCACTCAGCATGAATTACTGCTTTATAAAGTACATGGATATTTTTCCCTTGTGTACAACACAATATACTGTATCTAGTCAGAAAAAGGAGAGAAAAATTCGTATTTTCTACTGCTTATTCAAATTTTGTGTACTATATATCTCATTTTTCTAATTCTCTCAAGATGTTATACTGAACAATTCTCCCAAACAATTTTTGTGAGCTATTAGTTATCTTAAACACCCTTGCTTTCTTCCTTTTATTTAAAAACAGAGGATTCCCAGTAATTTCATAGTAGAATGCGTCATTCATAATCTCTAGCCTACTTATTACATATAAAAAATTATAGATGCATATGTCCTGTAGCATACATTATTGTTGCTTATAATAACCAGCAACTACTACAAATGGCAGAAATTACAAGGTTGATTCCCACCTTAAAAACAATAGAAACAACAAAAATCAGCATTTAGATTACCATTATATTGTTAATTCATGTAAGGACATGTTCGCAATTTTCTAATCTTGCAATCATTGACTTTAAGACTAGATACTAGAATAAAATTTAGCACATACTTAGGCATGTAAGTGCTTATAAACTCAGAGTGCTGTGGTGGTTGCATCATCTGCTCTATCAACTTCTGTTCAGAGTAGAAATCAAGCACCAGTATATTCAATATGAGATATTCAAATGTTCAAAAGATTCTGAGTTCATAAATGCACATGCAGTGTTATCAACAGAAAACCTTACTAAATAAATTTCTCATTCCTAAAAATCAGGAAATGCTCTATTTCACACACACCAACAAACCCTGATTTAATTTAGATAAAAGCTTCTTATGAACTATATGCAACTTGGAAAAGCATTCTGGGTAATATGCAATTACTTATTCCACATGTATTGCTAGATTCAACATTAACATTGAAGAAATAACAGCTCTTACATTTACAGTCAGTTAAGCTACTGCAAAACACCTATTTTTTTCCCGGATATCAATATCATAGCATGACATAAAATTTCTGTATAAGCAAAGGACAAAAAGCAGGAAAGAAAAAAATGTCCATATTAGAAATTAATTAACTGTAATTACATTAGAGAATGGAGATTTTTTTTCTAGATTAGAGAGTTTGAAAAGGTTAGTAACATGGCTAACAACAATAATTATAAAATTAACTGCCTTAATTACTACTCTAAAATGGAATGGTCCAAAAAAGCCTTACCTTCTATAGCACCTAAAACGATGCTACAAAAATTGAACTAGCCTTTGGAAACTATTTGACTGAAATTTAACTCCAGAAAGGTATGAATTCAGTGGTATCAGTTTAGCTATCAATATGCAAGCTAAACAACACAGAAGCATTAAAAAATGAAATCCACAAAAGAAGCAATTTCATGAAACTTTTTCAGGCTTAGAATTAAAATTAACTTAAGCCAGAGGCAGATCTTATTTTGGAGAGAGCAAGGTTCAAACCCAGCAGAGTTTTATAAATCTCCCTAAATCTTTTCTCTGTTGTTCTGATATAGTGACATGCAATGGCTGCATAACACAACAGAGGTTTAGGAGAACAGTATTGCAAAAGACCCAGTGTCTATTATTATCAAGATGATACAAAAAGATTATAATATTTGTTTGTTCTTGGGGATGGGTCTCAATTATCCCTCTGCATCTTTAGCATGTATTTCATTTATTTATATTCACAAAATGACTACTTTTTTGCAGAATCACTATACAGACGCTACTCTTATCATGAAACCAGACTACTAACTTTTGTATAAGAAGGAAAATTAATGGGAATTTCCTGCTAATCAGAGTTTATCTTTTATTTTAAATTGCTTTGTTCAAAGAATATAATTCAAACACTTGCTAAGGACTTTATATTAACAAATAGCACATGTATTACACAGCAGATGTGCTGAGAAAACACCCCCATATTTACCACCTAGTATACATTTAATTTATTCTTGCTTTCCTCTGATGATTGGCATTTATGTCATATCAAATGTATATTTATTAATTCTCTCTATGCATGTTTAAGTACACATAGACTCAGATGCAGCTTCAATTCGACGAGGGGGATACACAGGCATAACATGTCTGCTAAAGGCCCCTTACTTTACAGTTGCCAGTATATCTGCACTTAATAAGCAAATAAAGACAGTATTTTATATCTGAGTAATTCTCCTCAGTATATACATAGGAATACTCCTCAGTATCAGTGGTGCCGTGTGTTCTAGAAGTTAAGCATACATACTATGAAAAGAAAGACAAATTTAATCCCTACAGTGTTTATAATTTTGTGGCTTTTGAATTTCTTAAAGGTATCTTCGCTCTTGTGTTTCCAGAAGCAGCAATCAGCACAATTCAATTACCTTCCTTGTACCAATCATTATTTTTTACACTTCTCCAGAGAACATTTTTATTCATCTACTGACCAAATGAAATAGTTGCAGTTTTTAAACTGCCTCTTCTCAATAAAATCTCTCCCTATATTCATCATTCTACCTGACTATATGGTAATAGTAAATTTAATGAATTCACTTCGGAACTCTTAGGGTAACTCAGCTTACTACTTCTTCTGTTCATCTGTTACTAATGAATTTTACATTCCATTAGACTGCCTATTCATCTTGGCTGGTTTTTTGGAGTTCCTCAGTCTTCCATGGTACTTCCTCATTCAAATAATTTGATATTACGTATGAAATTTGTCTCCTCTTCAATAGCACCATTCCTAAACAGCCCAAACATTAGAACAAGATATTAATTTACTAAATTTCCATACTAAAAAAGGACCCCTCAACCTTACTCCTTCATTTATCTGATCTCTCCAGTCTCATCTTAGAATTACTGCCACAGTATCTGAGTACCATCTGTTCAAAATCAATAGCAATAAGGCAATTTTAATGGAGTCTGTCACATTTACTTGGGAATACTTAAGGTGCCACTTAGTTTTGAGAAAGTCTTACTATAGGGATGAGTCTGTTATTTTTCTCAAATAATGTCAACATTTAGATTTACTCTTTCTCTTCTAGGTTAAAATCTCCATTATTCCATTTTTCTTAAATTGTATTAATCACATAATCTTCAAATTTCATAATGTTTTATTACTTAAAATGTGTGTATCCATACAATTTGTGCTGGCCTGCTAGCTGCATCTAGCAAAAGGCCAAATCTTGTTTTTCTGCTTCAGATACAACTATAGTTATTCAAATAACCTATTTTTTTAAACAAGGAAGAAGAGGGATTTAGAGTATCAAAAGAAGAAAAGGTTTTGATGATGAAACAAAGAATTATGACAGAAACTATTCTGCAACAGTAAGTAACATGAAATGAGTACTCTGATCATAAACTCAACTGTAGTAGATATTTTCTAGCTTAATTTCCTGCAAACTTTTCTTGAATCACCCATTTTTATTATGGGCTTATATATGGTTAAATTAACCCCAATATAAATATTTTAATTCAGTCACTAGAATGGATTTTGCCACAGTGGAAAAAAATATGAATTTGTTCTTTTGATCTAAATTTACTGGAAATGAATCATGGAATAATTTTGATTGGTAGGGACCTGTGGAGATCATCCTGCTCAAATTATTGCTAACTTCATAGTTGGATCAGGCTGCTCATGGCCTTCCCTAGACAAACTGAAAAACTTATAAATTTATTGTACCATGTCTTCTTTGAATCCTTTATTCTCATTTTTAAATTCTTCAGGCTACCTTGGGCCATCAGTCATAGGACTTCCCTGTATCATACCAGTACATAACTTGCTTTTTTTATATATATTGTTCTGAAGGAAACGATTGTAGATACACTAAACTGTTAGTCACGCTAATTTATTTTTCTGTGCATGGGAAAAAGAGCCTCCTTCTGTTTGAAAGTACCAGAAAATTCAGAATTCAGCTTACATTTTTCCAAACTGTATTGCTAGTTGCCAATTTTTATAGAAAGCAAAGAAGAAGAATTCTCCGTGATGCTGAGAATATAAAAATTTTACAGACCATTGTCTAGGTTTAAAAAAACAGCTGTGGATTTATTTATTTAGGTCATCAAGTGGCGAAAACTAAGTAGCGATGTGGCTATTTTTATAACAAATTTCACAATATCTCAGGGAAAGGTTTCTCTCCAAAAGGTCATTTTAGTTACATAGACTCAACTCCAGTAGGGGTATTTTTGTTACTGAATTAGGTAACCCTTCTCAGATAGTAGTAATTAAAACACTAAAGCCAACATAATGTTTATGTGCTCCACTTTCATTTCATGAGTGAAGACAAGCCAGTAGTAACAAAGAAGGAAATGTTCGGGGAAGGAAATAAAACAAGCTAAATCTAAGGCATAACTTCCACATTTATAATGCCCAGGCTCCAAAAGTGTTGGGAATAACTCTTAAGAGACAAGACCTTCTCAAGCATAGTCAGTTCTCAATCATCCATGGGGAAAAAACAAATAATCTGGATAATCTATAACCTAATATGGATAATCTGCTGAGGTTCCCCAATTATTTGTTCTTGCTTTCTCACAAGGAAATCTAGGCATTGAAGAGTGAAGCAGTGAACACAATCTGCAGCGAGGACGCATGAGAGACAGACATTTTGCCTTTTGACTCCATGTCAAATGAAATCAGCCCATTTTCAGACCTGAGCAGAACTTTGAAGTTGTATGGACATGTTTTTGCAGCACTGCGTATAAGATAATATTGCCCTATAGTCCTGAGCTGTTTGTGCATGGAATGAGCTTGGTGATTATCTTACAACAGTACTAATAGATTTTCAAAGTGACATTAAGTTACGGACATAATCTAGTCTAACCTCCTACAAATCACACAACTTCAGTCCCTGAGCTCAGCTTACTGTTGAACTAGAGCATATAGTTCAAAGAGTTTAATTTTTTTAATTAAAAAATTAAAATATGAGAACCTTCTGTCTCAATGTTATAATGCAGAGTTGAAAGGTCACAATAAAAAAAGGGGTTGCATTTTTAGTTTAACTGATTGATGCGTATGTTATGAAGATAAAACTAATGCAAATGACCTCCAAACAATGTCTGCCACTGTCTGTGACTGGAAACTCAGCAAAACCTCTCATTGAATGAATTTTTAAAAATGACAGCATATCTTTTGAAGAAAACAAATTGATTTGTGTTTTGATTTATATCTAAGACATCACCTAAGACACCACATAAAACTTTGAAAGACATTTTGTTTTTTTTAATTTAGTGAGCAAGCTCATAGACAACCTTTATTAGATAGCAGTTTTCTTGAAAGACTGACAAACAGAATCAAGGACATCCATTATCAGCAGAAATTCCCTTGCTTATTCCTGCCAAGCATTTTTTTTTTTTGTCTCACTCATTTTACTTTCAAACACTCTTTTCATCCAAGACACCTTCATCAAACAAAAATTGGGGGGACAGGGGGGACATAAAAAGAAAAAACATTTAGACTTTAAGATAATAAAATCAACAGAAGCTTACCTCTTTACCCTTACAGTAAGAACTTTTTTAGGTATATCTACAAAACAAGTAAAAGGAAAAGTAGGAAGGAGCTGTTTCTGTGCAAAACCCATGCCGTTTCAGGATTCTGTCAGAGAAGATGCTTTCTTCTCTTCCTTTTTCCTCTACCTGAACTGTTGCTCTTCCCCTTCAGCATTGTACACTCATTTAGCTCTAAGTCTAAATTGCCTATGGGTCCATTAAGTATGTTGCTAGGCAAACAGTCCAGTAGCAACCCTAAAACAGGAGGTTTGGATGGGAGCCAGTTTTATAGGTCACTACACTGTGAACCTTCACATCATTAGAGAAGAAACTAGTCTTGCTAACTGCAACTCTTAGGATTGGTATTCTTTCATTCCTCTGAAAAGACTGATTCATACTACAATAAGTTTTCATTAATGGGTATTTCTAAATCAAAGGCATCAATAAGTATAGTATTTTTACATATACTAGAAGAGTATAATTCTCTACTTATTCAATGTTTTAATACTATCAAGTGTTTAGAAATAATACAGTAATAGCCATGTGAAACATGTACAATTACCATGCAATGGACTTCTAGCTTACTAACTTGAAGAGCACATATAACTTAGCAGAGGACTTAACCCTAAGTAAGCAGTATGTATTGTGTTTTCTTTCTTTTCTTTATTTTAATGACAATAAATTGAAGCAGACCTATTCACACAAAATTAGCCAGCTAGCACATTATCTGATTCAGGAACTTGCCATCTCTTAGACTGAAGTATTTTTTCTTTGCTGTAATGTATCATTACCTTGAAACTGAGCACATAAACTCTTCAGAGTGATCCTTATATTAATTCAAATACAGAACACCATCTGAGAATAGCAAACTGCAGAGTCCTGCTGATGTGACCACACTGCATTACCATGTGGAAGAACTGCTGCTCCAGTTAGCAAGTTCAGAAATAGATAAATATGTTCCCAGAAATGAGAAGATTTCAGTATCATTGTTCTTACGGGCTGGAAATGCAGCAGTGAAAGAAAGAAGCATGCAAAATTGAAAAATCAAGGCAGATCCACAAGAAAAACGTATGGCTTGGATATGTATATGCTAAGATTTCTTTAGTTACTAGTTTGACATTGCAGCAATTCTAAGCTGAAGAAACAATGTGAAGCAGAGCAAAATAAAAACATTTCCTCTGTGAAGCTTATACATTTAGGGAAAAAAATATATATTAAATTATATATTATTTGAACTGTATCATCACAAAAGAAAAGTCATTCAGAAAGCAAAGCACTCATCATATCAACTAGTTCTCCAAGTTTCTCTGTCCTTGTTTGTTCATTATCAGTAACATTTTAACTTTTATGGTAGTAGAAGTGCACCAATAATCTCCAACCTTTATGTTTTCCGGTACAAGAAAAAGAAAAATGGGTTTGGAAATAAGAAATGGAAATGCATTATCGGAAAGATCACCACTGTCAAAGGTACAGAGATTTAAGCAATGACAGTAATGCCAGGGATTTCTCATCACTATCAAGTGCAGGGAAAATAGTGGCAACATTTTTCCCAATTAAGCCCTAGATAATCTTCTGTACCCCGTAATTTGTTGGTGCTTGTATGATTTTTTCAGTCTTAACACGATACTCTGTATATATTTACTTCTCCAGAAGTGCAAAAAAATTTCAAGCAAAGAAATTGATTTTTATAACATTACTATAATCTTGAAAGAAGGTTTAGAATTTGTCTACTTATCCTGTCAATTCTTGAAGAAAAATATCATCAGACAAAGCTATCGGCGTTATTTAAAATCCCTGATGCCTACATGTTTGGACTTGAACAGGCAGGATGGTAACTTACACTTCTAGTTTTACAAACATCAACTTCCTTGTGTTATTTAGGCTCTTGCTGAAGCAAGATTAGCAGAAGTAACTCATGACCTCTCACTGATTCTACTCAAGCAAATTCTTAAATCTATCTAATCTATGTACATAAACAAAGATGCCAGAAGGGCTTATTAAAGAACCTCCTTTTACAAAACCCTCAGTGCTTAAAAAGCCTGCTGGTACTAACATCATGTTTTTCAACTGCTCTTAAAAACGTGGCATTATAATTTGCATTCAAGAGACAAAGATTACGTACCAGATACTAGTAAACCCTACGTTGATATAAGCCTCAGAACTACTAGCAAATTGTTAAACTGAAGGACAAAGCCTGGTACCTGACATATGTTAGTTTTATGGGAATTCTGTTAAGAAACTTGATTATACATGTTGTGATGAAAAAGCAACATGGCATTTGTCTCTTAATGTGCATTTAACAAACGCAACCATCAGACTGTTAGTGGTGCATTGCTTTTTTTTTTTAGACAACTGTCTGGGCCCTGAGGGCACACAGAGGCCTTAATGTCCCTGCTTGCCTCCCCACCCTGCTTGCCTTGCCTGCCCATGGCCCAGGAGCCCCATTTCACCTCAGTCTGGGACCATCAGTCCCTGCCCCAGTGATGCTGGGGGCAGATGGCCCTAGCCCTCTCACATGGATGGGCTTTGGACCCCCACTGTAGCCTGTCTCCAGCCCCGTCTCTGGTCCCATCAGCTTTTGCTGCTGACAGGACTCCTGTGATGGCCCCTGGCCCTGGCTCATCACTTGCAGTTTGGGGGGCTGTCAATGGACCCCGATGCCAGATCCTGGCTCTGCTCCATGTTTGCACACCTCGGTGAGGGCACAGGGTCCCCTTGGCTCATCCCCCTCGCAGACATGCCCTGCTCTTGCTGTTCCCTGACAGCAGATACAGGAACATGCTTGTGTTAATTCATGATTTTACATGAATGACGAAGGCTTTGCTCTTAAGGCTGGACATGGGGTAGATCTTCCCTAGTCACAGTGGAAGCTTAGAAAGTTCATATGAGAATGGCAAACAGGTGCCTGTCTTGAACTGAACCAGATGCTATTTTCCTATTCATGCATTTAGGCACTGAAATATCTTCTTAAACCTGGCCATCAATTATTTGCTATTTCATGTTTTTTAACTGACTAAATAGTATTAAACACTCTGTTTGGCTGAGTTTTCCTGATAATTTTTTTTTAAGTTCACAGAGATACTTTCTTGTTTCATTAATATTCTTGTCTCCGTTGTTGCTGCATCAAGAAAAAAAACAAACAAAAAAATTTCATAAACATGAATTCATGAACAGAAGTTAGAAATTGTAAGGACACACTCCATTTTGTCAGAACTTGAATAGCCTGAGAAACCTGTGAAGTATGTCCTCATTGAAAATCAAACCAATAACTAAGGAATTAAACAACTCATTTCTGCAGATATGCAGTCTACTTTTTTTGGTACACACTTAATATGCATAGACGAAACCCATATCATGAATTTTTTGCAAGTGATTTTCTGCTGTCAGTGCATCACAGAGATGCCTAAAGTAGTTCTAAATGGGCTAGCTCGGTTGCTGAGATAGCATAGTCATGTTAGCACAGACACTGCATAATGTACTCAGACCATTAGTTGTAATACATTTTTGAAGATGGTATATTTAGAAATTATTTTTGATAAGCTATGTGAACCTAAAGAATCTCAGTTGCCTCAAAAAGGCAATCCCATTTTGGAACACAACAGGACAGGAAGGAATATGATTTGGACTTGTGTAAAGAAATAATCGTATCTTCTCTAGACAAAAAAATAAATTTTATTTAGTAAATTATTATTAGTAAATTATTTATTTAGTAAATTATTACTTTATTTTATTAAAGTAAAACATACTTTAATAAAGCATAATAGATGAGAACCTTTGCATGCTGCAACAGTAAATGGAGTACACTGCTACTGTCTAGCGTATTCTGCTTAAATCAATAGAATTTAGAGGAAAAACAGCTTTCTAACAACAGTCAAACACACTCACCTAATCAATATCAGAAGTAATGAATTTACCATGTACCTCATATTTCTAAAATGATGTTTATGAAAGTTCAGAATTATTATAAACTTTAAATCAAACCACAACCCAGTATTTTCAAAAAAATTGTAGATAATAGATGGGAAGACTGAAGATGCGTTAAAACAAAAACAATGCACTCAAAATATTCAAACCAAACACAACAGTTTATATGACACAATTACATTAATGGCCCTATCATTTTAAAAAGTTCCGTAAAGATGTTACAAAGAAATTTAATGGAAATTTAAAGAAAAACAATCCTATATCATACACACTTTTGTTGGAAGTTAAGAACTACATTAACATTGTGCTTCATGTTCTAAAGAATATAACAATCTCTTTTCCTTAATTGCATTTTTAAATATTTCCTCCATCAACCACAATCAAATCAAGAAAAAACACAAATTAGTTTACTATGTCTGCCCAGCAAAAAAGTTATGTTTGCTACATGAAATGATAAAGTTGGCATACCAGACAGAAGTTATTTTTAATCTGTGGTTGTTTTCATTTTGGGGTATATTTGGTGTTGTGTTTTATTTTTTAAAATACAATTTTTATGTTTACCAATTTCCATATTTAGTAAAATGAAAACATAGCAAACATATTTATTTGTAAAGCCTTGAGGTCATCCTGACTTTGCCAGCTGCAAGAGCAACTTAAACCAAGCAAAAACTGAAGTGCTTTTAAATGTAAAATGTGCTTGCTTTCACATGAGCAAGCAGCCCGCAGGTAGAAAATGCCTGCCACGGACTCAAAATATAATGGTGGGATTTCAAGCTCTCTTTTCAAAATATTTGTAACTAAATTTGTTGATCAGAAGTCCACTGACTATCATAACGAACCGTATTATAATATGCGATTGGGACAGATGTGAGCTCTGACAACAGGATGACATTTTCCTGCTCACTTTTTTTTTTTAATTAAAAAAGGTAACCATTTCCTCTCACAGCTGATGTTATGTTGGATAATTTATATTTTGTGAAAATGCAGAAAAAGGACGAGTGGGGGATGACAAAATAACGATATCGCATTGCCTAAAGAACGTTTTTGGCCTGAAAACATTAAGATATGTTACAAGAGTTGCCACCTTCACTGTGAGCATTGCTGGCTTGGGATGAACATTTCTGAAACTGAAAGCTGTTACCATGTAGATTTTAGCCTACATAAAATTAGACTGAGTAGTACCATCAGTGAGGAGAAAGTGTAGATAAAAGCCTACAAAACTTCTAACTTAATTGAGAATATCCAAAAGCATCTAATCTTTCTAGGAAAGAGATGCAGGCAGAGGGGTAGCTGAGAGAATATACAGCCATTAGATACTGACAGGCTTTCCTTCTTTTCTGTGCTCAAGACAAGAACATCACATGATATTGCATTTCCAGTCCTGCACCACTGAAAGACTTCAGTCCATAAAGATGTAAGTATAACTTTTATGCCATTAAAAGCCCTTTTAACCTGTCAGCGTAGCACAGACATTTTTAGTATACACATACATTAGGCTTCACAGATTTGGACTATCTGAGGGGCTTGGGGTTTTTTCTTGAGCTCCAGCAAGAAGATACTCTAAAGTTTTCTTAGGCATTTACTACTCTTACCTGAACTCAAGACTTCTTAATTTGTTAATTTCTATGTTAACATTCATATAGTTCATAGAATAAAACAGGAGCCTTTGGTATTTATGGTGCCATATTATTTTTGTTCATTGATAATGGGACAGCCACCAGGAACTAGTAGATACGGTTGCAAATCAGAAATGTTCCAAGAATGAATTAATTTCATAAGTCCTGTTAAATGCAATTGCTAGAATTATTTCGGCTTTCTATTATTTAGCAGATGTTAAAAAATTCAAGAAACCCTAATCACTGAATTTATACAGTTCCTTTAAAACTATCTGGATAAAGAATGAAAACACACATTCAAAGTAGTCCACAAGTAAACTGCTAAAAAATGTTTAAGAACGTTTTTAAATTAATTAACAGTTTGAAATACATGCCTTCATTTCTGGATACTGACCTTTCTCCTACTCATTTGTTCCACCTAGTCAAACCTAATGCTGGGAAACAGATCACTAAGTAATGATTCACCCAGGTAGAAACACACTACATGGATGAATGTGTGTTTCACTACACTAAATTCGGGGTTAGTTACATATGACCAAGACATGAATTCCACAAAAGATGAAATTTTTCTCACCATTGATGAGAAGGAGGATAGCACATAATTTTATTCAGGATCCTCTCTATGCACTTTTACTATTCAAGCAGTATATTTAATTCTTGCATGGTTGAGAAAGTCAGAGACATACGGATGGAAACTAAGCAGCTAGACAGAAACCATAAAATATCAAAGGTACACTCAGGTTAGATCACAGTCTTCTATAGTTCTTTACTTTCTATACAGTACGTAAAAAGAAAAATCTCCCTACTGGGTCAACATTTTCATTGACTTCAGTGGAATAGCATTTCATCCTGAAAAATTAACATTAGAGGAATATACAGTTCCCTGGTTAGGTAGCCCAAGTTCTATGCACAGATCAATTTCCCCTTGGCTACCCTGTTAGTCATGCCTCCTAGACAAGCCATCAGTAAAAAGGTCAGAAACATTTCACTTTGCCAAAATAATTCACAACTGGATCTCTCTACCCCAACCTGTCCAATTCTTCACACTCTCCAACCTCATTCTTCCCAGACCTAACAGGCCTCAACCTCCAAATCCAGCCAATCCTCACCAAATAAATTTACATTTGTATTTAAAAAGCTGATTTCACAGAAACCTTAGATCATATAAAAAATGAACTGTTTAACCTTTTGGTAGTAGGTATTGGCAGCACAGTAAGAAAGTTTATCCTGTTTGACATATGCTTACTATGACTTTACCAGAAATGAGTTTTCAAGCAAGACTTCAAAAAACTGTTGCTACATAGGCATGCATAAGAGAAAATTGCTATCAGTTGGATAGTGTAGTCTCATTCTGTTCATTCACTAAGATTTTTTCTGTGGTTACACTGAGCAGGAACCCAACTGATTTTCTAGGAATCTGGGTATTCAGAAACTTCATATGAAGACAGATATAAGTTCAGATTACAAAGTTCAAATTTTTTCCAAAAATTATTAAACATACTGAGTATTTCTGCATTAGAGACTACAAAATTGATTCTAATCTAAATCTAGGTATGGAAAAAGTAAAATAGGAATATGTCTAGTCAGAGTGAAATTTGTCTGACTTAAAGTACCAGAAAATTATCCATGTAACCATGAACATAATTTTCCTGGCAAAATTAAACCTGCTTTTTTTTTAATTAATTCCAGATACTCTACCAATAAGGATCCACAGTTGCTATGTTTTCAATAAATTCCAATGGAATCAGAGTATCAAACCAAACATTCTCCTAGTGTTTGCAATTCTTGCATGACAAGGAAAAAGGACTATGACATTAAAGCTTCATAGCCAGGAAAAAGAAACTCCAGTATTCTGTTTTCATTTTCCAATCTGAAATAAATAGAAATACAAAAAAATCAATAAATAATTAATAAAGAACAAAACATAATATATCTTTGGCTTTTAAATCTATTTTATCTCCGATGCTTTAATTTTCTTCCTAAAACTGAAGAATAACAAAAATATTTTAATATTATCTTGTGAGATACTATGTACTGTATCAAGTACTCCAGTACATCTGCTGACAGAAATGGGACTCCAGGGGTCACCAGTAAAGAGAAAATTTGCAGTATGTGCTATCTATAAAAGTGTAATCAAAGAGAATATTTTATACAGTCAGAAATAACTTCTTAACATTTTGCACTCAAGCAAAACAGTCTAAGCCTATATTTTCTAACCTTATGATTCTTGACCAGTGCAGGTAATTTTATAAGAATATGTTAAAGCTACTGTATTAAGTCACTTCAGTAGAAGTAGGAAAGACCACAATCAGAGTAACAGTTAAGGGTACCAAATTAAGCATATTTTTATTAGGTTACCTCTTCTTGTATTCTTTTATAGGGCACTATTAGCATTAAAATAAAATAGGGAACTGAAAGAGTCCCTGAATGAAATTTTCTCATGATACTTCTCTACTACTGTCATTCACTATTCCCTCCCCGTGACTGAGAGAATTAGCAGATTTGAGGGGTTTTTAATACTAGCCCATAAAAATGATTAACATAAGTGATAGAAACTATTTTCACTCTTTTCTATACAGTGCTCCAATATTATTCTCATTACTCTATTTGACTAAAGACAAATACTTGAAAAAAACTGAAACCACCACCTCAAAAAAAAATATATTTTTGTATTTGAGATGCAGCATACTTGGTAAAGCCGACTATTCCACCTCTGCACCAGTAAAAAGCTGTTCTCTTCTTAAAGACTTTTCTTTCTTCTAGTCTAAAGTAACCTCAAGAACAAAAGACACAAGTGAAGATCCCTAGAATAAACTACTTTCTCCAAATTGTTTCAAGTCCTCTCATGATTTCTGTCCTTACTCAGTTATCATGCTATTAATATTAAAATGTATCTCAACTTTGAATAAGAGAATTTTTGAAGCAACTTTTATAATAAAACAGGATAGTTTTTGGAAAGTGTATACTATCAGGTTCCCAAGAGCAGAAAACAGTTGTGAAGTAGTTCTCCATGTTAAGAATAAATTTCAGATGAACTTGAGTAGTTCTTTCATGGCAGACAGGAAGATAAAGCCCAACAGTCCTTCCTGCCATAGATCAAGTTTGTTAGCTTTATAATTAATACCAAGTAAAATTAGCTAAGTCAGATGGCAAAACATGAGGAACCTAAGCTTGCTTTATTGTGTTTCAAATATATCTTGGGAATCACACTTGCAACTTCTTTTCTAACCTGACTAGACTAACTGGAGGTCAGATGACAATACATCTATATGAATATCACTAATATTATTTAATCTAGAGAAAAATGATACCTTAAAACATATTACTTCAACAATAGCAGGAATTGACTTGTTAGCAAGGGGAAAAGGATAGCATTAAATATTCAATGAAGATTATTGTCTCTCTGAATTTTTTTTCTAGCAACTGCCATTCTTTAGGAGAAGGAGATCCCGAATATCAAAACACTGTGAAGCAAACATGCTAAATACAGTTAAGTCAAGTCCTCCTCATGAAGAACTTTTGGGTTTTCAAAGATCTTCCTGGAAAAAATATCAAAGAAAAATATTAACATAGTTAAAGGGGAATTATTGGAGAAAGGTTTATTCAACCAAGAGCAGGCAATTTTTCAATACGTGTTTCACATTTGTAGAATACAGAATTAAAATAAATACAAATGTTAAGGAGTCCATTCCCTTGGGCTACCATATGTATCTGTTCCTTTCCACTGAAGGGTATAGCCTTCTTTAGAAAGAAACTGCTTTTGTTTAGAACTCAGCAAAAAGGAATTTTGCTTCAAGACGGAGATATTAGGCTTCAGCACAATATTAATATCAATACAAATAGTACAGGCTGATCCATCAGCTTTCCAATATGTCCTCATTTTGGTGGATTGGGGAAAGAAAATATAGGATGCACAGGTGCTTTGCAGATCAGCTAATATGAAAACCCAATAATTGTCCATTCGGAGTTAATATCTCTTTCTATTTACAGCATTGATAATTCAACATTCATTTTATTATGTATAATCCAATTTTTAGAAGACAAATTATTTAAACTAAATAATGAAACAAGAATCTCAGCTTTAATTAAAAAATCCATTCCTCCTTATTAAAAACAAACAAAAAAACAAACAAAACCAGCTTGCGGGGGAGGGGGGTGAAGCATCCTGTATCCTTCAGGAAGCTAATTTCATGGTTCTCCAGGAGCATTCTTGTGACTTTTGAATGGTTAGGGCATATAATATTCTCTCAGTCAGCAGAAAGGCACAACAGATTTTGATTTACGGCTTGTTATTACTGATTGTATGGACTCTAACAAATAGAAAATTAAATAATCATCTGCATAAACACTTACACTATATAGATGATTAAACTCTGTATGTTAGAGAGTTGCTAAAGCCAAAACACAGTCCAATAATCCAAAGCATTAAAAATCTCTAAAATCCTTTTTAAAAAGGACAATGGATGATTTCTTATAATGAAATTATTGTTGTTTTCTTGTTTTTCTTTTTTTTTTTTTTTTTTAATTAAATCAGCATCCATAGGATTCCCAGCTGGTTTGTATCTGCTATTTGAATTATCATCCAGATTTGCTACCTAAAGATTGATGAAGAAAGTACAACACTTTAAAGATCTACATATCATCACAGTGTTGTCTGAAAGGGAGAGGAGAAGGCTACAAAGTCTCTTCCTGCCTTGTGATGTAAAGCAGGTGTGAGCTAGAGCAGAAATAGCATGGAGCAACTTCTCCCTCCCTCTGCACACTAGTATGTCTGCCCTGCAAATACAGCTGTTTCAAGAAATACAAAGTGGACATTTGCAAAGCTAAAAACACTGCCAATGTAATGAGGTAATGAAATAATTTATGGTCTTCCTTATATACAGCTAAGCATATTATTTCAGAGAATCTTTTTTTTTTATTAAAAAAAGCCATGCTACCAAGGGTGAACCACCTTTTGAAAAGCAGAGCTGAAAAAAGGTTATTATTTTCCTGTCTTTATCTCCAAAGTAATGGTCTCTTCCATCCATTAGGACTTAAATACATCTGCAACCTCTCATTATGGAAATTCAGGAAAAGGGAACATATGAGTCAGTAAAAAAACTTGACAAGGTTAAGAAAACAAGGAAAAAAACAACTATGGAAAAAATGCAAACTGATACAAAGATTTCGTGCCAACTTAGTATCTGGATGACTCAGTATCAGTTGAACATCAATCCGCAACTTGTTCATCACTCATAGTTTTGGCTCCCTATATTTCTAGTACAAAAAGATAGACAATCACGCAGCAACAAACATGCACATGCCTATTTACAATGCATACCAGCAATTTAGCTGTATGGTGGTTTTTTCTCAGTTAGTGAAATCTATTTCTAAAACATCCACTTAATACTTGAACTGGATGCTTAAACTGCTATATTTTCACATATGTCTGACCAGAGTTATATTTAGCCATCATCAAAGAAGGCCATTACTCAGGCTGTCAGGCTAGTAAAGGCAACAAAATATGGCAGGAGGAGAGCAGATTTGAAGCATGACCCTCCTCCCTAAGGAGGGCACGGTGCTGACGGTAATGAAACTAGCTGGCAGTTTATGGGGCTCATGGCTGTGTAGTTGCCCTCATCTAGTTCTTCCATAGCCAAAGGAGAGAGATGCTGAGCAGGCGGCAAGTTGCCCAGTGGTCACAGGGACAGAGTGAAGCACCTCTTATGTCCCCATCTAATCAATGTCCCTACATCGTTCAAAGGCACAAGGTACAAACATTTTCAGAAGCTGGGATACAGGTAAGCGCAGCTGGCTTGTTGCTGGGGCAGTGAGTTCACTTGAAAGAGGCCACCATGCCAACGGGTACAGGAGGGAGGACAGAGAACAGCAGCTATTCTGCTTCAGCAAAATTTTACTATTCATTAGATGAAGGCAAAATAAAGCATTTTATCTTTCCTCTCAAGGGGCAAAAATTCAATTTTTCCAACACTGCTGAGTAGCGCTAAGATGTGACACACCTAAACTAATGAAGTCAAGAAATCTGTTGCATTTTTAAGACACACATTATCTACACTTGGCTAATAACCTATTCAGTGATACTTTGTATCACTGTGTAATTACAAACCTATAAAATCTCCATTAAATTCACACCAGTAAACATTTCTTTGAATTGAGTGAAATAAAGCATTTTGATGTATGCTACTCTCAGCATTTATCATAGATATTAGAAATATATTCAGTAGACCAGATTACAAAAAAAAGCCATAATTCCACAAGAATCAAATAACAGAGCATTTAATTGCCCCAGACCAATAAAGGAAAAACGATGGCAGAATCAATTAAAAATATATTAAACAAATGTATTTTAGGTGGCAGCACCCCACCTTCATTTTAGTGCATATTTCCTTGGGTTTTATGAGCTCGCTAGTTTTACATCAGAAACTGTGGGATATAAAGAGATAAACTACAGTCATTGTCTTATAGATTCCAACATAGCCTAGAAGGTAAAACCAACAAAAAGACCCCATATAATATATCATATTCTTTTTGGAGGGGACTAGAATTTTTCTTCAGAATTACTTTCCATTTTTTCTCTACCCACAAAAATTTTGATTTTAAAAAAGTCTTCTCTAGATGAGAAGCACCAAAATGGCTGTTTCCTAAAGCACTGAATATTTAAAATGTTCCTGAAAAGTCCTGATAAATGACAGGGATCATTTGTGAGTGTCACATCTTTCTCAGTCTCTTTTGCTTTAGAGACCTTGGAACCTGATCTTTTAACCGCTGTACGCCAAAAAAAAGGCCGTATGACAAGCCTAATGATCCACCCAGACTGCAGCTAGCTGTAAATTAGTTAAGAACAAAGAGGAGTGGAGGACTTAGGAAACCTGCCTCAGTCTTTTTGTGGGGTTTGTACTTTTCTTGAATGGATGCAGACAGATGTTCTAATTTCCCAGAGGATGTCAAGTCCATGGACCCATCTTCATTGTAACACAGTCACAAGCTACAAAATTTCAAAAGTTCTGGCAGATCTTTCTCTGATATGCTCTCTCCATTAAAATATTCAAGACATACAAGATGGAACAACAAGAGTTTGTGCAAATGGAATACCTGGAATCAAAAGGCTCCTCACATACATCCTCATGCTATCAATGACAGATGGCAACTTCTAGCTTCCAAACTCTCATTTATATTAAAATTGAGGAACTACTTTCCTTTTTTTAAGCCCCATAAAATGATGTTTAAAAACCAGAGCAAAAATCATATCTGAGAATATTATGTGTAAATATATAAACATACATAATTATTTACAGAAATATACACACATTCAATCAATGAAGGACCTGTAACTTTACCCAGTAACAAAATACCTGCAAAATCATGATTTAGTAGCTCAGCACAAATATTGAACACTGAATACTCAACCTTCACAAGGAAATATTCACAAACAATTTGATTACATTGTTTTACTGAATACATGTAGGGAAAATAATCAATTAAACAATTCATATATGTTGCACTCAGGAAAAGAGGCCACATTTGACAGACACACAAGTATCCTGAACTATTCGTGCAGACATCATTAGAATTTAAAACAGAAAATACCAACATGTCAACAAAAAAACCATGAATGAGCCCCAAAAGTGCAGGGAATCAAACTCATCCATCTTGTTTAAGATCTTAGATTTAAGCTAAGGGGAGTGAACATAAGACTTTCCAGCTTTCTTGAGAAGAAATATGGCCACCTCCAAGCACATAGCAGTCTGCGCCCCTCCTTCCATCCCTTGTCTTCTCTCACCAAAAATAAAAAAAAATAAAAGAATCCTACCCGAAAAGTCCAAATACATTCTAGTAGTAAATCCTTTCAAAAGATAAGATTATGTCTGAAATCCGTGTATGTTATGCTGCAGAGGTTTTCAGCAGCCTGTGTAAAAAGTTTTGGCTGGTGTAGTGGCATAACAACTATAGGCTCAGCTGCCAGCTATGACTTCCTAGCTCATGAACGGATACATTGGGTGTCGATCACAGAAGACTGATGCCTTCAGGATAATGTATATTCAAATACCGCTGTACGGCTTGTTGACTATTTTATAGAGCAACAACAGTATCACTTCTAGCACAAGAAGGCCATTTTGCTCTTCCAGCCAAACATCAAGAAATGCAATTGCAAGATGGAAAGGGGCAGACACTATAAAGCAGATAGCAATCCAAAGCATTATGGTATGTAATGAAGAATATGATATCCTTGCCCTTTACTGTATACATATTGAAGCACTGAATTGCAGGGTATCTGCTGCTTCTTATTGATAGGAGAAGGAAGGAACTCCCTTTTCTGAGTGTAAAAATATTTTTCTTTCTTGTTCTAAAAAGGAATAATTTTTAATTAAGATAATTTAAATTTACAAAATTATCCTCAACTATCAACAAGAAGTAGTAGCATTAATTTGGATGAATACCTTCATAAGAACATATATAATTCATACTGTAGCTGAAAAAATAACTCTGCTATAAAATATATATATTCATTGTACATATATAATTTAGTTTTCTAAGTGTAAACATTGCAACAAGATGTTTTATCACTGATTGCTGCTCTAATAACATACCAAACACCAGCTTGGAAATTAAACATTCACAAGAATACAATTAAAATGAAACCCCCACTCCCAAAATAAAAATAAAAAAAAATCCGTGATAAATAAATGAATCAAAGAAGTATTCCTGCTGCCTTTGTCCAGTTCTTTTTTCCCATATGGTATCTTATTTGTCATATGGAGGCTGCAAAAATACCCTTTTAGAGAATAAATTAGAAAAATGAAGCATAAACAATAAAGCCTGCTCAGCAGTCATGTTTTCCAGTGCTCTGTAGGGTAGCTGCAGGAATTTTCCATGCTGTGAGTGTTAATGAGACCCTCCATAGGCACCATTAATACATAAAAGCAATCACCTATAACTCACCTTTTCAAACCTGTACTTCTTGAATTTAGTAACTGGAAGCAAAATAGGAAGTATCATGCAAATACCATCCTCATTTACTGATATGCAATCATTAGCCAAAAAGGGGATGACAACAGAAAAGTTACCACAATACATAAATGCTTCAATAATCAAGCACGGAGTCCAGAATGACTTGGAAAACATGTACTGTTTTGAAGACTACAAAACTGTCCTTAAACATATGGTTTTCCTGATGGAAGAAAACATACTTACAGGAATTACTAATTAGCTAAAACTGGCTGGATTCAAGATACTTAGATACTTAGAACAGAATGGGTATCTGACCAAACTCTATAATGACAGTAATCTGGCATGAAGAAAACTTACAAATTTTATACAGTTTATTTCCAAGTTGTGGTTTATTTTTTATAACATTTATTTAAATGAAAGCAGGGAAAATTTGAAAATTTCCACATGGATGCCATGGAAGTTCTGACAGTTGCCAACATGAGGCAATTGTCACTAACCAGTACCTCACGTGAGCAAGTTTCCAAACCAGGCGTGGGACTTCAGCCAAAGGCAGCTCCACCAACCTGTGAAGGACCTCAAGCTTTTGGTAGGAAGTCCCTCATCTCTATTCCATTTCTGAACTGCTAACCCCCTGTGCGAAGACAAGTGTGGGGTCTGTCAGTCCCTAATACTTGACAAATTTTAAAGTGAAAGAATATTAGTTCATTCTGCCAAAAATGCACAGCTTAGGATATTACTTGCTATATGTAGTGACAGAAATATGAAACAATAACATGCCTGATAGCTATCTTGCACTCTAGTCTGGGTTCAAAGCGATTTCTCTGTTCCAGTTACTGGCAAGTTGCTACATAATTTGAAGAGATACCCAGAAATGAGATGCATTTTTTTCAATAAGACCCACCTCTTCCACAAAATGGACACTGACTTGCCATAAAAGCTTGCTTTAGGTCACCCTTTCTCAGCTGCGTTTCTGCTTCCGATGACATAAATGAACCCTTGGGTTTCCTACAGTTCTCACTACCAATAACTGATTCAGTAGGACATCCTGTATCAACGCAGTCCTTTTTTGGTACAGTACTATCCATTGCCAGGTAAAGATACTTGTTTCAGTAGTATTACCTGCTGGATGAGCCCAAGCATGTACTTTGGGCTGCAGTTCTAAGCTGAACATACCAAATACATATCAAAGATATCCCTCAAAGCCAGCTTTGCTAGAGGTTAGTTCTGGCCCTTCCCTACCCTTTTTCTGGCTCTGATGCCCATCGGGCCCATCACTGAGTAATTTCAGCATGCTAAGTTATCAAAGGCACTTTTATTCTGGTGGCCAGGTTAGCTTCCTGATGCCTTACTGTGCTGCAACAGCTCCATCGGTATCTGGTGTCAACTGAAGCATTTAATCAAAAGAGGGTAGTAAGTGAACAGGGTGAAAGAAGAGGGCAGCCAGCAGTTAAATGGGCTTGGCTGCTACCACACTTATTTACACAATGAAATGCACTTCCTGAGTGCATTTCACTTTCATAGAACTGAAAAATCACTGTGGCTGTACATGAGATTTTCATCCTTAAATAAAATAAGATTTCAGAAATACTCATTATGCAAACACATAACTGACAATAAGAAATGCACCTCAATAGCTCTTCACAGAACCAAAATATGATGATGGACAAACTTGAGAATGGTAATTTATTTGAGATAAATGATCTATAAATGTGAGTTGCTAGAATGGGGGGCACCATGAGAGCAGCCATTTTCATCAAAGACTAAAATTTCTTTTGCTTCCAATTTTAGACTGGAGTATCACTAGCAAGGAGTCACATACTGGTATTTGGTAGTTTCAGTGAGTGGTTCACATAACTGAAATATCATTTCCTCTCATCTGGATTCCATCAAATAACTTAGAAAAAAAGTAAATTCCATCACTGTTCATGTTCCCAAACAGCAGTAGCTGAACTGCAGTTTTCAAAGGCAGAAGGCTTTATACACTATCCCAGTGGCATGTTAAACCACTGTGTCAATTACTATTGTAATCTACATCATCTACTACATCTCCCTCACTTTCTTTTTTTTCTCTCTCTCCCTCTCTCTGTTTTTAATGAAAAAGTGAAATACTGCTAGTGCCTGCCAGACAGGAAATTAGCTCAACATTAAGGACAAGTAAAATTGCACTAACACTCACTAAAAAGAGCATAGCTATTTTCTGAGTTTTTCTTATTACTTTTCTACTCTGCTGCATAGACATTTGACTAAACCAATAAATAAGCAAAGTTCAAAACAGCCTGAACCAGAGCACAGCAAAGTCAAGGGAAAACGTCTCAACATATTTAAATTTAGATGTCTGCCACAAACTCCTATTTCAAAGCAACTTTGAATTACTGTCAACATCAGTGGTACAACTGTTATTACTATAAGAAGCTCATTGCCACAGGATGTTTTACAGACCAGAAGTCTGAACAGGTACAAAAGGGGTCACCAGAAGTAATGGAGGATGGATATTAAATTAGATCAGAGGTATTAAACAAAACAATACAAATGCAACCTGTGTCTCAGACAGTCCCTGAAATCCTATCTGTTAGGAGCGAGATTCACCAGGGGGAGAAACACATGATTCTTCTTCCATATGTTATAGTTTGGGCAGATTGATGGGAGTTTGTTTTGTTTTTAAATACTGTTTATATCTTCATTCTGTCAAGAAAATTCCTTATTTCTTAAAACCCACTTACTGCAAGGAAAAAATAAAAGTAACCAAGACTGACAAAAATAAATGTGAACCCCATAAAATGCAACATTTGTGATGCTTTCTTTTTTAGTTATGTTGGTTTTTCATTGATTGTTAGTGATATGGCACAAATAAATGGGGCATTCTGCTAGTAGTAGACTTTTTTCCCCTTGTAACAGATTCAGTAAATAATGTTCCACATACTGTGACACCAAAAGCGCTGGTGCTCTTCATCTGTTCTAACATTGTTTCAAAGAATTATACTCAAACATCAAAGGTTGTTTTTCTCGACCCAAATTTTGCACAGATATAAACTGCTATGGTAGATTAACCTCAACATGTCAAGTTATATACATGAATCATTAGGTTTTATTTAGTGGACATTTCTAAATATCAGCTTTCAGTGAGGTCTGTGCTGATAATTTTTTCCCTGTAATTACCCACTGAATTTATTTGAACTCATTTATTGCTAATTTGTCAAAGTAAAGAATGACACTAGAATCAGCAACTTTATGCTAAATTGTACATCCATTTAACGTCTATGAATGCTGACCATGGAACTATATTTCTTGTGCTCCAACAAACCATATTGGGATGAGTTTCTCAGGACTTCAGTCTTAAAAGCACCATCGATAGCAATATATGTTTAATCTCCCTCCATTCACAGGTATATAATATAAATTTTATAGATCAAACATTACTTTTCACTTAAATTATGGCTTCTGTGATGGGCATGACCTACTTCATTGTGTGTTCTTAATTGCCTATTTGGTCTCTTCAAGTAGAGTGAGTCAGGTAAAACCATCTGGAGCCAGGAGAAGATTGTGCCTTCATAGTGACCAACTGAGCACCGAGGGACAGAAGGTCCCAAAGGCAGCGAGGCATGGCAGAGCAGTGAGTGCCAAGGGGAGCAGGGCACATGCAACCAGGCATCAGAGGAGAAAGAAAATTAGTAAGGATCAGAGGGGATGATTCAGAATCTTCTTCATCCCAGAAAGCCATGCAGTAGTTGAAACCAAGCATGGGATGAATGAAGGACCTACTTGCAAGGACTCACTGTACATGGGAAGAGTAATATTGAAACTCTGTTTATTCTGTTTTGCCTAACCTAGCCATGTGAAGTTTTTTTTCTCTGTTTAAAAATAATTATCCAGCATAAACTGGTTTTATGAGTTTAAAAATCTGTGGTCTTCTTCAGGAGCTCCCCATAAAGAGAAGGTCAAGGCAGATTCTCTTCAAAGCTCTGGCCTTCTCAGGGAACCACAAGAGCTTGCTAGAATTCAGCTGCCAAATCTCATTTCATTAACATGTCAAGATTATATTTTTATACATTTTGTAGATTTACAATTTATAGATTTACACAATTTATGGAGAGATGCTTTACATAGAGATTTAGAAAATTTACAAAAATAATTTTATAGATCTATAAAATTTACAGACAAATCTTCTTGAGGAAAATGAGAAAAGACCCTTTTTATTTATTTGATACCTAACACTTATGCCAGCTATACTTACCAGGGAGAATGAATTTCAGTTTATGTTAAATTTTCTCATTCTCCAGAATTTGCCCAGTAGGGATTATCTCTATATCTGAGTTAATGGATCAATGCTGAATGACAAGAAAACAAAATATATAGTCATCCAAATTTCTATTATATTCAAATGAGATACAAAAAAGTTATGATTATGATTAAGATTATGATTACTCTTTGTAGACAAGGTATCACTCAGATGGAGAAGGACTAACAAGAATGCCACCTGAAAGCTAAACAGAGAGGCAACAAAAGTCTACACATACCACTCAAAATTACATAGCAAACATAAAGCCTCTAAAAATGACAAAAGTATATAGAGTGAGCTATAACTGATGTTCATTGAATAACTAGAAGAAAGTATGAGTGCAGGTCAACTTTCTAGCTCTAGAGGAAGAGTTTAGATACTCAAGGAATCTTCAAAGTGAATCTGAATCTACAAGCATATAATGTGGGAAAATAGGTTAAGAACAGGCAGTAGTACTATTTTTAGGCACAAAGGAAATCTAAGAATATGTGTACATGTGAATCCCAACAGAGAGGGAGCAATGTCAAAAAAATAAAGAGACTGAACACTCAGATAGAATAAATGCTTTTGCCAATATGTGAAATAACTGAGAACTACAATGATAAAAAAAGCTCTAAAAAATACTCCCATAAAAGAAAAAGCTACCCCACAAGTTAGAAGGACAAATAATCTAATAGTTTTTTTCCATAATTTCCATTAATGATAGAAATTGCTGAAAAGAGAATAATTTACCTATCACACTGGAGTTTTGTGAACAGTGCTTAATGTTCATTAAGTGCTCCAAAGCAAAAAACTGCTGCTCAGACACTCATATTGTTATTAAAATGCTTCTAACAGACTGAAATAACAAAATGGTTGAAGGCTCTCAAGTCAGATGACCAGACCTCCTAGTTTTGGGGTCAGTCTCAGAGTCCAATCATGTATTTATTTGTAGGTTTTAGTATTAGCTTATGTACAATCATAGAATCTCACAATCATAGAATAGTTTGGGTTGGAAGGGACCTTAAGGGTCATCTAGTCCAACGTCCCTGCAATGAGCAGGGACATCTTCAACTAGATCAGGTTGCTCAGAGCCCCATCCAACCTGACCTTGAATGTTTCCAGGGATGGCGCATCTACCACCTGTATGGGCAACCTGGTCCAGTGCCTCACCATCCTCATTGTAAACAATTTCTTCCTTATACCTGGCCTAAATCTACCCTCTTTTAGTCTAAAACCACTACCCCATGCCCTATCACAACAGGCCCTACTAAAAAGTCTCTCCCCATCTTTCTTATAAGCCCCCTTTAAGTACTGAAAGGCCGCAATAAGGTCTCCCCGGAGCCTTCTCTTCTCCAGGCTGAACAACCCCAACTCTCAGCCTTTCCTCATAGGAGAGGTGTTCCATCCCTCTGAGCATTTTTGTGGCCCTCCTCTGAACCTGCTCCAACAAGTCCATGTCTTTCCTGTGCTGAGGACTCCAGAGCTGGATGCAGTACTCCAGGTGGGGTCTCACCAGAGCAGGGTAGAGGTGCTGAATCACCTCCCTCAACCTCCTGGCCACGCTTCTTTTGATGTGGTTGGCCTTCTGGGCTGTGAGCACACATTGCCGGCTCATGTCCAGCTTTTCATCTACCGGTACCCCCAAGTTTTTCTTCCCAGCGTGGCTCAATGTACAATATACTCATCCTCTTCTGTTTCCATCCTTCTTCTCCTTGTATTTCCCTAATAGTTCTTCAGTTCTGCTGATTTGGGGCCCAGCTCTAACAGAGTAAGTCACCACACAATTACATAATTTTTCCTATCTGTCCAGCAGCCTCCTCCAATTCGTAACAAAACAAAACCTCTGAATTACCAATCTCATTATAGTTTAGTTTAAGAAAGTAAGGATAGTCCACCTAAACTAGTATCCTGTCTGACAGTGTCTAAAAAGGGATGTTTAGTGAAAAGCATAATAACAGGGTAGCTGTGTATTCAAACTACCCTAGAAAATGTTTCTAGCTTTGAGCAATTTTCATTCCAGAGAATCGTGAGCCAAAAGTGATATCTTTATATGTTGGATTTCTTCATGAAGTAAAAAAGGAATCAACTCTGATATGATTGCATTGCCTTTCTCCACAGATTCACCCTTTTGAAAATTTCCTTTTAATTTGTTGAATAATTTTCACCTAATTTAGCAGAGGAGTATGAAGTGTCAAAGTATTAAGCTTCACAGTGTTAAGTTTTTGGAAATGTAAGAAAAATCAACAGCAGGGGAAAGGAGATGTTTAAATTAATGACCCTCATGAGAAAAGACTATCAAGTGACTGTACTCATTCGCTGTTCCGCATGGCCCATGCTGTGGCGAAATAAGCCATGGCATATTTCTGCCCCTTCCACAGCCCTAGGCAGGAATTCACAACACAGCGGTGGGTATTATACAACGTGTTAGATGGAAACTAGAAGTACTATGGGGTGACGAAGCAGTGGCAACCTGGGGAAGACATGGAGTTGTTGCTGTGGTAGACAGTAGAGGAAAGAACTGAGCATACCTCAGTGGGAAGGATAATGTGGGGAAATGGGGAGGAAGCTGAGATGTCTAGAGGGATATATCGTAACTTTGCAGGAAACCTGGCTTCTAGCTCAGTGTGACACCTGAGCACAACAAAGACAAAGGCCTTCCACTCAGTCTACAGTGGAAAAAGTAGAAGACATCTGTGTTGAAAGGAGAAGGGAAGGAAATCAAAATAAAATGTAGTAGTGGCATAATGGAGAAGGCAAGCACTCTGTACAGTAAGACAGTTCCAGAGATACATTTCCGGACTATTTGAACAAAAAGCCTACAAATTCAGGTGGATGGAAGAGAAAAGTACTTAAAAGCCAAATTCTTCATGTTAAGATTTTCTGTCTGTTGCAAGGCTTTAGCGCTACTTTGTGACAATTTTTGGAATAACAACAAAAACTAAAATACCAACTAAAATAACAATCTCCTTCACATTTTGTTGTTCAACAGTTGCCTGTACAAATGGCTTCCCCAGCATAAAGCATAACTATAGATTGACAGCACAGATGACAATACAAACTAAAATATCTCTCAGGACCAACTTCCAAATTGCTATCAGAATTTATCAGAAAAAAAGAATTTCTATTGAAAAGACATTTTTAACATTTCATAATTTGTTTTCATTCCAACAGGAAACAATAACAATTCTCACATAAAAGAAATTCTAAAAATATTTCAGTTAGAAATCTAAAAACGTAACCATTCTGAATTATTCTGATAAAGACATAAAATTAGCCCAGAATGAGATAGGATCAGCAAATTTATTCTGATCTGAAATTGATATCTTTTGATATAAATTATATTTTCCTTTTTAAAAACTTTCTCTTAGGTTTTAGAGAATAACTTCAGATCTGTATGCCATGAGGGCTACATGGGGAGTTCCAAGAGCCTCCAGATACTCTATGCCAATAGTTTTTTGATGACTAAACAGTTCTTTCATTGCATAGAACTCTTTTCATTAAAGAGCACAGTACAAAAATTTACATTTGTACAAATATGTACAAAAATTCATGCTTTCTTTTACAAATATGCTGCTACACTTGTCTAGCTTCCATACTGCAGATGTTTGCAAGTATGCCAGTCATCTCCTGAACCACCGCTTATCACAGGTAAACAAAGTGTTTGGGCAGAGGAAGACTCTTGGGACTGCCAAGACAAGAGATAACTCAATTTTGTTGCCTAACTGGCTCCCCTGCCTGTTCCTGAACACTCTGTGTGGCTCCTACATATTGCCAGACCATGCTGGAACATATTTATTGCCAGCTTTCAGTACTACAGAGAACCTGGAAAGCACAAGGTTGAAGTGGAGGCAAGAAATACATATACTGTAGAAGGCAGAATTTGGACAGAAACTCCTCGATGGGCTTTGCCTGTCAAAGGCATGAAAGCTTTGCAGCTGAAATAAGAGAGAGCACAGAGCCTCTGCCTTGCCACACAAAAAGCTATGCATGTCGCAGTGCTTTTTCTAGAGCATTCAGAAAAGCAGGCTAAGAAATGGACAATCAATTACCAGAAAAAGTAGCTTGGAGGAAAGGCTATGCATCCTGTCTCTCAAGACATTGAGAATCATACTTTACTATCATTATCATAGAAGGTCTTGTCCCTTAGATGTGGACAGAATTCCTGACATCATGCAATAATTACTAGCTTTTTAAACTCCACTAATACCTAAATTACTCCTCCTTATATTATTTTTCACAGCAGTAGATACTATACGTAGCCTTGTCATTATTTTTATTGTAGTTTCTTAGCCAACAATTGATTCCAGACCTCGTAGCCCAAACTGCTCAATACAATTTTTAAATTTTGTCCATAGTTTTCAGCCTCCTATTTCACTTCATGACAATCTCTTTTAACCTTTAGATCCTCAAGAGAACAAATCAAGTACTAAGCTACAAGTCACTGCACTGTTCTTCTTAACACATAATTGTGTGCATCTCTATAAATTATGCCGGTTTTCTGCGTTTAGCAGCATATATCCAAAAGCCTAGAAGGCCAGAATTTTGAGAGTACAATCTGAATCACCTTAAAGATGTTTAATTTTCATAAAAGGGCTACTTCTATACTGAATCATCTCCATAATCATTCATCTCTTGAAAACATTGTCACAAATTTCTCACTTCACAAATAACACTCAAAATGATTTCCAAGTTTTTTCTCATGTATATGGGAACTTTAAAACAATGTGATAAGGTTATCTTTCTCATTTTCTTGAGTTTCTGTGCTGTTTTATACGACAATGTCCTGGTTTCAGCTGAGATAGAGTTAATTTTCTTTATACTGGTGGTATGGGGCTATGTTTTGGATTTGTGCTGAAAACAGTGTTGATAACACACTGATGTTTTAGTTGTTGCTGCACTAGTCAAGGACTTTTCAGCTTCCCATGCTCTGCCAGGTGCAGAAGAAGCTGGGAGAGGACACAGCCAGGAGAGTTGATCCAAACTGACCAAAGGGCTATTCCATACCACATGATGTCATGCTCAGCATATAAAGCTGGGGAAGAAGAGGGAAGGGAGGACATTCGGAGTGATGGTGTTTGCCTTCCCAAGTAACCGTCACGCGTGATGGAGCCCTGCTTTCCTGGAGATGGCTGAACACCTGCCTGCCCATGGGAAGCAGTGAAGGAATTCCTTGTTTTGCTTTGCTTGCGTGTGTGGCTTTTGCTTTACCTATTAAACTGTCTTTATCTCAACCCTCGAGTTTTCTTACTTTTGCTCTTCCAGTTCTCTCCCCATCCCACCCGGGGGGGAGTGAGCGAGCGGCTGCATGGTGCTTAGTTCCCAGCTGGGGCTAAACCACGACAGACAATAATAATCTACATATGTGAAATCATATAAAAATAACAACAGATAAACTAAAAGTGATATTTATTTTGCTTTTAAATTCTAATAAACTATATTTTAACATAGTCACAATGTCATACTCAATTTACTAAAGGAAGTTAGCTGTAGTCACAAAGCTGCGTGTTCCAATAAGAAGTGACTCCAATTTGGAATATTAGCTAATAAAAATAGTAAAGAATTTCACATAATAATACTAAACATGATCACTGATTTCATGTTGAAGCAGCTAATGATCCACATCAGGAAATGAAATCTAAGAGAGCACTTTAGTCACAAATTTTCTGAGGTTCAATAGGTACAGCTGATAAATTTTAGATAACTTCCTTTTCTCTTTAATGAACCATGAGTATTTGTGTACTGAAATGATCTAAACATAAATTTTATTTTCTCTGAAAGAGGCTATTTTCCTAGCCTGTATTTGTTAAAACAAATCAGTATTTAATATTTGTCATATGTTAGAATATTTTTAAACTTACCTGGGTAAATAATTCAAAGTTTTACTCTTTACACTTACTATGATGTACATACCAAAGGTGCTTTCATTACAACTGTCTGTTTGAGCTTATTTACTGTGATTTTAAGTGATACAGACAGGAGGAATTGAAATCCCATTATTACCTATGGAATATCTGATACATTTTGGAACCCTGTCTGTATTCCATCTGACAGCTGCTACTGCTCATCTTGTACAAACTGGGCTGACAGAAAACCAGCTGCTTCTGAAGACTAATTTCATGACAACATCAACTTTCTATAAATGTTAAAAGACACTGCAGACAGTTTCTAAGATCTTCTGATGACAGAAAATTAGTACTATACTAATTAATGATAATAATTAGTAGACTCAACCAGTAATTGTAGTCTCAAGTAGTAGTAGACAATAGACTCAACAATTTACCAAATTTTTGATCAAATTTTCTTCACCTTTGGTCACATTAAAATGCACCTTTACATTATTTAATCCATTATTTAATTGGTTTTAAATGACAGTTCTGTGTTTTAAGTTCACTTGTTTACACCATGCTGAATTGAAAGAAAAGCAATTTTATTCAAAACCAGCATGTAGAACATATCCAGTTATTTGCTAAATTTCATAATGAACAGCAAAGCAATTCAATATAGGCTAACTAATAGTCCAGTCTTCCAATTTCTACGTAATTGCTGCATATTTGTGACACATAGTTTTCTTCGGATTTTTGTTCCTATATTGCTCTTTATAGATAATAAGAGTCTTTAAAAGAATGTGCTTGTTGTAAGCTTTACAGTCATAAATACCAAAACCAAATAATAAGGTCCCAATGCACCACAACTGGTGATGAAGTTCTACTTATCGGAAAAATGGACCCTTTCTGTTTTTCATGTTATGTGGTAAACAAGCAGATCAAAAAGAATTTTGCATTTTTTCTTAAATACCTTTTTTCTTTGGTGATTTTATATACACCAAAATATTTTAAAATGTGCAGCTTTCAATGACTTTACTTGAATGCCTGAAAGGGAAGACTTCTGACTACTTGAGCTGTAGATGTCTGATCACTGACATGGAAAAGAACTTTTACTACTGTTGGCTGATACATACTTTTGTTCTTAACTTTCTGTGCTTTTCTCTTTCAAACCAAGACAAAAGTTTGACCTCTGGATCTCATTCTTCTTCCTTTCATACCTTTCAATATAGGGCTGTTTGTACACAGCAGTTGACTCTTTTTCATTATCTGTTCCATCTAAATCAGTTTCCTCCTCCCCATCACTATGCTCTGTTTTCTTTCTTTCCTTGTCTGTCATTATAACTTCATTATAGCTTAGTCAAGGTATGTGGATACTCAAAGGGTTAAAAGTATTCAATGGATTAGCTCAGCTAGTTCAGGATTAATGACTAGAGACACCACTGCTGTACTTATCAATTATTGTGATGATATAATGCACTTCATTAAACATGGACAAAAAAATACCGGTGTGGATTTGACATACATAAAATATTTTCACATTTGCAACCAGTTTCACCTTTTTTAATTTCACGTTACATTTATCTGTTATATAGATATAAAAATGGTTTCAGTAAAAATATATTTGGAAACTACAATTTTTATTAATATTAAAGTCCCTTATGTTAAACTTGAACTATCCTTGGTAGTAATTTTTGAAACACTGCTACATTATAAACAATAAAATATCTAGCATGGATTACGAAGCAACATGGATATCAAATTTGAACTGCATTATATGAGAGCCAGAGACTTAGTAAACAAAGTGCTAATATATTACTTCCAAAAAGCTAGTGTTTTCTCATTCATTAATCAAGAGACAAAAATAATTCTGTGCCAATACAAAGAGAGGCAGAGTGATGTTATGAAAAGAAGGTGCTCATGTTAAACTGGGAGTCATGATCTTACGGCATAAAAACCCATCCACTAGGATTCACATTAAAATCATCGATCTAATTTCAGGAGACCTCACCTTAGACATAAACCCCATTGCAAGACATAAAATGTCACTGGTTTATCCTGTGAGTAATCCAGCTCCATCAGGAAACTGGATAGTAGTTTTAATAAAATGGGACTCATAATTTTTTATTACTTTTATAATGAATGCTTTTCAGTTTTATTGGCTCTTGGAAGGAGTAATTTAGCCTCTCTATTTAAACATGACTTTTTATCCTTCACAACTTGCAGGTTTCCATGTTGTGTTTCTAACATTATAAATATAAATGCAGATACTGAGGTTTTAATAAAGGTATGAAGTCCTTTTCACCAATATATACAATATCTGATTTTGAAAATCATAGGAAAAGGAAAAAAGATTTAATCACTTTTCTAGACTAATACAGCTAATGCCATTTTTGAGAATATAAGAATATAAGCTTTACAAAGTGGTTATCAGTGATCACACTGAGTTAGGTAATATATACTGTTATACATTGATTTCAGTGCTTCTCTTGCTCTTCAAATTTTCCTGGGAAAAGTATTCTAATATACTTCCCACATATTAATATCATGGCCCTTACTGACATCAGTGAGAGTTTTACCATCAATTACTTAGATCACAAAATGGAAAGATGGGACATCAACACTTTTCGATAAAGTGAACCAGAATACTGATAATGATTTCAAGGGGAAGAAAAAAGGAATTTCTGTTCTGTTCTTTTTTTCTTTTACCATGGTTTAAATAGTTAAGCATCAGAAATTCAAAAATACTGCTCCTGAAGTGCTTATTTTTTTCTAGAGTTTTGGACTAGACAGGGAAGATGTGCTCTGATGTTATAAAACTGTGTTTTGTTCTTCTCTGATTTTATTTGTTACAGAGGAAATGGGAAAAGGACAATATATTTGTACAGTCTGTTTTTAAAATTGTGAGAAATCTTTAATAAGTAGTGAAATTCTGGCATCACCAGACATATCTTAGTAAACAATTGACTGAAGTACCTTTGCAATCTGAAATTCTACTAATTAATTTATAGAAGGCAAAGCTGTCAAAGCTGTCAGGTATAGTCTCCTGGTATAAAACCCATGAAATCTTATTTTTCCCCTTGCTCTTTCCTGTATATCTGAGTGACATGATGTCAGTAAAGTGTTTATAATAAGCTGAAGAAATGTTTACAAACAGCTTAAGCTTTAGCTTTAAAAAAATAAACAAAAACTTCTCTTTTTCATTTTGTTATAACTAAAGGGGACATGACACAAAGAAACAGCAATTTTCAACAACTGCATGCATTTTTGCAACACTGAGGTGGCAATGGACTGGCTAGTTAAAGACATAAATTCGGGCAGCATTCACCACTACACGAGTTGTAACGGAAGTTGGCAATGGAACCTGATGCATCAATGCCTGCCACTTCTGAAATAATGGTGAGCAGCTGCATGTGCAACTTCCATACAGCACATCAGAATACTCTGACATTCATGTATGACATGAGAGCAGAGGGTCATTTATAAAGCGCTCATTTGCTGATTATGGAATTTCTAAGATTACAGAGTGAAAAAGTACATAAGAAAGAAAATTATTAAAATCAAAATTTAGTAAAACTTCACCCTGTTGGACTTCACAAGGAAATCCTGAATTTCATACTAACTTTTTTTCTTTAATTGTAGCTGGCTGAAATTTGGAGGTTGCTAATATGTTAACGTTACTCAAATAATTAAGCTTGGGAGCAATAGATTTTTTTTAATTAGCTATCTCAAAGCAAGTACCATTATAATCATCTAATTATCCTTTGAGGCAGCTTTATGCATAAATGCTTTAACATTCATTGCCTTACTACTGGGGGCTATGCCTCAGTTTATATACTCTACAAGAAAATAAAATTAGTGTTATGCACTGAAGAACATGCATGAACAGAAAATGTCAGAATGTCGAATGCTGCAATTTTCAGTCCATGTTTTTCTTTCAAGACTTTCTAAGGCTTAAAGAAATAAACCAACTTGTCCATTTAAATTAAATATTTAAAAACCCCTTTGTTTTTCTGTTTGATTTGTATCATTTACACTATCTACACCTGCTTCTTCCCCATAAGCCTGGAATAATGTCACTTCTCAGATGATTGAGCTATACAACTGTTAATGAGTAGCCTTTAAGATTTTCATATACATCAGTCTTATATTTAATAAATTAGTCTTTCAGCAAAACTACAGAAAAAGCCTCTTAGCTATTTTTAAGAATGGCTGGTGTATCTCCTTAGCAAAAAGAATGCTGGACTGCGGCACGTGAAAGGACCACCTAGCCAGAGGGGGTATCAACAGTGACAACACGGAAGCACACATTAGCAGCAAGCCCACTGCGGAACTGGTCCATGCTGGGGATGCTGGCCAATAACAAAGCATGCACCAGCATGTTTTTATTAATACTGCTACTTTCAACAGATCCAGGAAAAGCTGAACGGAATCTATTCATCGGTGCGACAATCAGACCTTCATGTTGCTATATACATGCCCTAAGAGGGCAAGTTTTACTTAGTCTCATTTCACTCGATGAAGGCTTAACGTCTTAGGTACGTAACATGGTAATATTCAACTGGTACCTGTTTCAAATTAATAACACAAACAAATTAACTCAAATAAGTATTTTAGTACTCACTTTGTATTTTTAAAGACTACATCCAATAATATCTTTATGAACCTATAATTTGACATAGCGTGATCATTTTTCTATATTAAATATAATGCTATCTATCTTTGTACTTCTTTCATACATTTTAAAAACTCCTGGAATTTAGATACCAGTAGATTTTAGAATCATTTAAATATTCTGTTCTAAGATTAATCATTAGACTAGCTATCGCTATTTTTGATTAAAATGTCATCTAAATATGAGAATTAGCTTTGGTTTAAAAAATACTTTCTTCCTAACTGGTCAGTAAAACAATGCAAATCTTCCTAAATAACAGATAAATTAGGATGTATATTTTCTTGTTCTCAGATCATCCTCATTATATCAGACTTTAACTTTGCTCACAAACTATTTGCATTTTTTTATTTCTTTCCTTTTCACTTGCTAATGAGTATTCCTTCCCCACTCCTAGAATTTTGACAGAATTCATTCAGACTTCTGAAATCTACATTCTTTTGCAACCAAACTGCCTCAAGTGCATTTTCTATAACTACCACTCTTGTGTTTTAATGCTAACAGCATGTTTTGAGAACAATATAGGGTACCAGATATACCTCACAACTACAACATGCCGGTAATCAAAACTATATAACTACTTTTTCTTACTGGCTGTTCTATCTATTAGAAGGCCCTCCCTGGGAAAAGTCAGGTCTAAGAGATACATTCTGAAAATCTCAGCACTACCAGGTTTGGAAGACCATAAGCAAAAATTAGTGTCTATTAATGTCTTATCTGCTATCTTTCTGAAATTTAACTCTGAGGACAGAAGAATAATCCTAGTTTTATTAGTTGACATATAACAGCTCTAGAAATAAAAGAGACAGAATTGTGATTTGTGGACAGAGAGCTTATAATACAGCTGCTATAAAAACCCATTAAAATATGTCTTTACTATAAATGTCTTTTCTGCCTAATACAATTTTATTCATTACATATATTCTACATAAAGGAAGGTGAACACTTGACTGTAATCAAAGAACATCTCAAATAAAAAAAAGGCCTATCAGAAAAAAGTTACTCAGAAGAGAGATCATTCAACTTCAAAATGCTTAATTTAAACATCTAATACCCAACCATTTAAATCAGAAATTTGAAACTACATATGGAGTCCATCAAGTAATGCAGTTTTTTGGTTTGTTATTTTTATAGAGAAAAATGCACTTTCTACTTCAGAGAGACCAATATTCTGCTGTTGTTATTTATATCAACTCTTTAAAATATTGAAAAACAGGTATACAGAAATTGTATTCGAGACGCAAGTAAAGCAAGTCAAAACTACAAAAGATACTTATTAAATGTGATTCTTGCATGATAATTATGTAATTTCTGTATTGAGTTAGAGCAATAAGATGGACAAACGTGCACAGCATTTCAAAGTATTAGATCGATTAAAAAATTTCCTCACCAATTTATCATAGCACCAGAAAAACTGATCTGGATCTATTCCATGAATGAACAAGTCTTCTCTTGATTCAATTTGACAATATCTTAAAAAAAAGTAGTTTGGATGTAGCAGGAACATGTTGTTGACACGTTCTATCTCTGGGTTTTCAAATAGAATAACAAAATAAAATCAATAGTAAACTGCATTTTGTTCAAGAGCCCAGGTTGTAGGCAATATTGCCAGGAAAAAAAAGAGGAGAAATAATTCATATCCAATTCGATTTAATTCTAAAAGATTTGTAAAAACAAAATAATGATCAGAATCATATACCAGCATCTGCAGCTGATTTTTTTTTTTTTTTAACTTTAACTATATTCAGGTGATATTTACTTCAGATATGTAAGCAAACCAAGTATTCTTAAAGTTTTGGTCTCCATAGTTTCATCTCTTAATGAAATAAATGTCCAAAAGCAAACATTTGTCAATGTTCTGTCACTTCTCTATTTTAATAAAGAATTTTTTAAAATCCCATATTCTGTCTTATGCTTTAATTACCCAGCAGAGAGAGAAAAGCTTATATGCACATCCATTTACATTCAATCCATACAATTGTCAAAGTACTTCACAAAAATAAATGTCTTCCTCATGAGAGAAACACAGATCTGTTGAGGCTGTGTCTGTAAGGCTTATATGCTTTACTGCATTTCCTAAATTTTGAGAAACAGCAGAGCGGCAATTCTTCCATCAACACATGCATAGATATCAGAACTTGAAAAGTAACTCCCTTTTGAAAACAACATAGAAAAGTTTTTCCTCAACATCTTGCAACAATTTTACAAAACACTGTATCTACTCAGCTAGACTTCCAATACACATCTCAACTGTGAATGAGGACAAATATCTAATTAAATAATTTCATTTGGGAGTTAAAGTCTGCTACACACAAATGCCTGAAACCTCTCAAGCTTGGTTGGCCAAGGTGCATGGAACAGGAAATAAAAGTCCTTTTCTGACTGCATGAGATGTAGATGTAAGATTAGATGTGTCTATTTTCATTTAATTTTTTAGGTAGCTGTCATATATAGAGAGACAGAATGTACACTGAAGACTAAGAAATATCTTTTTTTAATTCTTATTTTTAAATATATATTTAAAATATATATGAATACAGAAAAGTGATTTCCTGAATTTTTTTTTAAACTAATTGTATGATGTCCATGCAATGCATACTTAAGAGATTATTTTGTTGCTAAAGGTCAAATGCAGGTAACTGAAACAGCTAGAGAGAACAGAAATGCTGTAGTTTATCATGGGTTTGCCTGGAATGAAGAGCTTCTTGTGACTGAAAGCTAGCTCTTTTTACAGCTAAGCGTGGCTTCCTGATTAATTGAACTGGGAAAGGCAGTACATTGGAGGGGGTTTAAAACCACCTGCCTTAGATATCTATTCCACAATGGGACAAATTGCCCTTTAGGTGAGTCCTTCCTCTTTATAAAGCAAACCTGGATGTTTTTCTTAGACTACTTTGGTCACAAATATGTATTCAACTGGGTAAGGAATAGATATGTCAGAATAATTTGGCTACTAACTAAAAACACTATTTTTGTTAAAATGCAGAAACAAGCATCAGGGCCCCAAGCAGACCCACAGGCTCTGCTACCTCTTTCCCCCTCATATCGGTTCGGCTGCCCAGAAGCATGTCCATGGACATGGCCAGCTCTGATGGAGTGCAGCTGTGTCACCGTTGGTCCCGCAGCTGTGGGAAGCCTTGTGGGGTCTCCCCTTGTCTGCTCTTGCAAGGGGCTGGCTGCAGCTCAGCCTTGTGCCTCATGGCTACTGACTCATCCAGCCCCATGGGGCTCTCATTGGACTGCTGAAGTGGCCTCCTTTGATCTTTAATCAACATAGTATTTGCTTTTAATGGGATTCCTCACAGGTTTACATTCATGCATATGTTAAGAATTATACTGGATATGCACTCTCTGACCAAGTTCAAGCAAGGTTTGAGGTAGTAGCATAACCTACAATTCATTAAACTGCAAAACAAATGGTTGATTCGGGTTTTTTAATATTTTTATCCATTTTCCTCCTTTAATCATTTTCATTGTTAAGAATTTCATACAAAACCTGCCATTGTACTTCAGTGATTTGTTCCATTTTCATTAAATCCATATAAAACATCCAATTACCCCACTCCCTACTATTAGTCAAAGTAGTCCCAATTAATTGACAGCTTTTTTCCAGGCTGTATGTGCTTCTGGAAGCTTTACATCTGATGAAGTGGAGCTTGTCCTTATCTGCCTCACTGAGATTATCTACAAGCTGTGGGCTATTTGTGTCACCAGCGTAGCACAGGTTAACAATGACAACCACCACTAACAGTGTCCTGATGGATTGTCCTGATGGATCATTTGGGACCTCCTTGAGAGAGCCAAGGGCAAGCTGACAGATAAAAATCAGCAGCAATTGATTTCCAGCAGAATCTTGAAAATCAGAGACATACATCTCACTTGTCTCTTCAGATACACAGACTATGTTTCTCCTAGTGTGCACTGCAAAAGAAAATACCCATGAAGGACTGGTGGATTCACTCAATACTTAAAGAACCATGAAATGCTATATTTTATCTTTGAAAACAATAGCATGCTGTGTTACCACCTGTTTCAACCCACCAGTATGCACCCGAACTACTTTAATTGAAGTTGGTAACATATCTGAGGATGACTTCTTAACCCAGGTAATAGATGCCCCTACCTGAGGGGATGCAATACTGGACCTGATGGTCACCAATGCAAGTGAGCTCATCAGTGATGTCAAGATTGGAGGCAGCCTAGGCTGCAGTGATCATGCACTGGTGGAGTTCACAGTCTTGAGGGATACGGGACAGGCGAGGAGTATAGTCAGGACCCTAAATTTTAGGAAAGCAAACTTCCAGCTCTTCAAGGAGTTAGTCAGTAGGACCCCCTGGGAAACGGTCCTCAGGGACAGGGGAGCAGAACAGAGCTGGCAGATCTTTAAGGATGCTCTCCATAAAGCACAAGAGCTCTCAGTCCCCAGATGCAGGAAATCAGGCAAGGAAGGGAAGAGACCAGCATGGCTGAGTCGAGACATGCTGGTCAAACTAAAGAGCAAGAGGGAACTGCACAGGCAGTGGAAGCAGGGATGGGTAACCTGGGAAGAGTATAGGGACGCTGCCCGGTTGTGTAGGGATGGGGTCAGGAAGGCCAAGGCGCAGCTGGAGCTGAACTTGGCAAGGGATGCAAAGAATAACAAGAAGGGCTTCTGCAGGTATATCAACCAGAAAAGGAAAGTTAAAGAAAGCGTATCTCCACTGATGAACAAGAATGGTGACCTAGTATTAACAGACGAGGAGAAGGCTGAGGTACTCAACAACTTTTTTGTTTCAGTCTTCTCTGGCAACTGCTCTCCTCACCCCTCCCATGTCAATGGACACCATGTTGGGGACCAGGGGGGTAAAGCCCCTCCCACTGTAAGGGAAGATTAGGTTTGTGACCACCTGAGCAACCTGAACATATATAAGTCTATGGGACCTGATGAGATCATCCCAGAGTCCTGAGGGAATTGGCTGATGTAGTCGCCACTTGTTATGATATTTGAAAAGTCATGGCAGTCAGGTGAAGGCCCTGGTGACTGCAAAAAGGGAAACATTGTGCCCATCCTTAAAAAGGGTAGAAAGGAGGACCGTGGGAACTACCTACCTGTCAGCCTCACCTCTGTGCCTGGGAAGATCATGGAACAGATCCTCCTAGAAGCTATGCTAGAGCACATGGAGGACAGGGAGATGATTCGAGACAGCCAGCATGGCTTTACCAAGGGCAAGTCCTGCCTGACCAACCTAGTGGCCTTCTGTGATGGAGTTACCACATCAGTAGACAAGGGAAAAGCAATCTATGCCATCTATCTGGACTTCTGTAAAGCCTTTGACACGGTCTCCCACAACATCCTTCTCTCTAAATAGGAGAGATATGGATTTGATGGGTGGACTGTTCAGTGGATAAGGAATTGGTTGGATAGTCGCATACAGAGGGTAGCGGTCAATGGCTCAATGTCCAGATGGAGATCAGTGATGAGTGGTGTCCCTCAGGGGTCCGTACTGGGACCAGTGCTGTTCAATATTTTCATCAATGACATTGACAGTGAGATAGAGTGCACCCTCAGCAAGTCTGCAGATGACACCAAGCTGAGTGGTGCAGTTGACAGGCCAGAAGGACGGGATGTCATCCAGAGGGACCTGGACAAGCTGGAGAAGTGGGCCTATATGAACCTCATGAGGTTCAACACGGCCAAGTGCAGGGTCCTACACCTGGGTCAGGGCAAGCCCCGGTATCAATACAGGCTGGGGGATGATGTGATCAAGAGCAGCCCTGTGGAAAAGGACTTGGGGGTACTGATAGTGTTGGGGTTGTTCAGCCTGGACAAGAGAAGGCTGTGGGGAGATCTTATAGCAGCCTTCCAGTACTTAAAGGGGACCTATAGGAAAGACGGGGACCTTAGCAAGGCCTGTTGTGACAGGACAAGGAGCAATGGTTTTAAACTAAGGGAGGGCAGATTTAGACTGGATTTAAGAAAGAAATTTTTTACAGTGAGGGTGGTGAGGCACTGGAGCAGGTTGCCCAGAGAGGTTGTGGAGGCCCCATCCCTGGAAACATTCAAGGTCAGGTTGGATGGGGCTCTGAGCAACCTGATCTAGTTGAAGATGTCCCTGCTCTTGCAGGGGGGTTTGACTAGATGACCTGTAAAGGCCCCTTCCAATCCAAAGCATTCTATGATTCTATGATTAAAGGTTTGACCTTTGGAAACCGTGTATTTCAAGCTGCTTGGGGATTATTCACACCAACTACTTTATATGCTTCACTTGCATATGTATCCCAGGCTTCCTATATAGCCACTGAAGCACAGGTGCTTCTGTCTTTAAGCAGTACAATCACATTTATTATCAAGCCAAATGTATTTGATGCTTACATGGGTGTTAAGGGAGAACAGGAAGAACTTTAAACGTTAACAAAATGGCCAAACGGTATTGCCTGGAAGATAGTAAAGTTGCAGCAGAAGATGGCAAACTTGCAGCAGCATCTCCTCACAGAGTGACAAGTAGCATGGCAAGACAGAAGACATACACTTCATAAAGGAGTACTCAGCAAAAACTAATTTTTAGAAACTGAAATGATAGAGAATGTTCCCAATAAGATGTTGCCTTGTACTACACTACTATCACATGCTTCATTGGCATACTTTAGACATTAGAAATCAGACTGTTAATTCTATCAAAAACAGAAAGACTGCAGGCAAAGAAATGTTAAGCCCTGCCTATGCACTTGTAATTTTTCTAAGTAATCCAGACCATTTTACAGCTTTTTTCATAGTAACTGTAGGAGTCTAACAAGCAATTACTGTTCTATGGCATTAAAACATCTTCTCTAGTAACTGTTGAGGCTGTTAAAAATACTAATAATACCCACTCAGAAGAGAAGACTCAGCCTACTCGTAAAGCCTAGAAAGGAGTTCACTCCTGTTCTTCAAAACTAAAAGTAATAATAACACAGACAAGAAAGAAGTTTCTTGTGATTTTTCTATCCTCAAATGTATACTTTAAATTCATGTTATGTTTCCCAACATGCAAAAAGGAAACTAAGTTATTAAAAAGGAAAAATGTCTATGGAAACTCAAGATAAAAATATGGAATTGGAACTCTTAAAGATATTTCTATATAAAAGTTATATTCTTCCAAAATAATAATTCATAAAGAGAAAAAATTCTTCAAGATGTAGACATTTTGTTATCTTTGTATCCAACTACGTATTACTTCTGCAATAGCTGTTCCAGTATGTGACCTCATTCTCTTATTTCATTTTAAATCCTAAAGCTTAAAAAAATAATAAAAATAAATTCAGAAATCCATCTGAGTACAGGCACAAGCATAAAATATATTTTCTTCTGTTAAGTTGTTTTCTGTTTAATAATTATTTTAATAATGTCATCAAAAGACATTAATTCAACTAATTGTGCACGTATGACATTCACATGGTATAATACCTTCTGTTAGAAACAGAAACCACACGTGGTCAACTGTAAGAGCTCTAGATGAAAAAAAAAGTAAGCCAAATTGGTCCCCCATGGAGGGCAGAAATGACCACAAACTGAAGTTACACAACATGAGGAGCCATATGTGGAAGTTCAGCCAGAAAGCTGAATAGAGAGATTCCTAACATAAATATATTAATGGTGCAATCTTTAAACTTTATAATTATGGGATCCAGGAGATTACTTTAGATAAATATACAGTATCATGGGACTCAACGGTGATAAGAAATAGAAATAGTCAACATGCTATTAAGAGGCCTCGTAGAACAATTTCTACTGTGCTTGTAGTAGTCTAATAATTATGATGCTGCATAAAGTTTCACAGTAACTAAGGGAATTAAGCAAAAGGCTCTTAATAACATTCAGCACGTTTGAATAATGTAACCAGGTTAGGTGCCTGATTCAGAAATAGGCATAAAAGGCTTTAAATGGCCAAGTGAGAGCATAAACTTTAATTCAAAGACATACCCGAAGTCAAATCCTTATACAAATACATATTTGCAGAAAGTCTTGCTTGCCATGCCCAGTAAAATATGACACGACTGTTGCGACAGGTCTGTGTTATATACCAAGGCAGGCTCCGAAAGGCTGAACAGCTGAAGCACTTTCAGTGCCTATGTTCAGTTTAGCTGATGAGCAACAGTCAGTGTACTGAGACGTTTGGTTACTAGGGCAGTGAGAAGCCTTCATAATGGTGATTTCTCAGTGGAAACTGTCCAGGACTGACTGGTTTTATAACTGGGTTTAGGAAATTAAATGGATTATGAGGTATCCATAATTGTGGCCCCACTGTGGATATTAAACAATTTCAAAAATCTGAGTTTAAATTTGTACTAAAGCAAAGAATGCAGGTCACTATGTAAAGAACATTGTTTATACAACATAAACATGCCTAAAATATAATGTAATACACTACATTACAGTTCAAGAATATATTTATGCCAATAAATAAATATGGGAATGCTATTAATGTCAACATAAGCCTATTCACTAACTCATATTCAGTGTGAGATATCAACAAAATTATTGCTCCTATTTCCATATTTCTTAACTCAGCTGCATTGAGAAGAAAATCCTACCATTAAAATAACATTATTGCTTAAAGGATCACAGGTCTCTACCCTTCATATTCTTACAAAATTATTAGAACATTGAGTCTCCATAATAAAATATATCTACACAATATGAAGCTTTCGTCTGTCAAGTTACTATTTATTTCAACACTCTATAAAAGCTTAGGAAAAAAATAGAAAAACTAAAATGATGGGAAAAGCACAGAGGATTTTTAAAAGATGTTTTAACTTACCTAATATAAAATGGCCAGAGAACTATATAGCAGAAAGTTAGGGTGGCCAGCCAAGATGCAAGTTATACTCCATGGTATGAGGAAAATATAATTCTGAAGAAATCACTCTAAAAATCTTCACAATTAAATTTTTCATTTATTCATTTTTCTCGATAGATGAATTCTACATCTTACCTGTACAGTTAGAAGTTTACATTTGTAGAATGTTCCAATAAACCTAAACTTCCATCAATACAACATTACACGGCTAGAAAACAACAAAAGAAAAACTCAGCTGGAAATAAATCTCCTTGTAACGTGTTGTTCCCCTTGGGGTAGTTGGTCACTAATCTTTAAGATCTTTGTGTTTGCTGGTAAGCAAAAAGTGAAATTGTTACAACTTTTTATAGAGAAGAGGATTAAATTACTGAATATACAGTTTACACAGGCATTCTCTAAAGCACAGAAGGAGATACATGTATGAATTGCATCCTAGAATAGTGGCAGGAAAAGATGAACAGGTATCACACAGAAACACAAAAATAATGACCTTAGGTCAGAAAAGCCTGGCCCTTAACAGGGCAACATGTACATTATATTAGTTTCATGTGACAGAGGTAAAGAAATGCAGGCAGAATAATCTTGGTCTACTATGGAGGAAGAAATGTTGTTAGAACAAGTAAAGCATAATTGCTGAAGCTACTTGCTCTGCTCAAGAGGGTTGAGAACTTTCAGCAAATTCTTGCAAGACATCCAGGCAATTTGAGGGGAAAATATCACATTCTCACAGTGATGGCATGATGAGTACCAACAAAAGAATTTTCAGAGTTTTGCTGTGAATAAATTAAATAACCTATCTTATGGTTTGACTCATAAGGCAATCTTCATTTCTCACTCATTAAATAGGTGAAACTGAAAGAAGTGATTCCAGTTCTTAATTTTTTTCTGAAAATAAGGTATTTATCTGTTTCCAGGTACCTTCCAAAAGAGAGACATATGATAACAGAGAGAAATAACCACACTAGAGCCCCATATCACAGTAGGAGAAATGAGTATGCCACTGTCCTTTTTTTAACCTCATGAAATCTGAATAGAATATAATAACATGAAGATATCTGAGAGAACAGTAAGCTTTTCACATCAATTGACTCAAAGGCCTATTAAAATCAAGTTGCTTTTAGTCAGCTGTCACTATCCAGGTGAATAAATTGAAGCAAAATATTAGTTGTCTATGGAGCTTCATAACAACATTAAGGGAGAAAGGAAAACCAACACTCAGAACTTGCTGACCTCAAGCCCTACTCCTCCAGAGCATTCTGCCCATCTCATCTTACCACACAGAAGAGTCAAAGACCTTTACTGTATATTAAAATACATTTAAAAACTATGCACCTAAGAAAAGAAGTCTGATAACTAAATATCATGGATAGTTAGTATCTATGATATTCAGTACAAAGTAAGTAATTGTCATTACCTTCAGTGAGCACCATAAGAATCATAGGCTGCATGAAGAAAATAGGAGTATATAATGTTCAGAACAAATTTCTGGTTTCTTTTTAACATACAGAATGCTTAGTCATAACCACATATAACAATTTTGCAAGGTAGTAATACTAATAAAATTAAAATAATGTCTGCAGTGTATAATTGAAATAGAAAAAATCCTTTTTGTAGCACATTAATAACATAGCAATCCCTTTTAAAAAGTTCACAGTGGATTTTTTAAAACTATCCTGCTTCTTTTTTCACAATAGAAAGATTTTTCTCTATGTAACGTATTTACCTAATGAATAATATGTACTGTGGAGCATTTTGTAAGCCTGTGAAAAATCCACTACACAATTCCTCTGAAATCCTCTACCTTGGATTCTATATTTTCTATTTAAATTTAACATCACACTGTGAGCAAAATGGATGGCTGCTTGCCAATTACACAAAAGCACCGTGAGTGGAACCCATCATTACTTTAGTCCACTTTTCAGGGAGGAATAATTCAATCATTTTATATTTTGTGGAGCTCTGGATCAATTCAAACATGTAATAAGAACAGTTTTTAAAAGCATTCTTCCTTCAATTAGGAAGAAAGAAACTTTATTTACAACAGTTCTTACACTACCACTGAAGAAATAGAATTGTGTGCGAACTTGAGTTAGATAAAAAAGAATTTCCCACCTGTTTCCTCTCATGCTTCAAGAATGAAGACACAAGCTTTAGTAAGGGAGACATAAATACAGAAAAGTTATTGGTACTCTGCTACAAAAAAATATTTTTTCTTCTGATAGGATGATGATAAGGCAGAGTTTGGTCCTCAACCCCTGTTCTTCTTACTTTGCAGTGACTGTGAACACTTTCCTCTGCTCACACAGCTTATAAAGCTATCTACTGATGACTCAAAAACCTACCTGTCGCACCAACTTATCTCTTATGCATGGTTAATATCTCTTCTTAGGCATGCCACTGTCACTTTAAACAGATGATTCTCCCATCTTCACTTTCAAATTCTTTCTGCCGCTTTTTCCATCACTATTATGACTATTATTCTCTTAATCTTTCAAGACTATGGGCTACACTTTTTTCCTTGTTCCTCCTTCTCTATCCCCTCATCAGTAATCCAAAACATCTCTCTAGTATCTATCAATTTATTTCCACACACGTTTCAGCAAGCACTGCCATTCAGCAACTCATCACTTCTCTTCTATTAATAAGGTCTTGTTCTGGCCCTGAGCTATTACCTCACCAATCTTTTCTGTCTCAATGACATTTTTTGTGCAACAGCATTGTTGTTAAACCACATGGCTTTGACTCTCTCTGGTGGGTCCTTCTTTGCTGCCATTTCAAAATTTAAATTTGTATCACTGTCCTAAAATTTTCAAAAACACCACATTTAGCCTACTTTGCTCTGCCCAATTCCACCCCATCCAATCCACCACCGACTGGCGACATATTCTTCAAACCCCTTTTGTTAAGCTCCTCCGTCAAAGGCCTCCTCTTCTTTGCCTTCAAGATGCTCTTTTGTTAATATCTACTTTCAGTCTACATGCAAAACAGACAGCTGATTCATTCTGACACATATATGCACTTCTATCCAGTTCAACATACTCACACCCATGTGCAACTTGACACAGTTGGTGAGGGGGTTTATATCAGAAATGCAACCTGAGCTATACAAAGCGCAACATGGCAGAAGAAAGAAAAATGATGATACATACTGCTTTTTTAGCTCATTTAGAGTACATTCATACTGTCTGTAGTGATGAGAGTATTTGTCCACTCTTGCACCCACGTTGACATATTCATATATGATGCATGACAGAATTTCACTACTTCTGAACTACTGAAATAATATATTATGAACTAGGTGCAGCTGATATGTAATGTCTGCGATCACTGGCTAATGTGGGAAAAGTACCATTTCACCTGACTAGCTGCCACTCTGCCTGTTACATCTGGTACTCATCCTCAGCCTATTGATTGGATTTATATTAACAGCTTTCTTGGTTATTTTTTGCTAAATGCTACTCTGCAGTGAAGAGACAATATTGTCAATTAAAAGCCCACACTTGCATCTCTTCAACAACACATCACACACCTGATCAGATCTGAGACAGAGAGATACTGTGTCTCGTTAGTTTTCTAAATGAGCCCCATATACATCTTACACGTCAAAAATTAGCTCATTCATCAATAAGTGATTCTGCTATTCTGTTATTTCAGTATTTTACATAAGAATTAGACAGTATACTATTCTTCACTATCCTTCTGTATATTGGGGTTTTTTCTCAGATAAGAAATAGATCAAACGCAAAGACACTCGAAATATGAACACGACATCTATCAAACGTGCACAATCCTTTATTTATATGTAAAGATTTAAAGCTACATTGTGGGAATCATTCAGTTCCATTTTTATCATTGGGATAGTTATGTAATCCCATCTAAACGAAGTATAATTCAGACTGCTCAGCATGATTGGCCGTGTGCAGAAATGGCTAGATCAGAACTATCATACTTTTGCAGCTGTTGCTCAACCCATTACACAACCTGCAGAAGGTAGCATGGGAAAAGGCAGAGATTACATTATCACACTGCCAGCACCCCAGCCATCTCAGCCACAGAGCTAAGGAGTTTCGGTTTGCTTTTGAGAAAGAAAAGGAAAAGGGTACACTGAAATGGAGAGCAAACTTCTATAACAAAGCAAAAGAAATAACTGTAAAATTCATAAATGAAAATGTAAAGGACATTTCCTGCAGCTGATAAAGACATGCTGTTAAATTTCAAAGTGGCCTACTGCTGAATGTGAAATATGAGTATTAGATGACCTGACCATGGAAAATGCCCTTAACCAATCTATGAAATGGCTTTTCTCTCCAGATCATGAAGAAATATGTGCCGAAAGAGCTGTGTATCATGGAGTTGAATAAGAAAAAATTGGGACAAAGAATGAAAAAAAAATCCTAGAAAATGGACTAGTAGTTTCTTTTACCATAAACTTTGCTGAATATGCTTTAGGGAAACAGAGATGGCTACAACACAGTAGAACAAGGACAGGTGCATGCTGCTCAGTGATCATTCAGCTGAGCAATAACTCAGTGCCTTTAAGAAGCTATGAGATTAATGTACAGCTGAAGTACATCAGCAAGGAGAGAAATCCAATCTCCTCAGAGATTATTTATGACAAAGTACACCTAACTGAGGCCCAATTTGTTTGTGGAATTGCAGTCATTCCATTTCAACTAAACAACAAATGAATCTGCCTTGCAGAGGATTGGTTCAGGGTATAAAAGAAAACAAGGGAGAGAACAGATACAACGCTTCATTTACACACCAATTTACAGGCTCACTTACAGAAATGATTGATAAAGCAGTTTTTTGGAAGCAGAGAACTATCTGAAAGAGAAGGCTGCTGAATCACATCTAAAATTCTTCCTCTGTAGAGTGAGCAATTCTCATTTCAGATTTATTAATGTATACTCATTGGCTTAAAATTCATACTTTGTCTCATTATTTTACTGTTTCACAATTTACTTTACATGGTTAAATTGCAAGTTTTGTCAAACTAAGAAAACTAACATAATTCTTGTTTTATATAAAAGTAAAACACACTCTAAGATTAAATTTTAAAAAGGAAGAAAAGTCAGGGCGCTGTGTGGACTGGCAGCTCCCCGTGGGCAGGGGCACCGGGAGTGGTGGGGGCTCCCCAGGGCACAGCCTCGTAGCCAGGGCTCTTCCCATTGCTCCCAGCAAGGGAGCTGGGCAGCTGGGGGAGCTGAGGGCAGCTCCAGGCATCAGGCACCTCCGTGGGAAGGTGCTTTTCTAATGCATCATATTTAAATTTTATTATATATGCTATTCGAAAGCACTCTATTTGAAGGAGCTCACATTTTACATTGGATTTGCTGTGAAAACATCGAAATCACATAACATCGGCTAACATATCAATCAATACTTTATCACTTGGCTTGATTTTATTCAAAATTAAGTACATTCAATGAAAATTAAAAACTGAAAAGGAATTTTGATCGCTAATTACAATTTTGGGTCAATTTCTGCTCCTTTTCTCATCCTTATCATCCACAGAAAGACTTTTCATTTCTCCACGCCAAGGCTCATGAGCATTACCCCAGTCATCAAAAATGACCACACATCAAATAGTAAACAAAAATATTCAGGGACAGACTGGGCAACGTTACAAGAGAGGCACTGCTGCAGTCTTGAAATTAGAGTAGGAAAAACCTGAAATTGTTCAAAAATGGTAATCACTGGGTCCAGAAAAACCCCACAGGTCCACAGAAAATAGTGTTCACCAACTAAAAGCAGAGCTATAATTTTACATGCACCTAAAATGAATTCTCGAATTCCAGGTCTTAAAAACTACCAGAAATGGCAAATCAGCAATGCACATGAGATCTGCTGCTCAAAAGAAGTACTGAAAAAATACTTCTTAAATTAAAAAAATGTACTGAAAATACAATTCAACATATATTTCCAAGCAGAAGAGGCAACAGTTATGACAAACATTCAAATAGAAAAAGGCAAAAGGTCAAAACCAGAGAACTAGACAAATTTAGAGAATCTGTATTTGAAATGGGATAAATTAGCACCTACTGAAGAGTAGTGCAGAATGATTTACAAATAAATATAAAAAAAAACCCAGTAATCAGACTCTGCTTGTCCAAAAGCTGAACATGAAAAGAAGACCCTCTATCAAGCATGAAAAATGGGTTTACTCTCCTGCTGAATGAAAGTGAAAATATAAAGGAGAGAGAGGTTTCTCTAAGCTTCTCAAATGTGTTATATAACAGAAGTAGAAGAGGTGTATGGTACTTTTAATTGAGAACCTCCAAACTTTAAAAGATATACAATGACAACTGAACTTTGCCAAAAAAAGAAGGGAATCTTCTGTGCTAACGATACAACAATGGAACTGGAAACCTGTATGGAAAGAATGCGGAGTTAAATGAAGCCAAAGTAGAGAGACAGGACTCCCAAGATTGACCTAAATATGAGAAATGTATATCTATGCTTGTAACTAGCTCCCCAATATCTTATTTTTAATATTGTGATGCTTATCAAAATATCTCCTTTATACACAATGCAAATAATATTACTAACACCACTAAATTTAAAACAGTGCAAAAGTAAGTAAAAACAGAGCAGCTTATGTCAGAAAAGGTAAAGGCACAAAGAACCTGACCATCAATTTAAGTAACACTATGAAAGATGGTTTAACTTAATACTTCCTTGTTTCACCAATTATGCAAAACCTTTTGACTGTGTTATTATGAAATACTGTGAGAAGTGATGTGTGAAATGGGATTTCCTAGACACACCATAGACTGATAAGCAATATATGTTAGCTGTAGGGAAAATATCAATAGATGTGACAGGACAGTTTAAACTGAGGAATATATTTGCCAAAGATGTGTACAATTGCCTTTGGTTTAAATATATATGTCTACTTAATAATGTGAGACTCACTGGAGGATTTTGGTCAAAGAATGACACTTAGAGTTGTCATATAATCAAATTACACTATATAAATTACATGAACACAGAAGAAATGAAACATTACTAAACAAAAACTAACAATAAAATAAAAAAATTAGCAATTAACGATGAACATAGCTCCAATATAATGCAGTTACCAAGCCATTAAGGGAGGAGCATTAACAACAGGTGATAAATTTGGAATATTTTGGATATGTCATAAATACTAAGGAGAGGTGTAAATTTGAATGCTGCATACTGTCCTGAGCAGAAGGCTGGATGATTCTGTATATAATCTTTACATGTTTCTGTATAAAGCTCTGTGAAGCTCGCTGCCTGTGAGCTCAAGTTGGGAAACTATTCATTTCTTTTGAATTTGACAGTGTTCTTCTGAGTAACTTCTAATTTTGAATATGGCTTTGCAAATCTCATTGACGGGGTAGAGGCTTTCAGGATTTCATGCTATCAAAGACTACTACAGATATCTCAGCACATAAAGAGAATCTCTTAATGTTTATTTCTAATTATCACTGCAAGCTTACTTTACAAAACTTACTCTAAAAAGGAATTTATACTTGTTAAGAAACAGTAGTTCTTGGAGGTTATTTTCTTTGGCTTTAGAAAAGGTAAATAGAAGCATTTTGAGACTTTGTGTTCACTGTATACATGACATCTGGCTCAATGGCAGAAAATGAAGAGCCATTCTGAGTGGCATTATTTGTCATCCTACATCTGTAACTATCCGACTCAAAAAGTCACACGCAAATGTCATGATCTCCAATAAGCAGCAATATATTAATTTAGAACTAGTACTATCAGAAAAACAGAAATACTGCCTTAATAATGTGACAAAAATAGTAAGGCCCTTGATAAAACCTATGATTTAATATTTTACTTGCAATAATGCAAGGTAATCACTTTACCTGACTTTATATATTTTTGTCCTGCTATCTCCCCACCTATACTCTAACCACATACATTATCTTTTAACTTAATCAAGAAAATATTACACAGAGGATGTTTTTTTAACATATTATGTATCATTAGTGCATGTATTTCAAAGGGACCAGAACTTCTGTCTCTCCTGGTGAATGCCAAAAATGTAGATGCTTAAGAGACTCCTATCAGAAATGCCAGTTCTTTGAAGATCTGCTACAGACTTTCTACATGTCCTCTTTCTCCTTTTCTTCTTCCTTCCCCTTCCAAGGCTTCTTTTCATCTTACATTGCCTCTAAATTAAGGATGGATTTTATTTTTATACTAAGCATCACAGTTAAGTTGTTTATGAGACCAACTTGCTTTGGAAAATACAAGACATAAATATACTTCCATCACTCACTCACCCTTATTTTTTATCAGACAGCATAAGTTTGCCCAGTAGTAACACTTTTGAAAGTACAGGAGCAGTGCAGGCATCTTGACAGCCATTTGAGGTACAAACTAGAAAAGAATATGCCTAAACAGGATAGGAAGCAAAGCAATCAATAAACTTACTCCCTTTATTAGGTACTATAGGGTTTATCCACTCTACATTTATACCAAAAAAGGTCTTATCCACTTTCGGTTTTGAGTGTAGGGTTCAAGTGACATAGGCAACTCTTTGCAGTATAGTGGTTCTGGTGAGAGTTATTTCAGTTTTAATTGTATTGGCTAAACTATGGCAATTTCTTATTCATGTCTCATCTTTACCCTGGGAAAAAAAAAAAAATTGGACATAGTCTGGCATATGTTTGCCAAAATAGATCAAAATCTAATGGCTACTTAAAATAAAATTAGCTGATAACTTTTTTGTGAAGCTGCACATTTGGCATCTTTGGAAAAGTACATCATATACACCTAAGGAAATTCAGCTGACTAACCTGGTAAACATATGCAGTGTTGCTTTGTATTTTTCTGGTCCTAATGCTGTTAACATCATAGTGTTAAATTTCAATGTCATCATAATTCAAGTTTGCAGTAGCAAATATCTTCAAAATGGGATAACTCTACAAGGAATCTATTACTTCTCCATTGCAATTACAAGTAATTCCAAAACCTGCCCACTGAAACCCAGTTTTAAATATAGTTATGACCTGAGATTTCTATGCCAATTTAATTTCCGTGCTAGTCTATATAGAGCTTATTGTTTTTATATCATTATAGTGTTGGACTATACCAGGAAAACGATGTCTGAGGAAGTGGTGGTAGTGTCCCTACATATTCCTAGTGTAATTATGCCTTTTCAGGAACAACTTTGGCTTTACAACTCCCTTAAAAATCTAAAACCTGTTAATGAAGGAAAACTAAATAGGTTCATGCCTATCTCAATAACAGAAAGTGAATTCAACAGTTAACATCCTGGATGTTTTAAAATACAGTTTTGCATAGTATTGCATTATCAACACATGCTTACAGGCACATGCACAGAATTCATGAACTTATACAAATTTTTTGAAACAAAGACTAGCAAAATTTCGTACTGTTTTGCTGTTACTCAACCCTGTTTACAGACTTATCCATATCAGGACACTGTTTCAAAAAAGCTCTATTCTGTAACATGTAGGAACTTAATGTATATTGTTTTGCAAATCCCTATCACACACATTTATTTTAACACATACTATCACCAAATCCTCCCAATGATTCAGTCTTACATGTATGTAGGTTCTTAAAGCTTGCAGGATCTGAGCTCCTTAGTGCTTGGTCTTGAAAAAATCTTACAGAATATGACCAATTTAGCATATGTTTTCCTTCAGTTGTTAAGAAATTATATATTATTTGCTTCCCCCACCACCAATCAAATCTACCTTTCAAGTAATGAAAATTCCAAAGAAAGATGATTTTGACCTCTGCTAGTGACTTGTTCTTTTGCACGAGATCTACATTAGAAGAGTAAAAGGGCTTCCCAAATGCCCTTTTGTCAGAGCACTGAATGTATCCTCCCCAGGAGTGTACACTTCCTCCAATTATTTCCTGCCTCTACAGTCACTCTATTCTGCTTTTGATCCATGTTTATCTAACTCAGAGTACCCTTTCACTCCACTTGTCACTTACTCTTCACCAGGATTCTTTGCTCTTTGGCTGCATTTATGACACACCTAATTCATTGACCTTTGCAATTGTTTTTTTCTTGGTGCTTCACATGTCAGTTCTGAGGTATTTCCCAAGAGACGTCATTTCAAGCCATAAACTGTGCAGACTGTAGTCAGTCTCTGGACTGCTAATCCCAAGATTCATTTTAGTTTTGGTAGCACTCATACAGCTGACATAATGTGACAGAAGAATGTGAAGGATATCACAGATAAAATGTCTGTTAAAAAAAAATTTACAGTACACAACATCTTTCAGAGACCCTAACTTAAAAAAAAAAAAAGCAAGACCATAGCTTTAACAAAAAAGCACAATTAGCCCCCACAAACAGCTTTTTTAGTATTTCTTCATATTCAAAGCACATCAGTAATTAACAGATCTGGAATAATTTACACCAATATAACCAAATATACTTGCTTGCCAGATTTGTATCTCCTGCCTCTCTCTAATTATCTTTAACTATAAAGCTACCTTTTCTTGTAGGATTGTTATTTCAGATCAATAACAAATATTTTTATCCTGAAATAATATTTAACAAAGGGTGAGGTTTTTTTAAAGGTTAATTCTAAATCTTTTCTCTTTAGTTCATATTTGTATTCATTCCTGCAGAACCAAATGCATGTACAGATGAAATGTACTGCAGGACAGCATTAAGCAGGATATTGTTGAATCAGCATTTCACTGAACTTTGTGATAGACTGCTTTTAATGTCTTTTCAGGTTACAGCATTTAAAGGGCTTATAGTGTTCAACTACAGGATATAAAATAGCCTTTTTGGAAACCGCAACTTAAAAGACTTAATCATTTGATTTTCTTCTTGATATACATTCAGTTTTAACTACTTTTACTAATCATCTCTGCTATGCAGTTTGAGTAAGGAAATATAGAGCAAAAACTACATGAAAAAGCTATTTCACAGATGACAAAATTCTTTGAAGCAACAGTTATAGAAACAACTTATTGTATGCAAAGTAAAACAAATCTGTCTTCATGGAGGACTGTCAGAATACACAATAACTTACTGATTAGATAACTGATGAGTCTAACATATTGACATTTTGTAGCAACCACGCAAATCACTTAGTGCTCATCCAGAAATTGGCTAGTTCTGTATCAATGAAGAGTTCTCATCTCATCTGGTGTTTTCTAAATTTGTTGTGGATTCTTCAAATAAGAAGATACATCTTCCATTCAATGAAAAGTAAAAATAATCTAAGAGGCATTTTTTCAACAGCTTTGTAAAAGAAATATGCTCCAATTATCTACAAACATATGAAAGTTTAAAATTATTCAATACATCTGCCTTTCCTAAGACTACTTCTTCCCTAAACAGTTCTTCCCTAGACAGCTCCTCTTGTGTACCAGAACCAACAAAAGTAGTTACAGTGTAAGAAAATGGCTTCATTATGGCCAAAACTGTAGCCCCCTGTTGTAAAGTGGGTACCAATGAATGAGGAGAGCTGTGAGTGATCTGAGTACTAAAACGTTTCTATGGCTATGACTATGGCTTTTCTGACAAACTTAGGAATTACCTCAAATATATTCCTTCCAGCACTCCTGGCCAAGGACAACACATAATACTGCTGCTGCTCTGACAACCAGAATACTATTAACCCAGTCTGCTTAACCCAGGAGGAGATAAAGGTTCTCTAGAATAAAAAGGAGATGGAGCAGATGCAGCCTATCCTGCACTAAGCAAGCCTCCGATTAGGAGTATGTTTGACAGCTGTTGGACAACTGTAGGAAGTATCTCTGGCAAGCATGTCTCAACGAGTCTCTGAGATGATGTTGTGCTACCATAAGTTAGTCACTGCTTTTACAGCCTTGAGGGAAAAATTGCATAATATTCTTGATTTAACTTTCCTCTATATCCTCTGAATCATCAGCATTTGGTACTTAAATAGTAATTAATGAACAAATGCTAACACTAAGCTTCATCCTTCCAGCAAAGCTTGAGAGATATTTTTCCTTTTTATTTTCTCACAAGGCATTAAGATAGCCTATTAGTAATCAAACATACAAAGCTTATTCCAAAGGGTAAAATAAGTATGTACTGCTGAAAATTACAGAACAGAATGCATAGACAACAGTAAGACAAAGTTGATTTCAAATATTAAAAAATATGAGTTCTTGATATATATAGTACTTTGCATTTTCTTGGAACTTGTTTGCAATTAGCCAACGAACTCTCAAAATAAAAATCAGAGACTTAAATGATTTAGAATGAGAAATTGCCTAACACATTGATCAAGAGTCCTTTAAGTAGAAAAAAAATATTGTAAGATTGGCAATTATTCCTCCAAGAATTTAAAAATTCAAATCTTCAAAGAGAAAAAAATCATCTTCAAATGATAAAACCTTACACTTTGAACTTACAGTAAATCTCTGTTTTCATCTGGCAAAATCTGGACTACATTTCATTTCTTGTTCATTCAAGAATAATGCATGTAAACATAAAATATTGTCTGTCTTGAAGAATTCTCATCATTTATTTTAAAATTCTGAGTCCAAATACAAGGAGAAATGCTTTGATTCAAAATACTTTCTTCTACTCAGCATCTTATCAAAACAATGAAAAGCCATCACCATAAATTCGATACGGAGTTCACAGATAGCTGAAGAGTACTAAGAATGAGAACACAAGATGAAGAATGTAAAGTACTGAAATCTATGACCAGATCTAATGGAGATCTATGGTCAGAAAGGCCTAAGAAAATGTAAACTGCCAGTCACAAAATGTAAGTGTTTAATAAAATAAGAACTAAACTAAGAGGGAAAAGTGACAGTGTATGCTATAAAATTGTACCATGCATCAAGAACATGGTTGAAAGTATCAAACGTATCACTGAATCTGCACAGATGAGAATCGAAAGCAAAGATTGGACCCCATCAAAAAAGAGCTTCACATTTATAGAAGAGACAGTACAGTGAGGAAAGTGTTTTGGATAAGGTGATTTTTGGTTACAGTCTTTGTTTTTAATTCTAAAGTAATTCTATCTGGTTGGCAAGTCCACAGAATAACATTCCTTAACCCATTTGAACTGAATAATTTATTGACTAACTCCACATATCTACCTACATTTCTACCTATGTTTTCAATATTCTTTCATTAGTGCTAACTTCTCTGCTCTTAGTGGTTATACTTTTTTTCAGGTAATAGATGCAGAAGTTAACTTAGTGGAAACCTAAACCTGTTAATTCTGAAGTTATTAGAAAAGTTTAAAGAGACTAAATAAAGGTTTAAAAACTTTGCTCCTGATTACATGAGCATGATCTAACAAAATAATACCCACTGAGATGTGCGGTTTTTTCACTGAACACAAACAAAAGTAAAAGGAATTTGTTCTCTATAATAACTATTAAATTATTTTTAAGTAAAAAATAATTAAAAAGGCATGCCATTCTGCAAAACAGACTGATTTAGGTCCTGTATAAATTACACATTGACACTTTCACTGCTTCTCACTACATATGATAATGCAAATTTAAATAACCCAGTGCCTTTATTGGAACAGTCACCCATTTTGTTATTGTTTATAGCAACCTAATTTGATACACAATAGTTCAGGCAGCACGGATTTCAAATTGCGCAGAAATATTTGATTTTAATACAATCACAATCTTTTGTCCAACAAAAGCTTGTTCTTTTGGGATTTTACTGAAGCAATTCTGAAGTTATTCTATGAGGCAAATTCTTTCAAGTTTTGTATCTTTCACCCCACTGATTTACTTCTTCCTAAATTAAAACCTCATTATGTCTTTTTTTATACCAGTTTATCTATTTCCATAAAACAGTGAATGAGTACAGTAGGAAAAAAATGCATGAATACTGATTTTTTTAAGATCATCTTCCTGCTAATGAAACCAGACTTCCCCTCCATTTTTCTAACACTTTAAAAATGCTTCAGATTTTTAAAAGAATGTGGATAAATGAATGGCTTCAGCTATAATATGTATCAAATCCAAACAAATTGAACAGAACCATCCTTTAGAAATCTGGAACAGAAACTGCTATTCAGTTGTTTTCCCCTCCACTTTGTAGGCAGGATTACATAGACTTTTACTATAAAAAAAAATTGAAAAAGAACACTAGATCTCTAAAACTTCAGTTTCTTAAAAATTCTTCAATTGCTCATAGGGCTCTTTATAAACTTAAAAAAACCCCAACCAAACAAACAAAACAAAAAAAAAGACATGCAAAGCAAAACAAATTCAATTGTGTTTCCTGTCAATTTGCATGACATGTTTTCCTTGGTTTTTCTTCTGCCAATTTAAAAACTTTGAAATCTGCATGGCCTACTTTCACTGCCATTTCAGGCAGGATTCATGTCATGTACTTTGGAGATGTCTGTATCTCAGCTCGTCTCCTTATGCTCTATAGTGAATAGACAGAAAATGGTCACTTTTAGGACCCCATTTGTGTAACTTAGTTTAGATGTCTGTTTCAAAATGAGATGGTTTATTCACCTGGGAGTGCCCATTTCTCTCCACTGACTGTAAGAGATGTCTAAACAATAAGCTTAGATTTAGACATCTCCATTTGGCCAAATGAATCCCAGGCTTCCAGTCCTTCCAGATACAATCTCTAATTCACATGGCTAATGGGCTTTTTTTTTTTTAAATCCTGTATAACCCCATTTCCTGACAGAGTTCCACTATGGTACTCCCTGAGCTGGTCACTGTGGTAATTTGCTTCTAAACTCTGTAGAATATGGTATTATTCCAACAGTGGCATGGTTTGCTTTGTCTTGTCTGTATGTTTTCTTTTCTGATATTACAGCATTGTATAGCTTAACTTTCAGCAAAATTCAGACAGACCTAGGGCTAGTACTTTCCCCTCCTTATTTTTTCGGTTTCCAGAATTTGTATAGAAGTTGGTGTACTATTGATTTGGTGCCTTTTTTTTGACACCCTCTTTAAAGGGCAACCCATTTGGTTTTATTTCCCTTTTAATTAGTTCCATCCTCTGAGCTATACTGCACTAGGATAATTTTAGTATCTTCAACTGTCAGAATGTAAACCTGAACCACATTCTCTCTGTACCTCGCAGCTTTCTTACAGTTTAAAAACTTTCTTGCAATCTTCTTGATGTTAAGTGTCAACAGCTTGGTTTCCTTACAGTTTAGATGAGGTCACTCTCTCTTACATAGGTGTCCTTTATTTGGAACAGTCCTTCACATAATGTTTCCTCCACAAAAATGTTTAAAACCTTTGTATATGAGCTTATGAGTTTAAACATTGGGTTGATGAGCTGAGTGAACAGTCAAAAGCAATAGCTTTATATTTCTTTCCAAATTTCTAACCTATTTCGGTTTTGGGACAGGCTGGACTCATTTACACTAAAATAATTATTTAATTCCCAGAGCAGCATTTGCTAATCCCTTTGCAGGACATAGAAGGTTATCTACTATCCCTCAAAGGACTATCGGACTGTTACTAACAAGCATTTCAAATTAAAATTGCTGTTATTTTGCAACTAACAAACAGAAATAAATCACTGATATAGCTAAATCCCAGGAACAAGAGATGAGGATGTTCAAGTACACCACAGCTCTTGTCTTCTTAATAACTCTTCGACAACACCGGACTCAAAAACCAGTTTTAAAGCAAACAAATATTTCTTCCAAGGGCTGGGAACAAAAATAGAATAGCTTTTCTTTCTTGATTCCCAACAGGAACAGTACAGCTATTATTGTTTAAAGTATTAATGCTTCACAGACATTAAAGACACCAACTTCTCCCCATCAATATGTAAAACACTTGCACTCTATCATTTTTAGCTTTGTCTGCTTGACATCTAGTTTCATACACCAAAAACACAAAACCAAGGGACAAAATTGTTCTTCATTTGCACTGATACTCTAAATTTGAGGTGCAGCAGAAATAAACCTGGCATTCTTCCAGTTTATTTCAATCTGATCACACTAGGGAAAATGTGCTTGGTTTTTAGCATCCTAATAATTCTCAGAAGAATCAAAGATATCTCTCCAAATTAATTGTTAGCAACAAAACTCACTATGCAAGGTCAAAAAACATTGCTGACCACATATGAAAACTTTGTAAGGAACCTCACGAACAAAGACAGTAACCTTGATATTTTTCACTTACCTGCTTTGATAAATCCCTTTTGGAAGATCAGACACTTAGTATTTAAAATTATATCATCTGCACACTAAGACATATACAGTAAAAAAACTGCATTGATTTCAGCCAAGTGGTATGGAGCAAATGATCTGCTAGTTTCTTTCTACACTTATGTCATTGTATTTCAAGCCTAATTTATCTACATTAATCCTAGTGTTACACCTTTCTTGAGTATAGAGTGACAATAAGTGACAAGGAAGGGACTATATTATTTTCTTCCTAAGTTCCTATCATGAAGTTTCCTGGAGACAACCCTTACATTCCCTGGAGAGAAAGCTCAGCTTCACTGTAGAGACATTCAACACCACCAACCCAGAATGTACATAATCCTTGCATGAAGAAGTGAGCCTAATAGAATGACTATGATGACCTATTCATGGCAGTATAGTTTCAGCAGCTTTAACTCCCATTATTACTCATCTCTAATCCTTTGATTTATACATTAAACTTTTGGGGTTTCTTCCAACCAGAGGTTAGATAGAAGAACTTGGCTATTTATACAATGATAGTTCCTCTGTCATACACAATTTTGAAACAAGAGAATTCAAGTCCATGAGTGAGGGTGCCAGGTATGCTGGGATTCCAGGTGAAGTTTGAGAGCTGTCTCAAACTTGTCTCCCTTGTAACCTAGTAAAAGCCTCTTTTTTTTTTTTTTTTTTTTTTCCCTGTGCCTCAGCACCACTTGTCTAAAAACAGACAGTGCTTCATTGTCTGAAAAATTTGTTTGGAAAACATTCACAAATCGTAGTGAATTTAAACTCATTTTACTGTAGTGATGTTGGTGATATGTGCATTTAGATGGAAAGCAAGGTGAAACAGGTACATCCAAAATCAACCATGATTACAGATAGATGACTATGGAAATGATGAGACAGAAAAAGAAGATGTGGGCCCTACTGCATCCATTAGCCAAAACCTTGGTAAATTACAGGCATCAAAATAAAGCTGGCATTGGAAGCTGTAACTTCCCACTTATCCATTGACAGTCATGGAAAAAAGTGTGTATCCAGTACTCCCCGTGCTCACCGCAAAGGCTGCCATCCCTTCTTGAGAAGCTAATGGAAGTTACCTGTGATTTTTTTTTCCCCAGAACTGCCAGAGATCTTTCAGAAACTCGCAGTACGTGCAAAAGTATTCGAGGAGCATCATATTGTTTCTTTTTTTCCAAGGAACAGAGACTTGCTCATGGCCATACAGTCCTGCTAAGTATCTTCTAAAAAGGAAACTTATGGCCCCAGCACTGCTGAGATGGCAGTATTTTGAGAAAGCAGCAAAAGCTCACTTTTATGTAAGTAATGCAACTCTCCAGTGAGCAAGATACGTGAAAGGATGTTGCTAGAGAACAATCTTCTAATTTAACACTGAAAAGGCCGTCAAGAGAATCTAAAGACTATACAGTGTCTTATGTTACATTAACTGATGCCTCTTGATCTTAACAATAGCTCATGACCTGTTGTGATGGCCGATTACAATTTGGTCATGCATTTTAGGTTCTTCATCTTTACTTAATTTAGATTCTATGAGTTAATACATGGTGTTCTAGTCTCTAGTTCAATTTCTTTACACCCCTTCATAATTTAGTTGCTTCATATGCTGTGGAAAATTCAACAGGATGGAAAAAACATCATGAGTATTTCTAGGCTACAGTGCAATGTGCCTAATGAGAAACTTAAATTTCAGTTTCTCAAAAACTGACATATATAGTACTAAAAGTCCTTGTCAGTGTGTAACTATAATTGTACTCTGCTCACTTATAGGACTGCCTAATTAGTCATTAGTCACATTGACAGAATGCATCCCCTATCTCCCAGAATCAAATATGACACAGCAAAATATTTTAGGCTTGTGTTGCTAACTATGTGTTTTTGATATACTGAATATTCCAGGAACATAGCCATCAGAGACCAAGAGATTCTGGTCTAATTTGAAATTGTCTGGCAAGAGGGAAAACTTCAGAATGAATCTTTTTATTGTCTCACACCCAGATTAACAGATAAAAACCTACAGCAATGTCGAGCTCAGACTATTCACAATTAGAATTAGGATTTCTACTTGTTAGTTCTTTTCTTTGGATAGTAAATAGAATAATGAAGAAATTAGCATGAATGGTTATGTCTGGCATCTAGCAGGGCTGAGTAATTTGGGGAGTGCAGGAAAGTGGAGACTGGCTGATGGGTTTAATTTGGACTTGTTTTTACACTAATTTAAAGTAAATTTAGCTAAATTGTTTTGACACAAAAATCTGAATGTTTCTTTTTCAAAATGTTTCGTTTTTTCAGAACCTATTACTGTTTTGCTATAAACTATTACACAAATAAAGATTCACACATAATATCATTTTCTTAAAAGATGCAATTCTAATGAACAAACTATTTGTCCGTTAGTAAACTTTATTTTGAATCAATATGATTTACAGTGTAAAATTGTGAAGTTCTGAATAATTTACATATGTGACAGAAACCAAGTTTACAGTAAAAGGTGGCCAAGAAGCTCCTTGCCATGAGATGTAAATCATACTACCGTACTTACAACTCTCTTCCCAACTGTCAAATCTCATGTAATTTCAGTGTTCCATGTATATTTTGGTCTTTCATGCAACTGTATTAGGCACAAGAGAGGTGACAATCTTTGCAAAACATGTTGTCCCTGTAGTTTTTGTAGACAACAAAGACTGTCGTACTCCCAAAACTTTCCCTTAACTTCCAGCAGACTTCTAAAAACATGTGGCAGGCGTTTACAATAAACTTTCGTTCCCTTTAGGCCACCTAATTGGTACAGTTTGCTAACAGCCTAAGCCTGAAGATTTCCTGGCAGGTCTCACTCCGTTCACACAGCTTGACTAGCATATAAAGATATCTCCAGTATCTAGTTTCCCTAGATGCTTATGGAAAATTGTAAGAACAGGGGAAACATAATTCATGCCGATATGCTTTTGGCCACTGGTCTAACCCAACATGAGCATTTTTACATGATTTACTATATCCTTTTGAAATACAGTACCTAAAACTGCAAGCAGTCATCAAGATGCAGGAAAACCATGGATTTACAGAATCTTGTAATTATATCCTCTGTTTTGTTCTCTGTTCTTTTGCTGAGAATGCATAGCACTTGCTTTGCTTTTTTGTCTGCTGTTGAGCATCTAGTTTTCAAAGAATTACATGTCATAATCCCAGCCTTTCATTACCATGTGATAATGGTCAACTCAGATGCCATAATTTTATATATGGAGCTAAGATTCTTTTTTCCTCCCATGTACACCACCTTACATTTACCTATCAAGATTTTCATTTGCCATTCTATTTGCCAGACACTCAACTCAATAAAGTTCCCTGGCAAATTTTCATTGTTGGTGCTACCTTAACTACCTTGAATAAGTTAGTAAGTCAACAGCAAATTGACTCATATCACTGCTTACATTTTTTTCCCCATATTATTTATGAATATATTGAAAAGCCTATGTTCAATAAAGGTCTTGCAAACTTCACTGGAAACCACCCTTCACTGACCAAAGCACCATGCATTTTAATCAAGTTTTTATCCTTGCAAACCTTTCCATTTACACAATAAGTATTTAGTTTCCTTTATAGCCTCTGGTAAAGGACCAGAGTGAACACCTTCTAGAAATCCCAGTCAAATGTATTAATTAACAGGATCCACATAACAACCGATTCTCTCAAAGCAGCACTGTATGTCCAAAAGGCAAGATTTCCTTTCACAACAGCTATGCTTGCTCTTCCAAAAGGATATCAGCAGCCATGCTTGCTCTTCCAAAAGCATATCATATTCATCCATTCATTCATTAATTCTATTATCCATTCCGCTTTCACTAATTTGGCCATGTCTGTATAACTCCTGGTTGCCTCTGAAACCTTTTTTTTTAAATAAATTACAATCACATTTGCTACTTCCAGATCTCAAATTTTAAAGTAGTTTTAAGCAAGAATAATCCTCACTGAAGGCCATCAGAAAAACGAGTTCAGTGCATTCTAATCCCAACTTCAAATGCATTCATATGGTAATAGGAAGAGTTTTCATTTTGCAATCATCAATTACACAAAATGATGGAGACGATTGAATGTTTTCCTTAGAATAACAGAAACAGCACAGATATATCCAAAAACTGTTTTATTTGCACACTCAATTTCCTCAGTCTGTATTTCTGCATAAAGATTATGTCAGACATTTGTAACAACTGCATAAATGTTCTGCATTAACGAACAGACATTTCAGTCATTTATAGGACTGCTAATATTTTAGCCTATGAAATCATTATGTAAATTAAACTAATTTCCACGGCAGCCATTCGACTTCAAACAGCTGCACAAACCAGGATTTTTCCTTTTCTAAATAAATCTGCATAACATTGCATTTTGTATCACAGCTATACAGCACCAGTACTGTCCTTGACTGGAACAAAATAGACCTTCAAGCCATGGTCCATATTTTAGGTGCTGCTGTGAAGCCCACCTTACCATCTGTTCACATTAATCTCATGAACAAATCTGCTCAAAAGCATGCCAAATACAGTCAGTATTACAGTAAAAAAATATTCATAATTAGGGGCAGAAAGAAGCACTTGATCACTGGAAATGGTGCTGTATACACCTAGAGTCAGTCACCTTTAAGCTTGTATTACCATAACTGAGTCATTCTTTTGAAAACATCCACTTGACAAAGTGGACAAGATAATCATGCTACTCCATTAGCTCAGTGGCTATTCTGACCGAGTTCCCCTACTGAGGCAGAGCCAGTCTTGGCCTCTCTGTTTCCTTCTCCTTCCCACCACCCCCTGCAAGCAGACTAGCAGAACAAGCTACAACTTTGCAAGGAATATTAAAATGCTATTACTTTAATAAGGTTGAAATAAACATAAGGAGTCTGGTGGATTCTCAACACCAAATGATGGAGAAAGGGACCTGAGCAGCAGGGAAGAGAGGAAGCGAGAAAAAAGAGGGTTACTGTGCTCCCAGCCCTTTAGAAGCCACAGCTCCTCTTGCCCCCTGAACACCCTTAAATTATCCTTCCTAGCTCTCTCTTTCTCCTGTCTAGAATCCACTCTGTAATCATTATGAAACTGAATTTTATCTGTCTCAAAAGCCTTGACTCACTTCTAATTATATGTATTCTGAGGTTATAAAAATTGTGGTTACAGATGAAAAAATTGGGAGAAATAGATAATTTGTTGAATATACAGAACTTGAAAGATAAGCAGGAACCAAAAAGCTCATTGAAAGATGACTCATTCTTCATGCAACAGTTATCAAAGTTATTAGTCTATTATCTGTTAAAAAAACCCAGTAATTTTTAATTGAAGAGCAAGACATATGGTACAAAAATATGACTAAGCAGAGACCTATATATGGGCATAAGCATGTGTTAAACATTGGTTATATTTGACAGAAGCATAGATTTCAGCACCTCACACTTAGCCAGATGGATGAACGCAAGCATGTGCAGATTAGAAAGCAGGACAATATAATGCCAAAGTCACATTCAGAGATTATACAAATACAAATAGGCATCACAGAAATTCTCCGTCTTTAGACGAAAAAGCAGCTCTCAGTGTTTACTAAAATTTCTGATATTTGGTATTGCTTCTGATGGATTCTCAAAACTTTGTACCACCATAATTTTCTAATTACAAAACAACAGAATGATAAGTGTATCTGACAGGAAAATGACTTTCTAAAATAGAATGTGTATATACAAAGGGGCTAAATCTACATACAAAATCATAATTAGAAATAATGCTTAAATTGTAATACATGTGCAGGTTATCTTATTCTTTAGAATAGTAATTTATCCGACCCTCAGTGCAAACAGTATGTGCAGCTTGTAATTTTTGAAAATATGTAACGGTAATGAAATGCAGACACACAGAGAATTCACCGGTTCTCTTTAAAAACCTATCTAGATGGTGTGCGTGTCTCCCCACTAAAAAAAAATAAAATTTTTAAAAAAATAAATAAATAAAAGAAAATCAATCTTAGCACCTTTACTTGGTGTTCTGTGGGATTTTACAGACTTTCTGGAGAGACGTCCTCATTTTCTGGGCATCCATTGGAGAAAAACAACCAGCTCTTGAAACTCAAAGTTATGAAAAAGCATCTTAAGAAGTAGAAAGCAAATAAATGGCTCTTCCACAATCTTATAGTTAGTTTCACATAACACAGCAAACACATGCAACAAAAAGCATAATAAGATGTAAAAGATAAGTTCTCACTCATTCTATTAGGTACCATATTAAAACAAATCATTCAAAAACAATAATTGGCATTTAGGAACTACAGCTACTAAAATGGCTTTAATAATCAGAAACTGTTTAGATTATAATCCTAAATTAAAGTAATAGAAGATGAAGATAATGTTAACAGAATTACTTGTTTTCCTTAAATGGAAATCTACTATTTCAGTCATGGGATCAGATATTAGTGTTTCATACTAGTATTCATTTGATGGAGACAAAAAGAGCAGGAACAATTTTTAAGAATGGAAAATAACCCTAAAACACATCACAGTGCTTTTTTTCAACCCAGATGTTAAACTTCACCTATGGTGGCCTATATTCAGTACTGATTTTTTTTTTTAATTCTGTTGTTGCTGTGGCAATATTTTCTCCCTCTATACTGCAGGTACTTTCGACAACTGTCTTTCAAAATTCAGTTTTGGTTTTTGGCCTTATTAAGTGATAAACACTTGACAATAAAAAATGTACAGAAAAGGTACGCATTAAAACCATCAACCAAATATTATTCTTCCTATTACACTCATGCCATTTTGTTTCTAACCTCTGTTAATCAGTGAATTACCAAATGGTAAGAAATTTGGATGCTTAATCATTGACTAACTCCCTCAATCCACTCATACAGGTGTGTGATTAATGCCAATTATGTTGATTCTTTTTGTTACTTAAAGGTTTGTCCTGCAGAAACCAACAAGCTACAAATTCATTCTATGCACAATATTAACCAACTAGTAGCTGTTGATCTGGCCAGTTTTAAACCCTTAACAAAGCACCACGTACAGTACAGATCTATGTATAACTTATGCAGTAGGATTCCTCTATTTGGCAGAAGTCCTACTACAGTCAGACCGCTTCAATTAGTTTTAAGGCAGGATACAGTACAATCTCCCATCTTGCTTTTAATGTTAAAGATGAATTTTAGATTATTTTATATACCCACAAATGTGCAACAGATTATTCAATTAATAGTACACTATGCAGCTCACCAAGAAAATCTGGAGATGATGATGACTGGCAAGCAGACACTTTGGACTGCTAGCACCTAGGTTAATTTTAATTTTACATAGTAAGGAAAATAATTTAGTTTTGGAAAAGATAATATTATTTATAACACTACTAATCAAGACAAACTACAACAGAAAAAAGAAGCCTCTGCTTCAATAATTTACTTTTGGACTATGACAAGATATGTTACATGAGCAAGTCACAAATTAAGAAGATAAAACCACAGTAAATTAAGCAAATTTACTTGCTTGTACTTGGTAGCTGTTATTGCTTTTCTTAAGATCTTGCATAAAGAGGCAAGATTTGAACTCTGATCATTACTTGGGAAGAAACAAGAAGTGCCTCTCACCTTCACATTTCATCCTGGTTTTGGAAAAGAAAAAAGGGAATTAAATCTAGTAAAGAGTTTCTTATCCAACACCTCAACACATTTTAACAGCAAACTGCATGTTTGCCATTATGAACAGAAAGAATGTTAAGACAAAAATCATCCTAATAGTTATCAGCTGGGAAAGGGTAAAAAGTGCTGACATCTTAAAATATTGCACTTGGACTTTACAGTTACAGTTTAAATTCCATCAGTGCCTGGTGGAAAAACAAGCAATCACAAACACTGGGTTTATGTTCATCTATTTCTCTTTCTCAATTAACAGTACTAGCCTATACTACAATCAACAGGTTCAAAAATTTTATTTGTAAAAAAAAAAAGTCTTATATTTCATAGCGCTGCTATACATCCACGCCAAAAAGGATGACATATTTCTGGCAGGTTTTTAAGGCACTGTACTGTCCAAAACAGAGCTCTCTAACCCATGCTCATGAAATGAATGCTGCATAACATATTCCTAAACTGGGCCTATACCTATTTCAGGGGCCTCAAATAGGTCAACAGACAAGGCCACATTAAAACTACTTCCACATCATCTATCTTTATCCATTTGGCCAGCAAACTCAAACGCAATTCAGAAGGATGATGACTCAAAATATTTAATTTAGAAATAGTACTCACTCCAAACCATTTTAGAAAGTAATCTATATAACAAAATAAAGGTCAAGCGCCAATTAGTATTACACGCAATTTATAATGTTATATTTTAAGAGAAGGGACTAAAATAGACTTGATTTATTTGTGATAGCTTTTCTCAATATGTCAAATTGCATGAATAGAAGGATAATTATAATGAGCAGGACCAGGCCCCAAAAGGGTCACTGTGCAAAGCCCTCTACACTGGCAGGTCTGTCTTTGCCCAGGGAGCTTACAATGCAAATGCTATTATGCTTTGCTAATGAAATATAGAGAAGAAGGGGAAAAAGAAAAGATCAGCTAAAGATGCTTTAAATATCCTGTGGTAGTTTCCAGAAATGCTAAGCTCAAATTGATGCAATGTAGCACCTGTCAGTGAAGGTATTTAACTCCTAAGACAGTCTATAGAAAGGACTACAATGATTCAAATATTTGTTTGAACTGTGTCTCCAACTATGTCCACACATATGTGGACACAGCTTTTTACTCCTCAAGCCTGGCAAGCAGCATATGAGTGATTAACTGAAGTTACCAATCTAGATTTGCCACTGTGTCTTTTAGATATCCTGCTCCAAACAAATGAGAGAAGTTATCTGAAGCGCTAAGACAGTACCATTTGCTGCTGCAAAGGGACTATAATTAGCTTGTAAATTGTTTTAATTTGTTTGATTAGCCTCAACAAAAAGCAGGTCATCTGAAATATTTCTTCCCTGCTTTGATACCTAAATTACTTTCTTCTTAGGATCATTACAGGCAGCATGTACAGTGACACCTATTGCCTAATTGTAAGATCCAGCTTTTATAACCTCCGCTATTCAGACTAGAATTTTCCATGCTGGGTGTCTATTAAAAGCTGATTTTTTTTTTAAAGCTTCCAATTAAAATTGCTCAACTATTATTGGAAACCAGGTAGAGGTAGAATATATTATTCTGCCAATACTATGAAGTTCTTACAATTATTTCATTGAGAGATTTAAATGACCCCTTCTTTTGAACCAGGTTCTTCAACCCTGTCCAGAGATTAAATTTCTATGAAGTCATAGTTTCTTCTGAGCCCATAAAAACCTATTTAAATCCTGCAAAGTGACAAACCTTTGAAAACTGCTTTTTGCTTGTACTGTGTTGAGGTCACCTACTTTACCCTATGACAATCTTGTTTATATTGAGCATATTCATTCCTCCCATAGAGCCAGCACGGTTCATCTACCCCCAAAGGAAAACTGGGCATGTTTACCGGCTTGACTCATTCTCCTAATTAACCTAATCATGCCAGAAACTGAACTTCTAGTCCTTGATTCAACATCTTCTGTGAATCCTACACTGAAGAGTATGTGTGTCATGCTAGGCAATTAGTATCATGATCTGCTTCAGGGCTATCAAGCATGCAAGATTCTTTCTGCAATTGCTCCCATGCCATGATGCAGAGGTTCAGCATGAAAACCAAAACCAAGCAGAATGTCTCTCCTGTACTTTCAGTAGCTCTACCAAAGGCATCTAGGGAAGTCAGAGAAAATAACACTAGCTGGTCCTGCTGGGAGCTGAAAACAGAAGCAGACTAGATAATAACCTAGGGGAGACAATAGAAAAACAGGATGAGACAGACACACAGAAAATTGTCTTTGCAACTCTACATATTCCTTATCAGAACAGAACTTGTGTTTGCCGAGTATAAAAACTAGTCTTATGTCACCAATTACCAGCAAAAGGAGTTAGCAAAGTTGATGTCTCATCCCTCTGTGCTGTTGCTTATATAAAGCCTAACACTAGCTTCCCATTACTAAATAGCTTGATATTCTTTCAACCCAATAAAAGACAGTAACTAAAACACAGGCTTGTATTTGCACGTACTTCCTATTTTTACATAATCCTTTCTTACACAATAACTTTTTCTTTTGTGAGAAAAGTCAACTAGTTTCATTTTAATGGTTATTTTGCTCTCCTTGTTAATTAACTGTGGTCTGTAAAATAAAAAAAATAAACAGAGACATCACTATATCTCCCTATTTTTTCAAAGGCTAATGTAGATTTAACTGATTAGCCCATTTGTTTAGACAATTATGGTATTAAAATAATTCTTTTAAAATAATGTATTTTTCATGTGTGTCAAATAATGAAAGCATTGTTATTTTGAGTCTCTTTCTTAACCACGTTCAGTTTATTTTAATCTTACATACCACCCAATTTTGCTGAAAAGTCAGTTTCTGGATCAGACTTCATCTTTCTTTCTTCCCCAGACCAATCTGAAGCTTATATCTTTCCAAACTACCTTATATCTTTCCATCACTTCAGAGGTTCCTGCTTATTGAAAAATGCACTGCCCCAGTAATTTCATTCTGTTTTGAGGGAGTTTTCCCACATCTCTAACCATTTCCATTAACATTCATTCCTAGGCTATTCTTCAGACCTACATTTTCAGGTTGTATCTGTACAGCATGATGGCATGTCAAGATAAATCCAGAGCTGTAATACTAAATACACACACCATCTGTAAAGGATTTTGTTATCTTTTGAAAAGATCACACTTTCTGGCTTGCAGGTTTGATTGATGGGAGGTTGTATCCTTTTACAAGGAAAACAGTAATCAGATCGCAGACTAGGAACAACCACTGGTCATATCAGAGGCACTTCATTTGGCGGTGTTCCAGAAACTTGAGATGAAAATTAATTTATGCTGGGCAATACTGAGATGGTGTGATCGAACCAGAGCATTTCAGTGTTCTCCCTGTTCCATCAAGAAATTATTGAAACGCACCTACTTTTACTGGTACCACATCATATTACAATCAACAAAAAGAAAAATAGAACAGATTGCTTCTGGAGCTTACAGGGTCTTCATCACTGGAAGTTTTTTGAGGAAAGGTTAAACCATTCCTGACAATGTATTAATTCTACTTGGACAAACACCTGAGTGACACGAGGGTGAGAGGCTATCATTGTAGACAGGAAATCAAAATCCAGCACCCAGAAGTATGTGCCTGTATAACACCATTAATGTACGAGGGTGTGCGTGTACATTTATTTGTGGGGTGTGCGTATGTGCTTACTCCACATGACTGACTGAAGTCTAGAAACATCCAGGGAACAAGGAATTTTGCTTCCCCTGCTTATCGCACTGGACACAAAGCTGCAGACTGCTCGTTCTTCCTTCTGCAGGCAGGAATCTTGCACTGCGTACCCAATGGCCCAGTTTCACAGGTTAGATGAAGGATTCTTCTCCCCAGAATGGTGGTTAGAGTGCTGGGGTGAACTACACAAAGCCACATTGGCTAAAATAAAGCAGAGTTTGCCTCCTGGGCAACTGTGCTACCAAATAAGCTACTATGCTGAAGCAGGTATTACCTAATCCTTCAGCTACATACTATCACGGATTTCAGGATCTTTGCAAAGTAAAATTATATCGTCAGTTATAGCACTCAACATTTCAAATACTTTCTAAGCCTTCTGTAATTTCATGCCACTCTCTTTGTAGAGTCACCTACCACTCATGCTACAGTTGTTGGTTCTTTCCGGGGGAGGGGAGGAGAAGAGAGATCCTTGTTGTCAGTGTGGTGGTCCCAATTTTGATTTCTTTTAGTATTCCTCATTGTTCACCATCAGTGAGTGTTATACCATACTTTTTCTTTTTTTTTTTTTTTAGAACTGGAGATTGGCTCACAGAAGCATGTGAGAAAAAACTGCAACAAGATGAATTCAGCTATACAACATAGTGTAATTATATAGCTAGCTAGTTTTATGTATTAGTTCCCATTCCTGATGCTGGTCTGATTGCTCTTGTGATTCAACTATATTTTGTTTGAGTGGTTGTAATTTTAGGACTAAAATTTCTAGAGACATTTCTAGTAATTATTTAGGATGTCTTGCCTTGCAGCTATCCGGATGAATTTCTGTTGCAATCATGCCACTCAACTTACAAAGTCAGTCTTGCTAGAGTACTTCACAACCTTCCCAATTTAAGTAGCTGAAATGATGTTGTGTCTTCTGCAAAATTTTCTACCTCTCCGTTTACCCTCCATTTTCTGGCTAATAATAGCACATTAAGTAACATGAGTCTTAGCAAAGAGCTGAAGTACATTGCACTAATAATATAAAACTTGAACATACATTCTTACTGCCTACTTTCCTTCTGTCAGAGACTGTCCATTTGAGAAACCTTGCTTCTCCCCTAAGATCTTTGGTTCTACCTAGGCTTTTTTACAGAAAAGATGGAAAAATACTAAAGAAAAGTAACAGACATCCTTTGTATAAATTTCTTTATCTCCTTTCCAGTTCATTTTGGAACAGATTAAATATTTTCTTTCTGATATTTTTCCACCTACTGTAGCAGTAAATATGATAAATACTATTGACAGCTTAATTATTACAGAACAGCTTGATTTTTCTTGGAATAGCTGTTAAGATAAGCCTTTCTCCTTATCACAGCCTTTCTCACCACTCAAGCCTGCTTATAGCAAAGAATTCTCCTGCTTAGACTGTTCCTACGATGCTAAGATATAGTATGCAAGTTTAAAACTGGAAAAAGAGTTCAAGAGAAGTCCTGAAGTTTCAGAATCTTCCCAAAGTTCCAGAATTTAAGGAAAGAGTGAATATGTTTAACAATGCTTTGTAAACTATAGATTTGTAAATTTAACTCTTCCCCGGGACAGACTGTAGTTTTATCAGGGATATTACATAAATAGTATCACTCATTGTTATTACGTTCTTTATTATTTAGTATGCTTAGGTAAAGTTTTAAATTTTCACAACTGAACACAGAATCTGATAAATATAATAATATGCACTGCTGCCTTTATAGTTTACTCTGTATGCCAGATTAATGCCACTAAAGTCAAAAGTCGTGGTGTGGTTATAGCTGTGAGGATTTAAGGATATAAGTAAGTCAGGGTTTGGAGGGAGAAGTACTGTCTTTTATTAAATAAAATCATACAGCTGCGCTGCTTGCATTTAAGACCTGGGTTTGTGTGCCCAAAAGCCTACCTTTTTTTCCTAACTGACAAAAATAATTACCCCTCTCTATGTGTTTTGTCTTCCTGATAGGGAAAAAAAGATCAAAACAAGACTTGGAGCACAGTTCTGAAGAAGAGCTTAGTTTTGGAAATCTCAACAAAGTAGTAGCACACAGCTGAATGTGTTTCCTGGCTGTTGCTTAGAAGGAATAAAATAGTACTCCTTAAATGAATATTGAAAATCAGGAAGAAGAGGTCCCTTGGTTGCCTTTTTTACAATTCATGGTGGAAGTAGAAAATATTTCAACATTTCATCACATAAACTTACAAAATAATTATCTTTTTAAAATATTATTAGTATACTAGGTGTTTTACATGCTGAAAAAGACTTCAAGAAACTGCCAGTCTAATAACAGTGTTCAGAGTGGAAGAAGAATACACAGGTATGTTAACTCAGACGTGCAAATGGACTTAGAATTTATACCCACAGGTGACAATTTAGTAAATTATTTATGTGCATCAGAAAATTTCAGTAGGGATCTGAAAGTACAGAACAAAAATGCTTTGCAGATAGACTGAGAAAGGTACGTACAAGGGAGTAGGAGGGAAGATACGGAACATTAGGACTAATAAATGCTAACCTTGAGAACGAATGCCTAGAAAATTATGGCACTCAGAAGAGCTTGTACTGAGGGCTGCTTGCCTTTGCTAAAAAATAAGCTACAAAACAAAACGGAGAACATGTAACTGAAATAAACTAGTATGAAATATTTTTGCAGGCATAGAAGAAAAAAGAACAAAATCAGTTAAAAACTGTCTGAGGCAATGTGTTTTTCAGATACAATATACCCATGGCACTTTACCACTCGGTATAATTTACTGTTGCAAAAATTACATTTTTAAAGTAATTATTTTGTAATTTCATTTATTTTGAATCCCTGTGGGGCTTCTTATTTATTACATGAAAGAGCGTACTAAACTATAAAAAACATTATTATGGGTGCTTAGCTCCAGTGCCAAGCACATAGATGAGTAAAACCTGACAAAACTGTTTTACAGATCTGGTTTCTACAGTACTGTAAGCAGTCATGTCCCTTTATAGCATGTAAAGTAGGAATGGGCTCTAGTGACATACAAAAGAAACTCTTACTTTGATTACACTGGTATTAATTATACAATACAATAGCTCCTCTGAGATCAATAGAATCATTCTAGCTTGGTGAAATATTTGAGCATCTTTTACTACTGAGAAGCATTGCAGAAGTGTAATAATTAAATTAACAAATTAGAAGGACTGCCAAGCACTTAGCATGATCTATGTTTATGGATAAGAGTGAATGAAATTATAAGATTAAAAAGTCGTTTCCCTTTTTAATCTGAGACCTTCTGTCACATTTGGAAACAAGCATCCTATATGTTTGAAAATTCGGTCCTGAATTGAGTAAGTCATGATGTTGCAGTTTTTCCTGTTGTTGTAAAAAGGTAACAACAAGTTAATTACTACCTGCCAACTTTCCCTATTTCGTTACTGTCTATATCTTAGTGCGGACATAGTTTACTTCACATCATTGTCAACAGCTAAATCACTTTTTCATAACTATAATTCTTGCATTTTTTAAAATAATGTGATCCTAAAATATTGTAAATTAATATTGCTGAAAATAAACTTGTTCTTGAAAATACTGTGTTTGACTGCAATGCTTTTTTGTGTAACTCTATTTTATAGTTACACATTTGTTTTGGCCGTACATAAGTGGTTTTTAACTTCTTTGTTTCTTCTCCTCTTTTCATAAATGATTAAAATGCAGGAGTGGTGAACCATTTTCAATGTTGCATTTAAGAGTTCAGTTAATCAGGAAATTTAAACTTTTATTCCTGTGCTCTAAAATGACAAGATGCAAAGTGTTAACAGATTATTTTTTTAATAGAGAATCAAAATAAAGAAAATCCCTAAGAACTCAGAAACATGCTTTTTGGCAACTTGTCCTATAATCTTTCCTATCTCTTCTGCCAGTTTTTCTGGGACACGTTCTCATCCCCAGTCTATGAATATAGAGCAAGTATAGCACTCACATAGCAAGTAACGTCTTGGTTATGTAACACGGTGCGACATTTTAAATAAAAGCTGAAGTATGCACAGCAAGATGAACGTGCAGTGGAAACATCTCAAGAAGCAAAAGCAGAATCTATTCACTAGTGAATGGAGGGATGTGTGATGATCAGGCCTTTCTGAAAATAACTTGTTGATTCAGAAATGACTGAGCTCACTTAAGATTGTGCATGAGAAAAATTAAGTTGATGGAAGTAATTTGATGAAGATGGAACATATTTACCATTACCTTTTAGAAGTGAAAAACCACTCACATAGTTGGGGCACGACTGATGGAGTTAGGGGAAATATATGTTGTGTTCTCCATTCTCATATTTCTCCTTTGAGCAATTTATTTCCATCCTACCTGTGTTTTTGGTAGGATAATGTTTGGTAGATACAAACAGTATGGTAGATACAAACAGTATACTCCTGCAAATTAAGCTGCCATGAAGTTGTGATGGTTAGGTACTTAAAAATTCTTGAAAAACAACACCCGTAACAGGCACTTCTCTCATTTTTCCCCATTTTATGCGACATAAGCATTCTAGTACTTTGTGCTGCTTTCTGTCCTCAAAGATCTATTCCTGGCCCTTCATACACAGAGCATGAATAATTTCCAGGGCCAGGGAATAACTTATGAACCATCTTTCCGTCAAAAAAAGCAAATGATAACTGTGTGGTGGTTTGTCTCCCTCACAGCTCTAATGAGAACACAAGGATCTCTGATTCCAAAGAGTTACTCTTGGACCCGGTTCAGTAGCCTTTTCCCTAATACCTCAACCTTGCATTGGACAAATATGAACCTCCTGTCTGTTCTGCAGTTGGGAAAAGCAGAATGTTTTCTTCCTTCTCTTTCCTATATTTTCCAGGGCAGAATACTGTGGCTTTTGCAGCAGCAATGGTGGGCAAGACACTGATAATCCTTTGCCTCCATTTTTAATACTCTTTCCCAGTGAACAGGTCCAGTGTACATTACCATTGTCATAGTTACATTTCTAATAATTTTAATTCTAATTACCAATGTCATAGTTATATTTATAATATTTTTAATTATAATTTAATTTCAGCAGTTACCAAAGACCTTTGCACAGACAAAACGGTGACATCAGCTGTTATATCAGCACCCATTTAGAAGATACTCTTTGCCAGAATAAAGAAATTACTACATAAGCAAAAGAAGTTATTCCTTAAGTAGTACTTGTTGAACAAGGACTTCTACTCACCAGGGAGCAAATAAGTGGACTCTTCCATTTTTAATTACAAGTAAGGGAACTTAGTTCTTAGCTGCGTATCTAATATGCTGTGTAATTGTTTATGATGTTAAATTGCTCAAAAATTATCATCTTTCAAGTAAAACTCCATTATAGCAATCAATTCTCCCAGAAAGAAGAAATGAAGTTGCAAAACTAGAACTTCTGCAGGTCATCCTAGAAAATCCCCTGTTGGCTCCTGACTTTAAGAGATAGTACTTCTTTTCACAAATGAAGAGAAAACAACTGCAGAACAAATATAGCCTTTATCTTTTCAGGGTGTAGAACACAGAAATCCACTAGGAATGACCACAGCTATTTCATTGAATCATCTTTTAAATTAAAAAGAAAGATCTGAATGAAAGTATAGGTTATTTTTCTATCTCAAAATACTTCCCTATTTCAAGAGTTACTAGCATTATAGGGTACCAGTTACAAAAGCATCCATAAAAGTAATAAACAAGGAATCATCCAGTCCTGGTTTTGAATAATCTTCAAATATTGACCTACTAGAAAAGGGTGAAGTTAAATCTGCATAAAGGGTTTGATGTTTTGAAACAGGCAAGATAAAGTGTCATGTTGTAGTCTACATACATGCAGATGAAGGATGTAAACATATGGAGGGTCTTCCAGTTTGCTGCTTATTATAATTCTTGAAATGACAAAGTTGTATTTCAGATAGCAAAAGGGAGCAAAGGAAAAGGCTGCCCACCACCCTGGAGGCATTTTCCTACCATTATTGCTCTTTTCTACCAACTTCAATGAATTTGGGCAGCAGTTACTGTAAATGATATCCTTCTTATCCAAACCACTGCAAAGACAGCTTAAGGTGTTTCCCCTTTTACAAGGGCATGTCTTACTTTGATACCTACATGATTAGCGTGACCATTTCTGTATTTCAATATGTCTGCAAAATGCATGCTGCATATAAAAAGTCATTTGGAATCCTTGAAGATAACAATCTCTGATATTTCAGTCTGAATTATTTTATGAACACGCTTCAGGTAACAGGTATTATATTTTGATACCAGTATTATTTTAGAAATGTAGACTAAAACTAAATAGCTTTTTGCAGAAAAGCCTAACAAATTATTGAATGTGGTGGGACTAGATTAACACAGAAACTGCCCTTACCTTCTTCAGCCTTCCAAAAAATAAAACACCTCACAGTTCATGTGACAAAGCAGCTGGATAAATACAGATTTAGCTGTCAGGTAGAAATCTGCATATGACTGAGCTCAAAACAAGAAGTGGAAAGTAAGTCTTCAGCAAAGTTTTCCATCACAATTGATTCCTCTTAAGAAGTGAAAAAACGGCAATTTCTGGTGATTATATAGACGCATACTGTTAATTTTCTCCCCACTATTTTTAAAAAGAATGCGAACAAAGTCAGTCTCTTTTTTGTGAGCAGATAAAGACATCTTTCATTTTTAGTTTTGACAGGCTTTAGCTAAATTTGACATTGGCATTAACTACAAGAAACTGGACTGATGTTTCTATACTGCTAACAACTGTTCACTGATTTAAGACTTCTACGATATTCAGGTAAATTGAAGCGTCAAAATGCATCACATTGTTAGTCTTACATGTTAATTCTACTAAGAGCTTTGTTTGGTTCACATAAAATGAAAACTGGGAAGGATATCACTGCATTTTCAAATGTACTAGGAAGGAACATTATGAAAGACAGTAGTAACAGCAGAACAAATAAATAGAAACTTAATATAAACACACTCTGTGTATGCATAATAATTAATTGATCATCAATAAATTCAGGCTAAAATGATAGTATCTGATCCTGCAAGAAGAGATTCTAGAACAATCTTCCAATTAAAGCACTGGGTACACAAAGTTATAAAAAATACTATATGGTGTGATAGTTTGTAATGGGAAGGTACTGGCTGAAGTAATGCAGGAATTATTAATTTCTTCTTTTCTCTCTTAATAACTATATATTCTACAGGAGAAAACTCCTTGAATTCTAAATCTCACCAGGATAAGTCAAGAAAAAGATTTCATCTTTTGGATTATTAAAAAAATAAAAAATATTAATAGTACTTTTCAATAAAGCCAACTTTCAAGTAAAAAAAAAAAAATCTTCAAAAATGCATTGGAAATGTTGACTATAAATTGACTACTCTCTAAATTAAAGGAACATCAAAGAAAATTCCAAGTGCAATCAGAGACCCAGCTTCACTACAGGGAGAATTTCTTCCTGGAGGAAACAGGGAGTCAACAGAAAAGAATAGACCTTACAGAAGAAGTGCATGCCGAAATAAGCTATATTTATTTCATTGAGGAAGTGCACATCCATCCTTAGACCGACTCCAAACTTATGAGACTCAAAATGCAAAATATTTTAAAACGTTAGAACTAAGCTAAATAGCATAAATTTCTCCAGCTTAAAACATCGAGGAAATAAAATATGTCAGTCTGAAAGGTTTCTATTGTATTTGCAGAATAAAATATTTCAATATCATTTTTTAAAAAAAATTTAATTTAAAATGTTAAGTTATAGCAAAAATCAGTTTCAAGGTCCTATAACCAGACAACACCTATTCTGGCTACTGACTACAATAATATTTTTTAAATTAGCACAGCATCTGAATCAGTAAATTGGTGTAGGGCAGCATGCAGACTTGACATCTGTTTTCTAAGTTCACAGTCTAAATAGGATCACATAAAAACATTTGCTTCTCACGGCAAGAACAATTTACACACACGTGAACCACTTAGTATGATGTTTTATACTATCTAATGTGGTACTGCTGCCATTCCAAAACCACATATAAAAAAATTTCTGAAACATACCTCATAGGACAGTCAATGTCCTCTCCGGAGCCAGAAAAATTACTTACATTTAGGTTCTAAATTCTTGACTGCTGTTTTACATTCAACAGAATACTTTTCCAAATTTAGACAAAAAGGAAAGCAAATGGATTATAGGTCAGAATTTCTGTAAATCTGCATTTAATTCCTTTTAGTATCCAATTATCAACTTTCCTATATTTACACTCTCTTTCCATTTGAAGATATATTTTTCTAGAATCTAATTATGTTTTTGGCAGGAACATTGCCCAGAGCATTCTGGAGTTCTGCAGATTCTCAACACCAGAACTCCTGGCAGAATCTCTATATAGCAGATAAAATTCTAGTAGAAAAGGCAAGAAAGAAAAAGCAGTAAAAATGAAAAATCTCTCCTCATCTCTTTCATAAGCAATGTTCTTTGAGCTTACTTTGTCCCATTTGGCCAAAAGTGAAAGGCTATAACAGGGCTCAAAGGTACAATTTTGAATGGGTACACTTTTCATTGGAAGCAATCTGAAGTTTCAGCAGTCAATTGTTTCAATTATTTTTTTAATACAATAAGGAGAATCCTTTGAGATAAAAAATAAATTTAAAACAAATTTAAAAATCATTAAAAAGTTTTAGTATTTCATTACTCGTGTATATAAATTCTATGAGAAGGAAACCTTAGTTATAACCCCCTTTTCCCCAAATTCAACTCCAACACATGAAAATCTAATACGCTTTACAGAAAATTAAACACTAGAGGCAGGAAATAGAAATGTTTATGTTAAACTGCAAAGAAATGTAAAGGATTTGTTAAAGAACATATGAAAAGAATTTGAAATATTCTCTCTCTTGATATCACTTCCACTGTACAAAAGAAAACGGTATTATGAATCACCAGCATGGAGAATGAGTGGATGAATGAACTACTTCTGATTTCTCCCAACTAATCTTCTCACAATATCATCCCACAGAAAGAGAAAATTACTTAGTATTCATGAGAAAAGAACATCATAAACACTGTACATCATATTATAACTTCATAAAAGAACTTTACAAACCCAATATAAGTTCTTCGATAATAATACAAAGTATTCTTAAGACATATATTCTTCATTTCTTCAAATTGTTTTGCAGGGACTATGGAACATCATTCCAGAGAAAGCCTAATTCTTAAACAGAATCAGAGAGAATAAGGGACTTTAAGAGGTCTCCAAATTCAACCTTATGCTCTGAACCAGGTACATCTTTACCTACAGCATTCTTGGCAGATGCTTTCTGGTCTCTTTTTATGCACCGCTAAAGTCAGATCTACAACATCCTTAGGCAATATAAACCAGTGCTTTCACTTTACTATCAAAAATGGTTGTCTTGTGTTGTTTTTTCTCCCTAATATCCAACCTAAAAATCCCTCACTCTTATCTAAATGTACAGTTTGAAAAGCAAGTCAGCATTCCACAACTGGGATCATTATGCTTGAGTTAACTGATTATAAATGGGTGCATTGTTAATTTAACAGCTGATTCTAGGAATTCTATCAGCAAATGACCCTAGATGGTAACTCCAAATTTCTTTGTGAGATTTTCTTAAATTTAGCATGGAACTATTAAAGGAAAATATCATAAATTATTTCCTAGTTATAACATTCACTGTGTATATATATACACATCTAATATATGTACTTCTAATAATCCAGTACACACCAAAATTACAGAACTAACACTTCCTTAAAAAAAGCATAAATATTAAACTTCTAAAAAAAGTATAGTTAACAGAAAGTTAGTTAACAGTATAGTTAACCTCTTGAAAGGGGGAAAAAAAAATCAGAACTTACTTGCTCTGAGTGTCCAAATTATGTATTCTGTGGCTCAAGAACATATAAAAAATACTTTTTAAAATTACAATGAATGGAAAGTAATTTAACACAGTTACCACAGAGAAAGTTATATTAGGTGCAAGGAAGAGATTCATATGATGTAATTATTCCTAGAAACATTGTGGCCATTTTGGGCACCAGCACCGGATTCAGAGCTTGTGGAGGTCACAGGAACTCATAAGAAAGAATATAATGTGATCCCTTAGGAGGGCAAGGAACAGGTTGAAAAGATGAAGTCCTGTTCAGACTTAAGTTTCTTTGATGCAAAGAATGAGTAAAGCAAAGCAGAGATCCTGTTAAAGATGCACAATGAAAAAAGAGGTTTAGATGTCAGAAGGAGTATATTTGCTGTTTATTGTTACTGTATTCAAAGAATGAAGACTTGGATTATAGATTATGCAAATAAACATGATGGCACACAAGACATGCATAACTAATTTGATCAATTCGTCTACCTTCTAGAAAGATGCCAAAAAGGCTTTGAGTATCTTCTCACATCTGTAGGAGAACAACATATTAAATCATCTAAAACCTTGCAAGAATAAAAGTTTTTTTCTCAAAAGCTTTTGAATAAGCTTTAAATACCACAAAATACTTTTTAATGAATTGCCCTTCCTGCTGGATTCAGTTGGATGAGCATTTATTGAAGCACTAATTGTCACCACTACTTTCAGATCTCCATCAGTTCTCATAAAAGTCCATATGTTCTTTGGTTAAAAAGTGCAGCTTAATGACACAGGAAAGTGCAAGCCAATTTATCATCCTTCCTTAACCTTTTGAAAAATAAATTAGTTTTTATGAGAAACAATCACTGTAAATAAAGTAAAAAGCATTACAATTCTATCATAATATGGTGTCATTTTGCATTAAATCTTGATGCAATTGCTTAACTTTAAAATTATTTAAATCAATCTTTTTTTTTTTCCTGACCTAAGTGTTTAGTATCTGTAGAAGGGCAGAGACACAGACCAACTTTGCAAATATGTTTGCAAAGCTATATATGTTTAAGATGTGACTGCCCACCAGGTGTTTATACAGCCCTCTCAGCTGAGCTACATTTCTACAGTACAACCTCTACTTTCAACATATTTATGCTAGTATAAAATTCTTTGTGCTACAGGGATTTATCGTCCCTTTAAACCCCTACACTTACATAAAGGATTTTAACCAGTATAACTGAATCCACACTAGAGGGTGCTACTATTTTAATTCTAAAAGGTTTTTACAGTTAACATTGCATTTTCGGAGCAGTACATTTTATAATGTTTCAGAAATGCTTTGTTGCTATCTGGGACAGCAGATTGCTACCAAATGAGAATTAAACTTATGATCACAGACATGCTTTTGTGCTGAAGTTCAAGTTTTGTCATGTGTTGCCCTAGCCAACTGTACATAAAATAAAATAAAACCTATTACCAATCTAATGCAGTAGACTGGAACCTGTACTTAATGCTTCAATTAAAATATTTTATCTTCAAAGCAACAAAGCTCATAATAACACTGGAGAGCCTTTTTTCCTTATCTGCCTCACTATAGACTACCAGACACATCACTGGTACATATCAAGTCTCGTTCCAAATCTGGAAGTTTTTTATTTTTTGCTATCATAATTGCACATCAGTGCTTGTATTACACGTTTGAATAAATTAGTTAAGAAGAGGATGAAGATTTTTTAGCATCAGAAAAACAATTTTTAAAACGAATACTGATAGACTTGAAACTGCCCAATTTGTACCAAGGCTTCCAAAACAAGAATATGTTGCATTTTTGGTGAAATGAGAATTATTAGCTTCTGCTAAATAAAAAAGTGAGGTTTAAATCTTCAATAGCCCCTGAGAAAAGTGATCAGTATCTTAAACACATCTATCTACCCCTTTATAAACAGATTATAAGTGTTATGGAGTGTCAAATAAGGAACCAAATATGGTTCCTCTCACAAAGAAAAAGAATTACCTAAACAAATATCATTTGAACCTATTAAAAAGTTCTTTTCTTAAAAAACTTTTTTTGCACTTTGCAGTTCCCCTTGCTATGTGATGGTCACTGTTATTCCAATAAAAGTGTTAAGTACATTCTCATAAGTTCCCTTCACTTCTGAGAGTTTTGTTGTGTTTAGTAGTAAATCACTGAAATACAAAGAAATGAAAAAACAACAGAGCCATGTAGACAGAAAAAAAAGATTAAAAAAGAAAACCTGCTTTACAAAATACATACAACTTGAAAGCTTCAAACAGAATTTTGCCTCAGGCTGCAGAATAGCCTTTGCAGGAGCCAGCTTCCATACCAATAATTCTCCATCTTCCTTGATCCATATGAAGCAACATTAAGTAATGTGCTGCCTCATATCTGATCTCCCTACCCACACTTTGAACTTTCTGTGAACATGGGTATTACTGGAAGGTCTTAAGTGTATCGTGTCAGGGCCCATTTGTCCTGGTCCACATTTGTGGATTATAAAAAATTTACTGTTGTCCTTTTCCATCATTCATGCAATACCAAACCCACTCCAGAATGCGTATTATGGATCAAGAAAGAACTTTAACAAATAGTATATCTTTTATTTAGCTTTTACTTCCTTGGAGATTTCTGTCTCTCTTACCTGCAGGTTCTATCCAAAGAATAAGCGGAGAGGAGAAGATATTACTCTACCTTCTCTCTTCTACCTTTTCACAGACAAAAGAAAAAGATTCATAAATGCAATAAAGTGAAGGGAAAGATTTTGGTCTACGACATGACAGGTAACAAGCATGATGCCACAGAAGAATCCTGTGAGAAAATGTTCTGCAAGCTAGGGGGTATAAATCCAGGTGATCTGAGCTGGACTGAAAGAAAAGAAAGATTTTACTCTAGTTCTTCTAGTTCTCCAGTTCTTCTGCAGAAAAAAAAAAAAAGTCAAATCACAGCATAGGAGACTAGAGAGGACAAAAACTTCTCAGCTGAATGAAATGCATAAATGAGTAAACCTCAGAAAATTATAATGAACACACACACTCATTAAGGGGTACTATGTACACTGCTTAGTGAAACACAGTACACACACACCAAAAAAAAAAAAAAAAAAGGCCAAAAAACCCCAAAAACCAAATAGGTAAAGTTTTAAGATTTTGAAACATTTCAAAGCCTGCTTGATTTCTGATCTCTCCCCCTGCTCTCATTCTCTCTCTTCCTTCCACCCCTTCCCCTCTTCCCCTGCTCCCTGCCTCCCTCTGTCTATTTTTCTAGGAAAAAACAGACAATGAAAATGTTTCATTAAGTTGTCAGAAGGATATAAGCACTACTTAAATTTTTCAGGTGCATCTCCACTTTGAAAAGTTTAGTTTATTCATCCAAGGAAGAAGCCTTCATATTGAAATATTTTTACACTAGAAACCACTCATTTCAAAGATGTATTAAAGATTTAAAAACAATATATCTGTATAAAAATAATGTGCTCTTTTTACTGATAATTCTGTAAATCTAATATAATCTTTTTACAAATATATATTGTGAATTGTTTGCACAGCTGCAGGAACACCTGTAATGGTTAAAACTTCTTCTTCAATTTTTTCTGAGAATATTTAAAGAAAATAAGATTTTCATATTTCATATTAAGATCATCAGGATAACTTTGATAAGCAAAACAACTAGCCATACACTTAACTGGAATTAGGGCTCAAAGACTTCTAAACATCCCATAAAACAACCTATTTCTGGGCAACAGGATGCAAGGGAAGACCAACATTACAGGCCTCCTAAAGTCCTATTTCTTGCCCACTGTTGCTATTCAACAATATGGGTTGAATGAACATAGGAATAGACAGGTTATGAAAATTGTTGTTTGAGGCAACTAAAACAATTATTTCAAAACAATTATTTTTAAGATTATCTCAAAAATGAGGTAACTTCAAATAAGTGCTTTCCTTTAACATTGTATTGTCTCTCACAAAGTTCATGGTAACGATCTTGCTTTATTTCACGTACAAACTGAAACCCTGATTTTTAAGAAAATCTATCACTGAATACAGGTATGTTATTTAACTATTTACAAGATAAGCAAATACGTTTTTCCATTTCATAACAATTCAAATGATATTCCTAAGAAAGGTTTTAGAAACAATAGGTCACCTAGCAATTCTTAACCACTTAACCAGAAGCCCCCTGATAATACTGTAAAATGTTATCAATTAATATTAATTTACTACACACAATATTGCTAATGTGTATAATCTGTACCACCCAAAGCATTCTCTCTTTCCTGCAAGAGTAATGTTAGATATTGTAAGAGCTGAATAATACATATTTACATGGAGAAATTCACAATAATTGCATGACTAAGGTGAGAACGGTCTTATAAATGCACCATTTCATTATTGAAATATTTTCCTTAGAATTTACTTTTAATGCAATAGGAAAAATTATGTCCTTCAAAACTTGCTCTGTTTATAAGCAAAAACATTTGTGACTGCTATTTATTTTCTTCTAGTCTGTTTTACTTAAATTTGCCCTTAACTTTTCCCCAAACACTTGAAACTTCTATATGCACAAACTTTTATCAAGTTTGATTAATTCAGACAGCCTTCTGTGGACAAGTAATCTTGCTCATTTTATTTGAACTGTTTGCACAGCTTCATGTATACTGATGTGATCTGGGAAAAGAAGGGGAAGTTTCCAAATGGCTGATATAGAATCAACTAGTATGGGTAAGTCAATCATTTACAGCTATAAACACAGATTTTGGTACAGTTTGTGTCTCACCATTGAAGTATATAATGTAATTTTTATACAAGAAGAAAGATATTCCTTGTCTATAATACTGGAAACAGCACAACACAAAGACTAGATAATACTTCTGGGAAGGGGATGCTGAGCTAAGCACACCTTGGTCTGAGCCAGCATAGTCATTCCTGTACTCTTAGTTAATGTCACTTTGGAAAAAGGTCAGTTCCATACATACATGAAAAAATACCGTAATTATAAAGTAAGAAAGCATGCTTGGAAAGAAAAAAAAAGATTTAAAAATGCAAGCTATGTGCAGTACAACGGGAAAATAGAAGTATGAAGCCTGAATTTTATCTTCCTTTCATGAGTCATTATAGCCATTTCCAAGAACATTTCAAATAATGCTGTACATAATATTTCTTAAATAAGCCACAAATTTTGACAAAGGCTGTAATAATTCAAATACTATTATCAGATTACAGCCACATTAGGACTCTATGCCCCTCACCACATTGCAAATCTAGCATCTCCTGGAAAAGGGCACGCTCAAGGAAAAACATTTGTAGGTGTATTGTCACAAGATTTCACTTTCTGTTCTCATTGCCACTATTCTTAGCAGCAAATCATTCTAAGCACTCAGAAGATACTTCTAAAAGCATTCCACTCTGGTAAAAATACGTTCAAATACATAAAGTGTCTTTATCTTTGGCGAGCCTCTGATTCTTCATTTCCAAAACCAAGAAAATGCAGCCATTACTAAGACACGAGGATCGGAGTTGTACGACCGCATGCTGTGCTGAAGAGATACAGCAGTATTTAGAGATGTGTTTTACCCGCCACGGGACAGGTCGGAGGACTCGCAAAGCACAAGGCTGGGCGCAGGCTGAGCTACAAAACCAGAACAGGAATTTATTACCATGCAACCAAAGAGGTCAGAAAAATGTGGAAAAAGCCATCTCATCTCATTCTATCCATGCAGAAAGAAAAAGAAACCTAACTGGAAATGCTTTCTCACCTAAAATTTGTCTAATTTACATCTTGATGCACATGTGGCACTGAATCAAGATTTTGTGTAGCTTGGAAATTGCTAAAAATGTTTAGAAGTGTAGGCAATTGCAGCGAGTGAAAGACACAACAATCGACTAGTAACCATCCCACTTGAATATATACAGGTTGGCACTATAAACAACTACGTGAAGCGGAGACCATGCCTTCTGGGTAGCCAGGAATGGGTAATACCTGTAAACAATTAGTACAGGTAGGGGCTGGAGCAGGCAGTAGATACTCTTTGCTTCTAAACCACACCCTGATGCATTACATTTAGCAACTTTGTTAAAGCACTTTGGTTTGTATCATTATTACAGTATTATTAAATAGTCACACTGAAGTTTGTCTAATATACTCCCTTGCCTAAAAACTTTCAAAAACATTTAGCTTTTCATTTATTTTTATTTCAACCTAGACATGAAAATTATCCAATATTCATTTCTTGAAGTTCTAAAGTCAAAGTCAATAACAAAATATAGCACAGAATAATGCAAATGATATGTAGTAAAAAGAAATGAGAAATTAAGTCTTCTGAGATTTCAGGGAGATAAGTTTATTGCCAGAATTAAAAGAAAGAAAAGAAAATAAACCCAGCATTATATTTTGTATACAAGCATACAGATACAGACATTGTAGCTTCTTCCCTGAAAGCACTGATGCTAAACACATTCTCACTATCCCTACTTACCCTGTCAACAGTAGACATTTTATGGAATGTTTCTCCTTACGAAGGCTCACAACTCTATACGACCAGGACATTTCTTTTCTAGGATCTAGGATTACATGTCAGTAAGTATTTGACTAGTCAAGCAATGCTAATACTCCCATTAAGGAAAGAAAGAAATATTGATTTCAAAGTTATCTGATATTTAGGTACCATTTAAATTAACAGCATGTATTAGTTTTTTAAACTGTTAGAAGTTTTTGAGATTTTCTAGAGACCTTGTATGTGACTTTAGCCACCACTTAGCTAGTGCAGTACTAGAACTTCCGAAAACAGTATTTCCTCCACCCACACTGTGTTCTGTTCTACACTGCCACTCAATCAGAGGGGAAGCTAAGACAACTAATAAGTCTTTTGATAAGAGACCTGAGTTCTGGAGGAGGATACTACAACTGCACGGACACAGGCTATCTTCTGAAGGGAAGCAGCTTGCTAGCACATCCTGCCACAGCATGTTCTTTGCCCACATTTGTAGGACTCGTTAAAAAAAAAAAAAAAAAGGAAATATGCAATATCAAAGTAGGGACTATGGTATAGAATGAAAGCATAAAAAAATCCAGTGAAAATTATATTTATGTCTCTGTAAGCTAAAATAAGTACATCTTGTACTCACAGAAATGTGTGTTTCACATTATTGTCCAACTCCCCAAAGCTAGCTTTACTTTCTATTTATTGATATTGTCATAATATGAAAAATAAATACCATTTGTTAGGAAAGCAGCCGCTACACAAAATTAACAGACATATTCTGCTTCAGGGCATGAATACGAGAAAATTGTCAGACATTAATAATGTAGACAGAGCATTTTCCTGGGAAAATGAGGATCCAATGGAACAACAGATAAATCATACCCAACTGCTCACTGTTTGTTGTTTCACAATCTGTTGTATTTTATCGAATATGACTAGTACAAGTCTGTTACAGCCATAAAAAAACATTAGCGGAAATTAATATGTAAATTACTGTAGTACTTGTGTGGGATGCCATTTCATTAATTTGAATTCACTGACATGACTGTGTAATCTAAATTTATGAGTTTTTCAACTGCCTCTCCATGGAGAATTCTGCATTTATTGAATTTTGCTTTAGAAGTATTTTATGCATTAAATAATATTTGCATGGCAGTAATGTACATGAATGGCTTGGAATTTTATATATATATATATATAATATATACCAGGCATTTCACCTGTGAGAACAGAACCTGTGAGACAGTGTAAAAAATGCATGTATATATTTCCCTTTAAAACATTTTTAGACAGCAATGAAAACAAATTATTGAAACAGAGAACAAAAGCAGGTTTTGAAATTCTCAGTAAAGTAAATATTGCTCATAATTATTTTGTTGAAATGCAAATCTTCTTCTTATTAATGTAAGGGGTTTATGCTGCATAGAACTTCTTGTATCACCCACCAGAGTTTAAGAAGAAAAAAGCACAGTCTAAAAAACACCTAAATCTGAAAAAGCAGTTTTATCAATACATAGGGCAGCTTGAAGGTTAAAGCTTCAATATCAAGTTTTTGAAAAAGCCATCAAGAAAAGAAATGATTAAATTCTTTACCATTCAACACTTTTTTTTAACTAACATCTGGACACAAAGATAGTAAATGCTTTGCATAATGTTGGCTTTAATATCCTCTAGTTTCCTAGATGTAAAATGAGGTACCCAAATAACACACTATCAAAATGTTTCTGAAGCAAATACTGCAAATACAATGGTCACTTTCTGAAGAAAACACAGTAAATGCTACAGAAAAGAAATAAAACTTACTAAAAATACAACAAAACATTTACTCAATTACAAAGATCTAATTTTAGAAGTGTGAAAATTTCAGTGTTAAAAATATTTCTATGATAAAAATCTTTTATTTTTACTTATTGACAGCATTGTAAAGTGGTTTTTTTCCCATTGTGATTCTAAAGGTTTTGACATGACCTATTTGCTGGTGGGACACGCTACTGGGTTGACTATGTTGCAAATACGCAATTTTGTTAAGCAACAGGATTGTTTCATTACCATGCCTCATCTAAGCATTTATCTAGAAGTGTCTATAGTGCAGTTTTACTCCTAGACACTTCAGTCTTTTTCACATCAAGACTTGTATCCATAAACAAAATGGGTTTTTATGTATCATCTAGCCTTTGAATGTAGAAAACCACTTTGAAATGGGGTTTTTGGGGACGAGAAAACGGAGGATTTGGTATCAGATTGTTTAACCATGACACAATGAGGAATATATTCCCAGCCAGCAGCGAATGTTTCGTGCCTGTCAAATCCTCCTGTCAGCATCCCCTACAGCTCTGCTGACTACCAGGAACACCTGCCTGCTCCAAGGTCACTCTGATTCAATGTCACCTTGCAGTGAACACGCTCGCACACAATTAGGATTTCAGTATCATCTTGCAGGGAATTCTGATATCTCTGTCATTTTACTTATAATTGACTACTAGCTAATTATACTTTGTGAATTGATATGATCTTATAAATCAGAACCTTGAATCAGTTTGTCTGGATGGCAAAGAAGCATGCACAGATATGACACAAAGAAGCATGTACAGACACAAGTGTCTGTTAAATGCAATGGCTACAGTTCATTTATTTATGTCAATTATATGGAGATAGTATTTTCATACATTTCCTTCCACTGATTTCCTACTAAAGGAATCTTTTTTCTTTGGGTTGGGTTTTGGTTTTTTTTTTTCAAATTGAGGTAGAGGTATGTTTTATAGGTAAAACATCATCTGGTTTTTGCCTCCTAAAACATTTCCACCTACTTGCTATTTAGGAAGCTACCTATTTCATGGTAAATACTGCAGAGTCTTAAAAAAAATACTGTCTTTCCTAACATTGAATACACATACAAATCAAAAACCCATCACATGCCCACAGACCTGCATTCAGGTGTAAACCATAAGAGCAGGTAAGAACTACAACAAAAGTCTTTGTTTTGACTTGACCTTGGCATTAAAATGAGTGTAATACATAACTTTGTTCTGTTCCCCTGAGTGAGCGTAACTTTTATTGGAATCCTATCCTCCGGTTGTTCTGAGATTGAAACCTTCTCTTCATGTCTATAGCTATTATTTTCTGTCCTAAGTTTTGCAAAACAGCAAGCAATTGTCAGGAGACACACATTCCTCAGCAGCACTCAACCTACTTACCAATCACCTCTTCCTACACTCAAGTCTTCCAGAGAAACATTTCCTTTCTGCTATCTCATGTTAAACTGTTCTTTTCTTCTATCCAAAAAATGGAATAACAGATTTCATAGGTCAGAAAAGGAAAGGAGAATGACTCAGCTCTTCAAATGACCAGAGGAATATCAATGCCATTGCTGTCCCTCATGGAAAAATTCCATTTGTCACTGCAGAAATCAGTGCAGAAGTTTTAAAGACCCACTCACCACGGAACTTATAAAACTATCTTCTCTGAATTTCTGTAAGCATTGCCTGGTTCTGCATATGCAAAGACAAGTTTGTTTCTACTGAAAAATGACAAGGCTTTCTACTGGAAAAGAAATAAACACATTCAACCTAGTCTCAATCAAAACACAGCTAAAAAGATACCTCAAACATAAAAATCTGCTAAACCTTCCTCATGCATTGTTGGTACTTTTGACTGTTTTCATAGCATTGGCTAGCAGTTTATTAGCTCTAGGCTGTTTAACTACTGAGAGTCAATACCCGTCAGAGTTCTTAAGACTGCAGATACTGAAATTCATTACAGAGGACCAATTGTGGTGGGTATTGGCTACTGTGGCTCTAAGATGCTTTCCAGGTAGACCTCTGGAAAGTGGCATCTGAAGTCTTGCTGCCATGGCTGGCTGTCTTAGGTCTCCAGCACTGACCTAACAGGGATACCTAGGTACAGGCTCTGCAGAGCGGAGTTATTTCAGTAAAAAGTGATCAAGTAGAGGGATGGTTAATGTCAGCTCTTTCTCAAGTACTCTTATAATCCTCATTCTGTAGTCACCACTCAATTTTGCTCTCGGCAATCTGTATATACTTTTCATTTAAAGTATCGCAGCTTGTTGAAGTTTCCACTATAATTGTCTGAAATGTACTTCAAAAGTTATTCTTGTTCCGGGAAAGTAAAGGGATGAGGAAAGAAAATAAAATCGATCCCAGGAATTACTTATTTTGCACATGTCTCACAGTTGCTTTCCCTCTCAGTTGGAATCTTATAATGTGAAGAGCTGAACACTAATCTTTCAGATACACAAGTCCATCTTCATATCTGATCCCTCTCCTCCTAAGCTCGTCTTTTGTCTGCTGATTTAATAACCACAGCCAAGGATTTTATAGATTTTCTTCAGAGGGAGAAAAGTTGTGGTGATGGCTGGTTTTGCTCGTGACTTCATCACTCATTCTTCTGCTGCAGTCAACAGAAATATGTGATAGTATAATTATAAACTGCAGCAACAACCGATTGACCCCACCTGCTACCAGGTCTTAACAGAGACTCTACATCCTGCTTCACATTATTGACAATGACATCAAATCCCATCCTTACCAGCTCCGGGAAAAACTGTACAATATGTACTGTCACTCACAGACCTACCTTATTTAAAAAACACAAGGAAGGAAATCCTACCACATTTGCATTACATGCAAGAGAATACTCTCACTGAAGAATGAGTAGAAATCACAGAAACCATCATCAAGCCAATAGTCTTGCTCAATAGTTTTGCTCAAGCCAATTGCTCAATAGTCTAGTTTTCTGGGAAACACAACCGATTTCTTCCACATACCAAAAAAAAAGAAAAAAAAGTAAAAACACCACCATCTTGGCCAATCCCACAACAGCAAATCATGGTCTATCTTCAGTAAGAACAAGGCCAATACTCAGATTTCTTGCCTAAACATAAATTGATCCCATTCTCATCCACAACTACCTCACCTGCCAGTACTGACTGATTCACAGCATGACAAGTTACAAATGAGACACTAAATGTAGCACCATTTTATTATTCACACAAAATACAGAGATAACATTCTTATCTTCTGGATTCCCTCAAATTTCTATGACAAGATTCAATAACCAGTACTTCTCCATCAAACTGATTCTCAAATACACCTACAGCAGTATCAATTGCTTAGCCACTGTACTCAACATAAAAAAGAAAACCTACAAACTACTATACATAGAAAATGTGCAAACTATCATATCCATCATTATAAAACCAGGTGCTTCCTGAAACACCCCAAGAAAGCTATAAAATACAGTAAGCCCTCAGCCCTCAGACACCACTAACACTCACTGTGTATCATACTCTCACGATGAACAGCTCAGCAATCTCAGACCCTTAACTAAATAAACACATCACTAGAGAAATCTGTCAAATCTTTCACCGAGTCTTCTAAACGTCTCACTTCCGACTCTGAGGAAGACTCAGAAAACCCAGATGACTCTGAGAGCTAAAACATAAACTCCAAAGGATGCTAAAAAAACACAACAGAGAACATAAGGATTCGGACGCTTTGTAATTCTCACTCATCCCTAACACAATGCTTCGTATTCATCTCTATCTCCCTGCCTGAAAGGACTTAATGACTCTCTTGTCTCTTCTCTGGATAATATCCTTTCTCCTTGCTCCACCCCTGCTCCACAAATACCACTATTTTTTCTTTCAGATGATGCAGCTCAGTAAACAGGCTAAACTTGTAACAACGTACAGTTGCACTTCAAGACCTCTCCTGCTATTTCAGACTTAAAGAGGTCCACATGCTCAAAAGGAGGTCTCTTTTCCAGTTATTGCAATTAGTCTAGGACGCTACCACCTCCTTACAAAACCTATAAAGCTTTTATTCTTAGAAAATCATAGTTACAATGCTATGAGTGCATTAAAGTATTTGTTGTTAGCATAAAGACTTTTAAGTGCTAATGTCTAGGGAGATAAATAAAACAAAACCATGTAGGGCTTCAAGAAGTCTGATTACAATGATCTTTTGTCTACAGCAGAAAAAGTATTTCTACACTGCACATAAAATTAAGACAATTATCTAGTAGTTTAATTTAAGGAAGAGCATACAGGCCTCTTACTGCAGTAACAAGAGCAATTAGTTTTGTGGTAAGTTAAATATTAGATTTGGAATGTTTTCAAACTAAGCATAATAATGTTTCAGCAGCAGTTTTTGCTATCACAAATTCAAGCAATGTCCTTTTATGCATCTGCAAATTTAATTTTTAACATGCTAAAACTTTACAGGTACTGCAGTATAGAAATGATGTTAACCAGCATTTAACAGGTACAGTAAGTATGCTAAGAGTTATATTACCATCTATGGAATTATTAGGTATAATTTACATATGCATGTAAATTACATGATATAGAGGTATAAAAGCAATCTATATAGTGATTCAATTAGAGGGAGAACTGCTGTTTTGAAATGTGATGTCACTGGTTTCTATACTTGCTTTCATTAAGCCAAAGATACTGCAAGTATGGCAGCAAACTATTGATATTAGCTTGCTAATAATTTTTGTAGTTTTGCATAAGACTAGTAAACTCAGATTATATTTATTTTATTATGCAAGCAAACAATGTTTCTTATACTTCAATAATTTTCATTTGATTGTTTACAAGGACAGAACCAATTAAAAAACAAGCTTACTAAACTGTCCAGTTTTCATGTAAGAGATCTCAACCACACGAGAAAATCCAAAGTATATAGGCAATACTAGTTGACTTGAATACTACCATGAGACATCTGACCTATACACCCACCACATCCTTTGAAATACTGCTTTTTCCCAAAAAAATAAAACAAGCAACATTCAGTCATGACAACTCTGTCTGTATGAAGTGTTTGTTACACACAAAATGTAGCACTATGAAGTCCTACAAAGATTTCATTTAAATATACAAAACCTACACAACGTTAAAAAAATGTATCTTTATCCATATAATATTAAAAATAAAAATTATTTAAAGTGGAGAAATTGAGACATCTTCTAATATTAGAATACCTCCTCAGATAAACTGTTTATTGCTTAATCCAGAATATTTTTTTTTTAAAAAAAAGAAGCTTCAGTTATTTCAAATATCTTAGTCATCAGTTACTAGTCAGTATAATTTCCCCATTTTTCTTTCCATGTTTTGGACATAACAATTATCTTCAGGCTGATGTTTGGCATATTGTTCAAAACCTTAATCTTGGAGAGCTGTAGCAAATTAAAGTTTGAATGGGAGGAATCAGATTGATGTTTATGCTAATTTAATTTAAAAACAAAAAAATCCTGAAGTTACTGTTTTCAAAGTCCTTGTTATGCCTTCCAGAATTCTTCACAGGCCATTAAGTCCATAATGTGGATTATTGCCTTTGGGTATTAAAAACAAACTATTAAAAAATGCTATTTTATTTACCAAGGTAGAACCTACACTAATTTTCTTCAATGAAGATTTCACAAGATTTTGGTATGTCATTTTAATATTTCTTAAGTAGCTAAGTTATCCTGATAAACCTAACAGCCCAGAGACAGCCATCACACTCCAGTACTTCAATAATAGTCCATGAAATGAAACATACTGATTCAATGGAATACATCTCATTATGATCTGTTAAATCCAACAGGGGGAAAATCCACACACACAGAGAAATATAGTATAAATGCCCTAAAAAGAAAGATAATGTTGATACACAGATTTTCAAAGGAAAGGTACAAAGAGATTATCTAGAAATGGAGCTACTTTATTAAATGAGGCTTTCCAAAGCAAAAATAAACATGTCCATTTGTTAAAATACTTGGAAAAACTATTGGGGGGAGGGGGTTGAAATGGTTTTGTATAACTTTGGAAAATCTAATTGTTCCCACACATGCTTATGTTCTGCTCAATCTCACAGTATATGATGCATCCCAGAGTCCTGAGGGAATTGGCTGATGTAGTCGCCAAGCCACTCTCCATGATATTTGAAAAGTCATGGCAGTCAGGTGAAGTCCCTGGTGACTGCAAAAAGGGAAACATTGTGCCCATCTTTAAAAAGGGTAGAAAGGAGGACTGTGGGAGCTACCGACCTGTCAGCCTCACCTCTGTGCCTGGGAAGATCATGGAACAGATCCTCCTAGAAGCTATGCTAGAGCACATGGAGGACAGGGAGGTGATTCGAGACAGCCAGCATGGCTTTACCAAGGGCAAGTCCTGCCTGACCAACCTAGTGGCCTTCTATGATGGAGTGACTACATCAGTGGACAAGGGAAGACCTACAGATGTCGTCTATCTGGACTTCTGTAAAGCCTTTGACATGGTCCCCCACAACATCCTTCTCTCTAAATAGGAGAGATATGGATTTGATGGGTGGACTGTTCAGTGGATAAGGAATTGGTTGGATGGTCGCATCCAGACGGTAGCGGTCAATGGCTCAATGTCCAGACGGAGATCAATGACGAGTGGTGTCCCTCAGGGGTCCGTACTGGGACCAGTGCTGTTCAATATTTTCATCAATGACATTGACAGCGAGATCGAGTGCACCCTCAGCAAGTTTGCAGATGACACCAAGATGAGTGGTGCAGTTGACACACCTGAGGGATGGGATGCCACCCAGAGGGACCTGGAAAAGCTGGAGAAGTGGGCCCATGTGAACCTCATGAGGTTCAACAAGGCCAAGTGCAAGGTCCTGCACCTGGGTCAGGGCAACCCCTGGTATCAATACAGGCTGGGGGATGACGGGATTGAGAGCAGCCCTGCAGAGAAGGACTTGGGGGTACTGGTGGATGAAAAACTGGACATGAGCCAGCAATGTGCACTTGCAGCCCAGAAAGCGAATTGTATCCTGGGCTGCATCAAAAGAAGCATGGCCAGCAGGTCAAGGGAGGTGATTCAGCCCCTCTACCCTGCTCTGGTGAGACCCCACCTGGAGTACTGCATCCAGCTCTGGAGTCCTCAGCACAGGAAAGACATGGACTTGTTGGAGTGGGTCCAGAGGAGGGCCACAAAAATGCTCAGAGGGATGGAACACCTCTCCTATAAGCAAAGGCTGAGAGAGTTGGGGTTGTTCAGCCTGGAGAAGAGAAGGCTCCAGGAGACCTTATTGTGGCCTTTCAGTACTTAAAGGGGGCTTATAAGAAAGATGGGGACAAACTTTTTGGTAGGGCCTGTTGTGATAGGACAAGGGGTCATGGTTTTAAACTAAAACAGGGTAGATTCAGACTAGATATAAGGAAGAAATTTTTTACAATGAGGGTAGTGAAACACTGGACCGGGTTGCCCAAACAGGTGGTAGATGCCCCATCCCTGGAAACATTCATGGTCAGGTTGGACAGGGCTCCGAGCAACCTGATCTAGTTAAAGATGTCCCTGCTCATTGCAGAGGGATTGGACTAGATGATCTTTACAGGTCCTTTCCAACCCAAACTATTCTATGATTACTTGATTCTATATTCTACCCAAACCAGGAGCCCATCCAGCAGATAGGCTGGCCAGTCTCAAACATTACCAGCTATGTAACTGCAAATATCTTACACAGTGTGCACCTACATCAAAGAGGCCAGGGTTAGTAACTTGTACTACAAATTATTAAACCACAATTTATCTTATTCTCGGAAAATTAAAGGCGTTTCACTGAAACAACTTAGTATATGGATTTTTTTGAAAACAGTTGAGTTTAAAGTTGTTTGATTTTACTATTATAAATTTACAGGATAGATGCAAGGTAATTTCTAATGATAACAGCTGGATAAAGACTGGACCTAAACCGATCAAAGTTGTCACAGCAGAGGTATATATTGTAAATTGTAGCTTCTGGAAGCATCACATCATCCTGTACTGCAACAGAGACTCACAGCTGCAGAAAGCAGTTAAGGCTCCATCATTCTCCAACAATTCTCTACTTGCACTCTTCAAATTACACACACCATCTACCCAGCACCATACGTCACACAGCCTTTGCACGGCCCTTTTCTTCTCTGTAAATAAGTAGCAGCTGCTTTGCATATGTCAAGATAGTTTCTTGGCAGAGATTACAATACCAGGATATATATCCAAGGCTGTGGTAACAAGGATCCTGAAATTCCAAATTATTTCATATAATATAAAAATGTTTATCTGAAATTCAGCTTTTAACCATTACATGTATGCTGAATAATTAAATCCAGAAACATTGAGCTCTTAGTCACAATATCTTTACTGCATAAAAACCCAATTTGCTCTTCCAAGAGAAATACTCTCACAGAAGTATTATTTTTAAATTGCCAGGAAAAAAGATTATTTCTCTAAGAATTTCTAACCATATTTTATACATTACTCAAGACTATTTAACCCCATGAAACCATACATGTTTTAGTTAGATTACAGATTAAAAAAAACTTCTGTCAGAGACCATACAATTCTAATGCGGCTTTTCTTTTAGGTGGCCTACAAATTAAAGAACAATTTCAATGAATTTTATTAATTATGTATGGCATTACCGTATTACAAGATATTCTGCATTTGCAAACAAAGGTCTACAATGCTTTTCTACGTATGTGGATAAAAAGGCAATTTTTCTCAGTAAATAGAATATTTAAATACAAAACTTATGCAGTTTTCAACAGGAATAAAAGTAAGATAATATCATTCTTAAGTGTATTTTATCCATCATCTGAAAATATACCAAGTGAATGGAGTAGACATTTTCAAGTACTGATCAATACCCCAAAGACAAAAACTGTTGGAATTTCTCATTTCTTAGTCAGTTCCTTTAGCTACTTCAATACAAATGTATCTAAAACAAGCTACACCTAAAATAAAACCCCTTATGTTATTTTAAAATATTATATTTATATTTAAAATATTAGAAAATATTTATAAATTTATTTTTTTCCCCAATGTGTTACACTCATTATGAAAAGATTCTTATTTCTAATAGAGAAAGATAAAGTAAAAAAAAAGGTTAGAAGAAACTACAGGACAACTTCTTCAAAGATCAGGAATATTCAGATAATTTTCTTTGCATAATATTTAATACGATCACCTCTTTCAGGTAACTCCTGGTTAAAGCAAGAGAAAGAAAATGAAGGAACTATTATTTGAAAGGCTTTTCAGAGAGAACTTAGTTTTCTTGAATAAAGAGGACAAAAGGATCTTTTTTGCTCTAATCAGAGGCAGTACTAACCCTTTCTAGCTAGTGGGGATCTCAACAGTGTGTATAACTTATAATATTGTACCTATGACTTTCTGACTCTAAATGTAATTTAAAGAGAACATTCAGCAAATTAAAAAGGAAATTAGTATTCAGGAATATAGTTCAAAGAGCACTACCTACTGCATCAGCAATTTGGACAAGAGAAAGTGAGCATTTTTGGACACAGTTAACATCATCTTCAATATATCTGGAAGCAATAAACCAAATCTACAGCTTGTATGAATCAGTACAGCTCCATTAACTTCAGTGATAACAGGCCAATTTGCATGACCTGAGAATCTGGCACAAATCTGTTAAGAGTTTTTCAAGCATTAGTTTTTGACATATAACTAGCTCTCAGAAGAGATGACATGTGAGTTGACTCAAACATAGCATTTGTAATGGTAGACGTCCATTAAAAGTATACAAATCTGAAAAATTAGTTCAAGTGCTAGGGTTCTAAAATCTACGGCTTAAAGATATTACACTAACTACTTATAAAATATAAAAACACCAACATGGAATAGTGTAAAAAAAATTTGCATTTTTTTAAACTAACAGCAATTTGTACATACGTAACTTCATATTTTCTTGTGTACTCACATGGAGAGAAATTTAAAGTAAGAACATGGGAAACAAGGCACCCCATTGATTTTAAGTCCAACATTTAAACATATCTGTTGTTCACAAAGCCCTGCAGGCACCTCAGTTCACTCAGTGCCTAAGATTATGTTGCTAAAGCTTGCAGAAGAAAAGAAAACTTTATCCCAGAATATCCTATGGCACCACAGTCATGGCATACTCTTGGGTATCAAATCTCCTGTCAGAGAAAGTGTGAGCCCCAGCCCCCCACAAGGCAGGGGGCCATTAGTAAAAGAGAAAAGCAGTACTACTTCACTCCTTTACCCATCCTTTTTCCATTTTTGAAAGGTGGACTTTTCTTTAAAAAAATGAAAAATTTAAGGCCAAATTTTAGGATGTTGAGAAGACACAGAAGCTACCTTGCTGTTTAGACTCAGATGCCCAAATTCCCAGGAGTTAAAGGCTTATGCCTTTACTGACCAATTTAAATCCTTGTCTACCTCTTGTGCCAGAATTTCATACCTCAATCCTGGTCCTTCTTCACATACCCTGTATATAAAAATTGGATATTTAATTTCACTTGGCAAAGGGTATCTAAAGATTGTAATTTAAATGCACATTATAATGCTTCAATCATTGTCTGAATCTAAGTTAAGTCTTGCAAAGATCTGAATATAGACTTGAACATTCTGGAATATATTCTTTCTTTTCATTGACATGCTCCCCTGGCCTTTTTAAAAAACTGTATCTGAAATTTTCTATTGGAATGGAATTTAATCACAATGCACATTTATATGCCTTATACTGCTAACCAGATTATTAACCTAAAACATTAATCAGAAAGCAATACCTCATAGTTCTTCTGACATGTCAGAGTCCCAGATAGAGCCTCCTATCTCAAGTAGGAATTAGAAAATTGCTGAAGCATTTACATGTCTCAAAAGTAATTCAAAACTCAAGGACTCAAGGACAAGGCAAAGCCTTCCCAACACCCCAGCCCACCCCTGAAAACCCCATGCAAACAAAAAGGCCAAAGAAAACTACAAGCAGCACTGCATTTACCTATGACCTGTGTCTTGAACCGATACAGAAAAATTAGAAGTATATTGCTTCTTAGATTAGATAACAGTTGGATTTTGGACAGAATTCACATGTGTGTCTGTGGGTGGGTTCTACATTATAGCGAAAGGCCAGAACAAGATGTATACCTTGGGAAGTGATGTGCATAACTGTTTATCATTAAACAGTGGAGAAATTACTGCAACAAATTCCTACATAACTGTTTCATATGCAACTTTAACATGCCCTTCAACTTGCTTTACTTATATATGTAGATGAACTCTCCACAATGAAAAAAAATAGCGTGCATAAACATAACCACTGATTCTGCCTGACAGATTCAGAGGTGTCCCAAGTGGTAGTGTACACTATACCTCAACTGGAGAGCAGAATGAAGTTTAGAAATTTCCCAGATTTATATATTTTACAAACAGATAGAAATCAGAGATCATTATCAAAGGGAGCCAGCAGTTACAAATTTTCTTAACTTCCTGTGGCAATAAGGCACATTACATTTTTAGTGCCCGTTTTAATTAACAGAAACCTAAATTTTTTCTAATAATTTGAAGTGCATTATTTGTTTTCTGTCCTGCTTATGAGGCAGCACAAATCCAGTCAAAACTATAACCCAGGTGTCACTTTAAATAGAATCACAGGAAGGATTTGGTGTGTTGGTCAGAAATAGATCCCCAAAACATACTCATTCACATCCAGTCTCTAGTAAATGTTTAGCTATGACTTATTCCATTTTCTGTGATTTCCATTTCATTATACTCATAAGAGAATGAAGACAGTACATTTATAAAAGGACTAACGTACTGGTCCTGTCTGAAATCCTCACACTTTTCAGGGTATGCGGTAAGCCCTTAAAAAAATCAGTCTTCACTATCACTCCTTACCGGCAAGCAAAGCAGCAGAAGATAAAAGATACCATCGTGCCAGGAGCAATAGTAAACAAGTATCACCTCCTCAGTTCTACTGAGTCCAAGTTCCTCTTTCTTTCCTTCTTCATTATGTGTAAGAAGTTCTCAGTAATGAGCAAGCACTGGCTGCAAAATTAGCCTGACTGAATATCTGAAATTTCTTTTTATGAACCTACTTGCTGTTTTAATTGTTAGAAGCATACTTGAAGAACAGTTTATTTAGGATCCATCATCACTTCTTGTTCACCACAATGAATTTCTAAAAAATAGCACCAGCTAATGTGTATTTAAAACTGGCAATAATAATGTTCTTTAATTGTGTGAACTTTCTGAACAAATAGTCCAAGCTTTCATGATCAGAATATTCCCCAAATATATAGAGAAGATACTGAAAATGTCCTTAAACTGGCACACACAACATGACATATTCTTTAAAAGTTCACATTTTAATGTTATCAGTAAACAAAAATATTTAGAGAATCTGTTTGCATGTGACATTACTATATATATATAAATCCATAATCCCTCTTTAACAAAAGTAAATGAATATAAACTTCATCACGATAGAGATGTTTATACTATAGCTATTCTAGCTTCATGGATGTTTTGTAAACAATTTCTAAACCACACGGGGATTTACCTCAACTGACCTTAAACATCTGAAGTCAACACATGGTTTATGCTAAAGATCTAAATCCCCTCTTCACTCAGTGAAGAAAAAGAGAAATACCTTACAAATGATTCATGCAGCTTTATTTAGCAATCTTACAGGGTGATGAATTAACCCCTGAAGGTGGTATTTCCTCTGTTAAGTATTACAGGAGCCTAAATGACTACTTCTAGATGTCTAGAGCTACTTAAGTTCTATCCATCTTTAATGATCTGAATGTCATTGCCTCTAATACATCAGCTAAGAAAAACTTCTAATTATTTGAATACTGATTGCCACTGGCAAAACTTGCTCTGAAAAGGCTCAGCAAATAAGAGAACATAGAATGATTTATCTTGTGCTCCAATAATGCCTGGAAACACACAATTTATATCATAAGGAATATGTTTATCCCTTTGTTTCTTTCAGACCATACTTTCAAGATCTTTGATACCTACAGTCTCTTCTTCAGTATGGTATTGTGCAAAAGTATAAATTCTCTTTTACAAAGGAGGGGGTGCTTAGCATCAGAGATTAGAATTGCTGCCTTCCATTTGAGTAGAGATACTACTCCTCTCTGCAGTGGAAAAAACAAAGTATTTGGGGCAAAGTGTTTTACAAACTGAGCATGAGTCAGCACTGTAATGTTGTTTTAAAAAATAAATATGTTTGATCCCTTAACAGGGATATTTTGGGCCATACTGGGGAAAAACAAGAAGATCCTGGGATCTAATTGCTCACAGAGTTGACAGACATGATAAATGAAAGGGTAAACCATGTGAAATGTCAAGGAAGACAGTGATAATCAAGGAAAGGAGTGAAGAAAACTCTCCAGAATGTACTAAATTGTAACATACTCATTAGACATCCTGTCATGCTTGTTAGATTGAAGGTGCCATCTTTGTTTAAACTCAGGAAAGTAGTGTATTACTAGCAAAAATTATTCCTATTATTTGTATTGGGTTTGAGTGGCAAGGTTTTGGTAGTGGAGGGGCTACAGGGGTGGCTTCTGTGAGAAGCTGCTAGAAGCTTCCCCTGTGTCCAAAAAACCAATGCCAGCTGGCTCCAAGAGGGACTCGCCGCTGGCCAAGGCCGAGCCCATCAACGACGGTGGTAGTGCCTCTGTCATAACATATTTAAGAAGGGGGGAAAAAACCCTGCAGAACAGAAACTGCAGCTGGAGAGAGGAGTGAGAATACGTGAAAGAAACAGCTCTGCAGACACCAAGGTCAGTGAAGGAGGAGGGGGAGGAGGTGCTCCAGGTGGTGGAGCAGAGATTCCCCTGCAGCCTGTGGTAAAGACCATGGTGAGGTAGGCTGTCCCCCTGCCCATGGAGGTTAACGGTGGAGCAGATATCCACCTGCAACTCATGGAGGTTAACGGTGGAGCAGATATCCACCTGCAGCCTGTGGAGGACCCCACACCAGAGCAGGTGGATGCCTGAAGGAGGCTGTGACCCTGTGGGAAGCCTGAGCTGGAGCAGGCTCCTAGCAGGACCTGTGGACCCATGGAGAGAGGAGCCCATGCTGGAGCAGGTTTGCTGGCAGGACTTGTGACCCCATGGGGGACCCATGCTGGAGCAGTCTGTTCCTGAAGGACTGCAACCCACAGAAGGGACCCACGCTGGAGCAGTTCTTGAAGAACTGCAGCCCATGGGAAGGACTCACATTGGAGAAGTTCATGGAGAACTGACTCTGATGGGAGAGACCCCACGCTGGAGCAGGGGAGGAGTGTGAGGAGTCCTCCCCCTGAGGAGGAAGGAGCGGCAGAGACAACGTGTGATGAACTGACTGCAACCCCCATTCTCCGTTGCCCCTGTGCCGCTGTGGGGGAGGAGGTAGAGAAAAAAGGGAGTAAAGTTAAGCCTGGGAAGAAGGGAGGGGTGGGGGGGAGGTGTTTTAAGATTTGGTTTTTATTTTCTCATTACCTTACTCTGATTTGATTGGTAATAAATTAAACTAATTTCCCCAAGTCGAGTCTGTTTTGCCTGTGATGGTAATTGGTGAATGATGTCTCCCTGTCCTTATCATGACCCACGAGCCTTTCATTATATTTTCTTTCCCCTGTCCCCCTGAGGAGGGGAGTGATAGAGCGGCTTTGGTGGGCACCTGGTGTCCAGCCAGGGTCAACTCACCACACTATCAATAGTAAACCTGGGTATGACCATCAATTATTTCTTGTAGCAATGCCACTGGACCATCTCTTTTTAGATTTCATATAATGTATGGAGAAATTTTTCCACTGTACTCAGTACTAGTAAGTTCTTGGGTGAAATATTGTGTCCTGTTTTGGACAGTACAATTCCAGAAAATTTTGGACAAACTGCAGAGAATTCAGAAGTCCAGAGAACAGCAGTAAGAACAATCAGAGGTCTATAAATATGATCTACAGGAAAAATATAGAATTAGTTGAGTTTGTCTAATAGAACAAGATGATTGAAGTAAAGACTTAAAGTCTTGAAGTCTTCAAATAAACATAAAGGTACTGTAAATAGGAGACTACTAAACAGGTGTTCATTTCCATTGTGGATGGGATGAAAATCAATGGGCTGAAATGGCTCCAGTGAACATTAAGACAAGAAACTGAGAAAAAATATTTTTGTTTCTAATGATAAGTAAGGTTTGAAACAGTGTGCCTAGGAAGCCAAGGAATCACCAAAACAGCATGTTTTTCAAAGTAACTTAAAACAGTAGTTTACAAATCAGCATACGCACTGGCCAGTCCCAAAAAAGGACTGTTGTGATTTAGACCCAGTCACTTAACCCCCCACCAAACTGCCCCCCGGTGGGATGGGGGAGAGAATTGGAAGAGCAAAAGTAAGAAAACTTGTGAGTTGAGATAAGAACAGTTTAATAACTGAAACAAAATAATAATAATAAATTGTAATGAGAAGGAAAGCAACAAGGGAACGAGAGAGGAACAAAAACCCAGGGAAAGAAAAAAAAAAAAACAGTGACACAACAGCTCACCACCCGCCAACCGATGCCCAGCCCGTCCCCACGCAGCAATTGCTACCCCCTGGCCAACTCCCACCAGTTTATATACCGAGCATGACATCATATGGTATGGAATAGCCCTTTGGCCAGTTTGGATTAACTATCCTGGCTGTGCCCTCTTCCAGTTTCTTGTGTGCCCAGCAGAGGATGGGAAGCTGAAAAGTCCTTGGTTAGTGTAAGCGCTACTTAGCAACAACCAAAACATCAGCGTGTTATCACTATTATTCTCATTTTCTGGTAGTTTATTGTACAGTGGGGCCTCCTCAGCACGTGTCACGTCCTCCTCTGGTGATATTCCAAAATCTTTGCCTTCTGGCCAGTTCAGATCCACCTGAGCCACTTCAATCTTAGCAGCCTGATCCACCTGTTGGTTGTTTTGATGTTCCTCAGTGGCCCGACCCTTGGGTATGTGAGCATCAGACCCCCTTATATCATTCCATCACTTCACATCATCACTTTATATCACTTGCTGCTTCCTCCACCACCCAGTGAGAAATTCCTGTTTCTATTTCACCAATTTCATTCCAGATCCTTTCTCCAGTTATTGTGTCAGGCACTATAGTTTGTAGAGCCCCCTCTGTCTCTAGTTTCTTGGCTTTTTTCCTCTCCCATCTCTCATACAAAAAGAATTAGTGTCCGTTATGCCTCAGCAGTGTACACAGCTCAATATATAAGGAGTCCTTTGGACCTGGTGAGGCACACCTCACTGTTTCAGCAACCCTTAATTATATGTTCTCTCACAGTCTCTCCAGACATATTTGGCTACAAATCTATGAATGCAATTCCACTGATGGGGTGACCTTTCTTTCCAAAGCCTCCTTGTGGCTGGAAGTTGAAAGAAACAGATTTTCCTCAAACATGCATCAATATATTTGATTGATGGCAGCTGATCTACTGAATTTTATATCCAAACCTTCCATACAAAATCTGAAAGCATCTGTAATATGTCATACAAAATTGCAGGACTCTTCAGGCCATCAGTATGCAAAAGTCTGTTTAGATTTCCAAGCCTTTTAATAACTGCCAGAGCTTCCTATATTTGAGTTAATTAAATTAATTCTTTCATATTAAGATCAGGAAGCCTTCACAGACATTCTTTATCTTCATTATGTGCTTGTCTCCACTGATGCATATCCTTAATTGTGAACCAACTGATTATATGAAGCAAATACCTAACTCCAGAAACATCTAGGTAGTCATATTTATAGTTGACTTTATCTTGAGACTGTTTATTTGGGGAATTTCATTACTCAAGTACTTGTAGATGTAATTCATTCCAAATAACACATAATGCTAGTAACAGTTGTTCAGATAAGAATCGGACTTGGAGTTTTAGTAAGTCATTCTTCTAGGTATTACAAGAAACACATAAAATGTTTGTGAAAAAAGTAATCCTTCTTTGGAGAATATAGACCTAGGGAAGTGACCAGTTATTAGAATTAAGCTTTTCCTTTTTCCAGCAGGGAACAGAAGCTCTACCCACGAAGTAAATCAGAGTCAGAAGTATCCTCCTATTCTTGGCTATGGTCTCAAATAAAGGGACATGGACAATTTTTGAGAGAAATACTCCTAGGATATTGCCTCAAGCTGAGGAGTGCCTATGACCCCCCAACTGAGTAGATCATCAACTTCCATGCTACTATACAAAAGACCACCTCTGCTTATGTTTTGGATCCAACAAAAACTTTTCACTGGACTTCAGAACAAAGATGCATGCTTTCTGAATCCTAAATACCATCAGATGGAAGACAAGCACACTGCAAGTGAAGAATTATGACATTACTAGACAAGTCTGATATTACATATTGTGTGTAAAGTCCTGTTTGTTAAATATGTTTTGCCCTTAACTTCTTAAGCACCTAAGATCATTGCAAATGATTTCCTGAATTTAATGCTTAATCCTGCTTCAGGATTTTTGGCCACCAAACGCTTTATTGAATTTGGCTCTTATCGCTTAGCCCCAGTAGAATACCAGTGCAAAAGGCCATGTATTGTACTTTATTTTTTAACACAATGAAAGTATCAAGTATGAGCATATTATTAAAACCTCATATAATTACTATCTCTTTCATTTCTGTGTTTATTGTTCACATATGGAAGCATAAATTTTAAATCCATGAAATTCTGAGACTTAATTGGATTAAATCTAAACGGGTATATTGATAATTTATGCAAAAATATATTATAGAAATGCTGCTATTTTCCCAAAACCATACCCAAAACCCAAAGCATATTGAAAGGAGAATCTTGCAATTAGACAAATAATTCCTTTCATTTTATAATGCATCAATAACATTTGTTATTATTCTGAAGTAATTCCCAAAGTTATTTAGCGTTATTTTTATGGAAAATTTCAATTGCAAGAAATATATACAATATTATATATATATAACAAATATATACCACTGTACATTAATCAATTTAACATTTGCTAAAATCTAACAGTGCATTTTTGAGTTGGATTAGCACTAAAATATAAAAACACTATGGTATAAATTTTGTGAAATTAATATAAGGTATCATATAGTTTCCAAGCTGAAGGGCATCTTGTGGGATTGGTCAAGTAGAATCTTACCAGATAGCTAGGAAGATTTGCCACCCTTATCCATTCTTAGCAGGTGATGATGATGATGACAAAACAGATAATCTTACTAATCTGTCATAAATATAAAAATGCTTCTTTCCTGAAAACTGAATTACTATGTGCTATATATTCACAACATTGCCTACTTCTTCTTATTGCAGATGGAGCGTTACATAATGCTACTCATGTGCTACACATGGCTCAAATATGAAAGAAAATAAGACTCCTGCTTCAAAGAACTGATACAGAGGTTCTATCACTGCATCTCATTTCTGTAGTGTACTGGGATGATATCAAGTAACTAATTCATTTTCTTGGAGGTTCTTTGAAGTTAAAAAATGGTAACAGTTCATGCAGTAATCAGTCCTCAAATTCAAAACTTCCTGCACCCAGAATCACAAATTCAAGAGTTTCCTGTATCTTTAAGCGGTCCTACTTTGTTCCAGTTCAATAACGATAAAATTGCTTATATCCCCTGTACCTGTGCAACTGTCTGCAATGAGATCAGTTTACAGTGTGTTAAGCACTTACAGGTAGGTTAGCAAACAGAATCCAAGACCTAATGATGGGCAACCGCAGATTAGCAGCTAAACTACAAACTGAGATTTAAAACACAAACAAAAAAGTTGCTCTTTGTGGACACAACTAGTGGATTGAAAAGCGGGGGAAACTATCATCCCCCTGCTGAAGTCAAGTCACAGAAGCCTGCACTTTTTCGTACAGACATTTAATCAGGCAGTGTGTTCAATCTAGTTGAAAACACAAATGTAATTTTTTCAACTTCCTGTCTCTGTTTAAAATTAAGAAACAGAGACATATGTGATACAGTTAATATTAAAATAGATACACTAAAGCACAGAAGTTTGATACTTTCCACAATTAATAGTTTATGGTATCTTTTATAAAAGAGAATAGATAGACTCTCATTCACTTATTCAAAAAAAATTAGCAGCAATTGATGTTCTGACTTGAAACCACTTTAGTTTTGTCTAAAAGATGAAAGTGTAACTGAAAAGGCATCCCCCTGCCTTCCATGTCCATAATATCTGTGAGGCTAAAAAATTTCTGCACAGATTAAGCATATGCCTATGCTAGCACACTCAAATAGAAAAACCCAGAACCGTACCTTCAGGTACAGAACTGCTGCCTTGCCCTCTATCCTAGCCTGTTGTTTCTGTATGCAGGCAACACAGCCAGCTGCATAAGATTACCATGAAACAATGCTTCAAAGCACAGCTATTCCTGCGAGGTCCCATTCAATGCCCACCAAGAGAGAGGGAGATGGCTTTGAGATTTACCCATGGTTCAGGAATCCCTGGATGTGCCTGCTGCCTCCTGGGGCCATTAACAACCAAACTAATTTTGTCTTTCCAACAGTCTAACTGATCCTGGAGGATTAGTCCCATACACTGCCAGAAGCAGGGAAAAAAAAAGGAAAAAAGAGTCAGAGCTTCAGTGTATCTTTTCATCCCAAAGGAGACCCAAAGTCTCGTTAACGGATTAAAAAGAAGTTCATTACAGTTAAAAAATAGGACAGTTTTAGTAACATTCTTAAATTGATGTGCCATTATATTACACACCTTTTTTGGGGGACAGGGGACTATTTTTCTGTCATCTTTTGTTCCTCATCATTCCATTGATTTTACAGGTACCAGTGATCCAAAATATTGGCCTTGAATAAAATATCACATTGATTGAGCCAGTATGGCAGTATTTCACCTATATTAACAGCTGAGACATTTACCACTAGCTGCAACGGTATTCTCTAAGTTTTAGTATCCTGGCTGTTTTGCAGGCACAGAGGTATAAAAAAGTTAAAGTAAGCACACGCTAAGAGAAACATACAGCCATAGAGATTTGTAATAGAAATGTTAATACTGATATGAATGGAGAATTAATGGGAATGCAGGAGAGTGGAAGGAAATAACAAAAAGGAATGATAAAAGAAAGCCTATATGAATGCATGTATTGGTGAAAATGACATTAATAGGCCCTAAAGAACCTCCACACACAACTTCATAGCACACACCAATTAGAAAAATGAAGAACAGGCTAAAATGAGGATTAAACCAAAGATCTACAGATTCAAACCATTAAAAGAAGATGGTGGAAGGTAAAGAATGGGGTTGGAGTCACCCAGGTAAGGAGACAAGAGATAGTGAGTACATCCTAAGGACTCAGAGAGGTGGGATAGGGTGGAGAGACAAAAGATCACAATCACTGTCAGCTCCTGAAGAATACAAAACGCAAATCCCAAACCAGTACACAGTCACCAATCTAAGAAGAAGAAGCAGGCATGATAAGAACTCAGGAATCACGTTCAGTGTTAGTATAAATATGACTACAGTACAGGTGTACCAAAACTAAATTGAAAAGTATTAAAGAAAAATCAAAGAATATTTGTAGTTTAAAATATTTTTTCACTTCTTCTATCAGTCAGAGTAACTGATGGCTCATGAATCCACATTCACGACATTCATCTTTATTTTCTTCCTGTCTTTTTATATCTGACCTTTTAAAACAGCATGTAGAGTACACTCCTTTCAAAGAGGTATACAGATATAGTATGCTGCTGTACAGACTGCATATAAATCATTTAACTTGAAAAAAAAAAGCCTTCTGGTTGAATTTCAAAGTCCTGAACTCCTTCTATGTTATTGCATTGTACTAATAAGAATTACTTTTTAAATACATATTAGCACATCTCCGGCCAACTCTCTTATTAATTTTTTAACCTATAATGTTAAGGTATGCTTACAGCAAGAGATACGAGTTTTTGTATTATAATTCATTTAAAATTGGAGTCTGAAACTTGGCTGATGGGTGGGTGGAAGAACAGAAAGGAACATAGTGCCCAGTCAATCCTGGGGTTTGCTTCTGAGTTGGTAGTTGTTACAGTTCCAAAGCAACCCACACCCCCAATTCTCCATTCAGTCTCTCCATAGGAACCATTTTGCTCCATCCCTCCTTGCAGAAAGACTGAATTCCCAGGCGGTAACACCCCTGTTCACTAAATGAACTCTTAGTAGATCCAACTGCATTTTATATCCTGCTAGAAGTTTCCATTCCAGGGCACATCGATGCTTTCAAATGGCTATGACAGAGAACAGGTTGTGGGTTAAAAAAAGCACTTCTGGATTTTCTAACACAGCAAAGAGAAAAAGGATTAAGATACAGGATGATATTTAACCTTAACTTTTGCACTTCTTTGCAAGTTTTGTAGATCACACTTCTCCTGGCTTACCATGCCATGCAGTTCTAGAGAAGACGGACTGCACTTTTTCTGTTACTCCCAAACAGCATTTCCAGTTTACAAATCAGTCTCTCGAAAGATACTTTTTGCTGTTATGCCTGCACTTCATAAAGCTGTTTGATTCCTATCTCCAGGAGTGTCAGTGGTAGATTTTCTACATTTACATTTCAAATCAGGAAGTGAACACAAGCCGTTTTCTGACCCTTTTCATTTGCATTTACTCTAACAGGAATTACGCACCAGAACAAGGGCACCCCATTGAACCAGTTGTCTTGCTATGCTCCAGCCAACGAGAGAGAAACAAAATATGGAATACCAGCAACAACACAGATTTTTTTTCAATACTTGATTAGAAGTAGAAACTCAATTCCACAGACAAGTTGTGCAAGGATACGTTGCCTAATCACAAAATCAGATAAGAAATTTTCATATCTAGAATATAACTGTTTCCGTGCATCAGTTGTCCAGCATGTTTGAAATACACAAAAGGAAGGTGAAACCTTTTTTGCCACTGAGCAAAATGAGGAAGGTATGACTCTTCAAGCAACCATTTTACACCATTTTTTTCTTAAATACTTTAAAATATACAAATGGCTATAGTGAACCTGATCAAAGATCTCATCCATTCTGGTATCCCATCTCTGAAAGCAGCTAGAAAAAGAGCTGCCTTCAAAAGTGTTTAAGACAGGGAAAGCCTATCTCATGCTTCCCTCCCCCTTGGCCCCATATTCTCCCAGCCTCCAACTATTTTTATCTCAATGAATTTTGGAGCCAGGTGTTGTTTTCCTAAAACTCCATTCAATCTGTAAAACATAAACCAAGTGTGGTGTTTCATCACACTGATGTCTTGTCATACTGATTTCATCCTCAATCTCAGAAGATGGAATACTTTTACTGTCTTAAGCCAGACAACCAGCCAAAGGAAAAGAGAAGCCATTTACTGGTGGGGTTTTTGTATATTCACAACAGCAATTTTCATGTAATGATAGAGGATTTTAGTTGTCAGAATTAACAGCTTTATTTAGCATTAACTTGACAGAAAATTAGCAGTTTCCATCTGAAAATAAAACCTGAAGCAGTTATATTTTTCAATAGGTGATCAAAATAAATACAAAAATTAAGGATCATTTAGGATTTAATCATCTCCTTTGCACAGCTGACAGTAATTGTAACCATAACATAAATAATTTGTGTATACAGGCAAATAAAGCAAGCACTGATGAGATCCACTATTAAAGTAAAGTATTTTGGTTGCACTTCATTTGAAGTCAAGTCCAGGCTGAAGCACGTTTCAGCCTATACAGGATCATTTTATATCTGGACATCAGAAGCATATTCTGTGGTCCACTGCTCTGCAATAAACAGATGTTTGAATACACCCTATGCTACAAATAACATTAAATTTGCCTCCTGGGATTTACAGGACATTGGTTCCTAATGAGTAAATTTAAAACTATGGCAAAATACAGAATGTGTGAGATAACACACATAGAAAATAATGCGAAAGACTATGATTATCCATGCATCTTTAACTATACTTAACATTTACTATGGACTAAAACTGTACCAAGAAGCAAGTATTACACAGTAAGTGTCTCAGTATTATGCATTGTAGAGCACTAGTTATGTACAAAGGAAAAGATAAAATATATCGGCTACTCCGAAATTGTTATTTTCTTCAGAGAAAAAACTTTTTAAATTATACATGAAATTCACTTTATGGTCATAAAGATAAAATTAAATATAGGTAAGAAGATCAGGAATAAGAAAATTAAGCTTTTCAGCAGGAATAGATGAGTACAGGATCCTGTTAGACTGTGCATTGTAAGAAAATAAGTGAATCTCTCAGCTTGGAGTAATGTTCGCAGCCCACCTGAGCCACTGGCAAGACACAGCAGAGTTTAATCTGTCCTTCCACAACAACCTGCTCAAGCAGTCCCTCAGCCTTTTTCCAGTGTGCAGAATCAGGGATGTATCCAGAAATTATTTTTTTGTGGGTTTTTGCATGCTTCTTAAAATAGTATTTGGAGAGTTTTATGGGTTTTCCATAATACTGTGAATGCCAGTTCTAGATTTTGTTTATCTAAGGCACAATTAGCATAGGAATTTAATATTATTGTTTAAGATTTATAAACAAATGTTTTCAAAGCTACACCACTAAATACATGGTTTAAGAAGTGTTTCATATTATTCTAGACTGCAACCAACCAGGTCAGTATGACTGAGAATAATATACATATACAGACTGCACCACAGATCCAGAAAAAATAACTAGCATCCAATATCATAAAAAGAACACTTTTTCAACTTTGGGCTTCCAGATAAAAGTGTCGTTTACAAAACCTATAAATTCTTATTTGCTAAATGGGTTTATGAAATTCAAATATTAAAGCAAGAGATTTCTATGCATATAGAATAAAAGCATATTAAAGTCTAATATATAGTTATGTCAACAATATTTTAGCTGTCTTTGATTCGTTCAATATTTTATTACACTTTTTGCTATATAATCTAAGCGAGTGAAGAATGACAACTCTACCTCATGTTTGTTAGAACTGTATCATACATCCATTATACACCATTTCATACTTTGCAGGTTTATGTCTTTTGAGGAAGCTGTTACACAGCTCCTCAGTATATCCCATTTGATTTATTAATATAAAGCAGAATGTGATTAGACTACCACATCTCAGTGAAATAATGTTCAGGTACATTAGCACAGTTTCATTGCAATAAAATGAAAGTTGACATGACAGCTTTCCTTCCGTCATGTCAGAAAACATCTTTCATATCTGCACATATTACTGTTTTATGCTCTCACCTACTACATCTGTAAAGCACTCTCTGTATCACTTTTCTGCATGGATCCAAGCCTTTGCAAGTGTGATTAATGAGAATGCAGCATGCAAGGCTGACTACAGTCATTTGTGTGCCAGTATCACTGCTGGTATATTGCTTTGTATTCTAGATCTCCAAGGATGCTGTGATTAGATTTGAGTTCAGAAAATCTGAGCTTATTTAGCATTTCTTCACCTTGATAATACTCAGAAATTTCACAAAGTCCTAAACAATGAGGACTACTGTAACATAAATATCCTACAATGGGAGTTTAGGAAAAAGCATCATTGCATTGATATAATTAAGTTGTAAACTAGACTGCAGAATTTCAGTGGGGAACTAAAACTGAAAATTGGGACACTTGCTTACTTATTTCTATTTAACTACAATTCAAAATTCACATCGAGGCCCCCTGATGGGGAGAGAATATACTGATATTCAGCCTATTCAGAGAAGTCCCAATAACCATCTATAGGGAAAAAAGTTATTTTGCCTCAGACTTGCCATCATAGACTGCAGTCAATTAGATTCAGCGTCTAGGTAGGAACACAACACTTCATTTAGTTGGGAAATACTTCTAGTGGATTGCCAAATGAATATTCTTTGCTACCTGATTTCAAACCTTATTGTTCTGACCTCATAACCACAATTTTAGAACACATGAAAGCAAGAGAAAATATCCAGTACAGATCACTAAAAGGGACTGCGTGGACTGTGGCCAAACAGAATCACTGCAGGACATCACAGAGTATTGTTAATCATATGGGAAAAACAGATTAAAAAAAAAAAAAAGCACGGTTACTTCATTTAAATGTGATGGACTGAAAACATTTAAAAATGTATCAGGATGACTACAGCAAACAGATGAGGGATAACTTGTAACAGTTGGGGCTGGTGAGACACATTCTTTTTGTAGGCGTCTTTACTGTGTCTGTAGATAACAAAGTCTTTTGTTTCTACTGTATTTTCTGATTCAGGTAATTTCCTGATGCAGTTCAGTAGCCTATCTATTGCCTCCTGAAATGGAGCTTTTGATGAGAGATTAGTCCTGAAAAAAAGCAAAAGAATATTTATACACTGGCAAAAGTAATTATATAAAATGACAGTTCTGAGAGCTGTATGCTTGTTCCTTGTTACTCCTCTTACCAATGTAGATGTCTTCCCGTATCCGATCTATCTCCTGGCTCTCTGGTAAGTATTCAGGAAAAAATTGTTTTAACTATTTCCATGGAACAAGGCAAATGAAAATCAGATACAGACCATTTCACCTACACACCCTATTTGTCACCTCAAGGTTGCACTGTCTGTATTTTAGAGCCATGACGAATCTGCAAACTTACAGACAGAGTACAGAACATGCATTAAATGCTGTTAACGGATTTTCTGATTAAGGGTAAACTATTGCTTTAAACTGATGGTTAAATTTGTCTTTCTGAACTGCTTTTAGCTAAACCCCTAGGGCTTTTATGGGATTTTGGTCCAACCAGAGCTATCTGCCGCAATCGCCTTATTGAATGGGACCTTTAACCCTCATCTGACAAGAAATCCCAATCACGGGCAGTTTCTGACTTGTTACCAACTTTCCAAAGTACTCAAAAGGCTGCTAACAGTTCAAGATATTCATTTAAAGAAAACCACAGAAGAGAAAAAACATAAAAATAAATTAATCGCATGTACCATAATGGTACGTAACATTACAACAGACTTCTCTGGATTGGAAGAAAGGAGGGATTTGTGTTACTGAAATGGTTAAGCAGAAAATTTCTTGGATTAAACACTGTGCTTCTGTTTAGGTAGACTACTTCTTTTTGTCTTTCCATGGGCACATCTTTTATATAGATTGTCCTTTATTTATCAAAAAAATTGGACAATTAAAAGTTAAATTGATTATTTATTTGCTATTCAACTCCTCCCGAGGCTTTCTGTTTGTCTGATAGGCTTTTAACAAGTGTTAATTACCCTTCTCCTGATAGAGTCACTTCCCATTTTGTTCCTGGCTTTCTTAGCCTAGCCTAGTGCAGCCTATCCTTGCCTAGCCTTAATAATTAGAAATCATTTACCCATATCTGGTACTGCATCCAGGACACGAACCCAATATGTATTTCTCATAGAAAAATGGTAAGAAAATCATTTGGTGCAACTATACTTGAGTTTAAACTCTGTATACAAACATTTTCATGGTACGGGCCTTATGGTAGAAATATTAGGCTAACAGCAGTTTCATATACACTCATATTTGCATTGTCCCCTTGTAGTTTTCCAAGCGGTAAACCTCAAGGTATTTTAGAATCGTAGAATGATACTGGTTGGAAGGGACATCAGGAGGTCTCTGCTCAAAGTAGGCTCAGCCAGAAAGGCCAGGTCGTTCAGGGCTTTATGCAGTAGGGAACTTCCAAGGATGGAGACTGCACAACCTCTCTAGGTAACCTGTTCCAACGCTGTGCTGTCCTACTGATGAAATACGTTTCCTGTTTCTGTATTTTCAGGTCAGCATAGCCTGTTTCACTTCTCTCAAGAAAAGCTACTTGTCTTAATTCTAATGAATCTCAGATTCCCTTAATAAACCTCAGTTCCTGGAGCTCTCTCTCAGTCATGTGTATAAATTAATTTCCCAAATTTGCAGCAGTTGATTATCTTGGCAGAGCCTCCTACTAAGCCTACCCTGAGGTAGAACATAATACAGCGTCTGGGCCCTCTGAGGTTTACCTAAGGTTCCTACTAGCTCCTTGCATTTGCTATTGATTTATTTTGCAGATACCCCATATAGCTTTTTGAGAAAGAAACAATTAATAACTCAGCAGCATTAAGAAAAAGAAAAGAACAAAAACAACAACAACAAAAAACCAACAGAAAATCCACCTCGATTTACCCTACTAGAAAATTCTCACAATGGTAATTGTGACTACTGCAAAAAAAGTTTTCTTCTTAGCTACTTTAAGAGAGACCCATCTTCATGTAGTACTTCTACAAGTTTTGATGCCTTTCTATAATTGAACTATGACAAGTTTAAAAGAAAGAGGACTGGAAGCATAATGTTTTCGGTTAGTTTTCACTTTTGAACTGCTACTGCAAACTCAGCTAATGTGAATGGTTAAGCACACTAGTGTGAACAGATGCTTTTTGAATAAGAGGGCTAAATTAACTGAATTTTGGTATAGAACCTAAAGATAATATGATATGCACTTGAATAAACCTATTTTAAAATGTTCTGCATTAAAGTAAGGGATAAAATAACATCTTAATAAGGCATAAGATGTCCACCTAGCAAATAACAGAAATGGAAAACATACCGAGTATAGCACATCATGCATTTGTTAAAATAGTGTGAAAAGACACTATAAAATGACTAAATTCTGAGGCTCAGCATATATTAACTTCATAGAACAGTGAAAATTACTAAAAATGTTTAAAATTTGTGAAAAATTGATCTGTGTCAAATAAATTCTACATATTTTTTAACTCTGCCCTGCATAGACACTACTTGGGGCACTTTCTTTGAAGAAGCTCTGACATTGGATTGCAGTATCTTCAGTGAATTCTTCCATTCATTCCAGCAAAAACTGACACAGCACAAAGCATAATTTCCCAGTAACCAACAATACAGAACTATCTATCCATAATTGACAGTGAAATTCAGTCATCCATATCGAATTGTGATGACCATAAATGCCATTAAAAACTTCCTAATTCATGTAGCTTCTAACCATGTTTAATTTCAACATTAGAACAGTAAAATGCATTCAGTTTGGATTGCAGAACATGAAAAAACCAACTTGCCTGCTTAAGCCCATTTTCTCAAAGCATGTTCTTCAACTTCACTTTATCTGTGAGAGAGTTAAACTGTTTGGTACCTGTGCTGGTTTTGGCTGGGATAGAGTTAATTTTCTTCATAATAGCTAGTACGGATTTGTGCTGAAACAGTGTTGATAATACAGGGATGTTTTCGTTACTGCTGAGCAGTGCTTACACAGAGTCAAGGCCTTTTCTGCTCCTCACCCCACTCCACCAGCGAGTAGGCTGGGGGTGCACAAGAAGCTGGGAGGGGACACAGCCAGGACAGCTGACCCCAACTGACCAAAGGGATATTCCACACCATATGACGACATGCTCAGCATATAAAGCTGGGGAAGAAGAAGGAAGGGGGGGACGGAGTGATGGCGTTTGTCTTCCCAAGTAACCGTTACGCGTGATGGAGCCCTGCTTTCTTGGAGATGGCTGAACACCTGCCTGCCCATGGGAAGCAGTGAATGAATTCCTTGTTTTGCTTTGCTTGCGTGCATGGCTTTTGCTTTACTGATTAAACTGTCTTTATCTCAGCCCACGAGTTTTCTCACTTTTCCTCTTACGATTTTCTCCCTCATCCCACTGGGGGAGAGTGAGAGAGAGCAGCTGTGTGGTGCTTAGTTGCCGCCTGGGGTTAAACCATGACAGTATCAGAGGCTCATTTGTATACTTGCACTAGAAAATTTAAATCAATTGGCATAATCAAGTCCTACCAAGTTTTTGCCACCAAGATGAATTATGTCTTTTCTTTTAGTTTACCCTTGAGCTATTGTGATGAATAAACTAAACACAGTAGTGCTAAATAAAATTTAGAGTTCTGACAGAGAACCTTAAACTATTCCACTGAATTAGGAATGACCTTAAATGCAACTTATAAAGCCATCATACGTCAGCATAGCAACTGTTTTATTAGGATTGATTTAGCTTCAATATGTATCTTAAATGTGTAAACACTTGTATATTTTATGTGAAGAGTGTCTTATAGGTAGCATTAAGTAGTTGTGCCATGTCTAGCCCAAATCCTTTCTCAGACTGTGATTAGTACCAGGCATTCAGAAAAAAAGGGGGATAAATCTCAGATGAATTCTATTTGCTTATCACTGTAGATGGCTTCATCACTTTGTACTATTTTGAATTTTAATAAATTCTTAGCTTTATTTCAGTGCTGTTTGTCCTAATGTTTTTATATATGGCTTCCAAATATATATATGTTAATAAAGATACATAGTCTATCCCAACTTTGGTAATAAAAGGAATGAAAGTTTAAATTAGTATTGTTATACTCACCGTCATCAACAGTTTCATACAGGGTATTTTAACAAAATGTTTTTTGAGAGAGATGAAGTGCATGAGATACTTGGCCCCTTCTTGCATACCCAGATTATTTAAATAATCTACCTCATCTTTTTTTTCCACCAGACAACATTATTTTTCAACTCCTATTTTTCCAGATGTCTTTAAATTTCAAAGCAAGATAGTCACTTTACCCTTTGCCTTCCTATTACCTTGGCACAGAGAGCAGAAATGTTCCTAATGAAAATGAGGAGTATCCACTGCAGATTGTAAAAAGCATGTAAAATGTCTTCTGTTTCCCAAAGAAAATATCATGGCCACTAGGAATTTATGCTGATTGTTGTTGTCCATGAGACAGGGTGCTTAGTCATGATTCAAGAGAAAGAGAAGCTAAGTGCATGGGCTCTTCAGTTCATGAATGTAAAAAAAGAATTTTATCTTCACAAAAGACTGAAAAAAAACTTAAGTGACAACAAGGCAAAAAAAAATTATTGCCAGAAAAATAAATGCAGGTTTTCTGACAAGGGACATTTCAAAAACTGAATGCAACATGATACTAAAGTGGAAATCAAATTCAGTAAGTCTAAAGTAAAAACTATACTGAGAGCAGAAACCTTGACATTTCAGTGGGAGACATACATTTCAAAGGATCAAATTGTTCTTATAAATTGAAGATAAAAGAGCAAATTAAATAAATCAGCTGGAAGAAATCCATAAGATAGTAAAGTTCAGAATATCAGAAATAGAGTTTCCAACTTTCCTGAAATTAATAGTTTACAGAAAGCATTAAAGATTCTGTATGACTTTTGTTAGTGCACTTTTCATTTCTGTGTTAATAATAGGGGAAAAATGAATATTTTTACAGCTCATTTTATCATTAATTTTTTAATATTCTGTAAATCATAGAAACTCAAAGAGGAAAGGGTTTCTAACTGAGAAATATAGTAATCTGATGGTTTTAATGGAAAAAAATCTTTCAAAAACTTTATTGGAAACATAAATCAAGGTGGGAATTTCTATCTAATGATTCACATGAACCATGTCTAAACTGCACAATGTATTCTCTAGAAGAAAGATTAAATGCTAATCCAAGTTAATTGGATGGGAAAATAAGAATGAGCAACATTTTCTGGAAGATAATCCATTGCATTTCTTGTAACCAATATCAACAAATCTTCAGCAAGAAATCCAGTATCAACTATACCAAAACCTTGTCAGCAGACTTATGTGTAACCAATGCCTAGCAGAGCTATGTCTTAAAATTCAAACCTAAAATAATACATCAAGCTGAAGATTTCACTACAAAATTAAAATCACTTCCCATTGCGTTGGAAAAGCCTATACAGAAACACATGTGCTTATAATGCATAGGATGCGCACAGGAAACTCCACATTCTCTGCAAGTACCTAACCTCCTACACACATACATACACACACGTATGCATATATGCATAAGTCAAGTGCCAAATGTCTAGTCTATTTGAAACGCAGCAGACTTGTACTGTGATTTCAAGGACCGACTAAACTAACATTACCCCACATTGCATCAAATGAAGAAAGCATTCTCCTCACCCTGCAGCTCCTTGCCTTTACCTTTTTCTCCTTCAACGCCCCATTCCAACTGTGACAGAGCATTTGTAGAGCTCCTCAAAGAACTGAATTATGGAACTGATCTGGTTTACAATGTTCTTGGAAAACAAACAAACAAAAACAACAAAAAAAACCCCAAATAAACAGAACAAAACATTCCAAATGGCTGCCAGTTATCCAGTTCATCAGTATGATTTACTGGACAGTTACATGTACAGTGAGCCAAGCAAGGAGGATGCCTCTTGCAGCTGCAATGTTGACTGTTCAGGAAACTGCAGCGTTATACGTATGTACAGAGCTCCCACACATGCAAGAGAGCTAACACTTCTGGAAAGTACTGATCTGCTGCACAGGTATGAGACGACTGACTATCATGTGCTACCAGTGCTTGCTTCACTCACCATATCCTACATAAATACGGAAAGTTCTTAAAACTCCAGTCTGCAAACTGTTGCAGCTGCGTATGGGAAAATCAGACATACAGAAGTCTAAACAGACTAAAACATAAAGAAAAATTGATTCTGAACAAAAAAGTTTGAAGGTAAGTGTATGAATTTTTAAGAGATTTTAACTAAAAAAATCTTCTAGATAGTTTTGAAAAAAAACATTCCATCCATTTTTATACAAGAAAACACTAGCAACAATGCAAATTAAGGAAGCTGGTTTTAATTATATTGGTATCGGATGGTATGGATCCCTTGCAGGAAAAGTAAGAAAACTGAAAGCTATGTAGAAGTTTTCTCTACCCTCAACATATCAAAGCAAGAAAAAAAGGGTGAAGTTTTTACTAAGAGTTAGCTCACTCAAATTAAAATCCTGGTTAACCCTGGAACACTGTTTTGAACACAAAGATTCTGTCAGATTACCAAATTTTAGAAGCACATCCCAGAGAACCACATAATTCAACCATCATTCAACAGTCCTTATATTTGATATAATTCCCATTCCTTGTGCACTTCACATTCTGAAGCAATATTCCTTTCATTGATGTTGAGCTCAACAGATAAAAATGAAAATTGTTTGACTAAGTAACCACAGATGTTCTCTCTTCGGCTTGTTGACTGGTCATTTTGGATTACAACTGCATAAACAGAAAGCGTTATAGAAAACTCAAACAATCCCTCTTGAAACAAAGCTGTCAAAATACATTTTTTAAGTTAGCTGCTTTTAAAATACCGCAATAAGAGCAGAAGCTTCAACGTCCTCTCTCAAACACAAATTAAATTACATACCTACATCACTTTTCAACAAAAGAATAATGATGTTTGGCACAGGCCTTTTTTGAGAGAAAGACCAAGACACTTCAGTTCAGAGTTCAGAAAGTTGAATTCAGGTTTTTACATGTAAGCATCCATCTGCTTTCTAGCCTCTACTGGTGGTCTTGACTAGATCTCCATACATCACAGGACTTTAAACACTTAACTTCTTACATGCCTACAAGTAGGTACTTACATTTAACCATCAGTCTCCCAATAGAATTCTAACCTTTAACTACTGAGCAAAACCAGGTTTTACCTAAGCTATAAACGATTGCCAGCAGAGAACAGACTTTTTTTAAAGGTAAAAAATATGCAATAACAAAATATTGCAGCTGTATTTTCTACTGTATTCTGGCACCAGTGGTAACTCTGAGATAAAATCCTTAAAAAGAAGATACTTGAGGATTTCTTTGAAGTTACCCTAGGAATTTCATAAGATGTACAAAATGGACTACCACCAGAGAAGTCGGATTTGTCTAACCGTGTTTATTAGTTCTCTTGACTCTCATTGTCACTGTTACAGTACAACAGCCACTTCAGTGAGTTCATCTGAATGATTAAATCAACACAGCATGGAAATTAGAGAGGCCTAGGGACCAGTTCCTGAAGCAACATGCATAACAATTTTACTTTAGCAGCAGATACAATTAAAAATATTGCAAGAACAAGTATCGAGAATATAAAGAAACAAACCCATGCAATTATAGAAGCTGACATTTGTCTCATAGTGACACAGATGACTATGTTAAAAAACACATTTGAGGAAAGCTTTATATGAAGGTAGGCCATTTCTACCTATTTTTGTACTGTACTTTGCCTAAATAGACTTATAATTAGTCTTCTGAAAAAACACCTACATTTCTCCCCTATATTCCTGCATCCTATTCCTCCTTAATTCAATTATCCCCTTAAATTTGCGTCACTTTAAAAGGGTGTTGCCAATGAAAGTATAAAAACAGTGTAATGTATCTTGTGGTATCTTTGCCATACACTCAGCTCAGAAAGCTCATGCATCACTTCTCTAAAGTCCATGCTTGCTTTCTCATGAAGAATTTATGTTCTAAAAATATCCTCCAAGATATCTTGCTCTATTAATACATGTTTCCACTTCTTACAAGAAAATAAGTAAACTGTTTTGCTAACTAGGAGCTCTGTCTTACTTTCAGACTAAGGAAATGGTCTATTAACTATTTTTAGGTTTTTCACCCAATAATCTTAATTGCACAAATATGAAAGTTTAATGTTGACAATATCCAAACTGCTGGGTCAAATCCCAAGAAGGCTATAAGAAGTTTCTCTTAACGTTAATAGAAGACAATAAAAAGTTTAAACAGCTGACAGATTGGGTCAAAATTAATGCAGGCATCAACATGAGATATCTATAGCATTCTTACACAGACAAGTCAACAGCCAAACTATTGCACTAATAAGGAAGGAAAAAACTTTGATATTTTAAAGTGTGCAGTTCATATAAACTTTCAGACAGTAGACTGCATATATCCCAGCACTAGTCTCTCCTACCCTGGTTCTTCTCGACCTCCATGATTCTTATCAATACATAGGCGCAACAATATACAGCCTGGAGGCTTGAACAATAAAAGGAAGGTGGGTGGGCTCTGGAGAATATCTTCCATATCATGGACAGCCTGAAAACAAGATCTGATGGTTATTAATTATAGTGATTTTAATCCCACAGGAATAGAAGGTATTTTCTAAGAAACAAAGGTCATAATATTATGAAAAATAGTCAACACCCTCCTCACTCTTGAACAGATACAGTTGCAGATTGCTTCACAATTGTCCAGCTTTCAACCTGCAAATGACAGCAGAAGCCTAATGGGCTTTCTATTCATTTTTTGGACTAAGCACATAGTCCCCATCAAGCCCTTTTCCTTAGGAAAAAAATGACTCCGCAGTCGTCAGAGGAAGAAACAACCAAAAAAGTCTGCCTTAGCAGATTCCTGTGAAAGGGTTCTTGAAAAGAAAGATAGCAAAGACAGAAGATACAGCAGCCGACCTAGGATTTTGTTGTAACAGCTCAACATGGAAAATTCCAATAAGGGAGTGAAGAGTGAAGCTGAAGGACAGAAGAAAGAAACTTACATCTTCCATATTACTCAGAAATCTAAGTTGTTAGAAATGAACTAAAGCCTTTTTCTAGCAACTGCTAATCTTTTCTAAAATCGGTACTGTTGATTCCCGTTCTCTGTCTATGTGTACGTGTGTGTGTATGTATCTCTCTCTCTCTCTCTCTCTCTCTGGAGGCTCAGAGACTGGAAAGTCTGAGCAGGAGCACCCCTCCTCCCTATGCCCCTCTTAAATGAGGCATAAGATCTGGACATTTATACACTCTTGCTAAAAAGGGAGAAAACTCTCAAAAGACAACCATCACCTTTGAAAGTATCAAAATGCTTGGAAGCTGCAATCTGAGAATCAAACACTGCTTGAATTAATAAGCATCCAAACGTGGCTGTCATGTCAGCAGAACAGTCCGACTGCCCCAAGATGGTCAGGTTTTTGGTTAGAACAACAGGCAAGGAGAGTTTAGTAGCCAAACTCTCTTTCTTATCTTACCCAGGCATGCAGCAGAAGAGCACAGTCCCCTTCCTAAAGCCTTCCCCCTCTTACATTCCCTGATAGCAGAACTGAGATACTCCTCTCTGAAGCCACCACTATCATAAATGATTTTCAAAAAAGGGCAAGAGCAGAAGAACAACTGCTGGAGTGGGATTCTGATAACAATGATTTATTGTTATCAGTGTGAAAATCCACAGAAAGGAGTACTCTGGATGAAACAAACTGAACCAACATGTCTGGTTTAATTGGCAACACCTTGTAAAATGGAATATGCAGACAGCCCAACGCCATTTTAAGGTTGAAGAGGTTCAATGTAATAGGAGTTCTGATACCACAGACAGGAAACACTGATATATATCTCTTGAACTTTAAGCCCCCCCCAAAAAAAAAGATAATTTGAGACTATGGTAGCTTTAAAAACAATTCAACAGAAGAGTACTGTTTTAGTGAACTAAGCTAAAGTTACAAACTTGTAAGTGAACAAAATTAGTAGCTCTTTAAGGAAATAATGTGTATTCATCTCTAAATAAGAAGCAATGCTTTAATAAGTAAAATATTTAATCTACTGGAAAGATTTATATGCTTATTATTTTCAGCAATCCTATATAATACTGTTTTATTCTGTACACTTTGAAGGTTAACACTTACCTTTCCCATAAAGCTACTCTTTTCACACTACACTACAGATACTACTGGATTTCATGGACCTTAATAGCCAGTCCTAATGTAAAGATAACAGAAGGACATGTACCAGATTGAAGGGAGACAGTCAGGCAATACAGAACTGACACATCGTGTTCTAAACTGTGACTTGTAAGTCCAAATGAAGACTCAACTACTTGAATACTTTTGCAAATACAAGTGATTTGCCTGAAGTTCCTAACTCCTTTATTGAAAAATAATGGAAAATAAAGAAAATAATATGAACAGAAATCTATGGGCAAAAGATGAGTGAAAGACACTTATTTCAACTATGAGGTGTGGGGATTTTTCGGGGGGAGAGGAAGATTAGCACACTAGGCTAGTATCAGGATGAAAGGGAAAATTATCAATGGACCTAAATCTGAATTAAAGCATGGAATTGAAAGAATTATTAATAAAAATGCAGAATAGACAGAAGCATGCAACATATATGCTCCTCTGCAGAACAGCTATTGATGCATATCTGTCTAGATGCAAGACAGCTGAAGTAATCTAAAATATTTATTACCTAACATTTAAAATAGAAGCTATTTTGCTTCCTATAGTTCTCATGCCACTGAAAAATGAGCCACTGTGCTTTGTGAGCTTTAGGAATCTAAATTGGGGATAACCACAGAGGTAAGAAAAAACAAAATCAGCTCATGTCACAGATGGTGACACAGAAGTGATTAAAAACAACACTTCCAAAACTCTAGCCACTTATGCAAAAGGTTTTTTTAACTACATGAATAACTGAGTTGGAGAAATACATATGATCTTAGACAACAAAGCACATGAAATTGAGGGGTCAATTTGAAAACAAATTCAAATCCAAGAAACAAGATTACAGACCATGAAAACAAAACGCAAAAATACCTCTAGACATAAAATCTAAGACAAGTTTTAAGAGTTGAAATGTAGTCAAAAGACAGAAAATGGATGCCACCTGCAGAGTATTCTGCTCTTTCTGATGGTCTTTGTGAAACTATCTGAAAACATGAAGCAGGAAACACAGAAAGTATGCAAGATTTCTGACCCTAAACCCACACAGTGGGACCAATATAAGATACTAGTGAAACACTTAAGAAGGCAGTATGTTAAGTAAAATACAGTGAAGGGAATGACAGGTTTCATCTGCTCAAATTCAAGGCACTGGATAGATGTGTTACTGAAAAATGAGTGTCATACATTTTTCAAGTGTGGGACACTCTGCAGACAAAAATTATTTAATATTCTATGAAATAATCTGAGGTGTCATATAACTGATGAGTAAAGGGTAAGATAACGATTTCTAGGGCATAAAATTTTATTAGTCTGCTTTGGTGTTCCTAATTCAAATTAGCTTTTTGAAAAGTACATGCATATAACAAATCTAGACAGAGTCATGTATACTTTCCTCCCACCTGTTTAATACTCCTCTGTATAAAGCCAAGGCATAGCCTTACATACTAATTACCAAGTCTTCTCTACGTACACTATAGAGATAGTTAAAGCATGCAATGAAAGCCTTAATAGAAACTCTGCATTTGGCTTACTCACAACATATCACCAAGAAACAATCTGTGTAATGGGAGGATCGTAGTCATTGCCTTCTCCCATCAATGTAAGTTCCATTCTCATACAGCTCCACTACTCTTTTTCCCCTATTTTGCCTTCTCACCTTCTATTTTTATTGTCCATCTGCTTCTCCCTTCCCTTGCATAAGTCCCCATCTTACTCCTTAGCAGCAACATGTGGGGCAGAAACAGATCTTCTTATAGGCCACTATGAAGATATTAAGCGATTCCAGCACACAACAGCAATCAATACTGCAGTAGAAGCAGAATACTGCACAAAATACAAAGATTACTGAACACAGAAATATTGACAGAAACCAGGAATCAGCATAACAATGAACCTCCTGCAGCCTTGTTTCATTTTTCCCATTTTTATTATTATATTATTTGAATTTATTGGGAATATAAAGTCTGCAGATACCACTGGACTGACTATTAATGCTGCAAAATTATTAATGGATCCATTTTTATGGAAATGTATGCATTCTCTCATTCCTTGATCTTCCCAGCTGTTACATAAGGAAGCAAAATATCAACTATCTGGAAGAGGGAAAGGGCGGGGGGGGAGAATAGGGAATACATAAAAACATAATATAAGCTTAAAATAAAGCAATAAAAAAATAATCTCACTCTGCCCCTTTCCCTCACTTCTCTGCCCAATGGTTCTATGTATTGAATAGACCTGACCCATTGCACAAAACCCAAACCAATGTATCAATAAAACCTACCAAACATTGTGCACTATGAAACAGAAAGGACTTTTTGCCAACCTGTTAACCCAATCAGCTAGTACTTAAACAGGCTAAATACTTAATCATTGAAGAAAGTAACACAGAAATAGGTGATCTGTTTACTATTACAGTTGTTTGTAAATGGGTATTTAACTCAAGTCTGTGCAAATATAATGGACAATAAAGTTGATCACATAAGATCAAAAAGTTATGTTGTAGTAATACCGCCAGATTCAACTATTTCTGTGATTCATTCACAGCAAATTTTTGTCTTCAACGCTAACTAAAAACACTGTAAACTGGCATGAAGTCACCTGGTTTCTTTAAAATTCTCATCCCTGCTCTTAAAAATCAAATGAGGGCTTAAAACATTTCTGATTCTATTCTCCCTCTAATAATCCCTCCTTAGCTTTAATTACTTACATTCTACATAGTAATGTTATTCCTGCAAACAGTCAAGCCTTCTTAAAGTTACTGTTCTAGAAATAACCTAAGGAAACTTATACTGCTGCCTGATTTTTCAGTATGTGAAAAAGTATTTCTTTTTATCACTTATTAGTTCCATATACTTGTGCTATAAGTCTCTGGAAAAAGGCGAATGTACTACTTCTGCAGTATTGTTAAGTCATATGTTAGCACTGTGTTTGCCACAGTGGAATCTGCTCCTTTTCCAGGCTGAAAGGCTTTTGTTTTTTTCCCCTCTCTCTTTCAAGAACCTCTAATTCAATGTGAAGCTATGATCCAGGAGAGATGCTCATTTTCCTTTACTTTACCACACACTGGCAATTCAAATGTTTCTTCCTTGTGTGCCTTATTATGTGTAGAAATCAACAAGTCCCTTCAAGTTAACGTGTTATTCTTACATCTTGGTGAAATCTTCTAAAATACCTAATCTATTTTACATATGATTGTCTTTGTGGGATTTGCATACAACTGCCTACATACAGCTCACTCCTATTTTCAGACTGATAATAGAATTCATTATTTTGTTAACAAAAACTTATACACGGTGCAATCATTATCCCTCAGAATAACTTACAGTTATTCACTATATGTTTGCTCGTATGGTAGCCTACATGTCAAATTCATCATGCTTAACTTCAGCTATCTGAAAGATAGGTTTGTCTAATCTAATCTAATCATCCAGATCCTCCATCCAATTCATTATGACAGACATGCATGAAAAGAAAACAATTCATCCCATCTATATCAGAAGTCTTTTAAAATGGGATAAGCTGCTCGCTCTGGGTGCCTCCTTGCCCTGTTAATTATAAAGGAAGTCTAGGTGACTAAGTTTTATTTAAAATCTCATTTTTAAACAGATACATTTAAATAAGATATAATCCAGCCATTACAAGGCAACAGAAGGAGTATTTCTGATAGTACAGTTACATCACCTCCTCAGAATGACACAGACTAAGCAGACAAAGGGTATTTGCTGTCAGCAGAGCTGAATTCAGACCAAGAGTTGTCTGCACAGCACCTTTAGCTGGTTTGCTGTTCTTCTACCATGACACAGCACAGCTACGCTGCCAAAACTCCATACGACAAGCTTGGCCTGGAATGCAACTATAAGAAAGTTGAGTCAATAAGTTAATAAACATATTAGTTGAATATTATAAAAGTTCACAGCTAAGTATGATTGCTGAGATGTAAAAGAATCCTGCTGGATATTAGTGCTTATTCTGCTCATTCATCATTTATAATCTTTAAATGAGAACTAGAAGTACAGCTCACAGCAAACATTAAAAAGTGTTCTAAGAAATATACTGAAGTACAGAGCAGTGTGTGCTGGAACAAACTGGTTTTTAGACATACACAAACATCATCCCCCAGGTCTGGGTAGTGCAGTGGGATGGTAGCAAAAAACAGCACAAGTAAATTTTCTTGTGAATGTAAACAACTCACTTTGTAAAGCCAGACCTTTGATTCTGAAGTCAAAGCAAGGAGAACAGATTCCGATGTTGGCTTAACCACCTGTTCATGTTTTCACATGTTAGTTTTGTCCTTACCAAATGTACTCAGAATAAAAATCATAACAGGTATATTCAGGCCTTTTAAAAAGAAACTAATCTGTCCAAACCAAAATAGCAAGAACTACAAAAGGTTTATTTAAAGCTAATACTTATCAGGCAAACATAGCATGAAAAGACAGTAATAAACTTATGCTCTGCTATGCCTACTGGACTCATAAATACTGCTTTTTCTTGCCTCCTCTCAAGTCTGTGATCAAAAGACAAAACACTCTTGGCAATGATATATTTAAGATTAAAGAAGAAAAACAAAAGAGGCCTGGAACAAAATAAAATTGTTGCTGTGTAGTCAGTATCATCGTTTTTATTAAAACTTTTCTTTTTAAGGAATATATGCTCCCAACTGGAAAATAAAGGTCCAGAAGAAAGTAAAATATTTTGGAAAGGAATTCTGAATGAAAATACACCTATAACGACTATATGCAACACTCAAGCCATGTTAGTGCCATATTGTATCAAGTCTTGAAAAAGCCTGCTTTGCTCACCTCACATTAAGATGACAAACTACTGAGCATTTAACTTTCCATGCCTCTTGTAAACATTTATTCATTTTATTACAGAAACACACTTTTTCTGCTGTGTTTTTGAACTTCTGCTTTCTGCTGTTTACAAACAGTTATAAATAGATTGAGTTAGAGGAATTAGAAACATTTCCAACATGTATGCCATTTCCAGAAAGACAGGATGAACACCCGATTCATTCCACTGGTTCATACACAATGGTTTAGATAATTTGTTTTGCATAGACTTGTTTCTCACATCTCATATATACATCAAGAACAGCTTTAAAGTATATAAATTCTAGAATGGATTTATTAACCTTGTTTTGATAACTAACTTTCTTAAAGCAGGCCTAAAAAAGCTCATACTGCTAAGAACTTAATTAAAAGATGTATACTGAAAATTCAGATTTTTCTCAGTAGAAATGATAATAGCTTGCTCTTTCTGTGGCCAAAGAATTTATACAATTCCTGCTTTGGTACCATTAGGAGTTATATACGTGCCTCAAATATTAATGAAGATTAAAAACTTTCCCTCTTTTTCTGTCAGCTACACTAATAGATCTTAGATTTACGAATAATGTAAGATGAAGTTAATAAAATATTAAAAGAGTTTCCTCCATAACAGTGACAAAAGCTGTAGGTTGAGTTGAGATTAAGATGCATCAAGACATGTAAAACATTTGAACAAGGACTGGTATTAATATATAAATGTATTCTTCACGCCCAATGTGAAATACTTTAAGCCAATTAAGCAGCAGAGACCCAGTTAATATATGTAGTTGATTTTTAAATTTGTATACTATTTATCTGAATTACTCTAGCTATCCACAGTTAGGCAGTTGAACACAAGCAGTTTTGTACATTTGCAGTCACCATACAGCCTAAACATTTTGGTTTTCACTTCATTTTATTACACTGCTCCAGGCAAGCAGATTTCCATTAAGCAACAAAGATTATGTCGTTTAAAAATTATTTCTAAAAGCAAAGAATTCGAGATGACACCTGCCATGTCTTCTGTTGGAAAATAATCTTAACCGTGAAATCTGACAATGAAGATTCACCCTGCCCCATATATTGAGTAGTAACAAAAAGCTATCAACCAGCAATCAGCATGCACTTCTGCCCTGTTTCAACTCTCCAGGTTAACCAAGGGGAACTACCATCATTAACAAGAGCAGGACTTAAGTCTCTATTGTCAAAAATCGGTTTTGATCTTAGATAATGATGCAGTTCTTTTGGATGGAAGAGCAAGGCAATGAGTTAAGATCAAAGAAAACTGGTCTGGAAAAGAGAGGGATGATCCAGTCGAGCCTTCTTGCACTGAGGTGGAACCAATAATACTTGATTTATGCCTGGCAGAACTTTATCCAATCTGCTATAAAGAGCAAATTTGGCAGAACTTTGATTTACTTGATTTATGCCTGGCAGAACTTTGTCCAATTTGCTCTGAAGAGCAAAACTTGACAAAGAGCATCAAGAATTCTGTTTTGGCCTCATCTTCTTTTTTTCCTAGACTAATTAAACTCAGGTTTTCTGTCTCCCTTCGCAAGGCTTTTTTTAAAAAAATACAAACCTTTTTGGTTTTGCTCCTCCAGAATCTCTCCAGTCTACCAATGTTACATAGTATAAGTTTCCCACATTCTCACTGGAACATGTGCAAGGATAATGAAAAAGTAAATCAATCCTCCATTACTTGAAAACACGTATGTAGTGATAGGAGGCCACTTGGTTTCTTCTAAATTTTATTTTCACAGAATAAGAATGACAGAATGGTTGGAAGGGACCTCTAGAGGTCATCTGGTCCTAACCCCCTGCTCAAGCATAGCCACCTACAGCCAGTTGCCCAGGACCATCTCCAGATGACTTTCTGTAATTCAGAATCATCTTCTCCAATACTTCACCTGTTTTTTACATTCACACATTTTTTTCAACTTCAATGTAAATAATAAATCAATTCTTTCTAAATCAGCACAATGACATCCTAAACCTGATTTTTATGACACTTATGTGCAAAACTACAGAATTTATTTCTTCACTGCTACAGCAAAGGTAAATTCAATATATTCAGGCTAGCTGGTTGATAGACCTGAGATCTTAAAAAACACATCAATACAATGGTGTGGATTTGTATTGTATTTTGTGGGTTTTGCTATTGACAGATTTATGCCCATCCCCCACTGTAGAAAGAATATGATCACATTACTGTGACAGTGCAGTAATATTATGGCTCAATTTCACTTTAATTTACACTATTGCTTAAGAAATGGCTAATAAAGCAATTTTCAATATGGGAACTAAACTAGTACAATATACATTACACAATAATGGATAGCAAATTACCACTGGGTGAAAAATGTATGGCAAATTATACGATTTTAATTTATTAAATTTTCAAACCTCCAGCAGAATATTTTTATAGGAAGCTTGTACGAACACAAACTCCCCGGTCAGCTCAAGTAACATACCATACTGGCCACAAAAAAGAGCTTTGGATTTTGAAGAAAAACTCATTTTAACTCTTTAACTAGGCATGCATCCTTCTTTCTTTGGGTCACTTTCTTCAAGTACCATTAGCTGTGGGCAGAAAGTCACTGCAAGCAGAATAAATCTTAAATTACCATTAAAATACAACACTTACTTAACAATAAATATGATATTTAAAAGTATTTATTGGCTAATGCACACAAAATATACCTACAATTTCATGAGGTGACTAAGCATTAGTATTATCACTGCCCAGGCAAGATACACAGAGCCCTTGCCCTTAACTGCTATCATTCATGTTGGAAAGGGCCATCCTTCACTGCTACCTGGAAATGATCCTTAATGGTGATGACTTGACATCTCTTGCTGAGTCCATATTTGCCTTCAGGTTTGTATAACTTTTCATGCTGGTGTTTTCCAACTCAAGTTACTGCTGATTGCTATCCCAACAATATAACCCACATCTCTCATTTTATCTTCCTTATCTTGCATTATTCTACTCTGTCGACATTTTCTCAGCTCTCTCAACTTAGCAGTCTCCTCAGAAGCCTAAGCCATGGTTATACATGCCGTATCAGGGATGGGGCTTGGATCCTTGATCATGGCTGAATACAGAGGGAGAGGGGAAGAGGGGAGAAAGAGAGAGTTTTGGTAAGCTGCTTTTTCCTCATGTAGAACATGCCTCTCTATCCACTCTTCTGTTTCTACAAATAGGATGAGAGTAAATTTTGGACCTGCTGCCAAAGAGTGCACTCCAAGTGTCTAACACCCAGAAGAAATCCTGTGCCTAGAAAACCTGAAACAGCCACACTGCAAAAACCCATCTGCTCAGAAGTATGAATGAAGGCAGGTACCAACACAGCACAGCAAGCCCAACATTCCACCCTTCAAGCAGAACTCAAGGGATCCAAGTGATTCAAGGACACATATTGATGAAAATACAGATTTTGAACACATTCCCTACACACAGACCAACATCCTGGTATCATAACACAACCCAAATAGTAATTTCAGGGTAAAATGTATAAACAACAAAGAATTGGACAAATCGGAGAAAACATATTAAAAACTTCTGAAAAGTCAGCTAAATTACCTCTTCATGTAGAATGCTAATTAAAGTTACTTTAAACTATGAAAGGGTTCATTGTTCATGTAACTAAATATTTTAAAATTTATTACTTGATAAACATTAAAGGAAAGCATAGAGAAAGCACACTCTTCTATTGAACCGTGTCATAACGTTTGCTCACATTAGCACTAAGAATCATCATCAGCTGCCTGATTGACACACGCTTAATTTCAGAGAAAGCCTTGGTAATTTTTTTTGTGGCATTTTATTGTTTCCTTATTACCAACAGTGTGATTATTTGTTTTAATGTTTACCTAGCCTCACATTTCATTGTTCTTTCCCCAACAAGTATTCTAACTTCACAACACTTGAAAAAACAGGATTTACGTACCTAACTCACAAAAATCTACTATATTTCAAAAGAAAATGCACTCATGATGCTCATACTTCCATTTGAATCAGGGGGGTATGAAAGAAACCTGTTTGACAAAAACCTATGGGAGCCAAAATTAATTTGTGGTTGCTGGTAGAATTTAACAGGGACACACATAAAATTCCAGAAAGAAGTGACAAAGGCAACTAGAATGCTACAAAAAATACATGGTTTTGTTCCTTGTCTGCAGGGTGTTATACTTTTTTTTTAATAACTGCTCTTTCACTTGAGATAGAAAATTGAAATACTTAGAATGTTTCTATTCATATTGCAAACGAAACATTACTGACTCACTTTACCAAAAAAAAAATTCAATAACTTTTCTCGTAATTGAGTTAGTGACTGAACTTAAATAGTCATTTTGCTGATATAGCAAAATAAGGATAGGAGATGTGATATTTTACAATTCTACCAGCAGGGTGATAGCCTTCTATTTGTTATATACTATCCTCTATAAATATATCATAAGGAGGGTAACTAATGAGAATGACCTAATGTATTAGGCAAGTTAGTTCTTTGGTTTCTGATGTATGTTTGCAGCTAAGGAATGACCACGTGTCAGGCTCAACCTAGATATTTTTGTGAACTCCTACCAAATGACATACGAACCTCATGAAGTTCAAGAAGGCCAAGTGAAAGGTCCTGCACCTGGGCAGGACCAAACATGGATATAGGCTGGGTGATGAGTGGATTGAGAGCAGCAGGGGAAGGACTTGGAGGTATTGGTGGATGAAAAACTGAGTAAGAGCTGGCAATGTGTGCTCGCAGCCCAGAAAGCCAATCGTATCCTGGGCTGCCTCAAAAGAAGTGTGGCCAGCAGGTCGAGGGACATGATTCTGACCCTCTGCTCCACTCTCGTGAGACCCCACCTGGAGTACTGTGTTCAGCTCTGGGGTCCCCAGCGTAAGAAAGACATGGACCTGTTGGAACGGGTCCACAAGAGGGCCACGAAGATGACCGGGGAGCTGGAGCACCTCCCTTATGAGGACAGGTTGAGAGAGTTGGGGTTGTTTATCCTGGAGAAGAGAAGGCTTCAAGGAGACCTTATAGCGGCCTTCCAGTACTTAAAGGGGGCCTACAGGAAAGATGGGGAGGGACTCTTTATCAGGGTGTGTAGTGATAGGACACGGGGTAATGGCTTTAAACTGAAAGAGAGTAGATTTAGATTAGATATTAGGAAGAAATTCTTCACTATGAGGGTGGTGAGGCACTGGAACAGGTTGCCAAAGAAGCTGTGGATGCCCCCTCCCTGGAAGTGTTCAAGGCCAGGTTGGATGGGGCTTTGAGCAACCTGGCCTAGTGGAAGGTGTCCCTGCCCATGGTGTGGGGGTTGGAACTGGATGATCTTTAAGGTCACTTCCAACCCAAACCATTCTATGATTCTATGACAGGATTATAGGCCAAAGAAATTAAATTAGAATGCCATTACAAAAAATAAAAATAGCCAAGAGTTAACCATTGTTCAAATAAGGTTTTTTTCCCCTTTTTAAAATTTTAGTTTACTGAAATGTAAATTATTTAACCGCTGTTCAGCTAGATAGTTAAGCATTAAAAGAAGACTTGCCATCATTACCACTGCAAACAGATGTTTATATGGTTTTTTTAAACATAAGTATGGAAAGCCAATAAAGAGGAATTAAGTCTGTTGATATTCAGCAGCACAATGGCTACCTTTGAGGTGCCTCAGTCAGAGAACAGAATCCAAAGTACAAAGGCAGAAATACAAAGTCAGGCAAAGAAATTCCTTTCATATTCATTTTCATAAAAAAAAGCAGGTGTTTCACAGAGGCAGTCCAAAAATCTGCATTTCTTATTTGTTACAATGACAAAGCAAAAATGGCAAATACCCAATTAATTGGATAATTAGGTGGTCTCCTGGAACAATTTATCTTCAATAGCTACTGAATATTTTAACAATATATATGTCACTGTTTATGAGCATAAGAGAGAAAGGTTATGGGTTTAATGACAGTAATCAATTTTGCCTGTGATAAACTATTATTTTAACAATTTCTAGAAGAAGTAAGGAAGTACAGGAAATATAGGAGGACAAAAAGCAAACTCAAATTGAGAAGTCAATTATGAGTCTTCAAATTTTTCTTTAATAACCATAATGTTTATCTGTATAGGTGTTTTTCCAGTTTCCCAATTTAATAGAACAGAATAAGCTGTAAACTGACAAAGATATTTCTGAATTGCCAGAAGAAACAAAAAAAGTTTCAGTATTAACATAATATTTGCAAACTTCCAATAAATTTCATCATTTTCAGTTTGTTATTATTTCTGTCCCAAAATTCCCTTTGTACTGAAATGTTCCATATAACTTCTCTGTCATGAGCCAAACTTTAAAAAAGGAAGGAAAGCATCGAGAAAATAAATTTACTAACCTTTCAGTTCCAAGGCTATATGCAAAAGTAAAGCTTGAAGAAGAGAAATCATCAGATAATCCATTCAATAATTTCATGCACATGTAATCTAGCCACTGAACAGAATCTGGCTTTGTATTTGTTTTTAAAATTTCAGTGAAAACTACAAACAAGTCAAGTTCACAGAATACACATACTAGATCTGGAATATTGATTACCAGATCAGATCAGTCCTAAACCTGTTTTCATCATTTTGAAATGGAAGTATCATCACCTTGATTTGGTTCTATTTTATAAATGTACAGAGACCTTAGATTTCCATATATTTCATGCATTAGTAATAAAAAACAAGGCACTCTTGTGACCTAACAACATAACTAGTAGAAAAGGGATAGAGGTGTGGTATTTTGAAATATGGAAAACTAGACTTTCAGGAAAATGCTATTAAGACTGTGTGCTGGTTTCGAGTGGGAAAGAGTTAATTTTCTTCATAGTAGCTAATATGGGCCTATGTTTTGGATTTGTGCTGGAAACAGTGTTGATAACACAGGGATGTTTTCATTACTGCTGAGCAGTGCTTACACAGAGTCAAGGCCTTTTCTGCTCCTCACCCCACCCCACCAGCGAGGAGGCTGGGGGTGCACAAGGAGTTGGGAGGGGACACAGCTGGGACAGCTGACCCCAACTGACCAAGGGGATATTCCAGACCATATGGCGTCATGCTCAGCATATAAAGCTGGGGGAAGAAGAAAGAAAGGGGGGACATTCAGAGTGATGGTGTAACCGTTACACGTGATGGAGCCCTGCTTTCCTGGAGATGGCTGAACACCTGCCTGCCCATGGGAAGTAGTGAATGAATTCCTTGTTTTGCTTGGCTTGCATGCATGGCTTTTGCTTTACTGATTAAACTGTCATTATGTCAACCCATGACTTTTCTCACTTTTACTCTTCCGATTCTCTCCCCCATCCTGCGGAGGGTAGTGAGCAAGTGGCTGTGTGGGACTTAGTTGCCAACTGGGGTTAAACCATGACAGACGGTGGAAGCAACCAACTGTTGTTGACAAATTGTTAAATTCAGACAATAACCTTGAACCCAATCTGCCAGGTATGGCATTTGTCAAAAATGCTGAAACTTTGTACAGATGACACCCCTTAGTCACAATACACCTCAGGAATTAGACCAGATACTGTGAGAGTTAATGTTATCTGTCAACAGCTTTCAAAATGAATGCCAGCAAGTGAAACACATATACATATTTTAAAGCAAGTCACAGCTGACTTCGTTTAAAATGTGCATCAACTCAGTATTAAAATAATAATACAAAAAAACCCCAAAACAAAAACAAAAATATAAACACACACACCCCCCCAAAACCTGTGAACTCCACAGGTAAAAATGTCCTGTGTATGCCAGTTCTCATGGTCTGTTTTACGTTAAGAGACAAATTAAGTGTATGTGCCTGCAAACTGCTACAATAAAGTAAGTTTCTACATACAATGAGGTTTCCACAGACAGTATTTATCCAGAAAATTCAATACTGTCCCTCATAGCACAAAGTAGTTTGAAGACAGTTACAAAAGCAATCACACTGAAAAGGCTTTCTTTGAAGCATTTTTTCATATCACTACATAATACACAAATTTTGTTTCTTTACAATAAAAGGAGGAAATTACAGGATATTCTGGTATGCAAAGCTGCACAGTGATAAGTATGACTTTTTAAGAAGCTGTCCCAAATTAAACAAAAAAACCCCACTTTTGTGTGGTTGGTAACAAACATATCAGATTAGAAATGCATTGATAAATTTTACAGCATTTCATAGTATTATGTGACACTACTAATAGCTTTTACATATATATATATGCACACACATATATACATATGTATACACACATATCACACATGATACTTTTTCTTGCGGTTGGGTGAAAAAAGCTATGAAATGTGTGAGGGGGAGGATGACAAATATTGAGTCCCTTGAAGTTGTCTCAGGCTCAAAAAGATAAAGTGTAGTTGATTTAATAAGTTTGATTTTTTTTTTCTGATGAATAGTACACACAGACACAAAAGCCTTTAAAATGAAAAAGAACAACTATGACTTATAAAGTGTATTTGGAAGTTGCACAACACTTCTCAAAGCTATATAATATATACAATCAAAAGTTACATCAAGACCTAAATTCTCAGGTTTTCTTCTAGGGCCATGATAATGCATGCTAACTACATTCTAAAACGATTCAGTATTTCCATTTGGATTTTGTTGCCCAGAGCAGAGAGTCATTTTCCTCCTCTGGTGTCACTCCTGTAACAAAACATAAGGCAAGACGTACCAAGTTGCAACTTCTGTAATTTACCAAAACAGAGAGGAGCCCTATGTCATTCTCATGATGCTGGGACCTAAAGGAAGAAAACAACATAGCTTTTTCCATAACACAAATGTAATTTTCCAATACTTGTCACTACCACTCCCTATCCTGAGAAATCCAGGTGCCATGTAATAGTGCAAGAGCTAGCTGACGCACTGCTGCCTTGAAATAACAGTCCTTTTTCAGTTACATTGGCAAACGATATTTTTTTGTGATGCAGTAGGTAATGCATAAATCCCAGACTACACCAAGCAGAATGATTTTTTCTAGGTTTTGCTGATCGTGCTTACAGCTTAAAATGTCAGCCTTCAGATTTCACAACATTATACAAAATGAATTCTATACCTTCTCCTAATGTAGTCCTCAGCATTTTCTCCAAAGAGAACAAAACCAATCAAGCCATGAAATCATGCTACCTCCTACAGTAGTTCCATCTGAAGGGGAAAAGAAAAAAAAACCCTAAACCCACAAACCAAAAATGTAAAAAAAAACCCTTCTAACAATCATGCAAACATGCATCCTAATGCAATCATTTGATTCTGTCTTCCTCATGTGCTAGAAAAAAAGCCACGGAACTAATTTACTCGAAGTTCCATAAAGAGTCCAGTGTTCTACTCACATTAAAACCAGCAAAGATCCTTACAGATACTGATTACTGGCTTTTAAGTAGAAAAGAACACTGTTCTCAATTTAGAAAAACGAATTACACTAACCACACTATTGTACTACATACTGGCTACCAGTCTTTCAAGTCTTCCTTACATATCAAAACTTCCTTTTAAGTAAAAATATTTTTCAGTTTGGCTTTTTGCCAAGTCATCTGCAGGCATCCACTTCAAAAAACATTGGATTTAAAAATCTTCTGCTAAGACTTGTAAATGTAATCAAAGAACTAGGAAGAAAAAAAAAAACAACCAATCACAAGTATCTCCAAGTCTAAGCAATAGTTATCCTCTATTTGACTTTACTGAGTTTAGGTTAATGACTTGTAACTTAGTCATCTACACAGGAGAGCTATTTTAATTGCATTACAAAATATATTAAGCTACTGTATCATACCTGCAAGTCTTACTAAATAATATTAACTGAAATTTTTCTAACTCTGAAAAAGAACATGAAAGTCATTAATGATCATGCAATTTTTCTTGATTCTCACAAGGAGCACTGTCTCTCACAATATTCTTGTATCCATGTCAGGACGTTGCAGTCTGGATGGGTGGAAAATCAAAGACATAACAAAGCAAAATGGTTGGATTATCAGGCTCAAAGGGTAGTGGTTCATGGGTAGTACTCTGCCTGGGGGCCAGTAACAAGTGAACTACTGCAGGTGTCTATCCCGTCCTGTTCAACTTCTTTATCAGTGACCTGGAGGTGACAGGGTGCATTCTCATCAACTTGGCAGATGACACCAAATCGTGGGGATCTGTTGATATACTCAGACAGGGAATCTAAAAATTCTGTCTCCAGTTTTGAGTCCCCAAGAAAAGGAAAGACATTGATAAAGTGAAGCATGTTCAGCAGAGGGCCCCTAAGCTGGTCAGGGCTAGTGCACTAGCCCTGCGAGAAGAAGCTAAGAGAACAAGCTTGCTCAGCCTGGAGAAGAGATGGCTCTAAGTGGACTTAGCAGCATGCCAATATCTACAAGCTTATCAAGAAGACACAGCCAGGCTCTTCACACTGGTATGTGGTGAGTGGACAAGAGATGATGGGCATAAGTTGAAACAAGACAGGTTCAGACTGGATATAAGGAGAAGCTTTTTCCCAGTGAGGACAGTCAGGAAGTGGAAGAGGCTGCCCAGAGAGGTTATACAGTTTCCATCTTCAGAAGTCTTCAAGACCCAACTGGATAAAACCCAGCAGAACCTGGTCTGACATCATAGTTGGCCCTGTGTTAAGTACGAGGTTGGACCTCCTGTGGTCCCTTCCAACCTGAATTACCCTATGATCAAGGATGTGATGCTATGATCTATGTCTTCCCGTTTAGAGAAGATATAAAGACATGGATACTTGCCTTAACAAAATGTCCAACTTTTTTAGGTTTCTTATACATAGGCAGGCTTATGCTCAGAGTATGGAGTGTTTTGAGTAATTTCCACTAACTATACTAAAAAGGATGGTCAAAGAAGTGGCTACTCTCCCCAGTTCTTTGCCTCGACCTCACCCCTAGTACAAGTCAAAGCTGTCTGCAGAATTGCTCTTTACTTTCAACAGCTGGAAAGGTTGTCTGAAATATATGGCAAGTAAGTCTCAAGGCATCATTCTCTAGACATAAAAGGCAGATACATCCTTTTAAGCCAGTATCTCAAAAGAAGAAAGATAAAGAAGCCAGTCCAAAAAATTTGCATCTGTGGGGAATTCATTCAGAGTAGGCATATCACCAAGAATGCTGATAAAATTCTCATGTAAATTCACTGTGCAGTCTGAACAATACAAAGAAAGCATTTCCCTCCTTCCCTCTTCTTGCCTCAACTGGTGTTAGCTTTTAACCCATCATTACCCATGTAACCCAAAAAGACATACAAAACAGCTTTTAAAGTTCAGCATAAAGTAGTTTATGATATCTTGACATGCTATGGTGCCCTTAAAAGCTTCACATGCAGATAAAAGCTACAAAATCAAACTCTAAAAACAATTGAATGATCTCTGGCAAAAAATGTAAAATTAAAATGAAAGATGCATTATGAATATAACCTCTCACTAGAGAATGCCAGAAAGAACTCTACTTATGCCCCAATATACTATAAAGTCTTTCTTCCTGCTGCCAAAAAAAATATTTCGTATCACATAGTATCCAGTGTTTTATCCTAGCTAGTTAAAAGTAGATTAACTGTTTTCTTAGTGTATTTCCTGTCACTAAGGTGAGGATTCCCAATTCAAAAGTCATGGTTCAACAGCATCACAGACAAGTTTCAGAGGGTCACCATTACTCTGCTATGTTAAGTGAAAAAAGTGCTACTGTAAGCAGAGAAGCACACCTACAGGAAAAAAATCTTGATATTGAAAAGATGAGAATGATATGCTGGCATACAATTGTGCTTGTAGAAATTCATAGCATTTTCACAGTAAGTGATTTGTTAATTTTGGTAACTTCTGTATTAGTCTCAAACCAGTTATAATTTTCAAGTAGACAAGATGATGTTAGAGCGTTTCTATAATGGAGGACAGGCCAAAGACAGCAACCCTGCTTTCAGACTCACAAACTGAATAGCATGTTTCACAATTCTACAAAATAAAATTACCATTTTTATAAACTTCAGCGCACAAGGAATACAGAGTACTTGCTGACAAGCCATTAAGTGCAGCACCGCTACTGAGCAGTGTTATAATTAACTGAAAAACCTATTTTATTGGCTAATTATAATTTCTCATCTACAGTGCTCTATTTTTGACTATTTGACGGAAACGGAACACATGCCATATGTCATCAGGATATAACAAATACCAGTACCATCCCATAGATCTTTCCAATCAACAATCACTCACACAAATAGCTCTGGATAGCTTATCTTCGGTTATTTCTCTTCCTGCATTTAGTATCCCTATGTCTGGACTGAACTAAGCTGTATCATTATTAGTACTTTAACTCCCATTTTTGGTTATTTAAAATACAACAATCAACCACAGTTGTGAAGCTTGGTGCCAGAAGTAAGGACACCAATCCCAATTATCTCCTGAGAGTTAAACATGCAATGACAGTGAAAAATCTCTAGAAAGTCTGCCTATCTCCATCTGTTAGAATCTAAATGCTAGAAAAGCATCACCTGATTCATGTTAGGCTCTTTCAGTACTACAAATGCTTTCCCTTCTAAAACACTGAATTTCCACATTTGTGCTAGGACATAATATAAGGCTGCAACTTACAACTCCCTAAGGGAATCATGTCAATTGGCATTTTAAAAATTAATTCAGTGACCTACAATAATACGAGTCTCTTATGCACAGTATTTGTCAGTAGGCAACATGGGAAGTTCAGAATTCATTTAGAGAGCCCAAGCTTTATAAAGGCAAGCAAAAATATTCTTGAACTGCTTCCTCTAACTTGGTAAGTGCCTTATGGGGAATGTCTGTAATATAAGAACAAGGAAAAACTGAATATATGAAATAGATCTGCATGCAGTATGATTAATATTTAAAACAGGAAGGAAAAAGGAAAAAAAATCCTGGCAGTATATGCCCATCCAGCTACATTATTGACCTGGTAAGACATTCAGAGCTCGTGGAAATGTTGCAAATCTTCTGGAAACTATAGCATGGTAGGTCTCATGCGTGCCTGCACAGCTCATTTTTAGTCACTACAAAGAAAATTTGCAACCCATAAGCAGGTCTTTGGGGACAGAAGGCCCCACCTAAAAAGGCTTAATATCTAACTATATTAGCACTCCCTCATTCTGGTCTTACATTTCATGGAAATGACAGAGGCAGCACTTCACTAAATGGCTTGTGTAAATGAACCAAGCACAAAGAGTTGCCTGAAGTTTCCCAGGGTTTGCTGTAGTAAGTACAAGTTATCTTTAGAAACAGCTTTTTTAAAGTGATTCCCACTGTTTCATGAAGCATGTTATACTGTGCACATGACTTTGGTTTATCAATAATACAGGGGTTAGCATGGGATGGAGTTATCAAAATTAGGGTTTAGGTATAAATGTATATGAAAACTGAACATGTTCTAAGCAAGGATGAGATACTCATACAATTATAATGCATTCCAATATTGGAATATTCAATATACTCAACATTTACAATGAAACCAAAACATTAAAGTCACATGAAGGCAGAAGCAAAGTAGTCACTACTGAAACCTTAAGGGAAAAAGCTTCAACTTTTAATTTCAAAATCCTGCTTATAAAGCTACTTTCAAACATTTAAATGACACAGGCAAGAACCAATGCTTTTTGTTATGAAAACATAATAGCTTACATCTGAACTATCTATGTAAAATGAAGTACCTATAGAAGCTACCTGCAAGAAGTGATTATTATTCCATGAAAGGATAATACAGTACATATTGTCAACTTTCCTATTTTATCATAGAGCCTGAGGCAGCAAAGAGTTCAGAAAGTGCTTCGTATGCAATTGCCATCTGTCCTTCAAGGATAGTCTTCATTTCCAAACAGTACTAAAAATATTTGAAATGGTGGATAGGAATTATTTTCAACTCCTACACAGCATTTATTAACTCTCTATACTTATCACTGGGCAAATACAATACTGTCTTCCTCAAGGAGGTTAAGTACAAAGCTTCTCCACTCAAATACTATTCTCCATTTTTTTCTGGACTATACATATGTTTTTAAATCAAGGAGCATTTGCCATCCCACACCATATTTCTGCATAACACCAATTTTCATTTGGTCAAATATATAACATCTGACTGATATTCTGAAAATTAAGACTCCTAGTATCATTAAAATATTTGAATTGAATACGTTAGTTCAAACACAGCAAAATGGCCACTATCCAGAACAAAGAACTTAAAGAAAAATCTGATACTATAGTAAGACAGAAAGAGTACAAAGGGATTGATTTCCTACCTAAGATTAGCTTTTTTTTTAAAAAACATGTTCTTTACATAATGGTCAGGTTCTGGCTATACAGTCCGTTTCACTCATGGAGAGTTGTATTCTATCAGCCATATCTACAGTTCCAGCAGAATTACTGTCACTCTCTATAGAGTCACATCAATGTAAGCATCTTCAGAAATATGAACCGATCCTTCTTGAGCAACTAGCCGGGAAAATTAGGATATGGTCACGTGCAGCACCTCCCTACACCACAGACTCTCAAATAGGGGCTTGAACTTCAATAACACTTGCTATTTTAATACTTCTTCTGTTCTCCTTTTAAACAAACAAACAAACATCACAGTGCTACATAATACCAAATTGGAATTCACACAAGACTGTGATCTTCATTACTGGAGATACTCAAAATGCCTGGTTAAGTCTGTGCACAACCTGATCTAATATTAGCTCTTCTTTAAGCAGGTGTTAGGACCATAAAACTCCAAAGTTCTAAGTCCATAATTCCATAGTTAGGAACTAAACTATTTTATGATTATCAGAGAAGTAAGGAAGCCAGACCCCTAAGAATGAGAGAGAGGGAAAAATAGTAGTGCAGGAACTAAAGGCCACTAACAAGCCAAAACTAGTGTTACATTGATGAGTGGTAGGAAGAAAATCAGGTATCTGACATCTGTATGGAAAAGCTGGAATCCACCTGAAGTAAAACATAAATTTCACTGATAACTACTTTTTTATTTTTGCTGAACCTGTACCTACTGATGACTTAACCAGTTTCCAAACAGAGCCAGATTGAAAGTAAAGCTCTGAACTGAAATTGTAATAATATTGAAACCCCCAAAAGAGACATTTTTGAAAGATTGCAAATGAAACTGCAAAAAGTGAAAGAATTCCTTGAAGAATCTTTTATTCATTTTAAACTAGTAAGTCAGACTTGTAATTAAGGCACTTGGCACATTTCATTATAACAGATCAGACACTAATTCAGTTCAGATAGCCAAAGCTGCAGGGTGGAGGGCGAGGGGCAAGGAACTAACAAAAGATATGACATAACACTTGGAGAAGAGTGATATGTGATTTGGCAGGCTGCACAGATCACTGAGGACAAAAAGAAAATGCCCAAAAGAAAAAAAAGAAAAACAAAACTAACACAAATATATTTACTTTGGCTACAGAAGAAAATAAAAAATGGAAGAATACAAAGTAAAAACTTAGGAGAACCCTCACAAAGGAAATACTGCTAGAAATAGAGTAAGACAAGAAACATATGGTATGTAGGGCCACGCATAGTATTTGCAAAACAATGTACAACTGCAGGTGATGTAGCCAAGAGCTGCTAACTCAGAGTAAGGAGAAAAAAGTCACATCTAGCAAGCACACATACATACAATACATCAAAAAACCAGCAGATACAGCACTGCAAACCTGCTTAGAGGTGATGCCTGCAAGATCCAACCTGGAAACAGATACTTCTTAGAAATAAAATAAAGCCTTGTGAATTTAGAGCTGAATTTAGACAATCTCAGGGAAATGTTATTTTTGGAAAATTCTTTTAAAACAGAACTAGAATCAAAGCATTGATATAGAAGACAACTAAAATTGAGAGCTTAGAGTAAAGAATTAATGTTAAGGATTATATTATTCCAAACTAAGGTGGCTAAAACAGAACTAGGTAAGCTTTTTTTTTTACTGTAATGATGAACAGAGATAATACAATCTTTTAGAAATTCTAAAGCTTTAAATCTTGTTCAGTAAATACCCATACAGAAAAATATAAAAGTAAAAAACTGTGTTGATATATCAAGATTCTAGTGACCCTTTATTTTTAAAATATATTTTCTCAAAACTAGCATTATACCCTCTACTACTTCCACCTCTGAAGAGAAGGGTAAATTGGGATGAAATGTATCAAGATGAGTTGAAGCATATGAGAAGCTCCAGAAAAATTCTATCTTTTCTGTCCAGGAGAGTAATGAAGTATTTCAACCAACACAGAGAATGCAAGTAAGACTAGAGACTGCAACCTCTTCTTCCACTGTCCATCTCATTAAACCCAGGCTGGGTTGTCTTGATGCACGTCCTTGCTCTGGGAAGTGGGGAGCTGAGAAAGGCCTGAGCAATGTGTCACAACAGCTGCATCATACACAGTCCTTCCTTCTCCTTGCAGATCAGGCTCACAGGCTAGCACAAGGAGCAGTCAGGATACAAGGAACAAGGCTGTCAGGAAAGGAGGAGGAAAACGCTTTAGGAAAGGAACCAGTAGAAACAAGAGGAAGGTTATTCCTTCTGCACTTCAAGTGCCAGAGACAAAACTATTTATCTGCCCACAGAAACAAAGTACTGGCTAGGAAAAAGCGGACAACTGGAAGCCCCTGCTGAAAAAACAGATATATGATTAGGAAAAGGAAAAAAGGGCGGATTGCCTGGACAGGATCACAGGGAGGTGGATTTCCTGGAGTATGAGATACAAAGGTTATTGTGAGGAAGAGGAAAAACAGCAGATTGGTTTCAGAGTAAAACATCCATAAACAAGGCAGGATAGCTAGTTCAAGTTCTCTGAACTTCTGATGGGTGTTTCAGGAAAGTCTGATAAGTGGATCCAATAGGAAAGTAGGAGAGTATCTAATTCATTGATCTTGAGTAGGTTTAATTATGTGCAATGAGCCTTTCAGCACACAAGTTTCAGGTGATAGGGAGCTTTGGCCATGCTACCAAATGTGGACATTCCCAAGGAAGCTTTACTGATAGAAATTAAATACCAAGAAAATTTATATACCACCAGGATTAGATGGATTTTCAGAAGATATGTTCTGGACATAAGTGCTACAACAGAAATAATCAAATCCATTGGCAGCTCTAGATACCTCTATGTTAACATGTCAACTCTAGTAGCACTGCGTAACCATTTAATATCGTACTGATTTATCAACAAAGGACTTCGTTTTTTAACCTTCATTGATTCTACCAACTTAAATCAACAGCAATGTAATTTCACTTTTCACTCATTTACTCTCTGCGTTATATGATAGTGTATTATTCTGCACGTTTTATTTCAAGAAACAAGGATATTGCCAAATAAAAGGTAATATGCAAAATTTAAGAACTCCTTGACAGTTTTTAAGACTAATTTGCATAAAAGTAGGAAAACAGTAGCATCACTTCACATCTCACTAACTTGGATATTCTCTTCCAACAGAGAAAGTTTATTTTTTATTTGATTTGGGGATTCTCAAAATTGTTTTTTTTCCTATAGAAATGAAAGACTGTGGATAAGTAAAGTTACTGTACATGATGTTTCATACTATGAACTTCTACACTTGCAATTGTTTCCCAACTGAAATGCATTTCTTCCAGGTTTATCAAGCCTTCCAGTGTAGAAGTATGAAGTTGAATCTTCCATCCTTCTCAAAGCTCAAATTCTTGGAGACATTGTAAATCCTGGTTCACATAATGGTAGCAGACATCTGAATCAAAGGATGACACTTCATTTCAGTGCCATCATATAAAGGTGTCACATAATGAAAGAAATAATGGGCCTACATTTACAGGTGGGGTTCCTTTGAATGCTGTGTTTAGAAGCATATTTGAGCCACTGCATAATGGTGTCTGTCCTCCTTTATAAATCCTCCTATCAACCACTGGTTGGTGGACCAGAGCCAACGCATCCATCATACATGTCAAATTAGATGGCGTGGCAAGAAAAAAGGTGGAAAAACTTAAAATGTCAGCACAGCAGTAGGAAAGTATGGAGAAAATCAAATGAGTACATGCACAGTGCCCAGTTAGACTGGACAGGTTTGTGTTATTTGAATAACTAAAGTATTCAGCATACGCTCCCAAATCTATGGAGAGTTTTAGCCTGGCTATCACCCAGACAGAATTCTTTGGTGAATTTGGTGACTTCTCTGGGGCACAAACCTCATCTTCTGAATTTCTGTAAAACACTACATTCCCTACAGTAAACTGTAAAAAAATATGCCATTCTCCAGAAGAAAGATGTTTCTTTCTTCAGCAGTTACTATGTATCTTCAGAAAATTCATTACACACACAAACACGTATTTCTGATACCATCCTAAAAATTTGTTTAGTAGAGTTCTGCAGCTATGGGTATCTTAAATAATTTTAAAAGCTGTCATGAAGGAGGTGTCCCCAAGAACAGAAAATCCAAATTATGGCACATATTTTCTAGCACTTGCTAGAAAAACAACGGGCATGTGGCTTTAACCAAGTACCTAAAACACCATAAGATGGCAACTGCTTCCTTTACTTCAGAGTAAAACACAATTGCAGCTATACATGTATACAGTAACAAACTAATTAAATGAAAAATCGACATGCAAAATAAAAACTAGATGGATGGGGTGTTTCTTCTAGACAGCAACACAGCTTTGACACAAAATCAGACCACAATTGGAAAATAATATATACAGAAAAATGTTTCCTTTATCCTCAAGAAGGATACACATTATTTCATGTCAACTGGAAAAGTTGATAGTAAACAGTTCTAAAGGAAAAACGTGGCTTGAAATCCTCCAGGATAAATCTCTCTCTGATGAGGAATGATCCAAGTTCATTAAACTTTACACAGCGCATTCTTCACTGCAAAAACAACATAGAGAAAGAGGAGAGGAAAAAAGAGAAAAAGAGTGCATGGGGGAGAGAGGGGGGACGGGAAGACTGAGGGTTTTTTTAATTCTGAACTAGGATGTAATTCCAAATATAAATTAAGTCGAAATAACACAGCAAAGTTTTCCTTATTCTGCCAGCAGAGGTAGTTTCTTTCCTCCTTTACTTGTTATATCAGTATCACGAAAATGCTAAAACAGCAGCTGCTTTTCACAGGGTGGAAGTGAAATTAAGCAGACTTGCTTGGCAGCTTAACTGCTGATTAGAAAAAAAACTGCTTCAGTTCATAAAAGATTTTGCTCTGCATCTTAGTGAATCAGCCTCCTTCCAAATTTCATGAAGACCCTTGCTGGTACATAGCTCATAAGCAGTCACTGCCTTTTTTTTTTTTTTTTTTCTATAAAGCATTTTTTTGTTATGGTACTTAGGAGCATATGAGACCACTAACTCATGCAATATTCACCTCAGTACTTAACACAAGCTAAAGCCGAGCTAAAAGTATATTCTGATAGTATGGTATATTGTCAGAATAGAGATGTAGCTACAGCAGTCAAAGATATGTTAGCAGAAATGTTTCTGTCAATCAAAATTCAAATGGTAAAAAGACTATAGATACTGTTTTCATTCAGAAGGTATCTTTCATATCTATACACAAATCTATAATTATAAATAGTCTTTTTTTCTATATGCAATATTTACAACATATATCTGCTTCATATAGACACTCCAGTTTCCATTTACTATACTTTAAACCGAAATATGTCTTATTTAGCAGGAAATCAATTCTCACCCTTAATTCTATCAGAGTATGAGTTGTCTGCCTAGAAAGCAATACATCAACTATAAATTTATAGCTCAATATGGATACCAGCCCACAGCTAAAAATTTGCAGATCTGTATAACCAAGCACATTAAACAGCCCTCCTGGGTAACGTATAACCAGAAGTAACTCTCATAATTCAGAACACACTATGGGAAGAGCTATTACGACCATGTCTGTTCACCTTTTTTGGTCCAATCCATTTTCAAAAGAAGCTGTACATATTGTCAACATAATGAATGAAATCACAAGACTCCTCATAAATTTTAAATGTCCTAAGGGGTTTCTTCACCTTCATGTGAAATCTGAGTACTGTATGCTTAAACTGCGGTGTTTTTTTTTTTTAAATTAAATTATGCATTTTGATGAATGTGCCCTTTTATTGGCTACATCAGCATTCTGTAAAATGCCTGCAAGTGAAAACATTCAGCAATATTATAGCTGTGTTTCCTTAGATTAGTCCTGTTTTACTGTATAATCCCTTCAAACTGCACTGGTTTTCATTACAGTAGAAGCTCTTCCCATCTATCTTCCATCATGCCTTAGAGATTCTATTATTTCTTTTAGTATGAAGAACACTATAAAAAGAAAATATTTTTTTAAATGTACCATGAAATTCCTTAAGGAAGGGGTTTTTGTATCATTCTAAGAAAATAATCTCTGAATTCTAGTATATAGAGAAAGAGCATCACTTCATTGTAAATACAGGATAAGAATACTGCATGTCTTCTGCTCTGTCAAATGTAGTAACACAGAATATATTTTATTCTTTGTAAAGCAAATGTTCCCTAGAATAATCCTTTTATAGAAGGAAGCTTTGCTGGGTTATTTTTATAACTGAACTAGAAAGCAACCAAGTGAGTACGTCAGTGTTGGTCAGAGTTCAGTATATTTAGTAAAACAAAATCTTTGTCCCTATTATACAGCAGCCTTCAATATTGTCATGACATTCTTTCAACAGTAAAAGGAAAATATTTGAGAGGCTGCGAATTTCTAAAGTTAAACCACTAACTGTAAAGAAGGAATCCATTGTGCGATGAAAAGTACAAAAACAGATTTACTGAAGTTTAAAGACTACCATTTTCTTCAATACACCTTGCTCCTCTCCCTGAACCATTACTGTTTCCACTAATTTTAACACACAGCAGAAAGGTATCACAGCAGGATTTTATAAACAACAAATAAAAGTATTAGATACATTATGAATCATTAGTATGAGAAATAAAAAAGAGCAGCACAGGTGTGGAGTTCTTTGAGTGTTTTGTTCTGTCATTTGTGAAAAAGTATTTTTTGTAGGATTCATAATAAACTTTGAAGTTTGATAGCAGAATTTGAAACCATCTTAAAAAAAAGCTACATAAAACCAATACATCTGGCTACAGGCATATTTCTCACTATAATACAGCAGTGAAGTTTAATTTTGAAAGTACATGAACCTTTCTCCTGCTTTCTTATTTTGCATAGATTTCACAATGATGGTCTTCACAGATGCAAGCTGGGAGTATAAAAAGAATGGCAGAAGTAACTAAAAATCAAATAAACATTCCTCATCCTAAGAGCACCATCACTAAATAATCGTGGATATGAAGAAAAATTATTATGGCATTCATGTTCCTCTTCCAGAACTACTTCTTCAAATACATCTTGACATCACTAAGATAGAAATTTAATACTAGATACAAACCATGCAGCTTGGAGCTAACTATAATGGAAGATACAATGTTAATGTCAGAACTCAACATCTGGTCTATGGATACCTTCCAACAGTACATAAAGTACAGAAACTGGAGATCATCTTTGAGTATTTCTTCTTTGCTACAATATCTATGCAAAGGAAGGTGAAGTTTCAGCAAGAAATACACACTCTTCACATAACTGGCAACTTCTTATGTTTGAGAAAAGTGAATCTGGAGGGATTCTTCAATTCCACCCCGATGCTCTGAAGGCTGTGCTCAGACTCCCATACAGCCCAACCTGGATTCTACATAAAGAGCTACTGAGATATCCAACACTGGCACAATTTTCAGCTAAATCCGAAATCCGAATTCAAAACCAAATTTGAAACCAAGTTTATGGACCGGCTGTCCCTGAATTTGTTTAGTTTTAAAAAGATGCTGGACAGATTCAGGAACTGTATTAATGGAAAGAAGCATATCCAATGGCTGTCAATGCTGAGGAACTACAAGGGGAATTGACCACAGATAAGGAAACAACATGACATTTTCCATCTTCTTTTGCCAGTTGTGAAAGAAGATGTTGGAGTAAATGTTTTCTTTGCAGAGATTTCCAATAAGTAGCTTAGATTTCATTGGACTTATAACCTCTACATCCCAATTTCTGACTGTCCATCATGGCATTTGCAAATGCTGTGCCAGAAACTTAATTTATAAATCTCTGGTTTAAAAGATCTCCCAGCTACCCTTCTACCAGAGCCCTCACCGAATGACTTCATTTCAAGATTTACTTTGGCTTGCAATAAGTTGGGACTAGGCCAGCTTTCAGGTATTTGTTCCTAGTTGAAGGTACTGCTCCTTTTAAACCTTCCACACTTAACAAGAATCAAAATTATTTTGTGTTTTAAAAGTGTTATGAATTTTGACTTTAATTTTATAATCTCATTCTAGTGCAGAATAAAATTAAACACAAACTTTTTTCTATATGATTAATGCTATTTCTTGGTAATCTTGTTTTTTCAAGTAAAATCTCTGTCAGGTACTTTTAAGATGCATACAACACAATGTCCTTACAACCATCTACCATATTTAAAGGAACACAAGCCCTTATGTAACACTGACGTCTCCATAAATTCCTATCAGTAATTTCATTAAGTTTCTTCAACTTTTTTGCATCAATTGGCATTCAATTTATCATTCCTTATGCTCACGTCACAGGTCTGTACTGCACTTTCCAATAGCCTACTCTATTTAAGTGCCCAAAAGCTTTAGCTTAAAAACCTCAGAGATTATTATTGCCTGTTATTTTCAGTAAAGCTTATCAAATAGGAAAGAGTTATAATACAGTGCTTAGTAGATTTACAACCAGGTTGGTTATTAATGGGAACAGGTAGCCTGAGAAAGGAAAGGAACAGGAAGAAACCAGGAAAGAAGAAGAAATTAAAAGGCATTATCTGCTCTGACAGCTTCAGAGATAATTGATTACCCTAATAACCTCACTCACTTCTGAAACTGTTCCATACACCATGTTAAATGTAGCTATCAATAAAGGAACTAAGGGTCAGAAGTTCCCATCATAGTCAATACTATCAATGGAGCCTGGATTTTGATGTCCCACTTCTAATGTGTCTATTTGAATAGAGCTGAATCTCTCTCTGTTATGCTAATAGATCCAGTGTTAATGCAGTATACTATTAGTCAAAGACGAAGTTTGGGATGGTACAGTGGCTGAAGCCGCTGTACAAAACACTGTACACTGATTCAAAGTGCAAGAGCCTAAACAATAAGTATTTAGTTAAATATATATGTATTTAAATGAAAGTATTTCTTTCAATTCATCACTTGTATGAGAAATTCAGCATTCTCTTTTAAACTCTCATCATAAAATACTGCTTGAAAATCCTCTTAGATCAATGTGGTGAGAATCTAATTAAATCAAATTACTGAACTGTATCCATAAACAGTGGTTTTAATTCTGTCAACTTAGTATCACTAATGCCACCCATAAATTTTGTCATGTTTACAAAGAAACCATGAAAAAGTCACAGTTTCACTACATAATAAGTTATGCTCTCTTGTGTGACTTTAATGGGCTCCGTTAGAATAACAGCAGCCAGCCAATTTAAAATTTTCAGGCTTCATTTTGTCAGCATCTGTGATCCAAGGGGTCATTCATTAAATTATGACCTTTTTTCTTCTGTGTGGTTTAACAGAGAGAAAGGAAGGGAAAAAAGAAAATATTTATGTAAATGCAAGAACAGTAAGGAAGACCCCCAATATTATTTAATTACCTGCAAGTATAACTCATTAACAGATGCTTTATCACAGCAGCATGAAAATTTGACTGTAACATTGAAGACCCTTGTTGGTTAGCTATTACAATCTCACAAAAGGAGGCTCCAAGATATGTACAGTGAAGAGTAAGAGATGTTACCCTGAAATTTAAGATATAACGTGGAAAATATTTTTTCTGAGCATCAGTAAATTGCATGTAAATAATCCTTAAAAATGTATGATGAAACAAATTCAAATAATTTCATTACTATTTGGTCACCTAGTTTAGGGACAGCAGTGGAAAATTTGTATAGAAATATGTTTTTAATCTAAATTAAAGTCCATGGCATTTATTTGGCCCATCATTTAAAACCAAATGTCTAAGGATAATTGATAAAAACTCATTTCTAGAACTGCCCATTTTTCTCCATTGACTAGAGAGAAATTCTGGTGAGTAGGCTTGATTTATGATATCTAACTATTAAAACAATAGAGATAATTGGAGTAAGTTTAATGCAGAAACCCCCCCTTGAGGCAACAAAGAAATCTATGAGGAGTTTCTTGAATAATTATGCTCTTGTCCAAAATCAGCATCCTTAGGCATGACAAAATATAAATAAGAATAAAATAATAGCCTAGAGGCTTCACCCTTAAGGCTTTATTAGAGACTCTTCAAATGAAAAAAAACCAAGTCAAAAGATGCTATGAAGGGAGGAAATAGATTTTCTTGCTGGTCAAACTTTAACAGATGAACTAGTCTGTTGCCAGCACTGAAAAAGGAAAGTATTCATGTAACCTGTTTGTTTAAGGAAGTCTGCAATGATAAAATAAAACAAAAAAAACCCAAATCAGAAGTAAAACAAATATGTCACAACTTCTCTAGAATCTCTACTGAATAGAGACCCCTCCAAAATGCAGCTAGGATCAACAAACACAGAACAATCTCACGAAGTGTTGGTCATACAACTTTTTTCTCCATCACAGGCCTGTTCTCAGCTTCCTTGTTTTCTCTCTGATGTTTCTGTACGTGTTTATTAGGACTTGTTGAAAGTGGCATGATTGACATCCCAAGATTTACACACTCAAATGGAGTGGGGGTTGAAAAGCAGTTCATTGTCCAGTAGCACACCATCTGTGGCTTGGGTAGGACCTTGGATACAGATGCAATCTAAGCACCAAAACCCATTAATTGGAGACAAACCTAAATATGTGTTTCTTTAGCATCCCTCTATATAAATCCTGGAATCACATTGGTTGCAGTGCTACAAATTCCCTTCAGCTTATTAGTATCCTCCTGAGTATAACAATCCAAAGACAGCCAGAAAACAACTTCAGAAAGAGATCTCATTTGCCTGTAAATACACAAGTCAGAATGATTTTTTTTTAAACAGGCCCTAAACTGAGAAAACCCTCATATATATCTCCTATTCATTACTAAGACTAATAATCCCCATATCTGACTAGAAGCTTACCATTCTATGGGGAGGACCTTCAGCTGCTGCGTGCACACTCTATACATCTGATGAACAGGGATTTTGTTTTCAAATACAACACTGTGTCATTCTAGGTTCTAAAAATTTTATATACAATATAGACCATAAACACATCTATAAATCAACACATTAAAAGAGTGTAAATACCATTTTTTAAGCTTTGATTTTTTTAATAAACTGTAAAAAAAATGCATTTAACATTTTCCCTTTTGCTATTTTTTTAAGTCTTCTGATTTTCTGAACTGGTTTAAAATATATATTGGATTTGGACCCTAAGGAGAAAAAGTTGAAAGTAATCCTCTGGGCTGTAGGTTGGAAGAGCAAGACGGGGATTACAGTCTCTCTTCTCACAAGCAATATGAACCTCATATGCTCTAAGGAATTATGACAACAGGGATTCCAAATCCTTTCACAGTCTGGGTTTTCAGCAGCACCAACCGTTGCTGTTCCAAGTCACTCAGGGAAGGAGAAAATGACTGACTTTCATAAAGAGCATACATATTTAAGAACTTTTGCAATGGGTGTGAGTGATATGCTGCAGTCATTCTGCTACTGCATGCCAACTGTTTCAAAATATGACCTCTATGTGTTCATAATTAATATTTCCCAAATGGACTATGTAATCTGAAATTGGTCTACAAATATTACATACACATAATAAGCATTATTAAATTATTATCCAAGCCTCTTATTTGCCAGCGTGTGTATCATAGAAACTTTTTTTTAATGATAATCTCACCAATTTACATCCGTTAATAATTTTGCTATTGCAGTTCATGAATTCCTAGTGTGGCTAATTTTCTTCCTAAGTTAAAGATTCTTTTGAATATCAGCTATTCGTACTAGCCTACATTTGTTCACCTTTTGTACTTGGATGAAAATTCCGTAGCAATCTCCAAAATCAGTTTATTCTTAGAAAACACATGGGAGACCTATGAGGAATATATGAACACAGGAATCATAAACCTGTTGTGTTCAAAGTGTATGTTTAAAAAAGGGGTTCTTCATGAGATAACATTAAAAATTGTACGACTTTTATCTTCATGTAGATGAAGCTCATGACAAAAGCAGTATTGACATGTTTTATTTCTTCACTTTGTCAACTGCAAGTATGACACAAAGAGAAAAATAGTAGAATCTTTACTGAGCCCATTCCAGTATCAGTCATATTACTATTAACATATCATAAAGCAGGAGTATAACTGGTAGATTAGAGATACCAAAATGGATTATTTCTAGCCTGAAGTAATGCTTTGTGCTAATAAGACCAAATGCTCTGTACATGTTGTCTGAACACCAGGGGCTGACACATTTGCTAGCCCTGCCGCTGCCATCTAGACAATGGACTTGTTGCTGCAATGTAATACCTCATGAGCTTTAGCAAACAGTACACAGCTGCACGCAGGAATTGAAACAAGCCACACAGTAGAGCTAGTTGCTAGCAGAAATTTCTAGAATAGCCCAGGAGGGCTTTTACAAATCAGGACATGAAGAGTCCCTTCAAATTTAAATTTCCCTTGGCGGTTAACTGCTGCTGCATTAGCAAATCTTGTGAACTGAAAAGTCCTGCTGAGTTGCCTTGCATATAGTTATAGCACCACTGAAATCCTAATCACAATTGTTAGAGCCTTTGCGAGCTCTAAGTATTTTCAAACGTGTCAATTCATTCACATACAGACTAGAGAGATATATTATGTTATACCTGATCACTAACCACAGGTAAAAGTTGATTAAAACATACATAAAAACAAACACACACAAAAAACTTGTTAAGTGTTATAAAGCAGAAAAGTGGAAACTACTTAGAATTGGACAGCTGGAATAATGGTGGCAGATTTTAGAAAAGTGGGAGACAACAGTTCCTAAGCTGCAGATCACAGTCATCCAGTTTTAAGGTAACACAACACAGAATCAACTATTACACTGTCTAAATACTTACATAAACCTCAACACACTTTATGCATTCACAAACTCTGTCATCTCTTCAACATCAGAAATGGCCACAGGATTACAAATGAGAACTGACCAGAACAATAAAATTGGAAGGTCAGCTACTCAAAACTTTCTCAAAGATAACCACTGAGATAATGCTTCAAAAAGGAAAGACAAAAAGGGAAATAAAAAGGAGGAAATATTCTATATAAATGTGCTCAGCTGTTTCAATTACCAAAACTAAGAAGCATCTAGACAAAGTTTCAGATATTAAGATGCACTTCTTTTCTGGTAAATTTGTGTTCACACATTCAGAGGTCCTTTGTTTTGCTAAATCAGGTTTATGTTAGCTAACACATTTTCACAACATCATAAATTTCTCCTAGTAAGGACTCATCCCAACATTGCACCTTCCCATCACTGTCAGTTTTAAAACATATGGAATGAGGTGCCCTCTCTCTCTTTCAAGCAGTAGTATTGCAGTCCTGCTGATGCACAAAAACCACTGTCTGACCTCAGGAAAGCATAAGGTTTCACACAGTAAGGGTGACAAGTGTTAAGTCAACTTATTTAAAAAAATATAGCTAACATTCAATATTACAGATCGGATATCATGGGATAACGTAAAGGTCAAACATTATCTTAGAAGGTCACAAGAGGCCCATGAAAGATTATTTTTCTTACAATCTCCTGGCTTTGCAAGGTATTTTAAATACGTTACAAAAAACATATGACAACTATACCAACAGCCCCCTTCAATTCTCAAAGGTGTGCATGCTGTTCCTATGAAGTAGTGGTTATATAAACCTAGAACAATCTATATTTGTCACAAGTTTTACAAAGAAATCACAGCTCACATTGAGGAAAATGGAGCAAACAACAAAGTCAGCATTTCACGTTCTATGGAAGCTATTCCTATTTTAATCAGAAATCTGAAACTGTCTCATCATAAGCTGTTTAGAACAATGAAACAAGTCTGATTCTGTCTCATGGATTCAGCTAAGCGATTATCAATTAAGGATACAGAATATACTTTCTAATTAAGTTTTCCCCTTTAATGTTAAACAGATAAGCCTTTGAACTCAAGGAAAGTGCAAACTAATACAAATCTGCTGTAGAAAAAATACTACTGTCAGTGTCCTATAGGACTGAGGAACACACTGTGCATGATTGCACATTCAAGTATTTTCCAACAGTATCTCTTTACTAAGGTCAAACTCAGCACCAGTTTAAAAACAGACTGTTCTGTGGGTGAAGGGGATCTTATGCAGACGCAAACATCACAGGAGGCCTTCTGGGTGTACAGGATGCTATTATCTTTTGCTTGCTGACAATATACTTCCCTTTATATAGCAAGACCACACTTCTCTCATTACAGTTGCCCTAGTTCTTGAAACATCAAAGTTATTGTTCTGAGAATGCCACTAATTTGTCCCTTAAAGCAAACATATAAAACAACACATAACACAAGAAATATGCTCACTAGGTATCTCTTTTGTGCCTTAAGATATACACTATTAAGTACCGAAACCCTAAATGGCATTATGCTATGGATCTTGGTTTTAAGTGAACTATAATTTTAAGTTTTTACCTCTACCTTTTTCCCTAGTCCAAATTTCTGTTTATATTCTACTTTTTTACATTTCACAAAGGTAGCCATAAAAGAAGATACCTACACTACCAGGGAAAATCTGAGCTGAGTGGCTATAGCAGGCTAGATCGTTCTGCTCCACATTGGCAGAGGAGACAGGTCAAGTTTGAATCAATTTAAGTTCTATTTATTAAATAAATGAAAAAGATTCTTGTAGATTCTTCCTACATCAAGTCATTAAATTAAAACTATGACACTAAAATTTGTAGTTAACCCCTCTCTTTGCTTTCAGTTTCTATTATTAATTCTTTTGCCTTCATTTTAGGCATCTTTTATACTTTATTCCTGACACATTTCTCTCTGATTTACAGTCAAAATGTTGACCCTGTCCCTTATGAATGAGTCCGGTCAGACTTAATTGAAAATTTAACAAGTGAGCAAACAATTACTTGTGTACTTTTCCAGGCTCCTCTTCTCACTTGGGAACTGCTCTCCATATACATTTGCAAAGCAGTTCCCTTTACTATATAGTACGTTAAACATGACCCAATGTTCAGCCATCTGCATGCAGGCTGCCACACACCCCACTGACTGTTTCACCATACACATCTGCCTGAATCTACTCATTGTTTCTGCTTTAGAGAATTTACAGTCTAGTTATAAAACCCAAATGCAATCTTACCATTCTCCGTACATTCAGCTATTAAGACAACAGGCTTCCAATGCATGACGGGATCTTTTAGAAGCTGTTGTAAGACAAATATCTACAGAATAAGAGGTTTTTAGAAACTCCACTTCTGTGCTATAAAACCAATTAAAACCAGCATAATGCATATCCTAAACACTAACTGGTAATGTTGACTTGTAACTTTGAAAGGCTATAGCAATTATGTCTCATATCTCAACAGTTCCATTGCTGAAATTCCATTTGATGTAGTCAAACAGAATAATTCAGGTTGGAAGGGACCTCTGGGAGTCATCTACTTCAACAGATGGCCAAAACAGATGCAACTGCAAAGCTAGATGAGGGTGTTTGGGCTTTGGCTAGTCAAGTTTTGAATACGTCCAAGGATGGAGGTTTCACGGTCTCTCTGGGTAATGACTTAGCCATTCTAATGGTGCATTTTTTTTCCTTATATCTGGTCAGAATGTCCCTTGCTGCAATTGTGAGCATTGTCTCTCGTCCCTTTGCTGTGCACCTCTGAGAAGAGTTTGACTCCATTTCTCTGTAGCTAATCAACAGATAGACAGTTGACAACAGCAGTAAGGTCCCCTCTCAGATGAACAAATATATATGCATATATTTAAAGCTAAATTTTGTTCAATTGCATTTTCCAGGAGCAGCTGATTGCACATAAAAAACTAATGTTACATTCATGAATACAGCCTAATATAATTTCCCTAGAAAATACAGTGATGATAAGGTTAATTATCATTTTAAACCTGATAATTTGCCATTCCCTTGTTTTTGCCTTTGCTAACAGGCTGAAAAAACAGAAAACAAGGCCAAGACTCTGCTTATTACATGCAAAAATATTCATGTCCACAATATACTCAGCACAGGTCAAGACCCATGGTTTTTCTTCCAACTTCACCAATTAGATTGAAATAAATATTTTTGATGTGTAAGCAGAATTCACTTTGTCAGCATATGTGTAGTTCATTGAAAGATTCCTAGAAGTAACATTCTGCAGTTAATATTTATGGTTGCTCATAATACAACTGACTAAACTGGCTTAGGGGAAGATATTACTAAAAGATATGAAGTCAGCTGTGGCAGTATTTAAACTATAATTTTTCCAAAAACACACTGTACGAAATATCCTGTATAATAAAATATCACCTCAGTATTTCCCAGATTGTACACAAACTAAAAGCAGCCTAACTGCACAAAAAGCTAAAATGTATTTAGATCTCTTCTTGCGTACTCAAAAACTACAGAACCAGTTTCATTTGTTTAACAGCTTATGTCTAGGACTTTAAAAAAATTAAAAATAAAAATTATCAAGCTTCATCGCTGAAGAAAAATTTCTGCATTCTAGGTTTCAAGCATTGCTGAATCATATTACAACATCCTACATACATTTCTCTGTTAAAGCTTTCATACTATTGTAGGTAACAGAACTTAGCATTGGAATATGCAAGCCTAGATGTTAAGGAACTGGATTTCTTTGAAGGAGAATGGTTTCATATGGAGAAGAAAGGGTAAGCTGATCTCCAGAGTTGTGTCTCTCCTGAGACTCTCCTGAGTCTCCATCTCAAGTAAAGCAATATAAAAGGTAAGATCTTAATGTAGTGAGAAGTTTATCTTAAACTAAATCTAGTATTTCATCAATTCAGCACTCAGAATTTCATCAGTTCAGGGGAACCTAAGTTGAAGTACTTTGATACATATCTTCTTTAGGAATCACAGTTGGTGCACTGGCTTCCTCACAAGTCCTTTACCTTCAAGGAAAGGAAATTACTTTCAACAAACTATCAGTTTACTTTCAGTTTAACAATCCTCTAAAGCTTCAAGCTATCTGTTCAGCAGATTGAGTACACCTTCAAAAATTATGGTCCATCTATACTTATCATAATCAAAAATACACTTGACATTTTTGTGCAAGGATAACCATACGAATACCCATGACTTTTTTTATCCTATACCATCACAGACGTTCAGTCTGAATTTACTTAAGAAGGAGGTGCCTAATCTGAATACCCTGTAGAGAATGAGCATTGGAATTCCCCGTTAGTTGCTGAAACAACCGTATTTCGTGCCTCTTCCAGCAATGAAGGACTGTGTAGACTATTTCACTGACTTGTAAAACCTTTCCAAGCTCTAGGTACCTACAAGCAATGCCAGTCATAAATAACCAGTAATTACTTCTCAGCAGTTGGAAATGTACTGAGAAAAAATATATCAAATATTACCCCATCAGAGTTGTCAAATTTTCTTAAGGTTAAAGAAAAAAAGTTTAGGAAAAATATACTGTTACCTTTTTGTGCATACATCGCAGCAGGCATTTATATCACCAGGTTCTGCTGAAAGCAAAGCAAGTTCCTAGCATCTAAATTATAAATATTTCAAAAGGTAAAAGTGACATTTTTCTAAACCAAGGCAGGTTTCAAGCTCCTTTTGTTCAACATGACCTTCGCAGGGCAGTCAGCCATCACACTGTCAGGCAGAGAGCTACAGGATCACAGCCATCTTTCCAGCCAATCAAATCATGGCTGTAAGTAAGACCCAGGATCTCCAACATCATATGACTGCCCATCATCAAGAACAGTAGAAAAAACTATTCTATGCTGTTCCTTTTTCTGTTGAATAGAGGCAGGTAAAAGTTATTTCATTTGTTAGAACAGGTTTTTTTCCCCCTTCCCATATGCCTGATCACTAAAAAGTGAAGTAAAAACAAATGAATTGAATGAATAAATAAATTTTGGTTTGAGATTGAAAATTACTGTTAACAGTCCTCCTTCAGCAGAACATAGGTCCTCCTTATGTATTAATTAGCTGCTAACACCTTATCTGATCATCTTACACTTTAAAGATCACAACAGAACCAGTTTTTCTCACATCTTTCTTGCTTTTCAAAGAATCAGACATATATATATTTGGATGAAACTTCAAATGTAACTTGTTTTTTATTATTCACATCCTCATCTGGCTGAGTTGCAACATAACCATAACTTGCAGTTATTCCAGTGTAAATACAGATGGGCCAAGAAGAAAAATACTTAAAACAAGGAGTACTGATCAGTAGATAATCCTGTATAAAGCAGCTTTAATGTTGATGCTATGGAATTGGTACTGAAGTTGGTAAGATGACAATTTCCCTCCACTTTCACTAGAATATGTCTCAGTGAAATTTTATGCTACTTATCTCAGAGTAAATTCAACCAAATATCACAGACTGTGCATCTGATTTTAATTATTTTTGTCAAGTCCCTCAATGCTGCATTTTAAATGAAAAGCAAAGGCTATATGCAAAAAAAAAAAACCACACACAAAAAAAAAACCAAACACAAAAACCAAAACTAACAGCAAAAGACATGGTAATAGTGATTTATAGTTTTTCCAAGTGGTACCCTTCGGTCACTATAAGAGCAATACCTCAGATGAGATCTGATGGAATTATCTTACGAATAGTCATTAAGATTAAACTATGTTCTAACTATAGGAATTCACATTTTAAACCGAATTTCTGACAACCACACTGATGTCCATAAATTTATTCAAGGGATGCTAACTAGAATAAAAAAACTGATTCAGGTAATGGTCTTCTGTTATTAAATCTCAACATTTGCTTTTAGAGACAAAATTACTGATCTTATAGCAAGGTTCCAGATCCACTTATATCCTACCAAGTACCTGATGTAGATTTAATAATTTTATCTGACATACGTTGCTGCGATAGACAATTTATTCTGTTTTAATTACCAACTGGCCACATTCTGGTTTATGTAAGCTTAATGTTCACCTTTGTCCGATCAGCTTAACTCACTAATCAATGAAGTGGTTTTTAAGTAAACTTGCAATGTAGTATTCTAATGGATACTCTAATAAATATTCAACAAGCAACAATTTGTTTCTTAATTCAATAGCAAGGTACTTAATTCAATAGCAAGGCTGATAAAATCAAAATCAACCAGAATATGAAGTTCTCACTGGCACCACTTATAACAATACAGTACTCTTTCCGATCAACTAACACCTCTTTCATAAATGGCCTAGGCCATCTAACTGACTTCCACATCACTCACTTTTTAGAAAGGAAAATATATTTATTTTTAATTCTCCAAATTGCAGTTTGACCACTAAAGAATATGTAAGCCATAACATTCATATATGTTACTTTTTGGCCTGAAGATTCTAGCCAGACTCTCTCCAGCAATGATTCTTGCAATCAAATCTTGTAAAATTCCTACTCATATCCATAGACTTTAAATTAAATAACCATAACTTTAACAACAACAACTTCTTTCCTCCACAACTGCTCAGTTTCCACAGTATTACAATAACTGCCTACTTAAACCCATCCTGAGCACTTCATAATAAAACTGGGGATCATGTACAGTATCTGAAAACTTTCTTTAGAAAATTGATTTTACTTTAAAAATACAAGATGCAAGTCTTTCTTTCATCAATAGTATTAACACACTCATATATAGTATGAGATCTACTCTAAGAATAGATTGTAACACCAATAATAAAAGTGGAACTACATATTTGATTCTTATCAGGAAAAGACATGAGGGGTTTTTTTTCCCAGCTAAAAGAACAGAATAAGAAAAGATTTTCTGAGGTCACTGAGGCACAGAAAGTAAAGTGATTATTTAGCTTCTGTGTCAGCACAACCTCCTTTGCAGTGTCCTACCTGCCAGAAGACAGATGACTTGGTACAGGGACCTAAGTACAAACAAAAATAGAATAGAAATTGGAAGACTTAAGAAGGTCAGGCAGAGGTATTTGTAAAATGTTGTACAGCACTTTAGTGAAAAAGAAGCTTTCTTAAAAATAATGCAAGAACCATTAAATATCTACTCATGTTACATGTATCAGAATTTAGTAGGAAGTCTTTTCATAATTACAACTACTGATTCAAATTCAAGGCAGTTCCTTCAACAAGTACCTTCTTACTGATTTTTATTTTACTAGGCTAGTCTTATTAATGAAATTCCAATTAGTGATGGTTTATGAATAGTATGCATTCACTTTGCACCATCTGAGAACTCCTTTGTTTCCATCAACTGAACAGGACCGCATTCCTTCAAAATTTGGATTATTCAGATTTGTGTGAATAGGCTGGAACTTTTTGAACCATCACATAAAATCATCACAGCAACTATCTTTTCCAATTCTCACTTCTGAACAGATGTCAGTGAGGGATACAGCAGCAAAGACAATCTCATGCACAGTACTTTGATTCTTCCTCCAGAGTGCTGATTTGCACTGGATTTTTCAGAGCTCAAACACATATAATCTTACACAAAAATACTTAGCAGTTACCAAAAGTAAGGGAGTTTGCTGCAAGGCCTGAACATAATCTTATAGTCAGAGGAAGCAGTGACAGAAACTACTTAATACCCTTCATCAGGATAGAAGATAGGAAGTAAAGGGGGTTTTTTAAATGTCAAGGAATTTTCTATGTAAAAAGTTGGTTTTGTTCTTAAAGCAATTATGCTTTTATATAAGAACTCATAAGAAGCTGACAAAATATACAACATTTATTTCCTTATTATTATAGTTGACCTTTAAAAACATGTTTTTAAACATACTGCCCATTTTCATTTAGCTATTACAGTTCAAAACTTTAGCAGCATGTTACCATTCAGAATGTACAGAAAAACAGCATTGGTTCTTAATCTTTTTCCAGATTACATTAGCATAGCTATTTTTATTTAACACATAAGCACACATTCTAAATTAGAAATGGAGCGACACCTGGCAACCTACCCAGCAAGTAGGTTCCTGCTCTCAGTCACACCTTGGAGAAGGTGTTCTCTCTATTACAGAAGTAACATAACCTCCAAAGGCTAAAGCTAGTATCTGTGAATATTTACAACCTTGAAATTTCATCATGCAAAATCTAACAACCCTATTTATACCGCAGTCATTGTTAACTCCTTTGTTAAAAACCTATTAACCAAGTAAAGACCAAGACAATGTCCAAACTTTTATTTATCTAAAAAAACCATTTTAAATGTCTGAATCAATACTATTGTGTCTTCAATTCAAAAGTTACTTAAATTTTGTCATATCAATAAAATACCCATTCTACATACACATGCTGATTTTGCAATCTTCTACATGTTGCAACAACTTTTTTCTACATTAAGACAGGAATTTTGGAATAAAAAGAGAGCAAGATTTTACATTCAAGATATAAGGTTTTCAGCAGAGACAAGCAAAATGAATTCTAGAGCTATAAATCACTCTTTGGCAACATCTTTTTACAACACCACCTGCATTTGTACACAGTAGAAACCAAATTATGTATAGGTAAGTTGGCAAAAATGTCCATGAATACTCAATAGAAGAGCACTGTCTCCCTTAGTACCGGGAAGTGCAGCTGCAGTATGTATTCCCAAGGACCTGCACGAGCTGTGCAGCCCACGCTGTGATGCATACTGCTACAGCTACAATGCTGTTGGCATTCAAACTTTACAAAGTAAAACCAGCTGGGAGAAACCTGCTCATCCTACAACTCATTCTGCAATATCTGATAAAGTTCTACGTAACTGTTGGGATCTACCTCAGCAGAGCTCTTACAAAACAAAATGCCTGTTTCACCACAAAGGTTATTGAAAGATCAAGGTCCGCCTGGCAAAAATATGCATTCATTTACCTTTTAAAGGCAACCTCATGCGCCACATGACTATGTTCTCTCTTTGAAGATAAATAAATGCATTTCCAAAACAAAGAAAATAACACACCTTTTTTTGCATCTGTTTAAGAGATGCAAAGGTAGTATTCTGGAACATGTAATAATGGAAAATATTTAATTTATCGAAAAAATATTCCTGTTTTGATTTTTAATTTATTAAGTCCCAGCAATATAGCAGTATCTGAATTAAGCACTCAAGCAAGTAATCAAATTAAGGATGATATTAATTTCCCTTAGTTCTGAATCAACTTAAAATTGTAAGTTCAAAAGTTATAACATGTAACATTGAGCTCTCTTAATTCTGGTATCAATAAGGATGAGTTCAAGCTAAAAGGGAAAACGTTAACTTAAAACATCTAAAAAGCTGAGGTAAGATTTAACTGTTTGTAAAACACTAAACTGCAAGTAAACAAATAATTCTTTCCTACCAACTTATTCTCTCCATTGGTTTTATCGGACTCTAATTTTATACTTTTAAGGACTTATGCCATTCTAAATATTATGTCTAAAACAAGGTACATGCACGTGTGCACACACAGTGACTCATTTCACAGCTATAGTTGTGATGCATAGTTACATCTACATCAGATGCAGAGACAGGGATGACAGAGACACGACACATGTTTCCATAAACATGCAGTGTTCATTTAATACCTTAACCAGGCATAAACACCACCAAGTGCTTGGGGACAGGGTGCTCATTTGTAATCAGTCAGCAAATAACACAACTATATATGTTCATCAAGAACTAGACTGGATGAGAGAGGAAAAACTTTTGGATCTGCAAGCAGTATCACAAGCATAATCACAGGGTGATTGATCCTCTCTTGGGGCATCCCAGGCCACCAAGACCAACTCATCTCTTTGCTCCAAGGTTTGTCTGTTGGTCATCTACTTACACTGGACTTTGCGAGTTGCAATCTAAACAATCCCTTTTAAGAGTTGTGATACAAACAGCACCTATCCAGAATGACACAGTATTTCTGATGGTTGAAGAAAGCAAAGAACTTCGATGGCCCTGGTCAAGCTGCCATGAAGGAATATTTGACTTCAGCTCTTGTTCTGCAAAAGACCACCCTCCCACAACCTCATAGCTATTTTCTATGACTTGGCAAAGAGGAGACAGCGGATAAATGTTAAGCAGCCAAGTACGATATGAAAGAAGGTTTACGTATCCATCTGCCTATCTCAGTCACACCAACACTTTCTCATCTGAATTTCTGACAGGAACAGAAAAAGCAGCAGCTGATGGGAGACTGGCCTTCCCTGTTCATGCCTTGCCTAAATCAGCCAAATCCTCTGAGGACCACCAAATAAAATTCATGCATACACATAGGATATCTATTCACTAGCAAGTTATAGAAATCATAGGTAAACAACCGAAATGAAAAGGATAAAAATATTATCCTGTTTACACAATAAAAGCCTCATGTACCAAAAGTCTCAAACTCACATGGGTACAAAATCACATCCAGATACTATATCCTGCAAGTCTTTACAACAGAATTAAAAACTTTACATTACAATAAGCTAGTATGCCAAAGCTGCTTCTAACGAACCCGTATCATGAAGTACTTAACAACTTAGAAGTTGTTGCTGATACATAAAATATCCTTCAATATTTTCATATCATAAATATTCAATAGATTATTTTTACATTGTTTAACTTCATCTGTATTGTTCTTAAAGTGCTTTTTGAATTCTCTAGTCTCTGTGTACTTCCCCAAAGATTAAGAAAAACCTCAGTACAGTGCATAAATACAATGTGACTTCTTCCATGTGGGTGTACATAAGCTACACCAATAATAGGCAAAATTTTCAAAACATACAAAAAAACCACAGCATCTAAAATATTAGTTATCATGCCCAAACACACAGCAAAGTGAAAGCAATCAATGCAGATGGCTCAGATGGTACCATGAACCTTCAAGAATTATAATAAGAATGAAACTCTCCATTCTGTTTTCTGATCAGACAACATGCTCATCTTCTGTTCAGTCTATTAATTACTAATCAGTTACATTCACTGTTTTAAACAATCACCAGAGCATGACTTGGGCAGAGGGATGCACGCACAGGCAGAATCAAATTTTACAAGCAGTCATTAAGTGACCTGAAATTGGAGTCCTTTTGCAACATTAGGTGTTGCAAACATGAATAAATTCATATTTGTAGCTAGACCATTTACGGAAAATTTTACAAGCCAGACAATAAGACAGACCATAAAGTAAATTTTAAGTTTCTAACAAAAGAAGACTACATGAGAGAGTTTGCTTTAAGAGCTGGTAGTGAAAATTGTCATACAAATTACCACTACAGTGAAGAGGTAGGCAAAAAAATGGGACAATTAGAAGAGATATATGACAAAAAGGAAGCCAGATAACATAGCTTCCAAAGACAGTTCTCTTAAAATCTACATATTGTGCATTTCACTTACAAAACTAAAACCTTAAGCTTAAACTATTCAAGCATGTAGTATGAGTATGTATTATATCATTGTGTCAGTTATGCACACTTTGACATTCCATTTCTACATTACATTAGGGCTGAAATAGAGTTTCTGTCCTCTGTTAGTCTTGAATATTTTCAACAGCGAAACACTGCCACCTTTTGGCTTTGGTACATAGACCTCCCCATTACAATTGTAGCACTTTTTTTTTTTTTGCTACATTTGTCCTTTATGGATACAGCTGAATTCTTGTGATCTTAGCTAAAATTTTATTCAGTAGCCAGATTTCTCCAGGAAAAAAAAAAAAAAAAGTTAGTATTAATTGGTAAAGAAACACTACTTTTCTCAGAAATATGAGTGCGTAGCCAAGCAACTTAAAAAGTATACTCCATTAAGCCACATAATGTTTTATCTATTTTCTCTCTTTCCCTCACAGCTCTTTTTTCTTGACAGTTTTGGTACACATATATACTGTATCACATAATATCTTACACTGCATTCCTTTCAAGTAAAAACTTGGTAATGCATTCTTTGAACATCTGAGTTTTGAAAACTGATTACAGGAATAATAATAATGCATTATTAAAAATTGTATGTTCCTTGTTCATATATATACTTACAGTATTCTAGATGAAATATTAAATACTGATGGTTCAACATTTATATAAGCATGTATTGAAATGTATGCAAAATTACTTACACCAATGACACAATGTCCCCACGTTGTACATCATAATTTCGAATGCTCCAGTGGTTTAAGAGTACTACATCAGATGCTTGTCTTCCTCCAGGATTCAAAGAAGGCTGGGGGGGGTGGGAGGTAAACAGCTTTAGATCTACATTTCCTTTATGAATCTTCCACCTAACTCTCATTCCATCAACAAGGTGAAATCCATTAAAATCAGTAAAAATGTACCCACCTACTATAAGATGACCAAGAATCTGTTGTATTCTGGGAAATATATTTCTTTATTAAATACTATGTTAAATGTCATTAATTTATGGCAACCTGCAGTTCACATCTTTCAATGCACTACTGCATGCAAAATAAATTAGAGAGGATACATACTTACAACAAACCTGATGACAAGAAGTTATTGCCTTTACTGCGTATCATTTAACATTAAAAACAAAGGAGAACCAAGAACACTAATTCCCAGAAAAAGCAAACTTTCTGCAGGCATCAGGCATGCAGGCATAACGCACTAAAAATGAAATACGTAATTGTAACAATACTAATCTCAGCACTCTTTGCAAAGGGAAAAAAAAACAAACCCTACACTTAGAGCATATACTGACACTGCCAGTAAATGTCGGCCTTCCATAACAGGATACAAAAAAGCATGAACTCTCACAGAACCATACAGTGAAATGAGGCTGTTCACTAACCTCAACATTAAAAAAAACAAGTAATTAATTAGTACAGAGTATTAGGAGGTACACAGAAAAATACTTAATTATTTTGTGTGACGTAGTACAAAACCAGTGTACCTGGTTAATGCTGGCTCTGAGTTAACCCATCAGAAATGGCAGAGGAAGGAAGTAGCCCATTACAGTACTGTTCTTCATTGGTTTTTGCAGGTGTTATTTAAATACAAATACTCCTCTTATTAGACAGAAAGTATTTAAGAGTAATCCAGACTAAAGGCTTTTGATAGCTTATTTCTCAATAAGCTTTTTCAGTCTCTTCAAATACAATTATAGTATCTCCAAGTTGGCCAACAGATGACCTCTAATTTAGACTCTAGAGTTAGGTGACATATTTAATAAAGCACAGTATTGAGACTAGGCAGCCCCTCATTTATCGGTATGATAGCTGCAATATTTGCTAAAATTTGATGTTTTGTAGAAGAGGTATTCAGTGTTCACCTTACAGTATAACTTGGCCCTCAGTAGTGTCCACCCAGATGTTCACTTCTGACTGATTGTACCTTTGATGAGCAAACCAATGCAGGTATAGAACTGAAATCACCTGTTCTCAATGCAAGTAATTACACAGTGCTAAATTTCATTGGATTTTTATTTAGTAAAACTATGCTTGCAAACCAGGATGGATACTTAGTATTTATTTTTAACTTTAACAGCTATTTAGAAGTGCTGATTTCTCTTTACTACAGTTTCCTCAATCATATTTTCTTTGCTAGCCAGATCAGTTGATAAAAACCTTTTTCAAATGGGACTTGTGAAAAACTAGCTTTTTAACATGCAAAAAAAAGTAACATGCTGGGGTCCTGAGTAGCTGTAATTCACATAAACAGTATGGAATATGACAATTCAAAAGAATAAATAGGGGTGGGGGGAGGGAAAGGACGCAATATGTTTAGCTAAACAGGAAACAAGGCTAGTTACATTTTCAGCTGTGGACTTGTCGTGGCTTAACCCCAGTCAGCAACTAAGCACCACACAGCTGCTCCCCCCTAGTGGGATGGGGGAGAGAATCAGGGAAGGAAAAAAAAAAAAAAAGTGGGTTGAGATAAAGCCAGTTTAATAGGACAGCAAATGAAAAGGAAATAATAATAATAATAACAACAACAATAATAATAATAATGATAAAAGAATATACAAAACAAGTGATGCACAATGCAGTTGCTCACCACCCGCTCACTGATGCCCAGCCCATCCCTGAGCAGCGATCACTGCCCCCCGGCCAACTCCCCCCAGTTTATATACTGAGCATGACCTCATATGGTATGGAATAGCCCTTTGGCCAGTTGGGGTCAGCTGTCCTGGCTGCGACCCCTCCCAGCTTCTCGCTGGCAGGGCATGAGAACCTGAAAAGTCCTTGACTAGTGTAAAAACTACGTAGCAACAACTAAAACATCAGTGTGTTATCACATTATTCTCATGCTAAATCCAAAACACAACACTATACCAGCTGCTAGGAAGAAAATTAACTCTATCCCAGCTGAAACCAAGACAGTACCCACCCTTTATTCTACACCATCTACCTCATGCCCAGGTCCTACACCTTCCAATACATTCCAATTAATCACCACCACTTTCCCTGCCTTTTGATATACACACACAGATATCATTCCCTTGGTCTATGGGCCATCCCTCTAAAATGTCCATTGAGTTCATTTAGTCCATGACTTTGGGTTCCATCTGTCATAACAGCCTTTCAAGGCAGGAGAGATGGTGTGTGGTGTTGGATTGTTGCATGCTGAAGTCAGTTCTGGTTCCATCACCACTGCACTTTGCTTGGTTTCATCAAAGTTCATTCTTCATTAATCTGGGTGACTCTCACTGAAATACCATTGATACGGCGTGTAGCAACCATAAAAGTGCTGACATACAGTATTATATAGCAATTAACATCATACAATTCAGTTCATTGGCTATTTTCACCCAAAGTCAAATCCCCTTGAGGTACACAGCAGACTTCCCCATCCTTTTGCATTACCCACCAAGTGCACCCAGGTCCTTGAGCAAAAGCAATCCCATGAATGGGCTTGCCTTTGCCCTAGGCAGGAGTAACCCAGACTGTCTTCCCCAGCATGTTTTTTATGTGCACTACAGGGACTTTATCCCCTTCTATAGTACGTAGAAGTTTTGATTGGGCAGGGCCAGCTCGATTGACAGATCCCCTAGCGCTGACTAACCAGGTGGCCTTTGCTAAATGTGTATCCCAATGTTTGAACGTCCCATCACCCATTGCTCTCAGTGTAGTCTTTAACAGTCCATTGTAGCGTTTGATTTTCCCGAAGGCTGGTGCATGATGGGGGATGTGATATACCCACTCAATGCCATGCTCTTTGGCCCAGGTGTCTATGAGGTTGTTTCGAAAATGAGTCCCGTTGTCTGACTCAATTCTCTCTGGGGTGCCATGTCGCCATAGGACTTGCTTTTCAAGGCCCAGGATAGCGTTCCAGGTGGTGGCATGGGGCACAGGTTATGTTTCCAGCCATCCGGTGGTTGCTTCCACCATTGTAAGCACATAGCTCTTGCCTTGGCAGGTTTGTGGGAGTGTGATATAATCGATCTGCCAGGCCTCCCCATATTTATATTTTAGCCATCATCCTCCATACCACACAGGCTCTAACCGCTTGGCTTGCTTGATTGCAGCGCATGTTTCACATTCACGGATAACCTGTGCAACAGCGTCCATGGTCAAGTCCACCCCTCGATCACGAGCCCATCTATATGTTGCACCTCTTCCTTGATGGCCTGAGGTGTCACGGGCCCACCAAGCTATAAATAATTCACCCTTATGTTGCCAGTCCAGATCCACCTGAGCCACTTCAATCTTAGCAGCCTGATCCACTTGCTGGTTGTTTTGATGTTCCTCAGTGGCCTGATTCTTGGATATGCGAGCATCTGTGTGACGTACTTTTACAACCAGGTTCTCTACCCGGGCAGCAATATCTTGCCACAGTGCTGCAGCCCAGATGGGTTTGCCTCTGTGCTGCCAATTGTTCTGCTTCCATTGCTGCAACCACCCCCACAGGGCATTTGCCACCACCCATGAATCACTATAGAGAGAGAGCACTGGCCACTTTTCTCATTCAGCAATGTCTAAAGCCAGCTGGATGGCTTTCACCTCTGCACACTGACTTGATTCACCTTCTCCTTCAGCAGTTTCTACAACTTGTCGTATAGGACTCCATACAGCAGCCTTCCATCTCTGATGCTTTCCTACAATACACAGGATCCATCAGAGAACAGGTCATATTGCTTCTCATTTTCTGGCAGTTTATTATACAGTGGGGCCTCTTAGGCACGCATCACCTCCTCCGCTGGTGATATTCCAAAATCTTTGCCTTCTGGCCAGTCCACAATCACTTCCAAGATCCCTGGGTGACTAGGGCTTCCTATTCGAGCCTGTTGTGTGATCAGTGCAACCCACTTACTCCACGTAGCATCAGCTGCATGATGTGTACAGGGGACCCTCCCTTTGAACATCCAGCCCAGCACCGGCAGCCGGGGCGCCAGGAGGAGCTGTGCTTCAGTACCAACCACTTCCGAAGCAGCTTGAACCCCTTCATATGCTGCCAATATCTCTTTTTCACTTGGAGTATAGTGGGCCTCAGATCCTCTGTATCCCCAACTCCAAAACCCTAGGGGTCAACCTCAAGTCTCCCCTGGTGCTTTCTGCCAGAGGCTCCAGGTAGGGCCATTCTCCCCGGCTGCGGTGTAGAGCACATTTTTTACATCTTGCCCTGCCCAGACTGGCCCAAGGGCTACTGCACAAACTATCTCCCATTTAATTTGTTCAAAGGCTTGTCATTGCTCAGGGTCCCATTTGAAATCATTCTTCTTCTGGGTCACTTGATACAAAGGGCTTACAATCAGACTGTAATTTGGAACAGGCATTCTCCAAAAACCCACAACACCTAAGAAAGCTTGTGTTTCCTTTTTGCTAGTTGGTGGAGACATAGCTGTTATTTTGTTGATTATATCCATTGGGATCTGACAACGTCCATCTTGCCATTTTATTCCTAATAACTGTATCTCCTGTGCAGGTCCCTTGACCTTACTTTGTTTTATGGCAAAACTGGCTTTCAGGAGCATTTGGACTATTTTCTTCCCTTTCTCAAAAACTGCTGTATCACCCTACATGATAACGTTATCAGTATATTGCAGATGTTCTGGAGCCTCACCCTGTTCCACTGCAGTCTGGATCAGTCCATGGCAAATGGCAGGGCTGTGTTTCCACCCCGGGGCAGTTGATTCCAAGTGGACTGAACACCCCTCCAAGTGAAAGCAAACTGTGGCCTGCACTCTGCTGCCAAAGGGATTGAGAAAAACGCATTAGCAATATCAGTTGTGGCACACCACTTGGCTGCTTTTGACTCCAGTTCATACGAAGTTCCAGCATGTCTGGCACAGCAGCACTCAGTGGGGATGTGACTTCATTCAGGCCACGATCATCTACTGTTAGTCTCCACTCTCCATTAGACTTTTGCACTGCCCATATGGGACTGTTAAAGGGTGAGCGAGTCTTACTGATCACTCCTTGGCTCTCCAGTCGGCAAATCAGCTTATGGATGGGAATCAGGGAGTCTCGGTTGGTACGATATTGCTGCCGGTGCACCGTTGTGGTGGCTATCGGCTCCTGTTGTTCTTTGACCCTCAGCAACCCCACAACAGAAGGGTCCTCCAAGAGACCAGGCAAGGTGGACAGCTGTCTAATTTCCTCTGTCTCCAAGGCAGCTATACCAAAAGCCCACCAGTCCCCTTTTAGGTCCTTGAAATACCCTCTCCTGAGGTTGCCAAGGATGCACGGAGCCTCTGGGCCAGGCACAATGGGGTGCTTTTGCCACTCATTCCCAGTTAGGCTCACTTCAGTCTCCAATACAGTTAGATGCTGGGATCCCCCTGTCACTCCAGAAATACAGATGGATTCTGCCCCTATATAGCTTGATGGTATTAGGGTACCCTGTGCACCAGTGTCCACTAGAGCCTTATACTCCTGTGGGTCTGATGCCAGGCCACTGAATCCACACAGTCCAATAAACTCGGTTGTCCCTTTCCTCCACCTGGCTGGAGGCAGGGCCCTTCTAGTCCTGGTCATAGTATTCATTACTTACTTCTTGTAGATATGAGTCAGGAGTCCCTTCATTAAGATCAGAAGTAAGATCAGCCCTTTTACTCTGTCTGGGGAACTGCTCACTGGAAACTGGAGCAGCAATTTTCCTGGAAGAACCCCCTTTTGTGACTGTTTTTTCTTGCAACTCACATACCCATGCCTCTAGGGTCAAGGTAGGTTTTCCATCCCACTTCCTCATGTCCTCTCCATGGTCACGTAGGTAAAACCATAGGGTGGCCTGTGGTGTATACCCACTGTATCCTCCCTCTTGAGCAGAGGAACGCTTACTCCCAATAGCCGAGATACTGGTTCATACAGGTGAGGAGCAGGACATATCCTCTTTGAATCGCTGGAACAGTTGGGGCAGTTTCTTGCCTACCATGTCCGGCAGTTTCTCCACAGCCAAGATGCAAGCCCGTAGAGAGGAAGAGAGACATTTCTCGTATTGTCGGAGTTAGCCAGCCAATTAATCCACTGCTTGCCCCTCTCCATCTTTCCAGGTCATTACTGCCAATGAGTTGGCATATGACAGTGCGCTCCATACAAACTTTCGCCACATGGGTCGCGTGTACTTGACTTCAACTAGATCTTTGGATAACTGCTCGTTGTCCAGGTTGCCATAGATCACCTTCAGCACAGCTAATTCCCTCAGGTACTGGATACCTTTCTCCATGGTGGTCCATTTCCTGAGGCGATATATAACATCTTCCTTGAAGGGATACCTTTCCTTCTCTGAGAGACTGAAAGAGTTAATGTCTCAAACATTGTGGCGACTTGAGGCGCTATTTGCATGGCAACGGCAGGTAGGCAAGCACGGGGTGGGGGAGAGCGAGAGCAGGACGTGTGGGACATAGAGAGCGCGTCGGAGGATGCGCGGTTCCGGGTTCTGCCGGACCTGACCATGTATGGCCAGAGGTCACACAGAGTTGATCTGAGGAAGGGGCTTGCAACAGCCCGAGAGACCCCTCATGACCACCCCTCTCCCCCAGCGCCTGCGCAGAAGATTGAGAACTTTCTAGAACAAGAACCATGTAAGTCCTGAAGGGGCACACCTGGAGGCGGGGATTAGCTTATAAAAGACATGCCCCCCCCCACCAGGGAATCGCGCGCGCGCCCACCACCGGAGGATGGCCACATCTGTCATCATCATCATGGGATCCAAAGGTGGTGATACTTTTTCTTTCTCTTTCCTCCTCTCTTTTCCTTTCCTTTTCTCGCTTCTCTCTCCCTCTACTCTTCCAATATATGCAAGTTTGGGATAAATTGTGACGGGTTGCCCAGACAATAGCTCCATTGCAAATCACCTTTGTTCGTTAAGCTCGCCAGTTCGTTAAGTTTGTCCGTTTGTGGAATTCATCAGTTAATAAAGTTGCTGGCCAGCCTGTTCCTCTGAGTCATTGTCGTGACTCTACCAACCACGCGGCTCTGCCGAGCAGAGATAGGCTTTTGTCGGTACACAAACTGTCAGGGAATAGAAAAGATTCACCCCTCTCGCAACCCACCCAGTGGGACGAGACACCTTCACACTTGACGGGAGTCACCTCCAGAGGCTGAGGACTTGTGCCCCTTTTCCAATTGCTTTGTCAATGTCCCTTTCCCTAGAAAGGGATCCCAGCTGCTTGGCTTCCTTACCCTCTAATTCCAGGCTACTGGTCCCATTATCCCAGCATCGGAGCAACGAGGTGACAATGTGCTCGCCTGGACAACAACTGAAATCCTTTCACATATCTCACAGCTCACCCAGGGATAGGGATTGGGTGGTTACAGTCTCGTTTATGAGTTCTTCCTCTCCATCCGAGGAAGAGGAGAAACACTCTTGCTGAGTTCTGCCTCAGGAGCAAGTGGGGAATTTTTCCTCTTCCTCCTCCTGTTCTCGTGATGGCCCTCCTTTAGAGTAGTCTGCCTCCTCGCTGGCGGGGCAGTATGCTTCTTCCTCCTGCTCCCTCTTAGGAGAAGCTTCTTCATCCCCTACTAAACAAGCTGACTTTCATTTCCAAGATTTCTTCTTGTGTATGGGGGCAACTGATACCAGCACAGGTTAGTTCTCTGGTTCAGCTACAGAGCCTGTCGCCAGGGTTGGAGTAGCCACAGTGCCTGTCGCCAGAGTTTGAGTAGCCGCAGTGCCTGTTGCCGGGGTTTAAGTAGCTGTAGTATTCTGAAATAGTTGTTTAACCCTAAGCAAGACCTGACAGACATTCATGAAACAGCAACAGGAACATGCTGGTTTGAACATCCCAAGGATGTTCAAAATTCTGAAGAGCTATTGTAATTAGCCTGGAGGAGAAGGGGAAGATGGAGGAAAGTGTCTCCCCCATAAGTTGGCTCTCCGAGGACAAAAAGTAAAAAGTGTAATTATTAATAATTTCCGATAGATGGCTCCCGAAGTACAGAGGTGACAGCAAAGCTGAGTACAAATACTAGATTGATCTCACGACCAATAATTTTATCATACCATAAGCCAGTGTTACACAGTACAGCAAAGCAATAACCTTAATCCACCTCTCAGAGGTGATAAACAGCACATAAATACTAATAAACAGGATATATGGCAAGTAAGGTGTTACATAACACAACTCTTAGAACAAGCACAACTTTGACAGCAAATAAATCAACATTGTGACCAGTGACTACTAAACTAATATAATGAATGCTTATAACAAATTTGTTTTAACACGCTCTGGTCAGATCTGTCGTCATCTCAACCCTTCATGCCCCACACTGGGCACCAAAAACGACTGTCGTGGTTTAGCCCCAGTCGGCAACTAAGCACCACACAGCCACTTGCTCACCCTCCCCCACCCCCCGGTGGGATGGGGGAGAGAATTAGAGGGGAAAAAAAAAAAACAAACCAAACCCCATGGGTTGAGATAAAGACAGTTTAATAGGACAGCAAAGGAAAATAAAATAATAATAATAATGATAAAAGAATATACAAAACAAGTGATGCACATTGCAGTTGCTCACCACCCGCTCACCGATGCCCAGCCCGTCCCTGAGCGGCGATCGCTGCCCCCTGGCCAACTCCCCCCAGTTTATATACTGAGCATGACCTCATATGGTATGGAATAGCCCTTTGGCCAGTTGGGGTCGGCTGTCCTGGCTGTTCCCCCCTCCCAGCTTTTCGCTGGCAGGGCATGAGAAACTGAAAGGTCCTTGACTAATGTAAGCACTACGTAGCAACAACTAAAACATCAGTGTGTTACCAACATTATTCTCATGCTAAATCCAAAACACAGCACCATACCAGCTGCTAGGAAGAAAATTAACTCTATCCCAGCTGAAACCAGGACGAGACTATAGGGCAAATTTCTAGTCAAGTAAATCTGCAGATCAAAGCAGATCACATTAAAATCCACAGAAATATGGTCCAAGGCTAAGCTGTAAGTACATTAACACTCATCGTTATTTTATTTACTAGAGTCTATGCATTGCAAGAGCCAGATAAATGAAAACTAGAAGCTAATGAGCACATATTTGATTATTATTTTTTTAATCAGGATTTTCCAGAATGATTTTCCACCTTCATAGCATCTTCCACCAAAGGATAGTATCTTTACATACAAATTCTTTACAAACAAATTCACAAACAATTCACAGTCATATTCATTTTACCAAATGCAGGCACATATGGGCCAGAAGCTAAGAATGGTTCTAGACATTAGACAAAGAAGCAGATCTTACAAAGCGGGAAGCATACGTATGGTATATTCTCACAAAGTAAACTGCTTGGTACTCAGTTTCTACCTTAGTATCTACCTTAAAGGGCCGAAAGAAAAGGTCAAAACAAACGGAAATTTTAAACCCGTTGTTCCAAGAGATAATGTATTTCACAGCTGATAATTAGAAAATATTTACCTGAGTGTTCACAAACTTTTCCTTGCAACTAAATCTGTATCAGCCTCATCTTACAGAGAAATACACCAGGTAGTTACAGTATTGCCCTAGTTGCATTATCCCAGTTGACTCCTACTGTTTTCTGTATTTAAACAAAGGAAATGCTTTATAGTATAAATACATTTAGATATTGCATAATCTTTTTAATTTAAAGCACTCTAAATGTAATACTGTATTGCTTGCTATTTTAAACAATACATTGCTCATGTGGTTTTGACATACAGAGTGGATATCCAACTCATTACACATTAGAATTATGCTTGAGAGAAATATGACAATGTAGAATATTTTTTTCTCTTTCCCACAAAACAACCTGACATATTCAAAATGCACAGACAAAAATACTATTTTAGTAGAAGAAATGTAAGGAAAACTAGAAGAAGACAACTTTCATTTTACATCAACAGTTACAGTTTTCCATTTTAAAAAATCATCTAAATTCTTCAGCAAGTCTTTCTCTAACATAAATAATATAAATTGTGATTCCACAACAAAAAGTGTAGAAAGAATTTAATAAAGTGTGTTCAGAGACAACTTATTCCCCATGACGTTTTTACTAGTAGTAAGGTCTCTGGTCTAGCAAAACAAAAATACAGCTTCTGAAAAAGTACTCAACAAATAGGCTCACAAGGGCTCTTTATTTTTATAAGAAACAAAATAATATAGGGGCTTCTTTCTTCCCCTAGCTTGAAGCATTATAACTTGTTTGCCAAGTTCTTGGCATAATAGCCTGCTACAAATGAGACACACAGGTCTTCTAATTAGAACTGTGGTGCAGAAGTCACAAAATATTCACTCTTTCCAATTACTAACTAATCTAATTCTAAAAGCATGCAAATCGTGATCCCCAGCCATATGATGAAGCCTCACAGGACATGAGGTTCCATAAGTAGGAGGGTAAAAGCATGCCCTTTTACTATAAATAATGATTAACTTGATAGTTGTTATGCTGCTAGTGAATACCAGAAGGTCCCAACTTACTTGCTCATAGCTTAGGGAACAAAAAGAATATTCACATGAGCTCACAGGCTTAGGTACAGTAATCCTAATAATAAAGTTAGGAGAAACTGCCACAGAATAATTACAACTGCTATTATGCATAATGGAATAGAACATTCAATAATGTTTGCTGCTGAAACAAGTGTGCTTCGTCAGAGATCGCTGGTCAGGCTACTTGCTATAATCCTTGGTATTGAACTGTTTGCAATAGAACTTGCATATAAAGTTGCACATACGCTGTCATCTTCCATCTCACTTGAAAACAGTCCATTTGATTTAATGAATTTACAAATTTATATATCCATGGGGGGTTCCCTTTTCCACATCATTACATATGAAGAGTGCATAATACCAGACAAGCAATGAAACTCAATAGAAAAAAAAAAAAAGGATATCAAGATGTAAAAAAGATGTCCATATGATAGCAAACATGTTAAAATATACATCCAGCATTACAAGAGGAGTCGCAAAAGATCCACAACAGCCAATTAAGAAATCATATTACCAGTTATTTGTCACTTACATTTAATGTTGTAAACGGATTACAACTCACTTGAAACCCACTATTAACAAAATGCTAGATGAGCACATCAATCTGTAAAATCCTAAGCAACAAAAACCACTTCATGTGAGGATTCAAAAACCAGTAATTTTGAAAAGAAAAAAGAAGGTGATGAAACAATTAAAAAGATGATAAAATTACAAACTGCAATAGTTCACTGTTATTCCCTATAGGTTAGAGTTAATATTCATATATACTGAAGTCAGCACAAGTGAAAGAATTATGACAGGTGGCTTAAAGCACTGTAGAAACACAAAATCAGCTTGAGACAATGAAATGCACGAAGTCTGTCTTAATTCACTGGGAATAAATCAGAAGATTTCTATTTTCATTAGAACCTTTATGCAGCATGCTTGCCAGGGTGTCAAAAAGTATTACCATCGTCAGTAACTATGAACCAGCAGTAGGCTGGTCCAAAACAAAAACAGAAAGGGGGAGGAAGAGAGAGCATGTGCAACAGAGAGCAAGAGTAGGAGAGCAAGCATGACACACAGAGGTTTATTCCTTGCTTCTTGTCAGAACTTTTAATTTCAGGCTTCTGCTGGTTTTGGCTGGGAAAGAGTGAATTTTATTCATCGTAGCTAGTATGGGGCTATGTTTTGGATTTGTGCTCGAAACAGTCTTGATAATACAGGGATGTTTTCGTTACTGCTGAGCAGTGCTTACACAGAGTCAAGGCCTTCTCTGCTCCTCACACTGTGCCATCAATGAATAGGCTGGGGGTGCACAAGAAGTTAGGAGGGGACACAGCTGGGACAGCTGACCCCAACTGACCAAAGGGCTATTCCAGACCATATGAAGTCATGCTTAGCATACAAAGCTGCGGCAAGAAGAAAGAGGTGATGGACGTTTGGAGTGATGGTGTAACCGTTACGCATGATGGAGCCCTGCTTTCCTGGAGATGGCTAAATACCTGCCTGCCCATGGGAAGTAGTGAATGAATTCCTTGTTTTGCTTTGCTTGCAAAAGCCAATTTTGCGCAGCTTTTGCTTTACCTATTAAACTGTCTTTATCTCAACCCACGAGTTTTCTCACCTTTACCCTTCCAATTCTCTCCCCCATCCCACCAGGGGGGGAGTGAGCGAGCGGCTGTGTGGGGCTTAGTTGCCAGCTGGGGTTAAACCACGACGAGGCTCAGCAGGAGCCACAATGATGAGTACACAAAGCCAGTTAGATGTTTTAGAGGTCTATTACAAACACATTCTTGGGAATCGTGCTATGATATCTTGAAATTGAGACAATAAGGTATCATTGGAAGCATGCAATTGATATATGACCATGCAATTGATATATGATATATGATATATGGATATATGACCACATGATAACTGAACTTCACTCTCCCTCATACCCATAGCATTCAGCTACATTCAACATAGATCGCTCTTCAGAGAACACAGTAACTAGATGGAATTGCAACACGATAACCAGTGCTTCTTCAAGCTACTCTGCAAGAGAGGGATATATTCCTTATAATTATGATCCTGTCAGACTTACTTAGGTGCCTAATAAATCTTGGCAAGGAAATTAGTATCTTATTAAAAGCACTAGGAAGTTTTTTTTCTAGTCTGAAAAACATCCATAGGCATAGAAGTTTACAGAGAGAAAATTTTACAGACACTAGGATGTCAGTAAAATTAGAAACATCAGCTTTCAAGCTACCCATACTTCAATCAACAGAAGGAATGTTTAGTCAACAGACACATCGAGGGAAGAGCTTAGATTTTAATCACCCTCTGAATATATATTGCTTTCCCTAGCCACTATGAAGAGTGCATATCCTTCTTTGTCAGATTGAATAAATCTGAACAAGTAACTGTAGTGTTTTTCAAATCTTCCATGGATAAACCACAGTTAACTATATGCCCTTCAAGTGAGTACAGAAGCAACACTCCAGAACAATACCAGAGCACTCCCTAACACTTGAGACTTTGACTTCAAAGCAAACATTAAAACTGAGGTCTTGACCAGAGGGGCTCAACAGACTTGTGGAGTAGGGAAATCTAGAAAAATTCTTTCCAGTTACTAAGGTAAAACTATCCAAACAAGAATGGATGTCAAACAGACCATGATGTCAGAGACAGAAAAGACCAAAAGACCAAATGAAAGGCTAAAAAAACAACCCCTCAAAAATTAAATGCTCAGGTCATGCTCACTAGTAGCAAAAAAAAAACCCAAAAAAAGCCAAAAAAACCCCCACCAAACCCATAAAATTCAAGATGCATCTGTATCTTGAATGCTGTATGTGGCTCTAGATCCCAACAGAGGCAAAAAATGGGGAGATGGAAAGTGGGTGAGTTGTATTCTTCTCACTGATTTTGTATTTATACAGATGCTGTGTTATATATTTGAATTTCTCCTATCTGAAGATAGTAAAAAGAGAATGAAACTGTTTTTCCCAGTTTCCCACTCTTCTCCTCCTTTCTAGAGCAAATTTCTGGATCTGCAACTGTAAACCCTGAGATTCTCCTACCTTTGGTCATCAATTATATTCAGAATAACATTCATGAAAAGGGCAAAGGTAACTTATGTTACACCTAACTCCTGGTCTTGGATTGTAGAATTACTGAGTACGATGATTTTACTTTGGTCTCTGTCCTTGAGGTGAGAACTGCCTTCTAGACCAGATGAGGTTTCTTGACAGAGGTTAAACACCAGATTACAGACTGCCACAAAAGGCACAATGCTACCTTGCCATTCCCTCCTCCCCACCCCATGCTTTTCTATAGCATTAAACACAAATCAGCCAAGCCCAGGTTCTAGCCCAGCTTTCGTCTGCATGAACACTGCACCGTTCAAACTCCAGCAGCTGGTCTTTGTTGCTGTGAAACCTCTCTTCAAGGTTCTGAGCTTACTCAGATAATCAGAAAAAGAGGGCTTGGCATCCGAGAATCAAATCCTTAGTCTCTGCTAATTGCAATGTTGCAACATTGGAAGAAAATAAATTATAGTTATCAGTGGTGATGCACAGCAATAGGAAGTGCATATGATTTCAAATGCAAAGTAATAATACAAAAATTGGCTAACTACATTACAACATATAATTTTCAAGTCCCAACAAAAGAGAAAACAAAGTAGCTGTTCACTATCATGAGTATTTATCTTCTAAATGTTACACATCCTATTTATATTTATTTGCTTACACTGTATAAACATTCAGTACAAGCAAAGTAAAAACAGTGAACTGATACTTATGTCCTGATAAGCATAGGTATTAATATTAGGTTCATGCCATTTTTAAGTATTCTTCACTGAAATGGTGCCATACTTGTTCATTAGTAAGAGCAAGTATACCAAGAACCAGTTTTGCCTTACAGTTACTATAATACAGCTACTAAAAATTAATAAAGCCTCTTTGTGAGTCATCAATTTAATCCCAAGAGACAAAAGGTAGCGCTCAAAAAAGAAATCTTTATTTCTAAATGACTAGGAAGATATCAAAAAAATATAACTTTATCACTACTTATCTATATATTTTCCCTTTACTGAGACAGAATTTTGGCACGTTTTGTTCTCAAAAGCTTTTCTTTTCACATCATAAAGGTATTTGTTTAACAAAGTTGAAATTAAAGTATTCCCTACTACAATGTGGTCATTTAATAACAATTGAGAAAAAGATTCTTTTCCACCTTGCTGTTGTCAGTGGACAGTCACTTTTTAATTTCCTGACACACAAAAGATATTTCCAACAATACCTGCATTGATGCTCCTTCCACCCTTGCTACACAGGCAACTCTATCCAGGAAAGTCACCGTTACCGGAACAGCAACAAAGAAACTTTTAAAAAAGGCTTTAATGTATCTCTTCCCCAAACCTTGAGCCTGCGCCATAATCTGAAAAATATGAAGAAAATGGAAAAAAAAAAGGTTGTTATAAAATAAATTTTAAGTAAAACAATATTGTAGTAATCCAACAAGGAGCAGTTAAGAATAAATTAATATTATCTGTTAGGATCTCCCAATATTCACAGTGAAAAAAAATGAATGTGTACTTAAGAATGAAAAAGAACAGAAATCTTCATCAGAATTTAAAAGTCTACTCTACAGAAGAGAGCTTGATAATTGACATTTACCTTTTAGCTAATTTGACCATTTCTTGTGTTCTGGTGCTAGCAGAAGTACTTGATAAAAATCACTCAATGATAACAGTTCAGCTAAGCAAGAAGCAAACTAATATAACCAGACAAAATCTAATTATGTATTTCTGAAAAAAACATCAAGTAGATTGAAATAACCAATTACAGAGCATTCAGATGGAGTTTACAACCAAAATCTGGTCACCAGCAGTGTTCCTCAGGGATCAATTCTAGGCCCAGTTCTGTTCAATTATTTGTCAACGATCTGGACGCAGGAGTTGAATGCACTGTTAGCAAGTTTGCTGATGACACCAAACTGGGAGGTGCTGTTGACTCTCTTGAGGGACAGGAGGCCTTGCAGAGGGATCTAGATAGACTGGAGCATTGGGCTATGATTAATGGAATGAAATTTAACAAGTCCAAATGCTGGATTCTGCACCTAGGACGGAGTAATGCCAGGCACAAGTATAAACTGGGAGAGAAGTGGGTGGAGAGCAGCCCTGCAAAAAGGGATCAAGTAATAGAAGGAGAAAACAGACTGTGCCCTGAACTTTTGAGTCTTTCAGTGTGTTTATATTCAAGAACACAGAATTATTTTTCAACCAAAATAATGGAAAACATAAATACATGCAGTTTCGTTCAATCCCCTTACAAACAGAATATTTAGAATTTCACTATTGTAAAATCATTTTTTCTATGTTGCATTTTCAGAAATATGGAAGTGATGAACTATTTGTATGCAAAATACAAATTCAAATCACTCTGATGAAATAGTACTAAAAGCAATATTTCTGTCACAGATATGGCTACTTAATTCCATAAAGGATTACACTCAAGAGAGGAAACCCAGTTCTACAAAGTAAGCCATCAGCATATTCTTCACTAAGATTCTTTATAGATATTAATAGCTTTGCAATGACAAGATCTGTCTTCTAAAAGACAGGGACAAATTTACTACTACTTCTGACATTCACCTTCACAAGGTTTTAAATCTCTTTTATTTTTTTTTTTTAAGTGGAAATACTTCACCATCATCTATAACTTGCTCATAACACAAGTTCAACTAGTAAAAAGACTAAACGTACTTAATGCTTGTAATTAGATTTTATTTTCTTTCTGCACGTTTCAGGAAAAGATTTTCAATTTGCATCAACAGCTTTCATAAAGAATCTGAAATAGGCTGTGAAACAGAAAAAAAACCTCATCAATTCAAGACAAATGTTAAAACACTTTACTTTCAGCTTATCGTTTATGAACTCATTATTGGAACCAATCCACCAAAAGAGACTATTGCCTCAATTGGCACAGATTTACCTTTTGTTCCACATAAAAATATAATCTCTAAAAATCAGGGGTTTGTCTACCATTTACCAACTGTACCATTTTATACACCTTCTCTCAACCCATCAATTCTGAACTTCACCTCTCAATTTTTCTGGCTGGAATTCTACTCCTCTGCTATGAGGTCTGGCATATCTCAGACCTCCTCCACTCTAACAGCAATGTCAGCCTCAAAACACATTTTTGAGACCTTGCCCACAAACATATCCACCGTATTCTCTACAGTCACTCTTTGAATTGAAAGACATTGCCTGACAGATGTATTGCAATATGACTGATTTAGGAAGTTTTTTTTTAAAGTTTAAGAAATCAGATTAATTTACTTACTCTTTAAATTCCTTATAGTCAAACCTATTTTTCATTAACAATGAAGCATGAATGTTCACCTCATCCCTTCTACTAAATCCACTGACAAATCTCATTATAAACCTCTTGCAAAAGCCCCATGCTGGTATCTACAGAAAAATCTAGTATCTGAAGAAAAGTAATTGGTCAGACAATCCACAGGAGACCAACCATATGCTCCTGGAACTACAAGCTAATTAATAGTGACACAGAATCTAGCAGTCAGATTAAAACAGTTAAGACAAAACGCTACATTCTCGGTACATCACTTGGCCAAGGCAACACCAGGAGTATTGAGTGGCTGTGGAATGCAGGTTCTACTTTTGTGGTTTTGGACACATGCAGTATTACAAGGCACAGTATGAATAAAGATAAGGGGAAAAACACCAAGAGCACCCCTACAAGCAATCGATTTGCAAAGCCACCAAAGCCAAAAACAGCTGAAGAACTTCTCTACTTGCCCTGAATTTTCCTTCCTTCCTTCCTTCCTTCCTTCCTTCCTTCCTTTCTCCCTTCCTCCTTTCCTTCACTAGGCAACTGATCAAACCACTGGTTTTATCTTCCATCCACACCAAGATGAATCCTTCATTTCCAGTCACACGCTACATTCTGAAAGTTTCCTGGTTCCCCACCTCCCACAGTAAGGGACAGCTTTCCCCAAGACACAGATTACTCTACTCTACTGTGGAAGCCCTTCTTCCCAAAGGATGGTAAACGTATGCATGCACATTTTAAACAGTTTGAGAAGAACTACTTAAAAACAAATCCTTCTTTAAACTTAAGTCCTTCCATATAACAAAACATTTTTAACACCAGGGTAAGAAGTTACTACATGTCAGTATCTCATTGAACAGTGTGCACATTTTTGCCTGGTCTATTTCATAAGCTTTCCCCGCCAAAAAAACACAGACAAGCATTTACCATAGGATAAGTATATGCACATGCAGAGTTGCCATGCAACTACTGACACAATACTTCATCATACAACTGCCAGTAGATGGAAGGTTACCCATCACTCTTTCAGTAAGAGGGGCTTCAAGTTGTCCTGCATTACCACAGGGGAAGAGCTTGAATGTAGGCAGCAGAAAGATAGTTTGCAGCATTATCTTCTACCAGTAACTGTACATGTAAATGGATAATCCTCAATGGATAAACACTGTTTGATTAAAATGTGCAGTGATTTCTTTTCTTATACTTAGGTGGTCTTAGGAGAAAAGAAGCGAAAAAAGTAATGATGAGCATTTACAGCAGTCACAAGAAAGAATTTAGGGTAGTAAAGGGTAGACACAACAAAGATCCTTACCATTTTTTTTAAAAAACAAGTAATTTTCGGGTTGGAGTATTTGTTTAAAGAAAACATTAGATAGCTATCACTCCTGGAGGCAATATTCTGCTCTTAGACATTATATTTTATAACCTCAATGTGCTCTAATTATTTTCTTAGAAAACATATTCGGATTGAGAAAATTTGTGAAAACTACTGAAGGAAATACCGCCATAACTTTCTAATATTTCAATTTGATACATTTCTCTCTATATTATAGAGAAATTTTATATTTATAATATAGAGTTTTTCTAGTTTACATTTCTTTTATATTTATATTATAGAGATATATTATATCTATTATTTTATATTCATATTTTTCTGTATCAAATTAATGAATGGGTTCATTAAAAAAACGCATAGATCTCACATGTGCCTGTCATTTATATATAAAAATGTTGATGTCCAACGTTCAAAGATAATTACAAACTTTAGCAAGGTTGAAATTAAGTATTTCCAAGTCTCTAATCTATTTTTAGAATCTGAGGTTACAAAGTTACTTCTAATGCTCCTTTAAATTATGTTTTACTTATTTTTAAAGAAGAATACCCTCTGGAACAGATAGTCAACTTTTTAACAGCTTTAAATCTAATTATATAGAATCTGAAGAAGTATTGTACAGTAACAGCCAACAAAAATGTTAAGGACAAGAACCTAATTATTTCATAGGTATATAAAGGTATGTTAACAAGTTTGAAAGACATAACGCGATTTCCTAATATATAAACAATAAAAGATGGTAATCATATATACTCCTTAAAAATTGTAAATTCATCCAAGTGATAAATCAGTAAGTAATGGTTCAAGTGCTTTCTAAAAATAAGATCTCTGTGAAGTATCAATGATACTTCAGTTTAGTGATACTGAGTGGAACTCTCTGGTATATAAAATTTAAGAGATTTCTAAAGTATCTGTAGATTTTAAGAGCATCACATTTCCAGAGTAAAATTCTGAAATCCAGTGCTATGCCTGTTTTATGCTGACAGTTAAATATACAGCAGGTTTAAATGTATGTCAGTGGAGCAAGCAAAGGATTCTTTGCTGAAAAAAGTAATTTCACCACCACATATTTCTGGATCTCTGCCCAGTCAGTGACACATTGAATAAAATCAACAAATCACACCACTTAAAAGTAAAACGTACACGTAAAACATAGTAAAAATAATTTAGAGATGCATACACTTATCAGCATTTATAAATTATCCTTGGTTTAGGAAAAAAAACCCCACAGAATAATTCAGTAGAACTGACAAACTTCAAAGCAACAACCTTGAAAACTTGTTTGAAATGGCAACATGGACAAGAAAAATCCAAGATCAAAAATGCTAGCATATAGCAGGTCAAAGCATTAAGAATTTCACATTGTGCAGCTCAGAGATTAAGGCAGATGGAGCACAGCATTATCTGGACTGAAGTATTTGCTGCACAAAAGGTCCAGGGATTATAATGAGCCTCTTGTGGGTACTACAACATATGGAGCAGAGATGCTATTTAGATAGCTCTCTACATATAAAATGTTTATTTTTTCTTACACTTGCCTGCACATTAGAAGACACTGTTTATCAAACAGCCTGCAGAAACTCATCAAGTAACATTCAGAAAGCCCCAGGTTACAATATATTTGCAAATCTAGGTACTTAAAAATTACCCACAGAAGTATGATAGGAAAAATAGCTGTAAAAACAAGGCATTAGCAGTCATCCACAAAGGAAATAAAATGGCCCCTGATGTGCTTCTACAAGAAGGCATGTGAGAGAACAGGAAGGAGGGAATTACAACCTTTATGCAAAACAACTACCCAGCCAAGACTGCTATGTTAGTTTGAAATGACTTATTTGTTATAGTTCAGAAATTGGTAACTATACTATATACAGTTAAATAATCCATTGAAATAACCAACTTATCTGTCAATTGCAATATGCCTTTTTCTATAAATCAATGGCATGACACTAGAATTCCGGTATATATGGTCTGAAAACAAGGAAGACTTTCATAACAGAAAATACCAAAACACATGAATGAGCCAAATTCTGTTGCATCCTATGAAATATAAAATTGAGTACAAAAGCTTTTGTTTTAAGTAAGACTAGTACAACTTGACGACAAGGTTATACCTGGTCTAACAACTGTGATGAACAGGATGCTGCTCAGTATAAGGACTTGTGTGATCTTTTTAACATGTGCCCTTTTGACAATCTTTCATGATACAAGGCCACAGCAAACTACTTCCATGAAGCCTGACCCTCATTTCCCACTTTAGCTATACATTTCAATAACTTTTACATTACCGTAATTTTTTGTAAGGGTGCAACTATGCAGACTTTTTAGTAGGCTAATTTAATTCATATAAATTTATCCAAGTACAGGCTGATGCACATAGATATGATGGTGATGATTGTCACAGAAGAATCAAAATATATTAGTCCATGTAAGTTTGCACTTAAAAATACTGTCTAGTTCCAGAAGGAGCTCTCATTTATCCTTCATTAAACACAAGTCCATCCTGGTATTATTCCAGCATAGTGGTGAAATTTCTATTTCATTAATGTATTTACACCCTACACACAGGTTTTCTTCACAATATTCCTCCACCATATTAATCCCCCTGTATTCCCCGGCACACAGTCATTAAAGAATATGGCTCTATTACAAGTTTGGAAACGCCACAGATGAAGGAAATGACCATTGTATTACTGAAGCAGCAAATCCTAACCTAATCAGCATTTTCAGTAGCTACGTGTGTATGCTCTGCTGTTCCATTTCTCCTAGGTTAGTCATTTTGTCCTGATACCTAGATGTTTTACTTGTTCCAAATATAAAGCAGCAGATTTTGTTAGCCTCAACTCCATTATATACCATTTTCTTATGCCCTAGTTTGAATTAAAACAATTACAATTTCCATGTAATGGCTCACATCACTATGAAATGTGAAGATTTTTTTCCAGTATACCACAATACAGAACAGCAACAATAAAAACACAGTTTTGTAATCTTCTCAGAGCTATAACATACATAGAAGTTCCCAGAAGCAGACAAAAATAGATCGACACAGTGAACCTTCAGCTTACAAACCACATCAAAACAAAAAAGCTTAAACCACAACAATCAGCAACCTAATCTGTCACAGAACTATTACTGGAAAAAAAAAAAAATCAGTTTAATGTGGAACTGATTCTTTTTTTAAGCTAATATTACTACATCTCATCACTGGGATCTATCCCATGTACAAAGGCTCAATCCACACGTTGGTTGTGACTGGAAAGAAATTCATATTGCTTATTCTTACAAATTAATTTCATGTCTCAAGGACATTAATTTTACCTTCATGGACAATCATGTGTTTCCAAACAAAACATTTCACTCTCAAAATACAAAGCAAAAGCAGAAGAAATGTAACTGTAGATGAAAGTTACTCTCAGCAATTAAAGTAACAACTAGCTCAGAACGGAGAGTAATCCTTCACCCCTCAGTTCTGACAAGTTATTCAGGATTTTGTTTCACGCACGTAAGCAACAAAGGAAAAGAACAGTAATATGATCACTTTTCTATGGGTATTGCAATACAAAAAAGATCAGTAACTGTTATAAATTAAATATTTTCAGAGCAGTTAAACTTTAGATGTAATGCAAAGTCTTCAAATATTATCCCACAGGTGACTGGCAGAGTACGAGTTGTTCTAATATAAGATACAATAATTGTTTTTACTTATGTTTCTGTATCTTCAAAGAAACTAATAATCATTCACATATATTGTACATAAAGGAAAGTACTAAATTACATCAATTTTGGAACACACTTAAGTAAACAACGTAACACATATTTAGCTTCTTCCAACTGAAAATTCTGTGTTGCCTTTCAGCTTAAAGATGCAATGCATGCAAAGTTAATTTTATAAAATTGATTTGAAGTGCCCTTTGCAAACAACTACCAGCTGCTGTTATGTTTTGGTCTCAAGCAGACTGCATAAATGAGGTGTTGCTTCCAAACTCACTAAATTTGTAAACTATATTTACAGTAAACAATAGCATAACCTTTGATTTTTAACTTATTTGCACTTTTATCTACTCAAAGCTCTGGATTCTTTCAAGTAACATGAAACTGTCATGTTAGTTGTGGTTATCCAGAATCAAACTTAGGCAAAAACAACAAAAAAAAGGAATATTCAGTTTTAACCAAAATATGTAACGTTAAGTATTTGTATAACGTTGAATAAGCGGCTTAAGACTAACAGCATTCAACTCAAAGCGTGAATATTGTCAGAAACAAACTATTCTAGAAGTTTTTGCATTTGGATTAAGGACAAGTAAGTTTAGTACAGAACAGGGAAGTTTCTTCTAGCCTAACGGAAATCAAATGAGTAAATATAAGAAATAAGCTTCTCAGATATGAAGCTTTCAAGAATGCAAGTATGCATTGAGTATATAAGGACAGCATAATAACTGACTATAATGTTTATTATGGTACAAATAAATAATTCCAAAAGAAAGAGTAGAGAGAATTTATTCAATACTTGAAAGGTGTTTTCCATTTTCAGTGTACTTTATGAAAGTAACTAGTTCTCGTACAACTACTGTAAAGAGGGCTTTGTGCATACTTGCTCAAAACAGGGGGGGAATTAGAACTGACTCCCCAGCATAATATTCCCATGAAACCTAGCAGTAAGACCTGATGAATCAACTGCTTACTATCTACTGTCTGTGGCATATTAATAAACTGAATGTACAAACTAATACGCAAAATTGTGCCTTTGAAAATAACTTCCTTTATTTTAACAACTCGGGTCTTATCCTTGAACATTAGAGGTCACTGTGTGACTTTCCAAGAGCACACCCAGTGTACTCTGTAATAACCATTCACCACCATACTGATTTTGAGTCTGGGATTTGTGACAACTTCAACTGCCATATAAACTTCTCAGGTCTGAGGAATAAACAAAACAGCTAAACCCAAATACTCTGAGGAATACGTAATTAATCATTTTATTGAAAAATTAACAGTAAAAGCATCCATAGACACAATAGAAAAGCAAAAAGTTATTTTAGTATTTGCAGATTAATTTCTGGCATAAACTGGTAACTTTTTCAAAAGCAAGAGACAGATTATCCAAGGGGCCATTCCCCCTTGTATCTAAGACCCTAAATAATAGTTCAGGAACACACCAGTTAAAAGTATGAAATCCCTTTGAGAGAGAGAGCAGTACACTATTTATACAAGTCAGTATCTGGTTTCTTCAGCAGTTCAGGACTTGCAGTGTACATTCCAGGCAATTACAATTGATATTTTCCTCTAATATATGAAAAGAATCATATTTCTCAATTTTAAAGACTAAATAATTTCAGTTGAAAAACAAACAGAAGACTTCTGTAAAACTACAAATGTTCATTCTGCACTGACTGATACTGGTTTTAGATTTATAACTAAAACTTTTGGGTTTCAGCTTGTCCAAGCTTTATAATTTACAAAATATGAACATTAAAATACATATTTTTCAGCTGAACTTGGTTCTAGAATTTCAATTACTCATTCTCAAGTGTGAAAATAAATTTGTTTTTAACAGAAAGAATTCTAATGCATAGGAACTAGGATTTATTTATTCTTGCCCAAACTTCAATGAGGATGAGAAACCTCCAAAAATATTTAATCAATTAATAGAAAAAAAAAATATGTTTTGGCCACTAATTAGAACTGCAACTAAATTTAACTGGTCCAGAAGGTCTTCAAATTGTGCAGTGCAGATCATGTGGAATATAGAGTCATTGTTTTAAAATGATAATGTAGTGTTGAACTAAAAGCAAAGCATCAGGATCCAGATATTCCAGGAGTAGTTGGAATCTGTGGCACACGGGTCAGCTTACAAAGATCTCAACACAAAATGCCAACTGCAACTGTGAAACCATTTAAATCTTAAAATTACTGTTCAGCATGATTCAAATATTATTATCATGGATCTGGATACCACCCACTACCATACCATGTGTATAGTTATTTCCCATCAATTCCAGGAGCAAATTTGTTTCAGTAACCAAATACAAGTTACACAGAAGAATCTGTAATTTTAAAAGTAAAAGAAATTAAAGAGTCCTAGAAATCTCCTAATCACAGTAGTTAAAAATGTTACATTTTTTACAAAATGCATGTGGATTCAGTTACAAAGCTGCATATTGGAAAAAGCAAGTCTAATTCTAAAGTCTTCTAGAGAAATTATTTCATTTAACCTGAAAATCCCTGAGAGGTTTTGTCTTCCAAGCATATTCTGTTGACAAATAATGTTATTTTCTTCCTAAGTGAACAATGAACAAGTATGTGTGACATATGCTTTTTGAGAAGAAAAAGAAAATAAAGATGTGCTGGTGCAAGAAAGTTATCTAGAGAGATGTAAAGCAGCTTTCCTAGATCACCTCCCTCCTTTTTTTGGAATCTCAATGTACTCAATTAATTCCAGTTCAACGGAACAGCAATGATATGATTTTAAAAAAAAATCACAATGGAATACTGGCTAATTAAAAGATATTATGAGGTTAGAGTCTACTCAGTGTTCAGCTGCAGTTTTTCTATCTAAGCTTTTCATCGACTTCCAAAAAAATTCATTTTCCTTAAAAAAGGTAAGAACACCAAAGAGACACGTCTAGGAAATGGCTGAATCTCTTCAGCTTCAAGCATTGTGGCCTTTATACAGAGAAGCATTAAACTAAGACAGATTGAAGGACAAGTACCAGACATGGAAAAGCTGCCACTTTAAGGTAAATTGTATCATTATAAACCAAAATAATAATTTATCTCTCATATGTCCAGGATGTAGGGGAACAGGAAAGCCACTCCATCAGGATACTAGAGAACTGCCATTAACTGTAGTCCTCATAAGACAAATATAAGATCTGGTAGAAATTTAATAAAGCAGGAAAATATGCTAAACAAGAATTGCATCCAGTCCAGGACCAAGAACGGTGCATAGCAGAAATCCCAGTTGCAGACAAAATGCAAGGGAACCGGGGAGCACAACCACGAAGTCATGTTCAAGCCTCTGTTCCCTCCTACACAAGCAAAAGCTGTTCACATGGCTTCACTTCTACCCTGCAGACTGGCCACGAGTTCCTCCCCTTTATCATCGCTGGAAGTCAGAATACATAGAGAACAGTGCTTCACACTATTAGCTTTGCCACTTCTTTTTAACCCAATCCCTCCCCACCGCGAACTAATCTCTCGGTAATTTAAAGGAGGAAAGGACAAGGGAGGAATCCGACACGGAACCGCGTGCAGGATTCCACACGAGACAGCCGCATGGCAGAGCCTGAGGGGCGGGTGAGGGACACCCGGCTGCCCGTGGCTGCCGCCAGTCGCTGCCGCGCAGCCGCCAGGCTGCGGGCACAGCGCCCAGCGGGGCCGTGGGGCCGTGCCTGGCCGCCGCGCGTGGTGCCGCCCGCAGACACCCGCTGCCGCCGCGCTCTTGTCACTACGACACACTTCCGCGAGCCCCGCTGCGAGTATCGGCAACCACCGGGCGGCTCCTGAGGCCGAGACGGGAGCGGCTCTACAGCCAGCGGAGAGGCGGGTGCCGGGGCGGGCTCCCCGCCCCTTCGCGGCGGGCAGCCTCTCCCTCTCCCTCCCCTCTCCTCTCCTCTCCCTCCCCGCCAGCAGCGCCGCGCCCCCGCCCGCACGCGGCGGCTCCCGGCCCCCCCGCGCCCCGCCCGCCCCAGCGGGGCCCGTCCCCAAAGGGGCGCCACCCGCCCCGCCCCGCCCAACGGCAGCCGGCGGCTCGCGCGGGCGGAGGGAGGGGCGGGGCAGAGGGGCGGCACCGAGCGCCTGGCACGAGCTCGGGCGGGGGCGGGCTCGCGGCCGGGCCTGCCGCGCGGCAGGCGTTCCCCCCCAGCCCCCTCTCCTCGCGCCCGTCCCCGCCGCCTCCTCCGCCACAGGCTTCTCCCCGCTCCCCCGCCACTGGGGCTCCCCACCACGCGCTCCTCGCCCCGACTCTCCGCGCTCTGAGCCCGCCCGGCTTCCGTCGCTCCACCCGCCGCCCGCCCGCCAGCCGCCCCTGCGCGCTTACCCTTTCCTCCCTGCAGCGCGGGGCGGGCCGGCAGGGCGTCCGCCGCGCGCGAGCCGCTCGCGGTCACGTGGGCTAGCGGCTGCGGCGGGGCTGGGCGCGGCGTCAGGAGGCTGCGGGCCCCGCTGGGCCGGGCCGCCGCGCTCCCCCGGAACGGCGGCCCGGGACCGGCCCTGGCGCGGCGGCTGGGCCGCGACCGTGCGGCGAGGCTCCCGGCGCGGTGCGAGGGATACTCGGCTACAGGGGCTTGCACCGAGCGTTTAGCTCTGGCGTGCTCGGTGCGGTGCTCTGCTGTCCGTATGGCCTGACTGGCTTACCTTGTGTCGGACATGCAGCAGGCTAGGCCCTGCACAAGAAACAATGTGCTTGGTTTGGTCTTCGTTTATAAGTCGCTGTATTTGCAGTTTGTGTAAGAGTCCCGGGAAACTCGAGGCCGTTGGATTGCAGCAGCCATGATTTCCTTCAGTGACAACGGAGATCCAAATACACAAGGACTCTACCGTTCTGGCAGTTTTTTGCAATCGGATAAAAAGAAACTGGTTTGAATAGTAATGTGTAATACTGGAGTTTTTACATAATATTTAAGTATAAATCAATTGCGTAAGTTGCATATATTGTAATCTACCCAGAAATACGCAGGTTTTTTTGTTTGACTGATGACTTTCCTAGTGCATACCAGATTTCGTTTGGACTGATGGCAGCCACATCTGCTGCACATCAGAATGGGCTGCATTGTACTTCCGATCCTATGTGCAAGAATGGACGTTGCTTTTTCCTGTCTAGTGCAAACATACATTGGGGTTTGTAATTTCACAGTCAAGAGCGTGTGGCTGTTTTTATCAGCTGCCATAACAAGTGCAGGTACCAGTATAGTCTGAAGCAGGAGGTTTTTCCAGATAGTCAATGTACCTTCAAGAGTCGATGGGCAAGTTCATGGCAGAGAAATCCATTAACGGTTATGAACATAGAAACTCCATCTGGCTCAGGGAGTCCCTAACGTGGATCCTGGGAGATACTACTACTACTAGACAGGCCACTGTCAGAAACTGTTTAAGATGACCCCTCTGTCTGACTCTGTGCAGTCAGTTATTTGTAATTTATTATTAAAATGTTATTTTTAAATTCAAATATAAAATTGTTTATGTTTATAATTGACATTATCTTGACTTCAAAGCTCAGCTATGAAAGTATGAATGCATAGTTGTCTATAGTCTGACCACATCTTTTAACAGAGGTAGAATATTCTTTCCACGGTTTTTTAGATAGGAATCAACTTTCTTGGAAGACAATACCATAGAGTACTTATTAATGGACTGAATTGGAAGACACACTCTAAGACCATTTTTTTTAGTACAAGGCTCTTAAATTATGTATACATAATCTGTAAAATGTCTTGTTACACACTATTCCAAACACAACATGCCCAGCCTCTTGTCAGATCTGAACCTTTCAGCAATGCTTACAGCTTTTAACGCTTAAAACAACATTTTCACAAAAAAGTAGAATTAACTTTAGTGTGATTTTGTTTGCTGAAATAACAATGTGATGTCAACATATTTGTTACCTAGTGTAAACCAGTGATTGTTACCTATTTCATTTTGTTTTCTCTTGACGTGTTTTTAAATAAGCATTACCTTTACAATCAAATAATTCCTACTAACTTTTTGTTGCTGATTACCATTTACTTAATGCATTATTTCTTTAAGACATTTGAACTGTGTGCTCACTGTAAGATTCTACAATAAGCCTTTCAGTGCATTGCGCAGGAATAAATATAGTATTTGGCCGCTGGTATCCACCATCTTCATTTCCGTCACCCATAATGTAAAAATTTTAACTGGGAGATCTTCACAAAGTGTTCAAAAATATTGCTGCAAAACACGATATTATACTTTCATTTGTAACGTTAAAGAAACATCTTGTGGGAATGTGCCTCGATGTTTCCATGCATTCAGAGCTGACAATATGAAATATTTCCTTCGGAAACTCTTGAGCTGAAATTCTTCTCTGATTAAAGACTGTTGCTGTAAACCTCTCAAGATCAAATGATGGCTTATTGGCAATTTTCTTCATTTTAAAATTATGCGTGTGCTAAACAACTAGCAGGAAATAACCATTCTTAGTCTTCATTTATTTGTAGATAAAATATTTATCAAAGCTGCAAATGATGCATTACCAATGTTCACATCATTTTATTTTTCTTCTTTTTTTATAAGTATTCCTACTGCGGTTACATTGCTACCTAGAAGCACAGAATCGTTTATTTTGCTTTCAACTCTAACAAACAGCTACTGAAAATGTTTTGCTGCTTCCATGCCTTGATGCATCAGTGGCTGAAATAAAGAAAAAGCATGCCCTTTTCACCCACCTCTTCAACTGCTTTTCAGCTGAGAGTACCATTAAAGCGTTCTTGGCAATCTGTGGAACTTTCATACCACAGTATCCCTTTAAAAGACTCTCAGCAGACTGCAGCAAGCTTTATGCTAAAAACATTTAATTCAGTTTCCCCTAGCATAATTTAATTTTGCATTTTAAGAGCATGGAAAATCTATAGGAGATACCTAAGACCCACTTCGTGTTAAAATGAAGTACCATACATGTGCAGATACAACTATCTGTAGGGTATTTAAGGCCTGTTTATCTTCCTCCATATAGAATCACAGAATCATAGAATCATTAAGGTTGGAAAAGACCTCTAGGATCATCTAGTCCAACCGTCAACCCAACACCTCCATGCCTACTAAACCATGTCCCAAAGTGCCATATCTACACATTTTTTTAACTCCTCCAGGGATGGTGATTCCACCACCTCTCTGGGCAGCCTGTTCCAATGCTTGACCACCCTTTCAGTAAAGAAATTTTTCCTAATATCCAATCTAAACCTCTCCTGGTGCAACTTGAGGCCCTTTCCACTTGTCCTATCACTAGTTACTTGGGAGCAGAGACCGACCCCCACCTCACTACAACCTCCTTTCTGGTAGTTGTAGAGAGTGATAAGGTCTCCCCTCAGCCTCTGCTTCTCCAGACTAAACAACCCCCGTTCCCTCAGCCGCTCCTCATAAGACTTGTTCTCCAGACCCTTCACCAGCTTCGTTGCCCTTCTCTGGACATGCTCCAGCACCTCAATGTCCTTCTTGCAGTGAGGGGCCCAAAACTGAACACAGTATTCAAGGTGCGGCCTCACCAGTACTGAGTACAGGGGCATGATCACTTCCCTAGTCCTGCTGGCCACACTATTTTTGATACAAGCCAGGATGCTGTTGGCTTTCTTGGCCACCTGGGCACACTGCCAGCTCATGTTCAGCCAGCTGTCAACCACCACCCCCAGGTCCTTCTCTGCTGGGCAGCTTTCCAGCCACTCTTCCCCAAGCCTGTAGCGTTGCATGGGCTTGTTGTGACCCAAGTGCAGGACCCGGCACTTGGCCTTGTTGAACCTCATACAATTGGCCCCAGCCCATCAATCCAGCCTGTCCAGATCCCTCTGCAGAACCTTCCTCCCCTCAAGCAGATCAACACGCCCACACAGCTTGGTGTCATCTGCAGACTTACTGAGGGCACACTCAATCCCCTCATCCAGATCATTGATAAAGTTATTAAACAACACTGGCCCCAAAACTGAGCCCTGGGGAACACTGCTTGTGACTGACTGCCAACTGGATTTAACTCTGGTCACAAATCTCCGGGCTCGCCATCCGGCCAGTTCTTTACCCAGCGAAGAGTACACCAGCCTAAGCCATGAGCCGCCAGCTTCTCCAGGAGAATGCTGTGGGAGACAGGGTCAAAGGCTTTACTAAAGGCCAGGTAGATAACATCTACAGCCTTTCCCTCATCCACTAGGCGGGTCAGCTGGTTGTAGAAGGAGATCAGGTTGGTCAAGCAGGACCTGCCTTTCATGAACCCATGCTGGCTGGGCCTGATCCCCTGGTTGGCCTGCACATGCCTATTGAGTGCACTGAAGATGAACCGCTCCATAATTTTCCCTGTGTGAGAGACTGAAAGAGTTAATGTCTCAAACATTGTGGTGAGGCGAGGCGCAATTTGCATGGTGACAGCAGGTTGATGAGCACGGAAAGGGGGAGAGTGAGAGCAGGACGTGGAGAGTGCATCGGAGGATGCATGGTTCTGGGTTCCGACAGACCTTACCATGTACGGCCAGAGATCACACAGAGTTGATCTGAGGAAGGGGCTTGCGGCCACCTGAGAGAACCCTCGCGACCACCCCCTCCTCCCCCAGCACCTGCGCAGAAGATTGAGAACTTTCTAGAACAAGAACTATATCAGTTCCTCAAGGGGTGTAACCGGAGGCAGGGACTAGAGTATAAAAGACACGCCCCCCAGAGAACCATGCGCGCACCCATCACCAGAGGGTTACCGCGCCTGTCATTCTCATCGTGGGATCAAAGGGTGGTGATACTTTTCCTTTCTCTATCCTCCTCTTCTGCTTTTCTCACTCCTCTCTTCCTCTACTCTTCCACTATATATAAGTTTTGGATAAATTGTGACGGGTTGCCCGGAAAATAGCTCCATTGCCAAATTGCCTCCGTTCGTTGAGCTTGCCAGTTCGTTAGTTTGTCCGTTTGTCAAATGCGCCAGTTAATAAAATTGCTAGTCAGACTGTTCTTCTGAGTCATTGCCGTGACTCTGCCGACCACGTGGCTCTGCCGAGCAGAGATCGGCCTTTGCCGGTACACAAACTCTCGGGGAATCAAAAAGATTCACCCCTCTCGCAACCCACCGAGTGGGACGAGACACCCCGGTATCAAGGTCAGGCTGACAGGCTTGTAGTTCCCCAGCCCTTCTTGAAGATGGGTGTCACATTGGCAAGCCTCCAATGGTCTGGGACCTCCCCTGTTAACCAGGACTGCTGATAAATGATGGAGAGTGGCTTGGCAAGCTCCTCCACCAGCTCCCTCAGTACTCTCGGGTGGATCCCATCCATCCCCATAGACTTGTGAGTGTCCAGGTGGCAGAGCAGGTCATTAACTGCTTCCTCCTGGATTATGGGGGGTTTATTCTGCTCTCTATCCCTGTCTTCCAGCTCAGGGGGCTGAATTCCCCGGGGATAACTGGTCTGACTAGTAAAGACTGAGGCAAAGAAGGCATTAAGTACCTCAGCCTTTTCCTCATCCTTGGTGGCAATGTTCTCCCCTGCATCCAATAAAGGAGGGAGATTCTCCTTGGCTCTCTTTTTGTTGTTAATGTATTTGTAAAAACTTTCTTTATTATCTCTTACAACAGTGGCCAGATGGAGTTCTAGCTGGGCTTTTGCTTTTCTAATTTTCTCTCTGCATGACTTGACGAGATCCCTGTACTCTTCTTGAGTTGCCTGCCCCTTCTTCCAAAAGTGGTGAACTCTCCTTTTTTTCCTGAGTCCCAGCAAAAGCTCCCTGTTCAGCCAGGCCCGTTGTCTTCCCCGCCGGTTCGTCTTACAGCACATGGGGACAGCCTGCTCCTGCGCCTTTAAGACTTCCTTCTTGAAGAATGCTCAGCCTTCTTGGACTCCTTTGCCCTTCAGGACTGTCTCCCAAGGGACTCTCTCAACCAGTGTCCTGAGCTGGTCAAAGTCTGCCCTCCGGAAGTCCGTGGTAGTGGCTTTGCTCACCGCCATCCTTACTTCGCCACGAATCAAGAACTCTATCGTATCATGGTCGCTAAACCCAAGATGGCCTCCAACCACCACATCTCCCACCAGTCCTTCTCTGTAAACAGCAGGTCAAGCGAGGCACCTCCCCTGGTAGGCTCACTTACCAGCTGTGTCAGGAAGTTATCTTCCACACATTCGTGGAACCTCCTAGACTGTTTCCTCTCTGCTGTGTTGTATTTCCAGCAGACGTCCGGTAAGTTGAAGTCCCCCACGAGAACAAGGGCTAGTGATTGTGAGACTTCTCCCAGCTGCATATAGAATGCTTCATCTGTCTCTTCATCCTGGTTGGGTGGTCTATAACAGAGACCCAGCAGGATATCTGCCTTGTTGGCCTTCCCCCTCATCCTTACCCATAAGCACTTGATCTTATTGTCATAATCGCTGAGTTCTACACAATTGAAACGCTCCCTAACATACAGAGCCACCCCACCACCTCTCCTTCCTTGCCTATGCCTTCTGAAGAGCTTATAGCCATCTATTGCAGCACTCCAGTCATGAGAGTCATCCCACCATGTTTCTGTGATGGCAACTGTCATAGCTATCCTGCTGCACAATGGCTTCCAGCTCCTCCTGTTTGTTGCCCATGCTGTGTGCATTGGTGTAGATGCACTTGAGCTGGGCTATCGATTTCACTCCCAATATAGTAAAGGAATGAATGTTTGAGCGGTGTTGAGTGTACTATTCTGAAGACGTGTGTGTTGGAGGAGAATATTGGGCTGGGTCTGACAGCCTGAGGGTGCAGAAAAGGTGCTGTGGAAAAAGGGCATGAGCACTGGAGGCACAAGTTCAAGAATCCTGATTGCTTAAATGGATATTGCAGATGAACGCTTCATATCATCCAGCTGTGTCTTGAAGGACCTGTGGCCCAAGGGCAGCAATGAATGGTGTGGCACAAAAGAGGGCAATAAATCTTAAACCTGCTATTGTACTAGAAGAAAAGTGATCATGGCATCTTCAGTATTATTACAGTATTACACATCTCCATTTTATTACCTGACTAGGCACCTAACCCCTGCTAGCTCCTGGGCTCCAGTAATAGCTTGTGATAAAGGATTACACCCTGATTTTTGTGGGTTTTTTTTCAAAGGCAAGTTTATATTCAGTGGGAGTTATCTACCCACATATATATAACATAGCTATGTGTATATGAACTATTTGTCTAAATTTCCTATATGCCAAGGAGGTGACATAGGGCCCTTCTAGGGCAGGATTAATCTCATTCACGGGTGGATGTTGCAAAGAAATCCGAGAAATAACATTTTAGAAGAGGCTGTTTCTCCTCAGTTGCTACTGAGTGCATCTTGATGACTCACTCAAGTGTAGACACATACAGGGTGCTGCCGTGGGAGGAGAAGCATCCCACCTTGCCTGTGCCAGGGCTCCCAGGGACCCAGCTGAAGGCTGGTACCAAGTACTGGCAGGCACACAGGCCAAAACTCCCTGACTGATGTTAGTACCTGTGCACTGACCCGTGGTTCAGTGCTCTTGACTTACACGTTAAAAAAAAAACCAAAAAACAAACCTAGTTGGGTTGATTGTGACACTGTATGGAAGTTACCAAAGATCTTTGGACAAACATTTCTGTTCCTTGGTGTTGATACTCTTTTGACCATCATGTATTGTTTATGTTATGCCTCATACATACTGAGACACAACCTGGTCAGAATAAAGTAGATTTTGCTTCCAGTTGGTGAGGTAGGCAGCAGAGCATAAAACTGTAGTGACCTCTCCATCGGGGAAAAAGAGAAGAATTTAAACACAAGAAAATTATTCCTGAAATCCTATCATTGGTCAGTGAAACTGGCATAATCTTTGAAGGGCAGAAAATATATAAATAACTTACAACAGTCAACTGAATGTGTGGGCTTTCCTCAAGGAACAGTTATTACCCTCAAATTCTTGTCATAGGAAAAAAGGGAGCAAACATGATTTGCAAAGTCAAGAGTCTGTTGTCAGTGTAGGTAAAATCTTGACAGCCTAATGAAAGAATTATCAATCCAGATCTAATAATTACATAAAAAGAAAACAGTACTATTGCAGGAAAAAAAAATCTCAATAATAATACAGTTAAAATTCTTATACAAACTTCCTAACATCCACCTCTCTGTCTCTGGTGTTATGCTCACTCTTCTGTTGCCTCCACGGGTGCTAAGGTGGTTTGGTTCAGTGTGGTGGGAATTCTTTGTTCTCTTTGTTATCCCTAGAACTGGATTTCCCCAACTCCCAGGTCTGTGTATTTTTAACTGACCGCTGTTGACTTGTTTACAGCCCTGAAGATTCCAGTGTCATCTTGTGCCTCCCCCCACTTATGTCGTACCATGACTGTAATCCCCTGCATTGCATTATTACGGTAAGGGCATAAACGTTTCCTTCTAACAAGTAACGGCTTATTATGACTTATTACCACATATTCTGTTTGTATCATACAATTATACAAAATTACATAAAAGTAAAATATAGGATCATAGAATCATAGAATATCTTGAATTGAAAGGGTCCCATAAGGATCATCGAGTCCAACTCCCTGCTCCTCGCAGGACTACCTAAAACTAAATCATATGACTAAGTCCAGACGCTCCTTGAACTCTTGACAGGCTTGGTGCTGTGACCACTTCCATGGGGAGCCTGTTCCAGTGACTGACCACTCTCTCGGTGAAGAACCTTTTCCTAATGTCCAATCTGAACTTCTCCTCATGCAGCTTCATTCTGTTTCCTTGTGTCCTGTCGCTGGTCACCAGAGAGAGGAGAGCATATTAGACAATTACCACTTGATCATTAGAAAATTGCTGTTACAGGTAAACCAGGTAAAACAGAGTTGCAGGCATGCTAAAGCAAGCTCGGGAAAGCTCACAAGTCCTGAGGATTTGCAGAGTCAGCAGGAAGCTCATGTTCTGCTACTAGCCATAGCAATACTGTATTTACTGAGCTGCTGGGCTACAGGGGTCCTGAATATTTGGAAATGTGAAAGTAACTCAGCGTAATATTACTTATCACTTGATTGTTTTCAGCATATTTAATAAACAGTAACTAACAGCATTCAATTCTTGTGTGTAATGTGTAAACCCTTATCTTCCTTTTAAGTGAGGAGTAAAGGTTACAAAGGTTATTAGCAATAAACAAATGTAGAGTGATCATTGTAGTTTAGTGGTTATTAAATGCTTAGCATAAAGCAGCCAACAGTTACTTTGCTATTACATACAGTACATTCTTTCAGCACTGTGAAATTTAAAGAGTTAAATTTACCTCAGTGGAGTCGGTATTTCTGTGCTGTCCTTTCTCATTATAGAAGCTTATTTCTGAATCATTTCTTCTGTACATGCATTTTAAAGGTGTGTAATTAACTGGTTGCAAGTTGTTAGGCAGTTGATGAAGTGTGAACTGGGCACTGATTTGTTTTCTTTATTTACATGTTTCCCATAATACTCTGATGAGAGCAGGATGTTGAGGCTCTTTTACCCTTTGTATTATTCCTTGCTTGTTTCATCAGATTAAGTGATTTGTGAAGCCATTTGCAATTCCTCAAATTCTATTAAAAATTACTATCCAGGGAAGTCTTAATAAAAAAAAAAAGTGTTAAAACATGAACACAAGCAGCACTCCTGTCACTAACGCAAATAACCAGGTTAAGGAAGTGTCTGCTTTTATCTGAACTGTAACAGTACATCTGACCACTCTTAGCTTGTTTAAAAATGTGCTGGTTTTGAACATCAAGACAGTTTAGGAACTTTCTGTTGTTCATTACTCAGTCCTCCCCCACCTATCTGCTTTCAACCAGAGAGAATAATAATGGTGTGGGGCAACCCACCCTTCAACCAGGCAGCAAAGAGAAATTTTAAGACAGCTTCATCACCTGAGAAACTGTGGTCTCACAAAGGCCACCCTTGAGTATCTACCCTTATCAAAGGTGCCTACCCTTGAGTGTTTGTAGCCACCTTTATTTTAGCATTGTTTCTAGCAAGCATAATAAATAGCTTGCACCCTAAAAAGGCCATCTTCTTATGCATGTACATTCCTTGCTTTTACTGGTCCTAGTTCTCCTACTGGGAGTTGTTCTCTGTAGGTGAGTAGAGCAACATGGTTTGCAACACTTTGCATCCAGATTGCCTCCAGGTTGCCCCCCACAGTTTTTGTCTACCATGAAATGGGTTCTGGTGATACTTCTGAGTCTAGTCACTGGTCCCACAGGCCAGCTGACCTGATAGGAAATAGGAGTGCCGTGAGTCCTTCTTAACCTGTAGTGCTGGTGCCTCCCATCAGAAAGTATTATCATTTATTTTACACTTAAGTCTGTATTATTTTTACTGTTGTGATTTCCCCAAATGTTAACTTCCTGTCACATTTTTCTCAGAAAAATGTCCATGTCCAGTCACACTGGTTATATCTACCCTGCCACTATAGCTGGAGGAGAGGGAGTGGGAGAGCAGCTTGGTGGGTGTCTGGCAGCCAGCCAAGCTTAACCCACCATAGTCCCACTGGCAGCCCCGATGAGGGGACTGTGGATTGAGTGCTCTGGTTTTGTCCACACGGTAGGCTCCTGGTGCACCACCCAACTGCCCATGTCCACACTATAAGGATGCAGTATCCTCAGGTGAAACCTAGCCTCCATGCCCTTTGATAGCTTGCAACAAGACTCCCTTAGATCTCGTCATGCCCCGCTGCCTTCGTTATGTTCAGACCCAAGAGCCCCCTTGTAGCCTTTCATAGGAGAGTGTGCCTACAGCCTTCAGCAGATGCTGAAGCACTGCTACAGCATGATGTGATAGACTGATCCTCTGGGACTCGGGCAAGGCAAAGGAGGGATTTGGGAGCTTCACTAACAGCCAGATGGGAATCAGACACTAGGCTCCTTTCAGAAGCTATCCTTCCCCTGTTAGCACCAGCCACAGACCTGCGCAAGCCACAGAGATACAGGCATAGTCTGGCAAGTTGAGTGAGGATCTCTAAACAAGTATATGCCTGCTGAATCTCAGCAGTTTGGTGTACGTATCAGTAATATCCATGTCAACCTTCAGGTGAGAGAGGAGCTGCTAGTAAGCTACTTCAGGGCTGCTGGCAGGAGTTGGCACCTGCACTAGTGATGGAAAGGCATAGGTACAGATCTGCTGCCTGGAAGGTGGCCATTCCAGGTTCATACAGATGTGCAGCATAGCTGCTTAAAAAAAGGCAGCTTCTGCAGTTTCTGTAACATTCATGTAAGACCATGAACTAGCTAGTTTATGCCAAAAAAGATCACTCTGGTCAAGATGACGCAGCATGCCCAGCGGTGTAGGCAGAGCACACGTTCTTTCCCTGCATTTACTGAGGGGGCATTAATGACTGTTGTAATCAGCACTCTGAGTCTTGCTGATCACTGTGGCTGATTCATGCCTGCTGAGAGGTCACACTAGCTCTGGGAGTGCCAGCTACGGTTTCAGAGCATCCGTTTACTTTGTTTCAGCCTGCTAATGTTTACCTCAGGGATAAGCAGGCACTCTCTTTGCCCCACACAGTATTGACAGGTCCAGGGTGAGGATTGCTGCATTGTTAGCTCTATGCTGCAGGAACATGTCTTCTCAAGGAAAGAGGTGGATGTGACACAATGTGCATGTACGTAGGTAGAGTTGTATTCTCCTCCCTCCCTCCTAGGTCAGTGACTGCTGCCACATCTCTCCTGGAACCAATTTCATTTCTTTCTCTCTCCCACCTGTCTTCAGTCATTCAGACAAATTTCTCAACCCTTTCCTCTTACAGCAGACATCTCCCTCTGTTGCCGTAACAACAGGAGAGCTCAGCTGTGCAAGGCAGCCAGGGCTGGAGTTTCTCCTTTCTCCTCGCACTGAAAACAGTCCCTCACACTTTGCACCTATATTCTTTACCATCAGCTTAAAATGCTGATGGCAAAATGCATCAGTTTGAACTATACCTGTCCTGCTAGAAGGCCCATACTCAGAGAGATGAGCTGCCTTGTGGGTCCACACTGACATGTACATTGCCATCTCTGCTCAGTCTTTTTTCCAGTCTGAGTCACTGGCCCATGTCTTCCTATCTAGGGATGTGACACAAGCAGGTGGTACTTTAACCTCTCAGGGTCTGCTAATAGGAAAGGGAATAATAGGACCAAGAACCTCCTGATGACATTTTTCTAGAGAACATTTATGTACTGCAATATATATCTTGCAAGCTAAAGTCTTCAGAGCCACCAGCTAGAAAATATTTACAGATAGGCACCTTCTGTTCACTGGTGCAAACACAGGTTAAGAACAAGCACACATTCCTGACACACAGACTTTTTTGCTTCGCATGGACATTTGCAGTCCCACAGAGTCTGTTCAGACTACATGTGTCTAAAACTCCTCCATGAAGCATGGACAGCTGCAAAGTACTTGGGGCCATAATCTGGGCTAGATTTATAACAACAACATATGACCATAAAATTACGCATGGTGAAGAATTGCTAGGTCTAATTGCCTTAAAATTCTTGGCCTGGAGTTCAGACTTGAGCTGCTGACCTCTGCCCTCAGTAAAATGCATTATCACAGATTGAGAAAGACCCTTCTGTAAAATGATAACTTGAAAGAAGAAAATTAAATCAAAAGGCAGCCCTGTGTACCTTCCTTATGCAGAATCTTGCTTGTTGGCCACTTGACGCACAGGTCTTTTACTGCACCACCCTCACTGACTGCTGCCAGAGCAGCTGCCTTTGACTGAGGAAATGGCTATAGATGCTTCCCACAGACCAGACCAGCAAAGTTACTCACCTGAGAAGATTCCCTTCTAAATTAAGGAATCTGTATAGGAAACCATGCAAGAGCTGATACCTGCGCGGTACATGTCAAGCCTATTCTGGGAGAAAGTGAGGTCCAGTGACTAGTCAGCCTGAACTGTTTTGATGAGCAACATGAATAACTGTGGCTTGAAAGGGTTGACCTCCTTGCTGTTATGGAGTAGGACTCATGTAAATCACAAAGGACAGTAGATCAAACGGCAGGAAGAGTTGTGAGTCCTGTGTTTTGGGGTATGGAAGTAGGGGACAGGCTTGAGCAAGCTGCTGTTGTTCTTTGGTGTAGATGGTCCTGGGAGGAAAGCATGGGACAAAGCTGATGTAGCTTGTGTGCTCTGGTTGGATGGAGGGTCATGGCAGGCAGTTGCTGGGTGCATCTGGTGTGTTTGCAAGGTCTAAGGTTGCTAGTGTGGTGCTGAAGGCCACATTATGTTGCTGCTGTTCTAGTTAGCTTGTTAAGTTTGGCGAAGGTACTAACGTAAGGTTGGAAACACGGAGTATGCTTGATTTCCATTATGGAGTAAGTGTGTCAAAGCCATCTGTGTTACCTCATCTGGAAATACATTGGAAAGACCCTCCCAGACACCACCCAAACTGAGAAGATCCAAAAAATAGACGTACCAGCTCTACGCACCTGCTCTTTCTGATAGCTCCAGTGTCAACACATAGAGCAGATCATTTGGGAAGTCCAAATCCTCCTCCTCCATCAGCCAGAATTTGGGGATGCAGCTGCCCTTGGGGAAAGGCAGCCCAGTGTTTCATGGAAAGGCTGGCCAGTGGTAATGATATGCTTGGGCTGAGAGGCAGTCCACAAGCATGCAGCCGTGCCAGAAGTTTCAGAGCCACATTCACTGGTGGTGTCCTCAATGCCCAAAGCCTGAATGTCCTCCTTTTCCCCTCTGTTTTCTTCTCCTGGAAAATGAAGGAGTTTATATCACACTCCGCCACCACCAGCAAACATGAACATGAAAAATTCTTATTAGGTTGCTTCATTATCAAAATCTTCTTGGAAAAAACCTCATCTGCAAAGCAGGAGTGCGCCTGCCATCGTCTCAAGTGGATGGATGGCACAGGCATCCTTAATTTCCTTTCTTTTAATGCAGGACAAGTTGCCAGTTTATCTGTGAACATCCTGGGCCATCCAAGCAGTGATTTCCTCATAAAGATGCTGGATTCAGAAGAAGGCCTTAGTGAAGATGGATGCTTCATATATGACACCTGTATAGAGAGGAAGGAGTAGGCTTCCTGAGAGAATCAGGTGGAACCCTATGTTACGCGCCTTATAGCTTAGCTGTTATAGTGGACTGGGCATAGGACCACCATGTAGTTAAACATGAGGCACCGTGCACATTGCTTGTGCCACAGTTAATGACGATTGATGCCATGTATGATAATCCAAGGATAAGAGAAGAACATGGCAGCTCAAGTCAAGTTGCACAGACATGCGGGGGCTGCATTAGCAGATTCAAGCAGATCCAGGGGACCCTGCAGGTTGATCCAGCCAACTGCATAGTAAGGAGGTGCCTTACGGAGCTGTGTACTTCCAGGTTTCTGTCCTTTCCCTTGCAGCTGCCAGTCAGGATGCCACAGGAGGTGCTCCAAGGCCTCAAGGATGCACTAGAAGTGGTGGAGGGGCAGCCACTATCAAAAATTGATAGCTTTATTATTTACATTGTTTGTATACAAATACTTACAAAATACAATTTTGCCAAGTAAGCATACCAAGCAGCCAAAGTGAAATCTTTCCCTCAGCGCTAGCCTTCTGTCTCTGCAGCTTTTTTCCCTTTTTCTTTAAACAAATTTGGAGGTGATACTGGCCTTCAGGGTGGTCCTCAAGCAAACACAAAAATGGTCCATACCAATCAAAAAAACAACCACAAAACCCCACAAAACCCCCAAGCGAATGGACATTGTTTGACTCATCATCAGGATCTTAAAGTCTGTTCGCAAGATTTGATGTCATCCTGTCAGATTTTCCATCCCAGTCTATGAAAAGTGGCATTTTTCACTCTGAAAAACCCTACCCTTAATTATACTGCATTAAGTAAAATCAGCATGAGCAGTTTTAAATGAGAGAGTGGGAGCTGAAATGGAAGTAGGGGAGCAGGCTGAGAGCTACTGAGACAGAAACACTGAACAGCAGAGGCATGAGGAAATTAAGCCAAGGCATGCATGGCGAAGTGTATTGAAATGGCAAATAGGAATCTGGAGGAATTGGTAGGGGACAAGCGGGGGACAAGCAAGCAGAAATATAATAGAGAGTGTGGGTGAATATGAAAGACAAATGGCAGAAACAAAGAGCCATTTATAATAGGCAGGAACAATTAAGCTGTGTAATTACAAAATCCTGCTGCGACTGAACTCCTATGCAATTACTGAATGGACACGTACCCCGAGTGCAGCACTTTGAAGAGGATGGCAACAGTTTCTCTCTCTTTTGTTTCTGATTCACGCCCCCCACCTCAGTCAGCAGCAGCATATGTGATATCGTTGTTTGCTGCGCGAGCGGCAGCATTGCCGGCCATGGACAGTCACAACAGCACAATGCCGGTTAATCAAAACCTTCCTGCGAGCAAACACAAGGCTGGAGGGGCAGTTATAATTAGTTCCTAGTCAGCAGCCTGGCACTGGCAATGGCTGCATCAAATCACTCTTAAAAGGTTTTCTTTACTAATGGTACGCAGAACTTCATTTATATTTTTCATTTACTGTTAATTTAGAAAACATAATACATTCTTTACTAATATATTTAAAACAAGTACGTGACACAATGTTACAGAGGAACAGTGGGTGTCACTGTTAAGAGCAATTGGCATCTCTGTTTGCCTCTATTTAGTATGTATTTTGGGGGCCTTATTGCAGGTTGTCAGGTCACCATGTTCTGAGCACATCTTGTTTGCTGAATCAATTTTTACTTCTAATTGTGTAGCCTGGGCTGAGTTAAAATGTTTTTTAAATTAGATCAGCACCTTCTGAATCCAAAATCTTCAAAGAACAGCTAGCTGCACTCTTTAGAGCTGCATTTCTAAACCTCCCGTGGGAAAAATCCCTTCCAAACACATGAAGTTAGAGCCAATAAAGGACTAAGGCATCAGATGTAGAATTGAGACACTTAAATGCAGAGTTATGGGCCAAACACTACTGCTCAGCTGTTGTATAACCTTGTGGATAATTCCTCATTTGACCTGCAAGTTCTCTGAGAAATCCTGCTTTCCTGCAAGCATACAGCTATGGTTGCACATACCTAAACCAAGGCACCGAACATAGTCTTTTAAATCTGTTGTGAATTATCAGAGCATGACTTACACATACCCCAAAGGATTGGGATTCTCAAAAGATCTAAATGTTGTCCCAAAAATTGGGGTTCATTTAGCCGGTGTGCAAAATGCCAATACACACACAGAGCAGAGGTATTTTATTGCATATTTGCACAGATGTGGGTGCCTGTCTCAAGACAGCACACCAAGCTTTCAAATTAATGGTTATTTATACACAAAGCATTAACATATTCAACTTCCTAATATATGTGCAATATTATTCTCTTAAATTGTTAAAGGAGAAGCCGCTGCCTGAGCATTCACACACCATTCAGGGAGTCGCACACACACCACCCGAGACTTTACCTGCTAGGACCAGAGTCCCTCGCAGCGGGCAGCTTCACTGAGCTGATGGGTGCCCCTTTGTGACTCCTCGCTCACACACACACTCACTCTCGGGTGCTTCCTCTCCCCTCTGGCTTGACCCTAGTTTTCCCGAAGCAGAGTCTCCGATACGACATATGCCAGATGAATTTATTGATTGCTATAGCGGTGAAAAGAGCTCGAGCTGGGTGCCTCCGGAGAGGGACACAGAACAAAGAAATCCCTGGCAATTATATCCTTACAATCTAAATTCCCGTCCCCTCAGGAGACAGTTTGGACCAATAATAGTATTTGGGTCTGGGGTCTTTCTGTTCTTCATTGCGCCCTTTCATTGTCTCAAGGCGGGCCAATTCTTCTCTTATCTCCAAGATCACAGCTTCTGCTAAGGTTGAAGCCTCCTTATGTTTCTGGTTTGCACCAGTTTCCAGGGCCTTCCCTCACGTAGCCAAGTAAAAGTTCAGTGCATGGTTGGTGGATCTAGGTGAAAATTCTTGTGGCCTCAGGCTTCAACAAGCCTTGCTACTAATGCTAAAGTGACTACTACAACAAAATGATTGGTTAAAATCTTTTTGCCCAGCATATAAATTAGTATGCACGCTTAGTTGTTCTTCAACTTCATCATTTGAGTTGGTGGTATAATTGGGGTAGATGGTCCATGAGTCAGTGGTCACGATCTCCCCCTGCTGGAATTACCTTTCCCCTAGTTTCTTACCTTTTTGGCAAGATCCAAGGAGTTCTTCATGGTTTACTAACTAGACTAGTAATACATCAGTTAAACTTCGGCTTTCGACAGCCACATTCTGCTTATTAGACAAAGGTACATTGTCTAAGTTTCTATGGAGATAGGGTAGGGCTCTACAATGGATTTCTATAGCAGCATCAACATTATGTGAATTGTATACTTACATTTGATTATTGCAACATAAATATGGCTACTTGTTTTTAAATAGCAGCGTTTAGTATACAAGCAGAATAGAGTTAGACAAGTCTGCTGGGAAGCAGAAGAGCTTGACCCCAGTTCTCTGCTCACCTTGGTTTCAGTTTCTGGAGCTCAGGAGTTCCTAGGGCTGATGCATAAGTGCTGTCTGGCACCATATACAAGAGAAGACACTGACTGCTGTTTGAGATGGAAAAGAAAATGTTGACTACTCCTGCAATTTGTACAGCTCCTACTTCATTCAGAGTGCTCAGTGCGTATTCTAAAATTGCCTGCTAGACCTCAAGGACTTCAGACTTCAGACAAACGAGTAGTTTCCAAAACCTGATCAGGTTGGCATACAGTTTAGGCACTGAATCACCTGCTCCTGTAAAATTTATCCTGTGGTACTCTGTAGGAGGCAATTCTCAACTTTGTAGGCTAAACTCATACCTCTGAGGCACATCGTATGTTCTTTGGAAAGAAATTTTGAGCCGTTAGAGTTATGCTGAGTGGGTTTTGGTCTCTTCTTGCTGTCTGCTCCTTCAGTATCTTTATATATATATAAAAAAATAGTAACAGTTCTGAATGTAAATTACCTAGCCATTCATCTGTCTGACCACTTGTGTCCACCCAGCACACCTCAGTCCATCCATTCTGCATGGATTGAGTACTCTGGACAGGTAAACAAACTCCTTTGTGCCAGCCCTACCCATGCTAGAGGACAGTAACTGGCAAAGGAGACATGATGGAGTTAAGACTTTGGCTCACTTTTCACTCTCTGGCTGCTGGTCACATCTGCATATTGAACTGCATTCTTCCATAAACTCACCAGTAATCCACGCTGTATGTAGTTTCCAAGGGTACATAAACTAGTCAAATCTAATGCAGCCATCTGTTACTACGCCACTCAGCTTTGAAGCCACTTAAGATGCGACACAAGATTTTTCTGTCAGTACTGAGAAAGGGTCTCTGTTTTTCATTGGATACTTGACCATTTTTAAACATTTTCTCAACTTATTTTTCAGGCTCTAATCTTTACATTCCTGCATGAGCCACTGAAGCTGAACCTCACAACAACCTTGTCAGGAGCTAGAAATATGAAATTTAGTGGTAGGAATTAGGGAAATCAGTGGAAATTATTCTAAAGCTTTTCCCAGACTTCAGTTACACATATGCATATATCCTTTTGCCTGGACAAATGAAGGCATTACACTGCAGGTTTTTGGGTCTCTCATTAAAATGAACCTCAATGATAGCATTTACTTAAAAACAGTCATGTTTTTAATTTGCTTGTATTTGTATGTTCACAGGTGAGCTTACAGGGCTCATTTTCTTCCTCAAAGCTCTTCTCGGACATCCAGGAGACAATGAAACTTTTAAGGCTTAGCAAAAAATAATTTGGAACTTCATGATCAAAAGATATTCATCTGAATATAATGTTTGCTGATAAGCGTCTTAGAAAATTGTGTGAAAATGCATTAAATTATGGCCAAGTGAATTCTTCAGCAAACTGGTCTGTAAGAGTATTTCTATCCCTTGCAGGGAAACAATTGTTGTAATATACTCTGGGTTTATATACTTAGGGCTAGCTCTAATGCCAACTATGAGTACCTAACCTTTATGTTTCTGCCTTTCTTCTTCTCCTTCCCACCCCCAGGAATGCATTGCCCTGAGGGAGGCACCCAGGGGCAGCTGGTCCTCAGGGTGGCCAGCCAAAGCTACCTGGTTTCCTTAGTCAATAAGAAGTCTGCAGGGACAGGTATGGTTGGAGCTCCACCGTTGCTAAGGCTTGTGAACCCCAGTGTGGTCAGGTGAAAGAGTCGCAAGTGCTGTCCCAAATCCGGCCCTGAGGACAGGCATCTGCATTAGCTCTTCTAAAGAGCTCAGTCGTGTGTTGTGGTACTTTGCTGCTGCTGGTGATATACGCAATGTCTTGTTCACCAAAGTGTTTATGCAGGGAGCTAAACAAGTTGTGAGAGCTGCTCTCTGACTCTGCTTCAGCAGGCAACTATTAAATGAAAAATAAAATTAGCTAGGCAGACATGTAATCACGGTTTCCTGCTCCGCACAGAAACGCATGAATGGAGTCACACTGTGTTTGACAATACAGAAAATTGCTGATTATGTCACCTAAACTGGGAGAGCTTTACCAGGAGAGCATTACCTGGGGCTGGTAGCCTGTTAAGGAGAGCACTTCTGTGTGCTGGGGAAGCTGTAGATGACAGAGCGCTGCAGAGTATTTTCCAATGGAGAGCAACTAACATACCGCATGTACAAGAACTAGGTACTGAGACAGAACAAGATACGCAACAAGAAAGGACAAAATCACCTCTTCGTTCTGATGGGCTTGACATTCTTCTGGGTTTAATTTGGGAATCTGGGTGCCAGACTCGCCAACTAATATTTAACATAATTAAAGTATATTACATATAACATTTAATACATTCATACTAACAGTAATATAATTAATTTTACATATTTAACATGAAATTTGGGAAGAGAGACTACCCATATACTACATGTTTGCCCCAAGCTGTGGTATGTTTTCCACAGCTGCAACCACCTTGTGGTGGTCTCCGTGGTGGTCTCCATGGTTGTCAAAGATTTATCTGGAGACTATGTATGGATCAGCCACATACTGGCTGAATGCTTTAACCGTGGGACTGTGGTGTAAAAGAGGAGGTGCTGCCTCTTCTGATTATATTTTGTTGGTGTCTCCCTTTCTAGGAGGAAGGCCATGGGAACTCCTATCAGGTTGAGCACTGCAGCCTTGCATCTGAGCTAAATGCTTAGCTACTCAGCATAGTTATGATATAGGCATGCCTCGGTCATGGCTGTTTGCAAACCTAGAGAGTGCTAAATGCAAAGATATATGTTCATACAGACTTTTAAGTATCAGCAAAGAAGAGTGTGTGAGGCCAGGCCTTGTCCTTTTGGATCTCATATTTGAGGACTTTGGATGACTGCATTTGCCAGTTGTCAGTTGGATACCTATATGCTTTTGAATGTATTGCATTCTATGTGTTGTATGTACTCAGTTAAATTCAATAGCTCTCTCCAGGTTAGACTCTGTTCTGTTCCAAGTTACATTGCTGTAAATCCAAAGTAACTCCACTGAATGTACTTGTTAAACCTTTTGTTTTAATCAGATCTGGGTGACTGACTTCAGTTTTGTAACTAAGCCATAGCATGAACTATTTATCCTGAAAAGAAAGGGGTACTTTGCATTAAGAATTCATAATTTTACTTTTTTCCCAGGTGCCTGAGACCTAGGATTTAAGAACAAAGGGAAAAAACAACTTCTGAAACATTAAATGTGAACCTTCAAGCTTTTAACATACAGTAAAATATTTATTCTTAATAAAGAATAGGGCATCTATTGTGACTTAGTTAAACTAATTCGCAAACACTGAGCAAGTCAAAAGCCTGGAAAAACAACAAATAACATATCTTCCACGAATACTAGTCCAGTTTTGTCAAAGTATCATGAATATTTTGTGCAGTTAGTATAATGATGGCAAACCTTCTTTATACATCTTGTTTGAAAAGTGAGGCAAGAACATTCACTTGTTTTGTATCAGTTATAAAGCACACTTTCATACGATGCACAGAGATTATAGCATGAACTAAGCTCAAATATCAGGTAAAATTCCTGTATTTTCTGGGGAGCACTGTGAATCATATGCACTTAGCCCTACCCCAGCTTTGGTTAGGGGGCTTACTAGGACATAACCCATCAGCTCTACCAGGGCAAATTCTCTGTGGGTGAGGACAAAATATAAATTAAAGGTAGTAATTCTAAAATGTTTTTCTCTTTGTTTAGGGTTCAGGTATATGGGTTTGAGGTTTCGGGGGGTTTTGTGGTTGTTTTGTTTGGGGGGGGGGTTTCATTCCTTTCTGTGTAGTTTGGTGTGAAATCAGCATGGGAAGGCAAACAGTTTTCTGAATTTATGACTGGAGAGGTAAAGGGAAAACTATTTTCATTATTTATTTGGCTCTTGCAAATTGGGAATAAGTACTCTGAAATCTGTGGAACAGCATCCGGATGATGCTGTAATCCAAATGGTTGTTTTCAAAAAGTTACTTTGATAATCATTTAGTGGTTTAAAACATTTTTTCCCAGCAATGTTGTATGTAATACTTCATTGGTAGTTATTGAATCTGGAAGATTTAGTACACTGGCTGCACTTTTAGACTTCTCAATTTACTTTAGGTTTTATGTTTGACAGATTTTGTCCAAAGACAAAAAAAAAAAAAGGGGAAGATTGTAACATGCCACATCATTGTTATCATTTATTTCTGGCAGCTTAGAAAGAATGTGAATTCTTTTATTTTGCATTTTTATTAATTGCATGCTGTATATCAAAAAGGATTTTTGAAGTTCTAATGTGTAGCATCACTTGATTTCAAAAGACGTTACAGAAATAAAATACAACTACGTAGTAATTGCAATTTTATTGCTTCAATTCTCCACCACATCAGAGCATTTCAAGATTAGTCTGTTGAAGATGATTGCCTCTGAACTATCTGATTGTAAATGGTTTAAAGAGCTTCCACTTTCACCCTGAGTATGTACCAGATCTCATATACATTTTTCATACTCCTATTAGATACAATTATCTTAGAGGAAGGAACTTTCAAGAAAATTATGTAGGTTGCAATCTGCCTAAAGCAAAGATATTTTAGTGAGTCAGTCTTGAAGCTTAAATACTTTTGTTCCAATTGTATGAAGAATTCCAATTATGCACAGAAACGAGTGGCTATTCCCAATTGCATAATGCATAATCCTACAAAAAAACCTCTTATTAACAAACCACTAAATTTAAAAGAGTCATTAGTCTGAAGAGACAAACCAAAAAGTGAGAATACAAACACTGGAAAACTGTGGTTGCTTAAATAATTTTATGATGTCATTAAAATAATAGTAAACTGTTCTTCGACGCCTCCTCTTAACATCTTCATTATCCACCACCAGTCTCTGCTATTTATTCCAAACACATTTAGAAAAATTCACAAACTAGTGTCCCATCACAACCTGTTTGTGCAAAAACACATCCCTTTTGAAGAACTCAAAATCTTTTTGGCCTGAATGTTACCTACCCCCTTTTTTCTTCAGGTGCCGAGAATTCCTACAGCAATGTATGCAACTTAATAACCTGATCACCCAGGACCAGCCTCCCCTGTGGAGTCAGTATTTCAGTTGGTCAGATCTGTTTATTCACCTATTTTCTGGCTTTACTATGCCATGATTTCCCACTGGAAAGCATGCTTAAGGATGGGAGCCTGCCCTTTTGCTTGCACTGAGCAATTCTGACTATGCTGTGCAGAAGCATCATTTAGTAGGCACTTACTCAAATGCAGGCAAAGCGGGTAAGGCAGGTCACTCATTCTTCCCTTGACTGCTGTATGACCTTGTCAATATGTTGCTCTCCAGGCAGGGCGCACAGAGTAAGACATCTACAGAAGACCCAAGAAGGAGCCACAGCAGTTTGCTCCAGATAAAAATAAAACCAACTGTAGCAGTACCTTTTGCAAAGTGCTGCCGACTGCACCGCAGACAGACTGAGGATTCAACAGTGAGATTAAAAAACTGTCATTCTCTGTCATTATTAATTAATTTACTTTTAGTGCTGCTAAATATGTTGTACAAGGACAGCATGGCACGATGCTTTCTTGCCCGTGAGATCCTGCCTCACTGCAAACACTCAGGCTATTTCAGAGCACCAGTTTTAAGCTGGCCCCTCAAAATAAAGACGGGGAGCCAGGCACAGCTAGCCTGCTGGGGGAGCATGATGTTCCTTCAAATGCAACACGGATAAGTCCATTTGAGGTTAATTTATTGTTTGAAATTTGTCAATATTATGTCAACAATAAATTCATAATATGGTTTAAATGAAGTCTCTTTTTTATTTTGGGAAGTAGACTCCCATCTATTGCCTTTTTCTTTAGAGACCAAGGTAGAAATCAGGGATACACCTCTGGTTTTCAGAGCAAATTCAGGTTAATCTGACTGCAGTATTTATTCATTTATGTGTAATCAGTGTTTCTAGAAAAAAGTGTTACAGCCCTGTGTTCCACAACACACAAATTGTCAGAGAAAGACAAAACCAGCAAACTAGCCAGATGTTTTGTCAGCCCAGCAAACCTTAACAAAATAGCTTTCTGTTCTGCCAACAGCAGCCACGGCTTTGGTTCCTTTCGGCACCCAACCAAAGCAACTCATCTCAGCAATTGTCATTTGCTAATTAGTTTGAGTTACGCGATCATAGCTGAGATTTTGGCAGCCTGTTCTGGAACAGATTTATTAATGTTGATCAATTATGACCAGGTGGAATTTCTGACAGATGATTTTTTTTATTGTTACCTGACAATATATGGCAAGTCTTCAATTAGATAAATGCAGTTAACGAGCTGACCCGGCCATCTGCCGTCATTTCTGCTGCTGCTTCCGCGGTTTAGTGCCTGCTCGGAGTCTCCCAGGTCACTCCCTTTCCTTCAGCCCAGTGTGGAATACAAATCCCTCTAATGAGCCATTGCAGTATTGAAGACCTGTCATTCAAGCTGTGCCTGGTTTCATCTAGCACAACTGCTGAAAGCTTCACTTGCAAGATGGGCTGGTGATGGCTTCAATAAAAATAGCACTGAACCAGAAAAAGCTCACTAAGAGAATTTGCAAAATCTGCTAAGTTTCCCAGTTCTCAAACGAAATAAATGTAGGGTTGGTGAGAATGATAAATAGCAATTTTGTTTTACAATTTGACATTTTAACTGTTTCTGTGTTCTTTACAGTGCTGCAGCTCATTGTAGATAAGACAACTGTGTACAATACCATGACAGCTAGTTGTGATACTCAGCGTACCACAAGTACCTCACTGCTGCAGCAGTAAGGACACCAAATAAGAGAGGGCAGCGTGCTGTGGTGCACATCTGTGTCCATACCTCACCGCAGCCGAGGCACGTGCAGAAGCACACTTTCCACAGCAAGATGGAGCTCACACATTTTTTGTCCTTGCGCATGGGCATGAGGGGCCAGCAGCAAGCGGCCAGGTTGTGGAGCTCCTCCAAGCATCCCTGCTGCTTCACCAGAGCTGTGTAGGAAGCTGCTTAATCCAGGTCGGTTGAGCTGGCTCTGGAAGTCCTGCTTTCCCCATGTGTTAGCTCCTTCTCCCTGCTAACTCCTCTCCCCTCACCCCTGCCAGCCACATAGCCTCCAGGGAGATCAGCGGGTATGGCCAGCACAGGTACGCCATAGGATTTGCTCTGAAAAAGGAAACTGTTGCCAAGGTGGCACTTTTTCTGACTAATCCATCTTGTGATTACGAGACACTTCACGAAGAAATCAATACAAGAGAAACATGGACATACTGGAGAAAGTTCAATGAAGGGCCATGAAGGTGATGAAGAGACAGGAACATCTCTCCTATGAGGAAAGGCTGAGAGAGCTGGGACTGTTCCACCTGGACAAGAGAAGGCTCCGGCGGGGATCTCATCAATGTATATAAATACCTGACAGGAGGGTGCAGAGAGGACAGAACCAGGCTCTTTTCAGTGGTACCCAGTGACAGGACCAGAGGCAATGGGCACAAACTGAAACACAGGAGGTTTTCTCTGAACATCAGGAAACACTTTTTCACTGTGAGGGTGACCAAGCACTGGCACAGGTTGCCCAGGGAGGTTGTGGAATCTCCCTCCTTGGAGATATTCAAAAGCTGTCTGGACATGGTCCTGGGCAAGTGGCTGTAGGTGGCCCTGCTTGAGCAGGGCGTTGGAGCAGATGACCTCCAGAGGGTTCTTCCAACCTCAGCCATTCTGTGCTTCTGTGAAATGATTCTTTGTGCCTTCAGCCAGGCAAATTTAGGCATGGGGGGAAGAGGAGCAGAACGTAAATACATCTCTTAAGGAACGTGTGAACCTCTGTCTCTTAGCGGCTAGCCTTTCCCATTCAGAGACTTAGGGGAGTGTTACAGCAAACACTGGAGGTGCTTGCAGGCTTGGCTTCATTCATAAACACAGTCCTCTCTCTGGAGTGCTGTTGACTCTTTTCTAGGATTGGGAAGCTATTTTTAATCTACATTCAAACAAGCAGTAAATTCACAATTTAGAGCTGATCTTTACCCTTTAAAGGTTTGAGATCAAGGACTTTGGGATCACCCTGCCTCATGCCAGGGCACAGTGCTGCTCTCACAGCACCTGGGATGGAGTCCAGGAGCTGCTTGTCCATGGTGCTATTTCCATTTAGTAAACAGGAGCTTTCTGGGAAGGTTTGTGTTGGGTTTTCCTCTCAAATCTGATTAATACTCTGACTCCTTTGGCAGCAAAGCTCTGACTGCCCAGCGTTCATTTCCTTAGAGTAATCCTGTGCTGGCGTGTCCTGAGTCTTTGAGACCCAAACCAAACACAACGAATGCTTTGTGGTGACATTCTTCAACTGGTTGATTGTCCGCACCAAACTGCAATGCACCAAACTGCAGATGTAATAATACTGGGGTCAAAATCTTGCTATCCCTTCAGGCATTGCGTTCAGGAGATGTGGGCTTGGCAACCAATATTGGTTGCACCATGGCAGCTGAGCTGGTGAAGGTGAAGATTGGGTTGTCTTTGTCTTTGGGATCAAAGCTAGAGAACTTCTCTGAACATGACCACCTCTGAGCTAAGAGATCCCATAGCACTGACCACAGTCTTTTCTGTCGTCTTCTTTCTTCTGTCCTACCCTTTCTCTGCACAGGACTCAGAAAAAAACCCACCATCTTCTCTAGGTGCAAGAAGAATAACGTCATTCAAACCTACATGGACACCAGAGAAAACCACTCCCCACCATTATCTCACACAGAGGGGAAAAACTCATAAAGTATGTGGTAAAAATCCAGCACTTCTCAAAAAGCAGCAAATATTCCAGAAGTCAAAATAGATCTTTATGACCTGAAAAACAATTTTGTCTCTTTTTCTCCCTGCTTGTTCCCCTATAGACCCTGTCTGCATGTTCCAAGTAGCAGGCTACAACTTGCTTTGATTTTGCTTGCTTATCATCATGCAGCTCAGGTTTTACAGCTATAAAAACTCCACTGAATTATAGCTTTAGGGGTATTGACAGGATGTGCTTCAGTTCTGAGACAGAACTTGGAGGGAGGACTGCAGATGCAGGAAAACTATCCTTGGCAACATAAAAACCCTCTGTCCAGCATTCACAATCTTCCTTTGCTGCACTTAATGGCCTGAGAAGAGTTCAGCACAGTAATATTTGTTGCTTCATCTCCTAATGTGCTAGCTGAAAAAAAATAGCTGAGTTTACTGATATGTTTTGTTCATTGTAAAGTGTACTGTGGTCAGTGTTAGACTTTTATTTTCTTCAGGTGGGACTAAATTCATTAGGTATTGGCTGTTTTCACCCAACTCCTCTTGGACATGTGCCAGTTTCTAACAACGTCGATATGAACCTTTGCATTCATTTTACTGGGTATCGTATCACATCCTTGGATATACCGCAGCACCGTATTTACAAAGGTCAACTGAATGTCTCAAAAACAAGCACAGAGGTTAGGCCGCAGCAGAGTGGCTGCTCCAGGGAGCCCACCTGCAGCAAGCCTTCCTCTTGCAACAGATGGCAAAAATGAGACTGGCACGGGAGCTCAAAGAGTGCGGGCAGCTGGCTCTACAGAGCTCTTTGCTTTGGCTCTAGCAGGGCGTATTCAGAGTGTAAGGACAAATCATTGCACAAGATACAGCCCTTGAATAGCAGCCAGCCCAAAGACCCAGAGCAATGGTCTCTTAAGTCATCTTAGGCTTAAAGTGTAGATTCAACATTTCTCTGCTCCCTGTACAGGGGTAGTTTGTTTCCCCTTATCCCATGCTCAACAACTCTCTTAAAAAAAAAAAAAAAAAGAAGAAAAAGTGTATCTACCTATTTTTTCTGTGAAAAGAGGAGGATCGGGAAACAAGGCAAAGGATTTCCATTTACAGGGTGTGCTGGGACTGAGTTTCACTCTTTGGCAAAGCTTCGTCCCTGCAGGACATACCTACACCCCACCTCCTGGTTTTAGTAGATTAGATTAGTCCCTGTCCTTGAGCTGTCGCTATGTCTGTGAACACAAACTCCTACAGGTGCTCTACAGGTGAACTTCCCCCCCAGCTTTTCTTCTGAAGGCCCTTGTGAGCCTCCCCCCAGGAGTGGATGCGTGCCTGTGCTGCGTCCCCTTCGGGCTACGCTTCTGAAACATTCCCCACGGGAAAGGCTGAAGCAGCTTCTCGCTGGTGGCCTTTCTTTTGAAAAGCAAGAGGAAACACTTCAAGGGAAGACAGTGAGGTCATGGAAAACCAGCAGCGATAGCAGTCTGTCACAAATAAGCAAGAATGTAATGCAGAGAATCCCTCTGCAAAATAATTTCTAAGGAAATGGAACAAATTGAAATACACTAGTGGATATAATACCAACAGCAAATCAATGATGTAAAACATTTAAATATATAACCACAATTTCAGCAGCTTATGAGCTATCACAGCAGCTATTTCCTATGAAATTTGGACATGGATTTGCTCCTAAAATACGGAGATGTTCATTGCAAAATACACTATCAATTATGCACCATGGGGTAAGAAAAAAACTGTCTAGCAAACCCAGGGAAATATTTTAATGTTTTGCAGGGCTTTGGGATTTAGAAACTCTTTTCCCTTGTGATTCATAGCGGTCAGACTTCTCTGTCCTCTGGCATCTTTCCTTTGGTAAGCCATAGTAAAAGAGGAAAAAAACCCAAACCTCAAAGTGTTTGTAAAATAAAAAAAAAATCCTGTATTTTGTCAGGACTTCCAGCTTCCCTTCTGTCCCCTTCAGCTCAAACCAGCAGTTAAGCTGGTATAAAATGATGCTACAATAGCTTAAAGAAATAGATTTGATGCTTCAATTTCAGCTAATATTTCAATTCCTCCCACTATTATTTTTCCTGCGTGGGTGAAAACACACTTGGATTAATTAGCTAGCCATCAAGGGTTTTGCCTAGTTTTTATTTGCCCCCCTGCCCGCCCTTTTTTTCCCAACTGTTCACCTTCTTCTCCCTTCTTCTAACACAATCTTCCTGAAATAAATACAAACCCAGCATCAGTCAGTTAGAGAGGAGCTATGAACTGTATCCTTAACACAAGTTCTAACCTGGGTAAGTTTGCCCAGCTGTGCCTGGGAGACTCATGTCATAGGCTCTGTCCCCACCGAAGTCTGCAAAGCCATCAACCTGTCATTACAAGCACACTGAGTTCCTTACTGAACAATCCAATTTTAAAAAATATTTACTGTTCTTTCTTCAGCAGTCTTATTTTACCACCCAGGAAGAGTGACTCCATCCTGATGCTTAAAGCACTCATGAGGTATGCGGCTCTAAACCTTTCATATTTCTAAGGCGTGCGTATTTTTGCCGTTTAATCACAAGATTTTTTCGTTGGTGTTATCTAAAGCAACTAATCATCCTATTTTCCTATACGAAATATATGTTAAAAGCTGAATTAAAATGACAGGGAGAAGATAAAGACAAATTCGATTAGTATGGAAAGGGCTTTTTCCTACAGAATCTCGTTCAAGGTCAGAATCCCAAGGGCTCCAGTGGTGAACATCCTTTCACACTGTCCCAGCAGATGGGGCTTTGCCCTTCGGCAAGCACATGTCAAGGCTCTACCTCGATCATCAGGGTGTTGTGGGCTACCAACAGAGCTCTGGAGCAAGGAGCTGCATCTGTCAGCACCTGGGCTTACTGATACAATGCTGCTACATGCCTCACTGACCACAGTTACACTCAAAACAAGATGGTTTTCATCATTTATACCTCAGGCATTGACTCCTGCTTATTGGTATCTTTTTGCTCAGTCACTGTGCTTTTTGCAGATGCTGTTGGACAATCTGTGAACACGAAGAATGGTCAGGCAGGAGGGCAAGGTGCCACTTTCATACAGAAAAGAAGATTTACAGGTAGCTACACCCTGTTCCATGTGAACAGGGCCATATCTGCACTACTCTGAAACCTTTACTACCCAGGGGTAACTGCAGCTTTGTGCTTTTTTCAGGACACAGGCTGCTGGCTATGATCTGACTTGAGACATCATGATAATTGAGTTCACTCACACTACAGAGGTATTAGCCCATCCTGAGAACCAGTCTGAATTGCATCATTTCAAAGCCAGCCAGCTGTGTTTGCACTTGCTTCTGCGGCATCCCAGAGGTACCAGCATCTCAAATGCAGTATTTGAATACAAGATCATCCTACCTATTATGCATATGTTGGCTAACATTCAAGCTATTGAGTAGCAACGGCAACTTGTTCTCATCGGTCCTCTCATATGAGCTTCTGAATTACTCACTGTCATCCAGAAAGTGATAAAACTACATTTGTGAGTAATACATAAAATTCAAACAAGACCTTTATTTACATTAGGTTTTCAAGCGCTGGGTGTTGCAACATACATAACAAAATTTCATAGTACATTTTTTATAGGAAATCAGGTTGAAAAGCTGATCTACAGAATCAATTTGTCAAAACTGGCTAAGCAGAAAATGTGTCAGCTCGGTTTTAGAGTACTCTGTAGATTTTACACCATCTGCTGTCGTTCAGAGTATTCCTGATGCCATGGTTATAAAAACAGAGCGCTCATGCAGGTTAATTTACAGTGAACTCTCCTAGTAAATTTTACATTCTTCACTTGTTCAGAAGAGCAGGTCAATATTCTCCACGTTGTCTCACAAAGCAATTATGGATCTAAATAGGGAGAAAACTAGATCCATCAGGAGATTTTTAACAGAAAGAAAACTGGATTTAGCAAGACAAGGAGTCAGAATTTTAATTCCATGACAAACTGAATTATCATCTCTCATTCTGTAGAAAACAAGTTGTACTGTAAAGATTAATCAAGTCCTTTTATTCCATATTAACATTATGCAGCAACCAATATGAGTGTCTAGGTAAACAGAAACTTCATGAAATGTTTTGCTGCAAAGCTGACTTCAGTAATGCACGCAACTGATAAAGTCATCAACTCTGCTCACTGCCAGAAATAAAAAAATGGCTTCAGGAGCAAATAACACTGATTCATACTGTGCTCAAGCACTAGCCAACAAAAATCTATTAAACTACACAGGGGTGAAAAAAAAAATAAAATCAAAGCAGCTTTGTTATCTTACTTGTGACACCTTATTTAAATCTCAGGTATTACCTCTTTATATCAGCATAAATATGTAGCCTTCTACACCTTTTATGATGCGGTTACAGACACAAAAATGTTATAGTAGAAAGCAAGAGCTAGTTCAAGGAATTTCAGACTTTGAAATCAGCAAGATACAAAGCTAAAATTCATATGTTCCTTTTCAAGTTATGAATACTTTCACTAAAACATAAATATTTTAACATATATTAATTTTTTCTGACATTCAAAATTGTAAAGTCAATATGGCGGAATTATTGTTAAAAGCACATATTTACAAATATTCTTTTTTCCATACATAAAGTATTTGGCATAATTATAACAATCTTACTGCATACACAACTGTTTGCTTCTTTTTCACATAATGGTACACTCCTTATTAAAATTTACCAATTATGTACAAAAATACTTGAACATTTATTATAGAAAACCTCTATAACTACCGTCAACAGCTTGTAACTGCTGAAGGTTTAATTGAGAGAATATAAAAAGTGGTCACTTTCTTCCAGTTAAACTATCAACAAATCAAACACACAGCTAAAATCAACATGAGCTTCCCAACAAAAGAGGGAGAATATTTTTAACAGCATGATTTAAAACGCAGTTCACACATCTGTTCCCAAGCACATGTTAAACAGTAAAAGAAAGAGGATACAAAAAATACATACAGAAGGTGCTTTTTTTTTTTTTTTTCCCCTCCACATTCCTACGGCTTGACATTAGCTTTCCAGAGCTCTTCAGATGCCAGTTACTAAAATACAACCTAAGGCCAAACACCATTCTCCTACAGTAAAGACGATGGTGATGAACTCAAGCTAAAAAGCAAATCCAAAACCTGACTCCACTGGTACGTACACATCCAAAGAGCTGTTCAGAATTTTTGCTAGGTTTTTACAGAGTTATTAATTACCTTTGCAATTAGCTTTTGAAATTTATTGATCAATATCCAGTAATTTGTATTTTTAAAAATTTGTTCATTTAGTGTATTGCCTTGGTACTAGTCAATACTGATTCTTGTACACAAGTTAAACGAACAATTAATTTGTGCCTATTCCATATACAGATTGTATTTTAGGGTGAACTTTCAAAAACAGCAGAGAACTTCCACTAGCAAACTGCTAGCTTTTTAAAAACAAACCCAAAACAACAACACAAAAATCAACTGGAAGAATAAAAGTAAATTGCACCTCAAAAAGAAAAGGATGCCTCAGGTACAGTAATACATTAATGGCACAGAACCTTATCAAGATTCACCAGAACGGTGCTGTATGCTGAATGAAATGCAGGTATTTTTCCATCTTAAAAATAACATAAACCAAGTGTGTGTTTCAAAAATTCCAAACCACATTCTTACAACGTTCTCTGCAGTATAACTTGCATTATATCTCTGTTTTTCCACAGACATCTGAAATGACCAACCTGTTCATTGGGTAAGAGAAACAACTTTCGGCCTACTTGCAGAAACATCCTAGTCTACAGACTACTTTGTTAGAAAGCGTGCATTTATCTCTAGTAGTAAAGATCCAGTCAGTATATTCTGTATTTTGTGAGAAGCATTCAGCTAACTCAGATGAGAGTTGTAGGGTTTTAGATTTAAATTTTTAAATAAAAATAAAGTACAAATAAAAGCATTTATCAGTATTCACCACCATGAAATTAAAAAAAAATTCTCTCAGTCATGCTTCCTATAATATCTGGCAACCTAAATTAGTAATTTCATTTCAAATGTGCAACATAATATTAATAAGCATTTCAAAATTACTCAAAAGAAAAGGTGCCTAACTAAACGCGTTTTACCATTTTTAAAAAATATTATTTCTTAAACGCTAAAGAATTGGTTGCAATTAAATATAAAAGTGGCTTCTCATAGCTGAGAGACTTTGCGGGGCAGAGGCCTGGGCCGGGGAACCTGCTCAGTCCTCCTGCTGCTGTTTTCCAGGTTGTTCGGCCGGACCAGCTGTGGCTTGGGCGGCAGCGCCGGCGGGTCCGCGGCGGGCGGGATGGAGAGGCTGTGAGGTAGAGGAACGGGGCGTTTCAAAGTCCGCTCGTACACGCTGTAAGGCGGCGGGGTTTTACTTTCTTTTCTCACAGGCTCCTCAGAAACGCTGTAGCTTGGGACAGTCACTGTTGGCTCGCTGCCTTGGCTTTCAAAGCCTGATGTCTCTGATGTGCTACATCGGCTGAGCGAAGAGATGCCGCTGCTGTAACTCCCCGACAGCACCGGGGAGTTGGATACGAGCCCCGAGGAATGATACTCCACTGGAGACGGCGTGAATGATTGCACAGACCCCTGCTCGAACGAAAGGGCAGAAGAAGGATTTACTTGGAGTAAACGAGGGAGAGCGTTTCTGTGCTCAGACTGAAAACACACGGGGATACACTGCATAGATTCTGAGGCTTGATAAGCATATCAGTTGCGTCCCTGTTTAATTAAGATCCAGTAAGAAACCAATAAAAAGCTCATTTCAAGAGTGCCTAGGTAGACCTTAAACAGTGCCCATGCCCGTAATTCATCTAAGTGGAAGTAAAACTGTATTTACATGTTATCTTACTATCATAATACCCTGGAAAGATCTGGAAGCCTTTAACATGAACCCTCAGTTTTCCTCGCTGTCAATGAAAGGCATAACCCCGCGCAGGACATACCTAGTGGTGTCCTGCCCCCTAATGCCAAACCACAGGACTTGCATCCCGGTCACTGCTGCTACTTCAGTCTCTCATGTTCCGAATTCATTTTCCAAAGCTTTTCCTCACAGTTTCAGTGCACCGTCATGCAATGAAAAGTGCGTTTACATCGTGGCATCATTCCCGAGTGTGTCATAACACCGATGTCGGAGGTGAAGCGCAGAGCGGATGCCAAGCTAATAGCTGCTGCTGGGCGCCAGCCCCGTTCGGCCCGCGGCTCCTCTTGCTATTCAGGGGCAGCAGCAGGAAGGCAGGAGGCGAGGCACCGCTGCGGCTGCTGCAGATGGCATTTTGAAGCGCAGTTGCTCCACCCTTCCTCTCCCCCATCTCCCAGGGGTTCCTCGGACACCCCGTGCCGCTCGCACGAAACACAAAACACTACCGCGGGCCCCGGGGACAAGGGTCCAACGCGGGGCAAAGGTTGCAAATGGCTGCACCAGCAACCTCACAGGTCTGTGGGGGAAGGTGAGGGACGGGGAGCTGAGGGCCCAAGAGGCAACAACAGTGCTGACGAAGAATAAAAGGCAGGGACAGTAAAGCCCTACCTAAAAACATTGAGCAGTCCTATTCTAGTGAAGCAACTTCAACTGAAAACTGTAAAAGGTTAGACCATACTTTGCAAGTTGAAAAGTTTTTGCAACATATCTAATTTTGACTGGAGCCATCTGAGACAATCTAGACTTAATGGCCTCAAGCACAGGCTAAAAAAGGGATGGAGAAATCACATCGAAGACAAATTTCGCACCCCAATTCTTGTTAGACTGGTTGGTGCTCAGCCGCTCAGCTTGAGGTGAGAGTGTGAGCCATGCAACAAAGGGAAGGGACGAGAGGAGAAGGAGAGGGGCATGGGTGTATAGAGCTGGCTGCACTGACTTTATGCTGTTGAGATAATCTTAATTATCCATCTAGGACTGGATCCACAGTGTACTGAAAGCAATGGAGAAAAAAGAAATATCTTCATTTACATCAGTGGGTTTTGTACTAAGACGGCCTTCTCTGGCAGCATGTAACAGTTGGAACAAAGGCTAAAATTTGAGCCCTGTATGTGGCTAGGGAAAAGCAGAGCAAGTGTTGAAGACATTTCAGACATTGTGAGGAGCCTGTTTAACTACTTGTTTCAGGGTCCATTCCTCTGTGTGTGAGGAGGCTGCAGCTGCACTCCTACCCCCACAGGCATCCAGGGTCAAGGTTTTCAAATAAATGATGTAATTGGTTGAAGTTCCAAGAACACCTGACACTTGGATTAAGTGACCACAGATAAGATTTAGGACCTTTGCTTTTGTCATTCAGAACCAGAGCAAATACCTGTAAAACCTGCCTGCTTCAATTTAGGAGCTGAGCAGGGGTAAGCACTTGGCTCCTGACAGCAGTGCAGACTGCTTGTACCAGTAGTAACAGTCTAGACACCAAAACAGTCTGGAAATTCATGGATGCCCAAAGTGAGATCCAGCAACTCTCAGAAGTATTCTGGGCCAGCATTCCTCTCCCAGGCGGCAATCCAGACTTTGGCTGTAAAATGCTTAAATTCTGTCCAGGCCTTTAGAAGAAAATGTTAGGATGAGCTTGAAACACCCCTACGAATCATCAGTACCGAGTCCATTCAGGAAAAAAGGAAGAGTCGCTCACCTTTTGTACAAGATCCTAATGCTCTGAAGAGCTTCCTAGTAAGCAGCTAGTGTGAAACCTGGGATAGGTGCTCACTTCAGCAGATGGCAGACTATGGTAATAGGACTACGGGGCACTCTGATCGCCAGCACAATTGCTCTGTGTTGGACCTGGACCACTGTGCAGCCACAAGTGGAAATGTTACAGGCTCACAGGATGACAAATGGGAGAATGACTGTGGACTTGTGATTAGGGACCTCAAGGGGAAAGGAGGCATTTTGGGGTGCCACTTTCCTCCTCCTCAGGAGATGTGTACCTCTGCAGCATTAGTTAGGCATTGGGTAGCTGAGGGACCCCTTCGGCAAGGTTCCCTCCCTCTGCCCTCGCACCCGAGTGCCTGAAGCACCAGTCATGCTCCTTTCTATTTGCTCTCCTTCTAGGTTGTTGACCTTCATATTTCTAACTGCAGAATTCTCTCTGCTTCAATGGGGTGGCAGAGGCTATCCCCGAGACTAACGTTGCGCAGTCTGTCAATACCGGGTTTGCCTGGAATATGCAGGCTGCGTGTTCATGTCCTCCAGTGCTATGGAAGACATGGATTTCCTGGTCAAGTTTTCCAACCAATAAGTTGTTGTGCAACAAATGGGTACCAACACATTCAAATATCTTGAAATAGAAATGAAACCTGCTCAGTTTAGCTTGGATCCCCAATTGCTATGGGTGTTTAACTGCCAGAGAAGAACCAACACTTATTCACAGGCTGTGCTTAAAGTTTCCTACTAGCAGGCTTCAAACTACTTCCAACTTCTTACACAACCTCCCTGGATTGTTCTGCAAAGGAAATGGATATTGAAATCACTGAAGCAGGGATTACTCTCTAACACACCCTCTAATCCAGCAGCTCTGGATGCTGGAGGAGTAAGAGGAACGTGTTGCACAACAGGTTCTCCTTAGCTGGCATCTCCCCTTTTGCCACTGTTGGAGACAGAATTCTGGACTAGATGGACCATTGGGCACGTCTTATATTTATTTCTTACACTCCCTTCTGTCCACTGATTTAGGTGAGCTTGATTATCCATGTAGGTGAGAAGCCTAATATGGAGAGGCTAAAGAGTCTGAAGATTAGGTTTCTTGCCTGCAGTTTTGAAATCTTCAGAGCTGCTGTAATTGTTATGGCTACTTACTCTTGTGAATGTTTTTTGCATAGGCACATGAAAATAAAAGGAAAACATAATATGATCCCAAATAATGTATATTAAATATATACTATCTACCCCACAACACATACAACCTTGTTCACTGCAATAAGACAGTACCTTCATTGGTGATCTGCCAGCAGGAGAAGGGGAAACGGATGCTATGTGTCTTGCTGGTGATGCTGTAAAGTCAGAAAGATTTCAGTGCACTCTTGGCATTACAACTTTCACTAAGAAATCTTTTTAAGTGGATGGGAGATCATTCTATACACAAGCATTATCTCTGGTTCCCTCTAGGTACTTGTCTGATGGCTGCAAATATTTTTAGAGATTTTGTTTATTTTACTTTTTTCTCAGGATTATCTTGCAGTACAACCAATGAAGTATAAGAAATTTCTGCATCCATCTTCTCTGACAAATTTTATACCACTGTAAATTGGTTTATATCCTACCAAATGATAACAGGATTCAAAAAAGTCAGTATAATAACTTTTCCCCTCCTCTTTTTCTTCTTCTCTTAAGAAATATGTATTTGTATGTCAAATAAGAAAAAAGACAATACATAATGTAATTACATCAAACATTTACCTGCAAATATACTGCAAACATGCCTGGACATAATTTGAGGCATAAGTCTAAAACACCAAAAGCATCTTCACTCCCTTGAGAACAATTATATTTATAGTATCACTTAAGCAGCCTTTCCTTTAAATAGAAATTAATCTTTTGAAAGGCAAATTGGTTACAGTAACAGAACTCATGTACTTCCATGATTGCTGTGCATTTTCTGGCCAGTAAGATTCTTTGTAGTTAATGATCATTTCTGATTGCTAACCTCCAATTATCATAAATTCAAAAGATTAAATTTGATCATCCTCCCTAGTACCAGCATGAACTGTCTGAAACTACTCAGTCATTAAGTGAAGGGGCTGAGTATTGGAAACACAATGCTAGAGAGAACATTAAGGAGATGAAAATACCTGTGGAGGCAGTTCTACAGACTTCCATGTAAGTAATCAAATAATAAATTAACCTGCCCAAGAAGTTAAACATTAATCAGAGTGGAAAGAATCTAAGCCCTCAAGTAAATAATTTTTTTACTGGACCTTAGCCTGAAACGTCCATTAACTCACCAGTCTGTGCAGGTCTTGGTGGTACAGGAGGAGATATAAGCTTTCCACTTTCTGATGTGTTTCTGGCTTCCTTCCCACTGTCCAGGCTCCAGCTGCTGGGGGTGGTGTTTACAGCTGGAAGAGAATGAAAAAGCCGAAATAGGCATCAACACTTCTAGCTCTCTGACTTGCCTTTACCCATGAAGATAAAAATACAGAGAGTGAAATCGTTAAACAACTTAACAAGCATGCCTGAAAAGCTCTCATGATTACATCAGCATTTGAAAAGCTCTTAAATAATGGCTGTCAGTCTTCTGGTTGCCTGATGTATGCATCTGGCCCTTAGGTCAGTTTGCGATTGTATAGCAGTTGGGACCATCAACAACAGTAGCAGCTGAGATAGCACTCTGGTGCACTGCAAATCCAGCCACAAAGGGGGAGATAAGCTTGAAGCCTGTTAATATAATCAGTTTATCTTTGCACCAGACTCCTATTTAAAGGTTTCTAGGCAGACGGGAACAGACTATTCATAAACCGTTGCCATTAACTCATTTTATGTACAGAAGAGACTAGAGAAAAGAACTCGACAAATTCCAATCAACCTCCCTCAGAAAGCTTTCAGGGCTAACAGTCTTTTGTTGCCTACATAGGCTACAAATTCAGAATTGAAAGAAGGTGGAAAGAAGGGCACAAATGGAGGGAGTAAAAATTGAAAGAAATGAAGATGTCTGGGGGAAAAAAAAAAATCAAATGAAAAAATTATTGTGGACTAAGAAAATTTATATGCACTGTTTGTAGCCATGGTCGAGGATCTCTGCTTGATCATGTAAACTGACTTATCACCTTGACATGTATAAAATTAGCTGTTGTATTTGCCTGTGTGACTTCTATAAAGTCATAGAATTTGATAATTGAATGATCCCATAAGGCCTGGAACAGCTTCCTTAATAGAACTGGATTATCTCATCTTATCAAGGAGCCCCCAATATTGGAAAGAAGTCAAATAGACAGAAAGACAGGGCATTTAACATGGACAGGACAAAAGCTAACTTAAACCCCACAATTTTTCTTACCCGTCCTGTAAAAAAGTAGAAAAAACTACTTCAAACCTCCCTCCTTCCCCCCCCAAAACCCCCACCAAAAAAACCCCCCACCTTCAAAGCCTCAAACCTCTTGCCTTGCCAGGACAGTTTCCTTCTTGTCTGCTTATTACATAGTTGTGAGTGGGGAACCACATGCAAGGACTCTCTGCTCATTTAGATGAAGTGAAAAGCAAAATATTGTTGCTAACTGATGGTATCAATTATTGCTATTATAGCAACACCAAGGGCTCTCAGAAGGACTGGAATCCCACAATACCAGTATATACCAGACTTAATACAAAAAGTACAGTACAAATAATATTTTTTCATATCTGTAACAATATTTTTACAGGTAATTGCACATTAGCTGACCCTGAAAACAGTGCACAGAATAATCTATTTTCTAGAGGATCACTTTGCTTTTTTACTGCCAAAATATGCAATACATTGTTTGCTTTTTATTGTAGGCTGTCACCTAGCAGTATGGTTTTGCCCTCATCTGGTTGGCGCCAGACCTGGGTACTTCAAATGCCTGAACCTCTTCACAAGCCATTTTTTCTTTTAAGTCATCCAAGCAGTCAGTTCTTTGGACTGCTAAAGTCTCCAGGAGAGAATATTTTATTTTAACAATTCTGTAATGTACTTGGCTGCATAGGCCAGTGGAAAAGTTTTGCCATTTCCATGTTAAATTATTTCATATGTTTTTCAGCCCTGTGAAAAATTCCGCACTTGAGCTTTCATAAAAACTTGGACACAGAAATACTTATAAAAATCAGCTCTTCTTGATGAAAATCTGATTCCTGGTCCGTTCTTGTTACAGTATGTTCTTAAAATATTTATTTTCAATACACCTGTTTTACTGTATCCTTTATTCAGGGAACCACAAAGGGCAGTACATAATGAAATGATGGAGCATATTACGGATGCAGAGCACATAATGAAATCTTGGCACAATAACTGTGCCAACAATACTGAATTTCCCCAGGTACAAAATTGTAAAAGGCAATATTTTGCCTATGGAAATTCATAGGTTTCTCATTTACTCTAATTAAACCCCCCCCCCCCAAAACCACAAATTGATCTTTTCTCTTCCATCAAAGCATAACCAAAAGCACAGTGACTTATATTTGGTAAAGCAGACTTGAAGGTATCAAACTTTAGGACTCTATCTATCTCTTAACTTCTCTCTGCCCCATTCTCCAGAAGTTAATCTCCAGGGTTCATCACCCCATACGTCTCTCTTGAGGAGCAGAAAGGACAGCTCTCACAGGCAGCCTGCTGCACCTGCTGCAACCTGCTGCTCCATCACCCCTTCCTGCAAACTTCTGGGCCCTTCTGAGTGCAACACTCAGTTCAAACAAACACCATGTTCCCCCCTTTTTGGCAAAATGTTTTGAAACTTGGAATGTTAGCGTAATTTAGTTAGTTAGAAAGTTTTGAAACTTGGAGATGACAATATACGCTCAAAAGAATTAGCATTCTACAGGAATGACAGATTAATTATATTTTCATTGCTTCCAAGATTAGCATGCTGCAGCATTTCCACTCACCTTTGTCGGGGCCGGGCAGACTGGAATCACTTCGTGGCAAAGCACCATCTCCAATGTGATTAAACAGCATTCTCTGTAAACGGAGAACCGCAGAGTTTATGCATAGCTGCTGTTGTATTTCAGTAGCCTTTAAGAAAACAAATATCTTTTTGGTATTATCCCCACCACACAGGTCTACTTTGGAGGTAGAGTGATAAACATCACCTAAGAACATAAATAGTTTAACAAAAATATGTGTATACAAATAGGGAGTAGACTATTTTTCTGAAAACTGTACACACTGGAATCAGAAGGACGGTTATTACGTACTGAGTTCTGACAGTTTCCAGCTCCCTAAAAAGCAAAATAAGGCTCATTCCTCAAGTGGTATCTTGATAGATTACTAAACAAGTGCAGGGATAGATTTGCCATAATTTCATTGCAGAAACAGGATCTGAACAAGGTGTAATGTTTGACAATGTTCCAGTTATGGCTGTCATGTTAGAAGAGCATTGTGTATTATTTCCAACCCTGACTTTTTTGGTAGCAGCATTCTTACTGCTCTTGTGGATAAGAGCTGACCCATAAAGTGTGTTTGTCTTTCCTTTTCTGAATATTCATTTTTTTTAAAAATCACAGTAAATTTATGAAACAATTTTAAAATGCCAGTAGTTATTTTTTTAGGCAGCATTCAAATAATCCGTGGGTCACTAGTTTATCTTGATAACAGATGTAAACAGTACACAGTTAATCCTGCAAGTAATTCATATGTGCTTTCCAAAGGAAATGAGAACAGATAAACTTTACTTTTTTTTTTCCTTCCCTTTTTTTTTTTTTAAAGCAAGATCAGACAATCAGTGACATCTAAATCAAATCAAATGCTATTCTTGTATCTCCTTCCAGTGTTCAGAGGACCATGCCGAGTCAGCGAGGCACTATGCTGTGGTTCCACAAGATGGCAAGCCTAGCTGCAAAGTAATCATCACTGATCTAACATGTTGCAGCTCCATGTTACAAAGTGAGGAACAAATACTTGGCCAATTCAACTTGACTTAAGACATCTCATAGATGCTTTGGTAGACTTTGAGCTACACTAGGTTTGCCTGTCTATGCTGTACTAGAGTCATACTGGATCAGGTAAGACCTGTTTTCCTGGAGTTACCATTAAATTGAGGTGGTGTAACTACAGGTGTACTCTAATGTGACAGAAAATGCGATCATATGTTCCTGCTTGGTCTGGAATGAATGTTCACTGCCTAGTGAGTCTGCAGTGCACTAGGATCTGGGGGGCAAGTGTTGAAGACTGTTTTGTATTGTGAAAGTAAAGAGCAAAGGCTGAAAAAGCAACTGAAATTGGAGGATATAGAGACAAAAGCTAAATGAAACACAGAGAAACGAGGACATACTAAAATAATGAAATATAAAACCATATGGAAGAACAAGAGCAATCACAGGATGTTTAATGAGATGCAAAAAACCCCCCAAAATGTGAAACCTAAAAAGCTCCATTAGGAAGAATAATAGTGCAGAAACTAAGAAGGCTTGTTGACCAGTCAATGACAGCAGGCATTCCTCTTCAGAGTATGGAAAGAGCTGGAGAGACACTGTACAATCGCTCAGCCAGAGATCAAAAAGCAAGCACAAATGGATGTTGACTGAAAACAGCTGTACATAGATAACCTTGAGCATCAATTTCAATGAGGGAAGCAGATGCAGTACTGCTGTGGTCTTGTTCTATGAAGTCCATCAAACTTCCTTAAATGAGGTAGCTATGGCCTGAAAGGACTTAAAGTGCAGGAATTTGCCTGTGTATCTCATCTTTCCTGGTTGAAAAACTATTGTGAAAATTGCATTCATTAAGCCGTAACAAAGATGTTCATAAATGGGTGGTCCTTTCTCATTAACTTAGTGTGAAGCTCCAGCCAAGACTGTTGAAGTTAACTGGTGTTAGAATAAAAATAGAGAGGACAAGAAACAGTTTGAGCATCTAAATTCTAATGAGAATTGCAGGTATCTCTAAGATATCTCCCTACAATTGTCCTGAGGATTTCTTTTCCCCTTCTTAATCAGAAGGCAGAGAAGCAGAATTTTGTTTCTGATCACAGTCCATTTTTACTGCTCAGGGAATAGAGCACCAGAGAAAGAAATTGCACCTTTCCCCAGAAAGATATATCCTCATTTATGGTTATGAGGGCAGAAAGAAACTGTCAGACCTTTTCACCTTGGAAACATACTTCACTGTAGGAGCAAGTTCATTTTCTACTTACCCTCTCTTGGGACACTGAGGGTAGAGACAGATTGGGAGATTTTCCTGACGGGCGAGTCTCAGAGAGAGTGGAGACTGGGCCTATGAGCTCCTCAGCCTCCCTTATCGAATCTCGGGTAGAGTGGGGAATAGAAGTCGCATTCCACTTGGCAAAGCAAGAGTTTGCAGTCTGGGAGCAAAAATGGGAAAATTTTTTCTTTGCGGCAAACCGTAAAACTGCTTTATTTAAACAACATCTCCTGGTCTTTCCTGTATGCTGGTTTGGTTCCACTACCACTGAGAAAGTGCCCAGTAGATATATCAGTAAGTAGTTCCCGAGAACTGCCATTAAGTCTGGCTAAGCTTCAGTATTACTTCTTAAGCCCTCAGGTAACAGCATGAGGACTTAAACAGAAAAGAGAAAAATTAAATCAAGAGCCAATTCAATAACTGAAGAAGAAAGGGACAAGAATACAACTAATGAGAAACCAACAAATCATTTATAAAATAAATGATCCTGGACTACCAAGTTGTTTTTTTATCACAGGCAAAATTTCTGGTGGAAATGAGAGTGCTGAGAGGAGGGCCTTTCACACTGTACTTATGCTTTCGTCTTTCTCAGCTTCAGCAAGAGGTGCATTGTGTGATGGCACAGATTAAAACAGCAACTGTGTTAAAGGAAAGCACTTTAGGAAAGTAGGTCCGTTAAGAAGAAAAGATGAAATAAGGATTCAAAATTGGCCAGCTCACCAAGCTCATTTTGCATTTCAGGTAACTCAAAAGATACAAATTTCATACAGACCTACGTAATAGTAATTTTAAGGTAAGAACTCAACTCATTCTTTTCTCTGGAGTAACAAAATATCTATCCTTCTTTTCTGAAACTACATTGAAAAATATGAATTGCCACATGGAGTGGGTTATCTCACAGTGGCTAGGATTAGCCATTTCAGAAGAAATAAAGGGGAGGTCAACATGGACAACTGCTGTGATAACAGTTTTTCTTTCTTTCTTCTTCCCTAGATGTGAACAAATGCTGCTGTTTCACACAAGCGGGCTGTCATCTGGTAAGTCTTTGCATCTCTCTCTCACTGCAGTGAGTAAATATAAAAACCAGATCTAAACCTAGACAAAGCAAGCAGAAATGTGATCAAGCACTGTGTATTCTATTCACATCTCTTTCATGTAAAATATTTTAGAGTATTTGCTTATAAAAACAAAAAAACCCTTGAAAATTAACAGCAATGAGCAGACACTGAATCTGCTCAAGTTCAACAAGCGCTTTTATCGTCTTCTTAGCTACTTGTGTTCAGAGGCCTCCCAACAAGCTTCCTACCTGCGACGTTTCCAAAGGAGTAGGGTAGATGGCACTGCAGGGCCTCTCTCTGGGGGACAAGCAAGAGTTTTCTCGGGAATGCTTATGTTTGTCAGACAACAGAGGAGAGGCTAGAATATAAACGTGTCAAGTGATTAAATTCATGCAGTGAAACTCAGACATTTCAATTCTACACTTATGACAAAGAAATCCTCTGCCCCAGTAATTTGTATTCCTCAAACAATTGACTACATTTGATGTCTGACAAGTGATATCATGCTGAAATCCAGCTTTATAATGTATCAAAAAACATTTAATTTGGTTTACAATGGGAGACAAGCACTGACCTCTGGCACTGGATGGAGCAGAACTGGTCACATTAGGTGAAGCAGAATGAGTAGAACTCAGGCTTGAGGTAGACGGACTAGGCTGTGTATAGAAGAGATGCTGTTGTTACCACATCACACTTACTGGTTTGGAAAACAAAAATTTATAACATACTTTTCACTAAAACAAAGACCTTTTAATTTGTTAGGCTGGCTTCTCAGTATTTCAAAATAGCGAACCAGTATAAAAAGCATTAATATAACTACAAAAAGATGCAGTAAAATAGGAAATAAATAGAAATGTAATTAATATATTAAAATAATTACATCACAACTGTGACAATGGGACAGAAAAGTCTATGTAAGGTCAGATGACTTCACATCAGTGTATTGCTGCTTATTACTTTTGTAAAAAATTCATGCTCTAAGTTAAAGAAGGAGAAACAGTTACATTAAAATTGTTCTTTCTAAGTTAAGGAGGTTAACAGCCCATTTAAAGATGTGTTTTTTAAAAGAAGTATCAGCAATAACTTTGAGATTTCTGAATGAAATAATAGAAGCATTAGTTTAGTAAATAGCCTTGTAAGAAAGATTCTGTTTAGTTTGAAGAATGACAATAATTTGTACCTGCATGTTAAAAACTTCATCGGAGCTTTCCGATTGCCCAGTGATATTGCTGACTTCAGCAGAAGCTTGGGATGACAGTGATGAGGATGAATACCGATTGACAGCTGGGTAACTCAGGGGACTATTATAAGAACAATGAAATACAAAATGGTTAACTCTAGTTGCCAGTCATATTTTTTCATGTGAAAACAGCACGTGTTTATTAAACTCCACAGTTTAATTTGGATTTATTAGTTGAGGTTGGGAAAGAGAGAGAAAGAGAGAGAGAGAGAATATATATATCAGCTATTCGTGACTGAAGATATTTCAGGTGGACCACAAGAGGAAGCGTGCACACAATAGAAGTATTTTATGGGTCACCTTCCTTGAGTAACAAACTCTATCAGTTTCTAGTAATTTAACTTGCCTGCGTCGTGGTATTACCCTGGCACCATCAGGGCTCATAGAAACAGGTATTGAATTTCGGCATACACGAGGACTTCCATTTGGGAAATGAACAGGGCTAGCTTGTACACAGGCAGAAAATTCCTGGCGAGTTGTTAAAAGAAGATTAATTAAAATGAACATAATATCATTAAGCATTTTCTAAGATACAGGTAGTCACTTGAATAGTTATATCTGCATTTTGGATCAGCTTCATCATTAGTAAGAAAAATATTTTAACTTTTTGCTGATGATACTTTCCCTTTAGTAAAATGTGACTATTTTTCTCTGCACTGTATGGAAAGTTTATTAACTTTCTCTTCGCTTTGTGGTACTGTAAGAATGCTACAAGTTGTAATGTGGACAAACAACCAAAAGATGTCACTATTCGTTGCTTAGGAAAATTAAACAACCCTTACTGCAGCTAAATGGTCTCCTGGTTTATCCACGCACCTGCTCACGTACCTGTATTCCCAAGCTTGACTTCATCACAAAGAACTGATCCACCAGCTTTTTGTGCAACGGCCTCATGTCCTGCGGCACCACCTTCTCGTGCACTGCCAAGCCAAATTCTAGAATCTGGGCCTGCAGAAGAGACAGAAGGAAAGAGGAGAAAAATATATTTTTGATCCATTTTCTTTAAGCTTTCATCATCGATTAGGATACTAATCAAAAAAATCCAACAAAATGCATGTTGTATTAAAAGCATCTAAATCCCTGACAGACCTGTAATCAAACAAGGCCTAAGACCAAAACCAGTAATACATAAGAGGATTTATGCCTCTTTCCATTTTACTATTCAACTTTCCCAAAGATTAGGCCTATGTGAATTCAATTCTAATGTAAGAAACCACTATGAATAACATAGTGAAAAATCTGGCTAAATGGCAACTTTACAAACGAGCAGTTCTAAACCCTAAATAAAAGCAGTTTTCTACAAGAACAATTATAAAAAGCATGGAACAACAGCAATGGCCACATGCACCAGAGACCCTATAATATCTTTTCAATGAAGTCCATGGTTCCCTATCCTCTTCCAACTCCCCAGAGACCTCAGTAAGTGGTGGCTTTATGTATATTCTTGATGCAAGGCATGACAGGCTTCAGAATAACATTGCTAAAACTCTAATCTTGCTCAAATTTGGTCACAGGCATTTAAAATACTGAACTGGTTACATAAGGAATCAGATAAACTCAAATTTGAAAACAAAATAGCTACACTATGCTGTAATATCTTTGGATGAGAGCTACTAGCTGACGTTTTCAGGCAGCCTGTGAGCGGGCACACAGCTGCGCAGCTTCACCGACCCGAGGTCAGGACTGCAGCACATCCACCCGCACACAGAGCCATCCCGCCCCTTCTGAATGCTCCACGTTTTCTGTGAAATCATCTCTGGGTGCCAGACAGGGTTTAACTGCTATCACTTGGAATTCACATTTTTGTCATAGGAAGTTATTAACTCCAATTTTAAATTGTAAGGGTTCGTGAGATTAACTATAGCTTGAAAAAAAGGAAACTGCAATGTAAATTACTATACATTATCTAAATGAAATTAAAGTGAGCTCAGTGAACCTGTTCTGATTTATACTGTCTGAGGATCTGTCCCTTCGGCTTATCTGACCAAAAGATACCACAATGCTGATGAAAAATGGAATTTCCATCTTGCCAAATTCCAATACTCTGACCTCTTTATCCCAAGCTGTCAATAAAGTTTGAAATTTCAACATGCTGCATAGAACAAAGACAGATAAATGTCAGTTAAAAAAGCTGAAATACTTAGTAACATCATTTGATGTTATGGAAATAATTAATGGAATTGGATGAAAATAATTTATTTCAGCATTTCCAAATGGAGACACTTCATATTTGAGGCTGGTAGGCCATTGTTTTATAAATAAATGAAGAAATAATACAAAAATCATATAATGCATAGAATATTCACCTGTTTAATTTAATCACTTGGTGTTTCTTTTACTGCCTACCTACTTTGGCAATTATTATTAGATGTCTTCCACTGTAATAAGATTTTTCAGGTTTTTTTGCTCTTATGCTAAACCTTGTAGTGAAAATGTTTGTTCTGTAGTATTGGTAAAATATGTCATACAAATACTTGCTGAAGCCATCAAACGTTTCAATGAGATAATGTTTATTCTGTAGTAGTGGTAAAATATGTTGTGCAAATATTTGCGTATAAGCATCACAAGAAAAGAACTTGCCTCTCATTCAACCTTTAATTTAAAATAGTTTGAAGTGATTAAGATGATGATGAAAAGGACTAGGGAAAAAATATTAACATGACCCAGAAACCTGCTTGCATAGGAAGTTGCTGTCTACTTGGAATCTAATTCAGAAGATATTGAAGACCACTGGGCAATTATTAACCTCTCAAATTTTATATTTTATTTTGGGACACTTTTAGCTAGAACAGCTGAGCAGGCCACCTAGTCAGTCTTTTCCCCACTTTACCTGCTCAAGCATCAGATCTCTCAAACGTGTGATCTTCTCTCCATCCTCTGGATGGTTCAAGATGTATTCTTTGACAAAGAATGCCTAAGCAGAATAAAATCACACAGTAACATAAAGTCAGTAAAAACACATCACTTCTTTTTTAAACAAGTTTCTAGATGATATTTTTGAAACAAAAGCTCATTTCTACTGCAACAGAGGATAATAAATGCTAAATAATTAATTATTCACATATGCATTGGTGGAGACTATGGGCAAATAAAATGTAGCCACTCTTGAGTGGAATTTACCAGTTGTTCAATATCCAGGACAGATCCTGAATCAAATTTGGAAACCTGCAAAGCAGAGTTGAAACCAAACACAGGTAACCTGAACTAAGTATCTCTTCCTGATTAATTGTGACATAGGCATTTCAAATAATTATGAAGAGTTAGATTTTCCTGTCTTTTCATACTAGGAGCTTCATTATCCCTTAAATATAAAGATATCTTAAGAACACTCTGTGATTCTATGCTATTATATGTATTGGAGCTGTGACATTATCTTCTTATTCACTCTTAATATAAATAATGTTTTAAAGAACACACAGTGTCATTGATGTCAAAAAGCCACACTTTTCACTTCAGGAGCATCTGACCAACATCCAGGCGTGTTCACGAGCTTACAGGACTTTCCACCCCATCTCCAATGCTCAAATTGTACCAGCTATAGTACCCCGAAGTCATTTTACCCACCAGCAATGGCCTGGACAGCACTCCCCTGTTTGTTCATGATTGCATCTTTCTTAACGTAGCACCTATCCTACCCTGCAAGGGGATTATATTGAATTTACAACAAGTCTTGACACTATTCTGTAAAGAAAATGCCCAGCTGCTCAGTTGAGAGATTTCTAGACCTCAAAAATCCACTTGTCACAAAAAATGTCTGTATGCATACCTATGCATACACATGTTTTTCTATCCCTAGAGTTGAGAGGATAATAGTGGCTGCTCTGTGCTGTTTTCCTTTTGCACCTGTCTTAGCCTTTCCATCACATACTTCTTACAAGGTTCTCCTTCCAACTTTAGCTGTTAAAATCTTTGCTATGCAGAATTGTTAGAAAATATGGGGAGCAGTGGAGCTGGAGATAAATATACCCCTTCCTCCGATTCAGTTCCAAAATTTCATGCTGTGACAACCCGTAACAAGGAAGTGCTGAGACCTGTCTAGAAAATGCTGATACAGTAATGAAGAACATTTATTTCACATGGTCCTTTCACCGCAGATAAGTAGACTTATAAGAATTCATGTTTAAATTGTTAAAAGGAACCCTCTGATACTTGCTAAAATCCCAAATCCCGAACTGCTGCCAGATGATGGTTTTTTTCCCTCAGCTACAAGCTTAATGTTCTTTCAATATCAAGCAGGTGGTGTCCCAGTGGTTTTGGGCTGAGATTTATACAGATCTGTAATCTGAGTCAGAGATGTAATAATCTAACTTCAAACAAAATCACCAGTACTTTAGGAAAAAAAAAAAAACACTAAACAGAATTTGACTAAATCCAGTAACATTCCTGGTTTCCAATAGTTAATCATGAAAGTGCCTCTACTCTTCTGGCACATGTAAAGGAGCTAAAAGAAATGTAAGTTATAGCACAAATTGCAGCTTGAGAGGTGTTACTGGGCGCAAAACACGCTCTTCCAGCAGTGTTCAGAAAAATTAAAAAAAAATAAAAAATCAGTGGTTCAGTCTACAGCCATTTTTTAGCACACAGGAAGGTGCTGCATAATAGCTATTACTTCTGTAGATTTTCCTGGAATCTGTTCCTGTATTGAAACCAGTGAAAGTGTAGCTTTAACACCTGCAATACTGGCCAAAGTGCTGAATAATTAGAGATAGCTGCTTTTTATCCCATCAGGAGAAGGGGGGAAAAAAAAAGGGGGGGGGGGGGGGCAGGCAGAATCAAGCAGGTAGCAGCTGGCCAAAGGACGTTATTTGCGGGTCTTACACTTCTTAAAGCTTGGAAGTTGCCCAAAAGAAAGGAGGATATATGTAAAGACATGGTCATGCTTACATCAAGACCACAAGCTCCAAGACTGACTGAGTTTTGAGCTTTGTACAGGGCAGAAGGCAAAAGCAAGTGAAACAGCTAGGCAGAGAAAAGCATTTACAGAGGAGAGTAAAAGGAGAAGTAGCAAAACAGCAGGAAGACGTAAAGACTGAAAAAGGGACACTCAAAGAGAATGAGAGTGAAATAAAAAAAAACAAACAACCAAATCTCACAACTATTGCTATCAGTTTTGGTGTTGGTGCAAAGTTCTATTTTAGATATATAGCAAGAGAGAGAAGGAGAGGACAGAAGGGAATCAAAACACGAAGACTGTCTAGGAGATCGAGAATTGCAGCTAAGAACACAATAAGAAAGGAGCAAGCTAGAACCTTTAATATGCTCATGAAGAATGGAAAGCTATGCAGAGACACCGAGCGAGCTCTGACACTGGTAATTCAAACCAGACATAGCTCTGACATGACTGTGTTTCTCAAGGGACTCCCTTCTGGCGCTTTACTATGCTAAACAGTTTTGTTGTTGTTGTTTAAAGGCAGCTGGGAAACATCAAACATGATACCGCTTTGCTTTAGTCTCACAATTTTCATAACGTTGCAGTTTTGATGACAGATTCTAACACTATAGCAGACTCAATTTCTTGTAGTTGAATTTAGATACAGTTTTATAAAATTTAACACTGTTGAGTGAACACCGAATCTTGCAGACTTTGAGACAAGTGGACAGAATGTTATTCAACTTGACATTTTCAATGGAAAATGAACAACCAGCAGACTCAAGTATTTCATAAGACTATTAGGAAAAAGAGGAAGATCAAGCTGGTCTGAAAAAAAAAAAATCCTTTCTTTCTTTCTACTGCAGTTTCAAAATTTCACAGAACTTTGCAGAAATACAGCATCCCAAACATTTAAGGTTCTCCTAAGGTGATTCAGAGATGATAATAATGAGGAACAACTTTTGGGAACAAATCCAGTGTTAGCCATTTCTTAATTATATGTATTAATTCTTACTAGATTTTTCTGGAAAATAGCTTTCCTTAAAAACTGGGAGAAGAGAAAGAAGAAGGATCTAGAAAAATATGATTCTTCAAGATAAGAAATTTCTTGTTAAGAATTTTGTGTGTATATATATATTTTAAAATTAGAATGTCAGCACACAAAAGTAAATTTGCTAGTCAGCCAGAAGTAGCTCCTGACCTAGAAGGGCAGGGGGAAGGGAATATGTTATAATAATACAGTTACAATTGACTATTTCATTAAAAATCCCCAAACAAACCACTAAAGAATGCAAGGTAATTGTGAATCGACTCATCACTAGCATAAGTTTATGGGACTATCTGCAGCAAAACGCTTGTTTCAATAAAGCTATACATATTTAACATCACATATTTAACAGCACCCAAAACTGCAATATAGGTATAATTGAAACTATTATTGATATAGTACTTTCTGTCCTCAATTCATACAGAGGAGCTGCATCTGTACAGAGAAAGAAATCAGTAAGAAAATGTCTTATAACAGATTTTTAATAAACAAAATAAATTGCTTACGTCTTGGTATCTAGCAACTCCACCATTAACTGCTGCATCAATGACCCCATTTAGACACATTGTGAGAGGGTTAATATTTTGCATCTGTCGAGTTTGACACTGGCTAATCAGTGTCCTCAGCTGCTGGTTCTTATTTTCTAAGACTTCAATAGCATTCTCAAGGGGACTCATTTCCACCTGAAAGAGGAGTGAGGAACATTGCAAACATACTTAATCTTCAGTTGAACAATGAAATATATTAAAGGTAATTTTTGGTATCTTAAAAGAAAACTGTTATTTTGTGTTCTAGAGTATTGGGGCAGAAAAAGTTCTCACCTGGGCTACACTCTGAGTGTACACTCTGAGCACAGAGAGAATTAATTGTATCACATAATCAAGGACCAAAATAAACAATGCTCCCTCTCTTGTAGATTCATTACCTGACCTTGACAGATACTCAGCCCTTGCTGCAAAACACTCACACACTTCAACCTGTGGTGGAACTGTTGGAATTCAGGGCTAAGCTGTCCTTGGTAACTTTACCTAAATTGGGCTTGGGGTCAGAGAGAGCTTCACCATGCTTAAGGGCACACAGCAGAGCTTAAGTATTGGCGAGCTAGTTCCCCCACACAAAGTGAAGTCAACAACTAGATGTTATGGATGAGGAGTTTGAATGTAAGCTTTGAGCTAAGATGATAATCAAGTTATAGTCAAGGGCAGTCCTTGAGTGGGATGTGCCTGTCCTCTCTAGAGGGTGAGGAAGCTTTTCTCACAGGTAGCATGAACTGCAGGAAAAGCAAAAAGCTAAGTGATGGGAAGAGTACAGGCCTGCAGTTGGCATAATTTACCAAAATATACAAGCACAAATCTGAGTCATGATCTAGTACATACCCAGAAAAAATTATTACAGTTAACTTTTGGAAATGGTTACTATAATGGTAACATGATAGTAAAGTGAGGGTCTTCATATTAAGGCTCATATTAACCTAGTAAGGACTCAGTAGGAGTCAACTAACAAAATTTCTTGTCACACACAATTTTTTGATTTTTACTAAATTTTATTTTTGGTTTTCTACAGGAGAATATGAGGAAGGTGAACAAATGACATTCTGTTGCTATTATAAAATAAAAACACAATAGAGTTTTAGAGAAAATCAATTGTACAATGGTATCTCTATATTTAATGGGACTAATGTAAGACTGGCTTTGACAGGAAGGAAAATAGTTACAGATGTTATACTCCTGGGCTCAACAATTGACCAATTATTTAAAGTCCTTTATATGAGGAGCACTCCTCCAAATACATTTGAAACGTATTTAAGGATTTTTTAAAAAATATAACAACAAGAAAGGAGAAGAAATTACAATGTGTCAGTAACAGATTGCTGCGTTAGACCCTATTCCTACAGGCTCTGTGTAGGCATGCTTCCCTGCCCATGCTGAGATCTGGGAACTTCAACAAGAGCTTTAGGCAGACACAGAGATATACCTACGTGGTGTTCATTACAGTACAGGAACTTGGAGAATGTTCACTTTTCAAGAATAGTGAAAGATATGTTAAGCTATAGATAGTCTAAGTATTAAACGTTACATCATGCTGAGTTTTAAGGAAGTAATTTGCTGATATTAAATGTTGCCTTTGGCTGCCCATTATTGTTCTCAACTTCTTTTTTCCTCAACTGTTTAAATGAATCATAAGGGTGGTTCTTAACAATACTTTTCAAGATAAGAGAAACCAGACAACTCAAAATACTTTGTAAATAATTTTGTTGTAGCCGGCTTGAAAACTTGCTCAAAGAAATTAGATATGGGTAATAAATCTTAAAGTAGTTCATCAAATAAAATATGGATAAGGAAGTAAACCAACCCACAATATGTATTGCAATCAGTCTCATACTCACTACTTCACGTTTTTCCACTTCAAACCAACGAGATATTCCAGGTAAACTCTGCACCAAGATCAGTGTGGTTCTCTCTACCCATAGACTCTACAATATACAAAAGCAATTTGTTTCCTGAATTTGCCTCTACATTTTTCTTAATTATTCCCCATTTTCTTTATGAATACCTTCATTTAAGTAACAGTATACATTAAAAAAAAGTATTAACATCCAAGTTTCTACTGAAATGTCTATCCCAGAAGCCCATTACATTAGCTTTTCTCCTTACTTTCTAGGACCTGCTACTAAGCAGTATTTTCTGCTGATTCTTCACTCTTAAACATGGCATTATTCTATATTATATATTGTCCCCTAATCTCCAAAAGTCACTCACAACTAAATTAGCATTTTAATATTTCCTTTCTGAGATAACATCTGAGAAGAGGGAGAGTTCAGAAGCAGAACAACTTACAGATCACACAGAGTGACCAGCTCTCCTCTGTGAAGTCCTATTTGAGATTCCACAGTGTGTGGCTGAAGGGATACTCAAATGTACTACTGTTAAACACTTTGTGCAAGAGGTTTGTAAAATGACAGATCAACACATAGGATAGCGCTTACACAAAAAATATGTGTAATCTGTACAATTAAACTAAAGCCCTAACCTTTAATTAGAGGACAATAGTGACTTAATTTAGCTAATGTACTAACCTTACAGTTCTTTCCTCTAACTTTACAACAGATTATGATGGGATAATTCTCTTTGTGTGTCTGAATACCAGAATATATTCTGCATCAGGATGTAAGTGTTTCTAGTGGGTCACAATTAAAATTACACCAGAAGTATGTAAGATGAATTTTCAGTGTGACATTTTTATTAGGAAGAGCAGAAGTCATTTACGTATTAAGGAAGGAACTATTGCTCTTCCCTGAGACAATCTCTAATTTCAGAGGTAGTTTTTAGTCTTGATATCACAGGAACAGAACATTATGCTGCAGTTTAGTCAAAACTGTCTCTCCCTTGCTCTAGGGAGAGATAACTTTTGGCAATCCTATCCATACCCCAGATTACTGACTTAACAATGTTTTCCCATCTGCCTTATAAACTTCTCTGGAGGCTGCTCTGCTGTCTCCAGTTCTGCCTTCCATATATCACTGATGCAGAAACAAATGGGCACTTTTTTCTCTCCTATTCCCATATACAACAAGACCTTCCCATCTCCCATATATTTTTCATATTATTTTAATTAAAATGACAAGTGAAATAGTCGAACCTGAGCTACCGTCTCCTCTAGAGAATTTGTTGTACCACACTCGGTTGAATAACACAATAACATGTTTCAATAACACAACTACCGTTGATGTTACAAATAAATCTATAGGTCCAGTAGCTCAGGAAAGGGTACGGTACTTTACCTTGAATTCATTTTCTTTGTCCTTGGTCCCTTTGTGAAATGGCCTGTCATATCGGAATCGCCAGATGTGATTTACTTTGTAAAAGCTCTTGATGTTATTGGGAATGCCGTCTCTCTGCAGGACTTCCTGGTTTTCTGGAATTGGTGCCACTGCATAAATCTGCAAATCTATATGTAAAGAGTTAAGGCTATCCCACTTCATTTAAGTTAGCAAAGCATATTGACTCCTGAAGCATGACAGAAGAAAAACTCTTTAAATTTAAAAAGTGTGTATCATGAAATACTTCTAGACTATTAATGGCTTGGGAAAGGAACCTGAGAGATTTTTTGATGGTTTGGGATTTCTTTGTACTGTTTTGTTGAAAATTTCATATTTATTTTTGAAATAGAGTTACTTACATGGAATAGTACATGGAGTAAAAGGATTTAATCAAATGTATTCTTACACACAATATGTCATGCCATGCTAATATTATGTTGTATTGTAAGAACTTGAATTACTGTAACTTGAACTGATACACCATTATCACAGCAGTGATAGTTCTACAAGTATTTTTGGCTAAAGTAAGAATCTTAATAACCTTCCAAGGAATTTTTAAATAAAACCAACAATTACACAAAAAAATTCCAAACATAATAAGAGTGACTGGGACAAATTGCAGGGGAATTCTCACCTACCATTTATTTCAGTGGAGGCACATTGAGATTGAAATTGGCTATAGGTGTACCTACATTTTTTAAAAGCATGAAAGACGTAACTGCAGTGTATGGGTTTGTGATTATGTGGATACACTGTGCTTCTGCCTGAAAGATGGTCTCATCTGGCTGATTAGCATGTTGCATAGCAATGGCATGTGGGAACTCATTCAACATTCGCTGCTGGAAGGCCTCCAGCCTTTCATAGTCATGTCCTCGGCAAACAAATTCCTTATTCTGAGCAGAATAAGAAAAAAACAAGAGCAAGTTATGTGAAAATAATTGGGTATCATTATATAGATCCAAACACATGGTCTTAAATATAGACTTTCCAGGCAATTTTTACATCATTTTAAGAAGGAAAAAAAAAGAAACAAAAGACAAGAATGAAAATAAGAAATCTGGAAAGAACAGGTTACTTAGAAGAAGGAAATTTTACCATATAAAGTATGTTTTATTGAAAAGTCTGGAAAAATCAATTGATTATACTTAAAGCTTTAATAAAAATCTGAAGGGAGAAATTGTTCTTACTGGATTAAAGTATGTAACTAACAACATATAAAATTGTATAAAATATGTAACAAAAATATAATGCAACAGACAGTTAAGAAAATGAAGTGGGCTGAAAGTCCTTTCCATGAGGAACTAGGAAACTTTGCTTTGAAGTTATACCATTCTGAAGAAAAACAATGCATAAGAAAATGGTAGAATGTATTCAATTTGCCTTATCCTCTAAATTCTTATGAATTATCAGCCTGGGAAATTAAAATTATCCAGTTTTTGCAATATGAAGTAGAAGAATACTCCTGGCTCCAACAGAATTTCTTTTACCTGGATGCCCACTATGAAGTTGCACCATTATTTTCCTGAGATTGTACAACATCAATATAGATACAACACACAACCTACATTAAACATGAGATGCCTGGATTTGGAGTACCCATTGGAACTAGTTACTGACTATAGCGGTGCTGAGGGCTTCCTGTAGCTGTGGACAGCACTTTTTGGTTTGATTCTGCTTGCACATGTTTGAAATACTGAAAAATCTTAACCATTTTTCTAAAAACACTGTTAAATTAATTTCCTTTTAAAATCTATATTAGAAAATTCTAAAAAGTAATTACTAATGTGTTCCTCTTGAAGCAGGTTTAGCTAGAAACAGTTGTTGTCTTTATAGTATCTTGACAACAGAGACAGGAAGCCTGAATTCTGAGAGCCTGGACTTTCATGGGAATTGCTACAAGAAATCAACTAAAATAGGGTTATTGTGCAACTACAAATGTGAAAGCTTTATTCTAAAGCTTTATTCTTTATTCCTTCTATAGCAAACACAGCCAGACCATTTTAAAAAGTTACAAACTGCTTTGCCATAAAAAAATTGAATCAAGTGCAGTAAGTTTTGAGGTGTTCCTTGTTGGTGCTGCAAGCATAAATCTGTGCTGTGTACATTTAACTTGGAAAATGCATAAATACTTCCTCAGCAGATGCATAAGCAGTGAAAGACCTACAGGTCTGAAAGTACTGCACTATTCTGCAACTTTTTCCAGTACTTTTACTTCATCAGTTCATGTATTTTTAGTAATCTAAACATTACATTCTTTCTAATTAACATTTTCAAATTGGTTTATACAGATGTTATATTCAGATGAGTACTAGGTAATATCAAAAACTATGCGCCCATCAGACTCTCTTTGTGCATTGCTTTTAAAGGGGAGAGTTTCATGCCGTATTTATTGTTTGGAATTTGTAATTTTCCCCACCACAAAGGCAAAGAAAAATTAGGCTTTTTAGGCCTCCACCATACAGAGGAGGTTCCTTCATCACTTATTTGAATTAGCATAGGAAGAGGAGCTTGGATTACAATTGCAACGGCTCCATGAATAAGATGGATTCTGTTCTCTTCCCAAGGTGACAGTCAATGCAGCTCAACCACTGCAGACTGCAGAAGAGGGGAACAGGGTAAACACGACTGACATTTTCAAGGGCACTTCAGTAACTCCAGAATCCAAGATTAACGTTCAAGGGTAACTTTATGTATCTTGTCAGCTTTAGTACATTTATAATCAATGAAACTCAGCATGTTGAATTGCTAAGTCATTAAAAAAAAAAAAAAAAAAAAAGGAACTTGGGAATGTAATTACTTAAATGCTAAATTACTGATGTCCCACGGCCAAGGGACTCCTCTTCTGACAGCGTTCTGAGTGACCACCGGCAGAAGCAGAACAGGATAAATGGAACAAACTACCATGAAAAGAAGATGTTGGTTTGTGGAAGAGTATAGTTGCGTGTTTGCCAACATAAATGTGAATATTAAGTTTATGTGGGACTCTGGAAGCCTAGCATTTGTCTTTCCATTAGACAGAACCTTTTCTTAACCCTGAAAACATGAGGATATTTCATTAATTACCACAAAGAACTCCCTGTTTCCCATAGGATAAGAACTTGTATATGGTATGATCAAATTCTCACATAGGAAAAGTGATTATGAATGACAGCATGAATTCTAGAATTACTCCATTCTGTTTATTTTCAATTCACTTACTCTCAAGAAGAATGGGAACTTTTTCCCATAAAATCCAACTCTGAAAAATTCTGGCTCCAAACGCTGTTGATCCATAATTTTATCATACAAAGATGCTTCCATCATCTGGGTGAGATTGATAAGAAATGCAATTAGTCTTTTTTGAAAACATATTTTTACCTTAAGCTGTCACAAAAGGGAGGGTCTTTCAGCACACTGCTCTGGAGTACTGGAATTGTAGTGCACTTCTAAGCAACAATAAGAACATCTAGAAGTCTCTGAATGCATCAGATTAAATAATTATACCTCTTAATGACCTGAAAAATTCCAAGAATTAAAAAATTGCTTTTAAATATGAAGTACCTATATTAAAGAGGTAAAATATTAGATTAATGACAACATGCATAGTTCTTTAATGAAAAATGGAAGTAATAGAAACACAGTTTGAAACATATGACCCAGTAATCTGCTAATCATCCAAACACATGGCAGGAATGTGGTCAGTTTAGGTAGCAAAGTCCAATTTCTATATTCAAAAGAGTTGTGTCCAAATCATACCAGATTCCAATGATTTAAGTGTCTAATGTGAGTTCCTTTAAAAATCTCACAATAGCAATTAACATCGTTTTTTATCAATACATCCTGCTTTTATTTCACTCAAAACACTGACACAAAGTGATCTTAATGTCAAAGTCTCCTTTTTCTGATGGTATTTCAGCAAAGCATTCTCTGTTCGTAAGTTTTTAATACTGTGAAAAACCCCCAGTATTAGCCCTATTTTAGGTAATGCAGACAGCTATTTCATGTGTATATGATATCAATAGCTGCCTAGTTATATTGCTGTGAGAAATCCCCGCACCTCCATTTTTGGATTAACACAGGTGGCACAGATATAGTAGAAGGATATTGCCTAATTCAAACACAAAACATATTAAATACAATTCATTAAACATGCATAAACTAATTATTTTATTCATATGATTATAGTAAGTTTGCTTTTGCTTATAGGATTCTGCCATTGTGATATCTAAATATATATGGAATAAGCAGATCACAAGGAGTACTGCCACATAGCTCTTTGTTGAGAATTTTGCATAATGCTGTTAAGCAGCTCTGGATTAAGTATACTTCAGTCAGTCCTAGCAGCAAGCATCCTACACGTACAGAAAATTTAAAAAGGAAACTGTAATATACAATTGAATCCATCAGAAGCAGAGAAGAAAAGGGAAGACTGAATAATCTTTAAAATATAGTATCAGAAAGAATGAAGGAAGAAACAATGCTTCGAGTTCTAAGAAAAATGAGAGAGAAAGCAGGAAGACTGTATCAGGAAAGATTCATTTTGGCTATGTGATATTAAACAGACCATATTTTTAAGCAGTAAATAAAAAAAATTGCAAAGGTGTACATTGCTTGTTGCAAGCTGTTTGCTCGCAATTACAACTGCAAAGCTATGTTGCTGCTCCTAGGGAAAGACTGCATAGAACATATTCCATGGATAAACCATAGGAAACCCATGAAAGTGAACTTGTAATATAATTTTTCTGCATAAGCATGCACACAGAAGGGGTGCTGTACAGGCACAAACATTGCAAGATCATTTCTTTTCCCATTTTTCTTAAAAAAGCTCACACTCCTTTTTAATAATCTTTATTGTAGAAAAAAAACACAAGCTAAAAAATAAAGTTTGCAAACCAAACCTAAGGACCATTCCATGGCAAATTTAATTTTCTAAGTAATATTTTATAACCCAAACTAAAAAGCTTTTGGATCTCTGATTGATGAAAAGTACTCAGGTACATTACCCTCATCTTGCTGAGGTTTCTGTAGTCATAGTAGCTCTCATACTGTTCTGCAATTTTCCTGCATAAGATAATGCCATTTTCCCAACACTGCAAGCAAGTAAAAGATGTTCAGTAATTTCAAAGCAACTGTTTGACAATTCATGATTTATTAGTCGTCTGTTCTTTCTATACTAAGTCACACTTCCAGTAACTGAAAATACTTGAACATATTGTCCACTAGACATACCAATAGCTGCTGAGTAATACTGATGAATTCTTTGAAGGATAGAAAATATATTTAGAGACTTATTTAATAAAAGATTCTTACAGGACTATCACTGCACAAGCTACAAGTCATTGCAAGAGTGATACACATCCCTTTTAATACTACATGAGAGACTGGTTCAACACAGTTTGATTTTTACATTTTAAAATTGTATTCTTAACATATCCTCCTTAATTCTTGTAGATTGGAAAATATTTTATTGCACCATATAATTTAAACTCTGTAAGCTGACTACAGAATTTTCTGAAAAAAAATGATGATCAACATCAGTTTGATTACATTTTAAAGGCTTACGTGGATATTACCCTAGCTACACAAAACTACAATGAATTGCTTGTTTATCAGCAAGACAAATCATCACACAAAGGTTATATAAAATTTTAGACTACAGGATAATTACATTCGCTTAATTCAGAAACAGCATTCTCAGTGACGACAATCAACTCTGATCACCAAAACCCATTCCTTTTTAGAGATTCTGCAATTGCTATTCTAAAAGACACAACATGATTTAGAAGGTGTAAACATAGTCTTTATAATCCAGAACCCTGAATTTTTTACCTCACTCGGTCACTAAGCTTTATATGGCTCATTTTCACCACCTTTAAAGGGGAGAAATTATACTATCTTTTATAAAGTGCTTTGACAGTTACAAAACGAATTGCTATGCAAGTGCAAATTATTCTTACATGTAAGTGTGGGATTTCTAAGATACAAACACAGGATTAGAAGAAACCTACTGTGTCACTAAGTAAGTGCTTAATCAGACAATGACAAACACTTCCCCTGTATGAGAAAAGATCACAACCCTGGAAGTAATGTCCTAAAATGAATAAGCTATCCATTCCAGATCCACTCAGTAAAATAGGACTATTTTACCTTTCCTCTATCAAAGTTTTGAATGATGGTCAGATGGAGACACTCTTTACGCTGCCACTCTGTTTGCATGGGGTAGTTAAGAAATTCTCTCAGTGGCCGATCAGACCACTCCAACAGCTCATCATACAGCAGGAGCGTGTAGGCAGCCTCTACAAGACAAATTATAGCACAGTACTTATGAACACCAAATGAATAAAACAGCCAAACAAAGTACACAGAAATGTGAATGCTCCTGATGAGATGCACCTTTTTAATGGATAACTGATTTATTTCAAGTATAAGACTTGAAATAAATAAGACTTGAAATAAATAAGTATAAGACTCAAGGTAGTGCTGGTTTTGGACAGAGCTACTATCTACAGCTATAATAAATTCAGCCTACAATTTTCACACACTTTAAAGTAGAGTCACTGGGACCGTTTTCCTGGAGTTTGACAAGACAAAAGGGACAGAGAAATTAAGAAACAATTTCCTGCTTAGCCTTAGTCTTCCCTACTGCTATAGGAGAAACTCTCAATGGTTCTGCTGTCTGAGCAAGGGAACAAGGGCCAGAAGATGAGGAACATCAATAAAGAAAGAGGAAAGAAGGTAGACAGGACTGTAGACACAGTCCAGAAGAGATCACGGCTGGGAAGGAAATGGAGAGGCAGATGAGTGCTTAATAGACTCCATCCTTTCCATAATGGAAATAAATCCCTCATAGCTGAGCCTTAACACTCTACCATAACAAATAATTTAGAAGTACACAGAAAATATAGGTTTTTATTTTTTAAATTTTATTTATTTTTAGGTTTGGAAGGATTAAACCTATTGTTGCTCTCTGGTCAGAGAACTGGGTAGTAATCTTTAGATCATGGTTGTTAGAAATTATCTGGGAATATCAAAATTATTATTATTATTTTTACTTTGATTTAAAGAATTCCTCAGAAATGGTACACTAAAATTAATATGAAACAAATCAATCTATTGCAAAGTCAGACTTCAGCCAATTACGAAACACCAGAATTACTACTGGTTATGACAATTCAGTTTGGCTAACTGTGCATATGCATTATTGTTTTCCAAGTTAGTGTTCACAGTCTATTTTTCCACTCACAGGACCACTTTGCATCAGCTGGTACAAAGATGGGCCACGTTCTGGAGACGTACTGCATTGGAGAAAGAAGTTGCCTACTGGACTTACTTTAGTGCCAGTTTTATATGTTGAACATAAGGCAAAAAATAACTATGAAGTACTACAGCATTTTTTATGCTAAGGTAAGGTTGCCCCAGACAACCATATCCTACTTCTGCCTCTGCCATATGAGTTCCCACAAGACAGGTGACTTAAACCAAACTGTATAGAGTTTTTTTTAACAGTAGTGTTCCTCTTACACATCCAGCTTAAGAACCCGTGGATGAAAACCATCACAGCAGCAGATGTTTGTGGGAGAGTGTGCTTTGAATCCAAATGTTGTAAAATGCTAAGCATGGTACAAAATGATGCTGCACTGCAATACATATGTGCAAGGGAGACGGCTGAAGTTGCACAGACAATCTTAGTTCTGGCATCACACAGCTTTCAGACTGCTTGAGGGGTAACATCCTTTGTCTTAGTTTCAAGCTACAGTTTGGTACTCAAAATGTGCAGCGCATTTATATACCAATTTAAAAAATCCATCAAGTTGATAACAACAAATTGTTCAAAATCATAAGGAAGCAAAAGATAGCAGAGCATAAATACATGTCAGGATAGCTCACTATGACCCTTCCTTTCTAACTTGGTATGCAAGTCCTTTGTTTTAACAGATTTTTGTCTGCCATACCAATATTTTTTCTAAGTTATCATAAATGTATATAGAAGGTTTCTAAAATAAGAATGGCCATACTGGACGAAAAGTCTGTAGGGTCCTTCTACCCAGCATCCTATGTCTGGCAGTGGCCAGCATAACAAATAACATATTGGTGCCTTTGGGAGAGGTCTGTAACTATTGGCTGAGCACCAAAACAGTAAAGAGAGATAAACACAGTTGACTCATGATGTGGGAAATTCAATTTATACAGGAAAGATTAAAAAAACTAAACATTTCTAAGAAGGATAGATACAAAGACAATCTTATTACACTTCTCAGGTGACTGAGGGGACACAAGAGGAACCAGTGCATTAATGTGCTTCAGCCTCAAGAGAGTTATATTTATAGCTGTAACTGAGTGCTGGGTAACGAAAGATTTGAAGCTACGTTTTATATTAAACAGGACTTTTTTTTTTTTTTCTTTTTTTTTTTTAACAGAGGATTATTAGAAACAGTCCTGTAAATCATACTATGAAAGGAGAGAAAAATTATTTTAAGGGCAAGCTGGCTTCATCCCTAGAATAAAACTATGCAGTTAGCAAACTAATAGTGCAACACATAGGAATGCCACTGAAGTAGCAAACTTCTTTTCCTACTTCCATGTACTTTAGATCAGCTGATTTACAAAAGGTCTGTGTGTTGTCACTGATTGAAAAGGCAAGGCAATGGACTACATAAGTCTGTTTTCTAGTGGAAAGACTGTCTCTATCCCAATGCCATGGGTGTGAGACAATCCTTCCTTAAGGCTCTCATGGAAAAAAAAACCCAAACAGACAAACAAAAAATCAGTGGTGGAATCTACCTTGGCAAAGAATGCAAAAATCACACATGTTAATAATAAATACACAGGAACTACAACAAAGTCCTGGAGATAAATTTGGAGCAAAATACTGTTTAAAATAAGAACGGGTGGCAAAGCAAAAAAAATTAGGTTCATATCACTGCTGAAGGTAAACTGGACACATATTGGCAGCCAATATGTAAAGGGAACTCAACATTGCTTAAAGAGTTACTATGATCTGTTATGTAAAATCAGGAAATGAAGAGTTTGGCACAAAAGCCAGCTGTGGCAAAGATACTGCTTGATAATCAAAACTCTCTTGTGACTCCCTCCTGCCAGGTCACATGATGAAATGAAAATCTCTCCTTAATATATCCTGCTATCTAGTCTAGACTTTAAACCCATGAACTGCAAAGGGACTGTGGAAATTCCAAGTGAAGGATCTTTCCTACGGATAGCAGAAAAGCATAAGGAAATTTGCTGTGGCAGTAGGTACCTGTAGTCTGTTTACCAGTGGCCCCCAGACAACTAATCTGCTTTTAAGAAGGAAAAAATTCTGGAGAGATTCTGAACACATGCAGTTGCAATTACAAACACTGGGGAAAAGATGGAGGTATTATAAGGTCAGTTAAATATTTTGGCAACCAAAGATTGTTTAATTTAAAGAGATACTGATTTTATCTTCTCCAGCAATTATTGATGGCATGTAGTTACCCAAATGAAGTGCACTTTATGTTGTATAAACAACCACCATGCACATATCTTCTTATTTCTTCATTTAAAAGATAATGGCCAGCTCTGGCACTAAACTCACATTGAGAAATCCTGGACAACAGTACTGCAAATGTGGTATGTGAAGATTCAGAAAGACATTAGCAAAGCGCTGTACTTGTTACAGGTTTTAGGGTCTCTGTCTCATCGTTGGTAAGTGATATGGGTCTTCCTTTCTTTTATTTTCTTAACCTAAAAGTTAGGTTCTGAAACACAGCTGTGTAGAAACACCACACCAAACAGCTAACCAGCAGCATTACAAAAAAGTATATAGGCTCAGATACTACCAAATGGACTCATAAAAACTTCCTCTAAACTTGAATCCTCCTGTGTGAAGAATGATTGTATCACACACTTATTGCTAGTATGTATCAATATTAGTCATTTACTACATTCAACATGGCACAGCAAGTAGTAGAGTTGTGAAGCTGAAAAGAAAGCCATATTTTGAGAGAGAGATTAATTGCACAAGGAAACTCAGCTGTTGCCGAGGTTGGTATGTTCTGTGCTGAGGATACAGCTTACAGGTTTGCAATAGACTGCAAATCATGGACCAGTCCTAAATATCTTTTTGTAGTTTGCACTCAATTACCTGTGAAGTTTTGTGCTTTCAGATGTAGGTCATACAGCTTATGAATATAGCGAATATACATCTCTTCCTTGTTCAGTTCAGTCTTGTAAAAATTCTGCAATAAAATTGAATTTTGTAATAAAATGTAGTAGTTAATAAATATATGATGGTGGTTACAAACAAAAGACTTCAAACATAATGCTCTAGAAATACCTGCATAGATTTGAAAGTTTTACATGTACAAAGTCATTACACAGAAGTGCAATAATACAGTAAGAAATAGTAAATAGAATAGTAAATTTTCAGCTGACAAGTCAACATGCTTCTGAATTTTTTTTTATTTCATTTCTCATAGAACATAAGAGGAAGAACCTGATAGAACTCTAATCTGACAGTTCTTTCTTCATAAATACTAATCCATCCAAAAAGTGCACCCATATATCCTTACTTAGGCCATTTAACATCTTGCTGAAAGCTGTATGTTGGTTTTAAAATACTGACAGCACTCTGACTTTTGTATTCATATTTTAACAAAATATCTACTGCCCGGTATGTTCTACTCTTCCTTCTGTCATAGCAAAATGCCAGAAGGACTTTAGTAGCTTTACAAAGAACTATGCAGCATAGTAAACAGCACAACCCTGAAGGAAAAACATGATTTCTTCAGCCCTAACTCATGCTGGGAAGTGGTAACTGTTGCATAGATATTGCATTGCATGATTGAAATATACAAAGTTGCACTCTAAAGTGATATCCAGGACAAACTTTCTGAAAGTGGCTAAAGACTTCTGGATATATAACTGCTACTTGTTGTTACATGGATAAAATATGGAATGCAACATCAAAACTCTTAGTTCAAAACATTCATTATTTATTTGCAAGCCCTAAAACAAAGTATGAAAAAGTTATAGGGAGAGGAGCACAACCCTAGAGCACTGTTCACAAGTATTGCCATACTCACTATGGACACGCAGCTAGAGTCCCCCTGCTAGCCATACTTAACATTCAGGGTAATCTGCTTTGGTTAATAAAAATTTATAGGATAGAAGAATCTAGCACTGGTCCTCATTACCAATTAACAATTTCTGTTCTATTATTCAAATCACTTACTATTTTGAACTCTGAGTGGCCAATTTTTTTCCCCTATTGTACAGTATTCTTATTCTGTGCCACTGTTTCCTAAATTGAGTTTGTATCAAAGAGAAAGGTGGGAGGAACATTATGAAAATATAAAAATAAAGATTTTATAGAGAAAGCATTTTTTTAACTGACTTGAGAAAATTACTACATATCAATAGGTCTGTAATGACATGCCTCCTTTAGGCCACCATCTGCTTTTATAACCCAAAGACTTTTCTTTTCCTCCCACAAGGTGTAGATCAGGAAGAGATGCTTCTCTTTAGAAGAGAAAATGAAAAAATATCTGTTTGTATGTTCATTTTTACCCATCTGAAAAAAAGCATTATCTCCAATACAGAATTGCGAGCAAGAAAGCATGAAGATTAAGACGAAGTACGGCACTGAACTGCAGTACTAGACTTCTTGGCTCTAAGCACTAAAGGCTCCAGTACTTGTTACAAGTCTAAACTATACAAATTAACTGGTTCTTCTCTGAAGCTCAGCTCTGACAATGTCCAGTTGGTCTGTAAGGCAGACCACAGCAAGACAACCCAGTCACAGCTCAGGAAGTACATCGTGCTGATAACGGTGTTGTGTGATTTTTCAACAAACTATTTCAAGATATAAAACAGATGTAATCTTCAAAAGGGGACATGATGAAAAAAGTAGACTTCCCTAATCAATAAAGACTTTTTTTCCTAAGAAAAAACAGCTTGAAAACAACATTCAAACAGGCAATGTGGACATGTTCTACTTAAATGGCATGGTGTCATATGCCAGCATAGAGCATCACAGGAAGAGGAAAATGTCCTCTTTCTAAAAAGAAGATATAATTTTAAATTAATAGAACCTGAAATATCAATTAAATATCATACCCCAATGAGGACCAGAGATGCCTGAGAAAAACTCCTCAGTGAGTTACCAGAAGTTATTCAATATACTTTCAATGCTTTTGTACAACTCCGTGATGACAGAGTTCTTTCATTAGAAAGTCAGCTTTCACATTGGAGTTAGGTGATTCTTATGCATAAGGAACTAACTCCATTAGACACCTCTTAAACCAGCTTTTCCAAACAAGCATTACTAATGTGAAACTTACTCCAGATGATCCAGAGGGTGGGGAGAGTAGGAAAAAAGTTCCTACCTTCTCCTTTCATCTAAGTTATTGCTGCTGGTGCATACCCCTTCTGCATATTTCATGATGCAGCATAATGCCAGTTAATTTGATAACTTGGTTAACTTGGACAATTCTATTTTCTAGAAGAACAGCATATACCTCTGTGGCAAAACAACGTAAAAATTATCTTTTCATGCCAACCAGTCCTCTTATCTTTGGAAATCAGAATACCTTCAAAGTAGTGGTGAAAAGTGAAATATCGCTTCCTCCTCTGGACTTCAAATAATTCTAACATTACACATTCCTCTAATTACTCATTGTATGAAATATCTTTTGAGAGAACAACGAGTTCATCCATCATATGGGCAAGCAAATATCTTAAAATTGTGTGCTAATTCTGTAATTGAAATTTCATTTTCAAAATTTAGTATTCATTGTTTCTCTGGTGTGCAAATAGTATTAAGATTTGTCTGGAAATTATTAGGGTATGAAATCTGCCTTAACCTGTGCAAGTCATTGAAAATCCCATTAAAAAGTATTATGGTGTTTTGGGGTTTTTAAATATTTGAATTTTCTTGTTGTGAAAATCTTGGATCATTTGCTAATAATAGTTTAAAAACTCCTTAGTGATAGGATGAAAATAATCCAGGTGCTTTACAGAATTCAGATCATGCCAGATATTCTGACAAAGCCAGCTGCTCTACGGCTATGTAGTAAACATCATCCCTATTTAGAGAGCACTGTTTTCCTACTGAAGAAATCCTTTATTCTCTTATGTATAACTGCTACTTAGAAGTGATACCAAATTGTTTCGCTGACGTCAAAAATGCAGAATTACAAGTCAGCTTATTCTGTTTTTTTCCCTGGCTAAAAATATAGCTTTCCAAAACATTCACCATGAAAATGGAAACTTTCCAAGGTTAACGGAAGTCAACAAACTTGTCAGTGGAAACTGGCCTAGAGCTAAAATGCATCTTGTAAACAGAAATGAAATCATTTCCTTACTACGAATTTGCACTGTTGGTTTGTTATAATGATGATAGCATGACAAGAGGAAGTCTTGAGCAGCATTTCTGGCTCTTCTATTGGGAAGAGAATAGATAGCCTGCAGTCTTCAGAAGATATCCCATATTATATATATGTCATAAGAACCAACTTGTGTCAGTTATTGGGAAAGAAAGGAAACAGAAGAAATCATGTAAGTTTTAATTGGTTTTGGGGAAGGAGGAAAGGCTTGTTTGTTTCTATGAACTCAGAGACCAATGAAACTTGGAAAATACTTTGGTGAAGAAAGTAGGAATCCAGTAGGAAGACACTGAAAACTGCATAAAGCAGTATTAGAGATCTCTCAGAGCCCAACTATAAAATGCCAAGGAAGACTAACTCCCCACTGTATCAATTTCACCCTGAAAAAAAAATCAGTGATCCTAAGTGCAGTATTATTCTGTCAACTTCCACTCAAACTGCATCAAGAAGCAAGGTACCTCCTATTCAAATGTGTGGCTGTATACTAGAAAATGCTCAAGTGAAATCAGAAAGGGAAAGAAAAAGTATACAAACCAAAAGGCTAACAGTGCAGCCAATCTTTTTGCCATCCACTTCTCCCATTTTCATGCAGTCCCTAAAACAGAAAGTAATGAAAGTCAATAGGAATGACATTTATCCTCTTATAGTGTGTCCTGGTTTCGGCTGGGATAGAGTTAATTTTCTTCCTAGCAGCTGGTATAGCACTGTGTTTTGGATTTAGTATGAGAATAATGTTGATAACACGCTGATCTTTTAGTTGTTGCTAAGTAATGTTTACACTAGCCAAGGACTTTTCAGCTTCCCATGCTCTGCTGGGCACACAAGAAACTGGGAGGGGGCACAGCCAAGATAGTTGATCCAAACTGACCAAAGGGCTAGTCCATACCATATGACGTCATGCTCAGTATGTAAACTGGGGGGAGTTGGCCAGGGGGTAGAGGTCGCTGCACGGGGACTGGCTGGGCATCCATCAGCAGGTGGTGAATGGTTGTATCACTTGTTTTTTTCCTGGGTTTTGTTTCTCTCTCACTCTTTTGTTGTTTTCCTTTTTATTACAAATTTTTATTATTATTATTACTACTACTACTACTATTATTTTGTTCCAATTATTAAACTGTTCTTATCTCAACCCACAAGTTTTCTTACTTTTGCTCTTCCGATTCTCTCCCCCATCCCACCGGGGCAAGGAGGGTGAGCGAGTGGCTGTGTGGTGCTTAATTGCCGACTGGGGATAAACCACAACAAGTGAAGCACACCTCAGAAAACAGACATATTTAGCTCGGCAAGCTGACTGAAATGATGCAACCCAAAGGCATTTGGGTGAACAGCTGACCCAGCTGTGTAAGGGATTTCATGCCCCCTTTTCTAGGACGTCGAATACCTCTATCAAGAAAGTCAGTATTTTTTTTTGGCTCTGTCACTGATTTGCTAGGTGACTGCTGGAGACCATTTGGTGTCTTCATACCTTGTGCTCAAATCATGCCAGCAGAAGCCAGCATGGCTGCCAGAAGAGGCAGTCCCGCTCCCCTCCTGCTCTCAGGCAGTCATTCCCAGTCCTGCACTGCTGCCTGCACAAACCTCAGGAAGAAATACAGGTTAGGCAGCATCTTTTGCTGGGTTAGTTTTAGCCCCCGTCAGTCAGATCACCAAAGTGCAGAACAAACACTTGTGTTGGCACAAGGAAGAGGGTGATGTGAATGAGGGAATGAGCAGGGATGAGTCTGCTTTCTTCAGAGGCAGTGTACATCTAAATTGGTCATGGAATTACAGCATTAGTTCCTCCTCTATCAAAAAACAGAATGACACTGACCTCCTCTGTAAAATGCTCCAACATTCCCCAAATTTTCCTCAGTACCACTTTATAATTAGTATTATTTATTGTTTGGGGAGGCAAAAGATCTCACCCCCAAGTCAAAAGCAGAACCACACAGAGTTTGATTATCACAAAGGGAAAAATAGTGTCAGTATAACCATACTAGAGTAAAAAAATAACAGGGAGACATCACCATGCAGTCACTAAAAGAAATTTAACGTAATTTTAAAACATTCTTGCATACATGAGCTAAGCAATCGTCCCAAATACTCTCATAACCACTAGTTTGCATAATTGTTTTGAAAGATGTTGGACTGAGAGCCCTGGAGGTTGTAATCCAAGCAATCCCTGAAGAGGAATAGCACTGCCAGGCTTCTAGAAATTAAAGAGTTCAGTCTCTTTGTTGACAAAATAGCTTTCCTTTCAAACTATCAGTGAGGATAGCAAGTGGAGTACCAGGTCTTACCATGTGGCCCTCATGGAATCGGGGGAAAAAACTAACACTTGTGCTACAGTGCTACAACTCATGGCAGTAAGAAGGACTTAGCTGAAATCTGAAGTTTCTACACGGACTTCACAAGTGACTGAGAATATCCCTCTTAGTCTCACACTCCTAAAAGGGAGTATACTTCTCTTATTTCCCTCTCCTTTGTTCATGCGATACAGTCAGATGCGAGCTTCTCACCCAGAGATCATATCTTTGTATACATACTTACTGTGCTGGCTGACACTACAACTAAGCATGATTGACATAGTGATAAGAATTTTACATATTCTGTAAAACAACTGTCAGGTGATTAGTATTGAGCTCTGTGTCTTCAGACAGACTTGAGTCACTAACCTACTACCAAAAGTTCCTATATTCCTTGATAGGAAACTCGTGCAAGCCACTGGATTTTCATACCGTGGGGAGGCTACTTGGTTGGTTTTCAGCCAGGTCGTCTCATTTTTCTCTTGACTGAGCAGCTGCTGTCAGAAATCCTGAGCACGTACAGTTGATGTGTCCATGTGCAGTCATTGTTTGTGCAAGATCACCATATTTGCCTGCTAATATTTTGAAAAGGACAATCCTACTTATAAATTGTGATAATCACTCACCTGTAGTCCAGTAATCTCTCCATGAGGCGAGTCACGGTGGCGATTAACGAAACGCCACTTTCCCTCCATGTTTCCCGCTCAATTTTCTTCAGCAGACTGAAAAAAACAGAAGCCAGAACAATTTCACCGTTTATTTTTAACTGTCACTATGACAACCACTCTGCTTTTATCAGTACCTTAATACCTTAGCAACATCTTCAATAGTTAGGTTTTCTTTTACAAACACCCTCCCAAGAAGCACAATTTGCAAACAATGTCTTACCTAGGATAAGGACCAAAAAGTGGAATTCTAGTCCAGGAAGCATTGACAAAACAAATGATTTTTATATTAGCTGCATCAGGTTAAAATATATCAAATACCTAATTTTCAGAATATATTAATATCCCAAAGACTTAACAGAACTCTTACATATAATGTATATATTAATTTCATGCTGATACATCAGAAAACGGGGAGTTTAAAGATGTACCTAGAAAAGAGTATTTATCAACTCAATATACCTTCTCAATCGGACCTCAACTTTTTTAACAAAGATTTTTCCTTCTCTCTAATATTTCAGTACGCATGAAATTTAAGAATGGGGAAGGGATTTTAATGAGATGATTCCCCCTCTTCACTTAATATTTCCTTCTGAGAACATACTATCATGCACATGTAAAATTCCACTAGCTTAAGTTGTTATAAGATTCTTTATTAAAAACTGTTGTGTTGAGTTCTTATGCTAAAGTAAATGCAGATTACACATTGAAGTGAAAAGATTTCAAAATGGTGTTGTAAGCGGAGCTGTCAGTAAAATTACACTTAATATTTCTTTCTGTTACAGGCCTCTGATTTTCATTGCTTAAGTTTATCAAATATTAATCATTTGGGCATGAATTTCCAACATTTCCTCTCTGAGAATGAACAAGGAAATATTTATCTACAGAGTTGTGTTACTTTTATCCTTTGGTGCAGGACCTCAGATGGATGACATGTCCATGGAGGTATTTTAGCAATCTCCCTGAAAATGCACTCAGGTATGGTTTACTTAGAAGTCTCTGAAAATTGCCACATCCATATACTCAGAGCTTTTTAGAGAGTTGTTAATAGCATGTCCGAACCTTCTGTCTGCAGTGGGCAAGCTGTCAGCTCCACTGACCTTCATCTATACTGAGCATGTTCAGTCCCATAAAACTCCTACGTCCAAATTTCACCAAACATATAACAGCGCCCAATAACTCCTACATGCCAACTGCACTAGCTATACACTCCAGCTCTGTTCAGCTCCTACAGGGGGATGTCACAGATGCAATTCTCCAAACTAATTTGACCTAAACGAAGCTGTGCTCTGCTGGAAGCAAGGAGGAAACACTGATCTTCATTCTGCACCCTTATATCAATCTTAGACTCACTTCTTCTTTCGGAGGCACTCAGATGTCTTTCCCTCACATTCAGAGACTGGCTACCTGTCATTGCTAGCAGACACAGATGACAAGGCCATCCTTAACCAGAAGAGGCTGAAGCACTAATCTGGCATCTCTGCTTTCCATACAGAATACACAGGCTAACTTAATTCATTTTTAAACGCCTTGTGTTCCTTTCAATACAAGTTTTTGTGTCTAACAAGAAATAAGAGTAGAGCCTGTTACATTATTAAACACTGATTACTGCACTGATTTTTCCTTTCTAATGCCTTTCAACTCTGTGTTAAACAGGAACATTTCAACCTAAATTCATCAAAATAATTACCTACAGTTCCTGTAGAAAAACAGCAGAAGTCTGACTTCTCTTTTAAAACAGATGGTTTTCATCTGTATTTGACTTACGCATGTTCTTTATAAATGTATTGGCATATTCATTATAAATATACAATTTCTACAAATGGGTTGTGTAGATACATTCAAAGTACTTATTCAAACTGACATCAATGTCGTCAGTTGAACAATTTTATGACTTGCCTTCTGATGCATGCCTCCCCCTCTCCATCATACATCTTTCACCACAATGCACAGAACAAACACTCCGAATGAAAGAGCTACTCGAATATATCCCTTAGCTTCCTCATGGCTATATCTAGATAGAATTAAATTCCTGTTACTTACAGGTCCCAAAGCATAGCCAAGATGCTGTGTTCTACAAAGCACTATGGGGGATAAACAACACAGAGAAACAATGAAAAAGCTTCTGCCTTATCCATGCTACTATAGCTTAACATCTAGGCTCACCTGAACAGTTGTGGGGTTTGTTGTTGTTTTTTTTTTAATCCTGGGTTCCCAAGAATAAGAGAGTGTGTTGGGGACCCAGAGGATCAGAGCTCTCCAGGAATGAACACCAGGCTTAGAACCATGTTCAGGCTAGCTCAGTCATGTAGTAAATGGATTTTACATGCCTAAGCCACAGAGTTATTTAGACCACTAACTCCCAGGCATCTAATCCTAGAGGTGCCTTAAAACATCTGGATGTCTATGTTGGAGTACAAAGTCTTCCAGGTACCTCACTATAGCCAGAGGTTCCCTCACCTAGTCAGATAGGTCAAAGTCAAACTTTGCTGCAAAAGTTCAGAGATCAATGAGGAGCTACCCAAACCCCACAAAAATATTCAGAAGGGTTCTGAAAGACTCAGTCCAGACAGAGTCTAATGGACGGGGCCGTGCTGAATTCAGTCATGCAACTGGGGGACAAAATTAAGACTGAAGACAGCACGGGAGAGGTAGCAGTCATCACTTTTTATATAATTGCTTCATGGCTAGAGAAATCACCCTCAAACTGGCAGAGCTCGGTATTAAATGCCTGCTCAGCCTGAATGTCAGCTCCCATTTCTTCAAAGAGAAGCCTCTTCATCAGGCCCCCAGTGGAGCTCACTAGCCCAGGTTTTGTGCTTCGATAATGTGGACACCTAACCTCCAAACCTGAAATGGCTTGTTTTAGGCCTAACTTGAATAGCCACAGAAGTAATAAACTGGCAGCATCCATCGGATTCAGAACAAAAGAGCTACTTGGGTATATCCCTTGGCTTCCAGTGATTTTGTTCTAACCACCAACTGTTTAATAAAGTGAAATCATTCTTTTCCCTGTGCTAATTAACTCAGGAATTCAATTGCAGTGTTACAGTGTAAATGTAGATCAGGACGCCTTTCATACCACGATTACACTGGGTAGCAATTACAACATCTAGTTTCTCATGATGGCAAAATGTTCACTACTCCATGCTTTGCAGCTCTTCAAATGACATCAGGAGCTAATCACTGAGTGGTCACATTCAAGTCGCTAGAAAGACACTGATTCAAAACAAACAGCAGTCATCTTCCCCCCACTTTCACTACGTCTTTTCATTTGATAAAGATAATTCCATTATAAGCAGTGAATTCTAAGCACGTAATATTTTAGATATGTCCAGAGATGCTTATAATTTGTCCTTGAAAATAGAAGATGTTCAAAGGAAAGATGCAGTGATTGTATCTGGACAAAAAGCAGTTAACATGGAAGTTGAGAGATTTAAATTCATTTTCTGATTCAGACAAAATAAACAAAAAGCATGACAAAACATGGGAGTGTCACACCCACTGCAGTTACTAGAATGTATCCAAAGTAGGTGTGTGCATCCCCTTGGCTCCCAGCTGTACCTATCAAAACCAATCATGCCGAATCTTCAGAAAGATCAGGTAATATTGCAGCATTTGATTTCATTAAAGACTACAAAACCACTGCTTCCTGCAAAACTATATTACTGTTTCAGAGTCCTTGGGTACCTACCACATCTCTGTCACTTCAGCCTAAACAAGTCTGCTTTCTTGCACTGTCTAAAGACACTCTAATATTGCTTAGTTTAAATTACCCATGGAAGAAATTAAAAAAAGAAATCTCAGGCTAACTGACCCCATCCCTTGCATTCAGCTCCCTAAACTGTCCATCTGATTTTAATCATTTTCCTTCACATACCCTAGAACACTATGTCATCCTCCATTTTAGATTAGTATCTTCTGCAAGCTCTCCCCTTGAGACGTGTTAATGTATGGAATCAAAGCAAACTCAGATGAAAACCTAATGATAAACACTATTTTTTCTTAAGCTGGAAGTGAACTTGAGCAGTTACTCTGAAATTTCCAAAAGAGTTTAGTTTTAACTTCTGTCATACCAGAACAGAAACAACAAGTATATTGATGCTGTGAGACATTTTGCAATTTAAATTACTATGACTATGTCTTCAGCATTTAGATTTATAAAAGGCTCTCACCATTTTTCACTGTATCTTGTTTATAACATCCCCCAGTTTAAATCTAACTCAAAACCGTAAAAAAAATTAGGAACTATATTTCATACCAATATGCTTTCTTATAGAATTTTAAGTTATTTCAGTGACAGACATCCTGGTGTATTTTGCATACGAGAATGCATTTAGACTTCATTTTGTAATTAGAGCTTTTCCCTTAATGACTTAATTTAGAAGTCAGAATACTGTGTTACTAAAATATTGAAATCATCTTACCTTTTATTATCTTTACTCAGATTATTAAAAATTTCACGAATAATTACAAGAAAGTTCTGCTTTAGCATACTGTACTGTTGTTTACCATTATTAATCCATTTCCATAATATTCTGCCTAATCTCTCTACCCACTTCTGCTTCTGTAAATGATAATTATTTAGGAACTCTGTTTTTTTCAACGGAATACAATTACAGATTATTATATGTTTGCTATTCACAGACACTGAGATCTGAATGTTGTTATTTAAGCAAGGAGAGCTAAAACATACTTAAAGAAGAAGGAATGGTTAAGAAGCCATATAAACAGAAAAAGATCATGTGTTTAATAGTACTGAAGAATACACAGCTTGGAATCCTGAAAAGGAACAATACATCTCCTACTAAACACACCAGAAATAAATGAAATCTTGTACTTAGGTGGAATTGAGTTCTGAGGAACAACAGAGACAGAGTTCAGTTAGTTATTTTGTACCTGTACTCTGTGACAATCATTTATTTCAGTCAATGGGAAAACTTATGGGCAACCTTAGGGACTTCAGCATTATTATTAGCTTTTCCTATTAGATTTCAGTGATATGTCATTTATTAAAATATACTAAAAGCTTAACAAGTAATTTATAAAAGAAAATAATAAGAAATAATCTTATCAGAACAAATAAAATTGTATACATCAATCAAGTAATCAACAAGTGACATTACACAGATGAGTACAAGTTTCTGGCAATAGAAAATTTCTTATTAAACAGCTTTTTGTTGAATTCTCATGCCTTGTTTTCAAAATGCTCCATTTAAGCTCTACCTGCACCCTAAGCAATTATGAAGCATTTCTTGCTTTTCCGATTTTAAAATTAGTAGGTAGAGAAAGAGAATGTTCTGTGATATAACAGATTTAGCCTTTCCCAATTATAGCTGTATGCAAGAAGTACAGCCAGACTTTACAGATGCCATACAACACCATAAAATATTTTATTCCTCAGATTTTCAGGGAAAAAAAAAAAATAAAAAAAGAAAAACCGAGATTCACAACTGCTTTAAGCATTACCTCTCTACAATGACATTAGCATCTGATACAACCAACCGAACTCAAGGAATTAGCGTAAGATAAACATATTACTCACATACTGTTGAAGAGCTCTCGGTATGTTTCGTCACCTTTACCTTCCGACATGAGGCTGTCCAGTTTGTCAATCAGTTTTGCTTCCACCTGCAACATATAAGTGTGGTGTGAACAGCTTCTTTTTCCTTTAATGAGATTAGAGAAAATTGCTGGAAGATCCGTTTTTATGTAAGGGACTTTGCTAAATGCATATCTTAGAATTATTGGTCAATCATGTAAATCTGATGATAAGTCACTTCATCTCTTTGAAGCTGTTATCATTCCCAAGGTTTGGGGGGTTTTCTTTTTTTGGTTGTGGGTTTTTTTTTTTTTTTTGAGGGAGGGAGCTAATTTAAATTGAGCAACGTGACTTTAAAACTACAGGCTGAGTAGCATTTGCTGCTGCTAAGGCAGCTATCTATTTATGGAGTCATACAAAAAGCACACAGCCCAAATAAATTGCCTGAATTCTCACTGCAGGGCTGTAAGCACAAGCCATTTTCTTAGACTTCAATAAAAATATCATCTTTTCTGACCTGCACCCCACTCTTTATAAATTAATTTTTATGAATATCTGTACTGTTCAGAACACTTGGGGGCTCAGACTTACTTTCCCAACCTTCCTTACCTGCCAGTGTGTTTGGTTAGAAATCCAATTTGCTGGATTTACGTATTAGCTTTCAAAGAAACTTAGAGAACATATCTGGTGGCTAATGACTCCTTCAATGCATATTTTAAAGTGTATTTATTATAAAAAATATAGAGATGAGGCTACACTGTGTGTTAATATTTCAAACCTCCTTTTTAGCAGTAATATACTAGCAACCATGAATCTAGGGGAGGAACCAAGCTGTGGTCAAGATATTTTATTAGAGAATAAATCTATTACAATTTACATTTAAACCCAAGCTGAAAACACAGAGAAGCAGAACAACTGGATTTTTTCCTTCTCACTCCTTGTTAACATTTCTATGGTGATTTTTAACAATATGCTTATATATTGATAGTGAAAAGCTACCTACTTACATCACATGCACTCCTCCGTTCTTAATAGTTTGTTTTGTGTTTCAGATACAGCTCCCACCCTAAGCATTATGATTGCCTGGGAGTAATTCAAATACTTCTGCTTTCCTTCATTTGAAGCAGCAGGAAGGAGGGCACTGAGAAATGGTTTGAGGCAGTCTGAAAAAACTGAGTGGGAGCTGCAGAAGCAGATGGCACACTTGGTCGTTCCTTCCTAGCCTGTTAAGAAGGTGTTTGAGCAGCAAGAATACTTGGATACTTACAGAAGAGCATTCCTCAGAAGGACCATCTGATATTTTTTCATACTAACTGGACGGGAAGCTAGTTGAATCCTATCTAACCAGTAGTCTGTACTGCTGTAAAGCAGAGAGGAAAAACCACCACAACAAAATCTGCCTTGCTGAAGACAACTCAAGTTTTGTTCACTTCAGCAGGCCACAGATTTTATCCCTCATCTTACATTACTAACACGATAGCATGAATTGAGAATCTTACTACCCTTGCAGACAGTAAAAAGGGAAAACCCTGGTAATCCCTCTCCAACAGGTATAATGTTGTGGCTACCTTCTCCACCCTGAACCACTAATGGTTGGGACCAGCACACTCTGAAGTGCTTGAATTTCAGTCCTGTTTTATAAAGAGCTTCACATACAGTACCTGTTTAAAGTTGCCACTTCGCCTTTGCTCCCAGTCCATCATGTCATGGAAAATGGGAATCATTACATTCCTTAGGTCTGGCTGAGGGATCAAGGTCACTTCCAGGAAGGGGCCAATCAATGCTGGAATAAAGTGAAGCTTGTGTTCCCCTAAAATGAAAATGAACAGGAACTTGAGTGTGAATTGGGTGTCCTGTGAGCTATCAAGCAATCCAATTACTATGTGAAGAATTAAAAAATGGCACTCTAAATGTCTATAGATTTTTTTATCTCATGTCCATCACAGCATGGGCTATTTCTTAAGCCCAAAAAGTGCAGAGAAAAGCTGTAGACAATAGAATATAAGGCCAACATTATTTATCAGATTTTCTTATGCAATACTGAGTTCAGAAGTGACAGTGGATCATCTGTATCCCAAGTCAGTCTTCCAGAAGGAGAACAAAAAGAGACAAAGCCCTCTCCCATAATTTCATTTATTTTTCACAGGAATGGTTTGGTTTCTAAGCTCTACATTCTTGTGTTTACAAAATGGTTAACTGTCTGATATTACACGCTCATCAAAAAGAGGTAACTACTTTGATTTTTACCTATCTTTAGTTTTGTGAGTACAGAAATGGAAGTACATGTTTTGACTGCAGGAAAGGGAAGATGTGACTCAGCTCTTCTCAAAACAACTTGGTTTAAAATCAGTACTAAAACATCTTCTGTTAACTCACCATATTCTACTTAGCAGAAACTACAAAACTAAGTTCTTGTCAGAAAAGCTAGAAATGGCATACAGCAAAGACTGGCCATTTAGTTTCAGTTCTCCAGGCGTAAGACTTCTGGTATCTTCAGAATAGGGGGATTATGAATCACGATGCACTGACTTTGCAAGCTGGGAATTCATTTCCATCCCAGCCTACCTCTGGATATTCCAGTGGGCAGTAACCCCTGCCTGCTGCTCTGTTTGGTGTTTGTGTTTGTGCAAAGGAAATCCAAAAACCCCTCTGCTGGAAACATCCTGGGATGCATATCTTTATGAAAGCAAGGTGACTGTACAAGGATCAAGGCTTATGATGACTCTTACTGCTAAGAGAATTGTAAAATGCTGACTAGCTAACACCAATTATATGGAATATCCTGACCACAGTATTTAAATGGACACATTACCAGATGAATTCCATATCATACCCCACAGAACTTGCCCCTGTTGAAAGGCATCATGATTCCCTCCTTGCCTGCATACTGGCTTTCTGTTCAGCAGAGAACAATGTGAGTGGGGAGAAGATGCACACTAAGATCTTGTGCTAGCATGCAGGAAGGAGATGGGACCCAGGAGTGGATCCTTGATATACCAGCTTAGAAATACCCATCATATATCCAAACAATTTAGAGGGATGCCTTAGAGTGAGTAAGCAATACTAAATACTGTAAATAAGTAAAATATGCTACACAACAAATGTTAACAAAATATTAATAAGCAAATATTTCTTATTTTGAACATTTCTCTTTCTAGTACAGGCTGTTTTTTACAACTGCATATCTTACTGGGGAAAAGATTTATAGAATTGAGATGACAATATCTCAGTAACCACCAATGGTCTTCATATCTTTAATGAGCCCTTTAATGAAGTGAACTATTGAATAACTGAAATATAAAGAAGACAAACATAGTGTCCAAATCTTCTACTCAGTTTTGATTTTCTTCCCAAACAAAATTTAAATGCATTTCTCTGAGGCTCATACTTTCAAACAGTTTGCAGAGTTATTGCTTATAAATATAAAAATGTTCCTAAGTTTATATCCAAGTATATTTTTTTTTTGTGTTGTCCAATGTGTCATTTATACATCAGTCACTGATTCATTTATGCCTTTATATTTTAGTGCAACTAGGACTTAGGGGAAGATTTGATGCAAATCCAGCATCTCAAGAGAGCTTCAGAATTAAGATATATGTCTGTTCCTTAAACTGTTTGGCAACAGAACTAAAATTGTGAACATAAGTATATTTCCAGGCATAATAATTCTGCCCAAAAAGAGCAGTACTTTCTTTTCTAATTTTCTCTGATGGTATTCTTTCAGTTCTCTTTGAAGAAATAGGGACATGTCAGATACAGTATCAAGGCTTAGAAAGCTGGATTTAGCTATAAAGAAGGGAAGTACAGATGACTAGGGTTTTCCTAAACTTGAATCAAGACTTTGGCACTGGTGAGGCTGCACCTCAAATACTGTGTTCAGTTTTGGGCCCCTCACTACAAGAGAGACATCGAGGTGCTGGAGCGTGTCCAGAGAAGGGCAATGAAGCTGGTGAAGGGTCTAGAGCACAAGTCTTAGGAAGAGCGACTGAGGGAACTGGAGTTGTTTAGCCTGGAGAAAAGGAGGCTGAGGGGAGACCTTATCGCTCTCTACAACTACCTGAAAGGAGATTGTAGCGAGGTGGGTGTTGGTCTCTTCTCCCAGGTAATAAGTGATAGGACGAGAGGAAATGGCCTCAAGTTGCGCCAGGGGAGGTTTAGACTGGATATTAGGAAAAATTTCTTCACCAAAGGGGTTGTCAAGCATTGGAACAGGCTGCCCAGGGAAGTGGTTGAGTCGCCATCCCTGGAGGTATTTAAAAGACGTGTAGATGTGGTGCTTAGGGACATGGTTTAGTGATGGTCTTGGCAGTGCTAGGTTAATGGTTGGACTTGATGATCTTAATGGTCTTTTCCAACCTAAACAATTCTATGATTCATGTGAACTTAATTATCAACAACTCCTCTATCACTGGCAAGTGTATTTAATAGGTGAAGAAACAATAATTGTTTTTCATTTTATGAGCTACTGATGATGTGTTTGATTACTTACCTAAATTTTGCCACATGCTGAAGATTTCACATCCCATTGTTACCCGCATGTCACCATATCTGCAATGTATTAAAAAATAAAGCAAAACAGTGAAAGATCATTTAAGAAAATCAAGTTCATATGCCATTCTGTGACATTGTTAAATGAAATGTCTCATTTGTAGTCCATAAAAAACTACTTTAAAAGTGATTATTTCTTCCAAGTTTTTGCTCTTTCCATTGTAGCCAGCTAAAACTGGATTCCTAAACCCAGGTTTATTTGCAATATTGTCAAAAGTATCAGTTCTTTCTAAATGCTATACATCAGTAACACAGCCGTGAAGCAAAAGCTAATTTTGCAGTAATATGCTGTAGTACTCTCTCCGAGAACAAATAGTTTTGCTTTAGCTTAAAGAAATACAATTAATGCCTACAGACAACAGTGCAGTGCCTGGCAGAAACACCCGAACCAGTGTGAATCAACTTATGCATGAACTGGAAATTAGTGTTGGCACTGCTACAACATGGCTATTTTACTCCCAGTATCTGAACCAATTTGAGCACTTCTATGATGGCTGCTATCAGTTCTGAAGACCTATACAAAGGGCCAGAGCCAACTCTCATTCTAGTCAGTGGAAATCCTGTTACTGTTATCTTTTTGGTAGGCCTTTTTGCAACCTCCCATGTCTTGCATTTTGAGAAGTGTTTGATCTATTACAGTTTTGTAGAAGCTGACAGCAGTACTTACTTTTCTAAAACCTTTTTCTTCTTGGAAGGTGTGAACATCTCCAGTTGCAGACATAACTGGTTTATAAAAATGACAGCAAGAAAAAAGTAGGAATCCCATATCTACAATAAGCATATGGCATTTGGTTATTTCATTTTCTCAGTACCACCATTTTATGACCACTCAAGATGCAAATTTTCAAATCACATCAGTTGTTTCAGTCTCAACTAATAAATTACTCAAACTGTTTTTAACTAAATTTCTTTGCATCCAAATATACTTTTCACCAACCCCAAAATGTTCAGCAGAAATACATCTATTTTACATGTTCTACATCTCTTAAATTTAAAGGTTTCAGAGTTGCAGATACTTTTTTTCATCCCTCCAAAACAGAAAACCTTACCTTCTAAATTTGCAGACATTTTTTTGGTATATTTAAATAGAAGACTACAAAAAGTTATGCCTTTAAGTCCAAAACCAAAAAAATTCTGACACCTTGAAAGCTACCACATAAGAGAATTGTCATTCTTTGGCCTCTCCTACTTTATAATACTATTTGCAAGTCTCACTTGCTGCAGGCTTCACTGGACAAAACCGAAGCCACATTTTGTTAACGTATTGCAAATATACAGATGTTTTGTGCGCATGCTTTATGAATCAGATGTTGAATCTTCTACTTAGAAGATTTAAAGATAAATTTAAAATACATTAACATATTTAAAGATGAATTTTAAATACATTAAAATATTAATTATTATAACCCAATTATAGATGCTCCATGGCAGGAGGAAGAAAGAAGTGTAGGGGGAGCCCTATTCCAGACACTGCAGTTCTGCAGGAGAGTATTAACATGGCTAAGCAACTTTAAGGAACATAGATGCCTTGTGTACAGGCAATTCTTTTATCAGCTTTAGCCTCTGAAGTTGTGGAACTTCATAAAGGATAGGCTCCCTCATGTCCAGTTATGTCAAGTAGATAAATCTGCATTCCTGCCAATCTCTCCAACAGGAGTCTGGATTTTCAGAGAAGCACCCACAACTCTGCTGGAATTCAACAGGAGCTCGCTGTCTTCTCTCAGAAGGAAATTCTGCACTTTTTATGATGAAGCAATTGGACTAATGTCTCTTAGTTGGGCAGAATATTCGTTCAGGTTTCCATGGGAATGGGTCTTTTCAGACGCATTCCTAGGTCTTCTCATGTGAAACCTAAAAGCATCATTGTGTAATTCACGGTTTATCATAGATGCCGTATCTCACTATATGACGTACTCACTAACATCTTTAACTACATTCACCATGTAGTGTCATAATTTTCTAATTTTAATTATGCAGCATGTTAATTGGTCTTGAGAGAAATTACAGAAATGCAAACCCATGTTTTTGATAAATTTGCATCGATTCAAAAATGGAATAATTTTCCTTTCTGCAATAACTCAAAAATAACAGAAAAATAATAAAATTAATTTCTATAATCCAAAAAATTGCTATGCAAAAATCCTGAATAAGTAGTCTAACATAGAGGCTGAAATAACAAAATGAAAAATAAGAAGAAATTAAAAACAACCCACAGCACTCCTGATTTTTAAGACAGTCCTGTATTTAAGAAAAAAACGTAATCTCTGAGCACTTGAAATTGCTGATTTAGCATATGTTCTAGCTGTTTAGATGCTGGAGCTAATTTTAATAACAAACAAGCAAGCCACAGGGTGATGTAGCAGCTATTGCATCTATCTTATGTTAGACACATTTACTCTACCTTGTAATCAAAGTTTTCATTTAAGAAGTTTTTACGAAGGGCATCTGAAAGGTACAAGACTGTAGTAATGATCACACTGGGAAGAAAAGAATGAAAAAGACAGTAGTTTTCATTAAGTGGAAATTCATATTTAATACTCAGAGCCAGACAATTTTCCAGTGAAAAAATAGATGTAGCATGTAAGGTGGCATTAAATACTACATTTTAAACATATACAAATATCTGACTACTACCAGCACCTATTGACAGAAAACATGCACATTAAGAAAAAAAATAATAAAAATAGGTGTGATGTAAGAATGTGTGCTGAAAACAGATGTTCTGTATAGAAGAATATAATTGATCAAAAAGGCAAACCATAGATTTTGTTCTGCAAATAATGCTGATATCAGATTTGACACACACTTTGTCCTACTAGCACTAATATATATACAGTTGGGCAATTTGCTTTCAGCTTTCTTGGTACTGAAAATATGTGCATATAGGTTATAAATATAAAATATCTCATAATTACCAATATGTAACATTGACAGCCCTACAGACAAAGAATCTTTTTAATGACAACAGATAAATGCAAAACTGCATGAGCTCTCCAAGAAAGATCTGCATCTAAAGATCTCTATTCTGTATGTTGCAAACGGTCATACTTTGCTCTGCATTGACACCTGCCTGCGTTACATTAATCTATCTTAGATAAATATATATGACCAAAATCCTTTCACAGTGGCTGTCACCAGGGGTCAATGACAGCCTTGTTCATTGTAGCAACCAAGTTTAGTAATCCGCAGAAACAGAACATGCTTAAAGGTTATTTAAGTATAATTCATTTCAATGATTCAACCCTTAAGCTAACCTCTGTAGCACTTGTGTCTATCAACATATTTAGTCAAACCAAAAATCCATATAAACCATTAAATTCTTTTTGAAAGTAGTCAGTAGGGGATGTTTACGAGGGAGGAAAAAAGCTAAACATAGAATGATCTTTTTGCTGTTACACTCATGTATTTTACAACAATCAACTGTTTAAAGACCTTCTGAGAAAAAGGTTTTATCTACACATTTCATTTAATTGCCATCTACCTACTATTAATACATCTAGTACTTCTTTGAACATGGTTCTTGACCTGTATGCTGTTACGATACTAAAATTCATTTCCCTTTCGATACTTTGGACTTCATTTTTTACTATTTTTGCAATGCCTTCCAGACAAAATATGTTTTATTAAATATAATAACAGCAATATATATATTAAGGGTATAATGTTTTTCATCTTCAGAACACTGAAGAATTACACATTAACCAACCCACCTAGGAAATAAATTATTTTTTTCTTCTGGCACTTTTGACAGATTTCAAGTTTATAAATGCAAAATGTCTATGTATCATTTAGCTTATTACTAGTTCAAATGTTTGCTTCCATTCCTCTACTTTTAAAATGCCTGTCCCTGCCAAACTTTACCTTCTGTTTTGATGTGTCTGAACACCTGGAACAGCCAAGACTGAGGTTGTTTTTAGAACACTGCTTGATTCTCAAGTTTTGTTCGTTCTAGTTCCATTGCTCAAATATAATTTTCATACATATTATTTTCTCAACAATTATATTGTAGTTTTTCTATCGAAGTTGTGTTTCATGTTTAGCACTCATCTGTACAGTTTACCCCACTTTTTCACTAATGGGGAGTTACAGTGTGCATACAGCACTCCCTGTTGTAGCATGGAAGACAAAGTGAAACGTTAACAAACTAATATAAGCAAAGCTAAGAATCAAGGCATGGATAAGAAAGAGAGTCCTGTCATTCTTGTTATTGTGCATGATTTAATTTACAGCCCATATGTTTCGCAAAATGGAAATAGTTCGCATATTTCAGGAAGATGTTCTGATAGAAAAGGTCAGTTCATCAGAACTATTGCTATGTAAAATTTCAACCTAAGTCCAAAGTAATAAATCTCTGAAAAATTGTATGCAAGAGAAAATTCCACAAGATCTCAAGAACTGCAACCATATTGCCAGGTTTACATTACATAGTTCTATTTATGTCTGAGACAGTTCCTTTCTTGCCACACTCCTTCCATGGCAGGTGAAACTGAAGAGAAAGATCTGCTTACATTCTTATGAGAAGGTGATTAGAGTAGAAATCTTAAATGCAATTTTTAGAATATTTTTTCCAGAATTTTCCTGAGCTAACAGAATAACTGCAATGCAGGTATTTCTTGCTATAGGCAACATAGCTCAGGTTTGATTTATTTGGTGAGCCAAAGATATGATGTGGATTAGTTGATAAAATGCGGGTCTGTAGAGTGAGAGTGTATATGTTTGTAGATAAAAAAGTACTAAAAACATCAGACTGAACATAGAAAGATGAAGCCATTGTTTTTGACCCACAATCTTGTTATTCTGAATCCACAACAAATGAAAATCAGGTAGGACAGAAAACTTTGCTGAGGTTGGGGGTTCTCTTTCCTCTTTTCCTACAAATAATGTAGGTTCTATTAAAAAAAGCAAAAATGCAGACACAGCAGCCAGAGAACAGATGGACAGCTGCCTGATCTGGTACAATACTCACACTCCAAGTTGCTTCCCAGCCAACGATTTCAAAACAACAACAACATTTATTTAAAATCCATTTGAATATCAAACTAGAAAACATTGAGTTTGTGAGAAGACTTGCTTTTCTTCCTCTTACCACCTGCCACAAATTTGTTCACAACCACTCACTGTTTTACAGGAGAAAAACCTCTGCTTTTAGCTACTAAATTACTCTGGCCTTGTATACAGAATGCTAACCCAAGGTCCGGTCAGGCCATTTTTGACAGAGTGGCTTTTCCATCAAATTTTCACAGAAAACCTTTCTGCAATAACCTGTTTGAAAAATCCAAAGCAGCCCCCAGAAGTTCAACAACTGGTTTGCTGCCTGGACCGTGCCCTGGCAACCTGGCTTTTGCCTGGGCAGCCAATGGTAGAAAATGAAAGCTTTCTTTTCCATTCTGATATGGGACAAATATATAACATTAGCTTCTCATTTCATCCTTTGCTATTTCAGAGTGAAATCTTTCCAAGCACAGAGGTGTTTGAACAAAAAAAAGTTTCTTTCATATTTCATAAATAAATGAAATGAACCTAGAGTCACATATATGGGTATATATCTATTGTTATATGAATATAAACTTATTCATACATGCATACCTGTGTATATATATGCTTTTTGTGAGAGACTGAATGTCAGGTTCAGTTGTTAGCAACATTTTGTATTACATAAAAGCAAGAACGTTGTTAGCAACACTGTGTATTACATAAAAGCAAGAATTTTTGTTCATTGTAGGAGTCTCAGACTCCCACACCATGGGAGCTAACAGGATTCTTCAAAGCAGCCATAATGATGAAACTAATGCTAATTCGATGTGTATTCGATGTCCTTTACTGTGTATTCCATTTGAGTTACTTTTTTTAAAAAAAATAATAATGTCTTTCAGTCATTACCGAATTAGATAATCAAAGGGATTCTCTGCTTAAAGTCCCTATGCCCAACTGTCAGTAGATACATTTTGAATTTTAGTACAAGCAACACACTATAGTAAATCTTACTTTACAGATCAATTATTTTACTATAAATAAGAATATTCACACAACCATTTTGTATGCTTATAAAATTCAAATTGAGAATTGGACGATCTAGCATCTCTACCATTCAATAAAATGCTGAAAGGGTATACATAGTTAATCATACAGAGATCTTTAAAATTAAAGCTTCTTGCATACTGAGAGCAGTGGAAAATTAGTTCATTATTCAATAATACATAGGCACAGTATGTTATAAATATCAAACCTTTGCTCAGCAAGGAATGGAAACTCACTTTGCTCTCCAAAAGCCTCCTCAATTGTTAATGAAACATGACATACCTGGAGTTCAGCTGAGTCTGTTAAATGCTCTCAAAAGATGCCAGGCAATTAAAGCATTAGATAAGTGATGCTTTTCCTAAACTGAGAGTAACTTAAGCAAGTGACCATTACACAGTGATTTTCAGTTGAGAGAGACATTATGAAGGTGTTATCCAGAAGCTTCAATTTTAGTCTGGCATATTTTATTATAGACTTTTGGATTCCTTTCTGGTGCTAGGCAACTGATTCAGACATCTTCCTATATTATGTGGTGTTCATTTGCAGTTACAAATAGAAGCTTTGCTTAGAGGGCCAGCAAGCTAGCTTACTACCTAATTGATGTAGAAAGTAAGTCTATCCCTGTAATGAAGGAAATTAAACCTGTATTTTCCATAGTATATATAAAACATATTTTGTCACTCAGTAGTAACACCCATGTTAGAAATATTAGATAACCATAAGTAATTATTTGGCTTTGCTGAATATATGCTGATTAGCTCACTACAGATATTACATCGTTATGCAGTTTTAAACAGAGTTAATTTCTGTCTCATTGCTCAACCGCTAGAAGCTAATAAGCATTAAGGATTTTTTTGCATATTGTTCTCCTTCCATCACAGAACACAATTCAAAAAAGGTCTATTTCTCTGCTTTAGTGCTAAGTCTGCCTTTTTAAATGTTACTTTTTTTCTCAAATTTTAGAAGTCACTTGGTAGTTTTATAATGCTAGCCATTAATACTTTTTCATGTTGGGCATCCGGACATTCAGAATTATAGATCATGCATGCATCGTCGTGAAGTATCTTAATTTCTGGATAGTTACAGATTTGTCTTCTTGAGCTCACAGTATCTTCTGGGATTTTTTTATCCCAGACAGCATCCAAGTATCAGATGCTACATAATTACTGAAAACACTGCAACAAGAAAGAAAAAAATCTAGAAGCTGGGGGCAGCAATATTTTTATATATAAATATTATATATTGAAAGAATTATGGCATTTTAAGACCTAAAAGTCTTTCAGGTAATTGAAGTTCTGCATGTATAAATAAGAGAAAAAATTATTTCCCCCCCCCTCAGGAAAAGCTTATTACTTGATTATATCCTCGCTAGGACTCATTTCTTCCCTAGGCTGAGACAGGCTAAATCTCTCTTCCTGCAAACACCAGACAGTTTGAATTTTTATATATCACTCTAGGGACAGGGGAGAGAAAAGACAGTGCTGCTGGTGATGTGACTGCAGTGATGGGTGAAGCTCCTAGGACACACACTGCCTTCAGATTAGCTACTGTTTCTCGAACTGAAGCCCAGACAGCCGAGAAGGTGGCCATCTGACACAGGAAACATGACAGTCATCTCATTCCTGGGAAGCAGGAGTTAGAAAAGATCCAGACTGTTAATGGATTACTTGATTATGCTCTTAAAAAGATGGGCTAGACCTTCTAGTTTTTCCTTTTAGACATGAATGGAGGAGCAAGGAGTTCAAGAAGTTTTGCCTTCACTCCTGAAGAGTCTCAGATCATTGGAAGTGCTCTGGCTCATCAAGTGAAGCTCAGGGAGAATGGCTCACAGCCACTTCTGTCTGTGGTGCAGGCAAGTGCCCTAATTTCTCATCCTACCTCCAGGCTCTTCCCTTTGCACTTAAGAGATTTTGGGTTGGGACGATTCTACTAGCAAAGCTACTACTCTGTGGCTCTGTGCTTTTGAATGCCCTGGGGAAGCTGAAAGAAGGCAGCCACTGCAATGGCAGTGGGGGACACAAGTGAAAGGAAGGAGCTCCCCTTCAGAAACAGCTCCAGAAAAAACAGTGCTCTGCAGCTAAGGAGAGAACAGAAGTGCATTTTCTTTTCTGCTGCCTCAAAAAAGAACAGAAACTAAGCCTTAGATAAATAACATAGGAACAATGAGTCTTCAGTTCACACTACACTTTTAAGTACGCCTGGCCAACCCCCTGTTTCATAGCAAACCAGCATTTCCTCCACAAAGGAACGAATGCCTAGCAAAGCAATTATTGAATGCCGAATTGGTAAAGGTGTGTTTACATCCCATCTGCTGGCAGTAATGCTTATGCAATTGTGCATTATTGGGTTCAGTTAGCTGATCTGATTGGCTTCTCATGGCCAATTCCTACCAGCAGTTATTGTCAACTTCTGCCCATCTTCTTTGCCTGACAGAACTGGACATAGAGCCACCTCCTAGATGGTCAGAAACAACATGACATGGATTAATAAAAGGAGATGTGTGATGCTAACTAAAATACTGGTGCAAGTAAATATCCCTTTTGCAGAACTTAGTATCATCTTCAGCATATCTGAACAGCACCAGCCCAAGAAACACATGCCAAGGTCATTCCTAAATCTTGGTTTTGTACATGTCAGCTGTTGCAAAGCCATCTGCCAAGCCAGCTGTTTCTGGAATATATAACAATTTCTTAGATTATATATTTAGTCTAAAAGTTCCTATGTTTTTTCCCTCTTTCCTGTGTTTCTCAATTTATTTCTTAAGCATGATTACCAGATGCAAGCTGGTATCAGCCGTATCTTCTTTAATATCATACACAGAAACAAATGATCACATCCATTCTTTGATTATTAACAATTTTTTTTTTTGCTGGAATCCAAACTTGGCAAGATTAGCAACACTAAGTGAGGTAACAAGAATGAGCAAAAAATGTTATTTTTTTTCAAGTCCTGACAAAGTTTGAACAAATACTATTATGCTTGCATATCCACACACACATATAACAAATATATAATGAACATAAGTTTCACCAAATTTAATTGTAACAATAATATTGTTACTAGTAGTCTGTACAGCACCATGAATTTAAATTCTCCTTGGAGCCAGCAGGCACAAAGCAGACTAAAAACCAATTTTCATCAGGCATTGCAACATGTACCATGAAAGTCTAAGTCAATCCTAAATTCTGGATTCTTAGGTCTGCCCAACACAACCTCCCTCCTCTGCCGACATTGGTGTTTGTATAATTGTGTTGACTGTTCAGCTGGCTTATCTGATCTAAAGCTAAGCCTACAAAAAAGGATAGCTGGTGATATAGGTGAAATAAAATTCAGGAATTTCAGACCCGTTGTAATTACTTCTCAAAGATGCTGGGAACCTGTTTCTCTAAAAATAAGGCCTGCGCAGAGAAAGAATAGCTCAAAGGCAGGTTACATCTCAAAGTATCACTAGGCAATGCTTACAGCCTTACGTTACTGTTGCCTGTGCTGTACCTCATTTCCTGATTTGCGATTTTTAATTTGTGATTTTTCTGACAAGCACTAAATTAACAAACATGCAAAAACATCATTAATGATATTACAACAGATAATTTGTTCTTGAGAGCAAACAGATCTTTACCAACTCAGCATTTCAACAAACAGATTTGAAATGAAGTTCTGTTGAGACTTGTCATTTGCTACTTGGAAAACAAAGCTGTTGATGCTTAGCATCTTCATTCTGTAAAAGGGTTTCTGATTTTCCAGTTATATGTGCTTACTGAAATTCAGAATAGAAAGAGGTACAGATTATATTATGAATTTGTTGTGTAAAATAAGCCAGAGATTTTAAATCTTAAATTCAAAAATTAAAAACTGCACCCAGCATTATAAAAGATATTTTGATTTTTTTTATTACATACATCATATAACTTTATTTATTTATACCGTAATCTTCGCATACCACCCATATTTTCTATTAACATTAAAAATGCCTTACTTGTTTGCAACCAAACGCATCACTGTCCAGTCTTTTGGAAACATCTCTGGTCGTATTAGTATCCGAAATACAGTGAAAATCTGCAGCAGGAAATCCTTTGGAAGGAAAAGAAGCAGTCATATGCCTTTGCTGCTTTAAAAAGAGTGGTGAGCTTCAAAAATATTTTAGAGACAAAAAAATCACTATAGAAATAGCACAATTGCATTTATTTTCAACATATTCAACCTCTGAATATTTTTTTTTTTTTGATTCCCCAAGAAAGCTTCAAATAGTGATTTAATCCATTGTTCTGAAAAGGAAGAAAATAATTTAATGTGCCATTTGATTGACAGCAATGCATAAGAGAAATGTCAAAGATGCATTTGGTTTCCACCCATACACTTCCACAAATGCGATCCCGAGAACAATTTGCAAATCAAAAAAGCACTTTACAAACACTACAGAGTTCTGAATATCTCCTTAATCATGCCAGGTTTTCATCACTTTCAAGATCTATTCTAAAAGTGGCATTATTTGGTGGGAAAGAGAGTGTAAGGACAATTTTATCATTGGGTTTGCAAAGACCAGTGAATCCACTAGTGATGCCCAGGCCTCTGAACTGTTATCGCAGCTGGCTGGCTGTATGCAGGTCACTTAACCATTCTGCCTCATTTGCTCAATTTATAAAAACAGTGAACACATGTGAGCTACTTTGAATGCAGAAAGCACTGCTTAAGAGCTTTTAGCATTATCATCTCCTATGTCATTTAACTCACTAATAAATAGCTAAATTAAACTATTCCTCTCAGCACACGGTTTTTCAGATTTTTCTTTTCACAAATAAAACTGCCAACAAGGGTAATATTTCTAATGGCCCATCTTGATAGTGTATAGTACTGCCAGTATTTTTTAGTAAGCAAAATGGAGCTTTTGACAACATGAAGAGCATGAGGCAAGTGATGTAACACGCCTAACGGAATCATTGTGGTACCTGACCTTGAAATGTTTTCTATTGATTCTGCCCACACCACTTGTAGAGAGTTAGCCTGAAACACAGATGAGATGAAGATACAACCAAAGGATACCAAATAATTTTGAACACCAGAATATATTCTCAAGTGCAGTTACCAAAGTGTAGATGACGGGCATTGCACAACAGATGTCTTTCATTAGAGAATCACTGTAAAGGGGGACGAATGCAGGCACTGGGAAAGGCAGCTGAGATCCCTGCACCCACCCACCAGAGAAGATTACATAAAAGAGACAACCTGTTTTCTGAGCAAGATGCCAAAAATTTCTCTGTATTAAAGAGTATAAACGATACTCATTGCAGATAACATAGTGTTTGACTGCAGGTGACCGGCTTTACAGATAAACAAGTAGCTCTATGAGCAACACATTTATTCCAGACTGCTTTCCTATAGCTTTGCACCTTGTAGGTAAATTTCAACACTTCTGCCCACTCCTTTTTTTCTTTAGGGGTTACCTCCCTTCCCTGTGCTGTAATCCCAACAATATGGCCACGCCTCGAATGCTGCTGTATGTCACCTCACAATAATGTCCCAAATTCTCCCATTTTTATCTTGTCTGTTGTCCAGACACAATACATGTTGCTGGTGTTCGGGAGCTAACTGACTGGCTGCTGAACTGAAGAGACCAAATGGCTCCTGTTGGGAAACCAGCAATGGTTTAAGGACTTAAAAGCCAAGGGCTGTGTGAGGTGTAAACTTAGTGCCTTTGAGACCCACGGGCCACTGCCAAAGCCTGCTGAGATGAGAATCATACAATCATAGAATTGTTTAGGTTGGAAAAGACCTTTAAGATCATCAAGTCCAACCATTAACCTAGCACTGCCAAGTCCACCACTAAACTATGTCCCTACGCACCTCATCCAAACATCTTTTAAATATCTCCAGGGATGGTGACTCAACCCCTTCCCTGGGCAGCTTGTTCAAAAGTCATTAAGAATGACAGTCAGAGAGGAAGATCATATATACTCCATTTCATTAGGTAACTAGGCTAAAACCAGAATAAATCTTTTATTCCAAGCAAACTTTAAAACAAAGCAAATGTAGACACTGGCATTAAATTTTGAATCATCAACACCAGGCTAATTATTTCTAATTTTAACAGAAAAATAATGAAATTGTGTCACCAATTTAGTGATACGTGATATTAGATAAAAAATGTGGATTTGAAAAGCCCAAGTACTACTGAAGATCTTTGTTACAGTACATGTTAAAAACATATAAACAAAATGCAGTATAATTCAAAGCTGAAATACAACTGAAAGAACAGATAACTTATAAAAAACTTTAGAAAAACTAATCAGTTGTAAGATTTTCAAAGATACAACTATTAAGCTTCTATTAACAGAATTAATCTGTAACTAACTTTTATTTTTCATTATTCAGTTTTTGTATATTTGGTAATACATTTCCCTAGGAATCCATTATAAGCATGAAAATAACCAAAGGATAAAATGCCAGTTGACTAGTCTGATACTTTGCTATTAATGTGCTGGTATCCCTCATGTGTCAGCACTGCTCATCGACATTCAGTGCTGGTGTTCACTCCCAAGGGACCCACCTCCATGTAGGAATTCCATAAACTGTTTTGATCAGCATTACAATGCATGGCATTTTGCATGATGCAATTGCTCATTTTTGTTTCATGGTCCAAACATCACATGACATTACTATGAAATATCATTCATGGAAGATCATTTTGTAACTATATTTTGAACCCTTTCCCTTGCACTAAACTAGTCTTTCATAGTTTTATCTGCTCTGCTGAACACATCATAATGATTTAGTAACAGATTTTAACATTTAAAAAACATTTTTGCTGGTAGTATAAGTGAACTAACATTTGGTTGGTTGAGTACAGATATAATTAATGTCTCATATGACTTCTATCTTAAGAGACAGCAAGGGAGTAATTTTGTCCTTTTACATACTCTAAATACCATCTCTTAATATTCCTACCTAGTGTACATAAGCTCTAGTACTATCTTACACCACTTAAATAATATCACAGTTCAGTTTCCTCTAGCAGCAATATTTGCTTGATGAAACTATCAAACTGTGATTAAGTGAGAAGCATGGCTTTCTGAAAGACTGAAAACCATCTATTCATTTAATCAAAAACTGCCTTGGAATTTCCTTCACATTTCCCTGTATGCATGTAAAATCTTCTGAAAAGCAGGTCAGACTCTTCACTGGATCTCTCAGGGTGCATCTGTATTAGCATTTTAGTTTGGGTCAACAGTCCACTTTGAAGCTAATTGCTTGATCATCCATTGCTTTGGTTTGCACTGCAGAGTTATCAAGCTACTTGGTATCAAGTCTTTGTAGAGGATCCTAGAGCTTTTTTTGCAGAGTGCCAAGGTGTCCACAAGAAAGAGGATGGTTCGACAGTGAGCTGTCTGTGCCCAGACAACTCATCCATCCTGTGGCCACCTCCTTTCCCAGATCTTCTTTCCTTCACTGCTTCCTCAATCTACCTCAGAAGCCACCCAAATATTTGTTTCAGAGCTACCCCTCCGCCCCAGCACTCATCCTTTCAGAAGTCCTATATGTGAGCAGGTGTCCCTGCATAGAAGGGGAAGGATGGTGGTTAGAACTGAGCTTCTCCACCAGAGACGTTCCCAATGCCTACAGACCTCACACAGCCTGTGTCCAAGGGGTCATTAGAGAACAGTGGAATAAATTGCACTTGGTGGTAGGGTTCAGTCCCCGCCTTACCCTGCTCAGGCTCTTCCCTGCTCTTTAGCTGGAAGAGAGGGATCAGAGAACTAGTAAGGTTTACACCCATCTCTATGAAATATTATCTTTTCCTTCATCAGATCTCTCCTGTATATCTATTCTGCCACATTATGCAGGGTACACTGCCAATGGATAAAAACTAGGCCTTCTGGCAGGTGCTTATCTGTTTGGTTTGTCTTCTTTTAATCTATTAATTAAAAACCCCACACATAACCAAAACCACCTTGTTGTGGTCAAAGCTGCATTGTGCTAACATATACTGTTTTTCTCATTCACTTTCCCACTTCCCTCCTCTTATTTATAACTTCCACTGTTACCTTTTGTCATAAATTATATCTGAGCTTTTTTGCGGCAGCAAATATCCGCCTACAAGGGCGCCTCTGTTCTATAAATTGCTATAAAATATATTTACTAGAAGAAGATGGTATTTTGTGGTAAGCAAAAGAAGCATATCTTTAAAATAATATTGAAAGATAAAAGGAAGTATTTAAAATTACTGCCTCATTAAATTCAATGTTTCAAATAGTGAGTGAAGTATAGTCTCTGGTGCTACCATTCAGCCATGAATCCCCTGTCATTTCTTTCTTACTTCATTTGCATGTTTTCAAATATAAAATGCTTTTTCTATCTTCTGCTTTGTGTGGAAAAAAACTGACTCTCTTAAAGAACTGACTAAAATAAAAATAGTCACCATGTCAATTACTTAAACTAAATATATTCACAAAATAGAGGAAATATTTCCATAAACAACCACTTGTTTAAAGCATCACTCAGATGCATGTCATATAAAAATGTGTACATGTCATTCCTTCAAAATCTCCATTTTGCTATACTGTGATTAACAAGCTGGAAACAGTCTTTAATAATGTTGGTATAGACTGTTAAAAAAAAAAGAAAAGAATAAGAACTGCAAATATATTTCAACAGAATGAATGACAACCTTCATTCCCTTTTTACAAGTACTTCCATGAGTGAATTTTTGCTTGGAGAAGTGGTTTGGTGGGGGCATTTTTTTTAATAGTACCACAAATGCTGTGCAAGCATGCATTCATGCAAACACTTGACATAGTTGTCTTGAGAATTAGTCTGGAAGAAAGAAGAAATATCGTGTGGTATCAGTGCCTAATTGTTCAGTATAGATGGTTAATTATAAACAGAGGTAGTCAAAGCAAAAAAGCACAGCAGGTAGCAATTCAAAGGCCTGGGCTACATTCAGATAAGTCCCTTGCAAACTCTGTATCAGGTCTGTAACTTGTAATGTGCCTTAGGGAAGACCCAACCCACTTTGACATCACTGACCAGGGGACGAAAAGAGGATTCAAAAATACAGCAAGCTGATGGTAGTTACCACTGATGCTTAAATCCCAAAGTACATACTAGCCATAAGCTTAACTATGGCTACCAGTTCAGCCTCTAAAAGCGTCTTTTTCTAAAATAATTTCTTTTTCTAAAAGAAAAAAAAAAAAAAGTCTTATCACAGATATTTACACCTTCTGAATTTTCATTTACTCATACTGATGTCATTTCCTAAGAAGCATATCTTAAAGCAGTATAAAATACCAAGGAAGTTCCACACTTGGCAAACAAAGCAGAAAAACACAGAGCTAAGTGGCAAGATGGTTTAGATAGCCTAAGTCATACACAATCACCTCATGATTAACAGCAGTGTCAGCCTCACACACTAGCTCTGATCTTTCCCTCTTGCTCTCAGTTACACACATTTCAGTGATATTTGATATTTCTAAGTGAGGGGAAAAAAACCTTATTATTTAAGATTCAGAAGAGAAGGAATGCTGCATTAATTACGATCAACCTACTGCCACTGAATCACTGGTGGAGCCGATGCTGATTTGATGAGATCTGAATGGAAATAACAAACTCTGGACTTGAGTTCTTAAGACCTCTATTTTGATAGCTGATAGCAGTGGCTGCAGCTGCTTTCCATATGTCTCTGTATAATAGTAGGGTATGTGTGTGGGGGGAATATAAATGTGTCAAATCAAACACCATTCAAGGATTAATTCTGGAGATTTTCCATGTTCTAGATGCAAGAAAGTCTGAATAAACTCAACACTGTATTTCATAGATACATCAAACAGAAATCAAGCTTGAAATCTCTAGGAAATATGAAAATCTAAACCTAGGAATATAGACCTGCTCAGAACTCAAAGAAAAGGGAAAATATTTTCAGTAAAAAATGCCTAGGTTCCACAACATATACTAAAAATTGCCTAAGGATAGCAACTATGCTAGGTGAAAACAGATGCTGTAACACTAGTATAAAAATCATCCACCCTATAGAACTCCTAGGTAGTACCCTTGATTCATGATAGAGATAATTTCTCAGCAGCATTTTCTATCTTTCAAGTTCAATATGACCATCTCACTACAAAGAAAAGGCACTCACAAATGGTATGATCTCTTCAGACTAGCTCTAAACAGCTATCAGGAATTTAAGGAAATCTGAAATTGCACCACGACTAGACTCCCCTTTTCAGGCTATTACTTAAGTTTATCAAATGGTAATTTAAGAGTAACATCTAAAAATATATTAACACACTAGAACATTATTACTCTCCTATGTAGGATCATTGGCTGAATAATGGGCATAAGTGATCACTCAAGATTTCTTGTGTGGATCAGATTTGGTACTATGTAAGTTTCTCAGGGTCTCGCTGAGTGGAAGTCTTAATCTATATACAGGAAATCTTAACTTTTAAAACATTTTTTAAAAATCCATCCCCTCCTCCAAAAGGTAATTAAAAATGCTGTATCTCCATGAACCTGGTAACTCCATCAATTAAATTGGTAGAAGCTGCCCTGAAAGAGTTCTGCAGCTACTCTCTTCCATGATCAAACTGGGCAGATACACATTACAAGTCTGACAGCTCCTCCTGCCAATGGACTTGCTGCACAGTTAAGAAAAATGGAGAGTTAGTTGAATACGCATTTCTCAAGCTGTGTGTTTGCCATTGCCGTATATAATTTAATGAATGAATGAATAAATAATACATATAATTAAACAAAAAAAACCCAACTGCCTGGCAGGAAGAATCAAGCAGAACTGTGTAACCTTAGATTGACAACATCTTTAAAACAGGCTTTGAGACTAAGTTTATGGCTTTAAAGCTACTGTATAGTCCCCCCCATCCCTATTCTATCTGCTGTCATTGTAGAAGCAACAGACTCCTAGCCCCACTGTAAGAGCGGACGTAAGTACACATGAAAGGCTGTGCAAAAGTTAGCTAATCTGAAAAACAGATTGCACTGAAATCATAGAATCATAGAATTATAGAATGCTTTGGATTGGAAGGGACCTTTACAGGTCATCCAGTGCAACCCCCCTGCAAGAGCAGGGACATCTTCAACTAGATCAGGTTGCTCAGAGCCCCATCCAACCTGACCTTGAATGTTTCCAGGGACGGGGCCTCCACTACCTCTATGGGCAACCTGCTCCAGTGCCTCACCACCCTCATTGTAAAAAATTTCTTTCTTAAATCCAGTCTAAAACTGCCCTCCCTTAGTTTAAAACCATTACTCCTTGTCCTGTCACAACAGGCCTTGCTAAAAAGTCTGTCCCCATCTTTCCTATAGGCCCCCTTTAAGTACTGAAAGGCTGCTATAAGGTCTCCCCACAGCCTTCTCTTCTCCAGGCTGAACAACCCCAACTCTCTCAGCCTGTCCTCGTAGGAGAGGTGCTCCAGCCCTCTGAGCATTTTCGTGGCCCTCCTCTGGACCCGCTCCAACAACTCCATGTCCTTCTTGTGCTGAGGACTCCAGAGCTGGATGCCGTACTCCAGGTGGGGACTCACCAGAGCAGAGCAGAGGGGCAGAATCACCTCCCTCGACCTGCTGGCCACGCTTCTTTTGATGCAGCCCAGGATACGGTTGGCCTTCTGGGCTGTGAGCACACATTGTAGGCTCATGTCCAGCTTTTCTTCCACCAGTACCCCCAAGTCCTTTTCCTCAGGGCTGCTCTCGATCACATCATCCCCCAGCCTGTATTGAAACCGAGGGTTGCCCCGACCCAGGTGTCGGACCCTGCACTTGGCCTTGTTGAACCTCATGAGGTTCACACAGGCCCACTTCTCCAGCTTGTCCAGGTCCCTCTGGATGACATCCCGTCCTTCTGGCCTGTCAACTGCACCACTCAGCTTAGTGTCATCTGCAAACTTGCTGAGGGTGCACTCAATCTCACTGTCAATGTCATTGATGAAAATATTGAACAGCACTGGTCCCCGTACAGACCCCTGAGGGACACCACTCGTCACTGATCTCCATCTGGACATTGAGCCATTGACCGCTACCGTCTGGATGCGACCATCCAACCAATTCCTTGTTCACTGAACAGTCCACCCATCAAATCCGTATCTCTCCTATTTAGAGAGAAGGATGTTGTGGGGGACCATGTCAAAGGCTTTACAGAAGTCCAGATAGATGACATCCTGAAGTGTTTCATCAAAGCACAGGAATATCTTAAAGGGAGATAAATCAGAAAGGGAAATAAAAAGAGACCTGAACAAGTGGAAAGACAATTCTGTTACTCACCCTCAGATCTTCCTTTGTGTTGAAGCTATCAAGAAGCTGTTGATAATGTCTATCAGTCATTTGTCGCAAGAGTGACAACAAACAGGAAACGAATTCCCCCTGTTCAGATAAGTCAAGAATAGAAATATAATAGATTATAACGTCTTGTGTATTTGAGCTTAAACTGTCATATTATAAGCACTTAATTAACAAATGCAAGGGAAATTAATCTACAATTAGGCAACATTATTTCCTAGACTCTGTATTTTGTGAAAATACATTAATTTAGCTATGAACTTCCTTCCCATTTGAAGAATTATTTTTCCCCAAATGCAGTTTACTTGCTTAGCAAAACCTATTTGAAGTAGTTTCAGAAGGACTAAACCAGTAAAAGTTTAACTTGTGATTTGTTTCCCTTGTATCTGTTTTTAAAGAGATTATTTAGACTTCTAAAATTACAACCTCTTAGTCGACTCAGTTTTGAAACAAATATAAACAACAATATTTTGCAGCAATTCTGGGAAGAATGCTATAGTTTTCCTTTAGGGAATAAATTAATGGAGTGAGCTGGGAATTTTTTCAAAACATTTTTGCATCACAAAAAAACATATTTGCCAAAAAGAAAACTAATTTATAGGATTGAACAAACTTTGAAAATGTTTTGATTAGAAGTTTCCTTGGACCTACAGAGGAATTTCTCATTAAAACATATATCTAGAAGTTGAGCTTAAACATAGGGCAAGACCACTCTGCCACAGTGCCAATTCCTGGATTCACACTCCACTTCACACTCCAGGAAAGGCATGCTCCAGGCAGCAGCTGAGGGACTTACTGGACTGCTGTGCAGATTCCTGCCTGCCTCTACTGATGCACATTCACCAGGCTGTTCTTCAAACAGCATGGGATTCAGGAGCAAAAGAGCAGAGAACAGCACTGGGTATCTCCCATGAGCAATCAAACAACCAAGACATTATGGGAAGGAATAGGTTCTCCCTCTCTCCCTTTCCTGTCTACTTGTTCACTGGGAAAAAACTACTTGAACTGGGAAAAAACACTGGTATCAATCTGGTCCGACTGCAGAATGGGTGAGGACAGGAAAGAGTAAAGGTCTGGATTGCATCCCAGTGCTTAAAAAGAACAATTCTGAAATCTTACAAGCTTGTTAAAAAGTGTGAAATACACTTCTGGCTTCTATCAGGGATGAGGAATGAGACTGGGAGAACAGACAGGTATGATAACAGTACTTTAAAATGGTGTCTTTCATTAGTTTGTCAAGTCAAAGTTTGGGAAGATTTTCCCTTGTCTTTTATTAAAAACAGAAAATAAGATAAAAAAGGAGTGTTTTCACAGGAATGGCTATTCTGGATTTTACACTGGAAGACCTAATTCACTTGTGATTATACCTTGTATACTTGGTGGTGTGTGAGGTGATGGCTTTCACTGGCAACATGGTGATAAAATAATAATTGTCTTGCACATAATAAGATTCTAGACTGAAATAATGATCCCAAGTTAATTACATCACTGCAAACCCATTGTTTTTTACAGTGAACAGAGCGTTCTCAAAAGAACATCCTAAGGCTACAAAGTCTCTTAATCTTCATGCTCTGGGCATAACCATCAAGGTTACAGCTGCTATCTTTATAAATATCTGAAAATTTATTTCCAACCCTATCAGGTTTTCTTCAGAAAACAAAAATACTTTGGTCTTTTATAATTATTTTTTAATATTTTCAATTTCATTATATCTAGGCTCAATATGATTTTATCATGTCATTTAGTATAATGTAGGTTCATCTAAATAGGCATAATTTTTGGAGACTTTTATTCCAGTTATAAAATCTGAGACCACTCAGATTTGGCTAATTAGCCAAAATAAGCAGAGTAAATAAATAAGGGTGTAAGCTTATCTGATTGCTAGCTTGAGTGTCAAAATTTGAATATGAACCTTTTGAATACCTCCCTTCTTGCTTAAGCATTTTAAGCAGTCCTGTCTAGTCACCTTCCTTCTATGTTCCCACTTTTACTTTGACTTATAGTAGTATATTAAAAATTACAATCTATTATAGAAAGCTGTACTATTATAGCTGACAGAGAGATTAGCTTTAAAAGGGTACCAGCTTTAGCTAATTGTTAACTGACTTCTAAATTTGAGCTTTTAATTCAAATGTAAGTAGCTATACAGGCAGCTGTTTTTTAAAATAACAATGAACATTCAGCTGCATTTGTGGAACTCAACACAAAAATGTATGTTGTAAGATTTCTGCCAGTGTTAGCCACAGACTAACTAGTCAGGGTACATGTGAATCATGCGCGATACCAAACTCCACACACATAATGACCTTGAAAAAACCCATTTAGGATCCAATTCTAGTGTCAGAAGTCAAGCCAAGCAGTATATCCAATTCACTTAGGTAGAATCCTGAAGTAATTTTTTGTGTCTTATTTAAGGAGCACAATTATTAAAATACATGGAGCTCACAATTAAATTGCAATTCATTTAGGTTCTGAAGGACTGAACTTCCAAGATCTGAAATCAATAAAGGTTCACTTTAATTGGATTGCTTTCTGCTAACTCTTTATATGCAAATGCATTTTTCTTAAGGAAATCTAAAGGTCTAAATCACTGACATCCTAAAGCAGAAGTTTCACTTTTACCATTGCATTAAATTCAATGTTTATTAGTGCAACATCTGCAACACCAACCCCCTGAAGACATGTCTTCTTTGTGCTCAGTTTAAAGCATCACATCCATCTTGCAGGTTACCATCTAACAAGATTCTTCACTGCAAATTGAAATGGTACCATGGTACCAAAACTAGTTAAGATGAAAGAAAAGGTGCAGTCATGGCAGCCATTGCTGCCTAATTTTATGCTGCTTCTTTGTGCAGAAAACCAGTGACACGTGGGCCATCACATTGAGATGAGTCTGGGACTACTTCCACAACGAAGACTGTATCCGATGCAAAAGTATGACAAAATTTTACCCAGTGTTCTGCCATGATACATCTCACAAACAATATTTTATGATACATGCAGCTTGAAATAATGATAACATACTGGAACAGACTCTACTGCTGTACTCACATTGAGTACTTTATCATACTTGCTTTACAAATAGTTCCAAGAATCTGGTTCCGTGTGTTGCCATAAGCCCATACTGCATGATGTTTCTACATAAATGTATACAATTGCCTTATGCTGTGCTGTGAGTCACTTCCACATTAAGTATTCTTTGAGATGCCTGTGGTGAAAATGACATGGCTTTTCTGATGCATAAAAAGAAAATTTTGCAACTTGAAAGCACTTTCAGAGTCTAATTTTTTGATGGTGTGAAAGAATTAGGCTGTCATGGTGTTTTATGAAAACTTAATCTGCAAGCAAGTGGATATCTCAGAAGAAACCAATAAGCTCAGAGCTTTGCTACATTAACAGTCTTACTTCAGCTGAGATTTTCTTGTAATGGTCTGATATGCCACACAGAGTATATTTGTAATTTTGTAATTTAAAGAAAAAAAAAAATCCCAAACTCTTAGATGTATAGACCTGCTGAATCACAGTTATTAAAGCATGGTGTTATCTCACTACAGAGCTTGATCAGCTCCATAAAACGCTCCATATAATGTTTGTTCTCTGTGGGATAAAGTAAAACAAACAAACAAAAAACCCAACAACGCATTTCTTCCACAGCTATCAAATGCTTTTTGAAATGTTTGATCTCAGACAAAATTCTGGTTTGAAAAGCAGCCATCTATTCATTAACAAAAACCATTACAGCGTAACGGTAAAAATTGGGGAATTAATTAATTAAGCGTATAACGAGATGGTAAATCACACAGCATAGTATGTTCTCTGCACAAAACGTCACCCCCTCACCTCATACTGGAGTCATATTCCTTGCTATATTAGAACTGATTTGCCCTTCAAAAGCAAACTGGGAACCTTGCTGAAAACAAAGCAAAATAACACTTCATTTTGTTTCGTCAATGCTCATCATAGGCTTTCCTGTAAATGCTTGCATGTCAATCTTCTAATTTGCATGAACTGTTACAGCAGGTTGACCAAAATATCATTTGTTAATCTTCTAAATCCATCGTCTTTCCTTTACTTCATGTGATAGAAATGAAGCTCAAATGCTCAGCCCAGAGAACAACAAAATGCCTTTCAATTAATAAATTTGGATTTGTTCAGGTTAGCATCACAGATTCTGCAGGAATCTTTAGAGCTGCTTCATAATTTAAAAATGTATGCATTCTAGGTAGTAAAACATTATTGATTGATATTCTTCCATTTTCAGGAATTCAAACTTAAAGAGAGTTTCAGAAAGCTATTAAATTTGTTGGCAAAAGAAACGTAATGAAATAATTATTGACCTGAAACAGTATCAAAAGAAATTTTATCTTTTGGGCTTTTTTCTGGGCCACAATTTATAAATAAATTTAATGAAAAAAAATTACCGTTTCCACTGAAAATGAATAAAGTGCAAGAAAAGTTTTCTTTGTTCTCCTCATTCTCTCTTTTATACACAAAATCTTGACATTGTGAATTACAATCTAAAGACAATATTGTCACAAGTCTAGTTGTCCAACCACTGACAATTGTGAGCTATTTCATTATAAAAAACTTACAGTCACGTCTTGAAACTGGAGGCGCATAGCAGAGCCTGATGGTTGTGGTCGGCTGGTGATCTCTAGTATGGTCCTTAAGAGAATATCTAGCAGGCTGTTTACAATCACATCAATTTCTTCCAGGACAGATTTTTCCTTAAATAATAAATAAAAAATTTAAGGTTTTAAAATAGAAAGATGACCACAGGCATATTTCCTTTGATGTCATTTTAGAAACAAATTACAGTTTTACTATGCATGTTACAATTGAGAAACAAGGACTATTCTCTAAGACATTGTTTAATTCTATTGATTTTTCCTAACAGTTTTCCATTAATTACATTGTACTGAAATATAGAGGACAGTTACGGGGATGACTTTGAATATGTAAGTGTTCATCAAATTAGCATAGCTCTATTTTTAATTAATGTTTAGAAGAAAGCAGTAAATAATATACAAGAACTTTTCCGGCAAGATTTTTATAGGTAATGCCCATATATTTTCTGGGGAAATTGCCAAGAGAGGCTTAAATTCCAAAAAGTAGAATTCTGTTTTCACGCTTTGAAACTATCACCAGAAACAAGCAGATGGTGCTCAACCTTCAAGACCTGCTTCAACAGTAACGACCAGCTACATTGCTTCCCATCAACTGAGTAGCACAAACAAATTAGTCATTTATGTAAGCCCACAACTGCTTGTACACAACATTAATACAAAGGAACCAAAGTGTTCACCGCCAAAAGAGACCATGAATACCTTAATTACATGCATTAAAACACTTGATGAAGTCAAGTTGTAGTAACTTTTCCTTTTTAATTCAGATGGAAATATGTTTTCCCTGCTTCAACAATGTTTTCTGTCTCCACTGCAGCAGACACCACCATCTTAATCTGAGCGATTTTATCCATGATTTAAGATGACATTTCTTTGCAGAAAGAAACACTTCATAACCAAATACACGCAACCAAACTAAAATTCAGCTGACAAACAGATCATTCAACTTTGCTGACATTGAGGTGTAGGAGTGATTTTTTTTTTTTTTTTTTTTTTTTTGCTTCCTACACACCCAAAGCATATGATATGTAACAACACTCAAAATTCCTGTTTGGATTCAGGATGAGTCTAGTGTCATGGCCACGTTCTCTGTCACTTTGTCTAGTATCAAACAACTGTTAACTTTGCTACTTATGAAGGCAGACAGTATACAGTGTATTTAGGAACTGTATCAACCATGAGGACTCATGTACAAACTATTATTAGAATGGCCAACAACCTTAATTTTCAAAGCTGCCTGGCTGCCAATTCACTTGTTCCCTCAACCTCTAAATTATCTTGATTACCATGGAAGGAATGAAGTTCTGAACTGATCCACAAAAATCATATCAAAGTCACCAAGTTGTTAATACTCTCAGTGACAAAGACTACTAAAAATAGTGGCTGCATATCTGAACATTGGAGAGAGTTTTATGTAGACATCCACTTGTTATTGTGTACATCTTTGGCTTGATGACTCCAAATGAAAGATCTCCTGAAATTAAGACCAGACATGTAAGCCTTTCTCCCAATCCAAAACCACAGCTATGCTTTATCGTCTATCACTTTATCTTGTGATGAGGTATTATACTAATCCAGGAGCAGCTGCAATGAAAATGTTGTTACAGTGCCAAAGTTGCAAGCCGCATCCATATCAAATCTGATGGAGCAACTTTAATTGTGGACAGTGGTATGAAATGAAGAAACACATAAACCAGTTCTCACTAATGCATTACAATGTAATGTACGCTGGTCTTGATATGTATGTACTGCACTAACTAGTGGCAATGTTTGTTTTTAATTGTATTATATCCCTTTGCCTGTCAGAACTTATCATTGTCTTCATATCTGCAGTACACCTATCTAAGCTAGCTCTCATATGCAGCTTTCACAGATGAATTTGCAAACACAAACATCAGAAATTGGCCACAAAGTTTATCAACTAACAACCAAGTGCAACCCCCCTTGCAATACTCATATCAATCTACTTACCTCTATCACCCCTGTATCCCCTATGACTAAACAGCCCACAATAGAAAATGCCTCTAAAAGAAAGTGGGCATTTCCTTCTCTCCAATACAACACTCAAAAAGAGTCAAAGCTTGGCAGAACACCATGCACTACAATTAAAATATTCTTGCATAGGAAGAAAAGGCTCCTGAGAAATCAAAATGACATGTTTATGCAGAATCGTTACACAGAGAACTCTTTAAAATGGACTTGGTCAAGGTCCAGTTTGTGTCATTAAATGTCATTGAGCTATATAAAGAAGTTCAACACCTTGTGGATGTGACATGGTGTTTACTTACTGAGCTGTTCTTCTTGATGAGGCAAAATATGTTGCTAAGGATACGTGCACACATTATAAGATCCTTCTGCTCTTGTAAATGCATGTGGAGATGATGTAAAACTACCGGAAGAAGAATATATCGCGAATCTGGAAAAAATGAAAAATTTTATGAGTAGGAGCCTCTCATGGAATCATTTAATTTTAATACAGACATAAAATGTGTCTTCAGTCTAAAACAGTATTTCTGATAAGCAGAAGCTTTTGCTTGCTTTAACCAACATTTTTGATAAACAGAAGCTTTTACTTCATAATCATAATATCCTAAAGCAAATATTTGAAGACTAAACAATATGCTGAAAGTCAGTATGTCATATCATGGATGGAAAAAAACACCACTGTGTGGAATATACTATATATAACGGAAAATTCTAAGTATTTATTGAACTGTCATGCAAAAAACCCTAGCATAATAATACTTGTATTCAAAATAATGTGAAATTATGCTCTAGTATTCCCTGCCATGTGACAGGATCCCTTTGCAAGCCAAGGTCACAACAGACTTCATCCTGAACTTACGTTATTCTACGAATGAGTTCTACTTTACAGACAAGCAGTACTTTCAGATTTCTTTCAGGATTTTCACTTTTCCAGATTCCTCACTCCTACTGAGTATGAGCAATTTAGACTACTGGTATCTACATAAAATGATTTGCCTTTCTTCTATTTCATTTTCTAAACACAGCTCTCTGGTGCTATTTTAAATCCTGAATTCTCTCAAAATTATGCAAGAACTTCATTAACGTGCTACTTTTTCTTGCTTCTTATTCTTATAATTAAAGACAATATTAAATGGGAAAAGGCCTAATACTTACACTTGTGGTAACACATTAAACACCTATTTACAACTTGATCAATGGAATGGGTGTTATATGTTTTCATTTTGTTGTTGTTTTTAGATCTTTTCCATAATTGAGAAATTATGTTCTCATAGAAATGTACTTGAATCATTTCCTCTATTAAAATTTTAATGATAATTATATGCTATGTTATCTAAATACATTCATCTACTCAGTTCCTTTGCTCATTAATGTAATTATTGCCTAAAAATTGAGTTTATCTAGGTGGAAAATTACTCCTTTAAAATAATTTTGCCAACCAGATACTGTTCATGGATCAGTCTTTCTATAAACACTTTTTTCCCCTCAAATATTTCCTCTATTTTTTCCAGGAGGGAGAAAAAGAAAGATTTATTCTGAGATTTTATTTGTTGAATGCTTCTTTCATTCACTGAAATACAGCACTAATCTTGTTTTCCTCTATTATTCTCTTGTTTTCATTGTCTAGTTATCTGTATAACACAAGACAAATCATAAGGACAAGTTGATTTGTACACACTAGTTAAGTATATCCTTGTTTTCAAAAAAAAGCTCGCCTGCTCTTTTTAAATGGGTGTTTAATGCTTATTAGTTATTCAGGTGTTCCGCTATATCTTCCTACTGAAGAAAAATATAAACAAAGACTGTATGGTGATAGGCAAAAGGCCATCAATCTAAAACCAGTGGTACTGGAACCCAAAACTGGGAAACAAATAGCCTCTCTCCAGTGACCGCTTACTTCTGCAAGTGCAAGTACTGCAACTACTTCTGCAAGTAGGTTTTCTTCAGGACTGGCCTGAGAGTTTGTATCAGCCTGTGGCACTGTGGCTGGGCACAAGCATCTCAACCAAACCAACAAGGCATTTTCTTTTTGTCTACCTAAAAAACCAGAAGCTCAGCAAAGTATTGCTCCAGGTAGTCTGAGATGTCGAGTGTGCACAGCTGCCACTGACCCATCCACTGCAAGACCTACAGGGTCAAAAGGAAAGCGAGCAGGAAGATGGCTGATGTGCAGACCTGCGGTTAGGCAAGTGCCAGCTTCTGATCCCCACCACTAAATATGCTTATTGATTCCTGATAGATGAAAAAATAGAGCTAATGCCTTCAGCTGAAGTGAAAAAGCAGGACTCTCCATTCCTATAAAAAAGATCTAACCTCTAGGTTACAGCGGACGGCTCCTTTTCCCTGCTTTCCGTTAGGCCTTACACGTATTGAATTCTTGACTACCTGGTAACCCATGTTCAAGAGAAGAGATGAAGGGTTCACTGTGTAAGCCAGCCTGTGGCTCTGTGGTTGGGGTACTCTCCTGGCAGGCAGGTGATAGGAAGCTGAATCCAGGCTTACAGAGCACTGAACCTGGTCTTCCATCCCCAGGCAAATGCTCAAATAACTCCTCAACTCCACAACTGTCACAGAACAGTTATAGTAGCTCTTTCACACATTACTGGTATGAGCCTTAACCTTTGGGCCATAGGTCCTCTGAGGACAGCAGGTCCTCTCTTGCAGCTGCAACTCAAATCCCTCAGCCCAGAAGGTGAGGAGAAAACAGGAGCAGCCCTGTGCCAAGGTGTTTCTTCCTGGTTAACTCTAGGCAGCTTCCTGATGAGCACACAGAGGATTTGGTACCTCTTCTGAGGTGTCCCATACTCTGTGTACTGCCTTCATGTAAGTGCAGCATTATGAACCCCATTTTGAAGACCAAGAATCTAGGTGTAGCAACACTTGACTTGTAAATAGTCAACTCTTACACGTGATATGGCCTGAAGCATCTCAGGCAAAACTGAGCATCCTCATTCAACTGTTTCAAGTATTTCATTTTTGCAAAAGCTCCATAAAATAATCTGGAACTTTGTCTTCCCAAGACCAAATAGATTAGCAAAAAGCATCTTACAATGACTTGCAACTACAGATGGGAGAGAACAGTGCCAGTTACTGAATTAACCACTCCTTATAACACAGCTTTAGATATATTCCTCGTAAACCCATAATCTAAATACCTCTCTGTCTTGACCTGTTTAGGTGGAGAGATGTAGTGGTATTACAGAAGAGGAAAGCTGGCATATTCACCTCTGAGCCAAAACAAGCACTATGGGAGACAGTTTGGAGAACGCAGTGTACAACATTTGTCTCAGGTTACTCTTTTTCTTAAAAATTGTCAGCTGCAATGTCAGCCACTGTATATAGGAAAATTAATGAGCACAAGGAATGGTGCAATAATCAGAACCCTTAGCCATCAGTCACTGTCCTAATTTTTCTTCTGTGCAGGAAGCCAAATTAGCTGACTGTTTAAAATGCTAATACTTGCACTTTAAAAATATTATACAGAAAGAGAGGAAAAAAATCATGACATAGACCTTTTTGAGTACATGCTTGGCATAATTAGAAAGAGACACTACTCTGGGCAATCCTTGTGACTTTACTATGCAAGCTGCATTAACGTTTAATATTTAACCCACAGCAAAACTTTCCCCCTTGCTTTTCAGTTAGTGGTAAAGCACCTGCACAGACATTTCTTTCTGTGACATAAAGACATGTCACAGACATTAAAGAAAGTACAAAACTTTCTTTATACTACTGTATTTTAAAGATTAATTTCAGAAAGATGATATCTCATTTCAAATACTATATCTGAACAGATCATCAAAACTTCAGCCTACTTGGAAAAAGAATTAGTGTAACTGAACATTTTAAACAAACAAACAGCATTCTCCTTGAACAGTGAGAAGCAAAGAAGTTGCTCTTTGTTTTGATAGTTTTACTTGGACCTATTCAGTTTACGCCTCCTTGTTTGGAAGAACCACTGGACTTGAGGGCGGTAGGAGAAGAAAATGCTTAAGACAAACAAACAGTTATCACTTCAATTCCAAAACCAAACATATATGCCTGCTCTGTGACTGCATGGACATGTCACGGCTCTCAGAACAGTCAGTTTCAAAACTTCTGTGAGGAACTGTTTTCAGCTGAAAGAAAAAAATTGCCTGTAGTACAGAAGGAAAACGCAGGTATGGCTTAGAAAGTCCTCCCTTGGCCTAGAAAAGAGCCACAGATGTGAAGCATCATTTGCAAAGCTTTTGCAAAATATTTTCTGCTCTCTTCTACAGAGGGACTAATAAAGGCTGAACTTTTGTATGCAATATACATACATACATCCCCCCACAGGTATGTATAGAAGCACACATACACAAACAACTCCAAAGAATAGTATATTGCTGTGGAAGACAAATTAAGAAATACTAATTAACCTGAAAAAGATCCTGGAGTACTTGAAAGCAGTACTATGGAGCAATGTGTAAAACCTTTACGTTTTGAAAAAAATTACTTTTTTTTTTCAAATCTAAGCTAATATGTAAGTTTAATGCATTTTAACTAAATTTAATTCAGGATTTGTATCAACAATTTCAATAATGATAGGCTTTTTGCATTTTTATAGCAATCAATTAGCTTGCAGTGATTACTGAGATATGTTACAAGTCTCATTAAAGAGTTTTGAGTCTTGACAAAATGATGGAATAAGAAGGAAATCATAATACCTAGCTTCTAGAACTAAACCTCCTTATCAGTTAATGGTGTCTTTTCCTGAACTTGCTAAGAACTTTTTTTCATTCCCATAGGAAGTCTTACATGTAACAACATCTTTTCTGTGACACAGTTCAAAGATATTAAATTATTCTCACTGATTGTGTCAGATATTCATCTCTGAATGACTATTGAAACATAAGAGTTTCCTACATGTACATTCTCCTGTGATATACAGGATGCAATTCTTAGAGGAACTCATTCACAAAGACAGACTGAGAGAAGCTGTCAATCTCAGAAAGAAAACAAATAGATAATTATCACTTTTCTAACCTATTAATAGTGGGTTTCAGTGTAAAATGAGAACAATAAAAAACAGATAAGGAATAAGTTATATATAAAATCAATAAATAAAACTTTACATATGAAATAAACAAAATGAACACATGAAGATGTCTTTAAAACATCAACTCAGGATTTTTCCTAGCTTCATAATATATAGATCATATACAGATGTTATATACCATATGATATCTATAGTGTAAATGGTCAGAAAATTAAATCCCTCCTCTATTTGTTTTGAACAGTTTGCTTCACTAAAAGGACAAGTCCTACCCAGCTACTCTTGCGCAGAGGTCCAAATCTTCATATTTTGGGAATACACAGAGTTTATTGCCTTGTAAGAACATTCTCCATGTGCTAAAGAGCTGCACCACAGATTGTAACTGGGCTAAGATACAGGCTTTATCAATACAGGATTTTCTTTTTTTAGGACTTTACCTACTAACGTAATCTCTCTTCTGGTAATTGACATGTTTGATCAGTGGTGATTCCAAGAAAACTCATCCTCTGTGGAGGAAGAAACCCAGACGTTCCACTTATACACCTCGCGTTTTCATAGCTATTGAATTTGCAAGCTCAAAGTAGTGCCCTTAGAGAAAAAAAAAATATTGGTGTTCTGCTAATTCCTGTTTAACCATGTCATGAAGGACATGGTTCAAGATGTGTTTCTCTGTTAGTGGTCTTAACTCTTTCCAGCAAAACAGATTTAACTCTTCCCCAAAGCAAGCTATAATAATATTTAATGCATAAAAGACAACAATCAAGAGTGCTAGACTACTGATGTATCGGAAATTACAAACGCAGAAAATCTGCTGGGTACAGGCATATGTAGGTCATCAATTTGGCCATTCTACAAGTATCAACAGGGATGTGTCCAAAGAGTTACACCCAAAATATCAGGAGACTGGAAGAAAGGCCACGAGGAAAAAAAAATACTGCTAGTCTTTAACAGCAGGAAAACTGTCATCTGTTTCTTTTTAGACACCCAATGTAGTGTACTACAAAGATGCAGAAGTAAGTATGGAAAAATAGAAGTAAAGTAAGGCCTCAACACCCACTAACTTTTCACAGGAGCTAGGCAGATAACTGCTGTTGACACTTTTTAACACCTCTGTAGTTGTTACCTATAGGAAGAGCTGAAGTTTAAAATCACTGAAATAGAAAAAGGTTCTAAGCAAGCTATACCAAAGCCTCAATACAGAGGCATTTCAGACATCCTATCCACACATAATCAGTAAATACAATATATAACCTGCATTCCCTAGAGAGGCAGGTAGAGACCAGATGCATCAAATATATCTAAAATTGTGCTTAAACATCTGTGCTTGGGCATCTTCAATCAACCCCTGCATGTCTGATGTTTCTATTTTCAACAGTATATATATAACAATGTATAACCCACACTCCATGTAAAATACAACATGTAATTTTCATTGCTTTTATAGCCAAACCAACTCATATAACTTCTTAATAATGAAACTGGATTTGAATAAAAAACTAACACTTTTACAAAAGGAAGCAAACAAAAAAAATTGTCATACAGCTGCAAGTAGATTTACAGTTCCAAGAAAGTCCCCAAGAGTCCCTTACATGGCATTAAATAACTCTCTTTAATTACATTCATTCATTTGGATCTTCTGCTTAGGCTGACCTAACCAAGATAATGGGAGGAAAATGGAAATGATGCTACCCGGTCCCTAAGTAGCTTGGAAAATGAAAAATGTAAGTTAGAGCATCCTTAAGATTGCTCCATGAATATGTCATCATCTACCCAGAGTATCAAAGTTCTGATCAGTCAGCTGTAGGGAGAGCTAACTGTCCTGGAAGGGACCACCATGGAGGCTCACAAGGGAAGGGTAAGGTGTTTTCATAACCAGAATGAAGCAAAGTAGCCAGGATCCAATATTTCTTATCCTTTTCTTTGAGCTCATACTTTTAAAGTACAATCACTGAAAGGATTTAAAAAAAAAAAAATGTTCTAAGATCTCTTCCTGTATTTTGCAGCAACTCAAAATATTTACGCGTATCCTGGCAGTTTTTGCAGAGCCTTCATTATTGTACTGTGTTTATCTTGAATGCCTTAGATGGTAAAAGTTACTGTTTCCACTGAACTTCATCAGCCAATACCCAAACAGCTCTCAAGAGGGCTTTTATTGAGTAAATTAACACTTATTAGAATTCTTTAAATCTCTTCTATTTAATTATTTTATTTCAAAATTAATTAATTTCAAATTTAATATTTGGGCATTTCTACAGGTTTCACTTAGAACAGAAAAAGAGAATGTCAGGCTCACCACCACACAGCAGTTTTTTCTTCCCCATACCAAATAACTATGCTGTTATATACTTTATGCACCAACTATCACTTGCATTTGTGTAGCCTTTTTATACTACATTAAGAAATGAAGGATCGAAAGTGCTGAACTAGCAAGAGTTACACAAATAAGAATTAATGGATAAGTGACAATCTGTTTGCTGAACTGCACCCAAAGGAGAAAAAAAGAAAAAAAAAATCAATTTAGTAAAGCTTTTTCCTTTGTAATTACTTAAAAAGTATAAGGCAAACTTCCTTCACAGACATATTGCCAGCAGTAGATCAAAACAAAACTATATTTTAAGAGTCTTTGTCTCTAAAAAACAAACCACTAAATTTAATCAACGGTATTCTTGTAAATGAGCAGCTTGTACAGAGCAGTGCTTCAAGAACTGTTTCTTAGCAAGCACTGCTCTGAGCAACACTACTCCCTTCAGCACCTGCTGGCTCATGTACCAGCACACCATTTGAGTTCCTTATCTGCAGGCAGCCCAGGGTAACCTTACCTGGGTTAGTGTACAGGTGACTCTCAACAGTTTTTCCAATACTCTGCAGTTTAACAGCTTGAAGGGACTCATCTCCATGCATGACTGTTGGCAAGCTGCCCAGGGCATCGTGAACCAAATTTGCCACTTCTCTTACATCAAAGAGCTTCAGAAGTTCAGAGTACACCGATGGGAATGAGCTGAGAAACACAGCCTAGAGGAAAAGGGCAAAAATGGACAGTCAGATATTGCAGTATAGTTTTGACATTTATAAAAATTAAATAACTATAGAAATTTAAGTAACTGTAGAAAAATGCCTGGTTTTACATTTCAAGGGTAGTTAGTAGCTTTAAAAATGGTCATATTTTCAGAAGAAATATCCTCACATTCATTAATGGCCTTACACTTGGGACTATTTTCCTTTAAGCATTATCTAATGACTGTTCATTTCTCCCAGGAAAAAGTGAAAGTAAAAAGTTCAACTTAGAACAAAAATATTTATACTTTACAGATTCTTCATGATCTATGTGTGAGACAAAATTTTTAAAAGCATAACAGAAGCCAGTTGATATCAGAACAAAAAGATTTGAATGGAGTTGGTTTGGTTTGCTTTGTTTTAGGATAACTAATATAACCGCCTCCGTATCTTCCATTTTTCAAATAATGAACATTTTTATTTTGGAGTGAGACAGCACTGGCAGTCTTGGTTCAATTCAACAATCCTAAAACAGTGTTAGAAATTCATTGGTGAGTATAATGAATATGGAAACAAAACACTGGAAAAGAAAGGAGGGCAATGCCAGAGAAAGGAAGCTAGAACTGACATTCCCTTCTTCCTCTCCAAATCCTGCTGATTGAGAAAAGCTACTCATACCTCAGCCCTTCTTCACACTGGTGTCAGAACAGATGACAGACGAGGTTAAAGATATCGGAGAAGAATTTCAAATGTGGTTGTTTATATCACTTTGCTATTATCTTTTTTCTCCACCTGCTTACATGATATGAGATGGAAGAACCACCTCTCTACTCTGTTCTCTCTGATTTGCCATTTTCTTGGAAGAACAATTTTCTATGGACCTTAAGAAATTAATAATTCTTAACAGGTCTTAAAACACCTTTGGTTACAGAAACAGGGGAAGAGGATGGTATACCTATGAGCTGTAGAAGTTGGTAAATCTGTGGCACTTAATGTAGAGAGCTGTCTCCTGTGTGTTTTGCCTCTGCGCTTTAGCACTAGTCAATTTTAGTAGTCTCAATTGAAATAAAGATGTAAGTATTAAAACACACAGTTCAGCAACACTTAAAAGTTTTCTGTAAAGCATGAAAATTCTGATAGTCTTTTGTATGGTTCAAATTCTTCAGCTCCAATGTGGTTAAACTAAGCTCTAAAATGCCCGAAACAGAGAAATGACTTTATTTGTATCCAGCAATATAATTATTATAATTATAATATAATTATAATTCAAAAGTAAATATTAGATTTAGGATTATCTTTGCCAAGCACGTTTAGAAGCTGCTGCTATGAAAATTTCACACTGTAGGACAAAAGGTATAAGGATGAGCTGAAAATGCCATTTTGCTCTAGCAAAAACACATTTTCTTTCCCGGGAATATAGGTAAGGACATGCATACATTTTCTATATTGGACGTGAAAAGTGGCAATAAGCAAGGCATGCTTGAAAACTTACTTGTAGTTGAGATAAAGCACTAGCTCCTTTGCTCTCTTGGGAAAGGAAGAAGCGTACTGACATAAGAAGCTCTTGAATACAGCAGCGAAATTCCTCCTCATTTTGTCCACCAGTGGCAATAGAGAATAACCTTCGAGACTGAACTATATATTTAAAGATATATTCCTGTGCCTACAAATGTCAAAATCAGAGATAACTCATAAAAATGAACCAGCTCATCTTTAAATAAAACACACACAATGATTATATCATTCAAATAATGACAAAGGTCTGAAACAGGACACCATGTTATTTAATATTGGCAAATCTTTCTATTGAAACACTAAAAACATTTCAAAAGCACATACTCAGAAATGCTCTTCCCTTGCCTTTCATAATCTCTACAAACCAAGGAACACTTGTTTTTTTTAACAAATGGAAAACTACAAAATCTCAACACTGCCTCCCGCCCCATCCCCTGCATGTCTTTGACTACAAAAACATGTATTGCATAAACATACAAGGCCAGTATAAAAAATAGGCTCAAACTTTTGAGCTGTTCTTAGAATTTCTCTGCCTGTTGAAAGTTGCTTTCCTGTCAACTGTTAACCAGATAATAATAATTAAAAAAAACTTAAATTAAGTTGCAAAACTGTTGGAATGTAAATTAAAAATACAGCCCTTTCTTATTAGCAAGACACCTAAGTTAACAGCAGCATAGAAAAGCACAGAAGGGTACCACATTGATAATTTATTTCCAGACTGTAGCACCTGTCCCAAATGGGATTATTGTGTTGTACAATTTATCCTGACTCCACACTGTGCTTTGTTGATGGTACAAAACAGGACAACAAGAGCAACCAGAACCATCCATTTTCAGTAGAATTCCCTGCTTGGAACCATTAAGTCAGCATGCATGTCTGCCATTTAAATTCAGTTATGCGACAGACATTAATACTAGCAATGCAGTGTACATTTGATTTCTTAGATCTAACTCGTAATCATGTATATCCTCATTCAGTATGGAACATAGAGCTCCAGAGTCTAGTGGTAGTAAGCTCCACTGATCAACTTATTGACAAAGGAGAACGATGAATAAACTGACTGCACTGAAAGTGTCTGCAGCTCCCCAGAATTAGTACTACCATTCCATCATTTATACATACTCTGCTTCATTTCCTAAGTTAAACCTGTTGGTACTGTATGAATACATCATTCAAATATATAATTGCTTTCGACGACTTTTATTACCTTTAGTACTTCCTGTATGTGCTCGTGTAGCTCCACTTCAGTGACTCGATCGATATGCCACTTCAGTACTTTTATAAGATCTCTAGAATACCACATCAGAAAGTATTATAACACAGAAGTGGGAGAAGGGTTAACTTTGCATTTAAAATGTAAACCAATATCTGTCATATAAGAAATACTGACAAAATAAAAAAATATATGCCTAGATTTCGCTAATCACCACAGGCCCAGTATTACACTTAGTTTTCAGTCTGCCAAAATCCACCTAGTAGGTCTCTAACGAACAGGAAATAATACCAGCGTTACATATGCAGTAGAATGATTTTGACAGGGATACACAAGCACAGTTAAGCCAGAAGAGTCCCTGCCAGCATGGACTACCCCTGCTATTCCATGCATCGCTTTGCAGTCTCATTAAACTGCACTGGTTTTAATGGAAGTCTAAGTAGCAAATAAATACAGAGAGTAGAACAGAGTAAGTGATGCTTATTAGTACACTGCTCTACACAGACAGTGAACACAGCTGCAGCTGGGTGATGATACGGCTCCTATGTTTTTCAAAGTAATTCAAATAAAGAAATCCACTGAGGAAAAAGATTTAAGAATGAAGCCAATGTTAGAGCATTAGCAAGTAACCTTTCAGGTAACTTAAAGTTGTTTTACTCTTTTTTAATGGCCTAAATCTGGGCATTCATATAAGCATTGCATTTTATTTCTAATGATATCATTTAATTTAACCCAATGATTGATTCTGCTTAGTTTACCAGTAACTGTCAGTATTCAAATCAGATAGAAAAAGTACAGACTTCACCTGTATGCAAGTGCTCCAGCAAAATGACTTTCAATGTAAGTGTCCATTACTGGCTTAAAGTGGTGAAACTTGCTGTCCTGCAGCAAATTTATTATGTGAACCTAAATGTGAGGGAAAAAGAAAATAAAAGCTTTTTTTGTTGGTTTTTTTTGGTTTTTTTTAGTTAGTTCTTAAATAGTGTTAAGCATCATCATAAAATTAAACTTACCAAACAATCAAATACTTTTGATCCATATTTTTGAGAGTTTTCATCTAAAATCCCAAATAAAGTGTCTAGTGTATCTTGAAGAAACTGATTGGAGAGAATAAGAGACAGTTTGTTATTAAATAGGTATTTTTGTGACACACAAATACATTATTTCCCTCATATTATCTAAAAGGATAGAATGGTATATACCTTCACTATTTCTGAACCATCAATTTCTTTTAATTTTGAGAGGCAACCTGCAATTTTGTCTGGGTGGGTTCTCCATTTCAGAAGGTCAAGCATATCTCCTGCAAAAACAAAATGCAAGATTAAAGCTGGAAGCAAAGCAGCATTTCAGATTTTAAATTCTACTATTACAGTCCACTCAGCAAAACTTGGCTTCATTAAAACAAAAGAAAACATCTCAAGATTTGCTATAATATTATCTGCCCAACAACAAATTTTCATTCCATCCCATAATTGCTCCACCAATAGAAACATAAGAACATGGTACTGGGTCACTAAAATCAGTCTCCTGTGGCAAATATATCATGCAATCTTATTCAGATATTTGTCAACTACCACCTTAAGAAAATGAATTATTTTGCTGTCTCTTGTCCCATTGAAGGATGCCTTCCAGAGCTGTCATCTGACGGCTAGAAATAGTCTCCCAATTACTAGTTTGTATGTATTTAAAATACTCATCTTCCTATGTCTTTTTAGAGAACAAACACAATGCCTCTAAGATCTTGCTTTATTAATAAGCAACACAATATCTTCTGGAAAATAAATTCTTCTGAGCTAAAACATACTTGAGTGTCTTCGCACTTCCTCCAGTTTTAATTCATTCCCCTTCAGCTTTCTTGACCAAAATGGTAACTACATTACAGATGAGATTACATCACTGTTTTCTGTATCATTAGCAAGCTCATATATCTGCTGTAAACACTTGACATATATGTCCTACAATTTGTTTTTGGGTTTTTTTTAAATACATCATATTGGTGACACAAATAGGTCTTGCTCCTGTTTAATGCTGTTCAGCTCCCTCACACTACAGCAGAATCCTCAAGACTCTCCACTATGGTATGATCCTGCCTTTTGTACCATTAGATTTGATCTAATTAGTACTCTTTCTTATTAACTATTTAAATCAAAGTTACCTTGCTTTGCCTGTATCAGATTTTGATTTTTTCCCTCTCAACTGATGAGCCCTTTCAAGTACATATTAGCAGCACATTTCATTAACAGGCTCTCTTGTGACTCGGGTTTTAGTGAAGCAACTCCCACCCGTACCCCCTTTCACCCCTCCAAACAAGAGATCAATCCCAGGCCTAATTCTTCAGATCTAGTAGTATCTTCCTTCCACTCCGGAAGGAAATTCCTTCCATTACAGTGCAACCTGATAGTTCCCTTTTAGCCCTTATTTACCAGTTTTAAAATTCTTATTCTAATCTGTATCTTTTCTTATTTCCCATGTGGTGTGTTATTGAAGTCCAGATGGTTTAGATCTGCTACATTTCCTCTGAAGAATAATAATTAAAAAAACTTTGAAAAGACAGATTAAGAAGTTTATTCTGGCATGATATGTCTTTGATAAACTCATCTAACAGTACATTCCATTTAGCTACATGTCCATTTTTTCATGCATGACTTCCTGTAAATACTTGCATAAAATTCATGAGAGGGTGATGGCCCAGTTAACATATCTGCTCTTCCACCTGTCTTAAATGTAGGTACTATATTTATTACTCTTAGAACATGTGTTATTGCTTTCAGCTTCAGATATGTACTAAAGAAACCACCTCGCTATGAGACTGGGAATTCCATGTCCCATACCATTCAATATCCTACAATAAGAGTTTTGCAAACTTGGCTTGGCTTTTCAGCAGTTGTCACTTGATCCTGACCCTTGTTGAGCTCTGACACGTTGCTGTTATTTTTCTCACTTCTGTTGCAGGTTCTCTGCTTACTCCTCACATTTTCTGCCTGTGACTCGCTCATGTCTGCAGCGCTCCTTTCAAGTTGTATTCAGAGCACAAAGTTCCACATATTTTTGAACCATTGAATTGAATAAATCCCAAAGCTCCTTTACATTCATGTTTACTTCTTCCATGTTTCACTAACCAGCTTTTCAGAATTTCTAAAAGCCTGGCTGTTTGAAGTAGAAAATCTTAATCTCCATCCAATGCTTCCATCAGTTTAAAGTGAACCACGGGTCCAGTTCACTGTCCAGCAATGTCTTAGAAGGATCCAGTTCTTCTGAAATGTTCTCAGTACTTATCACACTAAGTAGCTAAAAGCAAGTGTTCCTCTTGGTTCAGCAGCTATTTGGGTGCTTTCTACAACAGGCTGTAACTCACAACACACTCAAGTAACATTTGAGGCACACCCATCTTTGTGTCATTTCTTTCCCAGTTTGGTCCTGGAAAGCTTCTCTCTCCCACAACAAGAAATGAAGTAATATTTCTATCTTTAATAACATCAAATAAATCTCCACCTATATTCAAATCCCCCCAGAGGTGCTAACGGCAAACACCCTACATGCTATTCCACTAATATTTTGCTGCCTTAATTGATTTTGGTGGGCACAAATTGTTTTTATGCATTTATACATTTCTTTTTTGTTTTGTTTCACCCTGTGCGAGTATGGAATCATTTGGATTAGAAGAGATCCTTGAGTTGCACTAAGAGTGCTGAAGGGTCCCACATGTGCATCAGAGACACATCCCAAAGATCAAGGACAAATGATATGTCTTATTATTCCTTCTGTCAGGAATTTTCAAGAAACAAGCATTACAAATCCAGTGAACTGCATTTGTCTTTTAGATAATTAAATGGACTTCTACACTTCATTCTGTTTAAGCCTCAACTTAAGTTGAGGAGTAGCGAGACTAGCTAAAGCTGTCAGTTCACAGAAGGAAAAAGATTTCTTTACAGGTTTACTGGAGGAACTTGGTAGGAAGATAGTTGACACTCAATATTAGGGATTTGTTGGGGGATTAAAAAAGAAAGAGAAAGCAAATGTCAGACACTCACTTCAAAGCACTTATTTCAAGGAAAACGCTAAGGAGGAAAGACATTGCTGAGATAACATTAGCGAATAGCCCAAGCATAAATGACATGAATAGAAAATCTGACATGTGAATCACCAGGGGAAGGGATAGCAATGTGTCATGTATTAAGAGAAATGAGAATATAAAATTGTCCCCAAAATAGGCCCACTAGGAAAACATAGTTTTGGAAAAAGGAAAAAGTCAATGCTGCTGATAAATTTTCCTGAAGAAGAAAAATATTTCCAATGCCTTCTCTTATTCATGATCAAGTTTGTACGTTAAAAATAGGCTACATACACCTGACCTACCATTCCTACCAAACAAAACACTTCCCTTCTCAAAGTCCGTAATTTAAATCCAAAGTGCTAGGTTTAAGAAAAGGTTTAGAATAATGTGCATAAGGAAGTGGTTTGGGATGGTCTTTCCATATCTCTCCTATAAATCCTGAGACATCAGAAATTGGCCTGGTGTAGCACTACTGCAGTTCAAAAGGAAAAAGCCGAATTCCAGAACTGGCGGTCTGCATTCCTCTTCCAACAGGCTGCTTCTGTGGTTTCCAACACTCCCTCCAAACTGGGGTCACTCTGGAAAGCTGCCTCCTGTTACTTTTGTTTTATTTATCACCAGTCTGGCTTTTTTTAAATGCAGATAGATGGATTATACCTCTGCCTTGCAATAGATGTGCTGTATGGCATGTTGCTCTGCTGATGAACAGCTGCTTACTGGGGATGTGCCGATCAGTGCTGAGAAATGAGTGGATGCCAACTTGCTAAAATATTCTGACTTGCTGGATGGATCCTGAGTCTCTGGCAGGCAGAGATCCCTCCTATATGTCAAAAACTAAGTAAGACTGTATTGATAACTACTCAGTAGAAAAATACTATGTTCTCTCGCTCTTTTGGGGTTTCTTAGGATAATGAAATGTAACTATCCAGCTAAGAATGTAATATATAAAAGCTTGTATACTTTTTTGCTAACATTAACTGATTAACTATCTAGGATCAAAAGTCAAGCTAAGAAAAAGCTAACTGGTAGACAGATTAGATAAGGACGCGTTCTTACGAAATATGTTGATGAACGCACAGACTCCCCTGGTTAGAAGGTCTCTGAAAATTGTTTGGAAATAGTCCTAAAAACCCCTCCAAAGTACCCAGGGTAAGGAAGTTACGGATCCCAACAACTGGGAGTCAGCCTCCTTCCCCCAGTCCCCATAATTTTAATATGCATGAGAGCTGATGGCATGTGGGAACAATCAATGAGAGAATGACAGCTGAGTAAAATTTCCCAGCAAGCTAGTAAAGCTGTGGCCTAAGTCAGTCACACCCTTTACAAGACTGGGTTTGGGGTCCTTCCCCATCCCATGGCCAGACCAACAGCATAATTTTCAATACATTTCCAGGCTGGACATTGTTGTTTGTAGACACAGGCAGATCTCTGAGAACTTCAGAAAAATTTCCAAACTTAAAAACAGATTAAAAAATGATCAGCAATTTTTAAAAATACTAATACAATTGTTAACTAAAAAAGTAAAAACACATATTTTTTACTCCTGTATTTTGTAATAAATATGCTACATTCTCTCAGGGATAACTGAAGTAATGCTCACATGACCAAATATCCACATGCTTTGCTCTATGTTCATTTTCTGAGCATGCAATAGGTTTTGGCAAATTTTTGTTTAAAAGAATGGGGATTTGGAAACTCACCAAGATGAACTTCCCAAAGAAGATCCTTGGAGAAAATATGAGCCTGTCTATTGAAAATATTTCCACCCTCTGAAGTACTGCTGAAATAATTGTTAACTCTTTCAGAGCTGAAAAGGGGATCAATATTATTCAGATATTCTACACCCTCTTACTCAGAATATGGTTAAAAAAAAAAAGGAAATTTTATGCCCTATGTCACACATCTATTTACATTAAGTACAAAATAACTTCTGTACTGTGAACATAAATTAGTATGATAACCCCAGACAATAGTGCAACTATTTATCAGTGAGACACTTACGTTCTGGGCAGCACTTTCATGCATATGTAAGTACCAGTAGATTCATGTGATTTCCTAAATCAAGGCCTTTAACTGAAGCAAATTTAGTCTCTGATTGCCTATTAGCAACCTTTGTGAAAATCTTTTATTGGCTAACTTTTATTACTTTGAAGTTAATTGCTATGAGAATACAGAATGGATGTGCACAGTGAAACAGACCACTTACTATTTGCACATAGTTCTATTTTGGACACTTGCTACTAAATGGTGAAAATTAAGATGATTATTTAAATTTAAAAAGCTGCTCTAGTTGTTGTTAAACACCTATAATGAATTTGCAAGCAATTAGCAATTTTATCATTATACATATAAGAAGGGTAAAGACACAGTCATTCACACACAAGAGAGAGCTAAGCAAGATCTTAAAACTGTGATAAACATCTCAGAAAAAATAATATAAAACTGTGGGGATATCAAAGAATAGTCAGAAACACATTACCAAGCAAATACACAATATTTAGAAATTTGTGGAAAATTGTTACAGTTACAAACTGTAGTTAATATGGCAAATAAACCAGAATCATAAGGATTTTATACAGAGCAATGGTAAAGAGCACAAGCACATGTATTTCTATCTGTTGCTTCTTATATCCAGTGTATAAGATTGTTTTAAGTAGTAGTATATGTTTGTTGGCTTTAAGGAAGAGAAGTGATACAACAAAAAAGCAGTATGTGCCTAACTAAAACCAAACTGCCACAGCCTAAAGCCTACAATAAATAAGTATTTCATAAAAACTCTACGACAAACAGATTAAGAGGTTTTGTAAAGCAGCTGGGTTTTGATAGTTGATTCCAAGAGTGCTGCATTTGATTCCAATATCATGTTAATCTAAAAAGCATTCTTGAACTACTTAAAAATCAGTGGTTTATCATGCTGCATTGGTTTCCATCTGGACATAAAAAATTGTGAAGAAAACCAGTTTGTAAAATGGATAAGCTATTTCTGAGTACATCCATGCTTGCTTGGCATGGAAAAGGCTAGCTATCACACTCATTTGAATTCATCATGTTTTAAATAATCAACATATCCTACCATTTTGTGTGAGTTTAGTAGAGCAGAGAAAGGATGTAATCCAGAAGGACTCTTTAGTGGTTTTTACTGCTTGGCTGTTGTTTCCTAGAAAAATTCCCTTTGAAAAGGGGAGTTTGAGGTAGCGACCAGAATCCTGAAGGTTTGTGTTTTCTTCACACTGTGAAAACAAACCAGTTAAAATAACCATACTGCATAAAAACAAAGGACCAAATCCCTAAATTATATGAATTATTATTGTTTCTCTGCTGGAAATTGAAGAATTTTCATTATGCCTGTTGTAACTTTGTTTTTGGATCATAGCTTCACATCTGACATTGAAGTCTAACAAATTTGCACAGGTTATGTCAAATGAATAGCTACAAAGTTTGGTGTTAAAATCTAAAATTTATCTGGGAGCATATCAAATCCTCTGAACAAAGAGTTAACTGTTAAATGTGGAAACAAAAATTCCACAAAACTGAAATATCTCTAAAAATGATAACATAGAGTAGATCTGCATAAATGAGCTTGCTTGATTTTCCAACTTCAGCAATTCAGTAAGAGGATATCATAGAGTTCACTTCGTGTGTTTTAATTGAACTTAACTTTGTGAAATCCATTATAAAGACAATATAATATAATAGTAAGATTTTGTAAAACCAGTGTACGGAAACACATTCCTAGATTCAATTGCAGTTTGTAACAGGAAGCTTAATATTAAACAATCAGCAATGGATATTTTAATGGTGACAAGATTATCACTCATTTGGTAATGAACACAGACTTTCTCAACCTATTGTTTCTGGGCATTTAAAGTGTGTTCCAGAAGAATCATTACAGCTAATGATTACTAATTCAAATTACCTTGTGTACAATGAGTTCATGGGTGCCATCTGGCAGAGTCCTCCCATTTTCCTGCATCAGGGGCACGAAAGAAAACCCAAACAACTTCTTCTCACCCTTTTCTTTCGCTGAAATACATATGTAAATAGCACTTAAAGTTAATATTATACATTTTAGACAAAATAAATGGATATAATACAACATAAGAAAGTATACTGGAAGCTATTTGCAGCTAGTCAGACTAATGTTATCTTAAATTTCTTTTCAGATTTGCACATTATCTCCTGTAATGGTTTCTTTTATCTCACTGTAAATCAGAAAGCAGTATTCTGGAATGATTTAGTATTTATTAACAACAAATAATGGAAGCTACCAAATATGCAGTCTTAGCAATATACAGAATGCCAGGAAACCCAAATGAATGTGACCTAGCCAGTCCAACATGAAGAGAAAAGGGGGTTTTTTTGTGACAATTATCCTCTATAGTAGCTTCTACCTACTGGTCTCCATTTTAGGTCAGCTCAGGCTACACTGCACTTCTATTTTCAAATAAGGCATCTGCCTCTATAGATATGACTGAAGATATCACTGTTCCTTACATGAATGTTAGACAGCAGATAACATTTTCAAACTTGAATGCCTAAGCTAAAATTCCAAAACTCATCTATCACCTAAATATAAAGCAGACTACAAAACACTGAGATGGCACAGATTTTACTGAAGCCAATGAGTGCAGATGCTGAACGCTTGAAAATCAACCAATTTTTCATCAAATGTGTATATATACGACAATTTAGCACAGTTGGGATGGTGTAGGCAATCATAACAAAAATATCCAACTTGTACTGCATGGGAAAGATTGTACAGAAAAGTATCATCTGTTTGAAACATACCACTGACGTTTTTCCTTTATTACATCATAGCTTATAAAAGAAATCTTAAAAAGAAATCAAAGCAAATTTCTTCCTATATTACCTGTTCCTTGCATTTTGAAGTTTCTGTACTCAAAATCTAAATATACTATAACTTACTGTATGTGCCACTTTCCACCAAGGCAATCTAAGTAGTGAAATCTTGCTATATCTACATCACCAAAAAGAGCCAAACAACAGCAGCAGTTTAAAAGACGTACGATTTTATCCACCTTTCTCTACTGGCTTCACAGCAGTCAGCACCATAGCTATGAAACCTGTCTCGCATACCTTGGTATGCAGAACGTGGACCCAGACCTCAATATTTACCTCAAAATCATCTCTAAAATTGTTCAGAATGTTTAAAGAATTTTGGAATTTTATTTTATAAGTAAAAAAAAAAAAGGTGATACAAAAGTGATGTTAATTGACCATGATATATCTATGTATGTTTCCCATTGGTTGGATTGCTAAACATGTACTAAGGAACAGGTATAATTTTGGATAATTCACCAGGTAAATTCTAAATTTGCATTTTGAGTTTACCTGAAATTCTGCTTACATTTGCAGTTGCAATGTTGTCTATTTCTATTTAATAAAACTAGACTGGTTTCTCCTGGTATTTAGGCTTTACCAAAGCACTGAGTTCCACCAAGTAGAGCTGCAAGCCTGAGAAGCCGTGTCATGAAAGCATTACAGAGAAAGTTCATGCAGCTCTCTGTTTCCTGAGGTATTATGGAAACTCATGTGCTGACTGCAGCTGTAACAGAGAGAACTAGCAGAAGTCGTGAACAGCGCTTACTGGAACAGTGCCGGAATTCACAGCGGATGTGTGCTCCTCTGAATTTATCCACAGGAATAGGAAGTTTCAGCAGCTCGGCCCATCTGGGACCATTGTTATGATAAAGCACAAAGGAATGGTACTCGCTGGCTGGTGGCTCTCCAGAGCCGAATGAGATAAAATCCTAATGAAGAAAAAGTAGTGATTAGAGATTAAAGGCAGATTAGTTCACTGATAAGGTGTCATCAAGGACTGTTCTTACAAGGAAGACTATTTAATATTTACATTCATATCATAAATGCCACATGTGGTATAATGCTCAATATCTTTAAACCCACAAAAATAGTAGCACTTCATTAACATTTGCTGCTTAGAAAAAATGGTAAGAATCATCCACACTGATGAGAATCAAAGTATTATATAGGGGGAACTGGGTGATTAGGAAGGCTTAAACAACAGACATGATGTGGAGTCCCATGACACAGCATGGTCCATCCCATGTTATGCCCAAGCAACAAACGAGAATTTAACTGAGACAAGAACAGCCCAGGCTTAAGATCTTTAGTCCTCTGAAATAAGCCTCTAACCCTGCTGTTATCAGTGATATGTCCCAGCATGATAAAAAAAAGAAATCTGGGTTCCCTGATTAGGAAGAAGCAAAATGTTGGTTGCCTTTGCAACACCCATGATAGCCTCTCCATAGCGATGTAGGCAAATGAATTTGTCTAAGTCCTGACTTGGGGATACCTATTCATTCTCTGGGGGAAAGGTAAGCTGTAGCTTTTCTCCCCAGTAATTATAAGGGATCACCTTTGCCTCTCAATATCCTTTATTTTTTAAAGGTTATTATATATAAAAAAGATATATACACACACATATATGTGTATATATACACATATACATATGTGTATACATATTTTATATATACAAAAACATACATACATTGCATGCCATGCATTTATATGCACAATCTCACTTCACATACACACAATTTGCACCAGACTATTTGTGTCAGCCTTTCTTTGTTCTGTCACCCCACAGCCCTCAATATCATGCAGAACATGTGAAAAAAGTACTTTCAAATAAAAGGAAAAAAAAAAAAAAGATGCTAAATATGTTTGGAAAAGGTTGAAGGTGAACAGAAATCTTTTGGTACAGAAAAAAATCTGAGAAACAGTCATCTATTAATAATAAAAATATAAAACAGTGCTTGTTTGTAAACTATCACAAGCAGCATGCAATCAAATCTGAAGAAAAGAGGAACATTAATTTATTGTTTTATTGATACATGGTAGTAAATTTTGCAAAGGATCTCTGATTTATCAAAATCAGACAAAAAATTGAAAATGATTGAGACGTGTTCTGTGTAACATGAGGAAATGCATACCTATTAGAAAGAATTATTATGAAATAAAAAATTCTCCAAAACTTGATCTGTCTTAAACATTTTCCAGCATCTTAATGGAATCATTAGTTATTTGATTGGCAATTATACGTGTTTATCTGAATCACATAACTGATCACAGAAATAAAACAAACATGCATTTTATAAAGGTTTTAAGCAAAGTGGAAATACTTTGAATATCTAAAGATAGCAAAAGATAAACATGACCTTTCCAAAGCAATTTTGTACCCTTCAAACAATGCCACAGACGATTTACATCTGAAAAAGTGTATCAAAAATTAACTACAGCAAGGAAAAACATACAGCAAAGATACCTTTAAAATCTGACCACTGCTGTCCACGACATGCATTGTCACTTCCACATTTCTGGCCACACTTTTCCCTCCTTTCTCAAATTCTCCTCTTTCTACAGTGATATATAAATCATTCCTCATTTCACCTACAAAAAAGCCAAACCAAACACAAAGTGTGCAAAAGTCAGTTGAACTTCCTTACTTTTTGCTTTTAGTACTTTAGTAGACTTTCATCTTCTCTTCCAAACGAAGGGTAGTATCACACCCACAATTTATCAGTATTTTCAGATTTTAAATAATAACATTTGTTTTCATAAACCAAGAAAACCAACAAAGTTTCATCCCTGTAAAAGCCCAAGAGATTATCTGCCATACTAAACAAATTTTAGGGGCTTTTAGTCATCTGTTAGCCATTTTTGGTCTTTACAGTAGCATCTCCAGCTATACTGAAGCTGGTGTCTTGCTTCACCTCATTTAATTCCTCTTTTAATCGAAGGTAATATTAATGTATTTTCTTTCATTTGTAATCTTTAAATTTCTCTGTTTAATGTCTCCTTGAAAAACTGATTACAACTTTTTTACACTTAATCTCAAAAGAAACTGTTACTCTGAAGAAGCAAAAAACAAGAGGTTGGTGTTCTTTCCATCAGAAGGGCAGGCTTCCCAGATTGCTAGCATTCAAATCTGTCTTTCTGATCTAACAGATCTCAACATATTTTACATTGACAGGGTGTTCCGAAGTTTTCTAGCAAAAAGTTAGCTTAGTTAGCTTATTTTTTGCTTGTTGGAAAGGCTTCTGAGAAATTAAATCTTCAGCAACACATTCAAACTACAAATCCAATACAGGCACTTCTTAAGTGTGACACAGTATGTACAAGTTATTAAATACTGCTAGCATGTTTAAATTGAAATTCTTCGCATGTTCATACATTAACATGCTAAGTAATCTGTCAGATTGTAACCAGATCTTCTGGATGAGATCAATGGTAATTTTATTTTCGTTTCAATTGACACAAACCACAAAGTTTATAGTTGATGAAAGGAAGAAAGATTGTTTGGCAGTTGCGGGGGGGGGGGGGGGGTAGGGGGAGGAACAGTACTGGTGGTGACTAGAGTGGCATGGTAGGGAAGCCCCTGTTCTGTTTGAAGATGGTAAATCTATTTCTAAAAAGTGTAAACTAATCTAGCTCTCAACAACCATTACTAGAACTACTTGGAAGCAATTGGACTTTCCTTGTGAAACACTAGAAAAATGAAGGATGAACAGCGTCATAATTAGGAGCGTCTTCTAAAATGCTAATGTCTAGATTTGGTAGAAAAAGAAATTGCGAATATATGCTTTCATCTAGTGAAATGCAAGTTTAGCATAATCGGAATATCCTCTTTTAATAAAGCAGATTTTCACTGAGCATTGGTGAAAAGAAATCAAGTATGACAGTTTTATGTATTTATAGGTATGCCACTTAGAAGCCAAACATGAGATGGATACTTGTACTGTGGATAAAATTAATTGAAAGATATGTAACTGATAAATAATTAGTGCATCTTCAATTTCCGGCTTCATTTTAATGTGCAAGCAGAATGTGAGCTGCTTGAACTTTCCAGGATACTCTCATATTTCACATTTCTTGCATTTATTTTACCACATACAACTCTCCAGTGATTTTTAAGTACCAGAAATAATGATCTTCCTACAGTCTTCTAATATTTTTATAACATTATTCCATCACTGTATGCAAAATAATTAAATGATTCCTCCAAAGCACAATCTAAATCATTGCCAGATGAAAAAAAAAATATGGTAAAAGAGGAAACTGCTATATTACAAAGCCCTCAAGAACCATGCCCATAAAAAAAGGGGGGAAATCTGCTACTGTGTTACCTTATTATCAATTATCTTCTGAAACAACTATGGACAGAGGCTAGAGTACAGCTAGACAGAATGAACAGAAACAAATACCAGGACCAGATGGTATTCACTTAAGAGTTTTGTGCGAAGTCAAGGATGAAAAAGCTGAATTACTAATAAGTGTGTGCAATCATTGAATCAATCTCTGGTTCCTGGTGGGAACCAGGTTCAAAATAAGCAAAAGGTGGTGGTTACTCAGGTAATGGACAGCAAGACTTATATTAAAAAAAAAACCAAAAAACAAAACACCACAAAAGCAACCCCAGAACAAAAACCAAACACAAACCAAAACCTTTCCGAAGGATGTTGTGAATGTGACAAATGTGTAAGGGTTCAAGGGAAGAATGGAAGCCATGGAAGGAAGATCCACTAAAGGATATGAAACAGACAATCACAAGCAGCTCAGGAAATCCCTTGAGCTGAAAACAGCTGGAGGCTGGGGGAGCATCAGGAGGTAATTACTATACATGCATAGATGCATGCTCAGTTCTTACTCTTCCTTAGGTGTCTATTTACAACACTCGGATAGACAGGTTGATCTGAATCAGTAAAGCTGTTCGTATGTTTATTCAGGTCACAAAATTACCCTTAAAACTACTAGATTCCAATTATTTTCACACTGCAGTAATATTTTATTATAAAAGTTTTAGAAGCTAGTACAGTATGGTTACCAAAGAGCATGCAATATGTCAAGTCCTTGCTTAGTATACACTTACACTAGGATCAGTTCTAGTTAGTGCTAGCAGTTGGTCACTTTCAAGAGTCTTACATTCAGAAAAAATGAAACACAATAATCAAAAAGAGAAGCTTTGTTATATAACTGATTTTAGCACACAACTTGTAGTTGCAGCAATTTCTCTGTAAAGATTAACTTGAATTCTACATGCATTTGTGCTACATTCAGCCATTATTTTTATTTATCAGCAAGGAATTATTTCAATTTTCCATGGGGGCTTCACAGAAACATAACCAAATAACCATTTGCACACAAATTTCATGACCTAGCCCAGATGAAACTCAGTGAAAACCATATTTTTTCCTTTTTAAATAGAGTAAACTCTACAGGATTTAAATGGAAAAGACACTGGAACAGGTTGCCCAGAGAAGTTGTGGATGCCCTGTTATTGGAAGTGTTCAAGGTCAGGTTGGATGTGGCTTTGAGCAACCTGATCTAGTGAAAGATGTCCCTGCCTATGGGGGGGCAGGGATGATGATCTTGATCTTTAAAGATGATATTTAAAGGTACATCCCAACCCAAATCATCCTATGATTCTATGCAAAAATACAAAAGCATTTCTAAAAGAAGTAATCCACAGAAGTTAATTACTTCTTCACAGAAGTAAAAGCACCTTCACAGAAGTTAAGCAGGCTTTCAAAAACGGTGCCTGCATTTTAAGGCTTTTAAAAAAATCCAAACCCATTGAGTTTCACCTTTTTAATTGCCAGAAGAAATCAAATCACAGGGAAAAAAGACACAGGAGTAGGATGTACTTTCACAAATACTGTCCTGTTCTCCTCTTACAGAACCTTGGCAGAGTTTGTAACCAGTGTCATGAGAGGATAGTTCAGATGAATTTTGTCCTGATGTGCATCCATTCTGAAAGCTCTACTCTGTTTTCAGTGTCTCAGAGCAAATCAAGACACATGGGTCATGTTATTGGAAGAAAATGCCAGATTTTCTCCATTATCATGCAAGGCAAGTTAAATCCAAGAAGAGACTAAGCCTCTCACGCTATATGAGGAATAACGATGTTTTATATGGAAATTGATGGAAAAGCAGAAGGGAGGTAACTGAAATAGACTGAAAAATTAATCAAAAAGAATGTAAACTATTGGCTGTATATCAAGGTTACAGTCTGCATTGGCAGATATAACAGCAGCTTCCTTTTCTCAAAGTATGTGGCATATCTGACATTTTATAATCTTTTCAAAAATGCAGGTTTTGGTTTAAATTTGGCCTTGCGTCTGGATTTGTACTCACACATATTTCATTTTTGGTTTAAAAAAGATCACTACTTGCAACCAAAATCTAAGAAAACCAACTATATTGAACTTGCACAGTTCAGATAAGTGTACTGGAATGTTAAGAACTTAAAGCCATGCTCCTGACAAATCTTTGGCATAATATTTGTATGAACGTGTTACAAGTAAAAGCTCATGAGATCAAAAAGTCAATGGCGTTGTAAAAATCAAGCACAAAGCCTTATCAGAAAATAGCTGCCTGTAAAAAAGAAAATGGATTTGGAAAGTAAACTTCACTCTGGAAAGGAAAAAGGAAAGAAAATTATAATAAAAACTTAGACAAATATATTTGGATCCAAATTTAAAAAAATATTTCACTCTTAAAATATTGCTCTGGAGATATCTTAATCACTTTTAATTCCTCAATGTAGAAATGCCACTGCTTCAATCTTCCTTAAGAGAAATTCTCTCTCCAAAACCTGAGATCGTCCGTGTAAAACTAAGTTAGGGCATTCTTTTGTGGCCCCTCTTCCAGTAAAAACACTTCCAACTTCCTCTATAAAGGATGCAAACATCAGCGAATTGTTGAATTTATCTATATTCCTTTAACTGATCTTTTTAGTTTATGGCAACTGCAGTTACACAATTGATTACAAGAATATACACCATTTTTCTATGGGATCTTTGCCTTAAACAGTATACCAGACAGATAATTCTGACATTAAATGATCTTGTTTTCACTAAGAGGGGTAATTACAGTCATAAGTAGCACTGAAAGGGAAAGTCCTGCTGAATATCTGAGTTCTGAGGTAGACTTTGGTGAGTACAAATGGTATCTCAGCTAAAGTATCTGCATGGCAAATAAATCTCTCCTAGTTGTATGTGTACTGAGATTTTTACACAGTCTTATACTTAACCACATGAGAGGAATTTACACAGAAACAAGAGAGGCACATCTTATGTAATAATTATATAACCAGACTTAAATTACTGGTTGAAAACACGCCTATAGGATTGAATCTCAATGAGATATGATGAGACTTCAAACATGATGAAAAAATCAACAGACTTATTCCAGCTTATATCAATGTTGAGAAATACAAATCCTCTTCTCCAGGTCTGTTTCAGTGAAAACATCCAGTGGTTATTTTTAGCATGAAGTTTGGTACAGGAACAAGCAACTGAAAACAATATAAAAAATGATGCTCAACTTCAAGGTGACAAACCTACCTCTACCTATAATGAAGTTGTGTGGTATGAAAGATCTAGATCATTTGAAAGCATTTCTTTCAAAAGAAAGGGCAGCTCATTTTCACCTGTTCTTATGGAGCATCTCCATCCCCCAACTCCTGTTGTGACGGTTTCTTTAAGCTTTCTGAATTCACCAGGGCTTCTGGACTGTGCAATGAACATGTAGATGTCAACATACAGTTAGTAACACTGTTAACCATTACAGGGTCAAACCCCATTATAAGTCAGCTTTGTCTAGGACCGACATAGTTTTCTGGGTAAGAAAAGACTGTAGAATGGTGAACCACACACACTGAGATCATTAAATATGTTTTATGAAGCTAAACCACCTAGGTCTCCTTAGATGTGAAGGGCACTTCTAGACATGTGGGTTATGGGCTGAGTCAACAGAAGCTGGAGAAAAGCAAATTAAAGAAGCCATATGTTGCATTTCTTTGTTGTCTGAATCATTTCACTGCTTAAAAAGCTGCTTATCTTGGCACAGCTACTTTCTAGCTACTATCCCAATAAAAAATGAGGTTAACGTGTTACAACCAATCATAGGTAAGGCAGAAGGTTGTTGTACATTGGATGCGAGATGACAAACACCAAAGCAGAAAAAAAAAAAAAGGTTGGTGTTGGTTCCCATGAGAGTAGGAAGTAAAAAGCTGCCTCTTGGAAAAAAGGAAGAACTGTGAGGACCAACAAATGTATCTAGGGAAGCTGTTTGTTCTTACTTCAGACAATAATGCAATGTGTTGAAAAAGTGTATCAATATATTCTATCCTAATTACAGAAGTGACCCATTAACCCCAACACTTTGGCACTACTTAGTTAGCACCCTATTATTTCACCTATTAGGCTAATCAAAACCAGACTTTTAAATATTAAAACCTACAGACTGAAGCACTCCTACAAGAGCTTCTACGATGAAGTGAGGGCTAGAGCTATATGGAAATTGAAGTTCCATAGAATTTAACAAAAAACCAGAAAGCTGCAGTGATGTGGATGATTAACTTTCCCGTGCAGCCCAAGTATTAAGCACGTATTCTGCAGGGATATTTACTCTGCTAAGTGAGCTTAACTGTATGTGAAAGGTGCTGAATTGAAATGTCTGGGTTGCTAAATCAAAATGTGTACAGCACAGCATTGGCAGTACCTGCCTCTTGATATGGTCCTGCCAATACATTTCAGCTTTGACCTGGCAAAAATATCTTGAAAGCGCTATTTATAGGCTAAGAGAGGAAAAACTCCAAACCCTTTTTGCCCCAGATGTAGACGCTAACCAGGCACATTACAGCTCAAGGTTTCTGACCTAAGAAGAAACAGAATAAGCTTCGTGACTTCAACCCAACTAGCAATGAAGTGTCCAAGGGCTGAATGGGAGCAGAGGACAGAGACCTGATCAGCATCAAGTATATAAAAGAGGCAATTACAAGGAGCAGGAGGAAAGGTCAATTAAAGTCACAAAACAACCCCAAGACAGACTGCTGGAGGACATGCTTAGCTAATGGAGGTCAGCCTTCCTGAACCTGCCAACTGTAAGACACAAATTTTAAATAGCCAGTAAAAAGAAAAGAGTCAGGAGTAATTTGCAGGTTGGAGATGACAATGCATGCTCATGGGTCCTATTATCTCCACTGTGCAGTTTCATTATGGGATAGCTCTGCAGGCTTCCTTTCCTTCATAGATAGGAACCTGCATCATCACTGATGCTGGTGAATGGCCTAGAGCGCAAGTCTTATGAGGAGCGGCTGAGGGAACTGGGGTTGTTTAGCCTGGAGAAAAGGAGGCTGAGGGGAGACCTTATCGCTCTCTACAACTACCTGAAAGGAGGTTGTAGCAAGGTGGGTGTTGGTCTCTTCTCCCAAGTAATAAGTGATAGGACAAGAGGAAACATCCTCAAGTTACACCAGCGGAGGCCTAGATTGGATATTAGGAAAAATTTATTCACCGAAAGGGTTGTCAAGCACTGGAACAGGCTGCCCAGGGAAGTGGTTGAGTCACCATCCCTGGAGGTATTTAAAAGACGCGTAGATGTGGCACTTAGGGACATGGTTTAGTGGTGGACTTGGCAGTGCTAGGTTAACAGTTGGACTTGATGATCTTAAAGGTCTCTTCCAACCTAAACAATTCTATGATCACTATTCAGGACCTGCACACAAGCACTGGTCTGCTGTGGCTCACGGGGTGTACCCCCAGCTATAGGACCTACGTGCAAGCCGCCCCCAGCTAACAGAGGCTTGAATGCTCCCACTGAACCTCAGGTGACAGGAACAACAGAGGTCAGATCAGGACAAGCATCGGGAGAACATTTGTACGAATGTATTGTTTGTTCTTTTATTTTTCTAGAAACATTTGTACCTAACCTAAGTGTCAAAGTAATAATCCTTCATCACAAAACTGTTTTTAAACTTACAGGAAGCTGTGAGTTACAATTGCAACACAGATATTATAACAACAAGACTTATCTCATATTCCAACCACATTTAGAACTGCAGAATTTCTTGTAGCATATTAACATGGAAAAAGGTTTTCAATCTGAAGATAGCTGTCAAAGATCAAGGGTAGCTGTCTCTGTTAGAAAGGAAAGAGTTTAGTTTGCCAGCTATCCTTGAAAAGCTTTCTAGTGAAATAAATTCCAATTTGATTATTTAGTACTGTAACAAAACACAGCATGATTGTATTTGAACAAGATAGCATCTCTGATAGTTACAGCTTTCAGTGTGCAAATATAAACTCTCCTGACAGCAGCCACTAATTTAAAAATAATTACACAGAACTCACTAGGAGCTTTTGTTAGGAAGTGCTTTTTTGGAAGCTTTGCTCAGAATTATAGGTCCTTTAGAACCATGAATTGAAAAGGAGCAGAAAACATTATTTTGTTTAGAGAAAGTTCCTGTTCATTTACATCCCCGTAAAATACAAGCTAATTTGTTGCTTTGTTTTATACCCTAAACATGACTTCAACAGCTCTTAAAACAATTTCAGTTGTAGGGACTGAAAATCTCTGGATGTGGCACAGACAAAATGGTATTATCCAGGATGTAAATCTTGTGGATGCAAAATGTTTTACAGAAAAGCTCCTTAGAATACTTTGTAGAATGGGACAAGAGCTTTGTAGCTACTGTCAGTGGGAGGATCTCAAAAAAACACATAAAGGTGACTTTGACTTGAGGAGAGGGCTAGGGACTCTTAGTCCATCTTGCCTCCTACCCTTCGAGTCAATCTATGCTATGCCTTCTAGCAGCTAGGATATTCTATGATGATACTATCCATGCTGATATACTGACAATAACAAGCAAAAGTAGAAGATAAAAGACAAGGTACAGGGATCTCATCAAGTCATGCAGAGAGAAAATTAGAAAGGCAAAAGCCCAGCTAGAACTCAATCTGGCCACTGTTGTAAGAGATAATAAAGAAAGTTTTTACAAATACATTAACAACAAAAAGAGAGCCAAGGAGAATCTCCCTCCTTTATTGGATGCGGGGGGGGGGAACATTGCCACCAAGGATGAGGAAAAGGCTGAGGTACTTAATGCCTTCTTTGCCTCAGTCTTTAATAGTCAGACCAGTTATCCCCAGGGAATTCAGCCCCCTGAGCTGGAAGACAGGGATAGAGAGCAGAATAAACCCCCCATAATCCAGGAGGAAGCAGTTAATGACCTGCTCTGCCACCTGGACACTCACAAGTCTATGGGGATGGATGGGATCCACCCGAGAGTACTGAGGGAGCTGGTGGAGGAGCTTGCCAAGCCACTCTCCATCATTTATCAGCAGTCCTGGTTAACAGGGGACGTCCCAGACCACTGGAGGCTTGCCAATGTGACACCCATCTTCAAGAACGGCCGGAAGGAGGATCCGGGGAACTACAGGCCTGTCAGCCTGACCTCAGTACCAGGAAAAATTATGGAGCGGTTCATCTTGACTGCGCTCAACAGGCATGTGCAGGCCAACCAGGGGATCAGGCCCAGCCAGCATGGGTTCACGAAAGGCAGGTCCTGCTTGACCAACCTGATCTCCTTCTACAACCAGATGACCCACCTAGTGGATGAGGGAAAGGCTGTAGATGTTATCTACCTGGACTGTAGTAAAGCCTTTGACACCGTCTCCCACAGCATTCTCCTGAAGAAGCTGGCAACTCATGGCTTAGGCAGGTGTACTCTTCGCTGGGCAAAAAACTGGCTGGATGGCGAGCCCAGAGAGTTGTGGTGAACGGAGTTAAAGTTAAGTTGTGCGGGAGTGTTGATCTGCTTGAGGGGAGGAAGGCTCTAAACAGGGATCTGGACAGGCTGGATCAATGGGCTGGGGCCAATTGTATGAGGTTCAACAAGGCCAAGTGCCGGGTCCTGCACTTGGGTCACAACAACCCCATGCAACACTACAGGCTTAGGGAAGAGTGGCTGGAAAGCTGCCTGGCAGAGAAGGACCTGGGGGTGCTGGTTGACAGCTGCCTGAACATGAGCCAGCAGTGTGCCCAGGTGGCCAAGAAAGCCAATGGCATCCTGGCTTGTATCAGGAATAGTGTGGCCATCAGAAGTAGGGAAGTGATTGTCCCCCTGTACTCAGCACTGGTGAGGCCGCACCTCAAATACTGTGTTCAGTTTTGGGCCCCTCACTACAAGGACATTGAGTTACTGGAGCATGTCCAGAGAAGGGCAACAAAGCTGGTGAAGGGTCTGGAGAACAAGTCTTACGAGAAGCAGCTAAGGGAACTGGGGTTGTTTAGTCTGGAGAAGCAGAGGCTGAGGAGAGACCTTATCACTCTCTACAAGTACCTGAAAGGAGGTTGTAGTGAGGTGGGGGTCGGTCTCTTCTCCCAGGTAACTAGTAATAGGACGAGAGGAAATGGCCTCAAGTTGTGTCAGGAGAGGTTTAGATTGGATATTAGGAAAAATTACTGAAAGGGTGGTCAAGCATTGGAACAGGCTGCCCAGAGAGGTGGTGGAGTCACCATCTCTGGAGGAGTTAAAAAAACGTGTAGATGTGGCACTTTGGGACATGGTTTAGTAGGCATGGAGGTGTTAGGCTGATGGTTGGACTAGATGATCATAGAGGTCTCTTCCAACCTTAATGATCCTATGATTCTATGAAGGGCAGGAAATCTTCCACTCCACTTTTAGCCCAGTAAACTTGGAACTGCCACAGCTAAAGTTACAATAAGAACAAGCAGTCTACAAAAACACAGGGAACAAGACAGAAAAGCTCAATTCAAAAGTAGCTGGCCCTATGTCTGGGTGATGCAGCACTGACCACCACCATGTAGCCTAAATTTCAACAAGGTACATTACAAGCTGATCATATTTGCAGTAGTCACAACATGGAGGTTGTAAATACTTTAACTATCAAAATATATGTGTTTATTAATATATACAGTTTGCGGGGCAGGGAGAAGAGATCAAGTCCTGGAATACTATAGCAATACTAAACTCTTGCTAATACCTTTCTGGCAGTTGAACTTTGATGCTTTCATAGAATCATAGAATAGTTTGGGTTGGAAGGGACCTTTAAAGGTCATCTAGTCCAACCCCCCTGCAACGAGCAGGGACATCTTCAACTAGATCAGGTTGCTCAGAGCCACATCCAACCTGACCTTGAATGTTTCCAGGGATGGCGCATCTACAATCTGTCTGGGCAACCTGCTCCAGCGTTTCACCACCCTCATTGTAAAAAAATTTCTTCCTTATATCTAGTCTGAATCTACCGTTTTAGTTTAAAACTGTTACCCCATGTCCTATCACAACAGGACCTGCTAAAAAGTCTGTCCCCATCTTTCTTTTAAGCCCCCTTTAAGTACTGGAAGGCCGCAATAAGGTCTCCCTGGAGCTTTCTCTTCTCCAGGCTGAACAACCCCAAGTCTCTCAGCCTGTCCTCATAGAAGAGGTGTTCCATCCCTCTGAGCATTTTTGTGGCCCTCCTCTGGACCCACTCCAACAAGTCCATGTGTTTCCTGTGCCGAGGACTCCAGAGCTGGATGCAGTACTCCAGGTGGGGTCTCAACCAGAGCAGAGTGGAAGGGCAGAATCACTTCCCTCAACCTGCTGGCCATGCTTCTTTTGATGCAGCCCAGGATACAATTGGCTTTCTGGGCTGTGAGTGCACATTGTCGGCTCATGTCGAGTTTTTCATCTACCAGTACCCCCAAGTCCTTCTCTGCAGGGCTGCTCTCAATCCCTTCATCCCACAGCCTGTATTGATACCAGGGGTTGCCCTGACCCAGGTGCAGAACCTTGTACTTGGCCTTGTTGAACCTCATGAGGTTCACACGGGCCCACTTCTCGAGCTTGTCCAAGTCCATCTGAATGGCATCCTGTCCCTCAGAGTTGTCAACCACATCACTCATCTTGGTGTCATCTGCAAATCTGCTGAGGGTGCACTCAATCCCACTATGCTGTTGATGAAGATGTTAAACAGTACTGGTCCCAATACAGACCCCTGAGGAACATCACCTGTCACTGATCTCCATCCGGCCATTGACATTGAGCTGTTGACTGCTACTCTCTGGATGCGACCATCCAACCAATTCCTTATCCACCAAACAGTTCACCCATCAAATCCATATCTCTCCAATTTAGAGAAGGATGTTGTGGGGGACCACGTCAAAGGCCTTACAGGCCTTTATTTACAAGTCCAGATAGACGACATCTGTAGGTCTTCCCTTGTTCACTGATGTAGTCACTCCATCATAGGAGGCCACAAGGCTGGTCAGGCAGGACTTGCCCTTGGTGAAGCCATGCTGGCTGTCTTGAATCACCTCCCTGTCCTCTATGTGCCTTAGCAGGAGGATCTGTTCCATGATCTTCCCAAGCACAGGGTGAGGCTGACAGGTCAGTAGCTCCCAGGGTCCTCCTTTCTACCCTTCTTAAAAATGGGTGCAATGTTTCCCTTTTTCCAGTCAGCAAGGACTTCAACTGACTGCCATGACTTTTCAAATATCATGGAGAGTGGCTTGGCAACTACATCAGCCAATTGCCTCAGGACTCTGGGATGCATCTCATCAGGTCCCATAGACTTATGTATGTTCAGGTTCCACAGATGGTCTCGAACCTGATCTTCTCTTACAGTGGGAAGGACTTTGCACCCCCAGTACCTGCCTTGAGGTCCATCCACTCAAGAGGTGTGGGAAGAGAGATTGCCAGTGAAGACTGAGGCAAAAAAGTTGTTGAGTACCTCAGCCTTCTCCTCGTCTGTTGTTACCAGTTTGCCAGTTGTGTTCATCAGCGGGGGTACACTTTCTTTGACCTTCCTTTTCTGGCTGACATACCTATAGAAGCTCTTATTATTATTCTTTGCATCCCTTGCCAAGTTCAGTTCCAGTTGCGCCTTGGCCTTCCTGACCCCATCCCTACACAACTGGGCAACGTTCCTATAGTCTTCCCAGTATATCTGTCCCTGCTTCCACTGCCTGTGCATTTCCTTCTTGCCCTTTAGTTTGACCAGCACATCTTTACTCAGCTATGTTGGTCTCTTACCTCCCCTTCCTTATTTCTTACACTGAACTAGAGTTGTATTTAATTAAAAAAAAAAAAAAATTAAAAAAATTCAAGTTAAGCAATCTGGCATCATTCATGAAAATCATAGTACAGAAGGATGTTATCTGAGAGAAGTGCATCCTTAAGGAGATCAGCTCAGGAAGATACAGGCACACTGCATTTCACAAAGAATTTCATCACTGTAGGAAGTGAAATCCCATTATTGAAACAATTTCTTTTTTGTTTTGCATTGTAGAAGATACCAAAAGAGTAGCTGGCTGCTTACCAGCAAATGTATTCATCACTTTTAAGAAATGGGGCAAATCTCATTGACATGCTTGAAGCTGCCAGTAAACGTGTCGGATTTAAAGACCGTGACAACCACCAGTCAGCTGTCTGTTCAGTGCTTTTTCCCCATATAGCAATACCTTTACTTCTCCGTTATTGTGGCAAAGAACAACTTTGTTATTTGCAAGAAGCTTTTGCACAGACTCACTATAATTACTATTTATGAGTAATATTCACACATGACTCAAGAATGAGAAAATGTTGTACTCAGTGCTTAAATATATACATACAAAGAAAAAGTCTGAGATTGGGACCTTCTGGGTGATACTTGACAAAAACTTATTTGGGGCACGGTGTGTCTCTGCATTTAAGTATATGACGGGATGGGCAGAAAGAAGTAAGACCATTTCTATTATTTATATACTGCTAGCTAGTTTTTATATTATCATTGATATTCTTGTTAATATAAGCCAAACATTAAAACAACTCTGCATGTGTTAGAATTTCGGAAGCATTGGTGACTTTGGTAACACTACTGCCTTTTTACTACTGGATTAAGTAAGCTTTGGCATTTAAATCAAAGGCAAAGATGAATTAAATAGATTCCTTTTCTCAGTTACCCTACTGTCCTTTTTCAACAGAACATTATCTACATTTTTCAGCTTTATTACAGAAACTCTCAACAAGCCCTAAGAAAAACTCATCAGAAAACAGCTGATTAAGCAAATTAAATGCTCTTTAAAAGGGATTCTCAAACTGTAATACTTTCATATTTCAAATGGACTGTAGATCTACCACCTAAGACCCAATTCCTTTGTGACTTGTTTTTGCTCTTCCTCTTAACAATGAGATGTAGAACAAGTTGCTTTGAACAAGTGGGGAGTAAAAGACTTACAAGCTTTTTTAACAGAAAACTTTGACCTGTTGATTATGTATAGCTACAATATAAAGAAAATATTTCCGAGAGAATTTGGAAAGACCATTTATTTTTACAGAGCTAAAGCATTCACTTGTTAGTTTGCTAGTACTCCTTACCTGGTTTATTGAAGAAAGACTTCCAAGCCATAGCCTTGGTATACACTTCCCATGCATCACTGCTACTTATTGTATGCTCAAAAGAAAGCCAGCTTACTCTTCCAAATTCTATAAACTGCAGAAGACCCTTTTCCCTGTTCTCCACTTCCAGAGACTTTAAATCAAGGGAAGTCCAATTAAATTCTGGCCTTTCTTCCCTTTCTATAGTTCTCTTCTATTTTTCCTTCAGTTCCTAATGAACCAAGAAAATAAGACAGAGGCAATGGGAAGGAGAAGGAGAACAATATAGAAGTTCCTTGCACTTGTCTAACCAAGTATGTAGTCATGTATTAGTATCTTTGTTCTCTCCAGTGACTTGTAGAAATGATAATTTCTTTGGTAGATAGCATCAAAGCTTTAAAAACGTATTAAAATAGGATTTGGAAAGCAGAGGATATTCCCTATAGACTACTACAGTTTCATGAAAGGTCAGAATTCAGGGTGTCTTTACTCCACAATATTGCTTAAACATATTTTGTGTAACTAATCTATCCAGGCAATATTACTTTCAGTAATTAAAAATACATATTTCTGGCTTCTTGGAAATCAGAACAGCAAACAATGGCAGGTGTTAAATTTAGGCTGTTTGTACTCCATACAGGATGAAGAAGATTGGAAAAATTCATACCACTCCTCATGGGAGAAAAATGCTTAAGTGTGTCAGACATATATTTCTTTTCCTAGAATCAACGGCTCTTTACTAAGTCCAAGCTCACTGACAGATACAGACACTTACCATAATGAAGAGAACAGATTCCATAGCTTTCTTTACATTTTTGCTCTCCAGACTTATTCTAAGCTTTGAAAGAGGAAATCTGTTTCTAGTCAAAATCATATCATTGAAAAATGCATGTTATCACATGGATAGCATTTTATGAGATCATTTGTATAAAAAGACAAAGATTCTAGTTCTAGTTTCATTTTAAAAGCTTCTGAAAATGGAAAGTAAAAAAGATTGGAGAGCATGTACTTGCACATGAAAAGAATAAAAGATCTTTTAATAATCCAGATGAAGGAGTAATGAGTACATTCAGTAGCTTTCAAAGACAGGATTCTGATGAGGTTTAACTGGACAGCTAAAGGACATCTCATGAAGTTAAAAGTTGACAAATGCAAAGCAATGCAGATATGATGGTAAAAAAACTAAGTTATTTTTCTTAAATTAAGCATATAAAGCTTAATGTAGGAAACTTAAAAGCACTGCAACATCCTGGGCAGTTCATTCTATCTGCTGAATGAGCAGAAATTGTAAAAAAAAACAAAACGACAGAACATTGAGAAACAAAAATGCAACTTTTATTGTTTGACAAATAAAAGTCTGAAAGTATTAAAATTCCATTACAAAAATTAATATGGCAGCTTCATGTAGAGTCTTTAGCTGTGTTATTTGTTAAATGGTATCACAGGATTAGAAGAGGACCAAAAAATTCAGAGTGAAGGATTACAAGCCAAGAACTTTGCAGTCAGGACCAACTAGCTCAGCTACAGATACCAGCATTATGGACAACCTAAGCTTATGTACAAGGAAAACAATGGTCAGTGTAATACCATTGTACTGACTTGTCAATTCTTTAACCTCTCCTAATATCATACGGTTTAATAATTTGGATGGACAGGAAGAATTATAAACACTGATCTTAACTCAGGGCAAGTGGTGGTCAGATCTCAGCAGTGGTAATGCCACCAGTTCAGATCATAAGCTGAAACAGGGTGTCTACAGCTAATCGATATCCATCTATGAAAATCTGTTGAGATGTCAACCAACAGGCCAATTGTTTATACATTGCAGTATATTTTATGGACTAAGACATTTGGAGGTGAGCTGTTGTCCTCTATAAGATACAGAGCCTTTCAAAATCATATCTATAGCTGTTTTAAATAAGAATTATCTTTGATATTATAGACAAAGCTGCATAGAGTAAGTTTGTAGGTAAAGTTCCAGGAAGTAAGGGTTGGACCTAACTGAATTGCTTAATGAAAAAAAGATTCTACAGACACTATGTGCTAGTGTCTCACACTGAATGGATTTTGGCTTTGAATGTACCAAGTAGTCAAGACATCTACTACCACTAATAGACTTAGCACTATTAAGAACAGTATAGCTTAAATAAAGTAAAGCAGACACTGTTCTGATCTGATAAGCACAAGAAAGGAAGACGTGCAACTATATGGATGCTTACCACATGATAGTTTAGAGTCTGTTTACAACTGGCAGTCCTAGCAGGGAGCTATGACTCCTCCAGTAAGTCCTCATTTAGACAAACAGCTGTGCTATGGTTTATTGCAATTCTAAAATCTCCAGACAACACACACTAATGATCAGGCTTTTTTACAGAATTAGATATCTTCCACAAAAAATATGTACATGCATATGTGCTAGAACACATAAGCATATGCAGCGCTGAAGTTATATACTGATACAGATGCTGTAAGTCAAATTTGGAAACAGGTTCCATAAGAGTACGCTACATAAAACAGCAAAAAAGCTGATAAAAGTATGCACAGAAAAATACAAAAGGGCTTTCATATTCCATCACCTATTATATACATTAGTCTAACTTAAAATACTGCTCAAAGTATAGTATGTTCATAAATATTAAATGCTAAATTTTATATACTAAGTGACAATGTGGTTGTTTCTCCTTTCAGGAAATGGTGAACACAGAAATTCAGGGTGTAAGCACAGTTGTCCTTTGATGCTGTACAAAGCTTTCTGAGAATACTGGCTTGTACATCTGCAGACTGCCACACTAGGATGCTGGAAAGGAGTTTACTAGTGCTTGCATAGAGTCTGCCCTTAAATCCTGGTTAAACCTAGAAAATGCATGTTTAGACTCACAAGATAACACTTTCACTGCCTTTCCTTCTTCTGTCAGCTAGAATAAAGCGAGTTACTTATTTCACAGCCTTTTTGAATCATATATGCTTTTTTCTAGCCATCTACTTCATTTCCTAAAACACTTGGCGTTCTTCATTTAAAAATTCCACAGGTCCTGGAAACAGCATTCTGTGGCTTCACCCTGTCAGGCTCCAGTGACATAAAAAGCATTGCTCTATAAAAACATGCATTATTATTGTGAACAAAATTCTGTTTTGGCATGTATGCTGATCCTAGTTACTTTTAACGGCAAAACCTCCAGAGAAAATGATTTATATGATGAAAAATGAAGGTCAGAGAGAGTTTAAATACACCAGAATAGGAGAGAGACTTAAAATACGGCATTTATAAAAGAGATACTGCAGTTCAGCAGCATGAAGTATTTCTTATTGAATAATTCAAGAGAGTCTAGTTCAGAACCCTAACCTAAGTGCTAATTAGCCACAGCAACATACTTACTTTCAACAAAAATATAAGATGAGATCTAATTAATGACAATTTCCAGTGGCAAAAGATGAAGTTCTCTAATGTATCTCTGAAAAAAGACACTAGAAGAGAAACAAAATGAAAGGGGAGCTTTAAAAGAAAAAAAGCATTTCAAAGGCTAGGTTCCTGCGGGCATTTCAGTGCCTAGGGCATACTGCTCTAGTTAGCCCTTGGAACTCATCATTGCAAGAGTGAGATGATTATTTCTCTTTAGGAGAAATCTCTTCTATGCCAGTAAACATAGAATAAAAGTTGTATATTTTCTAAACTGAGGTATGCATCCATTTGGACTGAGAAAGCAGCACACCAGAACCCATATGTTATTTTTTAAATTAAAAAGGGACAAACTGAGCCTGTGCAATTCTTTGAAACTGAGTTGAGAAACTCCTCCAGCAGCTGATTACACAGTACTCTGCTATAACATTTTTTTTGCAGTTTAGTACATCACATTATTTCACAGCTGGAAAGTGAGGGGATATGAGAGCTATTTATAGAAGTTAGAAAAATTTGATAACACAGAGCAGAAGGTCACTAAATCATAGATAAATGCAGAAAGGTTTCTTAATGGGAGTTATAGTGTGCTCAGTAAAACTGCTTCCACTGTTATCAGCCATATTATCTAGAATACTCATTTGATTCAAATTACAAATCCAACAGTAATACAACAAATAAACCCTAGCTAATAAACCATAAGATTTCAATTGAATGCTTCCATTAAACATACATATATAAGCTACCTTTAAATTAAATGGCACCTGACTCACACATTTTATTGTTCTAAATATTCCAGTCACACCAGCAGAGTATTTTCACAATAACGCTAAAACTGTTTTATTAACTTGTGTTCTGTGCATGTTTTAAGTGATGAGTAGTACTGATCAAGGATGCAGAAGGACAGATGTTTAATTGGCAGTAAGAACACAAGAGTGAATTCTCAGTTGTCAAGTTTCAGGCAGAAGTTCAAGAGAAATACATGCCCATAGCTAAAGCTGAGTCTCATTAATGAGTTTTAAATGCCTATTTAAGACCTCCTTGATTAGTGAAGCATTGAAGCTTATTTATTCTTGCCTGAGAACCTCAGTTTACTTCTGATTTAGGTACACAGGAATGCAAAGACAGATCTTTATAAGAAGGTAGTCTCTATTAAAAATCTGCAAGTCATGAGGATGATTTACATTTGAGAGAGTCAAGGTATTGTGTGTAGACTCAGCTGAAATTAAGATGTGAGCTCCTCCTTGCAACGTTTCTCAGCAACAACACAACACCATAATCATGCCAAACTAGCCTGCTTGCAGGTGTGCTTTTCCTTTAAAGAGACATTTGCCTTATAATTTCCAGCAATCCATTAAACTTTTTAAAAATTTCATTTCAGGGATGGAACTATAGATATTACTGCAAACTTCTTCCTGTATTTGCTTCTTCACATTCATATTGACACAATCTTTCTACCTTCCTTAGCATCTGTTTAAGTATTTGCATATTTTGTCATACAATGTAATAAAAATAAAGTCTCTACATCCCTATTATTATCCATTTCCAGTATCTCCATTTCCAGTATTTGAGATACAAACCTGGTGAAACCAGAAGCTGTACAGTGTCAGTGAAATTCCGTGAATCCCTATTTAGAAAGCGACCAGCTCCTAAGAACATAATGTTCTGCTGGTTATCTCTTGCCTTCAGTCATCTTCACTTCTATAAAGTGGGGTTCCATCCCTCAAAAAAGGCTGCTATGGCTGTATGCCCTTTTGACATTTACATAGTAACTATACAATGTAAAATGCAATGGGGCCACTGGGACACAGTTTTCTTCCATCTATCTGAAAAAAACTAACATAAAACTCTCTGGAAAAGTTGAAGTTTTAGAATGCAGTATTTATTTTGAAAAGAGCTGAAAAATAAGTAATTTCTCATTAGTTCTTTCTTCTGCTGCTTATTGAGAGTTTTTTTCTTTTTAACTTACCAGGCATTATAATATTGGAAAAACCTAGTTTCCTTGTTATGGATACTCCATGGGTAAACATGGATGTATACTCTCTCCTAATTTGTTCTATGTCTCCATGAAGCAACTGAAGAGAAACTGCCAGACCTGAAAATGAAGAGAAAAACAAGGAAAAATAAGACATTCAAACAGATTATGGTCATCACTACTACTTTAACGTTATATATACTTGCAAGTATATATGCATTCCTGAGAACCCAGAAAATTCAGAGGAAGTTTAATAATACCAAGCCAACCCACCTCAAATTTTTTATGTATTTGGGAAGGGTACCAACATTCAGAAATCCATAAAGACTTGAAAACAACTACCCATGAAAAAGCATTAGCAAATTATTACTGATGTGTAACTGAACTACGATGACACGTCCAATCAAAGTTATCTCAATAGGGATGGACTGACACCTTAACTGGAAAAAGAATTAGAAAAGTGTCAATGTAGAGAAATGTCAGTCAGCAATATTTGCTACCATTTCAATTTTTTCACTTCCTTCAACACAATGCTGCCTTCGTTGGTATGCAAGAAAAGGTGCAAACACAATGGTCCCTATCTATGGGAGAAATGTGAAAGTCTCATTACAAAGCATCACTTAACCTGATACAAAGTTATATAACTTACTAATCCAAAATCTGAAGAAACAAATGCTAATAAGCCAATATAGCATAATCAATATTTTTTACTTGGGCACAGTAATTTCATAATGACTGAAATTACAACTTTTTTTCAATATTCATCAAATTTAATCAATCATGCTCTTTCCTATGACATGCAAAATGCAAGGGTGGCCATATAATCATTTTCCAGTATTTATTCCTCTAGAACCAAGGAAGAATAACTTCATCTGCTATATCTGCAGTACACAAATAAATTGCAAACAGTATACTTCATTACAGCTCAGATTAACACAAATAACAGGCATGCCTTTTTGTCATTTCGAATATAATCACTGAGGCAAGTGTCAGGAAGATACAGCTTGTAAAGATTAATCTTCCCTGACCTTCAACATTACTACAGCATATCACGTGTCAACATACAGATCAAGGAGAAGATAAAAGCAAACTCTTTATATACACTGAACAACTGGAGATAAACAGAAGAGTCATAATCAACTTTAGATTAAGCTTAAGTAAATAACATGTACACACAGACTGAACAACAAGGTCATTGGTCCTTTGGGCTTTGGAAGAAATTTCCCCCACAACCATGTCACTATTTAACTGACTAAATTTACTTGAAGTTTGATGGTTCTTAAATCAGAGCTTGAAAAATCTGTACTAAGTAGTGTCAGTCCAGGCTACTGCACTAAAGAGAGCAGAGATATAATTAGCATAACAACTTTTATCTCTTTCCTTTTACCTATATTTACATTTTATTATTTTGGCAACTCCAGAGAACGTGATACTCTGACCTGACTTCCATTCTCTTATGAAAAACAGCTCACCTACACATCTCCAACTGATTACATAAACAAAATCTTATAAGTAAAAACATTCAGTGAAGTCTATTTTATTTTAAGGACTGTATTTAATGCCATGGACATTAATTATTTTGGTAATAGGAATTTGTTCTCTGGTTATCCAGTTAACAACTTTTAGGAAGTAGTGACAATTATTATTGGTGTAGACGAGAAAACAAACCACACTGTGGCCAGTTGATAGTACAGGAGGTTGGTAAGAAGTCATACAGGCAAAATTCAGACTCTGTTAGAGCAGGTGAAAAGTTTTTCATTGCTGGATGGGAAGAGCTAGGCTGGGTACAGCTCACTTACAAATATGGATATTTAGCCCACCTCCAATCTTGTTTCTTTTATATTTTAAGAAATTGTTATACATACATATGTATGTTCCTACCCCCATATGCCCCTATTGCACTGTTTCCTTGGAAACCAAAAAAAACATTTGCCATTGCTCCAGATCACATCAACCACAACAGCGTTAATCAGATATTGTACACCGCCTGGTGTTAAGTAAAGTTATTGTGTCTTCTAAACAAAGTTAAAGACCTCAAATCCAATTAGTACTACAGTTTTCTGTGTGTATCAACTTCACAGACTTCCTTGAAGAATTTTATTTAGCCAAAAAATGAGATAAATGTCAAAAAACATCATCAATGGCAAAATAATTTTAAATTGAGAAATAAGCTGCCTGTCAAGGATTTGAAGTACTTGCTCATGCAAGGCGAGAAAGGTATTAGAGCTCTGTATTTCACAGCATTCATTGTTAGAAAATGAAGACTCATCTTTTTATATCCAAAAGCATCGAGAAAAACTCTCAGTGAACACACTTAAAACATGGTTTAGTCATTTTACCTATATTTTAAATACATCTTTGGAATATAAATGGTATGCAACCCCCAACTCTTCATTATTCTGAAGAACACTGGACTAAAGATAGCAAAGTTACTTAAAAATGTTATACAGTGTAAACAGTCCAGTACAATAGGAAAGAGTGAAACTAAACCAGAATGGAAACAGAGCAAAGATGCACAGGGAAGGAAGTCTGAAGAACCTCCGAAAAGCAAGGTTTCAGGTTGACAACCTTGCCACTGAGGATCCAGCTGCCAAATGAAGGGAAGCAGATGATCTGATAAATCTGGTAAAAACGCTAAAGTTAGGAGCATAGGGACTTCATATAATCATTTAAAAGAAGGCGATCCCTAGTTAAGCATTCTGATTGCTCTCTGAAAGCTCCACTAATTTTGCAAGGAATCTAGGCCTCCCTGCATTAAGGACCTAAAATCAGAAGATGCATACTGTTACTGAGGTGTGACACCCAAATTACAGAATAGGTTGCTTGAATTGCCACTGATCTGTTACATTCAGGATCTTGTGATGGGCAAAAGGAACACACCGCATATGAAAAGCCAGGAACTTATTTTTAGTCCTAATGAAAGTTATAATCTATTAGTTAGTCTAATCAAAGAGTTATTATTCATCCATTTACAATGATACTAACACACTCCAAAGAAAATACTGTTAAAATGACATATACACACACAAAATCATTCCAGTATCTACCCCTTGCTCACCCTTCCACTGCCCCTCTGGAGTCTTAAGGTCAATGGTTTCAACCTGGGAAGGTGGTGTATGGTGACCAAGTTATCAGCATCCCTAGTCTTTGCCATGAGGGGCAGGATGTTGCCTGTTTCTCCTCCTCTCTCTCTAGGCTCCTCTTGGGGTAATTTTTATGTTTGTTAATGTACTTTACACCTTGTTATTTCTTCACTAGTCTGCAAGTCCACATTACATCTTCGTTCATCATATATGATGTTTTATATATGCCACATATCTGTTCTTTGTTCTCTTTGTTTCCCCTAAAACTGGTTTTATTCTGCTCTCAAGGTCACACTATTTGATGACCAGTAACTGGCCACTGGTGAGCTGTTCATAGGTCTGGGGCCTCTAGTATCATCCCATGCCAGTACTTTCAAGGCCTCAGTTATGGTCACATGTCTTTACTCTTTTATGTTCCATTTTAGTCTATGGTTATAGATAGCTAACTCTACACAGAGTAAACTACATGTTATAACTATCTATTAGATACAAAACCTATATACCAAAGTGGGTTACACCACACAATTGTACAAAGCGAAGCAAGAGCTAAAATAAAGTAGATGTAATTTATTATTTTGTCATTAGATAAATGCTTTTACAAGTCAGAACAAAACTCCAGGCAGGCTAAGACACATCCAGCCAGCCAAAGCTAGATAGGTAACGAGGACTGTGTTGTCAGCTAAACACAAAGCCTGTGGCCAGTTACAAGCCACAGCAATCCCATATTTATGGGTCTACAAAAATACAGTACACTTGCCAAAGAAACTAGACACCCATCATGACTGAGGAACCATGCATCTGAAATAAAAGTCATGGGGTACTTTAAAAAGATGGAATAATTCACATTTTACAAGGGACTAAATTTTGTTTCCTTATTATAAATGAAGTTACCTGACTATCTATTAGAGTTAACTAACATCGTTTAAAACCTACTGACACATCACAGAGCAATTCAGATTTTCAGAAGGTTGCACATTCAATTGAAGTGAAGAGGGACTCCCTCAGACACACTGCAAAACAAAGCGGAATGAAGAGGAACTGACTAGTTGAAAGATACCACCGTCCTCACCAAATGTAACCACAATTTTGCACACTATAATAGCCAGAAAGCCACTGAACTCAGTTTACAAGTGATTAAAGCTATCTCTATGGAGAAGAAAGGAAGGGGTGGAGAGGAAATGTTACTGCTCCTAGAAAGGAAGGTTTAATCACCAGACAGGAATGAGACAGGGTCAAGGTGGAGCAGGCTTCCAAAGAATTTGGTCAGCAGCCAATCTGGGAGAGATGAAGAAGGCACTCAAGGAAAAAGAATGCAACCAAAAGAATGCAGAGATATTCTTTTTGTATACAGAGGTAGAAAGTTAATGAATTAACATTTCTCCTATGGAAACATGAATACCTTTTCTATCATGTAACAAAGGTAATATCCTTTAGTTTTAATTTATTCCACACTGATGATGTACGTCAGCATCAGTTCTTTCTCATCTCATTTCATGCACTAGACAATAAAATTATCAGCTTTAGAAAAAATAAGAGCATTCCTGCTGGAACAGCTGTGCATGGGCAAAGCAAAATAGAAAACTGCAACACGCCACTATACGCTGCATCTGACTGTGGTTGATATGGTCATTACACCATCTATGAGACCTAGAATCTATCCAAAACTTCATAACTGTAAATTTTCCATTTCTAGAACACTAGGAGCTAAAACATAGCAATGAAAATGATTATCCAGTCTCTGAAGGACTGGCACATTTTCTTTAATTAGGTACATAGTGTAGCTTTGTTCCCTCAGAAAAAATTTCAATTACCTCCCTAGTGGTAATTAAAACCTCTTGTGTTAGCTATTATTCTTTATTTACTCCAGTTTTGAAAATATTGCTACAAAACTCTGTGTGGTACTGCAAACAGACCTGCTTTTATTTCTTTTGCAAGCACATGAAATTTCTCACAATCAACTTGTACCATAGTTCACCACGGATTATTTTTATCATTCAGATGAAAGGGAATACAGAAAATTGACAAGTTGCTGAATAAGCATTCCAGATTTTTGTTAGATCTGTCATTTTACGTCAAAACAGCTTTTATACTGCATTATTGATTTCTGCATTTGGTTATGACAAAAGGCAACTGTTCATTATGCTTACAGACCACTTACTTGCATTTGAGCTTCTGGAGGGAAGGGAAAGCATTTACATTCAGCTTCTATCTACTGGTGGCAGATAATCCTAGATCATATTAAGAAGAAAATGCCTAGCAGCTGCTCAGGAACCTGACAGAAAAAAAACCTCGGACAGAATGCTATTCAGCACTGCTTGTATTTTAAGAAAGGTAATAAAATAAGGCATCTGTCCAAATAAAGCTGCCTAGGGGTGTTAAAAGTATTCTGAAAGCATACAGGTGTTCCCATTTCTGGTAGTGTTTAAAGTGTACGAATTACCACTGCAAAGATAAAACCAGTAGATTTCCACATTGTTATCAGCAAACAAATGATTAATTGATTTAATGTGATCTGGGAAAAATAATTGTATAAATCTGGTGCAATTTGGCCACAGCAAAATCTATGTAGTAAATCCCACAAATTACAGTCCGGGAACAGAGCGAAAAAAAGGAGAGGTAGATTCAATCCTCGCTGGCCTTGTTAAAGACTTGATTGTGATCACTTTGAATTATCAAAGGAAACTTTGAACTCTTTCTCTTTTCCTCAGCTTTAAATTCTGGTTTTTAGCTCAGTAAAAAAGAATGCAAGAAAAACAGCCTTTGAAAAATTCTGACAGCTTTCTTGGAGCTCACTAATTCAATGAGCTCTTATACCTAAGGCTTTTGTCAAAAATTGGTTTGTTTTTTTTTCTTCTTCACATGGAACATAAACACTTAAATGCAAATGGCATTATATTACCACAAGAAAATTGGCTTGGAATTTCTTTACAGGGGAGATGGTAGAGCCTCAAGTATTTCTTGCCAGAATCACTACAGGATGAAGGTTAAAGGACCAGAAGGCTAAGTGACTATTATAAGCATCTAGTCTAACCTACTTGTACAGACAACAAAGATCTCAGTAACAATTTTTTCCAATTCTTACCTTAGTATGCCCATTGATGCCTTTTCTATTAACAATACACATAGCATGTCAATACCCATTTCCACACTACATTGTTATATTGCAGAGGCAAATAATCTTGCTCAAAAATTTTTAAAATTAAATTTTTACATACTGTTTTGTTAACTAGAATATTAGGCAGTACACAAAATACACAGTTTTACAATAATAAGTGTTTTATATTGCTTCTAGTGCAAATAATGACAAAAGGTTCCAGGGAAACGCCGTTATTTTCTCCTTCATGAAGTGCAGCTCTGTCATGCAAACAGCTTTCACACCATTGTATTAGAAATTTAGCTACTTGCATTCCAATTATGTGTCTTACTCAAATAAAGAAACAGTCAACATTCAAGTGGGACCTAAAGAAAGTGTTAAAAAACAAATCGCCACTACCATAAAAGCCCAGGTAATGTTTGTAATGAATTTGTAAATATAACCCTTGAAGAAGCTAAAATTAAAATGATGCATATATGTTCTTTAATATATCTTTTGAACTAGACTTAAGACTTTTTATTCTTTCAGTAGATAAAGGAAGTCAATCACACTATTTAATAGTAACAAGCTGTCCTAGCTTCAGCTGAGATTGAGTTAATTTTCTTTATAGTGGCTGGTGTGGGGCTATGTTTTGGATTTGTGCTGAAAACAGTGTTGATAATACAGAGATGTTTTAGTTGTTGCTGCATTAAGTCAAAGACTTTTTAGCTTCCCATGCTCTGCTGGGTGCACGGGGAGTTGGGAGGGGACACAGCCAGGACAGTTGATCCAAGCTGGCCAAAGGACTATTCCAGACCCTGTGACATCATGCTCAGCATATAAAGCTGGGGAAGAAGGAGGAAGGGGGGGATGTTTAGAGTGACGGCATTTGTCTTCCCAAGGAACCATTACACGTGATGGAGCCCTGCTTTCCTGGAGATGGCTGAACACCTGCCTGCCCATGGGAAGCAGTGAATGAATTCCTTGTTCTGCTTTGCTTGTGTGTGCAGCTTTTGCTTTACCTATTAAAATGTCTTTATCTCAACCCACGAGTTTTCTCACTTTTCCGTTTTTCTCCCTCATCCCACCGGGGGGGAGTGAGCAAGTGGCTGTGTGGTGCTTAGTTGCTGGCTGGGGTTAAACCACGACACAAGCAGGATGAATTTTTGGGAAAGGCACATAAAAACCTCACTGCTAAGACATAACCCAACTCCATGATGGGAATACGAGCCAGCTATTCTCATTATATAGCCTTAGCTAGGAATTTCAGGGTTTAAATTGGGTGCCATTTCAATCACATGCATAATTGCAGTACTGAGATGAACAGCAGGTCATTAGCTTCTACTGGATAGAAGATGTCCCTGACAGTATCACCATGGCACATTTTTCATTCTTCTCTAAAAACAAGTCTTTTAGCAACAATCAAGAGCATAGTATGAGTTTAACTTTATTAGAGCCCTCATCCCTAGCACAGTCTACAAGTCATGCTATATGAAGGACACTTACAGGTAACTACACCAAAAATCTACCTTGAACTTGATTTTTGAAGTCCTTATGGTAAAGCCAGAACTTTCACAGACAATGACACAAGCTTGAACTGCTGTAAAAACATACAAAATTACATCTGACTGGTCTATAAGCCTGCCACCTTTAAGTATTAATATGTTTTCCCAAAACTACCATAATTAATATTACATGCTAGATTAGGCTACAAATTTTAAAGATTTGGTTACTCCTGAATTTGGGAAAAAGGGTTTAACATTATATTGCTGAACAATATCATCCACCCTGTAAAAAGTACTTGAAAAAGTAAAGTTCTACAAATCCTTGTCTGAAAAGCTGCTCTAAAACTGGCTTTTTTTTTTTATACATGAAAGTTGTCATTTGGGGCCAAATGATCTTGAACAACAATTTGTGTGCTAAATTCTCTATGTATTTAATCTTTCAGCTTTAGCATTTGTTGAGAACAAAAAGGAATGCCTTAATTCATTGTGTACTTAGTGAAGCATATATGAGCACTATTCTTATTTTAAATGTATTTCAAATAGCAGCCTTCAGTGACAATTAATTCTTAACCACATCAAAATGGAATACACATAATCTCCTTGTCACAAAACGTAACAAAGATTAAAACTGACAGATTAATAAATTGTCACAGAACTAGAGTAATTAAATAAGTGCACTTGCTGTTTAAATGTTAGTGATGTGTAGATAGAAAATACATTTCAGAGCACCACTGACACGTCTGTGAACCCTGCTGAGAACAGACTAACACCAGATATCTTCTGTTCCTAGTTGAGCACAGATGCAGGGGGTAGTTTGATGTGATTATTCATGTGCCCAGGAGTTACCTAAAAAGTTATCTATTTTGTTCTGTTCTATCTTCTCTGTTGAGTATGTTACCACTCCTGCCCTCATTCTTCCTCATTTTCCACCAGCCACTGCTCCACTCATCTCTCCACTGTGAGCCTACCCCACCTTTTTGTGGCCAACAGCTATAGCATGCTCCCAGCAGGGAATGCACATTTTGTTTCCCATCTGACTTTTCTCATGCTGATTCACAGGAAGAAGCTCTCCTTGCCACAACTCTGAGTGGGGTAACACTGTAAACTGCTGGGGTAGTGTCATGCAAACATAGCCACACTACTTCTTGTATCTAGAAAATACTGTAAGTTACCATAACTCTGTTCCTAGAAATACTGCGCTCTGTAAACTTACACTGAGCTACCAATTCCCTGCTGTATTTGATCTCTTGTAGCTTTTCATCATACAAAGTGTGGAAAAATTATGCTCCTTAGTTATACCACTTCATGGGGACTCTGCGGTTTCTCCACTGCAAGGTAAATAATTACACTAAGAGGCTTTCCCCTCTGAATCAAGGAATTTGTAAGCCAAAGCTTACTTTTGTGAAATAGGAGATGAAACAGCCAAAGTATATGGTTTTCCACCTGTTTTTTTAAATTTCTCAGTGTTTGATAGTAACCATAGAGAAAAGGTATTATTAGAGTGCCAAGAGGCTGTTGAATGCGGGTAAATAGGCATGGGAAGACATATACTGCCCCAAAGCACATACCACTGTTTCTATCCAACTGCCTCCATTGCCACACTTGTCTCAGAATTAGCATCGTCAGATGAGTTCATGCATTGGGCTGGTCTGCCTCGTGCCTTCTCTGACCGAGTCTTACACGACCACTGAGCTAGGCTGAGATTTAGTACCAACTGACATGTATGCTGAAAAAAAACACATATAAGGTAACAGCAGTTCCTTAAAACCAAGGATGTTTGCTTTATGAAACTTACTTTGGTCTGGCTGAATTAAAATGATAGCAGTGTCACGAAATTTGCCTTTGAACGAGCAACCTCACTGAACTTCAAAAAAGTTAGATGCCACTTTGAAGCTGGTTTCTCTTTGAACTGGTGTTGGACCACATAATCTCCTGAGGACCCTTCCAACCTAACTTACTGTATGATTTGATGAATAACTTTCCCCCCTTAAGATGACAGTTTGTCCTTCCTCATGATGGGATTCTTGGCAAACATCTGTCAACAATATGGGCTTTTGAGTCCTCCATGCATATCAGTGCATTACGCAGTCGCCCATTTATTGACCAGTCTCCTTTTGTTAGGCAGCATCACTTTGGATGACCCTCTGCCTGCAGATTTTTGCACAGGCACATGGAAACAAGTTTGAATTTATTATAGACAGTAAACTATTCATTTGAAAAACCTACCTGTGCATCTTTCTCTTTTAAAGAAAGAAATTCACAGTTTGTGGCTGACAGACTTAAAACAATCTTTTACAAATCAAGCCACAACCTGGATTTGTCTTAGAAACAGCCTCCCAATTCAGGTCTTGCCTCCACCATATTTAAAAATTCATGTTCCCGCCAACTACCAGATGCAATATGGTAATTTCTCATTTTTTCTTTTTATGACCTAAACTGTATGCAAGAGGATAAGATTTATGTAGATTTTTCAAGAGCTGTATTTTGACCCCCTATGCAACAGCTAAAAAATTAACACTGCCACCATATTAAAAAAAAAATTGGAAGAAATCATGCTCAAGCCAAGAGTGGCAAGAGAAATCCCACCATTTTGAATCTGTTTCCTCTAAAGCTTAAGGCCCTCCCATCAATTAAAGTTAATATATAATTAACAGTGTTTCCAGTGGATTTGCAATGTAGGTTTGACATTGCTACCACAGAATACACCACACTGCGTTCAGTAAAACATGCAGTTAGGTTACATCACTCTTGTCTAGTTCATCAGAGCAGTCCAACATAATGGAAAAGACCTTCCCACTACATTCGCTATTTTCGTGCAATCCACACAAGAGTCCAAAGCTTGGATTTGGATCCAGACTAAAAATAAGCTATCCAGTCTTTATTCTCAAAGGAGGGTGAAGAAAGAGGAAGTTGCAGTGCATTTTTCATCAACTTTTAATATGCTTTTTATCAGATAACTCATTGGGGAGAATATTCACATGTAGCACGAGACCAAGGTTTAAATCTCTTCTCTATAGGATTTGCTAAAAGGACATGAATACAGATCACACTTAGGAAAATCATGCGCTTCTTGGCAGGCTTTAGAGCCACTTTCACTTTCCCCATGGTATAATGAATATTTTCTGATTGTATACAAAGTTGAATTGTTGCTGCAGGGAAGCCTGAGAAGCCAAGTGATTAGCATGCTCATCTGGGACATGTGAGACAGACTGAAAATCCTCTTCCAAATCAGAGTCTGAACCAAGACATTTTCTGTCTTGGAAGAATGTCTCAAACACTGGAGTAAGTAATTCCTATGGTAAACCCAGAGAATATTTATATATTCCCTGAAATAGCATGAGCACGAGAGTCACAGCAATCATCTCCAGCATTTTTTTTCAGCCTAGTGCTCAGGAAGCTAAATCTAGCCCACCCATATCCTGACAGTGCAAGTGTCCTGGGTGCACCCAGCTACCCACCTGTTCTCAACTTCAAGCAGTGGCGGAAATGAAAGCTACCTTAGCTTTAGGTGCCTACAGGAAGATCTTGTGCCTAAGGAGGTACTTTGAGGATGCTGATGGTGTTTAAGTAGGGATTACAGTAAGAATCATCACTGTTTAACTGTGTAACTTGCTCACAGTCATAAGTGGGTAATTTTTGTGGACAAGAACCCCCTATCTTCAAAGCCCAAAGGACTGCTCCAAACACTAGACATAAAAGACTTCTCCAATTACTAGACATTCCTTCCATCATCATGTGCTGTATTAAAAAAATTGCATTTCAACTTTTGAAAGTCTAAAGAACTGGAGGGAAAAAAAAAAAGGTAGTGTCATAGGCAAGAATATAAAGTTGCATGTGATAAATTCATACTAAAAGTCAGAAGAAAAAAAAAGAAATCCATGACTCTGCATAAGTATGTACAATTGGAGTTGCATTCTCTGGATTTGTTTATTTATTTTTGTACAAAACTGTGTTTAATGACAACCAGATTTGGCCTTGCTCTCTTGCTCCTTGTCCTAAAATGCACTTCAAACCATTTTAAAAATCAACAGGTTCACTCATGGCACAGTAATTCTGTGGGCAAATGAAGAAATTATTATATGAATCAGTAACAGTTTACAAGGCATTTTGTGCATTAGTGCCTGCTTTATTAAAAAGAAAAGCAGCCCATATCCAATACTATTCTTTTATTGTAGTCCCAAGAAAGGTCCAGAGTATAGTTTCACAGTCACACCCAAAGAATAAGATCTGCAGCTATGCCCCACACTGCAAACCCTACAAAGAGATTTTGACATTTGACAGAAGCCTAAGCTTTGATATGAAAGTGATGACTTTGGCTAGGCCTCACTATCTAAAATATACTATAAGGGGCTAAAGGATGATTTCATATGGTTTGAGATAAGCCAGTAACAGTTTTCTATATCTGTAGTATATGTTTCACTGATCTCTGGTCCTACAGATACAGGAATAGAAAGGAGTAGAAATGTGTTATTTTCCTTGTAAGACTGGTGTAATTAGGTGTGATGTCTATGCAGAATATTAATTTTTCCACAGATTTTTGCATTTTAAAACAAAGTAACTAGCTTCTAATTCTAAGAAAAAATATTATAGGCAAAATAGTTTTTATAGTCAGCTCCACTCCAGATATTAGTGAAACCTGGTTTGCTTAATTATTAAGAAATCATCTAGATTTAATAGTACTTATTCTACAAATACTACGAAGTCAATGTGAGAAATAACAATGCTACTAAATGCAGCAAAGGCTGCACGATTTAGCCTTTGTATTAATGATTTGACCTCCTACACTAGGTGCCTTCCAGTAAGCTGATACATGACACCAGCCACAAAGACTAGTGGTGAATGGGAATTTGATCCACTACCTGCTACTCTAGTCTTTGTTATGCTGGAAATTCATGTAGAAAACACATTCCAGTTCCCATTCCAGCAAATGATGCTAAATTATCCATGATACTGAGTCCTTCCATTCCTGCATCCACTGAGAAGAGGAAAGGGGATGAACATCCTCCTTTCTGGGCTGTATTAAGAAGTGACGGTCATTTGCCTTTATTTGATCTTTTTAGACATAAGCTGAGAATAAGAAGCAAGAGGATCTGTACTTAAGAATTGTCATGAGTTGAAGTAGAAAAAGTACTTTTTTAGGGAGTGGGGGTTTGAATGCTAAATACAAATGCTATAATCTGGCAATATGTGTTTTACATGCAAGACACTGAAAGTACGTTTTGAGTTCCTTTTCAGTTTTCCCCAGAAAACTGGAAGATTTTTTTTCTGAAGAATATTATGAATTATCTGATAAACTATTTCAGCAGTGGGACATAACAATTTGTGGAAACAAAAGACTTTGTGTGAAAATCTCCTGAGCTGAAAGAAACCGTACGGGACAGAACCTGAAGAGGGAACAAGTCCTAGAGGATAGACAATAGTCTGAAGCATCTTTGCTGTTGTTTGTTTACTGTGTTTCCTTTCTTAAGTCTTTTTAACATGATTTGAAAAGGGCAAGTGCGATATAAACCAAAAATTCAAGTTTTCCTATATTTGGCTCATACCTACAACAGTTCCTAAGAGAGAGAAGACCCATGTCTCCTGTAATGCAAGATTTTCTCCTTTTTTGGCAACTATAAGGTGGCAGTCAAGGCTAATCAGGCTTCAGAACCAGCCATTCAATACTATTAGAGAAAAAGACAGCAAAGGAAAAATACAAACTAGCGTAACAACAATATTTTCCATGAGGTGTCAGCAGAAGCACCTGAACGTATTGCTAAAGCCTTGCAAGTGCTTTTTCAGGCTGCTAAGCAGTCGCAGAGGAACAAATTTCACATGTGCGATGTAAATAACCTTTCATAGTTTATCTTTTAGTTGCTCAGTACTCAAAGTGGCATTACTGCTTGCTTCCTCTTTCCCTCTCAACCTTCACATGCACTACTGGAATTCTGTGCTGCTCTTCTCTCTGCCTCTATCCCCCTGACAACACTTTTTAAAGTGTAACTGATCTTCAATTTGTTAGCTTTAGTTTCCAGCCCCCTGTAACCTGGAAAAAAATGCATGTCCCACATGTCTTTCAGGTTGAATATTCACATAATCAAGAGTATTCAAATTTATGCAATGTCTCCTGGGACAACTGGGTATTTAACTGTGAACTCTTATTTCATGAGAACGGAATAGGAGAAGTGATGTATCACAGAGTGAGCAGGTACTGCATGGACAGTCAGAATGACCAAAAGTAGATTGTTCTTCATGAATACGGTTAACATATTCAAGAAGCCCAACATTATACTTACTCAGTAATGTGCTCTTGCGTTTTCACTACATGATTTTTATATTTATTGTCCAATAAGATGCATGATATTCTAACACATGTATATGAATATGTATATTCTTAAATATATGTATATATGTGACTAGACTCTATATAAGAAAATGATAGTATTAGAAATGGTTAAATATATAACTTCAGTCTTGATAAATAACATAAGCTTTTATGTGCTTCTTGGTTATCCATTAAAGATTGTTAAATGTACATTTTCAAGAAATCATTATGCTTGAAATCAAGTTAAAGGAGCATGAAGTCTATTACATGAAAGGGATTACAATTACAGTACAACCTGGAAAACGAGATAATATGAGATTTTTCTATAGTCATATTTCAACTAATTAACATTGCACAGGGACAAAAAAGTATTTGAATACAAGGACGATAGACTCATAAGCTTCCATTTCATGTTTCATTTCAAGTTTGACTGCATCCCTGGATGACAGCATTCAGAAAAAGTTAACAAGTTGGTGTTAAAAAAAAAAAAAGGCAAAACAACAAAAAAATGCAAATCCAGCATCTCCTGTGGGTCAAACCACCATCTCACAATACCAAAGGTCAGTTGTCTCCCATTTTTTAAGTCTCAGACTCAAATTTATTTTGATGACTGTTACAGTGACATATAGCTGACTATGGAGGACTATTGGTAAGTGCTTAAATATCAACTCTGCATCTTGCTCAGCTGGCCAGTAGGAATGCAGAGTGCACTGGTAGCTCCCATTTCGTTTTCTTCTGAAGTTTAATTAATATACAATGTCAACGGCAAATTTTATATTCCTGATGAAAACGTGAAGCAGAAATGCCAAGCAACACAGATCAATAATTTGATCAGCCCCACATGTGAACAGAACTCCACAGCAAACTGTAGCTCCTCAGCACAGAATAAAATTACATAGCTCCTTGAAGAGGACTTTTTTGTTCTAAATGTGCACATGAATGGCAATAGCATACATTTTCACCTAATATGAGTATTCTTCTCTATGTGAAAAAATATTTCTTTCACAGATATTAGTCCTTCTAAAATAGAGCCACTTCATTTGCAAACTAAGAAAACCGTAAGAATGCAAACAGAAATATGGCAACTTACTCACCTGCATTGGAGCCTGTCAAGTTGTAACGTGCATTCAGCTTTTTAATGATATTTTCATGGATCTGATACCAGTCACTCTCTGTGTTGCACCTAGAAAAATGGTAACTTTCTTAACCTTGAAACAGGAACACAAGTTTTTCAGACTGGCTTCACCACATATCTCTAAACAAATCCTCTTTTTTTCACGAAACTAATAACACAATAGGAGCTAATAAAGCCCCATTAAACTGCCTGTCTCAATGGAAAAGGTGAGAGTGCTCTTACCATTTGAAAAAGTCACCATGGAAATATCTGCTTCATGTGGCAAAGGGTAGGAGAAAGATAGGAGCAGTTATGCTCAGGAACTCAGCCATGACCAAGTTCATCATCTGTATAGATCTATCCTTCAGCGCTAAACCACACAGAAATCTATCTTGTGACACTGAAGAGGAGACACAGGACTCAAGAGTTGGTCTTAGCAAACAGAAAAATCTTTGCTGTATACTTCAAAGTTATTTAAAACAGGATGCAATCTTCAGGACGTAGTCAGTGAAAGAGCAAATTACATTTCAGTATACATTTAGAAAATAGCTGCTTTTCCATAAGGAAAAACTGACCATGTTCTAATGATCACTTTTCATGGTTTAGACTGAAGTTAGTCTTAGCATCAAATCTGGTTTTGAGCGATGTTTTTTCTTCCGTTGCTTTTGTTATTTTAAAACAAACAGGAAAGATTTTTAAAAAATATATAATATAATAGGCAGACAAATCTAACAATTTGTTAACCAACAGCGAACTCTTATTTGACTTTAACGTCCTGGGATTCTAAATAAGAGCGAGCTCACACATCCACTGTCACACTAAATTGCTTTTCTGCAGCACTGATTCCAACAGCCCTAATTTAGCACAGAGGGGTACAGAGGAGAGGAGAAAGGCTCCCTGAAAGAATTCCATGCCTTCAAGACCTGAGTGCTAACCCTGGGATGGGCAGAACTTCCTCATGTGCATGACAATACGTGTCCCAGGTTCATGTACTTAGAACAGACCACTCCACAAAACGGCTCTTACTATAATGTCCAAGATCAGCAGGAAATTACATGCACTGTGTTGCTACAACTAGAAAATTGAACTTTCTTCCAATTACTATCAGGCAAAATCCACTATTTAATCAACGATTCATTTTAAAATCTATTTTTAGTTTTCATTCTCCAGCACTAACTGCCTTTTACGCTTTTGTTATTCTCATTATATAATTGCTTCATTTCACAAAAAGATATTCTGCCTGCTTTTTTCTGTAGTTATAAAGTACTTCCACTAGCTGCCTAGGCAGCACAAGACGTTTAAACAAGTCCTAAAAGCACTTCATGTTGCCATAAAAAGAGAGCTCCAGAAGCTCTTACAAGGATGTGAAAAATGCTGAAACATACACAAAGTTCTAAAAGGATATAACCTTTATCTTTAATATTATGCCACTTTATAAACACATGTGTAGAACTAGCCAAAATTTCCAAACTGTGACCAAAAAAAAAAAAAAAAGATAAAAAAGAAAAAGAAGAGGAAGAAGAAGAAGAAGAAGAAATTAGCTACCACATTTTTTTGGAACAGAAAGGAGCTACAGCTATTCACTCGCACTGTATTTAACACCAAGGCTTCTGATGCAAACTTACTCTAAGATACTTCTAAAAATTAAGAAAAAAGCATTCCTTACATGTATACTTTTAAGACGAGGTCATCTTTTGAATCTCCTGCCAGCAGATCGGCAATACTGAGGACTGCACAACCAAAGGGCCGTCTATATTGTACATTGCAGGCATTTTTCTTTTCTCCAGCTCCCATTCGTCCTGCCAAACAAAATACATATTTGATGCATAATCCATGGAACTGTCTCTCTCAAAACCACAGAAGGGAGGCAGAGAGCAATCCAGCTCAGTACGGTGACAGGTCTGCATAGACGATGCCAAGTATACTCATTGCAAATCTGGTCCATCTTTATATTATGTTAGGATAACAAATGGTACAGGAAGTCCACTAAATATGTGGTGATCTTCAAAGATCTCAGACCAGAGGTACTGCTCATCCTCTCATGACCTCCACTCAACAAACAACACTTTCTGATACCCAGTGACAGCACACTCACGACACCACCAAATTAAATTTAGCGTTCAGACATGACAGAGTGTTCAACATTTGCTGTCCAATAAGAATTATTCTACTGTGGTTGTTGCTACCCGTGATTTATACGAGAGGGGTTGTGATAGAGCCATTACAATTTAGTAATCAAATGCTGCTTCCAAATAGCCAACTGGCTAGCAAGGGGATAATCAACCAGCTACAGAAAAACCAAGTAGAGATGAAACACGGGGAGGAAAGATGACAAAGGGCAGAAGAACAATTTATGATAAGGAAAGAAAGAAGGCAGCCAAGGAAAACAGATCTGAAACAAAATATTTTTCCTAGCCTTTTCTATTTGATTTAAATACAATTGATCAATCTTCTCGCTGTGTTCCTGGCATTTGAAGCTGCCCTCTTTCCAACCATTTTATTCAATTGTGCACTGGCAGCTATGTATCTTTTCCGCCAAGTCTTAATTTCTGACAAGAAAAAGCCTCTGGTTGCAGTCGCTGCAGGGCAATGCCTCCTCCAAATATTCCTATGAATCACAGCAGCTAGAAGAGTAATTGTTCATTTTCACACCATGCAGCATGTAAATCTTATTTTAACTTTTTAATATTTCAGTGGTTCATTTATAAACTTGACTGAGAATATATCTGAAAACTATACAATAGGAAAAATTCTACTCCTCATTCTTCTTTAAAGCATTTATTCTTACCAAATATACTTGCATTACATCAGTTTACCATACTTCTTCCCAGTCCTTGCCAATAAAAACAAAACACAGTATTTTGATATTCTGATGAAACAGTAAAACAGCATGAAAGTGCAAGGAAAAATTATTCCTCAAAGATGTAAAATAGAGTTTACTTTGTAACAAGTTGTTTCCAAACTCAGCACAAGTTAGAGTGACTATATTTCAAACCAAAATACCTTTCAAAAATAGGAAGAGTTATATTTAGTACTGCACTGATGCAACTACAGAGACAGCTTACAAAGAAAATAATGTATCTAAGAGGTCAGAAGCAGAGACAAAGATTATTGTTTCACAGCAGTACAGCCCAGAGGATAACTTCTTAAAATAAATACCTAACAAAAACATACACTTCTCTTCTGCTTTGTTCTAGAGGACTTGATATCTGCCTATAGCATCACGGATTAAAATTATTATGAGACTTCCTCCACTTCCTTCCCTCTCTCCCTTTTTAAAGGGGTCAGGGAGAAGACAAAATTCATCTGAACAATTTCAGATATACATCAGATATTATATACTAATTAAGTACATTAAATTTCCAGGCAAGTTTTCCTATGAACAGAGGATGCTTGAAATGACTCTTTTTGAAACAAGAATGGAGGCCCCAATGACACCTCCATCATCTTAAGACAGTTCATATTTGACACTTTCATTTTGTTTTGTGATAGTAACAAAATATCCTGCATCTAAACTCAGTTAGCTGTACACCTGAAAAATAACACAAAACAACGCTGAGAAATCCAAAGCAATTCTTCCATCAAAAATTAGGCATTTTCTTTTCCAAAAATTTATTCAAAGGCATAGCTAATCTAACAAATATGAAAGCTGACTCCAAGCAGTCTTCTTTTATATACTGTCGTATGTCTAACAAATGTAAGATTTCTACTCACAGACAATTATACCTACCTATTCGGATAATGTGCACAGTGATATAGATGTCCTTCCTGAGTTCACTGCTGCCCAAATCCTGCGCAAGATCAGAACTTCATTATTTCTGACTCCTGATTAAAATGTGACATTTATGAGATCTTTACACACTGCTTTCACTGTCAGTGAAAGTGTCAAATGAACAGTGAGTTCATTTATACAGCATTAACAAATTATCCCTTTAACACTTTAAATTGGCAGTCATGCACTCAAAACAACTGTCCCAAAATATCATGAGCTAGAATATGCTGTAATGCAGCAAAATCAGTGGGAGAACACAAGAGACTCGCTGTGTGCCTTGAACAGTAGCAATGCATTTGTACAATTCCTAACATTCTGAAAGTACAGAGAGTGCTGCGTAAACAATCTTTTGGCTGTAAAATGCACAAGGAGGAAAACTAACTGGTCCTTGTTGCAGGGAAAAAAAGACTGCTACACATGCCCACATAGAAGTTTAGATGAGTGTCCACATATTGCCAGAAAACATTCACCTTGGGAGCTCAGCAATACACTTTAACCAGCCTTTAGCACTGATATACATAACGATGTAAAAGCTTAGGGCATAGTTGAGAGTCAACCACAGAATAATAATTTAATCCAACTTCTATTTTCAACACCCAGCACAACAAAGATTGAGAACAGGAAGAACTCACCACAAAGAGAGAACAGTGTCTTTCAGGCTTTTCTGGACATTTTGGCAAACCATTTCTGTTCAGTCTTAAAAAAAATCTTTCACTGTAAGAAAACAAATATAACCAATACGTTGAACAACACTACAGCAAAGTAGACCTCATTTTGATCTTATTTCTAGACACAACCTGCCTCAAGATACACAAGAATGAAATCATTTCTTTCTAAAAGTCTCAGCTGTATCAATAAAAAAAAGGGAGAAACTAGTGAAGGGTAGTGATTTACTTAATAATCTAATAAAATTACTAAAAACTCAATACAAAATAGAAGAATGACTGTCATTTGGAAGAATGATATTGTATATCCTAGTACACAGAGAAACACAAGCAATAAAATCCATTTATCCTAGAACTGAAATTAGATGTGTAGTATGTTGGTATTGATTCTTGCTAAACAAATGTCAACATGGCCATGCTTGTATTCAACCAATATTCTTTTTCATAGATAGGAAGATGATCCTAGGGGACATTTTTCTTACTTAACTCCATCAAAAGCTCTCACTAGAGCACAAGGATTTTAGCAGTCTTGTAAGAGTCTTGGAACTTCCAGCAGGGCAAATTTCATTTCCGGAATTCTGTTTTGCAATCTACTGTGGGGTGTTAAATGCTGCAGCTGATATAAGATATAAGCTACTATACCACTAGTAGGGAGATGCAGAGAATTCTTATTTCGGAATAGAAGAGGGCATAAGACCCCACTGAAAGAGAAATTACTTTTTCAAACATTTCTATTGATAGTAGGTCCATTATGGACAATCTCTGAGCAAACTTGGCAATTCATGCATGGGAAGTTTATGAAAAACCAAACTTTCCATGCTTTGAATAATTTTCTCTAAGATACAGCCTCATAGGAAATGTAACAATCATATTTCTGCAGTAAGAGATGTGGAAGATGGGAAAAGCAAAGAAGTCAGAAAGGTTACATATGTTTCTCTTCACCCTCTCACCCTCAGCCCCAGCTGGCCAGACATTTGAGTCTGGATGCCCTATAATGCTCAAATCAGAAACAAAATTTCCAAAGTGCAACTAGGTTTTTCTCAGCTGTGTCCACCTCTTCTGCTTATCCCGGAGGCTAAACATGGTTTACCACTGCTCTATACCATCCACAGCTTTTCAAAATGCATCTGGAAAATCACTAGGAATATGCTGGATAAGATCCAACTCAATAGAGACTAATTAAATCTTTATTGCACCAGCATTTGCCTTGTAGAAAATCTGGATCGATGATTCTGTGAATCAGAGTCATTCACATTGAAAGGGACTTCAAAAGGCCTCCAAGTCCAACTTCCTACTCAAAGCAGGGTCAGCTACAAGGTCAGATTAGCTTGCTCAGAGCTTTAGCCAGTCAAGTCTTGAAAACCTCCGCTTACAGAGACCACACAGCCACTCTGGAAAACCCATTCCAGTGTCTGACTGTCCTCAATTTTTTCCTTATATCCAGATGGATCTTCTCTTGTTTTAATATATTTCCCTTGTCCCTCATTATGCCACCATGCACCATTGATGTTACTGATCTTCTTGTAGGTACAGGCAGGTGACTTAGCTACACTCGAAACGGCTTCTTCTCCAGCCTGAACAAGCCCCACTGCCTCAGCCTGACCTCCCAGGGCAGGAATTCCTGCCCACAACCCATGTGAAGCCTTCTGCTGAACTCACTTCAGTTCACTAATATTGGTCTTGTACTGGAGGACCCAAAACTGGCGTAGTCTAACCAACGTTGAGCAGAAGGGGTTGATCGCTTCCCTCGAGCAACTGGCTATGTCCTTGTTAACACAGCCCAGGATGCTATTACACTCAAGAGCACATTTCTTAAGAGCTATGTCTGAAGAATGCTTTATTTTTTTATGTGCCAGCTATCCAGGCTGAACCTACAAACACTTGGACCTTTTCATTGTGATTATTTGAAAACATTTGTGCAATTCTCAGCTATGCAGCTTTTTTATCAGACAGCATAAAAGGCAGAACTTAAGAATAGTAGAGTTGAACTCAAATACCTCAAAGTGCATGAAAATCCTATTTTCTCAGAAACATCCATGTTTTATGATACAGCCAACTTCAGCAGCTTAGGTCTCCATGGAAACTTTAAAACTGAGTTTTAAAGACTGTTTATGTGAGTATATTTTTACAGAGAAACAAGTTGATATTTTGCTGTTGATTTAAAAATGGTTTTCAAAATAATTCTGCTCTTTCATTTAGATTTAGTTCATTTGAAATATTGGAAAATACAGTAAAAAAAGTGCAGAGCTTTGTTTATAGGTCTCACACAAAGTTATTATACATTGAGCAAGAATTATTATTTATAGTACCAAAGCAGCTAAAGCTTTAGGACCCCATTATGTTAGGCACCATGCAAAGCTGCATAAAAGGAAAAAAGTCTCTGTTCCAGCAGTAACAATACAGCTTCTGTGCACTGAAGCCTGCCGTGCATTGGTACACATCAATACAAATTTGGCCAATACAAGGTGATTCTTAATTTCACCACCGTTATCTTCAGTCTGTACAGCTATTTAAAAGTAACACATACATACACACCACATTTCACTGCATTTTTTGTCTTTAAAGCAATCACTAGACGTGTTAGTTCAAAGAAAAACACCATTTGACAAGAAACTGTCTTGCTATGGATAAGCTATTTTCATAGTTTACCTATGAACTGGCAAATACTGAATTTAACTAAGAGTTGAATTCTACATTTATTGAAGCTTACATTCTGTAGAAACAAAGGCACATATTTTGAAAAGTTTCTACTCATTATCCACTACAATATGAAATTTTCAAGCTCTGCGTATACTCACAGACCATGAGATTATGATTCACAACACAATTAAAAGCCAAGGACTTTTGTCACACCACAAAGAAATGCACTGATTGCAACAGACATGTAATGGTTATGCAGATCTAACTTCCTCATATGAATTTGAAATTTTGTTTGACTGAAGCATAGGACCCAGTGGCGATGAAAAATGCAAACTGAAAACAACATATAAAAAAAAAATCTTAATCCTTGTTCAGTGCTTTGATACATTTTTTTGCTTGAAACATATCACAGCACCAGTTACAGCTCAGATTAAAATGGTTATCTTTGAACATTACCAGGGAGCAAATGAAAGCAGTTAGATTTGTAACATTATGAGAAAAAAATGGCAATGTTATATTTACGTACAGAGAGCATGTGTGTTTACATATCATTTCAAAGGATTTCTATAGAGACAAACAGGTTAGAAAAATGGTTGAGGAAAGTAAACAGCCTTCCTAAAACAAAATAAAGACAGAATTCCCAAGATCTGAAAGCTTGGCTTCAAACAGCAGCAAAAACTCCAGACGCTTAAATCTAGGGCTAGTATCTTATTGCACAGCAGTTTTCTCAGCAGTCAGTTGCACATACATATATACAGCAAATACACACAGCAGTACCCCAACGCAGAAATACCTTTCCTTTGTATTAAGACAATTTGATTCTAGTTTAGACTGCAATGAATTTTTTATGAGCACCAATCTCGCCACTTAAACATGCTGTACACATTTAAACTCTGCTTTCTTCCCACTGAAAATAAGGAAATAACTAATGCTGGAGAGATTAATTTAAGAAGGTCAACAAGGATTTTTGTACTGTAACTTCCTGTGTATTAGTGAAGTAACAACGTGTTCCAAATCTGCAGGCTTAATGCACACATTTAAAAGAAACATGGCCACAAACTGTTCTATTTTCATAAGTGACTCCTATTTCCTTAGTATTAGCAGGAAAATGTTACCAGTCACATGTTACTAGTCTAGACAGATTGCTTGTTCTATGATTTATAAACACACTATCAAAAAAAGAACTAGCCAGATTTATACCACATGGCATATTCTTGTGGTAAAGCTATGTCATCAAACAGTCATAATTCTCGGTATAGCTTCACTTTCAGACATCTTTATAAATGCTCTCTACTTAAACATAGGTTACGGTGATTTCTAAAGCAAATCATGAGAGACAATAAGAGAATACTGCCACATAATTTACCAGCTCAAGTGTATCACATTCCAGAATACCGTTAATGGATTTTCATTAAGAACTTGAATCTGAATTGACTTCATTTACAGCTAAAGGCTCATTGACTTCATAAAACCAAGATCAGACACAAAATGTTACCCTCATACTTAGTGGTGAAATGCAGAAAAATGTGGTACAACATGTCATATGTTAGTGAAGATAATAAAGCCTTAAAAGTATATTCTTAATCAGAGAATAACTGAATGATAAATGTGCCAACATGACTTAGCAGTACAAGCTGTTCCACAGTAAGTCAGCCCCTGTATTTTAATTCTGTTATGCACTTATGAAAACCATACCCAAATTTCTAACTGTAAAATAAGTAGCAATCAACAAAGGGGGAGAGAAAAGGAAGACTAAGTACTATAAAAATAAGATTTCGGCCAATTTCGGATAAAGATCAAAGCATTACCACTAACAAAAATAAATCAAACAAAACAATATCATGATGTTGTATTGAATCTTATCTTCATGTCTCCTAGCCATGCTGACAACATGGGGGAAGGAGAAGAAAAACCTTTTCAAACACTAGCTTTATGCTGTGGACCTCAATTTTTATGAACACACCCTACATTATTTTAGATATTTGCACCTGTATTTTAACTGAAAGGTAGCATTACATATTTGTTAAAAAGAATAACAAGTTACTTAGGAAACAGTAATTTTAAATTATTTTTCATGAGGTACCACAGGAACCAAAAGACGACAATACAGTTTTAAAAGATGGACAGCACGCTGGAATCTATCAGCAGGTATTTACAACTAAAGAAACAACATACACCAGAAGCTGGAGCTCTCAGTAATAGTGAGCTTAGTCTGCCACCATGGATAAACATTTCGCAGCACAGCATTATCAGTGCACAGACCTACAGATCCTTTAAGCTGAATTACAGTCTTGATTATTACCCTAATCACTGACTGAGGTAACAGCATGGATACAAGCAGATTTGCTGTACCTTCCCCCAAAGATGGAAATTAAACTTGAAGTGAGCAGGAGGAATTGGTAAAAGTGAAGGGAAACAAAAGCATTTAAGAAAATCCCCTCCCTCCAACAACACCTGGGCTCCTGTGTATTCATCACCATTGGGGGTTTACAAATGGCAAGTCTGAATTCTTTTGAGCAGACCCTGAGATGCCTTTTGCCAGTAGACAGCCCAACTGCAATGTATGGTCTATAAGATGATCTGTAAACCTACCAGAGAGAGTATCACTAGTGTTGAATATATCTCATCATTACCTAAATCTGTAACAAATATGCCATGGCTGGTGCACATGCCCCTATTCTAACACTGCATTCATTTCTGAATATAACTAATTGTTTAAGCTCCACCAGCTACAAGACAGGTCGCCCCTTACGGTGCTTTCATAATTGCAATTAAAAATAATTATTTCTCCTGTTATTTTTCAATTTTTACAATACAAACAGTAAGAGGGTTATTTGTTAATACATGAGACACCTAATCAATACCACAGGGTTCCTCTTGCTTGGTTGGGTTGGTTTGTCTGCTTTAAAAAAGCATCTATCTACACAAGATCAGATCAAAGATCTAGGTAAGCTAGCACCCTTACTCCAACCACAGCGAGTAGAAGATATTTGAGAAAGAATCTTTAAACAGTAGATAGGTAGGTACATTTGAATATGGGTATTCGTGAGAGGAACTGAGCTGCATCATGAAATACAACTAATTTCTAACACACCCTCACACTTTGGAATAACACGTCTGTACTTGTTGATTTGAGGGCATATGAAAGATCTGATTAAAAACAGGCTCTGTCTCCCCATAAAATACAGAACCAAACCCTTTCAAAAGCATTTTCTTGCTAGACTACACTTACGCCTTTTTTTAGAAACTCATTCCTACCATATCTACCTCATTTTACTTATCCACAAATGTAGTTATTTTGCCGCAAATTCACACGCAGCAGCTCCTGTACAACTGCTGAATAGGACAGTCTGGGCAGTCAGGCCAATGCAAATGGGCTTGCTGAAATGTCAACTCCTCAAAAAATACTTGGAACACTACCCTGAAGTAAAATGTTATTCTCTTGCAATTCAAGAACGGTCAGTATTTAAAGAGCAATTTATAAAAAATGTCTCATTAATGACAGCCAATTACACAGCATTGCACAAAGTCAGATTAAATTAATGATTTGTAAAAAGAAGTATTATTAAAACATCTAGAACCTCTTAAAGCCAGGACGAACCCTTTTGATCACCTGGCAATGAAGGGCAATATTAATCTGTAGAAAAGACATTTATTACCGAAACTACCACAAGGCCAAAACGTTTGGAGAACACAACTGTGCCAAACATTCCTCTCATACACATTCTTCCTGCTACATAAATTGTATCTGCTTATACTATTGCTGTTGATGAGCATGTAAAACTGAGCTACCAAAAAAGTGACTTACTTGTAAGGGATAAATAAAATATATTTTTGCTATTGATATCTGAAAGGTAAAAAAAAAAAATTAAATATTAATAGGTAACAAGGGAGAAAGAGGACAGACCTACAGAAATCTTTGTAAAATACCAACCCACTGATTTTGAAATTCCTCATTGGTCATGGTATGTTCCTGTGAAGAGTTTCTAAATCCCAAAGAGTTTTCATGTCAAAACCAGACTCAGGGAAAGAAAAAAAATAAAATCCTCCTCACACCATAAGGTAAGTAGCCTGAATACTCATGGGATACCTAAGAGGTTCAAGTTCCAATGTTTGATTAGTGTATGTTGAATACTTTATGGGTCAGGCTATTAGTTACAGTGAGCATGTCTTTTACTCTATTTTCGGAACTGTTTTGCTTTGTAAAACAACAAATGAAAATGTAATTAATAGGGCACACTGACTGACTGGGCCAGCACTTTATCGTTCTTACCTCTGATGTGGAGGAACTCCACAGCAGGCAGTTCAAGTCAGTATTCTCAAGCAAAAAGTATTCACTTGAGGCACATCCATCACATTTCCTGTCTGACTGGGATCAAGGAACAACTTTTCTGCTAATCTCTGATGACTCCTAATCCAGAATTTCTCCTTGTCTAGGATCCAAGCAGAGGAGAAGTCCTATGCCTTTTACTACTTCACTACTTCTGCCAAGAAAAGGCTGACTGACTATATATGTCCTGACTATATTCCTGCACGTAGGAATCCTTCTGCTCACAATGAATAACTGGAAAAAATGAGGCACATTTTCTGAAGGGAAGCTTTTGAAGTTTCTGGAACTTCAGGCTTCTCTTTTAAGCTGCTTTTTATAACCCTGTATTTGCTTCCAACTACCATCACACCAAATACATTCTTGTCCACAAGGGCAAATTACCAGGTGTTTTGTCTTAAACAAAGCCAATAATGAAATAATTAAGCCTGCTTATATATTGAGCGTGTGTGTATATATATCTCAATATAAAGGATGGCATAAAAATTTTGAAAAAAATAGCAACCACATTCACAAATGTACATACCAAGTTACCAATCTAAACAGGTATTTTTATTCCAAATGCATAAAGGATTGTTAATAGAGCAGTGGCTGCTCTCTTGCAAAGTGACCTTTACGTTTCCTTCAAGGTGTTTCAACCCTCTTGCTAAAATCAGGACTACCTCCTGAATGAGCAGGAAGTAAATAAAACCAGGCTGGTTTTGTTTTATCTTGTTTCTGAGGAGGGACATAGAGTAATAAGTGACTAAACTAGAATGGAGGACTCTTAAGAGTCTGCTAGCCAGAAAAGCCAAGATGCTTCATCTCTCCTGCAGCTATGAGGTATAGATATATATGCATTGATTTTGTATAATTTGCTGTAGCACAGTTTTTATACTGTACAAGATGAGATATTTCTGTGCACACTGCAGAAGAAATTGAAAATAACACTGAGCTACCCTATGCTCTGATCCAGTAAGAGTGCAGATTATGCTTTTGTGGAAATACTGTAAAGGAAAAGTAGCCCTGAGCTAGTTCATTGCTTCTGGTTCCCACAGGTTGCTCCCGCTTACCAGAAAACCTGCTAGCTCTTTTAGCTCAAAGCCCTGCCCTGCCTAGCAGGCACATCTGCACAGAGAAAGTCAGGATCCAAGACTACTTCAAGACAAAAAGCATTCATGGATAATGTGGAGGTACCCGAGTAATAATTTCCAAGGAACAGTATTAACGAAGTGAAGGTTACACACATTAAAAAAAACAGTATTTTAAGGGGAAAAGGCAGAGCAACCTACCAACTAATGAGAGATTAAAAATTATAAGGAGCACCTAGATTGTGTGTAGCATATGATATAGCATTGTACTGAGCACGCTTTCATATGCCTACATTTTTTCTTCACAAAAATTCTATGTTGCTGAAAAACTACAAGAAAGTCCAGTCCAAACTCTGCCTCTCTAGTCAGTGTTCACTCCTCCCAGAAATTCTGTGCTATTGGGATCAGGTAACTTAGTCTGAGATACAGTTAAAGCATATCCTTAAACAACTGGAAAAAACCACACACACTTTTTTCCCAGAATGATATTAATTCTTATAGATAATGGTAAAAACAAACCCCTCTCTTCATGCAGAGTTATTTATTAATAAAGCCTCTGAATTTCTGTGACATTCAGAAATACAAAACTTAAATATTGAACAATCAGATATTGTACATGCAGAAGCAGAAAATCTGAATATCAACTAATGTGTGTGCACATATACACATATATAAAAATTCTTTCTCCATCTCTCTCTAGCTTTTGTATTTGAAACACACTGCACCATCTAAAATTATTTCCAAATCTGGTTTTAAAGTGTCCTCCCAACCATTTCCCAAACCTAATTTGTTCTCTTCTCTGATGTTAGAATAAAATAAAGAATCAAGTGTCTGGAAAGAACATGGAAAGGAACAATAGACGCACACATTGTATACAACAAAAAAAGTCCAAAATAACATTTCTAGCATGAAACACTTGCATGATAAGCGTGCTATGAAAAGAGCCGTAAAGAAGTTGAAATTAATTAGCAGGTGGTTCTGAACTGAAACTTCTTCTTGACCAACTTGATAAACTTCTACGATGAAATGATCGGACCGGTAGATGAGGGGAGAGCAGTGGGTCGTGTCTACCTGGACTTCAGTAAGGCCTTTGACACTGTCTCCCATAAGATCCTCCAAGAGAAGCTCTTGATGTATGGGCTGGATGAGTAGACAGTGAGATGGTTGAAAACTGGCTGAAGGGCCGGGCCCAGAGGGTGGTCATCAGTGGCACAAAGTCTAGTTGGAGGCCAGTAACTAGCGGTGCACCCCAGGGGTCAATACTGGGTCCAGTCCTGTTTAATATCTTCATTAATGATCTGGATGATGGGGCTCAGTGCACTTTCAGCAAGTCTGCTGATGACACAAAACTGGGAGAAGGGCCTGATACACCAGAGGGTTGGGCTGCCATCCAGAGGGATCTCAACCGGCTGGAGAAATGGGCTGACAGGAACCTCCTGAGGTTCAACCAGGGGAAGTGCAAAGTCCTACACCTGGGGAGGAACAATCCCATACACCAGTACATGCTGGGGGCCACCTAGCTGGAAAGCAGCTTGGCAGAAAAGGACCTGGGGGTCCTGGCGGACACCAAGTTGAACATGAGCCAGCAATGTGCCCTTGTGGCAAAGGAGGCCAACGGTATCCTGGGCTGCATTAGGCCAAGTATTACCAGAAGGTTGAGAGAGATGATCCTTCTCCCTTCTACTCAGCACTGGTTATGCCACACCTGTAGTGCTGTGTCCCCCCATTGTGCACTCCCAAGTACAAGAGAGACATGAACATACTGGAGAGAGTCCAAGAATGGCCGTGAAGATGATTAAGGGACTGCAGGGAAAGGCTGAGAGAGCTGGGACTGTTTAGCCTGGAGAAGAGAAGGCTTAGAGGGGATCTTCTTAATATATATAAATACCTGAAGGGAGGGTGCAAAGAAGATGGAGCCGGGCTCTTTTCAGTGGTGCCCAGTGACAGGACAAGAGGCAATAGACACAAACTGAAGCACAGGAGGTTCCCTCTGAGCATCAGGAAACAATTTCTTTACTGTGAGGGTGTCTGAGCACTGGCACAGGCTGCCCAGGGAGGTTGTGGAGTATCCATCCCTAGAGACATTTAAAAGCCATCTGAACGTGGTCCTAGGCAACCAGCTCTATGGGGGGTTAAATCAGATGACTTCTGGAGTTCCCTTCCAATCTCAACCATTCCATGATTTTGTGATTACATGTAAGTACCACATAAAAGTAGCACAGATAGACAGCTGGGTCACTTGGGTCTTTACAGAAATATGGTTCTTTACACATTCTTCTCCATCTTCCACCTCTGTAAGTTAATAACTGCCATGCTACAACACTTTACCACTTGCCTCTACTTGTCCTGAAGTTCCAAATGACTATGATAATTAACGAACTGTTCCTCACAACAACATGCGACATTCTTCATTAGCCAGAGGGCCATCCATACAGGATTCTTCTCCTGTACATTTTTAACAACTTCTTTAGCCTTGCACTGAGTACACACCCTACAGCTTCACAAATATATTCTCCATCTCTTTTGTGGTCTAGTGTTCAACATTGTTTAGAAGCAACAAAGAATTTAACTATTCGAGTCTCCTGCATTTAGAGTGCTGATGTCTAGAGCACTGATCCCAAGGAAACTAGATATTGAAACTCAAGTGTAACCCACTTAAAGTAATATTGAATCTTTGAGCTCTTGCTCAAGAGAGGCCACAGGGATATCTTAGAAGAAAGACATCGTGGGTTCTCAGTAGTGAGCCTCCTGGGTAATGGAAATGTATTATCAGCTTGATTCAAGAGGTATCCAAGCCCTTCCTTGCTGTTGTTCTGACTGTTAACAATAGTCAGTTGTGTAAACTTTAGTTAGAGGGATGATTAAAAGTCAGGTTCTTTGAGCTGTGCTAGAACAGAGCAGATCTCAGGTTTGAAGATTGAAAAAAAATGCCTTTAAACATTCTCTTACTATATCAAAATCCTTCAAGATTTTCAGAGAATAAGAGGGGAGGGAGGGATTTGTTTCTTAAAGGGAGAAAAACTGACATTATGGCTTTTTTCTGGGGAAAAAAAATTATAACACAAAGTAGTAAATATTTTGACCAACAAAATGTGGGTTTCAGCTTTCAGGAACTGATTTAAAGTAATAGCAGAACTGAAAGAAGAACGGCATAAAAAGATTGATGATGTGTATGAATGTCACTAAAAAGGTGAGGTTGAGAGTACAACAAAGGAAGGGTAATCTTATTCTTTGATACGGTCTGGAGTTTACACAATCATTAAGCATATAATCAAAAGCTCACAAAACAGAAAATGCAGTTTGCTTTCATTGGCTTTGGATAAACAGCCTATTCCTCTTTGTGCTGCTTAAGAATCTGTGCTCATTTGAGGGCAGTATGATAGTTACAAACAAGGTTGTTCAAGGTGATAGGAAAAGGAGGATTAGCATGCCAACTTATCTCTGCTCCTCACACAGATGGGGCCAGAGGCATCAATCATTTTGTGATAAGACGTTCATATCATATTGCACAGACACAAAGTGTATATCAATTAAAGAAAATCTTACCACACTCCTCCTTTCTCAAGTGCTGCCTTGAAATTGTCCTATTAATAGCATTGCAATTTGGAAAAAATTATAACATTAAGATGATGGTTTACAAAAGACACTGCTACACAAGAACTGTGTGTCACATTGCAGATTTAAGAAAAATAATTTCTACAGCAGTATGTTGGCATAACACAGAGGCACAAACTACATAAATGTAAAGGTCAGCAAAGCAACTGGGACTTTGGGCAGGAGATGATGCAGCATTCTTATGCATACTCATCAATGCCAAGAACAGGGTCCGCAGTCTGAATTGAACAAATGTGGGCAGCAGGCTTAATACCCTCCATTCCCTTTTTCATAATACACTGCCCAGTGTTGTTGGTGTTTTCAAAATTCTCTTAAAAAAACCAGGCAAGATCTCCGGATAGCAATGTGCTACAAATATAAATATGGTCTTACAGTATCTACACTGGAAAGGTAGGTATTTCAGAGGACATTGGGATATTTGATTTTTTGAACACAGTCATCTGCTAAATATTTTCTTTGGGGTTTTGGTTTTCTGGTTTTGTTTTTTATAACAACAGAATATTCTTGTGGCAAGAAATAAAGTTACCAGTCTCAGTGAATAATGCACATTGTCTGGAAAACAGCTAAGCTGTTACTTTGTCCCTTCCAACTTCTTAAACTGATTCTATTAAAAGCTGATAAGTGAGATCTTTCCAGGATCTGATTAAAAAAAAAAAAAAAGAAGTCAATATATTTTTGATTAAAGGATTGGTGTTCTTGGAGCTCCGGTGTAAATGGGCCCTCCGGCTACACTAAGGTCATCACTGCTGCAACAAACTGCTGTATTGGGTAAATGATATGAGTACATGTGGGGAAAAAGCATGTACTATCATCAGATGTCTTATTTCTCCGAAAATCTACCACTACAAAACTAGTAACAGTGTAATCTGTTGAATTACATACTATTGGCTTTGTAAGTGTGATCTAACTGCAGGAAAAGAGATTCATTTCATTAACTTTTGTGCTGCTAAGAGAATAAGATATCCCTAAAGCAAACAATCATCACTACACTCTTCAGTACTCTAAATGTTGGGAATCTAAGCATCTTCATATTCCAACTTTACAGAACAGAAGCTACTGATCATTTCTTAGGAATAGAAAAACCTCAAAAACTTCACAAATCTCAAGTGACCACACATTATTAGCTGTTTTATAAATCTATTGTAAAGAGCATCAGAACACAGGATCGTTGCACTTTGCTGAAATGTTGAAAACACCCATTTCTAGTCTTCCTTTGGAGCTCTAACAATGTCCTATCTTTTATCTAAAGTTTAAACTTAGTTATTTTCTCATAAGTGCATCTCACATTAAATCAACTGCATTCAGGTGCCTATAATCCCTTTTAACTCTGAAATTGTTTTTGTAATGTGACTGTAATAGCTAAAAAAGTCAGTTAACTCCCAAAGTAAAAAATTACATGTGTACAGCTGAGTTACTCCATGTTTTACAGGATTTTCACCCATTCGAGCTACAGCCCTGTAATATCCATCTTACATACACTATTTTATGATCTACATGATTGGGTTAGTTTGAATCAGGTGTTCGCTTTTGAAGAAAATCTTCTGATCGTCTCCACATTTTGATTCACAACCCAGAACAGCCTAAGCTAGTGAACTGGATTTCTTCTGCATAAAACTAAACTGGAACATATGCTCTTGCCACTCAGTCCACACAACCACAGAGTTAGTCCAAAGTAAAATCCTTAAAACATTTACACATGTTAACATTTGGCTTAGCATGAACTGCTGCTCTACAAATCCACTCTACTGGCTGGCACTACTCCCTGAAGTAGACAGCAGTCTTAAGACTTTCAAACTGTTCATCTAGTTATAACAAAAGTAGATGATACAAAAACAAACCAAAGCTCAGTACTAAATTGGTAAGTCCTTCTGATTTTGCTTTTCTCAAACATTTGTTGAGCATGCCAGATTCAAGGAACAGATTTTATAAAAGCATTTCTTAACAACACTAATTAACTACCGTCTGGACTCTCAATAGATCTAGACAGAGTATGTTTGAAATAATGTACTTCAGAAACAGACTGAGATGTTGTACAACTAAGTAGACAGTAAAAGCTCAGCAGTGGCCACAAAACCAGGACTGAACTGAAAGACAAAAAAATCTCGAAAGAAGATGTGACCATGGACCTCTTTCATTTTCCAAATACAGTAACACCACCACTCTACAACTATGTATGCTAAAAATTTTGCCTGTATATTAGGATTCTAATAGTGTAATTAGTTCTACATATTAAAAGCATCATCAAGATAGCTTTTTACTTTCTTAAAGAAAAAAAAACGGAAGAATACACAAACAGGGTTTGCAACCTTAACAGAAATAAAAGAGGAAAAGGAATGGAAGGTTAGAAGACGTAATAGTGCATAAAACAAAGAATTTTACTGGGACAAGCCATATAGCTGTACCATGTTAAAGCAGTGCCTTTCACACATGTCCTGGTTTCAGCTGGGATAGGGTTAATTTTCTTCCTAGTAGCTGGTATAGTGCTGTGTTTTGGATTTAGTATGAGAATAACATTGATAGCAACAACTAAAAGATCAGTATGTTAAGTAGTGCTTACACTGGTCAAGGACTTTTCAGCTTCCCACGCTCCACCAGGTGCACAAGAAGCTGGGAGGGGGCACAGCCAAGATAGTTGATCCAAACTGACCAAAGGGCTATTCCATACCATGTGACGTCATGCTCAGTATATAAACTGGGGGGAGTTGGCCAGGGAGTAGTGATCACTGCTCAGGGACGGACTGAGTATCGGTTGGCAGGTGGTGAGCAGTTGCAACACTTTTTTTCCCCCCGGGTTTTGTTCCCCTCTCTCTCTTTTGTTGTTTTCCTTTTCATTACAATTTATTATTATCATATTTTCCTTTTCCCCAATTATTAAACTGTTCTTGTCTCAACCCACGAGTTTTCTTACTTTTGCTCTTCCGATTCTCTCCCTCATCCCTGCAGGAGGGGAGGGTGAGCGAGCGGCTGTGCAGTGCTTAGTTGCCCATTGAAGCTAAACCACAACAACACACTTGTTCTATCCCTAACACACTTGCTGTTACTGTTCTAAGAAAGAAAACTGTAAGGCAGAAAAAAGGGAAGGCAAATGGAACAAGATCACAGAGCCACAGAATCACAGAATCGTATAGGTTGGAAAAGACCTTTAAGATCATCAAGTCCAACCGTAAACCTAACACTATCAAGACCACCACTATACCATGTCCCTAAGCACCTCATCCAAACGTCTTTTAAATACTTCAGGGATGGCGACTCAACCACTTCCCTGGGCAGCCTGTTCCAATGCTTGATAACCCTTTCAGTGAAGTAAAATTTTAAAATTTCCTAATATGCAGTCTAAGATACAAGAACACACCAGGGAAAACTCTAGGAATCATCAGGGGCTGACTTCATCTGTTTATTGTTAATTTAAGTGATAGCAAAAATTATTCCTAGCAGCTAGTTTAACTAGAAAATAGGGATATATACATGCACATACACAGTCAAGTGAAATTAGTATGCACCAATTAAGTAGAAAATGAATGACTTGCAACTGCAGTCTTAATGCATCAAGTACATAAGCATGGCATCACTCAGATTTAAATACTTGACTATCAAGAGAAAACTTCTACAGTTTTCTTGCTTCCATACAGGAAGTAGAATGTTCATGTCCAAAAAAAGCCTCTTAAAGCGTGAAGACACACATTAGACAACTATATCAATATAGAAACAGTCGGCAAAGTAATACTTATTATTATTGTTTATTACAACAACAATAAAGTCATAAATAAACCTGTATTTTATTATTACATCTACCCTAATACAACAGAACTGATGTCATTGTGGATGCCAACACAATTAGAAACAGTTATTTTTAACAGCAATTTCCAGCAACAAAAAAAGCCTGGAGAAAAGTGCAGTCCCATACTGTCCCAAACAAATGGCAAGTGATCACAAAAGAACATTTACCTCTAGCTCACTAAAGCTGACAGAAAAAAATCCCTGTTGCCCAAAGTGGGCACTGATCACACTAAGTTAGGTGCAAGTGATGCATCAGAGCTGCTACCAATCTAGAGAAATCTTTAGTTAGGAAGTCTGAAGGTCAAAAAGAACCGCAAGCACCACACTGATTTTTTTTTTTGTCACTATCTGACATCAGATTTCTTCTCTGGGCAAGTCACTAATTAATTTCAACATCAAAATTTCTCACATCTCACATGAAAAACACAATATTATCTAATTCTTAGTTCATGTTGGGAAAATTATGAGCTTGGGAAAATTATGGCCCATGCTTTTAAGATGAAAAATTATTTAATTGAGAATGAATTAGTTATCAATTGAATGAATTAGTTATTAGAGAATGAATTAGTTATCAATTTACCTGATTTTCCTTTTATTCAAAGCACTAAAGGACTACTAAGACATTATCAAAACCACAATAATGTTTTAATGGTTTTATGGCTTTAATTTCCATCTCTTACTTATTTTAAAAGGTGCTATCCTAGAAACACACTGGTATATTCCTTGAACATGTACATTGTCTGCCACGTCATAATAACAAAAGAGACACACAGACCATGCTTTCTTTTTTAACAAAAGAATTGCAATATATACTGAAACAACAGTAGTAAATTTGTACATACGTATATCACTTATTTTTGATTCATTACCTCTAAATCCTTTGCAAATATTTTAAGAGCAAATCCAGAGCGCTTTTCCTTACAGATACCATTCTGAGGGGCTAATGTCAAGAATAGTCAGATAACTAATAAATAACTGTGATACTTGAACAAATAAATAATAAGTTAAATAATAAGTTAAATAATAACTGTGATACTTGAACAAATGTTTCTGTTCAAACAGCTGAATGTATGAAACAGGTAACAAAACAAAAAAAAGGCTGTGGAAAAAGATATGCAATCAATTCAAAAAATTAATCAGGTAATGTTGTTTCTAGTCCTCCAACAATCTTTTAAAGCTGCTATTTCAATTGCATAAACCTGAGATTACAAGAAATGAAATAGATATATAGACAGATCTTACACTTGCAGGTCTACCTGATACAAAGCTGTTAGTCTTAAGAAAAATGTCAAAACAGAAGTTCTATCATTAAATCTCAATTCTGCTATTTTTACTGTCTCCAAATGAACTCTTTGTTTAAGGGGCGACAGAGATCACTTGCTTTATGTCAATTTACACCAGATAGACAATGAACACTATATTAGAACCCACATAAAACCACATTTTTGGAGCAATTGTACCTGTGAGCTTGTACTTAACATTATGCATTCAAAGGATCTCATTAAAACAAGCAGGATTACCCACTTGAGGAAAGCTTGGTACACATATAGTGCTTGCAAAACTGAAATTGAGGTAAAAAGCAAATAAGTCCAAATAAACAAAACCCAAAAATTCTAATACCATAAGCAACAAATTGAAGAAATACATTTTAAGTCATGTATATTCATATACTTCTATTCTTAATCGAAGATCTTTCTGTTTCAGGAAAAAAATTATCATGTATAGTTCCTTGAGTTTATCTGTGCTATTAACAATTTTCACCTATTATTTTCATTGCATTTTTCTACTGGACCACAAGACGACAACTTAGAAAACCAACGGACAAGTGACACAGCTAGGTTGTGACAGACCTTAAGGTGTTGCCACACACAGCTTTTGACCTGCACTTTCATCACAAATGAGCAGAAGAGTCCACGTATCCAGGCTCCACAACTCTATTATTGCCAGTAGGCTTCGGCATCATTGCAGGATGTGAACTGCAGTACCCAGGGAGTGCAGATGCTGCCTCCTCTCATACATCATCTTTCTGAGGGATGCTGTTCATTTCTTGCATGCATCAGCCAGGGCCTAAAGAACTCTGAAATACCCCACCCATTTGTACTGAATAAAAATTATACATCATACCATACTGTTGTGCACCAATACCAACTAGCTTTGGTTTAACTCTCTGATAACCTGGTTATGTTGCTTCCAGGTTTAATCCAGAAAGACCATATAAGTCTCCAGCTTGGACACCTCTGCATTCCAGAGTTCATTCTGTGATACAGATATACCTTGCATTTAATTTGTTCTTATGAAAACTCTCTTGGTTTCAGATTTTTTCAATGTGTTGAGAGGTTTCTGTTTGTTTCTTGGGAGAGTTTTTTGTTGTGGTTTTGTTGTTGTGGGGGTGTATGTTTGTTTGCTTTGCAGACGGTTGCAAACTACTTTCACAAAGTTCATCTTGTCATTTCCCCCATGCCCTGGAAGGCACTTTGGATTCATGGAAACACACTTCTTCAAGGTTTGCCAGTAATGGGATGACGAAGTTCACACATAATAAAGCAGCTGCAAACAGACACTGGAGTCAGGAATCAATAACTAAAGGTCAGATCCCAGCAAGCATGTGACAAACAGCTCTAGAATTTCTGCTTTCGTGTGAACACGAAATCAAATCCATTTGCTTTCATACCACCACTACTGCCATAACCTTGTTTTCAGCAATCCATAACACCCAAATTGTTTTCTGTCAAGGTCTGAAGCTCTCTCCTAAATCTATCACCTGCTGTGGCATTCACTGGCGTGAACACAAAAGATGTGCCCTGATGCACATCTAATTCTCAGAAATGACAGTAAACTGCTTTTTGGTGACTAAGGTCCAAAGTGCTGGCCAGAATGAAGTGTCAGTATTTAGCAGCTCACATTGTAACAGTAGTTGTTTATATATAATTTCATTAACAATAAAATGGTTCCCCAAATTGCTATTGCCATATGTAAGATGACAACTAGTACACAACTCACGGCTTTGTACACATTTTGAGTAACACTTTTTACCGTATTAACAGGCTTAGAGCAGTAGCTTGTATTTCTTTTTGTGTATTTGTGAGCTATCTTATCTAAAGTGTTTTTTGTTTTGAAGTCTAGTCTTTCATTTCTCTAGTGGCCAGTCTTAAAGCAGATGATGATTGTTGCCTCCAGAACATGTTCCTTCTATCATGAGGAGAACAGAGGAGACTACAGTGGCCAACAACCAGCAGCAAATTATGAATGGAAGCCTTCTGACCAGAAGGTGATCTCCCCTTGTATTGGGTTTGCGTGGCAAGGTTTTGGTAGCAAGGGGGGCTACAGGGGTGGCTTCTGGGAGAAGCTGCTAGAAGCTTCCCCTATGTCCAATAGGGCCAATGCCAGCCGGCTCCAGGACAAACCTGCCGCTGGCCAAGGCCGAGCCCATCAACGACGGTGGTAGTGCCTCTGTCATAACATATTTAAGAAGGGGAAAAAGTTGCTGTGCAGCAGAAACAATGTCTGGAAAGAGGAGTGAGAATATGTGAGGGGAACAACTCTGCACACATCAAGGTCAGTGAAGAAGGAGGGGGAGGACATACTCCAGGCGCCGGAGCAGAGATTCCCCTGCAGCCCATGGTGAAGACCATGGCGAGGCAGGCTGTACCCCTGCAGCCCATGGCGGTTAATGGTGGAGCAGATATTCACCTGCAGCCCATGGAGGACCCCACACCAGAGTAGGGGGATGAACCTAAAGGAGACTGTGACCCTGTGGGAAGCCTGAGCTGGAGCAGGCTCCTGGCAGGACCTGTGGACCCATGGAGAGAGGAGCCCATGCTGGAGCAGGTTTGATGGCAGGACTTGTGACCCCATGGGGGGCCCACACTGGAGCAGTCTGTTCCTGAAGGACTGCATCCCACAGAAGGGACCCACGCTGGAGCAGTTCTTGAAGAACTGCAGCCCATGGGAAGGACTCACATTGGAGAAGTTCATGGAGGGCTCTCTCCTGTGGGAGGGACCCCATGCTGGAGCAGAGGAGGAGCGTGAGGAGTTCTCCCCCTGAGGAGGAAGGAGACGCAGAAACAATGTGTGATGAACACACAACCCCCATTCCCCATCCTACTGCAGGGGAGAAGGTAGAGAGAAATTGGGAGTGAAGTTGAGCCCTGGAAGAAGGGAGGGATGGGGGGGACGGTGGTTTAAGATTTGGGTTTATTTCTCATTACCCATCTCCGATTTGATCGGTAATAAATTAAAATAATTTTCCCCAAGTCGAGTCTGTTTTGCCCGTGATGGTAATTGGTGGGTGATCTCTCCCTGTCCTTATCATGACCCACGAGCCTTTCATTGTATTTTTATCTCCCTTGTCCAGCTGAGGAGGGGAGTGATAGAGCAGCTTGGTGGGCACCTGACGTCCAGCCAGAGTCAACTCACCACACTCATCACCACTGCACAAGCATTTAATAGTTCCATCTTCCTGGCATATTCCTCAAACAGAACTTTTAAGGCTCTTGCACTAACTCTGCTCTCCTCCTGTGCTCATATTTATTAAGTGTACAGTGGTTCCGCTACTGTTCACTCCCATGTTCTCTCTTTTGGCCAGAAAAGTGCTGGGAATAGAAACAATTACTGAATATTAAAAAATTCAAAGGTTATCAGGGCTCTCACATAATTTAAGCTCTAGGGCAAACAGAAAAAGAATGGTTCCAGGATCAACTCCCAGCTGAAAAAAAGAGGCCAAACAAACCCTACGTGGATGTGAAATTGGGTTTGACTATTTCACTGAAGAACAGGCATCTCCTCAATAAAGTACAGGCTCCTTTTATACAAAGGCTCTTAATTCACTGACTAAGGGCAGCCCTCCAGTCTCATGTACCTAGGAGAATTTATCTCATAAATATTACAGAGCAAGCAACAGTTCTAAGTTTTGAATGTGCACTGATTAGGAGAGAGGAAAATAGAGATACTGAGAAATGACCTTTAGGTCACAGAACTAACATTCACTCTGTATGCATACATGTATATATGTTCCTACACAAACAAAACCAACTGAAATAGGTAAATAAGATGGAGAAATATACATAATTTAAACCTAAAATGATACTACAAACTATTAAGTATAGAAACTGAATTTTAAAAGGAAGCAAAAAATTATCCTGAATCAAGACTATCTTCTGCTTGTTTCTAAATGTGAAATTTGTTACCTGGATCAAAATATACAGTGTATATTGACAAAAAACTTATGTAAAATCAGTATTCCAATGAGAAATCGTGGTACCTGATGGGCCGATTTTCTTTACTATCAAAGAGTGAGAAGATTACTTCCAGTTCCTCTCCCAGATTGGAGCACATTAGACTCTTCATCTGAACAAAAAGATGGTGGCTGCTAGCTGGTACTGGTGTGTCTTTTTTTCGATGACGATGCTCCATCTAAAAATACCACAAACAACACAGCAGCCAGTTTGAATTAATCGTAAAAAATCTCAAAACAAAAAGAGGTAAAAAATGTAACACTGAACTACTTTCTTAATCCCAATTTTTCAATTTTTAATTCAGTATTAACTTGTAATAGTTTGGGGAGTTTTTTGGGTTTGGGATTTTTTGTTTGTTTGGTTTTTTTGTATCTGAGAAGGAGAACACAAGGAAGTGACTCTCCCAGTGTTGCACTGCATCATAATTATCTCTAGGAGAAAAACAGTAACTTCTAGAAGTTTACCTTTCTTCTACTCTGAAAATTCTAAGCCACTTCAAAGCTTTGTGCTGTAACAATATAGTATTTCATAGCTGGTTTAAATAGTTAATGATCTGATCTTCTAGTATTCAAACACACAAAAAATGCTTTTGCAGAAGACTAAATACTAATATTTTAAAATGGAAAAAAAAAATCACGTCCATATTTTATAATCTTTGGCAGACTGCTATATAGAAGCTACTAAATTCCCTTGATTTGACTTCACAGTTTATATCTTCACCATTTTAATCACCCATTAAGAGTAGGACAATATTAAGTTGTACTATTTCTCTCTTACATTGTACCAAAAATAATTTTAAACAGCAATCTTTCTAAGCTACTTAGCCTTCAAAGTGAGGTTATCTTAGGCTTCCCCCCCCCCACCCCACCCCCCTTTATTTTTGAAAGTGCACTCCATGAGTTCCATGATTAGTTTTCTGGGTTATTCTACCTCTGTATGTTTCTTCTAAAGATTAATGGTTCCTCACTGTATTTCATCTGGTGCTTCAACAAGATTCCGTAAGATTACATATGACTTTGAAACTGCCCAAAGGTATACTGACTCTAGCATGAAGAAATTACTATTAGGCTTGACATTACAAGTTATCAGCACAGAGTAGTTAAAAATAATAAAAAAATATATGATTACTTCAGCTCCACAGAAAATTGTAGCAATTATATTTTTGCTTTAGTCTATATTTAAATACAAAAGTTAACATAAATAAAATTTAGTTTAAATAAAAGCTTAGTCTTAAGCAAGTAAGGCTCAAAACTGCATATCTGTAACAGCTGCAGTACTTAAATATGAGCCAAAGCCCACATAAATGAATTGGCAAGTTTTAATCTCCAGTGAGGTCTAAGAAATCAGAATTAGAAATATCAGTGCTGGTTTTAGTAAATCAAGATGGGCTTTTATACCCAAAGGAGAGCTTTTCTATGCAGTTTAACTGCTATTTACATTAATATATTAGAAAAGACCAATAGCCCAGTATGATTAATTGTGACAATACTTGTACCATGAGTATATTACTATCTTTCCACAAATCTTACCTAACAGGACTCATGGGCCAGGTAAAGCTCTAATGAAAAAGAGTCTCATAAGCTTTTATTGATGATTAAATTCATGTTAACGGTCACAATTTTAATGATATGAAAACAAAACTTTTAACAAATAACATGTTAAATAAGCATGTATGCACACACAAATTTGATATCAAATCAAAGCATCTCATACAGATGTCGAGATGACATAACCATTCAAAAGAAAACGTCTTTCCTCATAGTAAAATTCATTACATTATGAAATGCCAGTTTATTTGATCAAAAAAAGTACTTTTTGTTAAGTAGAAGAAAGCTGCCCTCAAAACATCAGTATGTAATTTGATAGCAAAAGTACTATTATATTCGCATACCAGCCTGTAGAGCTCCGTAACACTGATCTCTTCAGGATCCACCATAGCATATTCTTTCCTCGGAACTAAGTCAAGTCCCAGTTGTCTGTATGAGAAATGCAATAACAGTAAGTAGTTTCTACATACAAAGGAAACAAATTAACTCCTTGCTTCTATTTACATTTAACAGAAACATTCCAACAAACAATGAGCACGCTAATTGGTACTCTACAGTGGGATTTGGTTTTGGTTTAATGTATTTTGGCTGTATTCACCTTTCACGGATGATTCCTCCCCTTTCTTCACTTTGTAACATTAATAGAATACATTTTTCCACAATTTTTAAATCTGTTTCACATTGTGGACAATGTACAAGGGATATTGCCCTTTGTACTATTACGGACATTGTACAATGTGAATCACACTAGTATTGTCAATTTGAATGACAACCGCGGAAAAGAAGATAAAAAGAAAATCCATCAAATGCCAAAACATCAGCTTATTTTTAATTTAGACTGGATGGCATCAAAGCTGCTTGGCTATATCCCCTGAACAAAATAATGAAATGAACTTGAATCAATAGGAATAAAACTTATTTTCAGCACAGCAGCAAGCAATAAAGATTAAGAACACATATGGGGCAGTCATGCTGAATTTAGAAAAACTTCAAAGATTAGAAAGTTTTTTAAAAATATGTTTTTAAAGAGTAGGAACTGACTACTTCAAAAACCATCACAATTCCACTCGGTTAGCACAAAATTTTAAGCAGACAGTTAATCATACACAGTTAATCACAGTTCTTCCACTGTGTTAGGTATTTAGGCTTTCAGATAGCAGTAGTTGCAGAAACCCCTGAAATTCAGTTAATTCTACTATTGAATATTGCTGCATTTAGTCAGAGTTTAACTGAATAAATATAGGCTAAAGAAAAGACTTTGGAAACAGCACCCAAATGCCAAAAGGTATTTTAACCTTTCTCTTGCTTAAAAAAAAAAAAAATAAATAATAATAATAAAAAAAAAATTGCGTTAGCTCTTATTAGTTATTCAGATAAAAGAAAGATGCAGAGCATAGTAGCAAGATGTATGTCAGAGATGCCCAAGTAGGAACTGAACTGTGTGGCACAAATCAAAAAGGAAGCAATGTCAGCCAATATAGTTTCAGTTACAACAACAGAGCTATGCTGTGTCACATAGGAATCTGGCCAGGTGTGTTTTAAAAAGACACAGGCCAGTAAAAGGATGCTCCAGATATTCCAATGCAATTCTCTTGTAGACAGTACCACTGCTATGTAAAACAAACAGAGGAAAAAAGCAAAATAAAATGACAAGTCACTTTTCACTGTTAAAATATAGTGGACAGAAAAACAATAAAGGAGAAGGTCCATTAACAAAAAAAAAAAAGTAACATCTGTCAGAGATTTGTTCCTTATTTCAACATTCTACAATGAGCCTAAAGCTGTGGCATTATAATTAGATTACACTATTTTCATTTATTATTATATTTACTCACTCATTGCCCCAATCCAGACGAGCAGTGATGTGTCGCTTGACATCCTTCATTCGATCATGGGTGAGATGGCCAACAAGGACCTGCCTTCGCAGGTCTAGGATTTCATTCATTATGTGCCACAGTCGGTGAAACAGATCCCCCTCATTCCTCTGTGAGATAAAAATATAATTGCCTCTACATCACCTGTATAAGCCAACAATCCTAATAAATACAGATATGGTGGGGAAGTGAAGAAAACTCCTTCCTTATTCCCCTACTTAGTCTTTTTCTCCCCATTGTACCGTGACCATTTTACCTGCATGCGTGTGCGTACACGGTATAATTTATGTGATAGGTACGACAAAAATTAAAAAAAAATTGTTTCATGCCATAGCACTGTTTTATTCCAAGAGCATGTTCATTCTGTGCTGCTGTCTCATCCAAACTGAATATGTGATCATGTAATTCAAGACTGTTGAACTCATACACACAAGGGGATGAAAAGGCAATAGCTCCTAGCATTCCAACTCTGAACCATAGAGTATTAATGTTCCTTTAACTTTTTCTTGCATGGCTATAACTGTACACACTACTGCCTAACCATAAATAAAATCACGTAGACAGAATCTTGTCCAGACAGTTCTTCTTCATCGTAACTGTGAAGTATGAGAAATTACATGACTATGATTGCTTTTTAAACCACATCCTCCTACTCTAATTATATACCAGTTAAGGACATAAACAATTTCCCATAACCGTTTCCTCCCAAACAGAAGTTCTTTTAACTCTTCCTTCACCAATTCTAAGTGGTTTTACTCGATATAGTTTTTCTGAGAAACTTTAGGTTGAGGAAATTATTGCAACATCCTTTTAAGTGATGCATCACACAAAGTTGAAAAAACATTCTTATTCAGATTTGTTCTGCTAACTCTTGCCAAAAACCCCTAAGCTCATTTCCCTTTTCCTTCTTCCTATGAACAAATGGCATAAAAACAAAGTTCAGCTACTTCTGCATAATTGCTATGAAAAGCTAAAATTCACTTAGAAGCACCATTACTCTCTGTCAGTAACTTTTATATTCCAAGAGCTCTGACAAACTGCCGTTTGCTTAATCTGCTCTTTTTATTTCACGTTTATTCACTCCATAAGCTCACTAGAATGGGCATTAATTTATTGTTTGTCTTGGTTTTCTGTCTGGAAAAAAAGAAAGCCAGTGTATTTAGAACACACAGTAACAACAGCAGTGAAGAAAAAAGTTGACAAAAAAGAAACAACTTCAGTAAGAACAATAGGTATATATGAACTTTATAAGTAAAAGAAAACAAAAAAAACGTTATACAAATAGCCCTTGAATTAGGAGCAAGAGACAAAAAAGACTTTATAGAAATGTTATAGAGAACTAGGCTGACAGCAAGTTTTAACAGTTTTCCATCAGACACTAGTGTATAAAGATATCATTTCTACAGTTAAAAAAACAAATCGAATAAACACTAATTCAAGTGCATCTTTGTTTTCAGTATCTGATGATAAGCTCTACTGAAGTAAATTATTCATGTGAATACAAGAGACATGCTAATGTTTAACACCACTATTAAGCTCAAAATAACATTTTCAGGTATTCTTTCTTTTCCAAAGCTTTAGAATTTGTCTGAGTTGCTTGTATCTCAAAGTGCTGAGTGGATCTGCAAGCAACTGTGCTTGCTTTATACATTTAGGTTTCTACACTAAGGGATCATATTTTTGCTCCTTTTGTTCCAGGAGAAGCCAATGTACTAATATACTTGCTAATATACACAAAGCAATCACACTCAGATACGCTTCAGACATTCGAGAAAACTACTTCCCATTATAATCTAGAGAAATTTCAAACAAGCTTTGAAGAAACAGTTTCTTGTTTCTCAAGAAACAGTTCATACTGCTTAATTACAATTTCACTGTCAAGTTTAAAATGATACTCTATTACTTAGAATCCAACAGAAAGAAATACTTGATTTTGTAGGTTCTTGTATAAAAGCTTGCACTAAGCAAATTAGCTACTGCTCCAATTGCAGGTTTCAGAAAGGTCACCTGGTTCTGAAAAGCCTCTCTGAACACAATCCATACAATCATCTCAAAAATGTAGCAGACTGGCTAATTCTGAACCATCCTGACTTGAAGGACGTCTATTGGCACCACTCATTGCTGTTTCTTATGTAGTAGAAGCAGTCCCTGTATAAGCAGAAGGTAGCTAATCTCACAATTTAAGTCATAATTATCAACTCAGCAATGAGTTAAGATGAGGGGTCGGAGACTATGTAGATGCAAGTGAACAGGTTTTGATTATATTTTATGTGTGCCAAGTCCAAACCATGGTTTGCTTCTAATGTAGTAGATTAGAAGGTCAAATGTTAAAAATGGAAGACAATCATGATGCAAATCACAATTTAAAACTAAAATACTTTAGTTAAATCTTTAAAGGCACAACTCTACAGTCAAGAGAAAGTAAAAAAAAGTTCAGTTAACAGAAGAAATAGAAATAGGCATGGAAAAAGGAAATTATAGCAATTGTTACGACTGAGATTATGATGTGCAAAAAAAAAAGTTAAAAGATGCAGAATGGTCAGCGAAGGCTGAATTTCAGTCAGAATAAAGAGAGATATTGAACAAGTTTCTTTCTGTGTGTTGTAAGTACACTGAAACAAAACAACTTCTACCTATGGTGGTAGCCAATCAATAGGAGGATATCTTACAATAAAAAAATAAGTCACTGGTCTGAAACCTCTCAAGAAAATGGGAGACTGCAGCGGGTTCATGGGAGACATGGGAGTGAAACACAGTCTAGGGAGCTTGCATCCAAGATCCTATTGATACTGCACAACATTTAGATAAATAAAGGAGAATAATCTCACATCTGGATGATTTATATAATGGAGGAAGAGCTGCTTAAATGACTGGTGACTCAAAACAAGACTATAAATAGGAAGCTATTAGGTGGCTGAGTTTGGAAGAGTTTTCTCTATACAAAAAAAAGTTTGCCTACCCTAATTAAAAAAAACACAAACATTTTAATTTATGTAATCTCTGCTTCAACTGAAGTTTTTAAGGGAGGTAATTACAGAATTGGAGAAGCCAAATTTGCAGAGTGAGCACAATAGAGCGATGGAGTGATGAATGGAAATTACAGAAATAACACACACCACGGGTGTACTTTGAGAAAGAAAGAATAGGTGCTTATTGCTACTTTCTGTTTGGTGCTCACAGAAGTGCTACTGGAATACTATATCCAGTTCTTAGTCCAGAAATGCAACAGAAAATACAACATGGGTTCAGAAAACAGGAATGGTTAAGGCTAAAAAACATGATTTAAAGTGAAACTTGAGAAAAAGAATCTACTAAGATAGATAAACAGAAAGCTAAGACTGTAAGTATCTATTAAAGTGGAACAATTTCATAGAGGAGCATTCTGTAGGGAGTTGCAATAGAATTACTAAGACTGGTATGAATGAAGTATGAAAATGTATACATAAGTTCAAGAAGAAATGACAGAACAAGGAAGAGTAGGCACTAATAACCATAGAACACCGTAAGTGAGATTTCATTCAAACAAGGAGAGAAACAAGCTGACCTGAAGATGTCAGGGAGAGGGAGAAAAAGACCAGAGCCACAAAATATCCAGATAAGGAAAACAAGAGAACTGTGAAACATGGAACTTCTACTTAAAACTTATGAAGTGTGAGATAAGGAAGAAGTTCAAAACCAGAATCCATTTCTGTAACGTGTGGTAGGTAAATCCAAAATCAGTTCACTATTGCTAATCAAGAACCACCCCCCAGTCTCCCTCAGCAACAAGGACTCAACAGCTGTCTTCCCTTGATCTCTGTGTCATATACAAGAGATCCTGGTCAAATAACATGGATACATCTCAGCATTTGTGAGTGTGCGGATGTGAAAGGAAATAAAAATATATGAGAAAACAAGTATAAATCAAATCAACTGGCTGACAGATTTTCAATAATATACTATATTTCTATATTTCAATAGAATACCAGTATTGTTTGTTACACTTATTTCCAACACTTCAATTTAGCAGACAAAGGAATCCTTAGATCCAATGGCTACATGATGAAGCTGGACAAGACTCGATCAATAAGTTGCTAAGGTTTAGCAGCAGTAGTAGTCAATGACTGGAACAAATTAAGAGATGTATTTAGTCCATAATTAGAACAGTTAAAAACCAAACTGAATGCTTTTTTCTGAAATATATACTTAAACTAAACTAGAGCACCTAAACAATTGTGTGTGTTTTGAGTTGGCATTAAATCAAAGCAACATTATTCAAGGTACTTGCCACATAGAGCTGTTTCCACATCGTTCCCCAGTCTCTTAAAGTTGATGTCATTTCTGTAATAACAGAATCTTCTGTTGGAATAACCATTTCAAATTGTCTGTAACATGCAGAAGAACACGTGATATGACACAAGCATTACAAATCCCATTACAGTTACTAATATAAAGACTTCCTCCTGCCAACAGTGATGTCTATCAACCTACATGGGTGCTCCTTCAGCCCATGACACTTTTTATTTGTATCTTTCATTTAATCCCCATAGAAAAGTCTTGGGTGAAAATAATTTAATCCCCAGGGAAAGTCTTGGTCCTAGAGAAGTCAAGGTGCGTTTTTTACTATGAGATAAGCACGTCAAAAACTACTTTCACAGCAGAGTAATTCCCACAGTTTCCAAAGGGATCTTGCCACTTTAGCTTAGACTCCAAACCAGTGGTTGTTGCCACCCTTTTTTACATCTCTGTTTATAGAAATAAAACAGAAAATGCCATTCCTTCAACTGAAAGAGGACATAAAAACTCAAAAGAAAACTAGTACAGTGTGAGTGAGTTCTTGCCTACTTGATGCTGGCCAAGAAAAAGCTGGGTTGGCTTGATCAAGACCACACCATCACTTTACACACCATCATCACTACCACTTCTTTCTCACACACAGTACATTTCAAAGGTTTGCATTCATGCCTGGATTACTTTTCTCATGATATCATTTCTCCCTTATCAAGTTAACATAACAATGTGACAGCCCCTGGCCATGATGCACTGTAGGGCATGTGGCCTGAATAGGAAACACAGACTAATGAAGAAAATAGAGGCAACAAAGATTGAACTCCCTGCAAGTACTGTCATGGTGTCTGCTAACAAAAGTTATTCCACCTTTAAGCTTTGTTTTATTGTGATGGTTTACAACAATTTTATTTCACTGAACCTTCAGTTTTATCTACAACCACTTTTAAAGGAGAAAGGATCCTAGGGCATGACAAACCACGTGTGGCTTGAACTCCATAGCAAACACAGTGTTTAACAGTAATGTGGAGCCATTTTCACCTGTGGGAATGAGACTTTTTTTTTTAAAATATGATTACAGTCTTCATGATTATCTTTGCCCATCATGCATCATGGACCTTCTACTCATTCATTCATGCTTCCAAAATAAAGGTCACCTACACCTGATGTTTAGGCAACCATCTATTATGATGAGAAATGTCTTTACCTAAACAGTTTTCAAACTGTTATGTATCAGTTCTCTATTAATAAATCTAAATAAATGATACAATGTGAATGCTCCCCAATTAAACAAAACTTTGGAAAAAACTGTGTTGAACTAAGATCACTGACAAATAAAAAATTTTTAAAAGTGATACTGTCAAGGTAAGTATTACATCTAAAAAAGATAAAAATCAGTGTTCCTTTTAGTCAGAACATTTGAGTTCCAAAACAAAATTTTTAAACTAATTTTTAATCAATTACTCTGTTTTTTATTAACTCTTCTAAAAATGAAAACAGATCAGTTGTTGTCAAAGATAAATACTTGCTCTTCATCACCTGAAGAAAAGTAGTAAAGGAAAACACACCTCTATTCATTTACAGTTTTAGTGAAATCTTTTGCAATTGAACTGATACATTATTTTACCTTTTTTTTGTAAAATGCCAGCCGTCTGCCATGGTACAGCTGCTGTCCTCAAAGAAAACAGCTAATCTTAAACAGTAGGTTTAAGAAAACAAGTAATCTTAAACAGTAGGTTAATAACCAGCTTCTGTACAGAATAACTTCTTCTAATTAAGGCAATACCTTTTTCAAGCCAAACTTAACAACAGGAAGTGAAAACATGCAATCATTTTCTCTTTCTTCTACACAATACAGACTGATATTCCCAATTGTGCTCCATGTCTTCTCAGAATACATCACTCCAATTTTATGACCATGCAGGAATATCAGGTTAGCTAAGTACAACCATTTCAAGTCCTGTGGCAGTAAACTGAAGTTAAGATGACATAACATAACGAAATCACCACATTACCTTATAAGCAAAAGATCTTTGGTACAAGTAACTGACCATGTTTAAATATTTGAATCCAGAACATTTCACCTACCCTTTGTTCTTAACACACGCATTTTTCAAGTGTATGTAGTTGGATGGAAATATGCCCTGAAAAATAAAATAGTTTAGGTTAAAAGAAAAAGCCTCCCCTTATATGAGTTTGGAGTACCATTTAATATCATTTAATACGCAAATGTGTGCTGAATTAAAAGTCCTCCAAATAATTACCAAAAACATGCACAAAAAAAGAATGCAATATATACTCAGTATAGATCTAACAGAAACTAAAATGTCATATTCAGTAGAGTTTAAATCCTTCAATACTTCAGAAAATGAGACGATAAACACATGTAGAACATGTAGAAGATCACTTGAGAGCTCACTTATCCTAGATGTTTTTGTTAATTATTCCAACCTTGACAAGAAATGGACCAACTGTGGGGGGTAACGTCTTACCAACAGTGTCTTAAAAACAGTATCTTCAGATAGAGATTTTCAAATTAAAGCAAAATAAATAAAGTTAACAAAGTTCAATAAAAATAAAGTTAAGTTAATAAAGAAAGTCAAAATAAAGTTTTATTTGGTGGCTACTATGCCCTGCAGTGCATGGGAAAGCTGTGGTAGATGCCTACCAAAGAGCCCCAGTGTCCTGACAGGAGTGGTCCTTTTCTAGTTATTTAAGGGCTCTCCACTATTGTTTTGAACAGACAGCATAGCTGCAACAGTCATACTGCTCTTACAGTGAACTAACCTTCATAAATCAGAACAATAAGCAAAATGAAGCAACTCAGCTTCAAGCTTCTGGCTGGGAATGTAATACACTACAACTCGTTACATAATACAGTGAGGGAAAATACATATATGTTCTCTTTATAATAAGCACAGCTGCATACAGCTTTCCTTTGTGATGATGATGCCCCATTTTCTTTTAACAGAGATGTTAGACCTTTGACAAAAACGCATCTAATACGTAGAGGCAACTGCCCTTGTAAATGCTCCTACTCCTCTATAATGTAAAGTAGTTCAGGAGAGCATCTCCCAAGGACAGTAAGATGTACAGCCTTGCACTTATAATGATGTGCCAGACAAGAGGATGGCTGCATATGCACATTTATTGTAGACCAGCTGCCACAGATAATTTCTTTGAGTGTCAAAGCTGGGAGAATAACAAGGGAAGAATCTGGACAGAGCAATACCAATAACAAGTGGAGTTACAGGGTGCTCTTATTATTTTACTTTTGGAGAGACTCCCCTCAAAAATCCAATTCAGAAAACTGTTTGCATTCACACTAGGAAAGCAGAAAACATGTATCTCATTTCTTCACACATCAAGTCATGTTTAGAAAACCTATTCATAACTTCTATCAACACATTTGACAGACCACAAAGCAAGACTGACAGCAAGCATGTGGTGAGAACTGCAACAAAAGATACAGAAGATGCAATAAGAAATCCCAACTGCTCATGTCTTATAAATCAAACTGCAATATATATCAATGAGGTCAAAGTAGTAAACATCAGATTAGATTCTGTGGCTAAATTTATTGTTCACATTGACCTTCCATATAAAGCAAAGGAAATGTATGTGAGCAGAGACTGCAGGCCTAGGCACAAAAGGCCAATGTCTTATGAGCCTTTTGAGAATGAGAAACTTTTGAAAGTAACGTATATGTGCCCTATTTTGCAGCTGAAGAGGCTTGGAAATGAAGAGAGTAAGAAAAGAGCGAAGCTTACAATGCGGGTTAAAGGAGCAACAGATGATTTAAGATCTTTCTTCAATGGCTTTAATAAGACTAAAATCTCTAGTACTGTGTTGAGGGAAAAAAAGGAATCTTGAAATTGTTTCCCCGTTAAAAACAAAAACTTTACAGTCACAGAGGCAAGTCAACAGGAGAGATTAAGAAAACAGAAAGACAAATAAAATAGGTAAAGCTTAAACATATTCAACATTAACAAATGCTGAAATATGAATTTCATAATATTTCATGTCTGAATGCAGAAAAAAATAGATCAGTGAAGTCTGGTTTAGAGTACTATCAGCTATACAACTATGGAAATCAAAGACTACACATCAAAGAAAAATAAAATGAACCATATATTTTACATGACAGTACATATCTTTTATTCAACTGATACTCTGCACGTGGCTCCTATAAACTAGCTATCTCCACTGGCTGCTCTAAATTATTTTATAACATCAAGAAAAATAGGCACAGTCTAACCAACTTTTCCAACAGGATTTACAATTTGTATTCTCAGTAGTCTTTTCCCTTCAACTTCGCTTCCTCTGAGCTCACAATATAAAAATCAGAAATAAAAAAATTCACCAGAGCCTTGGATTTGTACAGTGTATCATCCTAATACATAGGAGCATTTCAGAAGTGTAATCCATGTCCAAATCTAATTAAAGCAATATCAATAATATACTTAACACTAAGCTCTAGTTTTCTTTTAAGAGTAAATATCATATACTTACATGGAGACTATAAACTTTTAAAAAGTAAATATACGTTTTTGCCAATGAATGCAAAACTGCAATTGACCTTTACCTTAACATTGGGGTTTTTTAAGGCAAATCCTCTGTACCACCCTGTGAAGAAAGAACATTTTGCTTTTTAAAGTATGCAAATCATTTCCATATGTAAAACAGATTTCATCTTTTCCTTTTGGACAGATATGACAATTACACAGTGCTGTCAGACTGCACTCATATAAAAGACTTTCGATACAATGAAAGGTATTTTGTTTAAACCAGCTCATATTCAGATGACTTAATTCACATAATTTCAGGAATTTAACCCTGCATCCCGAAAGGTTTCTAACAATGTAACCCAGGTACACTTTGCACTAGACACCACACCAGACAAAAGGAAAATGGTTTCATATTCTCTGTAAACATTTACAAATCATTTTTGGACTTCATGTTCTAAATCTATCAACCACATTACCATACAAAATTCATAATATACCTGATTCAAAAGAACAGTTCCTATGCCTTCTGTAAGAAAATTTCTTACAAGGTTAACAGTATATAATCCTGATATGAAACAAAAAAATACCTATATAATCCTAAATGGTCAAAAAAATCGTATTGACAGACAAGCCTGAGGTAATGTATTAAGGAGGCAGATTATTGAAAAAAAAAAAAAAACAATTTACTTCCTCTTACACTAGTTACGGACATTTGCTAGAATCATGTTAGTACTCTCTACCTCAGAACAGAGGCAGAAGAGAATGTATACACTGCTTTAAGATTTAAACTTATGACTTTTAATTCATTTGAAAGGGTCTTGATGGCAGCCAGGCTTCCCTTGGAAATACCAAGAATGCAGAAGAATCACAATAACTCCTTGCTGTTTTAACTGTTACCCTCTATAAATGTTTATTAAACAGGGAGATTAAATAAAAAGAATGAACTGCAAATTAATTATTGTAGGAATCAGACCTCATTGGAATTGTGAAAAAAATGAAGAGGCCAGAATGTGTTATATTATTGATTTTAAAATGTGTTAATTTAAGAAAATAGATGAATAGTAATGGGGTCCAAATCAACAGTATACGAAATTTCATTATCTCTGGAATTCCAACCTGTGAACTCACCATCACACTTCTCTAATATTTGAACAGTGTCTCCAATCTCCAGTGATAGGCCATGTGGGACTGTCCCTCGAAAACCAGCTATTACTGAAAAAGATAAAAGTTTCAATTATTTACAACATTAAAATATAAATTATTATTCCTCTTGTTAACAAAAATAGTATATTAACAGGGAAAGCTAAATGCTAGAACAAACAGGCTTACTGAAATTTAATAAGCTGTAGAAAGAATCAGAGGTTAAGCCACTTCTATGAGCAGAAAATTTTAAATACAGGACTTGGAAAAAAAACTGAAACACTTACAGACCTACTATACATAAATGGAAAGCTTGTAGTGGAGAACACTGTTAGCTACACCATAACTACCCCAAAGGACAGAAACTGTTTTATTCCAAATGCTCACACTAACACATATCAGGCCTCAGAATTTTGCAAGCTGAAAGCAAACTTTTTGTTGCCATCTATACCACCCACACGCCACAACAGGAAAACCTTATTTCACATTCACTTCATGGATGCTTAGAAGATCCAACCTTCCATATAATCCCAAATATAGGAAATGGTTATGGGGTGGAGACCAGTAAAGTGTGCTGTTCATTAAAATATGTTAAGTGCACACACAGTCTCCCTTGCAGCCTCCCAGAAGCCAGTGAAGCCCAGGTCATGAGCTCAGGCTGGGACAAGAGCTACGCAAATGGGCTTCTCTTGCTGGAGATACAACATGCCTCAGAAACAAAACATTCACCAGAGCAGTGATGTTCCCAAATACTTACAATGGTCAAATTTTAAGTCTTACATTGTTAGTGCTAAAAAAAATAGTCAGCTATTTTTTCACTCAGAACCAAAATATAACACTCATAAGACACTCAGAATGCTCATTCCTACAAATGCTAAAAATCCATTAACGTGCTAGATAGCAATTCAGCTATTCAACCTTACTGTATCTGAAATTCTGAATTAAAATATTGCCTAATTCAGGCCATGAGACCAAGCAATAGCAATTTTGATTCTCTGTATTGTAATATTCTTTTGGAGCTTAATTTTGAAGTTGAAGAGGAAAATGGCCTTCTACCAATATCAGCAGGGCATGATGCACAAAATTACTTAGTGGCCTAACAGCAGTCTTGCTGCTATCAAATATCTATCCATCTAGATAGGAAAACCAAATCTCACAGCAAAGTAAAAAAACCACCAACTCAAGAGGTGTGAGAACAAGTCTTCACATGCAAAAGCCAAAAGGAAACCCCATGGGTGCAGATATGCATATAAAGTAACTACTCTTCCATCAAAGGACCAGCAAGATTTTGAGTCACAAGAATCCATTTTGGAAACTCTTGCCTGCTGTCAGAGGTCTCTCCCACCACAGGCAGAGACTACACTCAAACGCAATATAACCTGTCATCCACCGCCTGTGCTTGTCACGTTGTTCGTCAAAGGCAGCAGGAGAAATTAGCTGTCAGCAACCACAGAAACTGAAAATTCATTTGTGAATCTTTCCCAGAAAGTTCCAGATTTTAAGAGTAAACCAACAGGATATGGTTTATAATATAGGATGGCATGTATAAAAATGTACAAAAAGTACATTTTTGCCAAATCTTTCTTCAGAATCTGAAGGCTTCAAAACTCACTGAATTCAATCATCACTTCAATCTGTGCTAAATCATCACTGTGCTTAACCCATGGTCTTTATTTATCCCTTTGAAAAATGCCTGTGAGATTATGTGCCTGCTCAGTCCCTAAGAGTTTGATATAACATGTGACCAGTATTTGTAGCATTGAGCTTTCCCCCTCACCCCCGGCATGTGTATTGAATCAATCTCTATTCATTTTGGTGCTCCTCCTACTCTCCGAGATATTTACACAGAACTAAAATACACTGAGATAAGCATTATGAAATAAAAAGAGCTACTTTGGTTCTCCCACCATGATCAAGTACACCATTTTTAAGAAGGTTAGTTGCAAGACAGCATTTGTACATTGAAAAAGTTTGTCTAAGAGTTGAAAAATGAGAATTTTGCAATTAATTTTTATACAGAGATCTAAAAATTAAAACAGCTTTTTAACTATGAACAAATTAAAATAAAACCAAAACTCCCTGAATATCAATACAATGCATATCTAAATTCCTCTGTGACACTGGAATAACAGGAGTCATTCTGGTCACCTTTCTAGCTTGCAAGCAGCAAAACCGAATTATGAAGCCTGCCAAAATAGCACCTACAGCCACGGAAATAAAAATCAAGGAATTAACAGGAGAAGCATGCAAAACCAAACCAAACCAAACCCTTGTGTGTTATTACACTTGTGAGATGTCTTATTTTTAAACTCCATGAGATAAAAAAGAATGACAGTAATTTTCTCCTTAAGAACCAATATATCCTGTCACATTGTTATGATCTGACTTTGCTGTGACATTCAGTTTTTATTACTTAGTTACTAGATCTGTTAAAGATCTTCTTTCTTTTCTTTTTTTTTTTTAAGAGAAGTTTCAAAAAAACCTTTTAGGACAAAAAAAGATTGAAATCTGACACAGTGTAGAAAATAGCTAGAATTCGTTTTAGAGCACGTATAGGAGGAAAAAAAATTATACCTTGAAATATCTTCTAGAAGGATAGCCTGCAGAGTACCAGAAAAAGAAAGAAACGAGGGCATCACCTGTACCACTGAGCCAGCACATTCACCCAATCCACTCACAAAACTCTGGCTGGATTCTTGCGGGGGTCTTGCAGTGAGGTCAGGCTCAAAAAAGACAGCCCATGGTCTTTAGCAATGCCTCTCAAAACAAAAGAAAGCTCACTGCGGAGCAGCAGAGAATTTAATGCAAAGCACAGGAATCCACAGATAAACTTATCAGACAAATGTTTGTTCTGCTAACTTTCTACTAATCAAGTCATGTTACAGAATTGGGACCAAAACAGAAGGTGGATATTCATGTCTTTTTAGTTTATCTGTGGGGTATATACATAGTAGACTACAGGGAGGATAATGATGAAGTCATGGAAGGAGGTAGTTACAGTTCCACCAGAGAAGATCCCAGGGTTCAGTGGCTCATCTAGGACACAGGGTTTTTAACCATGCCATGATGTAAATTTGATGTATTGAACCTCTTGCCCTTTCCTCCAATGACCACATTGTTCTGCAAGACTTTGCAGATGCTCCTTAATTCTTTCTCCTAGTAGTCGTAAGTATATAATTAATGACTCTGCAGTGACCATGGCTTAAAGTGTTCTCAACCTAACTTGAGAGCAGTACACATTTATCATACTCATAGAACTGTACTTTTTCTATATACAGCATTCGCCGAGCCATGTGCATCAAATACGCACCGTTTTCATTCTTATAACAACAGTAGCAGGTGTGGTTATCACCTTTTCTCACTTCCATTGCAACTGGATAGCAGAGACCTTAGAAAAGGAGGATGGACAGGAGAAATCCCCTCTGAATATAGCTCACCTACCAATATCTGCAGTCTTTGCAGATGCGCTGTCCACATACATGTCCCCAGGAAGTTAAGTATCAAAAGCACTTACATCTAGATACATTTTTTTGTCATTGTAGTACCTGAAGGTCATATAAATGTCCTGTTTGTGTTTCAAGCACTGGCATAGTGATTGATGCCCTCTTCAGTTACCTCTCAGCCATGGGAGAAATGTGGAACTCCACAATAAAAGTTTGTAGGAGGATATATTCTCAGAAATGTTTTAGAAACTGAGTTCAAATACAGCAGCCAGCTGGCATTATTAAATATTTTCTTGCTGCCAAAGGGTACTCGGAGGATAAGAAAGCAAGAAAACAACACAGGACACAAAAACCTAATCTGTACAGAAGGTGAAATCATATGGAGAGAACTACAGTGACATGCAATATTAAAGCTGTTTTGTGTTTAATGCCAAGCTTAAAATTTTTAGGGTATCGCAGGTGCAGTGAATCCCATTTGATGGGTTAATGAAATAACATTCATTAATGCCATTCAATGAAATAACCTATTTCTGTGAGAACTATGGAGTGATAATCAGAAAGAGAAGAACCTTTATGAGATAACCAGTTAAGTTACCTGTGATTAATCCGATTAAATTAACCTGTCTGCTAAAATTAATCAAACATGCTAATATTTTCTTAATATTCTTCTTCTACATTTCAATAGAACAGAGCCAATGAAGAATGTGACATAAGACCTTACAAGACATCCTTTCTATGTGTTTCATAAAGTTTTTCACTACAAGGAGGTGTGTGAATAATTGGAAAGAGGTTTCCAATCCTTACCTTCACGTCAGACCACCAATGCAATTCGGAAAAAGAAGAAAAAGAAGGAATAATCTGATGGAGCTCTTACGTTCAGCTTCTCAAAAGAAACTTCATCTTTCTGCTGTCATTCAAAACACAGCCTGTCTGTGCTCACCGTTGGACAGTTTTACATGTGCAAGCGCCTGGCATATAAAAAGATCAATCTAAGCCCAAGGTCTTAATTAAAGCCTAAACTAAGTTTTTTGGTGCAGGAACTCACTTTCTGTTCACCTAGAGCACAGACAGCATTGCTGTTCTAAGAAATAAAACAAGATTTGTTTTGTACTCGCAACTAGTGCATTCAAATCTTACATGTGAGTTAGCATTATAAAGACGCATTTAAGACTCAACAAGAGCATGTTGGATTTCATGGCTGGCTTGACTTTTTGTTTACAAGATGAAAATGTCTCCCCACATAGGGTGCAATGTGACATGGTGCTCAAGACGCCCCCCTGTCACAAGTTAAAATTAAGCTCAACACTATGAAAGGAGACACACAGTACACTGCAGTTCCTGGCTGAGTAGCAGGATGTACACCCCCACATATAAAGGGATCAGTAGCAGGAGAAGCAACATCTACAGCAACTACTAAATACCTCAAAAATGAGCATTTGTACCACAATAGCAGACTCAGGTTTCATATAATAAAAAACAGTCCTTCAACTGAAGAAAGAGGAAGGGGGAAAGGATGTGGGGTGGAAAAATGTAAATTACTTTAATAATTACTTTAATAATTGGCCATATTGTGCATGCTAAATGCTGGAGTGAAAAAATAGACTCCAGTTCAATGCCCTAAGTCACGATGCCCCAACTATCAGAGGTAGCATATGAACCACACAGAAACGTGGTAAAAACACACTGGAAAATAACGCATTTGGAGGGTGGGTACACTGCGTCAGAGGGACTGGTTCTGACGGGGAGCAAGATGCTCTGACAGAAAAGGAATTGATTAGCTGGTAACAGGGGTGGTGGCCCACTTCAAAGTTTTGTTTGGGGTTATATTCTCAAAATTTTTATGTCTGTTCTTCTGCACATAAGAACTAATGAGGCAGACACTGTTGTTCCTTTCCTCCTAATAGATGACCAGAAGCTATTATTGATTCCAGATATTATCTGCTATAATTGAAATCAGGTCCTCTTGGTGGCAAAAGCAATTTTTAAAGTTTTTATTCTGCACTTAAAGTGCCATTCTTTCACCAGATTGAGACTTTCAGGCACAACCATTTCAAGGGGTTTCTTTTCTATTCAACAGTTAAAAAAACAATCAAAAAAGCTGTAATAAATTAAATCAGGGAGCTTCTAACATTATAAAGTTATTATATTAGTTTAAACAATCATTTACTGTTGCACTTTTCCTTTATGATGGAAAATTGAGCATGTTTTAATGCATTTTTTTAGCTGATGAGTAATGATGTGTATATATTACCTTTGAGGAAGGCTCTGATTCAGTGGCCTTTATTGCAGAAATGTAAAAAACTATCCTTTGATATGTACTTATGGATAGTAAATACAACAGACATCTGGCACTGTAAGCAGCTGCAGAAAATGCAACATTAGAGAGCACATCATCAGGACAGCCATTAAAAAAAAAAAAATCAGACCAACGACTCTACCCAGGATACTGTTTGTAAATCCATGTCTGAAGCTACTGACCACTGGCAAGCAATGCAAGCAGTATTTTGTGGCACAGGGATCTCCTGAGCCAGACTTATTTCTGTGTTCAACAACCATTGATGGATTTTTCTTCTATGAATTTGCCTAACCAGGCTTTACATGCATCATAACATCAGTGTCCACAAGCTCACAGTAAGCTTTCCAGTTTAAATATGCTTCACAGAAAAAAAGTCTTCTTTTTGTTTTACAGTGCCACTTGAAATTTCATCTCATGTCCCCTTGTTCTTGTGGGAAAGTTTGAATAAGCAACCTCTTGTCACCCTCTCTGCACTTTAGCTGTACCTTTTCCAGGGTGAAGCTTTTTCTCCTCAAAAGAAGCTGAAGAACCTTTTTAGATTTCTAAATAGGCAGAATTTTTAGAAGCATAAACACACAGAGGCATACAACTTTGCTAATGCAGAATGGCCAAAGTTTACTGTACGAGGCCATCATGTGCGCTGAGCTTTGCCTACATATGAATTGATCTGGATGGAGTGGCATGATAGCATAGCTACATGCTCATGCTTCTAATATACGAGTTAATTCAGGCATCTGTTCAGTAATGCATTGTGCTGCCTACAGATACCCTAGGAGGCTTGCTGCAAACCAAAAACAAGCTAATGAAGACAGTGACAGAAAAGCGGAGAGGGGGTGGGGGGGGAATCAATCTAATCTCCTTTCAATAAACAGAATATATATGAATGTTAGTTTCAATAACAGCAGTGATCCTTAAGTGTCTTCCAGATTACTGAGGATAAACTCTCTCAAATTTATATGGAAATGAAAGAATGCAAGTTCTCTTGCCTGTGTATGTACACCACAATTAAAAGGATCAAACGCATAGCCCAGATGATGACAGTCCAGGACTCCTGAGCCACGCGTGGCTTTTGAATATCTCAAGTGCTGCTCACATGCAACAGTCAATTGCTCTTAAGAGATGAGCGCTTGCATGGAATTTTCCTAATAAGAACATTTAACGAACAGCTATTCATGAAAATACCTCAAGGCACATCATATATCATCAAAAAAGTTTGTATCAATGTCCAAGCTTTGAAATACTATATAAAGTAGAATACTTATATACAACTGTTCCTCACTTGTCTGAAAAACAAAAAAAAACCATCTGGAATTCCTACTGCTAATAGCACCAGCTACTTATACAGATAAGGCAAATGCCAAGTCTGAAATACACAAAGGACACAGAGCTGCAGCAGACCGCATTCCCTCCTGTGCTGGTCTCAACATTTGAATCCAGCAAGGTAATCACTTTCAAATCCCTGATTACAATGCTAACATAGATAATCAGTTTGGTGTGACTGTCTGAACATTTGTCAAGCTCTCCTCATCCTGCATCTCAGCTACAGGCAGGAACTTTATCTCTTTGATAATAGCTTGATCAGTTCTCCCAATACCTGCAAACATTTTTGCTACCCTTTTCCTTTGGGTACCCTAGCTATTAGGCACTATATCTTAGAAAAGAATGCTAAAAGTAACAAGTGATGGCACCTATTTGCTGTTGAGAATGCCTGCCAATCTAGGACACCAAAACTGGAATAATTCAGCATGTACCACCAGGGTCCCTATCCTTGTAGGTATGAGATTTCATTAATTGTTTTTCTTCTTCTATCAAATAGCTAGTTAAGCCCTTTATATTTCTTGAACTCCTGCTGCATCTTGTCCCTGCTAAAAGCAATTTCTTGATTTGCATTAGTTCTGGAACCAGGAATTTAAAAGTAAAAAGAAAATAAAACAAACAGGTCTTTACAAATCTAGAAAATCTAGTACACCTTAGAGTCTATGAATAGATGATACAGCTCCTCCCTATGAATTTGCTCAGGAGTCTCCTTCTCTACAGAGAAGGAATGTCAATGTAAAACCTGTCAGAGGCACCACGGTAGAATAGGTGGAGTCAGTACTATCAGGTATAGATTTCATGCATTCAATCAAATTATAATAAAGGAACTAGTCTACATGCAGTTCAACCAGCTGGTCTAACTTACAGTTCTCTAATGTAGAGCTACAGATGCAGTATCAATGCACTAAAACTGCTATCTTGAACAGTCAGTGTGGATTAAGTGTCATTTTCCTTCATTACTTGGAAACAGCAACAGCTTAAAAATCCAGCTAGTAGAAAGGAGTAAGTGGAAAAAAGTAGATTATGTTAAGATGACATTATCTATGGGAACAACCTTTTTTAGTGATTAATGTAGTTATTTTTAACTATGACTTTTATTAAGACTAAGTATTTCCAAAGTTCTAAGCATTTTCAAACTTTGTTAAGTAATTGCCTTAATTTTTAATAGCATGATCAAGGAATAAAGTTATGGCTATTTAACTTTAACTTGAAAAAGTCTTCATGTTTTGTTCATAGCCTTTGGGGAGCCAAAGTTTCTGATTAAAACCAAATAAAACACCAAGGTTTTCTGTAACCTCCTGTAAGTGTCAGGTATGGTAAAGAAGGAAGGTTAATGTATTCACAGCACAAGTGCATCGTCTGAGGTCCATCGAAGCCAAAGCCCTGTGATCATAGATACCAGATCTCATGACAACTCTTCAGTGCATTTTGGACCTCATTAAAGCATCAAGTGGTGCTCACCAAAACCTCCAAAAAGTTCAGTTTAAGAGACACAAAGTTCTACAGGATTTCAAATCCAGATCCATGCTGATACTTTTGTATATGCCGGAAGGTTCGCTGGCTACCTGTCACATCCCTACAAAGCCAGCAGAAATTGAACGGGAAAATTAAATGCCTCAGATAATTATAGACACAGGAGATATCTTCCAGAAAACACTTGACTTTTTGCAGAATAATACGAAGATAATTATTTTAAAGTAGGCCTTGAATAGATTCCTTACAATTTCATACTGACTTAATGCAAGAACACTGGGTACAGTCCAAAGTCTAATGACCACCCATTTCCCCATTCTCCTCTTTCCTCTCCAAAAGCATTATAACACAACTTGCTGCTCTGAACTTGGCGGACATAATTTCACAGCCTGTAACAAACTGCAAGTAGCACCATGCAAAGCCAAGCTCAGAAGAGCTGTAGTCTTGTGAACTGCAAAGAAAACAGGACCGCTGTGAAAGCTGCAGCATTACTTGTCACCAACTATCAGAGCCACCCAAGAGGAACACAGTTAGATGACAGTACAGTAGCTGAGAAACTCCATGTGTTTGGTATCAAAGAGTTTGGCAAATGAGACTGGTTTCCCCGTAACATTTCACTGTTTACTCCCATTCAAGTAATAAATAGCATTCAAGGAAGCCAAGAAAAGCAGAGCATGAATTTTCTTCACTAATACAAAAGAGACAGAGCACACATCTTCCACAGCAAAATTTTTCTAACAGACAGGTCCATCAATGACCTTATCAATGAAACACTGTCCAGTTTTCTTCTGTTTCCTTTGGAAGAGCAGGGTTTAACTCTGTACTTGACCTGCTAACTGTGGAAGACAATTAAAAAAAAAAAATCACTGGAAAACCAGTGGAACTTAAACATACACACACACACACACCAAAAAATCAACACATCCTGCAATTTTCGATGCCATTACTTTTCAGCTTGTCTGGTCTCATTATATTTCAGTTGAGTTTTAGTCTCATGGTAATCTGTATTTCTCTAACATTCAACCATTTCATTATAAATTTATTTTAAGTATTTTAATTTTACCACTAAGAGTTCTGTTTATTTTGACTTTAACCTACCTGCAATGTTCTCTTTAGCATTTTATAACTCAATAAATTATTCTGCTTTTGTAAGCTATGAGCATTAACCACATTGCTACTTACAATGCATATTTATTATATGTCAATCTTTTCTGCACATCAAAAATTATTGGAATATGGTTTTAATCATGAGTAGTCATATCTTCAGTAATGAAAAAAAAACCCTACCAACTTATGCAATAAGCAAATTGTGCAATTTAGCTAACATTAAAAATAAACCATAACTGTGAGCTTCTGTAGCCTCTCCTAGAGGTCAGTCAATTCTCTGTAGATACGAACTCAGTATCAGAAAACCTCTTGAAAGACAGGACCGTTTGGCAAGGTGTGTAATTAAGTGCAACTAAGGAAGACAATGATTACAAATCACTTAACAAGTACCCTGGCACATGTTTTTTTCTCTTAAATGAGGCAGAACTTTCTTGATCTAGTGTAATTGAGAGGTGTTTCAAATAGCTGTATTCCAGTGTATCAGGACTAGTAAAGCAAAACTACTTTCTCCTGTGAAAATCCTCAGAGACTGCTGAACGCAAGTTTAAACATCCCACTCTGGCTTTAAACTGGTTTATTAGGTTTAATGGTTGGAAATAACCACTGCACTTTTTCAGCCTGATTTCCATAGTTGAGCCAGCAGATTTCAGTGTATTTAGCCCTGCAGAGTTTCATCACTAATCCATAATCTCCATGAAGTGAAAACTTCAGGGATATTTAACGTAATCCCACAAATATCTTAAGATGTATGACCAAACAGAAATGTAACAAGTGCATATACTTTTTTCCTAATCAAAGCTCTGAAAAATATAAAAACTACCTGGATGTATACTCTTAACATTATCTCTGTGGTGTTACAGTGCACTTTCAGAAGTGCAACTGTAGGATCCTCTTGAAAAATAAGAACCTTCACATTCTGCTCATGCTTGCTTAAGAACAGTGCCTGTTACTCCAAAATCAAGGGTGAAGAAAGTTTAGGTTCAGTTGGCAGCGATTTAGAAAAGCACACAAGAGCATGAGAAAAATGTATCTGAAAAGTATATGTAACCAATTAGGATAATGAAGATTGCTGACAAGGGGGCAATTATTCTGTTTCATGCTATGAGAGGAAGGAAGTATATGAGCAAACAGTCCTCTCTGTGTTTATATTAAAATTCATTGCTGCATCTGAACATTTATCTTTTTATGTACAAGTACTTCAAGAGACAAGATGATTCTTTTGGTTTTTAACACCTTGGGAGAGTCACTAAAAATAACTACCATTGTAACAGTTGTCTCCTTACCCCTTCCTCTAGATTTGGCACAGAAGCCTAGGAATACATTTAGGATACCACGGGTCCAGGAAAGCATGGAAAACAGTGATGTATTTCTAAGAAATTAGTACTGGGAGACACATGTTATCATCCTGCACCATGAAATACTTCCTGGGTGAAACTACTCAAGGTCTTGACAAGCAACTGGGCAGTCCCAGGCAAACCAGACAGAGGTACTACATTTATTTTAGTATTAAGGAGTTTTCCCATCCTTCTCCAGATGAAAGAACCTACAGGACTCTTTCCTGAAACTCTTAAAAAAAATAAAAACCACAAGAAGTAAAAATATTTCTTATTTTGTAAATAAGAAAAATGAGCAGAGACAGGTAAAAAGACTTGTGTCAGCCTGGTGTCTGCCAGCAGGTTAGGAACAAAGCTGAAATAAGCTAACTCAAATCAAGCAGATTTGCAATCTATCCGCTTGGCCACTGTCCATGCCATTAAGCCACATTACGTACCTGTTTTGCACTGAACTGAGGTACAAAACTCACAGACTTAAAGGAAAAGAAGCTGCCAAACTTCACTTGAAAGGGGCATGGTCAAGGCAAGGAATGAAGGGAAATGAAAGTCAAGGCAAAACCAGTAGCAAAGAAGAGCAGAGTCTCCTCCCCAGAGGCCGCTGCCCTGGAAGGGACTGCTCCAGGGAGGGACAGCAAACAGCACCTCCAGGGCTAGACTTGGCCACAGTGTCACCATTCGTCAAGAGGGTCATCATGTCACATCACACACAGCTGATATAATTATTACACTAATTTAAAATCATTCATCTTCTTAAATACTGGGAGGTCTTTTTCCTACAATTAATAGCCTCCTGGGGATCCAGATAGAATAACACAGGCCTCATGGGATTTATTCAGCATCTGAGGTAAGGAGAAGACAAAGTTGTATTTTCCCATGCTTGAAAAGCCCTTCTGAAACAAGAATATGAAACTCGAGCAGAAGACCCCTTGCAAAAAGAGATTCTACAAGTAAGTAAATTTTATGCAAATGAACATTTACTAAGTGATAAACCATGACGATCATACCTTTGGTTGTTATGCATGTGGTTAAACAAATTATTTAGTCAGGTAGTGGAGTGCAAATGGATTTTTTCCATTGCACAGCCCTTAAGAATTTTATTTTTAACATCTTCCTTCAGAAATTGGGCTTTTTGATTTTTGTTTGAACACCCTTAGAAAGGGCATATTAATTCAGAAACTAATTGGCAGGGATAAATCACCCAGACCTTACCATTATCAATTATAAAAACCAAAACAATAATTACATATGTGACTGTACATTAAAGTATCTTGTCAGTGTCCTGCAGTTAATGCACAAAATGGCACTGTCCACAGAGAAAGTAAAGACAGAGTGTTGCAAATTACCCTGGGAATTCCTTACATTAGGTTTTCCTCTCTGCTATGAACGCTAACATCTCAGAAAGCAATTTATTCCTTAAATAAATGTTGATAAAAATCATTTACCACAATAAATACACAGTTTTCTTCCTTCAAAGACCAACTCGCAGCTGTATGGTGCTGCAGGAAGAAAGCAGTATTGCCCAACAGCAATGACAGTGCTCAGGAATCCACTTGGCAAAAAAACAAGTGAAGAAACCATGCTTCCCACCAATCTAGCCTAAGAAAAAATTTATTTCAGAGTCTGGCAGTATATTACGCATAGAAGCAGGAGCAAGATACACCAAGCAGTTAAGTCTTTGTTAGATAAGTAAGTTTTTATTTGCATCAAGAGGACCACCTCTACCCTATCCTACGCTCTATCTCGAAGGTCAATGCCTGAGAAAATGGCTGTAGGTGCCACCATGACAATAAACAAGCAAACAAAAAACCTACAGTTAAGGTGTAAGCAAAACTCTGCTTCATGCGAGTCAGCTTGTGGCAAGTAGCACATGAAAACCAATGCATAGTATGTTCAAAGCTCCAAAGCATATATAAAACCAATTGCTGCAGTACTCGGAAGTTCTGCCACTACCAAAATCCATGGTAAAGCCCCCTTGCATAAAATTCTCTTCCACATTTTTGGAATAAATGGAATAAGAAGAACCAGAAGAGGTTCTGGTTAGAGAAAGACAGGAAGGCTCATCAGGGACATGCATCATCTTCCACTGCAGTAAAGAACTCAGCTTGGAAAAGAGATCTAACTGACAAGATATTACAGAGGTATGCAAGTCACAAACGATATGGGAAAATGAACACGAAATTATTATCCCCTTCTCCTCAAAGCATAATAACTTCAAGGAATGAATGGTCTGGCAGCAGGTTTGAAATGAACCAAATAATATTTTCACAAAAGCACAATCAAGTTATGGAACACCATTGTCAAAGAACTCTGTGAGTCAAAAATAGGAGAAGTTTTAAAAAAGGGTTACAGATATAGGAGGACTTAAGTACAACAGTCCTAACACACACTTTGGCTTTGGAAGTCTCTAAAAACTATGGTTAAATCTATACTTTCCTTATTTCTCTACATACTTTCCCAATAGAGGATTAATGGACAGGTAAGACATCTGTGTCTTGATCCAGCTTGACAGTTGTTCAGTTCCTATACCACACCAACCAGTTTCTGATATCAACTTCAGCTTAATTAGCAATATACAGGTGTTGAAAATTAGATGATCAGTAGACTGCAAGGATGTTTTTAAAATTGAGCAAAACAAGCCCTTAGGACTGATAAGATGAACATCATGTGGCATGTCCACTATATGGAGATTTCTTCTTTTTAAATGAAAGATTTTCACCACCACTGAAAAAAAATCAGCTGCTGAGAGCCTAGTCAAATGCTGAATCTGAAGATGGCTAAGCACAAAGATACTTTAAAAACAACAGTAACTTTCCTTAGACTTATCTGGCTTTAAAATAACTGTATGATTTAGTACTTCTGCATTATTCCCTTCTCCTCTCTCAAAAAATCATTTGCCTAAGACCTCTGAATTTAAGTAGTTGAGACACCAACTCAAATATAGAATCACCGGGAGCACCACACATGAATAAACACTGTTTTGGATTTGATTCAGCAGCAGTCTTTGATCCATATCAAAATCCTACTCACTAATTAAAACTACTACAGGTGTGTAAATAATCAATAACACACCTAGCCTGTAATGGGTTTATTCTTCCTAACAGTGAATTGAAGAGACTAAATCAAAGAAAAATTACATTTCATGGACTAGGAAAATATTTGCAACTCAATATACAGTTAAACTTGGGGAGGAAGAGGAAAGTAAGAGGTACACCAAGGCTTCCAACATTGCTTCTAACTTTCTTAAACAATTTAAATATAGTATATGCAACTCACTTATAAAAAATATGCAGTTTATTAATTCTAAAATTACCATCCCAATTAAAAGAAATCCCTTCTCCATTTCACTAGGATTATCTGAAAGGTCAGCCAACAATCACTGCTGGGCTCACACTGAAATTCATTAGTTCCAACCAGCAGCAATGTTAATGCATATGATAATTACACTCATTGGTGGTTTGGTTACTTGTTGTGCCAGAAAGAGATACCATTATGTGACCAACAAAATCCTGCCTAATCCTTGAAGGCTTGCATGTAAACCACTGAAGTGTCACAGAAAGGAAATTATATATGAGCAAAATCAGTGAAGTAACGTGTTATGACTTTTCATACTTGTTTTCTAAAACGTATGGAAATTAGACAATTTTATGCTTTTGGTCTCCAAAAGAATTGGAGACATCAAGCGAGCTTGGGTTCAACAAGGCTAAGTGCAAGGTCCTGCACTTGGGCCACAACAACGCCATGCAACGCTACAGGCTTGGGGAAGAGGGGCTGGAAAGCTGCCCAGCAGAGAAGGACAGCCGCCTGAATATGAGCCAGCAGTGTGCCCAGGTGGCCAAGAAAGCCAACAGCATCCTGGCTTGTATCAAAAATAGTGTGGCCAGCAGGACTAGGGAAGTGATCGTGCCCCTGTACTCAGCACTGGTGAGGCCACACCTTGAATACTGTGTTCAGTTTTGGGCCCCTCACTGCAAGAAGGACATTGAGGTGCTGGAGCGTGTCCAGAGAAGGGCAACAAAGCTGGTGAAGGGTCTAGAGCACAAGTCTGATGAGGAGCAGCTGAGAGAAATGGGGTTGTTTAGCCTGGAGAAAAGGAGGCTGAGGGGAGACCTTATCACCCTCTACAACTACCTGAAAGGAGGTTGTAGAGAGGTGGGGGTCGGTCTCTTCTCCCAGGTAACAAGTGATAGGACAAGAGGAAATGGCCTCAAGTTGCATCAGGGGAGGTTTAGACTGGATATTAGGAATTTTTACTTCACTGAAAGGGTTATCAAGCATTGGAACAGGCTGCCCAGGGAAGTGGTTGAGTCACCATCCCTGGGGGTATTTAAAAGACGTTTGGATGAGGTGCTTAGGGACATGGTGTAGTGGTGGTCTTGGTGGTGTTAGGTTTACGGTTGGACTCGATGATCTTAAAGGTCTTTTCCAACCTATACGATTCTGTGATTCTGAGCTGAAACAGAATATTCATGCTCAAGTACACCTTGTGGAATTTGCAACCTTTATATTTCAGCTGGATTAGACATGAGAAGAGACAAACTATGAATTTTATTTGGAAATACCCCTACCAACACTTCACCTTTTCTGAAAAAAAAACTTGGCATACTGATTATGAAATTATATGTGTTTATTTTCATCTGCCCTATCATTTCCATTTTTACTGTTTCAATTCCTTCCCCTCCTTTTTTCTTTTTAAGGACTGAAACAACCACCAACATTGGCACATAGCAAGCCACAACCAGTAAAAGGAGCGATCAAACAGCGATGGATGAATTAGAACTAAAAGTTAAACTGAAGAGACCTTTAATTTGTGCCTTTGTAAAAGCAGCACAGTAGTACCCAGGACACAGAAAGGGCCTGATGGTAAGTGTGGAGATTGGTCTCCATTAGAAATACTAAACTGATTAATGGAATTATTGTAATGTAGGGCAAGTACATGCAGAATCAAGACTAAAATATCATCTTAATGATTCAACCTTGCTTTGCCCAGGTAGGCTTTTGAGCTATGAAGGTACTCCATCAGGACTAGGGATTTACATAAAATATTCAGAGTTGACCTGGTTTCATCAACGTTAGCCCTATTTAAAAGTTGTACGGCTAGGACTGGGAAGCGGAATTAGGTGACAGGACAACAGTGTCCTGGCTTTTATGTTTTAGGGTACTTTTTTTCCATTTAATTTAATTTATTCCAAAATTATTGAAAAAAACTAACCAAAGTATAGTAGAGCAAAACTGGAGCAACTCAGATAGATGTATTTTATCTCATGCCTCCTGAATTTAGGGTAGTACTGAATGAGATGCTTTCCAGTTTTGACTCCTCCCTTATTAAAATTTTGGTATCCAAGACAGGTCTTTCAGAGTCACCCTGGTATCTCTGCAAGACACTACATTCTGCCATACAGCCATGAATATCCAAATGTCAGAGTGGGTTTCGCTTTTCTCATATTTCTATTATAACTAAGGTGGGAAAAGCAAAGACACTACCAGACTTTGTCATAGCTGTGGTGACAAAAAGGATACTCTGACAATGACTTAGAAAATTTTGGTGCAGGACAAATGTTTCCAGTTGGGTTTGCCCTGGAATTCATAACATAAAGCTGACTGCCAGAACAGCGGGTGTGAACCTGCAGCTGCAATATTTTGCCTGATGTAACTTAGAAACTTAAAACCATGAAAACAAGACAGTATTCTCTTACATAATTAAAAAAACAAACCAAACAAACAAAAAGCCAAAAAAACCCCAACGACAACCCACAAACAAAAAATCCCCAAACAAACAAACAAAGGAAAAACAAGAATCAGTAGAGGAAAATTACTCAAGGACTTAATCAAAGGTTTATGATGAGAAACTGTGTATTATTCCCAATACAACAAAAGTGGTAATGTAAACACAAGCGCTAAAACTACTGTAGCCTGCAACAGAATTCACTGGAATTCTTCATCTCGTCATAAGACTCTAAAGTAGGTCACAGCAAGCTTAACACAATTTGACAGAAAGCAAAGACTAAGGGGTAATAGTATGCAAATCACCTTCTTTGCAAAGTTGATACTTCTTCCCCCCTCCCCCCCAAATTTTGACCAAGCCTCAAGTACAACAGGATCCATTGTCTCTGCAAGCAGAGGAATATTTATGTATACACCTTTAAAAATAAGTATTAATGACAAACCATGTGCTTTTAGACCACTTCTAATTGATCTAGAATTCTTTCAGTATGTTTTTTCTTAAGTAGTGATTTACAGCTGCTCAGTATTATCTTAAATGCTATGATTAGAAGGTATTAAATCGACTGAATACATTATATAGAAATCCTAGTTCAAAATATACATATATTTATAAACTTTTTTTTTAATTATACTCTCAGATGTCAGGCTCAATGGAGAATTTAATCTAACTTTTGCACAGAAGTATTTTAGAACAAATTTCAATTAAATTAGGTACTTGTGAAAGGTGAAGAGGAAAATACCACAGTTATTTCTTTGTGAGCAACATTTACAAGTAAAATTTATGTAACCACGCTTATGTTAATGTTCAGCACATCCTGAAAATTATGTTTATTGGTAAAACAAACAAAAAATGACCCATGAATGAAAAAAGTCTGAAAAGTGTCTGGCTTCCTTACATTACAAACTGTAATCATGACTTTCAGTACTCAATATACTTAACACTTAGTAAGTTAAATAATTCAGTGAAATTTGTCTCTTCCCTATATTCAATGAGTTAACTTGGACATTTAGAACATTAGAACTTCAAAACAGTTTTGTTTTGTCCAAGGGAAGGCCAACACTTGAAGATAAAATTCTTCATTATAAGTAAAAGTCTTGTAGGTGGCTCCCAAATCACATTCTTAAATCTTACAGGTATAGTCTGACAGTTATTGTACCTAGAGGTTTTGTTTCCAGCTCAGTGTTTCAGATTTCACCCTGGGAACAGAGCATTGCACTCATGGTATCACCAGTTAAAAGCGAGATGCTACTGCACCAACATTGTACTCAACATAGAATGTTAATCTTATTCTAGATTATTATACCCACGAAATAATCTAGCTAACTCCTGCCAAGCAGCTTTTTTATTTTCTTTTATTTCTTTATACCTTTTTTAAAAACAACATTTTCAGACTTAAGTACTGTACATTTGCAGGGCTTTGATACAAAAAAGAAAAACAAAAATGGTTATGGTAGGGAAAATTATACAGGATATAATACAGTCACTGGGTGAAACCATGCATCTTAAAATTTGTGTTTTGTTCTCTACATTTTAAGAGCCACAGTACTAGACTCACCTTTACTGCCAGTCATGTTTTCAGATGTCTGCTTTGTAATCAAGGTAGCTGTATGTAAGGGAATCTTCCAAACCCAATCTTCCAAATCTTCCTTAAGGTGCCAGAACAGAACTTCCTAACACTGTTTAATGAGGCTTTAAATATTCAGTAAATCAAGTGCAACAGTTTAGCCTATCTGTCTGTCCATACCTGGGTTATATCACAAGTGCTTTCTCCATTGCTAAGAGGTTGGTGATGTGTGTTAGCCAACTGGCCTTCAGGTGGGGAATGGGAATCAGGGATCATTAAACCTTAATGACTTCTATCTGTGGAAACCAGACCAAGTTTGTTGTAAAGGGAAAAAAACTCCAAGACAGAATCATTTTTGTCAATTATTAACACAGATTCTTGCAAATCTTGGTCTCAAGTGGGTGGAGGTGGCGAGATTTGGAAGAAGCGGCAAAAGGAAGTGGAAGAATTGAGGAATCTGAGGAAGTTGCAGAAAGGTTCTGCAGGAGAGAGAAAGATGGGAGCTTATTCCCATACCTGGGAACTCCTAGGAGGAGGACAAAGGGTTTGTGTCAACAATTCAAAGTTGATGCGATGTGAGGTAGGGGGAACTATAAGAATGAGCCTTTCAAAGACTCCAGTGTAAACAAAAGAAAGCAAGCACCAGATGTCACCTTGAATTGTGTATATATGTGTATATATTTTAGAATAAAATAGAAATAGTATAAGAGTTATTAGTAGCTAAGAAGGGATCACAGAAACAGAAACTAGCATATGAGACTGTGAGAATTGTAGAATCTTCAAGGTAATAGATAATGCCTAAGTTAGATAAGAGGGTACGGGCACTGCATATTTTACTAACAAGCATATGTTTGTCCTGAAAGAATGCGAAGCTGTAACCCTTCAAAGACCAATAACAGGAACATCCTCTTACCGGGAGAGCCATAAAGATAAAAGGACACCACAACAACCATGAAAACAACAGGAATAACAGCAACTAGGGGGGTTGCGTGGTTACATAAATTTTACTTGTAAATGTTGCTCACAAAGAAATAACTGTGGTATTTTCCTCTTCACCTTTCACAAGTACCTAACGACCACCGACCCAACTGGGTCGTTCTAACGACCACCGACCCAACTGGGGGACGAAAGGACTACCCCCCCACTCCTTGTGAGCATGCACAGTGAATTAAAATCATACTGTGACTTTAATTCAAAGCAGAGAAAATACGGACCGATGGAAGAAGATGATTAGTTACTCTAATGATTATGTATTAGATAGGCGTGGTGTGTTAACTTTTATGTATAAATACTGAAAAAGAATCACAATAGGTGTGCTTGATTTGTGGAAATATTCCACCTTGCACCCTGCGCAGAATAAAGCAATGTCTCCTCTCTAAACATACTCTGTGTGTTTCAGGAGTTATTTTGCAGCAAGGCAACACAGAGAAGTTAGGAAACTGAGGCAGGGAGGAAATGTGGAAACTTTTTATCTGTGAGGAATGGAGCAATTAGGGGGAGAAATCTTTTGGAAACTTACATATTCTTAAATATTTTTAATATCTTTTTAATATAACATTTACCTAGACAGGTAACTGTAAACACTCACTGCCAACAAGGTCAGAACAGCATCTTTTCAGGACAGAGTTCTTCTGAGATCACAAGTGGTCCTGCCAAATCTGAGATGGCTCCAGGACCCTGTTTTCATGAAAGGATAGCATACAGATAACCCTCACTAGGCGAGTGCAGCTGAAACACAAGATGAATCTACCAAAACCTAAGAAACTCTAAGGCACACTGTCATACTGAAGTGACACCCAATAATGCTAACACAAGCCTAGCAGCTCTCACACAGCTAGATTTTGATATTTATGCAGAGAGAAGGTTAACTGCTGGCATAAAGGAAACTACAAAGAACTTTAAATCTTAAAAGAAAGGAGAGGTGCTGAATTCAGAATGCTGAAAAAAGTATTCGGTTGTTGGCTTCTCAGACTTCTTTCTTCAAAGACATCAGCAAGTGCTAATGTTTCTTTTATGATGTGGTCATTTGTCTTCAGAGAATGGGACTAAGACCAGAAGAGTCATTCCATCTAAGCCATTAAACAAGTAGCAGATTGCTATGATTTCTGGATTACATTGACCATTTCAAAGGTGAATGCCCTTTCTCACTAGCCATCAGCATCCTTTCGTATTTTAGAGCATTATTTATGTCTCTTATTTAGGCACAGGCCAAAAAAAAAAGACAGTCAGCATTTCATATTTGACAGTTAAGGACTTCAGTATGAAGTGACTTGATACTAATTACCATGCATGAAAGCCTCAGTGTTGTGATTTATCACAACAAAAGCACTGCAATAAACAAAAAATTGGTGATGGAGGGACACCACAAATGTTTGCAACTGCTGATAGTGAATGAACTGGCTAGTTTGCAGTTGTACAAAGCCAAAATTTAATAGAAAACAACACAGTAGCCTACAGGATCTGTATTTACACAAATAGATGAATTAAGAAGATTAATTAACATTCTGATGTGTCAGAGAAAGTAAAGCGTCAGGACAAGTGCAAGGTAGAAAAAAAAATTTCAAAGGTGAGAATTAATGTTTCTAGAAAAAACTAATTATCAGCCAATTTATCACATTGCAACTACCAACCAATTTAACATCCTGAGGGGGTTTCTGACAAGCTAGAAGGGGAAAATTAAAGAAATCCTCTGAAACAGATCTAGGGCAGTATTCTAGGTCAGTATGCCGAGAGAAGCAGTACTGCAGAGGGCTGGGCAGCAGTGGCACCACTGCAATCTCACAGCTGCCAATGGGTGTTGCTATGGGCACAAATCCCAGAAAGGACACGAGATAGGAAACCAGCTCTTTCAGCACACTGACCTCAGTGGCAGGACAACCCATCCTGTCTTCTGGGATTTGCTCAAGCTGACTGTGAGGCATTAGATTCCCCCACAGACTCATTTTCCCAACCATGGCTGTAATACAAGTGTTATTTTGGAGGAAAACTTACATAATCACAGAGATACTGTGACAAACATGGACTTTTGTTCTTCAACTTGAAGAACAGTTGTAGCTGAGATTCTCTTCCCCATGAGCAGGAAACTGCATGTTAACTTCTATGAAGTACTGGGTTTTTTTAGCACATCAGTGCCAACAGCCCGGAGGGGGAACAAAGCTCCACTTTGATTACTTGAGCCCACCCCGATGAACCTCCTGCTCTCATCCTCAGCGGTTATCAGGCTCCTCTGTCCTACTCTAACACTAGTGGTGGGACTTGGCCATCTCCCTTCAGAACAGGCTGATGTTTTTGTAATCAAAACCAAGGCAAATCAAGTATTGCAGAAAGACAGCCGAGGTAACTGTAGTGTAACTGGCTGTTACATAGTTTTAGGATACATGGAGGGGAAAAAAAAAAGAGAAAACTAACAAAAAACTCCTAGCAACCAACACCCCCCACCCCCCACCCAAGATTTGCATTAGTATCTCAGTCCCAAAGGATGACAATGTGTTTCTTCAATTACCTCCCCCATACCCTTTTCTAAGCATGTGTTAAATAAGTTTGTCACGTTATGCTATATTTTAAACTCCAGATGACCGAACCAATTATGCTGCCATAAATATAACAGTCAAACTTAGCTAGGCAATCCCAAACTGTTTTTTTCCAAACTAAAAAATTTTAATTTACCCTAGGGATCAGGCTAGACATGCCAGAACAAATTACAAATATCTGTAGCCCAGAATAAACATACCAGCAACATCCAAACTAGCAATTACAAAATAATTAACTACTTCATTTTAAGGGACAAACATCAACTAGTATCTACAATGGTATCTATTACTGCCACAAGCCTTCAGTTAAGACAAGCCCAAATAAATGGTTCTAATGTCTAGAAGACACTACTCAACAGCACAATATGCATAGCACAGGAGTCGAAAGAGTGTTTGGTTTAGTTTATAAAAATATATCTGAACAGCTTTAATAGTTCAGGAAGGAAAATGAGGAATCCAAATCAATCGCAGGAGTGGCTGCTCATTCACTTAAATGGAGCCCGAAGTGTTTGCTTATCCAGAAATCCAGTGTTTGAACAGCTAGTCAAAAACATGAGTCTCTAAAATCACTATTTTTTTCATTCATCTGATGGACCTGCAACAAAGCATCATTCTTAGTTACTATACCTGGAACAAACAAAAGGCATGGTCACTACCAGTGGAATTCATGTCCACAGTCAAAGCAGCCTATGTGAAATCAAATACTGAAAGTAGCAAAGGAATAAAGCATTTAATATTTTTTAATTAGTTTACCAGTATTTTTTGCTATAACAACTATTGCTTACATATACGTCATGTCTGTGGCTACAGTTTTTCACCCAGCTGCGTTACTTTTGGACAAACCTCAAACATTCTGGGAGTTTGCCAACTACTTTAAAGTAAAAAACATAAACATGAGGACATCATAGACAAAACAAGTAATTTTGCTTCCTAATTTCCAGCTTTGGCATATTTGCCAGTCTCTCCATTTAATTTTGATACCACACGCGGGACCAATCTTCCAAGTCTGGAGACCTAAGTGAAAGATAGAAAGTTAGCCTACACATAAATAAAGAGAAGTTTGAAAGTTACTTGCTTATACCTTTCGACAGAAACATGACTGGATTACATACTTTGTATTTCACGGAGTATAAACAATAGGCATTAAATATAAGAATGCAGATGTACATCTCCTCACCCTTGTGCTTGAAGATTCGAGCCTGAATACAGTACATGGGCCATTCCCTCTAAAAGGTCCAACTGTATCATCCACTCGCTCTCTGCACACTCGACATTGCAGCCACTGGTGCTCACCTGTCACAGAAGCAAAGCTCCCATAAAATGCAACTTAAAAAGCTTCTTTTAATTCTTCCTTGCTAAATTGACCAGGGTATTAACGGCAAGTTCCTACTTCAAATACCTTACATACCCTGTAGTTACTAGTAAACTAAGGTGTAGCTATTGAGGTAACAATCCATTTAATGCTCTCAGTACCAAAGAAATGGGGAATTCCTCACTTAATAACTACCTTATTCATGAAACACAAAGTTCCTCCACTGCATAACAAAGGACCAAGAAATCAAACAAGGATAGAAACCTGAACTATTGCACTGTATCATTCTTCTTAGGTCTCAAAATTCCCCAACTTCCCCGAGAAAACAGACAGAAATTTGAGAACACCATTAAGAGCCACTAATAAGCATCATAGTTGCTTAAAAATAGGCAACTGTGATGTATCCTGTAAACCACACACTTCATTATACCCACTATACATCTCCATTATAGCAAGACCTACACAAACACCTATCAAACATACCTTCAGCAACAGTCAAGAGATAAAAACTGGGAGGTACAAAGCAGAGTTCAACAAGTGGAAGACCAGTCTGTGCAATTAATATTAACAATTAACAAAGGAACAAAAGCAGACATTGCCTATTCAAAACTCAAAAGTACAAGGAAGTACAAAGGGACTTCACTTCTTAAAATTTATTAAAGGCTTCTGCAAACAGCAATGAGGATAAGCATATTAACTCAAGCCTCAGAAATCACTGCACACACAGAACAATCTGTTACAAAACTAGAAATACAGAGCAGCAAATGTTTATCTGCAACATAAACATTAAGTAACTGCCTAGAACAAAAGATTTATTTTTTAAACAGCTTGACAACACCTCTGTGATCTATTATTTTATTAAGGATGTCTCGTGCTGTTAAGGACAGGGTTGCATGCATGTTTTCCACTTACCACTCTGGCTTTCTGATGGCAAATTTTCCCTATTCTAGAGTCCAGTACTTTTTACTTCTTAAGTTTGTTGACCCTTGTTCCCTTCTGTACGCACTTCTAATCCCATAACGTTATCCCCAAGATGTTTTGAGCATAAATTTTGGTGTGAAAAGTGTGAGAAAAGGACCAATATATGTGTTTCATATGCTAAGCATCAATAAAGCTGAAGATATCTGCCTCATACTCCACTGCAAAGCTGCTCAGCTCAGGTGACTGGTGAAATTCAAATTTTTCCAAGTTACTTTCAAAATTGTCTTCATATCAAGGAAAAGTTCTATTTTCTTTTTTTCGCTTCTAAAGAGTAAGCAAGACATCCAAATGCACCAAAACTAGATATTAAGAAATGGTAGCATTTATACAGTTTCCAATTGAGGATAACAAGCATTTTTACAAACATTTGGGCAATCACGTGGTATGTTCCCTTGAATGAGATTAAGTACTCTTCTCTCCACACAGAAAACCAGCAAAATTTAACTTTCTATTCTGTTCTTCATAAGAAAGTTTTCCTCAACCATCCATTGGTTTCCAGCAACCCATTATTGGTTGGTTTGTGTTTTTGAAAAAGGTACATGCACAGCATTCTAGATGCATAACTTTCTTGTTCCTTTTTCCTCAGCTATAAAATTTAAGTTTCAATTCCAAGTTCGATGACTTATGTAACTAAATTTTAACTGCCACAGTGCATTTAATTTGCATATTCCAGACGACAAGAAAAATGTATGGTTACTCCAATTTTAATAAATTATACATCCTCAGAAAGATAGATTTTAATCTGTATTAAATATTATTACCCCAAACAAAGCCTGGGGCTCTCATCCACTTTCTGTAGGTCACATCTTATCAAGAAAAGCACATTCATTCCTAGAAGTGACCTTCGCTCAGGATAAAAAGCTTGTGAGCAGCTATTCTTTATGCTGACAGATTCGTAGAAAAGAAAAATTTATATTCATATAGCAAGTTTATTCATAATTTACTACACTATGAGGAGGATAGCAGGTTACTTACTACATTTGCTTTTTACAAAACCAGATACAATGACTTCCCCAGTGTATTAAACCACCTGTAAGCTGATTTGTTATGAAAGACTTTTAAAATCTTTTTAATTTATTAAACTACTTGTTACAAGAAATTCAAGTTATTCCTGGAGGTGAATGAGATTGCATGAACTGGTTTCCAATTTTTTTTTTAGATTTCTGGATAATCTCCAGATTTTCAAGTTAGACAACATGATCAGCAAGCATCTTATCTAAAGTACCATCTACACATCTGAGTAATGAAACTGCCTTTCAGTTCTCCATTAGTCCTTGGCTTCTCTATCATTTCATATTGTCCCACTAATAAATCTGTAAACAACCATTTTAACTTGATTTCTGACCCAGAACAGATTAGATTCACTAATCTAGCCTGCTTCAGTTTTAGCTGTGACATTAGAATTGAACACTACTCTTTCTGAAGGCAAATCACCATTTCAATGGATGTGTTTTCCACATTTTTCCTGTCTGTTTTCAAAAGAGCTGAAGAACCCTATTTGCTTTAAATTCCTCTTTTGAATACGATATGCTGTCACTAAACTGCCAAAATCTGATAATATCATTCTCCCAGCCTCCAAATAAGGAATCTGTTAAGTCAGAAAAGTATATGAATAAGTTGTTTTTTTCTTAATATAACTGACTAGCGCAAGTTAATGTATCTGTTTTCTGCCTGGCTCTACTGGTCTGAGACTCTGGTAGTAGTACTTAACTGTGTTTTTATTAATGCGAACAGCAGTAAGCCACCACCATGTTGGGCCATATCAGCTTACTTGTACAGCCTTCCACTACGTCATGGATGAAAGCATGTAGTAACACTGACTGCAGCATTGTTCCCTTGAGATATCAACTTATTGACTTCACATCCAGAGGAACTCTGTGTTTATACAATACAATCAGTTTTTAAATTCATTAGACGTAAAATCCATGGTCACTTTCTTCAAGTTTTTCAAGGCAGATCTTAACCTTTTATTATTCGAACAACCCACTGAATTCCATGTAATCACCTTTTAAAACCTTCTTCTGCATACTTTGGTATTTTTCATTAGACTGATTCCTAATTTTACAACTATTATTCTAACAAAAAACAGTAACTTCATTATTAATTTCATAAAATATCCTCTAGGTGAAAAACTGAGGTTCAGCTCTGGGATATTACAAGAAAAAAAATTTATGTTTTAACCAAAACTTAACTTACCAAAACTTTAACCTACCAAATTTGAAAAAAAAAAAAAATAATATATAAATAAATCCAAAATCAGAAATAACTGTATGCATGTTGTTACAGTTTTCCTACTGAAGCAGTTTGTAGAATATCGTATTTTAACATTTCTGAAAAAAACATTAATTACGTTTTACCTTCTGGTAGCATAATCTTTCAAATACACTTTTAACACATATTATGCTATCCTTAAACAGAAAAGGAAAACCGCAAAATAACGGTAGCGTATTCCTTTGCTTACCATCTGTACCAGGCTTTGAGTGTCAAGGATGAAATACATTTTAAAATATAATGCTACCAGTAAAGCATTCTTTGCCTTAGTTTCCTTTTGTGGTTACTTTTGTCATCATCTTTACAAACTTTTAAACAGAAGTGCTTGTGGGACATTCAAAGGAGATGGATACATCACATCGGTGACACTAAGAGAGGTGGTAGAGCTGAGGTCAAACTAGAGGCTAAAGAGAAGAGGGAAAAGGTTACAAATGAGAAGAATGGAGGTAGGAAACGTAAGTGAGACAGGTTCCTTCTTCCTCCTCCTTTTGAAGTCCTAGACTTTTTATATCTGGCTTCTGAGTGGATATAAGGAAAAACTTTGTCACCGTGAGGCAGCCCAGCAGTGCAAAAGGTTGCTCAGCAAGGTTGTGCAGTCTCCCTAACTATAAGTTTTCAAGGTTACCAACTGGATAAAGTGCTGAGTAACCTGGTCTCATCTCACAACTGACCCTGATTCAAGCAGAAAGTTGGACTAGAGACTTTCTGAGGTCCCTTCCACCCTGCATAGGCTGTGATTTATTCTGAGTTCTCAAGCTGAGTTTGTGACTAGAGTTCAGAACCATGCATGAAAAGAAAGGATTAAAAAAACCCAAAACTATCAAGTAAATTCTGAAAAGCCCTTTTACTATGTTTTTCAGTCTTCCTGCCAGTTGTCATGTTCAGAAGCAACATTAGGGGTAATCTGTTTGATCTTCAAAAGGAGGAAGAAAAATTATTATTCAGTATTCCCATGAAATTCTGTTTCCTTTAAAAGCTATGTAATTGTACATTTTGTACCCAGCTCAGATGAGACTACAGTGAATACAACTTCTATTTAAATGAAGACAGCCTTGTCTAAATAAAGCCTGAAGCTCTTGTGTTCTTCAGAACAGAATCCTTTGCCTGAGCCCTGCTCTCAGAGAAAGGGGGATTTCTTACGAACCACTAGAATTAACAGCACTCCCACATCTTGCTCAACTACATCTACCTGGGTTGTAGACCCTACTGTTGGTGGCAGTATTTGTATCCAAAACGACAAGGATGTAACAGTCTAACTACTGAAGGCTACCTAGGAAATCATAGAGATATGCCCACACAACCCCCCACCAAAGTAAAATCAAAATATAAATGGTAGAAAGGTATTCTGTGTAAAAAAAAAGTTCAAGATAAAATAGAAGCTATTTGGATCTGCACATTCCTGCACATACTGCAACAAAAAATAGACATACGTTACACATATCAAAGTAGGAAGACATAATTAAAAGTTACGCATTTACAGTGAAAGAATAAATGATGACAACTACATTTGTCATCTGAAACACAGTAGGATAGACTGCAGGTAAAAAGCAAATAATGAGTGGCTCCAGAAAATCTTTAAGTTGCATTTACAGATAAAGATAAGTAGAATTTTCTAGAAAGTGTGGGTATGCTCTGCCTTAGCACAAAACCAGCATAAGCACAACCTTGTTGTGGCAAAAATAGCCCCTAAGCTATTTTATTAGAGCAAGCTATTAAAAAGCAGGCAGGTGGATAAAATCATTGCTGTATTAAAAGTGGAAGACTGAATGACAAACTCCAACAAGCAGCATGCAACAGAGCTAAAACCAGACATCTGGACCCCAGATTTCAGCTTTGCATGACAACCAAACAGAAGCACCTTTCACCTCATTGTATTATAGTTAAAAGTGCACTCTCTCCTGCAAGACTAAAAATTAAAAAGTAACAAAAGAAGAAACTGCATCTATTACCTTAAGGGGAGGATGGGAGAAAACGCATGAAAAGAACATCTATCCCTTAAAAACCATCAACAGATCCAAAATATCAAACATATACAATGAGCAGAAGGCAGAAGGTCCTTCACTTTTGCTTTTATCAGATACATGTAAATATTTGTATCATTTTGGCAACGGCTGAGTCTGGGAAGTTGAGAGATTAAGGCAACAAACCCATTCACTAGGAGACTGACAAAAAATAGGCCCATTAAGTAATAAATTTCATTCAAGTTTAACTTTTAAAAAAAACCCACAAACATAAAAAAAAAAGAAAAACCACCCAAAACCCCAACAACCCCCACCACCACCATCACACAATTGTCAGGTTGTAGCTATGAAAAGGTAGGAACAAAAAAAACCACAGGATGGTAACAAGATGTTTCCCACAGAGCTGGACACCGAGGAGCTGAACCTTTTTGTTAGCATACAAAGAACTGTACATTTTGAAATCTCTGCTAATACAGTTCTACAAAGACTAAGTTGTTACACAGCCCAGCAGTCAAGTCGGGGGGGGGGGGAGCAAGTCTTGCTTTCTCTTCTACCCAAATTACTCTTCCGTGAAAAATTAACATTCTAGGTCTGCATTTTAAGTGAACAACAGTTAGAAATAAAAGCTATCTATTGGATCATTAGTGAATTCCTCTACCAATGCAAAATTACATCTTGCAGTACACAACAGTGTTCTATTCGGTCTAGTTAAGATATCAGTCAATAGCACTTTCCAGGGATGATTGATCACATATATCCCACTGGAAAGAGCTGTGCTGTTTAGTCCAAATATTCTGTATTTAATTTCTAGCCACCAGTGGCAGGGAAAAACTCTCATCAGAGAGTTTTGTTCTTTGTAGCACCTTAGATGTTTCTTTTTGCTTCATGCTCTCAGCCATCTTCCAGAGACCTCCACAGTCCCTCAGGTGAAATTCTCTCTCCCCAGTTTTTTTCTCTCACACAAGGTATCTTGAGAGAGGGCTGATAAAAGCTCCACAGCTCATGCAGCACTTTCCACTACAGCACCTCTAGCCGATATTGATTCAATACGGACCATTCAAAGCACAAGACTATTCTAGAGGCCATCATTTCACAAGACTCGGGAGTCTTGGAGAGGCTGGTAAGACTACTTATAAGTAATTATGGGGAGACAAATAGGATGAGAAACTGAAATAGCTCAGGAGCCCTCAGAAACAAGAAAGAAGAGACTAGGTGACAAAATACAATAAGGTTTACAGACAGAGTTCATAACAAATCCTGAAAAGGCTCGTGTAGAGTAAATACAGCTCAGCTAAATTCTACTTAAACCTTCTCCATAGCTTCAACTCCAAGGCTTTCATTATGTGTTAATCAAAACTTATGTGGCTGTGCCAGGTTTTCACCAGACTGTTCTTCACCATAAATCAAAGGTATCTGTCAACCCACAAGCTCCAGACCCACAGCAGACTCTGCCTTCAACCCATTTGATGGGGAAAGTGAGCCTCAATTTTAACTTGCATTTTTAGTGCTATAACATCACTTCTTTCAACTGAACATTTATTGCAGGCCCACACACATCAGTGTGTTGTGAGCAAGTGTTTACTTCAGTTGGGTGCTTGGTGGTACCTCCTGAGCAAATGGATTTCAGAGATGACTGCCACAGTACAAACTCCCTGCAGTGTCTAGTGCATAGCAGAACTGTAAAAAATAAAGCAGACAACGAAAACACAAATTGTTGACTTGCTCAAAAAGAACCCGTGCCCTTGGGATCAATGTGAGGCATAAGCAGAGTAATAGAGACTTGTCCCATTCCTATCTTACGTTAAAACAATAAACCTAATTCACTAAGATTAATCTTCAGAATAAAACCATGCAGTTTAAACAAGATATGCAAACTACCTGGGAATATGCAAATTGATCCATTATGGAATTTGCATAAAATCTGAAGGAGAAAAGCTATGAAACATTTAGCACTTATGCTTTAATCCTCGTGCTGTCTCCCCTGGCAGGCAGAGAGAAGACCCTCTCCAAATCATCACAAAGCTCAGCATTATTAACAGCCACCTGCCTTAGAGACACTTCTGTGGAGAGGGTTTCCATAGCTAACATTAATATCTATGCAGCAAATCTTTTTTATTTCATTTTTCTAGTGCAGTAAACCCCAATGCCTCAATTACGATTGCTTCACAATATTGCAAGTCTTACATTCCCAGACATTATCTCATAGAAAAGAAATAAAAAAGGAAAGACAAGAGAGTAGAGTGTAGGAGAGGAAAGAGATTACTTACTGCAGTTACATATTTCTGTGTGCTGTTACAGCGTTTAGCTGAGTGGAACCTGCATCTTTAACTGCTAATATAACACCAATACTGAAAGTCATAAAAGCACTACTGTTCCTCTTGGTCCTGTCTGAACAACCACCAAAAGCAAAACACGTTTCTAGTATCAGAGACATTTATTTTTGGACTACCTAGTGTACCTGGCCCAAACTAAAAAGAAAAAGTGTTCTTACCTCTAACTTTAGTTCCTCACATGGACACACCTGATGGAAAAAGTTTTCCCTGAGAAGGAACATAAAGTCTACCAAAAAAATTCCCTAACATGGTAAGTCAATGAAAAATAAATCAGTGTTTCTCCGAATAGAGAATCCCTTTCTATCTCCATGAGATTAAAACTTCAGTAACACAGCTTTCTTCAATGTTTAGGGGAGTGTGTGTGTCTAAGAAATGCTGTGTTTTCAGCCATTAAACATATTTGGATTAAGTAAGCTCTCTGCATTCCCAGGGAGCTTTCCCATGTCAGAGAAGCCTAGCACAAAGGCTTGTACTACAGAGAGTATTTACTTGTGCATAATGAAATAACATTTTCAGTTATTTAAATCTCCAGCAAACAGAAATGGATAGAGACTCGCACAATACCTAGGAAAACAATAAAGAGATAAATTGGCATAGCATTTTTTAAAAAATGCATTGATTAGTAAGATCTAAATACGAAAATCTTTAGTTCATATTAAAAAATTAAGTAGAAGCATTCAACTGAAGGATCAGAGGACACGATTTAAAAACTGTGGCCCATATTGCTCAATGCCTATGCTTCTAATTTGAAAATAATGAAACGTAAATAGCATTCTTTCTAGTAAACATTAGCTTGTTTCCTGCAGTTGAAGAATGGAAATCAAAATTAGTATGGGAAATCTAGTACTGAAATATAAGGCTGCCAGTTTATTTCTCAAAGTATTGAACAAATCTTTAAGACCTCAAGTACTTTTCTGATTTGATAAATGGGCCTTGGACACTGCACATACATTTGATTTTGCTGAATGTGAAATTTCTCAGGGAAGACGCGGCAAATACAGTCAATAACTCAGTGCGAGAAGTGATCTGCACAACTGAACTCTGTCCCACTTTCCAGCTGAATTAGGTTAGCTCAGCTGTCAGCCAAACAACCAGGCCCTTTCAGGGAGACTGCCTGGCACACAAAGTGGTCCTCACCTGTCTTCAGCATGTAACAGCCAAGCCAAAATTCCGTAATTTAAAGAAATTACTTATATAAAAATAATATTTAACACTATGGCTGATAGTGGTACCATTTTATGAAATACTTGAAAAGCATTTTTAAGCATCCTCCTAACGAACAGTAATAACACGTAATGCTAATGAGAAAGAGTTGCACAAAACGCATTTAGTATTTAAAACATCATTTAAATGAATAGGTTTCAGACACAAATAGAGTAATTTATTTCAAAATCTATAAATCCAGTTGTATTAGCAGAAAGCTTTTATTATAGTAGAAAGTTGTAGACTCTCGGAATGCTGATGAAGTGTTTGTTACGCACCACAAGGTACTGGCGATGCCAAGCAGGTACAGCATTACCTACAGGTTGTATCAGCGTTACTGCACTGTCTTCAATCAATCTTCAAATCTCACCACAATTTACAATTCTGCTCACAAACAAACCAAGCTGCATCTGTTTAGATCAATCTCTAAAGGCAGGAATAAGACATGAAGTACTTCATGTTGCATAACATTTGAGTCTTTCTAATAAGAGAAATCAGTTTACTAATCCTAGGAAAATGGAAACAGCTGCAGTATAGACAGCATGTCTCTCCTATTTCCTACTACATAGTAGAGCCCTATGGAAGATTTTAGTCAATACAGTGCTGTTTCAGACCCTGAATAGCTGGAAAAAAAATCACCTGGGTTAAGCATAATCATTCATTTCAAATCCCATCCTTCAATGCAGAAACATATAAGCTTAAAGATAACTAATTAGTGCTACAGTAGGTTTGACAGGCTTTAGGCAGTCACCTCTCTATTTAAGAATCTAAATAATTGCATATACCTTCTTTTCAACAGTGCTTGGCATAGGAAAGATAAAACTGGCAAACTATCTGATCCAAGCAGAAAGCTAAAAATATTTGCTCCACCATTTTGTAATATCAGATGCACATAGCATGAATCTTACTATTCGCAATTATCTATTCCACATCACCACTAGAGTTTTGACCATGAGCAGCGTATAGCATTCATAAAGTGTTCTCAAAGTGAAAGACATTACATAAATAATAAAGCTTGCCTGGGCATAATATCACAATTCATGGCATATTTAATAATTTAAAGGATTTGATACATCAAGAGTAAAAATAACACAGCAGTTTATTTTCAAGTAACAAATTAACAGAAATATTTGACAATAGTTTATAAGCAAGGCTTATGGAGCTCACACACACACTCTAACCATCTCTCAGTTTCATATCCATCATTCACAAACTATGGTCTGCGTACCAGTGGTGGAACAGGAGATCATAAATAGTGGTGTTCCCAAATCAGTGTCACAAAAAAAGATTTTCATTAGTCAGTGAGAAATTCTGAGGGCTGATATAGTAGTTTATCACTGGAAACACTTTTGATAACAGTTAATCTACATGCTGTTCCACCTGCTTATGCACTTATTTCCATATCTTTCCTTATGCTACACATCAAGATTTTCAACAAAGAATGGGACATCTAAAGGGAGTTCTGATTTCCACTAGGTGCTGATCTATCAGGCTTTAATAGTTAGCCTTTTCTTTACAAGTTTCAAAGCAGCACTCAAAATTCTCTGATCAGTCTTGAAAACCTTGAGAATTTTTTAAAATAAATGTACCCATTACAATTTGTAATTACTACATAGTCAAACAGCAGAAGACAAATATGTATAGAGCAAACTAAACATGTTATTGGAAACTGTTAAAATAGTAATTTTTTTAATGTTTTTACATGTTTATTGTAACAGTAAGTTTTGAGTGAATTACTACTGATGTTTTCAAAAGCACAGGTACGCATCAATACAATCATTGTCTTCCTTCATAGAGACATGTCCCTACAAAAACCTCCTTTTGTGATTTCCCAGTGTCTAATCTGTAAAGAATGGTGATGCACTCCCTCCAGCCACCAGACCAAAAACTCAGAGCCCACCAGTACACCTGCAGCAGTAGAGGCTGGGGGCTACCTGCTTTGAAAATAGCTTTCCAGAAAAGAACCTGAGCGTTCTAGTGAACACCAAGTTGAACATGAGTCAGCAACGTGCCCTAGATGCAAAGACCACCAACAGCATCCTCAACTGCATTAGGAAGAGCACTGCCAGCAGGTTAAGGGAGGTGAGGCACATCTGGAGTGCCAGGGCCAGCATGAGGAGAGAGGAGAGAAGAGAGATTTTAGCTGGAAGGGACCTACAATGACCATCTAGTCCAACTGCTGCTGGGCTTCTCCAGAGAGATATGGACCTACTGGAGTGAATCCAGCAGAGGGCCATGAAGATAAAGGGCTTGGAGCACCTGAGAGAGCTGGGACTGTCTAGCCTGGAGAAGGGAACAGAGGGGGATGTTATCAATGCGTAGAAATACCCAGTTTTGCAGTAGTGCATAAAGACAATGGAGCCAGACTATTCTCAGTGGTTCCCAGTGACAGGCAATGGGCACAAACTGAAATACATATGGAAACACTTCACTGTGAAACTGGCTAAACACTGGAACACCTGCTCAGAGAGGTTCATGTAGTCTCCATGCTTGGAAACGCTCAGAACCCAGCGGGCCACAGCCCTGAGCAACATGCTATAGTTGACCCTGCTTCAAGCAGAGGGATTGGACTAGTCGATCTCCAGAGGTGTCTTGTAGCCTCTGCTTTTCTGTGATTCTGTGATCTTTGATGAAAGCACAACTAGAAGTCAGAAAGCTTTACGCTTCTGTACAGATGGGCTCCTTTTACCAAATTCTACACCCATTCAAAAACTGATAGAAAACCAGATAAACATGAGTGACTGCTGTGAAAGGAATGAATAATACACATTGAAAGGAAATGGCAGGCCAAAATTTCATTTAATCACAGCATAATAAGAATCCAGGTCAAAGCTACAGCATTCCCAGCATAGTGCCTCCTAAGGATACCATTCTTTTGATCCAGTCAGAGACCTAGCCATGGAAAGACAATCTCTGTCTATTGACATAAGGTGTATTAACCTTAAGTACTAACCACAACAGAATGTACAGCTATCATGGGTACAAGATAGGAATAAACCCAACTTTTAATAAAGGATACTTTTGAGACAAACAAAACAGCTGCCCAGTCTCGATTTTGGTTATCAGGAATGTTTCTTGACTGAATGAACCACATGATTAACTAACCCACAGAATAAGCAGGCATTCAGCTACACTGTAGCAAAAGAAGCAAGACAGTCTTGCAAGATCTCTTCTTTTGTCCTGAAGAGGCATGATATCTGAAGCATAAGTTGGAAGGATGCTTTTCAAGGGATGGCCACTACCGGGCACACTAATCAGTGCTCCTGGTTCTGGTGATGATACCACTAACCTACATTCTCTCCTTTCCCTACTCCTTTTGTACAGTTACACTTGGTCAGCAGTGTTGCTCTTCTGCTAAGCATTTCAAAAGGACAGAAAGCCAAGTCAGAAATATCAAGGGAATGTTCCTGCTGACTGTGGACATGTTATCTTGGAGGCTTTCCCAAACCTACTACACTTTAAGCATCCACCCTATTGTTTTGAGAAGCTTTTCACAGAAAGCTGTATTTTTTCTCTCTTACTACATTAAGGCAGAAAGGCAAAGGAGAACAAAAGCAAGTAATTTGAATAAGTAACCAGAAGTTGCTGGGAGATTAGTAATTTTTTATGCAAGTTAACTTCAAAACCATTTGTTAATGCATCCATTACTGCAGTGTGATGCACCTGCATTTTGAAATGGTCTTTTTAGCACCAGCCTCCACCGCCTAGTAATGTGAGTGACAGCAATTCTTATTCAACTTAAGACATTAGATGCTCCCTAAACAGCTAATGACATTTATGTAGTTTCCAGAATTCTTGAAGATCTTCCTAACAGTAAAAAAGGTTGCTTGTCTTACATGAACCTCTTAATGATGAGTCCAATTTAAAGCAATCAGATTTAACAATCAGTGAATTCTGAGAACAAAGCATATATGCTTTCAGACAGTGTTAAAGACTACTACCATACTGAAAATGAGCATACTGTAAGACTCCTGTACCCCCTTTACATACATATTTGACAAATATTAAAATAGCATCAGGTATCCTACAAACATTTCTATACAATCATTATAAGCTTTTATAAAATACAAGAGCAAAACATTTCAGCCATGGCCTAAATACTATACATTCCTTCTGTTTTCTCAAACTGGTAGCCATTTGAATTCCTTCAACATTTAAGTCATCTGCAAAAAGAAACACAACATTTAAGAAAAAAAAAAAACTTCTGTTGCAACACTGGTTAAAACAATGTTGTGTTCTCTTACCTTCCTTTATCCAAATTCCTGTTGAGAGTTGAAGAGGGTAAGGTTTACATATGAAGATGCCACAGCTTAAAAGAGCAATTTTTTCATCTCTTGCCTACACCTTACTGCTTATTCATCCATACCAAAAGGCAGCTGGCACTGTGATCAACTGTCTCTGGCCAGACAGGTACATAGGAATCACTCCCTTCACAGCTAGTAGTATTATTACCTTAACCTTTCACAACAGCTCACCAAGACTTAATGGAAGAGGCTCCCTGCTCCCTCCTAATAATCAATTCCTGTTCATCAACTCTATATCAGAAATTTCAGTAAATTCCTCTAACTTCCTGTTTCAGAGTGCAAAAAGAAGGTAGTATTTTATCAGAATCAAAGAAAAATTCTTGTATGCAAGAGTTGGAAAATGCTCAAAACTCCATTATATTAAATACCACACATAACCTAGCTGATAATACATTAGAAAGTAATTGGAATTTTCAAATGCAAAACAATAGTAATCTTTTGATACAAGGAGGAAGTGGAAGTATCAGCTACAACTCTCTTGGTAGCAGTCATTAAATTCTGTGCCTAAATATTTCAGACTGTTTGCATTCTTATTGCTGAGGGTTCATTAAAAAAAAAAATCACAGAAAAAAACTGCAAGATTTCTAGGGGCCTGAAACTAAACTTGTCAACAGGTTGCACAAACAACTGAGCTACAATTCAGTTAAATGGATTTTTCAGCTCATTTCTTGTCATTTGGGATTTTGAATCATGGGAAGATAGGATAGATTTTTGTATACATAGGACAAGAGAGGAGTTGGTCAGAAGAGATAGCATACTTTTAAAAACCAGCAAACAGCATTTAATTTTTGCTATCCCCTAAATTGTCAGGGAAGATTTCACAAAAATCTGCATGAATGCTATAGACATCATGACCATAACTTTAATTAAGTACCAGAAAAGGGTATAAAGGGTAAAAAGACTTGCACATGTTTTGCAGTGCTATTCTCCCATTCATTTTTTCCACATCAATCAATTGCTGTCCTTTTCAACAGAACACTGAACTAGTTCAAACATCCCATTCACTTACTACTCAATAGAAATAACATACTCCATAGTTCACTACCATTGATCTGTTGTAGATTAAATTAACAGTCATCATGCAATTAATGGAAAAACTGATATATTAACACTGGAGCAGAGAGCAATGATGGCTTCCAAATGGACCTTTGATATCAACCAACAGTTCTAGGAAGTAATTTGTTGTAGGATTAGTGTGCCTTCAATGGCCTTGAGAGCCAGCAGTGCAGTTTTATATGAGAGATGCTTTACAAGCAGCAGAGAGCTTTGTTTATATTAATAATTTACTTCTACCATATTACAGTATGTGATGCTTTCAAGTCATGTTTGAAACAAAAAGCATCCAAGTTTGCCATTCCGAGAACTAAACCAAGAGCAGCAAGTTGCTTTTGCATAATTCTGCTGAGTTCTCATTTTGATTTATCTATTCTGCACAGAAATATGTAAAGCAGAGTATGCACTTCACATCTTTGATCTTCTCTCATCAGTGTTAATTACTCCCATGTGCTGGCAGTGAGAGCGGCTGCGGCAATTAAATGATCATGACAGCAGTGGTAGCAGCTGTGGTCATGGCAGCAATCTCCTTTTCTTATTTTCAACCTCTCCTTCCAGAAAGGAGCCAGGTAATGGGAGGGAAAAGCCCTTTACTCCCATTTCAAACAGGAGGTTGATGATCCCGTTCTTATTGCTTTTTGCCCCCAGAGGATTCCACAGTAAGGATGGCTCCAGACCCTATCCTATAAAATGAAAAGCTCTACTGGGAAGGCAAAATGGGACACAATCCACAGAGCCATAGAGTAAACACATACAAAATAGAAGAGGTAGTGAATACATGCAAACAAATGGAAGGGGAGGGAAAATGAGGGCAATGGAGTCAAAGAATTTTTGGTGGGTGTGGTTTGTTGTGTTGTTTTTATTGAAGAAAAACAAGAATCCACAAGTATAACAAAAAGGGACCCTGAGTACTCCTGACAGCAACCACCAGTTTCTGAAGAAATGCTGTGAGCTATTGCAAACTTCCTAAGCATATCCTACCCAGAGGCCAGGTTAATATTAGAGACCCATCACCGGCCATGTGGTTACTGCGAGCCTCCTTTTCAAGTTTCCTCCTCCATCCATAGAAGTCTGGCTCAGCTGACAAAAAATCTGTAGCGTTTTGGAGTGTCAAATATTAGGCAAACGCAAAAGTGCCACTGAGTCCTGGGAGAGAGAAGGGGCTCACTTGAGGAGGATGTGTACTTTACAGGACAAGATCCCCACAGCACCTGAATTTGTAGCCTCAGGTATGAACTGATGTACCCCAGGGACAACAGAGCATCCTCTCTTTTCCTACTGACCATGATCAGACTGGTTGGGGAGCAAAGGCATCCTGATTACCTCCTGCCTTTACTCCACAATTCCAGGAACCTTTCAATCCATAATCCACCTTTACCCACAAACTATACTATTAAAATTAGTAACCCAAGTGAGAAATACCAAATTATTAAACATTCACACCTCAGGCAAAGAAAAGATGTAGATCACTTTATGGAAAGCAATTCTAAAAATAGGAGATGAGAAGACCATTGGAAAGTATGTCTATTATGCTCAATTACAATCAATGGATGATTTCCACAAACTAAATTTATGATGAGTATCTAAGTATTACTTGGATGATTACTGTATTTCAGATGCTACTTCAGTTTCTTTAAAGCAATAAATGACTTCAGGTTTAAGGGAGGTTGTTGGGGGTTTTTTTGAGGGTTTTTTTGTTTGGTTGGTTGGGTTTTTTTAACGTTTAGTTTAGCTACAGAAGAGTATCCAGTCTTTACAGCTGCTATATATTACTGGAAGCGTACTCTAGCATTCAACAATATAATGTCTTCTACCACAGCAAGAAGTACCCAAGAGGAAGAAAGAAGCCTGTCCTCAAGTCTGACTAGAGAGCATGGGGAACTGTAAGAACTCAGCTGACTTCAGCTTAACTGAAGTGAATTACTTGTTGAAATGATTCACAGATCGTATAACAGCAGTATCAGTTCTCTGCAACTGATCTCACTTCTGATCTCTGTATCAATTGCTTAGTGTCCAAAGACTGAAAAATTAATGGAATTAGATTTTCTTTGTTTTCCTCAAGGATTTCAGGGGTTTTCAGCCTGATGCTAAAGGAATCCCCTATCTACACTGCTCTGCAAATCCATATTGACTGAAAAGCCTCCTAAGGCTGACGGCTCTCTACCAGCTATAATGAGGACAGGAATGCTGAGCATTACTTTTTTAATAATGCAGTAGGAAGGGCAGCAAGTACACCTTTTACCATATTTCCATTTTCTCTACTTGTTTATGTTACAGGCATATTTTAAAATATCTTGCAGAATATAGTAATTAGGTGATATTTATGGATATTTTCCACATGGAACTTGCAGGGCTATACCAGATTTTTTTTTCCCCCCTTTAAAGTACTGAGTGAGGACTAAAAACATCAAGAAAGTTTTGCTTCCAGCTATTTAACTGCAAGCAGAAAAGTGAAACAATCACACCCAGTATGAGAAAGATTTTATATAAGTATACATACACACAAAGAGCAAAGTGGAATCAAAGTAGAAGTAAACACATTAATACTGAGTTCACAGCTTACATATCTTACAATATATTGAAATGTGTGTAACCAATCTCTAAGTGCTGAACTACCATTATTGGAATATTCCTTCAGAAGTGATTATTCCCTAAACACTCTAGTTAGAAGGTAAAGTAAATTTCAAGGATTTTATTCTACACCTCTAGGCTCATGACCAATAAAAAGTGGCAAAGTAGTTCATGTTAATGGATTCTTAATTAGTCTGGGATGCACAAAAGAAATTTAACATGAGTAACTTCTAATTCTAAACTTTAAAACACCAGAGAGCTTCTCAAACACAACTGCAGCAATGTCTGTTCCAGTGTCACAGTAAATATGAAAGCTGGAGATTGAAAGTTGTAACTGTGGAGTTCTTTCTTCTGCAGAAAAGGAAAACTAACTTCAGAAAGCAGAACACAGGCCCCATTTTATAAGCCAATGGTAAAAATAAAACCATTTATTTTGCAAGTATTTGCAACAAATGAAATTATATTAAATCAGATTTATACATTTATTGATGTTTAAAAATATATAGAAAGATGAACCAAAAAACATCCCTTAAATTTGTCCAGAAAAAGGATCCACCCGTAGTAAACGGAAAACAGTAGGTCCCATTATTGCCCCATAAGCCAGCCAAATACAAGCACCAAGTGTCTGAATATGACTGCAGCCACGTGCTGCAGAGTAAACCAAAACTGACCTGCTTCTCATTGCAGCAGACCAGAGGCAGAAGTACTATCCCATGCCATGTTTCAGCCTGGGAGAGATGGGAGCATGTTCTCATACCTATTCATTTGATGACTTGCGGTCATCTGAGCATGTTCTAACATAAGAATTTGAAATAAAAGTTTACAATAGTATATAAGCATATCCATGACAAATTTTGGTACACCAAAACATCACCCAAAAATAAGCCTCCTCCACAAACTGTACCATAGTCTTGAGAAGGGTACATGCCCTGCTACAAATCTGAACTGTAGCAATCTTTAACACTCTCTTGTGCTAAGGGAAGATCTTCCATGGTATGTAAGAGCTCATGCTTGCTACCGTGACCCCAGCTTTAGCCTCCATCATGACCAAAACAGAGTAGTATTATACCTAGCTACACTGTCTTTGAGATCAGTGACTACTAATGACTAAAGGGAGGTCTTGTTTGGATGCAGGGATCCAAGCTCATCAGTTTTGCCACATGCAGTCTGGCTCAGAGACATGGGAGAACGAAGCAACATTTCTTCTCTAGGAATGAGACAAGAAAGAATGTAAGTCAGCAAGATGCAGGACATTTTCTTGGTAAGCCTTACCGAGAGGAACTGGCAAAGACTGAAAAACATTGTGCTGCTCTAAGAGTCAAGGAAAGAGCATAGCAGTCATGTGCAAGCTAGCCTACTGCACCTAAATAGCTCAGGGTTGCATCTCCCTCTGCAACAGTAGATTTAAAAAAAAAAATCTGAGTAATACTGGGCTTCAAATTAGACTGGTAACCTACAGAAGCAAACAAAATTCATATGAAAGCCTTTAAAGAAAACAGAGGGTAGTAGTTTAATTAAAAGTGGTTTTTTACAGACTAATTCAAACAATGCAACAGAATTATTTTTACTACTGTATTTTGCTTATCAGGAAATACCCTTTTCCCATATGTGCACTTTTCTTCCTTTATATCTACACACCAAAAATGAAGATTTAGCATGTTGAATCAGTTAGAATGGTCTTCAAAGCAGGGGCAGAAACTTAGTTACAGGCAGATGTAATTAAGTCTTAACAAATTTTGATGACATTCAAACATGAATAAAATCAGCTCTCTCCCATGAGCTGTTTAAATTACTTGTGTGCACATTTGTGTTTAAGCCAGCCCGACCAAAGTTAAGAAATCCAGTTTCAAACAAAGGTTTTGTCTAGTATTCAAAGATGTTTTGGTAGATCCTCAGGACAGTTCAGTCGTTATAATCCCAGTTACATACAAGTTTGCTTATTGCTAGCAACCAAGAAAACTTTGTTTAAATGAGCCTTTACTTAGGCTGCTCATTATATCCAATGAAGCTGACTTGAAGCTAGCCATCCACAGAAGATCTCTATAACAGCAATGCAGCCATGAGCAAGTTTAAAGCCAAGGTTCCACCTGTCAATTGTAATTTTACCAAGTTCATTTTGTACTAAAATTGGAAGCATCTCATTCAGTTTACAAATCTGGAAGTGTTATATCAAGCATTAATGGAATTCATAAGGGCAGAGTAGGCAGGAGCTAGAGAAGAAAAAGTAAATTCTGCATACTTCATGGGAACTGAACTTGAAGGATTTCTGGGGGTATAACAGAAAGGGACAACTCAGAAGATGAAAACAGTAAAAGCCCATGGCAGAGCAAAACTGTGAAGGGGAACACAGAGAGCACAGAAAGTAGAAGAGACTGGTAGGCATAAACAACTTAAAATTTTTTAAAAGTGCTTTGAACCAAATGTTATCACAAACTGCGGACTCTGATGTTATTTAAGGAGAACTGATCATTTTTCCTCAGACTGATATAACTAAAGTTGAAATTACTAGAGAGGAAACAATAGTCTCAATTCTCATTAATGCCAGCAGGCTTTACAGCTGAAGATCTACAGAGAGCAATGTTGAAAATTGCTGATGCAATTCTAAAGACAATTTCAAGCAAAGGTGTGGGCAGGTATTAAAAGCATTCTGTGATAAAATTCAAAAGGCCAAAATGTAAAAAGGGACCTAATTCCTCTGAAATCTTTCTTTTAATAACTCAGAAACCTGTCCTCTACTGCTAGTTCAACATCCTATAAACAATAATCACTGTTTTAACTTCAAAGAAGTTATATAATAAATGTTGATGGTCATATGTTGATATAACAAATACTAGTCCCAATCATGCTGTTTAATCACCATTCACCTGATAAAAACATGTGACATCAAGACATTTACATCAGCATTAACAGGAACAAGGGACGAGCACCCCAACAATCCTTTTTCCTACGAACTCGCAAGAGTTCAGATTTGTAAAATTAAGCTGTCATATGCTTTCAAAGAAACAGCTAAAAGCAGATTTGTCATATTTAAAACTGTCATGGCCAGGTCTTAAAATAAGCAATTGCGATGGTGGCTCACAAGTCAGCACATAAGAAACATAACCAGAAAGAACACAGCTTTATAGGAGTAGCTTTTGAAACTGTATTTATTCCAAATATTTTTGTTAGTGTTATTAAAGCTCCCCAAGACTGAATTAAAGCAGTAAAACTATTTAACAAAACCCAGACAATTCTAGGGAAGGTTAAGATATCAAATCAGATGCCCATATTGATTAACACTAATTATACAAGTCATCTACTCATGGATGCAAAATAGAGCAATGCATTTCTTCCTTCTACAACCAATGTAACCTAGATCCTTCAATTTGGTTTATGCTGTCAGACTTGCTAGAACTTCCCATAGGCTAAAAAACAACCTGAATGTGCTGAATGCACAATTAAAGTATTGAGAAATTTTAGTGTCTAGTGTTTTTGCTGAAACCTTTCAATCTTCAAAAATTTCCAAGCTGCATCAAGTACAAATTCAGATATAAAAAACTGCCATAAAAAAGTGAATGAATCAAATCTTAAGTTCCTATTTACCTCAGCAAACACTGAAATAATTTAACATGAGTTTCATGAACATGAAGCACACGCTAAGTACATCAGCTAATGCAGGTAATATTGCCTTTCCTCTTCACAGAAATACAACAAATCGCTACAGCAAGTCTCCCCACTAATACCAAATTCAACAGGATTTTTTCATCAGCAGCATGTGAAAGATAGTTAAAGCATACAGTCTGATGTTTTTAGTGTTCCTTCTAGATGACATACTCTTTACTATTTTGCTTCTTATTCGTCTTCACAGTAGTGAAGTTCACAGTAGGGACCACAGACTAGAATAACAATTCCACAAGCAAATGAGATCCAGATGACTTTTTAGCTGTTTATAATATGCTGCAAGATTTGTTTTTAACTGCATCATCACACAGAGGGAAAAACCACCCAGTTACAGCTGCGATCATGGAAAACAAGGCCAATTCTTAAAAGAATTAACATACTTCACATGGTATTTTTGTATTCCTTTCCCCAGTATATAAATAATGGCAATGCAGTCATATATTTTACTGCCAAGAAGACAGTAGCATAAGTGTTATCATAAAAATGTTGGAATTATACCCAATATACTACATCAACTGCTTATTCATTTCTAACAAAGAATTGACGATGGCAGAGGCTAGTCCTCCAGCTCTGACATAATTGGGAAAGGGAAAACATGCAAATACATATTGATGAGACTGTAATTTGTCTTAGAAGAAACTGAAAAGCCTGTTTACTTAGACTTAGAACAGTAGCTTAAGACTACAGAGTTTTTAAAAGATTGCTATAATGGAAGAAATGGCTTTACAGAGGTTGATTGCACTCAAGAAGCTTCTTACATATAAAAAGAGAATTTTTTTGTGTCAGAAGTGTACCTTCAAAACAAGCAGAAGTAGCTGGTAAGTGGAAAAAACTGACCACATCTAGTACAGCTCTGTCATATGTACTTGAATCCATGCAACAGCTCTCAAAAAAGGCTTTTTGCAGGGAACATAAAACAGAACCCCAGACCAGTAGTTTTCCATGTTATCTACCTATGTTTCAAAGATTGGAATTGCTGTTTTTTCCCCCATTTGTGGTTCATGTTCCATGTTGAAATTCAGCAAAGCCCTTAAGTGTATAAGTACTATTTAAGTATTGTGCTGAATCATCTCTAAAAGCTGCAATTAGGGATGAAAGGACAGGGGTACAATCCACAACTTGCATAACTAACCATAAAACACAGACATCCTTAAATGTTGAGATGTGATGGAATACAATCAAGCCTGGAGGGAAGCAGAATTCAGTTTCAAAACATGAGTGCTTTTAATAGTCTACAAAATGAAATACTTTGTGAACCAAGCAAGGAGTAGGATGGGACAATGTGGAGAGAAGAGGCATGGAAAAGAAAAAAAGCAGTGAACAATGAGTTGCTGGAGTAGGTAAAAAATCCTGAAGAGAATTCTCTTACAATGGCAGCAATTGGGAAGCAACAGGGATGAAAGAAGAGAAGTAGAACCAGTGACGATTTCTTACAGGTCTTCTTTTGGTTTTGTTTGGGTTGTTTTGTTTTTATTGCCTTAGCTGTAAATTAGAATGGCTATTTAATCATTGAGGTTTCAGTTGCATACTTCTGTAGTATTTCTATTGTATTTTCCCCCTTAATATTTCTGTTACTCTAATATTCTAAGGCACCAAACAGAAGAGAGTCTTAGCATGCTGGCTACTGTACAAATAAGTAATGAGAGAAAGTTGTTACCCACAATACTTCACAATGTAAACAACATGTAAAGGAGAGAGACGACATCATTCAATAAGGTTCACACCAGCACCACATGAACCAGAAGGATGCAGGTCTTCTGATTCTTGGCCACATGTCTTAAAGTATAAACAACTCCACTTCTCTCCATCATCAACACTAATATTCTTCCTGCAGACCAGACACTTAAAAGTTATCTGTTCTAGAAACATATAAAAGGCTAGTATTCTCAATCACCCTAACGTTGAGCTGTTTTTACATTTTGCTTGAAATGAGAGCATCTTAATTATAATTGAATATTTACATGCACTTCAGTATGCAAATAGTCCTACTAGATGTGCCTCAAATACCACATGTGACAAAGTTATTCAGACTAGCTCTTATAAAACAATCACAAGGCACCTACTGGTAGCAGTTAAACCAACTGTAACACAAATCATGGAGAATGGCAGGACACAAGTGTTAGTTTAAAGTTTTAATTTTTATTTTGCTCTGAATTCAGCACAGGATAAGTTTCCTTGTTTAAATTCTAGCTCAAATTCCATAGACATAGTAGGAAGCTCTAACAGGTTTTTTGTGGCAGAACAGCCATTTACAGAAATCACAGAAAGCAATTTAATTATCTCAAATTTTAAGACAAGCACAGAACCATAGAGTAGTTTGGGTTGGAAGGGAGCTTTAAAGATCATCTAGTCTAACCCCTCAACACAAACAGTTGTTTTAAAGGAAAAACATTAGTAAGCAAGTCAGAAAAAATAGGGCTGAACGATTTAGGATCCTTCATGCAGAACCAAATAGTAAGCTGAGACATTTATGATTTCAACTTTTTCATCTTAAATTTTGGAATAAAGCTGATGGAAAGGCTAGAGAAGTTCTTCAAAAACACAGTCAGCTTTCAAGCATCCATGATAAGTTTTCCTGTTACAAAGCAATAATGGCAAGGGAGGCAGAGATAAGAATGATCACAGGCCTGGCTGAACAGCTGTATCTCCTCCAGTACAGATCTGAAAAAGTTACTACCCACGTTGGCTATAAAGCTGAGCTAGTTTTATGCAGAACCAGCTCAGGTATATTAAGAACATAATCCTTGAATTGTGACCACAGTGGACTACATGCTGCAGAATCCCCCAGTTCTCATGTTCTATCCGAGCATAGCCAAGGCTTGTAAACTCCAAGGCACACAAGTTTCAATATGGCTTTATGCTGCATCCCCCAGTTCTGTGGATTCTGGGAAGGTTTATTCACCAGGGCACTGTGCCAGGTCCCTGCTGGCCCTGTACACTTGCTGCACCCATGCAGAACCTGAGCACCGCAACAATGCTTGTTTGGTTTCAGAGTAATTGCAGGTCCTGCATGGCTAATGCTTAGGTGAGGTCAGGAAATTCTGCTAAAAATAAGGCAAACATTGCAGAGTCACTAAAGTGTTCCTGTACTATGTTCCTAGCATTACCTAGGTTCTTCCCTTCTTTGGGGTACACACATTTTACACACTCCATTTAAAATAACCAGTTACAGAAACATTTTCCAGTCTGAAGTCTTTACTTGAGGGAGAACAATACTATTTCAATGCAAGACACAGGGTTAGTCCCCTGAAGGTGTCATCTTTCAGCTGAAGTCACAACTAGTAAGTCCAAGCCATTTCACACCCTGCCCTCAATGGCTAACAATTACTGCTGTTCAGCAACCTCCTTGTTCTTAAGAGCTGCAGAGCAGAAATCTTCACGTGGCCACAGGCCACACACCACACTACCTGCCTGAAAAAAAATCAAGTGAAGGAGGAAGTTTAAAGAGCAAACTAACACATTAATGAATTGGGTTTGGGTTTTTTTTAAATTATTATTTACAAATGCTGTCAATAACTTCATCTGACATTGCAAAAATGTGTGTCTTAATGAAGACATGTCTGAGATTCATATTAGATGTTTCAGCTAGTAAGAGAAACTTAATATGGTTTAATTTTTCATATCTAATATATAAAAAGTGTAAGAACTTTCTTTTTCAAGCTTTTCCTATCAGCTGTAGACATTAATACATAAAGGAATTAGTATCCAAAGGGCCTAGACAGAATTAGGTTCCATTAGTCTATATCTATATAAGCATACCATAACATCTGCTCCAGATTTACACATTGGCAAAGCAAGATGATGATTATGAAAATAATGAGTATGTAAGTAATACATACACATTCAGACAACTGGAGGGAAATATTTCTCCAATAACTTTTGCTCTTCAATGAAAACAGTCTACTTCAGGAATGTACTACCATGTAACAATAAAGCCACAAGCTTAAGTAGCACTGATTGTAACACAGTACATACATAAGCGGCTCAACAGTTAACCACAAAGAACCAACAGTCTGTATTCCTGAAAGTATAATCAGCTTTGAGAGAAAAAAAAAGTAGTTTTTCCACCCTAAGTTTCTGCTTCTTCCATAATTCCAAATATTTATATGAGGAGCAATAAATAGTAACCATTTCTGACATATTTTCCAAAGTATACAAAGCACTCTAGAATATTTAAAACTACCATATCCACTACATCCCATGTTATCCTAAAGAAGGGGGGCACCATGTACCCAGATTGCTGGACAGTTAATTCAGACAGAAATTTAAACAGATGCAGTTAGATGATCTCCTTTGGAGGACCCCGCATTTTAAAGTACCTACCACAAATCTATGTTTTACTTCAAAAAGAAAATTAAAAAAAGTCTACCTTCTTTGTATGCCAGGTCAGTTTCTTCAACCTCAAATCAGAAAGAGCTCTGCATAAGAATTCAGGCACTGAATGCATGCGACGAACATGGGGTGCACAATTCCCCACCTGCATCCAGGCATCTACCTTAGGATAAAAACCGATTGCTCCTTACAGTCCATCAAGTAAACTGTCTCACACACTCACTTTCTTACACAAAAGCTTTCGCTAAAGCCCTCAGGTTTTAATGGAAGCTCATCAGGCTTGTCCTATACAGGCTGTTTCCAAAAGGCATTCTGTTTTTGATCAGCCATTTAGTATTATATATATTTAAAGGTGTCTCAGATGTCATTTTTACTGTACACCATGCATTTAACCAGGTTTCTAAATAGAGAGATGAAAATCTACAAGAGCCCTTAACATTTGTTGCAAAAGTTATTTCTGTAGGTTCCTACGGTTTATAGCTATGTGTTGCCTAAACTGCCGAAACCTCTGCACATTTCTAGCCCTAAACCTAACTGGTGTTCAGGGACTCAGAAGAAGAGCAGGTCTCCCCTCCCCTACCAAGGGCTTTGTCCAGCAAGCATTCTCCAACAATTTATAATTTCACTGATGAGACTGAATGAAAGAAAGTGCACATGAAGCATCTACAGCTTTCTGGCTCTGCTTGAGAAGGGAATAAAACTTGGAATATCCTAACTATGACTAACACAAAAAGCATAAAATGCTGGCATTTAGATCAGAACCTAGGACTTCCCTCAGCTGCCTCTGCAAAAGACACGCTGCTCAGCAGAGCTGCTTGAGCTGAAACACTCACTCATGAGTAGAAGCTCACAGGCCTTTTTCCATAGAAAATCTGATCCAGAATTAATGTCATTTTTGATCAGCAAGAGGCCAAATTTAATGACAGGCTACAAAGTCCAAATCCTATTTCGGGTGAAGATAAGAATACAGAATTTAATGGGTTTTTAAATTGGGGGCAGAGGGTGGGTGAGTTCCTTGTGTCCTGTTTGAAGTCTTACATACATTTCACCAGAGACACTCACGTAACTGCAGTCTATTTGGGAAGGGCTGGGTAAGAGTTTGGACATGTTTACATCTAGATGAGCTCGAGTGTATGGTGACAAATATTTTACACTTGTTCAAGGTCTCTCTAAAATTTTGACTTATTAAAATCACATTAAGCAAGTTTTTTCATAAAAGTTGAAAAAGCTAGATGAGGAACACTAAGCACACTGTTTTAAATCCATATACGTACTGACAGGCTCACTACTCAGATTTCACTATCCCTTAATTCCAAGTTGCCTGGTCTGCCCAGCAAGGTGGCCTGAAAAGCCCCAACAGGAAATCTACCATGTAGGATTCGTCAAACAGTGTTTTAACATACCAATGCCAATCGCTTATTTTGGGTTTTTTCCAAGTAATTTGACAGTAGCTTTTCTGAGACAGCTGACAAACCCCTTATTGCGCTGGGTGTCCCTGGCGAGGTGCTGGCAGCGGGGCTGCAGGGCGGCCTCTGTGAGGAGAGGCCGGGGCTGCCCCGTGCCGGACACGGCCGGTTCCAACCGGCTCCAACCGACCCACTGCAGGGCACCCAACGGACCCACTGCTGAGCTCCTCAGCAACAATGGCAGTGCCTCAGGGAAGAGATTTAGGAAAGGGCAAAAATGCTTGACAGAGATGAGGGAACAAAAAGGAGTGAGAAACAGCCCTGCAGACAGCCAGGTCAGTGAAGGAGGGGGAGGAGGTGCTCCAGGCACCGGAGCAGAGATTCCCCTGCAGCCATGGTGAAGACCATGGCAGTGCAGGTTGTCCCCCTGCGGCCCATGGAGGACCCCACACAGAAGCAGGTTTTCTGTGGCCTGTGGGAAGGACCCACACTGGAGCAGTTCATGAAGGACTGTACCCCATGGGGGACCCACACTGGAGCAGAGGAAAAACTGTACGGAGGAAGGAGCAGCAGAGAAGAGTTCTAATGGACTGACTACAACCCCCTGTTCCCCATTCCCCTGCACTGCTTGGGCAGGTAGAGGAGTTGGGAATTAAGGAAGGAAGTTGAGCCCAGGAAGAAGAGGGATGGCTGGCAGGAGGTGGTTCAGCTTTTGTCTGTTTCTTACAATCCTACTCTATTTTTAGTTAGCAATAAATTAATTTTCTCCAAATCAAGCCTGTTTTGCCTGTGACAGTAATTGCTAAGTGAACTCTGTCTTCATCTCCATCCACAGGATTTTCCATCTTACCTTCTCCCCCATCCTGGTGAGGGAAGGAGAATGAGAGCAGCTGGGTGGGCATCTGGCAGCCAGCCAAGGTCAACCCACCACACCAATATATGTGCTTATCCTTAGTACCAGTTTTCTTGAATCATAATCCTTCTATGACCCACCTGAACCAGTTATTATACAGCAGATGGAAGCAGCTAAATAGAACAACTAAGATTTTGTTAATATCTTCCCACTGCAGAGAATAACAAAGAATAGCAATTTTGAATTGTAAAGGACATCTAATTTTTAAATAATGCAATAAAAAGCATTATTCGGGGTTACAGGCTACATTTTTACTTCATGTAAATGGCTCAAAGCACCCATCATTTAAATTTTTATAGAACTTACATGTGTGCCTAATATACTTGGAAGAGCCACTTACTTTAAATCTATCTTTTCTTGGAATTCCTTCTCCATTATGGAAATTATGCTGAACAGTCAGTTTAGACAAGCTAGACATGCCTAAATATTCATTTAACTCCTTTTAGCTCCAACTGGTACAGAACCTTATGATAAGCACCAAATCTTTTATTTCACACACACACAAAAATCTAGTCACAGACCCATTTCATCTCTGTAATTACCATTTTTAATGTCTCAGTAATCCTTTACACCAAGTGCTTTTTGACTTTTACCCTGCAGTAATCTGGCCAGCATTTTCCTCTGAGCATCCATTGTACTTGTGGATGCACAAGACAACCATATTCCCACTCAAAGACAGAAGAGACAGGGAGGACATCCTAGACAGGTTCTAGGTGCATGCACACACACGTCAAGCCACAGAAAATGCTTGTGCGGAATGTTGCTGTAGTTAGAAGAGCCAAACTGCAGAAGGGGAATGAACTTATGTTTACATAATGTATGGAATTTGCAGGAGAAAAGGTGTGTGCCCACAATGTTTCCATCATTTATTAAATTTCTGCTTTGAAGCCAAGTTTTCTTCCAATGCATTCCTAATATTTTATTCCTTAATCTAGTGGGACAGCAGGAATAGGAAGATCTTTTCAAGCTTCAATTTAACAGAAAAAAATGTTTACAATTAAATGTAAGAGGTATGTATTTTCTTCATAATGTCAATAATGTGACAGAAAATGGAGGAAGCACTTTTGGACAGCATGTATCAAGCTTCTAACAACATTTAGTTCAGATGTACAACAGAGTAGCAGTTTTCTACTAATGGCTGTTTGCATTTCCAAACCAACTATTTTAGGCATAATAAGAGCTTCTAGTGAGGATCAAAATCATTGCTCATTGAAGAAATGGATTTAAAACAATAATGTATTAAGGCAATTCCTTAATAACCTTTTAGAAATAGCTGGGCATATGTATGTTCCTGATACACACACACTCCCCCCAAGCAGGAAAAGAACAAAGAGAAGATCCTGCAGTCTATACTAAATCAAGATTCTAGAAGCATAGTGAAAACTTCTGAAAAACAGTCTATTGCAATAAGCATTCAGCATAGGAATTGTTGCATGGTTGCTCTTTTTTTTTTTGTTCCTCCTTTTCAACCACAACAGTTTCTGTTTAGAATATCTTCCACTTAAAAATTATAGTTACGTCAAGTGTGCAGTAATGTGGGACCTATATCGTAATTTTCTTTTTCAAATGAAACCTTAAGCCAAGGAAAGCCTTTCTGGTCTTTGTCAGCCTTGAGAAGTTTCTCTTAATTTCTAGAGCATACCTGATAGCTTTTGACATTTCTTTGGAAAAAAGATGGAAGTTCCTCATAGTTCTCATTCCGCACTTTAGTGGTTTTAAATAACTAAGAAGTTAACAACAGTAGTTTATTATTTTTTTCTTTCCAAAACCTGTATTCAATTCTCTTCCCACATTGAAAGAAGTGTCCTTCCTTTGCATTTGGATTTAGCTGAAGAGTTGTAAGAAACACTCGACTTCAAGCCAAAGTTCTGTCTATACCTTATCAATTCTTTGAATCAAATTTCTTAATTCTTCTCAAGAGCAATTTTTATTAATATGTTCATCTCCAACTTTTATATCTCCAGTTAACCACATTAGAGATTTTAACTCAGTTCACATTTGCCAATAATTAGTTCGGCCTTTCCCCCATTGCTGAATTTGCAGAAACTGTTTGGTCTAAAAGGACTGTAATTTCTAAAATACTTGAGATACAATTACTACCCAAGGAGTAAAAAATAAAATTCAGTTTCAGAGACTGAAACCAAGTATGTCAGAGAACATCCAACCAGATTTCTCAGATTGTGTCAATATGTTTCCCCTTGTGCAATGTTCAGAGCAGCTTTGAACTGCACATTTGACTTTTCAGCAACTGGCACATCACCCAAGGCCACTGACACTCAAATACACAGCTCATCACCAACGTATTTCAGAAAACACAGAAAAAAATGTTTCATGAGACTGGTACATTCTAAACAGTAAGCGCACAGACATTGTGTATTTTAAGTCTCACTGTCATTCATGTGGTGAATACTAGGACCATTTTGATAACAGTAACTGCGTATTATGTGAGAAAATGAACATTTAAAGTGGCAGAGGGGAAGTAGCATAGGCATAATGAACATGAACAACCTTGTTATTTCCTGTGCTTCCAGGTTGACTCTGCATGGAAGGAGTAACTAACTGCATTTTTCAGAGATTTTCTTCAGACTAACCACTGACTCAAGCTGCAGACTGGCTCTAAGCAAGTTGAGTGGTTTTGTGCTTATGTACCCTCTCTTTACATCTTGCCTTGTTTCTTTTTCATATGCACAATTATGCACAATTATTCTGAAATTTGTATATTCATGGAAGCCTTACTGTAAAAAGCAACCCTGGTAGTGGTAGAATGAGTTCTGTCCCAACAGCTTTAGCTTTTTCAGATTTCGGAGGCAGTCTTCTGCAGGAAACAAAATGAAGACAGTAATAAAATAAAAAAAATTAAGACAACCCACTTGCTTTCTACTTCCCCCCCCTGCCCCTTTTAAAGTTATTTTCCACAGCTCTTTAAAAAACAAAGGACTCCAGTGCATATAAACACAGTTACAGGTTCCAAAAGGGATAGGCTACATTCACAAAGAATGCAAGAGAAAATTGGTTTCTAAAAATATTTATCTGGTTTCAAAACATGGCATGATGGAAAAAGAGGAACCAGCACTGTCAGTATCACTCCCTGTGAGGGAGTAGGAAGACAGAAGAAATATTTCACAACCATTAGAGAAGCTCATTACAGCTGGGGGTTGAGCTGTATCCGACTTCTTCTGTGCTCTCTTTTGTGGAACTATATTGAAATGACAGCCCTATAGTTGCATTCTCTACAGCATGAAATTCACATTTCACCTGATTTCAAACTAGATCTCTGCACTATGGCATCCCATTTCTTAGCATCCCATCATGATTACAGGGCAAACGATAAATTATACTGCCTTGTAATCTCACATATCATGATAGGTTTCCATTACGCCTACCCCTCTCCTCCTGAGGTGAGCTGCTACCTTTATCATTCAGCACAGGTCCAGGATAGCAAAACTACTTACTAAATATTTAACATACAGGCCCATGTATGAACTGGTGCAAAGAACATGACTGCTGCTCAGAGGTCACTAACAATTTCTGTTTGCAAGATACTGTTCTTCCAGGGCTTGCAATTACTGTGTTGCTAAAGTGCCCCCAAACAGCTGCTTCCAGACAGATTTTTCATACATTCACACAAGTGCAGCACCAGCAGAAAGGAAGAGTCTGCCTCTCTCCATAGCTACAGCTGTAACTATAGGCTAGAGGAAACCGAGCTAGGTAGCTAACATGAACACAGGCAGGCATGCAGTGGACATGCAGAGGACACTGCTGTGCCTGCACAGTAGACATCTTGCAGAGCCCCTGCCTTTGTTGTACTGCACTGTCTCATGCTCTGCTTACTCCCAAGTACTGCAGTGTCTGCAGGTCCTCTACTTACATAGATGTTGCCATCTCAGAATAGCTCTTCCAGGAAGCAATTTTGAATAGCTTAATATTCCTCTTGATCCCAGACTTTGGCCTTGGGAAAATAAAGCTACCTGATGACGGCCCAGAAGTCATTTCCCCATGAACAGTTTACCCATAGTTTCCGGGAAAGCACTCCAGACAGATGGTATTTTTGAAATATTTCTTTGTCTATTTTCTTGAGCATCTCTTTTGATTTCATTTCACACATGCAGCCAGCCAGAATATAGTTAAGGAGTTAAACTAAGGTACACTGGGTATCTCCATCCCTCTCTTCTCTAAGTATTTTCTGAATACAGAAATAATACCCATTTATTCCCTGTTTATGGATTGCCTTTTGGAAAGCAAGAAGCTTGCTTTTGTACGTAAATTCCATTTTTGAACTTTTAACCCAATTTAAGATCTATAGTCTCTCGTACATATCTTCTCAAACATTTGAGATGAGAGAATAGCAGGTCAAGTCCATGAACAGGCAAAGATTACCCACATGATTAGCCTAAGGTTTCTCAATACATGTGGATACATGCAGGGAAGTCCCTTTTCCTAACTCTATCCATGCCTAACCCTACAAACATAAGTTTTGTCCTGAACAGTGAATTTATACAAAAGCCAAAAGAAATACCACACTTCTCAGAGCTTTTCTCCTTCAGTAAAGCATTACTCCCCCCAATCAGCCCCAACCAAGCTGTGTGGCAAAGAGTAACTACTGTCCACCACAAAGAAGTAACAGAAGGCAACTAAGTCAGAGAATTTGAGATACCTAACAAACATCCACCGAAACACCGCCTTAAGTGAGAATAAGATTCCTATATGCTAACTGATCTGCAGGAAACAAAAAGCAATTTTTCAACCAACCCTGTAGTCAGTCACACCGCTCGGACAGCCACTGTCAAAAAATAGTTTGTCTAGAGAACTGAAATAGTAGTTGAAATGGCACAGTAAATAGTTGCTCTGGATGAACCACCAAATTCAGTGTTAGCCATTGCCTAGGACAGAGTCAAGTGCCCCTTTTCCTAGTTGGGAACAGCTGTTTGAAGAAGCAGAAAAAAGTTTATGCTTCCTTAACCCTTCTACTACCGTAAAGTCATGAAATAAGGAAAACAGTTATAAAGTTAGAGCATGCTGTGATTTCTAGGTATGACTGATCTTACCTTGAGGGCAGAAGGACAATTGCACACATGTAATTTAGTATCTAAATACAGGAAAGCTCATTCCTCTGTCCTAGAAAAATCTTTATCTTGCCAGAGGGTGAGAGAAACAGTGGTAAAGTATCTGGAAGTAAGAGAATCCACCTACAGCAAGGTACTCCTTCTCATAACAGCAACGTGTTTTGTCAGTGAATTATGAACAAGGCAGAAGAGAAAATTTCCCTGGGGAACATAACTCCTTGCAAAAGCTTTCTTACAAATATCAGAAAAGGGAAAAAAAAGTGTTTTGAGGACTGACAATATGGAGACCACAGCTTCTTAATTTTGCCAAAGCAAGTTTTAGATTAGAGCAGTAGAAATGGATCCTAATGAAGGGATATTAGAAGGAGTTGTTCCCCTTGAAATATAAAGTCCCTAAAGGGGCAACATGGTAGAGATACACAGTATAATGAACAGCACAGAGAAAGTAGGTCAGGAACATCTATTCAACCTTTCTCATGAAATTAGAAGTAGACAATGCAACTGAAAGGCTACTAAATGAAAACTGGTAATAGAAAAAAAACTTTTCATATAGAAATTCTTGTTTATACAAGTAATTTCTGTGTCTAATTACAGCAAGAAACAGAAGGGAAGTGCATAGTAAAACTGCCAGAAAGAACTGGATATTTGCAAGAGTACCCAACACCATTAGAAGCAATATTTAAAACATGAGCTATTTTGAAAGGGCACAAACCCACAAGCTCTAGGTGATATCCATTACTCTGTAATCGAGAGAAGCCCTTCCCCATTGGCAGGTTCTGTGGCTCCCAAGAAGCTCTTTTCACACCTCCCACTGAAGCACAGACCCCGGCCTCTTGGAACTGAATCATTCCTCCAATTAAAAATGTGGTTTCCGTGTTCTTACAAGAAAGGCTACATGATCCATCTGTAAGAGATAATTTTCCATTTTACAATTCTGTTGTGTGCAAAAAAAAAAAGCTCATTTGTTTTTAAGCACGGCTGAAATACTGGTAGTTCTATTCCAGCCCAATTTATTTACAGTTATTAATAGTATTATCAGTAATGCAGAACTCTGTCACACGCATATTTTTACTTCAACTTCTCAATTCCCATTTCTTCTCAGCACACATATGTAGAGAATTCAATTTTATTTTAATTTGTGGCTATTGTGAAAGAAAAAAATTGTAATAATTATCTAATTACAGATTATTAAATTGGGGTGGTAGGGTGGGGTGGTAGGTGTCACAGCCAAAACCAGTAACTGTCCCTTCTATTTTTCTTCATTTAATACAAAATGTACATTAATCAAATATGTAGGTATGGCAATCTAACTTGCAATGTAGCCTCATTAATAGTCTCCTGAACTTTCAGAGAAGCCAAGAAACACAGAATAAACATGGTTGTACAACTCAATCCTCCTAAACTGTCAGCCTTATGCTCTTGATGTTTTGGACACAAATGCAAGCATTTAGTGTTTTCTACATGTTTACATTTGGAAGTGAAGCAGTCTGTCCATAAAACACTGATGGGTGATTAATTTCCTGAACTCCTGCTAAATCCTACTTGATCTTTCCCCATTTTGGTTGATTTAAAGCAATTTACTGCTGTTTCAATACCCAAACCCTTAGCCCAGGAATAGCACACAAAGGAGCTATGGCCAACAGTTTAAAACTGATCAGAGACAACACTTCATTTACCTGCAGGAAGTTAATAGGAAGGGATTGTTGCAAATGAATAGTCAAGTTAAGCTCCTTGTATCAAACAGAATAAACTGAACAACAGTTGAAAGATATTCAACGGAGCAGCAGAAATGTTGTAAAAAAAAAAATTACTGTGGGAGAGTTGTGCTGAGATTGATTTATTATATATTACACTAAGTTTTAAACAGTTATTTTCATAAAACCCAGAATTACATATTTCAAGTGACACAACTTAAACTGTTCACTGGCAAAATTTGAAATAAACCCCCAGAAAACTACCTCCTCAATACATTTTACCATACGTTTTACTGTAGTCCAGTTTGTATTAGCCACTGTTGTCATGGTTATCAGTCCCATCAGAATTCATAAGCTAGTTTCTCATTTCCTGTCTCCCCACACACCATGAATAATACCAGCTATCTATTCCACAGAGTTCATACCTTCCATTTTTATTGCCTAGCTTGGTCTTTGTCACCTTCTGAAGTGTTTTTGTATGTTTGTTTTTAAAACATTAAACATGCCCAATGTCATGAGAAATAATGCACACTAGAAGAGCTGCATTCGAAAACAGGCAGCAGGAAAAACTGTAGAGGGAGGAAAAAGAAAATTCTGGTCTCATTCAAAAGTTTCATCCTCATGGATACTGGCTCTGTAGTTTGTACAGCATAAATAGTATAAATAGCCCCATAATTCCCAGGTCACCTAATCAATCAGAGAATTTGCTATCTTGGGAAGTGTCACTGAGAATGTCTCTGGTTATTGTAGAGTTCAGAGTTTGAATTTTCTCAGTTTGCCATGGGGACTCCACGAGTTGGTAGAGGATTAGAATAATAAAGCCTCTAGAACAACCAGCCACGGCTGTTTGGGGGACCTGAAATTCTCTAGCTTGTTTGCAGGAAGGAGGAATTTTTATTTTTTTTTTTTTTCTTTCTCAAGAGCATTTTGATAACTCCGCATTAAGTCTTACTCAACAGGATAGTAGGGCCCCTAAACCTAAGTCACAAGAAAAGTACAACTGAAAGCAGTTCTTCAATACACACCCTACTACCCACCAACTCCACATTCAGCCTATTCCACTTTGTCCTATGCAAAACACAGAAGCAGCAGGGATATGCTAATGCTAGAACTGCATGCAAAGAAAGGGACAGCAGGGTGTCACTTGTATGGTTGTAGACTGGATTTTAGCATTTTATACCCCCCCTAAAATGCATGGAATGGAGGCTATCTTACCACCTGTAAGTCAGATTTCCTTTCTAATCACTGAAACCAAACAGCTCTTTCTATAAAGTGGTCTGCTTCATCTCCAAGTAAATATCCTAATGCCCTACCTGCACTTGTCCTTAGTAATGTGTTTCTCAAGGTAAATTGTTCATGCATCAAAGCCTTTAGATGATTATTTCCTTAAGATGTACATTAAATCAAGACTTGAGTGGCCACATACTTCCTACCAAGCTTGCTCACAGCTCAGACAAGACAGAAACAAGCTCAGTTCCTCTAGGGAATAGAAAGCAGCAGCTATAGTAATTGGATAGAGTTGGGACATTCAACTGCCCAACCTCTGAATTGTTATCAGAAATTAAAGGCATTTAGCAATTCCCTTGCTGGAATAATACTTCCAACTTGCAAACACAGTTATTTTGTTGTGGTTTTTCCTGAGCTAGAAAAAAAGTGAAATACTTGTGTATTTGAGAACCAGTATTCAAGATGGCAACAAGTTTTAAGTAATTCATCTCAACTTTCTGCTACTGTTTATAGTTTTTGATTTTTGTTTTGGGGTGGTTTTTGTGTGTGTGTGCAGAGTGTGTGAATGCAAAAGTAAACCTAAATTAAAGTAGTTGTATGCTAAGTGATTGCTTAATCACAGATACATTTGAAAGAAGTGTTGAGCTTCAGCATAAGCTTAACGGGAAGGAAAGAGTGAAGTTTCACTCAGGAAAGGCGGACAGAAACAAAGTCAAAAAACTAGTGGATGACATGATATATTACTTTCAAAGAGCTCTAGTCTGGTAAGTCACTTTTTTTTTTTAATTAAGTTTGGCAGCTTTTGAAAAAGTGTATCCCAATTCACATACTTGGGATGAAATTGGGTATTTAAGTCTTTCCTTTTAGTATTTCCTTCCATTCTTGATATTGTTTTGCTTTGGATTATGACATGGCAAAAGATTCAATGTTTTCTTCAACTCTTACTCAGTGTCCTAGAAACTGCTCACTGGTAAAACCTAAAAATATCTTATTTCCAAGAACAACATCTGCCACAGCAATTCTTCAAAAATCACCAAGGGGTAATACTTCCCTTCATATACATGCTCAACTCATTATCACCACGGGACGTTGTTTGACATTACGAAGAGGACAACAGATCTCTAAGACTATACCATAAAAAAAACCACACACAATTTCTACAATTCAAGAAGAAGTCTCAATATTCTACAGCAATTCAGTATATGTTATAAATCCAAGTAATGTTTATCTAAAAGGTAAGTTCAGCATTGGAAACCAAATCCTTCCTAGGAAAAATGACATTTCTCATTTTCAAAGGACAAAAAACCTAAATGGCTAGGTATGTTACCCTTTATTTGTAAGCAAGTAGCACATGAAGATTCTTTAAAGTACAAAGCACAGGAAAATAATGCAATGTGCTTTTTCCTAGTCTAATTAAAAATGTAAGTATGGAAGCTATATTAGGAATTCTACTGATATCAACCTACCAACATCCTGACCTACGTAACTCACTTGAAAAACTAAAATTCTGCTGAATATCATAAATCTCAAAGAAATAAGGAAATGGCTCCCAAAACAGCTAACTAAAGGTAAATTTAGATTGCGAGATTTCCTTTACTGTTCTTATCACTTGACAATTATTGCTGTTCTTTATTTCAGACATGAATAGTCCAAGTATCAGTCTATTTAAATTTAGTCAAAACCTTTGACTTTTTTTTCCAAAGTGTTACGAAATCATGATTCAAGAATTGCTTTGTTCAAAGAATGAGACCAGGCACAATGAAAAACAGGGGAAGTTTGCTAGACAGTTTAAGTATCATCACCTGAAGTTACATAGTCTTTAAAATAATCTCTCATTCCATCCTTTATTTCCTTCTGCTTTTCCTAGCAGAAGCCTGCTTCTGCTAGGAGATACTGCTTAGAGAGTGGAGATATACCTTTGAACTGTACATTCATAACTTCTACATGCTGACTTATCATATCTCATGAAATTTTTAAACATTGAATAGCATATCATGCAATAACAATGAACTATTTTCTCCTCTCCCTCCTTACTTTCTTCAGGCACAAATGCCTGATTTCATAGTCTGCATAAAATGTGTTTGTTTTAACATGAATAAACATTCAGTCACTGTTCAGTCTGACTTGGCCAACAACCCTCAACCCTTTTGCTGAAATAGCTGTTTTGCCTTATTGGAGCCAAGGAAAGTGAGTATTGCCCAACCATTCTCCACCATGTGAGGAGGTATGGATCTGTCACTCAGACAAATCACAGATGCTATTAGATCAAATTTAGAGGCGTATGTTCCCCCCAGCCCCACTTCTTGTGGACAACTCGGGAAAGACAGAAAAGAAAAAGCTATTGAGCAGTGAGAAAATGGTCTATTTCTTCCTCACATTCAAGGGTACAACGGAAAAATGGAGGTTGGCAGTGAAGACTGTGACAAGGTCAGGCAGAATGTATTCAGCTAATAAATTTAAATGGGTTTTACCTGTGATGTAAGTGGTCACATTAAGAATCTTCTCCCCACCCCCATTTATCAAACATTGATCAAACAGCTTCAAATAAGAGAGAAAATCCCCAGTTCTATGCAAAGAAGCATCAGTGTCCATGCTCAATCCTTTTAAAAAACAGAAAGCATTAAGGCCATAAATTTTTATCATAAAAGGATAAGTTTACCACAGGAGAAGCTCAAGTTAATGGAACTGTGCTCATATATAACAGCCAAGAGGTTGACCCCAATTAACTCCGCTACTTCAAAAGATGTCTTTAGAAAAAACAATTACCATGTAAATATAGTGACTTCTTGTTATCAACATACAGCTGGGGTCTACTCATGGCAATCATTTCAATATTATAGACTCCCTAGGTAAACATTAATATGGTGTATTTTATGCAGTGATCTGCACTCTCTCTAAGTACTTTTGACAGATGACAGCTCCTCCGTGTTAGCCAGGCTCCATGGCATCACAAGAAGTCTCCTTCTGTTGTTCTGACCAAATAATTCAATTTCTTCTGAACAAAAGTGAAATTAAAGCCTTATACTGGAGTAACTGAAGTGTACTTAAAGCAGGTCTGTACTGAAAGTTACTCACTCTTTTTTACTCCTTCCATTATGCCCAAGTATCTTCCCTTATACTCTAACATTAATAAAAAACAGAGAAAGCCTTCAACTTAGCAGTTCATCTCCAAAGAATTACAACCGATCTTGGCAATACAACATATTTTACCAAATCTAATTTGCTTTTTGATTAACTACAATGCTAACAAGTTATCACATTTCATTTTTTTCTTGGAAGCATGTTGTTTCCAGCTATTCCAAAAACAACCAGAGCATACTCTATGGATGTGAGTACATACAGTTAAACTTAACACCAGGATAAACTTTTTTTTTTACTTCTATATTGTAAAAATTGAAAAGAAGAACAGAACTAACAGGTACCAAACACTGTTTACTATTTTGATTGTCTAACTATTTTGATTGTTTAACAAGCACAGCTACTTTCACGCACAAATACATTTGAAAACTCCATTCTACACATTATTTACACTTCATCTCAACCATGACATCCTGTAATTCAGAAACTCCCTTTTTACACAAAAATATACTAGTTAAGAGTTTATTACTTTCCTCTGAACTTTAATAGAAATAGAGATATTTAAGGATTTTAAAGAAGGAAAAAATACATACACTACACGTCAATTAATTGTCTGAAGTATCTTCAAATATTTCACAAATGTAAGAATATCATTTTCTTCATAGGCTTAACAAATGAGCATACAAAGAGGTTCGGTGACTTGCTGCATGTCATAAAACAAACCTGAGGAACAGACAGAAATAGAACACAGCTTCCTTATTCCCAGCCCAGGCCCTGTATATTATTGCATAATTACTATGGCTAAAACTATACTGCAAGAAATTTGTGGCTGACAGCAGCCAGAAGGTAATTAAAGGACATAAATGAACAATGCAAATCTCACAGTTGAAGTTCTTAAAATACTTCTCTTAATCCCTGAAGAAATTTATTTGGGTTTTGTTAAAATTAAAAAGGCAACTAGAGTTTTTACCTCCATTAAATATTGAAAAAAGAAGCCTGTGATAAGGTTTAAATATTAATCATACATTATCTGATTCTGTACTTGGTCTACAGTTATCAGGAGCCCCAGAGCAACTGTAAGTATCTTCCCCAAACCAGTCCCATACAAGCATTTTCTGTTTGTAAAGGGGAAAGATTTCAAACCATTCCAAAACCTTTGTGTTAAATAATGTACGGATACTTGGACACATGCACACCAACCCCCTTCCTTCCTGGGCCTTTGTTTCAACTACAATGATGTCTGACAGGATCCTGCCCAAGTCTTTTCCTCAGACCTGTCCTTTAGGAGCTCTGGGAATGGCTATTTAGAGAAGTCATGCTCTTCTTAGCTCGTCACCCAGCACAGATGTAAGGACTCTGGAAGCAGCAAGTTGGTCGGGGCACTCCTGAGAGCCAACTAACATCAGCTAAAGCAGAACTGAAGAAAGCATCTGTCCCATTGCATCCTCTGCGCTGCGATTCCTGGGCTGCAGCATCTACTGAAGACATTACAGTAAGGATAAGGAGATACTCTTCTTCCCCAACATGAAAAATTAAAAGATCATTTTTTATAGTTATGGAAGATGCTTGTTCCCTTCTGCATCTGATGCCACAAAGGAGAGCTTCTTTACTGTACTAACATTATATTTGCTGAGTGTGCCATCAGAAAAAAGTGCATTCAGTGACTGAGGTAAAAAATTTGGTCTTTACTTCCTTCTATATAGTCAAGGATATTAGATGTTCAGTGATGCGTCACCTTCCAAGGACATGGTCAAAGCCTGAGGACAAGACTGTGTGGTGAAGAGATAAACTTGGTAGCCCTGTGTGCCCGATGACCACCTCTTAGGACCAAGTTGAGACAACTGTGGCTTCAGAGAGGAAGCCACATCTGCTGTGGAAGATGTCACCATGTGCCACAGACAGATATCTACAGTTTGGCAAACTCACCTACGATTGTAAAAGGCATTCATTTCTACATAATAATGTGAATATTCCACAATTACCTAAATCTTTCAGTTGTGCCTCACATGTCCTTCCACTTAGTTCCTAGGTTCCTAGCTTAGCAAGTTCTCCTCAGTTTTGTTCCTACAAATTCAGTTAAGACACACACAACCCCCCCCCCCCCCAAATAAACAAAGCCCATCAAATGAAATGACCCAAGGAAATTCATTGAATGCTCTACTGAACATCGTACAATCTCATCCGAAAGGACTAGAGCTTTTCTTTTGTCATTCATTTCTATAACTTCAGGAAAAGCAGGTAGCCAAAGTCACCAGAGCAGAAACCCTTGTTCTAGTTGACAAGTACAACAGAAATTCAGTGTAAAAACATCATTACACGAACTCTCTCATATTAAAGATTTACACAAAAAGTGCTTAAGCAAGAAGTTTACAGTTACCTTCACATAGTTTAGTTACTATTACCTTTGCTGCCGCTGAACCAGTTCAAGTGTGTACATAAGACACATCCATTGCTGAAACAATACAGGGGAAAGTTAGTTTCCATGGCAACCTGACAATTGTGGGACACTTTGGGGGCTTTTATTTGTTTTTTAACAGATAGGAAAAAAAATCATAATGCTGTCCCCAAGCTTAAGTTTAATTTCAGAGTTGCTTATATTAGGCCTGAAGGCAGAAATTTGTGGTAGAACTTCTTGTAATTTTATCTTTGAGTTGAACAGTGTAAGGCTTGTTACAGTCAGATAAGCTTAATCGCTTAAGATCAGACTAAGCAGGGGGCTAATGATATAGCTACAGCAGACCACTCCTTAGTTACTTTTAATGAGATGTCTTTAAAAAAAAGATCTGGAAATAATGAAAGATATTCCAAAGCTTGAAAGTTCAGCTTGAAATATATCATTAAGGCATTCCACAATTAATAAAATATATTTATTTTCAGTTAGCATAGCATTAGTCGTTTATCTTAAACAGAATAGTTCATAGCTTCAAGCGTGCAAACCTAGGAAGATATTTATGGTCTAAATAGTACAGATTCTGAAGCAAACCTGGCCGGAGCAACATTTCAAGAGTACAAGTTAAACACACATCTGTACAAACACATACCTACATGTTATCCTTCTACAATGAAATGACTGGCTCAGTAGATGAGGGGAGAGCAGTGGGTCGTGTCTACCTGGACTTCAGTAAGGCCTTTGACACTGTCTCCCATAAGATCCTCCAAGAGAAGCTCTTGATGTATGGGCTGGATGAGTAGACAGTGAGGCGGCTGAAAACTGGCTGAAGGGCCAGGCCCAGAGGGTGGTGATCAGTGGCACAAGGTCTAGTTGGAGGCCAGGAGCTAGTGGTGTACCCCAGGGGTCAATACTACATACAATCCTGTTCAACATGGGCAGAGCGTACTCTCAGCAAGTCTGCTGATGACAAAACTGGGAGAAGGGCCTGATACACCATAGGGCTGGGCTGCCATCCAGAGGGATCTCAACAGGCTGAAGAAATGGGCTGACAGGAACCTCCTGAGGTTCAGCCAGGGGAAGTGCAAAGTCCTGCACCTGGGGAGGAACAATCCCATGCACCAGTACATGCTGGGGGCCACCTAGCTGGAAAGCAGCTTGGCAGAAAAGGACCTGGGGGTCCTGGTGGACACCAAGTTGAACATGAGCTAGCAATGTGCCCTTGTGGCAAAGGAGGCCACTGGTATCCTGGGCTGCATTAGACAAAGTATTGCCAGCACATTGAGGGTGGTGATCCTTCCCCTCTACGCAGCACTGGGGAGGCCCCACCTGGAACCCAGAACTGTACCTAGTACAGGAGACATGAATGTACTGGAGAGAGTACAAAGGGTCACAAAGATGATGAAACTTGCAGCACAAAAACATTGGCAAGTAAGGTGTGGTAACTGCATGTTTTAACAGCCTTGCATAATGAAACGCTTGTCAATATTCCCTGAGCATAAAGCTTTATGACATGTAGTAAAGGAAAAAATAATAAGTCCACTGAAGTCTAACCTATGCTTGCACTTCTTTGCAAAAAGTGACAGGGGAAAAAAATTAAGACAATAGAAGTAGTAATGTTTCTTAAAGGATATTCTGTATATCTGCTGGGGTAGGTGGTTATTTTAAACATACAAGTTCTACTATGGTTCTGTAAAAGAAGAAAGCACACATCACTTTTCTTCTAGAGTACCTCAAAAATTTAGGACAGCTTCCATGTTTCATGAAGAAAAGTTATAGATCATTACATTGAGCACTGTCTACTGTAACAGAACAATTGTTCTCTGCAAAGAATTTGTTAAAAAAGAAAAAAAAGAGACTGGCATTTATTCCTCCGTAAGATAAAGGCGCTCTCATATCTTACAGAAATATTGGCACAGATTTATAAACCCAGACAGGGAAGATCTCTAACAGGGCTCATCTCTATCAAAGTTCCTATTCCTGAAATACAAAGACTCTACTTCATTTTGTCAATCATTTGAATCATCATAGGCACAAACAAGTCCAGTACAAGAAAAATGACAGTACTATATGTACATTGACACAGCAAGAAATGCTAGACCCATTGGAAAAAATCCACTACAACTGGTTTTGAAGACTAGCACATAGCAGTTTATTCTGTGCATGGAGAGAAATGCAGGCACAGTTTAATTTTAAAAACAAATCTCAAAGCTTTTTTTCCAGGAGTTTTAGAAGCAGTCATTAAAATTAACTGAGAATTCACAGTATTTTCCTGAGCCTTTGTCGCTCTCAGTAATTATTTCTTTTCACTAGCCTGCCTTTATGAGTTAAGGTGTTTTTGATTAACATTACATTCATTAATATCAAAAAAGCAATTTATGCAGGAAAGAAACTGTCTGCTAATTACCAGAGAAGCTGCCAATCATAAGTTATAATACCTTATCAAAATGATTCGTTAAAACAATGTATCTACGTGAAGTAACACTAGTAAAGTTTTTCCAGTGACCCAGTTTATCATACATTTATTTCTATGAATTAAAAATAAATATCAACTTTTTTACTAAAATAAAGTTACGCACATTTGTTTTGACATTAAAAAGCCAAGTTCTCCCCTCTTTTTCTCTGGTTTAGGTAAGGTCAAGTCTCTTCAGCAGTATTACTTGAGATTCACAAGTCATTAATAAAGAACAAAATTCACTCCGTTATGTCCCCTTCCAAATTCATTTAGACTAGCTGAAAATTGTAACAGTGTTTTGCATTATGTGAAACACGGAAAGGTGACCACTTCTTATCAGAGTGAGATGGCCCATGGTAAGTCTTGATTCCTCATATGCCACACTGCCATGAGGCATCCATGCTGACATTTGTCAATGGACAGAATTGAGGTAGCTCCCAAAGTATGCTTTACACCAATCCGCTAATGTTTTGTGAATGCAGGTACGAGGAACTTGTACGTAAGACGTGTGGCCAGTTTAAGGCATACATGTTGGGTACGGATGAGGGTGGAGATCTCTAGTCTGCAATAGAGACCATTATTTCTATTACAATAGAACCCAAAGGCCTCAGGACTCCAGCATGCTAGACACTAAATATATTTAATGATAGCTTTTAAGCCACTGCTATTGATGTCCTCCAGGAACTCTAAAAACTATTATATTAAAATAATATGCTGTATTTGAGTTAATAATTTGAAGCCTTCCCCATACTTTTTGAATCAAAAGGTATTTAAAATGCTTTTCTTTGTACAAGCAAGTATTAGGAAGAACTGCCTTTGCAGCTGCTTTCCATCACCTTCCAAGCTGGTACTGAGAGGGGCCTGAGGGAAGGCAGGCACACACATACCTCTGCGCTTGCCAGGCAAGACAGAACAGAAGCAACAGGAGTATGTTTGCATCAGACATGAGCTCTCATACACGCACTAGAGTGGTGAGAGCATGTGAACAAAACAAAAAAAAACAAACAAGTTAGCACAAGGAGTCCTGGACAGGCATCTGCCTGTTAATCATCAGTCTGTTTTCACTTCCCCTCCTGCAGCTCCTGCCTGAGATGCTTCCACTTTCACAACTCCAAGCTTCGACTTCCCCAAATCAGTCCCATCGACTTCTTGTCACTAACTCTCTCCGCAGTGACCTGCTGCAAGGCACGGAAGAACTTGAAAAGGAGAGCTGGAAACAAGGACATTTATTGGGTATTAAGTGAGGAAGAGGTTACAGGAGGGCTGAGCACACCTGCTCAGCTCAGGCTGCAAAGGGCAATGGCAGCCCAGGACATCAGCAGTACACAAAGTGCCTGCACAGAGAACGAACAGAGCACCTGCATTCCTGGTCAGTCAGTGCCAGCTGGACAGATGGGATGTTACTTCCCTCTCTGAAAGGGGGAAATAACATCTCAACTCCACCGTCCAGTACTTTGAGATAACTAATAAAGAGGCTGCTGCTAGACCATAGACAACAGGTGATGCTCCCGATTCATTTATCTTCCCACATTCATGGGCCTAAGCAGACTTTGACAACTGCCAGAGGCAGAGCTCCCCTGTACTGCTTCTTCACAAATCCTCCCTCCATTGCCTCCAAGTCTCCTCTGTCATACTACCCTTCACAGTTTCAAGCTCCCACTCCTAAGTGTCCGCTCTGTGGCTTCATCTTACCAAATTCAGATTTTTTTTCCACCACTTTTCTCTTCTAGTCTGTTCCCACTTTGTATCTCCAAACAATGTACAGAATACAACTAACGAATCATAGATGTAGCTAACGAGGAAGTTTCAATGGAGGTGAAACATCTGAACTTAAATAGTGGTGGACTTCAAGGTCTCCTTTTAATTGAAACATCAGCATCAGAACTAACTGTTAAGTATAAGAAATAACTGTTAAGTGTTGCTCAAAACCAACAGACCTTTTGTTTTCCTATAACTATAGGGAACATCTCTAGTTTTCAAGTCAACTGGGAGAGCTAACAGGTTGTCCATATAAACCCTGAAGGACACAGAGAATCCCAGTGCTATCTGGAACACAGGATAGCATTGACACCCTAATAAACATAAGGAAAATGAGTAGAGAAATTTGAATATTTAAGGCAAACTATTAATCTTATAAAAGCAGCTGTTTCTACAGAAGGTACGTACATGCTAGAGTCCAAAAAGTGAGTTTTCTAGGCTTACTGTGCCAAATCTAGAAATAAATGACAGTATCATTGTCAAAAACACATTCTGGTCTTGCTGAAAATGTTAATCCCAATCCTGCATTACAGATACTACTGAAATCTTCATGTCAAGCAGAAATATCAATACAAAATAAAAGCATTTCAGAAATACCTTAGAATAACTGGACATTTTTGAAGAAACTCCAATTTTACCTTGTCTATTTACCCTTCCCTTCTGCTTGCTGCTCTCTCCCAACAGCTGACAAGCTTCTAGTCTGATTGGCAGAAATGGGTAATCAGAGTTTGGTTTTGTTTAGGTACTTGAGATCTGCGTGTCATGAATTCTGCTTTTCATAACAAGGCCTTTCTGGTTCCAAACCTTACAGAGCCTTAAATACTGACAACAACAACAAAAAGATTTGACAGCACCATTTCCTTTTTTTGCAGCAAGTATTTTCAAACACCTTGCATCAGTCCCCACCCCCCCCAACAAATCGTGGGCCATTCACACTGAACACAATTTGTCACAGCAAACTAATGCAATGAAGATTTATTCATGCACTTAAGACTCTACTGGACATAACAGCTTGAGAACAAAGACCACTCTCTCCACACTACACAAAAATTATCCATAGCTCACGTATGGCATGTTCACATCACATTTAATGTGGCATAACAAAGTCAACTATCAAACCTTTAAGCCAGAATTAGTCTAAGTCTTTCTCCAGTGGCAATGTCTGGAGAATAGCAAAGAGAATATTGATCCTGTCTCTTCTTTCAATAACCTAACAAGATAGGGCAAACAAATGCTCAGTTCTCAACCCAACTGTTACTACACCTAACTGCTTTTGACATTGATAGCATCTCTTGTCCAAATACCTAAGACTGAAAAGGTTAAAAGAAAATAAGACAAAACTATGCATTGCCTCACAGAACTTCCAGTTTTCTGCATTTATTTTGAGAAATAATGCCCTAAATTTTAGCCACAAAACACATAACTGGGCTTTATGTTGATTACTTACAATTGCAACTTGGAAACAAAATACTAATTTTTCCTTATCACCTTTTTAAACTCTTCCTAGCAGACGTGTCAAAAATCTATCCAGGCTAAAGCCCAGATATCCTAAGCACACAGCCAGTTAAAAAAGAAAGTAAATAAAGAAATCTCTGGAGAGCTTGGATGCTCTAACAACTCTCCCTTTAGGGTATATCAAGAAAAGCTGTTATTTGTTATCTTAATCCAGATACTACTACTTCAAACTTCCAGTGGCACATCGCTGGCATATAGCAATCCACTACTGGTAAAACAGTCTGTACACCATTGAACAAAAAATAATCTCCATTTGACACGAAAAACCAGCTGACAGCATGTGATTTGTACAAAACACTAGTAGCAAGCAGTTCAAACTAGTAACATTTTCCTCAACTGATCTTTATAATATACAATTATTATACAATATTTTGCCACCTGGGAAGTAGAAACTTTATAAACAGGACAACACCAGAAATCTCCCTTTGTATCAGATGACACTAAGCCAGACTTTTTCCCTCCACCTAACTCTGAATGCTCACAAGTAACTAGCTTTAAAAAGAAAATTGTTTCCATGTGCTTTGTTTAATTCCATTGTCTTTCTAACATCCTGAAAGCAGAATACTACACATTAATTGGTTTAAGTTGGACTGGTTTATATTTTGTTTAAGGAATTTTTGTGTTTTTTTTTTTTAAACAAAGATTTATCATCTTGTGTTATGAGCTTGTTCTATGGTAGATTCTTTTACAAAGCACAGGAGGAAAAGAAAGAAATGAGTTAAGGAACACTAGCTCTAAAGTACATCTTTGGTACCCAACGGATAAAAATCAAGAGAACATAAATATTTACTGTAGAAAGCTTAAGAGTGGGAGCTCAAGTATTCCACTTCTGTTAAATAAATTATCAAAACCAGTAAGCTATTCTTAAAGAATTCTTAATGTTTCTGTTGAAGCCTCTCTAGCATGACAGCATAGAGCAAGTTAAGTTTCTTGACAACTTACACTGTCTCACCTTTAACTGGGAGCCTCATGACAGTCCTCTAGGATGTCAGAGGGAAACCTTGGGACCTTCAGACAGTACAGGCGTAATCCAGCAAACTTCTAAACCCCATACTTACATGGCCCTACACATCTCACAGTGGAGTCTGCACAAACACATCCTGATGCCAGATCCCATCATCCTAACATAACAGATACTTTTTCAGATGCTGGAACATGTAGGCATTCAACCCTCTTAATAGACTCTGTGCCTCACAGGCCAAAGTTCCCACTTCAGCATTGCCAAGTCACTGTAATCTGTCTAACAAGCAATAGAGCCAGCTAACTTCATCACACTTGTCCAGCCAATATTGCAAATATGTGCATAGCTGACTATATTTAGATCAAATCCATAGCCAGTGCCTGCTCAGTCTACTTTCTTCTCCTACCCAAACAACCAGCAGAAGACAGTCCAGGTAGTCAAGCCACCATTGAAAGATGCCGTTTCTTGCAGGTATTGCAGAAGGCAATAGAAGCAAACACCAAAATAAAAGCAAGTGTTCTTCAATCATCTGCACAGCTTCTGCAGTATTTTGTCCTATTCATGCAGGTAGACCAAGCCTGTGAGAACACCAAATACATACATTAGTCTCCAGAGACAAACAGGTGGTGAAAATTTAAAAGCCAAGACCCTCTTTACTATGAGGTGATGATGAGTTACACTCAGCAACACTTATCTATATGGATGGCAGCACCAGGTACAGATACATTCTGAGCAGCATGGTACGACCAGGCATTTGTGGAGATGCAATGTGGCTTCACACAATCGATACTATGAGCACTCACTGCAACACAGGTACTGTCAGGATAGGCTGGAAGTGTGCCATGGCCTCAGAGTGCTTCAGCTAGGTATGGCTTCTCCAGGGTAGTCTTCAGATGCAATGGAAAAAAGCAGGAGACACATAACTTTTTGTCGACGTGATTAATGCATTTTTAAAAGTACAAGATAAAAACAATCCATTGGCATTTGTACTGATACCAGAAGTAATTTAAGATTTTTCTATTTTAAAATTTAGTGCTTTAGTATCCATGTGCACCCAAATCACTGCATCATGGTTGTATCTGTTGACAAAAATGGGACAGAACCTTAGAAACTGATAGCAGCATTTAACACAGTGAGAAGTCACAGAACAGCCAACCATTTTTTCTTTAGTTTTTATCAACCAACCACAGACGTAAGTCCTGAACTATCTCAGCTATGTCAGAGGATACAAGCACACAAGCTTTCAGTCAGCAGCAACGGCCTGCTTTTCAGCATGCTGCTTTACAAACCAGGCACTGAGGTCATGTAATTTGGACATAGTCAATGAGCAGATCAGTAGTAGATGTGGGAATGTAACTCATTACTGGAGACTCCCCATTCAACATTCCAATCACGTCAGGCTATTAAGGGATTCTTACTCAAAGGCATTTACCATTACGTCTCCAAGTCAGATTTTTTTATCCGTGTTTCCTTTTTCCTCAATTTTTCATGTTGAAAAGATATGAACAAAGAACTTAAGCTGCATGTTTTGACAGTTTAAGGAATACAGTCACACCCCAGTAGCATGTCAGTGCTACTGGGACATTTGCCACTGGGGATAACCACCAAGCTCATGCAGAGCAGGAAAGCTACAGTGTGACTGAGCAGAACTACATGGCTGCCATTGTGTCTTACAATCTGAAGTGTATGTGCCAGGTTGGGGAAAGCAAGAGTGGAGGTGCAGAAGCTGTCATCCTCTGTTCTTTCCCAACAAACCCATGCTTGAATCTAATGAAAATTCAAGTGACTGCAAGAACTGCAGAGACCCCCAAGCAGTCTACAGCATAGACCTTACCCACATGATTTAATTGCTTTCTTACAAAGGGCAATGCTGAGATGCCAGAAAATGAACAAAACCTACATTTGCAAAGGGAATGGAAAAACAGAAGCAGGTGGTCAAGTAGCTAAGCTGGCAGAGCATTTGGACAGTAGCCGAATGGCCTGAATTCGGTCTTTAGTAAGGTCACCAGTGTCTCCTACAACATACACAGCTGTATTACTTGAAAACTTAAATCATATTTGTTATAAGAAAACAGAAAGCACTTTCAAATACACATTTATGATTACAGAAGTGAACTATGGAAGAGAATAGGCATTTAAAACATTTTAAGATTATCTGTTGTGATTCGTCAATAAAAAGGCCATTTTACAAATGTTATAGGCATTCATCATACTTCTGCTGTGCAGAGTTCATGATAATACAGGTTCAACTCCTATCACTCTCTGTAAAAGCCCTTTGTGTGGTATTTTGAGCAGTACTGGTACACATGTACTCTCACACACACACTCATCCTGTTTTCTAACTGAAAGGGCCTGCCAGCAGCCCCAGAATGCTAGCTCTAAGCAGCAGCCTCAAAAAAAAAAAAAAAGTCCTGCAGTGTGGAATCAACCTTAGTTCAACAAAAATCACACTCATTCATCACTTTCTACACTTCTGAACAAATACATACCCTTCATTTTATTAAATAAATGGTATTTTTGGTACACAAATTCTACTAGTCTCTACATTTCACTGAGGTGAAATGAGATGGCACACACAATACAGGGAATGATAATGTTTTGTACAGCAAACAAAGCATTTCTTTTAAAGCCAAGTGAACATGTCATTTAATCAAGATTGGTTTTGCCACTTGAAAGTTCACTTACAAATGAAATTCAAACTTGATTCCCATAAGCAACAGGACACTGACAGAATCCGCTACCTTGGTGAAGCAGCATTAATGGTAACATCTGTAGTGTCGACATTTTTCAAATCAACCACTGTCTGTCATCTGTAGGTCACATAAGCAATCAACTCCTCAAGTTACAGCTAAACACTGCCTATTCCTAGCTAAAGCACTAGTGCCTCAATGGCTACAGCCCATAACATAAGAAACAGCATTACCCTGTGAGCTCTCAGTTCAAGCACTCTTCTTTGATCACAATTAAACATTGAGCCAAAAGTTTCCAAGCAGCCTTCTGGAAGTGAGAATTTTATATGTTCAGGAACAGCTCGTTCAGAGGGCAGCAAGCCCTTACTTAGCACCACAGGACAAGGACTTTTGATTAGCCCAAAGCTCATTAGCAACATTCAAGAATCTCTCAGAGTCGTTATCTAGCAAACTAAAACCTGCATGACCTACAAACAAAGATAAATACAACTGATTACAGAAAGCTCAAATCTGAGGTCCTTACCTAAAACCACACAACTAAACAGGATACCATGAAAATTCAAGCTTAATCAAGCACTTCAAAAATCTTGCTGTGGTCTTGTTTCTGAAGTGTGCTTTAATAAGATCCATTTAGCACCACAAGTAATGTTATATATCCTTTCAAACCATAATCCCTGACAGCACATTGTCCAGAAACAACTGCCCAGATCTGCTCCCCTCACTGTCTTTATTCTTCAAGTTTTGCAGCAAACCTTAATTACAACTTCTCTACTGGACAGGCAGGCAGCAGATGCCACAAAGAGGCCATCAGTGGAGCATAAAGAAAGCTTCTCACGAAGCTTCCCACACTTTCATATGTAGGAATGTGCCTTTCACTAGTCATAACTCTTCCTCACTCTTCGTGCCCAACTACCAGCTTTTCCCTCTGTCAATTCACCAGTAAACCCTTTTGCAAGTCCCACTTCATAACCAGATAAAACCACATGGCAATTCTGACCTCTCTGCCCCTGCCTGTCACTTAACTTAGGCTCCATAATCCCTCATCTAGTTTCTTCCCAAACCCAGTACTGACCATCCCCTATTGGGTTTGCCAAGTCTAACTTCCTAGGCACATCTGTCCAAGTCTCCCTTCATTTCCGACTGAAGCTGCTGCAACAACCTGTTGCAGGTTCCATATCTTCAAAAAAAGCCCCTCCAAAAAGTTACAAATAAAAAACCCACACTTAAGTGTTTTCAGTTCACTTACTTCATTATTTATAGCAATTCAGCTTTGCAAGATTAACAAAGCAAATAGTTTCTAGGTAAAAACAGTTTGTAAGTAACCACGAAACAACTGGCTTAAGATCTTTGTCTATATCTCCACACAACTGTACAGATAAATTTCTTTTTCATATTATCAGAAAAATAAACTAATTTTGCCTGAAACTAATGCTGTACAGAAAGAATCATGTTATTTGGGAGAAGCACATGGGTAATTGAAGAAGGGGGAAGGGTAGAAGTTCTGGTTCTAAGTCAGTATTGTAGGAGATGTTAGAAGAGCCAAGTGCCAGAAAAGCCTGCCAAGTGCTATTCACCCACACACGCACGAGTGTATAATGCTGACTTGAAGAGAGCTCAATATGAGATTACAAAGCAAATTATATGAAATCCTGCTCCATCTTTAGGCTTGGAGAATTTTATGTATTTAAATCAGGTATGCTATACTGTTTATGTGCTGCAACATTTTACACTAGCAGCGTCAGTGTTTCAGTGCGACATCTGAAGCCACAGCATTCCTCTCACCTCCCCGGGGCCTGCATGACATACCACAGGCTGCAGGAATGCCTTCACACATTTATTAAGTCAACATCCATACAGAACACAAATTTCTTTTTAGCTAATACATAATAACTAATACTAGGAAAAAGTCAAAGAATTTTATGGCTGAACTACACGCTGATGAATTTCTAGAGCTGAAGTCCTCTACAGAGGAAGAAAAATGACTGCATGATGGAATTACCCGGTATCCAACCTTCGGAACTAAAAAGAAGCAAAGCCAGACCTGCCCAAACAGCTTTCCTATTAAATATAGATCTGAGGAGACCAAGCTATTCTTTTCCAAATCACTTACATATTTTACCATTAAATTGTCTTTGTATCTACGCTTCCATACAAGATATCACCCATAAAGCACTTCCTTTCACAAAGTGATATTGTAGATTTGTAAAAAAAAAAAACCACAAAAAAACCCCCACACACCAATTAGCATGTATACAGATGTGAAGGCTAAGCGTTATCTAAGCTACCTTCGCAAAAAGCAACAGTAATATCGATGCCTGATAACAACTATCTGCCCCTTAAATTTTAAAGGTATTTCAAGGATTCAACACTTCAGGGGGAAAAGTAAATATTGACATTTCAGACACGTTACATATTTTAAGATCATGCTATGGAACTCTTCATAAACAGAATCCTGGATCTGAGCCATCCCAGTGATTATCAGACATATGATAGCTCTTTTTTCTTCCCTTCACCTCCCAGCTCATTGTGGTAGGGCTGAACAGCAGGGACACACAAATTCAAAACCTGGTGTGAAAACTGGTTGAAAACACACACAGCAATTGGAAGCGTGTCACAAGCAAGGCAGCTGCCAACTTGAAGAAACTTGGAAAAAGTACATACACAGGTTATTATCACATTCCAGTTCCTATTATCATGCATTTCTGTACATCAAGCACACCCACCACACACTCCCAGGGGGTGTTTTAGATTAAAAAAAATGCTTTGAACACAGTAAAAGTCAGTTCACAATTACTCTAATGAAAAAAGGGGGGAAGTCACCCAAGAAAATGCCTCCAATATAATGAATATTATGTATGTGAACCCCTAGCTTTATAGCTACCATACGAGAGAAGTTGTAAGGATGCTGTTTCACATTTAACAGACATTGAAGAGTCTGGTATCCCCATAGATCACAGCCAAATCAAACAATTCCTCCTGTGCTAAAGGTGTTTGTTATGTGTCCAAAACAAACATTGCATAATTAACAAAAAAGCACTTCCTCTAAGCTTGAGTCCCAGTTTTTGGACCTAAAGAAATGACAGACAGAAGTCAGACGAAGGAGCTGGGTGACAGGGGACAAGACCCAGAAGGGAACATGATTGTGGCAGTGCAGGATGCCCAGGCACTCCACTGATGGTTTCCAGGAGGGCTATCAGAGACGTCCACAGCAAAGGAGAAGACAGGACAAGACTAGTAGAGATAGTTGGAAAGAACCACTGCCAAGGCTTTTTCCCCAGAACTATCGTGACTAAAGAGGCAATGGCAATGCTTAAGAGCCATCATTTTATGAGAAGCAGCAGTTCTCATTAACCTGAGGGTATTCAAGTTCTCATATCAACCTCATTTTTATATGTTATTATAAAACACATATTTTTATTATATTATATTATATCATACCTGATATTATATCAGGCAGAAGTGTTTATTTTTCTTTCCCATATTACTATATTGAAAGGACTCAAAGTTTACCTGTTTAAGTTCTGGATGCAGCAATGAGACACAGACCTCTCAAAAGGATGTTAGAAGTATTACATCTGTGCTCATTTTACTTTACTTTGTTACTTATATATCACTGAACTCCAGCTGCACATTTACCAGTTCCCACTTCTGTCATTGTTCTACCTTTTTCCAAAAGTTTTGTGCCATAGCAAAATTAGACAAATTTTATATCCACAGAACTGAAGTTGCACCTTTAGAGTTTTTAGTTTCTAATCTTGTGACACTCAAACTACTTTAGCAGCCTGCTCAGAGTTGACGAGAATCAATCCCAACTTAATATCCAAAATATGTACTTGGACAGTTCTGCATGTTGCGCATGGAGACAAAGTTTGAGATAGCGAGGACAGGCAATTGCTTACTAAGCAGGCTCTAGAATAGGAAAGCACTTACCGCCATGCTAGACAAAGCACTCAAATTAAGACTGTATCTGAACAGCACTAGCAAGTAGGAATAACATAAAATTCGCAAGTAGGAATAACACAAAATTCGTAGAAGAGTTTTAGAACCAACAGTGGGTTCAGTAAACAGTACACTCATGAATCCAGACCAAACAGCTGGATGAGAAGACATACAATTAAACTATCTACTTCAGCTCATTATTTGTTCCTGCCCCATGAAAATAGCCATATATTCTTAACAGGCCAACTAAGTTTCTCATCAGGCTGTAGCTTTCTATTACACCTCATCTGATGTGCCTGCAGGTTTGACTGAGCAAGGCACCTTCCTTTGCACCAGGGCTAGCAGCCACGCAGCAGCAAGCCAGTCACCCCACATCAGTCAAGGAAGCCTTCAGAGCCACACACCCAGCGAGCTCACCCTGCAGCCAGGTCCTGTTCAAAGCAGAAAAGCCGCACTGCTTGGCAGCACCAGTATCGCACAAGGAGGCACCAGTACGCTGCAGCCGCAAGGCACGTCAAGCAAGACGCATGAAGAGCACTGGGGTTCCGCCATCTTTTGTACGCCCAACTGCACCCTCCCTCACCTCCTCCACACTGGCACACATACCTTGGCAGACAATCCAAGCCCAGCTAGAGGTGCTGATCCAGCAGAAATTGCTCCCTGCCAAAAAAGTTATTAGTTCTCAGCCAGATCAGCACTCTTCTCAACTGTTCATCACAGAAACTCTTACAGGGCACCAGAGCTAGGGCGGGCCTGGGCACGGACATGCTGGTCCCCAGACAATTACACTCCCCTCACCTAAGTTTCCCCACACACACACTCAAAACAATATGCTATTCTGAGTTTCCTGAATTACTTTAACATATGGTACTGTAGCTGTGTTTATTCCTATCCTACACAAACCCCATGTTTTTTACATAAAACCTGCTATCTGTAGTCTGCAGAGTGCTTTTGAGGTTTTGCATAAGGTGTGTAAAAACATAAGCAGCATTTTGCAGAGGTCATTAAAAAGCCAAACTTATGACAGTTCTGCAAACAATAAATCCATTTCATTGGTTAACCAAAAGATTCTAACTTGCTAGTTTAAGAGTTCATTCAACACTTATCAGCTAAATAAGTTTATTCTGGACCTCTGGTTCTCTAAAAGGGAGCACCTCCCCATCAGTCCAGTCCCCTTCTACTTGGTCATTATTCTGCTGAGGAACCCACAAAGAGAGGCAAAGCACACTGATAAAGACTGCAGATCTCTGTCAGCTGTACAACCACATTTCACCTCAATTATGATGCTATTAACTGGCTGCTCAAAGAGAGAGCTAGAGGCAGTATTTATCAATATAAATTCAAACAGATCTTTGTAAGAATCATCATGAAAACCTATGTGATTTCTCTAATGTTACAGTTGCACTTTCTGTTTACTAGGTTACATTTTTCTGATTACATTGGGAAAAGAGGGAACCACGTAATTTGTGCCTGTTTAATACGACAACAAACCTCTGTACCTTCTCAGCCATCTTTAAAACTGGTGCTATTTAATATACCTATTAAATATACATTTTTAGAGGCATTGCTATTCAAGCCCCAGCCTATTCAGTAGAACAGAGTCTTTGCAGAAGTGAAACAAAGGAACACTTTCCTTTGCATGCAAATACGTTAAAACCCCACAATTTTCTGTCTTAAAGGCTTCCCAGTGAATTTTCTGAATGTAAACAAGCATGACCACACTTAAGCTTGAAGATACAAAAGCAGTGGATGTGGTCTAACCTTGAACAACAGACAGCAGCAGCAAGACTGACACCACTCATCCTTCATGCTGCCAGGAAGCCCAGGCTTTTCATCAAGGGAACAAGATTTAAATACTACTTCTTAAAGCACATTATAATTGCTCAGGGTGAGATAAAGCTACTGTTTATATTTAAAAAATTAAAAGCCAAAACAATAGGGTTTTCCAGAAGCAACCACTGACAGTAGCTTAAAAAAATAACTCTGCAGGTGACTATGAAGTGATTTCCATATTACCCCATCTCTGAAGTTGAAGAGCCCATTACCTCAGATTCCTCCGAATATTGTTTACCATGTTACATCTCCAAATACCATCTCCAAAGAAGATTAAACTCTAAAACCAACAGTTGCCTGTTGAAGAACACACACTTTCCTGGAAAAATACATATTATTCTGATATTTTACCTATTTTCAGCATCTTTTACTATGCTTTTTCAATTAACTGGTGGAAAGAAATTGTTCAAAGTCTTTGGATAATTAAATCATTACCAAAAGCCTAACTTGCATGCAGAAGAGACAGACAAGTCTTTTGTCTTCCAATCCGATTTGCAAAAAAGAAGAAAAACAGTTGAAGTGATTGAATTTAGCTTTCCAGTTATGTAAGCAACTGGAGAATCTGTTGACATGCTTACTATTACCACTGACATATTTTCCCAAGGCAAATATAATGGCAAAATATGTGCAGGCAGATATCTCCACCCTTACTTTGCCTATTTAACCTAGCAAACAATAGGAATAAGCCCATTTGTCCAACACAGCTGAGCACTCAGAACTATCCCTGGCCCAATGAGAAGAATTTTAGCTCTTGGGTCTCGTTATTCCAAGTGGAAGAAAGGATATCATGAAGTAATATCATTTTGGCTTGAGTTATAATTAGCTATTCAATTTTTTTCTGATATGGGTGGGTGGAGGAAGAGAAGTAAGTATAGCTACAGTAATGAACTCTGTACAGAACTGACACGTGCTCTCTTACACTGAAATAGAACAGGGATCTTCTGTTTTCCACCTTAGGATTTCCTCTTTTTTTTTTGTCTGAAGTTTTACAGACCAAAAAAAGGAAGGAAGCTGGGGTCAGGGGGGAGATAGAGGAATAGGCAAAAGACAGTTAAATGAAGAATGTTTAAGAAGTTTCCACTATTAACCATGAATAACACAGCAGCTCTGCCAGCTGTTATCCACTAAATTGTTTCAAAAATACATGCTCAGATTTCTTCTTTCTTTATCATAGTAAGAGGGGAGACAACGTTAACACCAGAAGGAGCAATTCTGAATCCCATGCAAAGGCAGAAACTGCAAGTCAAGCTCTGTATCCTCACTGTACTAACAGACCTAGTACAAATGCTAGGAAAGGAACCACACAGCCTAAGAAAGAGGCATATTCCTTCAAGGTACAAAACTTTAGCCAACTTTATTCCTTATAAAAACTACCACTATAACTTACAAAAAAAATAGTATTTACAACCTCTGACCCATCTCCATACCACTTAGTTTCAGGGAATGTACCTCACAGTTGTACCTATGGAATCAGAGGTAACATCGTGAACCACTGATGACATTTAAGTTTCCCAATACTACTTTTTTCCCCAAAAAAATAAGACAGTACACTTAAAGTCAAATAGCCATCTTTATACAAGGCTTTTCCTCAGAAAAATAATATTCTGTATTTTATGGGTAACATTATCTACAAAAGCATGAATGCTACTTCATATAAGTACAACTATTTCATACTTATATAGTCTACAACATATCTACAGCTTGACTAAGGATCAAGCTGTTATACAAACAGCAATGGGTAATACAATAATGAAATAATACAATTTTTGCAGCTAACTTCCATTTAACTTATGTAACAAAACAAAGAATCAGAAGTACTGGTTCCCCGCCCCCAGCATCTCATACATGCTTAGCTCACTACACTAGTCTTGAGAAAAGTTAAAATAAGGCTTCATGGAGTAATCATTTGCTTTCTGCACTGCAACCTGTAATTTCAAAGAGTTTCAAAAAATGAAACATTATCCTATGTGGTGAATTATTTATGATAGTAAAAGAAAATGCTTTGTTTTAAAAATCACTAAACAGAATTCAGTAACTTCTATTACAGAAGAGCCCCTGCTGTGCAGTTGGTGCTCAGTTATCCACAGCATATATAGATTCCCATAAACTCAATGCAAATTATTCATGAAAATATGTCAGTGCACACCTTCATAGTTAAGAACTCATGCTGCATTTCTAAATAAAACTCAGAAATCATAAGTTCAGTGCAAACAACAATAAAAATCAAATCAAGAAATCCCAAGCAATGGATTTGAAAGGGCACTCCATTTCTTCTCTGCTGCAGAAAGAACTGAACAAGCTCATCATTTAGCTACTGATTGCGTAAGACCAGCCACCGCCTGCTTCCAGAGCCCTGAAAGGACACACACACACTTGAAATCCAGTAGCACAGAAAGCAAAACAGAAATAAGTTTAACTTATTCCTCGAATGCCTTATTGTGAGTTCTGCTAACAAACAACCCCATTTGGGGGTTTATTACCTCGTCTATTATTTCTGGTTTTCTACATACAATCTATCAGGAAAACAAAACTCAACATACTAGAGAGATTAATAACCAGACTTTACCCACTTTGTTATAATAATTTCAGCTGTTATTATTAACAAAGTAGATAAATAATTGCACATGAATCTGGAAAAATAAATTGACTTGGTTCCTTAACTGGAGAAAGATGAAAGGTGCAATCGGGATCAGTAAGGAGGTTTTCCCCTTATATTAGCTCACCTTCAAGGGCACATGAGTATGTTTTTTTGCCTCATCCCATAATATGACTGCATTGATTTTTTTAATCCTGCAAAACTGATTTGATTTTATCCTATTTTCTCACTCAAAATGACAAAAAGCAGCAAGCACAATGCATTACAAATTGCAAAATCCAAGCTTCTTTCTTTGTCCCTATAGCACAGGTTACTTTCAGAGCTGCACTCTCTGCAGCTCTCCTATCCACCCTTGAGCATCTGGAAGTTAGATCAGCATTATTTTCAAACAAAATGTTTCAGGTGCCCAAGAATGCAAAGTTGACAAGTTATCATATCATCTTTAAGCTATATAACTGGGAACATGCATGCTGAATAACTAGAAGCATGCATTATGAAGAGAAATAGAGAACAGCTATCACTTCAGTCTCTTGTCATTGTAAAGATCTGAAAAATACATTCCTTTAAACATACAAAAGCAAACTAATAGCAAATCATTGTGGCATCCAAGTGTCTTTAGTCGTTCATCATGCATTGCTTCTCTTAACAAGCTCCACTTCTGTTAGCAAGTACAGTTCCTAAATTGCATCTCAACAAAGCTGTCAGACAAGGTGCTTCCAACAGGCTTATGTGAGAACGGAAATTTGTGAGCAAATGTGGCTGACAAACTGGAGAAATAGTATGGAAAAGAGATGTCATTCACTAAGGACGCATAAGCAGAAATAATCAGCTGACGAATACAGGATGGAAGAATGACTATCTAGACAAGAGTATTCTGGAAAAGGATCTGAAGGATTGATTAGCGGTTCCCGACTGAACATGAGTCAATGTGATGTTATTGCAAAAGGAACAAACATCATGCTAGGGATGACAACCAGACCCATTGCCTAAAGCACCACTCTAAAAGATTCTCCTGCTTTGCCTGATAAAGCTTTCCTGTCCAGTTTTGAACATAGATCAATTGGTCAAAGATAAGAACAACATCATCTACAAGTAAAGGATGAAATAGCGCCAGTTATTTCATACAAGGAAAAGGAGACAGTCTTGGCAAGTCTTCATATACACATAATGATATGTGCAAGAGGAAACTACTCCAGTGCGAAACACTTTCTAGAAGGAAGATTGCTAAGCACTGACTACAGAAGTTGCAGATACTCTGATATGAGCATTTTAAAGAACATGCTAGCAAACATCCTTCAGAAGCGACAGACAGAGTTGACTTGGCCTTGAGAAAGTAGTACAGATTAAATCTCAAAACTCTTTCTAAACATATTTTTCCTATGTTTCTATTGATCATCTCTGAAACAAAAGCAATCCTTTGTATTACATGTTAGGGACATTTACGACAAATTAAATGCATGTGACTAATAAATAGAAAGGGACATATGCCTCCAGGTTAGTCTCCTGGCTTCCAAATCATTGGGAAGGGGATAGGGGTCACCTCAAAGGCATTCTGCCCCGCTCCTCACAAAAAGGACAAATAGCAAGAAAATAAGGAAAAGCAAAACAAAAGGTTACTCAATGATGTACAGTTAGATGCAAAAAACCCCACAGTAACAAAAGAAATTCCAGACTGAAAATGAAGCAAAACCTTTGCATTTCAACCTTTCTGTGCAGAGCCACAGACAGGCTTGAAAGGACTTTGAGGGGTTACCTAGTTTGTTCCCCTGTACCTTCACAGAATCAACTACAAATCCAGTAGCAAAAAAACCACCAGAAAGCCACCCATGAACAACACTCTGTCTCTCAAAACTAAAGAAATGAAGCAACACGTCTCCCAGGGGTGCAAACTCTGCTGAAAGTGCCTTGTCTCAGTTGCTGAATACATTCAATTGTCACAAATGATCCAAGCAGTCAAAATGTTCTCCTCAGGATTCTCCCTGGTCCCAAGACTCAAATTATGGAGAACTTTATAGACCAAAACCTACATGGTGAATTACACTCAGAAATGAACTGGAAGCTGTGGAATGTGGTAGATAACATGTTCACCTTGAACTAGGCTCTAAACGTGAAACCCTATTTTGTTCTGTAGTTTCACTTCTGGGCTGCAGGTTAGGGAAGCAGGGATGTGTCAAAGGCAGACACTCTTGCAGCAGTGCAAAAAGTTGCTGATATCTGCATGGTAGGAGTAAAATAACCAATTATAGCTCCCTTGACAGAGAAGTTAGTGACTCCATCACATGCTCTCTGAGCTCCAGAAGCAATCACAGATTACATTAGCCTATGCTAGATAAAAAAAGCTTTCTCCCTTTCAGCAGAGAGACCACATTCTCACCTTCACTCTATGTTATTTAATTCACCATTGTTCCATCATCTTTTGGCTAAATCTGACCCAGCTAGTAGCCACACAAGTCCAACACTGAGAATGGTGGCAAAAAGCCTCAATACAGTGAAAGAAGAAAAACACAGTGCCATCAGTATACAGCTAGCCATGAAATAACACCAGCCTTCAAAAGTCTTCCCCAGTAGCTCCAGATACATAGTGAATAGGAAAGATGAGATCTCTGAAGGGTGCTATGTAAGGAGGCGTTAATGAACCAACCAGTTCTGGGTTGTCCTTAGATGATAAAGACATTCAAAACATCACATCCATACTAAAGACTCCAGATTTTTGGAGGCAGCTGTTAAAAAAAACAAACATTTTAAAATCTTGATTTAGTCTTATTTTAAGGCAATTTCACCAGTTTATCAACACTTGTTTAAGTTAAGGCTAGTCTTATGACGAAAATTACTTAATCTCAACCTTCATATTCTGCTCTCCAACAGAATACAGTCAGTGATTTTTTTTTTGTCCAAAAGTAGTGAGTTGAGATCATTCTATTTTTGAAAGATACTGAAAGTGACTGCTTATATAGAAGACCAGGAAAATATAATCTTTATCTGAATGACATCCTAAACTGATGTAAAAGCCTCCATGACAATGTGTTATGTGTCAAAAATCTTCCTATAACAAAGACCCACACATTTTCCATCTCAGATAGCTAGAACTCAGGGAGTATTTCATGAAATGAGAATGGGCTCCCATCGTTCCAGTGAAATGAAGAGAGCACTGGTATCCTGCCAACTTCACCCTCAGTGCCCCATGGTACCTCACCTTCACCTACTTGCAGGTGACCAGCCCCACAAACAGTCACAAGCTGTAACAAGAAAACAAAGATCATTCTCCAACTGTTCATTAGCCAAATGGGGTTCATGAGCCCCAAAATGCACTATGTTTTGCCCTGCCTCACCCCTAAATAGTTTTAAGGCAGCTTGACAGAACTTTTGGATATAGATCATTATTAGTAGTCATATTAGTGTAAAGCAAAAATACCAACTGAATTCCACATAGAAATGTGAGGCAAGATCAACATAGGAGAATGGAAGAAATAACATAGAAGGCTTCATTTGTACTATCTGGGGATGGATGAAGAGAAGCTGATGAAGTGTTTGTGTTAAACAAAACACATTATATTAGAAGTCTAGCACAGTTATTGACAGAAATACAATGTGACATTAACCACATAATAGTCTTTGTCTTTTTGTTGTTGAGCTAAACAAACCAAGCTCATTTACAGTAAAGTTAGCTTGCAGTCAAAAAAGCAATTACAGCATGAAGATAAAGATGTCTTAGCTATCTTTCAAGAGGATTGCTAGCAAGACTAGTCTGGCTGCAACTCAGAAGAACAGGGCACAAGCCAATTGATTTGGCTTTTGTCTATGTGCTAGTCAATACTGCTCCTGTGATCAACTAATACACCCCTGTCTTTTTCCTCCTATAAGCCTCAGCTTACAGCACAAAGTCATTTGATCCTTCCGTTTCTCCATCTATAAACTAGGAGATGGCCACACTTCATACCCCCTTGGGAAGGCAGATTTATGGCTTAACCACACTAAAAATACCAAGCACTATTTAAACTTGTCTGAGTTAAATTGGTATATCTTGCTGTACAGAATGACTTCAGGATCTGGAATACCATTCTGCTTATAAATTAGATGATGCATTTGGCAACTGTTTTTAATTATTCTCCTTAATTAATCTTTCCATCCTAATCCAAAAAAATCCTTCCTGAGAAATGCTGAGAACTTTGTGCTCAGTAGAAAAAGGCAAATCACCTACATTCCAGAAAGTATAACTGCATCCTTGCAGATGCAGGTAAGTCTGCAGATCTGGTGAGACAAAAAGAAAAACCCCTATATTCAGGCTATCTAACAGAACTTGTATCTTTACTCCAAACAGCAGCTACAAGATAATTATGTATTCCTGTGATTTATTTATTACAGCTAAAAGTTTCCAGTTTGCACCAACTGGTAAGAGTCACCTTTGAAAGCTACACTTACCAGTTTGCTGCCTGCAGAGCATCCACAGCTATGCAGTCTTAAATGACTCATTTTAACAAAGGGTTTGGTTATTGTTCTAAACAATATTGTTCTGTTAGGTTCTAAATTCATGTAGAGCAGCACACCGCATTTATGTAAGCCAACTCCATTTGACATCTACCAGGTTTAGACACTATTAACAGCAAAAAAATCTTACCTCTCCTACCCTTACATTGGCATTCTTTGTGCTGAATACTCCACATAACTGACCACTGGATCCTTTGTGCAATGCCATCACTAATTTGACACAACAGCTGAAGGTGTGATTCAAAACATACGGCATTTCAAAGTGAAATACAGAAGTTTAACCTTCTGTTCTGAAAATAAAGATATCAAAACCCAGACAAAGCAAACTCTCAGAACCAGAAATATTCCAATGCTTATTTCACCTTTAGCATCCTTAGGGATAACAGATAACTGACAAAATCTACAGCCTTAGAAATAAAAACACATAACTGTAGTACAAAGGGTGTCACATAAGCATAATAATGTTCTTCATTAAGGCAGTATGTCTGTCTACTAGGAAATGAACTGGCAGTGTGTCTGCCTACTAGTAAATGAACTCAGAGTAAAGCAACCTGCTCAGTAAAAAGCAATTAGATATTATCAACGGCTAGCAGGCAGAAGTTTAAAAATTTGAAGAAGAGAAGATTGTTACTTGTATTAACTACCCCTCAAAGTGGGAATCAGTCAGGCTGTACAAGTGAGCAACAGCAACCAGGTTACCAGCAACCCTTCAGTGCAACCAGGTGGCTGTTGCCTGGTTATTCATCCATTTTGGCATGTCACAGTAGAAATGTGCAGCATACAGCATGTGCTGCAAAATTCAGATTGAAAATGCAGATGAGGTCTGCTGTTGATGCAAGCCCTGAGCTCTTTATACAAAGGATGCATATGCTTGGTACAACTAATCGGGATTCTCAAAGGGGTTTTATAATGCACCCATTTTACCAGGGCAGATAAATACATCAGTATTAAAAAAACTGTTTGGAAACATAATCATCCCATCACTAAAAAAAGAAAGTAAATAAGCAGGTCTGTGGTGCAAAATGCAAGTTTGATCTATGAAGTTCACTTTACATAAAGTTTAAAGAATTATATGGCAAGATACAACTCTTTCTCCTGCCTCCCCTACCACTGCTACAGAGCACAATAGCTTATACGATAATTGGGTGTGAAGATTTTGCAGACAGCACTCATCATGCAGGTGAGCAAGCACATAGCATAAAATGCAGTCCAAGAGAAAAATTAAATTAGTTGAGGCTAGTATTTCAATATTTTGCAGTGGCCATATGAACTACAATATCACCCCCATCCTAGAGGTACAGAGGACCCAAATTGAACAGTGGCTTTTTGTTACTATCTTGAATAGCCGTTGGAAGGCAAATCACAGAAAACCATGGAATGAATTTAAATAAGAATAAGCATCTTTTTGTGACTATATTATATTTACAGAAATAAAGAGGATCTTTGTAGTGAACTACATTTTCTGGTTGATCCAAAGGAAGCCCACTATTGAGAAATCACAACTGTACCTCTTTAGCAGGCGTATTTCAGTGACACCAGCCCTGGTAAGTGAGGAAGAGCTGGACAGTGACCCATGTGCAAGTACCTGAAAAGGTTTACTAAACATAGAAAATCTTATTTAAGGGCTATCACTTAATTGTTTAGCAACCAGGGGCAGTTATTCAAATAAGGGGAACAGTGTGTGGCTGCTTGTTTTCAGTATTAGAAAAGATGCTCCATAGTGATTTTTAGCTCATAAATCAGGAAAAAAATGCTTCAGTTGTGAAATAGCATACTATGCTCAAAAATAAAAATAAAAACCCACAACAAATAGACTGAGAGGAGGGCTGCAGCTTGAAATACTTGACTGCTAATATCCAGCATGCCATTCCAGGGAGTCCCAGGGTGGTTTTTAAGCCTCTGCCCATCCTCGTAAAGAAAGGCGGGTGGCAGGACTAATCAATATCTTGCAACCCAGCTGTGACCTAGCAGATGAAGAAGGCAAGAAAATAAATCCCATCGATGATCTCTATAATTTAACGTTCGGAGGACGGCAACATCTGGGATCAACTCCAAATGGGACGGAGCGGCACGGCGCGGGGCTGGCTCCCGCGCTCACCGCTCGCCAGAGCGCTGCTACACACACACACACGCACACACACACACACACACAAACAAAGGAGGGCTCCCCGCTCCTCCTGCTTTTTCCGTAATGTACACAACTCCGCGTTCAAACGCGACGTAAACAGACGGAAACCCGCTTACTACGCTAGTAGGTCTGTGTAACAGTTCAGCTGCATCTGTGTCAAACGGGGCTATTGTCCGGGACGAGCCACCAGAGCTCACCGCGTATCGGCGGTTTTACTAGGTGGTGTCCAAAAAAAAAAAAAAAAAATCAGTGAGCCTTCCTAAGTCATATCAGCGGGCTTCACAGCCCTGCACCGGGCAGAGCTGAATGAACAGGCAAGGAAGCGCGACTCCCGCAAGCGGCACTTTGTCTGATTTCCACTGAAGCAGCGACCAAACCCCCGACGCGCGAACAATGCCCGCGGCCCCGCTGCTGCTCCCGCTTCTCCCCGGGGCGCCGCCGCCACCGCCGGAGACCGGCTCCCCGCCGGGCCGCCGCTCCCAGCGGTATTTTTTAAGGCTGCTTTGTTCCCCGTGAAACACCAGCCCTCCCACCCAGCGCCGCGGGGAGAAGCCCAGCGCCCGCCTCGGCGGCGGGGCACCGGCCCCATCCCAGGGCAGCGGCGGGAGGCGCCGGAGCCGCGGCTCGGGCATCGGCCGCCCTTTGTTGCGCCCCTGGGGAAGGGGCCGCTCCCCCCCACCCCGGCGGGACCTCCGGCCCCCGCCGCGCAGGGAGCGCGACGCGGCCGCGCACACAGGCAGGGCGCTGCCCCCCCTCCCGCGGGGGACGGCAGCAGCCCACGCCGGCCCCACGGGGCGAGCCCGCTCCGCCGCGGGATGCGCTCCCCGCCAGCAGCACCGCTCCTCGCCCCCCGCGCTGCCCCGCTCGCTCTCAGCCACGCACTCACCCACGCCGTACTTCTCGTGCTCCGTGGGTATCCACATGCTCGCGGCGTGCGTGCGCCCGCCCCCCCGCCGGCCAGCAGCCCCTCCGCTGGGAGCGGCGGTGGCCGGCGAGCGCGTCCGCTGCCCGGCTGCTCCCGCCGCGCCTCAGCCGCGGCTGCCCGGCCCCGGCGGCGAAGGCATTGTTCGGCCGGGCGGGCGGACCGACTGACTGACTGAGTGACTGACTGAAGCGCGCTCGCCGCCAGCCACTTATATGCCCCGTCCCGCTGCACGCCGGGGAACGTAGTGCCTCGGCGCGGCCGCGCCCCTCGTCGCCCGCGGCCGGGGGAGAGACTACGAGCCCCGGCTGGCCCCGCGCTCCCCGCCGGGGCGGGGCGGGGCGGAGCTCAGCTCCCGGAGGCCGCCTCACGCCGGGGCGGGAGGAGCGGCGCGGCGGCAGCATGGCCATGGCAGCGTCCCGCGGGGCCGGCGGGCCGCCGGCGCGGGGCGGTGAGTTCGCTGCGGGGAGGCGCGGGCGGTGGGACGGGGCCGGCTCCGCGGGGCACCGGGGGTGGGGAGCGGGGGACACGTGTGGGACAGCCGGGAGCCGTCGGGGCCCGGCGCGGTTGGGGACCCCGCCGGTCGCCCGTCGGAGCGGGCTTCCGGGGAGAGCCCCGGGCGGCCCCGTCCCCGCCTCCCGGTGGTTACAAGGGACGTAAGTCGTTCTTCTGGTCCTGCTGGTGCCGTTCCTTTTCTTAGCAAAGCCCCGCGTTTGGCACCTGAAGCTGTGGGGCCAGGGAGAGGTTTCCGCAGAGAGTTGTGCTGGAGAGGGAATTGGTGCCGGCGGTGTGCCAGCGAGGTGGGACATGGAGCTGCTGGTCTGGGTGGCTTTTTGACTTCTCACATAACCGTATCTCAGCACATACATGCACAGAGATAAAGAAAAGCAGGCGGTGTACAGCGAGGAGCTCAAATGGACTATCAGGGGTGACAGCCAGCGATGTCAGGCACCGTAAGCAGCAAGAACAGCAAGGTCTCCATCCTTGTGGAGAGGCCTATATGTCTATGCCCCTCTAGAAGCAGCTTCGCTAGAGCTCACCGTAGGTAAACTGCAAGAAATCCTCAGGCTGAACTGATCCTTGTGAGAGAAACCCGGGTGTTGTGAGGCAGGAGCAACAGCTTGAGTTACATCTTCTGGTCCTGTGGGAAGGCACAGACAGAAAAAAGGGGGAAAACTCCGTTGATACAATGTGGCTCTGCAAGCCTCACCGGGTACAGGTTGTCTCTAAGATGAGTACGTCTGGTTTTAAAAAAGTGTTCTCCAATCAAATCATTACTCTTGTAACTAGAAATCTTATGGGATGATTCCGTTTAAGCTGAACAAAAATATAGAGTTTAATGTTTTCACATTTAAGAGAGGAAAGTGGCTTAATTTTTTTTCAGTTCAGGTTAGCTTTTAGCCTCTACTGTCAAGTTATGTTGAATTTTTAAGTTGACGATAGTGTGAAGGACACAGCAGAAGGAAATCACGTGCAAGTAGGCAGTTTTAAACCTAGAGTTAGAGTGCACTTATTCCGTGTTTATCCTTCTAGTTGTCAAACTTTGGTGGTGAGTGATCTTTTAAGTGACCTTTGTGTTGTTTCTCTAGTATGCACCCTGCTTCTGTTCGTAAAAGTAATATCACTTTATTTATGCTAGTAGTTAAAGCAGTACTCTTTATTTATGTGTTGCAGTGTGTTGGCGTGAGCCTCTCCTACATGAAAAGCCAGACCCTTCTAGAGCGCTTCCACGCTGGTCTAATTGCACCCAGAGGCAAAGCTGTGCCGTTTGGTGTTGAAAAGGATGGTCACTTTTGTCTGTGCAAGTCTTCTGTGTGAAACTGTATATAGGTGTGTGGAGTACTAGAATGATGAGGTTACCCTGAGGTTTTTCCAGGTAACTCTTGTAAAGACATTGGCACCAGTACAAAAAAAAGTTTGTTCCATTGGAATTCAGAGGCCTATGCTGTTTTCCTATTAGTAAGCTCAAACACACATTGAAAGGATTAGTGAACTTTCGGTGTCTTTGCTCCCAAACTTGCTTTGCATCCCCTGGCAGATCCTTTAGAGTCTCTAGGTGATGTGTAAAAGTCACTGTTGAAAATCAAAATAATAGGTGTCAGGCTAAATTTACTTCCACCTCAGCCTATAGACTTCCACGTACATTCAAACTATCTCTGTCTCTATAAGAGAGGGCTGCCAACATGCTGGCTGGGAGTCCTGAAATTCTGCCACAGCCTTTTAACTGCTGTCTGTCATGTTAACCATGACTGACTTCAGCATGTTTGTATTAGGCTCAGAGCCCATCTTTCTTCTTCCCTTGAACAAAGACAGGACTACCCAATAGCTGAAATAGCCTTTTCAAAATTATTCATTTAGAACCCAGTCGCTTAGGGTAAACAGATCTTATACTATAAATCACGTTGTCTGTGAGCAAAGAAATACCTCACCCTAATATTTATCATTTCCTTGTCTCTGAGGAAAATCCTTATTCTTTCAAAGGTTTCATTTCTACAAAGCTATTTGCTCTAGCAACACCTTGTACTTGCATGTGCACCTGAGAAGGCATGTCACTTCTTTGGAGGCAGTATATAGGAAAATTAAATAACATTTTTTTTTCCTGTCTTGCTGTTTCCTATTTACAGGAAAGCCTGTGCTTTTATATTCTAATCCAGGACTGTGTTGCTTTCTAATTAGTTCCCTCCAGCAGCCTTCACCAAGTGGCTTTTGATAAACATATCACTGTCCACAGTACAATTTGTTCAGTCTACATTAATTATGCTACATATCAACATTTCTTACAGCATCTGTCAGTGGATTTTAAAATGAGGTTTCTTCTGGAAGCGTGTCTTTCATAGTTTCATCGGCAGTCTGACAGTTACAGTTTCCTACTCAGGGTCTTTATGTGCTCAAATGCTTTTTAATACCATGCTGCTGGAGCATACCATGCCAGAGCACAGCATGTTATTCTTATCCCTTCCACATCTATCTCTTGTGTGCCATTTTTAAGGGAATTCAGTTTACTGTGGAAAACTAAAGTTTGACTGGTCTTGCACAAGTCTACCTTTTTTCATTGCTACCTAGAGGATACTTTAGTGAAAGTTGTTTTGTTCCCGATACTATAAGCATCACTTCTTTAGCCCAACTCTTAAGTTCTCTCTGTTAAGGATGCTGTGAGAGCCACTCAACCCAGTGGACTCTGCGATCTAGGGTTCCCTCTTTCCTGGTTACTGGAAGCCAGTCCCGTGGACTCTCAGACCCAAGGGGTTTCTCCATCCGTGTTGATGGATGCGTCCCTCTTTGGATTCACAAGCATCCCCATGTTCACACGCCGCTTGAATATCAATGTGGGCTCTAAGTCTGTTTAACATCCATTCCTGGACCTTGGGCCTGTTACCCAGCCACTGGCTCAGACACAGAGTCTTTCCAGGTGAGGGTCTCCTCCTACTCACCGACTGCTCCAGCTTGATGTTTGCTAGCTGATGCATAACCAAATCTGGTATTTCTGATGCTCTTACCTGAGCCATCTCAGCCTCACACGGTATCACTGATACATTACCTCAGCCCTGTGTGTCTTGCAAGATTTCACTCCCCAAAAGGTCCCAACTCTGTCCCCCTCAAGCCTTTGTGAAGCCCAGCCACCTCTCACATAACCCCCCTCTTAACTACCTGAAACCCAGCCCTTCCTCATCACGCTCTCAGCAAGTTTTTCCAGCTTCTCACGCTGTTATTTGTGTTCAGCCAGTTCTCATGTCGTGCCCAGTAGTTTCTCATGTTAGCTAAACCTCAGGCCAGGGCCCAGTCATCACCCTGTGTATCTTAGCACCTTTTCTGCCTTGTGTTCAGTTTCGGCTGCCCAAAGTTGGGCTTGCCGTCTCATCGCCGTGCCCTCAGGGTATCCCCTCTGCTACTCCAGCCTCGGCCAGCCCGAGGTTTTGGTGAACATTTTAGCTTCCAGTTACTTTTTTTCATAAACTTCTTCGTGATTTTCCCCATCTGCTTGTGTATCAGCAAAAAAAGGGCTTGGTCTGGCTTGTCTCTTCACTTCTGCACCAACCCCTTCTGTCCTTTGTGGCTCTCCAGCCTTTCACGCTGTCCTCTCATCTGCTTTGAGCCTGCTTTTAATTTCTCGCTCGTTGCCTCTGTTCCTCAGCTGTCATCTGCCTCTAGAAGGCCCCTCTGATGCTCTAAAGACAGTTCCTCAGCGGGTTACTCTCCAACATTAATTCGGTCCCTCCTGCCCCTGCTCTCTCCCATGCCCAGCTTGGGTACTCCTTTTGTCCTGCCCCTTTCCCTTCCAAACCACCAGCCTCTGCTGCCCACAGCTCCTCCTTTGGTCCCACCGCTCCCGTCCTGCTGCCATGCATCTCACCAACTGTCGTCCACAAACCTCTTCTGGATCCTGTTTTCACTACTGCTCTCCATACTTCTTCATTTTCTTCTTCTTTTTTTTTTTTTTTATTTTTTATGCTTTTCCACCTGTAATTCCTGTGTATCATCCCCTTTCACCAAACCACTCCTGGCTCTCCACGTGTGTGATCTCTCATTGTAGTCCCTGCACCTTCTTCCCTAGGATTAAACTTCATTAGGCCTGATGGAGTCACAACAGCACAAAAGGTTGTGAGGCAAAGCATCAAAGCATGACTGCCACATGAGGTGCCTGGCTCTCAGCAGCATCGTAATCTCTGCTCTTAGGCAGGAGCAAATTAGGACTCAGAAAGATGAAATTTCTCTGTAGCTCTCCTGCCTATTGAGCTTGATAGCTAAAAGTTCACCCAAAAACTTTCAGGAGGGGGGGAAGCGAGGCATTTCTGGGGTCCCATGTGCTAAAACACAGATGGGATTTGGCCTCTATGTTGCTGCTTCTCTTCTGTTTTGGAAGCTGGGAAGTGAGGAGGGGAGTGGACAAGTGTTTCCCTTTTTCTACTCTTAATATGTCCCCAGGTTATCGGTAACTCCTGATGTTAGCATTGTAGTGACAGCTTCCTTCACATTTGCTACTGCAAGCTGTGTTAGCGGGTACTGTGCTGCAGGGCACCTTAGACAAAGCTCGTGCATGCATCAGGGTAGCCCTGCTGGAGGAGCAATTAAAGGAATTCCCTGTCAGTGGCCCCTGGCCACTTATGGCTCTCCCAGAAAGCAAAACTTCTCTTAATCCCTTTCTGATTCCCTTTCCCTGGGAGAGCCAGGCAGGAAGGGAAATGGCAACAGCAGCAATATATGTGGCTGTGACTTGCCCTAAAGCCAGTTCTCAAGATGTGGAGGGTTAAGGAGGGTGGTACTTTTGAATCCCATTTGGGGTGGCAAAGACTGATCAGGATTGAAGTGCACTAGTGAAAACACTGTAGACACTGAGTAGACACCCTCACTGTCTGATTCAGAAGCACACGCACATTCATGGATCCCTTGAACATTACCATGGCCTCTAAACCTGCCTGATATCTGTGCCTGGGCCTTCTTACTCAGAGTGCAGGTTTCCTCCTGTTTGCTAGCAAATCCAACCTGGTGTTGGCTCCCAAAAATGGATACACGCACTCACACTTGTCTCACATGTACGCCACAGTCATGGGTCCCCACCCCCAAATATTAGCAGAGTCTCCAAGTCCGTTGGCTGGACTGCCTTGCCAGGCATCGACTCTGCCCACGGCTGGACCCCGGGCCCCTTGCCCACCCACTGTCTCAGACCTTGAGTCTTTCCAGATACAGGTCTCCTTCTACTCACTGGCTACTCCAGTTTGAACCTTGCTGGCAAATTACACATACACACACATGCATACAGGGTTAAATTCACTAGGAAAACATAGACACACCATGGTCCCTCTAGTTGCTGCTTCCTGGACCTGCAGACCTTGAGACCTGCAGTGTCTTCTGCGGTTGCTGGCACTTAGACCTTGCAGCAATATCACATATAGGACAGTGGGCGAATTACACAAAAAAGTAGTTAAGAAAAGGATTTCATAAGAAGAAAGGAAAGACTGTGGTGATCAGGTGCAGGGTTTGATCAGAGAAGCATACCCACCAGCAGCCTGTTTAAATACAACTGGCCCTTTTTATTCCCCCCCCACTCCCTGCCTCCATTTTCTTGTGTTTGTTCCCCCCATGCTTCCCTTTCTCTGCCTTTGGCCCCTCCTCTAAATTTCCCATAAGATACACATAATCCCACAAGCCCCTTCTGATATCCCATAGCAAGTTTCATGCAGTTCCACAAACACCCTCAAATATACCATAATACATATGATAATCACATTTCCCCTTTCTTATCAGTGACAAAGTTCAGGTTGAACCTGGTCAAGGCTGTGTCTGAGTAGTTCCTTTAATGACATTAGTTCCTGTAGTGACCAAAAATGACTTACTGTCTCTGTTATCACCTGCTCATTAGTGTTCTTTTGTGTGTAATCTAACACCATCCTTGTTATTTGTTATTTCTTTTATACTGAATAGTCCTTAACCAAATAAAGTAATGAACCAGATGCCCTCCCATCCCACACATCCTTTTACTACCTCTCCTATTCAGATCAGCCCCGAGTGAGCGGATTACCTCCTTCCTCTTCAAACATCCACAGCATGCATGGTTGTAAATAGGGAGCTGCTCGCTGCCACGGGTGAAAACCCCAGCAAGGTGACAGAGCACCCCAAGCACACAGCTGCTACTTCTTTTCTGTTCATAAGAGTTCCTCAGACGTTAGCCTGATGGGCTCACCCAGCTCACCTGTATCTGCCCATTTCTGTTTGATGGTTTTAGAGGTTGATATCCTGCTCAGTACCCTTCCTTAAAACCCTGTCTAGTTCCAAATGTTCACACTCGTGGTTGCATCCTCAGTTGTTCCCCCACAAGGCACTTCCAAGCATCTAGAGTAGCACTGATGATCTGTTTCTCAGGTTAAATCTATATGTTCAGTGGAGGCTGGAGGATTTCAAGACCTGGGGCTTCCACCATACTATAGATTTTGGAGACGGGGAGAAGGGATTCCTTCTACCAGTAGGCATTATAAGCTCTGTAAAGGATCTTGGTTTGACACAGGTTAATCATTGTGAACTGAACAACCAGCAATTACACCTGGAGGACAAGTTCACCAATTAATTCTGTAAGTGCAACACAATTTATTTTAATATGATTACAAGAATGAATCTCCTAAAACAGTATCATTTAAAAATTTTTTAAGAGCATTTGTTGTGATTTTTAATTAAAAATGCAATCTCGTAGTAATTTTAAAGTTATCTGATAGGCAAATGGATCTTGTGGAGGACTGGAAATTACTAAGTTATTATTGGTAAAATCACCTTTTATGTGCTTCTGTGTTTGAAAAGTAAAAAGGCAAAATCCTTTAATGGAACTGTTACAGTAAGATTTTAGTGTTTTTAGCCTTCACAGCACATTTCTTAAAAAACTGATGATGGGAGAATATACAAGTGAAACTAAGTATTTCATTAAATGGATAGTAATGGATTAATAAAATAAGTAATGGATTGTATTGCTTGGTAATACAGATCTGAACTGGCAGTGATACTGCCGAAATTTTACAAATAATTGTGTTAGAAATGTGCACTGTATTTCATCTGAAGACAAAGGGGCATCCCCACACCTCGGCATGAATATGTAACTCCCGTTAATGCAAGGCATAGGATATGTTATGTTCTCCAAAAATACCCAATAAAGGCTTGCTATTTGGTTTTCTCTGGATTCAGAAAACTTTCATCGCTTAAAAGCAAAGATGGATGGCCTTTATCTTTGTTAGATATAATTTCTTTAACTGCCTACTAGTGGACATACAACTGTATTTAATTCCAGTAATCTAAGCCAATGCTTGCCTGCTCAGTAGCAGGTAAAGGCTTTGATACGTGAACAAACTACCAAGTATCAGCTGCTCTATATAATAACTGGAGCTCCTTGAGAAGTAACCCGCTTCAGACTACCTGGTGAGCATGTGCCTGTGGACCACAGAACAGCTTAAACATCATAACTTGTTTGCATGTTAAAGCCTTTAACTTGTTTGAAATTTCTGCTCAGGCCTTCTGTTACCTGTGGTGGAGCAACAGTGGGTGGTGGTTCATCCATCCACATATTGATGAAGACTTTTAAACTGTCTCAATATTAGCAAATACCTGATTCTTACCCGAAAAGGCTTTCTCATTACCCGAACAAATAATAGATGTGCACATGTTTTATTTAGATGTAGAAGTGTGGACTAGGGGGGTTTTACAAGTTTTTTGAATGTTCTAAGTGTAACACAGATGCCAGGATAGTTTGTTATGCCTATTGAAACACCTCGTTCGCTGCTTTGGTTTGGTTTTACTGGGGAGTACTGGTTTTCTGGAAGAGCACCAAAGTTGTAAATCCTTGTCGCCAATGGTGCCTGCCACAAGGTGTGCCTGCCGTATAAACAGATGATAGAGTTCTCCCTTTGAGTCTTTAGCCAGCTTTCTTGATGAAGGGATGCAGGGTTTAAACTAGGATATGGTTATGATAAAAGTGAACAGTAGGAAAGGAAGAAAAGGACTTAAATATTATGAAATTACAAGCGTTAAGTATTTTAACTTCAGTATAGGTGAAATTCTTGTCTGTCCAAACAGCCTTCATAACCTTTCCCAGCCCTGTGTGCTTCCTTCCACCATGTCCTGTCTTGCAACCCCTGCTAGAACTCTGCATCTTTGCGTGAACATCTGCATCCTAAAACTACAGTTGCTCCCAGACTCTCTCTGAGACTTCTGCTTCACATTCTCATCCACAAACTCCCAGCAGGCTGAAGCCGTGAGAAAAGCCTGAAAGCATTTGAATGTCTTCCTATGGACCTTTTAAAATAGTTTTAAATATTGCATCAATAAAAGCCCCTCACAATGTGGGAAAGACCATGGCATTGAAGAACTGGGAGGGAAAAAATGGGGTAAGTTTTGTGCAACTTTAAAGCAGGTCTGCGCTTGTGAAGTGTTGGGCACATCATCCTGACCGGTGTCTCACTGAAGTCAGGGGAATACGTATGTAAAGGTATGGGTTCTTTGCAGAGTTGTTGTCTTGAGTCATCAGTAATTAATTACAGTCACTTGAGCGGAAAAAACTAGTGTCCAATGACCTGATAATTGTTGAATTAAATAATGTATTGGTCGGTACCATAAAACCGTATAACCAGACTGAAACTGTGCTGCTTAGCTTGCAATATGATGTGCGAATTTTTGAAAAATGCCAAACTGCTAAATGGTAGGGTTAGGTAATTTGGGGGTGTGCAAGCAGTTTTCCTCAGTAAGAATGTGCCAGATACTACATAAGAGTACAAATGTAGTGCATGTGTCTATTTATGCAATACAGTTTCATGTTAGGGAGCTTCTTTGCCCCACTTGGTAGGGCAGTAGATTTATGCCCTGTAGTATAAACAATAACACTTTTTTGCTGTACAAATGTGGAGTGCTCAAACTGCTTCATACAGGAATAGTACCCATATTTGATAGTTTGATTATGGTATGGAGCCAGGGGTGCTCAACTGGAGTCTTTACTGATTTTTCAAAACATGCTACATGTTATGGCAGTCAAATTGTAATTATGAAGTAAATGAAAAGGGCATTGTGTTTTGCTTGAGTTTATTCTCTGGTTATAAAGGATTTTAGATCATCAGTGTACAGCAGTAACTGTCAACTTTTAATGTTTTGGCACTATGGGGAACGGTATAGTTGCCAGTCAGATGTCTGATCATTGATATCAAGGCCTGGTTTCCCAGCAGGTAATTCCATGTTCACTGCTTGTTTGTCACTCTATCCTAATATTTTGCTATAGTAGACCTGTAAATGAGAAATTATAGATGTTTTGTCAGTGGCTTCAGTGGTCCAAAACTCTCAGACAGACACCTGTCTGTTCTTAGTAATATATTTCAACTGGGTTTCTTGAACTTTCCTTTTGATTTTTTTGCCTAGTGTTTTCACTGGACCATCTCTTTTGAATGGTCTTTTTTCCACTTTCATGTATTTTTCTCTGATTTTTATGACTGACAGACAGTGACCAGCGTGAAAAGGCCCAGCTGCTTCTGTTTGATTCTTGCTCATTGAGATGTCATCCTCCCATTTGTCATCAGTGGCTCTGTCCCCGAGGAGTAGCTACTTCTGCTTCTTGCCCTGTGTAGCAGTAGCAGGTTAAAAGCCTCCTCTTTATCCCTCTGGTATAGAAGCTTTAGAACTGGATTTGCCATCTGTTTCAACCTCTCAAGCTGGTATGGTACGGTGTGGCACTGTTCACATGAGCAAGTAATAAGGCACAGTAGATAAAGACAATTGGTGCTGCAGTCCTTGCAACTATATTACATGGTTTGGCATTTTTGCTTCGGATTACGTGTAGTCAGGCTTTGCACACCAAACAGCCTCAATGTGCAGGTGTTTCAAAGCTCTCTGAAGCAGTTCCCCTTGGTTTAGACCCAGATATCTCTGCTAGGGGTTGGGATGCGTTCTCTACGTATCTGGACTGCAGATGAATCCAGTTCACGTGCAGCAAAACTGCTCTGTAAACGCAGCCAATGTGCAAAGCAGCTGGAAGATGATCAGGGACTGCAGGACTTGTGTGGGTCAGAGCTGTGCTGAGAGGTGCAGGAAGAGGGGCAGGGCTGGTGGGTAGTGCAGGGAATCACGGCACAGCATCCTGCGATTCACGACCACTGCCAAAGTTCGTAGCACGTGCCCCAGGTCAGCCCCAGCAGTCCCATGGTGTGAGTGCACAAGACTCACAATATGAAAACAGGAATGGTTATGAAACAAATGCTTGCAGTAATAAGTGATACTGCTGTCACCGGAGCATTTTGCTAGCATTTGTCTTGACCAGTGTGCCAGCACTGAATTTTATTATGACTCAGTAATGCATGAATAAATGAGATGGAGCTTTTTCTCTGAAGGCTGGTATGTAACACAAAACATCCTGCTTGAGGTTTTAATTTGATTTTGTCTTATATGGGGTGAAAACATGCAGCCTGTGTTATTACTGTACTAATTTAATGTTCAGGAGTCTGCATGTATTTATACAGTTAGCAAAACATTGCCTGAAAACCATAAACAACTTGTATCACTAATTGTAACATTCTAAGTCTGTTTCTTGAGGAAATTAACTTAAATTATTTCACCATCCATGTCCATGAGCTACATTAGCAGTATCAGTTAGTAAGTGTATATCATACTTAAGAAGTCAAGATCGGTGTCATATGTTTAATGAATGTGTGAAGGACAAGAGAAATAAGTCCAGTATCACAAAAATACTTATTTCAAACTCTGCTACAAAGTCAGAATATGCTCATAGAAATTTGATATAGCCTGCTGTGAGATGTTCTTTGATCTGTAAGACATTAATATTTGAGCTCTGACTTGAAAACACTTTCCTCTGAAATTAATTTTCAAAAATTTATTTATAAAGAGTATAAATAGTGGATTATTTGAAATACAGCCAAAGCTTTGTTTTCGTGAGCGAAGATATCAATTAGGCTGAACTGTGTTGGTCCACATCACTGCGTGCTATAATGAACTTTCCTTTTCAGCCATTGTTTTTTCCAGTTTGAATACCAATTTATGGAGGTTTGATTCTAAAAGTAGAAACAACTTATTTTGCTGCACTCCATCTGGAAAAGCTCCAGTTCACTGAGAAAGCAGCAACAGACCACAGAGTTTCTAACACCACAGGGCCTCTTCCTCATACTGATTCTTCATTAAGTAGAAAATTTGGTTAAACAATTCAGCCTTGAAGGCTTTCTGAGTATCAGGAAGGCCCATCAGAATACCTGAGAGAGATTTCAACCTGTTCCGTCGGCGTGAAACTCACATACATCAGGATCCCAGAAATGGGACTTCTCAGGATGCACTTTCAGGTTAGTTCTAATTTATACAAGTCTGAAAAAAATTAAAGTGACATTTAAAATTAAAATTTCACACTATTTTTAGTTGTTTTTCTCAAATAGTTGCCTTTTTCAAGGAATGTCTACCAGTGGAAAACAGTTATAAACCCTGTGATGCAAACATTTTAGTCAGGAGCATGGTAAAAATTCCTGTCATAATGACATGGGGGTTTCTCATAGGAATGGCTAAAGCAGGCTTTAGGTTTTTAAAGGAAAATCACACAGCCTTTCCTTTAACTGCAGAATGTAAAGCAATAATTTAAAAAGACCACTAGGCAATCCTTTTAACATCAAGAGGATAAATGTGCTTGGGAATTGAATCCTGTTAGAGGAAAAGGACAGGTGACAAGAGAAGAGATAAGGAAAATCCTTGTAATAAAGAATTATTGATCTCTACTAAATAATGATAACAAGAAGTAGAGAGTAAACTAATTAACACATTTTACATAGCAATGCTGGCATAAAAGATACTAGGCTTAGTACAGTAGTGTTAAAGGCACCACAAAGATAACTTGTAGCAATACAGAAGTATTACTTTCGTTATTAAACACACTGTTAAGACCTCTTTGTGGAAGAGCTAAGGTCACAATCACAGTAAATGGAAACTAGGGCATTCCTATTTCCAGCATGCTAATGTTTGCAGAGGAGTCAGCAGAACAGTGGCAGTGGTAACATACACAAGTACTAAATTTGCATACACACCTTTACTTGTAACACCTTCCAGTGCATATTTTTTAAAGTTTTAAAATTACAGTCTTCATCAGCTTGGCACAAAATTGTGCTCCTTTTTTTGAAGTAGTGAGTTTTCATGTGAAAATAGCAGAAATTTAGTCTTTATACCTCAACTTTAAAACAGCATTGTTTATGCTTTATTATGATGTCTTTGATATGCCTTTGTATTAAATAGCAAGTTAAACAGAAAAAAGCTACTCATTTTTATTAATTAGATTTGGGTGATAAGTACAGAAGAGAACCTAAATGATCACTTTTGTCCTTCCATTACAAATTCTTGTGTTGGATATTTTCTTCCTCTTCTTTGTAACTAAACATTCTGAGTTTCAGGCTACATAATTACCTTGTTAATCTATCCAGATAATAGGGCAAGGTTTAATCATTGCTTCCTAATCCCTGATTTTAGTACATAATGTGGATCTCAGCTCTCCATGTCTACCATGTCATGTGATTACACTCAACAAGAAAAGGTCGGTATTGTTTACTTCAAAAATATCTTTTTTTGTTGAAGTGTCCTATTATTCTGGAGATCGGTATAATAATTCATACAAGCCTAAGTGATTCATAAATACCAATTTTTAAAATTAAACATTTAAGTACAGAGAAAATGTCAGTGAAGACCACTAAGTATTGAGTGCCACTTCAGAGTCATCTTGATTTGCTTTATTGCTTTTCTATTAAAAAAAAAAAAGTGTAGCTGGATGTAGCTCTTTATAGATGTTCTTTAAGACAGCCTCCATGTATTTATGATCTACAGTTCTCATCTTACAAATACATTGAGGTGAATAACAAGTCAAATAGCCCACTGAACTGAGTGAGATCGTTCGCATAAGTAAAATGTTTGCACAAATAAATGTTTGTAGAACTAACCACGGAGATTGCAAGGAAAACTGCATCCAAAGCCAAAATTCAGGAAAGGAAAAGCTTTGCGGAGATCGTATGACAAAGGTAAAGATAAACAAGTGTTCTTGGAAGGAGAGAGCTAGGGGATGAAGGGAGACGGATGGCTGGTGGTGTAAATCATACGCATGCCACGTCTGTACCGCAGGGGTCTGGGTAGCGGGCAGGGAATGGAAAGAGGGGTAGAAGGAAATGAGAATTAAATTTTGTGGAAAATTGCATAAAGTAATTAAACTGAACTTGATTTCCTGATTGCTGTCACACCCATGAGGAGATTTGAGTGCTGAAGGTGTTTAGAGGAGGAAGATTCTGGTAAGGGCATCCTGCAGGAGCGAGCAGAGTGGGGTTAGAAAGGAAGCTATAGCCACAGGTGTGGAAGACCGGCGTGCTGAAACTCAAGAATGTGTTTTAGCCATGGAGTAATGAAAAACCGCATATCCATCGCAGTGCAGCTCATAGGGAATAGGCACGCAAGCCCAGAGCAACATCCGTAGGGGAGGGAAGCAACACGAGTAAATCCTAAAGCACCTCCAAAGGAATCAGTAAGAATTTATTGACTGGCAAAAGCAGATGAGAGTGGATATACTAAGACTCAGGAGATATTTTGAAGATGTTGTTGAAATCAAGGAATTACCTGCTGTAGGTAGAGTCCAAACTACAGCCTTCACTGTTTAATGAAACAGCAAAGCAGAAGTTCTGCTATTAATTAATAGTCACGTGGGTTGTCACTTGTGGGAATTAATGTTGCTGCGCATTTTTTCATTCCAACTTTTGGATGGGGAAGGTCGGGGAAAAAATGGGTACACATACACTCTTTTGGTAATTAGGGTAAGACATGTTTTGCTAAGAGTAGGAATTGGCTTTGTATTTTGAGTACAACACAGATACTCATGCAATACTGCCATTTCACCCTTTAGGTATTCTGTAAACAGAAATGGTACTAATTTTGCTTAACAGCAGTCATAGGAAATCAGAGTAGCTCTAAAGGGTGTAATAAAATTATTCAAAATTTCATTCTGAATTAGGTAAATACATTTTCATGTTTGTGACCAAGATACCAAAGCCTGCATTTAGTTACACTAATGTGAGTCCGTGCCATTTACCCAGAAATGAGGTATTATGTGGCTCTGAGCTTGCACACAGCCTGTCTGTAGTTTGTTAAATATTTATAAATTGCATATTAACCTCAGCACTTAAATACTGTTATGAATACTTATTAGGGTCACTTTCGTCAGTGTGTGTGTGTGTCCCTCTGAATGTGAGAACAGCGGTTTTGCTCTGGTCTTTATTTTTATTGATGTAGGGTTTTGTCTTTCTGGGCTTAAGCAGAAAGATGATGAGCAGTGGCATATACCTGCTGGTGAACTGGGCAATAAAGTAGTCTATTATTTAAACATGATCTTATTGGCAAGCACATTGGTTTTGTTTTATTAAAATTCCAACAGTTCACATTTTTATTAATCACTTTCCCACTCCTTCTATTCACTTGTATTCTGATGCCTGTGCTCTGGTACCCATAGCAACACTTGTTAATGCTAATGAAACTGCAACATCCTAAGCTCCCCGACAGAGCAGCCCTGTTAAATATGGCTATTAAGCACAGTTGTATTTCTGTTAGTTCCAGCTCCCAGCAGACACCTGCTCTATAGAAACTCTTGTCCTGAGATATTAGGATTTGGTAACTCATAGCTTTTCTTAAAACTGTCGTTTGACTGCAGCAAAATTCTCATATTCCCAGCCAGTGGATGCCTCAGAATATGTACGGTTTCTGTAAACCTGACAAGGTTTAGCTGTAGGATTAAGTACTCTTTTGAAGTGCTCATTTGCATTCAATGAAAAACCGGGCAGGGTTGAGACTGACTGATCTTGGGGGAAGCTGCAGGATGTGTCGTCTCCTAGAGCACATGGACATTTTAACTAAATATCAGTCATAGTGTGTTAACAAGCAGAAGTAATAGCTAAATAATTCCTCATGAGCTCAGACACAATGATAATTCAACTTAATAGAAGTACTTGGGTGCTTTAATATATAGAGCTAGGAAATTGTTATGTACATTGATTCTTCTTTCACTAAGGAACGTATTTGCATGTAGAATTGGTGAGGATGATGACAGGGTGTTTTCTTTCCATTATTCTGACTTTTGTTTTTGAATACTGTTTATTTGGCAAGTCATTAGTCATCCATCTTTCATACTCTAGAAAACAAAGGAAAAATCCTGTAATCAGTATAAAATCTCTTCCAAGAATATGACCACAAATTAGGGAATGCTGCTGTGCCAACAAATAGATGCTGCAGTGCCAAGGCTGCAAAACAGGGAAGCTGTCGTGTGCATTTCAAGTGTCAAGCCGGTGCTTCTCGGTACGCTTTCTCATTATAGCTCAAAAAAACTTGAATACTAGACAAAGCTTTAAAACTACTAATTTCCCACAGAGTTTTAAATGCAGCACTGTTTTATGCAGAATTACCTATAGGAATCCAGCTTGGTTCCCTAATGGATCATATCTGGGGGTTTGGTCATCTTGGTAACTAAATGGTTTTGCCATGTAATCAGCGTGAGCTTGGGGGAGGGTGCTCGGCCTTTCAGTTTTCCAGTCGGCATCTGTTATGCTGTTAGTGTGGAGTGCCAGGTTTGCTAGGTGTCTTTTGTTTTCCTGTCGTTCTTTCTCCCCTTTGTTCTCTACGTGTCTAAAAAAACCTCAGTCTTTTACTCATTGTTTAGACTCCTTTATTTGCCTGTATATCTTTGTTGTGTTCATTTTTGGTTTAGGATCATTTCAAGTTCTTGTGCTAATCTCTTCATAATATTAACCAGCTGTATTAATGAGATAATAAACCAGACTTGTTGGTAATGAATTGATTCATTCAACTACTGGATTTAATTAGAAAGACACTTAACATTCCAGCAGATGTTCTTATTTTGTTTCATTATCCTTGTGTTACCAACAGTGGGCTTATAAATATATACTCTGCATGTCTATATTTACATAATACACTTTTCAACCTAAATCCTTGTTGTTGTGCCATAAACTGCAAAAAATGACATGAAACCTGTAAATATGTGTCTCAAGCCACTTTGTATTAATTCCTCTTTCATAATTTCATTTCGCAGACTACGTGCAGTCTTGAATTTTCAGAGTATTTTTCATCTGATCATAAAATGCTTAATCTTTTTAAAAATTGTTAGATTTCTTCTTCCCTAGTTAAAAACCGTTGTCTTTGGACTTATATTATCTCCTTTCCTTCTGGTCTCGTGCCTCTCATTCCTTTTTATGTGGCAAAGCTTCAAAAAGAAGGGTACAAGTGCCCCTCTCCTCAGCATTCCCTGCAGACTGACTTAGGGAGCTCCTCGCTCAGCTTGCTGGTTGCCTGCTGGAGGGATCTGCCTCTGCCTGAGCTCTGGCGTTCGAGTCACAGCTGCAGGTTGCACCCCAGCGCCAAGCCATGTGAGTTAGGAGTTGTAACAGTGAAGTTATTTTGTTGATCTGAACCCCAGTACCTCCACTTTCCAGTTAGAAAATTTAATTTATGCAGCAGTGTTCAACTTGTCCCCAGATCTAGTCAGAGCACATAGTTCAGATGTGCAACCAAGAAGAACTGAGCACAACAGCTCTTGCTGCGTTTAGCGCATTACATACGCCTACACTGACGACAGTTGGTTTTGCAAACTGAAGCCAGTGCTGGATGTCCTTGTTAGGAAGCACATTGATAAAATCTTAGTGTTCTCTTTTTCCTTTGTGTGTAATGCTTTTGAAGGAACCTTGCACACTTTATAAGGCGTGTTTATGGTAAAATTACATGAAACGGCTGAGGCTGTTAAGCTGAGAAGAGAAGAGGAAGCTGAGATGAGAAGAGGAGGGTCCTGTTTCATCTTGCTGCTTCTCACCGTGCACTCCTTAGTTTGCTCTTGCACTTTGTGGACTCTTCTGTGAGCATTTTCAACATTATTGAGCAAAAAGAAAGAAGTGAGTAGTTCTGTCTGGTCAAAGAGCTGAATCCACTCATCAAAGGATTTGGCAAGCATAGGAGACAGCACAAGCAGAAGGGCAATAGTAGGTGGTTAGGAGTGGTAGGATAAGGTGGAGAAAGACAGGATAGCAAGGCATCCTTTCACTTCTTAGTGGCAGCAAGCTGTTACACTGGCTAAACCATCTCTGAGAACTTTGCCTTTCAAACTCATCTTCAAATGCTGAATCTTTCCTTCCTTTTCTTTCTGATACTCACATCTATTGTATTGGCTGTAAAATTGCACAGCATATTGCTTTGTGATAATTGCACGTGTGATTGTGCAGGTAGAGTACATTGCCTGCACTGCTATAGTCTGTATTATAACTCTGTGGGTGTAACGTTTACTTAATGTGCAAACTAACATTAGTTTTGAGTTGAGAACAATTGTATTTGAAACTAAAAATGTTCCAGTAAGGAAAATGAATCCATTTTGAGCCTGTTGCTTCATTAGCTGTGAAGATTAACTAGTCTATATTATAACAACACTTAAAATAAAATAAAGCCATATAACTTCTATAACAGGCAGCCTTTTTTTCTTTTTTTTTTTGTCACTGTTGTAATGGTGTGTAGAGTTCTGGTGCAGGGATCAGGAGTCCATTGCACTAGGTATCCTATGGGTGCTTATAACAAAAAATAGTGCTTATTCTGGTTTTGAAACTAATTTGTGTAATCCAGATCATTTACTATACCATCTCATTGTCAAAAGTCTTCAAAGTATTCATTTTCTTTTCCCCTGAAGAACTGGGTGTACTTCTTAGTCTTTGTTTTCAAAGAATATATTCCTTTAGTCTCTCCTTTCTACTAATCTACATTTTTTAGCTCTGAATTGGCTGTAAAAGGCCGCAATTTTATCTGTCCTGTTAAAGGTTGAACAACATGGTGTCAGCTGTCAATTCTCTGTGAATGAGAGAGGGATTTTCTTAGTTCCTGAGTTCAGTGGGCTTTCTGTGAAGCCTTTGGAATATCTCTTTGCATAACAGTCATGCAGTTTTTCCATTAGGCAGAGGAGGAAAACTCAGTGGTGACAGGATGATTTGGCAGAAACTTAATGGATGGATTTTATAGGGCTCTGTTCTCATAGGGAGCTAGGTCCTGTGCTGTTCACCACAGACACAAACAGGAAGGGGGCTAGGTGATAAATTTTGCTGTTAACACACATTTTTTTTCCCAAGTGGTAAGCAGGAGAGCCAACTGAAGCATTGCAGAATAATCCCATGGTATTTGAGTGAACTGAACAAAAAAAGCGCTATTCAGTGTTAACAAATGCAGAGTAGCACGCATGGGAGTGAACACAAAGAGTATGTCCGCTGTCTTGTACGTTAACACCTGATTCACAACTTCTCTGAGACTTTGAAATCACTGAAGATAATTCAGTGGTTAATTCAATGATCCTAAAAGCAAGCAAGATGCTAGGGATAAAAAAGAAATAGAGAAGAGATTGAGGAAAAACTGTGCTGATTTAGAAATCAATTTTCTTCCACACTTGGGGCGTTTTGAAACCACCCCCTACCTCAGCACGTGAAGAATGGTAGAGTAGACCTAGCCAAGAGCTGAACAAGGGCAACAAGGAAGGAATGAAGGACCATTAGGAGAACAGGAAATGTTGCTGCAGGTTTTTGTAGGTGTTAAAGACTGACAATTTCAAACAGTGCTGAAACAAATCAGTGGGAAAAAAAAAAAGCTATGAAATGCTGTTAAACTGAGGTACATGTGACAACACTCTCCACCCTCAGATTTCTGGAAGATTATGCTATTTGCATGATTACTGTTTGTTTACCCGATTTTTATACACTTCCCTAGGTAATTGCTTCTTGCCACTGTCAGCCAAGGCACTTGCACTAGACAGATGTTTAATCTGACCCTGTGAAGTCATTCTTGTGGCAGTAGAAAAGCTTGCTGCTTTTCCCTCATTTTCAAGTGTCTCTGCATGGGGGAGTCCTGGTGGAGTCTGAGAACTCGATCTGAGTGTTTTTATTTCCCTGTTAGCCCTTAGCTGTGCTTTAGTTAACAGCTTTTCTTCAGTACCTGTGGCCACTCTGCTCCAAATATAGCATCAAAATTAGCTGCTTTTGCAGAGATTTCAATAATATGCTTAGCTTTATTTGTACGGTTTTGATGTTTGTGTTATGTGTTAGTCCATTAAGTGCTACGCTAAAGGCTGTGCATCTTTGTTCAGCTCTGTGCATTTATTCTCTTGTTCAGTGTTTTTTGCAGCAGATGAGTACAAAAATATTTTCATGGATTCTTTTTTCCCTCACCTCCTCCTTTAAGTGCCTTTGAAATAAATTGCATAAGCTTCTGCAATTGCCACACTGGTCCAATAGTCTATATTTAAGTTGTTCTCTTTTAGTATTAGCTACTCTCTTTGGACAGCAAAAAAATCTTCAACACAGTTTGTTCCTTTCTGCAACTCGCCACTACAATTAAAGATTAACAGCTCTATTCTTCCAACCCAAACAGTTGCTATTCCCAAGTACTCATGCTAAATAACTGTATCAGCTCCTTGTCTATGTTGAGTAGCCATTCCTGCCACACACACCTATCTTATGAAAGTTGGTTTGTTGAAGCAGATAGGCACTTGTTTATTTGGACTTCTAAAAGTTTAAATAGGTCATTGCAAGAGACCTAAACCAAAAATCAACAAAAAGCAGTGTAGCTGCTTACTGGGCACAGCTGAACTGGCTGACAGAGTATCTTCTTAGTTCTCTTGGCATCAGTGAGAGTCAGCAATTGCAGAGGAAATTAAGTTGTTCTACTTTTCTCAGTAAACATGTTTTAATGATTCTTCAGGCTACAAACTAATACTGACTGTAAGAATGCACAAACCTAGGGTCTTGCAGGTAACATCAGTTTTGCTTGGGAGAGCTGACCCTTTCATGAGAATTGCTCTAGCACTTAGTGTAGCAGCTGCTGTTCTTGAAGTAGGAAAAAACGGAACAATTTATACAATGGCAGTTTAATAAAGAAAAGTCTGGGGGAAGGGAAAGGGCTGAAGTACAGGTAAAGTTATGAGATGAAAAATGTTAGATTGTCAACAGCAGTTGTATTGCTCCAGGTAATGCCATGCTCTGTGTGCTGCCAGCTCTCCGCACTGCTTAGTTTTATGGGATAAACTGAATTCAGTGTAACCTGACCATCAGTCTTCAGCCAAGTCACTGCCTTTCCAGGAAGTTTTATTTTTCAAATGTCATAAGTAGAAGCCTCAACAGTTGTGCAGGGCAGATATGTTGTTCCAGGAGCAGCATGGAACTGATGAAGCTATATTTCCTATGGTTTTGTACCCTTTCCCACCTGTGCTTCCCAGTAGCTCCAGCTTACCCTCTGTCCCCTGCAGCATGCTCATCGGGCAGCCATCAGCACACGCTGTGCCTGCTCTGGAGCACTACATGTCCACGCTGGCTGGCCAGCCACTGCTGAACAGCATGTGCAATGGATGGCAGAGTCCTATTCCCCTCTCCGTGGCTCTTCCTTTACCTGAAATTTATCACAGAACTTTCAGGAATTTCCCAGGTCCATTTCTGAAACTGCAGCCCTTCTTTGGTTATTTCAAAGTCTTGTCAGAGGATGGGGAGGGACACTGCTCCATTAGCTTATTTTCGTAGGAAAAAAAGCTAAATGGTTATGATTTTTAAAATTGTTTTTCAAATTTTCCATGTGGACAAGTTATCAAATTATCAGATTTGGTGTGCTTGCCAATATATAATACATACACGTGAATTTTGTAGGGTAAAAATTGTCATACATTGATTCTTCTGTCTGATAAATATTGTTAAATAAACTTCCTTTAACCTTACACATTTTAAAATTCCTGTGTGACAAAATAATAGGTTTGGGAGAATGCCTTTTTCTTAATTCTTTAGATATCTTCAGAAACCAAAACCCAGGAGGTTCTGTCTGAACATCAGGAAACACTTTTTCACTGTGAGGGTGACCAAGCACTGGCACAGGTTGCCCAAGGAGCCTGTGGAGTCTCCATCCTTGGAGATACTCAAAAGCTGTCTAGACATGGTCCTGGGCCGCTGGCTCTAGGTGGCCCTGCTTGAGCAGGGGGATGGGACCAGATGAGCTCCAGAGGTCCCTTCCAACCTCAGCCATTCTGTGATTCTGTGAAATTCCATTTCTTTACAGAGGTGTTCATGTCACTGCAGGAATCCGGAGGCATGGAGTTTATTCTCCTGCTGCACAAGTTAACTTCATGTCACAAGAATCAAGGAGACCTATGATGTTTTCTTTTCAGTTTTCGTCCTCAGAGTGCAGGAACTATTGGGGAGCTTTTTCTGTTTGCTTTTACTCTCCTTTTGCTATCCAAAATTGATGTATCTAAAATCGAAGATACATACTGAAATTGGCATTTAGTTCCAAGATAAACCCTTACCAAAGACTGAAATATGATTTGTTTGGAAAATGAACACCATGGTTTATTTCTGGACAACTGGAATTTGGTTAGGCTAATGGGGCCAGCTGTTGAAATCTGTTGGTCACACAGTGTTTCTTAATGAATTACACTAATTTGTACCAGTGGAAGGGCTTATGAATTTACACTGCTATTATTTAAATTGGGGGGGGGGGGCGGGAGGCGGGGGGGGACATGACACGGACGACAGATATACCCTGAGCCAGTCTGCTTGTTTGCAATACTACTGCAGTACTCTGCAATCCACCGACTTGTTGAACTACAAACAGCAGCGAACCTGGAGACCATCAGCCGGTGACTCACCTCTGTGTGCTGTCATTTGAGCAACCTGTGTCTGACTGGTGCAGCATAGTACAAACACGGACCATTGACCTTTCCACATGGGGCATGGCTGGCCCCTCCTCAGCATCTGTACAGTTAGGAAATGTTTCAGTGGACATAAGCTTCCATGTGGCAGTAATCTTTATCAAGAATAGTTGTCTCCTTTGTCACAGAACGGTAAGTGAGATGCTAATGGGAAAAAAGGCAAGACAAATGCATACAGACCTTCAAGAGTCAATCAGAAAATGAAAGAAGTATCGTGCAATAAATAAAAATATAATTAGGAGAAATTGACATACAAACCAGTTTGTGCTATACAGTCTAAAGCCTTCCTGACAGTATGAGGAATGTGGCAAAGAGAGTAACTTCATTCATGTCAACAGGTAGACTAGGTAGTGAGAGGAAGAAAAGTAGGTTTCTCATCATAAAACTTCCTTTAGTAATAAGCAGAGCACTTGTGTCTGTTTGACTTGGTGTCAGCTGGGAGTTTCAGTTGGAGCAGATACTTGAGAACTGTCCTGTGCTAACCTCCCACCGTCCTTGGAAATAATGCAGTCAACTCACTTCCAAGCACCTTGTCGCTGGAGTGATCCATGCAACAAAACTGGGACCCAACAAAATGGGTTTTACATGTATTCCCTAAAAGTACTCCAAGTGATGTATATTTAATCACTTAGTCAAAATCAATTATTCTTTTTATTTATTTTAGATACAGAGTGTATTTTGGAGCCTCTGTCTCTGCCAGAAAGTCCAGGTGGTGGTGCTGCTGTAGAAAGTTCTCCCTATGTGCCTTGTATTTTCTGCAAAGAATGCTATCTCTTAGCAGAACAAAACCAGCTCCTGAAACACATGATTATTGAACACAAGCTCGTCATAGCAGATGTGAAACTGGTTGCAGATTTTAGAAGGTAAGAGTTATATTGTTTAAAATGAGTGTGTATGTGTGCAGATATTATATAAAGCTTCAGAAAACTAGAGATCATCTTTTTAAAATACTTTAAAAAGCAGTGGGGGTGTTGTGGGAGGATTTTTATTACTTTTTTGATGAGCTTTTTGTTGCTGGATTGGAAGGTTGTTTTCCTGATCCCCTTGCACTCCCCAGCCCCTAGATGTTGCTGGAACCAGGGGACTCAGCATTAGAATACAGGGCAATTCCTGTGTTAGACATTCTTTGACATATCCTAGGGATTTCTCATGTCCTGTCTACTAATCAACAAGTTGCATACAAGCTAGAAAGCTGTTTATTTCATAAAGCACATTCTAGAGAATCAACTGTCCTAATTTGGGGTTTTATTCGTATAGGGCAAGACTATTTCTACCACTGTACAATGTCCTAAAGCTGTGTATTGTACACAGAAGCTGCTCAGTACAGGATCTCTCACATTCTGGGATGAAATTCATTTGCCCTATTTTAAGGATGCCAGTATTTCCCCACAGAAATCACATTTAATCCTTAACTATACTTTACAGTACTGTGATCTACATACAACTGTGACTCCTTCTACAGCTGTGTCATTGATCATCTCAGCAGGGTCACATTTGGCTTTCTCTCTCTTAACTTCCTCCAGTAGCTGGCATGGCCCCAGCTGGCTTGTAACTTCAGAGACTAGGCGCTTGCTTGGCATTTTGCTTTCACACACAGCAATGTATGGGCCAGGCGGTAGGCTAGGCAGTACCTGCCAGTTTGTAGTTAGTTCTGTTGCAGTGTTTAAATGTTGGCTGGATAATTTCTCAACTAAAGCGAGTTTTCTGGTAGGTCTTCTGTGATTAGTTACTCAGCCAAAGCCAATAACTTGTGTCTATCAAGATGCAAAAGAATGAAATATTAAGATGAAATTTAGGAAATGTAAGCCATATAAATCCTTATTCAGATGTATGAGCTTAACATTGCTTAAAATTGAAAACTGGTACTTGTTTTTGTTTGTTTTTATGCTGAAAGCAGGCAGAACAAGAATGTAATGTTCTTTGGAGATAATGCTAGTTTCCTCAGATAAATAAAGGGATCAGAGCTGCTCAGTCACGGACCGCCAGTTTAAGTGTGCTTGGGGGATTATTCTGCGTTAATAGAAATGTATTTTAAAATCACCTTTTCAAGAAAGTGTCCATTTAGATTCCTTTTGCTGCTAATGCAATTGGAAGGTAGCCAAATCTTATAGAAAGTGGCCCCAGGATGTAAAATGATGGAATTGTTACTCTGAAGTGTGCCTTCTCTTATTTGCTGTACTGAATATCAGTAAAATACTGTAACACTATGCACAAAGAAAGGAAGTATAATCTGAGGTGTTAAACTGAAATGTGGAAAATCATAGAATCATAGAATTAATCATAGAATGCTTTGGGTTGGAAGGGACCTTTACAGGTCATCTAGTCCAACCCCCCTGCAAGAGCAGGGACATCTGACCAGGTTGCTCAGAGCCCCGTCCAACCTGACCTTGAATGTTTCCAGGGATGGGGCCTCCACTACCTCTCTGGGCAACCTGCTCCAGTGCCTCACCACCCTCATTGTAAAAAATTTCTTTCTTAAATCCAGTCTAAATCTGCCCTCCCTTAGTTTAAAACCATTGCTCCTTGTCCTGTCACAACAGGCCTTGCTAAAAAGTCTGTCCCCATCTTTCCTATAGGCCCCCTTTAAGTACTGAAAGGCTGCTATAAGGTCTCCCCACAGCCTTCTCTTCTCCAGGCTGAACAACCCCAACTCTCTCAGCCTGTCCTCGTAGGAGAGGTGCTCCAGCCCTCTGAGCATTTTCATGGCCCTCCTCTGGACCCGCTCCAACAAGTCCATGTCCTTCCTGTGCTGAGGGCTCCAGAGCTCGATGCAGTACTCCAGGTGGGGTCTCACCAGAGCAGAGGGGCAGAATCACCTCCCTTGACCTGCTGGCCACGCTTCTTTTGATGCAGCCCAGGATACGGTTGGCCTTCTGGGCTGTGTGCGGACATTGTTGGCTCATGTCCAGCTTTTCTTCCACCAGTACCCCCAAGTCCTTTTCCTCAGGGCTGCTCTCGATCACATCATCCCCCAGCCTGTGTTGATACCGAGGATTGTCCTGACCCAGGTGTCGGACCCTGCACTTGGCCTTGTTGAACCTCATGAGGTTCATACAGGCCCACTTCTCCAGCTTGTCCAGGTCCCTCTGGATGACATCCCGTCCTTCTGGCCTGTCAACTGCACCACTCAGCTTAGTGTCATCTGCAAACTTGCTGAGGGTGCACTCAATCTCACTGTCAATGTCATTGATGAAAATATTGAACAGCACTGGTCCCAGTACGGACCCCTGAGGGACACCACTCATCACTGATCTCCGTCTGGACATTGAGCCATTGACCGCTACCGTCTGGATGCGACCATCCAACCAATTCCTTATCCACTGAACAGTCCACCCATCAAATCCATATCTCTCCTATTTAGAGAGAAGGATGTTGTGGGGGACCGTGTCAAAGGCTTTACAGAAGTCCAGATAGATGACATGGATTGCTTTTCCCTTGTCCACTGATGTGGTAACTCCATCACAGAAGGCCACTAGGTTGGTCAGGCAGGACTTGCCCTTGGTAAAGCCATGTTGGCTGTCTCGAATCATCTCCCTGTCCTCCATGTGCTCTAGCATAGCTTCTAGGAGGATCTGTTCCATGATCTTCCCAGGCACAGAGGTGAGGCTGACAGGTCAGTAGCTCCCACGGTCCTCCTTTCTACCCTTTTTAAAGATGGGCACAATGTTTCCCTTTTTGCAGTCACCAGGGCCTTCACCTGACTGCCATGACTTTTCAAATATCATGGAGAGTGGCTTGGCAACTACATCAGCCAATTCCCTCAGGACTCTGGGATGATCTCATCAGGTCCCATAGACTTATATATGTTCAGGTTCCTCAGGTGGTCACGAACCTAATCTTCCCTTACAGTGGGAGGGGCTTTACCCCCCTGGTCCCCAACATGGTGTCCATTGACTTTGGAGGGGTGAGGAGAGCAGTTGCCAGAGAAGACTGAAACAAAAAAGTTGTTGAGTACCTCAGCCTTCTCCTGGTCTGTTGATACTAGGTCACCATTCTTGTTCATCAGTGGAGGTACTCTTTCTTTAACTTTCCTTTTCTGGTTGATATACCTGTAGAAGCCCTTCTTGTTATTCTTTGCATCCCTTGCCAAGTTCAGCTCCAGCTGCGCCTTGGCCTTCCTGACCCCATCCCTACACAACCGGGCAGCGTCCCTATACTCTTCCCAGGTTACCCGTCCCTGCTTCCACTGCCTGTGCAGTTCCCTCTTGCTCTTTAGTTTGACCAGCATGTCTCGACTCAGCCATGCTGGTCTCTTCCCTTCCTTGCCTGATTTCCTGCATCTGGGACTGAGAGCTCTTGTGCTTTATGGAGAGCATCCTTAAAGATCTGCCAGCTCTGTTCTGCTCCCCTGTCCCTGAGGACCGTTTCCCAGGGGGTCCTACTGACTAACTCCTTGAAGAGCTGGAAGTTTGCTTTCCTAAAATTTAGGGTCCTGACTATACTTCTCACCTGTCCCGTATCCCTCAAGACTGCGAACTCCGCCAATGCGTGATCACTGCAGCCTAGGCTGCCTCCAATCTTGACATCACTGATGAGCTCACTTGCATTGGTGACCATCACGTCCAGTATCACATCCCCTCGGGTAGACATGTCTGTTACCTGGGTTAAGAAGTTATCCTCAATGCACTCCAGGAGTCTCCTGGATTGCCTCCAGCTTGCCGTGCTACTTTTCCAGGATATGTCGGGGTGGTTGAAGTCCCCCAGTAGGACAAGAGCTTGTGAGCGTGAAGCCTTCTGTAGCTGGAGGAAGAAGGCTTCATCAGTAGGCTCTGCTTGATCAGGCAGCCTGTAGTAGACACCAACCACAATGTTCCTTTTGTTGCCTCGATCTCTAATTCTTACCCATAAGCTTTTGACCTGCTTGTGGCTATTCTTCAGGGACAGCTCTTCACACTCTATCCATTTCTTGATATAGAGGGCAACACCTCCGCCCCTCCTTCCCTGCCTGTCCCTTCTGAATAGCCTGTAGCCATCGATAGCCACACTCCAGTCATGGGATTCGTCCCACCAGGTTTCAGTAATAGCAACCAGGTCATAGCTTTCTAGCAGCACAGTAGCTTCCAACTCCTCCTGTTTGTTGCCCATGCTGCGTGCATTCATGTAGAGACACTTCATCTGGGCTGTCGGCCATGTCACCTTCCTAGTGGAACACCTCTTGTTTCCCTTAAGGTGTTCCACAGAAGTTTCCTTGTTGGCTCCTACTACCTTAGGAGCCGCCAGCTCATCTCCGCAAGACTTTGACTGCGGTGCAGTGTCCCCAGCACACCCCTGGGCAACAGGTTGACGGCCCATACTAGCACCCCATCCCTCTAACCATTAGGTGTCCTCCCGTGGCTTGCCGCAGACAAGCCTGATATGTTCCCCCACCCCCTTCACATCTAGTTTAAAGCCTTGTCAATGAGCCCTGCAAGCTCCTAGGAAAAGACCCTCTTTCCCCTTTGAGAAAGATAGCTCCCATTTGATGCCATCAGGCCTGGTGCCATGTAGGCCATCCCATTGTCAAAAAACCCAAAATACAGGGAAATACAGGGAAACAACTAAAATACCAAAATACAGGGAAACAACTATGAAAACTTACTTTTTTTTATACTTAGCAATGAGTTATAATCAGTCTGAGGAATACATTTCTCGACAGAACTAAAAGAAGTGGAGAATCCAGAGAAGAGCAATGCTAATGGAAAACTTTTGTTGTTGTTGTTGTTGTTTTAACTTGGAAGAATAAAGATAAGTTGGCGTTAGGGCAAGAGGAAGAGATAAGGGAAGTAAGCTTCCAGTGCATGACTGGATGTGATCACTCATGGACACTGATCACTCATTCTCTCTCCCTGGAAGTATGACAAGGCATTGGCTTTATTTGATCATTGATTATTTGGGTTAAGTCTTATGATATGAAATCCCTTAACAGTAAGCTTCACGGCACAGACGGTTATGGTTAAGTGAGTTTGTCTGAACGGTGTTCATTTATTTCAGTGCAGGGGACAGAATAAATGACATCTTGAAATCCTTTCATTTGCACATTTCTGTCCTAAAAGCTCGAGGATGACTTATTCTGGACGACTTGCTTTTCTATGTAGCAGCAAGACTGTTTCATTGTGCATTACAAACAGTAGAGCAGGCGGGGGATAGCAAAATGCTCACCTCTTACTTACTGACATCTAATGATGCCTCTGAATGAGCTTCAGCCATGCACGCTGGCTTCGCTGTGCTTGGCTGTCTGCTGTACCAGAGGTTAATCCTCTGCACGTCAAAGTTAGCAGAAACAAACATGTGCTGATTCCTTGGCTGCTGCAGTTGAAGTCCTCATATAGTAAGATAGATGGTAAATAGAGGTAATATGAACCACCATGGGATGTGATAGCTGTGGCAAGTAAACTTTTAGATTGCACAAGTATTAAAAGCTACAACTATTTAGAAATGTCCTCATAATAACGATAGCTGATTTTTTATAATACTTTTCCTAATTTGATGTCATGCCAATAGGAAGCTGTCACTGAATAGTTAGCCTTTACCTTACCGACTCTCACATGATTTATATCATGCACGAGTCATAAGTATAAATATAAGCATGCACATAAACATTTTCAATTTTATTTTTTTTTTATAGTAAGATTCTGAATAATTAGCACAAGGATTGCTTGGTTCCCTTCATCATATAATTGAAGGTGATGATTTCTTCTGGGTTAGGCAGTAGCTTCTAGTTCAGTGGGAACCTAATCTCAGTTGAGGTCTCTTAATGCTGCTGTAATACAATGATAGTACAAGAATGTTTCTAAACAACTGTAGTTGATGGGTTAAACCTTCAAGATGTGTTCAGGGCTTTCCTTATTCTGTCTGCTTTCCTACCCCCAGGTGTTCAGGGACTTCATTTTTCTGTCTTACTAGTTGTCTGCCAAGCTACAGCTTTCACTGTAACTCCACAGGAGACCTGCCAAAACCTCACTTTTGACAAGTTGGTGTTTTTACCGAGTTTCAGATTCCTGCCTGCATCTTGCAGAACACAGACCATAATGTTTTGGGAATTTGAGAGTACTCTGTAGTATATCTTTTCAGTAAAGATGCATCTGAGTGGCACTTCTGTCTGAAGATGTGAATAGGTCACTGTGTTTATGTAAAGCTTAATGCAAATCTGTCTTATTGAGTTCTTTACTTTGACAGGATGGTTAAACCCAGTTTTAATGAAGCTGAACAAATTTAATGAATTGGAAAACTAGATTAAAGGAAGAAAAGACAGAGACAGGAATTAAAAAAAAAGACACAGAACACTTAAGAATTTAGAGGATGGAAAAAGCGAGACCCAATCAACTGTTTATTAAACTTTTTTTGATGTTTCCTTTTTCACTAATCATCTCCCCCTTATTTTTAAAGATACATCTTGTACTGGAAGAAGAGGTTTACAGAACAGCCCATCACAGATTTTTGTAGTGTGATACGAACAAATTCGGAAGCTCCATTAGGTATGTATGCTGCTTGCTTACTCTCTGTTGGCCAGGTCAGGTGATCATTTCTGGCATATATTGCTGCTTTGATCAGCCAAGGATGAAGTAATCTGACACTAGGTCAGAAAACCACAGAAGTAATGTTTAACTCTTAACCACATATTTAAACTTACATTTTCCAAGGATTGCCACACGTGCTTCAGCACTGTGCTGAGTGAGGATGAGCTCAATATGCTTAAATGCGCTGCCGAGTTAGGGCCAGTTGCAAATCAAGGCCTAGAAGCAGTGCTGCTTACATCGTGGCTGTGGAAGCTTTGCTACCCACTGCATAAATAATTGGTTACAGTCCTTCCAGAAATATTGGAGAAACAGTAAGCTATCTTTTCTGACTTCACCCTGTCCACCACCCCCACTGATGCCACTAGCTCTTCCTGGACATCAGGGCCACAATCACCCTTCTTTTCCCCTGCCACAGTGCTTACTGCCTCAAGAGTATTAGGAGGCAATATCTTCACAGTAGGGGTACAAAGACTGCCATTTTCTGGGCTCCAACACAAGACCAAAGACCATACTTCACAGTTCTGCTGTGTTGGCACAGTGGGACATTCCATCATAAGGACAGTGATGACTGTGTGAAGGAAGTGTTTTTCTCAGACGTAGCTGATGTATTTCTTCAGCTTCCCCTTTTCTAACAGAAAAATATAGTTTACCTAAAAGCAGATAAGAGAACGTTAGGTCTTTCCTGCATCTTTAATTCTCCGTGGAGAGCTTAAAAGAGAGGAAGAAATGCATGCTGCCAGTGTCAGAGATGTGTGGAAGGTGAAAAATGAGTACAAAATGGATGAAAATTAATTGTTTTAATTATTCAAATTAGTCCTAGAAAAATAGTCCTAGAAAAATAGTCCTAGAAAACATGAAAATTACTCCAAAGACCATAATTGCATTTCTCTTACATATGTATGTTTTTGCTTCTGAAATTTTAATACTTACCACTCAGTTTGAAAATTGCAAATGAAGCGCCTGAATGCCAGAGCTTACCAGAATTACAAATAATTAATAGCCCTTCCAGAGGACAATGAGAATATTTCGTTGTTTGTTTGTTACCAAATTTGTTAATTTTAATGGCTACCTCCTTCAAATTTGATAGCTCGGATATCAGGGGGTTTCTCTTCTTCACACAGGCTTGTATATTAAAAGATGGGAAAGGCTGAAATCTAGCAAGTTTAAAATTGTGAAAAACTTAATAATAAATAATGATAAACTTTGTTTTATTATTAACTTTGATATGAACATAAATAATAAAAAGGTTAGTAAACATAAAATGTAGGTAAAACATATAAGTAGAAATATAAATTAGGCAAGTCTCAATGCGTGTTACCAAACAGTTGTGGTGCATATCTGCAGATGGAACGAGATCTGATGGTAGAAGGTAATGTGATCGGTTGGGGTAAGGGGAGGGTATACCAAATTATGATAACTATGGAAAATGGACAATTACTTAGGGAAATAACTAAAAATCCCACATGCAAGATAAAGTTAAAGGTGATTTCATGTTTCTTTCATGCTGACTTTATACTGTAACCAATATACATGATTAAAATTGCTTTATGTCTCCAGAAGAACCATCATAAAAATGAATAAAGCTAGTAGTGGGGAAAACCTATGCAAGACTTTTGTCTTTGTACTGCAATATAAATGACATAAAGGTCTTATAAATGTATATACAAATACTGAAGCATGTTTCATTAGATTGTGAAATTAAAATAACTGAATTTATAGATTAAAAAACATATTCTCACATTCTTAACACATTCCAAAGGTTTAGCAAATTATGTGCCAGAAATATTCAAAGCAGCTGCAACTTCTTATCCCTTACCCACACTTCCTAATCTCTTAACAGAAGAACAGGACAATTATTTTCTTCTATGTGATGTTTTACCAGAAGACAGATTACTTAGAGAACAGCTTCAGCAAAAGAGACTGGTAAGAAATTACTGTTGTTTAATTTTTTGAGGTAAACAGTTTTGTAGTGCAGCATATGGTAACTTAGTGGTCATTTTAAAGTGAAAGCATTTTTTGCTAGATTGCAAAATTCTGATTTTTTATATTTTTTTTTAAGTTAATTTCCCTAGCTGCTGCACAAACATACACAAACTCCTTGTTTATAGATTTTTACTTGGAATAAATTTACAGGTTGTATGTCAATGTTCCACACAAGTGGAAAATACACCCAGAGCTCTGAAAAAGGCTGTGTGTGCTGAACATTTTTCTCTTGCAACAATCTGCAATGCATTGACACAGTATCTTTTGTGTAATAATATACACGTAGGGAAATTAGCAAAATGAAACTCAGTGTGTGATACTGTGAAAAGGGAAGATGATACTTATTTACAAAATCTTAAAGCAAGTTGTTTTTGTGCATTCACGCTCTCTTACCCAGATTTCATTAATTCACACTTGCATACTCACAAGCACCACGGTGGAAGAAGTGGAGAAGTGGTGGAAGAAGTGGAGGAAGTCTGACCAGTATTGTTTCTGTGAGATGCAAAGGACAAGAAATGCCAGCTATTGAGTCCTCATGAACTGCTCTGGTTCTTCTTGCTTGGTGATGGCAACCTAATACTTTGGACAGACCTTTCATATCTTTTAGGAGTTGTCAGTTCTGAATGGGTGGTCCTTCAAGTTAACCTCTTCCTGACTTCAGCTTCCATGAGCCTTAGTCCAGATTGCTCACCAATGGGGTTTTTTTGTTGTTTTCTTGTTTGAAATACACATCTGTAGTCTGGTTTTGCTGTTGGGCTAATTTAAAAATGAATGTTATGTGATACATAGCAGCCTTGTTACCAGTCTCCTCATGTTAGGACGCAGGGTCTTCTGCTGGCAAGTCATCTGCACTGTGAGGTGTTAGAGTGCAGGCCTTATGGTCTTTACATAAATATGTTCCTCAGTTTACTGCTGGCAGCTACGTCCTGGGAATTGTTAACACAGGCCTTTTAACCCCTTGTTATGCTGTTTCTTCTGGTATGTTTCTATTACAAGTCTGTACATATACAGCATGCAAATAAAGACACCTTAAATCATAAGCATCCAGAATGAAGGAGATGCTTACAAAAACCAAATTTGAGTCCCCAGGAAAACTGGGATTTATAGGCAAAATCCACTTGGCTCAACTACCCTGTGAATGCTGTTTCAGTTTGCTGGCTAAAGTAATCTTCTGCAGCTCGCAGCACATGACTAGCGAATCCCCAGAACCTGTGGAGTACGTACAAGTCTTACACAGCTCTCCATAGGATCCCAGCTCCTGCAAAGGAGAATTGTGATAGTTCTGCCACAATTTCCCATGGAGTTGGAGATGCCTCAGCTGAAATCTTCATTCCTGTGTAGGTCCATTGGATTGGCATGGACTCAGAAAAAAGCAGCTGATGTACTCATGCCTAGCATGCTTCTCTTCCAATTTTGTTGGTTTCTTTTGTTTGTTTGCGTCTCTTTCCAATCATAAGAGAAGCCATCCTAGATCAGTAAAAAAGGTTTGTCTAGATCAGTATCTTATCCTTGACAGCAGCAAAGAGTCTATGGAATTTCTCTTCTGATCCGGTGGTGATTCCATCTCAAAATATTCTCCTAGTCTCCAGCAATTCGCAGCTCAAGGGTTTCCTAATTCAGCAACATTGTATCTGTGTTTATTAACACAAATAGATTTTTCTTTCATGAGCCTCCAACTCTGAACCCACACAAACTTCCAGTATCCACAGTGAGTTGGAACTATCCAGTATCCTTCCAGTGAGTTGCACAGCTTAACTACACACTGGCAGAGAACCATCTATTTGGTCCTTTTGAACCTGTCACCTCAGACCTGGCTGGTTTTGTATTAGAAGAGGTAGTGAACAATTCGTCCTTAATCTTATCCAAACCATTCATTATTTGTCTCCTGATTTATCTACCTTACATTATGTCTTTCATTAGTCATGTGCTGAAGTGTACCCTTATGGCAAAGAAGGCCAACAGCATCCTGGGCTGTATTAAGAAGAGCGTTGCCAGCAGATCACGGGAGGTGATCCTTCCCCTCTACTCGGCACTAGTGAGACCACATCTGGAGTGCTGGGTCCAGTGCTGGGCTCCCCAGTACAAGAAAGATACAAACTTATTTGAGCAAGTCCAGTGCAGGGTCACAAAGATGATTAAGGGACTGCAACATCCTTCATACAAGGAGAGGCTGAGAGAGCTTGGACTGTTAAGCCTGGAAGACAAGGCTCAGGGGGGATCTTACCAATGTGTATAAATACTTGATGGGAATGAAGAAGAGGGAGTCAAATTCTTCTCAGTAGTGCCCACCAACAGGACAAGAGGCAATGGGCATGAATTAAAAATCAGGAAATTCCCTCTGAAAACAAGAAAATACTTTTTTAGTGTGAGGCTGGTCAAACACTAGAACAAGTTGTCCAGAGAGGTTGTAGGGTCTTTGTCTGTGGAGATATTCAAAACACAACTAGGCACAGTCCTGGGTAACCGGCTTTAGGTGACCCTGCTTGGGCACGGGGGTTGGACTAGTTGCTTTCGAGAGGTCCTTCGCAACCTCAACGATTCAGTGATTTGAGGTTGAGGATGCTGTCTGTTTGGTGGTTCTTTACTGTGCATCATTGTTGCACTTCTCTGTACCTTTTCCAGTTTCCTATAATCCCTCTGAGGTTATGAAAGACGTTGAATATTGCATGTGGGCATGCAGTGTCATAATGATGTTCGTTTCCCAAGCATATATGATGTTGTTTGTGGCTTTGAGGAAGGAAAGAGGGTCATGATTTAGCATGCAGCTAATGTTTTCATAGAACTGTCTATTGTAATAGTAACTCCTGGCTGCTACACATTGGACTGTACTTTTTATTTTTTTAAAAGGCATTTGTTTCTGGTTTTGTGGTGTTTCATGCTATGCAGCCCTATTCCAACTAGGCCTTCTCTCTGCTGCCAGTGTCAAGGAAGTGCAGAGTCTGTTGACAGGTTAGCCGTCTCATCTCCTCTGCAAATAGACCTTTCCTCAAATTCAGAAAAGACTGCAGGATTTAGTCCAAAGCAAGTGTTGTTTACAGAGTAATTAAGTTAGAAAATAGAGAGGTATGCATTCTTATTATGGTGTGAAATAGCTTTTGCTGTTAACACTGTTTTAAATATCAGAATTGTACCTTCAGTTTTTACAGAAGGATGTTGTGAAATCAAGCTGCAGCTGTAGTTGGGGCTAATGCAGTGACCACTTTAGTTACAGCAATAAAGTTGTTTATTTTTTTGTTTCCTTTTGCTGCAATCTTGAGTGTTGACTTGCAAGTTAAATAGTTATTTTTCTTTGCAAAGTCTTTTACCTCCAGACAAGTCCAGCAATTAAGAGGGAGCTGGCAAATGGGCTCATGTGAGTTGTGCAGAATAAAGACCAGAACTATACAACTTTTGGTGATTTTTCTGCAGCCTTTGAATCCTAACTCCTGTCTCCAACAGCAAGCCCAAACAAGGACAAATGTTGTCTTTAAAATGTGCTAGCTGAAGCATTTCGTTTTGCAGTTTTGAAGCTCCAGTTTAGGAATATTTCAGGCTGTATTGCAGCAGGGGAGCTAGCCAAGGTGGATGTCGTGTAGAGACATTAGGTGACTGTGATCTATTGAGAGAGGCCAGGGAATGAGCCTGAACTAGGTTAGAGAGCACAGCTTGCTGAAATAGCTGACAAGGCTATGTAATACAAAACAGATACGGTCTTTTAGAAAAACACAGTGTTGACAAAGAGTTTGTAGTTGTGAAGCAGTACCAGGCAAGGAAGTCCTGGTGGCAAAACTCAAGATAATAGGAAGGGCAGTGTCAGTGTAAGCCACTTGGGCTTATTTTTAAGATTTTTCTAAAAAAGGTAAAAACACCAAACCTGTTTTTTGAAAATATACACTTCCTACCACAGCATTGACCTTGTCTTGCTGTCATGTTTACAGCTATTCTCCTGTCACGTGACCGGTAGTTTGAGGTGAAGAGGCTACTCTTCCTCCCAGTAAATAGACTCTGAAGAGGAGTCTTCACCAAAACTGGAAAAGGGACTCAGCTATACTGGCTTCCCAGGATGAGCTGTTTGTATGATCCCCAGTTTGTCACAAGCTTAAGCTGAGACAAGGTTCAAGAAGTTGAAGCTATGCACTGGAAGGGATCGAGGTGCTAGCCTGATTTAGTGTAATGCAACATCAGAAGTGCTTACAGAGTAGCTATTAATGTCAGCGTGTTAATACCTACATCTGAAATTCTATAGATCCTTCTTTGCCGATGTTTGGTATTTAATTGCTGTTCTCAAGCACTCTGGAACCTTGCCCATCCTCCATGGGTTTTTGAAGACTTGTCACACTAACAGTCAGAAATCGTTTTATCTAACTCCATAATGACTCTTGGGTAAATTCTGTCAGATTTGAATATGTGTAACATCCAACTTTTAACCCTTTCTTACCCATTTCTGGTCTCGGTTATTTGTTTCTTTTGTTTTAAATGCATTTCATTAACAGTTGTGACATAATTAACCTTTCCTGCAAAGACTGAAGCCCTGAATATTGCAAGCATTCCTCTTTTGTCTGTGTTTGGTCTCTTCCTACATTAAGTAATGGATCTCTGCTTTTTTTGACGTTTATTTCTAATATATTTGGAGGCAGGGGGAGGTTGTTTTTTGCTATTCTGTTTTACTGTGTTAGCCTGTCTCCATCTTCTTTTGGTTGTCTTAGTTCAGACAAACTTCACCTTTCTCCTGTTTCAGCTTGGCAGCCTGTGGTACATGTCTGCTGTAATTTCAACCCTCTCTTTCTTTTCATACATCTTTGCACAGTTACGTAGTTTTCATCATATCATGAACCTCTTCCTCCCTTTTTTAGTTGACTCAGCTTCCTGAACAAGCTGTAAGAATGTCCTCTACATCAGTGTCACAGTACCTTTCAAAGCCTCTGTCTCTGACCTGTCATTGATTACAGCCTCTTCAAGTCTAGGTTCTAGCCTGTATCGCTTCAGTAGCTGAGTCAACTCAAGAAGAGGAGCGATGGGGAAGAGACAAAGAACCTAAGAGCAAGTGAGACAGACAGCTAGGGGCACAATCCCTTTTAGCCATCCCAGTTAGTCATTCCCACTGTTCACTTTGAACTCGAGCTCTGCAGACTAGGCTGGAATCAAGGATAAAGTACAGAAAAAAACATTTTCCCTATTCCTATGAGGCAACTTGCCATACAAAATAAGAATCAGGAGAATGCACCTCAGAGGTTTCACAATAAATTTATAACACTCATGTTATAATCCTGAGACATTTGCCAATTCATTATAATGCCAGTTAAGTTATAGTTTGGTCTTTGTACTCATTCAGTCTGCCTAGGATCTGTGGTTCAGCAGATCGTCCAGCTTGTTCTCCTTCTTACATCCTTTCCCCCTCACCACCACCATTTTCTTCCCAACTTCCTGTTTTTCCAGTCGGTCACAACTCTTACTTCTCTCTGGGTTTTTTGTTGCTGTCCTTTCAAACCTAGTTTAAAGTCTCCCCACTTAGCTGACAAGCTGATGTCCTAAGATGCTCTTTCTCTTCTTTGTCAGGGGGCTCATTGGTATGAGCCTTTGTTTTCCCAGGCATATAACGATATTCTTAAATGCTCCCTATTTTGTCACTGTTTCCATAGCTATATATTCTTCTCCAGAAGATGTTGACCTATGCCGGTGTCTTGAACTCAAGATTCAGGAAAACGCTACCCGTTCCTTTTCCTACTTCATTCTTGTTCACAGCGTTTTGTGGTAACGTCTTATCTGAGCATCTAGTAAAAAGTCAGGAATGCCCACTTGGGTGATCAGCCTGTACCAGGTGAAGTGCAGTACTCTCAGTTTCATCTCCAGATAGACAGCATCTCTTGGAAGATAGTAGGTCACTGCCCCAGTGCTTTCCTCTCTTCTCTGTCCCAAAAGTGGGTCTCTAATGCCATAATCTTTCATTCCGTAGTGACTAGTCTTTGACATGCCAGTCTGTCTAGCCAGTGGGGCTTTGTCTAGCCAGTGGGGCTCTGTTTGTGACATTCCTGAACTATGTATGAATTTTCACATTCACTGGATGAGAGGGAAAAGTGCACAAAGTAGTCAGCAAACACGTGTATGTTGGATGGTGTGACAGCTGGCTTCAAAAGTGTTGAGTGTTCTCCAGACTGGACATCCTATCCTGACAATTTTGTTGTATTCCCATGCACATTACAGCTAAGCTGTTTCCCGAAGGGCTTCTCCAGCAGGCATTTCTGATAATATTAAAGAAAAAGCACTGTTCTTGAAATAACATTGGAGAGGGCATGATAATGATTGCAGAGTTGGAAGATTATTTTTTTCTGTACTCAAGAGGCAAAAGAGTACTTTTTGAAGTGGGAGAACTGAATACAGTGATCAGTAAGAAGAGAAGCTGAATATAGAAGTTAGGAGACAAGTTATTGATATACAGCTAAGATTGCAGGACTTTAAAGAGACAAGAAGTTTCTGATACCATGATTCTTTGTAAATATTTTTCCTATTTAGTGGCTACAAGCACGATCTAAAGCTCATCAGCCAATCTTTGAGGAAACTGTAGACACAAAACCAAATGTAATTCTCTTACTCCAAGAGTAGTTTATCCTAATGGTATATATAATTGTCAAACAATGTGCTTGGCAAGTTTTTAGAGACTGTAGTACATCTCAAGTGTCACCAGTCCTGGTCTTTGTCTCAGTGTACTGTGCTGGTTTGTTTTATTGCCAGTAAAGTGTATAAGCAGCTTCTTGTTGTGATCTGTCAGCATGAATTTTTTGGTTTGGTTTGGTTTTTTTAAACCACAATCTGTTTCACTTGCTTCCTTTGCCTACAGCAATAGCTAGTTGCTGTGAGCACTCAGCAGGGAAATGTAACTCTTATTCAAATTGGAAGAAACTACAACTAAAGATACATACTATGTGTTTGAGAGATCACCTAGGAGAGCTTGATAAAATACGTATTCTTATTGTGAAGTCACTGTTTTGTAGTATTTAGGTCCAAATTCACACCCACATTGCTATCTCTGGTAGTACCTTATTTCTCAGGCAGACACTCTGATTTCAGTAGTATTAATGAGTCCGTTATCATAACAGAAGGAATGTGGCCTGTGATCATGCACTCTTCACAACCGTGTGACTGAGTGCTCAGATGTTTGAGTCCTTCACGCTGTAACATTCACGAAGTTTCCTCTTCAAAGAAACATCTTTAGGCAAACTACCTCCCCAGAGTGTATAGCACCATTTATAAAAAGCTTTCATTGGAACTTCTTTTAAGTGATCATTTGTATAACATGCTGTCTTTCTGGTCTTTTGCCTGGAGAGGATGAGAGCGAAGGACCAGAACTGGCAAGACAGATGCCAACAAGAACCCCAAACTACAATATGCTCTTGCCCCAATCCAGCCCACTACTGAAATACTTAAAGTTGAGACTGCTTGTGTGCTTAAGACTTTGGATGAGAAACTTTGGACTTTGTCTTGTCAAGGCTTATGGCAGTAATTTATTTTTTTTTTGGTACTTGTCATGAATGAGCAGAACGCACCTCACTCAAAAGAGAGAAGCAGCAATAAGTTTTATTGAGGTAAAATAATAATTTGACAGAGTTCAGTGAATTTGATGGAATTTAACAAAGTTTAACAGGGGCTTGCCAAGGCTCAGTAAGTTTGATGGTAAGGTTCACCTTATTAATTACTGCATGGAAGAAACATACAAAGGAAAATTGAGTTAGAATCAAGTTAGAATGATTCACACAGAGACCGGAAACACAAAAGGTAAGGAAGACCCTCCCATTGAGTCATGAGGTTCAGAGTGGACCCCCTTGCTTTCTAAACTCCTTATGGAGCCTAGGTGCGGCTAGGTCCAATCTTAGTCTCAGACTTGGACAACGGTTTATGTCTAATGGAAGAAATAAAAAGAATAAGGAAGACCTTCCTGTTGAGTCATGAGGTTCAGAGTGGACCCCCCTTGCTTTCTAAATTCCTGGTGGAGCTTAGGTGCAGCTAGGTCCAATATTAGTCTCGGACTTGGACAGCAGTTTGTCTAATGGAATTATCTGTACAAAGTTTATAGTAATTAATATTTAATAGCTACATGGATTAGTAATGTTTCATTAGTATTAATTCAGCATGCTATCACTCACTTACCAAAGATCCGTCATTGATAAAAGGTCTCTCTGCCTCAAGGAGCAACCTTGAGAGGTGTCCCAGCTCAAGGGGAGATCACTGCCGTGCAGCCACGCTGCCTAGCAGGGGGAGCTCAAAGAAGGCTCATTAGGCTGTCATATTTATGGAATAAAGTGGTTGGCTTGTAGTCAAATTACATGTGATGGGAAAGTTATGCATGAGACTCCTTGTATTCACAACTTCCCTTATTCCTTGATAAATGAGTCTTGGAAAAGCCACACGCTATTGATGTGTTAATCGCATGATGGGTGTTGCAAGCTCATATGCATTGATGCTCACTGTGTCACTCTGCTCCTTTTTGGGTTCTAAGAGAACAGACCGGAACCAGAGGAGTTCTTGGCCCGGCCACAGCTCAGGCCTTACCTCTTTTGGAGCCTCTACCAACCTACTGCTAATTTGGTTAAGAGGTTGAGTGCATCCGTCACAGTCCAACATCTTACAACAGAAGACACATACTGCTGTTAGTTCAGTTTACAGACTGAACTGCAGAATCCAGTCCTCCAATGCATAGATGGGTTCCTGGACTGAGGAATGATAAATTCAGGTCTCACTGCAGTCAAAGTCACTGCATGATCTTGTTCCAAACTGCAGTTCCAATCTGCCTCTATCTTGGAGCTAGAGAAGTACTTTCTGCTACTACTTTTCTTATGTATCAGAAGTGCTGTGATTATAGAGATAGGGTTTGGAGAAAGAAGTAATATATTTTTGTTGGACCAATTCTTTCTTCAGGTTGGAATCAAAAGCAGCAAAACTTGTGCTGACTACTAGTTGTGAGTGGTTGTTCTATGTCAGTGTTCCAAGCCATGCATTTAAATAGCTACATAAATTATTTTTGAGGGCCTTGTTAGTAAACGAGTTTATGGTTAAAAAAAAGCAGTAGTCTGACAGCAATAAAGCAAGCCATTTAGCACCTGGGATACAGTGTCTGTGGGAAGGAGGGGTAGCAGGAATTTCAATATCAGAAAAGTCTGACGTGCCATAAAACCAACTGTCCTGAGTCCATAGCTTTTGGCATTCGATGGAGTTAGTTTTTAGTCTTACCTTTTGAAGGCATTTTGTATGTCTTGAATGTCTCTTGAACTACAGACCAGAGACAAAGTAATTGTTTAGGGAAAAGTGCTTACTAGCTGCAAGTATGCATTTTTCATCTTTTACTGATTATCAGTGTGAATTCTTGCTGATGCATAGTGCTTAAGCGCTTCTGGAAAAAAAAATTGTAATTTCTTCCAAAATATTGCTTCCTAGGAGAGGAACAGGCACATTTTAAATTACCACCTCGTAGGAGAAAGTCTGAGCTCCTCACAGCCTCAAACTGAGCATCATGAATGTGCAGGGCATTTTTCTAGACTCCAAATTACAAATTGTCATGCAAATGATCAAATTTCTTTTGTATTAGCAGTTTAGTGTGCTGGTATATTTAAAGATGATCATCCTGGTATAAACACTTGCACATCCTTACGGTGTTTTTATGTTTTATTAGTTAAAACCCAGAATATAAACTATTTTGTAATTTGGTTGGATTATTTTATGGTAGATCACGCATATAGTAGAAAGTGTACAACTAAGAGCTGTAGAAGAGGTTTTTTTCCAGACAGAAAAAGGGGAATTGGATTAAAACTAAATTTGATTTTATTGAATATATTAAGTACTCCTGCAAAGCAACTACATTTTTCTTGTGTGTAAGTATGATCAGTAATATCCAACTTCCATTTGCCATGTTTGACGTGATCAACCACTTATGTCCTAAAGCTATTCCTAAAGCTATTCCATGGGAGGCTGCTAACTGCCACAGCTTATTTGGGCTAGGCTCTGTCTAAAAATGTGCTTCCAAGAACTTGTCATCGAGCAGTACTTACTTTTGACAACATCTGGTTGATCTCATAAGCTTCATGTGGCTTGTAGGGACAAAGAGTTTAGACTAAAAGCCTCTGTAATTTAAATTCTACTTTGTATTAGTGGGGATATCTGTTCTGTCAATGGTTGTTTCACAACTCGTTTGACAGTCTTTACTAAAGAAATGGATTTTGGAGGGGGGGTTAGCAAATCATAGAATATGGCAGAAAGAGTGGAGGACATAGCTGTCAGAACATCTCACAAAAGATAAAAAGAGATGAGGGTCAGGAATTATTCAACAAACTATCAATATTGTAAGCTATTTTCCTGATGTCAAGCTATGGCATTTGATTCACTTACTTTTGTAGTGTCTTGCATTACCTTTTCTGTCTGTGCTCAATTCTTTTATTCATTATGGAAAAAGAAAACTAATATATGTGTATTTTGTGATCTGTTTACTTTTTCCTCAAATTACTTTGCCCTCTCATTCTGTGACACTTTGATATGGCAGAGTATCCTAAAAAAGTTTTGGAAAATATTCATGGCTGAAATGTTTTTGGTTTTTTTGTCTTAGTATCAACCATGAATTAATGCTAACAGGCCCAATAATTCCAACAGGTTAGAAACTGCTGCAGGTATTAAATTCAATTCCTGCCTCATAACTGCAGTTTAAGCTTGACTTTCATTACCAGCTGAAAGTCTCCACTCAGAAAAATCACAAAAGTTTTATGCAAGTTATTGTAATTGCTATTCTCCCTTCAGAGTCCCAGCAATGGAGCGGAGGTATGGGAGTGTCTGTAGGGAAGAAGAGCAGACCTCTTGCTTTTGCTGTGCTTGACTTGAACCAGTGCTTTTAATTCCTCACCTGTGCAAGTACCAGATTTGCTTGCTGGCCTAAAAAGTTCCCTCTAGCAATTAATGATGCCAACACTTGATAAAAGGAGTGCCTACCTTGGAAAATATTTTTTTAACTCTGTTGAGTAAATTGAGAAAGCAAAGATGCTAGGTTAGTCAAAGCTTCCCAGCTGCCAAGCATGCTGGTGTAGGGGCAAATGGGAAGGGTGAGAGAGCAGAGTAGCAGGAGCACTGTCTGTGTGGAGGATACAGTATGCTTCTCCTTCCCCCTCAGGCATAACTGGGAGTAGCAGCACACCAGGGCTCCGGTAAGCAATTTGTATGAAATGGGAATCTGGAGTTAGGCAGACAAATATTGCAGAACATTTTCTTTCCCTCCTAGTAGAGTACAATTAGGAAGCTACGTTGCAATAACATTAATGGGAGGGTGGAGGTGTTTAAATCCTTGCTATCTTAATGTTTGAATTGTACGTGGAATCTTTTGATTTTATTTTAGATTGTTGCTAGTGCGTTTTACAAAGCGTATAAACTACATGCAGATGCCTTCAAATTCAAGGTTAGCCAAACCGCATCAGACGTGCTGCTGAGCAGAGAGAGGTGACAGCTACGAGTACCAGAGAAAGCCCCAGTTCTTACTGACGTGCTGCGCGATGTTCACTGCCCGTGCCGAGCAGACGGATATCCTTACTTAATTGCATCTCTGCTGAAGGGCTCTCACATGATGTGTTATGCTCCATTTATCTCTTTCAGGAGTCAGCCCTGAAAAACAGGAATTTATATTTCTGCTAGTTGATGTTTTGCATAACGCAGCAGGACGTGAGCAGATATGGCCTGAAATTTGAGTAGGCGCTGCTGAGCATGACTCCAAGAGAAAATGTACACCTTGTAGTACAAAAGCAAACAAAAAAGCCTCACAATCTGCATTTTCAGGGTAACAGACTCTTAGCTGATGTGCAACAGCTACAGCTCCCAAATTGTGTGGTTGAACATGGGCCCTAAAACAGGCTAAGGCACGGTGCACTCGTCCCCCACAGCAGCCACTGGCCCTAGGCCAAATGTAACTCAGGTGTGGCACGCTCCTGCGATCTCCAGCAGGCATCCTTTTCATCCCACTGCCCCTCACTGGATACAGCATGCTGCTCTACAACAAACAGGACATTTATTTGCCCAATATCAGCCTCCTGCCATCTCTCAGTGGGCAACGGGGTGTGGTGTGGTAGGCCCACACCAGCCCATCCATGCTGCAGGACACGTTTGGGCCTGTAATGACGATAGCTCAAGCCTTCCTCTTATTTCTTTTGGGTTAGTTTTTTTTCTTTCTTTCTTTTTTCCTTTACTTTTCTTTCTTTTCTGCCTTCTATGGAGCTTACCCAACAGACGTAGCTGAATGTGAATTTAGATGTAGACTGTAGGCAAGTTTGGGCCTTAATCCACACAAAACAGGTACTAAAGAGGTAGATGAGAAACACAAAGCTCCACTGTTGCAGGCTCTAAGGAGAGTTAATCTAAAGAGATTGAGAAAATCCCCTAAGAAATTCAGTCAGGATCCCGAATGTCAGAAAGCAGGCAGTAGCACCTCTACATTTCACAGAAAATAAATCCTTTACCAGTTATCAGTACTTAAAACACAAGTACAGAGTAGCATACTACCAGGCTGAAAATATGCTAAGTTTTAATCCAAACACCAATTCTCCCATGTCCCATATGATTACGGCCTTTCCATCTGGAGTGCATAGTAACTCCACAGTATAACTACGCTGCTGCTGTTACAGCACCATAGAAAATGAGCTGCTGCATGATTTTGTGGTTGTTAGGAAAATTGTGGTCAAGTGTTGTAAAGTGTCTAGCCTTGCCTGTTGCTTTACATTAAACAGGATCAGTGGTAAAGGCAATCAGCTTCTCCTTTTCCGTGAGTTTATTAAGCACCATAGCTCCTTGCAGAAACTGCCAGGGCTCTTGTAATCGTTCCATATTATGAAAAAGTCCTCTAGATTGCCTGCAATTAGTCATGTAAAACTGAGTTTATCATTCCACTGGGTGTTATGTGGTTACCCATAATCTGAACCTAGGTGGAAACAATAAACTGATATGTTATATACAGAATCATTTAAATAGCTGCGTAAAATCTCACTGTGTATTGTATTTGTTTCTTGCACCTTGTATAATACTAGGAGAATTTTAATGGAACTTGACTGGAGCACATACTGCCTTTGAAAAAACTTGTAATTTTTGTGAGAACCCACAAAAAATACTAACAACTGGTTTGTGTCAGGAGCACATTTTAATTTTGTATGTTCGTTTTTACCAGTAAGGATAAAGAGGTATAATAAACTTAAGTGATGGAATTATGGATTTTTTTATCTGAATAACTGTATCTGTTTCTTTTCATAGAGAGAAATTCTAGAACAGCAACAGCGAGAAAGATATGACATAAGTTTTCATAGTATGTGTATGTTCTGTGATCAAGAATTCACAGGAAACAGGTTTGTTTATTGACTTGTTTGCTTTTGTTTTATTTTTTCATACCTGCTCAGCATCTTTGTTTATGGTTTTAATGTCATTGAACCAGTTAATGCCTAATGGTAGGACTCAGAAGATAGAATTCATTTTAAGGTATAGTTTAAGTATTTCTTTCAACTGCAGTGCCATTTTAAATAGACCCCCTCCCACTTCTCAATCCCTTAATTATTCCAGTCAACTTTTTATACTACGCAGTAAGCTGGAGTTGGGAACTGAACCATTTTAAAGAGTCTCATTTTTTTTGGCAGTTGTTTTAGTGGCAAAGAGAGCTCTTTAAGCCAGTATGGCTGTTAAAAAAATATTTCTATCCAGTTACACATTTTCCTCTTTAAACCTCACCAAACCAGTGTGAATTTGAAGACTGAATGAAAAAGAGGGGAGGAAAATTAGAGTGAGAATGGAGTGCTCTGCATCAGTCAAGTGCAAGCAGGAGTTGCATTCAACTGCTTGCTCCGATGAAAATTTGGTTTTACACAGTACATCTGCTTGAGCTGGAGAGACTGAGTCTTACCCCTGAAAGTGTGTTTGCACAGGTAGTTATGGTACTCTGGAAAGGTAGAAGAACCTGGGGTCATGTCCCTGCAGGCCATCTCAATGTTGTGTGAGTGTCCTATTCTCTTTACTACCTGGTGTAGTGAAGTTCACATCATTCAGCCCCCAAGAACTTCATCCTGTGCTTACACTTGGGTCTCACAGAATAAGTGATTTGGAAATCGTGCCTGGACTGTGGTAAAAGCAAGGCTCAGCAGTGTTAACACTTGGATGTTTCTTTAGTCCCCAAATGCAGAAGTTGAGGCACCTAAGGAATTAACCAGTATACCTCTATTAGAAAGATAACTTACTGGAACATCTGTTAAGTTTGTTCATGTGTATTTTTGAGTGCTGTTTGTGTTGCTAGTGCTGTGTGAAGCAATATTGATGTAAAAGCATATCACACCCAAGAACAACTGCTTTGTTAACCAGCGTAGAGAAAACTGACAAATGGCTTTTTAGAATGTTTCTCAAGACAGTTGTTTGAAACCATGTGATTTGCTTATTCAGGTTAATAAATGAGCTTTGCTAACAGTGAGGGTCAAAATAAACTATACTGTAATTTTCATTTAAAGGATTATATTTCATGCATGCGGATTAAGCAGATGAAATATTAATGTTCAGCAGAGCTCAAATTGAAAACTTTCTATTTCAATGAAGTTGCTTTCTTTTTTTTCTAGCAGTGGCAGAAACACTATTCTTGTTTATTTAATGTTGCCTTTTATGGATTTTTAGAGCAATTGGTTTATTTCAAGTCACTAATTGAATAATTCTCATATGTATTCCAAAATATGTAATGTTCTTTTTGAATGTCTTTTGTAGATCTGTCCTCCTCAATCATATGGCAAGAGAGCATTCTTTTAACATTGGGCTGCCAGATAACATTGTGAATTGCTATGAGTTTTTGGCTGTATTACAGAAGAAGCTTGACAAGTAAGTCATTTTTTGTTCTTTTTTTTATGGACTTAGGTCATATTTCTTTTAACGTTGGAAATAAGTTGAGTTAAAATTAATTCAACATTCATGGTTAGTTAAGAAGAAACAAAGAGAGAATGTAAGTTTATTGTGAGTGCTTTTAGAAGGCTTTTTGTTGACTTATTGAAAGTTAATTCATAACAATTCATAGTATGTGTTTGCTGAAAAAATGGAGTCGCGCAGTGCTTCAGTTCTTATGCATCGCACAGTTTCCATTGACATCAATAATAGCACGTCCCTCTTTCTCATAACTGTTAGAGCTAATGTTCTTCTTTCTCATCATAACAATCTTTTTGCTAAACATCTCTTTAATCACTGAATGCAGCGTTCTTATGCCAATCTTCGTTTGGCTCTCTATATATCAATAATGTGGGATGTTTGGTCTCTCCCTTCTCTACTGCTTACAGAGTACATCCCAGAGCAGAAGGGGAAAGCCATTGTATGTGCTTCCTCAGAAGCACGTAAACCTGAGATGGCTGAAGAAGTTAAAAAGGGAATATGGGAGAAGAACTTGGGTAGCAAAGACCAAGCAGCTCTGCACTTTGAGTTTCCTTTGCAAGTATCTAAGTGCCCTTTATGGATTTCATAAATGGGACAATATGAAGTATGCCGCAAATATAAATTGGGCTCTAGCAGGAAATGTACTTCCTTAAGAGTGAAACTGTAGCTTTAACGAGTTTATTAGATTTTAATACAGTCTGTAATTAAAGACTGTAGGAGAAATTTGCCTAAATCTTAGGCTTAGTTATGAAAAGCCACAGAACACTGGGATTTGTGAAGACTGGGATATGGAAATTCAATTAAATATCCTTCCAAGTAAATTTAGGATCCACTGGTTTGTACATCTGGGAAAAAAAAAAAAAAAAAAAAAGAGATTAAAAGGACGAGAAAGCCAACAGTGCTTTCTTTGCTTTGTTCTCTTTGCATTTAGTCTTTGGCCTGACAAAGAATGTGCAGTCACAATAGATACAGGTTAACTTCTTCCAGAAATGAAGATGTATTAAGAATGCCTTTTATGTTATCATAGGTGTTGCCTAATGCATTGAGGTACCTTGCTCACATAAATTGCAGCTTTACTATTTGTCAGTAGGACCTGAGGGCTTAATTTAGATGGAGGTTTCTCAAAGCCAGCCCTCTCTGTACACATGCTGAAATTGCTTCCAAAGCAGTGAAAGGCCACTCCTCCTACTGCTAAGAAAAGACTTAATAGCTGTGCTACTAGAATAGTACCTGAAAATATTATTAAGATGAGAAAAATCTTCTTTCAGGCAAATAGGATGACTACATTGTGTATGCTGAGGAAAAGCATTACATACTCCTCCTGGGAATGCCTTTCACAAGTAGAGCAAACACTGCTGTTAACAGGTGGAGCAAAGCAGATACTAAAATTCATAGACGTATTCTGCCATCGGACCTATGATTCACCAACAAGGCGATATTTAGATTTTGAGGCTGCAAGCACAAGGGGAACTCAAAACTTCCTTAACACTAAGCCTAAATGTTACAGCAGCTCTTGGAAGGCAAAAAGATACTGACAATCCTGAATTGCTACTCCACACATGAGAGCTGAGGGGAATCTGGATGCACCTTTTCTGAAGGAATATGAGGGTTTTCAGGGTGTAGATATAGACCTTCTAAGCACAATATTAATGCTTTTTGTGGGGGCAAATGCTTGAGTAAGAAAATAATTTTCTTCTTCAACATCTATATCTTAAACCCTGCGGAAATCACAGAAGGGCTTGACCCAGACACTGTTAAAATTCCTTCTGACTGTACTATCAAGCATGGTTTCATCTGTGAGTAAAGAAAAAAAAAAAGGTGATTTTAATTCAGAGCCACCACATTTTTTTAATATCAGTGGTTTTTTGTGTCTTAAAGTGCCTTCATTTATCCCTCCCATCAAATTTTTTTTCCTGCTATCCAGCATCTCCAATACAAAGATATAATGCCACAGTTACAGAGTTTTTATTTCATGAGAAATTATTTTTAGGGGTTTTCCCTATTGCCCTGCGAAGATAATTTTTCAAACGGCCCAAGAAACTGTCTCCATCTTGGTAGGATATATAAGCCATCACTTACAAGAAAAATGTTTTAGCACCTTGGCTAACTAGAGGCTCAAGACCTACATCTATTAAACAAGGATGTTCCTGTAAGATCAGGGCTCTGCTACGTCTCTGCCAAAAAAAAATTACTGTCATCTCTTTCAGGGAGAATCACCCATTTAGGCTGAAATGCAGATTACTGTCTTTATAGTCCACTGTCTGAGTCAAGAGACTTGATTTAATGCTTTATAGGCTCAACTTTCAGGTGTCAGTTGACACTACAGTGGAGAGAACAATTATTTTATAGGGCTCATAATAGAGAATTTAAGACAGCGCCTACACGTCTGTTTTGTTTGCATTGATCTGGAAGACATACTGTGGTAAAATTCTCATTTGTTAATGAATGTTTTCACCTTCTCAAGTAATATGTGTATATATAATAATTCATGTCTATACATGTGTATATATGTATGTACGTATATGTATTCATATACATAGACATTAATTATTCTATATGTGTGTGTATATGAATTTATTTACTAAATTTGATTTCTCAGGATTTCAAGAGGCATGGATCACCCTGGCAAACTTTCATTTACCCTCCCTGTTGTGTTAGAAGTATAAAACTTTCTGGTTAGCTAATTTAAATTTTTTTTAAAGATATGTAGCACATTCAGAGTTTGTTTTTTTTCACTCTAAATTCAGTTACTGATGGACTGGCTGCCAGTATAAGTGCATGCTGAGTTAAGAGTTCACATGTTGACCAATCAGCAGCCCTCCCGTGCCCTTGGTAGGACAATTTTGGGTAATCAGACTTTTCTCCCACTTTGCATGTGGGGAAAACAGTAAACTTTTTTATTATCTGTATTTTCATTTTTTGTCATTTTTGTCATTTCTGTATTTGTTTGACTCTACTGTGATCTAAAATTATCTTGTACTTTTTTTTTTTCCGATAAACTTTCTTTTTCATTTAGCTTGCTCTCACATGCTTAGCATTAATCTTACTGTATATATCTCCAGCTAATTTAAGGATATTATCTTGTACTATTTTCGTTTTAACATGTTGACCTGTTTACCTTTTTATCTTAGTTTGCAGTGTTTATACTGTGAAAAAGTCTTCAGAGACAAAAACACACTTAAAGATCACATGAGAAAGAAGCAGCATCGCAAAATCAATGCCAAAAACAAAGAATATGACAAATTTTATATCATTAATTACTTGGTAAGTGGTTCTATGAATAATTAGTAAATTGACTAAAGATATACAGACAATATCTTGTTAAAAGTGAGTAATTCCAAACCAGCAATTAGTACAAAGGTCAAAAATCAAGTGAAGGACTCTTAAGAAATATGCTCATTTATGGTATGATATTCTGGATAATTGTTAAACTAAGGAATAGTAAACATTTGTTGTTGAGAATTGATTTTGAGAGATGCAAGAATGCAGCTTGAAGAAACGCTAATCATCATGTCATTAGTGCTCAGTCTCTGCTTTAATAACCAGAAGGGAAAATGAGATAGCGTAATGAAGTAAATGGAGGTCTAACTCGAATGCTATTGGCTTTGAGCTTGTTTGCTACAAACCTTAAGCTGGAAGTGCTCTTCAGAGTATAAATTAAATGCAAAGAGGAGGAAAATGAAAGATACATAGATGAAACAAAAAGTAAGTGTTCATTTTCAGCCTCCAAGTATGTGTATGTGGCTAGGTATTAATATTTTTTATCTCAGCCCTTTGAGAGTGTGCATGCATGTGTGTGTAACAGATTTTCACTTGCTGTCTTCAACTGATTAATATAGGAGCTGCTTCAAAAGCTGCTACATTCTCTGCCAGAAATAACTATATTTCACTTGAACTAGTCTTTGTGCCTTCTACATGTGTTAATATCCAGGTTATAAATAGGCATCCTTGACTGTTTTACCTACTCTTTCCCTTTAATTTCTCTCCCTGGGTTTTACTCTTAATACTAAGAACAAAAAGTTGTATGTTTAATGCTCTGCCAAGTCTCTTCTACTCAAGATGGAGTGAATTCCCTCTGTGATCGTGTATACTTTCCTTCCAAAGATCAATGTTCTGAGGCCTATGTTTTCTTTCTAGATATTCAAATATCACTGCTTTAAAAACTGACCTATACTTGCTGCACAGTGAGGAAAAAGTTGTGAAGTTCTGCAGGGTATATGTTCTCAGCTTCTCAACAGAACTGAGCATTCACTTCTTCCTTGCAAGTTAACAGACTTGAATTTAATGTTGTAATTGTTTTAAGTGATTTTAATAGTTCCGTTGTTCTCTGCTAGTCCTGCAGGTAATCTTCTGTTTTCAGAACTTGGCATCCTCTTTAAATTACCTTCTGTCTCTAATTTGCATTCATTGTTCAGATTTGAATCTGTCCCAGCTTTGATCAGGAAATTGAGCTAGATGACTACCCAGAAGCACAGAGGACCATGTGATACCCCTTCAGAAATTTGAGAGACATGCAGGGAGGTCATAACATCAGTGCAGACACAGGGGCTGTGTCATGTTAATAAGCAGAATATGCCAAAGTTAATACAACAGCAAGACTAATATTCGTATACCTAACCTCTTTTCCCACTCTCTCCGGTTGGTCCAAAACTGATGGCCTTGTCCATGCTGTCTACTAAGAATGATCTGTGGCCTGTACACTTCCTGAACCATGTCCAAGCATTGTCTGGGTAGTGCTGTTGGCGTGGCCACGGAGCATGCAAACTATTAAACAGTATGGGAATCACAGGACAGCGCTCAAGTCAGGGCCTTGGTCCTCTTTAGTTATTGCTGGTATTCTGGGCTGGACTTTGCAGAGTAACTTCTTATGCTAGCCTGAACCAATTCAGGTATTGATCACTTAGCAGCATCACTTAGAGAAGTATTTTTCAGGTCCTTGCTATTACAGACAGAGGATGGTAAATATAATTCAAATAAGATACGTCAAACCACCAAAATGTTTAAAATTGGGCGGGGGGGGGTCTGCATGTGCAAGGTTTGTACCAATGCGCTGCCAGCGCTTCTTCTGGGACATACTTTGAATGATCACAATTCTTTGATTGGCTCTATATGCTCTGCTACAGCCATGTTTTCTTGCCACACGTTTTCAGTTGTCTTTCCCTACATTCTACCCAGTGGACTGTTTCTACTCAGTCTTTCTGCTCCTTCAAACTTAGCCATATCAGAACTTCTGACATGTCTTCTTTTAAAGAAAGGATTTTTTTTGAATAAAGCATTAAAAACAGACCAAAACCTCTGTCTTAAACACTTATAAAATAGTTCACTATCAAATTATTTAAATATATTATAATATATAATTATTTAATGTGTATTTGCAACTAATGTTGCATGAGATTAAATTTTTCATTAATATGAATTTTTTAGGATAGTTCCTACATAGTAGAAAGTGTTTGCTTTCAAAATAGCTTTTGGTAAAGCCTTTATTTTTGCACAAAGGAGAAGAAGATTAAAGGGAGGAACTTTAATTTGTTCACTGGGGGTTCAGTAGATTGGCCTTTACAGGTAAGGAGAAATAACATTATTCTTTACTGCACATATGTAGTCTACAGTAGATTATATTAATGTGATAGGATTCTTTTTTTCGAGCTGAGTCTATATTCAATGAATTCTAGATGTTATGCAAGGTCCGCTTTCTGTAATGACTTGATGTAGTGATTTTGCTTCTTCTCCCCCAGCACTTCACAATTTACTGGAGGATATTTTTTTAATGTGTACTATCAAGCTTTACTGACTCCTCAATGAGTCTTAAAGATCTGTGCTTCACATTGCTCTAAATGTCCAGGGGAATTATACAATTTCACAGACACAGCATGGATTAGATATCTTATCTGAGATGACATATGTACTGAATTCATCTTGACCTAAAGATGTAGGAGTACAATTCATCTATTTTTTGTATGTTTTCACAGAAAAGTTTGACTTCTTAGAATGTAACGAAGATCTTTCTATATTCCAGTTTGATCAAGTTTGTTTTCATCATAAAGAGACTATAAGACTCAGTAGGTCTCTAATGATAAACATCAGTATTATCACAGTCTTATCTACTTTACTTTTAGGATATGTACCATAAAGCTTTTCTATCATCAACTGGATCTTAAGCTATTTAAATGGATAGTTCTTTGGTACAACCATCTTACAGACATTATTGTCCTTTTTTCATAATTTTCCATTCCATATAATCTTCACCAAACACTGCGTAAAATAGTCTTATTAAGCTGGAACTGGCAGTTTCCTTTATTTTGTGGCTTTTGTACTGAGCGTTTTAAGGGCTTTTTGTTCAGATGTCCTGAGAATGTCTGCTGAATTGCCTCATGATCTTCTGGCCAGTTCTGACTTGTGTTTTTAAGCTGATGGCAGAGCTCCCATTGATTTCATTTAGAGCAGTAGGCTTGCCTGCCTTCTTCCTTTCCCTCCATTCTGCTTTTGGCTTCACTTGTGTTTTTAGTGCAGTTGTGAGAATCTGTTGTAACAGAAGTTACATTTTATGTCTGTGTGTTGGTAATTCCCTCCCCTAAATTTCCAATTTGGCATAGCAATGAGTAATATAAGGGCAAATTCCTTTGTAAATATTTTGGTATTCTGAGGCTTTCTATGACTTCTGTCATGACCGACAAGCTGTTTTGATTTGTCTACTCCCATATTATTGACATGTTCTGTTGCTCACAGGTTAGTGTTAAGAGTATTACATGTGATCTTTAGTAGGAGTGGAAGCTTTTTTTGTCATGTGCATGTATAATAGATGTCTTTCATAAGCAAGTATCAAAAGTTTATTATTAGATAGTTACATTAAATTAGACTGGGAGTTGCAATTATGCAAATTACTTTAAAGGCAGTAGGGTCACTTCCCCAGTGGATTTGGAGGTCTTTTGTCAGTATTGTGTAAGTGTGGAAGATGATACCAATCCTATTTGGAAAGGCTTGCAGTATAAATTGAAAAAGACCAACTGATAGTAGAGGGTGAAGAACTGAGCAACAATGCATCCAAGATACATATGTAGGTTATCTTATTTTTCTTTTCTCCAAAAAAACTTCCAACCGAATTTTCTTGTTTCTGTGCCTGTGTTAGCCTGTGGCCCCATGACTCACCTTGCAGAAAGAGTCAAGTAAAAATGGGGAGGGAAGAACTTTTCAGTCTGTGGTGCCTGCTGGAGGCAATAAAAGAGCAGAAGACAGTATTAAAACTCTCTTATTCCCAGCCCAAGGAACAGAGGCGGATCCAGACTGACAGGGCCTTTCTGTGTTCACCTGATCGTTACCAGCAGCACTTTAAGAATAGAGTATGCTTTGTAGTAAGCACAGATGTTTATTTTCAAATTGACTAATAGCATGTATCTGTAGTAATGTAACATAACTATAATGAATGCACTTATGACTAAGCTAGACAGCTGAAAATGGTACCTGTTACTTACTAGAAAACTTGTTTCATAAAGCCTTTACTTTTCCTCAAAGATAAAAAGATGTTTTCTCCTTATTGCCAAGCCCTAAATCATCATTATTATCTGTTGGGGGCCAGGGGGATGTTTTGTTTTGGGGGTTACTATTTAGCCTGGTTTGATTTAAGCAGGGTATATTTTGTAAAATAGTAAAGGAAAACCCTTCATCAGTTGGTGATAGTTCAAGACTTAATAAAATCCCCCAAGTAGGGGAACACTTCATATTAAAATTTATCCAATGTCTATTAACTAATGTTGGGGTAAGACCATCTCACCTATGTGATAAAGCACCTCTAAGTTCTGCAGCAATATAAAACAATTCAGATAATTGCAGTAAGACAGGTGAGAAGAAGGGTGAGAGGAAATTTACAGGGGAAAGCAGCATATGTTTGGAGTTTCTGAGCTCCACAGGCCTGGAACTATATTTGCATGTAGTTCAGTAAGTGCTCTTTTGGGAAAACTGCTTGAGATACCAGCTGCTGTTTCTAGTTTCTCCCATCTCAGCATTTCTTCTCAAGTTGGGCTATGTTTCCTCAGTGAAGCAGGCAGACCTTGTCCCTGTAGAACCTTAAAACTGTGCTCAAGTTGAGAAGATAAATTGTCTGTGAGTCAATTCATCTCTGTGCATTTAGACTTCATTTTGGAAGAGGAAATCAAACCACACACATTTACATGCTCTCCTCACTTTTCTATAGGATCGTCCTCTCTGTGAGGTACACAGGAATTATTTTTTTTAAAAAGTTGGTTTTCCTTGGATATATACCAAGGCCTGCAGTTCTTTTAATTATGCATTTTCTACTGTTTGAACTATTAACAATGTCAAGTCTAGTTTTTCCTCTGATTTTGTTAAGAATTTCTTGGGAGTCTCTAGAGATGATTGCCAGAAGCTCTTGCATCTTGGATGAAAGAGCAAGGGAAGTTGAATACTTAACAAAGGCACCCTTGGTCCCAGATGCCCATCAAGCTGTAGAATTGAAAAAGTGTTTTTAAAAAAAGAAAAATTAAAAAAACTTAAAGAGCTTGAAGAATATTTCGAAGAACTCGTTTCCACCCAATTGCTCAGCTTCAGTCTCTCAGCACTTTCATCACAGTGTCCCTAGTTATCCATTCACTGTGAAATTTTCCAGTGATACAAGACCTGATTAGCTTTTTCCTTTTCCCATTTTTTTCTTCTCTGAATATAAATAGATGAGGGAAACAGAGACCTCTCACAAGATCCTTCTCTGCCTTCTTCGCAGAAACACCATAAAGAAACAGCAACGATAACAAAGCTTGTACATGGTTTTCCCCTTTCACCTTTAATTAAAAGGTGAAGCTTAATATTGGCTGCTGTTTTGAACATACTCTTTTGTGCACATATACTTCAAGCTGGTGAGGGGAAAAATTGTGAGCATTCGTCTTCATTTTGCAGTGGTTGTGAGCCGCTATCCTCTCATTAAGGTGTTAACATTAGCAGCCATAGGAAACTAGTGTGCAGCTGGGAGAACATGTGGTGAGAGGTGTTAATGGCTTCACGTTATCTCACAGTAATGGTGACATTAATGAGTCTCCCCTGTAACTCAGAGAGTTTACACACTACCATGTAGCATCACAGAATTAATTACTCAATTTTCATTCTGTAATATATGATGACATTATGTTTAGAGCTGTCTAGAGACATTTGTTTATCATTTACCTGATAGACACTAACAGCTTTGAAAATTCTCATTAAATTGTTAAATGATGGATATCTTTTCCTTCTTTTTCCAAACAACCATAAAGGCAATAATAACACTTGTTACTAAGGATGTTATTCAATATACTTACCAGAAGGAATATTTGAATGAAAGAAATGAAAGAACGATCTTTTTATTAGCTGTCTGTTCTTTTTTTTAACGGAAGCAAGATTGTCAACTATGATCTTTGTGAATCCTTCACAGCCATCAAAAGTATGAGTTCAAAAATACTATTTTGATTACTGGTTAGTTTGCTCTCGTTTATTTTTAAAGGCAGGAAGAATCAGAGGAAAGAAAAAACACTAGCTAAAGATCACTGCTGGTATTTCAGTAGTGCGCTTCAGCTTTTTATTGCCTGTTATTTATATCACAGTCATGCTGAGAGTGCTTGCCATTGTGCTGAACGCTGCACAAATGTATTGTGATATACTTTGTGCTGAAAGTCTTTAAGATATAAATAAACAACACAAAAAGTAAAAGGAAGAATAGAACACCAAGAATAGATGTGCTTACATTCATGCCTGGGAAAGGGATGGAAGAGAAACTGGAGTCTAGCTCAGAGATCTATGCCCTGGCTCATATTACCTTCCTGGAGTACTCTGTAGCTAGGTTTACACCATGTGTTTTTACTGACATAACCTTGTACAAGGTATGAGCGCTCACTGGTGTAGCTATGCCAACTAAAGTCTCAGGTGTGATAGCTGCATTGTTTAAGCAGCATATGCTGCATGAAGAGGCAGGTAGGCAGATCGGATTGAGCAAGTGTGATGGCAGACTCGAGACAGTGATAACATGCCCACCTCGGGAACACCTTGGTAGTGTTGCAACACTCTAGTTTTACACAGAGCTTGGATCCTCTTCTTGAGAGCTCTGTGCCAAATCATCTTCTTCCCAGATGTAGGGTGGGGAATGCCCCATTAAGAGACAAAACAAATTGTTATTTTAAAAAGTATTACTAAAGCAGTGTTGTATGACTACCTTTAACTCATAGAAATACTGAAGTGATCCAAAATAAGATGTTGATTCTGCCTTCCCAGATGTTCATTCAGCTTATACATAAAATGTGATGTGAATCAGGAAATGTTTTTTCTTTTTCTTTTCTTTTATCTCCCCAGGAATTTGGAAAGTCCTGGGAGGAAGTGCAGTCAGAGGATGACCGGGAATTACTAGATAACCTAGAAGAGTAAGAGTTACTTATGTACCCATTGTAAAGACTTACAAGATCATTATGGTTGGAAGTAGTTACAGGGAAAATGCTTGTGCATAGTTAGTACACAGTTAAAATTCATTTAAGCCAATCAAATCAACTCCAAATTGTTCTCATCAAAGACACTTCTCCACAACAAGGGTTGTAAATTTCATATTCCAACCACAAGCCTATTTTCTGTTTGCATATAGCTTAAACAACAGCCTTTTGGGTTTGTAATGATGTAGGATAAACAAGGGTTTTTTTTACTTTTGTACTAAAAAACGGTTGAATGGGCTTTGCTCAAATTTCAACATCAAGAGTAAGCATCAAAAATGTCAGCATGAGAAAGAAATGGTATGAAAAAGTCTGATAACAGGATTTTGAAGGAAACTTCTCAACAGTGCTGACTGAGGGCAACATCCGCCTCTTCTCTGCATTCTTCTGTGGTCCAGGCCCTCAGATCACTGCAGAGGTGGCTTCCTTGGCCGTAGATAATTGAATAAGCAGGAAGTAGTTTGTGGGTATCAGGGCCCCTGACCTTCCTTGTTCTGTCTGTGACTTGAGCTTAATTTTACTTGATTATACCTGGTTGCAATAATATTTCTATCTCTCAGCAGTATTGGAGTTCTAAATAGATGTGTTGGTAAAGTATTCTCTGTGTGCATGTCTAAATGTAGCATAAATTAGTGTCTCTTTCAGGAATAATAATATTTGATAAGTAAATAACACTTAGAGTGAACTCTGCCTGATGATTATGTCTTTGGCTGGTTTACTGAAAGATCAGAAAGGTATAAAAGAATTTTAAAAGACCTTATAAAAATAATCACTGAACGCAATATTTGATGACTTGCCAAACTGGATAGAAACTGAAGTTAAGATCCTGTTTGTTAGTGCAGGCAAATTCAAGTAGGACTTGCTGCCAATCTGCACAGGAATTACCCAACAGTAACTGCTCAGTTATTCTTGAATTTGTAATTTTTTAGACTGTAAACCAGATTCTAATCATGTATGCAGCTATAAATCCACACTGCCTCTTCCACCCCTTTAAAGTATTCAGTTTCTCTGGATTTAGTTCTAGTGCTGTGAGTACAGAATCTAAAGTGCCCTTTCACAAAATATCTCTTCTCTTTTCCACAATTAAATGAATCTTTTTGACTTTTAATCGTAAGAGACTGGTCTGACTGGGAAGAGCATCCTGTGTGTGCAGTTTGCCTGTTCTGTGAACAACAAGCAGACACCACAGAAAAATTGTATCTTCACATGCAGGTAAGACTTGTTTTAAATATCAGTTCTTTCATCACTTTGGAATTAAAAAGTAAGGTTGTAGCACCTTTGTTAAGATCAAATCAGCTGCTGAATTAGAATGCCTTCTTTAGCGCAGAACTGAAGTACTGCATACATCTCTAGCATCTGTTCTCTGAAATATGCAGAGGAGTCAAGTTTTACATTGAGGGATGAGTAGCTATTACTTGTGAGTGTACAGACTGGTACAGATAATAAAGAGGTAGCATCTTTAATATTATAGTGACTTGACAATTTAATGCATTTGATGGTTAGCATCTGTGTTTCAGTTTTAATAAACTATTTAACAGGAGCCTTGCAGTTTAACGGAATACGAAAGTTTCTGACGAAACAAATTTTGGAGGGTTTGTTTCATGTATTAGTGTTTGCATGTCTATATGCCTATGTCTGTGTCCGTCTATGAAAAGCTGAGCTGTTTTTAACTTGGAATAGTAGTAGTGGAAATAAGGTATTTTATTCTTTCCTTTTTTTTTCTCCAGAAATCACATGGATTTGACTTTCCTAAAATAAAGTCGGAGCATGGTGAGTAAGAGATGCTGTAATTGTCAGCATTTGCCACTAGTGTGGAGAAAACCACATCATAAAAATAGTGGAAAACAACTGTATCAACTTGATTTTTGTACGGACATTTAACTTTTCCATTATGGAAACTCTTTCTGCCAGCTTACAAAAGAACACCCAGAACACTTTATTTTTCTGGAACTGTTGTTAGTGCCAAGGATGTGTGATATTTTCTTTAAAACCATTGAATTCTTTTGCAGAATAGCTTCTACAAATACCCACTCTGTGAGTCCCAGGTCTGGCTGCTGGACCCCTGGAAGAACAATAATAATTATTATTGTTGTTGTTCCTGTTGCTTGCAAGTTAGAAGGCTGTGCTCTAAGCTGTGTTTGGCCAATGTTTGCTTTCTGCTGCAGACTAAGAGGAAGCAAGGTGCTTGCAATTTTTACATTAAAAGAAGGGCTGGTTCCCCTGCAGCTGGGAAAAAAGCATTTGTTCAGTTAATTTGCTAAGTTACAGCATTCAGGCAGTGCTGGTCTTCAGTAAACGCTTATCAATCTTTACTCTTAATCAAGAAAGCATTTGTAAATTAAGTCTCATGTTCCTCAAGTGCTTGTTCGCTACCATCTCTCCCAGGTTTGAACTTTTATCAGCAAGTAAAGCTAGTGAACTTCATCAGAAGAGAAATCCATCACTGTCGTTGTTACAACTGCCAGGAGAAATTCCAGACTAAAGGAGGATTGATAAGTCATATGGAAGAGACCAAACACATTACATTCCTGCCAGCCAGGTCTACGTGGGATCAACCACAGTAAGGGCACACATGTTTCTTCCAGCATTTATACTGTTACTTGATAAAGTCTGTAAAACAATAAGTTGAAACTTCTGGGTTTTGCCAGTGCAACAGTGCCCTGAGCTCCCCAGCTCTACTGGCCCAGATAAAATAATAAGTGGTCTCAAAACTACTCAGAGCTATAAATCCTTGTACTGTCTGAAGCTAAAATGAACATGTGATACTGCTCTTCTAGTTGCATCGAGGATGCACTATCCCCATAAATTGTGTCTGCACTGTCAAGTCAGTATGCTGGAGAAGTTTATTGTTGCAAAACTGTCTTTTGCCTGTATTTGCAGTTGTGTAGTGAATGGTGAAAGGCATACGTGGTGCACTCAGAGCACCTTCCCTCCTGGTGGAACCAAGGTTGAATCTGTGCACCAAAGTGACATCTTGAATGCCCCACTTGTAGGCAGGGGATTCTTCCAGCTGTTAGCTCTCTACACAGATGCAGATCATGCCTGGGATGGGCATCTGGCACATATTTCATTGCTAGTAAAGATATGCTCTGGGTATATTGTTCTAGAATCAAACTGAACCCCTTACTTTGCATGTCTAATACAGACACATGCATAATGTCTACCTAACTTTAGGCATCAAAACAAGTTGGTTGTTTACCCTTAGTTTTCTCCATAGTAAATAGAGAGAGAGCATAACGTAACACTGATTCAGATTGTAAGGAGGCTGAATAGGTCTGGGGGATGATGCCATAGGTGGTAAAGCACAGGGAGTGTTCTAACTCAAACATCTCAGTTCAGCATTTGTTGTGGGACAAATCTGGATCTGTGGCCTCAGTTGTGACAACATACAGGTGAAGAAATAGGGGGAAGGACTTGTCTGTTGCCAACTCTTCTGTATGGCTCTTCTAAGATGTACCTGCCAGTTGATTTTCTGTATGACTCTTCTAAGAGGTACCTGCCAGTTGATTTTTTGGGTGTGCTGTTTACTCTCATTCCAGACAACCAGACTTTCTCATTTTTCCTTTTTTAAAATCTAATCTCATAAAATACGCTTTACCTCTTTCAAACAAAATATGTGACTATCTAGTAATTATGCCTTGTTGCTTTCAGGTATTATTTTCCTACCTATGAAAATGATACACTCCTGTGTACACTGTCAGACAGTGAAGATCTGATAACCGAGGATCAAAGTGAAGATATCCCTGTTGTAAGTGAAGATATATCCAATCTAAAAGCTCTCAAACAGAGCAGTGTTTTAAACCAGCTCCTATATGAAGAGAACAAGAGTCAGGAGAAATTTTGACCTTGAATTACAGTTGCTGACCTTTGAGTGTTTCTTCTGCAAGACAAAAAAAAATAAATTCTTTCACTAATATTGGAATACAGTTTAACTCATAAATGTTATCACTAGGCAAATATTACATGAATGGGAATGCTAAATAAAATTTAAGTGTAAACTTTTTTGGTTTATCTTCCTTTAAATTCTAGCTTTATTTTAAAATTAAATGCTGGATTTTTTGCTTGGGTCTACAAATACATTTAGTATTATTTACAAATAGGATTTTTCATCTTTTTTTTTATTTTATTTTTTCTGAATACATCAGAATCAGAGTTCTATTTTAAGGCCATCTTATGAAAGGCACGAACAATTGAGACAATGTGTCTTGATATATGAGCCAATGAGTGAATATTCTACATGTTATTGCTGTTAGCATACGGAAAAGAGCCTGAATTTAATTTTTGGTCTGTTATGTAAAGCAAATTTTGCCATTTTTAACCTTAGACCTTCTTCAAAGTGAAAACAGATCTGTGTATATGTATTATTCATCATCAATATATAAGATATATGGTGCCTGTTCTGAAAACTGGCTCAAAAACACCAGTAAAGCCCATGGATATCTGACTGCATGGAAAGCTGCCAATCCAAAGCCTAAAAAAGCATAGGAACAATTGCAATCTCGGTTGCATCAAAGATCCAAAGAATTTAAAGTAGACTTCTTGTTTGGTCATGAACTGAAATGCAAAAGAAATTACTTAGGGGATTGCAGACACATAAATCCAAATTAAATTCTCAAAATCTCAACTCAACTTTCCATTAAAGTTACCATATTTCCTTTAATATTGAAAGTTCCCAAATTAACAGAAGGTCTTCAGCATGTCCAGAAAGCACCTCAGTCTTGATAGGGCAAAGCAGCTCAGAGCATAGGTCCTGCTAGGATGATCCAGACTAGGTATTCCTGCTTCTCTTCCTCCTCTGACATCTTAAGTAGTTCCAGAGTTCAGGTTTGGCTTTCCATAATAGGTATAACTGCTTTCAAAACTGGCAGCACATTCTTTTTTCTTCTTTAGGTCAGTGGTAGAGCATTTGTTCAAAGTATGGGAGTGTCGGCTCAGTGCCCTTCCCTGCCTGGGAAGATTCAAAGCCATAGCTTTGCCTTTGCACAGCCCTCTTTACCTGAAATAGATTGCTGTCAATAAGAGTTGTTGTTTGTCATTATACAGTGATTGAGAATTATATAGCAGTCCCTGGGAGAAGGGGCTAAAGTTCAAATCTTTACCCATGTTCTGCTAAGCTTCCATATCCAGCCTAATTCACCCTGCAATATATTTGCATCAGTTTATTTTAATTTGCATTGAACTTGCTTTCTCCTGGCATTACCCATCACCCACTAGCACCTCTCTTTGCTTCCCCTTTCTTACTTTCTCTTGGGCCTAGGTGCTCTGGAGATAAGTTAGAACAACAGGATGCTGAAAATGTACTGAGGAAGACAGATCAGCCACTTAACCTCGCAATGAAACAGAGACAGAAGCAATATCGGACTCTTCAAGAGGAAATGGGATAGAAATGGTTCAGCAGGTGCTGAGGATGCAGACAAAAGAAGGGGGCATATGTCTCCATTGGCTTTGATTAAACTGGTACAAAAATTCAGGAGGAACAACCCAAATATTTTTGAACTAGAACATCTGACCATCTTAAACAAGCTGTATTCTGTACTTCTTGCATTTGTAAATTTCTTAATTTCACGCAGTAATTGCAATGGCTGTTGCTGTTGATTATTTTTTTTCCCTCTTAAGTAATTTTCTTCCCAAGCAGTTATTTTCTTCCTAAATCAGAAATTGATTCCAGTCTTTGCTTTTCAGTCATATTCTTAGCTGAGGTGGGAGTAAAAGTTGATGGGGTTTACATTAATGATAAGTGTCTTGAGCAATAGAAAAAATCAGCAAGAGAACTATGGCTAAATCAGCAGCACATGAATGTGTTTTATGGCAAGCTCATCTCAGAAGGGCACATTAAGGGAAAGATAAAATTTTATTGATATATCGTAAAGTGAAATTGCAAAACATTTCCTAATCATGAGGAATGTGATGCTGAGTCACCCAAGTCCCTACAAAATGAAATCAAGAATGTTAATATCAGCAATATGGAATGACTGCTGTTCCTAGTTCTAACAGAAATTTGAAATACCAGTTTATCAGTGTAGATTTAAGAGAGTATCTTAAGAGAAATTGTATAAATAACATGGATTGGTTGTCTTTTGTGAGTAAAGAGGAAAAGGTACTTAGGAAAAATTTATCAGCAGTGTATAACTGTTCACTGAAAATACAAGGAACATGAGGAGTCAGATTAGGGTTGACCTTGTTACTTCAAATACAAACAAGCAAGCAACAAAGTAGGTTTGAAGTCTTCACAGGTTCACAGAGAGAGTTGGGTACAGTTTCTAGAGTAAAAATTGAGCATCTTCATTTAGCACAATGATGCTTCTAATTGACCTTTTGCAGGAGCATACTGTATTTGTTTGTATAATGGCCACAATTTTCCCTAGGCATTCTTGTCCTCTATCTAAAGCAAAGCCAACATCAGTGTCTGTTTTAAAACTGAAGTTATCTTTTTGTCACTAGTAGGGGACACAGTTATGACTGCATACAGTGTATAGGCTCAGCTATTTTATGAGCAAATATGTTCTTCTAACACGAGCATTTTTGGAAGCATTACAACAAAAATAGTGTTGCTGTAAGTCATGGAATGGACAGAGTTGGGGTTGGCAAATGCTCTTGAGAGTCAGATCAGGAGAATGAGTGGTGCTAATTAGTATGAAAAAAGCTACACTAGATTAAAGCCAACACACATTTCTTACCATAATATTTCCTTTTAGCCTAGATCTTGACTCCTTATACACACTTACTTTGCTTTACCTAAAGCTGTCCCCTTGTTTAGAAGGACCTGGGTAAACAGAGGAAAAAGGTTTGTGTCCTGGTGACCGGTAGTTCCTCCTGCCCTTTTTAAAAATACCTTAATTATTATGTCTTTGATACTCCTCCACATACAATTTATTCTGACAATTCTGTGCAGACTTAATCTGACTTAACGAGTTAATGGTCGTTGACTTTCATTTAAGACGCTTACTGTTTTCAGTTTCTGTATTACATTTGTCTGGCACGCTGTGAGAGAACTGTCAGTGGCTGTTCTTGGCTGGCTAAATGGTAACTGACATGCAAAACACCGAAGTAAGTCTCTGAAAAGTCTCTCCGCTATTGTCATCTCTCAGTGGCATCGCTGCTTCTAAATTCCGGTTAGATCTCCACTAGCAAGTGGGATGTTTGGTACAGTATCTCTCTCTTTCTCCCATTTTACAGAGTGGTTGACCTAAATCTGACACAAGAAACTGAACTGTGAACAGAAGTACAGTCACTTTCTTCCAAGGTTACCAGTCTCCATGCTCAAATTCAAGTCCAGAGTGGACATTGGACATAGTTCCTGGCAACATCTACCATCCACTGCCATTGAATAGCAGCAATTTCACAGCTTTGCTTATGACTTGGTGCTGTATTAAATGATCTTGCATTATTTGCATTTTACTTATACGTAGACAAACGCAAAAGAGAATCAAAGGTCCCTGGAGAAAAGCTGTATTTCACAGAGGCAACATGAAAAATACTTTGTTTTCCCCAGGAGTTTTTGTTAAGTCATAATGTTTTCTGGCCCTTAGTTACAATCGAATGACGGAAGTGTCTATGGTCAAATTGTGCCCTCATCTATCTCCGCCAGGTACGTCAAACTTGGTTAGACAACAGCTGCCACGTGGAACAGGTAATTTGTAACCCTGGAATGAATTACTGCTTCCATGTAATAGTCATTAGAATCAGCTGCTGTAGAAATAATACAGGCAACAGTGGTTGCATGAAGAACCTAGTTCATGTAAAATTAATTCCTTTTCTCCATGAGCACTGAATGCACTGTTCTCCCTGATGTTTGGGGGGGTTTCGTATTGGAAATTTTCTGCTATTAAGTCACACTTAATTTGACTTCTTCCACCAGTGAAAATTTTAGTTGCTTCTTGAATTTGATTTTACAGCTTTTCCCAGACTCTTGCTCATGAAGATACAGATAAGGTAACTATTCTATAAATTACTATGTAACCCCTTAGTTGAACTCACATTTGGTATTTTACATCTCTGATAAATTCACTCTCTCCATAGGAAGAGTGGGGGAATTTAGGCTATTTACAACTAAAAATACATCAGTCATCTTTGCATAAATTTAGATAGAAATAAAAGCATTTTTCTTTCACAAATGTTCCTTGGAACACAGTTCTCTCCATCTGTTTTACCATCCTGAGACTGAGAAGCTGCCTGTGTGTAATTATATATGAGCCTAATGTCTAAGCTTCCGTTGTAATCAATAAATGTAGTCTGTGGATCCTAGAATCATTCAGCTCACCCTACAGTAAACACCTAAAACTTTATTCATTTCCTTGCCCATAGACATCTAGTGTCATCTGAGATGCTTGAAAATATTGTGGTCTCCAGCTGCTGCTCCTGAAGGATGCTGGTCTCTCAGAGGTCTTGTGTCAGTTCTGTCAACCGTGTATGAGCATTTCCAATACCATGGAGCATCTCAGATGGCATTGAGGCATATCTAAGTCGAAGCAGCTAAATCCGGCACCTCTGGCTGGTAGCTAAATATCTCTTTTAGACTGCAATAACTATAATGGAAAGTTAGGCACCTACGTCACATCTGTTCACCTACATCTGGACTCCTGAATTTAGTTATATTAATTTAGAGCTGAATTCTACCCTACTGTTATGGAATTAATTTAATCTGAAGGTAGATATCTACATGAATCAGATGATCTGGCTTCTGGAATGGAGAGCTAGCTTTGGTAGCTACATTAGAAATATCTAACACTAGTCATTTAGTCTCTGATGCTGTGTTCTCACAGCAGCTTTGGGGACAGGACAACTGGTCACCTTCTGGCACATATGGTCACAGCTTAAATTATAATCGCAGACCTAAGTATAGAAACCACTAAAACATAGAAAAAGTACATTACAAAACAGACATTATGTATGTGCTTCCCTGATTCAAGGAATCTCAATTATAATCTGCTGTTGAGTAGATGCATGTTAAGCAGGAGTAGTCAAGAAGCTGGACAAGTTCTGCAGATAGGTTCTGATGTCTTTGTTCTTCCTGCCCATGAACTGTTACTGTGTCTGTATTTTTGTTGGGGAAGACCCTCCTGAGACTCAATATGGGTGAAAAAGATGGTAATAGAAGTCCATAGACCACATGGAGGAATATGGCTAAAGCTTGACTATCCCACTCCTACTTTTCTAACCACATCCCAGGTTTTTCATTCATATCTCAAAATTTTTTTGGTTTATAAGCATTTTGGGTCAAGAACTGTCTTTTTTCTTTTTTAAAATTTTATTTCAAGCATTTAGCATGCATGGCTTAACCTGGTTAAGGCCAGCAGGCACTATTACAATGCAAAGTAATGACATTGTAATGACATCCCAAAAAAAAGAGCTATGGTTCATAGTGATTAATTTAACCTCACTCTTGACATAAATTATAACAGCCTTGTACCAACTCCTCACAGAAGAAAGCATTAGATAGCACTTAAAATGGCATGTATTTCCTTGGGGTGCCTTTGCAAAGGAAAGAGTTTGTAGCTCAGCACAAAACTAGGACTGAAAAGACCCCAATGAAATGTGTCCCTTCCTCTGGCAGCCCATACCTTTCAGTACCAGCATAAACCAGGAAACCAGAACACCACAAGGACTTAGGTGTGAATTCAAACTAGAGGGGCTGCTGCTAGGTGTGAAACCTAAGCCAGATATCAGTCATTGCTAATTATTATTTTAAAATCTACAGGCTGGTGGTGTGTTTTACAAATGGTGTATCTGACGATATTGCAAAGAAAGTACAAGGAGTACAAGGAGCCTTATCACATCACAGGAAGGAAAAACATATTGCTCTTTATCTGCACTTAGTGCTCCAGCATGCCTATGCGCAGTCAGACTCTTACCACTCCTGTGGTTTCTTTCGCAGTTATACCGGCTGGTATCATTACTCAGATAAGAGGCATTCCAGAAACCCCTGCTCTTCCCTTTAGCACCACGAGGAGCCTGGGAAGTGCCAGTGACAGCTTTCTAGTATCTCTTAGCAGTAGTGCTGCTAAGCACCTGAGCACTGGTAAGCTGCAAATGTGATTCTTTAGTATAAACAAATGCTTCAAAATTTCAAACTCTGAGGGGATCATGCAATGCATTTTTGTACCACATCACATCACATGAGGATGTAGTGAAATCCCTCAGAACAATTACAGGCAGACTTCGTGTCACCTCCAGCCACAGCTTCACTGAGTGTTAGGAGACTTATTTTTTATTTCTATGCTCTCTGGAAATATCAGAACAACATAGAAATAAATAATGCAGGAATTGCTGATCGCTCATTAGAGAGTCTGTCTTTGTAAACTTCTTGCCACAGCTTTGCAGAGCTGAGCACTGCTTTAACCTTTAGGTGGTTTTAGCTTTAAACTTCCAGTTGTGTTGTGGTCAGTTTGTTACTTTCTGATGTATACCTGTCTTCACACCATTTACAGAAATATTACTGTGAATCTTCACAAATATTTGACCTGTTTTAATAAACTGCCTGATATTTTTGGTTGAATCTAGATGAAATAAAGAGCAAATAAGCAAGGATGGAGCTTAGCATTTATGAAGAAGGATCATGAATGTGTGACAATGCTGGCCTCCTGTATTTTTACAGACAGTGACTTACCATACATCCTTTGGCAAATATTGTTGCTTCCCTGTGTCTCAGTTTCCTAAACAGCAAGATTGTCATTATATGATAGTAACTACCAGGGAAAAAAAGGCACATATAAGATAGGATTCCAATGTATGCATGCAGCTTATCTGCATTAGTCAGGTTTTCATATTTAAAATATTTAGTTTAAAAGGTGACTAGATCACAGTCAAAATAGTTCCTCATTCAAGAAGAAGAAACTTAATTTTGGGGGTACATTCCCATAAGGAAACAAAAGTTAAATATTTTGAAAAGAACATCTTTTAAAAAGAAGTGTTAACTTCTGAATCAGATTTTCAGAATATGTCTGATTTGCCATCACTTGAGGTTTTTAAGTAGAGAATTAATATTATGTAAAAGATCCTGTGCTTTCAGTCACATTACAGATCTTCCAAGTGTTCAGTTGCATATTAAGGAAGACCAATTTTCTGTAAGAAAAAAATTGCTGCTTAACATAGGGTAGCCATGGTTCACACTGGTTAGAGAAGATGTCCCTGTTAGTCTCCTCTAGCCTTAAAAGCTATAAACCCGTGAGTTTGCTGAGACTAAAAACAATTGCAAAATGTTGTGCATCCTTTAATTCATTTAATTGTTCCTTTGCTTTGTAAACAGTCTCCATTTAACATCCTGGCTCTCTAAGAACTTTTCAAGTGCAGGTTTAGTATTTTCCTCATAAAGTATATACATATGAGGTAGATAAGATTTCTCAGGATTCCCTTAAGCTTGTGTTATTGTATGTACCTTGCCTTTGCTTCAGCATAGGAAAGTTTCTGAGTAATACAGGACTTTTTTTCTCTATTATAGCTGATACTTGGATGAGATTCTCTTCTCAAAGTTACTGCATTGATACCTTTGTTCATATTCTCATCTTAACCAGAGGCCTGAGTTTTCTAACTTGCATTGAGCCACTCAGCCAAACAGGCTACATTTCAGGCAAGCAATCTGTGAAAGGACTGATCACTTAGTAATGCTGATATTGTTTTTGTAGACATAAAGTATGACAAAAACTCTTAATGCCAGATCCTTAATTTCTTTCTCTTTTTTTGGACAGAAAACAATGGGGATCCATTAAAGAATCTTTAATAAAAGAACCCCTGATATCCTCTGCACCCCTGTTGCATTGGGGCTGGAAAAAATCTTTTGAAGATTTTCACCAGCTGACTGCCACTGTGGCAGTGCCAGAGTGCTCTCAGTGGCCCCTCACCCTCTAAGCGTAGTAGGGAGGCAGGTGAAAGCAGCACCCCCAGCTCTCAGCAGGATGCTGGGATCTGTGATGCAATGGAACAGCATGGACCATTTCCCCATTGATGCTGGACTGTCCCCAGTGACCTTTAAAGATGAAGGAGACAGAGTTCCTGCTGCTTCCTACTAGACTCTGGTGCCACTGGGAAAATCGTCCAATTGCCCCTAATGACTGGTTTGAAACCAGTTAGGATTCCAATCAATATCTAAAATGAATGTCAGCATCCTGACAAGCAAGGATTTTCTGCTATTTAGTTTTGTTTCCATCTGAAAAAAAGAATTCCTTAACGTGTTTGACAGTGTTTATCCACTAAATTTCTTTTGGGCTTTGTGCTGATTAAAAATAGTACAGTCAAAGACTCTGGCCTCCCTTGTTCCCACTGTTTTATTCCTCATCTCTGCCTCTGCCACCATCCCTCTCATTACACCCAGCTACCTCCCACTCCTCGGTCGGGTCTACCTTGCAGGCTCACAGGAGTCATCCGCAATGTAAGCTCAGACTCTGGTTCTTCTCCCGTGGGATGACAAAGTCCAATAAGACTCTAGCAGCAGCTGAAAGCTGACCTGAAAAGAAATAAAGGGATTTGGGACTAAGAGAAGGGAATCTGTAAAAATGATGCCCCAAGTACTACCTTAAAATGAAAGAGAAAATTGGATAATAAGCTGTGCAGAAATCACAGGAGGGTCAGGGGACTCTGTCAGAACATCAAGTGGGAACTTACACTGACTTCCAGAGTGACAGCAACGGCTGGAAGGAAAAAAAAATAAGAAAAGATGACAAGACTAGTACCAAACATTTTCTATTAGAATAAAAATATTAAGCTCAAAATATCAGTCCAACATTGGCCAAAAATAGACCTGATAAAACCAAAGCATCAAACTGTCATCTAAGTGGAAGCAGCAGTTGCAGATGAAGCCACGTAACTGAGTGATGTATCAGTATATCATCTGGAAGCTAGACTAAATATTATTTCGAGTAGCTAAGTGTTTAATAGAGCTTAGCACATGTGCAGGATGTCTCCCATGCAGACTTAGGGCTTTGCAGAGGCAGGGGAAAGTAGTAAGTCCTGTTAAATATTGTTGGTGGGCTCTGGTCATGAAGCAAAAGGCAAGAACTCGTTTTCTGCTTGTACATGGGATGATCCATGTAAAAAACAGTAGTTACAGGACCTTGCAAAAGGGCTTTTATAAATCAATAATGATAAAGTATGTACTAATCTATTGGACATAATATTTGAGCATAATATAAACAGATGACTGGTGTCATCTGTTGTGCAGGCTGTGAATTAATGTTCTGGTGGGTACAAAATAGTAAAGAGAATCTGGATTTTTGTCTAATTTCAAGGAACCAATTAGTATTTCGTCCTTTTAGTTACACAGTTTTTATGTCTGCCTGTGAGAAGGCTATATCTGTCCAAAAGATTTGATCTTTTTCTCCAGGTGTTTAGAGTGGTCACTGCTTGCTCTTCTATTTTGTAACAGGTTTAACTCCTTGCCCCTCCAAATTTAGATAACAAATGAAATAGTCTTAGCTTAGACACATGGTGGTAAGGCATCCATCTGTTTAAAAAGTGGTCCAGTAAATCTCATTTTCAGTCATTGACTTAAAATACCCTTTAGCTTTAGCTCCTTTCATTCTATTAATTTGTTTTATTAATGATGTTTAATTTACATTATTGTTGTCTCACATTACATTGAAAATAGGAGGCTTAGAGTCTGTAAGCTGAAATTAGAAAAAAGGCAGAAACCATGTAATGGTGGTACAACTTGAGACACAGGATTTCAAAAAATGTCAAAGGCATGCCAATAAATGCATTTTTTCTCCCCAGAATAATCAGAAGTCTTGCAAAAATCTGAAATAAATTATTTTCTTAATTTATTTTCTGAAATTAAACTTAATTTTTCAGGAATAGGAGACATTGAGAATACTTAGCACACAGAAAGTATTAGAAGGCATATCTACAAAGTAGGTGTAACCTGTTTACACTTGAATACCGAGGAATAGACAGCAGAGGTAGAACTACACTGCCCTAATGAATCCTTCCTAGACATTTTCCTTCCCCTCCCACCCGCCGATGAATCCTGATGTCTCAAACCTCTTGTAAGGTTTTGAGGTTCCTTGGTTCCCCCTGATTTCAATGGGAGTTGCCAGGAGTAGGCAGCTTACAGATTCAGAATTCAAATGAATTCACTCCTGTTGCTGACTGCTGCAACCAGTAACTGCAGTAAGTCACTCTATAATACATTTTTCTAGTGAGCAGCACTTGTTTATGACAAAGAGCCACGTAAGTGCTTGCAAAGACAGCGAGGAAGGGAAAGACACCTCTTCATTTCCACCCCTCCCTTCTCCAGCATCTGCATGACACCACTTCTCCCATCCTCCAGCTGGCCTGCAGCCAACTGCCCTTTAATCTCATGGCAACTTGCCCTGGGCAAAATTCTCCTTTTCCAGTGGTGGTGGAAGGTTATGGCCTCCCCATCGTCTAAGGAGAGCCAGAAGAGTGAGAAACCCTCCTGACTCCTTCCAAGAGTATATTGTTTATATTCACCCTTCTCCACTTTGCAGCAGAGCACGGAATTTTATCCCTGCCTCAGCAGGTTACTTAGGGGTTTGCAGGCAGATGGCTCACTGTCAGGCCCTGATTTCCTTATTCCCTCCTCCCCTTAAGGGAAATAGCTAATATGCCAGCTAAAAACACAACTAGAGCACTACTTACTGAATTTCCTTTGCCCATAGCCTGCTGATATGGAAGTTCATACATGTGCACAGATTAATTTTCAGTGAAATCTCTGCATTTCCTTGCTAAATCCAAGTAAGGACTTGGGTGCTTTAAAATTGAGTTAAGTAGAATGGTCCCAGTTCCCATGACTGATTTTTTCCCCCAGTGACTGCTTGGCTGTGGATTTTACACTGTTCTCCGAAGCAGGGATTGCCCCTCCGGGCTGACCACCCTCAGCACGGAGCTGTAGACCTGTGCTTGTTTTGGAGCCATGTTCTTGCACTGGCCTTTCTCTTCTGTGGCAAAACATCCATGAGACTGAAAAATATTTAAGATGAGTCTGCCTGTGCAGGAGATACTTGAAACCGGTTTAGGCGGAGGAAGAGACAGGACCAGATTCCCACTCCAGCGCAGCTGTACTAACTAGGCTCCTACATGGCAATTCCACCCACAGCATGAAAGAAAGCAGTGAACACCTTTCAGTAGTTTAAAACTAGATGAAAACAGCCTTCAGGGGAGGCTGTGGGCTGCATAACTTACCTAGAAGAAATTTCTGCAGCCTTCATTCAGGCAATTACATGCTAGCAAGCAAAGGGCTTTTGGACACAAACTTCCTCGTCCTTTTCTGCTGGCTCCCCGATTCCTATGCTGACTGGTCTGGGCTTCACTTTATGATGCTTGTCCTTGTGGACTAGAGAAGGAACACAAGTACTAACTCAGGGCTCTCTATTTCATGGCAAGGGCAGGTATGTAAGAGTTGCTACACAGTGTCTGAACTACTCATAAAGGCACCAGCAGTTCCTACACATGCGTAGAGCCGGGTCCTGAGCAGAAGAAGGGTACATCAGCGTGGAGAAACTGCGGCACCAAGCAGTGACCCGAGCTGACTTGCTTTAGCACTAGCTTGGTTATGGCACTACACTACTACGGTGTGATAACAAGCCACAATCTGGGGCTCGAGGCAGCTTCCTTGTGTCAATACTGTTTAACTTCCTCAAGTCTTGCAGGTAATTGCTGCAAAAGTAGAAAGCACACGTGCCATAACAACTGCCACAAGTTTGCCATTATTCGATTAACAAACTGCAGCAGTCTCCTGTCCTTTTCTACACAGTGTTTCTGTTCCTATTTGAAATTGGTTTTGTCACCGGTGACAGATTGCAAACTACCTTACCTTTAGAAAGTTGACCGCTTTAGGCTCTGCATCCATTACTGTCATTTAACACATTGGAAGAAATGTAGAAACAACTGCTGCTTCCACACAGCATGCTACAAAGTTCCTACAAAAAAATCAGATGTGATGTTTTGACAGAGAACATTGCTTAGCATGCAAGGCTTCTGAAATTACCCACTTAATATGCTGGAGTCAGTGGACAAACTACAAATAGGTGCCTGCTTTCTCAAAACATTGAATAATTTAAGTTCACAAATTCACTTTCACTTCTCTTTAGAGAGAATGAAAATGAGTTTGTGTCCTTTGGGGTAAAAAGAAGTTCTGCCTGAGATAGGCAAAACTGCCACCACTGAAGTAGAAAGACTGAAGTGTGGCAAGTTCCCGGGATTACACAGGAATAGCACAGAGCAGGAATATTCAACCCTATTTTTTCAGGAGGCACAGACCCCTTAGGAGCTTGTGGCACATGCGGAGTCCCACATGCAGGATATGAATTTCCTTTTCTTGGTCACTTTGGAAGCAGCCCCTGGAGCGCCTGGTTGGAAACCACAGATTTAGGACTTCCAGAAGAAAGGAAGGGACTAAGTGTGTCCCACTTTCTGGTTAGTGGGCGTTAGCCGGCTTTATGAAAAGATACATTCTGTCACGTAAAGGTTATGTATAGACTACAATAGGTAGATGGCTGACGTGAAAGGACAAGAAAGGGCTGTGGGGCTGAAAGCCCCTGTACCCAGCTGTGCAGTGCTTCATCTTATCATTCCTGCTGCATGGCCTGTTTTTTAATGAAGTAAATGTTCATAGAGATACCAGTCTGGGTCACTGAACTCAAATCATTCCTCAAGCAGTTCAGTCCAGTAATATTAAAGAAGAGCTCAGGTGATTTTGAATCACGGATACACCTGATGATCTTTTATTCATTATTTTCTGTGCATTATTGATTGTATCTTTTGCTCGTTTGCTCAAAGGGAGTTCAATTGTATTCAGGAGCTGAAAGTTTGTACCATCTGACAGTTGGTCTGGAGGCATCTCCTGGCCTCCAGGAGATTAATTGCAGAACCTTAATCACTGTGCACATTCACTGGTTTTTAGTGATCATCCAACATCCGAAAGGCAAGACGTGGAATCTGAACTATGCCCTACCCCAGTGGCTTCTTCAGGCAACAAGTGCAGAGAGAGAGCATGCAGGTGTTCATCACAAGTGCAGGCTTACTGGGGGGAGGGATTTAGAGCTTGTGCCATCAGCCAAGCTCCTTTTAGTGTCAAGTATTTTTATATTATGTAATTAATTTCCAGGGAATAAATTCTCATCTCTCTGACCCTATAAAAAATGTTTTCTTAAAAGAAATCAGTTAATTTAGGGGTTTGAGAGTGCTTTTAACAAATATATGTATTTTTACTCAGATTAGTAAGTCAAGCACGTGCGTTGTTATCTGCTGGTAGTTCCTTTTCCTTCAACAGCCTCATGGATCACTCATCTCATTTTTTTGAGGACACGTCAGACAGTCTCTCTCTAACTTACTTGAGCATAACGCAATTTAATGCAGGTCATGCAATCTAAGAAGAGCATATAAGGCTGAGCAGCTGCATTTGCTGTTCTGCCTAACACTGACAAGGCCTCTTAAGATAAGGGAATTGAAAATTTCTTACGATATTTGTGCCTTTTCATTAGAAAGGCAGTTTATTGCAGCCTCAGAAGCTTGCCACCCACAACTTCTGTGTTAGCACTTGGGGTTTTGTAGTGAAAGGAGTGGGGGAAAACAAGAAGGCGTAAATGCAGTTGCATTAGATAAAACTGCCAGTAGAAGGGCAAAAGCAGTCTAACACAATGTTATAGAGTAACACTGTTGTCTTTGCTGGCCAATTTACAGAAAAATGCTGAAATGGAGTTTCTGGTCCAGTGTAGTGTCTTCATTTATCAGTATGACTTTCCTTCCTGCATTGAGGCAATTTGGCAAACATGTTTTCCTGCAGAGCAGATTTTGAGAGTTTCAAAAATACTAAATCTATTTATCAGTCTAATCTACTGATATCTTTCTAAAGAGCCTTTTTGTATAAACAGTGTTCAGCCGCCTCTTTTAATTCAAAGAGGCTTATCCTATCCTAATCAGGTTTTCCATATGTACAACTTGGCAAGCATTTTACATTAAGGGGTAAATTAACCAACAAACATAAAGAGAAAGTAATAAGTTCTCTTCTCTAGAGAGCTCACTGAATGTATCTCAAGTGTTGGAAAAGAAGATTAATGATAGCCTTTATTTTCTACACTTGAAGGTGAAAAAGCTGAATTTATTTATAAGACTGTTTATGAAAAAAGAAGTATTGGGGGAAAGATTACATTAAAAAAAAAAAGTATTTTTTTCTATTTGTTTCTGTGTATTAACTTCCCAATACTTTTTTTTCTTTTGCAAGCGTCCTGTGACTCCATGTCAATGCTCTTCATCCCACACTGATAAGCACTCATACGCTGAAGAGTTCTGTTGTGGGTGTCATGCCCTTAAGACAGGATCTCTGGAGACCAGAGCCCAGAAGTGCCCTGCATGTATGAGCAGTGATTGCCCAGATTCCCTGTTTCGGGTACAGAAAGATGTAAGTCAGATGGAGGTGTTAAAAACTAGATAGAAACTCTGTTTGCGTTTGATTCCTAAACCCTTGTTTTATAGGTTATTTTCTTGGACTAGGTAGGACGACTGTTTAATGATTCAGTAGGCTCTCATTAAAAAATATTTGGAAGCCATGATGTTACATTAGCCAATACAAACAACGTTATTACATTCCTGCTACTGCTTCCCTCTCCTTCTCCCCTGTCGCATCTTAATCCTATTTAGGTCCTGGGCTCTTGAGCGTCAGGAATACATCCGTATGTATTTGCAGAGTGCCAAAATGTCACGGGTATATTTTCTGCTTTGACTTAGGTTCCGGCGTAATATAAAAAATGAATGATAATATTAGCTCCAATATCATTAGCCCAGCTCCTTCTTTCAAACACTGGGTAGGTGCATTCTCTCATCCTCCGTGGGCAGTTATCATCAATTTATAAAATTAAGCTCAGCTACTTCACTGTAGGGTTCTATACAGTTTTCTAACTGGCATATAAATGATACTTTCTCAATATTCTCAGAAACCACATCTTTCCCTCCCTAAAGTATTTCATTAATGTATTACCCTCATGTTTTCTAGGATAGCCCAGTTCTACACTTTTATGTTTACAGAAGTTGTTGGAGTTGTAACCAAATGTAACCAAAGTGTTCAGTTTGTTGTGTGGTCTTTTGTAACTACAGTAATAGAACCAACATAGAGATAGGAGCGGGGTAGACAATACTTTAATGTTGTGTTTGTACATCTATGGCTATGGATGTGCTGCTATGCCCAAAGACAATAGGATGAGGAATAGTACGGACATGCTGCCATGCTCCCAGTACAGCCCCAGCCCATCTTGACAACGAGTGGAGGGGCAGTTAGAATAACTGGTTTGTGTTAGAATAGGAATAAGGGTGCCAATCATTGTTAGGGACCATGCACCATGAAGAAGGGAAGCAAGTTACATGAGCAAGATGCTATTGTGCATGCCCATAAGAAGGGGTCAACTAAAGGACACACCTGTACAACCACCCAGGACCACCAGAGACCCCCACGGAAGCCCCTCGGAGTTCAAGGATGCATGTGTAATGACCATGTAAATATGATAATTAGTTCTGGGAAACAGAATGAATATGCATGATAATTCTGGGAAATTTGATGCATATGTATGTAATTGGACAATATAAGCTTTGGTTGATGTAACCTGCGGTATGCACGCTTGGTGGAGCGATCCCCTGTGCATCTGGCACTGTAATAAAGAATGCCTGCTTCTTAATGCTACATTGGTGTTAAGGAGTTTGATTCCCGATTTCGCTGACAGAGTCACCTAGAGCAGGGACTCCAAGGATAGTGTAATCGCAAAGTGAAGGTCTAACCGCTATGTGCTGAAGTCTTAAAACTGGTAAAAATTCTAGTGCAAACCTATGCCCTTGTAAGGAAAGTTGTTCTCCAGAATTACCTGGAAGTCATTTAGGCACTTGTTATTAAACCCGTTAATCAAACAGGGAGGCTAGCACTGTTCTCCTCACAATTTCCAGCACTCGCGCTTGGGTGTGTGACAGGGACGCTTCACCCTCCCCTTCCGATAAAGACCGGGGCTTTTGGCACGGCGACCACCGCCTTTTCACGCCTCATTTTGGCGCCTTCTGTGCTGTGCCCTGCCGCAGGCACGCACACACCTCAGCAGGGCGAGGAGGAGAGGCGGGACCCCATGGTCGCCAGATGGGGTCCACAGCCAGTGAGGCGCCTGGGCTCGGAGAAGCTTCTAGATCGTGACCAGTTATGACCACAGCTCAGATCCGACCCAGGGTATAAATGGGGCGCCACCGGGGACCCCCTTTGAGCGTGGTCTTCTCGGAGCAGCGGGCCGCTGTTCGGGACCTCTCCCCTCGGGCTGGGACGCGACCTGAGGAAATTTCCCGGGATTGAGTGCCCTGACCTCCTGTGGTGAGTGACTTCTTCTGGACAGATCCTTGAGTGAGCCCTCACCCTACCCCTCCCTCCAGGATGAGCGATTGTATCTTCTGGGTACCTATGAGGGAGAGAGCGTTCCCCCTTTGTGAGTCAGTGTGTGTGCGCACTTTGCATCATCGTTCTTGTGTGTATTGCCGGGTAGTAACAATACCCCGACACCTCGAACCTGTTATGTGTTAAATGCTACCGGAGTGTTGATTGAGTTTGGTTTATCCCTGTTTCTCATTGGTTTCTGTCATGTGGTTTTGGCTGTTTTGTGAAATAAAGTCATTTGAGCTTGTCCCTCGTTTGAGTTGTTAGTTTTAGTGTACCTCCGTGACAGGGTGAACCTGAGTGGTGAGCCAGCTGTGCTAGTTGTGATGACAACAGGCATTTTTAAGCATTACGCTGCATTTTTGGGGATCCTTGAATGAAATATGCTAAAATACTCAAATATAGTGGCAGTAAAGTTATATATACCATAGGTATATGCTAACCAGCTTTGGACAAGAGGGAAAGATACTGTTCACTATCATGCAAGAATCCCAGGCAAACCTTATAGGATCAGGCGGCACCTGCATGCTGTTTTTGATTGCTATATATCTGCAGCAATTGTTTTTAGGATATTATACTGAAAAATTTTTCCTATTTCCAAAACACATTCATTTGCATTCACATGGGACCACGCTCTGCCATTGCTACTAACTGGCTGCTGAATAGTATCTTCCTTTTCCAAACACAGGTATTGCTCAATGGTGTCACCGAAATCGGGAATCAAACTCCTTAACACCAATGTAGCATTAAGAAGCAGGCATTCTTTATTACGGCACCGGATGCACGGGGGATCGCTCCACCAAGCGTGCATACCGCAGGTTACATCAACCAAAGCTTATATTGTCCAATTACATACATATGCATCAAATTTCCCGGAATGATCATACATATTCACTCTATTTCCCTGAACTAATTATCATATTTGCATAGTCATTACACATGCGTCCTTAAACTCCGAGGGGCTTCCGTGGGGGTCTCTGGTGGTCCTGGGTGGTCGTACAGGTGTGTCCTTTAGTTGACCCCTCCTTCTGGACATGCGCAATAGCATCTTGCTTGTGTAACTTGCTTCCCTTCTTCATGGTGCATGGTCCCTAACAATGATTTGGCACCCTTAACACAAACCAATTATTCTAACTACCCTCGACTCATTGTCAAGATGGGCTGGGGCTGTACTGGGAGCATGGCAGCACATCTATACTACTCCTCGTCCAATTGTCTTTGGGCGTAGTAGCATATCCATAGCCATAGATGTACAAACACAATATTAAAGTATTTTCTACCCAGCTCCTATCTCTATGTTGCTTAGTTACAAAAGAGCGAACTAATCATTTTGGTTACATCTGGTTACAATGGGAGCAAAGAAATTTAAATGCAAACCCATAGTTACCCAGTGGGAATGAGGAATTATTTCTTACTATCTCTTCACAATTTTTACTTCAGTGAAATACACAGGGTATTATATGTAACTTCCATTATCTGTGCAGGGAAAGTCTTTGCTGCTTTCCAATAATTGTGCTATCCTACTAGGAAAGCTGTGAAAACATAGCTGTATTTGTAGGCTTTTTAGACAAACGTTTTCTTCAACTTGCCCCAGGTCTGCTTTGAGTTTAATTTGGAAACATTTCCAACTCAGAACTAGGGAGGGTACATGTCTCTGGCATGAGGCAATTCTGTAGAGAAACACCAAACTATCTCCACAGAAGAGCTACAGAATATGGTATTATGCCTTGTAGACATTCCTCAGGTTGTGCCAATCTTTGCATGGTGCCTGCATATTACAAAGATTGTGCATATTATAACTCGGTTAGCAGTTAAAGAGATTTCCATGTTAGTGAGAGGATAAGGTAAAGTCTGCTAGATGTTTGTGCCAACTGAACAACCTTGCTTTAAATCTTCAGTCACAGTGAGACAGCATGCTAGGGCCATGCCAAAAATAACCCCTCTGCTCTTCACTGCCTATAGACAGGGAGGCAGAGGTTAAACCTTAACTCGCCAAGTCCTTTTTAAAAATTAATCATATACTAAGCCCGTTGAGCAGCTTGCTATGGTTGGAGACATAGTCATTAATACACAGACATGAGAAAATACCCTGACATCTGCCCAGGGCTGCGCTCAGAAGTTGTACAACAGCAGGGCTCAGTCAAATGCTCGATTATTGTGAATACCCTGAAAATCTGGCATTTCCAGTGATCAGACATGCAAGTTAGGTGCACCACGCAGCCTTTTGCAGATTGCTGTTTTGGAAATCAGGCTCTACAAGGCCAGAAGCAAGTCAGGAAAACAAGCGAGGCAAGGGGCAGCCAGGATGACTGCTTGTGAAACCCTTCTGTTGGAAACAGGCTCTGCGCCAGTTTTTCCTTTTCTATGACGTTTTCCTTTCAGGTTTGAGCCCACTGTCTACCTCTGCCTCTTTTGAAGATTCTTTTCCTTTGAACATTGCATTCTTGCTTCACAGGGAAGGAGAGCCATGGGAGCACCAGCAAAAAAAGCATTTGTAGCTCCAGCATCCAGAGTTCTGGCCTCTCACTTCATTTGCTTCAGGCTCCTTGCACATATTCAAACCCCTTACAAGACCAGTCATTGCTGGCAGCAGTGGGTTTGCCAGTTCCCAGTTTCTTTGAGCATTAGAGGTATTATTAGGGCATCACCTAATTCTGCAAGAGAAGGAAATTACTTGGAAACCTATGTAGCAATTGCAACCTAATTTCCTTAAAAAGATGGAGAGGCGCTTTTTTTTGCCTTAAAAAATAGGATCCCAGCTTGATAATGCCTAAGAAACCTCCGAAACTCTTGCTGAGCTGGTTGAAATACATAAGCCTAAATTAGATTCTCTGCAGACAGTTACAGAAACTTGAATCTGGAATATTGATCAGTCAAGAAGCATGGCTGTTGAAAAAACATGGCGACATATAGCCGTGTTTCACAGTGTGATGTTGACCATGTGCGCTTCAGACTGGAGCAGTCAAGTGCCTGTATTAGTGTTGGAGGCACATTTTTTTCTTGAACATAATTAATCTTTTTCCTGTAATCCATGTGCCCATTTGGAGGCCTATGGCATGTCTTAGGCTACACATCCACACCAGGAAAAGAAAAGGAATCAAAACCTTTCCTAAGCCAAATCCCTCTCCGGAGTGCATCAGACCATCACACTGGCTGTGTCCCCCTCCCATGCCGTTGGCCAGCCCAGCCAGGTCCACCCAGCGCTGCTGCCTGTCACCAGCAACTTTCTGAGCCAGCTCTTGCGCCTTGTGGCACCAAAGGCTGGTTACCATCCCAGTCTCTGGCAGGGACATCTCCACACAGAGTGCACAAAGCCTTGCCCAGGGCTGTCTCGCAGCCAAGCCTAACCTTGAGTTTTCCCTTTGTTTTCTCCGCGGGAAGAGGAGTCTGGTGCTTCCCAGCTAGCACAGTGGAAGATGCACCATCCACTATCAGTTCCTCTGGAGCAGTGGCTGTGTGCAAAGTTGCTCATGTTTTCAGGCATCTGACGTTTAAATAAGACTATACACCTTTCATAGCAGGAAGCAAGTGTGTTTCTTTGAGATGAGTGTATATTTTGTAGCACATTTTCAGAAGTTGAGTGGAAGATACTGCAACTGCCATGAGATGGGTGGTGGGTGCAAAACCAAGATCTCCCAACAGAGCCAGCAGTCTCAGAAGATTTTCCCAGTGTGCCATGGCTGTGTACTGATGGCATGAATATTTGCGGACAGGAACAGTCCAGCAAGTCTGTGCTACTTCTCTGAAATTCCCAAGTGCAGCATAAACTTCCTGTGAAACAGCTAATTGCTACTTTTTTCACTTTCAGAGAGGAATCAAAGCACAGAGAAACCAAGGAAAGAATCACAAGGAGTTGCTGAACATGCATCTGCCTTTTAGGTATTTAAACTAATCACTTAACTCCTCAAACTCACCTTTCAGGAGCCATTTAATCCCAGAGACAGCTGTTTCACTATAGCAAAATAATAACTCAGAACAGGTTCTTGTTAGAGGATTCAGCTGGCAAATAAAAGCATGTTGATTTTATCATACTATGTTTTATATAATAGCTTGTAGTAAATTTGCATGGTATTCCTTCCATGTATCTTCTCGTCAACACAACACAGGGACTAGATGCAAGCTGGCGATTCCAGTTTCTGGCAACTATGACATGACAAAAATTATTTTGTTTACATAGGAGAAAATTAAAGATTTCAGATTAATTTTGTTTGGGGGTCAGTCTGATATATTTTGTTTTCACCTTTTCATCTTAAAAGTTGGAATTGAATAAATGACAATAAAGACAGAAACTGGCAATTGGTTATTGAAAACTTTGCTTGCCTGCCCATTTAAAAAATATTAATCGGCCATTAATGGGCCAGTTTGCATTCCAGCTGAGAACTGGTAATTGGCTTACTTACTGAAATGCACTACTATTTAAAAAAAGAAAGATACTTCACAAGAGAAAGACAAAGTAGTCTATGAAAAATTAAGATGATATCAAAATAAGACCTTTCTCTGTAGGACCTTTGGGTCTAAGCTAGTCTGCTTTTTCAGCAGAGGAATATAGTGCTGGAAAGTTTGTGAACAGCTCTTCTAAAATAGTGAAGGGGATGAGTCTAATGGAGCGCATGCCTGTCATGGGTTTTCTGATTAATACTGTAAGATGGGTGGAAGACTGAGCAGCTGATTTGCACACAGTCCAGGATCCCTCTGGGGGACAGGAGAGCTTTGTGAAGACAAGGAGGAGAACATGCTCCTTTGTGGCCTCAGCAGAGACCACTGCCCCAGCAGTCTAGGCAATTAAAAGTTGAACCTCGAGACAGAAGGCTGCACACACGAGGCAGTGCACATAGCAACCTGCCCCAGGTGCCACGACTGAGGCTGCTGCTAACTTCTCTGTACAACATAAATCTCTTTGGAAATTTGGCGGCAAAGTACATAGACAATCAAACACTCAAATCCTAAAATAAACACATCATAACTCAGAGACTTGGAGACAGTAGCCCTGCTTTAGGTGTATTAAACCAACGGTCTTTTTCTCAGGCTGCGGCGAGGAGAGGACGATTCACATCTCCGTTCATTGGTACAAACTTCTGAAGGCAGGACAGTGATAGCTGGTTTAAAACATGGCTGTGTGTCTGCAGGGGTGGTTTCAAATAATTTTCCCTTCTGGTCAACAAATACAAAAACGATCTAATAATCTACTATGGTTATCTTTAACGATCTGGTTCCTGTCTGTTCTGCCCTTCCAGGTGGTCCAGTTTCTTTGTAAAATCAGATATTTTAACCCTCGTTGTAGACAGGGTCACACAGACAACTGATCACAGTTTTCAAGTCTGCAGCATCATTTCATTACCACAGGCAGTGCTAATAGAATAAACCAAGAGATCATAATCTCTCCATTTCTCTGCTGACATGAATATTACCCTGTGCTGGACAGGCCATTTGAGAAATCTTAAAATCAAAGAAAAAACCTAATCCTCCATGTAAACCACTGTCACTTGAGCGACTTCGCTGCACAAACCGTAATGCTGATGGAAACCCAGAGCAGAATTGAGACCAGCTTTAAATACATGCAACTCATTCCTTCTGCTCTGCCAAGTCATCAAAAGAGGCACACACAGACACACGAAATGATTCATGCAGGAAATCCAGAATACTGCAGAATTTATCCCTCTGCTGTGACAAGCTCATTTTAGTTTCATGCATTTTATTTCCAATGCAAATAGCTTTCAAGAGAAGACACTGCTTCCCTGTTTTATCCAGGTTACTTGGGATGTAGTGCGAGTGACGTGCCTTGACACAGTCAAGAATTAGTGAATCCATTTCATGAATTCAGAGATTCTGCATTACAAACTTTCAGGCTGGAGATGTCAGCGCCACAGACGCTGTTTACACAGGAGTCAAGTTTAAGTCAAGGAAGCATCTCCCTGAAGGACTACTGTGCTGGAGTCCAAGGTTAAGCAGTACAAAGGGAAAAATTTCTTACAAGCAATCACAGAGAAAAATACATTAAAAAAAAAAAAGAAGAAAAGGAAGAGGTGGAATATTTCAGCTTGTTACCTCACTGGTTTTTGCCCTGCCCTAATCATTTGTATTGCTCCTGCAGTCACTCTCTGCTGTTACTGGCCTGAAAGTCCCCTTAGCGTTTTTACAGGTTTTGAGTGAAATCCTGGATACGGGGAGGGAGATCAGAGTGGTTTGTCATCAGCAATCAGATGCTGCAGGGCAGCCCGCAGTGGCGGGGAGTGCCTGCCAGGGCTTCCTGGGGGTACAGCGCAAGTCAGGGGTGCCCCGGGTGTGCCAGGGACGCAGGCAAAATGTGGAATCCTTCCTCCCTGCGGTAACAGAAAGCCAAATACCATGAAGCGTAGCCCACCCTTTTCAGGCCACAGGCATCTTCCTGGCTTCTCGACAGTCACACCGTGGCAGTGTCTTCTCCTGTGTATGCCCTGCCGAGGGGTCCCGCATGTCCCACCGGTGCGGAGCTGGCAGGCTCAACCTCCTGAGAACAGCCCGCCTGCCGACCCAGCGGGGCAGGAACCGCGAGCGCTGGCATAGCACTCTGCTGCTTTCCTCCACAGTTCCCTCTGTGAGCACAGCGTGACCTGACCCACTGCTGTCTGGACATGCTGGAAGCTGTCTGTCAGTTCACCTGTTTTCTCAGCTCATTTACACCTTTATGTCCCGTATTGTCTATTCTGATCTCCAAACTTCCCCGTCTGATTAGACTGAGGCCCGGTACAGATGCAGGCAGCGCAGCTCGCTGCTGCCTGGTCTGGAGGAGGACCAGGGAGCATCCAGACACCCTGTGGATGGAGCAGGGCGAGGGTACCTAGCCCTGCTCAGAGGGGGAAGAGTCCCATCATGCAGCCGAGGTGCTTACACAGCAAGGAATGGAGGGACCAAAGCCACCTCATCCCCTTTTCCTCCCCTCCTGTATGTGTAGGGAGAGAAACCACTCCCGCTCCTGAAGAACACCAAGGGCAGGTTTCCTTTGCTGCTCTCTGAGCCCACGCTTGGCTGTACCCTACTTTAAAAAGCCGGTATCTGTTTGCAAGGGACTGAAAAGCAACACAGGTAACGAAGAAAATGTAACTGTGCCTTAAAACTGACATTTGCCAGCATCTGCGTCTCATTTTGAAATTCAACACACTGTTAGCAAGAAATGAGTAGGCTGCAAGGCATAGTCTTTCTGGAGGGTTGTGTGTGCTGGGTTGAAAGAGGACAGATGTGGACAGAGGAAGCACTTGCTCACACGGGTACAGCAAACCTTGGTGCCAGCTCCTGGCTGCTGGCCTTCCCCCTCCCTGCTGGCAGAAAGGGAGTTCGGCAGCAGCATAGGCACAAATGCTTCAGCATTATGGTAAAGGACAAGACGACATGAATTTCCACGGCTTTACACAAGTTTCATAATATTCTGCTCATTTCCAAATGTTGTAGCTCTTTGCGATGAAAAAAACCCAACACCAGCCTCCTTTTTTTGTAAGGGTAACTACACTCAGTGTTGGGGAACAAAAGCATGAAAATATAACCTGGACACACCTGAATAAGACAGAAATTAAGCACAAATTAAGAAAACAGAATGGATTTTAAGTAGCATTTTAATCCACTTCTATTCCACGACCTCATCTTTTGAAGGGTGGTTTGACAGCTCTGAAGATAAAAGGCACAACACTTTTTAGAAACAGTACAAAGGCTTTTAAAAGGCTTTCAGAGCCTTTTAATCCTACTTTTGTGTTTTGACAATCTTCCTCAATTAAATACTTCCTCAGCATCAAAATGCCCTTGGCGCTGACAGGAGCTCTCTGTGGCACTTCTTCCCAGAACCACTGTAGTCTTGCCCACATCTTCAGGCGGGTTTCTCTGCTGAATCCTGTGGGTTTGCTCAGCAGGGGAGAGAGGTGTGAGCAACAGGCTTGGCTTTTGTTTGTTTTATCTTTTTCAGGCATCAGAACACCCCATGGGTAATTTTTCCTGTAGATTTTGCCTCCCAACTCCTTCCCCCCTTTGGTATCTGTTTGGCCGATGCTCACTGGTGTTTCTCACCATCACTGCTACTTTCACCTGCACTATCCACAATCAATTTGATAAACTTCCTAATATTGCCAACACAGAAGTGCCTAACAGTTTTTTTCTAAAATGCTTTTGTTCCCTCTTTAGTCCCACGGCAAGTTTTGCTGACTGTAGTCTATGTTGCACGGTAGGGAAAACATGGTAGGAAAGGTCTGTGACCCCAGGAGATTAATGAGGGGAGACAACAGTAGCCCTTCTATACGGCTTCTTTCTGCTTCAGGCAGTGCACAGTGACTGGGCAAATGGGCAGCTGAAGATAAGTTAGAGGAGAAAAGGAAGCCAGATTACAAAAATAAAGGCAGTTTCTCCTTGGGGATGATCTCATATCTGAAGAACTGAACTCTCACTTCCTTGTCCTTTGTCTTCTGCTTGTTGTCAATGTTGTCACACAGAAGTCAGGAAGGAAACAGAACAATTTTAGGGAGATAATGTTATTAGCAAATATCTGAGAGTGCTAGTAGGAATCACCATTCTCCTTCTCTGTTAAGAGTTTTTTAACAGTATATTCTTTGCATAACCTAAAAATGAAGGAAATACCTGAGGAAGGTTGGGTTTCTTCTGGTTGTTTAACAGTAGCAATAGCTTACTCATGTCAGAACAGCCATTTAACTAGGACTGACTTCACATAAAGGAGTTGCATTTCAGCTTCTGTCAAAACCAGCCCTAAAGCCACAGACTTAGGACCAAATTCTGCTTGCTCGAGACTCCATTCCTGCAGCTTGCTTTGACTATGGTGATACCTGCATGGCTGCACCCCACCGCTGGCTCCCCAAGTGCCTCTGCGGGTGTGAGCAGAGACAGAAATGGGCTGTACAAGGGGAGGGCTGAACTTCAATGTCTGTGCACAACCCAGATGCACTAGCTGCTGGCAAAACAGTGGAGGAAGATCTCCTCCTCCAAACGTAGAAACCTTTGTAGCAAAGCACCATCTCACAGCTGTGAGAGAAGCCCCAGGTACATAGTTATCTACAGCTCCTCATACGTCACATCTGCCTGGCAAAAAGTGGTGCTTTATCAGAGTTTCTACAGCCCCCTCCCTGCAGAACCCACAGGGGTATCACCCCCAGGTGTGCGGCAGCACCATGCTGCCTTCAGGGACCAGCACCCGCAAGGGCTGCCGCAACCAGGAGCTCTGGCCTGGGAGGCAGCAGTGTGTGCAAGTCTTGCTGCCCTTGCTGCCACAGGGCTCTCTGCTTGCCTCAGAAATAATGAGTGTTCCTCTTAAAAATACTAACCCCAAATTCCTGGTATTGCTGCATATCCCTGCAGGGGTTTTAGGCAGTTTTAGCCTTCAGAGTTTGGAAGATGAATTAAAAAAAAGTATTTCACGGTAATTAGATTCTAGATAACTCACATACAGGCTCGCTGGGCTGTTTGCTCTCATTGTCAAGGCAAACTGAAATACCTTCAGATGGAAAACGAAAGAATCCAGCCATGCCAAGCAGGTTATAGTGTGACCATAAAGAGAGAGCAGTGCCTTGGTTTATATGACAGGTTTTCTTTGCTTTTCAGTGGACCTGTGCCATTTCACAGCAGCCAAAGACCCTGCTCCACAGCACCCTGTAATGCAAGTTACAAACACGCGCTTGCAGCTCCGCTAATTTTCAGGCAGCCGTATTAGCCGAGCTGGAAGATTGAAATGGCAGGCCATGAGTGAAATTAGTGTACTGTGTTAGAGGAAAAGCATTCAGGCTGACTGCAAGTACTGTGCATAAGTAAGACACCATTCTATCTCTCCTGCTTAGCAATTATTTCTCTTTATACTCCATTTACGCTATATTAACTTTTTGTAAGAGTTCACTTTCAATCCCCTTTGCAGTCAGCATGCATACATCTCATCTGAAGACTCACAGCTATTTGCTGAGGCTCCATAGCCATGAAAACACACTGTGGGTAATTGTTACTGTGAGGGTTTTGACTGAACAGGTAAAAAGTGTTTGTTTTAAGTGGCTTTACAAAAAAAGCCATTTTTCCATCTGCCCTTTCTTATTTATGCACAATCCAAATTCATTTAGGTAAGAGTGCTAAAATGTGCTTGAGAAATAGATGTTAAGCTGGGGAGAACCAACAGAATTTCATGTTTTGGAACTGGAAAATTACTTTTTGCCCATATAAAGAGACAATGTGTGTGCTGTGTCTGCAAGGAGCAGCGTGCAGTGTGGTACTGCACCCTGTTGGTCTGCTGTGTTATCGAAGCCCAAGTGCATTCTCAGTACAATGCAAAGCAATTTCTTTTATGTTAAACCTTTCCTTCAGCCAAGCTGTCTCCAAATGCAACGTGGAGACAGGTGGGAAAGAAAGAGAAAGAAACTCACATCCTTGCAGAGAGAGTGTGACCTACAAAGGTGAGAAGAAAAAGTTGGATTAGAAAAGCAGCCAAGATTGATGTGTTCTCACTCACTAGTTAGTGGGTAGAAGCAACAGAAAAAATAATGAGCAAGCAAGGAAAAGGGAAGAAGGTTTTCATGCCACTTGTACAGAAGCAAGAGGAATGTTTTAAATCATTAGAAAAGGGTGGCTCAAAAGAGTGACTCACATGGTTTGGACGTCTACAAAAGAGCGAGTTCAGGAGGACCTGAACAATATTTTGGGAAGTTGGTGCCAAACTCAAATTCCAGAGAAGGTGACGAAGAAGGTGTCTGATTCAGTCTTATTGCCCTGGGCGCATGGCCGCTGAACTCACTTTAACTCAGAAAGATGACATCAGAGCAGCCTCCCAGCAAAGGGGGAAGAACAGGCTTCCTGGAAGGGGGCCAAGGTGAAGGACACAAGTGCAGAGGAGCTGGCAGGCTGCAGAAGGCGGCGTGTATACAGGGTCAGAGTGCCATCGTGAAGTGGATAGCAGGATCAGAGAGATCACACATCTTACAAAACAAGCCAGGCGGAGAGGTTCAGAGGCAGATCCTCGGTTAGGGCACTTCTCTGTAGAGGAGCTTTGCCAGCGCACCCCGCTGATCATTTGGTCATATGCTCTTATGCTGTTCATACTATATAGATGAGTCAGGAAACAGTGCATACTCATCAGGTAGTCTTTGCCCAAGCAGTCTGTAAAAATAGACTCATCCTGTTGGAGCCACTGATTCAGTGATTGCAGAAGACTGTAACTTAATGTATGTCACTGGTCTTAACAACTCTTTCCCAATCCAGTCCTACTGGTTATCTGTGTTGTGCCACCGCCTGCTTGGTGGGGACATCACAGTCACTACAGAGAGGTTCTTACGTCCTTGCTTGCTCCCATGCTGCCGCCCTCCCTCCCCACCGACAGAGAACGGTCAGAGATCCTGGTCCTGCCTGGCCTTTGCTTTAACCAGTCTTGGCCTGAATGACTTAACCTAAGGCTAAATAGGATAGAAATAAATGCCAAAGACAAGCAGCTGGCTCTAGTCGCTTCTGGACTAGCACCTTAAGGGAATGGCTTTTAGGATGTTCATTTGGTGAAACCACAGTCTTCTAAGAGTTGTTGACAGTGGTATTTTAAACCTGCTGCATTGTAACAATATCAGAAAGGACTTGGAGATAGGATTGTTATTTTGTTCTCCTTAAGACACAAGTTTCAGTGACTCTGTCTCATGACTGACTTGGAATTTAAACTAGGATGCAGTACAAGCTGTACATGCCTGAGCATCCAAGTGCCCGCTTCTCACATAAGCACATGATTTGCGATGATCTGCTGTGACTTAGTTCATGCATGAGATTAAATCAAAGATGAACTGCTACAAAAAACAGGAGGAATGGGGTGGGATGGGATAAGGGAATATCCACCACTCAAATGGCATTGATATTGATGCGTAAGCAGGGTTTTCAGGTATCATGTGGCAGCTTTTCCCACAGCTAACATTGTAAACCATTTAGGTACACATTTGGGGGACATTGAGGTTGTAATTGATGGAGTCAGGAGCTCTTTTTAGTTTCCATATTAATAACAGCCCTTTTCTTGAGGTTTGCTTTGCTTACAGTTTCAGACCTGTTTTTAACTTATATGCATACCAACAGCTTCCATGGCTTTCTCTCACAACCACACTGCTGCTCTGCCTGTGGCCTTTCCTCCCTTCCTCCACCACTGCACGCTTGTCCCTGCATCTGTCATTGGTGCCTAGGGACACCCCGCTGGGGCTCAGGTTTTCTTTAGGTGTTGCATTTCTGGTAGGGCTCCTACTGGTACAACTCTTCTCCTGTAACAGACATGGCTGCTTCTCTCCACACCTTTGAATGCAAAGCAGCCCTCAGACTGAGCAGCTTCACAGAGTTTAAGCCAGCCGGGAAGAGTGTTTCCTGTCAACGGCTGTGATCTGCCGTTCTCCAAAAGCGGACAGAACTCAGTGCGCACATACAGTCAGGAGCCATGCCTCCAAGACTGTATGTTTAATTACTAATTTCTGTGAGAAACCTCAGCATTTTCTTGCTCTCGTTTTCTCTGGCACTTGTGTGTAGCTCCCAGCAGGAGACGGCTTTATCCCAGCAGCCATTTGTCACACAGCGAAAGACAGAGCTGCCACCACCTCAGACAAGAGGCGAGGAGGTGAGAGCCGAACACCCACCCCAGCCCTGGCTTCATGCACCCGGTGACAGCAACTCACTTGGGAACATTGTAAGCAATACACAAAGAAAGCCAGCATAGCAATAAGGCCACAGATGTTGGTGCAGCCTTCAGTATCAACCCATGTATATCTGCAGAGGGGAAAAGCAAAATCAGTGTGAGGTAGAGCAACCCATGGCAAGGTTAATTTGTGCTATCAGGCCAGGAGGGCACCACAGCCACCCAGGGAAGCGGGAAGGCACAGGTTAAGCTGCAGCCCCAGCAATAAAGCACCCCAACAGCCCACCTGCCAAAACAGCGCTGGCTGAAAGCTGCTGGATACCACAGGGCTGGCCGTGTGTTGCAGAGACTGACAGACAGACAGGCGTAGGAGGAGGCGAGTAGCAGGGTGGCCGGACCGCACCAGTGCCTCTGGGCAGCAAAGTGGGCTGCTGAGGTCTCACACCAGCCTGATACAAACCTACACCACACAACACCTCTTCCTCTCCCCGAGGGCACTGTCTGTTGGATCACTAGATTTGCAAAGTGACAGAAACACGGAGTCTTTCTCCCAGTCGATACCTCAGGGGCCATGCCAGGACCCTCCTCCTTCTGCCTGCACCCAGCAGGCACCAGCTGGCCTTGCAGCTGGGTGCAGAAGGCAAAAGCAAATGTTGCTGCCAGGCCCAACCCAGAGCAACTAGTACCATTTTCAAGCATGCTCCCCTTTGCTTTCGCAGCCCTCACCTTCACGTCCCTCTGCTGCACGCAACTGTGCCTGCTGGGGAAGGCAGCCTGCCTGCACGCAGCCTATGTTGTGAAAGTTAAGCATACTCGGAAAGTTTCTTGAGAAGGTCCTCTTGTCCGCAGTCAGCAAAGAGCAAGACAGCTCTCCCCACCCTCTGTAATTAACAGCCAGCTATGACTTTACATCTTCCAGCACTACGAGCTAGCTCAAGGCAGAGCATTGCCACCTTGCTGGCGCAACGTGTAGGAGACGGGACTTTCCTCAGGGGGTTCCAGCTAACCCTGGGGCAGCTTCGGTGTTCAAAGTGTCTCTGTTTCAAGGGATAACTTTACAAGGGCCAACGCTGACTAATGCCATGCAGTTAGACAGCCGAGCCCTTGACCCCTTTCTTGTGTGTTATCTATTCCTGTCCCTTTGCCAAACATTGCATTTATTGGGTTCAAACTAAGGGTAACAGCAGGTATCCAAAGCGCATAAAAACAGAAACAGGGCTTCTGGGAAACTCCCCAACTCCAGTTTGCTTCTGTTGTAGCAGGTGCTAAACCTCAGCAATATTCTCCATTGCCTGGAGGCTGGATTACAGGCAGAGCCAAACAACAGTTGTGTGGATCTGAGGAGTGGTTTAACATGCGAGGAGCAGGAAAGACCTTCAACACAGGAACACAAAAGTGGAAATGGTGATCCAGCATCATAGCTCTTGCCTACTCCTTTTGAAAAAGAGAAATTTTAATTTTCATTTGACTAGCCTCCTGAGACAGGCAAATTTGATGTATATCCTGCAGGACAGTGGTCATAAATATTGCCATATTTCAAACCACTGAGAAGAGGCTTACTCCTATCTGTTTTCAGGGTTTTTCATTTATTCACCTTGGTTAGATATTTAATATTGCCTTTTCTTCCTGTGTGAGCTAACCTCTGTCTTTCTGGTCCCCTCGTGACATGTATGAATATCAATCACTTATTCTACTGTTCAAACTAACAAGGAAGAAAATTTAACTCTATTAAGCTGATTCATTATTTTATGATGTCCCTCAGCCCCTGCCCTTGGCACTGAATATCAAGGCAAAGTTTCGATCACTCCGTCTTGCTTCAGACCACCCTAGAGATGTTAGCGCATTATGAACACAACCTCTCTTGCTTTATTATTTCATTATAACGCTTAACACTGCAGCAGTGCAGCCAGCCAGTGGGTGACCTCCTGTGATTAGCTTGCAGATTTGCAGGGAAACCTGGACAAACCTTGGTGTTTTTAAGAATTCGGAGTTTGTTTCCCCACGTTACATTCGCCACGTGATGCCCTGGTGCCAGCAGACTTGACCAGCCATGTGGCAGGCAGACCTTGCTGGGGACTGTGCTCCTTGGGGGTGCACTTTTGCTCAGGACTTGTCACTTGGATGTCCAAGACAGGCACGCTCTCTCCTGGAGCGCTGGCCCAAATCTCCATGACAACAGCTTTGGGATGGAGACCTGGCATACTAAGTGCCAGAAGGTCAGAGCAGCAAAAAAAATGTATTGGGGGGCAGGAAGAGCAGCTGGGAAAGAGGTCAAGGGGCAGCCTGCAGCACCTTCAATCATACTGAAGTTTGAGTTCACTGCCTCCACGTGCTGGGGCTTTTAAAACAATTTTGTGAGAAGTGACTGCCATAGAGAATGAATCTAGTCAAATCCTGTGTATTTCTATCTCTTATTACTTTTTTATTACTGTAATGGAGAATACAGAGAGCAAAAATACATTTCTTGCCCCATGGACCTTGCGATCTAAATTCAGGATGAGAGACGAGAAGAAGCCTGGTAGACAGACAAAAGGCAACGGTACTGAGTCCAACTCCTTAGGATCCATTTTCCAATGTAATTAATTTTTAGCCTGTTTTTCTAAGGAATTGGAGCTGTGCAATTGCAGTGACTACCTGTCCTCCTGTCTGCCTCCCTGCCCTGCAAAGACTCCTGAAGCTGTTGGGCTATTTTTACTGAATCTGCCATAGAAGTAGATGTCTTAAAGATATTTAACTCCTACAAGGATCACAAAATGCCAGTGACTGGGTAGAGCAGAGGGTACTGAAGGGGTGCCTTGAATGAGGAGAGGAAAGGGTAGCTCAGCCTTCCTCCACTGCAAGAGGCATCGCTCTGCTGCATGAACAGCATGTGCACGCTGGCAACCGGGCAGCACACAAGTAGCTCTGAACCCAACAGAGCATATGTTGCCTCTTGAGCTGCCAAAAATACAGAGGCATGAGAGGAACATGAAGCATCGCAGTGAGGAATTAGTGAAAACATGATGTACAGCTGATGGAACCAGGGGACAGAGTAAGGGAGATGGAGGAGATCTGGCCAGTGTTACATGAGAGTGCGTGCAGGGACGAGGAGGAGGTGACCAGGATAATCATGTGTGGGAAGATGCAAGGGGACGTGTGAAATGACCCAGGTTCTGTCCACAGAACAACTACTTGGAAATAATTTTTGTGCACGTGACATAACTGTGCACCTGGGAAAGCTGCTGGGCTGAAAACCACGGCAAGCCCGGTCCCTGCTTTAGGTGAAGGAAAGGCGCAATGGAGTCAACAGCAAATCAACATCTGCCCCATTGGTAAGAAAAACCTTCAGGGAAAGGTTAGCCTGTCATTCACCGAGCCTCTCAATTTCCCGTTTCCCTCCTGGGGTCAATGATAAAACTGCTGAAACACATAAGTGCAGTGGAAGCATTTTGGAAAGCACTCTGAGCCCCACCTGCAGAGCTGCTATACCAGAACGTGTGCCTCCCGCACTCTTTCTGTTCCACGTGCACACACACAGCTCACTGAAATGCTTCATTCAGGCTGCGATCCGCCTGCAAATGCTCCCAGGCATCTGCTTCTGCCAAAGGTAAGGGCAGTTTTCCCACAGGTATGTCAGCCACATATAGCGGTTATGAAAAGACAAACAAACCATAAATATTTTATATTGTCTGCTGTGCACCTTCGCTCTCACCCGTTCTACAAGAAAGCAGTAAGTCTGATGTTCGTTGCTGTAAGCAGCCTTGAATCATACCAGACACCTGCCCGCCACCATGGCTGTCACCGTGCATTCCCTACTCATCCTGCTGTTCCTCATGAATTTCTCATTAGACTGCACTTGTCTCTAATGAGTGCTAATTCTTTTTCCTTTACACACCTTCTTAAAGTGTCCTGTTAATGTGACACATGAACTAAGCAAGCCATAAGAACAGCAAAAAGAGAAGCATATCTTTGGTTAGCTTATTCTGTACAGCAGTGATAACATATGCAGAGTAAGTCCAGATTCTGATCACGGTTATTCTTGAGCAATTTCATCAGAGCCAGTTGTATTTCACATGAGTAATTGGCAGTGGGATTAAAAAATAGAGAATGATAGATAAAAGTTACTTAGTTCATTGCATGGGGTAGAGGTTCATACAGAACGTCTTATTCAAGACTATTACTTTACTCCACTGTGCAAGAAAAATAGCTCTGCCAAAGGTTAGGTTTTACATATCTGTGTTTTGCATTCATTTTTGTATGCAAAATATTTGTGGATCTTAAATGACTATGCTCCAGAGAGTGCTGTGCACTGCTAAATCATTTATTATCCCCAAATAATTTAATCTGATCATATGGAAACCATGCTGAACTCCAGAAACCTGGATGCCATACGGGCAGGCTGCCAGCCAGGGTAAACCAAAGACATTCTGTCCTTGGGGTGGGAAAGGTACATGGTTGGCATGGGCTCTAAAAAAAAAAACCCAGCATCAGGAAGTATCTTGGCCAAGAGGAACTTGGCAGAGCAGTATTTTAGCTTTGCTGAGGGACTGTGTATGCCCATTGAAACGGTAACATCTGTGGAGGAAGGGCAGAGCGCGCGGATACAATGCAGTTTTATGGCAGCACTGCTTAGTCAGGGAAAGGGACTCCAAAGGGAGCCGATGCAGCCAGCTGGCTGGCTGATGAATGGAGTAACGATTGTGGAAGAGATCAAAAAGCTAACGAGTGCTCCATCATCCCCCATAACAGCAGCAGTATGAATTTCTGAGGATTAGTGAAGCTTGAAGTTGAAGTACATAGGTGTGATTTCAGGAAATATTGAGCGCTTTTTGGATTCTTAAATCATTAAAAATTAATTTGAGCTCACGAGCAAGCCAACGCAATGACAAAACTCCAAAGAATCTGAAATTCAGCACGAATGAATGGAATACAGACAGAATACTGTGCTTTTGTTCACAAAATGAGGGCAGAAATTCAACATATTTCGTATTGGTATGATGGATTCCCACTGAATTCAGCTGTGCACCTCATGGAGTTGCTCTCCGTGCAGAGCACAACAAAGGCTATTTTTAGCTCTGAAATGTATTGTGGTGTGCAGCAAAAATAGCTGCTAAAGATACTTATTTATTTTTGCTCAGGTTACTGTATTTGTTATTTTGCCTTTACTGAACTCTAGGAAATTTTTTCATTTTTCTTTCATTTACCCCAGTTACCGAACCACAGGAACTATACAGACATTGTCAGCTGAACAGTTCCAACAACTAAATTAAAGTAATTTCTAACCCTGCACCTCTCCTTGAACTTCCCTGGGTAATTTCCATTGTTTCACATTTACCTGCTTAAAACCCAAAATATTCCTCTTCTCTTTTTTCCCACTTTGAAAGAGCCATACAAACAGCAGGGAAATGACTTCAGCAAAGCCATAAAATTGATTGCAGAGCTGCTATATCAAATGCCTTCCAAAACACAGAGAAATACTTTTTTTTTCTTATGTTTTCTAATATCATCATGGGTGTTACATCGGTACTACAACAATGGACAAGGCAGTTCGAGGGAGCATTGCAATTTTCAGCTGGCAATGTCCTTCTGGTGTGTATTACCTTTTAAGATGCTTTTCTGGCATCTAACAGCTGCCTTCAGGAAGATTTATATGCTATTTTAGTTTGTTTAATTTCTCTTCACTGTTAATGTGCCTTTGTTATTGTCGTGTGGAGTTCATTATCTGCACCAGAAGATGGCAGCAATGGAAACCACTTTCATGCCCTCCATTCATAAATTATGTTTCATGCTGAGCAGCAATCAGTGATACGATGGTCTCAGTCAACATTTAAAAATTGCTTTAAAAAAACAAGAAAATTGTTTTAGAAGCAGCAGTCTTCACAGTTGTAGACACTGTAAGATGTTCAAAAAGATGTGAAATGTGGAAGGAACTACATGCTCCCTTCCCAAGATTTGAAGGTCATTTTTCCAATGCCTCAGTTACAAGGATCAGGGATAGAGATGTCAATAAATACAACCATCGAAAGGCATGACTTTCCCAGGCTACCGTGACCAAAAGAGTCTAAAGTAGCCTTAATTGATTTGATCTTCATGGCATGCAACAAAAAGCATTTGACTCTGGAGTGGGGGAGGACTAGAGAGATTCTGCAGAGAAATCATAAAGATCAGAAATATGTTTTGGGGCTGCTGGATCTTGACTCATGTCACTGATTTGGTGAGAAGAGGCACTGGGAGTAAGCTGTTAACTGTTTTCATAAAACATGTGAAGGAACACGTAGAGCCAGGCAGAGCATTTCCTTAGGAGGAATGAGTGTTTACACAGGCAAATTAACATACATATTTCCCACAGGACACAAGCATTATTAGACCTGTTACGAGCTTTGTCTGCAACTGCTAAGGAAAAAAAGAATCTTATTTACCCTTCTAAATATGGACCAGTCTTCAGGGCAATACAGCTGCTAAACTTACTGACACGGGCGCTTGTGTTACAGCCAGGATTTATCATGCATGATAAACGCAAAACTATCTCAGCTTCAGTTACAAGCTTTTGCTCCCAGAATATTATTTATTTTATTTATTTATTGTCCAGAATAAAGAGCACCTGGGGAAAATGAGCTTTGCCGCCAGGGGTAGTGTTTGTGTGTTGCTGAGGAGAAGGAGCAGTGAAGCTGAGGGCCACGATGAAGTCCCGGTGCTGCACTGGGCTCTGCAGGGCAGCAATGGCAGCACCAGCACCAGGGCACTCTGGCTGGCACAGAAGCTCTGCTATATCCACAGCTTTCAGCACAGCTGGGGCAACCCCACGCACGTGTCACCACGAAAGGTTAGGAGGCAAAGGTTGCTGGTTATGTGCTCTCCTGGAAGGGAATTTGACCAGTGAAAAAAGACACAGCCCCTTATATAATTTGTCACTGAATTTGGGGACATAAGTTGTCTTGCCTTCTTTGTGAACAAACAGGAAGTCCCGTCCTGAAGAAACATCTGCTTTCATCATCAATGTATCCTCACAGAAAAGACTGTAATACATAAAGCTTTGGCTAATTGCTTGTTTTAATGAGATAACAAAGTAAATCATGTTTATGGAAGTAAATCTGTCCTGCATCGCACTCTTTTAATCAGTGAGAAATTAGTCATGACTACTGGAAACAAATGATGTTACGAGGTTTTATGGGGCTTTCTTGAGCTAGAAAAGCTAATATTGCCAGAAGGAATACAAGGGTTTTGTAGCTACAAGCCATTTAAATCATGGTAGAGACTTCCGAGTAATTTTTCTTTCTGAAAATTAAAGATCCACAACCCTCAAGGAGTAATGAGCTCTATTGCAAGAAAATCTCACTAAGATTGCTTGGAGATGTCCCCTGTGCAAACCAGGTCAGTGATTATTTTGATGTAAAGTGACTTGATCTAGCAGAAGTGCAGATCAAAAGAAGCCTCCTTTAGTTACACAAAAACCTGTAATTATGAGGTTAGTTAATTTGCAGAATAAAAGATCACAACCTCTGGGTTTTTTCATAGTTTAATATATTCTGGTTTTGAGAGCACATGAGGACAATGGACTTTTGCACCTCTAATTGTTCCTGTGGTTAATCTGTATGAGAATTGCCTTCTCTTAAACACCTCAACTGTAATTATGTCCTATTACTACCTGTGTCAAAAAATTTATTACAAGCTACAGTGAGTATTCATCCTACCTGGTTCTATAATAGTCTAGTATGTAAATGTGTCTTTCTTCCTTATTTCTAGCTACTCAACTGCATCAAAAGGCAGTCAGATTTACATTTTCAGTGTGTTATTCTACTGGTCCTGAGATGTTTTCAAATAAAAAATGGAAGGCATGGTACGCACAGCACTAGTGGTATGTTGTTAGTCTATAGGATATGCCTCATTCCTCCAGCCCTATTTAAATAACATATAAATAGACCAGAGAAACTTAAAGAGATTCTAATAATCCTAGGTAGAATTATGAATAGGCAAAGTCTGTGATGCAGGAGGAGGGAAACAGTGTCTAACTGTCCTCTGAGCAGATTTTCTTAAAGCTGGCAAAAAGGGGCACGCAGCAGTGTGGTTGCAACCCAGAAGCATGGAGGTACTGGGCTGCAACATCCAAGAGGGGCTCCCTCTGGGTTTTTTTGCTCCTTAGGCTTCGTCCTGCAGGAGGAGCAAGGGGCACTTGAAGGCTTGTGAGTTCCATCCCTCTCCCTGCTGCAGGCTGAGTGCTGGCTGCCTTTTAAGTTGCAGCACAGAGCTTTACTGTGAGCCTCCTTTAAAAACGAGATGCCCTCTGAAACGCCTGAATTTAGATGCAGATGTATTATTCAGGCTGGAATAGCAATTAGCTCTCGCCAATGCCAGCAGACAAAAGGGAGCTTTCTCTAGATTTAGCAGTGGAATCTAAAAAACCCCGAAAAACCCCACCAAAAACCACACAAATGGAAAACAACCCAAAAGAATTATCTTGCCCTTCCTTGTCTCTTGATCAAACCAGAGCTCTCATAATCACAGCAGTCATATCTTCTACAATACAATACTGCATTGTATTGTATTATATCTTGCAATATCCTATCTTTTCCATTATCGCCTTGCTCATACTGTTTTCCATCCTGAGCCCACTGACTCTGTCCTAGAAATAGCAAGGAGACTAGTGGAGTGGAGCTGCTAGATGTCAGGAGACCTCTCACCAGGCCTGATCCTGACCCCACCCATTGGGCTGATGTCCCAGCCTGGCCTTGGCCCGTCCCCATCTCCATCCCCGTGGAGGTGCCGGATGGCTGGGGCTGGGGCTGCCAAAAAGGCAGTAAAGGACTGAACAGGGCTTTGGTGCTGACTTCTTGGAGATGAGGATTTGGCTTCTCATGACGTTACTAGCAGGTGTGGCGAGGTGCTGGCATCAGTCTGACTGGTTTGGGATGCTGACCTCAAGGCAGAGGAATGCTGCCTGCGCTACACGTTGTGATTATCGCCTCCAGTGAGCCAGCTCACGAGGCACTGCGTCTGTGGACATTTCCACTGTGTCTCTGCTACAATATTTGTGACAGCTCCCATTAGATGTGCATTTATGGGGCATTTGGAACCCCCTCAGGGATGCAGGGGCAACCCCTCCTGTGCTGCTGCCTGCAGGGACAGACATCAGAGGTGATGGCGCAGAGGCTGTGTGGGAATCCGAGTCTGCAGACACACCGTCTGTTTGAGAGATGCCACGTCTGTGTTCCCCTGTGCATGATGAGGCTCAGGCAGGCAGTATTTTCCAGCTTCCATGGAAGCTTTTCCATTTATATCTCCAGCTTCTGTGAGAAAGTGAGCTGCTGGAGATGGGAGATGTCCCATGTGGAGTCTTACAGATCCACTCAATATGAAACTGATGCGGGGCCACGTATTTCCCACTCTTCTTTTTTTTTCTTTAATAGTTTCTTCTTCTTCTTTCTTTCCTAAGGTCTTTTTGCTGGGAATACTCAAATATCAGGAAGACAGCATGTTTTTACCCACAGACCTCACCCCAAATGCAATTATGTATTTCCAACAGTATGCATATGTGTATTTTCCAACAGTTTCTCTTGGGAATGGGTATTTACATGACGCTTCTCATGACAAAATTCTGCTTTTCTTTAACAACCTGCAAAAATTGCTTGTGTGCCATAGGAAAACCTTGAAAGGATGGGGAGAGCAGGTGCCCAATAAGACTAAGAGTCTGTACTGCCATGTCCTCGGGGCTGAAACGTGCTCCAGAGCAGATAAGAGTTATGTGGCAGCCGAGCAGGTCAGTGTGACGGGGCTGCTGAGCACGGACCCAGATGTAGGTGACAGAGCTGGGACAGGCGGTGTAGGCCACTGATGTGGCAAAAGTATTGTGGCTTGTCACGTGTTACTGAGTAGCTGGTTGTGAAAGACACTGTTTAAACAAACTGTTGTGTACATTTCCATGCCAGTACCTGCCCGCCCAGATTCTTATTTTCAAAGTGTAGCTCTTAAGCATATTTGAATGAGTCATTACTTTTGGCCAGCATTGGCAGCAACTGGAAAATCTAAACATTATTGCCCTGTACATCCCCTGCACTCCATAGATTTCACAGGAGATCTCTATATGGGTTGCATCCTCTTTCTGCTCTGTTCACATCCTCTTTTCTCTATTTTCATCTGAGAGCATTCTTGTTCTGCCAGGAAGGGCTCTCCGATCCCTGCCAGACATGTACGTTTCTCCCATCAGTGCAAAAGTACCTCTGAATAGTTGCTTCTTGAGCAAATGGTGACTACTTAGCACCAGCAATTTGAGTCTTTTAATTTTATTCATCAGTGCCTGAAACATTGAAGTAGCTTTTGCATCCAGGAGTGAGTCCTCAGCTTTGGGAGTTGAAGCCAGGGCCCACAAAAAATCTTAATGCCCATGTCTGCTTGTTTATGTTTGCCTGTAATAGGGTAACTTTACAACGTTGCATTGAATCATTTCCAGGACATTGAAGGAATGTTACAGACATCCTTGGGCAGAAACTGCCTGATTTTGAGCTCAGTAAACAAGAGAGCAGTGGTTGGAGCTTCTAGTTAGCATGTCCAACACTTCCAACAACAGCTGGAACTGCCCATCTCTCAGCAAATAAGTTGATAAAATCTTCCAGCATTGCGAAGATCTCAGCTCTTCTCAGTGTAAATCCAAAGTGTTTGATTAAGTCTGTGAAAGAGAATGGGAGAAGGACAAGAAAGAGGGGAATCATGGTGGCCATGGTGAGGGAAAAGGAAGTGAGGGACACTGAACCCCTTGAGGGAGGAAAAGTTTACCCAGATATAGATGATGCAGAAGCCATGGAGTGAGGGAGGACTTGGAGATGGTGAATAGAGAGAGACGGGAAGGGAGAGCACAGTCATCCTGTGGGGAAGAGGAAGACAGGAATGCAGAAGTGTCTGGGATGTGCCAGGACTTTGACCTTGAGGTACCACAAGGTGTACAGCCTGGTATTTCCTTGCTTTGACTTAGGTAGAAAAAAAGCCATGTAGCTATCGGCTCTCCTGATACCACAGAAAAAGACCAACTTTCCCTTCTTTGGAAATGACCTCTGCCACTCCTCTTGCTCAACCAGCCCTCTGTAAGCCAGCATCTGAAACAATCCTTCCCCTCCAACAATTAACCACTCTTCTTATTTCCAGTTTTCACTGTAAAGAGAAGTATGAAGTCTGCATATTGTTCAGACTGTGGAGCATGAGCTTTGGCAGGTCCCAGCAGCTCCAATGCGACTTGCAGTGAGAAATCACCTTTCAAAATAAGCAGCAATCAAGCAGCAATCAAATAATCATCTTTCAAATAAGCAGCAGTTTCCACTGATGGAATGGAAATAGGGCTGCAATTACATGATAGCGATAACAGCTTTATTGTTACATTTCCCTCCATTTCAAGAACAAATTTATGATTAAGAAATGACACCTTTCAACATTCACTATTTGGGCAGCCTGGCAAATGTATAAGCAACAAGTGGGTGACTATTCAACACAAAATGCAGACTTCTGACAGGAATTTCTGGTTCTTGGGAGCAAGCTGCCTAATGCTGCCACTAATGACCAGGACACCAGAAACAAGGGGGTGTTAATGAAATTTAAAATTGCCATGTAAAGTGGGAGGTGATGTCTTTATAAATAAGTTTTTAAATATTGCCTGGGAAGAACTGACCATGAGGTCTATGCTGACAGAAATAAAGTAAAATTTAATAATCCACAGCAAAAGATCATGGGCTTCAGGACTAACATGAATTTCAGGTCTAAACTAGGGAGTTAATAACTGTAAATCATGGGGAGGAAGGAAATATAGTACAGAATTCAGTAAACATGATGGCAAACTATTTCAGACAGGGTATTTCCAATTGACAGAGAAGCAGGAAAGTGATCGATGACAGTGATGAGACTTCATCTGGAATACTGGTCACCTACGCTCAAGAAAGATAAATTCCCATGGGGAACCAGTGTAGAGAAAGACTTCAAGACTGGTCAGGAGATAAAAATCAACAGTGTTAAAGCCCAGACTCATGCTGCCCAACTTCAGGTACTTCACAAAGACACATAAATTAGGAGCACAGTCACCAGGGACTCCTGTAGTCAATGGAAAGAGATGGGCATCTCCAGTCATTCAGCCTACCTAAGTTCTGACTTGGCTCCTAAATTAGATGTTTTACTTAAATACTTTAAGCTACATAGGAAGAATATTGCCCTAGGGAATTTGCATAGTGCCCTCAAAAACAAAGGCTAAGAAAGGAACCAGCTGCTCCCAGAAGTGTAAACACCACAGAAGAGGTGAAGGTCAGATTTATCGGCAGGACAAACTGATAAACACTGGGCCTGAATAAATTGTCCTGATAAACAGAAGGCCAGCCTTCCATATGCAGATGGGGGAATAAGAAACTTGACTAGAACTAAATTGCAGCTGAATTAGTTAATTTAAGAGGTTATATGATGAACATACCTGGAAGAGCAAATATTTGGACTGGCAGATACAAAAAGATCCCTTCTTCTCTTTTGTGCTATGCTGTTTTATTTGGATTTTTGTTACTGAATACAAATGGGACTAATCCTTTATATCTGCCTCAAAAGGGACATCTTGCAAAATTATGTGTCCTTTGGCAAAGAATAATTGGAAGGTGCTGCTGCCTCGTCGTTGTCCATCTGCATCAAGAAGGACAGCAAAATCTATTTCCTGGGACCAGAATCGCTCAAGAGGAAAACAACCAAGAACCAGCTACAGCACCGAGCGTCTTAGCTACTCATGTGTTACAGTATATCCCAGCAAACTGAGCGAAATGCTTGTGCTGCCCAAGGCAAGGGAGGCCCACTCTCCTAAGTGATGGGCAAATGCATGGCAAGGTGCTATTCAGAAGGAACAGAAACACTATGAAGATGCTTCCAGTTGTCACTGGCACATGTGGTGTGTGCAGCCGTCTATACAACTGATGGCAAGTTAGGCCAAGTTAGTGTCCTTCCGCTTCACGACTGTTGCAGTAATGGAAAATCATTGCCCATGGGCCAGCCCCACGTGCAAGCCTGAAGTGCTTGGGACACGCAGTTAAAAGTGTCCCAGCAAATACAAATATGGACTATCGACTGCAGCTGTGTATTGCCAAATGAGGTGGCAGAGCACAGCCAAGTGCCTGGCAAACATCTAGGAAAGCACATGGAAACATGAACATGGAGGGGTTTTGGCTAAAGCATTGGCAGAAATGAGATTTGGAGTATCGTCTCCTGCTATTTAATCCTTCCTAATTTTCAGTGGAATGAGCCTCTACACACGTTGCCCGAAAATAATGGGGCAGAAAGAGAAATATCTGATTCCCCTACCACTGACACTGAATATTGGCTAACCAGTTGGGTCAACAGTGTTATAATGCAATATAAACATGTTTGCTAAGAGGAACAAGATGTGTACTCCTGATTATTGTATCACATGCTAGGGGAAAGGCTGTGTCACAGTCCTCTACTTCCATCCAACCCTGATACTTTGAAATTAATTTGGGGGGATGGAAGTCATTAAGAACTTTAGGTTTAAACTTGAACCTGGATCTAAAAAAAAAACCAAAACACTTCATTTAGCAGAAAATCGCTGATTTTCCTCAGTAATATTTAGCATCAACTTAGTGGTTGATATTAGGAAACCCAAAATTGTGCAAAACAGGCAGAGAACCAAGTGAAGCAAGACACAAACTGACAACATACAAGGCCTTAATAGGCACAAAATACTTGCTTTTACAAAACAGTTTTACAACAGCACCAGCGTTCATTACTCAAAGTTTTTTGTTCACTAAAGGCCCACAATAAACTAGAGACAAATCTATAGTGTCATACATTTTCTGTTAAAAAATTTTTTCACCCTTATTCTAGCAAAATCTTATTAGCTGTTGCAAAATGTTTGCAAGGGCTTTACATTTGACAAAGAGTCTTATCTTTCTTTTTCCATGGGAGCACAGTTGCTCTGTAATGCTGTTATTGTTAGGGATAATGTTTGTGGTCAGTTGCTATTGACAGTGACAGTCGAAGTTCAGGCGGCCAAATTTAGACATGAAATTAATAATGGCATATGTACCAGAGAGTTAAGTATGCATTGTTTCTTCATGACTTACCAGGAAAAATTCTTACTGAGGTCCAAGAAAGTTTAGCATGAATAAGTCATAAATATGGAATGAAGGATCTGCCTCAAAAAAGAGGTAATTATCAGCATAATATGGATAAAATCAGCCAAAATATCTGGACTAGGAATGCATCTGAACCCCCCCTGCTGTGGAAAGTCAGGGTAGTGTGTGACTGAGGATGTGCTCAGCTGCATTAAAATATACAGTGTTTGATAAAGTCCACATATATTGTACTGCAGAACTTGTTAATTTAAAGGGGATTGTAAATTTGAAAGAGCACGAGCCGTCTTTCTTTTTATGTGCAGAGTGCAATATATGCCTGTAGCACTGTATATGTAATATAAACACCACCAGGGCTGTGAGAGGATGGTATCTGTGACCATTAACCGCTTAGCTGATTCACATGGTCATGGCCTCTGTCTCAGCAGCCAGGCTTGCTAAATCCATCCGCTCACCATAAATAATTGAACTTCTTTCCTGATTGCTTTCTTTTCCCTTCAAAATGTCCTCTGCGTGTCCATGCACACAGGGCTGCTGAAATTAGGGAAAAGAGGGTGATGCTGCATCACCTTACAGCTCTGGACTTCAGCCAGATGTAGACATCAGCAGCTTCCCTCAAAGTCTGAAGTTACTCCTTTAACTAAGGCCAAAACTCCTTCAGGCTCTAATAATAGTGACTCCAATAGTGAGCCTGCCGTCACATTTAATTTTATTCTGGACTTGGGGTTCTTGGATGTACTTGGACCACAACTGGTCAGGCTTCCCAAATATAAATAAGAAGATGGGAGGTAAATTATGTAAGAAAACTGAAAGGACCTCCAACCTGGATGCTGTACAACTTTTGCTGCAATGTAATATCCATGAAATATTATAGCAGGAACTGTTTAGCCCTCCAATATGTGTTCCAGCATTCAAAGGGAAAAAAAGCTGCAGCTCTTGGCTTTCCCTCTCTATATTTTTATTTGAAGTTTGTATCTTACTGTTGTTCATTAAAAATTCATGTCACTTGCAGTCGCTATCTCAGAAATTTCGTTAATCACTCTGTAAGAACTGATCAGATACATCCTGCATGGTTGCCTGGAAGAACACGCGTCCATCCGAGCACCTTCCCAGTGGAGACCTGACATGAGCTTTCCCTTCCAAGTCTTAATCTTTCTCCCCAGATACAAGACTAAGTGTTCTACCTATGTGAAGGAAATAAATGAGTTGCCTTTGCCTACAGAGTCGAGTAAGTCCCAACCAAGCATACCACTGTAGCAACTGCAGCCACAACGGAGGGGAGCTGTGGCTGTAATTTGTTATGGGCAGATCTATTTTGGGCAGTGAGGCTGCACATCGATGCTGACAGCATTTGGAGCATTAAGTGTTCCAGAGCGAAGACCATGGCACTGATAACAGGTTCACACTCTGAAGGCCTCTCAGTCCTGGTAGGTCACTAGAAACACAGGCATTGTGGAGTATTCATCAGAGACTGCCTTAGCATGGCCCATCTTCCAGCTTTGGACTCTTCTTGGTTCTGAGATCTTTTATGATTGTGAGAAAGTTGACCATGCAATACAAGACAACCAGCATGAGCCTGGGATTCTCTTCTGTGTCTGAAGAGAGTTGTATTCTAAGGAATGGCAGAAAGAAAAAAAGAAAATCCAAAGGATTTTGTCTGCAAAGATAGCAGAAGCATCGTGTCAAAAGAGGAGGAAAACATAACCCATATGAATCAAGGATCCATGTGATTCCCTCATTTCTGACTTCTTTACAGCATTTAATGTTGTAAACAGAGTATGTCTGGCCATGCCTCCACTCGTTCATAATATGATGATGGTTTACATGTCTTTAAAATAAACTCTGGTATACAAATACTTACTAAGCCACATATACTGACTCAGTCACATACGTATGTCCCTCAGCTGGGCTGAAGTTCTTCATTAGACCTTTTCTTGGGGCCTTTGTCAGCATTAAGCTGCCCGTGCTTGAAGGCAGCTCTGCCGTGGTGCAGCTAAATGGCCTTGGATCAGACTGCTCTGTGGCTGGCTGGCCCTGGTTGTTGTCACTGAACCCGATTCTGACCCTGACTTGCCAGCTTGACTTTCTGGCTTAACCTCAGACCTCCTTGTCACTAGGGTCATGCGGATTGTCACTGGCGTTCTGTACTCTTAGCTGAAACTCAAAACCACCACCAGACCAGCTTTGCTCTTCTTGTTTGGGTGCTGTGGGGCTGCTCCTGCTTGGTAGTGAAGCCACTGCCATGCTGCCTTGCTGTCACCCTCCACTCCCAGCTTGCCTTGCTGCTTCATAAAACGCATTTCTCCAAAGGATGCCACCTCTCACCTACCGCTGGTATAACTGGTGCCAGTAGGACTGTGACACCCCCGGTATCAGCAGCTCCAGCACAAGCCAGACAATAGGTATACAGATCGCCGACACCACATGACTCTCCTTTTAGCCAACGATTTTTGTTAGAAAGTAGTCTTGAGCCAGCCTACTGGCGCCGTGTGTTCCTGCCAATAGGATAAATCAGGATAGTGGGCAAGAAGTCAGCAATCGAGACAAAGAGTCTGTTCTGTCACAGACAGACGGCAAAACTAAGCAGTGATACGCAACTCCTCTTGTGCGATCTCACTGAACTGCTGGTCAGATAACCAGGGAATCTCGGTAACCTGGAGACAGCGCATTGCAGAAGCCCAAGTAAAATTCAAAGCGGTCACATATCCAAAGTAGTCATAGATTCTTTGCTTTTGTCACCTTTTGTAATATGTTTTGATTGTCTAACTCTGGCAACACCTCTGTGTACCTTAGCAGTTGCTTTTCCCACCTCAGCTGCAACATTCTCTCCTCTCCCTCTCCAGAGCTTTACCTCCACCTGTCCTGGTGAGACCATCTTCAAACATACAAGGGCTACGACACTTCTCTTCATTCTTCCAATTCCACCATGAGGTACTACTGCTGTCGCACCTGCCCGCTACAGGACACCTGGAGTACCCTGTGTACATGCACAGTTCTGCACGTTGTTCAGACTCTCTGTCACACCTGCAAAGAGTTCAGCATTAAACCTAATCCTCAACGGCAGCCTCAGACAGCATTGCTGTGTGACGGGGCTATCAGCATGAAGGTGAACATTTCAGTTAAGTCTAGGCCACTCAGTCTGCACCTCCAAGATTAATTTATGTATTAAGAGGGCCAGCACACAGGAAATTGTTAGGACATGACTGACCTCATTAAAATGGTATTGGCATCTTGCGTCTAAAACGCTCCCACTGTACAAGTTTGCTTGGCTGCTATTAGGGGGTGTAGCTTATCCAGCACTGCTCCCTTGTTCTAATATTGAGTCTTGTGTACCCAAGGGCACAGTTATGCCTTCTGTATTTAATTACAACTCCTCCGCCTACCTAGCTGGAAGGCTGTCCTCTGCTCTAACATTTCATCCTGAAGGAGCAAAACTGGTGCCTCTGAGACACTCTTGTGTTGTCCTGCACACATTTAGAATGTACTGACTTTTGTCTCTTTTCTGCTCTTCTTAAATAGGATGCTAAAGGAACTGGCTAGAACTTTTCAGAAATTTGACTCTCCCATGCCCACGGAATTGTTCACCAGGAGGCTCACGCTGCACAGCAATGCAAAACATGGGGCTCTATCAGCATCCACAGGTATCACAACTGACAGCTACCATTTTCTAGAATAGACACTAGCATTTCCTTGCTCAACATGCACCAATGGGTCACTAACCCCCATCTCCTTTATTTTTCATGTAGCCTTTATGTAGAATTGTTATGAAAGTTTACCTTTGTGGAAGTCAGTGTAAACAAATTTTGTATGCAAAGGAATTCAAATAGTGTAATCATTGTTATGTAACTTTTCAGCATGTTCCGCAAAATTGTCTTCCCTCCCTCAAATACTGCAGTACTGTTACAGCCCATCAGTGAGATTTCACAAAACAATCACATTTCAGAAATATTATAATCCAATCTCTTCTTGGTGGATAGGAATTCTATCCTGTTTTTCTTTATTTGAAGTTCAGCAGAAAACAGAAAAACCCCCAATTTTGGATTAAAGATAGAACCATATAATCTTACAGTACAAGTTTCTAAACTAGGAGATATAATTGACAAGAATGTGACAACAAAAAACATTTTTGTGCATGGAAGAAAATCTGTTTTGAAGAAGTGAGCTAGCTATCCTGTATCTACCCGTTTTTAAATGACAGGCACACGGTCGGACCCTTCCGGCACTTCCCTTGATCCGTACACTGCAACCAGCGCCGAAGACGTCCCTGTACACCGACAGTACTTCCTATGACAAAACCGAGCTAACGTTTCCTACTGCCAGCGACGAACGCGGCGCACGGCCCGATTTAAAACACCTGCACGTACAAATCCGCACGGGCACAACCGCGCTGCCGCTTTGTCTGGCCCGCACGGGCTGCCCGGGTTTCTCCCCGCCCTTCACGGCCTCAGATGCCCCTGCGCGCCGCCGGCAGCCCCGCTTCCACCCGCGGGAGCAGCGGCGGGCGCTGCGCTGCGCTGCAGGGCGCACCTCCGCACAGACGGGGCGCTCCGCCGCCCGCCCCGGCGGCAGCGCGGAAATTTTAGGCGCCCTGAGGAGGCCCCGCCGGTGAGGGGCGCCAGGGCGGGGACGCGGCCAGCCCGCCAGCCCTCTGCCCCTCGCTCGCCCCCGCGGCCACCCCCCAGCGGCATCGCGCACGGTGCGGGCTCCGGCGGCCGCTGCCAGCCCTCGCCGGCTGCCCAAGGCTGCGGTCCGGCGCCGCCGGGACGGGTCAGGCCGGGCCGCCGCCGCCGCCCACCTCCCCCCACCCCCGCCCCCGCCCGTGGGCTGGCGGCCAAGCCCGCCGCTCCCAGCCTGCACCGCGGCGTGGCGCGCGAAGCGCCGATGACGTCCCAGCGCCACCGCTGGGTAGCAGCGCGGCCGCGTCACCACCTCACGCGACTGAGTCAGCCGCTCGCCGTCGCAACGCCCGGCCATTGGTCGCGGCAGCGGCGCGGCGCGTGGCCCCGCCCCCGCAGCCCGGCGGGCTATAAAAGCGGCGCCGGCGCCCCCTCCGCGCCTTTAGCCCCGGGTGTCTGAGAGGAGAAAGATGCATCGACTCCGCTCACGGGCCTCCACGGGGATTTCTGCCTTCGCCGCCGGTTCGTCCTCCGCCTGCTTTCGCCAATCACCTCCGCTGCCCCGGTCCGGGAAGTCGGCCTCGCAGAGGCGTTGGAGTAAAAAGCGGTCCTGCTCTTCCATCGGCTGATTGTCGCTGATTCCCGGGCGGGGGGGAGCAGAGAGACCGAGACCCGGAGGGGGGCCGCGGGAGCCGAGCCGAGCCGAGCGCCGCTGCGACCATGCCCAAGCCTAAGAAGCGGGGGAGCAACCACCAGCGCGGAGCCGGTGAGCGCGGGCGGGGGCTCGGAGCGGGGGGGGGCTCGGAAGGGGCGGCCTGGCGGGGCGCGGGGTTCGCCCGACGTTTCCCGTGGCCGCCCGAGCCGCCGGGGGGGCGGCCTTCGCCGGCGGGAGAGGCCCTGATCGGCCGGGCCGCCCTGGCCGGCTGCGCCCCGGCTCCCTGCGGGACTAGTGGGAAAGCGGCAGGACGGACAGGCGCGGCCGCGTAGCTCCCCGCTGGCCGGGATGGAGCCGGAGCCGGGCACGGTCTCGGGCCCGGGGGCGCCGCCGGGCTGCCTGGAGCCGGCCTCGAAACCGCCACCTCACGCCGTTTTCGCGCATGCGCCCGGCGGCGCGGGCGGCCCCGGGGAGGCGGCCGTGCCTGGCGCCGCCGGCGGCGAGCAGCGCCCTAAGGGCAGCGGACTGCCCCGCCCGGCGCCGGCCCCGCCGGGGGCCTCCTGGCCGCCGCGGTCGCGGCTGCCGCCCGGCTGGCCCTAGGGCAGCACGGAGAGCCGGGCTGCGGCGGGGGAGGCCGGGCCCGCGAGGTGCTGCGGGCCAGGGGCAGCGTTAAAGGCGCTGGGGCGCGTCCCCGGCACGCACAGCCTCCGGTGTCCGCGCTGCTGCACGCCGCCAGCGGTGGGCCCTTTTGGGGTGGGGGGGCGGCTGCTGCTGTCACTCCGGTGTCTGGTGTGGCTGTATATCAGCGCATTGTGCTCTGAAAGGCTGCAGTATCTTCAAAAAAACCTTTTTAGCCTAAAAGAGGGTATTAGAAAATACACAGTCTTCGTACAGATCCAGAATGTGTGTGGCTGAGGTGCTGATGCCTGGTAGAATGGAGTTTTTGTGGAGTGGTGAGAAATTTCACTTCAGGCTACCATAGCAGAGTCTGCAGAGTGAGCAGAGTCTGTCTCCCCAGTATCAAACGTTCAGAAAGTGACCAATTCACTGGGTCTTTCTGCAGATGCTTTTATTTTAGTTTGTGAAGGGCTGGCAGTCATTCTTGCCACTTCTCCCATTGAATTTCCCTGTATGACATCACTAGAAGCAAGAAGGTGGCCGTGCCAGAGCTCTGAACTTCCAAGTTTCTTGGTCGGTGCATTGGCTAATGTTTGTCCTTTGTAACTGCAGGAAATATCAGTGGTTATGGTCAGTGATATAAGTAGATGGTTTGCAGTGAAGAGCTGCAAAACCTCTGAAGTGTGAATTTAACTTTATTGGAAAGCACTTGGACAGTGATCAACTCAAGGTTGATTCTGCCTAGATAAAAATGCTTTAGAGGGCCTGGGTAGTCAGGAAGCCTGCCTGAAGCTGGCAAGCGCTGTGCACTGCCTTCTTAAATAATTTAGAATCAATTGTACCACAAAAAATAGGTGGAAGAGCAGAATTCCGTATTCTGTAAGTGATATTTGGGAGCTGTTAGAGAAATAACAGTAAAACTATTCTTTTGTTAATCAACTGTAGTAGACGCAAATTAAGGGCTACGATAGGACAGCGGTAGAAATTACAGGGTTATCAGGTCTAACTCCTCCAACTCTTAATGCTGTAACAATAAGATACAGGTATGAAAAGTTGTAGAGATGAGCACTGGTGAAAATAATACTGCTTTCTTCAAAAACACTGAAATTACTGAACTGAGGCCGCCTTGATCCTGAGAGGGAAAACTTTTTTCCCCTATTGAAGCATTTGATGTTCTGGCTTGTCTTCGTAATTCAGTATTAAAATGAGGTTGGACATTCCTGCTGCTGCACATGCTACACTTAATCCCGTAAATCCTGCATTGAACTGGGTAATGTATGTTTGCCTAAATGTATAGCTTATCCTGGCTTCAAGTCCCTCAAAATTGAAAAATAAAGATTGTATGGCAATTTTTTAAGGTAGCTCGTCCTAACAGTTAAGATAGAGCTATTTTTAAAGCACAGTCACAGGAAATGGCATTAACTTGAAGTTGATTTAGAAGGATCCAAAGTCTAGAGTTAGGAATTCTACCAATACTTTGAAAACTAGGTGCGCTCTTCCCCACTATTCACAAATGATCTTCCAGAATAGAGACAACTAAGTCTTCAGAACAAGTGGGAGTAAAGGAGCTAGCAGAGTCAGGAAATGTGCTTTCTGGGTCTGGGAGAGTGAATCTGTTGGGAAGGTTAAATTCTACTTTTGGTGTTCTTCCTTTTGCATATGAAAAATGACCAAACTATTGTATTCATCTTTCCTTAAGGTGGTCAGCCCAGAAATGTGCAGCCTTTTAGTGATGAAGATGCTTCAATTGAAACTATGAGCCACTGCAGTGGCTTCAGTGATCCTGCTAGCTTCACTGAGGATGGTACAGTCTTCCATTAATATCTATTAATCTTTCTGAAAACATAAAACCTAAGCTGACTTAAACTCTTTAAGTACTAGACTGTAAGTAGCAGTAGCAAAATAATGACATTCTGTTAAACACTGTATGATTGTTAATCTAGTGGCTATTGTTTTGTTTGGTAAGACTATACTCTAGGTTTCATGAGCCTCTCATGAAACTATTAGTCTTCTTTCTATTAGAATTATACAATGCTAACCTTTGGAGACAATAAGAATGTTAAAGTGCATTATAAGACATTGATTTTCATAACACATAGTTGAGGTTGTAAGAACTGCAAAAGAGTTTGGGATGGAAAGAGTCACATTTGCCTTTTTTGAACTAGATTTGTGCTTTGTCTCCACTACCATCTTTGCAACCTGGGCTGCTCTAATGTCAGTTTGTTGGGAGGAGGGGACCTGAAGGCCTGCTACAGGGGGACAAGGCAGGGAGCCTTCCTTATGAATACTTGCCACTCTTAACTGAGCTGCTGTTGCAGAGGCATCTGAAGTGATGCCAGATGGGACAGGCTGCCTAGACAGTACGCACTGCATCAGCAGTGAACACCCTGCTGTACTCCAGGGGTAGGTGTAGTAGACTGTATGAAAATGTGTGGCTGACAGGATTGGCTGATGGGTGTCAGTTGTAGCAAATTTATATAAGACCTGATTAGCTCCCTCATTCATTCTTGGCACACGTAAGAAGCAAGTATAGAAACAGCACAGATGTATTAATAGATCAATTTTTATAAAAGTATTTTAAGGGGCAGTTTGATGTAATGGGCTTAACACCATTCTGTTGCTGTAATACTGAACAATTCTGTAGCTGTTGTCTACATTAAACTTTCTTGTTAGTATTAAAAACGTTAAGTGTTGAACACTACTGTGTCTGCTAATAAAATGCATATCAGTAGGACTAAATTATTTCCTCTGGATTAGGGCCTGAAGTTGATGAAGAAGCCACTCAAGAAGACTTAGAATACAAATTGAAGGGATTTATTGATCTTACATTGGACAAGAGGTATAGTATGCTTTGAATAAATGCACTCATACATTGTTTTCCGTCTTCCTCTGATATAATAAGGGAAATATGCATCAAACATTTTTTATATGCTTACTGAAATTACAATTGTTTCATGCTGGGGAGAACTTGCTTTTCTTCTGGATCTGAAAATACCTTTCTCCCTCCACCAAGTTTTCGTATAAGTGAGAGTCAGACTTTCCTTTCTTAATAGTTTAAGTAGAGTGACTTCATTTCCAGCTTGGTGTACTACTGTGAACTCTATCTCCAACCTAAGTTTCTCTGTCCTTGAGGAAGGAGGCAATTCATAGCATTTCTATGGTGCTGCTGTGGGTTCTGTCTGCTGTGTGGCTGCTGTCTGTGCTCTTCTATTGGGCACAGACAAATATAAACTACCATAAAAACAAAGGCTGAGCTTTAACTCATGTGTGCTGATTTCAGGTCTTCCTTCTCTCTTCTAACAGTGCAAAGACAAGACAAGCAGCTCTTGAAAGTCTGAAAAGTGCTTTTTCTTCTAAAATACTATATGAATTTATCATGGAAAGGAGAATGACACTAACTGATAGCATTGAACGCTGCATAAAGAAAGGTAATTAACATGCTTGCTATCAGAAAGCAATAATCCCCATGAAATAGCTGATTGTTTAAAAGGAATTAAGACTGTGAGGCTTCTCTAGTACTTTATAGAGTGCTTAATTTAGTTATGTTAACAACATTCCTTTTTAAAATTTAGATGTTATATTTTAACTGACCTAGAATATTAACTGAAATTACCTTCTGACTGTTGGTTTCTGAATTTCCACTTGCAAGTTTTCAGACTAATTATCTTTAAAGGAAGGAAGCAATGCACAAGATGATTACTCATCATAGCATGTTAATCTCTAGGTAAGAGCGACGAACAGTGTGCAGCTGCCGGACTGGCATGTCTTCTGTGTGTGCAGATGGGGTCAGGAATTGAAAGTGAAGAGATTTTTAAGACCCTTGGTCCAGTTCTGAAGAAGATTGTCTGTGATGGAACAGCCAGTATCCAAGCCAGACAGGCTGTAAGTATAAAATGTTTATTTGCCAGGCAGGGAGAAAGGGCAGTTTTTGACCAGCTCACTGTTCTGTAGTCCAGAACTAAAGGTTACTACACTAGTGTAAACTCATAATGTTGACATATGCTCTGAATGATGCATAGCAGTTTTCACTGGCTTAAAAAGTTCCACCTAAAGGTTGAACATAATTCTCTTCTTCAACCTAGAAGCTTCCTTAAAGAGCTGTTACATCTAGTACTTTGTGTCTTAACTCACTATGTTGCAGTCTCCTTACTGCAGTTCTGAGGGCTGATGTTGAAGTCCTATAGAAAAAAATAAAAAGTTTTCTCACTGACTGATGTATCCTTCCTGTATTAATTTTAACTTCTTTAACAGCAGGGGAATGTTAGTTATGCAAATATATTTATATATGATAAAATTGCATATAGCAGATACAGAACTACGTATTTGATACTTTCGTACTACCAAAAGTATTTTAAGTTTTTTCAACCAGTCATCTCATCTATACATCAGCGGTATACTTGAGATTGACTGAAGACAGTCTTGCCAAGAGTTTGGGGTTTTTTTCTAAACTTCAGTTTATCATTGCATAGCTGGCTACTTCTATTGTACTCAAGCTGTATTACAATAGATCCTGTGAGCTGGAAGAGGAGGTAGTATTAGTTCAACAGCAGTTGTTTCTACAAAGAAACAAAAGCTATTAAAGCTTGTCCTGTTTAAGTCTAGTTTTGAGTCCTGTGTGGTTAGTGCAAGCATCTTTCAAACAATTTTTTCCCTTACTCTTTGTAAGAGGAGACTCAGCAGAATATGGGGGATAGGGAAGAGATGTGTAGGACCTTGCAGTAGAAGTTGGAAAGTGCCAAGAAAGGCTCTTGAAGTCCAGTGTTTCCGTGCCATTTAATTGTAATAGTGGGCAGAGAGGGGAAAATATTTCCCACAGCTGTGAATAAATATCATATGTCCATTACTGTATATCAGCATAATTTCTGCTAGTGAGTCCTAGTGGGATTTAAAATAATAGGGTGAAAGGAGTGCTATATGTAGCTTTTTAGAGGGGCTTTGTAAGCTATATTAAATGATACAGCATGAAAAGTGAAGGCTTGTGAGTAGCATATGTTGTAAAATCATCCTGAGAGTAGAGGGGAACTGAGAGCTAACTGTTACAAAGCAGCTGAATTAAACAGTGTTGAAGACTTCTCCTCTGCTAAAGTCTTAATCTCAAGTTTCCATTACTCCAGTGTTGAATTTCAGAGGTCAAAGTTTGAACGTTTTGTCAACAGTAACATTAATGTCAAATACTGACACTTTTTTCTTTTGCATCTAGTGTGCAACCTGCTTAGGGATTTGCTGTTTCATTGTCACTGATGACATTACGGTGAGGATAAATAATATTTTTTTAAATATAAATTGACAATATGAAAATGTGTGAATCTTAAGCCACTTCCATGATCTTTTTTCCCCTGTTCAGGAACTGTACTCTACTATGGAATGCCTGGAAAACATCTTCACAAAGGCCTATCCGCGAGATAGAGACACTAATGGTGTATCGAGTACCCATAATACTGTGCTTCACATCAGTGCTCTCTTAGCATGGACACTGTTGTTGACCATTTGTCCAATGAATGAAGTGAAGAAGAAAATTGAAACGTGAGTATCTTTCTTGGAAAACAAAATTTGTAATGACTGGTTTTATATGTAATGAAGCAGTGTCAACAAAATTTACATCATAATGAAATGTGACTTACTCCTTAGGCACTTGCATAAACTTCCAAGTCTGCTGTCTTGTGATGATCTCAACATGAGAATAGCTGCTGGAGAAACACTAGCCCTTCTGTTTGAACTGGCACGCGAAACAGATGCTGTAAGTTGATGTCAGCAGCTAAATTTTCTTGCATTGGGATGACGACAAGAGAAATTATTTAACCTGAGATGTATAGCACCCCAGATCTCAACAAGTGGCAGATAATTCACTGGGTTATGTTCTTTGTAGTGACTCTGCCCCAATCTAAGTGGGTCTAGCAATGATTCACAGCAATTTAGCTATCATTATTACACTAATTTCCATATTGCAAAACAGGGCCAATATAACAAAACACATCAAATGGTACTGAATAGCAACTAGAAATGTAGTGTGCAAGCTTTAAAATCTAAATCCAACACTAGCTTTAAAAAAAAAAAAATCCCTAGAGATTCCAGGATAAAACAGTATTGTTTACTGTAGTGGGAACACTCATTAGATACTTATGCAGACAAGTTCCAGTAATTCACAGCCTGCACAATTCTGCTCTCACAGCTAAAAAAATCTATCCTTCAGTAGAAACCATATTGACTTTTAGTATTGTTTTTTTAGTATCCTTATTTAGGTACCTTGAGAAGAATAACTAGTATTGCATGTGATGGTTTCACAGCATTTGTGACTATTTTAGTCAGGTGGGGACTAGTCAGTCAATTTAAGGGGGGAGATTTTGAAAGGATTTGCATAAATTTTGCACAGGTACCAGTATTGTTACATTTGGTGAGACTTCTTGGGGTTTGCTTTTGAGTTGGATTAGGTGCAAGCTTCTCTGTATTACCTCATACACAGCTAAACTTGCCTTTACATTCTTCAATATGCCTTATTAATTTCTGAACTGTTTTTTTGACAGCACTGAAGGAAATGGTCTCTATTTACCCATGGCACAGTCTGGGAGAGTTGCCTGAAGGGCTCCTAGCTCGATCAAGGCTGCTGTGCTTTGCCAGGACACTGTCCAAAGTGAAAAGATAACTCCAATTGAGTTAGGATACACAACACACTAACACTGCATAATCTGAAACAATATGCTGAGACTTCTATGTAATTGCACACAGTAGGGATTTGAGTCTCTTGGCTATGGAAGCCAACTTTGAAAGAAAAAAAAAATTTAAAAAGAGACTTGAACTTGATCCTTTATTTGGTCAAACTGACTGCAACTAACTAAAATCTTATAGTGCATTAACGAATGAGACTATATTAACTAAAAACTTCTTCTGTTCCATTGAGGAAATGCCCCTTTAATCATTACAAATGATTCTCTTTGGATCCTTAATAATTAGCGCAGATTAAAAATGCTTACTGTGTTTTGCATTTGACAAGTTTCTTTCAGAAAGCATGAGGTAAACTCAGCCTAGTCAGTTAACATGACAAAACATTCAAATTAAAAAGAAAAAACAAACCACAAAACCTTGTTTTTACATAAGGTTACATACATCTTACTAATCCAGGTAAACTACTGCTGAATTAGTAAAGGGAGGGGAGAAAATATTTCCTGCTAAACAATTATGCATTAAAGTTTACTTGGTGTGTTTTGTTAAGCATTTTTTCTAAAACTGTTTTCTAATTTTCCACCCCATACAAGACTTAGGACTAAATATTCTGTGTGCTATCAGTCTAGTGGTGTCTCACGATCCGTCTCCAGCAGCCTGAATTCTGTGCAAATAACCTGAAAGTGCCCTCAGCTTGTCGGCAGGAGTGGCAGCCAGGTTCATCAGATCAGTTAGGCAGTTTGAGTCCCAAGGAATTATGGAGCAGAACAGATTGACAGGTATATACACACACTGAAGGAGCTGTACTGTTTCATGTGGCTCTGGCTACCAGAATAGTGTTTGATAATGTCCTACTCGAGTAAACTTGGATGCTGTGACTTTGTTCTTACTGGCTTAAACGTTGCAAATGGAACTACAGGAAGTTAGTGCCATTTCTGTGTCCTTAAATAACAACAGGTTGTAGAGCTCTACCTGCCCAGAATTTGGAGAGATCCATTTTCCTGTTTGCAGGGAAAGACGTTAAGGCCAGAAACTAAAAGAAAAAAATTTTTTTTTTGGACTAGGATTTCTTTTATGAAGACATGGAACTTCTAATAGAGAAACTAAGAGCTCTGGCTACTGATGGAAACAAGCACCGTGCCAAAGTAGATAAAAGAAAGCAGCGATCTGTCTTCAGAGATGTTCTACGAGCTGTTGAGGTGATTCTTTTGTCTTACTTTGAATGTCTGGATTGTAACTATGTAGTGTACAATTTAATGAAAATGGTTTTATTATTAAATAGAATTACTGTTTCAGTGAAAGCAACAGGAAAAACTCATTAAAATGAGACTTCAAATTCTGATCACTTACACAAAATAAAACTGCTTTTTTAGGAATGTAGAACAAAGAAAGTAAAACTTTGTTTATTTTGCTCCAAACTTGACTTCCATATATCCGTGAAGAGTATTCTTTTCTTTAAAGAAGGCTAAACATTGCACTGTAAATAATAAATTCTTTTTATTTTATACCAGGAGCAGATTTTTTTCATAGAAAACTTTGTAGGACATCCAAATTAGTGTCCTGAATTCTGTGAAAAGGCTTATTGTAAAATCTCTTATTGAACTGCTGTGCATAGTAAAACAAAAAGCAACTCAGCAGTAAAATACATTTCCAAATGGCACCTCTGTGAGGGGCCGAAGAAGTGTGTGTGTAGAGGGGGGAGTTGTTGCCCTAATTGTTGTGCTGTAATGTTCTGGTTTTCCATATCCAGATTAAGAGAACAATACACAAAGCAGGACTCTCAAAATACTTGGTTAGTGACATAACTTCTGAGTAAAGCCTCTAAGACAAATGTCAAACTTTTATCACTTTAATGGATTATTTGTTATCTTACACCTCTCAAACTAGATGTTTTTACTTGTCAGATAATTACTTTTTACATTGCTGTATGGGTAAGACCAACTAAATACTAGTTGACGTTCAGAACAGTTAAACATCTCGGAAGCGAAGGAGAAGGCTTTGAAGTGATTTGAAGTCACCTTTGAGATTCTGCCTGTAGAAGAATCTGAGTCACTTATTAGCACTTGTTACATTCCATTGTCACAAATGTAGCTTGCTGCACTTCAAAGGTGGGGACTAAATGAGGCTTACAAACTGACTTAAAGGTGACTCCTGCATGCAGAACTGGTTTTTCTGGAGATAGGTCCAATTCTTAAAGTCATTTTAAAGATGAAAGTTAAGCGTTCTCTTTCAAATGCTTTCTGACTTGAAGAATGTCAGCTTCAAGTCTTACATGAGATTTAACCTGAGGTGTGCATCAGTTTATGAAAAATACAATCATTAGTATATTCATATTATTTGGAAGGTTTTGGTGTGCCAAATTTATTAATGAAAATAAAGTTCATTGAGATACATACAATGCCTAATACAAAAGACTGTTTAAATTAAAATTATATATGCTGTTTCCTTTAATTTTGGATAGGAGCGTGACTTTCCTACAGAGATGGTTAAGTTTGGACCTGAGCGCATGTATATTGACTGCTGGGTTAAAAAACAAACTTATGATACCTTCAAGGAGATTCTCGGGTCGGGGATGCAATATCATTTGCAGGTGAGCTGCTGTTTACGTGCTCAGACTGTTGTTTCCTGTTTGGCTTCTTTGTAGTAATTCAGTCTGAATTACAAAATCATTACTAGAACTTGGTGAAATGATGGGCTTTGCATTAGAGGTGTTGAAAGACAGCACTTACAAAATGAACTACCGTGAGCTAGAACTGTCTGGGTGAGCTGCTTCTGAGTTGTAGCCTGGGTGTGCTGGGTTAGCAATTAGAAGACTTCTACAAGAAGTAAGAGATTCAAGCTGAATATCTTCTTAGCTTCAGGGTTTTTCCTGAATCCTTATGCTCTCTTTCAGCAGAGTGGTGTAGTCATCTGGCTGCTATAAAGCTGCATGCCTCCACCCTTCCTGTTCAAGCCTGTAAAAAGGAATGCAAAGATTTAGTCAAAAAATAATGAACACAACTTGCAGCCCAATGATGACAGCATTGCAGAAGGGAAGGGATAAGTCCTTATCTCTGTTCTAGGAACTGCTTGTTCACTAGTCATCTGTTTAGATATGTAGCAGAAGCAGGAACTGTAGCTTAGGAGTATACACTCCCAAATTGCTATGATAATCATGGGGTTAAGATCTTCAGTCCAGTGTCAATTGCATTTCTGCATGACTGAGGGAGCTCAGGCATGTAGCAGCTTTTTTAGATTTTTCAAATACTACTTTTACAGCCAGATATTTTAAAATTGGTATGTTGTGAAACCATACAGATCTGTGTCCAGCTGCCCAGTCTTGTTAGAGGATGTAACAGAACAGTGTCTAATTTGCTGGGACAAAAACAACAACAAAAAATCACTGGGGGAGGAGCTGTCTGTCTTCTCAAGAGGGCAGTTTTAGTTCTTAGCCTTATTCTGATTAAAGGAAGAAGTGTTCCTTGGCTTAATTGCAAAAGATACTAAGATTTGTGTCAAATTGCTGCTATTTCTACTGGTATACTTGATATTTTAACAGTAGTCATCTTTGGAGACTTGATAATCAGAGGAGAAACTGATAATTTGATTTGTCTCTTGTTCAGTCAAATGACTTCCTTCGGAATGTGTTTGAGCTTGGTCCACCAGTAATGCTGGATGCTGCAACTCTTAAAACAATGAAGATATCCCGTTTTGAAAGGGTATGTTATTGCACCTTAATGTATTTTCTTTATTTCATAAGCTAATATATTTCTCCTGAATTAAATGGTATTCCAAACATGCACTTTAGAAGCTGTCATCTTTAAACTTGTCACTTTAGTTCTAATGGTGCCCCATATTGTCCTGAATGAAACCAAACCTTGCCCGTATGCGTCTTTGAGTTCTTATTTTAGATTTTCCACTGGGCACGTGTCTGCTACTGCTTTTCTCCCAAGGGGGTCTGAAGGTTGACTTGGTTGATGATTGGTACTGGATTCATGCTCCATGCACGTGAAACTCAGGCTCTTATGAGAGTTGTACATTTTTGGGTGGGGACCTGCAGGAAACCATAGAAACTGAGTCTTTTTATAAAGACAGTATCTTGAACTCTCCAGTGTGAAACGGACACTAGGATGACTGTTTTGTTGGTTGTGAATGTACTCATCATGTGTACGAACAATTTGTGGAATGGTGCTAAAATCCAGGGGGAAAAACTTAATCTACATTGTGTCTGTATAATGTTCAAGACTGACTGGCTTCCAGAGTTGCTCCTAGCTTAGCCTTTCTTATACAGTCCAAGTTTCTTTTAAATGTATATATATTAAAATGAATCACCCTTTGGTGCAAAGTTGTTATACTATAAATTTCAGAAGGCCTACCAATTTACTTCAGAGATTAACAAAAAGATATTTTCAGCTGTTTCTTAACATAAAAAAAAAATCTGTAAAGGACATAAGCCTTTTGAACATCTGTGATTAATTTTTCCTTTTATTTTGTAGCACTTGTACAACTCTGCAGCATTCAAGGCTCGGACAAAGGCTAGAAGTAAATGTCGTGATAAAAGAGCAGACGTGGGGGAATTTTTCTAGATCTCCTTTTCCATGGGGTTCAATTTTCATAATTAAAATAGATTTGTAACCTTTAAATGAATTTTTTAATTTCTGTAGTCACAGTTTGCACTTGCGCACAGGTATGTTGTATAAAGTCTGTAAATATAATGCATGTTGTTGCTTAGTTGCATATACACTGTATATAGATTGATGTAAGATTGGGTGCAGGGATACATTATAACGTTTGCATTAGATGCAACTTACTCCAAAGGTTGAATATATTGTAACTGAACTGTTAAATGGGGTGGATAACTGTAGTCAAATGCTGTGTGTCAGATTGGATTCCTGACTTTATATAAAGGTAAATTAAATGAATTCGTTGACCAAGAGTTTTGGTAAGAATGTGCTAATATGAAAAGATGAACTTGTTCATGTGAAGTTACTTTAACTTTTTAAACTCTTCAGGGGCAGAAATTTCTGCGTAGTTATGACTTTATCCTGAAGGGGACTATAAAGTTCAATTACCTTCGCTTACAGTGAAGTAGTGAATGACAAATACTTGCCTCAATGTAAAAATAAAACCAAGATTCTCATGTTCTGAAATTGGATGTTTAATTTTTGGAATAAAGATGTTTCTCACTGCTTGCTTTCTGTGTAAAAGTGATTACTACATGAATGAAAAGCTGGAACACTAGCAAAACCTAAAGGTTGAAGCAGATGGGTTTATTTGCCCATTCAGACATGTGGTTGGCTTAGTCTCCATGCTTTAGTAGGTGCTACATGAAACTGCCTTGCTGTGTTTAGAAGGTGTATCTTATTTACATATGGTCTGCACAACAGCCTACTGTTAAGCTGTCATCACTTTTGTAATGGTCAAATGTTTTCTAGTTCTGGTACTGCAAAACACCTCGTCCCTTACCTTACAGGAGCCATTCCAGCTGCCCTGTTTTCATCATGTTGAGAACTACTCCTCTACCCTTGGTTTCTGGCTCTAGAGGATTGAAATGTGCCAGTAACTGAGAACTGTTTTTCTTAGGGATGATGGGGGATTTATGTAATAAAGACACTAAAACCTAGATAGCTGGAGCTTCTGAACCAGAAGATCTATAAATGAAAGTGCTAGTTAGAGTAAACATTCTTAAAAACTGCAGGTCAAGTTATCAGCAGAGGAAGTAAACCTTACACCCCAAACACCCCACCCTACACCCTGAAAACTGCTGTTTGCTCTGATAAGGGAAAGTTTGGTTTGGGTTTTTTTTTTGGTTTCAGATTATAGCAGACCCTATTCCAGAAAATCCATACATGCTAATTAGTTATACCTTCTAACTTTTTTTTTTCCCCCTCAAATAATGCATTATGTAAGAACTTGTTTGGCTTATGAAACTGATTACTTAGATGACAACAAGGACTTCAACTGAAATCTGTGCTCTTAACTGACATTTGTTGTCAGTGTTTGTCTTGCAAGTGGAGAAAAACTTCTGATCCTTGAACTAGCTGAAGCTGCCTGCGTTTGCCCAGCCCAAGATGTTGCCCTCTTTGGCCTAAACTGTTGCCACAAGCCTGCTGGTGTCTCCCACGGCTTCTGGGTAGTTGCCTTTGGCATGCTTTGCTAATGTAATGTAGCACTTCTGATAGCTTCATGTCCTGCCAGTATTTTGCGAAGTTGCTTTCCTCAGTGCCTCCTGGCAGGTGGCCAAGCATGTGGTTGCCTCTTCCCCCATTACACGATAGCTGCCAACCACAGAGACCAGGATGGCTTCCAAGGCTGTTTGAGGGGAGACAGGCTGTTTTGCTGCCCTACAGAGATCTGATGGGTTTGCAGACCTTTTCAAGCTTAGAACTGGAGAGGCCTAGGTCCTTCTCTTCCAATTAGGATGTTGTCAGGAATCTTTCAGGGATGGAGGTGAGATTTTTTTTCTGCCTTGCAGATCCCTGTTTGGAGGGAGGACTTCTAGGAGACCCCTGCAGAAAGGGAGCAAGCTTGTTATGTCTGCGTCACTGGCCCAGCTACTCGGACTGGGCAGCAGCAAAGCTTGTCAGCTTGGGGTGGGAAACTATGAGTCAGAATATGTATCCTCTCTGTTGTTCCCTGAAATAAAAATAATATGATTTATTGTCAGTTTGAAGGGGTTCAAAATTTCAGATATATAGAATGGCTTCAGAAAGGATTTGTTGTTTTGAGCCATGGTCCCTTCGGGTAAGCGTCAGCTGCCTGTCATTACAGGGTGCTGTAACATTACGTTCTGCAACGTCATCAAGAAAAACTAGTGATTGAACGAACTCTGAGAAGGAACAATTACCAATACTCACAGACAGTTAATCAGAATTTATTTTTTAAACAACTAAGGATGCTGGACAAATTAGTCCATCCCATAATACTGTCCCACTTGAATTTGCAAGGTGTGTGGGAGGAGGAAAATACCCTGTTTTTTCTACTCTATGCCTTTAAAGTACTCATGACTGCAAGACTGTAGGTATGACTCTTCTGCATAGCAAACTGGTTACTCATAGCTACAGTGTTGTAGATATGACTCTACTGCTTAGCAAGAGTTTTAAAAAGGCATCATACATAAACCAAAAGGTTAGTGAAATATTGATCATCAGTAACAAACCTCATTCTCCATGATAGGATATTACATAATTATTCCAATATAATAAAAAAGACCTGTGTATGTGCTGATTTCTTTTTAAACAGATCAATATTGTGAAGTCAGTATACTTAGCCAAGATGAACTCTAAATATAGATTGAAAAGGACAGTCTGTTTCATAGCTGCCTTCATGGGTCCTGCAGGGGTTGACAAGTTCCTATGGGTCTAAAAGTAGAGAGAGGAGTTTTCTTTGGGTGATTTTCACCGGCTGATTTCTTCCATACTGGCACATTACCTGAACGTGGTTATGTTGTAAGTAGTGTTTAATTCTCCTGGTTTTTATTTCCTTTTAGACTTGATTGTTTTCCTTTTTTCTGTGAAGAATTTTCAGTGTGTCCTCACACTAAGTTCTAATTTTACCACAACAACTTACGGAGAAATTTAAAAGCCGCATGGGGAAAAAAGTCTTTAAGCAAGGTTAAAGTACAAGATAGAGTGACTCCAAAAACCCCAATGTTTAGTTTAGTTTGTTGGGAAAATAATCAATACTTCTGGCCAGTGACACTGATGTCTGTATCCTCTCTCCTTTGTTTGGCATGTCAATGGAATCAAACAAAAGTAATATAGACATTGTTGAATTAATAATGGTTATCTTCACTGCAGTTACATGCACAGTGAGGAAATCAGTTTTAAATAATTAATAATGAATGCAGAAACCTATAATTCATAATATTAATGAATCAAAGGTACTTACATTTATTACAGCTCAAGTTGTTAAGAAGAGTCTTCCCTGAAGTTGCAGGGAGGTACTAATCAAAATACCCAAGAGAAACAACTGCTCTTTGGAGGCTAAAAATAACCAAAAGCTTCTGTGCATGAGGTGGTAACTTTTAGCACACCGTTGTTGAAACGCAGAGCTCCGTAACGATTGCAGTTGGCCACGGATGTGCTTGCGGGGAGACTGCAGAGCCAGCGCTGGTGGGGACGTCGCTAGCAGACCGTGGTGCCTGGCACCACGCGACATTCTGGGGGAAGGAAAGTGGATGTAGCCATCTGTCCTGAAATTACTGCTGCACACCTAAAAATCATATGCTAGGTAAGGGTAACCACTACTATGCTGGCTTTTCTACCTTATCTTTGTATTTTGTAGCAACAATTCTGAACAGAGAAGAAATAAGCTGTAATATACTATTAAATAGAAATATAAAAGTATACATGTAGGCCTGCCAATCCCCAATATCAGAATGAGCTCCATTGTCAGGAGTGATTGAAGCATTTAGTCTTCAGAGTTATTGAGGCTCAGTGAGTGTTTATGTGGCTGTGTGCTCAGATTTGGGCGAATTATGACAATCATCTTCTGCATCTGGTTTGATGAGGGAAAGAGTGGGTCATTCCTGTAAATACTCAGGGCTATATTCCTCAAACTTTAGGTTTTTAATGTAAGAGCTAGGTTAGGAACCCGGTCATACTACGTTCTCTATTGTTTGGAGAGGGAGAGAGGGCTCAGAGGCATGTCAGGAGAGCAATTCAACCCATCTAGGATTCAGAAATCACCCTTAGTGCTTAACACTCTCCATCAACACGAGGTTTGCATCCCATGAAGTACCGAGTTATGTTTGGCAGGTAAAATTTGACTTGAGAGCTTTGATAAAATACTAAATGGGGAAGACGTATTTGACTCCAAGTCTAAACTAATCTCTGTGAGCTCCCCCCTTATATTCACTAGCAAGGGAAAGATACATTTAGGCTGCGATTGTAAGGTCAAAAAGACATATCTTAGAATAAGAGGAATGTTACCTGGAGGTACATATTTTTCTCCAATAACTGCAGTGGGAGTTTTCCGCGACCAGTGTAGTCTAAGATGCCTAGTTAGAGCATTTGCATCTCCTTATGGCTAGAACTGTAGTTTGTTTCTAGAAGACATTTTTGGAGTCAGGGTAGCACAAAGAAAAACAAAAGACTGTTAAGGAATAATGTGCAATTCATAGAGAAGCCTGCTTAGGTATTGCTTCTTTTCTATATATAATCTTCCGTATAACTGTATTTATATAAATAATCGTTCAGTGAGCTCATGCACCCAGACTCTGCAGAGAAGCTGTTTTTGCTGACTGGGCCCCATCCAGTGCTTTTTTTAAAGCAAGGAGTATTAGTCTGAAGAAAAGGCTTTGCCATCAGGCTTTAATTTGTCCAAAACTAGCATCTATGTGGAATAGAACCACATTAGAAGACTATTTTTTTCTCCATTTTTCACAAATAATAACTTCACAGTGATATTCTAAGGTATATAAGCAGACCCATATTCTTGCTGCTTATCTCCTACATCCGTACCTATTTTGTCTGTCTTATCTCGGAATTATTTGATGCTGAAAGTAGAGGATCTGAGTGATATCCTTCCTGGGGGTATTAGTGAAGGTTTGGCTTTCACTGTGGTCAGGATATCACCCGTCATCTTACCAAGTACCCACCAAACCAAAATTGTTATACAACTAAATAACTAACGTTCAAATCAATGCTGGAGCCAAATAGATTCTTCTCTTTCTCTCTTTCTCCACACACACACAGATACATATATGTGTATGTATGTCTAAGTATACACATGTGCACAAACACAATGTAGAAATGAAATCTCGTACTCATCAAAGATCTCCAAGAATAAATGAGTGCTGAGCTGGTCCTTCAAATCTCTTTATTTTAAGGGTTCTTAAGACTGCTCAGCATTTCCTTAGAACAGGACACCACCTGTTACCAGTTATTTCATGTATCTGTGTTTTAATTTACCTTTTAAATTATTATTTCTTTTAGATACAATGGAGAGGCCTTGCTTGGAAATTAACCTGCCTGATACTCATGAAGAAGGAAAACTTTATGTAGTTGATTCCTTAAACAACCTAAACAAACTAAATGTTTGTCCAGATGGATCCCAACATGCGCTAGGTACGTATGATAGATGATGCTTTGTGGTCTTCTATAGATACAATAGGCCATCAAAAAAGAGTTATGTATGACATTTGAAAAGACTGACCACATTGTGTTGCACTGATGTCAACAGCCCAGTAGGCCAAAATGTATGTGTCAAGCTCTGTACTGAAAAATATAAGAAAAAGATTGAAAATGGCATAATTTAGATGGATCAGATTAATGGTTTAGCTGCTCCTGCTGAGTATTTCAGTTACTAGGTTCTTGAAAATCCTTGTGTTTGGCGAGGCATTCACTGTCAAGCCTGAACTTCCCTTTCCACTGGGATCCATGAGGTGATCTCTTGCAGGATAATTTCTCTAGTAATGCTCAATATACACCTACTACATAAATAGCATCATAACTCTTCACAAGCACTAAAATCCACACGTGGCAATAGAAACACCAGAGAATTTCTGTTCATTCTTTTAAGACACATTTCCTAAGGACTCAAACCAGTTATCTGAAATATCCCATAAGACTTTTAAGCATTTTAATTTGCAGACTCTCTTTACTTACAGTTTCAGATATGGGCTCTCACACTTCTACTGGTTTTATAAAGCTTTTATCTTTGATTTGCTCATGGTAACAAGAATATTTTCACCCAGTGGTAGCTACAATATACTTGAGTTCTTTGTGACCTGAAAACATCTTAAAACCTGGAGTTCTTCAGCAGCATTCCACATGACAATATTCGAATCTGCTTTTATTTCCCTTACTATAATGGCAAATTTGACTGAAGAAAAGCTATAGAACAGCTATGTTAAATGAGTTCCAAATGCCCATAACTTAAACACGCTCTAGTTATAGGACTTAAATGCCTTTCCATTACTTCTGTTTCTGAGTCCTCTAACTTTTCCTAATGCAACTAACTAGAGTGGTGCTGGTTCCTAGATTCAAGACAAAGATGTTAGACATAAGCTACTTAATTTTCATATGTAGCTTATCTTGATATTGTCACTTCTACAAGTACAAAATGAGACAATGGGATAAATTGGGTTTAATGTCAAAGAAACTCTTTGCAGTGTGGCTGTCTTGCTTTCTTTTGTAATTTTTATGGGACAGTATTGTTTACTTTCCAGGTAGATATACAGGGTTATTTGGAATCATATATGGTTCTGTAGAATAATCGCATGCATGCTCCTCCCTGCATTTCAGCAGTAAATAAAGGTAGCCTAATATGTATTTTATGCATCAATTTGTAAAGTGCTTTGGCTCCTTCTAGGGTTATTCTTTTTAATATAATTTTTTTTTTTTTAAACTTGGAGATTCTGTAGATATCTTATCCCATCAGTTAAACACATAAAATGAATTTTTCACAGTCCTTAGCTGCCTTATTCAGCAGCATAAAATTCTGGTTCTCTTGCCAGAAAATCAGAGAGATCTGTGGAGTATTTTCAATTTCTGATAAATACTAAAATCTTGTGAATGATCTATTAGTAGTATAGCAGATGCCCAATTTGGCTTAAAAACGATCTTTCAAGAGTGTTGCAGTACACAGCAATCCTTTTGTTCAATAGCTTAACATGAGCTGGCATAATCAAACACACTAGCAACCACGTTAAAAGCTATTTAAAATGTATCTACCTTTTGATTGCTTTGGTAGCATCCATGCAGCAATTTCTTTATGTTTCAGATGATAAAATGGTCCCACTGTTTGCAGTTTGGCAAGAATCTGTGTTCACTGATTCCTCACAACACTGCAGTCTGGCATGTTCAGCCAGCTGAAATAGTGAGAAGCATTCATTAGGCAGAGCAAGCACAGACCACTTTTGAGACCTCTATTGATAGCTTAGTATGCTTGAGAGACAGCAGTAGCAGGCCCTCCCCATCCTTATTATTCTGATTAGAAAGCAATATTGGCGCAGGCACTTAGTATATGATGCATTTGCTATGAATGCTAAGGGAATAAAAATAAAATCCCAAACCCCAAATATTAAAAGGTTTCAGCTTACCTGCAGGCAGGAGCGTGTAAATGCAATAAAGAAAAGCAGAGATATTCCCAGAGATCTCCCACTAGCTCAGTGAATTGCTCAGCCCCAGGATGGTTCGTTATTACAGTGCTGTAATGGCATATGCAGCCTTCCCTCAGCTTTATCACTACAGGCTCAGTTGCAAAGACCTCAGAGATTTCTACTAGCTAAAACAAGAACACGATCTAGAAATATATTTTTGACAGATGCACATGCTAGTCTCCCTTTCAGAATGGCAAGACAGCAATTATAGGAGGAGAAATTACGGTAATTTGCATGTAATTTTAGCATGTCTGAGACTGACACCAAAATGAAATTATATTAGCTCCCTGCTCCCCCCAAAACATAAAATAAAACCAAACATTAGTAGGTAGTTAAAGTAGTATGCAAACTTGGGATTAAACAAATCTGGCTCAAGTATAATTTTTTTTTTTTATATATTCACATGAATTTCCTCATGGTGTTCACTTGACTTTACCTGTTACCTTTAGGGCATATTGCCACCTCTCATTTGATTGCAACTGTTTCTATGAGAGAAACTACTGACTTTTCCCTTTATGCAACACAGTCTTAAAAAAGCAATGAACTGACTTGCTGCTCTGATTCAAAGGAAGCATAGCAACTACTTGTCCTTTTTCCCCCTCATTCTTCATGTGCTCGAAGGACAACATATGTAGTCCATGTGAGAGTCTATTCAATTTTTGACAATTTGGGAGAATATGTACCTCATTTCTTATTGGAATGGACCAACAAAACCTAAAGAAGAAGAATAAAGAAAAACATTTGTTTTAAGACAAACAGTCAAGACCTACATTCATCCTATCCAACATCAGGAGCTTAACTGAGGTGCTTAATTTGGGAAATTAATAATCCCAGGGATACTTCTATCATCAAACAGAAAAAGAAGCAAATCTAGAGGATGAATGTGTAGGATGAATCTGTACCTAGGTTTTCAATATGAATTTTTCTCTCTTCTCTTTTGAAAAGGTTGAGTCCATTCAGGCCCTTAGAAAGTCTTCTGGTGAAGCCTTCATTGCAACCTTTGTACATGTAAAACTGAGCTGTAAAACTCTGAACTGTAAAACCAGTCAACTTCAACAAAACAGTGTGGGTCAACAGCAGAAACATTTTTGTTTAACATTTTGTTTAGTTCCAACAGCTATAACAGATGTATTAGTTTTTATATTTCCAAATTCAAGCTGAGCTCATAAATTTGGTTTCTTCCGTTCTCATGCAATATCACAGGAAATAAAATCTGTTGGCCAAAATTATGACATATTCTGCATCATTTCATGGAGCCAGTAGCATTTTGTCATGTTTATCCTAACCAACCTTAACAAAACTTTATCACCAAATGATTTGTCATCTCATAACAGATGAGGAAGAGAACACTGGTGGTACTGGAGAAAACACGGCAGGAAGCAACGTAAGAAACCAGTGTTTGTTCTTCGTCACCTTTATTCTTACTTTGATCGTCAGTTTGGCACTTGTTTCATTCGTAATATTCTTAATAAGTAAGTAAACCAAACAGTGGTTCTTAAAAATGTAGGGTCAATTGGAAGAAGAACTTTGTTGAAATGCATCATGCTACCTTATAACATACTACTGCTGTATTTGCATGGTCAAAGGCTTTGCCTAGTTATGGGCAGTGGGTCTTGATCATGGGCGTAAAAGCACAGGCCTCTACTCTCTGAGCTAAAAGGCACAATTTTGTTCTTAGTGCAAAGGTTTTGTCAGCTTTAACAGCTGTCAAATATTTAGCTCAGCAGGGTTATACTGTGTTGCTAAAAATGCTGACTGGAAATTAAATTAAATTTTAAAGATGACTGTGTGGCAGTGAGATACTTTGACAACATGCCTTCCATTCCTTTCCAGATAAAAGTCAGTATTGGTGTAATTCCACTGAAAATGGAATTACACCCAAGCTAACGCTTAAATCAGGCTACCTGAAGAAAGACATGAAGGTTGCCAGCTAAGTACAGACTGGAAATTGGTTTGGAACTAAGAAAATCTCAAACATAAGAAACAAAAAATCAGATAAGATACATCAAAATTGGGACGTAGCATTGAGTCTGTAGATGTAATTACTGCTCCACTTTGGCTGGACTGGTCAGGCAGGCACATGGCTACAGGTGACCTTGGTTTATGGAGCCCTTGCCATCTTGGGGTTTTCTGGGCTAATGGTATTGAACAGAGTAGGAGGTGCATTATTTTAACTTAAAACTCCATTTTGAACGAATTGTAATCCACGTGAAATCGAGATTTCTTTTACCCTATAGTAGGGAATTTGCTGGAGCATAGCAAAAATCCCCATTTTCCTTTTTGAACAGGAAATCCTAGCCCTTGACTGAATTTGCTCACAAGTGCTCAAAGGACAGAATATCAGACAAGTAAAGAGTACAAAGGAAATTTTAAGTGCCATGATTGTAAAACCCTAATTAAAATATCTCATACTTGAATTCCAGATTTATTTAACAAGGAGCTGCTAAAATTACAGCCCTGGTATAGAAAAATGAGTAATGTGCCCCTGTAGTGGAAAAAAGGTAAAGTAATAGTGAAAAGGCCACTTACAGGGATTAAAGGAGTTTCCTTGGGCTCAGGTTGGTGGAGGCCTGTGGTTTTTGAAACTGATTTCCAACAGTGTTTCAGATTATGTTACAAACATAATCTCAGATTGTGTTTGCAATGCATAGACATCGATTTGTTTAGCATTGGCACTATTAGACTTAAGCTTCAAAACCCATGGGTAAATTTTGTTAATTTCAGAAGGCCAAAAGAGAAATAGCTCCAGAAGTGTATGTGAGGGATACTGCATATTGGTGTTCCAGAGGAAACTGGCCTCTAAATGCCAATATTTGCAAGAATTTTCCTTTAATCTAAATGCTTTAGGAAATCAAGTGATGTGGTTGTAGTCTGCTGTGTGTTTTAGCAATTGTACTTTTAGAAAAACACAGACACATACTGCCCAGAAATAGCATCTCGGAACCCCTAAATAAGACATTTTCCTGTGGACGCTAATGGAATGGATACGCTCCTGAAGACTGCAAAATTTGTCTGAGCCATATTTCATTTTATTACACTGCAGTAAACGGAATAAAACAGAAAATAAGCAATTAAAGAATGTAGTGAGCAAGTAACTGCACCAGATGCATAACTTCTTAACATTAGGTTCTGCAGTTGTTTTCCTGTTTGATATTTTTACTCATCATAATTCCCTACAAACTCGCACAGGAATGCAAGAGATGGTAGTGATGCTCTTGACTTAAATGTTGCCAATTTAATGTGGTACATTTTCCTTTTCAAGTTCAAACTAGAAACAAGATGGACCAAATATCAAGCAGACTAATATCTGAAAAGAAGAACATAGAAGAGCTTAAGAAAATGAACAACATTATATTAAAGCATCTAAATCAATCAGGAATTAAGGAAAGGGGGAGATACCTCTTCACACAGTCTCCTGATCTTCATGATTACCTCTTTACCCATGCTGAGCTGAAAGTCCCTGGAGAATAGATCTTCTTTGGAATGAAATTCAGCGTATTCATGTACTCAGATATTTTCACATATGGCACACAGGTTACTTAAACATTCTGATATGGTCACAGGATCGCTGGAAAAGCCATCTGAATGAAATATATTAGAAAATAATATTTTATCCTGTTACATGAATATCGATTTTGAAAACTAAGCCCGTATGATTTACAATAAACAATGGATTGTCAACAATTTTGGGCAAGAGTTCCAGATTCTCTATGCATTGTAAATTGCAGGGCTAAGGGCTTAGTTTTACTTTAAATGTAAGTGAATGATCACAGAAAATAGTGATTTCTATTCACATGATTCCAGCATGACCTTGTTCACTTAGTCATTCTCCTGTTTCTTTGGAACAAGTTCTGTGTTTGCTTCTATATTGTTTGTATTTAAGGACAACTTCAGATTCCATAAATTATAAATAAATCCAGTTCTGCCATGGAGTTTGGTGGTTTCCCTTTCTGTGCATCTAAATAGATTGACTTACTACTCCTTTTGTGAAAAAACAAACTTGAATAAAAACAAACCCTTTCATAACATGCCATATTCAGCCCAAATTTGTACTGACTGAAAGTGGGTGCCATATTGTCTTACATGGGAAATGGGTTTAGAGAACTCAGTCTGGTAATACCTACCTCATAGCAATGCTAGTATGCTGTACTCAGTATTTGCTGGCAGTTTCTGGGGACGGCCAAGTGTTTTTATAAAGTAATGTGGGGAAAATACTACATATTCTTGTACTTTTCCCTACAGTTGCTGTTGGCCACTACTGGAGAAGGGCCACAGGGCCAGGCTGAAGTCTGGTCTGAGCCTTCATATTTTTAAAATGGAGTAGTACCTCAAAGGGTGAAAGCAGGAGCTGATGCTTTCTCACTCTGACTTTACACAGTTGTAGAGACCGACACCCAAAAGTGATCACATAAAAGACTGTGCTGGTTTTAGCTGGAATAGAGTTAATTTTCTTCATAGTAGCTAGTATGGGGCTATGTTTTGGATTTGTGCTGAAAACAGTGTTGATAATTCAGGGATGTTTTAGTTAGTGCTAAGTAGAGCTTATACTAAATCAAGGACTTTTCAGCTTCCTGTGCTCTGCCAGGTGCACAAGGAGTTGGGAGGGGACACAGCTGGGACAGCTGACCCCAACTGACCAAAGGGATATTCCACACCATATGATGTGATGCTCAGTATATAAAGCTGGGGGAAGAAGAAAAAAGGGGGGGGACATTTGAAGTGACGGTGTTTGTCTTCCCAAGTAACCATTACACGTGATGGAGCCCTGCTGTCCTGGAGATGGCTAAACACCTGCCTGCCCACGGGAAGTCGTGAATGAACTCCTTGTTCTGCTTTGCTTGTACGCATGGCTGTCGCCTTACCTATTAAACTGTTCTTATCTCAACCCACGAGTTTTCTCACTTTTACTCTTCCGATTTTCTCCCCCATCCCACCGGGGGGTAGTGAGCAAGTGGCTGTGTGGTGCTTAGCTGCCGGCTGGGGTTAAACCACGACAAGAACTGATGGGTAGCTTTGTAATTTTAGTGTTCAGATCCTTCTACTGGTACGTACATTAAGAAGCCACCTCCATTATCAATAAACAAATTGATTCCTCCCATCACAACAGTGCAATGGCAGCTGACACTGTAAAGTATGTCCAACACCTTCTCTTTTACCTCAATTTCTCTTTCTCATCCAATGCTTTCTCATCTTTTCTGGACAATTTTACAAAAAGGCACCAAAGTCAACAACTTGCATTGCAGTCTCCTTTTCCAGAACAAATGATATTCCTTTCTGTGATGATTACTTCATTGTCTTCAACACAGTGAAGAACTAGGTCCAGGAATCTTTCTTGGTATCACTCTACTTGGATTTGCCCACCGATTCTATTCCTGCTATTAGGAGTGCTTTGCTTTACACCTATGCTTTACAACACCTTCTTTCTATTTCTTGATTTTTCTTTTCCTGATTTATTACTGTCAAGTCATTCACATGAAAACTGTGACGTTTGGTCTTAAGAGTTTATTACTCCTGCTGTTAATTTCCAGCTGCAGTTGTAATTATCTCCTCTGGACATCACAAGTAGTTGTTATAAAGATGACTTTAATATAGCTAACAGAGAATGATAAAAGTGGAGAATAAGTTGTAAGGAAAGAAACCCTAAAAGCCCAACCCAAATATCTTTCTGTAAATCTGTTAAATGATGAAAGAAAAAGTATCGTAAGACTAAAAGCCTGACACTCACCGTGTTGTTTCTCTGTTCTTCTCCAAGCTGTTGGCTGCTTTTTAATGACAGTATTAAGTTCTCATCTCTCCCACTCATCTTGTAGCTACTGTAACTGCTTTCAAGCTCCTGTCTTGCATTGACACACATCCATACTTGTTAGCCAGGGAGAAACAACTCTAGTATTTGGCACTCTGTGCATCTCAAACATGTGGATTTGTCACATCCCTCGTTGCAACTGCAGCTATCAGAGCAGTCTGTGGTCCACTAGAAACCGATAGCAATCATTAATAGATTGTTCTGGCAGGAGATTGTAAATAAAATCTGTGCTATAGCAACAGTCCCCAAAGAAATGAAAGCTTCCTCATCTCTCTGATCTTGTTCTCAATTACTCTTATTCTACTTACTCAATCAGTACTCATAATAAATCCACCTTTTCTGTCTCTATTATTGATTAGAAGAGTTGGGGTTTTTTTTTCACTCCAGGGTTTGATCCTGCAAGGTGCTGAGTGCTCTCAACTGCCACAGACTTAGGACCAGCTGGGGCATAACAATGTGCAGGCATACTCAGTATCACACAGGACTGAAGCCCAGAATCATCCTTTTCATATTTAATTGCTTCTTCACTTGCAATGATCAGTGATTAAAAAGTGCAAAGGTCCAAGGAACTCTTTAGGCCCATCCTGTTAGCACTGCTGAAACACACCTGTTGTTGGAGCCACTTGTGTACAAGGGAGATGTGGGGCAGCACTGCGTATGGCTGCTTATGGCTTCTCAGCTCAAGTTACTAATATCCATTTGCAGTTAGGACCGCTTCCCTACGAGACCAGAGCAAGAGTTGAAAGGGCTGCCTTGACAGGAGAGTGCCACAACCATTCCACCAACACCTTCTGGAGTACCCCCCTAAACAGAAGCAAGTAGTGGCTCCTTCAGGGGAACATATCCGTCTCATCTACTGACAGTGAAATAGTCCCAAACAAACCAATACTCGACTCTTAAAATCTTCTACAAACTTGACCCTGAAGTGAACTTCAGCTCATTCCAGAGCTTCATAATCCTTATCTTGAATAAACAGCTAAGTGACTAGTAAACTCCCAGCTCCAACTGCATGTGGCATAACCACTGTGCTGTATATGGATGTTACAGTATCTCCTGTAGACATGGGTAAGAAAGATCTCTGTTCTTGTATCGCTGCACATCTCAGGAGCCTTTGCAATGTCTGGTTTGCAATTATGACAAAGAACTATCTGTACAGGAAGGTGATCTGACAGTAATAGCTTCATCTTACAGTAGTCACAGCCGTTCTCATCAGCAGTACTGCTTCTTTCTTTTTTTCTCTTATTTGCAGGCTATGGAGGTATCTATCCGAAGTAATTTGCTTTTCAGTATTTCTCTTAGTCCACTGTAAATAAAAATGACATACAAAGGGTTCAGATAGATTTAACAACATGCCACTGACACTCATCTCTCTCAACAGCTGCAACTACTATCATTACTGAAATGACAACTTGGCTTCAGGAAATTTTCTGCTGAATAAATCTGGAGAATACTAGAAAGATGCTGGTAAGCAAGGAGAAACACTTGGAAGGTTTAACCAAGAAATTACCTTCAGCCCCGTCAAAGGCATTGTGGTGCTGCTCCTTGAAGTGTTGGCTGAATCTTTAGGTGGTCAGGTAATATCAGTAGGCAAAATGCTTTTTTCCCCTCATTAGCTTCCTGAGAAATTAACTCCTTTGTTGCAGATATCCACAACAGTCCATGTTCTTGTTAACCCAAAACCATCAGACTGTATCTGTCTATGTGAAACTACATGTGGAGAAACAATACACTAATAAATAGTAGAGGGTCAGCTAGTGCAGGCATTAGCTTGCCTTCCTTGGGGTCATGCCACCATGAGAACATCAGCTTGTACTTGGTCTTGTGCTCCTCTAGAAGGAAACAGAGCTCAATACCTACGAGCAGCATTTAAGAACTGGGGACAAAACATTCTTTATAGAGACCTGTCTATGAACCAGTCAGAGGTTAGGTAAGTCCAGACAGTGGGCATCTTCAGTAGAAAATGATGCACAGACAGTAAAGGGCGATTTTGAGAGGCAATCAAATCCATCCCTTTGCCTGACAGCAGCACCAGATTTACTTAAACCATTCCTGACAGATGCTTGTCCATTCACATTGTAAAATATTTAGATGATGGAGCTTCCACAAGTCTCCTCTTCTAGTGCTTAACTAACCACATGGTTATTTTTTTTTTCCTGACGTCTAACTAAAATTTGACCTGCCGAAATTTAAGCCCATTGTTATGTGACCTATTGCTTGTGAATATGAAAAAGTTTGTTACCTTCCAATTTTTCAGTTATTTCATATTACACTAACTCTGCAAGGCAATTTTACTTTTAAGAAAGCTTTTCTACTCTCTGAGATACTTGGAATTTTAATACAACATTTATTCTTAAACTCTAGTACGAGTTCAGTTCACGTGCTTTGTTCACTGGTAACAATACAAAGCTGAACATGGGTAAAAAACAATAACGACGTGCATACTCTGAATCTGGAAAAAGAGAAGAGAAAATTCCAGGAGTGGCAAAAGGATTGTCACAAGTTTTGTTAGACCACATGCTCTCGAAGGTGATGTGCTGTGTGTTGCACACAATCTAAACTGTTCAGGAATACTAAATGCGGTGTCAAGGTATTTGCAAAATTAGCAGAGTGGAACAATGTTGAACAAAGCAGAAGGATATTGTCAGAACTAGAATTATCTGAAGAACAAAATCCTGTTTAATGGGGTTTTGAAGTCTTTGAAAATCCAGTATTTATTTTCATTCTACTAAAGCATAATCTTGTAAAATTATACAGGAAATTGCCTGCAAATATGCATTTTCAGGTCCAAAATTCCAAGTTTTCTTATTCATTTCACCCTGTCTGACTGGAGTTTCTGCTCTGAGACTCAGAACCAACCCCACTGGAAATGGCAGCAAAGCAATGTGCTCCACGAAAGCTTTAGTGTTTTGAAAATGTTTACTGCAACCAGTTCTAATTAGAACTGCGACTAAGAAACACCTAGATAAAACAAATGCCAAATAGCAACTAAATATTGGATTTATGTTTTGACTAGTAACTGAAAATCATCTGTCCGAGAAGATGTTTAACTTGATCTTCTTATAGGTTGCTAGTGTAATTTATCTTGGAAGATGCTGGCAAATAATAAAAGTTGGATCAAATTGTTAGTGCACAGCCCAGTGCTACTGGGATTAAGGGAACTGTTCTCTTCAATTGAGAAAAAAGCACATTCAGTCCATTACATGTTACTGTTCTTATTTTCCTGACAGATTAACAAGAATACTGAGATTTAAAGAGAGGGACAGAGGGAATGAATGTACTGTCACCTCCTCTGGGATACATAAGAAATAGTAACACTGTGGCCAAAGAGGTTAGTCTTATTTGAGAACCTGATCAATCTTAGAATTCAAGAAAAGGTTTTTATAGACTCTGTTTGCTATCCTTTCTCTGGCTTCTCGGCCACGCTTCAGCAATCGAAATGCTGTCCACGATTCACTGATGAGCCAGCAAAACCCCTGAATGGTAATGAGAATCTTCCAGTGGAAACAGTCACAGCACAGTGCTGCTGCTAATTTATCACTGTGAGGCAAACCGCATTACACACAAGGGTGAAAGGACAATTTAAAAATCGATTGCCTGCCAATTTAAAAATCTATTAATAATTATGGGTTTGCTTTTCAAGTTCTGCACTGCTCATTTAATCTTAATATCTTCTTCACCACATAAGTGACTTTGGAAAACAGTGCTTGTCTACAAGGTGACATGAAATTTTGAAACTCACAGACACCCTTTGCTCCTCAGCAAAAGCTCATGGCTAATTCATTAACTTCCAATAACGCTTTAGTTTTTTTCCAAAAGGAACACTGAAGCATTTTCTTCAGAAGACCTCTCCCCTCTCTCTCCCCTTACTTTGATTTTGAGTAATCAAAATCATATGGGTAGATATGTAGGTGATAACAGCAATATTTTTATTGATTTTTCAACAGAAGGTATGACATGGATTCTCGTTCTTTTTGTGCATCATCAGTGACTGACTGACTTTGCATCCTGGAGCAAGCTTAAATAACTAGATAACAGAGGAAAAGTTTGCTACCTGTAAACCAATAATAACAAACAGAGAGTTTAATGATATTTGTAATAGAATTTTAGGTGTAGTGCTTTTTTCAAAAAAACAATGTCAACCAACCTATCATGGAGTGGAAGGAAGGTTTTCTTAGAAATGCTTCTTGTAGACTGTCACCTGTAAGCTTTTGTTCAGATTGGTTTGCCTGAGCTGCTGCCTTGATCCAAAGCAGCTCTTGGGTTGCACTTCTTCTTTGACACAGATGCTATAAGTGAATGCAGTCAAATGACTAAAAGAGAGCTCCCCGAGGCCCCAGCGTTTTGGGGCTGTTTGGAACTACATTCAGCTTCATACAAAAATCTGCAGCTGGAGGATCCGTAGCTATCGACAGCAAGCGAGTCAGCTCGCTGAAGTGTACGGGGAGCGAATGAAATCTAGCGAACTGACTCAGCACCTATAAATACATACTGACTGACTCATGTAGGCCTCTTCCTCGAGGAACGGTGGTCATAACAAGTCACCCGGATAAACTGATGAAAGAAGAAACAGCAACCTGAGTTTGAAAGCTTTTCCTTAATGCTCTTCACGTTTTCGTGTCTTCCCGGAGAAATGATCCTCAGTCTGAGCAGGTGCTTTACGGTCTTTACTCAAGCACCTCGGCTGAGGGATGTGGCAACCGCTGGTCAGTTCAGACATGGCCTGACAGGCCTGTTGAAAACATGTCACCTTCCTATCTCTATGTTTGCAGTGCCCGTGCAGGCCCTGAGACCGGCAGGTATTTTTTTGCCGTTCATACTAGAAAGATCTTCCGTTTATTAAAACTTTGTGGCCTTCTGTAGTAACGGGAAGCCTGCTGGCAATGAAAAACAGGCCGAAGAAAACCAGAACGTGGCTGTATAAACTGCAGCTTTATTTCCAGAGGCTGCGTGCTAGGAGCTTGGCAGCGCTGCCTTTTCCGCGGTCAGGTGTTGCGGCTGCCCCCTCCCCGCCGGGGCGGCCCCGGCTGCCGCCCCCCGCCCGGGCCCCTCAGGCCTGGGCCCAACGGCTCCGCGGCGGACGAGGGAGACCCCTGGCGGCCGCCGGCGCCGCCCGCAGCCGGGGGTTGGTCCCCGCAGCCGGGGGGTGGTCCCCGCCCGGGGCGGCGGAGGGCTGGCGGCAGGCGGCCGGGCCGCAGGCCTGAGGGGCGCCGGGAGGGGAAAGGGCGCTGGCGCCAAATCCCTTGAGGAGGGGTATCCCGGCAGCGCAGGTGCTGCCCGGGAGCCCTGGGCACCGCCTCGGCAAGCGTGGTGCCACTGGAAAGGCCGGGGAGGGGGGCGCGGGGGACGGGCGCTTCTGCAGCCGGATAATCCAAATGTAGGCTGAGGCGCTCGTCAGGCGGCTGGGCCTGGCGGGAGCCACGGCAGGCGGCAGGGATGGGCCCACAGATGCAGACGGCAGCGCAGAAGTATAAATGCGAAGATAAATGCGATGCCTCCGTGCACTTAAGCCAAAGGGGCACTGCTGTTCAGAGTCTGCTGTCAGAAAAGCCTGATTTTCTTCAATGGCTTTCTTCCCGCCCCCCTGGCAGCAGTAATGCCTTTTTAATGAGCTTTTAGTTGTCTGTTGTTATTTTGGTAGAAATTGTCAAGTCATATACTTGCCAGGCTTACATATGGAGAAAGAGCAAGGAGATTCGGCAAAAGTGCAGCTGATCAAAAACATTACTTTAAAAATAAAAAAGAGAGAAATATGAATGTACTAGTGTAAATTTTCCTTTTAGTATTTGCAATCCAGTCACTGCTGACTCCATTATCCTAGGTCTGTGAAGCTACTCTGCAGCGTACCACAACGGTACACCCAGGGGCTCGTGATCAAATCAAGTCTAAAAAGGAATTAAACAACGTAAATGTCTTTTGAAATGTTGCTGAGCTTTTCAGCATTCCCCTTCATTGTAAACATGGCAGCCTTTCAGGAGAACAGGGAAGACCAACTGCCAAGGTGAAGTCTCTACTCCTCTCCCACCCTGGGGAAGGAAGGAAGGAGCAGCGGGCAGGCGAGCCCTGCGCCGGAGGATGAAGATGGATGAGGTGGTGGTGTCTGACGAGTCAGCCCCAGGAACTGCAGACCTCTCAAACATCTGCTTTGCCGAGGTATGGGGCAGAGCTGGGATAGGGACTGTCATAGGAGGAACCTCAGCCCACCTTGGAGGTGAGGAATGGGCATTTTTCTGGCCAGCGGAACCTGTTGTGTGCATTCCTGGGAAAGGGTCTGTGGTGGCCCCCATGGATGTGTGAAATGCAGCCCTGCCTGGGGGCAGGTGAGGCAGGAGCCAGGGAGCCCTGTGCTCAGCACGTGGCATTTGCCAGGCCTGGGAGCTGGCGTAGTGTTTTCTGAAAGGTAGTTAACTTGGATCTCACTAGTCTGTTCAGCATCATTTTTCCTTCCCTCAGGTCTGTGATAAAATGACATTTTGCCAGTGATTAGAATGGCCCTTCATACGCTGATGGAGAATGTACTGCTAAGCCTATTAGACAATCATTGACATGGAGGCACACACTTAAGTCATTACTTTGACAAGGGTTAGGCATATGCATTGATTTGGGGGAGATGTAGGCCCTCTTGAAAATTATTATAATGCAAGGGGCAATTTTATATCCATGATCTATCCACTCATTTTGAGATGGAGAATTTCTTATGCCCCTTAAAGAACCCTTCCCAATACTCTGCAGGGCTAGTAAAGATGAAGCCATTTCTTTCAATAAACATCCTCGATTATGCTTTATAGACCAACATTTCCCTTTCTATAAGAATCTGGGATTTGTAGTTTGACTTTCTATCATCCCACTGAAGTAACTACACTAGCTGGTCCAATATGATGTTATTATGCAATACCTGCCATCCCAAAGTAGCCAGCAAACTACCTCTTTCTGCTCTTGCTAGGAGCAGTTAAATACTCCAGAGTGAGCTGGGTCTACTAAAAATGGGTCAGACCTGTCATCACTGAGAGACTGCAGTTTCCTCTGTATTCAGATTTCCTTCTGGGGGACCTCTGGTCTGGGCTCAGTCCTCTCAGGATAGCTGCCATCTGACTGATTTCTCTGTTCTGAGTGATTGTAACCTGTTGCAGTTTAAGACATTTCAAGACAAACTCTTGCTTGTCTCCTTAAAGCTGTCATTCTGGTATATAAGGAATTATGACCAGTTTTTATAGTCAGTAGAAAGTGAAGCATCCTAATTGTAACATATATTGTCATGATGCTGTGCATCTTAGGGCAGAGTCCTGTTTCCATTTAAAGGACAGCAGGCTCCACATTTTTTGCAACCACAAAAGTATCACACAGGCTAATTGGAAGGGAAACACACCCTTCCGAAACAGTTGATATAGTTTCCTATCCTTTACTTAGGAATAACGAGCACTAATACCATTACTTGGCATGCAATAAACTACTTGGAAAACTTTCCATCCAGGTTCTCCTTGCCAGCTCCAGGTGTCCTTGGCAAGTAAAAAGTCTTTATGGTAGCTTCCAACATTTTGTGTTGTATAGCTTAGTTCTAGTTCTTCATTAGGTATCTAAAAAAGCAATGGGGTTTCTCATTTCTAATTAAGTTGCCTCTTTGGGGGGATTCTTTTATGAATCCCACAGACTATACTTCTCACCTGCTGTTAATGTCTTTACAGCTACTCATGCACTGTATTTTCTTGTTCCTCCTGCAAAAACATAAACTTCGTATGAAAGTCCTTCATATGAAACTTCATATGATACATTTACTTGAAACCTTTCCTTTCTAAAATGTATTTTTCCATGTAAATGGTACGACTTTAACAAGTGTCACTGGCAGCTACATTTAAATGCCCCGTAATTTGAGAGCTATAGCCCTCATCTGGGAAATAGGAAGCAATAGCTGTAATCTCTTTAAGCCTGCCACATGATAGCTGAGCAGCTTCTCATTGAGCTACTGGACAAAGCAGGAGAGGGGACAGTAATGCTACCATTGCCTTTTTTATCCTGTGTAGACCATGATTCATCAGATGTTCTCTAAAAAACTGAGCAGATTGGGCACTGTAGAAGAGAGAGACGTGCAAACAGCTCATTTCTGAATCCTGGCAGATCTTAGCTGTGAACTAGACGCTAACCGATCAGCTTTGCCAGGAGAGGGTATTTAGATGCTCAGGGACATTTTCTGCTGTAAAGATGTGTTTGCATGCTTCCAACATTACATGGCAAATTAGCTGGAGTTTTGAAGATCTAAATGTTAAGCACAGATGAATGAAGTGGCAGTTAGCTGGAAATAAGGTGCTGGAATAAAGCTGTATCCTGGAACTCAGTGCAAAGTGTTAGGAAGATAACCACAAGGAGGAAGATCTCTTGGGATCTCTGTGGCACTCAAATCCCAATAATTCTTAAAGGCGTTATAAATCTTATAACTCCTAAAGGTGACTAACTGTCATGATGACAGCCTTTTGTAAAGCTACACCTTAATCTCCCTGAGCTGTACATCTCCAGGTGTGAAGTGGAGGTAGTAACATATTCCTGATTCAAAGGGGCATTATGGGGATAAACTAAATACTGTGAGGCATCTAGTGATAAGAACCAGATAATGGCATATTTTTCCAGGGAAAAAAACAGGAAAAATCCTATTGGGTTCAACAGGCATAGGATTTTCCTCAGAGTTGTTATTCCACCTGGACGATGTGAAAGGAAGAGACCTTCTTACCATGTTGCTCTTACCTCTGGCAATTCACACTCAGAGCTGGATCTGAAAAATAGTTTCTTCTCTTCTGAGCCCAAAGGAGGCATCACTTGCTCACTTTGGAACAGGTGGGAAGGGAGAGGGTGCTCCGTAGATGTGCATGGGGTAGGGACTTTCCTGGCAGTAACAAGAAGAGGTGACAACGGCACCACTTGCATTTGCCTTTCTTTAACCTTATCCTTTCGGGAAGTTTTCCCCTGACTTGATTTGGCATTTCAGTCTCAGCACTCGAAGTGGAGAGCATCCTGACGCATAACATTACCTGAATGAGTATGGTGGGTTTTGGCATAGTTTGCACTGGATTGCACACCTGAGTGGGGATCAGGGCTCCCCGTGAAGCAGATGGGCTGCAGGGAAGCAGTGACATTCATTCACAGATCTTGCTCCATTTTTTAAGCTTTCCACTTTCCCTTTCACATTACAAATTGCTGAGTTGAAAACACAGACGTACAATTCCTATCTATTGAGACATATGGTTTGTGGAATATGTGATGTCTGACACCTTCGAGGAGAGCTGTATACACCTGGGCACATTCACCAGTGCATGAAAAAAAGAAAACTACTTTGGTAGTAAGTGCTTTTACCAAAGGGAGCTTGCAATGGGAAGGTTTAAAACAGGCACTAGAGAGAAAGCTGAGCAAAGCTTTTCAGGAGACAATATAGATTTTTTCCACTAGGTGGTGGAAACCTGCCACCATCCAGAGCTTTTAAAAAACAGGAAAAAACCCACATAATTATGAAGGGCAGGCTGAATTAAGATAGAAAATAGCTGTAATAACAGCTTACGATGTATCGATTAAAATGAGTTCTCTGCCTGTCGAAGAGACAATCATAGAAAATTATTCTTAATGCTATCCCTGACACAAAGGCAAAAATGTCAGTTAGGGAGGTTTTCTGATGTTTTAGAAAAGGAAATGAAAGGATAATTTAATCTAAATGAATTCTCTCACCCTCTACAGAAGGACTGTCATCTGTAATTTCAGACCATAGGAACTCAGGAAACAAATCTCTCATGCATTTATTTATCTTCAACTGCCAAAATGTATTTTTTAAATTAGTAATTTTAATTAACATGCTTCATAGATCTCCCACAGCCCAAGACTCGCTGCCATGTAAGCATTGTTTCTAAAGGTGTCCTCATGGTGGCAGCAAAACGACCAATTATTTAACAACAACAGATTTGAAAATGACACAACTTGCTGTTGTTCTTGGCATAATTCATAGCTGGAACAGCAGAGACAAAGCACATGCTCTGGTGCTAACATCACAGAAGGAACAAGGATTTGCAAAGTCACTTGCTTCTTCCAATACAGCACCAACAGACAACTGCTGCTGACGTTACTCCACCTTTCTTCCTTCAAAGCTACTCCCAAGCCATACCTGACATATGATTCATGTTTTAAGATGAAAGCAACTATCACGGACACAGTTTTCAAAGATATTGGGGACCTACTCTTTTCACTGAAATTCATGGCTGTTATCTCAGTAGCAATTCACACGTCCCATAGAATGAAGTCATCAACACACCATTTTGGGGAAAAAAAAAAAAAAAAAAAAGAGATAGTAATATACCTGGCTTAAAGAAGCTGTCATTTAGATAGTGAGCTTGCCCCTCATTTATTGAACAGGATACAATAAATCATGTTCTTGTTAATGTCATTCTGAGCATGCTTGGTTCACTTTCTGATCCATTTTATCAGACCCTATATTGCAAACATCCAATTTCATAAATTATAACCAGTGTTTACATCTTGTGTCCTGGAAAAGTATCAGACCCGAATGCAGCCCTAATGTGCTTCCGCCCAGTGCTATCATTATGAATCTTTAATTCTGCTCATCACACAAAAATCCTTCTTCATTTATGCATAGACAGACCTCAGTCTTGCTGTTGAATTTCTGATTTCTTCTTGGTATCTGTCATAAAAGTGGCTTGTAGTGGGGTTAAAAGACCGAACTCTTCAGAGGACTGGGCTGAGTCTTCAGTTAATGAGTTGCAGCTAATCAGTGCTCTTCTGGTCCTCTGAGTGAGGGTCACACCAACTCTACTCCTTTATGTCCTTGCCAGGGAATATGATCTTGCCATCTGATCTCTCCCCTTGGCCTGCCTGTCTGATCTCTGAGCAGCCTACATTTTGCATGGGTACCCCACTGATCTGTGCAATAGCTATGATATTTGCACTTTCTGCCAAAGAGATCTTGCATTCCTAAGTATGATCAGCAAAGTTTCCCCTGCCGTCTTCAGAAATACCTGTCTCTGCACTGATCCCCTTCTTATCTACCTCTCTCCTTTCCTCCCAGAGTCAGAGAGCAAGTTCTGACTGCGGTTGTGCAACGATGTCGCAAGCAGGGAGGCTGTGCAGAGCTAGGCTAGCTTCATCCCCCAGTAACCGTGTAGCCAGAGAGTGCCAGCGCTGCTCTCCAGATGGGTGTTTTTATTTGAGCACTATTATTGGCTGGATTCTTGGACTTAGTTGTTGCAGTATCAGTCTTATTTCTGCTGCTTCTCTTCTCCTACTTTGTCCAGTCAGGGAGTGGATTTGGATCAATCTTAGGTAAATATCTTGACTAGTATGTAGTAATTAGACCTTTTCCTTAAATTACAGTATCTGTTACATTTGTCATTTCCAGAACATCAAGGCATTTCTCTTCTGGCTCTCAGAGTCTTCTGTACATGTATCACATTCAGTTAAAATTTACCTTCAACATTGCTGTTGATAGGATGAATGGCGACTGAAACTAGTCTAATGACAAGCTTGCCTCTGCATCCCTGTATGGGAATGCTCTGTGTGACCTACTATACTAATGGGTCATTTTACCTCTGCTGTACCTCTGCTGTTAGAGATGCATGTACAGGAAACAGCCACCAGCAAGTTGTGTCCTTCTTCATCCCATAAACCTCATGCTCCTGCTGTGCAGCAGAGAGATCTGCGAAGTTCCTAGCTGCCTAAATAATTAAAAAGATACATAACAAATGCTAGAAATAGCAGGGTTTCTTTATATATATACACATAGATATATAAACAGGTTTTTCTATATGAAGGCCATTTTGTTGCCTTTATGATGCTTAGTGAATTACAAAATTAAGCTGTACTATGTAGTTAATGTGGCCGGGTACTATCAGGAGAATTTTGAAACAGAAATTCACAGCCAAGTGGAAAACAAACCAGAAAACATGTTAGCACCTTTCTAGAGAATGGCCATGAACTCCAACACTGGTAGTGGTAACCAGAAGAGAGCTTGTTCAATTCTGTTTACTTTAAGAGCCCTTCTCATCATCTGCCCTTTCCCTGGATAAAGTGATTGTGCCACAAAACCTGGTTACACTTATCTCCAGCCTGATTGCCAAAAAATAATGGAGCATACAGTGGTTATTCTGAACCTAGTGTAAAGGACTCTTCCATGAATTAGCCATTCATGTACTTGGGTGACTACTGCAGTTGATACACTTTTTCTGGGTTTTTTTGAGATGAATATTTGGTTGCTGCTCAGCTGAAGTCTAACCGAACAAGTATGCTGGCTACATATACATTACAATGTGAAGTCCAGATCAGAACTGAAATGCAGTGCTATAGTGATGAGTGACAGAAAATCTCAAGTTAGCTAGCAATACTTAGACAGATATAGCCATAACTAGATTACTTTTCTCCTATTAATTAAAATTTAATTTTATTTTAATTTTATTTATTAATTCTTTTTCCTGGGTGTTTTTTATGCACCGCTGATACCCACAGCAAATGATATCGTGCTGGAAATGCTGATAAAGCAGGTGCTTATTCCCTTTTAATTTGATTTCTGGAGTGTCATTCAAAAAGTTAAGTTGTTTGAAGAACTGAAGACAGCCTCTTTTTTTGTCCTGCCTAAATATAAGGAGTAGAAGCTCTGCATTCCACGGATGCTCTCTAATAATTTCCAGAAATCTATTATTCATTAAATGTTACACCTAATTTTAGGTCTCTCATTTTGCAATGTTATCCTTCACCCTCAAAAACGTAGTATCACTTACAGAAAGGTTATTTTAGAGGCTTCTATTACACAGAATCACATTAGCAATCCAAACCATTTCTTCTCTGTGCACAGACTTCCAGCCAGGACAATATTATTAAAATTCAGAAGTTACAGTACTTCTCTTCAACTTTATTTGCCTTTTAACAGCCCTGGTAAAGCACTGCTTCATTTGCAAATGCTTCCTGTCATGAAAATGGAATATATCAACACTAAATTGTCTTGACTCAGCTGGCTTGGGTACACTTGCAGGAACATCTATCTCAGATTGTAGTGCTCACCCAAGACAGTAAGTAGCATAGGGGCAACCCTGTGCTGAATGTTGTACTGTAACAGCTACATTTCTCTGAGGACCCACACTAGTCGGTTTTAAGTTAGGGTTCACACAGCTTTACGAATCAGGCATTTGGCTGCAGAAGACACAAGCTTCAGAGTCTATCACACTAAATGCCACAATGTGATTATAATCTCAGGGTTCAGGGCAAACTCAGTTCCAAGTAATGGCATTATACCTATGCAGCTTACAGTTTCTTTTGTAAATCAGTGAGCATATGTGAAAACATTTGCAACCTTTATTATATAACTTCTCTGTAAAGGCTAATGTAGGCTTACTCAGCACTTGTTAGACCACATCTAGATACCGCATCCAGTGTTGTGCCACCCAATACAAGGACCCTGATGAAATACCGTGAGTTTAGCAGAAGGCCACCAGGACAGTCAGTGGCTGGAACACCTGCCCTGTGAGAAGAAGCTGAGGGAAGGTGTCTCCTTCGGTCTGGAGGAGAGATGGCTTTGGGAGCACCTAACAGCATCCTGCCAGTACCTGTGGGAAAGGTATCAAGAAGACGGAGCCAGACTCTTCAAAGCGGTGCATGGCAGGAGGACGAGAGACAAGGAACATAAACTGAAACAAGAGAGGTTCTGGCTGGATATAAGGTACATTTTTTTCCCATAAGGACAGTCAGGCACTGGAACAGGCTGATTAGAAAGGTTGTACTATCTCAGCCTTGGAGCTTGTCAAGAACCAACTGGATAAATCCTTGAGCAACCTGGTCTGAGCTCACAGGTGACCCTGCTTTGAGCAGAAGGTTGGACTATAGACCTCCTGAGGCCTCTTCCAATCTGAGTTATCCTATGATCTTGTTTGTTCACATTTGTTGGAATTATTAATTCCTACATGTATCACAAAACAGGTTTTCAGTGAAGTGGTCTTTAGTTTGATCCATCACTGAGAGGCAACACCACTGCCCAATAACCCTGCTGGCCCAAGGTCGGTTTGCCAGGATTGAAGGTTCCCAGGAGACTGTGGATCACAGTTTCATCACTGAATGCTTCATGGCATTAGGTGGTTTGTTGGAAAGTCTTCTTAGGGATTCCTCTAGCACACAGCACTGTAACATTGGAGCTGCTTCTCTGAAGAGAAAGAAGCACAGCAACAACAATCTGAAGAAATTGTGTTTTATCCATTCTTGCTTGTCTGATGTGATTAGGTAGCTCCCAACGTAAAGTAGTTGCTCAAGCAATTGACTCCCAGGCGGTACATACCTTCCCTTTTCCTGTGTCTATTTTTAGTGTAAGCCCTTTGCAGTAGGGGCTATGTGTTATCTTGTGTTTGTATTTTGTCTAGAACAAAGCAAATTCAAATTCAGTTGGTCTTAGGTATCATAATAAACCCGACAAATGATATTCAAGTCAGGAGGATGTACAACACACCTGTCTATTAGTGGTAACTGGATGCTGTTGCAATTCCCTTAGTGCAAGAAGGAGAAAGAGATCAAGGTAAGATAGATGCCTGGAGGACAGAGTACTTCATATATTAGAGTGCTGTAAAGCCAATCACCCAGGCTGGCTGCTTCAGACCTGTGATTTTTGTAATATATACCACTATGGCAAAAGAGGAATTTCACCTCTGAGCTATGAACTGGGGAGACAATCAAAGGATAAGTAAAAAGTGAGAAAGAAACTTGATGGAGGAATAATTGTACTCTCCTAATTCCTATATTCTAAATGGCTATCCATGTTTGAAACAGAAAATGGTAACACCTAATCAAATAAGAGTATGAATGTGGAATGGAAGATAAAAGTATGAAATGGGTCGGTAATAATAATAATAATAATAATAATGATACAATTGTATCATTTGTGTGTGCACATGTGTTTTCTGAGAGCCTGACAATTAAGAGTTGGCATATGCATGAGTGGAGTTACTAGATATCTGTATGTGGCTGTGTAGAGCATTGTGATGCTTTGGGAGCTGCAGAAATTACATTTAAAAAGTGAAAAAGTATCTAGTGTACTCTTACTTCTGGGTAAGGGAGCCAAGGATGGTGCACTGGCAGCTTTCATTCTAGCATTTTCTAATTTCTGAATACCTGAAATTGCAACCTGAATATTCCTTTGCCGTAGGCTTTTTTATATTACACACAGACATATGCATGCGTATGGGCATACCTAAATGCACACATGCAAACTATATTAAGTTCACACACATAAAATAATAAAATTTTTTAAAAAGTTATTGCTCCTCCAAAATGCCTTTGATCTTACAGATACAGTTGCAAAAACAGATTAAAAAATCCAGAAGTATAGGTTAGTACAGGTGTAACATTTAATCTTAACATGTACTTTTTTAGGAAAAGTGTTCACATTTCATTTTTATTAAAAAATGCTTCTATCCAATGGGGGCAATTTTACACTAGTCTGAAAGATTGCTTGGTAAGCATGAGACAAATTCCAAGTGTTAACTGTTATGTCTGACACTGAATTTAATACACGATGGGAAACTGCAGACTGAACATGTTATAGGAACAATTTTCTTATATTTCAAGGTTCAGAATCCCATAAATCTCTTATCAGGCTTCCTAAATTAATGATTACAAGAAATGGTTTCACCTGCTTTTGTACTGAAAATAGCTCCTCTTCCAATTTCTCGTTTTCTTGCTACCATGAAGCCAATTTGAGTAATCTTTTTTTTTTTTTTTGCAATTTAATAGCCCTCCTGGTCTTAATCTCACCATGCAAATGAAGAGAAACACCTGTACCTGCAGACAGTGAGGATGACTTTAACCTATTTACAGGTAAGTCACTGGATTTTCTGGCTTGTTCTACCAATTCTCAACTAATACCAATAATAATTTGAAACTTTTTTGTATAGACTGCTATCATGTGTAAGATCACAGCCACCAACCATCGTGTAGCCAGAACAGACATGGCTACTAATATCAGTTGCTTAAATACTGGGTGCAAGACTGCGTCAAGCCTTCTGTAGATTTACATGGTAGTGAGAACTATTTTTCTTTTTTGCTTCCTTACATCTGAGTTAGTAAAATCTTGTACTCATCTGAGCGCATTGCTTCCTTTGGGTACTGTTTTTCCCTAATGGATACAATGGGAGTTTTACCACTGACTTCAGAAATTTTCACCGAGTTATGTCTAGAACTAGGTCCAGATATATCCATGGAGAATTTGGGAAACTTGTCCAGTGACTGAAGCTGGATATATTCTCCCTGTGGCTCCTGGGAATGTTTGTTCTGCCCGAAATACTGTATTCCCTAAACGGCACAGGAAAATGTCAGTTGAAGCAGTGTACATAAAAAGCCTTGATGAGGAGCATTGACTTAGAGCTGGATCTTCTATATCCTGTTAGCAATGCTCTAGGTTGCTTGTTTTACATGGTCTTCTCAGTCTTATATCTTGGATTTGTATATGAGTCATGAAATAGTCACTCTTGGTATGCAGTATTCAGCTTCAACAAAAAGAATGGAGAATGTTCTCTGTGCAGACCACATGTAGCCCTGTGGAGACTGCACTCAGTTGTGTGTGGGCTTCAGACCCCATGAAGCCAAAGAGCTTAATTTGGATTTGTCCGCTCTGCTCCTCATTCCCGGGGTGAGTGCACAGGTAGCTGCAGGGAGAGTCCTGCTGCCTTGGGGACAGGAGGCAAGGTGAGTGGTCTGCCGAGTGTCACGGCTCCCCTGGTACCAGCAGCAGCAGCAGGGAGTAAAGTTTCACAGAATCACAGAATTGTATAGGTTGGAAAAGACCTTTAAGATCATCGAGTCCAACCATAAACCTAACACTACCAAGACCACCACTACACCATGTCCCTAAGCACCTCATCCAAACATCTTTTAAATACTTCCAGGGATGGCGACTCAACCACTTCCCTGGGCAGCCTGTTCCAATGCTTGATAACCCTTTCAGTGAAGTAAAACTTCCTAATATCCAGTCTAAACCTCCCCTGGCGCAACTTGAGGCCATTTCCTCTCATCCTATCACTTGTTACCTGGGAGAAGAGACTGACCCCCACCTCTCTACAACCTCCTTTCAGGTAGTTGTGGAGAGCAATAAGGTCTCCCCTCAGCCTCCTTTTCTCCAGGCTAAACAACCCCAGTTCCCTCAGCTGCTCCTCATAAGACTTGTGCTCTAGACCCTTCACCAGCTTCGTTGCCCTTCTCTGGACACGCTCCAGCACCTCAATGTCTCTCTTGTAGTGAGGGGCCCAAAACTGAACACAGTATTCAAGGTGTGGCCTCACCAGTGCTGAGTACAGGGGCACGATCACTTCCCTAGTCCTGCTGGCCATGCTATTTCCGATACAAGCCAGGATGCCGTTGGCTTTCTTGGCCACCTGGGCACACTGCTGGCTCATATTCAGGCGGCTGTCAACCAACATGCCCAGGTCCTTTTCCACCGGGCACCTTTCCAGCCACTCTTCCCCAAGCCTGTAGTGTTGCATGGGGTTGTTGTGACCCAAGTGCAGGACCTGGCACTTAGCCTTGTTGAACCCCATACAGTTGGCCTTGGCCCATCGATCCAGCCTGTCCAGGTCCCTCTGCAGAGCCTTCCTACCCTCAAGCAGATCAACACTCCCGCACAACTTGGTGTCATCTGCAAACTTACTGAGGGTGCACTCCATCTCTTCATCCAGATAATTGATAAAGATATTAAACAGAACTGGCCCCAACACAGAGCCCTGGGGAACACCGCTTGTGACCGGCCGCCAACTGGAGTAAACGCCATTCACCACCACTCCTTGGGCCCGGCCATCCAGCCAGTTCTTAACCCAGTGAAGAGTATACCTGTCCAAGCCACGAGCAGCCAGTTTCTCCAGGAGAATGCTGTGGGAAACCGTGTCAAAGGCTTTACTGAAGTCTAGGTAGACAACATCCACAACCTTTCCCTCATCCACTAGGCAGGTCACCTTGTCGTAGAAGGAGATCAGGTTGGTCAAGCAGGACCTGCCTTTCCTGAACCCATGCTGGCTGGGCTTGATCCCTTGGTTATCCTCTACATGCCGTGTGATGGCACTCAGGATGATCTGCTCCATCAGATTCCCCGGTACTGAGGTCAGGCTGACAGGCCTGTAGTTCCCCGGGTCCTCCTTCTGGCCCTTCTTGTAGATGGGTGTCACATTTGCTAATCTTACTAAGCCTAGTTTCTAGGCTTACCCCATAAACCTCTGGCCTCAGAGTTGCGGAGGGAAGGTATGAATAGTATGCTGGATCACTGTCCTTGGCTGACATTTACAGTTTCTTAAGATGCCCTATGGCATGAGGGCTATGAAGAAAGAACAGTGTTAGAGGGAAAGGGAGAAAGAAAATGGGTCCGACAGAAAAGGTGAAATGAAGAATATGACTGTATTACTGGGACAGGCATGTGAACCAGAGGAACAGAGCAATTGCAGTGCAGTCCACATTGTTTTATGCACTGTCAGCTCTCATCTGGGATATCAGCGTCATTCACTCTTGAGAAGAAAACTGGGATAAGCAGGAGGTTTCATCATGTGAACAGGCTTAAAACAAACTTCACGGTACTTTCTCAGTGCACCCGCTCATCTATTAAAAATATTTTGCAAAGACTTCAAGTCCTGGAAGACCTCCAAGTCACTTTTGATGTGATTTTTGGGAAAGTTTTAGTAATAAAAAATATTTTGATCTTATAAATAAAATTGTTCTTCAGATCTGAAGTTTGAACCTTTGCCCTTTTTCTGCTGTTTTGAAATCCAGAGACTGTTAAAAATGTATTCAAATGTTCAGTGCTGTGGGGAATATTTTAGCATCCTAAGATCTCACTTGGGAGTATAGTTTTGGACTTTCATTTTATTGATATTTTGCCAGAAATTATTTATAAAGATTTTTAAAGGTTTGGAATATCCAACTTTAGATATGAATGTGAATGAGTTGTATATTGAAAGTCCTGGAAATTATATGAAGTACTGTTAGTCAAATTAAAAAAAAAAATATTAAGGCAGGCTGAGACTGATTCTACTTTTTCAAATCTACTTTTAAAAAATTGCTATTTTGTTATTATGGGATTTTTATCCAAAATTGCATTATACTTTATTGGCTACAAATGATAAAGTGTATTTATATTAGAATAGGACATTGAGTCAGTCACAGTATGTGAACTGTTACAAAAGAGAGAAAATGAGTACAGTAAGGACAATTTAGCTGCAGGTTGTTGCTTTACAGTGTTTTTCCATCTATGCCTTTTTATGTAGAAATAGCTAAGGAGCTCAATCACTGTAAGCCTAGGAATGCCTTTCGAATTTTAAACAACAAAGAAATGAAAATAGCTGATTCAGTTTTATATTTTTATTATTTCTCCGTGCCAACTATTTCTAAACTGGCAGTTTGAAGGGTCTCCAAGTGTCATGCATCTCCAGCATCCTGGGAGACCTCAGTCTGAATACAAATGGGACAGTTTAATGGAAATTCCATTTTTGGTATCACTTCCTGCTTCCTAACAAATGTAAGGAAAAGCTGTCCTTCAATACCAGAGCTGCTTCCTTTTGGATGTATTCTCTGACTTCAGTGGCGATTAGATGGTTACTGTCCAGGCCGAAGTTGTTCTTCCTCAAATACTTCCATTGAGTACAGTTTGCGCAGAGCAGCCAAGGAGATGCCTGTTGAGTTCCCGAGGATATTGCTGCATGAAAGATGTTATATGCATGGAAACTCCCACTTTGGGAAGACAAAACAGACATCAACTACCAGTTAAGTAGGGTTCCCTAATGATGTGTGTCATCACAGTGACACAAAGCAACTGGAACGACCTTCTGTATCTTATCAAATGTAAAATAACGGGCTCTATTTGCTTTATACCAGCAACATCTAGTGTAATTCCACTTTTATGGGCTGAATTACTGGCGTTGCACTGAAACAAAAGTAACAGGCGTGAACTAGGCATTGTGCCTTTAGTGTCTGTGGAAAGACTAGATTTGAACAGAGAGGCTACAGCCAAAAGAGATCACTGTCTATTAATAAGCAATGTTGTGTTTGTTTTCCCTCTAGAAAATTTGGGAAGGGCTTAATTATGAGTAATATAAAATGAGGCCTGTTCTTCACTGCCCTGTGTAAGCTGTAGTCATTTGGCTAGTACAAAATGGATGTTGACTGTTACCATTTAGAGTTGTTACCATTTTATGCTCAGAGCATGAAGGTCACCTTGGGAAGTTCTGAGGTGGAAAGGGTAATGTAAGTAAAGTAAAATATGTATGAGCTAGGGAGAAAGAAAGGTCCTATAATAAAGGAAACATCCTCATATTATTATATATGTATTTGAGGTTCAGTTTTGCTGTTCTTTCCCAGGAAAGCATTGATTCAATCCCATTTTTGTAAGCAAGGAGAATAGAATACAACCCTTCATATTGTTTTCTAAATTTTATTGGACACTTAACCAGTAATCATAGGAGCTGATCTCTGGTCATTTCCCAGTGCCCTTTATATTCCTCTACTCAAAGGACAAGGATATTCAGGAAAAAAAATAGAAATCTGGTATTTTTCTGCTAGAGGTCTGCAGTGTTTAATCACATTAGGAAATCCATTAAAATTCATGGCCATCTTAGCAGATGCATAGATAACAGCTGCTGTCCCCCACACTTCTCAGATCTGTGTGAGAAAAATATAACTTTATTTAGTAGCAAGTAATGGTTATTATGCTGACATTTTTTCTATTTGGAGTTATGTTCTGTTTCTACCAAAATCTTCCTGAGGCTGTGGAATTAGGAACTCTTTTCCCTACTTGTATGTAAACATTCATTTTCTATGGTTATATTTAATATGATATGTTAATTTTAATAATAAAATTGCAGGAATGCTTGAGAAATTGGTGCTTCTTTAACTTTTTTCTGTTACTTATTTTCATACATGAAAAATAGTTGTGGCTTTGAAGTATATCTATAAATCATGATAAAAACATTCCTGTGTTTGTAATTCTAGAGAACAAAGCATAATCATTAGTTTGTCTGTAATGAACAGATTTGCATGGGGTTAGAAGGAAACAGTTTTCAGTACCAAAAAACCCCTTTTAATGGAAAAAAAAGAGGTATGTGTCAGTATATTGGGCTACTGGAATTATACTTTACAGATATTTTAAACTCTGTTTATAGTATTCAATTCATATTAAATTTTTTTTTTCTTTCCTCTGAATGTCAGCCTACAGAGGTCAAGTTACACGTTGGAAACAATACAGATCTAAATATTAGACAAGAATACAAGGACTACATGAAGTACTGCATGAAGTACAGCAAGTACTAGTTAGAGAGAATCAGCATCAAGTGATGTCCAGGGCACAGGCCAAGAATAGCAGGTAAGTTAGATCCCCTCATCGCCATGGCTTGTGAGGGCCGCACTAGAGCAGCCCAGGCTCAGCCTGGTAAATACCTGAGTAGATACAGTAGAGCAAACTTGGATAGCAGAGCACTGTAGTCTTCTTAGCCACAACTGTAAGTTTAAGTGTCCAATGACATGTATGTGGCATGTCATTGAACACAGCAAAATAGAAGCCTCTGGCAACATTATATTAAAATAGCACCTCAAGAATCTTTTCTGTTTTGCTCTGCCAGTTATGCTATAAAAGAAGTATCTACCATGTTGGAAAGGATGCAGTCCAGTTGTCCCAGCTCAGCTTCACAGGGTAGTGTAACGAAGTAAAGCTGCATCCCCTCCTTGGCCAAATGCAGCGAAGTTTCAGAAGTTCCTTCCTTTGCCGGGCCTTTTTGGATACTGATTCAAGGAGTTCACAAATATCTTTTTAGCCCCCTGCTTAAGACAAAAGTTATATATCTGTTTGGCCACTTGCAGTGGCAGACTGCCCTTTAACCCAAGAACAGGTAGGACAGTCTTCTACTAACTGAAACTCCTTTTGAGTTTTATCTTTACCTGACTTTGTCCGAGTTGCTTGTGTCCTTCTGGACGCTGATAGGAGAAGGCAGGGGAGGACAACAGTAACGGCCTATGGTTAGAGCTTTAGTACAAAGCATGAGGCAAAGCTGGATGCTTCTGATCCTCATCCAGAAGATGAAGATCCATACTCACATGGGCAGTTCAGAAAGTAGAGTCAGAAAGCAGCATTTGTCTTCAAATACCAGGAAGAGGCTGCAGACAGGAACTACTAACAGAGGAGCAATCTAATATTGAAGGAAGGTTCATAAGACCAGGTGCTCTAGCACTGAAAACCAATCAATACCAGAATGAAAAGCTGCGGGTTATCCTAGCTTACCTGTTTTGTACATGCTTGTTGTTTTAGTTTATCTTCACAAAACAAAATTAGATTTCAATAGCAATAGCAGCAGCTGCAGTTGCAGTCCCTGTAACTTTTCCTTTTTGCCCCTCAAATAGGACAACCACTGCCCTCTAAAAGGCAACTAAAAAGAAAGCGTATAATTAAAGCTTAATACTTTCAGTTGCTAGTGCTTTCATTCCCCCCCTTTGCTGTCTGTGTCTTTGATAGAACAAAAGATTTTTAATGGTGGTCGACAGTAAGCAGGCTTCAGTACCAGAACTGACAGATTATGTGCAACTATTGAATTTCATATTGTGACAGAGCTGTGTTAACACTTTTAATTCCCAAAGTCTGTGCACTGCATCAAAATGAATCCAACAGCTCTAAAAGACAAATATGTTCCCTTCCAGTATTGAAGGGAATTTTGGTCTGTGGACTTCAGTAATATTCTGGCTGTATCTATCTGACTATCACCAAACTTTTTAAGTGCTTTGCCACCTAATAGGCTCTGCAGTCTTGTGCTCCTATGCTTCCCACAACCCCCACCACAACAGTAGTACTGTTACAGCCAGGGAGCCTAGGCATGTAAGGTAGGCAAGGCTTGCAGGGAAAGGTGACATCTTTTACCAAAAGACCGGATACAGCTGGAATAGCTGAGAGTGCCACAACTGAATCTAGAAAAGTCCGTGTGCTGATCTGAGGGAATTTCAACTGAGAGAGGTGACCTAACCTTTAAGAAAAACTGAACACCCATCAACAGGCTTTAGAGTGATGCCCTGCTACACTTTTAACCTACACAGAGAAGAACTTCATCCTGGAGCTATGCACTTAAGTTCTCTTCATGATATGGAGAAAAAGTCTAGGTAGGTGTCCCACATCCCAAGAGTGTGTTCTGAAGTATTGTGTCTTTAACTTTGTGTTGACTTGGCAGCTGTGGTCAAGAATGTTCACCAAGTCATCCCATGAACAGCATAGAAGAAATGCCTGGTCTCTGGGTCCCAAAAAGGTGGGAACTTCTCAGCCTTATCAAAATTAAGACACATCTCAGCCTGCCCAGAAATAGGCATTAAAGTATCCAGGAGACATTACTGTAGAAAAGCTTGTGCTTATAATCTTGTGCCTACTATGGCAACTTTGCAGCAGCATTAAGAAAAAAAGTCATCACACATCCTCCGGATCTTGAACCTTAACCGTAAAGCAGTTTTGCTGTTTTTAAATATCTCTTTGCAAAATATTGAAATAAATAGTTAGAGAACAGTATTGTTCAAAGATTAATTTGCTGCTGAGATTGTTTATGCAAAGTATATCTTCTGTTGAGTACGTTAATGTTTTAGTGAGTCATATTGCAATTACATGTTTCCCCTTAGTTAGATGACAGTAATTAGCTATGCTACAGGAAATTGCCTAAATGGAAAATTTTATGTACGCTTCCTACAAATTTATAGAATATATCATGGAAATGATTTTCCTATGCAGCTGAGAGATATGTGTCTTCTCCCTCACCCCAGTTTTACACTGTTTTAAATCTATTGACTTCAGGAGAGTTATGCATCATTTACCCAAAAATGGCTTTTATCTCCAAATGAGAATAGAATCAGGTTCCTGATTCTATGTAAGAATCAGTAATGAGGCACCACGTTGCTTTCTTCGCTCTTTTAAAAAAATGTTAACACAGTGGCTTGTGACTCAGTGAAATAAAAGTATTAGCAAACATAGAGTCTGATCTACCATGGGATCCTGGGATCTCATCTGTTTAGTCCATTGAGGATTATCTTGTGTGTTTACTTGTCCTAGACTTTTAGATACAGCTGTTAAAGTATTTTGCTTACATTTTCATTTTTAGTTGTGGACACAAACATACAAATACACATATATAAATTTCTAAACACACCCTTGAAAGGACAAGAGAAAACACACTCATACGGTTCAGTACTGATAGAGCTGAACAATTTATCCTGCTTTTGGAATACACAAACATATAAAAATTCTTTAATAATGCAACTTATTGTAATTTAATTTTTCAGCTAAGGTCTAGTCACAAGATTTGTGAATTCTAACTGTGTAAACTCTGGGTCTTTGTTATACTGTTTTTAATGCAGCACAAAATAGATAATGCAGCACTTAATAGATCCCAATTTAATTATATTTTAGTCAGGAAGCAACTGATGGATTTATTTTTAAATCCTGAAAGCATTGAAACTGTGATAAAAAAATAAGGGCTACAGGTTTGGTGAGTCAGTGTTGCATCTTATTTGTTTTAAAAAAGGAAATGGTTGAATTTCTGTTTTATGAAAAAGAAACCCATTAAGCATGGTGACCAGTGCATACATAGCACATACACTATAATGACCAGTATAATTGGTGGATGCAGAAAGGCTAAAACACTCAGTCTAACAGCTAATTAAAACTTCTGCAAAGGGAGTTTAAAATGGAGAGATGGCTACAAGAAGTATAGGGTAATGACTTGAGCATCAGGTCAAAACCAAAAGCAGTCATGTCCTCTTTTCATGAATAATGCTGTGGACACTGTGGAGATTAGTGCAGACAAAGCTAAAAAAAACCTGATATGGGCTCTGTTTACATTTTAACTATGCTACTTCTTTCTCCTTCCTAATGCCTATCTATGCTACATAACTGCAAGAAAGAAACTCCCTTTGTTTTCTTTCTAACCATTTTTTAGGATGTGCCGTGGAAACTACATTCCGAATCTCATCTGAACATTAGCTTAGTGCTGCCTCCGCTGCTGATCTGGCCCCGTGCTTGTATGCGTTTAGTACATACCTTTTAAAGTTACTGCTTTTTATATTTTATCTTAGGTCAAAATTCTTACATTCTGTTAAAAAAAAATAGTTAGAGTTTGAAGAACATAGACTTATGCTAGTAGCAATCACATTTCAGCAACACAAACTTTCCATCATCTGAATGGTAAAAAGGTCCCAAATGGTCAGAATAGTGAGGTTCCACTGTATATGATCATTTTAAGACACTTCCTGGGATTTCATTTTATTTAAAGCTAAGTATTGTTGTTCTTATTTTAATAAAGACCTTCTAATGCTGATAATGTTCTAATGCAAAATCTAAATTTGGCTCTACTAAAGTAGAAGATATTTTCTGTATGATGTATCTGTCTCTCAACAAGGATAGTGGTCCTTATAGCTTACTGTTTTCTGAGGAAGAAATTACAACATGTAGATTATGAAGTGCAATATTTTAAGATTTTCAGCACTATCTTGTGCATACCGATGAAAATAATGCAAACAATAAAGTTTCCATTTTTATGATTCGCAGATGTGCTTTGAGCCTTGTTCAGTATATCTGACTTTACTAATTGCATTCCTTCTGCAATGCTTGTTATCTAAATGTTTTTCTCTGTTCAGTACCAGGCCATAGGTTTTGATAAAGCTAACCCAAGTGTGAGAGCACAATTTCTAATTAGTCTTTAGCACTGTGTCTTTTTACAGTGTCTTTTTACAGGTTACCATACAATTCATTAATGTTGATGTTTCTTGTTCTGGAATAATTAAACTTGTTCAGTGAGAGGTAGCTCTAAATTCTGCCTGGATAGAGGCATGAGAAATAGCCAGACAGTCTTCATAAATACATATACCAGACCCTATCTGCAAGGAGACACATAGTCTACCTAGCATTTTGATAATTTCTTACTGGGCCCCATAAATACATGTATTTAAAGAGACTCTATTTCTATGTGCTGCTTAACATGATTTTCTGGGTTGCTTTTGTTTACACACAATGTAATCTGTGGATCTGCCTATATTTTGATTAATTTTGAGGGACTAACAATATTAAACTTTGTGCATTTAAAAGCAGATAGTCTAAAAGGAGAAAAGCAACATTTTTTAAATGATGAAATTATGTTATTTGTAGACTACTCATGAAAGAGCACATAGAGCTCTAAACATCTGGTTTGCTGGCTGCAAAGCATCCATCTATTTTTATGTTGTGCAGCCCAAGTATGATATTGCAGCTTGGCAAGAGATTAAATGATTTATGAGAAGAAAATGATTCAATGAAAGCAGACCTATAAACATAACCCCACTGCTGAAAACAATAGTGATACTGATCAGTGAATTGCAGCAGAAATTGTGAGTATGCTGAAAAGATGAAGTGCTTTTTTCTCCTGGGAGAATAGGTTTCTTAAAACAACAGTGACTATTCCAACAGGGTGTAGAATTGCCTTGTTTAGATCTTAGCTAGGCCTGAGTGTTACCCATCTCATGTCACATATTGTTGTAATAATAGGAGGAAGAGATTACGTGGGAGAAAGAAAGAAACCTTTACGTGGCTTTTTTTTTTGTAGTAAGTGGCATCTGTTTGAACAAACCATGATTTTGGAATACTATAATTAACACTGATGGAAAGATACTGATGTGCCAAATTAAGCAGAGTTGGTAGCAATGCCGGTGAATATAACTGTATGGTACTTTCAAGGTTAAGATCCAAACTTCGTTTGCTGTAGTTTTACCAAACTTTAAATGCTGTGCTGAAAATTTTCCTGCTGGCTTCCTGATTCACACAGGATCTTCCCTTTCTCTGCTCCACCCCCTTTTCTTTAAAGTTTCAGCTGTTTCTGAGAATGAGACAAAAGGAAAAGATGTTCTGCTAAGTTAAAAAGAATTTTGGCAAACTTTTCTTCTGACCAGGTCTTGCACCCCTAAGTTTTGAGTAGGGCTTGGAATTGGACAGGAAGCAGTATTTGTGGCCAGAACAGCCTTATGCAGTGCAATGCCACTCCAGATTGATCATATTTCTGAAAGGTCTCAGTTTGTACATGCTTGGCAGAAACCTGCAGAGCTAAAAGATGTCAGTAGAACAGTCTACACAAATCCTCTCTGATCAGAGCCCATAAGCATCTAAATTCACCTGTAAATTGCTCTTGTTCCTGAGTATCTGCTCCTGCACATTTTCTGCCTGAGAGAACAGGGACCCACCTCCTGCCTAAGACCACACAAGATACACAGACTAAGCATCATCAGGCCTAATTTCTATGGGAGATGTGGAGTTGCATTGTCCAGTCTCTGCCCTCAAACCTGTTCGCATGTTTTTATAGACAACTTGAGGCAGAAACATCCCCAGAAACCTGGTCCTCCTTGCTGTGCTCCAGGACTGGCTACCCACCAGGAAAGCACTCTAAAAATTCAGTGTAACATTGCATTACTGCTCTATGTCCCACCAGTAATGACAGACAGTGTGGGGGAGGAAGAGGAGATGACTTAGCTCTATATCTTCCCTTCACAGAATCACAGAATCACAGAATCGTATAGGTTGGAAAAGAACTTTGAGATCATCGAGTCCAACCGTAAACCTAACACCACCAAGACCACCACTATACCGTTTCCCTAAGCACCTCATGCAAACGTCTTTTAAATACTTCCAGGGATGGCGACTCAGCCACTTCCCTGGGCAGCCTGTAGCTTCCTGTCCTGCTTCTCAGTTCCTGCGGCCCCGGTGCTGGGAGTGCGGAGGAGGGTGTCAGCTCTGCAAGACAAGAAGAGAGCAGTCAAGCAGGTAAAGAGAGGCAGTATTTTTAGTCCAGGGAGCTGTGAATGTGATGGACCAGGGAGGAACACAGAAAAGGAGAAGGCAGAATTAGTGGTGCTGCTTGTCAAAAAAGAGCTGGGAACCCCAGAGCTACAGTATCATGTTTCCTCTTCATCACACTCCTTCTGGCCCCACAGATTCTGAACAGCTTTTATGTGAGGTCAAACTTCAGCAGGGCTGGTGGGAGCAGGGAGGCTGAGAAAGGCTGGTGGAAGAGCAAGAGTCTCCAGCTCGTGTCTCAACTATGCCCTATTTCCTTTCACTCTAAGAGGCAGAATAGTGCCACAGGACTTTTGGCAAACGATGTAGTTGTGTCCGAATTCAGGGCAGTGCATGCTTTTCATGTCTGAGAGTGAGGCGCTGGTTGTGGGATACTTCCAGGAGCTAGTTTCTCCTCTCATGGGAAGCAGCAGCTCTGGGGACAGACAGTAGGAGACAGAGGGCAGGGGAGAGCCATCCTACGAGCAAGAGCCCAAGCAGGTGAAGGAGGTGCAGTGGGAGGCAGAAGAATAGCAAGAAGTGTACCAGAAGCTGTGCCGGCTGAACTTCTCAGCCATAGCTAAAGGGGATGTGATAGATACACAAAGGGACGGAAATTAAAACAACTTGAATTCTGCTTGTGAAACTATTAATTATTTGACTTGCTGGGTGCTTGACAGTGAAACACTATTGTTCTCTTGACATGACTTCTTACATGCAAAATATCTAGAGAGTGAAATCTCAGACTCACTGATATTAATATAAATTTTGGCACTGACTCCATTTGGATTAAGATTTTACCCATAACATGTAATGAACGGAGAAACATATAACCATGGAGAATTGTGTTTTGTGACTTATCTAACTAGTGTTTGAGATTTAAGAATGAACTGAAAGACTGAAACAATAGAAAAGCTGAGATGGAAATAATAAAAAATTAAATATGGGACCAGATGTATCTGAAACTAGATGGTGATTAAATGACAGAACTGTTGAGGTTATAGACTGAGTACATGATTCTTGTGCTGTGTGATCACCTAGCCCAGATGTCTGAAGGGCAGCCAGACAGATCGTCTTCTATTAAGCAACTCCATGCACCAGATGCAGTCAGCAGTCGAGCCTGCGATCAACAATCAATGTGTGGCATATGGGGTCATGACTGTGAGAATCTGTGGTGGTGTACTGAAACTAATGTGGTGTCATCCGCTGGAACACACAGTGACATAAATCATCAGAAAAGACATTTCCCAGATGTTGCCTTGTGCCATGGTTGCTTCCTGCTATGCTACCCCACATATGGCCCCAAGTGCACACCAGTGTAAATAAGCATGCTTGTGTGTTGGATGTATGTTGTTTCTCACCCACTGAAAGAAAAATCTAAGAGCTTGGTATCTTCCTTGTACTGTTACAACTGTTAGGTTTCCAACATCCTGTATTCACAGACCTCTGACTCCCTGACGCAGCTTTCCATGCTAAAGAAATGAAGCACCTTCAGCATGCCAAAGCATTCCAGCATTGACTCCTCTGGAGTTTACCTCTTGCTTTGAAACAGTTCATCAACATTTTAGCTAAGATAAAAAGCCATACATGAGCATCTCTGAACTTCTGTTTCAAACACTTATGTTTGAGTCTATGTTAACTTGTAAGAAGGAACTAGATTAATCAAAAAACCAGTCCCTCCTCTAATAAAATTACAGTGGGGAAATTTGCTGAAAAAGTTGACTTATTTTGTTTTATTTTATTTCACGACATAAAAATAGAAAAATCCTTATGATAGAAGAACGGCTTGACTTCCATATGAAGAGTATTTAACTCATTCAGGCGCAATGAAGTGACTATTGCTTCTCACCAGGAACTAGTATGGCCAAAGTCTGTTCCAAAATAAAACATGAGTGCCTAATTTCATTTACATGAGTTTTATCCTACTGTAACTGCTGTGCTGAGGAAAACAGCACTGCAAGTTTAGTTTCTAGGTTAACTTCAAAAGTAAGTCAAACTGAGTACAGAACGACTCTACATTGCTGTGGTATGAATTGTCTGTTGCATCTTTCTTTTCCTGTGTTCAGTTCTCTAATTCCTCTCTACCCACTTTCATATCAAGATACAGTTCTCAATGTAAGAAACTAAGCTTATGTCATTTTTTCCAGTTTGGTTGTGTCTTCTTATTTTTCATGAAGTCTTCATTTGTTTCTTTCATTTATACATTCATTTGTTCATTCTCTCATTCATTTTTCCACTACAAAGATAGCTCCACCTGAAAACTACAGACATTTGGTAGTAATCTGTTTTTATAATCAGATTTATATTATAATTTATACATCTATGTATACAAACACATACAAAATATATTTACAATATTATTTATAATAATTTATAAATTGTAAGCCCCCATTGCCATTGGCTTTTCTGTCCAATGCCTCCTGGGACACTGGTGACCCCTCCTTTCCTTGTTGCTTAGGCTACTGTAGGTTAGAGGGGGAAAACCTCTTTTGTACTTTGTGGTTTTGTAGAATTAACATTTTTGTGGATACAATTCTTTCTGATTTAACATCTGTTACAAAATTGTGGCTGATTTCTTACAGTTTTCCAGTTCTGAAATTCTTGTAGAGCAGCAATGGGTGTGTGAGAGAGAGAGACAGCATGCATATACTCGCATTGCATGTTACATGTGTGTATAAATAGAATTACTTAGCCTTAACCATGACACTCTGGTTCCTTTATAGGAGGTATGCTGTGAAAGGTAGAAGCTCACAACTTGGGCTGCCTTCCAGCCCCCAAGGACACTCGTTACTCCATGGGTATGTGCGTGACTTCAGCAGAACTAATGGCATTACATTCAGAAAATATGGACTGGTGTGAGAATGATTCAAGAATCATTATTACTGTGTGCCTCTTAGCAAAGTAGGATTTTATGTGTAATTATAGACTGAATAATTCCACTATAGTTCATCTAAACATACTGGCAAAACATTCATGAGAGTGGTCCTTTGGGAGAATCATGCAAGCATTGCATGGTATTTCTGCAGTGGTCCCCCCAGGCCCTCAGGTCATTTGCTTTAACTACTTTGGGGGCTATCTCGGAGCTGCTCCAAGTCAGAAGATTGCAAAGATAGAGATTAAACTGAGGTTTTCTGAGGGGAAAAAAAAGAAATTAGCATAGAGAATTTGGGATCACTCCTGTTCAACATTTAAACATTTAGAAAATGGGTTTATACACAGCAAAGGACAACAATTTTTTTTGTTAATGACAAAGACATAATGCCAGACGTAATATATTATTTGGTTTTCTGGTGGTTCATCTTAAATTGGAAATCAGTGATAAAAATTGGGACCATGCTAAAACAGACTGTTGGTAAAAACAGTGTTTTAGGTTATAAATGCTTAGGAATTAGATATTACAATGCTGAATATTTATTGCTACTGCTGCTCATGGCTGAAAGCTTATTTTTCTTTTTGTGTGTCAGAAATAAAAAGACAACCGTCTTCAAAGAATACATCTTCTCTTGTGATTTATACCTCCGGGGATTAAAACTGCATGGAGACCATGGTCCTAGGTGGACAGACTGGTCTTCTGTAGAGGCATGTGATTGACTTTCTACCCTTTTCACAGCATTACCTCCGTAAGATAAGACTTGTGCATTGATCTTTTTACTTACATAGGTCTTTTTCAAAATTTATGTATGCTATAAACAAGGAAAGACATTCCATGCAGTATGTTGGAATTGAAATGATTTTGCATCTTTATGCTTGTTAACACTGAATTGAGAATTATAACTTGGCTAAGTCACATATTTGTTTTGTGGTGTTTTATTTGTATTCACTTGCCTTCTGAAGGAGACGTTGGTCATCAGGAATGGAAGTCTCCCTACTTCAAAATTGTAATGGAACAGAAGGCTGGAGAGGAGAGGAGAGGAGAGGAGAGGAGAGGAGAGGAGAGGAGAGGAGAGGAGAGGAGAGGAGAGGAGAGGAGAGGAGAGGAGAAGGGAGGGGAGGAAAAGGGGCAATCAGAACTCCAAAAGAAAATTGCTGTGCATCATTGCAGAATTTCCTCTGAGAGACTAAATGCTTTCTGAGAAAGTATTTAAAATATTAATCTTCCTTAGGTAGACATTCAATATTCAGGAAGTTTTCTGACTACTTAAAGTTTTGAGAGGCAACTTTCAGTTTGAGCCTTGTTAATCTAGGCTGCAATACAAATGACCAAAAATGACCAAGCAGGGGTTCTCAAAATTTTGAGGTGAAGATTGATTTGAAGAGAGACAATCTTGTGATACAATGTCCTTGGGGAAATCATAGTAGAGAAGTGTCATGAAGGAAGAATGTTGTATATGACTAGATATTTACCTGCAGATGGCACCTGGAAGCAAGGAAGAATCAGCATTTAGGACTATGAGTCCCCTCATGAGCTCATGGCCAATCAAAGTTTGAAATTTTTCTGTATTGCATTGAGATGATTGCAGTCTGAAATGATAGATAACCAAGCTCATAAAAATAGACAAGTGGATCATTACACTTGATCTGAACTGTGAGCGTTTAATGCTTTGGAATCTAATCTAGAAGTAATCTAATCTGATCTACATCTAATTAGATACCAGTGCTTTGGAAAGATGAGAGCTTTTTACAATTTAAGATTATCAGTTTGAAATTTGGCATATGGTTTGCCCATCTTACACTCTTCAAGAAGAAAAAAAATCTCCAATACTAGAAATTGGAGGAAAGGAAACTGAATACTAGAAACTGAAAGGAAAGAGGCACTGTGGGAAATAATTGCTATCTTGATGTTTCTTAGTGACTTTTTGACTGGAATGCAATGCCAACATGTATGTTTGCTTTCCTGCTGTCTAATCAATAGTTTTCTATATTTTCTCCTAGTTTCATCAGCTAATCGTGCTGAACTATTTTCAGACTCTAGTAACCACTGTAGCATGTGTGGCTGAAACAGTTATTCTTCCATTTTTCATTAGAGAAGACAGCCGGTACTGAAAGTGGGTGGTTAATGTTTTCTTCATAAGACATTTTATAATACTATACTAATGTTGCTGTTCATCATTTTACCTATTACCTGGTTTTGATCAGGACAGAGCTGGGAGATGGATGCAGTTCAATACTCTAGACTGAGGCAATGGTACGAGGTTGAGGAAGCCTACTGGAAGGCATGGAAAATAATAACATCTGCATTTTAAAGATGTGTGACTGCCAGCTGTGATTAAAGTTCAAATTTATGGAGAACTGCATATGGCTTGCTGCTCTTAGCTAAGCATGGCAGGATTTTTCTGTTTCTGCTGCCCAGTAAGAAATGAATATTTGTTCTGGAGGATGTTGGGGCCTAACTCTAAGATTAGATACTGGTATGTGATGCATTGTTTACTGTGTTGTCTTGAAAACAAAAGTGATGTTGTGGAGAAATGAGCAGCCTACTTTTTTCCAAGAGCATATAACAAAAGTACTTCACGATGCGTAATGCCCATTTATTTCCATACACAGTTAGAGACATCGGCTCTGATCTAAAAAATTCCTGAGTCAGCTTAGGACTTTTCTCTGTGTCTTTATGCAACTAGTGGAATGGCTGGGACAGTGAGAGCACTACAAGTGTAACTGTAGTTGTTCAAAAACACAAAGAGCTGCCAGCTGAGAGGTTTCTGCAAAGGGCTCTCAAATTTGCAACCTGATTCTTTCCCTCATTAATAGGGGTCCATTTAGGGGAGCAAAATACCAATGTCCAGTGACAATTAACGGTGGAGAGCAAGGTCTATTAGTTCAGCACTAGGCTTTTGCTACTTGGTAATGGGATGAGGGATAAATGTTTTCCCCATCCTTTTATGTGATTGCTTTGTTATAAGGCAAGGGAGCCTAGAACCTACAACAGTACCTCCTACATGCTCTAATTCTGCGTAAAGAAAGTACATTCAGTGCAGCTGCGTGGAAACACAAGGTCTTTGGACAGATGGCTTTTGCCTCTGGCAGCATTTCCAAGGTCTATGTGGATAATGGCAATCTAAAAGCTCTTCTGCAATTTTTTTTGCAAGGAAAGTGAAGGAATTTAAAGTTTATTGTGTATTGTTGAGATGAGAGCTGTGAGACCATTTTCCCTGCTCTTGCAGTAATAATTCATACAAAAAATAGGCTAGACATCATGTTCACCACACCCCAGACCAGATTTCTATAAATCAGTGGTACATGCTATGCAAATCTATTTTGAAAGCTGACGAGAAAGCATACCAAATCACATCATGTAGGGGTGGAAGGTGTTTATATTTTTTAAAGCAAAAGCATATAATGCCTAATATTGGATTGTACAGTCCCACATCTCTCAAAATGATGTAGGTACTATTTTTCAATTTTTTAAATTAACTGTCTACTCTCCCTACTATGAATTGCAAGTTTTTTAGTGCATTTTATATGACAGAACCAGTATTCACTTGATTAAGATTTAATAGGAGAACATGCTGATCCATAGAAAGGAACACAAGACCCTATTATGCTGTTTTTCAGGCAGAATATGAATTAGCTTATTTTTTTTCTGGTAGATTCTATGTTCTCTGTGTTCTGTGTCTGAGGCCTGATTATCTTAACTCTTCTGGGGGAGGAAGAGGGAGGATGCTGCACACAGCCAATCAGAGATGCTCAAATTTTAGCTGAACTGTAGGACTTAAAATATTTGATTTTGTAAGTAAAAGCATTCTATAATTTTTAGAATGGTTTTGTAATTTTAAAAAATAACTTGCATAATAACTCTTGGTTTCATAAACTTATGTTTGGTTTTTGTGGTAAAATTTTTTATGACTATTTGTCTTTGTAGGATAAACTGCTAGATCAGAGAGAGGACTTAGGGGCTGGAAGTGAGGCTCAGGAACAATTTAGGCACCTAAGCACAAGATTGTGTTTCTGGAAGAGGATACCTGGGACTGCTGTATGCCTGCAGAGGCGGTCAGAACCATGCAGGCGTCGTAGCTCTATGCATGACTCCAGCCTCAGCCCAACCAGAACCCAGAAATTAAGCTCTCCTCTGCCTCTGTTCCCAAGAGGGACTCATTCCAGAAGGCTTTGTAATAAAGCACTTAATGCACATGAAGGTGACAATTACTGTATTTTGAAGCACAAGTGATATGAGTTTAGCAGCTGAGACCGATTCCATGTCTCACTCCAAGCTGAGGCATGAGTGATGTTAAAACTTTATCTCCCATCTCCAAAAAAGGTGCAGTCACCTGCAGGCTATTGTGCGTGGCTCTCTTCTATTTCGCTCATTGAAACTCTGCTGTCATCTAGAGAAGAATTCAAAACTCCTCGAGTGATCAAGCAAGTGCAACTGTAGGAAAGGCTCTCAAGTTAAGGGACGTTCTCCAGACAGATGATATTCCACATTCTTTGTCTCTGCACCTAGGGTTCTTTGCTTATATCTAATTATTATGTAATATAAAATACATAAAAGCTTTGGCTGCAATGAGCACAGACATGAGCTCTTCTTCCAAAATGGCTTTGCTAACCATCAGTTAGAGAGTCACGCTCATCCCATCTCCTCCAGTTCTTGTTTCATGAATTTGCTGCACATTTACAGTGGTTCAAGAGGAATGATGGATGGTGAAAAGAGCATCTCTACCACTTCCATTGTGGCTTGCTGGATACGTAGGCTTTAGTGCCCATATCCTCTTTCTGAATTTACCTGAAATGTCACCAGAGAATTTTAATTAAAAATATACTTACAGATTCATCAACTGTCAGCAATTTAGAATTGGAACAATCAAAATTTTCTCCTTGTTTATATAAGGTAACTGATATTTTCCCCTAACTTCTGTTCTTGGAAAAAAAAATAAAATCTAATATTCCTTCCCCTTACTTGGAAATGAGAGTTTTGAATACTCATTCCATTTAAGCCATGTCTTTGCTTAGGTACTGGGAGCACTGATCACAGAATATTGCAAAAAGCATAAAACATTTGTACTTGCCTGTTTCCCTTTGTTCTCTGTGGGAACAATATGAATGGAGTACAGAAAGGATAATTCAAAGAACCTAGCAATAGTTTTTTTTCAGTATCTTGAAGTGTAGTTCAGGTCTCAGAGTCTCTGTTAATCATGCTATAACTTTTTTTTTACCTTAATCACCTCTTCAGTCACAGGGGCATAAAATGGACTGTCATTACTGGCTACCATTTTTGCTACAAGGCAAATTGCCTCCATGTTTTACAGCAACCTGTTTCTGTGCTCTCAAGATCTACATTACAATTTGGGGGAAGGTGACTGTCCTAGAGATCCTGTCTTTGGTATAGGCAAAAGGATTTTAATCTTTAAAGGTAGCCGCTGTACACAACTGCTCGCTTTTTATTAACTCTATTTGAACTACCACTTTTGTGGGTAATTCTAGCACCTAGGGACAGGAAAATTACAGCTAAGATTAAGGTTATTTTTCATACAATGGCATTTTGTTATGAGCTAGACTTTCATGTATTCTACAGCATGAGTTTGAAAGGACTTGTATTTTGCCATTTTAGTGGTATTATTCTGAACCTAGATGGGCTAATAGTTTCGAACTGGCTTGTTGTGTATTATAGTTGCTAGTCTGGCCAACTGAAGAAAATGGGATTTTTCATGTGCTCGTGATTAGGGCCTGCAAGGTTAGGCACTGCAAATTGTAAGCTGTAGATGCTGGTCTCCTATTCTGCTCTGAATAGGGCCTGATGGAGAGGATACTATTTTAGAAAATGGAAGATGTGGTCTGAACCTCTTCATGCTCAAAAGGGATTTCCATATTGGTCTCCCACGTACTATGGCCTGCTTTCACTAATAAATATCTCTCACTGTGATTTGAAAAAACAAATAATAAGCCTGCTCTGTTCTTGGTAATAGCATTTGTAAGTGCCAGCTCTTAGAGAATGCTTTAGCCTCTGCTTCCTATACGGATGAAAGCTAGTTCAGGAACATAAACTCTGCAGAGGTAATAGGATTTTGGATTTCCTAATCTGCATTTAGTCTTTCCTGTTAGTGTTAGATACTTTGTTGCTTCCAGGGTGGTATTACAGTACAGCTAAAATGAACCAGATGCTGCAAAAACCTGACGGCTCTGTTTCCCACCTCTGCTCCCTTCTTTAATCCATGTGCTCCAGTTGTCTCTCTTGTGTTGGCACTGGTGTGTATCTGGTCCTGCAAGGAAATGGTTCCAGTTTTCTGGCAAGCTGGCTCCATGAACTGCCTTACCATGCTGTTGGATGAATGGCAGCTTTGGGGCAAGTGAGAGGCTTGACTGCTCAGTCTGGGAAAGGCAGTGGGACTGCCCCTTTTGGCAGCAGATAGACATCAGATGCCTTAGATGTATTCCCAAACTGCCCTTTTCTGCATATTGGGTTTTTGAATTATGTTTCTGCTGTGCCAAACTCTAATTTTAACTATCCAGTTGCTAGAGACAACTGCACGAGTCATATATTAAATGAGAAAGAACAGAACCTCTTGCATTATCCAGGTAACTTACACAAGACAGTTAGCTGTGAACAATCACTGACACACTTGGATGTGTCGTAGTCTCTGCAGTAGCTCTGATGTGCCCAGGATAGAGCACATTTACAGAGATTAAATATGTATAAGGACAAGAGACCCAACGCATTCATGACTTGCCAGAACTAATGAATGTGTGAACAGTGAATGAATAGCAATAATTTCTCTGATATGATTTGTTTTGGCTTTTTTTTTAATGTGGCAGCTCTTTGTCGTAGGAGTGTGCAGCTGCACTCGGGAAACCCACGGCAACCTGATGCGTAAGCATACAACACTTATGTGAAGCAAGAGAAAATGTTAGAAAAAAAATTGAAAAACAGTATTTCTTTATATCCTTCTAACTTCTTGGCATCCTCACTGTGGAGAAATTTTGAGCTTTTTGCTCCTTTTTAAAATAAAAGAAAGAGAATAATTTTGAGGTATTTATGATTAAGCAAATGTAATCTACTGTAACAATCTAAAATAAACTTTAAAATATTGTCTCTCCTTTAAATTATCCAGATGTTTAAATTATCTGTTATGTGTCTTCACGCTAAGATGTGGTCTTTATTTTTTTTAATGAAAGCCAGATGCCAGGAATTACAAAACCGCTTGGCTAACACTGAACAACTGTATTTTCCAAGTAATAGGGTCATGCTCGTAAATGGATTTAACTTTTAAAACTGGTTTGGGAAGAAATTAAAATCCTGCTATGAAAAGACTGGGATAAATGTCATATCTGTTAAATTCACATGATTTAGCTGGCTTCTTCCTAAGGAAGGTAACATGGCCAACTGATCAACATGTGTATGACATTCTTTATATGACAATTATTAGTCTTATTCAAGCCAGATTTTTAACCTGACTTCAGAAGGCAGCCGTGCTGGAGGAAAGAACTCTGATTTCCTCCAATACCAGCTGACACCAACTGACACCCAGTGGACAGGCCACAGGGACATTAATTTGCTCCCACCTTCTGCCTGATGCTGCTTTCATGCTGCTCCCGTTTATCTCCTACCTTAGGTCTAGGATTACTCCCTCCGTGGTCACTTCTATCGCCGTTCTCTGAAGGTCTCACAAAAACCTACGTGCATTGGCCACGAGACTGGATGTGTTGAAAAAACAAAGGTATTTTGCAAAGGCAGTATCACAATAATGTCTTTTTACACCGAATACCATTTTTAGAATTATTAAATGGCAGTGGAAAATTTTTAAAGCCTAGAACATTTATGATATTTTCAGTTACACGAGTAAATCATTGACACATTTGTTGATTTAATGTCCAAAATGGACTTTTTAAATATTTTATTTCAGAATTACAGTAGTAATAATATATTCAACTTATTAAAACACAAGTATTAAAGCATAAAAAGGGAATAACAGTAACGGGTAAAGAAGATTGTTTAAAATTTTCTATTTCTGCTTCACATAATGAGAGACAAGCAGATACAAAGCAGTTACGACAGAATAGTTCTACCTATTTCTCATGTACCGGAGCACGCTGGAGGCCCCACAGGCTGCCTCCACCCCTCTGCCATGGCGAGGGAGGTCGCCACCATGGTGCCCATGGGGCAGCAGCAGCCGGGCAGCAGCATCACCCCGCCCCGCCTGGCATGCCTGCCCTGCCCGCCCTGGCCTCCTCGCCTGTCATGGCCACCCTGCCCGCCATGGCCGCCCTGCCTGTCATGGCCGTCCCACCTGTCATGGCCGCCCCGCCCGCCATGGCCGCCCCGCCCTTGCCACGGGCACCAGCCGCAGCGAGCACATTGGAGGGCGGTAACTCTGCCTGCCGCCCAGGGCGCCCTCTGGGGCTGGGAGGTGACGCCGCGGGTGGGGTTTTCCCGCCTGCCACCATGTCTTTCCGCAGGTGGAGCCCAGGCCCACGCTATCCGCTGTGGTATTTTGCTGCCTCGGGCTCCAGTGAGGAACACCTTTGCATGCAGGGCAATTCATGTGCATAATTAATCCTCTCCCGCCCCTTCCCTTTTTTGTCCATTTATATTTGACGTTCAGGCTGCTGGGGATTGCACTGCTCCTGTGGAGGCTGTGGGAGGCATTTCTCCACAGCTGCGAGCGGGATGGTGGCTACTTACAGTTGTAACCCGCAAGTGGTTTAATAGAGGGCAAGCGGGAGACCAGAGCTCCTTGCTTCAGCCCCTGGTACCATGTGCTTGCATGGAAACGGTGGCTTTTGCCATATAAAATCTGGAAGCTCCTCTGTGTGATGTTCCCCAGATGCTCCCCTCCTCAGAAACAAACAAAACCGAAACCCAGTAACTTTAAAGTGATCTCCGAGAACTCCAAAACCTACGAGGTGGAAAAAAAATCTTGACTGCTTTGTGAAGTCTGACAGTCTTAAATTACATGTTGTCAGAGGAGGGAAGCTGGCTTGGGATTCTGGAGTCCGAATGGGAAAATACTGAGCAAGTGGTATTTTGTAAATACGCTGTCCTGGAGAGCTGCTAGGAAACCTGGGAGGCCATGTGGTGGGGTCAGCAGGAGAAAAGGAGGAGAACTTCAGACTGACCGGTGAATGACAGTTCAGGGCGATACAGCCAGCACCACTGGCAATGTTATTGTCCCCAAAGTTGGTATAAATGGGGAGGACACCTCTCCTGTGTGCAAGAGAAAATTCTTACGAAAGGCCTGGCTATAAATTTAGAAAGCATGAAGACTAATTTTCATGTTACTTCTCAGATTTCCCTCCAAGTCTTCACCTTTCTTCTTCCCACATCTTTTAAAAAGCGTTAACATCTGATTGCATTGTAATCAATACCCAAGCTCCAGCTACTGGTCTTCCTGTTCATGAAGGAATTAGTTGTATTTCTTATTTTTTATTTTGCTGTAAGTTTAAAGCGTGGTACATTCAGAGCTCCTGCCTCTGCTGCAGTTCCCACCAGCACATTTTGCAGTTGCTACAGTGCCTGTGCTTGCAGGGACTTTTGGCTCCAGGACAAAATCTTCAGGTAATCTGTCCTGCAGTAGGTTATCTGGATTTTCCAGATTTCCTGCTTCCAGAGTAGCTGCTTAAATGAAATACTTTGTGCTGAACGACCTGATGTTTTCTGATTAAATTCTTTTTGGTAATACAATTTCTGACCAGCTGCACTCCTAGTTATTTCCCAGGTGCCAAACTTTAACCATGACAATACCTCTGTTTACCTAAGCAGTTCAGTTTGCAGCTTATGTGTGATTTGATGTTGGAATTCAAAATGCTGATTTTATTTTTTTACAAGCCTGAAATAAATAATTTTTTGTGGCTTAGTATTGTGATAAGTCTGCAGCATTTAAAATTAATTTGTCAGATTTATGAAACAACTCCTTTCTTATTAGAAAGATTGAAGATTTTGTAATGTGAAATAATAATGTAGTTCTCGCATCAGCTGGAAGTTTCATTGTTCTAGTTAATGACCGAAGGGTTAGATCTTCAGCTGCTGTGAAGCAGCATATTTCCATTTGATCCTGTAGAGCAGGCTGCTTTACAGAAGCTAAGAGTCCGTCCTGAGATAGACAGTACCTGAGAGTACCTTAGAGGAGGCTTCTGAAGTAGATAGATGCTTGGATATAATGGCTGCACAGGAGAAAGAGTAAAAGTAGTTTTCATTAGAGTAGAGCGAACTTAAGCAAGACTAAAACTGCAAAAACTAGTTTGTGATTCTGATCATTTAGCTGTAGCCTCACAAAAATGGAATCACCATAAAGAGGCTTTGGATGAACTCACTAAAGCAATAGAAGTTTCATCTGTCCCTAAGGTACATCTGCAGTGGGATTTATGGTATGTATGTTGTATAATAGCCTGCTCTTTTGTGGGGAGAAGAATATCCTAGGTTTAGTGAGCTGCTACATTTTCGATCAGGGAGTATATCAGAATAGTGTGTTTTAATATTTGTTGTCCTGTTTCAGTCTTGTAGTTTTTTATTACGTTAAATTTATCCTAAAGTGATTGACAGCTGCATCTTAGAATATAGCTACAGTACAGCAAAATTAGATCAGTGAATATAATAAACAATATTGCATTTAGAGGCTTAGATCAGACTGAGCTACAAGTAATCCATCTTCTGAACATATTAAGTTATCTTATGCTTGCACATTGCCTTAAGCATATTAAAAATTGACTTGTGAGATTTTTTAAAATAAAATGAGATATTTTAGTAGGTAATGGAAAAGAGAGGCTGAAGTTCCCTGGTTTCCTACCCACATAACCCTTATCATTAGATTTTATCCTTAATGGTCAGTGTTTCTGAAATCATACGTTACTTCTTGATCCCTGCAATATACTTGGAATCTTTAAGATTACACAATTACGAAATTATGTCTGCCACTAATGTTAGGTTGATCTTACAAGAGTCTGAGAGCTCTTAAAAATATTGTGCATTTACAGCATTTGGGGTGATTGCCACTTTCTGGGATTGAATCTTTTCAGTGAAATGGTTTTCCTACTTTTTGTGATCAGCCTACTAATGTCAACAACATAATATTACACATGTGGAAATGGGTTCCTGCTTATGTTTTCATTTCCAGAATTTATCTGTGATGCATTTACAGTTATTGATTAAACACACTTAAAATGGTAGGTTTGCATTGGCTTTGCAGTTCTTCTGTAATCTTATTAACTTCTTTTTTCTTTTTTCTTTCCCTCCAAGGGAGTAAATTGATTTATATGAGCATGCTGTTAATATTATAACTCCTTGTCTAGCCCCTTGGGTTCTAATGTTTTTTAAACACAGTACAATTATGGGAAACATTATATTGGAATGACAACATAAATCATCCCCATAGGAGTCTGAGCAGTCTGGGGAGTAATCCTATAGAGCCCTGCTGAGGTAAATAAGAACAGTAATTTGAAATAAATAAAAGACCAATGGTGCTAATGTGGATGTCTCAAGAATATCATTAAGTTTGTAATGACAGTGTTTACTTGGTGTAATGATATTGGATGTAGTGTAATGCTGCCGCTTAAATCATAACTTTATAGTTCATGATCCCGTCTCTTTTTCTTCAGAGAGTATGTCAGGTTGGCTGTGTTTCCACATCTGTCCTCCAAACACCAGCACTTTGTCGAGGAGCATATGAACATGTGAAATGTGGTAAGATTTTTCTAGAACTTTGGTTAAATTTAGTTGACAAATATTGAAATTCCAGGTACAAAAATATGCTAATGGGGATAATTTTGTTCTTTGTTTTCTGTTTTTTACCATAGTCAGAGTGTTAGAAAGAGTAGGGAAAACAGGTAATAAAAATACTTCCATTTGACATTCATCCACATGCAGCAGTGCTGTTGTTTGGGATGAAAGACGTCTTAGACCATTTTGCACTTGAGCACAGTGTGAATTTGGCAGCTGGGCAGCCTAGTGGGCTTCCTCTCTTGCAGTAGGTTCTTCAGTACTTAAGTACTTAATTCTCAGTGATACTCCAAGCTATTGTTCCTTCCTTGACCTGCAGGGGAATTAAAGCATGAGTTTAAGATACAAAATGAAAACAGCTAATCTGAAAAGGAGCTACTCTAGGGATTTTTGTCAATCTTTATGTTTTCAACATCTTCAAATTACATAGTAGAAAATACTTAAAAATATGATCTTTTCATAGAAAATTTATTCTCTCAGAATAAATTCAGCAATATAATATGAATAAAAGTATAACAAAATATATTTTTAAAAAATAAAATACATTTTTAAAGTAGAAATTTATCTTCCATGAGATTTTTTTTGCAGGTGCTGGGGAACATGCATGTAAAGCAACTTGTATAATTGAAAGCATGCTGTGTTTATGCAAAAATGAATGTAAAATGTTCATTGTATAAATGCAGCCAAACCTTTAGAACACATTTTTTAGAATTTTATGGTATTAACTCTTTTAATAATTTCTGAACCAATCTTGGAGCAGGATTAGACTTTGTGCAGTCTGTAACACCCATTTATGTGATACAAGTGTAGATACGACACTACTTTTCAGTGATACGAGTGCTATCAGTACAAGGTCTAAAAATTTCTGGGAGAAATGCCTCTGACATCAGGGACATTAGTGCAGCTTGGACAAGTCAAACTGGCACAGGTTCCTTTTGAAAGTAAAAGTCACACTTAATTTTGCTTTTTGTTTTTAAACAGCAATAAAACTTTAAAATAGTGTATATGAGAAGCTGGTTGAACAGACCTTTTAATATGTTATGTTTTACAATGTAAAGAATAGATTATATTTTAAAGGGGAATTAAAGAAATAAAGGACGTCTCCAGAAAAGGCACACAAGCTCTCAGTCTGTCTCTGTCTCATCCTCCCTTACAGGTATCTGCTTTTGTTACTGTATATGAACATAGGGGCTCTTTTATGGAATATCTTGTGGAAATCTTGACTGACTGATTGTGTGCAGCTTTTGCTCATTCATAAACACAATCATTGCATCATCAACAACTTTTACAAGTGGCAAAACTTTTTCCTTAGAGCCTACTTTGGGTTTTGAGTGAGTTCTGTTCTTCTCATTGAATACATGTATACAGCAATGCAGTTTGATTTTTGAATGTTGAAGTACAGATTGGGCAGTGCTATAGATTTGATTTTGACACACAGTTTTCAGTTTTTTCCAATGGGCTGGACCAGGCTCAAATGGATTTTAAAAGTCTCAGCTTTAAATACTCATATACTCAGGTAATACAGTAGTGCATGCATGTGATTGGCATTTCTACTTGTGCTCTCAGGACTCAAAACTACAGCTACCAAAACAAAACTAACATTTGCAGTCATGGTTAGTCTTGTTAATTATGTTTGTTTGGCTGGCTCCAGATATGAATTTGCAGCATTGTTTAGGTCAGAGGGTTGATGCAAGTGAAGTATTTTGTGCCACTCACCAAGCCTTTGGTGTTACAGTGGTGAAGAATCTATCAGTATTAATGCGTCTGTGTTTCCTGCAGATAGTAGTCCATTTCAGAAAGGCATTATGTAACTTTTTGACTAAATTGTACAAATAATTTCTTAAAAATGTCTGCATTTTACATATTTCTTCCATATTGTTTTATAATCAAGTATATATGTTATAGGCATACTTTCTATGCATGATAACATGTATTCATATACCAGTTTTTAGATTTTATTATCTTCATTTTTTTGTGATTGTATGTTTGCTGGCCTTATTCAGCATGTCTTTCTGACATTTTTAATTAAATTAAAATACTGTATAAATCTACTTGTCTTTTTATGAAATGTATTTTTAAAATCTAAACCCAATAATAATGACAATAATACCTGGTAAAATCAGGTAAAGGGGAAGATGAAAGATGAGGTATGCTGTATATTTTGGCTTTTAGAAGTCATTGCAGATGTGCAGAGGGTGCAATGGGGAGAGAGATGGGAGTACTCACCTTTTCAGAAAGGTATCAGTAGCTAGATAGGTGGTCAGAGACAACCATATATCAGTAAAAAAACTCCATTGCAACACCAGCTGTTCTCCTTTCCAAAGACTTGGAACTCAGGGCTTGTAAGTTCTGCACTCCACTCTCTTTCAATTTATTTTGTGACCGTGAAGGTGTAGCTGCATTTTCCTGGGTCTCTTGTTTTATTTCCAGCTGCCTGCTTTTTCTATTTGAACTGTAAGCTCTAGTGGTAAAAACGATGTGCATTTTCACTGTGTGTTTTCCCATATCTCTGGTGCAATAGACCAAGTATTTATTTAGCCACATTGGTGGCTAGAAATCACAACTCATTAAAAAAATGAAGGGTATAAGTTTGGCTTAAACGTGCCTGATTTTTTACTTCTGGATTTGACTTTGCAGTAAGCAAAAGCACCGTGAGTGTTGTCTAGGAATTATTTTTTGTAATTTGAATTCACTAAAAATTTGCTGCAAGTGTATATAATGCCATCTTGTTGGAGCCACAGTATGCCTGGTATGGGTGATAGTGAAAACTGGGCATCTTCTCTTCTAGCATGTACAAGTTCTGCTGTGGGCTGTCCTGTCAGCAGTGTGCATAAGCTGGTTCCAGTATTGCAGAAGGCAGCATGTCTAATGTCTGTCACTTGTGGTTCACTCATTTTCTTTCTTCTTCCAAGAGTACCTGTAGCTTGTTTCCAAAAGGAAAAGTGGCTCATTCAATTACACTCCAGATCCCTAATCAAGGAGTTTGATCCTGTTGGCCTATTTCAGCCAAGTGTCAAAGTGTCAGAAACTCAGAGATACTCAGTTCCCACAAATTTCATGAAAATAGGCTGGTGGAATTAAAGGGACCCTAAGGTGGCAATGTAAGTATAACCTTTATTAGGCATGAAAGAATTGTCATGAGAGAACGACATGACTACCCAACTTCAACAGCAGCTGCACCCAGAGTTTGGGTCTTGCACACCATAAAATCTGTCTTTCAGCCAAAACTTCATTTCTGTGTGGATTTTGTGATGTCTAACATGGCACAAGCTATGGTTGCAGCATTTCCTGCATTTATAATATCACTTCTCAGTCTGGGACTTTGTATTGTCTTATAAGGATTAAACTCCGTTAGTGGACTTAGTATGCTTCAGTTTAAAAGTCAGCCAGTTACAAGAGATGAGTTAACTGGAGACCAGGCATGGTAGTGGGAGAACGTGACAGGAATGGAACCTTGCTTCTTGGCAGTAGCAAGTTGTTAAGTCATTTGGAATATATTGTACACCTTCACGTTTGAGTGAGAAAGTGCCATCTGAAAGGATTGTGTTAGACACTAGCTGTGAGTGTTTTAGAGGAGGCACTTGGAGTAGACAGATGCTTAGATATAATGGCTGCACAGGAAAAAGAGTAGAAGTAGTTTTCACTAGGGTAAAGCAAACTTAAGATTTGTAGAAGAGGACTTTCATATACTATCAAGGAAATGTTGTAAAAAATGCCAATATTGCATACTCATACTGTATGTATTAAATGCTCTGATTTAATTGTATAAAACATCTAATCGTAAGAAAAATGTCCACAGTTTTATTTCTTGCTTTCTCTCACTTATTCTGCATTGGTAACAGAAAATTGGAAAGAAGCAATAGGTGATGCTAATAAGGCTGTCCAGTTGGACCCTGCAAACCCTGTAAGTAATTATGGTACAAACTGTACATTCTAACATTTAATTTCTATTAGTGCTTGAGTTTATTCATTTAGCTATTACTGATTTCCTATAAATTATTAACCTAGTCCGCTGTATTTGTTATAAGAGAGCACTATTTTGACTAGTTTTTAAATAGTGGCACTGTAATCAAAATAAGCCTAGTTATATTCATGTAAAATATTTTAGTATGTAAGATATTTTGAAGTGGGGAAAATGATATTTCGATAGAGAAATATTTGCAGATTTAAACTCTTAAATCTCAAATTTTCCATGTAAATGGAAGACTTTTCCTCTTACATATATCAACATGGTTATGTAGTGTAGATCTGTCAAAGCCACCTTCAAACTACTGAGCTTGGGTACTGGGAAAAAACGTGAAAATCCAGGGTTTAACATAGGCTCAGAAGATTAGTATATTTTTGCATCACCAGCCTATACTGAGCTCTAAGTTGCACAGCTTAACTTCTTCCAGTACTGGAGGTACCTGGAGGGATATGTGTACAAATTCATATAAGAGTTTGTGGTGCAGACATACTTTGAGTGACACCATCGTGTAAGAAATGGGCTTATTGATGTAGATTTATAGTGGCTCAGTCACACAGCAAGAATGATAACTGCTTGAACAGTTACGGCAAGAAACACTAGGATTGCATAAAACGCAAAGCATCCAGAATTGGTCTGGGATATTACTATTTAAGTAAAAAAGGTGTAACAGGTACTCCTCTTGGTGTCAGAAATGTGGCATTATGCTTCTTGGTACACACTGGCCAGAGGTATACTGTTTTTAACCAGAGCTGGCTCTGTTAACTCCTACTCATGCACTAAAAAGAACCTGCTAGATGGTGCTCTTTGATGCTTCCGTCTGCTTCAGAGGCATCTGTACATCTTCAGCCTGCACACAAGAAAGGTGCTGCAAAATGATCCTTACCTTCAGGATGGAGCAAGCTGAGCCTCCTGTTATGCTTTGTTTTACAGGATATGTATTGTATCAGAGCTCTTGTGTGGACTACTGTAAAGCACAAAGAGAGACGTTGATTTAGGCTATAGCCTCAGGCTCAATCCTTCTCATGTCTGTGCTTTAATCATAAGGGAGGCTATCATAAATATTCTTATGGCAAAAGGGAGCCTACAGCCTTCAGAAAAAAATGAAGACCATGAAAAGGTATAGAAGTTTTAGTTTGTTTTGCTTCTCATGCTGTGTTTAAAAAAAGAAAACATGAGGTCATATTAGGCTCTAGTTTAAGCACTTGCATAGCTTTTCTAAGCCACTGTTTATGCTGAAACTGAAATGAACCTCAAATGCTTTTGGTTCTTGAGTTTTGATTTGATCTAATCTTCTCATATTGTGGAGTGTTTAAGTAAAAGCTTTGTTTCTGGATCACCTTTCAGTTACAATTGCACATGCTTCCTGCTGTAACTAGAGTGCTTGGTTGAAAAAATCAAACCTTACCAAAGCAGAATGCTCCTCAGCACATACAGTTCTCCCTAGGGAGAAGACAAGGGAACAAACAACGTGTGACAGATGCTAGTCACATTGCTACATGTACTACTGGAAGGCATTCAGATACTACTGTGATACATGTGGTATAAAAACATGCATAGAATAAAACAACAATAGAAAGGCAAAATATAGCAACTGATGAAGGGCTGTACTGAATTAGCTGACTGTTAACCATCACTATCTGCTTTCTGAACTCCATTTTATTCACTGTAATCTACCTGTTTAATAAATGTTTTCCTATTACCACAGGCATTCTCTGAAAATAGTTGTCCTTCAGAGGAGGGATACCACTGGAGATTTTACAGTGAATGTAGCCCTTTAGAGGGACCAAGGGAACGATTATTACAGTTTGAAATCAATGGGAAGCTTACAGTGATTTCCCAGGATATACTGATGTGATGAGGCATTGAAATTTGAGCTGATTAGCCTCTGAAAATTTGAGATAATATCAATGATGAAAGAATACCAGCCCCAAAAGAACTGTCATTCTGATACTACCCTCCACTGTGGTACACAATATTTTCTAAAGTTGAGATTGTTTTAGAGTTGACTGAAAGAATACTTGCAAAAGTAGCATGGAAAGAAACTGAGACTGCCAAAGAATTGGGAGTGTCTTTTGTTTCTGGCAGCATGACTAAATATGGCATTTTGGTTTTAAGGAGAAAAAGGAATTATGGGTGGATGGAACATTATCATTAAGGTTGAAATCAACACTATTAAGATATGAAGATTTATGGTTACTGAGCAGTGTGTGTGCACACATAATAATAATACAGCATCAGTGGAACAGTTCTAGACAATATTTCCGTTCACAGAGTAAAATGCTTGATCAGTAAAGTATCAAACCTGGGTTAGTTTCATCACCTCCTGACACATCTAAGGATCAGTAAAGAAAGTACATTTTGAAATAAATGAGGATCAATCTTTATTGCGTTTTTGCCCCTTCTTTTGTGTTTTAAGAAGGACCCATAGGTCTTTTTCAACTCGGTTTGTATTAGATGCAAATTACTTGGCATGGGACAATATTGTAACATCACAGAGATTTTTGCAGGTGAGAAATTCAAGTTGCATCTATATGAAACACACTAAGCGAAAATTTGGAAAGTCCCTCAGGAAAACTTCAAGCTAGTTTACTGAAGATTACACTTCTTTTACAACACGAATAATTGATTTTTGGAATAGGTCTTACAAGCAGATTTTAGAAGACAGATCATGGCATTCAAACAGCAAGATAAACCTTTGCCATCTGAATTTATTTTTATGAGATTGTTAATATCTACACTGGGCAGATAAAACATCAGTTTCTATGTTACCAACATGGCCAATGATGACGAAGTATCTGAAATGTAATTAATCACTCTTTAAAGCTAAAGGAATGAAGTCACCTTGCTGGCTGGGAATTGAAGATATGATTTCAAAGAGTATTGCCAAACAAACAGGATGATTAGACTTAAAGCTGTGAGGGAGCAACACTGAAGAATATGCTCAATTTTAAACACAAAAGTAATTTTATAGAATTCAGTAGGACTTAAAATTAATTATATGCTCCCTGAAACCAATGTTTTAACTCTAATCTTTTGCAATTGAAGTTTAACATACATCTGGAGTATTTTGAGTTCATTTGCTAGATAGCTTGCAATTTTTATATGCTGCTGATTACAGTATAGGATTGTGTTGCAAGTACTCTGGTAATTAATGTGCAATTAGTAAATAGACACTTTACTTCTAATGCACTGTGAAAGCACAGAAAATTTGTACGGAATCCTCCGTCATTTCACAGAACAGATGTAGCATAGTGAACGTGTATTCGGCCTTCCCAAAAATGCCTTTCCAATATGCTTTGTCCTTTTTCTGGAGGCAAAAGATGTGGAAATGTAAGGTCCATTTAGCACCCATAGCTAGTTATTTAGTTGGACTGCTGAGACTCAAAGTGCCAGTGCAGTATGAGAACCCCTTCGTTAAGGCTGTAAGATTTTCTCAGGCAACTAGCCAGTTTTCACAGGTTAAGTGATTCTTAATCACCACTGACATCACGTGTATTAAAATTGGCCAGGTGGACACCTATTTCTTGTTATTTCTTGTTATTTCTTGTTATTTCTTGTTATTTCTTGTTATTTCTTGTTATTTCTTGTTATTCCTGATTCCTCAAGGAATCAGGAGTGATGGTTTTTGGAATCTGGTATCTGTAGCTTCTCCACATGCTCAAACTTACTCAAGGAATCATCGCTATGTTATTATGCATTTAATTCCATACTGATGATAATCTAGTTAAAATCTCAGTCCTTTTCCCATTAACAGGCTTTTCAACTGTCCAAGAAAAGTCACCAGTTTTTTGATGTGGAGGACTTCTCTAGTCTTAAAATGGCACATTTCTATGACAAGTGAGAACTCATTTGATTGTATAGAGAAGTAAAGAGCTTATCTGAAATGACCGGTCACAACAAGCTTTGATCTATTATGGTTTTGCTTTTTGGCAATAAAAGCCTCTGGTTATTCCATTTTTTTTCCCAGTGGGAAAGTTTTTATCCCAGTCATGGGATTGTCATAGTAGAATCACCTACAGGATTTTTTTCCCCCAGGGTCTGTATGTAGATAGCTCTTTCACATGCAGAACTTTATAGCACCACTTTTCTCCAATGCAGATCCTGCAGTGGATAATCAAGGCCTAAGAATATACCTGTGAGGAAACAAAGAGATGTGACTTAGGTGCTACACACTATTTTCAAATGTTTTTGAAGAAGATAATTCACCCTTTGCTTATACAGATCTTCTTTTATTATGGGAATTTCCCCTATAAAAAGTGCTAAGAGGCAGAATGAGGAAAAATGCTGGTGTTTTACTGGATGCAGGAGAAGGGATTATGCTAACTGAGCAGACCTCTAACAAAACCCAAAGAATATGCAGACTCGTGTGCCATATTGCTTTTTTTTGGTAAACATTGCCCTCAAGAAAGAATGATCTGCATGCCAGCCCCCTTGTGATAGTGTCTTTTGAATTAGATGAGATGAATAAACTAATAAAATTACACCAATTCAGCAATAATATTGGGCAAGTTGACACAGAGGAAGACTAACTTACTGAAATTTTAGTGAAACTGGTTATCTAAAATGTCTTCTGAGAGCAGGTAGATATTAATGATGAAGCAGTGAATCCAAGGGGTAGAAACCTAGCTCTATATGACTGTCATCAACTCAAGTGGAAATGGACATTCTGTTAATTGCTGGTGAGCTGACATGTAGTAACTTCTCAAAATATCTTCGCTCCCTGAAAAAGATTAATGTCACTTCTGAAATTAGTAGCATCCTTAACTAACTTTAGCTTTATGCCAGTATATTTTTCCAAAGGTTTTTGAAAAGTACTAGTCCCAATCTGATTTGAGTCCAAAGATGTGAAAATAGATGCTATAATCAGGAACTAAATTTAAAAAACCTGTCTTTGATGTCGTGATAAAAACTATGGTTTTTAATTATAAAAGCTTTCATTTGAGCTTACCACCTGTGAGCTGATGTGATGAACTTTTCAAACATTAATGAGGTTAGACGGAGATGTGCATTGGCTTGATCTTTTAGTTTGCTTCTTAAGGAATTTGACCCATCACATACATGCATTGTGATTAGAAATGAACACAAAAAAGAAGGATGAGAAAAACTAAGTTGCTGGCCTGCTAATAGCCTCCTGCTTTTTCCGTGTGGTTGTGCTCTGCATTTCAGTAATTCCAGTTAGACCATTAGATAAACAAATGTAGTGAGTGGTGAAATAAGGCTGTGGCATCTTCAGTTCTTGTAACAGGTCAGAACTGGTCTTTCAGTTTTTGAGATAATGAGTCCTGATTCAGAGATGGGTTTTTGTATAGCTGGCTAGCTGGGTAAAATGCATCATTTCTTTGAGAACAAGCACACTCTTCGACTAAAAGCTGCTTAATCGGTAGCTTTAAATGCAAGTTCAGTAAGGGAATGATTGTTAATATTCCAGGAACTTCTCTGTTGTGTTAAAAGGCCATAAAACGAGGCTGCAAAATGGAAGAATGAATAGTTCTGATCTCCCATAGGAATAGTGTTATGAAAAAAAGCCAGGCCAGGCTGTTACACTAGCAAGGGTTTAAGAATCAGTTAGTCTTTTGCTTATGCCACAGAGTGATAAAAAGTCATTTTATAAAGCTGGGTAAAAATACTGTCCTTTTGTGCCTTGAGAACAGTCTTGGAAGCTGTTCTGCTTAAGCTGACTGTTCTTTTCGTGCTTCCCATGACTGAGAATTTATGTTCAGAAAACTGAATGTTTACAATAAAACTGCATCTACCACTATGCTGGCCTTAAATGTAGTCATATCTCACTGAAATTGAAATTGTAGCACTTGTTTATGAGAACAGAATTACATAAACCCATTTTTGGTTTATGGTTTTTTTTTTTAAATATATAGCCACACTGATGTTGAATTAGTGTGTCTTATTTTATGTATATTTGACAGTGCTTTTACATAAGTAAAATTACTTTTTAGTAAAATGGTCACTTGGTGGAGACAGATGCTGTTTTATCCTGAAGGGAAGCTCTGTACTTCAGCTGTTACCCTTTATTGTTCAGAGTTGTTCTCAGGTCTGAATTTTGATCATCAGAGTAACATGTTGCAACAGTTCCTTATACATAAAACATAATCTGCTGAGGTAATGTATATGAATTTAGCTTCTCAATATGGCAAATCTGATGCACAAATATTCCTCAGTTGTTTTCCCTTAGCTCTATCCTAAAATTTTTGTGTATGGTGGATGGATTTGATACTGATTTCTATCTGATACATGATATGTAGTTGCTATGGCTACCATTTTATCTAGAAACTATAGCAAGATTGAGAACAATTAAAAGAAAGCTAAATTAGGAATGAGTATTCTCTGGTTTTAATGTTGATCCAAATAAGTACACTTGTTTCTCTCCCTGTATTTGAGAAGATCTTATAAATAATGCTCTTCTGAAAAAACAGCAACACAAGTATCACTTTTGGGGTAAATAAAACCATCATTAAAATACAGTTCACACTGTATTTTGCAAAACATCTTATGGTACATATCAAAACCTGAAATACTCCTCTTTTACAATTTAGCTATACCAATATGTGAATCATCTCTATTACTTAGGTATTGATCTCGTGGTTTACCATTGGATTCCTTCAATAGTTATGACACAAATATGTTTTATTCCATTAACAAAATGTATTCTGCAACTAGGAAATAAAAGGTCTAGACTACAGCTCATTATTCCTGGATGGTGTGATCATTATTTCTTGGCGTAGTACCTCAGACAGTGCTGTTCTCATTCTTGAATTTGAACTTGCAGATAACACATCTTTACTTGGTGATGTCTCCAGTGAATGATGGGTCTTTACACACTTACAGAAGAACCTCCTAGTCCCTTTGAATTCAAGGCTTGGGGGCAGATTCAGATTGCCCAAATACCTTTTGTATCTTAGTTGTTTCTTACAAGTTAGAAGGTCTTTGTTAGAAGGTCAAGTCTCAGGCAGATTGATTGACTATTCTCTGGCATTGCCTAGCTGCAGAAGCAAATCAAATCAAGTATTTTCATTCCTCTACCTTGGTTTACAAAGTTTCAGTGCCTCGGGATGGCTGCTAGAGTAAGTCTAGAGTTATTCTGACTTGGGAAGCAGTTACGTAGGTCCTCTGTAAGATCTCTTATGATTTAATAACGGGCAGCAAAGCAACTGAATTCCATCTAAATGGCTAATTCAATCTAAATCCATTAGTCAGCTCAGACTGCTTCTTGCTTAGCATCCATTGACATCAGTGCAAACCTCATCAGTCCCAATGGCTTTCAAAAGGAAACTTAATTCTGTGGCCTTGTAGTAAGGTTACTTATACTGAGAGGGAGTATCTCTAAGGTGTTTTCCCTGTGTTTTCCAAAGAGGACGCTCATGCACTTTTCCATTTAATAACCATGGGAATCAAGGACCCAACCCTTGGGTTCTCACTTCTTTTTCAGCTGTAACAAACATTAATTTACACACTGGCCTCAACTGCTTGATTTTTACAAGTACTGGATTAAGATAGACACAACAGGGAAAAATATGCAGTGCCACATTAAACAAATAGCACATCAAGGGCATTTTCATTAACATTCAACTTCAGGGCCAATGAACGTTGTCAGACGAGATGTATTCTTCATGATCTTCATGGTATTACTTTAGTGGTTATGTTGTAGCCACTGCAGATGCATTTTTAGTTGCAGCTGGAGAAATATACAGCAATAGACCATTCAGAATGATTTAGTTATTGAATTATGTGTGAAAACATATCTACAGGGGACTCGTCATCTGTTTTCACACTTAATTTGAATCAGTTTATGATGTTCTATGTACCTTGAGATTTTTTACATACTGTAGATTTTATATTGAAAATGACTAACTTTAGTAACATTGTTATCAGCCATAGCTGAAGATTTGGCAGGTTGGCTAGGAATAGTTTTTGCCTCCTGGGTAGGTGGGAGTAAGAAACTGTGATTGCACCACTAAACTTTGGCACTAATTAGATAGCTGCTGAAAGTTATCAGTAGTGAAACAGTTAAAAATATTGGTTTTGAAATTATCATCTCGGGATGACAATACTGTCATTTAAGGCATTTGAAAATTTACAGTGATACTATTGTGTGGATCCACAGTGTGTTCATACATGGCTCATGAAAGCTACAGATAGTCTTTTATTTCTAATGCAGGAAACACAGTCACGTGTCAACTCCATGGCAGATTCCATGCCCATGGAATAGGGCCCTCTCTATGCAGCAAACAGATTTAATACAATTGAGATTATATACCTAATACTTCCAATTAGGAAGTTATGGGACTTGCATGAAAGCCTAGCTTGGTGATAATTTCAGAGTTAGTATAGGAAAGATGTTATGAAGCAGTGCTAACACATTTCTAATACCGCTTTCAGGCTGTAAAAGCGTGGTGTCTTCCAGTTTAGGTTTCTACAGTCATTATCTTCTTTATGAAAAATTATTAAGCAAGCTTGTGCTGTTATAAAATTTGCTGTTCTGTTGCAGTAACTTTTTGATAAAGAGCCCTTAAAGAAAGAATTCCGGATCCAAAATTTACTGTTACATTAAAGAAACTAAAAGAAAATGTGATAGGCAAGCAATGCCAGAAAGCAATGTAAAAATGTATGGGTTACACCTATTTGTGCATGTCCATACTTTCAACTTGTTGGACATCTAATTGTCACCTTAATTTTGAATTACCTAATTTTGTCTTTATTTATTTAACCACCGGATTCCTACTTTGTGATCTTTATACTACTGATTTGTCTGCTAATCTAGCTATAGATTAATAATGTTTTAGATTTAGGAATTAAGAATAATTAATGACATCTTCTGTTTATTCAACTTAACCTTTGTATAAAAAAGCATATATAAACATTTTATTTTGGGGGGATTCTGTAAGCAGAGAGAGTAATTAAAGTAAATGTTCAGGAAAAAGAATTGTAACATTTGGCATAAACAGATGGAATTCCTTGAAACACAGAAACATCTATAGGTCCATACTTTGTATCTTGATCTTGTTTCATATTGAGTAAGTTAGTTTATCAGTTAAGTTTTAGGCAAATACTGCTTCATTTTAAAAGACTTGTGAACATCTGTGATGTACAAGAACTGCTTCTAAAAAGTCACTAAAATATTGTAACACTGACATACTTTGCAGCAGCACCTCAAAGATTGCCTACAGGAAAGTTAATCTGATATACAGTACATGCAAGTATGTTTTAGAAACTTATATCATAGACCTATGGCTTATCAGGCAGAGAACACCTGAGAAAACATAAGTGTTTTATCCTAGAGACCTAATAAAGAAGGCGAGATAGGCAGAATACTGCCGTCTTTTTTCAGTTGGTACTTATTAGTATCTTTTTAAAGGTAAGAAGGAAATGCAAAGAGAACAAACCTATGCTCTCAAAGACTTATCCAGGAATGAATATAAAATTAAAATATTTGTTAATACCAAATAAGATTAATTGTCATTTTCTTACAGCAGCACTTTTTCAAAGAAGAAAGACTAAATTCTTTTTAAGAATGGATGGGGCTGTAATAAAGAGTCATTCTGTTTAGATAAACTTGGCTGAAGAATGGCAAGGAACTGAATCCTCATAATAACAAGAAATATTTTCAATAGCTTTTCTTTTTCTCAAACACCTATAGTCGCTAGGTGTACCTCACGCAATTATGGAAATCAGCTTCTTGGCTGGACACCCAACAGCTTGTTGGCCGAACAGTCATTTATTGTTGTTTATTGTTGGCTGGACAGTCATTTATTTCACAGTCATTATTCTTTTGTAAGAATTATTAAAGTGTTTATTTTAGTGCACTATCTTCTGTATGTTGCCTTTGTCTGCCTAGAATCAATGAATTATTTAGAATACTATGAAAAGTTTTATATTTTCAGACAACTCATGTCTGCTAATTTCCTCACCCCAAAGTATTCCCAAAAATATTGAATGCAGTTTCATTCCACGTTTACAGCAGTTTATAATTCTGGATTATAGGTTCCATTGACATTATAAAATGTATAGTGACAGAAAGAAAAAAAAAAGAAGGTGGAAACATTTGTCTTGTTCCCTGCCTTCCCAAAAGAAGTATCTAAATAAAGTGTGTCCTGAAAATGGTTAAAACTTTTTGGTCACTGAAAGTTCACCTGCATTCCAGTTCAGTCAGAATTTAGGTGATCTGAATATAGGTCTAAGTTAAAGTACCCCAAATTCGTGTGTCTTAACACTGCTTAAGATAGATCATTCCCTTGGTATTTAGCAGATGCTTCAACTCCACAAGGAAACATTTATTTATTATTGCAAGCATTTACTTTCAAAAACAAGCCAATTTTGTTGAATAGGGTACTTGCTTGCTATGATAATGTCCACTAAGAATGTGATTTTATTTTTAGCTAATGTAGTTGGTAAGTGGTACAAATTCTAGTGTGAATGTAGTTATGTTATGAAGGTGTATTACCAGTATGGTTTATTGCCATTCCTTCTGGAGGAAAAAGTCTATATCAACATTAGCATGTTATGTGAATTTTCTTTACTTATACTGTAGTGGGGATTTAGTAATTTAACAACTGAGTTATGATGATACTTGGGTTAACAAGTAACAAGGTTGTAGGATAACAACCTGATAGTATAAAATTTAGAGGAGCAAGCTGGACTGATTTTGCAAAGCTTGTTTTTTTTGTTTGTTTGACCATGAAACAGAAACAGACATGATAAAAATACAAACTTAAGACTGGAAGGGGATGTCTTGGGTCATTGAATCAGGATCCTTGGAATTGCATGTAACCTTGCATGTAATTGTCATGTAACCTTTTGGTTTGTCTTAAGATCTTTTGCAGGCCTCAAAATACAGTTTATTTTTTATTATTATTTTGAAGAAGAATAGCTTCTTTTCTTTGAAGGTAAAGCTCCATTTTTTTCTCCAGAGAACACCCCCTTACTATTTTAAATTCAGATATTTCTACTGCATATAGCCAGACCTCTTTATTTCTCTTGCAACTAGGTTGTGCACTCTACTTATAGACCCCTTATTGTGTAAGTTACCTTCCCTCTGTGATTCCAGAGGAGTCCATGTACAAAGAGCACCCTGCATACAGAACGCATCCAAGTCAAATGCAGAAATCTGTTTCTCCTTGGCTAAAACACACAAAAGATCACTAGGATTAATGAGCTACTCAGCTAAGCATTAGCATGCTCCCCACCCCAGTAAGACACCTGAAGAGTATTTGCTGGACAGACAGGTATCAGTCAAGTGGGGGAAGGTTGAATTCTGCTCCTCCTTGGTAACAGATCCGTGATGGTGCTGAATTGTCATCCTCTGATTCCCTGTTTTTCCCTGAAAGTTTTTATACCTTTATATGTTGTTTTTCTTTTCCCTTTAAACTGCTGAGGATCGCTATCTCAGTAATTCTCTATTTGCAATTTTACCTTTCTTATCTTGCCTGGCTTTACTCTACAGATTCTCTCATTGCTCTTTTTCACCTTGCAATTTGATTAGCAGTCAGAGCTCAGGTTACACAACTGGCTATATCAGAGCTGGGTCTTGGATTTTTGGTCACAGGCAGCTCTGGTGATGGGGGCAGGCCTTCAGGTGTGGTTAAAGAGAGGTAGACTTACAACTATGCCAGTATAAAATACCCTTGTATTTACAGCAATTAACATTTTCCACACATATCAGTGTGTTTATGTTCTCAACTCTGTTGTTATTTACATACAGGCCATTGTTCTGAACACATTAAAGATTTTATTACATACTTTTTCAAGAAACATGTTTCTGAACCATAAAACTTTCTCTACTAAAATATTGAAATAGCTTCATTTTTTGAGAAAGTCTGTTTTCTTTCAGTGCAGCATTAAGGAAGGAGCATGCAGCTCGATCACTTCTACGTTAAAAAGTGCAGCCTTTTAGGTGTGATACTCCAACTAGATATCCAGACAACACTGCCTTTTTAAGGAGGATATCAGATGTGGAGACAATGAAGGAACTGGATGCAACATCAGAAGGTAATAACGTACCTGTTCTTACTGACTGAAAATCTATTGCAAAGGCCTATTTCTCTTCCTCTAGAGTGTTCTGGTTTCTTATTTTTATTGAGAAGCACTTGTATGGAAATACAGAAGTACATAGTGCTTTTATGGAACATGAAGCAGAGTTCCACTTAGTCCCTACCAAAAGTGTGGACTGTTTTTTTGTTGTTGGGGGTTTTTTTGTTGTTGGGGTTTTTTTTTCAGTTGACAATACGGAAAGAATGGGCAGGTAAGGAATGAAAGGCTTGGAGTGGTAGGATTTGAAGACAGGTAGGTAGATTACATTTGCTGATTAATCTGTAAAATATAATACGTGCAAAACTTTGCAAATAAAATAACTGCAGGCAAATGAACAAGTTATGACTTTTTAAATCTAGGCATAGATTTTTATTTTCTTGCTAGAAACACCTAAATTAATGCTTTTCGGTGACACTTGCCAATGATACTGGGTTGCTGATTAGAAGGGGTAGAGGTTCTTCTTATTAAGTTGAATTGCTGAGAAATGTTTTTCTTTTTCCTTGAATGTGTCAAATTGATTAAACTGAAAAAAGCAGTTAAAGAATAGTAACACTTTTTAGCTAGAGGCACAAGGAAGAAGTATTATACCTGCAGCAAAGGTTCAAAACAGATTTTTAATTTTTAAAAAAATGTAGAGTATATTTGCATGGGTATGTCAAACAGTGAAACAACACAGGGAAAAATTTTAAAACTAACTGAAGTGCAAATGTAAACTCATTTCTGTTTGTTGTTTCTCTGTAATTTGTTTTGTTTTGTTTGTTTACCTAAGCACTGATGTGGAGGTAAGATGAGATTTTTGTTTTCATGAAGCTAAAATAGGCTCATGAAACTTTGCTATTCCAAAGGAGGGAACAGCAGTGTTGGCATAAGCAGTTTTACACTATTCCTTTCCCAATGTTTTCTCCACATTTTACCATCATGAAATATGAAAGAAAGTAAAACTTTGGGCCATTCTAATCCATGCCAATCTTTTCAGACCACAAGACAGCTCTGTAGGTATTAGGGATCATTACTGGGAACCCAGATAGAATTCAAGATGGCCTCAATGTACCTGTGTTGGCATTGATTCTGTGCTGTCAGACCATAGCTAGGCTAGTGGTAAAGGCAAGCGACCTTCAGAGCTGTTCATGCAATCCTAGCAAGCCCAGTGTCACTGTACTTAGAGCTCAGCTAGACTAAGAGTATAAAACTAAATACAAATGAAATTTACTTAACACAAAAGTATGTTTTGGAAAAACTAGAGAGGAAGAAACATATCCCAGTTTAGTGCAACACTGGAACAGAAAGAATTATATGAAAAAATGTACAACAGAAGCTCAAATTGAATTTCATTCCTAAGCTGTTGTCCAGGTACGAACATGTTCAAACATAAAATTATTTGGCCATATTTTCTTCAGAAGGTGAATTTTCAGGGAGGATTCTGTGAATCACCAAGACTGCTTTGGAGTGGTCAGGAGAGAAAGAAGCCTTTAGCTCCATGAAGAAAAAAACAAAGATGATAATAGCAGTAGAAGCGTTATCACAGGGATAAAGTACCAGTTATCCTGCATGGCAAACATTAGTTCCAGATCTGTGAAGTAAATGATGATTAGTTAAATTGTTGTGGTCAGTATACATACATGCACATACATACATGTGCAGGGACAAAACTGTGTTGCTTCATCACTAAGGAAAAAGCCCCACTCCAGCAGAAGGAAGATTTTAAAATTCATAAGCCAGACAAATGATGGCAAAACATTGGTCCTTCTGCCACAGTCAGCAGTAACAGTTTTTGGTTGTCACTAACAACTGAGCTATGTGGTTTTTAAAAATACTTCTGACACCAGAAACCGGAAAGGGCTTCTTGGTTTTAAGCTTGTTATTCATCTTCCATACCTCTTCCAGCCATGGTACCCATTTGAAGGAAAGGAAACCAAACCAGGATGGTCCTGCAACTTTTTAACACTAGTGAAAAAGCTGGCAGCTAATTAGAATATCCTTTGTATGAAATATGTCCTGTGAATCTTTATTGTTAGTGTATTCCAATTTATTATTTTTTGTATTTACGAAATAGTTAAAAGTAAAAACACATTCTCCCTTATGTTTTCAACCTATCTTTTTCAGCAGAGATACTGCAGAGTTCAGAAGCTGCATTGGCAAATAGTGCCTGGTTGTTGCAGTCCTTAACTTTACCAGTTATTGTTAAGAGCACAGGTGCCTAACACACAGCAGGGAAAATGAAGCACCTTAGAAGTGACTTCAAAGAAGCTGCAAAGATGAGTGGAGAAATGCAGAGGAGAGAAATAAGGTCTGAATTCCATTTCTCAAAGGTGCTTGCCTCTGGTTGGGATTCTTAGATCTCAGCTTTCTCCCTGCTGAAGTAGCTTCATTTTAGTGTAGCTGAAAAAACTGAAAGGTAGCTCTAAAGATGGCACTGGTTTAATTACAATTTGCTGTGTAATGCAAATTGCAGTCCATTTTATCTAGTTTAAAAAAAATAAAAATACTTGCTATTTCTCCAGGGATAAGCATATTTAAGACTACCTGCTGGTTTTCAGTTCTTCACATGGAATCATAGAAATATTGGTTGGAATGGATCTTTGTAAGTCATCTAGTCCAGCCTTCCACTTGTAGCAAGACTGTTGCCGAATCTAAGTCGTGTCAGCTGTGACTTTGTCTAGCTGAGTCTTGAAAATCTCCAGGGATGGAGTTTTTATGGCCTTTCTGGGTAACCTGTTCCATGGTTCAGTATCTTCCTGGTGAATAAGTTTTTCCTAATGCCCAGTATGAACTTCAACTTGAGGCCATTGTCTGAAAAGTTTGACACCATCATTTTTTAACTCCCTTTCACTTAGTTCTTGTAGGCTGCAGTTAGTTCCTCTCAGCCTTCATCTCCTCATTGTCAAACTAAACATGCCTTTTTCCCTCAACCTCTCCTTGTAGGCCACGGGTCCTCTGCCTCAAGAGCCCTCTCCTGTACTTTCTCCAGTTATCTTCATTTTCTGCTCAAACTAGCTGGCACAAAGCTAGATACACTATTCCAAGTGTGCCTCACCGATGCCAAGTAGAAAGAGATGTAGTCACTTCCTGCAGTTTGCTGGCCATAATCCTCCTCCTGTGTGTGGTGTTTGCTTTATATGAGGGCATTCTATTGGCTTATATGCTTATATGTAACTTGAGATCCGCCATGATGGCCCCAGAAGCTTTTCTTCAGCCAGTTGGTTTCCAGTCTGTCACGATGCATCAGAGTTTTCTGCCTCAGGTGCTGAACTTTGCACTTCTCGTGGAACTTCATGAAGTTTCTGATGGCTTGGTCCCCAATATCTTGCCGAACTGAAAGTGATATTTTTCAGAATAGATTTTTTCATTCAATGCCTGTAAGACTGTAGAATTAATCTGGTGTGGTACTTGAAAAGTTTGAAATACTTTTAGTGGCAAATAACTTTATAACAAGTGTTTCCAAACAAAATCTTTGGCCTGAATTTGCCACTTTGTTGTAATTGTTTTATTGTCATAGAAGTTAGGTTTAATTTGCAGAAATGGTGTAGGAATGAACAAGACTTATGCCTTAACTGTAACCTTGTTTTCTCTAATCTTGGAGCCACTAGGTTTGAATTAGCCTGTGGTCTAATTTTATAGCAGATACGATGGGTCCTAAGAGAAATTTTGAAGAGAGTTGAATTGATTCAAGGTGTCCCAGGGTGAGACTTGGAATTGTTAACAGTGACAGATGTTTGCAGTTATCTGAAGAGGTTCTGTATAAATCAAGAACATCCACAAATTAAATCTCTGTTCATTTCATGTGGGTTCAACTACGTGAGGAGGGGGAGGGGAGAATATTATTAACCTTCTGCCTTTTTTAGAAATGCACCAGTGTTGATTGAATTATACCTTTATTTATTGCTAACAAATGCTGTTTATCAGCTGATACGATAGTATGCCTAAGACTTTGCCTATTGCTCTTTCACAGCATGGTTACAACTTTATAATGAAATCACAGGTTCATAGAGGCAAAAACACAGCTGTTTAAGCCCATGAAATAAGTGGTTTACAAGAAAAAGCATAATCAGTAGTATCAAATATTTTGTCAATTATATTAGCAACAGAAAAATAGAAAATGATGCCTATTTGACAAGAGACTGTTTCTGAAGATGTTATATTTGCATAATGCTTGTCTTTTCATACTATAGAAAGCAACAAGACATCATAAAGAGATATATCCATTATTCATGAATTTAAAGAATCTGACTTGCATGTGGAAGATAAGACTGAACTAGATTTTATATTGTTATAGTGTTTTTTAAAAAAAAATTACAGGCAATTATTGTTTGTTGTTTTTTAACTAATCCTATTTCTTCAGAGGCTGATTCATTGCATGATCCTGCAGTTAGTAAATTAAATATTTTCTTATTAACTTCAGTATAATTGACACCTTATATGACTCAGAGTGCTGAGAGTAAACAACTCAGGCAGAATTATCCTGTCACATCTGTGGGGCTGATTAGACTCAAACATCAGTCATGATGATTTAGGTTTGCTGTAGTGCATGTGGCTTCTCCATATGCCCCCATATTATAAGCATGGATGTTGACTGAGACTGCTTACCAGATCTATGTTGGTTTCAAAAGAGAAAAGTAATTTGGAAAACCAGTACTGTTTTTCCTATTGCTCCATCTTGTTTTTTAGTCAAGAACTGTTTATCTCAGCACAGAATTAGTGACTAGGTATAATTGTCAATGGAAGAGGCATAAAGCAGACTAGTCCATATCTGTTTACCCAAATAACATACGGAACAACCATACTACAAAAAATAACACGTGACATTTGGTTAACTCAAAATGCTTGGATCTCTGTGTTTTTTCAGCTCTCCTGAATATGTTGCAGGTACTCTTTCTGTGGGCTTTATACCCATTTCCTGAACATAAACTCTTCTCTCTTTCCAGTGAAAAATTGCAATGAAGCAACTCTGTTGTTCAGTGCAACAGCTCTGCAGCTGTGATGTGCAGCTCAAACGCAGACGAGATTCTGTTGCATCAGTTCTAAAGCTCCATTGTCTTCTTCCCATAGCCACCCCAGTGAGATGTTAGAACATCGCTCTCACTCTATATTCAGGCTTTTTCTTTCTAACTCTTAAAGCACAGTCTCAACTTGACCAAGCTCCCTTTGTATTTCTGACTCTACAACTTTATATTCTTTAAAGACAATGGTGTATTTTGTAGAGAGTAGGTTATCTAGTAATAGTGTTACTGTAGCTGTGGTAGCCTAAGGATGTAAGACATTGGTCTGAGGCAAAATGAGCGATGCTGATACAAGACTTGATTAATATATAGTCAAAGGAGGAAAATATAATGATAATTAATATAACTTTATGGAAAAAATGACATTGTTAGTTGCAAACCAGATTCTTCCTCACCAATTTCCTATTTTTGTATCTTACCAAAGATATTCTTAATCTTTACTTTCACTGTTGATTAACTTTCTCATTTTTCTTTGACCAAGCTCAATTTGAACTAGGAAGATGCTGAGTTTCTATCCAATGATGTCATCAGGGATCTTTAAGACAACCTGGACAGGACAGAACCCTTCAGAGCTCAGTTTGGCTTTGTGGCCTGTTACAAATGGATTAGAGGTCAAGGTTTTTATATTTAATACTGTTTAAATGTGTATTTTACTGCAGTAGATAACTACTATGAGATAACTAACTGATCTAATTATGCAGACTAGAGCCCATTCCATTGTGACTCAGGCTGCTTCTGTAGATTCACTGACATAAGCAAAATTTTAGATTCGTTTTGCAAATCTCCAAACCCGAACAGCAGTTTTGTAGTTGCTGTCTGCTGACCCTGTAATCCATGCAGGAACTCACTTGAAAAAGAAAGAATAGGTATTTACTTTACAGAAAGGATGATAATTCAAGTTGCGTTGTCAATATGGATTCCATGACCAGACCAGCTTCCCATTGTAATTCTGTGGAGCATTATGTACTGCAAGAGGAACAGGACTGCTCCAACATGAGGCATAAGGGCATTTGGAATTCAGCTGAGGTTCCTCATGACTGCTGCAAGCCAAAGAAAATATGATGACAAGCATGTGGGGTACATTAAATTGGAATGGGAAGCCTTGTAGATGATATTTATTAAAAAAATTATATATAATTTCTTGTATTTTTAAGAATAAGTGGGCAGAAGCATTCAGTTTTCCTTCTTTGTATCATTTCTTGTCCCTCTATAATGTTTTTACTCTTGTCTGAATTAAAGTATTACAGTCTTTTGGTTGTCTTCTCTCCCAACTTTGTTTTCTAATCATTCTCCTTACAGTCTTTGCATATGTATGTTCTTTATGTGTTCTTTCATTTAGTAAGTCCAGAATACTATCATAGGACACCTCAGTGATTTATAAAAATGTTGAAATACACTCTTATTTCCTCTCAGCATCTTTATTGTTTCTAACACTGTTTGCATTATTATCTGTCACAGCACATTTTAATGTGGTTTTAATCTCAAGACCTTTTTCTTTGGTGAGAGGTACAGTTAGTTTGGAACTCGACACATTGTTCCTTTCTGCATGCATTACCTTGCGCTTGCCAATGCTTAATGTTGCCCGCTTGACATGCAGACTTACTCTGACTTACTCTCTCAGGTCCTCTGGACCTCCTCCCATTGACCGCCTACGCTAGCGTGAGATTTCATTCTGCATTTCTCAGTTTAGAAGAAATGAAGGCTGTGGCTCTTATATTAAAGTAGCTTTGATGTTTCTGTAGGAAGCGTGCTTATCCTTAATTTACTCAGTTTTGAAGAATTAAGTGGTTTTTTGAAGACAAGATACGTTCTGAGCACTGATAAATGCTTGCAACCTTACATTTACTTAACAAAGTATTTTTCCCTGAAAGTAAGAAATTGATATCTTTGGGAATACTCTTAGAAACCCTTCTTCTTGAAAATGTCAAATGTTTTATTTCACAGCTCGGGCCGCTCACTTCGGATGTTGGAGAACTGTTTCAGTTCTTCCCTTTTCCTGAAGAGTATTTGAACGCATAGGACTTAACTCCTGAAGCAGGCCATTTTAGCTCGGTGAAAGAGTGTTTGCAATCTCCACTTGAAATTGCTCCACTTCTAGATGGCATACTTAAATATTGTTTGGGCGGGAAAGAGAGAATGTGTGTTATAAGGTGAGACTTTGGTTTTAATCCCCAATCATTTGATTGTTTCAGTGTTTTCTATCAAGAACTGTGTGCATCTCCTCTACTGGTGAAAATGTGGGGGTCTGTTGTTTTGACTGTCGCTGCTGGATTTAATTGCATGTGTTTGATTTAAATTCCACTTTGGGAACCTACATCCTTCTATGAAACTGGAGTTAAATGCTTCCTGACTTAGGCAGCAGCTGAACAAGCATTTTACAATCTAAATTTTGGACTTTGGCTCTGAAGACACATAGTGGAGGTACCTGAATGCTGTGATGGTTTGTCTTGCACACGTGTGAATATTTGGACTATTGATAAGCTTAAATTGTTTTTCCATTTAGCTCAAGTATGTGATTTGATTAATCAGCATTAGACATTTTGATTCCTTTACCTAACTTCAAGTTTGAGAAAGCTATTGTGAACTCGCACCTTTTCAGCATACATACACCTTGTATTTCAGTCTTGCTGTCTTACTTCTATTTAAATCAATGGCTTTAGGAATAGGAATGTTTGCATTTTTTGTTTGAATTACTAAAAATTTGTTTCTTTAATATTAAAGAAGGAGTTTCTTGAACTCCTTTAAACTGATGGCGTTTTGGTGTCTTTCCAAGCTATTTTTCAAAGTACTTGCTTAAAGGTTAATAGACGTAACTCTTAGGAAGTATCATCCTCTAACAGGAAGTCTTTGTTATCTCACCGTAGAATATGCGTCCTGTGGCTCAGGGTTAGGTTGTACTCCACGAATCTCATCAAGTCTATGTTTTCATTTAGGTCCATTTGGTTACACAGACAAAGAGGAGAATATGTTGACATGTGTGTGGTACAGTGCCAGCAGTCAGCTAAAGATGATCATGCAGCTTTTTTAGAGAACCAATTCCTGGATTATTGGCATGGATTATCTGGTGAAGATTTTTTAATATTGTGGAATTGTAGGATTATAAATGATTACACTTTACTGCTCAGTCTAGTCATTACTAGGAAAATAAAACAAGTTTCCTGTAGTAATATGTATCAGTTTTAGTTCTGGACTTTTTTATGCTTAGTCACATTTCAGTTTGAAATGCAGTTTAATGAGCTTAATTCCTTCCAAATTTGAGGATTTAACCTCTGACACATTCAGACTTTCGCAAAAGTGGTCTGAATTCTGTGGTCTGTAGTTACAACTAGGACTGAAGTGATGTGGAGTATCAAAAGTTACTCTGAAGTCTCTCGGTACCATGCAGCTTTGGAATTGCAAGCATGTGTCCCTGTCTTGAGAGACCAGGCTTCCTGACTTCAGATATAGTTATCTATCAAATAATTGAAGAAGGTTGCTGTCCTTGGAGGAACCTTGTGCCTTGCTTTTGTTGTGTTTAGCAGAGGTCTGGCTGTCTGGTGTAGCAGTTTAGAATAACTTTGCATCCGTGTGAAAGTTCAGTCACACTTTCCAGAGCAGTCAGCAGCAGACTTGCTATGGAGAAGCAGCATTGCATATTGGAGATGGAAAGAGTCTAAGAAAGGGCAGCATGTATCTTCAAGAAGGGTATTATATTTATGTCTCTGGTTGGTATTCATTTTGGTGGCATTTGCACAAGTTATCCTTGCTAAAGATTAACTTAAACTGTGTCACAGCTCTTGGTGTCAAGGCTTATCTAATCATCAGAGCGTCAGTACCGGTATTTATTTATTTTTGAGGAAGCCAAAACCACCTCAGTAAAAATTTATCATCATAGTAAGTTTCTCTAAATACAGTATTTTTTCCACTAGAGTATCAAAAACCATTATGTTTGTCTCAAATCACTTTGAAATATTTGACAAGAGGCTTTATGTAATGGATTTTCAAAATAATGTTGTCCTATACTGCTTGCATACTTTTATCATAAATATAGTAGAATGGAGGAATACATAAAGTTTCTTTTGCATTATTTTTCTTTGTTTTACATTTAAGGCATTGATGGCTAAATTATATTTCAACTTTGTGATCTAATACAATCTATTTGATTAAGGAGTGTATTAAAATACTTCTGTTTTTAAAATAATCTCTGATTCTGGGTTAAATACTTTCTTTTTTAATTATTATTCTCTGCATAGAATTTTTTTACCAATGACATTCCTTGTGTTTATTCAGGAAACATTTTTATTCAGGCAGTTGGAATCTGTTCCTCCCCTTGATTTTTGTAGGACTGAAAATCTTCTATTACATTCTCAGTTACAAGAAGGGAAAGCCTAAATAATTCCATTGGTGCTTCTTTTACTTTCTGTGTGGCAATGATGGTTCTGTAGACAACAGAGACCACATCTAGCTGCTACAGAAGCCAGAAGAGTCTTTATCTTTTAATCTCAATGGAGAGTGAATCAGGTTTCATGAGAATGGATGATAGCTTTTAGATCAAAGGTACTAGGATGTTGCTGTAGGATGAAGATGTATCTTGAATGGAGAGCACTGCTGTAATGTATTAGAATCCAGTACTGCAGCCTCAGTCTGCAGAGCCAATACTACTACTGACTAAGCAGTCTAATCAAAACAGAATTTCTGAGAATGCTGAGATTTCAAGAAGTTTGTGTTCCCATTGAATATAAAATCTATATTCTAGTGTTCTTTTCTATTTGAAATTTATTTTAAAATATTTTCCATGTAGAAACTGAAACTGTCTTCCTTCACATTCGTGATTCCAAACTGAGCTGAATGCCCCAGCTTTCTGCAGCTCTTAGGTCTTGTTCCTGCAGTAGGAAGATCTCTGTTCCACCAGATTATTCACTATCTGTGATTGAAGGCAGTGTGACTGTAACTTGTGTGAGGGCTTCAGCTGAGGACTTACTGTGTAGTATTTGCAAGATACTTCACATCTTAACTCACACCTGTATCAACATTTGTGCCCCTAAAATGAGCCCACTAGCTGGGAGAAAAGACTATTTGGGGTGCTACAGAGCTGATTGATAGCAGTCAGCATCCTCTGGGAGGTGCTAGTGCTTTACAGGATTGCATTCCCAGTTTGTACATTGTGGGGCGTATCTTCCTAAGGAGGCACTGAATGCTATTTATTCTTACTGAATTTGGGGAAGCTGAGGAGGAGCAGTCTTGAAGAACTAGTCTTTTAAAAGCATTACACTAATTATGTTCAAAGCGTTAAAACATTATATTTACTCATTTTAGATCAGTTCTCTGTGTGGCACTGTTAGAGTATTTAGAATTACTGCTAATTTAAAAAAAACTTATAGAATCTTTGCAAATTTCCCTTTCCAGTACAGAATGAAATATTTTAACCAGAAAAACAGGACATTATTTCTACATTTAGCAGTCCTTGTGACAGCACGTCCATCTACGATGATACTAAACAAGAAAACCATCTGAGTCACTTATTTGTATCCAAACCTAGTTGCACATACCTTGTTTTAACTGGCATAATTATGACTATAATGCAGCAAAATTTGGAGGTGATACTCTGTTCCTTCAGAGGAAAAATAATGTAAAGAAAACAGATTTACCAAGTCCATATCAATAAAGTAAGTGTCTTCATATTTTTCTTGTCAACCTTTCAGATGCTTAATGGTTATTTAAGCTTGCTAAAAAGAACCATTATTGTAGCACCATAGTATTTTATTTTAATTTTATCATTGTAAATAATTCAGATAACTACTGTGGCTGCCTCGGTACCTGCTTTGGATTCCACAGGGACAGTTACTTGGTCTTGAGGACCAGTGACCTCTTTCTGTGCTCTCGCTGCTCTTGCTCTGGAGAGCTCTCTTACTGCCTTTGCTCCAGGTGGAATAGCTTCTGCAGCTATGCTTACATGTCTCTCACCTCTGCATTAAAAAGCTCCTGCTGTCTTTTATGCACAGATTAGAAACCTGCTCTGTTTATGTGGCAACCCTATAGTAGGAAAAAAAAGAAACAAAGGTTAAATTCAATTTTGGCATCTTTCTGTTTTTCACGCTTTTTAATACTTAAAAATCAGGAGGCCTATTGTATCACCTCAATCCATTTCAACTATTTAGCTGCTTTTTTAAGCAGCACTAAAACTTTATGGTAAAAGGACTTTATCTTAGTATTATTTTTAAGTTTCAGGCTTTAATCCAACTTGTTGTAGCATCATAATATTGTCTTTTAAAAACATTCTCAAAGACATTTTTACTTTACATTGAAGTTTCTTTTATCTTTTAATGGTATGACACATTAATGCCAAGGTTTGGGGGATTTTTTTAAACTACGGTTATCTAAAGAAAAGCTACTGAATATATGACCTGATTCTCAACATTGCTTGATAGCTGTAGTGCCCAGAAAACCAGGATTGAAGAGTTTGGTTCAGAGCCTAAATTTAACATATATTAGGCTAGGAAGTTTCCAAAGCTCTTGAGGTGAAGCTAAGCTCATTTTTTATGAAAACAAACCACACACAACTCTTGGGCCAACTACTGTCTGCATGCCAGCTTTCAGTCTGGGGATATATAAATAGCAGTAGAAGTAGGAAGAAGCGTTTGACCAGCTGCATAGCTTTGTGCAATTGCATAACACTACATTACTGAACCTTCTCAGCAAAGCAAATCGCTTCAGACAGAGGCGTTGCACTAACTTTGCAGGTCTCAGTCCTCACGGCTGATTATGTGGCTTTGCACTGTGCCCCTTTGCTGGCAGCTTTACTGCCCTGGTTCACTGGATCCCTAGCTTCTGGGACAGATAATATGGCATTTTACCTGTTCAGGCCTGCCAAGCAGTTTAGCTACAAGACGTCTACATCTTGTCAGCTTCTGAAAACCTTTTAGCCATGCCCTCCTGCAGCGTGCCTGCTTTAGCTTTTAATAAAATCCCCGCTGATCTGTTGATTTGCTCAGATTATGAGATTCATACACTAAGGATTTTCACTCTGCTCCCTCAATGTATAGAAAGCCCATTTGCACTGGGGTATTCCCAAAACCAACAGTTATACAGGAAGAGCTGGCCTTTACTTGTTTGGGTCAGGTTTTTGTAACTTGCAGACTGCAGCCCTTGATTCTAAAAAGGATCATTTTCCTGAATGGTAAGACAGGGACAAGACAAAGTGTTACTCTGCCTGAATTAAATACATCTTGGTGTATGAAGTATATTTCAGACAATATTAGTAAAACAATTGGAATCTGAATCCTCCCAAGGATATAAGGCAAAAATAAACAGAATAAAGGTGATCCTGCAGCACTTGGTTTTAGGCGCTTTATAGCAGAATAAATGATCTGAAACCCTTACTTGCCCTAGATCTGAGAAGGAATTTGTGTGCCAGCAACTTGGTTGAGCCTGAAGTTTGCTGTCTTGTCTCCCAAAGCTTAATCCAGAACCTTGTAGCTACAAGCCTTGGCTCCCCTGACAATGCACACATACGTTACCCAGACGTAGCCAGCAAAAACAGGGAGTTCTTGTGATTCTGAGGGATCGCTTCACTTCAGGGTCTCCCCACATTCACTTGGGACTTACAGAGTGTTTCCTGTCAAATAGTGAGGTCCCTGGGAAATAGCTACGCTGTGCAGTGGAGCTTGCTGCGGAAGTTCTGAAGTCTTTCAGGCAACAGAAGAAAGATGAGCTTTACAGAGAGATTTCTAAGCAGTTTTTCTGTACTCTTGCATAAGTCACAAAGGACATCCAGAGCTATGCAAAACAATAGAATTTACACAGCTAATTTCCTCTTGAGTGTTTTTGGGGGATTTGATCTAGACCTGGACTCTTTTGACAATCAAGATGGTTCTTCTGCCTGAGAAAACATGTCCTTTTAAACTTCTCATCTAAAGGTTTAAAACCCAACTCTGACACTTGTTTTCACTCCCTCAACTCTGTAATTTTCTTTTATATCTCTGTGGACAACATAAGCAGGAACAATTTCCCAACCTAACTCCCTGCACAACTTGTTCAGTTATTGATTGTCTCATAAGGAGAAGATCTGGTTTCCAATTTCCTGTCCTGAAGCATACCAGTTCTGATTTAAAAAAAACTTCAGAAAACAAAAAGGACAAACAGGATTGCACACATAACAGAGAGTTCATAACATGCAGATTTCTTAACTTTTAACATATGGAAACAGCATGCCTGAATTTTGCTGTAGATAAAACAACTCTCTGCAGTACTGGATAGATGAAATCAAACCAGCAGACTAATTTTAATTTCAATCAATAAAACAAAGTGGTAGGCATGAAGGGTTTTTTTGGTTTTTATTTTTTTCCTTTTTGTGCATCATAGCCTGATTTGGTGACATCAGGAGGAGAAAGGCCTGACTCTTTTAGAGGTCTTGGGTATCACAGTAAGAAGTAACTCTAGCTGCCTTTTTGCATGTGTTGGTTAACACTTAAGCGTTCTACCAGGGTATGTCCCGCTGGTGCACACATACCTCCTACTCAGCTTCACTTATTCCAGAGGGGATGTCAGAGGTACAGCTGGGAAATTTTAAACTATATCACAGCAATTTTGGACAGAATCCTGAGTCAGCTTGTTCTCAAAAAATGCAGCCAGAGAAGTTGGTCTTAAGACAGTAGGCCTGTGCTAGGCTTGTCTAGGATAAGAAGGTAAAATTTCATGGCTAATTCAAGTTAAACCAATGGCATTTGCATTCTTAAATTTAGTCACTAAAACATGTGGCCTAGTTTTCAGAGATTCTGCAGACCCGATGTGTTTTTTATTAAGAAAATACTGATTACATTTGTGATGTAGAAGAGACATTTAAAGGAACACTCATGACAGTATTTCTTCCCTCTTCAATGCAAAATCCTTGTTTCAACTTAGATGCTCTGTATAGACATAACAGGAGACCTGCCTGCCTCTCATGTGCATACAACTGAGTCCTTACAAGAAAGCTCTCTATTTAAAAGGTTGTAGGGGCATGTTATTGATAGCAAAAAAAAAAAAAAAAAAAAAAAGGAGTATCGACAGAAGAGGACAGCAAAATTCCATTTAGTCCAACATGGCAGGGAGAAATTAAGAGACCCTTTGTGACTAATGAGTTCAGGAGCAGCTTTGACTCAGTGCAATTACTAAAAACTCATTTTAATCCAAGGTATTGAAGATTTAATAGCAGTGCGGTTTACCTTATCACCTTTAACAGATAGTGGTGTATACTCCAGAAAAGTCTGTGACTGTTACTTACTTCACTGTAGTGATTTGTTGTACCTTTAAACAAAAAGAAAATGCAGACTATGATGAGGTCAAGCAGAATTGCTTGCAATGCACTGTGCCAGCTTTACAAGAAGGCCTCTTTGAAATGCATGTGTCCCTTTGGTCAGTATAATCCAGTTTTTCATTGTAATGCAGTGGAATTGTCATGCTCCTGTTTTCTGCCCTGCTTCTTCCAATTTTATTGCAGTCTCAGATGTGTGTGTCGCAGCAACTGAACCATTGCAGTTCCTGGGTAATCTTTGTAAATCTTTGACATTTTAGCAGCTGTTGCATGAAGAGCAGAGGCATACCTGAAGTAGGGGTAGGATCTTCCAAGAGGTTGAGGTCACCACAACAGGAATTCCTAGGTAATCTCTCTGCATTCATGAATTACAGCCTTCAGCTTCATCTGGGGATCCTATTACAGTGCTGACTTTGCTAGAGTGAAGTTGATATGTCCTTCAAATGTAAACATTGGCTCTTTTGGAAGTCTAAATTACACACATGTACTCAAGATGATTACCTTGAAATCTGGCATGTCCTGTGCTGATGTGGAATAGCAAATTCAGGCAGGAGTCTTGAAATTCATTTTCCATTTCATAAAACAGGGCTTTTTTAGTGCTAGCAAGTGAAGATCACACCTTTTGGAAAGATGTGACCTGCAAATCATTAATCTATTTATACCTCGAATGTTCTTAGTTACTCAACACTTATCCTAGCCAGAGCAAAGCACCTGCTGCACCTCTGAGGGACCCGTACGGAGAGCTTTATTCTCTCTTTTGGGAGACTGGAGGGGGTCTCCTGGGCCAATAAAATGTGGCCTTGTGAAGTTGCCATTTGAGAATTACTTTAGTGGGAACATACTGTGGCCACTGAACTGCAACAGCATCCAGTCTGTGTAAAGTTCATGCTTCTCATTGGCAGAAATCAGTGCTGAATTTAGAAAGGACTGTTGGAGAAAACTGTGTTTCTATTCTTTTTACTTAAAGGAAATATCTTATGAAATTATCTGCTTTACACGGGTTATAATTCAGCTAGTTCAGAAAAGAAGTGATGTGTGAATGTTTGTTGGGGCAGAGGCTACAGGATGAAAAGCTGGGGAGGAAAAAAATTGCGGTTGCAATGAAGAGAAAGGGAAATTATGGGAAAAGGTGAAGTGTTGGGGCAACTCTGGGGAGAATTTTTTTTGGGGGGAACTGGAGAAGTAGGAGGACTGGGTTTAAAGGGGATAGAGGTCCGTTGCCTCTTACTGTATACCTGGATCTTGGAGGAACTCATCTCTCGTGAGCCTGTGAACCTGGAGTCCTTCGGCAAGACCTGACATTAGGCCTCTTACCTTAGAGGCTAGGAGAGCCACTTACCCTCTAATCACCTCAGTCTTCTTGTCCCAGACTCCACCTTGAGCAAGCTGAGGAGGGCATTAGACACCACAAAGCAACCTTCAACTGTTGCCAGCCACTTTTTGTTTTGTCAGTCAAGAATAATGCTGGCAGGCTCCAGCTTCCTGCTTCCTTTGCAGGTGCTTGGCACAAAAGCAGACAGCCAGCTGGGGAGGCAGAGGGCAGGGGTCCGCTGCTGAGTTGTGGGGGCTGTTCTGGGCTCTCCTGAGCTTGGACTGTGATACTGCGTTACCCGCTCTGTGAAAATTCCCCACCTGAGGGTACCCGTTTTGGTTTGGCTGAGTTATTTGACTGGATACCATTAACTGCCTCACAAATGGGTCTTGAAGATTACTTTACAAAACAGTTAAAGAAAGTGGTATAGAGAATGAATGTTTAAAAACAGCTATTTTCCTGTGACACTGCAGCAGTTTGGATGAGATGACAAGTCCAAAACTGAAGATGTGTCTTCACAGGGGTATTTATATCACATTAAGCTTAACTACTGCTCATGAAAGCAGCTGCAGCTAACAACTAACAATGCAAAATAATTAGAGTGTACTGACTGCCAAGACAGTGTTTGTTCCTCAGTCTGTTTTGAAGGTGCTTTAAGTTCACTGCTTATTGATATAGTACAGACAAAGATACGCTTTTAATGTATGGCAGTCCTTCCATTGTGTTTCACACCAGGACCAAATAGTGCTTTTGCCTTCAGGCCTTATCCAGCTGTGGAGAAAATGGTGGGCATTTCTACCTGCACATCCCTGGCATCATTGTCAGCAGAATATGGCTGTGGTACTCCAGTGCTGTGTCAACCAGCAAGGGGCAGATCTCCGTGACTTTGGGGAAGAAGGAGAGGTTCAGGATGGGCTTGAGAAGTATCCCCTGAACCAGGAGGCATCTGAGCTAGCCTGTTTTATTAACACAGTGAGGTAAAAGCAAATTGTAGAACAACCAGAGAACAAACAGCAGGTTTCATGAGTAGCAAAAACCAAAGGAAATGAGTTACCTGTGGATTTGAATCTCCCAGGTGGACTCTCTGGTGTTTAATGACACTAGCCATGATTTACACTATGGCAGTAAGGATGGTCACGAGGTATTTGCTCTTGTATGCGGTAACTAGCACCTGAAGTGAGTTCAGCCTTTCATTCAAGAGGGATGCTTATGAGAGGTCCCTCTCCATCTCCTCTGCATACTTTCATGAAACTTGTAGAAACCGAACATCTTTAACATCTCTAGCCTGACATGAAATGAGATTTATATTGATCACTATGTTCAAAAGTTACTGGGAATATACTCATGTACACACAGAGTTATTATGTGTCATCTCCATAGGAAACTGGGCAAACCCCAGACCTCCAGCAGTATTTTTATCATATTCATGTTCTGACAAGCTGGATGGCATTTTGTCAGAGAGCAGCCGGCAGCAAGCCTCTCTCGGTTGCTGACAAAGCCAGGCCCTCCGAGGTAAGGACAGCTGCTGGTTCATAGGGCTGATGAGAGAGACGTCCCAGAGGATTCTGGCATCAGCAGCCAACCTGTCTACCTTCACGGTGTTTTTAGTGTGCCACATGCTAGATTTTGGGTAATAAAACTTTAAAGTGAAATAAGTTTCTGGAGCAGTCTCTAAGCAAGGCATCATTTAAAGCATTTTGATTCAGTTTTATCATTGTGTTGTTGAGATGACACTTATGACAGATGACTCATGTCATGGTGATAGAGCATTTAATTCCCTAACAAGGCAATTCTACAAGGAAATCCTACAGGGGTTATTATAACCAGTGAATGAACTTTGTACCTATCTGCAGGATACACTGAAGGTACAGCTGTAACACTGCCGGGCAGCACTCCCTTCTCATCTGCTCCACATCATCAAGCTACACCCTTACACGCCAGCAGCATTTTGTGAGGGAATCAATCTGCCTGTGTCTTGCTGAGTTTCCATTTACCTTCTTAAACAAGTACATCTGTGCTTTTTAATACCAGATGCAGTCTGCCAGTGGAAGCCACTGTACAATTGTTAGCTTACTTCCTGCAGGCATTCAAAGCATGACATTTCTTCCATGGCTTTCCCAAGTATTTCCCTGCCAAAGTCCTCTCAAAGCTCTTCTTCCCTTTCCTACTGCAGTGGTGGGAGCCATTGCTGCTGACAGTCAGCTCTTCTTGATCAATGGTCCACAGCAAAAAATCACCCACCTACCCCCCTGGCCGCACATCACAGGAGTATACAGAGAGGACTCTTGACCACATGGTGTCATACTTGAGGAAAACAAGGCGGGGAAACAATTTTTTGTCCCCAGTCTAGGGAAGATGTAAACGTCTCTTAACTGAAGGGTGTGGGAGACTGTATCTTTAAAATCCTCCAGGTAAGAAGTTTGTGTTAATCTACCTGCCTTCCACAGTAATGGAACATGAACTATTGGTGCTGTCAGGGACAATTTCCTCCTTCCTTGCAAATCTGAACAAGAAGGAGAGAAAAATCAAAGGAGGAAGTGCTTGAACAACATCTAGTAGTTTAAGAAGGTTGAGAGCAAGTGTTTTCAGGACTGTTTTCAGGATCTCTCAAGGTTGGAAAGAGAAAGATGAGGGGTTAGCCATGTTACAACTGAAGAAAATCTCACCATAAACAACAAGACTTGGGAAAACAGGGATAAATAAGTATTACTCCTGCAGATAAATAACAGACAAATGGCTTCACTGGAAAGCAGACTGAAACAAGCCCCCCTTTTTTTTTTTCCCCCATCCTATCACAGGTTATTTTCTGCATAGGTCATAGCATAGGGCATTAAGAACTGAAGGTTTGGTTTGACGGACATACTGAAACAGGACATCCAGCTGAGGGCTCTCTCCCACACAAGATCCTGGTCCTCAAGATACCTGAAAAAGTGGGCAGCTAATTGTAAAGTTGGAAACTTGTAGTCTCTTGGACTTTGACAAATTCACACAGCAGTTTCTGTAAGCATCAAAATTTAATAACTTACTCTTTTTAAGTTTATGAGCTTTCCTCTTTGGTGTAATTTATTACAGCAAAATGAATTCTACTTATTTGTTTTGAAATGAAGAAGTATTTTACATCTATATAATTGAAGAAAGTTCTATAAAAGAGCAACTTTCAGCCAAAGAAGTTCTGCTTTCATATTCAGCAATTTTCATGAAATATCTAAAGTATTTTAAAAAGACTCCCTGATGTTTTCATGAAATATAGCTGCCAGTGTATAAAGAAAATAATTAAGATCTCAGTGAAATATGTTGTAAGTTGGGCAGACTCCAAGACAACACATGCCCAGTTTTCATGAAATTGTATGTTGCATTTCATGAATTGTTCAGACCCCGTATTTTACAATATTCATTAAGTTTCATAGCAATATTCATTACATTTAATAGCAATGTTCATACAATATTAAATTAAACAAAGCATAAAAAAACCATCCCAGCCACAAACTTAATAAATCACAGGAGTACAAACTTCCTTCTAAGCTATAAGAGAACAGTCATCTTGCTTCATTTTTCTTATATTTCATTAAAGAAAGACAAGCAATGTTTCATGGTAGATTCGCAAAATAGGTCTTAAAATTCTCACCAGCCATTCAGAGGCTAGCCATTCAAAATTACACAAAGCATGAAGACAGCACAGCCACAGCTTCACTGGAATTTATTTTAAGTTAATAATAATAAAAAATAGCCCCCTCCTGTCATAGCAGGAATGCTGCTCTGACAGCCTTCTGACGCTGCATAATGTTCTTCTGGAGAGAGTAGCTTTCTAGTTGCTCAAAATTTCTGCCTCTGTGTCCTGAAGTATATAATCTTAACACTAAAAGGCTGTTAAATGGAAGTCTCCAGCCTTCCAACTTGCCTTTCAGTTTTCCAAATTTACATTTCATCCTTAGCTTGCAGCTAATTAGACATTAGTTCACCAGCCATTCAGGAAAAGGCTTTGCTGATCAGGGAAGTGGAGGGTAAGGTGGGTCTCCAGAGGGAAGACCATCAATTCTACCAATTACCGTAGCTGTGGGAAGAAGTAGATGCTTTACAGCACGGTGCATTAATGCTGGCAAACATACCACTGTGCTGAACAACACTTTGGAGTAAGGGACTCCACTAACAAAGACAGACACATAATGTACCAGCAAGGAGGAGTAGATAAGGTTCTTCAATCACTTGACCCTGTTGAAAATATATCACGCCCTACCTGCACCAGCTGTGCTTTCTTTACATCAGCAGAGCACAATCCCGTCACCAGCCAGCAAATAACCTGCTCAGGCCTAACTGATTGCTGATGAGCAGAAGCAGCAGGTTTCTGGGTGGTGCTGGCTTTTGCAGAGATTAGAAGTCTGGTATTGATGTGCTGCTTCCCCAGCTTTGCCAGTTGTTTGTCATATGTCTAGAGATGTGATCTGTCTCATGATGAGGTTCTTCAGTCAGGGCAGGTCACCCCACATCTGGGGAACCAGTTTCTCCCTCCTTGAGCCCTGAAACCTTTTTATGCTGCATCAAGGGCATCCAGGAAAACTTGTTATGGGACACGGGTCCATGGCTCCGTGTCTATGAGCTGCTGGAGCTGTTGGCAAAGCTGCTTCTTGTTGACGAGCAGAGTGGAGGCTGTAAGCAGCAGGCTGTCAAGTGCATCTCTACAAGACTGGGTGTTAGCAGGGCTGAGGAGTGGAGCACTGTGTCTAACACACACACAGGTAATGACCTGGGGATGACTGGCTACCTCAGGAGGAGAATGGTCATGGAGATGTGTTAGCAGCTTTTGAAAACCACAGCTCAGTGCTAACTAGATTTTCATGTAAGTAAGCTCTCAAGTAAGAAGGTAAGCATTCTCTTCTGGGTCGTTTATGTTTTTTTGGTTTTGGGGGGTTTTTTTATGTTTTTCTGTACTCAGCTATCAGTGCCTGTGGATGGCAATACAGTACAAAACATATCCCATTAATGTGTGTAACTACTCCTGTGTGACAAATACTCTACCTGTAACGTTAAAGCACCCGGGCAGTATGTTTTGCTACTGCAGGGATGTGTTGTGTGTGCTGGGCAGTGGGGAGAGACACTGGGATTTCTTCTGGAGTTTATTCAGTTACTTCTTAGGGAAAGCTTCCTCTAATGGGAGTTTGTAAGAAACTAGCTTATAATTTGGCTCGTGATGATTAAATTAATAGAGAGAAGGCAGTGCTTTGATCTAATTTTTTGGTTCCTCCTGAGAGGAACATGCTTATTTGTCAAGAGACGCCTTAAAATATTCTCATATCCTCAGCTCCCACTAGGCCAGTAAGTGAAACCTTCAGCTTTTCCACAGGCAAAGAGCATTTGGGCTGAGCAAAGTCTTCAGGATAATTCATGTAAGCACTTGAAGCAATTGAATCCCACATAAAGTTTTTCTCCTGTCTGTGTATGAATGAGAGGTCTACTGTTGACATTTGTGATTCAGACTCCAACACTGACCGCTTTCTCTATCAGGGACAGAACTGCTTCACTATATAAATATTTAATAGTAATGTTTAATGTTTCCAGACATGACGGAGCTGAAGTACAATATACTGAAGTGACCTGCTTTTTTAATTGGTGGTTGAGAGAGGAAATTCTCATGCTTACTACTTGGAGAAGGGTACAACAAACTGACAACTACATGGGGAAAAAAAAGAGTCGTCATAAGATACCAGTAATGCCTGGAAAGCACTGCTGACAGTAGGATGTTCCCATGAAGCCATTTGGTGCCAGCTCATTAGAGGGCTTTGGCAAGGATATTTGGCATAAAATAGATTTTATTTAGAATTAGGGACTCTGCTGCCTTGCTCTTGGCATGGAATGAACTTGCAAATTAAGTTGTCTTGTAATATAATGACATTACCTTGTATTATGAATCATTTTAGAATTAGAAACATTGATCTGAATAAGAAATTAAGACTTCTTACAAAGTGGAGAAACATGTACGGCTGACGTTCAGGGCCTGTAGGCATATGCATGTGAAGAATGCGTTGCACACTGTCCCAGCGCTGCAGCAGTGTGCCGCTTCTAAGCCTGTGATCAACACCTGGATCCTTGTTCGCTAAGGTTTTCAGTTACTCCAGTGGTTGCTTCAGTGGTTATCTTTTTCTCAGGTTCAATTTCTTTAAAAACTTTTCTTCTTCACTGGACGTCTCGGGTGGCTTAATATTAAAATTTTATACTTGCCAGGGGCTTACTTTTCAATTAGGACAAGTTTGAAAACTCTAGGTTAGGTGGAAGAAAGTTTTAAATGCAGGGAGATGGTGGCTGGGCATGTGACACCTCTCTAAATGTTTGATGAAGCACAGGGCTCTGTTCTGGCTGCCCATACTCTGCGTGGGGCAAAAAACCCACGGGGATGGTTGTGCATTTTTGGAGCAGCTCACTAAGTACAAGTTTGGCTTGTTTCCTAAAGTGAATTTAATACTTAAAAAACCAAAATAAAACAAAAAAAAAAGGGGGAAAAAACCCACAACCCTAAAACAGTCTTCGGGGTTGGTGTCCTCCTTATAAGAAATGGATACATTCTCAGTACCATCAGCTCATTTCCCTCAACATGCCCCAAACTCACAAAATTACAAGTGGAGAGAGCTTCCTTGGTATTTCCTTGCAAATATTTCTCTCCCAGATCAAAGATACCATGAGGTCCTCTGAAGAAAGCTAAGTTATGGAGCACTACAGCTATTTTCCTCTAGCCTGAGCATACAGGAATGCAATATGCTTTTCTGCATGTATTGTGCTTTAGCATTCATGAGTATCCTTATGAAGGCAAGTTTTGAGTCACATGCTGTGTCACACTACAGGGAAGAAGAATATCAATTACATAGCAAGCTTAATCATGAGAGGAAATGGATTTGACTAACTGAATATGCAAATACCGATTCAAAATAAAATTATGAGCTCTTCCTGATGTGCAAAATGCCAGTGGTGAAAAACATTTTAATATATTAGTGCTTGACTTCAGGAAAGTGTGGTTTATGAAGGGAAGAAAGAAAAAACTTAAGTAATTTAATTTCTTCTTGCATTGTATTATTCTTGAAGCTGTTGGTATTTTTCTAGCTTGCAAAAGCGTAGCTGACATGAAGCTTTTAAAGCATATTTTGACATTTAAAATGCAGCTTCCTGTGCTTGCGTTCATGCATGGTTTCCTGAGACGAAGGGTGATAAGTAAATACTCACTGCTGGTTTTCCTGCGAACACTGTGAGGCTGTACAGGATGGGATTTGTTGTACACAAGGACAAGCTGCTTCTGGAACCTTACACCCCCTTGCCCTAATAAATCAACAGCTGTTTGGCAAGGAGACAGGAATTTTCTTATTTACCCAAAACTTGGTATTTACAGCTATTCTCCCATGGCGGGGGTGGTCACAGTTCACTTCCCGTGGCTGCTCAGTGAGAACAGCACCTCCCACCCGGTGTTACAGTAGTCTCTGCTGGAGCATCTTTTCCAGTCCTCATCGCAGAAGTGTTTCACTTCACGTGGTGTGGTGGGCTGGTTCAGAGAAAGGTGATGTGCTGTACTCAAGGGTATCACACTCTCCTGAGTGGGGAAACCTAATCCCAAGTATCTTTAAATACTGTTTAAAGTAGCTGGAGTGTTGGCAATCAAGGCCAGTTTCCAATGTCCTCAGTGAGTCATCTAGTTAAATGGGAAAGTCTCTTTTCCCTCTTACCAGCTCTTGTTTAGAGCACGTTTGGAGGTCTTGTCTAATCGTACCCACGAGGTCAAGCTCTGCAAGGAGCTTGTGGTGGGCTGACCTTGGCTGGATGCCAGGTGCCCACCAAGCTGCTCTATCACTCCCCTCCTCAGCTGGACAGGGGAGAGAAAGTATAACAAAAGGCTCGTAGGTTGAGATAAGGACAGGGAGAGATCATTCACCAATTACTGTCACAGGCAAAACAGACTCGACTTGGGGAAATTAGTTTAATTTATTACCAATCAAATCAGAGTAGGATAATGAGAAATAAAAACCAAACCTTAAAACACCTTCCCCCCACCCCTCCCTTCTTCCCGGGCTCAACTTCACTCCCAATTTTTTTCTAGTTCCTGCCACCCAGTAGTGCAGGGGGACAGGGAGTGGGGGTTGCGGTCAGGTCATCACATGTTGTCTCTGCTGTTCCTTCCTCCTCACGCTCTTCCCCTGCTCCAGCATGGGGTCCCTCCTACAGGAGACAGTTCTCCACAAACTTCTCCAGCGTCCTTTACACGGGGTACAGTCCTTCAGGAACAGACTGCTCCAGCGTGGGCTCCTCTCTCCATGGGTCCACAGGTCCTGCCAGGAGCCTGCTCCAGCACAGGCTTCCCACAGTCACAGCCTCCTCTGGGCATCCACCTGCTCTGGTCTGGGGTCCTCCCTGGGCTGCAGGGGGATATCTGCTCCACCATTTACCTCCCTGGGCTGCAGGGGGATATCTGCTCCACCATTAACCTCCATGAGTTGCAGGTGGATATCTGCTCCACTGTTAACCTCCCTGGGCTGCAGGGGGACAGCCTGCCTCAACATGGTCTTCACCACAGGCTGCAGGGGAATCTTTGCTCCGGCGCCTGGAGCACCTCCTCCCCCTCCTTCGTCACTGACCTTGGTGTCTGCAGAGCTGTTCTTCTCACATACTCTCACTCCTCTCTTCTGGCTGCTGTTGCGCTGCAGTTTTACCCCTTGAATATGTTACAACAGAAGCGCTACCACTGTCACTAATGCGCTCAGCCTTGGCCAGCAGCGGGTCCATCCTGGAGCCGGCTGGCTTTGGCTCTATCGGACAGCTTCTCACAGAAGCCACCCTGTTAGCCTCCACTACCAAAACCTTGTCATGCAAAGCCAGTACTGAGATGAACAGGGTAAAACTTCACAGACTTAAGAGGTGCTCGTAACCCCAAGCTGGGTGGTTCGCTACATAGTCCCCTGCAGACTGTGGGCTTCCAGCTGGACGCAGAAGCAGAACTGAGGGGACACCCGCATTTCATTGACAAACGCAGGCACTGGTGCAGGGTTCAGGTGGGGCTCTGGGAAGATGAGGTATAAGCACTGAAATCACCTCAGTGATCTGAACTTTGTGCCCGTTCACTGCAAACTGCTCTGACTGTGACCTTAGTGCCAACCAACTGCCTTATGGCCGGTAGTGCCAACTGGGCTCCTTGCCTTCTTCTCCCTCTCTTTCCCTCGTTATGGTTTTGAAATACCATTTTAATGGCAAAACAAGACTCCAGAAATTAACTTGAACATTTGCCTCCAGAATGGACTTCACAGTTCCTGGTCCCAAGCTGCTTACCCATCTGCGGCTGGGCTTTCAGTTGATGCTATTGACAGTTCATCAATCACATCCTGCCTTGCTGGAGGCCTGCTTGCATGCCTTGCCTTCTAGATACAAAGGCTTGAAATCCTGGGTGTGGGGCAGCACCACACCTTCACAGCACCGATAGTAGCTGGAGGCTCTGGGGCTGGCCCTCCTTTCTCCCAGAGGGAGGGCAATGGCCAGCAGGGTTTCTCAGGAGCGCAGCTCTTCTCTAGTGTTGTGCACACCCAAATGCGCAGGCTTGCTGTGCAATGCATGTGAGGCTGCAAACAGCTCAAGTGAGGGAAGGAGCTGTTTCTGTATGCTGAGGAAACCCTAACAGAGGGCTAAAAGCTGGGCTGGATTTGCTTAGGTGGCAGGATGATGCTTGGTGGAAAAGTGCTAGCTGAGTCCTACTTTGTATCCTATAAAATCAAGAGGTTTTGAAGTATGTTACTTCTCTCTTTGACTTTTCTAAATAAACCAATGTTTATTAGACTGTAGGATATACGGACTGACAGAAGCACCGACATGGGTGTCCAGAGCTGTGCAGATACAGGATGCTCCCACGTGAGCACTGGGATGCTTTCACTCTGCTGCCTGCAAGCGTGGTGGGTATTCCCCAGCCCTCCAGTGGTACCGTTCTCATCACGGCTTCATCCCAGTGGGGTTTGGGGTAAATCTGATGGCTTGAATAGGAGCTGTATCTGAGCTACAGCACTCAAACTGGGAATTTCTGCTGTGGGAAAGACAACCAAATAAATACATGGAAAGTGAAAGATGGATGAGCTGGAATGAGCTGTGAACTGACAGCTTTGTGACTGGTTTTGACTTATTTCCTTTTGCGGTCTAAAGCCGAGTGCCTCATAAATTCTGAAGGCATCAAAACTGTAACTAACACAACTGAAACCATCCTAGGATTGCTGGAAATACAAAGAGCAGCAACTGTAACTAGAAGACAAGAGACAGCGAAAAGGGAATGAGTTTTCTCCTCAAAGTGATATTTTTGGGTATTTACTTCAGTTTTGACATTACAGGTCAAATCAGCACACTGTGACACAATTGTGGACGTTTAGGGTCACACAGTGACTGTCCTACAATCTAATCTGGACCTAAAAATGAAAATAGTTTCACAGTTTATGGTTCTGGGGTATTTTAGTGACCAATCTTAAAGATCCTGGAGTCCTCAAATAGATACCTACTAACCCCCTCACACTCTCTCAGCCATGATGTGATACACGGTAGACACCATTCGGCAACCACCGAGCAGCATGCTGGTTTCAGGGGCCATTTCGCGCTTTGCTCCCTGTGGGCTTTTCAGGGGGTGGAGAATGTAAAATGAGAGCAGCCACATCGGGTCTGGTCGGAGCCCCCATCTGGTCCAGTGCTGTGTTTCTGATAGTGGCCAAAAATGGGATGAGCCATAAGAATGGGTCAAGCAGTTTGTAGCTGAGAGGAGTCCTGAACTTGAGTTACTAGCTTTGTGTCTCGGAGCTCGTGCTGCAGCTGTCTCCCATGAGTCTGTCCTAGATCTCTTTAATCCATATAAGTATCTGCAACACCCCCTGGCAGGACTCGCAGCTTAACTCTTTATTAAGGTTATTTAGTGAAGAGCTGGGGAAAGAATTAGAAAATGAACTACGGTAACAGTACTCCAACTGCAACTTGATATCTAGCATCATGCAACGATCAACAAACCTTCTCTCCAGGGTACGTGGAAGCGAGAGCTGCTAACTTTCCAGTGGCAACAGTCCACTGTGCAATTGTGTGTAGCAATTTCCTGGCTGCCATCAATTCCTTTTGTTGTTTCCTCAGAAGAGCCACAGGGCAGCTGACACCCAGCAGTGAATTCCAGAAAAGTACTAGCTTTTCAGATGGTTGGGTTCTTGGTTTTTTTCCCTTTCACATAAATTGTCTCTAAATAAGACAGTTTTGTAAATACGCATTAGATGCTTTGGAGTAGATTCCCAGGAGCCCCACACTTGCTAAGCTGAAGTCTGGCATCCACAGCCAGACAAATTGCTTACCCAGAACTGGATGTGCCTGAAGACTCTGTAAATCTATTACATTTCTGGTGTTGTACACCAGATGTGTTGTACACATCTATTACAACACCAGCTAATTCTGGTGTTGATGCACACATTTTTGTGCATCAAGAGCAAGCTGGTCCAAAGGCCTACGTCCTCTTGTCTTCGGGTGGAACCAGTCTGTTCCGGCTTGTTCAGATAGGGGCAATCTCCTGAGTGCTGGCCCGGTACGCACTTTCTGTATTTGTAGATTAGGTAGTCTGTAGGTCAGTCATCTGAATCCTTCCTGGTAGTTATCTTAGTTTTACTATTTTTATACACCTATGCCAAACAAGCAGGTATTACAAAATATTTGACTTTCTGCCCTAAATCAAGCAGTCTTGTGGTATGTCTGGGCGCAAGACAAGCAGGATGTGGTTCCTTTATAAGGCTTCCTGCTCCCCTTCCAGCCCTGCTTTCCTTACTTCTGTAGTTCACGTACCTCGTCCGTGTATGGCAGCGCTGTATTCTGTCTGCATTAATCAAATCTCTTATCAGAACATGGTCGATCTTTAAACAATCTATTTCCCTGAGTAATTTTAGATATTGGAAACCTGCTTCAAATTCGGCAGGGAAGGTACCACCTTTCCTCATCCAGAGAAGTATCTGGAGCCTCACCTGAGAGTAAAAATGAAACAGAGGCGGAAACCTGGCTTAAATCGTCTGGGCCATCTTCCTCACCAGTGATGGCAGAAGACAGGGAACCTTCTTCGGTGCCGCAAATGTTTCATGCACAAATACTGCTGTGGGAACATGCCTGAGGGTGTGTAGCATCCACTGTTGCCTTCATACTCTAAAAACTTCACTGCTTGGCCAGCTCCAGCTGTATAGCGTTATCTGGTTTCAGGCACTGTATTAAAAATATAATAATCATAATTTTTTAGAAGCCATCTTTATAACAGTAAATTAAATGGTGCCAGGACACAAGCCCAGAATGGAACCTCGCCAGTCTGTCCTGTCGGTTTGTTAGGATGGACCACAGCATACTTCTGGCCGGGCTGACAGCCTTCCCTGGCAGGGCTTGGGAGCTGGTGTGGGAAGTGACTGGTAGGCAGTTTGGATGGCACTGCCCTGGTTTGGAAGGTAAGACAGTCTGGCAGTACACACAGGCCACTTCTGTAAGAAACAAAACGGATCAGTTCTGAAGCCTCACTCTAGTTCTAGGTCTGCAAAGCCCACTCTCCTGGCCACAGCACTGAATCTGACCCATCTGATAGTATTACTTTTCCTCTTGGCTTCTTTTTTTTTTTTTTTCCCTTCTGCCTTGTCTTCCTTTTCTTCTGCCCTTTCCTTCCTGGGAAAAGAAGTAACCTTTCTCTAAGGATAAAAATCTTTATACTCTTTTGCAAGGCAGAAGAAATCTTTAGGGCTTTCAGCTATATAAACCTAATTTGCCAGTTACACCCCCCCCCCAATCTTTCTTAATGGATCTCTTATGCATTTATAATGTACTCAGTACCATGGTATCTAGGGACCTTATACACAATTTATAAAGCAAACATTTTTTTGCAAAAAGTTTCTACTTCTCTTCTGGCTATTGCCAATCTCTGAATCAGGCTGTTCCTTTGATTTGCAAAGGAAGCCAAGTTGTCCATTTTAGACTCCTGACACAAACTGTCTTACAGTATCCTGGCTTTGCATTTGTGGAATGGCAAACTCACATTCACGTTGATTTATTTTAGCAGCTATTAACTATAGAACTGTCTGTAATTAACAGAGCTGGCTGCATTTCTCCATCAGCTTCAACACTGGCATGAGTCAGCACTGGCAGTTCCCTAGCTCTGTGCAGAGCAGTATCTGAGGTAAGAGCCCAGAATGTTTCAATACACATTGAAGCGGCTATATAATTACTATATAGAGAAAATAATTCAGTGCTGATAAGGAGTGAAGTTGTAAGTTTCCATGTCACTAGTTGTAAGCAGCTGGATGCTGCAGGCACCTGTTGGGAATAGGTACCTACTCAGTTTCCTGAAGAGTCCGACTGCTGCCTTGCAGGGTGACCAACCCTTCACAAATGCCTACGGTGTGCATCTGGTTGTGCGAGGACATTCTAGTTGTTCTGGGCCTGAACCTCTAAAGGTGAGCTCTGTAATACCGACAGCCTTTATTGGACCCAGCTTTCTGGTCTCCAGTATAATACAGTGTATTTGTATTTTACTCCACAGTGGTAGTGGGCAATGTATTCAAGAAGCGATGGAGACTGGCTGAGTGCAGTGCTGGCACAGTAGGTAACACTGATCAAAGCCTTTATGCATTCCTTGCTCCAAATCAATGTGCTTGAATTTTTCTGCTACACTTGTTTTCCAACACTAATATATAGCAGCACCTAAGAAGAAACATTATTTGAACATTCATATGTCTGTCTACGCTGACTTCTACTTCCTAGGTCACCAAAAAAGCTGACCAAAAAAACCTCCAAAAACCCCAAACCTTGTTCCACAGATGCAGACATACTTGGGTTGCCTAACTTCATTCGAAGAGACTTAGAATGGCTGCAGGGCAGCACTGAGGGCAAGCTGTGTTGCTCTCTAGGGTTACCTCTGGATTTGAGACCGAACAGAAAGGATCTACAGAAATTTAATAAAAAATGAACACTGATTAATAAGTTGCAAAAATAATGGATTCAGTAATGATGAATTAGCAGGGTAAGTCAAAACTAAATTCCTTCTATTAAAAAAGAAGAAAGTGCCACGAAATCTTCCTCGTACTCAGCTAGTCAATGTGTTAAAAGGGCTGCTAATGGTGCAGTGCCCTTCTCCGCAGTTCTGGACACTGGATTACCAGTGACATGCCCATCACCCCTTGTCACACTAGCAGCTCTGCTTCTCCTCCATTTCCCACCGAAGTCTTCACTGAGACGTGCATGGCTCGGCGCCGGCTTGTTAAGAGTAGTGCTGGGACTGTTTCATGAGCAGGGAGTGCAGGAGCCTCCCTGGCAGTTTCTGAGAGGAGCAGATGTGCAGATCTGACCTCCTCAGCATTCGACAGCGTCAGTGTCCTGCTTTGTTCTCCCAGGCTTGATGTGTCAGACAGCAACCCTCCATTAACTTTAGAATCAGACTTTACTGGAGACGACAAGTTTGACTAAATACAAATACTCGTGTAAATGAAGTCTTGAATTAAGGCTTTATAAAATAACGTCTCAAAGCATAAAGAATATTTTTACTAGCTTGTCGACTAATAAAAAAATGACAAGGTGAAAGGTGTTAATAATTTAAGCTAATATTTCTAATTTCTATTAAATTGTTAAACTACAGATAATCCTTAGAGTATTTTCAGTAAACTCTGTTGCAATTTCTAGCTAAAAAAATACTCTGAAACCAGCTGTACAGAAAAACCCCATGTAATTCAAGAGGGAACACAGAAATTTTGGAAGTGATCAAGGCATGAACAAAAACATGAAATGGAAATGAGCACCCAAACCAGCAAAATATATTTAAGCAATATCACAAATACACAAAAAAAATCTATTTACAGATCTAAAATTGGTATGTCCAGTAAAAATCCTCCCACAAAAAAGTATCTATAAACAAGAAATTTAACCCAGTTACATTGTCTGCTGCTAGCAACAGAGGTGCTTTACAGCTAGCATAGCGTTAATTATGCCTTTGCAAAATAAAGGTAAAACTTAATAAAGGTGAAGAAATTATTTCTGGGAAAAACTTGAACTGAAGGCTGGGCAACAACAATCACAAGGCATAAAAAGCATAAGGAACTGCAAATACATAACTCTGGTAGTGCAAAAATGAAGAAGAATGGCTTTTTTCCCCAATACTCATTCAGAGAAAAACACTACTGTGAATTTTCAATTTGAATTTCTTTTAAAGGCTTAAGTTTGTAGGACTTAGTGCATTTGCATGTTTCAGCAAGGCTGATACTATGCAGGAGGTAAATGAAACAAAGACAACATAAAATTACCGTCATGATATAAATTTGTAACAATGTTTATAACAAAATGCCTGAATATACAGTACAGAGACAAGCCTCTAAAAAAAAGGTTTAGATTTTCTCCATCCAGACAGTTAATTTGTAAGCATGTTACCGCTAAAGAAAAACAACTTGTAGGTAACTGATAGCATATGTAACATTCTTTGGAATTAGATTTAAATTTCTCTTTCAGGCGTTGCCTCTGTATTTCATACAGGGAACAGCGGAGGGGTAAACTCCTCACTCCTCACTGGGATTAGCAGCTCCTGGTGCGTTGTCCCTCAGGCACACGCCCGGGGCTGGGCAGAGACTGCAGAGGTGCACGAGTGCCCGGAGCCGGAGAACTCCACCTGGGAACGTGGGTCACGGTAGGACGCCTTGATATTCATTGGTGTAGAGGCAGGGAATTAATACTGTTGAATTCCTGAGGCTCATCATCCTGCGCCCTGGGTTTTATTGTGCTTTGAAACACACAACACAGCCTCTTTATCCAAAAAGGCCTCACAGTTTTGACTGGCTGTAAACATGTCTTTTCATTTAAATCAGCATTTTCACCATGCCTTTGCTGTTTAAAAAAATAATAAAATCAAAAGTAGGAATACCTTAGCTCATGTTAAAACTATTTCAAATTCAGAAAAGTAGAGTTCTTCAATTGAGAAAACTGAAACAAATCTGCAAATTAGTTTTGCAAATAATCTTTTTGCTACATTTTTAGCTGACTCTTGATCTAACTTTCAGCAGACTGCTAGAGATCACCCAGTCTATCCTAGAGAAAATCTAACACTTTGATAAGTAAGCTGGAAACCATTTAATAAACACAGGCAAAAGATCAGCACCAACTCTTGCTTCTGTTCTGCCCAAAGCTAGGCCCTTCACTGCACTGCAGAAGAGATACTCCATTTTAGTCTGCTCACAGTCCCAGGATAGGTCAGGAGTCCCTCACTTTTCCTGTTCCCCTTGATGTACAAAAAGAAAGATAGAGATGATGTCCATAGAAATGTAACAGTAACAGGTACAGAGTAAGATTGACCTATTATAGTTAGCGAGAAGTGTTATGGTTGATGTTCAAAACTTTTCCAAAACAAAAAGGACTAACTTCTTGACTTTCAAATGTTCACAGGGTGACTATCGGGTATTACAGCGTTGCTTTAAGGGGACTTTGTTAAAAATTTCTAGTGCTCAAGTTGGAACAGTTTATGATGCAATCGGATGAACATTCACTGAAATATCAGTCAAAATAAGGGTGATTTTACAAACCAAATGATTGCCTTTATGCAATCTTTTTTCTCTATACTCAAGGGTTGTTGGCCAGAAATGGCTGAAAATTACTTCTGCAGAGGAAGCAGTGCTGCTTTTCTGCAACCTGACAGATGCTGGTTCAGCCTAACTTCAAGTATCCCATTTATGTGCTTGAACAAGGAGTTTATGTACCCAGCCCAGACTCCAGAGGATGACTTAGAACAGAAGTGCTCTAAGGTTATTAAACAGATGTAAGGGATTTGTCTGCTTGACCTTTGGCATATGAAAACAAAACCAAAACTAATCTAATAGGCACAATCACAGGAAAATTCATCCTAAACTAGAGATCAAATGAGTCTTCCTCTAGAAATATTTATTTCTCTTTGTTAATGAGCAGTGGAGCACTTCATGTCACTAGTATGGATTCAGATCTCTAGCCTTCAGACATCTGAATTTACATGAGATGACCCCTACCCAAGGCTCCCATGTTAGGAACTTAAGTTGGATACCTGAAGTTAGATGGTGAGATTACCCTCTGTCCTTACTGAGAACTGCCACCTCTCGAGTCCATGACAGAGCTGCAGTCACAGCATTTACTTAGAGAAGACCCAACAGAACTCAATCTTGGTAGGATATCTCATGTCTCATCTCTTTAACCCCTTTTCACTTTATGGAAGGGGATAGAGAAAGGCAAAGCGGGATGGAGGGTGGTGTCTTGCTAAACAAAGTTGTGTAATGCACACTAATAAAGAAACTTAGTGGTTGCCACTTGTAAATCCTACAAAAACCACCATTTTGAAGTTGGTGGGTGCAAATTACTCTGGCTATTGCAGATCTCATAATTTAATCACACATTTTATTTTCAGGAGTTACTAACTGGTATCAGTGTTAGCAGATTCTCTAACTTAGCCGGCTAAAAAGTTCAAATGGAATTAGAAAAACTCTTGATGGCAAAGGCTTAAAAAGCTCCTCAAGTATTTTCATGTATTTAAATAAATAAAAAAATTTTATATTTTAGACAAATATCAGCTAATGCCTAACATTTTTATTAAAATACTGATGGAAACAGAAAAAAGTAAACTCTAGGTCTACCGGATTGCACACACGTATGCAAAAAACCCACCAAAATTGTACTGTCTTAGCCACTTAGTTGTTTCACTCATTTTCTCCACTTGAGAAAACGAGATCAGAAAGCTATGCAGCTTCTCTGACTGAAGATGAAAGGCTGGGGCAGGATTTCTAGAGCCCCATCCAGCTTTCTAAGTGGAAGGACTAAGATTAGGACCCTGTGGTTGGGAGAACAGAGTGGAGGAATACTCATGATTCACTCCTCTCCTAAGGGAAGAATCTATTCTTTCTGACAAACTTTGCTCATGGTTTTAATAGATAATGAACTCATTGGTCCAATCCTGTACTCAGCATTTTACAGAACCAGGGTCTCAGGCACAGCAAAGACTTCAGATAAGCATGGAAGCAAGGCAACACTTGTATTTCCATTTTTTATCTATGGATTATTTTCTTTGTTAAATTCCTTGGGTTTTGGTTTTTTTCTTCAGAGTAGCTTTTCAAAATACAAACTAGTATACACTAACAAAAGACAGAACCACCCAGGTGAGGGAAAAACTTTCAGTGCACTTTTTATTCCACAGATGAATTAACTACTGGGAATATTTAAAAAAAAAAAAAAAAAAAAGATCACCAGCAAGATATTGAATTTTGAAAGTTACACTGAAAGTTTTTAAAACTGCACTTCAGAAAACATTGTCCAAACAGTATCAGAACATTAGAGTGTTGTCTGAGTTCCTTGTTTGCTGTGGCAAATTTCCACCAATGGAAGTAGAGAACCGAGGCAGGGGCTGAAAATGTAAAAGCAAATGAAACTAAAGATTCTTGGTAGCTACTTACCTACAATGGCTATTCATTCTTCTATTTTTTTGGCTCAGTGCTGTTTTATAATACCCTTGACCCCACCATATAATTTCAAGGACATATAGATTGATTTGAGTATTAGCTTGGTTCCTTTCCTGTATTTGAACCTTATAGTGGATATAAATGACAAATAAGCATGCTATAACATTCACAGCAGCTGTTGTCCATCAAACTGGTGACTCTGAACGAAAGCTGCTTTAAGCAGTGCATATGAACATGCGAACCATCTCCAAAATGCATGGTCATATTAAATAAGTCTCTTGCATATGTACATACAGACCAGTAACAAAACTCAAATATCATAGTCCTACCCTCTTCTGTTTAAGATTGCAGTTTCTATCTGTTGCATATACTGTAGCTGCTCAAAGAGCTGAATAAAGTGAGCGTAGCAGACTTTTTCAGAGAAAAATAGTCATATAAAAAGTTGTAAGTACAGTACAGTGAGAAAGTTCCCAGAGCTCTCACTTCATTTTCTCTTTGGTTGCTAATTAGGATTTGACGAGTTTGAAACCCTGTCCTGTGTCCAGCACTGTGGGAAGAAACCAACTCAGTTTCAGTCTTTTCAAGCACCTAAAACACGCTTTACAGACCCAGAACAAATTGAGACCACAAAACCAGTTTGCCAAATGTACTAATGGATAGGTGATACGTGGGAAGTATATCATCCAGTGTTTGGCAACATCACTTCCTGTTGGCAAATGCAAAGTGTAGTCGCTCCAGTGTTTTGACACACCATACACCGCTTTCACTGTACGTCCCTTTTCGGACCAGCTGATGTTACTGTCAGGGTTACAGTTGTACTCAACCCATTGCCTGGTGAAGTCACCAAGCTGTGGAGGGTCTGCTTCCTCGATGTCTACAACTCTGGCCATTTCTGCTCCTTGCACGGCAACATACTGGTCATTTACTTTTCTTACTTGTTTAACCCAAGGCTGAGAGTTCTCACAGTCTAAAACGATGATGAGTCGAGAACAAAAAGTGCTGTTCTTTTCTCTCCACCACTCCAACAGTGTGTCAAGTCGTAAAGCATCACCCCCTGCCACAAAGTAAAAAAGATTTACTCTTAGGACAAAGAAACAGAAACCTCTGTAGAATTTTGACTGCGGGTTCCAAGAATCCCTTATTTTAACAACCTGGACAGATATAACAGAAGTTTTCAACTGATCCTCCCTGTTTGTAGATGTTGCAGATCTCCAGAGAGGTATTAACTGATTCTGCCTGACTTGCTGTGGCAGATGAGGCTATTAACTCACCCTTGATTAAAAAAAAAAAAATTCCCTCACAGAGTGAAAGAAATTACAGCCTGTTGAAGAAATATGGAAATAGCTAAACAAGGAAAGAAAACCTGAAATAGAGTTTATTTTGTATTAAATCTTAATAAGTTTAAGGAAAAAAAAAGGACTCTCTTTAATATGTTTTTATTAATATTAAAAAGGACTCCAACCTTATCCTCGCCAAGCATATCTTGGGCCAACTGTATCCTGGGCTGCATCAAAAGAAGCGTGACCAGCAGGTCGAAGGAGGTGATTCTCCCCCTCTACTCTGCTCTTGTGAGACCCCACCTGGAGTACTGCATCCAGCTCTGGGGCCCCCAACATGAGAAGGACACGGAGCTGTTGGAGCAAGTCCAGAGGAGGGCCACGAAGGTGATCAGAGGGCTGGAGCACCTCTCCTGTGAAGAAAGGCTGAGAGGGTTGGGGTTGTTCAGCCTGGAGAAGAGAAGGCTCCAGGGAGACCTCTTATAGAAGCCTTTCAGTACCTGAAGGGGGCCTACAAGAAAGCTGGAGAGGGATGTTTTACAAGGACATGTAGTGATAGGACAAGGGATAATGGCTTTAACCTGAAAGAGGGTAGATTTAGATTAGATATAAGGAAGAAATTTTTTACGATGAGGGTGGTGAGGCACAGGCTGCCCAGAGAAGCTGTGGATGCCCCCTCCCTGGAAGTGTTCAAGGCCAGGCTGGATGGGGCTTTGAGCAACCTGGCCTAGTGGAAGGTGTCCCTGCCCATGGCGTGGGAGTTGGAACTGGATGATCTTTAAGGTCCCTTCCAACCCAAACCATTCTATTATTCTATGATTCTATAACTCCTCCTTTAAGGAAAAGAGAGGACTTTTGAACACAACACATGCTAACAGTTTCAAAGCACAACGAGAAAGCCACCTACGGGCACAACCATCGCTTTGGCTTGAAAAATTCACATGACCACAAATTGAGAGATTCACTCTATAGACACAGTTGTCTTCAGAGCTTCAAGAAAATTAAAATTGGTTTGGATTTACAACTCAATTAAACAAAAATCTCATAGGAATTTTTCCACAATATTTATTTCCTATCAGCTCAGAAAACACCTGCAACTAGAGTGTCCAGCTTCTCATGTTCCATCTCAGCTCTCGCTCCAACCATGCTTTGAAAGAGGAGATTGTAATTAAACAAAGTTACCTATAGTGGGCAGTCCTTCTGCTTAAGCGCAATGGATACTGCAGAATCTACGTAGCTTTGAAAAGCAGACTACTTACTCAAGTGCCTAAGGAAAACATCTTGCAAACAAGTGAATAAATCTCCACAGGCTCCACAGAGACTATTAATGTGAAGTATATGTGAATATGTCTAGGTGTTGGCAGGCTGGAGCTATGATACAGATTTACAATGAAAACACTCTAGTTTGAAAATGTCAACTTTAAAAAAAAAATGAAAACTTTTAGAAGAAAGGTAGAAAAATGTGATTTAAAATAACTGCATTTTAATTCCATAGTGATTTTCATTGCAGAATAGAAGTATATTTAGCAGTGTTTAAAATCTTGTTAGTAGGAATTTAACTGCACAGGTGAATCTCAAACAGAATAGCTGCGTATTTCAGCACTTACATTTCAACCTGTAAGGGGTGAAAAAAAAGTGCTTCACATTAATAGCTCAGAGTTAAAGCTTTGAGCATGCTATCGCAGTTAAAGTAAAAGTAAAAGTAAAAGTACAGGGCTTACAACTTTCTCAAAAAAAATGCAAACCTGGAAAATTTAGTACCAAAGAAAATCTTAATATACAAACCTACAGTAATGGCTTGTCTTGGTACATGATCCCCAAACTGCTGTAGTTATTTACAGCAGAGACTTGTGTAGAAGCAGTTTCCCTTTTCTAGGTAAGCCTTCCGTGTCAATTAGCAGTAAAAATGTATTAATTTGTTCATGTTTTAAAGGCTTATAAACAAACTTTATTTTAGTGTAACTATGCAGGGGTGCAGGTGATTTCAAAACAGTACTGGATAGAACTGCCCAAAGAAAAACATCTCATCCTTCATACACACACAAGCACATGGTCAGCTTCTAACCCTACTAACCTCAAACACATGGACTTATCAGCCAGTGCAAGATTTAGGCACCAAGCTGTGTAAGAAATCTATGCGTCCGGCCACTTCTGGCTCTTTGGCAGGTTTCGCAGGCAGTTAAGCTTACAGTTTCAGCAACAGAGACAAAGCTTCATTAGCCCAGCTCTTGCTTTTGCCTTCACCCACAGAACATGACCTCCCCGGTCATTTGACTGCTTATACTTTATGCATGACTAGTTAACAATTTCTTTTATATACCACTGTGTTACACCTCAGCCTCCAACAACAGAGAAACATCATCAGTGAACTACTAAATCCAGTAAGCCTCCCTTAAAAGGTATAATTATAAAGCAAAGACTACACCGCTACTGCTGTGCTGCATCATGGCATAAGCCAGCAGCAAGATGCTACTTTTTCTGTTAGATCCAAATGTTATATTTCATTGTTGCCATCTCTCTTCATCCTCTCCAGAGGTTGGAGGATGGTACACATTACAGGAGCTGATGACCAAATGCTCCATCTGTCAAAAAACGCCACTGTCCAATACATGCGTTACAATTACACAATCAAACAGCCTTCATTTTTTCAGTTTATACTCCAAGTTACATTCAGGGGCAGTGCTATCTGGAAGGAGTATCAGGTTACACTCCATGATTTATCTAAAATTAATCACAAAAAAGGATGCAAGACATGTGACAGCTGCCTGTTCCTCTCCTTTATGTGACTATACATATCTCCAAGTAGCAGCTGAAGATGTGCTTGGATAGAACCAAAAAGCAACTTCGTGAAAAAGCTGAACACCATTGTATTTACACACTGTATCTTTTAGCACAGAAACTTCATTTTTATTGTAACAGTTACCTTGGCCCTTATCCTAGAAGTGAAGACAGAGTTTAATTTAGGCCGCAGCTACCTGAACAGGTATACAGAGAACTGAGCTCCCCTCTCACACTCCAGGCTGGCCAGATATAAGCCAGCACTGGGCTGGAAGCTGTCCAATTTTTGCAGCAACATTTGGCTCTATATATGCTAGAAAGCTAACCATGTTTATGCTGCTGGCTGGAGCACGGGTGGGAGGCAGAGTTTTGCTGCTAGCCTGCTCCACACAACCTGTGGACACACTCAGAAATCACACAGGGCAGCAGCTGCTCTTATGGACAAGACCACCCTGTTCTCGGAGAAGTCATTCAGCCACCCTGGCATACACTGCGGTACATCACTTGCGCTAAGCTCAGAGTACAGCTGTGGCTTTTTAAATCACTAATACAGATGAAGCCTTTGAGAAAAATATGTGTTGCTCGTCAGCAGGTATAACAGTTCAGGCATGGAGTTGCACCAAAACAGGTATATGGCCTCCAGATGAAAACTGACCTGCGCCTGAACACCTCACCATGACCACATGCAAAGCTAATACCTGTCTACACTGTTGAAGAGCACATGTCCCTGGAGAGAGACTGCTGACAAACAGCCCGAAGCCTGTAGGCAGAACACTATCCAAGAGAATGAATTCTGTCCCAGGAAGGAAAAAAGTTGCAAGTTTTCCATGTATGTACTACAAATTTGCTTTTTGCACACAGCAACCTCAGAAGCCCTGTTCCATACAGCAGGAGAGCAAGGCTAAACCTACCTTCAAATCATTTTGAAGTTTTCAAAATTATTTGAAAACTTCAGTAGGTTTACCAAAGAATACGGTTGAGATAGGACTGCCCATTACAAAGAGATCAAAAACAGGCCAAGAAAAGGGGAAATGATGAAGTCCAGGCCAAGCATATGACGAGGCATCAAACCAGCCCTTTATATAGAGGTTTGTAGTCTTGAGGCTACATTGTGCCCGCAGTGACTCTCAAACTCTAGCATGTCAGCAAACCATAGCTGTTTTCACGATACAAGTTTTGCTATATGTTTGAAGACCTGCTTTTCTAGTGTGGATTGTTGTATACCTGCCTCCTATTTCTTTTATTGATTCTGTCTTTTACAAAAAAGCCAGAGCACATCTTAAGGACATGAATACAGTCCTTCACGACAGCCTAACTGACACAGTGACACAGAACGCTGTATAATTCACTCTGCCATGTCCAGGGATTGAGAAGAGATTATGCTTGCTCATTACAGTGAATAAATATTCCTCAAAATACCAGGGAAATCTGTCTTTAGAGCAGGAGGGGGTAATTTCCACTTTACCTTTCAGGGAAAAAAAAGTGATCTTTAAAGTTAACTTGTTGAATTGTAAGGGGAATATGAAATCATGTTTAAATTTGTAAGCATACATTTGGGGTCAACAATATTTAGACAATTTTCAGAACAAGTGTAAGATTAGTTAGCTGCAAAAGGATTTTTATCAAAGTGACTAAATACTAAAATGACATAGAAGTCCACAAAGTACCATACCTGGCTGTCATACAGAGCAAGGTAAGGAAAGAGCTGCTTCTTTACATCAAGCTAACTGCATACAAAAGGGGCTTCTGCATTTCTCCATTCTCTCCACTAGTAGAGGTAGTCAGCCTGCAACCTTGCCTATTTTGATGATTCCTTGTAGCCCCTCAATCTCTTAACAGCCATGCTCTGTATATTACCCTTTCCTTTCTTCCTCCCCTGCCAGGAGCTTCCATGAACCTGTTCTCCAAAGACTGGTGGTTCATTGCCATTCTGGACTATCAGATAATAAATGTGACCAAAACTTCAAAGTTTTGCAATACAGTATGATTTTTTTAAAGAATGAACTAATTGATTTGGGAAGTTTATCAATACCAAAACTATTAATAAAAAAATCCCCAAACCAGTTACCTGCCAGTGCCCATTCACCAGTTCCATGTGAGTGACCACTGTAATATAAAATGTAGGTATCATATCTGGGTCCATCTGCTGTCCGAAGTTCAAGAAAAGACTTGATCTTGGAGTGAAGGGTATCAAAGGTCAGTCCGCTTGTAGAATAATCGCAACCATATGTCTCAATCATGTGATACGCAAAAAATCTTTGGATGGCATTAAGCATGCCAGTAGACCTCAGATTTAACTCTTGTACATGCTCAGGTGGAAGAAGAGTTGGTTGGCCATCAGGACTAAAGAGAAGAAAAACAGTTATGATTATGATTTATAATTATTTCATGCTTAGTGGACTTTTAGCAATTGATGATTTTTTTCCCCGGTGCCTATTTTCTCTGCTGTGAAGTAGGACTGTTCTGAATTCAAGTTGACTTGAAATGTACAGTCTATAAACAATTCAAAAACCAACACAAATACTCAATGTATTTGAGTGAGGGACCACTATCTCCCCCTCCCTTTTGTCACATTTCTTCACTTCAAAGCATAGTCCTTACACACCTCCATGCTATTCCTGCAGCTGAGAGACAGAGGGAGAGAGAGGGGAGCTGTGATGTGAACATGCAGGGCTTCAATGATTTCATTAAGTCCCACTGACAGAGCACTGCCTTCAGACAGGCATTTGTTCACGCACAACTGGAAAGAAGCGCCGGAAGAATGAGTGTTAGTCTGCACAAAACATCATGCAAACTAGTTTCCAATAACAGAATAAAGAGAAATCCAAGTACACATTTTGCTCAGATATTCTGAATATCTCTGTTCCAAACTAGCCTTTACTCAATATGGTACTCATGCAAATACAGTAATTCTTAGTTGCGTGTGCTGTTCAGATGCTGATCTTTCAGCATAAGAAATATGTTTCAGATGATGGTATTCACCGCTTAGAAAATGAAAGTTCTAAGAAAATTACAAACTAGACCTGGAACAAACCACATATATATAGATATGTGTGTGTGTGTGTGTGTGTATGTATATGAATATGCGTATATACCAAAAGGGTTCCTGGGTTCCCTGAGCAATGGACAGACTTTATGGATGAAAATAGACCAGACATGGTCTTACTCTACTAATACAAAATACGACTTCTGTTTTTTATACTTATTTATGTATGTATGTATGTATCCTTCATGGATTTTGTTTGCAAGTCAGTGTGTAAAGCTACCTACTTTCTTTTCTGGTCTAGCTAATTAAATTTTGCACTTCCTCACCTGTCTAGTGCCTTCATGAAGGCTAACGTTCCACTGCTACAATTACATTGAACACATCGTCATTACTGTTTGTCTCAGCAAGCAAAGACTGGGCCCATTACTGAAACAGTCAAGCTTTGTTAATAAGGAAGTTTAGTTCCGTCAGGTCCTAAACAGTTGCTCAAGAGTACTTCATTCACTCAGAAATTAGAGGGAACTGCCAAAGCCAGAATAATATAATACAATGAAAGAATTAAATTATTGCCATGGAAACAAAAAGAATTTATTTCTATTGTAATGTAAATTTTGAAAATGTATTTTTTTAATCCCTAACAACAATTGACTACATGGATTTTTTTAAAAGAGTGCACAGCTGAAGACTGTAGATCGAAGCTCAGAAAATTTGTTTTTACAGTATTTTACACTATTTAAGATACAGTGATCTAAGATAAGCACACTACCCTCCTGTTTCTTTGCCCGTTAATTTTTTTCCCTGGCAACTGAATCCATTACACATACTGCAAGCTGGGCAGTTTTCATAAATTGGGCAGTTCTATTTTGAAGCCTCTCATTTCAACTTACAACTCTGATGGTAGATAGATAACTTACATAGCTCTTGTTTATTGTTTATAAAAAAATTGCGCGTGCACAATTTTAATTATACAGCTAAAGTAGCATTTGCAAGTTTAAAGCTTATAAGAAAAACACACAAATGGGCAAATAATAATAGTACAATCCCTCCACCCCCAAGCATTTCTCATATGGTAACATTTACATTGAAATAAAATCAGCTGTAAATTCACAATACCAATAACTGACATGTAGTCTACTCGAAAATCGAATTTCAATGTCCTTTAAATGTAGACACCATCTCATTTAATAGAATTCAAAATTGTTTTAAACTGATCTGGTTTAATAGTTTAATAGTGGTTTAATCTTGGTTTAATAGTTGTCCTGTTATAATATATCTGCACTCAGTCAAATGCTGCAATCCTCCTTTGCGTGAGATACAGACTGTGGAATCTGCCTATGCATGATTGGTGCGTAAGGCATTAATTGGCTTTCTAAAAGCAAATAAAATACATATAAAAAGGTAGAGTTGGAGTTACTCATTCTTTTTGGAAGGTGAGGAAAAGGAAAAATACAAAATCTGCCTATTATTCAAATTTGTATGTAATTATTGAAAAATACAAGCAACAGCACTGCATTGCCTCTACGAGCTAACAGTACACTTACACTACTGTGAAGCTGAAATACATGGTAACTATACCTGCAAAAGTTGGTGGGAATCACAACAGCATACCCAACACAGGTTCCTCCCAAGCAGTTTCCCAGCTCATGGAAAAGCCCATGAGCCATGGACTCCAGCGGTAACACGATGAGAAATGCACTCATGAAGATCCCATTGGTTGGCTAAAAAGAAAACAGAGAGATTTAGGTATTGCATGAAAAATCCCTCCTATCTGTTGGTTACGGTTTTATGAATAATTCCCTGTGTTTGATCAAACATAATTGGGTCCTGAAACATGCAAGTTATTATATGTAATGTATACTTATTTTTCCACGTATTACACAGTGAAGTACTCTAAAGACAAATGAAAGGCCAATTTGGGGGTTTGGGGAGAAGGTGGCTGGTAAGCAGGGATCACTCTTCTGAAAGGAATGCATTTTAAAAACACTAACAGCACAGGACTTAGCTTTAAAAGCCCTGATCATAGCTTAGCTTTACATATTTAAGCAGGAAAATCAAACACCACAAAATTATTTATGTGCATAAAATAAGTACATCTGTAAATATCTGCAGGATCAGGCCTTAATCAGTAAAGTACAACACAGAATGTTATGTACCTAGCATCAGATGATAGCATACTATATTGCATCATTAAAAATACAGATTTAACTATTCTTGCTTTTTAACGCCAAGAGTTTTTAAAATATTCTTTGTGGAATACTATCTATCGCACAAAAAATGACTTGTGAGAACATTTATGAACATCATTGCAATTAAAAAGACAATTCTTTATCAGCTACACAGATATCAGATGAGAAGGGACATCCACTACAGGACTTTGTAGCATTCACACAGCTAATACCCTACATTGAGCTTTCCTGTTTTGTAGGTAAAAAGCAGTTTTGGAAAAGATTACACTCACTGATACATAGATGATTTCTGTAAAAAAAGAAGTTTCAAAAGTTAAGTCTCAGCCACTAGTACCACTATAATAAAAATGGGCTTCTGAAATGCCAGCTGCCAGTGAGAGGCAGAACAGATACAGATTCATTTTAATTATTTTAATATGATGTGAATGGGTTTAATGAGGCATTAAATGCTTTAGGAAAGGTAGAAACAGTATTATAATATATAATTAACCAAGAACTTTGATATCCATGGTGCAGTTATTAAATATTAATGTTTGTTATGTAGGAAAGGAAATAATTAATAGCTACAGATTTCTGTCTTGAGAAGAGTCCTGTGGCCTCTGACTACATCTATGTTTTATTTGCCCTCTTTGCATAAATCTACATATTAATATTTTTTGAAAATCTGGATATTGCCTTATTGTTTCACACTCAGTGATTTGATGCGGACTGGTAGTTCAGCTTAACATATAGACAAAGCTATTAATAATTTGGAAAGTAAATTACACTGAAAAAAATTACACCTAAACCACCTCAGTTCTTGTTGGCACATGGCACTAACTCAACTATACTCAGTTTTTAAACACATAAAAATTACATGACTCAGTCTGAAAGAACAGCTTTACCCATCTAATCTGTTTCCTGCCCTAAGGAAGAATAGTGTTTGCTACCCATCCCGGTTTTAAAAAGTGTCCCATTATACTTGGGATGGAAGGATCTCACCTATGTGTCCTTGAAATGGTGACAGCAACACTTCTAACCACAAATAAACATCAGAATCTGATATTAACTGATAACTAACTGATAGCATTATTAACTGATAACACCATTCTCAAATAACTGGTAACTGTTAAGTGATAGCATTATTCTCAAATTCCAACATCTGAAACCACTATAAGACTATATTCAGCTCCTACTATGCTTTATGTAATTCATGACAAATGAAAAGTTTACTTATTTAGCTTCTAGCTCTCAAGGACATGAGGACATGACACTGAGCAGACATCAAATCATGTTACAGGACAACCACGGAGAGATTCCCTTTACCCACAGCCCTGCACACCTTATCACAAAAGTGCAATTAATACGCTCATTGACTTGCTAACATTTGAGCTACAGAACTGGTTCTGATAGAACAAGTCCATTAACAGGTGATAATGCTAGCATTAATACTGCAATCCAATTTCATGTGGTATAATGTAATTTGATGTTTTGGTGCTAATAATTTGAATCTATAAGGAGCAATGCGTGCCTATGAAGCGCACGTACATTATAGGAGATTCACAATCACTTTTACGTACATCATTTTCTTAGCCACCTCAGGAGGTACTTTGCATCATTCCAGATATATTCCTTTCCCCGTCCCAGTCTTGCCTAAACTCAGAGGGTCAGGATCAATGAGTGAGTGAGCAGATGGAATGGATTTAGGACAAGTACAAAGAAGCATTCACATAGTGATTCTCGAGTTTTGTGTCAGAGAATAAGGATTTTCAGAATAACTTCCCGCAAATCAATACAGTTAACTGAAATCACCAGAAGACAGGAAAGCTTAAAATGCTGTAACAACTATGGTGCAACCTCAACTTGTTTTGTTGTCAATAAGTAGAAAAAAATCCTGTAACTAAGACAATATATATTTTTTTTCAAATGTATCAGCAGAAAGTGCTCATTTTTGTTGCTCAGTTTTCCAAATGCACTCAGAAAATGAAAAAGACTCAGAGCAGCAGCAATAAAAACTTACAAAGATTTGGTTAGTTTTCATTCTACAGAAACCTTGTAAAATACAAGACTGTGATGAAATAGTGGAGCTCTAGCTAAATGAGTTTCAAGATTTGGAGACTTACTTTTGCAGTTATAGATACAAGAAGGATAGTTTGCTTTAAGTTAAAAAAAAAAGGAAGACTTGGATCCTGCTGAAATTAAAGGCCTCGTCTGGAAAAGCTTCTTATTCATGATCGGTTAATTAGAGGATTTTCTAAGCCTTGGAAAGACTGAATGCATGGACCGGGAAGTATTATAATGCATTTTTAAGACAAATCCAGCTTTTCCATCATATATAAATATGACATATATACACACGACTTTTCTTGGATCTTGTTAGAGCAAAGTGCTCTTACATTGCACTAGTGTTTTGATCACAGTGAACATATTACAAAATAAAAACCACATTTGCCCATAAAAACTACAGCAATCATAATACCCTAAAGAATACAATTATATTATTACTTTATATGAATTTTATTGTAGATGTTTTCTTACAACATGCCATGTTGTTCTAAACACTCCCTGCATTTCCCCAATCCCCTAAACACATGCAAGTTATTAAGCCCACAGTGTTCTGCAATAGCACAACTTGAGATCATCACAAAGATTTAATAGTTTTCACCAAACTTCTGAGTCTGTCTTCTAAAAGATATTTACGTTTAATTGTTTAAAGTACTCCTACTAATATGAAGATACTGGCAAGAAAATTCACAAGTACTTGTGAGATAAGGATCCTACATAGAAACTGTAAGATCATCTCAGTGATCCATCTTGCTCTGTATCCTGCTTTGAGTTTGTACCGAATATTGAAGAGGAATGGGCAATATGCTCTATAATGTTATGAATCAACTCAGCTCCATCTGAAGTTTCAACTTTGCCTTCATTTAGTGGCCATCTTATGCTATGGAGTCGGAAAGCATTGTTAGTGTGGATATTTTACATTTATAGACATCTGCCTAATGTAGAGATGCTGGCACTTGCTGTCAGCACTTTCTCAACAGTTTTGATTTAGAAGAAATATATCACTAACAAACATAAAAATTATTAACGATGTTTAGAGCAGCTCTGTAGTAAGATAACAAAATATTTTAATCCAGCTCTGCAAAAAATGACTGGTGGCATTTTAAAAAACCTAAACTATAAGACCTTGAAATAGCAAAAAATACTATCTAATTAAGTTAGTAATCACTGTAAATCTGAAGATAGGTATCTCTTTTAAGAAAACAGATAAAATGCCAGGTGGAGACTGTCAGTGCTTTACTAAATCCAAAAGATTTGATGACTGGTCCTTAATGGAGCAGATGGCCATGGATGCTTAGGCGGAGCCAGAAAGGGATTTTGTTCTTTCATCTGTTCAACCCATTTTCATTCTGTTTTCGACTGCACTGGCAATCTCAGCCTGCAGTACATCCCTGTACTCCAGGTGCCCATTGATTCCAGACAGACTGCTCAAAAAGCAAACAGAAGACGGGGACCATCTCAGCAATCCCACTGAAAACACGAGAAGCCATTTTATCTCTCAGTCTTTGGGGTTTTTTGCCTTTGTCTATCATCTAAATTAATATTTAGGAAATACATAGTGTGTTCTCATTTCAAATAATGGAGAAAAGGTAAAAAAAATATACTTCTTGCCTCTGATGACTGAAATGACAGACAATAAAAGATCGGTGAGATTCACCAGTAGTATTACCTTTCCACTTTCTTTAGCTTTTCAAGCAACACTTATTGTTAAGTGTAACTGTTAAAACACCAGAAGAATTTAGAGGTATTTTACAGCCAAGGTATATAATTTTATATTCGTGGATAGGACAACTCCAGTCCCAAGGAGTAAACCACTGTTGGAAGTGGAACAATTCTGGAACTGTATTTAACAATGGAGCATTACTGACATGTGACTGACAAAAATAACAAGGAGGAAGAGAAAAAAAAAAAGAAACATTAGTTTAAATTGGAAGACAGTTATGGAGACCTATAGAAGATCCCTTCTGATTAAAATAGAAATAAATTACTAAACATATGTCAACTAAGATGATCACAAAATCACTGAGTGGTTGAGGTTGGAAGGGGCCTCTGGATATCATCTGGTCCAACCCACTGCTCACGCAGGGCCGCCTAGAGCAGGCTGCCTGGGATTCTATGTAACAGACCAACAACTGAGGATGCTTACAAAGATGCCTGTGTGTATTTCCAAGCAAATATTCTGCTCTGCTTTCCATTATCCAAGCTGAATAATATTTACCTATTTTTATATATCCATACACACACACACAAAGTAAATATAAAATAAACAGTTCTGCTTAGCTCCTCTGCAGTGATTCTGCAAAAACAAAGAAGTATATGCTCCATGATGGAGAAGGCTCAGGAGAAAAAGGATCACGTGATAAGTAATCTACAAATATTTGATGGATAGCTTATTCCAAATGAAAACAAGATATGTATATTACAGGTAAAAAGAATCTTAAAGACAAAAATTGTAAAGTTACAACGGAGATCAACTACCAGAGGAAACTGCCTTATAACAAATCATTGAGTGAAAGAATAGTCTCTAGAGAAAAATAAATAATCCATTACTTCTGACTATTAAAACAGCCCTGAGAAAATCTAGAAAACAGTTTGCGGAAAATAGTCATCATGTTCACTGGCAGATGTATTTAATGTGTTATGTTTCCCATCCCTGACTCCTGTTCTAACCACAGGAAAGCCTGTGCTTTAGTCTACATGCATTTTTCCCAGCAAAACCAGAAGTGGTTGTCAATTTAAAAGCACTCTAAACGGATTTCTGATTTTTTTTTAATATAAAAATTTGAATTCTGGAATTAACGAGACTTGACAGCAAAGCTTAACGCATATATCAGATTCTTTAGACTAACACCAAATAATTCCTTTCTCTTGTCACCAGAAATCTGCTTCATGACCTAAGGCCTCTGGAAGTGGTGGCGACAGCAGCAAGGTGTGCTGCCACTGCGGATGTGAGCAGGCAACCTGACGCAGCCCTCGGGACAGGACTGGAGAGGTAGAGAGCCAAGGAGGGCTGAGCACCTACTGCAGAGAGGAAGATGGGCAGCAAAAATAGACAGGATAGTGGGTGAGTTTGAGAAGAAATGATGACCAGTAAGCAAGGGGGATTTAAGATCCAGCTTAAGAGATGATGAAACAGTTGGGAAAGCAGGAATAATGTTATTGCACAAGAAACCGTACAGACAAGTCTATAAAGAAATAGCGAGGCACAGATATGCAAGTCAAATTGGCAAGGAGGGGAAAAACTGACTGAGGAAAAGAAAGGGGGGGAACTAAAGATAACCAGACAGAGAGGGGGGAAAAAAAGCAGGAGTGGAATGGGTATTTGAGCAAATATGGAGAGAGACCAGAGGGTGCTGCGGAGCCTCTGGGGGTGTGTGTGTGTGTGGTATATATAACTGGACAAGCAAGGACTGGATTAAAAATACAAGTCAGGAAGAAAAGGAGGGGAAAATGAAGGAGAAAACTGTTTTGAATGCAAATCATATCCAGTCTATTTAATCTGTGATGTTAACAAAAGTATGTGCAGGTAAATATAGAGGTTACTTAGAAAACCTCTTATTGTTCAGAAAATAATCTTGTTTTTAGAGAAGTTAAAAAAGTCACCATCTTCAATTTTATTAAGGCATTGTAAACTGAGCTTTCAAGAAACACCAGCCAATCACACCACAATAAAGACTACAAAATCACTAACTCTCCCCAAAACAAGAAAATACTCATACATAACCTAACTATTCTTCCATGAATAATCTGAGTTCAATAGTACTGTTCATCTAAGTACAAGTACTCATGCATATCACGAAGACTATTATTTTACTGACCCATAAAATTCACTAAAAACAAGAATAATGTACTGAAAGTACTTCATTCCATTACTTTACCTGTCTCTGACATAGTTAATTTTTCTCTTGGTAATATTAAATACAGGTCTTCCAGGGATAATAATTCTCTTTGGCCAGTAATTCAGAAAAACTGTACTGTTACTTTGGCATAGAGCACTTAACAAAATCTGACTTTAAATTTCTGAAAAAAAGATTCCTCCAAACCTTTCCAAGATCTTTGCTTGCAAATTCCAAGACCTCCATCTCCAAATTTTTCATCATTTTATTGGCTTCTGAGCAAAGTAATGCCCAAGTAATTTGCATTACTTCTTCTGGATCTTGTCCCATCCCAGGGACTAATTATGGACAGGCACGTGAGTAATTGCTAAAATGAGTAAGTTGGAGTTAAAAAGTCTATTGATCTGACTGAAATTACTCACACAAATGTAAAGGCAGGTGCAGAACACTTCCTGCAGATTTTGCAAGGAAAACGTCAATGTATTTCTACCAACAAGGCAAGGTGTCTTTCCTCTCCAGCTAATGCAGGGATTATTCTCAGAAGCAGACCATGTCCCAGCTGAAACAAGCCCCGCTGAAAAGCTGTTACTCCATTTTTGAATGCAACCAGCTTTAACAAATTAATTTTACATTTCTCATGCTTCCTGAGTTCATCCTCCAGCTTCAGGCAGACCTGACGATTCTGCTCTTCACATTTAGAGCTTGATCTGTCAGAGAGAGAGATTCTGCTTTCAGGAGCCACAGTTCTTCCTAAGCACATACCAAAGCATCAGGAACAGAGACTTTCAACCCTTGGCTTATTACAAGGGCTAAGCTCCCCTTAAAGAAAGGTCCTTGGCTAACATGACTTCCAGCCTCAACAGTTCTGCATGAGTCATAAAACCACAGTGTGTGCAACAGTGAGTTAATCGACCTCGCTTTAAAAGCCTTTCCACAAAAGGAGATTTGTTATTTTTCTGGCAATTTTAATCAAATAGGATACTTCTAGCCACCAATTAGCAGACAACTGTCTCTTTAGGTCTTGACCTTTCATACACTTGAGATTTATATGATGCACAGATATTACAGTTATTAAAAACGTTAAAAGGGCATATATAATGTGCCTGTAACAAAGTTTTCCATGAAACAGAACCCCTCCCCTCCACCACCTCATTTCTGGCTATAACCTAACACACACAGCTGAGCGAGACTTTTTATATGCTAGGGCTAATTATTTATAGTTGACTGTTAGGAAGTACCTTTCCAAGGCTTAGGTTTTTAGCCAATTCTATTCATTATATAGGAGGTCAAATGGCAGACCATGAAGCGATTTCAAGCCACTTCTCTTATCAAATGCAGTATCATTAGACAAGCTTTCAGTACATCTTCAGAGTGAGGAAAGGTATAAATAAAAAATGCTTCACCTTCTAGGTGACACTTAACAGATTTCAAATATAATTAGCACTTACTAAAATGACAACATAAGTCCCAAACTGCAAGAGAGTAAATTGTGTGCTTATGCATCATTACTTTCTTACTTCTAATTATTTTGAAACCTGACACTATCCAGAAAAATACAGAAAAGGCCACAGTTTCCTGCAACCACTATAAAAAATGATACATCCATTTATTAAATTATGTTCTGGCCAGGTCTGACAAAATATTTAGTTTTCTGACAACAGATGGAATAGGCACAGTGATCTGCAAGGCAAACATCACAACATCTTCTGAAGTAGAAATTATTTTAGTTGGAGACAACTGCATTCATAATCTTAAGCTAATTCATTACTATAAATACATGATGAAAGAAATATAAATATAGTAAAAGAAATGTAAATGTAATTATCTACTAAAAATAAATTATTATAAGAAAAAAACTGATTTCCTGACAAGCAGAAGTATTTGGTCTGATGCCTTTCACTTTTGCCACCACAATTACTTCTTTTCCCACTGAATAGGCAAATACGCAACCTATCAGAGAGAGGTGATGAGCAACAGCTTATCTTATTTACACATAGGATGCTACAAATTGAAATTAGCCAATAACAAATATTAAGATTTTAGACACACTGCCAGTTTGCTTCTTGTGAATGGCCCTGCACAAGTCATTCCACAGTACAACCGCACTTCTTCAGAATTAGAGAGGCCTGAAAATTATCAGACATGTTAACAGTTGCAGTTATTTTGGGGCAGAGGACAGAGACAGAAAAAAATTACAATGAATTATCAATCAATGTGAAGAGAAAAAAGTAACAAGATGAGTATGAATCCAATCCTCCTTCCTTACGCAGACAGCTTGCAGTAATGAAGCAGTTCTAAAGGAAGCGCCTGTGTGCTTTGAAGAGATGACATGGGGAGAGTGAGCCCTTCCCCTGAAGGGCTACAGCAGGAGATCCTGTCCAAGTCTCATGGTTAACTCCCCACAGACAGGCTCTGGGCACCACCAAAACAAACTGCCTCTCTCCACTGACTATCTGGACAACTTATGCACTTGATTTGTTCTGACTGCTTTGTTAGGTGTAACTAGGTGGAGTGACTCCATCCAAGTAATTTTAAAACGATGTAATTATTAACCTATGTGTCTCAGGATGTTAAAGGAGGAGGGCAAAGATAGATAAATTAATAAGACTATCTGATAGAGGTGGTAAAAAATGGCTTCTACTGAAGAACAGTCATCTGGCATATAAAAATTAAAGACTTGCATTTTGATAAAATCACCCAAGTCTCAGAAGAAAAAGTATGGAAGTTAGAAATATTAGCATGCTGATATTCCATCTTTATGGTGTCTGTCTCCCAAACCACTTTCCCATTTCTTTCAGTGCATGAGCACCTTCACTTTCTTTAAATACATTTTGGGGATTTTTCTTCTCTGCTTCTTTTTGGTTCTAGTTCTTCCTTTTGTCCTTTCTGCAAACCCACAGACTATAGGTATGCATGGTGATACTTTTCCAAAGAGCAAGCAAAACTACCCAGGCTTGTCTGTTAACCTGTAATGATCTTCATGCAAAAAAAACCCAACCAACCACACAAAAAAGACAAAACCAAACCCAAATCAAACAAAAAACCCGAACACACAAAACCTCACAAAATAACTGTCAATTTCCTTTTCCACCAAGTTCTTTAACACCTTTCATCTACAAGGTTATTTAATCTAAGAAAATCTGCAGGAATGGGCAGCAAATTGTTTTGGAGACACTATAGAGACATTATGTAAACTGGATCTGCCATAAATAATATATAATTTGAATATACGTATAATATATATATGTGATTCATTTAAGAGACGCGTGGGTAGAAAAATGATTGTTGTCTTTTTTTAGATCAACTTAAAAAAGAAAACAGACACCAAACTCCCTTTTCACCCTGCTGCAACTGTGACAACACACAATGTACTTTAACTTGGGCACTGAACAAACATTTTGAGAGAAATTTATGTTTTCTCCTAAAGAAAAGACAAGGTCCTTAATTCAGATATGGAAAGAAAAGTCAAAGAAAGCTGTGTGATTTTAAGAACTGGTCTTTCAGAGGACATATCCTGCAGTGCATAACCAGATTTGAAAATAAGACACTTAGAGCATATGCTATACCAACAATTTACCAGTTTCTCAGCTGATCTCTAACTCCATATTAATGGTTGAATGCAAAGCAAAATTATTGAAAAATACATTCTTAAAACATGAATTTGCCTTGATTTAATTAAAATAGTCCATAAGAAAAGCCCTCCATGTAGTGTGCATTACTAGGGTTCAACACTATGATCTACTCTGAAAACGAATTTTATGGCACAATGAATTCAAAAGCAGAATAATTTCATAAGTAGATAAACTTAAAATACTTCGCATACTTTTGCCCTGGAAGCATTAACTCTTCCCATTCCGCCCACATAAGGAAGCTGGTGAGTTCCAGCACAAGGTGTTAAAGTCGAAGAGCATGCTGGCAAAACCAAGTGTTCCAACACTGAATTGCTGAGCCACAGGACACCATCAAATGTCACAGAAATTTTAAGGAGTCGACAATTTTCAGGAGCATTCTCAAGAGGGAGATCAAGATACAGAGATTATTATTTACCTGCCAAGAAACGGCCCCCAAAACAGCAGTCGCGACAAGACTGAAAAATACTAGCTGTTCAGAAATTAAACAGAAGTGACGCATTCCTTTAGATGCCATAACTCTGTCAAGGCTGTTGTTTTCTGCACGGTGGGTATAGTATACCTTGTGACAGTCATTTAGTTTTGTGTGAAATCCCCAAAGAGTTATAAAAAAAATCACATGACAAATCATCCAGAAAATTCCAAAAATAGAAAAACCTGGTATCACAAAATACCAGAGATCCAAATCACGTAGTTTAAAGGCTGCAAGAATGAAAAAGATTAGTTCAATGACTCCAACTGAGATGACAGAAAGCCTTCTGCAAATTTTACCACGGTACAAGTAGGGCTTCCATCGTTCAGTAACTGAAAGTCCACTGAAGTAAACGTCGAGAAGGGGATCTGAAATGAGGCAGCTGAAGAAACAGGCCAAGGCAAATGGGTTTGTGGGGATTTGCAGTGATGGAAAAAAGAGTAAGGATGCAATGGCTCCAAAAATTGCCAAATTTGGAATTGCCAAAAAAGACTTCATACGTAAGTCAATAATCAACATAGCCAAAGCCGTGACCAACAGAATAACACTCATAGATTTTTCTACCAGCATAGTTGTGCTGGCAATTGCAAATCCAACTAGCTCCAAAAATTCAACTGTTGTCAGCAGAGTCGGTCGATGATGAATACAACCACAAATCCGCTCAACCAAAGCACATAATATCCTTAAAACAATAGCAGAAAGGAGCAAATATTTAGTAGCTTCTTCTTTCACATCCGTTTTGAAGGCAGAATTATTAAGAAAACACAGAAGGCCAAGCAGAAAACCAAACCAAAGATTGGAGAGACTCAAACTTGCTGTTTCCATTGAAAAATAGTAGTACAGTATGCTGGCAATTCCAAGAACAAAGAGCCCCAGAATAAATATTACCAAAATCAGTGCATCCGCAGTTTTTTCCCATCTGACATAAAGGCCCATGCAAATGGCAACCAGTAAATTGATTCTGGCAAGATAGCCAAGGTATCTGACTGATGAGTGCATGTTCACTTCTCTGTTTGCTTCTTCCAGCCTTGTCATTGCTGCATAGAGACAATGACTAACACAGTAACGCAGTGACCTACACATGTAAACTGCAGTTAGGGGGTTTTACCCACTTGACTGAAAGTAAATATTTGGGTTTCATCCAACAAACACAATGCAATCGCCACCTTCTGTAATATCATTTCAGTAACAGTGGTCCAGAATCACTGAAGTCCTGGAAGAAGAATTAAAAGAAGTGTTAGTGGCAAATAATTCCTTTGAATTTTACAAAGCATAAACATGACATATCCTTTCTCACCAAGGAGCTTAACGTCTAAATTAAAAAACATGTAATAAAGATCAAGTGTGTTGTTAAAGGTCATTCAAACTGGGATCATTATTAAAACCAATATAAAATGGGTTTTGCATAAATCTTATTTCATAATTTGAACGAGAGGAAAAGGTAAACCAAACCTGGCCTCTGCAGTTTTTCCACAAAAACCACCCAGTAGGTATCTAATTGGATATCTATGGGTATTCAAAATATTCCTATGATACCCATTACCTTCTAAAATATTTTAATATTGTTCTAAAACATTGTTTTACTTCACCATTACGTTTGGTAAGTTCTTGCTTTATACTAAACTTTTTCAGTATGCTTTGCAAGACTTCTTTTTAGTAGTCAAATAGCTACAGGTTTTACAAAAAGAACTCCATAATCAGTTAACGAGCTTAACCCACAGTAGATCATTAAAAAGGATATCAACATTATCTCCATTTCACAGAAGAGGAGTGGACACGCAGATGTATCAACTGATCTGACAACATTTTCAGAGACTTTTCTTAATGTACAACCAAAACCTTAATTTTAACCCCTCCAAGCCACTTTTTCCCCCCACAAAAACAAACAAAAAAATTTATCAGGATAAATATTATATTTAGAACATAAGCTCCCCCTAGTCAGATCCATTTAACTGACATGCTTTTCTTTTTAATATACTATAAGAACAGATAGAAATATTTTTAGGGGAAATTTTGTAAGAAAACGTGGCTAGGCAGATCTCACTGGAGATCATTATTATTTTACAGGATAAGCTTCTTCCTGGTCTGAACTCAGTCTTGAAACACAAGGATCACTGTAATCCTATTGGTGTTAATCTTACTGAGTTTACACATAAGCAATACTATTAATTGCTATAATTAGAAACAAAAAAGTTATTGAGGAAATTCTATTTCCTTGAATATCTCTGTTTCACTGTATTTATATACTTTTCTACTTATGCCAGAGTTGTCAGAGGCATAGTCCAAAGCTCTCTAGTTAAAGGCAACAAAGGTTTGTACTTTGAAGTCACAACCCTGTTCTGTATGCAAAATGTGTTATAAGTGACAAATTGATAAGAATTACTCAGAGACCAAGCTTTCTGGGAAACTACATGTAAAGAGAACCACATGTACTTCTGATTTTTGATCCTTTTGTGCCTAGAAATTCTAAACCAGGAGTCACTAAACAAATAAAGCAGAGCCTATAACTCCAGAGAGAATAAGGCAGAAAACAACAGGTGGATCACAAGAAAATACAGAGACAAGAAAATCAGCATCAATATTTTTTTGTCTCTAATTTTCTTAAGAAGTATCACAAATTACAAAGACCCCCAGCACAACCAGTCGTCCAAATTCCCTTAGTTAAAACTTACTGAAATCCTATGTAGTGTTTATATTTATGTACAACTTTTGTTTTTAAAGTTATTAACAAAAAGTTTATTGAAGAGTATGATTATACAGGTTATGAGCAGAATCCCCAAGAAGTAAGAAGACTCATATGAGGCATCTATCATTTTGGAAGTAATTACCTAATCACCCATCTTGTAGAGCCTTCTGAAGAGTCAGTAGTATGAGAAAGCAGCCGATGTGTCAAGAACACTCAGAGCTAGGTTATTGCTTACTGCTTTCATTTAAAATGCTGCAAGAAGTATGCAAGGACACCTTGACTGAAACTCTAAACTTAAACTTTATTCTCTCTTGATTTTTAAATTCTCATTTTTTAAATCAGTGAACAACAAAAGAAAAAGTGAATTGACTGATTTGCCCATAAGCTTTGGCTGATTTGAAGATTGACACCCAGTCTAAAACCAGCTTATGTAAGTGGTGTAGAGACAAACTAGGCCTAAGAAATTCTATTGTTTGAATTACTTAAGTTTGATAAAATACATTTTCAAATTATGTTAAATACCTAACAACATTGCAGATATTACTTTGGAAAGAACTGTGCATTAAAAACCTGTTTAATTGAAACAGAATACATACCATATACTTAAAGCAAATGGTTATTACATGATGCTGTTGCAAGTTAAAGTTCTTTGGATTTCAACTGTGCATTTTTATAGTACTCATTATTATTACTGTTTTATATAAACTTAATTCTGAGTTGCTTGGATGCTTAAGATCTCATGACATTTCTCCCCTCAGTTGGTAATATACTTACTGTTCCCCTCAACCTTTCATTTGTTTTCTACTTCACATAGATAACACAGCCCAAAGTTAGCTATCGTATTCCAGGTGACAATATATCAGGTATCACAGCACTGTCCACAGTCTCACTGTTTCTTGTACTACAATCAACATTCACTGTATGGACAACTTGAGCCATTTATTTCAACTCCTACACATGCGCTCCCCCACACAGTTATCTCTCGTTCAAACTACGAACAGAATCATAGAATCATTTAGGCTGGAAAAGATCTTTAAAATCATTGCATATAGAGGAATGCTTTCACATCTCCTTCCAACCCACAGCACTGACATGTGACTACTGCTACGCTGGAGCACATCTGCCACCCCGTCCTGTTACCTTGATTCCTGAGCCTTTCTGGAACCCCTCCAAGTCAAGGGGCTAACACTGTATGTATTCCCTTGGACACCAGCCTCATGGAAGTCAGCAGGCTGGCTGATACGCAAAAGGTGGAAGCTCCCACCTAAAACCTGGCTTAAGATTTTGCTACTGTCGCATTATTTTCTAGTGGGATCGTTACACTAGCAAACTTCCTTGCAGGCAAGCAGCCACTCTGACAGAAAACTACTCTGACTGGTTCAGCTCGTGCCAAGCGGAGTTTTGCTGCCATCGCATCGTGAGAAATGCAAAAGAGAAGTTCCTCTGCTGCCGCCCCACGTGCTGCGCCGAGTGCCAGGGCAGGGGAACACGCCTGTTCCTCGTGGAAAGACACAAAGTGTGCTCCAGGACGCAGTATTCGCAAAGTGACAGCTCAGACGGTCAATGCAACCTCCTCTGCCTGATCTTCTAGCTAATTACCAAAAAGATGTACTACTAAACCACACTATTAATCATCAGTCTTTTTCTAACCATGTGTTTTCATGGTCATCTTTTTTGGGAAAAGAAGAAAAGGCAGCGTTTTCATGATTAATGTATCCCATCACGCAGATATTACCAAATAAATGTAACACAGCAATTCAGAAAATTTTAGTGAGAAATTTCAGTATCTGATTTGTGCTTTAAAACATAGCTATTTGTTGCTCATTTCTGTTAAGACTTTGACTGTTTAGACAAAGACTGTTCAAAGTCGTGAGGGGGTATTGTGTTTCTTTTTTAAACTAACGGCCTTAAAGTTTCAGGTTGCAACATCTGATTGCGTATCTGAGAAAATCACATTTATATCCAAACCAAACAGAGTATGTACACCCGTAAATATTCGTCAACTTTTATAAACACAATTTTAAGCAAAACCTGGAGTCTAACTGTAGATTTGGACACTGAACTATCCAAGAGCTGACCTATACGTAAAGGAACAGCATTCCCAAAGTAGTTTTTACCATAATTTGTCAAAGAAAGTAGAAAAAAGAACTAAAACCCAAAGATGGTTCAGTAGTTTAACTGCAGTTGATTTAAAGTCCAGGTGAGGCCTATCTAAAATACTGGACCAGCTTTCCTTCAGCTTTATTCTTCCAGTTTAGTGCACATTTTTTTTAAAAAGCAACTCCATGAGACTTTGTTTAAGCAAAAAGTCGTATTTAGCTAATATAGTAATAGAGTAATAGAGTAGGCTTAAACCTCAGGTGAACGACTCCCTTAGTTTTTAGATGTTAAGACCCAGCCCATATTGCGGATTACCGGTGTCAGACAAACGGAGAGCACCCGGCCGAAGCACCAGCTGCTGGGCTGGCCCGGCCGGGGAAGTTTAACGGAGGCATTTGGCCCCGCGGAGCGGGCGCTGCCAGCCGTGGGTCTGCCGGGGCGAGGCCGCTTACCACAAGCTGCTGCCCCTGGAAGCTGCTCTGTGCGGACGGCCCCCGCCCCGCCAGGGCCCGGGCCTGCCCGGGGAGGCCGCGTCCCCCCGGGGCTGCCCGCCAGGCCGCCCGGGTCCCCTCGCCCCCGCCTCGCCGCGGTGATGGGGCCCTGCTCCACGCACACGGCGCCGGGGCAAGCCCGGCCCGAGCTCCGGGAGCCGCGGGCCCCCGCCGTGCCCCCCGCCCGCAGGCGGGGGCCCGGCCCCGGTCCCGGCCCGCACTCACCTCAACAGGCGTCCCGGAAACTTCCCACCCCCTGCGCAGCGCCGCCGCCATGTTGAGGCTGAGTGAGGCGTCCCGGCTACGGGCCGCGCCAAGGCTCAAACGCCGCCGCGGCCGCCCGGGCCGCTGGCGGAGTCCAGCTCGCCGCGGCGGCCAGGCCGGGCCCGCGCCTGCCCCGGGCGACAAGGCGGCCAGTCGGACGGTGCCTGCGCTCCGGCGGCGCCAGTCAGACCGAGGGCAGCTGCTGGCGGCGGGGACAAAGCCCCCTCCAAGGCCTAGGGTAACCTCTGCTGCAGGGATACCAAAAATCCTCGCCTTTAGCGGGAATAAGGGTTTTCTTAACCAAAACAGTTATTGCTATATTGCACAGTGTAGCACGTCTGAAGGGAGCTCTGCTCTTACTTGGAGGTGGTATTATGAAGGGCCGTGGGGGCTGCACTGAGGGGCAAGGAGGGGTGTGCCTGGGGCGGAGAGGAAGTACCCGGAGCAACATGGCCTGTCCCCGGTGGCCGAATCCAGCACTGAGTCCGGTGGTCCAGAGTGTGTGAGAAGGTGAGAGAAGAGAGGGGAGCGGTGCTGGTGTTGCACCCTGCCGAGGCCAGGCCTCCGTCTGGGCTGCGCTGCGTTGCTCCAGCTGCCTGGAGTCCTGACAAGAAAATGTCGCTCTGAAGAGTGACCTGCATCTCGCCCGGTGTCCATGGGCCACAGCGGGGCTGTAAGTGTTCCCGTCGGCTCTCCGGCCCCACAGCTGCCTCGCTCTCAGGGAAGGCAGTAGCATCTAGATTATAGGCAAGAGTGAAAGCACGTTCTCACACAAAAATGCAAAGTTAATGGGCTGCAATAATGAAAAAAAACCCCAAACCCCAAAACCCAAAAAAAACCCCAAGACCCCAAACCTCTAAACACTGTCAACTGGTGCTTCGGACACAGAAGGGGGAAAGCTGTGTTTGAATCAGGGCTGCAAGACAGACTGAACCCCCTCTAGCCTTTCCCATCATTTGCTAGCAGGAGCCTTCTGGGGGAGAGGACTCTGGTCCTGGACGACTTGTGCTTCCCAAACAAAAGCTTTCACCACCCTTGCACTATACAGAAGGCACACTTCCTTGACCATCAGTGTTTCACAACACTTTGTGTTGGAAATGCATGTTTTGAATTGGCCCTTGCAGGCAGGTGGGCAAGAGCAGGAAGTTTCTGGATCTTAATAGGTCCATTGCTTAGACAGGCAAAACAAGGGTAGTTCAACTTTAAATAAATTTAGACAGCTGTTGCACAGGGGCTTTTTGAGTTGGAAGAGGGCTGTCCTTCTGTGGATTTATGTCCTTTGTTCCTGCAATCCCTTAATCCCAACCAGCCCCTTCATCGCCTTCGTCAAGAAGCACTAGTGCTGACTGGCAGCAGCTGGAGACTCAAACATCTGAAATTTGACTGTCTTTCCTGCCTCAATTCTTCAGACAACTGATTCACAAGAACCTCAGTTGTCTCCAAAATGCTTATACCTCTTCAAATTTTAAATAAAACTGCCCAACAGGCCTAAGTTACATGGGTTAAAAAAAACTCCAAAACCAACAAAACCAAAACTAAGAGGTTTTCCTTTAACAAGCAGAACAGTAGAAATCTCAGTTGCTTAGCAAATGTCACCTGCTTCAGATGCTTTACTAGCATCATGGACAACACTTAGTTGGTACTATATCTGTCCAACTGTGATTTAGGAATACTCTTCTAGCAACTATTTGTTGAACTTCTTGGAGAATATTTTACTTAAAAAGTAAAAAAAAAAAAACAAAACCCCAATTAAGTCTCTGTGCAGGTTTGTGCAATGCAACCCTTCTAAAAAAAATATCTTCCTGCTATTCTACAGGTACAAAATGATGAATTGAGGAAAATTGAGGAAACTAGGAAAAAGGAGCAGAAAACCTGACTATATATATATCCAAACTGCAAGGAATCAAAGATACGCTGCTGATTCATGGAGATATGATTAAAAAGACTTAGAATAATCATACTTTTAAAGGCAAGTCAGCAGATCTCCCTGAAGAAGAAAAGGACAGAAAGATTCTGCAGGAAGCAACACTGAGAACAGCTGTGAAATCACATTTTCCAATCTTCACTTTCAAATAAGAGACCAGAATATACCAGCTAGGCTCTGCAGTGCTAGGGACACATCTCAGTTCTATGAAATCTAATTTCTTAGAATCTGGATTTGAGTAGGAGCCTTGCATTTTCAGTTCTTTTGGTTTCTTTTCCCGTTGCCATCCCTTCCCAACACCTCCAGTACTCAAAACCACCATGCAGAAAAATACAGCAATGACCTCAAAGGGCTGACATACAACAGGTGCTCCAAAGATATTTCATGGAGATAAAGGAGAAATTAAGAACATCTAGAGAGATAAGAGAGGAACTGCATTAGAAAGTGGTTGCATCCTAAGCAGGCAGGCAGGCAAAGAAACATGATAAAGGATCAACTGGAGGAACTCCAAAAACCCTTCCATAAAGCGAAGACCACAACTGAGATGCAGAAGCTGAAACTGAACTGCCAAATTTAACATCTTTACTATAATTCAGATGCTTATAAAATAAACCCAACACAACTATTTTCTTGACAATAAGGGAAATAACTATGCATTGGTTTCACTGAATTTCACCATAAACCAGCTGCACAGGAAGAAAAAAAGGACGACATCTCCACCCCAAAGAAACAAGTTTTAAAAAGGTTTTCAGTTTGTTGTGTTTTTTTTTTTTTAATAAATGTGCTTTGTTCACAAAAAGTAGTGACATAAAGACAACAGAAATGCAAATACACATTTTTTTCCTTTTCCTCTCCAGCACCTTAAGAACAAGAGATCTCTTGCACAGTCATAATTTTCAAATATTTCATAACCTAGAACATTCTTCTTACACTAAAGCCAAATATCCAACAACTCCCGATATCACCACTTTATTGTTCAGGGAGGTATAAGTATTTATGTAAATCCCACTTTCCTCCTCTACCATAATCTACTGTCCCTTGTAAAAAAAAAAAATAAAAAAGAACACTTCAGGTATTTAGAATGAGCAGCAAGAAAACCAAGCTGTTATGAATCTCAGGTCCCTAAACCACAAATACAATGGTGTCACCAACCTGCCAAAAAGGCTTAAACTTTAATGTTAATATTTTAAACTATTTTGGAGAGATAAATCCTGGCCTGAATTGCTTTTTCGTATGAATCACAAACCAATTTACATTAACCGATGCCAACATATATGTTAGCTGGTATAACTTTTTTTTTAAAAGGAGTATCATTAAAATGTTAGGTACACTTTGAATTATGCACAGATTAAGTTTCCATAAACAGCTGAATTTATAGCACCAATATTTTAGCTTTAACATGAGCACTGCTGGAGTCAGTGGTTAACTGGGAAGAAGAAAGGCTCTGAATGACAAACATTTTAGTGAAAGTGGTAAATCATTAGATGCAAATACTGACTTATAGCCAACTTTGAAGCCATTCTGTATTTCATTAGAGAAGTATTCTCTGTAAAAAAAAAAAATTTAAAAGTCAACCATGTACTTGTATGTCTAAACTTTTTTTTTTTTACACATCAGAATATAATTGCTTAGTTTGTATATAACTATATAATTCAGATTAAATAACAAGTTTGAATCAGGTATTAGGGGATGCTTTAAATTTAAGAATTGAGACAAAAAACTTACGTTAAAGAATAAAGTATTGCAGTCCCGTTCATGTTTGAGTAAGCAGGACCAATGCAGGATGATTCTTTATAGGAAACAGTATAAAACAGGTAGGTCAAACCGTGACACTTTCAGTGCAAAACTTCAATGGAAGGGGTAAGTTTCATTTTTGTAGCAACCACTGTAAATGCCACATTACAATTTCAGTTTATCTGGTAACTTCTGTACTATAAATACAACTTGGTAGGTTAATGTGGTGTAAGGTATATTTCATTACAACCACCTGTGAAACTATATATTAGTATTTTCTACCATGTTGCTGAAGTCAGTCTTAAAACCATGATGTGGCACACAGTTCAAATCATTTATTATTAGGCACTTACATATAGATTTAAAAGCCTAACATTCAAATCTGAAAATTCTGGCCATTATTTTTAAATGGAGGGAAATCTAAGCAAAACTAATACTGAATCCTCAATTTTTACCACTGAACAGAATTGTTTTTTCCTGCAAAAACTCACAAATTCATTATACAAGTTAAAAAACTTAATAGATGTAAAACACTTCTTCTGCTCCATCTCCTTACAGTGCAGACCTGTTTTCAGACAGCTATGGAGTTTTTATTTAACTAAACAGAAGATTTTTGGGTCCAAATAAGCAAACAAATAATCTATGTTAACTTCACTTGTGTGGTCTGAATACACGCTTTTGTGCAAATATGTGTATCCTTGAAAAACGTGTGTAATTATGTTCCTTTTTACAAAATCAGTCTGTAGTTACTGTATAACTTGGGAGGTCTACAAGTAAGGACAATTAAAGAAAAAGTTGTTTGTTTTTAAAATGCACAAATAATTTACTTTAAAACATGACAAAACCCACCCTGTCCCCCCCAAAAAACACAGTTTGAAGAGAATACAGAACACCATAATTGGGGAAATACTGATATATGTTAGTGCTTGTACACTCAAAATTGCAAAACCATGTTCCATCTTTGAAGTGAAACATAATTGTCTAGACGTACCATACTCCTCGGGGCGGGGGGGGGGGGGGGGGGAATAACCTCTTCAGAAATCTCATGTCTAACTACTATTTATGCAATGAAATTACACAGTATGTATAACTATGGATGAATATATTCCAGTGTTTTGGTGTTATCTCAAGAGGGCTGCAATAAACATAAAATCAAATGTGCAAGCATTATATGTTCTCCAGCCCAGGCTTAACCAGAGTGAAACAAATTTTGGAAGAAAGTTTTGTTCCATAATTAAGAAGGGACATGGGTAACCAAGTGTCTTAACCTATCTGCACATTTAATTAAAGTGCAAATTATTTCTTCCTACATATACTTCTCAGAAGCCCACCAACTCCAGTGCCTTAAGCTCAACCACATTGAGTTAAAATATAGAAACAACATTTAGCAAATTAAATAGAATTCACACTTCACAGCACTAAAGAAGAGAATGGTACCTTTCTGAAAAAAAATTAGTGATACAAATCTAAAGAAAGTAACAGCAATTTATGCTATGACATGAGTCATTTGCATAAAACTTGTATTTTTTCCACTTTCATACAAGAATAAATTTTAAAATTCAAAAGTAGAAAAAAATAGCAAACTCTGTAAACCTTTGCATTTTCTTTATGCAAACCATTTTTGTGTGTTGAGCCCATGTTAGTATAGCAAAATTAGTTAAGCAAGAGGTTTGACTGAAAGGGCATTTCAGCGACTACATTAACTTAGAAGCAATATAGGATCTTCTAGCTCATAGAAAGGAATTGAACTAGACTGGCTTTCTCCAGAGTCTGAGTCATAAGGAGCGTCAGGTAGCTCCATAAAACCGTAAGCTAGCTGTTCATCTTCTGTGTCTGATCGAACATAGCAGGAAGTGTTGGAATACTCCTCATCCTCTATACTGTTGAAATCCTGTGGGATATACAACATTCCTGGGTAGTTCCTGCTAACTAAGTCACTTGTTGTTTGCAGGGAAGTTTTCCTAAATGCCATCAGGTGCATGTGAGAAAACTTGGAATACTTGAAGCGTTTAAAACCCAAGGACTCTATGGCAATTTTCCAGCTTTTCATCATCATAGCCCGGCGATTCTGATGAGATGAATCAGGAGTTATTACAAGCAATAAGCCATTTAATACGAGAAGTTCATGTGCCTTCTTGCAGCATATCCATCGTTGATAGGGTGATGGAAAGTAAGAAAGGAGGAGTGAGAAAACGACAACATGAAACAGTTCTCCAGGTAGAGAATCAATGGGATTTTTCAGTTGCTTAAGAAAGGCATCTATAGCATCTTGTGCCAGTTGGAGAGGTTGCTGAATTTGAAGATTTAAGAAGTCACATTTGTATACGCTCTGGTGGAATAAGAAAAACAGAAAAAGCCAAACAAACATCAAGGTTAGTTTAAAGGACAATTAGAATTCAAACCTACAGAACAATCAATGATAACCCCTTCATTCCCTTGAGGAAAATTCAAGCCTGCTGAACATCCCCCCTTGTTATTAAATTAAACACTCTAAAACAACAATTTAAAAACAATGCATATTTCCAGCTTTCACAGTTGCAAAGAAAAATTTTAGATGTGCAGTAATTTAGTGGAGATTTGATAGCTGAGAACCATTCGTTTAAAAAAAAAAAATTAGCCCAAATAGAACAGTGTCAAATCAACTATCTCAAATTATTTTGGAACAACTCAGATAAGCCTACATTGCTTTTGTTTCTCCAGATGCTGGAAGCCAAAAGTATCCCCTATTGACTGCCAAAATTCCATGTTTTCCTAGTATACCATACATTGTAATATGCAACTATCTTGACAATGTGGCAATAGCATGAAACAATGGAATTCTTAAAATTTACATCTACATTATGTGGTGGTTTGTTTTGGTTTGTTTGGGTTTTCTTAATAAACCTGAAATCAGTAATTAGAAAGTTTGATACCCCAGTATTTCCACCAGCTCTTTAAAGAATCCAGGAAACTTAGTAGTTTGGTCACTTGGAAAAAAGTGATATTCCTTAGTGTCACAGAAACAAATAAGTTACAGCAAGGCAAGGTATGTTAGAAAGTAACAGCACACTAACTGCTTTGCAGCAGTGATGCAGGTCCATATTTTAACCTTGCTATAAATGCAAAGTGTAGCAGTACACATTTGGGAGTTACCAAAGTAAGGTAAGGGCTTTAAATTAATCTGTTGATAATTTGTGTGCTCAAGCCGAAGACTGGAAATGACACCACAATAGAACATACAGAAGACTAAGTTCTTAATATCCTTAATCACAGAGCACTCAAAACATAAAAGGAGCAGTATGCTATTCACTACGTTTAAGTTTTGACACTTTATATTCGTCAAAACCTGGGCTGACTTCTCTGATAAAAAAAGGTATTAAGATACAAGGCTTCAACATGATAGCAACAAAAATTGTTATTAATGCCTAGAGAATGTGTAGTGAACGACATTTCTAAACAGGCAAGTGAACATGAAAGCAGAGACAAAACATTCTGTGGAGTACATCTGAAAGGTGGAGTTAGATCTGTTGCATTTTCATACTGCAAAAATATTTATAGTGTGTTTTATGAAACAATATTCAAAAAAGAGATCACCAGAACACTATTGTAAAGGTATTCATAAAGCAACTGATACGCACAATTGTTTCCAAGTAGAAGAGACCGTTATTTCTCTTTATAAAATCAAATTCTCTTCTGAGAATATGCAGTAAATCAGAAAAAATAATCAATGTTCAAAAAAAAGAACCACCTGTGATTCATTTTTCAGTAGCTTTAATATTGGCCTCCAATTTGCAAAAATCAAGAGACACACTTGCATTATGTGGCTATAATAATGAAATTTTAATTGCAACCATTATACCTGCAGGTCTATATTCTGTTTCCTTGTAATATTTAGAACAGGAAATTAACAGTAGTAATTTCATGATATCCTCTAATAATTTTTAAAATAAAGAAATGCTTTGAAGAATAATTGCTCAGAGTAAGTCTTGCTTCTAAGTATAGTTAGCATGTTAAAGTTAGAGGTTATACATACACAGTTGAAAAAACAATTTAGAGTGCAAGTATTTCTCAGTAGTGGAAAAATATTAATAAAACATGATGCAGAAATAATCTTAAAGAATTTCAGGACTAAAGTATGTTTCAAGTGGAATTTGAACTCTGCAGGCAGTTTTAGGACAAAAATGCTGCTAAACTGGAGATTGCTACTAAACTCTAGATATGCAAGTCTTCAACTGATGTTAAAGTCCTTCTAGACACTGTAACAGCAAACAGTCATATTTCAGTGCATCCACTGACATTTAAGAACACAATCCTACTCGTATTTTCAAGTTTTTAATTCCAGTACTCTTCCAGCCTCTTTTTCTGTCTCAGACTATATTTATTCCAATACGACACCATGTTTCCCAGCAGTATGAAATTATATTCAGATCTTCCCAAAGTGGAGATTCTCCCTTCATTCCAATTTTGCCCTTTTTTTTTTTTAAAGTGTAAACAAATTAAACTCCTCCGTAAAAATAACCACTGCTAATTATACTCCAGAATATGTGTTACAAGCAAAATGTTTGAAGGAATGGCCAACAAAAATACCAAGTCAAGAAGAAACCTGCTCTGCTTACCCCATCTCAATTCCCTCTTCCTAGTTTGTAATACCTGCATGTTTCCTTCAGCATACCTTACACCAAGACACTGAAAGTGATGAGTGAACAATGCCTTATCAAAGAGAACACCAGTCTTTTCTTGGTGCAGACCCACCCCAATCAGAACACAAAGCCAGATTACCATATTCCCATTATATTCCCATATTCATAGCTCTACAGTTCACATTTTCAGAATCTGTATGTTTCAGAGTGAACAGTTTGAAGACACTGATTTTTTTTTATTATATAACTAACATTTCAGTTCCTCTCCTATTTTTTCCACAATTACATCCTTCTTATTCCTCAAGTTAGCTGAAGTATTTTACTCAACTACTTGGTCTATATCCAAAGCATTTCTATAAACAGAAAGTGTATTAACCTATTTTTATTAATAAAGAAGGAATTATTTAACCCTCTATTCAATATTATTCAAGAAACTGACTTCCTAAGAAGCCTCTATGCTTCAAAAAGTATTTTGGTATCTTATCTAAAAGATCTGCTAAATCAGAAGATTTTACCAGTTCTTCTATTTTCAGCTTCTACCACTAAGTTATCAGATCCATTTCTCAGGTCAGACAATGACATTAACTACCATAAGAACCCTCTGGCTGTTATTCTGAAGTCTTAAATCAGTGCAGGCAACTGCTGGCCTAAAGATAAATTTATTAAGGAGGTTATGGTGCTGATACAGCTCAAAGTAGAGTCATCTTGAATATATCAGGGCTTATTAATTCTGTTTTGGAAGTGGCCCTAAGCTTATTCCAGCAGATGAGTTTGAGTGCACAAATTGTACTCCATGCCACTTCAAGGACACTTGCTAGCTAGGCTGCATGGTGTCCTGAACACACCAAAGTATCCAAGAGGATGGAAGTAAGACAAGCTGGTGAGCCCGAGACAGGCCTCACAGTAACTACGTTGATCTGTACAGTAGCACTCCATGGAGCTCCTATCATCAAGCTGTATTACTAACTGTGTCAGATGACAAGAAATCAATTATGTTATCGTTCCCTCGTACTAGGAGACAACCTGAAGTACTGGTTAGTACACAGAAATTGCAGCTACCTGACCACTCCCTCTCCTGTTTTCTGGCCTGGATTACTCACATTCCTCCATTACATCCACAGAAGTAATGTTTCTGGGACTCTTCCAATAATGGTTTTGGTCACTGGACATTTAAATTGATTTTCATGAGAACAGAAGTAATTTTCTTATGAAAACAGCATGATAAACTAGATAGCAAAATATTAACTACCATACCTCGAAATTAATGGTTAGATTCAGCTCATGTAACTTCAGGTGTCTAGGCTCCCATTCTTCAAATTAGGCAAGATGGAGCCCACTCAAAGTTTCTTTGTGTTTTAGATGAAACTAACATTGAATTGCTTTAAAAAGCAATTTATGAGACTCAGATTTTTTTCAATAATATCTTTCATATATCTAAGCATATACACAAAAATATAAGTTACATGTTAGGGGACTAAACCTGGTGACCACAACAAAATACCATGCATTTAGCATGTAAACCACACTGCAGCAAATAAGAGAACATTACTTTCAAGTTAACTGTATTATTGTACTTGTACACTTCTTCTCACCTCTCCACTTCTAGAGAGGGTTACCTTAGGCCACTGATTATAGAGCCTGATTTTAAACTGTAAGTGGTCAAGATGTGTACGGTCAAAGGTTTTTGTTTTCTGTCAGAAATGCATTCCTTTCTGTATCTTTTAATTTTCATTCCACTTGGTCATTTTTCTTGGTTGATAAATGCTTTTAGGATGAACAAAAGTTGGTTAAGAGCAAAAGACAGAAAGAACATATGATTACAGAAGAATTAATGCATTGGAGAACCTTACTACCTAGAGAAAATGAAGCAATTTACCCCAAAAGTGCTGATAAATTTGTCCTCGGGATTGTAGAAGTTCAATAATATGTGTAGCACTAGACTGAAAATCCCCCTTACAGTGCTCTTCTGGTTACTAAAACTCCCCAGAAAAACTCACCAAGTACAGTCACTGATCATTTCCTTCTGTCAGTGAATGCAGCTTCCAAGAGGTTCATGCCTAAGCATAAGCCTACTCAATTTTTATTTATGCCTTTTAAGATGCAAGGACTTATCTGAAATGCCATTAAAAGATGGCTACTAAAATTTTCCAATTTTAAGATTCACAACCGCATTATAAAGGCATAACTCTTGAAAAAATTTGATTTTTAAACCAAAACACAACTACAGTTTAGAGCCTGTTTATGGGAAAGGATGTAGTAGCAGGGCCACAGTTCCTTTTAAAGCACAGATATTTAAGATACATACTTAAGAATTAAACATACTTTTTTACAGTCATTTTGAAGCATTTTAGAAATGTCTGAGAATCAAATTTATATTAAATTCAGCAAACATTACGTACCTCAACAGCTGGAACAATATCTATGCCAACTGTCAGAAATTCTTCAAACTTCAGAAATGGATTAAAGCAGCTACCAACATCAAGTAATCTGATCTTCCCCAAGGAGTGGAGCAACCTAAGAAGCAGCAAGAATTCAGTTTTATCAAGTGTTACTTTTGATATTCTGAACTACAATTTCAGATAACTAATGCAAAAAATTTCTCATAGAACACCACAGTAGTGACTAATAGAAGTGAATGCCTTACTTGAATTGCTGAGATACCTAAAGAACCAAGCTCCATCAGTAAACCAGATGGTCCTCAAGCGGAAGAGTTTATGTTCAGAGCAGCTATAATACTATTAACTTGTGTAACTGTAGTAAGAAACTAAAAGGGCAACTTATGTGTCCACTAGGCAGGCTTTCTCTGTTGCTTTGTGTTTTCCACTTACCTTTTTGTAGTATTTATTGGTGTTGAAGTCACACAAGTCACCAGAGTTAAAATTTCAGGAGTTTAAAAGAAACTGACAACACTCCAGGACCTACCTACTTGTCAGTCCCATTTTAAAGGGCATCTGAAGTCAGGTGCCATAATTGGTTTAATAAAGACAAGAGAACACATAATGGTATTCCAAGGTAAACAAACAAACAAATCTAAAAATTAAAGCATTTAGTTATTCCCTGCAAAAATTTTAAAATATTTTATTTGCTTTATATTAGCTAATATTTTTTTAAATGCTGGAGGTTCACTCCAATTCTATTTTCAATGGATGCTATGAAAGAGTTAAATCAGTCCACGCAGAGCTACAAACTTAAAAACTGGCTGCTCAAGTTGTAGGGAAGTTATTCTAAACATCTAAATGAACTGAAGTATTCCCTCAAAACTACTTGGGGGGAAAAAAAAAGTCTATTCCATGTCATGCAATCAGTTTTCTTTTGGAGTATCCAAAAGCTTTTTAATGAGAAATAGTCAAAAATAGCCATCTGGTTTAGGAAAGAGAGTCCTAATCAGAGTACTTCTGAAGTACTCAAAAATGAAGATTTATTCCATAAGAATTCTGGAGAACATTTTAGTAAGCCAAAAATCTACCTCCTTATCTGCTACTGTGTGATGACCCTACTATTCAAGATAGAAGGCCAATGGCTGTAATGCTAAATACTTAACTAATGAACAACAAAAGGTGAATGATTAAAAAAAAAGGGGGGGGGGAGGAGGATTAACTTGAGAAATCATTATTTACTGCTTGGACTGATAGAAAGAGGTTAACAGACTGCTGAGGACACTTTAATACTTTGGTTCCAGAATGCTGCAGAGATGCACATATACCCTTCCAAAAAGCCATGGAAAATGGAAAGAAAAAAAAAAAAACCACCACAAAAAAATAACCCCACTCAAACAAAAAAACTACCACACTGAATGACTGGCCTATCATCTTCTCAACCAGATTCCAGAACTTCCTGGGGTAAAAAAAGTTGGAGGAGTCAGAGATCAGAAAGAAAATAGCAGACTAAAGAAACAAAGAGGACATACTTGTACTGTCCCATTATAGCACAGCAGAAGATATGCTAGAAGCTGGCAGATGAGATTTGCCTTTTCTTGGGAAGCTCTGACATCATCTGTGACCAACTGCAAAACCAGTCTGAAGTTCCTTTATGAAGATAAAGATATCATTGCTCTTTTCTTTAAGTTAAATATATAGTTTAAAAAAGAAAAGAAAAGATGATGCCTGGCAACTTTTGAGGATAGTGACTGCTGCCTTACCTCTGAAAGCGTTCTTATCTTCCAAAGGATTATCTGCTTGACCAATGCCTAGAGGAACATTTGCGGTCTTCAAGATTGCAACCATAGGCATTTTCTTCATGACTAAGGCAGCTACCAGTATATAACATGTAGCATCAGATAAGATCAATGCAGCTGTACAGAATTACTGGCAGTCAGCTATCTCGTTGTCATTTAAAGGTTTTTGCCTCATCCTGGCACTTAGTTTGTGTCACCTGATAGGCTATCCCTCTTAAAAGAATTAGAATTTGAATGTTGCACTCAGTTATCACTAATATCAAGGACTCAGCTGTTGAATATATCCTACAATCAAAGACACTGTTCTTTAGTTTTTTATTTTCCTTGCATTCTGAATTTGGAGGCACCTGCTGTTTATTCTTTCTTTGCAACTGCAACAAACCAGTAAATGCTGGAGTTAAACAATTCTGTTCAAGTCCACTAGTACAGACTTTACATCTGCCTGTTCTCTAAAACACAACTTGATGAGTCCATCCACGTACAAAAAAAAGAAAATATACAGCACCACTAGCACCCAACAGTTTGAGCTCTTTCTATCAGATCATGTGCAGGGCTGCATCTAAAAATTTCCATCATGATTTGTAAGATCTTAGAACACCCAAAATCCATCAATAAAGGCAAACAATGTGAACTCACAGCTTTCACAGGGAGGAGAACGATAACTTTCCAGCAAGCAAATGTTTCTTTTTGCTTCAAGTTTCTGTAGCCAATTCCAATTGGCATCTCCAAAATATCATTTGTCATCTTTCTGGGAAAGATTCAGCCCTAGAGAGACAGATAACTGCAAAAACTTTCAGAAACAGATCTGCAGGGCCAGTGGAGTCCAACAAAGCCATGGTTGTACTCATAGCAACAACAAAGTAGTAAGGAATACTGCAGAAAAAAATATCTTTAAGCAGCAATAAAGAGATCTGGGCTCTCTGTGCTCCTCCTAAACTCCCAGTGATCTACCACAGAGAGGATGTTGGAGAAGCAAGAGAAGATTTCTTGTTGCATTCAGCAGAATAATAATGCAAAGTTTAAGGATTTTGCTACTACATGGAATAGAAGATATCCAGGGGATACTTCTGTCAAAATATCAGCATCACTGAGGCAAACAGTGCAACAATTATCTTTAAATTAAAACCGCACACATTACCAGGCTACCCTGTAAGTCAGTCAGTGCCGAGTGAGATTTCAGAATGAAGATGATAGCAACAATTTTTTCCCCAGCTTGGATGCCAATCACAATGTAATCTGTACAACAGGAATTTGAATACTGCAGAGGGACCACTCAGATCCTAGTGGCCATAAATCACAAAGACGGGCTGAAGTCTTTTTCCATGTAAGGCTAGTATGACATTTCTCAGACCAACATGTCTCCTTGTCTAGCAAATGGAAACACTAATGGCAGATTCTCTCTCATTCAAACACAAAAACGTATGTCTGTATGTATGCTTGCATTCTACATAAGTGTCCAATGGTAACAGCAAAAGAATAGAAGACACATGGGACCACAGGAAACACAAGTGGGAACATGACTCTATAGTGCAGAGAAAAATTCCCATAAAGAAGAGTGACAGCCCCTAGAGATCTTAACATTTTCTATTTAAAGTGTTCAATGAAATACTTGTACAGATTAAAATTAATCAGCACAACCCTCTAATCTCCAAGAGAGACCACTTCACTTATGGTAGAGTGAAAAATCACTGTGATGTATTCTGTTTTCCTCTCTTACAAAACCTGCATTCTTGGCTGCAGCATTATTTTTCACTGGGTGAAGGGGGACACAACTTCAGACTACTACAGCATTGGGGCACAGTTCTGGAAAGCTACAACTCCAGATTCCAAGCTGAGCAGAAGCCAGAAACACTCATCTACACTAATGGACAACAGATCTAAGATCATTTGATACAGGGCAAATTCACTGATAGGCGTGTCGCATCCAAGGAGCTTTGTAGACTAAGTTCAATGCAAATGTACTTTGAAACCTTAGAAGTAGCAGAGATTCAGATGCTCACTTGTGTCTTTGACTTCCTGTTGCTTGTCAGGTTTTGCTGCCTCAGAACACAGGTACAATTAATCGCTTAGTAGCAATTCTCAGGCTGCCAGTTATCAGTAGCAACAGGATCCTAGTTAGGTGCTTGAAATCATTTTGAAGCTCTTCAGAAGCACTTAGGTCCATCGCTGAACATATACAGAGAGCACAGACCACTGATTCAGATGGTCTGAAGACCACTGGTTCAGATACCTACTTTTTCAGCACTGTAACTCTTAAGTCAGATTCCTCACTGAGAATATAACTGTAATCTAGGTGATGATCACTGATCCAGTGAGCCAATGACTTTGTTAGAAATGTAGTCTTGCTGAATTCATTGATAATCACCCTTCAGCCCCCTGTTTCCTAATGATTTTCAGTCGAGGCAACATTAAAAGCAAGGGAAATACTTTGCCACTGCAGGTAACCTCCAAGCACATCTTGAATCCACAGTTCTCCAATGCATTAGTGTACAGGTAGAAAAACAAAATGTAAAGATCAGGAACTGGTAAAGAAGTGTACATAACTTGGGAAACGAGTGCATTTTAAATATATCCCACACTTGTTTATTTCAAGAACTTTATTAAATGGACTGCAGCTCTTGCTTATTAGCTCCCTTAAAAATGCACCTATTATTCAACTGGGTCCTGTACAGGTGACATTTTCTCTTGGAAGTAGATAGAAATAGAGCAGTTATATGACCATAAGGAAAGTCACTTTACCTCTGAAATTAATCACTTCAAGTGCTGATTTCCTAGTTTACAGTTTTCAATTACTCTATTATTTATCAAGGATGGGAGGGGAAAAAAACTTCAGAAGCCTTACGCTGCTGTCAGAAGAGCAGAACAAAGCTATACATCTGGTTCTGAGTGGCCACACTGGTATGCCTGAAATCTTTTGTAACATCCATGCATAAAGATATCCAATGGGAAGGTCTAGCTTGCTGAGATACATATATCAGGAGGAGTAAGTTGTACCTTGAGACAGTCAAACCAGCACCTGAGAAGAATCCATACCAAAAAGGTTGTGATTTTTACCATTAAGGATGAAAAGCAAGACTGCTTAATTTGATGGAAAAAGGAAGAGGTACAATACCCAAAAAGAGAACAGAGGGGACTGATTTATTGAAGGGAGGAGCTGTTAAATAGCAGATAACAGCCGCTTTTATCTTGCAAGACTGAGACACTTTGATGTCCAGCTTCACAACAAGTGCAGCTGTAATGTTAGAGACATAATAACTCATTCTGGGATGGAAGGAAGTGCTGTGGACAATACCTTATTTTTCATATAGATGAAAGTAAAAAAGTTCACGTCAGTTTTTTCTGTGAGACTCACCAAGTTTAATCTGGCAAAGAGGTAAGCAACATGAGCAAGTGGAAATTGGTTCAACGTAGCTGAGTGACTTTGAGTTGCAGTAAACTTTGCACTTCTGGTTCCTATGATGTCTCCTACCATCACCTTTAAGAGCTGTCTGAGTGCTTCCTACTTCTCAGCATCTCCCAGCGTCTTTTTCACTATCTGTGGAACCTTTTATTCCTGAGCTAGCTTTGCTCTTTACCAAGCAAAGTACAGTGGCTTGCCAGTAAAGGTAAGCTCAGAAAGAGCTCCTACATAAGCAACCTGTTTTTAATACTACTTGAGAGAGGATTATATATGGGAAGAACAAAATTATTGCCTTTACACTTACCAGAGTAAAACAAAAAGTCACAGGCTTAGCCATACCTATAGACAACTCCACAACTCTTATTTATAGCATTACATTACCAGAATGGAGTGACAGTATTTGAACAAGTGCGTGTGTGTGTGGAGGTTCCCCCATACCCCTTGTACCAAGACCTCACCAAGATTCAAAGACTTCACTAATTGATCAGTGTAGACACGGTAGAAAAGCATTTCAGGAGAAAAGTATGCTTTGTGTAATACACAATCCATTTTCATTCTGATAAACTCTGTAATTTCTTCTATAAGCCATAAAGGAAGAAATCAAATTTTGATTTCTCTGGGCAGTAACTTGGAACAGCTATGCCTTGTTGCTTTAAGGTCTGTACAGATACTAAAAACCTTACTACTATTTGTTGCTTACTCAGGTAAATATTATGAATCTTGCCTTTGCCAAGTATGTCTTAACGGATGTATGTATTTTTGAAGTTTTGAGAATGAAGATAAAAATCATCATCACTCACTATATTAACAAATACTTTTAAAGTTATTAAAGAAAAACTTCTCTATTAACTACTTTCTATACACACTAGTCAGAACAAAAGGTAAGGCTACAGACTTGCTGGTAGCAAGAAGAAACTCGTGTGAAGTTAGCTCCGCAATGGCCATTATAAAATCTGTACAAAGTATGAAGATAGAGCACATGCAAAGAGAGAGCTAATGCTTTATCACAACAAGGCCTCCCACTGGAAGACAAATCAACTTTAAGTAGTGTATAATCATCAAACCTATTGTTCTAAACAAACAAGTACCAACAAATTGCTATTTACAGTAATGCTAAAATTATGTGTCAACAAATGCCAGCATTGTTGAGATGTTATAAGGTATTAGTATCTCATCAGCTCTTTGTGCAAAAGTGCCTGGCAGTTCTTATTAAAAACAGGTATTCATTTTGAGGCTGACTTAGCAAAATGAGCACTAAAAAGAGGAGTCGGTGAGGGAAGTCAGCTTATGAGAAGCCACTACCTTCACTTTGGAAGCATCTGTTTTGTCTTGTCATAATAGGACAACAATAGGGAAAATGTTTTCATTTTGCATGTAACTATTCAGCTACATATGCCTTTGGGATCTTCATGTCTTTTGCAAGTTACTTTACAAACATGAGAAACCACAAAAGATGCCAGCTCACAGGGACAGACACATGTGCTAATAACATTAGTAACGTGCTCATTCCTTTCTTAACTAATACTATGTCTAGCTTAAAGTAAGTGCTGATCACAGAAGACATGCTACAACAATGAGAAAAATCTCTTCACATAACAGAAAAAACACTGTTGCAGACAGTTGTAGGAACTGGTCCATAAAGAATATGAAGAAAGTCATAAGGGTAACATTTAATGATAATATGCTTATGCATTCATTATTCCATTATACTTGCAAAATATGAAATTCTTTCCATCACACATGGAATAGCCACAGACATGACCCATGTTATTTAGGAAAAAAAGGAGGGTGGGACAGTAACTGAAATAGAGCTACTCCTGAATGCCAAAAATAAAATTCTTACTTGAGTGAAGGTCAAAAACAAAATTAAAACTGTTGTTTGGAAAATACCTCAAGGATACTACAACTTCTGCAGAGCCAGTCATCAGAAAGCTAGCACATTTAAAATTAAGGGTTATAATTCAAAATTGCTTTTGAAGTGTATAATTGGAATCAAGAGTTTCTCTGCAATTATTTATGAAGAGAAAGTTTTAAGTACTCAGATATTTACATTTGGCACTTAGTACTTACATAAGCAATTGACTTTTCAACAATGCTGAACAGCCATTAGATTCTAACTTAATTAACGTCTCCCTTATTTCACCTCAAGGTTTAATATAAATTGCATTGCACACCAATGACATACAAAAGTGAAATTGCTCTAACACTTAAATGAAGATGACTAAGTTGTCATTCTCAGGCAATTTTTTATGGCATCCACCAAAATATACTACAACATAAATATTTATTGAAACATGTATATATGTTCACATGAAAATGCCCTTTCTTAACTATTAAAAATACATCAGACTGATCTAATATGTTATGGGGAAAAAACGTCCAGGTAAGTCTTATCACGCACAGAAGGGAAAAAAAAGTCTGGAAAACAAGTAAAACTTACTCTTCTGTTACAGCTTCATGATTTGTCAAGCCAAAGTTTGGCAAGGGATCTTCAATCTTGGGAGCCTGGGGAACATTTAAAGCTGGAGTGGTCTTGGAAGCAAGAAGTGCTCTTTTTTCATCTTTCTCAAGTGCTTTTCTTTTCCCACCGTTCTGAAAATATTCTCTGCATACACTGAGAAAACAAAAAGAAAAATTCCCCAGAAAAACAGAATGCTATTTTTGGTCATTACTATAGATAAGACACAAGACAGAGGTTTAAAAGACACAAGTGCTGTCAGCTTTTAAACAAATCTGGGTTTTACTGCAACTTTGGTAAGTCAGCTTTAGGAAAGATGTGATACACCCAAAGACACACTTGAAGCTGATTGGTGTTTTATTTCCAGAAACTAGGCCGTAAGTCACAGTTGAGTAAACAGATTCAAAACAGTTTTGGAATAGACTGGATAGACTTTTAGAGCAAGACAGCAGAAGTCTTGTCAGAACATCACCAGAAGGTAAACTTCAGCTGTCACCTGAGCACCACAGTTCTCCACTAAGGTGCAAACAGTTATTAACTAGCTCCCTGTAAATGCAGGGGCTTTTGAAACATCTGTGTCTTGCAAGGCACATAATGTGGGGGAAAAGAAACATAATCCAGGCTTATGGGCTAGCTTACATACACCAGTTTTTAGTTTTAATTGAATTTGCCTGGGGTGTTTTTTGGTTTTAAGTAACAGATATCTGCAGTAGCTGTATTATTGTGGAAGACTTATTTTAACTTTCAGTTTTTTCCCCATACTTAATTATTTTGCTAATAGGAACCAGAACAAAATAATCTGTTCATACTCAAACAGAAATGTTAACCAGTTTAAAGGAATGAATGTTATCAAAAAAGTTAAACTGTACCTGTATACTTCAACCAGTAGTCACCATTAGTGTACGAGAAGCAAGCGTTATGTTCAAGAATAACTGAATTTTGTCCACAAAATAGAATTGGAAACCATTTGTTGCTGTGAAATTAAAAAGCCTGACTCACCTGGCACAAAGCAGTATTTTTAATTAGATGTGCTAGCCAAGTATTTGCATGGAAAGTTTAACAGAAGTAGTACTTGTTTGAATGATGTTTTCATAACAACCCATTTTTATGATGCTGTCTTGAAACTCACTCAATTTTCCTCTAACAAAGCTGCAGGCTTTTGAAGGAAACATTCCAGAAAACATAAATTCAGGTGTAGTTTAATAACACCTTATACAAAGCAGGATCAAGATAACATAATATTTCACATCACAGATTCAGGAAAGGGCATGTTGGTATAATGCTGCATTAAATCACAAATAGAGACAAGGACTTGGAATACATAGGCCTTATCTAAGGGTTGGTGATATTACTGGCACCAAATATATCCAGCCTCTCCACCATATAAGATGTGAAGGAAAAAAAAGTCATTGGAGTAGAGTTTCTTAAAGGGAAACATACACAATCAAAGAGGTACAGATAAAAGCCGCTTTACTCCAAGCTGGTAGGAAATGAACACCTTGAATCAGTAAATATATAATTACAGTAGCACATTATGTCCAGGTTACTAATTCTTGTTGTGAGGGGGGGGAAAAAAACTTATCCTGGACACATTTCTGTGCTGACATGCTTGAGGACCTCAAGATCAAAACTGACCTGCGTCTAACAATCTCAAAGCACAAGCAAGTTTTACTTGCTCAAGCAAGCCCTAGGCATTCTTGCACTAAATATAAAAGTCTAAAATGCAGACAGCAACTTTACAGCAGAAAACACAGTTATACAAGAAAAAAACTCAGTAAACATTATATTTATAATCAACAAGTTTATAGTTACAATTCCTCAGTAACCAAAGCTGTTTTCAGACCAAAGAGAAGCTAGGTGGAATAAAGAAATAAAATCCACATCTTAAGAGTATGGAGCAAGATCACATGCAGAAGCATGAACAGCAGTCGAGGCTGCAATACTCCCCGATATATAGACTGTGAAACCGTATCAACTCCATCCATTAAAGATTGCACATATGGAAAGACCACAATTCTAAAATTAACAAAGTTAAAGTAGGAGGAGCCAGTCATTTAACTTAGCAGGAAAGATATTTAAAACATCAGTAAACAAAAGAGAACCCTAGAAAAACACTTGAATTATTGCTGGTATGCTAATAAAATTCTACACTACATTGTATTATTTGTTTATAAGTGTATGATCAATTTAGGGATTATGTCTTTCCTAACTATTTAGTTCTGTGTGTCATTTAGTCAAAGAAATGAAACTCAAAAAATAGCTCTTCCCTCACCATTTATCAACTACGTTACTACTTTGTTAGCATCTTGCAGTCTCTTTATTTTTATTTTAAGTCTTTTTTCTCATTATATCTCTTAAAACATCCAGAATCAATGGCAGTTTAAATACTGTTGCACTCCCATTGATGCTGACATCTAAGTTAGAACACATCAAAGAGTTCCCAGCCTTGGGGGAATGTATTGTTTTTTCTCCTCAACTATTGATGTTATCAACTTTTTAATTCACTAGAAGCTGGTATGTTGCCCAGCTTAACACTTAACAAGCTGTTGCACAGGAGAACCACCTACTTGTAAAGCTCCTCTTGTCACTGAGAAGCCATTTCTTTCTCATTCTTGGTATTGGTGCAAATTAGTATTTTTTCTATCCTTCTACCCTTGTCTATCATGTCAACTGAGTTCTCATAATTCTATATTCTTCTTAACTGACCTTCCTTGTCTGCACATAAGACACTATCAAAGTCAACCATGAGGAGAAGCATCTTCTACTCCTGGGTTTTTGCTGGTGAATGGAAGGGCCAGAGCCACAAGAAGGCCCAAGACTGGGTAAAATTCTTCATGTTCAGATCCCAGTCTGCATACCTGTGCAGTACCACAAGGAAGCATAAAAAAAACCCCAAAACAAAACCAAAACCAAATCCACCCATCCAAACAAAAAATCCCAGAAAACACTGCACTTCATAACACTGAGGGCTATCTCCATTTTACGCCTTTCTGAAGTTACAATAATTCTGGCAGGATTACTGCATGTTGCCCTTTTGACTCCCGTGGCTTCAGAGGAGCTGTCTTTGTACTCTCCTCATGGAAGCAGACCTCACGCCTGCTGTGGGGTAACAGTGAGCATGTGGGCAGTCACTGCACAGTAGCTAACCAGAGGTAATACGCTCGGTAGTTTGCCCCATGGTAACTTGTTGATGTAGCCACATGTTTAACTTCGTAGCCATTAAAAGGCATCATTGATCACACTGTGGTTTTGAGGAGGTAGCCATATAAGACTCTACATTTAACAACTGTCTCAAGTAATAAACAGAACATCCCTTAATTATCTACAAAGAGAAATAAAATTAAGGAATCTATTTTACAATTGAGAACTGACATGGCTCCATTTTTAACTGACATTTAAGCTTTCAGTCTTCGATGATACAATAATAGCTCTACAATTAACACACTTGTTTGTGAAGAACTGTGCAGTGTAAACGCTACGTGAGCTAATACTTGTTACAGTTTACACAAACTGTGAAATACACATTTCAGGTCTAAACTGTTTAAGTTTGGTGGCAGAGAGACAGGTGAAGTGTTCAGTTCATGTCTTGCTTTAAAAAAAAAAATCTAGATATTTCCTCAGTGAAACTTGTTTTTCATACTTCAGATCTCAAATGGTAAACAACCTGTTCAAGTTGACCCCCCTGTTCCACCATTTTGGGCTGGGCACATATAGGAAGTTTCAGTAAAAGCCGATATAAATACATACCCATTTGTCAATACTTTCCAGCAATGAAAGAGAAGCTTCTTTTTCGAATACAGTGACCAAAACCAAGGGTTTCAATAGAATATGTAATTAAAATAAAGGAGGAGGGAATTGCCAAAGAAACACCATATGAAATTTAAAAGCCATGAATCAGTCGGTAGTTCTTCTCATCAAGTAATAACAAACAACTAAATTAAAGCTGGTGTGCTCAGCTTTTATCATGGCAAAAAAGCAGTTTCTGATAGCTGTTATCAATGCTCAAGGGTTTCAAGCAGCCAGTTTTACAGGCTAAGAACTGACACAGTCCACCTCTTTCCTTCTGCTTTATAATGAGGAAAAGGTGAGCTTGACTTAAGTTCCTTACAATACTTACTAACCAAAACCTAATATTGAAGATGAAGTTCAGTGAGGGTACAGAGAAATAACGTACTTCCCTTCAGAGCTGAAGGAAAGGTTAGACTTCTCATCATGGTTTCTGTCTGCAAAACATTTCTCTCCTCCTCCCACACACTGAGGAATAAGTTTATTAATGTCAACTGACAGAGCTGCTGGCCTGAAAAAAAAAAAAGTATAAACTCTTCTTCAGGTTTAACCCACCCACCCCAGAACCTCCAAAGAAATGCAAGGAAGGGATGATTTTCAATTTCTCTTGTACACATTAATCATACCTAGAAGAGTAGAAAAATTTCTTCTGGACTGGAAAATATTTTGCTATTGTCATGCACACCCAGCTTTAGGTTAAGCAAATCCTGTATTCAGCATAGGTGAGAGCACTACGTTTCTCAATGTAAAGTATTATAATTTTTTACTATCATAATTATATTGTTAAATTTCAAGTTGAGAAACTTGTATACAATACGTTTTTCCATTTTATTTTTCATACTTGGGTCTCAGTTTTAGGGTTTTGAGAAACATGATTTTTCCTTTTGAGAAACACGATTAGGTCTGTAATCAGATGTTTCTCTGGTGTTGTGTCCATCCCTCCACCCCAAGCCAGCTTCTGGAGGCAATATCCTTCATTACTGGAGGATTCCAAGAACTTGAAAATAGGCGGCAGTTATCATATGATCACTGCTCTAATTAGCTCTAATGTTCAAACAGATATGGTTTTGTGAGAACAAAGTATTATTTAAGAGCAAAAATGAAGACTGTCATACAAACATGACCAATGAACATTAAGTCTTTTTTCTATTTTAAATTGTTTCCTTCCTCCTGTTTACACCACCTCCCTCTTAATTTCATTCTCCTGAAAGTGAATTGCTCGACTAACTACATTCATCAAAAAAGCTGCAAAAAAGTGTTGAAAGGACTTCAAACATTCATTCAGTCTTCCAAACTCAAACAAGTTTGGAAGCAGCTTTACAGTTCTAGAAGAGGCCTGTTATTCTCAAAGATCTTGTAAGAGATCACTTAGCCTTCTCTTCTTTTGACTACACAGCTCCGGCTTCTAGAAAAAACCCAAAACTTTTGTGGAAAAAATTAAATATTTTTGATCATTTCTTTATCTAAGATAAATCTAATGTTTAATTAGATTTATCTAATTAAATTCTTATCTAATATTTGGTATAGTTAACAACACTTAATTTTAATCCTGCTCTCAGTGACAATTCTTTTCTGTTTGGTCTCATTTGCAAATTTAATAAACAGACTTTATTCTAGCAGATTGCTAATGAAAATATTGATTAGTAATAGATGCAGGGACAGACACTGACAGAGTCCTTCTCAGTAAATCAAATTTTTAAGATAAGCTTCTAACATCTATTCTCTGCAAGTTGTTTCCAAACAGTTCTGCACTCACCTGACATTAACTTAATCAAGACCATATTTCTTCAGTTTGCTCATGAAACAGTCAAAAGACCTTTTAAAAAAATGCAGGTCTAGATAGTGCTTCGTCATGATAGTTAGAAGTGCAGATTTTGTTATTTGTTATTTAAAAAATAGCCAAGTCAACACAAGTCTTAACACTGATGCAAAATCAACAGAAAGAAGCAAACCTGCTGGTTTAGCTTATTTTGTTCTAATTAGAACCAGAACAGGCTGGCATTCATTGTCCATACAAAGGCTCACCAGCCTATCTATGCCAGCAAAAATTAAGTTAGGACAATTATTCAGGGTAAACATCATCTTACTCTATTTTGGTTTAAGGTTTAAGTTTTGTGTTGTAATATAAATGAAATGAAACAGAAGTGTTAATTTCCAAATACCATTTGCTACTCTGTATTCAGTTTTCTGAAGATATAAAAAGAAAGCAAGGGAAGGACAGTTGAGCATTGCCCAGGCTTTTTACAACACCACTCAGGGTATCATTAACCTGCATCTGAAAGGGGACAAAGTTTTAATCCCTCTTCTCCCTACCCCTCTCCCCAGCTAACAGTTGTATGATGTTGCCCTGAAACAGTAAATAAAACTGGCCCTATACAACACAGCATATGGTCATCAGCAGTCTATCATGTACTGCCTTCAATTTTTTACGGTTTCTAAAGTCTGGATATATGCTTGTTTAAATCAACCACTAATGAAGAAGTAAAGTAATAAGTTTTTTGCCATCTGGTTTAAGAATTAATGTCAGAACAAGCACTTTTCCAGTGTCTTCACCTAAACAGCTAGAAAGACTTTTGAAAGAAGAACCCTGCAAGAAAATTGTTATTCTTGATCCTGAGAAGTACACATGGCTTCTCTAGTGGTTATTCTGCATTCTCTGATTTACTTTATCTGGTGCTTGTTTATAAGAGAATACAAGGAAAATGAAGGAAAGAAAAAAAACTTGTTTGGTTTTCTAACTAGTGGAAAAAAACACTTCTCAGTTTCAGATCCCTGAAAAGATCTTCTTTCAAAGAAAAACAAAAAAGCTCAGACTAGCCTTTCTTCAGCAGGGGTACACCAGTGGTTCCCGAGTACTTTCAGCATTCCACTCCCAAATTAAGCTTCATCTAATACGTCAGCTACCGTTCTGCTGTTATGGTGACACAGTTAAAGCATTGAGCAAAAGCTTTCAGTGAGGTCTCATGCAAGTCAAGTTCTCTTGCATGCAATTATGCAGACACAAGGAGGAGTAACAAATGGGGTCTGGCACACCTCTTGGCCCTTTGAGAAGGAACAAAAAATTGCAGAACACAAAGTCAATCTGATATGTTCTGGTATCTAGCCATCCAGGCCTCAGTTTAACTCGAGGCACACAGAAGTGACAAGTATCCCTCTTTTTCTACTGAAGTTAAACTCCTGACCCCTTGACTTTGCAAACTGAAAAGGTACGTGCTTTAATTAAAGCTTTATACTGAGAGCATTTTAGTCTTACTGGGTGGATTCTCTTTTCAATGAGTTCATGCTGCAAGGCCCAAACTGGACACTTTATTTAAATATTTACTTTGTAAATCTTGTAGGAACTACAAACAGAAAACAAGTGAGACACAGAGCCAAAAATCTTCAATACACAGGCCATCAACTGTTCCTCCCCTGTCCACAAGGAATATTATCCTGTCCTACAGGGTAACAGACAAGTTTGCCACAAGCTAAGGGAATCCTGTTTACCTGAAATTACTTTAAAGTAAGTGCACACAGCTCTACTGAAAAAAGTTTCACATATTAGTTGACAATCAAATTGTAAAAAAATATCAAGCAATGTTCCATGGATATCTGTCCTGGATCCAGTACAATTAGTATTTTCACAGATAATCTGAACATTGGAACAGTCAGTACTCCTCTTGACTGATCTGTGAATGATGCCAAGTGGGGGGTAGATGCTGCAAGAAATCGCAGTATTAAGAATTCAACGTGATTCAAGAGAGTGTAATTTAGTAAAGAGAAGTACAAATATCAGCATTTCCACAGAAGTAATGAATAGCACAAATATAAGAAAACAACTAGCCACTGAAGAAGCCTAAAAAAAAAAAAAAGGGCAGTTGGGGATAACAAGTGAGCATAAATCAATGCCACACCAATACAAACAAACAAAACCCCTACAGAAAACCCACCAAACAAGGTCAGTAGCATAAACAAGTGTTTACTACAACCTCAATAATATTTCTTCATTTTATGTATCCCTGACAAGGCCAGGGGAATGCTGTGTCCATTTTTGGACATAGTTCTTTCCAACTGATCCACCTCTCTTGTAACTGGGATAAGGATACACGAAACATGTCTGGAAAAGAGTCTATAGAAAAACACTTAACTAATTTGGGGGGGGGGGGGGGGGGCGGTGTTAAGCTAAAGGATAAAAGATTGATACGTAAAGGAATGGTTTTCAAATATTTAAGAGCCTGTTGTAGGGAAAAAGGAAACTAGCTTGTTATTACTTGCTCCATTTCCAGAAGCAACAGAACAGCTCAAGTTGCCACCAAGATGTACTCTAGATCAACTGTTTCACAGTTGTTCCTCCCTCCTCTTTTTTTTGTTTTATGGGCTCAAAGGACCCATGTAATGAATTTAAATTTAGCAATACTATGCCTGTTTTTCTTTGCTGCCTGTTGCTCATCACACTGCAACACTCACCTGCAGGACCTACAGTCTGGCACACAATGTTACTTTTTGCCTGTCTAAAAGGCAGAACCATTGATAAATTCTCTTCCCAGTTAGACTTCAACAATATTTTGTTTTATTCTGCTGTACAGATTCCATGATATGCCTTGGATGCCAACTGTATGCAGGAATCCTGAGTGACCAACATTTCTCTTTTAGGAGTTTATTTTCCTCAAGGATTGAAATAGTTTAGCTGAACTCACTTCATGACTTCACTATTATGACAACCCAATAAAAAATAGACTTTTATGACATATAGGAATTTTAAAGTTTAAAATCCATTTAAAATAAGCTTCACAGAGGTTAAAGTCAAGATTAAGACTTAAAAATTATGCAGCACAGATTTGCACTTAGAGATCAAACACTATTATATGCACAAATCAAACCAAAGCCCTGAAAATTAAACTTGAGCTACACTCACTGCATTTGCTCAGTTTAGGTTCAAATGTATAGAAAATTGCTTCATAGGTTTACTTGCAAACAGCTTCAGTATTTGAAGAAAAAAACCCCAGAATACAAACCTTGTTTGTGAAGATACTTCAAAAAAGGGTCACCTCATAACAAAACACTTCATAAGCTGTATTTCCTTAGTAAGTTGGAACAGTAAGAAGGTATTTGTTTTAGGAAGCAATAAGTCGTTAACATGTTATAGAACAAATCTTAAAAATTGGCAAAAAAGCAAAAAACGCTTAAGCCTTGTATGACAAATAATTGCAAGTAGAAGTGTGTAATTGCATCTTTCAAATGCGTTAAGATTTACCTGCAACACCATTCAATTCGGCCTTCCCCTTCGCAAGTTTTTGCCCAGTGATTATCTGCAAGGTTTTTCATTGCCACAGCATATTCACACAGAGTTTCTTCATCCTCACAGTGCTCACGCCAGATCTTATCAAAGTCTCCCACTAAACAAAACAACAACAGAAAACACTGCACATTAGATACAAAGTGTCTCATTATCTCCATGGCAAAATCCCCATCTTCCAATTAAAAGTTACATAATGCACCAAGAGATTACTTTACCTGCATGTAACAAAAACAAGGTCCCCTTTCTCTAGTCAAACACAAAATTCCAGGTTTTGGAGAAGGAAGGGGCTATCGGGTACTCGAGAAACTAGCAATATTCTCAGTATACTGATTTTGTTCAGTTTGTTCTGGGAAATTCAAGTCTCTGGGAAGTTTTGCTTTCAGGTTTCTGTGCATGAGCATTAACAGGACTTTAGAAACGAAAGACTGAAAGGTTTTCTAGTAGCATTCATGTTCGTGGCAAATACTGTGGATGGTATTACATGCAAAAATGCTGAAATGGAAGTTTAAACCAGATATAGATTTCTTTGGATACATTGGAAAAGGAATTCAAGCCTTTGCTGATGTCTGATCTAGCCAGTCCCAATGAATTAGCTTCTAGGGGACAGTACTGAAGAATCAAAACTGACTATGGTCAGGAAATCATAGATAAACTCATCTGCTGATCTGTAGGGACAGGTTTATTTCCATGCTGCTCACCTTGCTGAAAAGAAGTCCTGCAGGTTAGGTTCTGGCACTTCAAAGTAATTAAACATGATGATTTTCCCTCTTTTGCTGCTAAGTTTCCACTTCTCCTAGCTTGCTTTACATAATATACTGCTAAACAAAAGCAACATAAATGCTAGTCGTGGCTAGCCACAATTCCTATTGTGGTTTCTACAGCACACAAACCCTTGGTATACCTTACTAAAAGGACATTTCTGCCCTAAGAAAGAAAAATACGTGCTCACTGGTATGATCTTCACTAACTCCTTTTGTGTTTCTTAATCACAAATGTGTGCACACATCTAGTATAAATATATATAAATCTGTAGAATAAAAATTATCTACTGATTTTGCACCTACAAGCTGATACAGCTAACAACAAGTTTTTAAGAGCAGAGCTATACTTGAAGCTTTGACTCGGACAATGAACTTACTTTTCACAATATGGTTCCAGAACCAGTTTTTGTAGCACCTTCATATTACAAATCAATATTTAAAAGGTGTATCAAGCATAAGCTAACCATTAATGTCTGCCAAAGCCTGAAAGAAGCTTACAGTATGACCTGTCCTTCTCTTATCAGTAAGAGATTTCTGCTTCTAACCCGCTTATGGCAAGTTCTTTGTTGTGCTTTGTTTTAATTAGCAGTAAATAATTAACAGATTTCTTCCACTGGCAATTTTTTTTTTCCCCCCTCACGTGTGCAAAGCAGTAACAATCCCTTCACTTCACCTGTCCTCCAATTACAGCAAGACTGGGTATGATGGACAAGTATAAATAGTTGCACACAGATTTAAACCAACCATCCAGATTACTCCCTATTTAAATTTGGTTTAGGGATGTCACAGCAATTTTCTCTTCAAAAATAGTCATCTAGCACACTTGTACAATCATAAAAATGAGTAATGTTTAAAATCAGGTGTTTATACTCCCTTGTGTGAGATGGCAGTTGAGATGGAAGGGAGTGGACATAATTTAGTTTTTAACAAAATCGGAAAGCTATGCAAGAAATCATGTATCCTGCTTCCTATTCAACAAGCATATATGAGAAAGTTACTAGACTGGACAAAAAAAAAAGTATAATATTTGAGTGGTATCCCTCATTATTTCCCAAATGATCCTAGTTCAGAGAGACACGCTATATAAGAAAAGGTGCTAGTGTGGTCACCAACTGAGCACTAAAGCAGAGAAACACCCAAGTTGCAGGCAGGGCCCTGCAGACGTTTCTGCTAAAACCTGTGGGTCATTTTTCCAGAGCTTTCAGGAGAGCCTTATGTAGAAACAATCACACAGGACAGAACACACTTTACTGATGAAAGAGAGCAAAGAATGGTAGAGGCAGTAAAGGGGGCAAAACAAGCACAACTCTTACGAATCTTTATTTCTCGTGCCAACAAACTGCAGAGCCTACACAGCACCAAGCCAGAAAGCACTAGCCAAGTTCAAAGTGTATTCTCAATAGCCAATTAGTTCTGGCGCAATTTAGATATAGTTTCATAGTTTCTCTGCCACAGTACTCTGAATCTTACATGCTCCACACAACTGTGAAACACTCAAATGACATGCAGTTGCTGAAGTTTTAGTTGAAGAATACAGGAATAATTAGAAAGAAAAAAGGAACAAGTGAACACTTAGTGAGGGAAAACATCACAAATACAAAATCCCAAGTTTAATACTGTTCTTTTAGTCCATTACTTAATTTGGTCTATTCTTAAGCAACTATTCTATTTCCAAATACCACTTTTCCTTAAAACTTAAGAAATAAGACAGATGGGGAAGAAGAAATATGCAAAGACCAGATGTTCTTAAATAGCCAGTCCTTTCTTACAGCAAAGTAGTGATGCCTCCTAACACTGACTCCTGCTCTCATAGCAACTCTTCTTATTTCTTTCTCAACAAGGCAGGGATTCTCTCAAAGTCAGATGAAGGGCAAAAGAGTCCACAGATAAGGGATCTTAAATTTAGATATATAGCAACAGACCCGGAACTGACTACTAGCACCCTGGGACATGAACTTTGGGTTACAACAGAGCTGCCTATGACAGTAACAGCTTCTTGGCACTGAGCTGACAAGAAAAATAAATCTGAATGATACAGACTATTAGAAGAGACATGCAGAACAAAGTGAAAAATTCATCACAAAGTAATTCCGTCACGCATCCTATATCAACTCAATTCTGTGTGCACTTTGGTTTGTTTTCATCTACCAAAACAACAGGTCTAGAGAGATACAGAAAATGGCAACATGGGACAAATACAGCACGGCTTCTGTATGAGGAACACCTAAATAGAGGCAAGAAAAAGATAGATGAAAGCAGGAGAGGACAGACCTCCACAAGATCACAAGTGACATAGGAAAGGTAAATATGGAACAACTTCTCGTTATTCTAAGAGTAGGAGACATTCAGGAAGAGCATAGAAGGGCAGCTTCAAAGCAAAAAAAAAAAGTAATTTCTTCACAAAATATGTAATTAAGCTTAAAGTTCATGTAGCTGGGCAAACTAAGGGAAGAAAATCCATGACAAGCTCCATATTCGAAGATGCAATTTCTAACATAGGAGCTCCTAGACCATGAAATCACTGAAAGACAGACTGGTAAGCAAGCATACAGTGATACTCCTGCAGCGCTTCTCATATATTCTTGTCTAGCATCTGCTGTTGACCCACTGTCAATACTAGGTTTGATATGATGCCCATTTGTCTGCCCTTTCATTAATGTAAACTCCAAAACAACTGCAGATAAAGGGTTTTCTTAAGACACTGGCACCATTGTGCAGGGACTTTCAAAGAAGCATTTGAGGTCCAGTTTTCCTTGAGCAAGTACCATGGTAGTGAGTTGTTCTTGTGTTTTTCCTCCATTCTTCTCCAGGGTGAGCTTTGAGAAGGCATAGACAGGCACATTAGACAGATTTACCAGAACTTTAATTCCAGAATCATGCTCCAATACAGAGCTGAAAATGCAAACAATGCTTCCTATCTGTTGAGATTTTGAGGTAGTGACTACAACAGGTCTTGCAGCACCCAATTTCAAACTGATACCCAGAACACAGTAGAGCTATTTATTAAATTTTTCAAACAATACATTATGATCCATGTGCAAATACTGCATTAACTTTAGTGGAGTTAAACATTTATTTATGAATCATTGCTTGAGTAACCAAAGAGGCAGTAAAACATGCAGGAAGGTTTCACGGCAAAACTAATGGTTACTAAAGAAATAAGATAAATAAAATCTTCTCTTAAGCAATCAATAATGCTGTAAATTAAATATAGGTTTGTGGTAGGCTATCTAAAGGAATAAAAAAAAAGTCCTGCAGCTTCGATCACATCTTAAAGTTAAGATTTGATTTTGTGCATTAAACTTTTCATCTCACATAATCATGACCATACCATAATGTAAAGTTTAAGGCTACTCGACACTCTTACTATGCACTTGGAGATCATCTTCTATGTGATTTAAAACCTGTTTTGAGCACTGACTCTTCAGAGATCTTCATACACCTAAGATCTCCATCAAGGAACCAGTTATGCCAACGTCCAGCTGAAAAGTGTGATTGGTAAGACTGGCTCATAACAGGAGTTTCACGCACCTCTCAAATGCCTACAGTGAGATTATTTTAAAATTATTTAATGTTTGCTCTCCTCTCTATCCAGAAATGCCTAGAAAATAAATAAATAACCTTCTCTTCACCTTGAAGATTAACTATTCCTTTAAAAACAAAAAGCCCAAAGCCACCCACCTCTTTCTAGCAGTTTTGTCAGTAAAAAAATGACTGACCAACTTGTAGGTTCTTCGTAACACAGCCTTTTCTAATGCAATAACAAAAATCCAATACTATTTACCTAGAACAGATGAATCCCTCTAAATAATTTCCACCCACATTAATATTGCCTACAGAATAGCCAAATCACACCCCCAAACTCAACCACAGAGTAATCAGCAGTTACTGAATCCTGTCACAGAGAGAACAGGTCAGGCACGTAGAAGTTATTTTTAAATTATCCTAATTACAAGATAGTTTTTAATTGTGGGTAACAGCAATAGACCCCTAATGTTAGCTGTAAGTTTCAACAACTGAAAAAATTTTTAAGAAGAAAGAATCATACAAGCTCAGTAAGAACTCCCCTCATTCCACATTTTACAAGATCTCATCAAAGGTCCCCAGCACAGCGTGAGAAGACCAGGTTTGCCATGGTGTGGGATTGTACCACCATGAATAACTCCTCTCTCCAGGCAGTCTATTTTAAGCTTTCTTCCATCCTATTTTTTGTCTTTTTTTATTTTTTAAAAACATTTCTTTACAGAGTGTTAAATGGAATTGCTGTTTAAGGTATGTTTATGAAATAAATAGAAAAATTAATCAATTATTCTTCAACGTCTGAGACTGACAGAAAAAATCATATCAATTGGTATTTTAAACAAAACACAACCCTCTGTATATAAAAGAGACAGAGGTCAGTTTTGCTAAAGAAAATATTTTTCATTTTGGAATGGGATAAACCCCCAAATAACTGATTTGAATCATGCTGTCTTATCAAGCAATAAAATAGTTAAGTCATACAGAGTTAAAAGTAATATCTGCAGCCACAAGACAAGTCTAGTCTATTTTCTATCTTGTCTATTACTATTTTCCTTAATTCCACTGGTGCTCTTCAGAAAAACAAAGCAGTCATCTCTGACAATCTCAGAAACCAGTACAAAATACTTCATCCGTCACCAAACAAGATCTTGTATCCCAAAATTTATCTGACACCATGTACTTAAATTTTAGGTAGATCCAATGTGGGTTTAGATCTTAATCAACAAGGCCCCCAAAAAGAAACAGTTTTTTAATACTTGAGGAAAACTGGCATTAGAACACCCATTATTTCCTTTTGGAAAACTACAATTTTCTGAACTCAAAGTAGCTGTAATTGGAGAGGGGGGGGGGGGGGGAGGGGGGGAGAAAAAAAGACCAAACAAGGGTTTAAGGGTTTGAAGCCTTGGCTACATACATGCTGATATAAATTGGTAAGGTAAAAAAACAGATTAAATCCACTGCCTTTTCAATACTTCTATTTAACAGCACATTGCCTTCCTATGTACACCTTTGATGACTCTGGTAGAGGAGAAAATAAGCTCAATACATTGACCAACAATGAAAGACAGAGGCAAAAGTGACATGTTCATATTTGTACAATAGTTGTTAATAAAGCTCTTTGAATTGCTCATTGTAAAAAGTAAACCTATCCCCACGATTAACAAGAGTCCATGACAATGCTGGATAACTTCAGATGACAGGCTGCTGGCCATAGCAGCGCCCAGCAAGATCTTTGAGCTTTATTTTTTGTTGTTGATGGCAATGCACTGCGGAATGAAAAAAATCCATCTCATTTTTAGCCTCTTAAAACCGCCTCTCACTTTCTTGCTGGAAACAGTAAACTAGCTTCTACAACATGCTAAACAGTAAATGGGAAAAGCAACCCCACACTGTCCACTAGGCTAAAGCTGAAGTCAAATTTGTCTGAATATCTGACAAAATTTCCCCATTAACAGTGACTTGTCAGTTGAAATTTAGCTGTACTACTAAATGTCTGGATCCTGTGCCAATGATTAGTAAAATCAATTACATGAGGGAATCTCAGCTAATATTATGCTATTCACAATTTTCTGTGTATACAAGATAAACTAGAAACTTACTGAACATCTGTCTTACTAAAACAGTGTATCCAGTATTTCTTGTGAAAGACATTAAGTATTTTTGGCTTCACTGTTTTCCAATTTTACATGTCTAAATACAGAACATGAACTTCAACTCGGACAAAGTTCAAGCAGTCAGAGCTAATATTTTCCTTCTCTTGTCTGACTAGTGTTTGCTTTACATTTCTTAGGATTTACCTGAAATATTTCACAATAAAATCTTTAAAAAAACTGCATGAATCTCATTTTCTCTATCTATCTCAATACCAATGTTCCTCCCTTCCACTCACACAGAAAGGATCCATTTGATCAAATGCAGATTTCTACATCTGACCTGTCAGGTAAACTTCCTATCTATATGTTTACACTAAACAGACTCCCAGGGTACAATTCATCTGCTATTTAAAGCATCTACTGCTGGTCAGCTTATATCACCCTGAAGAACTATCTACATCTCCGATCTGCTATAAATCTCTGATGGCTGTCACACAAACAGTAGGAAGTCTATTTGTGATAGTTTAAGCAATTACTGCCCCCAGGTGTTGGATCGACTCTACTGGAAACTATCACCCCTCTCTCCTCCACCCCAGACCTGACTTTGTAGGATGGACTATGTGCTGCACCTTAAGGACACCAATGCAGAGATGAACACATCAACAGAAACTATTGATTTTTGTAGATTTGTGCAAATGCAGGAGCAAAAATCAGAAGCAACTGAGGCACAGGTACAGATTTCATTATGATGACCCTGCAATAGGAACACCATCTTCGCCACCAAGGCAATAAAGAAGCAGGGAAGGAGGTTACATATAGCTGTTTGTTCAGCAGATGCAAGTCTGTGCTGTAGCAAGTGGGTTTTCAAAATTTGTGGGCTACCTAAATGATACCAACGATTAAATCCCCCAAACTGTAAAATATTATGGGATTTCTAATGAAAGTTTCACTGCAAAACTGTGGTGTGCAAACAGTAAGGGCAATGACATCTCAATGCCCATGTCATAAAATAGCATCAATTTTAATGAAGTGGCATTTAGTTTCTATTGCTTAAAAATGTAACAGCTAGTATTACAAAATGTCTCCCTCTTCCAAAAAATTAATTTAAGTGGGGAAAGTAGTGATGAATGGACATCTTGAAAACATAGGTTTATTTCTATAGTAAACCAGTTACATTTAACAAAAAGAAGTAACAACTGTTAACTTATCAGGTAGAGTTCAGTGACAAAGTTTTCCTGTCCTGTGAAAAATGTCACTATTTCAAAATGTTTCCTGTTTCACATCAGGAAGAACTTAAGCTCTCTCAAGGTTTTTCATGAAAAACATGAGAGAGGAAGAGATCGTAAAGCAACTGACTTCAGAACAACACTTCTCACATGAACGTCTAAACCACTTACCTACTCAGGCTACTTATTATCATCAGGCAGGGTCCTGTAAATTCTTCCTAATTTTCTGGATTTGAGAAACCTCTTAATAAAGTTATTATCCATTTCTTCAAAGTTTCAAAAAATCTTTTTTTAAGGAATCCAACTACTACCTAGATACATTTCTATCAGCTTCTGTGACACAGTAACTAGTACCAGGACAAATACCAGTTCTGTGTGATTCCAAGCCTGAACAACCTTAACAGGTGTACGGAAGGAGAAATGCAACATTTTAGTGAACACACAGCAAATTATTTCATAAAATACCTTTACGGATACCTCAGCAAATTTTTTTCCACTTGTACTCAACACAGGATTTCCAGGGAAAAGTAGAGGGGTCCTGTAAGTCATCTTTCCAGACTACATACAAAGCCATCTATAACTGAGGGTCATGCTGCAGAGAAAATGTTTACTTGATGAATACAGCTCTGCATGACTACAAAGGTAGTAAACAACTCAGAGAGAAAAAAAGGCTGCCTCTGTATCAGGGGAAGGGATTTTTATCACAGTAAAAGTTAAGCCTACTTGGCTGCTACAAGCAACTGGAAACAAACAAACAAACTAATATCACATAGCAGATGTTCAATAGATCATGTTTAGTTCCATATGAACCACTAAATCTGCTTTTACAAGCCTGTCTGTCAGGCTTGACAGACATCAGCATACATGCAATATATGCAACATACATGCATATATGCAACCAATACAACATTCTCCAGCCCATGGCTATATATGCCTAAAAGATGCATAGAAGAAAATCCTGTAAAATTTGCGGTCACCTATGGAACTAGGCAACAGAATCATGAGCAAGAGACTAAACCAAACACTGTTTTTTCCCCGCATCCCCATGTTGTAACATGCTAGTAGGAGAAATTTGTGTCTCATGAAAGAGCCTAATTTCTGTACTTTCTAAGTGTTTGTGTCAAGCATGCAGAACCCTGAAGTTTCTCATAAGTGAATAAATGAGTATTTGAGAGCTGTTTCAGCTTTTGGATTTTACCTTGGTAAGGTAATTAAGATTAAACTAATCCATTTGGACAGGAAACAGAAGTAAAACTTCAGAAAAACATGAGTCTTATGCTAATGAGATACACTCTAAGTGAAAACGCTACACTTCAGTGTGTTTTGTTCTCAAGAAACTTTTCTTCATGAAGACAAAGTTTATAGGCTAACCTGAAGAATGATGTGTATTTTTAGGAACCACTAGACAGGTTTTGTCTGTCTCTATCACTGCCTTAAAGTAGTCTGAAACAACTTATTAATGATTAGCTAATTTAGTTGTCCACACTGAGTGAATGTGTCAAGGACCGATCACCTTAATGAAAAAAAAAAACCAACACTTTTTTTTTCCATACTAAACACCCCACGCTCATTTGTTAAACTTCATTAAACCATTTTAAAATATATGACATATAATACTACCGTAGGATCCACAGTGGAAAAAAAGAGTATCCTACAATCACAAAACACCAAATCTGCCATGGCATTTACAATTACATGCTTCCCTTCTTTATTTACTAAATAACAGAGAGGGCATAAGGGAGAGGGAAGGAAATCAAAAAAGATGAAAAGAACAGGAGATGAATAAGAAGAAAAAATATAAATATTCCCACTAGAAGTCACACTAGATTAGTAAGACCCTGAAAACAGGAAAAGGTAAGTCCTAGTCACACAGTAGAAAGGTTAAATTGTTGAAGAAAACAAAAAAATGCACTTCAATGTAAACCTTAAAGAATTTAAGCCGAACCATTTTGAACATGGCAAATGCTTGTCATAAATACACTGGCATGCTCTGGGACTATGATATGAGCCACAGTACAGAAGTACATACAAAATCCATCCACCATACTTACAAGTAAAAGTGGTTCAACAAATGCAGAAATTAAAAGAAGCCAAGATTCAGCTTTGATGAATCTCAAGAGTTACTAGTTTTCACCAAGGGGAGGGGGGAAAAAAAAAAATTAATCAAATCCTTTAGATGACATAATGCTGACTAAACTTTACCCTACTAATTCCTCAGTAACTACAAAAAATTTGTTGTGATGCATCCCTCGTTAAGAAATATTGCTTTTGCACTTTGACAAGTATGCAAGTTCTTCAGAAACATGTTAGCTTGCAGTTTTGAAGCATATTGTCACTTTTCCACTGGCTCATCTTCAGAAAAGACGGGAACCATTGTGGGAAATGAAACAAAATGATAACAATGGTGCCAGTTATAAGCAAGGCAGATAATACACTGGCTTGCCTTTTACAATTGCTCATTGAAACTCACTTGCTAACATCAGCAAGGCAAATGAATTCTCAAAGAAATCAGCTTATTAAAAATCAAGCCTGCATAACTTCTATCAACAAACATCTCGGTGTCTCAAGGAAGCATGTATTTCCCTTCAACAATTCTAACAGAAGACAGTAACTTAAGATCATATTACAATACCAAGGGCTTTCTTAGACTTATCCACCCTGTGCAACATAATCATATAGCTTTCAGAAGGATACTCAACGTGCTTTTTCCTCTACCAACAAAATTAATATGCAATTCTATTTTAGTATCTACAGACAAAGCATCGAAATTCATGTAACAGCAATTCTAGTACTGTTTGCTATTTAGACAAAATGGAAACTAGCTTCATAGAACTCTAGTAAACTTGAGAAGAGGCAGAGTAAAAAAAGAGACAAAACAAAAAAAGGACAATACAAGATTCTGGAATAATACAGATAGTTCAGTTTCTGCTTCATATGGAGGTGGGTGCAGTGCACTGTGAGAGGCACAATGAGAGGCACTGTGAGAGCAGTGCACAGGAGACAAGAGGCTTTCCCTGTGTAATAAGCTATAAGCATATAACCAAGGATGCATTTTTTACCTTTGCTTTTCATATCCAAGTTATAATTCAATTCATGCTGAGAAATTACAGATAATGTGTTGCTTTTTTTACTTCTCTTTAGCAAACTGTCAACTTTGATTTTGCCAGGGTAACATACTTGCCAGTCAGCGTCTCTGAGTATTAGAAAACAAAACAAAGAAAAAACCTCAAGAAAAGATCCTTCAGAAGTCAAGCACATACTAGTATTACAATTTCAGAATGACATTAAAGGCTTTTAGGACGGAGATTCTCAAGTCTGCGTTTCGAAACATAGAGAAATGTAGGGAGAAAAGACTCCAAAAACAAAATTCTGAAGTTGAAACAACCTAACATATGAAGTACTATGACTACTGATTGCTAGTAACTTGTAAAGAGCACCTACTATTGGATGAGTAGGTAATGGGTGGAGCTCTCCTTATTGCATAGACATGATGTGATGAAGTGTTTGGGTTTTAACTCTCTCCATGAAAATACATAAAATGTTGCTAATTTAGACTGGCTAGAAAAATCACTGTAAAGTTTTCACTAACACATGATTTACAGGACATACGAAGTAAGTTAAGAGCACTATTTGCTCTTTTGTTTAACCAATATACACTGAACTAAGGATAAAACACAACTTACCCTTCCTTACTAACTTGCTCTTTGCTGACAAGTAGGCTTACATAGACTTCCATGTAACTTAGGCTCTCATCTAAAAAAAATTCAGTTGTTACAGAGATTGCTCACATTTTTGTAAAGTTAACAGTGCCAATGTTTGTTTGGCTTAATCTGCAGGCACTCTGAAATAACAGAGAAATATGAACTGCTCAAAGCTGGGCTCTTTTGCCAGGATTTGACTGTTAAAACGTACTATGTTCCTTCACCTAAATGTCAGGAGAACAAGGGAGATCCTCCCTGCAGTTTTGGCTTACCAAGGCCAAAATAAACAGTGACTCTTGATCAGTGTCTACATAGGTAGATATCTGTGCCCAAATCCCATGGACAGGCTCCTGTGGAGACTTCTGAAGTCCAGAAAGCAGAATGACCTTGTTACTTTAACAGAAGTGTCACATGCAGACATAGAAGAGAGGCAAGAACTAGTGCCTACAACTGGAAGAGTTCCCATTTCATAAGTGTCCTTCTTGAGGTATGCACCAGGTCAGCAAAGAGCTGTGGACTCGCTGAAAGAATGAATGGATGGGTTTTTTGTAACCTGTATTGTAAAAATTAGACAGATCATTGTAATCAACCTGAGGAGACTACAAATTTCAGTAAACAAATCTCAGCTCTAACACTCATCTGAAAGCATTTCTGGGAGATTTTAAGCATTCCAATACCACCCATAAGAACCTTGCATAAGGGCATTAATACTGATGGCAAAGTAGATTTTTCAAGGACTCAGAGTAATTTATTTTATAACAGCTTTTCTCCAACTCTTTTGCTTAGTGCTCTAGCCTGAACTATTCCTCCATGTCTGATAGACAGGAGGCACAAACAGTTCACAAACACCCGTGCTCTCCAGATCCCCATTCAATCCCTCTTAGCATTCACGACCTACTGTCCTCCCCACTCCTGCAGATCCTCAGTTGGAAAACATTGCCGTATGACTTGGAAGTTGCCTGTGGTGAAAGGCCTGGCTGTAAGCTATGAGCCACTGTCACACGGAGCAATAACGTAGGGCCACACGGATCCGTGTCCATACACAGGTGTAGCACACCTTTAGCCAAGCGCACATTTTCACCTCGCAGCATTATCCGTGCACACTAACCCTCTTCTACATCCCACGGGAAAAGCTCCTAAGGATGTGCCGTGAGCCCTCCTGAGCCAGGAAGGGGTCTCCGCTGCCAAAAGCCCACGGAAACCGGCAAAACCTCGGCAGACCCGACCGGGGCTCCTCGGCGGGGCTGCGGGCAGCCGATGGCAGCGGCGCCCCCGGCCGCCCGGGGAGGAGCAGGAAGCGAGCCCGGAGCTGCTCCCAGCCGCTGCTCCCAGCCACCCCCCGCCCGACACACCCCCTTCGGCAGCGGTCCGCGGCCCAGCCGGCCCGCGCCGCCCCGGCAGCGGCTGGGGGGACCGGGCCGCCCCGCCGCGCCCCGCCCGCGGGGGGACGCCCCGATCCGCGCGGAGCCCCCCGTGGGGGCGGCTCCCTTCCTCCCGCCGCGGCACGGCGGCTCCCCGCCGGAGCGCCCCTGCCTCCCGGCCCGGCTCCCGCCGTGAGGGGAGCGGGGCGGCCCGGCCTGGGCAGCGCGGAGGGGGCGGTCCCCTCCCCCGCGGTTACCTTCCCGGTACTTCTTCCGCAGCCGCCGGTGGACGCTCTTCACCACCCCCGACAGCTTCTCCTGCTCCAGCTTCCGCTCCTGCTCCGGGGGCGGCGGCGGCAGCGGCAGGGGGGCGGCGGCAGCGGCCCCGCCGGGCCGGGACCGCGGCTGGGGAACGGCCTCCATGGTGTTACCGCTGCTCCGCCGCGCGCAGCCCGGCTGAGGGGGAGGCGTGAGCGCCGGGCACTATGGCAGGGCGGGCATGCGCGCCGCCCGCCCCGCCCCGCTCGGCATGCCGGGAGATGGAGTCTGCAGCGGCCCCGGCGCCTCAGGGCCGCGCCTTCGCGGGCGGCAGCGGGCCTCGCCGGCGGGGCCAGTGGGACTGCACGGCGCCTGGTGGCCTCTCTCGGCCTCGAGGGCACGGGGTTGGCCGCCCCCCGGAGGTGTGGGCTTCGTTATTTCCAGCAAAACTTTCCACACCCTACATCTGGAGCAGGTCACCCTGCGGCGCTTCATAAACTAGCGGGAGAAATGAGGTGAAAAACGCACTAAGGGAACGGGGGCAGCGCGTCTTCCAGGGCACCACTGCAGCAGGGGCTCCTCTCTCCTCCCGGCCTTCCCCCAGTTCACATGCTACCCCAGAGACCCCTGTAAAAGATCTGGGTGTGAATCCCTCTGAAGTAGAGTGGTAAAACCCATTCCCCATCTACAAAAGACCTCACGGAAACAAACTGAATTCAAAATAAGGTAAAGCAAACCCTGGTAGGTTGGTGTCTGTGGTGTGGAGGCGGGCATTTGAAGAGCACAGTTTTGTACAGGCTTTTTGCTGTCTTCATGGAGCTGCTAGGCCTGTTTCTCGATGGAGTACGGTTTCTGACATTATTTGGGTGGAAATACGCTGCTGAAGCAGGAGCAACACCTGCAGCCAGCAAAACTGCCCCTTACAGGGCAAGACCTTTGTCTGCACCTCTCTCTGCCCAGCTTCAACCTTTCAACAAACCCAAAGATCTTCAATTCTCTCTTTCAGTCGTCGTTGGAAATAGGGTAAGACAAAACCACTCCTAATGAGATCACGGCGGGGAAATCTGCCATGAAGTTGCTTGCTTGTTTGACTTGGCCAGAAGCAGCTAATCATCTTCTCTGAAGATGTTAAAAAACATTAAGGAGGTAATTGCAGCTACAATTAAATTGGTGACAAATCTGACTTGGGTAGGGTCAAGATTTCATCCTAATGAGAAGTCAGTGACACACACGACTTTATGCAGTGGGGTGTATAACAAGTCCTTATCAGCATTGTGTCAGTCCTGCCAAAAAGATTTTAGAGCTAATCACGGAGCACAGTGTTGCTCTGCTTTTCTGATAAACTTCTTTTTGAAGGCGTAATTATCAAGACAAAACAGCAACGTCCAAACAAAAGCTTTTCATCGCTATTGACTCCAAAGACATCCCTTTTTCACTTCACTCTGAGCTATGCAGGCAAATATTGCATCGCACCCATCTCCCTGAAAGTGGGTTGCACATTATGACTAAAGGCCCAGCTTTTTCAGTACTGTTATTTTTCAGTAAGTGCTTAAAAAACTTCAGTGTAGTTTGGATCTTCCATCACTATATTTACACACCATTATGTATTTTATTGTCAGAATATTTCAGTTTGGTTTTTTTCCTCAAAATTCGGGATGGAAGGAGAATTTCAATTTTGCTACTGACATCAGCACTAAGAAAGGAAAGAGAAGTGTAGTGATTTAGTTATTCTTTTAGTTATGTTTTTCTTTTAATTTTGAAACTGAAAAAAAATGAACATGCGTTAATTAAAAAAATCCCAGTATATATTAATTTTACTTTGACTTGGAAAACATCCGAAACTCAGCTTCCCATATGGGTTATTGTATTTCATATTCACCGAACTGATCCAGGAAGTTAAATCTGAATTAGAAAGAAAACTTGGTGCTGGGGTTAATGATAGCTTTCTGAAATATTCCTATTTCTAGTTTTATATGCAAGTCCACACAAGAAGAATTAAGACGGTGTAAAAAGAGATTACATTGATAACTACTAGGAACCTCTTGGTTAAGGGGCAGCCTACATGGTGGTTAATGTTCTTTCCACTTTTACGTTGTGTAGGATTTGGGGAAGCACAGAATGAAGAGGAAAAGCATGAGCCCGTCTTCTGTGTGCGGTATGATACTAGGAGAGCACTGAGGGAGTCTTCTCAGAAGAGTAGGAGTACCAGAGTGACAGGAAAGAGATGGAGGCATTGAGAGGATCCCTAACTGTGAGATACTGCTGTGGCATCAACCCCCCAGGTCACAAGCCTCCAGACTCAGAAGTGTAGGGTACACAGTCAAAATATGAGTGTATCTGTGGTTTGGAAAATTGGAAATCTAATTGTAGAATTGGAATATTGGGGGCAAAATTGCACTTATGTGAAATATACTCTCTCAGAATAATAATAAAAAGTTACTATTTGAATGATGTTATCAGTGTTGTTTTTCAGTTCTCAGGAATTCTTTCTAAAACTAACAAAGTGGTTTTAATTTATCACAATTATTTCAAAACTTACAGTATTATTATTAGGCAAACTTTATTACTATGACTTTACGCTGTACAGTTTTTACTTGACTCTCCTTTTTTAATAAAAGTTAATGATTTTGTTGCTTTATATTTTCAATATTTTGATTATTTTCTAGTATTTTAGAAATATGTCAACAAGGGAAAAAATCCAATTCAGTACTTTAATGCACAGACTACTTTCATATCTAGGTGTACAAGCTATTATTAAAAAATAGGAAATAGAGAAGTATCAAATTTTTAACATAAGATAGCGGGGGGTGACGGAGTGGGTGGTTAAAGCAGGACCAGTTCTGGCAGGCCTGGAACTGATGACCCAGTGCTCTGTCAAGGTGGAGGAAAAACATCTGTGCTCAATACATTTCTTGAACACAGTACAGGAAGAGTCAAGGAACAAATTAAGATGAATATAAATCTTGTGATTGTCCCTGAGGCATGAGAGCAGAACGAGCGGTAAGGATGTGTGCACTTACTCCAAGGGGATAAGACAATCAACTACCTGTGTCCTGATGGGGACAATGGAGTTTGACCATCTAGGAAAGAATTGTTTTGAGCAGCTGGACTTACTATCTTGAATGTAGAAAATGGCCAAACAATCCTCTGTGTATTAGTTACTTAAAAGGAAGCTGATTTAGGGCAGACTAGAACAGTTTCTTTTGACATTTCTGCAATATTTCAGTGCCTGTCACTTTTCATGAATAGCTTCAGAAACAAGTCTTGATTCACAGGCCGGGAGGAGGAATAACCCCAGCCCTTTCCAGTACTTGGGTGGCTGGAACATTCACTGAGGATGTGGGAAAACCAGTTCACATCCCTGCTCTGCCTGAGGGGATCTGAACCCACATCTTCACTACAAGATTACACAAAGTGGAATCTACCTTCTACCTCCCTGAGGGAAGGGTGACAGCAGCCTATATTTTCAGTCTTTCTCCCCAGGGAAACTGTGGAAGAAAAGTAACATAAAAACTTTCTGAGCTGTGCAAATCAGCAGTGCTGTTTCCATCTCTATTTCAGTGGTACTTTTGATAATCAAAGTCTGCTCGGCCTCTTCATCCCTTCTGTCTTATAGATGCTGGTTGTTTGAAAAGGAACCAAAAAATGACACAGCATCAAAGAGAAGAAACCTTTCTAGACAACACTCTCTCCAGTGTGATGACATCATCATAAGAGTCTCTAATGCAATGTAATCTGCAAAAATATTACCAAAAGCATGTAATGATTTTAATGGAATACTGAAACACTGTGGTAATTTAAAAGGAATAAAAGGTTCTTTGTTAGATGCGGAACTGTTTTTGCTATGTGTATCCAAAGGGAAGACAAACAGGCAGCAGTAACATATTTGGTTTGAATTTAAGATTTTTCCTCTTCATTAACTGAGGAGTCCTACAAGCCACGAAAATAAGATAATTTGATTTAAAAAGTGGGAGTCACATCCCTGAATTTGCACTGATGCAATTATTAAGAGCTGGTCCATTATTACATTTCTCCGGACTACATACTTCAGTAATTTAGTAATTAAAGTTACATAGTAATTGAAACTGCTACCCCATAACAATAATTTTATAACTACAGATCCTGGATTCCATTCCTGGAGGTTGACACCTCTAAAAGTAAGTTCACATCAGCAGTCCCCTGCTTAATCCCCTGTGTATTTTAGTGGAAAAAATAGGCTTGATATTGACTTCAGTTTGCATCTGAAGTCCCAATATGTACAGAAATAAACATTTTGCTTCTGGAAAACAGAGGATTCTTCTACTGAAGGACCAATTAAAGTTGCTCCTCAAGTAGGCAGAAACACCCAACTTGGAGAAGGCAGCTGAAAAGTCCTTCACACATGGGGGCTCATTGTGGAGTCTAATTATGTATCCTCAAGACCACGAGAATTAGATACTGATAAGAGATTTTATTTATCGAAATCATGTCTTTTGCCTGTTAGCTTGTGTTGCAATAAGGCAGGAATACTTTTAACAGTAGCCAGCATTTCTGATAAACACTACATTCACTGCCTCGATTGTGGCCAGCAGATACCACCTGTGTGCGGCCGTGGAAAGGAGCTGTTTCTTTTGACACAGGAAGGAAAAGTTATGAATTTCTTAATCCCTTCAGTCTGTCACTTGTGTAATAATAAAGTAGGAATTAAATTCTGTGGAACTACTGAAATGTTTACTGAAAACCAGCAAAGTACTTTATACCTGAGTTATTGTGAATGTTATGTGCATGTGTAGAAAGTAAAATGATCCTTTAATGCTGAGAACAGATAATGCATTTTTTAAATAAATGCCATACTTCATTGTACAACTTCTTTGCAACACGAGCATCGCAAACATACTTAATACTCTATTAACAAAGATCATTAAATATAAACGTAACTTATTGAAAAATAATCCTGAATTCCCTTAAAAATCTGGTTTTTCATTGATTTTAGTCTGAGCACATTCCCCTGTTATTTGGAATGTATAAATTATTAAATGAAGAGGGTCAATATAATGATTGCTTTAACAAAGACTACTAGCTACTCTTTCTAGATTGAGTTTCTTCTTAGCTGATTTCTTGCTGCCATAAAAGATTAACTCATAAAATCACTTTGATTTAGCAAGAGATGTCAAAACATCCAGCAGGTCTAACCGGTTTTCTTCCAATGTCAGTCAAAATAGTATGTGGTTTTAGCACTGATTCATGTTTCTGTCAGCTGCTATGCATAAACTTGCTGAGTAATCAATTCAGACACAGTAACTTCAAGAAAATTTGGTGCTAGTAGGAAAGCTTTTGTGTTTGATTATGTGTGCATCTGTGGAACCTGATAGCCTTAAAGATGTTCTCAATTCTTGGGATTCATATTCCAGTCTTCCTGTATGGGTCAGGTATGTATAATTCCAGTTCAGCTCAATAGCAATGTAGCTGTACATGAGGTCATTTTCAACTTGGGAAGTACTGCAGTATCCCTGTAATCTTGTATTGCAGGTATGATAGCCTGACTCATAAACTAAGATGACCTCACAGTCTGATTGGAGTTGCGGGTGCTAAAAAGCACACAGAGAAGGACTAAGCTGCATGTGAATTTTTGAGACAGAAAAAAAAAATCTATGTAGGATAATCTGTTTCTGTGATGCCATGGATAGATCAGGGTATGCTGCGTCATTTCACTTTTCTTTTTCTTTCCCCTCCTAAGTCCTGAGAGAGTGTGGGAGAAGATATTTTGAGTATCATTAGATATGACCTATAAAGGAATACATCTCTAGTATGCACAAACTGTTCTTGTCTATTCCAAAGATTACCCAACTCCTTTTAATCTCTCCTGCCTCTTGAATACTGTCATGTGGTTATTTGGGACTCTACTGAAGTTCAAGTCAAGTTTTCAGTAAAGAAGATGAGAGAACAACAACAAAGTCTATTCATACAACATCAAACGGAGCTCTATCTTTGGGACAACATATTGCAGGCGGTCTAATATACTTCAGGAAGAGCAGGGAATGCCAAAGCTCTTACTTATCCTGCACACGCGGTATTCGGCTTGTGCACAGTTCATGTTTTAGGTTTGGGTTAAGTCTCACCTTAGTGATGCTAATCCCTAAGATATTACCAAAAAAATTGAAAGGGTTAGTACTCTCTTCATCGTTTTGAAGGATCAGGAGTTAGGAGCCTAAAGAATGGTGGTAGGACAAATGAAACTACGAATATTAAGGCTGTTTCAGAATTTTTGACAGTAGCACACAAAGGCTTGCAATAGTTTTCCCATATGAGCACCACAGATAAAGATTATCTACTGTTAGAAGAATGGTTTCTCTTTTCTTCTCCAGAACATCTAATAAAACAACTGTGACACAAATACCATGAAGTGAACATTCTCCACGCTAGATTTTTTAAAATTTTATCTCCTATTACTTTGGATTAAGAATGATCTGATAGCAGCTGCCCTGAGGTATGAGTGGGACTACAGTCTGCAGAAGAAGAGAGCAGTTCTGAAATGCTTATTTAAAGATAGGTAGAGTTGTGATAAAATTAAATAACCATTTCAATTTGTTGCGGATACACTGATAAACTGTTACGTTCAAAAACGAGGAAATAGAAGAGAAAGGTACTGTAGCAGTTAATGGAAACATACATTTCATACTGATGTTCAGATTTTAGTTAAGACTTGAAGTCTTTCAGATTTCTGGCTAATAAAAATGTCTATAAACTCTACATGTAAGGGTGTTCCTGGACATTAACCATCTTGTTAGCTCCTAGAAAAACTTTAGACTAATAAGCGTCCCTTATTGAGTGCAATAGTTATGGTTGGAATCTTAAGTCTTGTTAAAATAATGCATTCTCACACACTGAAAACATTTCAATAATAATTTAAAATACGTGTGTTTGAGATACATATAACATAAATCATTACGTTAAATGCAAGTTAAAAAAACGAAATTGTCAAACAGCAAGGAAGGAAATACCTATCTTCAAACACCCTTCTTTCAGTTCCCGTTGGATGGGTCATGCGCGGGGGGCCGCAGCAGCCCCTCTGCCCCAGTCCCAGGCGAGACCAGGGGCCATCACGCAGAGTTTTTTGCTGTTCTGCCATGCTCTCCCTCCGCCGGCAGGGCCTGCGTGGCTCCCACCGTCTTCTCCACCTGAGCCCCTGCCATGGCAAGGCTGCGCCAGGCCTCTCTCCTCCCCGTGCCGCAGCCCCCTCGGGTCCCTCCAAGCTCCCAGTCTGGCTGCTGGCGCCCACTCTTGTCTCGTTTTCCTGCTTTCCTGTAGGATTTCTGCAACTCCCATCACTTTGTCACTGGGCACAACTTCAGTCTCACTAAAAGCAGCGGAGGGCAGTGCCCTGTGCTGAAGCCTGGCCTCGCAGCCACGCAGAGAAACACGGAGGTGAAACAGCTGCTGTAAAACCATTTGTCCAAAACGGAAGGTGGGAGCCATGTTGAGGAAGGAGGAGGCATGTGAGGAAAAGCTGCCAGCTGCCTCACGGCAAGGTTCAGACTGCTGCCGTCAGGAGAGCTGGCAGTGCTGAAAACAAGAACGGCTCATTTATCTGGGGAGGATGGGGTGATGTAGAAATGCAGGCTGAGAGACACATCCAGCAAACCATGGAGGAGACACACGCGTGCAGACACACACAAAGTTAGGGTAGCCACCAAAAAGCATGAACCTTTGGAGTATGAGACCTACGGGACTTCTGGGCTTTCTCCCCAGGCAGCCTCAAAACATTTCAGAGCATGACCGTAACCTCACTGGCATCCTACCAGGAGGGGGAAGAAGCACCTCCAAGCCACACGGCAGCCTGCGCCTTCACCTGGCTTTGGCAGAATCCCAGCTGTATGAACTGAACGGCTCTGTAGTTACAACCACAACATATTTTTCAGCCCCTACAGGTGCCACGTCTTTTTCATTAATTAAAAAAAGATGGGGAGGGGAAGAGCTAACTGCAAATACTTAACTTCTTCAGAGTTGTGGTTGTCAAGTCGAACCTGTGTCTTTACAGAAAATGTAGTTCTGCTTTTCAAAGGCAGCTAAATTTTGCTGGGGATCCAGTATTGAAGTGCTGACATTTGCCATTTCAACTTGTTCCTTGGAACACATCGCATGTAGGTACTCTTTTTTGGAAAAGTTTTCAAACCAGTGCAAACACTCCTTATAAATGTTGATGGCTTCATTACAGAGAAATGACATTAAGAATGCTTTTATAATAAAAATGTCTATTTAGGCTACTCACTTTTCTGCACTGGTCACCAAGGAAAAGACATCATTTTGGAAGCTGTAATGACAACATATTGTGGAAAATGACAACAAAATGTGGAAAATGACAACATAGGACGTAATGTAAGAAGGTTGTAAGAACCAGAGGCAGAGCTCCTGCTTGCTGGAACGTGAAAAGTGGATTTTTGCTGAATGACTCCTTTAAATCCAGGTGAAATGGCTGTCAGCTCCCGGGTCATATGCTCAGCAGGAACATAATTTCATATTATAAAGTTATAATATTTGTCTCTTTTGGAGCCTGGTGATCAGCAAAATGCAGCATGAGCCTTATCACACAGCCAAACAGGTACTTGAAGCATTGCTGTCCTTGCCTTTTCAGAAGCTAGAATGGTCTCCTGGAGGCTTTTCTACATAAATAGAAACAGCCTTTTCTTAGAAGACATAGAAATAATTCTGAAGCATCAAAAAAAGTAATTGTGGCCAATTTTCTTATATAACTCATGACCTTTCAAGCTCTATTTGTACTCATAAAGGTGAATTTTATCCATCATTACTTAAAGGTCCCTGAACCAGATCTAAAAGCATGACCAAAAATGTATTTTAAGAATAATTTTGAAGCCTGCCTTTTCATTAACTTTTTTTTTTTTTTTTTTTTTTGTGTGTGTTCTGAACAATATGAAAACCTGTGTGAAAACATGGGAAGAAATTTTTGGTTTAAAAGTATTTCAGGTTGTACTTCCCTTTGGTAAAAGGCTACCTCAATTTTTTTACCATTCAGGCTGAAGTCTAAAGACCCATAGATATATAGAAAGATCTAGCTGGCCTTACAGTTATTGGAGGGTTGTCCATGTGTGTAGTTATTTTTACACAATACGCTATTTCAAAAGAAGTTGCCTGTAAACCCAATTGGGTGGGACAAACAGAATTCTGTTCATCTGTGAAGGCTTGTTTACGAGAGAAGCAACTCAAATGGGATGGTGTGAAAGACATTGTTTTTTGGTATGGACACCGGTTATACTTAAATCACGTTTGGTGAGGACTCCTGGGAGCACTCAGAATTTCACCCTGTTCCCAAATCCAGCACGAGGTATCCTACGAATCCTCGTTGACAGATTTTTTTCAGGCTACCTACAAAATCTCATTTATTAAGATGCCTAGGATTACCTAGGACAAGGATGCATTCTTGGTCTTGTTTTAAGCCTAATGGTTTTCCTTAATTTTAGTCTGTAATTTGTGGCAGCCCAGCAGCTGCTTCATGAACTAGCCTTATAATGGAGGCAGAAACCTCTGAACAAGGGGCATCCATCCAGCTGCGAACAGCAGCTTCTGTAGCCACCCCAGTGTAACCTACTGGAGCCAGAGCGCTAAGAGAAACAAGAGAAATGGCTATTGTACTTTAAATTCACACCTGGCTTGCTTGTTTTGCAAAAGCTTCTCCATGCAGATGAACACAAATGGGATGGTGGCCAATTTTCTTTTGCTGGAGGAACCTTTTGCTCCTGGGGATTGAATGGGTCTGCCTACATTAGAGGTTAAGAGCACTACATAAATGATTCTATGATGTGAATCGCCCTTGCCTATGAATCTCCCACGCACGATGTTCTTTAAGTTACGTCACTTAAGCCCTTTGGAGGTCAGGAACTAGATTTCGTCCTGAAGAAGCTTAGCTGGAAATTGCACACTAGGGATTTTTCTAACACACCTCAAAGGTAATGGGAACAGGTAATCTTTGGGCTGTTGAGAAAGAATACAGAGGTTGATCCTGTTATTCTTTTGAATTGTACTCCAGCTTCATTTCCTCTTTTATCCTGAATAAGAGAAATACCAACACAAAGGTGAGCTTTTAAAGCTCTCCATTGCTGAGACTTCTATAGAAGTGCTATAGAAGCAACTTATGAGATTTTTGAAACTGTAAAGAGAGGGGCTTTCCAAAATGCCTGTGTTATTGGTATGGTGTAAGAGACTTCCAAAAGAGTTACCTAATCCTCAGTGAGTCATGTTTTTAATATAATTTTATTTTAAATAAATTATCTTCTACATTCTCTCCACTCTGGGGTATATGCTTAGTGACTATAATACTTGCTGTTCTGATATTTCAAGTTACCAGGTCATCTGTGAATGTTTCTGAGACTCCTCTTCCTATAGAACCTGGCACCTAGATGAAGGTGACAAGCAAATGGCTATAGTCTGAAGTCTTCTTTTGCTGCTGGGGATTGCTGAATTCACGTGTGCTTGCTGGGTCTCAGAGATGACTGACATAAGCAGCTACCACTTCTGACAGCAGTTGCTTATCAGGTCTAAATTTGAATCTCTTAAACTTAGTGGCAGGGCTTGGGTCAATAGGCTTAGTAAGTGATTTGTGATCACTGTTACTCCGCATATACTCTTTTTACAATAGTTTTACAAACGGTTGGCTCCAGACTAATGTAATCTGTCTTTCCTCTAACACAAAAACAGTAATGGCCATTGGATCGCATGTTGGCATCTGATGTGTAAACATGCAAATCTTGACTGATAAATGGGCAAAATAGCTGCATAGTTTTGGAACAGGCTGTAATTCTGACTGCAGGAATAGTAGTCAGTGTGCTCAAAGTATTTTCTCACTTCAGTCCTTCACTGTTTCTTGTGTGATATTATAATTTCACATAAGTAGAAGTCTGATGTAAATTTCTTTCTAAACATACTTGCAGAGTTGAGTCCTTAAATAAGAAGACCAGAAGAGATTGCAACCAGAAGAGATTTGTAAACTGAATAAAGCCAAAAATCACAGAATCACAGAATCGTATAGGTTGGAAAAGACCTTTAAGATCATCGAGTCCAACCATAAACCTAACACTACCAAGACCACCACTACACCATGTCCCTAAGCACCTCATCCAAACGTCTTTTAAATACCTCCAGGGATGGCGACTCAACCACTTCACTGGGCAGCCTGTTCCAATGCTTGATAACCCTGCCAGTGAAGTAAAATTTCCTAATAAAGAACCAATTTTTCAATCTTATATATAAACTAATTGGCACATTACACTATTTTTTACCATTCATGTAATTGTGTTGAATGTGGTCATGAATGCCATAGGAGCAACTCGCAAGCCTCAGCCAATGTGCAAGACCCCATATTCAGGATCATATGGTGGGGAGAGTTCCTGATATGTAGGAAGTATTCTCTGGTTTTGGCCTCACTGAAGGATGACCCCCTGCCATCCTACTGTGGCCCCTCCCTGGCTCCACCACCTCTTGTGCCGACACAGCAAACACGGCTTGCCCAGCTCTGTCTAGCATGGAGGTTACCAGTGTGGAAGGGAAGCGTTGTGCTGTAAATTAATGAAATTTGGATGCCAATGCAAGGAAGCATGAGGCAAAGACCCATTAAGTGAAGGTCACACACAACCTAGAAAATCTGAAAGGTCCGTGAATAAATTGAGGTTTACAACTGGAGCAGGATTAGGGCAAACTGGGCTCTAGGTACACTACAGCCCTAGATCAAGTGCAGTTCTCCTCTTCAGTACTGTCCTTTGAGATTATTTCCGGGCAAAAAATCAGATCATTAATTGTATCTGGTTCAGACTTTGCAGAATTTCATAACAAAGAGCAAGACTATATTTTAAATTATATATTCTTGCAGAAATTAAGATGTTGGTGCAAATGCATCATCTCACAAACCATAGGTAAATTGGCCTGTAGCATCTATGCTTCAAGCTAGTGCTGATCAGAATATTACTTTTAAGAAAGGAGACTTCTTTAAGAGTAACCAGGGGGGAATTAGGTCCAGTTCATCACCTTTTATAACTCAAGAGAATTGAGTCATCTGTTTCTTGTCAAGTCACACACCTTGCATAGTCACTTGTGCAGTTTACATGCTAAGAAAAAAATGACCCTTTGCATTATACAGGGTGTTAGACCTACTATTTCAGAGTACCGTTTATTTAAGTCCTCAAGTTCCACCTGCCACCTGGTTTCAATGTGGAGATGAAGCAAAGACTCTCGTCTTTCAGCCATTTTGGCACAGGGTAACCTCTGCTAGAGTGCCACAGAGATCCTGTAATTCCCAGGACATCCTCCAAACGTAACCAAGGTGCCTCACCTGCACTGCAAGTTTTGAGCCATCCATCTTTGAATCATTGAGAAAGAAGTTGCTGCCTGCCAATAGACCCTTAAGGCAGAGCAAGGTAATGAAGAACTGGGACATAAGTCAGGTTTTTGTTCTTGGTTCTATATGGTTCCTGGCTCCAAATTCAATATTTTAATTGCAAAATAATACTTCATAATTGAAGAGTGCATACTTTGAAATGGTAACTTTAGCCAAGTATTGATTATTTTTTAAAAATTTACAAGATTCATTGTACGTGATGGGAGGTGACCTAATGAATCACAGAAGAAAAGCCGAAATTAAAACTTATACTAAATATCTGTCTTTCTAGATTCCACCAGATTGATTTTAAGTCTATAGGCTAAGTGAAGATCGTATCTATGAGACTGCAGTTACACAAAGATTGTTTGATTTATACTAATGAAGCTGAATTGTAGTACTTGCAGATTTCCTGTAAGTAAAAAGTGTAGATTTCTTACAGGAACCAATTACCAGTAAATGGGAAGTGATCAAGTAAATACAACACTTGGAGACAGAAAACATAACAGAGGAATATAACATTTTTCTAAAGCTCACAATGTGTTTAAAATAACAGAAGATACTATAAGGATGGTCTGCAATCAGAAAAAGAATTGTAAACTAATTTTTAATATGCTCTAAAAATTTAAGAAATAGCAATTAAGAGGAGGAAAGGCACATACCAGGAACACATTTTAATCCAATCAGCCAGTTAGGTGATCAATTAGACAACATAGCAAGGGCAAACGGATCAATGGTTCTATCTTCAAATGAAAACAAATGTGTTTACTTACCAACATTTGCATCTTTAAGATAAGCATAACCTCATTTCATGTTAGTTGAAATTCCAAGTCTTGTTGATGTTGCCTCTTTTTTCCCTAAATAATTACTTTTGCATTCACTTGTTTTGCCCTTACCTGACCTTGAGCAGAGACTGGCTGTCAGAAAGGAGTCAACTGTTGACATCATGCAGCTTTCCTCAGAACATCCTACGGTAGGAGATTTGTTCACAGAACTCATTCTCCTTCACCCTGAAGTCACAGATTCAGATCTATCCTAGTTGGAATTAAATATAATTAATTTCTCATGACTGCTTTTCAGTCGCTTCTTATCTGTCAGGGACAGTTCCTAATGGACAAGTGCCTGTGTGGCAGCTAGATCACTAATGGCATCTGCGGGTTGCTTTAGGAGCAGTGGAAGGAGCCACAATGTTCACTAGGACTAATCCACCACAGTCACAGGAGATCCTGTGATATGTGTGTACTTCACAAGCATCCACAAATTGCCCTACTTCACATGCAACTGTGAGTTTGCTGCACTTAAAACACCTGAACTAGACTTGAAGTAGAAGGTCAGAAAGCATAAGGGAGGAAGAGACTTCTTAGGAAGGACTCTTTCAGCATGGAATAAAAGTATTTCTTGCAGTATCAAAGGACTTTATTCTTTAAAATAAAGGAGAAAGACCTCAGGAAAGGGCAAAGTGCACTGCCACTTCCTGAGCCATTTCCAGAACGTGGCCAAGAAGGATCCGTTCCCAGGGCATGAACCTGAAAGCTTCCACCGACCCCACATTTAATATTAACAGTCACTTTGGTCCTTGTGCTGGTGAATTCAACAGGAAAAACTTTCAGTCATAAAGCCTGTGCAATGTGGAGATGGTTCTTTTTAGCCTCAAGCTGTGCGAAGCAGGCATAAGATGCTCTTGTTCAGCCTGGTGTACAAGTAAGTGGTAACACATTGTATACAGTAAAGACAAGAAAAAACAGGTTTGTCATTCTCAAGCTTGAGAAATCTTGGGAATGCTTCTTAAATCATATTTCTTGTGAAACAACTTGCTTCAAAAACAATAACTGATATGATTGGTGATTATGATGATATCATCTACAATAAATTACAACACCCCCCCCTCCCCCCAAATCTAAGTATTGTGCTGTTCGTTTACCCCAGGGAAGAAAACCAGCTGGAGCCACAGCTGCACTGGCAGCAGATGTCGCAGCCATAATGCTCATTGCCTTTAGGTGTAAGATATATGAAAAAACCTATTTACCCTGCGAAGCAAGACGCTAGTATAGTGCTGTCTGAGCTATGGAGGCTAAAAGCTAGTATCCATAGCTGAAGGTCAAACAAAACACAGTTCAACTTTCTGGGTCTAATAAATGTAATAGCAAGTTTAGCTGATATACAAATCCATCGGTTCTGCAAAACACAAGTGAAAGTTTAAAAACAAACCTTAACTGCAAGACTTTGTCTTCCTATTACTCTGGAAGAGCATGAACAGCTTTCTCTGGGTATATAAGCACTGTGAAAATGCATGGCACTCTAAGAGAATTATGCCATCAGTGCCTCAGTGTTTGTGTGCAATTACAATATATAGTAACTGGACAAAAATAAGTTAATTGCAAAATCATCCTCAAATTCTGTTTCCTGCTCCCCACATGAAAAATCTGCCTTTGTTTAATCTTTAGGTTTGGTTTGCAAGTTAGAAGTCACAAGGAAAACTACAATTTTTGGTGGGGAACTTAGCTGATAGAGCAGTACAAGAACACGCATCAAAATTTTTCTGGCTGGCAGTAGGTAGGTGTAAAGGTTAATGGGATCCAAAGGCACTCTGAGTTCTGGGTAAAGAAGTCTGGGGAGAGACTCAGCTTACTGCAATTCAGAGCAGCTGTGGGATGTGAGAGTGCTGGGATTTTCTCAACCTGCTTTCTTGTCACTTAGTTTTTAGCTGCTTTGCAAAGTCTAAGTTTCAGTGATTACTGTCCTCAGCTGTCCTTGGCATTAAGTCTTATTGACAAAACTGCTAGGAAGACGCCAAGCTCCCTCTTTCTGTCCACAGTCGTATGGCCCAGGTCAGGGCTCAGAAGGCGAATTCACTCGGCACTGACGGGAGCAGTATGCAGAGAGTTCATTACTTGCTGTGAGTCACCCACCCAAGCTGCCAGAGAGAAACAGATCTTTTGTATTTTCTGCCTGCTCCTGGCTCTTGTTGCTGTTGTGAGGCAGGAAAAACAAGGCATCCTTTGACTCTGTTTTTATTTTTAGATGCATTTTCTCCTCTTCCCTGATTCAGTATTTGACATCTAAAAAGCACTGAGATACAACTGACTTTCCTGCTACTTTCATAGACCAGATTCCCAGAAGTATATGGAAGGAACCTGTGGACGTCATCTACCCCATCTCTTGCCTGAAGCAGAACTCATCTTGGAACTAAATCAGATCAGCCATGGCTTTGTCTAGCCGAGTCTGGAAAACTTGCAGGGATGAAGATCCCTTAGCCTCTTTCAGTATGTGTAGTGTAACATGAGTGGAAACAGAAGCTGACCATAGGCTCTCCTTTTTCACAAGTTTCCTGCTCGGCAGGAATGCACTCAGCAGAGCAGAGACTGAGTAAGCTGTCTTTCAAATCAGGAAGCTAATTTTGCAGCAGTTAACCTTGTTGATACAAAGTAAATCATGCTGTTATGTGGTGCATGGTTTTTGATTTATTTTGGTGATTTTCATGAAACCTCAACTTTTAGAATCATATGAACTAAGAATGTCATCCTACTCTGCTTTATGTGGAAGTTCTAGCAGCATTGATTGCAGAAATATAATGTAAAATGTAACTTCAGCATACTCCCATATTAAATAGCTTAGATCCCCTTTGCCGTGCAGAAGAAAATGCCCACTTGCTACCAAGCAGGAGTTTTCTAACTGTGTGGAGCTTTGAGGGGAACCAGAGATGGTAGAGAAATGCTTCAGAGAGGTGTCACTAATGAAAGGATGCTGGAGCAAAGGTGATTACAACAAAGCAGCAATTCTTGTTTCCACCCTCAGGTATAAAGAGTGATAGGCTCACACCAGGTGCTGGAAGGAACGCTTACCTTTCCCTGATAGGACTGGAGCCTCTGGCACAGTTTTTTATTTTCTTCATTTCCTCTCAACCCACAGCAAAGGTTTTCTGAGAAGTAATTATAATAGGATTAGCGTGTGGTGGGAGTAAATGTGCTTATTTGCAGTGTGACTAGGGAAGATGGAGTTAGGAGAGTAGAGGAATATTCTGTTGGATTGTCTGAATTCTCAAAACTCTGGGCAAGGGCTGATTGAGTTGGTTATTTTTACTTAAGGCCAGTTCCCTAATCATAAGTTTTAAAATGCAGTAATGCAGAGGAAGACCTGAGGGTGATGGAGAGCAAATGAGACAGGAGTTCACAATGTGATGAAGTTGCAAAAAATGAGTACTGTACCAGATATATAAATAGGATATGACTTTTAAGGACAGGAAAAGAATTCTGCTTCATGCAGCTTTGCTTACACTTGGGAATACTGTGTCCAGGTTTAAAAAGATTTTGAACATTTGATGGAATCCTAGACAGCCGGCAGTAATCCTAAGGTTTTGGGGAATCATTCCTATGGAAATAACAAAGGAATTTAAGTCTAGAAAGAAAAAGCTGAGGCTACAATCTGTTCCTCAGCCTGGAGTAACCTATGATATTTCAGTCATGTGAGACAACTGCTGATATAAAACAAAGGGAATGTCCTGAAATCAAAATAACTGTCCCACTATTTAAGTCTAAATGAGCTTCTGGTGATTTGCCCTGTTTCAAGAGTGGCCCTATGTACCAGTATAGGCCAGTGAGGTATTTCCTGCATCACAGAAAATTGTCAGATGCATCAAAACCAGGATGGTGGTAGGCACTAGACTCCCCCATATCAGCTTGTCTGCCAGCATGTCTTAAAAGTACAAGTTATTCTTCTCCAGAATTTTACAGCATGTGAGTTACTGCTTCTGAGCAAACATAAATGAAGAATACGTATTTCTTTCCATGTATAGCCATGCACAGAGATATCAGTATATCAATCACAAAATGTGCTTTATCTAAAAACATGTGCCTAGAAATAAGTATTAGTAGATGGGTAGGTTACTACACACCAATATGTTTGCTAGCTCAAGGTATCTGGCCATTTGCTTAGTATAGTAAGATATGAACATACTGGATTAAAAACAGGCAAACAGCTGATGATGTAATTAGGAGTTTCCAGAGTGGCTGTATCTACTAACTCCAAACAGCTTCAAAGTTTTCACAGGCTGCTTGTTTACAGTGTTTTTAGTATGTACTGCATAAAAATGCTGGATTTGTCTATAACATGAGCCAAAAAAAGAGCACTATTATTTTATGTAAGCGTGTGTATAAATTATCTAATCTCTATCTTTGTCCAAGCGCTTTACAAATAGTTTGGGAAAAGCAGACCCTTACCTAGTCTGAACTCTGTCCTTGGATGTGACATCTCTAACTCATCTTCTGTAGATAGAAACGTCGTGGATGTCAAATACCAACAGGATGTCAGGTACATTTTAATGCTGTTTTAATGTACGAGTAGAGGCTGTGTGGCTAATGCCAAGAAGAATATACAGTCTTTAAGTTGCATGATATCATAACCCACTTTTGCTCCAAACCAGGAGGAGACTGGGTAGCTGAAAAAGTTGATAACTGGAAGCAAAACTTTTTGCTTCTAGGCATAAGTAGTTAGTAAATAATTATTATCTCTTATTAAATATCCAATTAGAGAATTAAAAGACACTATTTTTATGGGTCTCTACATGAGAAAAGCAGCATGTTTCACTGAGTTGAAACAAAATTGAAAAGCTGAACAAAGTTTCAATTACTAACTGCTGCTTTTGAGGAGGATTTTTTTTCCTAGGAAACAAATATTTATGAACATAATCAATTGTAAGCTTTATTTTATGTTATTTGTAGAGAGAAGCAACATTAAGTTAGGTGAGACATTCAAGCACTACTGCCATCCTTCTCCTAGCATTTCACCTATTACACACAAGCTCCAAGAAAGCCAGGGATAATGACATGAAAGATCCATTTCTAGTGATGCGAGTGGGAGCTTGCAGAAAGTAAAGAGTGTTGCTACTCTTCAGTTTTTGTGCCCTTGAGGTGCCTTTCCAGCCCTGCTGATGGCTGAACCCCAGACAGGGGGGGCCTTTTATGATGCAAGTTGGGTTGTTCTCCTGACTTCTTCAGTGCTGTCACAAATATATCTCATCAAGCACAGAAATTTCCACGAAATTTCCACGTGACCTGTCCTATCTTCACAGTCCGACTTGTCTCCGCAAAATAAATACAATATTGTGTTCAAGATCACCTTCCTCTTCTATAAGGCCCTTAAAGACATTTTAAGGTATGCATCTGGGTTAAGACAGCAGCTGTCAGCTCAGGTACAATGCATCTGACTATCACAACAGAAAAGTCAGGGGATGAGGCAGTGCTTTCCTGGAGACTGACTCAGGATGACTTCTGATCTCATTACTCTCTGTGCCAGGTAGAAGAGGAACTCCAGGCCTGCCTCCATGTATAAAAGCTCACAGACTTGATGATGAATGAATGCATATGCAACTTTTATCAGGAGAAATAGGATGGGCTCTGTACGTGACAGATGCTGTGGTTTGTTTTCTTTTTCGTCTTGCTGTGTTATGATTTGAAAGTGTGTCATGAAAAATGGCATAGAAACCTGAATGGTGCTGCATAGCCAGGGCTACTGTGAATGCAAATTGTCTTCTTCCGAAGGCCTGGTCCAAGACAGAAGTAAGGGTTTTATACAAGCATGTAAAACCCTTATACATATATACATATAAACCCCTATACATACGTACAAATATCTTCTATGTATGTAGATGTATCTTTGCCCTCTTAAATGTTCATTTTCATGAGGGCCTTGTGCCCTGGGAGGCCAGTTAGATGAGTACTGCAAGGTTCTGTTTCTTTGGTTTTGTGCCTTTTCATATGGATTTTTTTCTGAACATTGGCTTCATAGTAATTTCCTGTCCTTTGGCACAAATGGTTTGCCAATATTTGTAGGCTTTTCTGGCTTCTCTGTATCAATAGCAGAATTTGATCATCCTTGGTATTTATTTGTTGCAAATTTGTTTGCTTAATTGCCCTAATACAGTATACAAATGGACTTCCACAACCCACTTTTTAGCTTATGGTAGCCAAGTCTGACTTTCCAACTGATCCTGTACAACACTAAGCCCTGCATTTTCTCCTAATGACTACAGTTTATGCCGTCTGCTGGGTTGCTTTTAGCCCTTTGGTTTCCCTCAGCCTCTAATAATGCAGAGCTAAAAAACATCTATGCCTCAACCCATTGCCTTGCAATCAAATGAGAAATCAGAGAAGCCTATTGACTGAACTGGCTTAACTGCTTACCATACTGGCTTTAACCTTGGGCAGGAGCTTCTGTTTCAGGTGTCATCACACATGGGAATATTTAATTACTCCTTCCTTTAGTCTGAATGAAAGGTACTTACCAGACCTGTGTGAGTAATGGATTTTGTTGTGGGGAGGCATAAAAATCAGATGTAAAATTGTTTGGATTTACTCTGAGTTAAATGTATCATTCTGACTGGAAATGAAAATGTAATTTTGGAATGAAACTTGTTTTAATTAAAAAAGCATTAAAATTATTCACTTTACTCAACCCAGTTGTAATTCTTTCCAGATTTGCCTTTCCTCAGCATGATTTCTGATCTCTGAAAATGTCTTCTACTTCTACTGTTGTGTTCAGTATATCCATTTACTTTAACTGTGCTGGTAAATTAGTAGCAGCATTTTTTATGAATACTAAAAATGGACTTTTGGGGATCATAGCTTGAAAGCATCTTTTTCCATCCAACATTAATTTTCTAAAACCATTTTTGTATTTTGGTTTTATTTTCTGGTTCCTCCTTTCACTGATTGCTCTCCCCCAATACTGAGCAGTGCAGAAAGCTGTCTAATGCTCTTTTCACAGCACTTCCTGCAAATGTGAAGGTCCTCATGTTTGCCTTTACTTGCATTTATCTACTTACATTAGCGGCTCATCTGCTCTTACCACATGCTTAGACTTCCAGACTGTGTTCAATATCGTAGTCATTTTTGAATAATTGTTAATTTCTGCCCCAATCCTAGACCTACTTTTTCACATATGCACTTGGTAAAGCTCTTCATAATCCTCTTACCCATTTGCCCAGCATTACTAACATGGATTCCTTTTTTTTGATGTTCTTGCTCTTTCTGAAGTCCTCGAAATTCGCTTTGTGGAATATAGCTGTTTATGTTCTGAAAAAGTTTTCATGTTATGCCAAGAAATCTGTGATCTTTGGGACTAGTTCTTCAGAAAGGTGGATTCTCGCGTGCTTGAAATCTTTGATTTCAGGATCATAAAATTGTAGCCTGTGCAATTTAGTCTTCTCAAAGCTTTATGCTAGCTTTGACTCATGACCAGAAAAAACATGCAGTTGGAGAACCCAAGCCCAGTGCCAACTTTCACAAATTTCCAGGGAAATATGTGATTTTTAGATGTTTTAATAGACTAGACTAGATAGTGCTGACTCATGCACTTAAGGCCTATGATGATACGGTTATATTTAGTAGTTTCTGTTGATGGTCTGTCGGTGGAGCCATGGAGCCTTTCTGATATGCAGGTGAACTCCTTGTATTTTGCTTTTTGAAGCTTTACATTGTTTCTCTTTTTGTAAATGGTATAGGTATATTCTCTGAAGATACAATCTGGTACCTTTATTATGCACTCAGCAAGACAGGCTTTGGGTCACTTTGCATGTTAAACTCTGTATAATCTTAATGTACTCTATAAACAACCCATAATCTAAAAAGAATTGAGACACATAACGTTGATGTATAATTCATGCATTCATTTATAGAGGGTGCAATATGCACATGCTAGCAGTTTCCTCTGGGGCCTGCAAACTGAACGGAAAATTGTTTTGACTTATGTTCAGTGTAGTGTATAGAATAGTAATTTTCCAAGATGTATCTTAATTGTCAGAGGAAGAAGTGAATTACCATCCAAAGAAGAAAGTAGGACAAGAAAATCTATGTCATGTCACAGTCATTAGTCCAATCAGAATATGAACAAAGAGGAAGGACCATGGAAGTGCTAACCTTGTCAATCATGAAGGAGCACAGCCTCAAAATTGATATTAATCTCATAGTGATTATTTAAATGTTAGGAATATCTTCCTTTATCAAGTGTTGTCAACTCTTAAGAGTGGTGTCTTACAAAATATATTAGGGATTGTAATGGATGATCAGTTGGGAATAAGAAGGAATAAAATCATTATGTATCAAAATCATTAATTTAGTCTTCAAATCCATGGGGCTAATGGGAAAAGCAGATAACTATGCTAGACCTTATATGGTATTTTTCCTGGGCTTTTTAGCAAGGGGGATATCCATATTATACCCATATTTGATTAATCAGGTCTTGTGATTTTAAAAGTACATTAGGAATGCGCACAAAGCGTTAAGAGGAAGAATCAAGAGTAGCGTTGTGGGAAAGACCTCTTGTAAGTGTTTGGAGAGTTTTTTATTTCTGGTTTTTTTGTTTTGTTTTGTTTTTTAATTTATTTGAGTGAGTTGATTTTCCTCAACCTTTTTTTTTTTTAATTTGTTATTTCCCTTCTGGAAAGGCTTTCCTTTTCTTGGCTTTTTTTTCCTTTCTTAGTTAATTTTTCATACCTTTTGTTCTTGTCCCCTTCCTGGTTTTGTCTTTCTTTCCACTGTAGCTCCATTACCTTGAAAGGCCCTTGTCTCTGTAGCATCGCCTCTTTGAGGTCAGACCTTTCTTTCCACTGCTCAGTGTTTGTAACAGTTTAGAAATACTTAACTAATTTCTGCTATGATTCACACCTTATCCATCAATGCTTAAATCAGTGGAATTGTTTAGGGTACGAGAGGGGTTACACTGTCTACACTGTGCTGCAGGTATCACATCAGCCCAATGCGAGAAGATACCTGTTTTGTAGCTGAAGACCTTGGGACAAGAATTTCATTACTTCAGGCAGAGGCAGAGTCCAGTTGGAGCTGGGCTTGGCATGCAGCTCTCCCTCACTGAAGTATTAGTTTTTATTCCTTTAGACCAAGCCATGTCTTACACTCTCCTGGTCACAACAGATGTCACGTACAATCACAAGCGGCTCCTGGCAGCTTTAGCAGGGAGCATGTGGTGGCACTAACAGCCCTGGAAGTTTCAGAATTGGTTTCAAGCTGCCTCCAAGAAGCAAAGAAGATGTAGCCGTAAACTGCCCTTCCAGCCCTGTCTGGCTACGTGGAAGAAAACTAAAATGAATTTTCCAGAGATCACTTTGTCTATTAAGTACAGAACATTATGAGAAGACCTGTGAACATGCTCGGAGTGAATTTCAACATTTCTAGCAACTCCAAAGCAGGAGAGCAACTGCATCCCAAAGGTTGGCTCTAAAACAAGCAGTCTGGCTTGGGGAGGCTTTGGGACACCAACCTCCTCTTGTGTGTGCTCAGGTGAACCGGCACTAACACCACGGGCATCAGCCAGGTTTCCTACACTGCAACGGAGTGCAAAAGAATATATCTCAGTGCTTTGGAGACGTATCTCTGGGGAAGTATTGTCCCAGTTTTGCTTCTCTCGTCATTATGGGGCATGTGAGTGCAACTATTACAATGAGCAAGGTGATGACGTTTAAGAAATAAGATCCCCTTTGTACACTTTTCTAAAGGGTTTCTTTTGACCACAGGCTTTCTTCCTCCGGCTTGTGACAGCACTGGCAGCATGAGACTACTGGTATTAGATAAATATGTTAGTATGGTGCATTAATTTTAATGAGATGGTGAATTTAGGGCAGCATATGACTACCATAATTTGAATGAATTCAGAGGTCTGCACCTCTTTGTTGGAGCCCTGTCTGAGGCTGTCGCTGTGCCCATGTTAGTTAAGTGCATCTAGACTAAAGCCAGAGCTGTGCTGACTCACGTCCAGCTGTGTTGGCTCTTCCAGCGCTGGATCCTCGGCGCTTCTGCTCTTGGGGTAAGCATGAGGGGAGTGAATGCAGATCTCCCTGTACCTCTCAAAGCAGGCACAGTCTAACTGAGCCTTTGGTTGGCCTAAATGTCCTTTCAAACATACCTCTAGACTGGTCCACAAACCCTGTTCTCCTCCGAAGGGAAGCATCTGAGTACACTCCCTTTTGCATATGGAAACAGTGGGTGGTAAAAACCAAGTATTTCATAGCTGTAGATCCCTTAAATCTATATGATTCAAACAACATAAATTCAGCCCGTCCCATGAAGTAAACAGTTTCTGTGTAAGATGAAGCACAGCACAGAAATAAAATAAAAAAGAGCAGGGAGCACAAGCTGGCAATGAGAAAATACTAGTTAGCATGACGGACAACAGTGCGACTGCCAGCCAAACCAGCTGCCCGTCCTGGTTCTGCGGGCATCACTGCGGAGGGGAAGTTTTAGGAGGTTTTAGAAGACTTTGCAGACTTTTATACTGACATACACTTTGCTGAGGAGGAGAATTTTCAGAGGATTTTTGAAGACTTGTCAGACTTTTATACGGAAATCCACTTGTGCATGAAGGAGGCAGGAAAAAAATAAGCTATGCAAACCTGAGACAGAGCTGCACAAAACCTGCTTCCAAAGTTAAGAAAGGGGGGGAAGTAAACCCCAGGAGCAGTGGTAGAGCAGAGGGATTCAAGAATTTATCATAAAAAGAACGTTAAACAAGGGAAGAGCTGGTATTAAATCATCATTTGTCGTTTGCCTCTGTCATAAAGAAGGCAGCAGGATGCTTGCCCTGCCAGAGCTGTCCTGCAGGGATGCTGGGGACCGTTTTGTGCCCTACGGCATGACGGCAGAGGAGTGGGCAGGTGGCGGAGGGCTGCGTTTCTTCCCTCTCCTCCTCCTCTGTGCTCTCCACAGCAAGGGCTCAAGTGCCTCTAGACTCTGCTCCCACTTTGACTTTGTGTTTTTCACCCTACAAAGCCAGTATGACGGCCCCACCACCTGGGAAGGCTTTGGCAAGGTATTTTTCCACTGTTTGCAGCTCTACCTGCAACAGCAGTTGTCAGATGCTCTCTTGCCCCTTTTGTGATCCTGTGTGCTTCCCTGCAGAGTGGCGTGAAATACTGTCAAGCGGAATAGCGCTTTATACCCACTTTACCCAGATGTAGTGACTGTGCAGAAGTCACTAAAGTCCACAGAAGCAGAGAACAAGTACACAGTGTTCTGAAAAGTAATTAGTTACTGTATGCGAAATATCAGTGAAGCCTTTGAGGGAGAAATTGCTAAATGAATCAGTCTTGAAAAAGTGCACCCATTTAATCAAGTGGATTTAAAAATCAATCTGGTTCATCTACTGCAAATCTCTAATGTAGATTTCTGTTAATCCTTTTAACCCTTGTGTATATCAATTTTACTCGTGTCAGTAAGTTACTGATGGAGAGCAGGTATAGTAAAGGGCTTAGTACCTATGAATTAAGTGCTCCAGTGCCCGAATTCTAAGTGCTTGGAGTAAAGTGCAATCATACAGTAAAGCATACAGCCTCCCTGTATAGAGAACGGGAATAATTAAGTGCCTGAGAAGGGGTTGGGACCAGCCCTTGTGCAATAGGAATCTTCTCCAAGTTAGTGATGGGGGATGTTGAGCACAGGGGTATATCTGAACATTTGCACCTTTTTGGAGTTTTAATGCCTAGCCTGAAAAAAGGGGTTGTGAACCTGTGTCAAGAGCTCCAACCCATTTTTGGATGTCTGCAGACACACATAATTTTAGAAGCCTTGCCTTCTGTCTGGTTGTGCCTCCAACCTTCTGCATAACAGCTGAGCAGATGGAGCAGATGTCCAGGGCAGGGGAGCAAGCCCAGGCCATCAGCTTTCCTCGGCCTGGGAAACTGCCGCTGGTAACTGCCTGTTTCACTGGGGGAGGCACCTCCTGCCCCATCTGCAGATGTGGGGTACCAGGGAGCAAGGAGCATGGTCATCGCGGGTCTGTAGAGCAGACAGGTGAGAGTCTAGGGTGCTAGCTTAGGGGTGGGGTGTTTCCCCAGAGCAAGGAAATTCTTGTTCCATAGAAAAGTCACAGGATTTTAGCCAGTGAATGTAAAACAACATGCAACACATCAAGGTTTCAGGGAACAGGATGGCTTGGTGGTGTCTTGGAGACACCTGCCTCTCCCCTTGTACCGCACTAATGCCTCTGTGCCTTATCCTGGGCTCCCTTTAGAGGCAAGAGGCTAAGGATTCATTTTAACATGGCCCCAAGTTTATTTTGACTGAGGTCTGAGGCCTTGTCAGTGCAGATTTTTGGAGCTGCCCTTTCTTACATCTCCTCCATGTTCATGTTGTGTTTTAATATGTGAAGTAAAGCCCTGCTTCTGCTTCCAAGCAGCAAAGAGGGAGTGTGCAGAAGAGGAAACACAGGGCAGATTGCTGAAACACAGCTCAAGATTGCTGCTACCTGATCTCTTGTGCTTCACGTATGTGTCTGAAGCACAGTGTCTGGGAAAAAAGCAGGACTGAAGGGAAACAAGACAAGAACAAGGTCAACCTCATACTACACCAAGCAGATCAGCAGAATTTCTGGGTCAGAATGGATGGGGCGTCCAAGTGCTGAGCAGAGAGGTTTATAGGATAAACAAACGAGGCAGCACTTGGCCTTCAAGGAGAAAGTTTAACTCCTGATTATTGTAGGCATACGCTCTCTGACCTCAACAGAACAATCCTTATGCTGTTTTCATCAAGTTCATGGAGAATTTTTGCTTAGAGACTTGCTTGGAGAGTGCTGGGTTAGGCTGATGTCTAATTGAGTTACCTGAGCCTAATTCTGTTGTAATTGCCTGGGGGAAGCAGAAAGGGCTGGTTACCAATTAAGATTGTAATGTTATTAATTTAAGAGAGTTTGAAGGGTATATGTAGTCTAAGGAATCTATCTAATAGATAGGAAAACAAGTTAAATATCCTCCTGCCTCAAATTCTAGCTGTGTTCTCTGTCCAGGGAATTCAGTTTTCTATTTTTACATTTGAAAGGTCAGGTCTTTGCAGCCTGTGGGAAGGCTGGCATAGCCATGTCATGAGAAGCTGAAATCCAAGCTGCAGCTCTGCCTCCCCACAATGAGGGGCCGAGTGACGAATGAGGAGACACCCTCTTCTGCAGAAGAACAGCTGTAACTTGTGTTTCAGCCTGGTGTGACATCTGTGTTTAGGTCTTCCGAAATCTAGCTGCTGTCTTCTAGCACAAAGAGTAACAGAAGAAGAAAACAACCTACCAGAAAGGAACAGTAAGGACTGAAAGATTTCTGTTTGCTTCGTAGGTCTTTATTGAGCAGAGATTGCTCTTCTAGCAATCATACGAGAAGTATTACACAAAATGCTTGCTACGAGCCCCCATCCAGTTCATCTTTGTGAACTTCATCTCACAACTGACCTGAAGTACAGAGTACTACATAGTTACAAGGAGTACTACTAAAATCTGGCAACCCTTCTTTGGCAGATGAAGATTGTTAAGTGTTCAGGACTGAATAGTTGCTCTAGATACTTGTGATAATGCAAAAAAGTAATTAAATATTAAGCAAGCTCCTATTACTCCTTTTTTTTCTTCTAAACTTTTTAAATAAGAGAGAGGAAACGTGTTTTGAATGACTGCTAGAGCATGTAAACTGCTATCTCTTAAGTTATATAAAGTGCAGCCAAAAATTAATCCTGCAGTATGTTTTGGGTTTGTTTCTGCCAGCCCTGTAAACAGCTCCTGTTTGTTCAGTGCATTCACTTAGCTTAGTAAGTCTTTCGCTACCTGAGGTGGCTTTTCGGATGCTGAGGCTTGTTCCAGTAGGGTAGCAGCGCCTTTCTAAGGAGCAAAATGACAATTTATAATAGAAGCTGCAGAGTTCAATTTCCCAGAGTTTGACATAGGGCAGATCTGTCTCTGTGATCCAGAGGGACTCTGCTTGTATGACCTGGAGGGCAGACCATAGTCTACCCGTCTTCAAGAACGAGGCAGTGGTATCAAAGCAGAGCTCTGTGTCCTTAATGGGCTCTTTGAAGCCACAACAGCAGAGAAGGTGAAGTACTGCAGCTCCCTCCCTCCCTCTGAAGAAAAGCCAGCACAGCACGGCTCTCTAGAAGTTACCTGTATAAAGGTAGAGAAACTAAATATGATTTTATGGAATATGCTGCTCTTGGGGAGTTCCTGTTTCTGTTGAGTTTCCTTATTTGTCACTGAGGCTTTAATTGTAAAGCTGCCCTCTGCTTTTGATAACGCTTCCCTGGTCTGCAAGTGGAGAAACCTTGTGCCGCCCTCTCTACCGCTGCAGTCCCCGTGTAGTAACTTGTACAAACAGAAAGTGATACCTCCATTGGTACCTCCATGACGTTCATGTAAATTAATACACAATGTGGAAAAAAAAAAAAAAAAAAAATTGACTCTACAGTGAATAAAGATTTTAGCTACCCTGTCTGTTAAGAAGCTCATTTAGCCTGTTTTCATACTGTTCTGGTGGCTGCATTCTGCAAGGATAGCAAGTAAGAGAGCTAGTAGGAGTGATTGCCAAAATGGAGATTAACTGAATATTGCAAAACATTGGTGAAACATAGTCCTGAACTCTTGTCTTCACATGGGCAAATTTATTGTCTGATTTACATCAGTGCAATCAAGTTTTTTTTAAAAAAACCCCAACAGAAGCAACATGACTAATCTATTGAAACAGTTCATTTTTAATACTGACTACTGGCAGCAAACTACTTACTAATGAGGTTCAGGATATGAATTATTGTTGAAATGAATCCTTGAATAGTTTTGTATAATGTGTTGAATAGTTTTGTATAATGTGTTGAAGAAAATTACAATCTGTTTGCCACATATTTCAAAGCAGAAAGAGATTAAATTAATTTCACATGTTATATTCTTTCTGAAAAAGCCCCTGGCCCTAATAAGCATTTCCTACTGGCCTTTTTTTTTTTTTTTTTTGCTGATAAGGGAAGACCTACCTAAAATAGAAATGGAATAAGCAACTGCAGTGAATATTCTACTAAGTACTGCAATCATAGTATGGCTTATTTCCCTTGAGAAACAGGTACTAAAACATTAATGTTAAGGACTTCTGTTCTTTGGTGTAGGTCTGCTCTAATGTATAGTCAAAGATAAATCAGCCACTGATAATCCTGTCACTATTTTTTGTGGTTTTTCAGTATCACTCTTACTCATTTATAGTAATTTATTACCTAGTAGTTAAATTATTAGAACTTATTTTCAGAACTATGAAGGAAAAAAAGACTATTCAGTTTTCTCTCTGGTCATGTTTCAACCTGGTACAACTTCCTGATTTAACAGAAAAATACCTTGCAAGTTCAAAAGAACCCTTCGAGTTATATTTATGCCTGCAGACTTTATGCTGGATGAGATAATGTTTGCCTGTGCTATGGTGGTGCAAGTTATATGAAGGTCTGGAGAATAGCTCCTAGCTTGACTTGCAACCAGAGTTGTAAAGTTATCCTTCCAGTTAACAGCCGAGGCACCAAAGTGCTTTTGGGAATTCCAGTAGCTGCCTGCTGGCATCACCAAGCACTCAGTTTACTTTGAATATTGTGAAATGTAAATGCCAACAAAACATATCATATTACTGTGCTTTTTGTAGCTTTGTACAGGAGGAGTCTGATGAACTGGGATACTGTATTTCAGACTGGAGCTGCTGATGTTAGTAGTGATGGAGCACATGCATACCTTAATGAAACACCTAAACGCTCTGATGGTGAGAGCTGTGGCAGGTAAGTGCCTCGGAGTCAGTTGCTTCATAGACGTCGCCTTCATTTAAGTGTCCGTGTTTCTTGCACATAGGTGAGTTGCCTCGGAAAAGCCAGCGTATGTGAGTGTGGACATGCCTAAATCTTCCAGTTAAAAATTCACAAATTTTGCTTTCATCTTTGGCTTGGAGGAATTAGTATCAGTTATTTCTCTTATGGCAAGAGTTCCTGTATCTCCAAGCTATGTGGCAGGGGAAAAGGAAGCTTTGGTCTGCTCGGGCAGCATGAGCCTGCCTCAGTCACGACTTTGGCTTCTTCCTTGTCTTCATTTATCATTGCTTAAGGAGCTGTAGGTGCCAGCTGTGCCACCCTGGCAGGGGTGTGCTCCAGGCAGGGGCTGCAGCATGGCCGCTTTGTCCCCAGCACCCTGGCAGCTCGGCTGCTTCCTCCCTCCTGCAGCTCAGGGCGATGCCCAGCGATGGGCAGAGGTGACCAGGCTCTGGCAGGACTCCACTAGCTCTTGCTGGTGGGAGCGGGCCCCGTGCAAATGCTCCTTGTTGAAGACCCCAGTGTGGCAGCTGTCAAAGAGGAGGTGAAAGGAGATTGCCAGAGCTAAAGGTTAAGAGAAGGTGAAGAAACCTAACATCCCCAAGCCCGGAGCGGGGATGGAGCATGGGGAAGTACGGCGGGATGTGCACGCACATACTTGGGCAGGAGAGCTGCTGGCACAAACCCTGTAAGGTCTATTGGCTGATGTGTTGTTTTGGGTCATTTCATGCATTTTATTTGGCATTAGAAATCCTTAAGCCAGCTTGATCAGTAAACTGCAGCCTGACTTTGCCCACCTGTAGAGCACCTGGGCACCAACTGGAGGGCCATTAACAGAGCAAGAAACCCAGCTCATGACCCAGCATCTAAAAAGGGGGTGCTATGTTATCAGTCTTCCTGTGGATTCAGTACCCTAGAGCCCTAGCTTTCCTCTGTTTAACAAAAACCAGCTGGTTTTATGCAGAAACCTATTCAATTGCTAATACATTTTCTGTCCTTTGCTATTGAAGACTGAATATGAAGTAACCCCGCTCTAATTGTTTGGTAATGTTATGCTTTTTTTTTTTCTTTCAATACTTCTAATTGTGCACTGAAAACAAAACCTACTTGTAATTTTCTCCGGCTTTTGTAATTTGTTATTGGCTCTTATAGATTATGCAGTAAACTCAATTGCTTTTTGTCTTAATTGGGTCTTGTCTGCATTCTGCCCTGGCCAATTTTCAGCCTATCATCACCTAAATTGCTTTGTGCCCTAATAAGATTGACTAGTTGATACAAGGTAGTATAACATTTAGTTTACACCTCATATTCCCCTCAGCTTGTGTAGAAAAAATAATTTTAGAATTAACATATTTTGCAGTTGATTCTAGCAGCCACTGGTTTTCCAGAATATCTTGCTCGCTAAAAATAACAGGGAGAAGACTGTTCAGTCAGACTCTTCCTTCAAACATTTACGTTTTTTAGCCATCACCCATCTCATAGTAAACTTTTCTGAAATCAGCTTTTGGAATTTTAATACTTTTTTTTGTTGGCATAGAAATCAGAGGTTGCAGATGTTTAATGGTTCTGTTTACACAGCAGTTAATAAACAAGTGTTCAAATACATCTTCAGCTCAGGCCTCTCCCACTCCTGGGTCTGTGTTGCTGTTTTTAATGCACTTAAGTAACCTCATATATTTTATTGAAATTAAATGTTATATCGTGGGTAATAGGCACTTTGGATAGTCCTTTTCAATGATGATAAATCTGCTGATCCTTGTTCTGAAAAGGACATAACCTCGTTTCTGACTTCTCACAGTTCATAAGACACGATAATGTGAAACTCGAAAGGGATACATCAAAGTTTTGGTATATGAATATTGATGGTTCCATTTAACTTCCATAAAAATTATCCAGAGATAATTTGTGTGTGTGACACATAAGATATGGTATTAGATATTAAAATTATTGTTTATTTGCTCTCAGATAGTCATCCCAAAAATCTTGTCAAGTTTTTTTTTTGTAAATGAAGTAAAGCTATAAGTTTACATCACAAATGAAAGTTAAAAATAATATATATTATTTATGGGAACAGCGGGAGTGTGAGGTGGTTTACACCTTGTTGGCTCTGGAGAGGTGGCTTAGCTGTTTTGCTTGGCTACCTCCAGCCCAGTTGAGTTATCTCCATCAGCACAATGAGCATAAGGGGCCAGTTTTAGATAGGCATTAGGTTTCAGGGCACTCTGACACCAGCCAGCTGAAGTACAGAACAGATTAAGCCATGCTGATACCACCTTGACAAGGGGAAAAACCTGCTGCCCAGACCCCATCCCGTTCTTCTGTGCGTGAAGAGCCCTGTGCAGCAGCGTCTCCCTGTCCTCCGCATCCAGCTGTGCTGCACAAAGCAGCACCTGGCTCTTCACAGTCAGCGCGCTGCAGATGTGTAAGGCACACGGGGGTTTTGGGGACCATACTGAAATTTTCTGTTTTTTCCTGCTTAGCAGCAGTTCTGCTCTAGCGGGGAAGATAATCAATGTCGCATGTGATTTCTACCTCCTGACAGACCCTGTTAGCTTGGGACCGAGCTGAGCCTTCACTGGGTCTTTCAGTTCAATAGAAATCTGCATGTGAAATCTGCCTCTTCTGCCAGCCATGATTACATGGTAATGATCAGATGTCTTTCCTTACGTTACCTTCCCTTGCGTACTTGTAGGTGTCAGGTTCTCCCTTCTCACTTTTGTTTCACCTATTAAACTATCAGAAAAGCTAGTGCTTTCTTACAGTAATGAAGCTGCATTTGGGGTTTTGTGTGAACGTTGTTTTTGTGGTTTTGTTTTTTGTTGTGGTTTTTTTTTTAACTGTTAAAAATTCCAACATGTATCTTTTGATTTCCATTGCAGTATCTTTTACTACAAATTAATAGGTGGTTGCATGGCTGCGTTCTTCCACAACCTTGTTAGGAAACATGAAAAAATGAAAATTTTACAGTAATTACTTGTTCATGAAAACTAAGCTCTAATAGAAGAGTAAAGAAATATATATATAATTTACTTAGAAGTATTATCAGCACTGTATATTCATAACTAAGAATATATGCATCTTTAAATTGGTGCACACAATGTACTCGAGTACATTTTTTTCCTGTTTATATATCCCTACAGTCACAAAATGAAAAGCAGAAAGTGTGATTATTAATGACCTGTAAGCAAGTAAAAAGGTTATATTTGTATGGCCCAGAAACAGGATTAAAAAGGAGACCTAATTTTATAGTGCTGATAAAGAAGAAACTCATATCCATTTTTCTTTGGCAGCGCACCATCTCTATGTAGATTCATTATGAAGGTATTAAAACAACACTGTGTTATCAAACAACCTTAAAACTAAGGATATATCTAGGCTTTATTATTACTACCAGCCACTTTAATGGAATATAAATATCATATAGGATGTCATCACTGTACACAGTGTAACACAGCAGGGTGTTACATCTGTATATTTTATAGGAATTTTCATATGCAAGCTTAAATTAAAATAGCTTGTCTTTCTATAATTAGTATGTCAAAATATGTGAGAAACTGAAATGCAACTGTAAGAGTAGAACTTCAAATATTATTTTACATTTCTGTCACTGTTCTGGGAAAAAATATTTCATGTAAAAGTTGCTTTCCAGTTCCCCGGCCACCCATTTTCCATTTTTCATTCTAGGCCTGTGAGGAACAGCTATTTTTGAATTTATTTCTTGCGTTATTGTGGATTTTGTGCAAATATGGATTCTTCTTCCACACTATAGGAAATTTGCACTAGTGTAGTATGGAGAATTTTGAAGAGTGTAAGTTTTTTCTGCTGGTGTATTCCTCACCCTTTTATGCAAGTACTAGGCAAATACATTATAATTTTAATGCCCTGAACTGGCAGAAGCATTGATTAGATGATGAGAAGCAATAGGCCATATTTCTCCTCCCACTTCAAACTAATTATAAAACTTCATGTTATAACATACTGAAAATGTGGTCCTCCCTTTGAGGGAGGAGAGATTAGATGTGGTGTGGAATAGGTTGTTACGTGACCTCGACGTTACAAGAAGCTTTGGGATCCTTGGGGAAAAGGTGGTTTTACCCCAGTCTGCATTGGAGCTGTGGAGGGGATTTTTCCTAGCCTGTATTTCTAAATTCCCTTTTCAGACAGTTGCATTAAGGAGTTAAAGCTGGTGTCGTTATGCAGAACCTTCCTGTTGAGAGTGAGATATGTAATGGCAACACATCAGAAGATGAAGCTATTTGAATAGCCTACGTTTCAGCTATTTCTCACCATTCAGAGTTTGCAGAGAAGCCAGTTGCTTTGACCAGACCCGTATTTCTGCTCAGCACGTTGGAAAGGTCTCCCCCGGACTGAGGCTTCTCCTGTTTCTATTTCCAGCTTTAGCTCGTGCAGTTATAACGCCTTGTTTCATACCTCAGACATGAAACAGGGCGGGATGTAACTATTTGGTATTTTAATCCCAGATTTGGCTGCACTGAGCTTAGAGGAGCCGTCCGGATCCATCGAGTGAGTCGAGGCAGGCGTGTAGCTTGCTCTGCCCCTGCCCTCTCGGCGCCTGTGCACCTGCTTGCACGGTCTTCGGGTTTTGAGGGCTCCTATTGATTTGCAGCTTTTGCAAGTGCGTGTGTCTCTTCTGTTACTTTGCTTGTCCAGTTTCCCTTGGCTACTGTTGGCCCCGTGGTCTTTAAGGAAGACTATTTCTAGGCTGTTTACTTAATTGTTGATCATTAATGGTAAGATAATTTCCTTCTAACAGGGATATCAACTGATAAGTTTGTTTGACTAATTATTATCTCTTTCTCAATGTTCTCTACTTTTCAAGTGTGAAACTAGGTATTTTGTGTATCGTTTTATTGACAAAATCACCTTTTTTTAAAAAAACACCCAGAAAGCAGAAATCATTAGTGTGAGTAAAGCAACACCTGTTGGTGGTTTACTGTGGGATTTATCATTACAAATAAGTAGAACGCTTACTCCTCTGACCCCTCTTAGCAAATTTCAGCTCTGTCACCCATATTTCTTGAGTGTATAATACTTGCTTGGTACAAAATCAGCGTGGCTTTACTACTGAAGCAATGAAAAAAATCTGCCCTATTTAATAGCTGTTCTGTGGATATTAATTTTTCTGTACACTGAATGAAGGGGCACTCCCTTGCTGCTTATTCACATCATTCTTTATTTCTGATTGAATTGCTTCTGTCCACTGAGCCTCATAAAGGATTGAACAAAATTTGAATATCAATTGCATCTAAAATTTATATAAAGTATTTGAATAAAAGCAAAAAAAAATAATACGTAGAAATAAATACTGCAGGAGCTACAAGATTTCCGGAGGGAATTTTTGTAAAGGATCTATTTTTCTATTGAAGATTACAGTACAGTTTTAGCTAATTATCCTCAGACATCTTCTTTATTATCTCCTCTGTTTAATGACAGCAAGTGCGGTTGTGTGTGATGGTGTTAATTCTCCCTTTACTCCTGTGAATCTCAAGCCCACAGACTTTCTTTGGCTTTCATCCATTTTTTTTGTATTCTGGAACTTCTTCAGTGCAGGTTCTCAAATGAAAGGTTCTGCTTTGGCCCCTGAGGACTGCAACACAATATTGGAGGTGGAGGCAGGGGAGGCCTGACAGATCCTGTTCTTTGATCTGCTGGAACTTCTATTGACTTCTCATCCTTCCCCTGCCTGACAAACTGCTGGGGGTAGAGAGGAACCACTGAACAGAGGTATGAAAGCAGGGATTTAGAGTGCTCTAAATTCAAATGTGCAGAAGTACAGGGATACACCCTTTATTAAAGGTAACGATTGTACTAAATAAAAAAAAAAAAGAACTTTCAGCAAAATAAAAGGAAAGGCTAAATAATTGATCAAGGGGTGTGCTCAGCCTACGTTGCTGCAAACAGCAGAGGTCTTTGAAAGCAGCGACAGGACTGCTTGCTTGTCTTGCTTGAGGTCTTGTGCTCGTACACCTTGTTGTAGCACGTAAACGCCAATAAAATTGTTTTGTTCAATTTATTTTTTTACACTGTTACGTCTTGCTTTGCAAATAAATTAAACAGAAAATAGCTGGGATTTTAAGAAGTGCACATCTCTCTGCAAGCAACTAGAGCAGAAAATCTTTGTAGTAATTGACCTGCTGAGACTAATTCAAATATTCAGTGGCTCTAATGTCTTCTGCCTTACTTCACCAAAACCTGAATACAACAGTCTTCAAGAGTAACTACAGGAACTGCTCATTTTCCCAGGCCATTTTTTTGGGGTAAGGTAGGGAGGCAGCAAGGAGAGAGGCAGGAAAGATGCTGTACTTGAGCAGAGTTCAGTCTGAGAACCATTTTCAAGCTTGTTTTCATTACAAAGCTCTGGGGCAAATCTGTTTTGTGTTTGAGAGCTGCTGTTACATTTGTTTCACCTTTGGAAGAGGAAAACCATGCTGGAGCACTTTATCTGGGATGGCATGCTGCTGGCAGCTGCTGTACATTGCTTCTGTACCTGCTTTTATGACTTTTTGCAAATCCTGAATAGAACAATTTTTTAAACCGTTTCTTCAGGCCTAAGCCCAGTTCTATTTTTCTCTGTGGCCAGCTTTTCTCTCTAAGGAAATTACAATTGAAACACATTTATTGTAATCTCCACTGGCACAGTCGATGGTTAAAATGTTCACTGAGTGTTCATTTGCCAGAGCCTGTTTTTAGGAGGTTACCACCTCCAAAAGCATGTGTGAAGCACAGGACAAGTGCAGCTGATGGGACCTGCTCTAGCTCTTGTCACGGGCCTCGTTACCCCGAGTTCGGTGAGCGCTGGACCTCTCCCTGGGCATGATCCCCTGTCCTGCCTATCCCCGGGCGCTGCTGCTAGCCAAACCAAGCATACCCCTGAGGCGATGTGTGTGGGGTGGTTCGGTATGTCTCACAGTTGTCCGGCCCCACAGCGCTGGTGCCCCAGGCACCAAAACTGTCCCTGTTGCAGCCATGGTGCGCACGGGGCCCGGGGGTGTGCTGGCCCCCTCACCTGGCGCAGGAGCCCCAGCCCTGGCTCCGTGCCACCTCTGCTCCCGCCCGGCATGACTTCTGTGGGGTTTCTGCTCCCGCCCGAGCCCCTGCTCCCCTCCAGTCCTGTCAGCAGCCATCTCTGGCTTCATTCTTTGGTCTAAGACCCCCGAGTCATTCTCTCTTAGGTCTTATCAGATGCTGGAAGCACAGGCTGTGGCTGGAAGTTTGACTCGGACCTTCTCAACATCATGCCCACACCAGTACATCTTTCAGTGCCACCTCAAGACACACGTCTGCACGGTCTAGGCTCTGGGCACCGATTTCAAAGGGCCAGGCAGCACAGCTGCTGCTAGGGTTGCCAGCTGTCAGAGAAAAGGTAAGATTTCCTCTACTACATGTTTGAATCCCATGCGCTGCATGAAAAACATATGGGACATGGCTTTCCCTGTGCTTTTGCAGTTGCAAGGTGTCTGGAAAAGGAGCTTTTGTACACCTGGGGCTGGGTGAGCCTATACTGCCCATACAAATCAGTTTCATGTGCCCATGGTTGACCTGTGTGCCGTCCGTAGTGACTTTTCCAACTTTTTATGATAAAGCACACATCCGATAGGGACTGTCCCAGACTGAATAATATCGTGTGTCCCAAGATAGCGGCTCCCAATTTGCTATATATTCACTGCTCCGACAGATTGCAGACAGCCAACCTTTGGTTGCCTAACTTGAAGTCATTCACCACAAGCTTTTTGCGTTTTTAAGAGACACAAATTCCAATTTGTGCCCAGGGCAAATCTGGACGTTTGGAGGAACTTGGTCCTGACAAGTCCTGGGTGAGATTTTCCAAATTATTCCTACTTGATGACACATGATATAAAGTGAGTATTTTCATCAGATGAGGGGACCATGAGGTGAATGGAAGAAGGGACAGAGGTGATGTGGAAGGGACAGGAGATGTGGAAAAGCCAGTTCATTTTGCACTGACTCAACTGTATTTGTAGTCAATTTCTCTTTACTATATGTAATTTTATTCTCTTTGTTTCTGTATTTTCATCCCAGTTTCATATGATGCTTTGTATTTACCTCAGCTCCCCTTGACCAGCTTTTGATCTGTTGGACCAGCATTAGACACACTTGGCAATGCAATCAGTTTAATGATGTTTAAGGATGTTGGGTTCCTACGAGGGGCCAGCACACAGCACGTGTTGCTCACAAAGCCTTGTCCTCCCTGGGATGAGCAGAGCAGTTCTCCTCAGCTCACGTGGACGGGCAGGAACAGAAGGTCCTCAGTCTGTTGGTACCCGTTCCCACCCCCAGCCCCCCTCACCATATCAAAGTGCAACAAGCGAGAGATTTAAGAAGTAACAGAAAGAAGGTGAGGCTAGCGCAATTCAATTGTGAGACAAAAAAAAATAATCAGACAGCCATTCATTCTGCTGCTCATAAATGGTTTCTTTCCATTTTCCCCTACAAAAAAAAAATCTCACTTCATTTTTTATTTTCTTCCCCGGCTCCACGTGAAATCCACAGACACAGTAATTGTTCCTCGTTTCCTCCTGTCAAACAGAAGGTGACATACCAAACAATTAAGGTTTTTTGTTCATAATAAGCTACTATGTCTAAAAGAAGAGAAAAAGACTCAATTTTAAAATAGTCTGGAGAGTGAGAGGACAGTCTGCTGTCTCGTAGAAACCGGGTCTTAATTTGTAGTAAAGTAGAAACCTTTTCTTCTTGAGGACTATGCAACAAATTTTACCACTCACCGCTTTTGATTTTCAGCATTAACGCTTGCTGGGGGAGCTAATCTACTTTCCATTGTCCCAACCGGAGATGATTAGTGGCATATCATTAGCTAAGACATTTTTTTGCTATTAGAAATCCTGTCCTCAATGAATACAACCCTTTCTCAATGCATCCAGTCTCAGTAGCTCCCCGGTTCAGACTGCCAGCGCCGCGTGTCACTCCAAAACCAATTACGAAGCTGTCACTGGGAGACGGGCTGTGAAACAAAACCACACATGTACTGGTAATTCTCTGCACCTCAGTAGACTTTGTAGGGCTGGCTGCTTCAAAAACACCCCACACATAACCTGAAAGGCCAATTTGACTTATTGTTCACTTACTTGAAGTCTTAAACAGCTAAACACAGTTGTAACAGTTTAAATGAAGCAATAATGTATGATATATAGGAAATAATATTCCAGTGAACAGATTAGTCCAAAATATGTTTTTCAGCTCGGTTATGAACATTTGGAGACGTCTTCCTCTCAATTTGAGCATGAAAAGGGGAAAAATTACTAAACTTTAAGTAACCTTGTATGAATGGCAGATGAGATGCAAGTGAAACGTGTTGCAATAAATAAATATACAGTTTGGGTTCTATAATTTTCCATTGCATTAATTTGTCGGAATATATTTAGATCAGTAATTTAGACTGGAAATTAAGGCTGTTTATGGCAACTGCTGTGTGTTGATGGAAATATCGTTTGATGTGCTATATTTTAAAAGCATGTCATTGACTTTTTAAAACTGCTTCAAAGTTAAATGCACAAAATTACTTTAACAAAATAATGTTTTACCATACAATTAAAACATAAAAGAAAAGTTAAAGGTCTTGCATATTTTATGCATAAGATTTAATTTTTCTAAGAGCAATTTAAGTGACCTGGAATTACTTTTATGGAAAGACACTCTCTGATGTAGTCAGAATATCTAATCCAAATCTTGCTTTCTCACCATTCTCTCTTTAGTTTTTAATTCTGCATTTATTAATATATGCATTAACTTAATGTTTGGAATTTTAATTTTTCAGAGCCTAATTGAACCATCCTGTGGTTACAGAATAAAAGCAGAGGTCTCAGCAAACTCTGTGGGAGCCCTGAATTAATATCCCTTTCCTAGGAGAACATACTGAAATTACAGATTTTCCTTTGTAGCACCCATGGACCGCTGCTGAAAGAAAGCATCCTTTGCCCATGCACCTGCATCTGGGTGACCTTCATTCTCCCAACTGGCTGCCCATTTCATCATGAGTGATCCCAAAACCTTCACAAAATCTTTACTTCTTGGAGGGGCCAGTGTTAGTTCCAGTTTTATCCACATCAAGGATGGATAGCACATAAATGAGTCAAGCTTTGCCAATGTCCTGGGTGTCCAGAGCAATCAGTGGAAAGAAATTACCACTTCCTACCAGGATATCTTACCTCAAGAACTGTTGCTCAGCCTCAGGAGAAGACAGATATGTTTTGCCTGCTCCTAGAGATGTGTAGTAGTGAGGAGGGAGTGGGGAGGCAGGTAGCAGGGATACTTGTTCATGCAGTTCTTGGTGCTGGAAGCCAACAGGCTCCAAACGTTGCCTGTGTTGGCAAAGGGATGATTCTGGCAGGGAGGCTAGGATTGTCTTCAAAGAGAAGAGCAAGAGGGTGGGTATTTGACGGTAGAGAAGGAAACTTAGCACAGGTAGTGGGGGAAGGAAGCCAATAATAGGAATAATAAAATACTCAGAATGAAACTTGAATGCTGTTTTTAAAGTAACAAGTAAGGCTTTGGCATGCTTAAAAATTTAATTTCACTGGGAGAGAAGAGTAGGATGGAGAAAGTAAATTTTCATTAAATACAGAGAGAGCTCTCATGCTGTATTTTCAATTGTTGACTCTGAAGGGGTGCTCAGAAGAAAATGAAAACCTGAATAACTATGTGAATGCTTCCTGAATCCACATCTCCTCTTTCTAATTGACAATCATGCATGGCAAAGCCCCTGGCTGCCAGGCAACACTTGGAGAAGTAGCTACTGATTCTGTGTGTCCCTGCTCTTGATTGCCTCTTCTGATACGCCTTACACTGTGCAATAAAAATAAATACAGAAATAGGCAGGACTGCTAACTGGCTTGTAGAACCACAAGCTGCAATTGCATGACCGTTGCACTGTTTGTAAGGACACTATTTGTAATTGTTATCCATTACAATGAGCACTACAGTATTTATGAAGAGGAAAATGCAGAGATCGCTGTAGGCAATTAACAAATATGCCACTTACAATATTTCCATCCAATTCAAGTTTAACAGAGACGTTATTCTTCATCCTAAAGATTTGCTCAATTTTTTTTACAGTGAGAAGTCATCTGTATGTTTTCCCCCTCTTTTTACACTTAAAGACACTTAAAAATTACTTGAACCTGTTTAAAATGCGGTTTGATTATAATAATATGGAAAACTTACATCAGTGCTTTGAAACCCCTTAGGAATGAAACATGGCTTTCTAACAGATTAAGCTGTCAGATTCTGTCCCCTACACTTGAAAGCAGCCATATTATACAATTCCTTCCATAAGACGCATTGTAAAAGCATTTGGGGCTCTCTTAAGCCATAATATTCCAGTTGAAAGGTTGTTCCAAAAGTTCAGTTTTGTTTAGATCTTCCTTCTCATCCTTAGATCTGTGTTTAGATCTTCCTCCTAATTTCTAGGATGTGAGCAGTTAATACTTGTTTTTGTGTCAGTTTGTTTTGTGACTTGGTAGTTCTTTTTCCTTCCTGTTGTTTATCACTGAGTCACATCCTCTCTAAGCCTTTGGTCTAATTACCAAACCAATTTTTTCTGGTATGATAAGCTGGACTTCCCTTGTCATCCAAGCAGTTTCCTCTGCATCCACCTGGTTTAAAAGCGGTGGTGCTGAGGAGCCAGTGCCCATACATTTAGGAGGTTTCCATTTTGGACTTCATCTAGTCTCTTTCTATGAACTGAATGCCCATTAGCAGGCGATGCACTTTAAATGTGCCTCTGGAGTCTATCTTCCAGTTTAGTTTCTGCTGAATGAATCTGATGCATGTGCTCTGTGACCGCTCTGGTGTGAACCAAGGTGTCGTCAGCGGTGATTCACTGAAAAAGCACCCTCCCGGTCCAGACTGAAATGCTGCTGTAGATAATCCCCGATAACACCACAGGACTTCCTTGAGGAACTGGGATTTATTCCAGTGTCCTTTTCCAGAAGTCTTTCTTTTCATTCCGTATACTGAGGGCCACGCATGATAATTGCTTGTCACCCTCCACTGCTATCCATTAGAATGAGCACAATGGGTTTTTATGGAGAGGAAAACGCAGAGATCACTGTAGGCGATTAACAAATATGCCACTTCTTACTACCCCAAATGTCTTGATATTATTTTTTTCTCATAGGATAAGTCAATTAAAAGAAAATCAATTTTTAATAAGAAATAATTTTAAAATGCAAGTACTAAAAGGAGTGATCATTTATACACTTCAGATGAATGTGCTTCTGAGTTTTTGTTTTAACAGTTTCTTTCTATTTTTGTGGGTATTCCAAAATGGCATGATTTTACTAGGTTCTAAATGTGTTGAAAGGCACATTAACCAAGAGAGGGGAAAAAAAGGAGCTATATATAGTTTTACTGTCCCTTTAGGGAACCATTGCTTGAGCTTCATTAATATGCATTTTAGCACAATCTAATTTACTCATATGGCTGGCCCCAGGTGTTTGGAAAGGCAACCAGAGGAAAATCAGATCATACTAAAATTAGAGACAAGAAATATTGAATGCCTTCCCTTTTAGGTCCTTGAAAGGCACATATTAATTATAACTGGATGAATTTATGAAAACTAATACTATGAACAGCTCCAATAGTAATTATTTTTGAAAAATGATCTCTACCAATAAGTGTATTCTGATCAAAGTGCACAGAAAATGTTCTGTTAAAGAAAATATGTGTATACTGCCCCCTCAAAACATTAAATTTTTAGTGCAGTGCCCCCATTACACGCTTCTGATGTATATTTATTCACCGAAAACCACAATGCAAAGCCTCATTTCATGTGTACTGTTTCTTGAATGGCTTCAAAAGGGGAAGAGCATTAGATTTTGATGTATTTGCCTCGTCCTTCTAAGGAGAGTGCATCTCTGCCAGGTTACAAAAAGCCAAGGCCAGTAACACTGGGGACGGAAAAGTGAGAAGGTGTGGGGAAAAAAGGTTAAAAAACTGTCTCCGTATGGTCCGATTAAGCGCTCTATGCTTTCACGAAGTCAATAGGAGGCTTTGGCAAGCAAGTGTTCACAGCTGGTCTCTGAACTGCTAACGGGATGTAGCGGTGCAATAAAGGGGCTTTATATATTAATTTCCTAAGTGTCGTCTTGATTTGCAGCAGGAAGCGTAAGCAAAACAATGTCAAACACATTAGCCCTGAAGGTGCCTTTGGAGCAGCGCTCAGCAGTCTGCCCTTGCCTGGGTGCTCTGAACTCTTCAACCGGGGAGGTGCTTGCCTGGGGAAGAGACTATTTCAGAATATATCTTTAGGGCTGAAACAGCCCGAATTACAGTGATAGCAGGCTACTGAGGGGTGCATATATTACTGAAACACTTAGTCATCTCTAGTGAGATTCTAATCTGAAATATCTGACCTTCCTATGATTCAAAAATAGCGAAATGCTGGCAGAGAGGACAATAACCACACAAGTAGTAGCACAGGGCCCCGTATGACCTGTGCTTGGAGAAGCAGTGCCGACTAACACAGCTGCTCCACTTGGCCCTTCCCACCCAGGAGAGGGTCTACAAGGCTTCGGAGGAGCTCAGCTCTCTCCAGGCTTCACGTATCTCCCCACAGGGTGCTCTGAAGAGTTTTAATCCTCTTGCTAGAAATTTGGTAAGAGATCCTGTTATTTCAGCTTGGAGCCAAGTTTGCTTATTTGTAAAGAAGTGAAGTTAGTTCTGTTTCAGACAGGGTGTGATTTCAGGAGAAACCACGCTGAAGCGTACTCACATGCAAATCATCGGATGTTTGCCAGATATACTGTTCATTACATCTCAGTGAAGCACTACGGACAAACATTACTTTGATGTGATAAGCGGGGTGACATTAAAGGTGAATACTAGAGTGCGCTATTAAGATGGAGTTTAAAACGTACTTACGGGAAGGAATAGAGTCTCCACAGAGGGTGCTATTTAAGAATAGTCCATCTAAAGAACATTCTCCTAAAGCAAAACATCAAAGAGAGGATAGGAAATGTGTTTTAGGCCGCAATTCTGGAAAGAAATCAAAGACATATGAATTTCATTAAATCACCAAGGAGTTTCAGAAGAAGTAGATTCAAAATGTACATGAAAAATATTGCAGTAAGTGAAAAGGGAAAATAAAATATCCAGTGACTGGAGAAAAATAGAGAAAACAAGACGATGAAAAAAGGATAATTCAGAAGTACCTTAGGGAAAGAAGTTACACTGGTAGATGGAAAAACATACATATGGGAAGCAGATTTTGCTCCTATCTGACCACAAAAACAAGCAAAGACTATTCCTAGAACCAACCTGTACATAAATACGATCCTTCAACCTTGACAAACTAATTATAGGACGTTTTATTTTAAAAAAAAAGATGGTTGAAGCCTTCTCCTCTCTGTACTCATTGTTTCTCCTAGACTGAGCCAATGAGCAAGTTTACAGGTATGAAAACATTGCCTTTAATCGTTTAACTACCTGTTAGCAAAAGTACATTCTTTTGCAATATGTCAATAAATGACCCTCCTCTGAGTGTCTCAGTAACATTGCTACATTAGTAGGAATGACCACGGACCTTAACGAGAAGAAGTTTTGCTCTGCCCTGGCACTCCGGCATCCACCCACACGCGACTGCAACCCATGGCTGTGTGCGCAGGACGAGCCGTGGCTTGTGGAGTTAAAAACCCAGCAGTGAAGAGGACCCAGGGAGGGAAGCTGGCATCCTGGTGCCAGCCTGCAGCGTGCCTGGGGACCAGGCTCTTGGCAAAAGGGACTGAACAAAGCAAGAGCCTTGATAAGTACCCTCGTACCCCCTGCCTGCAAACCCACAGTGAGACCCTTCCCCTTGGCCAGCTGCTGTCGCGCTTCTGTGGCCGGGCTGCAGCTTGCGGCTGAGGGAGCAGCAAGGAAGGGGAAGGAGAAGGGGTGTGGGGGTGAGGAGAGATGGGCTTGTGGCTAAAAAAAGCGGCTGGGGTGTAACACGACAAGGTTAGTGCTTTAGTCCCAGGGAGAAATAAGCATTTTTCAACATACAGGCTTCCAGCACACAGTAAGTAGAACAGCTGCAGTGTAACACCGTCTCCGTTTTATTTCCTGCTCAGTTCATCCCTTTCTCATTCACATTACTTTCTTTCACAGGTTTGAACACTTACTTGTCTGTTCTTGGAGCCAGTACTTTGTTTCACGTCAGTTGAAAGCAAGAAGTATTTTGTACTGCACGTCCTCTAGCTAACGCTGCTGCAAGAGACCTTGGAGGTGGCAAGCGGGACCTCTCGCAGGGAGAGGAGCCAGGCTCTTCTTCTTCCTGGCTGCACTGTTTGCTTGGATGCTGCGGGGCTTCTTTAGTGCCTCTTTGTTCAACACTGTCAGTTAAAATGCTGCAAATGCTGTAAGAATATACATGAGCAATGTTAATTATACCTATTCCACATGGCTTTTTGATGAATGAAATCACAGAAGAACAAGGGTATCATCCAAATGATATTCTGTGTGTCTTCATTACAGTTAGCTATATGGTGCTGCTGATATATATGTTTCTGTACAAAAAATTAGATCCACTAATAAGTACTTTTACCCAAGAGTGTGTCGACAGCTAATGGCTCAGGGAGTTGTGTACATAAAACCCCAGATGAATCGGACTGTGAATCTGTGCTTACACTATCCTTTGATGACTGGTTAAGTGTATGTAATCCTGGATACTGTAGTTTTAGCTAAGAATGCACCATCAATGTATACTGTACTTAACAACGGGGATATTTAAGGAGGTCATGATACAGACAGTAAACAATTATGGTTTCTGTTTGTTCAGACAGTTGAACTCAGGGAGAATTTAAGAGAGGAGCTGCCTCTGAAACACTCAGGGTAAATACTGGACTGGTTACTAAAGAAACAGAGCAGGAAGAAAAGGTGGAACAGATAGGCTGTGGATACTTTGTATTACTCAGGTATGGAAAAAAGTTTGTGTCTGAATTATACCATATTTAAACCTGAGGTGTACACATTTAATGCTTGGGTAAGACATTATCTGTCTAGAGTTAACTGTATATCTTGGTATACATAATGGCACGATTTTGTTTCAGAGCTGGGAAAAGAAAATTTGTTGGGTTCTTCACCTCACTGGCCCTGAGGAACCTATGCAAATTTACATCCATAAATAAACTATGCAATTGTTATTATTAGCTAGCTAGTCGTGCTTCATTGAAGTACAAAATTCCCTGCTTGTCACATGCCACTATGCTGTGAATGGATATTACTGTGCTCAGCTGTAAACTTTCTGTCCAATACCTCTTTGCAGAGAGCATCTCTGCCCTTGCCTTATCCTGGAGATGTTTGCATGGTCAGCCTGAAAGTTCCCCAGGCACCTAAATACAAGCAACTGCTTCACTTGGGCATGTACAGAACCTATTTCCTGATGAACACCTATTGCAATCCAGAGTTTGGATGCCTTTCCACCTCAGAGGTTCACCCCTTACATGTGCTCTGAGAATCCTAATGCCTAGAAAAATAAAACTAAAAGTGAGAGCTGGAGGTCCTCTAACCCTCTGCTAGCCCCAGGCTGCATGAGTTTGTACCTGCATCCAACCTGTTGCTCAAGACTTCTGGTGATGGCAAATTTACTGTTTCCCCTGGTGAGCTGTTCTAGTGCATAATTACCTTGCTGCAAGAAAATGTGCCTTAATATCTAGCCTACCTATCCTTTCTTTGATTAAAGGCTACTATTTCTTGTCTTATCATGACAGACATGCATAACAGATCTTTCTTACTTAGCAGTCAGTCTTTGAGGTACCCAAGTTTCTGATCATGACCTCCAACAACAACCCTAACTCTTCCATAACCTTCCTTGTAAGTTCTGGATTTCAGCCCTTGCATCATTCTCATTGTTACTGTGTTTTCTCTGTTTGGTTCATGTAATTCATAGAGTGTGGTATCAATAACTCAACACTGCACAGAGCAGTTCAGTTTAGGGCTCCCCAGTACTGAATGCTTGCAACAAAATCCAGAGGCTTTGCAGGCAATATCGCTGTTTAATTCATTAGTTGACATGGTTGTACTTACACCTGATATTTGGGAGCACTTACCCAGGAACAGGAAGCTCTGATTTCTACCCATTCCTGAGCTTGTAGGTGTTTGGATCCACACTGTCCCTATACCAGGAGAATGCTCTGGTTTTTAGCTGGTTTAGATAGCTCTGCCTCCAGCTGTAGTTGATCCACTCTGCAGCTAGAAAAAGAAGATTCACTTGGGCAGAGAAAAAAAACTCAGAAGGGAGAAATGCAGCCAAATGGTTATGACATTGGGAAGGGAATGGCCTCTGGTGTTGATGAATTTCAATAGTTGGCAGTCCTCATTCTTTTGTATTATCATTGTCAGTCTACTCTAAGAAGTTATAATACAGGGCAAACCTAAACAGGGCAAAAAGGGTTTACTCTTCTCTGTCAGAGAGGGACAGGACTGATGTGTTCAGGTTCTGTTTGCACCCTTACTCTGATTCCACATCACCAGGGGCAGGCATGACTGCATTTCACAGGAGCTGCAATAGGTATGATTCATCTAGAAAAATAAAATTCAAGCATAAAAAGCCCATGCATAGGTACTTACAGGATAAAGACCAGAGCCTTAGTCATAATGAATTCACTAGTATCACGTAACTGGAACTACCTTTCTTCAGAAGAACAGCCTTGGAATAAGAAATCACTGAATAATAATTTCCATTTGAGGCAATGGAAAATTATGTCACATATACTGTGTACATATATATAGGCAGGGAGGTGTATGTGTCTGAAAGAGAGACCTGAATTCTAACCTGAATTAAAATGTTAAAAATAGTAGGATCCTGTTTAGCAGAGGTGACATAAGAGGCCTCCTTAGTCTCCCAGTAATGCACGCTATTCTTTAATGGTGATTGCTCTATTTTTGATCACCAGTACATCATCATGTGTTACAATGCTTCATATCTCATTCTCCTTTCATTCCTCAGACATACCACTGTATCATTCTGCCTTTTGGGCCAGTCATGCTGCTTTTGCACATCATCCTTATGTACTCAGCTAAGATGATTTATTCATGACAAGAGGAGGAATTACATGTTCAGTATGGGTATGGAGTGTGACTTACCAACACAGTGCCCTTGTGAAAACCCGTGTTACTAATCTGTGTAATGTAGCAAATAAAACACAGTTGATCTGACAGCAGGATAAACAGAAATATTTTTGTCTTCCTTTCAGCTAGTGAGTCTGATGATGATTACTTTTTCTTTAAAATCTGGAATTTGATATTTTGATATCTTGATATTTTGATATTTTAGCCACGATGGCAATGCTTGATGAAAGTGAGGTCAGACGTGCACAAGAAAGGAGAAGTCATAAGTGAAAAAAGTTGCAGTGCAATGTTTATAAAGGAGTTTAGCCATCATTAAAGTGACTTAATTATGTAAGATAATTTTGGTAGCAATCAGTTTTCATAAAGTTGGGTGACTGGACCACGATGGGTCTTCTGTCATCAAATTCTTACCACATTTGTCAGGATTTTGGACACACAGGGACTGTTAGGCTCCGCTGCTACGTGTCTAGGCAGCTGGTACTGAGGGATGGTCTGGCGAGGATTGCAACAGGTAGGGGATACTGTCTCCAATGGTGGAAAAAGAAAAACCTTGAAAGTAAAAGTGAGTTAGTAACCGTTAAGGTCCCTTTATAAAACCGGGTGGTGTAAATTGCCCCAGGTAAGAAGAAAATCCAGGTTTAATTTTCCCAGCATGCCACTGACCTTTCATGTGAAACTGGGAAAATCTCTTGCCTCCGTTAGGCTGCAGCTCCCTATTTTCGGCTTTGTGATGGTGCTCTTTGCCTCAGCACCCTAGCCTGAGACAAATGAGGACCATTTGTGAGGTGTTTAGATAGTGGTGGGCTACGTGAAAGGGAAGTATGTAAAGCAGAAATATTATTTATTTTACAAAATATTTATTTCAATTTACATTTTTCTGCAGTCTTTTCAATATTATGCAGATTTAACAGTAGTTTGTTTATTCAGTTGTACTGGTAGGTATATAACTAAAAGTAAGAAAAAGAGATCTTATAACTCGAACAAGAAGTTTAACAGCATTTCCACTGCCCGAATGAGCTGAGAAGCCACCAGCATGCCCCTAACCCATGTGTAGCATCAGAAAAAAAAGAGGGCAGATCCTATCCCGCACCTGGGATGGAGAAGTTTGCCACCAGAGGGAGTCGTGCGAATACAGTACAAGTGGTTGCATTGGCACAGGAAAGGTCATTAGATATTTTAGCGATAAGGCTCAACCACCAAAGTTTTCTCTTTGGCCACAGCTAATTTGCTACCATCTGAAATGGTGTAATGGAAAATCAGCTTAAAAGTTTGGCTTTTGGCTAAACGTGCCTGGCTGCAAAATTTACTTGCTGAAAATGCTACCTTGATGCTACATACTCAACCTTCATAATTTGTGCAAAGTATGCGCTTGCTCAATAAAACAAAATTGCTAAGTAAGCCACCCAAATTTTATGCTTGAAAATACAGCTCTGGGACAGAAAATCAAGATGTGCTTTAAATACCATGTACACTTTGACTGAATTAGTATAAAAATCGTGGTAATCTTAAATTTTCCTGGCAACTGTTTTTCTGGTGATAAAGCAGATTACATCTGATTGCTGTAATGGCTCTGCATTGCTGAGAGCAGAATGAGCTGGAGAGCATCATGCAACAAATACTTTGGCTCTGGAGATGAGTACAGGGTGGAAGAAATACAGCGTTGTTGTTATAGAATTATTCTTTTGGCTAGATCCAATGTTTAAAGAGGTATGGGATCTATTCCAAATAATACTGGAGTCCTTTATACTGCCAATAGGGTTTAAAAGTGCCTTACAACAAGCAAGAACAGAAGCTGATACGATCTGATGCTTCAGCAAGAAAAAGAAGTCCTCTGGAGAAGTCTGTCCAGTTAGTGCCTTCTTTGGTCTTACTTGCTACACTTTAACTCCCAGTACTTCTGATATGTCCTTTAATATGAAAATGCATGTACACCCCTCCCTGAAGTAACAAACCTATTAAAATTTTAGGAACCTATTAATCGCTCATTAAAAACCAGGTTCCCATAGCTGCACAGGGTTAAACACTGTATGTCGGAAATACGAAGAAACAGCAGACTGAAAAAGAACTCAAATAGCTGAGAAATAGCAATTTCAAGCCCTGAGGGTGCCCACAGATCCTCCACAATGCTATGTGGCAGGCAAGGGGTGGTATTAGGTTATTTTGTATATATACTATTATAAATATCGTATATATATTTGCCTCTGCTTTTCCCTGCCTGCTGCCTATTCCCCCTTCCTACTAAGCCACTCATTGCTGCTCCTCTGTAGCACTTACACAATTTTTCTGCGGCTCTCTGTGCAAACCAAAGTTCATTTTAAGGCTAGAGTATGCCACAGAAGAGGTGCTGCTGAGTCTGTAGGCATTATTCTTTTTCAGTGTGGGTGAACTCTTTAGAAGCTTACAGATTTCCTGCCTTTCAGGAATCGTGACATTTTTCATTCTACAGACCAATCATCCTTTTGATCTTTGCAATTTACATCATCCTCAAACTTACAATAAATACGAGGTATAGAACTTGCAAAACCCAAACTAAACCATGAGGATCTTCCTTTCTATCTTGCTTTTCTACCTTCCTTAGCAGAATGGAGCTGCTCTGGTAGCAACCTAGTAACTCTTTACTTAAAATTATGGCACATACAGAATACCACCTGTTCATAAACACAAATATGACAATTAAGTAAAAAATATTTATAACATTTTTATTTTTACAATCTTCATACTTGCAGGAAAATTTAAAAAATAATTAGAAAAAATAATTAATTTTAAAAGGAAAAATTAAAACAGAATATATTATTTCGCTCAGCTAGGTTATTGTTAATATTTGAGACTATTGATACTATTATCATTCATTTTTCTAGGGAGTGAACATGGAATTTCTTGTAAGGATCCATGGAGGGAATTTCATCACAGTTTGCAGGAGTAGTAGTGAATCTATTTTGCTGCTGATCCTATATTATAACTCAAGCAAACTTTGTAGGTGTTGCTTTTCTTGCACTTCCTACTGGAGAATAGCAGAACCTGCAAAGATTCATTGATCCTGCTGTACATTATTCTCTATCCTGCTTTTTGTGCTTCACTCCAACAAACTGTCATGGCATATATCTATACAACACAGCTCCTGTGCTTAGTGTTTGTGGGGGCTTTTATTGGACATATGTAATGGAGCTGCAGTGTTGCGCCTTCCGGAGCTCTAGAAGGCAGATATACTTGTGGAGGGAAGGAAAATAACTTGACTTTTCTTTAAAATCAGTTCAAATCAGTTCAACACATTCAACAGTGCTTACATGGCTCCATAAAGCAATGTTAAATACAGTTATTGCCCTTACCTGCCCCTTTGGAAGTGGAGAGGTATAGTCATACTATTTAAAATTGTCCACATGGAAAATTGTGGCCTATTTCAATTCACAGGTTTGAAATATATGTTGAAACTTGCAGCTGAGCAGGTATTTCGATGCTTATTTTACTTTAAAATTGATCAGAAAGGTTTTTGGTTAAACATCTTTGGACTATAGTTTTATTCATTTTTAAGTGTTAGTAAAATATGTTTCTCCATTTTTAACAGATAATTTATTTAAATTTAATTTTTATATTTAAATGAAAATTTAAATAAAATAAATTTAATTAAGTACAAGTGGAGAAAAATGGCTCACTTTTATGAGATAAAATTCTTAGTTCAACTATCATTTTGATTCACTCTAGACTTTAAAGCTAGAGTATCCATCTGAATATGATATTTTTTAATATATAATACTTTATAATGTTCTTATATAAAATATTAAGAAGTGTTCCAATATTAAAAACTCATAGTACTGCAGCATAAATACAATTCTGATTTTACATTTTTATCCCTGTTTGGAGTGAAACACTGTGAAATATTACATTTTCCACAGAAATTAACAATCTGTTTTCTTACGGGTTGTATTTTACTTGTTTGAAAAATGCCACTAAAACCATTCAATCCTGAAAATGTTCCATGTCACGAACAAGAAGTTCATAATGACATGCTTGGTGCCTTGTTAGCCTGAAGATAGTGAATCAGATTCGGTAAAATAGAATAGTTTCATAAGTAGTTCTTAAAAACATGACTAGGGCAAATCCTTTATCTTTGTAATACTTTAGGCAACAGAAGAATCTCAGCAATTAAAATGTTGCTCCCAAAGCTAGTTATTTCCCCAAGTCAAATGAGAAATATACAGATTAGGGGTTTTTTGTGCATTTCCTTCTAAGGTAGCAAGAAAAACAATGTGGAAGACAGGCCATCTTCAGAGCTGATTAAAGAAACTTCAGATGTCAGGGAATACACGGCTCTTTTAAGAAAAGAAGAATATTAAATAGCCTTTGAGCAGCAATATGATATTTTTACAAGGAACTCATTTGGAAAAAAAGTAAAGAGCAGATACTCAGAAGAGACTGAGAAGAGTACAGCTATTATGCTTTCCTATCGTCTGGAAAAGGCGACGACTTGTTATTCTTATCCACAAGAAAGTATCCCTCAGGAGAACCAAATCCCAGCGAAATAGATATTGTTTGCTGGACCTGTCTTCTTAATTCTCCCCCTTTATTTTCAGTAGCATTTATCATTCCTAAGGCCTTGCTTCTAATCTCCTTGGAAAATTAACCAAGATGTTAACAGCTGAGAAAAGATACGAATGCTCACGGGAGGAGATAGGAAAACAGTCATAGATCCACTCATGAACAGCTCTTGGATACTAAAGAGCAATTCCCAGAGGCAATGAGGTGAATACCAGTATGTCGAACATTTTATGCAAGAAAAGCCTCTGCAGTATTTCAGAACTATTTCTACCCAAGAGGCTACCTGAAAAAAAATCTCCATAAATATGTTTTTAAGGCATTCATTGTTGGTGTTTCCTGTGGGAGCTGGATTTTGTGCAGCTCTGAGCATCCACAGGAGCCACTCCCAATTCTGGCAGGTCTGTTGGGGCACGCAGACACCCATGGAGAGCTGGTGACTTCCCCCAGACCCTGAGCTGCTGCACTGAAATGCTGCTGTCGCCCCTGAGAGAGACTCGCCTGGATCCCACCTCCTCCGAGAAGGACCTAAGAGAAGGGCAGACTGGACCTGCACAGGCAGCCTTGTGTAATCCCCAGCCTGGTGCGGAGCGGGAGATGTGCTTGCATGCACAGTACAATTCATGTCTCTCACAAGAACCTCCCGTTGTAATACCTTCCCTTGCACAGACTGAAGTCACATGGACGTAGGATGCAAATATGGTAGCTGCATAGGATGCCCTGAAAAAGCATGCCCATTTTCCTCCCTGTTGAAAGGCAGACCAGCTTATTTGGATTCATTGCTGCTATGTGAAACCATGGGTTTTGATTCTCATTCAGGGTGCCGTAAGGAGAAATCCCACTGGAATTAATCTGCAAAGTGGGTAAATGCGAGAAGAATCAGGCTCATTTTATGCAGTTGTTTCCTGAATGTAGATAAGTGCAGATCACCTCATGCTCTTTATAAATTGCATTATTCAGCTGATGTATAACTCCCTTGTGGAAAGCTGCAGCCTGCTGAAGTGAGTCTAGATACAGTCTCAGCTATTTTAATTTGCCTTGCATCTGTTTACTCACAAAGATATTAAAGGACAAAGTTTTACAAACCTAAACCTATTCTTAATGGCTTAAGGAAGAAAACAGTCCCTGGATCTATTTGCCTAAGTGGCATGGCAACATCTTCTGTCTGCACAACTTGAGAGCTTTATATCAGGAAAATTGCCATCCCTTTTCCAGTTAGGTACCACCAGGGTTGCTAATGGCTACGTTTCTTCCCTTTGTTTGCTTGTTTTGTGTCCTCTCCATTGTGCACTGTCTGAGCAATAAGCTGTGAAACTGCATTTGTTCACAAAATGAAACTCAAGTGATTTGGTCCCAATGCAGCAGAAATTCAGACATTTGCCTTTACCTGTAAAAGAAGCTTTTTCCCAAGAGTTACAAAGTGAGATAAAAATAAACGGCAAACAAATAGCAAGTGCCAAATAACTGGAATCCCAGTGTGGTCTACAGTTGGGATTTGTAAAGGTTTATTTGTTCCAAAGCACAAACAAGCAAACAAAAAAAAGAGAACATAGTCCCTGAATTTTGTGGTGCACCTCTAAGTGCAAACAACAAAATCCTTTCCATAGATATATTCATATAGCAACAGCTGGAAATCCAGAAATGGCTTGTTGTCCATATTAGGAAAAAGAATATGACAGAACCCCAATTAACAGAACCTGGGAGTAGAATTGGTCAATATTTTCTTTGAGGTGAGTACACCAACACATCAGAAGGCTCCCAGCCTTGGCATAATGCAGGCTAATAAACTACAGCATGTTAACTCTCTAAGGAGCCAGCTGGAGGAGGCATTAAATGCCAAGATTTGATAACAAATCTCCCAGCGTCTTTGCAGGACAAGTCTTTTCTTCCAGTCTCGCTTCCCAACCCAGCAACTTCCAGGGGTTCCCTTTGTACCCCTACTTCTCTGAGTTCCCTAGAAAGCTTCCTGCTTTCCACCACCCGAGGCTGACGTTGTTTCTGTGCCCAGCTCCTTTCAAGCATCTTCTGGATTGCGCTGACTCCCTCTTACCTGCCCCATCCTGCAAACACGAAGCTTCTTCCAATGGAGCAAGCACAGCCACGTTTGAGGAAAGCAAAGTTTCTTTCCTTCTTTCCCTCCCTTCCTCTGGTTCTACCTCACCATCTGTGGTACTTTCCCCTCCACTGCATTGCCACTGGATTATTTTATATAAAACATACACTATACAGTACCACTTACTGTAAACAAACACACAGATCAAACATCACAGAGGGCAGAAAACAGGACAGGGGAGCCCTATGCATAGTTGTGAACAGCCAAGTATCCTGCTTCTATGGAGGAAGGGAGTATGGACGCAGTTAAAATGAACTGGCATTTGAAGGAAAAACTTGTCTTTTCCTCCTGCGGAGTTCCCCATTGCCCAGCCACATTCCTCAGCTGGATGCACAAAATATTTTAGCCTGAGGGAGACAAAAAAAAAGGAGAAAGATTATGGAGACACCACACTGATGGAAAATAAAGGTTAAGACTGAAATAGCTTCCTAATCCAAATATTTAGTTCTTTTGATTTCCTGAGAAAATTTTGTATTTTAGCCTGAGTGTGTTTCAGGGCAAGCCAAATGAGTTTGCTGTTTGATCTATGAAGACAAAGGCTAAGCCATGTTAAAGCCTCTTGTGCCCTCTCAGATATCCACCAAATGCTGTGCTCTTCCAGGATCACGAAGCAAAGACACGTGGTAGTTGTGGCAGTCTGATGCAGATGGCTAACTCCCACGTACGATGCTCCTGCATCATTCTTACTTGGAGAGTAGATGGGTGTTTGGGATTATGTTCCCCTGCAGAAGAATTCTTCCAGGAATGGAACAACTTGGTTCATGGCAGAGCTGTGTCTTGGCGTAAGGCTAGTTGGAAGCCTACCCTTCATGTGCATTTTGTGAATGAAGAGAGGTACAAAGTTAGATGTCAAAAAACAGGACCTCTGAGTAAAAATTATGCAAATGACCCAGTTTTCCTAATCACCAGGAACCTACAACTCTGATTGCCTCTGGTATATTGTCTAGTAAACAATCCATGGGAAAAGCACTTGACCAGTGCCTTAATTAGACCACTTGTATTTTGGTGAGTTTTGGCAGGCATTCAGCTTGAATAATTTTTTTTTGCAAAGTTCTAAGCTTGCCAAGGTAGCATTTAGTTAGGAATATTTCATCAGTTCTAAAACTTTTTAAACTCTCAGAGAAATTTCTCCCTTATTTTGTTGAAAGCTGCCTTGGGTAGAGTGGAACAGAGGATAAGATGTTAGCATGGTTAGCTTGAGACCCAGGAGAACCAAGTTCCTTTTTCAGCTCCACCATAATCTTCCCATATGACAGCTCATAGTTTCTGCTTCAGTTCATCATTTTTATTACTTTTGAAACAGAGCTGAATAACTTTCTAGGTTTCTTTTCAGACCATGAGTTGTTCAGCTCAGTCTAGGAGTCACTAAATGAAACTGAATGGCCTAGAAATATGGGAGGCTAGAATGCCAAGGTTTTGTGTCTCTGGGAAATAGGGATGACACTATTTCCTTACTTAGAGCTGTAAAACATACTGAGATATCAGTAGCTTGGCCATTAAAGTACACTAGCTAGAAATAGTTTGATTAAACATCTGATACACAACAACAACAAATCCTTTTAAAAGGGAAATCTTTAGTATTTGCTATGGGAGGGAGAAAGTGTCCAATTTTTCCAATTTTTGGAAGTACTGTGTCAATGGCAATAGAGTTCGTAAGACACACGAGTACGTGATTATGTAAAAAGACAAACAAATAGTGATTAATTGCAGAAGCTTCATCCAAATTTTATTTTAAGAAAACTCTCATTTTTAATACACTTGTGTGGACTTAACATTGATTTTCCAGTACAACCAGGTAACTAAGAAAACAGCCACTGAAGCTGCAAAAAATCCAAAGAATTTATGATCTTAGTGAATCAATGACAAATCATCTGTTGGCTCAGTGGGGCCAGAATTTCACTCACAATGTTCTAATTCTTCTCTAGTCTCGGAAGTTGTAAGTGAGAATGGAAGTGTAGTAGACATGGATAATGTATTGGAAGGGTTTTCATTTATTTGTATCAGCAACCATAAAAAATGGACTTAGAGTCTGAGGTTACAGTTTCTGGGGTTTTTTTGGAAGGGTATAAAATGTTTCAAAGCATTTAACACATCTAACTTTCCCAGGGTTAGTAGGTCCTTAGATGAATTTCACAATCCATTTCACACTTTATTTTCCCTTACATTAGAGAAGTGATGCCAGCATGTTTAAAAAATATTAAAAGTTATGTCTAAAACATGATTACTCAAAAAAGAAATCAATGAGAATTTGTCTTACTAAGGCCTGAGAAAGGGCTGCAAAACTGAGTTTATTACAATGCAATTCACAACAAATAGATTGCTTTGGATTAGAACTGAGAACTGGTGATTTGAGATCCCATTCTAACATTGTTCTTGGAAGAATACTTAACATGAAGGTGCTTGTCACCCATCAGTTGGAGAAAAATTTATTTCTTAGTTTTGAGATGAGGGAAAATATGCACTTTAGGTGCATAGTATTTCCTAGGGCAAATCTGTAATAACAGTGTCTTTGCCTTGTTAGTAACAGCTGAATGGATAAAGGTGCACGAGTCAGCATCCTTCCACTCTCTACTGTCCCTTGGCCAGTACAGTTGTTCAAACTCTTGTTTGGAGAGTGTTCGATGATGCCAAGTGTGCAGCACTGCTCTCTCCATGTCATTGAAAGAGACCTGTCATTTGCAGAGAACCTTCCAGAAAGGATTAGACCTTTTCAAGGATCAGCCCCAAACTTTATAGCTGATGCCAGATGCTTCACATGAGGCAACTTAGACATTTTTGGAAAAAGGATTTGTAGAAATAAATCTATCTCTACATCTGTCATCCAACCATCCATCCATCCATCCATCTCCTAGTTTAAAAATCAGGCTGACATTTTATATGGAAAAATTATGGACCACAAATGAATCTTAAAGATGACATCTTTGTGTAGTAAAATGGAGGTCTAAAGGCATTGTGAGACATAGTCTTTCGTTGTTCACATCATTTTAATGACTTTACATGAATCTATGAATTTGTATGTGAGTTTAATACAAATGACAAATCTGTAGAAAGTTTTAACTGTTTGCAGTTGGGGAATTAATTAATTTGTGAATTAATGTGCAGTTTTGACCTGGCCAATTACACTCTAATGGACGAGCATTATGTAATCATAAATTACAACAGAAAACAAATCTGGGACTAGTCTGACTTTTCCATATTTTGAACATGACTGAAGTTTTCTGTCTTACCTTGCATCATCAACAACATGACTCTTCCAGGAACCACCTCGGGAGGAAATTGAGTTAAAGTTCTTCATTAACACCTCCTTCACCTTATGGAGGATGGAATGAAAACCTATTCCACCCTTTTTTTGGGCTTAGATTACTTCTGAAAAGACTCTGCACTTCCTATTCACCTGCACAGGTGTCCTTCTGAGCCACCTCTCACAAGTTAATTTCTCACTGGGGAGTGGAAATAAATATCTTGTATTTATGTTCCAGTATTTCTGGTTGTGTCCTAGGAACCAGTCAACAATGATCTGGAACACTTAGGAAAACCAAACCAAACCAAACCAAACCAAACCAAACCAAACCAAACAAACCATACAACATGATTTGGTTAAACAAATTTGACTCACTAAAACATGAGGTACTTACTTGAAGCTGGAGAGAATTGTTAGAATAAGTTTCACAGGTGTAACTCTGTCCAGAAAATAGGTTAACAGTTATATACAATCATGTAGACAAGAGATACAGAAAAAATTGCCTACTCTGCTGAGTCAAAATAACAGGGCTATCTTGCTTTTCTCAATATTCTATCGATGTTAATAGATAGCAGTTAAATCATTCCACAGATATGACAAGCTCCACACCTAATGGCAAAGTTCTACAGAATTTAATTTGGAGCATATTTACAGACCTTCTTTTAACCAAATATATGGAATTTGGAATGATTTATCATAGTCCATTACATTCCAAAAGTTTTTAGAATCACTTCAGTTGGACCATATTGATTATCAATGGTTCTCTTGGTCTCTAATTATATAGTTTTACAGGACTTGATAGCCCTTATCAATGACAAAAACCAGCCTCGCTGACACTGAAAATGGGACAGTCTTTATGAAATAACATGGTCTCATTAACGTTTGCTCCAGAACAGCATCCAGATGCTGAATTAGTCATGACTGACTTTCATTTAGAGTGAAATGAAGAAACATAATATGGTGCAAAGATAAACAGTAAAATTCATCTTCTCTTTGGCAAAATTGTGATTTTACTTACAGCTTTCATCACAATATGCTTACAATTGAACTTGAGCTTACCAACTTATCTCCAGGCTTTTGCAGAGTCCCACCAAGGACAGGTATTATGACCCTACACAGGTATTTCTACAGCAGGTAGCAGTACAAGGTGTAAGAAAAAATAATGCAATAGATGTAACTAGCAAAATGATGTAATAGTCCTTAAACTCTTAAATTACAGTTTTTCTCATATTCTTAAAAAAATATAAAAAGATGCATAAATCCATCTCTTTTTAGGTCAACACTTATACATGTGCTTTAATTTCAGCTTGTGTTTGAATCCTGTTGAGTCCAATAGAATTTATCACACTGATGCTTTCCTGGGAAGGAGCCTGGAAGAAGCGTGTGAGGGAAGATGTGAACCAAGCTACAGGAATGTGCTGCTATCAGTATTTAAGTTTAATTTTCATGGTAAAATATTATCAAGCAAATATAACAAGTAGACAGCTGTAATGCCTATTGCCTACCCTGCATAGCCAATATAATGTATTATTTCTCTCTTTCTACCCAAACAAAAAAAAAATTAATATTGTTGATAGAAGCAGTAACGCATACACACAGAACTTTTCATCTTCAAAAGAGTTTCACGAACATGAATTAAACTAAAAAGAAATGTGCTCTTTGAAAATATCATGAAACATGGCCTTTACCTTTTTTGACATATTTTATAACTTCATACTATCACAACTTGTGCAGTTGGGTAAATTGTTGTCATTAGCATCTTGACAAAGTACTTGTCTATAGAAATTTAATTTACCTTGGACAAGGAAAATAGAGAACTGGATTTTCCCGTCATTTTGCAAGCTGTATCCTACCCTACAATACAGGAGTTTTGCATCTGAAAATTTTAGTGAAAATTAAGAAAAATGATACAGTGAGTACTAACACATATTTATTTTGTCACTGTAGCTGTAATTTCTGGACATCATGCTAATATTTTTTTCCATGATCTCTAAGGTAGCTTGACTTTCAACCACCCAGGCAATTTTACAGGTCTTAAGTATCACTTAACAGGAGTTTTATTGAGTGAAATAAAGGTTATTCCCCTCCCCTCAACATTTAAGAGAAATTAATGGTTAAAATCAACACATTTCAAAAATGGTTATTTTCTTTCAATGCGGGGCAGATATTAAGCAGGGAGGGAAATAGATGGGGTCTGGTGCCTGGGACCTCCAAGTATATGAGGCCATGCTTTCCATTTTGTACACGACAGAAAACACATGGACGGAGGACTTGATATGTGGAGAGGGGCTCAGGGAACAAACCAGCCTTCATGTGTCTGAGCTGCGCAGCCAGAACATGGCATACTCAGAATTAGCGGCTTTTTCTGAAAATGTTGACTCATTTTCAAAAGTGTGTGTTTTCCTTCTCTATACAGAGCACGCTGTAAGATGATTCTATTTCTAGACAAACAGATGCCAGTAACTTAATTTATTCTTCTTAGATTTCACATCTTATACTGTGTTTGTGAAAGTTGTGCCCAGTTCTCCGTGCTGTTTTTGCTACTGCTGTAGATACTCTAAAAATAACATATGTGAGGGTGATATTTTTAGTGATCATTTTAAATTACCTTGTCATTAGTTGCAATCACATTAATCATGTTGAATGTTTTTGGGTGCTCAAATAAATGTATGTACCTCCATAGGAGGACTGTTATAATTCAATACCAACGTCCTTTTAATACAGGGCTTAGTTTTAATGAGAGATATGTAAGATATCACTTGTGTGTGAGACTGGGATGAATTTTTGGAAGAGATTAACTTCTATTATTTTTCTCAAATGAGGATGACAGAATAAAGAATAATATGAAACTGCAGTAGTCTAGAGAAAGACAAAAAAGTCTGCTGTGGATGAAAGCACTGATGAGAGTTACAAATCTTGGACCCTGAGACTACTGTCTGTATTTCCTATCTTCTTCTCTACTGGGAACTGGCCGTTTTAGGAGGGACAGAGGTTGGGAGATGTTCTGAGTTATTGGCAGGGCTCCTACAAAACCTGGATAAAATACAGCTTTTGTCCCCCAGTGGAAGTCCCCAGAGAAGAGTGAGACAGCTGCTGCCTGCTGTCGCTGGGAGGATCAATCCCCCACCAAGGAGAGCTGCTCGCATGGGGATGCGATTTGCATATAAGCACTGCTCCCATGGGCAAATTGCCGTTATGTAAAATAAACCTTAACAAAGGTTTCCCTTGTGTCATTCTCCTGCGTGGCACAATGTGTATTAATAAAATCTCTCTATTTAACAAAGGGATCTGTCTGTAGCCCAGCTCTTATGCTAAGTTGCCATAAGCTTCTACTTTAATTGAGGATTCCCAAGTTAACACCATTTTCTTATTTAAGGAAAAGGTGGTCATTTTCTGTCTTGAAAATGTCGCACACTAAATTCTTTTCCTATCAGTTAAGAGATACTTTTTGACATATTTAAGCCACTGATATAATAATTTCTGACAGTATCAGTGTGCTTTAGCCATAGCATCCTGGAATGCTACTACTTCTAAAAATGTAAGAGAAAATGGCCATGATTTTTTAAAGTACATTGGAAATAAATAAGCATATATATTTATTTTAAAGGCATTTTAAAAGAGTTTAGAAAATGCTGGTTGTACTTCAGCATCTTTTGTTGTGAGAAAGCGAGCAGTTATTTCTGTCATTTGTTGAGAACTGCTGTCTTAATGATACAGACCTGTGCTTTGTGGCAGAGTCCTGAGCCTCACAAAGATTAGGCTGAAAACATTCACGTCCTTTTTGGAATTTGGGAAACCTGACTGTCTCAAAATTATGGTAAATTCTGCTATTAAAAAATACCATAGCAAAGAGTCTGCATGCTGCTCTGGTTGTTTTATTTAATGCAACGTTAAGGCTGTCCTTAAAAATGCTTTGCAAAAAGCTTGCACAGGGACAGGACTTTTTTTGTTGCCAGTATCTTGTCTAAATAGGAGCCCTCCAACCAGACATTTTTTGTTATTTTACATAATTTTTTTTTCCACTATTTGAGACTAATTTAATTAACTCCTTTTTTAATGAGCAAAGATATCAAATAAGTAAAAATGGCTAATGAAACCTAGTCTGACAACATTCCTATCAAGGAAACAAAAAACTGCATCAAAGAAATTTTAGGCATTTATTAGGAGCTGGTAATCATCATGGCTCCTTGCTCATAGGAGCTCTATGAATTTGTGATATACCAATATAAAATCACAAATCAAATCTTTCCTTTCTTTGTATCACAGTGCACAATCCCTTGTATAAATGCTGAGTAAACACCAAATTTACACTCTGTTTACTTGCTGCACTACCTTAGACATCAGAAAAGGCTTTACTTAATTACAGCATTCCTATAAAATATGTTGTAGGGGATCACCTTCCTCTGAAATCCACTACATTTTGGTGCAGTGACATGATTTTTTTTCCATATTATTCATCTCGTCCAACACACTCCCCCATCCCACTCTCTGTAAAATATCTTTTAAATCAAATCACAGTTCCCAGACATGTATTTGCAAAGTCTCCTAAAACACTTCTTCCAGGAGTGAAAACTGTATTTTACCAAATTTCATGAGCATAGCACTGCTTGTAATTCTACAAGTCTAAATAATTAAATGAACTCTTGAAAGAAAATTGTAGCCTATTTATTGGGGCAATACGAAAGTTTGAGTGTTAAAAGGTACTTCTTACTATGAACTGATCACAAAAATGATTGGAAATTAAACTGCTTTACTCATGAGCTCTACAACAATGTTCAAGGGGAAACTGTGACATTAATGCCTGTGATGACATTATAGCACTTTCAGTACTGTAGCTCATGAGTATGGCCTGCAGGCTGTCTGAAGTGAAGGACTATGATTCAGCAGCATGTGAGGTGTTTTTATGGATGCAATAAAAGGCAAAGTTTGCCCCAGACCCTTTCTCTCTGTAAAACCCTCTAGAGAGAGCTCCAGTCATCCCCCTCTCTCCCAATAGTCACCGTGTTTCTGATCCTCCTAATCTCCGCTTGCTATTTTGTGAAGGTTGGACAAGGATGTGGATTAGAAATATTGTTGATTATTTTCTATACCTTTTAAAATGAAAGATACCTTTTTTCCTTTTTTTTCTGTTTTTTTTCAGCTCTCCAAAATAAGTAGTTTTAACAGAACACCTAGGCATTTCTCTTGTATGGTTCCAGCTAATCTAGAATCCATCACCGTGCCTTTGCACTCCAGAGTATTCAGCTGAAAGTGCCTTGAACTTTCAAAAACTGACTCTTTCTCCCAGAATCAATAGTCCAAAATCACAGTAAAACTAGTAAATACATAAATATCAACAATCTCTCCTTTATTTTATCCATAAACAAAAGAATTCTAATAGATTTAAGAGGCGTGATCTTGTTTATTTGTGTTTTGTTTTTTTTTTTTATGACGGAGCTGTGTTGTCATTACCATAGTGGGGTTATTTTTGTTTTGGTTTTAATTATTTCTTGCATTTAGAATGACCTTGAATTGGATTAATTCTTATTGATCTGTAATTCTTGGGTTCACCCTTTGAGTGTCTTCTTAAAACAACAGCAAAATACTTGCTCTACTCTAATCCCCCAATAAAGATTTTAGCAACAGATTATATACCTCTGCTTGCATCTCCTCTTCTTAAATGTTCACCTTGATTTTTATCAATAAAATCAGATCTCAAAAGTGCTGAACAAGTGAGACAATTATTTTTATCAGAACTTTGAGCTGGGAAAATAGAAGCATGGGGTGGTGAAGTGACTGTCTCAAAATCAGCCAGGATATCAGTGCGAGGGCTGAGAGCTCAGATTTCCAAGTCCCAGTGCAGAAGTAGGACTATCTCTCGATCTTAACTTCCTTTTGAGTTTCACTGCAAATTCATTCTGGACTGTGTGACTAGTTTCCCTTTAATTTATTGATTTATTTTAGTGCTGTTTTGGACACATAACTTTAATACTGTCTATTGGAACAAGGAGGTGCTTCTGTATTCTCTCTGATGAGCTGCAATGTAAAAAAGTATAACTTCTCAGCAACACCTGTAGGCTTCTCAATTGTTTTCTTTAAAACTTTTTGATAATTTAGCTAAGTTTTCCCCAAAGTATGACCCATCAGATGGATCCAGCCTGCCTAACAGTTTTCCTAGCCCACAACCTATTCCTGCCGCCTCTTTTCCAGGCACCCGCAGGCATGAACAGGGAGTGGGATGGTGGTTGAATTCACGGTTTTGCCAGCCTGCGATGTGTTCTCTGCCTCCTTCGTTCCCTCTCTCCACAGCCCCTTCATCACCACATGACTAGATAGATGTGCCTCTTTCACATGGCAAAAATGATAGCATCCCCCATTAAATTAAGGGTACATTTCTGGTCGTAGGAGTGCACTGGAAAATGTGGCTGGATACTGCTTGTGTGCTATGGTGTCTGATTGTCCTGGTTTCAGCCGAGATGATAGAGTTAATTTTCTTTATAGTGGCTGGTATGGGGCTATGTTTTGGATTTGTGCTGAAAACAGTGTTGATAATACAGAGATGTTGTAGGTGTTGCTGCACTAGTCAAGGACTTTTCAGCTTCCCATGCTCTGCCAGGTGCATGACCCCAACTGACCAAAGGGCTATTCCATACCACATGACGTCATGCTCAGTATATAAAGCTGAGGAAGAAGAAGGAAGGGGGGACATTCGGAGTGATGACGTTTGTCTTCCCAAGTAACCATTGTGCGTGACGGAGCCCTGCTTTCCCGGAGATGGCTGAACACCTGCCTGCCCATGGGAAGCAGTGAATGAATTCCTTGTTTTGCTTTGCTTGCGTGCGTGGCTTTTGCTTTACCTATTAAACTGTCTTTATCTCAGCCCACGAGTTTTCTCACTTTTACTCTTCTGATTCTCTCCCCCATCCCACCGGGTGGGAGTGAGCGAGCGGCTGTGTGGTGCTTAGTTACTGGCTGGGGCTAAACCACAACACTGATAAATTTATTTATTTCTTCATTGTTTGATGCCTTGATGTCCTTCTCCTGTGATACTGGTGCCCGTTGATGTTAGCTGGTATGGGGCCTCCTTTACATCTTAGATATAGGGCACAGTACTGTTGGCAAGGTGCCTCACATTTCTCAAAGTGTCTTACTGGATTTGCAAGGCAAACCTGATATGAAAATGTTTGCTTGGCTGACTTCATAGAAAATAATAAATAAAAGTATTAAGTCAGATCTCTCATTTAGATTAATATTCTTGTCTGGTTCAGAGTACATGGCTTGTCCTTGCGTTCTTCCAGCAAAGTCCTATTGCCTGCAAAAGCAATTCCCTACCCGTGTCGGGCTTTGATTCTGCCGGTCTTTTTAGTCAGTGCCTCACTTAGGCACACTCTTAAAGTATAAAACTTGCTTAAATGTTTTCCTTTTGATGTGTTTATTTCAGTCTGAAAGTAGGAAAATGCACATTTTTATTAGATGGCCTACTTTAAAAGATGGCTTATTTTAAAAGAAGCCGTGACGCATTTTTCAGATAATCCTTACTCCCTTACGAAATCTTCCTGTTTCTTGGAAAGATTCTCATTCCCTTAGTCCCGTTTACCTCTTTACTTGCAAGTTTCTGGAACAGAGGAGAATTGTGTACTGAACAGAGAAACCCAAAAGACTCACTTTTGCAAATCTCTTCTGTAAACAAGGATGGGCTTGGATGTGCATTGAAGTACTTTCCTGAATTTCATTTCGCTGAGAATTTTGTTTCAAAAGAGACTATAAGATCTTTCCTTTATATATGAACTTTTGTTGTAATTTACTATAGCTGTTCCCATTCCATCAATAAAAGTGAAAAGACAATTTTAAGGTTAAAACAGAATTGAGAGTCAGTATATCTAGATCTTTTTCTCATTCTAACAAGGATTTTCTCTGGGACTTCGCTATAAATCACTTGTCAAGTACCTCTGTATCCAACACCACAGGCAACTATTGCCAGGAGAGAGAAATACCTTATTAAATGGCAGACTTACTTTCTTCTTATGGCCTCATTTTACCCACATGTAAAAGGGAGCTAACATATTTTCTGTATACTGATGTATTTAATTTGCCATTCTTTGGGGAGAACTTTTGAGGCCTCCAGAAAATGTTATAGAAATGCTATAGAAATGTGGAATTATTATTTTTCAGAATAATCATCCATGTTTATAAATGTTGCATGGAATTTAGTAGATTTGAAGTGACAAGTTCCACATAAATTGTGTGTTAGAAAACATATTTTGGAATTTAGAATGACTTAATGAAATAATATTGCTAGTATACAATTTGTAGTGTTTTCAAAGCAAAATTATAGTTGATCTATTTGTTGGAATGGCTGAGCAAGCCTGAGGAATAATTATAACTTTCTCTTAAATTCTGTATCACTTTTCCTATGAGAATGATGGAACCATGTTGAGATTTTTGAGCCCATAAGGCCTTTTGGGAACAATTCTGATGAAGATTTCTCATAGAAAAATACACAGATGGAAAGGTTTGTTATGATCACAGTTGGATGAAAACCATCCTAGGGATTTGCAAATGGCAGTTGGCAGAAAATATGCAAATTATTATTCTGATGTAGCATATCTGGAAATAAATTTGTTATGAGTTATTAATTTTTATAGAGACTTCTTCCGTACTGTTCATTTGTTTTAAGTTGCTTTTTTGGAAGTCATAAAATGACAAAAGAAACTTGCTATAGGGGCTGAAATTACTGTCATCTTGAATGGAGATGGGACTTTGTACTTTCTCTTATATCTCTGAACTAACTGAAAAGGAAAACAGAAGTAGAAATATTCCTTGATGGAAATAACTACTACTTTAACGGTGTAGACATGGAGTAATGTTAAAGATCATTTAATGGTGAGTTATCACTTCAGACACTTGAAATCAGTAGGAAACATTGGCAAGCTACATTGAAATCTGCTATACTGAGAGATTATTACCAACTGTGAAAAAAACATTTTTTTTCTTTCTGTCCCTAAAACATGACAAAAAATATGAAATACTTGATGAGAAGAGATCCTAAGTCTGAAAACAGCCTTACTGGAAGAAAAAGATGACAGTGATGATTGAGGTTACATCTAGAGGAGGGAGCATTTAGCATCAGATCTTTAAGATGTGACCATCTGTTAAACACACAAAATGTGAGGTAAACAAGAAAACTGACATTTCTAACAACTGACATCATTAAAGAAACACACATCACGGCATGGAAAGCTAATGAATCCATGTCTACAATCCTCAAACGTTTATCACAATTCTATAAATAAATGACTCTCCTGTAAAAATCTGAACTTGGACTTTTGGCTGAGGTCTGTACAGGTATGGACAGTGTAGGCTTTACTAGGAGGCAGGAGACATGAGTCTGAGCTTCCCACTGCTTCTGGGACTGCCTCAGTCTAGACAGTAAGAAGTGCAACACTGTCAGCATCGCAGTCACTGGGTAAAATACTTAGCCTTTGCAGAATTCATCACAACTCTGTTCTCTTGACTATCTCTGACCATAATAGTAGAGTTCTGGTTCACAGAATCACAGAATCACAGAACGGTTGAGGTTGGAAGGGACCGTTGGAAATAATCTTGTCCAACCTCCCTGCTCAAGCAGGGCCACGTAGAACAGGTCGCACAGGACCATGTCCAGATGGCTTTTGAATATGGAGACTCCACAACCTCCCTGGGCAACCTGTGCTGGGCCTCAGTAACCTTCACATAAGGTGATGTTCAGCCTGCAGGTCCTGTGTTTCAATTTGGGCCCATTGACTCTGGTGCTGTCACTGAGCACCACTAGAAAGAGCCTGGCTCTGTCTGCTTTACATCCTCCCTTCAGATATTTATATACATTGATGAGATCCCCCTGAGCCATCTCTTCTCTAGGCTAAACAGTCCCAGCTCTCTCAGCCTCTCCCCATATGCCAGGTAATCCAAGCCCTTAATCATCTTCATGGCCCTTCATTGGACTCTCCCCTGTATGTCCATGTCTCTCTTGTACTGAGGAGCCCAGAAGTGGACACAGCACTCCAGGGGTGGCCTTACCAGTGCTGAGTAGAGGGGAAGGATCACCTCCCTCAACCTGCTGGCAACACTCCTCCTAATGCAGCCCAGGGTACCATTAGCCTTTGCCACAATGGCACATTGTTGGCTCATGGTCAACTTGGTGTCCACCAGGACCTCCAGGTCCTTTTTTGTCAAGCTGCTTTCCAGCTGGTCGGCCCCCCACATGTACTGGTGCATGGGATTGTTCCTCCCCAGGTGCAGGACTTAGCACTTCCCCTTGTTCAACTTCAGGAAGTTCCTGTCAGCCCATGTCTCCAGCCTGTTGAGGTCCCTCTGGATGTTAACACAACCCTCTGGTGTACCAGCCACTCCTCCCAGTTTTGTATCATCAGCAAACTTGCTGAGGGTGCACTCTGCCCCATAATCCAGATCATGTTGAACAGGACTGTATGCAGTATTGACCCCTGGGGTACACTGCTAGTTACTGGTCTCCAACAAGACTTCATAGTGCTGATCAACCACCCTCTGGACCTTGCTGTACAGAGAGTTTTAAATCCATCTGACTTCTCATCCAGCCCAACAGGTCTCTGTGAGGATCTTATGGGAGACAGTGTTGAAAGCCTTACTGAAGTCCAGGTAGACAATATCCACTGCTTGCCCCTCATCTACCAAGCCAGTCATTTCATCGTAGAAGCATACCATGTTGGTCAAGCATGACCTCCCTTTTGTGAATCCATGCTTGGTTTTGTCTAGGCACTCTCCCTTTGGTCCCACCACTGTTGCAGCCCTCCCTGCACTGTTATGACAGGGAATTTTAATATTTCTTTACTTAGAAAAAGGGTTATGGCCAGTAGCTCAGGCACTTTCCTAAGAGACGTCGTAGCCTGAAGAGAATCAAAGAATTAGTAAACAAGTTTGATAATTATTATTGACATTGATGTAATTAGATTTTAAGATATTAATAAATAATTAGAAAGGCATACTTCCATCCATATATAGAGATATTGTATATTATGTTTAATTCAATATGTTCTTTTTACATATAATTTTTTGCTAATGCTATGTAAATTGAATTTCCAAGAATTCTGAGAAGTCTGGTAACCCTGAAGGAAGAATGTCAACATTCCAAGAATGTGTACAAAGCTATCTTGAACCACATGTGGAAAACTATGCAGGTCATTTAAAGTAATCTTTCAACTTTTCATTTAATGGTGTGCATTGGGCATCAGCTAAAACCCCCTCTTTCCAAATAAAACTGAATGTTCTGGTAAAAATGGCAATTTTCAGACTGATGTGTGAAGTACTTGTAGTCAATTTGCCTGTTTAATCTATTCCATCTCCAAACTAAACCCTCCATTAGAATAATCAGAGTGAGTTAATGTGATGGTTTATATTACTTTCAGAAAGGACAGCATGATATTTCTAGGACTGTGAATTGAGATTATGGGATGCCAGTCTTTCAGATTGCATTTAGACAGACTGTGCTATCTTCCATATAATCGTTGTTTTAGAACCTAAAATTCTTTTGTCATAGGATCTGCTGTCATTTCCCAATGGATAAGATCTCAGTACGAATGACTGTATGATATGCAGTATAATATATTACTAGAATTAACATATTATTAGTGTTGGGTACTGTGAGGTATAATGAATGTGTGCAAATTTGTTAAGCCAGCGTCAGACCACATGTGCAGGATACTAGTCATTCCTGCTTCAGGTAACTCCCACCTGAAAACTCTGCTAGGTTGACTCCAGGGTTTACAGTTGTTTTGCATAAAACAATGATAACTTGAGGGCAGGTACAAAATAAAAAGAAGATATTGTGTTATTTATCAGCAATAGTAGCATAGTCTATATGCTTCTTGATGAATGAACCAAGAATCTGTAATGTTTTGCTGGAGAAAAATGTGAACTCTATGTAGGCCAAACAGGATTATCTTCTTAATGACAGCAATTTGCATTACTTTTAATAGGATTTATTCTTAGTGGCTTGTAGCAGAGAATGAAAGAAACATCTCAGCTCTTTCAACAAGATGTTCCCTAAATGAGTTCACAGGGTTATATGTAATACTGGTATTGTATAGGCACCTCTGTGAAACAAGGCTAAATTCAGTGACACAACGAAGAAGAATCATGGAGGAATTGTTTCAGTCTTTTTGAACATAAGCAAACATTTTGTTCATGAAAAGAAATCCCCATATAATTTTTGCCTGAGACAAGGCAAGGAGAAATACAGACTATTATTAAATGTGTTCTCTAGTGCATTACTGGGAAGTTTTTTGTGAGGAGCAGAGCAGCACCTATGGTGGGTGTGGAAAGCAGCCTCCTGCTGCTGATACCTCCTTCTCCACAGAGACAAAAAATGGGATTGGGGAACACAAGTTAAGACAAAAAAAATTTTACTCTAACTGGTTAAATTAATGATACCTAAGACTTGCTCTCTGACTACCAGGTAAGACTGCAATTCTACAGAGCTTTCTGGGTAAGTGGTCTGATGGAAATGCATGTGACTGGGAGAAGTCCTATAAGAGCCACGTGCTGCTGCCTGGCTTCTCAGAAGCTGCTCTGTTAACCTAGCCAGTGAAGGTGAGGTGGTGATGCAAAAGCCTCCACTATGAACACACAAAGAAATATAGAAATTAGAAATATAGAAATATTTATATTATAGAAATGTAGAAAATATATAATTAGTGCAATATAGAATTATACAGAAATATAGATATAACATATCTATAGAACATAGATATAGAGAATGTGCAACTTAATAGTAACAGTTTTTCAGATGCCATTTCATGCTTGCTACGTACCCACACATAGGCTGAAGTCTTCGCATAACTTAGGCCAATGTCTTTAAGTTGTGTCAAAAAGCAGATGCTACTTATGAGCTTCGCACTGGGGATGTGTAGGCTGCATAGTGAAACAGCTAACCAGATAGCCTTAACTATAAAACCTTGCTAATTCGTGAACTATCAACCTCTTTTACCCTTTTCTTATGTTTTATATGCTTTATGCTTATGCATTTGTAAAGATAAAGGAGATCAAGCCCAACATTTAACACAGTATCATATGGTGTAATGTTATTACTAGCTAAAATAAATTGAAATTATGTCATTGAAGAAACTATACCGGAGAACTAAAGCTATCTGAAGGCATTTTGATATAAGCTCCTCCAGCTGTCTCTATAATCTGACCACAAAATACTGCAAATATTGAACCATGTTAATTTGAACAGAAATATGATCTGCATTACGCTTACTTTTCAAGAATTGAATAACTGACAAGTATTTGTTTTGAACAGACACATTTCATTGAAAGAGACACCAGTACGAAATACAAACCTTTAAGAGGAACTAACTCTATGACTTAAGTTACTGTAAGATGTGACTGGCAGCTGATTGACTCTGAATTCCCCAGAGGAAGTTTCATTTCTGAAGCAATCTTAACAACTGTATCACTGAAGTGTAGCAATAATCAAGAACGATGTTTTCATAGATTATCTCCTGTTGTTTGATAACCAGGCAAAGTGTCAAACAATTTCATGCCTTAATAAGGAGCTACTGAAGAAGTACAGGACTATTAAGAAATATTCAGAGATGTTACATAAATACTCTGTGGTCCCTGACTATCCTGTAGTCAGTTTTATTCACTGTAAAAAATGCTTAAGAGGATAGTCTTGAGTTACTTTCATAAAAGGTAAAAGAAAACACTATGGGAGGGCAGGCTACTAACCAGAGCTAACCTGTCAGATGTTTGGGATATGGTCCAGAATGTCGTAGGCTGTGATGGCACCAGCTATTTTGCACAGAGAAACAAATTTTTCAAGGTTGCAGAAAGCAATAATGTCGACACTTCTTTTTCTTATCAAATGGTAAGGAAAGATACAACTTGCAGACTGCAAGCGGGAAAATTATTGCTTGGGTTAGTGAAAATGCCCCTTGCTTAGTTAAAACAGAAGTCCTGTTGATAAACAGGGCCCTTTAGCACTGTCTTTTAATTTATCAAGAGAGAATGGGGCAAAACTATGAACAAGAATAGGAACACTGTTATAGGAATGTGGATGACTTGACTGGTTGAACTCTGACAAACTAATCAGTGCAACTCTGCAAATAAGTTGAAAAACTCCACCTTTGCATCAGTTCCAGCTAGTAAGCTAAAAAAATTACTTCTTTTGCATGTATTATTTACCTCAGTAATAACTTGTTTCGGTGCTTCTCAAAAGAGTATGTATCCGAGTTAAAAATGGTCTGAATGACTAAAATGCATGATCTGTACTTGTATTTTGCCAAACAGAAAGCCGCTGGGCTACACCCGTCAAACCCGTCAAATTTACACCCATCAAATTGTACCAGTCAGGTTAGACTATTGAAGAGGGAGAAATTAATTCCACCAAGAAACTATGCTCCTGTACAGTAGATATTGTTGTAAAGGAGCCTGAGTGGACTAAAGCCATGAATCACTCGTACTTCATGGTGAAGAGCATGAACAGCCTCTTAGAATGAGTAAGACTCTTTGAGTTGGCCTGAAAGCTAAAAATATTACCTGTATCTCAACCTTTGGATAGAGTGCCAAAAGAGCTCAGAGTACTGACTGACTTCCAAGGAAAGGGGATTTTCTTTAAAATTATCAACAGAACATTGTAGGCTTTTATGTATGATAGTCTTTCATATATAAATGAAAAAATGTTGCTGCAAGGATTATCAGCTGTTAGTTGGCAGAGGTGGAGGCTCTCTCCCTGTGGTAGGGAACTGTTATAAAGCAATAAAACCAGCCCCATCCCATGGCACAGAGCACATGCCACCATGTATGGTACGAATGCTGGGGTTGAACCCCACTTAGTACATAAGGCCATTTTGAACTGATCTGGTACCTTTTGAGGAATAAATATCTTGTACACTTTCCTAGTATACTCACGACAGCATAGACAATCCTGTAATTTCACTGGCACAGAAGCTTAACTGGCATGAAGTAAGGACCTGCATCAGAAGACATGATTCCATTTTAGTAGCAAAATCCTTTGCATGGAGTCAGCAGAAACAAAGATGAAAGTTCGAGTTTGCAACAGAATTGTGATAAGACTGAGCTGAGTCATTACCTCTGGAAAATATTAATGTCAAGCTCCAACTCAGTCTTCAGTTCACTTTAATTTTGTCTCCTTCAAGAACTATTTTAGCTAATGCAGTTCTCCGCTGTGTGCTTTAGCTAAAACAGAGATCCCAAGAATGATGAGAAAACTCAGCGAGGTAAGTGATCAGCCAAATGACCTGAATGGTGGGGTTTAGAACTGCTGCTCCTCTTGGATGCCAATCGCACTCACACCGTGTCGCCATTACCACGGCTGCACGTGTACCCACAGTACAGCACACCTGCATCAGGAATCCTCTCTAATCACAGGTTTTGCCTTTGTGGACAGGTGAGGAAATAATACTTCGGTTTGACATGTCTTCTCATCCTTGAGCTTCTGCTCCAGATCGTGTTTGTTACTCCTTGAAATTTTTTTCCCTGGTTCAAATGCAGGCAGCCATGTAAGACTGGACCAATGACAGAGCTACTGACAGTAACACAAAATATGCTCAATACAACCTCTGTGGGCTGGATTTTTTTATACGAGGCTGAACAGGGCACTTAAGCACTCTGTCCTTGGGCAGAATCAGGCAGCAGTGTAAATCCAGGATCATTAAGTGGCAGTAGCGCTGCCTTATAACACAGAATAGGAGAAGCAACAGTGAAACCCCGGAGCTCCTTTGGTTTTAACTGCAGAAGCAAGTTGGGACTGGATATAGCACAAAAAGAAGAATCTAAAAGAAAGGTATGATAAGGTCTAATGCCATTTAGTGTGACAGTGGCATAAAAAATGTAGGACAGAAGACATCTGTGATGTCTCTTTGTGTGTATATTACTAAGGATACCTCTCAAAAGCTTGCCAGTAAACAGATATTAACGTTTTCCAGAGTTGTAAGGATGTCTGTAAAAAAATCACCTGTTTCATCTTATCTGTGGAAATGGTTCATTTTTAATGGTAATATTTTAAATAATGAATCACTTTCAGAGCTGGGAATAAGCAAAGGCATTTTCCATTTGGTTATTCATTCTCTTTATTTGCAGAGGCCATGTAGGAATTCAAATTAAATTAATCTAAAGTGTCTGTCTTTTAAGATAGAAAAATGTAAACAACACATATAAAATCATTTTCCTTATGGCTTAAGAAGACATATTCCATATCAGAATAATACTAATTCCATCTTTCTGCAGCTATCTTACTTTTTTCCCTTCAGACATTAGCCTGAGAAAAAATTAGATTTGTTTTCCCAGTATGATTTGAAATTAAATATTAAGTAGTTGATTTATCAGGAAATTTAAGGTGTTGTTTCCAAACAGTCTCCTTTTTCTTGAAACAAATTTATTGCAGAAACAGAAAAATGCATATTAGTCATCAAAAGCTGTTTATAGATGAGTTTAAAGTGCTATCAGCTAAATGATTCTCATCATGTAGACTCAATTCCAGACCAATAATGCAGAGGAGAATTAGTGGAGGATGGATTAAATAGCCAGAGGTAACCGAAAATGAGGAAAAGTAATAATTTGCATTTGGCTTACGATATAAATCCAATATAAAGGTTTATATTTTCTAACTTGGTGTGATCCAAAGCTTACTTTTGATACTGAGGCCAAAATTTTAAAAAAGACTGCTTATTTTAGACATGTATTTCATGGGAGCCAAGTCAGATCCTGAATATGTCAGGTTTTTAAACTTGGAAATAATCCTGACTTCAGTTGTTACTGTATCAGTGCAGCCTCCTACTGTGAAGAGGGAAAGCTGATTTTGTTGTGGTTTTTTAATGGGTGAGACATGAAAGCTATGTTTGGGCTGAGAGTGGATGTCCTCTGCCCTGGAACTCAAGGTCCCTCTCCTGCAATCCTTCACCTCAAGGGATCTGCTAGGCTGCTCAGCAGTTTCCTTCCAGCCTCTGCATCCAGATTTCTACCTCTTTGGCACCGATAGCCAAGAGCCCTTTCAGAGGCTTAACACCCACCAGTGTTCTTCTAAAGGTGGAGCAAGTCTCATGGTTTCCTTTTAGACCAGCCACTGCCTTCTGTAAAAGCAGTCTAACAGTTACCAAGCCTGCTCAGCAGGAAGGAGGCTTAAATTTTTGGCTCTCTTCAGCCTCAGTGATATTAGTCCCTACATTGACCAAAGGCAAAGCTGGAGGAAACTCCTCATTCTTCTTGCTCTTTATTGATTTCACACTCAGCCGGGACTGGATGGAAAGCAACACACTCTCCTCTCCTCACCCACCTCTGACAGCCACTGCCAAGACCAAGAATCAGAACCAGGATTCCTCCCGCTGCAGCTGCAATACTGTGCTTAGTACTGAACTAAACTCTGCTGCCACTCTGAGTTAAGCTTGACCTAAACCTACCTAATGGAGTGGGCCTGAGAAGGACATGGACAGTTCGTCTGTGAGTCTTGACTGGGTAAGGGCATGAGATAAAGAGTAAGTTTTTCAGTCTGCGAAGCATGGTTGAAGTTTAAATATTGCACATGGGTATGCACAATATTAGCATCACTGATTTTTTTTTATCATCATCAGAAACATGAAAATGTAGGTGTTGATGGATTCACTGTTGCCTAAGGAGCCGGGCATAGCTTTGAGGACTGCACCATTGAGATGAAGTGCTTCAGTTCCACTGAAGTCCCCTGTCAGGTGCCCATGTGGGTCTGCCTTGTGAGTCTTTGTGGGTGCTTTGTGGGTCTGCGCACTAGCACCTTCCCGAGTCACACGGGATGCCTGGGCAAGTTTTGTGGGTGTGGGTTCAGCAGGGAGTTGAACCTAGCTCTACGCCCTAGACTAACACTCCCCAAAATGCACATCCCTCTGCTTTAATTCTGTGTTCAGCAGTCGCTTGTTAAAACATCAGGATTCCCAGATTTTGGCTACTGTCTTTCATACTGAGCAAAAAGCTACATTTCCTGTACAGTACTGCTGTAAATTTATAGCTTGCAGAGCTTGTTGAAATCCTTTGGGATAAAAGGTCCTCTGTAAATGTAGGTATTTTATTAGTACGCAAGGGAAAATATATTGAAGTACTAAGCAAATACCTGCAGGGTGCTAAGCAAAGGTTAACTATCACTGCCAGTCAAACTAGGACAGTGACAAATGGCCTGAAAGAGATACTCTAAGGGCAACAGCAGATGCTTTAAAGCTGGATGAAGCATTGAAAACAGGCACTTGAACCCTTTTGTTTTATAGGGTTTTTCTTATGTATGGGAGTGAAGCCACCAAGAGGGTGATATGCTTGTTCCTCCCTCAGAATCCTCATGGCAAAAGGGCATCAAACATTTACAACAAAGTAGTACTAATGGCAGGGGAAGAGGAGCCAAAGGCTTATAAGCAAAAGAGGACCCATTAAAGATTTTTGGGATTATGGGAGTGTTTGCCAGCAGAGGTAAAGCTGAGAACTGGGAGAGTTTTGTAGACTGTAAATTATAAATTGTCCTTTGTGGTTTTGCCATCTAATGTCTCTATTAAAAAATGTATTGGCTGTAAGTAAATTAGATAAGGATGCAGCATCTAGTATTGTGACAACGTTTTCTTGTGGAGGCCAAACCTCTCTCATCAACTAAAGGCTTTGCCAGAATTGCTATTATATTTAATGAACCAGAAAATAATATACAGCCAGGTTAATATTCTTCCAAAAACTTCTATTAAAGGCCACAGCTAGGGGAAAGGACACTGTATTAGTGACATGTGGCAGGAGGTCAATTACTGTGCAAAATCATTTCACCAGGTAATATTTAGTGCTCAAAACTTCATCTGGCTTGCACTGATTGGAAGGCAGCCTGCATATAAAATCCCCTGGAAAATGCAGGGTTGTTTGCAGTGGGTTACTGCATCGCAAATGTTATCTTTTGCATTTTTGCCATTTCCAAGATAACAAACAGTGATGGCTTTGCCCTTTTAGTTATAATAATGTGTTGTCCAAACCTCAACAACGCCCTCCCTAGGGACTAAGTTATTTTAATGGAGAAATTTAATTAAGATTTTCCCCCATCCTCATTTTTGCGAGCTGGTGCACTTCTAGACTTCGTGCTGAAATATTATGGAAAAATACAGTTTCCCCAGGAATGGTGGCTTGACTAGACATGTGAAATATTAAATGTTTTAGGACATTTTGTTCTAATGAGATTAGAAAATAATTCTGCTGATACAAATGATTAAAGTAGGGTATGATAAACATATGGTTGAGATAAGCACCAAGAATCTAAGGTGATTATCTAATCTGACCTTCTCTGTTTCTTTTGTTCACCTGGCACTGCATAGCAGTGATAGCAGTGAGGGGCCAAGTCATGGGATCCTTTCTCTAATTTAGACTGTCCTTACAAGCTTTTGCTACTGCAGAACCACTCACTCCAACAGGGCCCCAGCATTAAGACACTACATTCCTAACCCTCCCTGTAAACACACCAACCCACCAAGGGATTTTGGTAGAGTGGCTGTTTCATTGGCCCTTCTGCTGACCTATACCAGGCTGATCTTTCAGCTAAGTAAATTATTTTTTCCCCGGATGGGATTAAGCAATAGCCTCAAATAAAACAGTTCCTCTAGCCTTTCAGGCTTAATAGTCTTTTCATTAATTTCTTTTAAGTGCTCCTGTGGGCTTCTATAATATTGATCAATTTTTCAGCACTTACCTAGCCAGAAATTGGTCACAGTATTCTGGTGGCAGTCACATCTGTACCAAATGTGCAAGTAAGAGCGTCTCTTTACTCTTCTTCCACATGGCTTTGTTTAAATACTGAAGGATTTCATTTAGCCCCTTCAGCCACACTTGTGCACTGGGAACTGATGTCTGGCTGATTACCAGGACAGTAAGTCATCATCGGAGTGATTGCTCATTAGTACAGAGCTCCTGATCTTTAAGTATGAGACAATAAACTGAACAGAAATGCATACTGTTTGCTTGTGCCTGCTCAAAAACACAATCCAAATTCTATCAGTGACCTGTCAGCCTCATTGTTTACTGCTCCCTCAATCCCTGTAAACTTTCTCAATCATGAGGTTTTTTTCTTCCAGGTCACTGACAAAAAAATGAAACCATCTGAGGCCAAGAACAAATCCTTGAAGGCTGCAGTAAAAATTTTTCTATTTGATGAGGATTCAGAGTCTACAGTTTCATTCTGTCAGTTACCTAGATTCAATAGCTTTAATCAGTTATTTTTGTATCCTGTTTCTTAAGCAGAAATTTGTACAAGTCTAGGTCAAATGATATACCAAAATGTAAGTATGTTACATCTCCAATATTGCTTTTAAAAATTACATTTGTAATTTAGTCAGAAGTATTGAAGTTTAGGTCAATTAAAACTTTTCTTCATTGGGATTAATCATTCATTAATCCTATCACAAATCCCATCATTGGGACTAATTATCTTCTAGGTTATTCTAGCTGTTCCTTTATCTTTCCTGATATTGATATCAGGCTAATCTGTTTGTAACTTGAGTAAACCCTTAGAAGTATTCACCCAGCATAAGCTCTTTCTGCAGACAGTGGTCCCAGATTATCAGCAATGATTTTGGAGTTTATCAGGTAGGCTATAACCTAGGATACACATCTCTTAGCCAAGAGCTATATTCACTAGGCTATAATGCCAAATCCCTCCATGCTTGCTTTCCTTCCAGTTTCATCAGCCTCACGGTGCTGTTTAAACAATTACTCAAACAGATTATTCCATAGCCTCATCTTGGGGCATGGGATGAAGGAACTGAAAATTTGAATTTGCTTAAACTGAGGAGGGATTGAATTACCAGATCTCTAATCACCCCCCAAGCCCTGTTTTAAAAGAATCAGCCTTCCTCAGGAGAGGATTTTGTGCTCTGGATCTTGGCAGGACAGGAGAGCCTCCTGGGACAGGAGGTCAGAAGAGTACTTCTGTGCCCATTGTCACTTACCAGCGAGCTCTTACTTTGCTCAGTTTGTAGGCTTTCTTGGTTGCCTTCTGGGTGGGCACCTTCTTCCTGTTAATTTGATATACTCTCTACAGATATGTTCCCACTCCTTTGAATCAACAAGTATGAAACAGTTGCCTTATCTTCAGGCATTCCAGTGCCTAAATTACAGTCATCTCGATAGTCATTTTGGTCCTCTACTTGATATTATTGAAGTTATTCATTTTGCTGGCAGTGTGCCTAGATGATAGTCCACATCCTCAACTGTATATTGATTTCACTAATATCAGAGGACCTATGACAAATAAGGACTTGCTCTTAGCCTATATTGGGTAAATATTCAAATAATTGTTCTTTTTTTCCCTAAATAATGCTATTCTATTTCTAAAGAAAAGTTATTAATTGTTCTAAATTGAGTTGAGATATTATTAATCTTTCATCTCGTGTGTCACTAAAGTGTTGCATGCCCATATTTCCTAGTAAAATGAAAGTATAATTTAATAACTATACTTAAAATTGTTCTTAATTTTGGTGTGTTGGGGATCTCAAGATTAAATTCAGTGGGCCCAATTCAATTAGATATACTGTAGACCTCGGTGAAGATGCCAGCTTCTGGAGAACACAGTTATTAATCACTATGAGCCACATCATGTCCTTTGAGTTAGCTAAATACTTACACCGAGCTGGACTTAAGCTGATATCCTTGAGGACAAGACCTTCCGCTCCTTTAATGATTAGACAATGATAACAATGCTATCAGTGAGAAAGCTTGACTTAAGTCAAATCTGACTATCCAAACCTAGAAATGAACACTTTAAAGTTTTTGTATCCGAAGGTATTTAAACTAGAAACAATCCGAAACATCTCAAGTAAAAAAGCTGGCATGCACCAAAATGTGGCTGGATGATAGAGATAATTGTATAAACAATGGGAAGAAATAAAGTAAGTCCTTCAGGGAGTTCTGATCACTGGTCTCTACTTTGGCAATCTTATCTTGAAGGACACTCAGAAATAAGAGGTTTAAACTTTTTTCAAAGTATCTGTACACCAAATATACAATGCTGCGCATAGCGAGCATGGGAGGTGAAGAGCTCTTCACCTTGAAAAGAGAAGATGTCCCATCTAGAGTTTTAAGATTAATTATTAATGAAAGAGTGAAATAAGTAAACTTGTGAATGCTGTGTAGGAAATTTAGATTTTCTAATAAAACATTGAAGCAAAAACAAACACTTCAGATCTCTCTGATCTATTTCTATTTTAGGACAGGAATGAAGGGACCAATCTGCTTCATAGTTATCTTCCAAAAGCAGCTCTAATCCATGGTCCTAAATTCAGATCCTATCTCCTACCTAACCAGGACATGTGCTCCACAAACTTTGTATTTCAACTTTATTCCAACTTGTACTCTGTAAAGAGGAAAAGGTATTTGAATTCCAGCTTCTATGTCATAAATTTTACAAATAAAGTATTGGGGAAATTCACAGTTTGTTAAGGGAAAAGCAGCTTTTAAGAGTCTTTTTGATACATGCATATGCAGATCAGCCAAGCTGACCCATCCAATCCATTTCGATCTGAAGTGAAATTAAAACATGTTATTAAACTTGTTCATCTGCACTAAGGATGAAACCTGTTAATTATTACTAGCTCTATTATATACTGCAATGTTGGTATCAGTATTTCATAACTAGCCTCATAGGGTAGAATGTATAATCATTTCTCTTTCTTCACTACCTGCACAGCAGTCAACTGCCTAAGACATGTACATGAATTTAAATCTTGTAGTGCCAAGCTAGTTTTTATTCCCCGAGCAATGGAGAGAGGACAGTAGAATTTCAGTGTTGTTATTTACTTTGGATATCCTTTCCTGTATATGTATCAGTCAAACAAACATTTATGTACATAATTAATTGTTTGCAGCTAAACAACTGTTTATCTCACTGAGGCTAAGACTACTAATGCTCTTACTTGACATTTTTACATTTTTAGCACTCTAAATTCAGTTTATGAAATCTCTTCAGAATTTCCCATTATTTCTAGAAGCTTACTTTGCTGCATGCAGGATAGAAAAAAAACTGTTATGCAACTTTTCTTCCTTTCTTCATTTTGGCTTCATTCAGTGTCCCCCAAAACCATGTGGAAGGTCCCACTGGCTTGAATAGGTAATAGACCAAGTCCTGAGTGAATCATTCAGGAGTTCTCTTTCTGTGATCATACATTCACTCGCCAGGGGACCACTGCTTCCCTTTTCTTGCCATTTCTGTTTGTTGCAATCCATTCCCCTTAGTTTACTGGTATTCAAATAACCTTTCTTTCAACTACAGTAACACAAGTCATTTATTCCCAAGTCATTATTCCAGTTCTTTCCAAACATTGGCAGCTACTATCCTGTTAATACTGAATTGCACTATGAATTCCTCTCAGGAGGAAGAGCCCCAGGCACCGGTATAGGCCCGGGGCTGACTGGCTGGAAAGCTGCTTTGCAGAAAAGGCTCTTGGGATCCCTGATGGACCCCAAACTGAACATGGGCCAGCAATAAGCTCCTGTGGCAAAGAAGGCCAACAGCATCTGGGGCTGTTCTATGAGGAGTGTTGCCAGCAGGTTGAGGGAGGTGATCCTTCCCCTCTACTCAGCACTGGTGACATACATCTGGAGTGCTGGGTCCGGCGCTGGGCTTCCCAGTACAAAAGAGACATGGACATACTGGAGAAAGTCCAATGAAGGGCTGCAAATATAATTAAGCACTTGGATCATCTGGCATATGGGGAGAGGCTGAGAGAGCTGGGACTGCTTAGCTGGGACTGCTCAAGGAGGGATCTTATCAGTGTGTATAAATGCCTGATTGCGGGGGTAAAAAAGACGAGAGTCAGACTCTTAGTGACAGGATGAGAGGCAATGGGCACAAACTGAAAAGCAGGAAATACCACTTAAAAATAAGAAAAAAATTCTTTACTGTGAGGGTGGTCAAACACTGGAACAGGTTGCCCGAACAGGTTGTGGACCCTCCATCCTTGGAAGCACTCAAAACCGGACTGGATGTGGCCCTGAACAACCTCCGCTAGCTGACCCTCCTTTGGGCAAGTGTTTGGACTAGATGATCTCCAGAGGTCCCTTCCAACCTCAGCTTTTCCATCATTCACTTTAACAGAAAAATACTGGGTGGAGAAGCAGGTATTGGAACATGGTTCTTACATCCTTGACTCCAATTCTGTGCACGCATATTACTGAGAATAGTATCTGCTATCAGAAATATCAGCAATGATGAGTTGTTACTGGTTATAGGTTGTATTTGCAAGATTAGGCCCTTCATAAATTCGAGAAATTCACTTCTAACAAGCCCATACTTTCAATTAAGGGTTGTGGGTTGTTCTTTAACACAGCTTAGTACAGGACTGCATTCTACTTCACTGGTTAGACAGGTTTGATGGAAGGAGGGAATCAATAATTTAAGTTCTTTTAAAAATATGCGTAAGTACATCACAGAGAATATCAAAACTTCAGGGGAAAGGTGATATTATTATTTAATGCTTTGTTGATGAGGTTTATTTTGGTAAGCTCTTGACAGCACAAGGTAACATATCATCTTTGCGTTGACACAAACACTATCAAAATGTGAAAGGATGCATAGCAGAAAAAGATGTGCATCTAAAATAGATTTTTGAGAGAGCAAATTATTTTTTTCCTTCCCAATAGCTTGTTGATTTTTCTTTGTTAGAATGCTGCCAACACTTTTAAGCAAAATTAAAAAGCATTGTTGTTATTGTATGTCATTCTTTCCAGGTCTGTTTAAAATTCTCAGTTTCTTTCCACCTTCCATTCAATGCTGAAAAACATTTGTTGGTATTTGTGATGGGGATGAATGTCTTTATATTTCCACTGCTTTTGCAGTATAGCTGCTTTAATTACTCATCGCACTGTGGGCACTGTGCTATTCATTTTTACATTGGAGACCAAGGCCTTTTTCTATTTTTCTCCTTTATGTCCTTTGTTTGGTTTGCAATGGTAGTGATTCAGAAAGCTCCAGAGGGCAGTGTTGTGCTGAAACCTCCGGTTCTCTGGGCTCTGCCTGGATACTTTTTGGACACCAGGAGGCTGAAGGTTATTTACTCACATGCAGACTTGCTTAAATGGCTTAAGTCTTAATTCTACAATGGCCTTGGATATACACATTTTATGACTGGGGTCCTTGCAACAAACAAATTAAGTGTGCTTGTGCACATAACATGATCTTCAAGGTTTTTCAAATGCTGAGTTAGATGGAATCAATTAAAAAAAAAAATTAAAATCTCAGTCATCTTAAATAATGCTGTGCCAGATTCACCAAGCAGGCTCAATGGGTTGGAATATTAATTTCCCTGCTTGTGTCACATGGGGGAAAAGGAGGAAAGAAATCATCCCAACGAGGGCGCAAGGCAACGCTGTTCCCCTTCTCCCTCAGGAGTTCTGAGAAGGAGCAGCAGTTTTCAGTTCCAGTTAAGGCCTCACAGGATCACACTGAGAGAGGCTGCAGGGGAAGCATCAAATCACACACCTCCTTCAAGTATGGCCTCCCATACCTTCCCTCTGCCTTGTCCTGCCCTCAATGGGCTGTGCAGCAGAATTGCTAGCTGGCCTGGAAAAAACAGGATAACCAGGTCCAATCGCCACTGACTCTCATACTCCTTGAGAACTTTCTGGCTGCATTTATCTCATATTTAAGCATGTTTCACATTTCCCCCTAAACGAAAGACACCTTGTCTGTGTCTAAACTGACCTCCCAATGCACAGAACGGCTACTAATGAATGATTACATTCCAGCAGCCTTTCAAACCACCATACTCTCCCACCCAGACCCACAAACCTACCTGCCCATGCATTTCTTCTGCTCCTTGCCCCAAGACCCCTATGTCTCTTGCAGTCTGCCCACATCACCTCTGTTCCCCAAGCATCCACACTGCTCCCAGGTACCCTGCCTCCTGACACTATAATTTCTGTCATCTCTATGTCCTTCTCTTTCACACTGAAATCCAATGTCCATCTCCTTCCTCCCGCTGCAGTTCCTCCCTTTGCCCACCCTGCAGTGCCCATATTCTTTCCTTGGTCCTCAGAGACAACTCTTGCTGCTCAGTGTGCTGCTTGGGTTAGAGGCGTGAGCAATGACGACAAAGGTATGAGTATCCTGACTAGTCAACCAGTTGGCTAAGGACATGCCTATGCTTCCTGAGTACAGAAGCACTTGCTCACCCCCTCAGACTGTAGAAATCACCTTGTGAGCTGTGTGTGGTTTACAGCCACAGGTTGAACTGCTTGGATGCAAGCCTGCATTTAAGGAGGAGGCTTTCAAGAGCTGGCATGCCACCTTTTTTAAACATGCCCTTCAAGCAGTAGCAATGGGACAGGCATAACCATAGCATGGCTTGAACCCACCAGAGGTATCCCAGAATATCAGTCTGTTTGGATTCTTTGCTAGATGATATGTGTAGGAAGGTACTATGGGATGGTCATTGTAAGCTGAAGCAAGGACCTATGATGGACAGAACAAGGGTCATGGAGCATTTTGCACTTTAGGTTGCTCTTGAACCTCCATATCGCTGAACAATAAAGACAGACTAAAGACCAGATGCTGCAAATGTTTATAGATTTAAGCAGTCCTGACAGGGTAAACCTAAGTTTTCACCTGGGAATGAACTCTGCCCTCCTACAATGAGACACTTGGAAGCAAGCACAGGTGCATCAAACTGAGCTAGCTCAGGACATGAATTTGTATTTGCTGAATTTTTGTTGAATAGGAACAAATAGGGTTGAGTTATGCAGTTGTTATCCTCAAAGAACACAATGTCTCAAGGCTGTAGCAACTGGAAAAGGAGAAAGGAAAAAATTGACATGGAGTGGGGCAGTACTTGTGCAGAGGAACTGGTGTAGGACAATTGCCATAAAAATACCTACTACCTATACCTCCGGTAGCAAAACATTACACATCGGCATTTAGATTCTTCACGTGAGTGCTGGCAGAAGTCTCTGCCCTATGGAACTACCAAATTCCATGTGGATTTGGAGGATCTGCTAGAAGGCAGGGTCACTTGCACCCACACTGGTGACATGGGTGCGCCATGGGTATCCACAAGAGCCTCACTGGCAGGAACAGCTACTGACAGGCTGTTCAGAAGGCCCCACAAGCAAAGCAGGTTTTCAAGATCCTCATGAGACTGTGAGAAATACATCACTCTTTAAACTGCTCATACAGCAGAGGGAGGCTTTGCTATTAGCTCTCTTGATAAACATATCCCCAGATTCGTGCCTTGAAGACAGCGACGCGCTCCATGCCGAGAAAAGGGAGTGGAAAAGAAAATATTGCCATCTGCTTGTGTAGAAGTTTAAATTCATGCACAAGCTCTCCTGCACAGATAAAGAAGAATGAGTCTTCTCTTTTTGTTACAGTCAGTCTTGAGAGTGAGGCAGTGTTCTCACAGACAGACCTGAAGAAAGACTGAAACAGTGTTCACCATCAAGCCCCAGGCTCTGATTTAGGTGCCTACACTGAAAGCCTTCAGGATTCAGAGAACCTCTCTCCGAACCTACCAGTCAAACCATCAATCTGTTTGCTGAAGCTCCGCTGACAGTCAAGGGAACCTAGGTTGCTCATACAGACCGCCCAGGGACACACCTAGCCTCCACAGTGCTACTGTTTCCATAGGGTCATTACATATCACCCAGGTTTTGCAGGTTTGGGTTCTAACATTGTATTGGAATGATCAGGTTTCAAATATTAAGGTGTTAAAATAACATTGCTAAAATCTACCTAACTGATGACAGCATTGCTGCCTGACAGAAGTAAATTAAAAAAAAAAAAAAACCCAGGTATCAATACTTGTTTTTATTTATAATATTTTGTGGTAACCCAGATATGGAATTGCCCAGACAACTGTGACTTAATCATGTGTAACTGCCAGCTTGCATTTTTGCAGGCACATCTACCCTGACAAAGGCTTTTAATATTTAAAATCATGCAGATTATCTATTCAGCCCTCAGAAAACTCATTGTGATGAATTCGGTATCTCAGTTTCAGGCACTTCAACTGCTGACACCTTTCTTCAGGCTACAGAGAGACTTTATTAATTGTACTAAAAATCCTGTGCAAACATTTTAAAAATATTATTTAGTACTCAGTAAAATATTTTTTTATTTGAGTATGTTACCATCTATCAATGTTGTCACAAGTCTCTAGATCACAGAAGTGTTTTTTTTACTCTCCTTTTAAAATGCATTTTTATTCTAAGAGCCTCTGTTTATGCAAATTTATCAGTCATGTCTACTCAGAAATGCTTATATCATATCTGAGGTCAGGAATTCAGCTGTATTTAAATTATATGCCAGATGGATAGGCAATGCATACATTTCAGTCCTTTGACAACTTAATGAACATATCTCTTGGCAAGATGAGGTTATCTGAACATCCCAAATCATCTGTCACAGTCGTCTCCAAACTTTTGGGCTGCAGCCTACTGTCAGCAATGAAAGCTGACCACCACACTGTCTTATCAACCTTTAACTGAAAAAACTCCAACAATTATTTGCTTGCCTAGGGCAGCTATGGGCATCCTACCATGGCGTTGTCAATTACAGGGGGTAAATCCTGATTTATAATGAGTTTCAGAAATCTAGAAACATTACATAATTAAGTCTCTCATCCTTCAAGTAAGTTATATTATTAGCCATTTTATTCAACTGGCAAACTATTCAGAAAAAAAGTTTTCAATCCACATTTTCAAGCTGACCACTAGTCTGGTTACCTTATTTTTGGAAGACTATCCACAAATACTGTTGGCCCTAATCTTAAAGAGTGGTCGGGAAATAGAACTTTTCTTCACAGAATATTTTCCGTTTCTCAGGAAGGAAAAGTGTGAGACGTGGAAGTTGAAATTTCCTGCAGAAGGCCACAACTTGGCAAAACAAGTTAAACAGAACATTTTTGATCAATTTTACCACTTATACACCTACCACATTAACATAATATACACCTATGGGTGCTCTATTCCCTTGGAAATTGATTCGCTAGTGTCTTAAACTGGGAACCTAAAATTTCCTTGGATTGCTTAAAATTAGTGGATAGCTGAAAAGTTGGCCTATACAAATCACCCAAGGTCACCCATGCAATGATGTTAGTGGCAAAGCTGCAATGAGAACCTGGAAGTTACTGGCTTTCATCCTAATGGTCACTTCACCAGACCAAGATACCACCATTATGGGAGATAATGACAATAAAACACTGCAGTGCTCTCAAATTGCACAGAAACTGCACTTTCACTGTTCTGAAAAGCTATCATTCAGTCTGAAAGTTATCAAAATTGCTGGGCCAACATACTCTAAATACATACTGTCACGAAGAACATGTAGTTTTTCTTAGTAGAGTAACATTACAAAAAGAGCAAGAAAAAGAATATGGAAGTAGAACAGAAAATCCTGTTAAAATGTTAAAAAGGAAAGAATGGTAAATAATGGATACTATTCAGTCTTTCTTCAAGCTCCTACTGAACTAATATGTAATACTGGCTACAAGACAGTGAGAGCACTGAGACCACAGTTGCCCAGACCTCACTAATGTTGGAATCCCTTGGCATCGCTTCCTTTTGCCACAGGTTAGCACAATGTCATTGATAAGCAGAACCTCTACTAGACAACAGCAACCTGTTCCTGTCTCGGCAACCCTCATTGTTGGCTCTTGCCATCCTCCTGCAACACAACTGCTCTTAGCTTCTTTGTCCCTCCCCTTCCCTGACTGACGTCATTCCCCTTTCTTGTTATCGTCATCCTTTCCATCTTTCCCAGAGTCCTCCACCTCCTGGAATCTCAAATTCACATCTCCCCACTTTACTCCAAGGACATTCAATCCAAATTTGGTCTTTCTGCCAGCCTTCCCTTCAGCTATCCTCACCTCCCACCACAGTTTCCAATATCCATTCCTGTCCCTCAACCAATCCTTTGCTGGTTTCATCACCTTCTGTCCTCTGTCTCCTCTGATAACTATTCAGGCATTATGCAGTCTCTTCCTTAATTTCAATTTAAAAAAAAAGGGGGGGGGGGGGAGGGAGGGAGGGAGGTCTGTATCCTACTTATTTTGGCAACTATTCTGCCATCTTTTTCTACCTCTCCTTTTTAAGCCCACTGACTGCAGTCACCACCTGGAGTCAATCCTTGGCTTTCACCGATTCTTTTCATTGAACCTTACTTTCAACATGACCTTTAATGACCTCTTTCTACCTAAGGCTGTGAATCAGTAGTTATTTTCTGTTCCTCTTTCAGCTTTGATGCAACTTCATTCTGTTCTTCTTGGCTATCATCTTTCCTTCTTTATCAAGAGGTTCCAATCTGCTCATGTTGACAGGCTATCACTGACAATTATCACTGACAATTAGATTTTCAGGAAACAGCCTTTGTACTTTCTCCCAAGCTGCTCTTCTCTTCTGAGAATCCATCCCCTTGTTATTTTTCAATTCTTTTAAAACTTTCCTTTTCAATCATCTCTCTCCGCTCAAAAAAAAAAAAAAAAAAGAAAAAAAGCCTGCATATGCTGGGATCTCCTTGCCCATCATGCTTACCAACACTGTCTCATAACTTCCTTGGAATCCCACTTGTCTGTACTCATCTTGAGTTATCTTTTAATTGTTTGCTTTTAGACAGAGGCTGATTTTTCACAGAACATAATACAAAGGGCTACTTGTCTATAAAAAGGCTATTAAGCAACATGGTTATATAAATACAAATTGCAACAGGAGTTCAGATTTCATTGCTGTAAGCATAATATGAAGACCTTGAGATAAAGAAAACAGAACTGAAAAGCTTAAGAATGTGAACTGCACCTTAAAAACTCCTCTCTTAGACATGCTGGGCATACATGAGTGTAATGTATACATCCATTGTATGGCATACATCCATTGTCTTTAGAAATTAAGGTTGATACATGGAATCCTGCCTTCACTGAATGCAAAAGGCATTTTATTACTTATTTCAGTATGGTCAAGGCTTTTCCATCTCAGTCTTATCATACGCACTTTTTCAATATATGCATAGAAGCAGTCAAGTAGAATATATATATAACAATAACATTTCATAGTTATATTCAGTGACTAGAAATTATCTTGACAGCTTGGTTTCTAATTCTGTATTAGTTTTGAATGCTAAGTCTGACAATACCCAGGTACCAAAGCCAATGTTTAATGGATCACATACATTACTTAAGAAAACATTGCTTGTTTTTTTGTGGTAGCTAGTTCTACACAGTCTCTTCTGAACTTTAACTAAATAAATTATTTAGCAGCCAGCACTTGTCCTTAGATGGCATAACTTAGATGTCAATACCACCCAGAGCATCCACATTTGCCAAACCTGCCTTGCATGAAATGGAATGAGGATATTTGCATAAGGAAAATGTTAAAGCAGGAAATTAACCCCTTCAGGGGGTTCATAAAATCAAATATTGCAATAATTGTTATTGGATAAGCATTTATTTAACTGATGCCAAAGGATCATAATATTCCCACTGATACTGGGTTTACCATTTAGACTGGTGGTCTTCCAGGTCGGGAGGGGGCAATGAGCTTTTCTGTGATGCTTGCCTTTAAGTTAGTATGCTAAGAAGCAAATTTAACATGAAATTTTAATACAAAAGATACAAAATTTAATTGTTTTCTCCAATACAAAAGGATACAACAAATCTCAGCTTTTGTGACAATGTACCTTTTAGAGGAAGGTCATCTATACAGAAGAGTCTCCACAAACAATGGTGTCTGTCTTTCTGGAGATTTACATTGGAAAGAGAGATTGACTGCTGACTGGGGCAGACCATTTGAGCCCCTTGTGTGCTAACTATGCTGAAATACAAGAGTGTCTGAGAGATATGGTAAAACTGTGAGGAGCTTCTATGCCTATCTCCATCCTTATGAAATTCCTCACACCAAGGTTGGGCTGAAAAGGATTTGCTCAACCCGTTCATTCCCTTTACATGCACTTCTTTCCACCTATTAAGAACAGAAACTACTCACAGAAAACACTGAAAGAAAAACAAGTTTCAAAAATTTGACTGTGACCAAATAATCCATCTGAAGTAAATCCTTAGGCTGCGGAGTTTAGCGAATAGTACTACCACACAAGGTGCTTGGGGCAGGAACCAGCCTATAATCTGTACTGCTTCCAGTCTGCCCCTATGTAAAGAAGCGGGGATAAGGACTCAGCTGCAGCACTACACCCCACCTTACTGCAGATGCCCTTACCACCACTTAGGAACTTACAAGGAGGTTTACAAATGAGTCCAAAAGCATTATTTACAACTATTAACATAAGAAGCTATTGCTAAATGTTCCTCACCTTCCTTGCATCTGATTTTATACTCATCATACTCTACTGTGATACTCTGTGCCCTCCACCAGGACTTGAGCTGTCCCTACTTGGTCTCAACTACACTACATTATTTTGGAGAGTCTGAGAAAAGTCTGTATATATATGCGTATACACTCCCTCTTGAAACCAATCAAAAGGTTGCTTTTGCACGTAGACTATAACAGAGATTACGTTTAAAGCTCTGCTGCCATGCTCTCACTGAGAACTAGCCAAGTAAAAAACATGAACACTTATATAAATTGTCAAGAGCTTATAGTCTTTATTGAGACAAGTTTCCACAAAAGAGAGGGAAAATTTTCCTTGAGTAGGGATTGCAGGAATCGAGCCAAAGTTACAAGGATTACATATCAAATGGTACGCTACTTTCTCTTTTTATTTTTTGCTTTATGCCCATCTTGCTATAGCTATGACTGAATATGTTAATCAAAATCCTATAGAACTGTACTCATTTGTGTGTGTTTTTACTTTCCATTTACATAATCATCTTACAAAAGGAGCATTTCTCCTTTGTGCTAGATGTCTTACGATGTAATTTAAAGTTGCAGTTACTGAAATACCCTATTCTAGCAGTCCCATCGCTATTGATTCTATTGCCCAGTCATTACCATAAATTATTATACAGTAGCTAAATATACATTTCCAGTCTTCATGATGTTCAAACAGCCCTACAGAGAAATCAAATGTTCCCTGTGGTGTGCCCTAATAATCTGCATTGAGTGTTTTGGATCAAATAGGAGAAGTTTCCAAAGCTTAAGGGCCTTCACAGAGAATTCAGGAAACATAATTGTAGAGTGCCTTAATTTCAAAACCAGGATTTGTGTGTCTGTAACACAGGAAATGCTTATGGAAATGAGCAAGCACATACACTGATATATATCTCCATAATCAGTGCAAAGCTACAAATATGTTTTGCTATTAAATATGTATTTTAAAGAATATACAAACTTGATTAAGCTATAAAATCAAATGCTTGACTGGTAATGGGTGGGATGGAATGGAGTAGCTGAGATGGCATGCGTTTCCCAAAAAAAACAAAGTCGAGAATAAAACAGATCTTCTCAGTCACTTCTGAGGGGCCAACAGGACATGAAATACCAACCAGCTCACAAAACGTTTACCTCTGGGTCTCTGCTTCTTCTGTTACTTCTTCTGTTTTGAGAAGACAAGTACGTATCACCTGTCTGTAGCCTATGAATGTTGTCTAGGCATTTCTTATCTCTGCTCACTGTTGAATTTCACCCATTAGTGCTCAGGGTATGCACAACCAAAGTCTACTTAAACTCAACATGAAGTAGGTCACTGGCCTGTGGTGGGCCAGTTCCAGAGGAGGTGGTTTCACTACAGGACAACAGTAGAATTTTAACTGGCTTATAAACAGGGGTGAAAACTTTGTTGTATCCTCCAACCTACTGCCTAGAGTAGTCATCAAGTATCTGTGCCACCCTCTTAAACCATCTCAAGGACCTGATCTGCCAAGATTATTACAGTGCAAAACTTTCTATTTTTAGCAATTTATTCAATTTGCATAAGGATGTTAGCATGCCTGAGCTTGATGGCTATAGAATGAAAATAAAAGGGCTCAGGAAATGCTGTAGTTAATGGTGGCATGAGAATTGTATCTATATCGCATATACACACTGGCAAAAAGTAGGCAAGCTGATTATAACCATGCAGAAAATGCAATGCATATATGATAACCCTCTTCATTGCAAAGATAACCGTAACAGATGTATTTCTGACTATTCTTTCTTTCCCCTCCAACAGACTTGTTTTTCATAGTTTGCCTTTGCATTCCTAAAACTGAAACTTCAACATTCCATGGAAATAAAAGAAAGAATGAACTGGAAGTAGGTGATTGTTTTTAGGGTTTTTGCATCATATGTGATCATTTACATTCTTCAACCATAAACTTTGTGGATTTATTTAAAATGTGACTACAACAATGTCACATATAGGTAGCATAATAATTGAAATTCAAATGAATAATTTCATACTTGGGATTTTTAATTCCACATTACAGCAGAAATTGTCTTAGCCAACCAATGAAGGGATGAAAAAAATACACATCTTTAACTAGATGGCTCTTTAACAAAGGTGAAGTAGACTTTTCGTGAATTAGCACAGGGATAATTTTGAATAATCTCTGAAGACAGTAATTTGCCTAATATTTGGAGAAGTTTTGTTGTAGCTAATGCAGTTTGTTGAAGACTATATTGGATGAATTCTGGTTTTATTTCTCTTGTGCTTATTAAATACAAAGTGTAGTACAAAAACTGTGATGCGAAGAATGAGTCTCTCTCTGGGCTGCATCAGTCAACTCACTGTCTAAAGACATTGTTCTTTAAATGCATCAGGTACATAAAATCACTAAGTACTGAAAATGGCAATAATTGTTTTGTTATCTAAATTTTATGAAACATACGGGCGACTGCAATTATTTTATTTCAAATGGCTGAAGATTGTTGTTACTTATTTCCTTTTTAGACTAGTAAAAAATCTAATTTATTTACTGTGGCACTCCTTTGATCATCATATACTTACGTGATGACACAGTTCAGCTGAACAAAAAACACCACAAAAACTCTTCACTATTTATAACAAGCAATCTTTAAAATTCACCCTTCTTCTTCCATGCTGGCTAGTTGAAGACTTTATCCATTTAAATGGACAGCTTAATCATATTTTTTTCTAAATATAAAGCATGAGCTATTTTCAGGCCACTCAAGGAAAGTCATGGTGTGTAATATCAAACTCTCTGATTTTGTTGCTGTCATATGCATTGCAAAATTTCATCTTATCCTGTTGTTAATGGTCATGGCCAGAGAATGCTTATGATCATTACCGATTTAGATCACTGATTTCTTCACACTCAAAATCATTCAGTAAACAAAAGCAGAGAACATATATTGAATTTTAGTTTTGAAGAACAGTATCTCAGACTGAGCCTTCTCTTTTCTCTGAAAAGTCAATCAGATTAGTAGTGTGCACTTATACAGCTCTCAATGAATACAAACTAGAAGGAAGTTGTCTATGTGGTATGCAGAATTGTACAGTCAACTCTCGGTTGTCTGTGGGTGTGTAACCCAGGTTGCAGATTAGCAGTGCTATCCTAAAACAGAGCAGGAAAAAAAGGAAAAACACCCACCATTTTTCTTTGAATTTCTGATCTCACTTTTTACTTCAGCTTAACTTCATTCCTTGATAAATGTAATAAACACAGGAAGTTCTTATCTAATGTGCATATGTTTTGTATCACCTATGTTTATAGCTTTACGCGGGTTAGTCTACTCCATTTCTATTTTCAACAATTGAAAGCTGACTGCATAACTATGAAAGAGCCCTGCAACCCAGTTTTATTCAACATTTGTTAAAAAAAAATTGTTTGTCAAAATACCTCTCTAATTCACCTCAAAAATCATGAGAGTTCCCTTTTACTTCATTTTTTAAACCCATGAATAATAACAGCTTGCTGCAATACTGGACTCCTATTAATATAAGTAAAATGTTCACATGCTTGAAAGGCAAAGCAAAGACAAAACAACTGAACAAACTCAATGCGCTTAAAAGGAGATAGATACAGTGGACTCCTCTACCCCCAACGCCTAGAGACTGACGGAAAGCCATTTTGTAATAATATTTTGTAGCTGTACCAAAACCAGCATTAACTAGCCAATTAATTAGCATTAATTGGCTAATTGGCTAACTGTACATTTTATTCATTTAGAGGGTCATTAGCACCGAATATGCTTTAAAAAAATCGTATGTTCTTGGGCAATGCAACAATATCAGTGGTTTCTTTATGAAGGAGTTGGGAAAGGGGAAGTTGTTTCCTGCTGCCCCCTCCCTATTCTCATTTTTCTCTACATAACCTAGATAGCATCTACTTCATGACCAAAGCCAAAAGACAGAGATACCCATTGCACTAGCCAAGCGTCATGGAACGACAACTCCACAAACTACAAAGGCAGCTGGAAGGAACTGGCGGTCTCTCTCTCTTCAGGAAGGGAACCCAGACACTGACAAACTTTGGGAAGCTGCTGCAGGAGCTTATCTACTAGGGAGGAGGGATGGCTGAGACACTTCTTAAGGAGCAGGAGAAATATAAGACTCAGTATATGAAACATTTAATCTTGAAGAAGGATTGATGGAGAGGCTGCCACAGGGCCAGTGGGGCAACAGAGGACAGGAAAGCAACAGGGGCAGACAGTCTTTTCTCCAGGGAATCTGTTCTTACTCTTTTTTTCTGCCACCAGAAAAGTTAAAACTGCTAACTTCACATTACCCATGAACATTAAAGAACAATGCAGATAAAAAATAGTGTGATATTCTATTGCTATTCTGAAAAGAGTAACCTACCAGCCCTGTATTCTAGCTTTGGCAACAGCTTAACTCCTGTACTAAAATGAAAGCAAAAGGCTTTTCATACTGTGACACAACAGTGTACTGAATTGGAATAAACCTTCTTGCTCCTTTGAATTTATACCTTAATACATTAGGTTTGATATGCTGACTAGGATCAAAATGACACCAATGACAAAAACTGCAAGCACTGCTTTAATTCATGTATACATGTAATTCCTGTAGGAATCTCTCTAAACTACTTGACATCCTGTGCCAGTGAGTTTCACTGAGTAATAACTTTGCATAAAATGTTACTTCATATGTTGCCTTTTAATTTCACTGAAAATCCCCTTGTTCTTTTAACACTGAAGAAAATAAAAGGAAATACTTTGGTCACAAGACTTCTTACTGGAACAATTACAAAAATTCACTTAAAAAAAAGTTCCTCTCCTCTGTCAGGTAGTAATACAGTTGCGTGTTTTTCAGTTATCCAAAGGAATTATATTCATATCAAAAGAAAAACATTTAGCAAAATATTTGCTTTCAGACTTGTTTACTGTTTATTATTTTAATTTACATCAATTACTGCTTGCAAAACTTCCAGGGAAATAATTTTAAATTGTTTTATTTTTTTTTCTTTTCCCACTGCATAGTAAATACAGCCTTCTTAGTATTTCAGAAGCATAGTACTATAGAAATGTTAGGGCCTGCTTCTGCTCCAAATGAAGTTAATGGGAAAACACCAACTGACTTTATTAGGAGTTAGGTCAGGCCCCAAATTTACAGCTTTTGAAATTTCATAGTTGAAAATTTTCTGGCTAATCTTTAGAACCGTCTACTTCTAGAACTATAACACTATTTACAACTTTATTTATATGTACTTCTTTATTACAATATGTAATATCAATGTTCCTTGTAAAGGTTACTATTTTATAGAAATTAGACTGAAGTTATTGCCAATCAACCTTTTAATAAACTTAAGTGGGATAACTTTCAGAATTTTTCTCAACATACGATTCAGTTTTTATTCACTCTTGCTATCTTTGACAATTGCTTAACTACCTTAATTTCAAAGCCTTTTTCAGTGTAATAAAAAAGTCCTTTTGGTAGGAGTTTATTGGTCCCGTTTCAAATTACTTTCTGAAACATTCTTGTACTGATGAGGACTCATTATTTTAGCAATTTTTCTGTTTCAACACAGTATATAAAGCCATGCCTCTCAACCAATCAACCTCAGTATAAAAGTGTAAGTGAGGTCAAACAGATTGCTCACTAAATCTTTGATCAAGTTGTCTGATCACATATAGACACAACTCTCTGAATTGTTGCATATGTTGTATAATGTTATCATACAAATTTAAGCATTTCCATTATTGACTGCTGCTTGTGTATGTATATATTAACTTGCTGGTCATAAAACTACAACAAAGGACAAGATATACCAATACTGAATTAAGACCTCTAGTCTTGTCTCTCCCAAAATTAAGAAAACTCCTTGTTCTTTATGATTGACCAACTCATGATGTTGTGCTTCAAATATACACATTTTCCAAAATTAAACTGTGAAGTTAATATCAAATACTGTGTTGTAACTTTAAATATAACTGACATATTAGAACAGATAGATGGGTAATTATGATAAACTACACAATAGTGCTACTGTAGATAATATCATTTATCAATCCTGTGGTCCCCATCATTCATGCATTTACAGTTTGGGAATACAGTGACTGCAAAGGATAATAATTCATAATGGCTACATTCTCAGTACTTCATGCTAGCTCACTAGACAAAATTAAAAAGGTTAATTGTATAACTGGAAAAATGTAAAATTTTATTCCAAGAAAATTAACAAGCTACACAGGTAAATTTTGGCAAATGCAACTTTATATTGAAATCCACACATCTGTATCTTAAAGAAGGAAAGACTCACAGACTCTTAATGTATTTCTAAAATACTAAGAAATCATATTATATGCTTTCACAAGTTAAAACTTAAATAATTTAAAACAACCAATACACCAAAATGTGCAGAAAATATAAACAAGACTGTGCCTTCAGTAGAATAAATGCTTCACAAATTGTGCAAGATATCATACTAAGGCTGCGGTCTCCCCATGACAGCTGTCTTAAAATATAAACATACATCAACTGCCTGTGTTTCTCAGAACAAACTAGAAAGGGCGGCACACCTAGAAAAAAATCATATCATCCCAGTGATGTGCATACTGATTTTGGGAACCATTGGAGTAAAAAGGAAAAAAGAGGACTAAGTGATCTTTCATGCACTCCCAAACGACTGACCAGAGTTATTGATTCAATTTTCCTTGCTTATTTGCTTCAATGCTAAACAAAATGGAAGATACTAGATAACCCTTTAAGGCAACATGTGTTTATTCTGTATAATTATAACTGTTCAATTATGACTGGATATTATCATTAACGTTGCCTAACAGACTGATATCTAGCTTTTTAAAAAATATAAATAAGAGTCTATTAAACTTTATACCAAATCAGCAAAAACCACAGAATACAGTTAAATGTTAGTAATTTCACTGTTAAGGAAAATGGTATTTAGAAAGAGTAATATATTTGGAAAAAAAAGTAAAGTCTAAATCTGAACAAAAATACTGCTTTGGAATGCTCCCCAAAACTTACTCACAAGGCAAACAGATTTGTAAGTGTGATAATCCAATAATGCATGGCACATCTTTAATCAGTTACAGTACTTGAGTCCCCAGTTTTCAGTCTTTGCAAAACAATAATTGTATGAAATGTTTTAAAGGTCTTCAGATCTCTAAAATTAGTTTTATCAACACATTAACCTCATATCAACTTAATTTATTAAGATGTCCAATGCTAATCTTTTTGATGGTCTTATTTTATGTAGTGATATACACAGCATTTAGCACTGATACTTAGCACCTGCTACTTTCATAATCTAGATTTCAACCACATAAAGGAATTCAGGGCAGTAGTTCAGTCCTTTGTTCTTAATTACAAACCTTCAGCAGTGGTCAGCAGGAACATGTTTAGGTTTAAAATAGGATTAGAGGTGAGCTATTGCAAAGACTGCAGAATGTTGCCCAAATCCTTACAACTGCTGACATCCCATTCTTGATTTTCTTCTCAAGACATGGCTACAGGCCACAATTGCTTAGCAGAGAATGGTAGTGTTTCACAAGGCTAAAGATTTACAGATGCTCCCTCATATAACACAGTAAGGTTCCCTTGGTAACCTGGATTTTCTGCAGTAAAGAAGGGTTGTGCTGAAACAGCGCCTCAGCTCCCTGTTGGAGAAAATGCAGACAAAAGGATTGATTCCAGCTTGGGCAAAACTCATCCAGACAGCAGCCGTTAGAAATCCCCCTGGTACTACAGGCCCTCTTGCAAAAACTCTCCAGTAACAGGCTACCAAATAGGGACCCCACAAGGTCAGAAAGAGGAATGTCATGATGTAGAACATTCTGCTGATTCTCTTCTCCATTTTGAACTCATCTAAAACCAGTAGCCTTCTCCTGCCTGTGGTGTTCGCGTTTTGCCTGATTCCCAACAAGGTTGGAGGTGTGGGACCCCTTCCAAATCCAGCCAGCCAATTAGCAGCTGCTTGACCACTTGCTCCAGGACCATGAAAAGTCCAGTTCTGGCTCACTGCTGCAACAAACTGGACTGGCTTCATTTTCCTGCGATCGTGAACAAAAAATATCAGCTTGAGGTAGACAAGCTGTGTGGCTAGGAGGATAAGGGCAAGAAGAAGCATAAATCCCAAGGAATCATTAGCCCTGAAGGAACGATGCTGGAAAGTGCATTGGTCTTCCTCCCTAATGAACGAGTAGGTGCCCACATCTAAAACTGGGGGGAAAGCCATGGCTACAGAGAGGGTCCACACCATACAGATAACGGCCAAACAAGTCCAGAAGGTCAGCCTTTTCGTATAAAAACGGTGGTGGGCAATAGCTAAGTATCTGGTGACGCTTATGCAGAATAACATGAAAGCAGTGTGAAAGCAGGACAAAACCCCCAAAAAGGCAATCACTTTGCAAGTAAGAGTCCCATACGTCCAAGTAGAGCCATTTTTTACAGAGGTGAAAACAAATGGGAAACAAATTGCAGATCTGAGGATATCTGAGCAGCAAAGATCCAACAGGAAGTAGTAAGGAGCTCTATGCAAGGTCTTATCTTTGACTAGCAAAATGGAGATCAGAAGGTTACCCACCACACTGACTCCTATTATGAAACCCAGTGAAGTCAGTTTCAGAAAAGCTGTTAAAGGAGAGAGATTTTGTAAAATGTTGTCAGCTGCATGGCTGTAGTTCGCCATAGATGGATGGATGATATGTATATTGCCTCAGTCAAGTCTCATGATCTATATATAAGAACAAGGAAAAAATAGATCCATACATCTTACTGAAAATGTAATCCACAAACAGAACTGATCTTGTGTCTAGTCATACAGTACATCCTCTTCTTTCTGATTTGTCATGCCATCAAAATATCTGAAAAAAAATCGAGCTATCAGTTCTTAAGTTAACAAGAAATGATGTCAGAAAGTGATAACAAAGATGTTAATTTATGGAGAACCAAATGAAGTTGTAAATTTGAGTACTATTGTTTGTTTTTAAAAATCATGAGGCTTTTTTTTTATACTTACTGTTTAGCATGATTGATTATTGGCATTTCACAGATTTGGCTTGTTACAGTTTCAGAACTGACCGGTACCCCTTATATTTGGTAGCATATATAATATTACAGTTAAAGCCTCGGTGATTTTATGAATCAAAAGATTCCCAGTTTGCAAGCCCAAGAGTTAATCACTGACATCTTTTAAGAAAATCCCCAAAGACTGCTGATATTTTGACATTACCTACATTTATTTTATGGCTACAGTATTTGTCAATGTTTTAGAGGCAGCTGCTGTGTTGATACGGATCACACCCAAAGAAACCCTGCAGAATTTATGTTTTTTAACCCAAGTCACCAAAGCACATTAATCACACTGTGTTAGTTCATGCACATTGTAAGAGAAACAGTATTCATTATCCCCCTCCCTTCCTCCTATAAACCATAATTTTATCATTTAGGCTTTCAAATAAACAGGTATGCCAGACAGTCGATAGCACTATGCTTCAGGGTCTCCCCCCCCTCGCTTTAATGCAAATCTTTAAAGCCTCAACATAATTCATAATAAGCAACGGTCAGTGTAAATACTGAGCAAAAATAGGCAACCCACCCAACATATAATGCCCATCCTTTCGGGAAGGCTGGTTTTGGTTATGCTTAAATAAACATATAATAAATTGATTTTTTTAGCTAATTAGGGCTCCGCGATTCCCACTAATCCTCCCAGTGAATCGTACCGGAACACATTTCATGCAATAAAATAAAATAAATTAAAGAACTGTCTGCTGCTGCTGGGGGTTTTTTGTTGGTTTGTTTTTTTTTTTCTCCCTCCAGAGCCAGGGACAGGAGCCACAGCAGGCATGATCAGGCTCCTTCGTTATTCACACGAAGTGTTTCCTATGCCACCTCGGGTGTATAAAGGATATTCCCACTGAATCCCAGCAAAATCCTTCCATTCTTACCGTCCACAAAAGAGCCTGATTGCTGCTGTGTAAACAGAGGCTGATCAGATCATGGCATCGTTTTAAAACCATGAAATCAGGCTCCCCCTCCCCCCTCCCGCCAGCCCCGCCGCTTCCCCTCCTCTGTGGAGCTGTCCCCGCCGCGCGGCCGGCCCTACCTCCGCACACACACACTGACACACACACGCACTCACACTGACACACACACTCACACTGACACACTCACGAAGACACCCGCTCCCCCCCACGCACGGCCATGCAGGGCTGGACTGCGCCGCGCTGCAAGGGAGCCCGGGTGCCGCTGCCTGGCAGCCGCATCTGCCGGAGCCATGCGAGAGCCTCCCGCGGCGGGGAGCTCGGGAGAGCGGAAGAGGCATTGTCTGTGAACACTTCCATCATGCCGCTTCTTTAGAAATCACCCCCCCAGACCCACTCCCTGAGGGGGGGAGCCCTCCCCACACGCACCTGCAGCTGCGGCAGCCCTCGGCACCCCCAGACTCCCCCAGCCCCTCTCCTCCTACCTGTTGGTGCCGGAGATCCCCACATGCCAGAGCTGCTCCTTCCCGCCGACCGAGGGCTGCTTTATCCTGGCGGTCTCTTTTAGAACCTTTTTTATTTTCCTCTGCCGTCTTTCATTCTTCTTTCTCTCAATCCTTTCCTTTTCCTTTATTTTTTTCCCTTTTTTTTTTTTTTTTTTTTTTTTTGCCTCGGTACCTTGACTGAGAACCCAGTCAGGGGCTCGGGCGGCGCATGCTCACTGCGCCTCCTCCCTGCGCGCCGAGCCCCGTCCTCCCCTGTCGCAGCGGCACAATCTCTCCCAGTAACGCAGCAGCGGCGGCCGCCTCAATGAGGGCAAGGCAGCCTCGGTGGCGGCGGCAGCTGCTGCTGTCTCAGTTAGGGCAAGGCAATCTCCGCGGCAGCAGCAGTCTCCTCAGTGGTGGGCAGGCAGCCTCAGCGGCAGCAGCCTGCTCAGTGAGGGGAAGGCAGCCTCAGCAGCAGCAGCAGCAGCAGTAGCAGCAGCAGCCTCCTCAGTGAGGGGAAGGCAGCCTCCGGGCAGCACGTTCCCATTGCGATGCATAGCCGAGCTGGATTTATTGGCGAGCCTGGGCAAGCAAGCTTGAGGAAAGGGAGGGGGAGGAATTAGGTCCTGCGCTCTTTGTTTATGCCTTTGAACTCCCCCGCCCGCCCCTTTCGCTTAAAATGGGGGCTAGGAAGCGGCCGCCGTGGTGCACGTCGCAGCCTGTCAGGAGACGGACCGGGCGGTTTCTTCGGCTGCCGCTGCTCCGATCCTCCCGCTCGTGGCTCGTTTTCTTTCCTCCCGATTCCCACCCGGCGAATTCCTTCTTCCTAACCCCTGAGCCAGGGAGGGCTCCTTAAAAAGTACCGTGGTTCGGGGAGGGCGTATTTGCCGCGGGGCCGTTAGGACACCGCACCTTCCCCCGGCTCCCTCGCCGCCAGTAAAGGGGCTTCTCAACATTCAGCCCAAAGCCGGCGCAGAACTGTCAGTGCGCTGCATGGCGACAGTGATGAATTTTAATGTGAGCCCGTTCCGTCCGTAGCAGGGCGAGCGTTTCCCCTCAGCGCGTGGGGTGAGAGCGGTGACAGTGGCAGTCGCCGCGGCGGAGCGCCCGAGCCGTTAACCGGTGGGGATCGATACCGAGCCGTCCCGATGATGTCATACGGGCCGGTGGGTCGAGGCGGCGGCGCCGTGAGGCGGCCTGTGGCCTGGGCCGCCGCAGGGGCCTCTCGCCGGCCTCCCCGCCCGCTGGCCCCGACCCTTGTTGGGTGCCAGCGCGGTGAAATCCAGGGAGAAACGTGAAGGGTTTGGATAAAACTTGAAAAAGCACGTTCCTCCGCCCTCCCGCCTCTTCGGTTTTTATGGAAGTTTATCCAGGAGAAGCGGGAACATAAAGGCTTGCCCCAAAAGTAATTTGTTTTGACTGCAAGGCAATTGAGGAACCGCTTATTTTGGGTCGAGAGATTTGGATTCTGAGGAACTTCCTCACTGGGAGCTTCCGCTCAAGTCAGAATAAATCCTTCTGGGGGACAGATTTATGGGGTTGATTCATAATGTGTGTCACATCTTTGAGACTGTTAGTAGACTACAGGCTTTTTTTAAGGCTGTTGTCAAAGTTTGGGTTCTTCCTTTCTTGGCACTTTCTAAAAGTCGTTGGAATTGGTGGCCAAACCACAAAATTAGCTTCAGTAACAGCCTGATCAAGCCCAAAGGTCTGCAGCCACTGGAAAATCCCGTTATTTAAAACCAAAATCGCACCATTTCAAGCATGTGACTTGCTTCAGATAAAATTTATTCTTGAGGAGAAAACTCGCAGAGAGCTCAGGTACCACACATTTTTTTCTTCTTTTCTGTGAATGTAATTATGATGCCTTTGTGTTGGTGCTCATCTTTGGGCTTAGTTTCACTTTTAAAAATTGGCATTTTGGGTGATTATTATAAAGTTAACTACTTCAAGCTGCACTTTTCATGTCACAATCAGCTAAGCTAAGCAGACCTCTCCAGCTATCCCTTTTCTGTTGTTAAATATATGTACCCACAGTGACATAAGCAATGACTTTTGAAGTAATTCTTAATGTTGAAATGTGAAGGACAAGGAAGTGGCTACTAAACCAGCAAGAGCAGGCACTTTAATGGTCTGTCTAATATAGCAAAGAATTCTCTGAATGCCATGAAAATTAAACACAATACCAGATTAGGAAGCAGATTTTTAATATGTGGTACAGGATGGTTATAGTATATTCATGGTCAGGGCCTATTCTTACACTCCAGTTTATGATTTTTTATTAAGAGTAAACAATATGACACCATCATCATTGTAAAAAAGATCCAATACAGTAGTTTGTAACCTTTTCTGTCTGTGCTTTCTCTTAGAGACATTACAGAAGTATATTGCTATGTAATGTTTAAGAACTTGCTTTTCTTTTAGATCTGTCACAGACTGCTTAGAAGTAATCCGTGGACTTCAGAATTCATTCACTGTTCAACCACTGGTTCAGCATAAATCCATTTGTCATTATATGTGTAATCTGAGAACCAGTGCTCTAATTCTGTTCAACAAAATGTAGACATCTAGTCTGAAGCGACATATAACTAAGCTAGTTTCCCATCATAGTCAATGGTGAGAAAAAGATGTTTTAGGGAGCAGATCATCTCATTCTGAATCAGAAATCTAAAATACGTCATATGGATTGCACTCTATTCTCTTTATTGTAAGAGTAGAGTTGGGCAAGAGAAACCCTTGTTACAAAGGGAGAGATTTCTGGTGGAGCGTGAGATAATGCTGTGTTAAGCTGTTGTGCCGGGAGCAGGTCACATGCCCCACGGAGGGAAAGCAGATCCAGAAGTCATGGGGTTGGGAATCTGGGAGGTGAAGGCAGGTGTCAGTTAAAGATGGCTCTAGGAAGCATGAACCAGGAAATGAATGTGCAATTGGAAGGGGAGGAGAAGAGCTATGGAAGGATAGGTGAAGAGGTGTGTGCTAACTAGTTCTTCAGAACAGCTGGGCTAGAGATATGAAAGGTTCAGGAAAAAAAAGTGAGGCAGCCTTTGTTGCAAGGTGAGCGGATTAGGGGTAGCCAAGCAGAATTTCTTGGGGCTTTGCCACAAGGAAGGATCCTGAACCCTGAATAAATTGCTCACTACACAATGTAAGGGGGGCAACACTAAGGGCAACAGGAAGGAGGTTCAAAAAACCCAGAGCATCTGTGTGCTATATAGGCATCTCAGAGGAAAGAAGTGATTACTCTCAGGTAGGTAAATATCTTTCCCTGCCTTTTTTTTACCTAAGTATTTCAGTCGGCTTTTCCCCAAGAAGGAAGGGTAAAGGGAGATAGTGTAAGCGAAGTGTAAGTGCAAGAGCATTCATGTACCCCATTAGAGCTAGCAGCAGACTGATTAGAGCTTTCCCTAGAAAATGAGCCAAGACTATTTCCCTGATTTTCTGATTTAGATCAAAGACACGAACCATCTCCAGGTTTGGGCAACCCCACTGCAAAGTTATTGACAGTTATGGTACAGAGCTCTTTCATTTTATCCTGTTAGAGTTATTTAATAATCATGGCCTGGAAAGTGACTGGTGAAGTACTCAGCTTTGTTGTTGGTTACTGAGGACCCTGTATTCCAATTGTCATTTTTTTTCAATTTAGGTACTGTTTAAGAATGACCAAGGGACTGGGTCCAGTGAATTGGACCCACTAGGTCCATTCCCAGATCAGGATCACCTTATTGGAGAATCCTGCTTTGATATTCTTGATCTTTGGCATCATCTGCAGATCTGGGCAGGTCATTCTCATGAGGTGATGGCAATGCTTGGGTGCACATGGCCGAGGTACCAGGAACTTGGGCACTGTGGTGGGGGACAGTTGAATGCTATTGCAGAGGAACTTTGTTGGTGTGTAAGTAGTGTTTTGGGTACTTGGCACCTAATTTCTTTTCAGGATACATGCCCTGGAATCCTGTACCACAGTTGTGAGCCAGGTGAGGACACTGGGTAGGTGATTCTCATTGTTTTGAGCTTTTTCCTCAGAATGGGAGAGGTTTTTGAGAAAAGTCTGACACTGAGAAATCTCACTAATGGAGCCTGAGGTAGAGATAGGGCTAGAAGACAGGCTAGTGATGACAAGTAACTATCAGTTGAAAAGACTGGGTGAGATATTGGCCTCACCAAGGTCAGTAACAACTCTCTCAATTTCAGTGGAGTCAGGATTTCAACGTAGGGCCAGCAGTTGTGAATAGCTAAAATGTAAGATATTCATGTCCCTATTCTCTTGATCATTTCAGTAATTAAGGTGTTTACTGGCTGTCTTGAAATTTCTGTATATGCAATATATAGTCTGCATAATGCAAACTCTGAAGCACTGTAGGATTTTGCAACATTTCTACAAAACAGGAGAGATACTCTGCAAGGTGTACCCACCTCTGTGCAGAGGCCAGCACAAGATTTATGTGTTGCTTAAGAGACTGTGATAGATGCTATCAAAGTACATCCTTTTCAAAGGGCTCAAGGAATTCTTCCAAGGGAAATTTCTTGCCTGTGCAGTAGATTTGTGCAACTTTAAAATAGTATTTAAGTAGGACTTCTGTAATACAGAGACCTGTGTAAGACCCCTGCACAATGGAGAATTTCACCTGCAATATATTTGGTTCCTGTGCTTTGTAAAGTATTTGCAGAGTAAAGACATTTGTTGGTAGTGTCTGGCTCCTGGGTTGGCTCTCAGCACAGCCATAAATTTCACCCCACACTGAAAATATCTCTAGTGGTCTCTGCCTCAGTGATGCATGTTTTCACCTACAACAAAATTGCATTCATGTGACTATAACAATTCCTATGGATAATAATTGCAATTTTTTTTAATTAATCTTCAGCCAGATCCTCAGATGTTTTATAAGTATTTCTCAAAAACGTTTAATTAGGTATTTTAAAAAATGTTTCATAACTGCCGTTTGAAACGTAATTCTTGTTCTTAAAAGTTGATCTATGTAGCACGTTTACACAGGGATAAATGAAGGTTTAAGGGCAAATACACATAAGCTTATCTGCTGAGCACATGAAAAAGGCTTTGTCCTGCAGAGGAAGACTTCTACTCTGTGTGACTCTAATATGAGTGAGGCACCAATATGCTTCTGAAAATCCCATTAGATACTTACCTGTATCCTCAGGCTTCTAAACGCCTTTTACCAGTTCGTTCATTAGGACTACATTTGAAAGACTGGACACGTCTTTTGCATCTAGGTTTCATCTGGGTTTCGTAGATACACTGTTAAATCAGTGTTGCAGTGTTAAGTTCAGTTATTTTTTGTGCAATTTAAGTAGTGTGGACATACAATGACTTGCCTTCACTTGCATATCAGGTAGTTAGAAATGCAAATGAACTTAACTGTGGCCATGAATAATTACCAATGTTAAATTGCACTGCTAATTACTTGTGCCTGCAAAAAGATAAGCTACATTTTTAAATTGCTGGACTTCACAAATGGCCTTTTTATATATGCGATTTAGAGAGAGAGAAAAGAGAGAGTTAGAGAGGCAAAGGAAGGTTCACATGCGGTCTTTGTTGTTTGTGTGCCATATGTATCTTGTCCCGTACTGAAGAATTACCAAATTGCTTATTTTCACAGCCAAGGTGGAGTGATAATACGTAACTTAAAAAAGATAGAGCCACTCACATCTACAGTGATGCAGATTGATGACTGAGGTCCACAGAAGAAAGAAAAAAAAAAAAGGAACTTCTCAGTGTCTGAAGAAGTAGTTCCAAGTAGATATATTTGTTGAGATAATATTTTCGAATGGTTGAGAATACTTCTCTAATATTGCCATCTTGGATCCCTCATAAATTGTATATGTAAGTAACATAATATCCAAAATTTTATCTTTGAGTATTTTTTTTAGCTCAAGTTTTGGGTTTTTTTTGTTCGTTTGGTTTTTTTTTAAAATAACAGAGGGTAAGCACTATCTTGTATATCTATGTAACAAACCTTTTAATGTGAATAATTCTGAACTTGCAGTCTTGTTAGTGGGAAATATTGAAATGCTTATTCCATCAACAGTTTTTAGTTAATATGGGCAGCACTGTAGTAGTGCCTCAGTAACAGGGTCTACAGTGAGGTCCTGAGCTGCTGACCTCGGAAGGACACTTGCTGTTACTCCCCGCACTAATCAGGAGGAGAAAGTTAGAACATCAAGAGAATGTGGGCCAAGCTTACTGAAGTTCCTGCTATATGCAGTCTCTCCGCTCTCTTCCTATGCCAGAAAATATGTTGGTGTTTTGGTAATTGAACGTGGAATGGGAGGAAAAAGACTTTCTTCTTTCTCCATTACAAAAAATAAAATACCATTCCTTACAAATCTTGTAGATGGGATTTGTTGAAGCATGTGCACAGACACTGGGAATAGTCTTACAGAAGTAGTGATTCATTTATTTAATGTATTTTCATTTGCAGTTTAATTAATCCAATTGTACATATTTTAGTATAAGCTACATTACAATATGTCTTTCAACTACTGTAAATACATTCCATTCCCTGATTTGTTTTTCTATGCATGACATACAGTAATGTGAATACCTCATAGTGGTACAATTCAGCAACCAAAATAGTTGAAAGGAGCGATGCTGAGCACAGTGAGGAATTCATGACTAAATCACCTTCGGTGAAAGGCATGATTTTGCATGAGGCTTGTCTAACCAATAATATGAAACCAATCTGGTGAGAAACAGGTAGAGAGTATTTCAGAATTTAGAAGCTGAACTGGGAGCACTGACCCAGGGCCATGCTAATGACTTTCTGACTCCGATGCATGCCTAAGCAGTCTTGGCCTCTTCGCTGACTGCTGTTCTTGTATCTTAACCTTCTGACACTCTACCAGCCATGTTCAGGTAAAAGTGGAGCATCCCCACACAAGAGATTTCCAGCCAATGCAAGTCAGCACCTCAGGGCCACTAACATAGAAAGCTATGTTAATGTACTCCAGTGGGGCAATCTGGTACTGTGATTTTAGAAGTGTCATCTATTAGCTTTAGAAACCGATGATAGACCAAAGCTTGTAGATTTTCTTTTTTAAATGAAGTGTTTGGTTTGTGTTGTTTGTGTACCTCACCCCTTCTCAGATATTATGTTTGATAGTGCTTTTGTCTATGCCATTTTAACACTTGAGTTTTCAATAAAATGCTTTCTCAGAGGCTATGTGATGCTCCTGGTTTACATTACTAAATGGAAATTCAGGACTTGAAATCAGCTAACCACTGCTGAAGCACACAGCAGCTCTGCAGTGTCATGGTCATTAACAGTGCCAATCACAGCATTCAAGAATGCTTTTTTCCTATCACCGTTACAGACGCTGGTGGAACACTGTGGAGCAAAATGAATGGGGTTAGTGACATTACAGAACAGAATGCTTGTCTTGAGAGAGGGACCTGAAAATGCCTGAGAGACAAGGGAAGGATGATTTCTTCCAGCTGAGCTGCATCCAGCATTTTTATGCACCTGATATTAAGTGTAGACAGCCTCATGTCTGAGACGCACATAACTATACCAGTTATGTAAACCTACTCTATCCCAAGCTCTCTGTAGTTTTCCAGCATGTATGGAATATGTGCGGAATGCTTCTTTGGCTGACTGGGGGGACTGCCAGGCTGGCAGGCTGGCAGGTATCGCTCCCATCTCTTTTTGTGCTCTTGGCTCACCGGAGATTATTAGGACATGGTTGGGGCCTAATGAAAGGAGTGATTATGGTTCATTATTTTTCATATACTTTCTGTCATGAAGCTATATAATGACTAAGTGAATTTATGCACATTTCCTCCCCTTCGCTGTCTTTTAAACCTGGAGGCTGATTTTAGTGAAGTCAGATACATGAGCAGAGGGGTCTCAGAGGCAGGTGAGGTTCCTATAAATTTTTTGAATGTAGGTGTTGGCTGCTTGTCCTAGAGTTTACCTTTTCCCCTTGCTGTTCTTTCAGGCTGACCACCACTTTCAGGCTGGCCACCACTCCTTAGGGACCCTGGTCCATGCCTGAGGCTTCAGCGTACAGCGATTCATCTGCTGGTCAAAACTGGCCACGGCCTGGAGTCTTAATCCCTTCCCAATTCGAACTCTTTGTGACCAGGCTTGGCTGTCCTCAGCTGTGCAGCTGAACAGGACACTGGGTATGTCACCATGGTTTCTGTATCCAGGGGCAGAATGGCAAGTAGCAAGCATAGCACTTTGTTAGACCCAAAGACCCTGCTGGTTCTGTGACAGTCTACACACATCCTATTCATAGTTCAGTATCAAATGGATCAACAGCCACACTGCTGAGCTCCTCCTTGCTTCTGTTGCAGTTACTGCTCCATTTCTTCCAGTGCTCATAAAACTATTTGCATAACTATTATTGGTGTATAGGGATATATGTCAAATCAATCACGTTTTGTAGAGCTGAGATACATAAATACTTCCATTTTCTGCCATCTTTAAGGTTAAGTTAGAGGTGAACCATGAATGGACAGTATGTTGTAGGATTAGGGAGACTATTTGGCAGTAGCATTTTCTATTTCTAGCAATATACTGCGAGGGGGATTTAAAAATAATAGGATAAAATAGGATAACTGTCACTGACAGCTTTCAGAGAACTTTTAGGCTGTGCTCAGAGACAAAAATTAACAGTGTCAATGTTAGAAATATTTATTTTTGCTGATAAGACTGGTTCACATCTAGGCATTAGACTTCCTACTAATTTATTGTTTAAATTTTAATTTAAGATGTCCTGGTTTCAGCTGAGATAGAGTTAATTTTCTTTATAGTGGCTGGTATGGGGCTATGTTTTGGATTTTTGCTGAAAACAGTGTTGATAATACAGAGATGTTTTAGTTGTTGCTGCACTAGTCAAGGACTTTTCAGCTTCCCATGCTCTGCCAGGTGCAGAAGAAGCTGGGAGGAGACACAGCCAGGATCGTTGATCCAAACTGACCAAAGGGCTATTCCATACCACATGACATCATGCTCAGTATATAAAGCTGGGGGAAGAAGAAGGAAGGGGGGGATGTTCAGAGTGATGGCATTTGTGTTCCCAAGTAACTGTTATGCGTGATGGAGCCCTGCTTTCCTGGAGATGGCTGAACACCTGCCTGCCCATGGGAAGCAGTGAATGAATTCCTTGCTTTGCTTTGCTTGTGTGCGCGGCTTTTGCTTTCCCTGTTAAACTGTTTTTATCTCAACCCTCGAGTTTTCTTACTTTTGCTCTTCCAATTTTCTCCCCCATCCCACCAGGGTGGAGTGAGCGAGTGGATGCATGGTGCTTAGTGGCCAGCTGGGGCTAAACCACGACAAAGATAATACAGACATGTACAGTATAATGACTCTGGATAGATTTAAAGCTCTGCAAAGAAAATATAAATTAGTTAAAAAAAGTATACTCCTGAATGACAATTGCTTTGAATGCATAAGATTGAGACAATGGAGAGTCAAGTCCGTAATGTCTGAGGTGGAGAGTGAACACTGGCTTTGCAAGCAGCTAGCATGAATACATGTTCTACTAGTGAGCTTCAGATCTTAAGATCCAGAAACTGGAAATACTCTTGGATATTCCTGTGTCAACGCAGCTGTTGCCTGTTCACTGCAACTAATTTGATATCTAGAACCTAATGCCATGGTCCCATTTTGTCAGTTTGTTGGATATTAAGTATGAAATGTTCTCTTTTATATGTAGAACAAGCAGAAGCAATTTTAAGTTTTATACTTGCAAGGTTGCAGAGAACAGTCTATCTCTGGATAAAGGTAGGTCGTCTGCTAAGAAACACGACAGTTTGAATTCTGCAGATACTATCAGAACAGCACTGTGATGGCACAGTAGGAGGAACTGCATGAATGCAGCTCTGTGATAGAACTGTAAATATAAATTTATTTCTGCATTGCCTATTTCATGGAGGTATGAAAGGATTAATGTTTTATTGAAATGTCACCTACAAAACTAGTCAAGCCTAATGTTAGCAAATATCTTTTGCTTAATTGGACTAGTATTTGCATATAGTTAGGCAATGCTTGAGTATGGTATTTAAAGAAAAGGGTAAAAAACTGAGCAGGAACAGGATCTTGCACTGTACTAGATAAGACTGGCTGGAGAAACACATGGGTTCTGGTCCCTGCTACCAAGATTGTTTAGTGCTGGTTTTGCTTTGTTTTCTGATGGACTACATAAAGTCAGGCCATGCAGCTGGGACCAGGACTTAAGTCTTGCCGTAAGAGGCAGGTGTCCCAAGTAGCAGACATGGGAGTCAGTCTCTCTAGTCCACATCCCCCTTGCCTGCCGTGCCATTGCTCTTGCATTTTTACACATAGAGGGTCCAGGATAAAAAGGAGAGCGTGCTTTCCAGGATTGTACCTCCTGGTACTCCAGGAAACTTTTTTTGGAGGTGGGAGATGGCTTGAATTCCAGATCTTCTGTTTTGTGTAATGTAACTATCATGTTGTTATGGAAAAGGTGGGCTTCCTCCAGCATTTGTGCGTTCACTGGGCTCAGCACTGGTGCTGATGTACCTTACCTGAACACACCACTCAGATCAGACTCTTCTAGGAACATTGCTGGGAGCAAGACATTTAGGTTATGCTCTGTCTCACATCTGGATCACAGAGATTCTGCACTGCACACTCTTGGGCAGTTCTGCATATGAATGGGAAGCTTGCAACCTCAGGTCCAAAGTGTAAATGTCAACTGAAAGGTGAGCACTGATAAGTCTTGCTGTTGCTGCAGTGAGGGATTTCTGGGTCCCTTTTTGGAGTGTTTATGTCCTAAATTCTGTTCAAGTCATGTTCTAGATATTTAAATCACCTCTTAAGCTCTTGCAGTTCCTCAATACACAATTCTATTAAGCCTCAGTGAACTTATTTGCTCTCCGTTATTAAAATAAAATGTGGATATAAGAGATCTAAATAATAGTAATCTGTTTTTCCTAATCTGAGATATGTACCTGGACATAAAAGCGCTCTTTTGATGAGTGAACACACCAGTTCCTCACAGTACAGAACCAGCAGTAGCCAAGTAAAATGTACCTGTTGTGTAATTCTGTGCTGCATTGTAAATTTGGTATTAATGTAATGCTTCAAAAGCTAACAGAACATTTAGTTGATATACTGTATCTCTCTATTATGTATAATATCTCCTCATAAATATGCATGCATAACAAAACTGTGGCAATTTGAGGAATTTATGTAAAACTTATTAATTCTCTTTGATATCATGGGTCCTCAAGATATATCTGTTTCAACCTGCACGCTCTATCTTGAAAAGAGAGCAGTTTTTTCTTTCTTTTTTCCTAGCCTTTTCAGTGCATTGAATTTTCAAAGGACATTGCCACAAGGCCAACCATGGAACATAATGAAATGCCGACAACCTAAAATCAGATGGAAGACCTTCACACAAAAAGCGCTGGCAATTGCTCAGAATGATTTATTTGCCCAAGTGGGTTAGTTACCAAAACACGGATCACATCTTGGGAAAACTTGGTGATGCTGAAAGAGAAGGAAAATTTAAAAAGGGGAAGGTAACTTAATGGCCATTCTGGAGTAAGACAGAAGAAATCAGAAGAAAAAACTTGTTGCAGGAATGTAAGAAATTATTTTCTGCTGTCAAAGGCAGACAGAGGCAATTGAGAACATAGAATTATAGTGGAGTTGCAAGGCTAGATTTAAATGCACTTTTGTCCAATTTAGGCAAACCTAGTTAGATAATAATGGAGCTAGGATAACCTTTGGTAGATACAGTGAGAAGTTGGAGAGAGCTAAAGTTATAGTCTTAATTACAAAACTTTCAGACTTCTGCTTCACTTAACAGCCTTGGAATACAATTATGAACCTACTTAAACCAAAATTATTTTAGAGTGAGGTGAGTTTTCAACCCTTAAACCCTTTAACCTTCACTTAAAAATCTACTAAATTGGGGATATGGATATTCAAATATGGCTCCTACTGAACAGATACAGTAAGATACCTTTCAAAAGAAAATAATGCTAAATGCTTCTTTTTAATGTAAAAAACCTACATGTTAAATCATGCCTGGAGGTTTCTGAAATTGAAAAATATAAGGAAGAGTAAGAGGATGAGTAATAACTAGTACTAAGAATATGTTGCGATTTTAACATTGGGCTTCCAAGTGCTAAAATGAAGGAGATAGATACAAGTCTAGTAGACTTTGATTCAGCATTATGGTTTAAGGCTTAGGTATGCTGTAATGTGAATAAAACTGCATTATATAGCAGTTTTAAGAAAGGATTTCTGAAGTGTCTTTACCGGGCATGGTGAAAGATTTGTTCTGGTCTGTTCAGTGTGAGCATCCTAGAAGGAATTTTTTGAACCAGTGTAGTTTATGGGCTTTTATTATTTCTGTGGTAAGTTTAGAGAAACATACGTACTTATAAAACTCTTTACAAATGTCCCAGTTCCATGTACGCTGCACATTTCTCAGTCTTTGTAATAAGACCAGAAATAGTTACTGTAAGCAGGTGGCAGGGATCAACTGGTTCAAAAATGAAAAAAACAATCTTTCACTCAAGAAGTTTACTTCCTTAGCATTTATTTCTTGTGAAACCAGAGTGCAGCTTTTGCAAACACAAGACAAAAGGAAAGTGGATTTTCAACACCAGATAACGAAAAACCAAAAGCCCAGTCCTGTAAGAGGACATGGAATTCTTACTGAGCAAATGGCTCAGCTACTACTGCATGAAAGAGAGTGTATTTAAGGTATGTCTGTCAGTGCCTCTTCACCCTGTTTCTATGACATTTGCTTCCCAAGGCCTGTATTTTGCACTAAATCACGCAATTTTCATTGTCCTGAGTTAAGACAGTTGGCCTTATGATATATTAAGGCAGCAGTCTGACAACTATTACGTACAGCCAATTTCAGATTATTTTGGTAGTGTTGCATAGAGTGATCGCATGCTCTGCATTTGCTATTGGAAGGTCAGTATTCCTTTGGAAGTAGAAGGGATTTTAATTCTTAATTCCTATTAAGTCTATTGGGAGTTAAGCAGAGAAACCTCTGGCAAAACTCATGAAAGTTCAGATTTTGAGTGCTTTACATTTCTGTCTACAGCTATAATAATTTCCTTGCTGGCCCTTCTGAAATTGAGAGCATGTAATCCTTTTTACTGGGATTTCATTGTTACTTCTGGATAGGAAAAGAAAATTTTCAAAATGCTTCTCATTTAATACAGAGAACCTCACATAGACTAGGTGAAGGAAGTTCTTGAGGAATAGTTTGACATAGACACAAAACAAATTGCTCTTATTACTGAAATGATAACAAGGCAGAAATGTAAGTTGATGTACATCAGACGTGTACAGCACACATACATTAAAAGTGTGTGAAGAGGCACTTTATATTAGTATGGTGTCCTTGAGTGGGCTGTTTTGTGGATTTCCCTTTGCCTTGGTTGATAAATCTTGGGGGGGGAGAAACAATGGAGTCTAAGTTGAATATACAAGTTCTGAAGTGTATTTGTGGAATAAGAGTGGGGAGAATACTTTTTTCTAATATTTATTAAGATGTAGGTCAAATAATTTACTGGTAGCAGGCTGAGAGAAAAAAAAAAAGTCAGCATCTATTTTAAGAACCAATTTAGATTTTCACATAAATGGAAATCAAGAATAATTCTACTGCGCTACACAGAAGTGTAAGGGCTGGTGCAAGGTCAGAATGAAGCCTCTTGTGATTTCCATTCAAAATGAATTTAAATCAGGATGACTGCACTGATTTCAGCAACTTCAGGCTGTTTTTTAACCAGATGAAAATTTGGCATTCAGTTATCACAGTAAATAATTCAGCTAATATTTTTGTAAGGAAAGAGATGGGGATGGAGCCTAATGTGGCTGCAGTTCCCTGTGAGCACCATCTGGTGCAAGGTGCACTACTAGTCAAATGACAGGGACCCCTCCATCCTATCGAAGTAGCTCCTGCATCCAAATCTGTATTTTGTCTTTGACCTTGTCCTAAACTCCCACTGATGCCAATGGGAACTCCATGTGCAACACAGTCTTTTATTCAGGCTGTCAAATCTTAATACTTTCAAAATGTTGACTTGGGCAGGAGTTGAGATGATTCGCATTTGGGGCTTTGCACTGAAGCATTTGAATTCCATTTGGAGTACAGTACTAACCCCATAAACCCATCTCTAAAAATCCCACTCTGAAAAGAGGATTACTGTACATATGCTGTATTTGCTCCCTTTTTTCCATAACCTTTTAATGCCTCAGGGATTGAGTTTCACTAGACGCAGTGGGAGAATCCTGGTACATCTGGTTTCCCTGTGGTCTTACATGATGACTGAACAGCCTCACAGCTTTTGCGGTCAGGTTCCCTATGGGCTCACACTGTGATTAGATTCGTTCACCACAAATATATCCTTGTTTGCCATAAAGATACGAGTGAATTGAGCTGCTGTTTATGCATCCCATTTACAACTAGGATTTCATAGAATCATACAGTAAATTAGGTTGGAAAGGACCTCTGGAGGTCACCTCGTACATTCCTGGCTCGGTCTCTTCCAAAAGATGATTTCTTTTTTCCCCTTTTGTGGATGGACAATTTAGAAATGTCCTTTCAGCTGACAGTGACCTCTGCTTTCCTGCTTCTCCTAAACGCAAGAACTCACCCCAGCCCATGCACATACCATATTTTAAAAGATTATATACAGGGTTTTTAAAAATAAAGTGTAACATACAATACTAAATTTTGAAATGTGAAATCTAGCATGGAAGACGGTTAAAGATGTATAAGCCACACAGCTATTCCCAAATGTCTAAACAAATACCTGATCATCTGTCCGGCTTTTGTCACAGCAGGAGGTGGCTCCGTGGAGCGAGAGGGTAGCAGTGGCCTGGGCGTGCATTTGGCACCCAGGGAGACCCAGCTGTCTGTCACTTCCTAGGCAGGATTTGAGGTTATCCAGCATCCCTTGCATCAGGACAGCCTGCTGCCATAACACTGGCATGGGAGGTGGTCGTGGCAAAGTTGTATGGGGTTCAAAAGACACAGTTTGGTCACCCCTTTAGGAGAGCTTAATTTCATTTTAGGACAATGAAATTTTTTGAGCTGACTGCACTGAGATTTTCACCAAGGCCATAATTATTACTAGATAACACTGACTTGTTCTTGGAAAAGCACTTTTTGCCTATTTTTAATGTATAATAGTTTCTGGGATTTATGTTTTCTTTCTGCAAATACAATAGAATGAAAAACATGACTGTGTGACATTTATTGCTGAATAGTGGTTTCTTATTGGCAACTGCTCCAGATATACGATCAACATCTTTAAGTTTTATGAAGAGATGAAAAGTGACTTAGGTAAGGCCCATTGCAATATTACTTTTTATGAAAAATGACTTTTTTTTTTTAGTAGATATAGACTATAGTCTATAGACTCTATAGATGATATGCTGTCTCCAAATCTCAGGTAGACTTTTGGAAGTTGACCACAAATGGCCTTTCTGAAAAGATCAAACCTTAAAAAGGCATAATTGTTCCTTGCTAGTCATGCAGACACTGAAATAAATATGTGCTTTCGAGGAAAAATGAGTCAACATGGCTTCTGCTAATCCTTCAGATCATTTGAATAGATTCAAATAAAGTTTAAAACCGCTACCCTGTGACTTCTGAACAATCATGTTAGGTTAAAGTCTGAGAAATAAGTGCAGGTATTGACCATGTAATTTCCATAGCCATCTGAGTTCAGAAACAGGTTGGCAGAAAATGTCCTTGAACAGTTCTAGAATTAATTAAAGACATTCTTGTTCCACAGGTAATTAATGAAATGGAAGGGGAACATATTTTGATAAAAGTGACAATTTTCTTCACTTTAATTGTGCCAAGATTAAAATTGGTCACGTTTTAGGACTGCTCGTTTTCTGTGAGAAGGTAGGGAAGGGACATGCAGTTCTATTATTTATTATTAGTATCAGTGCAATGTGTGCAAAGAGCTGCACAAACAGAAGAACAGAAGAAAAAGACCCTTCTCTAGTAAGTTTTACAGAACTGTGTTGCTCTGCAGCATTTTGACTCCATTCAGGAAGATAAGGTAATTTTCATGCTTTTATACTTGCAAAGTGGAGAGTAGCAGTATGAAGATGTGCGCAAACATTTTGGTGCCTTGAATGAATGGCAGCTGGGAAAGCTGCCGGTAGTGTTGGTTCCAGTTAAAATTTCCAAGACAAAGACTAGCGAGGAGGAATACAGCCAATACAGGAAGGCTCAAGCAGAACACAAACTTTAACGCAACCCAGCAGCAAGCTCTAGTTTTCTACAATAGCGTGTCTGGGGACACGATTCTTTCTTCCCTGCCTCTAATGGTTGCAACTCCTTGGTCTGCTGGAGGCCACTCCACTTTCAGGCCTTCACTTACACTGAGGGCTTATACAGGTCTCTGCTTAGCACTCTAAAGGGACATTTTGTTTTGTTTTTCTCATGAAAATCTCTGTTCTGATCTGATCAGATGAATGATCCAGAAAAGGCTATGCTGACTGTCTAGTGTGCCCTGCACCTTAATGTGACAGAGCCTCCCATGTATTTTCAAATTTCATTACAGAGAAACTGAGCTGAGGAGACCAGTACAACATCTGGAAATATTCTGAATATAATGTTATTGCTGTTTTATTTTTAGTTCAAAGTAGATGTGCTTTTATGGTATTTACCATACTGTGCCTTGGTATGTAAATTCCAGCTTGCTTGCTAGAAAGCTTGCTTTCTGAATATTGGAAATACAGTATTTAGGTGCTACTGCGTATTCATGTGAACTGAAAATCTTCATAATTTCAAAACTGGTTACATTCTTTAACAATTTAACACTTAGCAGTGTGGTCACTATCTCATGTATTAAAAACAAGTCCCTTAAAAGTTTTTAAGATTGATTTCAGCAGGAATTAAGTGTCTTGGGTCCTGTACATCTTTAGTCATATCAAATCTCGCCCAGTATGTTTTGCTCCATTTGGTTCTGAATTAGTGGTCTTATTTTTCTAATCTGGTGAACAACCCGCACTTTCTGTTGACTTCAGATCATTTACTAACAATTTGTTCAAGTGTAAACCGGGAGGACAAGAAGATCCAAGCCCTCCTTTCCACCACTCCTAACAATCTCTTGTCATTGCATCAGTTTAGATCTGCCAAACCTTTCATCAGATGTAAAAATGAACGGAAAGGTTACTTTTGTAGTATAACGAGCGCATTTACCATGGTAACAGACCTATTATGGTTCATCCATTTAGTCATGTTTTATCTTATTATAAATGGTGAACTCAACTCCCTACTCTCTTCTCACAAAACTTATGTAAACAGTTTTGTGCAAAGAGGAACCAGGGCTTCAGACTCTGGCTAGTCAGTACACAGGAGTCTCTGGGCTAGGCCAGGGACAGCTCCCATGGCAGGGGCATGGTAGCTGAGAACCACACGCACAACACTCATCAAAGGATATGACAGGGATGCAAACATTAATACCTGTAAGCATGTAAGGGTTCTCAGATGGAAGATGCCATAGAATTGCCAAATCTCATGATAGTATTAAAGCAGCATCACCACCAGCAGCAGGATTTATCCGAGTGGGAGAAAGGGTTCCCAGCAGTGGTTTATCAGTTTTCATACACCCAGAGAAGCAGTGCATTAGGAACTGGGTGAAGTGTTTGTGTTCCAGCCCCAGGTACTGCTGTACCCAGCAGAATGGTAACACCTAGCTGGTGTGCAGCACTTGAATATACACCATGAGGAGCAAAGGGCTTCTGTCCATTCACAAAGGGACCGTACGCTGACTGTTAAATGTTCGTAAGATGGCTGGTTTTGAGCTACGCTATTGTTAAAGCAGATGGAAATCATAGCAGTCAAAAGCTACTCGTTCCTGACTTGCAGCTTTCTTGCACTAATTAGAGGGTAGGTTGTATTTGTTAAGAGGTGGGCATTGTCAGGCTGTTTTTGCTTTCTGCTCTGAAGACAGCGACTAATGGTATTAGTTTAGTGCACAAAGTGAACTGCTTTGTGCACTAGCTGAAGTCCCAAACAGAGCTAGAACCCTGTTTTCATAAAATGCTGGGATAAAACAAGCTCTTTTGAAGTCTAAAAAAAAATTGTATCATTCAAATAACTATAAAGCACTAGAACATAATTTTTCTTTAGAAAAAAAGAAAATGGTCCTTTACATCCTTAGGTCTCCAGCTAGAAAACTGCCATAAATGGCTTTTGTGGTATAAAGGCAACGACATAATAGTAATGTTGAAAATTCAGTCAAAAGGAAAAATAAATACTTCAGGTTTCCCTCCTACCAGAGAAATGGGCTTCTTCGCAACTGCAAGCTACCAGTTTCAAAGTAAGGGGACCAGCGCCCTTGAAGTGCTGTAAAGTAACTGGTATTGAAACGAGATAAACAAGTAACAGGACCAAGAGAAGTACACTCAATGTACAAAAGTTCAACTGAAAACATACCTTACACCACATTAGTTTGTAAAGTCACCTATTGTAAGGAAAAGTATGTAAGAAAATAATATTTAATATAAAGAATTTCAGCAGTTTCAGCCATTTCTGTCATCCCGATTTTCTTTTTCATAAGAACTACTTCATCAAGCTGATGACAAATCATATGTGAAAGTTTATTAAGCCAGAAGAAAAACAGGGGTATCCAATTTTACACTCAAGTCATCAACAAATGCAAGTCTTTAACAATAAAGCTTCTGTCAGAAGCCAGGAAACAATGCCATTATGCTGTGCAAGCACCTTTCAATGAAGTACATACAACTTTGGGCAAAGAACACAGTTCCTCATATCCCTATCGCCTGATGCTAATTACTCTGCTAAAATTTTTTTCTCCTGCAGTGAAACTGTTGCACAATTCTGTGAAACTATTGCCAGGGATCTTTTCCAAAGTGAAGATAAAGGAGTCTGTGAGAGCAGCTTGTGATAAAATTTATTCTATTGAAAGAGCAATATTTAATATTCTACTGAAAAATTGGCAAAATCCTCTAATTTTGGGAAATATAAAGTGAATTGAGTGGTGATTTTGTGTTTGGTTTTTTTTAAAGGTAATTGTTTAGCCAAGCTGGAACATGGAAGATCACACTTGATGTGTGCTTGCATCCACCCAGTTGAATAATCACATACAGGATCATCTACTGCTGCTAGGCAGCTTTCAGAGGTGACAATACTGTCTGAAGCTCCTCTTAGGGCTGTAAATTTCATTTGTACATAGTAATTGTGCACCATGTCCCCTTCTGACTTTTGGAAGCCACAGAAAGGGTTCAAGAGCAGCTACCTGGCAAGACTTGCATCTCGTCAGAGTAACTTTGTGACCGTTATTATTTCTGTAACTTGAGAGCAGAAACCTATATTCTTGTGGCTTGCTGGGTTGAGTCCTACAGTTTCAACCCATGCAATTCTGGAAGCTTTTGTTTCACCTTCCTCCCTCTATCAAACATGAGAGAGGGACATAAATTGCAAGACTGAAATAACCAGGGCTTCTGTCTCCTCACAGGCTGGAGAGAGAAGTCAAACCATACACAAATGGCATACAGAAATCTTAGAATTTGGAGAACATGATCTGCCCACCCAATTACTTACATAAGACTGCCTGACAACTCTTCTAGCCATTGCTTTGTGCTCTACTCAGCAGAGACACTTACAGAGGAAGGGGAGGAATAGTATCAAAATATATAGCTCTGCATCACATTTAACCTTTTCCCAGCTCTGAAAGATAAAAGCCAAGATTTCTAGCAAGAGTGCAGTGTCCACAGCACAAGATCAGAAGGAAATTCTGTGAACTGTGGAGAGCTCACCTTCCTATGCTCCTTATTCTGCTGCTGTTACAGTTGTGTTCCTTGTCTCAAGTGGACATCTAGAACACCCTAACAAGCCAGAGGGACTTGTGGTAGACATTCGTGGCTGTGCCATTTCACCTTTGGTACTTAAAGAAAGAAACAGGTCCTGGATATGCTACTGAGTAGAGTCTTTCAACCATATACCATACAATCTGACTGAGCATGACCAGAATAAGACTATTTACATCTCCCATTTTGCATCAGGATTTTTTTACTTTGGTTTTGGTCCTAATCTTCTGTGGAACTCATATGCATCAGTTAGGTAAGAAGCCTAAATGTTTAGCTAGCAACATAAGTTTGTCATGAGGAAGACACGTGAGAACAATGGACCTGTTGACTAAACCCAGGATTTTAACAAAACATTATTTCCATATTGCAAAAGAAACATGTGCACAACTCTCTTGTTATAATTCTAATAACCCCATAATGCATAAATACTACACACAATTCCTCATTAAAATAGGCAAGTCTTCAGTATTGGGGAAAAAAAATACAAACACCAAATGAAATAAGCCTTAAACCTGGTGTGCCTAAAGGAAAGTTGAGTACAAAAAATAAACAAGAGACAAAAAACATATCCCTAATCTGATTTAAGTAGCCTTATGTGTGCTTTTCTGTGAAATACATGTTGAAGAAAAATAGTGGTCCCATTCTTAAGTGTATCTACTTGGTAACAAGAACACAGGCTACAGGAGAGGCACATTCTAAAATAAAAATACATAAGAAAAAAAAGTTTTTCATGTTTTCTTAGTTCTCCGAAGTCTCATCCCCGTGACAGCAGAAGTGAGCTGTTAGGTGTTAACTGTCATTACAAAGAATATGAGCATGTGCACACAAGTCAAAGCAGTCTGCTCGCTAGCTATCTAGTTAGGAGTACTTCCAAAGCTCTGTCATCCTGACTGGAAGATTAATAGCTGCTTCCTCCTGACTAACCCTTGAAACCAAAATTGTGGAACTTGTTGATGGTCTCCTTCACATGTTCCATTTATAAACATTTACTGTGAACCACTCTATGGTTTTCCTTCCCCATTCAAAAAGTTCTTACCCTTCTCTAAGGCAGTATTTAATCACAAGCAATATAAAATCATCTTACTGTCATGAGGACAGATCCTACAAATCCCTTTTACTGAGTACAGTCTTGATTCTGTTGTATTGCACAGTAAGAGGGGTTTGCAGAAATATCTACTACATGTTTTTTGAAAGTTATCCAGAACCGAAGCTGTCTTACACCCCAGATCTCAACCCCAAGCTGTGTTTGGAAATTGACTTCATCTGAGCATCTTCTTGAAATCATTGCTGCGCATTCCTTTTCCTTGCGTACAAGCCAAGGCAGGCACAGAATCCGACGACACTGACAGCAAGGCCTAGTAGGAAGGCAATGGTATCTCCTGCGTCCAGGGCTTCAACTACTGGCAGCACCAGCAGCAATGAAACAAGGACCAGGAAAAGTTTTGAGGTGTTCTCCGTAGAAGGCATGCTGATGACCAGCTGAACCCAAGGGGAAGTTAAACGAGGAAAGCAGGTACTTCAGCGGTATCTACAAGGAAAACAAAAGGAACATGACAGGATTTCCGTTCCTTTCCCCCTGAATTGTCTTGCCAAAAGCCAACCAATGTGATCGATGCATTACAAATATCTGTATGGTACTCAGGAAATTTCGCTTTTATCTTCACAATTACAGAAGTAAATGACTTACTGTCATGAGATAGCCACGGTGGGTTTGCTCTCTTGTTACGCAACTCTGTGGAAACTCATCTTTTGGAGTCTTACCATGAGGTAAAGTCAGAACAGGCTCTCCTGCCTGCAGCCATCAGTGCCTGCTTACTTCATGCTGTGCTATGTGGGCCTTTTGCACGAGGTGTTTAGCACTGGGTAGCTGCTGCACACCACTTACCCACGCCTTCTAGTAAAGGGCATCCTCGGGATCCCTGTGCACGGGGAGACTATTGCACACCAGTGAGGATGTGAATTTAACTGTCAGCCCCTCCCCGGGTAAGTGCCGCTGTGCAGGACAAGTAAGTGCCTTACTGCAGGACAAATGCCCTTCCTGTTTCCTCCAACTTCGGAAGCGTCCCTTCGAGGCGCACGCCGGGACCAGCCCGGCCGGACCGCTCCGCACTGGTTTTCCCGCAGGAATGGCTCACTCCCAGGGTACACACGACAGAACACCGCGCCGAGATACTCCGCCGCGGCCGAGGCCGCCTGGGCCACGCGGAACAAGCGGCTTTTCCGCCAGCCCCCCGGCCGGGCCGCTGACGGGGCTCTGGCCCGCACCCCGGCCGGCCCCCGCCTCCCCCAGAGCGGGCGCGAAGCGGGGCGGCGCGGCCCCCGCTCGCCCGCGCCCCGGCCCGTCCCAGCGCCAGTGGGCCGGCTGCGGGACGGCCGCTCCCGGGGGCAGCCCCCCGCGCAGGCCCTGGCCGCACGGCGCCCTTCAGTCACCTCCTGCCGCCGGCTCCGGGCTGGGGGACGTCCCCGCTCCGCTCCGCGCCGCGCCGCGCCGCCGGCGGGGCCCTCAGCTCCTGCGGACGCCGGCCCGCGCCGCCTCGCCGCGCTCCCGCAGCCCGGCAGCGGCCATGACAGGAAGGGGCGGTGGCGCGGCCGGGGGCGGGCGCGACCCGGCCGGGCCGCCTCCCGCTCCCGGCACGCACCGCCGCCGGGTGGCCTGCGTCCGTACACCGCGGCCGGCTGCTGGCGCCCGCTGTGCCCCTGTGATTCCCGTGGGCGGCTCGGGGGCGCAGGCGCTGCCAGCGGCCGGGGCGGCACCAGGCGCCTGCGGAGGCCGCCGGCGGCCCCGGGAGCGGTGCCCGCTGGGCCGGCGTGGGCCCGGGGGGATGGAGCCGCCTGCGGGCGGCTCCCGAGCCCCCGAGCCCCGGCCCCCGAGCCCCGGCCTGGGGTTGCCAGGCTCCTCCCGAGCGCGGCTCCCCGCCAGAGCCGTGTGGTAGCCGTGCGGCGTTACGGTGAACCTGAGCCTAGTGAGCGAGTCAGTGGAGAGCGGAGGCCGCACGTACGCACTGTGGCTTTACTGAAGTGAAATTACAAAGATGTACCGACTTGGGCTGGTTGTCTGCTCTTTTCTCTAAACAACAAATAGCACGAGTTAACCTTTAGTTTGACTACAGGCAGGGCCTGCTTCATTTCAGATTTGGGCACTCTCACGTGCAACAGTGATAACGGGTAGTAATCGGTGCCACCATAACCAACTCCTACTCTGAGGAAAGCAGTTAAAGCAGTTTTATGGGGTGGAGAGCAGCATGGTGCCTTGTAAAACAAAAAATTAAGACTTAGGGAAGTGTTAACCAGGTAATTACCTGAGATCACCCCTGAAACCTAAGTAAAGCTTGTCCCAGTTTTTATCTCATTTTTGCTTTGGACAAAGCTGCTTGTAGAAATACTGTGTTACACCGTTCTCTTACACTGAGCAGGGTTAAAATGTCTTTCTTGTAAATGCCGCAGGGGGATACTAGCTAGTTCCTAGTCAGAGCTCAGTTTTTATTTTTCAGTGGAAAATGTGTGTGCTTAAGTTTGGATGAAAGGCCTGTAAGCAATTGTTATAAATTCAAAGTACGTGTGTGTATCTTTGGAATGCTCGCAGAAATAACCAGAAGAAACTGTGCTAATCTAATGTCAAAATCAACCTAGAACTAGTAATCCATTCCATCAAGTATTAATTAATGAGTGAGAACCCATGTTCTCACAATGTTTCCCTAGATTTGTGCAAAAAAACAACTTTTGTAAACATTTCTCTTTACAGAAAGTTTCTGATGAGCTTCTTAAAGAGCAGTGGAAACCCACATAGATTGTTCAACACACGTATTTCACTGTAATTGCCCTTGAGCAACCATTCTTCATGCTTACAGGAACTTCAAAAGTCTGAGGTGGGATGTTACTATTGTGCTGATCATCATTCTTAATATTAACACCCTTCTTTTCCCCATCTGGATCCATCAGCTGCCAATTGTCTTAGACGATAAACTTCCAGGGATAGGAAAAGGCTTTTTGTTCCCTCTTTCTACCAAGTAGCATGAAAGCATCTTCTTTATAAGCAGCAGTGCCTAGACTCTCTGGTAATACAAATAATAGTAAGTATCAGTATAACTCGTAAGCATCTGTTTGATTAATGAAACACCTCTTTCACAGTTTTAAAGATCTGAAATACTTGATGCTTCACGTTCAGTTCTGAAGGCATTTTCTCAAGAAGCTGATGCCAGATGAATTTACTGGAGAAAAATCCTGAAATTTCTGAGAAAGTTGTCATGACATGGAGGAGAGTAATGCTATGATGCCTGGCCCATTCCTTAATGAATCACAGATAAACCATAACCCCTACAGAACTTGAAGAGTGGCAAGGAGGTAGGTGTCATCTTAATCACTGCTGTTATCTCAGAGAGTGGACCTTGGAGTCCTGGCCCTCTTAGTTCCTTGCTTGGCCTATTTACTGCATCCTGCACCATTAACAGGTAAATGTTACACTGTTCTGCAATGTCAAAAAATGTTTAAATCATCCCTGTAAATTTCAGTGCTGTATTTGCTGTCACCACTACTTACCAACTAAGATTTTCAATAGTTGTCATTTAGTCCCACAAAACAGATGCGAGGGGGTTGAACAATGACTTTCAAGTCTATCTTTTGTAACTAGGAATGTCAGTACCAAAGAGCTATGGCATCTTTGGACGTAAGTATTTTGAAGGTGAGGAGTGTAAAATCCAAGGGGAAGACTAGGCTTAACATACTCATCTTACTATCTCTCCCCTCTTCTCAACAACTACAAATTTACAGGCAGTTGAAATGACATGCAGAAGTACAGTAGGGATGTGGCAAATACTGATTTAAGATATATAATTTATTAGTAACATCATGGAAGTACCATTGAGAGCTAGGAAGCAGTGCCATTTGGGAATATTTCTTTGGCTTATTAGGTCTTTCAATGCCATTGTGTTTTGTAGCTTTGGCTTCAGAAACAGTGCTGCTTTGGAAAAAAGCCAACAAAATCTAAACAGTGGAGGAGGCTCTAGCAGTTTTTCTGCTGTCTGAATAGCAGAGAAATGTGTATTCAGCTTCAAGCTCTGCCATCAACTTCCTGCATCACCTCAGGCAAATCTTCCTTTTGACCTATCACCGCTTTGATTGCTTAGCTCCAGCTATTATGTAACTAATATTCAGAGGAAAGATGGAGAATTCCCAGAGCTGACAAGCTAAAGCTTTGTAAATTTTGAGCACAAGGCTAAGGAGCCCACAAAGCTTGTGTGCTGTGCTCACAAGCACAATACGTGAGACTGGAAATTGAAAATAAAGTGCACTTTCTGGAGTGGAAAAAGTTACAAGATAATCAGCAGAGCAAGGCTACACCCTGAAGGGAGTGTTAGGGTTTTTTTTCCCCTCCTACTTGGTTCATCTTCTTTTGAGAGCCATTTGTTTATTGCATGACCACACTGATCTGAGAAGCTTTCTGATCAATTTTTGGACTTCAGTTGTACTGCTGTAATGAGAAATGCTAACTCTGATTACCGATAAGACATTGATTACAGGGCAATGATTATCACTTCTACATCAACATGTTCACCCTTGAGCTACTTTTCCCTGATGATACTTAATCTGGCATTTTAGCTGTCTATCACTATGTCCTCATCTTTTCACTCACAGATCTACGTCCAGTTTTTCTCCTACAAAAAATGTAACTTGCTTTATTTGGACTTGACTGGGTGCTTCTCTCACTTTGAGAAAATAGACTCTACTGCCACCACCTTATTTGCTTCTGCAGAAAAAACAAAGTTAAAATACAGCATGAATTAGTTCTGTCATTAACCTTTTCCACATTTGCTTCTCCGTCTCCTGTCACACAAATATTGACTTCATTATTTCTCTTCCTTCCTCTCTCATTATCCCCTCCCTTCCTATCATGTGCGTCTACTTCATCCTGCCTTCTTTTTTCCCTTCTATTTGTCAAAGTCCTTAAGTTTCCTCTCAAATAAATGTAGATAGTCACAGACGTTCCCTGTCATGAAAACACCAGTTGGATTCCCTTCCTGTAACTATCACTTCACCTGTCATCTCTAACCTCTCCAAACATGGTGTCCAAAACAGCTCTAACTACATCCTACATCTCCTTCAGTATGGCTCATTCCTTCCTCCGTCAGTTGGAGCTGCTTACATTGGTATCTCTAGTTAGCAACTCAGACACAAAGGCCCGTGTTTCATCATTGTCTCTTTGACTGATGGACTGCTTTTGAAACTCTTATTCCTCTTCCCAAATCCAGTAAACACTTTAAAAAACCCCACCTTCCTTTAAAAAAAACCCCTCCTTTCCTGATTGTTCACTTCTGCTTCTTGAATCTTTAGTGCTGAGTCCTCCTTTTCTGCTGCTGAGAGTGTGCTAGACTTCCATCTGTGTTTTTTCCTCTTGATTCTCTGGTCCAGACATTATCCCTGGCTGCCCTTATCCACAAATATGGCTTTGAATACCATCCTTAAGTCATGTTTTTCTTTGTCTTCCCTCTTTTTATTCCCATTTGATGGTGTTGAGGTCTTACTACACAGAGGACAGCAGCTCCTAGGCCTAACAGTTCTCTTCTGACTGTATGACCTAAAGTCATGTCCTGACAACTATTCTTGTCTCTCACTGTGACCCCTGCAGCTTTGTTTATTCAAAGTGCTGCTGCGAAGGGGCCCTCTCTGGTTTGTCATTTTTACTGTGTTCCCTCACTTCTTAATCCTCTGGTGTTACATTTCCTCTTTTGCTGAACCAAAGACAATTTTCTTCTCAGTCCTAGAAGCTCTTTGCAGTGTAATCTTCCTTCATACTGGCTTATCCTATTGCCATGTCAGGAGGTTAACTTCTACCTTTCTTTTGTCACCCGTGGCAGACTCCTTTTGATCCCTCTGAGAAGCAAAAGTTACTTCTTTCTGAGAGCACGGAAAGGCTTACAGAAAGAATTGCGCCACTTTTTGATGAAAAATTCTTTCCTTTGGTACCACATGCTTCCTGCTGTCCTCTATACAGACATGAAAACAAAGGATTAAATAGCCCAGTGATTCCTTTTCTCTCCGTCCTTGCTTCTTTGGGCTGGCAGGGGATCTCCTCTGCCCGCTGGAATCTCTTTGAGTTCTCTTGCCAGCACTTCAGAGATGTCTCTGTGCAGCGCTGGCTGGAGCAGAGAGGCATGGAGGCAGCTGCCAGCCCTGCAGAAAAAAGCTCTGGAGTTGGTACTGGCAGGAGGCGGGAGCAGCGAAACCACAGGAGTGAGTGCAGAGGATGCCAGCCAGAGTTAAACACCCATTGACTGACTTCCCCGCCGAACTCTGCAGGGGAATGTGAGAGCTACCCATCAGTAATGGCAAATCTGGGGATTCCCTGCGATTATTGCAAGCGCTGTCATGCTTTTTGTGGATTATAAGGAGCAGGGTCCTGGGGCTTTTGTAGAAGCATAATAAAGTAGATGTAGGTATCAACTGGAACAATGCATCCAAACTCCCTCCAGCTTTGAGGAAGTAAAGTCTGAATCCAGTCTTCTTGATTTCAGTCTTTGTACTAATGATGTAAGCTATTGAGATGTTCTCACATTATTCATCAGTGTTTTCACAGGTAGGCTGAATATTGTGTGCTGTTTGTCTGGTTCTTTTCGAGAAAAATAAATTATTGTACAATATTAGCAAGGAAAATGTATACAGCACAAGCAGCTCAGCTTCAGAGAGCCTGAGCTCTCTGTATCATCAGTAGGGAATGGTAAGCAAAAGAAGATACTATTCAACACAAGAATGACAGAATGAGATTTAAAGGGGGAGTAGCAGCTGTCATCCACACATTGTTTTGTATAGTATGTCTTTTTTTTCCAAGCTATGCTGTCAGATGTTTTCTTGACTTCTGTGCATGTGGTTGTAATAAGTAGGAGAAGTTTCATGAAAATAAAAATTGATTTAAACATCATAAATTTGTATAGTCATATGTTTCAAATCTAGATCTAGACTTTTTAATTTTTTTCCATCTTTAGGCATTGTTAGAAATAAAGCTTGCCTATTTATGGAGTTCTAGCCATCTAAATTTGAGTGTGTTAGTCATAAATAAGAAAATGGGTATTATCAAAATGGTCCCTTACATTTGCATGCCTAAAATATACTTTTTTCAAGATTGGTGTCCAAAAAGGAAGGTTGCTATTAGAAGATAATTTGGGAAAATAAGAGGTTAATGTCAGGCTGAAGGTGGTATATTTTTGGCAGAAGAAGGGGCAGAATTCAGAAGGAAGAGCTGTGCTATATGCCAAAACTCACTGCCTAGGGGAGGAGAATCATGGAATTGCTGAGGCTGGAAGTCACCTCTGGAGATCACTTACTCCAACCACCTGCTCAAAGCAGGGTCAGCTACAGCAGGTTGCTCTGGGCTGTGTCCAGTCAGGTTTTGAATAGCTCCGGGGATGGAGACTCCACATCCTCTCTGGGCAACCTGTGTCAGTGTTTGATCACCCTCATGATAAAAAAGTTTTTTCATATGTTTAAATGGAGTTTGCTTTATTTCAGTTTGAACCCATTGCCTCTTGTCCTGTCACTAGACATCACTGAAAAGAACCTAGCTCTGTCTTCTTTAACCCCCCATCAGATATGTATACGCATAGCTAACAACCTGCCTGAGCCTTCTCTTCTGCAAGCTAATCCAGCCCAGTTCTCTTTCTCTCTTCTCACATGCCAGATGCTCCAGACCCTTAATCACCTTCGTGGCCCTTTTCTGGACTCATCCCAGTATATCCATGTCACTCTGGTACTGGGGAGCAAAGGACTGGACCCAGCACTCCAGATGTGTCTCACCAGTGCTGAGTAGATGGGAAGGATCACCTCCCTCAACCTGCTGGCAATGCTCTTCCTAATGCAGCCCTGAATGCTGTTGGCAAACAGTATGGCCCTACAATGCTGCTATGCCCTCCAAATTCTGCACTGATCTGAGGAGTAGAGGGGTTTTGGAGTAATTTATACACTGCTTGACAGCAGTTAAAGTTACCATACTTTCATTAAATGCTTTGTGGTTCTGGAGCGCTAGTTAAAACATGCTTTTGTGTAGTCCTTGTAATGGGTCCTTAAAAAGGCAGCTCAGTATTTCTGTTCATCAGCTCAGCACTTGCTCTAAAGAAACTTTTTGGAGTGACTCAAATCTTTCAGAACCCTTTTGTCATGGTCCAGTGTCAATATCCTGGTCAGGGACCAGGCTGGTCGGCTGTTACGCATGAAGGGTGAACAGTCCTGCCGCACAAAAAAAAGAAGTTTAGATAACTATAGGTTTTTATGGAAGTATATCTGAGGCAAGAAGCAATTAAATTTATACACAGAATTAAAAATGAACAAAGCCTGGAGAAGGAAAACAGTAAAGAGTAAAAAGATCTGAGCCACACAGAGTGAAACTGAGGGTGAGACTTGCTGAAGACAATCAGAGAAGAGAATAAAACTAAACTCTTTGAAAGAAGAGTCATGGTTGCAGATGGCTCTATTGAGAACTAATTAAAATGTTTCAATTAATCTTGGACGTCTTTATTTAGTGTTTCTGAGCTTGAATTCCCTATCTAAAATATTGTTTCATTGACATGTATTGGAATTTTCCCATTGCCTTCAGTGAGGCCATGATTCCACCTGTATCTGAAAAATAGGGGCAATCATTCTTCCCAATATTGCCAAAATTTCATAAATTTTCGGATGCATGTGCAGCAGCCCAATGGTAGTGGTAAACCCACAGGAAATCCTATAAATAATTACACTGAAAGTCACTTATCCTAAAAGCTACATGCATTTGTTTGGTGAATGCTGAAGTTTTGCTGTTGCAAGCTAACAAATTGTATTTTATTTGTGGAATGTATGTCCTGTATCATATCTTATCTTGATCATAGAAGGCCCTAAAAATACTTCGTAGAATACAAAGTAAATCTGGCTTATTTCAATGCCAGTCTAAAGGGAAGGGACATCATTCATGAGGGGCACATTTAATGAGCCAACTGTCCGCTTTCAATAGCCTGCAATTCATTCCAGCACTTGGTTATTTGGCTCCCTTTTCATTAGCAAAACAGTTTGAGTTTCACTGTTGAACTAAATACACAGCTGTTGTTACAAAAGACACCGTGATTCAGAAAAATATAACTGCTTAATGCCTTTGTGTTTCACAGATTACACAAACTTTTAAAGGAAAATGCATTTAGCTTCTGTTACCAGTCTGAAAATTCATGCAGGGAGAAATACCGCTCGTGATGTGTAAACTGAGAAATATAGTTGTAAATACATGTAACTAAAACTGACATGTCTCACCTTAATGGCTCCAGTGACCATGGTGATAAAAATCTAAGACGCATGAAATTTGGAAGCTATATATATTTTATGTGTAAGTTTAGGAATAATATACATATAAATAATAAAATAATAGCCAGATTAGTATTAGAGCAGTCAATGCAAACTCACCCACCAAAGTTACTGAAAATTTTTTTTCATAGATTTAGTGTATTTGGGGTGATGTTTAAATATTAGCTTTCATGCATGGCTTGCATGGCATGTTATGAAGGATGGTCATCCCCGTTTTACAGCTGGAATAATCAAGACATGGAAAGATGAAATGAATTCCTGAAATTCTTGTGGAAGATCAACAGCAAAGTCAGGAAGGGATCCTGTGCCTTCTTATTCTTGCCACTTCTGTTGCCATTGTAGCTGGTGGTAACTTCCACAGATTTCTGTGGAAACAGAAAAGGAAAATCCTTTGTGAAAATGCGCTGTCTCTGTCAAGATGTATGGAATTTCCTGCCAAAACCACAGAGCCCATGAATGTCTTAGGAGATGTCTTTTGCAATGACAAAGTTCAACCTTTTCTATGCTGACTGGTCTTATGTTCCAGCAGAGATACAAAGATGACTGTGATGGAAGCTGTAAAGATATGTACAACATAGATAAATACTTATGTCACTATTTTCAAAATTTATTGGTAGCATCTTAAATCACAAAACATTTTATTTTACCAATGCTCAAATTCAAATGGCATAAAGGCTGCTTCACTTAGAGGGCTATTTGCTGTTTTGTGTAATCACAGTCCTTCCTCCAGAGCAGGAGTAGGGAAAATTACACATTTTATACATTAGGGAAGTGTTACTTCTCTTCAGAAGTGTCTATAAATATGGTCTGCAATCGTTTCATCTGTGGCTGTGAACTCATCAGTATCAGCAGGGCAAGGCTCAAACTGTGTCACTTCTTAGATAAAATACTCAATGCCCATGATAATATAAATGTATAAAACACACACACTCTCAAACATGTGTTTATATGTATGTAAACATATGTATGTATGTATATACATATACATAAACACACATACACTCTTGAAGTATTTAGGATGTTTCACTTCCCCCTTAGTCTGAGCAGTGTGACAGCCTGCATATTTTGGCTGACATCCTGTGATGCGCTTAATCATGCGCTACCCTGTACGCATATAGGTGGTACCCAGACAGTCAATGAGGTGAGTCAGCTGTTTAAATTTACCCACATGCTTGATTTCTTCACGGTGTCAGGAGCAGCACATTCAGGGCCCTGCCAGATAAAGCCCTAAACATGTATCCCAGCAAACGGAGAAGGCAATAAGTTCCTGCAACTGGCATCCCACTTTTTGATAAGACTTCTAACTATTAAGGTTTGATTTTCAGTGCATAGAAGCTGGGTTTTATGCCTCAGTGTTATGTACCGTCGCACACCTCTGCGCACAAAATGCCGATGACCATTCAGACAAACTTTGTAATTACATGCAGACATGTAGAAAAGGCATCTACGTTAAAGACCGTTTGAAAATAGATTCTAATGTGTAATGCTTCCGAGGATGTGGAGAATAAACTCCTAAAAAAGGCGTGACAGGAGATTACCAAGTTTGAAACCAATTTTGTCTGAGCATCTGCATTCTAATGCTTTTGACTAAATTATAAACACATTGTCTATCTGTTCCCATTGCAGAATATCTTGAAAATATTTAATAGGTGGTGCTAATTGCTCATATTTGTAGACTCTGGGGACTGCTTTTGCCAGTATCTGTCATCTTCTGGAAGTGTCAAGCACTGAGGAATTCAAAATTTATTCTGACTCTTTTATGACTTGCAGTCCAAATAGAGATAATAAGTCACACTTTCTCTTCACCAGCCTGTAGTAATGTAGCCTCTTATTTATCCATGATTGCAGGCAATTAGAAAGCATATATCCATTAGGCTGCATATTTTGGAATGCAATAGCTATATGCAGATTGGTTTAGACATTGCTTTCCTTACAAACATTGTCCTTCAGTTTCATGCCTTTTTTTAATTTTCGATACATCAGAAAAGATTTATGCAGTTCATAGGGAGGCCATAAAGGACAAAGTTATATGGGTCAAAGAGGGAGATGACAGGAGCATGGACTGGTATTTTAACAGTAGGTATAGAGTGAAAAGGTTGGATTTTGATTTAAAGCGAAAGCTATGCCAAGGTCTGTTGACATTTAGGTGCCTCGTGGTAAGTATGGGTAGAAGGTTACACTGCAAGCCGCAGGTAGTGGTTGTATTCTTCATACTATGGGAAAGAAAACAGAAAATTAGTTTTGATGAGTCTTAAGATGTGAAGCCAGATGGAGGCCATCTAAATTTATTCCTGTAAAGCAATAATTTCTGATCAGTTCTGTAACTTTCATTACCACTGGATCAGGTGCCTTGTGCTATGATGCTGAGGCTGTCTTGGGAGGTCCCACAGAACTGGGATTATATTGGATAATACAGAAGAAGGGTAAGAGTTAACATTTTTTTCCACGCTCAAGCTGATGGCAATCATTTAACTTTAGCAGGGTAATTGTCAGCTGAGTATGGCTGAAAGAAGAATGCTGGTCCAGGAGGGATTTGAATTAGTACACAGATGAAAGGCTACATAACCCCTTAGCAGCCACTGAGAAATCCTCATGCCTAGTTTCACTGCTCTAACAGTTTTCTATAGTGAAAGGTCAGCAACTATTACTGAAAGTTCTTCACGCTGTAGTCCTTCGTTTTGCACAGGATCGCTTTTTTCTTTGTGCTTGGACTAAAAATCTCAACAGCAAGTCATTGTGACGGTAATATATTTGTAGAAAGTTATAGTGTGCAAAAACTGATCTTAGGAAGATGAGGAAAGTTACCTGGACTATTTAATAATCCTATGGTGTTTGGCTTTATTCATAATGTCTCTGTGGAGTGTCAATTGTCCTGCTGTCTACATGAAGGACAAATGAGAAGCCCTTGATGTCAGTTTGAGGTAGGAAAAGTGTTACTACCTGTTAGCATTACAAATCCTAGTGAATGACTAACAGAGAGATCAATGCTTTGGGCTACATCTGGAGTTAATGTGTTGAAGTTCAATACAAAGTCTTTTCTCCCACTTAGCTGATACCAGAACTGTAACTTATTCCTGGAAGTGGAATGTATTTATTATTATTTTTCTTTCTAACAGTTTTCTAAGTATCTGCTCTAAGTTCAGGGTAATTCTGAAAGTAGTATAAACCTTATTGACTTGTTTGGTTCACTTCCTCCAATTGACATTTCCAAGCTGATAAGATGCAGCAATCATACTTCCCTGAAGATCTCAGTATTACAGAAAAGCATATTACTTAGCCTTTAGATGCAGTTGACCTTATGATGAGATGAGTAATGAGAGAATTAATGTTCTTTAATCCTCCCTGTGATCATCTAAGGAAATTTGGCATAGCACCTTTTTTTTTCTTTATGCTTACTCTTTCTATGAATTACTGAACTGAGCTCTGAGTGTTGTTTCCAGTGTTTCAGTTGTGATATCTGATTATGAGTAACTGAATATGAACTAAAGTATTGATGGCTTTATCAATAACAACAGCAATTTATTGGTGCAAAAGCACTAGACAATTCAAAATATCAAACCTTGAAAGCACTGCAGCCATAACCTTGGCAAATACAGGTCAAATTCTTCAAGCAGACTTAGGTCCTGTATGTATCTCCATGTAATACCACTGCCATCGGTACTACCTGGCTGTCTTTTAATCCGTAAGTGTCTATAATCTTGCCACCAGCCATGTACAGAACCATCTGTGAGTTGACACTGCTCCGTGGTTAATGAGCTGCCCATTAATCGTTCAAGAGAGATGTTAACTGACAGCTCCGGAAGTGGGATCCTCAATGCAGCTGCAAGGGTCTCCACCATGTCAGCGTAGCCCCAGACTTTGGCTGTGCTTGAGGTGGGCTTCACCTGGATGTAGCTTTCGCTACAGCCCAGGAACCAGGTGTGTAAATGCCAGCGTGCATGCAGAATAGTGTACTGCATAGAGCAACACCCTGCACCCAAAAAATTCAACTTCAAATCTTTACTTGGGCCTGCTTTAAAGCAGGGACTTGAGCTTGCATTTTCCACATAAGACAGGAGCATCCTGGCTGCCAAGCTGCTCTGTCTCTTAGGAAGGCAAAGTGTCCTTAGATACAGAAAGACGTACAGTTTGGTGTTCCAGGCAGAAATGAGTGGGTGTCCCCGGAGAGGTCAGCTGCTTTGCTTGAGCCCAGACTTCTTCCTGTGCAATCAAGTCTTACATGGCTTCTGAGGATCTCATAGAGCAGGTCTCTGGCCTCCCCTCACCCCATGCAGTGCAGGGGCAAGGAGAGGCCGGGGACTGTGCTATGTCAGGGTGGAATTATGCTCCAGTGTGGCCCGGCACTAGTGGCAGAGGGCTTAGATGCCCGGTAATCAGCTTCCAGGCATGACCAAGAACGTCCCACAGCTAGGCACTGTCTAAGAAACATCCTCCACTTGTGGCTGTGCCGTGCTGGGGATCCTGCCAGGGGTCAGGCTTAGTCCGTGTTTGGCTCCAGTTGACAGTAGGGAGCTTCAAGGGCTCTGCTGCACTGCACGCAGACTCTGTGCCTGGGAAGCTCAGTCTTTGAAAGCACTATCGGCCAGTGTCATCTTTTCCTTTTCCTGCTGACCATTAATAATAATATTAAAGATAGTAGTAATATGTTGTGCCATTATAAGTACATTAAGAAACAGCCAAATAAATACTATGCTAACTGTGTTCATTTCATCTTTGAGTTGCTCTTGGGTGAATGAGTCGCTGGTCCCTTAGCATGGCTGCTTTTGGGGGCGGTCAGTCCAGATACCTGTTTGTGCCATGGCCATTTTGCTGTGCTTGGTCCCTGTCTGTGGCCTTCTCTGGGACATTTCCCAGTCCTTCCTCCTCCCCAGTCTCCTAAACCTTTGTCCATCTCTCATATTTGTCTGCTGAGAACGACTCTTGCATAAGCTGTGGGGCAACCTCCTGAGAAACAGTAATTGGTGGCTGTAGTTTCTCACTACAGAGATGAACAGTGTTGTTTTCAGGAAGTGGTGGTAGCTCCTAGGATACTAACAGGCCTTTTTTAAAGCCAAATTTGTCTCTTTCTCATCCTGCAGTTCTTCAGTGACTCTGACATTGTTTTCTAACTGTGCAGGTGTTTTGTTTTTGTTTAGCAAAGTGTCAGGAGCTGTCAGCACATGATTCATTGATATAATTTTGAGATTATATTACCTGTGCAAGGAATTATAACCATGAAGACTGGTATGAGTGGAGAGTGAATGGAAATGCAGAAGCACCAAAAGGAGCAACAGAAAAATGGCCTGTGTTGATGACACCTATATCAGCAGGTCTTCAGGATCTCAATGCATCTATGTACAACTTCTCAGGAGACCCAGATCAGAAGTCAAGAGACACTGAGTAAGCCCTTATAACTGATGGAGGAGGAACAGGAATTACATTCCTTTCCTAAGGAGTACAGGAAAGCACATCCAAAACCAGCATGTCATCACCAACCTAAGAAGATCCCAGAAGACATGATGAGGACTCAGTAGCTGGCATCCCTCATCTTCTGTGTCACCCAAGACAGACAGACCAACCACCTGGGTACTGGTTTATTGTTTTAACATTTTTTATTCTGGATTGTGAGTTAGTATGGACTCACTATCATATAGGTAGTCACATATATAAATTTAAATTGCTTAAATTCATGTCCTCCAAATGATAAGCCCATTGTCAGACACTGCTGTCAGATATAGCATGTCTGGCAAAAGCAGATTTGGCAGGAAAAATTTCTCGCTTAACTGTAGCTGTAGCTATCTTGGGGAAATGTAGTAGGAATACCTCATTTTTGCCAGTGTAAAAATAATAAAAATCTGAACTAGTTAGATATCGTGCCATCAATATTGGCCCTTCATTTTGATCATTTTGTGGTAACAGGCATTCTTCAGTACTCCCTCTGGATATGTTCATGGAGTATTTAATGGTATATTTATTGTCATTGTACTTCAGGACTGATGACTCTTTTAGGTAACTTGTGTAAATTCTTAAGGTTTTTATTAATACCACTATGTCGTATCCATTGTAGTTGCACTTTCAGCTTACCAGTACAGACAGCTAGAAAAGGAACACTGATAGTTCTTACAAGAAATCTTTGTGATTCTCCTTGTGTGTTGAAGCAGGCATAATGGTAAAGCCTCAGATTACTATGAAATACCCTTGCATTCTGTATTATTCACTTCTTTCATTCCAAAACACAGAATGAAAATTATATGTTGCTGTTGTTTAGAAGTTTAAACTGTTTTTGCATTTTTCCTCAGGTGAAAATGTTCTTTATGCAGGCCTCATCATAAAAAATACATTATATTTTCTGGTGAAAAGCCTTGGGTGCCAAACTCCAACCCAACATCTTCCCAAGATGTTTAACACTTGTGCAGCAAGATTTGATATTTGTAAGGGCATTTGCCAGATTCCTGGAGATGCAAACACCTTAGAGAAAATATTTGATAAATATATTTGATAAATTTGATAAAATATGAGTCCTATTCCTTGATATTTTAACCTGTAGGTAGTGGTGATGCCAGATTCTATGACCTGATTTTATCACAGCTGGTAATCAAAAGGCTCATGTTGACTATGCGCTTCTTGAGCAAAAAGTAACCAGAGTGATCAGTGATTGCTTGCTCACTCCCTCTCTCTCAGTAAGGTTATAACAGCAGTGAAGTGCTTAGGTGCTTCCTTTTTTTCAAACCACTTTTTCAGCACAGTACCCAAGCCTGGCAAATGCAGCTTTACTACAAACCTTATAACTCTCCATCACGTGTACCTGAAGTAATGCTTAAGTCAGTGATTAATGTGTAGACTCCCTTCTCCCAGTCAGGCACGAAAAAATGAAGATCCCAGGACCACTGAGGAGAGTGCATAATTGGTCATGCATGTGAAGACCCCTGGACTCTATAAATCTCTGGTAGGACAGAGAGAAGACTGACCGCCCACATCTTACCTGTCCTGCAGAAGAAGGCAGCATCTGGCCAGTGATGTGTTCTGCCACAGCTGATTGAGCAAACGGCTGTATGAAACACCAGCTGTGAAGTATCATACTGCTAAAAGCTTGCCAAGTTTCCTATATTGTGTTAGCTCTATGGCTGCACTTTGGTCCCTTAGTACAATGGGCTGTGAGCAAAAAAAAAAAGCTTTGAATATTGCATCAAAGCTCCCTCGCTAAGAATCCAGGCCTTAAAAGACACAATCCCAGCCCCAGAACGAGCGGTAGATCTCACTCTGTTCTTGGAAAAAACAACTTTTCCTTTTCTAAAAATTCCCAGTCTGTTAGGACTTCGACGTCTCAGATGATTGACCCTGAGCTGGACCTGGTAATGGGCAGGGAGCTGCACTCTGTTCCAGTCTGCATGAGGTTATTATGTCAGCTCTGGCAGAGATGGAGAGAGCCTTTTCCTAGGAATGTGTGCATGCGGATCCAGAAGTTGGCAAAGAATAGCAAGGACTATACAGCCTGTGCACCCAGATGAACCCAGGGGTCCTGCACCTGTGTCCTGGGCTCCAAGTTCCAGTTCTCATACAGCCCTGCTGTATAACCTTGGCTCATACTGATGAGATAGAGCTGTGAGAAATTCTGCGGAAAGGTCAGAAAAGTAAAATTTTAGACAGAAGTAGGATTGTTGAGACAGGATTGTTAGCAGTTGAAGCATTCAAGGGGAAAACACAGCATGGAAAGGCGTAAAACGTTAAAGGAAAAACCCGAGGAGGTTGGTCAGGGGTTAGTCCGGGAATCGTAGGGACATTGAATTGAGCCATCGTTGTTATCAGTGTCGATGTAGCTGGTGGGGGACGGCAGCTCAGCAACACCTAGGATCCCTTCCAGGCAGCTGCAGAGGATGAGCCCGTCCAGCCTGCAAAGACTTTTTAGGGCTGGTAAGCATACTAATGCCTAATAGCTAGATATTATAATATAACTGTTTTTTACTTTTAAACATGTATATCCTGCTTGAAAAGGCTGTGCCCAGCTGAAGATGTCCAGATAAACTGACCCTCAAAACAGACTGGAACAGCCAGGAGCACAGAAACTGGAGGTCAAGTAAGTGATTGTGGAAAAATGATGACTTACTGCTGTAAATTTGCTAGGCTTCAGGCTATGGAGAAGCAGGAAGACCTAGTGAGCGGTTTAGCTTGGAAGAGAACTGAAGAGGAGGGGACACCAGCAGTTTTTCACCATAGTCTGGAAAGGAGGTAGTGAGGAGTCATACCAAAAGTCCCTCTGTATTAAAATAGTGTGTTTAGCATGGCAGACTTCAGGCATGCTCAAACTGTGCAGTTGAAAGATCCCTCACTGCTCTCAGTTTCACTGTATCTCTTTCCGCTAAGAGCATATTTCTCCTGAATACTAATAATCCATAGTAAGATCCTTTTTCTTGGTTGCACAGCAGAAAAAACAGAGGAAGGTGCTTCCAAGAGACCCTGACCCATTCTGTCTCAGGCTACATGGTGGTAGCCACAGAGGATATAGAAAAGGTAGGTATTTAAACAGTTTGCAAAGTCCTAACAGAGGGAAGTTCATATTCATAGAGAATATGCATCATGTTTTAACTCAGTGTACTGCTCCCTAATCAAGGCTGACAGAATTTCACTGTATTTGCTACAGATGTTTTCCTTGAGGCTTTCCACACCTTTTTATTAAATCTTTTTCTTAATCTTACTTTCTTACTGATCCCAAAATTCATTCCAATGCTTATTTAGTTACTTCTTGTAAAGGTTAATGTCTTACATCTGGAGGGTCTCCTGTAGGAGATTTGCATAGCTGTCTTAAAATTGGTTCTCTTCAGTGATTATTAGAATTAAACAGTGCCTGAGAGGACAAAAATGAAATTCTCATGTCTTAATATTCCTCCTCATCCAATAGCTACTAATAATTAATGTTGCTAGGTATTTAAGATGCTCACATTGATATCCCTGGTTATTGACTATTAGATGAACTGCTTCAAGTTATTCTTGTCAGTTTACAAGCACAAGTTTGTTTTTACCTTTGTTGATCTTAACTGTCATTATTCTTGCCACTCTTTTAAAGTCTTTTGTCATTTTCTAAGAGTTAAGAAGGAGTTGTTAAGTCACCTTTTTACTTTTTGTGGTGAATGCAGAGGTGTTTCTTTACATTGGTCTTGGTTTATTCTTTAAGCTCATCCATTTTTTAAAATCTCAAGTCCATAGGTTTGCTGTTTTTAATTCAGATATTGAATTTCATTCATTTATATTGTCCTTCATTTTCAGATTTCCAAGACCTGCTGTTCTTACGTATTGCCCACACATCCGATACATAAAATTTCTTGAAATTTCATGAGAAGTTACTGTGGCAGAAATGGTTCTGCCAAGGTTTAGATGAAAGCTGAAAAAGGATTCCTTCTGAAAGAAATCGTTTACCATTTGCTCATGGCAAATTTGAAGAAGAGAACTGGAAACTTATAACTGTGATTTCTTTCTCTGTGGTTTCAGGCCATGTGACCCATGTTTCCATAATTTATGATCTCTGAGGGTAAGTATGCTTTCCTTGTCCACAAGATCTAACATCTTTTGCAACTGCCATGGACTGTGGCCATACTATTGAATTTTCTTTCTGAATACTGATAGAGTTATACTTCCTTTATTTTCATTATTGAGTACATAATTAGAAAAAGACCTCGACTATGGTACTATAATAATATCACTATATTACTAATATGAAAATCATTTACTTGCTTTCTGGGGATAATGGAGATCTTATTTGATTTTTAAATTATTAAAGCTTACCTACAATGCAGATACATGGCTAACAGACTTTGCTATTAGTTTTCCAGATAAAGTGAACTTTTAATTATTACAAAACTCTGCTAAGGCTTGTAGTTAATTTCTTGTCAACAAGAAGTTTTTTTGGTGTATATCCACAAAAGTACATTTCAGACCAATAATGAGTGAATTTATTATGACCTTCCTAAACTCAGATTTGGGATTAGATGATATCTAATCCCACTATCTAATGATAGTGCCAGGAAGGGACTTCTCTTTTTAAACTAAATTCAATAAGAGAAACTTCTTTTTAAGCAAAACCAATGCATTGGAGGTGGGAAGGATGCCAGATATGGTATGTGATAAATCCTTATGCTTACTAAGATTCAAACCAAAGTTTCATTTTTATTCTTTCATGAGAATCATGGTTTATCTGACCAAAGCGAAATGATCAGCTAGCACATTTATGCTGCATTGAGTTACCTTAAAATCAGGGAATGCATTTGTTTTAGTGCGAACTCATCAATATGAGTTTATTAACACAATAACTATAACTAGTTTACTAGTTATTCTCTCATTTATGAGAACATGTTTTCATGTTCTTAGATTCCAGTGGGAGATACTGTGGGCAAGAGAATGAATATACTTTATAAGTAACTAACAGTCCTTGAAAAGAAGGTGTGCTATTACCAGCAGAGTACAGAGGCAGGACAGATGTACAGATTTACCAGGGCAGGGAAACAGGCTGTAGCATCCCTCCCAGCATCACCCAAGGGATCCGAGTTTCCCTGTCCCGCAGTGTGATTCACAGCCCCTCAATTCACACTTCTAACCTGAATTTGAATTCATAGGTAGTTAAGTGCAGCTACCTGTAGTTTGTAAAATGTTTAGGCTTCTTTAGATGAACTTTGTGAAGTACAAAGTATTTTCTAAAGGTGGTTAAAATATCAGGTCCATTTGGATGCACTCCACCAATATCACAGAAATAATCTTCACATCACCTCCAGTCGTTAAATTATCTTGCTTTTCAGGTTGGTGAATAGATGTCCAGAGGAGGGCCACAAAAATGCTCAGGGGGATGGAACACCTCTCCTATGAGGAAAGGCTGAGAGAGTTGGGGTTGGTCAGCCTGGAGAAGAGAAGACTCCAGGAGACCTTATTGCGGCCTTTCAGTACTTAAAGGGGGCTTATAAGAAAGACGGAGACATACTTTTTAATAGGGCCTGTTGCGATAGGACAAGGGGTAATGGTTTTGAACTAAAAAAGGGTAGATTTAGACTAGATATAAGGAAGAAATTTTTGCCCAGAGGGGTGGTGGATATCCCATCCCTGGAAACATTCAAGGTCAAGCTGGACAGGGCTCTGAGCAGCCTGATCTAGTTAAGATGTCCCTGCTCATTGCAGTGGGGTTTGGACTAGATGACCTTTAAAGGTCCCTTCCAACCCAAACCATTCTATGATTCTATGATTCTATGATTCTATGTTATGCCTCCTAGAAAGGGAAAGGATACTGGCATGACACTCAGGAAACCTGGATCATATTCTTTACTACTGACTTTTTTTCCATGCCCTTGGCAAGTCATTTTGCCTCTTTGTGCCTCAGTTTCCTCTCCAGTTTCTGATACAGTTCCACTGATACAGTTTATAATCTCTTTGGGACAGGAATCGCTATTCACTACATGGTGGCAGAGTGCCTTACAGCACAGACCTGATGCTGGGAGTATTAGGTGAACTAGTCATGTCAGAAAAAGATGCAATTTGAACTTGACTATGGTCACTGCTATCCAGTATACTCATACTCTGCAGGCATACAGGATAATTTTCTTTACATTTATCCCTGGGTAAAGACATGCAAACAGACAGTTACGACAGCATAGTTAGCTGCAAGTTCATCCTAAGCTCACCTGCAGAAAGTAGTTCAGCTATTGTTACTTGGAATATCATTGCTCTGTATCTCTATGTGTATATACAGATATAGTAATGGATATATATGTATGTAAATATATATACATATATATATATATTTGAAGAGAGAAAGAGTATGATAATATTTATAAAATGTTACTGTCATAAACAGCTGTTTGGTGTTTTTTTTCTTCCTTGGTATGAAAATGTTATGTACCGAGTATCTCATTCTGTCTTACTACTTCTGTATCTACTTCTGTCTTGGTATGTAATGTTATGCACCTGTATTTCATTCTGTCTTAAAAGAAGACATGCCCAAAAAGCATGAAATATAACATATTCTGCATATTTAGCAGAAATGTGTCCCTCTTTGGTTTAGAGACAAGGACTTGCAGAGTTCAGATTTCCTAACATCTATGCTTTTATAAAACATTTCAGAGGTCTAGTGCTCTGCCTTTCTTTTCTCTGTGCCTCGTTATACCAAAATGCAGTATCATGTCCAATTGCAGTCTTACTTCACAGCGGTCCACATCACAGTACCAGATGTCAATGTTTAATACTGTCTATAGCTTTAATTGATGACAATGCTCAATGTAGCAGTACATTTTAGGGCACTAAAGATGGACCAAGGATTCATATTCTTCAGGGAACTGATTAATTTTAAACTTATTTCTTTCCTTGTGTCTATATTTAGTGTAAGAACAAATCATTTTCATATAATTTTCTGTTCTGGTTACAATCTTAAGGGTGTCAAGGGAATGGATAAATGGATAAATGTTCTGCTATTTTCTCTTTATTATTATAATTTTTCTCACAAGATTGAGAAAAAAGGGAGAATATAATGAGAATAAAAATGCACAGTATTGAAGCATTAAAATTTGGTGATAATTCATTCCTGTGACAGACTACAGCAAGTACAGAATGCAGTGTAAGATATATTCATTCTCCTGACAAAATCTGTAACAGGAGTAGGAAATGGTATAAAAGTAATTTACTCTTATGACAATTGTCCTAAGGCAGGAGTCTCATGTCCTCTTAGAAATGTCCCTTGTGACAACATAGCTGCGGATATTTTATTTAAAGGTACTCATCAGTTCAGATTTATTTCTAATGTATGGAAACAATACTGGGTTTTGTGCATAGGTCATTAATTCTACTTTAAGAATATGAATATCAGTTTTTCTGTCAGACTATTTAGAATCATAGAATTGTAGAATCGTTTGGGTTGGAAGGGACCTTTAAAGGTCATTTAGTCCAACCTCCCTGCAATGAGCAGGGACATCTTCAACTAGATCAGGTTGCTCAGAGCCCCATCCAGCCTGACCTTGAATGTCTCCAGGGATGGGGCATCTACCACCTGTATGGGCAACCTATTCCAGTGTTTCACCACCCTCATTGTAAAAAATTTCTTCCTTATATCTAGTCTAAATCTACCCTCTTTTAGTTTAAAACCATTACCCCTTGTCCTATCGCAACAGGCCCTATTAAAAAGTGTGTCCCCATCTTTCTTATAAGCCCCCTGTAAGTACTGAAAGGCTTTTTTGAAAGGAAAAGATGTCTTCATTTAAAAGGAAAATATTACTTCACTCTGAATTTCTAGATGTTGACATTGATATAGGAGTTTTTTATGATGTGATCTAGCAAAACTAAAAACAATCAGGTTTTGACTTTTCCCTGCATGGGTTTAGTTTTGAAGTACTGTATTATTTACATCAATGAGAATAGTAATCATTCAATTTAGAACTCTGCTCCTCGATTTAATCCCACTGCAGCTACTGAGATGGGGAATAATAGAGGACATTTTTTCCTAGCAATGTTGGCATGAGATTTGTGGGCTTGAATTATGTCACTTGAAATTACATGTCCACAAAAAATTTAGCAATAGTAAACACTTAAATAAAGAACTATTAGAGCACAGAGCATTATCTCTTCCCCTAAATTGTTTCAATTGAGTTTAATATAGTTTTACTGAGAAATTGCCCCAAGAACTTTACTGTTTGGTGATTAACCAATAAACAGCATGCAATAGATTTTAGTTTTAGGCAGTATTTTTCCTGTGTCAGAAGTCTCAAAGTGCTCTGCCAGAAAGGTTTAGATGCTAGAAATGCTGTAATTGTCCAGGTGGATGATGTAGTTGCTATATGGTCAGCAATAGTTTGCACAATGTTGGTGATTAGAAGGGGTTTTTTTGTTGACAGACAGAGGCTGTCTACCCCTACGAAGGGGTAGCTGAGGTTTCCTTTGGGCAGGGTATCAAGGAGCTGGAACAAAGGTGTCCTTAGTGTGTATTAAACAGACAAAGCCTACCTCAGAGTTGCAGAAAAATAGGGATTGTATTATCTCACAAATGGTTGTCATGAGACTAACTTGAAAGAAATCTAAATCTAGTCATCTGTCACCCTGAAGAATCCATGTAGTAAGGTATTTAAAGTAGCTAAGATTAGAGTAGCTTCATTTGCAATTTAAATTTGCTACAGACTATTTTTTGAAAGCATATACAAGAGTCCTAGGATGTGAAGCGTAGTTCAGTGGGGGGTTATATTTGAATTGTATTAAGGTGGTATTTGTCAAACTATCGTTTGCCCATATTTGGCTTTCCCCTGCATCTACTTTTTAAGGCAAGGCTGAAATGCATGTGCACAAACACCACCCCACACCACGCTCCGGTTTCTGCCTGTGTAGTCCTGATGCAGCAGTGCTCTGGGACGGCTAGGCTGCCTTCGCTGCTCCCGGCCAGCTTCTGCCGGCAGCGCTTCCTCTGAAGTGGGTCTAGAGCCAGCACCCACACGAGAACATGTTTATGTATTACACCTGGGTTAAACAAATTACACACAGGTCATGTGAAAAGGTGCAGGACTGCAGAGCTGTGTATGGTGTAGGGAAGCGCTTTCCTCTAGCACAGAAGTGCCCAAGTCATGGGCAGGAGCAGGGGTTGAAATGTGCCTGTCTGCAGATTTTTCTGGAGGGCTGGCACTAGGTTAATCCTTCCTCAGACAGCTTCTTGTGAAGAGCCCTGTCCTTGGGCTGTAGGTCTCCCTGCACACCGCAGAGGAAGCCTAGGGGATTGATTCAGGAGTTTGGATTCCAAGTGGTTAAAAAACGCTGCAATGCTCTGGGCTGCAGAACTTAAAGATTTTTTGGTTTTTTGAGTCTGACTCCAAACTTCCATTGGTTCCCATGAACATGCCAGGCAGCATTTACAAGCTAAGAAACTGCAATTTAGAATCACAAATAATTGATTTCCCTTCTCTTCACTGCTTTGTCAGGATGACTTGAAGGTTTGTGTTAGTGCAGGGCCCAAACAGATTAATAAGAGTTTTCTTTCCTGGTTAGGTCTGTGTTCCTGTGTGCTGGAAATCCAGCAAACCAACGTACTCTCATCTCTGTCCTACCACAGGCTCTTTTGCTCCCATTCTGGGGCTTGGCAAACCCATCTCGAGTTCTTTAACTGGTGAGAAGTATACCAAGGCCTAGCTGCTCTAGCTGGCAGTATAATGTAGACGTAATATTTCTCCTTGGTATGGGTGGTTCTAAAAATGAAGATTATCTTTGTACATAATCTTGCAAAAGTACCACAAATTCAGTTCTATCATACTGGAATTACGAGCCTGCATGGTAGGAACAGCATCAAGTAGAAAAAGTTATTGATGGGAAAGATTTCGTCCACCATTATTTGAACAAATGGGGATTTTTAATGTAAGAAAAAAGGTATCTGGGTGCTACCAGCTTAACAGGGTTATTTCAGTGAGTCCCATTGCTCCTCTGGGGCAATTCTGGTCCTGGCAGCATCACCAAGTTTTTAGATATGCTGGGGCAGATCCCTGTATCCCCAATGCTGTTCTTGCTTTTCCACTGTAAAGTGATGACGATTATGCCTAGCTACTGTCCAAAATATTTATCTATAAGCCCTTCCAGTTGCTTCAGATAATTAATTAGTAATGTTTGTTCACCGTTTTTAATGTGGTCCACCTATTATTATTATTCTTTATAACCAATATGTTCTTTCAGCTATAGCCCCCAGGAGTCAGACTTGTTCAGTAACCAAAAGCAGAGCACAGGCAGTACAGTAAAGCATGGAGCAAATGCTGTTGGAGATCACACCAAGGATAACTCAGGACAAACAGTTGGCTCAGGAGCAAGAGAAAAACATCATGAAAAACAACAAAGTGAGAAAAGGGCATGCAGCAGGGCAGAATATTTATCCCCCAATTATAGCAACATGCTGTTTAGTTTGGTGACTATAAAACCCATGCCGAACTAGGATGCATATCTTTTCCAAGAGAGAATATGTTTGTGTTAACAATAAATGATCATTGCTTTTTAACAGTGTGGCAATTCTGATCAGATGCCAGAATGAAGACAAAGGAGGCTGAACTTATTTAACTTCTCTCAGGTAAACAAGGGGTCATATGCAGCGATACCCTAGACTTCAGATTTCAAATGGCAGTGTCTTCTGTAGACTTAGCAACAACATCAAAACTTCTTTCAGTCAGCTACTGGCATAGAGGAAGGAACTAATGATTGTGAGAAAATGTTAGTCTTCAGAGCTTGGAACTGATGTCCTTAATTTCTTGGTAGAGATTAGGTACTAGTAAAACAATATTTTTAATCTCAAAGCTTCTCTAAAAACCTACTAACAAGCAAATGCTATAATGAAAGTCCATATCATGCTGATTATATTGTCGATAATAATGAAAATGTTTCTGTTGGTCTTTGTGAAACTGGGTTAGATATTGCAGTGTCTCTGCATAGAAGTTGCCAGCTAAGTGCATTTTTTTTTCTGGAGACCTGTCAAAACCTAACACAGCAGTATGTTCCTTCTGCGTGAGATGAAACAGCTACACTGCCAGTAAGAATATGTCAACATGGTAAATTTTCGCCTCTCTGGAAGTGGGCAGCTTGATGATTGCAGCCTGATTGTGACACTGAGGAACATTACTGTCGACTCTGCTACCTCCGATCAGAGAGGAAACACAAAGGTATGTCAGCCTGGATAATCTTTTAAACACTTTTAAAATGCAGACAGTGGTTTTCCCCTCTTGAAAGACAAATTGCATGTCAAAGGTATCGCTACGCACTAAATAGCCATGTGTTGGTGGGATGCTTTTACCTCTGTTCTAATTTGGCTCTGGTAAAACAAATGCACACGCTGAATAATTTGGATTTGCACTTCCTGTATATTTCCTTGTTAGAAGGTTTGCAGGTAGGTCTTTTGCATCAGCAACCGCAGAGGCATCTCCTGAAGCTAATCTGTCATGGCTATCTCCCTGCAAAGGCAACATCGCTTCTTTTGTACGTCCATTAGCAGGTCTGTAACAGGGGGGATGCTCTGAGCATGTTTTCATTGCTGCTATTCTTATTTTTAAGCTACCTTAAATAAGATATTTTTCTAAGACGTAAGGCCTCTTGGAGGATACTAGAAGTGACATTTTTCATGTTGCTTTTCAAATAATACAGTAATAATGATATAATAATATTTTGTACTTCTGTGGAAGTTTGCATTTGCTATTCTCAAAGTGCCATAAAACCGTTTTCTAATGTATGTCTTTAGACAAGTGGATAAGGACAAATCTAGGCCTGATTCTCTTCCCTCTTGTGTTGGCTTTGCCCTTGCAATTATGTTAATTTGGCTTTATTTTTCTGCCTGGTGGAGGGACTAACTTCCTCAGACCCTGCCCGTGTCCATCCCGTCGTGCCAGGGAGGGCTGGACGGGGCGGTGCAGGCAGTGCGGGCTGGGGACATCGGTGACAGAAAGTGTCAGGGCATAAGCCCCTGTGTGAGGGCAGGGGAGGTGTAAAGCTTTCCCTGGGTTTTCCAGGCAGTGCTAGTCTTCACGTCAGTGCCTTGCTGAGCGTGAATGAAGACATATTGCAGAGAGCAAAGCTGTGCAGGCACTTTTTAATTCAGTCGCAGTAAGTACTGTATGGTGGAGGTATGGCCAAGTAAGAGCAATCTGAAGACAGTCTTCATGATCCACAACATGAAGACAGCTGTGTGTAAGCAGCCCCCATAAAACTCAGTGCTCTTGTTTTCCAGATACCACTTCTGGGAACATTTACTATGGTTGTGGCTGTACATAACTGTGGGGACAGGGATGGGGTGCAGAAGTATTGGGGATGTATTAGGAAATTTCTTGCTTTAAAAAAAATTCAAAGACAAGATTGTGTCCTCCCTGATCTGACATGGTGTAAGATATCGTGCTGTCCTTTAACTTCCTGAGTGATGCAGTAAGAGCATATAACACTGTTGCGGTAAGATGGATAAATATTTTATTTCCTTCTGAAATGTCTTTTATGAGAGAGAAAAATTTTCCTCCTAGTTCACTGGGGACGGTGAATCTTTGAGAAATTCTGGCACAGTTGTTCGCACCTGTACGCAACACTGACTTTGCTAAGGAGTTTTGTACGAAATGGTATGGGTTCATATTGTATGTGACATAAGGACCACTGCATGTCAGAGAGGCTGTAGCTTGACTCAAATTTGGTGCTAGAAGAAGCAGTTAAAGCAGCAAGGCACACCAAGAGCATCACGCTGTTGGATGTGGACATGCCTGTAGGCATCCACATGTTGAACGCCCTACCAAAAAAGTTACAACTGCAGATGTTTTAGGAAAAGCCAATATGTCTGCGCTTATCACTCACAGCCTTACACACACACTTTAGCTGCAGATTATAAGAGTGACAATCTGCTCCTAGGAATATGTTTTGGCAGCAGAAGGTGAGGCTTATCATGGCCAGGAGCCACCTCACCCTATAATAGGAGTCATTGTGCCCACTGAAGGGATCCCAGATCTTCAATGCCAGTTTTCTCAATGGAACAGCTTGATTTCCTCCCACTGTGCTTGTAATAGCTTAAGACTGAGTATAAGAAATAGGTTTCATTTCAACAATCACAACATTACAGAGATCTTCTTTCAGTCTTGTTCATTGTTGCTGTTAAATTCAGAACACATAAAGAGCCAATAATAGGGCTATTTTTTCAGAGTAATTTACAGCTGCTGAAGGTGTGGGCCTCAGATGTGCAATTCTGACATAGATGCCACTATCGGTGTGCTCTGTTAGAAGCTGAAAAAGTTTTAAAGTTTGTTTTCTCCTACTGCCTTGAGTCTTTGAGGGAACTATGTCCATTTCAAACCAGCTTGGGATAACTCTTGAACTTGCTGGAACTTTCTGTTCCTTTCCTTTGCATTTCCTTTCCTGTTCTCCTTCATTCTCTGAAATTTGTATACATATGCTTTTGAATATTCATGTTTACCCTGTTTTTTAGGATTTGTTTGAGAACTTCTCCATTGTACTCCTCGCATTGCATGTTGCCAAGTAAATTGAATAGAAACTACCTTGTTCTTGCTTAATTTAAGTTTTGCTTATTAAGCTCAGCCAGTTCTGAATACTAGCAAGCTGTCGCTTTTTTGCATAACCTAGAAATCGTCGACACGTTTAAATAAGCTCCTATAGAATTTACGTCAGCTTTTCTGAATTTCCTTGTAGTGGTTCATTAGCTGGCGATAAGACCACAAAAACCCCTCCTAGCATATAGTTATTTCTTATATTTATTTTTTCCCCAGAATCATAGTTGTTTCCCCAGAATCAACATTTAATTGGTGTGTTTTATATATTTATGTATCATCAGGAAGAAATTCCCACTATTCATAACCCAATCTCAAATTCTTATCCTTCTTCATAATTCTCAAGAAACAACATGCACTGGCATTTTGTATCAAGGCCATAAATGTCTTAGTCCAGGCTCCTTGCTGTAGGATCTCTATTTGAAACTACACTCCTCAACGTTCAGCTCAGTGCTCTTTTGTCCAATAATTAGTTTGGAAGTCGGTGAGCTCCTTTTTTGTAGCTTCTTCCTCAGCATTTTCTCTCTAAGCCAGATCTTTTACCTTTGGTAAGTTCAAATCTCTGTAGCCCTAAAGAGGTCATTGTTCAGCTGGCAACATTTCTTTTGTTGCCTGGAAAGCATTTGCTGATTTTCATCCTTGTTTTTACCTCCTCACTGTGAGGGAATTGATTTCAAAGGCTTAATTGCCTGCTTACCACCTATTACACTTTAAAATATTTTTTTTGCTAAATGCAGAATTCAAAGCAGTATTTTTACCATTATCATATTTACTGAGGTCATAACAGGAAGAGAATCTGCAGTTAGCTATGAAAACAGTGTCTGCACTATTTTCCTCACAAGTAATTCTATACTTTGGGGCATATTTTGAATGTTTCTGTGGAACTTAAACTACTGTTGAGAAAGTGTTGATTGATTACTACAAGAATAGGGCTTTTGGCAAGAATTAAACTTAACATTGGCAAGTTGCTTGATAATTATTAGAGTGTGAAAACCAACACAAATACATGCATTATGCAGGGAGCTTAGTCTCAAACCATGTTTACAGTTACGTGTTCCTCTTGGAAGTGATTCTAGAAGCCAGAGTTACACTATTTAACATGAAAAATAAAATTAGAATTGGTAATATTTACTGCTGAAATATCTAAAAGTGTTAAAATTAATTTCAAAATAAGGTAACCAATATGTATAGGAGGTTTTAATCAGCTACATTTGTTGCTAAAATGCTTTCTATTTCTTTCCTTTCTCTTTAGCAATTCTGCTATGATATTTGTTGGAAGAGTTTCCTTTTGTTTTTGTCTTCAGTGATTTAATTGTAATTCTGTCCAGAAATGTCTGTGAAATCAACCATTTACAATTTGGTAAGGGTTTTTTATTAAGAAAGATGAAATGCATTTACAAAGTAAAAGTGGAAGCATTTTAATCTTGAAATAGAAGGAAAATTTTCTTGGTAAAATCCCAAGGAAAATGCCATGAAAATAAAATTAAACAATTTAAGTATAAAACAGTATCTACTGTTGTGCTGGTATCTGCAGAAACCAGGATGTAGCACTGGTGTCCAGGCGAAGTTCTAATCTTGAAGCGCTGTTCTATGGAGAATGGTATCTGGTCAAGGAAATTCACTGATTGATATTGTTTCTTTAAGGCAGGAGCCTCCAGATCTATTGTAGCCACATCTCACTTGACAACACTTCAGTTTTGTCCAGCTGGGCATAACTTCTTACATATGGACAGCTCCCACTTCTGGTTTCCTCCACCTTCCTCTGTCCTGTGTCTTCCTCTTCCTCCTGCCCCCACCAGTGCCACAACCATGCATCAGCTTGACTCTGTCATCAATTACTCACAAGTGAGGAAATGAGCATCTCTAGAAGTTATTTAACCTCTTTCAGACACCTTTCCTGGGATACTAGAAAACACCTTTTTTAGACGTCTTTTTCTCTCCACTGGTCGGTGGGTGAGTGACTCAAATAATTTGATGTCCAGATTTTTAAATGTCTTAATTTAGGGCAAATCTTACCCCTAATCTCTTAAATCAGAAGTTTTACTCTTGGGAGAAATTTACTGCTGTAGAGTACAGATGGACATACATAACATGCTATGGATAACAGGCTAGGATAACATGCTCCTAGTAAACAGGCTTTTGGGGGTCCAGACTCATAGGATATGACAGGTACTCTGTGATTAATGCACATTAATGGGAGTCACACTGCTATAGCATCACCAGGCTACCTTTAAAACAGCCCTTTGCTCATCTTATTTATCAGCTTTACCTGGAGTCTGCAGATACTCAGACTTTCACCATGAAAAAAATTGTAAGGGCTGCTTTCCCCAAAAACCTCGACATACTAGTTTGAGGCAGATTAGAGCCATAGTTTCTTGGGGTATGGAGGAAAAAACAATGAATGTGGTTTGGTTTTGGGTTTTTTTATTTTTAGTGTGGTATTTGTCTGCATTGTGCCTTGCTCAGACATTCTTGTCTGAATGTCTTAAGGTCTGGAGATTTTCAAGGCAATCTAGGTCAGCATATGGATTTTAGAGCACTTGGAAAATTTGATGATAAACAATAAGGTCATCTTGACATTGAAGGTAATGGTGCTATGAACCAGTGAAAGATTCTGTATTCATTCATGGAATGTATAGATAGGTGTTGTATTTTGAAAATTCAATGGGTACTTCTGCACCTGCATATGAGGATTTTGATTTGTATTTCCACCTTCATTTAGATTACTCAGGAGGTAATGTTCTCTTCAGAAATCCCTGTGTTCTTTTCAGAAAATGATGGCCCTGGTTTGACCTTTTTTAAAAAGAGATGGAGTAATTGTAGAAAAGTGCATCAACTAGCAAAGTTGCTATTAAAAAAGAAGATATTAGGTGGGAGTGGCTGTTTTAAGATTATTCAGTTTTCCAAATAAATGGAATAATGGAAGTATTTCTGTTAGGTTCTGAGGATCAAAGATCATTAAAACTATGGAACCCTGGTTTATGTGGAGAAGGGTGATTTTGTTGATCATGGATTCCCATCTAACAGTTGGGAGAGTTGAACAGTCAAATATTGAATGACATGGAGAATAATATAGCTGATTATGTGACCACATCACACCTTCAGAAACTACTGTACCACATACATAGCTCAAAATCTTAAATGTTTTGAGGTAGGAAAGATGCTCCTGTGGATAGATTGAGGCACAAGACAATGGGACCAAGACCTAAAAAAAAAAGTATATATAGTTGCATAGATTCTTGTGTTTTTCTATTGGATTTCCATGGTCTACTGTGGGGTACTGCCTTCAGAACCTAGCTCTCTACATGCAATGACATTATGCATTGCACGCATTTCCTACCTGTTTACCAAGTACACAGTTATGACATAACATAATATATATGAAAGGATGATAGAATTATTATAGTAAGACCGTGTATTAGGACTTGCACAAGTCTCAAAATTTATCATATTTTACTTTTCAGACATTGCATAAGTTAATTTACATAGTTTGACCATGTATTTCTAAAGAGTGGGTGATTTGGCCTGCACGCAATGTAAGGGCATTGCTGATATGAGCAAAAAATTGTGTAGAGATGGCTTATGAAAGCAATGTTCAAATCCCGACTGGTAACATAAACCAGGCTTCTAGACTTGTATTTATAATTAAATCTGGGAGCCACTTCATAGTCAGGTGACAAAGTGCTGAAATGTGGAGAGCTGCAAAAAAAAAAAAAATTCTTATGTAAGTGGAAGTTGCAAAAGGGTTAAGATCATCTGGATACTCTTTATATATGTCCAAACTAAAGACAGAAAATCATGTTAGCTTAGAGATGTGTTCAGCTTTTGCGCTAACCATCCTGACATCTGAAATGCTTTTGATTGAGAATATTTTGTTACCAGTTTTATGAAGTCTTACAGAAACGTACATTGCCCATTATGTAACAAAAGCAGTGGATCAACTAAGTGTGGTTAGAAATTCTGCAAGCAAAACTGACAAAGGCCCAATTCTCTTTCAGCTTTACAGAGAGACTCCTTTGACTTAATAGATTTGTTCCCATGTAATTGAGGGTAGGACTGGGGCAGAAGGACATACTGGGAAATTCATTCTCCTGCCTTCATAAATAAGGAGTTGGTTCTGACATAATGTGATTCTCACATAATAGATGATTGTCAGATATGTTGCAAAACCCACTTTTGTGCCCTCCTCTATATAACTCTAGAATTGAGCCCAGTGTTTCTATTTTAAGCACTGAAATACAGAGTCTAATTAGTGATGTACTTATGTATTATTCCTACACCAGAGATGTAACTCTTACAGAAGGCTTGCACTTGTGTAACATATGTTTATTTAGCCTTTCGTAGATGTATTATCTAACTATTGCTTTTATGGTTCAGGCCATGGCTTATTAATTGAAACAGTAAAATAAGCAATCATCTTTGGTTGCCATAGCAAAGCTACCCAAAATATAGTTGCTGAGGAAACCATACTGAGAATATACACAATATATAACCTAATAATGTTGATATACAGCTTTAAGACTACGAGGATATAAAATATACTTGTGGTCTTGTTGGAAGATTAAATATTGAATCTGATACATGCTTATTAATTTCTTTTTTAAAGTCTTCCTGTTGCATGTAAAGATATAGCTTACTTAACTATCAGATATACTATATGTATGATAATGTTTAGACTATGTTACAGTTTTTTAAACAAATTCTGCTTCATTAAAGGAAGAAATAGACTTTGGAAAAAGATCATAAATGGATGAAAAGTGAACAAACATCATAATGACAAATGCTGCTTTTCTAATCCAGGTAAAGAGCTACAACAATGAGAAAAAGTAGAATTAAAAATACAATTTTTCCCTGCACCATTGTGGTACTTTCTTTCTAATCATAGGAAAAGGCTAGAATGACCTACCCCTTCCAAGATGGGTTCTGTAACATATATCGTATCTTTTTTGACAGAAGCAAGTATATAACCCTTTTTGATATATTTCCAGTATGGAGGATTTCAGAACATCCCCATGCAACCTGTTCAAAGGCTTTGCTCCTCCACTGTTAGAAAGATTTTCCCAGTGTCTACCATGAATATTTATTGCTGCAGCTTAAGCCATTTACTTCTTGTCCTGTGCATCATGAACAGAGAAAAGAGTATTTCATATCTTTCTGCAGCATCTTTCAATGAACATGAAGACTGTTACCATGTTTCCGAATTAGTTGTATCTTATTTGATTAAATAACCAGAGTTTTCCTTTTTTTTTTTTGATACCTTATGTTTTATGCTTAGATTGCTACAACTTTCTTGAAATTCTGTGCCCAGAAATGGATCCCACATTCCAGCTGAAACCTAATTCATGCTAGACAGAGCAAGGGGACTATTTCACTTGTCTTCACATATTCCTAATTATAAGTCCTACCACGGCTGGTTGTCTTAGGAGCAGGACATTATTCACTCATGTTCAGTTTGTGATCCACTGTAATCCCCAAGATCAATTTTTGAAGAACTGCTACCTAAATCAGATGTTGCACATCCTGCGTTTGTGCAGTCAATTATTGCTAAGAATAGAAACCTGCATTTATTCATGGTGAATTGTTTCCTGTTCTTCAGTAGATCATTTCTTGTTTGTTAAGAATATTTGAACTCTAATGATGCTAGCCAAGATATTTGCAGCCCCTTTTAGTTTTGTCTTTCAGAAATATAATAATCATAATAATGCAATAAAAAGAGCATAAGAAGCGTTTCTATTTAATCTTCAGACTCTTAATGAAAATGTTGGTTAGTACTAAAGCCAAGACAGACTACAGTGGAACTTCAATACATCCATCTATTTTTGACAGCTATCTACTGTCAGCTGCTATCTAGCCTCTGGCTGTCCAACGAGTTTTACATTATGCAGTAAGAGATCGAGCAAGACCGTATTTCCCTAACTTGCATATGACAAGTCTGTCCTGCTAGATTGCTTTCCCTAGACATTCAGCAGGCTGAGATTTCCCTTTACCTAAAGGTCCCATACTTACTTCTACCTCCTGCAGATAAAAATCTCCCTTAACGTAATCTTCTTGTCTGTAATCTACTGCTCGCCATGACTGTACCTACGTTCTTTTATTTTCTTAACCTTGAATAAACCTTCCTTCAATTGACTCAACTTTCTCCATATTCTGGGTCTCCAAGCTGCTAACTTGGTGCTGAGTATACAGTGTAACATCTCTTTATTTGCGTGCTGTTAGTGAAAAAGCTATATCATTTAATATTGACAAGTGAGTCATGTGAGATTTTCCACAAAATATAAGCTATGACTATTTAGTCACGTCCTTAATCATGTATTAAGATTTCCAGCTCTTCTTATTTAGCTTCACAATTCTGGCGAAGATATGCAGACATTTAGGGTATTTAGCAAATCGACTCGCCATCCTCTCTCTGCTGTACCCTATTATGGATAGGATTAGCTTTTTCATCTGTGTTTAGACCTTTCCCAAGGGTCTTGTATTTTGTCACAACCCCTTCACAACAGATTAGCACGTGACATGAGGAAGATGCTGCCTTTGCCCGGCATTGCAGGTAAGAAGACCGTGGAAGGAGTCATGTCCCTCCTGACAATGCTCCCATCTAACCCCAACCCTTTAGCCTTTCCCCAGGGCCTTGCAAATGTTCCCAATTTGGGTTATGGCAGGGCTGGACAGAAAGGGGCTGGTGGGTGAGTGGGGCTGGGCTGGGGATGTGATCGGGGCAGCCCAGTGCCCTGTGGAGCTGTAGCCACAAGGCAGGTCTGAGGCCCTGCTGGGAAGCCCAGGAGACAAGTCAGGGTCAGGATCAAGACCATCAGGGCACAAGGCTGGACACAGGCAGAGGTGCAAGGTGCCTCCAGCAAGCACCAGAGGAGCAGGTCTGGGCTCAGTGCACGTCCCACCTTGGGGGAGGCCCCAGAGGAGGTTTTTCATGGCCTTTTTTTACGACTTGGCTGTTTTCTGTGAAGTTGGATCCCACGTTACATGGCTGCACCAGATCAGGGCAGACCTTGAGCATGGACAGTTAAACCCTGGAGGAGTACTACTGTCATGGTCCGTTTGGATCTCTCAAATTTACAGGACAACGTACTCTGTAAATTAAACTTTATTTTATGAACTCATTAGGAGAGAAAACAAAAAACCACAACAAACAAGGGCTCAATCCCCTTTGTACAGACTAGTCTTAATGCGTGAATTCACTAATTCATCACTTAATTCATGAAGTTTCTAACTCACAAGCTTTCTAATTCATAACTTGCAACTCATAACTCATAAATTGTAACTTCAGTCATAGAATCATAGAATCATAGAATACCAGGTTGGAAGGGACCTCAAGGATCATCTGGTCCAACCTTTCTTGGCAAAAGCACGGTCTAGACAAGATGGCCCAGCACCCTGTCCAACTGAATCTTAAAAGTGTCCAGTGTTGGAGAATCCACCACTTTCCTGGGGAGATTATTCCAATGGGTGATTGTTCTCACTGTGAAAAATATTCCTCTTGTGTCCAATAGGAATGTCCCCAGGACTAACTTGTACCCATTACCCCTTGTCTTTTCCATGTGACTCCTTGTAAAAAGGGAGTCTCCATCTTCTTTGTAGCCACCCTTTAAATACTGGAACATGGTGATAAGGTGTCCCCTAGGCCTTCTTTTCTCAAGGCTGAACAAACCCATTCTCTCAGCCTTTCCTCACATGGCAGGCTTCCCAGTCCTTTGATCATCTTTGTGGCCCTTCTCTGGACCCTTTCCAGCCTGTCTACATCTTTTTTGTGTATCAGGGACCAAAACTGAACACAGTATTCCAGGTGTGGCCTGACAAGCGCTGAGTAGAGTGGAATAATGACTTCTTTATCTCTGCTGGTGATACCCTTGTTGATGCAACCCAGCATTCTGTTGGCTTTCTTTGCGGCAGCAGCACACTGTTCACTCATATTGAGCTTGTTGTCTACCAGGACCCCCAGGTCCCTTTCCACAGAGCTGCTCCCCAGCCGGCTAGATCCCAGCCTGTGCTGCACTCCTGGATTATGTTTTCCCAGGTGCAAGACCTTACACTTGTCCTTGTTGAACTTCATAAGGGTCTTGTTAGCCCACTCTTCCAGTCTATCCAGGTCTTCCTGCAGGGTGGCTCTCCCTTCCAAAGTGTCCACTTCCCAACTCAGTTTGGTATCATCAGCAAACTTTGTCAGGGTACACTTGATCCCATCATCCAGATCACTTATGAAGATATTAAACAGCATTGGGCCCAAAGGTGGAAAGGCCCAAAGGCCCAAACTTGTGCATCTATGAGCAAAATAGTTACCTAGCCAAGGGTGAGAGTGCTCATCCTTCCTTCTCCATCACGGTGTGGGCATCCGCTGCATCACACCAGGAAGCACGAAGGCCTCAGCAGTCCAGCTACTATTGGATCCACTTCAAAAACTTTTTGGGTGAGCTGATGTATTTATACCTTCCAAGTTGGAAGATTGGTCTGTCCCATCTGTGAGTTACCAGATTCAGGAAAAAACTGCCAGTCAATCAATATGCAAGGATTGTGGCTGCAGGAGACAGCAAGCTGCAGGTGGCAGTGGCTACATAATGACCTTTAGCCCTTTCTGGACACCATGTCCTGCTTATGTGTTGCCCTTGCTTTGACCTAATGGCACTGCTCACAGCATGCATCAGGGCTTAGCATGAGCTGTGTGTTGGCCAAAATCTGAGCAGGAGTTGAATGAAAGTCGCAACTATGGAGAAAGATGGTTAGAGGCTGGTCAGGTCAATGACAGCGTGTTAGTGCTCCTGAGCCCTGGCAGGTTATTTATGGCAATATCCTTAGTGCTCTTGTGGGAGCAAATAAGGGACACAAAATCCTTGGACATCTTTTAGTTACTCCTGGAAGGTGACATGGTTCCTGGTCTCCAGGTGGTGTCAGAGTGGTGTACAGGGTTATGTTGTGGCAAACACAGGCTTTAAAACAAGTTACTTCACACAGAAAACCTGTCATCCACAGACTCATCAATAATTTTAGCTGGAAACTTCAATAAGGGTTTTTAGGAGGCTGAGCTTAGGAGGTTGTACAGATTTATTGCCTTAATGCTCCCTGAGCAAAGCCTGAGCAGTCTGGAATGGTTCTGAATTGTGTCAATGAGTGATGGATTAAAGATTCCCCAGGTACTGTGTACAAAGCGACACCGCTGACCCGAATGGTTCCTTGAAAGCTATTCTGGTTTATTGTGTCAGTGATCCACAGATAATAGGTCTCTGGGGGACTTTTGAACCAGGTTTTTCAATTCATGAGGCAGTAAGGATGCTCTGACTTGCCAAGTCTAGGCAAACTTTGGCACATCTTGAAGCATATTTGAAGGGCTTGAAGCAATGCCTCACAGACTTTTATTGAACTTGCAACAGATTTAAAGGAGGAACAGTCAGGAAATGCAGTGATTCCGGACTGGGGAAAGGCATGAGTGGGATGGAAATCACGCAATGCTCAGCCAAAATCTTAACTGTAGAAACAATTTTCAGGGACAGAGGTAAAGAAAAAGATTTCATATATTTTCAAGCCTTGCAATAGCTGCAGAATGCTGTGTCAAAGTTTCTGACTTGCTGCAGACTCACAGTAAAATATATTTACATTCTTCTGCTAGAGTGAGAAGTAATCACACAGTAATTTCACAAGCAAACTAAAAAACATTACCAGTTCTAATTATTGAATGATAGGTAGCATATTGATAGTTTTGTTTCATGTAATTAAAAAATGGCAGAAGGAAAATTTCAAAATTAATTGCCACAGTTTCATGCAATGATGTGATACGGAAGTAGGAAACAGCTTTGGAAACTAAATAAAATCTGTCAGCAATGGAACTTACTACTGAAAAAAGCTTATCTCAGATAAAACATTTCTGCTTATTCAATCCAGTTAGCGTGACCTCACAAAAACTGGTATTATCACATAGTCACATCTTGTTTCATGTTTGCATGCTCCCAGATTTAATTCTTACATTAAAACATTGTTATGAAATAAACAACAACAAATGCGTTTATTACATAGCATGTTCTCATTACTTTTTAAAGACAACTCTTTTGTTGTGGTTTAGCCCCAGCCGGCAACTAAGCACCACGCAGCCGCTCGCTCACTCCCCCCCGGTGGGATGGGGGAGAGAATCGGAAGAGCAAAAGTAAGAAAACTCGAGGGTTGAGATAAAGACAGTTCAACAGGTAAAGCAAAAGCCGCGCACGCAAGCAAAGCAAAGCAAGGAATTCATTCACTGCTTCCCATGGGCAGGCAGGTGTTCAGCCATCTCCAGAAAAGCAGGGCTCCATCATGCATAACGGTTACTTGGGAAGACAAACGCCATCACTCCGAATGTCCCCCCCTTCCTTCTTCTTCCCCAGCTTTATATACTGAGCATGACGTCATGTGGTATGGAATAGCCCTTTGGTCAGTTTGGATCAACTGTCCTGGCTGTGTCCCCTCCCAGCCTCTTCTGCACCTGGCAGAGCATGGGAAGCTGAAAAGTCCTTGACCAGTGCAGCAACAACTAAAACATCTCTGTATTATCAACACTGTTTTCAGCAAAAATCCAAAACATAGCCCCACACCAGCCACTATAAAGAAAATTAACTCTATCTCAGCTGAAACCAGGACAACCATGGAATTATAAAGACTTTGTCCTTTAGAAAAAGACAATTCAAAATGTAAACTCCAGTGGATCATTAGATGTTTTTGCCAAATTCTGTATTTTCAGAAACATAAGTTGCAATTTAGACGTCTAGCTACATTTTATCAACTTGTGGATGAATGATTAATTAATACTGTTCATCAATTCTTATTATTCATGAATTCTTGTTATTCATGTCTGGATCCTTGTTTATTCAACTGAAACAAGATTACTTCAGAATGTGGACTGAGCTCACTAGCCTTAGTTTGCATGGAGTGTCTTTGCAGACAAATTCCTTATTTTTGAAGCATACTTGTTTGTAGTGAATCATTATGTATCCCAATGTGCTGCTTAGGCTTTACTTACACATCATCAGGGTACCCCTTGCATGTTTTAACAAGAAATGTAATAACTATTGTGCCTTTAAATAACAAATGACAATTCAGCAGTGTACCCTTTCATAGTGATACGTACCAACTATCAGAAAATTGGATTGCTATCTTCTGTCAAGCCAATGATGTGAATGACAAGTGTCACTCTTCCTTAGTATCAAAGTGGCACAGCCATAACTGGTACATGACACTCGTGTCTAGTCACATGAGGCATTTAGTTAACAGGTGGTCTGCAATAACTAAAATAGATGTGTGCGAAAGGTTGCATTGAAATGCATGCTGCATACCTCTTTTTCTAATCTTTTCCCGTTGCGTGAGCACTTTCTGTTCTATTAAATTCTGTATTAAATGAGCATTGTGTCCTATAAGAATTACAGCAAGAGGAAATTATTCTCACTTATCACATTACAAAAATGCAAAGCTTCAAACAATAATGTCAAATTATTTTTCATGATAAGTTTCTTCATGTGAGGCTGTACTTACTGTTTTGAATTCGGTTTTAAAGTTGTGCCTCCATTACATTACAAGTTGCAGGTGGCCTAATTAAAACCAAGACTTATTAAGAGTCGAGTGGGAAGATCAAATCATAATGAAGGAAATATTATGAATAATATATAGTCATTTATATGCAGCAGAAGCTAAAATAGGTAGGCAAAAGAGTGTTGAATTAGTTATCTCAAATTTATAGAGAGCACATTCCCCATTCTCCCATTTGAACCTTCAGAGGACTCAGCCTGTCACACACCATTCATGCCTATTGTAGCCTCTTTACCTCTTTATTTCACCTGTAGTCCTGTTATACTTCAGTTTCTTTGGTATATCTAATTATCTAATTCTAATTAAAGCAATCTATAGACTTTAAAAGGTTCATGCTCACACACATCCAAAACACTCAAATGCTACTGGAGGCTGTAAACCTGTCCCAGGAAGGATGCTGAGATAGTTTGGCAAAAGTAGATCACTTACAAAGAGTGACCTTAGGCAAAGCACAAAGCTGGCATATGCCACATGTGCCTGTCAGTTGTGATGGTGACTGACGTAGACTGAGAAAGAAATACATTTCGAAATGGAAACGGAAATAAATGCTTCAATGATGAAAACCTAAACTGTGCAGAAGTTGTTTGTTTGTTGACGTGCCACAAAGCCTACGTATGTGTTGGATATGCATTCTGAAAAGGATTGGAAACAAAAGAGAGGCACCCTCATTATGTGGCATGTTGCATCCTGTATCAATGTTTCAGTGTGATGCCAGTTATGTTAGAGCCTGTAGCAGTGATGGGAAATACAAATACAAAGTGCCCTTGATAAGCCTCTCTTTTCCTTTTGTTTAAAAAACACAAGAGATGAGGTAAATTGTTTCAAACATACAGAATGGGCAGATTGAACCATATCAAGAAAATTATGATCAGTTGCTATTCAGTGCAGTGTTTTAATGCTCCAATATGTTTTGCACTGAGCTTTTTTCCACAGTTTTCCTCTCTTCAAGATTTGTTGGTTACAGTCCTGCAAGGACACATTCAGGTAACAACTCATGTAACTGATCCTCATGTAACTGTAGTCTATGGTGACAACAACTGTAAGCACAGGCATATATGGTGTCAGGGTAAGACAAGCTTGTACCTATCTTAGAAAACACTAGTGCCACAAAAAAACCTACAGCTTTTCGCATTCTTTTTATTTTGTTGGCCAAAATATGCAAGTGTTAGCTTTTTAAATCAAATGAGAATTCATGCCACAAGACATTATGTATTCAATTTGTGCTAGACATAATCGGAAGAGATTGGGGTGGGGGGACACAGAGAAAAATAGTTTTAAGCTTGTTGGGAATTGCTTGTTCCCACACCTTATTTATGGTCATATCTTTCTCTGAAGAGCTTTTCCTGAGGACCAAAATGATTGGAAACAATGCAAGCAGAATCCATATAAGAGGGTTTAAAAAGACATCATAAAGATGAAAATCATATTTAAAATACAAATACTTGCCCTGTGTGACAACCGAAGCCATGTGGTGCCTAACAATATCTTGTGACATTAAAAGAATTTTTGCAAACTAAATTAACTTTAATGCATACTTCATATTTCCTTCAGCTCAGACAGTGAAGCCAGCATGGTTCAGTTAGTTTAATGTTCTTATGCCTGATTACAATGCTGACATGTTTGTTGCTAGCTCTCCAAGCTAGTCTGTATCTTTAGGCACAGCCCTGAGCAAGACAAGCAGCACAGGCTGAAGCACTGCAAAAGCAGCCCTTGGAGGCATTGTGCATCAAGGACATTCCGCTTCTGCTCATATGTTGGGGGGGAGGAGAAAACAGGAGGCAGGAAGAAAATTTCCAGCATGTCTTCAAAAATAAAAGCTCACTGCCTTGCTCACAGTGGCCAGGTATTCTGACTGCAGAGTAAGTGCGTGAAGATGGAGCACTTTTGGATGGAATTCACTTTTACATGCATTTCATTTCACCTCTCCACGGTTGTTTACTAGCCCAGGGCTGCTTTCATGATCCCAGGGAACATGCTCTCCTTTTTGCCAATGAAATGAAAGAACAGGCTACCTCACAACACAGTGAGTGTTTGATGTGTGATAAAATCGGCCTTTCAGCCTCAACTCCCATTTCTAAACCCGATGTAAGAACCATGTAAATGACTTAATGGGCATTAAGTAAACTCTTAAACTTTCTCTGTGATCTCTCCTAATTTCTTTAAGGTCCTACCAGCCCCCAAAGAAGTGGAAATCTTTAATTCTGATGGGAGGAGGAAGCTGAAACAATTCGAAAAAGTGCAAATTAGAGTATACGTCTAACTCTGCTGGATGTCTTTGAGACATTAAAATCCCATGGGACTGGCAAGTTGGGTCCCTTTGGGTCTAGAACCCACTTTATGAATTCTGTGGGAGTTTGCAGGACCATTAAGGCCAGTTGGTATTTTGCATTTTTGTGACATCTGTCAAGTCACCATGGAAAAGGTCCTGCATTTTGACAAGAATTGTGGAAGGGTTCTCACACTGCTGTGTGAATGGTACACATTTCTGCAGTAAGAAATGTTGGATTTCTAACTTCTAACCAGCTTCCAAAGAGGGCTATTTTTCCCTCTTCTGTTGACTGGGATTCTCAGGATACAACTATGCAGCACAAAGCATGCTTTGTGGAGCCATCTGCGCTAGCCTGGAGAGCAGAAGTATGTAGCTATGCTACCCTGGTTCTCCTCCAGAGCAGATATATCCTCTTGTTAATGAGCCAATATACAGTATTGAGCCCGTGCACAGTACTGTAAAAATTAATGTTTAATCATATCTCCTGTAAGTTAGCTAACTTGTCTGTCTTTTCACAGCATTGAGTTCTGCCATATAGATAGATCCAAAGAAATTTAAGGACTGGCCTGAGGGAGCCTGGGCAGAGTTTGGATCTCAGATGTCCAATTCCCTACCGGCCTTACAGGTGGAAGAACTTTTCTTTCACTAATATTTGCAGACAGCATTTCATAGAAATGGAGTGTCAATAAAAATATAGTGTGTTCTTATTTGTCATCTTGCTTTCCCATTTCAGAAGGAAGAAAGATACTTTCTTAGAGAAGGCATGATGAGTTGGCTAAGGGACACAGATAGCTTCTTGGCTCAAATGTGGAGGAGGAAGCACTATGATGACAGTTACATATTTTAATAGATTCCCAAGGAAGCCTTAGTGGTAAGGTTTTTATTTACTCACCCTAGCATAAAAGACTGTTACATTCATTTTAAAGTAACTTTCAGATTTGTTCTTTCAACATGGTTTGGATGCATGGTTCAGTTCTTTTTTAAGAAAATGATTCCACTAAGCTGACATAATACATACATAACAGCTATAGAAAATAATTTAAAAAATAATATTAATTCCTTGCACAGAGAGAAGATCTTATGCCAGGAATCCAATGGAGAAGACTGCTGCCTCTTTCATCTTTAATAACTGAAGTGTGGCCCCTGGAGACTGAAGGTCGCTGCATGTAATGTTTCATAATGTGATATGCAGTCCCAGCATATAACGCTCCAGCCTGATCTCAGGGCAGATGGCAGGAGTCACAGGTACAAATATACAAACTTACAATTTCATGCTGTTTAGATCAAGACAGAATGCTGTGTGATGGCACCTGTAGTCTCTGAAGTCTTTGCAGATTTTTCCTCTGCATTAAAGATGATAAGACTCATAGCTCAATAGACTGTTAGCCTGCTTTCCTTTTTTTGTGATCGTTCTGTCTCTGTCAGTCTCTTCCCCCACCACAAATACATTTCGAAGTCACTGGCCAATTTCCGCAAAATTTTACTGAAGTGAAGTCTTGAAGACATTAAGCTCTTAAAAATGTCATAAAAAGCAGTGACCGAGTAGAGGAAAGACATCAGAGTAAAAGCCCACACTGGCAAACACCCATTTAAATGCCTGCACTGGCTGATACGTGATCTGAACAGTTATTTGTTCAGTTTGGGCTCTGGCTGGCCAGGGACCCTGCACACAGGTCTGCCTGGCTGCAGTGCAGAATAACTGGGGAAGAAGTGCTAATCTAGGATACAAAAGGGAGCTGGGGGCTTTAGGACACGAGCAAAAGTGGGGCAAAGGAACCAAAGGGGCTGTAAGTACAGTGCCTGGGGACCAGAGAAAACTCAAGGACACTACAGGGCCAGCAGCCTGCATGGCGTGGGTAAAACAGTTTTGTGGAAGGTGGAATCATGAATGTACATCAAACTGTGATTATAGCAGGGGAGCCTGTGGAACATGCATGAAACTAGTTCTACTACATACAGAATCATTTTTAACAACTATGAACAGGCACTATAATTTGGGGACTTCCTGCTGCCCTGTTGAGCATGCTTTGACCAAATCTGTGCTGAAATCAAATTCCTAAGTAAAGTCAGTGTAACTACCATTCATTATAAATATATGTGCTGGGTTGACCTTGGCTGACTGCCAGATGCCCACCCAGCAGCTCTCTCACTCCCCCTCCTCAACAGGACAGGGGGACAAAATAAGATGAAAAGGCCATGGGTTGAGATAAGGACAAGGAGATCACTCCAGTTACTGTCACAGACAGAACAGACTCCACTTGGGGAAGATTAGTTTAATTTACTGCAAATTAACAACAGAGTAGGATGGTGAGAAAAGGACCAAAACTAAAACACCTACTCCCTCTCCCCCCTTCTTCCCAGGCTCAACTTCACCCCTTCGTTCCTGACTCCTCTGCCTTCTCCTGCCCCAAGCAGTGTAGGGGGATGGGGAACGGGGGTTGTGGTCAGTTCATAACAGCTCCTCTCTGCTGCCCTTCCTCCTCACACTGTTCCCCTGCTCCAGCGTGGGGTCCCTCCCATGGGACGCAGTCCTTCACAAACTTCTCCAGCATGGGTCTCTCTGACCTGGCTGTCTGCAGGGCTGTTTCTCACTCCTTTTTGTTCCCTCCTCCTCTCTGTCAGGCATTTTTGCCATTACTTAAGTCTGTTTTCCCTGAGGAGCCACCATGGTGGCCGAGGGGCTCAGCCGTGCCCTGCGGTGGGTCGGTTGGAGCTGGCTGGAACCGGCTGTGTCCGGCACGGGGCAGCCCCGGCCTCTCCTCACAGAGGCCGCCCTGCAGGCCTGCTGCCAGCACCTCGCCACGTATACCCAGCGCAATAAAGGGTTTGAGTACTTAAATACACTTAAAGATTAGGGATTAACAGCAAGCTTCAAAAACCATAGATTCTTAAACAGTCCAAAGAGCAGCAATACTGCATAGAAATGAAGTAAACACTTTTACTGGTAACTGTCAGGCAAAAATTCAGGATATCCACAGCTGCTAGACCACCAAGTGGTTGGGCACAGACTTTGTGGGTTATGTTTAGAGTCCTAAAATTTTGGACAATTACCTGAGACTAGAGGACCAGCGTGCCTTCTGTGGACCTTGTCATTGGCACTTGTCTTTCAGAAATGCTAAGTGCGTACTGCTCCAGCACAAAATCAAAGGCCAGCTCTTAATCCTGTTTGCTTCAGCCTCACTCTTTACAAAATGGAGGTGATGACACCTCCTTACTTCCTTAATGTTGTAAGGTTCCAGTCCTTAAATGGGAGAGGGGAAGAGTTTGGCAGTATAATAGGCATGGTATTACTTTTAGCAGGTGTCCCACCTATGTGATCTCACTCCCCTTCCAAACTGTGGTTCGGATGTCAGTCTCAAATTGACTCCTAAGTGAAAGGCTGCATTCAGCTGCTTAAACATGTTTATTTATGGCCATTTAAGATGCCTTTCATTTCCAAGACATCTGCAGGGGGCTTTTACCTCAGACAGCCCTCATGGCCTCCTGAAATGGCAATGGGAAGTGAGATGCCACACCAAAACACATCTCTAATGGTGGTCAGGTCCTACATTCAAGGAACTGAATCTGGCCTGAGGCATCTGATGTCTTCCCTGCTACAAAAAGTAGGGAAAAGGTGACTACCTAACTCTACAGCCAACCTGCTGCTGTGGGTGCTTCATGTGCATTGCAAATTAGAAAACAGTTTGATAACGGAAGTTTTAAAGTGTTTGAATCTTGATGCAACAGTGGTGTTTAAGTCTTAAAGGAAAACAAGATCTCGGCCATATCCCTCTTGTTGTATAGCACTGGCTGCACAAGGTACTTTGCACATCCCACATGTAAAGCAAGAAGATGTGATGACCTCTGTGGTGGATTTAAGAGATGAGAAAGATTACACTGAAGAAAGCGTGGCAAGTGTTGCTGCACATGGTGAAAATGTCCATGTCTCAGTTGATGGAAGAGGAACTGGCCATGCCGAGGGAGGGAGGAAGGAGCCAGGGCCACCATGAAGATGCAGGGGCTGTCCTGCCTCTGGGCCTGCCACTGCTTGGGTGTTCACTTTGCTTTGTTTAATAATCTGACTAATAAACTTGGTTTGCTTTTTTGTTCTTGTTGTACAGTGAATTGCCAACAAGGATGGCTCGCTCATCCCTGAATTTGCCTATGCTTCCTCTGCAAAGCCAGGGTAAGCCTTCAATTATTTTTCATCTTTGGATGAAAGTCTTTGAAAACAAAAATTCAATATGAATGTCAAAAAGCTTTGCAGTGTGTGAGGTGTGTTGTTTATGCACCATTTTGGTAGAAGAGATCAGCATATATTTTACACTTCTTTTCAAAGATGAATATGTTACAGGCCTCACATCACTGAGGAAGTTTTTTGGTTTTTAAACTGACTATTATAACTAAGCAGTATTAATTTCATTCCAGGGAGAAAAGGAAGACTCTACAGAACTTTCTTTAAGGCACCTGATTGTTGTTTATGAGAATTATTCTATTATTGGAAATTTCTGTTATTGGAAATAATTACATTTTTTATCAGAGAACAGTTACTACTTGCATCTGGCCTGACACTGCAGAAAGCTAAATCCTTTAGTAGCCAAATAGAGTTGGTGATGGCACACATAAAAGCATTAAGTCAAAGGAATTCAAACACTGTTCACATCACATAAACAAAAAATGTGGCTGAAAGCAAAGCCTAAGAAAAAATGTGAAGTTTCAAAATACACAAAGGAAGGTAATCTTGCTGCTGTGAACCTGCCCAGTAAACTGCACATTTGACTATAAATTCTGTAGAAAACATGGGATGCAAGCATGTAGAAAGGCTGGACATTTCATGAAGGTGTATTGTAGTTCTCAGTCTAACCAACAAACAAATGAAATTGCTCTGCCAGATGCTAATGTTCTGAATGTGGACAGAAGCTGTCTGAAATACCTTGCAGATGCAATACTGTGTATTGCTAATGTTTCTTCTACATCAGGAAAGCAGCCTCAGGCTATTGAATTAATGCTAGATACTGGATCAGCATTTTCTGTACTATTCCAATTTACTTACAATGCTTTAGAAGCGTGCTGCTTTCTGAGCCTAGGGTACATCTATGTGAGGAATTGAATACCCATATTTGACTTTCTTCAAGTGAATCTTAGATCGGTACATGCTATTGTCTACTACATTCAGAACTGTGCATAGCCACGTTTCCATCCTGGTCAGAGGCTTCTGGATTGCACCAGCTAGTTCAGGAGTTAGTGGCCACTAAACATCCTCAGCTTCCTGAGTGAGGGTTCCAGTGTCTGCTGTTGTAAAGGCAGTACAAAAAAACCACACCACTTTGCTTTGCAAAAGGGTTTGTCTGCTAAAATAAAAGCCAATCAAATATGACATTTGGATGACAAATGCCACCACTTACTGTTCTTCATTAGAAATGGAGAGTTTTTACTGTAAGAGGTTAAAGCAGCCCAGTAAAGCACTAGTGAAGAAATATCTTCTGATGAGATCTCTTAGTGCTTGATGACAACTCTCCCCCAAACCAGATGAAAAAAAGACTAGGAGTATTTGTCTAGTTTTGTGGATATAGACCTAGGGTGACTGAGAATCACTTACACATATGAAATAAATCTTTCTAGAGCACTGTGGAACAAATTTGTTTGTTCATTTCACTTCTAAGTTCTAGCATGTGAACCATTATATTATTAGGACAGCAACACCTGACAGCATTTGTTCAACAAAACTGCTTGGTTTTATATGTGCTGGAGAGATTTGTACTCCATGCACTTAAAAATGTCAGTAATTGTTTAGTTTGGATCCAGTTTTATCTTGGTGGTGTATAAGATTTTAAAAAGCTTACTGTAACACACAAAACACTGTCTGATAAACTATTCTGGATTAGTCCTTTGTAACTTTGTTAAATGTCCTGCCAGACAACTGGTTGGGTTTTTTTTTGTGACACGTAACTTTTGCAGACTGCATTGAAACCTTACCAGTCAATGTCTTGCTGTTACAAATATACCACTGGAAGTCAAGCATTATTTTTTTGTCCTCGGTCTTTTATCACAGGATGCAAAGTGGATTCAGAATTAGGCTTCAATTGCTTAACTCTCTAGATCACTGATCTGTAGAGTTTCAGGCTATTCCTGGATTGCTGTTGTGGAAACTCCATTGAAAGAGTAAAGCTTAGTCAACAGCAAGTCTAGCACTATTTGTTTTGGTGGCACCCATAGTTGAGACAAATTACTCCTCTGATTATGGACTTCTTGTCCAGTGGTGGCAGAACCATTGCAATTCATTTAAAAAAATGAGTGAAGAGGGAATAGAAAATGTGAATAGAAAAGTCCCCAGGCTCACAGATCAATGGCATGGAGGGAACTTTTACATTCATTACAAGTATGTATACAGCAGTATGATTTAGATTTGTTTGACATACTGACTTAAAAGAAACTACAGAAATGCCTGACAATCCAATCGCTAAATGTTCTCAAATGCCTTGATTGATCTTTAGTACAGTCCTTCACACTAAGCAACAAGTTTCCCTTACAAGATGGATGTGTGATATCAGATGTTCTTTGACTCACTTAGAAATGCTACAGGCAAAATGTGCAGTTGTACTGTTAGTCTGGACTGGATACTGAAGCTAAGGCCGCTCTAAAATTTTGCTGCATGAAGGTCACATTGTGGGAGAGTAGCCACGTGTTGCACTGTCATTCCAATTTGTCCTTTTCCCTAATTCATTGTAAGAAGAACTTGTAAGTGATACCATAGTGCCATTTGACCTTGCAGATCATCTCTCTTATAAATTACTTCAGGAAGGGATCAGACGTAGCGCTTATGTTACCACTCACTTTCATCAACCACAAGCAAATTCTCCTTTAGGTGTCCTGTGGAGCAGGAAGAGTTAGCATCTGACACCAAATTGCAATATATATCCTCAGGATTTGAAGCTTTGCTCAGAGAAAAATATTGTACTGTAGAAGATTGTCAGTATGCTGTTATTAAGATGGTGGAGGAATTGAATGCTTCAGTATATGTTTGGAAGAGGTTTTACTGAAGCTAATCTAGAAGAGCCTTGAAAACCTTTGCTGCTGATTTGCTCTCTTCTGAGCAAGGTAATTCAAAAGGGAGGATGAAAAATTCAGTGCTCTCCACTCTGGATCATGCCAGTTTTTTCAGCTGATTGTCAGCTGCAAAACTTCTTCTGGGAGTAGAGATCAGGACCACTCATTCCTACCCTGTCCTAAATGAGTGCCCTAATCACAAGGTCACAGTGCTGGTGTCTTCCTTATTTGCTCAACTTTTGATCCCGTGACTCTTGCTGCCTTGGTTTTATACTGACTCTGCTTTGGTAGGAGGGGAGAACAGCAACTTTAACCTATGGTTGTGTTTGTCTTCTGGGGAGGTTTGAAACCTGTCAGCTGGAAGAGAGCCTAAAATCCATTTTCCACTTTCTAGGTGAGTGACCTAACCACAGTGCTATTCTGAAGAATGTAGAGAGCAGCACCAATGCCATTACCTCTCCTCCAGTCCTGGTTTCAAAAGTAGATATGATCAATTAAGCAGCTACTACTAGAAGAGGACTCAGGCTCTGTAGAGGGGTGGGAGAATCAAGTCAGCTGCTTCCTGATGCTTTGTTTTGGCAGTCACTTTTTGGCAGCACTTGGGCGGGATCTTACTTTTTAAGTGGTGTTTGAGGTGCCAGATTCCTGTAGTTCCCATTCCACTTTGCTCAGTACAGGAGTCTTAAGGTTCGAAGGTACATAAAAATAATGGAATATATTAGAAATGAAAGGTTTTAATTATGTTGGACATTCCCTAGCCTATTGCCATCAGTGGTAGAGAAGTGACAGCAATATGCATGGGAATGCCAAATGTAATTAAAAATGTTGGTTTTAAGTAGAATCTGTGATTTTTCTGACACCTGCAATGTCACAGTCTTTAAATGGATCTCATCCCACTTGAAGGCTGACAACCTACCTGAGCCTCAGGAGGAGAGAATCAACTGGGATAAAATGAGAACTGTGCCAAACCTTTGCTCTTTGAAATTCACACTGTACTTTCTCTGAAGTCTGAAAATGTTCCATTTACACATTCTGCAACTGGCAGTGAGCTGGGGCAGTGTGTTTTGCCATGGCACACAGATAGTGCTGCTTGGCCATGGCGTAGGCAAGAAAAAACCTGAAGCAGTGTGCTCTCCAAGTGGAAATGCAAAACAAAACCATTATGCAAATCCACCTCTTTAATTCTCCATTGGCAGAGGTGTCAAGTTTTTGAGTGGTTGCAGTGGATGTCCCAGAGATGTTCCACAGACAGCAGGATGGGGTTCATCACACCTGATATTAGAGATAAAGTAATGTAGACAGCTATATCTGATTTAGTCAGCCTTGACTCCCGTGATAGTCAGTAGAGAGAAATAGATGCACTTGCAAGGCTTAAGTTGTCTGATTTATTTTATGTGCATACTTTAGGATGGGAGGAGTCACACTGCAGAAGAACCTATTTCCCCTCTATAAACAGTAAAATTTACAAGTCCAACACAATTGCAGATATCTACAGTGGTGAATCAGATGGATCTAACCCCATGTCTATGTACGTGTGGTATCTTCAACCAAACTGGTGGTGGATCAGCTGAAATCTCTGTGTACAAACTGTATTAATCTACAATAAAGTCACTGTATATGCTGGAATCCCTCCTGATCTAAAGTTACTCTGAGTGTGGGTTTGAACCCTTTGCTTTAAATTCTTCTATATCTCATATAATCACTTGTACTTTGTCAAAACAGCCCCTCAGAAGAGCTTGGGATGATTTTGTCTTCTTCCTTTCTTTTGAGAAATGTTAAGACTTGGTTAAGATATTGCCAAGCTGGCATTGGATGGACTTAGCAGGAGTGAAAGTGGGGAATGAGGACCCATGATGGCATAATAGAATTGTCTGGACTTACGAGCAGGCAAGTTAGGGTGGAATTAATGCAGCTGCCCTTGCAGCTTGAACACTGGCAGGGAAGAGACCTCATTCTTCTTGGTGACTTGTATGCCGGTGTAGGAAGGTTAACTGCAGCTTTTCAAAGTTTCAGCCCTGCAAAATGCTCCTCCAAGGCTACTCTAGAACAACAAAGCCTTACAAAGACATTATATTGCCTCCCGCAGCAAAAGTTGTGTTTATGCTGGTGCTCTAGACACTTCAACGGCAATAATTGGGCTCCTGTTTAATATTTTTCAAAATCAGGCTAAACTATAAGTATTTTTCAGTATTTCTGGGTTTATAGGCACATTTTAACCATTTAAATATCACTGCAGGAACTTGACTTGATTTTAATTATCAGACAACTATTTATACAGTAACCAGAATTAAGGGGTTTTTTATTTTCAGGAGGTAAAATTAGCTCTTTAGCTGCTACTTGAATTGCATAACTTCTGCACCATCTGACTTGCTAACGAGCTTGTCACCTACATGCATTAATGCCAAAGATCTGATGTCAAGGACACATACCATGTTGGTACAGGCTGTGCAGTCCAGAAGCTGATATGCTCACTCTCTGGGGTAGGCATCTGTCTAGCCAGTGTAAGCAGCATGCCCTGCTGTCATTCCAGAGGGAAAAAATGCTAAGTGACAGCTTAACAAGAATTGAAACAGTGAGTGAGGAATAACAGAGAACAGTGGAAGAGAGAAAAACATAAAATATGGTTCCTCTGAAAAACTTCTCCTTATTTCATGAGAACCCAAATTTAAATGAGTATATTTCTTCCTGCCTGCTTGCCAAAGAAAATTAAACTCTTGTCTCAGAAAACAGGTTTGTTTTACAGAGAAAACAGTGCTATTATTAATTAATTTCCTTCTTAGTAAAAAGTGCCAGACAGAGATTATCACTAAAACAATACATTTACTGTTTCCAGAGTATTTCATCATTCTATCCAACTAACTAAAGAGGTCAGCAGGTTGTAACCTGCAAGGTGTGAGAAAAGACTAAATGAAAACATGGGAATTTGACAAAGCAGTGCCAGAGAGGGCTGACTAGTCAAAGAGAACAAGGAGGGAGCACTGGATCCCAGCTTTGGCTGGAAAGCATTTGGAGAACACTGTTTAAGAGACCCAGGTCCAAAGATGGAAGTGAAACAACTGTGGCTAATCATTGTGCAGAATCAATCCAACTAGCTTAATGGTGAAGGGAAAATGGGGCAGTTATTAAAAATGAAGTACGAGAAATTGGTTTTTTGTTTGTTTTTTAAGGAAATCATGCTAACCTGGTTTCAGCTAACCTGACTGCAATAGTCATTCTAGCTCTTCTCTGACTTCCATTTGTTCTTCATCTTACTTGCGTAGTTTCTTTTATTACTAAGATTTGTTGATCATTATTATTTTCCTCTGGACATCATGTTCCTACAAAGCCTTTTGCTTAAGGCTGCAACCCAAGATTTACCCTGGCTTAATACTGCCCCTTTTCAGAAAAGTTTCTGCAAGCGTGTAAGAGCCTGACTCCTTCCTCTGCCACAAGTTTGGGCCAGGAAGTGGCGTCTGGGTCTCTGTATCACTGTGGCACTCACTCCTTGGGGTCGTTTTCTGCAGTGCTCCAGCAGTCTGTCTCCAAAGCCTTTCCTGCTGTCCGCCTTCTCTTGATCAGCAACATTCTCAGCTGCGTTCAGTGGTTTATTTTAAGGGACTCTTTTTGGTGATCTTTGTCCCCCTCTTTGAGCAAAACAGTTTATTTGCAGTGTAGATACAGCAATGCAGGCTTTATTAAAACATTTGCAAAAGCCTGGCTGCAGTATCATGGTGCTCAGCATATGGAAGTAGGCAGAATTTGTCTGCTTTTGCTGGAAAAAACCCCTCTTTTCTGCTGTGGTTAGACTGCCACCAATATTCAGGCTAGTTAGTTAGTAAAGAATAAGCTACAATGATGTCAGTCTGCAACTGCAGTGCAGACATAGCTAATGTCAGATTAACAATTCATGTATGTGAAAAGCTGAAATGCAATGCTGATTTTATTTGATATTATTGGTGCTCATCGGAAATCCACCTCCTGATGGGGCATACTTATTTTTAAATAAATATCATGTATTGCAGAGAAGTTGCACAGCAGGGAGTCACAACAATCTCTCTCTTGGTAGCTTTTGCTAAATAGGCTGTGGGCACACATCCATCTCTTACCCAGGGTCATATTTTATTTACTTTGTTTTCAGTTGTGCCTATTCCTTATCCTAAATTTTCTTTTATTGCCCATTTTCTTTGTGTCAGTTGTAATTTTCCAGGTCACTTTGTTCAGGCACCTTTTACTATATGCAAAGAGACTCTGCAAATAGGATATACACAACTTACAAGTACAGAATTGTTATTTAGTGGCTACCACAAATACAAGATAGCAATGATTACTGTGCTATTCAGCTAAGTGTTAGTGAGCTCACCACAGAGCCGTCACTGGTCATCAGTCATGTGGGGAAGGGCTGGACTTCACTGCTCCCTGGAACACGTCCTCAGTGGTGGTGAGTTGCTGTTTTCCAAATCCTTGGTTTTCCCTTTAGGATTTTATATCTTCCAAGGTTCATGCTTTTCCTTTTGAACTTTCCTCCTTGAGCTGCTAACAACCTGTCTCAACATCCCTGTGTGTATAACTTTACTTTCCTTATCTTGCCTGTTTCTGCTCTACATACCTTCTCAGTGCTCTTTCTCACAGCTTCACAGTTTCCTCAGCAGCCTGAGACAAGGTTACATGGCTGGGCTGTGTCAGAGGTGTGCCTCTGATTGCAGAGTGCCGAATACCTCAGAGGGGTGGGACTCGCACTTCACATCACTCCTCATGTTGGAGTGTCTGGCCATTTCTAGGACCAGCTCATGAAGAGCTCTGGAGATTTTCTTGGGCAGGTGTAGGCTTGTTAGAAGATATATGCTAACTTCCAACAGGTTCTTTTCTGAACTTGCAATCCTTTGTGGTTTATTATTCACTAACACTCTTCCTTGGGTCCTTTTGCTTATTCTTGAAAATGATTCCAAATCCAAAGCAATCACAAGTATTCCTCCCCCCCAAAAAAGTTGCTTGGCTTATGTTCATTTATCACTGATGAAAGAAAGCATATGGCTACCCAAATCTTCACCCAGTCTTTGCAGTTTACGAGTCTACAGTTTCCTTACCTCTTGTTACAAAGGAGAAATCTGTGCACTCCCCAGAGTGCTTGGGCTGCTTCTATATCTTGTTTCTTTCCATGGGGTGGAAGATGACTATGCTGGGATTCAGTGAGATTGCAGTATGTCTTTTAATCAAGCTGAGGTACTTATCCACCTTTAGCTGCCAAATCCAAATTCCCATGTAGCTCTGTGGAGGCCTTTCTAAAGCTTTGTGGGAGCACTGAACTAAGAGGGTTAGAGCTGATTTGGTATGTTGAACATGCCTCTAGGTGCGGTTCTGACCTAATGCAGCGGGGCTTCCTCTCTGCTCACTCATGGTGCAGACAAGACACAAAGTTGATCCTAGAGCTTGGTCAACATCAAAATCAGCATTTTTGCTCTTTATCTCTCAGCAGGTTTTGTAGCAGGACTCAGATTGTAAACAATTGTAAGGCAACAGCTTTTTCAGGTCTGTATGTAAGATTTGGGAAGGAACGATCTTGTATCAGTGTATTTAGGACATGCATCTTGTGTAATGTCTGTAAACATTCAGCACATTGTCAGCTGTGTCATTCAGCACATTGGACCAATTAGCCTCAGAGGTTTCCTTCCAGAAGAAAGCATCTTATACAGTTGCTTGTAGACATTCAGCTTCCCAGAATCTCTAGCTCTGATTCACTAGAGACAGGTCTTTCAAAGGATTGTAGAGATAAAAGAACATATATTTTCTTGATTCCTGCTTGAAAGACACAATGCAAAACTAAATTGTATTTTCACTATATTTAACTGAAATGGCACTTCCCTGACATATATAGTAATCTATAGCTGTCTAGATTTAAGAAGTGTTCTGTGTATTTCTTTTCATGTTTTCCTATTTTCCCAGTAATGAATTTACTCCAAGGGACACATCAATTTTGCAAGCCAAAGAAAGGAAGCACTAACTCCTTTTTCAGCACATGCTATAAAAATGGAAGAAATCAGGTTTTGATAATAAACATTTGCCACTGTAAATGGGCCAGAGTGCCAGTACTGGTAAATGTTTGACAATCACATTAATCACCATGAGAGAGCAGACTTATGCAACCAGACACCATGCTCTGGAAGTGCTTGAGCATGCATTCCCTTCCGAGATGGATTTGTAGTTTGAAGAACAGCTGGTTGCTACTAGTCATCAGTGTACACTGTTCATTTTGAGCAGTGAATTTAGAGCTATTCAGCCTCAATGAATCCTGACAAGCAGAAATGGAGCCGTATTCTATTTTCCGAAATGTCTTCTCTCATTACACATTGGTGCTCCTTTGACAGCTTCTCTTCCTGCTGTCATAACTTCTTCTGTCATCCAGCTTCCAATGGGCTCAAAACAAAACTCAGAATTTTTTATTAACTAATGACTGCTGATACTCAGGGCTTCTGTACTCATATTATCAGTGCAGACTTCTCTTAATTCCTTTTTTATACCATATGACGGCACAGACACAACTTTTGTGGTAGCAAGTTTCTTTGGCTTTCCACAGGGCTTATTGTATATTACAATGGTGTCCAGATTTCATATTTATCAGGTGAACATCATTGTCAATAGAAGCCAAAGCATTTCAGCAGGAGATATTTGAGGTGCTACACCCAATCTGAGAATGACTGACATCAATCATGTCTCTGTCTTCAAGTAAATAACGTATGAAAGTTTAGTTCATTAAAAAGTAAACAGAAGTTGAAGTGTGTGTTTCATACCAGTCTCCTTAGACATTGTAGTATTTTGCTCTAAATTTGATGAAAAGATTGGAAGGTATATTTGACAAGGACTTTTTTTCCCACATGCTATCCTGTCAGCCATATGATATATCAAGAAATGAAGTTAGAATAACAAATTTCCAGTAAGATATAAAAATAACTATTAAGCTGAGTTATTCTACCATTTCTCAAGTGAGCTTATGAGACAAGTCCAGAAGCACTGGAGCTGTCCTAACACTTTCCAGCTTTGCTATTATAAATAATTAGAGAGTATTCAGTCCTGTGGTTAAACATTTTTGGTGAAAGGATGTCCTGTACCTAATACCTGAGAATTCTTTAAATTGTTTAACAAACCTTCCTATACTTTTGAACCATTCATGTTAAACTGTTTTTTATGGATGCCAAGCATTGCCACATATTTCTATTACTTGTCACCTCTGTATTGCCAGTTCAGATCTAGTCAGTGGTTGACATATGACCTGAGGAAATACTGTGATCAGGGAACTAATCACCAGAAAATCTACGGAGTATGTTTAAAGATGTTGCTATACCCTGTATGAATTAAAGAAGCAAGCAAGTACAGGAAGGAAAAGAGAATACCCTGCACTTAGATGTGTCCTGATTTTTCAAGGATTTGAACATTTGAAGCTCCATTTGGCTTCAGTAGGAACCAGGGTTATTCAAATCAGTGAAAGTCAATCCAGCAGAAACTAGACTGTGACAGTCAGTATCCATTTGTGGCTGATTACTTCCCAAATCATGTTACAGAATAAAACAATATTTAAAAATGAGTCATCTTTCATAGTCAAGGAAATGCTTCATGTATTTTTTGTGAAAAATTGGGAGTTTTCAGTCTTCCTAAAATAAAAACCTATACAAAAGCTCCTTCTGAAATATGATTAATAGACACAAAATTTGGTCATATTAAAATACTAATTACTTCCTGCTATTGAATTACATAAAACAATGGAGTATCTCATAATGTTTAGACTATGACAACTGGAAAGCAAAGCTAAAGTTTGGAACTGGTAAGAGATATTTCATGGCCATGGAAAAAAGGCACTGAACCAGTATCCTAGGATTTTTTGGAGGCTTGAGGTCACAGGGTGTTCTGCACTGGCTGTGGCAGCGGTGAAGAAAGAGAGAGAGACAGTGCAGGATCCTTTCTGCATCTTGATGAGAAAAGCACAACAACAAACGGCTTAATAAGATAACTGCTTCAATAAAACAGAATGAGAAGAGATAGTGGGTAAATCTTACATCTCTTCAGATGCTGGGCACCCTGTGTTTGTGCAGCATTGGCCAGATCCTGGATGGATTTTCCCGCAGTGCACAGATCCTGTCCATGGAGAGGAGCTCTCCCTTTTAGCCATTCAAGCTATTATATAATTTCCTTACAGGAAAACAACTCTATTTGTAAAGGATGCTCTCATGAAAACTTCTTGCTGCACTGTTAGGTAAAGGCAAGGCCACACAGGTGGCCTTGTTACAGTGAGCTGAGCTCATCGTGCGGCCAAGGATTTGTGCAGCACAAGGCAGGCCTGTGCCTGTTCAGGTTAACTTCTATGTGGATTGCTAGCTCCCAAATGTGTAACAGTCTCCCGGTCAGGATCAATACATGGGGTTAGAGTTAGGGCTTTTTTGGTCAAGGAAGGGGATCTAACCTCTACCATCCCTTTTCACTATTTTTTTAGACTCAGTAGGGCTGGAATTTGATCAAATGAGCATACAGGTTTGAATAAATACAAGTTTAAAGTATTAATCTAAGAATTTTAGCTTATAAGCAAATTGAGTTCAATTGTAGCTGAAATATTTAGAGCAGAAGGAAACGGACATCACTTTAGCCAATGCAATTTTGGGTAGAGTTGAGTAGTATGATCAACTACACCTGGGAAAAAAGTAGACTAAAACCATTTAAGAGAGATATGGCTGGAGAAAGACACAAATAACCAGACTCTTAATTATTGGGATTGAAAAGCTAATTATATGTGAATAATTGGAAGGGAAAAATTAACTGTGTGTGCAGGTACCTTTTGTATATCAAAGCAGAAGACCAAGGGTTTGTCCATGTTTCAGAATACAAATACAGAACAGATATAGTTGCTTTGTTGGAGGACTGAAAGTGGTGAAGGAGCTGGAAAATAGGAGTGCTACGGGACTGCAGACATACTGGATTCACAGAGATGGCTAGGGAAAGCAGCACCTTTGAGGGAGGTAAGGTGCCTTGGTAGACAGGCTTGCTAAAGCCACACTGCTGTGAGCTGTAGAGAAGGGGACCGTGGACTGCAAGAAAATCAGAAGGCTCTGGGTCTGCAAAGGTGATTGGGTCCTTACAGAGATACCCGTGGTCTTTTGCTGCTGCCCCATGACGCTCTCAAATCCACAGGGGTCACAGGACTGAAACGGATAACGAGCATAGCCTACCACACATACGTCCCGATGGTGATATCAGGAGGATCTTCAAGAGATTTCCCCTTTGTTCCTCTCCCATGAGTTTTGTTAGCATTCTGGCCTGAGGTACCTAGATGAAATAACACGATGCCATTGTAAATGCTTGTTATACACTGGCACTGCAGTAACTGAGCTATCCAGTTTTTGATAGGATAGAAATAAGTAGGAGCTACTAGGATGAGGTTTAAAAAGGTGACATAAGCCCCCTAACTGGCTACTTTTGATGTGTGCAGAAGTCCAATCTAAAATTATTTACAGGAACTGAGAATGTGACATTGTTGATGTGACATTTTGAGTTTCTCTTCTCCATGTCTGTTCTGTGTAACGATTGTTGAGTTAGTCTGCTTGTGTATGGTGAGAAAAGACAGATTTTTTTTACTCTAGCTCTAAGCTATGCTTCAGGCAGATGGGAGTATTTTCTTGAAATAGAAAATGGCTGTAATAAACAAGGAAATATAGATGAGGCTAATCATGATGGCTTCCATCAGATCTGTCAGTCCTGCACTCATTGCCTGATTTATCAGAACAGCATGGATCTTTCCTTTTCCCTAAGACATCTGGCTTGCAAAGTAGTTGGTGGGTAATAATTGATTTTGAAAGTTTTAGTTAATTTTAAAGCAGGAGAATTCCAGCCAGTAACATTTTGGAAAAGTAAATTGTTTTCCTGAATAGCATTGGGGCAGTTTATTCATATCATAAATATGTCTAATCATTGATTGTTCTTCCATATAAATTCCAGTACTGTAATTATTCCCATTTAGGAGTCTTTTACCCTGATTTGTTATTGATCATAACGTTTTTTACACATCCATTGCTCCCCCTTCATCCACGAATCCTCAAGTATTTAAATTAACTAGAGGTGGGGCCAAACCACAGATTTGAGACTCATATCTGAGTTTTGTCTCCTTTCTCCCATTAACTGTGAGATCTTTTTCCATACAGTTTTAGTTCAGCTACATCCCACTAGCCACACATAATCATCATTTTGACCAATGCAGAAGCAAGTAGATGTGATACAGGTTTGTGTTACAGGCAGTTGCAGAGACAGCTTTTCTGGTGGGGCATAGGATATGGATGGGTATGGATGGAGTGTCAGTAAGAAATATGTCCCCTGTCCATGGTATCCCATGCACTGATAGGCACTGATACACCACAGATGAAAAGACCTGTCAATAAAGGAACAGGCTATCAAGACTTGTTTCTTACCTCCAATAACGCTCTTTTCTAAATGTTTCAAAGGAATGTGCAAAAAACCTTGAAGAAGAAAATGACAGGACAATCCATGCAAAGGAAAGTTTCTTCCCATAAATGACTAGTTTAAGGATGGCTTACAGAGAAAACAGGTACTTCCAGTAATTTTATTTGTAAAGTAGAATTTGGATTCATAAGTTGTAACATTAATTTTAGTATTTTTTTTCTCTAAGAGCTCTTTAAAAAGTATATCAAGTTTACATTATCAACACTGAAAAAAAGCTTTATCCAATGTCCAGAATAAATCTTCTTACTAAATTTATTTTAAAATGTTCAGTTCATGATGGATATTAATTTCCTTTGTTTAGGGGCTTTAAGTTTAATTTAAACTTCATCATGCAATTTATCCCTCAATTTAATTTTATTTTTATCCCCCAAGTAATGTCTTTTTGTAACTTCATATTGCATTATATAATCACATTGTTCATTAATTTCTAATATATACATTTCATTAATAACAAATCCCTATGTTTGTAAATGCATTATTATTAGTCAGTATTCCATATCAAAACATCCCTCATTTAATAAATCGTAACAATATTCTGGCAAAGGGTTTCTTAATACACCATATTGTATTTGCTATTTTTAGTACAGAAACCAAAATTTGATTATTTTCTGAGGGAATAGTGAGAATGGGAGGAAGGAATCAGTGTCATTCAACCTAGATTGCATCCTGTGCTTATCAACATTGTGTCTGTAGCATTGGCTGTAGATAAAAGCACTTGCATTTTGATTTATATCAATGTTTAAAATAACTGAAATGGGCACTGATTGATTTAAGCGAAGGCTCAGATAGATATGCAGTTTATCACAGCTGTAAACCTTATATTGCCAGAGGAACATGGAAGCAATTTTGCTGTTTTTCCAAAATCAGACTTTTCTCATGGCCAGTGTACTGTGGCATAATGAGTTGCTGTGCATTAGCATGCAACAAGTATATTTAAATCTCAGTAAGGATAGGTAATGCCAACTCCACATACCTCTCACCTGCAGTGTGAAGTATTCTTTTGCTACATTCTTCCACCATTCTATCCTGAAGCTTTTCCTGTGAAAGGAGATGACCTGAGACTATGTTATCCTCAAAGTGACTACGGGTACTCTAAAGATATCAGCATGTCTATTCTGCCCTGCTTGCGGTGATTTAGAAAATGAAAATGAAGAAGATTATCACAGGAAGGCATAGATAACAGCACTAGTATTTTGGGATGTTTCTTCATTCTTTCTTTTTTTTTTTTTTAAACATAGTTCTTGATTCTAAGCAAGGTATTGGGTTGAAGTACCAGATAGGAGAAAAACTATGACCACCTCAATAAAGACCATGAACTCTAGAAATCTCCTAAGAAAATCCATTCCTATATCATTTTCAAACAGGCTTTGACTGTATGTGTTGGAGAGTTTACATAAACAGAACCCCAAATGTGCCCATTTCTATACAATATTTTTGGTAAGTACTTTAAATTACCCAAATTCAGATGAATCTCAATTCTTGCCTTTCTTCACAGGTGCTGTACTTATGCTGGATGCCGAAGGGGTTAAATCATATTTTAAAAGTGCCTCTGTGTTCTTGCAATTACCTGAATTTCCTGTATACTGTATTTTATTTTTACTGAGTATAGGAAGAGCACTCCCTTTTTTCTGTCAATGGCTTTTGGAGGAGGACACTTAACAGTGGCATTAATGGCTTGCAGCTTGGAGAAATTTTCCCATCCCAAGGGCACTGGATATTACAACAATTGACACAGAGGTGCTAGCATCAGCAACATTGTGCTTCTCACTTTCACTGCTAGTGGCATTGATGGCCAGCTTAGAGGGGGCTAGAGAATATCAAGTGAGGAGCCTGGGGACTGAAGTGGCAGCTTTTCTTCTTTTTTATTTTAGATTTATGCATTTTAAGTCACTCCTCATTGATGTCTGGGAAAGACTCCTAGCAGAAAAATACACAAGAGAAAAAGTAAAATTGTGGAATGCACCAAACAAGAGTTCCTGGTGGTGACAAGGTCAATCCAAGAAAATAATTAATTCAATATTGCAAGTGCCATTTTTGTTTTCCATTCTGAGCTGGTGTTTTAACAATGAATTTACTATGCTCAAGAGTGTGTCTTTGCAGAACAAGAGAATTAATGTTTCTCATTTGTTTCTCTTTATTCTTTATAGAAAGGAGGAAGAGTCGGTAATAAAGTTATTCTTGATTCTCCGGTAAGGAAAGATCAACCAGAATTTCCTTATGTCTGTTTTTCTCGCTCTTCCTATATATACCACAACTTTTAAAAAATTGTCACAAATGACAGATGGCAGTGATAGATTCACCTATAGGCCAGATGGACTAGAGCCCTGGGGCGACATAAACTGGGACAGCATGGAGTAGTCAAAAGGGGAAAAGTGATCGCCTCACGATTAAAGCCAGCTTTGCAAAATTTGACTCCCCCAGTCATCTGGGGTGAGTGATTTTTTTTTTTTTTTTTTACTTAACAAGTGGTAGATTATCTTCAAAGGTTCTGCTTTTTGCCACAGTAACTAAAAGCAGGGATAGTGTGACATATTTTCCATCACTGAAGCATGTAATGAAGATTTTCAATTAGGAAAAATGGGTTCTGTTCTTCTCTAAATACATATTTTGTTCATAATTTCTTTATCAGCTAATCATATGCATGATTTAATGTCTTGTGGTGCAAGAGAGTATAACAAATATTAAAGTATTACTTATTCTAATGATCAAAGAAGAAAAAGATGAGCACCTACAACTAAGGGCTCCAGTTCCCCTTACCCTTGCTTGATGGTTGTGTGTGTTTGCTACAAACCAACATACGATTTTGGTCAGACACCTGCATTTGGCAGCATTAAGTTGGGCTGCCGTGTTCGCTGTCAGAGCGTAGTAGGAATGATGGACATCCATGGCTGCAACCTTATCACAGTGTCAGCAGGACAGGAGTACTGCAGCCTCAGACTCAGAATAGGGCAGAGGACCTGTGGCAAGATATAGGACTTACAGAGCTAAAGGAGGGACCTATCATGGCTTGAGAAAAAGCATGAAGAATTAGGTATGTTGTGATGCAGATATTCACTGCTGGGCTGCAAAAATACCTGGAGAATTAAGGGCAAATATTTTCAAGCTTTCAATAGATGGAGTAGAGATTAAGACAGTTTTTATTTCTCCTCTGGGTGACAGAATGTGTTATTTGATCAGCAAGCTATTTTCTTCATAGTGATTTCATTTAAAATAATATGGAAGAAAATAACTCTCTTTAAATTAACTGTGGTTATTAATTAATATCCAGTATTGGATGTTGCATAGAGTTTTTTGGTATATTGGCTTTTCTGAAGTGAGGTATAAGATGGGTATACAGTAGTTAGGGATTTTTTTTTTTTCTGTTTACCGTAAAAATTCATACATGAGCCAAACTTTTATGTGGCTGCCACTTCAGAAGAGAAACGTGTTGTGCATATTGACTGGTGGATCAACAACCATTAGTGCCACTAGCAATAAAATGCCACGAGAGGAATCTCACTTAAACTGTCAGCATGCTGGCGATGGAGAGCCTTTATTTTGTAAGAAAAAGTTTTCCAAACTTGCTTTTCAGATCAGCAATTCTTTAAAATGTTGTGAAAGCCTTTTTAGCATTCAAGAGCTTTTACGTTTGTGCTATTCAGATCAAATAATGCAGTAGGTGTCGTTTCCTTTCTTCAGGTAATTTGCCTTGGAAATTATGTTGAGTTGCGGTTGCCTTAACCTGCTTGGAGACAGGTGTTTCTAAGGTTAGCTACATAATGACACAGCATTGCTTACCCAGGAGTGTGGCAAATCTACAAAGCAGGACCCTGGAACATCCTAGCAAGTGCCCAGCTCCCCTGCATGTCCTCCCCTGTAGCCAGAAAGGAGTGGAGGGAGCTGCCCAGGCACCATGGAGAGGTGGCACGAGATGGGCCAAAGGAAGCAGAAATGTCCTCCAGGGGCCATAGGTGGCACTGAAGTGACTCTCAGGCACAGCGTGACTCTCCACGGAGAGAGTGTTTCGGCTATGTTAACTGATGTAAGACAAAGTCTAATGACTTTGCAGAAGTTCACAATGCAGCACCAGCCTCCAATTCAACCACTTTCTGAATCAATGTAAAGCAGAGCAATTAAAGAACAGGCAGGATCATTATTATGGTGACCTACACTGGTTTTATGTTCTCATAACACGCTGTAATCATAGTCCTGATTTACACAGCAGCTTGCACTGTGAATACTCTCCAGTACATTTTGTGTCACTTTCCTTTTCTTATTTTGTACTGTTTTATATGGGAGTATACTGACACAAAATATACAGAAACCAGTATAAAAACCACCTTGACCACAGAGCAATTTCTGTTGTGGTGGATGTGGTCTACAGGCTCTGAACCACGTTCACTGAACAAGGAGTTGTAGTGGTTCAGGACACGATGGTCCTGCGGAGCAGAATAACCTTCTGCTGGAGGTTGTCACAGCAGCCGCACTGGCTGCCGGGGAGCAGCCAGCTTGCCTCAGCTGGTCCAGTTTGCAAACCAGCATTTCAACATCCTTTCAGAGGCATTTTAGGCTGTTGGAAGCCCTGTGCATTGGAGTGGCTGATGTGGGAACAGGCTGTTTTTAATGCCTTTGCTGTGGGAGTTGTAGCCTTCAACAGGGGCAAGGAAACAAACAGCTGAGGCTGTTAATGTTTTAAACCACCACAGTGAGTTACCAGCAGTCATCTGTTGGAGCTCAAGCCCCCTACAGACCACAGTAGATGGTATTACAGAAAGAAAAAGCTCTTCTGTGGGCAGCAGCATTAAAAAGCCTGATTTTCTACAGATTTCTTATGCTGTTTCCATTAAACACTCCTCCACTAGCACTTTCTTAGCTACTTCACATGCTCCAATGCTTGTGTCTCAGCCCTCAGTATCCCCCCACAATGGTCCTTCTGATCACATATTATAACTGTGATTGCAAATTCTTTCAGGTAAAAACGGAAAAAAAAATTCATGAGCAGGAAAAACATTGTATAGCCTGATTCTTCATCTGACCTGATAGCTTGATATCATTATTAGATTTAAAAAAATCTGTTGAAGTGGCTTTTTCAGTAGGAACGGTGTTTTTAACTAGATGAAGTTAAAAGTGTCAGCTATTGAGTGCTGAGCAATTTGGAAGAAGGAAGCATCCTGTGATCATCTTAAAAGTCTGTATTGGCAAAACTGCAGAGGCTTCTGGTTTATTGTTAAAAATACTGTAGAAAAAATATATTGGTTTTGGTCTTTGACAGAAAAATTTACTTTTTTTTTTCCAAAGGAAACAAAAATATTTCTAACTAACTCTACCCAGTTTGCCTCTACTGAAATAAAGAAATTTAGACTGAAAAAAACCTAGGAAAATAGATGTAGAAGGATGGGGTTTTGTGAGGTATCCTACACCTATCTAAACACACTAACTCTCAGAAAAATACAGTGCTGCACCTTTTGTAATACCATGGTAACTCGCTTCACACCTGCAAAAAGAAATAGACTTGAAGCAATTGGTCCCTCCTCTAAAAAGTCTGTTTTACAGCGTACTTACCAGCATGCAATTGTTTCTGCTTTTCCATACTCGACTCTTTGGAGACCAAAAGCTGCAAGATGAGACAGTCTGCATTTTGATCGGGTGAGACTAGTGCAGAAACTGGATCCCAGTAAACGTACTGCAGACCACTTAGTGAAACAGGCATTGCAAAAATAGTTTATTTATTCCTGAATGTCCGCTTTTGTATTAAGGTCAAGAATCACTTCAATTTATTTCCATTTATGCAGATGTAGCTGTTGAATCTTCCAGAAATGATTTATGAGGAACATAGTGAAGAGAGATCAATGGTGGATGTATATCCAGTGCTTGTACAGCTTGTCTAGCTCTGGGGCCTAGTCCAAAGACTGCTGATGTAAAGAAGGATCTTTGCATTTGTATTCACTGAATGGTACACAGAAAACGTAGACTATTTACTCAACATGTGCTGCTTTCTAGTGGACTCATTTAGGAGCATACACTATATTACTGTGACAGGTTATTATTTTTAAGAATTACTGGTTTGAACAGCCTTTCCTGATTTTCATCATGCATTTGAATCTTAGCACATGATGGATTAATTGAAAAAGCCTTCAACGAAGTGACCAGAAGAAAATGCGTTCACAATTACGTTGGCGTTTGGACACCCGACATAGTAACATAGGAGCAGAAGTTGTGTCATCTGAGGACTACGTAGGGACTTGCTGGAGCTGACCTTGAAATTCAGATCTTTTGTTCATGGAAACAACTGCAGAAAAAGGCCCAAGAATCCTGTTCCACTCTTTCATCATCAGAAGAGTGATGTTACTAAAGCTTTATCAAAGCAGCCACAGATTTTTCCGAGCAAGTGAGGCTCAGAACCACAGACATGAAATGATTTTAAGAACTGGGCTGAAATATGCTCTGGTGAATATTTCTGACAGCCCTAAAAGGCATTAAACATCTCTGCGGTGTGCAGTGACGTCTCCTGGAATTTCACCAGCAAATTGATTTTCTCGTGATTATCAGGAGGTGTCAGGAGTTCCAAGGCAGAGACACTTTTTAGACTATTTTGGCAAAATGTTCTCAAGCCAGTTTTGAGGGCTTTATGTGGGCATTCCTGCCACTAGCAGGATTGAAATGAAAATTTATGTGTAGAAATTGAGTAGAAATATGCTATACATGTGAGGCTACAGTGGGAAAGTAAAGAGGAAAATGTAATATCTGATGGGGGTAGAAGATTGAAAAGCAACTCTATAAAATCGTGCTTGTTTTTAGAAACTTAAAATTATTTTACTCTTTTTTGGCTGGCATTCTAAATACCAAAGTAAATTTTAAATTTTAAAAGTCTGTGTATTCAGAAAAAAGTTAATTCACTGAACAAAGCAGGAAATTAGTCATAGCTGAAGTTTTTTCAATAAAGTTTGGTGAACAGTTTTACTGAAAAAGTTCAAATATACTTGGCCAGCTTCTCTGAAGAAAATTGAAGATATTTTGTTCTGAAAACTTGTAGCTGGCCTTTTTCGTTCTTCAAATAGATATTCCTATGTATTGTGCATATGTGAACTGAATATAATAATAAGACTAAGTGACTGCTATTTCAGTTAAACATAACGTTCTCTTAAAGTGGATAATTATCAACATTGTTTTCTAGATGCTACTACGGGTTTTATTTTACACCGTCACAATAATTTCCTTTGCCTGTTTTTCACTGCTTATTTTCTAAAAATATTTATTCAGAAGTGATATATTTATGCCTCATGCAACTATTGTACATCATCATGTGGTTGGAAAATAGAAGCAGATAGGTATGTATTGACCATCCTGAACAATTCTGATGTTCAGTACAAAATATAGGTATTACAGATGTGCAAATTCTGCACATTTAAAAAAAATATTGGCTACACAGTTGTGTCTCAGATCTTAAAAGAAACATTTGCTTTGGGTCTGGCAGACCCAAATTGAAAATTTCAATACAAATTGAAAATTGTATTCATTTTCAGTAGACTTTCAAGTACTTGAATTTCTGTGCATAGAATGGTCCAGGATTGGTAGCTCACATGCCTGACTATTCACAAGTGGACAGGTACATTTTTATAGAATAAGACTGTCAAGATAGTGGGAGAACAGGCTCCTCAGGATGAGTTCTTGAGTCAAATCACTGGGACTGCTAAAATAGCTGGATGAAATTCCTTTAGGCATTTGACTGACAAAAATATTTTTTTAAAGAAGTCACCAAGTTAGCGTAGCATCTTAACACTCACAGACCTTTTTCTTGCCTTTGTTCTGGTTATGTGCACGTGTACCCATGCATGTGCGCACGCACAGGAATGCAATCCTACGCTTACTCTTCTGACTTTTTGCAGGTGCACAGCTGTGGGCTGAGCAAAGTCGAGAGTGAAGGAATTCAGAGTTACAGTTATTGCAACTCCCTAGAACAAATGACTTCCAGGTAACCAAATAGGCCCCATTCTTGTGTACAGATGTTGATCAATGCTAATCTTTGTTTTCAGTCTCAAGATTTTGAGGTCAATTCTTCCAGACTCTGTTGGTTTGTATAGGAACAACCAAATTTGTGACCCAAAGCCCAGTCTCCCGCTTTGTTGCATGTATAAGCAGACCACTGACAAATCAGATAATGTTTCTCTTTTCCTTCTCTGATAAAGCCATATTATTGTATTGCATGGAGAATAAAATAAAGTAGCTGCATTATCTGTCATTATTACTTGTTACCTGATTTACTGCTTATAATGTACATTTTATGTCTAAATAAATTAAATTTGGTAAAATGAGTGGTTTAAACAACAAGTTAAGTGAACCAGCTGAAGGGGAGCAATCACTGTTAATGAAAGAAGATAACGGAATGCACTGGAATAATTACTCTTTATTTTCTAATGAAATGTTATTTTTTCTTTTCTTTCCTCTTATTTTTCTTTCTGCTGTTGGACATACCTTACTTAAATATTCTTGAAGATCATAGTTTGTTTTTAAATTGAATAAGGAAACAGAAGTGGTAGGCATTTCTGTGATTAATCATTTGTACATTTTTGTGAAACCTTGGTGTGTAAAATGGCAATACGAAGTCATATATCATGTCCCAAGTAAATAAAAAAATGGCAGCAGTAAAACCAACAAAGAAACTGTTGTCATACAGAGGTCGACAGCATTTAGGAACTGAAATATTTGCAAAGCTTCATTAATTGTACCTGTATTTCCCCAGTATTAACAGATACATGAACCGTCCTCTTTGGCTCCTATGATGATGCTTTTGAAACCTCAGGTTCAGACTCCCTCACAAGAGTTTGTGGGGAACCGTCCCATTTCTTTGGCTCAGAATTCCCTTCCGCTCTGTTTAGAGAGCGACTCATCTAGCCTCTGTCCATTTCCATTTCCAAGTCCACTATTCCACACTTGGCACCTACTATCCTGATATATTTGTCATGGAGAAGAATAAAGAAAGTCTTTTTCATTACTAGTGTTTGCAGGTGTTTGCAGCAAATCTCAAGATTTCATGCCATTTGCCTTCCTGGCATTGCAGCCTCATACGCACTTCTTTCTTAAAGGACTTCCTCTTGCTAATTTTAAACACTTTCTGATATTTTAAGTGTATCTGCAAAGCTCTAATGGTACTGGAATTTAAAACTCCTTTGAAGACTGCTGCTCATTCTTCTGTTGGCCAGGGGATATTTATGTATGTATATTCTTAGTCATGGAAAATTATTACAGAATTTGTAAGCAGATACACTGAGGTCTGACTCTGTGTGGCTTCTGAAAACGCAGAACAGAAAATACAAGGTGAAAGGTAAGCAAATGTGGTTTTAAGCACTGCAAGTACCAGCTCAGACTGCATGCTAGTTCACACCTTAGTGGGAAATAATATTCTGAATATATGCACTATCCACAGGGTTTATGGAAAGGAGTGTACTGAATGACCCACCTATTGTTTTGCACAGATACTCATGGATAGAGCATTTTTTAAAATCCCAATTTATTAAGATCTTTTGCATAAGGACATGTTTATGCCTGTAATCAGATTTCCTGAATGGATGGTCAGTCATTGTCCAGAAGGTGACAGGAGTCTTTGTTACAAACATCCCTTGCAGTGACAACTTCAGCTATATCAAACGAGATTCTTTGAACTGTTCCAGTGAATTTTTATAATTCAGCTGGGCCATGGTCCTATGTGACTACTCCAGCATATGTATGAAACATTGCTATTGATTATCTTGAATTCTGTGTAAAAAATGTCCCATCTTAACTAAATACAAAATACTGTCCTGTGTGACCATTTCTGCATCTTCAGAAACAGTTGCTACTGACTGTTTAAAATTATCTGTGTAGAGTTTGGTCAATTCTACAGCAGAAACTGCCTGGGGGAGTCCCTGGGACTGCCAGTTTCTCCACCCAGGGAGTTAATCAGCACATTTTAAGCACAAAAATAGTGTCTAGTAATTGCACTAAGCACAGCAGGAGCTGCCTGGGGGAAGTGGCTGTCCAAAAGTCCCACCTGGAGAGTTCCTGTAAGGGTTAGTCAAACGCTTTGTTGTGGAGTTCAGTCAATCAGCTTCTTTCAAGTCAATATTTGTATCAAATAAGCCCGTCAAACCATTTGGCTCCCCTGTGCGGGGACTAGCTACGGAGTTCCTAGGCCACCCAGGCAAATGATGCCTCAGCGTGCCGGATGTGCGCACAGGCACAGCCCTCACACCCAGCTACACCACAACTGGAAATTGAATTGTTTCCTTTTATCACAATTTTAACTTAAATTCCATGGATTTGTCACAATTAACAGCATTTCAGAGAAAAGGCAGAGTCACTCATTGTGATAATTGCATTTTGACTCTTTCAAAAAACTCAAATCGTGACAGGTAAATTTACCAGTATTCAGTCTGTCAAGCACTATACTCTCGTCACTGAAAATGTATAGTTAGTTTAATATTGATTTCAACTGGCTCCTAAAACACATGCAAGCTCTTGGAACATTGTATGTTAACATCAGCAACACTAATAAACCGACTACTTACAGTTAACATTGTAATTCAAGGTATTTCCTAACCATGTTCACCATCACCATTCAATACAGATGGCGTTATGGATCACACTTAATACAAAGGCCAACTACTGCTCCCATGTCTTCCTGTCCAGTGAAAAGTTATATCCAAACATACCCAAATGTAGCTGCATACCTCTCACTTCCATAGGAATTTCTTTTCATCATGAAGGTGCAACTAGAATTGGAACATCCAGATTTTTATAGCCCTAATTCAGATTAGGTGTAAGCTTAAAAATGTGTCTTGATACACCTACTTTCACTTTCAAACCCCAGAGAAAGTCCATAGTACCTTAAAATTAAGATGATTTAAGGATGTCTATTTGTTTATGATTATGGGAGATTCGAACTGCATTTCTGTAAAAAGACTTTTTATGAAAAGAATTGGAAATAGTTTCTGTTTATGTTTAAATATTGATAAATATTCTGTGAGATGTTGTAACAATAAATGCATGTTTGATGTTTGAAAGTTTTAGGGATTACGGTTCTTCATTTCTTGATATTTAATTGCTCCAGCAGACTCATTTTAACTGTTTCTGCTGCAGCAGTCAATGACTATCACATTCAAAAATAGTACAGCAATTCAGTTGTCCTCTGAAGAATTAATTTGTTAAATTTGGACATGAAATCCAGTCTTTAAAGTGTGAAATAGTGACGTTTTCATCCTGCAAATCTCAAACCATTTAACTATGAAGTAGCTACTGATATCTTTGTAGTATACCGTCTCAAGTATTATGCGGTCTGCTTTAAAGACAAAGATTCAAAGTTACCTAGTAGCAAGTGCAATGAAGTTCATTATAGGGTTGGAGGTACAACAAAAAGAAGTTATTAGACCTGTTAGGCAGAAATACAATGTTATTTGGATGTTGAAATTCTGCCATACTGAAGAAAGAGGAAATAATTGGCTTGGAGGCTGATTGAAAACACTTTCAGCCATCTTTCAGATGGCCCATAGGTTTGCTGTGTTGCAGGCATTCCCAAGAGAGATACATTGGCATGGACATAGGCTAGGTAGTCAAAGGGCAAGAAACTGCAATTTACTTCTTGTCTGCCATCAGTTTACCCTCACACAGATTAAATGTTGCTCTCACTGAAGTCAAAATCCTTGTAAAGGGTGCATGCGCCTGTGTGTCTTTGTGTATATGCTTGTATATGTGTGTATATACCTATGCGCACACACACCAGTAGGAAAAGTTCTGATCAAATCGTTTTACCTGTTTTAACAAATAGGAGGTATGATGTCATGATTTCTGCCCACGTAGTCAGTGTTAAGTGATTGAGTATGTGGCTGCATTTCAAGTCTTGTAGGCCAGCACAAAGCATGTGTGCAGTTTATATGTAAGGTAGATTATGTGTATGTGAATTATGCAATTACAAGCCAAATGTGTTATATTTATGTGTGTGTGGAGGGCTAACATGTTATAAATATATCGCAGAGTGCTGCCATAAGAAACTGAAATGGTCAGCGTGCTGCCAAGTGTCACTCCAGTTCTGAGCGCTTCATCTCTAAAAGCAAAGTCATGTACCTTTTTACAACTGATAGCAATCACAGTATTGCTTCGCAATACTGATAACAAAAGTGAAGCAATGGAAAACTATATCTGATCTTTCAGGAACCTGCCCTTATTTAGACACTTAATTCCAGTTAACTTTTATAAGTAAACACTGTGCCCATGGGTATTAAAGCTGCCGTATGTAGAATTTATACTGCAGTGGGTCTGTTGGAAGCTTTTAACAATATATGGAGATAATAACATATGAGGTCTGATTCTCATTTCAGATATATACCGATGCACAGAGTTGACTCACTGACTTCAGTGGGATTATTTACAGTTTATGTCAGTGTAAACACAAGAGAATCACCCTGGTTGCAACCAAAGGTTACTGTCTGCTGGCTCTTGGGTGACATGTTTTTCTGGAAAGCACAACATAATCAATCCATAGTCAAAGAAGGTCAGTGGTACTTTGAAGCATCCATTTTTTTTCTGGGAGAACTGGCAGGGCAAGAGAAGAAGGTTATGAAGATCAAGCCACTAATGGCAAGGGAAGGAGGTCTAGCACAGGAAGGAGATTTAGAGGGACTGCCAAGCAAAAGCAATTAAACTCAGGCAAATGTGCTTAGAAATAATTCTCCATCTTATCAACTTTGCAGTTTAACTCCACAAAGTTTCTATGACAAGAGTAAAGGAATGATATTTGAGAAAAATAGGTCAAAGAGAACAAAAGAAACCATCTAACAGAGAAATAAACGAAAAAAGGCAACAAAAAGAGAAAAGAAGACAGAAAAAAAGGAAGGAAAGGAATAAAACAAGGAGAGGTTAAGGAAGAAGAGAGAGATTTTGTCTTTTCTGCCAAAATCAGCATATCTTCTCACTCAGGTCTGGGAGTGCTGTCCAGACAGCAGCTCAGTAAAAATGACAGGACGTCTCTTGTGGTGTGTTTCAGACAAACATTTCTTGCTTTTACATCTAATGCAAAATTCTTTTGGTTTAAAAAGTGGGCACTGCAGCCAACATCTACAGGTGTATTTATAGTCCAAAACATCACCAATTATTTAATTTACATTTCTATAGTAACTATTAGCAGAATCCAGGCAAAGAAAATATGTGCAGTCATTGTTCAACAATTACACTGCCACATACCCAGCATTGTTCAGTTGTATGCAGCAGCTTAAAAATACACGCCCGTGGGGCTTTTTCCTACTGTTATTTCATTCTGTCGTGGTAGCACCTGGAGTTCCTGGCTATAAAATATACAAAACCACAGGAAAAGGCTATACTCCAATCCAGAGAACCAGCAGTCCAGATTTATAGTAAGATGCGGAAGGCATGCAGATGCATAAGGGATGAGGACCTAAGGGAAGGGCTAAGGTGACAATAATGATGGGTTTCCTCCCGTACATATAAAGTGGTCACATAAGCCACAGATGACACCCAGTGTCCCCCAAGCCACATGCCAGTGACCTGTCAGCATTGTGTTAGGAAAAGCTGTGAGAAAGGGATTTAGAACATAAAAAGTTGAGACCATGAGGAATGGTGACATAGAATTTATTTCTTATAATCTTACATTCATGTGGAAGCTGAGGAATACCAGCGAGAATAAGGACCACTATCACAAAGCAAAGTAACCACGTCCTTTTACAATGCTAGGAAAAGTCTCATTGGTCTTGTTTTCACAAGAAGCGCAGACCAAATGGACAAGGGTGCTACAGGAGGGGTCAGGGTAATCAGATTGTACCTTCCATAGGCTATTGGAAAGGTTTAAAAGGGATCTTTGGAGCTCGTTCTCTGCTAACCACTGAGGTGAAGAGTGCATTCAGGTCCTGTTGAAGTCAAGGGTGAAAAATGGTGACTTTTTAATGTCGGAAAGTGTCTCTGCAAACCCAAGTTCCTCTTTTCACCATCAGCTATCATTTTCCCCTCACTGACCATGAAAAGAAGTGGTTGCCCCAGGCAATTATGTGTACAGGAAGAAATTCTCACTGCTTTCTGAATATCACCAATAACACGTTTAAGTGATTTACTGTACCTTGTAATTGGTTTTTTGAAAATATGAATATTTTACTGCCATTGTGGCAACTCTCCACAGCATCTATAATAGTGACATTCTGCAGGACATGATTAATGAGTTTTATTTTTCGCTCTGTCTAGAAGTAAGAAGGTTAGAAGTTTTAAAATTATTTTCTTTTTGAGAACATGCAAAAAGATCATAAAGCTGCATCTGATCAATGTGTGAGAGCTTTTCTGAAGGGCCAAGCAACCAAAATAACCCAGCAAATGTTAGAAACAAGCTAGAGGAAGCCCATCATGCATAAAGTAATGCCATCTTAGTATCATACACTTCCTTATAGCTAATTTCGGGAGGAGGAATTAGCCTGTCTCTGAGTATATGATGTGAGAACAGGAAAGCAGTGAAGAAGGTCCATGAATGTTGAAGCCTACTTTACTGTAGTGGGTGCCTTTGAAATCCCTTAAAAATGTGTGTGGGGTAAAATACTATAAAGGTGAGGTGAGCCTCTTGGTATTCTGTGCAAAATCAAAAGAAAATCAGCTTTGTAAAGTATATCAGAACTGAGATTATGCCAAACACTGAGTTTGACACTTGCCCTGGAAGGTTTGCAACCTTGAGAAGATATTTTGCTATCCATTTCTCTTTGCTTACAAGCAGGAAAAAATAGATTATGATAAAATAAACTCTTTCTGTTGAACAGTCTCTATGCTGTTTTAAAGAATCTAATTTCTAGATCACATTAGGAAGGGTTCTTAAATAGAAATAATAATACTATGAGTAATTTCAGGTTCCTTGGCACCCAATGCAATTCACAATCCCGGGCGAGGCACCCATGCTCTCTTATAAAATGCAAGGAGAAAGCTTTAAGCCTAAACCAGGGTTTTATTAAAGCAGAAACACAAAGGAGAGTAGAAGTGTTTGCATCCTGCCTATGACAGGCAGTTAAATTCTCTGAGCCAGAGATGGGCACCTCTTTCATAACAAGGAATTGAGCTTACTTATTTTCAGCATTCAAAGTGAAATTGTTTATTCCAAGAGACCACTGGAAAAGCAAGTCCTAATGTCCTTTTAACCACGAGACTGCTAGCTTATGAAGATGTAAGAGACTTAAGCCCTGACCTTAGGGCTTTGTTTTAATAACAACAGGAGGTGGTTCTGAGTTGGCTTTACCACTATGCCCCATGGAAATAACCTGAATTTGCATTTGCTAATTATTTACAAGCTAGTTCATAGTCATATATGCCTCTTCTACTATATACCAGACAGTCTGATTAGAAATTTTCCATAGATGGAAAATAGGAAAAAAAGGTAAAGGCGGATAATGTATGACAGATCAAGCCAGACCAACCTGATCTCTGTCTTTGTTCGCATAGCAAGCATTATGGGCAAAGGAAAGAGAGCAAAATTGTAAAGGATAAATTCACCTGTCCCTAAATACAGTTTGCTGGGGATGACAGAGCACAACACAAGAGCTGTAAAGCAGGAAAAAACCTGGCTAACAGGGAGACTGCTAAAAAGAGAACAATGTTGCTGGAAGAAGGTAGCTAGTGTAATTCCTCAAAGATAGGTCTTGAGGCCAACTATATGTAACGCTTTTATTGGTGACCTTGGCACAAAGAGTAGCTGTGTGCTGATGAAATCTGCTGACGACACAAAGCTGGGAGCAGCAATCAATACAGAGCAGCATCAGAATATCATACAGGAAGAGCTGGATGACCTTGAGGACTGGAGTAATAGGAACAGGGGGGTAACACGTAGTACCAAGCGCAAGGTCATGCACCCAGGGACTAAGAAGAAGAATGACTGCCATAAACTGCGAATGCAACAGGTGCAAATGAGAAAGGAGGGCAATTTTGTGAGTATAAGTCAACCACAGAATGCCTGTAAGCCACTTAAAGGACATGACTGTCAAAAAAGTACATGCAAAGTATTTCCAGTGATGCTAGAAATGGACAAAACCATTACTCAAATGTCAAAAAGACATTTTTTCAGAGTATATTCAAGTATGTACATGAAAATATCCCTAAAAAATCAAAACTGAATAGGTGCTGCAATGAAAGAGGAGTCTCAGGATATGGATAGGTGAATGAGTTACTGCAAATTTGGGAAGGATGCAGGTTTACTAGGTATCATGAAGTGGTCTCTGCTAAGTGTTTGCCTGCCCGTGCTTGTCTCATGGTAAATTCAAGGTAGTTTTTTCTTCATTCTCACTGAAAGATAAGCTGTCTAGAGCTTACCAAGGAGAAATATGGCAGCTTCCATGAGGTGGCTAATGAGATATATAAACGCATGAGTTCTTGTTCAAGTAATCTTACCCTAAATTAAGTTACTTTGCCCAGTCTGGCCAAGGAAAAGATGACAAGAGACAGGATTGTGTCTGTAAATATGCAAAGGAAGTAGACACCAGAGGTGAATAAAAGTTCTCTGAGTTAAAGAACAAAGTAGCCTCAAGATTGGGTAGTATTTACTTGGCTATTTTTTGGATGGAAATTATCAAATAGTTTCTGATCACAAGAAGGGTGGGTGGTCAGAAGTTTTCCAATAAGCATATTGAGGGCACGAAACCTAACTGCTTTTGGAGATATAACTTGAAAATATTTTCTTACTGACTGCTGACGCTGTGTTTGTAATTCTTGTTAGCAAGGTGTTTCATGTATGGAAAAGGTATGAGATGGATATTTAGGTTGTGAGAGTGTCTCGGGGCAGGAGACAGTTCTCTAGGAAGCATTCCTTCCCTTTTCTCCTTTTTAGTACTTGATTATGACAAATAAAGACTCAGTGCAATGCACTTCTGTGTTGTTTGCCTATTATTCTAATCCTGTTCCTGAACATCTTATAGTACTCCTGAGCATTGTAATGAAAAGTATATACGACTTGAGCCTATTTAACAAAAATAGAACCTCTATCTATTAATAACACAGTGAGTAAATAAGCAGTGAGTGTATGACTGAGCACAGATGAATTTCAGTGTTCCCTTACATGCTAGTGTGTTTTTCTCATTTATTTTTTTCATCTGACTTTTAAAAAATAATAATTATGAATCTTCTCTTTCCTGCTATATTGAAATGAGGGAATCTCTTAAGATGGTGACTGGTTAGGCTGACATTTATACAAATGTCATTATACAAATTATACACAATTATAAATTATATAAAAACAAATATAACACATTTAATATTTTCATAAATTATTTAAAAGAATGACCAAATGCATTTGGGTAGCCTGAAGATGATATAAAAATGGGAATTCCCATAAACACAGAAGAAAAGCAGATGTTCACATTCTGTGTTGAGGGTCTCTGCTCTGAAAGGTAGAGTGGTAAGAAAACTTGGCAAAGAAGACCAAAAAAGATACATTTCTAGCAAGCATGTGTGTAATACATCTGGAGAAACAGTTATCTACTGGAACTATCTACACCCATCATGTTTCCATGGATACAGCAAGACTGTAAATATTCTTAAGGCATATATTTTTGACTCTTTAATTGAGACCTCAGTTTGGGAAAGCATAACTTTAAGCACATAGCTAGACAATTAAAGGGAGAAAATGGAGGTAGAGAAGGTGGGTGATTCCCATGACTTCAAAGATGCCTAAAGAGATGTTCTCACAAAATGAACAGAGGCTACAGACAGGAAAACTTCCTGGCTGTCTCACTGTAAACAAATGGGACTGTTTAACTGCAAAGAAAGACTCGAACCCCTCAGCAAAATGTGTGCACCAAGAACGAAGAAGAAATGTCTAATATTTATTGGTGGGAGTCTCGACAGAACAAAAGCAAGTTGCAGGAAGCTCGGCGTACTGTTTCTTTTCCCCTGGCTGCTTTGCCTGTGAAGAGCAGAAACATAAGTTACTTCATGCTTCATTGTCTAATCTTCATTGGCTGACTGATAAAATTGCTAAATAGTATTCTGTCCTTTTTCTCCATTTTGGGTCTATTTATCTGGTAGAAGAGCTGGCCATAACTCTGAACTGATGACTTGTGAACAGTTTTGATGACTTGTGACAGTTTTGACTTGACTTGATGACTTGACTTTGACTTGATGACTTGTGAACAGTTTTGAAGTTTGTTTTCATGAAACATCAAAAATATTTTCAGTATTTCCCATGGTGTGGAGTTTCAAAAAACTTAACTTGCAAATTTTAATTACTTTAATGAAAATGTCTGAAAAGTAATCTGTATTTCTACATGTTTTTACTATATTTTCATAGACTTATATAATATTAAGGAAGATGCTGATTAGTAGAGATTTAAAACCTCTTACATTCCCCTCAAGTTCAAGTTGTTTCTCTCCTATTTGTTTTCTAATGAAATAGTTTTATAGCACATTTTCCATCAAATCCGCTTTGATAAACATTTTTGACCAACTACAGGTAGTAATAACAGGTTGGAGCAAAATGATGACAGATAACCTGTTGATAAGCAATTTAGCTTACCTGCTTTAGAAATGAATTTTCAGGAGCACAGCTGATGGGGTTTTTTTCATATAAATCAAGAGCAGTCAACACCAGAAACCAGGCAAAAAATTTAAATTGCATATTTAACTTTTTTTTCTAAATTTTGTGTCAGATATTTATGTCTAATCCCTGTAGTCTAAAACTTAATACTTACACTGATGGGAATATTACTAAAATAAGGTAAACCCCACACAGTTTATGACCAGTATATTTTTAAGTGGTAAGTGTTAATCTGGCAAATCAATGCTGCAAACAACCCGATTATTAAAAAATGCTGTGTGACCAGCAGTTCTTGGCATTACTGAAAATCATGCAATACAATTCTATACTTGCTTTTAAAAATTTCTCTCTATAAATTAGATACCGGGCAGGTGGCATGATGTTTTTGCTATCAAAGGACAAGTTTTGCTCCTATATCTTCATGTTATATAAACCCACAGAACTAATATGTGAAATATGTTTTCCTAGAGGAAAACATAGGCTGTGCCTGACATAAGAGTTTGATTCAATAACACTTTTCTGATACTGAGCTTTATGAGATAATTCTAGTGCTTTTCAAAGCAAAATTGCCCTTCTTTGCAAAGTGGTTTTCCCAATAAAGTGAGGTCACAAAATATGCTATAAATCAGTTGGACCTAAACAAAATTTGACACTGTTTAAATTGAACTGACTTGTAAGCCACAGAATAATTAAAAAGAAAAAACACAGAAGATATTTTAATTCTATTAGTTACTGAGCTATTTACTTTCCAATGGTTGTGCACTTCTGAAGTTGTCTTGTCTTGATAATTAAAAGAAGGGTGTTTTTTTAACCATGAGAAGACATTTGGGGACAGACATTTTAGTAGGACCTGTAGCAATATGACAACGGGTAATGGTTTTAAGCTAAAGGAGGGTAGATTCAGACTAGATATAAGGAAGAAATTTTTTATAATGAGGGTGGTGAAACACTGTACCAGGTTGCCCATACAGGTGGTAGATGCCCCATCCCTGGAAACATTCAAGGTCAGGTTGGACGGGGCTCTGAGCAACCTGATCTAGTTGAAGATGTCCCTGCTCTTGCAGGGAGGTTGGACTAGATGACCTTTAAAGGTCCCTTCCAACCCAAACCATTCTATGATTCTATGATTTATTTCTGTTCATAAGCCCATGAGTTAATTTATAGATTTAAATTGCATTAATCATCATGACAGAATAAGAAAGGTCTTGTTTGGTGGGTTTTTTCAGTTATCTAAAATTGCAGCATTGTCATTTGCCTATCAGTAAAATTTAAAATATTAATTTTCTACCTGCAGTCTGTCTGCTGTGGTCAGTCCCTGGCATGCTGGGACTCCCAAACCGTGCCAGGAACTCTCTGGGAGAGTGTGGGCTGGCGCAGGCGCAGCCGTTTCCGAAACTGCCGTGCCAGCTTTGTGGTGTAGGCACTGGCACCGCTCAGTGCAATAGCATCAGTGTAACCTCAGTTCTCAGTCTGCCAGCAAACTGACTTACATAGCTGCAGCTGGTCCTGTGTTGTGGACAGGATAAATGATCTCTTAAAATCCCTTTCTGGCTCCATAGTGACATGCAAAAGCCTTATAGTGATATAATATTAAAAACTGCTTACTTCACTAAGATCTTTATTAAGTCAAATTGAATTAACTCATTCTGGCACTCCAAATTTCAAGCATTTGAGTCCTGGACAACACTTCCTTGAATGACTGCATATAAGATTTTGGAGCAGGGATGGTCTGAACCTGTAAGAAATGACCCAGGCTTCTGACTTGCCACATTTTTCTCCTCATTTTTCCTCTTGAAAATTACTTATTCCACACCTTGAGAATCACAAAACTAGGACAATCAAAGAGGTATTTGCATCAAATACACAAAACCACACAGGATTTCAAGTTTCCACTGTAAGTTGGTGGGGGATAATTTTGTTTGGGGGACTGAGGACTACCCTAGAATGCAAAACTGGTAATTAGAGGATTTCAGAAAAAAAGCGGTAACTCTTACCAGTAGGCCGATGTCACAGGCATGAACAGTGCTGAGCCATGGATCCCAGGGAGGGAAAGAGCAGGTCCCCCAGGATGTTTTAGCATTCCAGTCACAAGCTTATTTCAATGTGCTTTGCATACTCCAAGGTCTCCTATGCGGAGTCAGGCTCTAGTCAGCTGGGGGGACCTTAGCTTTACGTTGGTGGCAGCTGTACCAACAATGTACTTCCTTGCATTTTAAGAAATACTTGGCAATTTTGTACTTCTGTTTCCGAGGTTGACAGGCATTTCAATTTTATGACGAAATTGGTATAAAGATGGTATTTTTGACAAGGAAATGAAGACCAGCAGTATCTGATCTGTCAGGGCTCTCTGAAATACAGCTGTTGCCTGCTGTTTGTCCCAAATGGAAGGGTTTGTTTTTACATCTGAAGGCCAACCCAAAGGATAGAAAGTGTCAGGAAAGAGGCAATTTCCTCTGTGAGGACACAAATCACCACTCACAGTGATTATAAAAGAGTAAAGAATACTTTTTTGTAAAAGGTACTATTTGAAAATACTACTTTTAATGCAAATATAAATGTCAGGTATAAGAATATTTTAAAAAGAATGTTTCTTCTTATAGAGTATTTAAGTTCTAAAAAGTCATCACCATAGTTTTTTCTTTAATATGACTTTTAACCAACCAGCTTTAACCAAGTTTAACCAACAGATCAAAAGATCTTCTTAATTCAAGTCCACGAGTCAGATTAATATTGCAAGCGACCTGAATGCCCTTCCCTCCCAGGGGTTTACCTGGCTGCACCCTGGACAGAGGCTGACCCAGATCCCTGTCTCCAGACCTCATCCTGACCTCACTTGCTGGCTCGAGGCTGCGGCTCCTAGCTGAGATCCTGCCCTGACTGCCCTGGTGCTCAACCCTGACTGCCGCAGGGAGCCTGGTCCTGGGGCTGCAGGAAGCCTTGTCCCCACGGCTCCCCACAGCCCCAGTTTGACCTCCAAACCCTGCAGGAAGCTGTGGTTGATGTGTAGGTGCAGAATCTGACAAATATGAGCTCTTATTAAAAAGTTGGTTGAATACATACTCATTCAAATGGTTTCAGAATATCTGCTGCTTAATGCAAGAAATTAAGTGTTTCTCAAATGTGGTCAGATCCAATAGACTGGAACAGTTGAAAAGGAAATTTTCTTATCCCTCATAAATTATTTACAGTTTAAAGTTCTTGTGTAGATTAAATTATAATGCTTTCATGAAGGAAAATTTTAAAGACGAATAAAAAAGGTAAAAAGGTTGTATTCGAGTTTACTCCATAAGTGTCTGCTTCCATCCCTGTTTCAGTTTTGTGAGCTCATGTCAGTTTTCTGATTCAAAAGCACAGTAGGGTTTACATTTAATTTATGTTTATGTGGAACATGGTCATTAAAATACCGAGCTACAGCTTCTACTGCAGATCTGCAACGCGTGACTGCATCTATTATTTTTAGAATCTAATCCTAAACTAGCTTTCATTGAAATTCACCTGTCTGCAGGTGCTTGCAAACATATCTAACCAGATAGGAAACACCAACAGCAAGATGTGGCATAAACAGCTCACAGCCTTTATTCCGTATCTCTGCTAAGACAAGAATTTTACCTCCTAGGTACAGAATTCCCATGGAAATCAATCTATGGATCCAGTAAAAATAACCTCTCTCTGCTGAATACAACACTGTTTAGTTATACGGCTAAAAATGTGTCAGGCCTGATTCCCTTCTATTTTAAGGCTCCTCTAAGTAGAACCTTTTGAAGACTTACCAGGACAGCAAGCAGAACTGAATTTGCAGTCTAAAAGACGATGAGCCAAGGCTAAGTCAGGCTTGGGTTTGTCCTTTTACTGGAAGGGATAGGCAGGACACGATGGGGCAAGTGTTGGAGGAAAGACACTGGAAAACCAGAGCTGCTGATCAGCTTGCTTTAGGGAAAGGCAACTCATGGGCCAGCACCTCTGCACCCCACACACTGACTGCTCCTTCAGCAGCAGCAACCAAGGACTTACCAGTGCTCTTCCACAGGCAAAGCAGGCAGCAGGAAATTCTGCAAAGGCTTTTATCCTAAGTACTTGTGAAAAATAACACCACTCCTTAATATTTAACAGTGTTGTGATTAAGGAAACTCAGTTTTAGCACCTGTTTTTAGATATGTGCTAGTTCTAAATTTTATGCCAAGTACCAGTAAGCCTGTAAAGGACGATGCTTCCAGGAGCTGCATTTTTCTCCTAGCAAATGAAGAACCGGCTGATGTTATAACATATCTCTTTTCACTTTAGAAATAGCCAGTTCAGTCTCACCACTCCTCGAAGTACTATAAATCATGGCACCTGTGTGCTCCAGCTTATTGGTAGTCAAAACACCCAACTTAATCGCAGCATTCTTTAAGCATTTGCCCCTAAATTTTGAAAACAGGGAATGTAATACAGCCTGCAGCACATTTCATAGCTATCTAGTCCAGTAGGAGGATTTATGGGGACTTTATGTGGTGATGGCATTAAACACAAGCTATTCAAGCTAGTCTGTGAGCTAGGGAGCTGAGAGGAATTACTGAGATCCACCATGAAGAAGAGAGAGAATGAAGATTAACACTGGATTCAATACAAAGGACGCCTCTCTCTTCTATACTCTGAGAGATCCTACAGGAATGTGGATTTAGCAGCTCGATTCTTATGAAACTTAATAGGCATTGCACACTGTAATGTCTATGTATTGCTTGAAAACGTAGTCTTGGATAGTTTGGACTGTCAGCATATTCCAGATGTAGTATTAGTAGTGGTGTATCTGTATCTGAGAATAAGGGCTGTTTGAGCAACTAGAAAATGTCAAGATAGATAATTATTCATTGGAAAAAAAAGCAAAAATCTGCAATGGATGTTATTCATATGATATTGTTTAGCCATTTATAGAGCTGGCTTAATAAAGGACTGTGAATAAGTGATGCAAAAATTGCCAAAATTTACAATGACTTCTTTATAAAACATATTTTCCCTAGCTCTAAATAGAATTTGGATCTAAATCATTACCACAGAATGCAACATGAATACTGAAAATGAAGGACTCATTTATATCCACTGCCCTGATTTTATCACTTGAGTACTCTAGATAAAGGACTGAATATACTAACGGAGCAGGTGATAGGTATCTAAGGAGGAGTTTAAGATGGGCTTTATATGTTTATGTTTCTGACTGTAATCCTTGCTCCATTACAGTCACCTCTCTGCCTCCACAGGCACTATAATTTTCATTTTATTGTGTCCAAGGAACTAGAGTTAAGTTTCTGAACATGCCCAAAGCTGCCCTTATCTTTTTGAAACAAAACCTTTCATTGCCTGGCAAAGAAATGGAAAACGAGGTCTTCCACCAGACTCCCAAATGGACTCTGTCAGCCATTCTCAGTATAATTAATGGATTAACATATGTGTAGGTCCAAGCCCGTACAAAAGAAAAAGAGTTATGGTGCTGGATATCTTTTAGGTAATTAATTCAGGGTGCTACATGAGAAACTTTCAGGCTTTAGTGTTCATCCAGGTCCCAGGACTTTTAATGCATTTTGTTCAAAGAACTGTGTTTCTGATATCTGCAAGACTACTGCTGTGCTACCTTACTCTGTCAGTGCCTGAATCTTGTTTGTGGGCAGGCCCATAGACACTAACAGAGACTCTTCTCCACGTGAACTAGTTCTGCAATCCCTCAGCAGCACCTCACCCTTAGTGGTGAAAGTGACTAGTTGAGAAGAAAAAGCCAAGGATATCTCAGAGTCACAGTGTGGTGTTTCACATCCTTACTCATCTTAATTTTGCTCTAAGATTGTTAGCTTTTGTGTTCCAAGAGGATGCATAATAATTAAGCCATCAGTTATTAGTTATTCCAGGATGGTACTTTCTCATGCTCTTTTACTGTAGCTCTTCCACTTTAATAATATTAATCAGAGAGGAACCTGAATTTGGTTACCCCACAGTCCTGGGGGGACCGTAGCCTTACCATTACCCTGGGATTCAGCTATCTGTGACCAAGAATCCAAGGTCCAGCTCTTATATGATCCATATGCATAACCTTGGCTCAGACTTCTGAGGGAATTGCAAAGTGAGAAAGATGTGTAAGAAAGGCCACAGAGTCATGCTATGCAAGACAAAAAGGCAAAACTGCAGAGAGATGTGACATTGTTGAGACGGGGCTCATTAGCAGCTCAAGGGTTCAGGAGGAGAAACCCCAACTTGGAAAGATAGATAATTCTTAAGGAAAAAAAAAAAGGGATTTGGAAGATAGCAAGTCAGCAGCATGGAGGAGCTGCTCTTGGGACCAGTGGGAGTCAGATATTCCCCATCTGACTGATGCCTACCTGGCCGGCAAAGACATGTTAATGGGGTGGTGAGCGCATTAAATCTTAGATACTTTTTTTGTGTATTGATGAATAAATAACTGTTTTATACTTGACCTGTTGCCTAACATGCTTGCAAAGTCTCTTTGTACATGAAAAAAGGCACTTGAATGAAGCGATGTAAGATTTGGTTATAGTGCCCTAATTCCTACCCAGGAAAGTCAGTGAGCCTCTCTCACTTCCCGTCTATATTTAGCTCTGACAATAGCCCCATGAACATGTTGCCATTGTATGAAGTGGAGCAGTGCTAAATAGAAAGACTTGAGCTTGTATCTCCACTTGGATTCAGGGAGAAGATTTGAAACCTACTCCCAAGAAAATGTACAAGCCGGCTCACTGCTCAAAGGACTCTGCCTGGCTGTCTTCTGTGGACACATCTGCAAGACGAGAGTCAGCTGCACAGGATCGCAGCTGGAGGAAGATGTGGAGACAATCAGTCAGACACTGTAGCCAAGCAGCTCACTCCTTAAGCATAGATAGCTCCTTATTCATATGGCTTTGAGGATCTTTTTCTCATCCTTGGTACCTGTAGTCCAAAGTGCCTTTGAGGTTCTTTCTCTGATCCAATAAATTGTTTATGTGTATGACTTGCCTTAAGCATGCAAGAAATATTCGTACATTTAAGTTACCTACATGATTAGGATCTTCACTAAATGAGAACTGCCATAAAATGTAGTTGTTATTAAATTAGGGCATAACTTGACCCCAGGGTCCTGTAAACCTATTTGAGTTTAAATGTTTGCTCTGTAGTTAACCTTTGCTTTAAAAACATTTAGTTTGCATCTCTTGAACTAAATACTGTTAAACACAAGATTTCTTTTCTTTTCTTGTATTAAGGCACATTCACTGGTCTGAGTCACTGTGTTTCTTATTTCAACGATGAACTGGATTTGACAGCCAATGTGCATTAAGTCTCTAAAAATAGGACTGCATAATGAAAATGCTGACAGACCCTTATCTGTAGTAACATTAGTGGGCACCACTTTAACCAGGAAAATGACTTTCAACTTATTTACTGAAAATGAGATCAGGTGACCATTTTTAATTCCAGTTAAAATATGCAGTCATGCATGGGTATGAGGCTCAGATGGCCTTTTAATAAGTTTGTAATTTGGTTATCTCTCTGAGCAGACTTAAGAATTTATCTCAAACACAAAATTTGTATTATTTTTTTTTAATGTTGAAGAAGCTACTTGGAAGGACTTTTTTATTAGAGTTATAACTGTTGGGTTTGTCTTGAGCACTTCTCAAGTTTTTATTATTGGATTTTAACTTATTATATAGCTAGGCTTCATCTAAATTGTAACCTTTCCTTATTACTGTTACATTGATTTCTACAAGCCTTCAAGGCATAATTGACCTTTGTACATGAAGGAGGCATTTCTTTTTTCTGTATTAAAAAGGTGATCCATGTGTGTTATTAAATCATTAAAAGACAACATTCATTGTCCTTATATTCACAAAAGGAGAAAACGGATCACCAAGGTGGAACTATAGAATTATCTCTATCTTTTTATCTCAGTTTGTTCCATACAGCTGTTATATGTATGTTGTCATTGTATGCTCTTGTACAGAACATGGATCAAATCCTTATCTGGGGTTTGGAGAAAAACAGCAGAGATGTTGTCTTATATCCTTTTATATCATAACAAAGATTTAGAGAAAGAAAGTCTGATTTTTCACTCTTTATTTGATTAAAAATAAATTGTTTTTTCCATTTCAAAATTGCAGGTGTATTAGTAAACTGGAATCAGGATTGCATATTAAATTGGTATGAAATATTCTTCTAAAATGTTTTTTTAATTATACAATCATTATAAATTACCGAAGCAAAACATATTATCTTAAACCTGTAAATGTCTTTATTCTGTGTACCATTTCATGTTTTTTATATTAACTTCTGGTGAGTAACAAAGTTTCCTTATTAAAGAACACTATTTTGGTTACATTGCAAAACACCTGATAATTGGAAAATGGCTGCTAATAATTTGTATGTAGAAATTTTATTTGTTTCCTTGTGAAAGCATATGATAATATGGTCATTAATTATGTGATGTGATCCTATGGGAAAATAATATTTTATCTTTCTTCCTGTATTCCTCCCCCCCCGCTTTTTGTTACGTGTCTGGATTTTACCCTTCAACCCCTTCAAATTTTGTAAAAAAAAAAAAGTATTCCTTTCTTCATATTTTTTGTTCAATTGATCTTTATGAGACCTTAGCTGAGCACCCAAAGCACGTGCGAATGCTTTTCAGAAATCAAGAGTGGATCAAGATCACTTCCTAAGGATAACCTCAATGTCTCAGCCAAGGCTTGGCTGCATGCCAGGGAAGGAGTACCACATACTTACCCTTTTCTGCTACTTCTCCTCAAACTACTGGTCACTGTCAGAGACAGGAAATTGAGCAAAAAAGTCCTTGGACTGGAGGTTTTCCAGAGATTTATCACTTGGCTGAATCTGGGTAAGTTTTCACAGGTGTGATAAAATTTCATGTGAGGGGTATGAATTAACTCTTCTGACTGATGTCAGCTGCCGTCTCGGAAGCGTGAGGTCAGGAGAGGTTTACAGTAAGACTGCCAGGCTTCATGTAGGTAAAGCTGTATATTGCATCTGCTCTCACTATTAGAAATGACTGCATCATTTCCCAGAAAAACTAATTGGATGCAGGCATCACCCAGCATGAAAAACTTCCTAAGATGAGATCTTTCTGTGGTCTTTCTTCCTCTGTGGTGCAGAGTGAGCACAACAGTGCTAGCAGGATCAGCGGATGCCACAGCCTCAGGGTGCTCACTGGTTAGTCACACTTGTCAATACTGGATCTGGTCTCCCTTGATGGTATCTTCATCACAGATGACAGCATAGATAACACAGAATCTTCCTTAGATGAAATCTGAGAGTTTATGTGGCCGTCTCAGACCAATTTGTGCAACAGTAGGGTCAGGTTGCATGCTTTGACATCTCCCTGCCCCTTGTGGGCTGCCTTAGTTCAGCATCCACAGCTCCTGGGCCAGATGAAGTCAGAGGAGATGCTATGTATCTGCGCCTTTACCTAAGTGCACAGAGTAGCTCAGGACTAAGTACTGGACCATTTGGATACTGGACCCCTATGCAATGCCATATCAGCTCTTCCTTGTCTCCTGGAAAGAAAAGATAGCAGTTGCATGGAGGCCTCCCATTGTCTGAGGCTCACGTGACTCCAGTTTGGCCCATCTTGGATTTGGGGAAAGTATGATATACTATTTTTATACAAACAGGCTTGTAAAAAGAAAAACACACAGTCATTCTAACTACACAAGCCCTTTATTTCACAAAAAACATGGATGACTCATAGAGAATGTTCACCATAGATTCTCTTTTGTATTCAAAGACAAACTGAGTTTCTAGTAAACGTATTTTATTAGCAACATCTGAGTCTTATGTGAGCTACTCAATTAAGAAAGGATTTTTTTTCCCTTAGGTTAATTGTGTTTTCCATTGCATTTAAAATATCATGCTTTTATTGTGGTGAGGTTATGTTAATGTTCTGAAATTCAGATCTGTTAGTCCGTGTCAGAAAACATAATATAAATAAAGCATGCAAGCTTGCTTCTATTTTCAAGTAAAGTATCAATCAATCTGAGTATAACTAATCATCAGTAGCCTGTACTCTAGAAATCATTTCAGTTTGACAATTCAGAATTTTCTGTACGGGTTAATAGGCAATGTATGGGATTCATGTGACGCATGCACGTACAAGAGAGAAAGAGAGAAAGTGAGCAAGCTCTTTTCCCATTCACATATTAATTCTGGTTTTAATGGCTGTAGTTTTTCAGATGAAAGCTGAGAACCTTTGAACTTCTTATCATATGCACAGGATTACTAATAAATGAACCATCAAAAGGTTGTATTTCAGAGCATAAAGGTCAAATAAACAGTGCTAGAATGTTCTGCACAATTCGGTTTCGTTTGGGGGTAAATTTGGATGTTTTGGTTTGAATCTAGAACACCTAATTTCTGCAAGTATTTTAAATGTTGCTGATTTACCACTAAATAGTAATAGTGTTGAAACAATGCTAGAATAACTAGCTTATTGGTGGTAAGCTATTTTGTGCATGCTGACAAATTTGACATACTACACATATATAAAAACATATATATATAAATATAGGCATAGACATATAAATAGTTGCTTACTATTGGTGTCAGTGCAATTTTCTGTCAAAATCAAGCTTGGCACAGATTATTCTGGGTCATCATCACTAGAGAAAATAATCAGAAGGTGCTAGCTTAAAGCATTAAAAAATCAAAGGGAAAGTTGCCAAATAATGAGATTAGTTTTAATGTCACAACAGTTAAAACTGTTAAGCTTTTCACTGAACTCCTAAGAACCAAAAGTTTATGTTTTTCTAATGAAACCACAGACTCTCAGGTAATAACGTAACTCTGGGAACCAAAGTTTTGGGAAAGTGCTGAAGATCTACAAAAAACGCTTGTAGAGCTGAACACTGCCATCTATCTATCTTTCTTTTTCTGGCTCTTCAGTGTCTCTGTACTGGAGATATTCTAAGCAGGCAATACGGCTGTCCATTGACTTTGCTCCAAAGTATTGCTCTGCAGTCCAGACCAGTGTGTGGGAAATGGTGTGATGAGGCCTGCCTAAGCTTCAAAACTGTTCCAACCTAACATGTTAATGTAGATGTATCCTATGTCATGGTGACTATTTTCCCTGATGTTGTCTTGCTATTACTATAATGTACAAAACCACATGACAAGCAGAATGGAGATTATGCTGCTAATTAATAAAGCAACATATTAAACGGCTCTAGAAGCTTTGTATTTCTCTGAATTCTGGTCTTTAAACATCATGCTTAAACATCATGCTTAAATGATTCAACTACGTGAGAATTAGTGTTGTCTAGTGACTTAAGGTTCAAAAAATAACTAGTCATTTGTGGGTGAGGAGTTAGGAGATTGCTAAGCATTTCCTGACGATCAAGCCCTCTGAAGGCATCTCAGTCTCCTTTGACCTCTCTGCCCTTGGATCAAGTTAATCCTTCCTTAGCAGTCATGTTGCTCGCTATGACATGTACCGATTCCACTCTTCTCCTCTTGTCTCTCCAGATTTAGTAAAGCAAAGATTGAGATACCATGTTTCCTGTTGTTGCCAGAACAGACTTTACTTCATAGAATTTTGTCACAGACAGCAATTTCCTTGCCAACAACCTCTTACTTCTTCACAAATAAACTTACCTTACCAGTATCTAGATATTACACTGACAGGTTTATTGGCTATGCCCAGGACAGTGCAGTGGTAACGCAGATGAACAGCAGGGCGAAAGTATTCCTGGACAGATGTAATAAGAAAGTAGGAAAACAAATATAATTGAAAGGGAAAGCTGCTGTTTAAATTACAAAACAGTATTAAAAAAAATACTATTCTGGCGCAGTTTATGCTGAAGTAGCTCAGCCTGTGCCTTGCAGTTGTGCGACACGAGAAGCACACAGTGTGGTGGCCCTGTGTCCACATCCAATTGCTCCTCCTGGGGAAGAGGGCAGTGTGTGAGGTCTCCAGAAGGGGACCATCAGAGAGCATAAGTATTGTAACCTGATTGAATCCTGAAGAGGTATGTGGGTATTTTAAGAGCCTGAAAGTGCAGCTGTCCCCAGGCTGCATGGAAACCACAGGTCATGAGAATGAGACCAAGGGCTCCACTGCCAGTTGTTGGTATTTATATAGGCTTTCAATCCAGAATAAGGGGGTAATCCGAATGTTTGTATTCTCAGGGGAGAGAATTCTCTCTGGTTCTTTTAGCAAAGAGAGAGAAAAGAAAAAGGAGGTGTGAATGGGTAGGCTAAAGAAGCAGAGAGGGCAGTGTTGGCTCCCTGGGAAAAGCATAGTGCCTCCCTGCCTAGGCTGAAGGGGAACAGGGTGTTATTTGTTGCTGCTCATCACTGTGTGACGTTGCCCCGTTCTTGTATTGAACTGCAAATTGACTAAATATGCAGCTCAGCACTAGAAACCCTGTGGAATTCACTCTCCTGACTGTCAGGAGATAAGATCAGTCTGTGATATTTCTGGCAGATCCAATATTACACTACGGCATGATTACAGCATGCCGGTAGTATCCTGATGGTGTTATTTTCATGCAGCCACCCCTGAAGTATGCACAGACAGGAATGACTTCCCAGAGCTGAGATGCTGAGAAAGGAGCTGCCATTTCTCCGTCTGCCCCTATCGTGTTACTTGAATTCCATCACCGACGATCAGGCTGCCATGAGCTAGCACCGTGTCATGATTACGCTGCAGTAAATGTCATTGCACTGGTTCACGGCAAGATTCATTAAAGACAAACACGTATAGAAATAAGTACTTAACTTTTCTTTGTGCCTTGGAAAAAACTTCCTCTGGTATTTAATCTTCTGAGCCTGTTTGTGCTTGCTTACTTTCAAAAGGATCTTAAACCTTTTTATATAAAGAGATGTGGATGAGGCAGTAAGTTTGCAGGCAATAACAAGCTATCTGCAGACATTGTGGGATTCCTGTCGTGTGCAGGCTAGTCACCAAGTTGTTCAAAACTGGATTGCCTGTGGAAAGGTACTTGCCTTTGCAGAGCTCTTCAGGATGTGAACTGAGCTGCTTTAGCTTTGAGAAACTTTGCTGCTCTGAGTTCTTAATCATATATGTAAATTGGCCAAACTAATTTTGCTCATGGCTGAGCCAGGTTCAGACAGGGTTTTGGAAATGCTTCTGAAACAATGCTATCCTGCTGATGTCGATCACCAAAATCTTGTCAAGAGCATGAAGGAGTATTATTTAGATTGCAGATTCATGAAGAAGGAAACAATTTTTTTTATGAATTTGCTCAGTACCAAGCATAGCAAGATCTTATTCAGTCTCGGAGTAGTACAGTCAACAGTGCAATATGTACAACATGAATTTCAGCTAATTTTACTGAGGCCAGTAAAATTATAGTAAAATAAATTGTAGATTAAAACAGGTGGTTTTTTTCCCCCAATATATCTGCACCCTGCATGAAGATACAAATGAGATAAACAAATCAGATATGGAGCTCTTGATCTTTTCTCTTTTTTAATATACTGAATTGTTTTGAAAGAACACAGGTAGCTGGATGGATATGAAAGGAACCTGGCATCTTAGTTTGTACACACTCAAATCTTAACCAAGGGAAAAGGTAGCAGCACTACGAATTTGCCCATTAATTTAAATTTAACTTGAAGAATTGATCCTCTGAGTGCAGTGCTAACAAGTGATAGTGGTTGAGCTGGAGAAGTTGAGGTCTTTCTGGTAGGCTATGACTTCTCTAGAAGGTTTCTGGCTTACCTCAGTAGAACATAGAGAAAAGTAGAGGGCTGTATCACGGACTTCACTCCCTGTGTCACGGGTTGTGAGAGAGGCCCTTGCTGCTGGATGCTCACTTTGACACCCCCTTTTGCCAACTGCCACGATGGGTATAACCACAGGAAAGGACAGGTGAGGTGAGAGGATAGGTTATTTTTCTTCTACTGGTGCATGTGCAAATGTAGGAGAAATTCTGAAAAGTCTGAACTGCTTTCCTGCCTGCCTAGCTTCTGTCGTAGACAGCTATACAGATTGTGAAGAAAAAATCACACTAGCTCTTAATTATTAAGGATCAAGTGCTTCCCTCCCTATAAAGAATGGGTTTGTTTGCTGTTATGCAGATGTGCCCTGTCTGGGTGACCTTCTTTTCGGTCTGGCTTCCTTTGAAATTTATCTTTAAATAAGATTTTGATATAATGTAAGGCTCCCCTTATCAAACATCTTGACCTCAAAGACTAAGAAAGATCAAAACCTGCAGTCACCAGAGCCAAAATCATGGCATCAGGCTTGACTAATATGTTTGATTAATGCATCACTCAGTCATTAACAGATAGATTGCCTATTAGTAGCACATAAATAAATTAGTGTTTGATGTTGGTGGCTGTCTCAGAATACTCCCATCATGACTGTACCTAGTTACCTAACAATAACAGCTGCAACACTGCCTTAGCATCATATCTGGCAGTTAAAATGTAATTGTTTAGCAAAAAAAACCCAAAAAACCAAACATAATCAAAAGTCTTAGAACTTCCCTGAATTTATTAAGATAGTCCTTTGTTTTATGTTTTTCCCCCTTGTGGTTTGACTTTGGCTGGTTACAGAGAGATACTAATAGGAGGCATTCCCTCGGTGTCATCAGAATAGTCACAAGAACATTGACATAACTAATACGTTGCTAAAAATCTATCAGCAAGTGTAACCTTTCATTATGTTACAGCTGAATAAAATATTAGCATACTTTGTATGTGTATCTATCTAGGTATATGATGCTCATTTATGACATTTATCTTCCCTTCTAAGAAAAGATAAGAACTCTCTTGTGAAAGCAAATGGGGTCATCTACCAGATATTGCTTATATCTTAAATTATTTCTTCACCATTAACCTTTTGTAAGCTTTATAAGTAGGATTTGCACACTAGTCTGCAAAGAAACAATTGCTTTCATTAAAATTGCTTATAAATAGTAGGCAAGATGAATGTGTATCTATTAGTCCGGGAAGGGGTTCTAATCTTCCAAAAGAGCTATACTCATAGGTGTAACACCTTATAATTTGATACTTGTAAGGTTTGGTATAAAACTTCAATATTTGTCAAATGCCACCAAAAGTAAAGACATCAAGATGATCTGAATAACAAACTCTGTTAGTGCTAGTATGATATTTTCCCACTCAGCTATTCAGTAAGAGTACCTCAGAGCAAGTGTATGCAAAACTGATTTGTGAATATATCATTTGAAAGCTGCTAGAATTGGTGGTGGAAGATTTTACACAGGGAGCCCTTCTTACATATTTCAGTCATGATAGCAATATGTCTGAATCTACTTGTTCCCAGAGTGAGAAGTAAGACATCCACTTATGGGGAATTTAAAAGGGGCTCTTGTCAACAGATTTCATCTACTGATTACTGTGGTCTTTTACTGAAGCTAAAACAGCCACTACCAGTATTCCTGATGCAGAGTTAATTTGGTAAGTAGTATGTCAGTGTTAATACTCGAATAGGCTAGTCTTGCTGCAGAGTCATACCTAAGCAACTTTACACCTGCATCTGCTAAATATTAGTTTTTCATTTTCCTCTGATTATTTTCACTGCCTTCATGTACTCAGTAGAGGAGAGCATTCAAAAAAAAAAAAAAAAAAAAAAAGAAAAGGCAAAATGACCATTGAAGTTACATGTTCCAGTGTAAAAGTAATACTCAAATGGTAAATATGAAACATCAACCTTGGCAAGTCTTTTACAACTGTATTTCTTATACATTGTTTTGGACAAAGAATTTTGCCATTCAAATATTTTGGCACAGGTAGTAATGGAATTATGACTTGATTGAGATGTATGGCAGCAAGGAAAAGAATAAATAATGTCTTGAATGACTAGTGCTTGAATAAATCTTACATACATATTTGCTAATTGTAGCAGTTATAGTTGTATCCCCTCTCAGTTTATTTGCTTTGTACACATACACATAGCACATCTGCCTAGAAAAAAATTAATTGATATTTGGATAGGAAGTCTTTGTGGAAATTCTTCAGTAGGTAGGTTACTGTCTCAATATTGGGGCAAATGTGCTCAGTGCAGGCAAGATTTTTCTGTTCCGCAGAAGGGCACTGCACACAAGTAAGGAAACTGAGGCAAACATCCCATCTTTCTTTGCTGTGCTGTGGCTGCCATAGGCACAAGGGCTGCTCCCTACTGCAGGCTGGAGAATCCCAGGTAGGAAGGGAAGGGACAGAGGATCTGCTGCATTGGTCAAGGTTGCTCTCTAGAGCCACTGAAATTATTTTTAATAAAAAGCTTTACTATTGAAAATGGCCTTTTTCTCTACAAACTCATTTATGTTTGTGTGAAAAACTGTGCCATGACTTCTTGATTACTAGAACCCTTATTTGCCAAAAATAAGTCATAAGATAAGAAAAAAAGTCTCCTTATCTTTCCCCTCTTCACAAGCATTAAACAGCCTAGGAAAAACATCCAAGCCAAATAGCCATTTTCCGGTTGGGTTTTTTTCCATGTAAAAGTATTCCCAGTTAAAAGAGCTTTTAAATTCTTCAAGCAAATGTAATTCTCATTTTGCCTCTAACCCACTGGGATGACACTGTGTGACAGAGATCATGTAAAGAGTTTGTGGGTTGTGAGAGAAGGGAAGAGCTAACTATAATTGCTAATGGCAGCCAGGGTAGCTGTGCCCATTCTGCATGGCTACATATACCTGTAGCATGTCTGCACTATTTCCACTGACAAAATATTGTACCCGGGGGGAAGAAAAATGCCCCCAGGAGTTTTGGCCAAAGTAAGGCTCTTCTAGACACTGCGTTACTGAGAGCCTGTGCATTAAAGCTGCAGTTTTCCCCTAAAAGTAGTTTAACATCAAGGAGCTTAATTTGTAATCTAAAGAGAAAACCCAAGGTCTTGATCCCATGCTCATTAAAGCCAGCAGGAGTTTTGCCAACGTTTTGAGTAGGAACAGGTTCACGTTGCAAGTGAGTCTACCTTCCCAATGACAACTTCGTTTCAAACATCTGTCTCCTTTTTTATTCAGCTAGGAGGTTTCTGTGAAGACTGCTTTTGAATGCTGTCTTTCTTGTAAAACCTTAAAGAACTCACCCAGCTAGGTCAAACTACAGTGAAGAGCTTTTTGAATTATCAAACTTGTGGAAAAAAAAGAAAAACTAGCTAATTTTAAAATGGCTTAATACCCTGAAATGTGCTAAATTAAAGTATGTGAATGATTTCTTGATATACAGGTATATTATGAAAGTCACTTTAATGCAATGCTATCTTTTCTTCTTCTGTAACATACTGATCATAATTCAATTCCTTTAAAAGAATTTATTGTTCCATATGACTGCTGTATTAGATAGCTTTACACTTCTATTATTCCAGCTGGAACATCCAACTTGGTGCGAGATGCGAGTTTTGAGCCAAGACTGTGTCTTTTCTTATTTAGACATCAGCAGTACTGTGCTGTGCTGCTCCCATTGCTCTAAGGTTAAAGCCTGTTTTGTGAAGGTGGCTTTTCCATGCTCTTTTGTAATCGTTCTTTTCTTGGTTGTTATGGAGATAAAGCTTATGCAGTCCCTTTTCTGCTTACTTTATCATGCTCCAGGTCCAATAGCACAGTAAACAACCTATTAGGCAACCTATTTATCTGTGTCAGTGCTGCAAGTTCAGACCTCTATTATTTAAGGTTTGAATCTTTTTTCAGGTACATTTGTCTGGAATTGATTCAATTTTTTTTTTTTTTCAAATTGCGCTAGCTTTTGTGGGATTTTTAAAAAGATCAGGAAAACTGTTTTGATAAATATGTCTTTTCCCCAAAATAAGTGTCAGTTGTCAGCTGAACTTGTGTTTCAGCTATTAAGTACAACATTACCCAATCTAATATTTTGCACATAAAATAGTTGATAACACATAAGGTATTACAGATTATTTTCTCATGCACCGCAGTGAATTCAAGTGTTCCAAATCTGCTTCTTTTCTACTAGCTCGTTATAGTTAATATGTATTTGAAAGCCTGTCTATCATTTAAGAAAAAATAATCATAGAATCATAGAATGGTTTGAGTTGGAAGGGACCTTAAAGATCATCCAGTTCCAACCCCTGCGCCATGGGCAGGGACACCTTCCACTAGGCCAGGTTGCTCAAAGCCCCATCCAACCTGGCCTTGAACACTTCCAGGGAGGGGGCATCCACAGCTTCTCTGGCAACCTGTTCCAGTGCCTCACCACCCTCATAGTGAAGAATTTCTTCCTTATATCTAATCTAAATCTACTCTCTTTCAGTTTAAAGCCATTACCCCTTGTCCTATCACTACGTGCCCTTGTAAAACATCCCTCTCCAGCTTTGTTACCTTCATTCTCTGCATTTCCCATTGAGAAATTAGATGTGGTTTTCTGACCAACTAATTGCTCAGATTTGCTATATTCCATTGAAGAATCAATTCTGAGTAGGTCAAGGTCCTTATTTTTAAAGATTTTTTTTTTTTATTTAGATGACATTAGGCCTGAAAAGTACCTCTCAAAGTGTCATGAATTATCTACAGGGATTCTGCATCCATCTATGCTTCCTACCTTGCAGAGAAATGTCCTGAGTCAGAAATTACTTGGTTCTTGAACATTGCCTCGTGGGAGGTGCAGCTGAGTGGTGGTCTTTCCTGCAAGCTACGCTTTCTCGCTGGGCTTCACCTCCCAGCGCAGACTGCAGCCACCCCGTCGTGCCTCTCCTCACCAAGAAGCTCTTCTGTCCTGGGAGAGGCAGCCAGACACCGTGCCCAGCCTACGTTGGAAAGTCAGTATTAAACCAGTTTGGGGGCGTGTTTGTGATGAAATCCTAGCTCTCTGCGGAGGAGAAATCAGTTCTCAAACACTCCTCTGCAGGCAGGTTTCTGTTGAAAACCTGAGGTTTGTAAATTCCCTATATCCTCAGTTGCACAGGTAAAACTTCTGCTGCACTGAAATGTCTGAACATTTAACTGCATTCGTAAATTGCTGGAGAGTCTTTGTTGAGGGAAAGAAAAGGCATTTCTGGCAGCTATAAAATAAGATACATAGGATATCTTCACAGCTGTATTCTGCTCTTCAGGGACCACATAAAGCATAAAACATCAACCTTCCTCACTTCCTGAAATTCATTAAATACAGAAAGAAATGATCCTGGGAAATGCTTTGGGAAAGAACTCTGCTTATGGAAACACAGCATTAGATCATCTTCTTATAACTCTTGGGGGAAAAAAAAAAAAGCAAAACACAACCTTTTTAGCTGTCTCTTTTGCTCCATTCCTGTAACTTCCATCATGGATTATTCTATTGTGAGACTTAATCCTGTAGATAAAATGACTCCTCTTACTGCTGTGCTGACTCGGGTATATTGCATTATGCAGTAATTTTCTTTTAATCCTTATCAAATAAAAGACATGCTAGGACAGTTTTGTTAAACCAGCTATCTATTATAGCTTTATTTTTCTTCCAGTCAGTATCAGTAATGATGATTTTAGAAAACTTTTCCGTGACACCTCAACAATGAACATGCAATATGTTGTCTACTGCTTATAACATAACTTCATTTTTTTTCTCTAGAGGAATATAATATAATTTGTATATACTAGTCAGACTGTGAGGACAACTATCTTTATTTTTAGCATCAATTTTTCAGTCTCCATAATGTCAAGGGAGGGAGTTCAGTCTTGTGGGATTCAGTGGAGTTGTGTCTGAGTAAATCAAGGCTGAGTCTAGTGTAATAATGTTTAGTATTATATTAGTCTTGTAGTTTTGGGGTGGGGGGGTGAGTTTAGTATTATATTACAATCTTATGGGTGCTCACAGAGGATGTAGTGCAGCCAGTCCTGCTTTGTCACCGCCACATCATGAGATTGTATAATGGAGGAAAAGGCAGGGAGAGATGTACAGTCCCATCTACCTTCTTACAAATTTATGTCTCTGTACAACATACTTATGCACATATGTGTATGTATATATGTACTTATATATGTACTCTTTTTTACCACTGAGACAAGAAAACACAGGCTTTTTTTTTTTTTCAGATTTGAGCCACAGTTAAGTTCTCAATTCCTTGTTCAGTATTTTGTGGTGGGTTGACCTTGGCAGGGTCACCTTGCCACTTAAACCCAATACAGATTTAAAATAAAATGCCATTTCTTTAACATTTTTAAAGTGGACATAGTACTCATACAATTGCCAGTCTTGGATTTCTACATATTAGTGCCTACTTATGCTCCTCTTATGCTATCCCAAAAGCACACTTCAGCCTTAACTGAGTGGAACTGTCTCTGAGAGAGGTGGCAGCTGGTCTTTCTGGTTGTGTTCAACCCTTGATCCCTCTGCAGAGAGTAGCACCAGCAGACCTGATGCTGGAGTTGTAAGCACCAGTCTTAGTGATAATGAGCAAACTCGGTAGGTTATGTCTGTGCTTTCCCGTGAGCAGGGTCTATGCCTCCACTTTGTCCTCTAGGGAGTCAGCAACTCTTAATAAATATCAGCCAGTAATAAGACATTATCAGTCAGGGCTCATCACTGACTGGCATTGAACCAGAGGAATAAATGCAAGTTGAAGCTGATTGATAATGACTAATCTCAGCACCATCTGTCAGTGGTACATCTGTCCAAACCCTGTGGTTCTGCATCTTGTCTAGCACCACTTCGGGTGGGGCTGAGCTGCCAACTTTGCTGCATCTTGGCTTAAGAAAAGAACCCTTTAGGAATGAGCTGCTGTACTGCTAAAAGGTTCCTGCTGTTGAGATGCTAGTGCATACCATATGCAACCGTTTCAGCAAATTCCAACTTTGTTCTCTATCAACAGTTTTGTAGAAATATTTCACTGAAATGAATTGCCGTACAATACATCAGCCTTGTCATATCTCCTAGACTCCCTGACTGCACAGATTAATCTTGGAGGGAGAAACATATTTCCCATACATTTACTCTTTGTGGAATCTTATGGAGAGAGAATGCATGGTGGTAAGGTTTACGGTTTAGTCATCTCACTTGGAGGGGTGCATATTTCTCAGGGGTGATGAAGCAATGAATAAATTAGGTTGTATCAAGTGAATACTAATAAACATTATCCTACCACCACCTATGCAGCATAAGCTGTGTCTTACAGAAAGTGTTTAAGAAATACTTCAGAATTCTACAAAATGTTCTACTTTAATTCTTCAAGTTACAAACCCAGGTTACCTTAACACAGCCTAGGAAAGAGAAAAATAACTATGCTTAAAATGCTTCTGACAGCTTTCTCATACATTAGAGTGTCACAAGCTTAAATCTGAATTGCAAAATCTACCAGAAGAAACAAATGTTGTATTGCCATCCCTTGTCAGAGCTGATTTTTAAATCCTACTGATAGACTCATCTATCCAGGCTTTTATTCTGTGGAGGAAGAGCACCTTTTAGCCCTCTTGTTCACAGATCTCAGCCATCTTCTTTTCCTACCCTTTTCCATAGGCTAGCAGTGTGGCCTGTCTCTCCTCCGGTAGATCAGCTTATGGGGCACTGGCGATCTGCAGGTGGGAAGTTTGCCAGGCTGTGGAGCTCCTCTGAGGACCCCACCAGGGAAAAATGCCTGGCTACAGGGCCATACCCCAGTCTTGCTCCTGCTTGGCGTCAGCTGTGCAGTGGTCACTGCAACCCACTGACCAGCTGCATGTGGTGTAGAGAGTCAAAAAGCGGGAGAAAGATGCAAAGACATCTTCCTCGCTGAGGGAGAAGCATGGAGGAGTCAGCTGCCTGAGTCTGAAGTTTGGTGTGAACTTGGTAGTCTTCAAGTTTGGGAGAAAAAACTACATGTGCACCAGATTAATGGAAACAAAAGGAAACATATTTGCATTTCTAGTTGTCTAGAGCAGACATTTTCTACCTCCAGTTGCAACAAATGTCATTAACATAAAGCTACGTTTAGCTTTAAATGTGAGATTTAACTTAGCCAGTTTGGGCTGCACAAAATGAAATGTTTAATAGAACCCAACTCTCAAAGTGTTGGTTGGCGCTTTTGAATAAATTTCAGTGTTTCAAGGTAGTCACTTAAAAACCAAGCCACCTGAGTACATTTGTCTTTCTCTGAAAATAAGTCTAGATTAATGAGGGAGAAAGAGTGCCTTTTTTCATAGCTTGGTTCTGGTAAGTGCAAGTATTCCAAGAGAGCACAGGCACAGGAGACCTATATGCACATTTATAGGGATTGTGAGATCTTCCGTAATTTAATGAAGTTATCAGCGAGACTGCTGCAGAAAAGGTTATTTTTATGGAAAGAATATTTTCGCTGTTTCAGCACTCTGTCACTGATCCATGAACGTCTTTTTTAACAGGAAAATGTAGTGTTATAATTGATCCTCATGCTGATAGTTTAGGGCTGAAACATGAAAATAATAAGACATAATGAGGCAGTCCTGAGTGAAAATATTCAGATAAACAAATGTGATGTTAAACAGCTCTCCATTAATTCTAGATTTTCCCAGAACCAGCATGCAAACACTTATTTTCTTCTGAGCCATAAAGATCTTCATAGCAACCAAAAGTCAAAAGAACTTTTTCATTTCATTGTAACTTTTTTTCTCCTAAAGGCTTTTTGTAACAGCTCACTTTCTTTCCAAGAAAAAAATATACCACCCTGGTTTTAGTTCAGTTTAAATGGAAAAACAGCTCATTGCCATCCTTTCTGACAAAGTTTAGTTGTCTCCATGCAAACTAGTTGTTTCGACTGTAGTTGAAGTAAATTAAGGTCTAAGTGTAATTTGTGGTATTTGAGTATCTGGTACATCCATATGAGGTTAACAAATACAGCACAGAGCCAATGGAAGTTCTGTGTATTGGGTTTGCTTGGCAACGTTTTGGTACCGGGGGGCTACAGGGGTGGTTTCTGTGAGAAGCTGCTAGAAGCTTCCCCTATGTCCAATAGAGCCAATGACAGCTGGCTCCAAGGTGGACCTGCTGCTGGCCAAGGCCAAGCCCATCAATGATGGTGGTAGCACCTCTGTGATAACATATTTAAGAAAGGGAAAAAACTGCTGCGTAACAGCAGCCAGGAAAGAGGAGTGAGAATACATGAGAGGAACAGCTCTGCAGACACCAAGGTCAGTGAAGAAGGAGGGGGAGGAGGTGCTCCAGGCACCAGAGCAGAGATTCCCCGACAGCCCATGGTGAAGACCATGGTGAGGGAGGCTGTCCCCCTGCAGCTCATGAAGGTTAACAGTGGAGCAAATATCCACCTGCAGCCCATGGAGGTTAACAGTGGAGCAGATATCCACCTGCAGCCCATGGAGGTTAACAGTGGAGCAGATATCCACCTGCAGCCCATGGAGGTTAATGGTGGAGCAGATATCCACCTGCAGCTCATGGAGGTTAATGGTGGAGCAGATATCCACCTGCAGCCCATGGAGGACCCCACACCAGAGTAGGGGGATGAACCTAAAGGAGGCTGTGACCCTGTGGGAAGCCTGAGCTGGAGCAGGCTCCTGGCAGGACCTATGGACCCATGGAGAGAGGAGCCCATGCTGGAGCAGGTTTGCTGGCAGGACTTGTGACCCTATGGGGGGCCCACGCTGGAGCAGTCTGTTCCTGAAGGACTGCACCCCATGGAAGGGACCCACGCTGGAGCAGTTTGTGAAGAACTGCAGCCTATGGGAAGGACCCCTGTTGGAGAAGTTCATGGAGGGCTGTCTCCTATGGGAGGGACCCCATGCTGGAGCAGGGGAAGAGCGTGAGGAGTCCTTCCCCTGAGGAGGAAGGAGCGGCAGAGACAACGTGTGATGAACTGACCGCAATCCCCATTCTCCGTTCCCTCTGCGCCGCTGCGGGGGAGGAGGTAGAGAATTTGGGAGTAAAGTTAAGCTCGGGAAGAAGGGAGGGGTGGAAGGAAGGTGGTTTAAGATTTGGTTTTATTTCTCATTATCCTACTTTGATTTGATTGGCAATAAATTAAGTTCATTTCCCCAAGTTGAGTCTGTTTTGCCTGTGACAGTAACTGGTGAGTGATCTTTCCCTGTCCTTATCTCAACCCGTGAGCCCTTCATTAATTTTCTCTCTCCTGTCCAGCTGAGGAGGGGAGTGATAGAGTGGCTTTGGTGGGCACCTGGCATCCAGCCAGGGTCAACTCACCACAGTCTGTCTCTAGAGTGGTGGGCAGAGGCCAGGGAGACCATTTGTGGCACAAACCACATTAGTGTGGACAACTGAATTGAGGCCATGGTGTCAACTCTGGAGAAACTTTCTAGTCTCCAATGAAAGAGCTCCTCTCCTTCCACCCATGCCATTGCCTCAACATAGGTGTCTAGTTTCATTTAAGATGTCCTAGGATATCCTACCTGCCCCCAACCAATACTGCAAAAAGACACAGGTCTGCTCTAGGTCCTTGGATCTCATTTGCCCACCTCATATGGATATGCACCTCATATGGCACTAGATACCTGTGGTCAGGCAAATTAATAGGGCTCTTGATCTCCTTTGCCTATAATGGGAACTTACATATTTGGCCGTCTACCACACATACAGATACCCATATAGAGATATCTATATTTGTGTGTCTTAATGGACACACAATGGTGCTTATGGACATGGCATAGTGGTGGTCTTGGTAGTGTTAGGTTTACGGTTGGACTCGATGATCTTAAAGGTCTTTTCCAACCTGTGTGATTCTGTGATTAATCACCAACTGAATCCCATTCCTTGGGCTTGATTCATTTGTCTACACATGGCTGTCTAGTGCCACTTCAGACAGACCACACTCTTCCACCTGGCCCCCAGAAGCTGTTCCAAAAGGACTTCAGTGTCTTTTAAGTCTTCTGTCTTGTCCACCACTTTTGTGTGCTTCTTGGATACCCAAAGGTATCTCAGATGTCAGTGGATGCCTATGTGTGGGCAATTGAATTGAGCCCTGTGCTGCATGCATGAGGCAGGAGGTGTTTCAGTCATTTCGTAACCCTCTTTTCAAAATCAGAGAGACTGTATCTATACATGTACTCAATCAATTACCAGAGATTCCTGAGTGATTTTGCAACAAGCAGTCCAGAAGGTCTCCTTTTCTTGCAGTAAGACACATCATTCTTTATCTGGGGAATCTACAGCCAAATGTCCAAGTAACAGTAATGAAGAGAGAAGACAACATTGGACATAAAGGGCAGCTGAGAATCCAACTAGACGAGTCTAAACACATTTTACATTAGAGGGGCAGTAGCAGTCTTCACCCCATCTGATGCTATGTATTTAGGGTAGTGCGCAGACCTTCAGACTTTTATCACACTATATCTAGCAACTTCACATTCTTCTTCTCATTAATACACACAGGGCCCACCTGCACCGGTGGAACATTGCTGCTCCAGCTAATGGAAAGGAAGTAATTCTTGCTTCAGAAAGCATGATTGGATCAGGGAATTTAATCCAGAACCTGGATTACTGCCATGGATAGTACATGTGCCTTCTCTCTCCATTCCTTAGTACAGTGACTCAAATCTCCTGTATTTTAAGTTGATTGGAAAGAGCACAATGAAACTCTCTCTTCATGTCCTCCCCTTAAATTCCGTAAATGTCAAAAACATTAAATCATTTTTGGTAACACATGCAAATTCAGAGCATTATCCATATCAAAACATGGTTGGTTGACACATGTAAGATTGCACTTTCTATCATAAATGTAAACACTAACTTCCTTCTCCTGATTCTCAAATCTTGCAAGGCACTCTCCCTAGAATGAGATTTATGACTAGAGTTTTTTATTGCGGTATGCCTGGGTGTGTCATTTGGACTGAAGATTCAAACACCTTCTGGCCAAATATCTGCTTTCATGCAGCACTGAGCTCCAATTCTCCACAATCCACTATTGCTCTACTACTTGGTCATCCTCAGTTTGCCATTGGATATAACTAGCTTCTGCTTAACATCCAAAAAAACATTGGCAGGACATGCTGCAGAATACAATTTACAAACACAAGCACTGCTATACTTCATCTAAAAGCCCTTTCAGTTCTATAGTGGGGACTACACTGATCAAAAGGCCTCCTTATAAGCAAAATGGTTGCTACTGCTCTGCCTTTCTTATTACTTTCCCCTTCTTCCCCTTGCCCTTCACTCTTCCCCTTCTTCCTTTTCCCCTTTCCCTTTCTTCTCCTTTCCCTTCCCCTTTCCCTTTTCTGGCCTTGCCCTTTCCCTTTGCCTTCCCTTGCCTCAGACTAAAACGGAGGCCAGTCATGTGATTCACAAAAAAAAAAAAAACACCCAAAACCCAGGAGTTTTAGAGCAATGTGATTCCCTTAACTGTTCTTCAGTTAACCATCACAGTAGTCTATACCTTGGTGTTTAATTAAGTGGTTGGCTACATTAATACTTAATGCTTGTTCAAAGCTGTATGATAAATGCACACGTTTGAGTTGCTCCATAGTTAAACTTACACAGTATTACTGATGTGGATGGGAGTTGGAGGTTCAAGTCCCTTAGAGCTTTTTGACAGCTTAGCTATGTAAACTACTGAGAGGTTAAAAAATAAAAGAAGCTATGAAAATACCAGAGACTGTTTTTTTAACCTTTGTGCAAATAGGCTGAAGTAACACTGTGCAGGTTGGTTTTTATTATATTTGGCAGTGTGGAAAAAAGGAAATAGATGAACAAAAAATTAAAAGAAACTGCCTTCTTCAGTTAATTTTTATCACCATGTAGCTTGTCCTGCATGGGTCGTGCTGGCAAATGCTTTCAGTAAGGGCTCAGATGAAGTCCTTAAGTCACTCTAGCACCAATGAAATCAGTTCACTTGAAGACAGCTATGCTTAGGTCCTGCTCAGCCGTATTGAAGCTTCACCTGGTGAACAAGGGATAGAGGAAGATTCGTTATGAGCTGTAATTAAAATTTTGTGATTCAGCTTGTTTCAGCTGCCAAAATTAATAATGAACAGAAAGAGATCCTCCTGCTTTGTCTGTGATTGCAAAGATGCCCACTACTTTTCTGGGCTTTGACTTACATTACAGTTAAACTGTGATTTTTCCCTGAGCTTTCTGAGCTAGAGCAGCATATATATAAATATATATACTGCATTTATACTCAATTTTGGAAGTCCTAATGAGTCCCTGGGGAGTCCCGGCTACTGACCATGACCCTGCTATGTTAAGTGCTCAGATTCAAATGGATGGCTCAACTGCAAAAGTACACATTTCTTTCAATGTAAGAGCAGAGATGACGAGTAGATGAAGGGGAACAGATCAACAGGTGTAGCCTACATGCTTTGGTACTTCAAGCATTTGAATTTGTGCCACAGGACAGAAGAAAACCAGTTAAAAAGAAAGGTGGATCTTAGCTGGAATATTCTGGGTCCCCACCCGCATGTAGAGGTCTGGGCCATTCAACTATGAGACCCAGAAAAATCCTGAAAAGGAGCGTGGTAGTCACAAGTTATGCTTAATAGCTTTTTCTGGCACTATCTGAGGAAGATTGTGGTTGATTATTCCCTCAAACCATACATGTTCACCCTCCAAGAGCTTTTCTAGTCAGACTGCAGAAAACAAGATTGTAAGAAAAAAGAGACTTGAACAGTGCAGAAGCTAAATGAATTTGCTGTAAATTCTGTCCTCTACCTTTACACTTGCAATACATATAATGGCTTCATTTCTCTGCCATGAGTGAGTTTTGATCTACCACAGGGTGTTTTATGGACCAGACAGAGTGCACAATGAACTGGTGGTCACCTCCATAGATTACACATTGCATTTTGCTATTCACTGCTTTTAAGCTGGGATTCTGCCTCTCTTGAGAAGAGAATGCAGGCAGGTGCACCTGAGGTGATGGTATGCTTGTGTGGATATTAGCATTTTATTTACCTGGGTTTACAGGAAGACGATAATATCTCGTCGCCCTACAAACCCATGCATAGGCAACTGAAATAGGTTCTCAAGTGAAGCCCTATAGATACAAGGAAGAAATCTTGTATTTGATGAATCCAACAGCTGTCCTATTTCTGTGTTAACTGTTAGCTGAAGGGTCATCAGTGATTAACCTATAAGCCAGAATGTGGAGAAATAAGAGAGTTTGTCAACACGACTCCAGAGGACATTGAAAGGCCTGAGATGCTGCCTTTCTTTCTCAACTCTGGAGCCCAGGTGACAGAGTATCAGGGATATTCCAGAGAGACCAAGAAACCACCTCTTAAAGAAACTTGTGGAGGAGCATGTTTGCATGGGCATTAAATTATTTTAGTGTTAATGCAATATAAAAGCTATGTAAATGAATATTGCAGCTGAAAACCTATTAATAGAGGTAGGAGAAGAAAAGAACCCTATCTGTGTAGGAAGAACCGCAGTATCTCTATTAGCTAATTCCATCTTATTTTTAGTTGTGCAAAGCATTCCAGATAATATTTAATATTTTATATTATATATAATATTTTCTCTGTGTATTTGATGTTTTGTTTCCTAAGACCCCTTCCTCTGAACACTGGCTGGCAACTATTAGCATCTGCTTATCAGTATTTTAGTTAAGTTTCTCTGAAGCCCAATGCCGTGTAATGCTTTTTGAGCAAATAGAGAGCTCTGGCTCACGTGCCAGGAGAGAGTTAAGCTGAGGGGCAGGGAAAGGAGAGCTGCAGAGGAGGTTGCTCAGCAGTCCCTTTCCACATCACATGGGTGAAGGGAAACAGTCAGACCAGACTGGGCAGCACAATCAGGGGCTGACGCAGGATGCCAACTGTCTGACTGCTATCAGGCTCCTGTGACAGGAGAGGAGGGGTGTTACCCTTTCGCTGTGTTAGCACTGTCAGAAAGCATCCGTCATAGTGAGATGAGTGTCACTCAAAATGTATTGCACACTCCCCACCTTTAATATTCTGCAGGTGCAGTCTTCAATTAGGCGTGAGATTGATTTGCCAGACAGCAGCAGCAAAGGGCAGAGAGGACCCCAGGTTTTTTTCTGGCTTCAGACCAAATTGTTTTTATCCCTGCAAGGAACTAACATTAAAAACTAACCCCAAATGCTCTTGAATTTAGGGATGTGGGTGTTGAATTTTGAATTGAAATTCCAGCTTTCTTCACTTTAGGGCATTCAGATTCAGCACATTAGAGCAAAAGAGGCTTGAACTGTCAGTTCTCATCCTTCGAATATTGCACCAAGCTGGTAGGGCACATCTGCAACACTCGCTGAGATATGTACTTTTCCTTCTCGTTTCAACTGACAAAGTCCAGAAAACTGCAACACATTTAGGAAAAAGACCTCGTATTTGACCAAATCAAATGTGTTAAGAAATATTACGTCTGATGATTGTGGTTTTGAATTTCCAGATCACGCAGGGACAACGAAAGAATGGGAGTCCCAGGAGGAGCTCTGGTCTGAACCCTCCCTTCACCTGCATGACAGTACATGCTGCTGTGGCAGCTCCTGCCACTCTTATATGAACGTAACATGCACTCCTTTCTGTATATACAGCAAGATCATTCCCTGGGGCCAGAACCAGTGAACACTCCTTCCTGCACCTATCATGAAGCAAGTGTTGCTGCAAGCACTAACTTGTAGCAGGGCTAAGATGTGTGTTTCTTACCTGCATTGGTGTTGGCTACTGCAGTCAGTTCCTTCACTGTAGATAGAAGATGTACCTGAATGAGGTCAAAAGTGCTTGCTCCTCTATGGTTTCTGAGGCCTGTGTCAGTCAGAATAGAAGAAATCAAAATCTAGTGAAAATGATGTGGCATCTAAGGTAAGTGAACATAGTTTGCATGGATCTCTGGTAATGTGAAAGGATGCCATGATATATTCTGAGTAAAACTGAAATGTCAAAATGAATGCAGGAGGACCAAATTATAATGATGACAACACAGTGAACACCAAATTATGAAAGGTTTCCTCTCATGGCTATCCAGTAAGACTTTGCTGCTGCAGCAATTTGACTACTGAATGAGAAGATAATTTCAACAGGGGCTCAGGATAATTGCAGCACATTAAAACGAAAGTGGCTTATTCTGAAAGTATGTAAAGAATATGTAAGTGATAGTGGAACTTCAATAAAGCTATCAGGATACCTTTCACCTCTGGTCAGCCTATATTCTAAGCAAGACACCCAATAAAGTTACAGTCAGGTTGTAATGCAAGCACTGAAAAGTTACAAAATGCCTGAATTAAGCTTTCTGTGTATCTATCTGCCTTTCTGTCTGTACAGCCCTGGGCTGTGCCCTCGTTGTGTATGCGTTGTGGCAGTTTGACTGAAGATCACATACTGTTTATTCTGAAAGACTGTCTCATTCAGTGCCCTGGGTGGACAGCACTCAGTGATTGAGTGGCTCCTCAATATTTTTGTTTTACCCTCATATTTCAGTGGCCCGTGGCCCATGGACACATTTATGCTACTCAAACCGTTCCATCTTGACAGAATCACAAGTGTCCTCGGGGGATTTTTCTGTGGTGTTACTCATTGTAAGTTTTATTCGTGCAGTAGTTTTGTGGTATGAGGGGTGATATTATTTGTGGAGTGATATTATATGTGGAGAAAGGCAGACAGATTAAGATTAAAATTAGCCTTTAATTTGGGCATCTAGTTTGAGGCACCAAAGACCATATATTTTGTAGAGTATTTAGTGCAATGACTAATCTAGCTTTAGGTAGGAATTTTCTGGCAGGAATAGGTATAGGATTATTGTTAGACTGTCTTAATCACAAACCCACACCTTCTCTTACAGAAATCCCATCTTCCTCAACACAAGCCTTTCAGCCTCTATTACAGATTCATTGAGGGACCTTACATCAGAAACCTGAGTCATCCTAGAAAATGGTCCACCTCATGCAACTTTTATTCTGAGTGCTTGATTCCACTGTTTGAGCTAATGGAGAAACTGGGGGATGATGGTAGGTTGACATCTTTCATGTGGTCCAGACAGTGTTAGAAGTAAAATAAGAACATTACACAAAACTCAACACTGACAAGTCCAACCTTTGGATGTTCACCCTAAATCTAGCTACTTTGCAGTATCATTCACTGAAGGCAGAGCAGCGTGGGCTGCAGCAGCGTAAGCAAAGTGGTGCACAGGTCACGGTTGCAACAGAGCTACCCTGGTCTCCCTGATGGAACAGCTGGAGGGAATCAGATGGCACCAGGTGTCCAGCATAAAGCCTTGACATGATCAGGAGGAAAACTAATGAACAGTTATTGTCACTCACCCATACTCCTACATCTTCCTACATCCTCTTGGCATTTCTTAGAATAACTGTAGATGCCTCATGGCAGCTGTCACATTAGCCCTTCACCAGACAAGGAGATGGGAAACTAACTGTTATGGCTTTAACTGGTTGCAGGGTTACATTTCTCCTAGCAACTTTTAACCTCAAAGCAGAGAGCTGTCTTAGATCTTGTCAAGATATGTTCCCCTTAATATAAAGATAATTAAAGTTTATATCAAGTCAACAGTTTTATTTAATCTGTTTCTTTCCGTGCATTTACCCCCTCCAAACACTGGGTTCCTCATCACATACCTAAAGCTTTGGACTCTTCCCACAGGCTTTTCAACACAGGTGCTCACTGCCCAAACCTGCTGTCCCCTGTTGACTTAGTGTCTCTGCTTCCTTACCATGCGCTAACCCATAGCAGGGCTCTTTCACACTCAGAGTCTGGTTCCTTGCCCCAGTCTTTCCACCTCAGTTCTGTCTCCTTATGCGATATCTCAGAGTCACCCTCCTGCCAGTCCTCTTCCTGTCTCCATCCCAGACCCTTGTTTAATCTCAGTCATGCTCTGCCAGCAGCCATATAGCTGCCAGCGTCCCCTCTCCCAGGCCTCTTCTTTGCAGTGCCTTTTGCTAAAATCCCTATTGCTCATCCTACTTGATTTTCCTCTTCCTTATCCTCATCCATGCTCATTTTAATCCTCCATCTTGTCTCATATCCGTGTTGTTCCTGGCTGGGCAGGAGAGTCGGCCTCCCTGCTCCTGTGCCCAGTGCTGCACAGCTGGGGCCAGCAGTTGTCCTCTGGCCAAAGTCCAGCACAGTTAGGAGCAACTGCAAACAGGGGCTTATAATGCAAAGTGGCAGATGAGTTTAACTCAGCATCACTGCTCACTCTGCCGGTGATGGTGTCGTCTGTAGCAGTCAACAGAAAGCAGAAGACAGCTGATGTGTGTCACTTGCATTACCTGTCCTTACACAATGAAACCATTTACTAAAAGTTTATTTTTATCCACCCAGGAGGTGGCTAAATTACACAGTTCCTTCTGCTTATCTCTATATCTCTGACGTGCAGCTCATATAAAGCTAGTCATCTGGTAAAGACAGAAACAATGGACAAGCTCCTGAAAAAACATTCAAATAAGATATAAAATACCCTTGTCCCCACCAAGCAATCCATGATTCTCTGCCAACATAGCTAATAAAATTAAGGCTGTTAACAAGCAGATATATCAAAATTCAAGGAGCCAACTGCCTAGCTGGACCTGTCTGAATAAATACCAGTGTATTTATATGACAGCCTCATGAAATGTCTAATCTTCAAAGCATTCACACTGCAAGAGGGCCGGTCTGTTTCATGAACAGATATTGCAATGACATAGGATTTGTGAATGGAGATTTTTTTTGTTATTGATTTAAAATCAATCAAATGGCAAATCAAACTGGCAAATGGAATTAGCCATGTGAGCTAAGACACTGCCGAACGTTCAGCTAAATGGGAGCACCCTGTGTAAGTGAGAAAATGTGGAGCTTGCCTGCAAGCATTACATTCTTTCAACCTGTCCTTGCATCTTTTAAGGAATGGTCTGTACCTTTCAAAAACCAAGAAACTTGGGGAAGAAACCATGGAGGAGCAAATAATATAGAGAAAATTAACTAGCTGGTATGACAGTTTATAATCTAATAACTGTTATGATTTTGAGACATTTAAATTATGATTCTTGTACTATTAAGAAAGCTTGGAAAATTTTAAAGTACAAAGCTGCAAACATAACAGGTTTGGAGAACAAAAACATAACAGGTTTGGAGAATCAAGACAACGACCCATCTAGTGCTGTCTCCACATCTCAGCCCAGGCGTGATTCTTCAGAGGAATGTACTCAAATCACTATAATCGACAATTGCGGAGTCATCAGGGATTTTTTTTTTCCCAAATCTCCTCACAGTTAGTAGATGATTTATAGATGTTCTCCTTCTGTCACTACTTATCCTTCTTAATATCCTGATAAGCTCTCAGATGCAATGATAACCAGTGGGAATGTAAATATGATACATTAAAAATAATCAAGAATCAAGAACTTAAAATTTCCTTTTATCAGTTATAACAAGTTGATTTTGATTTTCACTGTATAGTTTAACTATACTTAGCTCTTTGTGGTTCATTCCATTCATAAAGCCAAAGAAAATAACTTCTAAATAAAACCGGGGGTGAAAACTTTAGGCTGGAAATGTTCATTATGATATGTTCCAATTTTTTACACAGTGAAAATCAGATAATCTGAACCAATAGTCCCTATGAAGGAGGTGTTTTGGAGTAAGACTGTCAATACAGAGAGAAATGAATTTGATTCAAAGACTAAAAGCTATTATGCCCTCCCCATAATCAGGTCTCCCAGCGGTTAATTACTGTCACTATTAAATATTGGCACATTGCTTCCATTCTGAATGCTTTTAGTTGAAATTTCCAGCCATTCGATATTGGCTTTGGCTTTTTTTCCAGGTTTAAGATTTCACAAACATTTTTATGAAGTGAATTTACTTCTGATTATTTAATGGAAAACAATTTTGGATAACTTCAATAATTCTTTCTTATTCTGACAGCTCTTCTAAAGTCGAATAATACAAAAGATCATTCTACTGAAGGCACAGCACACATTAGGCAAAATCCTTTAAAAAAGAAATCCAGGATTCTAGGACAGCCAATGATGCACTGGGATAGAAACCATCTGCCTGTAGCAATGCCACAGGATGTGTACACAAGAATCTGTTCCTCAGTGGACACCAGGGTGCAAAATACTGAGAATAAAAATAAATGCAAATGCAATTGACAACATCCAGGAGGACAAAACAGCCTGAAGAGCCTAAGCATGAGATCTGCCATGAATCTTCAGTACTACTGCAGAGCACTCCCCAGAGGGACAGATGGTAGGAAATTCTGCAGTCATATCTGGTTAACCTGAATTCATTTCTAAAATCAATATTACATATCCTTTTAAACTGGTTATGACCTTTTCAGTGGCTATTGTCTTTTAGAGACCATGCTCAGATAAACTGAGAAATCAGACCTGTACTACCTTTATCTGATTCTTTCCCGGGCAAAGAAACTGTGTAAAATGTCCATTTAATACCACTCCACAGACATCATAATTTATCGTTTTAATTACTGGAAGAAGTAAATGAGAGAGAGGAAGACTACATTTTTAGAATACATACTCTAAATCTTATTCTAAATTACTTTTATTTTAAAAGGTGTTTTCTTCATTAGAGATTTTAGTTTCAATTTTGCATGATTTAAGAGGGTAAAACACAAATGTTGTTAAAGGCAGAATATTTAATTGTGTGTCTACAATAGCTGGATGAATCACAGATACTTCCAACTCACGGAATTTAAGGAAGAATCCCTTTTGGCCAAGCTCCTGGCTGTCCTTTGGTCTCCATTTTTTTTGCAGGGGTTGTTGTGTCTTACTCACCTATAAACTACAGATCAGGAATTGCAATGGCACATACAATACCACTTTGCCCTTTTTAATAGGCAGTGAGATTTTTGCTCGATTCAGCAGGAGAATGGCTTTCCAGACAGTTATGCAAGTTAGGTGGGAGTCACAGATCTGCAGCATGGGAGCACAAGGACAGGAATGAAGCTGAGACTCTGCACCCTTCTCAATAAATCTTACATCAGGCTAAGTTTTTTGGGAATGAGGACTCACTTGTGCAGTCCAGCAAAGACAAGCTTTACCTCTTTATGATACCTGTACTTCTACAGTCTGAGGGTTTTCCTCTGCCTGGTGAGTCATAGTCATGTACGCAGAAAACTGAATCAACACTGTGACCTTACTCACTAGCATGGATGTAATGGTTTATCTCATGTTTACACTGCAGAGTATTAAAAAAAATGAAACCCAATTAAAATATGATTCACATACCAAAATTTGATTAAAATAACACTGATCCCAGGACCTGTGGTTCCCTCACAGAAGGGTGATCCAGTTCATTACATCACTTATTTTATTCAGTCCTAGATCTGCAGAAGGTCTCCAATGTCATAGCCCTGAGAGCTGCAATACCTTGGGATTTCCAACATGTACCTTCTGATGCTGTGGGAACTCCTTCAGGAGGGAGCAGCCAGGGTTTTGTCCTTACTCAAACACTATTTCTTTGTGTTGAGTGGGCTTAACATGATAGTATTCTGAAAGAGCCCTGGAAATAGAAACAAGAGCCTGATCCTCCCTCTCTGACTTCACCTGAAGTCCTGATCCTCATGTGAGTCACACCTCAGTAATGTGAGGGAAACGGCTTCAACAACAGGGACAAAATAGCTGTGCCTACGGTTACAATCCAGAGACCAAAGAAGTCTCCTGGGAAGGTGGAAATGGGCTCCCCTGGCTCCAAGCTCCATGGATGAGTGCCGTGGCTGAGCCCACTGCTGTGCCCTCCCCACCTGGACTGGCACCTCGGGAGTCACCGGCTCCCCTGTGTGCCTGGAGCCCCAGCTGGGCAGGGTGAAGGGAAGGGTGCTGGGTCTGCGGGCTCTGAGGGAGTTTGTGTCGCCATCTTGGTAAGAACTGAGGAAATTTCCTCATTAAAAGATCAGGTGTCTACAGATCTCAGGCATTGACAGAGTCAGGCAGCAGCCGAACAAAATTTTTGGGGATCTATATTTGGACTGGGGTCCGGAGTGGCAGCAGTTTGGTAGGATGTCAGTGTGACAAATGTGACAGGCTTACACGAATCTTCACCTTCTCTTCAGAAAGATAGTTAACAGGGCTTGGAATTACAGAGGGCGCAGATGCGAGATCCATTTCATGCCGTGACTTTGGTCGTCTGACTCTCACACTGCTCCGGGAGGAGAATCCAGGTGCTCTGTGCTTCACTGAATTTTATTCCTGATGCCACCCTTTCCTTGACACTGCCAGCAAAGTTCTTCCCCTTCCCTATTCCTCTCCCTGAGCCAACAGGCACTTTAAATATACAAGTACAGCTGAAACTTTCATTTAGATTCCTGACGACTGGCACCACAGTTATTATATTCCCAGACTGACAGTTCCTGCTGATTGGTGCCACTCAATTCAGAAAGCAATATCACTTTGATATATCAACCTGGCAACTGCCTGCAGGAAGCTATTCTAGTCCTTCTCTCTGAATTTCACTCTAAGAAATATACTCTTTTCAACAGGATTTTCAGGGAAAGAAAGGCAGAACATTTAAGAGAGGGGATGGGAAGCTCAGTATGCCCCCCATAGCCTTAAACAAGAGCACCTTTTTTCTTATTGAGGAGGTAGTAACTCTACAGGAGACAAAGACCCTAGGAAGAGCCTTTACTCCAGGATTTTACACACTTGAAAAATCCAGGTCTTAGTGGAGTAATAGAAAAAGGAAAGGGTTTTTAAAAATTTACGGCTGACCTATACGTCCTTTATGAAGAATTTGACATGTTGGTGTTTTAAAAATATGTTGTTTGATGTTTCAGTTCAAGCTTTGTTGTGGAGCTCAAGGATCAAATAGTCAAGATGTTATGGAGCAAAAACAGTTGGGAGAGTTGTGCTCAGCAGCACTTCAGCTGGGAGGATTAGGAGAGTTCCCTGGGATACTTACAGTACTCAGCTGCCACCAAGTTAGGGGACAGTCCATTTGCCTGGTGTGGGAATCTGCCTGTGCTAATATTTATAGGTGAAAAGTGAAGACACAAGCATAATTTTTAAGAGTTTATCTCAAAGGTGGAAACTAATGCAACTGGAATATAAGAAGCAGGTAAATTATTTTTATTTAAACTTTCTAGAAGGAAGGGAATCTGAAATCAAGGAGTTGTAGAACCAGAGTGCAATTAGATCAAAGTCAATACATATTCCCATATATATTCCCACTGATGACCTGGTATGAGGCTAATCATGTTCCCTTGCTTCTGGCTGCCAAAGTGCTTTCTATTTTTCTGAAAGACAGTATCAAACAACCTTAGTTATGACCAGCCTTTCCCAATCTTATTTCAAACAGTGGTCTCAGGACAGAAATTTTCCCACTGTCCCATGGCACAAGCAAAATCTGAACTTGAGTTCCCTATGCAAGCAGCTAGGGCTGGCCTGCTGGGGTACCCTGACGTGCACGGAAGACAGTCTCGGGGATCCGTCCTTTAGCTCTCCTGCAGTTCCTCTGCTGTGTTTTTTTAATGCTTAAGAAAGTCTCACTTCAGTTCCTGGGGAAGAATTGCCTGGTTACTACTTATTTCTCATAGTCTTTCCCATTCCTAAGTAACCACTTTCATAGAGGTAGGCTATTCTCACAATAGCAATGCAAGCCAGAGCCTGCGGTTCAACCTGAAAGCGCTGGGAGCGGACATGGGTGTAATGCTGTGAAGTGTTTTGCTAGAATTGCCAATAGCAAGAGCCCAAGGACTTTCCAGAAATGCAGGTGGCTGCTTATGATTTCTTCATCTTCTCCGAATGTGATTGCATTCCCTTTAGCTATTGTGTGTATCATCCTTCCATTTAGAGTTATTTTCTTAAGTGTATCTGGAGGGCAGTGGAAGGCTTTTAGTGAAGCTGTATTGCATGCTTCAGTGGTGCTGTATGAGAATATTCATTCAATGGTTTATTTAAGAAGGAAGCAGATGTTTTTGACATGTCAGAAATGTAAGAACACTTTATCTTGGTGAACTGCTTCTATCAGTTCCTACAGAGATTATTCACCTGTGCGTGTCTCCAAAGAGAGAGCATATACAAGCAGCAGAGAACTCCTCCTGAATTCTCCAACGTGCTGCTGCAGGTAGAGGTCACAGCATCTCTGTGCACTTTGTTATTAATACAATTGTAGGTGGAACAGGTGGCAACACCTATTATATTAAATCCTATTAATTGAATGCCTAGTTAAAAATACCCTTTTTTTTTGATTGCTGTATAGCTACTAGCTATGGTGATTTAAAGGCCAGTTATTCAGCACATTTTCCAAAAGATTTATACTGATTTCCTTGTAACAACAAAACCACAGTTTCTTTATCTTCTTACCTTTCCTCTTCCTGCTATCACCTCTTGGTCCCCTTGTTAGGGTGTAACATTTTACACTTTATCTGTCTGTTTGCATACAGCCAGTGAAGTACTTAGGTCTCCTTCTTCAGTACACCTATGAAGGAGATGCCATCATGTAAAAGAGACTTTTTAATGTTTCTTTCAAAGCTACTGTTACCTGCATGAAGCTACATTTCTGAATGACTTTACTGTCAAGAAGTTAGAATATGAGGTAACTGACAGCTCTCTGTATCTGCCCGCCCTCACATCCTCATTTACATGCATGAAAGTGAGTGAGAAAAAGAAATAAAAAATGCTATATTGCCATGTGACTGTTAAGGCAGCTGCATATAATATTAAAAATCTAGACTTCTAGGGTTTGTGCTGGAGCTGGAAGAACATGCGAAATGTTTCTGTCCAATTGGCAGATACGTTGATTAATGGGCTACTATCTAAGTGGAGCACTAAAGAATCAGTGGGTTGTGGTCAGGCCACTGGTGACACAGTGCAGTCATCACGTTTGCTAGGCTGTGCACGTCTCACGTCTGAGAGGAGCAGTACTGGTTGCCTTTCCTTTTACTCACCCTAACTGTACTATGAGACACCTTGGCCTACACAATGAAATGCATCTCATCACTCACACTATGAACCATTAAAAGGAATATTGCAATAAACCTACTGCCTCCTTGCTGAGTATTCACTTAAGTAAAATTTGCATTTAAAATCTTGCTCATTCAGAAGTGTATACCCCCCAGGACAATCTTTTGGATAGCAGAAAAAATTATTTAAAGAGTCCTTTCTGGGAGGAAGAGAAAATTTGGGACCTTTCTTGTAGCTGGATTATCTTTCGTACGTAGACAAGACAAAAAATGCACCCAAGGATAACAAAAGGATGATAAGGGAAAAAGTTTCTGGAAAATGTTTCTGTTTCTGGTGCTGACTCCCTTTTACACCCTCTCTGTTACAGAAGTGCAGCACCTGGTCAGAGGGGCTGCTCATATAGCTAGCAAGTCCTTCCCAGTGTCTGGCTGTTGAAGGCATTGATTTATCTCAACATGTCAGTCATGGCTCACAACAAAATGGTGAGATTTGCAAACTACAGGCTTTTTTTAGACGTAAAATGGAGAGGGAGATTTAAAAAAATGAAAGAAAAAAGCTGAAGATGGAAATGACCCCTTGGGAGTGATAGTAGGATCTGTCTGCTTCTCTCCTAAGCACTTCTGGAGATTTCATAGAAGCGGGCTGAGGTGGTGAGGCTGCCAGTCTCTTTCCCTCCAACAGGTTATCACTGAGATGCCTGCCAAGCATGAGTTAGCCTCAACAGTGCTAGGAGGACACAGTGGTACTGGGGACGATGTGAAAGCCATGAGGGTTTAACTTGCTTCCAGTATCCCATGCACCCCCACACTCGCCACTAGTGACCTTTCCACTTGCAAGGGCTGACAGATTTTTTTTTTATAAATTTAACAAATAAAAGTATATACAGATAAAAAGTGTCAATTTCTTCATTTCCCACCCCCTCGGCCTATTCAGTGAAATAGTCTCAACACGTCGAGCTAAACAGGGAGCATGTTTTGCAGTTTTCTATGGGAGGAAAGGAAAAGGCTATGACATCCCAGGGAATTCTCAGAAAATGTAGAACACTTGGGTGAATCAACAATCTGATTTATAGTCTGTGTAATATCAGCCACGTCTGGGTGTGTAAGATGCCATTGTAGATGTCAGTGAAAGAGGAGAACAATGAATGGAAAAGAAGAGAAGGGGGGAAAAAAAGCTGCAGAACTAAATCCAAGCCCTTTGTAAATGGGCATTACTCCACTGATTTCACATAAATGATAATATTCTACTGAGAAGGCAAAATGGATATAAGGTTTTGACAGACTAGTTTCATGCAACCTGGGATTCAGTCACTTCACTTGTGAAATGTCTTCTACACTGTCTCAAAGGAGCTGGTACCACAAGACTTGTTGCATAAATACTCCACCTATGTTTCTCCCACGGCAACAAAGAGAGGTGAGAACGTTATTAACAATGAGTCAGACCACTGAATTCTCTGTAAGTGCTCTCAGGACAGCATAGCAAATTTATAAATTCTCAACATTTTCCAGCTAAGGGTCTTATAGCAAGAGTACCTTCAGAGATTCCACTCATAGCTATTTGCAAACTTCATTGTTAATGGGAAATATTATTTTGATTTTGTCAGTTACATTTGTAGATGGGCTGCACTGTTGACAAGGTTTTCTGAGTTTGCTGTTGTTTTCCTAGAGCTACTCTGTACATTTTCAAATGAAGTATTTCTTCATTATAAGATATGTCAAACTTCATTTTGCAGTGAATCAAGGAGATTCTGCATTGAAGTGCCTGGGGACAACTTTAGAAACTGAAGCGTGCCTGGAATTAAAACTTGAGGTTAGGCAGTTTGTCCTAAAATTCAGGTTAAACATCAAAGATTCCCAGCACTTGATAAAGGATACCCTCTGTAGAAGATAGTCCAGGGTAATTAATGACATTTGATTACTTCCTTGTTTTGCTACATTTCAGTGTTCTGGCTTGATAAAGTTCCCCTGACACACTGGTCACGTGTATATTTACTTAAGAATACATATTTCTGGAACCCATCAGAGGCACTACCTGAGCCTGAAATCTGGTCTTATTTTCTACACTTGACAGGCTCAAGGCCTGATTTATAATTGCTTGGAAGCTTCCAAAAAATCCAGATTCTATAGGCAATGATGTTAGTGCTTCAGAAGATGGCAGTCTGTCTCTGAATTGTAAGTGAAAACATACTGCAAAGTTGAGGGAACCAGAGAGGTGGTGAACAGTACATAAATCTCAGCACTGCAAAGTACTAAACACTCTGGTACTGCTCCAGTAAAGCACTGAAACAAGTGACCGGTCCCTTCCTGAAAATGGACCCATGCAAACATGCAGGGCTGGATTGAGTCAAAGTCTTTGGTACTTTGGAAAGCTGGGATTATGTGTCTTTCTGTAATACAGGACACATAGCTGGGTTGTTTCCACCAATTCTAGTAATAGTCTGCATAACTGAGTTTTCCTACAGTTTCCTACAGTTTATCTGTTTCTCTGTTTCCAACAGCACACTGGTTGGCAGAAAAAGGAAGAAAACAAGTAAAACATCCAGGATGTTATGAAACATTGACCTATATTTGAAAAAAAAATCAAGTTTATGCCTTGGTTTAGTTTTTGAGTACTCAGATTAAAAATTAAGATTTTTAGAAAATTACCTACACTTGCCTTATGAAGATTGTACCCCATCAGACGGTTCAAGATGTGTACTGATAAATAAAGGCATTCAAAATCAACAGTCACTTTGAACAATGTAACTGCCCTAAGTATAGAACAATCTCAAATTATGTCTCTGTGTGTATAGTTGTGTGCACATAGATATATATGTATATATAAGCTGTTTTCATGTTCATGAAAGAAGAACTTTTGTCAGCACTGTATGGATGATTCTGAGTGGATATTCAACACTAATTCCTCTACTGAAATTATGAACTGGTATGTTAAGAGAAAAAAATCTGTAAGTATATTCCAAAATTTTCACCATAGCTGTAAAAATTGTAATGTTCCAGGAAAAGGAAATCTGTTCACTGAATTTTTCAGTCTGTTAGAGATGAAGGCTAAATGTCTTTAGTGGTTTGCTGTTCTATAGACATGAATAAGAAGGAGGCTTCTATCCAGTTTGCTTTATGGTATAATACTCAAAACGTGTTTAGAATATAATTTCTATGATAATGATTACCCAGTTACAGTTTCAAAGCTTCTTCCCTTCCCTTCCCTTCCCTTCCCTTCCCTTCCCTTCCCTTCCCTTCCCTTCCCTTCCCTTCCCTTCCCTTCCCTTCCCTTCCCTTCCCTTCCCTTCCCTTCCCTTCCCTTCCCTTCCCTTCCCAAAATGACTATTAAAAGTGCTTTCTATTGAAATATTTGAATCTTGCCTTTTCTGTCTCTCTTCTGCACTAGAATCCATCAGTCTTAGGGTACTCATCTCACAAAATAGCAGATAGGAAAAACTAAGTTACACCCAAGACAGTACGAGCTCCCTATGTCCATTCTTTTTACAGCAAGAGACTTCTTTTTTTCCATATTTATAAAAACCATGTCTTTGTATCAAAGATTTCCCTTACCTCAGCTTTCCTGGGCTCAGTATTGGGGCCAGTTCTGTTTAATATCTTTATCAATGGTCTGAACAAGGGGATTGAGTGCACCCTCAGTAAGTTTGCAGATGACACCAAGGTGGGCAGGAGTGTTGATCTGCTTGAGGGGAGGAAGGCTCTACAGAGGGACCTGGACAGGCTGGATCGACGGGCCGAGGCCAATTATACGCGGCTCAACAAGGCTAAGTGTTGGGTCCTGCACTCGGGTCACAACAACCCCATGCAATGCTACAGGCTTGGGGAAGACTGTCTGGAAAGCTGCTGGGTGGGAAAGGACCTGGGGGTGTTGGTCAACAGCCGGCTGAATATGAGCCGGCAGTGTGCCCAGGTGGCCAATAAGACCAATAGCATCCTGGCTTATATCAGAAGTAGCGTGGCCAGCAGGACTAGGGAAGTGATTGTCCCCCTGTACTTGGCACTGCTGAGGCCACACATCAAATACTGTGTTCAGTTTTGGGCCTCTCACTACAAGAAAGACATTGAGGTGCTGGAGTGTGTCCAAAGAAGAGCAACGAAGCTGGTGAAGGGTCTAGGGCACAAGTCTTATGAGGAGTGGCTGAGGGAACTGGAGTTGTTTAGCCTGGAGAAAAAGAGGATGAGGGGAGACCTTATTGCTCTCTACAACTACCTGAAAGGAGGTTGTAGGGAGCTGGGTGTCGGTCTCTTCTCCCAAGCAACAAGCCACAGGACAAGAGGAAATGGCCTCAAGTTGCACCAGGGGAGGTTTAGATTGGATATTAGGAAAAATTTCTTCACCAGAAGGGTTGTCAAGCACTGGAAGAGGCTGCCCAGGGAAGTGGTTGAGTCACCATCCCTGGAGGTATTTGAAAGACGCGTAGATGTGGTGCTTAGGGACATGGTTTAGTGGTGGACTTGGCAGTGCTAGGTTAACAGTTGGACTTGATGACCTTAAAGGTCTTTTCCAACCTAAACAATTCTATGATTTTATGATTCTGTGTTGCATCTCAGGCCAGCCAGCATTCACTGTATTTCTGCGCAAAGCATATGTTGCTCCTTGAGATCCTTTAAAATAATACAGATGTTACAAATATTCTGATGATTTCAGTGCTGTTACATGGTTTTATAAATCTTGTACATTTTTCTTTAATATTAGAAATATTAGAATAAAACAAGAAAAAATATTGTTTATGCAGAGAAGACATCCATAAAGAAATAAGTTTTCTTTGGACAATACTACTACATTAAAGTGTCATTGCATAAATAGAACAGCTTCATATAAACATTAATCTTGTAGTGCAATAAAAATGATTAAATGCCATAGCAAAATGGAATTATCAGCACCTGATCACATCTGTGAAATATTTCAAATATAGAGGAGGTCTGTAATGTGTTTGTTTTGTTAAACTTAGAGCACAGATTAAAAACATTCACTTCTGCATTTTCCTGATTGCATTTTTTATTTCTTTACAAAGGGAGCATCAGTGCATGTGAACAAAACAGTTCTACTCAGTAGGGCACGTAGCTCAGAGCATTCTGTCCCATTTTCAGTGACCTGGAAAGCACAAAGGCTGTTGTGCTGAAAAAAGGAAAAAAAAAAAAGAAGAAAAAAGAGAAAAATGAAAAAAAAAGAGAAAGAAAGAAGACTTACCAGGATAGCTGTAGACAAATAATACCTTCATTATCAACATAAATTTGAAACCGATCAGTTTCCTTGGAGAAAGCGATTATCAGGGAAATGGAAGCATGGCGCTCTCTCACCATGGTTTCATTGGGGAAACGTTGAGAAACAACAATGATAATGACTTTGAAAAGCAACATCTCTGTTACTGTCATTAAAAAATAGTAATAAATGAAAGTCAAAAAAGCCAGACACTGAAGAAAACGATGGGACAATGCCTCTCATTAGAACTCTTATCATGTAGGACACCACTGACTAAAGCACTATTTTATTTCACGGTCTTTCTTTGTGGAGTATTACACAACATAATGAAACATTATTCTGGTTATACAAAATCAATTGGAATAAATTCCAGAATTATCACACAGCAATTACAATTCAACACAGCCACATTGAAATAATGAAGACAATAGGGATTCTTTCCACCGCTGTATAGATGACCTTTTCCATAGTCACCCTGTAGCTAAAGGATGCATGTTGCTGCTTCCCCTTCTCTCCTGTGAAACGACCGTGTCACTCACCTGGCAAGCATTTAGCCTTCAGGACAAGACAAGGTGGTCAGTGTGGTGGGTATTCACAGAACGAATGGGAAGGGAATTTTGGCAGCAATAATGTTGGGTAAGGTAGAGATAACACTACAGATGATGAGAAAGATCACTGAGCAGGCACTGTATGGTCATGATAAAAGCTTTGCTAACAGCAGCAGTGATTCACGCGGAGTTTCCACATGCCACAGAAGGTGGTAGGCAAAATTTAGTGGAGCTCTCACATTGGGTATGGGACCAGTGCATGAGTGGGATGGCAGGAGATGCAAAATTGATTAGTCAAATAGAAGAGGAAAAGCTATTTCTTCAGTAAAAGGTCCCTCTGACTTAGGCCATGACGATTATTTGTTACCGTCTGTTTTTAATGAGACATCTTGTTGGTGGCCAATGGATAGTTCTCAAGCACTGACAGCACAAGCTTGACTCACAACATTCTGTAGTGGAACAAGTGCAAATGAAGAGGTAAATTTCCAAAAGGGTGAAACTCGTGTTTGTGGATATACTTTGTCTGCAGAATTTGCATCTGTAGTTCAATTATGAATAGAAATTTGAATAGTCCTACTTCTAACTACCAGATGGCTAAAAGGTTAAATCATTTACCTGGAGAGAGATACACAAACCAAGCACACATTTCAAAACATAAAGCACATTTTTTTTGCAAACTGGGAAAGATGGCCTTGATCTGGCTAAAAATATCCATTGGTGACTACCACCTTCCCTGTAAGTTATTCTTAATAGGCTTAATCCAAATATCTGTAGGAATCCATATCCATTTCTTCTCATATTATAGTCAATCTTTAGGTATTATGATGCAGAAAAAAATATCTGGTTGACACTGGCATGCTGCATCTTCCATTTTTGTTCTGGTCTTACACATAGCTGAGAGCTGGTCAATCTTGCTAAAATTACTGTCATTAGAAGTAGGTAAAAAAACAACAGTAAGATCGAAGCATCGGAATAAATCAGTATGATACAATAGAGCTTACAAGGACTATGGTATTTTGTTATGTGTAAACCTGCAATTAACCATGGGGGGGGGGGGTGTTAATTGATGAGATGTATAACAGCATGATGGATGTCTTCTTTATAATTCCTCCCATTAAGACTATTCAGAAATAGAATCAAATTTATATTTAAAGTTATTAGCAACTATTCCTGCTTTTTAACTGCAGAAAAAGTGGCAGATCTATAAAAATAACGTCCCAAAATAAAATTAGCTTTAAATACGAAAAACCTCAGCTTTAAATACGAAAAAAATAAATTACTATCACTGATATGAGAGACCGTCTCATTCAGAGGAGTCCTATAAAAATCTAAGACACAATCTCATCAACTAGCTCCTCAATAAAGTGAAAAGCATTGTGATGTGGCTTTAAAATCATGTGAAAATCAGATACATCGTAGGAAAATGGTGCTGGCATGGTGACATCTAATATGTAAAAAGGCTATCCAAAATAACACCAATCAGTACCTAGGAATATTTTACTGATATACTGTGATGTGCTTGTGGGGAAAAAAATGAAGAGGTAAAATAAACCTTATTTTAAGATGGTGATTTGTTAAATGAAGAAGTGAGGTAATAGAAGAAGTATAATCTTTGATTAACATATCATGTAAAAACATTGAAACTATGAAGAAGAATTTTTCTAAGTGTCTAGTGTCTGTACAAAAGTCATGTCATGATAGTAACCAAGCTGAAGCCAGATACATAAACCTCAATGCTAATACCCATATTTATAATTTTAAAATACAATAACAAATTATTCTTACATTGCCACACACATTTGCAGTCTTAAATAACACCCATAAGACTGCAAAAGTGAAATGTTTCATAGTTAAATGTACAATGAACATATGCAGCAAATTCTGTCAATAGAATATGTATTTATCAACAAATTTCCCAAGATTTCTGACTGGTTTTAGACTCGATACAATCCAAATTGTGTTGTCTGTGCCATGAAATTCCAAATGAGTTGTAATGAATAGTGGCCCACACTCCACTCAGCTCTGCAAAACGACTGGATGTGAGTTTATTTGCACAGTAAAATCAGTCAAATGAGTTAGCAGAAACTTTAGAATACACGGGAAAGCAGTAATTAAAAAACAGTGTTAGAAAAGCAACATCCAGACAGATTCAAAAGATCAAGCATTAGCTGATATTAAAACATTCCATTGTCAATGTCCATCAGACTCTCCAGATTATGGATTTTTGTCCAGTTTAAATCACTTCCGAAAAAGCCATTCTAAGAACAAAAATTGTCTTCTGGAAAATAATGATTCTACAAAAACTGTCTTCTGGAAAATAATGATTCTGTCTAGAAATGTTTTGTTGTGTAGGGGTAGAATCTTATAGCTGAAAAACCTTCATCTTTCCTCTCTACTTCTCTCATTTTTTTCTGCTCCCCTCACTTTTCCTATACCTGTTACATATCTTTCACATTATTTTCCTTTTTTTCTTCATTCATTTATTAAGCTTCTCTTTCTGTTTCTTCATCCTTCACATGTCACTGGTTATCATCTTCCTTTGTCTTTCTTTTCTCTTCCACAATTTCCCCTTTTTTTTTTTTTTCTTCCCCACTTTTTAACTAATTTTTTGTAACTTATTTCCCACTAAGTCTTTGCTTCTGGAGGGAACAATAATACCCCCAAGTCTTAGCAGTTTGATACTATCAAGTCTTCTGCAGTAGTTTTGCAGAAATGGCAAGGTCCCCTGGAAAATGCACTGACTAAAGAGTACATAAGCTCCAGTCCTGTGCTCAGATCTGTTACTATTCAGCTTTGTGATTTGGGGTAAATTTCTGAGCTTTGTTGTCTTGCTACTTTTAATTTGTCTTCATACGGGCACAGGTAATGAAAGGTAAGTCCTTCAGTTTTAATTTGCTTTTCTTTTTAAATCAGTTTGGCTGACCAGGTATAGACAAGAAATATGATGCTCACTGGTGACATGTATTGTAGCTGGCCACTGCTGTTTCACATTCACTAACGGCTGGTTGGTTGGTTGGTTGTTCGACTGAATAGTGGCAGCTGAAACCCCTTGACCTGCTACTTTTGTGGAAAGTGCTGGCTCTTGTTTTAGTTACCTGCACCTACTTTTTAGCTACTCGTACTGAGAATCACATAGGGTACTCTCCAGTGCTGGTGGGCACCTTGGTGATGCCACAGGTTGTTACAGAAAGTTGCGTGCAGTAGTATCAGGGCCCTGAAATGAGTTTTGAGGGCAGCCTTTCCGTACATGCTTACAAGGACTGGGGGTGCTGTTGGAGGGACCCCTCATGCAATCTGTCCAGACTGTGTTGGCAGAGGAGGAGACACACTGGGGGCAGTTATAAAGATGAATGTCCTTTGGAGTATGTTTCCCTGTCATGCCAACTAGGCAGCTCTGAACATAGCCCGGAGTTGCCTCATGAGCAAGGCAGAATGAACGGTGAAGCAGTTTGGCCTCAAGGATCCTGCCAAGGATGATCTAGAAAACTGTGGAATACAGTGAAGTTTGCTGTGAATGACTAAATAGGTCCTTAAAGTGTAAGTGTTGTTAACACTGTGTGAACAGTCAGGAAATGCAGTGCTGTGAATAAATACCTGAAGTCAGCTAAAAATCTCATGGCACTTCACTAAGGTCATTACTGTGCAAGTTGGTCCGAACTATATTTTATAGTCACTGCAATAGGTGTGTGAATTTTTAACTTGAGAAGTACATTGGTATTTGTCATGAAAAGAGCACCACGAATATATATCGTCTATGTGTCCTTTTCTTTTTCTAGACTTTCCTCTCCTCAGTTTTATTCTTTTGTCCTCTTTTTTCAATTTTCTTGTATCCTTTCTTCAGTTTTTCTCATCTTCCTTTCTCTCCATCTGTTCTTTGCAAGATGTTGAAACAAATCTTAATATGTGCTAATAAGTATTCCTAAGTACATTTAAAATTTATGTAAGGAGGAGCAGAAAGAGAAAGAGTGAACTGAGGAGAAGAAAGAGCTCAGAGTTTATTTTAATTTTTTTCATGAAATAATGTTGAAATTCCACAGAACCTCTTTCAGGCTCCCAGCAGAGCTGCTTAGTCACTGTGATATTTTCCAAAACACAGTCATTACCTGTACCTGAACGTTCATTTCCAAATTAAGAAAAAAAAAACAGCAGCACTTTTTTTTCCATGAATGAAGCTGAGAGCAGAGCGATAGCAGTCATGTTCATTACATGCAACTCTGCTGTTTTGACTCCCCCAAAATTCACAACACAATGTAAAAGCCTCAGTCTCTTGTACCAGAGGATGAGGCTGCATGAGGATGAGGCTCTGCTGCAGCCGGTGTTGGAAGATGAAGAAGCTGAGGAGAGCAAGAGAAGCCTACTGTACAGCAGCATGTTGCAGTGCTTGTGCATGTCATGAGGTTTACAGCTTTTGTACCAGCCGAGTATGGATTTGTTGGGCACAAGAGAAGGAACCACCCTTGCTGGAGGAGGCAGGGGCACAGTGGGCTCATACAGAAAGGCTCCTCCAAGGACCAGTGGCACCGGGAGAGGGAGGGTCACTGCTCTGTTACCGTGGAAGGGAAACAGCAACATCGATGCCATGAAAAATGTTGCTACCCTTGTTCGCGCTTCAGTCCTCATCTCTTAAATGAAGATAACACCTCTCTGGAGGGCTCTGAGGAGACAGCCATTAGTTATTAAGAGCTGCTCAGACACTATAATAGTGGAGGCCATATAAATAAATATAGCCCCAGCTCCAATGAGAGGGAGACACTGTCTTCATGTGAATGAAGGAGGATGCCAAACTTCACCCCTTCCTCACCATTGTTGCTTCCCTCCTGCATGAGGATTCCCCTTAAAAGTCCTTGCATCCTTCTTTTTGCTCTCGTGGTGTAACAGCATCTTCTACTCCCCTGAACACCAAGATGACACCTACTTCCCAGTGAAGGGGCAGAAGAAAAAGGCCCTTTTTTAAAAGCTCAAATCAAGCTATATATGACCGGGCAGGTTCCTTCTCTGGATTACTGGTTAAAATATCTTTGGCGACTTCTCTACTGAAAGGAAAGCTCTGAAAATATTTGTCAAACTAAAGATCACCAGATCCCAGTCCTACTCCTTCTCTTCTCAGCCTCCTGCGGGTCTGGCTGGCAGGCTACTGAGTGAGGGTCCGAAGCTCGCAGAGCTCAGGCATGTGGGACAGCCCCGCTGCACAGACAGCGGTCACTGCCTGCTGGATGGGGAGCCAGGAGCTAGATTTGGCAAGAGGTGGAGCTCCCAAATGTGTCTAACAAGCGTCCATCCCGGGTGAGCCCAGTCCCTGCTCACAGGTGGATATCTTCGAACTGCAACACCTGCTGAGCAGGATTCCCAGCCTGCTGGCAGGAACTCATACAAGTTTTGGATAGAAACCTGCCCGATGATCCAAGTTCCTTCAAATGACTGCCTGTGTTTTGGCTGAGGTTTGCTGAATTAGAACCCTTCTTACAAAACATTTTGGTCTCAACAAATCAGCATTTTGATGGAAAAGCAGCTTTAGCCAAAGAGATGTCTGTCACTGAAATCCATATTCAGAAGTATTCTGCTCTGTGGGCAGGATGGGAGTCCTGGTAACTCCCATCTCCCCAGACTGTCCTTCTAAGAAGAACCAGAGAGAGGGTGTGCTACAAGGTGGGAAGTGATTTAACCTCTCACCCTTTCACACTGGGATCATTTCTAGTCCTGCACATGTATAAGGATCTGGATCTGCATTTATACTTACATATTTAGATTATTGTCCACTGTATACTGTCTGAGCTCTAAGTAATTTATGTATTTTTTGCCACAGCTGTGCTGAACCTGCTACTTAGTTCACAAAGACTGAAGCACAAAGCACAGTTCCTTAGACAGAAATAGGTGCTGAACAGAACACAAATCTCAACATACTGCCTGTTACTGAACCATTATTTTCATATTCCTGTTTTCACAGCTTCTACCAGCATGTTTTCTACTTGCAGTCTGTTTCCTACCCTGAGAGATCAAATGAAGAATTGCCAAGACTGGAGTCTTGTGAAGATTTCCTTCCTCAAAGCTGTTTCCACTTATTTTACTGTGGAACAGAAGGAAAAGACAGGGTCAATACAACCTTTGTCTTTAATTTTGGAAGGACCGAGTACCAGTACATATGCACTGAAGTACTTTCCTTCAGGAAGCTGTGTTTTATTGCTTTGTTTGGGTTGACTTATATGATTATTTTTTTTACTTTGTTAATAATAGACTCCGTATATGAATAATTCCAGGTAGCTTAAAATATTTCCAGCAGAATACAATATGTTATTCAGATTGTAGTGGATCCTTGACTTCCTGAAATTATTATAGTAACATCATTGATAGATACCATATAGACCTTAGAAGATCTTTCATAATAACTTCTCTCTCTTTCACTTTTTGTTAGAAAAACTGACCAAGTTTTTTGCTTCTGTGCTATCTGGGGGGATGGTGCCATATAGCATTTTTGTTAATGCAGCCATTTTAACAGAACGAGCTTTGACAAGAAGATGGTGTATGGACAAGCTGGGAAAATGTTTTCAAATAGCCCATATGCATGAAAAATATTGCTTCAACCATAGCTTCTATACATTTTCACACAATACTTTAAGATGCTTCTCAAAAAGTTCCAGTTATCTATCCTGCTTCATACATGGCCAAAGGATCTCACATGTAGCTTCTTCTTATTTAAGAAGTTGGTAAAGATTTCTATATTATTACCTAACAGAATTGCCAAATCAGTCATTTCCAGGTTGCTTCTATCTTTACATTTACACTACAGAATGGAGTAACTGAGTCTAGGCAGCACAAGCTTTTTCTTCCCCTTTGATTAATGTTAGGTGTATAGAGGAGATACGGTCTTTTAATACAGAAATCTTATGCGCTTGTTTTAACACATATCCATGTGCATATCACTAGTTAAGAGTCTTGTCAAGGAAGAAAGAATGAAAATTCTAAGCAAGCTGTAATTGTAAACACTGGTCAACTGATGCTCTTTGGTCATTCAAACATAACAAAGAAACACTTTGGTTCTTCTTGGCACCTCTTTAATGAAGAGGAGCCCTATGCCTTTCATGGAAACAAATCTTCCATATAGTCAGACACCTCCTAACTTCTAATTACCCATTAAGTTGGCCAAAACATCCATCCAATTATCCTCCTTCTTAGCTAACTCTTAGTGTTTCCTTTTTTTTCACCAGCACCTTTATAGTCTTGTCTAGATTCTTCCCTCAACTTACTTCCTGAAGGCTTTCTTACATTCATGAAGGATAGTGGTTGCAGTTGTTGAGAATGGGAAAAATATCTGACTGTCAGGAGCATATGTTTGGCAGCTGAGTGAAGCATATGTCACTTTCTCTTTCAACGGATTCACGTAGATTTTGAAGAGCACTACAAATAGTACTAGGCCTTTGAGACCTTGGAGAGAAGCAACAGTTACACATCACCTCCCTTTCTATTTCTCCATTGGCTCCCCCATCTTTGTTGAATTGAACACCAGCATCCTGTCTTCACTTTTAAGAATCACCTCAGCTTATCTTCCCTGCTAACTCTTCCTGTGAATTCACTCTCAAACTGATAATTATGACAAAATCCATCTTAAACTTTTTAAACAAGAAATATTGTTGCTCATGCTTCCCCCTGAGGCACTCCCAATAAATATCTCAAAGCAGATCTATTAATTCCCTCAGAACCTCTCCCAAAACTTGTTTGCCAATACACCCGCAGTAAACTGGACGTTTGTTCAGCAGGAATATGCTCATTCTTCCTTAGCCTGTCAGTGACCCCAGTGGGGTCATGGTCAGTGAGTGCACATGGTACTGCTCTAGGCACCACGGTTGCTATATTATGAAGGCAGACACATGAGAGACAGTTTAGTTGCCTAAATAATCTAGTGACATCTGTAATGCTGAAAAGTACCTGAGATGTAAGCATAGGGCTCTATGGATGGATCTAAAGATGGAGATCCAACAGCTCTCTGGGTGACCTGTTCCAGTGTTTGGACATTTTCACAGTAAAAAATGTGCTCCTTACATCAAATTCAAATAAGAATTTCCCACATTGCAACTTGTGACTGTTGCCTCTCATCTTTCACTGTGTGCCTCTTGAAGAGATTTTAGCTTCTCCTTCTGTGCACTGTCACATTAAGCAGGTTTAGATAAGATCCCCTCAAATCTTCTCTTTTGTAGTCTGAACAAACACGGTTCTCTCAGCCTCTCCTCATACATCGTGTGCTTCAGTCCCTTACCATCTTGGAAGCCTCCCCTGGCCATGCTCTAATGTGTCCATGTCATTGTTGTCATGTGGGGAGAAATGACATGGACTCCAGATGTGTTCTCACAAGTGCAAGACAGAGAGAGAGGAAAAATCACTTTGCCTGACCTGATGGCTACACTCATGTTAGCCACAGCACAGTTGCTGTGGAGACACACCACTGGCTCATGTTCAACTTGCTGTTGATTGAGTCCCCCCAGGTTCATTTTTTTGTTTGGTTGTTTGTTTTTTTTCTTTTGGCAAAGCTGCTTTCTGGGCAGTCAACCCCAAGTCTGTACTGCTGCATGGGGTTACTCTATCCTAGGTGCAGGACTTTGCATTTGCTGCAAGATATCACATTTTATCGATGTCAACCCTTTTTTCCTACTTTGGAACTGCATTTCTTCATGTGGTGAGAGGACCCTTATTGCCTCTTCAGTCTAGAAATGCAAGTAATATCTGATTGCAGCAGTAGGTAGATATACACCAAAATGAAATTGTGCAAGCTTTGTAAAATACCAGCTGATTATCTCAGAAAACCACTAAATGCATTTCCCAGCCTGGTAAACACATGGATGGAGTAACCTCAAAATAAATGTTTTCATTAGCTAACCAATAGGAAGAAATGCTTTCAGGGTAGCCTACGGACTATGTTTGGCTCCTCCTTTCAACCTCCTTCACCCCACTCTCTTGTAAGTTTTTAGTTGCAAAGTAAAGCAGCCAGGAAAGAAAAGCTGATCATAACAAACGCCTAATAAAAAAAGCATAAACACACAGAAAGAAGAAAGAACAGAAGCTACAGAGTTCCATTGCAGGCATTTGTACATAAAATTTGGTACAAATTTGATAACAGATGCTGCCAAATTTAATTGCACTCAATGTCACAAATCCTACTCTTCTCTCTGCAGTTATGAGGCATTTGATCACAGCCAAGATAAATGTACTCCTACTTCCAATAGGAGAAAGCTATAGTGTCTTTGGATGCAAACTGGTGGATCTGCCTTAGAAAGGAATAAGCACAAAGTTTGTATGCCATGTCTCCACCTGACATATTACTCATAATAAGGAACAAAAAACTCTCCAAGGTGCTACTACAAAGGCATTATCCACATTTTACTGAAGTCAACAGGTGTTTTGCTCCATAGCCCTAAGGGACCAACATATGGGGATAGAAAGTGCCAAGATAGCATTAGAAGACTCTAGGCATAGATATCTATGCACTGAGAACCATTAATAAATCTAGTAAGAAAACCTTCCAATTTTCTGTATTGTTTATCCCTATTATTATTATTATTATTTAAATGTAATTAATTCTCAAAGAGTTATGATTGCGGTTTCTTTGTTGGTTGTCCTGGATTTTATCCGAAGTCAAAACCTATAAGTAGGATAGGCCCTGAAATGCAAACTTGTGAGTCATTGCTCGTATGATAGAACTTCAGGCTGAAAAGGCTTATACAAAACATTTCCACAATGCTTTTCTTAAAAAAAAAAGAAAAAAAATTTGAAAATACACAAGCGAGTCCTGTTTAAAAATTCTAGACATGAAAGCAGACAATGATGTCAATGTAGGCTGCATTCAGTAAAAGGCATTTTCTTTGTTGAAGCATCATATAATGTCACTCAAAATTTGCTGCTATTCTCATTCCTCAAATAATTAATGCTGTCCATCAGCTTCCTCTCTCCAGTGTAACTCGTTATGCCTTTTTCCAAAATACTAAACTTAGTAGAAGCTCAGTAAGGGTATATTTTTTAAAGCCCACAATTTAGCTTTAAACTTTCAGGCATGAGTAAAAGTTCTGATTGAAAGCAGAGGAATAGGACCAAGTTTTGAACAGATGTTGGCAATTTTTTGTTTTAATTGAGGCAAAAGATTCTGAAGTTCAGATGGCATAAATCAAAGCACTCATTCTGGGGAAAAATGACATGATTTAGAAACTAACACAGAAAAATAGACAGAAACATTTTGACAGACTGTTTAAACTTTTATCTAGTTCAGGAGTGATGATGAATGGGAAAGAGGTGAAGGGGAGGAAGAAGAAGGGAAGAGAGTCTAGGAGATTTGGTAGTTTGTCTTTAAGTGGTCTGAATTTTAAAGCACTTAGAAGTGAGTTACTGCTGCTTTAAAAATCAAGGCCTTCTTTTCAGTACTTTCACTTGGATTAGAGAAGATTTACTCAGCCACCGTATTCCCCTGATGCAGCAAATTGAAAACTATTTCAACCGCCCAAGCTCCAAGGAAAGGTAAGAAACACAGAACCAAGATGCTTCAGACCTGGCACTTTCAAAAAATTATCTTTTAATTGAATTTGAAACTGCACTCAGAATCTGGGAGAGCTGGAATGTAAGACATCTGAGAGCTACTTATAATTTCCTGATCTTGTGGACTACATTAAGCTGGCCCAGCAAGTCACAAATTACTGTAGCTTTTGTCCCGACTTCTAGCAACAGCAGATGAAATCCGTAAATCCTTGTTCAGGTTGAAAAATGATGTAGAGACTTTCCTTAGAAAGTTACTCTTTCAGCAACAAGCACTCCATTCAGCACAGAAAATGAGAAAGCAACCCCACTGAAAGGACTCTACCACTTCAGTTTCCTTAGTTCATGATCAACACCAACTGTGTTATGTCTCAGTTTTTGTTTTGAGCAACCTTTACAGAATGATGCAACATTTCCAAACACATGCACATATTTGACATGCCATCCAGCAGAAAATATGCTGTACTCACACACAAATTACTGGCGTTGACTCAGACACCTAAATGTGTCAAGAGGTTGAGCACACAGAGTTCCTAAGCCAGGCTGAAGAGGTATGTATCTAAAGCCTTGTCTCTGTCTCTTAGACAAACACATTGTCTGTGCAGCTCTGAAACATGTACCTCTGCTGTGCTTGAAACCACTTCAAGCACACAGGCAACTATCATTACTTTGGGCAGAAACAAAGAACTTTGGGTAAAAAAAAAAAGGAGAAATGGACAGAAGAAGAGGTAATATTATCTTCCATCACTTATGACTCACACTCCAGAAATGTGAGACATGTTTTTTAGGATGACTTTAGACTACAGAATAATAAGCAGAAGTAACTATTTTGAAGCCAGAGAATGAAATCAGTGGATCCAATGGCTGCTTTGGTCATTATCTGTACTACAATCTTTTTGGGTTTTTTGGCCAGTATGAGCAAGAGCATCTCCCTGATTTACAGAACTGTTAAGGTTTGAGGGGACTTTTTGAGATCATATTCGTGATCTTCTTGAACTGAACCTGCACATCAAGCCCCTGGGTTACAGTGCACAGAACTGTGCTGTAGGCCATTATTTACCTGGTTGTGACATGTAGCAAAATTCCAAACATATCTGAACACAAAAGTAATAAACTTAATGAAGCAGGTATTTCCACAAGAAGCTTGAGAAGTTGCCAGCCACCTGCTTACCAAGTGTTTCAGATAATATTCATAAATGTATTTCACTGTAGCTTTGTTCTGATGATTGGTCTGTCATAATGGACTGTAATTGGACTCATGACAATTACAGATTTTCCACTACCACCTTTCCATCAATCTCTTCAGAAATGTCTCATTTAGAAGGGGCTTGAATTTCAGCAAGGCAAACTGCAGACATTTTATCCGTTGTTAACAATAGATACTTTCATTTTAGAATTCATATCAGCTCCTGAAGTTTCTTTGGTTAACAATAATAAAAACTGGGACTTAGATCATAACTCCTACCTGGGGATATTCACATCACTTATTAAGAGTAGTTCCTTTATAACTGCTATAACCCCTGAGTATTTTTCTCTGTTTTATGAATAAGAAAAACGAGTCACAGCTAAAGGACTGAAACAGGGCTTTAAGTGGCAACTGTATTTTACAATAACAAAAGTTCCAGTCACTTCAGCAGGAGCAAACTTACCCTAGGTTACATGAGAGTAAACACAGTGCTTCAACTCCAAGAACAGGATTAAGTTCCAGATTAAGATTGAAATTTAGGGCCTCGATTTATTTCCTAAACACAGGCATCTGGTGCCATTTGAACTGGCAGGTATGATACAGGAGCTAAAGGTTACATGTGCCTTCCTGGTCTATCAGCTGGAAGCCAGGCAAGATGCCATTTGCCATCTAAGTTGGCACAAATGCCTATGTCTAGGCAACTGAATCAAGCTCTGAGTGTCTACAGCTAGTGTCTTTATGTGAATGTAGGTATCTCCACAATAGTCATCGGTGATCTAGTCAACATAGTCAGGGGAGCCTGGAGAGCAATTCTGATCACTCTGCAGTGCACATCTAGTGACTGGATAATTTTCTGGACTTCTTTGGCTGCACAGGCACAATTCTGTTGCCTAAATATTACCATTTATTACCATTTATTACCATTTAAAATGGTGTTAATACCATTTTACCCTATTGTAAATTAGCTATATATTTGAGGCCAAAAGATATGATGTAGGTCCTTCAGGAGATGCATATTCTTCTTGAGTGGAAGCTGGAGGCCAGGAAGGGGGCCCACTGTATCTATAATGCCATCAGCTGCCTATGTTTCAGTTGAATCATACACCAAGACACCTCAAAGTAGGTGTCTAGATATATATGTCTATGTGTGTCCAGGGGATAGGCTCAATAGCTAACTAGGTAAGTTATGTATTTTCAGGCCAGATGATCCTGATGAACAACATCAGTAGGTACTTAAAGACTGGCTGAGTATATTTTAGAGCCATTAAGAGTCATATTAAAGATACTGTGGGAAAGAAATGTCATATCAAAAAAACAGAGAAAGGAAAATCTTCCATTAAAATAAGATAAAAAGGAGGAGCCAAGTACTACAAGCCATCTGAGTTAACTTCAGTTCTTTCTACACAGTTGGACAAATCATCATACTGGTTCTTCATAAGCACCTGCAAGGCAACAAGGAAATGAACATCAGCCAACATGGATTTGCCAACAACAAATCACGTCTAGGTAATCTAATTTCCTTTCACAGCAGGATGGCAGGTTTTGTGGACAGAGGAGAAACAATAGATGTCATATATCTTTCCTTTAGAAAGACATTCTCTCTCATGAAATTCTCATAAGCTAGTAAAGAAATGTCAGTCTAAATGATAATACTATAGAATAGAAAACTGTATACAGACTGTAATTATTAATAGTTCACTGTCAAGATAGGAGGATGCACAGAGGGAATTTTGCAGGAGTCCATTCTATTGTTCTATTAAATATTTTAATTAAATAATTGGATGATAGAGCAGTACCATACTTGGAGGGACAGCCAGTATGTTGGAGAATAGAAACTACATTCAAAGTAGGCCTGTTAAATTTGAGAGATGGAAGGGAAGAAAGGATGAAATTCAGAGCAGATCCATAGAAAGTACTACAGTTGGGCAGGAATATTCAAATGCATAAATAATACACAGAGAAGAAACGGCTGGAGATGACAAAACTGAACAAGAGAGCTATATCATGCTATTGTGAAATGATGAACAACATGAATAGATGTAGAAATGGGCGTATGGCCTCTAAAATATGTGAAATCATTTCCCTGCTTAGCCATGCATTGGATATTGAAAAGATCTCAGCTGAAGTATCCTATGCAATTTGGAATACCACCGTCAAGAAAAATATGGCCCAGCTGCTTAGCCTAGAGGAAAAGAATGAGAATTTTCAGAGGACTAATAAATATTCCCTCTGAAGAAGAGTTGGAAGAAGTGCAGTTGGTTAGCCTGGAGAAGAGAAGGTGGAGGGGATATGTGTCATCATTCTTGCACCTGTATCACGCTGCCTGATGCAAGGAGATTACAAAAACCAGCTTTCCAAGACCACGTTGACTGGGAAAATCTGTGGGCTTAAACTGAAGCATGGGAGGTTTAGAAAAACTTTCGAATGGTCAAATGAGAGGAATAGGAACTAACTGCCTGGGAAAGCCAGGGAGTTTCCAGTGTGAAAGACCTTTACAACATATCTCAAGAACCACCTAGTTAAGTTAATCATGCTTTAGAGCCTCTTCAGGAACCTTCCACTAATAACATGGAAAATAAACAAATTCCAGCAGTTTCAAAAAAGAATAAGATAGACATTATTTTCATATCATTTCTCCATAGAAATGTAAGAAATAGAATAAATAAGATGTATAAAAGGAAAAATCATATACCTAGCTGAAGATTCTATGATTCTATCATATACCTAACTGAAGATTCTATGATTCTATGATTCTATGATTATGGCAGAAGAAATTGAACAGTGCCAAATGAGCATCTTCCAGTGCTTATTCAAAGATTCAGATGTGCTTTTCTGAGTTATTATACGTCGTCTAAAAGACAAATGGAGACACCTAAAGCAAGGAGATCATAGATTTTCTTCAAAATAAAAGAATTCTTACACTATTATTTAGAATGTCCCTTTAGTTTTTTAGAAAATATAGCTACTTCATAGTTGATTATCTTTAGTATTTCTTACAGTAGGTGAAGTATTAAGTATACCTATACTTAAGGTATTATACTTAAGTATTATACTTAATAAGTATATAGTATTATAAGTATTATACTTAATAAGTATACAAATTATGCTTATTAAGTATTAATACTTAATAAGTGAAGTAGTTTGGATTTCTTTTCTAAAGGTTTGATCCAAATCTTTCCAAGCAGATGGAAGTTTTTCCTGCTAGCTAGCTCTTGAAAATCTAAACTCTAGTTACTGATCTGTGTATTATTATTGTTTGTCACATTACAATAGGTATCAGATGTTCTGACCAAAATAGAATAAATGTAGAAATATCTACTGTGACAATAAAAAGAGGAAAGCAAAACATGATTCCTACACAAAGTCTACTGTTCTTTTATCATTATACCAGTTATCTATTTTATCCAAATTACTAATCAATAAAATTAAAAGCAAATTGGCTGTTTGCAGACCAAAGATGACCTAACCACAAAGTATATTAGGTACAAAGTTATGAAAAAATCCTTGAAATGCTGAAAACTCTCAAAGGCTGAAGTCTTTGAAACCAAATTGGTTCTTTTCTCTCTGGTCTAATGTATAGCTTAAGCAGTATGAACATGATACATACAAACTGTGCGCTGCATACAGTTATCACAAGACTGAAGATTAGCAAATTAAAGCATAACAAAATAATATCAGCCAGCAGCAGCAGCAAATAAGCCCATCTCCACAGCAGGATACTGCAAATGTTTCAGAGAATAAAGAACATTTCAATTATAGGCCATATGCGTAATATTATTGCACTGTTCTAGCCAGGTTGAAATTAGCTTCCTATTTTTCATCTCCTTCTTCACAACCTACACAAAATCATCTAATCGACCAGGATTTCTGCATGCCATTGTAGAAGTCTGTGAACTTTCCATCCAAAGAAGTCTGGATTTAAAGCAGAAGCATGATTTATAGAGTTCATTTTTCCTTCTCCTCCACTGGTTTTGCACTGTTCAGCCAGATAAATTTTGGCCAGGACCATGGCTTCCCATGTATTGAGGTAACATACAGAAGAACCCTACAGTCTCTGAGTTTCTCCAAGAATGAAGAATTATATTTAGTTTCTGATAAGCTTTTTTATTGCAACAAAGAACGGTTTTCGGGGAACATATCTTGCCATTCTAATTATATTTGTTTGTATATATACATAGACACATAGTTTGTTTATTTTAAAAAATTCTTTATTTTCTTTGATTCAGCATATTAATAGCCTGGTGTGCAACCTGCAAGTTTGCTTTGTTTGTTTAGCCGAAGAAAGTTCTCCAAATGTCTAGAGAAAAATAAGGAAACACTCCTTATGAGTACTCCTACTACTAAGACTATAAGAGGAAGCTGGACCACATTTTAGAGGCAAGGATAATTGTAGTGCATCATTCACAGTTTGAGGAAAGCAGCTTTAGTGTTCACTCAGCCTTGTTTGATGAGCTGCTGCTTAGTTTGTAGAAATAACGAGGGTGGAAAATGGCAAACTCTCTTTATACTCACCTTGTGGTTAGGTTTTCTACTGGCTAGCTTGCAATACCTACCTTGTGTATGGTTACTAATTTTGAAGACAGACTTTTTTTTCCTCCCATGATTCCCTGAGAAAAATAGTGATCCAGTTTGAAAATTTGGAGTTGGATCAGTTAAACTGTACCATTTGATGAAATTTAAACAATCAAGATGTTCTGAATTCCAAAACACTCAAAAGCATCCCTTGAAAGACTTCACCGAAATTCTCACCAACATCCCCAAAACTGTTAATGTAACTAACTTTGTATAATTTTTGCCGATGCCACAAAATTTTGTGGTAAAGGCATTTTGCAGAAATGCTGTTTTAACACTTAAACCGACCTTTTTTTGGACTAGATTCCCATTCTTACTTAAATTAATCTATATCTGTAATATCACTGGCTAAAACGTACGAATAGTTCAAATTCATAAGCGCCAATTAATAGCAGTGTCTTTTTGCTACCAACACACTTACTGCAAGTGATTTCCTGGCATTGATATGCAGCACATATGCTTCTTCTAAGAATAACTAAGAAACAATCTGCCTAGAAATTATCTACCCCTGGCTTTATAAAGCACTGTTCATCTATACTACCAAAAATGACAGCTGGTTCTAGCCTATTTACAAAAAAAACCCCAAGCCCACTATTTTCATTACTGTTTCTGTCATTATGCAGACACTTAAAAGAACGCAAATGCTATCAAAGAACCAGCTTAGCATAACCATTCCTGTAATGAAATGTTATAATCTTACATAATTTTATGTAAACTACATGATGAAACTGTATAACAAAACCAGTACTTATATCCATTGCTGACTTTATAAATAAGTACCTTGTACTCATCTCTCGCATGCATGCTTTACAACAAAAAAGCCATCTGCCATCTATCACAAAATACTGTCATATATTTTTGGATCCATAGTGATACACAGGTGTCTACCCGCCATTAAACTGGCTTCCACATTTTGGGCCCACACTGTGGGCCTTGTTAAATATTTGCTGCCTTATCTAAAGCATCCAATTTTCCACCAGTTAACTCCTCTAACAAGTAAATTTCTGACTCTGGAGCTGCATAGGCACCAATCATATCATCATCGTACCAGCCTGCTTCCTGCTAGCAAGTCACAACAAGTGTAGTTAGATAAGGCAGAAAACGAAACAGCCTGTGGAGACCCCAGTTCATTTTTCTCTCTGGCTAAGATATAAGAAAACCCGTGTGAATTCCAGTTTTGTACTTTCAAAGAAATGAGGCTGAGAAACATGTCTATTACTTTCTCCCATTCGTACCTCAAATAAAGAAGCCAGGGAGACAAATAGAAAACTTGACATAACGGAGTGCCCATGTCAAATGTAGGCATCTTAGATTTGAGTTCCTACTCCAGTGATAATTAGTTATTCAAAAGGAAACCACTTCTGTAGGAACAACAGACATTTACTTTATAATATATGTACTCCATTTTTCAAGAGATTTTCTGAAGAGGCAAATTCTAACCTGTTCTCCAAAGCAGGCAAATGAGGATGTAAGCATATGTTTCTGCCTCCCTACATAAACATACAGAGAAGCAGACAAAAAAGGCAAAAGAAAGGAGCAGGTAAAACCTTCTGCCTGTGTTCGGCATGAAATGGGACTGATGTGGCTTAGAGGAGAGACTTGTTCCTCTTGGCTGTCTAGGGTCAAAGCATGGACTTGAGTACTCCATAAGGCAATTCAGAGGGACCTGCTCTAAATCACCCTCTCCCTTCTTGCTATATAAACCTAAATTAAGCACGTAAAGTAATACTGCCCTTAGCTGGGCAGTATTAGGCAGTATGACAACCTTGGAGAGCAAAGCAGCAAATCCATAGGCAATGTCTAAAGAGAATAATTTTACCCATATCTATTGTCTCTTTCTCTCTAAATCTAAAAATAGATACTGCAACAGCCTCATGAACGACTATATTTAGCCCCTCCTCCCCTCAAATTAATCTCTGCTATGGAAAAAAATCTCATTTTGGAAGCCACCTGAGGAAATTACTTTTGCATAGATTCTCTTGATATGAATTATCTTGAAGTCAACAATATGACAGCAAATATAAAGCAGAGAGGATCTATTTCTTTGTGTGTGTGAAGAATTACGTGGATTATTAGTAGGAAGAATGTTAGCATAAAAGGTGGGACCCAATTTAAATATCTAAAAGCTGTAAATACGCATTTAAGTCATCATCCTAGGCTCCCTTTATAGCTAGGAGAATAGAACAGAGTCCTCCAGAGAGTCACTCCTACATTGGATGCTCAGGGAAAGATTCACTTGTCATAACACAGGTGTCTACTGTCACTTGTGGCACTTCAGGTTACCAGGCTGCATATCACAGCGGTATGGATGTCCTACCTATCCTGCATCCCATCTGCCAAGCACATGCAGGTATTTGGATCTCAAGAGGCCCGAGATACCTATTTTGGAGAAACTGATTCTTGCTTTTTGCTGACATTGAGATGAATTGCCTGATAAAGAGACCTATTTCTCTCCACTGATTATAAAGTAAATCTATGGTAATCTGTTTTGAGCTAGATGCCCAACTTTCAGATGCCTAAGTGAGGGCAGAAGAATCTCAACTTCATGAACCTTTGGCATGAAATAATGAAGTCAAATGAGCATAAAGAAATGGTGCACTGTGTTTTTATATGCACTACTAGAAGAAAATATTATGATCAATAATGTGGCTTTTTTATTTCATCTAAGATGTGTCTGCTGTATTTCGACAGGTCATAACCATCTCTTTTCCCAATAGCTTCTACAATTATTTTCAGAACGCTAGTATGGTGTTTTGTAATATATTTTGACATGACCCAGTGGTGGATGTAAATGAAGGGATTTTTTTTTCCCCTTATCCCTAGTTAAAATATAGAAGACTAGGGTACTGTTATACTTCTTCTATTTGAAAGTCACAGAATAATACAATAATTTATTCAACAACAATTGCAAGCAACAACCTCAGATTTATGGATTTTTTCAATTTATTTCACTAGGTGACAAAAAATACTTTTCTGTGTTAACTTTGCTTTTTTCAGTCTCAAGGCTACACGTTTCTTGACCTTGGATTGTATCTCAGCAGTATTGACTGCTTTAGTGAATATTTCATTGCCATTTGCATAGATATTCTGTTCATTATAACACAGTCTCACACTATAAGCAGGTCAAAGAAACATATATTATATATGCACAGATATTGAGAAATGAAGTTGTCAGCATCATTCAGTATGTCACATAAATATTTCTCTTAAGAATTATCTTCTGCTTGGTGGAGTTTTGTATTTGTATTCATAAGTATGTCTTCCTGCTGATAAAAAACAAGATTATATAAATTCTGTTTTTCCCCCAGTGCCTGCAAAACATTCTAATACCATGGTACTCTTTGCAGTTTCTCTATCATGTACTTCCTTTACTGTTTTCTGATTCTCCATGATGTTTATTCCCTATTGTAAATTACTTTTTACCACTCTGATGCACAAACCTAGGCTAGCTGCATACTTTCTGTGGTCTGCTTCTGTTCCTTCAGTCTCTGCAGAATTGCAACTTTAATTAAAGTGAAATATAAAAAAGTCAATATTTACAAAAATGGTCTAGGTTCTGGATGTATTGATTTCAAGATTTATACCACATCAATTTTGTTAGCAGAAACTAACATTTTAGTGGCTGTTCTGACTCCACATTGCTAACTATTTAATTCATAGTAATTGCTATAAAAATATCTGATGTTTGTCCGTACACAGTGTGGTTAGACTAGAGAGCAAGGATATCAGTCCAATTGTGCAATCAGTCCTCCCAAAAACACCTTGAAGTTTTCTGCTCTCTTTAGGTGGCCAGATGGATTGGATTTGACTCAAATAAAGCTTTCTGGGAGTTCTTTACCTGGTACAAACAATGCTCCTGATGGCATTCTGTGGTCTCCTCTCTTATCTCAGAAGAATGAGGACAATTTGTATCAATTTGTCAGAATATTCCTCTATTTTTATCCATTTCAGAAAACTAAGGTAGGGTAAAACCAATTGGTCAAACCTCTGTCCACAACTCATAGAAAGAAAACCACCCAAAAGTAAAGCAAACAAGTGTGTGTACTAGGTAGCAGCTGTCTTCTTATTGACCCACCATTCTTGGAAATCTTTAATATATTTTCCCCCATTATTTTTTAAATTTGTAAATTAGGATGATCAGTAAAGGAACATGTCTCTGTATGCTTGGATTTGCTTAAGTTTCAGCCCACATTGCTTAAAACAGGAAATATGAATCTGTAACATCAATGTCTCTCTTTTTCCTTCTGTATTTTCTAGAGAATAAAGTTTCAGGAATAACTTTCTGGCCACATTAATCACAAACACCTTGTTTTCAAATGCTATGTATTTTGGATAGGGAGAAGGAATAAGAAATCGAGTAAATTTCCTAGTGTAAATGATTGTCTCTTCATGCCACTTAATTTTTGACCATTTCAGAACAAGTAGATGCCTCTATTGGTAAAAATAAAGATATTGTTCCCTGTTCTTCCTGTAGGCCTCTTTTCTTTCTTGTTTGCTTGCTTTCTTGCAGGAATTACTTCTCCCCAGTCTTACAGGAACTTGGATAGATGAAAAAATAATGCCTTTGAGACACCTTTCTAATGCAAGACTTCCATTCCTTGCTGGTTTTGCAGCTTGCCAGTTCAGGCAAGGCTAATTTCTGCAGGTGGCTGTGTCATGTGATTTGTTCATATCTTTTAGAAACAGAAAAAGAACCTGGCAGTTCCTGCATCAGGAATATTAATACAGAATTGAAATTAAAAGCCTAGTTACATTGCTGTAGCAACAGGGCTTGCACCTTGGAGGGCTAAACAGTTCCCAGACTGCCCTGTGGCAGGATAAATCCTGGCTGTGAGTGAGGATGAAATACTCCACAGCTCAAATAAATGGGAAGAAAACAAAAGAGCCTGACTGGGAAAAGATGGCAAACTGGCTCTGGGAAGCTGTGTGTCATCGGTAGTGCTCACCCCACTCCAGGACCCACTGTCACACAATGAGGCCACGCACACGTATGTGAACAGAAATGCCTCAACTTACCCAAAATGCACTCTTCTGTTAAAATAACTTTCTTTTGTTATCTGTGAAATACAGTGAGATTAGGGTGACCAAGCTGATGTCCACAAAGGCTGATGCCACCACCTGCTTCAGAGCACTCCCATCAGACAAGGCTGCATTATTAGGGATATACAAGATCTACCAGCTACTGACTCAATATTAATTATCCTTACTTAGCAAATGAGTGCTGGATAATCTAGGCAGTTTAAAAGGCAATGCTGGAACAACTCCAGTGTGGGAGATGGATAGATTTTCATTTGGCTGCTATTGTGTTTTCTTTGAATGGTGCTTGCTTGGAGCATAGAGGTATATGCTTCCTCTGAGAACAACGAGTTATGCCTCTAATAGGTAAATCTGGCAGTATAATTTTTAGACCCTCAGAGTGAAATACTCACTTGTGTGCTGAGGAACTTGGCTTTCTTTACAGAAAGGGAATCAGGCACCTCAGAAAAGGAGGTAAACAGCAGGGAGCCCCTAAAGTATTGCATAGTATTTGTAGCAGTGTGCTTGAAAACCCATTTCTCTCTAGAGCCTAAGTTCTCTGGAGAGAATCAATGCTGAAGGAGGCTGGATTTGGGATTTAGAAGACAAGAATATGTTAGTTTTCAATAGCCCATTCGTAGCATTATTCTTTCAAAAAAGCCTAAGCAGGCTGCCTCTTTTGTTGAAGGGGCAGCATCCACCATTTATGATAAACTTGTGGTTAGGCCTAGGAAAGCTGAGTCCTCCTCCAATTTCCTCCTCCTTTCTTCTGAAAGACTGCCTTAGCCCCCAGGGTTTCTCAGATATTCAAAGCAAGAGGCGTGCAATTCTGGCATTAGAAACATTAATGCATAAATGGCCCCACATGCATTGCTCTAGTTAGAAGCACCTCTTGGAGTGTCAGGACATCACTGTGGTTGTGAGCATCTGCCCTCACCCAGTATCAGATAACCTGAGCTCATCTGCTTGAAAATAGTGATCAATCTTAATTTTGTCATGTGGCTTTTATATTAGGAAGTAAAAATTGCAGCAAAACCCCTCAGGTTTACCCCAATAACACAATCCACATGAAAAAAGTCATGGGCAGAAAAAGCTGAGCAAAACCTCCTTGCTCAGTCATGATTATGCTGTACCTCCTCCCGCTCTTTGTCTGTTTTGATGATAGGTTTTGTAAGTAGAGATCTTTTCTTTAGTTTTTAACTGTGAAGCAGCTAGCATGCTGCTGGTGTCATAAGATAAATGATTAATAATCATCATCATGAGAGAGACCAAAAGGGCAAACAACAGCCCCAGATCAGTACTGACTCCTATTTTTGGCTGACAGCAGCAAGTTACAAGTCTGACAGGTTTAATAAACTGGTACCGATATTTACTAAATTTTTTTTTCAAGTTTGTTTCAGCTGGATACAGAGAGATATGCATTTTATCAAAAAATATGCAGCAATAGCTGAAAGATCTCAGTGCCAGGAGGCATTATTGGAATCCACATATTTAGAAGGAATCAAAGTAGGATTAGACATTAAAACTGGAAGTGATAACAGGCAATACTGTGCTAGAAAAAATGGGTCATAAGACCCCACATTTCACAACTGTTTTAAAGCATATGTGTATTCAGAAAGAAGAGCCAACAAGAAGGTGTAGGTCCCTGAACTTTATTTTTCCTTTCTGCCTGAATATAGGTAGGGTCTTTCTCAACCCACACACTCTTTTTTTCCCTCAAAACCATGATCTCTGGGCACTGTGTCTTGTTAATGGCAACACTGTGATGCCTAGAAGTCCAGACTGCAAGGTGTTGTACAAAGAGTATAAGAAAGGTATAAAGCCACAGAAGGAAAAGGCTGAATGGTCAAAACCCAAAAGAAATACTGGCCACATCTTGACTCCTTGGCCCCTAAAAGTCGTCCCATTCAGAGCACCCAAGGCAGAGCGTCTCACTGAATCAAGAACACAGACCTGGAGGACATCCTGGTGTGCTCCTTTTGAGTCTTCACAGCACATCACACATGTTACATTACTGTGCTGGTTTTGGCTGGGATAGAGTTATTTTTCTTCATTGTAGCTAGTGTGGGCCTATGTTTTGGATTTGTGCTGAAAACAGCGTTGATAATACAGGGATGTTTTCGTTACTGCTGAGCAGTGCTTACACAGAGTCAAGGCCTTTTCTGCTCCTCACCCCACCAGCGAGTAGGCTGGGGGATGCATAAGGAGTTGGGAGGGGACACAGCCGGGACAGCTGACCCCAACTGACCAAAGGGATATTTCAGACCATATGACGTCATGCTCAGCATATAAACCTGGGGGAAGGAGGAGGAAGCGGGGACATTCTGAGTGATGGCATTTGTCTTCCCAAGCAACTGTTATGCATGATGGAGCTCTGCTTTTCTGGAGATGGCTGAACACCTGCCTGCCCATGGGAAGTAGTGAATGAATTCCTTGTTTTGCTTTGCTTGTGTGTGTGGCTTTTGCTTTCCCTATTAAACTGTCTTTATCTCAACCCACGAGTTTTCTCACTTTTACTCTTCTGATTCTCTCCCCCATCCCACCAGGGGGGAGTGAGCGAGCAGCTGGGTGGTGCTTAGTTGCCAGCTGGGGTTAAACTATGACAATTAGTTAAATTTTAATCACAATACCTGCCAGAACCAAAGGAACACATTCTGTGAAGATCTAAGATTTAACTGGCAACCTAGCTAACATTAATGAGCAAGCAGTAATGAACAACTTTTCACACCCAAATTGATACTATAAAGAATCTACATCTACCCAGGACATTGCATTAATCTTCTCTGTATTAGTATAAATCAACAGTATAGAGTTCCACATATGTGACTGCGTGTTCCTTGCCAACAGCATCCGTCCAAACATCTGGAAGTACAGACCTAAGAAAATAAAAAAATGAAAAACAGAATAATGGTTGGCAGTCAATAAGAAATTGAAAAAACTTCAACTATTCAAATCAATACTTTTTGTTCTAACATAATCTGCATTATTGAATATCAATATGGACTTGCAGAATAGGACCCAATATCCTTCTTAATTATAAATAAGGATTTACCTTTTTTTCTACAGCCCCATAGATAACTAGAATATTCCTAAGCAGCTTCTCAGAATACTCTAAACACTTTGAAAACTCATGCTAAGACACTCATTTTTTTAACCTAAATCACTCACCTTCAAGCACATGATCATTTAAATCACAATATGCGGCAGCATATCTATCTACATGTATATGCAGATATGTAAAGGAATCCTCAGCTTGCACAGAGCCAACGGAGCCTCTCCTGTAATATCCCCATCCTTGAGGCTGAGGGAGAAGAGAGCAGTCAGAAGAAAAGATGATGGATCGGGAAATTTTCAGAAGAGCACAAGGGGTCAGACAGTGGGCTAAAGTTAGAGCAGCCCTCATACTGCTTTGTATAATATTTTACATTTGGTCCAATGATAGAAACTTCAACTGATTACAGGATCTTCTGGCTTTTTAGTCTTCTCTCTTCTGGAATAATGAACATTTATGTAAGTCTCAGAATGATGATGAATATATTCCCTTCTGTTATCAGAACTGGCCGAAAAAAGCATCTTTGATTAGCCTGCTGGGTTGGACAATGAAGTCTCTGTGAGGATCATTAGTAGCCAGGTAAGTGGAGGCTTTTTCTGAGCTATCTGCCAAGCGAAGAGAGTAAGCATTTTACTTCTAAATTGGAACCTTTTTCATTAAAACTGATAAAACTAAGAATCTGGTATTTTTTTCAACCATGATCTCTAAAGCAGAATGTTCTTTTCAGCCATGCTTTTAATGTATGGCATAGTTCAGAGATGGATTTGAATCAAAGCAAAGGACAGACTGTAGTTGGTTTTAGACGGGTGAACAAAGGGAAGAGGCAGCCTCTGGGACTTGTCTGCCTTCATATCATGTATAACACACTGTATTATGACTTATGATTATTAACACGATTGCAGAATTCAACTAGCCAGAACGTTCCCTGGGACTTCCTCTGGGACTTGGCCCTTTTCATATTCTTGCCTTCAGAGCAGTTTTGTGGTTTTAAGGGACGGTGTCAGCTTGCCCCTGTGGCCTGTATGCATTTCTGTTGTCTTCACATGGAGAATGAAAGACTTAAATAACAAAATGGAATGGCTGAATAATTTCAGTGCTACACTCTTCAAACCATTTTGTTGTCTAAGAGAAATTCCCTCCAATCTGAATATTTTTACACCTCCCAAAATCTGAAGAGGTTCTGCAGGTGCTGCTAGCTGATAACTGTTTGTAGAAATCTAACTAAAGGTGATATTTCATACCAACAAAATCCAGTTTAGCTTAGCACAGCCCAGATACAGAAAGAAAATATTCCCATAAGAAGAATATGTGGGCTGACCTACACACGATCTTTATTTATGGCCTCTCCATTTCTCATCTGATTCACAGAGGAAGAGACTATTGTATAATGATTGTACAACAATTTGGAATAGCAGTAGCATAGTAAATTATGCTTACCTTTGAATACATATCTGTGTGTGATTGATATATGTAGTTCTTACATCAAGCATGTGCACACTGATAATTGATAATGTTTAATCAAATGGAGATCACTGACACATGAAGTTTGCGTTTCATGGTACACACTAAAATTACATTTCTTTTGTAGTAATACTTTTGAACTCATCACCATTTATCATTGCAATTAATTGGGGTACAAATAATAAAGTTTTAATGAACTTCTAACAGCCCAATTGCATCAGTAATTCAAGTAGTTGGTCAGCTAAAAACATATCCTTTGTAACTGCACTAACCATAGATCTGTCAACTTCAGAATGATAATTAATTCCAGTATTTGTATTTTCTTCCAGTGTCAGCCTGGACTCTGTTTCTCTTTGCTTGGTTTTGTATTTTGTTACAAAGGCTGCTACACACTTGCATAATGACATTATCCTTGAAAATCCCATACTGCAAAAATATTTCCTTTTTTTTTTTTTTTTTTTTTTTTTTTTACACAGGCTTTACACAGAGGCAGCCAGTCCTCTGCCAGAAGAAAATCTGGGTTCCCTGGTGTGGTGCTGGAACTAGACTGAAGCTAGGTCATGTTTTAATAGCTAGGCAAGTGCATGTGTGACTGGATGTGTGGGTGGGTTTGCCATTCCCTGCCTACACTGTTGAAGGTCATTTCTCACTACATGAAAAAAGGCAAACTTTGATATTAGCCATTGTATAGGGCCAATTTTTCATCTAGACAGTTAAAATCAATGAAACAGTAGCAATTTACTCCAGAAAAGAATAAAGCATAATATCTTGTGAAATTAAGATTATTTTACCTAGAAATTTCTCTCTCTCTCTCCCTTTTTAATTTTGAAAGAATCATGTTGGAAATAAAAAATAGAAAGAACTGTTTTTTAACTGAACCTCCCAGTGGTGATCCAGACAAAGTAAGAAAAGAAGTATTTCCCAATATTAGAATTCTATTTCTTAATTTTACAGTCTATTTCTTGTGAAATGCACATATATTTCAAGCACTTAAGTCTCTTGTATCAATATTACTTACCTCAATAAATATGAAAGTTTACCTATTACAAACACCTGAGGAGATGAAGCAGCAACTTAGATATATCTGCAAAGACACTGTCTTTCTTGTGGCAGAGATGCTGGGGAGATCTATTTTTGTATTCCACAGTAAAGAGGATTTCTGATTCTGATTCTTTTGGGGAAAAATGCTTCTTTTAGCCACAAACATCAAAAGAATTTTTTTTGGCGTGTGCACGGAGCCAAAGCTACTACCAGATGTGAGCAAAGTGACAATATTGCAGTGATGAGACTGAAGTTAGAGTAAAGAATTACACAATACTGCAAAATTACTGGCAGGAAGGAAAAAATACTTCCTAAGAGCTGGAAGTAGCTATATCCTCACCCTGTTTTGACCTATTAGTCTCCCATTCGCCCAGGTGATGCATAATCGTATTTGTCCCGTCTGATTTAGGTCTGTTCATAGACAGTCTCTCAACCAATAAGATTTATGTCTGAATAAAGATTTCTTGATGAAGATTTCTTTCACTGTGTGACATCTATTTGTACTGTTTCTGTCACATTATACGAAGCACGACATATTAATGCAAGTTGAAAACAGATGACTGTATTCTGTCTTTGCACCTTTTATCTCACCTCTAACACAGGTGAGACAATATCCACTGCGAAACATTTCCATGATATGGTCTTCACATGCTTTTGCCCTCTCTTTTTCTTGTAGTATTGATCTTTGTTCCTCTCCTGGAAGCATGGCTCGACAGGTCATTCTTCCGAATCCCTGTGCTGCAGCACTGAGGCTATTTTTTATCAGTGGTCAGGGAACATGAATTACAGCTTCTGACTGGACCGAGCTCTGTTAAAGGGTCTTTTGAAGCACAGTACTGAGCTCATAAAATACAGTAGATCCTGTGCATTGTTTTCTGAAAGAACACTTGCAGCAAATTAGTCACAAATTCCTTAGCCCGTACAGGGGTTTCCAGGTTAACATCCTCACACCTGGGGGGAAGGCTTGGAAACCTAATATTTATTAGTATCTAATTAACAATTTTCACTTGCTTGTCAGAGGGGCTCGACACCAGTAGCTTACAGCAGTTTCAGTGAGAAAGCAATAGTCTGAATATCAGCACTTTGTCTTCATCCACCTTGAAATATAAAGAAGTGCCTATAGATTAGAATTAATAATCCATTCAGATCCTAATTATTAATTTTTAGTCTGCAGTTTATAATATATTATTTTATAATGTATTATGTATTTATATATAGTGTCATACCCCATTATATAATAATCATAGAATCATAAAATCATTTCAGTTGGAAAACACCTTTAAGGTTATCAAGTCCAACTGTTAACCTAATACTGCCAAGTCCACCACTAAACCATGTCCCTAAGCACCACATATACACGTCTTTCAAATACCCCCAGGGATGGTGACTCAACCACTTCCCTGGGCAGCCTCTTCCAGTGCTTGACAACCCTTCTGGTGAAGAAATTTTTCCTAATATCCAATCTAAACCTCCCCTGGTGCAACTTGAGGATGTTTCCTCTTCTCCTATGGCTTGTTACTTGGGAGAAGAGACTGACCCCCACCTCTCTACAACCTCCTTTCAGGTAGTTGTGGAGAGCAATAAGGTCTCCCCTCAGCCTCTTTTTCTCCAGGCTAAACAACTCCAGTTCCCTCAGCCACTCCTCATAAGACTTGTGCCCTAGACCCTTCACCAGCTTCGTTGCTCTTCTTTGGACACGCTCCAGCACCTCAATGTCTCTCTTGTGGCGAGGGGCCCAAAACTGAACACAGTATTCGAGGTGCGGCCTCACCAGTGCTGAGTACAGGGGCATGATCACTTCCCTAGTCCTGCTGGCCACACTCTTTCTGATATAAGCCAGGATGCTATTGGTCTTATTGGCCACCTGGGCACACTGCCGGCTCATATTCAGCCGGCTGTTGACCAATACCCCCAGGTCCTTTCCAACCCAGCAGCTTTCCAGCCACTCTTCCCCAAGCCTGTAGCATTGCATGGGGTTGTTATAACCCAAGTGCAGGACCTTGAACTTGGCCTTGTTGAACCTCATACAATTGGCCTCGGCCCATCAATCCAGCCTGTCCAGATCCCTCTGCAGAGCCTTCCTACCCTCAACCAGATCAACACTCCCGCACAACTTGGTGTCATCTGCAAACTTACCGAGGGTGCACTCGATCCCCTTGTTCAGATCATTGATAAAGATATTAAACAGAACTGGCCCCAGTACTGAGCCCTGGGGAACACCACTCATGACCGGCCGCCAACTGGATTTAACTCCACTCACCACAACTCTTTTGGCCCAGACATCCAGCCGTTTTTTTTATCCACCAAAGAGTACACCCTTCCAAGCCATGAGCAGCCAGTTTCTCCAGGAGAATGCTGTGGGAAACGGTGTCAAAAGCTTTACTAAAGTCTAGGCAGACAACATCCACAGCCTTTCCCTCATCCACTAAGCGGGTCACCTTGTCATAGAAGGAGATCAAGTTAGTCAAGCAGGACCTGCCTTTCATAAACCCATGCTGACTGGGCCTGATCACCTGGTTATCCTGTGATGGCACTCAAGATGACCTGCTCCATAACCTTCCCCAGCACTGAGGCCAGACTGACAGGCCTGTAGTTCCCTGGATATAATAATGTATTATAATATAATATAATATTATGTGTTATATTATTTATTTTAATATATAATATAATATAGAATCTGAGGTGACATGGGTCTCCCTCCTCTGCTATTTTTGTTTGAGTTCAAATTTTCAAACAAAAAGGATGTTGAAATCATCATTATCCCTTCACGTAACTCACCTGCTCGAGGTACTTATTTTTCAGTTTCCCCTTGGTAATTTCATAAAAATAAAAGTCCTCCTCATTTGTTTTTGAAGGAACCCCTACCAAAACCAGTGGTCTCCTTAACCAGAAGCGAGATTAACATCTACCTGTCTTCTATGGTTTTCAGTTTCCAGAGAAACAGCATTTAAAGTGTGAAGTACTCCATCACGTACTGCTGAGCTGAGGCAGGAGAATATGAACCTGTCATCTTCCAGTCCACTCTGTTCTCCAACCTTTCCAGAAGTCAGCTTATTATTTGCTGATTCTGCATGCTTGATTGAAATTTAGTTTCTACAGCTTTCACGGGCTTATGCAGAACCTAGCATTACATAGAAGGTTGAAGAATAACACATGAATGAAAGCTTAGAGAATAAGCTCCGGAGTATAGTAATGAGGATGCAGAGGTGCAAACTTTATTAATCTTAAACTTGTCAAGAAATTTAGCTGTACATAGCAATAAATGATATAGTCTTGTTAAGCAGTGTGATTCATTGGATTACGAAGATCAGAGATTCAGAAAGAAATCAATCTATTTTAGAGCCATCAAGCCAATTACAGCTGCAACTGCAATATTTTAAGGGGGCCGAAAGCTTGATTTATGTTACCATTTTTATACCTTAAGTGGGATTGCTTGTATAGTCACATGCAGTGCTGCTGCAAGTGTATATATTTCACAACCAAAAGAAACTCTTTGTTTTCTATGCCTGATGATGTTAAAATGAGTGCTCCTTAGTGAGAGATTACCGGATGATTTTCTGCCATTTCTTTCAATCCTAAACAAGGCAATTACTTTTCCTTAAGAAGAAATAAAAGTGTATTTATGGTCTTTAGAATGATGATATTCCTCTTAGTAGCACACTGAGTGATAGCCTAAAAGATTTTAACGTAGTCATAGTAAGATTTCATTCTTTTGGCTATTTGTGAAAAAGGTGATCTTGAAGTAGATCTCTGAATGCATCTTTGAGGCTTTGAAAGTATAACATCACTGAGGCTGCATAAAAAGGATTTCAGAGTATTTAATATGAACAAATTCTTGGCAAGACCTTACATAACACAAGCACAATATGTAAATCCATTGAAGGATGAAATGGAACTAGTTAGATGCAAGTCAAAGCACTTTGATAAGTCACAGCTAATCAAATACAAATAAAAATAGGTGCTGAAATTTTAAACAAGATTCAGTTGATTAGATTGGGATCATTCCATATTATTCAGGAGCAACAATTTTATGCAAGACAAGCAAACATCAGGAGCATTCATTGTTCTTTGTTTTTTTAAAATGTACTTGTGCATGGGTTCAAATTTGTCTTTCTTATTATTGCTGAATTAAAGTGATATAGTATTACAAACTGGAAAACAATGATTTCACTAAAGTAGATTTTAAATATAGCATTGCATATAAAAATGATGACTTTTCATTAAATATCAGGCTCTAGGCAGCCATTAAGTAAACAGGCACTGCAGAACAGAGTTCAGCCGTTACTGCCTTGTGATTGGGTTATCATTAAGTTTCATCATCCTTCTTGCTAAATCCTCTATTTGACATCCCTCTTTTAGCAGAAGTCAAAAGCAAGAACAATTTGCTATATAGAATTTAATCTGTTTTTCAAACAACTCTACAGTCTCATGGCTTTGAATGCTCTGCTGACAGAAGGAGCTCTCCAGCATACTGTCTAGGACATAGAAAGGTTCATTCCAAGCCTGTAAATTCTCTGCACAGCATAGACAATTTCAGTTTAAATAGAGGGTTGGCCTGCACATTCTTTGGAAGTAAGGTATTTCTTACTGTGTTTGCCTAATACCAAACACATTAGAAGCCAGTGATTTGCCTCAATCAACACACATATGGACAGTGCAATTAGTAGGACTTAATAAACCATCTCGCAATCCAGATGAAACGACGTTTGTGTGTCCCAAAGAGTATATGCTCCTATTTGTAAGTACTTCATAAGTCTGCTTGATAAAATAAAGCTGTCAGAAAATAAATGTCAAAAATGCCAGTGGGGAATAAGAGTTATTCTTAGATCGTGCAACCAGATGGGGATGTGGTTCGTAGGCCCTACCAGACCTGGGTTATCTTCCTGTTTCTGTTATTTCCACAACTCATGCTACTTCACTTATACTTACCTGTTAGACTCCTTTTGGACATGTGTCTGGGTTTTTTTTCTCCATCAAAACTAAGATGATAGAAAAGGCTGGCTTGTGAGTACAAATGGAGTGCACTCTTGGACTTAGCTCCTCAGAGGTAATCCTAGATGCTGTGTGTTGTATATGGCCTTTCAGACATGACAGTTGTTAAGTGCTTCGCAATGTGGATCTTCCCTCATAAATCAGGACCTAAAAGACATATCTCCAATGAAAGGGAAATGTTCTCTTCTTTGGAGAGGTGACGTTTGGATAACTGTATTAATATCTATGATGTGCTCAGCTGCCACCAGAACGGATGCTACACAAATGCTTAGAAGTATGCATCTTGAAGTGTGGCAATATGAGACAAAAATACAATCAGGCCTCCAAGCCCTATTTATAAAGCCTAGAGAAAGGTTGCGCTTGGTCCTTTGGCCTGACTGAATAGGTTAGGACACTTAAAGGGTCAGCAGTGAACAAAAGGCACTGGAGGTTCCTGGGACCCCTGAACATCTCAGACACCCACTTTAAATGTAATTGTAAAACCTTCGCCATTATGGAGGTGCCATATAAGATGACATATATATAAGATATTGATTTTGTCACCTCTTCTTACTACCACTTACCAGACAATCCAAAATTACCATTCCAAGGGTACCTAGATGAGCTGGTACCTTTTATTCTGAACAGCTGATAATCATCTTGGGCATAAGAAGTGTTTGATCATTATGAATTCACATGCCATTAATAGTAATATACTGATGAAAGGAATTCATTTTATGTTCATGCAGCTGTCGTGTACTGCCAGGAGTGTTATGTTCTAATTTAGTGCTAGTCAACAGGCATAATAAAGGTGTTACTCATCAAATCTTGAGCATGCTATATTTGTGTATCCTATACTGCAACCAAAGCACAGGGTAGATGTAAATAGCTTCACACTGACATTAATATGTTATAATTCCATGGCATCTTAATGTCTATGCGTCATGAAGATAAACTGGTAGAACAGAATAATTAATTAAATTGCATTTTATTTTTAACAGAAACTGAACTTGGTATTACACTTTCACCTAAATTGAATCCACCTGATTAGTATTATAGAATTAAAGCTGCTCTAGATTAATTGGTTTCATATCTTTAGCATCTTCATACTTCTAATATCTGTGAATTGCATTGTACTGCTTAGATATCCTGCCATCTTTTCAAACTGCAATACATACAAGCAACAATTGCTTAGTTCTTCTTTAATAAACTAGCTAAGCAAGGAAGAACATAATAAATGAAAAATATGTTACAGAATTCTCAAAGTCCTATATTTTATCCCCACCACAAAAGATGGGCTTTGTCCTTCATGCACTATTAAAATTATTTTATATCCAGGAAAAAAAATAATAAATTCAGGAGTCAGGCAATCCCTGAAGCATGCTGCCTCCGTTCTAAACCTCTGGTTCAGCTATATCACCACGTTGTTACTGAGCATGAGCACATGGCAGAAGGGCCAATCAAGAGCTGACAGTCCATATGTGACTTGTAAAGTGGAGGTGTGGTGGAGCTCAAGGAATTAAGATTAATTAAGACACATACTGAATTCATGGTTAATACTGACTCATAAGCTCCAAAGTGAATATCAGATAACCTTCAGCATGGCTTATGCCTATTTGTGACGGTGTGCTTCCCCTGCCCCCGACCTTTATCTCCTGTAACCCTGCTTAGGTGATAACCACCAGCGGTGATTGTAATGGATGCATCTGGTCACGATGGCTGCATCAGCTCAAAGTGAATTCAGGAGACAGATAACAACACAATAGCCTAGGGCTATTGTGCAATGCACCCACCGAAGAAACTAAACCTGTGGTCGGCATGCAAATATGACTATGAGTCAATCATCTTATCCCCATAAATAGTGAGCAGCCCAAGAGCCCTTTGAGCTCTCCTGCACGGCAGCGGGCTGCACGCCAGGATCTCCCCTTGAGCAGGGACGCCTCTCAAGGTTACTCCTCGAGGTTGAGAGATTCCTTGCCGCAACAGATCCTCGGTAAGTGACTAATAGCATGCTAAACTTTGAAATCTTAGCTAAGTGATATAAAGGATTGATTGCGCATATATAATCCTTTAGATATAAACCGTTGACCAAGTCTGGGACTAGGACTGGATCTAGCCGCACCTAGACTCCTCTCTGAGAAGGAGTTTAGAAAGCAAGGGGATCCTTTCCGAACCTCATGACTCAACGGGAGGGTCTCCCTGACAGTTTTGTCTGACCCTGTCCTCTATGCAGTAAATAATCAAGTGTGCCTCGCCATCGAATCTTGTTAAAACACTGTCGCATTGAACTTTGTTAAATCAATAAACTATATTTTTACTTCTCTCTTACGAGTGAAGTGCACGCTCACTCCTTCCGCGACAAATTGGCGTAGTCGGCAGGATGGCAAGTAGTATCACTGATTATTTACGGAGGCATGGAGTGAATCCGAGTCCCAAATTCTCAGCAGAATGGACTCGTGACAATTGGCATAATTGGGAAGCCATTGAAGAACACCTAAAAGTAACTAGAGGCCACACAAAAGATGGAAAAGGGAAAGGAATTATCTGCAAGATGCTAGGTGCCTGTTTAGAAGCTGCACATCAGGAAAGAGACAACAGAAATAAAAGGAGCAGGACCTAGAGAAGGAAATAGAAAGTAGAAAGGCAACTGAGTTGTTACTATCTTTTAAAATTGAACAACTGCAGAAACAGTTACAGGAGGAAAAGGAAAAAAGACAAAAGTTGGGAGAAAAGGTCGAGATGATGCTTATACGGGCTCCCCGCCCCCCCGACATCGTACAGATTAGGAAACTAATAGTATCCCCTGAAGATTGGGATGGAGACATCTGGGGTGATCCCGATGATAGCGAGCCAGAAGACGACGACCCTTTGTTCCCCACAAATCCTCCTGAGTATGAAGCCAGACCCATTGTTAAAACAGAAAGAACTGTGGGTCCTCGGGGTGGTCATCCGCGACATACTACGCGAACCATCCCCTGGGATCCGTTGCAATTGACAAATTTGCAAGAGAGATATAGCAGAAAACCAGGTGAAACTGAAACGGAATACTTGTGGCGAGTATGCCTCAGTGGCGGTGACCGAATAATGTTGACTGAGGATGAAGCAAGTGGCTATTGGGGTCCGGGAGTTTTCTTAAATTTAGGACCTGACCCGACAAATACACCTCATTCTATCACCAGCCGAGTAGCTTATTGGGCTGGAGGAATAGACAGCATGGAGCGAGGTGAACCTTCCATAATTCCCATTAAATCTTTAAGTGAGCTCTCTACAGCCATCACAAAAGCCGCCTGTATACAAGCCATGCACAAACGAGGGTCCCATGATGTCCCACTGTCTGCTACAGTAGATTTCTGCAATGTTAAAACCACTGATTAGAGGAGCCCTGCAATTCTTAAATCCCATTTAGTTGCAAAACGAGATGAGATCAAGAAAGACACAGAGCACAATGAGGGACTAGGTGACAACGCTCAAAATGCCCACAAGCAGCTCCCTACCTGGGCAGAACTGATGCACGGCATTGTTAACTACAGCCGTGAGATGGGCTGGGACGATGCACCAGCTGAAAAACAAAACCTGAAGCCCCGGGAGGAGATCACAAAGTAAGACCCATGAAACAGGGAACAGAAACTAGATCGAAGGGAAACAAATTTAAAAACCCCCAAACGGAATCTCAAGAACAGAGGAATGAGTTGTGGAGGAATGCATTAGCTTTTAGGCATTCCCAGAGCTGCGATTCAAGGTCAACCTACTGGCATAATTTTGAGTCTAATTGAAGCATTTCAAAAACGAGATAACGGTGAAAGGAAGGAGCGTATCTCAACTCCTCCTGCGCCACACCCCAGAAGGGGAGACAACCCCTTCCTCCCCCTTAGGGAGGAATTGCAGGGCATGAAGTCAAAAACGAGTAGTGTCCGGAAGGCAATTGGCCTGCCTGCCCGGAAAGTGGAGGCTTATCAGTGGATAAGTGATAACGGCCCATACATTTTAATTCCAGTTGGTCCTCAAAGACAATTGGTAAAGTTTTTAATAGATACGGGAGCACAAATTTCACTATTAACACAACAAGACGCCGAGAAGCGCTGGGTGTACAACCCAGACGGCAAAGAGTTAAAATTACCGGCGTGAACGGAGCGAGTGTTCAGTGCCAAACTGCCAAGGTCAATTTATGGCTCCCGGCGAGAAGCGCATGCTCGAGTACTCGCTTGCAATTAAAGCTCACCATGAAAATATTTTAGGTTTCGATGTTTTAAACGGACGAACCTGGCGCCTGCCGAACGGCAGCGTAGGGTCCTTCGGCTCGAACATCGATCCCAACCCCAGCAGAAGCCGGGAGGCTGCAGTGTGGCACTGCGCGCAGCCCCTGCGCTCCCGAGTCAAAAATCACTAACGTATCGGCAATACCCCATTTCTGCTGCGGCACGAAAATGGAATTTCTGAAGTCATAGCTGATTTGGAGAAACGACAAATTATCTCCAGAACGCACTCCCCATATAACTCACTCTGTCTGGCTCCAGTCCGGAAACCAGACGGGAGGTGGCGTTTAACAGTCGACATCGGCGCCTGAACGCCAATACAGCCCCGCTCACAGCTGCTGTGCCAAACATTGCCAACTTAACAGCTACTTTGCAAGCAGCTGCACACCCATGGATGGCAGCGCTAGATGTAAAAGATATGTTCTTTATGGTTCCCTTAAAGGAGGAGGATAAAAGAGAAGTTTGCTTTCACTTGGGAGGGAATACAATACACCTTTAACAGACCTCCCACAGGGGTATAAACATTCACCCACGATTGCTCACAAGTTGCGCTTGCTGAACTTTTACAGACAGTCTTACTCCCCCAAGAAGTGAAACTGTACCAATATATAGATGATATTCTGATTGGAGGAACTTGCCCTGAAAAGGTTGGGGAAGCGGCAGCAGCAGTATGGCAAGCACTAAATAAAGCAGAAATTGAGATTCCACCTGGAAAATGTCAGGGACCAAGTAAAGAAGTAAAATTTTTAGGTACTTGGTGGATAGCAGGCAGTGCAGTGATTCCTCCAGATACCTTAAGAAAAATTGAAGAGCTGCAAATGCCCCAATCAAGGAAGGAGTTACAACAATTAATGGGAACTTTAGGATATTGGAGGAAACATGTGCCTGGATTTTCTATCATTTCCCGTCCCTTATACTCACTCTTAAGGAAAGGCAAACCCTGGGAGTGGAAATTAGAACATAAAGAGGCAGTCAAAACTCTAACTGAAGAGTTAAAAACATATCAGTCACTGGGACCAGTGCACCCCGCGACCCTATTATAGCCGAATGGGTTTCTGCCGAACATGCTACTTACTGTAACCTGTTCCAAACTGGACCCGATGGGCCAAAAAGACCTTTATTGTTTAGCTCAACTGCATTTAAAGAAACAGAACAACGATACTCTGAATGGGAAAAGGGACTTTTATCTTTAGTCCGAGCAGTTAAACAAGTTGAGAAAATACATCAGGGACAACCTGTGCAAACTAGAGGACCATTTAATTTACTAGAAGCAATCCTAAAGGGGACTGCTCCCCCAGAAGGAGTTGCACAAAACCCACTGTCCGAAAATGGTATGCCTACCATTTCAACAGGAGTTGCAGAAAATATGCAACTAACTGAAGGACACACTAAGCTTTCCAAATTGCAGATGCCCATAAACACAGACCCTTTAGCTTTACAACAACCTTTTAAACCTTCACCCATTCTGGTGGCACCACCCCTCACTGAGGGTACACCAACAGAAAACATTTGGTTTACAGATGCTTCAGCAAAAGGGTAAATGGTAAATGGCAATATAAGGCTGTTGCATTAGACATTACCACCGGCAAACAAGTAGTAGAAGAAGGTGAAGGCAGTGCACAAGTAGGAGAAATAAGAGCAGTTGTTTTGGCAGCACAGAATGGAGCAAAAATCATATATGTAGACTCCTATGCTGTGTGGGCTTGGTGCCACACAGTGGCTCTGTCAATGGGAAACCTTGAATTGGGAAGTAAATAGATCCCCAGTTTGGAGAAACAAAGATTGGCAATTATTACTAGATATAGCCAGGAAAACACCTTTCAAGATGGGATGGGTAAAAGCTCATGCTAAAGATAATCAACCAGCCACAAAGTGGAATCAAAAGGTAGATGAGCTAACTAAAATTAGGAAAAATCACCTTAAATCCTGAGTGGTATCGACTGGGAGAATGGTTACATCAAAACCTAGGCCACACAGGTAAAGAAGCACTTTACTTTGCTGCACAGAGTAAAGGCTGGCCTATAAATAGAAAAACTTGTGAAACTATTCTTACAGAATGTCCTCAGTGTAGACTGAAATTACAAGCAGATCATCCTGCTAAAGCACCACCTTTACATATCAATGAAGGGAAAACTTTATGGTCTACATGGCAAATTGATTATATCGGACCATTCAAATCCTCTGCAGGATATCGACACATCCTTACAGGAGTGGAAGTAGTCTCCGGCTTGCTTATGGCGACTAAATGTCGGAAAGCCGATGGGCGAAACACAGTGCGAGGGCTATCATTTTGGTTCTCAAATCTACCTACTCCTGATGTTATCCAGAGTGATAATGGCTCACACTTTTCTTGTAAGGAAGTGCAAGATTGGGCAAAACAAGAGGGAATTAGATGGGTTTTCCACACCCCATACTACCCCTCAATCAAATGGGATGGTAGAAAGAGCCAATGGCTTGTTGAAAAGGAGTCTCAAACCACAGGAAGCTCAATGGGACATACGAGACTTCCCAAAGTACTCCATCAATTAAACAATCGGTATGGGCCTACTGGAAGCCCTGTGCCGAGCATTCTTTGTAAAAACTGAGCTTAGCGCTCCACCTACTAGGAAAAGAGAATATCCAATGACATTACAGCCAGGACAGCCTGTGATGGTTAATTTACCATCTATCGGTACTGTGCCTATGACTTTAACTAAACCTCATGGCCCACTTGCCTGGGAAGCTACTGATAGCAGTGGTGCAAAACACAGAATTAGTTCACGATGGATTTTTCCTTCTTCTTAATGGGGTAACCTGTTCGGACTCTCCCCACCGAAACAAGTCTCTATTTTCTTACAGCACCCCACAAGATGGCAGATGGAAATGCTGTGTTCATGTTACTATTCCAAACCCTAACAATGCTGCTCTTCTTAGCCTGTGGTCAAAGAACCCTAGAATGGCCATGGTCCCAAGCTCGTGTTAAGTACACTGGAAGTATGGGAATACACTCTAGTAAGGGGATTTAAAGCTTTCCACCGTGGTCATGCACGGAACTGAAACATACTTAGAAAATGAATGGAGCTGGGATAAAGATGAAGCTGATGATAAAGTTCCCCAGCTCCGAGGAACAGCAGGGAAAGAAATTAAAATAGGATGCCGGATGATCAATGGGTCTACCCATGAGAAGGCATCTCAGATTTCTGTGTACAACATTACATCAAGGCCAATAGCCAAAGATACGAAACTTTGCGCCTTTGAAAAACTGGACTGTTGGTACAATTTTACCTTAGTACAACCTGTTTTTGTAGTCTGTCTCTGGGCTCACCATCGTGTGGGATTATCCTTTAAATTTAAAATAGACATTATTGAGCCTAGCACAACATCCGCCCTGACTGTAAAGGATGAGACAATTCTATCCCCACAAGTTTCTGAAGTTGGACCATATGTGATCAAAAATACAGGCCAACAACAAGTGTTATTTAATCCATCATGGTCTCTTAAATGAGTAGAACTACTGATGCAAATTAATATGTCTGCAATCAAACCGACCTGTTCACCATTCCTAGGTACGTCCTATGCAGGATGGTTAGCATGGTTACATGGGTGAACCCTCACCCCTCCAAGACGAACAAGGAGAGATGTGACCGGTATCATAGGGACAGGATTGGGAGTCTTAAATAGTATCGATGCTGAAGTACTCGTGAACAAACTGAGCACAACAACAAGTGATTTAAACAAATTAGAACACCCATTGCGGTCTTCTCTATTAGCATTGGGAACTAACCAATGGCTCTTATCTGATATATTACCTCAGTGGAAAAGAATTAATGAAAGGGACCACCAACTGATTGTGGATGCACTTGGTGTAGCCCAAACCAATGTTTCTCTAGCTCTTAGTTGTATCCAAGCTCAACTGTGGATGCACCCATGGTAGCAGCAATTATAAGAGAAGGTGAAGAGGGCACCTTACCCACTGAAATTCGAAAGGTAATTTGGGATAATGCAACTAAATTTGAGAAAGAATTCCAGTCCTGGTGGTATTTAGTCAATTTCACTTATGACCCCATTAGCAATAAGGCCACAGCTTTTGTCTTAACAATTCACAATGCTTCGGTATACACCATATACCCAATCATTGCGCTGGGATTGAATCACAATGGAACTGTACTCTATCCATTAGAACATAGAGTATGGGGCCCACCAAAATGGAAACAAATGGCAAACTGTTGATGTTAATGCATGCGTTGTAATGGGAACAACAAGGATTTATTTGTGAGAGTAACACCCTCAAAGCCCAAGACATCTGTCTTGACACTGAACAAAATGTTTGTCATTTTGAAATACGACCTGATGAAGCCCTGAAACTGTACTTGTGTATACTGGAAAAGGATGTGTTTGTATGAGAACCCTTTGTGATTTTATATTTGTAGATAACGTTACTGTAGATACAAGCAATCGCTCAAATATTTGTGTTTGTAACTTTACAAAATTGTGGGATGTGACTTCAATTATTCAGCTCCTGTTACGTGCCTTATCAATTGTTACAATCCCAACTATACATTGAGTCGAGATTTATTGCCTACCCCCATCGGAATGAATCTTACATTGGTGAAGAAACTACTACAACACGATGACCTGTGTCAACTGCTAGAACGCATACGAAACAATGGACACAAAACTCTGATCACCGTTCATCATGATGCAGAAGAGATACACCATGTCTTGGAAAGAGTAAAGAAGGATGGAGAACACCATTGGTGGGAGACTCTTCTTGGATGGTCACCGACAGCAACGGGAGTGTTTAATCTTATGCTTCACCCAGTTGTTATTTTACTAACTCTAACATTAGTGTGTCTATTGCTTATAATTATATTGTATATAAAGGTTTGGTACACGATAAAACAAATAACCCAACTTCAACCACCCAAAACATACAAATTAACGCATAACAAATAGCAGTGCTTCACTGTCTACTTACTGTGGATCTATAAGTGCATAAATTATCAATATACTATTTATGGCACAGAGGCAAGAGGTGACCGTACCACCACTCTGTGAGAATAAGATGAATTGACTATAGTCACGGGGTGGAGTGTGACGGTGTGCTTCCCCTGCCCCCGACCTTTATCTCCTGTAACCCTGCTTAGGTGATAACCACCAGCGGTGATTGTAATGGATGCATCTGGTCACGATGGCTGCATCAGCTCAAAGTGAATTCAGGAGACAGATAACAACACAATAGCCTAGGGCTATTGTGCAATGCACCCACCGAAGAAACTAAACCTGTGGTCGGCATGCAAATATGACTATGAGTCAATCATCTTATCCCCATAAATAGTGAGCAGCCCAAGAGCCCTTTGAGCTCTCCTGCACGGCAGCGGGCTGCACGCCAGGATCTCCCCTTGAGCAGGGACGCCTCTCAAGGTTACTCCTCGAGGTTGAGAGATTCCTTGCCGCAACAGATCCTCGGTAAGTGACTAATAGCATGCTAAACTTTGAAATCTTAGCTAAGTGATATAAAGGATTGATTGCGCATATATAATCCTTTAGATATAAACCGTTGACCAAGTCTGGGACTAGGACTGGATCTAGCCGCACCTAGACTCCTCTCTGAGAAGGAGTTTAGAAAGCAAGGGGATCCTTTCCGAACCTCATGACTCAACGGGAGGGTCTCCCTGACAGTTTTGTCTGACCCTGTCCTCTATGCAGTAAATAATCAAGTGTGCCTCGCCATCGAATCTTGTTAAAACACTGTCGCATTGAACTTTGTTAAATCAATAAACTATATTTTTACTTCTCTCTTACGAGTGAAGTGCACGCTCACTCCTTCCGCGACACTATTATGTGCATTATATTCTGTAGAAACTCAATGGATGTACTGTTAGTATTATCTATGAAAAATAAATCATTTGTTGTCATGAACTGTGCATCCTGAACGGAAACCAGCTATAGATCACTAGTCTGAAATGTAAAAATGGTTCATGTAAAAAATGTTGGACATTTCTTGCATAGGAAAATGAAGTATCCTGCATAAACTAATTATATTTGTTAATTTTGATGTAATAAACCCCTGAGGGAAAGACATTAACACAGTTATGGCATTGTGCAGCATTAAATATTTAAATGTAGCTTGGTATACAGGGATACAGAGTGTATCCCCTGACTAGTCCACAGGCAATATAGTCCCTAGCTCAGTCCAAAAGCAAAATACACTATAAAGTTAAAACCAAAGATTGAAATGAATTCTTTAGAGCCCCCGTTAGTAAAAAAGTAACAAAACCAAAATGTACAGTATTTTAAAGTGAGACAAGGGATTATAAATCTTGAACAAACCCTATCCCAATGCATTGGCTAGAGGGAGCATCCAGATGAAGACATAGATTGTGTAAACCCAAGCAAAACTGGGAGGAATTTAAGTCTTTACATCTATGAGAGCAAGCAAAAAAGCTTTTTCTCCAGCACTGTCCAACCAGTAAAGTACCTGTCGAAGCTTATCAAGTACCTCCTTGCATAACATGAAGGTTTCTGCTAGGAACCAGTGTACAAACTGCCCGTTGTGGACAGCCAGTCACTGGCCACAGGCTGCCTGGGAGAGCCTTGTCCAGGCGTGCTCACGGCTTACTCGCACCAGGGCCAGTGACACAGCACAATGCACAGGAGTCACGGTCTCTTTCACCAAAAGCCTAGCTGAGGATCAAGGTCTGGGCTCTTTTTGTGATAAATCTTGCCAGAGCTATAAGCTGAAGAGCTGGGTTTTGTTTCTGTCTTACCCTGCAGATGAATAACTGAATAAAGAGGGGAGCACTTTCCAAACCTGTTCACAGATTACTGCTTGAACAACTAGACTGTTGGCTAATGCACACGGTGAGTGCTCTCCTCTTGAAGCTGTGCTACTACGCAGCTAAAAACGCAAGTATCCTTGAGCCAAATTCATGCAAGCAAATAGCAGTTGGACTCTATAACCTAAGAGTTAACGATGCTTTGCTGTGTGAGACCATGACCTTGTTCCTGTCATTGTTTGCCTATGTGGTACACAGTAACACAAAATTAGACAGAAAGTAACCCTCCCATTAACTCCAGTTCAACTTGCTTTTTTGGTTGTGGTTTTTCGGGGAGGGGGGGGAGCAAAAAAAAAAAAGCCAAGGCACAGAGAGATTTGTTTGGGATTGCTGAGACCAGAATCCTTTGAGCATAGGAAATTCTGAACCCTCTCCTAACATAAATAATGGTGTGAAATACTCATAACATCAGACACTTCCAGACTCCTTTTCTGAAAGTGTTTATTTTCAGTGATTTCCTCCTGAGATAGCAGAGATGGTTTCAAATAGTGCAGTCTGAATGCAAAACAAAAGGCCAGTGCCCTCTGACCAGTGAAGATGGGAAAAAGCCATCCTAATTAATGTTGTTACTCGTTTGCCTAAAAGCAGCTGGGAATTTAATTAGCTCTGTAACTTGTTAGTTTTGATGGATATCTGCCCTCTGCCATGGAGCAGCTGTTATCTCACCTCCAGCTGCTTCTTGCAGATCAGCAGCTCCCAATTTTTTTGGAGCCAGCCTCACTGCTGCCTGCCTTGCCTTGCACCTCTGACCAAGCACTGCTTTCTTGCCAGCTTTTGCCAGCACTGGATTCTGCTCCCTTCATCCCTGCAGCCTCCTTGCTTCTCCCCCAGTGCTGAAACCCTGCTGCAGCCTTGCCATCTCTTCCTCCCTCCCTCTCTGATATTTAATGCCGTGATGTTAACACAGAGATCTGTGCCGACAAGCCCAGCAGAGCTTATGAGACTGGGGTCAATCCTGTTTTTCACTGCGACTCGTCTCTGCTGTAACCCTCCCTCACGGATCAACAGCCCTAAACCTGCTGCTTCAAGAGTGGACATGGTAGAGCTAGAGAGCTGGGTGTTATCAGCTCAGGCAAAGTGATTTCCCTCATGACAAGAATGGGAAAAAAAGTTTATTAATTTTTATATATATATATATACACATATATATATATAAACTAAAAAAATAATTTGAGAAAGTGAATTTCTGGTCAAGCTGAAACAGAAAATGTTAGCTTTATCTCAGTGGAATGAAAATAAAGGGGAAAATTAAAAAGATTTCAATTAAGTGCTTAATTCAGTCCAAAGCAAAGTTTTCGTTTCTTTTTGCTGTGTAATTCTTTTAAATGTATTTGGCTAAATTAAAAAGCAAATGTATTTAAATGGTTCTATTTTTGTATTTTCAAAAGTTTTTGATCTTTTTTTTATTACTCTATCAAAGCTGTCATAATCTAATAATTTTAGTACTCTCTAAAGCACAGTTTTAGGAAAATAAACCATTCACAATAACAACTTTGCCCAAGTCTGTCATTAACTGTTTTCCATCCTTCCCTTTCTCTTGGTGGACCTATAAAATAGATGGTCTTAGAAACAAACTTTATTGTGTTCCATCCGAATGGTTTGCTAAACTGGGACATTGCTTGGAGCTTGCATAAGAAATGTCTTTTCTCTATGTCTGTATAAGAAAGAAGAAAAAGCTATAACAGAAGGGTTGTGCTAATTTTACATTTATATTTCTGTAAAATTAAAAAAACCTAACAGATTTAACCTACTGTCAAACAAGTCTGTGCTTTCTCGTCTAGCTCTCTATATTGTAATCATTATATTATATTATTAGTTATTTTGACTAGCATTATCTTTGGGATCAATTTAGCTAGATGCTCAATATTTTCATGCAACACTGTTGAGTATAGCAAAACTTTCTTAAGAATAAAAGAGAATCTTCTCTTAGGACTATTTCTAGTATGAACACCATATTACTCCCTTTTGCTCAAGTGTTTTCTTTCTTGAATTTTTTTAATGATCCAAAATTTGCCCTTGTCATCCACAGCGCAGAAAAAAGCATTTTAAGATGTTTTACTGGAGTGACTCTGTGCTCACAAAGTCATTTTTCACAGATTATATCAGACCACATACTAATAACATATGCATACTCACTACCAGCTTGTCTGGAACAAATGATAATTTTGACACTCTCTAATGCATCACTTTCTCTGTGTTTAAGGATTTATTATCCTGGAAATGTTCGTGGGCACTGCAGGGGAATCAGATCTTTCAGTAATTTTCTGAAATCTCTTCCTTAATCAACATTTCTGTTCTTTAGCAGTTAGAGGGATTCCCAAAGTTAAATATAAAGTAATGCTAACTTGTTACATCTGGACTTTTTGCTTTATATTTTTGCTGAATCTCTTTTCAGGCTTGCATTTTCATCTCTCACCTTCAAAAATGTAAAAATCCATGAGGATCCAAATGTTGTTAGTATGGCCACCTGTGACCCAAATATAAGATTTTTTGGGTAATGAGATACTGACTTCATGTGGCAAAGTTGTTGCTATCAGCCATTTGAACATTTCACATTCAGCCTCAGCAAATTTTTATGGTGCTCCAACTAAACTAGTTGCTACTCAAACTAATTTATTAGTCTTAGTAAGTCTCATGTTGGTGAAATCTTAAAGTTGTTGTAAACTACATCAGTAGAAATGCAACATTAATTTTTCCCTGTATTTTTGATGATTTGGTTAAAATGTACAATTTAGGAGATAATGTTTGAGGCTGGATCAAACCTCTCTGAAACTGATAGGGTTGACATATTTTTACACAGCTGTGTATTTCTGTGTATTTTTACAGAGAAAAATACAAAGCTCTTCGGTGCTCTTGGAAAAATGGCTCCGTGCAGGTACTGTTTGAGAAGGGACATACACAACGCAGTCAGAGGGGATGGAAAAGGGCGTATAGAAACGAAGGGCTGTGTCCGCAGAGCACAACATGACGCCATGGGGAGGTACTGCTGCTCTTCAGCGCCAGAAAAGTACCCATGCCAAACTGCTTTGAGTATCTTGCTCTCCTCTAGTTACCTGTATTTAGTTATTGAGCACAGAATTATGCTGTGATGATCTACTATAAAAGACCTGGAAACCTCGGTACAGTCTGACCAAGCATTAACATATGACTCACAGGGAAATCTAGACAGAGGGCTCTCAGCTTGAGTGCTCATTGAAAGTATTTGTGTTGTGAATAGAGAAACTCTCTTTGTTTGTCTGATTGCCCCAAAGCTCAAGAACATAAAAAGAGAGATTTTTTTTCCACTCATAAATCCATAGAATTGTATCAGAGGTACCTGAATGATTCTTTTTCTTCTTTTTTTTCCTTTTCAAATCTACTAACACTGAAATAACTTTCAGAGCCCTAAGTTTTATCTTTTTACTGGCCTGAAAAGGACCAGCAATATCTCTTCTCATAGCTTTCAAAATCAGGTTTCACCAAGTAAAAAGAGTTCTGGACACTGAAAATATATGTCTTGGTCTGAAATTTGTTCTCAGAGAAAATGTCAAGCATAGTCAAGGATCAGAAATCTGTCATTAAATCTTCCAGACTGCACAAGCTTCTGAGCAGGCTTAATGTTTTTCACCAAAACAGTTACACAGTAGTCAAGTTTGCAAGTGTCGGAATCTTATAACTGAATGCTATGGCTCTAGTAACAGGTAGAAAACTCCTGTGAAACCTGACAAGCCAGTGGAAAAAAGTACGGATGTAGTTACATACACGTGTAACGATTTCAAAGCTAAAACCCTGAAATGCAGTGGTCTAAAACATTTCCGGAATTATTCCACATCTGCAAGATACCTTTTCTGACTCTCAGTTAGTTCTCTCTGTCTCTTGTGGTACTCAGTCCTGATCTCAGATGTAAGCAGCAATAAAAGGAAAGCAACTTTCTGCTTATACAGACAGTGGAAAAATCTGGGGTGGCATTTTTACTTGTCCCATTTAAGGAGAAACCTTTGGGACATCTTTCACACTCTCCACATGTCAATGCAAAATGACAGCAAAAAATTGGCAAGCTCTATAGCTATAATTGAAAACTGAAGTTCTCCCATATTTAGATTCCTTTAGGCATTTCATGGCTACCTCCACCACATTAAACCGTCTCACGATTTTATGTATTAAATCTCTCTTTTCCCTTCTGGACTTAAAATATGACTAATACAAAGCTCAGATACTTTTACAATTTATAAAATAAAGAGATTAATAATGGGATTTTTTGGAGTCAAATTCTTTCCACATTTCTCTTGTAAATATGTTTTTTAAAAAAGTAGCCTCGTCACTAACAAAAATAGGTTTCAGATAACAAAGTGAATATTCCACTTAAAATAAAAGCAAATCCTGGGGGAAATACAGGCCAAGGAGGGTCTTCAGAATGGTATATTCTCTTTTTAGATGTCAAGGTTGGACCATGGGGAATTATTACAGCAGGAATATGATACTGGTATAGTGATTTTTTTTAGTGTCCTCCAAAGAAACCTAGAAAATTGCAAACCTGAAAAACTATGCTGCAAAAATTCAAGTTTCTAGCCCCATGATCACTCTTTGTCTCTCATCCTTTCCTTGACCAAGGACAATAATGAAGATGACCAAAAGAAAGAAGTCAGATACAGCCAACCCTGAAAAACAGAGGACGTGCAGTCTAATTTCAGCAACATCTATTAACACCAAGTTAATATTTTCTTGGGATGTGAAGATGGATCAGATGACTCTCACTGTTTCTTCTGTGTTTTCTATTATTATCTTCTTGCATATACTGGAATCTGCCTACATGTTAATATCATTACGTTCTTTTAAATATAGCTGCATTTTTGTAACAGGACCTCTTGCATATTTAATCTCAAAATTGTGTATGTGTATGTCCATCATAAAACTAGATTACCTGAAATATTTGATTATACTGAATTCAAATTATTTTATAAGAATAAATATACTTCTTTAAGAAATAATTTGATCTATCTATTCTGAGATTTCAAGAGTTAACACTTCAGTTATAATAGCCCAGTGGTAGACAGAACTGAGTGTCTTTCATGCTTTAATGTTAATGCATTTCTTACATTAACATATCTAGGTATGTAAGTAATCTCAAGGCTTCCTGAGTTTGCAAATTTTCAGTCACTGAAAGGTGGAATGCTTTGTACTTTCAAATACACACTCTCAACCCCCCTCCAATTAAACATAACATTTATCTGAGCATATAGAAAGATTGTTGCCGGATATGTTGTAAGGTTAGGAGACACTTTTTAGGTGAACTTCATGACAATGTGGTTCTTTTCCATTAACAGTAGCAGACTTCACTCTAAAAACTTCCTTTTGTTCCCAGGTATAAGAAAAGATATGCTATATAATAGCCTAGTCTAACATCATGCTTATCATGAATTAAGACCTCATATATCCAACTGAAAAAGCATGACATACATTTAACTGTGTAAGCCAACACTTAATATGTACTGATGCTGAAATTGTAATGAGAAGTGCAGTTTCTTGTGTCACACAGTACCAGTTTTGAAAGTTAAGAAATACAATGGTAAATAGCGAAAAATAACCACCTTCTTAAGGAAACAACAGAGAAAATGGTTGTCTTAACTGATGGTAAAACTTCAGCGAAATGACAGCAACTTCCCTGTGGGTATCCCTCAGTTTCATTGGAAACAGTAGGAAATTGTTACTTTTTTTGCTTTATTTTCCTTTTTATCTACAGACAGTTTCTACAAGAATACAGAAACGCTTCCTGTAGGGAGCAACACCTACCTGCAAAAGGATAGACACAATGATCAGCAAAGCTCCTCAAAATCATAATTCTGAGAAGCGGGAAGAGTTTAGAGGAGTTATTGTTTTGCCTACATGAGTGAATTAGCCTCAAATAAAGTAGACAGAAACAATGAGGCAATAGAAGGGTAATAGAAGGCATAAAAGCCCTTAGGAAAAGAGCAACCAATTAATGTCTAAAATTTTGAATACTCAACTTATAATGAAGCTGTGAGAGAGCATGTGAGAAGATCTCTCACTTTTTCCTTTACCTTCTCTGCTCTCAAATCCTAACACAGACTACTCCATGTATGACTGCAAATATGCATGGCATGCCCATTACTTTAATTATAATGGGACAGGAAGCTTTTCTTCCTTTTAATAAATGAGGTGGATCAAGGACCAAATCCCTCCAGAAATACGTATTTTCTAACTGATTATATGATAAATGTGTCTTGTTTGACATATGCATGCTGGCTTTTTGTTTCACATTTAAGATTACACATGAAATGAAAGGCAAACATTAACAGTGATCTCACTGGGTATCGCTTTATGATTCTGTATTAGTTTTGAATTTTCGTTTGTGACAATCACAGCTGAGCTTCAGAGGGCCACGTGGATTTGACAGGATCGTTTTGACTATAAGATACAAGCCAGTTCTGCTATGGAAATTTAAAAGACACTCTACACATTGCAGTCTGACTTCTATGTTATTTAACATGTCAAAGGGCTAAAAGAAGAATGTCAAGCTTGACACTGAAATGTGTACTTTGCCTGACATAAAGAATGTCCTTCCTGTAAAGACAGAAACTGATTCATAATCAAACTTCAGGGAACTATGTACTAGACTGGGCCTTCATAGAGCTTTAACTTCTAAAGCAACCAACTGAAGAAAAGAAAGCCTTTCACTGAAACAAAATGTGCAGGAAAAGTATATATTTGTTAACTCCTTTATATATCAAGTATTCTGATACCTGATATTGAAAGCACTGCTGAGAGTTATAAAACAGTTCTGAAAAGTTTAGATTTAGATATGGCATTTATGTTCAAGTTACAGGAGATATGTATTGAATTTAATGAAATGTTTGACAATCAGCATTCATCAGTATCTGACAGTAAAATTCATACTATACAAGACTGTAATGTAGCATTAGTTCATACAGAATGAATACTGACTGCGCTATGTTAGTTAGCTGGGAAAAGAAGATCATAATATATTAGTGTCAAAAATTGTGATGTTAGAAAATAGAAGACTGTAACTATTCCAATTATGAATGCTACTCTGGCAAAAAAATGATACGAAGTACTCAGAAAACATTAGATTGGCATGTATACTATTGTTATTGAGGCATATTTAGACCCCTTGCAGTTCTATAGAAATGCAGAGACTTGCGTGCTATTACAACATGTACCATTAATGACCACTGACTTACGCAATTTTTATTTATTATCTCTAAACTGCCGACAAAGCTTTCAGTTTTCTATGCAACACAGGAAAGAAAAAAAGCGTTATTACCACCACCTAACCCTAAGGACAATGCTGAGGTTACAGTCAGAGCAAGAGACAGGTTCATCCTAAATTGGGACTCTGCCCTGAACTGATATCCATAAAAGCTGAATAGACGAAGACTGAGAAGCTAAGCTTTTAGTTTAGGTACCTTAAACATTTAACATAAGATATGCAGTGTAATTACATCCTTAGAAGCTTGCCTTGGTATTACTACAGTCTACATGACAGCAATATATTCAGCACATAAAGACAGGCTCAGAAGATGGAAGTTAAACTGCACGGGAAATCCCGAGCAGCAGTGAAGCACAGTAGCTTACAGCAGAGCAATGGATTGTCACCCAGCAGCATCACACGGGCTGTCATACAGCAATGGGTACAATTCAGATTGTCGTGAAACTGTGGGAACAGATATGGGGGGGAAGGAGGACTTGTGCTAACTCTGTGTGCATGCACTTCATCAGTTTGGAGGCTAACACAATGCTTTCTGATGACAAATAGTTCTGTATCAAATGTCATTAGTATAAAACCTAGAGGAATTTTTGCACTGATCAGTAGCTAGAGATGGCCCAAGTCAGGCTATAGTCTAGCTCTAATAGTTCACAGGGTTTGCAGATTGGCTACTCAAAGCTGCCAGTGATACCATCAGAGCTCAGCATGCTCAGATCTGGTGCTGTCCCCCATAGCCATGGCAGATATTGTTCCCAAAAGGAAGACTGATGAGTGACTGAGGGAGTTAAAGAATGACTCTTGATGAGAAAGAACTAGCGTCAAGTTTTAAAACACTGTCAATCTAGCCAATCAATCTTCTGACCCTTTAAAATTATTTTCTGGCTAGCATCACTCCTATGTGGAGATTTGAAAGAAAGGAACACCCTTCATCAAACAAAAATTGCAGAATTAATTTCAAATGGGCTCACTGTGGTGACTAAAGCTAGAATTTGGCAAGTATCAACATATGTGTTTTCCCTAAATCTAGTTATATTTAAATATATTTTCAGCAGCTAGAGACAGCAAACTTAAACATTTATGCTAGTCTAAAGCATTATCAATGCATATGCAGCCTTCTGAAGGTTTCCCATATTCTGACTATTTACAGCATGGTTAGTTATGGTGTATCACATGGATCATCTTTATTTTATATTTATAGTTTACTGCTATATATACAGCAAGAATTGTTTCCATGTCAGGTCTCTCTCCTCTCCTGTTTTAGAGGAGATTCTCACTGCCTTCTACCAGTCCACCTCCTTAATATTAATTGCCAAGGAACCTGCCATCCATTAATACTGAATTTTTCTACACATTTGAGAATCCTAGACTCAGGATGGATAGACAACTGATTTAGATGAAGAGCACTGTCTGTAAGTCTTTAGAAGTGACTACCTCTCTCAATTTATTTTAGTTTCAGTTTATCTTACAAGCAGCCAAAGTTAGCTCCTTCAGAAGTATTGGATGACATCACTGTGTTGGATGCTGGTAATATTGGCAATGCAATGACTACCTTGGTGCATTAGCTTGGTTCAGGAATCCCTTCTCCACTTCCTCAGAGGTAGGAAACTACCCAACCTCTACTTGAAAAAAATATTCCCAGTGAGTTTGGTGTTGGTGTTTGAGCCACTCATTGAGCATGGCTTGGTGCTGCCCTTCTGTGTTCCCTGTCTGACAGCAGCCTGAATCCTGCCCTCTGCCAGATTAGTGCAGGAACAGGCAGAAAAGGACAGGAGCAGATGCCCTTTTCCAATTCATCTTTCAATAACAACAAAAATATCTAACCCTTTTGAGAAAAATCTCTCCAGTGTTTGGCAGCCTGTATGGAAAAATCAAAAGCCACTTTTAACAGTGCTTACTGGTATAAAGAAAAGAATAATATTTTAATACATATAAATCAAACTCTCTTCATCCTTCTATAAAAGCCATTTAAAAGTAGGCAATGAATTTGACCTACTGTGGCCCACAGTATGCGATGGAACACACCCACACTCCTCTTTTGTTTATTTCAGACTCTAGTACAAGCCACTTCTGCAAGAGAAAATTGTTCAGTAATCTCAAGGACTAAGCTAAATGGATTTTTTTAAACCAAAGTATTAATAGTTCAAATGTGTACCATTTAAGAAATTATATTATTATATTAATTCTGAGCAGCTATGCTTATTTTGGCAGTCACCTTTCTTTTAAGCCTTTCCTTTAATCAATAAGGAATTTGAAAAAGAAGAAAAAATTGATCATTAAAAAAATCATACATACTCAGTGGGAGCCCTTAAGTGAGTTGTAATGGTTTGCATAAATATTTAAGATTACTTACTAAGTATATATGTTAATCTAGAATACAAATATTGCACAATTTTAACCCTATAAAATCCCCTATAAAAAACCCAACAACTGAAGATAGTGAAATAATTAAATTGTCAACAAAAAGATGACATGTGAGTATGAGGCATCTTCCTTGTTGAAGAAGAAGAAAATAATTGTTCAGTAAGAACTTAAAAAAAATCAGGAATAAATATTCATGGCTTATAGATGGCCAATAGTAAATTCATTGGCAATTTGAGAACTTATCTTATATGTTTGAGTCTCACAGGTATGCGAAATACCAGAAATAAAGCCAGTTAGGCAAATCCAACCGATCTCTTCAACACTGTGTTCCTTCAGGTATTGTTATCCAAATATTACCAGAGCTGAACGTATTTCCCTGATTAACATAAAAGGTCTCTATGTGGTGGGACACAGAAGTGGGTAAAAGCAAGGCATCAGCTGGCTGAGAGATGAGGAAAATAGAGTATCCACTCAAGTGTGTGTATCATCCCCTCATCCATGTGAGGCATATGTCCAGCAGTTCCAGCACTGATAGTAGATCAGTCTCTCAAAATCAGTGGCAGCTCTAAAGCTTTTTAGGAGGCTGGGACCTCAAGAGAAAATTTTGCAGGGCAAGTCTGTGTGTGCACACAGACACACAGGCACGTAATAAAACAGTTTCAGAGAACAATATTGTGCAAAATATAAAAACTGTAGGTCATTCAGTATCAAAATAATATTAACAAGATGTCAACATTTAGTTGTTATATGCTGGAAAGCAAAAATGTTCATTACTTGTAAAGAACCTTGTAACTTTCTGCAGTGCTCCTTCCTTTGTGCTTAGCTCCAGGTCCCCCATGTCCATCTCAGCAAGTGTGGGGATAGCCAGAGAAATCCCCACAGAGAGCTTCTGAGCAAGTGCAGATGCCTGAGGACTCTGCTATACATTTAAGTATTAACGAATAATTTTTTAAAAGCTATAGAAACTTGTTACAATTTGCAACAGGTATCCTGAGACAGATGCCTGCTTGAAAGAAATCCACTGGTCATTGTCACCTTGGCAGAAAGGTTTCTCCTTGGTCCATGCCTTTGAAGGTGCCACTGACCCACAGTTTCTCCTTGAATCCTCTTGCTTTCTCCATAAAGCATTTCTTAACAACAACAAAAATGACATTTTTGAAGTTGTTTACAGCATACAAGTTGCTAAATTCCCTTTCAGAAGTAACGCCTTCAGGTCTCCAATAAAATACCATAAACTGAGGAAAGTAAGAATGCACGACGTTTTGAAAAAGGTGACATCCTCTGACTTTATCCTTTCAGCCTGTTGCCTTTTTCTTGTATTACACTTGGTCAATATTTCTGCTTTACCTGCATAGACATCTGTCCATTACTCAGTTGCAGATATACATGAAGTATGAACCACAGTCCTATCCATCGGTTTAATTTACAGGAGACTCAATTTTTGACAAATACCATTAATACCTGGCAGTCTAGAGTAGTGTGATTAGTTCTGAATAAAATATCAAGAAACTTTTGGTATTGTTTAATTGATTATAACATCTTACTAGACCAACAATTTTCAATTTTGCTTGCCAGTGAAAATCCTTAAATTTAAAACAGTGTGTGTTGGGCTTCAGCTCTGAAAGTGTTGCTTGTTTATGCTCAAGTATAAATCAGTAAGAAGTAAAACTGACATCTAAATCTGAATGTAAAAGTCAGATCATCTGCATGAATCGTCTGAACATTCACACTCAGCGATAGTATATAGCCCCAAAAAATCACCCATTTGGTCTCAGAACCTTTATTTATAGGAACGTGTTTGTACAGAAAGAATATAACACAAGAGTCCAGATAATCAAGCACAATCAAGTCTTCCACTATTGCAAGCGACAGCATAATGTAGAAGCTTTTTCAAATATATCAGTTTTCATTCTAGGTCTTTTGACCCCCTATCTCCATTGAAAAATATTCAGTCATCTCACTATTTTAGCAACTTGGAATTTTTTTATTAATTTCTAAAAAACACATGTTCTTGTGGCAACACTGTCTGTTAGCTTTCTCTCATGGAAGAGACTCTTCTCTCTCCTTATTGTTGCTTGTGAGATATTTATACAAAGCAATAATTTCCCCTCTTAGCTTTAATTTTATACTTAGCTGTTGCTTAAAAAGAGAATTAAGGTATTGTTTGGTAGCTGGTAAGAGTATCAGCTAAAAATACACCTGTCACTTAAAATTACATTTCCTTTTCATCTCTGACTGGATAAATTTATCATACATGTGCTATCCCTTGACCTAAACAATAAACAACTGCAAGGAAGGAGCCTTAAATCGGCCAGACTCCAGAAAAAAAAAATATATATTGGCATTTTACTGTAATAGATTGTGCTACTGAGATTAGAATTGTTGAAATCAGAATTTAAACCTTCATTTATCAGACAAAAAGCTAGCGAGATGGAAAGGAACTAAGTAATTACCTCAGCAACTCATCTGTCAAACCTTTCACAATTCTTCAACAAGGGTTTACTGAATGGAGACTCCAATGCACAGCAACGAGTAACTGCAACATGAAAAAGGGATGCTCATTTTGGTGGACCTGCATTTAACAGGACTGTGGATTTTTTTAAGCTGTCATTCCATATTTAGTTTTCTCCTTTATTCTTTATTGTCCTAAAGCATCTAATCAAAACAGACTTAGGTACTGCATGAATTAGAAGTCACTCTAAAACCAGTGAGATTATCACCAGCAATCAATGCTGCAATATAATGACAGCTTAGCAAAGTTCTGACCTGCATTTATTTTTAAGTAATGTGAAACTCTAACTGGGAAGCAAAAATCAAAGGAAACTGGGGTAAAAGATACAGGAGCATCTTAAAAATAATTCTTCAAAGGAGTCTCAAATTTAACTAAGGTATTTTAAAAATATTTAATATTTGATTAAATGGAATCAGAATTCATGCTAATCACAAATTTACTTCTGAACTAGAAAGACTACTTGAGTAGAAGATGTTGAAAAGTTCATTTTACAGATTACAGGCTAAAGATTCAATAAGGAACTTGGTCCTTCAGATGAGAAGTCAGATGGAAACAAAGCACCCAAGTCCCAGATTGTGACCTATAAATTAAATCACTGTTATTAAACTTCATTCTACTTTGCTTGCAGCCAGACCCCTGTTCAATCCCCAAGACCAGAATTCTTATCTATATTATTGGAACATGCTCATTACACACCGATAAGATCAGGCTTCTTATAAAACAAACATTTGGTTACATTATTTTAAAAAGACCTCTAGGCTCTTCTAAGCAAAATGGTAATGCCCCCTACTCCAAAAGAACTAGAACAAGAAATTCGTTTCAAACTATGAATAGCGACCCCTATTTCAGAAAGAGGATGCTCAAGGCCCATATGTGGACAGAGGTCATCAGATGCCAGAAAAAGGACAGTCGTAGTTGTTCTGCTGATGCTTTGTGTCTCCTACTAGAGAGATCCTAGACATACGTGGTCTTTTGGATTGGGTGACAAGGCTCCTTCCTCTCTGTGTCCTCACAGGAGGGAACCTAACTCATATGTCTGCTCCAGGTATTAGAGTTCAAACAGTAGACACTGAAGCTTCTAAAGTGCTGGCTTCGAAGTCCTTTACTGGATTAAGCTACAGGTAGCTAAGCATTGATGTATAATTATTTGGATATTACCATAAAACTATTACAATTAAAGCAAGTAAGCCAATGTGCTGTATGCATTGGCCTTTTGAACCTAGCATCATCTTGAGAACCGCTATATAAAATTCTTCTCAGTGACACCCTAATTTATAGTAACATTTAAATGCGAAGTTACCATGCAGGAATGCTTTGTCATTCTCTTCAATTAGTATCAGGCAGGTCAAAGCATGTGCTAGCAACTAGATTCAAATATTGGTGTTTTTTGAAACTAAGAATTTTAAAATGACAGTGACTCAGTGATGTCCTGAAGCAATGCAATGCATTGAAGAGACAGAGTACAAATTTAGCCAGACATTATTTTTGCCAATCAACATTTAAAGTGTAGCTCCCCGTCTCAAATACTGGACACTCCCTATATCTCATTAGTATACATTGCCTAACCAGTTGGCCATTACTTATTATCAACTAGCTATTCAACTATGCAAAATAAAGCAGATTATTAATATCTGTCTTTACAATGATACCTGAAAAATTCAGGGCTCTTTGAAATCTTTTTTTTTTAATATATATAAAGCAAAGAAAGTGATAGATGTAAGGCCCCCAGCAGATGGCCTGGATCTTGACTATACAGCCTAAGATCAGAAGAGCATTTATGCTCCTGTACTTTCCAACATTTTTATTTTAACATTTCACAGAGGTCAGACTTTGGGGAAACCAATGTGTCTGTCTCTGAGGTCTCAGAGAGATTGCCTTTTGAAAATTAATCTTATCCCTTCCTTCTTTTGCTAATTCCCAAACCATATGCCGACTACTGTCACACATCTCTCCATAACAATGCAAGCAGTGAAAAGCTATAGCTTGAATCTACTTTTCTGAAGCCAAAAAAGGCATAGACTGTATGACCTGCCTGCAGACCAAATAAAGTGCCAAAAAGTGAACCTTGGTCAAACTGAAACAATGTAAAGGTATCTGTGGGTGTTCTCCCCTTTCTCTGCAGTGTTGCAGAGATGTACTACAGCAGGCGTGGTGTCAGAGGGCTAGCCTGGTTATTGGAATAGCAGAGAAATATTATTACATGTTTATGGTTTTGGAGATGAGTGATACATGAATACAGAATAGCATACTTGACTTTGCTACTGTAATTCCGATGGGCAGAGGACAACTCAAAGAGTTATATACTAAACATTTAAGTCATGCATTTAGACAACTGTGTATATTTAGTCATAGGTGTGGAAAGTCTTAAGGCATGAAATACCTATAGTTGTTCTGAACAAAGCATGCATTCCCACAAACGTGAGTCAAAGAAATTACTTTCTTGGACTTTGAATGACTTTGTAACAGTATCTCAAGTTAAAATTTTAATTCAGTTCATATTTTTAATAGGTATTTGTTAATTTTGTTTTAACCATAAAACTGTTGTGTAATAGTTGCATAAAGAACATTCTTTAATTTTATGATAGAGAAGGTTACAAAATCTTCATCATGGGTCAAAGATTCATTCTATTATGGCAACCAGTTTTTGTTTGACCTGAAAATACACTGGCAAAGCTAATAACTTGAAAAAAAAAAAAAGAAAAAAGAAGCCAATTTTGAAAAATAATTTAAAAAATTAAGAATATGTCATAAAAATCTTTTCATCCTGGTACATGACTGTTAATTTCTCCATCTAATAACCAGAATTAATACACTATCTTCTTTTTCAGTCTTCAATTCATGATTTCTTTAAATATAATACTCCTTTTTTGTAGTTCCCTGTAACATGTCAGGAGCCTACTCATATTTTGGTAGAAAAAATAAGTTATTTCTATGCATGGTAAATGTGTAAAACAATACATCTATCAGCTCTTTGTAGAAAGTCGCTGACCTATTACGTAAACTGTGTCCCTAAGACAAATCTAAGCTTTCCACCGCTACCAGTTTCAAACAAAAAAACCAAAAAGGGGATGTGCTATGCTGAGGTCATTCCTGAAATATGCAGTGTTTTACTAAGTGTTTTGGAGTCAGATCTGTGTGCAGAATAGACGGAACTTTCCTTAGTTATATGAATACATAGCTCAGCCTGAGACCTCTCATGCTCCAGGACACAGAGGTCTCCAGGAGGCTCCTCAGCAGTGTCTCTGGTCTGCCTGTGCCTGTCTTCACAACTCTTACTTCAGACTGACAGTACATCAACTCATTTGCACTGTCCTTACCAGTTTTATTTGTGTATGTGATGTAAGGGCATGCAGGTTTCTGTAGCAGAGCTGTAATCCTCTCCTACATTAGTGATAATCTAGTAACTCCAGCAGTTTCTCTTTCCAATAAAAAAGGATTTTTTCCAATAATCTTATTATTATTCCTGGCTCTAGTGAGCTCACAGCTGAGAGCTCATCACATATTCCCCAGGGAAGCTCTTCTGCTGTAAGAATAGATACTTGTATCTTTTCCATTGTCCAGGGAGACTTTTCTAACCTTTTCCTTACCAATATTGATCAGATCTGATCAGATAATCATAATAAGCAAAACTCTACTGTAGGAGCATTATTCTCAATGAGCCTGGTCCATCAAAGCTCCAGAAATACAGAGGTAAAACAAACTGCACAGAGTCATTTTCCATCAGGGAAAATAAGAGAGGATTTCACTATGCTCAAGGATTGACAATCCTTCTGCCAGTTTTTCTGGAGAAAAAAAAAAGTCATTGAGAAAAGCATTTACATACTGTACGTTATATAAAGTACTTATATCAAGAGAGTTTTCTTTGAAAATGGAAAAGATTAATCCTCAAGGAAATTTAATTCTATTACAGAGAAAACATTGTATTTAGTTCTTAATTTTGGAAATAATGATAGAGGTAATTAAGGTAACAATTCCATGCAATTTATTTCCAAGTAAAATTAAGATGTTTACTCTCCAAGCTAATTTTTCCTTTGAGAGAGAAACAGTGTTGAGTGTTTCTTCCTACAGAACAACAGCTTAATGTGAGTTGGATCTAATAGAAGACACAGGCACATGGACAGGCTAAAGGGCACAGATAGCTATTACCTGTAAAAAATGCAACAAATCCTGATGCTGTTGAGTTGTTCAGACCCTAGTTCACACATATTCTCTGGTGGGATTCACAGACAACATATTTCCCACCAGACTTACCTACAGGGCTCACTCCATGAGTTGTTTTCCAAGTATTCAGAATGTGAATACAGTGGAAGGACAAAGCCTTATGATCTGCTGCCTGTGACAGCAACTATTACACGTTACTGCAACAACAAGCATGTAGGAAACATACATTCAAGACATTGCTCCAAATCCAACTGTGCTCCTCAAAATTTTCTTCCAGTCCAGCTGACAACCCACATAGGCTACTGGGTATTATGGATAAACGGAATGGATAATTATGGAAGAGCTGACCTTGATTTGGTACTTAATTCCTCTTTTACCTGACTTTCCCTATCGGTTACAAGAACAGGCTCTACGTTCAACATCATGTTTATGAAACTCCTTGATAGGCACCTAACTTGCTCCCTTGTATTTTGTGGGGAACTTGCATCCCTCACTTGGGCTTGAAGTTACTTTATGAAAGGGGAATATGTACACTTTAAGGAAAAAGCCTTTGGTCTCTACGAAACTAATTTGTACACTCTCAAAAAACTGAATGGTTTTCTATTTTAAGAAATATTTACTCTCTTTCATACAACAATTTGTCTATGCTTTCTCAGAGTAGTGAGGGGCAAGCAGAAGTTTGAGAAAATGTGAATTATGATAAATTGGTCCTTTTGTTCTCAGGACCTAGAGTAAACAACATGTAATTGAAACTGATGGAGGTACTGAAGTTCAGGGGTGGTGTAATTAAGAGCAAAACATGGGTCATCACATCTAAGAAAACTTCACTTTTTTTCCAGAAGCATCTGCAGAAAAGCACTATCATCACTTCTCTGCAGACTGAACTGAAATGTGAGGAATGAGCTATTACAGCTTTGCCCATTTCCTTGTTTTCTTTTCTTGGGCTTGATTTTCTCTCATATTATGGGTTATTCCTTGGACTTATTTATAAGATCTATGGCAGGGATGCCTTTATATATCAAATATCTACCATATACTATAATTTCTTGGATGTGTGGAAGGATAGATGGTCATTTTTACAATGCTCCATTTAATTAATAGAAATCAGTGAGACATAAAGCATATATATAACATACATATTTAGAAAAATACTTTGTATTTAAAAATAAGTACTGCTGGGTAGTTATTGCTAAGGGACAATCAGTTGGCCATAGACAGTCACTGTGTGCAATTTGTGCCTAGCTGGCACCAAATAAACATATTTAGAAATGAACATAATTTTTTTTATAAGGTTAGAACCCTCTTCATGTTTCTTCCATTCAAATCTAGCTGTTTTCCTACCAACTTTGATTTTCAGATGTGTTCCTTTCTCTCACCTTTTTTAGAGTCTTTTATCTGCAGATCCCAAAAATTGCAGTGGAGAATGCCATTTTCCCACCTGGAGCAAGTCTTTGGGGAAATACTAAATGAAAAAAACTCTGTGAGCAACGACAGGAGAGGACAATTGCAGCAAAAGGTGGAGCATCTCTCAGACACATAAGGAAAGGGAGATTCACAATCCCTGTTATACCTCTGTTGTGAGGTACGACCTCCATCTTCAGGGAACGGATCAAACTCACCCCACTTGGTTCAGGTAAATTACCCAGTAATTGATCTTGCTGCAGTTTAGAGGACTAACAGGACACGAGAAGCAGCAAACTAGATGGTAACGCTGAGCTGAAGCCCCACAAGCTGTGGAGGAGCCATTTGTTTACAAATAAACATAAACTCATACAATTAGCTAATGAAAGTAGATGCTTATGCTGAAGATAACTTTTTGCATAGTGTGTTAAGCCAGGGACCCAAGAATGAATTAGCCTAGTATGGTAGCACAGGGATGAAAGTGGAGTCCACCATGGCTCCACAGCCTCCTTCTGCATGGCCGTGGTGCGTGGGTGGAAGGGAGTCTTTTGTGGAGATGGGAGTAGGTTGCAACTGAGGGTGCCAGGAGCAGGGATGGGCTTCAGCTGGGGGAGCAGCACTAAGCTGAGGGAAAAACAGTGTAACCTTCCCTCATTGGGCGCTTCTATTGGCCACTTTTCTACTTTGAGCAAGAAGATTTCAAGCAGAATATAGCTGATTTAAAAGTACAGTGCAATTATTTATTGGCTAATACACATGATATATATCTAGGATTAATGAGTTTCTGAACTAGGTATTAATATTCTCACCAACCTTAATGACACATTCAATGCATCTTCGCTGGCCAGGCAGTCATCAGTCATGTCAGATAGGGCTGGTCTCTGTTGCTCCTTGGAATGGGCTGATCATCAGGGTTGCTGAGTTTTCACCCAATTTTCAGCTTTATTCTTGGGATTTTATACGCTTTGAGGCAGTTTTTTCACTGTTGAATCCTTTCCTGCTAACTACTACAGTATAAAAAATTTTACTTCTATGGGTTTCTTTTCTTATCTTGCACAGTTTTATCTCACACCTTCAGGACAATTTTCTCAGTAAAACCAAGCCAAGGTTACAGAGCTCTGCTGCACCAAACTAGGTCTTGCAACACAGGCAGCTGAATCCCTCCATTATCAAATTATCCTACCTTTTTCCCTACTTATTCCAAGTTATCCCTTCCCCTTGCCCATTACATTTTAACTAGTTGGTATTCATAGCAGGCTAGCAGACTTTGCTTCTCATCCTATATTCAAACCCTGTTGACTCAAAGGCAAAATTTGCTGGGGGTGAGGAAGGGGAGGAGGAAGGGAACAGTGTTTTTGAATGGTCACAGCTGGCAAGGTTTCTCCTTGTTTTGCACACAGGTTGTGAAGTTTGCATCTCAGGGCCCAGGTAATGAATCTCATTCCCTGCAAATGAGTGGCTTCAGCATATTCTGAAGAAGGCCAAGAAGAAAAATCACTCAGTCAAGTGACCTGGACAGCTTTGTCCTACTTCAACATGAGGAGAGCTGCTTTACTACAAAGTGGCTAGGTTTTTTGTTTTGTGTCATGGTTTAACTCCAGCCGGCAACTAAGCCCCACACAGCTGCTCACTCACTCCCCCCTGGTGGGATGGGGGAGAGAATTAGAAGAGTAAAAGTGAGAAAATTCCTGGGTTGAGATAAAGACAGTTCAACAGGTAAAGCAAAAGCCACACACACAAGAAAAGCAAAGCAAGGAATTCACTCACTGCTTCCCATGGGCAGGCAGGTGTTCAGCCATCTCCAGGAAAGCAGGGCTCCATCACACATAACCACTACTTCAGAAAACAAACACCATCACCCCACCTTTCTTCTTCTTCCCCAGCTTTATATACTGAGCATGATGTCATATGGTATGGAATAGCCCTTTGGTCAGCTGGGGTCAGCTGTCCCAGCTGTGTCCCCTCCCAACTTCTCGTGGACCTGGCAGAGCAGAGGAAGCTGAAAAGTCCTTGATTTAGTATAAGCACTACTTAGCAACAACTAAAACATCCCTGTGTTATCAACACTGTTTTCAGCACAAATCCAAAACATAGCCCCGCATTAACTACTATAAAGAAAATTAACTCTATCCCAGCCAAAACCAGTACAACCAGATTGAAGGGATTCTGCCTCCCTTGCAGTGCTTGCAAGTCCTTACAGGAGTGACCTGTGCAGTACAACAGCAATTTTATAAATTACTAAGTCAACTCTGTCAGATCAACAAAAAGTTAATCTTCTTTAAAATATTTCACGTAGGGTTATACTTATTTCGTAACCTCTTCAAGAAAATTTATCATTCAAATTCTCATTTAAACCCTCAAAATGGCTTTACATACCTCACTGAAGGTATGTAAAACCTTCAGTGATACGTACAAGTAAATAAAAACAGAAACTAAGATCTATTGTATCTTTTGTCAATTTTATCTCATTAATTCACTTTCTTTCATACAGAGTAGGGGTGTTTGTGTTTCATTTCTGATATAATCTCAGCTTTCCTTTCCAGGCTGACAAGTTTTTGATGACATAAAGGAAGAGCATGAAGTATTTTATAAGGTCTCTCTGTTACTCAATTCACTCTTTATTCACTAAGAAAAAAAAATATTGAAAACTGCCTTTTGCCTCTAGTGCAGTTTTAACATTGATTAGGTTAAAGAAACAAAAATTGCCTTCCCAAAATCTCATATAGAACCTTTTATTTTGAAGGACCTGCAGCACTTACACTTGTAAAGAAGTATTTTTCTATTTTCAGCTAATGTGTAGTTTTCTTTGAGTTCTTAAAGTAAGTTTTTCACAATATATGTACGGATGGGAAAAATGAAAAAAAAAATGGTTGCAGCTTCAAGGTTTAAAATAGGTATTTTCCAATTAATTTTGCATAGATTATTAAAGAAATACAATCTTTAGCACAACCTATTTTTCCAATGACTTCTGCTAGGATAGCTTCTTCAATATAAAGTGGGAATAATTTGAGTTATTCTCTTGAAATATTGTTCCTGAATATATAACTTCCAATAATAGAGAAATCGGATTATGTTTAATCTTAAAGAGATGTTATGAGAATTCAGAATCTGTCACTATGTGGTTTGTGAGTGCCAGTTTGAGCTCAAGTGCTGCTCCCTGAAGTCATATAACTCTCTTTTCCTATTTTATGCCTCATTCATCTTGCACTAAGAAGGTAAGGCAGTGCTATCACAGGCTGATATTAAAAACTATTAACAGTGGAAAAGATCTGACTGTAGGGTGAGCATCTTACCTCCAAGATAAAGCGTATTTTCACCCTGCAAGGAGCTGAAGGTTGAAGAAGAGAACAGGTGTTTTAGAAAATGCAGGATCTGAAAAACATTGTAAGGCTGGTTAACTTTAAACAGACAGCAGCTAACACAGACATGTGCAAGCTGATGACTGATAACAAGAGAGCTAACAGTGTAAGCACAGTGGAAAACAGCTCAGCCTGGGTCAACCACTCACAAATTTACCCAGTTCTTTGAGATACGCTGATATGACATCTATAGGGCTAGCGGCATCCAAGCTAGCTAGCCTAAAATTACATCATGTGTATCTCTGTGAGCGAAGTCATAAAGGGAAAAATAGATCAGATAAAACAGACCTACAGATTTTTGTAGCAAAAGGTCCTTTCTAACTGAGGAACAATAGAAAGCAGAACATAAAAATATCCATGCCAGGTGGTTTCAAAGTACGTCTATTCCAAAATCCCCTACAGCAACTGAGATTCTTCGAGAAATGCATTGGAAGACAGCAGCCACGTGATGGTGATGCTCTCCCAGAATATGTCCTCAGATTGAACAATCTGTGGCTTGGGGACTTTCTGAAGAAAGAAGCAAACTAACCGTACAGGAAAGAGAAATGGAGAAAGACACACGAGAGCCTGTATATACACATTAAGAAGATCCTGGACTTTTGTGAAAGGGACAGCTCTCACAAGAGGGTTCAGGCAAGAAGAGTGGCATGTTGTGAGAGCAAGCTTGATCCTTTGCTGTTCTTAAGCAAGGACCCAGTCATGCACTTGTAGTGTGTTTGGGCCAACGTATTTGGTTTACATGGCAAGGTTTTGGCAGTGGGGGAGAGCTGCAGGGATGGCTTCTGTAAGAAGAGCCCCCATGTCAGACACAGTTTCAGCTGGTTCCAAGATAGACCCACCGCTGGCCAAAGCTGAACCAACTGGCGACATTGGTAGCACCTTTGTGACAACATATGTAAGAAAGGATAAAAATGCTGCACAGTAGCTGGAACAGAGGAATGAGAAAAATGTGACAGAAATGGCCCTGCAGACACCCAGTTCAGTGAAGAAGGAGTGGGGGAGGTGCTCCAGGCACCAGAGCAGAGATTCCCCTGCAGCCCACGGAGAAGACCATGGTGAGGTTGGTTGTCTCTATGCAGCCCATGGAGGATCATGGTGGAGCAGATATCCACACTGCAGGCTGTGGAGGACTGCATGCTGGAGCAGGTGGACATGCCCTGAAGGAAGCTGCAGCCTGTGGAGAGGAGCCCACACCAGAGCACGGTCCTGGCAGGAGCTGCAGTCCATGAATGACCCCCACTGGAGCAGTCTGTTTCTGAAGGAAGGAGAGGTCCTGAAGGAAGGAGAGGTCCCCGTGGAGAGGACCTACGCTGGAGCAGTTCTTGAAGAATTGCAGCCTGTGGGAAGGACTCATGCTGGAGAAGTTTGTGAAGGACTGTATCCCGTGGGAGGGACCCTACACTGGAGCAGAACAGTGTGAGGAGGAAGGAGCAGCAAAGATGAAGCGTTATGAACTGACCACAATGCCCATTCCCCATTCTCCCTGCACCACTCAGGTGGGGAGGAGAAGGTAGAAGAGTTGGGAGTGAAGTTGAGCCTGGGAAAAAGGGGATAGGAGGAAGGTATTTTTAGGTTGGGTTTTTTTTTTCTTTTTCACTATCCTAGTCTGTTATTAATTGGCAATAAATTAAATTAGTCTTCCCCAAGTTGAGTCTGTTTTGCCCACGATGGTAAGTGGTGAGTGATCTCCTTGTCCTTATCTCGACCCACAAGCTTTTCATCTTATTTTCTCCCCAGTCTTGCTGAGGAGGGGAATGAGAGAGCAGCTGGGTGGGTATGTGGCAGCTGGACAAGGTTAACCCATCACAACCAGTCACTCTCCAAACCAGATATTCATCACCCCAGAAGCAATGTTTTGGGGCCAAAGCTAAAACAATTTGACTTAGTGGCGGCATTAGGGTTCTTACTAAAAGGGCCCAAACATTGCCTGTCACAAAAGCAGCTGGAATGCAAGTAGACTGGATCGGATGAGCTTTGTGTGGGCTCCCGTGGCCACGCGCATCCTGCAGGTGACATGGCCACTGAACACACTGGGCTTTAGGTATTACCATAGAGATCAACTACAGCCTCCATAGACGACTTCTGGGAGACTACCAACAAATAAGAAATACGCCAGATTATGTCACAGGGAACAGGCAGCCTGCTACCATCTGCTGTCACCTTTGGGGTTCTTCTGTCAGGAAATCTTATTTTCAGTTTCTTTCTCTGCTTGAGGGCTTTCAGATCCATATCTCCAAGGAATAAGTCTTGCCCACCTGTTTATAGAGGCATCTGAGGGCATAGGAAAGTGATCTCAGCTCTACCTCTCGACATTGTTTCACAGTGCAAAACAAACCAAGGTCCCAATCTTCAAGCATTAAGTATTTTGTCCAGCCCTTGGAACATGGAATGAAAGAGTTTCAAATGTCCTAAGTCACCAGGCAAGAGAATTTTATTTTCCTTTTCTGACTTAAGAATCCTGAATCCTTTTTTGCCTGACAACAGGATCATGGCCGGAAGAGTGGAAATTATCTTCTCTTCTTCCTCAACAAAACACACAATAAACTAGCAGCCAATGCACACTCCAGAGCACTGGGAATCAAATCCCTTCAGCAAGTGAGGAAACTGCGCAAAACTTATATCTGATGGGAGCTGCTGCTATTCTTGGAAAAGAAAGGACTCCTCCAAGTCCAGCCATGTGATAAAAAAAATCCGCTGCTGCTGTAATTCCCGATTTGGTAAATCTCCAGTGGGAATTGCACAACACATCCACAGGGACACAGAAAAATATCTAACTTCAGAGACAGGTGCAAACCTGGCACTGCACTGCTCTATGCTGTGGAAATTAAGCTGAAGTCTCTTATCAGTCCTGGTTTGTATTGGTGGCAGATGAGGAAGAAACCGCGAGCTGCAGTAGCGTCCACAGAATCACAAGCAGTACCTCAGGAGCACTGCAATTATATGACAGTACCACACAGCATTGCTACGTGAAATGAAGTAAAGTTACTAGTCTAGAAAAACAGTTTGTTAGACAAATAAAGCAAGGTAAGTAAATTCATTGGTTGAATTCAGAGAAATCTGAGATTATTTTGAAAATCTGTAACAATATACTGACTTTTTATCTTAAAACCATGTCTGCACGGGTGACATTCTGTATTTACCACATAGGCAAGAAGATTATATGTTCCCATATGATTAGCTATTCAAGTACTTGCTCTTGATTTAGTATTGATAGTATAGTATGAAATATATGATTACGTGCACATGTGGAAATTTCCTCTCACGGTCTGCCACCCATGTAATATATTTCACAATTTCTGAAGTCACACAGAACACATAGAAACCTAAAAATATACAAATTGAAATTAACAGTATTTTCATTAAACTGTAGGGCTTCCCATCTTACTAAAAGCAAACATTTTCTGTGCCTGAATTTTTATCACAAGACCTAACACCTAACTTTCCTATGAATCACCATTACATCACATTTTTTAAGACAGATCTATTTGCAAGCATAATAGCAGTTGCTGAATGGTTTGAATTCCAAATGATGCTTGATATGGCAGCTATACACATATAAGTGCAGTCACTAAATCTACTTTACAGTTAGAGCTCAACAGCAGTAGAGAAAGATGATAGCTGTTTGAGAGAAGAATGAAGTGCTCTACCCATAGCAATGGCCTCAGCAGACTCACTTCAATACAGGTTCTCAGTATTTGACCCATGGCAGCCTAAACTGTAGATATGATCTTTCAAACTGTTATTCTGAAAAATATAACACCAAAGAATTCATCGTAAAATTTACTATGCTACCTTGTAATGACTAAGCTGACCCATATGTCACATACAGGTTTGTTTTATTCCATAACATTTAAGTGTGGGGAAATTCCTATGTGGAGTAAAGAAAACTGACTTTTGGGAAAGCTCACTGGAACTCCAGGGAACAAAGACAGGGAGGTTCTGCACTGCCAGAGTTACAACCTAGGAGTCATCTTATACACTTATGTTCTGTCATTCTGTAATATTATACCTGCAGTATAACTCGATTGCTGATTTTTTTTTAATTTGTCTGGCAAGTTATGAAATGACATATGAGCTGCCAAATGCTATGCACCAATATCCTTCAACGATGTGCATAATTTTACTAGGTGAAGTTGTTGACCTATTAATAGTTGTCTGCTACATTTCAATTGAGGGGCATCTGGATGATGAGAGAGAGATTTTATATAGTCTCCACGCATAGATAGTAGGATTGTGGCACAGTGGCTAGAATTTTAATGCAGTGATTTAGCATCGTTCAGCTGGTTGCCATTCCATGGTGAGTGCTGTAATAAACCCAGACTGACAAAGGGTGGGAAGGAAAGCTGATTTTCCTGTGATGTCTTTTTCACAAAATGATTTATTTTAGTGCTTATATTTGTTGTCACTGTAAGCCTTAGAAACCTGTTGATGGCCAAATCCCTATGAGGTCAGTCATTTGAGATCTGAAGATAATTATCTAGGATGCCAAGCTCATGTTTCCTCCAGAGGTGATTTCATTAGTGATGTCATGACATAAAGCATTTAAGACTGCTGCAACTAGTTAAATGTGTCATTGGTGGATGCTCTGAGACAAACACGGAGCCTGACCCAAAGCAGCAGAGCTCACACATACATCTTCTGCAGACGTCCATTAGATTTCTAGCAGCCAGGCAGGAAGAGAGAAAGTTCTGTCATTTATTAAATAAAAAGGATAATGTAATTTTCACTAAATGTCAGACATACCTCAGGAAACAATCCTCTTATGGAGTCTATCCTTTTTTTGGTATGTTTATTCACCTCTCCAGTTACTAATCCAATTTGGTTTTTCATTAGATCTTCTCAATCTAACCTTGTTGATTGATATTAGAGCCGATTTAAGAAATTAAATAATGAGAGCAAATACAAGACATTAAAAACAATCAAGGAAACTGCATGACATTTCATGATTTGTTAATTTTTGACAAATGACAAATCCACTCATTTAGAAACAATACTTTGATTATATTATATCGAGTTTTATTGATCCAGAATAATTCTTTATAGCCTAACAGAAAATGACCAACATGAACATTTGATAAAACTATTAATAATAACAGAAGGCTTCCACATAAGACTTCATGGTAATAAAAGATCTCATTTTGCTGTTGCTTGCTATTTCTACTCAGACCAAATTCTAATCTCAGGTAAACTGAAACTAATCACTACGGAAGGACTCTGTTTTGCCAGCAGAAACAATCCCCATTCACATTCATGAACACAAAAATGGAATTGGGCCCTTTTTGGTTAAGATGCAATTAGAGTGCAACAGAAAACCAGGAAGGTTAAAGGAAGAGGGATCCATCTCACGTGGTACATTGCTATTTGCATCCTCTAGAACCCTGAGTTTCCCTCCACATATATTTCCTTCTTCCTCTGTCTCTAACTGAAAGAGGCTTGAGTAGCTGGGTGGCTTGAGCAGCTGGGGGCTTTTTCATACCTGTTGACAGCTCCTCAGTGACATTTAAGAGTAAGTAGTGACACTGAAAACCCCAGAGCTTGTCTTGACTTTAACTGTAGCTGACTCTAGCTTCTTTATCTGAAACCAGTTTTTGAAAGCATCCTGCGACACTTAATAATGAGGTCTCTTGCTATTCACTAATGACCACTGTAAATTTTTTTAAAATCCAGTTTAAGTCCAATTATTTTGACAATTATTTCTTTCCTTAGCAAAAAACCTAAAGAATATTTGAAATAGAGCTAGGTGCTATATTTCTAATCATGTCTAATTTCAAAATATTTTTTCTAGCTGTCTTTATTGACATGCTATGTTACCAATTTTTCCCCTCCCACAAATGTCACTGTAGGAAATGAATTGTCAGCTTGTCACAGTCAATCAGAAAGTTCCTTCCTGTGTTCCTGACCTTGGACATATCATGATACCAACACAGAGTCTGAATATTTTGTGGCCCTTTCTAAAACAGGAATTCCGACCACCATGAACCCAAAGCCAAGGGCTACACCCCCCAAAAGAACTTACTCTTCACATGCCTTTTTTTGGATGCTTCAAGCCATTAGTTTTGTTTCTGCTCATTTTCAGAAATATCCCCCTTCACTTAATGCCTGACCCTTACAGCACCTCATTTTCTGCCACAGGGGAAGCCCCATCGATACTTTATTGGTGGCACCGGGCAACTCTGGTTTCCTCTATCATTGGATTCCATGTCAGTCACAGCTGGACACGGCACTTGCTGAGCCTGACCCTGCGCTGCCTGACCATCCTTCCTGCAGGCAGGGTGCAGGCAGGGCTGCAGAGAGGCCGGCAGGGAAGCCTCCTGGTGCAGCAGCGCCTGCCATGCACCTGCACGGTTGTGTCACCGAAATCGGGAATCAAACTCCTTAACACCAATGTAGCATTAAGAAGCAGGCATTCTTTATTACGGTGCCAGATGCACGGGGGATCGCTCCACCAAGCGTGCATACTGCAGGTTACATCAACCAAAGCTTATATTGTCCAATTACATACATATGCATCAAATTTCCCAGAATTATCATGCATATTCATTCTCTTTCCCAGAACTAATTATCATATTTGTACAGTCATTACACATGCGTCCTTGAACTCCGAGGGGCTTCCGTGGGGGTCTCTGGTGGTCCTGGGTGGTTGTACAGGTGTGTCCTTTAGTTGACCCCTTCTTATGGGCACGCGCAATAGCATCTTGCTCATGTAACTTGCTTCCCTTCTTCATGGTGCATGGTCCCTAACAATGATTGGCACCCTTATTCCTATTCTAACACAAACCAGTTATTCTAACTGCCCCTCCACTCGTTGTCAAGATGGGCTGGGGCTGTACTGGGAGCATGGCAGCATGTCCGTACTATTCCTCATCCTATTGTCTTTGGGCATAGCAGCACATCCATAGCCATAGATGTACAAACACAACATTAAAGTATTGTCTACCCTGCTCCTATCTCTATGTTGCTTAGTTACAAACGAACAAGCTAATCACTTTGGTTACATCTGGTTACAGTTGCGCTGCACCGCGCTGGTTACTGCTGTGCATGGGACACGGCCGATGGTGCATGGTCCTGGCTGCCATTCCCACCACCCTCCTAAGTGACGAGGCAGGCAAAGCACTGGGCTGTTCGCTGTTTGTAGCAGGCGGCTCTGCTAACGCGGCACTGGCGGGATGAGTTGGGTGGGTGGGTAGAGGCTGCCATGATTCTGTGACAGATAGAGGCCCCGAGGACTGAGATCAAAGGTTAAATGGCTTTTTGCTGCCATCTCTTGATAAACCAGAGGAAAAGGCAGCAGAAGCTGATACACTGTCTGGGCAACACCCACTAGGCCGGGGCAGGCATTTAGCGCTTGCTGATGAGGATGAATTTACCTTCTGGGTGGACAGAGCACTAACGAGTCGTCATGGTGTTTGATGGATGAGCATCAGAGCTGCACTGGGAGAGAGGTTCATTATAAATAAACCTCATCCTCGCTCCCCTGACTCAGGGCTGCGGGAGGCTCGGAGGAAAAAGTGGTTTCTGCCTTTGAGGGAATAAGTAATCTGCTAATGGCACAGCCTCTGCGTACTATGGAGAGAGCTTTCCACTGTACAAACAGGATGGAAATGCAGGCTCTGTCACCGTAAGAGATGCTAGGTGTGGACCCTGGGGTGGTCCAGGATCAGTGGCTGCAGGGCTCTACAGGGACCCCAAGTCCCTGCCAAATCTCAGTGACGGGGACATTTCTATGGCTAGACTATTCAATCAGCTCCCCATCATTTCACATATCCCATATCTTCCCGCTGGTACCTACACAGCTCCCATTTTGTCAGCTATCTATATCTTCTGTGTTCACACATATGGATCACCCCCAGGATATCTGCAGTAAATATCCACCACAGAAGATCAAGCATGTCTGTAGACCAGGCCTGGGAAGCAATTAAATCTAAATAAGCAGACATCCCTTTTCTTTTTCTTTTTGAAATTTATTGTGAAAAATAGAAATGAAGATTTTTTTTTTTTAAAAAAAAAGTTAATTCTCAATTAAAGACTCCTGAAAACTGTTTTCATGAGCTCCAAGGCTGCCGTAATTTCTGCTTAGCCAATGCTAAGCCCCTGCTTCCCCAGGATGGGGAAAAAAATAAAGGCAGAATAAATTCAAATCAGCAGAGGACTTACTGAGAAATTCCTTTAAACAGGCATTGCATAAAACGCAGCTGTGGTCCCTGAACAGAACCCAGGATTCCTGCAGAAAGCTCAGAGCCCTGTGATACCAAGTCACGTTCCTCCTTGCTCTCTTTTCTGCTCTTCTGCCACCACCCAAATTAAGATATTGCCTGATGCTTTGGTACCCTCCTGGGTGAAGGGGGATTGAGGAGGCAACTGAATGGATCCTAATTAGCTGGTGGGTTCTGAAATGTGTAAGTACTGCATAAAATAGAATTTTCCTGAGAAGTTTTCCAGTGAGACCTTGAGTGAGATGGTGTGCCTCCATGATTAGGTGGCAGCTGAGTAAAGGGCAATTTTAGATTGAAGTTTTGGTCTTAGATACCTTCATCCTATCTAAATCCTTCTTTAGAGATGCAGGGGTTTTTACTGGATCTGACCCTGAGAGAGAAGGAGAGTGAAGTGGCAGGAGAGATTAGAAATAAGTTAGCAGAAACCAAAAGGATTAAGATTGTGATAAACCTAAACTAGTAAAAAATCAATAGAGGAATTTCTGCTTTTTACTTCAATTATTTGTCCTTCACTTTTCTCTGGAAATCATTTCCCGTTATTGAAGATTGCCTGGAAAGTTTAAAATATTTTTATCATTTTTATTGAGTAGCCATCAGCAGAATTAAAACTAAATTATAATAACAAGAATCAATACTCCCAAGTTTTAAGACATGAAATAGGTATCATCACCAACATGCACACAGCAAATATGTACTTTTCATTTAGTTAGGCTGATGTTAATGTATAACATTTGGCATTACCTGGCAAACTGAGAAAGCAACGCAACACTATTGTGTCTGATCCAAACCCATTAATATAAAGAAACACAGTCACAGTTTGAAAAATGAGAAACAAAACACTAAAGTATCTGTTACACTGCTGCTGGTGGCCTAGGCATATTCCTGACTGCTAATTGAACAACCTTTACAATTAAACATGGAAATTACCTTGTTAAGCCTATGAATGCCCTTGAGGATCTCCTTTTTAACAGAACCTTGTACCCTATCCAGGATAATAATATTGTTTATTTTAATGGATAGGAGAAAGTTTGAGTCCCCTTCTTTCCAAAAACGGCTAATGCAAATATAGTAAAGAGTAGTGCACAGTTATTAAAGGAGAAGTCTGGAAAAGCCAAGCAGTTCCCCTCCCTTCCCTTAGTCACACATTTTATATGAAGTCAGTCAGTTTTAATTGTGTTAGAAAATTATGTCTCTTTCCCAGTTTTAAATTTTATATGTTATGTCCATAATATTTCAATGTTGCGGCCTCAACTGTAGTGACTTTGAGTTGTCCTAGACCATTTAGTAAGACTCCTGGTTTTACAGGGCAGAGTTAGACCAATGGCTTTCTAGTATGAATTGCTTAATCCCTGCAGGACGCTTGGAGAAAAGAATCCTTTTGAACAGGAACATGATTCCTGTACATATTTAGAGCCATACTCCAATGCCCCTGCTGTATCCTCTAGGAAATTCTAATTGTGTTTAGCTGTCATCTTAAGTTCTTATGTGATTTAATGATATGGGATAAGAAGATTATTCTGATAGGATATTAAGGGGAAATATCAATTTGATTTAATCCCATGTTTCTGCATCAGGATCCTCAAATGACCTGTGCTGCTGAGCCACTGTACTTCCTAACGAGAACTAAGCTTTCTGTCGTGGTTCCTGTAAAACTTCCAACTAGAAACACGAGTCTAAGAGCTGTATTTCAATTTACTCAACTGTGGCCTGAGACAGATAGGCAGATAAATACACAAATACAAAAGCTTTAATTAAGAAAGAGACAAAAATCACACTAAGGGATTAAAGATAAAAATGCTTTTTGACAGTGTACTGTCCAACTGTCCAGCCTCATGACCCACAAGTAATCATAACTGAAGTTCTCATACTGATGACCAGAAAGTACATGCTTTCTTAGGTATGAATTATGTTGTCTCCATATGGCTCCATGCATTATAAAATGTTGCTAAATTACTATTTAGCTGCTCCCCATTTTGTTCAACAGCCAACTAGAAAATGAGAGTCCTGTTGAATCTTGAGAAGTTATGCAAGGCTAAAAAGAAGTCTAATAATGTAAGATGAAACTAGAACTCCTACCTTCTGCTCCTGATTGTCTAGATGGCCTCAGACAATTTACTTTATTGTAGGCTAAAATAAATTGTGTGTCAAAAATGAAAACTTTCCTTTTCTTGATTTTTGTTCATGTCGTGTTATTAGATGACCCAATATAATTTCATAGGTTTATAAGCACATGTTTACTGGATCAGATTAAAGCACAGGCCGGTGCCCTGTCTCTGCCAGCAGTTTGCCATCCCTCCCCATGCGCATTCTGAAACAACGGCTTCAGTTTAGGATAGACTATAAAAAGAAGGCAGTGAAATTTCCTTCAGAGTATGTCTAGACTCCTGCAAATCTATGGGTTAAGTTGTTACTTCCCATCAATTCAAGAGGCAACTGGCTATGAATATAAAAATACCCTATCAGGCTATTAATTACGATCAATATGTGAAGTGGTAGCAGGTTAGATGCAAATTCATACACACTGTTGTCCATTTTTAGCTCTTATGTACTAGATTATTCCAATGTTGTCACATTGCGTGACAGCATGTTACAATGCAAAATGGACATAAAGCTTTGTCAAAACCTAATCTTATGGCAATTAAAATTTTAAGGACAATGATTGGATTTTTTTTAGAACAGATAACCTGGCTCTCCAAATACCTCATAGCAATCTAAACATCACATAACCTGAGTAAATGGAAATATACTTTCTTGCTTCAGTGCTTTGAGATTCGCTATTGCCCTTTTTCTCTTCAAATAACAGATGAGCTTCAACATAAAAATGGAAAAGAAGTTCATGAATCCTCTAAAAATGTGGATGAGAGAGAAGAGAGATGGAGTTTTCTTTCAGGGTTCATCCAAAATAGACTGGATTTTCTGCAGCACTAATAGCCAAACCAGATGGAGCTATTCTGCGGACTTTTACATTATTATACTGATAATCTCACATTTAAAGACATGTTAGAGAACGCTAATATAGCTATTACTTTTCTATAGTAAAGGAATTTAAAAGATAAGGTTTTTTTCAAGAGGTTTTCCTCTGTTGAGTCCAATCCTTTGCCTACTAGGAGATTATGTGATCACAGTGGGAACTATGACATCACTGAGACTTGGAGAGGCCTCTGCTGAATGTGATTGTCCATCAGGAGTTTATGGAACTCACTGGGACACAGGCTAACTTTTCCTGGATCCAAAATATAAAAAAAAAATAAGGAGTATGTAGCCTTGAACACTTTAACTCTGCGGAGTACAATAAGGATTCCTTTAAAAAATTAAACAGTCAAACTTTTTGGTATGCGAACAAATTCATGTCCAATATCCCACGAAATTTTAAATCTTTGGGACAAAAGTACACTGAAAACACTATCAAACATTTTGTCGGTATTTGTTGTAGCAGAAGGGACAATTACATAATGATGAATAATCCATTAACATTTTAAAAGATAGAATCAATAAATAAAGGCATGACTGCAATTATTCTACTACCCTAAAAAAATCTCAGTATGAAGAGTTCACCAAACAGAAAAACTATGAGGAATAGTGGAATTCTTTAGTCAGAAAAAAAATCTTCCTTTCTAATTTTGCTGATTTTAAGAACTTTTCACCAAATTGGTCTTTATTATGTGACTATCAATGTACCCTACTGAATATCAGTCTGATATATGAGCTATCCTAACCTTAGTATTGCCTATTGATCGTGCACGTTGACATGACTTCTTCACTGCTCTATTGTTTCTCTCTTTCTTAGTTTGTGTATGTATAGTCCTCTAGAAATCCTCTATTAATTTCAGTGAAATATTTCCACCTCATCCCAGAACAGATCACAGTATAACACAATAGCCAAAGCAAAGAAACCTGCACATGGGTTTGCATGCTGAATGCATTAAAAACAACATAAGGCCTGCAACTAAGATTTGATTCAGTGCGATGTTAAATTGGAATCCGAATGTGATTGCACAGAAAATTCAGAAAATTTCATCCTTTAAATTAAAAAAGTGTATCAGAAGTTTGTAAATTAATGCCTACAGATGCAAGGTAATGCACAATTAAGTAATGTAATCTAACATATGTCCTACATACTTAGGTACAGTGGGGGGCAGCCATAGTATTAGAACACCAGTCTACGTATTGTAGACCATATGTCACATTTGTAGACCACTTGGAAGCTGCAGCTGGTGCAAAATGAAGTTCCTATTTGCTTAGCAGATCTGGCAGTAGGAGAATACCTTATGCTAGTGTTATTTTTACTATATGTTCCCACAGTACAAATTCACGCTGTTGATGCTGATTGCTAAACCTGTGTATGTTTTTGATGCTTGTTACCTGAAAAGCTCCTTTTTCTTCCTGGTGAATCTCTTGCAATTCATCTTATGTCTGCAGTATTGTGTCTGTTTTTCTTTATATCTTACCTCTCTTAATTTTAGGACAATTATGGTGCTAAAACTTTCTTCACCCTGTTGCTATTCACTTTCATTTCTCATAGCAGTTTTTTGAATCTCTATTCTCAAACCACTGAATTTTTAATTAAAAAAAATCACTACATTTTTCCAGGAAATGTTTCTCCAAGACCTGCTTTCTAGAATGCCATTAATTACTGGAAGATTAGGAAATACTGATGATTTATGCTTCTCAGTTATTAAGAGCTAGGTCCAAAGAAGTGTCACGTCTTATTTAAACAAATTGCTATATCCTACATCATTCTCTAGAGCCAAGAAAAAAAGTCTTGTTTTAGATCTTGATCCTCTCTATAATTCAATTTATTTGTGTATATATATATATATATATATATATATAATTTTTTTGTCCTATGGGGCTATTTTTTTTCATTTTTCACTAGGTGATGTGTGACAAGCCTTCCCCAATATACCGCCAAACGCAGTACAACAAAACTTCCTCGTATGTCCAGGTCAGTAATTAATTTCTTCTACCAGTCTCCAGCGGAGTACGCCCTGCGATCGATCAATCTTATTATGATACAGTATCAGAGCTATACAGGCTTGATTAATTACCCAGTTTTTCAAGGGTGTCATTTGCTGCTAGAGAGAAAGAAATGTTTCCTCCCCCAGCAAATCCCTCTAGCATACACAAAGCATTTAGTTATTTCAATTTTAGAGGAAGAATGATGGGCTAGGGCGGTGACCATGGTACACCTAACAGTACTTGTCCATCTTTCCTGAAGGTGCCAAGCTCCATCCTTAGCTTGTGCAACGCCACTGAATGTTTATATCTGTGTAGTTCATATCTGTTGACCTGCATCAAATGAATGTCTGGTTCATTCTCTAGTTCTCCTCCCCTGGTTCTGATGCACGTCTTTTAAAACAGAGGATTCTTTTTCTTCTTTCAGAAAAATGGGATGATGCTGAAAACCTGTCAGAATTGCATCTAACAACAATTTTTTATAGAAAGTTCATCTCAGAAAGCTGCCAGTTTTTCACCCTGCCTCTATAATAACCAACCTACATAATCACATAACGATCAAGAACAATACCAAAACATATTAAAGACACATTTAGACTCTCAAAGACAAAGTAGGGAACCTCAGGTTCTCCTGGTATCCTTTCTCATATTCAAAACTGTCCCTTTAACATTTTGAATAAACAGTGGCATTACTGTCATACCCCTGACAAGAAACCTACAGGATATGCATTTATGCAAGCATGCAGTGTTCCTCTCAGATCTGGTCTGTAAAGTACCGAACTCGATACTGCTCCCCTCAGGACCAAAACCCGCTGGTCAAGATGGAGGTGCAAGCCCAGGGCTGACATTTCTGTGCTTCCGTGGTCTCAAATGCAGCAAAGCCCTCACAGACATATTTAACTTTAGGCTTTTGCTTAAGGCCCTCCTGTTTCTGGAAAGCACTGAAGCTTCCACTTTAACACTTTGCCGAATCAGACTGTTGGTCGGGTGCCAGCTTTTGGCTGAGATGTTAAATTGAAACCCCTTCTTGCCTGGTTTCTTTGACCAGCAGCTGGGAAAGAAGAACAGTCCATGTCATGGAAGGAAAAAAAAAAAAAAAAAAGAAAATAAGAGGATTGGAGAGGTGGCCTTTTTCTCTGGTGTTGGGGGTTTTTTTGGTAATAATTCTGACATGGAAGTATATGAAGGGGTCTTTGCTGAGTGGATATAGTTAATGTTCTGCCTGCGCCTTTGCAGAAAGGAATTAGTTTTGAAAGTTTTCAGAAGCTTAAAGTAAAAAAAAAAAAAAAATCACATGATGTCCTATTACATCATTTTACAAGTGCATCACTCTTTTGTTTCCTTTAACACGCGGCTTTCAACTTTCAAGAAAAGCACTCCCAGTGATTGACACCACAATTGTACGTCTGCCTTTTCAGCTAGAGAAAGCTTCAGCTGCGTGCAGGATGACTTTCACCGCCCATTTAACACAGCCTTACACTTTTTTGAAGCGTAGGAAGCCGCCAGGGAGGCCGCATTTGAGTCCTCGCTGGAATTTCACCCCAGGCGTTCACAGCTGCTGCTACCTCAAGCCCGATAGGTTGCAGCATCGCGGCAGTTCCGCACAGCGGATGCAACCGGGAGGTGCCAGCATCCCCACCCCGAGCGGCGGCGGGGAGCTGCCGGGGGGGGAGCTGCCGGGGAGGAGGGGGCTGCCGGGGGCGGGGGAGCTGCCGGGGAGGGGGAGCTGCCGGGGGGGAGCTGCCGGGGATGGGGGCTGCCGGGGGGAAGCGGCTGCTGGGGGCAGCTGCTGGGGGGAGCGGCCGGGGGGAGCGGCCGGGGAGGCGCCGGCGCTCCCGCCCGCCCGGCCCTGCGGCCGGCTGCGCGCCTCTCTGCGCGGCGGTCTGCGCGCCTCTCTGCGCGCCTCTCTGCGCAGCGGTCTGTGCGCCTGTCTGCGCGCCTCTCTGCGCGGCGGCCTGCGCGGCGGTCTGTGCTCCTGTCTGCGCGCCTCTCTGCGCGGCGGCCTGCGCGGCGGTCTGTGCGCCTGTCTTCCGGCGCCCTCTGCAGGAGCCGTCGCGGAGGCGCAGCCACGGCGCCGGCGAACGGGCTCCTCGGAAAGCCGGGTTGCGGTTCAAGGACCTTGAGAATCTGGCAACTCGTAGTAACTCCAGGCGCTTTCACAACGACAGGTATTCAGCTTCATGTAAGCGCGCCAGGATTTAGCAGTAGTCGGGCAAGTGTTTTGTTTTTTGGTTTTTTTCACAGATTGAAAAAAAGATGAACTTATAGGGTGCTCTAAAAGTTTTAGAAGTGTTTCCCCAAGCATCCACAGAATAGCTGCCAAGTGCTTTTAGTAATTCAACTATTTAAAAATTTTTCCCTACTTCGCATCTCTCTCTGTTGACAGAATGCACTTCCTCCGCATTGGAAAGGCTCTATCTCTGTGCTTTCCTAGAAAGAATCAAGCATTACATGAAGTACAACTTAATTTATAAGGAACAGACCACATGTCTCTGGCTGTGGAGTGTTACTTAGTATGGAGTGTTACTCATAACGTAAACAGGTTTTGTATTGCAAAGCTGTTTTTTGCCCTGTTTGTACTAATAACAGGCAATATACTGTTCCTATCGTATTGCTGCAGCTCTAAATGATAGGGACACCGACAATACTGAAATTAAAGGTGCCAATAGCACTACCATATCCGCAACACTCTGTGGACTGCTCTGGCCCTCTTCACCTAACCCTCTTATGCTCCTACATCTTCTACTCCCTATTCCTCGTCTTAGAGTGAGGTGGTGGTATCTAGAGGGTATCTCTAATAATGAGAAAAGAGTGGGGAGGAAGAAAGATTAGGTTCTCTCTCTGGTTAAACTTTTCTTTAGTAAATGCTGGATCAGATGTGGGGTAAAGGGGCGTCATGGAGTCCCACAGGGCAAAGAATGAGCCATGGAGGTGTGAAGAGGCAGATCTCCCATGGGGAGATTGCTAGGGAGAGATCCTGACATCCTACATTGTGGAGGAGTTAGTAAGGGGAGAGATGCCCACATTAGCCCCCTTGAAATCCCTTTGACCCCTGTCCAAAGGCATGCCATCACTGGAGAGTGTATAGAGACAATTACACAGCGCTATTACGCAACTGGTATTACCCGACACTGGCTGGGATGACTTCTGGCAGAGGGGGTCCTTGGCCCACAGTTGGAGCCAGTAGGCACTAAGGTAATGTCAGTGGAGCTTCTTGCTGTGACTTCTCCACCTGTACATCTACAGAACTGCTTTATCTGAGTTATTGATAGCCTGCATTCACAACTATCACTCCTCTCCAGTTAGAGGAGTAGAGAAATATATTAACCCAGAGCACAGTACATAATGCAGACCTGTTTATCACAGATGAAAGACTGAATCCAGACAATTCTATTTCTGTGAGCACTAGAGACACTGCCTCCCAATACACAGCGAGCTCCTACTTGCTTAGAGCATATATCAAGTCGATGTACAAGACAAAAGCCTGTTTTGGTTGTGACGCTTTGCCTTAGAGGAGTATTAGATTGCTCAACATCCACCATTTGTTAGGCCAGTTGTGTTTATTGAATTCATTTGAACTGCACTGGTTTGCTCTGGCATATTCACTGTGTAGTGCTTGAACAGCCAGGAGAGAAGGTGGGAGGGAGAAACTAAGGACAGTGAGGCAGCAAACTGACCTTCTTCTGCTTTCCTGCGCTCCACTGACAGCCAGTCCCACATGATGCATGGTGATTGCTGAAACCTGCTACCTGCTGTGTGAGTCTGCTACTTTCCAAAGGCTGATTGTAGCTGAGAAATGGATGACCCTTGCTCTCACACATCCGCACACAATACGAATAATATTTCTTGGGCAGGAACAAGATGGGGTTTTTTTTCCTCTTCTTCACTCCACATGGGGAAGGCACTGCCTATTATTGACTAACCTCAGTTACGGACTCTGGGCTAGTTTGATATAGCATGTAGCATTTTGTGGTCTGTCCCATCTGTTATTATGCTGCTTGTTTTTCCCTTGATGTGGTTGCCTGACATGGAAATGCCTGCAAACAGGATGCATGCAAACAGTTCTTTATTCATAGGAGCATCCCAAGTGGTACTTTCATTGGCTTTGTGTTTACCTCCTGTAATATGATTTATTTTGTTGGCAGTTGGAATGGTCCCTGCTGTGAAGCTCATGTGCTCTTTCTCCAGTGCTTATGTTCCCTTTCTGTGATATGCCCTCTACAGATGTGAGAAAGAATAAGGAGACATATGATGCAAATGTCTTACAGAGGGCATGAACTCAGCATGTTTCACAGGCTGCCCAGGTAAAATATGAGCTGTCATTAGGTGTTACTAATCATGTTGTGGGGCAAGATATTTAATAACTTATGAAAGACACACATTTATGAATTGCAAAGAGACTAGAACTAATGAATGAGAGCCCACTTGCAGCAACAGATGTGATTTAAAAGTTTCCTCCTCACCTTTGAGGTACTCATTCCTCATCTCCTGCAAGAGATCACTAGTCCTTGGTTGTGCCCCTTCAACAGTCTGACTGCACCATCCACCAGGTCTTTGCATGCATCTTTCTCAAAAAATAATAAGAGGCTGTATTTCTTGAAAGCTATATAATTCCCCAGATCACACAAGCAGTGTGATTGGCACAAATAAGGTGTGTGTGTGTGATGACCTCTTGGAGAAGAACCAGAAATAATTATCAGTGAGCGGGAAACTGGCAAAGACACATCTGAAATCAGATCTGCTTCAACCAGAATAGTAATATGGAAACATATTCTTATACTGTGGTAATGCCTGAAACATATTGTGCGCTAACAAAGCATAACCCTGTAAGAGACATGCATAATCCCAACCAGAACATACAGTCTACGGAGAAAAAAAGATGGTGGGAAAAGAGATACTGTTTGCAATTAATTAAGCCATCAATGAAATCTTATGCCTTATTAAATGCAAAATTATTTTAACGCTATCTTAAGTATATTTAAAGATACATTACATACCATTTTCTCACCTACCCTCTTTTCTTCAGCACTTTCTTAAGCAGACATTCTTAACCAATATTCCAAAAACTGAAAAGATTTACAGTTTTCCTTTCAAACTAAAAGTATCTAAGATTAAAGGAATGCTGTAGCATTATCAACACAGAGTTGGGAAAAGAAAGAAATTACATAATTGCTCCATGTTCCTCAGTTCCTAATAAGTTTTGATTACACAGATGAGTGGAGAAGAAATCTATCAAAAAGTTGTACAAGTTTAAAATCTGGGGTTTTTAATTACTATTTTGAGGCAAGTCAACTTTTTGGTTTATAAAATGATAAACATTTCAACAAGAAAGCATATATTTGCAGAAAGCAAATAATATATAAATTAAAAGTTCATAAAATGTGACTTGCAATGTTTCAAAACACACAAGGAGCAAACCACTGCTTTCTGATCTTGGCATGAGCCATGGTGTTTTCACAAATCATAAGTCAAGAGTTATTTTTGCCTTGCCGTACAAGAAGGAGCCATCTAATTCAGGCCACAGGAGGCCCCCACAGAGCAGGCAAAAAAGCAAACTTCCACAGTCTCCCTGGATTTCATATTAATAGATGTGCAGAATGTCTGCTCTGTGGTCTTAGCATGCAGAGGAGCCTCACAGCCGACAAGATGAATAGAGCATTAGCAGTTCTGTCAAGGAGTGGACACAGACTCTATACTTTGGATGCTGATAAACAACAAAGCTCAGTAAAATAGAGATAAGTCACTTTAAATTAGTTATTAGAACACTAAGTACAGTACCTTTCACACTTTGAAATAATTTCTGTAGTAATAAAAGTCACTGTGGCAATATAGTACCATTGTTGCAAATTTCATCTATTCCTCTCTTGTTTATAAGCTCCGCTGTAATAATACCTTGCCCATCAGAATTCATTGAAATGCATTTCATTATCCCAATCAGCCCCCTGAGTCACTGCTTTATTGTATTACATTTCCTTCCTACCGTATTTGAACTTTCTTCTAATACTAAAGCTGATTCCAAGCCCATTACAACCAGTTGCAAATTAGCTTTTATTCTGCTCTGACTGCTGAAGTGTGTTTTAATAAATTCATGCCAATAATTTTATAACCTAATATTCATGCACTTTATCTTTTAATTACTCTACCCTAAATTAATCTAGTTATATTTCTGATTTACTTCATGCTTTTTCTTCATCCCAGGGTGGGCTAGCATCTTTCCCATTCTCATGAGCATGGGCAGTTGTAGTGTTATGTTCTCCCTGATTTTAGGATTAGAAATTAGCACGATGTACCAATATTTTATAAAGGGAAAGGAATACACCCTATTTTATGGGCATGTTTTCTTGGGAACACACTTTTGGAATAACCTGGAAAAGCTCTACAAGTGTGATATATATATATATATATATACACACAAGGAGAAAACATCCTCATGAACAATTTGTTAAGAGGAAGAAGGAAGGTCGAACTCCCTGATTAGCACCAGCTAATGTGCTACATGCTCTTGGAGAAGTTAAGTGCAGAGTCCCCCTTCCTCATCATTCAGCTCTTTCAGTGGATAGCAGCATACAGATACTCACTGAACCTCCACAGCTCAGGATTGTGTTTGCAGTATCTATACACATTTCACAGATTTGAAGTACACTCATTAGAGAACTGTGCCTTTAAAGCAGTGAGTGGCAGGGCCAGAGAATATATAGAACTGCTTCAGCAAAGCAATTAGAAACGTTTAACTTCTACACTTTTCAGTAGTGTTTATTTCTTCCAGAAAAATTCATTCGTGTTGTGATATTCTTTGTTGATTAAAGCCCTGTCTTGGATCAGAAGGCTAAGAAGGGTAATGCTAGGTTCTTCTGCAAATGTCTGTTTGATGCTAGTGTATGAAAACATATAGATATGTCTTCATCTAAGCAGAGAAGAGATCCATTAAGAGAGAAACAAGAGGAGGGGAGTCAGCAAGTCTGGTCTTTCAGCAGACTGACACTTTCCACTGTGAAAGATTTTGGGGGATATTTTCTTTGAGAAGTTCCCACACCTCTGAGGCTGTCAGTGATGCTGAGACTTACTTGACAGGGGTATGCTGTTAGACTGGGGAGTACACCTTTTGTAGCATGTCAAAAGTAATGAAACAGACCTTGCTACTGAAGTTGCAGCAGCAACACATATAGTGAATATACATGGGTGTTAAAAGTGGGAACAGAGTCAGGGCCCACATTTGGTTTCTTGATCCTGTTTTCTCTTTTTTTCTCCTAGTCCTTCAAATGGCTTGAGATTGTTAAGTAGGAGGGGAAAAATACGTATCATCTATGAGGCTAGTTCCACTACCTCCACAAATATATTCCTCTGTGCCAATAGCTTATATCTAAGACTCAAGCACATGAGGGCATAGAGAATGTACTGAACTTTGACACACTGGTATCTTGCCCAAAATTTCATTTGTGGAGGATCTTAGTTCACTCTGCTTTAACCAGCAACAAATTTGTGCCTGCCTGGTCTCAGAACAAAAGCTTTAGCTGGAGGTAAAACTTTCCTCCCAGTATGTGATGCTAAGGGCACTGCTGCAATGTCCTGGCTCCATGGAGAGGACTTGCCTGACCTGCCTGTACTTACTAGTACCCCATGTGTTTCTAGTACAGTACGAACTGCTGCTACGACTTAAGTGTCGAGAGAAAGTTGGTTCAGAAAAGTGTCTCTGAAGATGAATTCTGTAGGAATTATTTGGTAGCTGATACAGTTAAACTAGTTCTGCAGCCACAGTCTTACTCCAAACTATAAGACAGTGAGACTAAGACAGGGAGAGCAGATTGGGAAGAACAGCTCTAAGCAACTCCAGAAGAGAGGAAAGACCCTGAAGAAAGAAGGAAGATGTAGGACATGTATTCTACAACAATGAGAAAAAAGAAGGAAAATAGATCTCCAGAGCAGACTAGTTGGAGAGAGACAACAAAAAGGAAGAAAAAAGAAAAACACAAAACTGAATTTTTTTTAAGCATGAAATAATTGTTAGCGTAATTTGCTATATTTATATTCCACTGCTTTCTTTTACATTTGCATTTCAGAGAATAGGAAAATTGACATTGTTTCTAAGAAATGCTTTTACTACTTCCGTCAAGATCATGCAAATTCTGAGTTCCACCCATACCTTTCTATTTTTATCTTTTATCTTTGCATCCTTGTCCTTCTCCAGATTACCTTTATGGAATCAAGACTGATCACTAGAATCAGAATAACAAGTTCTTCTGTCCCTCAGACAGTATTGCTCTCTATGCAGTTAAAGATTCAAAGGTGTTTATTTATACTGGAAATAATTTTCCTATTAATTCCAAATTTTCAAATATTATCCTTGTCCACTGACTTATCTATCTGCACTTGGCAAAGTGCTGTTCCTCAGATAAAAATACTTCCTTTTTCCTTAGGGTTTTTTTTTCCTTTTTATTTTCCGTGGTAAACCCTCCTAGCTCAGGCTGACAGTATCTTTAAGGTTGACCTTTTCCACTAGATGGCACCTGGGGCCATATGAGTGGCAGGAGATGCGCAGGTTGCTGGACCATGATGTAAAATGCATGTAATGCTTAAAAAATAAATATTCAATTTAAGAGCAATACATTCCTTAACTACTGCTAACTGGTGTAGCTCCATTGGCTTCACTGGTATACGCTGATCTATAATAGCCAAAACTTAAGGTGTACTACATATAAAATTGTTTTCTAAGCTGTGTTATTTCCCATCTTGGAAGTGGAGAATTTCTGTGTTTAATATGAAAAGTGTCCCATATGTTATATCCTAATGCCTCAGTCTTCATAGGTCCTTAGACACAGTAAGAAGATTTGAGCATCAGATAGAATTGTACCTGGTTACCATATCAAAATACTAATAAAGGAGTGTGCAGGCACAGTGCAATGTTTAAAAATATGCAGATAACTTCAGTGAAAAGGAATAAAAATGAAACACATCATTGATTCTTTGGAGATCTGATATCTCTTTAAAATTGGCCTGAATTATGGTCTTTGCTTTTAGTTCCTCCAACCTCTTTAGTGATAATTACTGAAGCCTATACTTTATCTAAGAATTTCTGAGCCAGAATTTGTATATCCTTCTTTGCTGCCAGAGGACTGCTTGCCCAACAGCCTTTGACTGCCCATCTGCTGTTGGAAGAGGCCGATATTAAAACCTGTCTGTTAGATCAATTCAAAAAAGCTTGGCTGACCTGGAGGGTGAGAACCTCGGAGGTGAAACTTCTGGGTGAATCTCAAGTCCATTATTTGTCTGGGAGCCACAGAAATCACCCCTGTAAAGATCTCCTTGTTGCTCTAATGGCTCAGATTACATTTGGCTTATACCAAATATAGAGACTTCTTTCATTTCTTGTCTCAGGCCACAGTGGAATTGCTGATAGCTGGGAAGCCATCCAGCTCACCAAATGAAGTCCATGACTACATTCCACAGGGTCTATGACACTTACCCCAGTCCTCCCAATTGACATTTTCCCCATATGGAAAGTCTTTAAAGAGATTTACACTTAAAAGCTTTTATGCAACTGGTGCAATCACATAACATTTGTTGCTGTAGAGTGATTTCCAGCTCTTTTGTGTCCTGAAGTGAACTCCAAGCAGTCTCTAAAAATAGGCTTTCAATTTTGTTTTTTTATTATCACACTGACCATTATGCCGTTTATGACTTTTGCAGTTATCAAGACTCTAGAATAACCACTATCAAAAACTGGCACAAACCAAACCATCCTAGTGCTATCTTTCTTTCTTCTTTGGCTGTTTGCCCAGGCTAAGGAAAACCTAGAATAAGTAAATGTGACTTTTATCTAAGCTACAAATCTGAGCTACAGAGGAGGTGATGATTCCCATGGCAAGGACTTTCCATGAGAAATGTTCAGTTATTTCTTCCCCAAAAGAAAAGAGCTGACAGAAGTGGTCAATAAGATATTTGATTTCAAATACTATGCAGAAACAAAGATGCATGGCACAGAGACTGCATGTTCATGTCAGCTATTCCCACATAAAAAGCAAGAACTGCTTTAGATTAGTTGGATCTTTTAAGTGGTCTCTAGAATTCACCTGGATAACAGACTTGCAATTGCCTGCCTTTGTGATATGAAGGCAAAGTCACTAGTTCTGCCCTAGGAACACAACATGAAACACATGAACATGGTATGGTCATCTCCTGAGGACAGTACATGCAGAAGCTTTCCAGTACTCTCCAGCATGCCATCAGTGCCTGCTGTGCCTCATCTGACCCTCAATCTTATGTTCCTAAAGTTGGGACAAAATCTTATGTCCCTAAAGGCTAAGCAACATCAACCATTGCTTAGCCTTTCTTGCCTAAAGACTCCAGATGGGCATCCAGGACTGAATGGGATGGGCCTGAAGATCATCAACGCCAGCAATGCTCTTCTTCAACATGAAGAAAATGTCAATCTGGAAGCTGCCTGAACAGGAGTGAAAATATCTGCTGGGTAGCAAAGGTGAAACACACTGTGCTGTAGCTGTTTATGAACCACCATCCATTTTTGTGCTGCACAACTGTGAGACATTGGTTTACCTGTTCTGAAAAAAAATTTGATCTGTGAGATAGTACATAAACCAAAGCTGTGAAAGATGTGAAAGATAAGAAAAACACTGAGGGAAATGAAATTGTTGACATGCTAGCATTTAGTAACTCAAGGACTCGAGAGAAAAATACCATCATGATTTAAACCGTGATCGGAGCTAGAAATCAGTAGAAATCCTGGAGACCTCAGAAAGATCAAGGAACAGCCTATTCCAACTTCTCTTGCCTGACTGGTGACTGCCTGGCCAGGAGGCAGTCCGACTTCCTGGATGTCTGCATTGGGATGGTGAGCATGCTAATGCTTAGGCTAGTAGTGTATGAATCCCATCTATCTACATCTCCTCTGAGTATTACCCAGGAAAAAATTGCTAACTACTCTTGAATTTATTTATCATACACACTTAAGAGTTTCAACTCAGATAACCCTTCAATCCATGCTGTTACTGGGTGTTATGGATGCAAAACCTGAGCTTCTCCTGCTCAGAAGGTGTCTGTCTGAAAAGGTAGTCTAGAGGAGACAGTCTGATAAGAGAGAACAGGAGTAATCAAACCCAGAGGGTCTGTGTTTTCTAACACACACCATGGTGGGAGCACCTTAAACTCACCTTCCACAGCTGTGGGCATTAACCCCTGCACCACTGGCTTAATCAGAGCCGGAAGTGCCAATGGTTATTTGCCTAGAGAGAAACGTACCTCTTCATCATTGCTAACGTGGATACTCAAGTGCTAGACTGATAACATGGTGTCCTGGTTTCAGCTGAGATAGAGTTAATTTTCTTTATAGTGGCTGGTATGGGGCTATGTTTTGGATTTGTGCTGAAAACAGTGTTGATAATACAGAGATGTTGTAGGTGTTGCTGCACTAGTCAAGGACTTTTCAGCTTCCCATGCTCTGCCAGATGCAGAAGAAGCTGGGAGGGGACACAGCCAGGACAGTTGATCCAAACTGACCAAAGGGACATTCCATACCATATGATGTCATGCTCAGCATATAAAGCTGGGGAAGAAGAAGGAAGGGGGGGACATTTGGAATGATGGCGTTTGCCTTCCCAAGTAACCGTCATGCGTGATGGAGCCCTGCTTTCCTGGAGATGGCTGAACACCTGCCTGCCCATGGGAAGCAGTGAAGGAATTCCTTGCTTTGCTTTGCTTGCGTGTGTGGCTTTTGCTTTACCTATTAAACTGTCTTTATCTCAACCCTCGAGTTTTCTTACTTTTGCTCTTCCGATTCTCTCCCCCATCCCACCAGGGGGGAGTGAGCAAGCGGCTGCATGGTGCTTAGTTGCCGGCTGGGGCTAAACCACAACACATGGTTATACGTAGTGACCACCAATTCACAATGTTCCTGAATTTCCCCTGCAGGCTAAACATGTTGAGAAGGAGACAACAGCAAAAAGTAACCCTAAAGGACCTGTTGGGACATCCTTGAACTGCATGAGCAATGGTATACAACTGTGTTTTCTGTCCCCCCAGCAGGAGTAAAATAAGCCCCTAAAAATCAATTCCTGCCACTGCTGCTAGACCCTGCAAATGAATTAGCTGCAGTTTATAATTATCAGCATAAACGACTGCCAAAAAAGCTAATGAAACTGGCATAAGCACCTGATCACAGTCCAGCAGCGAAGTATATCAACAAAATAAACACACTTAGTCCCTACACTAGGTATGATAGAACAGCTTGTTAAAAATGATCCTGGGAATCAGATAAAATCATGTATTATTGGAACTGGAACAGTTCTTCCTGTTCCCAAGATGTCAAAAGGAACAAAAAACTTGATAGACACAAAACACTGATAATTTAGGAATATTAGCCTAGACCTAAACAGCTTTTAGGTCTAGGCTTCTGACAGGCTTCTGCAGCTTCTGACATTCATTTAACAGTCATATTAATTATCAGTGGAGTAGTTCATAAAAAATAACATAAAAGAGCCACTTTAAGCAGTTAAACACTGCTTACTCAGCATATCCTGAATCTTGCTCTGTGAGCATGAATGAAATGTGAGCCAGGGTTTTATTTTTATCCCTGACTGCTCAGTCACTGTTTCAGTGGAGTCCAACTAACTGCAGTGCCATAGGTCTGAAGAGAGCTGGTTAGTACTTTCAAGATTTTCTTCTTCCCGGAAAACTGCTTTTAAACAAAAATAGTTAGATAGGAGCATGTCTATTTGGGTAAACCCCTTCTGAAATACAGGCAGGTTTTCCATCTAAAACCTGCCATGTTTCCTAGAAGTTTGTTTTGGAGGTTGCCGAGGACTAGAGAAAGCTAGTGAGCTTTTTGCCTAAGGAGACCAAGGGCTGCATAGACAGCAATGATATTCCTACGTGTCCAAGGAGCCTCATTTACCATCTCTACAACTGGATCCCAGAGCTTCTCCAGTCCTTAATGTGCAGCAAGAGCCCAAAAGCCCAGGAAGACACAGAAGCAGCTCAAATGCTCAGAAATTGTAGGCATCCCTTTCGTCACTGTTTTCTTTCTCTGGTTGTTCTCAGTTTACATATACTGAGAGATCTGTAACTGTTGTGGCAGCCAGCTGCTGTATTTTCTTCAAGGGCGGGGTGGGGGAAATCAATGTCTCTAAAGACACATGGTTTACTATTTTCTTCTTTTTTGGGTAGAGTTCCTATAGGTCAGGCTTTGCATGAAAGCTTTCAAAATTTTGAAATTTCCTTCAAAACAGATGTGCAAAATTGCATCACCAGGAGCTTAGAATTGTCAGATTTTTAAATTTCTTTTGAAGCTGATGGAAAATGTGCTAAGAAAGGTAATGTATTCATTTTTTAATGGGTTAAAAATGGATCTTATTGGCTTCATAACCCTGTTAAAACTGTAACAGCATTGTTCTACAGCTTAAAGTTCCTTGGTTATACAACAGGTGTATTATAAATATTGAAAGTGTGTTATGATTTGTTGTAAAGGTCCTTTACATAACCATGAAGTCCTAAATATACCTGGGCTAAGGAAGTTATCATTTATTAAGCTTTTTGTTGCTATTCACCTGCCAGTGAATATTTGCCTGTAATTTCCTCCCAGTCTGAGGAGTGGTGATGAGTCCTGAGAGGTTCCCCTGGAAATACTGTCCTCACATGCTTAGGGTGTGAACTTTCCTTTCAGATTTGCATGGTAGTTGTTGCCTGTCATAGGTGGAGGTGCAAATTTATGTTACTTGTTTGCTCCAAGATTTTAATATTAGTAAGTACAGCAAACTAAACCCACAGGAAATGTAAGCAGCAGTAGGGCAAACGCAAAGCCATATTCTCCTATCTGGCTTCTCATGAATATGGGGTCATTTTTACTTGCTTGCTTGTTAGGTTTCCTGAGCACTTTTTCATGTTGTTGACCTGGAGAGTCTGCAAGGACTCTACTTGACACATTTCCTCAGTATTAACTTGATTTCCATTTCTCTCTCTCCCTCTCCCCCTCCATATGTCTTTTATTCAGTGAATTGGGCATGAATCATGAAAATAGAACCACAATGGTGAATATGATTTTTATGCATTTTGGTAGAAATTTCATCTGAAACTATACAGCAAATGAGCACGAATTTTATTATTATTTATACCAGTGCAGCAGAGAGGACCAATTAAGCTATCTATCTCCCTTGGTTCCCAGCAGAGTTACTGGAAAGAGACTGAGAGCAGGAGCCTAGTTTAACTGCTCTCCATGCCCCCTGAAGGAAACTATTTCTCTCCACTGCAAAGGAGTTAAAGACTGACTTTGTGAATATCTCAGTCTTACCTGTTCTGTTGCAGCCTCAGAGTGCTGGAACTGGTCTAGCCCAGTGGGCACCCCCTAGGCTCCTCCAAATACCACCCACTTCCAGGCAGAAGAGCAAAGACCTGAGCAACCCTTCCACCTGTTAAAACATATGGACAGTATAGCAGGGATTCCCAGCTAGCCAAACCTGACCCTTTCTAAGCTCCTTTGTACAGGCAGACCAATCTGGTGGGCTCAGAGCATACCAGAAAAGGAGAGTCATTCTTTTACCCTTTCTTACATTTTCCATGGCTCCTGGAATTTCACAACCTAGGATCTGGGATTCCTAATGGTGTTTTTCAAGCTTATTTCAAAGAAATTAAACCTTCTGAGAGTAAGTATTGTTATGATAAATTGTTTTTGTGGTGCTATAAATTGTTCACATTAAAAATATATTTCCTTATATTATAAAGCATGTTGCTACCATGTTCAATGGCCTTGAAGAGCAGCTGATCATATGGGTTTCAAAACATAATGTGAAAATGGTACAGAAACATTTCAAGGTATGTTTTCTGTTTGTTTAGCAAGTAATTGCTTATGCCATTAGAAAACTTCTGCCACAGTAGCAGAGGATGCCAGGTAAACAGTTAGATGGGTTAATCTGAAGGAGCAGTAGCATCTGTATGGCAATAACAGTATGGCAATAGCAATATGCTATAATACTGCACTCTGGACTTTTTACTGCTTATCTGCAATAGTGCTGTTAGTAAACCTATAGTACCCAGGAGCACCGAGTCTAGTGATGTGCAAGCGATGCAGTTTTTCTCACATGGTCAGTAATAAAATGCCTAGAGATAAAATTCCCACCAAAGTAAGAGAAGATATGCCACTGCCAGAACTGTAGATCTGATAACCCATGGCAATTTGTATTCTCGTCTTCAGGAAGAAGACCATAACTGTCTCTACTCCCAAATAATTTATTTAAATACCTACAAATTCCAAGTGGACAATTAAACTTGCAAATAACTCCACAATCCTCTCTGTGTTTATTAATAACATCCTATCTGTATTTATCTTTTTGTATATTATGTATGTACATATAATCAGCTAGAATTCTACTCAAGACTAAGGAGAGGGACCTAGTGAGTCACCATTTTGAGTCACATCTTCTATGAGGTGACATAATCCTGCCGAACAATTGGGGCGGCTCTCAGATCTGGGGCAAAATTCTTGATAGACGTCAATTTTAGATTTTGAACAGGACAGTTACCTTAGGCCCCTCCGGATCCCCCCTGGGTTTAGACTCTGGCTATAGGGGTAAATCACCCTGCGTATCTACTGTGCCACTGGTGGAGGACAGGTCCTAACCACTAATTTCAACCTACATCCTCCAGAAGTCTAATACTTTAGACTTCTTGCTTAGCTTCGTCAAAGAGATCCTGTCACTTCCTTTGTCATATAAATCTAACTGAGGTCTCCAATGTTTACATACTGCTAAGCAAGCAAAGATATCTGAACATACATCTTCAAACAATCTGATAATATGAAATCTGATGGATTATGGAAAATAGTACTTGTGAAAGACACAGGAAGATAAGGAAGATTTCTCTGGAAAAAAGAAAGACAAGAACAGTGAGTAATATCTTTGTCAATAGCTACTGGGCACATAACAAATTAAGTGAGTCTGCTTGCAGTTTAAGATCAGCCCTGAGAATTTAAATGAATTTTGCTCAGGAAATGTGAACCTGCCCGAAAATGTTTTCAGTTTTCAAATTTGCAGATCAAAACTTTGCACTGCACAGCATGCTTGCCCGCTCTGGAGTTAGAGGCATCTGGGTCCTTAAGTGTGTTGCGTGCTAGGGCTTCCAAGGTCTGGGATACAGTTACGAGTGCCTCAGGAAGATACAAAGGGCAGAGTGTTTATGACCCTCCCTCGTGCATCTTTTCAAATGTACATGCTGCATATCCAGTTGTCATCCTATCAACCCTCTCTTGAAATGCAAAGCTGGAGGGATCAGCAAGCAAGTTCAAGGGGAACTCAAGGGGAGAGGAGAACAAAAGCCGAGCTGAGCGTGATGTCAAACGCCGCAAAACTTCTGCCTTCAGCTCCATACTAGGGGGTGGTGGTGACCGAGGTACTGGCTCCCCGCTGCCTCGGTGGGGGTCCCGCTGCCCTCCGCTGCACCCCTGCTCTCCCCACACACACCATGGGCTGAAGCCCAGCTGCGGGCTCCCACCAGCCCAAGCCAATGCTCAGTGGATGGCATGACAGGCTAATTTAACTCATTAAAACTGCAGAAAACAAATCTAGCAAAAAAACTAACCAAACAAAAACACATTTATTTTTTTGCAAGGTTAGTAGATTGACCCGGCTTACCGTGTGATCAGATGAGTATCAGAGTGACGCAAAGGAGGAAAAGATCAAGCAGCTGGGAGCAGAGGCAAGGGGAGGAAGGAACAGAGTAGGCGGGAGAGGGACTGACACCTCCTGCTTTTACTGGAAGCAAGCCCTTAGTTTAGTTTAGCTGTAACGTGAAACTATACCCTGGGTATATATACCCTGACTAAGTGTCACTGCTACGTGAGGACAGTGCTCAAGCCACCTCTTGAAGTGAATGAACAACATACATCTCATAAGACCAGTTTTTCAGGCCCTCTGCTGATTCAGATGGGCATCGCTGCACCAAGTTCTGTTTACAGATGATTTATAGAGCCATGTTTTCAAAGTCACACCCAGCACAGTAAGGACTATTGGAAAGGAGGGTACAGAAGGGGAAGATCATTGTCATTCTCTGCACACCTAGACAGGAGTCATGGCCCTGTGTCTGAGAAACTCCATTCTAGAATATGTATTTGGGAATAATTTTTTGCTGATAGATATACTGTGGAAAACCCTTGCTGTATGTCCTATTGGAGTTCAACAGATATGGGCAAAACCCGAACACACACTGTGCCTAAGGATAATGATGTCAGATCACGATGGTCCTTTTTGTTATTCCCTTTCAGATCAGTAGACAAAGTAAAGGCTGGAGCCTGCAAACAGTGAAGTCAACGTGAGGTCTGCCCCTGCCAGGTTTACAGGATCAGCCCATATGTCTCACAGGATGGGAAATGGTAACATCGTGATGATGCCACAGGTGAGAAATCTGAAGTGTAAATCTGGTGGCATAGGCTGGATTTGACGCAACCCGCAGGATCCCTGTAGTTGGTGATGCTAAATATATTTCCTCTTCATAACACATTTGAAAACTTCATTTTCTTTCAGAAGAGAAAGAAAGAGTACAGAGGGATGAGGGAAGGGCCAAGCTGTATGCTTGTTAAAAATGAAGGGTTTTACACGTCTTAATATAGCTCTATGATCAAGAAAAGTAAATAATTATACCAGTGAATTCTGCTTACACAAAATATTTATTAAATACTGCAAACATACCAAATATTTCTGAATGTAAAAATAACATGGTGTTTGTTTTCGGGTCCATACCTAACCTGACAAACCTTTGACTGAACTCTAACAACCTACACTGACTGAAAATCTGGATACCTGTAGTAATAAAATAAACGTCTGATGTGTTAGTTTCTTTATACAATGTACAGGTGTTGGGGGTTAGAGCCTCCAAAGGACAAAGGGGCCACAGCACCAAGTGTTGCAATGCCCAGCCTCTATATGCCCTGCATTGTAGTGATCGATTAGGATCCAGGTTCCTATGGCACATGGAAGAGGTAAGCCGGTAAAAATGGAATAACCCGCTGCCAACAAGCAGGGTAGAACCTGTGTAAACTGCCTGGCAGCAAATGCTGTTTTTAATCAGTATTCATTGACCCATAGGAAATTACAGTAACTTGATAATACAGTGTCTGGGAACTCAGCTGAGGTCTGCGTGCTAATTAACACCTATTTTACATGAACACTTATAACACTGGTAGATGCTGAAGGTCTCTGCTCCAGGATACCCAACAGCCTGGGAGCCCTGAGAAGCAGAAGTGCAGCCTGCAGGCTGTCCCAGGTGGGATGAAGGAGGGACTTCTGTCACTGACCCTCAAGCAAATTACTTCATATCTTGTATTATTTACTTGCAAAACATTGGGTCATTTCATTTTTTTTTTATGCCAGTCCAGTTTTCTATATTGAAGATTAATCACAACTTGTCAGTGTAACCTGGAGGAACTCAAATGCAGCATTTTCCAAACCCACCTTTCATGACTCTGTGTTAACAATGACCCAAGAACATCCCAGCCATTTCCCTGTCTGCTTTACTGCTTTGGTGCTAATGCCCACCTTCTATATCTTATCTAACAACTTCCACATGACACAGTGCTTAATTTATGACCTCTTCTTAGATGAGATCCATCACGTTTCCTCTGTTTATAAAATCTATTATCTGATCAAAGTAAGATACCAGACTTTTCTACCTTGATGATCCTGGAAAATCCATATTGCATCATATTACATTTTCTGTTTACTCACATGTCTTTAATTATTAACATCTGTCCATTTATTCTAGTAGCCTTGTATAACCTTAAGATCAGGCTACAATTTCTTCAGGTATTCAACTCAATTTCTTTTTTTTTTCTGAAATACTGCACGTGCTGCTCTTCAACCAGGCAGTAACCATATAGGTTTCTTTAGAATACCTGCTGCTTCATTTATCAGCTCTTCAGAACTGTAAGATAGAAGTTATTGGATCCCTTCATCAAGAGTGTTAGCTATTTGAGTAAATACTTTCATCATGTTTTGGGCAATCTGCTCTCCAAATCCTCATCCTCATTGCCAGTCTTGTCTCTACCCCCCCTTTCTACACTATTGTCTTTATTGAAACGTACTGGCTGGCATAGTAGGACATAACTAAGCGCTGCTTCTATTAACAGGATCTTTTCTCCATTCAGTACCTGGGAATTCCAGAGTGCCCCATAGTGACACTGGGCTTCTCATGGGGATTCTGGTAGTATTTTTCTCTAATAATATTCTAAATATCTCTATCCATATTCAAACTCAGCTGTGGATATTTACAGCAGAGTCTGATTCCCATTGCTATGCAGGAGAAGGGTTTTTTTCATCTTACCCTTCACTTCCCCCTAAAAATATTTAGACTCGATAAAATTCTATATTATACTTTATCTCTCTTTGTTTCTTTACAAACTTTTACATAATGACTTTAACCAAAAGTCACAAAATTGCTGTTATATTAAGAAATAAAAATCAAACTATCAATCACAGGTACAAACTAGCACTACGCAATGCAGTTACTACACTTTAACTGAAATAGTTGCATAAATGGCATGCCAGTTTTTCTCTGATGTCTCCATGAGTTTGTCTGTGAAAGTCAGAGGGATCTGTGGGTGCTCTACTTCTCTTAAAATCAGGCTTCAAATCTCCTTGTTTCTCCATTGCTGAATCATTGTCCTGTTAACAGCCAGTCTCGAGCCAAAATCCAGTTAGTGCCATCATAAACTCACTTTGATTCATAAATTAACTGGTAAATTGGGTCCTTTCAGGGAATGCTTGTGCATGGCCTTCCCTTTGTCTCTGAACTGCAAAAATGACTGTCCCATCGCATTGTCCCACAATGTGAACATAAGTGGAGAAGCCTGGTAGGACCATTCAGCTTTGGAATGTATTTGTTGTTTCTGAGGGAAAAATCAGCAACAGATCTAGATTGATCTTTCTCAACTCTTCATTCAGTATTAAAATGATGCTCCTATCCATGCCTAAATGTCAGAGACAGAAACTAACGAACTCACAAATAAATTGCAAAACTGCACACTTTATTCTGTGCTCTCCTACAGCACCATTTCGAATTAGAAACAGACTTTAAACCATTAACCTATTTCATTTTGTAAAGATAGTTCTGTAACACACAGAAAACATTAAGGAGATATTTCTTAAATTTTTAAAACTAATTTCCAAGCTAATATGAAAGTTATTACTTGAAGCTTAATATTATCATATGCACCTGTAAAGGTTGGTCAATTACAAGTTACCCATAAACCCTTTTTTGTTATTTTAACATCATAAATAGTAATCTGGCATTAAATATTTGTGATCTGGGCCAGTAACCTTTTTCAGTCTCACAGGACTTTTTTTAATTAAACTATATCTTTGTCCCATGTCTATAATCCTCTCTTTGACATTTTATATACAAGACACCTTGCTGCAAAAAGGTCAAGCAGTACAGTTATAAATGGAAAAGAGATTAAAAGTATTCTCCAGCCACAGTGATCTAAAAGAGAGTTAAATATGGAGTGTTCTTCACAGGCTTCCTTAGATGAGTTAAGAGGAAACCCTGTTGGCAGATTTTTATTATAAGAGCAGCAAAGCAAATGAAAATTATTTGACAAAAAAATGAATAATGCACAATTTTAATTTGCATATTGGAATAATTATCTCTAAAAGAACCCTATAGGGTTTCGTCTCCATAAAACTTTTATGTAGACCATTGCCAAATGTGGCTTATGTGTTTATATAATTTTTCCTTCTAACATAGTTTCATTATAAAAATAAAACCCCAAAACAACTACAGTAACATCTTGCTACAGTTAATTACATCTTCTTTTTTTTTCCCCTGAAAAAGAAACATGATGGAAATAAAGAACTCCTTCCTGAAAAGTCTTGAGAAATTCAAGAATGGGAAATGGCAAGAGATAGTACAGGAGCTGGTGTAAGTCAGAGAAGGGTAGTTATAAAGGAGTGTAAGTAAACATATCCACAGTAAAAGTGAGTGGCTTCTTTATTTTCATCAGAACATTAAGCAGAAATTGAAGGAACTTTTTTCCCTAATATTCTCCAGCTGGCATTTTATGACCTCAACTTGCTCACTCTATGCCACACTGGAATAGCTTTAACGGTGTACATGGGTACAACTAAACAATACATTACTTGTAATGTCTTAAGTAACCTAGCAAAGCATGGTACCCAATTGCTGAAATGCTGTTGTGTATCTTTCAGAGTCTACTTTGTTACCCCCAAGAGACGAAACCCTGATCTGGAAACTCTTCACTGCTAATTTCTTTCTATCAATTTTATATAGTCCAGTGAAAGAAGGATATTTCTTCTAGCTCTATATCATCAGAGTGCCTGTTGTTTAGATGGAAATGCTGGAGACAGCAGGTTTACAATGACCCCTAGTTCTCCATTTCACTTTCTGATGGTCTGTTAGGATCTGTATTTTCAAATGGTCCACTGACTGACTTAGATACAAAAGAGAGTTTTCACACCATCTGCTTAAGACTATATCTGAGGCATCTAACCAAGGTGTGAAGCAGAGCACCTAAGTTTAGGAGCTGAGTTCCCTGTAGTCTCTCTTCACAGTTATTCAATGTGCCTAAATTAGCTGAGTTAGTAGGGATACCCAAAAGATTCCAGTGCAGCCATAGTATTTGTGGGACAGCAAAAACAGAGTCAATATACTTGTATTACAGAACTAAATTTACATCAGAGTGCTACTATTCAAAATCTTAAATATAATATGAGCTTGAATCCTGTTGTTTCTTTCTTCCTTTCTGCCACTTCAATCTTTGTCTGTCCTAAATAAAAGGTTATTTACTGTTTCCAGTTTCTTTCAGCTGTTAGGAGATTGCATAAAGCAACTGAACTGTTGGTATCCAATAAATCCAGCTCCTGTCCAAAGAAACTAGACACCTTGTTTGTAGAACGTCATATCTGACAGGGCTAGATTAGCAGCTTTGAGCCTGTTGACTCAGTCTTATTAGATCTGTGTGCTAATGAAATAAACATTTGAAAGAGAATCCATAGCAATTTATAAGGTAAAAACTTGCCAGCAGTGCAAAGGCAAAGTATAACAAATATGTAAAGTTCAACTACACATTAGTGTGAAGAAGTCGCGTGATAAGTTGGACACCCTCCCCACATGCACACAGCTCCGCTACACATGTGAAGACCTATCTGCTTACCTGTGTACAGAGTTTTCTGTTGTCTTTTCAGCTGTTCAGATTAAAAGCAAGCTTGTGACGGTCACACTCCACATACCTCTAAAGCAGCTCTTACTAGACAAGGGAGCTCCATTACAAAGGGTGCACTGCAGAGCTTGGGCTTTGGGCTTGGCATGCTGTAAGACTTCCCATCTTGTCTCTCTATCACTTACATGCTCTGGCACTCCTATGACTCAGGATTTTCATAAAGCACCATACATTAGAAATCTGTAAGAGGAAAACAAATGCCATTAATTATTTTTGTATTACTCAAAGTATGTTTCCACTGGAAAAGACAACTCTAACTGTATTTTAAGCATATTGTCAACATTGCAATGGTCCAGAATTGTTTTAAAACCAACAGACCCATCCACCTGAGAATAGGGTTATATATTATATATTACACTTTATTCAACCTAAAAGCAAGCTGCCACAAAAAGTGTCTCATTTTTACCATTCTTCCAGTCTTCTCTCTTTGTGCTGGCTTTGGCACTTGCCCAACTCCAGAGTGAACTGGTTCAGCTCACTAAACTGTCAGAAAAATGTTTGGTTACTTAGTTATCATTATTCATCTCTTTGCAAATGTTAGTTTTCTGCTGATTTAGTTCCCTAAATCTGGTTTCCATGGGATCAGATAAGTCCCAGAGACAGTGCCAGGAGGTAGCAGAAGCATATGGCTGGGACCAGGGAGGAAGGGGACATAGCCTGCTACTACAGTGGCTCGAAAGTGACGCAAAACTTTTCCCTCTGGCTCTCTTCTGCCCATGGTGATTCTAACGTGATGTGTGGTTTGCCTTGGCACTTCTAGGTTACACTCTTTCTTGTTGCCCTTGCAGATGGTATAGTTAAAGAACAAGGAACGTAATAGTGTTTTGATCACTTTCTGGTTGTCTGGGGGTTCATGGGATCAGTGAGCCTGAAATTCACCCCAAGCACCAACGGCATCGCACTTCTGCCTCAGTTTCTGTAACCATGCCAAATATGTCTGGGTTTCTCTCTGAACGTATCTTTGGCAATACTGTGAGTAGCAACACTATATTTATAAGACTTGAGAGAACATCAAACATGAAAACAATATAAAGTGTCATTTGCTACTTTCTGTGAAAATGCTGAAATGTTGTTTTAGGAAAACTGCATTATTTCAGTATTCACTGAATACTGAATAGCAGTCACTATTCAGTTGACTAAACAAAGTTGGGTGTTGGCATTTTCAATGCATAAGGAGTCCCACCTGGCCTCCAGCTTCCACTCCTAAAGGTCTCAGGTCTGTCTCATGTCTGCCAGACCCATGTGGATGTCTCCGATAACCCCAAGGGTATCTTGAATCACACTGTGTTTTGGCAACTGACTTGAAACCCATGGTCTTCTACTGGGATTTAGGCACTCAGGTCATGTGTCAACAGCTACCTGTAGATGTCTACATCCAGGTGTGTGACGGATGCAGTCAACCCCTTAACCAAACTAGCGGTAGTTTGGTACAGGCTCCAAAGGAGGTAAAGGCCTGAGCCATGGCCGGGCCAAGAACTCCTCTAGTTCCAATCTGTTCTCTGAAAACATAAAGCAGCAGAGTGACACAGTGAGCATCGATGCATATGAGCTTGCAACACCAATCATGCAATTAACATGTGAATAGCGGGTGGCTCTTCCGAGACTCATTTATCAAGGAACAAAGTTTGTTGTGGGTACAAGGAGCCTCATGCGTACCTTTCCCATCACATGTAATTTGACTACAAGTCAACCACTTTATTTGATAAATATGAAGCCTAAATGAGCCTTCTTTGAGCTCCCCCTGCTAGGCAATGTGGCTGCACGGTGGTCATCTCCCCTTGAGCAGGGACACCTCTCAAGGTTGCTCCTCGAGGCAGAGAGACCATTTACCAACAGCAGATCTTTGGTAAGCGACTGATATCGCGCACAAACTTATAGTATGGTAACTTCAATTTTGGTAACCTGGGAACTTTGATTTGTGTCTTGGTAACTTTGATTTTGTCTCGGTAGTTTTGAATCATTATTCAAATGATTGTGCATTGTTCAAATGATTGTGCAAATCATTGTTCAAATGATCATTGTTCAAATGACAGTAATAGAGTGAATCTTGCCATCAAACTTCGTTCAGTCACACTTTTACAACAATATATTAAAACCACTTTTGCTAATACTTTTGACAGTGGTTCTTTAAGCGATCTAAATCACCTATTCGTGACAAGGTGTCTTAATCTCAAACTGAATCCCATCCTGAAAGCTCAGCTTATTTCTTAAACATAGGTGTCTAGTGCCATTTTAGAGGCTCCAGAATATCTCAGATATCTACATGGGGGTGCCAGATATAACACAGGATATATGAAAGACATCTGTGCCCTCTTGCAATGGCAGCTGGAGTCAAAGGATCTCTGAGATGGCACTAGATCTTATGTTTAGACAAGTGAATTGAGTCCTGAGCTGTCCAGAGGCACAAGTAGGCTCTCTGAAAGCAACTCTCCCAAAATATAGCAGCCTAAACACTTTTCACAAGTTTTTTTTTGTTTGGACCCCTTTTCTTCAATTAAGTAATTTGGGCATCCCTTTCTCCTAGCTCCATGCCCACAAATGGGTGAATATCCACACTTTTCCCATCTGCTTCAAATTCCTGCAGCCCCAGCCTGCAGCCCCTCATCTCCCTTTGCAGGTGTATGCTGCTCAAGGCATATCTATATCTCTTGGTGGACTGTGGCCAGGGAGCTGGCAGGAAAACACCCTCACACCTCAAGCTCCAGCAAATCTGTCCCCAACCTTGCTTGCTTGTGGTCCCTCAGAGAAAACATTCTGTTTTCACATGGCTTCAAAAGAAGACATGGAGAAAATGCAAGGGAAAAGGAAAGACATAGGCCAGCTGACATGTTCATAGAGGCTTCAAGTATATACTGCACACCCCCCCTCAGGTTGTCCACCTTGACAGTTGAGAATCAGCAATTTAGAGCTAGAAATATAGAAACACTGCAGGAAGCACAATAGGGAAACAAAGAGTATATTAGTTTCTTAATCACTGCTGTCTCTTATTTGAAATTAAGGAATGTATGAAACTGCATATATGTTTTTCCCTCCATGGAATTCAAACTATATTGCGTATGTGATAAAAATGACTTTCCCATAATAATTTACTTTCCCATTCACATCAATATTCATACCCTAGTGTACGGCTTTAAACAGATTTTTCCATTGCATCTGTCCACAGAGCAAACAAATCTTTATGCATGTTCTTCAATTAACTTTACTTGGAGCAGACTCCATTAACATGTAAATGAAAAAGTCACTCTGGCCTGGTCTACAATGCCCTAGAAAGTTTCACTGGCCTATTTGGTTACAATTATGAAGAAATCATACCTTTAACAAACACAGCTAAACTGACAAAAGCCCTAATATGGTGTGGTTACGTTAAGAACTAATCTAATTTACTACTGTCTCCTGCCTTGGAAAGTAGCAGCATCTCATTAGCTATATAACTACAACAAAACTTTAAAGCATAGTTACCTATACTTTGCTAGCTCAGCAACAAAAAGAACAGTCCATAAATGTAACGAAGCCACAATTCTTCTTTTTAAAGGTTAGCAAAAGCTATAAAGGTTCACTTTAAGCCAGCATTCGAGTTATTATGATGTCAGAAGCTATATTGCTCTAACCCCACTCTTGTCGATAATCAGTGGGAACTATAGTTACTGTTTTGCTAAACACTATTCCAGATCTTAACTGTGATTACAGTAAGCAAGTTAGCACCTGCCAAAAGTTATTTATAGTTCTGCTAATGAAAAAATTCACACAAAGTGCTGGATTTAGCTGCAAATCCCTTTTTGGCATCAATCTATTTTTTTCACATGTGATCATAGGTTATGAGAGTGCTTCAGATACAGTATTTGTGAAATATTTTCCACCTAGTCATTCATTGTGTTTAGCTTTGCATATTATCCCTAATGATTTAATGTGCCACAGAATAAGCCTATCTCCATTATTCATCATGATTTTCACAATCCTTTCTTTCTGCAACACTCTCCAACAATTTAATATCATTAACAAAGTAAATAACCTCCCAAAAGAGTTATTTCTTTCTTGAAAGAAAGGCCAGAGTCAAAGAGCCTTTAGCTAACTGCCGTAATGAGGTAAAACATAAGAACATCCTGGGTGTTTGGCTTGAAGACATTCCCTGGTATTTTTACCTTCTTTTTCATAGCATCATAGAATAGTTTGGGTTGGAAGGGACCTTTAAAGGTCATCTAGTCCAACCCCCTGCAATAAGCAGGGACTTCTTCAACTAGATTAGGTTGTTCAGAGCCCCATCCAGCCTGACCTTGAATGTTTCCAGGGATGAGCAAGTGGGCAACCTGTTCCAGTGTTTCACCACCCTCATTGTAAAAAATTTCTTCCTTATACCTAGTCTAAATCTACCCTCTTTTAGTTTAAAACCATTACCCCTTGTCCTATTGCAACAGGCCCTGCTAAAAAGTGTGCCCTCCTCTTTCTTATAAGCCCCCTTTAAGTACTGAAAGGCCACAATAAGGTCTCGTGGAGCCTTCTCTTCTCCAGGCTGAACAACCCCAACTCTCTCAGCCTTTCCTTATAGGAGAGGTGCTCCAGCCCTCTGAGCATTTTTGTGGCCCTCCTCTGGACCCACTCCAACAAGTCCATGTCTTTCCTGTGCTGAGGACTCCAGAGCTGGATGCAGTACTCCAGGTGGGGTCTCACCAGAGCAAGGTAGAGTGGCAGAATCACCTCCCTCGACCTGCTGGCCACGCTTCTTTTGATGCAGCGCAGGATACAGTTGGCTTTCTGGGCTGTGAGCTCACACTGCTGGCTCATGTCCAGCTTTTCATCCACCAGTACCCCCAAGTCCTTCTCTGCAGGGCTGCTCTTAATCCTCCTGTATTGATACTGGGGGTTGCCCTGACCCAGGTGCAGGACCCTGCACTTGGCCTTGTTGCACCACATGAAGTTCACACGGGCCCATTTCTTGAGCTTGTTCAGGTCCCTCTAGATGGCATCCCATCCCTCAGGCGTATCAACCACACCACTCAGCTTGGTGTTGTCTTCAAACTTGCTGAGGGTGCACTCGATCCCACTGTCTATGTCGTTGATGAAGATATGAAACAGTGCTTGTCCCAGTACAGACCCCTGAAGGACACCACTTGTCTGTGATCTCCATCTGGACATTGAGCCGTTGACCACTACCCTCTGGAAGCAACCATCCAACCAATTCCTCATCCACCGAACAGTCCACCCATCAAATCCGTATCTCTCCAATTTAGAGAGAAGGATGTTGTGGGGGACTGTGTCAAAGGCCTTAAACAAGTCCACGTACATGACATCCATAGCTCTTCCCTTGTCAACTCCATCCTGGTATTTTTGTCTTCCTTTTTGGGGCAAACCTATTTCTACACACCAAAAGGTAGCCTATGTTTCTGCTAAGGAGTGAGCATTCATCTCGTGTTCTCCAGTTACACACATGCCCCACAGCTCAAGCGTCCACCTGGGAAGTGCTGGGCTCTCCCAAAGATTGCTGCAGGTATTACTGGTGGGTTTTTTTTTAAAGTGATGGTAATACAGCTCTCCTGGTCTCTGCAAAATAAGAATTTGCCGGGAAAAATGGACCATCCCTCCTGCAGACCATTTCTGAATTTACAGTATGTTAAATCGTGAGTTGCCCAGACAGGCTGTTTGATGAGTACTCACAAACCATATGCCATCCACCAACCATTTTTTGATACACGACAGAATTTTTTGTTCTCAGACTGCTGTTGTTAGCAGTTTTAGCAACAGTCTTTAGCAAGGGACATTTTCAGGAGCTTTTTGGAAGTGAAGGTAAATTATACCCACTTGTATTCCTAGCTAAACCTCTGTGGCTTCCTTACTGATTTCTGTAAGGTTGGAAAAATAAAAATTACACTCAGAGAAGCTGTGAAGATCAATTTAAAAATGTATCATATTTATAGCAATAATACCTAGGTAGTTTGAAAAAGGTCCTTTAATGGCTGGTTATGGAAATTATTTTGGACAATTTCAGTGGTACTAAAGCACTGTTCCCTTTTCTATAATTCCCAAGGTCATTCTTTGTTCTTTCTTTCTTTAGATAAAAATCAATCCTCAGGAATGGCTCCTGCTATTAAAGGTACATTACATAATTTAGTTAGTAGTTCAGCTACTTTTTGTTTTTCCCTTTTAAAACTCTCAAATGAATACTATCCAGCCCCAGGGATTTTCTACCATTAACTTTATCTAGTTGCTCTAATGCCTCATCTTCAGAGGCCACTCTCTCTGACAATGCCTCATCTGTAAAAATTAACCTTGAGTTAGAAATGTCTGCCTCATCCTCATTAGTGAAGACTGATTACAAAGAATTCATGTAATTTCTCCACAATCTCTTCATCCTTTTTAATTACAACTTTAGTGGTCCAGTTGACCTAGACACTTATTTAGTGTATCACTTCCTGATACAATTAAAGAATTTCTTACTGTTGGTTTTAATGTGTTTTGACTATTAGCCTTTTTAAAAAACTTTTCATTAAAAATTATAATTCAATCTATATGAAAATTATTTTTTCCTCATGAGACATCTAACTGCTTATAACAAGACTGATATCTGTTTTTCCTTTTGCACAACTTTCTTAAAGAAGAGTGTTAAGCAGGCAACCCAACAGATACTAAGTGACATTGCCCACCATGATGTCTATTATCCAGGTCACTACTAGCAAGAATTTTGGGAACTGCAAACACAAACATCACTTGGAAGAAAGGGATCCTTTCTGTCCACACCATCTCCAGAAAGGTGCATCAACGCTAGGAAACATGCTGCATCCCAGCTGGAGCCAGGTACCACCTGCAGGGTATTCTGTAAAAGCTGGCTTTGTCTAAGCGCACAAGGCATGCCTCCATTTGGTTAACGTTCCTGTCTTCCCTTTCTTTATTAAATTTTGTGTACAGCTTAGGAATCAACCCCTTCCTCTTGAGTTTGTGTATTATGATTGAAGATAAAACCTTTTATGGCATTTGGTCATTGTATATACCCTGGTAACTTTAAAACCCTTTACTGAAAGAGATGGTCTGAGTCGTACCTGTACAGACCCAGTCACGTCTTCATGTCTGACAGGCTTTTAGAGAGAAATTCTTCATTGTTAATACGTGTTGCATAAGGGGAGCGAAAAACATCTTTCATCTACACCCAACTATCGCAGGGTACCCTGAATAAAGATGTCTTTTTTTATTTTCTGCATGAAATCGTGTCTTACCCAGCATTTCTGAGAAATACGCTTTCCCAAGTCATTCTTACTTTGTGACAATCGCACACTATTGAATAAGGTTTCATAATAGTTTATAATACCTCTTAACTGAGCGATATAATTATATAGTTTCAGATACTCCAATACTTTCCATTTTAGAAAGTAGAATGCTGAGACATTAATCTTTACTCATATTACCAGAAGTAACTGCTTCTCATGTCTCTAAACACAGACACAACACACACATAATAGAAGAAGAAATGTGGATACTAACACCTACTCTACCCGTTCAAGAAAATGTCATCCCTACATATTCTGCAAGGGCTTTTGTTATTTAAAAATAGTTGCATATAACTATATTCTAATTTTTTTCTTTAAATTTTTCATACATTCTTCCTCCTTGTATTTTTAATATCCAAATTTACTTTTCCCAGAAACCCAGATGTGTATATTTCTGATTTATCCTAAAGAATTAAATATCCAGACACTAAACTGAATTTTCATATTTAGAGATTTCCTTTAAGAAGAAAACTCAGTCTTGAAGAAAATGCAGCACATCTACTGCAGAGAAAACTGCATTATATTCTGACTTTGGTCTGTCCCAGCTGTTAGTCTTTTATATTATTGAGTTATTCTCTGTATATCTGTCTTTGACCTCATCTTAATCACACTGTAGCACTATTCCTTAATGTTTAGTAAACTGTTGTTTGTAATACCTATTGCTCTCTTTGTCTGGCTTTTAGGTGTTCTACTGCTTTATACAGCCATCTAAATATTTTTTGGCAGATAAGGAAAAGCAGGACTCTACATGCTGACTGGGGTTTTGCCTGGGAGTGGGTGCTTCTGTATCAAGTCTGTGTCCCAACTCAGCTGGGTATGGAAACCAAGAGGCAGTCCTCCTGCTCTTTCCCCTCCCCAGCCTAGAAATGCCATCCTCAACATAAGAGTAGATTTCTACAAGTATGACACATGCATTAACAAAGCAGTGTCTTTTGCTGAAAAAACTCATTGCTGGCTCAAGTAGTCCCTAGGTTTTCGTTGACTCTGCCTCTTTCATTGCTCATTTTTGGATTTGCAGGCTAGTAACTAAATGCCATGCAAGCATAAGCAAACCGACTTGGCTGAGGCAGTGCAGTTACTGGTGCCGTCTAGCTGCATTTAGCAGGGCTGTATTGACGAGAGCCAAACCATCTGAGTGAGAGCTGGCAGGAACACTGTTGGTTATGATGCATTATACCACATTTTGCCCTGCAGCTCTTGATGTGGGTTTTTTTCTTTATACAATACACTTTACTTTCTTATGCTGACGTTTTAACTGTGTTTCAAGGTTGTTGGCAGTTTTAAGAATAAATTTTTGAGATACTCAAGATCAGTTCTTTTCATTTTAATCTTTTTCAGGTTATTTGGTCTCTATTGTGTCACAACAGGAGACATTTCTGTGTTTGGGATTCGAGTATTCATGCACTCTTACGTGTGAAGGCAGTTTACCTGTTTAAAGGAAACAGCTTAATGAAATCATTTAAGTTTTATTTAAAACTGCAATCCTATTGGTAGCTACTGAGATGCCAAGAAACTAGAGGCTAGACTGAAGCTACAGAGACTTGCAAAAGGATCTGACCTGAGCTCATACCTGTGTGACTGCAGACAGTTTCCACTGGTGATGGGTAGCACAGTAGCCCACTTCGAGAACTATTCTCATAATTCAGAACAGTCTTCTGTAATGTGGGAAAATGCTTTATGCTCCCCCTAAGGGTGAGGAGAATATTGAATTTGGGTCTCCCACAGCCTCAACCTGTGCTCCATCAACCAGGCTGTTGATTAAAGCAAAGACCGATAATTTTAAACAGAAGAGTGAGTCTGGCTCAGCTGCTAGAAGGAAAGCATATGGGACCCACACTTCAGCAGGGAGTTAAAGACTGTGGCGGCCGAGCTGTCTTTCCATGTCCCCAGGTGCAAGGATGGACACCAAGCGTTTGAACTAGCCTCAGAGGCACCCAAAGCCTTCATGGGGCTAGCTCTTTTCTTGATTGGCTTCTCACCAAGAAGATGAAAATATGAATTGGTATCTTAGCCATCCTTTCAGACCATCAGTCCCAAATCTGTTGTTAGTTGTGGTCCAATTCTACCACCCCTTTGAGCAGCACCTTAATGCACACGTAAAACCGCTGCATTCAATGTGACTAATTGTGCGGTAAAATACTAATCAGGTTGAATAATGGAAGCAGAATAGGGCCCTCGGTAATAAGAATTAATCATACCAGATCTTTGAAAGTGATTTTTTCATTGTACAGCTGAGCTGACAGAACAGATGAAAGCAAAAGAGACAATACTCAGGAGCATAGTTACTGATAAATAATTACAACAAGGACTTTATAATTATTTAATTAAAATTTGTGCATGGGGAGAGATTATGAGTCTTTCAGCTTGCTGCTTCATTTAGATGATACTAGTCATTAACCAATTTTGCTGTAGTCAGCTACTAAATGTCCACACAGCCTGCCTTATTTTTTAAACCTCTTCAATCAGCAAAACTGGCTTCATGCACTGTGTAATGCTACTGAAGAACAAAGTGTCACACTTAGTAATATAATTAAAGGCAGTCTCGAGTTTTTAAAGGAAACTTGTACTTTAATTAATCAAGACCATCAAATAAACAGGAACAGTAGAGTGTTTATCTCTGCTTCTGAAGTTATTAATTACCAAACCACACAGAGATCACTGTGGAGTTGACAATGCCCCTGTAATTCTTCCTACTGACGTTATTTTGTTCCTTCCCTTAATATAATTTTCTACTGCCTTTTGTCTGGGAATATAAACATCACAGACATATAATGTGTCAGAACAGTGGTATCTACACCACAATAAAAAACACGTTTTCAAGATCACCTTCCACAGCAATTTCTTCACATCTACTAATTTTCTAGTTCAAGGCTGTCTTTAAGAACTTTTTCCCAGCATGTCTTTCTGCAGCTTGCCATCTGAAATTGCACCCTTAAAGCAGGCATTTTGCAACCAGCTGTATCTTTCTGTTTTCCAACTGGCAGATATTTTATTTTTTCTTATGTTTTCTCTCAGCTTCCAGCTGGTAGGTATTCTAACACCTCTAATGTTTTCCCTCAGTTTTCAGCTTCCTATTGCCAAACAGATGGCATGTTCTCACATTTACACAACAAATCCTAATGTTCTTTCGGTTATACCAATACACAATAGGAGTGACACTTCTGCATCTGAAAGAGTTCAGGCTATGTAAAACAGGTATTTGCAATGGAAAAAGTGAGGCCCACAAACATAAGGAGATATGAGTATACAAAATACACAGAATTTATTGTGACTCACAGAATTTAACTTGACTAAAAGAAAACAAGCACTTCAGAAATTAACGTATATCTATCATAGAACAGTATCATCTTTTTGTGGGCTTTTTGAAACACCCTGTTGCATTTTATAGCATTACTTCAACACTTTCTGTTTTCCTTCTGTTGTAACAGACTTTCCAATAAGGACTTATATATTTTGAAAATCCAGTAACATTGGAATGGAACCATTTAATTCTCTGGTGCAAAAGAGCACTCAAGGTTGATGTGTGCAATTATTTTGGATTTTCAGGGGGAACAGCACATCCAGACCAAAACCAACAGATGCCCTTAGCCACCTGACTGAGAAATTTTAGATGGGATCGTCCCATGCGGGCAACTTCAGCTTCCTGGGCTGAAAGCCTAAGATGCTAATGTAAAAAGCAAGAAAATATGAGAATGTGAACAACAAAAAGATCCATTTAAATCTCATGGATCAGGGTCCTCTTAAAAATGCTTAACCAATAGGCATGAAATATAGTGTTTTGACTCTAAAATGAGCAGGATAAGAAATAAAGCAAAAATATCACTGTAACTATGAGCTCCCACAAACTTCAGTGCCTGGGTATTCAGTATGAAAATAGAAAAAAACAGACTTTCAAATTCATTCCCTCATCTCTATTTCAATAATAATTGCTCCGTGATCATCAACTGTCAGAAATACTTGATTGATAGCAATCAAAAACAATTGTATTTATTCAATTGGTATTAATGTGATAAAGCCTCTTCAGGTTTTTGCTGTGTTCTCAAAGTATTTGTTGGTTAGGTTGCTTGCAATGCTTACTCTTCACCTGGAGCCCTGTTTCCCCTTTCCAGTCACAAAGAAATAAGGCTACCTATAAAAAACATTGATTAGAACAGATAGCAATGCCCAAACTTTTTCTTACCCTCCCTGCAGGGACAAAATTAGTTTTTATTGTATTCAGCAGTTCTCTAGAATAATGCATGAACCATATCCTTTAACAGTTTCAGTATTAAATGCAAGTGTTGAAGACAGCCCTCATTTACTCCGAGATCACTGTTTCTTCTCAAGAACTAACTACACTTTATACCTTCTGAACCAACCAAAGAAGTCGTGCCTAGTTTCCCCTGAAACAATTTTTAAAATTAATTATTAATTGTTTTAAATCAGTACTTATCACTTTCCATTTCCATTTTAACATTTCCAACACAAATGATCAAACTTGAGGATTTACTCTATAAATAAGACCAGATCTATTCTGAGGACCAGGCTGCTAAGGGAGGAGGGAGTTCTGTGGTTGTACAATCTGGCACATCTAAACTCAAGTTCGTTCCATGACAACTTGACTCAATTTCTTGAACATCTTGTTTCATAACAGTAGAGGACCAAGTGCCAATAAATTACACTGTGATTTTTTTTCTCTGTCAAATTTTACCAGTTCCTTTGTATGTAAATCTTCCCTACACAGTGGTCATTTTAAGGTGCATCCTAAATGAAGATCTTCGATTTATCCTCTCTGGACTATACAATTAATTTTCTGCTGAAATTTGTCATTTTTTTGCTAAGAATGAAGTGTTGTCAGCTATTTATAAAGGGAATTTATATATACTTCAGAACACGGCTTTTGATACCTTAATTAAATGCTCTCTGTTTCAATTATGTTATCACACTCCATCCAGTCTTCTCATGAGTGATTTTTAATGCAGCTAGAACACTTATGAGAGCAGTGGATGCGCTGGTGTATGAACTTGCATGGACAATTTTTGTCCATGCGATCTAGCACTCTCCTTGGACATGGGTTTGTTTTGGAGGATATCATGGGCCACTTGCAAAAGCTCTGTCTAAGATGCCCCCAGGAAAGTGCTGAAGGATGGGGACAGTGTTTCAGACTGTGCATTCATCATGTACTGAACACTATTGATGGAAGATGCCAATTCCCTTCAAAATGCACTTTTCTGAACCTTTTTCTAGATATATAAGCCCTTAGAAATTGAGATAAGTCCCTCTTCCAAAACGCCATAGGAAACAAGTGACACAAGCCTTCTATTTTTTTTTCAAGCCAGGCATTCATAATTTAAATTCACATCATGTCCTAAAACAACACATATTAATCAAGCTATGACAGAGGGCAGCAGAACAGTTTGATTCTGTCTGCATAGACTAGTTATGTATTCTTGGAGCCAGAGAAAGTGTGACTTCATGTATGTGTGACTTAGTGGTTAGGACACTAAGTGCCCAAGGACATTAGGAGCTGACATTAAGGATGGAGAAGACTGTTCTGATGCGTATTTCACCTAAAGATATCTGACAATCCAGCGGTTATGAAAGTGTCTTGGGAAATGTAGGTTCATATCCCCTTAGACAAAACTGAGTGCACGTTTCACACATGGCAAATGACTACAGAAACCACTGAGCTTTGGAGAGGACCACTTCAAGCAGGATTTTTTTCAGAGTCAGATTCATTAGATTTGATCTAACAGTGTCTAATAAATCATGCTCTGAAGACAAGGTGAATGGAGAATCATTCATGGGCCAGGCATGAAAGAGATGTCAGGCTGTGCTGCACCGAGCTGCAGCTGGCCGTGGTCAGAGGCAGAACAGCAAACATACAGGAAGTTCTGCTGGAGAGAATGCTGATGCTTATGATTTTAATACCTCCCAGGTTATTGAGCAGGCTAGACAATAAAGAGAAAGGGGACCTAGAGCTTAATTTTGGCTTTAGGTTTTTAACCCTACCCACAATTCGTTTTCTGATCTGGCCATTAAAAGCTTTGCATTAAAGAGGTGAATGTATGTAGTTACACTGGTGAGTAACTTGACCAGAGAACAAACACATCAAAACCTTTTGTAGGAAAATTGTCACTCTTGCATGAAAAGCTGAGACAGTCACAGAAGTAATCAGCCAGCGCTGCTGCCAGTAGGTTAACTGGCAGAGAACTGTTTCAAATAGTTCATTTTGATTCAGAAATATATCACATTTAATTCAGGCTCACAAAGGCCATGAGTTATTTCTTTTTATAATAGACTAGCAGTGGCAAAGACAGGCTAGCATATTGCTGCTGATGACACCCTGATGACACACTGATGACATGCTACCTCATCTGCCAGTTTCCCAGCTATTCCAGACCTTTAAGACTTACATGCCCAGAAGTTTTCTCCATTTTACTGCAGTGAAATCGTTCTTGTACATTCCAGTTTTCTCAATGTGCGTGTTTTAGTTCTCATGATTTCAAGTGCTTCTTGTATGTAGATGAGGTTCAAATTTCTTTCCCAGTTTTCTCTGAGGACATTGTGCTTCAAAGCCATTTCCTGCTCTTTATGTGAATTATCTATTGGAATGCCTGAGAAATATGCTAAGATAAATAAAAATTACATTTTTAGGTTCAGATGCTACTCAGAGGTCTTTTTCCTTTGAGGTGAACTCCTAATTTATTTCCTCTTTCCCTGGCTGTCAGTCTAGACAACATGGCCATCCAAGTCAATCACATGCCGACAAGCCATCACTGCTGTGTGAACTAGTTCATCTCCTTTGCAACAGCAGTCATACAGCTGGTTGGAGACCTAGATGACAGCCAGAGAAGTGCCCTCCTGTAAGGATCCAACATCCCATGGTACAGGGCAGTAAAGAGCTGAGTAATAGAAAACTGGACTGTGTAACACCATGGACATGCGAAGGTACGGCTGAGCAGAGCCAGGTCATGGACCGCACTGAATTTGGCCCACTTCATCTGAGCTACCTTCATCACATACAGTGTAGATGAAGCTTTGGCATCCTGCTCGCACTCTGTGTGAGAAAAGCGTGGGGCACTCTTCCCCTCTGTTTTATTGCATTCCTCAGACGGGTTTGCTTCACATTATTGCTGATGTTCTGTTGTCTTATTTGAAAACACACAAGTGGCCAATGAGAGCGCAGCCCTTTTGGGCACCAATCCAAAGCAATATCAAGCCTCCTGTTAGCTTCCCAGCTGGGAATGCCACAGTAATTAAAATGAGTCACACATACAAGATGAGTGGATAAGAGTGAGAGAAAAGCTAAAGAAAATGAATTAATGGGAAGTGTAAAAGTGCAGCTAGACAGTGAAAATTAAATACAGAGAAAAATGATTGGCCATATGAAGCTTGGCAGCAAGACAGTGACCAGAAAACACAAAAATTATGTAAGTGGCATTCAAGCACTACAACTAGAGGCTGGCAGTGCTAGTGATGAACTGGATGTACTTGACCAGCTGGCTTCAAGGACCTCTGGACTCCAGACAGAGAACTTTTCCAGGGCTATGTAAATTGAAAGAAAGATGAAGGAAATTATTGAAAATATGTTCTCCAATACCATTCCCTCTGCCTTAATACCTGGATGGTCAAACTCCAAGAAAAATGGTGAGTGCTTAAGACAGGAATCTTCTACTACTGATTACCTGGATTAGACTTAATAGTACAGCCTTTCTTCATTGTGCTGGAGTGTATTACAGTTTAATTCTGACTTTATCAGTCCCACTTTTCTTAACAATCGTGAAGGGGACGAATATATAGGAGATGTGCAGACATCAGGGAATATTTCTTATTGACAGTCCAGGAGGAGACTGATTGAAGTTTGCAAGTAGGGTTTTTGCAGATATGGGAAGAAGTCCATGACATAGGAGTGCTCAATATGTTGATGATGGGAACTGGATAACTTAAGTTTCAAAAAATGTAATGACCTCTTCCCAGTGGAGAGCTGGATTTATGCTGAAACAGACCACTTCCACTGCTGTCTTTTTTTTTTTTTTGTAATGGTTCTTTTTTTGGCCACTGTTTAATTTGTGTTTTGGTTTTGACCTCTTTGTATTCTCTAACTTTTTATCTTCCTCTTATTGAATAATCCATGTTGATGACCAATTTGGAAAGTTTCTTAGGTATTTCCAATGTGCCCTCTCTATGTTACACTGCAGACACCCTCTTGCTCCTGCGAACCTGTAGAAAAGGAAGGAACTGACTGCTTTGTTGTTGTTAGAGAAGAGCCTTTGAACTGCTTCCACTACATAAGAACTTACCCAAAACCTCAGATGGATTGAAGTTCGCCATAAGAAACAGTCCTCTGCCACTGTCCAATGGTGTGTAGAGGAATATACATTTACAGAGAGAATATTCCTATTATGTCGGCAAACTCTCTAGTCAGAAATCCCCCATTACTTTTTTACGAATGACCCAAACTGTGCATAAGGTTTGAATTAGTCAGTTGATGGGACTGAACTTCATGCATCGCAGCTTCTTCATAGTAGCAATCTGTACGTGGGCACTTCAGGCATCAGCAAATGGGGATTAGCCTGCCAGGTACGTGACAGTTATATCAGTTAACTCCTAGTAACTTCATACTCAATAATTGTGTCCCTTCTAATAAAATTTTGCTGGTGTCGCACAGTGACAGGCCTGAAAAGAAGAACCTACAGCCTGCTAAGGACAACGAGTGTCCGTGATTATAAAAATGCTTTTTCTTTTCTTTTTATTTTTTACCTAATTGCATGTATTAATTTTAGCAAGGATCCATATTTATTTGAACCTTCATTTCCTGGAGGTAAACCATGACAAACACTGCACAGACAATGTACAGCACCCCAGGAAATATGGCAGCGATAATGAAAGCAAAGCAAGGCAAAGCAGCAAAGCAATTGCTGTGAGCGGCTGGGTAGCCCAGGGAGGAAGCAGGCGCCTCTGAGAGGGGACCGTGGCAGGGACCTTCACCTGAGTCATCTCCAGCATGAAGTTCTCATCATTCGGCAACAGAAACTTAGCTTTGTTCACAGACTGGCAAGACAGTTGTTTAGGATTCTTATTTCAAGTTAGCTTTCTAGATGATTACTGTATTACACATTATACTTGGAGCCTAGATTTATACAGTCTTTGAGCATGCACAGAAGCTTATTAAAATTAATTTTTTCCCTAAGGACTTCTTCATTCTGCTTTTTCACACACACTCTTGACAAGAGAAATGGCTCTTCAAAACTCATGCTTTTTGTCATAATAATTGCTTTACACCTCTTGGCAACTTTTCACACCATGTGTAAAGTACTGTTTCATTAAGATTCATTAGGAGACAATATTTTCATTACAGTACAAATCACAAAAATGCCTGCATATTGTTTTTAATGTTAATCATGTTCTTTCATTTATAGAGAAGCATAAATGTATATGCAAACATGCACACAGACACAGAAACAACTTTTGCAAAGCACTCTTGGAACTTAAGTGATAGGATAACAATTATTATTAAATGAAATATTTAATTCTGATTGACAATAGGGCATGAAAAATAACTTAAATTGCATGGTTGGAAGAAAAATGAGTTTTTTAAGGAAACCTTAAATTGCTATGAGAACTTCATGGTAAAGTGGAATAAAATTGTACATTACAATTTATTAAACCTGCACATCCTTCATTGTTTTTATGATACAATACTCATTTCTGTTCAAATGAATTATTTCATTTCTTCTTTTACGGAAAAAGATAACTCAAGGGTTAAATTACTAATGTAAAGCTCTAGTATTGATTACACGGGATGTATTTATAGACTACTAAATAGGACAATCATGGAAAGATCTGTTGGTTGTTTCTGCTTTTTTTCAGGCGGGGGAGCTTGTGCTGTGGTCAAGCCTCATCCAATGATTGTGAGAAGCATCTAGAGCTTTCTTTCCAGAACAGCCTACTCACCAACTTACCTCCAAATCTTTCCACTTCATTGCAACTGAGAAAATGTTTTTGGCAATTACCACTCCCAGTACATAAGTTACAAGAGTGCTCTACAAAGGAGGTGTTACATATGGTTGCTTACATTGTAGTTAAGAGATGATATGCCAAATAATGATGCTCAAAAATAAGCAGTATTGTTCACCAGTGATAGTTGTACACTGCAAATGGCTTCCCATGTGCAGCTCTTTATATGTAACCGTTATCACCAAGAGCTGTTACCTAGGAAACAAAATGCGCTTACATACTATGTATGAATTTCTTCAGAGTTACCTTTCCCACTAATACTCTAAGACATTTTAAACACTTTGATCCAATACTTATAATATACCTTTGTCTGAATACCACCAAAACCACAGTCATGAAATGGCCAGACTGGCTAGTGTGATCTTATTCAGACAAACAAGATTTCTTGTTAAGGCAAACCATCTTTTATCTATTATTTTTTTCTTGAGAGATTGAGTGTGCTTCTTGTGTACTTGTGGGAAGTAGTCAGCAGCAAAAAGATGACACAGGAAGGATTAAAATATGTAGCCATTGTATAACTAAATTGGTATTTTAAACTCAACATTCTTTTGCCAAACACCAATACTAAAATCTGAGCTGAATTTTATAAATAAAAAAAGAATATTGAACCACACAACTTATTTTCTTATTCCAGCCCTGAGATTATGGACTGTTTGGACAAGTAGCCCAAGATTTTTAGCTATCATGCCAACCTTCTTACCTTCGCATACGTACATAATTCAGTTGCAGTTTGCTGTGGAGATAATGGTCCTGAGGTGCTTGTTTTTCCTTGCACATTACATGTTGGTAGCAAAGACGACACTGAGTTTTCAAAACTTTTGACTCTGGAAAGGTAAATATTGAGGATTACCTTTACATCTGAAGTTAGCATGAAAGATTTCTTGGAATTTGAGAAGGATGGTCAATCAGTAATTTGGGATATACAGATACAAAACTATATTTAAATATGTAAAGCCACATATGAAAGGAAGTTGTTAAAAAGTGCTGAATCTCATGGTCACTAATTTTGAAGCTGGTTGCAGTGGCGTCTGAAAAGTAAATTTTGAGGGTTCCTGACTATATTTTACCTGATGGATATGACATTGTTAACAGATGAGTGTTGAGAGGCTATGACCAAATGATTCTGAATAAATCCAGACCTGCTCACTCCCTATACTGAGCCTTTCATAAATCTAGTGTAGGAAAGTGACTGTTTTTTAACATGAGATAATTTCTGAGATGGAAGGAAGATATTAGAGGTCTATCTGCTACAACAAAAGAACAAAGGATGATCTGAAACAAAAATACAAGATGAGGCTGAGAGCATATGGCAGTGATGAATTTGTATGTCAATAACCTAAGGTTTAGAAATCCTCACAAGAACTCTTTGTATTAAAAATAGGAAAAAAGTCAGAAAATTTAGCTCTAAATGTAAAAACTATCACAGTGATGCCCAGAATGAGACATTCTGCCCACATTAGCCATCTTTGTCAGTGTCTTATATTATTAGCTATAGCAAGCAGCTCTTCACAGTATATTGGTTGTGCAAATTGGCTTATTTTTCTCTGTGGTCATTCTATACGAGAAAAAAACCCACATTTTTTCAACTCTTGTTTAGTCAATTAAGGACTCTTTTTCTCCTTTCATCATTAATGAACCAATTCTGCAACCAAGCATTATAATTCTGTAAAAAATCAACCACCTAGCTGTCATTAGGCAAGTCTCATATACACATGTCTTTGGACTAGAGTGGAAAGTCATTTTGTTTACATGAAAAGGGGCTGGACAACTTGGCAGGAAGACACAGCATTTCTTGTAAGGCTTTGTACAGGGAGGCACTGTAGAAACAATGTTCTGCAGTGTACCTTTTGTGGGAAAAGAGTGAAGGCAAAGATCTGAAGGCAGCAGGGTTAGGAAAGTCTAGATAACTTAAGCCATCAAATCAATGGTTGAGAGGCTTACAATTAACCTATTGATTGAAATGTTTGGGTTTTTAATGCTTAGAAATTTTGTGAACTGCAGTGATTTTGTAAGAAATGTCCAGCTATTAACTTACTGACTTGAACTTTCCATTTTCTGTACTTAAGCAAAGATTTTTTTGTTGGGAAACAATGCACAGAAATTGATCTGGTGACTTCCAGAGCACCGAAATACTCCAGACTCTGGAGGTTATGATCCCTGCAGAAGGAACGTTTTCTTTTGCTTTGTCTTGTTTTAACTGCTCACTTCTGGCAGAACCAGAAGTATTTATTTTCTCTCTCCACACTGTGATTTCAGCAGGAGCTTAATTACCAGCCAGCATATTGTGATTGGCCAAGGAGTATCAGAAATGAGCAAATGTATCAAGGTTTGCACCACGGCTCATGAGTAACAGCTACAGTCACTCACCAGCCTCAACTGTCAGCTCCATCTTCCTCCTGCATAAAAATAAACATTTCCCCCACAATAAAGTCTTTTTATAAAAGCAATAAAACAACTCAAGGGAGCATTGTTATCATGAGCTAATCACCCCCTTAGGGAATTAGAGGCACTTAGCTGCATCTAGAGCTTCAACACCTGAGGGGCTGTGATTATTTCATGATAACCAACAAGGCATGACAGACTGGGAGGTTAATTAGATAATATTCAAACTTGGTAATATTGAGTTTGAAGATTTCTTTTGAAGTTGTACAAGCAAAGCTCTGCTTATAAAACAGCAGTGGGATATCAGCACAGAAAGGATAATTATCATTTCCTACAAACGAACCAAGGTTTTGAATAGCTAAAGGAAAAAATAATAAAGTCAAAGTACTAAACCCTAAGGCACTCCTTTCACAATGAGTAATCCTGATGAGTTCACTCCCTGGAATCTTGGGCAGAAATTGACTCAAATTATATAATGCCGTTTAGTTGCTAACCCCTAAATGGTGGAGGCACTTCAGTCAGCTTCATACCACTTAACGGTCCATTGTCTCAAAGAATTTAGTGGGATAGTAAACGCAGTATTAATAATAAATAATCATCCCAGCTGCAATCGTAGCCATTGGTCTGAGAAACTCTAAGAAACTGTGCCACCACACTGTGAGAGATTAAAGACAAAGGATGCTGCAAACATTTAAAATCATACAGCTAGTCATTCTTCTGGAAGAGCATTTTATTTTTGTGGACAATGGCAGTGAAGTTTCAGAAGCATCTACATGTGTATGCAGGGATGGAGCCATGCTGCAGACGGCTAGTGACGGCATTAGTGGCTAGTTGCTCTGTGAGGACCTGGCCTACTAGTCCATGGGCTGCTGCCGTTTCCCCCACTCCTGGTCCAGCAGCCAGAGACCATGGGTGAAGTGGTCCAGCTGGCTGATCTGGCTGAAATTACACTACCAAACCAACCAACTGGCCTTTGCATCAGCTCGCTGACCTGAGTCATGCTGTGGCCACATGAGCTATGGATCCCACGCAAGGCGTGTTGAGGAGCTGCAGCTACCAAGAAAAGCAGGATGTTCCCTCTCTGTGGACAGCTGGCTGTAACATCAGCTTCTAACTCTCAGATGTAATGCAGCTTCTATAAACAACCTGTAACTTTTAAAGGTAATTATTTGTATTGACCATCAGTTAAAAAAAACACCCAAACCTGGCTATCTCTGACTTGTTTACTTATAAAATGGAAAATGAAGATGACTGTTGGTGTCCCAAATAATCTCTAATTTGTGTAGCTTTCTCTTTAAACTAACTTTTGTTGACTTACCAGAACTGGCGTTGAATTAAAGAATGTAGTCAAGCACTTCTGGTCCTAAAATGTATATATTCTGCAGGACACATCACTACAACGAAGCTGAGATTGCTGGTCAGTCAGAATTTTTGCCAGCAAAATGGTTCTCCATCATTAAATTCTGATTTAACAGAATCAAAACATTTCACTGGAACCTGTCAATCCCATCAAAACCTTCGAGAGGGAATCAAGTCATTTTGTGTGTTTTCTTGCCAGCCTTCCAGCCCACCGGTCAGGGGCTGGCAGCCTGCCTGGCTCTGCAGGCTGGCTCCTTCCCTGGCTCCCCGCTGCCCGTGCCACGGGCTGCCAGGCTGCCTGCCTCCCCGGGCTCCCGAGCACTCACAGCCACACACTCTACTGCTCCTTCAACATTCCCCGTGTCAGTGCCCTGGCATGCCTGGTGCATGTCCTAGCAAGATTTCCCTCCTTACAAAAAAAGATGAAAAAGAACCCTACATAAAATTTGCCAGGGAGTACAGATTTTTTACATGTTCTTTCTGCAAAATCATTCATAAACCTTCACTTTTAATTTCCATGCTAAAAAAAAAAAAAAAAGAAAGAAAATAAGTGCAACTCTGGAATCCTGCACAGAACTTAAAATTAAATAGAAAAGAAAAAAATGAATAGATTTCAGATAAGAAGGAACAATTACATATTTAGATGCCAATGAGACAAGGATAGATGTGTACTAGAAAAAATAGGAATAGGAACCTAGAGGAAGGACTCACATATTTTTTCTCAGAAGCTTAAATGTTTGCAAGTAATTTCTTTTTTTTATATATGAAACAACGCACAATTACAAGGATGCCCAAAAAAATCTCATGTACCTCTGGGAAGTGCATCAGAGTGGGATGAGCCAGCTTCTGAAGGTGCTTGTTGCAGTGGCTAAAGAGGACAGTCTGATGGCCACCTTGTAATAGATTTCTAAGAATAGATTGCTCAAGTTGGCTGAGAAGTATTCCATGTGAAAAGCTGAAAAATGGAAATGGAGAGCAAAGGATAAAAGCTACATGAAAATACTTAAACTACGTCTTCCTCAGTGACACATGCACTAATCATTATCTAGAGAGCAGACTGCTCTTTTCAAAGTGCTCTTCCTTATATCATTTGCTTCCTTTGCCAACATCCTCCTTAAGTGCTTTCTTTTATATTTACTTAATTATTTATTCCTTTATGTGTTTGTATGTTTTTATCACTAAGACATCAGATATTTCACTCACTAGGAACACATCCGACTCTTAGACTATTTCAGATCATTTGTCCTTTCTCTTATACTTACGAAATGCCTAGTGACACTTGTGGAATAAAGCACATGAATGTTTAATTAAATAAATACACTTAAAGTGCCAGTGCAATTGCACTTTAGATAAAAAAGTGAAAACGTCTCCCACTGGATGTAATCCAGCACCCTCTAAAATCACAGGAAAGACAGCCACTGGAATCATTGGAGTGCTTCAGGCTTTTTTGAGAAAATAGATCTTCAAGACTAAAGCTCTGGAAAAAGATACACCAGGGTGTCATGTGGGTTCATTAGTGGTCCCTGTGGCTGCTGATCAATATAGCCTTTGCTGTTTCTGCTGTTGTTATCAGATATGTCTTTGAGTTCAATAAATAAGTGTCAGGGCCTCAAGAACCTCAGTGCCAGTAGGGATACAGGGAAGAAGTCTTAGCACCAGGCTTGTTTGAAAGAGTGATCACAGTTCTGTGGCAAAGATTTGGTCAAGTCTACTGCACACAAACATGGCTCTAACACAGTTTGACCAGTAATGATCAGAGCAAGAATTAAAGTCCAGCCTGCCCGTGGCAAGGTGAATGGCCACTACCCCAGAAGCCTTCCCTTGGAGCACATGCTCATCTCCATGTTTCCACTCTCATTTATGCCATGCTACTTCCATATTTGCATTACACCAAGTCTTTGCCACCAGTGCCAGATGTTTTCATTTTAACATCTCTCTTTCATCCTGCACCTAGCACAACCTTTGTTTCCTCCATCCTGATAAGGTTGCACACTTAGCACCTGAGCATCCTCATCGTAGATGCAGTTTTGCAACTTCTTGTTAGGTAATGATTTCACATATCAGGTTTACCAGCTACACCTTCTAAGCCTTTTTATGAACAATTTACATGGACAACAATTCCAGTGAGGCTGACATAGAGTATACCGGTGCGCAAGGGTAGGCTAGGAAAAATCCCTTCTGTCAGCAGGTGCACCAGCAAAAAATAGAACTTAACAGTAACCTGCTTTCACTGGTGTGAAGCTCATTCGGTATTCATGAAAGCCATGAGGATGTTAACCTTGTAATGGTATAGACGCTTAGCTACAGTTTTTCTTAACATTGACTCCCATGGGGTTGCCAGAAGGGAAAAGAATATGTGTGAGTCTATACAATAACTTATTTATACCCTTGCCTATAGCTTTCAGTGTCATCTATACAGTATACATAATCTTTCTTGTTAGAACAGTGAATCAGGATCTATGCATGAACACAGATATCTATGTACGTTGCATGTTACCAGCTTATTGATATGTAGTAAAACTCTGCTAGTTTTACTCACAATGCATAGCAATTTACTCCAGAGAGGAACCTTCTGTTCCTTCCTGTGTTTGCACTATACCTCCCTGGAAATCTCACTTTCTGTTTTTAGTTGAGAATTTCAGAAAAGGAAATAATTTGTTTCGGATACTTCATTTGGCACCTTCTTTTTGCCTAGCTGAAAATTTTGGAAAAAAACCAATCAGTCACGAAATATGCTGTTTAAAAATAATAAGAAATTGATTCAGCCATCAACCCCTCAGCCACAAATGGATGTTTTAGGTCTGGTTCTGATTTTTTCTGTCAAACAACTGCTGCTGAAGGTAAATCCATCAGAAATACTGTCTAAACACTGAGAGTAGATGGGAGGGACACAAGGAAAACAAGTAACTGAGAGTCGTCTCACAGAAGTCAAGGACTTTTCATGTGAGTAAAATTACTCACAAATAGCAAGTGTTTGCAGTCAGCCTTTTATGCTGTAATTCAATCTAACTTCAGAGGCAAAGATTAACATTCATTCTGCTTTTCTTTGTTCATGGATGCTTTAGGTAAAACTTTCTCCTCCTTCGCCATTTCTTTCTCTGATAAGTACAGCCCATATCAAACTCCACAGGTGAGAAGTTTTCAAATGCTTTCGTAGGGGACACCACAACTTAACAGTTGCAGCCTTTGCAAGCTGCTTTTCTCCCCAGTTGACATTTTGTGGGCAATCTCCCTTCCCATTACTGAGCCAGTAACATCCCTGTGGCAATTGCGGCAGTGGCTCACATGGAAAAGTAATATGAGGAAAGAATTTAACATATGTGCAGCTGTCTGCAGTGTCACTCTAGCTGGTGGAAATAAACTGAAGAGATCACCCAGTTATTTGGGAGACACCACTGGTCAATAGGCCACAGTTAGTTGGTATCTATGTGTTTATGCAGCTTACCAAGAATTTAAATGTCAGAAAGGAATCTCTTGAGAGGGTCCTCCTGGCTCCCAGATGTACATCCTCACCCACAAATATCCCATATACTCAGTTCATGTTTTGATTTAAGGGTGTTTCAACTAGCTTTTGGCCACAAGTCCTGTCAAACACTTGTGAGTTTTAGAACAATTTGTTGATTCTTTTGGTATTTTTGTATATCCTTATAAGACTCTGCATTTCCTCTTTCCTACTAGCAAAAGAATTGGAAGTGGCACTCTATATGGTTCGTAAAAAGGCGGAAAAATCTGTTATGAAACTTCCAATCTAATTGATAAAACAGATTATAGGACAAAGGAAAACGGGCAAAATACAAATCAGAAGTTAAGAAGTTTACTGAAGAGGGAATCTAAAGGCACTAGCAAAAAATAATAAGGCAAATCTATTAAGACCAATAAAGAGGAATAATATGGAATACAGAATATTAAAGAATCATTAATACATATTTCTCCTCTGTTTTGAAAGAAGAAGGTTAATGAATTCATATTTTACTTCATTTTATATACCATGCATTTTATTCCCTTGGTCACTGGGGAGGATGTTAAACAACACCATGTCTCCGTATCTTCAGGGCCAGAAAGCTGCACTCAGGAATGTTAAAAGAAATGGCTTTAGGAAGAACTGTAAACCTAAGTCTTCACTGCACAATGCAGAGAGGTACTGCTCAAGTTAGCCGAGGTATCAAAATCCCTGCAACAGCTTTCTGGTAGACTTGTTAACCTAGCTGAGAAACAGCCAAATACTGTGCCACAGATAATCAACATCAACATAGCACAGATGAAATCCCAGAAGACTCAAGACATTAATGACAAACTGATACTTTAAGAACTGGATGATCCAAGTAGCTATACAGTTAGCACAGGTAAGATCATACATAGAGTCTGGATGCAACTGGGGATTACTTAAGTACAGTATCAAAATCCCCATTTGTTTATAACGGAAAAGTCTGTTCATTTATTACTGGTATTCTATGATATTACCTATGTGATTGATAAAGGTGGCTATAAAATTCTTTAAGCACATTATACTAGCAAGCTCAGGCTGTTGCTAAGTTTCTTCTACCCAGCTAGGCACAACATGCTTTCACCTGGAAGCCGTGTAGATATGTCAGCACACACTATGCCTGAGCTCATGGGGCAGCTTGGAGAGAGGGCATGCAGACACATATTCTCCCAAGATTTCTGTAAAGCATTTGGCTCCAAGTAAGAGCCAAAAGAGAAGCTGGGTACCCACAAATTAGTAGGCACTGCAACAGCTCCTAAATGTTGTGCTTAATCCCCAGAATAGATTCAAAACTTCATACATATATTTCTCTTTCCTTTCGAGTACGTGGAAAGCAGTGGTGCAAAAGGACAGGTTGAAATAATCTCTGCAGGAAGCACCCTAGAGCTAACCAGGAGACATTAAGCAGGGGGACAGACTGAATGCCATCTCTTTGAGTCATCAGCATTTGAATCAGAGCTGCAAGACAGCTTGTTGCTGATGTTGGACCACTGTGCAGCAAAGAAGCCACAACACACAGAGCCAGGAGGAGAACTAAGGAGACTATCCTGCGGTGGTTAGGACAAGGACATTGGAAAGTGTGTCCTGGAATTTGGAACCTGAGATTCTTTTTTTTTTTAAACCCAGAATCTCTGCTCTCAACCTGACTGCTAGATAACAATGATGTGGATATTCACTTGTTTTCTCTTTAGCAGTAAAGTTTACCTTTCTTAAGGGTATAATAATCCATGTGGTGGGAGTGTATGTGTGGATCACTGGGTCAAGAGTAAGCCTGTGGTAGATCATATGGGGGGGGCTGGAACACAAGTGCTGGCTTGGAGCTGGATACCATCTCTTTACATGGGCTCCTCTGAGGTGCTAGTCCACTTGAAGAGGTATATTCCTTGGCTTTCATGTAACATCATGGCCCCTTCCCAGCATCTTGTTCTCAGCGTTACATGTGGGCATTTGTCTCTGAGGGAAGAGCATCTGCGGTAGAGGTGGTTCTCAGCTTCAGACATGGGAGGGGACTGGTTAAAAAATGCTGGTCGCAGCAACAATCAAGACCATGAAAACAAGCCATGAAGTCACCAATGTAGCTATTTCCCTGCATTTTATTAAAGGTTACTAAAAAATTGCATTTTATCAAACCACACTCTTAGGATGGTTTTAATTATTAGTGTACTTGTGGACCAAATAGATGGTCTTAGTCAAGTTAGCCTCTTACAAGATTAGGCAGACATCTTCATCAGAACCAGAATACAGGTTGTTTTTTTTTTACTACCAAAAACCTCAGGTTTGTCTGTGCACTTCTGACGAACTAAAAGTTTGTAAGACCAGTTTTTTAACCTTGAGAACACATGCATGTATTCACACCCTGCCCCCAAAATATACTGTATTTTTTGCCAGAAATCCTTGATAAGGCCTTACAAACCCTTCCTTGCAAAGGGGAAAACACCACTCATCGGCACAAGGTCTATGTCTCCCAAGCGTCTTTTGTAGGCGAATATTTGTCATGACACAGGGCCAGTTTTTCTAACCTTTGGTCCGTAGGAAGGCATTCACCATTTGGACCCAAAGGGTCAGCGCAGGAATGTTTCTCGTCTCACGGAAGAGACTCCCAAGGCTTCCCTTGCCTGGGGAGCTGCCACTGACGTGCGAGCCGTGGACTCTGTCCAGCAGCCAGCCGTCTGCCTTTGCACTGCAGCCGAGCAAAGACAAGGCCAGGCGGCAGGCAGAGCTGGGGCGAACGAGGATTTGGGTGAATTTCTGGACCTACGGAAAGGCAGTTTCCCAGCATGTGCCCGGCAGCTACTATCAATCTGCTGGCTTCTCCTTCGCAGGGCTAGAACTCAGCGCCTTCCGACACTGCATTTGTCATCAGAAAGACCCAGCAGAAGCCAGTCTAAGCTCACAGCATCCCAAGAGAACGGGCTGCAAAGGAACTCCCACGCACCGCTAAACGCCAGTGACAAACTCCCGCGGCTTGGGTGGGTTCTCGCCAGGCCCCAGCACAGCCCCGGCCTGTGCGGAGGCAGGGCCCGCCCCGCTGACAGGGCCCCGGCCCGGCCCCGGGGCCCGCCATGGCCGCGGCCCCGCAGCACCGCGGCGCCAGGCCGCTCCGCCGGGCCTGCTGCGCACGGCGAGTGTGCCTCCGCCTCCCGGGAGCGCAGCGACGGTTTAACCGCTAACCACTAGATGGCACCTGGTATTTGGCGACTGTGTCCCTTTTTAGGCTCTCCCCCCTCCCACCCCCCCCGAGTTGAAGCTCTTACAGAAAAATAGAATTCATAAATAAATGGGAAGCTCTGGCAGAGCAAAAGTAAAACCGGTCCCTCATCCGTGAGATTTCCACTGCCACGGGTCTACGGTTAAAATTAGTGACTGTCCCTTTTGCAAAATATTCTCCAAAACTGCCATAATTTCTCTGGTGCCCCAGCTGCCGGCCCTTGCTTTGCTCTGCTTTGCTTTGCTCTGTTTTGCTCTGCTTTGCTCTGCTCTGCTCTGCTTTGCTTTGCTTTGCTCTGTTTTGCTCTGCTTTGCTTTGCTCGGCTCTGCTTTGCTTTGCTGCACCTTCCCCCAGCGCACTGCTCCTGTGGGGCTGGGGACATCATGTTACAAGTTACACGGGGGGGAGAATTTTTTAGGCACCTACGTCCAGCACAGCAATGCATGCTTCGGAGGCTTGGATTTGACATCAAGCTCACTTCCAGGGAAATTCCCAACAGCGTTAATGTGAAGGACACAGGAGGTGTGTGTGTATGTTTATAGGTATACATGTATTTAAATATATTAAGGCATATGAATTCTCAAACTTTGGGCTACTTGGCGTGTTATTTTTTCTAATCTTAAAAATTTCATTCCAAACATTGTTTCCACAAATTTTGCTTCAGTGCAGTGTCTCACTGTCTTTTTACAGTGATGTCTGAGGTGCCTGTAGCACTGAATCTATACTCATTTTTGTGGATGTGTTTCTGGGTTCATTGGGAGCCTTTCCCTTACAATCCATGGAGAGGCACTGGAATAAAGTGCAGGTTTCTTGATTGCAAAGGGTCACAGTGTTGGAATTTACCTCTCCTCTGCTTTTGGCAACAACAACCTCTGTGTAAATCTGATAATATGGCTGGCAAATACATGTTAGGTTAGAAAATGGTACAGCAGCTGCTGTGCTACTGGTAGTAACTTAGTCAAATACATTCAGTAATGTCCAATATTTAGACGTGTACTCTCGCAAATACAGTAGGCCTTTGGGGTTCAGGAAACCTGATAAAGCAGCTCCCTGATTTTGGACACTAAATGTGATAAGGCTAATCATAATAATCCTTTTCAAAAGGAAATTCCCAGCCCTTCCTGTTATATTAGGCCCTAGAAACTGAAAAACAATATTTAAGGCTAAAAGCTTATCAAAGCTTCTTTTTTTTTTTTTTTCCTGGGGAGGGGGGGTGGTCCTTGAAAGTTAAACTTCTGTAGTATTTTCCTTCCCTGCTCTGCAGGGCGGTTTTCTCCTTTGAAACATCTGGGAGGTGTCCAGCTGCTTCAGCGATGGAGAACACTGAAGTACCTTCATAATAGCATTAGGAGAGCAATGCTCTGGATTAGGTACCTTGTTGGAATAAGAATCAAACATGAGTGCAGGGACACCTCTGTTGCAATCTGATTCTGATTTCTGCTCTGATTAAATCACTTAGCATTGCTGCTGTTAATGTATGTTACAGTAATGTCTATAACCCAAATATTGCAAGAGACCCCATTGTGTTAGGCACCACGAAAGCAGAGAGCAGACAGCGTCCTCTCAGCTGTTGTTTCCCCTTCTGTCAAGTGAGGGCAATGTGCTTGCTTTCTACAAGTACATGAGCACTAATTAATTAATATTTGTAAAAGGATATGTAAATGCTAAGTATTATTTATGAGTTATATTATAAATGAAGATTAGTGGAGAGGCCATGGAGAGAACACACAGATGGCATTATGAGGGCAGAGAGGGCAGCGCAGGGTGTAAAGATCAGCCTGGAAGGAGAAGAAAGGAAGCAAAGCAAAGTAAATGGTTTCCAAAAGAAGACGACATGGCTTTGCTTAACAAAAATAAAGTGAGAGTGCAAGGGATGTGAGCAATAAACAGGTGAATGAAAAAAAAAACCCAGCACAACACTGGTCTGGAACTGAATGGAACATGTTAGAAATGGAAATGGTAATAAAAAAGAAAAGCTGAAAGAAATAGGCAAGAAGAGCCCTAGTATGGTACATAACACTGCCATTTATATATGCCCTTTATTTTAAAGTAGCTCCTGTACCCTTAGAGTGTTAGAGCTTTGCTCAGCATAACAGGGCATAGATACTTCAGTGAGGTGATTAGAAATGGTGCACTACCAAGGTGAGTGAGCATGTAAGTGTTCATAAGATTGGGGCCTCAGCATGGACCACAAGGCAAGTGATGAAAATGTTATAGACACATAATACTGTAAGATACTGTGTTATATGAGCTGTTGTATGCGCGTGAATGTCTCCATCAAGGGACATTCAGAAAATTAGGGAAAGTGGTTCTGGACAGTGCAACCACCTCTTCTTTCAATTACATCCAATGTCCATGGAAGCATCTGTGGGTATTTCAGTTTTCTTCTATATTGTATAGGTCAAGCACTTTCTTAACCTTCCTAGTTAGAAAAGTGTATTTTGGCAACACAGCAGAGCACAGTGGCAGCACATTTTTTCCCAAATACTGGGAAAAAATATTTATAAATGTTCATATTCAAGTTCTAAACTAAATTTTAGTTTGACTTCATTCTCATCAATCTGTTATTTCCTTTCCAGGAATGTTCAAGTACACAGCTTTTACTACCATGAATATTCATGAAGTGCAGGCTTTGGAGGTGAAGCGCTCAGCTAATTCAACAAAGTCAGCTTTGAAATTTCAGTGTGAGTTGTAACTCTTGCAATTTTCTATTTGAGTTGTAGCTGAAAAAAATTAAACAGTACAATGTCACCTATGCAGAAGACCAAAACTATGTGCAGTGCTTATTTCAAGAATGCACAGTAAACTGTTTGTGAATGGTCCTACACCAAGATTTACTCAATGAGGAAATAACTGAATATTGAAAAGGAATGGAGAAATCCAAGAATTGTATGATCTGCTCAGACAATTCACAAACAGACCCAACAGGCAACATTTTCCCAAGAGATTGCTCATGGAAATTATTTGCTTCACTTCAGTTGTTAACAAGCACGAGCAGCTGAGCTCCACCTCCTCTGCGGCAGAGGAGTGATCTCCAAGGTTTTTCCTACCAGCATTACTAGAAAATTAATGAATTAAGTTTGGACAATTCTCCCGCAGTTATTTCACTGACCCTTAAATCCAGAAGGCTGCTTTGAGTAAATGTGGAGAAAAACATGAAAAATTATGTATCCTGTGTTGACTTTGATCTCTAAAAATGAGGAGGATTTTATTTTAGGTATATAATAATATTGCTAACCTCTGTTCACTAGGCAATCCTTTTCCCTCAGCTCTCAGTTTGACACATCTCCAGCATGAAATGGACTAAGATTGCCATGAAACTGAAAGCTGTGAGTGTGAAAATTGGGGAATGCATAGACAAATTCTTCTTTCCTTTTTAAACATATGCCAGTGAATAGGTCCTCTTTTTTTCTCATCATTTTTCTGTATTTCTTGGTAAACATTACTATAAACCTAGACTAGAAAGCCCAAAGGAAATTCCTTTAGAGGAATTCCATTAGAGCCACAGAATATCAGAGACTGAAAACCAGGGATGGACTCAACCCTCAAATGGTACCCTGGCTGAAAACTGCCAGAAAGATCAGGTCACTTTTCTACCTGAGTTTTGCCAATGGGAAAAGCAAGAGAAAATGGGAGGTCACTGCAGAGCATTAAAAAGAGCCAGGAAACAGCTGCAAATGTACTGATTCTGACATAACTGTTTGGCTGCCATGGAGTGTTTAAAGAAGCAAATAGAGGTGTAGGGGTAAATCTCACAAAGGATGGGCATGTTAAACTATAGCTGTTAGGTGCATTGTCTGGTCAAAGCAGTATGAAAGCTTCCCCACCTCTTAAATGTTGTTCAGAAAATGAAAAAATCTAAACATTGAACATAAAATATGAACAAGAAACCCTGTGATTCACAGTATTTGTTGTATGAATCTGTTCCTTTAGTGCAAAATAAACTTCTGTAGCATTGCTACCTTAGACATACATGGCATTAGGAAGAGCCAATTGTTAAAACATTGGCAGAATATTCTTTGCAGTCTACATGGCACGTCGGTTGTACCAATTCACGGCATGTGATGGATGACTGGACAGAGCAACATTTAAGATGGGTAAGAAGAATTCCTGAATAATTGTGCAGACTTAAACCCTTCCTTACTTGAGCAAGCAATCCCAAGCAAGATGGGCAGGTTTTAACATGAAGGCAAGGAGCATTTATTGATCAGCTTCTACAGGCCTGGTGAAGGGCAGGACACTTGTAAGTAAAACTTCTGTGAACCAATGGCTATGGGTCCTCTTCTTTAATGGCCAGCTAGCCATTGAATATATCGTACTATTCACATTTCCAGGAAACAGGAACACTGAATGGCATAGAACCTACTGCTCCGTTGTCACACACTCAGGTACCTAGGTCTTGACATGTACAATTTCAGGACTGCTGAGAAGATCTGTGATATATTTACTTCAGTTTGTAAGTGGAAAGCAGAAACTGTTTCAGATAGGTCTGTATACACAGAGGAGGCAGTCAAAAGCAAAATTAGTATTGAGGGTTATTATATGTTTGTTTGCAACCAAGGCCAGCCCTAGTGATTGCCAAGCCAAAGGTTGGGCAGCCAACTGTTGGTTGACTCGACTAAACGACATTCAAAGTCTAAGGCTTCTCAACCATCTTAAGAGTGTCTGAAAAAATTATCCATAGACTGGAGCTATTTGCATGTATGTGTTTAAATGTTATTGATGTTATGGGAAAAAAAAGTCTTTCAAATTGCCTGTTACGTTAGGTTTAATTGAAGGGGTTTGGAGATAAATAACTGTCACAGATTTTACAGAGATTTTGTTACCAATGACAGAGAAACCTCTTGTTTAATGTCATTAAATTAGTTACATGAACAGGAATTGGGTAACTCAGACATTTCTAAAAATAGTGATATGTTATACAGAAAACCAAACAGGAAAGGAATACTTCAGTTCTTTTCCTTCCACCATGCTTAACTTAAATGAAAGTCAGCCTACCTGACTGTTCTTTAATGAAATTTTCTGTCAACGTAATTGCACATTACCTAGTAATTAAATATCCAAAATACATATGGAACATATATTTTCATTAAAAATATTTTCATTAGCTAGCATCTCTGTGTTGTAGTTGTTTTGCTATGTGTTGGCATTTTTAAATATGCCTTAGCTTTTTAAATATCTCTAATATTTCATTTTAACTTATGAATGTTGTAATTTGGAAATAAGAATGTGACAAGCACATCTGTAGCTCAGGTAAAACATTTTAATAAAGGATTAATATTTAGTAGATAAAAAATAAGTGCATTAGTATATCACTGACATGCTGGTGACTAGTAGCTGTTCTTACACTTAATTTTCTATTTTTTTCTCCATAACTCATCTACTTATCATCCTGGTAATATCTCCTTTTTAAAAGTCTTTCTTCACTTTGGCAGTTTGTGAAGACAAATCTAAGGTAAGAAAGATATTTACATGTAAAATTTGTAGAAAACTATTATTCTGTTTTGCAACTGAGAATGTCAAACCGAAGGACTTCACTATACTTTTCACTTTGCAATCTCTTTTTATGAGTTCAGTACGAGAGATGTGACCATGATTTGGCACATCATTGGTTCATTTAATTTGCATCCAAGAGCCACAGAGCCATCTACCTACCTGCTTTTATATGTGCTGGTAGGGATATTAGAGAAGAATGACATGTTCCTTGCTGTGACATATGTTTTCCAGGCAGGTTTAGTTGAATCACTTAATGCTAGATCCACAGAGACATCCAGACACAGAGCCAACCTACTTAATTGTAAATTTGAATATAAAATGAAGTGAGTGTCCCTAGAAAGGGCTTTGATAATCTGATAGTCGGCATTTGCCTAAAAGGTAGGAAAATGTGTATCTGATTTCCTTGAGGTAGAAAAAGGAACTGAGCCCTGCTCTTCCTCATTAGGTTACTACATTAAAGGATAGGCCTCTTTTTTTTTTTTTTAAACAAGATGGACATACTTCACAAGTTAGGGGTGCTTTTTTGAAGAGCTCAGTCCTGTCTGTGTGCTTTAGGGATGCCCTGAGCAGGTTGGATTGAACTGCTTACTATAGGCAAGGAAATACCTTATTTGAGGATCTCAACAGCACTTAGACGGAGGTAGAAACTAATCTATTCAGGACTTTCAAGACATTCAAGGCTCTCCTTTATATAGTGCTTTTATCTAAGGACTTCAAAGCACTTCATAAAATAAAATAAGTATCATTTCCTCATCTCACTGAGTGAGAACCCACAGAGACGTAATATTTACACCCGGCACTTTACCTGTCTTCATACAGCCATGAGGCAATCTCACTCCTAGTCCTGCCTTCCCAGCATACTCCAGGTTGTACTAATCTTACTGTGTTCAGGATTGCTAGCTCAAACACCTCAACTCATAGGAACTGTTAAAATCAACTGAGACAATGTTTAAATTAGGCATGGCCAAACCCTTTGAGATCCTAACATTTCTCTTCTACGTATATTTTCTAAACTGAAAACAGAGATATTTTCCTTTGTAGGCTTGGTTGAAGATTTTTGAGACTGCTTGTTTTAAAAGTTCTCTTTGAGAAAATACCAGGAAATCATTGTCTGTCTTTATAGCAGCAGTTAGCCTAAACAATAATTGTCTCCAAATCTGAAACACAAGCTATATATGTATATCTGACTCTTCACAGAGATGAAGAGATGCTGTTGAGTAGTGCTGCAATGAGAAATGGCTGAGATGGAAAAACCTTGAGGGAACCAAAAACCAGTATTAGAAGAAGGATGCCTTAGCAGTCAGACCTTTGAGAGCATTACAGGTAGAGAAGACTGATGAGTCAGGGTGTTTGGTCAGTTTTGGAGCTGAAAGCAGAAAAAGGTTCTCGGGTTGGCTGGGTTTTCATGTATTTAAAACAAAAAAAACTCCAAACAAACAAACAAACAAAAACCCAGGATTACATACATTATTGTAAATAAGCAATACTGCAACAAAGAAACCTGACTGTTGCTGATCTCTCAGCATTGCTAAAATAACCAGTAAGAACCCAAGTCTGAATTAATAAGTGACCAATTTAGCAGGTAAACAGGAAATTGATCAGGAGCATTCTGATGAAAGTGTGGTGGAAATTATTTGGTTTTGCCAGCCTGAGCACAGACATGACCTTTGCCAGAAGCAACCCTGCCAAGGAAGCTTTAGGTTCCCACGTTCACCCTAGTGCAAGCAGTCAAGACCCCAGGAGCCCGGCATCTTCCAGTTCCCTAGAATCACTCATCCACATTTTTATTCTAATATTGAGAAGTTGGAGTCCACAGAAACCCTGAGAGTAGCTCTTTCTAAAGCGCTCTGTAAATGTGGCTGGACTCTCAAGTCCTGGCTGGAGGACAAGGAAACTTGAATTTTTGCAAACCACGCTCTGGAGTCAGTGTTTGCTGACTCCCCACTTCACCTGCTGCAGAACTGCCGAGCAGCCCTGGCTCCAGCCTGTGCTCAGCTTCTGCATTTAGTGCTGAGTCCAAAAGCCAAGGCTGAGCTGGAAACTAAAGAGCAAACCACTTTTAGTTTTCTTTGGAAATGTCTAATTTTCATACCCAGGAGAATAATGTTGATAGACTTTTATTCATAATTCTAGAATTCTTTGAAAAATGCTTTTTCTGACTTCTAGTCATTCTGGTTCATGGTGAAATCTGTCTTCAAGATCCAATAACAGCTTGAAAAATGAGATAGAGCAGGGCCCACAGAGCAGGACCTTGAAGGATTTTAAGGAGCTTTGTACAGATCATTATAGCCAAGCTGAGATAAACAAGCATGAACCTGCTTTCAGTAACGTTATTCTGAGTTATAACATGGAATCAAAATCAGTTTCTACCAAGCCCAGCATTCATGGGGAGGCAGCTGCAGAGTTTTTGGCTCTCCTCTCCACTCCACCACGCTTTCCTTGGCACTGCAGTTGCAGCAGGAGCAAGGAAGCACCAGCCCTGCAGCCCCTGGGCCAGCAGCAGGCTCACCCGACAGCGTGGTCTGCACCACGGGGCCAGCACGGCACTGCCCTTTGGGGAACACCTTCTGGCCCCTGGCAGGACTGCTGGCATGGGGCTGGGTGGGATGGTCGGAGGGCTCCCTCCTGTTTCTGCCACCCGATTGCTTTTATTCGGTTAAGCCCATTTCTGTACCTTCCCCGGCACACACACGTGCACTTGCACAGAGATGCTTTGGGATTGTCCGAGGCACAAAAACAGCAGCTGGAAGAGATGGTCAGACATGGCATGGCCAAACAGCCATATGAAAGGGAAGAAGTAACGTAGGGGTGTGGGAGAAGCCGGAGACGATGTCTCCAACAGTTGTGTACGGATGACTATTTGCTGAGATTACAGGGTTTTCACAGCGCCTCGGTGGGTGGTCAGCGGTGGGAGACAGCAGCAGTTTAGTTGTGCTCACACGCTCGTTCTCTTCCTCCATCCTACCTAGAGTCTGCAAGGGTTTGGTGTGGGATAGTCTTGATTTTTTACCTTCTTTGCAGGTTTATAGCTAGACATTTGTGGAAAACTAGGATAAGAAAATTCTGTAAGAAGGATTCATAGGCACTGGCATATATAGAGACAGGGCGGTGAGACCACCACAGCTCTCAGCTGGCGTGTGGTTTGAGCTGAGGCTGAAGGCACCAGCCACCAGGCATAAAGGAGGCCTGGGACTTCACTGGGGTGGCTGCAAGAAAGAGTGTCTTTACAGACCTAAGGCCTACCTTGTACATCTCCATCTGCATTACGCATGATAAAGTGGGGAGATTTGGAAGAAATTAAATGGAAAAAAAGTATAATGTGGTTTGTTAGTTATAAAGCTTTATTACTCTTCATTGGCCCTGATTAAATGTCTAGGACACGCATGAATGAATGAACTTAAGTTAGTTAAAGAGTGGCTTGCTCCTGGTGACTGTCATCCATTCTGGATTGTCCTGATCAAAACGAGTAAAGGTGTAAGTGCAGGAGACAGACATGTGATAACAAATAAGATAGAGAAGGCTAACTTGTATTATCTTTCCCTGCTGTACAAATTAAATTAAAGGAAACCATTTGAAAAAAAGAAATAAAATACCTTTATGCTGCATTTATAACAATGAATGTCTACACCTGAATGACGGAGGCAGAGAAAGCACAATTTTGGAAAGGTTCTTAGGGGACGACAGATTTAAATAGCAGAAGAGAAGGGACATTCAGAAAACCACCAGTGCTTGCTGCTTGAAGAAGGCGAGGCGCACCATGAGATTTTCTCCCTTCTTTGGAAAGAAGCAGGCCATTGTCAGAAACTGAATACCATACTAACTGTAACAGAGGATTTGGTTTGCAGCTCCTTTGTTGTTTTTTAATAACAAAATAATTATATTCTTATATTGAAGTGTCACAGCAGAAAGAAACTTGAAGCACAAATTTAAATACGATTAGCTTGTTAGTGGTGGTTTTTAGGAGTCTTATTTTTTCTCCTCAGCTCCCATCCTTTTTTTTTTTTTTTAGATTTCTCCAGGGCATGTCATATATAGTGAAAAATCTCAATGGAGGCCCACAGGTATCACTGCTGTTTAGTCAGACTTCAAAATTGGGCTCTAATGGTTTTAGATAGAAGAGCAGATGGAGAGGGTTTGTTCACTAGTCGGTGCCCTTGCCTCAGAGTTCACCTCAAGTTGTTTTCAGAAATTCTCACTTCATGCACATTACTTATTTATATCATCACTTTTTTTCCCACTTCATAGATAATTGCTACTTAATTGATACTGCCTTTATACAAGCCTTCACAATAGCAAGCAACAAGACACACTGCTAAATAGAGGAATCATTAATCTGTGTATATATTCTGGATTTCCTTTAAAGATGGGCTGGAAATAAGCAAAGTCATTAGTAGTTTGTTTGCAACAGTGTATTTATGAAAGCTCTATGGAGAATGTGTCAACAGTCAGTATGTAACAGAGCAATTAACACAGTACTTTTGTACTTTTGACTGTTAGCATGGGAGTAAACAGAAGCAGATGTGAAGTGTTTGTGCCGTTAGTATTCACAGACTGTTCTGACATATGCAAATACAACTAATGCTTACAGAGCTTGCAACCCTTATTGTACCATGACCTTACTTACCAAACCCTGGGACAGGACTGCTACATTTGCACACTTTCCTAATAATTATTAACAATACGCAGATACAACCTTTTTGTTCTTAAAGCGTTACCTACTGCAATGGTAAATCTTCGCAGATAAATGTGTTGATGTTATGCATACATGGCTTGTTTTAGACACTGTTTTTTTCAATATAAATAGAGAACAAATAATAAGTAATGAAAAATATGTGTAACAAGGTAGAACAGGAATCACCTCTGAAATACTGATTCAGATCTAATTATACAAGCCCGGTGAAGTTCAATAGTTAACACATGCATTGGATTCTGTGTATGTAGAACAGAGTTCAAAATGAGACCTTTCATTGCCACAGTCTTAAAATACATATCTTGCTAAAGCAACTCCAGTCAGGCTGTTAAAATAGGATGCCAACACTGAAATTATTTTCTGCCCTGTAAAAAAAAAATATATCATGTACTTGACCTAATAAAATCACCTGCATTCTGAAAAGAAAAAAAAAAGAAAAAAAGAAAAAAGAAGGCTTCTTGTGTTCAGTTATTTTTCATGTGAACTATATATATCTGATATACCTGGAGTTACTACAGTGATTTTCATCTTCAAATACTATCTTAAACCTAGCTATGTTACACAGGTGAAGGTCAGACGAGATTTTATTTTCTAATTTTCTGTTACAGATATGTGTTTCCAGAAGAGGAATTAAACAAAGCTGAATGAAAGTACAGAATTTACAGTGATGTTTGGCATTATTTACTACATGGAAAAGGTTTTGCCTAGAAAGGAAACAATGCGTAGAAAATATTGCCAAAAAGAATATTGACAGGCTATCTCTTCAACCATGTTTCCCTGTCTGAAGGCAGAAACAATGTACCCTAACCATACTGCCTTTGTGTTATCTTTAAGATCATAGTGGCTCATGAAATTAAAATCCTCTTTTGCAAGTGAATATATGCTTGTTTCCATTTTGTTTTCCCCACTGCAAATTAGTTGTAGCAGGTGTCGCCACACAATATTGTGTTTCTCAACTGGACCCACAATGGGGCATCTTCTTATTTTGGCTCTGGTGGGGACAAAGGCCTGTTGTAGCATCGGCAGGGAGCAGGGGCTGGGCTGGGGCACCACCGCTCCCCAGGGCGCGGAGGCAGGAGGGTGCTGGGCTGGGGACTCGGAGCAGCAGCCCCAGGGCCACCCTCTTCAGGAGGCTGCACAGGACCTGGGGAAGGTGTTACTGCAGCTGGACATCTGGGATGCTGTCAGTCCCACATTATTAGTTTCAAGTAATCTATGTTTCTGTATTCACTGTGGTAAAGAAGGTGCTTTACTGTATTACTGCCACTAATGGAGATATTTTCGTTAAAATATTGCATTTGTGTACTTGGGATTTCTTGACCTGTCAAGATCCTAGGGACAGGCTGAGTTTTTGAAGGCTTTGAGATGCCCAAATGCTTGGGAAAGTAGTGAGGGTGTTAAAGATGTTCTGGGTTTTTCCTTACCAGGAGTTTTAGTTCTGTGTTATGGAAGTATGTTTTCTCTTCCATTTTTTTCTTATTTTTCAAGTTGCTGATAATATTTGATGTACCTGGAAAGGTTAGTTTTTCAGGAGGTTGAGGCTGTTTTTTCAGATGTCTTTTAATTCAGGGTTTTTTGTGGTTTTGACACCTGAAAAGCACAGGTGTTACAATTAATTGCAGACATTTATTTTCTCATTCAGAAAGCTATGCGAAATAATCATTATCATAGCTTTCCATTTTTCTTGGATGCCTTTTTTTTAATTTGAAAGATACCACTTGCTAAATAAACAGCGAGCTGTGAAGAAATGAAGACCAGGGGTGTGATGGTTAGTAAAGTTGGTTAAAATAAATGCCATTCAGTATTACTCTGCCATTCACTACCTTATCCCTAAAAGTGGACCACTGTCTAAATCGCAGAAGCATTTTGAAGTAAATATTTATACTGTAAGCAGTCAAGGATATTGTATACTGTTGTGGGCTAATGCCAAAACAAATACTGTAGATGAGTTTATCTGGGCCCTTTAGTCCCATTGTGCCCCAGGGGTTCTAGCTGTTTTACCAAGCACCAAGGCTGAGAGTGACTTTCCTCCAAGTTTCTGGTTCATCTCATCAACTAGCTTGCGTATCTAAATAATCATTTGTCCGCAGCTGCAGGCAATCAGCATTTTGTGCATACAGTGTAGATTCCCAAGCCAAATTATGAGATAATGAAAATACATGTAATTACATGTTGGTACGCTAGTCTAAATATAATTTACACTTGGGAGAAGGGAAAGAAGAAAAGGTAGTAACAGGTAAATAAGAAAACAAAGAAATGCATTTTAGAAATCTTTCCTGATCTTGTTTTGCAGCAAAATAGTTATACTCATTTATGCTACATTTACTTAAATGGTTATTTGTGAATTAGCAAGTTCAGCTCTGTTTGAGGAAGTACACAACAGCCTATGATTTCTACAGTGTTTAACTGAACATTTGGGGAGAAAAGTAAAATTTGTGCATTGTGAATGCCAATATGTTTTCATATCAGTGTAAAATTCTGAAGACTTTCCTTTGAATTTTAATATAAAAAGCCACACAGAAATACTTCCTTAAACAGTTTTCTATGTCCGTCCTGCTATTTATTCGCTTGAAAAGATTTGGATCACTTTTGCTTTGCAGGTGTGAGACATCTGCCAAATTTTTTTTTAAATGCATGATCTGCCACCTTCTAGACAGTCCTGGCCAAGTCGCCATGAAAAATTGTCCCGGGACAACCCCGTGTCCCTAATTGCAGAGCAATCTGACACCTTTTTAATGGGTCTTACTTTTAAGACCCCCAATTTTCATTGATGTGCAATGTATAATCCCATGCTTCTTTGACACTCACCTTGTTTAGGAGTGCCTGTGCAGTGCTGTCGTAGAGTAGACAAGCCCAAATTCTTGTCTGGGAAAGTTACTCAGCCTGGATACTCAAGGGACTCATGCTGTGAACTGCCTGTATGATACAGCAAATCATGCATCAGCCATAGCTTGGCAGTCATGGCTTATCATGTGGATGATGTGTACCTGTCTCCTATCCAGTGACCCTACGTGCAGGCTTTGGATGAGAAGCAACTTGGTAGGTTTAGAGAGGCTGCTGTGGCTCTGAATGTTACTTGGTACAACTTCTTTTTTAGTTTCTCTTGAACAATTTCGAAGTGCAATATTATTTTAAATTTTCACGAATTATTTTATTGGCTGACAAACAGATTGCATTTTCTGAAAGAGGTGTTTTAGACTGAAATGCATACGCATTCCCAATACCTTGATCTTTCAACTCTTCTCTGACTAATCTCAAATTATTCTGTTTTATAATTTCTGTTGTTAAAAACTGAAATTCAGCATTTGGAATGCTTGACCCAGAAAAAAAGATCTGCTAACATAAAGAATTATTAGTGAAACCTTTTCCCAAAGAACCCTTTTTTATGTCATAGGACAGATGACTTTTGGGGACCAAATACATACACACAGTTAATTTACACAGACCTATATATGCAGTGGACATAATGAAATGTTATTATTTTGCTTTTAGTTTTGGGTATAGGAATTTTATGTTCACTTAATGTCTTCTTTTCTTGTACCTTTTCTTATGTAATTTTTTTTTAAAGAAATTTGAGAAATTCAATTTACAGTCATGTCACCTACAGAAAACATATATATTCATTTTTTTCTTAACATTGCTTTTTGAGTTTTGTTAAAATTGCACCACCATGAAATAAATTATAATTTATTTTATTGGGGTTTTTGGCCTATTCAATGTGTAATTCGAAGAATTCAGATGTACTGAATACTAATTTGCAATTATTTTTATATTTGAAATCATAATTCTATAAACTTTAGGGTAATGCATGGCATTTCTTGCTGACTTTTGTATTTTCATCATTAAATGCATTCTGAGTGACAAATACTTCTCTCTGACACCAAACTTAGTATAATTCACTGCTTCAAATTGTGTGAATACAGGATGAGATGCTGTTCCTGCCTTTATTTACTACATAAAGTACCTGGAGCTGCATTAAAAGCCTTCATTATACTGCATGTTTCCCTGCAGCATACAGACAGGCACAAAACAGATGTCTGGAGGCATCTTTGCAAGGATGAAGATGAGAGACAGATGAGACCACAGAGTAGGATACCATGGGGAGAATGCTAGTAGGATACCATGGGGAGAGCTTAGGACTTCCATAAGAGGTTGCTATCATATAGACACTTCCTATTTATTACCAGAAACCTTGAGCACATCAGAAACAGTGGTCTTAAAAGTACGTGACTTTCCCCTAGTTCCCATTATGCTGAGTAAGAGCTTACCAAGCTCTAGCAAAATCTCCATCACTGAATATTTTTAGCAGGACTGGATATTCCTGAGTTATTATCTGAAGCTCCACCACAGCTGCTAGATTTGCAAGAGGAATTAGTTCCTCATTAAGCACTGATGTTAGATGATCCTGTAGCCTCTTCTGAGCACAGAGAAGATAAGAGAGGAAAACTGTTTCTTTGTGGAAGCTCCTTCAACTGTTCGGAGCCTGTTCAGTGCTGTCCTCAAGCTGACTCTGAAAAGCCATTAAAATGCACAAAAAGATGTGCAGATAATGAACAACCATGGCCTTCATGGAGGAATTTTGGGGTGAGATATGTTAAGCCTGGACTTGAGCTGTTAGCTTGACTAATCAGCATGGTCCCTTTAGTCCCTTTGGGCCTCAGAAGCTTTTTTTTTAATTGGGGCACCAATACGCACATAGTTGCGTTGAGCAGTGGAGACATCCCTGTTGCACACACCCACTGGGGACGAAGCTAGCCAGGGGACCAGGCTCTGGGCTACGGCCCTAAGATAAAAGCATCACGCTTGCTCAACTTGCGTGGATGTGTTCCTGGGCCTGCTGTGGCTGGGCTTCAGCAGGGAGCTGTGTGTTCACCAAAGACCCTTCTCATGTGTCTGATGAGTACTTAATTGTTCCATAGAAAGCATAACCGTTTCTACTGTTGTGAGGATGAAAGGACGCCAGCCATCGTTTTTACTCTGTTCCCACACTTGACAGCTACAAAGTTCAATGGCACCAAATCTTCAAGGAGGAGTGCTCTTTCAGGAATGAATTTTTTTTCTTTTAATCCTCAAATTCAGATTTTTTTTCAGAATATGTTTGATTTTTCTTGCTACTTCACCATTTATGATCAACTAACAATTTTCAGACTAGCATACATATATGCTATGCTCAACAAACTGTGACAGCATTACAGGTGCAAGGTATGGAGATTTATATTTTGTAAAAATAGGTTTATGATATAAATTTATTTAAATTTCTTGCTTATAAAGAAAGGCAAGGCTCAGGACTTCTGAATGTTAAACCAAGTTAATAATACAATACAATCACAGAGATCAGCTGAGTCTCAAGCAACGACACAAGATACAGATCCAACAGAACACCAAAATAAGCTTCTAGCCAAAGAGTGTGGACAGGCTTGTTTTATATGATAATTGTGCCTGTACATTTTAGACACATTAAAAGGAGTATCAGTACCTTTAATTTACAGCTGGGGAACTGAGGTTCAAAAGGGGAATGTGACTTGTCCTTGTTCACAACACAGAGACTCCGAGTCTCCTGAATTTGGACTTCCTAGTTCAAGCACCATTTTTCAGGCTGCGGGTCTGGGGCAGAGCCTGGGGCAGGTCCACATCAACAACTTCAGCCTCTATAATTCTGCTGGCTAACCAACACGAGCATGCCTGCAGAGACTCCAAATACCACAATACAGGAAAAACACCATGTGAAAAAAGTTATTTTTCTTGCTACATCCTGTGTAGGGTTTTCAACAGAAAAACTCCTGCTGATGTAAGTGCATCTTCCCTAGGGCCCTGGTGTTGGTATGTGGGAACCGCTGGCCCGCAGATCACCTGGCCACTTGGATCCTGCAACCCAGCTTTGTGGGATTTTGCCCCATGCACTGAAACAAGAAGCTGCATCAGCTACATTTGTGTCTTCCCCAAACCACCTGCCTGTTCTTTTGCCAAAAGTTATCACCCCATACTAGTGAAGAAAGAGACAGATGTGCCCTCTTAACCCCGGCTGCTGCAGTTCACAGTCCAGAATAATAGCACAGGCTTACCCTCATTTATGGTTTAAACTAATACACTGGACCACATGCAGGACTGTCCGAAGTGCAAGCAAACATTCCCTTTTGACATCCCTGTTAGGAAGACAGTAAATGCCATAAGCTGGACAGAGCTGCAAGTTAGGGGAGTATTGCATTTACTCCCACAATAGGTGAAGTTAGTGAATATGTGGATAAATTCAATATTTTCCAACCAGCTGAGCCAAATAAAATTCAGGCACTTGAGGGAACTAGATGAAGCAATAGTAGAGCTGTTATTTCCAGAAACTTCTGGAGCCCAAGGGAAGTCCCAGAAGACTACAAGAATACAGCTGTAGTGACCGTCTCTAAAAAGGGGGGAAAAGAAGTTGTAAAATTAGAAAATTAGTTACAAACAGGCAATTTTCCTTCAGGGACCAAAAAAACTGTAGGCACAAATAAGCAAGCAAAGGATGAGTAAATAGCTAAAAATAATTAAGATCAGTAACCACCAGTATGGATTTGTCAAAAGCAAATCAAGTCAAACCATCCTAATCACCCTGTATGACAGCATAAAATAACAGAGTATAGCAGAGAACAGTGAATGTCATATATCTTGACTTTAGAACAGCTTTTTGAAACTCACTTCACATAATCTTAAAAGTAAGATAGGAAAACAGCTTTCATGAAACTACTATGTGATGCGTGAAAAACTATACTCAGAGAGTACTTATTAGTGGTTCACTGTCAGGACTGGAAGGATACGAGGAGTGGGCTTGCACAGGGGTCTGTCTGGTTCTGTTGCTTTTCAGTATTTTTGTTAATGACCTGGATGATGGAAAAGAGAGGTTGCTTATTAAACCTGCAGATCACACCATGCTGGAAGTGCTGTAAGGATGCTGGAGAACAGGAGCAGGAATTCAAGAGTATTTTGACAAATTGGAAAAAAGATGGCAATGCCATGTTTTTTATGGAGTTCAGCGTCCACTTTCCCATTGTTAAAGCTCATTATTATTATTAAAATAGCAATTTTATTCTCATCCAGATCATTTATTGGAGTTGTGCATGCTTCCAGCACAAAATAGAAACATGCACTATTCCTGTACCCTGAAATGACTGTGGAGTTGTAGACAAAAGTCATGAGTATTTTATGAATTGAGACTTCAGATAATTTCCTTAATCTTTGATAATTTCACATTCCAAGTCAAAATAAGACTCTCTAGACTATATCTGTAGGAGTATGTGAAGCTAAATGGCATAAATTCAGCCTCACGCCTCAGTGCCTCAGTGCATACCTTAGGTATAAATACTCTTTCGTAAAGGCCTACTGTACAGCATCACTAAATTATATAAACTCGATTAATGTGGAATCAATGTGGGTTCAATTTAGCAACTTGACAAACCTTGGCACCATGCTATATACATTATTTGTACCACACCGTTCTAAGAAATGTGCTTTTTAAAAAATAATTTACTTAAGTAGTGTGAATCCCTAGCCTGAAAATAAATACAGAGACCCTCAGGGGGTCCTCGATGCCTCCATTTTCATTAGGAACTTTAACATTTATCTCTTTGTTTTATGCCTGTTACATAGAATTACAGTCCCCCCTGGAGACATTAGATTAGGGATTATAAAATCAATGTGGTGTAAAACCATTGTTCCAGCACTTTCAAGCCATCCCCACAGAATGAGAAAAGGGCAGCTGGACCCTGACCCACTGTGTGGGACAACATTGCCCAACTGAATGATCTCCTCAGGAACTGCTAACTTGACAGCCTGTGTAAAGTTAGATAAGGGGTGATATTAGTGTTCACTGAGATATAAATAATTATTCAGCTCACCAAGCAAGGTAGCACTGCACCCTGCAGGACCTAAATCAGACAGCTCAGTATGAGCCAAGAAGCACCGGATTCACTGCCGGTTTACTCAGCTTAATTAAGACTCCACACTTGGTCAAGTATAGTTGACTTTCCTTAAAACAAATAATTAGAACTGGCAGCATCTGGAAAGATTACGTTCTTACAAGGTCTCATATTCCTATGTACACAAATACATTATTTTTTTGTGATATAAACATTAATTTTAAATCCAGTGACTATTTCTGTATGTATTGTGTTTAAGAGATGACTGTCTCAAAAAAGCTGCTCACCCATAAAACAAGTGTAGGCTGAAATCTTTATTAGGATAAATAATAGTGTTGTTTTTTAACCCACCAGATCACACAGCACGGAGCATCTTTTTTATTCAGTGCTGAAAAGGGGCAAAAGTGGTAAACTGCCCCACGGAAAATCATACTTTTATAGTCTCTGTCCTAATATGCATAACAAAGAGGTTTGGATAATTCAGATGGTTTATATAAACATATGCTTATCCAAACCAGTAAAAAACCTCCAGTTGCTCTGAGAGCCATTCAATACTTCTGTGAATCTTTATTGACTTGTACTTAAATATAAGCTGATTCAAATAACGTGATTTATTTCTGTTACCAATGGCTAAAATCATCATGAACCTGAGAGCAAAGTTAAGAGTATTTTCCAACAACCTAAATGGTTTTCAGGTATCATCAACCTCTGCCATACACATGGCATGGGAAGAAAACTAGTGTAATGCATGCCCTAACATTGCCACTGCTGCATGTTGTTGTATTAAGTGTGAGAGACAAAAAATACAGCGCGTACTGTTTCACTATCAGAATAATTATCTTGTAAGGATGGTTTGATATTGTTTACATAGTGAATTTGGTTTAATTACTGCAACTCAGAATGTTTTAAAACTTAATTTAAAACAGCCATCTGCATATTTAATTACATAGCTATCATTGTACTAATCAATACAGTGCTTAGGAAAACAGACGTCAATGTTATTGTTTAGGGCAACATTACATTTGAGAGGTGTTGCAGTGAAAGTCTAAATATCGCATGCATTTCTTGTTGAAAATCTTTTTTCAGTAAGAGCAACAAGAGAGTGGTGCTGGCGTGATACCTCTCCTATAACTGACTGTTCAGTTTTCATGCTCTCTAGTTTAAATTGAAAGGAAACTACTGCAAAGGTAACATATTTTTTTCTATTATTTTATGTCGGCAATTTTTCTTCAAAGATCTGTAGGTTCAGAACAGATGTGAAAAAGCACATTATTTCTTTAAGCTTTGACTGCAACAGGGGAAGCCGAGCAGGACAGCAGAGTGTCAATGCTCCTGTTGTTAGTGACCAGCCAAAGCCTGGCCGCTGCTTGTGATGGCTTTCTCACACGGATATTTTCACTGGAAAAATGTTCGTAATAAAAAAAAAAGAGGTTAGGCAGCAGGTATGAGAAGTGACTCACCTTGTGCTGCCCCTCCTGTCCTCTGCCTTAAACCCCAGGCACGTGCTCCCACCATGCTCGTTAGAGTGGAGGGAGACCCGGTCCCTTGGCTCTCCTGCAGGCAACTGCTCATCACGAGGGAAGGGCTTTAAAGCCACAAGTGACAGCTAAGTATCAAGCTTCTGACCATACCTTTGAAAATCCTCTGAAAATTTTTATTTCACAAAATGGTAAGGCATGCATTTTCTTTTTTCCCACAGCCTGTTTTTCTTCACAGTGACTTTCAAGTCCAGTGAGTATATTCCTTTTGCTCAATATCTTTTAAAATTAATGAATCAGAAATATGTTTTGTTTATGAAGGAAATATAACATAATTTTTCTCTATTAACCAAAACCACAGCTAAGTTTCCCTAAGACCTTTATGCCTGAGTGTAATTAGAGTTATTTCAGCTTGTTATTACCAGAAAAGAATATAGGTGTCCATTGTGGTAAATTCGAATTTTATACCCTAAATTCAAACTTACATCCTCTAAACTCCAACTCTGTTAACACTTAATTTTGTAGGCATGTAAGAACCCTGGAGTAGATCTGTATTGTACATCAGGGACCAGTCTGGGAGGATGAAAGTCATGGATGAAGTACCATGTCTATAGATTGCAGGAATATAGGCTAGTTGCGTATAAAAGTCATCATAAGATTTAGACCCCAAACTACACAATTCTGTTAAACCAAAACTCACGCCCAAGCAAGACAGATAGTGGGGACACAGGGGCTTGGGTTTATGTTTCAGAGGTATCATGGATATCCTTTACTTTCACCAGTGAGATTCATCAGGCACCAAACACGCAGAGCTTCCCCAGCCGATGAAGAAACTTGAACTCACATCTCCTACTTTCCAGGAGGATACCTTAAGCATTAGGGTCTAGGGTATTTTACAGAGAAACTTCACCTTTTCTCCCGGAATGAGCCAACTCCAGGAGAACATAAAAGAGAACAAAAAAAAGTGTGCACCTCTCTTTGGTGCACATCACCTGTCTTTCTGCATATTAACATGGAGACAGTGTCACCTCTGCGTGGCTATACAGCTTCCAGCCCGAATCCGGCCCCATTCCAGCAGCTTAGAGCAGGGACAGGAGCTCAGTCCAGTCTCACCTTCCACATGGATGTGCCCCATGTTCCACAAAGACCACTTTTTTTGTGAATGTAACTCTTAGATTTTTAGTTTGAAAAATAACACTTCTATCTCCTACCTTTTTTACAATGTGAGCTGAAGGCAAGGTGGATAAGAACCAGTAAATTAAGGAAGGACACAGGAGTGAAGCCGTCAGTCCTGCTAAGCAGTTATCTATGGTTTACGTTTCTCCTGTGAACCTGGTGGATGCTGAAATCCTTTGTATAAGTCCTTAATATTTTAGAGAAAGGAAGAAATTTTTTGAGGAGTTTTAGTTAAAGAACATCGATGGATTTTGAATGGAGATTTTGTCTAATACATTGACTTGCTATATGGACAAGGTCTTACAGAGCACCCAGTTTCCACATGCACATATGTGGCACTTAATTTGAATTTTTCCCCTATTTTCATTTCCTTTTCATTTTTTATTCTTTTGTTTCTGTTTTAACAGGAAACTAATAATTTTAAAAGGGAAGGGGTAAAGAAACATTAGAGATGAGGCATTAAAGACAAAGAAAAAACACATTCAAATCAAAATGTCCCAGAACTTAAGTTTGCTCTGAGTTAGACTATTTTCTCTCCTACAGTTCCCATTTCATATAGTCTATATTATTAAAGTTACTAATGTACAACAAAAATGCATGTGCATCCTCTAATAATGGACTCACGTAAATACCCTATAATGTGCCAACATGTCCCATGGCTGACGTTGTAAATCAATCTCTGTGCAATGGATAATTTGAATTTTCTATTTGTTACTATATTTTTAAATAAGGGAACACTGGGGTTTCCTACTCAATTATTATTTTATAGCTTTATTAATATTATCTACACAATATGTTGAAAAAGAATCTGAACAGTGGTTCACAGTGAAAAATTTCCTTATCCAAAACTCTCAGTTCTGAGGTTCCAAGAAAAACAAATATTTGGTAACACATTGAGTCTGTGATACAGTCTACCCTCTAAAAGGGAAGACAAACAGCTGCAGAGAAAGATAAAACAAAATGGTAATTAACAAACAAAGGAACATCAACATAAAATGCAGCTAACAAAAATTGTTCTTGGTTTCTGAAAGTCACGCACAGGCTGCATAATTGTCAAGATGTACATAATTTTGTTAAGACCTTCACCAGACAGTCATCATATTTGATACATTACTAAGTTTTATAGAAAATACCACATGAATGTCAGAAATTTGGTCTTCAAAATAGAAAATTTGTTAATGAAGATGTATGGACCTTCAGTTCCTGAAACTTCTCATCTGATCACTGCCAGGTAGAAATGAATGGCAAGAATTTACCTCATGTGCATAGAGCTAACAAATCAAATTTTAAAGAGGAAAAAGAGGAGCATAACAAATTCATGAAGTCTAGCAAAGCTGCACCAAAAGAACTATTTTAAACTGAATAGCCAGACACACCCAAAAAAACCACTGTATCTTCTAAGCAAGCAAAAACCTGAGTCCCACCAGTGTCAGCTTTGCATTAATGACACTTATCCCACTATTGACCAAAGGACAGCATTGGTGTGCAGTTGCTGAAAGCGTGGGCACTGAAATAACCTCAGAGACCATCAGCCAGGAGGTTCCAGCGACCTGGGGATGGGCGAGAGCAGGGATGGGCACGGAGTCATGGTCAGGCCAGAAGCCCCGTTATGTTTTTCAGACCCCAGGCCATGGCAGCCTCATGTCCCAGACCTTTGCTTTCCACTGATCATCTGCCGCTCTGCATTGCAGTAGGGAGCGGAGGTTTTGACATCTGGGAAGAAGAGGGGAATGTAAATGTTCATCTCTCATTTCTGCAATAAAACAGGGAATTGTTGCAGTGAGTACTCCTTTCCATTTGACATCTGGAAAAATAAAATGGTTCTGAAGCTCAGTGGGGGTTGTGTGGGGCAGCCAGCAGGCAGCCTCTAACACCCTGAGAAGATTTTCCCTAGGGCAACTAATCTGGACATCAGACATGCTGATGGGCACATGGCAGCCCATCCCATGGAAAGGTCAAACTTGCCATTCCCTGCCTGTGGGAGCCTCTGCAGTGCCTTCAACTGCATTCTGCATACAGCAAGCCCATCTGATGGGGTGAAATCCTCAGCAAATGGGAATGCTTACATTCTTGGCATCATGGTGATCAAGGGATGGGTCAGGGAGGCCATACCTTTGTCTGAGAGGGAAAGGCAAAGGAGGCCTTAGCAGCCTACCTTTTTGAATGGTAGGTGGAAGGGTGAACACATACCTGCACTTAAAGATTACTTTTACCAGTAATATGATTATTCCCAGCAGGGGACAGTATGTGATAAAATACAGCAGTATGTGCCTAATTATACAATTACACCCACACATCCCCATCACCCCTTTTTGCAATTTTCATCTGATGAGACAAGCAGAGCTTGAATACAGCATGTTTTGGTGCTGGGTGCAAAAACTCTTGCACAGTCCATCTCCTCAAAATCCGAATTTTTATGTGTACAAAAACAGCTTAAAAGCTCAGCTGAGCCCTAATATACACTGCAATTTTAAATACAAACATTAAAAAAAAGTGTACCTTTTACTGCATCAATAGGACATGCAGTGATTGTGTCAATCTTTGAGGCTGGATATGGCTACAAGAGCTGAAATATCAAAGACAAAATAGCATTGAGTTTTGTCAGTGAAGGATACACCCTTCATAAGTGGATCCAGGAAAGAGGTGAGCTGTAGAAGTAGCCTGAAAGAAGTAAGTGCTAGAATGTAATTGTAATACATTGGAAAAAGGAAATGCAAAGGAAAAAAGAATGTATGACTAATGCAATATGTAAATAAGTATAAGTGGTGAGATAAAATCAGAATTATTTTATATTCACTATTCCACTATGGAAATATTTATTATTAACTTGAGCAAAACCAAATATTTTATTAAAATGGTAAGATTATTTTTATATACTTATATATTGTCTCAGTCATATCAAAATACTACCTTCTTAGCTTGCATCTATGCTCTAGGATATACTTTGGATTTTTATATAATCTGCATATTCTGGAAAGTCAGATGTCGTGCTCTCCAGGGCCTATTTGGATCATGCATGTTCCTGAATTAATGTGAAGCACAGATCGACTGAACGTGTTGAAAATATTTAGTTATGCAAAGCTATACAGTGAAGTTACATGCTCATAAACTTATCAGGTTTAGACCCAAGACCGGATCCAAGACCATCTCAACTGTGAAAATACAAAAATATAATTTACTGACTATGTAAAACTAGCATTATAAGTGTCACGGAAGATGTAGTTAGTGAAACAGTCATGAGATAGATGGTGCTTTTCCTTATGGGGCAGACGCAGGGGTTGTCAGTGCTGCCCCTGGACAAGTAAAGCTTCTGCAGCTCTTTCTTTGCTGGCCCAAGACTGCCGGATTGTGAAAGGGCAGTCAGGCTATTCCATTTTTCTGCCACTGGTAATTCAATAGCTAATATCATAACTCCCACTCCATGAGTGAGAAAGTGGGCTATTGAATGTTAGCAGTATTTGGTTTATCTGTGCTTCTAAACCAAGATTGCTCTGCATGAAAAAGGTCAGAGTCTACCAAAATGACTATTTCAAGGGCATTCAATATAGATTGTCTACTTCACAGGTAAAGCAGCAAAAGCATTTTGACATTAGACTCAAATGCCAACAACAGCAAGCTTCAGATTTCAAATTTGTGATATGATTTATACAGAGTGACAGATAGGATGAAACAGAATCCTCTCCAATGAAAACAAAAAATGAAGAGACTTCCATATCCCAGCCTGCGAGTTGAATCTCTCTCTCTCTCTCTCTCTGATCCAATGTATGGTTACTTATTTCTTCATGGTTGAACAGAATAAGGGTAGTTGGGTCCTTGTGTCCACCAGAATGTAAAATCCAAGATCAGGATCCTGCTAACACATGTATGCTTATAAAAAGAAAAAAAAAAAAGGTCCTGTATACTTCCATAGTTGCGAAGCATGATACTCTCTTTTGAAATGCGGTGGCCTGTTTGAAATGTGGTAGCTGACTCCATATGTGTGTTCCTAGAGGTCTGCAAAGTAAAATGAATTTCCTTAAAATATATTTACTTAAACCTCCATGAAAGGGTTATTCTGAGGAAGAAATGCTTTTGTCACCGGGGAAACTTAGCAGGCCTGTTCCTGGGGCCTCAGCCGCTTGTATATTTGGGTTTCACTTTGAAGATGATGTGCCTTGTAGACACTCTAGGCCTAGATGTAAGCCAGAGGCCAAGGAAAAGGACAATCCTATAAGGCTGCCCTGAGCAAATGGAGCTAAAAAGTGTTCAAGTGAATACATGGATTCAAACTCGGAAGCCCAATAAATGCTTAGCGAGGGAACTTTGCAAATCCATGTCAGCCTGTTAATCACTAAAGGTTCATCACCATACAGAATTTTGTGATTGTTCCCTGAACAGTATTTCAGCATTTTTTTCACTGCAACCAGTATTTTTCAAAGAAATGAAACAGATTCTTGCTACCTAATTATATGTTCAAAAGATCCAAGCTGAATACAGACAAATCACAGATTTTCAGTTGAACATAGTATTCCTACAGAACAATATATCTCGACATTCTGGAAAAGTCATAGACTGTAGACACTGTAATCTAACCACACTTTTCCCAAACACCATAAATTTGGCATAAGTATCCTGATTCTGTACAGTTAAAATCAGTGGGAACTTTTGCACAAACTCAGACGAGTGGTGGATCAAGCCCTGTGTACGCTGACCTCATCCTACTGCCAACAACACTTAGAGCCACCTTTTCATTTTATATCTGAAACGTGATAACCAAAATGAGGATCTCAGAAATATCAATTTGACATTCTACATCAAAGTTGTGTTAGCTACAAATCTTCTTGAGGCTGAAGTAATGTAAAAGAGCACAGTAAATACAAGCTTCCTTTCTTCCTACACCCCCGCCACATGCACACAGTTGCTTGGGTATGAAACTCCAGCAAATAATCTGACAACACAAACATGAACCCTTTAAATGTTTAAAATATCCTGATTACAACAGTATTAAATCTGAGTCCCTTTGCTTGGGAACTCTGGTCTTGACAGGGACTAAAATGACTCTAAACCTCATCTCTTTTTCAGACAGAATTTCCTAGCTCCTGCTGTGTGGCATCTACCACTAATCTGACATGCCAGAACAGTAGCAGAACAAAGAGGAAACCATTGTAAATTTATTTATTTTCTAAATCTGCATAAAATGAGTATTTCAGGGACGTGCTATTCAACCTCTGACTGCAAAGTTTTGTCACCCCTAATCAGTCTTCAGTGTAGAATTTTATCAGTAAATGCAGAAAGAAATAGTAGCATTTCATAACTCCATCTGGAGGTCATAAAATGTGGGTCTGTCTGTATGGGGAAGTTACAACAAAATATGTCAGGGCATGAATTTCAAGCACAATAACTGCTGTGCTCTAAGTCTCTATGTAGATGCTCTTCATCACTAAGACTTTGGGGTTTTTTTCCAGTTTAACTTAATCCATTTTCACAGTGGACTCCTACAGAGGAATTAGTGTCCACATAGAGAACTCTTTCTTAAAGGTATTCTGAGATATTTTCCAACTAGACAAGCACTAACTGTTAATATATTTTAAAATATATATTTCCCCATAGTAATAAAATAACAAACCTGAGTACTTTTTCAGAGGAAATTAGAGTTCCTCAGAGACTAAATCACCCCCATCTGCTGTTTTGCAACCCATGTTGTATGGCAGCCTCTCCTACTTAGACATGCTAAAACAGTGCATGAACAAAGAGCAACTCTGGCACATGCATACATTTTCCAAATTTACATAAAATTAGAATTTCCAGAATGCATAATGTGCCAGCCATCTGAAAGTATTGTTAGTCTGACTTGTCTTTGAACCAGGTTGGTACAGTATCGATTATATATGAAAAAGGCTGTTACTTTCCCTGTAGTACATGCTGTAGTGCAGAAAATGTCACTAAAATTTAAAAAATGTGCCAGACTGTTCATATAAAAAGTGGCATGCAGAAAGCAGGCACGTTCCTTTTTTTCACTTAGGAATGAATTTCTTCATCAAGTTTTCGGCTTTCCATGCCTGGAAAATGTGAAATGTAAGCAGCCAGCCACATTCCCTGAAACAGGTAGCTGAGTTACCTGTTGGACGGATCAGAAAGGCTTACGTGTTGTCCATCAGGATGGGGGGCAGCCGGTGAATCACATCACTTCTTCTAGTTGGGACATTTCAGATACAAATATTGTGAGTGTTACTTAGTGTCAGAATTTTAGATTAATTTTCAATATCTAGAAATTTAATCCACAGTATGAATTGCTCCAGGTCTGGCCTAATGAGTATTACTGGCATATCACATCTTTATTGCTGTTATTTTTAAGACGGATATGTGAGAAGAGGGACTACACAGAGAAAGCATTTCCCTCAATTAGGAGTAGAGCAAGCTAGCCCAAACTGTATCGTGTCTGCTGAAGGTATAATGTGAGATTTATTATGAAAGGTTTCTCTCTATTTTGAGTTTAAAAAACATTAAAAACAAAACATTAAAAACAAAATCTATGGATTTTGTTAGATTTTGTTAGAACTCAGACTGAGGGAAAACAAAATATTAATGCAGTGAAAATTGTTTGAAAATATTCAAATTGATATTATTAGTAAAAGGAAAACTGTATTCAGAGAAAAATTGTCCCAGCATATATTAAAAAGGTACCCTGACATTTTTTAGAAATTCTTAGAACAATGAAACATGGAACATCAGCAATATTCAAAACTGTATGTTTCCAAAAAGAGTCTCACTATTTCATAAATAGTCTCTTGCTCTGAATTGTACCAAAAATGCTAATTCAGCTCTTGATATTCCATTTTTATTCTATTATAAGAGTGTGAGTGTCCACATTTGACTGGTTTCATTTAGTGCTTTTCATGGCACAAAAATGCCATGGAATAGAAAATTAAAGAAACAAAAAATCAAGATTCCCCTTTTTTGTTTGTAAATATTCCTACTAAACCTAGGAGGGAGAAGTCAACTTCAGATGTTAGGTGTTAATCGGATGAGAGTAGGCTAATGGAGTATCTCACAGCATCTTATTATCTGTGAACTCAACATTTGTGTTCTTAAGCTGCCCTTACTCAGCAGAGTTTGAGGACAGGTAGGAGATGCTTTCACAGCCTACAACTCTTCCCAGGTATTTTGTACCTTTGTCTTCTTCAGTTCCAAAGCAATAATAGATCTAATTCTTTATTTAGTTTCACTGATTGGAAAATATTTCTTAGTACATATAAAATGGCGGGGGGGGGGGGGTGTTCAGTTTTGCCCACATAATGATACTGTAGATTCATACCCTGGTCTTACTGCCATAAATGTCTATCTTTGAAGTTGAAACCTTGATGCTGAAAAAGCTTGCAGAGACATTATGCAGACATGTTGGTTTTGTCCTTATCAAATAGCTTCTAAAATCAGCATACTTTCTATTTATCTGTTAAAAAAGAGAAGAGTTGGGGTTTTAGGAATTTTTGTTGTTGGTTGGTTTTCTTACTTTTGCATTGACAAACTTTAATTTTAATGAGAAGAACTCATATAATCAAAGAAATTGAAGTTCTGGGGAATCTCCTGTTTGTCTTTTTTTTTTTTTTTTTTTTTTTTCCCCACTAGTCCCAACCTAATCAGGGAGAAAACCTTTTCTAAAGATGCCCTATGAATAAATAGGGTATGTAATGAGCAACCATTATACATGATTTCCTCACTCATGTGGAAACCCCCATAACTCACTAATGAGATCACCACTTGTGAGTCTTTCCTTGGAACTGGGTTAATCATATTTTATGGTGAATTTTATGTCCCTTCTATTCATGTATATTACTGTTTCATCTGTACATACTGTATTTATATTTTATGGTCCAGTTTCTTATTTTGTTGCATTATGACTTTAAATATTCTGAAGGCCTTTTGGATACCGAAAATATGTCATGATAAAGCTTCTACTAGCCTAATTAAGACAAAGATCCTTAAAGATTACTGACAAAAATAATAAGTTTTGGTTTTTTCGCCATTACTTCAAAATGCCTCAATCAGCTAATGTGAAGAAGCCTATCAAATAGAAAAAAAAATACATCTACTTTTATTTTCCTTTCCTAAAATTCCCTTGAGACATCCTGCAAACTCCAGCTTTGTTGATGTTTTCCGAAATGTGTCACTCTGTGACATGGCAACTATGCAAACTCTGCTAGAATAATACACTTTATAGTAGTAAACTGGTTTCAGACAAGCAATTTTCTGTAGTATACAATTCTATTTTATTTTTTGGTACTCCATTCTTCAGTAGGTACTAGTTACAGAGAGTAAGAAATTCAATAAGGGATATTTTCAGTATTTTCATTCAGTCTAATGCAGCACAATTTTCATCCAAAAACACCATAATAATGTAACATTATACCATGGACTTTAGGTGGTGTTTCCGCACAGACGATAACAATCAAGAGGGAACTGTGACTTATCCACTTCAAGTGATTTTATCTGTCTTTTGACCCACTGCTATTTCATAGGCAGAAAATAATTCTGAGTACAAATATTGCACATGAAACTGTACTTTTCCTTATCTTGGGAACGCTGATATACTTTTCCACCATATCTGAATTTGTTTTACACAGTGCCATATTAGGTTTCCCTTACAGAGAGTAATACAGTGCTAAACTAAACATCTGACTTAATAAAAACTGGAATTACCTTCAAAGCCACACCCCATGACTTGTATTTCCAATTTAAAGCAGATGTTTGAAGTCCATGGATGCCTGGGTGAAATGTTCCTGAATACATGTTGAACCTGTGTGTTACAGAACCCAAGACTACTTCAACACGCCATGAGCACAGCATTACAAATGTACCATTAGAGGCTTGCAAATTCTAACATTGCTGTCTGACTGGCCACAACAAGGAGCACTGCCTGCCATTTCTAAAGGCAGCAGGAGGTAAATAAAGGCAAATCCCCAGCAGCCAAAGATAGATGATAATGAGAATTTTGACAGGTCACAGAAACTCCCCTTCCTGAAGAGGAAGCACCTACATTTACCTAGGTGAAGGCCTAAGGAGCCATTAAATTATATTCTGCCCCACAGATATGCTGCATGAAAACTAGCAAACACTAGACTGAAACAGGCCATGCAGTCACACCTGAAGTCCTTTAGACATATCAGAACAGTCACGTTCAGATAAAAGACAATTTAGTAAATTATGTTTGTGTAGAAACTGTTTTGAGATAGTTGTATCCGTGATGATATGATTTTGTCTGTGGATTATCCATGCCCCAGATGCAGATGACAGTTTAGGTCCAGCAGGTGTGTGAGAGCATCCCTTCCCAGCCCTGGCTTGCAGGTTCGGGAAGGGTTTGACTCCTTTCCATATGGCTCGGAGATGGAATGAACAAACCCAGCTGGCTCCATGGAGAATGAGCTCATGCAAACCTGCAAGGCACCTTCAGAGCTGGAAGCACTTAGAAACATCACAGAAACACCCAGACAATCCCCCTGGAATCAAGCTGGCTCCTGCCACACTTATTTGCTCTGGCCAGGTAGGACCTGAACTGATTCCATGTTGCTCTACTAACTTTTCTCATGCTCCACAGTACTTTCTAGTTACCCTGCAAGGACACTTTTAATTTGGGCCCAGTACTATTAGGACACAGGAACCATCTCAGGAACAGCAGTTTGCCCAGCCTGGAGAGTTTTGTTGAATGCACAGTGACAGCACAGAGCTCCATCCTAGCTCCGTGGGTACCAGAGAAGGTCCAGAAACATGAACAAAAGTGGTAAGCCCAGCTGGACCCAACTCCCTTCTTGCACAGACAGACTACAGTCTGTAGTCTCTTCAGCTATTTTATCTGAGTTTTAATACAACCTGCAGCACTGGCTGCCCATTATTTCAGATATGGAAAGCTGTTACTTCTGTGATATGCTTTTGTGCTGAATTAATGCTACTGTGCTTTTAAAAGGCTGGCAGGTGACTGAGCTGCCCTGTAATGGCTTCAAAGAGAGAAGGATTCAAGTGCAGAAATACATTCTGGCTTGCCGAGGTGGCTGCAGTGAATTGGTGCCAGAAGTATTGGCCTGGAGGAAGAGAATTTATGGGGTTCCACAAAATCAAAAGGCCAGTTGAAGCCTGAGGTGCAAAGAACCAAGGCACTGCAGTCGTGACTGAATCTGCATGTGTGTGTGGTTTCCAAAGAAAATGCTGGGCTCTGTGAGTAGGGGGAGAACTATAGAATAAGACATCAGACACCTCCTCAGCCAGCAGCCACCATCCTCCTGGAGCAGCAGTGCTGTATCATCATTACCCTATGGTACTCTGTGACTGCAAAATTAGTGGGTTTGCAAAGAGCTGAAAGTATGTGTAGAATCCATGTCAAAGAAAAGAATTCCCAGAATAACTCTCAGGATGTCAAAACCATCAAGGTGCCTGAGATCTGCTCCTCTCAACCACCACAGGTGACCCTTCCTTGCTATTTCAGTCCCCATAGGACTTCAGCTTTAAAAGACCAGTGTTTCCTGGCTACAGCCAAAATGCTGGACTGTGCAGTGCTTCCTAGCTCTCTGGTCTGGGTGCAAATCTCTTCTTTTGTCTCAACTGGGACAAAAGCTGGGTGCATGGCACCTGTCTTGGTCTCCTGTGTGGGTAGGGAAGCTGGGCACCTCCTAGGCACAGGTGGGTCACGTCCTAGATGGGGGCAGTCAGGGTACGGAGGTCCCAGGCGTGCCATTTATAGTTGATTTTTAGACATGGATGGAGTTATTCTTTCAAAACACACTGGATTAAACCAGCTCATTGCTGTTACCATGTGTAAATATTTTTTACTCTTACTCTACAATAAATGTTGGAAGGGTGGTTGTAGTATTGACTTGAAATAAGGAATCATCATCCTGAAAAGACTGAGGAACACTGGCCTAGAACACAAAGAGGTTATTAATGCTTTTGAAAAATATCCCACCTGAGCTTGAGTCAATAGCCAGTGAGGCAATTAATAAAGAGCAAGACTAACAATATATTTGTATTCTCTTTGTGTACAAAATGTAACTGAATAGACATAAAATCCATCCTGCCATTGTCTTTCTCTTGCTGTGGTTGTGATGGAAAGGAGATGAATGGATTTAAGAGTGGTTTCCTATATAGTGGTAGTCTTGTACAGTATCCCATTAACATTACAGAATAGGATTGGTACTGCAATGAATTATCTAGACAAGAAGCTCGATACATACTTCTCTATCACTCATGCAGGGTATGTGACTAGACTTTCATACAAATTCACCAACTTTTCACAGAAATAAAGCATGGCTACTCCTGTAAATTCTTTCTCTAGGAAAGCTAGAATCCTGAAGGTTTTAAAAATACCCATTTTGAGGAAAGTAAAATAATTTCTCATTAAGGCCTTTTAGGTATTTTTTTTTAAATGTTTGGTTTATAATGTTACATTGTACTAAATCTCTCCCTTTATTGTTGGGATGCATGCTGACAGTTGATTTTAGAGCAAGCTGCTGCTGGAAAGGCAGGCTGCCTTCTCCCCACAGCCCCAGCTGCATGCTTCCTTCCCCTCTTCATACTGGAGCATCCTTTTGTGTGGTGAGCTGGGTTCAGTTAGCAACTTATTTATTTTTCTGGCATTCTAGGTGGATCCTAGACCTAGGTGGACCCTAGGTGGACCTGGTCTGAGTGACAATTTATGTCATGTCTAAATAGATGGGTGGAAACCAAATCAAGTTTGCTTTATTCATATTCCAAGGTAAGTTATAAGCTCAGGCATATGTAGTTACCCTGTGTCCCAGCCAGAGTTGTATTCCAGCTTAGATAAATATCTGTTTGTACATACCTTGAATGGTTCACTCCCAAGCAAGTTTTAAAGTTGTTTTAGAGTAACAAACATTAACTCTAGGGGTTTCGCCAAAATAAACACAAAATCAAACAGAAGCAGACCTTCCTGATAGCTGGTCTGTACGGTACTGTTCAAACAGCTGGAGCACCTGCTGCTGGAGTCCCAGCGCTGAAAGTCTGGGTGGGAAAGCATAAATAGATTGCATTATGCATCACAAGGTAAAGCATTTTGGTTACAGGTGACAAAAGAGTTGCAACAGTCACTCTGTGGCTTGGTGTATTCAAGGACCTTAGAGCCTAATGCGAGCAATTCCCTATTTACTGAAAAGATAGCTAAAAGAAAATCAAAACTATAAAGTGAAAAATATAGGGATGCATAAGCAAAGCCATTCTGAGCTGTCCGACAGTCCTGAGCAGCTTTTCATTGAATTTGGACTCATGCATTGACAACTCCTTTGTTTATATTCCAAGTTTATTATTTAAAAATGTCGTCAAATGCCATTTACATTCAAAAATACACTTTTTTTGTCTGTGAAGCAACACAAATCTTTTGAAAAAAAAAAAATACAGAGAGAAATCAGGTCCTAGAGCAAGAAAGTTGCCAAGAAAAAAAGTGCTACAAGTGGCCCAACAACAGATTACAAGAGGACCTGTTCAATGAATACTGAGTTTTCCCCATACAAATACTTGCTTAATCTTCCATCAAGTTCTTTTCTATATTATTCCCACTTTCCATAAACTGCATTTTGCATGCTTTAAAGGTGATGACAAAGAAAAGAAAATCATATTTTAGAATCTCTGAGAGGCAGGATTAATGAGTGGCTTAACCTCAGTTCCTTTGAATGGGCATTTATTGATCCTCACAATAACATAAAGAAGTGAATGATGGAGAATTCACTTACTTTGTCTAGCTCACTTCTCTGGCATGGTGGACTAAAAAGGATTGAGGCTAATGGTAGTGAGACTGTGAAAGTAATATATGAGACCTAAGAAACCTGTGTCATTTAACATACCAGGCATTCTTAGTTTCCTCTTACAATCTTACCTTTAGGTGAGATTACAGTCAACCATAGGTGCACATACGCTACTTTAAAATGCAGAATTTGAATAAATTCACATAAGAAAATTATGTGCTCACTTTACAAGGTCAAAAGCAATTTTTTTTTCACTGACAACTCAGCTTGACCATGTTGGACATTTAAAATTCAATTTGTGTTCTTTCTGCCAAATCTAGTATGTAAGCATGAGCAATAATGATTTAGAAGCCACATATCTGTATAGTTTTAGCTGTTATTCCTTATATGACCATAACTATAGCATCTAGGTGGAGTACTGATAGCCTTGTTAAAGATTCATGCAGTGCCTGGGACACAGCTCTGTCCTATAGCTACATCAGTGCTGCTGGGCTGACAAATATAGCATTTTTCCTCCCTGCGGTGTGACTCACAAGCACATCTCACAGTAACAAGATAATACTTTTATAAAATAAGTTTCTGAGCACTGCAGGATGCAACAATAATTTGTGAAATAAAAATAACAATAAATGAAAATTAACTTTTAAACAAACCATCTGTAAATCTTATTCTCATTTGGCTTGGTTTACTGTGGAATTAGTAGCAATTACAATATCTAAGATCAAACTGCTTTGAAAACAGTGATGCAAACTTCAATTTATGCTGTTATGTCTTAGTGTAAACTGTAGTAATTCAAGAATTTTACAATCACTATTCAGTACATAATCTTATTTGTCCTAATTTTATACAAGTCAACACCCTAACTCTTGGATCAAGGATCTTGATTTACACAGGTGTGAGAGCAGCAGCGGGCCCTTCTGTGCAAACACTGCAGGTGCAAATTCTGTGCTATGTCATGACCCACAGTGCCCTGTTGACTACGACGTGACTACATCATGTGTGAGACATCACAGATAATATTTCCAAAAGCAGCTCCTGTGCCCATCAAAGATGCCTGGCCCATATTCTATTTCAGCCAAAATCACAAGGCACCTTCATAAATGTGCCAAATGTTATACCTCTTTCCTGACATTTCACTTGCTAGTTCCCCTATCATTTTTTCCCACTGGCCAGCTTAAAGTCACATCTTGACCTGACAGCTTGCCGGAAGAGCTTGTGCTACAGCGTGTCTTAGCCACCACGGGAGCTCTTTAGGTTCACTAAAGAAATACGTCCATTTGCTTCCCATTCTGCTGCTTGTTTCTCTGCTACCTCTTGGGCAGGAAAGAGGTGAGCAGTACAAACTATATTTAGTCCAAACTACGTGTCCTATTTGTCCAGAGCTGATGTTAATCCAGAGAGGAAGATTCTGCTACATTCACAGAGTTCTGCTCTGCTCTCGGAGATGCTGCAACCTCTCATTACTAATAATGCGTGTGAAGAGCAAAGGAAATACACACAGACCTTTCATGTGAGATATGCTAGGATATACACTTGAGGACATAAGGATGGGCTTTGGTGAGAGAAGCCATAATAACAAAGACACCAAACAGCACACCGAACTTCAGCATCTCCCCAGCTGCAACCCGCAGAAGGCAAGGGCCGATGCTGTAGCGCTGCCCTCCCATGCCGTGCCACTGCCGGCAGATGTATTTCCCATCACGTGGGCCCACATTACTCCAGCTTCGTGCAGGCACTGGTCTGAAGCATCACCACCACCACCGCGCATTGGCTCATCTCCACACCTTCTTCTGGCCCTTAAGTAGTGTCCCTACAAACTGCTGCTTTTCCTAGAGCTGGATGCAGCCACATGTGGGGCTATGGGCTGTGTGTGGTGTGTGCTGGCAGGCGGCAGCATCCCTGCCAGGAGCTCACAGGGCACACTCTCAGATGGCCAGCGATGTGCTGTAGGGTCGTGGATGTGGGGAAAGGGTATCGCGGGCCACAGAGAAGTGGGTCAGGCCCGTACCATGGCTCTGTACTCAGTGCAGCAACAGCACATGGGTCTTAACATGTTATAACTTCATTTTTTCCCCATTTTATTCTCTGAGAAGTGAGGCTCTGAGACTAGCTTTATTTTGGGGCTGGCTCAGAATGGTTTATCTCACACATAGTGCAGTCCCATTTTGATTGGCAAAAGCTGTGTCCGTATAACAGTTAAGCTCGTAATAAACTACTAACTTAAAGTGTTTTTCCCAATTAAAATAAAATCTACATTTGTTTTATAGATATAAAAATGTCTTACAACTTTACTTCCTAATTATAGCTTTAAAGTGCCAAATTCTTTCAAAAATCATTACAAGCCAGCTAAAGGGAGAGGTGAAAAGCAGTTTTATCATAATTATACAAATGCGAAGTTTTATAATAAAGAAGTATTTCAGAATTTCCATTTGTCTAAAGTGCCTTGTAGATTTCTCCACAGTTTTTTAATTGCACAATCAAAACCAAACACCTGTTTGAAATTAGCATACATCCAAACAAGAAAAAAAGACATGCATTTTTGACAGTGAGAATAATTAACCGCTGGAACAGACTATCAAAGGATACAATACATTCTCATTCCCCCTCTTTAAATCAAGAGTAGGTCTGTTTTTAAAAGACACTGTCTCTTATCCTGGGATCGTTTATTTGAAGTTCCATGACCTGTGCTATGCAGGAGATCGTAATAATGATGGTCATTTTTTGCCAGAGATGTCAAAGAACATTTTGGCTCCTGGGACACTCACATACCACATCCCTGAGCTCTGGCTCCTGTCAGCTGCCATCAGCCTGCAATCCCTCTTTCCTGCAGATGAAACAGCCAGCAAGTTTTACAGATATTTGTCCCCACTTCGTCTGCATCTCTCACATTGCCCCTAGTACACCCCTCCACCTGGCCTTGAAATCTCTTTACTTGTTAGAATAAAAATAATATAGTAATTGCTCTGAAAATATTTTACAAAAGAAAAAGTTATCCCGCATCTTTTATTAAGATGTAAGGGCCCAATTAAGAGGTGTTTTAGCCATCTTTCCTTGATTTCACTACCCTAATACCTTTAAAAACACAGCTGTTACTTCTTAGACTTAAATATTTGGACCCTGTTGTGCCAAGAGTTGTTCAAACACTGAATTAAATGCTGTCCCAGACATGAATAGCTTACATACCTGCTGCAAAGCAGTGAGCCAAATTCCACTCCAACGCAGAATTTTCCCCATTTCTACCCTAAGTATTTCCCACCCCTGCTGCTCTGGCTGGGGGTGCAGACTAGACCTGCCCCTCACTTAAATAACCAGAGGATCTAGGAGCCCAGGGGATGTCCCTCCGCTCACTAAGGGACAGAGCCAGACGCTTGAGGATTCGTCACCCAAATCCAGCCTACCTTAGTCCTGTCCTGCAGGCACTGCAGGAGGATAGATCCTAAGTAGGGGAGCTATTGCTGGCCTAAGCAGTACCTAAGTCAGGTAGGGATTTCTGTTGGGGAATCCACCCAAGCACAACGGGATTGCACTATGATGGTTTCTTTCTGCTTTTTCTCTGTCCTCTCTCCTGCTTTCTTCTCATTTCGCAGCTCAGTGGAGGTGTCTGCAGCTCCCAGGCAGCAGGCAGGATCCTCAGAAAATGTCCTTGTTGTATCTGTAATTTTATTCAGTGTTTTTAATTTCCACTCAGTTTCAAGGAATGAACATGTAGCTGTGGTCTTAAGTATCTTGTTATGGGAAAATGTTTAGCCCAAAATACACAGTCTTCATAATACAGAGCACAAGTAATAATAGCAAGGAGGTGCTGTTAATATGGTGTAAGGAAATAGATTATCACTGTAGCATATAACAAAGACTGTAGCCAAAATTGCCCCAAAAGTCATACAGTTTGATTTGTTAGACCTTCCAGTCACCCTCAGGCAACACAGACCTGCTCCACAGGTTCTGTCCTAGGCATGTAGTTTTTAAATAAGAATTTTTTTGTCAGTGCTGTCCAGTGCTCAGATTTTTACTGGAAAGATTTTCCACTAGTACTTTGAGAGAATTAATTCTATCACTGTGAAATTTTCATCAATTTCTTGAAATTGCAATTGTGTCATTGCAAAATGAGACAATTAATCTTATAATTTGTACATTTTTTTATTTATATGAAGTCAATAAGATTTTATGAGAAAATCCATGTGGAGAATTTGTCTAAAGTTCATGTATTTCAGATTGGGATTTGTGGAATAATTTGCTTGGCATGACTTTAAGACTCTCCAGGCACCTTCTGTTCCTCAGCATCTTCAGCCTTACCCAGTCAATATATGAGCTATTTCTTCCTTTCTTCCAAGCAGATGTGGGCTCCTTATGCCATACTTTGCGCCAACCAAAGACCACTTTCCCATCTCAGTAGTTCAGAGTAGTTCATCCCAGGCAGAGCTCACCAATCACACTTGGCAGCGTGCTTAACCATTTTTGCCCAGCAGGAGAGCAGCCCCATGCTGACCCAGAGTACGAGCTGACCAAGCCTCCACCTGCCTGCAACGCACCATTTAGGGATACCTACAGTCACAGCAGAGCTTCTGCAGGAGCCTTCATGCCAGGAGGGGGAATTAGAGCATGATTAATAAACAGCTTTGCCATTGATGCCAAATAGGAGGAAAAATATTGTGAAGACATCAAGGTGGGTATTTGAAGGGGGATGGCAATTTTTAATGATGTGGTTAGAGAGGTTCTCCCTGAATTCTTCAGCATCTGTAGTAGTGGAAGAGCTCCCATCCTTTTAGAAGAGAAGCCATTCAATGGACTTTGCAGGGTCAGGAGTTTGACTTCTCTGCTCTTGCAGTCACTTTTCTCTAGACTCGCCATAGCAGTCAGCCTATCTGGCATCAGTCTGTTTTGGGACACGATTTGCTTACCATTAATGTAATGGTAATAAATTAAATAATCCTATGGGTTTTATTTGCATATGAGTAAAATATCTGCATAAATATGCCTTTGTGTTAAGCGGAACTATAAAAAGACAAATGCAGTCTCCATAATGTCACATTTAATGGGAGTGCTTGTGGAATACGAACATTTAAAAGGACGTAAGTATTAAAGAACTGGGCACCTAAAAAAGAAGTTCTCTTAACTACAGCTATGATGCCAGACAGGAGGCAAAATATTGTCAAGAAAGAAACAAGGCAGGTATTGAAGGGGAACTGCAAGCTTTTATTACTAATTTAATTAAGAGTAACATTAAATTCTATTCCAAAATACTGTCTCTTCTGATGCACCGAAGAGGCTGGATAATGTTAGCCTGTATTCAATAAAGGTCTTGGGTGCTTAAAACAAGAATTAGATGGAGCTGAGATATGTAAAGCCAAAATTGTAATCCAGTGACTCATGATGGCTTTTCATTGTAAGGCAGGGTCCACAGTGTGCCCCAAGTTATGGTCTCCTGGTCATCCCCATCAGGAGACCTGACATATACCTGATGTCTCCTCCTCTCAGTAACCCTGGAGAAAGAAACGCAGATGTGCAGAAGAGTGGTGGGGCAGCCCAGTCTTCCCCAACCTGGAGTTTGCAGCAGGAAGCTGTCTGGGGGTAAGACCCTCCAGAGTATTGGCACCTCTTCCCCACTGTGTACACTTGACTGTGGCTCCCACCTAATTCTGGATTTATTTAGACTCACCAGGGGCCTTTCTGTTCAAAAGAGAGATGAGACCTTATTCAGTGGGTTTCTGAGATGTTATTCGGAAGTAGCTCATTTTCCATTGCACTGGATAGCAAGCACAGAAGCCTTACTCAGGGCTCTGAGTTGCACTCCCAGCTGGTGGGCACCTGAGCCCTCCCCTGGGCCAAGCCCTGTGGACTGTGAAGAAACCTTGCCCACAACAGTATGACTGACTTAAATACCCCACAGAGCAAATAAACATGAAAATTGTGATGCCTAATGCATAGCAAAAAATGTAGCTTTGTATCCACACAATAGAACATGGTGTAGCACAGGTTTATTAAAAATACAATTAATGAGATTACAGTTGTCATTAATCTAATTTATAATCAATGTTTATTGAATGTGTAAGTTCTTGAACTTTGTAGAATTAAAAGGAAAGTACATGGCAAGTCATGCTATTGCCGTATGTTGTATCAGACAACACACTTTTGAAAAATCACAATGTTTGCTTCTCACTTGATATGCCTACGCTAAAAGATGATGTACAGCTACAGGTGTAAGTCTGTCCAGATCAGCTAGTCTAAAAGGTCGCAGCCGCAGTTGCTAGTGTTGAGTTTCTTGCACTTTATGTCTTGCAATGTTTGATAATTTCAAGATAACAACAGCTTATTTAAACATTTCTTTATACCAAATTATAAGTCGTGCAATGAATAAAACAGTGCATTACTGTACGTGCAGTTTACCATGCCCATTAGCATAAAATTGAAGGCAAGTGTCCATGCTCCAGGACATTGGTGGCTTAGCTGATTGCTAATGGTCACATGAATGGGTATACACGAAACGTGGAAGCAGAGTCCCAGCAAAGCGGGGCGATGGCACGTCCCGGCCACACCATTCAAACTGCATTTACAGCAGCCTGCCCACCTCGCCTGCAAGGCTAACAGAGGCATTGCCTTTGCCCTCAGGAACACAACCTTCGTCAATCGGCTTGCTATTACTGCTGTTGTTGTTATTACTAACATACAAGGAGGGGGGGAAGTGAAAAGGCTTGTCTCGGTTTGTGCCCTTTTCTGGAGTGCAGCATGTCTTAAAGAATAGTGATGTATTGATCACAAGCTCAACCTGAACTTAGAAGAACACAATTTTCCTATTTCTGAATCTCTAGCCTGCTATGGAACAATGCAGACACATGCTTGCTTGCTTTTTGTCTCTCTTTTCCAGCTCGCTCTCTTTTCCTTTCTTCCCTCTGGTTTTTAAAGGTTTATTAATAATTCTGCCATAATTCTACAAAAATACTGCATTATATAAAAGGATTATACACTAAAATTACATCACAAAATTGTGTAAAAGAGTTCTAGTTAGTATTTAGAAGGTCCTTGTATTAGTCAAATACTTTGCTACGGATAAACCAGTAGTTTGTCAACCAGTATTTCTCCTTCACGCATAATCTCTTAGGAAAGCTTGACTTCTGGCCTTCATAACATGAAATTATGATGGGTACAAGCCAAGTGCCTCTGTGACTGCTGGCTCATTTCCCATAGGTTTGCCTAGTTCTGAGGACAGTCAAAGCATTGCTTAGTGTTTCTAACTGCCCCAAGCCATTCAACAGCCTAAACCATTCAAGGAGGTAAGAAACCTACACGAGAGAGGCCTCCTGTCCTTGTCATCTGTCAGTCATGGATCTTGGCTCATCCATAACGCAGAGGGACAGACAAGCATGTCAGTTGTATGAAGAAATACGGAGTTTCTGAAGAGCTTAATCAGGACTTTCCCTCAAACAGGTCACTGTTGTTGTATTTAGAGTTCAGGCTGCTCCTAAGTGTCCCTGATTGCCCTGGGAGTATAAGGTATTCCTCCCTAATAAAAGCTGGCTCTTTCACTGTCTATCCCTTGGCAGTTCTCATTCCCCCTTCAGAGACACCAGAGAAGTATGGCAGTATGGAGCAGTCTTCTGTCTTCCCCTGGAGAAGGCGGTGCCAGGAGCACAAGCTGTTGGCACACTCAGCCCCAGAAAGATCCCCTGGTGGAGAGGAGAAGAAATTTCCACATAAATACAACCAGTATACTGGCTCATATATGTCCTATGATCTCTCTGCCATCACACATATGCGAGGCACGCTCATGCCCTGTGGTCCCTGGGAATCTGAATGTCCTCCTGCAGCCATGTATACTAGAAAGAAATTAAAGAAGCTCCTAGGTGGCTCTGAACTATCCTAGACAACACAGGGATTGCAGGAGCTTAACTATTTACAGATAGTTTTCTATTTCTGCACTAATAACCACAGGCTGCCATATACTTTTGTTTTCTCCTGATGCACATTAGCTTCATGTCATTGGGGACTGACCTGAGTAAATGGCCACAAGGGGTTCGTGGCTGCAGCTGGAGGCTGTCCCTCCCTGGAGGGCTATAGCATCCTGAGAAGGAGCCTGTGTTTCTGGTCCTCAGAGCTATGCTCTAATCTTGAATCATTGACTATTAAGGTCAAGGGCAAGATATTCTCCACTATAATTCCATTAAGTGGTAATTGATGTTACAAAAAGAAGTTAGCATATACTTTAATTTTTACTACTTTATATAGCTAATACCGTATTTGTGTTATCTGTCCAACCTACTCAGAACTTATTAAACTTTCACATCTCTAGAGAAGGCTGTTCAGAAACTTTCCAATTAGCCATTCTGTTTATTATTTCTTCTCTGTTCACCCATGAAATCTAGTTCTCACCTTTCCACCCACTTGTCCTAGTGCCACCCACACACATATGCACACACACCTTTCATATGTACCCCCAAGTTATACATACCTCACTCGTTAAATGACTCACTTCACCTAGTTCATGCCTTCTCAGAACACAGTAATTATCAGTTCCCTTCAACCTACCCACCCTGTTTCACAAATATTGTCCTCACTCAGGCATATGTAGTTTTGGTCAAAAAAATCTCCCCTGATACCCAAAGAAAAACAGAGTTCTGGATTACCACCTCAATTCTGAATCCTCAGCAGCATCAAGACCTCCTAGATCACCAAAGCATCTTGAGTCTCATTATCCATGTACCTCTATGGTCTCCTTTACAGACAGTGCTCACAGAAGAGCTGCACATCTTAGAAAGCTCAGCTCAGATTCACAAAAGGACATGGTTGCCTGAAGTGGGACTGTGTTGGGATTTAAGCACATTTGTAGATCTAAGAGAGAAACCCACAAATTCCAGCTATCTTTAGACATTTACACATTTTACCAGTCCAGTTCCTTGGTCCAGTCTATGTAACTGAGCAGAGCAATCCTGACTGTGCTTGATCAGGGAGCCTGACCTTAAAGTACAGTTTTATAAGATCAAGCTCTTCAAAAAGTACAGTGAACTCAGCCATTGGAGATGTTACCCCTTTTCATATGATATCTTCATGGCTAGAACAATTCTCTAGTCCCAGTTTGTGAGGCACTGGTGTAGGCCTGGAAGAGTGACTTTATAGACTGAGGAAGAAGTTGACCCCACTGAGGAGACATGAAGGTCTTGGTGTCAGTTTTGTATTTTATCTAACTAGAATTTCACATAAAATGCACAAGTTGTTCTTGGAGCAGGGATTATATCCAAATATCCCCTCTTAGATGAATGTCCCAATCATGCTTTAAGGGGTTAAACTTTTCCTTTCTCCAATCCCAGAACTCTGGGATTGTTTTCTGCAAAGTGTTCTGTTTCTGAAAGCAGCAGCTTAGGTACCTCAGTGCACAAGGGGGCTGCAGGATGTGAAACCTGATCTGATAAAAACGTGTCCCTGCAACCCAGCATTAAGTATCTAGTCCCTCTGACAGGACAAGGGTATAAGACCCAACTCTGCCACCAGGGTTTCCTATTATAGATAACTTTGGCAGCTCCCTATTCAACACATTGTCTATTTTGATTCTCATTCATAGGTTCGATGACTAGAGAGCTTAGGTGTTTTATTCAGGGGTGCAGATATCACTTAGGCACCTAAAATTTAGTATAGTGACTCCAAATATTACCATATTAACCTTCCTTTAGGGATCTAGTTCATACTCTGTCCTCCTTATGTTTCATCTCCAGTATTAAATAGACCTTTAAAGCCTGTAACTTTTTTCTGTAGCCTATCTACTGTTGAGCCAACAGTCACTGATGGATAAAAAGCAACATGCAATTAGCAACAACAAATATTTGAGGCATTAATGATGTGGCTTGTTGTCACTATCTGCTAGCAAGGTATCTGGATACAGAGCTTCCTCCCACTCCTCTCCCTGCTGCCCTGAATTTAGATTTGCATAAATTCAATAGATTATAGATTGCACAATATGAAAATTAATGTATTTGTTACACTTACAGTTCAGATAATAGCCATGTTACACACCTCCCATGGTACGGGATGTGTATACTTCATACACCTGTAGTAATGCAAGAAAGCTTTTTCCCGCTATATTATTTTTAATCTCTGTATTATATCAGTTGAACCTTTCACGACCGTGGGCCTGCCACATAGGATCGTACCTTCTTTCTGTTGCATAGCCTAAAGAAATAACTAGAAACTACTAGAAAGGAAAGTATTAACTAGAAATATGTTACTGAGGCCTAGTAGGCAAGGTAAATATGAATCATTGCAAAAAGACAACACATCACTTATTCCCTGAAATAAGTAAAAGCTGAATATTTTGCCAATGTTATAAAGGTGTTGTTTTCATACTACAAACAAAAATAAGAGGATTTTTTAAAGATAGCTTATCAAACAATAAATAAGAAAGATAAAATTACTTGCTTTGTTGTTTTAAGTACATAAGTACTTAAAAGTTCGGGCACCTGTGTTCACAGATCAGTCTAGAGTCCTGTTTTGCAATCATAAGGTACGATACGCTGACTAAATACCTTAAATATAGAACATAAAATCCCATTCCAAATCTGAGAAATGCTAACAGTATTCCACTTGTATGTAGATTAAATATGCTTATTCTAACATTCAAATATTTACCCTAAATTCCAACTCTGAATGACTGTACGTGTTAAAATGGCAGACCCAGATGTTTAACCTGTTGGACACAGGAATACAGCTGTTTGAAGCTAGCTTTCTGTAGAGGTTGAAGTAACTTAGCTAAATTTTAGCTGATATTTAGCAACTGGTTTAAATATATTATGACACACACTAAAAGCCCACTAATTTTTAATGAATGTCTGTATTAATAGATCCTCTCTATTTATCCCCTGCATTCTTTTTGCAGGTCATATTGACTCTCCTGGGCTCTCCGTAACATTTTTCTGCTGTTCTCCAGAGACTGATTCAATCCAATGACTTTCTTCTACCCATAGTCCTGGGCCCATCAATTATCCCTGACCCCTTTTCTTGCTGTCTAATCAGCTTAGCTGAATCTTTGACAACCAACCAAATACTTTGGGTTGAAATAAATGAGAGAAACCACTTTCAGCTTGCACATTACATACGGAGAACCACCACACAGAGGTTCCCATGGCTCCAGGATGTCATGGCTCCCAGGTAAAAGAGCAAAAGATTTCCCAAAGTGCACACTCCATGGAGTCCCCAGGATTCAATAAAAAACGCAGCCAGGCTTTCCCACTTCCATGGTGGCTGAACTGTTCAGCTCTGCTTGCAATAAGGCCTGTGCCCAAGATATTTAAAACTATTTAGCTATCTCAGATGCTTAAGCATTTGGACTACATCTGATTTAGATTGCTCTAAGAAATAGACATTACATGTCTTTTTTAGGACCAAAGGTCTGGGAGAAGAAAACTCCCCTGGGATGTGAGCTGCAAATGAAACTCTCTACCCTCAAATGGAAAGCAAAGCAGCTATTATTTTGAGCAGAGAACCACTTTCAGCTTAACTGAATTGAGAAAGTAGGAACCTACCTATGCACAGAGGTAATTCTGAACTTTGGGGACCAGAATCCTCCTGACAACAATAGTAGTCCAATGGTTAAAGTACATCCTGCTGGATGGAAGGCCCAGGTTTGGTAAAGCTGAAGATATTCAAACATGGGTTTGAATCCTGTGGTTTAGTGAATAGAGCATTTACAAGACAGGAACCTGTGTTTTGGTCCTTGCTCTGAATTTTATGAATTTTGCTTTAAACAGTTACAGAGTAAATTAGATGATTGAAGAAGGCTTTGAACTGGGAACTGAATCCAAAGATTCTTCTTTCTGGCATGGTGGTTTTAACTATTAGACTAAAATGTGTCCTATGTGCTTGTTCTCTCTGGCCTCCGGAGCCTGGTACTTGACTGCACGGTGACAGTTTCAGCAGGATAGATGCAGGGTGCTTTCTTCACCTTTTTATCCTTCTAACTGAGGACCTTGATTCTGTCAGAATATATTAGATGCTATTTGAGAGCTCCGACTGTACTGGGAAGCAAAGGAATACCTGATGTCTCTATCCCAGGCTGAAATTCTGAACCACTTAGACCAGGGGCTTGTCACACTTCAGAGGGTGAACCACCAAAAGTAAGGGAATGTCATGCTTTTTAAAAAAGTGCCTATAAACATCATGAAAAGGCTAGGTTCTTTCAGCATTTGTGGTCTCCAGGTAAAAAAGGGTTTACGATCATTATTTTGGACTTACACAGATTCAACCTCAATCCTGATTTAAGTCTAAACCTAAGCTTTTTATTGGATCTAGCTCCTAATGCCTATTGAATTAATTTCTTTATCTCAATTAACATTTAGCTCCTATATACCTTTGAACATCTGGATCAGTATCACAGCCTTCTGCATCGCTCCTTAATGCCTCTAGCCCATTGCTATAACTCATTCATGGATTGTTGTCAAAAGTTGTCAAGGTATCCAGCCATCAGCATGCACATCAGCAATACATCACCCACACATTTGCTCACCCCACTGAATGCACCGCTCCCACAATGTTCTAAAGTTTTGCCCCCATGGAGAACAGGAATGTCAAGGTGCCTCCTGTAGCAGAGTCTCCTAACATCCTGAAACATGTGAATAAGTTTTAAATGGACTTTAAAAAGATTTATTTCAGAGCTAAGCTAACAACTAAGTAACTTCACTATTGTTTCAGCCATATATTGCAACCAAGCCTTTCACAGCTGATGTGGTATTTCACAGTGGTAGTGAGGAGAGGAAAACAAACACAGTTTAAAAACAACTCTTTTTCCTTCTTAAATTGTAGGACTCTAGTAACATTATGTAGCCTTGGTGCTTCTTTTAACATACTACCTATGACAGCATTTGTGACCATCAGCTGGAAAATGGCTGAAGTGCAACATAATCTGTCCATCCTTTTCTTTCCGGACAAATTTTGGGCATGACCCTATGTGGGACACCTGTGATGTTGGAGCAGTGGAGCCGCCAGCGTGCCTTCCCTGTGGGACTCCTGCTGCGCGGGATCAATCTGGGCTCTCCTTAGGGCAGATACCAGGCTTTTCTGCCTCACCCAAACCACACAAAGCAGCCTCACTGAATGCCAGGGCTATGCCCTGTTGTTTGATTAGCTCTAGGTAATAAGCCATAGAAAAAAGCAGTAAAGCTAATTCAGACATGCTCAACACAGTCATAGAACTCCTTTGTAAAATTTATTTAATGCTTTGTAGCTATGCTCAAGCAACACTGATGAAAAAATGTCATTCAAAGGCCTTGTCTGGAATAACACTTAGTCCACTGAAATTCTCAGTCATGTCACACAGTCCTCATTTACAAAAACCACAAACATTCGTGCATGTGAGTGAACAGTAGGAGGCCTGTGGCTGTGGCCTTCAATCTCTTCAGGGTGGAAACAGCACATCTATTCTGCTACGCAGTTACATCCTGAAAGTTACATGATGTTACTGAAGTCAAAGCCTTACATTTTTCAAACAGGGGTACCACTGGAGCTCTAAGTCAAAACAATGAAATAAAAATTTGGAAAAAATATTAACCTATCAACGGATGTCATATTTCCTAGAGCATTGACTAATTACACTAGCAGATTATCAACTGCAATGTCAGTACCAAAATACTGAGTTGGTTTTTATACCATTCCTTGTGTTGTTATGTACTACACAAAGCCTTGGAAAAAACTCACAGAAAAGTATGAAGCTTTACTGCAAAAGAAATTAATGCAAGAAAATGGTGGGTTTAAGTGCTAAAGAGATATGAAGCATTGCTTCTTCATATCCTGCTAAGGAGCAACAGCTGTACTTCATTTTAACTTGATGTGCTTCAGAACTCATATTCATATAGGTATTTAATGATCCAAACATAATGGTCCTATATAGTATAATTACTTATATGAAGGCTCAACTTCATATGTAATCTTTTAAAAAAGATGCTTCAGTGGAAAACTTGCTTTGGTTCTAACAAGGAATAAGCTCTTTAACAGTGAAAATGCTTTGGAGGGGTTGGAGGCTATTGACCATGGATCTTGAGCACAGTTGACAATCAATGTTATTCCTTCTTGACAGATTCCTTGTTTCTTCCTCCTTCGCAGTATAGCCAATACAAGGAGAACAGGTAGAGTGCAAGACAAACCATCAAATCATAGTGGTAGAGTGTTGCAGCAAATAAAAGAAAGAAGAAGAAAGAAAAGATTTTGCAAGCAATATGTTTTAAACCTGGAGACTCACTAGGTAACTTAAGTGCTTCACTCTTCTGGTTAGAAATATCTGCAGAATCAGAAATGTGCTGGCTTTCCTTCTGTGAGTCATCAAGCCAGTTTAGCGTTTTCCCCTCAGTTATTAAATGGTCAGATTGAGAGCCTGTCCCTCCAACTTCTTCGGTAGGCTTACTAATTAAAACCTCTGGCCTCGATGACTTCTCTTGTTTGAACTCTGCTTGATGGAAACATTGACCTATATTCCTTCCTCTTCCTTCTCTAGAAATCACTATGTCTGAAGTGGAAGGTACTTCTTTTTTTTCAGCTTCAGGAGAGAGGTTTTTATTAATACATGTCATTTCATTCGGTAGACTTAAATCGTACCCTGACTCAGCAGTAACCTTGTCAATGACTTTGAATTCAAAGTGTCTATACAGATGCTCCATATCTCCTGCCACAGTGGACCCTTCAGAAGATGTCACTGAAGAGCTTTTATAATGGTAACTGGGCACAGCATTTGTACCAGAAGGTGGCATTTTTGTTTCAGCTTCAGCACGTAAATAGGAAAGTGCACCAACAAGGCTTTCTTCCCTGCAGAGTGCTTCTGCTTCCTCACTGTATAGGTGCTTCTGGGCGCTCGGGGGACATTTAGATACTTCTGAATATAAACCCTGCTGCAAATCTCCTTTCTTTCCTGTAGCAGAAGCCTTTACTGCTTCTTCTACAGGTAGAATATTGCCGATGTCTGGTTGTGCTTTGGCACGTTTTTCCCTGCTATTGCATACAGACATCGTTTCTCCTTGCAGTGTTTCATGTACGCGTGCATTATAAATATCTAAAACTGATTCCTTTTCAAATTCGGTGTCATATAATACACCCACTGTGTTGAGTTGACAAAGAGCATAATGTGAACCATCATTTCTCCCTTCATGTGTATCAAACGCTGTTTCCTTTTCCTCTGTGGGCCTGTCACTTAGTGCAGTCTCTTGAGGTAGCTTAGCAATTACCGCTTTTTCACTGGCAGACATTTTTTCTGGAGCACTTTCTGATGTTGTTTTAATTATATAAGCTGTACCTGCCTCTGCTTCCTCTGTAATACCCTGCTCAGAGACAGAAGACTTTTCACAACTCTCTGCCTCCTGGCAGGTAAACAACTCCTTTGTGGAAGCCATACTGCGAGGCCCTGCGTTCCCCCTCGCTCCCCACCAACCCTCGCTACCCGATTCTTGCCACAACTCTTCTGCGGGGTTCGCTTTGCTTTGCTTTCCTATCAGTCTTCCTTTATTTGTGTTGTCTGACTTTCCTCTGTCTTTTAACCTCGTGAATCCCCTGTGTTCCCGAGTGTCTTCAGCTCTCCTTTCATCCCCTGGCGAGGATGGCGGGGGACCTGCCTCTGCAGGCCTGGGTGCCTGTTTGTTGTCTTCGGCTGGCAGAGGTGTTGCGTTCAACGCTTTGGCGGCGTGTTTTCTATATGACTTGAAAGACTTGGGTGCTTCCTCCTCACCGATTAGGGCTAAGTCTGCTACTTCGATGACTTTCTTCTCTTTCCCTGCATCAGTGTTATAGTTCTTTCCTGACACTTCACCAACTCCTTTTTTTTGCGTATATTGGCTTTTTGTGGAATCTATTGAGACATCAGCATGTGCAAAAGTGTCGGCATATAAATCTCCTCTTAAATGTACCTGAACTTTGCTTTCAATCATCTTGATTTTTCCTTCATTTTTGTCAGCGTCTGACAACAATGAATCCAGAGTTTGGTGAGACATTTGCGGCGCCTGGTGCTCCGGAGCTGGATTAGCATTGCCATCCAGCGTTCCTGCTATGCATGCATTTAATTGCATGGATTCATCATGCTCTGGAGAAATGGTTTCTGGTCTCATTTCACAGGCCCCTTTCGAGGTATCAGCAGCATCCTCACTGATGAATAACCTCTCCATCATCTTACTTCCTGAGGCACTATCTGTCTCACCTTTTGAAATATCTGTGTGGCTTTCTCCTTGTCGGCTTGAGACAGTAGCCGTAATATCGATAGCCTCATTCTGCTTTGTCCCAGGAAAACATTTTTCCGATAAAAGGCTTTCGCTGGTACTGGTGTGTTCCAAAGACCACTCACCACTGTTTACCAAGCCAGCAATGACATCTTTCCGTGATGGCTGACTATTATAATCTCTTAGGGAATACTTAACTTCATCTTTTAATTCTCCTCCTATCTCTTGTGAAGTGTTTTCAGATGAGGAACTGATAGGCACCGGGTGCCTTAGCAAGTCACTGCTTCTTTCTATACAGGTTAGCCTTTTCTCCAATCTTTCAGTTTCACTGGGAAAATTAACTGGTTCTGTTGGGTATAAATTCCTTTCATCTCTGGAAGAGGTACCTGTAGCTCCTGTGAAGTGCTGATTTACCTGAAACAATAGAATAGAAAAGAACGATCAAAAAGCACTTTGCAAAAATATGCCAAATAAAGGAGGCAGGATTTCGTTATGGAAAGTTTTGTTTTCAGTAACAAAGCTTTTATGGAAACGTGTTCCAAACGATTTGCAAAATTTGCATTGTATGTATTTTTTAACATAGGTAATGAGCTTTATGGAGGTGCTGAAAGGAGCAGGAAATAAAGTAGCATTCAGAACCCTCTCTCTTTATTCATGAGTTCAGTAAGCTGCTAGTGCATTTTATACAAATTAAATCTGAAGAGAATATGCCCTTAAAGGGAGGCTAATTCATTCTCTATACATTCGGTTCTAGGTTTGGAGAGAGGGAGGCGTGGGGCGAGGGGGGAGGATTGGCGCTTAAATGAGGGCATTGATACAGTACATCAAAGCCTGGTAATGTACAGTATTGTCCAGTAAAACAAAGACACATTTCACACTGACAAATACTGTAAGGATTATCTCTGCTTCATTTCTCTCAGGGACCATTTTACAGGCTTCAAACCAGACTGTTTTTAGACAATCTGGTAAGACATGAGTTGGAAATGAGATTAGCGAAGTAAAAGGCCAGAAACTAATCACTCTCCCTCCTAGCTTCCAAATATCATATTGTATTATTCAGCCATGCCTGCTTGTCATTGCACTCTCTTCTCACTTTAGCATAGTCACAGTGATAGCACTAGCTGATCAATTAGAGGCTAGCTTCTTGGGCACCCCTTTATGCATTTGCACTTGCTGTAGATACCCCCATTACAGTTTCTCTTATTAATATGTTTTCTGCAAAGCCTCTGCAAACTATTAATAGTAAAACGTCACTCAAAGAAAAGTGAGGGAGCTAATGTCTCTGCAAATTCTGTTTTAATGACCCTCTGCCAACCAGTGCTCAAGTGTATTTGAGTTCTTCGGTGATGCCAACTGTCAGGATTTAACAGTGAGATGCCTGTGTTTTTTTCCCCTCCTCATAACTGACATTTGCATGATCTCAATAATTATATGCAAATCTTACGATTTCCCCTTCTTCTCACATAAGGCTCATGCTACTTGTCAACTGCACAGCTGTCTTGTGAGCCAATGCCTGTGCATTTCAAAGATTTGGTTGTATTTCCATCTATTATAAGCCTTCATTGTTTAATTCATTAAAGAGCTCATAGCGCAAATTAACATCTAAATTATAGTTCCCCCTTCATTTATTGTATGGACAATCCTGGCAATTGATAAACAAACAGTTATATTTGATCCTGCTTTTTGTAACAAGGTGGACTGAGAACAACAAGGGATTTTAGAGGTCCTCCTTTTTATGTTTCACCATAAAAAAAAAAAAAAAGACGTTGACTTTCAGGCAGTGAAAGGTCCCACAATAGGCAACAATTTTCAACTTTTTTTAAGTAAAAGACAAGAGAAATTTATATTCAAATAAGAGGAATTTATTCTCTCTCTATCAATAAGAAAGAAAAAAGACTGGTTCTCATCTTCCTCTCCTGTCTGATTCAGCATTCACATTTTCACAGGTGATAGCTATTATAATCTATGATTATGAATCTATGCACCCAAATGATATGAGCTGAGAACAGACACTGAGAATAATAGATTGCTGTACGTGTCTCATTTATTGCCATTTTTTCTTTCATACTGAAAAATGCAAGCCAAACCACACACACACATGCACACACATGCACACACACAAATCCAAATAGATTGAATGTTCACTGAGTGTGAAATTTATTATAAAAAATTTAATGTCAAATACTGATATAGAAAAAATTGCTAATATAAATATATTTATTTATTTTGCTCATATAGCATGTTACATAGTTATCCTTTGATAAACCCCAAAAGCAAACAGTACCATAAATATAAGAATTTTACCAAATAGAAAGCATTTATTTAAGAATTTTCCCATCCTAGAGACTAGGAGGGGAGATTTTTGAAATGCTACTCTTCTAATTCCTTCAAACTGTTGTTTAGAGCCTCTGGTAAAGAAGTAAAAGAGAGAAGTCATTAATTTAAGAGCAGAAAAAGTTGCTGCACTATACTGAAATCAAAGCACCTTCTATTGTTGAATCAGTTAGAGTCAATGAAAGTACAGACCAAGGCTTTACATTTGTAAATTAGGACATCAGTCAGCTCTGTTAAAAGGGGGCATTTCACCAGCTTTGAAGCGTAAATGGATTCATATCATTTAATACTGTAGATATAATTGTAGAACACTTACCAGCAACTCTAATTCTTTTTCATCATCTTCGTGATCACTCTGGTTGTATTCTGCATTTTTATCTTTTATATTTTCATTAGCTGGTTTGGTGTCTTTGTCTTCTGCTTGTGAATAAACAATCTCTGGGACGTTTGTGTCTGAAGAGTTAACAAAAACATACTTGAATAATTTCCATGAGGTTGTTTGTTACACTATTTTTTAATTAACGTGCAGTAAGGAAGAACTAATTAAACCGGGTGTTGTACCTGAAGTCCTTGAATTATTCCATGTGTCATCGTCAGACGTTGCCAATATTTCTTCTTTGCTGTTAAACAAAAAGAAACTTCCTGTCTTATTCTGCAAAAATTATTGTTCTAATTCCTCTTAGACTCAGCTATAAAGACGGCTAGTTAATTACATAAAATTTTGAATGCTCTTTGAAGTTCTGAAAATAACAGCTTTATAAAATGTAGCTTTTTTTGAGTGACCTGGTATTAAGTCTTGGTCAAAGAAAGAATTGGCCAAGAAAATGAAAATGTGTTGACCTTCAGATTACATTGCAAAGCTGATGGGTTTTCCCAGGCCTTTTCTGAGAAAGCAGCACAAAGGTGATTAGATGGGTCAGTGACAGGAGAGCGTAACTTCGGGGTCAGGCAAGGGTCTGGAAGGATATATGTGTTCAGGAGACTGGGGCTCTCTCTTGCTTGTATTTTTCAAATATTTGTATGTATACAGAGATCACTGGAAAAAGACATCTTTGTTACCTGAAATAAATCAAAAGATTCTCCCTGCGTGCATACAGTATAAATCCTGTTGCTAAGCTGTGCCTGGCTGGCAGGAATGAATTCTGCTTCCCCTCAGCCGGTGCAATTTTTGCTGTTGCTTTGCTGGCTGTGAAAACAAAGGCCAGGTCCAACACAACAAACACCTACAGGGAGATGCTGAGTGCCTGCAGTCCTCATCAATATCAATGCAAAGTGATAGCAGTTTGAATTGCGTGCTTATAGGGATGTAACCTTTAGTGGGAAAGGGAAAAAAAATGTAAAAAGAACGTCACTTATGTGAAATGTAAATTATTATATCACTCTTAATGACTTCTCTATGAGGAGCAATTTTTTTCTGTAGGTCTTAATTTATGCGTTTTTCAACCAGCCATCCACCTCTGTTACTGAAAATTACTTTCTAATTTTCAAATATTAATCTTTTCCCCTTCTATTTTCTCCTAGCATCTTTCATTTGAATTGATATAACATTAACTCTGCCACCTAAATGCTTAATTCAGAAGGAGGATGCTAAATTTATACTCTGTTAAAAGAACCTAGACATCGACTGTCACCAACTTTTTTAAATCCAGCCTTTATAGGGATTGCCAGACTAAAGCAGATGGAAGATCCTGCCAGCCTAGCATCTGATCTCTCACATTGGCCACCATCAGAAACTTCAGGGGAAGATGTAAGGTTCTTGTAGGAAAATACTTGGAGTAATTTGCACTAACCTATTAAATTTCCTCTTGGCCTTTTGTTGTTAGAAGCTGTCCTTGAAGCACAAGTTTTAACAGAACTCTCTCAACAGTTCTTTTCACCGTTAATTGCAATAATGCTGAACATTCTTGCTATCCATATGAATGTCATGTCACTCTTGAATTCTGACACATGCATAGCCTCCGCACATTTCTCACTCTCCTACTCACACCGAGTTGTACTTTCCCCTGCCAGCAGTTGCTATAATCTGCATTTCATCCTGAAAAGGCTGGCAGAGCCAGGCCCTTATTTTCAGTAGATCTGTGGGGTTTTTAAGGTAAATCATTACTGCTTATTATTTATACATGATTAGTCTTTTCTTTTTTTATTGTTCAAATGCTTGTCTCAGTGTTATGTTTAGTTCCCAGTTTTTTTCTGCCCTTTTGCATCTTTTTCACCCACCTGCTTCCATAAGCCAAGACACTGTGTAGGTTGGAGCTTAACCATGAGACAGATGCATTAAAGCATTTAGGTGCTAATAGGGTGTCTGCAAAAGCCCCGAATTAGGAGCCAAGACATGTATAGCGCATGAGCTGAGTCAGTCACCCCAAAATAATGATCCTAAAACCACATGGGCACAGCAGGGAACCTTCTACTGCTATCCAGTGGGAAAAAAGGGTGTCTCAAAGCTTTCTTTGAACATAGCTGGCTACCTGCAGCGTTCAGCCATGTGGATGCAACTCTCGGGAAGCAAGGATGGCATCCTTTGCTGCTAGAAGGGGCCCTCATCTACTTCTTAAAGGAATGGAGTTTGACACGTTTTTTGCTTTCAAGAAGCATTCCCAGAAGAAGGAGAGGTGTTCATGCCCGCATCTGACATAATAGTCTACTGGCAGCCAGAGCTCGCATCCAAGATGCAATGGCACTTTCAGCTTCTATCACCCTGATGAGATTAAAAACCCCACTGCACATACATCTAAAAAATACCCAAATTACCAGGATGCAGACCATCTGGGGAGAAACTGGAGGGCAGATTTGTCTACTGCTCTTGAAGCTGGATGTACAAGCAGGATGCTTACTCTTTAGCTTACTCTTCATTCCTGGGAGAAAAGAGAAACTGGATTCTGTCTCCTGTTCCTTGTGTTCCCTATCCAGTGATTATTTTTGGTTTTGATTAACAACTTTTCAGTGTAAAATATAGACACAGTCTTTAAATAAGTATACTAAGGAGGAGTACCTATTTTCTGAACCTTTAAACGAACAAGTATAAAGCTGCTTCAAGCTGGATGCTTATGGGCATGTGCCAGGATGGGGTTTACCTTATCTAGCCTTAATTTTCTAAGCACCTATGCTCAGGCAGTCGTGTACATCATCCCTATCATCATCAGTGAGAGATTAACACTTCCGAAGGGACGTTCGTTCCCTCTGTCATGGACGTCACGAGTGAGATGGAGTGACATATCCTTCGAAGGAGCTTCTCTGCCTCTGGAAGAGACTGACCATAAAGGGAACCTACAGGCTGGAACCATAAGTTTTAGATAACTGAAATTATCTGAGTGAATCTTGTCTTGTAACTCTAAATTCAAACTGGAGTGTAGCTATTGAGTTTTAGTGGCTGGGGCTGTAACACACAGTGTGTGACCTGAGCTCCTCTGTTTTACTTTTGTTGTGATTAGAGTTGAATTTGTCCTTAACTCTTGTTCTAGTAGCATCTGGAGCCCTGGTCCACAAGTTTCTTTTCACAACTGCAACATAGGTAATAAATAGCCTCACAGCCTGGATCCACACTGCAGGGCTTGTAACATAACTTCTTGCATGTTGCACTGAATTTTAGAAAGATTGCTGGTTTATAGCCCATTATTTGTGCACACCCGTGCTGCAAATACCCGAGTACAGGGAAAGTCAGTGTATATTTTCCTTATTTTACTTCTACATCAGAAATATCTGTCCTCATATAATTATTCTAGTGGGAAATCTAAAATTAACCTGAATTGAGGATATTGATACTGCAGTCTTTGAGGATCACAAGGAGCATAAAACAATAGTCATTTAACAGCACTACTTCAGTCTAAGAAGTGGTATGAAGATGCTGAGACTACGGGTGCATACAACTACAGAACAATCTCAAACATATATGTACACCCTAAAGACTGAAATACTTCCCAAAAGCCAATGAAAATTAGCCCCTTCATCAAACAGTGGCAATTAGAAGGTGTTTGTCTAGTTAGTAAGCTTTCTGACTGACTGTTTTTTCTCCATATTTCTCTGAAAAGTTCCTAGCTCACTATCAGAATTCCATGAGCAGATTTTTTAATTATAATATTCATTAAGTTTTTGTTTTCTAAATTAATTATCTCACTGTGTTGTGGAGGGTGGTCTAAATGTGCGTATATTGTGTAGTGAGAGACACAAAATTTGTGTTCTGTTTAAAAATGTTTAATTTTATTTTTAAGTGATCCAGGCATTCTGACAACAATATGAGCTAGAAAAATCCATTATATCAGCTGATGCAGTTCCCCTCCAACATAAGTACCTGTATACCTGCAGAAGCTCAGTTGCTTTTTCTCCTTCAGCTGAATGGGGGCGCATCTTCATAAAGTACATCAGGAACTTAAGAATTTCTACCAGCTTCAAAAAAAATACTTATGCTCATATGATTCATTCTTGATGGAATTATCATTCACTTGGACTGAGTGATAAAAAGAAAGCAGGAATGAAAACAGGTTATCACTATAATTTTGCATTTAGAAAGAACAAATGGGAAGTTCAGGGACTAGTTAGTAGGACTGAGAAGACTGAAAAGTTGATGGACATTATGTGAAGGAGTTCAGAAGTCCCAAAATTATGTGGAATTGGCATCCCAAACAGAGAAAAAATGTTAAACTTGAAGCCTAAAGATGTGAGGAGTAGATAGACAACATATAAGTGATGAGGAAAAAAACTTAATTAGCCAATAAACAATATTGCTTTGACTTCAGAAAGGGCTGGGATAAAGCAAGACATGTCAAGGCTTTGGACTTAGTCCTTTTAAGTTAAATTGGGATTTTTTTTATAAGTGAGGTTTGATTAAGATTTCAGATAATCTATGTATAACCCCACAATCAAAAGACTTCTCCTAAACTTTTCTACCACAATGCTAGTAGTAGGGCAGAATCTTATAGGAACAGAGATCTTACAGGGCATAACTGATAGGAGCAGAGATTTAGAAAATGATATTATTTCATCCAGTCTGGGAGCAGAACTTGGTGTTTAAATATGCTCCAATGAAGGGGAGCAGATAATCTCCAATCCAAAATACTGAGAGACCCAACAGAGGAAATCACACATTGGTTTAAAATCTTTGCTATTCAAATATATCAAATTGGTCCTGATACTACTGTAACAGTATCGGAAGAGTAGGAAAAGTAGTATCTGTATTTAGGAAAAAGAAGAGAAGTAGTGTCAGGGCAACTACAGGCCCAGGTGTCCTCAAAAAGTTTTCACAATAGATTTAGGACAAAACTTAAATGAGAGAATAAATACAGATGAATGGAAAATGGCATAAAAATGCCAGACTCACCTGATAATTTCTGTCTTTGATAAGATTACTATATTTCCCTTGTCTAAAAATCAGTTATCTAATCTATCTGGACTTCATTAAAGCATTTGTTGTGCAGCCACATGGGAAATTTATTAATTAAACTGGAGAAGAGGGAGTTGAGTAAAAGAGCTGGGTGGTGGCAGAGGGGCTTGGTGCCAAGCGGAGCTGGCAGACGTCGCTGGGGAATTGGAGAGGACCGGTCGTGTGATCAGACTTACTCAGTCATGTTATTACAGACCAAGACACAAAAAGTCAAAGTTAAATTAAATCCGTGGCAGATAGGAAGTTGGGAGACATCATCAACACAGAGGAGGATTGAAAGAAATGGGTGGCCTGGAGGATCAGAATAATAGATAAGGGATGAAATTCAAAATTATAAAGTGCCAGGTTATACATTTAGGGACTAGAAAGAGTTTCTGCCACAAAATGAGAGCTCAGAAATCGTAAGAAAGAGCTGAACAAGAAAAATCTGAGTTTGTTTTTGGCAGAAAACTTTTCCAAGCCACCAGTGCAAGATGGCCGTGGCAACAAGGCAAACAGAGTTCTGCAGTAATGTGTCAGAGAAGGTATTTCCAGTAAAGAAGATTTCCAAGGAATATTCATGTCGTGGCACCAGGCACTAGTAAGAACTCCTCTGGAACATTTGTATACAATGTTCAAGAAAGATTAATTCAAACTGGAACAGGTGCAGAAGAGGACTACGAGAAGATTGTCTGGATGAAAAATCTATACTAACTGAGGAGATAAATTGAGTATTTCTATTTTCAGCCTAGCAAAATAAAGCCTGAGAAGAGAAATAAATGCCCTCTATTAATATAGCAAAGGGGTAAACACTGAGAAGGCAGAAAAGGTATTAAGCAGCAAGACTCTGTTAATGTATTTATAGAAAGAGTTCACAAAAACATTTGTTGTGGAAACTTAAAAGAAGAACTGTAAGTGTTAGGAAAGTATATCCTGTAATTTTTCAGTGCAAGTACCGGGCACAAGAAACTGAGAAGGTCTCGGTATGGAAACATGGATATATTTTTGTGAACAGGATTATGCAACACATTTCCCAAGGGATAAGACTTCATGGTCCCATAGTCCCAGTCCAGCCCTATTTCAAATGTTCCTATGCAGCTATATGCCCTGAGAGTTATGCTTTCAGGAGCACACATTTCACTGTGGAACAGCAGGTGCTTTGGTCTGGTCTGAAATAGGTTTGGGACTATAGCCAGGAGCTACTAATCTCTTCATAATGGGTGAGGTTGTTATAGCTTGTCGTGGTTTTAATTCACATACCAATATTTGGCAGAAGTTGTGTCTGTATGTTCGTAAAACCTGCAGCACCGTTCACGTTGTTCTGTGTTATATCCACTTATGCTAGATCTTAATACCTAAATCACAAGATATTTGTTTTACAGAATGTGGGAAAAGGCTAAAATTGTTGGAGTACAGACTATGGAAAGATGAAAATGTACCTGTAAAACTCTTGAAATTAATGCAACCCGAAGAATTTTATACTATCTCATATTTAAAAGAAAATGTGGGAATATATTACTTAGTCTGAAATTTAAAGAGGTATGGGGATGTTAAAGTATTTAAAGAATATATTTCTCAAATATTTAGTTAAAAACATGTAAGAGGGAAAAAAGTTTTCAATACAATTTTATTTAAAAATCCAGATAGCTTTAGGCTCTCACAGAATCTTCTGGTTTCTTCAAGGTGGATTCAAAATCAAAACAATCTTCTACCCTGAAGTAGAGGTGAAGCTAAAATGTCCTCATGAAAGGAGCTGGCAAGACTGAAGTTGGTAACCAAACAGTAATTCTATTTTAATTTCAGGTCAGATTTCTAAACCTAAGAGGAGCCTAATACAGCAGCAACCTTCAATACAACTAGTGCTTTTGGATCTAGTGCCGAAAATAGGCAGCATTGCTGAAGAATGATGCCACTGGGATGTAAACAACATACAAGATCCTTGAAAAGAAGTAGTTAAATGTGTCAGCAATGTTTTACTGAGAAGCAGAAGAGCAAAAAGTAAATTAGTGCAGGTAAGTGCTCAGGTTTGAGATGTCGCAGGAGCCAAACAGGCATCCTACACAGAACTGTAACCCCACGAAGCTGGGGAGAGGAGGGGCATATGGGGAGGGAAGGGCTGGTAGTTTGGTTTGGTTATTTTTGTATCATTAGCAGCAGATGTCATGTCAAAAGGAAGTAGAAAAGGAAATAACTACATGTATTTAAAAAAAAACAAATAAAAATTATTTTAAAAACTTTACGTGCACATTGGAAGCAGAAAGCCTGTAAAAGGTTTGGAGCAGCTGGGTTAAAAGAACATTTATGAGAAACTGAATAAAGGATTTTCCACATGTAATTCTGAACTTCAGTAGTATTGTATGCAATGTCATTCAAAACCCACGAACACACAACAAAGAAAAATTTCTAAGGAAGAAGGAATTTTGGAAAGCTGTAGGAAAGGCTGTGTATGTGTAAAGTTCTAAACAGAGCTTTAAAGTTCTATTAAATTGCTCGTAAGACACAGTAGAGTAAGAATTCAACCCGTTTTTTTTACTAACATAATCCCCCCTAAACAGTTGACTTACTGGCAAATTACATTTAAAATATTGCTCTATTTATACTGGTCTTAAAATACCATTGGGACAGGGGAGAAAATATTAGCAAAACCAGTTCATGGAGAGAAGAAAATGCAAGAAGGGAAAAAACACTGGTGCTATAAAAAAATGTTAAAAACATAAGCTTGATTCTGGTCTCATTATCATGGTGATACTACCACTGAAGATACAACCCACCCACCCTCTGGGATCTAGATCCAAATCGTGCCCTGGCCTCTCTGCCTTTGTACGACAACTCACAAAAGGGGTTCAGGAGCCACCAAGGATCCTGGTGTGGATCTCCAAAGTGCAGACTTTGACTTCTCTTGTGAAGGGGTGTCCATAGGTAATTCTATTCTATCTCCCTCACTGAATATATGAACTAAATATTTAACAAGTAAAGATAAACTCATTCCTTGCCTCCATAAGGCTCAGTCCAAAACTCACTACAGGGACAAGTCTCCTACTGATTTAAATTGATATCCATGTTATCAACTGTTGAAATTATAGTCTTATAATACAACCACTCTACGATTTCTTATCACTTGTGGTGCCAGCACCCTATAAATATTAGTCTCAAGCCCTGGTGCTGCCAGAGAATTCGCAACCTAGCTCCAGAACAGGAGGTACAGCCTTGGCTTGAAGCCACCTTTGTGCTTCCTGGGGCCTCTCTTCACTGTACCTCAGCACAAGACAGGGCTGTCAGGTGGTGTGGAGATGACAGGGAGGCTGAGGATTACCTGCCTGTGCACCACCATAAGAAGGCATATACTTTATTTCTCCTCTGGAGAATTTCTAACGTGGGAGACGGTGCCTGCTAGAGCTGTGTCAAACAGCCTCCCCACCAAGTAGCGCTTGACCTGTTATTTCTGGGTGCTTGAAAATCGAGAGGCCACAAAATGTCTTCAGCAGAACCGCATGTTTATGTGCATCCACCAAATGTTTATGTGCATCCACCAAATGTTTATGTCCATTTAGGACATCTTTATGTGCAACCACCTATGGGCTGTGGAGAGAAGCCATTAAGTAAGTGCTCAGCTTCCCAGGAGCAGACCAGTACCATGCACAGAGGCTCTAGTGCCCAGTAGTGCCCAGCAGTGCTGGCCACACTGGAGCCAGCCAGGCTGGTGGGCAACAGGATTTGACCTCGTCCAGAGGTCTACCTGCAAACTGTACCTACCCAGGCTTTGAGATCCCTGTGGCTGAAGAAGAGAAAGAGCCTTGATAAAGCTAAGGAGCGAAATCATTGTTATTGCAGGAACTGGTGCTTATTTCTGATTTGTTTACCTGCACATTTTGTCTAAACGAAGGCAGAATATTATTTTTATGAACGGTATGCTCTCGTTTGGAGTTGACACTAATGAATGCAAGGCCCTTTCCCCCTCTTGTTTGTACCATCAAATTAATTAGCTCTATTGTGACATCAGTATTTTTCTCAAGCAGTTCAAGGCTTGAGCATTTTCCTTTCTTTTTCTAAAGGGCATCTTCAGTGCCCTTTATCTACCATAAGAATCATGCATCACTTGTATTTTTCACAACTAATGCTGTTTATTATAAAAACTGATTGTGATGTGAAGATTGTTATACTGTGTGGCAAATTGCCCAAACAATTACTGTAAATGCATGAGCCATAAACTGTACTGCCAAGGACACTGGTAGGTTAGCTCCTATAAAAGAAACAATTAGAGTCTGAGGTGAAAATAATAGAGATGAGATGACAGTTATTGAAAAGGCAGAACATCCAGTTTAATGTTGTAAATACAGGTTTGTGGATTACACTGATGGTTTTAAAGTGTTCATGGCTTATTGAATGGAATAGAATATTACATACTTTAGGATGGGGCCATAATTATTATTCCTTTTTAATTGTGATGTCTGATGCATTTGTGAGCAGTTGTTGAGAACATCCTCACATTATACTGATTCTAGTTCTAAATTATCATCCTGCTCCAAGGTTTTTTATTATTATTATTTTACTTTTTTAGCATTTTGTTGTTCAGGGTCTGTTCTGAACAAAGTATTTTCTCTTGAGGAACTTAGAGTGCTTAGAGGGTTACAGCAATAATTATTTCAGTTTCAGCCTACACACTTCACTGCTTTAAATCATCATTAGAGTTTCATCCCTCAGCAACTCCTGCTGAGACAGTCTTAAACTCCTAGAAACAATTAGATAAGAATAGCTTATCTTTGTAACAATTTATATATAAAGGTATTGATAAGAATTTGCTAGAAATTAAGGGAATACATTTTTTTCTTAGGAATCATCTAAATACAGAATAAGGTTTTTTATGATTGCTAAAGAATTTCATTCATTCAAACCAGATTTGCAGCATATGAAGATTAGGGTGCATAAAAAAAGACATGCACCCTACAAGAAGACGTGTTGTGATAGACTATGGTAGATATGAAGAAAATACAACAAAAGTGACATTACTGCATGAGAAAATTAAACTGTCCTCTGCTCTTTTAAGATAGGACATAGGGATAAAACCCAATGAAATAAAATTCAAATATTAGACCCTAGGGAAAGCACTAAACAACTGGACACAGAATTATGACTGGCCAAGAAGGGAGAGGTGCTGGGCACGTAAAATCAGAACTGGGGACAGTCTGCCCAGGGTTTGCAAGGAGAGGACAAAGTGAGCAGCAGAGCAAAGACAACAACCATCAAAAGGCAGTGCCAACACTGCAGCATGTGTGAGCTCTGAATTACCAAATCCATTAGTAGGGGGAAAAAAAAGCAGTAAAGTGTCTTTGAGAGTTGCAAGGAAACTAAGTACTCAGCTGTACCACCTTTCAGGGAAATGCTGAGTTGTTTTCAGGCTTTTACATAATGTTAAGAGAAGCTGATCTTAATGCTAGGTAGGGGCGTCGCAGCTCTGTTGGAAACCGATGGCGCTGGACTGAAGTTCAGGGAGGTGTTGGGGAGCAGAACTCAAGGAGGTGGCTGGGCTGTGGGCCTGGGCAGCTGGCTGCATCCTCAGGCTGAAATAACTGCCTCCTACGAAAACTCGAGGCAGAGTCCAGGGAACTAGACCTTAGGTAGAGCAAAAACCAACAGCTGCACAAATTACAGATAGACCAAGAAACTGCAGAGAGTGGTGTGAGCGTGGCATGGAGCATTGCTGTCCGTGCTGACAACAAAAGAGAGGGCGACCGAAGCTCAGCAAGCACTGTTCCTCAGTTCTGGGCTCCTAACACACACACACACAAATTTCTACTTACCAGATGGCTTTACCTGAAAATATGGCCAATTCCTACCTAAGAGCATTTCGGCCTCAAATGATCCCTCCTTGTGGAGATGTCACGTTATGTGTGCCTGAACCATGATGTTGCTATTGAGTGTCACGTGTGTCAGTATCATTGCCTTCTGTTTATATGTTTAATTTTTTCAGGAGGTATTTAAAACATAGAAGCACAACAGAAAAATAATTTAATTTAAACAATGCAGAAAACAATAGATTACATATTTAGATTCCAAACCGATTGAGACCATACAGGAAAAGATTCTGAAATTAAAGCAAAAACTGCAAAGAAAATCAACAGCCATAAATGAATAGCTGTGTGAACATTAAGTAGAAATTATTGAAAAAATTTTAAAATATTACGCTATTACAAGTGATCCTATTAGAATGAAGCTGTACATAAAAAGACGTGTACATTTAAAAGACCTGTAGATGTGGTGCTTAGGGACATGGTTTAGCGGTGGACTTGGCAGCACTAGGTTAACTTGGACTTGATGATCTTCCAGGTCTTTTCTGACCTAAACGATTCTATGATTCTATGATTCTGTAAAATCAGAGCTCTTATTACAAATCTAGGCAAGATTGATTTTCTTATATGACCTTCAACTACCAGCTGTGTTAGAGAAGGCTCAATCTAGTCCTTAGTAAATAGGTGTCACCAAACAAACAGGACTGACAGTAATTAGCTCCCTTGTTGATAGTCAGGACACAGAGGATAGAGGCATGGAGACAGTGACCCACACATCATTAGGGCAGTAGGTGAGGATATTCACATGCTGGCATGGCAATGGAGGTTTGCACTGCAGCTACCATTTTGAAACTACGCTGTGAATAGAAGACTGCATTATCAGGAGAGCCAGTCTAGCAACCTTCACAAGCATTATGCACAAAAACAGAGCCACAAAGAACCTCTACTTAAACATTTGAAATTTGAGGATAAGAATATTAATCTGTGGTATTTCCCCACCTTAAAGAAATACCCCTTAGTTTTCATCATCTCATCTAAGAAAAGGGGCTGACCCCAGAAGAGGAGAAAAGGTGGGCCTGCAAAAGGACAATAAAGGATTGTCAGTACCTTCTAAACAAGGAGAAATAGAAAGGAATTTTGGAAAGCAAAGTGGAAAAAGATGCTCCGAATAAGTGGTATATAGTATGATGATTAATAGTATCGAGGGGGACAATTGATCAAGAGAGTAGCTGTAAGGGAATTTGACTGTTTTTTCTGAAAAGATAATTCCCAGTAGGGTTTAGGCAATGTTTGTAATAAACCTATTTTTATTAAGATTATTGGATTGGTGCTATCCAGGGGATTATATTTTCCAATTACTAATATTTTCATTTTTCAGTCTTAGTTTATGATTGAAGCAGGGACATAGGTGGCACAGAACAAAATGCATTGGCCTGGTTTGGGATGAGAATAATCATAGCCTCAAAGCAAGCAGAGTCCCAAGAAATTAGTCTTTATTTTCTAGCTCATTAAAAAAGACCTTGAGTTTTAATGGCAAAACATTCGTACAATTTTTTTAAAAAATATAGATGTATATGTGTCCATTTGAAGATTTTAATTCCATACTGTCTGAATCAGGAGCCCAATAGCAATTTGGTGCCAGGCTCAAACCTTTGATATAGCCCTGTCTATCCCTAATTCTCATGACTATAGGTACGAAGACTGCAGAAAAACCCATGAATAACAAGTCAGTTATATCTCAAATTAAGCTACAGAAACTAGGAACAGGAAGACTGCGACTTTTATCAGGGCTTTTATAGCTCTGTCATGATTGTTGTACCTTATTATGATATGCACGTAACAATGTTGAAAATGAACCAGTTCAGCAGTCTTTTTACACAGCTGTTTTGTACACAGATTGGTCAGAAAATTGCATAAATCCCTCGACAGAATGGGCTAACTATTTGAGAAACAAGGAAATTCTTTAGGAAAGACTTCCCTGGACAAGGTCAGAAGATCTATTGACAGCTCCACTGTGAATTAGTAATGCAGCACCTTACTATTGGGATACCTATCTCCAGGGCCAGGCTACTGAAAAAGAAGAAAAGATGAGTTAGGAGTCAAGTTTCCTAAGGGCTAAGCTTGGCCTGAGGTCAGAGGAGACACTTCTTATGTTGCTGTTTTTTCTGGAAGGCCCATGGTCAAATATCAAAATGGTGTTGTAGAAAGGAGTTGGGCGTAGAGCCCCTCTGTTGTTCTCTTGCTTCTTTCTCCCACTGTTTTAAAAGATGGAAGGAGAGTAAACCAAGTACCAACACGTCTTGCACTTCTCCCAGGTTGTATCTATTTTGGATACATCTGAGAGGTAAGAGACCTTAGCCTATGTGGCACCTTGTCTTTCCCTGGATCTCATGTGGAAAAAAGTAGAGAAGGAGCAGTCCCCTACTGGCATGTCAGAAGGCAGTCATTTCCTAAAGGCTGACTGCAGTATGCTGAGGCACGTATGCAAGAAGGTGACAGATGCCTTAGAGAGACTGTAGATAGATAGATGGCAGTCAGGTGAGACTAAGACACAGATACCACCCCTGGGGAGGAGAACAGAATGGGTAACCACAAAAAACCTTAGCCAGTCGTTCTTGAGAGAGGACAACTATGATCTAAATCTTGGAAAGTAATTGTAAATTCAATAAGTATCTCAAAAGGATAAAGTTCCCAGGTGTTATCATGACAAGAAGATACTTTTATAACCTGCTTTTTTTCACATGCTGTCTTAGTACCACACAGCAAGAAGGCAGCGGCATGATACGTATCAATATTTCTATCAAGAAGACCTAGAATATAACCTAGGAGACACTGGTGCAGATTTACTAGGGTAGCTGGGGAGAGAGAAAGACTGACAAACTCCCCAACCCTCTACCACAACATGAAGTGATCCAGGCTTGAACATCTTATGCTTATCGTCCAGCAGCCATAAACATTATTGCAGGGACAATTACTATGCATCAAAGCAAAATGTAAATGCAAATCCACTTGGTGCACCTAAGTGCAAGGTAAGAAAAACCTGACAGCTTTACCTCGTTCACATTCAGTTGTGTAGCTCAGTGATCTTTAGGACTGCTCTTAGTAACCAGCAGTAATAAATCTTTGGGTTTAGTGTCAGAGTATCAGCTGGTTCCACAGGTCGGGAGAAGAGTGGAGAGCCAGTCAGAAAACCAAGCCCCCCATTATGCTTTGGCATATCAACTAATATTTTCTTGTGTGTTACTGAAGGCCTAGGGATCAAATAGCCACTTCTAACATGCTCCCATGGTATTCAAAAGTTCTTATCCCTTCCTTTGCACTAAGGCAGGGACTGCATTTTAACTTGCAAAGCATTTGTTTGGACCATTTTGTCTACCTTTTGTAACTGAGAAGATAATACACATTTTATCTTAAAAGTACGATGGGCGATTGGTTCTCTGGACTTAGATTGTAGCTGAATCAATTGCTTCAATTTCAGAGCTGCAGTGCTGTGGCTGGATCATGGCTTAAAGTTCATAATCAGAATAAACAGCTCAAATGACACTGGTAGTGAATGCATTGATTAAATATGACTCCAGTGCTCTCAGTTAATGTTTCACTGACTTTAAACATCTTTTCAGGACTAACATTTAGCCAAGTCAAGGTGAATGTAATGGAACAATTTTTTTCCAGCTGAACATTTATGAACTGTGATACCTGAACAGTGGACAGGAGACAGAGTATTGAAATGGTCATTACCAGCCTGGTTCGATTTGCAAAACAGGTATCTCACTAAACAAAAGAGTCACTGAACAATGGAATACAGGAGTTTCTTTAGCAATATATTTCTATTTGTCCTTAATCAGTGATCTGAAAGAGCATAGAAATAAGCTCTGGTCCTGTAAATATTAACATTCAAGGATAGTCTTACACAGGCAGAGTTCTACAAAGTTCAGTGAGACTCCTGATGTTCATTAAATTATTTATTGTGCCTATTGCAGGATCAAGCCAGCTGCTGCCTTAAAGACCTCTAAGAGTCAGTTGTAATAGTGTTAGAGTATTGTCATATTTAAATAAACTGATGAAATTGTAGCAACCGCAAAAAAAATCTCACAAGTGTAAAGCCAAGCAATGCATGTATAATTACAAGTACTCACTTATCATATGGTTGAGAAATGATAGTCAGGTTACAAAGCATCAGTTTTATATGGTTTTATGCAAACAAGCGAAAAAGCTTTATAGCAACCAATATTTCCCATACATTAGAGCACAAATTTCTGTTCTATAACATTGGTGAGAGCAGTTTCTAAGGTACCTCATGGAAGTGAGTGAGAAACCACTGATACTAATAAGATCCAGCTTAAATACTACGCTAGGATTGCCAGCAAAGCAATGTGTTGTTTTCATATGTTGTCCCTTAAAAGTTCAGAAGCTTATTTTAATATTTCCAGTGCAATAAATGGATGGCACATGGGTAGCACAGTTCACAATCACCAAAAGCAAAACTGAGACAGTTTTTCAGTCTGCAGGTACTCTCCGATCTGGGGACCACAAGTATGGCTAGCAGGTGTCTATTTGCTCTGTGCATGCCATTCTCATCCATAAATTCCACCTGTTTCTTCAGCATTTCTGTGATAGCATTCAAAACCTTATGCCATTAACTTAGATATCTATCTTTAGGGTCTTTAATGTATTTCATAATTCAAATAGTAAGTATGCCAGGATTTTGAAATATTATGATTAGACAGATAGAAAAAAGACCATTGAGCGTAGTTCCTGGCCAAGTAGGATTGTTCCCTGTAGAACATTTTTCAAGTGGTTTATCTTAACTTATTTTAAATTACTTTGGAGAGTAAGGCTGCAGCAATTTCCTTAAAAGATAACTCGAGTCGCTACTGAGAAGTATGTCCTAATACTCAGCCTCAGTTCCACAGCTTGCTTTACCTTACTTGTCTGAATAATATATTTTAGACCACCTTAAATAATTGTCCTGTGTCCCTGGTAATCACGGTCTTCAAGTACCTGGAGAAGTCTTATTTTGGTGCCAGTGCTACCTACTTCTACAGCTGGCAAAGACTGGCAATGACGAGGAGGCAAGAGAAGGGCTGGGAATACTAGGTCAGACTGAACAGCAGAGGAGTGCTGCTTTTAGCTGGCTCCCTGTGAATGGATAGCTTCTCTAGCAGCTGCTCTCCTGGTAAAAACAGTGACTGCAGTCACTTCCTAATAATAGTAAGAAACTTTAGTCAAATCCCATATCTGTATGCTGATCAAGGTGTAACCTGTGACTTGAGATGCCAGAAACAACCTTGAGATTAAATAGCAGTACAGAAAGAAGACGTGTGTTTTAACACCTTTTCTGCTCTCCTTTTCCCTTTCCGATTATGATGTGCAATAATCAAAAGAACAAGGATTAAAAGGGAACATAATTTAAATGCCATATTTCAAATGGACCAGCTGGGAATAATACAGTTTTTCCTCATAGCAAAGTATACGCAAAGCTATTTCCAAACATCTTCCTCAGAAGTCTTTGATTTTTTAATCGCATCAAGGGTTTGTGGGAAAGGCCGAGAGGAGCTGATGCAGAACTGCATTTCTCGAGGCAACCCAGGCACCGGTCTGCTGTCTGCCTCGGGAAGACTGACTGAGTACAGTGCAGTCCTGCCAGGCTGCATCTTCAGCAACTCACTTCCTTTGCCCTCCACCAGAAAGGGGACGAGACAGCAGCTGAAGACGGGAGAGTACTCATGCACAGAAGAAATTTTCTCACTGGCAATTGCTTTAAGACCATTCAGTATTTATGCTACTGAAGTTGGCACTGGCGGCCCACAGGCCCGGGGTTTTTAATCTCTTCCTTCTCATCGCGCATTGTACATAGAGCAGCTCTTGTATGAGACATCGCTCTACTTTGTTTTAAAGTTGTTTCTACTTGCCACTGTTTTAAAGTGGCATCTCGGAGGGAAGTGACCTGAGGTACTACCATTCAAAGACAGGTACAGTCTGGCAATTACGAAAAAAAGCACAGGACCAACATCAGTTCAGAGTGATACGTTTGTGGGCTCAGAGAGGTAAGAGGGGCATAACTCTACCAGTTATGATAAAAATACTAGCTTCGCCCTTCCTCGTCAGAGGGCAGGAGTCTAAACACACATTTTACCCTTTTGTAAAACAATTCTCATGCTTATCAGCCATTTTCCTTGTGCTCTTGCTCCCGCTGCTCTCTTGTCAGATGGCAAAGCAGGACCAAGCACAGAAATGGGGCGCAGCCTCACCAGTGACGGGGGAAATGGTTTGCAGGTCGTTATCACTGCGCCGTGCAGCGTGATCTACAGGAGTTTGCCTCATGCAAGACAAAACCAGTCCCTGTCTGATCAGACCGATGCAGGAGCCTGGGGTCCACAACAAAATGTGGTCCAAACCTGAGGACCAGGAGAAATTTGTGTTCAGAATTATTATCCATGTCCCAAAAGCACGAGAGTCAAACAAAAAGAGAAAAGAGTGGAGCTGATACAATTAGTTCATATTTTTCTGAATGTTTAGGTGTGTATATATATGACAGCAATCAGGGTCGTTTACTAGCAGAAGCTCTCTCTTTTCCAGTGACAGCCTTCGAATTTTGGAAGTCAAATTTTTTCCCCAAAGTATATTTATAAGTATGTGTAAGTTAAATGCACACTTCCAGATAGACCAAAAACATAAACTAATTCATTGAAATGTTATTTTTTCAAACTATATTTTGTGCCTGCTAATCTTTTCAAGATTTTTGAAAAACACAAGAATAGTCAAAATGTATATTGGAAAGAATTTTAGCTTGGAAAAATACAGTTAGAAGCAAATACTTTATGAAACATTAAGAGAAGACTATTTGTTCATGCCTAGACATAGAAGCAAAAGCAAATGAAACGTAATGAATAGACAGGATTTTAAGTCATGTGGTTCTGAATATCCAAATCTAGACAGTTTTCAGCATTAATTATTCCAGGCAGTTTGGTTTTTCACTATCATTTTTTTAAGGTGCAACTTTTGAGGGTTAAGTTCATTTTTATTTTATTTCTTAATAATGGTGTCAGAAGCCACCCTATTGCCCTCATTCACACAACTTTATCCTGGCTCATATTCTTAAGGGTAACATGATACAGTCATAGTGTGTTTCCTCAGTAACTTCCTCTGAAAGTGCATATTATTCCTTTCAGTTAACTAACACAACTAATCCTCACTAATGACATTTAATGAGCCACACGAGTATGCCCTAGAGTGGATCAGACCCTCTGCTTAAAAAACATAATTGTTTAACAGTCCTATTTTTTAACTGAAGAGGTAAATAGCACATTTTAAGAGAAAGTATAAATATCTCAGAGCCAAGATTTCTTTAAAAAAGCTATAACAGGTTTCTAAATTTGAAATAGGGGCCTAAATAAGTGTCCTGTTAAAATATCCTTCTATTCAGATTGCTATAAAGAAATCTTTAATTTAAGATGTCCGGCTCATGGGCATGGATAGCAATATTCATTACCTGCGTATTTATTGTGTGAACCATAGGTAAAATTGTTATTGCTTCTGTGTATATCTGTTTGCATTGCTGCAGCTCCTAAGACAAGCTAGTTATGGTCCAGGACCCCCACTTTGCTAAATGTTCTATAAACATCCAGCACAGCATACAGAAATGCTGCAGAGTTTATCATCTGAACATAAAACAAGAGGTGAGAGAGAGACGGGCTGGTGGAGGAGAGCAGGGAAAGAGGCAGCACTGTTCAACGTGATATGAAGGAGTCATAGCACATCAGCAGCCTCACTTTGCCAATTTTGGGGGGTTTGTTTTTCTTGTGCTTTTTTCTAGACATCAAAGCAAAGGAGTTTTAATGAGGGTCTGAAGGAGAATAATGAGGTACTTTTGCAGATGTCTGCAGGGTGTTCCTCCTCACTCAAAGGGGCAACATGTACAAAGACACTTTGAAAAACAAGTGAGCAGTGGAGGTTGGCATCTTAGTTCTTTTGAAACGAAAGGCCCTGATGCTGACCTCATTTACACTGGTGAAAGCTGTAACTCCTGTGAAGTCAACAAAGTCCCTGTAGCATAAAATTGGTCCTGGATTACAATCTGCCAGAACTGTCTTTCAGAAGCCTTGGCGACCACCGAAACTGTATTCCAAAAATACTTTCAGCTCATTTTTGCATTTACTGTAAGGTCTCTTTACATCCTTCTGCCACTAAAGAGGATCTTGAAAGTGCACATTAGTGAACAGTTTGCCAAAAATCTGTAACAGATCTTAATGTAAACAAGAATCTGACCACTTTGGGTTTAATATCACAAATATACGTGTGTGTATGTATATATATGAACAAATATATGTATATATACATATACACATATACATATATATATGTATACACACAGACACACATATATACATACATACATTCCTCTGCAGCCTGATATGGAGGGAGGCAACTTTACACTTTGATTAGACACAAGAAAATTTTATGTTAAGGAGTAGACATGTTATCTCCTTTCCCATTTTTTAAAATACCTCTCTGTCTGACTTACATATAATACATTTAGCATATAGATGTAAAAGAGGATCCCCCAGAAGAAACGCTTCTACAACTTATGCTAGCACTAGCTATGTCACAGGAGACTTCAGGGAATTAAACTCTTAGGATTCCTTCGACCTCAGATGCCCAATTGTATCTAAATTTGCCGGTCAGTCCTGAAAGCATCTGGAAGCCCAGGGCTCACTAAATTAAGACTCAGCTCTCCATGTCCATCATCTGCTCCATGTGGGCTACCTGAACTCAGGCTGAAGTCACACTGCCTGCATATGCCTGTGGTATTTGATATCATGGCCCTTCGGCAGAGGACCTCAGGCTATCTTATTTACCCAGAATGGGCCATGTGACACTTCTTGAAGGACAGATATGACACACAGAACCAGGCACAAATGTCAGGATCTGACCATACATCAGGTAAAGTCATCATTCCCTCTGCTCTGACATACCAGGATGTTCCCCCATGGAAGCATCATCGTGGTGGCCCCAGAGCTGGCCCAAGGAACACTTATCAGGAGAGCTTTGTGGACTGGCTATGAATCGGGCCTTGGGTTAGCCCCAGGGCTGCTCTTACACCATGGTGCTGATGCAGGCACTAAGCCGTGTTGCGCACCTCTCCGCACAGGGCTGACGTGCAATTAGGGCTGGCAGAGGCTCTCAGTGAGGCGAGTCTGGGTTTTGGGAAGGGGGGTTCTGCACAGGCAAAGGCCTGGCTGTCTCCCTTCTCCTTAAGCTCCCACCACTGCTGCAGTTTTGTTCCCTCTTCCCCACCAGTTCAGTCCAGTGGAAGAGCACCAGGGAAATCAAACAGCACTGCCTTACTTGGAAAGAGTATAGGAACTAAAATCTCAACATGAATTCAATTCTGGGACCTAAGTATTGAAAAGGATGCTGCAGGTAAAATACAGATTCGGTTCTGCAGAACTCCAACTGATTTATAGCAAATTTGGTGAGCAAAAAATTGAGAATTAGATTTTCGAGGGCAAAATTGTTTTGCTTACAGAAAGAAGAGGAGTTAAAAACAGAGTAGAAAGCCAAAAGTTACTATTTCTGAGTGTCTCTCTTTACATGGGGTTAAGTTATAAGTTAACCACTGCCCCTTTACTCTATAATTAACATAGTACTTGCCTACATTTAATTAGAATAATATACATGAGATAAATTGTATATGACTTTTTTCTTTAATATATTACCAATTCTGCCTTATAAATCATTATTTATTTCACCATTTGTGAAACAGAAACATCAACCAGTGTCAGGACAAAGGAATTATTACCCTAATGTACAACTTGCAGAATAGCCCAACCGCTTGCAGAAAAGTTTGTACCAGCTATTCTAATTGCAATAGGATCCTTCCCTGAGTTATCAGCTTCCTGAACCAGCAGTGCCATTTCTGTTTCAATAATTGCATGTAGAGAATGAAATATGAAATAAATCATGTGAAAACCCAGGATTTGTTTTGCTTTTAAATTTTTGTTGACTTACCAAGGAAGTGGATGTAAAGTGTTTTAACTGTACAGCTACCTCAGTCTGGAGCAAAGCTCTCACTGATGTCAGCTCAATTTATATCCTACAGAGATCAAAATCGGTACCCAGCCCATAATTTATAGACCCTCACACTACTTTTCAAATGAGTGGCATGCATGCCATGTATTAAAATTATGATCCCAACCAATCTGTCTGCAGAAAACTACTGGCTGGTATATATAAGACTTTTACTGAAAACAAGTCTTGGTCCAATTTATCATTAAAAAAAACAATAGAAGAAAACAGCATGGGTGGTCTTAGCTCCAGCAAGCACACTTAGAAAGTTAGCATTAGCCAGCTACATGGTAAATTACCAAAAGTTAAGGTGTAACCTCACCTGCTTTGTGTCGTCTTTAAGCAGCCTTTAAGATGTCTATCAGTAACCTCTTTGTGTGGTTTGTTATCCACCTTGGGCACAGTTTCTTTCTTGTGACAAATCAGTGTGTAATTTTTGTCATCGTTGTTTGCCCAGAAGGTACCAACCGATGTCTCATAGCGTATGCAGAACTCCACCTTAGCTCCATCTTTCTGGTAAGGAGGCACCAAAGAAATCTTAAAGCAGAACTGATCAGTTTCACTACCACAAGAATTAGGCATGAACTCTGCAAGGATATCGTAATAACTGAGCCAGTTATTCAGTGTCATTCGAACATACACCAGTTTTTCAAAGGATACATTGAGGACACGTATAATGCCGTTCATACAGGTAATCCCAGGCAGGAACACAATTGACTCCAACAGTACTTTCTGCTCTCGCACTTTTTGCAAAAGTTCTTCTTGTGAAGCAGGTAACGTAAACAGTTGAGAGAAAAAATATTCCTCCTGAGGGAAAACTTCATCTTCTATGTCATCGTTTTGTCCTGTATTTGGAACTTCCCAGGTATCGAACTCTTTAACAGACACAAGATCAAACCCAAATGCATCAGCAAATGAAACTTTCCTTGCAATAGTGGTGGGGGTATCTGCCTCCTCTTCCTCTGAAGAAGCAGAATTCCGCCTTCGGGGAAGTGGAGAGAAACGATGTTTAATGTCAGGTTTAACATCTTCGTCCTCTGAAGAGAAATAATTTACAGTGGGGACTTCTAATAAGTTAGCCCTGCTAACCTGACTAGGTCCTTCAAAAGACTCCATTGGGCTCTCTGATATAAACTGAAAGAGAACTATACAACTAGTAGCAGCTGATATTTGAGACACTGTGATTTAAAACAAGGATTAATGTTACAGTTGACATTGCAAAAGGGAGTCAGGCCTATTAATAGATGCTATGGTGTGTGAGTTATGTTGGCCTGCTCTCCATCTGACAGTATTAGGTGTTACAATTTCAATGACACATTTCAAATATTGCATTCCCTATTTTTATGTGGCTCTACGTGCTAAGAAGAAAAATAGTATTTAAAAACTAACTTCTTTGCATTGTTAAATGGCACAAATGGAGATATTTTTAGATGATCAACTTATGTTGCACAACAAATTCATCACATTGCACAAATGAGGAGCTATTAATCTCTGATTAGGATGTATACTTCATCAGGTAAATAGTTTCTATATTGTAAACTATTCCTGCATATATTTTCAAGGCCATTTTTTTACAATGTTTTCAGATATAAAAGTGCAACGTCACATTCTGTCCTGGCTTTATACCATGCTAACTCAGTGGGCCAGATCCTAGGACTATGCCAGCTTTTTCTAGCTAAGGATTAGCCATCACAACCTAAATGAACCAGGAACGCTATAAAACATTGACGTGACTACACTGAAGATAAACTTGTAATGCACCATTCTAAATATGACTGAATTTGCCACCAATTAGATTATGAAATCATCTAGTGCTAGACTGCATTTAGCATCATCCAGCCAAACAGAGAGAAAAGCAACTTGCAGAATTAACTTGTGCAGCCAACCCTGAAACACAAACCCTGTGCCACACAGCTATAAACAGGAGGAAGAAACACTCTTTAAAGGGTTTTCAACCTTTGTGCAGGACATCTTCCCATGATATGAAATGAAACCATGGCTTCTCAATTAGCTTAATCAGGTAGCATTTGGCTTTTACTTTTATGGCATTCCATGCATGGAAACATGCAGTCTTTATGGGACAAAGATCATGAACTCAACATGTCACCTTTTTCCTTCATATTGCTTAACCTCTACTCTTTCTCCTGTGTCTGTCTCAAAGGGTAAGCCTACACTATAATCTAATGGTGCAGTACGAGCTAATAAATATAACAGGACTTGCTTGGAATTAGCCACGTCGGAGATTGACAGCATTAGTGGCATCATCACAGAGCTCAGCACAGGCTAGAAAGCTAACTTCATTCACATTTCCAAACAGCTCAGGTCTTGCAGGCCACTTCAAATCCTTCTTTCTGTTGTTAGTGTCACTGGTAACTTTAAAACTAACCTGGATATGTCTATTACCAGACAACAAGGTAAACCACATCTTACCATGAATCCCCTTTTCTGATGAGGCATCCTCCCACACCACGATAGCATCTCCAGGTCTTACCAATGCTTCATCTTAACCTCTCAATAGCCATCCCACCTGCTATTGTAAAAACATTCATACTCCCCTAGCACCATCATACTTTGAGACAATGGCATATAAGGAGAGATTTACAAAATAGCTTTCCTCCATAAACTACATAACCCCTACCACAGCCCATAAACTTCTGGGATATTACTGATTTTGAACCACTACTGTACAATGCTGCATTTTTCAACAAGGGCCAACAGTAAAAGCATTCAAGATTTCTTGTTTATAGATAGATGATAGTGCTATCTAGCCATGTATTCATGCATGTCTAAGAAAGGAACTCCCAGAATCTCCAGAACTCCCCCCACAGAAGAATCCAGAGTTTTTCTCAGTGGGATCCTAGAAGCATCACTTCTACCTGCTCCCACGTACTGCTCTGGACATAGCTGCAGAGCTGTTTTGCCACATCCATGTTTTGGCTTTGTACTGTGTGAATTAGGTACTGTTTGGGAAATGGGAAATGAGGTTTCTTGCTCTAATGGCAACTCTATTTCTTCTGTCAACATAATCTAAGAAAATACTACTGTAGTAATTACACAAACAAGGAGAACTTATTTATGACACTGTTACCCTAATGGTTACACCTATTTCTGTGAAAAGCCATTTCCCCTTTTTCATTTTGTATGTTTCTTTACAAAAAGCTGCATAGACAAATGCAAATGGGAAGATAACTTCCCCAGTGAACTCTGGTGGGTCATGGAAGTAAGAGGTGCAGGAAGGAGCAGGGCTGCTCACCGACTGCGGTCAGGGGAACGAAGGTGTATCTCAGACCAAGGCATGCTTTGAGAATGGGTTCACTTCTAGTTGAAAATGGAAGGAGAAAAGCAGAAAAAGAAAAACCATGGAAACTAGTATTGCTGCTAGACTGTATGAAAATATGTTAAAGTCCAGTTAAAGAGGGTTTTGGCCTGTTGATTACTTTTTGTTGTAGTTTTTGTTTTCTTAATGCTTGCTGAAACCAAACAGTGATTTGTCTTGGTGTAGTCCAGCACCAGTTCAGTCAAGGAGATCCGTTCCATTGGCTTCAGCAGGTACTAGGTTAGACATTCTGCCCAAGCCATCAAATCCCTACATGCCATGACAAGGGCTGCAGGATGTTCTGAAAACAAAGATTTATTCAAATATTTATTTTTTTAAACCAAGTAATATCAGTGACTTCAACTGACTCGTATTATTCTGTGCACCTGTAACTGTCTTGCCATTCATTGAGTTCAAATTCTTTACTTCTGTCCTGGATGTAAAGAAACATGGGAGCTGGGAAACACAGGGTTATTTAGCACTTTAGCCTAAGTGCTACCACCGAGTGACAAAGTCTTCAGTCTCATGCCATTATCTAGTGAGAGAAGCAGCATGTACTTAGTAAGGTCAGTTAAAATAAGAAACAGAAAAATGTTGTATAAGAAATGAACAATATAAAAGAGGGAAAAGATTCTGCCTTCACACAAAAAAGAAATATCAGTGGTTATAAGGGTGAAGACCAACAAACATAGCTGAGAACAGAGGATAGCCACACTCTTGTGGAAAGCAATTTCCTACCCACAAGTTTCATCTTCTTCAGTGCAGAGGGGTAGAAGTTTATGTCTCTTCTCCATCTGATTTAGGACGTGCCTGGACAGTTTGTACTGGGTTAAACTTTTCATGACAGTGAAAGTATTTTATCAAAAGTGTATCTAGAGTTACACCAAAGCAAGCATACTTATATATATAAGAATTGCATTAACACCGTGAAAATATTGTAATGAAAAATAATATCATTTGTTCTCCATATTTTGCAAAATGGTGCTCAAAAATATCTAAATGAGACAACAGAGTAACTATTTCCTTTCAGACTGTAACAGCAACAGGTAATTTTAGAACATTTTAATGGGACAACTTCTCTAATCATGTCTTTTCTAAAGCCTCATCTTCCTTACTGTTTTTGAACACACCAAATTCAAATGTTGAATGAAGACAAATGGTTTTGAGGTGTTCTTAAACACTGTTTAAGTAAAAGTGGAAACAACAGGTAGAATTGAGGAAGACTGTGCAGAAAATAAGACAGCTCTATATGAGATGCTTCTCTATTGAACAGCATAGCAAACATTACAGGGAAGAACGTCACAGAGTTAGCAGGCTTGGGACTTAATTAAACTCCCAGCAGAGCAACAAAAGCAATAGCTAAATAGACCTTTAATTAAAAAATACTTGCACCTGCCCATGTTTTTGGCATATCTATTATTAGCACTGGCCAGCTGATCTTTCTTGGCCTTAACTGGAAGGAGAGAGAATATACCTTTCTGTGTCAACTGAAAAACAATTATGTCTTAAGCATGGACTAAAGATGAGCAGCATAAAATCTGGTTCCACTTGACTTCCTAACAGTGTATTCCCTAGTGCCCTAGAAAACTGCACTTCTTCAGCTGAGAGTATGAGATGTATTACTTACTTCGCCGCTATTAAATACATCTATTAGGATAAGGCATAAAAACATTTTCTCCTTGCAGAGAACACTATTCTAGCTGACTGTTGAATGGTCAAAAGTGCTGAACAAGAGGTAGAAGAAAGATTTTAAAGGTTATATCCTTTAGAAAAAAACATTGCTGGCATATTGCGAGAGGTATTTTGAAACAGCAATTCATTCTTAAAGTATGTACAGCTAAGGAAGAAAGCACAGTACTTCACTTAAGCAAGAGTTTCTCTCTAAATTACACATGATTGAAGTTAAATATCAGTAATAAAGGCTGACTGAGGACAAAGGCTGCCCTCAATTGTTTTCTGCTCTTAGTTACAAATTGTATGCACCATCAGAATTTTTTTACCAAACTTTGTCCTATGACTGCAACTGGTCTACTCTGTGACCCAGAGTAGAAACCAGCTCACTCTTTAAAATTTGTGCTATTTTCACAGTGTCAAGCAGAAAAATTGCAGTCTTTGTAAATATATAAAAGAAGAAACGTTAGAATTATTGTAAGGGGACAGCCCACATTCATACAATCACAGCTAAGTCACTGACAAAACTCTCTTTAACCTAAATTGATCACAGCGCCAAACACTGACAGAGGAAAAGACAATCTTTGCACAGTGAAAATTCAGAACAGATTACATTACTGCAACAGAATCTCCAAATACTCTGGTTTCACCATTCGTCTTTTCAAGAACATTTCATTTATTGACAAACCAAAATGATAAACAATTTAACTAGTGTGGCTGATAAAGCTAGCCCCTTCTTTGTTATAGTGTTTTGTGGGTAATCTCAGATTTCTGACCATCCAATGTTTTAGCAGCACTGTAGAGAATGCAGTAACAAAAATGCTACTTTAACAAGGTGTGTGTAGATATTTGAAGAAGAATCTGCTTCCTCAGGTTGGAAAAAGTCTGTCTAGTAAGAGTAGACAGTACACTTTCCCTGCCTCTGATTCTTCTTTTCAGAAAAAACTGGACATTGAGCCAGTGAAGGTGGTTCTCCCTCTAATGTGAAAGCTTTGCAGACATTTCAAGCAGTGACAAGATTCCCACAAAGAATAAGGATAAAACAGGGAATTTGCCTTACATTTTTTAGAAGGAACCTTGATTTGGGGAAAGAGAGAGATTTTTACTCTTTCACCTTTAAAGATAGGAATCAGAGGAAAACAAAAGTTAATTCCAAAAATAATGCGGAGAAAGGAGGAACAAGCAAGATGCCCAGAAGTATGGGATGAATATTTTCCTTGAGGGCATATCTGAAAAAAAAATAATCTTTATCTCGGAGATCAGGGCTTTCAGCCCTTCCAAATGTAGCTCTTTTTGCTCATTCTTTTATCTTTCATTCCCTGTAGAATCTTCCTTTAATTATTGAAAGGATTGTTCATCTGTTCAAGTATGGAGCCCTTGCCTACACATTTTTTCTTCTTGCTTAGGATTTGAGTTCAAAATGTCATGCTTTCAGCTTTTGGGCATTACTACGTTTTAATTTCTGAACTCTTCAGTCTGGCTCCCTTTAATAATCTCAGTTTCCTCAGTTTCTGAAAATCTGCCCTTAAAATTTAAAGCCTTAATAAGATGGTTTTGCTTATTTTTTATTTAATTTGGGTATTTGTACGCACTCAAAGCTTAGTCTCTGTGCCTAGTCCTTCTTTAAAATCCTCTCCATTTACAAAGTCGCTACTAAAGTACCAGAACATGTGGTTGATTCTATGTTTCTTTGTTGGAGATATGAGGGAAGGAATATATAGTCCTTGTCACAGTGAGCGGCATTTATTCTCCAGACTGCAACTGCAGTGTTCCATAAAAACACAAATCTCAGTAGAAATAACCCAATAATCTATAGCGAATCTGGTATTTTGAATTGAAATCAAACTTTTGATGTTATTATTGTAGGAACCCCTTTAGGCATGACCTGCTTACAGTTGCAGCAACAGAAATGGGATGATCTGTAATAAATAGTCTAAAGTGCCAGATCACACATTTCAGAGCTAATCTCCATAATTTCTGCTATGATCTGGCAACCGTTCTGCTGCAGATAAGAGAGGAGGAGAAGAAACTGGGTAAATTAGTCATGAACTTTGGGATGTGCCAGGTAGGGAATTTCTGGTAGGGATAGAGCAGGCCAAATGAATGCCTTCAAAAGAAGTCACTGATGAGACTTCAGACCCAGGAAAAACAATTAGTAGTTCACCGTGTCATCACTAGGACTTTTGAACAGCCAAGGCTGTTAAAATACCAGGTACATCCCATTCACAATGGTTAGTGGAAAAGTCCGCTATTAAATCCTGTAAGCAAGCAGATGGCAATTCTGCCCTGACACAGAAATGCTGGATAACCCATGTAAACTATAGCATTACATTATGAGTCTTGTTTCCTGATGTAAAAACATTGTGACTACCAACTGAAACATAGGCTGGTGGTTTTGAAAGCCTGAGAAAAGGCTTGCAAGTGCCCAATCAAGATGATCAGCCAGGATGTGAACTTCAAGCTCAGAGGGAAAGAGGTCAGTTTAATGGGTGCCCTTGTCCCTCTCTCTTTCTCTCTCTCTCTTTTTGCCAGAATTAGCATCTGGAGGAAGCAACCAAGGGTTATTTTCAGAACCCATCAGAGCCTAAGCAACAACATCAACTTCAGCCTCATAAGGTTGAATCTTCAAGGCTGTTGTTGATGCCTCGAAACACGGATCTCATTTGGGAATACATATTTTGAACATCAAAGTGACCCAAAAGAAGACAATACATCCTCTTTCAAAGCTTCTACCATTTTGTTTTGTTTTGCTTTAGAACACATTTAAACATATTAATTACCTTCCTTGACTAATTACATGAGATTAGTATCTTGTCCTTAACAGTGTCAGACCTCAGGAGGCTGGGGGCAATGTCAAAGTTCAAGCAACAGTTCATGCTTTGAGGGTCGCAGAGCTCAACGCTCACTTCCTCTGAGTGGTACTTGCTCCCTCAAGTGGTTTCCTGGGTCAGCAGGACCGGTCACAAGCATACTCGGCATGAAAACCAGTTGCATAATTGGGATCAGAGAGTTAATAAGAAAAATGGGGAGCAATTTGTGGGGGTTTTGTGCTTTAATTCCATTTCACCAAGAATAGGTACCTTGCAGCTACAAAATTTGATAGCAAGTTTCATTTCACACAGTACTTTCTTTTAGCGTGTAGAACAAATGTTTATTGTACTGAATACAACATGTTTGACTAAGTGTAGAACACAGGAACCAACACGCTGGTTTCAATTTGTTCTGCATATCACTGGAGAGTCTAATCATTTCACAATTCTATCTAGCCACCATCAATTTTTCATTAATCATTATGTTTCAATGGGGAACACTGAAGGGTGTTTTCTCAGATTATAATGAAGTGAGAGGCTAACGTCATGGTCTGTTTATGTTCATACTTAACATAGCATAATTATTCTGTATTTTTTTTCATTCAGCTAGGACTTGCACCTTGACTTTGTAAACATAGGCAGTTCAGTTTTCATTGTTAAGGATGTTGACTTAACAGAGTATAAAATAGGAATCTGGGTACGTGAGAGCAGCACATTTAAAGTCCAACTTTCATTTCTCCTGCTGGTTATATTCAGCGGACCAATTATTCAACTGACTACTTGCAGTAAAATATCAGGACGCTTAAAATAATGCTAGACTTCATGCTGCTATAATGAGTGAAGACTTTTCTGAAAACAATGAAGGAAATGCGGACATCCATATAGTAGGAGGAGGAGAACAAGGAAAACTGGTTCACAGGATTCCACCCCGAATTCCCAGCTCTCACATAGATGCCAGAAATGGTCTTTCTGTGAGTGTGGATGAAGCAAGATTTCTGGAAAAACCACCCCTATCTTACATAGCCTTAATTGCAAAGGCAATTCTTTCTTCCCCTACAAATAAACTGAATTTAGCTGCTATCTACAAATATATTGAAGATAATTTTCCTTTCTACAGGAACAAAGGTCGAGGCTGGAGAAACAGTGTAAGGCACAACCTTTCACTAAATGATTGCTTCATCAAGGTGGGAAGATGTGAGGATGGAAAAGGAAACTACTGGAGTATCCACCCATCAAATTTAAATGACTTTGTTCACGGGGACTTCAGGCAACATCGAAGGTCACGAAAGCGAAGGTGTCAAAAGGAGCTAGAGCATTGCCTTGCTGTGAATTATTTCATGCCATGGGAACACTATCCTTCCTACCCAACACCAAATTGGCTTTACCAAACACATTATTTTATGGATCCTCTGTGGAAAATGCTGTATGCTGACAGACTGCAGTTTGTGCATGAATACCAAAAATGGAACGTAAACAGTGATTTAATCATGGGGAAGTTTTCATCTCCACTACAGACTGAAAAACCACAGAGCATTTCTGTGGACTGGTTTTATGGATCTGCTGCTACTTCAGTTATGCAGCAGAATATCTTCCTAAATATTCAACAGGCTTTCCCTAATTCCCTTTTCTTCTCTTCTCAAAGGCAGCAGCAAAGTGAAGCATTCAGACACATCTGTAAGTACTAGAAAGTACTTGAAGTGCAATAACTTTGCAAGCAGCTCTGTTTGGGACTCCGTCAAGATACTATATATTAATATATATTGCTCAGTTTTGAACCTTTGTATATGTTTAAAGACAGCAAAAGAGCTTATTTACTTATGTAAGCCAGTGATTACATAAGTGTATTAGCTTTGAAATTATAACAATGAATACTGGTTTTAATAAGTCTACTAGTCAATGGCAGAGCATAGATTATTTAGTATAAGAGTAAATCCATTAGCACTGAATGCCCAGTAAAATTATTTTTAAATTGTCTTGTAGTAATCATATTACTGTATACTACTGCTCTATTAGATTCAAATTAATACACATGTATGTGTATTTATAACTATATATTCAAACATGTACACCCATATATTTACTTTTATATTCTGTTGAGTAGGAAGCTGTAATACATTTTTCCTTTGTCAGTTGCAAGTGTCTTTGAAATGCTACTTGTCACCTCCCGTACTGTTGGAAATACTAAGTGAATTATTCTTCTAATAATTTAATTTTATATGTTGGTTAGGACTCACTTGGCACTATTAATTCCGATGCATTGTGTTGATTCAAAAATCACTGTGCATTTGTGTATCTTTAGCAGTTAAGTGGATACTTACTTCTGTTTGAATAAATGTTCAGATGAATAAATGTTTCAAGTGAAATAGGACTGCAATATTATCTTTAATATGTTTTTGAGTTCAAATCTGGTTCTTAAATGCACACCCACATATTAATTCACCTACTTAAATGATTAGTTAATGACAGCATGACTAATTACGAGTTTATCCATTAGTCGGGTATAATCTGGGTATAAGAAATTTTCATTTTTCAGATAATGTCACCCACACAAAATTGCTTAAGCTTATATGTATGCTTTTAGTTTACTTACTCATATGTATGTACATGGTTGTTTACATAGTTATAGAGTATATGATGATATAAAGCACTCAAATATATTTGTTAAATGTATGTATCTATCCAGCAACCTCATTGTAACAGGAACTTCTAATCAGGAAAGTGTAGCAAGCATTCCGGTGAAAACATCCAGCTTTTGCTAAGTCATAAACTTTCAGAAAAACTTGCTTTGAAGTATTTGCTCACTGAAAATATAGATTTGAGTAGTGAAGCCCTAAAGACTCTGCTGTGCCTTAGTCACGAAGAGCCCTAGCACGTGGACAAAACTTGAGACTTGGACAAAGATGGGGAAGGTGGGGTTCAGGGCCCGGCTGGATGGGGAGCCTGGGCTGAGGAAACGACGGAGATAACTGGGGTTGGAACAAGGAGCCCAGATGTGCTGAGCAAGGAGCTATGAGAAGCCTGAGGAATACAAACTGTGAATGCCAGGCAATTATAATCAGATGAAAATGAAAGCTAGGAATAAGAAGAGTCAGGTCAGGTTTAAGGAGTAGCAGGTGGGAAAAGTCTCTGCCTGTTAATGTACTAGAATGCCTGGGACAGAATTTATTACTCACAGTTCTTTAGCTGTCAGCAAATTACTTTAAAATTACACAAGACAAAAAGTTACTCCTGTTTGTTCTCACTGGTTCCATTAGCTTACTTGGCAAAAGCTTGTGAAGTGCACCTGAGGATATTCTTAGAAGGACACACCACCATTTGACTTCATCTTCCCTGCTAAATAAGTTCGAGGAGGGGAGCAAGTGTATGACATGGCCCTTTGTTTGAGGTAATGATGTGACCTATCGTTTAACAGGACATCCATTAAGCCTGGAGTAACCATGTTACTTTGCTCTGGAAAAAGAATTGCATTTTACCAGATTTGTGACGGTGGTGGAAATGTGGCATGTACCAAACCATATGCATGCTTCCAGATCTTCGTCCCAGTTTCCTGTGGGAATGCACTAAGAGGAACTCACATGCAGGAGGAGACATTCTTCTGCTCAGATGCTCAGATTTTATTTGAAGACCACTTTGAAATAGTTTTCATACCACTAGTGATACACATACCACAGCCTGAGAACTGCCAGTCTGATTATGTAGCTGTCAGTATGCTTTCTGATGTTTTTTTTCAATGTGTTTTAACTTTCTGTTTGTTTGTACAGCACCTGCATGCTGCAGTGCAGGAGGATTTTTTTCATGTAATGAGCAACTATTTATTTTGTCCTCGTCATTCAGTGGGTATCTGTGGCTTTCTTACTGTGCATAGTTCAAACACTGCTCTGAAGACAAAATTACCCAATCACTATTTTATTATTATCCTTGAAAGCCATAATATAATTTACTTTCAAAATATCCTGAGAGATGAGGAACATCTTGAAGCATAGGCTTAAAAAGACGGAGGTCAAAATTACATGCTCACTTTGGACATCAGGTTTGTGAAACCATTGTGTAGCATTTCATGTGCTCAAAGCCCAGCTCCCATTGCCCTGGCTTTCAGCTCTGAGTGTTCAGAACATTTCCAATGATCCCGAGCAACAAGAAAACCAGTGACCATCTGTGAAAAGTTTGATTTCAACAAGTTGTCCAGAAATACTGCAGCAAATGAAAGAGAGCAATCCATCTCTTCAAGGCAAAATTCAACTGCCATAATATAGACAACCCTTTTTCTTCCTGTAATCCCCAACTGAGTTCGCTAAATACCTTCCAACTTCTGCAACAAAACCCAGCATTTCATCATTACACAATTCTAATTAATCTACAAAACAGGTCTACTTTGGATATTAAATAAGGCAAGGGAAAATAGACTTTTTCATATAATTAAAGGCAATATTGTAATGCCTTCAACAGAGGTAAGGGCCAAGTTAGGAATGCACCATTTAGAAAAGATGCCATTTTTTCCCCCTAGCTTCTGAAAGCTTGACATTGCAATCTTAATAATGTTTTTCATCACAGCTGAAGGGGTAGGGTTAGTATGTCATTTTGTGATGAAAATGTCAAAGTACTAATTTGCAAACAATCTGAAGTAAAAATTTAAAAGCAATAAGAAACAAATCAGGTTATGTATTCTACCTGATTTCCAAACCCCCAAATCCACTTACCGTGTAAAAATAAATAATTTTCTGATCTTGAAATATCATCCTACAACTAGAGAGGACATTACATTTCTGATACAGGAAATTACCATTTAATGAGAAGACAGAAAGGTTCTTGAAAATTAAATGGATGAATTACATGCTTGTACAGGAATGTCTGAGGCAGTACATGTGGTGTAAGAGACTCCTGAGAAGTAAAAACAACAGTTACAAATACTGAATTACAGAAAATCTGACATAAATACAATATCCAAAACCTGCATGTTGATAACTTCAGCGTTTGCCAGCCGAAATGCATTACCAGGGTTGATAAAAATGTCAGGAAGTCAGAATCTCAGCATTTTGGCCATTGTCACCTCTGTTCTGCCCATAAATAAGACAGAGGTCATCTTTTTACAGCTGATCTACTTTGGGAGTACCCAGATGAAATGCCAGTGTATGACATAAATAGCTGGAATGGAGGTCACGTATGCTCTCATAAATAAATACTGCCGATTGCTCTCCTCTTCTTTTTGCACTAAAGAAAATGACTTCTGCATAATGAAATTATGTTTGAACCATACATTTGCTAACACTTTCAATAAACTGTATCTTAATGATGAGCAGTAAGAGAACTAGCCCTGAACATGAGAACCTTTTATTAACAACACTTTACAGGTAATAATTTTAAGCCAGATAATAACATTACCTTTGCAGTTGACCTTCACCAGTTTATACAAATATTTATTCTAAAAGTTCAATAAAATGTCTCAGCCTATAAAGCCCAGAAAGTTAGTATACAGTTTAATTTCTGGTACATTTGCTGCCCGGCACAACCGATGACTCTGAGACTTGTCTTCTTTCATATTGAAAATAACCACTGTCCAGGGGCACAAATAAAAGCTTTGTAGAAAAAGACGCCTCCAAGCTGTATAGCCACTCAAACTTATGCACGCTAATTTATGCTAACCCAACGGTTATCCATTTCTTGTACGTACTCCCTGCAACAGGTCATGGAAGACAACTCTCCCCTTAGGAGGCAGCAGAGTACAAATACCTCTTCCAGCCTGGTGAGGCTTGTGTACATGGATGCATGAGGACATGTCAGGTTTGGCCTGTAGTGACACCATGAGGGAAGAAAAGAAAAAAAGGAAACACTCAAAGCCTCTTTGAGAGTTGATGTAATTGGAAATGAGATTATGAAAATGAAAACGCCCCAATCGCATGGGAACAATACAGCATCACTATAGGACACAGCTATGGCTGATTGATTTAAATGTGCCCTTCTGTACCTAAACCTTTGAATGTCTTTGAAGTGTAATTTTAACCAGGACCTTCCCAGGTTTGTATTATCTGGCCTGTGCATGTTAAAACTATGCAACAGTTGTAACATCCCTAATCTATATTATACGCCAAATAGTGATAATTACTCGCAAATGTAATTCCATCTGTGTTGTAAGGTGTAGTGTCGTGCCAAATGGATCATGTGGACATGGGTCAAACTACACAATTTTTGTACCATAAACCAAGTTTTGAACCTTTTTGCCAACACAGACTCCTGACCAGGTACATCCAAGCACCTGAGAAATGCCCTGGAAGGGACACCTCAAATGGCAGAAAGCCACCGTAGCACCCATGTACCACCTTGCCTGAACGGCAGATTGGCATAGAGGATGTGGCTGAAAGAAGCTGGAGGTCAGACTCTCCTGTGATCTTTAAGGCTCTTTTAGTCTATGTTTACACTGTATTTAGGTAGGAAATCGGATATAATGTCCATGAATGGCTCCTCTGCATCTCACCTGTTCCCAGTACAACTAAGGACCTGGCCAGCTGCGTTAATTATTTCATCCTCCTCCTCCAGCGTCTACTCTGTCCTTCTGTGTCTGCATTCACTTTGCTGTCTTCCAATTCCAATCTGAATTTCCTACTTCAAGTTTTCCTGTGGCCCTATTCTGTTACCTTCTTATGTGTGGCTCAGCCAACATTGTCAAAGCAGAACCCTGGATCCCAATATTCCCAGTTCATCAGAGATAGAACTAAGCTTATGTCAACATACTGGAATAAGAGTCTAACAACTCCTGTAAGAACAATGTAGAAAGATGATATAGGGCCTGATTCTGATCTTACCAACAACCATGGAAAAAAGAACTAATTTCATTGGAAGCAAAAGAGCATAAAGTTAGTAAAACTCAGGCTTGCAGACGTTATTTCTATCATAAGACCATACTGTACTAATTTTCCTGTGTGCCTGACAGATTTCTCAGCACAATCTTTAGTAGACTTGACTCAACCTGATAGCTCAGCAAGCAAAGTCTCAGTTAAAGGACTTGCTCCTGGGAAGTTCTTGTCTCCAGACAGAGCTGTCAAAAACCCTTTGGAGCTTTCAACACTTAGCATTTTTATTTAACTGTTTTAACATTCCTTTTAGTACTGCCTTTTCAGCACATAGAGCTTACCTACTTGTGTCCTTTGAAGACAGTGCGTGGTTTACACTACGCTTGGGGAGTGTTAGTGCGTCTAAGGTCTGATATCTAATGAACATCTGATCAGGTAGAAACAAGACAAAGCGCCAGGCCTGCTGGATTGTTAAATGGCTGCCTCTCCCCAGGTGAAGGAGTAGAAAAATAATGGGGGAATCCTCAGCACCAGGAAAAAACATTAGATAAATTTGAACTTGTAGTGAAAAGTAGCCTGACAATAGGCTTCTTTTAGAGAATATTGGTTTTGTTTTGGAGAAGGAGTCATTTGCCTTTTAAAGCAGTGAGTTGCAACAGAACAGCTTTCCCACTTTCGTTAGTAAGAAAAAAGACATTAATCTGCCTGCTGGTAAAGTGTTTTCATGCTTCCATGCTGTCCAAATGGGTGTAAGAGAAAGCTTTAGTAAAGATACAACACTTAACAAAGCCAGAATCAAAAAAAAAAAAAGGAAACCCCTATGTATCAGTTAGTATATACTTGATTTTCCAACTTGTGAGAGGGCAGGGAATAGAGGGCCACCTAACTTGTAACAGAAGCTGCAGCTCTTGAATGTCATGCAGGACTATGAAATCGAAGACTCCTGACCCTCAGCTCTCTCCCCCGTGCTGGCCTTCCCTGGGAGAGCCCAGCTCCCCATGCCCAGGGGAACACAGTTCCTCTTCCAAACAGCTACACACCAGAATTTTGGACATGAGAAACACCCATGTGATAATAAGTGAATTTCACCCTAAATAAACTGATTTAACATGTAATTCAAGTGTTTTGCTGTTGTAGAAGCCAATTCCACGGCGAGTCTAAAAGGAAATAATTAGTGTTGCAGCATTCTACTCCAAGCAATTCAAATACTCCACTCGTCCATTGTTGATGTTGACAGATATGTATGTATTTCTGTACCGTAAACAGATTAGACTTAACCATATGTGCTCAGACTGGATTTTTTAATAAGAGAATATGCAATTCAGTTTTTAAAATAAGCATATTAAAAATCAAAATATATGACTAGAATATGTACTGTTTCAAAAGCCAAGAAATTATAAAAACGTTCAATACCAACTCAAAAAAATCAGTATCTCTATAGCCTTGGATATACAGCTCCACTATAGGATAAAATTTTACTATCCTTCTTTGCTCCTCTTCCATAAAAATTTTAAAGCTGTGGATCACAATCCAGTCTGTTCAAGGGTTTCAGAATTGTTTAGTCATTCTAATACACAAGCAACATGCTAGGGTTCCTGGTATGACAGTAATACATGTAAACACTAAGGACAATAAAATTATCTAAATAAGCAAGTAAAGCAGCCATTAAATGCAACTGAAACAGCATATATTCCACTCTGCCCAACCTAAATACGGATTCCACAAATTAAATTAATTTTCTTTCTAACTTTCAACTTCCTATTAATATTTTCATGGCTATCATTATTTGTAAAACCAGTAAGTAAAATTACTGAAATAAGAACTCGTAAAGGAAAACCATTGTAATCAGACATTGTTCTAAATCTGGAGCCTGTAGAAGGAGTTTGAGAAAAGCCTGCAGACACTTTGAAATGGATTTTGTCTGATAATAGCTTCTAAAAAAGGTCGTGAAAGGATTTTTACAGAAAACATACAAAAGCTGAACTTCATAATCCAGAAGAGTTTACAGTGTTAAGAAAGCAACGTTGCACATGAACTGAACTATTCATATATTTTCTGTACAAGACACATTTCAAACAGCTCAGTAGTAAGTTGTTGAAATTGTTTATCTACTACAGAAATGTTCACAGACGTTTGCTCTGTGTGTGTGTGTCTGGGTGTGCACACAAGCACGTGTGCATATTTATGAATGCTCAAAATCTCATTCTTAAATGGTTTATAATTTTGCAACAAGTTGAACAACTTTATGTAAGAAGTACAGCTGGTGTAAAAAGCAAATCAATGATGCTCCAGTATTAATAGCTAGTATATTCGCTGCCTTCACTGCTCCTCATATTCATGAAAGAGAAGCTAAACATGTGGAGATAATTATCCCATTATGTTAGTAGTACCATCTCAAAGATGAGATTAAAAGCTGTAATTCTATTTAATCCCTGTAGCCTGTGACACAATCAAAGAATAAAGGTAATGAGAATACAACTCGCAAAGCAGAAGTAAAAATAATGTCATAAAGGATGCTCCATCAGTTAAAACCTCTAGATGTACATCTGTTTGCTGCAGACGAAGAAATCATTGTATAAAACATCAAGCACTGCGTTCACAGAACAATTCTGAAATGCAAAGCAACAAATTAAACAGCACACAGTAAGAGTCAGAATCAATCAGGACAAAATTTATGTCATGCTTGAAAGCCTTACTAGAATTCATACAGCAAAGCTTCAGTTAGTAGATCTTTTGTTAATTGAGATACAACAATACATACCAAAATTTAGTAAGAAATGGCAGATGTGCTCCTAGCTGATAATTACTTTGCAAATCTGAATCAAATAATAGCTTTCTAACAATTAGAGTAATCATAGTAATTTTAAGGGTGGAGAGAACAAGGATGATATCAAGTTTGCGATATAAAAAACTGGAATTAATACTTGAATAATCTCCATCATTAATCAAGAAATAAATCCATCTTGCAAGTGGATTTCTTGAGAGCAGTTAATAACTGCCATCACACTTTCCTGAGCCTGCAATCCAAATATAGATAGAAGAATGACTGATATTAGTTGTCTGAAAGTGACAATTCCCTTCTGAATATCACCAGAACATGTGACCTGTATAATACGAAGTTTTGAAGTTAAATGATCTTATAAGGAAATAATTCAGCAGCCAGCTTGATGACTACTGTGCATCACAAGCATAGAGACTTAGGTAAACCTGCCATACCTTAAAGCTGAGAAAACAGTGGGGTTTTTTGGTGTGTATTTATTTAAATTACAAATCAAAATTTGGTTTCTACCAATTTCAAAGCATTTAACTGCATTCCTAGTATGTCCAGAAGATCTGAACCTCAGTTTAGAGGAACATGCACCACCCAACAGGTCATGGGACACTTTCCCAGGCACACTGATTTTCCTGCTGAAGCTGTTTCTCTGCATTGCAAAGCTATGCAACACGCAGTCACTAAGAACTTAACTATGTATTTTATATTCCCACAGCCCAGTGGTAAGGAGCAGCTTCCTGCAAGGAGGGAAGTCTGAGATGCAGTCCCTGCTGCAGTACATCTCCCCTGTTTACTCCAAACACACATTAGGTCAGGATTTGGAGAAGAGATCTTCTCTGCCTCCCAAAGGACTTTCATAACCATACTCACAAAGCCAGATTCTCACTTGTTCTTACAGTTTCTCCAGTTCTCTTTCCTCTTTGATTGTTTCAGACTATAGTCAAAATGGACCATATTCAAGATAATCTTCTGGTCTTCTGGGGACCTGACTTGTGAATGTTTGAGACTGCCAGTAGCACTGTAGCTTGTTAAGAAAAGAATCTGAGCAACAGAAAATTAAAAAAAAAACCACTTTGGTCATGTTAAGTCTGAGAATACAACCCAGGATTCCATTTGTCAAATATATATTATGATTTTTTTTTCCTTAACAGCCTGATCCTTAACTCACGGAAGTCATCTCTGATATCTGTGCCGATGTGAATGACTGTGAAGGGCAGTAGAGAACAGGCCCAATGTATTACAGTAAACACATTGTTTTACAGATTCAAAACATGTCTAAATGCATTTTTTAAATCCATTGCCAATGTGCACTCTGACAAACTCCACAGAGGCCAATGACTGTTTGTACATCTGGGGTATCAAACGTTTCAAACAATTAGCCAGGGGAAAATGTATGAGTGTGAAAGCAAACTCCTATCTCTCAGTGACCAGAAGACATCTATTCATATAGAACAAGAACAGATGAATGAAATTCTGCTGGAAAAAACAAGGTGCTTGCTAAATCTTTGGAATTAACAAAGTAATCTGTTAGCAAACAAAAGCAAAGACAAGTTTCCAAGATCCAACATTCCAGGCCAATGAATTGTTTCCTAGAATGGCAGTTTGATGTATACATGTGAAAAGCAACTGGAAAGGCTAATTTTTCTAACTGTACTTCAATAGAATACTCTCACTTAAAAGACCAAAGAAGAAATATGGCCTAACATAGCCAGTGGATGTTACCGTGAATTTATGCTGTGATTTAAATAGTACCTTACAGGGGAAAAATACTAAAAGAAGAAATAAAATGTCAATTCTACTGGAAAACAGAACTTTGTTTTTTAAAAGCAAATTATTTTTTTTCTGAAAACTATTGCAGCAGCTACTCTGAAAAGCAAAACTACCCCTTTGTCTGCAGGATGGCAAACTTCTCTACAGTATCTTAACAAAATACCTAAGACTTTTCTACATTAGGGATTCACTCTTCCAGGCAAAGTACATATGCAAACCTCTTGCAAAATAATGGTGTCCAGGATTTTACTGAAGGGTGTATGCCAGTGACACAAAGTCCGGCCCTCCGCGGCTATGTGAGTGAAGACATTAGTTTCAAATATACTTTTATTAATTTTTATGTTCTGTGACTTACAAGAGGAGACTAAATGAAGGGTTTGCTGTACCTGCTATGTAGAACTGTATACTTTCTTAACTGTGTGGCAGAGATGTATTCAACATATTCAATATATCTGGCTTTTTGGCAAATATATGATCTGACACTTGAGACAAACCATCTCCATTTTCCTAAAAGTGCCAACACCATCATTTTGAATAAAAGGACTCAAAATGCTTTAGCCCTGGTTCAGTGCAGATCATCTCACAGGTGTTTATTGTCCCAGACTCTTGGAGATATTTCAGATCTGGACAGAATCTTGAAATGGCACCGAATGACACTGATTGGAGGAGTCAAAAGGAGGCATGTCATGAGGGAAACAGAAGTAAGGACAGCATGTGCACTGAAGGCTGATAACAAAAGAAATGCTCCCAAGTTTGTAGAAAGGGAGCCAGTGAGGGTCGAGATTGATGTGACTTTCTAGGAATGCTGAAGTGAAGGGATGCAGAGGACAACAGCAGCACACAGCTGCATGTTCCTCAGTAAAGTTTCCCCGTATTTTATTTCATCAGCTGCCTTAGCATCTTTCTGGCCTTTCATGGCATTTTCCTGTGCCATGGCAGGACTCCAGTCCTGGTTGCAGTGCATCCTTTCCCTGGCAGCTACCTGTCCACAAAGAGGCCCTGGGAGGGGGGAAAGCCCTTTCTCCTTCTGTCTCCTTTGAACTATTGTCTTTGAGAAATTCTCTTCTCTTTGGACTTGGATTCAGAAGCCTCCACGAGCTTCTGTTGTTTTTTTCTTCTTTAATATTTTGCAGTTATCACATGGGTGTACAGCATGGTCAGTGTAAGGGGAATTGAGGGAACCAAGAACAGCACTTCCGACAAACAAGCTTTTATACAGATAGAGCCACTGCACTGAGCCTGTGGCAGGGATAAGGACACTTGTTCAGTGGGGAGAAGAGAGAAAATGGGGTGAAGAGGGATAGGCTCTGGCAGAAAGTCCATTCCCGAATCAGTGAGCTTGCTCACTCTCTGGCTTATCACAGACTCCAGATGCCTCTCGAAAACCTTGTTCAGTCAGAAGGACAGGAGAAAAGAGAAGAGTGGCAGTGACCTGGCACAAGCAGGAGCTGAGCTACTGCATTCTCACAAAGTTTCATCACTACTATGGGTCCATCATATCAATGGTGTGAGTCAGGGAATGGGGGACAGTGCTCAGAAAAAGTACTGGCTCACAAAACGGTGATCTGCAGCTCTAAAGGAAAAGCTAGATATTAGATAATGTCACAGCCTGTCAGACCTGTGACCTTTAATTAAAGCATGTGCAATCATGCTCTTCAGTCCTCTCAGCAGTGATACTCAGCTCAAAATGAGATATTTCCAGTGGCAGAAGACTGGTTGGCAATGGGTCTGAAGGGAGGGTGCTAGGTCAATCTTTCTGAGGTCCCAGTTCGGTCTGGGTGAATCAATAGCATCCTGGTGTACAAAGTTGTGCCTGATATCAGTCTTCGTCATGGAAGCAAGTGACACAAGACTGACACAAGAGACTGAGACAAGAGACACAATCCTTTTGTGCATTGACCGTGTCTGAAACAAGATACTGGCTGATGCTGGCAGTCTGTGTCAACAACAGTCTAACTAACTGCTCAAACATGACGAGTCCTTAGCTTTCTCTGAGAACATCTTCATACCCTTTGTTTCAGCAGAGCTCTGTATGACATTGCAGTGAAGACTTTGCACTGCCGTTTTCTTAGCAACTTCCTCCAAAATGTTTGAGCGACTACCTCTGAGCTCCATGAATTCCTTGTCTCTAATTTTACAAAGAAATTGAGGAGCTTCAAGATGCTCACAGAGCTCTCACTGGAAGCACAAATGTAGATATGACATCCAGATATGAGCCAGCACTTAATGAGATGTAACTTCTAGCCACTATGATGATGGAGTAGTAAAGATCATTCAGGTAAACAGACCAGCTGGTCAAAACAGGACAAGAGTTTACAGTGAATACCAGCCTCAGAAATCATCAGTACTAGCTAACTTACTGTAAGATGAAATCTCTGATGACTCCAGTGGAGTAAAACCACCAGAGTAATCTGATAGCTACATCATTGCAATTATAGTGCATTGATGCAAGTCTATTTAAACAGATGCAATTCATACTGCATGGGTGAACTACACATGTAGATAATCTCCTCCTTTCCCCCCGACTTTCACAGAGTCAGTGTTCCCATTCCTTCAGATATTGGTCACTTGGTTAGACCTGTCAGCAAGGCTTATCATCAGGGCAAATTGCAGTGGTGGGTTTCTTTGGTGACATGGTTATTAACCTTTGGAAACAACTGAAACTCCCATGTCACTGGAAGTTCACTAACAGGGTACCAAGGTGTGATTCTAACCTACAGATGAGAGGTCCTGTGTCCTATTACTACCATGGAACCATGCAACCCTGAATTTGGCTTTCTGTATAGATTTACTGTAAGAATTAGCTTGCCAAAAAGGTGCTTATCAGTCTTGCATTAAAGACTAATGCTGTTGTGAGAGAATTTGAGAAGAGCATTACCAACGTCTACCAAACGCTATGCACCTTCCTGCAAAATGTCGTACGTCTTAAAATGCTACTGATGCTTTCCTGATGCTCCTGTTTGTCGATGAGTTAAGTACATGCTGATTTAGGGATACATTTTCTACATACTTACCTCCCATTTTTGTCATTTGCATGTCTAATCTGTGTGCAATGCACTGTTAATTTACCTTGTAGTGTTCCTATGGAATATAATTTGTATGCACATAAAATATCAATGTAATACCTAGAGATGAAATCCAATGGAAACAGCTTACTGTGAAATCCAGTCTTTGTTCCCTCATTTTTCCACTTCACTGACTGTTGCTTTTCCAAAGTACTCCTAGAGCTCTCTTGCACGCCCCTTCATTACGCTGCATTATTTCTTTATTTGGGAAATAAAACTAAAAAGTATTTTTATACAACCTAATTTCCCATAATTGTTGGGATGATGTTAAGACAGTTTTTCAGGACAGAAAATGCTAATCAATTTTATTTCAAAACCACATTGAATTCCACAGAAATTGGTGCCAGAGTGCAAATGCTACTCAACTGGGAATGGAGAGGGAGGGAAGAGAAATATATGCCAACTCTCACTTTAATACAAAGGATGTGAGATACGTTTTATTTGAATCAAATGCTATTTAGAAGCTTAAGCATCTGGAGCACATCTGATAACTGGGTAAAATTTATTGATTTCTCTATCGATTTTTCTAATGTACCTTCTCTATGAGGTAGCTATAACTGAAAGTAGCAAGTGACTCAGCTAGTGCCAACTCTAAGTAGTGTGGAGATGTTCAGATATGCAAGATGGGTCATCGCTGAATTCCAGAATACGATGGGTCCTGGCTTTCCACTTGGAGGCAATACATAGCATTGTATCTTTCTCTCTTGGCTTGCAGTCTGCATTTGTTCCAATATGAATCTTTTTATGCATTTTTCCATTGCTATGAACAAGTGGCTTTGTTCATAAACTAGAAGATGTACACAGGGATTGAGATAGATAGTATATAACCTTTACACTACTATACGTGAACTGTAACCTTAGAATAAGGCACATAGAGTCTTTTTCTTCAGTCCCCAAACTGATTCATATGTTGAAATAATACACAGGAGTATACATAACACCTGTGAATTTCTGGTGAATTTATTTCCAGAAATAACTCTGAAACTCTGCAATATTTGTCACTTTTTCTGGGCAGTTTTATATAAACAAAGGATAGCGGGAAATTCTTGCACTCTTGAAAACACTAGAACTTCTGTCATTGCCTTCAACAGGACCAGAATTTCCGGGGCACAAACAAAATTCGCCACTGAACTTACAGCAAGTTTTACTTTGTACTGTTGGATTTAGCCTTACAGTCTGTTTTCTTAAATTTAGATCATAGTCACAAAATATGGCTCAGAAACAAAGGAATTTTTTCAAAAAAAAAAAAAAAAAGGGAAAAAAACCCCTAAAAAATCCAGAAAAGGCAGCCTTGAGTTACACTTAACATCCTCAATATTTGCACACAGCAAGTAACACTTGAAATATGCTTTCAGCAGTAGGAACTCAGACTTTAAGTTTCAACTCTAAAGGTCCAAGAATGGAGTCTGTAATAAAGAGGATTCAGGGCCCCCATAATCCTTTAACCAGTTGCCCACAGGATTTTCTGCATGCCCTAACTGCGAAGAGAAGGTTGATACTGCTCTTCAGACACTAATTGCCTCGAAGGAAGGGGAAGAGCTGGGCCGGATAGGTAAATGGCTGCACTATGAGAAGCTTTTGCTACTCTCTGTACAGATGCACCATAAAATAGTGGTCACTCTTCTTTCCCCAGCAAGCATTATGCTTACTCCTAGTTTCTCTGTTGGACTTTACTCAGACATTGTTTATCGCAATAAATGGAGTGGAGAGAAACAGCCCAAATTACACCACCTTTAACACACTCTCGGAACTAGGTTCCGGGTTTCCAGATGAAACACTTAGGAGGTGGCACACACCTGACTCACCTCAAGACTCTTCCAATTCCAGAAGTCAAAATTTACCCTGAGATTTCTTCCGGGTTCTCTAGTTTTGTAACATTTCAGAAGCAATCCCTGACCTCTGTCACAATGTTAAGAGAAACACTGCACTCAATGCTTCTAAAAGATGCACCCTGAGAATATACAGTTTGCAAAAAATGAGAATATGTACTTTGCAAAAAGAAAAGTAGACAAAGAAGATGACTTTCTTCTGCACTTCTCCAGACTTTCTTCTGGAGTCTGCTGCACTCCAGGCACCACGGACTGCCCAAACCTCCACTCGAAACCGCGACTGCTGGTAATGGATCATCTGCGTGCAGAGCGGTGCCTTATTGCGGGGCTGCACCATGACCCAACCTGCGCTTCAACTACCGCTGAAGCAAAGCTGCAATCCCATTACCGGCAGCCAGCACATCTCCTTGGGCATTAGCAGGCCCCGCTCTTCAAAGTTTTATGTAATTCTACACACACAAAAAAAAAAAAACCCAAAGAATTTTCTTGTGAAGTGCTGTTGAATCCTGGAATCTTTCCCTGGGCGTCCCGCACAGGCTCATCCTGGAAACGACACGTCCTTGCTCCGCTGCGCTAGTACGGCAAGGAGTAATTGAACACCGGGACGGGTGCGGGGCGGGGGGGCGGCCCCCGCCGCCGCCCTGCTCCGCCGTGAGCCACGCGGTGGCACCAAAGCGCCGCTCTTCCGCCGCTCCGCGCCCCGCTCCGCGCCCCGCTCCGCGCCCCGGGCGGGGGCGAGCGCTGCAGCCGCGGCAGGCTCGCTGTGCGCGCTGCGAGTGCGCGGATCGGGCAAGAGGCAGCGCGGCCGCGGATCGCTTCCCTTCTCTGCGCGGGCAGTGCGGTAGGCGGCTGCGCGGGGAAGCACCCGCGGTCCGTCCGCGGTGCGGCCCCGGGGCCAGGCCGCGGTGGCGGCAGGCACAGCAGTGACCGTCAGCCAGGACCCCGCGGGTCTTGGAATGGCGCGAGGAGCCGCCTGAAGGGCCCTGTGGCCGAGGCGTGCGTACCGCGCCTTCGGTCAGGCGCGAATGGCGTATTCACCAACGCCACGGTTCAGGTGTGGGTGTTTGCAGGGTTTCTCCCGCACCTTTTTAGCTCTTCTCTGCCCTTGTAATCCTTGTTATTCTTGGCACATGGAAACAGGACAGCAAGTTTTCTGCCCCCACCAAAAGTCACCGGGCCCCTCCTCCTCCAAGTGCTGCTCCTTCGTCTATGGCAGTGGTGCCAGCAGCGCAGGTGCCAGCAGTGCTGGTGCCACCACAACTAGCGTGAAAATAAGCACGCACGCTTTTAAGGACTGCTTTGAAACTGCCTTTTCATCTGTCCTGTTTTTTTACATTATATTCACCAATCATAACAGTGTCTAAGACCCAAAAACTCTGTCTGGCTCTATGTGGGTGCAACTTCATGGCTGCGCAGAGTCCCAATATAAGAAAAACCATTCAAGCACGGCCATATCTCAGTGACTATATGCGATAATTTGCTGGTGTTACATCCATAACTTACAAGTCTCAATCAGGCCCCGACTCCTCCAAGCCAAATGCTGGACAAACAAAGCCTTACCCGGTGCCCATGGAAGGCAGTGGAGGTTGGACGGGCCCCATGGGGAGAGTTCCTAGCCCAAAGAGCTTACAAGTCCAAAAAGACAAAACAAACAATGACAGACATAACAGGCATGTAGGCAGCTGCCTTGGCCCTGACCCTGCAATTTTTTCTGGTCTAGTTTAACCCTGTCTGAGCAGTTGCATGATCTGGACTCTTATTTTAAATGCAAATCTTGCCTGCTTACTAATCCGAGGAGGCTGAATATACTTTCTTTAATGTATTCTAAGTTGAGCCTTTAAAAGCAATATCAGTATTAAATATGTTTTGATATCTTTAAATCATCAACAGAAAATAATCAATAAAGTATCATTTTTTCTGCATCTGATTTGCTTCTCTCTTTTAAAAATTACATTTGCCCTTCTCTTTTGTCTCTCCACTTTTTTTTTCCTCAGCCCTTCCTATTCCGTATTAATTATTCCCAGTTTTATGCACTGTTTCCTATTTCAGGTTTCTATTTTGTGTGTTTAGCTTTACTCATGTGTATTCCCACTAGGTATCAATGAAACTATTCACATGCTTAATTAAACACAGACAAAATTTTGTAAGATTATTATTTTGCTTTTTATGCAACTATTAATCCCTAGGTATTCTTTTCCTTAGCTCTTTCCATCTTACCTATCTTTTGACTTAGGCTCTAAGGCAGTGGTTCCAGAGCTGCTTCAGTTCAGCCCTTTACCTATTTTGTGCGATTTTAGGTCCCCAACCTCCCGCCACACTGACCATCCCCGGAGTACAAGTCTATTTCTCCTCCCTGAAACTTCATTTCAAGGTCCAGCTAACCTGCCCCAATCCAGCTTTCCACCTTGCCCTCCCCCAGGTCCTGCTACTGACCTTCCAGCAGAAGCCCCCTGGACTCCCTCATCACTTTGCCCACCCAGTCAGCCTTAGCTAGGTTGCCTTGCCCCTGCCAGGTCCCTGCCTTCCAGCTGCCGACAGAGCTTCACAGCATCCCCCAAAGACTGATCTTCCACCTGCACAACCAGCCACCTTCCCTGCCGAGGCAGCATCTCCTGCCTGGACAGCCATTTGCTGCACAAGCTCCATGCAAACACCGCTTGCCTCCCTGTCCTCGCTGATTCACACTAATTGTTACAGACTTGCAGGAAAGAGAGGTCTTCCAGGATGAGAGGAAAGCAAGGCAGGAAAGGGAGGTAGGGAGGGAAAAGAAACGGAATTGACAGGAGAGGAACTGGATGGAAAATTCCTGAGGGTTTTGAACCTCCTTCAGCTCTCCTTCATGTGGTAGCATTCCCTCCCAGCTTGAGATCTAAACTGAGCTGAATTTATTTGGTTGTAAAGATATAAACCATGAAAGTGCCATACCTTTCCCTCTTTTTATTTAGTCAAATTCTAAATGTTAATAAATTTGCTGAGCCTGATTTCAGAAACTTGTTCGGGTTACCCTCCATCCACATTCAACACTTCTACCTGCAGTTCTTCTCTGTCCTCAGAGCAATGAGACTGTCACAGGGAAGAAACCTTCGGGTTAGTCTTCACATTTTGAGCACTTGAGGTCTTTTTTTCCTCCTTGATCAGACTGTTTCCAGGAGAAGCTCTAGTTGCTCTTCTTTTCTTGGGAGTAGCATTTTGTGGATCATCAGTAGGCATCACATACATCTCAGCTGAGCAAAGTAACTCCTTCTTTATGTGTCTTATTTTAAGAAAATGTAAGGCAGCCAGTGAGACTCCTTTTGCGCTTACGTGTTTGCATAATTTTTGAGTATGTTGCTAAACTGAAAGCATCAACATGGTTTGGAAGGGATATTTGGTATACCTGTGTGCTTCTGATTAAAGATCTACCAGTGAATTAGGAAGGCTTCATATGAACATGTTGCTGCTTACAACGAAGCTGCCTTTCTCTGGACCTTGATCATTTCTCTGCAGATGGCATGACAGTGGGACTTACTAACTCTCCCTATTCCCTCTTCTCAAGCACATTCTTTACTTTACAGAGCACCAGGTTGTTTTTCTCAAATGTTCCTTGGGAGGTATTCAGGATCCCCACCTTCAGACTTGAACTTCAAAGTTGAGCAGTATGTCTAGTGCCCATCTTCTCAGCATATTTTTCAAGAACAAATTATAAACATTTCAAGCAAAGTGCACTTATTACAAGTTTGTTTGCCAAGTACTGCTGCCTCCCTTCCAAGTTCCAGCTATGTCAAAGCATCTGGTTTACAAACAGGTTCCTCCCCTTGGCTGGTACATGGATGCCAGGTCACAGAGGCTTATCGCTATTAAAGGAGTTTCCCAGATGAAAGGGGAAAATGCCGTGGGAGTCACTTGACAGACTCTTGCTTGTCACAGAATGTGTAGGTATGTTGTAGTTGCTGAGCAGATGAATGAAGTGATGTGCAGGAGGAGTGATTTCCCCAAGTTCTTCCAGAGCCTGATCTAAAATTCCCTGAAGTCAATAGATTGCTCTTGATTTCTATGGACCTTTCATTGGGCCTTCAGGTAATTACTTATTCTAATCATGACACACTGCCTACCTCGGGTTTATCTTCTTTAGAGGAGTCTAAGGTCATCTGAAATTCCTGAATATTTGCAACTTAGCTTACAAAAAAAAGTTTCTTGAGGAGATAGATATATATCAGTCTAAAATATTTTCTTCAGAAAGCAATGCTGCCCTTAGTCTCATTTTTACTTATAACTAGACCAAATGCAACTTACATAAAGGATAAGTTATTTTAACTTGATGCTCGGGTCAACCCCAATTTCAAGAGAACATAAATCTGGCATAAAGCCATGTGCTTCTTGTGCATCACACTCCACACTGAGATCTACCGATACACAGACTCAAATACAGACCGCCTACACATTTCTTTTTCTTTTTTTTTTTTTCTATTATACATTGCATAGCAGAATTAAGAACTTTCAAACACCCCTCTGTAGATTTGTGGGAACTCAGGAAGAAGTTGCACCAATAAATTTTAGCCTGATCAGAACATTTAATATGTACGACAGAACTGCTATTGCTACATTCTTCCATGGCTCTACTCCTAAATCATATTTTTCTGTCTTTTACAGCAGATTTTAAGAATCTATCTCCTGTTTTCAGGGGATTTCACCCCGAAATATGACATATAGTGATATGCCAAATGTGGACTTAGCTCAGAAGAGAGATAAGTCTTGTCTAGGCAATAGTGCTGGTAGAATTTTTCAGAAATCTCTTCTTTTTTGCCATTCCTGCTAAAGAATTTCACTCTTTCTGTGAGTCCATTTAAGTGCTGGTTATAATAATCTATATAATATAGCATAATTTGCATAATTTGTCTTTATATAATTTCATCCAGGAATAGCTCTGTATGAGATTGATGCCTGCTCCTATGTCATACTATACATTGTCTTTCCCTTCCTTTGTTACAAGGAAGGAACGCTGAGTCATGAATTAGTGATGGCGATTCCAAACTTTATGTCAGTGGAACTCAGCTTTCAATATCATGGAAAATCTCCAGACCTTTTGCTGTCTCTGTTATCAAAATGGTGAACTGTGCTTGCTCGCTTGCGTAAGTCTTTATTTGCACGTACACAAGACAAGTTATCAAATGTATTATTCTCACACACTGCCTTGCAGCCTGGATGGGTCTGTTCCTATCATTTGCATGTGTATGCAGGACAAAAGGGCAACAGGAGCCTCCCTCAGATCTTGTGAATCCCTTGCAAATGCCAAGGCAATGACAAATACAGTTTTTGCAGAAAAGAGAAGGGTTCTTTCAGCGTGGCCCTGACTGCACAGCGCCTCAGCTTCTGGTTACACCTGTGCTGCCATGTTAGCTCAAGGCTTTTGTCCATGTGGGAGCTCACCCTGCACAGCTTACACACTAGCTTGAGCTCTGGGTCTAGTTTGTAGCATCCAGCTGGACACAAGCCCATGGAGCCGACTGTATTCATGATGGTAGCATCTAATACAGTGTCTGTATATAATCCTGGCCAAGTACTCAGAAATTTGAACAGTTACCTTTATTATTTTAAGTCCAAAATTTAAAAAAGCAGAGAAATAATAATGCTGCACCACTAAGGAATAGTGAAAAGAGGAGAAAAAAGTGGGTGGCCACGTTTGATAGTAACAGTAGTTAAATCTTTAATGAAGACCCTGATCAGAGTGAAAGTGGCATGCTACTAGAAAAACCACGTGACTCTCAAATTTGTGTTTATTGTTAGCTTTTCATTTCAGCAGTGGGGAATCCAGTACAAGAGCTGCCTGAAAACAGGACTTGCCATCTGGCTGGGCAGAAGCAGTACACAACTGTTTTTCAAGCACAGATCATTTTATGGGCTACCTAATCCGGTGCCCTTCCTGTGAAGATATGCATGAAACTCAGGCCATCTCCCTTTCAGCTGCCTTTCAGCTCCAAGCGTTGCCAGTAAGAGAATCTTTTCTGTTTATTCTGTTATGTTTTTCATTATGAAGCTTATGTATTGTCTTCTTTTCTTGTTCTTGTACTCAAAATGATGAATTATTGGTCATGGTTCTGTGTGACCTGGTTCTGATGTTATTAGTCTAGCTGCTGTATTTTTGTTATACAGTATTTCAGGTACATCACTCTTTTGGAAAAGTACATTTCTTTTGTGAAAGAACTTCTATTGTATGCCTGTTTTTCACAATATATATGTAAGGTGCCTACTGCAAATGATTGTCTGCTGTATACATAAAAATAAGGTGTTTTAATCATGATGTGCCCATCATTCCTGCTGGCCAATTTACAGTAAAAAATTTTAAAATGTTAAAAAAGAAAGCAGCACTGGTATTCCTGGAAATTTTCTATTCAAGGAGGAAAAAAAACAAAGCTCAGTCTTATTCAATACTGCCTGTTGGAAAAAAGAAAATCCAAGTATGTACTATTCTCTGCTGTGTTTTCTGAAGCTCATCAAATGTAGGCTGTTTCATATCAATGGCAGGAATGAAATGTCAGAATTAAAGGCCTTCTGAATTTTCCTGGATCTCAGCAGCCAAAACATAGAGGCATCTTGAGCTGACCTCAACTGATGAAGAGGAGCAAAAGGAAGGAGGAAGTCTACAATTAAAAGAAGCCAGAACCCAAGTGATGATGTGATTTACAAATCGTAACCACGGCTTCCAGAAACAAACAGGAAACGTCTGTGATCCGATGAATTTAACTGTGATATTTTCCACCTCTGAGCAACTAAAAAGTTTTCAAAAGTCCAGATTAGACTTCAATGGGAGGAAAGGAATTTGTTTCCCTCAGTAAGGTTACTTATTCCATACAAGCAGATTTTGACTTGCCATGAGGGCTGTCATTGCCTTAGGAATGTAAGAGGTTAATTCAAGCTGTCTAGATATCAGATAGTAATTATGTGATTTATGACCTCTGTCATAAAGCATCCAAGAGATCAAAGACCAAAATAACATTGGTTCATTTTATGTTGATTTTGTTCAATGCTAGTAACAGCTGGGACTTGTTTTTTTTCTTGCTAGAAGTCCATTTTTTTTGTTGCTGTAAGTCCAGTAAGCTGATTGTTGCTTAATAGGTGTCATTTTCACCATTTACCCTTGAATTTGCATCATGTCTTCCACTCATAACATACCCATAAGAATGGACATTTGGTATCATGAAGGCAATTCCTAAACTTTCTAAAAACAGATAAAAAAATAATCTTAGATTTGGGGCACAGGACAGTCTTGCATTAAAATTTCATTTTTGAATGTATTTTTATTTATTCCCTTTTAAAATCAGTCATGTAGCACTAACTGGTTTTACTGCAGAGCTCTCTACAAAAATTTTGTAAAGCAGCAGACACATGATATTGCTCTTCAGTTTGGTTTCATTTAATAGTGCAAACTTTTCTGTTGTTATAGTAGAGGTATTCTTTTCTGCAGGGAGGTGTATGAAAAGTATCATCCATATGGAGGCTCAAGGAGTTTAAGTAAGAATAAACTAATTACCCAAGTTGGAGTTTTGACAAGACACCGAAATCAATATCACCTCTTCCTTATACGAGTGCAATGAGAATAAGTCACAGGGTAAGTGCTCAGGACTTTACTTTCTATATGTCATTGGAAAGAGATGGCACTTTCAGCATCAGAGTGTCTTTTGGCACTGGGCACAGGATTGGATCAATACTGACACAAGAACAGGAATGTCACCTGCCAGGATCTGTACAGCATGTAAAAAAAAAAAGGTGGTTAAAGCCTAAAAAAAAAAAAAAAAAAAGGGTGGTTAAAGCACAGGAACAGCAAACAGCTCTCAGAAGGCTTTTGTTTCATTCCCAGACAAGTCCCAGAATTCCTCTCTGATCTTGGGCACTCTCTCAATTTGTCCTCTGTATAATGCAAATAATAATAGTTGCTACGTTCACAGGATTTCTAAGTCACTCTACTCATTAATTGTAAAACACTATGACTTTTTTTATCTGGAAAGCTATAGAAAAGTTTTACTCTTACAGTTATTAGTACTTTAGTATACACTTAACACACTAGTTCCATGTTTGTAAAACAGCTTCCAATGGTATACGTATAGCTTCTCTGGAGGTGGGTTTTTTTTCAATGCAGTATCTACTAAAAGGCTTGTTCAGACGCTACCAGTAAGGACTCCTTTCATTCCTTGGGATCATGCGTTGTACTGATGCATTTGGAGGTCTCTGTTTTGATGGCTGCAAGGTCCCTAAAGCTCAGTATTTCAGCCTGGTCTCTTCATACTTTTGCAGATGATAAAACCAGAAGGACCATTGTATAGAGCAGGCTGTTAGAGCTGCCTACATTGATTCTTGTTTGAGCTACAAACTATATTTTAGAAAAATATTTTAAAATTGCTATTGAGAAGGAATCTGCCACAGACCTTAGGAAGTTGCTCACTCCAGTTGGGAAAAATATGCATCCTTATTTCTAGCATGAATTTGTCCAGATTTTCCTACCATTTTACCTCCTGATATTATTGCTAATTTCATGTATTTGCCAGATTTAAGAGCCCATAATTAAACCTGTATAATTCCCCATGGTAACATCTTAGAGGTTAGGTCCAAATCAATCTTTAATATTCTCAACTGATAAACTAAGCAGATTGAGCTCTTTGAGTCTCTTACCCTGAAGCATGATTAACCGTCCCCAAGTCATGATTGTGACTCTTCTCTGAACTTCTTCAACAATATTCCTGAACCATGGACCCCAAGACTGGACAAAATATTCCAGTAATGATTTCATCAGTGCTAAATACAACAACAGTGTAATAACTCTCGACACCTATCTTCATTCATTATTCCTCTGATGCCTATTTATTAAGCTCATATTAGACATTTTGTGCACTGTGTCACATTGGGAAATTATGCCCAGACGACTACGAACTCTGATCCCCAACTCTTTTTGAGAAGCATTGCTTCCCAGAACTGAGGATCCACTCTCTAATTACAGGCTGAAATGCTAGTTCTTAGATTTTTAGTTATGTAAAATATATTTTTCCATACTAATCTCCATACTGTTTGCAAGTGATTTGATTACTTGGTGCTGGTGATGACCAAGTACTCTGCACTGACTGTTCCTCCAGTCACTGTTTTGTTTTCAAACATGGGCACTGACGGCCCAGCTCTGGTGATCCACCTGGGACAATGGTCAATGCCTTAAGGTTCATCTGATGGAGGAAGACTCTTTCAAAGCACATTCCCATGAGAACGGTATAATTCTCAGCCACGACTTGGTAAGATGCATTTCTGAATTCCACAGAGATGAGCAAGGAAGGTGATCACCTTTCTTCCACCAGTTATAAATCTGGAAGTTGCTATTGATCAGAAACTCTCCAGACCTTTCAAAATAAAGGTACTTAATACCATCTTTTGGTATTGAGCACCACAGTTCAAGAACTTGTTGTGTGAAGATGAATTGTGTTTCCTTTGTTCTATGTTAACCTGTCACTGATACTGTATTAATACATGTATCATGAGAACATATACAAAGACTGTGTTAAATGGTTTTAAATTATCTTTGCAATCCTAAAAATTTCCATTAAATCTCCTCAAACTATCTTTTTGGCAAAGTAGGCTACATAACATCAGTGCCAGAGCAAACAGTAGTCTTCCTGAATCCCAGCTATTGGTTAGAACATCCTTTCTCGCCTCTTAGCCAAAGAAATTAATAATATGATGAGTTTGAATTGAAAAATAACACTAAAATTTACAGTTCTGTTAAAAAAAACCTCCTAAGCTATGTTTGGTTGAAAGAAAAATATTTAGCCAAAGATGCTATTTAAGCAAGTCCTACACAGAATTACAGATTTTACAGGATGAGTAGGTATACCCAGTCCCATCTTTAAAGTAAGCAGACTTTAGATAATCTCCAGATTTCACTGACTCACCGTCCCTCCAGCTGTTCTCAAATAACAATTTGTTAGTGAAAAGCATTTAGTAATAAGAGAGAAATCTTCAGTGGGTAGAAAAGGATAAGTTAATTGTACTTCTTATTAGAAATACTACATACATTATATGATCTTCTTTACTTCCATTTTGTAATCCGTACTTTTCTCGGTGTTATTCAGAGATTGTATTTATTATTGTAGCTCTTTGGGACAAACAATGCTGGTTTTGCGGAAAGCTTTATAGAAGGACATATTTGCTCCTCTTCAAAAACGTGCTCAGAGGAAATGTTGGAGGGTCTGTCAGAACTAGTTACAGCTTCTTCTTTCTCAGCCTGCCCTGTCCTGTCTTGCTTTGCTTCTCAGCTGAAGTTACAACATAAAATAAGTTTGTGAACTCTATATGGTTCTAATTTATGAAGCTGGCTTTGGTCCCTAAGGGACCATATGCCGGCCAGAAATCATCACAATAAAGATACAGTTCATCTTCCCTCTGAATTTCCCAACCTTTCTTTTGCTTAACATGCTTTTTTGGACAAGACAGAAAGCAGTGGGAACCAGCTCCTTGGGTTTTACACCGTTTGACAGTTCCCTTCAGCCAGGGGAATTTTTACACTGGCATCTGTGACCAGATTCCAAGTTTCTTTACTGTTCAAAGACTGCAAAACAGCTGGGTCAAGGGGCAGAGAGTCTATCCGAATTTATTTTGCTTAAGCTTGAGGTCTGGTCTTGCTTAGCTAACAAGATCTCATTACATCATAGCCCATGCAGCTATGCCTTGCAAAGTGTTCCTTGGACAAGGCAGTGAAAAGCAATTAAGAAAACGATGAACACTGAGGTTGCTCAGGCTAGTTCAAACGGAGATTTGTGCACCTAGTACTCAAGTCTTCAATCAAAATTGATAAGAGAGGAAAAAAAAAAAAAAAGAAATGTACATTTCTTTAATACTCATAGTTTTAGTTTGTGAGGAACATCCCTTGCTTTACCAGAGAGGCTAGATCCTTTGTTTCATTGTAAAATTTTCCTCTCATGTGCAATGTTACAGAGAAATCAAATATGAAAACAACAGTACTACTGCTACACAGATATTTTGTGGACTACCAAACACTGTATATTTTATATCTTAGACTATTGTTTAACAAAACAAACCACAAAATACTTGCAAATGTGCTGTCAGTACTTTCATACTTGTGTTTTCACACTTGCTTCAGCACATTAATAAAAAATCAAGAATAATTACAAGACAGAATCCAGCTAAGCTTTGAACCCAGAATTTTTCTGTGCTGTAATAAAGTGATGCATGCCGCATGAATGAGTGGAACAGTGTTTCAGAGTAATAGGATGCGTACCCTCAACAGCTATGGCTATGTCTGTTCCCTGGCTACAAATTACTGTTGACTTCAAATTGTGCTGCAAGATCCATTGTAAACTAACTGAAATAGATTTTTTACAATGCATGGTAGAACAGAGTCCTCAACTTGCAAGTGTTAACTGCTACTGAAATAGAAATCTTAAATATTAATAATTATAACACATTTCCTTTAGTAATATTTCCTTTCTGTTTATGAATACATCTTCCCACATGCAATCCAATATAGCAGTGTTCCTGAATTTTAAAACTGCCTGAAACAGCAGCCTTAAGGAATGGTATGGATGGTCCCATTTATCTTCATGTGGTGTTAAATACCTGGTGATGACAATTGTAATGTCAACACTGCTCATAGAGTAGAAAGCCAGACCTGGCTATTGTGATCATGGAGCCTTAACTCCTACACCACCCAGGCTATGAAATTTTCCTGACTTAATTTTTATTTTAATTATAGTATATTCATAGGAAAATATCCACACTTACTTTAAAAATTGAATGTGATGGGGAACCTCTGACAGCATGTAAGAAATTATTCCAGAATGGTCTTACTGTCCAGAACAATCTTACTGTTAAAAATGTTCCTCTGTGCTCTAGTCTGATTTTGTCTCATTGCAGATGCCATCCTTTGGAATCTGTTATACTTTGTCTGCTACAGTGAAGACCCTTCTATTATCAAAACATATTGGTTTGTAGATATTGTGATACATGTTTTAAAATTTGTTTGAATCCTCGTTACTCTTCCATTAGCCTTTTCTAAGTTTTAATCATCTCTTTAGAACTGCAGGCATACATTCCTTCTGATCACAGCCTTGCACTCGGGCCTGAGCAAGGATTTTGTTCGGTTGATTATCTGTCATGATCCCTGTGGGTTTTTAGAAGTGCTGTTTTTTTCCAACACAGGCCCTTTGTCTCACCCTCGGCCCCTCCCAGCAAATATCCTGTGCACATTTTGCATTCCTTTTCCCCATGTATCATTTTAGCATGTATTTCATTCATTGTTTGGGACTGATACCAGATTGACAAGCCTATCCACGCTGTCCTGTTTACCACTTAGAAATACAGTTAGAGCTTTTGCATTCTTCCATTCTTTTGGAACTTCCTTTGTTTTCCCAGATTTATTGGAAATCTATATTAATGGTAAAGCAAAAACCTCATCCCACTCTTTTAAGACTCTTGAATATCAATTATCAGTGCCTATTTATTTTAAAATCTCTAGCTTTTGTAACTGCTGCTTTTTGTCCTCTTCTGTTGCTCTAAAATTGAAAACTGTTTATTCATCATGTGCTATGATCAAATCATTCTGCTTTATCTTTTTAATTTTTAATTCTGTGATCACCTTTTCCTTATATGACACTGTCCCCTAATTCCACGGTATGGTGGATGCAACTCTCTGAGTTAGGAAATTATTACTGAAAAGAGTAACCCTGCCTTTAAATTCTATTGCATTTTTTAGAAATGGCAATGTTAAACCCCATTTTATTAAGCTTGGGTTGAACTTTCTCATTTTCATGCAATCTTTCTCCCTCCATTGCTACAGATAGGTACTTAAGGTATTGCCAAATGAGATGACTCGATATTCTGCAGCGGACACCCCTGTTCCTCCATTAGGACATTCATGCATTAGTGTTTGTTTGCTTGCAATTTGTCATGACTTGGAAACAGATGATGCCATTCTTCTCCTCAGTGGGGTAGTTATAGCACATATTAGCCAAAACAAGTCTTCAATTTTGAAGGCTAGTTTGTCTCATTCCGTATACTCAATTGAAAGACACTACAGGGATTCAAAGCATCAACATGAATCTCCTGTCTCATCTAACAATTTAAGAAACCTAAAGAGACCACGTCATTCATAAAATAAGTATCTAAGGAAGTGCCTAAAATTCAGTTGTTTGATTACCTTCTTACTTCTGCTTACCTGCTCTACATTTTTCCTAAGCAGGTTACAACATTAATTTTAATAATCCAGTCATGTATATACATTCCCATCAGGTGTCAGGCCAACTAAGACAAACTCATTTCATAAATGAACAGTATCAGTTTCTCTTGTTTAGCATTCAGGGTCCTGACACTGATGTACAGTACAGAATTTGGTCTTTTATTTTGCTATCAGTACCTGAATTTCATTCAAAATGAATATTTCTCTTCTGGTATGAGGGTTAATTGAATGCTGAAATATCATAGGATAGTTGCTTACATATCCATTGGTATCGATGTGGGTAGAGGGAGATACTAGCTAAGGACAGTGCAGGAACTGTTCAGGGTTGTTTTGATGGTTAACTACTATTTTAAAGTTTCTCCACAATAGTTAAAGTCCTTCCAAACCTGTCTGCCCAAAAAGAAGCCAAAGCTCAATTCTGAAGAAAAAAAAAATCCTTGCTGGTTTTATATTTTTTGAAAAGTCAAACTATTTCCCCAGTTCTAGACTATAGTTACACATTTTAAATAGTCTGTGATACACAAACACAGACTACTATAACATGAATTGAATTTCATATCAGTATAAAGAATACAAGAGGTACCTTTCTGATTTATTGTTATTTATTAAGGACCTTTATATTTTAATTTTTTTTTTCGTCTCCATACACTTTGTAGTTAGCTGGTCATAGTCGTGGTGAAACCAGCAATCTTTCTGTAGTTTTTAAGTAATGCTTGCATCAGGTAAGCTTTCGGGTAATGCTTATATTAGGCCCAGACCAGCCCCCATTAAAATCCATGAATAAACTAGCAGATATCTCCTAGAATAATCCCTCTTAAACCTTTATTACAGCAAGTAGCACCAGTTCACCTGTTATATTAAATTCAATAAATTACTGTAAGAAGTATGCAGACACACGGGCAGTACAGGTAATTCTTCAAATAGGTGCTTACTGCTTTTCCCTTCTTCTGCATGGATTTGGAGTAGGTCCAAAATAAAGGTTTTCTGTGCATCCGCGTAGTGCAGCATGGTGCTGCAGTGTTAAATTTTCAATAAAGAAGAATGCCAGAATTTTATGTGTGTAGCACCCCTAACTAGAAGAGATTTTTAAGAAGTCAGCATCCATTTAAGTACTTTTAAAGACCAGATTTTCAAGATTCAGCTGTACCCCTTGATAATCTGATTTCTTTAAAAGGTGCTGACTTCTTTAGTATGCACTGATCACTTGTTTTAGTTCCCAAAGTGGTGACTTCTTTTGAAAGTCTGACACATAAAGGATACTCATGGATGGGAGAATCATTCCCTTGATGAGAAAATGTCAACCTCTCTCTTACATCTAAGATGCTCGTTGCCAAGTTTTAGGAACAAAGCACTCCAGAAAATGCACACAAAATTGCTGGATGGTTGGACTGAGATAGGAAGGTGCATATGTTTCAAGCAGCTGACTCTGAAACACGCTTTCCAGATATTAGATTAAGCTTCAGCTGGAGCCTCATCCTTGGTAATACGGACCACAGGAGCTAGCATGGTTCCAGCCTTCAGCTGCAATCAGGAACTGTGAATTTCTAAAACGATTTGGGTGTAGTTGCAGTTTGCTACCATGAAAAGAAATGATGTCTAATACCAAAAAATTACACTGTGTAAATAAAAATAATTTCTTTAAAAATTCTTTAATGACTGGGTATAAAATTTTTAAACTGTTTGCCTTCATACAAATGTCCAAGGCTACCAATAGTACTTCTTTTCTTTACAAATAATTTGTTCTAAAAAGTACTGTTTTTCTGAGTCACTTATCCTTGCCTACTGCTTTGCTTCTTAGACGATCAGTACAGTAAGTGACAGACTAAAGTGCAGTGCTGTGATATCCACTTGTATTGACAGTGCGAGATCTTCAATTTCTCTGATTCTCCTCCTAGCTGTATTGGCTGTGTAGCTGTAGCAATAAAAAAAGCAGGTTTTGCTGTTGAAGGAAAGTGACAAGTGGTAAGCTGAGGAAGCAGGTAGTATTTTGTCATTTATTTGATTATAGTTTTGTACAATTTTGGAAAACAAGTTACTTTGCTGCTCCTGTATCACAGAACTCTGTAATTCACATCTGCAAGGCAGTATCTCTATTGCTTTAAAAATATATATTCTGAGGTTGCGTCCCTGCAGTCCTCTTAAATAAACCTAAAAAGGGGGCTTGTTTATTTAGTGTTTGACTAGCATATAACTCCTGTATCTAACCATATTGTTAACATCCACAGTCTGCTTTCAATTTACTTCCCAAACCCATGAATTCTACACAAGTGCTTGTGGGCGGAAAGATGACCACTTAATACATGCTAATTTGTGTGTATGACATAGAAATGGTTTCTAAAAAGACAGCTCTGTCCCCTAACCCTAAATACTGACAAAATTTCCAGAATGCCCGGAATGTTGTTACAGATGTGTAAACGTCATGAAACGGGACGTAATTTTGCGTCTTTAATGTGGTCCTTGTGTCTGTGTTACCAAAGGAAAGCATCGTCCAGATACAGCTGTAACTGTTGTTTGGTTACTAAACATATTTCCCTAAATGTAAGCATTTTTTCTTAAGAAAAGTTCTTAAGAAAGAGCTAGAAAATAACTATGTGCTCTTTTGGTATTATGAAGTCATAGTTTAACATCAATGTTGAAAACTACATTTGGGGCTGGAAGAGAACAGAATTGATCCTGTTTTCTTCTGTGAAGCAGAACCTTGTTTGTTCCCTCCACAGAATTCAGGTTCTGTCAGATGAATTTCTGCTCTGGGAGAGCAAACCGTAACCCATGGGCAACTCATGCATGCCCTGTGAAGACTTAATGGGACAAGTCTATGAGAGGCCTTGTGCAGCCACACCACAAGAAGCCCACTCATTTACTACTGCTCTACCAACCCACACACCCTTGTTTGTTCTGAATGAGGCTGGAGCAGTTGATCTGGAGGTGACGCTTCCCACTGGAGCACAGCTTGTAGCAGAGATGCTTCTACACAACCTTCTACTGAGGGGTGAGAGACTACTACAGCTGGAAGAGGAGAGTGGAAGCAACAGAACAAATAAAAGAGAAAAATATGCCTGTTGGGAAGATTTCTGTCAGCCTTAATGAAGAATTTCTGCAAGTCCCTGTCTTAAGTTTTGCTCTGAGGAAATCTAGAAGGAGAAAAATGCAAATAAATGAGCACAAGATAGGAAAGGAAAGATTGGACATCAGACTTGATGGATGTCAAGGATGGATTCCATTGGTGGAACTTGTGAAGACTCATTGTTTTATAGTCAGGACTACATTTTCACTGCTGAGCCTGCTTTTTGACTTACCTGGCTCCTCCATGCAATCCCATATAATCCATAACCTTGAGATGGGTACCTGGGCTGCCTGTATGTCAGGGCAAGGAAGTTGGGAACCTTGGAGTGAAATTCACAGCCGTCAGTGCTCTGAGTCGCTCGAGGCAATTGCGGGAAAGGCTGAAGAGGCAACGTTGCCTTAACTGTGGCAACCCCTTCTTGGAGTTGCCATGCCCTGTTATTTTGCCATTCAGAGCCCTGAACCCTCTTTTGGAGATGGTGCTTATATGGTCTGTTTCATAAAAGCAGCAGGTGTTCTCACCGATGGCTTGAAACATGACAGCAAAGGGGAGTTGCTGCAATGTCTTTTTTTTTAATACAATAACTAAATTGTTATGCTATTCTAATTGGCTTCTAGACCCTCCTTGGGCCTAAGCCATCAGTCACCTCGCAGGACCATGACCTAAGCACTTGGTTTCGGTTGGTCTGGCGTGGGGCTGCAGTGTCGCTTTGCAGAACAGGGGTCGAAGACTGGCGGGAGCAGCGGGAGAAGTGTGGGTACGCAGCCCAGCGGGTGGGACACATATTGAGGAGAGGGCAGGCTTGGGTCAGTTGCTGCTCTAAGGACTGAGTAGGCATTTTACCCAATTACAATTTAATGCTCAGCTGCACAGAGGATGCCTAGTTTAGGAGGGTGGTTAGGCTTAGGAAACTCGCCAAGCTTTTCAGCCTGACTGTGACAGTTGTTATTTTGAGTATTTTCAGAAGTGGTATCTTAGGGGCCTAAGGAATGTTACTGGCAACTTATCAATTTTAACTCCTCAGGAGCTGAACAAGGATTTGGAAGACTGCAGTCTTAGATTTAGGTGCCTAAACTTTAGCACCACCTTACAGGTCAGATGCCAAACTTTCCAGAAGTTATGAGCTGTTCATGGGACTCACGCAGCTACTTGTTTATGTATGTTTGTGATACTGCTCCCCGGGTTGTACTTTGGAAACTCACCAAAAGGTTTAGCAGTCTTAAAACTTTCCTCACCTTTGGCTAAATAAAACTTTCATATATGCAACTAATGGTTGGGGACCAGGACCCGAAATGTCAGCATGGCATATTTCTCCACATCTGGCCACAAAATAGGAAAAGAATCCAGAAAGATATATAGGTCATCTTTACATATAGATGCCAAATATAATGTCAAAAATTCTGCCATGTTTTTCCAACACACAAATCAAGTCGAAGATTTGCACAGCTTTTTTTTTCCTGTACCAAAGAAATTAGACTGACACAGCGTAATCCCCCTTTTTGGTCAGTACTGTTCAGGGCAGCATTCGTTCCAACTCTACCAAGACAACTTTGAGCACCATGCTTTGTTTTTCTTTTCTTCAGCAACTCTTAATTATTTTATTTTTTTAGTTTGGTTGCTGCTATAATGTCTATTGAATAACTTAAAAATGAAATTACACTCAAACAAGTGTAAAACTGGAGGCAGTGCAAATTCTGAAATGATCAGCAAATTTTTGGACACAAGTTTTTTACCAAACGTTCCTAAATCAGTAATTGGTTGTAATGGCCTAGCTATTTCTCAAAGCTGAGAAAGTATCACAGGATTTATTTCAATCAGGTTAATGTTAAACACCTTTCTCACCAATTCAGAAACCTTAGCTTTTAATGTTGATTCAAAGCGCTTAGTTGGTTATGAGAGCTTAGTTGACTATGGAGAAGGTAGAAAATTTAATTTTTCTTTTTTCAGAATAACATGAAAATAACACGGTAGACAAAGGGATGCTAAAAGTGTTTATTGCCTGCAGGATAATTCTGCATTTTATGAGACAGCCTGGAAAGTGGACGTATAGCTTCAGAGGAAACGAGTTTCTTTTGACATGTCAACAAACTAAAAGTGGAACTTTCCTTCTGAGTATCAACAGCTGCTGGCAGGATATAGGAAATGGAGTTTCTCTGGGACGAGGAATCAGATTGGGAAACAGGATTTGTATGAGCGTGTTAAACTGCCATCTTCACCTCATAGTCGTACTGGGAAATGCCTAGCGCTAATTACAGTATAAGGACTGCAGCACTTGCAAAATGTCAGGCTAAAGACAGGCAAAAAAGCCGTGAATTTCCACAGTGGAAAAGAAACAACCTGAAAGTTGACTTTTCATGATAAGCACTCCATACAGCAACCCATTTGGATCAATACTTACTAAACCACACCTGCCTTAAAATAGGAACCATGGTAAAATAATGATAAACTTGATGGTTTTCGTGGCAGGGTTCTGTGAGGATCCCTGCTTGCATGTTCCTCACTCTGAGTAGCAACCGGCCTCTGAAACACAGGGAACACCAGTGTGCAGAAAATCCCAAAGGAAACATGTCTTCCTTCTTGATTCTTTGGTAACTGTGGCAAATCGGCATTTGCAAGCCCTTTAATAGAAGAATTTAGAAAGGGCTGATGTCTGATGGGAGCTCTCACATGGATATCTCACAAAAGCAGGTACCAGGTTTACACTGGGTAACGTAAAATCATTATATGATTCCACTAAGGATTTGTTTATAGCTCTTGAAATTTTAAGAGTAATCAGAGGTAGCATTAGGTCATCACAGATTTTTCCCAGATATTATTCCAAGGTGTGTTATCTATCTGTTTCTTTTCAGGATGCAGCATTGCAGAAGGATGGGTATACAAAATGGAATAAATTGACTCCTACAGATGGAGAGATGAGCTTTGCGGGGGAGTGTGTGTGTGTGTGGGGGGGGGGGATGGTGCGTGTGTGTTTTGGTTGTGTTTGGTTTTTTTTTTTAATTTAAACTTCTTGGTGTGTGTCCGTGTTTTACGAACGCAACCTCTTGAGGCGAAGAAGTGCTGTGAAGTGTGGGTGCCAGTGTGTTTTGGGGAGCGACTGCTTGGGGCCATCAGGTGCCAGGAGAAACCCTTGGGCCTCGCAGGGCGCAGCGTGGCAAGCGGCGGAGGACAGAGACGTTTGTGCAGGGCACCGGCGATCTGCTGCCCATCGCTCGGGAGGCTCAAACCACGCAGGGAGACCCACTCTGCCACGCGGGCAAGATCTGTAGGCAAAAGAGAAAAAAGAAAGTTGCCAGCTCTCATTAAGATTTATTATACGTCTGAACTTTTGTAGTCCCGAAGCTTAACGACAGATGGTGGTGTAACTCCACCAATTTTATAACGTCTCCATCCGCTTTGATGTTGTAATACTGATTCTCGTCGATTTGACTTCGGTTAAAACCAGCATTTTCTGCTCTTTCCAAAGTGTCTCGGGAGCTGTGCGCGGGGAGGAAGGGGAACGAGCCTATTTAGGAGAGGAGTCTGTTTGTTTTCTTACTCGCTTTCTAAACCTAATGGAAAATGACAATCTGATAGACACCTAACACTGCCAGCTGCACGGAGAAAATACATGAAATTAATTAAAGGAAGACGGTTTCAAAGCGGTTTATTTGAAGCGAGAAATAATACAATTGTGCAGATGAAATCTCGAACCATAAACAGGAAACAAATAAAACGCACCAGCCTTTTCCATTAGACAGCCCTGTTACATTTTACGCCGTACTCGTCGTTGTGAAAAAAAAAAAGTCAGGAAAGTGTTTGTTTGCTCAGCTCTAATTTTGCGTGGGACCGGCGAGCCGCGCAGACCCGAGCAACGCCGAGTACTTTCAGCAGCCGAGCGCCGCGTTGTTCCCCGTGTGCTATCACCCACCAGGCAGAGAGGCTGTCACCGGGGGCCGTTTCAACGCGGGGGGATTTTACATCTCCTCGCAACAAAGCGCAGCCCGGCGGGGGCTCGGGGCTGGGAGCGCTGCGGGAACTCGCGGGAGCGGAGGGCGCCCGGCCCGACGGCGGCGGCCCGGGGCGGGGCAGGGCCGGCCCGGCCCCGAGTGGCCGGGTGCCGCCGCTCCCGCCCGTCCGTCCGTCCGGGGACGCCGCGGCCGCCCGGCGCCCAACGAAGTCGGCGGTGCCGGTGCGCCGGGCCGCGCCGCCCCGCCGGCTCGGTGCCGCGGGGAATCCCTCCAACAAGTGCGCGGCACGGCGTCTCCCGCCCACACCGGCGTTTGGCCGCCCGCCGCGGACGGCTCCCGAGGGAGAGCCGCCTCTCCCCCCGGGCCGCGCCTTCCCGCCCGCCCGCGCCCGCCCGGGGGGGGGCCGGCGGCCCCCGGGCCGTGCAACCTGCGCCTCCGCCGCGCCCCGCGCCCTCGCCCGCCCCGCCCGTCGGCGGCCGGAGCCCGCGGGGCCCGATTTCGTTTGCAGGCCGGCGGGGAGCGGGGCGGCGGGGCCCGCGCCGCTTTCCTCCCCGCCCCGCCTGCCCGCGGGGCGTGGAGCCGCGGAGGGCGGCTGCCCGCGGAAACTTTGTGCCGCGGCCCCGCGGGGTGTGCGGCGAGCGTCACCCGCAACCGTTGCGCTCGCAAAGCGCGGCGGAAGCGAGCAGTTCCCCGGTAACGCGTGCGGTGACGGGGCGGGGGGGGCGGGGGGGGCGAGACAAAAGAGTCGCGAGCAGCACATAAATATATTTTACGACCACCCATCGGCAGCGCCGCGCCCCCGCGGCAGCCGCGAGCCTGCCCCGGCGGTGAACTTTCACCTCGCGAACCCGGCCGCGCCCCATTGGCTGCCCGCCGCCCCGCCGCCGCCCCGCACGGGCCCCGCCGCCGCCCCGGCCCCCGGCCAGGCCCCGGCCCCGCCGCCGCGGGCGGGCGGGAGGGTGCGCGGCGGGGCGGGGGGCGGCCCGCCGCGGGGGGCCCCGCCGAGTTGCCGGAGTTGCGGCGGCTCCGCCCCCGCGGTAGCGGCTCCCCACAGTCCCGTCCCCCCCCCGCCCGCCCCCCGCTCCGCCCGGTGCCGAGCGGCCGGCCGTGCCCCCGCCGGGGCTCGCCGGCGTCCCCGGGAGTGAGCGGCGCGGGGGCTCGCGGGCAGTCTCCCGCTTCGCCTGGAAGAGCGAGCGGCAAAGTTTGTGGGATTTTAAATTTTATTTAGTAAATGCGGTGCCTGCTAATTCCCAGTGACAGTCACTGTTGATGCCGGTCCCCAGCGCGTACAGAGAGCCGTTCTAATTCAAAACCACGCGAAAAGCCTCGGGTTGGGGTTACCGCGCTGTGAGTAGGTGGGCTCTGAATTAACAAAACCCGCGTTCCGCTCCGCGAGTGTCGTGCGCTGCCTTCCGCGTTCACGCGAGTCCTTCCACCCAAACACACCCCGGCACCAAGTGACCGAGAACCGCGGCGGGGACGAGGGAGGACACGAGCCGCTTCTCCCCTCTCCAGCCACGATGCCAGCACTTCTGCCCCCCGGGCACCCCTTCCCCCACTCGGGAATCACTTGAAAGTGCTTTTCCGTGGGGGAGCGGCAGCCCCCGGGCCGGGCGGCCGCCCTCGCTCTGCCGCCAGACACGGAGAGAGCGGCTGGTTCCCGCTGCGGGCAGCCGGGGGGCTCCTGCACCTTGCTCCGAAATGTCGGGGGCGGGGGGGGGGGGAGAAAGAAAGTTTCGGGGCCCCGGCGTGCCCCCTCGGCACAGCCACAGCCGCCGCCGCCGGCCCGGCCTGCCCCGCCACGCCGCCGCCCTCCCACGCGGGTCCCCCGGGCCGGCCTTCGCGCGAGGGCTGCGGCACCCCGAGGGTTGCCAGCAAGCTGCAGACAGCCGGCACTGCCTGTACAACACCCGGCTTTGTTTTCTGCCCGTCTGCTAAACTCGTTGTGTCTAACGGAGCCGGAGGAGAGGAGCGGCGGGAGGGGAGAGGGGGCGGGGAGGGGGCAGCCGCCGAGAGCAAACAACTTCCCCGACGGTTTGTTTACATAGCAGGTGGACCTGCCGCCCGCCGCGGCCCGCAGCACCCCGCTCCGGCGGGGACCGGCCGGGGGAGGCGCGGCGCGGAGCGGAGCGGGGCACGGCCCAGCGCGTCCCGCCGCACTTTTTTTTTTGTTGCCATCCCCCCTCCGCTCCCCCCCCCGCGCATTATTAGCACTTCTGTGCAGGCCACTTCGCGATCATGTGAGGGCTCCCTCCTCACTCCCCTTTCTCCAAAGGAGTCGGTGTGTGCAGCGGCGGGTTTTTTCTTTTTTTTTTCCCTTTTTTTTTTTTTTGCATTCCCAACAAAACACATACACACAGGCGGCACACTCCGCACACAGGCGGACCCGCACGCCGGGGGAGGGAGCGCGGCACCGCCAGCGCGAGGCAGCGCCAGCCGGCGGGAGGGCGCGAGGCTCCGCCGCCGCTCCGCGCCCGCGGAGGGCCCCGCGCCTCCCGCCCGCCCCCGCTCCCCCGGCCCGCGCGTCCCGGCGGCGGCTCCGCCCGCAGAGACTTTGCATGTGCGCGCGGCTGCGCGCGGCTCCGCTCGCCCTTTCTCTCGGTGTCAGCTCGCCGGGACGCCCTGCACGGTGTCTCCTCCCGGTAAGTGCTACCCCCCCACCCGTCCCCTCCTCCCCCCGCTCCCCGGTGTGACTTGCTACTTCCAGCCGCTCCCCCCCGCCGCCGCCGCTGCCGCTCACTGACTTGCCGCCGCCGCGGGAAAGTTTGGCCGCGGCCGGCGCGGCCGCAGGAGTGACATGTGTCAGGTCGCCCGGCAGCGGGGGCACCGCTCCCAAAAATGCACCGGGAGCGGGGGGGCGCTCGGCGGCAGGCGGCTGCTCGTGCTCCGGCCCGAGTTTGGGCTGCGCCTTGCTGACCCGGCGGACCGGACCGGCCGCGGCAGCGGCAGCGGGGCGGCGGCTCCCCCCAGAGCTCCCGGGGCGGCCGCGGCTGGCGGGGCGGCCGCGCGTCGGCGGGGCCACCCTTCCGCCGCGCAGGGCCGCGCAGCGGCGCGGAACCCTCGCCCCCCCCCGCCCCCCCCCCCGCGTAGTTAAAAACAAACAACCTGTAGCCTCCCCGTACGGGGACAGAAGTGCGAGGCGGGGAGGGCTCGGGGCCGGGCTTCCGAGGGAGCGTGTGCCGGGGAGGCTCGGCCGTCCTCGGCTCGCCTCCCCGTGTGTGGTTTTTTCTCTTTTCCCTCTTTTTATGTTTTTTTTTTTCTTTCTTTCTTTCTTTTTTTTTTCCCTGAGACCTCCCCAGCAGACAGCCCGGGTGAAGAAACGTGTCACGTTTCTCCTTTGTGTGCTGCCTGCCTGCCTGCCTGCCTGCCGGAGGGAGAGGCGCACCCCCAGCCCCCGCCTCTCCGCCCGCCCGGAGGGGCCGCCGCTCCCGCTGCCGGCCGCCCCCTCGGGGCGTCCCGCGCGGTGCTGCCCCGGGGCGCCCCCGCTGGCGTGGGCGGGGAAGCGCAGGGCCGCGGGGGTGCCCGCGGGGCCTCCCGGCGCTGCTCGGGCTGCGCGGGGAACAGCGTCGCCCTCCCCCCCTTTCGCTTGCACACCCCCCCGCCCCCAAAAGACAAAAAAAAAAGCCTAAACCCAAGGATTAATAAATAATGATGTTAGAGCTGCGGAGTTCCGGAGGCGGCCTCCGTGGCTGGTGCGTGGGGGCCTTCCCTTGAAATTGGCTCTTGGAATTCAAGAGGACTGCGGGACCTGGAAAGTTTTGAAAGTTTAATTTTGAGGAGAGGGGAGGGGTAGCGAGCCCGTGGCTGTGAGGCGTGCTGGGGTTTGCTTTTCAAGTCGGGAGTGCCAGGGCAGAGAGAGGAGGGAAGGGCGAGCGCGGGTGCCTTCTCGCTCCGCTTTCTGCTGTGCCGAGCGCCGGGTGCGCAGGCTGCATAGCTCTCGGCCTCCCTTAACCTGCTGGGAAGCCGTTTGCCACCCCTCTGAGCTTCCACGGCGAAGGCATAGACAGTCCGTGAGGCGTTTTTGCTCTCTTTCCCACAGCTCGGCTGGTGTCAAGTTCAGGAGGCTGCGGGCCCGTTTCCCAGCGCAGCCCCTGGCCGGGGGCACTGGTGAGCGCTGGTGAGGTCCCAGGATGGGGTTTCGGGCGGAGGGGCAAAGCCTGGGCTGCGGGAAGCAGTGAGTGCAGGCAGGAAAACATTCATTTAAAAGTTGCGAGACTAGTCCAGACAGAAAGCGGGCTGCTGGTATATTCTCGGGGGGGAAATAATCTCAAAAATAACCACCCTAACTTTATAGTATCATCATCTGTACGTGAAGAGTGCACAGCTGCAGATGCAAGAACACAAAGTAATCTCTACCTGGGAATCACTTCTATTTTTAAGAAGCGGTGTTTGTTCATGTACTCTCTTACAGAGAGAAACACAGAAGTTCCCCTTCCAAAGAGGATTTCCCCTGGTCTTTTCCCCACATAAAAGCCCCTATCCAAAACTCACTCAAGTCAGTGGGAATCTTTCCATTGACATCAGTAGGAATCGCTCCGTTGACCTAATGGGCTTGGATCAGGCCCTTGGAAATTTCGTTACAAATGTGGGACTAGGAAGTTGCGCACGGTGTCTGTATACACACGTTAATTTGTGGGGGGGGGGAAAGAAGTCAGAGACAAAGTTTTAAGAGATTTTGACAGGTTTATTTCCCCCCCCCCCCATGCTAGGTAATTTAAAACCATTAAGGAAAAACATTACTGCTAGTAATACTACTCTAAAGAAAATATGATTAATTATTAAATCAGTTTCTCTAATGCTACGCTAAACCCTTTGGAGTGAGATATAGATTTTAGTGTTCAAATTAGTATTTGTTTTTAATTTAAGGTTTTTCCTGACTATAATAATTTGTTCATATTAAATATAGATCTTGAAAAGACCCCTGTTTTGCAGTAATTTGCTATTTTAATGTAGTTCTTACAAAAAGCTAGTGTTCTGTAGCATTTTTGTATACTTAAATCATTCATTTAACTGCTCGGAATAGTAGATTCCTAAATGGTTGAGGGAAAGGAAGGAGTGTTTCAAAAACAGCATTTCCAAAACACATATAGTAACCTTCATGCCAATTGAGAGGTCACTTAGTGACACACAAAAGATACATAATTAGACATTCTAATTTATTTTGTTAATATGTAGCACCTGAAATATACTGTTTCATGTGAGGCCTGGTTGGTGTAGGCTTTAAGATTTAACAGTAACCTTACCGAGAAGCTTAAGCAGAATCAATTGTATAAATATTTGGGTGTTTCTTTGTTTTTAGTTTAACCCCAGAGTGATTCTTACGTTTTGTAACAAGGTCTTTGCTACCGTGAAGTGTTTATAATGTTTGAGAGAAGAAAAAAATTAAATGTTTTGTAGCTTTCTGTTAAGCAAAGATTTGTGTAAAATTACCAAGGAGTCTGTAGGGAACAACCAAATTAGAGTTTTTTGAGTGTGAGGAAGAGTAAAAGAAGTATATCAAGTTCAGGAAATTTTAATTAGTGAATACGTGGTACTATTTTAAAGCTGCACTAGGGTTTGTACAGTAGTCAGGTGTTGAGTTTCATAGGTTTTTGGAGTGACTGGTTTTTTTTTGGTAACCATCTGTTGCTTATACATTTTTTAATGCTTTCTGTAATAGAATGTGTCAAAACTAACATTTTAAGATTAAAAGTGTATTTGCTTAGAAACATTCCTATCCGACTCCACTATATTTTTAGAAAAGTTCTTGTTGGACTCTAGTGTATTTAAAAAAATTACTGTAGCATAAGCTTTTTTTTTCCCCTGGACTGATTTACGTGAACCAGAATAAGCTTTTTATATTCTGAGGAATATACCTGATTCAGCATTGCATGCACAGGATTTATTCAGGGCTAGTGGGCTGAAAACAATAGAAAACTTCTGAGATGTGATCTGTGTTGTGGCAGTGTTTTGCTATGTGTCATTGAAAATGTCACTTAACCTCTTTGTTTTTCATCATCAAAATGTGAGGGCTGGTATTTATCTATCTTTCTGATAGGGTGATTAATTAATATTTCTTGAACACTGAGTACTCTTTTGTTCCATTTCTATTTTTACCAGGTTTATTTTGGAGAAATTAAATTCTGATGGTGGTTGAAAAAGAATGGTTCATGGGAGTCATCATGTTTTTTCTTTGTGAGTCAGATCGTGAAGAGGTCACTTGCTCGTAGGAATTGAAAATGATTTAGGACATAGGTCACTGAGAAGTACCCATGGAATGATTTTGACTGGAGAAAATTGCAAATCATGGTCAAACTGAAAAATGCTATCGACTTTGTTGCAAAATAATAATTTTTGGTACACTCGAACTGATTACTCTTTGTAAATTTTGTGACAGCTAGTGGGTCTAGAAGTAATGCAAATTATCTATTTTTTTTCACAGCCAGTGTAGCATACCTCTCAAATAATCCTTGTTAGAAGAAATACTTGTCATTTAGATTCCCGTTCCCTGTCCTGTTTTGACTTGAGATCTTTCTTGATTGTAAATTAGTGGCACCAGAAAAACTGGATAAAAAAGATGAAATTATAGAAAAGGTTAGCTGTAATAAACTAACCTCTTAAATTAAAGTTAATCTTAAAATTCCAATTATGTAGTTCATTGTTAGTTGTTTGGAGGTTTTCTTCCACATTTGCTCCTTCACAGAATGAGCACACTTACCTTATTGTAATAATTTCCAAGGGTAGTTTTAAACTTAAATTTCAAAACTTCTAGTTTGGCGTAAAAACAAGGAGCAGTCCCACAAGTATCATTTAACACTGATCATCTTTTTTTCTCCTTTCTGAGGCTCTTAGTAGTTTAATCACACTTACTACTTTTTAAAATCTTCCAAGATGTTTACTGCATATTATAAGAGGCATCTATCCTTTGATGCAAGATTTGCATCTGTTTTGGCTTTTCTGCTCCCCCCTCATTTCTGCTAGGTTTGCGTTTTAAGGGCAAGACCATGTTTTATGTCAGAAAGCTGGGTTTAAAAGTGCCAGCAATAGCTCGCCTATGCTGTCATCACTGAAGTAGCTGAGAATAATCTCTTTAATGAACAGTTGCTATGATGTTTATTGGTTCACCAAAGTGTAGCTTGGGATGGTGTTAGAAAGTAAAGTTTGAACTCTGAAGAGTGAGTTATGTGTGGAATTGTGTTTAACACCATGATTTCAGTTCCTATTCTAAGGAAAATGAAATTAAAATGTTAAGCACGTTCTATTATACTATTAACTATCTTAAGTCTTTTTAGTAAATTGTAGAGATTGTTGAGGAGGGGGAATAAGAACATTGTAGGCTTAACTTTTTATCCGTTTAGTTAGTTATTTCTTCTTCCTGCAAATAGTAATCACACGTCTGTAGCTGGAAAGGGTTTTGCTGCAGTTTGTTTCTTATTTAAATATGTATGTTAGTGAGGCTGGCTGCTGAGGGTAGAGCCGATTCCCTTGGATACCGCGAGCTGTACCCTCGACGTGCCCCAGGTGTGGGTGGGTGTCTCTTCCACTCGGTGGCAGAGGGCTTTGCTGTGGCTGTAGGTAATGCAGATGACTTTCTAATTGATCAGGCTGTGGGAGGGAACAACAGCCAGATAGGTTTAAGGGACAGGCAGCACCTTCGTTCAACGTGCAGAAGGGACATTTTCTGCCACCCCCCTGCTGCTGCGTGATGGCCCTTCTGGGGTGGAAGGGGTGACTACAGATCTCCATCATAAAACCCAAGCCCTCTTTGGGGTTCACAGGATGGCTTTGGCTTGTCTGTGGAGCTTACTTGTTTACCAAGAGACTTTGATCTTATCCCTCCTTCCTGTGGGCAGCAGGTACTGAAAGCAGGTGGTGGGGTGTCTCCGTTTTGAGAAGTTTCCAGCCCATTGGTGGTTGCAGGGTCCACAGAGACGCTGCAGATCCTTTGCTCGGTGAGCTGGTCCTTTGGACCTCCGCTGTGCATGAGACCACGGCTGCAAATTGCATCAAATGAAGTATTTCTGTCAATTGCTGATCTCAGTCCTGTTTCAGCTAGTTTGCCTCCAGGATGTTGTAAGGATGACCGAGATTCCAGCGAGGCTGTGCCAACCTTGTCCCTGTGGGAGATATTCTTTACTATTGGGCCCAAAATTGGAAATTCATTTGAAGAGTGGCATTTTGAGGCTAGGTGGTATATCGTTATATATAACTAGAAAGTTGTTGGGTTTTTCAAAGCACATTATTTCTTTGGATAAGTATTTACATTTTAATGAAAAAATTTCCTGTATCTTTTAAGATTGACGTGTTGTTGATGATCCTGTTAGAATAATTTAATTTTTCTCTCACCACATTATTCATATTTTGCAACTTTGGTCAGAATTTCTCTCCTAAGTAAATTTAAATACCGATTAATTCCGTTATCCGGCTTTGTTATTTCAACCTAAACCAACATGATACATATTTAAAAGTATTAATTATGTATTTGATGTAATTTGAAATTATGTATTTGACATAATTTGACAAATTACGTGTTTGACACATGTATATATTAAAACAGTGTGATCTTGGTGGATAGTACCACTACGATTTTCGTGATCTGTCCTTTGAGGGAAGGAAGGAGAATGGCTGTACAAGTTTAGTGTATTACATTGCTTGTCTAACAGGACCAAATTGGATAATTCAGTCTGCAAACTAAGGAACTTGTGTTTAGAGAAACAATCTCAGAATTGCCAAGGTATTTCAAGCATAATACTGTGCTAAGGATCTATCAGATGTCAGTTTTGAATTTGCCCAGGAACGGTGAAGAAAATTTAAAAGAGGTGAATATCCCTAAAGACCATTTAAACTTTGCCATTCCGTCAGTGCTAAGTCTTCTTGTTAAAAAGTTACTCTCAATTATGTTGTTGATTTCTCTTTTTGTGAGTCTTACTATTGGTGTTGAGGAGGCACATTGTTCTCCTGGAATTGTAACCCACCTAGTAAAACAAGTGATGGGTAATACCTGTGTAATAAAACCTGTAGTTGACATTTAACTGCTTGGAAATTAGATCAGAAACTGTCAAGTTTTACCACGTACAAGTAATGTAGAGGAAATTTTAAGGGTTAGCGATGGGAAGCCACGAAGGGCTTTGGAAAGGAGAGGGACAACACACAAACAATGGCGAGTTGGGGAGTGCTGTGGAAAGAGGCCAGAGAAAACACGCGGCTGGGCAGGAGCCAGCAAAGGCGCAGGCAGCGCTGCCAGGAGGCGGGCAGCCGCTTGGAGAATAGGGACTCGCTTCGCAGAAGAAAGAGTGATGTGATTTTCATCTGGCGCCCAATATATGAAATAACTTTTTTCACCTTCACTTCATCTATGGGAAGAAATAATGAACTTTTTGCATGCCGGCGTTACGCACGTGGTCAGGCACAGATGTGGCAGGCACAGGAGTTATGCCAGTTTACGCTGGCCATGATTTAGACTGTAGAGTGCTGTAAGCTATTTTAAAAAAATACTTAGATTTTGTTAATTCCAATGTCTGTCTTTGGAAACTTATTTATTAGTTGTTGCATTGAAAGTTGATTTTTAATTACTGCAAATCAAAGTATCACTTTCTTGGTGTGACAGGGGAGGGACAGAGCTCTTTTGAAGATACAGGGGAAGAAAAGTGTATAGAAAGCAAAGGGTAGTATCTTTTAGAGTCTAAAACACAGTAATTGAAATATTTATGATTCAAGGCACTTCTCTGTGAGAGAACACAGACAGGATTGTGGTTTCATTACAGTACTTACAGTATTCTCATGACCTAAAAATGAAAACACAAAAACCTAATGCAGTCAGGTGTGCACAGACTGCAGAGATATGCATAGCTGGTGAACTGTTGTGCTTTGCACTTGTGTCCACATGTTTTCATCTTTGTAGAAGAACGTACTTGATTCAATAAGGAATAAATGATTATCATTTGTACAGCACGGTGAATGTAAGAGGAAGGGTGCTGAGGACTCCCTGATATGTGGTAAAAATCATTCTTCACTGAAAATCAATTAGTGGAATATATAGGTGCTAAAACTGTAAAAATATTAGGATGGTACTTTGCTAAAGATCATGAAATGCCTTCACGCAGAAATTCATTCAGACTCATTTGTTACCAGTCTTGAATGCATTTAAATTACTTTTAATGTTGTGATGATGCCTGTAAATTGTTCTCGGTACACAATAACTGTCAGCGTACATTGAAGAATACGTATGGTCAGTAATTCAAGAGATAACTGTATTGAATATACGGAAGAAGTTTCACACAGCATCATAAATCCTTGCACATTCTTTTGCTTAAGAAAAGGAATTAAGCATATTGTGACAGAAACTTTGACATACTTGGTATTTAATTCTATTTTAAGTGACTGACATCTTGTAAAAGAGTTAAAGATGTGTTTAGCATTGGATGTGGTGACCAATCTGTTCTTGGGCCTCTGCTTATTATTGACTAGGAAAGGGCGTGAAATATACCTGAGCAACCAGAAATTTGTATCTTGTGAACTGCCGTATGGCAAACTTTAAAAATGCTAGTTGAGGTTTTTTTTGTTGGGTTTTTTTTTGGTTTTGTATCTGGGAGCCAGATCATGCTTTCAGGTGATCACAGAGAAGCCAGGAGAATGGTAAAACTGCCAAAATATTTGTGTATAGCTGCAGGACACTGCTAGGTGGGGAAGCTGATGATTGCTCAGATGTTTCTCCTGCAGAGCTGTGCAGCTTCGGGAGCAGCGTGTGTCCATGCCTGCGCCCGCACGCATGGCTGCGCGGTGGTGCAGGGTTCCTGCGTCCATCCGCAGTGTTCTGGGAAGGAGGCTACAGCCTTCAGAAGGAAAATGAATGTATTGAGTGGATTTACTGCATCTCAGGCTATGGGGCAGAAAACATCCTAAAGAACAGTGCAGTCAGTAAAGACAAAAACTTTCAGTCCTTTGCTAAAACAGCGAATGTGCTCGATGAATGGGATTCTCCTGGGCAGGAACTGACTGTGCTGGAGGGTGGCTTTCACAAGGTACAAAAGGTATTTTAAGGGTTGTGATGGGAAAACCTGCCTTTCCAAAACCTTCCTTGAAAAAATGAGGGGAGGGTGCTTCCAGACCAGGTTTGAATTCGTTTCCAGACTCAGCATGGCCTGCGGCATTGGTGTCTTGCTGTGCCCCATCAGCTGGTTGGCCCCTGGGGTGGCTGTAGGGTTCAGGGGGGGCTTGGACCGGCAGTGAGGTCTGGAGTGGCGAGTGATGGAGCAGCTCGATCTGCTGGCAGTAGCCTGCCGCCCAGCAGGACCCCCTGCTCAGACTGAGCTTCCCAGCTCCTGTGGCACACAGGTGCCCTTCTCGCAGCTTGGCCTGTCTCATGCTTCAGGAGAGGACGTACTTGAGAGGATGGCCACATACTTGTGTTGAAAAATCTCTCCCAAAGACCTTCAGCCCTGATCCCAAATTTCCTGAAGTTGATGCGAAGACTCCTTGTTTTGGCTTAGGCACTGAGGTTCATTGATGTTTTGGATATGTTTGTACTTTCTTGTGCAAAACTGGTTTCTGAGGTTCAGAAGTTACTGGCTACTTAGCTGCTCATCAAAGCCACCTAAACTGGGGCTGGTGATGGACCACTTGTGTGTATTTAAGCCAAATCCAAGTGTTTTCAGTTTTTCTTTCAATACAGGTTCTTACACCAACTGTTGACAGGCTCTGAGAAAGTTACCACTAAGATGAAAAATCCATATTCAAAGTGACTTTTTCATAATACTTAAATACCTTCAAGGGTTCACTTCCGTTTATTCAGTAATTGAATCTTAAAGAGTACAGCAGTCAGTTACATCATTGGTGAGGATCCAAAGACCTATGAGAAAGACATTCCTCAAAAGATGAACATATATACTTGTTTTAAATAAGTCGTGACCAGCCTCATCAGCCAAGCGTGACATATCTTGTGCTGTGGCTGTAGGGTGTTGTGTGCCGCATGATCAGTGCTACTGCGTGTGTGCAGCAAGTCTGGCACTTCCCAGGAGCTTCGGGCTTGCAACGTAGTGAACGAACACCGGTAATTCGCCACATATTCCTCTAGAAAGGGTATGGCTACAGGTTGGACCTTGCTCTCATTTCTTGAGACTCTTCCTCCCCCTTATTGTTTGGTTGTCACATGAGGGGAGAGTTACTGTAAGGTCTGAGAAGGGTGGCGGGTGGAGCAAACTACATGATACTTGACTGGTCCTCCTGAGTTGCAGGCTGGGCACTTGTACTTTAAATCTTTGTGTGACTCAGTGGAAGAATACATTTATATTATTCAACGATGTGTAAAAATGGAACCTACTGTCCTGGACTTAACTAGAGTGCTAGTTTAACCTCTGTTTCAGTACATGTCTTCAGTAACTAGAATTAAATTTTAAACTTCAAGTATTAGCCTTATTATACATAGGCGCCTGTACATTTTGTGAATCAATAGTGTTTATATCAAAACCTCTAATTATAGTTATGTATCATTTAAATATAGTTTTAAAAATACTCTTCTATACCCAATGACTGCCATTTGCATCTGTTGTTACCACTGAATTACTACCAGAACGGGGAAGACACCGTTTTTTCAAGTCACTGTTAGGCATGCAATTTTGCTCTAAATTCAGTTATCAACAAAATTTCCTTTAGCTGAATTTCTCTTCATCTAAGTCACAGATGAGTGGGAGCAGAATGTGACCACAGACTATTAAAAATATCTTTCTTATTGTCACCTGCAATATTACCGTAATTGGACCTAAGGAGTCTGCAGTTGCACGATATTTATGTTGCAATCCAAACTGACAGCCTGGAATGCTTCGGTAGCAAAACAAGACACAGACCTGCATCTTGCGCCACACACTTGGGAGGGAGCGAGCTGCTCCTCTTGGAGACCTCCTCCAGTGGGGGAGTCCCCTGGGTCCCCCCGCTTTGCCGTGGGCTGGGGGGACCTTCCTGGAGGCGGGGGGAGAGGCGGCGAGGCGAGCGCCCAGAGCCGGGCTGCAGGGACCGGTGGCTCGTAGCGTGCGTAGGTGACGCTTTGGGTCAGGCTGCAAGGACGGCTGCTGTGCTAAGCTGGGGGGCTGTGGTAAGAGATTGCTCCTTCTTTGAGGCCTCCTGATTGGGATGGGCTCTTTCTTTGTTTCTTTTTGCTCCCGACACTTAGGGGGTCTCTTTGTCAGGAGGTGTCGTTTGGAAGAAACACTTAATATGTTTACTTTCCTTTGACAGGTGGAAATAGTGAGTCACCATCCAGTGTCACCTTTACTGCTCAGGTTGCTGTAGGCACAGTGAAAATAATGTTTCGCCCTGCTGCTGCCCTGGTAGGCTCCGCAACAGCTGATGAACTTGATCTATTACTCCTGGCCTTCACTGGCGAACACAGTCCGGTATATTTGCCCATGACTGACACGCTTAGATCTATGGCCACGAGATACCTGGTCAACTCTTCAAGCCTTTACCTTTAGCATTAGCTTTAACCTCTCAGGAATCAGCTGCTTGCGGCATTTAAAGCATGGCAAGGGGTTTTATAGCAGAGATTTGACTCAGCAAGGCTTGTGCTAACTCTTGCTGAAGATATGAAATACAATTTGTAGCTTATAATTGCTGCCTAATATGATCTTGGACCCTTACTTAAAATCCATTTAACTGATACTGTACTTTCTTTATAAGGTTATTATTGGGAGCTAACCTTTTCTTGTGTTGTGGTTAAATGTACAATGTAATAAGGGTGTTTTTTAATGTGTTTAAGAGTTGGAAGATGTGTTAGAGGTAACCTTTATGCAGAGAGTTTTATATAGTTGTAGTAAGGAGAGCGATATTAAAATCCTGAACATTAGTACCACCTGAATGTAATTTGTTCTCATTGTGTTTTGTGTGTGCCTGCTAGCAGAAGATGGTACAGTATATTGAGAAAACCTGTTTTATTCTCCAATACCTTTCTTACTGGTAATTATTAACCTAGTGCAAATTACTGTCTCCAGAAAGTTTTTGTACTTCTGATGCATACAAAAATACAAAAAGCATATTGGATACAATAGATAAATCACAATTCTTTCTTTCTCTACATTTCAACTAGAGCAACCTAAACCCAAGATTTTAGGCACAAAATTGAAAGCCTCCCAGAAATCTTTACTTTCTTGTTTAACTGTTAATAAATAGGCATGGGCCATGTCTGTTGGAGGTCTGTGGGGATCACTAGATTATAATAGATTTAAAGAGTAATTTTTATGAATAAGAAATGTTGGTACTTTTGCTCGTATCTGTGGATATTAGTTTGTCTGCCTTTGATTGCCTTGTAGAAATGCAGGTTTGTTTAAGAGTTGTTAGTTAAAATTAAGTATTTCTCCTCCTTTTTTTTTTTTACCAGATACCTAAGTGTATATGTAGAATTTGGTGTACATGGAAAGGATTTCAGAACTTGCCTCCCTGCACCCTTCTTGAAACTGCTCTAAACAGTTCTGAAGGCAATGAAGTTTCATACCAGAAAGGAGGTCAGGGAAAAAAGCCCAACAGAGTGCTTAGGCAGAGAAAGATGAGTTTCATAAGTGCGGACAGCTTTTGGTGGGATTTGTATTTTCTTTTTCTCCTGTTAGTGTAGAATTCTCTTTTCCCACTGTTCAGCCTTTTTTTTCTTTTTTCTTTTTTTTTTTTCCACTTTTTCATTTCCCTTCCCTTTTGCCTCAAGGGGGCATTGTGGGTTGGAGAGGGGGAGCAGGTTTTGCACATGTCAGGCTATCAGCCTGTAACTGAAAAATACTTGTTTTGATTATGTTCAATAAACTGTTGTCAGGGGTGAGCACAGCAGTAGGGATGTAGTGGGCAAGAATGGCCTTAAGAGAAACAAACATTTCTTATCTTAAGTAGATGGGGAGGGGGGCAGCAGTCATAGCTCATGAGGTTGAAATTAACTGCTTTTAACATCATGAAGAATAATGATGATGTAGACAAAGTGCCATCCCAAAATTTATAAGTATAATTCTTGGCTCAGATGTAGACTTCTTGTGGAACTTTATGATAGAGTTGCTTAATCTCAGTGCAGTAAAGATAAATTCATTAATGGTTATGAGGTGTTGATATAATTAAATAGAGAATGCGAGTAAATTGCTTTCTGAAGCTCAATGACTGTAAACTCTGATCTTCTAATTTAATCTATCTACCGCTTCCCATTCACTTGCTGAAAGGCTCTGGAGACTGAGAAATTAGCCCTACTCCAGGCACAGTAACTGCAAGAACTAAGTTGACTTCTGTAAAGGGAGGTCCTTGGATGAGGACTGCAAGTGTTTCCTCAATATAAGTTAAGACTGTATGGAAAAGGAGAGCAGAAACAGGGTTTTGCATTGCCTATCATGTTCAGAGATTATTATGTTTCTCACTAACTGCCTGGATTCTGCACCAGTTTGTGATAGCCCTGACACTTACACAGAAGAAAAATTAAGAAGCTAATGACTTGATGAAAGAGGTACTGTGCAAACGAGAAAAATTAGCTAAACCCATTTCTTTTGTTGGTGTTGCAGTATTACTCACATCTGGCTTTTTGGCTGATCTCAACAAATGTTATCATCCTCTCAGTAGACAGTGCATCTTCCTTGTAAATTATTTAAATGTGTGCAGAAATTATTTCTGAGAGAAATTAGATATTTCTGAAATTAGCCTTTCACGCAAAGGGTAGTTTAACTGCATGAGGAAAGTGTTCACTTTACACTTTTAACCTGAGCTCTTAGGAACAGAAATGTATGGGAAAATATATTCTTTAGCAAAGTGTTAGTGCTTTTTCTTGGTAGGTTATTTTTTCATGTGGGGTATTCCTCATCCAATGCACAGTTTTCTGTTAATTTGCTTTATAATATATCAAGGTATAACTGTAGCTTAACCTTTTGAGCTCTAAAATGGACTTGAATCATGATGGAGGTGGACAAGAAATACAATAGCACAGCTGAAACAGGCAGAGGTGCTGGATTCAGTCTCTCTCTCTCCGGTGCTGTTTCACACCCTTTATTTGAGGACTTGAATGTGCTGTGCTAGAGACCTCCTGAGGAAGGACCAGAGCCTCTCCCTGTCCTCTGTGCCAGTGCATCATTACTGGTGAGCTCCGTGCTTGGCCTCACAACGGACGTTTCGTGCACTTCTCTAGCCATGGCCCAGCCTCACCAGAGGAGCAGCCAAAAGCTTCCTCCCTGGTCCCTCCAGCAGGCTGGTAGTCAGGGGACTCTCCTGGGGTAAGTGTACGGAGGGTTTCTCTCTTCTCTGACTCAGGTACCCACCGGCTCAGGCTGGTTTGCTTCTCAGCGTGCCCAAAACCTTTGTTTCACCAGTGAGGACAACTTGCAGCCTGGGGTTGGAGACAGTCTGGTTTACTCCTTGCACTGAGAAGTACAGGACTGCAGATGGCTGCAGACCACAAGGTTGGGATGAAGGTTTCTGTGCCTGCATATAAGACTCTGATTGCTGGTGCCTCATCTGCAACAGCATTTGCCCTGCATTTCTTCATCTCAACCAGGACAGCCCAGTTCAGTAAGATTATTGGGAAGTAAGGAGTATGAACAGAAAAGGCAGGTGAAAAGCTAGTGGAGAATCATCTTACCATGGTAAACTTCAGTTTTTATTTGGCCAACCTGTTTGACATAGATTTCAAAGGCCCAGTAGATGAGTTGAAGGGACATCAAGCCAACAGGGTGGAACAGCTTCTCTGGGCTTTGCTGCAGATTAGCTCTTGGTCTTCCTCCTTGTGCAGCATCAAAGTCAGGTACTGAGTAAGCCTTTTTCTCCTCTTGTGTTGCTGCTTTGGATTTTACTTGAAGTTGAAAGTGCCGTGCATATCTGGTAAAAGAAAACTGAATGAAAAAAATGAGTGATGATGTTGATTTGGAAAACAGTTCTTGTTGAATTAGCCCCAAATCATCTGTTTGCTTCAATTACAGAAAGAATGGGAATGGTGTCCTTAAAAACATGCTGTAAGAGACCTGTCTTTTTGATATTTCCTACGGTGTATCTACAGGCTTAATGTGGACGTGATATTTGGAAGGTGAAGTCCTATTATTGCTGAAGTGTATCAACTATATTTCATTGTTGCAAAGCCTTCTGTACATTTTGAGTACAGCGATAGTAGTTTGTACTGTTCAGTTTGTCATAGAAGATTTGAGAGAAAGTGAATTAGCTAATACATAAATGTTCATAATTCATCCTGGAATTTTCTAATGCTTTAAAAGAAATTCTTTAAGTTAAATTTACTTCGTGTGTGTGTGTGTCTTCTAATAAGGCCTGTGTAAAACAGCTAATAATTGTATCCAAACTGCTTCCAGCTCTACCATCCATTTCCCACAAAACATGTTTTGCATAAATGAAAATTGTGCTTTTTGGTTTCTACAGGGCAAATTTGAAGTAGTTGCAGCAAATACAGTTTTAGTAAACTTCACAAAATTGAAAAAATACCCCAAACAAAACCCAACTGTTAGCTGTGCCGCAAATCAACGTGTTCTAAAATGTACTTTTGACCTAACTAGTTTGATTATTGCAATGTAACATCAAAGGCATTGCTTCTTCCACAACTGTAAACTTCATTTAAGGCCTGCATTTTTGTTGTTGGTGGGAAGAAGTTAAAAAAATTCTAGCAGCATGAATATATATAGCAAGTAACTACATAAGCAGTGTTTCTGTCTTTGGGTTGCAATTTTAACAGTTTGAAGTCTCTTGGAATTCAGTATACTTGAAAGAAAAAAGCCATTTCTGTGACCATTTGCAAAGTTTTAATTTGTTTTAAGCCCTGTTGTTGAGCTAGAGCTTTTGCTTGTTTAAGGTTGATTAATTGTTTTGCCATTTTTGTTTGCAGTTCAGTATAATCTCATGCAGACTATTGTATTTTTTTTAGTTTAATTTTCTGTTGATGGTTGTATGTTTGTATGGGATGTTAAATTTGACCACTTAAGTATTTAAATAAATAAATAAGATTGAAAACAATAACAAACGACTGCAAACTGAAACAAATACTAAGCAGTGCAAATATATTTCATGGAGCATAATTTCTGCACCTGCTGTGGAAGCTCTTGCTTTTATGCGATTTTATTTATTTAGAAAGAGAAAAAGATCATCCTGTTTTCATTCAAGTATCTTTTTATTTAAGGCAGATTTAACAGAAACAAGAATAATAGCCCTGTCTCTTACATTGAATAATGTTAAAATGCGTATGCCTTCCCTGGTAATTACTATTCATTAAGGCTTAGCACTCTTTCTTTAAAGGAGATAACTCTCTGTTATCTTACCTGTAAAATGGATGGATGAATGTTGGCACTAAAGTCACTTCATACAAAATGTAAAATACGATTCAGATATGTAGTCTAGGAGACCTGTGGCCTATCTGCTTTACTGCATTGCCTTTCAGAAAACACACACCACGCTGAATGCTTGGGTAAGTCACATTGATGCAGTGTGACCCTCACTACAAAGGATTAGTCTCTTCATGATAATTGACTTGGTTAACTTGGCCCAAGTAGGAGCCCATGGTTTCCACGTACAGGGTGGAACCCAGTCGTTGCTGGTGATGCAAAGGAAGATGCTGTTACCGTTCATCTTTGGAAGTGTTGGACTATGTGCTGCTCTTGGAAAGTAGAAACTAGGAATCCTGGTGCCTCGCATTCCTCTGCTGTCTCATAAATAGTTGTATAGTTGACAAAAAGCCTGTGTTGTCACTGTGTATGGATTTGTCTATGTAAAGGAAAACACCTAATCTACCTCCTGGGGTTGGCAGTATACTAATTTGCACATACAGACATAATGGGCAGACCGGAGAGTTCTGAAATCTTAAGACGGGCCCAATGGAAAAATATGTTCAAATTAAAGGGAAAAAAAAAAAGAAACAGGGAAAAAGAAATATAATCCTGCTGATAATGAAAAGATGGAGAGGGGAGGGGAACTTCTGTTCTCTGTTTTTTAAGGAGACCAGTTAACGGGTTTTGAACTTGTGGGATTACGATGCATTTTCTTTGCTATAGAACTGTCAGAAGATACAAAGGTTGTATCTATGTAGACAGCTTAACTTGCTTCTAGCTCTCCACAGTGCTTTAACTCATTTCATGTTCAGCTGTGAAGTTACAGGTCTTGGAAAAACTAGAGCATTAGAGCTGCAGCTGCAGCCCTCCTGGATGGCCAGGACAGGGCTTCTGGACGAGAGCTGTGGCAAGGCACGTGATGCCCTGCACAGTGGCAATGGCTTGTCAGGGCTGAGGTGCTAAGCAAGCATGCCCCTGTAATTGTGCTGTGAGATACTTCCTTCTGGAAGCCAGAATATGGGTCAAAGAAACCTTCCTCTGCTGTAATCCTTTCTAATCTTTGCTTTTGGAAGTTTTCAAGAGCACTGCTAATTCTGAGGAGTGTAGCTCTGAAATTTTTCTGTTTGCTTTTGCTTGCTTGTACTTTTTCAGTTTTCTTTCCACTTGTGCTTATTTAAAGTGGAACCTAACAGTGGAGGGGATGATTCTAGAAAAGCAGTATTTCATCAGAGAAGGAGGGTCCTAAATCTTCTACCTAACTAGAGGTATACCACAAAGTGAAGAAGCTGCATAAAATACAGTGGTAGTACAAGAAACCATCACATTTTTACTGAAATCCTTGTACAATGGAAAGTGCTTCATGTCAGCTGAAATGTCAGATGTATCAGGAAAAAGTTAAAGTGGAACCTGATTTCTGTAAGGCTAAAGATTCAAGTAATTTGCTTAGGGATGCAGTAGAAAATCAATCTTACGCTTGAAAGAGGGAATAGTAGCCTTCAAGTCTCATCTCATGTTTTGTAGCTGATTGCCTGTTTTTATTATCTCCCCCCGCTTTTCCTTCAGTAGTTACTAATGCCCTTTGGTTAACTCCATTATACCTTTGAAAAACTTCTTGCAGAGCTCAGCTGCTTTGGCTTGTTTGCTGGGTAAGCCTCACTGATATTATAATTAATAGGATGTGTAAAAACTTCCTGAACCGAGTATTACAGAAACTTGGTACCCCATATATTCTGCAGTGTGCAAGGTTTCCATCCTCTGCAGCTGGGGCTCATCAGAGAAGACACTAGACCTGCATTGATCTTGCATGCTGTGCGGGAAGTTGGTTTGGTAGGAACACCATTCAGCTTGTAAAAGATTAAGAGGGATGGAAAATAAAGTCAGTTTACAGTTTGGAGGTGTGTCTCTAATTTGCTCTTTTTGATTTTTATACCACAGGGACAAAAATGTGAGAGAAGAATGTGCTGTATTTTTAGATACTGAAAATCTCTGAAGATCTGATTCATAAGTGAGAGTTGAAACTGTTTCTCATAATTGTGTGTTACATGATAACAGTTTTCTTGCTTTGGCTCTTGCCTGTGTTAAGTGGCACTGCTTCATTTCCTCCAACAACTTTGATTTTTAGGAAAAAAGTTTTTAAAATTATAAGAAAGTAATACAGAATAATAAAGGTGAAAAGAATAGTCTGATATTTTTGAAGGATTTCTTTATTTTTTTTTGATGACTTGGAGGTTTCATGAATGTTTGTAACTTGCTAGTTCTGTGAAAGTAAAATATGGAGCTAATCAAAAATGTAAAAAAGCGGAGAGGAAATATGTCAGTTGGTAAAGCACAAAACAAGTACATAATTAAGAAGACAGGAAATGATACTGAGCAATTGGAATAGTGTATGAGCCCTGACCAAATAAAGTGTTTAAGTACAAGCAAATACAAGGGTATCTAGAGACATTATTACAGGTTTTGCTTTCAGTATTGGGGTCTACATCGAGAGCAGAAAGTTGTGACTCTGAAAAAGGCATATATTTATGCTGCCTAATCAGACGAATATGGACATTTTAAATTTAAATTGGGACTTCATACCCTTGGATGTGATATATCTCAAATAGGAATAACAAGGTTCGATGTTTCTGCCTAAATTCCATCCTTCCTTTTTTGGTGTTGACATTATTTTTTGATGGTTTCTTAAAAGACTATAGAAAAGAGACTATATGGAGAGGAGAAACTTGGTAATAGAGGATTGTCAGTCCACCTTATAAGGACATAACAAAGTCCATTAGGAGAAGAACAGTTTTTAGCATGGAGAGTAGTTATTTACAAGAAGACATTATTAAGGACTTCAAAGTAGATTTCACTGGGAACCTTTAGATTGTGATTTAAGGGCTTTTCTAACACACACGCAAATTTGGTGAAGGTATTATACCAGCAGTCCCTTACAACCAGAAAACGTATCAATGTTAACGTTAGTTTGACCACTGTTTTTTCTTTTGAAAGAAGCAGGAGAGTGCTTAGTGTGCTTATTGGCATATCAATATTCATTAATTCCATGTCTGCCCTTTGACAGTGTTTTAGAGCACTGAACGTGGACTGGAAGGCCACTGCTAGGTCCTGTGCACAGAACCACTGTGAGTCCCAACCCAGAAGTGGGATAATTTAAACATATGGGTAGAGGCAACAGGTAGAAACAGACAAGGGAAGACAGGAAAACAAGGAGTTACTATAGCATATCAGCAAATAATCTGTTTTAAAATTTTCCATAGGTCTCCTGCCAAAGCAGTTTGAAAGAGGTTAATCAGTTAGTCTTGTGGACCTTCACAGATGTGCAAGATGTCAGCCTGGATAAAAAGCCTGAAGACACTTAATTGAAAAAATAACACATGGATGATGGAAGCTGGCAGCCTAGACCTAAAGGAGAAGGGAGTTTACCTCTAGATATGGAATGAGAGATGATAGGTAGGCTTTGACATGGAAGATAAGTGATTAATATATAATGGGATACTGGATTTATGTCAGTGTAACGAGATTGCATTTGTCAAGATTAGAACAAAAGATAGGAACAAGATCTGAAATAAGAGGGATGGGAGTGTAATAGCTGTACAGTTTGAGAGGAGAGACATACTTTAAAGATAGTTTTTGTAAAGATCCTACAATATTTACATGTAAATCTTTTGTAAATTTGTGAATCTATAAGGCCTAGATGCTTGTGTCTGAAAATTGAGAGAGATGTACAAGTCAAAGATGATGCTGCAATAATTGGCCTAAATTAATAGTAACGTTGCCCAAGAAAGGAGGCAAGAGGAGAGCTTATTAGTCCTGTGGAGGAGACTATACACTCTCTATCTTCCAACTGTACAAAATTGTGGTCCAGCTCACAGCAGCGGTGTGCTGTTAGTGATAGGGGGAAAATAACCTGCTCTGGGTGAGTAGTGAGCTGGTGGGGTCCAGAATTTTTATGAGATCCTCCTTTATCAGTTCTCTTGTGGAAGATGATCTTTCATAAAGTTCTTCAATTATTACTGTTCTTTGCTGTTTCTGTATTGCTCTTTAGTGGCAGCGTTTGCAGCCTAAGGTTATGCTTAAGTATGTCACACCATTGTTGATGAAGTACGACGGAAAATATGTATTAATACACATAGTAACATGCTTAAGTATTTAGGTTTTCAGAGGCAGGATTGGCTTGACTGCATTGCTCCCCAGTGGTGAAACCAGGAGTTACGAAGATCATCCAAGTTGGATACCAGTAGAGTCTCTGACATGTACACAGTTTATTTTACATATATAAGGTATATTTCCACCTACTGGAAAAAGTGTTTTGGAAATGCTTAGGCAAATCATCTCTGTCCATATGTAGTGTCAAGCTATTTAATTTGCTTATTTATAGAGGGATTGAGGACACAACATTGCTATGAAGTTCCTAGTTTTGACCTCTGCCCTCATCTCTCTGTGGACATCCTGGAACGGCCAGTTCTGGGCCAGCTCTGGTGTTTGGGGGACCACAGGGCTTTCATGTTGCTGTGGCCATCTTTTTTCTCAAATGCAAAATGGTGTAGTAGTGTAATGTGAGATAGGTCCGAGACACTGTGAGGTTTCATTTTATTTTGTTGAGACTTTACTGCTAGAATAGAGCAAATATTTTACTGAAATTTGAAAGTGATTTTATGTCTTTTTAAATTGGTCTGTTGTATATTTACTAAAAAAAAAGTCAGTAGTTTTTTTCTTTTTAATAATTTCCCTTCTGTGTGTTTCCACCTGAACTGTATTAGAAGAATCTGAAAAGTTGAGCTTTTTTTCCTTTACTTGCAGACTTCTTACTACCTGTGCCCTCTGAGACCCCAGCAGAGATAGCTAGGTGCATTGCTTTGGGATTCCTGACAGAGGATTCCTGCTAACCCAAGTCGGAGTGTTGCTGTGCTGGTTCAGTCACTGAGGACTGCTTGATTACCTCCCCCCTGCCCATTGTTCTTCTTTCAAGTTCTAAAAATTGTTCATCAGATTTATCATTGCTTTTTAAGAAACTCTTCATGAGCATGACCTGAGGTTTTACAGGAAATCTTGAAATAAAAGTAATAATATTGTTATACATTCTCTCACATTCAGCCACACATGCTATCACAAAAGTAGCCTTGAAGCTGTTTTAGTTTTACAGCAAAGAGTGTTTCTTTTCATATCAGGTAATCCGATCTGCTGGGTTTTTTTCCCCCTTGGCTTTGAAAACATGCCTTTATATTAATAATCCTGGATTTTGTGCTGGAAGTTGATTGCTCTAATTGCTGATTGGTATTCAGTAACACTAAATAAAGGCTCAAAATTTTGTCTTTTTCCTTTTTCTACTCTGAAATCTATCAATGTGTATTTTTAGAGTTCACCATTAGTGGATGTATAATCTTTGTGTCTGCTTTTATTCTTGGCCACTGGGAGTTTTGCTACGAGCAATAAAAGACAACCTCCATGTTGTACTGCACAGTATAGATATTGTAAATTTTGGTCTTGCTTTCCATTGATCTGGTTTGCCATATGGGAATCATATTCAGCTGATCTTTATTTCCTGAGTCAGAAATTCTGTTTTACCCATCTTTGGGGCTTTCAGCATTTATTCTCAGTGGGCTGTCAGGTATTGCACATGAAAGCAAAGGTTCAAAGGCATATAAAGAAGGTTGAGGTCTGAAATGTTTACTTAACACTGTGTTTTTTTTCTTTTTACAAACATTTGCCAGACTGGAGGATCAGCATGAAACCTTAATAAATTTTAGACTTTTTATACTCTATTATGAACATTTTACACATACATAATTTTGGTGTAGCCTGGAACACGACCTGTAAACTTGCTAGTGTATGTTTGCTTGTGACAGCATTAACAGCATTGCAATTAGGTTTTTTAAGTTTATAAATTATTTTTCTCAGAGGTTTATTTCCTTTCACTTCTGCTTTTGTTTCTGGAACTGCCTCTAACAGACTGCCATTGTGCTACAAAGAAAACTTAAATGAATTGACTATGCAGCTTTTAATTAATATGACAAGTAAAATTTAAAAAATAAAGATACCATCCTCTCTCTTTGCAATGTCATTCCACTGAGAGAGAGAATTAATTTGAGTGAAAGTAAGAATGAGCTTGTTGTTGCTCACCTGTGAAGATGATGCCACCAATGAGGTAAACAGTCATAATCTTAACAGCTTTTGTGCCTTAAATATTTAATCTCTTGGGAAACAAATGCCTAAAATTCGAGGGATTTGAATCACTTTGGGGCAGTGATACAGAGGGTCTAGATCCTGTTAGTGTAGTTGGGGATGTTTTTCTTTCTCATTTGTACTGAAGTGTATTTAAGACAGCATACTGGAGTGTGTCTGATGTTCCACTTCCATCTCCAGTATATCTCATTTTGCTTTTTATTGTCAAGCAAGGAAATAATCAGGGATCTTGATACTCAGTAATAGGATTTGTTCTCTCTTCTTCTGGCCCCTTTCTTCTTCATTGCCAAGAGGATGTAGAGCACTAGGACTGGCTCAAAGTGACTGTTTTCATCTAGAAAAGATGTGGTTTAGGGTCATATTTTGTTGTTGAGGAACTGGAAACAGATGAGAAAAAGGCAATCAAAGACTCAAAGGGAGGTGGGGTTTCCCCCATAGCTCCTTCACCTTTCACACAGGGGCCACCAAGAATAAAGCTGTTGGGGAACTCTGCTCACTCACAAAGAGTCCTGGACTCCCAGTCCTGCTTTTCCTGACTTGCATGGCCTCTTCATCAGGAAGTTACACTGCAGGTTTAGCTCACCTGCAGTGTAACTTTAGTTTGGTGTTCAGTTGTGTCTGCCTCCTTTTCTCGCTCCTTGCCTTCTTCAGGCAAAACAAAGAATGGCAGCTGGGAGAATGTGGCCTCATGGACAGCTTGTTTCAAGTAGATGGGTTACCAAAGCCTGCAGTGAGTCTTCTTTTCTCCTGTCTTCCTTTTTTTGTGTGTGTTTGTTTGTTAGTTTCTGTCAGCACTGAAGCATCTCATGCTGCTGGTTCAACTTTCCTCACTTTAGTAATCAAAGATGGTTAAGGCTCCTCAGCTGTCCTGGCTTTCCCCTGACATTGGCTAAGGCTATGAGGCATTTTCCCATCTAGCCCTTCCCAGGCTTCTTCTGTTCCACTACTTTTGAATGGGGAATAAAACCCCAAGGAAACGAAGAAAGTAACCAGAAGCAGCCAGATTTGAGATGTTCAGTAGAAGAAACCGCTACGTCAGCCAGAGGCATGTCAGGCAGCACAAGGAAATGTGATGTAGTATTGACTCTCATCACTGCAAGACCAGCAGAATGAACCTATGTTGGGATGTGGCTGAGACTAAATGGCATTGTGATCTCCCACCACGTGTTCCTGGTGGGAGGTCTTTCCCAGGTCCAGGTGGAGCTAAAAGCATGTGGCATTTGCTGCCAACCCAGTCTTTTCTGAATGGGCTTCCTCTAAGAAGACTGAATGAGAAGGTATCTCGGGTATCTCACTGCTGAAGCTGGGGTCAAAAAGATCACAGATTTTATAACCTTCTATCAAGCCCTCCCTAGACGAGACGTTCAGAGAGTTCACTGAAGTATTACTTGGAATAATGATAAATTCTCATAAACCTCATTGTGAAGTATTGTGAACAATTGTGACACACCTGTTCAACGGATGCATAAAAACTCCAAAATGTGTCTTTTCATGGGGAATTACCTGGATTTAAGACTTTCTGTAAGCGAGGACACTCCACCATCTTGTCAGGTGGTGATGTAATTTTCAGTATCCACACCTTTTGCAAGCTATGCATTCAGTACCACCAGTGTGGCACAACCGGATGTGAAGATGTAGCAGTTAAAAATGCTGAAGTAGGCAGTACATGCTACAGGCTTTAGTTAAATATGTCTGTCTTCTGATTTCTCTGTCATCTCCTCACGGGATTTTGGAAGATGTTCAGTGTCTTGGTATTTTGTTTCAGAGTTCTTGGCCTGGTTCCCCATGAGCTTGGGAGTAAAGCCTGTGTTGGATCACTGGGCTTCTCCAGAAAAAGGGAGCTTCCTGTGATGGAAAGGCTAAAGAACCTCTGTGCAGAGTAGAGACCTTGCTCGGGGTGATGTCCGAGTCTTGGAGAAAGAAGAACTGAAGACCATCATGATTTTAATCATATTTCACTTCTCATCCAAAGTCTTTTTACATTAGTATTTTTTTCTTTAATACGAGTACATGGGAGTGTATTTGTATGTGTATTCTCCCAACAGACCAACTTTCCAGTAGCCCCTAGGACAAAATAACTCATGGGAGTAGCAGAGTAAAGGGCTTTAACAAAACAGGACAATCATCTGCATATTTCTCCCTTGTGGGAAGAGGACCAGAAGACAAATACATTACAGTGACAGAACCGGGTATATTCAGATTCTGCAGTAATGACCATGGTAATACTGCAGAATAGCGTATCGGGGTTAAAGAAACTGCTGTCGTCTAGTAATTTTCACAGAAATAATGTTTGTATAGATCAGAAGCATATTATTAATTAAGAGGAACTAGCATCTTAGAAGCTAAATTATGTAGTAGGAGCTCAAGTATAGCTGGCTAATAAAAGTAGTATGAAAGAAATTATTCTCTACATGGTGGATATGAGCCTACTTGACAAAAATGTTTGTGGTATTTTTCAAATTGCTCCAGATCTAAGCTTTCTTTTCAAATCCATATATTCATGTTGGGATAATAATTGTAATCTTGAGAATGTAAACTTGTTACTGTGTTATTTTCCTGAATCTGCTGGTAATCTGAAACACTAACTCTATCCTTATGCCATTTTCTTTATTAATCCTTTTTTAGGTACTCATTCTAAACCTAATGATGGTCTTTAAAATTCAGCGTTAACAATTTCATTTATGATAACTTTTGTGGCTGGGAAGGGGAGAATGATGATTGTCAGGAACATCAGCAAGAAGAAAAGTGGAGAATGAATAAATGCAAGAGGGGCAAATGGGAAAAGAAAAAACAGAATTAAAAGGCATAAATATGGTAATTGTAAAGATGAATGTATTTTTCCTTTGATATTAGACATAACAAGCAGGTAGTGGAAAATGATTAAAAATATAGTTATTTCATTATAGACCATTTTCCCTTCCATACCTTTGTTCAAAACATATCACTCATGTGAATGAAAAAAATTGATGGCAGGTTATGGGCAACAGATTGCATTCCTATACTTGTATGCCAGAGTCAGCAGCCAGGAATTTGACGATGTCTGTAAAGTAAGCGTGATGCATCCTACTTGATTTCTTTTTCCTGCTCCCCATCCGTGTTTGGCCTATGCCCGCAGCACCATGTCTGAATCCTCGTTGTGTACTCATGCCTTACCCACTTCAGTGCACTGACTGGTTCCAGTGCCTCTTTTGCAAACCCCTGACCTCTGTTCAGCGTTTCAGTGTTGCAGGCTGTCAGCTGAGTTAAGTAAACTTCTGCTAATGAAAACAGATAAAAAGTCACTGGAATTTATTAAAGCTTTTGCATTAACTTAAATCATGCACTAAGAATGAATGTGGTATTATTAAAAAATGAAATTGGATTATAATGAAAGAAACCTGCAGATTTTAGTTAGTAACTTTCATGCATCTCTATAAATTTTGTTTAATTCTAATAAAATAAAAGTGAATCCCCATTAACTGTAATGAAATAAAATTAAGCTCTCCCTGACTTACATTCATGTTGCCAGTCAGCACTATTATTTGAAATCTCATTGGGCTCAATTTGTCTGCAAGGACAACAGAATTGTCATTTATGGTGGGGGAGCACTGCTGGTAAGAAAATAGCATGATGCTACAATTTTTTTTAAGAATCTGTTTTGAATCTGTATAATAAATACTTATATGTCTGGTAGTTCAAATATATTCTGCTTTGTTTGAAGACGTGTTGTTTCTTTAGTATCTTCATATGTCAGTATGTTAATATAGTTACATTAAAACAGTCATGGACAAGTGATGTTCTAGCTGAAAGTTTGGTTAAGATTTTTGGGAAAGAGGTAATTCATTTTTGTCTTGTTTCAGTCTAATAAAAAAGTCTTCTTTGGCTTTATTTTCCTTTCTTTTTTTTTTTTTTTTAATCCATTGGCTTTGTTATGCCAGATCATTACTAGCTTTACTTTCTACTGCATTTTATCATAATGTTCTTTGAGTATAAATAAACTCTGGTATGCTAAACCTAATAGCAATTAAACTGGAAGTGTTTGTGTTTTATCACTGTGAACTTCGCAGAAATGTTTCCATGACAACCTCCATGCTAGTTAAGGCAACCAGAGGTGATCAACAGTTTATATATTTTTTTTCTCTTGTAAGAATGGAATTTGTGTTGACAGTTCTGGCCTTTAATGGCACTTTTGTACTGTGTGAAAGTATTTGTTTACTAGATCATATGCTGTTAACTGTCAGGCCGAGATAGTGACTGCTTTTGATAAAAGGGCTGCATTACATCTCTGAGTGTGTGGAGCTCTTTTGCTTTAATTACTCACATCAGTACAAAAGTATCCATTTGCCTCAATACACTTAAAAATTAGACTTATTATTTCCGAAGCATTAATGGTGAGTTAATTTTGTCCTTTACATTTTTTGGAAAACAATAATCTAAAAGCTGCTTTGTTGTTTTAAATTGAAACTATTGTATTTACAGTGATAAAAATCACATTCTGTGGTATGGGGTGAATCATAAGTGCTGTAATTATTGCACTATGAATTAGAATTTCTGGGCCCTGTTTTCATATTTAGCTGATGAAGCCTGTCATGCTGGATGCTGACATACGCTAGTTATGGACACTGTTAAGAAGAATGTCATTTAAGTAGAGTTGTTTTGTCTCTCACAAGTTAAAAAGAAACCAAGTGTACCTAAGACGTGACTGAAATAACCTCTCTGGAGTGTAACATAATAGTAGTACAGGTAGACTGTTATGTATGGTACATATTGATCAGATAGTTAGAAAGCTTTCAGAATGAAACAGTTAAGGGCTTTTTTTGTGAGAGATTTCTCTTCATGGAGCACTTTCTAGGTAGAACATCTTGAAATAAATGGATGAGTTATTATCTGATCTGTTAATCAGCTAATAACTGCTACTACAGCAAGTTCATTCACTACCAGCAGTAAGTTTGAAGGCATTACCTGTACTGAGTTGAACAACTTGGTTTTGTTACGTGTCTGTTCATTGTCAGGCTAATGGACGAGTATCTCCTTGACTCTTGAGTGTGTGTGTAGCAGGGGACCACTTGTTTTTGATTTTTTTAAAAATATAAATATTTGGAAGGTACAACATTGTTTTCTAAAAGTCTGTTTCAAAACAAAGACTAAATATTTTTTCATAATAAATATCTTGGCTTGGGGAAGACTAATACTTACTAATACTCATGTATATTCAAGTATGAGATGTGATACTTGTTGCATGTCTTGCATGTGAAGACATAATTTATATTCAGGACTCCAGTCTTTTGGACATGCAATTCATTTTAGTAATTACTTACAGAATGTTTATTATTTCAAGTAATGATACCATCACTTTTTTAAGCAACTGAGTCACTCTTGAGTGATCAATTAAAACTGATAAAACTGATAAAACTGAGTTGAAACTGCGTAAGTTAAGATTTTGTGCGGGCTTGTATGTGGATGTTACTGCTTTTGCACAAAATGCATGTCTGTCTCTACTGAATCAGGAGTTGCTGATATGGTTGTTGGTAGTAGGTGACACTAGGAAGGGAAATGAAAGTGTTGAAGTTAGATGCCTAAATTCCCCAAGCTTCAAACTGTAGACAGAGCACTTCTCTCTACACTATCAGTATAACATGCTGCCATTGACGCAATACCCTTGCCTTGTCTTTGGGGGTTTGCTGTGCCTTCCTTCGTGTAGGAAAGCTGGGATATTAAGGAGAAACTTCCCAGAGAAGAAGGGGATGAGCGAAGCTATCTGTATGTGCACTCTCTTCAATCCCTAACCTGTTTTAGCTGGAGGGCTTGGTCCGTAGTGAGGTATGTGCAGTGAACATGGCGACTGTCCACAAACACTTCAAACTCTTTCTTTGGTCACTTTGAAAGTAGCTAGATATAAATTAAAGTTGATATGAGTTTCAGTTCAGATCAGCTTGTTACTTCAGATCTGCTTTAGGTAACTGAGGTAAACAACCTATGCTAAATCTGTTTCTCTGAATGCATAGGTATACGCAGAGTGGGAAAATTCAGTTTACAACATCCTTGCAGATAAAAATGTGTATGTTACTGGAATGAATATATTTTATTATAGTTGTAAGAAGCAGGCTTTATTTTCTTGGTGGTCACTTGGTTGTGAAAGATTGTGTAGTACTTAAGCACATGATACAAATAACCATTGTGTGCTTGTTTCCCAAATTTAGCATTTATAAACAGTAGTTTGTTATAATGTCTGAAATAATATTATATAATCTACAATTGTTGTTTTTTTCTAACTATGGTGTAAAGTAGACACTACCTAAATCTGAACTGTAACTCTGGGGACATGACACAAAAGAGTATTGAGGATAGGCATGAACTGGGAGGGACAAACAGGCTATTAGCCCTAACACTTTTCTTTTTTTTTCCCCCAGGAAAAATGAATTAATATCGGAACAGCAACAGAGATGGGCTGCGAGGGTGATCAGGAAATGGAAAGCTTATCTTGCAAGATGAGACTAAGAAAGTGTGACATGTTTGGCTTAATGAAACAAAAACTGAGAGAGGATATGATTTCTCTTTCATATTTCTAAGTGTGTTAGGGAAAGGCAGAGAAGGCATCAGGGAGGGAGAAGAGCTGTTTAAGCTAAGGGACATTGTTAGAACAAGTACAAATGAGTGTAAACTCGCCCTGAATAAATTTGGGCTGGAAGAGAGAGCATTCAAGACAGAACCAAGCATTCAAGTAGGGTGGAAGGGACAGGAGATTTCGAAGAGGGAGTTGTATCAGCAAAATTGGCACGATACAGTTGCTTTAAACAGCAAAAGATTACACACGGCGACTCAGATTATTTGTTCCAATCCTATGCCCATCTTTTTGCCTAACTAGATCTGTAAACCCCCCATGCTTACTTGTTACACAGTACTGTGAAAACTTGTAGATGGAATCTAAGAGGAGCTTTTTAACATTATTTTGTTTGTTTCAGTTCCAATACTTGTTTAATTCTTAAGTAGATTCCTCAGTCTGTTTTCAGATAAAGTGCCTTCTTCAGTGTTATTGACAATAATATCCTGGGACTTTTTAAACTCATTTTTTCTTGGTTGTTTTATGTGTATGGGAGTACTGCCTTTAAATTTTGCCTTTGATTCATCTTGCTGTAGTTAGTTACAAGCTTTAACCAGCCTAAGTAGTTTCTTTTTTTCCCCTTTGTTATTTTCCGTGCAACTGGAAAGATAAGGTGATTATCACCATATTCTTGACAGTTTATTGTGTAACCAATCTGTGCATATATTTAATCCATTTAAGCCTTCATTTTAGTCCCTTATTTTATAACTTAACTTCCTGACAATATTTTTTTTTAAAGTTTGTCAGTACTTTGAGGTACTCAAAATTGAACACAACAGAAGTTATTCAAAGTAATTGCTGTGGGAACACCACATCAGGGATAGAAATGCTTTTGACTAAGTTTTCCTACTCTTAGTAGCCAATGAAGTCTGGTGGCAAAAGGATATCAGCTCCTCATCTGAGGCCACCCCACCACTGTCACTGTGGTCTCACACTTAGAAGATATCTCTTATTGATGTGAGGAAATCCAGGAGACTTAAGAGAGGAGGATATCCAGATATGCAGTTGATGAATTTTGTTTTCTTGTCCTCTCTGTTTCTGGAATATATATACATGTAATCCCAAAGCCTGTCAGTCTACCACCCAGTACTGATAAGCCACCTTCTGTGCCAGACATCCAGATGGCACGGTTGTGCTTCCTTCTTTAAAAAATACTTGTTTGTATCCCTTCAGTGAAGTCTCAGGGAAAAATGACAGATCACTTTCCCAGATCTTCTCTCCCGACCTTCTAGAGCTCAGAGGCTCTAAAACCTCATCCCCAAAGGTTTTTCAGAGATTTTTTTTTTTTAACCTAGGGCTTTGCTAATTTTAAAAGGAAGTTCCTTCATGTTCCCTGGTTATGAGACTTTGGTAAAATGGACTTCAAAATCTTCTTGAATCTGCTTCAGAAACTGAATTCATGTGCAGTGTACTGAATATTCTTATAACCTGACAGTTGTTAAGGTTGCACTTCTAGTCACGTAGTACTCAGTTGCTGGACTGTATTTCTCCCTTGCAAAGTCCTGATAGGCTCTCCTGGAAATATATGGCAGTAGTATAATGCATCATACTAGACTGTGCCACCAAAACAAACTGGGCATGCATACAAGACTTGGATGCTACCTAGGAAGATACTTCATTAGTCTAAGGGCATTAAGTATGACTACATAATTAAAAGTAGCACTACAGATCAAATATTACTACTCAGATGCAGTGCCTTTTGTAAAGTGCCCTTTCATGCCCCATCTAGATCTCTTTCTTTCTAAGTAGAAGTATTTTCTTCTTCTCCACTTGGATGGGCAGCATTTCAGGGATCATGGTCTGAAGATCTCTGCATCAGTGGCTTGGAGCTCAAGTCAGCATGCTTCTGAGAAGTTCTGTTCCCATTCCTCATGGTCATCTCATTCATGTGCAAGTGAGAAACTCTGTCAGATGTACTATAACAGCTGGCAAGCTACTGTGTGTTCTGATTCTCTTTCCTGGGAAGCAGTCAACTTCTGCAAATGGTACAGTGGTGTACAAGGTGTTGGTACCACCTGTGGGGTGTCCTCATCATATTGCCAAATGAACTGAGCCACTTCACCCTCAGGTACCATGAATGGGAGACTTCTGTTTGACATCCCTGGGAGAAGCTTTTCAGTGATTTTCAGAGATTTAATTCAGACATTATCAAAAGGTTTGGACCTTTCATGCCTTTTCTGGATGGTGTTAGTCTCTGTTGCATTTATTATTATACCTTCAGCCAGGTAGAATGATACATACCTTTTCCCTGTTCCCATAAATGTTCTCTTTGAGGTAAAACAAAAAGGGCTATAATTATCAGAGTCACTTGGGATGGTATAGACAATTTTGATACCAAGATGAGTCACCTTACATGCAATAATTGGAGGTTGCTGCCTCTCCTTCAAGATCTGCTAATGCAGACTTTTGGGAGTATGCCAAAAGTTAGTGCGAGTCTCACTACTTTACCTTTTGAAGGCTGGATGACTCTCCTCACTAGAGGGAACATCAGTAGCAGAAACCTCTTCAGAAGAGACTTGTGAAGTGGTCCATATTCCCAGTCTGCTGTTCTAATCTGTCCACCTGATCCAGACTTCTGTCCCACACAGTCTTGAGTGTCTTTGCTGAATTACTCAAGATTTCTCCAAGTTTCATCCTGGTCTGTTTACCAATAATACCAACCCACATTTCAATTCTGTGGGTTACTTGAAGATCTGGTTAAGATATTAAGGAGTCAAATCCACAAATGGGTGCAAATCTGGTACTTGGATGCCTATCTTAAGCTTTTAGTGACTATTCACTTTTGTACTCTTCCATGAAGTTCACAGAATCACAGAATAGTTGAGATTGGAAGGGACTCTGAAGATTGCGCAGTCCAACTGCCCTTCTCAAGCAAGTTAGAGCAGGTTGTCCTGGATCTTGTCCAGTTGGATTTTGACTGTTTCCAGGGATGGAGAGTCTACAATCTGTCTGGGCAACCTATTCCACTGTTCAGCCACCTCACAGTAAAAATGTGTTTTCTTAAGTTCAGATAGTTATGTTCAGAAGTTAGTATTTGTCGCAAGAATGCTTTTCTAAGAGATTGGCAGATACATATATATTCTCAGTATAGTATTCTTTTGGGATATTTAAAACTTGGTTTCTAATACTTTCTTTAATCTGGAAATGATTTTAAGCCTTTCATTCCCCTCCCCCAAAGTCCCATACTTCTGGGATAGAGGCTCCTTTATTGCCTCAACATCAAAAGGGATCTTGCTTTTGTATGGATGCAATCACTCTCTTCAGGTGGTTCCCAAGACTATTTGTCACAGTAGCTGGCAGATACAAAGGTGTAGCTACCTCCATGCAGAGTCTGAAAATGGCAAATTGAGCCAGCACCATGTGGTAGCCACAAAGTTAATTCTTATTTGAGTTCTGGCTGAAGGTACATCAGTCAAGTGTCTGTCATACACCTGTCAAATGTCTGTATTAATGCCATTTGATCAGGGATTACCTGGAATCCTGTCCAAACTTCACTAAACTTCACATCGTCGGAAAGGCATCCAGTCGTGTTTCTTCGTCATGTAACAATGATGGAGCCTTGCTTAGGTGAAGGACTCAGCACACCTACCTCAAAATAAATGGTTGTACATTATTGCTAGGCATCACTGATGGCGTGAATAATGTTGTTGTGGTTTATTACCCAAAAAGACATTTTGGGTTTATTACTAGTGGTTTATTAATCAGAAGATGAAAAGCTGACTCTTACAGATTTTCCATATACATAGTCCATATATATGTTAGTTTGGCAGGTTCCTCTGTTTTCCTCAGTCCTTCAAGATACCCGTCTTAAGATTTTTAAAAACTGGAATGAACTAAACATGCTTGGCTGTGCATACTTATGTGCCAAGTATGAGGAATGATCTGAACGCACTCTCTACAAATGTTATGAAGGTAAAAGCCCTTACTGGAGTCTATTTCTACTCACAAGGCAAATACATATTGACTAAACAGCCTCAAAAATGTTTCTGGAAGAGCATTACAAAGGTTGGTCAACTTGAGCAACTCTAATGGTACTATTATGTTTTAGGTCTATGTCAGTGAAAATGCAAAAGAAACTTTTAAAAAGTAGTCCAAGACACTACCTGTTTTGACCTATAGAGGACACTTCGGAATGCTGATTTATTATCCTTGCATTATGATACCTTGTTAGGAGATTTATATTCCCAGTAACATGGGGATTTTTATGCAAATGCAGTAATAGGGCACTTTCCATTGTCTCTTTAACTATTTGACCAAGACTTCATTTTCCTCTTACGTTTTTAACTTGCCCATTATTCATTCCCTAATGTGTTGTTTATCAGAATGAATGCTTTTAAAGTTAGTTAAACCACTTTAGAAAACATCTATCATACAAAACATTATTTTACAGACTTTTTTACTCAACAATCTTTTTTTATTCCAGGGATTTCATAGATGCCAACCATGGCTGATTAGTTCAAAATTTTGCTATTGGAAAGATAGGCACTGTAATGCTCAAAGCCATACTGTTTAAGTAATTTTGGAATTTATCCATCAGCGTGAGCTTGCTCTTAAAAGGAACCTGTGTGCAGTCGTATGTATAGTAGTATTTGGAAAGGAGTACTTTGACTGATTAAAACCTTCCCTGCATGGTAGTTTTAGGAGGCTCACAAACACAATTTTTAAAACATATTAATGAGTAGATGATAAACACAAGTTTATTTATGTTATAAACCTATTTGCTTGTATGCTTAGAGTGGTCACTGTGGTCATTCTATCAGGGATGTTACGTCCTTGTTCCCTAAATTGAGTATTAAATTCTTGACCCCTTGATAGTCCTGAGTAACCTGGTCTGATCTCATAGCTGAGCCTGTTGTGAGCAGGACTGGACCAGAGACCTCCTGAGGTCCCTGCCAACCTCAGCTATTCTGTGATTCTGTGACTGACTAAGTACTGCCCAAAGCTCCTTGACTTGCTAGCTTGAGAACTTGAGTAATTTTTTAACACAGACAATATATGTATTTTCTTTGTGCTCCTTCCTGTTAGACATGTATGTTATTTTAACCTGCTAGCAAATGGTCTCCAGCTTTTCTGAATGGATGGTTTGCAGATTTCTTCCTTCTTTAACATTCTAGACTTTGGTTTTATTTCTCCATGTTTCATTTTATTTCTCTAAAGTAAAGTAAGTTGTGTAGCATGAGTGTCATACTGTCATTTTTTTCTTGTAACATTTTTAAGATCCTCGTTGGGGAACTCGACAATTCATTCAACTGTGTAAATGACCTAATTGTATGGTAGGCATGTGGGCTTAGTGAAGTGCAAGTCCACTTCTCTATATGTTTACTTATTTCATGGCGGGGGGGGATGGGGAAAAAGTGCAAAAGAGTGCTGGGATGGTCTTGTAGCTGATGCATCTTATAAATAATTTTATTGGTTTTGTGGGACTCCATAAACTGATCTTAATTTTGTTTAACATGATATTATGATACATCTTTTTAAAGGGGCAAGAGTTACTTGGAAAACACAGTCTGTAGAGCCAGAGGGGACCATTGTGATCTTCAGCATAACAGTAGCTATAGAACTTCTTGAATTAATTTCTATTTGAAGTAGAGCATATCTTTCTGGGGAAAAAAATCAACACTGTTTTAAAATACTCCTGGTGATGGAGAGCCCATGACAGCCCTTGGTAATTTGCTCCACTGGTAATTATCCTCACTACTAAAAATTATTTTTGGTCTAAACTTGTCCGACTTCAAATCCCTCATTAAAACTCTCCCTTGCTGTGTTGCCTACAGAAAACGTGACAATGGATGGGCCGCGGATGGGAGGGCTCCTGCCTTTCCTGCTGCTCCGTATTGTTTCCTTGTTTCCTCCTGCTCTCCCTCTGAATCCACCTGTTTTGTCTTGTGTCATATGTTTGGGTTTGCAGGGATTACCTATATGTTGTGTTTATATGGTGCAGAGTAGAGCAGGGTCATAGTCCCTGGCAGGTGCTCCTTGCTGATGAGCGTGTCATGAGGGCATAAAGGATTAAAAGAAGTTTGAGCTATTGTTGTCCTACTTTAACAGCTTTTAAGCCTGTAAAGGGCTATTGTAATCTTTGGGTATGACTTCCATTGTGGCAAGGACTTCCTCCATTTCTGCTTTAAGGCCAATAAAGGTTGGAGTAAATCATACCTCTTAGAAAAACAGCTGATCTCAATGGAGGGGGGGGTAAAGGGAGGGAAAACTTCCAGTGATCGAAGATCCTTTGTAGCCCTCAGTAGCCTGCTGTAGTGGTTAGCAATTTAGTGTTTGGTCCTTGTCCCTAAATTCTCATCTGAATTTGTCTTGCTTCAGCTTTCCAGGATGTTCCTTAGGGAAGGAGAGGGAGGAATAAAACAGTGTTGTTAAGCTTCTGCCCTACGTTTGGGTACTTACAGGTGGTGGTTAAATAGTCCTATAATCTTCTCTTTGGAAACAGATGTACTTTTTCACAGCCAGGCCTGTTTTCCAGTCATTTAATGATACTTAAAGTGTGTTCTGTGGATCCTCCCCATTTGAGCAATGTCCTGTTTGACTTGTGGCTATCAGACTGGTGACGCTGTTTCAGTATGAGTGACCACAGTGTCAAATGCTCAGGTAGCATCGCTTCTCAGTTAGATTTCCATGGTTATATATTCAGAGATTAAGTTAGTCCTTTGACCATGCTAGTTCGTATTCATGCTGATTAACTACTGTAATTCTTTCACAGTTACTGCTTCCCAGGAAGGTGTTCCCCATCCTGTGAAACATTATTTGTTGCTACATATAGCATACATACACATATTTGTTGTCCTTGTTGTAATGGATGTTGTTTTTTCCAGATAATTTGATAAATGTAGTGTAGATGATACACTCTACTGTCAACTCTACTGTTCATTTTTTTGCCATTCCTTCATTCTTTGTTTCTTTGCTGCTGCCAGCCCCCTGCAATTTCCTGACAAATTTGTCTTCCATGTTCAAATAATTTTCCCTGTTCTACCAGTATTTGTTATCCCAAATGGGAGACTAGGTGCAAAGGAGGCATCCACTCCACGTGTATAATTTCTTTTAATCCCTCTAATTTTGAAGGTGTCTGAGCACACATGCGGAACTGAGTGTAGTAATTGTAGGATTTTATAAAACTGTAACTTTGGTTTGGGGAATAAAATTTTTCATTTATGCCTCAACAGCTGCTTGGCCTGTCAGAATAGTTCGTAAAAGAAAAAAAAAAGCTTTTTTCTATCAGGCCTCTGATGGTCTTAGGCCAATGGAAGAAAAAGATTTTTAGATTCAGAAGTCCACCAGCAACGCTACAACTTGCCAAAATCTGTCAGTATTTAAACCTGGCAACTGTTTTAGTCTTCCCTCCGTCAGCCTTCCATGCCAAGGAAGTGATACGGTCTGAAAGTTTCAAGAAGGCTTCATTATGAGCTGGGATTTTGGACTAGTGGCTTGCTTTCCCAGCACTGCTGATCAGCATATGATTGAAATTGGGAAGGTTCTCTCTTCCTTGAGTCTTCATTCTCAAATAAACTAATGGTCCTGGAGGTAAGGTAACTGATAGTGTAATGTCCTTATATTTTTACTGCTTTCCATCTCTTTGCCATGTTATACCCATCATAACTCATGAATGTTGATATGGACTTCAGGAGCAGCAGTATCGTGACCTCACTGTCTTGTCTGTCATCTTCGCCAGGTAGAAATCTTCTACTCTCCCTCTCCTCAACTTAAATCCTGTCCTCTGCTTAACTTATCTCTCATGATTTATAAAAAAGGATTCTGCTGCATGCCCTGAGCAGCAGGTGAGAAGCAGAACTGTGGGCTGGTACAAGAAATCTGAGATGGGGTGCCCAGCAGAAGAGATGGGAGTGAGAAGAAGCAGAATAAGGGATACGTGGAGTGTATTTTCTCTCAAAGCTGTTTCTGAAACCAGTCCTGGCTGGGCTCAGCTCCCAGAGAAGCAGAAAGCCCTGTGCTGTGCAGTAGAGGGAGAGAAGGCCCCAGACTGTTGGGCGGTCCCAAGATCACTGATCTCTGGCCGTGGTTCTCATGGGAAGGATCTCTCGAGGATTATGGGGCTCTAGTGGAAGGAAATTAAAGAGAACCAAAATTAGGCTAGATTGACAGACATGTTATGTGGTGGGTTTAAAAGCACAGACAACCCAAAAGAGCAGAAAATATAGACAGAAAGGGAAGTAGTCTTCTCTGAAATGGAACAAGTGTAAAGAGAAGCTTGCTTGTTTAATGCTGTGACTTTTCTTTCCATAGTTAATTGGATCGATAAAAGAATATAACAAAAACTTCTCTACCTTTCCCCGTTATTTTAGCTGCATCTCAGTTCCTGCCCACATTTGACACAAACTTAAGTAAAACCAATTCTTTATTTTAGAAAATGTTTTTTATGTTTATTTTGCAAAAAAAGTATCAGTGAAGCTTTTTATAGCAGTAATTCTTCTTTCTCTATTTTCTGGGAGTTACTGCATATTAATTTTGAAAACTGGAGGTCCATGGAACAAAAGGAGACATTGAAAGCTCTTCTTTGGTCTGTTTTCCCTTCTTTCTTTTCTTTGTAGGCCTATACTCCTAGTAGGTAGTCTTCAAGAGCTCTGTAGGAAGCTGTGGAAGGAAAACTGTATTAGCTGGACATGCTATTACAGGATTAGAAGTACACTCTTTAGAGAACTGAGACCCATATTAATGCTGATGTTTACTCTGGTTTCTTCATCAGTACAGTCAAGTGAAGCCCCTCTCCAGTGGGAAGTCTGCAGAGTTACCTGTTAAAATGCTGAGCCCTTTCAGCAGTGTCCTGGTTTTGGCTGGGATAGAGTTAGTTTTCTTCCTAGTAGCTGCTATAGTGCTGTATTTTGGATTTAGGATGAGAATAATGTTGATAACACACTGATGTTTTAGTTGTTGCTGAGCAGTGCTTACACTAAGTCAAGGACTTTTCAGCTTCTCAATACTGCCCTGCCAGCAGGGAGGCTGGAGGTGCACAAGAACCTGGGAGGGGACACAACCAGGACAGCTGACCCAAACTGGCCAAAGGGATATTCCATACCGTATGACATCATGCTGAACAAAAAACTGGGGGGAGTTGGCTGGGGGGACATGGCCGCTGCTCGGGAACTAGCTGGGCATCAGTCAGTGGGTGGTGAGCAATTGCATTGTGCATAACTTGTTTTGTATATTCTTTTATCATTATTATTATTTTCCCTTCCTTTTCTGTCCTATTAAATTGTCTTTATCTCAACCCATGAGTTTTACCTTTTTTCTGATTCTCTCCCCCATCCCATTGCGGGGGCGTGAGCGAATGGCTGTGTGGTATTTAGGGGCATGCTAGGTTAAACCATGACAAGCAGAAATACCCATCTCGTATTTCCTCTGCTGGCTGCTAAAATGGGATTTCCAAACTGTTGTCACACTTACAGGTCACAGTTTGCAGATATCCATTTGACAAAGCTGTCCAGCGTTACTATTATAAAACTTTTGGTGTGTTAAAAATTGTATGGTAGAGAGATGCACAAAATGACATGAATACTAAATATAGATCTAAGAGCTCATTGTATTGCTTCTTTTCGATTAATGACTGCCTCGTGCACTTTGTCTAATTCAAGTGAAGCAGTTGCAGCACTTCTGGACAGCTTTAATGGAGTGCTTCAGAGCTTGTTTGCCAGATCCTGGTTAAAAAGCATATAATTTGAACATAAATGATGGCATGTTATCATTTTCCACTGGAAGATTTAGTGAACTGCTCAGGATAGCTGACGGAAGTGGCGGGTGGCAAAAGAGACATGCTTAGTTGCCTAATGTGATGGTGTTGTCGTACTATGATATATCGGTCTAAAAATTCTGTAGTATCTTACACATATGATAGGAAGTAACCTTTAGCATGTCAAATTAAGGAAAAAAATTGGTCTATAATAACAGTGTTGCAGAAGATTTGTAGGGAGTTTTTTTAATCATGGATATTTCATATCCTCCTTCATACCTAATTCGTCTTGCTTTCTAAGAATGCTTAATTAATATTGTACTTATGCTAATTTGAAACAATGATGATTGCAGTTCACTGAAATTATGTGTCCTGCTTAATTGGACTTGACCAACATTACTTAGAGATGACTCAATACTGCATATGGTATATTCTGTCCATAAAACTTTTTATTTTAAACAGTTTGAGGCATGATCTGATTATTTTATATTTCTGTTTCTGTATATCTATGGCACTGAATTTTAAGATAATCTTAAGTTACTTCGCCCATAGTTCAAAGAGTGCATAAGGTGAACTTCCTTTACAAATCTCTCCTGTTTTGGTAGATACCGGTTTCTGATACGTAACATTCCTACAAAACCACTTGTGGACTGCTCGTTTCCAAAGCTTTTTATCACTTTCAGTAGGTAAACTCTTTGTCTCCAGTATCCACAAATACTGTCTATCTTTGTCTATTGATAGAGTTCAAATTGTGTATAAAAAACGGTTCATGCTTTGGTGCTGGTGGCGGCCGCTCCAGCAGGTGCACCTGAGTGCTGGGAAGCACGTCCCGGGGCGAGGGCAGTACCCGAGGGCAGGGCTGGGAGGACAGCCTGCAGTGAGCATCTCCTGTCCGGCCAGCGGCCACGGGCACTGCCGCAGGAAAAGGCACTTGAGAGTTGGTGTGGCCAGTGGGCTTGGGAGGAGTCGGCAGCACGGACTGCGTGGGACCGATGGCAGTGACCTCGCCTAAAGGGGTTTCGGCTTCCTTCCTAAATTTCTCTCTTCTCTGCTCCTGCAGGCAGAGGCAGAGCTCGGGGCATCTAGACAGGAGCCAGGGAAGGGGAGCTGCACTTTCCTGGGGGGAAAGTGGTGTGTAGCCATCCCTCAGTGACTTCTGCACCTCTTCAGCCCGAAGGAGAACTGAAACAAAGACAAAAGAGCTCTAGGCTGAAGGCAGAACCATTTCTTGTACAGGCTGCAATTTTAAACAATGTTTTAAAGGTTAAGTTTATTATTTGGGAAAAGAAAAATTGCACGTAGGAGCTGTAGGAATACCATCTTGTATTTAGGAATGCAAAATAATGATTTTGTCCCACCAGTAAACCTTCTTTTGGTGCCTGTGTGTGAAACAAAATTACATTTTCTTGCCATGGAGTTTGGATAAAACTTTGTTGAAGTAGGTCTACCAAAATAATGAAATTATATGCTGATGAGGATAATTAATTTAAAGCATTTAAAAATGTTTAGAATTCCAATATGCTGCATATAAATTTTGTTTATGAAATGCAAAAAACTTTATAGTATTGAAAATGTTCTTACTAGCAAACATGGAACTTCTATGCTGACTTTTAAAACATACTGAGTTACTAACCAAAAAATGTTAATTCTGTAAGTAATTCCACTTATTTTCATTTGGAAAAATATTTTTTTTTTCAAACTTTAGTAATTTAGAGAAGCATGTTTATATTTAAGAGAAGGTTTTACAAGATGGGCTAACAGTCTTGCAGATTAAAAATATAGGAGATGTGCTTTCCTCTTATTGTTATGTGTGATCTATTTTGAGGGCATGGAGAAGGGAACCCTGAACTGCAGATTCCGTAATTCTTAATACCAAGACAATAACATACTGCCCAAGAAAGTTTCATTAAGATCTTCAAATAACAATCTCTGCTATCCATGAGAGTAACCTGCAATTTAAAAGTAATACAGAAATAATGCAAAATCAGGCCTCTTGTAATGAATTATTTATGTGGTCTAATTTAGTTATATCTTTACTACTACGGTTGAGTTGAGAGACTATTATCTTTAACTAGCACTATTTCCTAACATGATAACATCAACAATAATGAGCCAGCATTACTCTTTTTTGAAGTAAATGCAGATTGACATTGCTAAGAGTATGCTGCTCTGCAGGTTTGAATTTTGATTTTTTTTTTTTTAATAACGTAGTGTCCTAAAACTTTGGTGGTTTTGTTTTTCTGAGAGGAAATTTTGCAATTTTCTTTATCGCTGGCTTTTAATTCAGTAATTTACTTCAAAGTTTTCTACTGGTTTCATTTTGAACAAGAAAGATTTTATGGTTTCATGTGAAAGCTTCCTCTTAGGCCTCGTCATCAAACACCAGTTATGTGACTGAATTTTAAAAAGGAAAGCAATGTGAGAGAAATGGTTGCATGACAAAAGGAATGTGGGGACAAATAAAGTAATGTAATAAACTGTGAAGTTAAAGCCGTATGCTTGTGTGATTTGATGTTCAGTTCATGTCTGAAATGAAGATTTTGAATAAGAGGTCTTGCTACTAGATATATTCCCTGTTGTGGCATTTCATAATGTCCTTTACCTGTATCCGTGTGATAAGCATATTTACGTATTATCAAATATTGTTTGAGAAATCTGTTTCAAATTTGTATATATCTCCTTTATAAAGGCTTTTGCTTGAGTTATCGCTGTTTCAATTTGTATTGATCTGGTCAATACGGAAATTTCTTCAGAAGCAGTTTGTATTATTGAGGCAAAAAGCCTGCTAATGATGCAACAGTTATTTGTCATTCTTCTTGCCTTATGGAAAGAAAAGGTCTTCCTGTTTGCCTTCTCAAGATCAAATTTTTTTCACCCATGAGTGTTTGTAAGATATGCACACTTTGACGATGTTGTGTGATGGTTGATCATATCTGGATCACCTGCCTTACTCCTTCACCAAGAGGGTTTGGAGGACCACGGTGACTAGTTCTCCTTCAAGAACCTACTTAAGGGGTCACAGACTGTATTATGGTTCCCTTTAGAAAGAGGTAGAAGCATGATAAAGCCTGATGCATGAACATTTTGCATGAGAGTGCCCTGTTGAGGTAATTTTAGAGCCAGACGTTCTGCTCCAGTTACTCTCCTTCTGCCACCAAGAGGGCTTGGCAAGAAACAGCAGGCTCCAGGCAGCGTGGACTTTCTCTGCATCCCTCTTAACTCCTCTTCCCAGGAAGCGGTTGCTGTACTCAGGAAGAATGAATCTTTGCGATTCAGTGACCAGGGTCTTTAGACCTTTACGGGAGTGAGGAAGTAAGTCTGTTCATTTGCATCATTGCAGTTTCATCTTGTAAATCAGACCGTTGGAGAAGATTTTGCCTGTTTCAGATTTCCTCCCTTTACATGTTGGAAGACTGCACTCTAATGTCTTCTGAGGCATAGGTGGTTGACAGAATATTCTTGCTGGTCTCTATAACTATGATAGAATCTTCTGGTCAGTCTGTGGTGTCCATTCTTCTGATGAGAAGTTCATCTTGGCTCCAGACATCTGCCAGGGACTTCCTATCAGATGTTTCCTCTTTCTTCAATTCTTGGACAAGTAAGTTCCATACTTCTGCAAAGCTGTGAGGGACACACAATTCCTAGGTCATGTCTCCATATATCCTAAGAAAGAAGTCTGTATTTTGTCAAGAACGAGGCTCCAAATGATCCCCATGTCCTCTTCAGGCAGTCTGTTCCAGATGGCAATTTGAACAGCCTAAACTATGGCTGAGATCATAGACAACTCGATACTAACTCAGTGAGGTCATGGCATAGAGGTAGGCAGTAGGACTGATGCTGTCCCAGGATCTTGTGCTTTTCTTTGCCATCTGCCACCTTAATGTGTATTTCCACTCTTTTTTTGTTGCCAGATGGACAAGTTTTCTACCATCTTGGTATAACAAAACATCAGATGTTTGGGGACCAGGCATAATCAACGACTGTGTGATCCAGCTCACCACATATCCCCACTTCTGTCTCCTTTTTCAGACACCCTTTTCATGAAACCGTGCCTTATCTGTGGGTGGATTTTGCTTTACATCACGAGTGTCTTACAGCAGTTGCAGCACACCCAAGTAGAGTGGATTTTACAGAGGTTGTTTCTTGCAAAGAGAAAGGCTGTTTCAGCACCATATTCCTGTGTCTGAAATTCGGTGTGGAATTAGGTAGCATTTGTCTGGCTGGTCAGTAGGCAGTCTGTAACTTTTTAGTATCGTAGGTACATATTTTCATACAGTTATAAATCTGACCCATTGCCAATAATTTATTTTCTTCTCGGATGATAACTGTGTTCATTTCAGGGTCTTTCCATATGTCCTGCCTGTAACCCTTGAAGTTTTCATCATGGTGGTGGCAGTCATTGCTGTTAAATTCTTGTGTCTCTGTGTGCCTTTTTTCATTTACTTTCACAATTGTTTGCTTGATCAAGGGTGCCACAAAGGTGCTAAACCTGAATCTCTGCAAATGACTCAGTCTCTTCCCAAGCATCTGGGTCCCAAGGTGAACACTTGAATCAAAAATGATATTACTGCAAATCCTTGGGATCACTGGAGAAACTATTAACTCTCAATTTGTGAGAGGTCTTTTGTCTGTGAACAGATCCTAGTCTGTGCTTTCCTTTTCTTACAATACACTTCCCAGCTAACCTCTGTGATGCCTCGTGCCACACATCATCTAACACTAAGTATGTCTCCCCTCTGTGTGCTCTCCTACTTTGTATCCTTTCAGCAGGCCGGCTACCATTTCTCAAAATCCGGGAAGCTTTTGCTATGGTGGTGGTATCAGGGCACAGGACAATACTCCTCCAGTTCCTTCCCCAGTCAGATAGTGATGTCTGGCACGTCCTGTTTGGCCTGGGGACCCCATAGGATAAATCTCAATATCAAAGGGTTGAGGTCTGTACAGGAGCATGAGCCTCACGTTACTTATTTTGGAACTCAGAGTGCTCCTGAAATACATCTACATGAGATTTCCAGGCTCTGGAGATCATCAAAGGATGGCATGCCCGAGTAGAAAGGTGCAACGTCTTCTCTGTTCCATGAAGGCCCTATAGAGTTGGTCCATAGAGAAGAAGATCAGCTGTTCTCCCCGACTTTTCAGCTGTCTGTCAGATCCATCAAACAGAGTCACATTTCTTGAGGGTGTGCAGGAGAACTGTTCCGGTTGCCTCATCTGCATCTTTCCAAGGGGAAGTCTGCCTAGCATAAATCCATTTTACTTCCCGCACTGGCAGGAGGTGCTCATGCTTCTGCTGAAGATGACGTCAGGGTGCAGACTGTCTCTCAGCGCATTCTTGGTACCGTGCTGAGGTGGGCTGTTGGAAGGATTTCACCCAGTTGCCGCATTGCTAGGAATTCGGGCCATAAGAAGTCTGAGCCGGGCCCTGGTCATTACAGTTCTCCAGAATATTTGGGACTGTTATAAAGTCTGGATTTTCTTCATTTTGTGGTGAAGACCTGCAAGATATCTGCTGTTTCTCGTAAATGTTGCCCACAGATTAGTCTGACTTTTGCCACTTCCCCAAAATACTCCACTGTCTCTGTGTGGGTGCTGAGGACTTCTGAGAGCTTTCGGAGTGTTTTGTGAGTACTATGTGAGAGTATTACCCTTTACTTCAGTTAGACCAGTCCCTGTAAGTACTAGAGAGGGGTGTTTGACATTTAGTATCTTTCTTTGTTACCAGTTCCAGTGTCCTCTTCCTTAGATCTGTAAAAGACCATCTGTCACCCATTTCTGCTCATCCTCACTGAAAGAGTAAGCCATCATTTGCTGCCCTTTTCTTTTCTAGGTTCATCAAAGGCTTTATTAGGCTCGTTAAGATGTTTGCCCAGTGGCTGGTTTGATTTAAACCTAGCTTTGCTTTGTCCGGTGGCTGGTTTGATTTAAACCCAGCCATGCACAGCCACATGGGACTGCCTTGTAACATCTTAACTGCCCACTCGTGGCTCCACCTTTCCATGAAGGTGCAAGAAGAGTGGGGTAAGTGCAGATCTGTATTTCCCATACACATTTTCCTGAAGGCTGGGTATGTGTAGAGGAAAATGTCTACATTTCTCCATTTGTGGCCACATGTTGTCTTAATCTCCTGGTTTTTCCTCTAAACCTCAGACCTGCAAGTTTCCTTGTTCAGACCTTTGATGTCAGGGCAGCACAAGCGAGCACTATGTTTTTGTATTCACAGATTCAGCACCTGAGCGTATGTCTTGGCCCTTTTGGTTTATTAGCATGGGCAGAGCCTCCATGCCTGTTGCTGAAAGCATCAAAGGTTTCTGTATGATTGCTGCCCTCTAACTGAATAGAGACTGGTGTCAAGATCTGCAGTGAATGGCCAAAGCAGGATCTTCTAACTTGATTGGAACTTTCCTGCTGAAGTCCAAATAATTGTTGAGTGACCACGTGGAAATGCATCCACATCTTCATCAGGCATTAGGTGGTCCCTGAGACACTGGTGACTGATGGCATTGCTGTTTGCCTGGAGGCCTCTGAGGTCCTCTGCTAGGTAATTTATGTCAGAGGCTTAATGGCTTGGTGCTCTTCACAGTGTGAGTGTACATGTGGACTGTCATTCAACTGAAAAATGCAAAGTTTACATACTTTATTTTTAATATAATAATTATCCTCATCTGCATTTGTTTTTACCTGGCTTTCCCATCTCCTTCTGGGTTCCTTGAAGTTCTTCTGTATTTCTCTGTGGTTGAGAGGGAACTAAAATGCCACCTGGAATGCCTTTCTTGGTATTCTGACTCACTCATCGTGAAAGTAGACCCTCTATCGGTTCTGCAAAGGAGAAAATTTCTCTGCTGTCAAAGCAATAAGGTGTTTCTCAGAGCATGAAAATACCTGTGGATTACACACCATGAAAAATTCCAGTGGCTAGTAAGTAACCTTTAGCATTCTCAAAATTATTTTGAAAAACTCTAAAGCCTAGAAGCCACATAAGCTTTAATTGTAGAGCACAGCACTGCAGCTCAGGAAGGTGTGGGGTACAGTATGTACCAGCACAATTTCATCCCAGGGTGTCCTTTGATAATTAACAGTGCTGCCATTTCCAGTGGAATCTCTCTGTGTGTCAGCATCAGCACCAAAGAGAAGAGAGAAGAAAGAAAACGTACACAGCCCCTGATGAATACTGCTCTCCCCTGTGAAAACAGGATGGCAGCAATAAAGAGAGTATGTGGCCAAATCTCAGTCCTCCCCTTCCCATCCCTCTCCTTTTTTCTGTATAGGGTTGTGCATTTACATGAAGCCCGAAGAAAGAAAGTGGCTACTATTCTTCTTTACTAAAAATAGCGATGACAGGTTATTTCAGCCAATTAACAGAATGCTAATGTCTAACATGTATGGAGAAAGTGGACTTCTTGAATCCTCCAACAGGAAATAAATATTCTGTCTCTTCAGTAACAGCTATCTCTGGATATCATGACTTCTTATTCTCAAACCAATTTGTCCTCTGCTACCTTCAGTTCAGCTGCTGAGTTTGATCTGCTATTGAGAGATGGTATTTGCTGGCTCTTGTGGTTTTTTTCTTTGCCACTGTTCTTAGCTGATCTGTTTCTTATGTCAGCATAGGACCATTGCCAGTGTTGCTCTGAATGTCCTCAAGGAACGAAACACCCTTGGTTTTCTTAATGTCATTTATTCTTCTTGAAGGCTTGGTCCTTAAGGTTAGGTATAACCTTGGTACTGATGTTATAAAGGCAAATTGGTCATCTGCCAATCATCTTCTGTTTGAAATTTAACGCTGATTTTTATTTGGATATATACATTCGGTTTGCTCAATTGTAAACTGTATGCCATTTCATATGAGAGACTGATTTAAGAAGATAAACAAATTGATTAAATGTTATTGTTGAGCATTGAAATCTGGGAGCGTTAAATAGGCAGGCATAGACGTGATGGTTCCACTTGGTAGCCTGATCACATAGCATATAGTTAAAATATTATATGCTTACTGGAGTATATCGTTACTCTATTTCATTAAACATTATGTACGTTTTGCTGTCCAGTGGAGAAGATCTGAGCCCAGATTTTTAAAGTGTGTGCTAAATTATCTTAAAGAAGCAAAACTAATTAACAAATCACAGTAACCACAGAAAGTTACAGACTGAAACTTAAGCAAGCCTAAGTATATCTTGCTGGATACTGGAGAATCATTGGATGACTACAAGAATTCTTTCTAAGTAACATGAAACCTGCATTTACAAAGGCCAGGAACGGTGATCAGTCGTAGGATCACAGAGGATAAACTTTTGCTGTCTAAAGTTGTCTGTTTTCCAATCTAATAACTGCTGTTCTGACTTCCTTTTGGTTCCTGTGTATGATATTTTGAGGTGTAGCTGTCCCTGTCTCAGTCATTTGTTCCCTGTAAGAGGTGGACTGGGCTGTGCTTGTCCTGTTGTCCCCAAGCACGCCTGGTGCTGCCTCCACACACTACTTTATTTGAATAGTCATGATAAGTGTGTCTGTTCCACTCTCATTTAGCTTGCCCTCAACACTAAATATGCTTAATATTAAAATAAAAATAGATTTATTCAGAGGGATTTAACATCACACTTTAGGTAGAAACATGATGTCCTGAATAAAAGAAAACAGAGTTCTAGTTTAAACTGAGCAGCTGAGTGTTTCTCCACTTGTTTTGTCCCTCCTACATAGATTTCTGAAGTTGTGTTTCAGGCGGGGATTCCCTGTTCATAGCAAGTTGTTTTGCACTTGTTGCCATCCCATCTGGGGAGCTGGGGCTTCATGAAGGTAAGCAGCTCTGGGAAGTGCCATCAAAGGTCTTGCTTTCTTTTATCCTGTGCCTCCCTTGGTACTGGCATTCAAATGGACACCTATGGAGAATGGAGGAGGTGAGAGGGATAAGACAGGACTCTTCCTCTGGCAAGAAGTGCTTACCTTTTGCACCTCTCCTGTGCTTTTATGTTAGCACCTTCCTTCTGTGTAAAGGTCTTTAACATTCATTCATAAAGAATTCCTAGTTGTTACAATGCTCTTGAGACTGACAAAATGATGTAACATTGTTAAAACTTAGTACAGAATACAAGTCAAACGCTGTTAAAATTCTTAACTGTACAGCCATGGTCTTTGCTTTGATGCCAGCTTTCTGTAGACATCCTACATCGTAAACTTGGATGCATGAGTTAGCACCGAGGATGACCCTTACAGCTTGGTGTGGACATGCACAATCTTCGTCTTTTTTTCCAGCTTTTGCTTGGATTTTTGCATCGCTCCTTATGCCTTGTAACAAAATGAGGTTCTCTTTTATATAAAAAAAGCACCACATTTTTTCACCTTTGTCTCGGTCCCAGTTATTTAAAGAATGCTACGTATGTCACCTTTCAGGATCAGAATGGGACAGTAAAATGAATTCAGTCAGTATTAGAAACAGAAACAGAAACAGTATTATCACATGCTTTTAGGAACTCATGTAAAATTCAGAGGCATCAGAATGTATGAAGTTTTAATTATTTTTTATATATTTAAAAACCTTGTCCATCACTTGAAGACTTCAGGTATGTATTTTTGAACTTTACTCCATCTCTGATATGAAGTACAGGGGGCTTTTTTTGAGGCATGAAGTTCTTTTAGGGTTACATGGGATGTATGAAAGCTGGTATAGAAATATTTGTAATAACATTTTGAGAACTGGCAACACCACAGTGAATCTTGGTTGTGCACATATTATTGGCCTAAACTAAAAAGTTATAAGCTAGTAAAAAAATCATTCTTGCAAGAGAAATGGCATATTTTTAGATCTTGTTGGTTTAATCATAAAATTCCTTGTATCTGTGTAGAGCTTCTTGACATACCTGTGAAATGTTTTACATCAGAAGGTCACAGTTACATCTGTGACTGCTGGTTACTGTGGACAGCAAAAGGGAGAAATTTTTAAGAGAGTACTCCCTTGGCATTAAATATCATACCTTACTTTTCCCCAGGTGTTCTTGTGCTCTTGTCTCCTGCAGCTACCTATAAACTCCAGTGCCTTAATGCCATCTCAGTTTTCTATTTTTGCTGTCAATCTCTTTGTTCAGTAGGAACCTGTAGTGTTCCTTCATTCTGTTAAACATAATGATAAAGAACATGAACGGAAGGAATGAAAGCAGGAGAGCTGTAGCTTGTACCGTGTGAAAGCTGCCCTTCTTTCTGAAGGAGATACAAAAGGCGGGGCAACATTTGAAGGACTGGAACTAGGGAAGAAATAGGAAGAATCATCAGAGGGAGGATTTCAGAGATGCTTCTGTAAATTTAAAATAATGGAATGAAAAAATACATAAGAGAAACAGAGATTGAGAGAAAGTGGAAAAGTTGAGATTACCAGTACAAAATGATTTGATTTGAATTTTTCAGTAAACTCTGTGATAGTGTCTCACTTCAGTCTAGTCTAATTTCTGTGCATCAACTCCAGTATTTCTTAGACTTCACTAAATCATTTCAGCATACTAAGGTGATAAATATGCTTTATTTTTTGTAGTTTTATTTGTGGTGTTGGTTTTCTGCTGACTCGTGCTGTTCTGAAACAGCCCAGCCAGCTGTCCAGTAAACATGGAAGGGAGCAGGCTGGGAGGGAAAGAGGTCGTGAAGGACTGTGCTCAACAAGGAGGTAAACTTAAGCTGCGATAGGATTGCACATGGAGTCACCCTCAGAGCTGTTGTGCTAAGATCTGCTTTTGGAGCTGTGTTGCAGGTAGTTCTTGCAGTTCCAGGATTTCAGAGGGTAGACAAGTAAGACTGTTGTGTGATAGGAGAGATCCTTCAGCATTGTGGTAAGAAGAAACAAGGAACTTGGACTCTTTCCCCTGGACAAAATTTCCCTAATCTTAGATTATCCTAAGGCATTGGAGTTTACATGAATCACTAATGTCACCATATTGAAGTTTTAATTTGCCATAATGCCTAAATTTGCATAAAAACTTACTTGTGCTCAGAACAGTATCTTACACTTTTTTAGATGTTGTACGTCATAGAGAATCCACATCTTCCCAGTACCACAGATAGTACTTTTCATAGTGAACTAACTCAGCTGTCAAGGGGAGATTATAGATGCTTCTCTGGAAGAGCTGTGGATATTTGCTGTGGGTAAAAGATTGGCCTGTGCTTTGCTGTGAGTACAGAGAATCAAAATGGACTGAATAAACAGTCAGCTTCGCAACTGGGAAACATGCATCAGCAGCTTGGTGCGGGTCTAAATCTGGACCTGTAGCCTCCTGCAGATTCTTTGGCAATATGCAGTATGTAGTGTCCATTGTAGGATCTTGGGTTGCACTTGGCAGTGTATGCTTTTAGCTTGAAAATAAATTATTCTTGAAAGCCACATTTCCATAAAGGAGGGTTGTTATATTCAAGGTTTGAGTTGGGAAGTCTGTGTAACAAGTCCTGTGTTCTGAAAACCTTTTAAAGCTTAGTTTCAAGCTTTGAAAGCTTAAACAACTGCTTTTCAAGTTGTTGTTGATGACAAAATGCTTAGTCATCGTTAATTTGGAGCTAGGTAGTAGCCTGGAAACCTGTCAATGTCACCAATGAAACCTGTCTCTACTACTTTCATAATTTTGTTTTGTCCATCTTTCATTTCCTGAGATCTTTGACCATTACAACTTAGAAGATAACCCTTAGATAATGTCTATCTGGGAGTCTTGCTTGCAGTTTATTAGCAGGACCAAATGGTGCTTTGTTCTCCAAATGTGTGCCCAAATACCATCTCTCTGCTCAAGTTCCTCCTCTTTTACTTTCAGGAAGTGTGAGACCTTTCTTCCAAAACCACATTAAAATGATTTAAGAGTTCTCCATGTTGAACTGGTGTTTTGGCTTGCACTAGCCTTTGCACACACTAGAGACAAAGTAGTCTTATTTCTCCCCCCCCCACCCCATTTTTGAGATTTGCTTTAAGACAGGCTGAAAGTGACCAAAACAGCAGAGTACATGTAACTGTATGTTAATCTATTTGGTAAATCCAAGAGCAGTCATTATAATGGGACACATGCTGTCTCAGTAAAACACTCTTTTTTTCCTTTTATTGTTCTCTGTTTCCTCCCCACCTCTCCTAAGTACATAAACAAACAAATAATTTACAAACCCAGGGCTTATTTCCATTGTGTAAACTGGAAGGAAGTGGCATACAAATTTAGATGCTGTTTACTGTGAGACAGATCAAGTAGCATTTTGACTATAACCCTCAAATTGTCCCCTGATCTGCACAGAGCCTGGCAGGTTGATGATATTTTGTAGTTAGGCTTTTGGTAAATAAAGCGTCTTGTTAGACATGTGACAGCTATTTCAATTAGAGGATGCTGTGAAGGCACCTGGCTCTCTAGGGACCATCATGTCTTAGCTAGGAACCATCATGAGGGTGGGAAGAAGTGTGAATCTGGGCTTGTTTGGCCAGGATTGCAGTAGGTGTTGGAGCTACTGGATAGCCAATGCTCTGATGACATATACAGTAGATCCAGCATTTTCTGAGAAGCAAGTCTGAGCTAGGTCTTGGGAAGAAAAAAGCTCCTGTACTTGAGAAAGTGAAGAGGGAACCTATGAACAAACTAGAAATAGGTTCATTGTAAGTAATGAACCGTAGACAATCAGTTTTGGAGTGGAGTTGTATTTTCACAGATAGCTGATCTCTTCTCATGATATGCTGTTGCCATTTTTGAAGGGAGGGATTTCCTCCTGGTCCCCTGCCCTTAGCCCGCCATACCCTTCCCTTGTCTCATGTATGTGAGCTTGCAGCCTCTCTTGGGCTGGATCTGGAGCTCAGCAGACCCTTCTGTGGGCCAAATTAACTCAGCAAAACAGTGGAAAACCAACCTAGCAAAAGCCTAAGTATGTTTTCTGCCATTTTTGTGAATTGAATTGGCTCACAGAAGGATCTGAGATCGGTGTAGACAGCATAAGGTAAGCAATGGGAGCCAGTGCCTGGCACGGGAAGGCAGAGGGAGAAGAGGGGAGAGTACTCCCTTTGTGGTGGTAGTGAGCTGTTAAATCTGCTTGCCCCATCTCAAGAAACAATGCTATGAACATTGATTGGCCTTAAAAAAATCACCTATGTCATTGTGAGTGGTCATTGTATCTCTGAGAACAGTGTTCTTGTAAAATAGTGGGCAGAGTGATGGTTGCCCGACTGTGAAATCTCTGAATTGAAAAACCTAGTAATAACTAATGGAGTTTGAGACAGAAGAAACCAAAGGCTGTGGCAGCTTGCTCAATGCCAGCACGGCATTCGTGCAGGTGCAGGCTGGGATGCATCCGAAGAAAGGAGCTTCTGTGTAATTTTACGTGGGTAGCTGAATTTCATATTTATTATAAGTCTTCATGCTTAAAGTATTTAGTGCACCTATTTATTTTTTTTTCTGAGGGCCAACCACTTTATTAGTTCCTTCTAAACCATATTTTTGCTGGCATGCACATCATAGCAAGTCATCAGTGTTTCTGACTCAGCACTTCTCCCATTTCTTGGTGATATACCATATGATACTGCAACATCTACCTTGTTACATGCTGTATAATTGCACCCCATCCCTTTTCTGTAAGCTAAAATCACGTGCTCATGTTTGAGTTGGTGCTTCTTTTTCAGAAGTCTATATATGATGGACATTACCATGGTGTCTGAGCAGCTATACTGATGAGGTTGCTAAATTGTCAAAAGATTTGCTAAGTGTTTTAGGCATTTCCTTATATATTATTCATAAACTACCAAAAGAAAACTTTGTGCTTTCTACATTTAAGAGGGGTTCATTTCTGTCTAATGTAAACAAGTCACACACACGCACTTATTTTGTCTTTAAATGTTAAGGTATTTTTCTAAAAAAGGAACAGCAGGAGTTTTGGTTTTTAAAAGAGAATTAGGTTGATCAAAATGTTTACTTCTGGCACTTTGCTTTTTATAATCTCTTTACTTTTTTGTTGCAAAATAGCAAATTAAGTAGATTCCGAAATTAGTACAAGACTGCAGTTTTGATATGAGGAGATGGAATGGCTTCATAGCTCACTGTTTTTCTCTTCATAGCAGTGATAGCGTTGAAATGTTAAATTGCTATTTGAGAGTGAAGTTCCACTGAATAGTGTGTTTACAATAAAAATAAGATAAAATAGTAAATGGTCTGCAATTCGAGAAGATCTTGTTTAAAGTTGGTTTATTACTTTAAAATCAGATCCCCAAATTGTAGAACCTTGATAACAGCCTCTATGTTTTTAAATAAGGCTGTTTATAGCAAAAGGAAGGGATCTTTAAAGAGTCATTGATTTATTTCATTATAGATATTTAATAATAGTAACACTACAATAATTATTGATCTATGGATTGATTCTACCTTTGTTATCCATTCCTAGAAAAGGACTGAAGGACTCTCCTCAGTGTGCAGGGCTTGAAGGGGGGCAAAACCACCTTCATGATGTCTGATTTTGATTTAGGACACTTACTGGGGGAAAAAAAGGGTAAAAAACAGAGCAATTGATGGAGTTAAGTATGTATTTTCTTCTAGTGTTTCCAAGTTCAGCAAAGCGTTGTGCAGCGCTTCTCTTTTTCTTGCATTGTGGAAACTGCTTGACTACCCTGCAGAGTTCAGTGTCGCTGAACAATGCAGAGGGAGATGCCAAGGCTGGTCCTTCCCCCAAGGAGGCACTAGGATGTGATTTGTATTTCAGCACATTGCTTGGGGCTAAATGCTGTTTGATGCACCTTGGTGAAAAACCAGTGTTTATCTAGATAACTGCATCATTGCTCCTGTAAAGTCAAAATTTTGTTTGGGAGTCACCTATGATGGTTAGTCCATTTATTCAGAGGGAGTAGAATAATGGTACATGTAAGTAGACACCAGCTATTTGTTTAAGATGATCTTTTGGTTTGTAGAGTTTGAATATAATTGAAAATTTCTGTGTTATTTAGTCTGTTACTTCTTTGACTTTGTCTTCTCTGTTTTCATCTTGCTATCCAGTCCTTAACAGTCTATACGCAGGATATAATTGTGTTCTTCTGTGAGTTTGGAGGACAGCAGAGAAATATATGCAAAAAATAATTTTCGTTGGTGCTAATAGGAGCACTTCCATGTACCGATATGCAATGGAGTATAAAGGAATATTCCTTGGATGCTCAAAAATGTGGAGATTTTTCCTTCACAGGTGTTCACTGTCCCAGTCACAGAAGAGTGGATGTTAAGACCTGCTAGCCTGCAGACAGATGCATATCATACAAAAGAGGGAAAATTCTTCAACCACAAAGAAAACCTGTATTGTGAGGCATTATAGAGTGTATTGGGATACTGTGTACTGTTGCAGTGAGCTAAAAATCTGCTTGGGAAACTGTCGTTTAATATCAAGGATGGAGCATTGCTTTTTAAACTTTCAACAGATAACAGAATTTCTGGGGGGCTATTGGAAAGGAACATATCCTCACTTTGAAGCTTCTTCCTGGTAGGTGCCACGCTGTTGTAAATTTAACTGACCCTAGGAGTATTGGTCTTTGAGAGCATATAAGAATAGGATTTATGGTTCTGAGTTAATAAAATATGCTGATGCCACTGTAAGCCCTATTTAGATAGACAGCAGTAATCTCTGTTGAGCAGTATGAAACCGTCTGTCTCTAAGTAGTGGAAACCTAATAGTTCACAGCAAGGTTGTACCACATCCAGAGATGAGAAAAATGTGTTTGAAGTCAGAGGAGTCTTAGCTGCATGGTTTTATTTTCTTGTGTAATTGCGTTCTTTCTCCTGTGCTAATATTATACATTATGTCAAGTAAACAAGATACCCAAAGTGCACAAAGGAAAAGGTGCTTTTTAAAGTTCATAGCATACCTTATTTTTGCTAGCTTAGCACAAGCAATAATCTGAATCTACAAGGTGAATCTGAAGTATGTGGAATTGGTGTTAAAAGTGGAGTATGCTGTGTGTTCCCCATTCAGTTAAATAATGAGATATATTAAGAAGGCTAAGTTAACATGTTGCCACGTTGTGTGTTTTATACAGTATAAAAATGCTGTTTCCAAGTTTTTATCTTCCATGGAAGGAATTGATAGAATTATATGTTTGGAAAGATAACTTTGAATTTGTAATTTTTCTATTGTGTTTGAAATATTTGACATTTAAATACGTGGTTGTATTTACATATGTTGCATTTTCATTACAGCTAATCCTCTTGAAACTTGGTTGGCAGATGCCTTAAGCAGTTCTGTAAAATTGGGACAGATACAGTATTCTGCAACCTTGGAATCTAATTGCAAATAAAGAACATTTTGTAATTGTATTTTTCCACTTTCTAAGATTCCCACTTTTGAAATTTAAAAGAGAATTGCTGTATGTAAACAATAAGGAAATAGACTTTAGCAGGGAGATTAGTATCTGAAAATTCACTAATTGGCACCTTATTTTAATATAAAATATTACTAATCTAGATTTTATATGCTGCAAACATAAAGATTACCTCTGTATGCTACTTAATATATTAAGTAAACAAGTCTGTGTGAAGAAAGCATTCTGTGTGCATTATGAGGCACGTGTCTTTTTATAGAAGGCAACAGTTTTCAATATTAAGTGTAAATGATTGCTTTATAATTTGAAAGGAGAGTAGAATAAGAAATAATTTCTTTGACAAGTTTTTTTATAGTCCACAAATACATGGTGTCCATATGTGCTGGGATTTTATTTTTTCTTTTAGGGCTTTTAAAAATAAATATCCTCAGCATTTTTTCACCACCTTTTCCTAGCTTTTGATTAATTCAAATGGTCAAAATTATAGATGAATATAACCAAACTTATTTTGTTCTGTAAGTGAAATAGCTAACTTAACAAATACCTTTATGTTCACAGAATTCAACATTAATAGTTACTGAATTTCAACAGTCCAAAATACTAGAAAAAAAATCTATGTAACTGTAATCTATGCTTTATGACATATTCTTGACCTACAAACTTGACCTACAATATGGAATTGAAGATTTTTTCTATTAAAGTTGAATTTTAATTTTTTTTAAGCTCAGATTGCATTACATTTAGAAGAGTATCCAACAATTCCTTCTCTCTTCCAAAAAAATTGTTCTTGCAGTCTTCTCCCACTTGTGATTCATCCTAACAGTGGCTGGATTCATCCATTCGACATCACTGATTCTCCTTAACCAGGACAGCACTCTCCCTGGCTTCCCGTACAGGGGAGAGCCACAGGCTCTACTGGGACCTCCGCGTTAGGTGGCGATTACATCCTATTTAGATGTTTAAAGTTAGGCAGAATGAATCTGATTTTACTGTTGCATAATAGTGAGTAAAGATGGTCCAAACCTAATTTCTTTGACCAGGCATTTCCAATTTATTGTTTGGCTCTGGGTCCACTCCTTGTTAATTCCTTCTGTCTTTGCTTTTGCATCTTCTTTTAATGTAAATCGTGCCCCTGAGGTACCTGTTTTCCCTGGCAAGAGTGTGAACGGTCCTCCAGGTGGCTCACATGATAGCTTTTCAATACATGTATTCTTGCAAACCTTTCACACCTTTTTTCTGGTAGGTTGCTAGATGTGGAGGAAGCCTCTATACTTACTTAAATGCTGAGACTGATGCTTCAGGAACAGTAGACACTAACCCATATGATTTTTTCCAGTCTTCTCTGGACACTCCCTACGTGTGCTGCCTGCTCTTCTGGCTGTGCTGTGGGTCCCCACCTCCCAGGTGTGCCCAGGGCCACCAGCCGCTCGGCGGCAGCAATTCACATTGCAGTGTCCGATGGCTGCGTTGAGCCGGCAATATCGCTTCCTTACGAAGCTCCTCTCCCTTTTGAAAAGTAGAGAATGCAGTGGAAGTTTATTTACCAGATTTTCCTGTACATGTGTTTCTCACACGTTGGCAGTTTGTTCCAGCTGCATTGAGGTCCCGAGTCTCCCGCTCTTGGCGGTGTCCTGTTGGAGGGAGGATTCCCCCTACAGTCATGGTGGTGTTTTAAAATTGGGTTTGATGAATGTGCCTGTTACTGCTTTTGTTAGCCAAACCCCAAGACACAGTATCTGATCCCAAAATACGTAATTTGTTTAAATACCGCCAAGATAAAGAGCAGTAGATCACGGAGGGATAAAGGAGCCCTCAGCTCCTGCAGCGGCCGTGCTGGGGAGAGCAGTGCTGGGCTTCAGGGAGATGGCGGGATTCTGCTCTTGCCCCTAAGTGCCAACAAGGTGTGTAAGGTTTATTTCCACCTTTTTCCCATCTCTGTCGCTCTTGCACATCACCTCGGCAGTGTTGTGCAGGGAGCCGGCTTTGTGCCGGGAGAGGGGTGATTTCCCACCCCAGCCCCTGACCTTCCCCTGGGCAGGCGGGTGGGACGGGCATCCCCACCACGCCGAGGCGGCCCTGCCCGCCCGGGACGTGGCACCTGCGGGAGCAGAGGGCAGCCGATAACGAGCAGGCAATTAAACGGCTTCGTAAAAGAAGACACAGAGTTAATGCCGTATGCTGCTCATCTTCAGTTTTCATAAACTCATACATAGGATCCAGTGAATCGGGAAGTAGAATGAAGGTTATCAAAATTTTGATGCAAACACTTAAATGGCTAATCTGTTTCTAAATGGTTATGTTTTTAATCTCAAGCCTCTTTACATGGCTGAGCTGCTTTTTTTTTCTAACTTGACTTTGTTTTATAGGGGAGGTATTTCTGATCAGATTGCTTAAGCTCTGAGCTCTCATGTAAATACGTTCTGTCAAGTATATAATACACATTTTAAAATTTGTCTAAATATTTATACTCTTGAGGGGATCACTGTAGCTCTCAACAGACAGTTACAACCTAGTGAGTAAATAAATTGTATTTCTTTTTTTTCAAGTCTGCATTGTTTTTGCACAAAATTGTAGCTGTTTGAAGGATCATTTAAATCTCACAAATTCTGCAAGATAGTTTTATTATTCACTTGAGAAAAAAGTACCTCCTGTCTTTCAGCAGTGCCTGCAAATATATACGCGCATATATATATATATATATATATTTAAAATAAAATGCTTCTCTTTCTTCTAAAAACTAAAGAACAAAACATGAAGTGAATGAATTTACATAAGCCACTGCATTTAAAATTACCATTAGAAATGTTGTGAAGAACATTTTCTGTTATTTTAAGTTTGCTTCCAGTATATGCTCCATGGATTATATTTTTCTTATTTTAGTAATTTTGCTGCCTGGCTTACAGTGATAAAATCTGTGCTGTTCTGAATATTTTTCTTTTTAAATTTTAAAAAGTTCAGTGAATTTCCAGACGTGCATGAGAAGGAAAATTATTAGTGCTAAAGTTTAGAATGTAGTTAGTTTGTAATCAGAGTTATAATAGCTGTGATGATTTATATTAGGCATAAGATTGCTGTAATGTTAAACACCTCAGAAACTGCTCACCAATAAAAAAAGATGTCCCAGTTTAAACCGGTGGAAGTGTGTTTTGGATGCTATATAAGTCACAAAAAATTGTATTATCCTTTCTTTTTACTTTGTACAATAATAAAGTATACCCAGAGAAAGTAAATCTGTGATTTTAACATCTTTTGACAAGCACATTAGACTGTAGAAAGAGCATCCAAGTTGGGGCTCGGGGCATATGGTGCTACCTTCTGCTAGCATAGCTCCAGAACAAGTCACTGTGGTCACCAAGGGATCATGTTCCGACTCTCAGGTTCCTTCCTCTGGTCTGGGGGTGCTCTTCGTATGGAAAAATCAGAACATAAACCGCAAACCTCACTTCCCTGTGATACCTTCATTGGACAGAGAACACAGGGATGACCTGAAATGTTTTGCTATCAAACAGGTTTTTTGTCAAGGCATTCAAGAAAGGCTTCAGAGAAGTTAAGCTAAACAAAAATTGTGTTGGTTAATAATCCACAAGCCAAACAATGCTGTAGCACTGTAAATCCTCAAATTAGTCTATGTAAATATTTATAGCTTTTTTTTTATTCTGAAAAGAGATAATGCTATTTTGAAAGAACGGAGGTTTATATCATGATGTGACATAGTTGGGGCACTTCGAACTTAAGTACGTTCAGAATATTATTTAAATGCTTGTTTCTCGAATAAGTAGCAACTCCCACAGACTTCCTTTACACATCTTCCTGGATTGTCTTATTTTATTTAGATTTAAAGACTGGTATTTATAATAGATAATCCAAGTGTTGTGTATCTTGGGAATTCAACATATGGATGGCGATATGGAAGGCATTAGTTATATGAGATTTGTTGACCAGCTTTTAATTCAGATTGTCATTTTTAACACACGGCAGTGCAGATGGTAAAGTTTTGACTGTCCGTCAGAGCCCCGATACCTTAGGGACAGCTGTTGCTGATAAATCTTTTTTACATGCTTTAGGTCAAGAGTAGTCAAACCTGTTACAGCACCTGCTTCTACATATGCAAATCTGTTGTTTTGTCATTTCATTAAACAGGGAAAGGTAGTGGTCTCTCGTGGTCGTAAGTAAGCCTGGAACATAGCCCATACGAAATGAAATCTAGCAAAAAGACAACTGTGGTTTCTGCAGTATAGCCATGGGATGCCGCTTCTGTTTGGGGGCTTTGTTTCTGGAAGACTGCCTGTAATTTGGAAGGAGGGTAGAAAGACAAGTATATGTTTGGAGGCGAGAAGAAAAGGGAAGGTGTTTGCTGTCATTGACTGTAGGGTAATTGTGAAGTTTGACATGCCCAGAAGCTAGCGGGTGCCATGTGGGGCTCCCCTACGCTGCATACCTCCGTTTTCATCATCTGGTAAGCCTGCAGCATGATTTCCGGGCACTGGAGCATACAACATGTCTACTTCGGTTTGGAGCTGATTGATCCACGGTACGGAACATGCTTGTGGGATCTTCCCTTGCTATAGAAGCACATAAATGATTGAAATGCTTTCTTAAGAAAGAAAAGTATCATATGTTTATGTACTTTGGTGGCGAGCAAAAAAATTCCTGTCAAACAGCAGCGCGCTACAAGAGCTGATGGTTTACTGCACAAGGTTACGCGTGGGTTGTGGAAACTTCTAAGCTGTTTATATTTGTTTAATCTATCAGATATATATAGAGTTTAAATCATGAGGAGGAAACGTCTTCATTTATTGCACTTTGCAAGTAGGGTTGTGGCATGTAATAGAAATGGCACTTAAGGATTGTTTTTTTGAGCAAACTGACAGAAGATTTTATCCTGCACTGCCATAGATTGCTGTGGGGGAAAAAGGGAAATAGTAAAATTGATGAACAAATGTTGCATGCTGTCATTTTAGATTATGTTGTTTCACCATGAAGTTGTTGCTAATTTTTTTAAAGACACTGTAAAATTCCGCTGTTGCAGAAAGTACCATAGTAGCATGTCGACTTTGTTAATTATTTTATTCCAAGGCTAGTTTGTCAACAGTATCTTAATCAAGCCACCAGCAAAAATGCTTTTTGAACATTTTGTGGAGAAAAAAGAAGACCGCCCTGACCTTTCGACCTTGTCAGCTGAGTTTTCCCATTCTGACACTAGGCATTATTTTTGCAAAGGTTGGAAGTTTAACTCTTCAAGGAACCAGATATCATTTTTATTGGGTTATTAATTCTGGTAGGTGCTAATCTCATCAAGATTTGCAGACATTTTCCTTCATAGGCCATTCTGATTTGTAGCTTTTTCTTTTCACAGCAGTATTAAATACCAAACCTTCTCTGATATGGAAGTTCATTAGAGATATGTCTTTGATGGCAGCCCTTTCAGGGCTTCAGTTTCAAATACCTTGATGTAAAGCTTAAGAAGCCATTGTGTTGTAAGCCTTCCTTGATGTGTCTTATTTAGATCTGCATAGTAAATCAAGGAAAGTAAATAACAAGGCAGCAGATGGAAGCATGGAGATAAGGCCAGTGAACAATTGTATTTGTATTTTGTTATGATGTTGACAGGAGCTAAAATTCACTAATCTAGTTCAACTGATCTGCATTTCAAAGAAATCTCATTTAGCAGCAACTTGAAGGTTTGGAGGATAAAGTTCTTTTATTGCAGCTTTTATTGCATTCTTTGCTAATTTATCTGGTCAAGATTTAGCCTTGCTTACTTAAAGCAGCAAGCATGTTACAAGGAGTCTTAAATACTACGAAAGCATTAATGTCTAGACTATGAACTGAAGGTAATTACATATCCAGCAGTGAATAGGCTACGTTTAGGAAATACTGTTGTCCAAATGGAATTGCAAGAGAAATGCAGATAAGGTATTTTTCCCGTTTTCTCTAAGTGGGCTTTTTAAAATTATTTTTTTTTATTGTGGGGAAAATGAATACATAAGCAAATCTAAAATTATTAAATACAAAAAATAGAATTTATTGAACTGTGAATTCAGTCATACAATATTTGCGGCTCTGTTTACGAACTGATAGCTCATATTAAGGTTTCATTTAATGATTACCCTCCTATATCTATTAAACAAAACTATTAGAAGGTGAACAGTAGTTTAGTAGAATGAAGGACCACAATTGTTTTTATGTGCACCCTAAATGATGTAGACAATGTATATGTAAGTTTTGTACTTTGTATTAGCTAAAGTACAGCTGTGACATCTGGAAAAATGTGATAAATATATTTTACAAATGAAATATGATTAAAATGAAGAGTGATATAAAGTAGAATTTAGGGTGTCCTTTTTGAATTTTAAAAACGTTATGTAAACCGAAGGCCAAAACCCAGCCTTCTACTGATTTAGTTTTCACTTTATAATACAAATACTTCCAACGGGCTATTTAGAGAATCGGTCACAAGCATGTGCATGCCTATGTACAGATATAAGAATAATATGGCAAGGCATGCTAGACCGGTGTACATCCACTCTAATAATGGGGCACAGTTCTCTAAGACATGTAAATCAAAACCAGCAGCTGCTGCATTTTAATGCTACAGTCCTGGCTGCCCTTCTGCAGCCTGTCCTCGTCCCTGGGTTGCTGTTGTAGAGCCTACACCTGTGCCCTGAGGACTGCACTTCCATCTCATTTGTAGTGCGGGCCTTGGTACTTCTTCTTTGTAGGCTGGAGAGGAGTGGAGGGCGAGGCAGCTGGGGAGGATGGCACTTGGTGGGCTGCAGCTGTATCTGGTAGCTTTTGGCTGCTGGAGTCCATAGGCTAATTAGATCATGGGCTATTCTTTAGTAGCAGTGCTGGCTTAAGCATCTTTTGGTTCCTCCTCCTCATTGCTATACCTCTGAAGATGCTCATACAGTTGTTTGTGGGTCTGCAAGGTGGACTCTACAAGGTTGAAAACAGCTTTTATTTTGCGAGGTTGCTTTTAATCTAGACGAGTTCCCCAGCACGGCTGACCATGTAGCTCCATGCAGAGTTGCCTTGGCACAGCTCAGTGGGCAGTGCTGGGAAGGGGGAGGTGGTGCTGTAGCTGCCTCCACCACTGGAAGAAGTGCTCATCAGACTGTGCCCTGAGACGCACAGCATGATCTTCCTCATTAGTGCAAGCCAAACCACATCACGACTGTGTGGTCCCATCCTTTATCCAGGCCACATGCCTCCACTCCTCTCTTGCCCTGGCAGGGATGTCCCTGTTTTGGTCAAAAGTTGATCACTTGTTTTGCAGGACTGTTTTCAAGTAATTGAACTCCCTAATCTGTCTCACCTTGCAATTGCACAAATGTCCAAGTCAGAACAAGGAAGGAGTGGGAGTCTGCAGCTGGAGCTGAAGAGGAAGGTGAGGGAAGTTAGGACTGTTTCAGCCCCAGTTTAGAGTGGTTAAGTCATTGTGCAGCTGCATCTTCTCTGGAAATCTTCCCTTTATGCCCCAGAACCACTGTATGCTCTGCAATCGTAAAATGAAGTAGACAATACAAATAGCAACTATTCAAAAAGGTGACTTAACACTGCTTTGTGAAATAAATATAGACCAGCCAATATAATGATGACAATAAAATAAATCAGACTCTCCTAGAAAACTCCACAGTGTATCTGAACGTTTAATTACATCTGAATCTGCCAAAGTTCAGAAGGGAAATTTTGGATTAGAAGATGTCCCAAGGACATCATCCTGCTTACAGCACCCAGGAGCAAGCAGGTAGGTCCACAAGAGCAAGTCCCTTCAGGCACAGTGGTGTTCACATTTTTAGATGAGGTCTCCCTTCTTTTGTATAACAATTTAAATTATCCCCTCAAATAAACAATATGCTCCTACTGCCTGCCCTGCCCCAGTCTCCGGAGTTTATCAATCCTAGTCTGTTTTTCAAACCTCATGCCCTTGTACCTTTGGTTTCAGCATCGCTGACCCTCGCGCCATCCAGTCTAAGCCCTTCCCATGTCCCGGCGTTGCCTAAGGTGACAAGGAGGCATCCTGGCTGTCACTGAATGCTCGCCTCTTGTGCGCCTGTCCCTGCTGGCTCCACGCATGTCCTGTGTTCCTCACAGGGCTGCGGGAGGGGAGAGCATTTGCAAGAAAAAGGAGATTGGGAGGCGAAAGAAAGAGGAAAAAGAGAAAGGGAGGGAAAAAAAAATCAAATGAAGTTTTGAGTTTCTTGCATCTCTCCCTCTGCAGAAACCTTTTGCACCCCTCGCCCAGTCTAGGAGTGCCACAGCACTGTAACAGTACTGTATGTTAGTGAGTGATCTTCTCTCAGGTGATGGGGATCAAAACCATTTAGAAATGAGGTGCATTAAAAAATAAAACTTGAATTCCACCTATCGTCTTGACAGCGTAGTGCTGATTGCAGAGCCCTGACTGACTGAATTGTGTGGGATGCTGCATGTCTGGAATCACACCAAACCGCTCAGCATTCATCTCTTCGGATCCTGCTGTGTGTCCCTGTGTCGAATGGCAGCCTAACGTTGAAAAGAGAAGGGCAGATAGACCTGGAAGGAATATGGGAGAAAGTAGGTGCCACTCTTCCCACTGGGGATTGCTAGAGAAAAATATTCCCGGCCATAGTTGCCACAAGAACTACTACGCAAGATTACCAATGTCTATTTAACCTCCTTAAGCTTGGGTGTTAGTTTAACAACAGTTTACAAACTATTCCATCCAATTGTCCCAAATCAGCATTATAGCTTTGTTGGCAGATTGCCTGATACAGCTAGTTAGCCTGTCTTCTGTCATCTACCTTGTATATAGCGTTTACTTTGGGATGGTAGACAGCTAGCTATGCAAGGAATTATTTAGACACAGGTCCTACCTTTGTGTTCATGCTAGTCCATCCTCTTACAGTTCAGTTTAAGGTTGTACTTCTGGTCAATACATTTTTAAATAAAACTTGAATAAATCTGCAAGAGAAACATCAGGAATATTTATCTAGCTTTTAACGTCAATCCAAATCCAGAAGATGAAGAGTTCAGTATATAACTCATGAGAGGGCTAGACTTTAAAATATTTCAAATTTTAGTGGGTGTTTTCAGGTCCTGCAGGAGATTTATATAAATGTGTAAGGGAGACTATTGATTATCTTAATGGCACCAGTGCATGGGCTCTAGTAGTAGAAAGACCATTTTACCTTTAGATAGATCGTTTGTCCTGCCTATCTCTTTTTATTATGTGAAAGAAGTGCCAACTCTGATGTTTTCTGAAGTATTGTGTTTTGATCACAGCATAATAATCTTCCTTAAATTGCAGACAAACCAAACAGCTTCATTCGGTATAATAGCACAACATTTAGGGAAGTTTCCAGTAGAACACCTTCACTTCTTTTATTATTTACATCGTGATTGATCTCTTGTTTACTCATTATGTTGTTTCCAGATTAGGACCATGATACCAGACATCAGCTGGAAGGGACCTTTGCACAGATATGTTTGTGTCTTTTGTTGCTGTATTTTAATACGTCTTGCTTAACAGAGGTTCCAGCGTTTATTAGCAAAGCAGTGATCGTTTTTGTGAGTTTATGTTTTTGTGAGATAAGATTTCTTGGTAAAGGCTTTTAGATAAACACTGTACTAAAGACACATGATTGTAATACCACATTAGGCTGACTATACAATTACATACTAGAGCAAATATTATTCAATCTTAAACCAAAACTCCAATCCAGTCCTTGATGGTTTATATGCTATGATTCAGCCCAAATCTTGCACTAGTCTTTTACGCAGTTTCACCCAATAGACTCTAGATATTGAAAGTAAAATTAATCGGATGCTTATGAACAAAAATGGAATTTTATAGCATATTTAGTCAGGGACCTGAGCCATTGGATTTTTTGTAAATAAGGTATATAATCCCAAAACAATTGAGAAACTTGCTTATATAGTCCTCAAATACTTTTTCTCTAATGCATTTTTCTGTAACATAATCTAAAAATACGTGGCAGTCACGGGATAAAGTATTTTATCAATGCTTATTTGGGATGGCTTTGTAACGCAGTTGTGGCTTTATGAATTGCCAAAAAAGTCCCATTACAGTAATGCTAATAAGATCACATTACCATGTATAGCTTTTACGTTGTGTCTTAGGTAACTTATGGAAATGCTGTGAGCTTGCACACAAGTGTAGCTTTTAATATGCCAAATTAATATGTGTGTACTCTGGAATATGTTTGTGTCTTTAATCCTATAGGTTACTTGTATCACTGTGCTGTTTCAAAAATCAAAAGCATAAGCTAAGAAATTCTTCATGTAAAAATTTCTTCATATATCTTTGATATAAGTGGATTTCCACCAGGGGTATAATTGAATTACGGAATATATGGAATAAATTTTTAAAGCTAGCATGAATGCTCGCTTAACCTTCAGATGGGATTGTGTAACAAGTGGTTGAAAAGAAAGCATTCTTAGTTTACACACTTTTTTTTGGTAACTGTTGATTCCCAGCGCTTGCAACTGAGGTAACTGCATATCAACTTTTCCCCCTTTACGTGCACTTGTGTGAGAGAGCCAAGATCATATTCACAGGAAGATTTTGTAAACTTTTTAATTGTAACTTGAAGCCACATATGGAAAGAGCGAGAATCACAGCTTTTATTTGACAGCCAGTAGGTAGCCATCTTCTAATACGTGTTCTCATGGTTTTTCTTTCCCAGAGTTGAAGTAGTGGCGATGATTCTTCTGAATTGTTATTACTACTGTCAAATTGTTTTTAAAGGGTTTATCCTGCAATAGTATTTTACCTGCCGTAGTATACCCGGAGTCCACTTCTCTGAATTTTGCAATTTTGTGAGAAGCTTGTCTTTGCTCATATATAAGTTCTAAGACATTTGGTTCTTGTTTGCTACAGCTTGCTCTTATTTATAGTTAGTATCACAGCGACGTGCAGGATATCAAACAGAACTTGGATTCCTTTTGAGCTGGATGGGTTATATTCCTACCCTTAAGACTTTACATTCTAAACAGAGAAGTTGGACAAATGGTAGAAGGGAGAGGTGGCCTAAAATGTTGCTATAGGCCAGTAGTACATGGGTCTTTGATCATTAGCATGCTGTACAGTGAATTTTCTTTCATCCTCAGTGGAGCCATTTGAGCTGCAGAAGCAAACAGAACAGCAAACATTGTAGCAGCCTCTTCTTTTGCAGAGTGTAGAAGTGATGAGGGGGAATAGAGAGAACAGTAAACGTACTTTGATCCGATATATCAAGCTGACCAAAAAAAGTATCAGTAATTCTAATTCCTCACTGTAGGGTCTAAAAAGAATGTTAATAAATAGGTCTGTGTGTAGATGTAGTGGAAACTTTCGGATTTTGGGGTGAAACGTTAGGGTATTAATTCGTGCATTTTGCAAAGGGGACTTTGGTTGCATACTGATGTCTGAACAAAGTTATTTTTGTCCTGTTATGTTTTTTTTGTGCTAGTACAGGCTGCTTCTTCGTATAATGTGCCAATGCATAAGTCTCCATATAGGGATACTCCGTTCACAGACACAAAGATCTGTATCTAGCAAGACAGCAGAAAGGACTGGTTATATTCCTTTGGTACACCTGGTAGGTATGGATAGAATTAATTAACATAGTTTTTGCTCAAAAGTGACATGCCAGTCCATGACAGCAAAAAGTGTTTCTTCCTGATGACAGTCATTCACTTTCTGCTGGTTCAGAAGGCTTCCCTGAAGGAATTTTAATTGATCTGCACTTACCCAAAATAAATCAGAAACACTGCTGTATCCTAGAGATTAAAGCAAAAGAGAAGATATTGGAATACAGAGTATATGATTTTTAAGGTTTGCTTTGAGATGAAACTTGGGACATGGAGATGCTGACTGCATTTATATAAGTGTTGAACTGAGTGGGAACACATGGATGAAGTTACAGACTCAAACACATGAGACCAGCGAACAACTTACTTGAGAGGCAGAACCTTGCTTTGTAGCCCACTGCCCTGGCTGCTTTGGGACTGTGGACCAGGGAGAGGAAGGCTACTGCTGCTTTACAGTAAGACTTTGCTACCTCATTTGATTTTTTTTTTTTCTGTGGTGATGCTATTTGGGAGAAGTCAATCAAATTTATTAAGCATGTAGTAAAGTACAGAGAACCACAGGAATTCACTTTGCAGTTCAAAAGGATCTAGCCTGTACTTCAAATGCAGGTAGGACTAGAGTCCCTGTGTACCTAATGCAGTAATTCTGGTTCTTGTGTGGTGAATATATCAGTGTAAAATGGATATAAGAATTTGTTAAATTAACACTAGCATAAATGAATATTCAAGGAGATAGGACTGGTCATCCTGGTTCAGACCAATAGTTCACTTAGGCCTCTGTCCTAAGTCTCTGTCCTCTGTCCATCCTCTGTCTCCAGTGAAGGCTCTCTTCCAAGGGTACCTCCACTCTCCTTTTTGACTCATGAAAACTCCTTGCATCAACAGCATCCTTGGGAAGAAGTCCACAGTTCTGTTACCCATTTTGTGGAGAAGAAACTCCTGCTTTTTCTTTTGAACTTGAGTTTTACTAGGCAGTTCCTGAGTTCAAGGGATAGGGAACAGACGATGTCTGTGCAACCTCTCAATCTTAAGGCTTTTGTAGTCTTCTATAATGCCCTCCCTTAAGTTGTCTCTTTTCCAGTCTGGATAGTTATGGCGTACTGAACTGTTTCTCATATGGAAACCATTCTAAGCCTTTGATCATGTATGTTTTCTTCTCTGAACCTTTGCTAATTAGTTCTGTTGTGTTGTGTTCTGTGCTGGACGCCGAAGCGGAGCACACTTTTCAAGATGGGGATTCATATAGTGGCAAATGATGTGTTATGCTTTGTTCTTTACTCCTTTCCCAATAATTTTTAACATTCAGGTTATGGTTTTGACGCTGTCAGAGTGGTGAGTTTTAAGTTTTCATGTTTTAAGTTATCATGTTTAAGTTATACGAGTTTTAAGCTATCCATCATAAACCCCAGGTCTCACTTTCTAAGCAGTAAGATGTAGTGCAATAGAGAGCTGTTTTGTTTAACAGAAGATTCAGATTAGAAAATTTATCAATAATGGGCAGCCAAGATGGTTTCCAGTGACCCTGTGTTCAGAAAATTGTGATTGCCTGTTTGAACCCTGCCAAAAGTATTCAAAATTTCTTGGTGGTGCAAAATAAATAATAATAGGAAATTATCTTTTAATTTGTACACTTACGATTTTAAAATATATAATTTGTTATTATGAATCTCAGGAGTGGAGTAGGTGACTACTGTAGGAGTAGTGACTACGTGTTTCATACAAAGAAAGAAAGATGTAAAACGTGTGGGATTTCCTCCAAGGTATGCAGTACATGTGTGTAAGAATGGCCCTGTAAATGTAGCGAAGTGTGTTTTAAAGAGGTGATTGTAATACCTTGCTATAAAACACAATACGGATGCTTGCACTTACTGTGTTCCTTTCCCTTCTTACCCTTAGATAATTTCAAGTCAAAGTTAAGGACCTTTTGTCCTTACCTGCCATAGAGGTGACAGACACTTCTGGAAGGAGGACCAGTTTGAGCAAAAAGGAAAAGACTGTCCCTTCTGACAGCACAGCAAGGTGACTAAGTGACTCCGAAGAAATGTAAGTGATTTATAATTGAACTGTGGCTGTGGCTGCTTCTGCTGTGGATTTATATGCTCAGTGGGAGGAATACAGTACCATGTCACTGAAACGTATTGCTTATAGATGTAAAACATGGTTTAGGAAGAAATTTGTGGAGCATACAGAAAATACATACTGGTCCTATGTTTGTGTGATGGTAAGCTATACTACAATTTTTTTTTTTTTCCCAAATGGCAGTTGTTAATGGAAATGAAGTGCTGCAAGAGTCACAAACCTGTTGTTCTACCATTTTCTACTCATCTAGATATGAGTTAATTTAGATAGGTAGAAACTAAGTAGCTAAATCTCAGTTAGTTACCCTAGATTCTACTTACCCTCAGGAGAGAAGCAGGCATCTCCAGAGGCTGATCCAGCTCATTCTAAAAGTAATGCCTAGGGAATTCAGTATTACTCCTTGAGTAGCTTATGTCTCTCCGTTGATGGCTTAGCTTTAGCCTAAGTGCTCAATGAACACTTTAACCTGGCACGTCTGCGTAAGAAGCAGTGCCAGTTTCCTTTCCCCTCCCCATATTGTCGTTCTCCCTCAGCATGTGTAACTGTTCATAAATTTGGAGAATGGATCTGGCTGAAAATAACTAATTATTTGTATGGTTTTGTTTTCAGCTGGATTTATCCCAGCCTTCTCCCATATGGCTGTCCAAGGGCCGTGACTGGTACAAAGGGTGATGGGAGTGGGAATTAGCAGCCAAAAGTGTGGGGGAGTGCACGATAGCTTCTTTTGGCAGCTGTGCTGGTTTCTGCAGCTTAAATTGCTTGGTGAGCTATAGTCTCAGACCTTGTAAGTATTTTTAGTGCTCTGCCATTTATAAGAGTGGAAAAACTTGAGTGAGGCATCCTCACTTGTTATCTAATGGGGAACCACTGTTTTGTTGTGCATTTCACGCTGTGGTAGCGCAGGGTCTTTTATATACTTTGTAAATTAAAATTCAGATCTACAAAACCAGGAAATGGTCACAAATGGCTAGCAAGTAAGCAGGTGTCTCATAGTAATATATAGTGTAGGCATGATACTGTATAATTCATATATACATACATAATTTCTGAATCTTAAAAATGCTAGCCTGATTTTGTATAGCACCAAGCATGATGTGTAGGCTGGGTGGTATCGTATGATTAGCGGTTGGACTAATTTAGGCACAGTATCCTTGCCTCTCCTGAACAGTAAAATACTGAATAACATTTCATTCTCACATTAAATACCTGATAGGAGGGTGTAAAGACGACAGAGCCAGTAGCAGGATGAGAGGCAATGGGTACAAATTGAATACAGAAAATTCCATTTAAACTTAATATAAAAAACTTCCTTACCTTGAGGATGGTCAAACGTTGGAGCAGATTGCCCAAAGAGGCTGTAGAGTCTCCATCCATGGAGATACTGAAAACCCAATGGGACACAGTGACGAGCAGCCTGCTGCATCTGACGCTGCCTGAGCAGGGGTTTAGACTAGATGATCTCCTGAGGTCCCTTCCAACCTCAGCTGTTCTACGATTCTGGGAATATGTATAAGTAAGCAAAATCAGACAAGATTCTGCTATTTTATTTTGTGATATTTAAAATTTTCTTTTTTATTTTTTTTGTATTTTTCCTATTTTGATGTATTTAGCTATTCAGTTTAGGCTTTTACTTAAGTTTTGGCTAAAGATGAGGGATGGCAGAAGTTGCGAGCTTTCTAAAATGTGTTGAATTATATTTAAAGACTTGTGAATATAACTACAAAAATCACATTGAAGTCTGTGAAAATATTTTTTAACTATGAACTAGCACCATAATTCACGTGATGTGGACAGTCACATGATGGGGATTTTAGATGTTTAAAATTAGTATCTTTTCACTTGATCCATGAAAAGGAAGATACATTTTTAGTATCATTTCGTGTTTGGAAAAAAAAGACAAAACTAGGGACAAAGCCTTGGAGGAGAGATCCATTAATCCACAATAGATGTAGCTGTCTTCCTGAAGTCTTGTCAGAGGTCAATGAGACCTATAAAGTGGCCTAACAATTTCATTATAAGCTCTGTTTTCAGGTACTTGCAAATGGCCATTCTGGGACAGTCTGTAATTCAAGTAGGTGCCAATGGGAACATGTCAAAACTGGGCAAATGTACCGTGATACTTCACAATATAGTATTCCATCTTCTAGGAATGTATGATTCAGGGGCTTCCTCGTGTTTTGAAATACTTAAGGAAAGGGAACTCTCTCTTTAATTGTCAGTTTTCTTGATTTTCAACTTTGATTAGATTGGCAGACATTTTCTGTCCACAGTTTTGCTATAGGCTGAATGTCTTTGCAAACACTTCCATGAGATAAGTGTATCATTTCTGAAAATGGAAAAAAAAAATGTTCTAAAAAAAGGTCTAGGACCTCTCTGCTTTGCTTTTGAGCAAGGACTTGAAATTTGAGAGTGAAGCTTTAATGGGTTATAAGATGTGCCTTTTCCCATGCCTCTGAACGTCTATCCTTATTGCACTGAATTATAAGCTTTTGAAAATTGCTGCTTACTCATAATGAGAAGAGGCATATTACTTTGTCAGCATATTCTCTGTATATTCTTAAGCTCCTAGAAATGACTGAGTCTGTCCTGGCTTGGAGATCAAACACTGTATGACATTTCAAATGTACAGATCCCCTGTTATTTTCACAAAAGGGTCTTGTTTTTTGAATTTTTCTGGGACGGTGTATTTTGATTTTTATGCTTGTTGAGAATTCTGTTTTTCTGCATCTTACGCTTACTTTTCCCATGTACTCTTTGAGAAGGATGTCAAGAGTGGGATTAATTTCCCCTGACGTTAGCCATCTAAAAATGTAAGTGCTGTAAACTTGAGCTGGTCACTATGGGCTTCTTCAGTCAGTGAAGAGAGATGGAGGCTTCCAGGGGAGGATTCCCATAGCCTCTTTTTATGTCTGTCTTAAGATGAGATGATTCATCCTTTGGAGATGCCTGTTTCTTGTCACTGACAATAAAAGAAGCCTAAGGTGACCGGCACAAATTTAGACATCTAACTTTTCTATTAAATGTTAAGACAAATAAATTCCATCTCATGTGACATAATGTGAGACTTAAGAGGCAGGAATGTTACTGCTGACATTGACAAAAACGTCCTGCTTTCACATGAGTAAACAAAATTCTTTTTGAAATTACTTCTTTGAGGTTATGGCGATACATATGAGTTTATTAAAAGGACATTTTCCATATTGCTTAGACATTGTATGTAACCATCAAAAAAAAGCTCTTCAAATGCCATTTTAACATTAACTATGAATTATCAATAGATTTTGATTTTATTCTTCTTATTTTTTGTCTCTAGGTTGAGAAATGCAAATATTTTAACTCCATGTTGTTACTTAATTTCTAGTAGGAGAATAAAAGTGAGGTATCATGAGATTTTAGCATTGTTGCTTTAGTATTGCTTTCAATAAAAGACTGAATGAAAAAATCTGGTGCTACTATAACAGATGAAAATGCGCTTTTAGCTAATTTTTAAAAGCAAGTAATTAGGTGACTTTCTAATTTGAAAAAGATTGCTCTACTATCAACTAATATTGATAATGTGTTCTGTTAAATGAGATTGTGATGAAATGCTGTTTCCCATTTGTATTGAAGTATTGTACATGTCTTCAGTAATTTAAGCTACTGTCTATCTTTGAGTAAGAGCAACTACATCGCCTAACATAGGACAATAACGTACCACCTTCCTTAGTTGCAGTGTTCATAGGCAAGGGCTGTATGTGGGGAGCACTTTCTTGCCGTGAAATAGTTGAATGGGTCTAAAAGGCAATAGAAGGAACGTACAACATCCTATTTGCTTTTTAGTTAAGTTACAGGCATATGACAAAGAAATTTCAGTGTAACTTATTATTAGATGTCTTTTTGTGGCTAATTACCATGTATTTGAATGATCACCTTGGATGGGTAGACTTACCTGAATTATTTCATATGTGTTTTTAACATCACTGTTATGAAACTGTGGCCAACAGTAGAATATGCTTCAGAGATGGTCTCAGTATTATACTTGTCCTGTTGTAGGAGAAATGCACATGGTTGTTTATTGTAAGCGGTATTTCTGTACTTCCACTTCTGGCTGATTGACTAACCTCATTGAGGTGTATAAAATTTTTCTTTCGGTTTTAATTTTGTTTTGAATGTTACTTTTTGTATCTGGGACGTTTCTTTCGTTTTGTTTCCATCTTTTCATTGTTATTTAAAATGTGGTACATTTAACTAAGTATTGCATAGCGGTGGTGTGCATGTATAATAGTGTAAAACTACAGAGAATACCTGACTCCTGGAATCTACATTCAACCTGAGGAAGGGATTTATTTTTTTTTAAGAGTACTTGCAAATTGGCCTAAAGAAAGTGCTTAGAGAAGGGAAGCAATCTCATGTTAATACTTTCTAGGTATTTTCTCTTTCTCTCTCTCTCTCTTATATTTGCATAAAGTAACATTCACCAGTGTTTGTATCTCAGTATCAGTAAGCCATGTGCTGTAAACATGAACAAAATATTTCCCTTAGAAACACTGTCCTATCAGTACTTGCTGGCCAGGATTCTCACTGGTAAATACACAGAACTTCACTAAAGCTGACAAGCTGGCTCTTTATGTAGTTGATATAAGTTTTATAGTCTTGATTTTTTTCATGATTGTCTGGCTTTATTTGAGTTGGATTTGTAATATTCCTATCCTTCTGCTACTTTAAGAATGTTTAGTTTTGAATGGCATTTTATGCATTATCACAAAGATCCCCCAAAAAGACCCTACTTCTGAGAAAATGAAAAGGGCAGTTCAGCCAAGGTGCCACTACACAGAGGATGTTTGAGTAGTGAAGAACTGTGCGTATTTGTATGGAACTATAAATTTTATTTTACGATTCATATTTTGTCCTGACCCTGTTAGAGGGTTCAAACTGAGTAGATCCAACAGGCTGAGAATATCTGGGTCCAGTGAATGAAACTGGGTGTAGAAACCTGAGGAGTATCCGTTAAAGAAACTCATTAATGACTGCAACAAAATTAACAGAGCAAATGTTATCCACAGCACAGGCATCTAAATCAGCAGGGTTTTTTTAATAATAGAAAATTCCACACGGGGTCAATCTCATTCCATGTAGGTAGTGAATAAAATTCCCATCACGTTGTTGGTCTGACTCAAAATTTAAAGGCAACCTGAAGTTTCAAATAGGAAAAAAGGGAAATATGTTTTGGTTGTTGCAGGCGTTTTTGTTTTTTCTAAAACTACCTATGTGCTATGCATCTTGTCTCTAGTCACAAAGCAGGCAAGAGAGGAAGGAAAAGTTTTTACCAGTGTGTCTTCATTTCTTCAGCCTATATAAGCTCTCTTGTCTCCAGTGGATTTTGGATGGTTAGATTCCTGAATTACTTGGTTGACAGCATCAATTAATTGGACCTTGTCCCAATTCTGACTGTCAACTTTCTTCATTTTCTACTTTGTGAGAGATGGAGTCATATGAGTTTAATTTGAGATATCTTTCCTGTGGTACAAGGGAGTGAAAGATGGGTGATCGACTGAATAAGGAGGCCAGCTAAGCAGACGCCTTTCACTGAAATGACCATTTTATAGACTCTGATGTCCTCCTGCATGCCGTTGCAGTTCCCTGGCATTGAGCCGTTCAGGAATTGGAAATGGTATGCAACATGCATTTGTAATGGAACACAATATTCTTCATATAAGATTGGTAAATGTTTTTATAGGATTACTGTCTGTTGGTAAACAGCTGCAGTGTTATGCTTCAGAGGCAGAAGCATTTGAATGGTAATGAAGGGATTCTTGTATACAGTTAACAAAGCATGGTGAGATCCTTTGGGGCATAAGTCATGACATATATAATAATAATACTACACTGCATTTCATCTGAGGATTTCAAAGAACTTTATAGAAAACATTAATGAATTAAGTGTCATCCTAGCCCCCTGTAGATTACTGCTAAGTCTACTTAAATCATTAGGTGGGCTGAATGAGTAAATAACGTATCATTTTTGCTCTATGTTGGTACCATGCCTATGCTGCACACAGATAATTCAGGAAGCTTCAGTCGTACGTATCATGATCAGTATTTTTGACACAGAGATGTTAAGGCATAGAGAAATGGATTGACTTGGTACAGGCAGACTGTAACACTAGCATAAGCTTCCCAACCCCAAAATCATCCAAAATTGTCTGGCTACTTGCAGCGATGGTTGGCTCCGGCTGCTGGGTCTCTTTGGATTCCGCCATTGGGTTACGTGCATCCCCTGAGCCGTGCAGGGATCGTGCCCAGACCTTGACTGTGCTCCATAATGAAGATGATGTTTCTGACTGCTTTGCATGAAAAGAGTTAACTTCAGATACCTGGAATGAATACTGTCGTCACCTGCTGTTGTACAGTTTGAAGCGCTGTGTAATATTACGGAAAATAACACTGTGCAAACACAGTGCAGTTGGAACCTGGCCATTTAGAGTAGCAGTTTCATGAGTTCTGGTATGCTGATATATGTATATGTCAGAAAACCAGCATATTTATATGTGTTAAAACCATTGGTATGAGATACATTACACATAAACAGCTTTTCAAGGGCAAGACAGTAGTTGCACAAACACTGTAGTTGCAAACTATAAGAGCAGAAACCATCTGTTGTGTAGTGTATTTTGATGAAAACATCCATGATGGAAACCAAAGCTAATTAAACAGTTATTCCACAATGCAATTTAGGGCTTTTAAAATAATCTTATTTAGAAAAATGGTTTGCAGAGACAACTGTAAAAGTCGCTTTGGTTTTTGCCCCATCAGCACTGCTGCCTGTTTAAGGCCTTCTTTTCTACATCATTGCTAAGGACCATTCACTTGCCTCTTGTCCCTTTTGTTGGAGGAGATAACAATAGTATCTTAAAAGTATTCCTTAATGTTTTTGCTATTCTAGACCTCATATTTTGCAGGAGTGAAATATAAAATTGCTTCTCTCCTTTATCTGTAGCAACAAATGAAAACATGTAGGTTCTCAGCTGACACAATTTTGGCTAAAATCGTATTTTTAAATAGAAACCAACTACGGGTTATGCTAATAGAATCTCATTTGTAATTTAAACTGCAGCTGTTAACATTCAATAATGGAGCCATACATCAAGGAGTTTTCTGCAAAAACAGAAAAATACTAATTCTTCATCCTCAGATCTGCAAATCCAGACTGATGGGATTTCAGCCCTTCATCTTTTAGTGACAGGCAGCAGCATCAGTGGAATAAAACTAAAATGTGATCCCCTTTCTCTCCACCTCCTTCCCCTAATTTTACTCTGACAGAGAAAGAAACACAGTTTTAGCTGGTATCTTTGCTCAGGGGAAAAAATGGCCTGTCATCAGGTCTTTTAGGGAGAAAGAGCTCTTCAGTGGAGCAGTTAAATGGTATTTTGATTCTCAGGGTGCATCTTATACCTGTATTTTTGCAAGATATGATAAATGATTTCTGAGACAGTTATTGAGAGCAGAATCGAGGTCATCAACCTTCCCCCAAGAGGTCATTATCTCTCAGTTCTTGTTTCTGATGAAAATGTTGATGGGGGAGATGGGCTCCAGATGAACTATCTGAAACTGTGCAGTCTCATGTGAGCAATCCCCAGCCATATGTTAGTAAAAGATATACTTCTGTTTTTTCTACTGCAAAAATCAGTGGCTGTGATAAAATTTTTCTAGATGAATTTTAATTGATTTTGCAATAATTTAGTGCATGCATGTTGAAGTTTATCATTCTAAATCCCCTAACATGCATACATTACTGTAAAGTCCTCTAAAATTCATGATGAAATAGAAGCCTTTGGGTATTTTGAAGTTGAGACCTCTTGTGTCTTTGGAGAAATTTGGTTTGAAGCCCTACAGCTAAATTCCAAAGTTCTTCATTGTCTGCAAATGAGTTGCTGCAATGCCGGAGTTGGCTTATGAAGCTGAGTCCCTGCATATGGATGGAAATACTCAGTTGTCTGACAAGATAAAATGTATAAATCTGCCACAGCAAAAGAAATCTTTACAAACTGCCCTACAAAACAAAAATAATGTGGTCTGTACATAGAACAGAAAATTATTATCATCTTACTATTAATAGGCTTCGGTAGCATCTCCGTTAGTATTTTAGTTCAAATCAGGACTGCACTTCAGAAGTATCAGGATAAACTAGCTTCCCTTTGAACCTTCCTGATGATGAAGCTAAACAAGGGCAAGTACTCCAAAAATGGACCAAAAGTATGCAGTAGTACAAAATAAAGTGTCCTGAAGCACATGTTGCATGGGTGTAAAGTGATTGGCTTCAGCTGTTCTGCTGTACTAGGCCATTCTTGTTGGGCTCCGCTACTTCCTAAAGTAGATGTTTTCTTAGTTAAATAAGACCACAGGGATCCTTGTCATAAAAAAGTCTGTAAAAACCCCCCCTTTTTTATTTGTGAGTAATGTAATATTTCCACTTTTTGTTCAGATAGTGGATTAGAGTCTGTAACTGTAGAGGTCTCTTCTGGAATTAAAATGTTTTCAAATATTCACATGTACTTATATGACCAGTGGGCTATTTTTATTTTGTATGTTTAAAACTGTACTGAAGCAAGAGTTGTTTTTATCTAGTCTATTTCCATTAAAACTGTCATTTAAAGGGTGATGTTTTGAATTTTTGATCTCACTTTCTCTGTTCACATTTCTAAGGGAAACTTTAAACAGATACTTTAAAGAGGAGAGCTAGATGAGCTGTGGAGGGCTGTCCTTTTCAGCTCCCTTTTCCATGGTTATATGATAAATGAAGGAGTAGCAAACTTACTGCTTGTTTGTCAATAGTTAGGAAAAAAATGGAAGCTAATAACAAAGCCCAGAAATGGAGTACCTTTTCGTCCTAACCTTCTATATATCTATACACACACATACACACACACATATATGTATATTATGCTTAATTTAGTATGGCACATAGTAAAGAGTATTGCTGATAGCAGCAATATTGATGTAGTTCACTGGACAGGGCATCGGTTGTAGTACATAGTACTCTCCTCATTGCTTGTAAGATGAAGCATTTAGTCTGCTTTTCTAAACAGAGTCTCCCTGCTTTGTGCCCCGGTTTCTAATCTTGTTGTGCACATTTTTAGTGTTTTTCTATCCTAATCCGTGTTTGTAAATAAAATTGCTATATACTGGTATCTGTAGTTCTTCATTGGACACTTAAGCATGATTTATGAGCTCTCATTTATCACAGTCTTTGCTTTTGGTCCATCAGCCAATACTTTGTTTCCATGACACTATGTATAGCACTGAGTTAGTGACTTACCCAGTCCCGTGCTCTTGAAATTGAGTCAGTAGATAGTTACTTCGGTAGCATGCCGTGGAACAGTAAGATGATACTTCTGAAGTGCCAAAGGTAAAAACCCAAATACTGTGTTTAGGAATTACTCAAAAGCCAACATTTGTATCCACTGTAGCTTGCTGTTTCATAATTTAAAATTCTACACATTTTTGCATAATTTTAAAAATAGTGATACTGACTCAAATAGCTAAAAAGTTTGTACCTGTTTTGTGCTCATAGGTGAAGCTGAGTATCATGGGATGTAACAAGGAGGCAGTTTGTAAATATATATAAAAGAGGTCAAGAAAAAGGAGAAAAAGAACAGTTGCTAGCAATTTTGGGAAAATAGAGACTAGGTGAATGACAGGAGGCATTAGTTATGAATTGTCCATTAACTCTCATTGGTATTAGACCAGCCACTATAGGCTGAGGTAGTCAAATATTTGAACATCAATTGATTTCATTGGTCAGAGGGTAAAGGTACAAAGAAAATGGAAAAGCTGATAAAATGGACTTTATAATGTTTTGCACAATGTCATAATTGGTCACCATAAACACAGACTCTTCAAAACTGTTAAGCCATTGCCATATAGCTGTAGGAGCACTCCCAAACATTCAGATTTTCATGATGTTGAAACATCAACATATGGTAAATTTTTTAATGTTGAGCTGTATATTTCAAGTATTTTATTCATTGATGTATACAGCACTTTTATTGGCATGGCTTATGATTCATGTAAAAATAATTTTTAGAAAATTGCAGATGCATATATTCAGTGACTTTGCTTGTCACGCAGAATTCTGGCAAATGTGAGTTTTTAAGTGTGCTCTGAAGATGCTTTTCCTTTATTTACATCCTAAGGAGGAACGACATGACTCTGACCTACCATTTACTACCTGTCACGTGAATTTCAAAAGTTAAAAACCCCAAATATTTGTAACTTTTCTCAATTGCTCAAGAGCGTCTATGGCACTAATGTTTCACTTAATGCTTCATTCACTCTTGGAAGAAAAAATGAGATATTCTTTAGAGTGGAACATGAACAATTCCCTTCCTAAGCTAAAGGAAGCACTGAAAGCCCAAACCAGGAAATTCTGGAAGGAGAAGTACCTTTGCCTCTCAAGTTTGTGTGTGTAAGATTGCTTTACTCTGAAAGTTTTTTCTGCTCAGTCCAGACCTATCTGAAAGGCTTATGGAGGAAGGAAACAGCGTGACTTAAGTTCACCACATGGTTGTTAAAAAGATAAATCAGGCTAGAAAATAAATGAAGGGCGACACTGTCCTGAAGAATTAAAGTCCTGAAGCAGTATGTGGTTGTGTATATGTTAACTGAACGCTTCTTAATGTGGCTTGTATACTGGCTCTATTTTTAATACTTATTGTTGGGTTCCCACCCAGAGATGATGTTTGCTGTTGTTGTTGCAGATGTCAAATTCTGTGATTTCTTGATTGCTACCATAAGCTGATAGTGAAATATTACAAACTTGGCTTGATTCATCATCAGACATTGCTTAAAGGTATGAACAAGGTGTTGCGAAGGCTTTGGTGACTACCCTGTGTTTGTGTTACTTCTCTTTCTGTGAAGCTGAGTGCTGGCCAGGTTTAGCACCAAGGGAATCCTTCCCATTACTTGCGTTGACTTTCCCAGTGTGGCAGGGTGCTTTAGGTCTTTTCCATGCATATGTCTTCCACCTGATGAAAGTATTGTGTCAAGGGAAGCATGTGAATAGTACTTAAATAGCTACCTGATTTGTGGACAAAACCAGGCAGAATTGTGCCTGACGAAACAAAAATATTTCTAAAAATTAGACCCTGAATGTTGGTTTAAAGGTTGTGTCCTTTGGAAGGATTTGAAGCAGTTTAGGTGCTTATGTTGCTCTAGGGACTTTGAGTACTGTGAGGTTTTAAGGAAGGCTAAGTATTCCAGGAAGTTTAAGAGCTTATGGCATCGTAAATATTTAAGATGATTTAAAAGGTTATGTCCTCTTTAGTATTTGAGTTGGATTAAGTGCTTATATTGCCTTAAGGACTTTTTCCTTTTTTTGCCCTAAAAGGAACCTAGGAAATTAAATGCAAAAAAACCTACAGATGCAATGTTTGGGCTGCATTTGAGAAATGCAAAATTCTAGCTTTCAATAGCAGCATTAACTTGACCACACTACATATGCATCAAAGATGGAGAGAACAATGGAAGGTGTCTAGGAAATAGCTGGCTATGAAATTCAGAAGCAGTATTTTTTAATACCTTGATAGCCAATGCATTGGGAAATGGTTCTTTTCTTTTTCTGCATGTTCTGTATGATCTGATAAAGAAGATCAAATAGATGATCAGGTTAGAATCAGATCGTGGAAATGCAGGGAAATGATTTCATCTTAGCAGGTCAAGACATCTTTAATTCAATATGCAAGAAGATAGGAAGCTGTTTAGTTTCATTTTGTAGTTTTGCTGATATATTATATACCTCAAATAATAAGGAATAATGAATATTACATATCTAGGTCTCAATAGCTTATCTTTTCTAAATTAAATCAATTTATGTATTAATTCTTGTCTTCTGAGATGCCTTGCCTAAATTCTTCACTAAAGTGTATTTACGTAGCATATTTTTCTGAAGTTTCTATACTTCTGTAATTGTAGGTATATTCCTAAAAAGTACATTTTCTAGTTGTTATTTTATTAACCAAACACATACAATTCTCAGTGCATAAAAAGCAAATTGCCACTATTCATTCAAGGTATTCTATGCTGCCTCAAATAACTAGGCATCAGTCCATTAGTCCAAACTCACATTCTTAAGGGCCTCTAATACAGCGTCGGTGTTGCTCGGTTAATATAGCACAATTATGGTTCCTGTATCTGCTGCTGCAGGCTGCTTTTGCACAGCACTCCTGACAGTCATCTGGGCAGTGTCCAGTGGTCCCATGGGGAAGATATTAAATTATCTCTGGGATGGTCCTATGGCATGGATACTGCGTTCTGGCAGGGAGAACATCAGCAGAGCGGCCCTGCTGTTCCATGGTGACATGCCTGCTGAAATGTTGTCTGCGCAACATGAGGTGCATGAGTTGACATACCCCTTGATAGCAGCTCCTTGCTGATGATGCTGCCTAGACAAAAAATCAGCTTGCCAGCTGAGGTAGAAGAGCGGCATGTACAGGAACAGGAGTTGAGGGTGAGGGTAACCTGAAGCCTTCGTGACTGGGCAGGCAATGTATTGCCTGTATTCAGCTACGTAGGTGGGATGAGTGAGGTGTCTTCCATATGGCCACATGCCCCCAGAAGTTCACTGATAATATCCCAGCAAGCTGAAATAGGCTGTCAGTTATACCATTAGTATTCTAGTACTGGTGGTAGTGCTGGCTCACTCTGTTCCAGCAGTTATGACCAAGAATCACCAACAGTTGGTAGTACAATGCATTCAAAAGGTGGGATGGTCAGAACTGAGTATCTGACATCTTCCAGGCTATGTCTGTGGCCCTCTGTTATGTATCACTTAATGCAGAGTTCAGAAAAATCTAGTGGAGAAAGACAGTTAAGAAGAAAATGGGATATCCTTCAAAACATAGGTCTAAGTGTAGGGCACTGATTGAGCTATTATTGCTATGTGTTGATGCCATACAATCAAATGATTATGTGTTTTAAACTGGGTTGGTGTAATCATGCCTTCAGCTGCTTCAGAACTGACTCATGATTCTTAATAGCTCTTCAAAATTATTAAAATATATTTTTATGTGTGTATATCTTTAATTAAATGTAATTTCCTATTACTTTTGGTAAACCTCATGGAGGAAGGACTAATATTTTCCTGTCTTTCTCTCTCTCAAACTTCACATAATCTGAGAATTTTAGAAGTAGTTTCTATATGGATGATCATTTCACCATCCAAGTTATGAAAGAAAACACCCAGTGCACCAGACCAGGATGGACCCCTGTTGAGCTCCATTCATAATATCCTTCTTTTATTACTAGTCTCTACATCAAATTTTTGAACACATTTTGTATTTGCCTTAAAATAGTTTAATTCAGTCTTTGTTTCCTCAGCTTCTTTTTATGAGTCATCCACTTATTTTTATATGTCATCCCCTGCTTCTTTCCCAGTCACAAACTATTTTTCTATTGAAGGAGAAATTTAATTGGCTTGCCAGATTTTGCTCATGACAAAACTATATTGGCAGGTATTTATTTTCTTGTTGTAAAAAAGGAAAAAAAATATTGTTGGTCTTGTTTTTCTCAAGAATATTCCAGGAACTGAAACTAATTGGACAAGTCTGTCATTCCTTACCTCCTCTTTTTTCACCTTTTTAAGACAGGCACTGGTTTTTTCCCTTCTCATTGTTCTGGAACCTCGTCAGTTCTCTAAAAGTTCTGAAAAATTGCTAATGGCTGTGAGAGAATTTCAATTAATTCTGTTAGAGTCCCTTGCACTGCAGTTAACTGTCCTACCTATTGAGGCAGTGCAGCTGTTTGTGGGAATAAGGGGTAGAAACCTTAGTCACTGGATTGATTTGAGTTAAAAATAAATTTCAAAAATAAAGATTTTTTTTAAACTCTTATTATTTCACTGATGTAATTTTCAGTAGCTATAAAGACAGTTGGCAAAATTTCAGTGCAGTTAGGCATTGGATGCATCAGAGATTGGCATTCTTCAACTGGCTTCACGGCACAAGCCAACATCATGTTCTTACCTATCCTAACTATGAGCTTGATTAGGCTCAGCTGATCTGACAGCATCAAACTTTTTGAAGTGTCTCTTCATCTGTTTTCCCTGTTCTAGTCTTAATTTTTTAATCCCTTTTGTCACTGGTTTTAGCTATCAGATTGTACCTGTCTTTTATATCAAAGACTAAGCAAAATATATTTGTCTTTGTATCTTCTGCAAAAAGCCTGATCAACTCTCACTTGAATTTTCCTATTACTATTACGGAACATAAAAAATGCTTTATTGTTACTAATTCAATTTTTGGAAGTTACATTTTGCTTTCTGTTTTTGCCCTTCTGACTTTGTCCCTGTATTGTCATGTTTTTCTCTCATGCATACTTGTGTTCATGGATCTGTACTCTCCTTCAGTTGCAGGTCCTTGAGTTTGTGATTTAGCCTTTTTCAACACTGACTTAGTTTGCTCTTATGCTTTAAATGTTATCCCTTTATGGAACTGCCAGCTCTCTTGAACTCTTTCTTCTTCCCTCCGAGTTACCTTTTACAGGATCTTGGCCACCAATTCCTTTATCCAAGTCCTCTTCTGTAATCTCCATTTACTTTATTCTCCTATTCTCCCTTCTTCTTCCCTTCCTTAGAAATGGGAATTCTCTCATGTTATGGTTACTTTCAACCAAGCTGCCCTCAATTTTCACGTTTCCAGTGAGTTCTCAAAGGTTGAAGTAAAATCTAAAACGTTTTTTGCTTTGTGTGTTTTCCTCAGTTTCTGTACTGAAAAATGGTTGCCAACACATTTCTGGATAGCCTGTGTCCTGCTGTCCCCTTTCGTAAAAGATGACCGCGTAGTTAAGGTTCCTTGTTATTGCCAAGTTCTGCTGATACTTGCTTGTACACTGCTTGGTCACAAAAAAAGATCTCAGTCGTATGATCTTTTTTTTCTGAGGAGAGGAAACACAGTATGCTATGCGGCAAAGAAAGAAGTGTGCTGGATATACAGGCAGCCAAGTGTCAGCAAAGATGTGAATTTATCTTTTTATACTGCATTGCTAAACAGACTGAATTTCAGCTTATGGTTCTTGTGGCCACATCTGAAAAAACCCCAACCTTTTGGAAAATGAGAGATGGTGCCAGAAACAATTATGAAAGTGATTTAAGAGCTTGAAAATTGGCATGCAGTGAAATATTTAAGGGGATCAGTCTGTTTACCTTATCAAAAAGATGTTTGAGAAGTGACTTAATTACAGCATACCTTCACAGGGAGAAAATATCTGGTGCTCTAAAGAGCTCTTTAATCTAGTACGGAAAAAGCATGACATGAAACAATTGTTTTAGCTAAAACAGAATTTATTCTTTAATCAACTGTAAGTGTTTGAGCTTAATAGTAAGGTAACTGCCTGAAATTTTATATTCTGTGATATTACAGGAAGTCAGACTTGATGATCTAATGGTCCTTTCTGACCTTAAATTCTCTTTAATCCATGAATCTTCTCAACTTTGGCCGTTCTTCTGCAAAAACACATGGCCCTCTTCTTGACAACCTTGACAGCCCACAGAAGAGAAATACACTTGGACTGGGAGGGACTTATAGGATAAGATAAAAAATTAGTGGAGGGGAGATTTCCTTTTGAACTAAGTATGGTTCATTATGGGGGATCTGATTTCTAAAGGCATTTTCTAAATTTGTGACTGGTTTCCATTTTCTTATTCTAGGTGGAGGCCCCCTTCCAGAAACTGTTAGTCTTGGTTGCTCATTTATTCTTTGATTTTATAGTTAACTGCCCTCGGCTGAGATATGTTGCTCATTTGGCCAGCTTCTAGTGGGCTTGACTTTTTTCTTTAAGAAAAATTCAGAAAGATGATACAAGACTTGATATCTGGAATGCAGAGATCATTAGTGAATTCCTTTATCATAGCTCATAGTAAAAGTTGGGAGTTCTCTCTGGTTATTGTCTTTTACAGTATTAAAATGTTAACTCACTTCAGTCAGAACTACATCCACTAGCCTTTACCCAGTGCAGTACCAAAGCTATGGGCTACCCATTAGGTTATTTTTACTTTTACAGGAATCCTGGAATTTGAGGAAAGAAAATACTCTTGTTAGGAGATTACAGACACTAGCAGCACAAATGTTCTAATCGAGAAACCATCATAAACCCTCTTTTTTTCCCCCTCAAGAATGAATATTTGGGCTTTGAAATGTGCCTTAGGCTAAAGTTTGGCATTAAAACCCTCTACCCAAGAGCAGATTTTTTTGTCAGATTTATTTTAATCACTCATGTTTTAGGAAGTGCAAAAGATAGACAGCATTACACTAATGCTTCCATGTGGATCCACAGGTTTGAAATTTTTGTGTCAAGAGAGGAATGACTGGTATTAGGCAAATTTCTAGTAAGTTTTCAGAAACCTTCATGAGGAACAGATTATCCCGTGTTTGCTTTCCACATGCCTTTCTTACACTTCCCACATAAACAATATATGGAAGCATCTTTAGGTGTAAACACTTTCTACCTTCGTGGCATCTGGGTATCTAGAGTGGCCTCAGCAATGATATGTTTAAGAAATCTAGAAACAAGCTTGTTACGCCTTGAAAATGAGGCCTCACTACTCTTATGCGAATCACTAGTAGAGTGCTTTTCTTCAGAACAATTGAATTTATGATGCCTATTTTAAGATTATTTTCAACAAACCTTTCTACTGATTTTGCTCTTGTAAATCCTGACATTTGCTCGCCTTATTGGTAAAAGAGTAGTAAGACTAAGAGATGTTCCTCTTCATTTACTTGAAAAAAGCTTAACAATATCAAAAGTAAATTAATGATTTTTTAAATTTTTTTTTCAGATTTTAGAAACTGATCAAAAAATAGCCGATGCTTTTGTTTGTTTTGTAGTGTTTGTAAGCGTCTGCTGTGATGCTAGATTTTTCAATTTTTCAGCTTATTTTGTAACTTTTTAAAATGAACAACTGTGTCTCTTTTGCAACAGCAACTGCCTAGCTCTTGTGCCTCCCACAGTGCAATCTTCTCACTCATGATGTTATGAGTGTACTTTACATTTTGTGCTTTTTACATGGAATGCTTTTAAAAACCCATGAACGTACTTATTATTTTGCTTTTTGCTGTCCTGCTGAAAAGATCAACAAGAAGAAACAGTGGCACTGCACTCTTTAATTCAAAATTCATTGCATTTCTCCATTACAAGTTTTGCTTGCATTGGCTTGATTTACCATGAACTTGGCGACCACATCTTTCTTAATGTCATCATGTTCATCACTGGCAGTTCTGTGGTCTGCTCTTTGGTGTTTGTATAAGCCATGTTAACACTGAAGCTTGACCAAGATTCACTTACCACAAAGACAGTTAAGAAGAAAAAAAAAAAAGGAGATACATTCTATTTTTAAAAATAGCAGACATGTCCATGTTTGATGCAAACAAGCAAATAGCAAATAGGGGATGGCAAGGTGTTCAGTGGGGTGTTGCCTGTCCCGAAGCAGTACTCTCTGTCTCTCTTAGAGTTCTAAAATGAAAGTAAAGGGTCACAGTTTAGGGCACCCCTTTTCTAGCATCTGTAGAAACTCAGTGATAGCATGTGACACAGTGCACCACTGACCAACTTCCTTGGTGAATCAGTGGCTTACAGCACGTTCATCTCGCACTGCTGCAGGTTGCTGCTGAGGAGCTGTATCTTGCTGCAGCTGGAAAGTGAATGTGTCCTCTCACCTGCAGGAGCTCAGTGAGAGGGGGCTGCTGCCTGTCAGTGGCCTGTGCCTTGATCGCATCTTGCCTGTGTACAAGACAGTCCTGTTGTCATTCTGAATGCAGATGTTTGCCTAAAATATGACAATATGGTTCCATTCAAAAAAAAGTAGCACTACAATGTGATGCTGTGTGCTGCTTCACTTTGAGCAATGGCACAGAATACGTTTGAATAGCATGAGAATTTGGTCTTCCTTGGCACCATTGCAGCGTATCCTTTTTATTTTTTTCTTAATGCATGAATTAAATGGCCTTGTTCCCCAGGTCTCTTGTGGGAACATCTCTTTGGGGCACTGCCTTTTAATTTCCTTTGCTTTGCATAGCCCTTTAGCAGCTTGGAGGTTCTGTGCTTAACTTACTCTGGTCCAGATTCTGTTGTTCATTGTGCCAGAGGACATGATTCAGAATGGCTTTTTGCCTGTGCATCTGAAGTATGGCTAAAGTAAAGATGTGGTACAAGCAAGGTGATTCAGGTATTTATCCTCCTTATGTACTTGAAAAAGATTTCATTGCTTCTGCTCTCTGAGGATTCCCTATAGATGTAGCAAGCAACTGGAGATGCTAAACACAGGGTTTTATTCTAATTCTTGGCCCTCACTAAATCTGAAGGAGCTGTAAGCATATTAAATGCCTTCATCTGGTCCATCCTGTCCACATGATCAAGCTGAAGAGTCAGGCTCCTTTTCCTTTGATCTCCTTCTGGATCCCGTATTTCATTTATTGTTCTTTTTTTTTTTGCCATGCAGCGGCTCACCTTCATTTGCTATCAGTTAAGGTTTGCATTTGGAGGGTACATGCATCTGGACTATTTCACAGCTTGGATCTTCAGAGGCTTTCATGAGCTATGACTGAATCTGCTCAGGCTGAGGAGGAGAGTCCAGAAGGCAGAGCTCGGTCTCCTTGGACAGGGCTGTTTGCAGATCCCGTCTCCCCCTGCTTTGGAACAGGATATTGTGGCTAACTTAACGTGTGGGTGTGGGCGAGGGATCCCGGACAAGACCTAGGAGCTTAGGTCTGCTTTGGGAATTAGTTGGCGTGTACACAGTGCTCCACCTCATGTCTGAATTGTAATGAAGTTTACACTGGAACTAAATAGCTTGCTCTCTAAAGGAAGGCACTTCTGCAATCCAAACAAAAATGACTGTTTTGAATTTGGGCGTCTTCATGGTTGGGTAACGTTTATTTCAGATGTGGAAACTTTTATTTAAGGGCAGTTGGTTTCACCTCAATGTCATCTTTAGTTTAAAAATCTCAGATATAGCTGAAGTCAGTAATAAAAGTCATATTACTGAGTATGTCTGTATTCAATGAGTAAAGTTCGAATGCTTTCAGTTCAGCAAGTTGAATACATCTGTGTTCAAAAACAAGGCAGTTCTTATTAGAACTACAGATGCATACAAGATCATCTAGACTGTTGCGCTTGTATTTTGTAATAGATCTACCAAGTTACCTTTTAGTATGTGGATGTTTGTAGGAACACTAGATACAGCAGTGTAGGTTAAGAAAAAAAGTGGAAGTGAACTATAAATTTTCAAGCTTCTGCTGTTCTCTCAGCACTGCTTGGTGCTTCTGATATAAGTTGTGGGGTTTTTTTCTTTTAAAAAGGCTAAAGGATGAAAAACCATTCTTCGGAGGACTCTTTCCACTTACTCCTTTAATTCGTTCCATAGAAATATAATTGTAAGAGCACCAAAGAAAGAGTGGCACTCTTTGAGATTTCACTGGTGTTCATTTCTATCAGTTGTTTACAAAAGGTGATAAATGCAGTGTATAACTTCTGTGGGGAAATACTCCTGTAAATTTTATTTTTCTACAGCTGTTCTCAGAGCTGTGAAAAAAATGATGCAACTCTTCCATAACATTAAATTTGAGAAATAATTACACTTGGCAGTTTTTGTTTGCAGCAATGCACGAATGGCTGAAGGCTTTTGTACAGTTCAAAGAGCACATTCCACAGATCTAGCAGTTGTCGGTTGCCTGCAGGGATCATTTGAATTTTCAAGGGAAAAAAGCATCAGAGTAATGCCCAAACCGTTTGGTTGTATACTCTCAGCTCTCTCTTTTTAAATTTCACCTGTATGAAAAGTTATTCGGAAATAAGCCATATACAAATGTGGCACACCTTAATGTCAGTTAAAAGATTTTATGTCAAATTTCATTGCTTCTGGTTCTTTCTTATTGATGCTTAATAATGTAGAGATTAATATGAAAAGTAAGATAACAAAAAATGAGGAATGACATTGTTCAAATACGTGGGAATGGTGAAAGTAGATAACAGCAAAGGGAAATCCCTTTACACGTTGGGATCCTGTAGTTATTTGTCAGCTTATTGCATTAGCCAAATTGTACAAGATACTCTGTGTTGCTTCACTGTAGAAGAGCCCCGGTCAAAAAGGTAAACCCTCTCATCTGGTGTGCCAAGCCTGGAAAACTTGCCAGCTCCTATATCACACTTGCAGCTCCATCACTCTCCGTAAATGTGTTGACTGTCACTGTGCGTCTCTCTAAAGCTTCTGCTTATCTAACAGGAGACGATGTGAATATTTTTACGCTATGTACCCTAATAGGATTTTTGGTGAAATATTCCATGGTATTTCTCGGAGAGAAAATCTTTTTTTCTATTGCTAGGCGATTATCTTTATTTGTTCTGGCTGTGGGTTGTTGCACAGCTCCTAAACTCCAGTGTCTTTCCGTTTTCAGTCATGTACAGTCACAAAAAAGTTTGAAGCTAAGAAGCCTTGCTCTGGAGCATAGATAGTTTTTTTCCCATCATTTGTGCTAGCTGCTTGGTTTGTATTGCTGAAATCTCTCACCTCCCTCCCTACAAAGTGCAGTGCCTTGAGCTGAACCCATACCATGACCTGATGGGAGCAGTGGTGGGGTGGACCTCTTCAGGCTCAGCGCCCTCCCACCAATGTGCCTCACCTGAAACTGCATAGCTCTTTGAAGTCATTTAATCAGTGTCACTTTAACCAATTTTTTAATGGTTAAAAAAACCTTAAAATACTCATTTTACCTTTAAGAACTTAAGGCATATCTTATATTTACTGCTGTCACTTGCATAGTATCATGTCATGATAGCCATTGTAGGCAATTCTTGCTAGAATGGTTTCATGTCATCTGTTACTGAGAAGTAGTATAAAATACATGTAGAAAAGAAAGAATTAAGAAATAAAAACAGTTGAGACTAGAAATCAGCAAGTAACTGTAAATTAGATCACTGAGTAAAATGAAAATACTTGTTATGACATTTCTGTATATACTGTCCCCTCTCTTTAGATGGAAGTATCACAGTTGTTGATTTAGTTATTTTCTTATATGATATATATATAACTTTTTCTTAAGTAATAATAGATCTTACTGAAAATCAGTGAGGCAAGTTTGGGGTAAAAATACTATGCTGAAAACTTTTGATTCTTTCCTACAATATGACAGTAAAATGTTTTGGATTATGTGAGATTGTGTATATTTTCTTGATAAAGGTGGTTTTGTTTTAATGCCAGGGATAGCTTTTGCTCAGTTTAAAGAATGAAGAATAATATTGTAATGAAATTAAGGCAGAAGGAACTTGACCATCTTAACATCACTGTAATCTGCAGATTGTTGGATTCATAAACAGAGGTGACCACTGCAATTTGATGCTCGAACTGCTACACTGTGGGATGTAGCCTCCATCTGCCTCAAGAAGTATGGTTGGATGCAAAAGATCCAGCTCCTACAATAACAACTGCCCGGAGTAGAAGCCCTGATTCCAGCCAGCTGAGATCTTAAGAGCACTGTAGGGCACTGTCACCACATGGAAATAACTATATGAATCCCAGTAGTCTGTCCTCAGCTCTGCAGAAGCAAAAATACCTCTTCTTGTGAAATGAAGAAGTGGGCTGAAGTCACTAGACTAAGAATGACTTTATAATGTTCTTCTAAATGAGAGGTACTTTACACAGTCAAAAGTAGTCATCGTATTTACAGAAGAAAAGTGAAGCAGTTGGTCATTTCTAAATAAGGAAGTGGTTTGTATTTCATTACTAAGAAAACCCTTAGTCTTTGCTAATATATCTGTTTTAATTAATACTTTCTTCAAAAGTATGCTTATATGAGTATCTTTCAGCATCAAGTAATCAAACCCAATAAAATAAGAATGATTTCAAAAAGAAAGGAGTTTATCAATATTCCATCTTCCAAATTCAAACTCATCAGTTTCTTTTTGGGAAAAGACAAGTGGGAAGTCCTTAACGAAGTGCATTTTGAAGCAAGGAAGCGTAGCTGTCACAGGCGTATACGACCAAATTCTGCTCAGTCAGGTAGGACGTTTCATGAAACCAGAATCTGAGTAGGGCTTCTTGCGTGAATGTCATGAGCAGGATTTTGTCTTGTATAGCTGTTTGAGGTCATGTAATGTAAATATTACTGGAACTTGGGATAAGAAGGTAGGACAATAAGGGAGCCCTTGTGCAGGTACTAATTGCTTTTTCTTATGCAAATACCAGTTCCTTTTACCAGCCTGTCTAATGCTTTGCTCTTCTCCTGGGGCAAACAAATAGATAAACAATAATAATCTGTTATATGTCCTCTCTTAAAATCATTTTGTTAACTGTCCCTTGTTTTCCATAGCCATTTCTATGTTGTTGTCTTCAGCTCCTCACTGCTTGCTTTTTCTTCTTGCCTCCTCCTCATTTCTTGTTTGCTGTACCTGAGAAACACGCTATTTTAAGTTCTCTTATCTTTCATCCTTCTCCTACTTTTATCTGGCTCCCAACTGGAAACTCGAGCGTTACTCTGCTCTCTCTTTCCCTGGGCTGGAGTTTCTCATTTGTCCGGCTTGCTTCTGTCAATTTGCATTAGCTTGTGTAGGATGCAAGCTTCCATTTAGAAAATAAATTTGGTTTGCTTTCTGTACCTTAGGTACAGAAAACCTTAGAAATAAGGAATGTGGAAAAAAAAGCATTGCTATCTGCCTGGGCTTGCTAAAGATAGACCCGTTGCCACTGACACGGACTTCGTGCAGTACCTCTGAACCCTGCAGCTGTCCCACTATGCATAGTTTCTTGCTTTCTAGTCTCATGTTTCTACTTTCTCACATCTTCCCTGAGCATCTCATTCCTCCCCAGTCCCTTTCGTGCACAGCCTACTTTCACATAAACTGTCGTGGGCTGTACCTGCTGCTGCAGTTACCCTCTCATTTCTCTTCTTCCCTTTACCTCTGAACTTGTCATTACTTAGGGTGCAACTATTCTGAGTTTTCTTCTTACAAAGCTATCGCAGATCTTTTGCTGTATTCCTGTCTCTCAGCTGCAGTTAGGGTGCTTTAAAAATAAGGCTCTGGACCACATCTTTCTATTCATACTCATCTTAGGCACCTTCTCTAAATTTTGTCCTCTTGTTTTTTGAAATTTTACACTGTTCCGGAGCATTTTCCAGCATTTTAGTGTGTTTTGCATCTCTTTTGATGCGTCTTCTGTGACTTTTAATTGATGTAAAAAGTTTTAATTCAAGGGTTTCTGTAACGTCCTGCAGTAAATGCTGTCTATGTAAATTGTACATTGTTAGGAAAAGAACTGAAAAATGTGAGAAACAAACTTCTCTGTGACCTATTTGTTCCTGAAAGTGACAGTCTGGTGGCATTTGTGTTATTGCAACATTTTGCACACTAGTAAAAGATAACTTTGGATTAATATATATAGAAAATATAAACATTGAGAAAATTTCAGAAATTTAAACCAGAATGATATATAGCCATAATTGGAAAGATATCTGGTAAGCTACAACATGCTAATACCAGTACCATAGCCAAATGTATACGAAAAATGAATTTCCAATCCTGTATCTGTTTTAGGTGTGCACAGTCCTAGTATGTGTAATCCAGTGAATGTTTTAGTATGTGTATCAATCCTTTATTTAGTTTATTTGCTGTATTAGTTGACAAAAGCATGCTGAAAAAAGTTCCTAGAAAACTTTTTGCTTATGGCACTGACCTTGAGTGCTGGCTCCCTGATCCAGGGGAATCCACTCTAAATATATTCTATAAAGTTACACCGATCTTAAAATTAGAGTCACTTCTTCAGAAAGAATCCTATTGGGAATACACATCACATTGTTTTACTGTAAGTGCATCTCTTCCTGGGCTTTGTATTGTTTTGGGGACCAAGTAAAGGAATATGTGAGATTAGCCATGTGAAGAATGAAGAGTTAATTTCTGTACAGTTGATGAAGTCATTCATGTGCCATAGTTGAATTAATCTCCCCAATCACCTGAAATGAAAAACACTTGTTCATTAAGCTTGCAAAAAAATCTCCCAGCACATTGCAACACAGAGTTGCTGTGTAATCAGCTGTGTGTGTACAGTGTTCTATGTGGGACTATTGATTGCACTGTATGGGACCTCTCTGTTTTCTGATGGGTTCATGTGCTTAAATTTCACATTTTAAAGCACTTCCTTCTATCAGGGCTAAAGTCTTAAGCTCAAAGTTACTGTTTATGGAAGACTTGTCAATCAAATGGAAAGATACGCTGTTGCCTGTCTAGAATGTCCTGCTTTGCAAGTCTTCTGTCTAAGAGGAAGGTAGACAGGGATGTAAGTTCTGGAACAAAAAACATTCAGAGGAATCTCTGGTGGCACAGATGTTAATAGGTGTGGTTTTCAGCTTGAAGTTTTTTTTATTGTGGTTGTTGGTGGTTTTTTTGTTTTGGTTTGGTTTTTTAATTGATTATGTGGATTAGTTTCTTCGTAGCTGTGGACAAAACTGACCAAGGCAAGGTGTACAACTTCAAAATAAATATTTCAGTAATATGATAGAGAAATAAGCAAAACAGTGGAAATTACTTCACTGAATAAACAAATTAAAGCCTTATTTTAGTAGTAAATTTGTTTAAAGTGTGGTTAAGTCTTACAAATTAAAAAGCTTGAAAAAACATGGTTGAGGAAATCTGATGTGTTTTCTGTAAATGATTATTGTGCTCCACCAGTCTTTCAGACTACATGACATTTCAGTAAAACAAGGACAACTGGTTATCTTACATCCTTCGGATCTGAAAAGGAAATTTTGTAATTAGGGGAAGAGGTTATGTTACCTGCCTGGTTTACAGAGTGCTATGGAATGCATAAACAAGAAGTTGCATTAATGATAAGTTTTCAGCACAGTAGGCAATTAACCATGGGTGGTGCGAAATGGCAACGCATGCTGAGAGGGAACTTGGACTACTTCTCATTACGGATTTGAAATTTTTTGTACACGGTAATGGCATATAGGTGTTATTTTGTTCTGTTCACATAAAAAGTTTGTTCAATATATATTGTCATGTCCAAAACGGAAAAAAAAAAGTGGTATTGTGAGTGTTCTGGACAATATTCCCACAAGCATTAGAATGCGTTTAAATAAAGCGATGTTGCGCCTTCAGTTTGAGTAGTCTGTGTAGTCTGGTTACTTTGTCTCAGAAAAATATTGCAGGAACAGAAAAGGCCCAAAAAAGGCCACTGAAAATGATTGGAGGCATGAAAATGATTTCATGTGAATAGAGATGAAAAAGATTAGTATTGAGAGCGCATTAAAAAAGGTGACATGGTAAGCAGTATATAAAATAATGGATAGTAGAGGTAAAATTTGAAAATCGCTTTACTTTTCCTAGTAAAACCAGGGAGCAGGGAGATAGTCAATGAAATTTAAAAAAAAAGAGAGATGGAAAAAAATCAGTACCTTTAAATGCAGGCCGTGTATGTGACAAAACTTACTGGCTTTGGGATGTTACTGGCTTGGAGACAAAATCAGGGTACGTGGAGTAAATATTGAAATGAATAGCTAACAATCCCCTAAGTTATAAAATATAAATAAAAAAAATCACAATGTATATAATGTATAATGCTCAAAAGAGAATGCCACCCTTGAACTGTCTTTGTGCTTCCTATCTTCTGAGTTACATTTCTTTCAACTTTTCTCTATCCTGTCTGTCTTTGCTGAGGTAAAAAGTATTTCCACTACAGCAAGAGCACATTTATTAGAGGTTTTTAAAGGGATGATAACATTAGTAGTGAATTAATTACAAGTTTTAAAAACTCCAGTTGATCTGTTGGTTGCTATAGTTTTGTCTTTAACTGCTTGCCATACAGTACTTCTGACTGTAAAATAAGCAGCTGTAAGCTTTATTAACCCTTTAGAAACTCTTAATGGTAATGATCTTCATAATGAAGTTGAAGCCCTATATAAAGTAAAGAGACAAATTCCTTGAATTTTAATACTATTATTAATAAAAGTAAAGGGATTTGATATTTTAGATAGGGATGCATTTTATTCTCTGTTTTGCACATACTGCATATAAATAGCTGCACAGGAAATAATTGGCATTGCATTGCTTTGTATTTTATTTTCGTATCATTAAAATGACTAAACCAGGGAAGTTGTTGTATATAATAGAAACAGGCTTTTAAAATTTCACTGGATCTTGTGCATTTATTTCCTGTATTTCATGGAGAAAAAGAAATTTTTCTAACTTTCTGTCTGATTTTTAATTAATTTCTAACTTTTTCGTTCCATTTTTTGATTCCTTATATTCAAGTGTTTTTCCTCTAGTAGTTGCTATTCCTTTCTCATAACTGAATGTCTTTTCTTTATACTGGCTTCTTAAATCCTTTTGCATTGCCTTTTGCCATTCTTTCTTTAATCTTTTTCCTTCTGTTTAATTTTTAAATCCTTTGCCCTTTATCTTTTTTCAGTCTTTTTAGCTGCTCTCCTCTCCTTTGATTCTCTCTTAAACATTACTGCTTCTTAACATTGTGTTCTTTCATTGATTTTTTTCTTTTTGTTTTTGTCCTTTCAATTTTTTTTTAAAGTTTTTCTTTAGTATGCCATCACACAAGGAAAAATTGACACAAATGTTACCAGTAGAATTAGAAACAAATAAACACAGACAGGATTCAGGTATGTTCAAGGGAAAGATGAAATGTTTCTCTGTTTACCGAAAAGAAAAACCCTATTTACTTTTTAGTGGGCATTGAAACATTTTACCTGAGTCTTTTTTCCCTGATACCACATCCTGTGTTTCAAACCAAAAGCAATTATCGTTTCAGTATTTCATGGTATTAGGCTGCTAGATTTGTTTTTTTCTTTCTCCATCCTGACAGATGCCTTTCATGCGTAGAAGTCCCCAAAAGCTCTGTCTCGTGCTTTATAATTCTTCTTTGAATCTGAAATTTTTTTGAATGCATTATTTAGAAAACAGCAGATCTCTCTGTAGTCTTTTATGGACTTTTTAATATTGATTACTTTGGAGAAAAAAGAATAAATAACTGAATACAAGCATTCACTTAAATTCATTTAAAAGACTAATGTAGACAGTGTTCAGAGTAGCCAGTAAACATGTAATTATTTACTCTGTAGTTAGTTAGTAGTTACTTAATAACTTCTGCATTTTTAAAAAGGACACTTTTCATTTGATGCAGATAATAATGGTCTTCCCCAGGTCTGATACAAACCTTATTTTTTTTGTCTTAAATGTTTAATTTTTAATTTACTCTGAATGACCTGTAACATGAATGGAGAATGAAGCCTGTATGTAGGAACTTTATGAGAATCTGGGAAAACTAAATACTGCAGAATATATTATTTTGCAGTTTAAATATATATTTGCAATATTCTCCTATGCAGGTTTTTGTATAGATTAGTACATTGAGGTGGTAGTCTCAGGATTACGTAAGTTTCTAAATAAGATTTTCGGGTTGCCGTTAAAACTTGAACAGGAGACATTTGCCAAAGAGAAGGTTTAACTACTGCCTCCATATTCCCCAGTGTGATAAATTTGTACACCCAAGAGCAGGACTCACAGAGCCACTGTGCAAATCTGTGAGGAGTTGGGCAATGGGAAAGAATTTAAATAGTGGTGTAAAAGAAATTCGGATTTCACCAGAAGTTTGTAAAAGCCACCGAGAACAAGAAACCAGATCTGCATCACAGAAACTTCTATGCAAGTGCATTTGGAGGTTTTCTCTATCTTCAATAAAATATTGCCAATCAGAAAAAAAAGTATTCAAAAAGGACAATTGGGAGTTTCAAATAAAAACCGGTCAAAGCTTGAACATTTTAGGGATACATTAAGCTTTCAGTACTCTTGCACTGAAACCCCATGGGATAGTTAGCTGCCTGGGACTGGCATCAGTGCCTGTGTGTTTTCCCTAAGTATTGAGCTATATGTAGGATATCTTCATCTGAGCGTGGAGTGTGTTGCTGACATTTCTAAAGTACTGCTGAACTAACAGAGCTATTGGCTGGGCATGGTGCAGTGTCTGTGTACAGCGGCATGTGAGTATGATGCTCTGCTTCCAGCCTCCACGGGAGAGAACCACATTGAGCGTCCCTCCGGCAGTGGTGCATGTGTCCTTGGGCACAGGGTTTTCGTCCAGCCTAAACAACATTTGACCCAAATCCACTGGCAGGAGCAGTGATCCAAGGATGACTGGTTTTGATATGAAAATATTTCTATACCTGATATTGTGTCATCCTAGCTGATTTTGAAACGTTACATGAAATAATGAAGAAGGAAGCAGAGATTCTAAAGGTCTGCCCATGAAAGTTCCTGAAACTCCTCAGCTGCTTTTGGATGTGTTTCCTGTCCAGGTTGTGACTGCTACAATCATTTTTCCAGTTAGTGAGAACGCTACAGAATTGACAAAGATGTTGTGGCAGACGCTGCAGTTGTTGCTGCTTCTTCAAAGGAAAATAATGAAAATTTATTTTACTTGGTGTGGAGGAATATAGCGGTTGTTGCAGACTTGTTAGCCAGAATTTTTTCTCTGGAGAATGGTCAACCAATCAAAAATAACTTGAGAGGGAGTTTAAAACTTCACATAACAGGTTACTAAGCAACAAAGCATGCTTTTGTTTTGCTTTAAACCTGTTTTTGCTAATATAATTAAGAAAACAGAGAGCAATCATGGGTGGCTCTAAGCAAAGGCTTTTTATGAGCAAAATTTCAACTGCAAATGACTTAAAAAGCAGTCAGTACTGCCTGGTGATACGTGCTAACTGCAGATTGGGACATTCTGTATTGCCAACATGCAGACACTTGAAAAAGAGTATGTATAGGCAGGAGAGAAGAATTTCCCATTCAAGAGCAGTAGGCGTTTCAGCAAGCAGAGGTGTGCCGTCTCCCCATGCTACGTTACTGTGGGCTGCGCCTCATTTGTTTGGAGTGTTGGTTCCAGCAGTCCAACAGAGTCAATAGTCAGTGCTGCTTATTTGATGTTCTTGGTCTGATTAACAGAAGCAAATCATAAAATCTTCATGGCACAAAAGAGAAAACCATCGAAACAACCAGCATTTACTATTTTAACGCTGTCTGAGCTGTGCATCAGATTTTTTCCTGAAGATGGTTTTCCTTTGCAGTATTCCTATCCCATATGAAGAAAATCTATCCTAAATGTTAAGAGAATGGGTTTCAATAGTAGACGAGAGTGGGGACTGAATTGTCACATATAAACCAACGTTGGCCTTTTTATGCCAAAGGAGAGAGGAAGAAATGTTCCCTTTCTGTTCTGGGGCTGGATAATGGAGGGAGAGGAGCAGGGAGGATGGAAAGAGCATCTGTGCTATGCAAAGGTAAAGGAGTCTGCTCTGCTCCGTGTTGGGAACAGTCCCTGCTTGTATACTTTCCTTTAGTATTACCTGCATTCGAGCACAAAGTACACTGCTTGCTGAGTCAAAGTATGTTAGAAAGCCTGTAGTCCACATATGAAACTGGAGACTACATTTGATATTGTAAAATGTTTAGGAAGGGTAGTCTTTTATAGAAGTTTGCACTTTTAATATGTCAGGCATTTATGATGGAAGATCTTAGGTTTTGGGGACTTCTTTGTTCTAGCTTGTATACATGTGTTCCATAGAGGCATAGAACTTGTACTTTGTTTCACGTCCCACATATAAATGATTCTGCCTAAAGCGCTAATTGGTTTGCTGCAGCAAATCTTTTTGTCAATTTTCATGTGCTTACTTTATTCAAGTGTATTTGTTATTACTGATTATTTGGTGAAAAAAAGAAAGTATTTCCTGTCTCTAACCAGTTGAACAGATATTTCTTTTTCTGAAGTGAGTTGTTTCTCAGTTGAGCAGTGGTCTATTTGGATTCAATGAGTTTATTCTTACTTCCAGACCTGGAAGTTGATGGGAAATCTTTTCACAGATTTCAAGTACAACAGGTTTTTTTCCCCCTCCAAGCAGCACTGTAGCACTAACTCCTAGAGAATTTAATTTCCTATTCTGAAACTGTTCTAAATTGAAAGAAAACCAAGGGATGACTGAAAAATTTTAGGTTTATTTATGATTTGAGTTCTTTCAATGGAGTCTCATATATGTAAATGCAGGTATACATGTTTGTGTGCGTGCAGTATGCAATTATTGATCCTTGAACTGTTTTCAGACTGTGCTGTATGGGATTCTGAGAACAGTGAAGAACCAAGAATGGTATTATGTGAGAGAGAAGAAAAAGATTCAGACATTTCCGGTACGTGCTTGTCTTTGGGGCAAAGGCCTGACTTTTCTTGGGTCCCTTGCAGTTTTATTTTGTTCTACAGAAAAAAGATCACTCCACAGAATTCTGCATGAAAACTAGTTTTTAAAATGTGTTTCTATGATCAAATGTTATAACCTAAATTGGTTCAAATGATCATACACTACTTTTAAAGATGGAAATAGAGATCTCTTTTGGCTGGGCATTGACGGCATAAGTTCAGGACTTGCAGACCACCATGACAGAACCAAGCGACAGGGTGGATATTTTACATTGGTAATACTCCCTAGTGATAATTTATTAATATCCTTTTACTCCATCTGATTTTTTCTCGCCCTGTTTAATATGGTAAACATATGTAATTCACTTCTCCACATGAATAGAATTTTATCTTGTAGCATAAAATCCTGTCATTGCTTTTTCAGAAGCTCTTAGAAAATATTAAGTAATCATGAGGGTTATTGCTAATTGCATTGGCTTTAATTTGTCACTTTAAATGTTCTAATTATTTCTTCATGAGGTTATCAGCAAACTCTTAAATAGGACCTCACTGCAAATTAGGCCCTTGGGCCAGGTTATTTATTTTGACCCAAACTTCAATTGAATATTATGATTAAAAATAACTGAAGAATAAATACATTTTAATAATGGTCTTCAAAACTGGAAAAGTTAAAATCTAAGCAAAATTTAAGAGCAACAATCACATCTTGTTATCTTAAATTAAAGTCCTGTCCCATTTTCTTGAAGCTGTGGATTCTACAGCTACATACATACAGTAATTTGAAAATAGCCCTTCCCAAGCACTTTTTGAAAAGTTTATGCTATGTACGTCATATGAAACTAAGTGACCTTACTTCAAGTTAGTACTGAAAGACTGAGCAGAATTTGTTTGAAGTTCAGTTTGTTCAGTAAAAATATTGTAGAGGGGGAGGAGAATTGAAAACAGTTACAAAATATTTCTGTTCTTGGTGTGGCTTGGCAGGTCTTTCTCTCTTCAGCATACCAGGGTGAGCTTGGGTTACCCAGCATCCCACTTGTTATTTATAGCAAAAATGATCTTTATAAAATACATCAGTCTGCATCAGATACTGCTCAGATTAGAAGAACTTCCAATTTTTAATACTTCCAGCATGCTGTAAATATGACAAAAACATGTGTTAGAACCAATAGAAAATGGATTTAGTCATGATGAGTGGCTTCTCTAAACATACCAACAAGCCAGACATAAGATAGCATCCAACCAGTGCTACATCACTGCAGCCTTCAAGCGAAGGAATAAAACAGGGATGCATACATGAAAATAGGAAAAAACCTGGAATGTTCCTGACTGAGTGTACTGAGTCTGAGTTGTAGTCCAGGAAAATTTTCCAAATTCTACTTTCGTAATTTGTTGTGGTCACAGAAGAGCTCACTGAGAAGTGAGGAGCCCATATAAAATATAAAATTGTTTTACAGACTGGATGAGCATTTTCTGTGGCATTTGACATGGAATAGCTTCTACTTGTCCATTTATTTCACATTCCAACTTACTACTGGGAAAGAATAACCCTTTCACAGGAATGCTTTGTGTGTACATCGACAACAAACATTTTTTGTTCAGGATTGATTTATCATATCTTTCTCTGACCACGAGCAGTGGTAGATGGTCTGTTTCCCATTTATATGAACAAGAGCCAGAGTCTTATCCATTCCTGGAGAAAGAGAAGGTTGTTTCTGGAAGAGATGTAATGTAGCATGTCCTGGCATGGCTTTAGGCAGGGCTGGGTCCCCAGCACAGTTGCCATATCTGTGGTACCGTAGACCGAGGAGGGGGTTAGCCATGCTGGCTCTGATCTGCGTGACCCCTGTGAGGCTGCTGTTGGGTGAGAACGTGGTGGGGGTCTGAGCACTGCAGGTGTATCTACCCACGGTGCCCATGTCTCAGCATCACTGGGACAGTCCTGAGGAGGTTTATGAAGTACCTGCAGGGCAGCCTGTCGTTACAGATGAGTTTTAGGGAAAAGAGTTCTATACCAACTGGGAAAGAAAAACAGCTGTAGTCATGGGAGTCCATTCTTTCTCAACAGCCTGTGTTTGTGTGCTTGACTTCAGTCTGTTTTTATATGAAATCTTTGATTTGGCAATTATTTCCTTTATGCTCTTGGGGGAGGGAGGGGCATAATAAGTTCGTCTGCAGAAAACTGAAAAAAAGGACCTTTACCGAGGCCTCATTTACATTGTCAAGTTTCTGAGGTGAAAGGATAGTTTCTTGATGTCTGTGATTTGATTTCACCAAGTGAAGCAATATTCAGGTTCAAAGTAAGCTCTCTGTTAAAAAATTTGACATCCAAAAAGCTGTGGCTGGTGCCTTCTGAATTCCTTTCAGAAGTGGCACCGCTTCAACGGGCTTTTTTCCTCCCGTAGCAGTTACAGTGCCAGGCTGCTCATGTGCACTTCCCACAGTCCTGAGTCCCCTTGGTCTGCCAGCAGAAGGGCCGTGTTGACGTAGGTGGCTTGTAGTCCTCGTACACCGTTACAAATACTGTGCTCTGTGTCAGATGCCCTTACGAGGCATGAGTCCTGCTTGTGGAAGTGGAGTCCTTGACTTTGGGGTATTTACCCACCTTTCCTGAAATGTGGAAGTTCTTGTAAAGGGGAGACAGTTTGACATATAGGTGTTGCTAAGAAAGATACTTTCTCAACTGTTTCTATGTGCCATTTATACACTGTATAAATGTATATGGACATGTTTCTCTAATTTGTAGACACAGATAAAAGCCTGTGGTTCTTATGACTTTTTTTAATTTGGGTTCTAAATTGATCAAGTAGTTTCTGTGTAATTTCTCAAGCATGCTGGCTAAGAAGGTGTACTATAAATCCCATCTGATGCTGGAATGTTAAGGAAAAAACCATCCACCGATCCTGCAGTGTGTTCCACAGGCCAGACTTGAAGGATTGCTGTGGAAGGATCGACTTCAAATAAGAATTATGCTATGTCTGTTGCCACAACTTTGCCTTATTTGTTTGCTTATTTGCTTAAGTAAATGTACTGTTAACCTGGAATCCTCTCTTTTTGTCACACCCACTTGTCTTGTAGCACGTGCACGTTCTTCACTTGTATAAATATGACCTTTAAAATAGCTTCTGACTCTCTTAAGATTAGTTTTATTAGAACAGATCCAGTTTACTAAGTAATCAGCACAGTGACTCCTGTCTGATTTCACTTCTGAGCGCAATCAACTGAAAATTGTTTGTGCCAGTGTTGGGTTTCTGAGGGATGGATGGTTCACACTTCGTTTGCTCTTTGCACCATCTCTCTGGCAATGCATGTGGCAGGGACTGAGAAGTGCTGCCCTGTGTGACTGTCTTGCCAACATATTCATTTGTTATTCTACTTCACTTATCTGTCGTGCACATTTTTCATCTAGCTTTGTACTTGCTTTCAAGTCATTAATAAAAATACTGAAAGGCAAGCATAAAGTCAGTTTCTGTAGAAGCTGTTAATCTGACCTTCTTACTTCTTTTTGAAGAGTATTATTTGAGTTCTGTTGTAACCAAAGGATTTTAAAGCAAATTTGAGAGGGAACTTGATCAACAATTTCAAGAATTTGTTAATTCCTGATGCAGAATCTCATGTTCTGTGTTCCCTCAAAGGTCCTCCTAAAAGCTTTTCACTTTCAGGTTTGCTCAAAGCTATAGAGAGGCCACCTAGAAGAGAAGTTATGGCTATTCCAACAGTTTCCTGTCTTGAGACCTTAGCTTGAAACTATTTGTTGATCTGCTTGTCCTTTTCTGCAGTTGTCAAGAACAACTCAAAGCAGAAAGTGTCAAACTCTTACAATTTCATCAGTACATCCACATAACAGTAATCTACCATTAATTTACGCAGTTGTTAACCTCTTTTAGCAGGGAAGCTAAGGTGTGAACTGGCTTAGCCAGCTGTAAATGAGACAAATTGGCAGTGTAGTTAGGGGAGCTTCCATTGCCTCTGCCCTGCTACACCTGCTCTGTGGATAAGTAATGGATTATTTCATTTTCTAGTTTTCTTACTCTGAGAACTTTCACATAGGCCAAGCTCATTTCAACAATAAAAAGAATGGATCACTTGCATCACCTGTGGACACTGTGTCTTACCTGGGGCACTGAGAAGTACATTGCACTCTGGAGGTGGGTCATTAGTATAGCATCTGTGGTGTTACTCGTGAAGTATTTTCATTTGGTAGCCTTCATGTTTTGAAAAGATAGGTAAGTTGGGTTGCCAAATAGCAGTTTTTAAAGATGACAAAACCACTATAGCTTCTTCAACTATAGCATAAATCAGTCATGGGTTAAAATATTGCAGATGTTTTAAGTTTTGCAAGTTTTCCCTGCAAATCTTTAACAGTTTTTAAGGGCAGGAAGAAGGAGTAAATAACATTTTGTTCATGCTTGTACCGAATAATAAATTTGGAATATTTATACATCTAGGAACAAGGCAGCATTTTCTGTAGACTGTTTAAACTAGTTTTCCATGTGATGTGTCTTTGGGATCCCACAGTTGGGCTGGAGCATAAACCTTAGTGATTTCTCTTTGTTCTGTGTCTTTTTGGCTCAGCTGGTTCACTACACATTGAAGCATTTTACAGTAATTCCACAGATAATCTGTAAATTGTGATTGTTTGAAGATGGATTCAGTTATGATGCTTATGAGAGATTACCCAAGTATTGCATCTACCATGTGCAGCACCAAGTAATGCTAGCAGCTAGATGCAAACCTCCTTTATCTTCTCTTCTTCCTGGTATCCATCTTACCCAAATTGTTCACTGTGCAGTCACACGGCTGCAAGAGAAAGATTCAGAGGATTGTGATTTTCGTATGATTTCTGTATTCTTTAAATTTTGTTTCAGTAAGGAACGAGTGACGCAACCTAAGGATCACAAGAAGTAGAAGAAAGTATTTACATGTAGTAAGAACCTCTTCAGTGAATTCCTTTACCCAGCTGTGTGCATTGATAATTGTCTGGGAGGGTTGTTTCTTGCTATCAGTTATGGAACCACAAAAGTGTTTCTGATATTTTGGATTTGATTTTTATGAAGTCAAGTGGTAGTGGATGGCAGACTGGCTTCTCCCTTATTTCTTTTTTCTGTATGTATGTAAATGTGTGTACGTGTAAATGATAGCAAGCTTGGTGGGGGACAGCAACAATAGAGGCATTATAGACAGCATTATAACTCAAAATGATGACAGAAATTGGAAATACATTCTGAAAAGAAAGAATGCTATGCTTAGCATTAGTCAAGACTAATCCACTGAAGAAATTACAGAGGGGGGAATAATTATCTAGATAGCAATTCCTTAGAAAAAGATTTTAGGATTGCAAGTGATCCCAACCAAAGATGAGACACTGATGTGATCCTGTTGTAAAAAGTGCAAACATTGGATAATGAAAATGAAGTATGTTACAGAAGATTTATGAAACTATCTTTCAGCACTGTCCAGGTTTCATGTGGATTACTATATTCAGTTGTGGGCGCTTCAGAAAAGATGTGAACAAACTGAAGAGTCTGTAGAAGAGCAATGGCAGTTATAGTGAGTTTAGAAAATTTAGTAGCTTAAAGAAGAGAAGAATGAAAGAGGCTAGATAAATATTCAAATGCATTAGAAAGCTGCTGCAAGGTTGTTCACCTTACTTCAGGTGGCTAGAACAAGAAATAATGGATTTAAATTACAGCAAAATAGGTTAAGGCTAGACATTAGGAGTACTTTGGAGTGGGAGGATAGCAAGACATTGGAATAGATGGTCTGGTGAGACTGTGGGCTCTTCATAAGCATAAGCCTTTAAGAACTCCCTGGCATGGGTGGCTGATCCTCTTCTGGAACAGCACAAGTGAACTAGGTGACTTCCTGCAGTCCCTTTCAGCCCCACGGTTCTCTTCCAGTAATCATGAACTCTTCTTATCCACCTGAGTGGAGGTCCACTGGTCAGCCTCTCCTGTGCATGGCATGTCTTAAACCTTTTAACGCTATCAGCCTTATGATGGTCTAATTCCTCCATAAGAAGTAACAAAATGGTACAAAAACCAGTGACACAGTTGAACAATCTACTGTGAATCCTTATGTACTAGCACTTTAATAAACCAAGTGCTATCTAGGGTAATAACTGCTGGGGTAAGATCCATATTTCAGTATATGATGAATCAATTGCTTTGTGCGAGGACTTGATTCATGAGATCAGGCTACAACTAATTTCCCTGAATTGGTCTGGAAAGGTCTTAAACATTGAGGAGACCAGCTCCCCTCTGTGGGTAGCAGAAAATCCATCTTTTCCCATCACTTAGTCCAGAAGGCAGATGAGCAGAAAGCAGCTTTGGGAAAATGTAATGTCTTGGGGAGCCATCACCAGCAATTTTACCTGTACTATCCTCTGGTTATGGCACTGAATTTAGTGTCAATAATTCTGTTGAATAGCAAGTGGGACAACTCCAAACTACAACATACAGAATTATGCTCGATGCAAATGTAACCGTAAAAGAGAAAATAAAAATTGCAGGAGCAGAAATAGTCTTTGATTCTTACAGTTCATCTACTGATACTGGTGCTCAGTGCAGCATTTGAGCCTAGAGGAGAATCACTACCACCATCAGTGTTAAGGCTACTGATTTACTGGCCCTGGTTCAGCTCCTTGTGCGGAATGGAATTGTATATGATGATGTCTAATGTTTCTTTATGTGCATTTGCACATACTGCTTTACTGTGTCACGTAAAAACTGCTAGTAGTCTCAGTAGCTTTATTTGTGTTCAGTTCTTAGTGAAGTTCTAGCTTCTGACATGTCATGTTACTAGTTTTGTGTGATTTAATGGTATTTTACTATCTTCATGGTCACTTTGAAATAATCCTCTGTTCATTCTTCTCTTACCTATGACTTCTTCAATGCCTTTTTCAGTGTATCTGCTTTCTCTCTTTCATACTTCATCCTGGAATTTGCCAAGACTGTGTCCTTGGACTTTTGGGTTGGTTTTTGTTTTGTTTTGTTTTGTTTTGTTTTGTTTTAATTATTTTATGCCCTGTTTCCAGGTGAGTTAGATACTTGCATTGCTTTTACTGTTATAGCTATACACATGACTTGTAAATCTGTCTTTCTACCAATGTTACTGCTCCTTTCACCTAATCCTGTGTCTCAGGCTGGATCTCTAACATGAAGTGTTTTAATTATCATTTCAAAACAGAACTCTATCCACTTCTCTCCTTTTCTATCACAAATGACAAGAACATTATCCTTCTTGTCACTCAGATTCAGTGAGTCAGGGTTATTTTTTACTCTTACTTTCCTCATGCTTCATATATCCTGACCAGAACCAACTTTTGCACCTTCTTTTTTTTTAATATCAGTCAGATCCATTTTTTTCCTTCGATTCTCCTGTTAAATTTCTTATTCAGACCTTCTTGTCTCTGTCCTAACTTTTGCAATTTCATTCTTTCTTTTTTTGTTGTTGGTTTGCAAATCAGATATTACCTCCCTTAAAGCAAAATGTAGTCAGTGAATTCCTTCTTTTAGTCTGCTTACATTTTCATATCCCTTCCTATTTTATATTCTTCTCAAGGCCTCTTGCCTCAAATTTAAGCTGCTCGCAAAGCTTTACATGGGTGCTTTCCAAATGTGGTGAGCAGCCCAGTAATAGATTGTGAGGGGGTGGAAAATGTCTGTGGAACCGAATGAAGTATCAGTGCTACAATGATTTTCTTTGAGAAGGTTTGTTTGTTAGGTCCAAAAACTCAGGAAACTGATCTTTGAACTTTGTCATTTGTGGTTTTTTTCTATCATCAAGTTTTATGTCATGCCTGTTCATTCTGCTTTGCCAGTACTTCCAGACTTCTCCACATATTTGGAGACAATTTATCTCACAGTTATATTTTGTTTTCCACAGGTTTGTACCCATGAGGGAACTTCATGAGCTCATCAAAAAAGCTTCTGCTGCATTTGCTTATGCATCCTTCTCCTAAGCCCACTTCTGCCTTCTTGCATGCATCAGTCAAAAGTTTCCATATACAGAATTTGCTTCTATTGTCTTCTTTACTTTTCTGTAGCAGTTCTGTAGTGGTTTGTCATTAGATTATAGGCTTATTTAGACACAAACTGTCCTTTAAAGCATCTGAAAAGCATCCTGCAATAGTGAGACCGAAGTACACAAAACTGAAATAAATTCATTTTGCAAGGTAGCAGTCATCTTTTCTGCATTCTGAGTCTTCATTCTTCCATTCTAGCTTCCATTAAGGCATGACTTTTTCTGTCGAAAGGCAAAATATACAGCCTGCCTGTGAGGCCACTATTAATTCCACACTATCTCTCTTTTATAGTGCAGCTGGCACCTTACCCGTGGGAGAAGAAGCTCATCACTTCTACCACATGCTTGTACTCTACCAGTTCAGGCAGCAGGAATCCTAAGTTAGCTATCAAATATTGGTCTTGCCCATGGCAGCGCAGAGCATTCGACAATGCCTCTGGGCCAGATGAAAATAATTTCTAGCGCAGTTGGAGTGAAACTACAGAGGTGTAACATTCAAAGACATGCGAGTCCACAGGAGGGTGGGATTCAGTGTTCTCTCCAGCAATAAACAAAGATTTGCAAAATCAGTAAAATAAAATAAAAAGAGTGCAGGTTTAATTAAGCTTTTTTAAATATAGCATCCCATCCTGAGTGTGAAAAGTAATGAAACTATCTGTGGTTGTAGATTATATTTCTGGCTTCTCAGACATGTCATATACTTCCAATACCAAATTGTCTCAACTTCACTTATTTTTGTTTTAATAATATTTTTCATACGTGTGTACGTATTCTTACCATAGTGCTTTCATATACTTCATCTGCTTACTGCAAATACTCACAAAGATTTCCAGTCAGGTGTTTATTAAAAAGACAAAACAATTAGCCATAAGCAGGTAGACTGAGGCATATCATTTAAAGGAGAAACTTCCTAGAAGTATAGATTATTCTCTCATTTTTATGATGTTACTTCATATTTGCTTTAACCATTTGAGAGATGTCATTTGCAGAAAAGGAATACTTTTCAAGAGATTTCTTTGTCCTTAAAACAGTTAGAGCCGTGTCCAAGAGCCGTGTCTCTACCTATGCTTATACCCACCTTTGTTGCACTTTCCTGTCCGTAAGCTTAGACAGAAGTACTGAAATGGTTCCTTTGCCTTCTCAGTATAACTCTGAATGTTTTCAAAGCATGGGTTTTTTAACTTTGTAGAGTTTTGTTCAACTGAGTGTATGTCATAGGCAATTCTTCTTGTTCTTTAAATTTCTTTAACTGACTAAACCTTGCTCTCTGCTTTTGAGGAATTTTGAAGAGTGGGAAAGCTGCCTTCTCTTTAGTGTTAGTCTGCTGCCACGCAATACTTTCAACTTCCCTGTCATCCTATTGCCATAATAGTTGGCGCTGTTTTCTACATGTTGTCTAGAGCATTATTCCACAAAAAGAGAGAATCTGGCTCTCATTAGGTCCCCAGTTGATGGGTAACAGTATTGTGCTGATTGTATTGAATCTTTGTTCTGTAAGCATCCAGCAGTGATAGACAATGGCACTAGATTTTTTTATACCATTATAGTATCAGGTGTTATAATACAGAAGAGTGGCAGTTTTGGGACTGTGGTTGGATGTGAAGGTCTCTTTCTCCTTTCTTAAAACTTCTTCCCAGTTGAGTTAATCTTACTGGAGGACCAGAATCTCTCCAGACAGGACTTTCTCTCTCCCTCTCTCCCTCCCCCCACCTCTCTCTCAGATTGTCTCAGCACACAACTCTGTGCTGCACGCCGAGTGAGGACCCACTGGCCTTTGCAATTCATGGCTGCCCCATGCTGCTCCATCACTTTTCTGGGGAGAAGGAGACATCTGTGGGGCTTAGTGGAGGTTGGGACCCTAGCTCTTTCCCTTTGAGCTGACTGGAGCCTTTGAGCTGGCTGGGGTGATGCAGGCATGGACTGAAGTGGAGAGGAAAGAACAGAGGCAGAGGGACAGAAGAACCAAGCAGCATGGTGCTGGCTTGGGCAAGGCCACTAAAGGCAATGCAGGGCAGTGCACAGAGCTATTCTTGGCCAGTATCAGGCCGGTTTTGCTATTCAGTGTTGTTTGATGTGTAAGGCCATAATCTAAATAAATGCATTTGGATATGTTTAGGGTCAAGATATTTCTGTGTAACTAGTATAATCACCTATTGCTAACATCTGTCTGGTACAAATGGAAACACAATCTGCTCCTTTCATGGAGATCGTCACATATTAATGAGCTAAGAAGAGCTTTTGGACATTTGCTGATTCTAAATTTGACTGCGGTTGGAGGTTAAATGTTGAGAATTCTGTTATGTGTTGGTCCATCTGGTTCTCAGTTATTTTTATGACAAGGCAATATGTGGTAATTCCATATTATTATTGTTTGATAATAGTTATAAAGTATTTTGTCAAAATGGTTATTAAATCTCTGTATCTGGAAAGTGTGTTTCCCTCACATGAAGAACTATCTTTCTTTAAAAATTACAGATTAGGTACTTTTTATGAAGTAAACCCCTTTTGACTATATCCACATTTTGTTTCAGTGGCACTGAGTATGAATTTTGAAGCTCAGTAAATGTTCTTCCTCATCCGTGTAGCTTAAAATCTACCAACTGGGAGCTCTTGTATTTCATTGCTGGCAGTTCTTTTTTTTTTTTCTTAGTCATTTAGTGGCTGTACTTCTGTACTTTTGCAACATTCTTCAACAGGAACAAACTTACTCTAAAGAATTCTTGTTCTAGGAGTTTAAGAAGTTGAGTGTCTCAGGCCTCCATTATATATATATATATTTTTGGAAGGATCTTTAGTTTAGCTACTTAAGTTTTAAATTCTAAGTATATGCAATTTCATTACCTTTCACTCTCATTAATCTTTTAAATTAAGATGTCATATTTATTTGTCTTATCTCAAAATTTTTCTTTGTTTCTGGAAATTCTCAGTCTTATTTTTGTAAAGTATCACTTGTGTCTGCTTTATTCTTTTTTTGAGTATTATTTTTGGTGAGTATTGATTTCTGTATTAATCTTTAACTGCGCACTAGCAAAGTCATCCCTACAGTCATTACTTAATTTGTTACTCTGTTATGCTGACTTTGTCCAGAAACATTAAATGTGTCTGCAGTCATTATTTGTTGTAATAAACATATTGATTAAATAAAAATTCCAGCTAAGAGTCTCTGAAATGGTAAAAGATTTGGATGTTTATATAAAGAGAGAAATTTGAAGTTCCCTGCTCAAAACTTACTGAATGGACTAAAAATATCAAGTGGCATATTTAGAAGATTTTGTCTTAAAATACGTTATAGGCATGCTCAGCAATGAGAAAACTTTTTGAGCTGTTTTTGTAACAAAGAAGAATATATAGGGAGCTAAGTAAAACAGCTGTGATACAGACTCACAGTAAGATTGCAGGATTAATAACTGTAGACTGAAGTTCAGTCCCTTCTGAAATTGTCTGAGAGAGTGAATGTGTGTGCGAATGCTTGTGTGTGTGCTTAAAACTGGAAGGCTTTATTTATTTATTTCACTTTCTTTTCTTTTCTGCTTTTCATATAGAAAATAAAAAAAGACCCTTTGGAGTTGAAGCAAAGACCCCAAGCAGCATTCTGATTTGCCTCACTCAGAGTCCCTACTGTATTTATTTTCCTGAAGCTTTTTTCCTTCCTTTCTTTTTTTAATAAACACTTATAGAACTATATTGCTTGAAGTTGCTATCCAGCCAAAATACCTGTGAAAAGCTTACCTGCCTTGAGTACCTGTGTTCCTTTGCTCCTCTGTTCATTTCTTCTGCTTTTTTTGTAGTGTTATGTTTTCCCCTTCCTATAATCTTTTCTATATTTCGAGAAAAACATTGTCTTGAAGGCTCTGATCAGCTTCATTTGTTATGCAGTTATAAGTAACGTGGAGACTCAGTATGAGATAGCGGCTGAATTGTGGGCCAAGTTCAGTGTGGAACCCTAATACTCTTGCCAGGAAGAAGAAGATGTCACCAGGAATTCATACTCTGGAAAAAGTCATGAAATAGCTCATCTAGGACTCTTATCGGTTTTGATACGGTGTGAATTGGCTGCTGATAGTCAAAAAAAAGAAGACTGAATCTCTGTGTGATTAAAAAGGAGATCGGATCAAAGGTAGTGATATGTAGAGTGTGAGATAGTAAGTCTACTGTCTGCCACATAGGTCCAGTTGAAAGGCGAGTATATGGGAGGATGAAATAGCACCTTCCAAGGTTGAAGGTTTATAGAGGCATAGCTTTAAAGTGTAGGTTACATGGGAAGTGTTACAGGGGTAGACAAGATTTAATCCTGAAAAAGGCCATCAGCTAGAGAATAACTGTTCTGCATAGGAAAGCTTCAGATTGCTCTTCCTCAAATATTGTCTGAACAGCTACAAGCAACTAAGACCAAACATTGCACCAATATTTTGAAGTGGGAGTATAAATAGATGTGGATGCATGCCCACAGTTTAGACGTTTTTATCAGATTTTTTTGCACAGTTTTTACTGGCGATCAGTTTGGTTGTGGGTATTTGCTGGTGTTACTGAAGTTGGTAGCCTCAACCAGCTGAGCTTTTACCTAACTGAAGTCTCACACAGGCGTGGGGATGTCTTTCAGTTCCCTGCCCAGGTATGGCATGGAGAGCAGGAGGAAGTGTTAGAAGCTGTAACTCTATCATCTATAATGCTCAGGGAGTAATTACCACTATCCATTTTATTCCATTTTTCAAGTCCGAAAATATGACCTCCTTCTAATACCTCAGAATACTAAAAATCACAAAATTATTAGAAAAAAATGTAGCAAATGTCCATTTAGTCCTTATTTTTCTTTTTTTTTTTTTTTTGTTTTTTGTTTTTTTTTAATGCTTTTAGTTGTTAGTCTGTTCTCCATACATTGATACCCTTGAAAATGCTTTTATACCATTAGTCTTTCTCTCTAGCTCTATTTTCCTCGGCAAGCCATACTAATACTGCCTTTTGCATCCTCACCTCTTTCTTTATTCTCTTTGAAGAAAAACTGATTGTCATTTGGATGACAAATGATCTGTGCCATCAGTCAGTTTTCAGTTGTGTGTTTTCCTGTATTCATTAAGCTCAACTCCTTTTTGTTATTTTTTTCTTTTTAATTCCTGCAGTCTATTTTTTTGGCATATCTCTAAAGATCTCTGATTTGATCAGCCTTCAAAATCTTTTAAAATATCGATACATAATTTTGCCATAGAACCTGTGTTCCTTTAGCCCTAAGAAGAGTTTGTACCAGCACTGTTGACAATAGGTCTGTGCCCTATTTCCCCTCGTGTATTTTGCAGGTTACATTTTTGAATGGCTTGTTTTTCTGTAAAACTTCAAAAGTAAATTTAAATACTTTTAATTTCATTTTGAAGTTTTTACAGGTTATTGTGTCTTTTCTGTAGTTATTTGTAGCTATATATGTTCTCTATATAATAATATTTTTAAATTAAATAGCTTGGATTTAAACAAAATCCCCAAAGAATCTAAGATACCTATGGACACCTGTATGTTGTGTATTTAAAACTGATTTAAAAAATCTCCATACTCTTAGAAGACTATCAAACAAATTTCCATTCTAACTTAAAGCTGTATGTCAGTGCAGTGTGCCATAATGAAGTTACACTGACAGAGTGATCAGAAGTGACTCCTCATGGGTTGGGGAAGGCAGACATATTTGAAGAGCTGTGTAAAGCTGTAAATATTTCATATTGTTCTTTACCAGATATTATTTGAAAAGCTGACATCTGCATTTTTAATAGGTTTGGTTAGCGTCTAATGGTACGTCAAGCCTGATTAACTGAATTGACTTTGTAGGGATGTGTTGCAGGTACATAAAGATTAAGAATATGGAGATTCAACCCAAAATTTTACAGGAAGCTTTTTTAGTCAGATACTGTTTTAAGCTAGGCTGATGAAAGCATTACTGGTTATCCAAACACATTTGTTTATGTACCAGATGTGAAGTTTTTAATGCAGATGCAAAACATGTTTTAACTGCTTTGATGCTGAATAGCAGAACAGCTGTTTAAGTAGCTGAGTTATCGGATGTGCATGGAAGACCTGTATTTTTAATATTTCTGCTTCTATGGAGGTATTTGACAGGGAGGACATATCCTAATAGAGATCCTTGAATATTGCAACAGTGTTTCAATGCAGGACTACTAAATAAAATCAGTGACAAAACTAGGAAGTAGGGTATTTGCAACCACTGGGCAAACTGTGCAAAAATGGGGACAGTGTAGATTCTAATCTTTCAGCCTTCCTTCTGCCCTGCCATCACCACTTGTTGACAAGTCTTCTAAAGGTGGCATTGATATAGTCTTTACTAGTGTGCAATTCATTCTGCATTATCATGTGCTGTTCTGGGTACCCCTATGAGCAGCATTGCTGACACTGTATTGTGATGGCCTAGCAGAGAATAAAGCAAAAGCTCATACTATCAGAGATAATAAGCAGACGGTTTTCTGTGCTGGAAGCAGTAAACACATTGCTTGTTATGTGAAGATCATTTTCTGTGGGGTTCTTTTGTGTTTTTTGGTTTTTTTTTTAAATAAAGATGCCACAGGACAGAAGCATAAAGTTCAAAAGTCTCATATTAACAGAGATGTGAAGGAAGTATTTTATTGCCTTCTCAACTTTTTAAAAGAAAACACAACTTCAGTAGTTTCTACTACAAAGTGTCTGTTTACAAGGAAAAATAGTGTATTCTCGCATCCTAATTCTAGGTGCCTACGCTAGCAGGCTAGTATACATAAAATCCGTTAGTAGTCCCTGGAGAGAGACAGGGTCCTTCAGAAAGCACTTCAGACAAGTGTAGGGTTCTGTGGTAAATCTCTTCAGACTCTTGAGAAACGTCTTTTTCTTTCCCTCCATTGACTCTTTAGAGCCTTCTCTTGCTTAATGTCATTTGGGGACCTAAATTGATCTGAACTGGTTCTAGGTATGTTGCAGGTTCCTTAAGATTAGGATGACAGAGATTCAACACAAGATTGCTAGAGCCACGAGAGCCACTTTTAGTCAGATGTCATTTTAAACTAGACTGATGGTCCTAGTTCATGCTGATCAATATTCGTGAATATACTTGGTGCTTTGAATATCTTGAAAAGAATTGGAAAACAGATTTGCATATCATGATTTCAACATGATTTTAGCTATGCTGGGATTATTGCTTGAGAATGAACACTTGGCATTTTTGCAAACTTGGACAATGAAATGTTTGTATCGATTTATATTGTCTACTTACAGTTATGAAGCAGGAATTTTCCATAGACATTTATAGAAATTCTCCCTGGCTGTACTTGGAAAACAGCAGGAAACAATGTGTAGAACTAAACCGCTGTCCCCCATGCCCCAGGACATGGAGACCTCACTGTAGTATTTTTATCAGATGCTGTGTCTTATTTAAATATAAGTATTTCAGAAGTGTGAACCTATAATTTCTATTTAAATTTTGTATTAGTTCCAAAAAGATGCTGCACATGTCCATAAATATGCTGCTGAGCCGTACCGGGACAGTGCTGAACAGCAAGATTGATTGTTACTGAAAAAAGAACTGCTATACTGAGAGTCTGAGCAATCTCTGCTAGGTTTCGATTGTGGGTTAGCCTTTCTTTTTTCCACCCAAATTAATGTTCTTAGTGTGTAAATGGGCACCAAGTCTAATGCCCAGCTGAGACTGAACCCTTGTGTCTTATGTACTTAGACCTCTGATGCTACTTGTGCTGCATACTGCTTTCACAATATGTAAGGATCTAAGGAAAGTATAATGTAATTACCACTATTTGAATAGCACTAAGGAGTGACTGGGTGTGATTCTGGCATCTGGATTTCAGCATAATTTACAAAAGTTTTGAACTGCTGTCAAAATTTTCAAATATGGATAAATACCATTAGTGTTTATGAACTGTTGATATATCATTATGGTAAAAGGAAGACTTTAATTCAACTGTCTTTATTTAAATATGTTAAATGTCAAATAAAATAAAATGAGCACCAGAATTCTAAAAAAAGCTTTAAAAAGTTAACAGATTTGTTGTCATTTTATGCCAATAAAGGATCTTGGTCTGAGGTCCAACATAATCCTCCAAACACAATTGCTTTCCAGGCCATGGTGCCCTCAGGTGCCTCGCTCTCACACCTTTTTGTGTTTTTTTTTTCCTTCACTACAGTGCTCAGATATGGTTTATTATGCCCTTTACCTAACTGCTCTCTATATTGTGCAGACTGCATCTTAGCACTTGTACTATTTCCCTTCTATTTTCACATCCTGCATGCTCATACTGTAGCATAAGGAGATAATTGAACTCATGTTGCACCACGTTTTATGTGCAGCTTTTTCTAAATGCTTTGTGTGCCTCTTCTGTTGAGATAAGTCTCAATTTTCTTCCTCCCTAATGACTACATTGAGGATTTGCTAAGAGTGCGGTGACAATGCACGTGAAAGAGCTCTCAGTATCTGACTGATGACACTTCAGCAGCTAATTGCTCATAGAATTTTACTTCATGAACGGCTCATACACCTGTTTCGCTCAGTGCATTACTTTGGAAATCTACATGGTGAGTGAAGCTTTGCCAAAATGTGAGAGATATATTCCGAAAACCACAAGCGTAATTGGAATTTATAAGGATCTGCTCTGAATGGTTCCTTTTTCTCCCACTGTAAACTCTACCAGTAATAGATATTGCTGACAGAATGTGTTTATGAAATTTCTTAAGTTTTTACATTATTTTGCTTCATTTGTCATTCTGAAAGATAGTTTTTGCTTTCACTGAAAATGACAGACAAAATTACTTACTAAAAAAATCATCTGATTATTGTTAAATCCTGTGGAATTATGAAATATGTTCAGTTTTTGAAAGGATCCTGAGAATCACTGTGGTGAGTTATTTCATGAGAGAAGAAAGGAAAGGATAAGGCAAAAAGCAGTCCAAGAAAAGTTTAGAAAATACCATGCATCTGAGAGACACTTTTTCTGATAATTCGAAATTGATCCCATATAATTTTAGCATTCCTTGGATATGAAAAGTTATTGCAATGTCCATGCTTGTTTACGTGTGGCTTTATGTAGCTCAGTGGATACTCTAGTTCATGTAATCAATGTGCAACACAGTATGCTGACCTCAGGGATACAGAGATTTGTGGGGCAGCAGCATTTGGCATAGCGATACTTTTTACTTCATCAGAGGTATTTATGAGAGGTCGTTATATTCTGATCCTGTTGCTGCCACTCTTCCCACTCTCCTTAGTCTGTCATATTGTTGCTGGTTTCCACTAGAGACACCAGTTGCAGAAGTGAGAACACACTGAATTTTTGGGTGTAGTGGGAGAAATATAATAGACTTATTTTGCTACTGCAAGGAAGGAATGGAAGAAAATGGAAGGAAATATGCAGGCAAGGGTACGTGATTGGAGTACCCAGCCTGTTCCCATCAGAGTCCTGCATTTAATTTTTGAGCTTTACTGACTTTTACAGCAAGTGCAGAGTGATAGTCCCAGGAATAAAACAGATCACAGAAAAAAATAAAAAGGGAGCCTAAAAGCTGGTGTAATTATAGTTCACCTGCTTGAAGCTTTAGTGATTTGGAAAACCTCAGTTTTGATCCCTGTACTAATGATGCATCACAATACTTAAACAAATGTTGCATGAAACATATAGTGAAACAGAATGGTCTTCTAGCACAGCAATTCTTACATCTACCCATTTCTGTACAAATGCATCATGTAACCTCCAGAAATTCATCTGGCTTCTCCCTGAATGTCCTGTTAGCTCCTTCCATGTCAGTCCTCTCCTTCCTCCACCACAGTAGCTTACAGATTTTGAAGTTTCTGTTCTTATTGCCCAGGTGTAGGAAGAACAGTAGGCACTTCAAAGGTGATGTGGGCAATGTTAATGGTAGTAACTTGAAACCTATAATTCTTTCCAAACCAGTGAAAATGTGAACTGTTTCAAAAATTGAAAGGGGTTTGTTCTGGCACAAAAACTGTGAAGGGAGAAAACTTAAGTTTAGGAAGTGTCCAACCAATATGCTCTTCAGTACTGCCATTTTGAGTGCCAGATCCTTAAGGAGTTCTCCTGTTGCCAGATGATGAGGCTATTTTGTAATGGACTGAAGGAAATGTCTTCATACCACTGTATTTCATGAAGGTTGTGTGAGACTTGGAGTGTAGCAAAGATTTAAATGAGCTAAAATAGATGAGGTATATTTGTGTCTCTCTACTGTCCCCCCTTCCCTTCCTTCCCTTCTTCCTCTCTTATCTTCCTCCCCCTCTCTCTTTCCTTCCCTCTCATTTTTTCACCAGCATAGAAAGACCGTATTGGGATAAGAATATCAGAAATCCTTTTGACATTTCGAGCTACTCTAATCTAATAGACTTCTTGGACTGTCCAAAGAAAAGTTGCTGAAGACCATCAAGTTCTTGAGTATCTCAATACCTTCTGTAGTAGAAAACAAAGACTGCTGTCTTGCCAGTGAATACACTACATGAATTAGTGGGTCTTTTCCATGTTTATGTGCTGCAATTTTATTTACTGCTAGGCAAATAGATAATGTTTTCCTTCTTGTGGAATCATATTTCCTTTAAAAGAAACATGCCTATATGTAGCATATTTCTTTTTTCACAGATGTAGTTTCTTATTCTTTTGTGTTGTCCTCTTTATTGAGTTTGCGTTGTCCTCTTTATTGAGGACTCAGGGCAATTAAGAGATGAAATAGGTTTAGTAGAACATTCAATATACTTTCATAATGCATATTTTTCCTTCTCTATATGGAGCGAAGCACAAGTAATGACAAATAAAGGATCTTTGTATATGAACCTTGTTATTAGACAATCTTATATTATTTGTCCTCCTTGTAATTGTATGACATTATCTGTCCTTTCTCTACACATGCTAATATTCAACCTGAATTTGTATGAATTTGTGTATTGGCCTCAGAATTTAGGACTGGAAGGGTTCTCCTGAGTCACTAAGGTTGATTTTTACTATCACAGCTGTAATACCATATTTTTCTTTGCAATTCCTTTTAAAAATATTATTTTAAATCATAACTGGATTTAACTTGCATAACCCTTTCTTTATGGCCAGAAGTCCTGTGGCAGTTTGCATGAACCTGTGAGGGAGAAGTAAGTCCCGAACCTTTACACTGGTTTCTCTAAATTCAGGAACAGCCATAGTTGGAAATACACTGTAATTTTTAGATTAAGGCTTTTACAAATCTTATTGTCCTTCCAAGTAAGTTAAATTGAATACTAAATTCCTTTCAAATAAGTATTTGGGAAATTCTGATGTGATTGCGAGTTTTTCATATAAGGGCATTGGTTGTCCAGTAGGTTGTCCTCTGGTATTCATATCAGGCATACATATTTTTTATGGGTATCGCTTAATTTTACTCTTTAATGTCTTTGAGATTGTATGGGTAAAACTAAGCAGAATTTATCCGACAGGTATGTCCAGCATAGCCTCAGCTTGTTGCAAAGTAAGTATGCCTGCTTTTTGAGAAACCTCTTTTTTTCTAGAGTTAAAAATGAATACAACACATTATTTTTTAAATGTTCTTACTGATCCCATTATTCTTTCTGTGCATTTTACAAATAGGATGTGATGTTTTGAGTATGCTTCAGGCTTCAGTAGTTTGTATAATGTTCTATTTTCTGCAGCAAAAGCATGTCAAGGTGATCTCTGTGGGTGGTTAATATTTTCTGGAGTTTATTCTTCAACCATGAAAATATGCAAAACTGGAGAGCTTGGTGGTATGTCATATATTTAGGTATAAAATACTTTTTTTTTCAATTTTATCTTCATTAAAAATAACATTAAAAAATCACAAGTATAGTAGTATATACTGTTTGTTCATGGATGAACGCAGCATTTGTCACTCCTGACTTGTGTTTGTGGTTATGCTGGTGAGCAATTCTTGCGATAGCTTAGATTGTAATTTTGTGACAGAATAGTGTAAAAGTGTTGTATAAATGGAATATTTTAAAACATAATGTTCAAAATCATAGAAAATCATAGAATATGGAGGAAAACCTCTCTCAAAATTATTGAATGTTTGCATTTTAGCAGAAATACTCTTTGACAGGCTTTCGGTGTTCTTTTGCTTGTTTTCAAATATAGTACTTTTAAAAACAATTATGGAAAACAACAATAACATCTCTGTAAAATAATTGTATGAACATTGTAACAGTATTTGAATAGGGAAGAATTATTAGAAATGTGATTATTAAAGAACTAAAAGAGGCAAAAGCTGAATATAAGTAATGAATGCTTTCACTACTGTTACAGTAGTAACAAGAAAAAAATGGAAGTGAAAATGCCAAATATATTCATACACATAAAATGCATTTGATTTATAAACAAGGAATATTGAAAAAGCTACTGAGCATTTCAATTAAATGCATACTTTTTTTTCTTTCAAGACTAAAGCAAACATAAGGAAATTGTTACTAAGAAATAATAATGTGCCTGCATGCTGATTGCCTGCTGATAGCATGTTTAATCATTGCTTCTGTCTTTCTTCTGGTTTTGTTTCTTTTAGCCTCTGTCTCTGGGAAACTGTATTTCTGCTGTTTGTATAGCATATAGGAGAAGTGAGTCTTTAGTTGTAAATGGGAACTCTGAATGTTTTTCAGGTATGTCTTACTAAGGTTATCCTCTCTGGTACAGTGAAAAGATCCAAAAGGTATCTGCAGCAGAGATCTTTTCATGTTTCCCTTGCCATTCCTGGCAGTTTGATTTACCTTATTAAAAGGCTGGAGAAGCCACTCGGAGTACCTCCAATCTCAGGGTCTTTATTCTCAATGAGAAATTTGTTCTTTTGGAGCTCAGGCAATTTGCAGAATCTGTGAATCACTTTAGTGCACACCTCTGGGCATCATAAGGAATATCACACTAATGTTCTCCAGCAAGAGGCAAAACAAAGCAAGACCTTTACCTTGTAGAAAGAGTTAATCGGGCTGTAGAAGAGCTGCAAATACATCAAAACCAGAGAATATATCTATGCTCAGCTTTCTGGTCCTTATATCTGAGAACATGGCCTTTTTAAGGACACAGTTTTCAGAATCAGAAAGAGGAAGCTAAGGACTAGGTCCAGTGTGATACCTTTTTATTTTTTTTTGGTGATCACTCCCCGCACAACCCTTTCGCTTCTCAAGATAGCAGGACAACTACATCTTGTATCTTAGAAGAGGTTTACATTCAGTGTTCTTGTCTCATCCCTTTCTCATACCATAGGTGGAATGGGAAATTTGCTAAGCCTACCTACCCAGCAGCTCTACTGATATCAGCGATAGGCAGCGTTGGGTGAGGTGCTTGTAGTCTTATGTTGCTAGTCCAGAATGACAGTAATAGTTCTGGTTCCTTATGCACATTTACCTGTCACAGATCCCTCATCTCTTACTGCTACTCTTCAATCTGCAGTGGGTGAAAGTCTCTGTAACAACATAGTTAATGCTACAGGAGTCCACAAAACAAATACCCTGTGTGAAACAGCTTAAGCTGTTGCGTTACAGAGAATGAGCATTCTGGATACCCTGTTCTTACAGTTTCTGGATACCCTGTTCTTACAGTCAGGTACTGCGTTCCCAAGGTGAAGCAAGGTGATTTGTGTCTGATTGGAGGCAGCAGCCATTTGACTTGTGATGTTCCATTCAAAGGGTTAGCTGATCTTTCTCCATTCTTTGTGTCTGAAGTTTATAAAGATATTTAAAAAGAAAAGCAAAATTTTGCTTTGGAATTTGATCATACCATCAAATCTTGACTTACTGCATGTAGCTGGTATGCTAGTGTCCTCACATTCTGTTAGCTGTGATGTCAGCTTTTATTGGTAGCTGTCTCATTTTTGTGAGAAGATTGGAGGTATCTATACTGACAGGAGATCCCTCCTTCCCCTCCAATAGTGGTGGATTCCTTCTGCTCCCCCCATCCCATTGAGGACTCACCCCAAGTTCCTGTTTATAGTTATGCACTGCCCCGAAGGCACTTGTTGATTCACTGTAGAATACTCCAGCAGAAAATGTGACTTCAAAAAGTCTAATTATACTAGATTAGTTGCTTCTCTTTGTGCTACAGCAATTTTATTATTTCTTCTAGTATACAGTAAGTTGTCTTGTTACATCTTCTCCATATATCTCTAAACTGCCTTTTGTTCAGAGAGACTACACACAGTCCCAGAATACATCTGATGATGGATATCTCAATGTATAGCAATATATTTTTATCATGGAGGGCATAATGGCAGCTGTAGATTTTTGTCAGTACATTTTTTGATTGCTTTTCTAATTGCAGAATTCTAATGACAGTCAAAAATGGAAAAATATTATGAGTCAATCTAACAGCATAACTTATTTCAGAAATTTCTGTGTGCAAACATTTCTGATTTGTGTCGGGGTTGTAAAATTTGGGTGCATAATCAAGTTAATAAAAACACATTTAGAATTCAATAAATGTGATCTATGTTAAAGTTACTAATCTTTAAATGGCGATGAGTAGTCCATTATTTGTACTGGCTATCTGAAGTTTTTACATTAACTGCAGCTGGAGGATATTTCCATTCCATCTAAGTGGTGCTGATAAAGTAGGGTGTCACAAAGGGAGAGGAGAAATATGGAAACAGTAGAAAATATATCTTCCACTTTGCTGAAATTTTTTTTAAGGAAAAGTAACTTTCAAAAAATTTTATATACCTCACTTCTATGGAAATTTTGAAATTGATACTTTAGCTACTAAATGAAACTGCAGTACTGTACTTTCACTTCATGCAATAACCGAAATCAGTCAAACAATTCAAGGCACCGGTTGCTTTATGATTTTCTTCACATATAACAACATAGAGGTGCACTAGGCACACTAAATTTAAACTTGTGTTGGAATTAACACTTAATACCAACCAAAATCCCTCTATTTTACACTTCAGTGACTGAAAGAAATAATAGAATTAGCCACAGGAATTTTGGTCAGAGCTTGTTGACTTCAGCAATGAAAGAGATTAAAAATATATTGCAAATATATTTTTTTCACTGTGTGTCAGTGAACGCTGTTTCAATACCTATCTGGCACATGACAAAATAAAGTTGGATTTTTCAGCAAAATTCATGTTTGCTTTGCGATTAGTGTAGACATATTAGCATGTATTTTGTATGAATTAGTTGGGCTAAAGTTTTAACAGATCATGTAGAGATTTTGGCATCAGGAAAGTGATTTCTAAATTCATTATAAAAATAAGTGGATAAGATCCAAAAAGAGCAAGGGTAGGCATGAAAATCTTTGGTTGAGCCTCAGATAACCTTCCAAATGTAAGAATTTACCTGAGCAGATATGAATGTTGCTATAATTGCTCACTACTGAAGCCTTGTAAAAATAATGTAAGATCTGCTGAACGTAGCCCAGTCATTTTATACTTGACATGGTGGGCTTGATTCTGTGTCCTGCAAATCTGAGATATCTTGAGAGGGCTGGCAGATATGACACAGGAGACCTGCACCCTTCTGAAGTAACAGCTGGAGGCCAGATGGGATTACCATGGACACTCTGTGGGCAATGGAGTAGAGCCTGCCCCCTCTGTTCCTGCCCAACCCTGCCCATGTTCGCAGAGTTACTGAGTGGTTGTTTGCAATGTTCTAGATTATTCTGTTTTTAATGGATGTCTTGAATCCTTAGAAAGGCATCTACAGAGTGTTTTGAATATTATGAACTCAAGGACCAGATCTTATTTGCTTGTCTCAGGCAAAGAGTTTTATTACAATCATTAGAGTCAACAGAATGCTGACTCAGAGAAGCTGTAATGATCCCAGTTGCATATTTATTTCTCCTTATAATGTATCTACTGAAAGGTGTGCAGTGGAGATGGAATCATAGGTATAACAGCATGGCATGAATCCCAGTTGTGGAATCCACAAATAAAGGAATTTCAGAAGTCCTCAGTTCTGGCTTTAAATCTGTTCTGCTGAAATCGTGGGAATTTCACTATTTTAGGGTAGCCTAGTTACAACAGTCCTGAGCTATCCTGGAAATCTCTTCCATCTAGTAACATTTCAGAAAGCACCTCTCATAGTATAGTGTTTAAGGGTAATATCACATGAAATAAAATTTATTTTTGTATTTAATTTAAAAGTTTCAATTGCTTTAGATCAAGGACAGTTTAAAATTTCCTACAGGCAGTATGCAACACAAAGGCCTTTCTGAGACTGCTGGCAGGCAGTTTTCGAAAGGGTCCTCTTTACATTACAGTTCAGGGCAGCAGGATCATATTTAAATAAATGCTTCATGACATCGGTAACCCATGACTTTAATATCTTTTACTTTACCTTTGACACCAGCATATTGGTGCTTGTCTTTACCCGCATTTTAACATTTTCACTGTTTATTCTTTCATTATTCCCATTAATTTCTTCTTCTTCTACTCCATCATCTGTCTTTCCTTCTTTTTTCTATCTCTTGCTTTCATTACTTAACTCTTCAGCTGCTTGCGTTTTTCCTGTTACCACTGCACAAGACTCCAGATAAGGGCAGGTGGAAAAGCTACTGCTGAGTAACATCTGAAGTGCATCTGCTGTGGTGTGACAGACCATCTGCGTGTTTTAAATACCAGCTTACTTGATCTTTTTCATTTACTGTACTGGAATTATATGTTTGTCCTTGTGCTTGCATGGCCACACGTGCACCCAGAGCTATACCAAAGCAGTTAGAGTCTACAACCCAGAACACCCGGCAGTAACACATTTGTCTGCCAGTATTCTTACTCGTGCTTTCCTTCTTTTCCCCTTCCACCAGGTATATAAAGTGGCTTCCACAGCTTACTCTTAGCGTCCTCTTTTGCTTTTTGCACTTCCCTTCTGTTACCATTTAACATTTTCTCATATTTTAGTTTTGAGTGGAGATATTTCCCATTTCTTTTGTGAGATTTGCTTGTGAAACAAGCAAAAGTCTGCTTGTTTTACTGCGAAGTTTTACTGCATGTGTGGTAGAGTGGGATAGAGATAATTCTGTGTAACAAATTTCAGCCATTTTGACAATATTTCTGTTCCTTACAGAAATAAGCCATGAGTATGACAGCTTAGATTTTGTCATTTCTGACTTATTTTAAATGAGCTAGAAGTTTTAAAAAACTTTATAGTTGGGATGCTGTAATGTACATTGGAGTAATACAGGAAAGACTTTTGAAGCATGTTGTATTGGGGACCATATATATAGCAGTAGGAGATGTTTACATTAAGTTGCTGCTTTCTTAATTTCACACTTTTAGGGCTACCAGTCTTCAGAATATATGCAGCAAGTTTTCACAGTGTTATAGAATATAAACATCCTTCAAAGTATTAGCAAAATGTCCAGTATTGTGATTCTGTAAAGACAGTAGGTAAGTGTGGTGGGTTAGCTTTGGCCAGCCGTTCGCTCACTCCCCCTCCTTGACAGGACAGGGGGGAGAAAATAGGATAAAAAAAGCTCATGGGTTAAGATAAAGACAGGGAGATTGCTTACCACTTACTGTTTCGGGCCAAATAGACCTGACCTGGGGAAAATTAATTTAATTTATTGCCAATTAAAATAGATTTGGGTAGTGAGAAATAAAGAAAATTAAAGCATCACTTTCTTCAGGAAGCACCACCTCACCTTCTTCTTCACTGACCTTGGTGTTTGCAGGGCTGTTTCTCAGACTTTTTTTCCCCCTCCTCCTCTGCCTGTGTGGTGGTTTTGCCCTTTCCTAAATCTCTTTTCCCGGAGGCACTGCCATCGTGGCTGAGGGGCTCAGCCATGACCTGTGGTGGGTCGGTTGGAGCTGGCTGGAACCGGCTGTGTCCGGCACGGGGCAGCCCCAGCCTCTCCTCACAGAGGCCGCCCTGCAGCCCTGCTGCCAGCACCTCGCCCCGGACACCCAGTACAGTAAATAGTCTATACTACTGTTGTGGGGGAGATAATTATTCATGACTGAAAGGAAAAAAAAAAAAACAACGTGAACAATGTGACATGTTTTTCTAGCTTTTTGGGTGAAGTGAGAAACAAGGACTTAAATCAAGATAGCTTCTTTTAGCTTTGCTCACGTTAGTGAGTGCTGTTCAGGCAAGAGAGATGCGCGACAGAGGAGCTGAGGGTAGGTGGGGATTGGCCTACTTGGTCTAAAAAACCAAAACCTAAATAGTTAAAGCATATTGTTACCATAGCTAAATTACTGGTTTGATAGAATGGTAAAAAACATGAACTACTTTCTTGCAAGGAGAGGCCTTTGTTCGTCACACAGTAAGGTCTGGAAACTAAAAGCTGATGTTTAGGTATTACGTAGTAATTCTCTGTGGAATGTAAATGTACATTTTTGTGTTTCATATTCCTGATTTTATAGGGGAGGGTGCTTATTTTTTCAGGGTTAGAGACTATATGTTTGTGCCACTGATCATATATAAAAATGAAAGCAGTTCAGGAACAGAGCCTGTATGTTACCTGACAGTTTTTAATGAGTCCTACTGGGTCAGTGGAAAGATTTTCCTTCTGGGACGTTGGATCAGACTCATATCCCTGACAGGAATTTCCACAGGATCATATTCAGTCAATTGTCATAAATTAAAATTTGTTGGCCCTGCAACAGCCAAAGCGAACGATGTTACTGGCAAAAGTAATCACATTGTACCTTTTTGAAGTGAAGTTCTTACCTGCCAGGATTCTCTTACCATAGGCATTTCAATCATCCCTCCTTAAAACAAAATATATGCTAAAATATATTTTGGAAAGCAAAAATATGTAGTTTAGCTTATTAATATTTTACTGTATTTATTTTATATTGAGTTTGTACAGTGCCTGGAGGTGTTTGTATGAGGACCATTTTATTAATGTAAAATTAATTGACTGAAGAAAGTCACAAGATGAGCATAAAAATAGAAAAATGTCTGTCCAAGAAAATTTATTGCTTTTAAAATTTAAAAGCTATCTGCACTCCCATTATGTTTTGATTTGTATGTTTCAGAAGATGTTTTGTGTTTCATGAGCAACATGTGCATCATACGGTGCAGAAGGTTGCTATGGGAATTGTTTTACTCATTTATTATGAAAGTTGGTGCAGAAATGAGAATTTGTATAAATGCCTAAATTAACTTGTGCCCTTCATTTAGTTTGAAAATTGTTGGTTTTTAAAATCTGTTAAATAGGTTAAACTCATTCCAGCACACTTGCTTCTTTATGAACAAATACATTTTCTTATGAAAATCAAATATTTGATCACTCTTTCTTTGGCTTTTACCAATGGTTTAAATCACTAGGGTAAGAGGCTTTGCTGCTGTGACAATATTGTCCAAAAAGTAATTAAAAATAGTTATAGAAGGTATTACCTCTGTATTTTCTGTGAGATCACATACAGAAACCTACTGAGTGTGAAGAGTTGTACTGCAGTTCTGCAGGTATGTGAGACAGTTCCCAAAAGTTGCAGGCAACATTTGGACCCTCCGTACAGTGTATTTTCAAAAGTTGAATTCAAATTTCATCATACAATTTGAAGTTCTTGTCCAGAAAGTCACATTGGATCTGAGAAAAATGTGGCTAGAGCACAACCAGGGTATTGCAGAGTAACTACTTACGGTGGCCAAGTGAAAAATATTTTAAAAAACATGTAATTACTTTTTCTACCTAAAGTCCAACTTAGAAACTAATCACTCATGCAAATTTTTCTTCATAAAAGATGAAGTTATTATCTGCAAGTTATTATACACTTCATTTTGGTAATGAGTGATATGGGAGACCAGCAGGACTAGATTTATACTCCTGTGTCTTTACTGATGTTCTTATCCTGCTCCATAGTGGTTAGCTGTTAATCTAATACCAGTGACTTCAGTTATAATTACAACTAACATGAGCATTTATGCTGGTTTTGAACAGAAGGGTGGATGAAAACTTACTTGTGAAATATTCTTTTTTCTTAACTGAATATCTTGTTTTGTTGATGAGAGTTTCTGCTAACAAAAATGGATCAACTTCTTTGAAGTACATCTATGTACCCATGTCATGTAGGCTGGACATGTATCTTTCAGGGAAAAAAAGGGCAATTTATGAAACATCCACAAGAAAATTATTGTAAAGGGATAACAGTTTACAGCATTTTTTCTTTATGATTATTAAGGAGCCAGATCTTTGTATTACAGCTCGGATCCTTTGCAGATTAGAGGTTTGAAAATGTACCTTTTAGTTCACTTGCACGATCATGTACAAAGCTCATGCACAATCCCCTTTATGTATGCTTGAACTCTTGCGTGCATGTAGAGAGAGAAGATAAAGATTCATTCTGGCTCATGTTTGAAATACCTTGTATATAATTCATTGACAGCTTATCCCTTCTTCTCAAGCCAGGCACTGGTATCCAGCATTCCCACACACCCCTTGTCCTGCTCAAAGCACTCAGTTCCTGTAGTTTTCATCCTTCTTCCGTAGCAACTATATGAGGATAAAAGATTGGAAAGTAGAAAAGATCAAGTTTCCATTGTTACCCTGTCCTGTCATGGGATTATTTTGTACAGATATCAGTGGCTACTATTTTCATTCTTTTTTTGCTACTGATAATTAAATGCAAGTGCAACAAAATAATGATATTTTATAACGATATAAATAACAATATAAGTGCAACAATATAACAATATCACAGCCAAAAGTAATGTGAATGGAGATGAGTAAAAGTCAAATCGGACGACCTGGACTTCTCAGAATCCAAGGGCACATTCAGAGAGGATAGTGGCACAGTATCTGTTATGTCTGGTTAAACCACAGGTCTCTGCTCACCAGCAGTACTGAGCCATACCACTGTGCTGGCTGCAGTCAGCGTTTAGTAGCAGCATGTGGCTTTTCTCCACCAGCACAATGACACAGAAGTCACTATCCAGAACTTGGGGGACACTCCATTTAGGTCTGCTGCTTCCTAGGAACAAGGCCTCTTAAGTGAGTCATTCGTCAGTTACAGAAGAGGAACAGGACATCAGTGAGTGTGCTTTTGGGGTCATCTAATTTACAGGAGGAAACCAAATCCCATTGTGTAAGTGACTGCACAGTGGAGGACGGGGAACCACAAGTGGAACACATGGTTCTTGAGAACTGGACATCACTACAGCTGGGGGCCTGGAAGTCCCTGAAAATGAGCCCTACCAGTGCCTCTTCTCTGCCCCTCAGCTTTCTCTAACCATTTGTAGTTACTAGTGTCTTTTGGCCTGCAGGAAGCCACTTATTTCTAGCCGGCTTTTTTATTTTTCTTAAAAAAAAAAAAAAAAGTTTTTAACCTTTTGCATGCTTGCAGCTTTTTATGCATTATACTGCAGTGATACAATAAACTTTTTAGCATATGGGTGGGCAGCCCATAGTTGCGTTTGAGGTCCAAGCCAGTCTAGATGCACCAAGGACTTCAGCATCTGTAATGTCCTGTAGCTCAGTTATAAGAAAGTCTTGTTTTGTAAGAAATCGCCCTTTTTTACTTGTTTTTGAACATGTGTCCGGTAGCTTGCTTTGTTAATTCTTATGGCCTCCTCCATGCCCTTCCAGTGTTTTGGACTTTTTTCATATCTCTTTCAATCATCTCTTTTCCAACCTGTAGCATCATAGTCTATATAGCTGTGGCCTGTATGGAAGCCATCTGTATTTTTGACTATTCTGTTTTTCTCTGAATCTTCTACAGGTCTACAGTAACCTTTTTGGCTAGGGAGGGAAAGGGAGAGAGAGTTATATACTAGGTTCTAGACACTGTCGTATTGCCACTGAATTTATACAGTTGCATGATGATCTTTTAGTTTCATTTGTTTCCCACACTCCTTTCTTAGCACTTCCTGTTGTTCAGTTTGACTGCTACTGAAAATTGAGCCAAGATTTTCATGTGACCCTAATTTATAGTTGCACATGTTCATTTTTAAGTTGTTCAAAGCCCATCATTACATAGTTAGCATTGTTTCTTCTCCGTAGGCATCATCGTACATTTCTTTTCATTAAATATTACTTTCTATTTATCACTTCATGTTCAGTACTATATTTTCTTTCTGCAGTTCTTCAGTCTGCCTTCGTCTTTACTATCTGTGGTTTAGTGTTAAGAGACAATGTTGTCACATTATGGTTCATCCCCTTTCCAGATAATTTTTTAATATGCTGAACAGCACTGGCCTTCTTAGAGATAGGTGCTTTGGGTCTCCATTGCTGATCTCCTCTGAGAAATACTGCAAACGATCATTTATTCTTATTCTTACAATCCTCTTTATTAATAATTTTAAGCAGTGCAAGGACTTCCTTTTTTTTCTCCCATGCAGCTTAGTTTCTTTTAGAGACTTTGGGTGAGAGAGCTTATAAAATTATTTTTAGAAATACATGACTTACAAGGGGATGTCTTTTGTCCATGTTTTCAGTGACTTCTCCAAAAAACTGTGATCATCTAAGACATGGCTTTCCTTTTCATATTGGAATGTTGACTCCTTCCCAACATGTCATATATATTGACACAGACATATTCATTATTGTAGTCTATACCAAGTTGCCTAGTGTGAACTCTGTGTGTACTGATCTGTAGTTTTCTGGATCTTCTCTAGATTTTTTTGGATTGCTTTCATATTTACCACCTTCCGTTGATACTAAGACAATTTGAAGCAGGCATTTGTCCATTATTATAAGTTCAGCTATTTCATACTCATGTTCGTTTAGAGCTGTTGGTGGGATACACTCCAGTGAAATAATCTGTTAGACCCCAGACTAATTTGTTAGTCTTTTTGTTCTCATCTTCTAATCTGTTAGTCTTTTTGTTCTCACCTTCTCTAATGGCACTTCAATTTAAGACAGATCCTCTCGTGTCTCTCTAAGGAGGGTGTCTGGCCTAGTAACTTCTCCAATCTCTTGTACCGTGGATGCAAAACCAATGTTTTGTGGCCCCTTCTCCCTGCCAGCCATGGGCAGAAGCTCCTAGATGGCTGTGTGTGGGAGGCTCCTCACTAGGCCCTATTCCCAACCCCCACCCTTGGCCTGTCCCCACTGAGGTGCCTGATACTGTGGGCTGGGGCTGCCCCTGGCTGTCCCCTGCCCTGCCATGCTCCCTGGCTGAGGGCAGCCAGGTCCTGCCCTGCCCATGGACAACCCCCACCACTCCCGGCCCACACAGGGAGCTGCCAGTCTGTCGTGGTTTAGCCCCAGCCAGCAACTAAGCACCACGCAGCCGCTCGCTCACTCCCCCCTGGTGGGATGGGGGAGAGAATCGGAAGAGCAAAAGTAAGAAAACTCGAGGGTTGAGATAAAGACAGTTTAATAGGGAAAGCAAAAGCCGCGCACGCAAGCAAAGCAAAGCAAGGAATTCCTTCACTACTTCCCATGGGCAGGCAGGTGTTCAGCCATCTCCAGGAAAGCAGGGCTCCATCATGCGTAATGGTTACTTGGGAAGACAAACGCCATCACTCCAAATGTTCCCCCCTTCCTTCTTCTTCCCCAGCTTTATATACTGAGCATGACGTCATGTGGTATGGAATAGCCCTTTGGTCAGTTTGGATCAACTATCCTGGCTGTGTCCCCTCCCAGCTTCTTGTGCACCTGGCAGAGCATGGGAAGCTGAAAAGTCCTTGGCTAGTGCAGCAACAACTAAAACATCTCTGTATTATCAACACTGTTTTCAGCACAAATCCAAAACATAGCCCCATACCAGCCACTCTAAAGAAAATTAACTCAATCTCAGCTGAAACCAGGACAGTATCCACCCCTTATTCCATACCATTTACGTCATGCTCAGGTCTCACACTATCCAATACATTCTCATTACCCACCATCACCCTTCCCATCCTTTGATATAATACACACATATCATCCCGTTAGTCTATGGACCACCCCTACAAAATATTAGTAAAATGTCCATAAATGTCCACAAAATGTCCACTGAGTTCATTTAGTCCATGACTTTGGGCTTCATCTCTTATGGTTGTTACTCAGGACAGGAGAGGTGGTGTGTTGCTTGGAGTTATTGAGCACCAAAGCCAGCTCAGGTCAGGTCACTGCTGCACTTGCACTGCTTCTTGTAAGGCTTCTCCTCCATTGGTTCAGGTGGTTCCGGCTGTAGTAATTCCTATAACATGCAACTCAAATCATGGGTTACAATAATTTAAAGGTATATCCATTACAATCTCCACCCTGGTCCCTTTGGACCAGGATATAGGGTTTAACATTGCAACGAACTCCTCCCCTTGCTCCTAGCCTGGCTAGCAACAAGGGGTTCCTGCTATAGTAATTCCCACAAAATGCAACTCAAATCCCGGGATACAACAATTTAAAGGTATTTCCATTACAATCTCCACCCCTGGTCCCTTTGGACCAGACCATCAGGTTTAACATTGCAATGAAGTCCTCCCCTTGCCCCTGCTCCAGCTTGGACTTATCCACAGAATGTAGTACCTTCAGAAGTAAACTTGCTCCAACATGGCCTCATGCACAGCCACAGATGCTTCAAGGTGTACCTGCTGCAGCATGGACTTTATCCACAGCCACAGATGCTTCGAGGTGCACCTTATCCAGCGTAGACTTATCCTTGGGCCACAATCCCTTCAGAGGGATACCTGCTGTGGCACAGACATAACCATGGCCACAGACGTTTCAAGATATACCTGCTCTGGCATGGGCTAATCCATAGGCACAGACGCTCTGGGGTGTCCTGCTCCCACGTGGATTCATCCACAGGTCACAGTCCCTTTGACTCGAGTTCACACCGGAGTTCCAGCCTGTCCAGTACAGCAGCACAGAAACAGCAGTGATGTCCTGGCCATCTGCCAGCCCAGGCGCAAGGCTATTGCTGTTATCAAAATGTTCCCAGGCACAGCAGAGTAAGATGATCAGCAGTACAGCAGCACGGCAAGCAGTGAAAGCAAAAAGCAGCCACTACCAAGCCTAGACTCTAACATACAGTAAGGCAGGTAGCCCTATGGCAAGCACAGAAGCCTGCCGATTAATAGCTTAACAGCAATAACAGCTATAAATTTTATCTAGCACATTCCAATCAAATCCGTCATTATCTCAAACCCTTCGAGCCCCACGTTGAAGCCAAAAGGACTGTCGTGGTTTAGCCCCAGCCAGCAACTAAGCACCACGCAGCCGCTCGCTCACTCCCCTGGTGGGATGGGGAGAAGAATCAGAAGAGCAAAAGTAAGAAAATTCGAGGGTTGAGATAAAGACAGTTTAATAAGGAAAGCAAAAGCCGCGCACGCAAACAAAGCAAAGCAAGGAATTCCTTCACTACTTCCCATGGGCAGGCAGGTGTTCAGCCATCTCCAGGAAAGCAGGGCTCCATCATGCGTAATGGTTACTTGGGAAGACAAACGCCATCACTCCAAATGTTCCCCCCTTCCTTCTTCTTCCCCAGCTTTATATACTGAGCATGACGTCATGTGGTATGGAATAGCCCTTTGGTCAGTTTGGATCAACTATCCTGGCTGTGTCCCCTCCCAGCTTCTTGTGCACCTGGCAGAGCATGGGAAGCTGAAAAGTCCTTGGCTAGTGCAGCAACAACTAAAACATCTCTGTATTATCAACACTGTTTTCAGCACAAATCCAAAACATAGCCCCATACCAGCCACTCTAAAGAAAATTAACTCAATCTCAGCTGAAACCAGGACACAGTCCCTGCAGCTCTCTGACACCTTACTGTATATTTATATTTAAGCATCCCAGAGATGGCAATCCTTTCTGTTTTCCTCACTTGGACATAACTTGAAGCTTTTAGAAGGATGCCTTTTTCTTTCTAATAACCTCCTTCATCCTGTTTGTTCATGACAGCTCCCTTCTCTGGATTTTCTCTGTCTTTTTTATAGATTGTATGCATTTCTTCTGAGCTTGCAAAAGGTGTCTTTAATCAGTCTCGGTGCCACCTGTAAAGATGTAACTCTTGTAGCTGTCCCTTTTTTATTCCTTGTAACAAACTTACTCATTTTTATTCAGCGACCCTCTTTGAAATAGTGGTAGGGTTTTTTTGGCTTTTGTTGCCCCTTCAAGGACATAGATTCCCATGTACATCAAAGCAGTTATTGACTGTGACTAGAAATTTACTTTGGGTCATACCCCAATGTGACGTGTACTCGTACAAGACAGGCAGAAATATCTAATGGCCCTAATATTTATATGCCATACTTATAGGGACATTTTTCGGTGTTATGAAGGTGCTCTGTTTCTTAGGCGTCTTTAGGGATTGGTTCAGAACATGGGTTATGTTTATATCCTTTGACTTTCTCAATGCCGTCTTCCTTGGCCATTGCTGAAGGGGAGTCTCTGGGTTGTTTAACATGAATGGACTGTTAACTTCCAGATGGATCTGATAATCAAGAGCAGTCATTCTCTAATTTTTGTGTGGGGGAGAAACCACCAAAAAACAAACAAAAAACCCAAGCAAAAAACAAACCCAAAAACCTGAATCTTTGAGCTTGCCCAGTAACCTGAAGTGCTCCATAACGAACTATAGCATAGCTGAAGATTTGATTGTGCATTTGTGTCTGTAGAGAGGACTGGCCGGTATGTAAGAGTTTTCTCTCCACAGTGCGATGTAGCTCTGAGTGGGGAACCAAGGAGCAGATGACAGACATGTGTGAGCAGCGTCCTCTAGAGACGCCTTTTACTCAGGTCACTGGGCAGGGAAGAGAAGAAATATGTCACCAAGGACATAAAACTCTCTTATTTGCAAAAGACACAATAAATGAAGTCATGCCAAATGTCGGTTTTAGGGTAGGGACCTCTGCGAGGAGCCAGTCGTCTTACAGACTTTTAGTTTGCGACAATTATCTGTAGCTAACCATGGTGGTCATATCAGTATTGAACCAACCTCATAAGCAGTGTAAGCAGTCCTTGAGGTGCCCAAACTGAGGATGTGGTAAGGCCGTTGGAAGCCCCAAGGAAGCCCCATGCTGATGAGGGAGTAACCTGCTGTTCAGCCAAAGTGGAAAACACCTACTTAGCAGATGCTGTGAACAATCAGCTAATGGAGATAACAGCAATTGTGGGACAATTGTCTGTCTGTATTTTCATGGTGGCTCTTTTGGCAGGAGATTGTGGTTGTCCCAGTAGGTTATCTTAGAACCTTTTCTTGTCTGGGTTTTGTTTTGTTGTTTTTTTTCTTTTTTCTTTTTTTTTTTTCCCCCCTCTTCAATTTTTTCCACAGTTTGGTTGGCTTATTTATCTTCTTTTTTTCTCCCTGTTTTCCTTTTGGTCTTTAGAAGCTTAAGGGGTGTGTGTGTCATGCTTTCTGGCAGTTTGTGGATTTTTTGTGTATTTGATTGATTAGGTGGGTTCTGCATTGTTTGGGGGGGTGGAGTTTAACTGTTCTGTGTTTCTTTTCCCCTGGAAGTTGTTTCTGTGGCTGTTTAATTTTTTATATTTTGTTGTTGCTTTTGTTGGGTTTTCAATTTATTTTTTTAGATGGGATTTTTGTGCGTGGGGAAGAAACAGGAGGAGCTAGAGCTCTGCATGCAGATGCAGAACTATGGCGTCATTGGAATAAACTACCAAGTGGCAGAACAACTTGAATGGTGGGAGTTCAGTGATGGACGGATGCAAGCTCTACAGAAGAGTCAGGCAGAGAAGGGGTGGGAGGGTTGCCCTTTACGTGAAGGAGCAGTTTGAATGCGTGGAGCTCTTATGTGTGAAGGTTTTGATTCAATATAAGGGAAAAGGTTTTCAAAGAAAGGACAATTATGCAGCAAAACAGGTTGTCTAGAGAAGCCAGGTTGCGGAATTGCCTTTTTTGAAAGTTTTGAACATGCATCTGGCTGATGTCCTAAGTGACCCAGTCAAAATTCAGGTGCTGTTTTACGCAGGAGTTTGGACTAGACAACCTCCTAGTGTGAGTGAACTGGTCTGTGATATGGTGCATGCATCATGGCAGAGGGTCAGGTGTTCTTTGACTTTATGCATTACTGATTTATAAATCTGTACATACGTGTCCTCACAAGAACAAACTAGATATGTAAAGGCAACCCAGGTTGATCACCATATATGTGCTCTCATGAGATAATACTTTTTAAAGTTGTTACTTCTACATTCTCATCTGATAGTATTCCTGAATCCCTTCTAAACCTGTCACATGAGAAAATGGGAGAAATAAATTGTAATTCTGGAAATAATTCACAAAACTGCAGTGCCATTGTGTTTGTGGTATTGTGGATCAAAGTATTTAGGAATAGTTCATTGCTTTCATTTTTGTTTATATTATTCTCCCCCAATTACTGTAGGCTGCTGCAGTTTATTATGATAAGAACATTCAACAAATGGAAAGTGGTTCATCTCTGAGCTGTCTTACAGTAAATTAAATGTTTTCAGAAGACAGACAGACATGCCTGAAGATAAAGTAAGGCAAGGTATCTGTGCACGTTGGATAAATTGTTCAGAAATCTCCATGAATATGATATTGGTATTGTGCATACTTATAAGATTAGTGTCAACACAGGTTATCTATCATGTAAGTGCAAGTCAAGCAAGTTAGACCTGCCTCAGGGGTGGTTTAGTCTGTATACACAGCTATTCAGACAATGCTGCTGTGGAGGTTTTGGAAGAGAAGACTGAAAAGGGGTGATTTTTCCTTTGCTCCAGGCTTTCCGTTTATTTGTACTGTCTCCATTTTCTCCAGTGTGCCTTGATAAGTACAGGTAATCAGTGTCCTATTAATCTTTAGGATAAGTAACACCTACATGGAACACGCTCCCTCCCCAGCCACCTCACCTCCACCAAGAGGAATTATATGTAACCTGTACGTCAGTTACACAGTGAATGGGACATATCGGAAGTAGATGATATATTTAGTCCATTTCATCATTTTTTTCTGTCACTGGGCAATTTCCAAGGCATTAAATACTAAATTTTTAATACTTTTCTGTAAATTTTATTATTTTCCTTGACCTATTTCTTTGCACAGTTACATGTTTTCGTGATTAATTGAGTACAGATATTTTGATTAGAAATTCCATGTTGTGAAAATTCAAGAGTAATTTTAGTGGTATAGAATATAATGTGAAATTTTATAAGTGCATAGCATTTATTAACATTTTTGGAAAATATATGGTTGGGGAAGATTGACAGCTCAAGAAGCATTCAGGAATTCATTATTTTCTCTGTGCCAGGTAAAAAAATGGTTGCTTCTCCCACCACCACAGTACTTCTGCTTGGACCCACTGATAACATAACAATGTCCAGCCTTCATTTGTCTAAGTAGTAACGTAGAGCAGCATGTAAAAATTGGCTAATGAGATGACAGTAGTATGAAGGTCTTTTCATAGGCTCATTTAACTTTGGAATGATTATAAAACATAACTACTAATTTATTTTGTGTGTTCTTGTTAATTATAATGGCATTCAGTACTGCTCATCTGGTTATGAGCTTCTGAGTATTTCTTTGTCACAGAAATTGTCTAACTCAATACTTGGATTCAGGAAGAAAAGGACTATTTTTTTTTTTTTCTATTTGCAGTTCTGTAATTTACATAATATTCTTTAAAAATGCCTATTTTTTATAGTGTAAATTAATGTCTTGAAGTAGTTTATAACTAAAAGTACATAGTCTGACTATTAAGTAACTTTAAACATTTTTATTTCATACTTTTAGAAGATGTGCTTTATAGATTGTGTGTAAATTATGTATTTTCAAATAAAATTCGGGATGTCCCATTGACATAGTGCAATTTAAGACTTGCGTAGAAGTCCTGTTATGAATTAAGACTTCTTTTGTTTTTTGCATGGGAGGGCTATACGATGGAAAGGTTAAAGCTATGGATACCAGTGAATGTATATGCCTTTAAAATAATAGTCTCTCTAGCAAGTAATTCTTGCTTTACTGAAACCAGTTGTGTCTGGCCCAATCTATCTGATTGAAAACAAGTCTGTCTAAAGATACCTTATATAGGTGGCCCTCAACCATGTTCTAAAATGTTCTTGAATGCTTCGGTGAGTAGTGCTTCATTGGAATATTTTATACAAATACCTACTTAAAGCAGTAATGCATAGTTTGAACCATTTTTACTATAGAAACAATGTGAACAAATAGGTCTTACGTGAAATAGAGACACATCAGAATGGCTGTTGATTTATGAAATAGTAGAACCGGTTAAGAGCTGTAGTGCACTTTGGTGGGGTTATTTACATTTTAAAAAATACCAGAGGCCACCAACAAGGCAGGATAATGAATAAGAGCATGTAGTCTCAAATCAAAATATCACAGAGGCAGTGTTCAAACATATAACAGGTAAACTTACCCTAATGATTTGTGATCTAAACGTAAAATGAGCTAAGAAATGAATGCAACAAATAAATGAATGAGTTAAAGGGAATGGCTTGCAGCACGTGGGCATTGTATTTGTTTATTTAAATCAGGTTTCAAAGGAATGTCTTCATCTAGGAATGAATTTGGCTTTCATATTGAATTATTTTTATATTCTAGTGATTTCTGAAACAACTGTGACAATTCCATAAATAAGAGCCAAATCCTGTTAGTTGTGCTAATAATAAATAATGCTTTATTATGTAAAAGGTCTAGCACAGCATATCGGGTGACAAAATGCTATCTAAACTCCATAAAATTGTCAGTGTTGAAAAATGGATCTATCGCCTATCTAGCTTCTGTGCTAGGTGGGTGATCATAATTGTTACAAATTTTATCATTTGGAGAAAAATTTTATTAGAATACCTCTAAATCTACATTTCTAATGAGCGTCTACTTATCAAATTACTTCAGTCATTGACCAATGCACTTTTTCTTTCTCAGCTATTATAGAAGTTTGTGGTATTTGCTTGTTTGACTCAAATTTTAGGGACCTGAATGGGAAGTCAAAGACAAGTGACATGCAGGTGACTTTCAGTTCAATTGTATTCTATTGTTCACATGATGAGAGTGTTCCTGCCCGAGTAAACAATACTACATCGAGCTGCCAGAATTGCTTGAACTTTCATCCACTGCAACTGTATTTAAAAAAAAAAAAATTCTGTCAGGATGCTTTTAAGGCTTTGGTTGAAAAGTTCTGTGAATTTGATTGTAAACTTTTAAGGTTCAGACAGAATTCAGATGGAATTCTTAGGTACTGAAGAACAGAAATAATATCTCTGTAAGTACGGTCAGTATGGGATAGGTAAACAATTACATTAAAGTTCCTAACCTGCTATGGTCCAAGGGCTGGAAAGTGGTGACTCAGTTGGAGGGAAGGTAAAGAAATGTTACTGTTAAACTAGAATAACTGGAATGATTCAGGTCGAGGTTTTAGGATGCAAACAAAAATCAAAACAACTCAATGTTTATAACAAAAGTAATATTATTTTTGAGAGGCATCTGCCTTCGTCAGGTAAACCATACTGGAATGTAGTGTCACTGAAACATAGGTCAAAAGATAAGTTTCTAAAGGTGAAGATTTAACCAGTAAAAAGAAAGTTGATAGGTGAGGCCTGCCACCTACCTGTGACGTATCGGTCACATCTACTATGTGTGATCCTGCCCACTTCAAATATTCCTTACTAAATACTGAAAAATTCTAGAAATCCTGAAAATTCAAAAAGACCAAAGATAAAATTTTAATAATCAAGACTAATGAGTGTGTTTGTTTTCATATTAAGAATAATTACGATAAAATATTATCATCAAAAATTTCTTCTGAGAAGGCTTATCTCACCAAAATAGGTCATGTTTTGATGTAAGATTTCATATATCATAACTATCTTGGCTTTCTTTCTGAGCTGAAGCAAAATGTGATGCTTAATAGGATGCAAGCTAAGAAAACTGATTATCTGAATTTTTTTTGGCATAAAGGAATATAGGAAAAAAGGCAAATATAGAATATTGATGTTTGAGGCTTACATATTAACATCTGTCAACAAACAACACATATTGTTGAAGAAATAACCATAAGGGGTATTTCTGTGTAGACTTCAGGTGCACAAGAAAGTCCAAAGGTTTAGAGACATAGCTACAATTGCAATTAATGGGAAAGAGGAGAGCAAGGGGAATGCTTCTCTCTCAGTTGGTTGGACATTTCCATTCTGGATCCAGGGTGACCACATGACCATCAAGCAAAGTTTCATTGACACATATTTTACTTTCCAACAACTTTTAAGAATTGCCACCCATCTTCACCTCCTCATGTTTGCCTTGGGATCCTTACCTGTTTTTAACATTTTCTTCTTTTTTCTCTTTGTATTAAGAGCTCATAAGATTTCCTTCTCATTTCCCAGTGCTGTCCTACTGTGCAGGGGTTTCACGTAGTGTTTATTCCTCCCGCCTGTCATTCTTTGCTCTTCCTTCTTCACTTGCTCTACTACAGAGGCTGCCAGGTAGCTTTCAGTTATCTAGGAACTTCGACCTTCCCAGCAGGTTTTGTTACATTTTACAAACAAAGGAAGAAGTTAGAACTGCAGCTCTTTTAAATGTCCAAACATCTTATAACAAAGTGTGTATTAATAATGCCAGTTGGAACACAGATTTTTTTTTTTTTAACTGTGAGAAAGCAGTCTTTTCTTTATAAAATTCTACATTCATTTTACTCTTCAGTCTGCTTCTGTCTGACCTTGTCAGCAAGGGAGAATTGCCAAGAGGCACCATTGAGAGGCTGGTAGGATCAACTTCAGAAGTAGCAGAGTTTCAGGCATTAAGGCTATGTCTATATTAGTAAATTAAACAATGCTTGGAAATATTTTCAGGTCTTTGCCACAGTTTTGGTGTTTGCAAACTAACGTTGTTCCAGAAAATTCCCAGATGTTTATTTGACCATCTCTGTTAGACAGTTTGCATGCAGCCCCTCTGTTTTGGAGCCTATGTGAGTATACTAGCATAGATGTAGGATTATCTGTGCCAGTTGATTTCAGCAGAGAGAAATGTGCTCAGGCATAGATGTAATCTAAATATACTTTCTACAGACCTGCATGGTCGTTATTTCTTCTGCCTTGTCCAACCTTCTCCCTTCAGTGAAGTCATGCAGTCTCAGCTTCAAAGCTGTTTTTTCTTTTTACTTGTCCTTTTGTCCTTCCTAAAATGCATATAGATTTAAATTTCATTGGCATGCTGTCTCCCAGCTTCTGTTCCTTCCTTCACATGACCCTGTGAACTTACTGGTAGTGATACTGTGTGCAGTTCTCTGTCTGGAATAAACTACTTCAGGGAAGCGTCCCTCTCGTTTGCCTTTAGGTACTTCAATAATAAAAATAGAATTAAAAAAAAAAGACTAGACTTTGAGTGATGCCTTGTCTGTCCCTCTACTGCAAGGCAGAAACTTGATGAACAATTATATTTTTTTGTGGACTACAGTGAATTTACTCTTTAAGCTGACTACTTGTTAAGAGAATCTTTCTCTCTCAACTTGCTTGGTCTTTCAACCAAAATGTTCATGTCAAAATAGAAAAATAAAAAATTATAACTCCTTCCTTTTTCTTTCAGAATACTTATGAATCAGCTTATGCACATCTGGAACTAATTAGAGGGTGTGATAAAGCCAAAGTCTATTTTGTTTTCATTAAATGATGTCTAAATAGCTGTAAACATTTTTTTGTCTTGTCAGGATGGTGGTACTGGAATTGATTTTGGACATCACTTCAGTTCAAGGTTGAAGTTAAAAGGTCTTTTTGAGGCTTAGAAGAAGCAGGTGAGTATAGGTCAAGCATCACAAATCTTTGAGTATTCGTTTTTGCAACTTTCTTTTGTTCTGGAATTGCTGTTCTTGCTTGCCAGTCCATACTCAAATAGCTGATCTCTGCTTCCTCTGATTCACTGAGATGTATGACTGCTTGTATTATGACTAGATAGCATAGAATATTTAAGTCACGTAGGCTTTCCCTACATGCCTTTTCAGCACCTGCCAGAAAAGTAAGTGAAAACATGGTTCTCTCACCAAGGTCTCTTGAACCCCGGAGTTAAGTTTCACTGTATAGTTTCATTACATCAGCTGCATTAGGAATACGATAATTAAGCTAATTTGGTTAGAAAATTCTTTTAGACTATATTTGTATAAATATTTTTTGTAATAAATGAAAAATTTAAAAGGCAAGATTAAATAGTATTGTATCCCTGAGTTTGGATGTTCCTAGTTTCCTGAAACTGGGATGATCTCTATTCCATTGGTATCCAGGAATATTCCATCATGTCAAGGACCATGAGTTCAAAGCTTGTTTGAACTGCTTTATGTGTTAACAGTCTGAACCTGCCTGTGAAGAAACACTGTTAGTGAGTATAGTACCACCCTGGGACTTGTCATGCCTGCACTGAATACCTTGCTTTGCTCCAGACCTTCACAGCTATCTTGAGTGAATCATGTAAAACTGGATATCAGGTTTTTTACCTTGGATCTGGAAAAGGGCATTCTGAAGGAATGAGTGTAAGATGAGAGCTTAGCAAGCCACTTGCATCTATTTCAGATTTTTCATACTTGCTGTTTCAACAAAGAATTAATCCACATGTTGGGTGTTGCAGTTGTTCACATTTTGCTTTTCCTACAGGGGTAGAAAATTTCTTGAGAATACTTCCAGAATTCTTCAAATTCAAAATTTTAGGCAATATTTTAATGTATAAATTGCAAAATATGCTCAACTGGTGCCTTACGCTAAATTGTATAGATGCAGATTTTAACAGGGTACAACAAACTAACTCACCATAATAGGAACCAGGCCCAATTGCTTCTATGTACACCGCTGTTTCCAAAGTAAATATGTATTGTTTCCCTGTATGCCATGTGCAGTAACTGCTAAGGTATTATGAAATATTCAAATATACCTATATACTCCATAATATTGATATATCCATCTTCATGATCTGATGGCTCAGAAGGACAAGAAAGAGAAGGAGTTCCAGGAGGAGTTAATGGTGGTGAGAGTAATTAGTGCTGAAACTATGTTTATAACAAGTTTTCTAAAGTTTCACCCTCTGGGAGGAAGCACAGACCTTTGTAACCTAATTCAAAGCAGTGCAAAACAAGACCATCCTGGTATGTGTTTCACTGTCACTGTCTTTACCCACTGGGTAATAGGAAAGGAAAATTCCTTTCTTCCCATTTAACTTCACCTTTTTCGAAGGACTTGAGGCACTGGCCTGAAGCATACAGTATGAATATGGTGAAACCATAAAAAGAAGAAAAGATACAATATTAATGTTAGCAATATTGTAAATCAAATAATATACACCACTGTACAGGGAAACTGTAGACATTACTGGCATCACATATAAATTTGTGTATGGCTGTATGTTAATATGTAGTAATATATTTGCAAAACAGTGTTTTTTCTTACATTACCCAATGGAGAAAACAGTAAAAAAGGTCAGATTCTTTGCTTTCTAGGTAGCAATGGAAATATGACTGGATTTCTGTCACATATTTATACACATATGTCTGAACGGTGTAACTTGTCCATAGTAATACTAGATAGTCTCTTCATAGACAGTGTCAGTATTTTTAAGAACTGTGTGGTTTGATAGAAACTATGTAGTAATTGTGTGGTAATTGAAATCTGGTGAGCCAACAAGAGATTTTTATTTTTTAAAGGATGTTTTTTTCTGGAAATTTACTATGTTCTATACTAAATAATGTCAGAAATGCAGTAATACTGACTTGTGCATCTATAATAGTTTGGCAGTATCATTTTATTGAATTCCAGTATGTCTGGAACTTAAGGCATATGGAGGAAAGTAACTGTTATTCTGTTTCCTCCATTATTTTGTTCCATAACTTTAAGTTAAATACAATCTATAAAAATGCTTTCTGTAAAGAGAGCCAAAATCTTTTGGCCTTTTTAGCACTGGTGTCTATTTCTTGTAGTATGTGAAAGTGGAGAGGGAATGTTTTTGTAGTCCATGAGGAAATAGTAGTGAATTCTGAATGCTAGTTCTTCGGTACGTCTTTTAGAGTTGATAGTTTTTTATGGCAGGACACGGTGTCTTTGCACTGATTGAAAACTGGGATTCAGTCATAAAAGTAGTGATAGAAATACATAAAAATGCATTCATGAGGACATTTTTAATTAACAGAGAGAAAAATTCTGTTTGCTTTTTATCCTGTCTTTCAATAGACCACTTAACTGTTTAGGAGTAAGTTTTAAAAAAATGAGTTAGAGTTGGAAAAACTGAAACCAAGACAAAAATCCATATTGGAAAAATGCAAAAGCAGAGAAAAAATGTTCCCTTTTTGGACTGATGGCTTAAATGGACACTTTTGGGGACTATTAGTGGTACAGTTACATCTGGATTTTCCGAGTTAATTAGGCTTCGGAAAAAAAGCTAAGGATGTCTTCTAAATATGAATATTTTCTGTGTTAGTAAACTGAATTGTAGTTGTGGTATTAATTATTGTTAAACTGATCTAGCTCTTGTGTCCTGTATTGGCGATTTGTGGAAGGGGAGACATTGTGCTCATTCTGGTTCCTTCCTGGTACTACAAAACTTTAAAGAGCATTACTCATATACTCATATTGTATATGCATGCATTCTGTATACCTACCAAATATTCAGCCTCTATATAGATGTGTTTATTTTGCATAGGGCAAACATAATCATATTGTTAGATTAGTACGAAAGTACATCTCATGTAGTTATCTTGCAGCTGAACTGGAACTCTCTCAAGAGTTATGTAAGGTCTCATTGCTGGTGATCATGTTGATGACCAGCATGTGAAACATTTGATGTACAAGCCATTCCGTCAGCTGGATAATGGATTGGCATTAACTTTGTCCACGAAGAAGGCTAACCCTTCCACATGTCTGGTCAGAAGGCAAATAAGTTTTGATACTGCCGTAGGTGAAGGGGAGGAGGATATACAGCATAATGCTGAAAGGAAAAGATGGTATCTGCTTTCCAAGAAGTAATTGGATGGGGATTGATGGGCTTTGTCTTCAATCTGGTTTCCACCAGGAAGAGCCTGAAACATAAACAGTACTTTACATTTTAATGGAATTGTATTAGAACAGAGACACTGTTTATTGTAGAATTTTGAATTATCTTTCCAGGGTGATTGTGAATAGCTGTAAATTACTGATTTGGGGGAACCTGAAGGCAACTTTTGTCAAAAAGTAGTTTACATTGATAGAATCGAATTCGTGGCGTGGAACTATGAGGTAGTAAATTTTTGCTGTGATTATACAAAGTATCAAACTATGGATTTAAACTGGCCAGCTTTTCAATTCAGCTGAACATTAAGTACAGTCTTAATGGTCTGATTTGCTGGGAAGAGCACTATTACAATAATCTGCTTTTTACAGCCCATATCAAATATGAACTTGCATCACTTATTACAAAGTTTGTGCTTTGGGAGATATTTTCACGGCATCTAGGAGTGATGCCCCACATTTCTTGGAATTAGCCCTTAATGATGCTGTCTTCAGAAATGAGTTATTGCTCAAATACACTGATTGTTTTGTGGTTTCTAGCACAGAAATTTTTAAGGAAAAGCCAGTTGAAAACTAGCTAGTTGATTTTTTTCAAGTAGTTGTATGAAATGAGGAGAGATGGTGTGCATCTTAATAATTTTATGATTCTTTTTTCTATGTGACATGAATGAGAGAGGTGAGAACTCTTAATTTTTAACTGAACTGAATACAGGTTTCTAAATGTGGCCTGCTTGAGAACAGAGGACCATTACTGTAGTTGTCATGTAAAATAAAGTTGGAGTCTGAAGCTCCTTTTTAGCTGTCAGCTTTATTAAGGAGCTACTGGTGTGTTGAACTAGGCACACGCATTATATAAGCAGTGTATGGTAGTGTCTAGGGAGAATTTTCTCCCTCTTCACTGCTGCTTTATTAGGTCTCGCTCACTCATTCACTGTTGCCCTGTCTTACTCCAGCTTTCTGGCTGCAGCTCACAGCACAGTAGGTCTAATGTAGATTGACGCCTTTGCCAGAGGACTGATTGAAACTTGTGTCTCATAGTTGCTAATGCTCACTCAACCATTTTATTGAAGATAAAGTAAATAAAATAGATTGCCATATGAGAATTCTCTGAAATCAAATGGAATAATTTGACAGGTTTAAGCCCATGAAAAAGCCAAAGCATTGAAACAGATGGGAATACTTTTTATGCACAATATACCAGGAAAAGGTGTCTGCTGGATTGATGTTAAACTGTTAATGCCTTTTACCAAAACTATAATTGTTGAAAATATTATCATCATTTCCAATGGAATTTCCATTGGTGTTTAAATTGTTACTTCTCTCAAACAGAGGAATTTTTTTAAAATTTAAGAGTAATGGATATACTGATTTTATTTCTTATTGCTTCTGATTCTTTAAGAGACTGGTGATGGATAACCAGTCTCTTAAAATTTAATTTAAAAAAATAGTGTGGTACTATTTCTAGAGTACATTGCAAGATCTTTGAGATTAACTGAGGGTGAGTTTATCATTTGAGAAAATAATTCTGTGAAATAATGCAAAATAGATTGTTTTTATAAAACTTTTATAGATTTTTAATAATCACTAAGTGACATAATTTTGAATATTACAAGTAAAGTTGCTAAAATAAGCCCTCACGTTTCTAAAAGTACATATGATACAGTACATGAAAAACTGCTAAAGCTATTGTGACAAGCTGTTTAGAATAATGGTCAACGAACCCTAAATATTCTTCACAACACTTTTATTTTATAAGAAATTGCTGTAGATAAGCAGTGTAGTATGCCCGTGTTATTTTTAGAAATAAGATAATACATAATAATAAGTGAGTTAAGATGCAACAGATAACATATACCTCTTACTCATTGTTATCCAAACAAAAGAATATTGGGCTTTTTAGTCACACTAGTGGGTTCCTTCTTACTAGTTGGACCACTTCTTCAAGAAAGCAAGACACCTGTTTTTTAGTTTAGTACAATAAATTATGTCAGACTCACTTAGAGTTAAAGAAAATAAATAGAAAATAAGTTAAAAATATATGAACAAAGTTTGCAGATGCAGCCTTGGTTTTCCACCTTGAAAACACAGTCATTTAAATAACAAATATATTCATTTTGCTCTTTTCTTTATGTTTAAACAAAATCTGCTCTTTTTTTAGTGTTAGATACCAATTATATTTTATTTTTTAAAGTTAAGAAATTTATTGTAAGAGATTATGCCGTTGGTACTGAATGATGGGGTGTTTGTGAGATTTCACAAATATTGGGTTTGAAATAAATTATGAATGAGCTATTTGAAAATGACTTGCAGGAGTGAGTTGACAGACTGGAAAATCATAGTAAGGATGGATTTCCAGATTAACTGTTAGCCAGAATACACAGCTAGTTGTGCTGATGTGTGCAGTGGCAGGGACAGTGCTGGTCAAAATCATATTTCCAATATGATTGTGAATAAATCTAGGAAATGTGAATAATATTCTCAGTTTTTCCCATCCTGGTCATATTTTTAAGAGGGAAAATTACTCTATTGTACTTATGATGCAGAGCACTGGCACCAGCTGTGCTCTGGAGAGGTCTTTTCTCTTTTCTGTTGTTGCCATGCTGATGACTGTGTGTGTCTGGCCAAACTCTTAATGCTGTCACAGCAGTTCCAGACTTAAAATTTCAACAATTAAAAAGCAAAATTTAGTGACTGTGATGCCAGCAAGATAGGTCTTCCCATCATCCTGAAGGAAGCCTCTTCTCATTCAATCTATGGTGCTCTTTCTGTTAGTGCAATAGGATAAAAGGGTCATCAACAGCTTTGTCTTTCTGTGGGAGGGACTAGAGGAAGATACAACTCTTCCACGAATCCCTGTTTTAACCCTTTTGTTTTCCTTTTCTGCTTTCTATGAAATGAAGTTCTTAGAAAGTGTTGTCTTTCGGAGGAGGCAACAGAGAACATTAGTTTAATTAGATTGTAATTATATACATAGAATTGCTTCCCCCCCCGAGTTCCCCCCGGTAGGAGATCCAAGACAAAGAATCACTGCTCATTTCTGTGTTATGAACTCTTTTCTACCTCTCATAGGTTTTTCTACTTCAATTGGAAAGCCTTACCACAGTTTTTGGAAGAAAATGCTGAGACCAGTGAGTGCTCCAATATAGATTGATTTAGACAGAATAAAAGCTAATTTTATGAACAGAAATAGAAAACTCAACAGTAGTTTACTTTGGATTTCTATAAAAATTAAGGAAACCAAGTATGGTTTCCTGTATTTCTCTGAACAACTTATTTGTGCTGTTTTTTTCAAGATGGTCTCTTATTTGTCCATATCTGAAGTAATTCTGAAAGGCTGATTTTCGTGTTATTGTTTCCTGTGTTTTCCAGTAACTCAATAAAAGAAATGATCTATATTTTCGGGATGCTTTCGAAGTTACCTTATCCAGAAATCAGTCCGTGATAAATGTGATGAGCTAGCTATTTAAAATCCTTATTTTTAAAAAAAATAAATGTAGGCAATAAAGAAAGCCATTCAGTACAAGTAATTGCATATGGAAGAAATAACAGCAGATCTAATTTCTGAAAAGAAATGGGATCTTGAAAATGGAATAGATGTTTATTTGATTGCTTTGAGAGTTAACCTCCCTAAAAAGCTGATTTTAAATGAGTTTTGTATTTGTAAGTGGTGCTTGTTAACTGTCTTGGGGAGTGATTTCTTCTCTCCTCTGGAAAACGCATTATGGGATCTAGCAAAGAAAGAGGTAATGATTTTTTTTTTTAATGTGGGCACTGTCATCTAGGAACTGGACAGAGATCACTGTCTCTTAGGAACTGGGCCTCAGAATTTTTAATGTAGCCTGTAAAACAGCTATTTAGTGCTAATTGTCAGTCACAGCCTACAGGAGATAGGTTTTACTGGTGATTTTACAGGGAAAACCGTGCTTAACTGCATCACATTTTTTTACAAAATTCAGATGTTCACAGTGTAATTTTTTAAGGAACTTTCACTATTTTATTCTGAGCTTGAGTCTTCTAGAGAAGCAAAATAGGTCATGTTTTGTTTCATATGGTGGTTCTGGTCCTGCATCAAAACATATGCATATAGATTCGAGTACCTGTATGAAGATTCAGTAAATTATGACAGATCCAGTGAAGGTTTTGAAAAAGAAAATACCAGGCATGTAATCTTAGGCTGCAAAGTTACAACTGCTTGCTATATTTTAAACAATATTTAGTGGCTTCTCAATAATACAGTGTAGGACATGGTACATTAGCATGTACAAAACAGAAATTTAATTCTATAATCTATATACTTTGGTTTAGTTTTATAGGTAACTACACTAATGGGAAATGGACTGTAATTTTAATTCAGTGTTGTTATACTTGAAGGAGAAACTGAATTAAATTTGGTTTTAGATCTGTTGAAATACATATAGATGTTCCTGTGCTTCTGTAATTGAATTTGCAGCCTAATATAGTTCTGTATTATTTTAGTGAAGTTAACTACTAAAATTAATAGTAGTTAACTTCTACCATTAGTTTTTACTTTGTTTTCTGTTTGCTGTAAGATATATTTTCATGTCATAATACAAATCCAGTGCTCTCTTTCCATCACTTATTAAAGAATTAAAACAATAACACACACAAAATTTCTACTCAACCCAGTCAAAGGCTTATACTTTAGTTTTAGGTAGGTGTACGTTTTCTCAAATTTGTTCATTACTACTCATTTAAAAAAATAAGTTCAGGATTTTGTAATCTTTGCATCATCCTCCTATCAGTACTTCTAAACTGGAATTTTGCCTCAGACCAGTTTCTCTCTACTGGTTAAGTGGACTAAAGGAATGAAAGCATTATTATTTGTTTTATTTTTACAAATAAGGCTGATATGTTGAACTGAATTACTGAAATGAGTGGAAAAATATTTAAAGGTTTCTCTTATGACAGAATAATTTTCCACTTGCTTTTTGAGCAGTAGTGTTATAACGAATGTGGAAGGTGAGCATGCCCATTTGTAAATCTTTCTTCTTCACTGCAGGAGTATTAGACTCATCAATAAACCTTTTAATAACTAAAGCACATAATTATTTAATGAACAGGTGCTGCAGTTCTAGGTATCTTTGCCCTCTCTCAGAAATTCATTATTGCCCCGACACCAGAACTTGTGTTTTCTTCCTTTCTTCTTTCTCTTCTTCAACTGTTCTGGTTTCAGCTGGGATAGAGTTAATTTTCTTCCTAGTAGCTGTGTTTTGGATTTAGCATGAGGATAATGTGATAACACACTGATGTTTTAGTTGTTGCTAAGCAGTGCTTATACTAAGTCAAGGACTTTTCAGCTTCCCATACTCCGACAGCAAGGAGGTGCACAAGAAGCTGGGAGGGAGTACAGCCAGGACAGCTGACTGAAACTGGCCAAAGGGCTATTCCATACCATACGACGTCATGCTCAGTATAGAAACTGGGGGGAGTTGGCCGGGGGGCAGTGACTGCTGGTGGGGGACTGGCTGGGCGTCAGTCAGCGGGCGGTGAGCGGTTACATCACTTGTTTTTCCTGGGTTTTATTTATCTCTCTTTTTGTTATTTTTCTTTTAATTACCTTTATTATTATTACTACTATTATTATTACGATGACGATGATGATGATGATGATTACTACTACTACTACTACTACTACTACTACTACTACTACTACGACTATTATTATTTTAAAAGGTTCTTATCTCAACCCATAAGTATTCTCACTTTTACTCTTCTGATTCTCTCCCCCATCCCATCAGGGGGGAGTGAGCGAGCGGCTGTGTGGTGCTTAGTTGCTGGCTGGGGTTAAACCACGACATCAACCTGTCACTTTCAAAAAGGAAAATGGAAATGAATGTGGAAGGGATCCCCAGCTGATGCAGTGGAAAATCCATAACAGTTTAAACCGTGTTACTTGGCTTTGCAGAAGAGTTACTTAGGAGTGCTGCTATGGTTGTTTTGCCAGCCCCTGAGTGGCAGCAGGCAGCTCTGGCATTGGGAAGGTAACAAATGGTGGGGGAAGGAGGGAGAGGGCAGGAGCATCCTTAGCTGCTGCAGCTGTTTGCTAAGTGAGCATATATTGAAGGCCTTGAGCCTCCACAGAACATCTTTTCACAGGTCAGTGCTTAAATCACGTGCATAATACTCTCCTAAAATAAGTTTGATCTGAGCACCTGTTTATTTTCTTTTCTAAGGGCAGTTGTTCTGTTGTGGAAGTCCTGCAGTTATTTACTTTCCATTATAAACGATAATGGAATATTCCAGTTAGTTACAGTAAAGTAACATTTTTTGCATGTTGAACTTTTAGAAATTTTGCATGTTGAACTTTTAGAAAAATGAGTATTTGCTCTTACTCTGTCTCTGGAAGATTTGCTGAATGCTGTACTTTTGGGCTATATGAGAAATGGAGATCTGAGGAAGTATTAATGTTACTGCAATCTTATCATTTATATTCTTTTAATTTTGCAATTCAGAAATATTTTTAGTTCAAGGTATTTTAAATTTATTTGATTTATTAGGCCTGAAAAAGCTATATATTGGATTGATTGAATGTATTTGATAGGACAGTGTTTTGAAGTTATTACGTTACAAACTTGAATACCCTGTCCAATACTTAAAAGATCCCAGAAGACAGAGCATGTGATTTAATTACCTCTTTTTCATTTTGCGAACTTGACCTCTGTTCCCAGCCTCGAGACAAAGAAAGACAAAGTACTGTGAGCAACTGGCAGTTGATATTAAGAAGGTATCTTCCACATCTCTCTCATGTCCCATAGTGACAGCTAGTCCTCAGCATGGATGTGGGACTTCCCCAGAAAAATTCTGTTCTTCAGCTGGCAAATTCATCTGCTGCCTTACTTTTTTAGATGCCCTGTAAAAATCCTCTCTCTTTCTTTCAGCTTCTGCCCCAGAAACCTCTCTTTTCTGGGTTAGCTCTAACTGTGCAGAAGCACCTAGGGCAACACAGGGATACTGGCCTCAGTTGACTAAGGATGGTTTTTGGGAGTGGCCAGTTTGCTCTTCTACAAGACAGAACTGTAATATACATATAGGCTGATACTGAGTGTGTTGTTTAGTTATTTCAGATTTTGATTGTGTGTTTGTGTGATTGTATGTTTGTGAAAGCTGACTGAATCTGTCCCAATTTGTTTTTGAGAAAGACATTGAATATTTTCTTCACAAGCTAGTAAAGATTTCTTCATTTTCTAGGAAAATAACTAGAGGAAAATCCTAAGACATTCTTTAATATTTGGGATCTGAGTCTATTTTGGCAATGAAGGCTGATGATAGTTTGCACGAAGACAGAAGGATTTCTTCTTTCTAACAATGAAGGCCATGATTCATGACAACCCTTAAGGTTATGTCGAAGTCATATGGGAATAGATACTGTCTTTTCTAGGAACCCCATGTTTCATAGAGGTGTTGGAGAGAAACTTTTAGCCATTGAGGCAAGTGATTTTTACAGTATTGGCAGTCTGTAGCAAAAAACATCTTTGCTGCATCTTCTGATTGCCTTTGCAGCTGCCAAATTTACAGGCAAAATACAAAACCTTTCATGAATTTACAGTTGTAGGTGACTTCTTTATTAAATATTTTGAATTTGTTTCTAGTGTCAAACATTTAAGTTATTACTATATGTTAATAGATAAAATGTCCAAATTAATGTGTAAGGTGATGAACACTGATAGCGTCTTCAAACTGTTGAAATGGCCTGTACTCATCCTCTCATAAAAAATCAGATTCCTACAACTATACAGGAAGTCATCAAGGAGGTTTATTTTAATTGCTTGGTGCTTTGGTATATTTTAGATTTGATCTATGTGCTGTTCCTTTCCCTTAATCCAATAACATTGCTTGTTATTTGCACTATATTGGTGAGTGGCTACTTCTCTGAAAGCTTAACAATTAAGATTCTAATAGGACTGTAGGATGAAAGAACAATTTCTCTGTGTATTCAAACTGTGTAATAATATAGGAATGAAAAGTATGTTATTTAATTATTTGGTTTTGCCATGTAGTATTATAGTTACTGTTAAATATGGCTTTTGTATTGCTAATATAAGAAAAGAATTAAAAACAACAACAACAAAAAGGTTTGATCTCATTTGACCTTTCTGACGTTCAGTCAGTTAAAAGGTTTGTAAGATGTTTAATTACCAAATAGTATGATCATTATTCATCTCATCATTTGATATATAACGTCAAGTGAATTGCCTCCCTGGAGTGCAGTGTGTTTCACAGATCAATAGATTTAGTAAGAGCTTGAAGGAGAGCTTTATACATTCATAGGAAAAGTATATCCTCCTTGTAAAATGGCTTATGTAGTTATTCTGTGAGCTTTACAGAGTTATTGTTTTATTTACGTCTAAGGAATACAAAATCCTGTAACATAAAGGTATTTACTAAAATATTTTAAACCTCTTTACTGGAATTAAAAAATATTGCTTCTATCTTACTCTATGTAATAAAGTAGCTTTAAAAGTCTGTCCTGGACAGCTTCATTCAAATCTATTAAATTAATTATACTTATTACAACAGATTTTTTGCTTTGACACAGCACAACAAATACAGTATGACAAAAGGCTGTCTAAATACACTACACGATTGCTTAAACGATGCATATTTTGGTTTTCTGCATTTTTAAATACGTGTGGTTAGTTTTAACTGATTTGGGTTGTTGTTTTTGGTTTTTTGGGTTTTTTTTTTGTTATTTTCCCTTCATTGATTGTGTCAAGGATATTTATGCACACTTGGAGAGAAAAAGATAAAGCTTGTCCTCAATTGACTAATTTAATACCTATGCATTTACAAAAATTTTCTTATTAATTTTTTTAATTAATTGCATAAAGGATAATTACATATAGGATACTTCATGTTTACTTAGGCTTTTTGAAGTGTATTATATTACTCTTATACAATATAGATGAGCCGTCATATAACACCAGGTATTTGAGCACGCCTATCTGATCTCTTACCCTTGATGGAAGGGTTTTCCAGATGACTAAAAGAGACTTCTAGGAGAGTTCAGGCACTAGCATTTGGTGCTCCTTTTTTCTGTGACTTTTAGCTGCTTGATTTGCTCTCTTGACTTAGCAGCTTTCTGCTTAAAAAGTAAGAAAATAAAAACGTGTTTCTTCTTTAACTCTTACATTAATGAGGGTAAGCTTTTTAGCTTAAATTTACGCCTTGTTGTTGGTCCTTGCATCCATCAGGCACTGAGGAAACTGTAGTTCAGCCAAGCAAATCCTCCTGGCTGTGGGACAGAAGCAACATTTATTTGAAAATTCTACTTCCTTATTCATCTGTCACTTATAACCCATCATCTACTCAAAGATTAATTTGAATTGTGAACAATATCTAAGCTTCCTTAATCCCTTGCTCTTGTCTTTTTTCTTGAGCTGCTGTACTGTGACGGAAAGGCCATAATTCTGAAGCTTCTTATTCCTTAGGCCTATCTAAAGTAACTCCCATCGGGAGCTGATTGATGTTTTAGCAAGGAAACTTTTACCTGTTTTTGAGAACAACCTGGAAAAATTGTCAGGAGGCTTTCACGCTCTTAGACGTTCACTGTGTGGAATTCTTGTAAATGTAAAATTTAATTTGTCTGGGCTCTTTGCACCAGCATTGTTCAAGGTCAGATGAAGTTGTGTGAAGTACAGGAAGTGTTTCTGAGACTTCATTCCTTTCTTTGTACTCGCAGCATTTTTCATCAAATCAGCAAATCAAATAATACCAATATCATTAATAATTAAGATAGCTGGGAAATATACCACATTCTTCTTTTTACTTATTTTGTGAATGACCCCTGCTGCCACTCTTGCTTTACCACTTCCTTGACTTTTTTCAGGAAAAACACTAATTTAGTAGTTTCCCCTCTGCTAAGTGATACAAATACTGCTTCTTCAGGCCTTCTCAGTAAAGGGGATAGAATTTAAAAAGAAATGCAGGAAATCTACAGGTTTTTCCACTGAAGTTGAACATCCAAAGACCTTTTTGTCAATGGGAACACTTAAGCATGATTAGAATAATTAATGTTGGAATTCTGTAGAAGCATCAGTTGTTTTGATGATACATTCATCTATGGCTTGACTTGACAAAGTTTGAGTCATCAGGACTCAATCTAGAAATATGTAATTTTAATTTTAAGACTGGAAATAGATCTTTGGCTGAATTGTGATATATACTTAACCGTCTTTACCATCCCTACCATCTAGGGTAAAGGGTTGATCAATGACAAAGTACAGCAACGCTCTTGACTACTGTGTTCTGGGTGCCACAATGTAAGAAGGATGTGGAGGTCCTTGAATGTGTCCAGAGGAGGGCAACAAAGCTGGTGAAAGGGCTGGAAGGCATGCCCTGTGAGGAGTAGCTAAGCACTTTGGGCTTGTCTAGTTTGGAGAAAAGGAGGCTGAGGGACAACCTCATTGCTCTCTACAGCTTCCTGAGGAGGGGAAGTGGAGAGGGAGGTGCTGATCTCTTCTCCCTGGTATCCAGTGATAGGACACATGGGAATGGTTCAAAGCTGCACCAGGGGAGGTTTAGACTGGACAGTAGGAAGCGTTTCATTACCGAGAGGGTGGTCAAACACTGGTCAAACACCTCCTAGAGAGGTGGTTGATGCCCTAAGCCTGTCAGTGTTTAAGGGGCATTTGGACAATGCCCTTAATAACATGCTTTAGCTTTTGGTCAGCCCTGAAGTGGTCAGGCAGTTGGACTAGATGATCATTGTAGGTCCCTTCCAACTGAAAATAGTCTATTCTATTCTATTCAGTTCAGTTCAGTTCAGTTCAGTTCTATTCAAGAAAACTGTGGCAGCAGTCACAAATAACATGTTTTCATAGTACTTTTATGAAGAGATTGCATGGGTATGAGAGGGGAAGTGAGCTCTCTCTTTTTGGACAGTATTCCTGAAAGGTTCTGCAGTGAGACACAGAAACTTACAAGGTTCCTAAATCACCACTATCTTTGTTCTGCCATCCTTTAGTGCCAGGGAAGCACAGGCAGGAGCAAAAGGCAGGGCACTTATGCTCTGGGTCCATCCTGTCCCCTTCTAGATACTGGAACTCAAAAGGTCTCCTAGACTTTTCCAAGTGGCAAGGATGGTGTGATTTGTAATATTCCCTTTGGTCCTGTTATGAACTAAAAGAATCAATAAGGAAAACATCAAAAAGGTCAACTTTTGGAGGACATAGTATCCAGAAACCTCTGCCAAATATGATTGCAAGGTTATTCTGTAGGATGCCATTCTGAGCTGAGAAGCAGAGTTCAGGAAACTACATGTATTTATTAAGACAAATTGCAGTATCACCATCATTAATCTGGAGTATTACACATTGATAGCTATTTTTTGTAGCTGTTTGAAGCACCAAGTAATGGAGTTTGCAATATGTGATTTGCATAATTGGAGTCAAGGACAATGAAGGTCCCTGAATAAAAAACATTTAGAACCCCATTCCTTCACATTTCAAGGAGGAAAGAATTTTGAGAGACCTAAAATTCTTGAACAAGTTCCTTCAGAAATAAAGTTTAGGACAAATACAGTAAAATCATTATGTTTTGTGAAACAGAAACATAAAAAATCCCATAAAAAGGGAGTTAATGGAGCTAATGTTATACAAAAAGTGTAGTTGTACACTTTCAAAACTCATGAAGTAAGAAGTCTTGATTGTTTCCCCTTTAGAACATTCATGTGCATTCATTGACAGCCATAGATAATATGTACCACAATAAGAGATGTAGATGAAGCTTGCATAGTAAGTAAACTTTGCAATTAAGTCTGCTCAGTTTTTGCTTTTGTGGAAGAAAGGATAACAGACTCTGGAACCATTGGTCTTCTCCAAATTGTATCCACATTGAATAGCTTGTTCATCCTTTGTTTTCCTCTTTGGTTAAAAACCGCTTTTGGAAATTCCATAGCTATAGATCTGTGACTTTCCCTGTAATTTTTACTTTGTCACACCTGGAAACTGTTGTCTTAGGTACATATGTTGTGCAGGTATGGTGAAGATGTTGTGTTTTGAGTCTGTCCCTCCTTTTTCTGCAAATATTTGTGTGCTGGTATCTAAGAGGAAATTTACTACAGAACGTATTTATAAGAAAATGAATTTATTTTTAATAACTGTTAAACTTCAAGGCATTTGTTTATTGAAAAAGCTCTGGAAGTGTCTCAAATTAGCTGGAAGTGCAGTGTATGGTAACTCCTAGCATGATGGGACTAAAGTATATGTAAGATTTTAGACAGATTCTCCTAATATTCTTCTTTTCAAAAACCAAGCCAATAAACAAAAACCAACCACCTTCCCCCAAAAAAAACCCCAAACCAACAAAACCCAAAAAACCAAAAGCCCAGCTCTGGAGATTATGATCATGGAAATGTGACCATATGGCCTATGCAGTGCTGCCTGTCGTAAATTGTTTTGCACTTGGGAGAACAGTCATAGTATGTGTACACCTGCTACAGGTAGCTTTAATCTCACTGTTTTGGAAAGCACTAAGTGTGTAGCAGTTATAGTACAATCCTTACTAGGGCTCTGTAAATCCATCTGTGACAGTGCGTGTGCTTACCTGGTGAAATGCATGTTATTGTGTTTTATGGGTGTCTGTACAACTGGATTAACTCATCATTTGATATACATGTATGTCCTGAAGATGTATCCTGATTTTGCAAAAGGCCTTAAGCAGTATCTCCGAAATTTGGCACCCTTCATTAGTTTCATACCAGAGATATTATTGGAGACCTAGTTTGTGATCTCCTTTTATATTTATTGTGATTACCTGAATAGCCCAGGAGCACTTCTTAAGAAAAATGTTATCTGTCTTGTATTATCAGTGACAGTCTCTACAGGTACTGGTATACTGTATATCTTAACCTATAAAAGGGGACTGCAGTGCTATGAGTAAGCTTTGAACTATTTTTTTGTGTACAGAAACCCCCTAAAGATCAACAGCTTTTATTATTACACTGCTTGTCCAACTGTGAGAGAAAGCAGAAGGGATTGTCGTATTACAAAAACCTTCTCGCCATGGCTGCTTACTTTGGATTCTCATCTATGGGATGTGGAACCCATCCATTGGGAAACACAGGTTTATTGAAGTATTTTGTGGAATTATGTTTTCTTGTTAATCGAACAATTAGATAAAAATCTGCAAGATAATAATTTTATTTTTTTTTCCCCCTCTCCCTTTTCCCCCTATAAGGTTTTTCTTCAACCAAATGAAACAAACAAAGCAGAAAAATTCTGGCAATTAAACTGTACATGATGGAAAAGTTATGGAAATACTGAGATTACAGATTTTCTGATCCATTTAAACAAGAATTGCCATCTGGAATCTCCAGTTATTTGAATTTGATACACTAATCTTCCGAGGTTGCCAACCTGGCACTGCACACCAATTCTCAGTTCCCATCCCATTACTTTGAAAGTGTGTGTGTGTGGAGTTTGCAGAATATTCTTCTTTTAAAATGCAGTGCTTAATCAGTGCTTGTAATTAGTATTTTAGAGCCTGATTTATTACAATAACTTTGTGAGGTACAGTGTCCCTCTCAGGTAGGAGTTATGTGTGTCAATCTGTTGTAACCATTTGGTGTAAAAAGTTCATTTTTCTGTGCTGGAGCAAGTATTTCTGTCCCAAAATGTCAATAATTTTTAATTGGAAACACATAAAATGGAGAAGATATTGTAAATAGTCAGATCTTGGAGACACCTTCTTGTAAATGAAATATTTTTTTTTAATAAGAATTGTGTAAGTGTGTGAATATATAAAAAAAAGGTAACTAAAATAATAATACCAAATACTAAAAATGCTTTTCCAAAAGTATTATCTTTTTATTGGATTTTAGTATGTGATACAGTCATATTAGGGTCTGGTTTCTCTGTTCATCTTTAAATTAGCTGGTTTCACTATAAAGGCAAAGTTGTTTCCTGCTTTTCTTCTGACTCTGTGCTTAACACTCAATATTGGAGGTATTCCAAGGGCGCTCAGGGGTGTCATTCAACAGCAGTCACTCTCCCCTTTGTAGTGATCTGGGATTCCTGCAGGGTATGTCTACGTCTGTGGGACTGGAGGTACAGACACAATTAAGTAATTGCATATTTATTCTGGTTCTCAGGCAGGTTTTTCTGCCTGTGCTGGGTTCATCAGAGCTACGCCTACATGGGTCACAGCACTTGGGCTGGCTAGTTTCAGGCTAGCTCCAGTAAGTATGTAGAAAATGCAGTCACAAGAGTGGCTGCAGTGTACCTAAACCTCAGTCTAGGCCTTTTAAGGAACACGAAAAACTAGCTTGAGCTTATTGTACCTCTCCTCCTGTCTAGGATCTGTCATGCTGCTTTGAGGAGGTCTCTCTTTCTGCCTTAATAGAAGTGCAGCAGAAGTGCATACAAAGTAGACGCAGCTAGTCTGCTAGTTGACATTTCATAACTTATTTTAACTGAATTTGATTTTGTTAAATTGATATGAGAATGTTTACATTTTATTGCCGTTCAAATTTTTCACTACTTTTTCTACCGTTAATCAGACAGATTAATGACAGCTTTTCTAGGACAGACTGAGTCATCTATATTAAATGTGATGACATGTTATGTTGGTTTTGATTAAGAAGTAGGTAAAATGGTGTTGTAAAGGAAATGGACTAAAGTTTTTGGACTTTGTAAGAAGCTATTAACATATGGAATGATGATTCCAGTGGTGGTAATTGGGATAAGTCATAACTATTGTCCATTAAAAGTTAAAAAATTATTTTATGGTGCTAGGCAGCCATGCTGAGTCATCAGACGTGCTCTCCCAACTGTCTCGATCTTTCTGTGTTGGTTCTGATCCCAAAGAACGGGGGAAAAATAGCAGTGAGAGGAAAATGTACATGGGAATGAATAATTCTGAAGTAAGTATAAAAATAATCATATGTGATGTTGTTCAGGACAGGGACACAGTACAAGAGAGGTGCAGGATCCAGAAAAGGCAGGATGGAACTTATTAATGGTGTCAGAATGGAAGGAGGAAAGACACAAGGCTGGAAGAGCTCTGGTGAATAAGTGTATAATACTTGTCTTCTCACATTTGTGAATTAAATCAGGAAGCCATCTTGTAAAGTTCTGTGAAGACCGTGAGTAAAATCTATGCTGAACTCTGTGTCCTGTGACATTGTTAGTGATGTTGATGGTTCAACTACCTTCATTCCTTTCCATTTTGTTGGTTTTAAGGTGATTCACTGTTGGAACAAAGTCAGCTATGGCCAGGAAGGCAAGATGTGTAAAGATGTTACAGCTTTATATATATAAAAATATATAGTAATTAAAGTGTAAGCATTCTAGAGCAGTATGGAGTGATGTCACAAAGGATTAATATTCTTCTGTGGTTATTACATATTATTCATGTTAATAACATCCATAATAATGTAATACAGTTAGAACAAATGCAAGGCAACTATGAATTAGTGGGCTGTAATACCACTGAGGAGCTTCTTAGGAGGTCATAAAGTAAAGCTTGCCTACTTTGCGTAGTCACTAGGACATCAAGGTGGAAATGTAATCCCATAATTTAGCATTTGTGTTTTACCTATTTTTGAACACATATGCCCATGTCTTGAATTCATGTCTGCCTCAGGCAGATGCTTCATATTTATCTCTACGTTTCTGCTTCAGCAACTTCCTTTTTTCTTCCCTGTTATTTTGTCTCTGAAGACCTCCATTTTAAGTCCTCAAGATGGCACCAGGAAAAAGGGAAGGACGGTTTTCCCTGTTGCAGCGCTGTCATATTGTGATACATGAAATGCATGCATAGGTGCGGGTCATGTTACAGTGCTTGCTATGATTAGTATATGTTTAATGAAATTTTACAGTTTCTAATTGATGGCTGATTCTTCAATTGTTGCAATATTGCTACTTTAAGTGGACTGTTTAAGGAATGTGATCTCATTCCAAATTTTTATCTATAACTGAGCATTTTTTTTTAAAGATCTTGAATATTAAACTGTTTAAATTAAATGTTAAAGATTTCTTTAGCTGTTTTTTTTTCTTCCACCTCCCTTTTTTCCTGATTTCCAGTTGAAAAATCTTTTGTGAAAACAGTGTTTACTTACTTGAACATGTGTAGCAACTGTGAAATTTAATTCATGGTTTCACCATTTCTTGTGTTGTTATTGTATTTTCCAGCTTTTATAATGGCACTTCTTATACAATTTAATTCTAACTGCAATATTTTGGATATGAAAGCATTCTTGTTAGTTAAGTGTAAACTGTGATTTGTGATTAGTTGCTTTAGACTTAAATTGGCGAAGCTGTGCATGTCCTTTGTGATGCCATTGAAGATTGTGAAAATTCCTATATCTGTAACTTTATATTTGGAGAATCTCATTCATTAACCAAATAAGGTGGATATGAATTTTGTGTCTGTTACATAAGAGTAAAAGAGAAAGTTAGGATACATAACTAGCTTATATAAAACATTAGTCCAGTGTAAATGAATGAGTTCATCAGCAGTCGTCTTATCAATAAAGTAAGTGCACCAAATGTAGGTGTAGCTTCTGCTACTTGATTACCAGAGATACTGACTTGAGAGAGAAAAAAAGCACTCCATGCTTGTGAATGTGTTGAATGCGCTATATTATGTCATGGGTCTACCTGTATGCGGAACAAGATTCAATGAATGAATGAGTACTGGTCTCCCTTGTAAGCCTGATGCTTAGGATACTTTTGGTGGTAATGCTGTATAAGATATTTGCTATCTTCTGTGACCTAATCTTGATTTCAGACTGAACAACACAATGAATGAAGTTAAATGAAGATATTATATTCTATTAGTTGTCCTGTAACAAAACGATGCCATTCTTTACAAGCAGCTTCTCTTCTGATGAATAAATAAAAGGTGAGATAGGTGCACTGGAGTATTCAAAGCATGACTGAATTACTAAAAGGGGAGTTATGGCACCTGAGCTGATGACCACATGCTCATAACAGTTGGAAGTACTGTGGTATATCAATCCTTGATAAAGCTCCATTTGAAGTATTGCAGTTAAATTAATTTGGTCTGTCATGTTCTGCTGCTGAACCAATACATTACCAGGCTATAGTCTGAAATCAAAGAAGCAAGCTCTTCTTTATGTTAAGACCTATTTGAGATTTTCTTACAGAATTAACCGAAAGTTGCTAACAACAGGTAATTATGATGTATTAAAAGATGTTATTTCCTTTTCCTTTAAGCATGCTATTTAAAATACTCTAATTGTTTAATGTTATTTTTAATACTTAATGTAGTACTGGGCATATTTTTATCTGCTCTCTTTCCTTCTTTTATCATGTTATGACAGTTTATCAGCTTGAGGATTCTTACTGCTACACATGAACACTGAATTCCTGTGTTCTTCTGGCTTGGCCTTCACTGCAGAAAGTGCCCTGCTGTGGAATTGTCTATCTCCTAGGCTACCATAGCCTAGATTTGCTATTTTTATCGTACTTTTGTAAGGAAGGAGAAGTTTTGTAAGTTGATACAATCATATGATCTGTCTGTCTGTCCCCCACAATAATTCTTGAACCTGTTGGCCAACTTCCAACAAATTTGATGGAGAAGTAGAGGCCTCAAAGATGCTAATATCCATGAAAACAGATGGACTGTGTAACAGAAACATGAAAAATAGTGCACCTGCTGAGGAAAAAGGCTGCAGCATTAAGTATGTCCATGCTGTTATTCGTAAGTTCTGTTGCTCACAGAACTACCTGGCTTTGTTGTTATTTTGTTTCCACCCAAATAATTTATTTGTTTATTCATTCCATGTCCAACTGCAGTTACGAGTGTAGAACTACTAATCACATGTTATTTAAGAGTTTTATTTGAAAATTGCTTCACGGCATTAATCCTGTGCAATTCAGTAGGAATCCCCACTCCTTCAAATACAGTTTAGTTTGTGTTTTACAAAAAATGATTGCTGTCTTTTTTTTACGCTGACATTAAATCATTAAAAGGTGATTTTTTTCACTTAAGAGAAAGAAAAATTAGTAGAAAGATAATTGTGGACTATTTCCTTTCTGAATTTTGGCTTATACTGGCCAGAGGAGTAAAAAGTTTGTGAAAGTTAGGTTACTTTATGAGACTTCATAGGAGAACATACCTGCAACAGAGGATATGCATGAACTTTTGAGGAAGCTTTGCATTTATTTTCACCTAACTACCATAATGGTAGATGTGTATGACAACCTAGGAAGGGAAGAATTTGTACTGAACGGCAAATTGTTTGTCTTTTTTAATTTTATGGAGATTGATGAAAAATTATTTGTGGCACAAATCCATCTCCTTGGAATGGCATTCTGCTTCCCTAAAAAGTTCCTCCAGTTCCCAAAGCGTGCATACCTTGGCCACACTCCTTCCAATTTCAGCATCAAAGGGAGCATGGGACAGAGACAACAGTCTCTGCACTAAGTAACACTAAATAAAAGTATTTTAAAAACCCAGTTCATCTTCAAAACTTAGTCTATCCAATACAGTAATGAAACGTAGGTCCTGGGGAAACAAATAATGTGGCACACAGTAACAAAGAATGGAGGAAAGGTCATGCAGAGGAGGTTGAAATAAAGCCATATGAATAGCTTTTCTTCAGGCATGTTCTGTTTTTTAAATGCTTTGCTTTTGCAATCTCAGCATTCTTTTAATGTAGAAGATTAAACAAAAATTTCCTTTTAAAAAGTAATCATAATAGCAATTCCATTACACAGATTTACTGACCTCTTATTTATCACAATGTTGTGAAATTTAGGTCTACTCCTCAGACTTCACTGTTCCATCCAACTAGTTGCAGCATTATGCTGTTGTTCATTGTGGCACATGAGGAACTACAAAAAAATGAGACAAACATTGCAGGTAGACTTAATAATTATTTGTTATGAATTATTTAATATATTTTAAATATAATATATGTACGTGTTACATGTCATTCAAAAAGACCCCTAAGCACTTTAAGCTATGAGTAAAAGAAAATTGCTTTTTTCCACTTGCTTAAATGCACCCTCTGCTGGGGTAAAACACAACAGCTGTGAAGTGCAATATGATCTGTAAGCACAAGTGTTCAGGAATTCTGTTTTATGGCTCATCTGAAATACTGCGAACGGCCAAAATACAAGTACGTTCCTCTTAAGACAAGACCGGAAATTGATTCACTGTTGATTCACAGTGAAAAATGTCACCTGTATAATCTTGAGCCAGTACTGGTTTTCCTGTCTTAAAACCTGATTCTACTTGTATATTCACAGGCTGAAGAGATACAATTTTGGGTAGTTTCATTTGTATTTCAGTACTGCCATGTTTGGCAGCCTGATTTATTTCTGTTCAATGAAGTTGAAAATAACATCAAGAAACTGCTTGATGTTGTGTTTGTGCTGTTCCTGGGTTGCAGCTGAAAACACTTGGTTTCTTTTCAGAGAAACTGCATTCATTGTGGTTGTTCCTATTTTAAAGAAACAACAACAGAAGACAACTTAAACTTATCTTGAGCTTTGTGTTGCTTCTGGGAGTTGTATTAATTTCCTAGGAGTCTTGCCTCAGGTGGCGATGAGTGCCTAAGTATGGGGACCAGCATCAGAGGCTTCTTTAGAGATAGAATATACTATTGTGTGTTCTTTCCAATGAATTAGTACTAGAAGCCCTTCAGAAACCCTGCAGGTAGCATAAAGGAATTGAAAAAGAAAGTGTTTCCCCTCTTCCTGTAAAACAGGAGTCCAAATAGAATAAAGGTTGGCAGTAGGTATCCATTCAACAGAGAGGCAGGTTTTGCAGAACAGATTAAGTTCGGTGGGAAAAAAGTCATAAGGTAGGAGTGGAAGGAATGTTCCACCCCAAAATGAGTGACTTTTAGGGATTAAGCCTTTTTTCTCTTTTTATTTCAGATCTTTTGCTTTATTTCAGTCTTTTTCCTTCTAGCAGATTTCCAGTAGTAGGTACTATTCCAGAAACCAGTGTGTCCTACTAAAGGCTATGTGTCACTTAATCATAATACTTTATCTGAAAGACCAGTGAAATAAAGAGACTTTACAAGCAAATAGAATTTTTACTATATATTCTCTAGCCATAAGGGGATTACTTGACCTCCTGTGTCTTTTGCACACATCAAACTCTATAGTAAAGCTGTCTTAAAGCTTGCAGGAGTTCATCCTCTAGGGATTTTCCTTTTGTCTGTCAGTCCACAAATAGAAAGATATGTCCAGTCATATTTAGCCGTATGTTGACCATCTCTGCCTTTTGATTGTGAACAGTCTTATCAAATACAAAAATATTTTCAGTTACACTGACTCTGATAATGGCACTCGTTTGGTATCTTCTGATTAACAGTTTCTGCAACTTTCTACTTGGCTTCTTAATAAGAATTCATTTGGGTATTTTTTGACCTCAGTAGTCTTTACTAAGGTAACGTTTATTTTCCTCCACAATACTTTAGAGTTCCCTATGAAAGACTGTTTCATGAAGACTGATAGTTTGCATGGTTTTTAGCTTCATTATTAAGTGAAACATTCCCATGTCTCATACATCCAGATATACATTGCTTTGTAACCTGTAACTAGAGATCTGCATGGGCATATGCATGCTGCTCCCACTCAGAGCCTTGTTTCAGCTGTCCCTACACAAAAGAACATTTAGCTGTTCCTTCCATTTAACTTGAGTGACAAGTGCTGAGTAAACTCCTAGTTTCTAACCATGTCAGTGAATGATGGCAGCCATTATCGCCTTACAACGTAACTCTCTTTATAAGGCAACCTGTGGCTCTGAGGTGATGGAATATGGTGCTGCAGCTATCAGTGAACCTGTTTTTAAACCACCACCTATGGCTTATTTTTCTTTTCTGAGAGTGTATCTTATTTCACCTGACATTTTGTTTGGGTTGGAAAGTTAACGTGAATAACAATATTTCTATTTGAGAAAGCCTTACACACTAGCCAAAGTTGTTTGTTGTTCAAGTGTGCCTTGGTAAGTATGGGGAAGTCTTCTTTCTGTTTTCAGTCTCTTCTCAAATTAAGGAGACTATGTAACTGTATGCACAGAACATGATCAAAACTGTGCTTTCTAAAATTTTCAAAACTATAGAGAATGTCTAATAATTTTCTTGAGAAGTTCTACATTATATATTTTGTCCCAATTAATCTTGATCCAGCTGAGTCCAATGATTCTGTGTTGGGGCAATTAAATTAGTAATTTGGGAATCTACTTTCAGATTTTGTGGCTTATTCAAATAGGTGGGTGCTACATGGTTAGATAAATATTAGCCTTCTGGGTAGCCATCTACAAGTCTGCCATCTGACTCCCAGCCAACACATTTATCTAAAGGTCTCAGCACTAAAAAATTAAAAAATTACTTTTCTCTTTTTTACAATTTTGAAATAAAGTACCCTTTGGCTTGGTCTCAGCATATTACAAAATTGAAATCCATATCATTAGAAATATTATCTAATTGCAGATTGGATGAGGGAAAAAATAAGGTGTTCTGTAATATGGCTAGTTCCTCCAACTTCCTCCAAATCAGAATGATCTGAGAAGAAATTAATTTTTTAGTGGGATGAGATGCCTTATGGGCATTTGTAGGTTGATATATAAAAATGTTTGCGTTCTTTCATTTCAGTTAGCAATACTGTCTGTAATTTTGTAATTCAGTTAGCAGTACTGTCTTCTCAATTAGGAATGTGAGATATTAGAGCTTCCTCATCAAATATTTGGTGTTCATTCTGCTGTTTTGACCTCTGTCTAGAACACTGGATTTCCGAGATAGAGAAATAAGAATACAGATAAGAAATGTAATTTTGTTTTTTCACCCAGAGGGTAATGCAGCCTCTCCCTTGGTTCAAAATTGTGGAAATACTTCTGCAAATGTTTACGTAGAACACTCTCCTCCACTTCTGTTCAAAGTATTAATCTGCAGCATAGTTTATCTCAGTCTTAAATGAGCATCTGTTTTGGGCACCACAGGAAATAATGGAACACAAAGGACATCCCAATTCCTTTTCTGCTAGCTGCTGAAGGGGTGACTGGGAAGGGATCTGAAAATGAGCAGAGTTTTGGCTCCCTTTTCCAGGTTTCTCAAATGTCTTGGTTGATCAACCAGTAAGTGCCCTACCAGGTTATGATTCCCTTTGCTTAGTGCTTAATGTAGTTAGAGTGTTATGATTTAATCTGATTTATAATCTTATTTCTGGACAGGTTTGTGAGTATCCCGACAGTATTTTGTAAGGTCATATTGTTAATACTAATCATCTAGTTCATAGTCAATATAATAAAACTATGTAGTAAGGGCTGATGTGGGTTCTATGTGTCTCATGATGACACGAAATTGTTACTGATTCTTCCACCCTTAGGGGGGGAACCAAGTCTAAACCCTAACCATAGAAAAAGAGAAATATTTATCACCCACAGGGATGATAATTACCAACAAGAACAAAAAAGCTTTAAAAGTCCCTATAGTAGGTATTAAATAACTTGCTACAGATTGTATTTACCATGCAAAGAGTTCCATGCATCACTTGTGCTGGTAAAATTCCAGTCAAATTAGTTTTCTAACTAGCTTGTCAAGGTAGAAGTGTCAGGTGGGAAGCCAGAGTGGTTATTGCTGGCACTAATGAAAACATCAGGCTTTTGGAGAATAAATAACACTAGCTCTCTCACTTTTTCTTTTTAGTCTGTTCCTCAAAAACTTGCTTGCTGGGTTGCAAACATAAAAATTAAACTTCCCTGTACTAGGTGTACAAATCAGTATTTATGTCTGCAATTGGGCTGCCTTCCAACCTGCTAAATGCAATTTGTTTTAGTTTCAGCAATTTATAAAATGTTATCTGTAAGTAGTACACATTAAATTTAAGTAAGAACATAACATTATTTCTCCCTGTTCTTTTCTTACAGCAGTATTTTTCTTATATTTAATGTTTCTGGTCTTGAATCCTGCTCTCTGAAGGTTCTCAAGGGTGGGGGGGGGCGTGTTTTGTTACCTTTCAGCAAAAGCAGATATGTTCACCAGCTGTAAAGCTGACCCATAAATGGAGTTCTGGACATACGAAATATACTGATGTTTATAAAATCCCCTTGTGTTTGTTTCTGACTCAAAACACACTTGAGCATAACTCATATATGTGGCTTGCATGTGTATACCGTGAATTTTTGAGTCCTACATAAAGAAATCTAAACATTTTTAAATGGCTGTACATGCCCATATGCTTACAAATAAGCACATAATAGTAACAGTTTTCCTGTGGAACAGTAGGCAGTTACATTGTGTGAGGATTTTTAATCTTGGAGAATTCAGTCATTGTTCATATTCTATAAATTCTGAAACTCATAAGCAATATCTAGCATCTGTGCTCGCTTTTCAAAGTTACAATTCCTGTGTTGTTTTCATCAACTTTCACCTGTGCATCAATGAATTCATTGTAAGGGTTTAATTTTGTATAAAGATGTATCTTAAAAAAACCCACTACTGTAAAGTAGTTTGAGATTTGGCAGCTGTGAGTTGTGCAGTAAAGTGGGATTTCAGATTTAAGAGATTACTTGCATTTCTAGATTCCAAGTGGTTGTCAAATGGTTGTCTTGATCTCTGGAAGAGGGAAGGGGTAAGTGGAAATACGTGTCTTTAGCATCAAGTCTGGATTGTCTAGTTTATTGTGGCCACTGGGGAGAAAAATGACATTATTTCAATATGAGATTAATACAAAAGAAAAAATGACCGTGTGTCTGATTTCATTAAAAATATCTTGTATAGTAAATATAATATGAGTTGGATTTGGCTTTGATATTGTACGCCTGTGACGATTTCATGTATTAGTTTTTTTTTCCAAGTAGCCTGACCAATACTAATTAAAACTAGTGAATTTAACTTCTATGCTCTTTTGTAAAAATGAAGCTGTTCGGTTTAATATCTTGACTGTAAACTGAAAGGAATTTCACAAGACTGTGTTGGATGATTTGTGAACTCTTGATAAAAGGGGCTAGGTAACATTTGTACTGATCATATGCTTGTTTACCTTTGCAGATTTAGAAGGTGTTTTCAATACTTGATGCGTAAAAACACCTAAAATGATCTAGATATAACATGGCATATAATAAATTATACTGCCATTGCGTGCTTTTCTAGGAACTCTTACTTGTGTAGCAGCAACAGACTCACTCCTTGGAAATAAAAGAAGTGAAGTAGCCTGAAAAGTATCACATGATGGCACTGTTTCCATTTCCACCTCCAATATTATGAAATAAAGCTATAATAAACTGGTATTAAAATGGTATGTAATGCCAATGTACTTTGTATAATTTATGTAAAAGAAATATCTAACCACTGTGGTTATTAATATAGGTATTAAAATGGATGTATAGATTTCTCAGAAAAGTGTTTTGTAAAACTTTGCATATTTGTAATATACCTTATTTTGATTGTAGAGCAAGAATTCTGCACAATATATAATGTTTATGAATGCTGAACTGTACAGATTCATTTAGCATTGTGTTAGGAAAAAAACCTGTTAATTGTTGTGTAAATGAGCTGTTTTATTTTTTGTTTTGATTTTATTGTGGAAAGAAAGCTAATGGCTGTCCTTTTTGTATTTAATATAAAGCCTTTTTGTGGTAAATTAGATCATTAATACAGACACATTTTTAAAAAATGCAAATTAGCTTTCCATGAGCAGAAAAGAGCTTAAAGTGTAGTAAGGTCAGAGGCAGGATCAGACATATTTGTAAAATGAATTATATTCAAGTAGGAATATGAGGGAAAATATGAATGTTAAAAAATCAGTGATTTATAGTGTATAGATGTTAGATGTTGTATTATTTCATTTTTAAATACTCTGACTGAATATCTGTAAATGTTCCTGTTCTTTTTAGTAATACAAATTAATAATCACCTCTAAATTAATGTTTTCTATTTGTAGAATCATCAATAATCATTTTTAGCAAGAGAAAACACATTGCTGATTTAAAAAAAAAAAGAAAAAAAAGGTGGTGGGTGTGATTCTACATGCTGCAGTTTATTTTAGAATAAGGTAAATATCCAGTCCCACCATTTTCTCATATAAAAATTAGGCTATTTTATACATTTTGCTATTATGGGGATCATTGCAAAAACAAAACAAAACAAAAACCCTGCAAGAGGAAGTAAGAAAAATACCCACTGGTGATTCAGAGCTAATAGCTGGGGCTTGGATATATGCCAGATTGGGTGCTTGCACTCCAGGAATGTCCTCTGCCAGTATAAACTATTCTGAGCAGTGCGAGGCTCTTCTGCATCTTTTTTGGTGTGAAAGCAGGGGCAACGGAAAATGCATGTTAAAAAACCTGTCATGTAAAATTTCACTTCTATCTAGTGAATTATCAAATGTAACTAAATAGAAGAGGGTATCATAAATTCTTCTGAACTTCATCAGCAGACTGGTTTTTAAATAATAACAAAAAATGGTTTCAGAAGACCTTAAAAGGAATATATTATATACATTATGTCATAACATTTAATCACTAAAGAAAATTGCTCCTGTTGCTAAAATCAGTGGTAGAAGCTCACTGTACTGATCTATTAAAATGTTTTAAAAATAATTTAACATCTTTAATTTGCTTCCTTTAGTCAGTAAACAATATTTCCATAATTTCAATTGGATATATTAAACCCTTTTCTAGATATCCTGGTTGGAAGCACTGTTTTGCACAAGTGTTTCAGTGTTACACTACCTCTCTCTCAGTATCTGGTAGTCCACTCTATTGTATTATTTTAGAGCAAGAGATAAAAATTATTACTATTATTTCGAATGTTTTTGGAAAGTTTTTAAAAGATCTAGTGACATAGCTGGGCTCCTGTAATAAATTACAATATATGAGAAAAAGCTTTCATTACTCACAGCTGTCTATTCATTTATATGTCCCATTTGTTCATACATGAGGTGAAGAATTTCAGAATACAGTAAATGAAGACTTCTTTGCTCAGTGTATTTCACCATTCAAATTACTTGCAATTTCAAAATGCCAGTGTTACTTTTCAGGACAAATTTCATACAATAGTAATTCTGTGATTATTCATCCAGTTTAATTAATTCAATTAAGTAAGTCTGCTGTCAGGTGTTCTTTTAATAATTGAATCAACATGCAGATACATAATAAGCATAAAAGCATTTCTATGGCTGCAGTAAATTTAGATCCAAAAGAATCTGCTATTCCACTACATTTGATATAGATTATTCTATAATATTTCAGTAATGGGTTGCACAAAGGCTGCCTTTTAATTCTTTGCTTTCTCAAATGTCTTTATATATAATGGTTTAAAACAGAAGGTGTTCAAAAGAGGGTGACCTTTTTCCATTACCATAGTTCCTGTCATTAATGCATTATAATTTTCTTTAGAAGTCTGGAAAAAATGTGTATATGTGCACTCTGTAGCAGGTATGAATCAAAGTGTGTTAGTGAAAGTTAAGAATTGTCTGTTATTACTAAAAAAAAGAAAAAAAAAAGAAAAGAAAAATGGGAGGAAGTAATTTTATTGTTACTTTTACTGTGAAAGTTTAAACAAACCTTACACTTTATACAAAGCAGTTACAGACTTGAAAGTTTTGGCTTCTGTAATCTGAATGAACAGCAGTTGACTTACTCAGATACTAAAAATAATATGCCCCTTAACTAAATTTAAAGCCAGTAGAATGTTGTATTATGCTGGATTGTGTATAAGGCCAATAATATATCTCCATCCTCTGCAATATATTACCAGAGATGTTATTTTAATAACATATATATTAAAAACATGGCAAATGATTCACTTGGCATACTCTCAATGGTGCTTGATGTCATAATTATTGTAAATATTAATTGCTGTGCTAAAAATGTAAGCAGGATGACTTTGTATTAGATGAAAAATGAAAATAGTCTGTGTACGGGTAAATAGATAATCATACAAAAGTAATTGGGGTTTTAAAACCCCAATCTATTCTGCCAGCATGAGCTCGTTTGCATGTTAATCACAAGAGTGATTTCCTACTTCACAAGGAAGTCCACACTCTTTCATAACCACTTTTAATTGCATTTAAAATGTTGCAGGGTTGGGATATTAGAAATGGAGGCGTATCAGTGTCAAATTAATAAAAAAATGTTTCTGAAAATCTTTATAGGCTACAGATTATAATATTATGGGCTTTTTTGTTAGAAAATACAAAATGTGTATTAGGATATATTTTAAGTGAGGCATGTTAAATGATAAAAACAGATTAATTTGTACATGTGTTGTTTCTTTAGAAATTTGATAAATGGAAACCTAATTGTAGCTGGAAAGTATAGAATGCATTTTTATTAGTGACTTGTTTTATAGATTGACTGGTACTTGATATATTCTTTCATTAATTCCCATTTATTGATAAGATAGGAAATTAGCAACAGTTTAAAAAGTGGTTTTTTAATAAACCATAAGGCAGTGTGACAATAGAAAGGTGTATGCCAAATTCCTTTCAGTTATATAGCATTTTAACTGTATTTATATTCAGAGGAATCCAGTTAATTATTTTAATGGAAAATAATTTATCTGCTTTCATGTATAGATTTTTACTAGTTATTTTGAAACTGTATAATAAACGTAATAGATACCAAGAAAACAATTACAGACCAGAATTCATATAATTTATGTATGCTGTATGCTGTCACTTGAAATTGGTACTAGAATAAATTGTGACAAAATTTACGTATTTATTATTATTTATAGCTAACTATACCTTTAGAATTAGACATAGGAATAAGAATAGTAGAAATCTATTTAACAGTTCTTTTTTCCTTTAATGTTCGAAGCTGTGCAGTAATAAACGGACAACATTTTAAGTGATTTTGTGATATTCATATAAGATTCAACAGAGCTTCCTCTGTAATCTGTAAAAGGCCAATGTCAAAGTAAAGACAAAATGACTTGTTCTCTGAAGACAGGAATGAAGAAATGTAGCTCTCTAATAAAATATTGTAAGTTCACAATGGTTACAATGTGATCAGTCTCAAAGATACAAAAACTAATTTTTAGTCAAGCTGTTAAAAATTATATATTTAAGAAGATGAAAAGTTTGAGGATTAAAGAAAAATCACTCACAATTTTAAAGAGGGTATATTTGCTTTCATCACCAGGTGTTCTTTCTAATATAAATTACCAAGATGATGTTTCCATAACATAGCTTGGGGTGCTCTGGAGATTAAAACTACCAAAACAGACCTATTAAATTTTTCATAGGGAGGGTCCACCAGGGATAATAAGCCAATATTCCTTGTCCCATATTCCAGATGTTTTATGTAATTCTGCATCTTTCTAAACCTAAATCGTAGCTTTTCCAGAAAAAATGCACTATGGAGACTGAGATGAAAGGCAAGAACTGTTGAAATGTTAATTTTACTATCTGCTGTTGAGGTCTGTTACCTTTTTTGTATTTTTTTTCTTACTCCCAGTAGCTCAGTTCTGTTTTATGAATGTTGTGGTATTTCAGCTGTTTGAAGTTTTGAAACTTGGAGCATGACTTTGACTTAGCAAAACACAATGCCACATGGTGTGTGACACACTGATGGATAGTCTTTGATCCATATGATTCACAGTCTTTCTACTTTCAACTGGTTTCTGGATGAGAAAAATAAAAGTTTAACAGTAGAACGATCATAACAATAATCCTTGTAATATAAACCCAGAATAATTGTAAATAAAATAATGCTCTTTAGTAGTTTTCAAGTAATAATGTAATAAGAAATAATACATTTAGTTGATTTTTTTCAGACCATGGACATTTAAAATGGATATTTGGGTTATTGCACAGTTACAGAATATTTCTGCATTGCTCTGAAACAGTTAATGCTTTAAAATAAAGTACTGCTATGCTTCACAGATCAGTCAGCAAACGTGATGCAATAAAAGCACTAGGCCACTCTTCAGATTCCCACTCCTTGGTCTCCTGTTGTACTCTGGTGATAACTGACCAGCAGAAAAGCCCATGGACCGTTATTCCAGCTGTAGTTTGGAACAGATGTAGTTCTGGTCTAAGTGAACGGATGTCTAATTGTTTTTTGATCCAACACAAGATATCAGTGGTAGATTGGGTTTATACAAGGGGAAAGAATGAATGCATTGTAAAGGGAAATTCTTTTGCCTCCCATTCAGGGGCTGTTCTAGGACAGCTAGATAGACCCAGTTGCTGACTGGTCCATGCATCTTTTCCGCTGATCGATTGTTTTCAACATAGTTGTTCAGATGCATTGTTCTGAGATACTTGTCTCTCACCACATGACATCTTTTATTAATTGAGTTTCCTAAAACTGTTACTTTTATTCTTTATAATTTATTACACTGCAGTTTCTGAAAGTAAGACGTGTATGCAGACTTGTGCTATTAAAGGCTAATGTCCTGATATAAATACTTAATGAATGCTTATCATTGTCTTACATTTGATGTTCCTGATCCTTTAGCAATTCAGTTCTTATCGGTTTTCTCCCTCTTTTTTTTTTTTTTTTTTTTTTTTTTTTTTTTGGGTGGGGAGAATTTTACTTCAGTTTTTTCTAGAAGACTAGAAGATGAGTAAGATGATGGTATTGTGTACTAGCGAAATGCAGAAAGTTACAGGAGATAAACTATTTGCTAAAATTTTAGAATTCATTTAAATTAACCTAACTTGATTTAACTTGTTTTTCTTTGGAAAACAAACTCAGGTTTTATAAAAAGAACCCGCAATACTTTCATCCCTCCATCTGGAAGGTTCCTATTCCAGTTCATTTGACTTCCAGCTCTTTTAGAAAAAAATACAGGGAGAGGTGTGATTATCCTCCTGAGTCTAAACTAAGAAACCAGGTAACCTCTGTCTCTGTTCTATATGTTTTTGGGAGAGAAATCTGGGGAGATTTCTTTCTGGCCTTTTTCTACATTGTAAAGAAGGAAAGAAGTAGTGAAAAACATAAACTCTTTTATGTAGGTGTTTTTCACCTTTGGGAAGAAACAAGTAAGAAAACATACAATTAATTTCTAAAGAGATTTCCTCCTTTGCCATATGATGGTTACACTGCCTTAAGGTATGCTATACATAATGCACATGAAACAGTTTGGAGAACTGCATCAGTTCTCAAATATACATTGAACCTTTCTAAACCTGTCATGTTTGGCCATGACTTTAAGCCAAGTATATTTAACAAGTCTTTGTAAAAACAAATTTTTAAGAGGACTTCAGTAATCTAATTGTTTTGCTGGTTCTGTAACTTTAGAGAAAAAATCTTCCTGGGAAAAATAGGAGCACTTCAATTTTTTTTTCTTGTTACTACTTGGCAGATTATTAAATCTCTGAAAATGAAATGTATTTGATTTTATTCTTGCTCTTATAGGCAATATTAATGATTGCTGTTCTTTTACACATTCAAGATTTTTTTCTTTGTATTTTATTTTCTTCTTTTGCCATAGTTTAAGTATTAGGGCTGAAAAGTGGGGCAAAATGATCCTTTTATCTTTTAAACATGTACAGTCAGTTATTGTAACCATTTTCCCTAATCTGTTTCCATAGTTTGTTTCTACTTATTTCCTAGAGGCAGTATGGTGTGATTGTTCTGCCACAGTTCGTATTAGTTATTATGAATTTTGCACAGTTTTCAGCTCAAGTCCTTTAATGTCTATTGTTAATAAAAGCAGCAGAGTTCCCCAGTTTGTGCAGAAGTTTTATAAGTGTGTGGCAATGTAATGGAGAGTATTTGAGTTGGATGCCTGATAGCTCATGATTTTCAGTTGGGACCAGTATCTTCCAGTTTGCGCGTGAAAAAAATTCCTCCAAAAGTGCTATGTCTACACTTGATATATTTTTTTTTTGTACTTTGCTTTAAAATAGGTCTGTGCTATTTGGAGTCTAAATTTGCAGAGTGTAATAATTCATTTTCTCAGGGAGCAGCACAGAGATACTCTTCTTGCTACAGTAACAAAGAGAAGTCACTGTGGGAGGAAGGGAGATTTGCCCCTTCAGGGTATCATTGTGCAGAATAAGAGGCCAATAAACTGCCTTACATGAAGGACAAGTAGGATTGCCGTCTGATACTGCTGTTCCATATGATGGCTGTTAACAACAGTAGGAAGCCTGCCTGTGTGAAGCCACTGAATTTAGGAAGCAAAATCTTTCTTATCAGAGTTCTTGCATTTCTTGTAAAAAGCCCATACCCTTGGACTTTCGGTAAAGACATACATGGGAGGAGTAGTATAGTGATAGGAATAAACATGTAAACGTGCTTTTGTTGTTTTGTACGCACCACTCCTGAACATTGGTATGTTTTCCCCTCTCCTGCCTGTGTTTCACAGTTAAGGCCACAAATCCAAAGTTCTTAACAAGGAAATAGTGAATTAAAGTGTACTTCTTGTAAGTAGTCCTACAGAACATTGTGAATATCATTTATTGTGGTAATGTGAGTGTATACAATCAGAAGGTATCAGAGAGACCCTGCCATGAGTTGCAAAGGATGTGGATGAAGAAAGAAAAGGTAGTACATATAGGCAGATAGAGAATGATGGGGCTGCATTTACAGTGCTAAAGGCCATATCCCAGTGAGCAGTCTTTGGGCCGAGCCAGGCCGTGTGGAGTCACTTGTGCCCATTAGAAAAAGGCCAGCCCGTGGTTGAGCAAGCCTGACAGTGTGTCCCCTGCATGGAGCATGTGGCCTGGGTCTCTCTGAGCCAGGGCCTGTTCTCCACCCCAAAAGGAAAGCAGCACAGTGTCTTCTATCCTTATCTCTACACTGCCTTTCCCTTCACTGCCCATCCCCACTGCCCAAACAGGGAGGCCTCCACCAGACTGTGTGTTGAGAGCAGTCCTTGCTTAGTGCAGACTCACAGCCTGTGGTTGAGAATTGCCTGGGACAGTGCTAGTTGACACTGGCCAGGATTAAATGGTAATGGGCAATTGCAGTATGATGCTTGAGCCTGTGCTGTTTTATAATATAAGTCTAGCTTTTGAATCGGGTATGCTATCACTGTGGCTTAAGGCAGAGCTTGTGTTTTTGGGGGAATTGTTGGTTCAGAGTGCCTGAAACAATGTGGCTGTTGTCTTGCAGCGCATGGGATTCTTGCAGAAGAATGCTGCAGGCTGCAGGTTCTAGGGCACCAAGCATGACATGGTTCAGCTCCATGCTGTTGACTTGGAGCGGGCCCAGGAACCAGTTGTCCTATTAATTGTGTCTGGATTTCTGCTTGAAAACAACTAATTACCTTGCTTACCTTCTTCCAGAAGAAAGCCTAGAAATGAATTAATATACATGAAATGTGATGATCAAAGAAAGAACATGGGAGGGTACAGCTATTTTGTCATGTGAATATGTCTTATAATTTTCATTATGTTAGCTCCATTTTTTTTTCCTGTTTTGCTTTGTTTGCTGCAATTTAAGGGAGGGCCAGGGAGAAGAAACTAAGAGGTATGAGCTTAAGTTTTACGGGAAGAAATTGTGAGGGATATAAGAGAGAGTTGGACCAAATGTCCAACCAAAACAGGACAGAGTTGCTCCTGTAAAACCTACTGAAATTCCTCTCAGGGAGCTAATGTTCTGCAGATTCTTCTAACCATCTAGCCCATGTCTGGGTTTCCCCTGCATGTTTCATTTTTTTTCTTACTAAAGATATTCTAAGGGATCTCTCCTCTTTAATTCTGAGTTGGGAGAAGGAGAGACCTGGAGGTTGGATTGCCCTGATTTGACTTCCTTTGCCTCATCCTGCAAGAGCCATTGCTTGCCTGGTGCCACCTCTCCAGCATCCCCTGTTGCCTTGCAGCTCAGGAACGCTCTCTTCATGGTGGACTAGAAGCAGAAAAACCTGGAGAAGCTACAAATATTGTGGTATTTACTGAGGCCAGTTCTTGTCATGCTGTTTCAGTTATTTTAACTAATGTGACTCTTGCTTTTAGGAATTATTTTTGTCTACATTTGTAATTTGATATGATCTCCTATCAGTGAAATGAGGATCATACATATTAATTTCCTCTTTGAAACTATGGAAACAGTCTGTCTTTCAGGCATATTTGCCATGTGATTTAGTTTGCCCAGCTCAGACAATGTGTGTTGGGGTGTTTGTTTTATTTTGTTTTCAAGAAATAAGGACCATGTCCTCATCTGTGCTTATGAAGGGATTGAACCTGGTTGAAATACAATGAGTTTATGAAAATTTCTTTTTAATTCAGCAACATTCTCGTTGGATTGAGCAGTTAGTAACTGGACCACAATTTGAAATCTGTAATCATCTCTAAATATGGTAATTAAAGAAGACCCATTTTTTGTGAAAGTCAGGTGAGAAAAGAAATTCTCCTTTTTATAACTAAACATACATTTGTGTTAAAGTAGTCACTCTAGCCTCACTGCAAATGGTTTGATGCTAGGAGCCTCAGCTGCTGCTGCCATCTAGAGTGGTGTGGAGGAAAATGGAGCAGGTTGGGTTCTTCACGGGTATTGCAAAGGGCATGCCAGCACACTGCAGCGCAGAGGAGAAAACCAAAACAGGGATCCCGTCCCTGTAGGTACAGAGTTTTGAACCGTCCTCTTTACATTTTGGGTTAGATTTTCACAAGTTCACACAACATAGGCAACTGATCATTGCTTTGGTATGAATTCTGATATTGGAGTTGAGAACAAAAAAAGGAGTCAAAAAAAGGTCTCCTCAGTAGCCATGGTTTTATATGTGAACAACTGTTATATGCAGAGCTAGTGGAAAGTTTGGAAAAATGAAATTATCTCATTGGCCTGGGTTTTTTCCATATACTTGCAAGCTTTGCATGGTTCTCCTGTTCCGTACAAGATAGATGCAGTTAGATCAGTGCATCTTGTATGGTTGTTATTAAACAAAGAATTTAAGTAGATGTAATTGCTGGTTATCGGTTATCACAAACAGTTGAAATATTCAGTCATTGCTATTTAGGCCAACTACTTTTCTGTAGTTTATTTAACATTGAACATTTCTGGTCAGATCCAGAGCTTGGATATTCCCTAACTGATTACACTATTTTGTCTGTAAGCCCAATCTTTTACTGTCCTCTTTTTTACTGCATCTTTCTTCTGCTCATTGGTCTACTGTTTGCTTGGCCTGCTGTGGCTAATCACTGGGATAGGAATCCAAGTAGTAGCTTTGATTAGCATGGGTTCTCCTGTGCTGTGTGCTGTAGAAAATCAGAGATTCACCTCTTTCCTTAAGAAGATTTACAGTCCTTTAGGACTCTAGCTACTCTGGGGCTTTACAGTACACCAGTACACCAGGACTCCAGCTAAGCATAAGTGGTGTCTTACCAAATGTGTATGAAAGTACAGGAGACCTCCTTTTCTAGACAATGGTGCTTCACGTTTTTGTGTTTCTGTGTTGTGATTCTGTCCTCTGCCATGTCATATTTCATTCCTTTTCATATCCAATGTGCTATCCAGCAGCACACTTAGGGATGTTTGAATATTATGAGGGTTATTCCATCCTATTGAATCTGAGATTTTCATAGTTTTTCTTCTAGTTGAAAAAGTTTGTGTTGTGCTGCTGAACTGATGTTTTTAATCTTCCTTAAGGTCTTTCTTTAAAACAGTAATTTCTATGTTTACATTAGCAGTTTTCAGCATTTTCCAATTTATTATAAACTGCCAACTTTGGTGCTGGTATTCACATTCATTTCCCAATCATTAAGGATCTCAGATAAGACTACTACTAACTGGATGTTGTGATATATCTGTGAACTTCTTTTCCATCCTCTGCTTTATATCATGTATCATTAGTCTGTTTGTTCGTATCCAGTCATATTCTGATCAATGTGAGTGTCATGATATGCATAACATTTTGCACTAGTTTAAGATCCTACAAAAGTAATGTTTCAGTATATGAGGACTTTTGCATAGTCATAGATTTATTCTTTATCATATACTTAATTTTTCTACATTATTTTAAGTTTAATCATGCTTTTAACATTCTGGTTTTGTTTATGAGAGAGTACATGAAAGGATATTTTACTATTGGAATACAAGCTTGTGTTCCACATAAGCCAGGGCATTTTGTGGTGAGATTTTATTTTGTTACCCAGCAGATATTTGGGTAAATGAAGGTATCCTGTGAATACAATGCCTTCAGTTTCAATGAAGTATTAATATTCCTGGAAGATTTTTAGTGTTCCTACCTGGTCTTCTGATCTTCAGTAGACACTCATTTTCATTTTCAAATCATTCTATTTCCTTACTCAGAGGAGATCACTGCTACAAAATTTTACTATGCCTACTTCTTCTTTTATTATGTATGCTTAAATTTTCAAATTACATTCTTTTGCAACGTAAATATGATACTTTTAGTGGGTAATGTTACAGACTGCACCTCCTCTTGTGCTTTATGAAACAGAAGGGTACAAATCAGTCAGTAACTGTATTGTCTGATCTGGTATCGAATTCCTTGTGACCAGATATCTACAATGCCTTTAACATCAATATGAATGGTAGTTGGGTCATCATGTGTTCTCATAGCCACGATAAAATAGCTGCATCTTTGTCTTATAAGGTAATGGTGACTGTACCCTAGAGCTGCTTTTGAAATGGGATTGCAGTAGAGTGTAATAGGCAATCACATTTCGTCTGGAAAGGCAGTTATTTTATTCAAGCTAAAGCCATTGCTTACAGGTTTTCTTCATCTGGCTGGCAGATCAGTTAAGGTAGTCCACTGGAGATTAAGGTGACTACTGAAGTTTTAAAATGCTGCTCTATCCATAGACATTTTGTAATTAATTTCAGTGCTAAAGAAGAGAGTATTTTTTCTCATCTGAGTGTGTCTAGGTTCAAACTGCAGTCATTGGATCTTCATGGGGTGAAATGAAGAGCTTTCTGTTTATCACATACTTTTAACCTTCCTTTTGAGAACCTGAATAGAGGAGTACTCCTGGAGTTCAATATATAAAAATGTTTTCATGTTATCTAGATTGTCTTTTAAACTTCCAATTTATGGTGAACATTAGAACTGGTCACAACATTCTGCAATGGTTATGTTACCCTGGGATTTAAAAAAGCATATCCTTCCTTTTCCCATTCTTTATGCTGTCAAGGGTCTTTGCCTGTTTGATGAGTGTGCCATGGGACTTAGCTATGCATTGTAACTCCAAGTCTGTAATTTTTCTAAGATACCCTGTTTCATCCTCTGAATATGGACTTCTTTCTTTGTAGTTAGAAGTACAGCTTTACATGTGGTGGTAGGAAAAGTACTCCTTTTAAGTAGAGTATTTTCAGAGATTCAGATCGTTTTATTCTAGTAGCTGGCTCTCCTCATTATCATTTGCTGTGTTGTCAGCAAACGTCATCAGTAATGAATTTGCATTTTCTTGAAGGTTGTTGATAAAAGTGTGAAACAGTACGGGACCAGTAACCTATCAGGGCATCTTACAAATGCCCTTAATATAACTCCCTGTTTGCAATTACATTCTGAGAGTTACTGATTTGCCTGTTTCTAATCCATTCTAATCCATAACATATTTTGATGTTAATTTTGTATCATTCTTACTTTGAAGTCCTAGAGCGGTGCTCTGCAAGCTAACACACAGAAAGTACTTTTCACTGAAGTCAAGTGGGATAGTTTGCTTAAAACCAGGTGTAAGTAAAAGATGGCCGTAGATTATATGCCTGAATATTTTGTTTGAACACACAGTGATGATTTTTCATTGCTATAAGCAAAGTTACTCTAAAAATTCCTAACTTTTATATTTAAGAAGCATAATACTGTATTGCTATATCATATTAAAAACATGGAGACAGTCTGTATTTAGAGAAAATTGTTTCTGTTTTTTACTATAATTTATATATATAAATTGTATACATTTTATTCTATAAATTTCTTTATATAATTTTCTAAATTGAGGAACAATTTTTCTAGATTTAAGTTAGTTGTAGAAGAATTTGATTTGAGAAGACCTGTTACTGAAGGTTTGAAATAAGCTTGGCATATTTACTATGCAACTTTAAAAATAAACAATATATGAAAGTATTGTGATCACAGTGTCTAATACAATTTCTTATGAGGTACTTATAGTAAGACGTATTGGAGAACTTTACATACACTGTTAATATTCTGTCATTGAATTGAAGTTCACAGTAAAGTTCTACTCCTGTTTCTTATTATTATAACTATGAATAGTAATTAGTAAAAATTACTAATTCATAGTAATAGTAATATTATTAATAATTAGTAATATTAATAATTAGTAATATTAATAGTCTGGGAGTTGGACTTGATGATCCTCATGGGTCCCTTCCAACCTGATATATTCTATGATTCTATGGCTTTTTAATATATTTGTGTTTTGGGGGGTGGTTGTTTGTTTTTTTTCTGTTGTTGTTTGCTTTGTTTTGTTTTGTTTTGTTTTGTTTTTAAACAGATGGCTTGTAATTGTGGAAACTTGTGGCCAAATATGTGGCTGGAAAATATGCAGAATTTTCTTTCCTGGTATATGTGGTATTTATGACTCCTGGTAGGCTTTTGTATCGTACTGATACAGGATTAATAAGAAAGCAGCTCTATTCTTAGCTCATATTTAATTCTCTGTATTGAGCTGTGGTACTATGGATTATTTCAACTCTGTGTAGTGTTTCAAGTGTAAGCTGGAGTTTATTGCCAGGTGGCAGGAATGAGGCGTATAAACATTTTATGGACAACAGATGCAGATAACTGGAGGAATTTATCTCATGCACTGTATACTTGTTTGGCTAAGAGATACAGCCTTTAGTAATTCCTCTATGCTGACTGATATTGGACAATTAAAAGCATATAAATTACTACAAGAGTAATTACTGCAAAGAGAGAATAATCATAACTTCCTATGCATAAAATACAAAGTTGCTTCTCAAAAACATTGCAGTGAAAATTTTTATTCTACATTGTAGAAGAAAAGCATAGAAGAGTGAGGAGGAGCAGGAAAAAAACGCTCGTGTCTCCTGGTGTATTCAATTACTACATTACAAGTAGTCCATTTTAGTTATATTTATATTAAAGGGTTATCTCAATTGCATGAGATTTTCAGAATACTTTTATTTTAGAAGTTAAACAAATATGTAATACAGACACAAATATAGTTGGCCATTTGTTACCAATATACCGTCACTGGCTTTTGAGGGAAAGATAGAAGCCATAACCTATTTTGCTTGGATATACTTTCTCCCCAGATAAAACAAACCTGTTATAGTCCTCAGATTTATAAAGTAGTTGCACAAAGCCTGATACTTAGCTCAGTTACAGCTATCACATTCAGGCCACTAAAGTCCACAGAGTTGTATTAGAGTCAGTGAGAAGAGAATCAAGTCCATAAAGTACCTTGGCTGTATTGTCTGGTGTTTATTTCTGCTGCGGAGGCTTTTCTTAGTTAAAGAAAGCTTTCAGATTGAGGAAAACAGATGGGTATCATTTGGGAAAGAGAGAAATGAAATAATATATTCTGATACATTTTATTGAAATAAAATGTCATGACATACAGTGCAAAGTCGTGGTCATCCTTTTAATGAATAGTACTAGTAATAGAGTTTAAAAATTCTGCCTAAGAATACATTTTCTGTGTAAGTGGGCTTAATATAATATTTTTGCAACTAGATTGCCTTGCTTTTTTTTTTTTTAGATTTCTGTAAAAACAAACTAAAGTGAAATTCGATAAACCTCAGTCCTGAAATTATTTTTAAACAAAGTTTCGCTGGTGACAGCTTATTTTCTTAAGTAAGCAGATTCCATATGTGGTATTAAGTAAATAATTTTGTGATTTGATAGTGGTGTATTGGGGTGAGACATCCTGTAATGTAACTATGTCTGAAGTTATTTACTGTTTTTCCTGTGCCAAATTGTGATTGTTTAGTCTGCTAACACTTGTACTAAAGGTTTTTCTGGGTAGTGGTTAGCAGTTGTTTTCAAAGCAAATGTTAAATCTAAGAAGACATTCCTTTAAAAAAAATCCTGTTCTGGCAGAGGAACTTGATTTGTGTTCTTGTTCAGTGTTCCTTTACTGGTTTTAGTATGGCTGTTGAAATCTATACCTTATATGATCTCATTGTACTGCCTGCATTTCATTAATGAGTGACTCTGTTTAGGGCTTGGGGAGTGAAATATTTTTCATATGACACTACCCAATATGAGTGCAGTGCACCAGCTGCAAAAACCACAGACCATCTGATTTTGCGGCTTTTGAGGGTGTGAAAAGTTCAATTGCTTATACTAGGGCTTATATCTGTATATTATACCATATGGAAACGGAACTACTGTAGACTTGGAAGAAAAAAGAGAAAACCAAGTTCTTTAGCCATGGTTCAAATAAAGCTGAAAAATGTATATCTTGCAATGTGGATGAATTAGTATTACTACATGGCATTAAAATATTTTTCAAAGAATTAATAATGTATATTACAAATTTTGCCACACAATACTATTTTTAAAGAAAGATGGCAAATGTGGAAATTGTAAAATAAGTTTGTGGTTTTGGTGATTAAAGCTTAATGTGCTCCTGAAAGTAGTGGCGTCGTAACTGCTTCATCAAGATAACATGTTATTGATACTTAAATATATTTACCTTTCTGTATTGACATTCCTCCTGTCCTTTCCTTGTCTAGAAAGAGAGAAAGCAGTTCTTTAGGGTTTGAGTGGGCACTGTCCAGATTATCCAGAATGCAAGCTAAAAATACTTACAAAAATTATGTTTCAGTCATCACTTGGAAAGTTTTAAAGTAGTTTTGTATTTACTAAGTCAAAACATGAACAGTCATACTAGTTTGTCACTGTCTTGTGGTTCCTCCTTCTGTAGTATCAAAGTATAAGCAACTGTCTGTGGATCTGTGGAATAATATGTTAGACACATTTGCATATAGTTTAAGGTTGCTCTTTTAAATGACCAAGTAAAAGATATTGAAAGAAATTTAAAGGTTTTCACCGTTCTTAGATTCTATGATCAATTTTCTATGTGTTCTTTAATACAGTGAGGTTTATCGTCAGTAGAACGTGTTGCAAAAATAAATCCTTTGCTTTCGCATAAAGCCATAACAAGAATAAACACCAATATTCTGGTTAGGAATTGATCAGCTGGTAGTCACTATATTACTATTTCATGTTACATATGAAGTTAGCGTAGCAGTTAGTGGTTTCAGATTAATCTGAGGAGTCTGTGTGTGTGTTTTCTGCAGTAGGTATGCCTGAGATTTCAGAAGGGGAATAGTTAAGAATTATTTGAGTGTTTCTAATGAAAAAGCACCGATCTTTGCTCATAAGCACATCAGCAAGATTTTATTCACAAGGTATCAGCAATTTTGAGAAGCATTTTGAACTGTTCTCTGAAAGCAACAGAGAAGCAAACAGTAAAAACTAACCTGTTGATGACAAACACACACCCCTCCCCAAGTTCTGCTGTTTGGGTCATTCAATCAAGGAACACAGCAAATTTCATGATTTGTATCCTGAACCAGATAGTAGTGAATAAGAAGTTCCAAATAGCAAAAATAACAGCAACCAGTACATGACCAAGTCCTAATCTCAATTTTGTTGGAACAGATAGGTCCAACTGATGAAGCGTTTTGTAAAATGTCATTCCTTTCTGTGAATAAAGCATAAACACAAAGTAATGCTAAATTTGTCGTACACTTCGTTCACTGTGACTCATCCTTCCAGCTCTATATATAGGTTCTGCCGTCACTGAGAAAGTGCTTTTTTGTTGACAATAAGCCTCAACAACAGGTCTCTCTGAACCACTGTTGAATACCGCTTAACTGCTAGCGATGGAGCAGCTATTCAGAGTGTGGTTATGAAAACCATGACTGAGAATTGATTCCACTCATAATGAGGATCAGATGTAAGAGTAAGTATATGAGTATTGTAGCAATACATATTGCCAACAGAGAAAGAAAGAAAACCAGAAAAGAAAGGTTTTAGCTCTTGCGGTGTCAGTTAAAAAATTTTGTGATATTTAAATAGTTTCATGAAATCACAAGTTGGCCACCTCAAATTTTGATATTTGGCTTTTATGTATTAGGAGGGCTCTTAAAATATATACTCTTTATTCTTTTTCTGTAATTTTTGGGCTCTGAACCTTTTAGGTTTTAGGCTTTAAAACTTTTAATCTGTACCCATGAGAACTGTAAATTTATATTTAAAAAAAAAAGGGAATTCTTGTAAAATTTCTAGTTTCTAACAGTTGAAGCTTTAAGGAAAATACCAAACATTGTGAGATTTCAAATAAAGCCCTAAGTATCATATCCAAAGTTATGCTATGAAAAGTAAAATCAGTTTATGTACATCAGTGGGTGAAATGGTCTGGCTATTGAAATTGATTGGAGTCTTCTGCCACTGAATTCATTGAAGCCTGAGTTTTATTTTCTTCTTAATCCTTTTACTGTCATATCCAGAAGTAATCTGCTTGTCCCATGTCTCTGAATCTGCACCTCTAAATGGGAATGTTTCCTCCATTTGATCAGTGGTGAGTCAGTTTAGGGGAGAGAGAGGCTGGGCTGTCAAACTGATCCTCAAAGACGGAGCATAGTTGTTATAAAATTATTTTTCCTTTTCACATACTGAAGCTAAGGAGGTTAAAGATTATTGATCAGGACTCAAAGCCATCAAAGTTTGTGAGATCTAGAAGGCTAAAATAAGGTGTTTGTAATACAAGTGTAATTATAAATGGCACTTAAATTATAAATGACCGATTATTCTTACCTTGATGAAATCCTGGTCTGATGGTGTTGGGAATTTTGCAGCTAAGGATTACTCTGTTAGTTACTTAAATCTATACTACTAATCCAATGTAATTTTTACCCCAGATTGGATCTCTACAGAGTCAAAAAACATTCGGAAATTTTGATCTATTGTCTGCTAAGAAAATTGATAAAATACAGAATTTTTATTTTTTCTAGCCTTTAGGAGTAACATGGAAAACTAAAATGTTCAAATAAATACTTTTGTAAAAGGGATATAATACCTCCAGCAAACAGTTTATGCAGGAGTCTTGAATTGATATAAGCAATTAATTTTTAAGTTTTCCATATCATCATTTTCATTAAAAGTTGAGTCATTGAATTATGAATAGTAATTTTTGGTTTTGCCTTTTTTTAAAATAATGTTTTCATGTACTACACTTATATTTTGTAGATACTAAATAACAGGAAAAATAAGTATGCAAAAAACTTTTGGACATTAGAAAAAATTCATTACAGGAATTTATTTTCCATTTTTTTTTAAAGCATGAAGAACATCATAATTTTAGAACTTCATAGACCTCTTTTAAAATCAATAGCAATTATTTTTAGCTTTGGTTAAAAAAATTAACCCTTTCATTAAAAACACCTTAACATGTCTTTAATTTTCTTGGTTAGAAAAAGATATGAAGTAAAAGGCAGCTGCGAACCTTGTTTGCAATGTTAAGTTAAGATTAACTATAAATAAAATTTCCAACACAGTAGAGTAGGTAATGCTAATACAATCCCCAAATTCTAGGTTCTGTTTCTGAATGATGAATGAATAAATGTCAGCAATTTGGTTGCACTTTATTACCCGCTTTTCTAAATTAAAACCAAATAAATTGAAATAGCAGGTTCACTAAGTTCAAGTTAGTATTTCATAGGTGCAAATCAGACTAAAAATGTACTTGTTGAGTTCATTGCTTTCCCTCAATTTATTTCATGACTTTAATATCACATTAACTTCTAGATAATCTTATTTTTATGAAGCATTCACCAATCTTTTCCCTACATCTAGCATCACCTTAGTATAAGTTGTTTTGTTCTGTGATCCGATGCTCTTTGCTTTTATTATGCTTCCCAACTTCATTCTAGGAGAATAAAACAAAACAAAAATGACATATCAAAATCATTTCCTACCTTCTTAATTTTTTTATTTACAATATCCACTTTGTTATAATTTTAGATAATTTTGTAATTATTGTTTTAATTTTAGTTCATATGAGGAGTGCACTTTTGAGGCACATCTCCCAGTCATCCCTGCTACTATGCCTGGGTTTACACTGGAGAGGTGTCTTGGCTTGTGTAGACTGGATGCCTTTAGATAAAGTAAACTGAAAGGTCCTCTCCAAGAGCACATCAAGTGGGTTCCATCATCTAGAGAACATTTAAGACATTGCACCAGACTGAAGTGAAATCCACCAAGGGATATATAAAGTGGATGATGAACCTGCAGTATGGGCCATATAGGTCCACTCTTGTTGCTCTGTATACTTGTTAACATGGACATAATTTATGAAAATCTCAGTGACTGCTTGAGATGTGTTTCTCATGAAGTGGAGACTGAGTGTTTTTAAGTACTGAGTCCAGAACACCAGAACACCGCTTACATTGATGTTCTGTCATGTCAAGCACATCAGGCTGATGATTAGACCCCTCAGAAAGGGAAGCATAAATTTACGACAGCCTGAAGAAAAAAAAAGTTTAACATTTGTTTAGTATCATACAAAAACTCTGTGATAAAGGTGGAGTTAGTCCAGTACTCCAGAATATCACTAAACCGACTTCAGTATGTGTGCTCCTCTGTAGGAGTGAGTGGTTGCGCAGGGTCAAAGCAGAGACCCATCCCTCCCCGTGGTCTGTCACCAACTGGCCAACAGCATATGCTAGGGAGGAGAAAATGAGCATGTCAAACAGGCGGAATATTTTCACAACTCTAGGACTTCCTGAGCCAGAGGAGATGCTTGATTTCAATTTATATTGATGATTTTTCCCCACCATAATTTTATCCTAGTGGGTTTTTTGGGGTGTTTTTTTTTTTGTTTTTGGTTTTTGTTTTTTTTTTTTAATTCAAGTGACCTCTACCATCCACAGCATCTTACGTCAAGCAATTACATGGTTGGATCCATGCTTCGTAAGGAACCACCTGCTTTGGTGTGTTTTGAACCCAACATCAGCATCATTTGATGCCATCTTATATTCATATGGAAAGAGACAGTGGACAATCATCCTTTGCTTACCTTTTCCTTGTGACAGTTTTATTTACTTTTTATATGTTCTCTCAATCATCTCTTCTCCAGACTAATTAGTAGTTGTTAAATTAGTCAAAACTATTGCATTTGATCGCACTTGCTGGCCTTTTTACACACATTTTCCAGTTTTACTGGCAGGGAGGGTCTGCACACAGATACCAGAGGCAGGAGCATCGTAGCTGTTGTATTAATGATTTCTGTTCTCTTCTTTTGTTCCCTTTTCTAACATTTGCTAATCCTAGATTTGCTTTTGTCATCACAGTTTTAACATGTTGGTTTTGTTCAACTCTCATTTTATAACCCAAGACCTGATTCTTTAGTGGTCATTGTGGTCATTCTGTGTCTGTCATCATGTAGGTGAAGGCTGGGATAGCTTTTTACATCAACACGTTACTTGACACTGGGCCTATCTTAAAATCATAAATAACTTAATACAACATAATTTTCCTCATCTTAACTTTTCTTATCTTTACACTTTAATTTCCAACCTTTATCCAATTACTCATCTATGCCATGATCTTCTCTTATATCCTATGGAAGACCATTTGCTTTATGCCTTTGGTAAAGGTTGTTGTTTAATGCTGTTTCAAAGTATCACTCTCATCAGTGATACAACCGATGAGTCAATGGGCATTTACTTTAGTCTGAGCTGGGATACTTCCTGGGTGTTTTCCTTTTGACCTATGTTCCTCTTTAGTTATTATTTAGGAGCTGGAGTGGAGTATTCTTTTATTTAGGAGTGGAGTATTCTTAATTAAGATAAAAGACTTCAAAATATTTATTTCAAGCAACTCATCTGAACATGTGTAGACTTCATTTTTTTAGAATTTAATCAATCTTGTGTAGATTTTATGGTTTGCATGGATTTTCCTTTTATAAGAGCTAACTTGTCTGATATTATGGTATTATGTGAACTTGATACATATATTTATATAAAGTGATGCTTGCAGACATTTATAATTTTGTTTTTTAAATGGAGTTGGAGCCTACTTCCCACAAAATTCTTAGCAGTCATGTATGAACTAAAATTTTATAATGTTCCAGTTGAACTGAAATCAGTTATTTTGCTGACAGAATTAAAATAAACATTGAGTTTGAACTCAATTAAAAATGTTTTCCTTGAACCTCAAATGTCTGATTTGTTTTCTTTCAAAATCCTGAAAAAGATAAATTAATTGGTACACCCCATGTTTAGGGTTGAACAGGAGTTATTAAATTACTTAACTCAGATGATACACAGATAATTTTAACAGACTTTTGTCTGTCTAGGAATTACATCTTTTTGACAAATAGCATGACCAAATAGCAAACCTCCTTCTGTCTCTTCCCAGTTGAAACATTAATTAGCTTTTGAACTCTGCTAGGTTGATACATAACTATTTTGATTTATCCTTTCTTTTTAGACAGATAAAGATAGGAAAAATACTACTTTATATACCTGTTAAACTTTACCACACAAAGGACAGTTAAACAAATGAACAAGGAATACCTTAATAAATATTAATTAAATAACAGAAGAATCATGAAGAATAAGATTCTAAGTCAAATATCATCCAAATGTATTGTCGAAGGAGGGCAATATGTCAGGAACAAGTATCAGAAACTGACTTTACGAAACCTAAGATGGGATTCATCTTGCCTAACTTCGGATGCCCATAGTGTAGGTATCTAGGTCTGAGCACATCATCTAGACACTCATTATAGTCAATGGAAAGAAACAGACATTTACAAAGACGGAGTCATCTCAGCCTGAGACAGATGTCTAAACTGGTTTTGGTGAGTCAGGATGTAAAAGAGTTTATAGCTCTTTGAGCTAGATTATGACATGGCTGCCTACATTGTGTCTGGAATGATAACTTTCACTCCCTAAAGCACAGAGAACAGAATTACTTTGTTTTAAGGAGATTTTTTTTATTAATCACATTTCATCTTATAACTCATGAACATATATGGTATTTTGTTGGTATATTCTGATTTGATTTAGAAATTTGTTCAACTTGTTGCATAGTTTATCTACACAAAACAGTACACTTGCATCATTGCTTTAAAATGAACATATAGGTGCTCAAATAATTTAGCTTTATATCTTTACTTGTGTCTTAGAGCTATGCTTCATATCCAGTTAAAAATCAAAATGGAAAAATGTACATAGATTCATAGTGGCATATAGGTGGGCTATATTAATTGAGCTAATTTGTGTCTGAAATACTAGGTTAATCGTATTTGTTATGCTTGTAATGCTTGTAAATCAGAAAATAATGGCTTAATTGTAAATTACATATTGATTAAAGTTCACATGTGATTTCAAAGGATGACTATATTTAGGTTTGCATAGTATACCCTTCTACTGAGAAAATGTTAATTTCTTCTAGACTTTGGAAGGAATGTTTCCAACAGGTGCTTACTGCATGCTGACTTAGAACTTTAATGAGTGATTTTTATTTTAAAATGCATTACATATTCTTTTACTGTTTTTCTCTCGTATGTTTTTACAAGTTATTTACAAAATAAGAACAAACAGTACTTCTTAATTCCAGTGTGTGAATTCAAAATAAATACAAGCCTTTATGAATATCTACTTTTTAGAAACAGCTAGAAACTACAAAAATCACAGCTCTGAAATGAATGTTTTGCTTCCAGGTAGACTAGCAAGAAATTCTGTATTGCTACTCTTTTTTTTTAAAGGAAAATTGAAATTACTATTAAATGTGAATTCCCTTTTCAATGTTATGCTGGTGGATTACATTGAAAATAGGTTTGTTTTTCAAAGTGTACATTGATCTTAAACAATGCCAAATTACATACCCAAAAAGTCTGAATGTTGTTGTATTCTTTTTACATCACAGTTAAAGAAAATCCAAAGTTTTTAACAAATTTTATCTCTTCACAAAGGGATAATTTTTTACTGATTGGCAATTTCAGCCTGATTGAAGAACAGAATAAAGAATACAAAAAAACCCTTGTTCATGGGAAGTTTTTACTTAACAGCCAAGAATACAGTATCAATGTTATTGCCAAATAATGTAAGTGCAACTATGAGTCCATAAAATGTATCATCTACAAAAAGTAAATTCTGAGCCAAATTCAGTCTCCTAATTTAGGAATGAAATCTCTGACTGTATGTGATTTCTGATAATTAATATCATGCTTAGAGTGGTGACAGTATTTTTTTCAGATGATTGATTAGGAATTCCATTGATTTAATACTGTGGTGTTCCTAATTAATAATTTATGTAACGATACAAGACTAACCAGGGAACTTAATCAGGGAGAATCCATAACAATATTGTCCAAATCAAAATATGGCAGTAGTAGATACCGGATGGAGGAGATGGAATTGTGAAAAACTCTATAGAGATCTGTAGGGAATTGTTCTCTGTTCTTGTATGGAATTTGTATATGGGGATCTCATAGTAAGCATAATATCATCAGTGAGGAATCTACACTTTTCAGAGAAAAAAGGCAAAGTTCACGAGTATTTAAAATATATTCTAAAATAATTGCAGATACCAATTTTGTGTGGTTAATTTGGCAGTATTCAACTTCTCTTCAAATAAGTGTAACAATTTTTAAAAAGTCACAAATAGTAATCTGTAAATGTGCAAGGGTTTAACAAGTTTTCTTACATAGTTCTATCAATATATGTCTACCCACACTAAGGTGAACAGGTATTCTTATTTGTCTGGATGGTGTATTTCCAGATATCCTAGAAAGCTTTTAGGTTTATAATACCAGTCCATTGTACATTAGTGTACTCACACAGTTGAATTAAAAGATACATATTAACCTCTCAAATACACTCTAAAGTTTTTAAGAGACAACTTTTAGTGGAAGAGAAGTTGGAGTCAAAAAAGTGCAAATGAGGCAGGACCTATACATGCACTTGATACTATTTATCTTATAGATAAATAACAAGTCTTCTTATAGAAGGCTCTCTGCAGGCTCCAAGGTATACCACTGTGCTTCTCAGTAACACAAATGCATGTTTTTAGAGAGTTTCTGCCCCTCAACAGAACTTCGTGGGTTAAGTGCTGTGAACACCCACCCACCTCCCCTAACCCAACAACAATAAAAGAATTGTTGGTACAAGCTTTCACTCACTACTTTGGGGGTTTGTGCCTTCACTTATGACCTCCTCAACAGCCAAAAGTGAAACCCTTCTTCATGCTCTGGAAGCCCCCAGAACCTGTGTCCTGTACCTGCAATATGATTTTCTTCCCAGATCTGGCAGAATAAGATATCCTTCAGCTTTTGAGCTCTCCTCTATTGAATCCTTACTTAAAGCAGCAGAAGAAAAAGTAGCACTGTAATTTTGTGCAGTGTAATACAAACATGAGGTAAAATGGGTAAAAGATGAAAAGACTTCCTAAAGAAGTGGATTTTAAAAAGGATTTTTAAAACGAATTTGAAGTACAGGTTTTGCTTGGCAGATAAGAAAAAGGAAGGCTTAGTCAGTGAGAATACGAGTGAGGAATGTGTTTATGTGTATTCATTTTGAAGGCTGGCTATCCTAATCAGCATCTGCCACAAATCTAATAATTGACTGTTTTTTGTTGTTTTTTTCTGAGGAGATTCCAGGTAGTAGGAAGTGGGTCTGAATTGCCAAATTTCATCACAGTTGAATAATAGAGTCTAAACCAAGATTTTGTGTGTGTATGTGTGTGTGTGTGATCAGATTGTGGTATTTGGAATCCAATATTCAGGAATTGAAAAGCATTTGTACCAGCCTACTAAACCAACTAATCTCCAGCAGGAAAAAGAAAAAAGTTATTTTTATCTTGGTTTCCTAACCAGTATATCAATATGACACCCAAGCTGAATTTATGCTTAATAACTGTTATTTGCTGTTCTTTTAGTCCCATAGTCAGTACATGGGTATTCAGCAACAAATCGGCATGTCTATATGGAAGTCATCAAAGCACATGCTGACTTTTGGCCCACTGGGAGTTAGCTGAGGTAGAAGAGAGCTGGGAGAATTCTTTTATGGAAAGGAAATAGGAAGGATAGGAAATGAGAAGGAATTAGGGAAGAGGGGAGGAACATAAAATAATTGCAGTAAAAAGGGAGGAGAAGCAATACATCTTGCATAAGGAAACTTCAATACACTGTTTCTAAAGGAACCTGAGCTTTGCTAGTTCTGCTGCTCACAGATAAACTTGGTTATTTAATCACAAAAAAATCTAGCACTTTCTAGATGCTGTATCTCTATTAGAATGTTGATCAGATAAATAACAAATGCAGTTCTCCTTCATTCTTCTCAGATAGATCTATTTATATGCATATATATCCCTAGCATATTCTGGTAAATACTGGAGATTAAATTATTCTGTTGCTGAAAGGAGAGACTCGGTCTTGTGTTTTCTTTAGGTTGTCTTACCATTTCTCCCTCCCTCCTTCTGAACACATTAAAAGTAATTAAGTTTTCCTTTCCATCTTCATAAAATATGGTCTTTGTAAAATATGGTTGCTTCTGAACTTGCAGTAAGAAGTATGTGTGTAAAAATCCTTCATAACCTGTGTTGCCTTTCTGAGCCTCAGTAATGCAACTAGCCAGCCAGTGTCCTTCAGGCACAGCTGGGCTGTAATAAATGGGGCAGTCCAATCCTCTTACGGCTGCTGCTCTAAACTACTTTGCTGAAGTAAAAAACCTGGATTCTTAAGTATAGGGAAACTAGTAATACTGTCTACATTTGACTACTGTCAAAACTTTCCAGTTGTAGATTCACTCTCAGCACTGCCTCTTGTGGAGAAAACCAGAAGATGGGATTACTAAGTAGCTATAGACTATTCCTTTCGTTTAAGTTACTAACTTCTTCCTGTCTAACTTCTGGCACATGTGTGTCAAGGCCAAATTTTGCTTTTCTCTCTTGCCTTTTGTGGGTTGCTGTGTGGCAAGACTGGTGATCTTGTCCTACTAATTTACTTGGATTCATTGCATAGTGTGGGTCTCAGAACGTCCTGAAAGACTTTGTGTATTCCTTGAGACTAACTTTCCCCTTGAAATGTGACATCTCTTTTAAAAAGATATCAAAGCTTTTTGTAAAGATTTAGAAAGACAGATGATCTACCATATCTGTCAACAGTTGGTGCTAATAGATTATGTATTGTCGTTGTTTAGAAATAAAGAAATGTGACTTTTACATGAATGCAGCCAAGTAATAGCTTTCTGCCATTGGATTACAAAATGCTTTTTTTTCTGCTAAATTAAACAGCTGTCTACTCTTAGGTACCTCTTGCCTCATAGATACTTACAGTTGGTAAGCAAGTTATCTCTTAACCCTTTGTTGTATAAATGAACTGATTTATAGTTTTAATATTTCTGTTTGAGAGGTACATTTTAGCTGTATGATGGTCAGATGAGTTATACTGAGGAAGATGGGCACATCTGTTTGATTGATATTTCCCATTGTATCAAGGCTGAGGTCATCTGAAAAAATTAATCTCTGATTTACAGTGGAAGTAATAAATTTGGGACAATAAAAGTTCTTCAGAGAACCTACATTGTCTGACAATTTTCCAATTACAGTTTTCAAGATCTGTGTATTTAAACAGTTTTAATCCATGTAATGTAGAGTATTGATTTTGTATGGTTCTTGAAAATGTCATGCAAGATTAAATCTTATAGCAATCTAAGTGTACTATGACAATACAAGTTAATGTTATTAGCCAAACTTGTTATAGCATAAAAAATGGTATCGAGTTTGGTTGACAAGACTTAGAAGTGAATGAATTATGCTATCATTTCTTAATTATTTACTGCTCAACCTTTCCAGAATTTATACTGGCTTGATGTCAGCCTGCCTGTAGTTTCTCAGGTTTGATCTTCATAAACACGAGCACCACATTAAGTTTTTGCGATTCTCTTGATCTTGTAGAGTATTCCAAGATTTGTTAAAAACCCACATTAATGTTTCAGTGAATTCCTTTTGCTTTAATTGCTCTCCAATGGCTTTAATACTTTTGGGGTATAAATTATCTCTCTGGATTTTAATAAAACGTCCTCCTTTTTCCAAAATTGAGATGTGCTAAATACTTATTCTTTCCAATTACATTTTAAGAATTGGTTGTTATTTTCTTAAGCCTTAATGTTTGTGGATTTTTATTGACACCTTTTGGTTTTCCTCTTACTCATATGCCTTTCTTTGCGGATAAATTCCATGTTAGGGATCTGGCTGGCATGTAGCACAGAGGCTGCACTTGTAGCATTACTAATGGACCTTTGTTTTCTGCTTAGAGATCAAATACGAAGTGTTTGCAGTACATTAATGAACACATCCAGCTGTAATATGCTGTCTTGTCTGATCCAGAGCCTATAGATACTTCCGTAGAATTATGGAAAGGACTGAGCTTCCTGAGTTTAAGTGAAGCAATGGCAGGAAAAGCCATGATTTAACCAACTTTCTGCTGACAATAACTCAGGTTTTGTCAGTAAACTTTCTGGTTGGGGAGTGTAGTTATACTTTCAACTTTTTTTTAAGTGCGACAACACAGTAGTGCCAAAAAATGACACTCTCATCTTCTCATTTTCACTTGGTAAGGAATTTATGGCCTTCAACATGGATGCATCATTAGTATAAGGGGTATCACTGTAGGTATTGAATTTTGAACTGGTTTATTCCAGACTACTTAGCTGGGCTATGCCTTAATTATGCTAGAGGGGGGGGCAAATTATGCCTGGTTGCTTCATAAGATGAGTGTCCAGCAGTGAGAAAATCACCTGTGTTCCAAGTTTGCACTGTCTTGTCTTCTGCCTTTTCATAGAGTTGATAATGGCTCACCTCTCTGGCCTGAGAGCCTTTTTTTCCTCTATTATTTGGTAATAATTTTCATAGGTATTTTTTATTTGGCAAAGGCAATCCAGGATATTGAATACAATTTATTTAAAATCTGACAAATACAGAAGAAAGAGAGGGCTGATTTAACTGAAAATAATGTTATTTCTTCAAAGTAGCTGAATATTGTATTTTAAATGAAATATTCAGTATTTTTCAGCTTGGATTTGTGTGTTTTATTTATTAAGGAGTTTTTAAATTAAAGCAATTTAAAAATTGATGGAATAGTCTTCTAAGATGTAATGCTGACCATATCATACCATTGAAAAGTCAAGAAATTCTCTAAATCTGTGTAACACTTTATCTGATGAACGTATAAGGTATTGCGTTACCTAACATACTTACTACTAGTGACTGCTTACGTTTTAGATCTCGTATAATAATTTCCATCATTTTTCACTTGAGAGTACAGCAAATAATATTCAGTAAGCACTTATTATTCTGAAAATGGTGAGTTGAATTTATTTTATTATGCAGAGGACAGTTTCAGAGATAGGAAATACTAGAAAAAGATACTTGATGATTGATATAAAAAGACAATGCTGTTCTGAAACATATACCGTCACAGAACTTGCTTTTCATTATTTTAGTATTTTAGAATTAAGAATGATATTGTGACATACTGCCTCTAAATGATACTCCAGAGTACCTACTGAACACCGTGTTTAATGTTTTTTTAAATAAAGCAGAAGTCTGCTTTAATTTTTCTGCCTAATTAATTTGTGTATATCAAAATGTTATCTATAGAGTAGGCAAATTAGAAGTATACAATTGATTCCTGTTAGGATATAAATGTTCTTTCAAACACACTCAAGTTTTTAATTCTAATACCAAATGTATTACATAAACGTTTAAACTAACCCTCTATGTTGAAGATGAGTCCTGAGAGCAATGGAATATTGAATTCTTTGGGGCTTGTTGGAAATTAAACCTCTGTAATTTTAATTGTGTAAACTTTTACATTAAAATTACTTCTGTGTTTCAAGAAGGTGAATCTCTTTAGGCTTTCTTAATGACCATTTGAGATGATAAGGGTCTGACAGTACCTTTTACTGAGAGTTTTAGCTGTTGCAATCTAATTTTTGCAGAGTACAGCAAGCCCAACAAATATAATAAGGATTTTGAAAATTGATTATTTTTAGAAGTTCTGTTTTTGCACAGCATGTTTATAGCTATACAAAATGCTATATGTGCACAGCATTTTTGGCTGCACTGTATATCTGGAGCCAAACTTCTTTTTTTCCCCCCATTAATATATCCTCTCTTAGTGAGCTAAATGACTGGGCACTGATTATGATACTGTCATTCCTACTTCAATATCTTCTGTAAGCACAAAGTATGTGTTACTAATCAAAAAGATATTTCATTAGTTTTAGAATTTTTAAATTATTCTTTTAGAAGTGGGAACATTGACAATGTAATAATTTTTAAATCTAATTGCTTTCACCTGTTAAAATAAGTAAAATGCACTGTGGTGGAAAATATGTGTGCCTCAGAACGGAAAATAGTTGAACACATACCCTGAAGTTTAGGACTTTTCTTTTTTTTTCTGTCTGAGGGAAATGTCTGTTTTGTACTGCTACATCTTCTGAAAAGTCTGCGTGGCTTTTGAAAGCCAGTGATTCTGCAATGTACAATATTTCAGGCTAGCAGCTACTGCCGAGTAATGAGGCATGGGAGCAGCTGGTATTGGTTTATTTCAGAAGCTTTGTGTCGGATTCTATTAGCCTACCTACAGATGTAACTGTTCTTTCCAGTGTGTGATCTAAACATAGAACAAATAATTCATAATTTTAAAATAGTTAAATGATCATTTTTGCATTTTGTTTGAAGTTTATTGTGTGAGGCTAATAAATGGTGAAGTAAATTGTGAGTTGCTACTAAAACTAAAGCAATTCTTAACTAAGCAAAAGAACAGGAACTTTTATAGAAAGAGAAGATGAATGTTTGTCACTGAACCCTACTGAATCTAAACAAAGAAAAAGATTACCTAATAGTCTTGCAATGCATTTGAAGTACAGTCTGCTATTTGTTTGGGGAGTTGAATGGAATATATGTCTTAAAATATTTCAACAGCAGTAGTGGTGTTTTCCAGTGGGTAGATCTTAACATTACTAAATTACTGTATCTTTTTTTCCTAGTCAAGACTCATTGCTATACTGTAAGACAAAAATAATAGAAGCTTTCTATACTTGCCTGTGATGCATTTTATAGCTAATTTGTACTAAAGATGAATTGCCTTATAGGGGATTTTATGCTGGGTTTTTATTATTTATTTATTTTCTGCCCAGTTTGTGTTAGTTAAATGAATAATAGCACTATCTTTAAAACTGAATTCACATTTTAATTGTAAAGACTCAGTGCCAGAGAGCTGAATTATCCAGACAATCAAAACAAATTTCACAAAACAAATTTTGCCTTACGCACAAAATAAGTAATAACAGATGAGAGTTTAAAATAGTATACTTTTCTTATGCTAGAAAGAAAGTACGTTTTAGGTGTTCCAATTGCATAGGTGTTCTCTTTAGGTTTTGGGGTTTTTTTTGTCTCCACAAGTGGACACTGAATGGAGACAATAGTTTGGACCTAACATTTTTTAAATGTTAGCACAACATGAAAGTGATACCTTTCTTAAAGCTGAAAGGCACTAAGGGTTCTGAAAGGGTTCTGTTTATTTTTTTTAATTATTATTTCCCTATTACTGCTATCTGAAAATTGCTTTTAAAAAAAGTTGTATTTAGGGTTCAGATGATTCTGAATTCAGATGAATTGCATGTATCAATTGATGAAATAGAGTATATGATACTTAAAATAAGAAATACACAGTTTAAGATTAAATATATGTACTTGGAATATATATGCATATGGCTTTCTAAGACTATTTTTCTGTATTTTTAGTTTTTCAGGTATGTAAGTTAACCTGACTAGTTTTAAGGTGGAAATGGATCAGTTTATAGAGGAAAATATACTGCATGGTTGTCTGTGATAACAGTAGGTTTGAAGGTGCAGATAATCCTTATTATCCTATGTCCATAACACTTTGACTTCAGGTTAATAAAATATTATTCTAAATTACTAATATGTGGAATTAGTAATATCCGTGGTTATTTTTGGTAAAAAGTAACAAAATGCCTTTTTCAAGTTGATTAAGCAGAGCAGTTACATGTACTATTAATTTAGTTTTCAGCTGGAATATAGTTAAAGTAAAATACAACCTCCAGTACACAGAAAATCAGTAATTGTCAATACTTTCTGTTGGAGGAGTGAAACTGAGTAATTTCAACAGAATTTTGTTCAGCTTACTGTACTCAACTAGCACTTCCTAGAGCTTGAATTTCTTCATATGATGTGTGCTTGTGGTCTTAGTGGCCTCTAGTTTAAAATCCTTAGCCCTAAGTCTGGTCATCCAGTGTTGATTGGTTCTGGCCTCATTCCACTGTAGGTGGTTTCAATAAATTCTCTCAGGCTTTATGACAAAAATTGTTCATAAAGTAATTGGGAGATTTCCTCAGAGCACTCTACATCAAAGGATGCTTAATTGTCCCGGCCATGCAAGAAGAAAAACAAGATGTGAAGTGCTCAGTTTAATTAGGCCACAACTTTATTAACTCAACTGGGAGCACTACCCGGCAATAAATGCAGGTCATTGTTCTTTCCTTGATCATTCCTGGTTTTGGAGGACTGCTGTTCGCTTCCTTTTTCCAGCCCCAGAGATGGGTCCTCACGGTTCTTGCCTTGTACAAGGACTAAGTTAGGGAATACGTGAAAGAGGGATTTGTCCCTTTGATATCACAGGTAGAGAGTCATGCAGCTTTCCCTTGCCTGTCCAGTAACTTTCTCTTAACTCCTTGTTTAAGACAAATATTCAGGGGAAAAAAAAAAATTAGAAAAATTTTGAAAAGGATATTCATACAGTAAAAGAAAGAGATAAAGTTATTTTAAGAGCATGAAGATGGGCATCAAAATGCTCCCACATGTCTGTGCTGTTTTCTGCAGTGTATCTTAAAAGCAGTACTTTGCTGTTTTTCCTTAAGACGCTCTATAAGCAATTTAAGCGATTTTATACATGGCAGATGTAGCTACATCTCCAGTGCAAGGCTGTGCTTTGCAACAGATAGTGCATTGCAGTGTATGTGATTAGTTTCTCCAGGCATGGAGAACGAGGCAATTGATGCTTCTGGGAAGAAAGCAGCTACTTTGCAACACTCAGCTGATACAAAGGGCCTGTATGGGACTTGAGTATTCAGCTTCTCAGGTTAGCTCATATGAAATATATCACCAGGTTTTACTACTTCCTTAAAGAGAAAATAATTAGTAGGTCTACAATTAGCGAAGCTCTTCCATCATGTAAAAACAAATACCTGTTTTTTCATGCCTCTCCTCTTCCTAAAGAGGATACAAAAAATAAGTGCCAATAGTTTCTGAAGAGATTCCTGAGACACGTAAATAGACAAAGTACACCCTCTGAAGTGGTATAGCTGTGCTCCTTAGCACACAAGGAACTTTCCACATTCTACTTTTAATAAACAATCAAAGTTTTATACCAAACATTTTCTATAAACCCACATTTTCTAATTAAAAGTTTGTTTTGTGGAAGGAACTCCAGGTGGTATAATTAGTGAAATATATTTTAATGATAAATCTTCCTTGTCCTATTTTTTTTAATAACAAAAAATGTCCTATGCATTTGAGATGCTCCCTATGGGTTGTATATAAGAGCTTGGTTAATTAGCTAATCAACTTACCCACCTTACCTTTTTAAATGTGTCCTGTTTCACAGGTGTAGTCTCAAATTTTATTTGGGATAGAGGAGATAAATAAAGCCTGTAGTGCTCACCCTGGCCTGCACAGAAGAAGAGATTTTGGGCTGTCCTTTGAATGTCGGTTTCTTAACAGGCACATCAGTCACAGCCCTCAGCCTCTGGTCAGACTACCTACCTTCAAGCTATCCCTGTGTCTCTTACATCAGGCAGAATAGCCTAGATGCTATAGTATGACTAAAATACTGTTAACTCTCAGTGTGTTTCTAAAAATAACTTGCAGCATCTTAAGACTATCCTTTCCTTCATTTGTGATTTATTTGGTTTTGTCTTCTTTTTTTAAAGTTGCAATCAGTATATGGGTTTTACAGTACTGGTTTTCTGCCTTTCTTTTCCTTTGCTTTATTTCTGCTCTATAATTCCAGTTGTTTTGAAGTTTTTATTCTAATATGTGGTAAGCACTGACCAAACCCGCAACTGTTCCATGTCCTTCCTTTTTATGTTCTGTCTAAAAAGATCTTTAGTTTCTGTCCTAGGTGGTCGACTTGTAGTGTCATTCACCTATTCAGGAAAGACAAAATCATATATGTAGTGATTCTGTGAATATCATATGTAGCATTAACTTAAAACGCTCTTCAGGTTTCCAGTTGTTGATGAATGTCAAGGACTTTGTTTACACTGAAAAGGCTTTGGAATTTTTTTGTATGTTTGGATTTTTCTTTTTCTTTTTTCTTCTTTTTCAGAATAAGACATGGACACACAAACACAATTTACAATTTAATTAATTTGCTTTAATTTACCATAGAAGATAAAGGATTTTATCTGGGAGTCATTTACACTTCTATAGTTTTCATGACTACTCTTGTATTATTAGTTTAACTGTTCCATTCTCATTAGTTTTCTGCTGCTTCCTCACACCCCATTCATCCACACATGCAGTAACTTCTTGGCATGTGTCCTCCCTACCATTTTTTAATTCTTCTGACTGAGTTAGTCTGTTTGAGTGATGACATGCAGTTAGATATTCTTCACTGTTCTCAGTTTAGGATGATTTCATACACTTGCATTCCCATTGTGCACTGGCTACCCAAGGTATCAACATTTTTTGCTGTCTGAAGAGAATAGCATACCCAAGCTCATCTGAACAGCCATCACTAAAATGTTGACTACTAAAAGTGTTTGGAAGAGCCCTTGTATATTCTAGATTTTTGTTATGGTTTGGCTAGCATAGCTGCTAGGCAGAACTACAGGAGTATATTTTACTATAAGAGGCAAGAAGAGGAATGTTTCCAAAACCTCCTCATATTGTGACAAGGTGGATTGTATTTCTTTCAAGGAAGGTAACCAGTGACCAAGCATTTGGATCCAGTCTTAGATTCACCCAAGTTACTCCAAGCATTGATAAGAGAGGGATTATTTAGACCTTGTCAGCATAGTTCAGCTTCTGGTAACGCCTTCCAAAATGATAGGGAACAAATGTTAATTGCTGCAAAGACATATTTGGGAGTAAGTGTTGTGTGGCCTCTGTTGGTAAGTGCAGTCATATGAAACAGATGTTAATTATGTGCCCTTTTCTGCCTGCTCAGATTTCTTCTCCACCTCCTCCTTATTCCCCAATATCATTCTCAAATTCCCCCTTGTGTACAGTGAGTTTCTCTGAAATCCCAGAACCCTGTAGCACTGACCAATGTTACTGCCTTTCTACCTGTTTTTCCCATGGTGCTGTCCTATTGACTTCATTTGCCTGAGATCCGAAATCATACATTTTAATCCAAGATTTCTAGTATAACTGCTAAGAAAAAGAACAAAATCAATTGTAAAATCAGTTTGATCACCACCTTGAGCTTCTATCTGCTTTTGAATTTTATGAAGTAAGTAATCTCTAAGCATTCTGCAATATCTGTATAGCTTACAAGGTATTTGTGGCTACTTTTACTCAAATCCTTAATATTGACTCATTGGATTCAATGCAATTACAAAAGGTAGTATTTTGTATTTTATTTTGTGCTAATCTGCTGTGAATAAGGGAAATGCATTGCTCTGTGTTGCGGAGCAGCACCTTTTTTCTGGAGGCTTTATTTCTCCTCCAGACACGCACTAGCCTTATATTTTCTGACTGGAAAAAGAGCTTCTGTCCCTATGAACACTGTTGACATGAATGGAGTTACGGCTATTCCTGTCATGTCTGGTATTCCCGATTTACCCTCTGCTTCACTGGCTTATGAAGAATTTTACTAGCTGCTTTGGCAGAAAAAAAAAGAGGATGTCCATAGCATATCTGCTTTCCAGAGTAGCTGAAAAATGACAGTGGATTTAGTGATTCTCTCTTTATGAAGTTGCATAATTATGAAAAATATCTGTATAGGTGAATGCTCCCTTTGCAGAGTATCTGTGCAAGATAAAGACCTTCACAAATTTGTTAAGATGTGGAAAGACTTCCTAAATTATTATCCAGAGAGGAAAGAAAAAACCAAACCTGTTGCTGATTAGGAAAACTCATGTGAGGCCAGAGTGTAATGATGAATATGAATGTACAGTCATCAGTGTCTAAGATGTACTGTATGAATGTTTTCTTACACATTGATATTATTAAGAGTTGGTAGTAGTCACTCCATGGTAGATGTGAGAATGGTTCTTGTATTTTTTAATTTCGCATTGATGGACAGACTTAGAACCTATGGCAGAACAAGCTCTGAAGTGCTGAGTGGAGACATTGATGCTGACAGACGTGAATGTATGTAAGGAAACCTGAGGATTTGAGTGGTGTGGGAAAAACCTGTCATTGGAATTATACAAGGAGGATTTTTACTGTCTGATAGACTCTACAGAGAGTGTTACTTTATTGGGGGACCGATACATATTTCCCAGTGTATGCTTCCTGTGCGCCCACACTTCTTTTGGAGTCTCTTGCACTACTCTCCCAAATAGGCTGCTTGCTCTTCTGTTTCCCTTTTCCTAAAGTTCACAGATGAGGAACTAATGTCCTCCCTTACTTTTTCATTGGATTGGCCAAGAGTTCACAAGCTCTTAAGGTGAACGTATTGATCTGAGCCCATGAATCCCATCAGTATTTGTTCCAAGGGGACAAACCCCAGCACAAGTAGTTGTTCCAACAGCAGCTCCGTACCAGTGGTGGTACAGAGCATTTCTCTTCCCTTCCTCTGTTTTGTAGTTTCGGTCCAACTGCTTATCCTGCTCTGGATAAAGGTAAGATGCTTTCCCTCTTATTTCCCCCTTTTATAATATTCTTTACTGATACTAGCAGAGTCATGGAAGATAAGCAGAAAATATTACCTCATAGGTTTTCCTTAGAGTGAAAGATGTTATGTTATAACTCGGGCAGAGAGAGACCTTTGTCTTTTCTGCAGTCCTGCATCGATACTGGTGAGCCCCTTACAGTAATCAAACACTGCTTGCAGTAGCAAAGAATACACTTTTTTGATTGATCTGAGCTCTGATAGGGGTCAAAAAAATAAGTTTATCGCCCAGTAGCTTCCATGGCTTTAAGGAATTGTAACCATAAGAAATAATACAAATGATCAGTAGTAGTCTTCTGTCCACTGTTAAGTCCTGTTACCTTTTTAGTGTGGCCTTTGATAATCACAAAAGTTGGACACTTGACCTCCTCAAGGATAATCATGGATATTGCTTTTTGAGGTAGCAGTGGCTTGTTTTCTTCTTCATGTTGATGGCTACTTTCTGATAGTCAGCTGGACACAAATACCTAGGGAAGTCAGCTTTTGATCCTAATGTATTCTAGGTAATCGCTGTTCTTTATCATTTTCTCAATCAACCTAGTAGTGCTAGCAGGTGGAACTGACTATTAATGCTTCATAAAGTAAGGCATTCTACTAAAATTCTCCCACAGAATTAGCAAATTATTATCATTATCCATCCATTGCTTCTCCTAGAATTAGAATACTGTGGCATCACATATTATCTTGTTGAGTTATGGTGAAAAATCAGAGAACTGTCTGGTGGGATTATTTAACAAACATTTGTGTAATATTTATTTGCATATAATTGTGTAATATTTATGCTGGAGTTTGGTATTCTTTGAAGCTTCTTATACTTTTCTCCATTGCATTTTATCATATCTTCATATTGTCATTCTGTTTTTCCTGTAGTTACCCACAATAGATAAGCTTTAGGAAAAAATGGGTGTCTAAGAAGAACCCTGTTACATAGAAAAATCTCTGCAGCTGGGCTCTGCCAGTGTATAACATTGTTCAAAAGGTAAAACAGTACTGAAGATCTGATTGTCTTCAGTCTTTGCCACTTTTAGGTAAAGCTTTCAAGATGAAACTCAAATTCATTGTTGGTTGCATTTCAGATATTCTTTGTAAGGTTTTCAATTTTAACAGGAGGTAGGAAATTGAAAGCTCCTGTTTATAAGCCTTTAGTATCCGCTTAGCTTTCTAATTCTGGCAGCTGGATTTTAATATGATCATATAAATTTTGCTGTTCTAAGATACAGAAACCAGTCTTATTCCTAAAAAAACCCCATTTCTATGAGCAGTAGAATCCACGTGAAATCTCTGATGTCTGTGTGGCACAGCAATTGTGGCACAGCCTTTATTTTGGTGGGTACATTAATAACACCTTTGTCTTCCTTTTTCATTAAACTTGGAGTACCTTCAGATGGTTGAAGCTCTGTCATATTTGGAGGAAATGGCCCAGAAGATATTGATGTTTGACTGGCAAAATACGATCATGCAGATCTTCTCTTACGAAACTGGACTAACAAAGCAACACACAAATCTAACTTGTGTTTTCTTAAACAATATGTTTATATCTGTGAAAAACAGGTATGCATGTTTAAATAGGGGAAACAAGAAAAACTACAGGCTTGCACATGAGAAAAAATTGAGAACAACTTCATTGTCTTACGTGTAACTGAGCTGAATAGTAAATTCTTGAAATCTAATTATATTAATTTTTGGTAAAAATAAATCCAAAGGAGATGTTACTCTTCTACAAAAAAGGTTAATTTGAGCAGCTGTAATTTATATGTGGCCCTGTCAGATATATATGGACCAGTTTCTTTTTATATTCAATGCATACCAGTTTTAATTATTTTTAGCCGTGCTGTCCAGCTGACAAACCTGAAGACATCGTGAATAAGGTTCAGTTCTCAGACTGAGGCACCTTAATATACATGCCCAGTCATAGGTGTCTGCGCTTGCAGTAGGTGGCAGAGTTTCAGTTTGTAATGAATGGAGCTCCCACTTTAATCAATACAGTCAGCTGAGTCTGGAGGGTGATTTTGCTTGACCTTAAGTAGGAGTCTAGAGTGGGATTTATTTGCCTAAACAAACATTTCGGGTGTCACTAGACATGCCTTTAGATATCTGAGATGTCCACAGAGGGTTAGCAGATCTAACACAGGACCAGCGGGCGACCTCTGTCCTCGTGGATTGGCAGCTAAAAAGTGGGTGTGATACCCTAGATCGTCTAAAATACCGACAGATACCTACATTTAGGCAACTAACTGAGAGCCCTTGTGAATGGGCAGTTTCATTTCTCTTTAGGCTCCGTTGGCTGTACAGACTGTAGAAGAAAGTACAGATTTTTCTTGATTATAATAGATAATTAGAAACCAAACATGTATGTGAGGACCTAAATTTAAATGCTTTAATGTAAAGCTAAATCCTGCCTTTGTACTTCTCTCTGAAAATATGAAGTCCAAATAATACAGAAGGCTTTTTCCCTGGAATATAAGAATATTTTAAATGTAAATTAGTTATTGCTAAATTGTCAAAACACGTTAAAGATGTTTGTCCATGATGCAAAACTAAGGTTTATCCATGCAAAATAGATCAGAAAGATGCAACTCAGGTATCAAATTTTATTGTGGTAAAGTGAAGAAATGCTGAAGAACAATGCAGTCTTTTTTTTTGTTCTAGTTGTAATGGAACGTGGTGCAATCTCAAATTGAATTTTTAGGTAACTGTTGAGAAATACTAACTTTTAAAGACAATCCCTGGACTCTGCTTACCTTTGGTAGGGTCAAATACCACTTTCTGATGAAGTTCTTTAAAAGCAGCATAAAGGAAGCCTCTGTATCACCTCATCTAGACTTTTTGCTAGATAAGTTTCTGACCTTTCTTTTCCATCTAAAGGAATTGAGGCGATCGTGTGCATTCTTAATCTCAATGGCTAGCTTCAATCCATTGCCATATACAGTAGTACAAAGGGATATGTTTTCTGCTCCTTTGTGATTTTGTAAGATTTCATTTGCCTCTTCCTATTACAAAAAAAGTGGATTGTAAGCAGTTTAAATTATTTCAGAATCTGTGCAGGAAGCAAATAAATAATGGTGGGAAGATAAGAGGAAACATGAGTACGAACTCCTAGTATTGTTAACATAGCCACCATATTGGCCAATCTGTTTTAAGATGTTGCTTTACTTTAGTCTTTTTATATATATTCTCTTTAGATTTTAGCATTGGGCAAGAATAATTTTGGGTTTATAATAGCAATACATTGCTCTGGAAGGGTGTTTTCTCACTTTTGTTAATGTCATTTCCAAAGAAGGCAGGTTCCACTATTCTCAGTTTGCAAATGAAGAAACATGACTTCATTTAGCTGGAATGACATGCTAGCCACATCACTTCTCCTCTGTTTGGAAAGCACCTAGCACACTGTGATTGCTTTCAAGTGTAAATAATTTTATAATTTATAAAGGACATTGTATGCATTCTTTGGATCTGATGCTATGCAGGGGTTGTTCCACAATCTGTAGCAGTTTTGATGATATTTAGTATATTTTGGTAGTCTCCCCCTGAAAAAAAGGAATTCCAGTTCATATTAGTTCATGCCAGTTCATAATTCCAGTCATGGATAGTTCAGTCAATAATTTCCCTATTAAATGAATATATTTTGGGGACATACCTAAAAATTGTGACCACTAATATAGATACTAGGTTCATCTGTTAAAAAAGTTAGGATCAGAAGCTTATAAATTACTTCAAAAGCAGTAAACACTATCCTTCAACCTGTGTTAGCAAAGAAGGTTTTTACCAATATAATGGGTATTAATTTGGTCAAAAAAGAGGATGTGTTTGTTTTAATCATCTGGATAGCACTGGATGTCCTTCAAGATGGACCAAATGCCATTCAGATTGCCTTCTCTGAGATACGTGATAAGATGCTAGATACAGGTTCATCCAGTTAGACCAATTCTGTGTTAGGTCTTGCTTTTTCACAACTTTAAATAAGCCAATAAGTAATGTTTTTGATAGAGAGGCACAGATTTTAAGACCAGAAGGAAGTGAAAGGAATAGAAATTCAGTCTAAATGACTGAGATGGGAAGGAGGAGGGAGGTAAGAGGGGAGAGAGAAGAGAGCTAGAAGTGAAAGTGGAAACTTACAATAGGAATGAATCACTTACTAATAAGTTCTTCTGGCTTCTATCAGGAATAGTGTGGCCAGCAGGACTAGGGAAGTGATCGTGCCCCTGTACTCGGCACTGGTGAGGCCGCAACTCGAATGCTGTGTTCAGTTTTGGGCCCCTCAGTACAAGAAGCACATTGAGTTGCTGGAGCGTGTCCAGAGAAGGGCAACGAAGCTGGTGAAGGGTCTGGAGAACAAGTCTTATGAGGAGCAACTGAGGGAACTGGGGTTGTTTAGCCTGGAGAAGCGGAGCCTGAGGGGAGACCTTATTGCTCTCTACAGTTACCTGAAAGGAGGTGGTAGTGAGGTGGGGGTCAGTCTCTGCTCCCAAGTAACTAGTGATAGGATGAGAGGAAATGGCCTCAAGTTGCGTCAGGTCAGGTTTAGATTGGATATTGCATTGGAACAGGCTGCCCAGAGAGGTGGTTGAGTCACCATCCCTGGAGGAGTTCAAAAAACATGTAGACGTGGCACTTCGGGATATGGTTTAGTAGGCATGGAGGTGTTGGGTTGACGGTTGGACTAGATGATCTTAGAGGTCTTTTCCAACCTTAATGATTCTATGATTCTATGATTCAATATTAAGTCAGGTTTTTTTCAGAATAGAGAAGTAACTGGATAAAACAGGAGATTAGGGAAAAAAGCAGACAAAGGAGGAGAATGAAATTAAAGGGAATGTGGGCAGTGTAAGAGAAAAGAAAATGAATTCTAAGATCAACAAACAATCAGATACATAGAAACAAAACTCTAATATATAGAAGGAAAAACAGAGGTAATGAAGTAAAATAAAAGAAAGATGCAAGACTAACCTGAGATAGAATTTCTCCTTTGTGTACTATAGACTGCATACATTTCAGCATGTCTAGTTTAGATCTGTGTAAATTTGGTGGGCTTTAAAGGAAAGCCATTGCTCTCATGACTTAATTAAAATAGTTGGATGTTCTTGGGCAGGCAGGTGGGCAAAATGTTTTTGCAAATTACTTGCCAGGGAAGCAGGTAATCCCCCCAGTCTTAATTTCAGGGCATTTATTCTTGCATCACCAAAGCAATTCTCAGCTTTTCGACAAAGTACAGTAATAGTTGCAATATTTGATACATCATTGTTTGAAAAAGCATATTGGCTTTTAAGTAGCATGAACCTGATTGATGGTCTCATGAATTTTTTCCTATCTCTGCATTCTATTTAAAGACATCAGTTAGAGCTTGAATGTCGCATAATATTCAGCTAAAGGGTCTAATTAAAATATTGTATGAATGTTTGTGGAATGTAATGCAGTGGCATGTATCGGTATTCTAACAAGAACTGTAAACCAAGCACACAGGGGTTTTTGGAGAATAACATTCCTTCAGAGTACATACATCAGACTTATGCAGCCTTAAATTCCATGAATCTATTCTGGGTATACTGGTACTTCTTCCTTCAAGATGTATCCCCAGTCCTCAAGTGGATAAACAGTGTTTGTCCTGTGCATTTCTGTTCTGCTCTGCAGGAAACACACAGTAACGTTCTCAAAACGGTCACAGGTAGAGGCAGTCAGGGAGGCAGGTGGTATTCAGGGCTCAAGTTTCTGTTCCCTCTCTGGGAAAAAGAGGGGACCAGGTAGACCTAGTCACTTAATGGATCGTGCATTTGTAAAGTGAACAGAAGGGGTGCATTTTTAGTTTGTAAGTTCCTGTCCTTTTGAGCTGAATAACCCCAGATTTTCCAGCTCTGCTTTTATGCTAGAGGAGAGAGTTTTTGCTGGTGAAAAGCAATGACATGGCTTAATATGATTTAAGAATAGGACGAGAATTAGTTAAGAATAATAGATAAGAAAATGCTTGTTGTAAGACATGCTGCAAAAATAATTAGAATAAAATGTGCAAGTTAGGGAAAGGATAAAATTTCTTTAAATTATTCTGCAAGGTGTCTTTGATCAGACTATGAGTTCTTTGGTGGAGGTGTCTCTTGCTGTGGTTCATAGAGTGCCTGTATCAGTGGGGCCTCTCAGCTGATGCTTCCAGCCACTTGTAGTAAAAATACTAATGAGAATGAAGATAACAATGTCCTGTTTGTTCTCATCCATATTTACTAGTAGAATGAATAAACTGTTAACTCAGTGTATCTGGTGTAATTACATAGTTGTCAATGCTGTCTTACAGATGACTTTCTCAACGAAGCCTAGGTAATCTTAACTAACCCTTTGCTAGTTTTCCTAACAAGCAAGGGCAACTTTTTCTAGCTGCTCATTTCCTGTATTTCCTGTTACTTTATATTTCTTAATTAAAAAGTTGTTTTCTTCATGATGTTGGTGACCACAAAAAGATGAAATCAGTTCCTTCCCTCTCACTGAATGAAAAAGTCCACACTCACCTCCTAAATTTCATTCTGAGATGGTCTACTATTTTCAGTTTAATGAGACTGGTAGTGCTATTTCATGTTTTTCATGCTCTGCTTAGGCCTTTAGCATGAAATATTCTCCAGTGTTATCTGGAATGGACAGAGAAGACAGTTACAGAGTGCAACCAGTGCTTTTTTCAGATGCATGCTGATGGTATTCCGACTGGGAGAAATATCTCTAAGGAAGTTCTTCACTGCTGAGTTTCACACAAATGGAAGATGCTTGGGTGTATTCACTTGAGTTAACCTGGTGCAGGTGTGAACAAAAAAGTCGCATCTGAGCTACCATGTCCTTGGTAGCTCTGACTGTATTTCTAAGGCATGGGGAGACGTAACTCACTGTTCTTTATGCTATAGTAATCTTAGTTGTTCACAGTGAACTGTAGGAGAGCCTTTATGTACTTCTGGGCATACACATGAGACTGTTCCTTGATCGGATGCTGTAAGATTGATTGCAAGTGCCATGAGGTTTGCCTGGCTTTTCTCACAGGATGTGGACTATTCATTTTCTTAAAGTTAAGACAGAAGTAACAGTTAAAGTGGGGAATAAAATATATTCTATATCATAATGGTCATCATGGTATTTATTTACTTTATCTGACCCCGATCCTTAACTTTTTATGGCAACTTTTCTAGAGCAGAGATCTTTCTCCTATGTTTTAGTCCATCTATCACCATATATATGGAGTTTTCATACACTGTTATTCTGTACCTTTTTTAGTTGTTAAGATTGCTCCCAGATGGGTGATGCTGTCTTGCATCTTGCCAGTTATAGCTGTGGCATATTAAAGCAATCAATCTAGCGTTTCTTCTGAGGCTGACACAGCACTCATCACTCAGCACCTTTATGTAATGGTATTTCGATACAACTTTGGTTTGGAGAATAAAGTTTAAAGGTGATGGCACTTATCTAAATGGAGACATGGGTCCATGCCCTTGGAGTTGGCTATCGTAAGGGTCCGCTGTCAGTCAGTGACCAAAGAGAACAAAGTCTCTGCACCTCTTAGGGATTGTATTTGTTTGCATTCCTGCCATGCTTGCAGTATTTGTAGTGTTTCAAAGCCATGAGAATAATCTCACAGTCCCTCAGTGAGGTAGACAACCATTACCTGTATCTTGTGGGTTAGCATTCAAATCTGTGAGATGAATGGGCTGGATTGGAGACATGCTTGGCAACTATGACTGCTTATCATCTCTGAAAATCAAATCCAAAATTATTTTTCTGTCAGTGACCAAAATCATGGCTCTTGTGTCCCAATCCAGTGTTGCATCCTCAGGCTGAGCATTAGCCCGTGAAGGTGGGAGGTTTCTGGGAGGGACGTTAAGGAACAAAGACACTCACTTTGCCTGAGACGGACCCAGTTGGGGAGAGTTGCTTGCTACCTGTATACACCCAAATACATTTTTTTGCTCCTTTCTCCTCTTTCTCTGACTTTATCCCTCTCCCAAATGGCTAAAATGCTAGCTAAAAATAGCTAACTAAATCTAGAAGTATTCTGTGTAATAAAAATTAAAAACCAAATGCTAGTCAGTGAGCAGGTTGATCTTACAGCTCAGTCTTTCAAGCAGGTTGTACAGCCTACAAGAAACCACATTCAGGACTGGAGTTTTTGCAGTTAAAACTTGTCTGTTAGGAGAAGTTTGCCTGCTTAATAAAGTGGGTTTTGTCCTTTTTTTTTTTTTTTTTTAATTTAAGGACAGAAAGAAAATTTGATGGAAGTGTGAGGAACAGATTGAATATATGTGAAATATGTCTTTTTATTAGTAAGTTACAGCTGCTAGCACAGAAAAAAACAGAATGGAACTCTTCTCTTTTATTCTTTTTAATGATAAATGTAATCACCTTCAAACAAAATTAACATAGGGTATAGAATGTATTTTGAGAAAGATTTGAAGCCACCTTCTTATTTATAACCCTTTTTTTTTCCCTTCAACCATGACAATTTCTTCAAATGGCTTATTTTCCTTTAAATGCTTTACAGTGTATTTGCAAAATTTATTACTCTGGTAATACGGTATAATTAATTGTTTAATATCTTTAATGCCGTACTAAAATGCTTATACTCAAGTCTTATATATTTCAAATGGAGAGAAAGAAAACTGTGCTGAACTTAGAAAAACAGGATTCTTACAAACAAATTATTAGAAGAATTAAGTTCCATATCTGAATAATTTTATTCTCAAGTACAGCTTTACTTGAAGAGTATGAAAGGGATGACATTTTCCCTGACTAGACAAGGAAAAAATGCACATTCTAAAACTGTTTCCCCCATCTTTTCTTATGCAGAGGTTTTATCTGCTGTTTAATGGGTAAACTTACTGTGAAGTATAGTTGCTTGTTTAACTTTACCCCTATTCAAGTCTTTGATTTTGGCAGGTTAGTTAATTCAAATAAAATTTGTGAAGTTAAGCACTTTCAAGAAAAGGCATAGGAGAACCTAATTTAACCTAGAGTGTCTCTTTTATTCTTCTGTTATTCATTTGAAGTGCCCTATCAGCTTGAACTGACCAACTTCAGTCATTTTTACCCTTTTATTTTTTTCTCTAATGTAAACTGAAATTCCCTGCTGTTCGTGGTATTTTAGTGTTTAGCATCATTTAATGAGCAGGTATCATTAAACTTAAAAGGTCCTTTTCTGTATATCTCTGATTAGTTAGTGAAAGAACCAAAGAATTCCTCTAATTTATCTTTGCTTCCTTGTTATATTTTGATGTTGGCCCATTTTATGTTTCAGTGCCTTTTTATGAAATATGAAATTATAATTTTGGTGTGAAAGTAGGACAGAAAGTGGAAAAAATCTTTGGCACTGCTAAGATGTTTAAGCTAGTATATCTTGTTTACCAATGAACTAAGAGAATACGGTTTATTTTTAAACTTTTACTCATGTAAATATGTGTGTGTGCCTGTGTGGGCACATGTGTGTGTCTACACATATAAATATATATAAAATAGATACATATTCTAATCTAAGTATTCATTATCTGTGCTTTGCAAATATACTTATTAACCCCTGCCAGTAACCTTTGCAGCTGGGTACATGTATATTTGGCACAAAATTCTTTCTTTCTTGTACATCCAAAAATCCTATTGAACTCAGTATTGAATTTTAATTTTTAGCAAATATAAGATCAAGGTCCAATTAGTTGATGATACAAACTCTGTGGAATGGAAAAACTGAAAATTATCTGTTATGAGGGCATTGTACATGTTTGTATATTTAGATTTGGCTATTTTTAAAACAGTAATAAGACCAGATTATTAGGTTTATAACACTCATTTGTTCTGAATCTTACACTTTAAATCCTTCTTGAGAAGACTAGCTCAATTTAAGATACGACTCTCCTAACTAAAGTGTCATGCACTCTTCATTTGAACAAGGGTTTTCTGGATCAGGACCATTGTTTATTCTATCAGTTTGTTCTTTTAAGATCTTAAAGGTCTAAATGATTTAATCAATACTGAAATGAATCATTTCCGTTACTGAGATATTTGCCTAAGGTAATTCATCATTTGATATAGATATTGCCATGTTTTAAACAGTGACAGTTATGGTAATTGATTAGTGCAATCCAATATACCATTCCAATATCCATTTCCCATTTTTGATGTGCTAAAAAATATTCCAGCATTTTGATTTTTTTTCTTATTTTCTTTTATGAAATAAAATCTGGGAGATAGAAACACTGCGTGAAGAAAAAATAATGAGGGTTGAATGGAAGTAAAGGTCAGATATTATGTAGAAAGTTGCAGATGGCACTGTATGTCATTAACATTGCTAACATCTAAAAAGATGTAACAGTGCTGCCTACTGGTAAGATGTAGTAGTATTAAAGCATTAAAGTCAGTGTAGTGAACTTGTGTGTGTGCCATATCCTTCATTGTAACAACAGCGTTCTCTAGTTTTTTACGCCCTGGTAAGTGTTGACAAGATTCATGGTTTTGCATCAGGACTAATAACACATTCTTACATGTTTCACTTGCATGGAAACTGGATGTGCAAAATAAAAAGATGTAATTATTTTTCAGGGATACTTGTAAAATTCTGTTCTAACATAATTGTATGCATTCTGAAATTTTTGTAGTGAAAATTTCTATATTAGATATAAAATTGTTTTTATTAACAATGTTGCTCTGCTTAGAAATAAGATGCCACATGAAAAAACAGTCTTATTTCATGTCACTTGTAAAGACTTGTCTTGTAAAATGCAAAAATGGCATCCATTTTAATAGTAGTAAATAAGAATACATAGCAGATGCAGAGTTTCTTATCCAAGAAAATAAAATCACTTTATAAAAAACTCAGTAGTTTTACTTTTAAAGATGGAGAAACCGAGACAGTGGATTACTAAGATTAAAATTTTAAACTTCATTGTCTGAAGTTAAGCTCTTAAATTCATATTTATGTGTTATTTTCAGGAGTAAGGAACTATTTCACCCCTTTGAGAATCAGAACCTTTTGTTCAGATATCTAAGGGAATTATGAGCTTGCCTCTAGGTATGCAGTTTCAAAACAGGGATTGACATCAACAGCACAGTAAAATTGGGGTATCAGCCTGGTGGGCAAAACTCCAATCTTCTATCTCCAATACAGCACTTTGTCTACAGATGTTATTAATTACAAATGCAGGCCAATTATTTACTTACATTGATGTAAGGATCCCTACCTATTTATTTAAAAAACCACACAATTATTCTAGAGTTAATAAATTGAAGCTTTTTGAGACAGTGGTCCTATTTGAAGACACTCCCAAAAGCAAAAGACAGAGGTCAAAGAAACAGTCTGGTATCCCTATGGTAAGCTGCTTTACCCCAGCAGTGAGGAGCTGGAAATACTGAGGAGTTCTCACATCAGCCGGGCAAGATGTAGTCATTCATATGCATAGCTCCTTCTTCCCCCAATGTAGGGCCTCCTTCTTGTGTTGAAATATCTTCCCTGGAGTCGCCGACTGCAAGCCAGGGCTGCCTGCAGGAGCTCGGTATCAGTCATGGAGATGATTCAGGGAGCTAATGATACTTGTAGCTAATTATCTCGTGCCACCTTGTCCTTGATTATCTTCGGGAAAAAGAAAGAGATGCTACAACAAGGAACTAATTCTGGTATCTTCTGCCAGGCTTCCACTTGAGGCATCTGTTGAGATAATAGGTTGAAAAGGACTAGGTCCAGGAAAGCTGCCCCTTCTCCTCTTAAAAGAAACTGATTGGTTATTGCTAGTTAATATGGCACTTTATTTAAAGCGTGTAAATCAAAGATGTATACAGCTGATAGTGACGCACAATGTTTTAGAGTGCTTGCAGGAACATGGGTATTTTGTAAGTTTATAATAACTGGTGAAATCTGAATGCATAATTTTTAGAACAGGATGCTTGATCAAATATTAGTAACATTTAGGAGGCAATTTTTACAAAAAATGGTCACTACAGCGTTATGCTATGCATAGTACCAGTCCTGGTTCACTTGCACATGTTTTATGCCTCTCATACCTGACTGACAAAGATACTGCTGTATTCCATATGATTACATATCATATCTCAAATACAGTTTTACATGTAAATATCTATGTTATCACTCAGAGGCAGTAATTCTTTTAAAAATGAGGTCACCGATGCAAAGAAAATGGAGTTTAAACAGCACTCCCTCCCCAAACTTTTGATTTTAATTGAGAGCGGAAGGGACGTGTCTTTTTCACTCACTTCAACCACTTCTCCACCTTTCTCCTCTCAGTGAGATTACAGCCCTAATGGATAACATTGGATAAATGCAGTCAATAAAAATTTAGGATCACATTTATGTTTGATTAGCCTGGTTTTTATTTCTTATAATTTCATCTGACTGTCAAATCTAAGGAATTGAGCCCCATGACACAAAGAATTCAGTACATCATAACATATTGACTGAGAAACCATTCATAAGTACTGTATAACATTATTATCCCTGTATCCTAAGCAGGCATGATATGAAAACTGCATTTGCATTGTTGTAGCCTTTTTTGCATTGTTCTTGCAGGATGAATACAGCAAGTAAAATGCCATTGTCGATTATGTAATAAAATGTCTGAAACTGTAATGCAGCCATGTAAAAATGCAGTTTAATATGATGTGCTGTAGCATAATGCAGAGCAATTAGATAAATTACTGTTAAAAATAGATGAAAAATCCATTCCGATGTATGCTTAGCTCACAGAAGGATTCTCTTCCCTCGTGCCTTAAAACCCAGAGTGGAAGGTCCAAGAAGCTGTCAGTCTCATTTGTTTTCCATCATGAGTGTTGGGAGAATGTAAATTTGACTTTAAAAACTTTAAAACTTCCCTTCAGCATATACTACATTCAGGGAGGTTCAAGGAAGAGTTTCTACCTGCTCTTCCTATATAAGAAACTGAGATATCCAAAATTGGAAAAAAAGGATAGAGAGCCTTAAACTGCTTTTTTAAACTCCTTATCCTCAACTCGGTGCTATTTTCTTAAATGATCATCTCTTCCAGTTGTATACTTAATTGGCTGGGGTTTTGTGGGTGTGAACCTTTCTTGTATCTTCCAATGCAAGGCTAAGCCCACGATCTACCAACTGGATAGTCATCAATTTGTGTGAAGTTCTGTGGCCACAGCAGATAACTGATCAGGTAGGTACACTGAAGGATCATGTGATGGTCAAGCCAGATCAGGCTTGAGAAAAATGGTTTGTACTATATTATCAGAAGCGAAAGACTTGCATTAATGGAAAATCACTTGCAGAAAAGAAAGCTACTGAAGAGTACCCTTCTGAGAAGGTAGAAAACTCCAGGATAGTTTAGAACCCAAGGATTGCTCAGGAATGTTGGAAAATATTACAGAAGGAAATGTGTGCAAGTGTTTCCTATTTTGCTGGCAGCTATGTGTTTCTAGTGATTTTTTTTTTTTTTTTGAGTGAAGTAACAAAAACATCACTAGGATGGACCTTGGTTTCACTGAGGTACCACTGCAACTGGATTTTTAGGCTGCGTCTAGACTGTTAAATAAGACATATCCAGGATCATTCCCATGCTCTGAGTCTCACGCACAGAACAGCTGATGTCTATGGTGTAAATTCTCCGAAGCAATTTGTGGCAAGATCCACCTGCTTATTTGGAATGGTTCCTGAAATGTTCTTACTTCTGAACAGTGCCTGCAAATTGTCTAGGAGAGTGCTAGCTGGCATGAGTGAAAAGCATTTCAAGAGCAATTTTAACAATTTAAAATGTAGGTGATCATATTCTAGTGCTCAGGAGTGTTTCTGGGCAGTATTTTATTTACTAGTATAGATCAAGCTGCCAAGTCCCTGGAAGTGGCAGCAAATGGTGACTTTGGGATTATGACTGGATCCTTACCAGCCCCAGAGGAGCTGAGAAATTAGGTAGAGCTAAGCCTGATGAGCATTCAGATAAGGGACATCAGCCTGGGCTTTCAGCTGCTACTATACTTAATCAAACTTTAAAAAGAAAGAATTCCTGTTGTCAAAATAGTGTCATTTTCTTATAAAATATCTGTCAGATGTCCTCCTTTGTTCCTCAGAGGAGGGCATATATAGGTAGAATAGATATGCCTACATATCTGTTTTTATCATCCTAGTTCCTGTGATGAGTTGGAGTACTCAGAAAAGGCTTGGCCCATAAAGAACAGGGTTTAGGTACACGCTACCTCTTGCACAAGAGTAGTCCTTACTCCCTGCAGGACAAAATCTAGCCATCTTCCTTAAAATTCCATTTTCTTCCTGTTACTTTCTCATTTTTAGGTTCATTCACATTTTGACTGAGTGGGGCTGCAGTTGTTATCAAAGAAAGGATTACTATTTGGCTGCTGTTTTCTCTGCCTTTCTGCAGTTGATTGCTCCATGTTCAGCTGTGACTTTTCCCATCACATACCAGGATTTGGTTATATTTTTGGCCTCACTGTCCTCTCAGAAAGTTTGAGCTCGTACTGTTTTTTCCCTCATCTTCCATATTCCATTTATTATTTTGGCCCAGATTTGGCATTGTGTTTATCACTTGGTAAGAGATAACCATGAGCTATACCCTTGAAATTGTGTTTGGTGTTCCTCTTCCGTCTCCCCAGGGATCTGGTGTGGATGTACCACTTGTGAGACATTTGAAGTGTTGAGAACCATGCAGTGCATCTTTTCTAATCTCTCCCGGAGATGTTCCATTTTTCATGAGTAATTAAGAGCAGGAACTTCAAGACAAGTGGGATGTATTTGTAATGAAAATTCTTAAATCTTATGGTGGGATAGGTAGGATGTTTCTTATGATCTCCTTTCTAGTTAAAAAACAAACGATTTAAAAATCAAACGTGGTTTCGTCCCAGTGCAAAGCAATAACTTACTATTGCAAAATGTTTGAAGAATTGCAAAAGAACTCCTTTTCAATCTGTAATGTGCAATATATCTTTCTTTTTTGAATTAATGAGAAAGCGAGGAATCACTGCAACGTTTACACCTATATACTGAAGTTTTAATTAAGTAGCATTTGATGCATCAGTTACAGGTAAGGACGTACGTCGAATGTCCTCAGTTCAGCATTGTGAGAAACTTCAGGGGACTGACTATTCGCAGTGAAGCTGGTGGGAATACTTGGAAAGTTTTACTTGTGAACATGCTTTGAATACCTTGCTGAATCAGATCATAATAGGGGAGTAGATATTACATGAGCTGCCAGGAGTTATGTAGTTACTTAGATATTCAGTAACATTCTTATTTATCATGTCAAACATGGCATTTTGCAGGACCACACAGCATTTATTGTAGGGCTTGCAGCTTTTTCACCATTTTTCACTCCTTTCTGCAGTTTTGAGGAAGAGTACCCATGCTGCTGTGCTTCACGCTTGATGCACTGTTCTTCTTGGCTGCTAGGCATAATCCCTGCGAGCTTTGCAGCTCTGAAGGGTCCTACGTGCACATTTGTGAATCACTAACTGCCTCCAGTGTGCGGGGCTATCACAGTGGTGCCTCTCAGCATACACAGTAGCAGAACTTCTGGCACTTAAGTGACGTCTTTTCATCCAGGGAGGCAAAGCTTTGGATTACTTTCATAGACTTAGAGGCTTCCGTGCCACCTGGTATTTCAAGCACTTAATTGCTGTTTTGCAACTTGTCTGTGGGAACTGAGACTGTCTTTCAAAGATGCTTTCAATGTGTTTGTGTTGTACAATGGAAAGTGATGTAGTACATATTCTGTCTGAGCTAGTACTGATCCACGCAAGTACTTTTACATAGCACAGCTGTATGTCCATGCAGAGACGCTCATTTTGGTATTAGTGCTGAAGAGCCCTGCTGAGTTTCTGAGCTCCATTCTGCAGCTAGCTTGAATGCTGATGGTTTGTGTTATATTTAACTGCGGAGTGTAGTCATGCCTTTAGACTTCCAAGTGAGACACTCTGGATTCTGAGGAGCTTCAGTGTTCAAAAAATTTGTCATTTCTTCTGTCAAATAAATACAATTATTTTCTTGATAGAATTACAGATCTGGCGAGCAAAACTAGAAAAAAAATTAAAACAGCAATTTTGTTATAACTTTTGGCAAAGTAGTTCATGAAGACTAACCCCGAAATAAATTAGAATCCGAAGCTGTAGGACTGACATAACAGGATAGAAGGACTGTAAATAACAATATGGTAAGATACCAACTGGTGAATCCCAGATCCTTCTAGCACCTCTGCTCTTATTTAATTAATTATCCAGAGTACTACTAAACAGTGTGTTAGTGAAGTCCAAAGAAGATACTAGTTGGTTAGAGTTGTCAACACTAACAGCACTAAAAGAGTAAGAAAAGCTTTCAGCACATGATAACTATCTGTACAGGGATGAGGAAATCAAGATTCTGTCACCATTAAATTAATCTTAGAAAGTGTATATATAATCTCATTTGCCATATCTTTTATTTTATATTTTAACAATCTAGAAAGGTATCTTGAGTACCCATAAAGACCACAATAGAGGGAGCAGTCATGCAACCAGAAAATTAGAATATTTTTGCCTCAAAGTAAGTTAATACACTCGAGAGAGGGTAAATTGAAATGCAGGAACCCAGACAAAAGAGACATTGGGGTGAGGAAATGACAGTGAGACACATTGCACTAGGTCTTAGGCCACCTTGTTTTTATTCCTGTCTCTGCTGCTGGCTTGCTACATGACCTTGATCCAATCAGTTCCTTATTTTATGCCTCAGTTTTTTCATCTGTTAAAAAATGGGGATAATGATACTGACTTGCTGATGAAAAATGCTTTACAAAATGTGGGTGCTATTATAAGCAGGGTATCAGATCACCAGGTCGGTAGCTAATGGTTCATGAATTTGTAACTGTAATGTAAAACTATGTAATTTGTAACTATGATTTACTACAGGTAAAATATTCCATTTAAGTCTGAGCCTTGGTTAACCAAAACAAATATGAAGGGTTTCAGTGAGAAAAAGAGATTTTTTTTTTTTGTGACGATTCAAGGACTTAACATATATGTCTAGTTTGACTATTAGTTAGATTTTTAGATGAGGTAGACTTTTTTAAACCATGTCTAAAGCTGTTTGGAACAGATGCCCCAATGCATTGTGCTGGATGCAGCGTAAGAATGAGAACGAGTTACCAGAACAGTGTTATCTAAGTTGATGCAAAGCTACCCAAGTTACCAAATCAATCAGTGAATGGTTTGATCTGTATGTCGCATTGCAGCCCTGTGCAGGCACAGAACCAACCAATGCAGTTTTCGCGTACCACTACTGCACAAAGTTTGTGTTGGCTAATATACAGGACATGACTTGCTATGCAGGTGCTGGAGCAGTGATCTGAGCACGCACAGGAAACCTGGCGTGTCCCTAGTTTGGCAGAGTTGCTGTGCTCGCTAAGTGGGAGAGCTGGTCTGCGCACACACAGGGAACTTCTGCAAATGCTTCTAGGCCATTGCATGCGACAGCCAGAGATGGCTCAGGTAGTGTCTACAGTACTCAAGGATACTCATTAGCCAGGATTGCTAATGGATAAAATCATGGGCTTCTGGTGGAATTTAGGTAGAAAGGATCCTCTGGAGGTGATGGGGCCCCATGCTCCACTCAAAGCACAGTTGATTTAGATCAGGCTGATCAGGGTCTTTCCTAGTTGATTTTGAATCTCTCTGAGGGTGGAGACCTGTGGCAGTGTTAGACCACTTCACTGTGAATGATTTTTTCCTGTCATCTAATCAGAAATTCTTGTGTTGCAGCTTGTGTCCATTGCCTTTCATAGTGTCGCTGTGCATCTCTGGTTCCACCTTTCCACTCCTTACCATTGAGGGTCCTTGAAGACAGTAAAGGGATCCTTACATAGCCTTACATTCTCTTCTGAAGGCTGAACAAACCCAATACTCTCAAACTCTCCCCATACATCATGTCCTGGCTCCCTTAGCACCTTGATGGTCTTCTGCTGGACTCACCATAGTATGTTGGTGTCTTGTACAGAAGCCTATAGCACAGGACTCCAAATGCAGTGCCACAAGTGCCAAACAGAGAATAAATAATTTCTTTTGACCAGATGCCTACACTTTTGCTAATATGGTACACGGCTGGCCTTCTTAGCTGCAGACTCATGTTCCACTTGTCCGTCAGGACTCCTCAAACCTTATTCTGAAAAGATGCTTTATATCCTGTTGACTCCTCGCCTCTAGTATGGGGTTCTTACTGCTCAGTTGCAGTTTTTGCTCTTGCTTTTGGTGAGGTTCTGCATGAGGTTCTTCATTGGCTCACTCCTCCGGCCTATTGAGCTCCCTCTGAATAGTAGCCCAGTAGTGCTTCCACATCCCCTCCACGCCCCCCAGTTTGGGACCATCCATGGATGTGCTGAGGGTGCACTCCATTCTGTTGCCCAGGCTGTTAACAAAGATTTTGAACAGTATTGGTCCCAGTACTGATTCCTGGGAAGCATCAGTAGTATCTGGCTGCCAGCTGGTTTTCATACAGCTCATCTCAACAAATAGAAAAAAGACATGTTGGAGAAAGAGGGTCTCAGCTGCATGTGGGCTGATGAGCAGAGCTGAGCTGCCATAGTGAATCCGCGATACTCCCAGAGTGAGAGAGCTCTTCTGCATACCAGAGATTACAGATCTCTTCGCAGTGTGATACAGTCTTACCTCTAAGAGGCTGCAGTACAAAAATAGGGCAATTATCTAAAAATGTTAGCATGCATAGACCTCAAAGATGTAAGAATAGGAAAAGAGTGTAATATGACATGTAAACAGTTGAAATCAGGGAAAATTTTGGCTGCATGTCAATTAGAAATGATTAATGAGAAACATGTGACTATGCAAGAGTGTCTTCTACAAGAAATAGCTGAGTTCTATCTAGTCAAAATCTTAATTTTTCTCTCGTTCACTGAGAAAGATATGGGCTGAATCTTTAGACATCACTGTGTTTTCTGATATTTTTGTATGTTTGGTATTTCTGATGTCTGTGGCTATTAAAGAAGCTCTTTGCTGCATTGTTACATTCTGTTCTTGTGGGCTTCACACCTGAACTCCCAGCCAGAATGGACTGGGGCTGAAATATAGTGAAAGGTTGGATCAGAGGAAAGCTACTAAACACAGATATGTATTTCAAATTAACATTATTATGTAGCTTTGTTTATTAAATATATTCTCTCTTTTATATTCTTATCACTGTGTAATCTGAATAGCTTTTTCCAAGATTGTATGTGGCCTATAAATTCTGATTTTTTCCCCTAATGTGAACAGGAGGAAAAAAGCGATTAGCTTGGAAAAGGAGGTTTCTTTTTAATGACTGGACTTGAAATGTCAAAGAAATCCACATTTCTGGCCTAATCCTGTATGAAATCCCATTATATAGTGGCTCCAGTGAAACTTAGAGCTGATTTAGTTCCTGAGTGTGCAGATCTGGTGATACCTGGGATAGAAGTCTCTGTTTGTGAGTTTAATACTTGGTACACTCCAGATACTCGGTACCACTAAATCAGTGTAAGCCTGGTGCAGTAGCATAATCTGCTTTACCAGTTAAAGTTAAAAGTTAGTCTTTCACATATATCTCCCTGCTATTCTGTTTTGATGGCACTCTTTTCTCCTAACGCTTTCCCCAGGTACTAGCTCTGGTAGTTGGTTATCATCATTTATTTAAGTTGCCATCCCACTAACACAAAATTAGCTAAACCCATTTCGAAGCGGTGTCTGGCACTCCTTTCACTGCGGTGGAGTGCACCTGTTTATACTAGGCCAGAATTTGCCCCAACTGTCTCATTTAAAGAACAACATCAATGATAATTGCAACTACTCTCGTGCCAAATCCTGTCAAAACATTTTTGTTTCTGCACATCATCATTATTCGTTTATGACTGCGTGGCCGTGGGAAAAGCATTTCTTAGTTAATTACAGACACGGAGCCTGCAGAGGGAGCTCAAACCCTTGTTTATGTGGGCCTCACTAAAATAGCAATTTTTTTCTACAGGCAGTGGAGTAACTTGTTATTTAAATATATCAGAAATTTGTTCGTCAATGTATAGGTTTTTGTATGTGGAACCTAGCTATTTTGGAGATATATGTGAGAGTAAAAGACTTTGGGAAGTGACTGGGAAGAGAGAGGATTTCTGGGACTTGGTAGGTGGCAGTGTTTGAAATCTCCAGAGCTGTAACAACCAGACCTCCAAGCCTTCCTTTTCAGTCCTCATTCTGGATGGAAAATAGCTTCAGTAGGTCACTGCTCTGTCAGGCCAGTTCCAAAACAGTGCAGAAAGACCAAATCGAACTCCATGAGTTGGAGCTCAGATCAGGAACGTGGAGGTGGAATAAATTAGGCCAGAAATGGATGAGCTGAGGAGGCTGTTGCAGACCTTCATCAAGGAAGGACAGAGCACACCTTATTTTGGGTGGGAGCAGGCGACAAAACTTCTGGTTGAGATCTTCAAAAAACATTTGATTTGCTTTGCTGACTGATATGTTTCATCATGAATGTCATGAGAGGAAGGAGGTACGTAAATACCATTGGAAGGAACCAGTAATATTGCAATCTACTGTTTCAAAAAGTAAAAAGAAAGAAAATAAAAGCATATGCAAATCCAGCAAACAGAAATAAATTAAAGCGATTGTGATGTTGAGAAGGACAGCACTGTGCCCCTTAATCCTCCCCTTGGCAGGTGCAGGCAAGGGCTGGGATTTACCAAGACCATGCCCCTGTGCTGCCCTGGGGGGGTCTTCAGTTGCAGAAGGCCCCTGCCTCGCAGTTGTGAAGAGTATTGAACTTCTGATCCTTTTTCTTGCACCTGAAAATGAGAAAGAACTATGCTGTTTTCTATCCCATCACACATTTTGGTTTTGCAAGAGACAGGAGCATGTATTTAGCCAGAGTCTGGGAACCTGCCAAACTTGACTGCTGTGAAGGCAAGAAATATCTGCGAGTTTGTTCTATCTTGAGAGTCCTTTAATAATTAAGGATGGAGGAATGGTTTTAGTGGTACCGTTGAGGTTTTTTTGGTGAAAATAGGTTTTCTCTATGATTGCCTCTCGTGCTCGTTGGCAGTGGACTCTGGCACGCTCTCAGAACAGCCTGAAATGAAGATTGGCATTGGTAGCTGGTCGCTAATTGCAAAGGTCTGATAGAGGCAAAAGAGATCTGTTAATTTTTTGGTCTTTCTGGTGAAATTGTAAATATTATCAGAATCAATGAGGCAGATGGTATATCAGTTCATACTGAAAAACTAAACTGTGTTTTCAGGGGAAGGGTTTCACCAATCATTCCAGCTTCTTTCATATCTTATGCATGTGACAGGATTTTTGAATTCTGTCTTCAGTACTGGATGGTATAGAATATCTGGCTGCCATTCACTAAAATGTGAATGGTATCTTTTGATATGGCTTTTTTTTCAAGTACTATTCATGCTGGAATAAATTTTGAGTCTCAAGTGCTTATTGTAAGTTTCCTACTTGGAGAAAAGGTGTTGGTATACTAACAAGGTTTTTGTGAATTAAATATTGGTGATAAATGGTTATGAACAATAACAACCTGTCAACTAATTAGTGTGTTGTAAAGAGTGAATTGAAACTCACTTTTCTTCTTTGTTGTATCTCTAGATCTACGGTCATCATAGCTTCCTCCTGGTAAACACACACAGATCTCTAGTACTGGGGGGGAATGTAAAGCAGAGATGTAGACACCTCCCTCCCTCCAACCTGTTCTAGGTTGTTTGATTGCCAAAACCTCTCAGAGTTTCATGAACACCCTGGATCGAGAACATATTTGTAGTTTATTGCAAACAGAAGCTTTAAGGAATATATTTACCCACTTCGCTGTTTTTAATCTAGTATCCTTGGTCACATGCTATAAGTAAAAACTGTTATTAACCAGTTGGTTCCTGACTATCTGTGTTGCACTGTGATGGCATCTTACTGTTTGCAACAAAATGTCATCTATCTTGGATTCACATGGGTAGAGAGGTTTGTATCCACAACAGTTAATTACAGAATGGTCAAGCAATTAACCATTCTTACTAGCTCAATTTTTTTTTAAATAATAATAAATTCATGTAAAGTAAATATTAAACTCCTAGTAAGTTGTTAAATTTTTCCCCAAAGGTGTTTGTAACATAGTTTGTTAACCTTCTGAGGGAGAAAAAGAGGTAAGTGTTGACATAGTGTTAACAATTAAAGACTTTGAGTTTTGAGTGGAACCAACCATAATCATCACCAGAAACCACAGACTTTTTTTAGTCACTCATGAAGAAAAAGATGTTTTGAGTAAAACCCATGTGCATGAACTTCACGTGTGAAGCTCATCGGCTGCCTGGCTTATTCTCTGTTCCCTGCTGGGGCCCCTGATCACCCTCACTGTATTTATGCCAGTTCCCACCCAGGCTTTCTCCTGAAGCTTTTCCACCCCAGGAAGCAGAGCATGACAGCAGACAGGATTGTTCACCCTTGGATCCACTCCAGCCAGACTGACTCCCTTTACCCAGGACAATCCTTCAAGGCAAGTCTCGTGCCCTTGCTTGCCCTCGTGTGTCCCTGTGCCATGCTGAGGGACACACAACTCACACCATTGTCATCATGCCATAAGACCCCATGCTGCTGATCTGTGGCCCAATCCTCTCAATATTTAGGACACTTCAAACTGGAAAATTAATGAAAAATAATGATTGTACTTTGTATGTCGTGGTCACCTAGGGTGCAAAGAAGTTGCAGGCTGAGTTGTATAAATTGTGAAGGTGGCGGCTCACCCGTTGAGAGGGTCCCAGCTCTGAGCAGTGTGTATGTGTGTCAGTCCTCCCCAGTGCTGTTGGTTAGGGTTTTCTTCTTCGTGGTGTCTTCACAAGCATTGTAGGTGTAGGTCCCAGAGTCACCATACACTTTCCCAAGTATGTTTCTAGACTGCCCTTGTTGGGTGGCAGCAGCGGTGAAACCCTCTGCGGTACAGAGTGAGCTTGGGTTTCCTCAGTGACTTTTCACTGCCAGGCTCTAATAAATCCTTGGAAAATGAAAACCCACCTACAACGAGCATCCAAAGGATTGTGTGTTACTCACTTCATGTCTGCACATAGTGAACAATTGACGTTGTTGTTGGAAGACTGCAAAACTGACAATTGAATTGTCACTTACAGAGGCCGAACAGTCAATCCTTCCTCTTCCCTGTGCGTGCGTATAATTGCTACCAATGTTAATTGCTGTTAATTGAGTAAGTTGGGGGAAAAAAAACCTTGCTAAGCAAGCTTAACTTTAAAGACTAGAAATTTGGAGGGCCTGCTTGAAAGATGTTCATTACATCATCTTTGATTTTATTATCTGTGTTATGGTCTCATTATTAAAATACAGTTTGGATAGAAACAGTACAATTCTGATATCTATTTAGCCCCAATATTGTAAATGTAGGGAGTAGCATTTGTATACTAGGAAATAAGTGACAAAATTCTACTTTCGATTTTTTTTTAGGATTAAATACGGCAGTGTGTATTCTGTGATCACATATACTATGTAATGCAAATACATACAATTTAAACCTGGTAGTTATTCTGTAAATCCATGATTGTGTCTCCTTCCAATTCTTACTTATTGAAGTAGTCTGTCTGTCCTCTCACACGTGTAAGGGTTTTGCAGGGCTAAGCCCATGATTTCTAGTTACTGGTATTTAAATCAATACAGGGATTCCCTAAATATCGTCTGTGCATCTTGGAATTTGTATTACTTAATGCTGATATGTACTGTTCACATTTCTTCCTCTTAGTTCCTTCTAGTGCTCAGGACTGTTATTAAATCAGTTCTTTGGCTTATCAGTGCAAGGCTTGCTTATAGATCGTGCGGCACTAGAGATAGCATCCAACTGTTGCAAGAGCTGACAGTTGTCCAGAGGATTACAACTGTGATCATATCGAGTTTGGGGGGATCCTGACCTGTTATATGTTCTTTTGCATAATTGTTTCTGGAGGCAAAAGGGCAGGAAGGGTGCAGAATTAGAGCAACGCATTTGACGGGAACTTGTCATCTGAAAAACAGTTTGCATTGCCTGTCATCTTTTGTTTGGTAGAAAACAGGCTGTGACATAATACCTGTCACTGCCAGCGGGTTTTTCTCTGCACCCTGGAGTGAAAAATCCCATGCAATAGCAGCCTGAGGTCTAGGCTACCTATGTGACTGTGCAGGACCCGGCTGTTCTAGTGGTTGGTATTTGCATACAGGGGCCCACCTGCCCCAATTAAGGAGGGAAGGAGATACAGGGAGATTTAAAAAAAAAAAAAAAAAAAAAAAAAAAGAAAAATCTAATGACAGCCTTGATCCTGGGAGAGGAGATCAAGAAATATCTTCTGAGTTTGCTGTTGGGCCAGAAAGAATTCAGTGCAGAAGGGAGAACGGTAAATGCAAAACACACCAAGTGCATCTCTAGGTTGTTAGCAGGGAGATGGGCTGAAAGCTGGTGGCAATGAGTGGAAGTTTGGAATTGGAAATTTAGTTTCTGATGAAAAGATGGCAAGTGAAAAAGAGAGAGAAATTACATAATTCCCTGATACCTGAAAATACATTATTTTTTTAATTACAGAATAGTACCCAGTGTTGTGACATCTATGGAAAACTTATGCCTTAGAATTAATTATAATCTGCATAATAGAGTAGGTGTATTGACTGTTTCGTTTAAGAGTGTGGAGTGTGTTTTAGGAGATGATGATGATGGTGATGATGATGATGATTATGAGAATACTAAGGATTAAAAGGTTTTTGACAAATCCAGTGGTATCATAGCCATTGAGAAGCAGGTCCTCCTATTAATACACTTCTGTGATCTTTTTCTTTTTTTTTTTCCCTGTGCTGCATATGGCTTTGAAATCATTGTTTGCTAGTTTATTTCTGATTCAGGCTTCGCTCAGTATTTTGTTGTCTTTGTAAACTCCTGATATAAAATATTTAGGACTGAACTCAAGGTTAATGTCATTTTAACCAGCCAAACTTGATGTACCTCTGATACAGCTTTGTGGAAGAGGCACCTATCGCTTGATAGCTGTGTGAAACTGTTGCCTACAGAGATGGGCTCTTGACACTGTCTGCCAGCCTC